>NC_134107.1:13619536-18619536 GCF_040939455.1 Microcebus murinus
CCACAGGACCTGCCAGAACGCCGGCCACGTGAAGCAGGAAGAAATAGCCGACCCCTCGCTCATAAGGAAGCCCAGGTGTTGCAGGTGATCTCTTGGGGGCACAGAGCAGGGCAGAGAAGCAGGGAGGAGGGGTCTGAAGGCAGAGGGGGCAGCTATAGAATAATCAGGCCCATGTCCTCATCCTGTTGTTTTCCTGTTTGGTAAATTTGAATTTTTATGTATTGAGGTTTCTTAAAATAGCCACAGTTATGTGGGATGCATTTAAGGTATGATCATAAAGTAACTTGTCAATTTTTTCTTGAACATACTTATACATCCCAATGGCTGTTCTGTTCCCTGTTTGGGAACAGAAAATTAGAATGTTTGGGAAAGTGAAAATTAGAATTTTCATGGAAAATTAAAAATATTTTTGTTCTCTCTCTTTTGAAATTGCCTTTAGAGTCACCTGTACATTTACAAAGAAATGTCTTTGGGGAAACACAGATCTTCCTTTCTCGATGTCTGCAAATAGCCAAAGGGCCTGGAAGGTACCCCAGGGTTTCCAGGACAAGATCCTGGAAAGATCACTGGCCTGGGAGTCAGTGAGATTTGCCGTGACCTTGGGCAAATCAAGGTCAATTTCTGAGCCTCTCAGTTTCCTTGTAACAAGGATAAGACATTCTCTAAGGTCCTTGCCAGCTCTACTAGCCCATGATCCTTTCAGAAGTAAGGCTGGTTAATTAACTGGATGGGCTGTTTTGGGTCAAAAACAAGGTGTGATTATAATGTAGTGCAACCAATTTTCTCATCTGGCTGGAAAGTTGTCTCAAATGTTTTGAGCAAAGATAGCACTGTCGAAATACTGCTATATCTCCAGCATTCCAAAGCAAATAGCCCAGTACCTCCCAACACTTTGTGTGTTGCTAACATATATGTCCCATTTCTGAGTGCCACCTTAGCTCTCTGGTATTGTGTATTAGCTGTGACATTAAGAAACATTATCTGGGAGATGTACCTAGAAATGTAACTGAAATTCCTTTTTTTTTTCCATTTATTTATTTATTTTGTAATATTTTTTTTTATTTCGGCATATTATGGGGGTACAGATTTTAAGGTTTCAATAAATGCCCATTTCCCCCCTCCCCCCAAAAGTCTGAGTCTCCATCATGACCATCCCCCAGATGGTGCACATCTCACTCATTATGTATGTATATACCCGCCCCCCTCCCCCCTCCCACCTGCCCAATACCCTATTACTGTAGTACCTATGTGTCCACTTAGGTGCTACTCAGTTAATACCAGTTTGCTGGAGAATATATCTGGTGCTTGTTTTTCCATTTTTGGGATACTTCACTTAGTAGTATGGGTTCCAGCTCTAACCAGGAAAATATAAGATGTGCTATATCACCATTATTTCTTAGAGCTGAATAGTACTCCATGGTATACATATACCACATTTTATTAATCCATTCTTGGATTGATGGGCACTTGGGCTGTTTCCACAGCCTTGTGATTATGAATTGTGCTGCAATAAACATTCGAGTGCAGGTGTCTTTTTTGTAGAGTGTCATTGGATCATTTGGGTAGATGCCCAGCAATGGGATTGCTGGATCAAATGGTAGATTCACTTGTATCGCTTTAAGGTATCTCCATATTGCTTTCCACAGAGGTTGAACTAGTTTGCAGTCCCTGAAATTCCTTTTTTAAAAAAAAGTGAATTGATTTTTAATTCAAACCTAGCTGTAAGAATAATACAATAAATATCCATGTACCTTTCATTTGGGTTCATAAATTGTTAACATTTACCTTGTTTGCTTTAATCTCTCCCTCTATGGATAGGTGGTATAATTATCATTATTTTTGCTGAATCATTTGAGGGTAAACTGCAGACATCCTGACCCTTTCCCCTTAAATACCTCAGCATGTAGAGATTCTTTTATATAATATAACCCCAATACAATAATTAAATTCAAGAAATACAACATTGTTGGCTGGGTGAGGTGGTTCACGCCTGTAATCCTAGTACTCTGGGAGGGCGAGGGAGGCAGATTGCTCAAGGTCAGGAGTTCTAGACCAGCTTGAGCAAGAGCAGGACCCCATCTCTACTAAAAATAGAAAGAAATTAATTGGCCAACTATAAAAACATATAGAAAAAATTAGCCAGGCACAGTGGCGCATGCCTGTAGTCCCAGCAACTCGGGAGGCTGAGGCAGAAGGATTGCTTGAGCCCAGGAGTTGGAGGTTGCTGTGAGCTAGGCTGACACCACGGCACTCTAGCCTGGGCAACAGAGCGAGACTCTGTCTCAAAAAAAAAAAAAAAAAACCATTGTCATATTATCTAATGTATTGTCCATATTTAAATTTTCCTAATTGCCCCAATAATTGCCTTTATAGCAGTGTCTTTTTCCCTTTTAGGCTTCAATCATCTGTGATCCCACAAGGTGTTTAATTGTCTTGGTTCTTTATTTCTTCAATCTGGAATATTTTCTCAGCTTTTTGCTGTCATTCACAGCACTGATTTTTTTAAGTGTGTGGGACCAGTTGTTTTGTAGAAATGTCCCTGAGTTTGGACTTGTCTCACGGTCAGGCTGAGGTTAGGCATTTTCGGGGCAGGAGTGCCACAGAAGTTATGCTGGGCTCTTATCAGTGCATCATGTCAGGGGCACAGCTAGATAAGCTCACTTTTATTTCTTGGTTAAGCAGGAGATTGCCAACTTCTCTCTTGTGACGTTCATGTTTCCCCGTTAGAATTAACAAGTAAACCGAAGTTTTCAAGAAAGAAGTCCAAGTTTGGGCAAGTTGATTTCACAATCACACTTTAAAGGGTTGGTGGCATGCTTAGCCTCGGCCTGATCTCGGGCTGGGCGGGGTTTGAACATGGAGCTCTGGCTCTGGGCTTTCAGCATAGAGCAGCTCTCTGTCTTTCCTCACGAGGACAAAGAATTCCATGCACGAAGGTTTGCCATGGGGCCGGGAATGGCATGTGCTGTTTACCAGCCTCTGAGTAGCCCTGTGGCTCCCCAGCCTCAAGTGCTTCCTAACTCCGAGCGCTCCCAGCAGAGACGCTGCCATGGGCCATGGCAAATGTGTGGGGAACATTCTGATAAAGAGGGCGGGTTCATTTCCCTTTAAATGCCTCTGTTGTTTTCCACCACAAGCTTGAGGCATGGCCCCAACAGAAAAACTTCCCAGTAGCGGGGCCAAGGATGGGAAAGGGTTAAGGAATGAAAAGACCTTCACTTTGGACAGGGTGTTCTAGTCCACAAAGTGCTTTATCTCTTGAGATCTCTCGCTGAGTCCTCAGCTCCGCCCAGGCAGGAAGGCGGTTTGGTTTGGTACTGGCAGACTCCATCTCACAAACCAGAAAGGTGAGGCTCGGAGAAGTGGAGTGATTGGTCTTAACTCACAGAGCTGGGCAGAGATGACCCTGCCTAGGTCAATCCACGCTTTCTGATTAAATAATAACATTATTTTCCCCCCTTCCCCATGATGTCATTGTTGCTTCCCTGAAGAAGTTGGGAATATTTTTCTGGGGGCGTTTTAGGAAATGGAGTATGTCTCTTGACATTTGTAGGGTCTTGCCCTTTTGAATATCCTCGAAAATAGTTATCAACCGGTTATGTGCAAACTCCCTTCCTTCAATGAGCCTACCGTCTAATAGGGAAATGATATTAATAATAATAGTAACAGCTATCAGTTCTGCCGCTTCCTAGCTATGTGACCTTGGGCAGGTTATCAAAACTCTCTGTGTCCAGTTTCCTTATCTATAAAACAGAGTTAATATGGTACTCTCTCATAGAATAGTTGTGAGGATGATGTAAATTAACATATATAATGTGCCCAGCATACAGTAAATACTATAAATGTTAGCTATTCCTATATATTCTTACTTTGTGTTAGACATTGTATATGTATTTTATATGCTTTATTTCTTTTGATTTCAACAACAACCCCATGAGATAGGTATATTTTTTCTCATTTAATAGACAAAGAAACAGAGGCTCAGAGAGGTTAAGCAATATGTACAGGGTCACACAGCTAGAAAATAGCAGAGTCAGGACTCACACTGGCATCTGGGCATTCTGCTCGCTCTGGTACAAGGACGTCTGTGTTAATAATAGTGTCTAACTGTTTCCAGCTTTGCAGAGGACCATGGAGAGAGCATTCCAGGTAGAGGGACAGGGTGTAAGTGTAGAAGTGGGAAGCCCAGCAGGGTGGGGCCAGGGGAGCAAGAGAAGGAGGGCGGGGAACTCAGAAAGAAACTTAAGATCCAGGCAGCTTGGCTGGTTTCAGATGGAGCCTTGAATGGAAAAGACTGGTGCCTAACACCCATTTGTCCATTTTGTGGGGAAGGGGTCAGCCTCCCGGCTGCTGCCAGCCCCTCCTGTGGCTCACCTTGCCAGCGCCACCCTGGGTCCTTCCCCTCCTGAGTCTTCACTCTCCCATGATGATAATAAACAAGAGGGAGAAACTACAGTCAAAGTAGTTGTACTGTAATTTCACTCCCCTCCCCCTACTCCTCCCTGGCTGGGAGGCCAGGCCAGGCCTGCCTGCGCCCCCTGGCCAGCTGGGGCCTGTGGGGCTGAGCCTCCTGCTTGCCGGAGAGCCTGGAAAGGGGAGGGGCTCCAGAGAGGAATTTTAGGCAGAACAGAGTTGTTCTCAACCATGACATTTTCCACTGGTATCTCTGCACCTGCCGGCCGCCCGCCTGGCTCTAGGGCGGGCCGTTTTTTAGCCCAATCTGAGAATTTGCCAACAATCTGCGTCGCATGAGGACCGCCCAGCTTCCTGGGCGGGATGGAGCAGCCCGCCCCCACCCCCGCCCCGCCCAAGGGCAAGAACTTGGGCATCCTTAAGCAGGGACCACTTGCTCTTCATTCCGGAGATTTGGGGAGCGGGGAAGAAGGAAGCAAGTAGAGATCTAAGGGGGAACGCACGAGAAAGCGCGGGGGTTCGGGGTACGCAGAGGCCGATGCGGTGTGGCCAGGGGGCCCGGGAGGGGCAGCAGGGAGGAGCAAAGCCCGAGGTCCAGGGAGAGGGAAGGGCCAGGGTTGCAATGAGCAGCAGGGATCGTAAAAGGGCGTGGAGAGGGAGGGGAAGAAAAAGGACGGCAAGGACTCACAGGAAGCGGGGACGACGCCCAAGGGTGGCCTTGGTGAGAAATAGCTCCGCTTCCCACCTCCATAAGTCCCTGCTGGTGACCCAACTACATTTACAATCTAAAGCAGCGCGCTTGCAACATCGAGGCAAGTTCCCCCGCTTCACCCTTAAGCCCCCCATCCTGCAATCCTGGGGTCTTCGGTGTGCAGGGAGTGAGAGAGCCTGGTCTCTAGGGAGCCTCTGCCGCCACGCCCCCTTCGGCCGAACTGCCAATCGCCTGGCCGAATCCGGGTCCCGGGATCCGTTGCCAGGCAGAGTTTCATCCCCTTGGGTTGCTGTGAGCCTCCTGCGCCCCGCGCCCTCTGTGCTCTGCGCTAGGCACTGAGGCGAGGCGAGGGGGTGGGGGGCGAGCAGGCGGGAAAGAGGACCGGGATTGGGGGTCGTTGGGAGGTTGCTGGGGCCAGGTTCACATCTCCCAGGGCGTGGCCGCAGGAGCTCACTCCTTACCTTGCTGGGTCCCCAAACCCGCAACAGTGCACGTCACAAGCTTTTGCCTTTATCCAGACTTCCTTCAAACGATAGCTTTGTACCCTGAGAAACTCCTGTTCTGGCCGGGTGAGGTGGATCACGCCTGTAATCCTAGGGAGTTCGAGACCAGCCTGAGCAAGAGCGAGACCCCATCTCTACTAAAAATAGAAAGAAATTAGCTGGACAACTAAAAATATATAGAAAAATTTAGCCGGGCATGGTGGTGCATGCCTGTAGTCTCAGCTACTGGGGAGGCTGAGGCAGGAGGATCCCTTGAGCCCAGGAGTTTGAGGCTGCTGTGAGCTAGGCTGACGCCAGGGCACTCTAGCCCAGGCAACAGAGTGAGACTCTGTCTCAAAAAAAAAAAAAAAAAACACAATTAAAAATAAAATAAAATAAAATAAAAACTCCTGTTCTGTAGCGTGTTGTCACATATGTTAAGATTTTTGAATATTTACATGTAAAAAGAGGGCTTTGGGGGTCCTGAGGGATAAGTCCCTCATGATTATTTCAGGTCCATCAGCAGGCCAGCTCAGGGTGTTTGGGACACGAGAGGCTGGTACACAGCCTCACACACAGCCTGGGTAGGCGCCCGCCTTGCTTTCTGGTCTGGGAGCCCAACATAGCCCTTGAATGATGGGCTACATGCAGGTCCCCACCCTCGGCCAGGTGACGGGGAAAGCTTTTGACAACCTTGGGCCCTTCCAGCCAGTGTGGTGTGGCCTGGGTTTGTGTGTTTTACCCAGGTGTGTGGTCTTCTCCAGGGCGAAGGATGGGCCCGGCGCGGCGCGGTGGCTCACACCTGTAATCCTAGCTCTCTGGGAGGCCGAAGTGGGTGGATTGCTCGAGGTCAGGAGTTCCAAACCAGCCTGAGCAAGAGTGACCCCGTCTCTACTATAAATAGAAAGAAATTAATTGGCCAACTAATATATAGAAAAAATTAGCCAGGCATGGTGGTGCATGGCAGTAGTTCCAGCTACTCGGGAGGCTGAGGCAGGAGGATCGCTTGAGCCCAGGAGTTTGAGGTTGCTGTGAGCTAGGCTGACGCCATGGCACTCACTCTAGCCTGGGCAACAAAGCGAGACTCTGTCTCAAAAAAAAAAAAAAAAAGGCGCACAGCAGCCAGCCTGGCCTCTGTCCCCTGTCTCCAGTGGCCAGGCAGTGGGGCAGGCTGGAATGTGAACAGTCAGGGGGAATGATGCCAGGGCATTTTCTACTTGTAAGATTGCAAGTTCGGCTCACAACTTGAATTTCAAGTGGGCCCTTCAGGCAGATAGGGAAGTCAGGTGAGAGAGTGGAGGCAGCTGCTGTGGATTGTCTAAATTCCTAGAATTTATTTTCTAGGAATTTAGCTGCAGGTGGGAGGAGTGGGATAAGCACCAGCAAATTTGCTGGGAGGCTGGGTGGGAGAGTGGCTTTTTGCTTTTCTCTGTTTGAACACCATGTTTTCCCCCAAATTAGTTATCTCTTGAATCATATCTAAGCGACAAATTAGTGCTTTGAGACAAAAGCTTTTTTTTATTTTTTGAGACAGAGTTCCCCAGGCTTGAGTGCAGTGTCGTCAGCCTAGCTCACAGCAACCTCAAACTCCTGGGCTCAAACAATCCTTCTGCCTTAGCCTCCAAGTAGCTGGGACCACAGGCATGTACCACCATGTCTGGCTAGTTTTTTCTATATATTTTTAGTTGGCCAATTAATTTTTTTCTATTTTTAGTAGAGATGGGGGGGTCTCCCTCTTGCTCAGGCTGGTCTTGAACTCCTGAGCTCAAACGATCCGCCCGCCTCGGCCTCCCAAAGTGCTAGGATTGATTACAGGCGTGAGCCACGGTGCCCGGCCTAAAAACTTTTTTTTAACTGAGCTGCAATCCTCTTATGGAGGAAAACCACTCCCTCTAAATACTGTTTTTGGTGATTGCCCTTTGTTTGAAGCAATTATTGTCACTAAATATGGGAAATTACACATTACTATTTACCAGAAGGAAATAAACACCTTGGATTAATCGGGTTCTGGCCATGGGATGTGATTCCAGACCTTGCTGGCCCTGCAGGTAAAAAGCCCACCCTGCACGTTCATCAAACACTTTCGTTGTTTTACGATCTCCAAAGGGGAAATGGTTGGATCTTGTGTGTCCCCCAAATCTTACTTGCCATGTTCTTGTTACGTAATCAAGGGGAACCTTTGATAGTGCCTTGCACGTGGCAGGAATAAGTATAGGAAAAAAACGTGGGAGTCAGGGTGTGTCCCCACCTACTCTACTCTGACATGGGTTGGGCTATTGGTTGTTTTGTATTTGTGAGTATTTGCTTAACTCTCACTGAATAAGGAGGCTTAAAAGTTGGATGGGAATGCTTTGATAAGCCAGCTTGAACCTCATCCAGGTTCACAGGGAAGAAAAGGTCTTGGAGGTGGCCCTGAGCACGACATGTCGCAGCCTTTCCATGCCCAAGCCAACGCTCGGGCAGTGCTTCCCCCGGGGTCTCCCCACTTTGGACTCTGGGCACTGTCAACCTCTGCAGCCTCAAGCTGGCCTCGTCGGCCCCACTCTGCTCTCTCCAGCCCCTGGTTTTCCAGCAGGCTTTTCTTCCTCCTCCATTGGGTTTCAGCTCAGGGGGCATTTCCTCCTGAAAGTCTTCCCTGACACCCCCATCTTCCCCAACTATCTCATGCAGCCATGTTGCCCTGTACTTCCTTGATTTTGGCACTGTTCATATTAAACTATCAGTGCCAGGCACATGGCAGAGACTTCATAAGCCATCCTATCGCTATCCGATCCCATCGCTCACTTGCCTTCAGCAAAATGTGCTCCAGTTTTCCTTCTGTTTGTTGCTGTCTAGCCCCTCAGTCTCCAAGGCATTAGCCTATACTTAGGGTAAAAACAGGCAAACACAAGTAAACACCAGAACTGATTCTCTAAGAAGTCACTGCTGAAGTTTTCAAGTTTGGCTGCTTTCCTTGAGCGGTTGATGAGTCTGAGTTCAGCTGCGATAAAGCGTGGAGAGTCTGCAGCCTGTCAGCTAGCAAACTTTTCAAATCCGCATATCCCCGCACCCAGGACTGCCTTGCTGGGGTGGAAAAGGAGGGAAAGGAAAAGCCTGGAGACTCGGAGGCGAGGACTTGAAGTTCCAGAAAGGTGGGGCTGTAGAGGGCTGATGTGTAGGGCAGGAAGATGATGGCCAAGAAAGAAGGGGGGGGCGGGTGTGGTGGCTCACGCCTGTAATCCTAGCTCTCTGGGAGGCCGAGGTGGCTGGATTGCTCGAGGTCAGGAGTTCGAAACCAGCCTGAGCAAAAGCGAGACCTCGTCTCTACTATAAATAGAAAGAAATTAATTGGCCAACTAATATATATATAGAAAAAATTAGCTGGGCATGTTGGTACATGCCTGTAGTCCCAGCTACTCGGGAGGCTGAGGCAGGAGGATTGCTTGAGCCCAGGAGTTTGAGGTTGCTGTGAGCTAGGCTGATGCCACGGCACTCACTGTAGTCTGGGCAACAAAGCAAGACACTGTCTCAAAAAAAAAAAAAAAAAAAAAAAAAAAAGAAAGAAAGAAAGAAAGAAGAGGGAGTGGAAGAAAGCTGGGGTGTGGAAGAGGAGGAGATTCCCCAAATCTGACCAGTTTGGTCCAGAACTGGTGACTGGCATCTGAAACATCACTCATTGCTTAAGTCTGGGAAGTGTGGCTTTTGGTTATTTTCTTCCTCATTGATTATTTTTATTTTTATTAATTAAAAAAAATTATGTATCTTTCTGATGAGATTCTGGGTGCCCCAGCCAGGCTTTGTTTTATTAAGAGAGGAAAACAAACAAAACACCTAATTTGTTCTCCCACCGTTCCTCCCTTCCTTCCTAGTGAATTTTTTGACCCGGAAAGCCCAGCCAGGATGTTGAGAGTTGTGTTTTCCACCTGAAGCAAGCGGTGGCTGGCCTTGTCTTTATTGCAGCTTGCTCTCCCTGCCCCCTGCCTGCCCCACAGTCCTGTTTGAGCCTGGCAGACATAGCGACAGTGGCCCTGTTGCCAGTGCAGACCACTGCAGAATGAGACAAAGCCCTGTGTATTTTGCTGGGCAGCACTTGGCCCTGATGTACTGACATGTGAGTGCAGAAGAGTATTTGTGGCATCCGGTGAGCAAATCAACCACATTCACACTGGGGTTTGGCAAATGTGTTTATTTTCCCTGGGTTTGGACAAGGTCCTTCTAGAAAGCAGATTTTGAACCATTGAGACCAAAAGTGTCCTGGGCCAGGGGGTTTTAATGTGATGCAGTACGCGTGAGCAATGTCCACACCCAGTTGTAAAGAGAGAAATGACCTGCCAGTGGCTCATGCTTATAGTCCTAGCACTCTAGGAGGCCGAGGCGGGCAGATCATTTGAGCTCAGGATTGCAAGACCAGCCTGAGCAAGAGCGAGACCCCGTCTCTACTAAAAATAGAAATAAATTATCTGGACAACTAAAAATATGTATATAGAAAAAATTAGCCGGGCATGGTGGCGCATGCCTGTGGTCCCAGCTACTCGGGAGGCTGAGGCAGAAGGATTGCTTGAGCCCAGGTGTTTGAGGTTGCTGTGTAAGCTAGGCTGACACCATGGCACTCTAGCCTGGGTGACAGAGTGAGACTCTGTCTCAAAAAAAAAGAGAGAAATGACTTGACAGTGTTCCCAGCTCAATGCTGCCTTGTTCAAATCTCGGCTGACACAGGTGGCTTCTGGTTCCTGTAGGCAGAGAACAAGCTTTTCCCAGCCAAAGGTGAGAGGAAAGGATTATTTACCATGTGAAGTGGTGAGTTAGGAATCTTTTAGTTGATCCTCTTAGCTTGAAGTGGCAAAGAAATGGCATCGAGGTGGCTCCCTAGCCTGATCTCCAGCATGGTCAGCTGGGCTCAGATATTGAAAACCCACTTGGGCTGGGCCTGGTGGATCGAGCCTGTACTCTCAGCTACAGGCTGAGGCAGGAGGATTGCTTGAACCCAGGAGTGTGATGTTGCAGTGAGCTGTGGTGATGCCACTGCACTCTAGCTGGGGTGACAGAGCGAGACTGTCTCAAAAAAAAAAAGAAAAAAGAAAACCCACTTGGATTTTATAAATCATCAGGGCAATTCAGACTTGCATACCACGCCCTGTGTCTCACCATCGGGCTCTCTGAGGGACAGCACGTAGGTTTGGGAAGAACAGGTTCGAACCTGACTCCGTTGGTTAACAAAGCCCGTCTTCCCTAGCGAACATGAATCTCCAGGCCAATCAGATTACCCCAGCCTTCTAGCAACCGTGTGAACGTTGCTGCGAAGCTGGCTGGGCCGGGCTCAGGTGGGGCAGCCAAGTGCCTGTAAGATGTGATTTGAAGGCTTTAGGAAAGGCCGCCCTAGCCTGAAATATCTCCCCTACTGGCTTGTCAAGGATGTCTGCAATTTCACCAGTATTGAGTCATTCCTTTGTGTTTACCTCAGCCCTCTCCTTGCCGTCCTTCTGTGAATGCAGATTGGGCCAAGATACGGGATCCCCTTCCCCTTCCCACCTTAAATCCTGCGTGTAGGTAGACACTATGTTTGATCTCTTGAGTAAGCCACTAGGCCTCTCTGGAGGCATTTCAAACTACCCTATTTCATATTCTGTTCAGCTTAGGAAGTGAGCTGGAAGCCTGGTGGCCTGGTGGGGGGGACCGAGGAGCAGAGGAAGAGCACCGAGGGCCAGCAGGCTCTCCCATGGGGCTTCCCAGAACAGCAAGGGGATGAAGCATGAAGGGAGATGTTCTCTCCCCCTTTTGGCCCAGGAGCACAGTTGGCTCCTGCGTGGGCTCCTTTCTTCTCTACTCACATGTCCTTCTACTCACTCACTTTCCCCTTGCTGTCTGTTCCCAGTCCTCCCATCTTTTCACTGTCTGCCATCATCATTCTAAGGGGCCCCATCCAGGAGGGGAACTCCCATTGTAGCCCTGGGGAGCTGGAGCTCTTAAGCCACACCAGAGCTTGGCCACACCCCTCTCCCTTTCCTGCCTTGGTTTTCAGCCTCTCCAGGAGGCTGGGGAGTGCTCAGGAGCTGCCCACAGACCTCAAGTTGTGGAGCTGATTGGAGCAGACACAGGGACTATTTAGTGAGTGGCTGGCCAGATGCTATGGGCCTGCACTTTAGCCTTAAACCCTTCTCATCTTTTCTTCTTTCTCTGGCTTAGAAGAGATGCCCAGAGCCCATCTATATCGTGTCCCTGACTCCAGGCGTATTTTTATCTCACCATGCCTCTATGCCTCTCTTCCAGAGACCCCCTCCCCCAAGGAGATGATGCCATAAACTCTACTGGAATATAAGCTCCATGTAGGCAGGGATTTTTAATATAGCCATAGGGTCTAGAACAGTGTCTGTCAATATTTCTTTAATAATGAACCTCCTCTTGTGGAAATAATCACAGCTGGTAAAGTACTTTCAACCCCAATGAATATTCAATTGGGTGGGTAAACATTTTTAGAACTAACATTCCCAAAGATTTAATTTTTAATGATACCGCCTAGCAATTTATTTTTTTATTTTTTATTTTTTTTTTAATTCTAGCCCCATCTGTTTGATGCAATTTATTTTTGTAAAAATTTCAAACACTACCATGGAAGTTCCCCTTGTTCCAAACTCAACTGCACGCTCCTCAGTGATAACCATTGGCATCATCTTAGCGTGTGCTCTGCAGACTTTGCTGTATGCATTTGGACATATTGGTGGGTTAAAAAAAAAACCCTATAAAGATTTGCTTCTAAAAGTTGGGCTAATAAAAAAAAAAGTAAAAAAATTAAAAAAGTAAAAAAAAACCCCTATAAGCAATATTCACTGTATTGCTTTGCAGTTTGCTTTTATTCCTCTTCACAATGTCTTGAAGGTGCTCTGTGTAGGTAAATACAGACCTACTTCATTCTTTTCCACTGTTGTAAAATATGCATGGCATGGATGAAATGTTGTATATTTGACAATTCCTCTATTGATAGATCTTTAAGTCATTTCCAGTGTCTACAAACGTCCTACATGTGCCACTTTGAGCACATATACAAGTATTTCACTTGGATACCTGGAGATGGATATCCTGTGCATTTAACATTTTATTTACTTGTATTTTATTTATGTTTTACTTTTTAAAAGATAGTATCACTCTGCTGTACAGACTGGAGTGCAGTGGCCCGATCATAGCTCACTGTAACCTTGAATTCCTGGGCTAAAGCGATCCTCGTACCTCAACCTCCCGAGTGGCTGGAACTATAGTTGCTCACCATCATGCCTGTAAACAGGGGTCTCACTATATTGGTCAGGCTGGACTTGAACTCCTGGCCTGAATCCATCCTCCTGCCTTGGCCTCCCAAAGTCCTGGGATCACAGGTGTGAGCCACTATGCCTGGTCACATTTAACATTTGAATAGCTAACTTCCAAATTGTGCTCCCCTACACCCCAGGCTGTATCCATATACAATGTACCCGCTTCTGGGTGTGAAAGCCCCTGTTTTCTCTATGCCCATATTGCTTTATTGATCTCTTTTATTTTTTTACCATTTTCTGTGATCTCATTATTAGAATAAAAATTTTAGTTCTTTCTTCTGGCCAGGAAATTGTGAGTTATTCCATTAGCAATGTAATCACATGTGTAGTAATAACACTATTTAACCCTATGCCTTCTGTTACTTTGTAACTATTTTACAAGGAATAAGCAACTAATCAAGTCTCTCCCCTTTCTTACTGGAACAGTTATGTATCAGTGGGGGCCTTGGAGGGCTGCAGGGGAGTGACCCTCCTCATCCTCTGTTTTCTGGAGTGGCTCCAAGGAGTTCTCCGGTGCCATGGCCTGCCCTTCCGCCAGCCACATCCTGTCCTGCCACACAGTGGCTGTGTCCTGGAATGACGACACCAGTCATCCAATCCAAGTACATCTGCTTCGGGTTTCTCCTTTGATCAGCTCAGAACACGTTAGCAGAAGTTGTGGGTTTTGACCTTTGCTTGGCTTTGATGATATAAGGCCCATCTTCAAGTCTTTCTTTGGTACCTTAGAAACTACGCCACGATCCTGCCTTAATCCTTTCTAAACTCACCTATCACCCAGTATAATGTTTTCCATGGAGAAGAGCGTTTTAGAAGGAAAAGCTTGGCCAGGTGAGGTGGCTCATGCCTGTAATCCTGGCACTCTGGGAGGCCGAGGCGGGAGGAGTTCGAAACCAGCCTGAGCAAGAGCGAGACCCCGTCTCTATTATAAATAGAAAGAAATTAATTGGCCAACTAATTATATAGAAAAAAAAATTAGCCGGGCATGGTGGTGTATGCCTGTAGTCCCAGCTACTCAGGAGGCTGAGGCAGCAGGATTGCTTGAGCCCAGGAGTTTGAGGTTGCTGTGAGCTAGGCTGACACCACGGCACTCACTCTAGCCTGGGCAACAAAGTGAGACTCTGTCTCAAAATAAATAAATAAATAAAGTAAAAGGAAAAGCTTTAAGAACATTTAAAATCGTATGCCATTTCATTTCATGGCTGTCTCGCTCCCCTACCCACACTTTAATGTCATCTGTTCTTTCTTCTGCTTTTCTCAACATCACATTCAAGATAACATCAAAATGGTGGTTGTGAAAGGATTTTTCTCCCTGGAAGTTTTCTCTAGGCATGGATCTTTGTAACTAATAAGATTTTCCTTCTTCCTGCTTGATGGGAGTGCCCTAATATTAATCTCTAATGATTGAATTGGAATCACCTCCCAGGATAGCTGGATTTAATAATGGCTTCCTCCTAAGTTCTGCTTTCTAGAAGGAGCCTAGGATTTTAAGGCAGTGTGACTTGTTTTGATTATTTCAGATTAATTTTGTATTTATATCAGAAAACCATTTGCTTACTGGTTTGATTGTTTCATTTTCTGAAGTGAATAGACACCAAATCAAACTCCTACTCTTTTATTTACTCCAGCTACTATAGAATCTTTGTTTTGCTGGCTTTAGTAACAATCTGTTCTTTCTAAAGTGCTTTACTTTATTTATTTTTTTGAGACAGAGTCTCGCTTTGTTGTATAGGCTAGAGTGAGTGCCATGGCGTCAGCCTAGCTCATAGCAACCTCCAACTCCTGGGCTCAAGCAAGCCTCCTGCCTTAGCCTCCTGAGTACTGGGACTACAAGCATGTGACACCAAGCCTGGCTAATATATATTTTTTATATTTTTAGTTGCCTGGCTAATTTCCTTCTATTTTTTTTTTTTAGTAGCGATGGGGTCTCACTCTTGCTTAGGCTGGTCTCAACCTCCTGAGCTCAATTGATCCTCCTGCCTCAGCCTCCCATAGTGCTACGATTACAGGCCTGAGCCACTGAGCCCGGCCTCTAAAGCACTTTAGTTTTTGGCCATGAATTACACCAACAAAAACATGAGGAGGTAATCTATATATTTAGCTAAGAACCATACTTTCTTCAGGATAATCTCTTACCTTGAATATACTGGCAACTTTGGTTTGCATGCCTATAGTTCCAGCTACTCAGGAGGCTGAGGCAGAAGGATTGCTTGAGCCCAGGAGTTTGAGATTACTGTGAGCTAGGCTGATGCCACGGCACTCACTCTAGCCTGGGCAACAAAGCAAGACTCTGTCTCAAAAAAAAAAAATAAATAAAAAAATAAAAGGAAAAGCTTTAAGAACATTTAAAATCTTACACCATTTCATTTCATGGCTGTCTCGCTCCTCTACCCACACCTTAATGTCATCTGTTGACAAATGTCAAAACTTTTTTTTTTTTTCACGTTTTCTAATATATACTCTGAAACATGAATGGTTGGTTTAGCGGTTTAGAGTGTGGGTTCATGAACTAGGTTTAAATCCCAGCTCTGCCACTTTCTAGCTGGATGATCTAGGAAAAGTTACTGAAGCTCACCGTGCTTCAGTTTCCTCTTGTGTAAAACAAGGTAATGCTAGCGTCTGCCTCCAGAGTTGCTGTAAGGAGTTCATATACAGGTTAAAACTATTTGGCATGTGGTAAGTGCTGATGAGTTTGCCATTATTATTATTATTATTATTTTTTTTTTTTTTTTTGAGACAGAGTCTCACTTTGTTGTCCAGGCTAGAGTGAGTGCCGTGGCGTCAGCCTAGCTCACAGCAACCTCAAACTCCTGGGCTTGAGCGATCCTTCTGCCTCAGCCTCCCGAGTAGCTGGGACTACAGACATGCGCCACCATGCCCGGCTAATTTTTTATATATATATCAGTTGGCCAATTAATTTCTTTCTATTTATAGTAGAGACGGGTCTCGCTCTTGCTCAGGCTGGTTTTGAACTCCTGACCTTGAGCAATCCGCCCGCCTCGGCCTCCCAAGAGCTAGGATTACAGGCGTGAGCCACAGCGCCCGGCCGCCATTATTATTTGATCATTGTTTCTGAAAGGAGAAAACATTCCTTTCATTTGTGGTTATTTGGACTTATTTTGAGTTTCATTTTATAACTGTAAACTGAACAAATTAAAAGGAAGAGTTATCAAATTCTTTTTTTTTTTTTTTTTTTTTTGAGACAGAGTCTTGCTTTGTTGCCCAGGCTAGAGTGAGTGCCATGGCGTCAGCCTGGCTCACAGCAACCTCAAACTCCTGGGCTCAAGCAATCCTCCTGCCTCAGCCTCCCGAGTAGCTGGGACTACAGGCATGCACCACCATGCCCGGCTAATTTTTTCTATATATGTTAGTTGGCCAATTAATTTCTTTCTATTTATAGTAGAGACTGGTCTCGCTCTTGCTTAGTCTGGTTTCGAACTCCTGACCTCAAGCAATCCTCCCACCTCAGTCTCCCAGAGTGCTAGGATTATAGGCGTGAGCCACCTCGCCTGGCCTCAAATTCTTGATTACTCAACCAAACTCTTTCAGGGAAAGGAAAGATTGTTTTTGTAAAATAATTCATGTCTGATTAATCTATTGGAATTTTTGAAATTTGTGGACAAAGAAAAATCAGTGGGATGGGATTAATCTATGTGCAGTTTTTAAGAGCCTTGGAAGTTTTTATGCCATTGGTTGTTAAAGAGATGCAAATATCATTCAGTTGAAAGAATATTACACTATTCATTCATTCAGTCTTCGTTTTTCATCTATCCAAACCACAAATGTTTCCAGAATGCCTGGGACACTGTGCTAGGCTCTGGGATGCAAAGAAAAATAATCAATTGTCCCAGCCCCTAGGAAAGTCTAATGAGGAATTTGTTTATTTCTTATGGTGAACAAAAATTTAAGTGGCCCCAACAATCCCCCTGGGAGCTTGGGATAGGAAAGACAGTACACCTGTCAGTAGGAAGCATGAGTAAGAAAATTCACCAATTCAAAGTGGAAGGTCCAACCTGCAGATTGGTTCCTTGCCTAACAGTAAAAAGAATAATAAATAAATATAAAAAGAAAATAAAAAATAAGAAAAAAAATACAAAGTTGAAGGTCCTGCCTCATTCCATCTATCCAACCTCCAAGTTACTTTCTCCTGAAGAAGAGTAATTTCTTGAGATGATGTTCAACTTGGGCAAACACGTGAAAGGAATAACCAGTTGAAGCTACCGATAGGAAGCATGATCTCCATGAACTGGTTTCTGTGTTGCTGCCATACGGAATCCTGGCATTGGCCAGGGAATCCTGTGGCCAGCTGGGCTCTCCTTCCTGGTGGGACCCCCTCAGCTGGTGGCGACCCCTGGATTTGAGATCTACCACATATGGCGTCGGGGCATCCTAGTGGCATTCAGTGTACTGGGTGG
This sequence comes from Microcebus murinus, assembly GCF_040939455.1. Classification (NCBI taxonomy): domain Eukaryota; kingdom Metazoa; phylum Chordata; class Mammalia; order Primates; family Cheirogaleidae; genus Microcebus; species Microcebus murinus. The sequence continues at coordinate 13,636,836 of NC_134107.1, forward strand.
AACCCCTGCCCCGAGGCATCAGCTTAGTGCTGGCCCCAGAAAAGATGCTCAGTGGTGGCCGGGCGCGGTGGCTCACGCCTGTAATCCTAGCACTCTGGGAGGCCGAGGCGGGAGGATTGCTCGAGGTCAGGAGTTCGAAACCAGCCTGAGCAAGAGCGAGACCCTGTCTCTACTATAAATAGAAAGATATTAATTGGCCAACTAATATATATGGAAAAATTTAGCCGGGCATGGTGGCGCATGCCTGTAGTCCCAGCTACTCGGGAGGCTGAGGCAGCAGGATTGCTTGAGCCCAGGAGTTTGAGGTTGTTGTGAGCTAGACTGATGCCATGACACTCACTCTAGCCTGGACAACAGAGCGAGACTCTGTCTCAAAAAAAAAAAAAGAGGCTTGGTGGACAGTCACTGGTGAGTGCTCTGGTCCCTCCTGTGTCACACTGTTCGCTTGGCAGCACGCTGTTCCTCTGTGTTCAGTTTCACCTCATCTCTCTGCTTCTGCCACTGCAACATCCTTGACGACAGGGACTAGGCCTGCCGAGTGGATGACCTGAGACAGCATCGTCCCTTTGTATGAGTTTCACTGGATTTTCACAGAGGGGTGTTGTTCACCGCAGGCCAGGTCCCTGCTTCATTCCCTGTCATCTGTGGAACAGCCAGAGCTTGCAGCTCGGCGGGGCTGGGACGCGTTGGCGGGGTGGTGGTAGAGGTGGGGTCTCTGGTGTTTTATTTACCTGTAGTAGGCATTTGAGAAATGTTAATTGGTTGGATGATGTGATGAATGACCCAGTAATAATCTTTATCTTTGTTGCTAGAACACACCACAGCCATCAGCGCTGGAATGCACAGCCCAGAATAGACCGAAGGAAACCACCAGCCCAGCCGGGGCAGTTTCAGTCTCCACCCCAAACGCAGGTGAGAGAAGATGGTGGGGACTGAGAGAATGATAACCTTAATTACGGTAATGATACCCTTTATCCAGAGATAAGGCCCAGGAGAGCAGAGAGCTTGGCAGGTGAGCACGCCCTGTGGGGCTGTGGCAGTCCTGCCTGGACAGTACTGGCTCAGGACCCCAAGGCCCAGCCCCTCTCTCCCAGGGCCCGAAAAGTCAAGTCTTCCTTCTCTTCTTTAGGCTTTTTGAGAAGCTTGTAGGAAACGCACTTGCTCCGGGATTGCTGCTCTTTGGAAGGACTCTCAAGGGTTTCTTTGTATGCAGGGCTACTGTGGGACACCCATCCACATTTTCAGACAGTATCTATTAAACTCAGAGGCCAGGGTGGGGCAGAGACCAGAGACTGAGAATTAAAGGGTTAGAGTCCACTTCCAGTTGAAGATCTACCAGAGTTTAGGAAAAAGTCTTTTTGATCATATAAAGGAAATGCTTTCTTGGCCTCCGAAGAGGGAGACGCCCGTGTGAAGGATGAGTCTGAGGGGAAGGAGTGGCTGTGGGCAGCGGAAGTCCTGGATCACAAGGAGCTGAGTTGGGGACCATTGGCTCCGTTTAGGCCACGGCTATGTTTTTGGATTGCACAAAAATTAAACTGTTTTTGGAGGTAGCTGCAAACACTTAGGAATCAGGAGAATCACAGATAATATGGCATGTGTGGCCTCTCAGAACTTTATAATGTTCATCAAGCCTGCATTCCTGCATGGCAGCATCAGCTGGAGTAGAGTGACTGCTAGAGCTCAGCGTCTGCCCCATCCGCCCCTGAGGACCCCCCTCCTCCATCCCAGCCCCAGGCCAGGACCATCCCTCCAGGGTCTGCCCCCCCTTCCCTCACCTCTTCTCTCACCAGCCCCACCTCTAGCCTGGGGCGAATGTCCTTCAGCAAATAAATATGCATGAGCCCCTCCCCCTTTAAAGAAACCCTCCCTCAAGCCCAACCCCCTCTTGCTGTGCTGTTCTTTCACAACCAACAGATTTTTCAAGGCTCCCTGGTCTTTCTGTCATCCTTTGTTTTTTTCTTATGGTGAAGAAAAGTTTAAGTGGCCCCAACAATCCCCCTGGGAGCTTGGGATAGGAAAGACAGTGCACCTGTCAGTAGGAAGCATGAGTAAGAAAATTCACCAATTCAAAGTGGAAGGTCCAACCTGCAGATTTGTTCCTTGCCTAACAGTAAAAAGAATAATAAATAAATAAAAGAAAAGAAAAGAAAAAATAAGAAAAAAAATACAAAGTTGAAGGTCCTGCCTCATTCCATCTATCCAACCTCCAAGTTACTTTCTCCTGAAGAAGAGTAATTTCTTGAGATGATGTTCAACTTGGGCAAACACGTGAAAGGAATAACCAGTTGAAGCTACCGATAGGAAGCATGATCTCCATGAACTGGTTTCCGTGTTGCTGCCATACGGAATCCTGGTATTGGCCAGGGAATCCCGTGGCCAGCTGGGCTCTCCTTCCTGGTGGGACCCCCTCAGCTGGTGGCGACCCCTGGATTTGAGATGTACCACATACGGGATCAGGGTATCCTAGTGGCATTCAGTGTACTGGGTGGAACCCCAGGCCCACTGGGGACTCCCCGTCTGGGCTTAGGGCCCCCTCTGCACTCTCCCGTGGGGCCCAGGCAGCCCCCAGGGTGCTGGGCTTCCAGTAGACTTCACACCAAGCAGGGCCCAGGAAGGTCCCCAGAACAGTCTGCCTGCCACATAAACTGGACAGATGACGGCGAGAGCCCCTGGCCGGCTTCCCAGCACTTGCGCTGCTCCGCGTTCTTTCTTTGTCCTTTGGGGAGCAGGTTCTCGATTCTCACAGTGTTCGCCTTCCCGATGCAGCATTTTATTCTTGTATAATTTATTTCAACATGAGTAAGTGTCTTGGGATTTGACCCCTTCCCTCAAGGGATTTGTACACTGGATGCATAATGTCTGTTCATTCAGGGAACATTTGTTGAGCGCCTGCATGCGCTGAGTCAGGCCCTGAGGAGGCAGAGTTAGCAGCCAGTAGCAGGGATTCAGCCAGAGTCTGTGGAGCATGGAGGGACTTCTCCGGCTTTTCATCTTCACGTGTCTTGACTTAAAGTACAGCAGTACAGAGAGTATAATCATCCTGGCCAGGGACAGCTCTCCCCCCCACTCCCCCACCCCGCCCCCTGCCTCACCCCATCACGGAGTTTCCTTAGAAACCAACTTGCATGTCCCTGATGTCCATGGACTTTGAAGCTGGAGACTTGTGTAAACAGCACTTCTCTGGAATGCCAGAAACGAACCCTTTCTGCCCCTGCCACGAGCTTCCAGCTTTCTCCAAATCAGCTCCTCAAGGGGATTCTGCCGTTTCCCCGCAGTGTCTAACAAACCATTTGAACACAGCATGCTTTTCCCACGGTGACACGTCAGTCAGCTGTTGTCATACGTCGTCATTTTGGTAAATAGGAAGAAAACCAACCAGAGAGCAGTGCTGGGCTTTGAGATAAGGCTGTGCGGAGCTTTTGAATCAAGGCAGCCACGCCATGTCCTAAATGGTCACGGAAGTTTTGGGGGTGGGCTGCTGGAGAGTTGAAGCTACAAACGTGGAACCATAGAGTCATGCTGCCGGCTGTCACACTGTGCAGCTTTGAGAGCCGGTAGCCTAGTGAGTAAGAGCCCAGCTCTGAAACTGAACTGCTCAGGTTCAAATCTTGTTTCTGCTACTCCAACCTGGGGCAAGTTCCTGTTTCTTTACCTGTGAAATTAGAATGCTGACAGCACCTCCCTTGCGTGCTGGTGGTGAGGGCTAGGCCAGTTGGTACACACAGCAAGTGCTTAATAAATGTTAGCTGATATGTTTGTGCTCCTTTATTAGCGTCACACTGGCCCAGTCACCAGTTTTCAGAGCTCTCCCACCATTGTGGTCCACAATGTCCCCGTTCCTGTGGTTCCCGGCCCCGTGGCTCTCTCTGCTTCTGTCTGTCTTATTCCAGTTCTCTCCTCTTTCATTTTGTTCTGCCTGGAACAGGCTTCTGTTCCGAATCTGCCCCTCCCCATCCCGTGACCTCCCTCTCCCCGTTCTGAAGCCCCCCGCGTGGGGTGTCAGCACATATTCCTGTGCCCGTGGCCAACCGTGGGAAAATGCTAGGGTAATTTTTCATTTTTGTTTATATTTATAAATACAGACCCTTAGAGGCCCTTCCCAGTGGACTAATCTGAAATCCCCATCTATTTTTAAAAAACTGGTGGTAAAATAGATATAAAATTTACTATCTTAACCATTTTTAGGTATACAGTTCAGTGACATTAAGTATATTCACATTGTTGTGCAACCATCACCACCATCTCCAGAATGTTTTTTGTATTCCCAAATGGAAACCCTATTGCCATTCTGCAATAACCCCCCATTCCCTTTTCCCCAGCCCCAGCCACCACCTCTCTACTCCTGACTATATGAATCTGGCTACTCTGGGAACCTCGTGTAAACGTGTCTGGCTTAGTTCACTTAGTGTAACATCTTCAAGCTTCATGTATGTTGTAGCGTGTGTCAGAATTTCATCTCTGGCCAGGCGCAGTGGCTCACGCCTGTAATCCTAGCACTCTGGGAGGCCGAGGCGGGTGGATAGCTCGAGGTCAGGAGTTCAAAACCAGCCTGAGCAAGAGTGAGACCCCGTCTCTATAAATAGAAAGAAATTAATTGGCCAACTAATATATATAGAAAAAATTAGCTGGGCATGGTGGCACATGCCTGTAGTCCCAGCTACTCGGGAGGCTGAGGCAGGAGGATCACTTGAGCCCAGGAGGTTGAGGTTGCTGTGAGCTAGGCTGACGCCACGGCACTCACTCTAGCCTGGGCAACAAAGCTAGACTCTGTCTCACTCTTCCTGTGACAAATTTGTCCCCCTACAATGTCACCTGACCAAAGAAGCCGTCTCTGATGCCTTACATCAGATGTCCTCAAACTATGGCCCGTGGGCCACATGTAGGTGTTTTTGCCCATTTGTTTTTTTACTTCAAAATAAGATATGTGCAGTGTGCATAGGAATTTGTTCATAGTTTTTTTTAAACTATAGTCTGGCCCTCCAATGGTCTGAGGGACAGTGAACTGGCCCCCTGTTTTTGTTTTTTTTTTATCTATGATTGTAAATTAATGGCAGAAAAGGGCCCCCTGTTTAAAAAGTTTGAGGACCCCTGCCTTACGTGAAGAGACAAGCCCCTCTCCCCAACCTTGGGTACCACTTCTGTTTTTTTTACTCTGCTTTCATATTCTCCACTTACTTATTGCTCTCTGACATATATTAACCCTAATTTTTTTGTTTTCTTTTCCCTCATTTGACTGTAAGCTCCCTGAGGTCAGGGGCTTTGTTTCCTATTGTGGCATTTCTGGGTCTTAGTTCTTCATGCTACAAAACAAACCAGAGAACCACTAAGTTTTCTTCCAGCTCTGACATTCCATCTTGTGAGATACGTTGGGAAGAAGTGTCCGTTTGGACACAGGGAATAATGGTTCGTCAGTGCCAAGCCCCGAGCACTGGCAAAGAGAATGGCCAGTGACTACATTTCCTGAGGTCGCAGTGTAACGCTTGCCTTCCTGAGTGGGCTTTTTCCTGGCGAGTCTGCGTGAGTCACACCCATCTCCATCCCATTTACCCTGCTTGACTTTTCTTCACATTTTTCTCCTATGTGTTTGAGGAAATCAGACTTTTGTTTTATTTTGGTTATTTCTTATTATCTGTCTTCTTTTAAAGGTAAACTCCAGAAGGAAGGGGCTTTTTTGTTTAAGACTGTGTCCCCAGGCTGGGCGCGGTGGCTCACGCCTGCAATCCTAGCACTTTGGGAGGCTGAGATGGGCGGATCGCTCAAGGTCAGGAGTTCGAAACCAGCCTGAGCAAGAGCTATACCTGTCTCTACTAAAAATAGAAAGAAATTAATTGACCAACTAAAAATATACAGAAAAAATTAGCTGAGAATGGTGGCGCATGCCTGTAATCCCAGCTACTCGGGAGGCTGAGGCAGGAGGATTGCTTGAGCCCAGGAGTTTGAGGTTGCTGTGAGCTAGGCTGATGCCATGGCATTCTAGCCCGGGCAACAGAGTGAGACTCTGTCTCACAAAAAAAAGACTGTGTCCCCAGTGCCTTGGAACAGCATCTGACATTCAGTGGGCCCTTAGGCAGCATGTGCTGAGTGGACTAATGATCTGAGCACTTCTTCTGCAAAGTGCTTTTTCGGTCTAAGCCATAGGTGCATGCAGGAAGCTTTATTCTTAACCTTATGTAATGGCTGAGAAAATGGAGGCTTCGCAAAGTTGGGTAACGTGTCCGTAAGTGTCAGAGCTGGGACTGGATGTGCTTGTTCTTGGCTTTGGCAGCCATCAGTCGGGTGGGCCCTAGTGTCAAACGCATCAGGGCACGCTGGGTTACACTGTGGCTCTGCCTTCCCATTCCTTCTTTCTCACACTGTCCTGTGTGTGCCCTTCTTTGCTCCGATTATGCAGAGAACACATTGTGCAGATCATTTTGGCACAGGGCGGCATTTCAGAACTGGATGGCTTACTAGTGATCCTCTGGTTCTACCAATCCCCTTCAATTTAAAGCTGAAGAAGCTGAAACCTGAAAAGGTTGAGTGACTCCTGACTCCTGTATCGCCCTGAGCTATGAACCGATGGATTCGTGAGCCTGGTGTTCTCCTGGCAAACCTACGTGCCCTGATGCCATAGCCATGCAGTGGCCCCTGGGCTCTGGGTCTGCGAGGTCTCCTGCGATTTGGGTGCTGTTCAGTTCCAGGAGGAAACTGAACCTCTGATCTGGGCAACCTCCAGGTGGTGCTTCTTGGTGTGAAACCACGTCTTTCAAAATATCATCCTTTTGGTGTTTGGATGCACAAGGAGGGTGAGTCTCAGGACCATTCGTGGACATTGTCCTGTCTTCATGTTCCCGACGGTTCGCCCCATCTTTTTCCTCCTAGGTCTCTTAGAGGTTAAGTGCTACCAGGAGGAAGCAGGGCAAGTTCTCCTGCTTACTCTGCACATTAGGAATGAGGAATGTTTTAGTTCATGAATAAGCTATTGCTTATTGATGTTACGATTATAGATAAAATGTTCCTGTTCCTCTTTGTTACACGTGAAATTGCAATGAGCAGTACAAGATGAACTTGAGCAGTGTGGTCTCCACTCTGCTAGGGGTGGAAATTCAGGGGAAAAGAATAGTGGGGAGGGACAGCACCTGGTCAGGTTAAAATAGAAACTAACCCTTTTCAAACGTTTTTTATGTGTCAGGCACGACATTAATGCTTTATGTGACTTAATTCATTTAATCCTCATAATATCCCTCTGAAGTAGGTGCAGTTATATCTCCATTTTGCACCGAAGGCACAGGAAGATTAGGTAATTTGCCCAAAGTCATGGAGAGCTGGTAAGAGCAAAGCTAGGATTTTTTTTTTTTTTTTTTGAGACAGAGTCTCGCTTTGTTGCCCAGGCTAGAGTGAGTGTCGTGGCATCAGCCTAGCTCACAGCAACCTCAAACTCCTGGGCTCAAGCGATGCTACTGCCTCAGCCTCCCGAGTAGCTGGGACTACAGGCATGCGCCACCATGCCCGGCTAATTTTTTGTATATATATATATATATATATATTTTTTTTTAGTTGGTCAATTAATTTCTTTCTATTTTTTAGTAGAGACGAGGTCTTGCTCAGGCTGCTTTCGAACTCCTGACCTTGAGCAATCCGCCCGCCTTGGCCTCCCAGAGTGCTAGGATTACAGGCGTGAGCCACCACACCTGGCCCAAAACTAGGATTTTAATCCAGACTGACTCCAGAGTCCTTTCTGTTAAACGCCATATCCTATGGTCTCCGTGGAGGCTTCATGAAGGAGGAGAGACTTGAGCTGGGCCTTGAAGGAGGAGAGGCCCTACAGCATGGGGACGATCTGAGGATGGCCCAGGGATGCAGTCAGCAAGGCAGACCCAACAGGGAAGAAGGGACCGACCTCACTCGGCAAAGGCCGTGCATCGGGGAGCAGTGTGGAAGATGGCCGGGGCATTGGGGTAGGCACAGATTAAGGTCTTAACAGCTAGGCAGAAGGTTTAATTAATTAATTAATTTCTTTTCTTTTCTTTTTTTTTCTCCAAATTGCTTCTCATCTGAGAATAGGCAGAGGGTTTAGACTTGATCTGGAAGGACATAGCCTTTGAAGAGTGTTGAAGGGCGACTCGCTAGCAGCAGAGGTCTGGGGAGAGTTTGGGATGGCCATGGTAGGGCTGGGGGTGGAGGTGTGGAGGCAGGAGCAAAGCCCTGAGGTGTAGCTGTGATGGTGCTGGAGGAGTGGCAGAAGGGAGAAGCCTATGACACCTTCCTTCTATTCCAAGCTGCCTCCTGGTGAAGGAGCAGCCCAGCAACTACACAAGCTCCTCGGGTTTCTTACATCAGTTACTCATGGAGGGCAAACTCTGGGCTTTTTTGGGAGGGCGGAGGACATTATATACTGAGGTCTGCTTTCCTGTGGGTGGCTGTCCTTGCCCAGTGAAGGAGCATTTCTCCACGCCCCGCCGTGCATTCCGACTTGGTCAGATCAGAAGGCAGCAAATCCAGGGGGGATTTTTTTTTTTTCCTGCGTGCGAATTCCTTGCATAGCAGAGAGCTCAGGAAGGAAGGCTCGGTTTGAGGACAGAGGTCAGGGCTTCAGAGTTCAGGGCCTGCTGAGAAAGGGTCAGGTCCTTCTATTCTAATTCCATGTTGGCTTGATTGCCTCTGAATTGAGGGGCCTAGACCGAGCTCTGTCATAATCAGCTATTTAATTTAACCCTTGAGCTTTATTTTCTCCCACCCTTAACATGTCAGCTGCTAAGGGGATTTGGAAAGGAACAGAGGCAAGATTGGCAGGGGTGAGGGTTCTGTGGCTCTCGCTGTCCAGGATGGCTGGCCACTGGTCAGCCTGCTCCCTGCTGCGGGCACAGGCAGGGGAGCCTAGAGCTGACCTTCCTGGCAGGAAGCAGGGTCTGGGTGAGGCTTCCCAAGCCCTGCCTGCTGTCCTCCTGCTCCAGGTCAGGGGAGAGGGGTGTGTCGCCCTCCTACAAATCTGGCAGAATGAGGCCAGCAGGAGCACCTGGCACCTTATCTCCCTCTCCCCTGGATTCCAGCGTCAGAACCAGCAAAGCTTGCTTTAACTTTTTATTGAAGTAAAAAAAAAAAAAAAACAGTTGAGATATGAATATTCCCTAAAGCCACTTTGGAATCCTTTCAAGAACAGTTTCATAGCAAAATAGGCAAAAGGATAAGATTGCACGCAGGGCTGGATCACCCACTTGGAGAGCCGGTTCTAGAAAGAGAACTTGGGTTTCATGTCTTATCTGTTCCACGCAGAGTGGAAGAAGGTGGTCGGAGGCATTTGCTCAGAGAGCTGGAGGCCTGGTACTTGTCTAGGACGTTCCCCTCTGCACGGTGGCAGGCTCTTAGGGAAATAAATATCTTAGTGAAAGGGTCATGAGCAGTCTGGCAACTTTCTAACCCTTCTCGTACCCAAGGCAAAAATGTTCGCCTGACAAAAATGTTTGGGTAATGTCCTAGTGTGTTTACTACTTTACAAACCCCAAACTATCCAAGTAGTGTATCTCTTAAAAAATAAAAAAGTAAAGCTCTTAAAAAATTTATCCAGCTATCTTACTACAGTAAGTGCTGAAGTCAGTGGCCTTCGTCATCTTAATGGTGTCAACATTAGTGAAACACTTGTGTGTCTAGGCTTTTAACATGATTTTTGTCTCTGTGTACACTTTCCTCTTTTCTAAGCATTGCTAGGGGGGGCAATTTGGGGAAAATAAGAGAAAAAAAAAATCAAAGAAGACTCTGGGAGGCCGAGGTGGGTGGATCGCTTGAGCTCTGGAGTTTGAGACCAGCCTGAGCAAGAGCAAGACCCCGTCTCTACCAAAAATAGAAAGAAGTTAATTGGACAGCTAAAAATATACAGAAAAAATTAGCTGGGCATGGTGGTGCATGCCTGTAGTCCCAGCTACTCGGGAGGCTGAGGCAGCAGGATCCCTTGAGCCCAGGAGTTTGAGGTTGCTATGAGCTAGGCTGATGCCACGCACTGTAGCCCAGGCAAGAGAATGAGACTCTGTCTCACAGAAAAAAAAAAAAAAAAAAATCAAAGAAGAGGCACTTTTGCATCAATGCTCCCCTCAGGTCTTGAAAGTGCTTAAAATAACTAGGTGATAACTACTGTGTTCTGGGTCTGTGGGGGAGGCCTGGGGAGAGCCCTGGCAGGGAGGAGAGAGGGGTCCAGTCTTAGTATGAAGAGACATGAGGGGCTAAGCCCCCTCCTGCCCAGCCCCTGGGCTCTGGCTGGGAAGAAGGGAATGTGTGTGTTGACCAGCCCTGCCCAGCCCTGCCTGGGAGGCTGTGGGAGGTGGTTAGAGACCATCCCAAGAGAATACAAGGGGGGAGGCTGGGAGATAAGGAGGCAGGTGCTTTGTGCTCCAGAGACAGCTGTCTTCTAGAGGAGGATTCCCGGAGGCTTCTGAGTTCAACCACTGCCACCAACCTGGCTTCTATTTGCTCTTGGCGTCACCATCCCAACCTTCTTTCTCTTCCTCAAATGTACCAGAGGCCTCTGGGCCTTTGCACATGCTATTCCTGGGCCGGGAATGCCCTGAAGCCAGTTGTCCTCCAGGTTTGGGCACGGCGGTAACCAGCTCAGGAAAGCCTTGGGCCAGGGCTTGGGGATCTGCTTTCATGTCTTCTCATGGCATAACTCCTCCTGCACCTGCAGCAGCCCCTTCTGGGCCCCTCTCTCTCACTGGGCCATGAGCCTCCTCACCTGTGGCCAGGTGCTCCTTTCTGCCAGGTAGCTTTTCAGAGGCCTGAGAGTGGGAGAAGGGAGACCCCTGCTGTCTGTAAGCACCAGATGTTGGGACGTCTCTCTGCAACCCTGTGACTCTGCTCACCCAAGATCCAGCACAGTGCCCAGGGGTGCTCAGGAAATGTCCTGGCCTGACCGGACTCACTTTTGCAGAGCAGCTATCACACACCTGACACCTTATATTCCTTATCTCATGTGACCTTAGCAAGGACCGTGTGAGGATAGTGTTGTGTCCATTTACATATAAGGAAACTGAGGCTCAGTAGGTTTGGTCACTTGGTTGAGGTGACACAGCTGTTAGGTGGTGGCAATCTTCAGTCCTTACACTCAGGTTGCATAGCACCCAGTGGGGAGGGGGTTAAACATGTAAGTTTCTGGGCCCCATCCCCAAGATTCTGATTTTTGTCATGGCATTTAAAAAATTTTATTTATTGGCCGGGTGCGGTGGCTCACGCCTGTAATCCTAGCACTCTGGGAGGCCAAGGCGGGCAGATTGCTCAAGGTCAGGAGTTCGAAACCAGCCTGAGAAAGAGCCAGACCCCGTGTCTACTATAAATAAAAAGAAATTAATTGGGCAACGAATATATATAGAAAAAATTAGCCGGGCATGGTGGCACATGCTTGTAGTCCCAGCTACTTAGGAGGCTGAGGCAGTAGGATCGCTTGAGCCCAGGAGTTTGAGGTTGCTGTGAGCTAGGCTGATGCCACAGTACTCACTCTAGCCTGGGCAACAAAGTGAGACTCTGTCTCAAAAAAAAAAAAAAATTATTTATTTATTTTGAAAATTATTAATATTATTTTTTAAAGACAAATCCTAATTGTATACATTTATGGGGTACAGTGTGATCTTTTTTTTTTTTTTTTTTTTTTGAGACAGAGTCTCACTTTGTTGCCCAGGCTAGAGTGAGTGCCGTGGCATCAGCCTGGCTCACAGCAACCTCAATCTCCGGGGCTCAGCGATCCTACTGCCTCAGCCTCCCGAGTAGCTGGGACTACAGGCATGCGCCACCATGCCCGGCTAATTTTTTGTATATATATTTTTAGTTGGTCAATTAATTTATTTCTATTTTTGGTAGAGATAGGGTCTCGCTCAGGCTGGTTTTGAACTCCTGACCTTGAGCAATCCGCCCGCCTCGGCCTCCCAAAGTGCTAGGATTACAGGCGTGAGCCACCATGCCCGGCCCAGTGTGATCTTTTAATAGATGTATACAATGTCGAGTGATTAGGCCGGCCCGGTGGTTCACGCCTGTAATCCTAGCTCTCTGGGAGGCGGAGGCGGGCGGATTGCTCAAGGTCAGGAGTTCAAAACCAGCCTGAGCAAGAGCGAGACCCCGTCTCTACTATAAATAAAAAGAAATTAATTGGCCAACTGATATGTATATAAAAAAATTAGCCGGGCATGGTGGCGCATGCCTGTAGTCCCAGCTACTCGGGAGGCTGAGGCAGAAGGATCTCTCGAGCCCAGGAGTTTGAGGTTGCTGTGAGCTAGGCTGACGCCACGGCACTCACTCTAGCCTGGACAACAAAGCGAGACTCTGTCTCAAAAAAAAAAAAAAAAAAAATGTGGAGTGATTAAATCAAGTAAATTAACATATCCATCACCTCCGGTAGTATCACTTTGTTTGTTTGTTTTTATTTTTTTTTTTGAGACAGAGTCTTGCTTTGTTGCTCAGGCTAGAGTGAGTGTCGTGGTGTCAGCCTAGCTCACAGCAACCTCAAACTCCTGGGCTCTAGTGATCCTTCTGCCTCAGCCTCCCAAGTAGCTGAGACTACAGGCATGCGCCACCACGCCCGGCTAATTTTTTGTTTCATTTTTAGTCGACTGGCTAATTTTTTCTATTTTTTGTAGAGTCCGGGTCTTGCTCTTGCTCAGGCTGGCCTCGAACTCCTGAGCTCAAGCTATCCTCCCGCCTTGGCCTCCCAGAGCTAGGATTACAGGCGTGAGCCACTGCACCTGGCCCAGTACTATCATTTTTTACATAGCATTTTTTAATTGCAGTAAAACATACATAACAGTATTTTCCATTTTAATCCTTTTTAGGTCTGTGGCATTAAGCACATTTACATTGTTGTATAACTGTCACCACCAGCCATCTCCAGAACTTGTTATCCTCCCAAGCTGAAACTCTGCACCCTTGAAACACTAGCTCCCACTACCCACCCCCGGCCCCCAGCGTCCACGTTCTACTTTCTGTTTCTATGAATTTCACTACTCTAGGTACCGCAGATAAGTACAATTATGTAGCATTTGTCCTTTTGTATCTGGCTCATTTCACTGTCGTAGTATTTTAAACAAGGGCCCCTGGTAATCCCCGAGTAGGGGTCTGGGCCACTCTTAGGAAATTATGCTGGGGCACGGGGTGGGGGGAGTGCTGTCGTGGCTCAGGCTTGCAGGGGTGAGTTCATGGGATGGTGGGGCCAGTGCGAGTCAGGGCCTGTGGACTGACAGACAGGAAGGGGAGGGCTGGGGGACAGAGGGGCCCTGGGATGGGAGGGGGCTGGTTTCTGACAGGTACTGACCGAGGCCTCGGAGCTCAGGGTGGAAGGACCGTGGGGTGACAGTGTGTGGACAGGTCGGTGCAGGAGGGGTCGTGAGCTGTGGTCAGAGGCCAGGGTGAGGAGCCCGGGAGTGGCTGGGGGTACAGCGGTGGCATCCACAGTTGGGTGGGGCGGTGGGTGGGACACACAGGGCTCAGCCTCAGTGGAGGCACTGTGAGGAGGCCCCTCTCCAGGTGTAGAGGCAGTGGCGTGAGGGCGTGGGAAGTCAGGGCAGGCGAGGATCAGAGGTGTGGGAGAGAGGGTGGGGGACGAGGGAGAGGGGTGTGACATGCCCCTACCAGGAGGCTGCCTGTGCTTCCTCTTGAGGGGGTGCCATTTACCGGCAGCCTCCTGAGATGGCGGGAAGGGCCGGCCCCTGAGGGTGTAGCGGCTGCGTCCAGCACCCTGAGGCTCAGGCAGACAGGCCTTCCTGTCTCTACCTTTGCACCCTCTCCCCATGTGTCTTCTCTCTCCCTCTTTTCATTCTCGCTCCTCTGTCTTGTTTCAGCTCCCTTTTATTCCTCTTTCTCCCGGCTGCCGCAGAGGGGGCTGAGGCGCGCACGGCTCGTGCCTGTGTGTTCCTCAGGCCACGTCCAGCTGCAACCTTCATCCCACACGGGAGTGGCCCAGGGAGACATACACTTAAGAAAAGATGATGTTACCTATTCTGGATAAAAATTCAAACTTTTCTCTCTCTGTTGAAAAGTGAAACGTAAGCCGCTTTGTAACTTTATGAGGTCCTTGATTTTTTTTTTTCCTGTGAGGACAGGGACAAGCCTAGATTTTACTAATGTTTCCTCTTCTCCACAGGAGGGGCTTTGGGGACCCCCCAGGTAGCATCGCCACAGGGCTTTCTAGCTGCCAGAACCGTGTGGCTTCCAGTCTCCCTGCTAGCAAAAGCACCCCGTCTTCCTCCCTTGGTCCCCACTTCTGTGCTCCCCAATGTCCAATTCACACTGAGGCTCTCTGTCCTTTGTCCTTGCTCTGTCCTCTGTGCCACTGGTCCTCAACCAAGGGCGAGATATCCCTCCCAGGGAATATTTGGCAATGTCTGCGTTCAGTTTCGGTTGTCCTAGCTAAGGGGGGTTCTATTGGCATCTCGTGGGTGGAAGGCAAGGACACTGCTAAACATCCTACAATGCACAGACCAGCCTCCCACAGCAAAAAATTACCCGGCCCTAACTGTCAGAAGTGCCGCCCTTGAGAAACTCTGCTCAGGGTTGCCTGAACCACATTTGTGGTCAGAAAGGACTCCCCCGGGGACTGCCAGCCTCCCCACGGCACCATCGTCCCTGCAGCTGGCTGCAGGAGGCTGAAGCTCTTGTCTGACAAAAGTTCCCCCCCAAATCCTGCTCTTGTATTGGTGTAAGGAAAGTCTGAAGTTCTTTCACCTTGCAGGGCTTGGCCCCAAGTGGATGAGACACCTGGGCTGTCCGGCAGGGAGGGTGAGGTCCGAAAGGGATGGCCACAGGCCTGGCGTCTCCTATTAGCTAGTTCTCCTATCAAAGCACGCCAGCTGGGTAAGCACTGATTACTGCACACAATTTAGCTGTTGAGAAATTTTGTTTTTTCCCTGAAAGAAAAAAGAGGTGAGAGATGAAGGTTGGCTAGAGATGATGGTCTGGTGTATTAATATCATTCATAAGATTCTTGATCTTGCCCACCTGGGACGCCCACCTGTCCGACTCTTCATTATTTATTTATGTATTTATTTTGTCTTTAATCAGCACGCCAGCCTCATCCTGTGGCGGCGTGAGCAAACGTCCGGGTGAGGAGGGCTAACCTCTCAACTTCTGTGGCTTTGGTCGCCGGAGTCCAGAGCTCTGGGTACGAGAGCTATTCTCTAAGCGCTGTGAGGGTTTTCCACGTGATTTTTGGTTTATGATCGAACACTCAGACATGGGTGAACTGTGCTTTCAGCTTTCCCCATTTTGTCCACTTTGTGAACTCAGACAGTTTCACATGTCACCACCTTCTCTGTCTCTGACACCCCCCAGCAGAATTACCTGTTCCTTTACCTTGTCAAAGACTAAGTTACAACATATTTCGTTTACGGATCTTTTATTATGAGACAGAGTCTCCCTCTGTCACCCAGGCTAGAGTGCCGTGGCGTCAGCCTAGCTCACAGCAACCTCAAACTCCTGGGCTCAAGCGATCCTCTTGCCTCAGCCTCCCGAGTAGCTGGGACTACAGGCATGCCTGGCTAATTTTTTCTATTTTGTGTAGAGACAGGGTCTCGTTCTTGCTCAGGCTGCTCTAGAACTCCTGAGCTCAAGCGTTCCTCCCACCTCGGCCTCACAGAGTGCTAGGATTACTGGCGTGAGTCACCGTGCCCGGCCTTAGTTTACGGATCTTAGTTGGCTTTTATTTGCGATTCTAGAATTGGGCGATGTGAGTATTCCGATGAGCTGAGCAGAGAGGAGGTTGTCTTTATGGACAGAAAAGGGCTGAGGATAGCAGGAACAAAGAACAAAAAGTGGATGGGTCACTTCAAAGTTACTTTCCTTGTAAAGGTTAAAGCAGAAGGGACTTCCTTATCGTGCTGGCTAAAACTGGCCTTTTTGAGGATTTGGCTATTATCTCTCTTTCTCCTGATCTCTCAGAAGATCAGATAAGCAACTTGGTTTCAGCTTGGTGTCCTGGAGCTTCAGCAGGAGCGACTGTGATCTGTGGGCCTGGGCAGGAGCTCAGTTCAAACCAGTGGCCTCCTATAAATGTCATTTAACCACCTGCAGGGGGGCGAGGACACACACTCTCACTCTCACTATGCGCGCTCAGCCATAGCTCCCACTGTCGCCTGTCTGTGTGAACATCCCTATATAATTAACATGGCTAATATCATTATCCCCCAGTGGAAGGAGAGGCTGAAGGACAGGGACCCCGTGTTGTTTACTCATCTTTGAGCCCTTGACCCCAACACTCTGTCTGACCCGAGATAAGGCTTCAGGAAGTGCTTTGTGAGCTGCACCGAACTTCAAAGACGTGAACAATAATGCAGCCATTTGATGGGGAAAGTGGCAATTTGGGCCACTGAATATATACTGAGGAAAGATTTTTCTCCAAGTTTTAGCAGGGTGTGCTGGGACCTGCCTGAGAGAACGTCCCTCTCTCTTTTCCAAATCAGTCACAGCTTCTCACATGATTTCCTCAGTGTCAAAAGGCTTAACTGTTTCAAGATGCATGTTTGGAATGCTGGGCGAGCCTCGGTGGAGACTAGACACACCAAGAATTTAAGATGTTTTTAGGTCACTTTCTAATGAGATCATTGTGCAAGCTTGAATTGTAGAATATGTGTTTTCTTTTAAAGAAATGCAATTATGTTACTTTCAGAGACATACATTATTTTTTATTATCTTATTTTCATTTTTTTTGAGACAGAGTCTCACCCTGTTGCCCGGGCTAGAGTGCCGTGGCGTCAGCCTAGCTCACGGCAACCTCAAACTCCTGGACTCAAGCAATCCTCCTGCCTCAGCCTCCAGAGTAGCTGGGACTACAGGCATGCGCCACCATGCCTAACTAATTTATATATATATATATATATATATATATATATATATATATATATATATATATATATTTTTAGTTGTTCAGCTAATTTCTTTCTATTTTTTTAGTAGAGATGGGGTCTCGCTCTTGCTCAGGCTGGTTTGGAACTCCTGACCTCGAGCAATCCACCCACCTCGGCCTCCCAGAGTGCTAGGATTACAGGTGTGAACCACCATGCCCGGCCAGGGATATACTTTAAATGTATTGAAATAGGCTGTGAGAAACCATCTAGGCTTTGCAAGACATCAAGTATATCAGGTCTTTTGAAAGAGATAGTTGAGGACTGTAACAAGTATACAAATGATTCATAATTAACAGGCTTGCTTGTAAAGTTTGTTATCCTACATAGTTAAAATGCTTCCTAATCTTAGTTATGCTGTGAATTTGTGCAGTAACCTGTGTTTAAATGATCACAAATTCCCAATCAGGGGGATGTTTAATTAATAAGGTTTTACTTCATTGATCTAACAAGTATTTATTGAATGCCTATTATGTCTCAAGCCCTGGAGGTAACAATCAATAAGACCAAGTCTTTGCCTTCCTTGAATATTCTAGTGAGGCAAGACATGATGATGGTTGGCAGATGTGGAGGAAACATCTAGAATGTACAGATATTGCTGATGGATTGGCTGATGGGGTGGGGCAGGCGTGAATGAGAAATCAAGGTGACTTCTAAGTTTTAGGTCTGAACTACTGGCTGAATGGCCTCACCATTTACTGAGTTGGGGGAATTGAGGAGAAGACAGTCTGATAAAGAGAAATCAGAAGTTTGGTTTTGGACATGTTAAGTTTGAGACACTGGACAGGTGAGCTCTCTATTGAGGTCAAGTATATAGCTAACTGTATATAACTCTGGTTTTCGAGGGAGCAGCCCAGTCTGGAGATATAAATTAGAGGTTGTATTCGTTTCTTAGGGCTGTGGTAACAAACGATCACAAACTAGGTGGCTTCAAACAACAGAAATTTATGGCCCAGTGTGGTGGCTCATGTCTGTAATCCCAGCATGCTTTGTGGAGGCAGGAGGATCGCTTGAGGCCAGGAGTTCGGGACCAGCCTGGGCAACACATCAAGATCCCATCTCTGAAAAAAAAAAAAAAAAGAATTAGCTGAGCATGGTGGTGCGTTCCTGTAGTCTTAGCTACTCGGGAGCCTGAGGTGGTAGGATCTCTTGAGCCTAGGAGTTTGAGTCTGATGACACCACTGTACTCTACCCTGAGTGATAGAGAGAAACCCTGTCTCAAAACCAAACCAAAACAAAACAAAAAATTTGAAAAAGGATGGTGGATGAGAAGGCATACAGATAGAACTTTGCTGAGAAGGGCAGAGAAGTGGGTAGGAGGAGAGAGAAAAATGGGGCCAAGGAAGGTTTTTAAAATTCTCTACTATGGGGATATTAGACTTTGTGTGTTCAGGGAAATGACTCAGGGAGGGAGGGAGAGAGGACAGTGCAGGAGAGGGGACGGTAGCCCTTAAGTTAACGAGAGAGGGTGTGATGCCACGGACCCTGGAAGGTGGGCCTCTGTGGGAAGGATTAAGGGGAGCTCATCGGCATTTAGAACAACTACCCCAGTTTTAGTTTTGAAAGTCCAGTCTTACAATAGAAAGTTCTCCATCCCTGGAACTTCTCCAGGTCCTCGGCAAACCAGGACAGTTGATCTCCCTATCAACAGGACAGGCCTGCCGGGAGAGTGCGGAATCAGACGCAGGGAGGGGGAAGGGTGGCTGGAGGGAGATGAAGTAGCCCTTGATCATCATGGCTTCTATTTTCTTGGTGACGTCAGGGGCAGGAGTATGAACTGAAAGGCACGTCGTCGTCGAGGAGGGAGGACAGAGGAGAGGGTGGAGCATCTTCTTGGAAAGGGGGCACGTGAACTTGCTAAGAAGTGCGGCGGCATGTCTGGGTGGTGCTGGGTGGCACCTTGAGATCTGTGGTCATACCGTTAATGCGACACCAGCCAGGGTGAGGGTGGCGTGTGTCCTCTCTGCAGAGAGCCCAGTGGCTGGCATCCTGTTACGATGAACTTGTTGGAACGTGAGACACTGTTTGTTAAAATGGATGCATTATTAGAAACACATTCCTGGACTGGGCGATGAAAACAGAGCAGACGCCAGCCCTCCTGAGAGGAAGTGGACAACGCCTCCGTCCTCACCTCGAGCTCTTCCACCGAGGGCTGTTAACCACGACACGCAGACCAGTCGTGTCCGCCAAACCCTTATAGCCATCGCCAGCTTTTACTTATCCTGCCCATTCTCTTGGCAGATCGTAGCTAACTGATACTTAATCAGAGCAAGTGATTCAAGAAGTAGCGAAGCACGTGGTTTGGGGTTAGAAGATCTGGATTCCAGTTACACACTTCCCGTTTATTGGTCAGGTTCCCCTGTGTAGCTCATCTAACCTGTAAAACTTAGTTTCATCATAAACACGTGGCTAACTCTACCTGTGCTGGCTGCCTCCAAGGCTGGCAGGACTTCACAAAACAGGGAAATCTAAGTGTCCTGTGTCTAAGGAATGCTGGCTGTGCTTATCCGCAGCCTGGTTCTGGGACTGTTTTCAGCTAGTTTCCAGTTCTGTAACTTTCATAAATAGGGACAGAGAAAACTGCTGATGCACGGGGCGTGGCCGCTGAGCTTTGAATAGCTGTCAGTCGTGAGGAAGGCTGAGGGGTGGCCCAGGGGCCAGAGATGAGAGAGGGAGGGCAAAGGGGTGGGAGGGAGGTGAGGGAGGTTGGCGGGAGAGCACTGTGGTGAGAGGGAAAGTTGGGAATGTGAGATACTGAGGGTGCAGTAGTTTTAGGCTCTGGCAAGCTCTTGTCAACTTAAAACGGGATTGCTGACACAATGTCACACGTGCTCTACTTTCCAATGCAGGGGCGACCATTTTAGAAAGACTTCTATTTAAAAGTTTAAATGCCCATCCCATAAAGGTTTCACCTCCAGCTATTCAGGAAATTCTCCCCTATAAAGTGACTCATTTATTCCGAAGGATTCCACATGGCCAGCATTTTACTGGGCCAACCACAGAGACATCAATTCCTGGAAGATTGTTCCCATTTTTGTCATGGACTACCACTTGGAGGTAGTGTTTTTGAATTCTCAAGTACGGAAAATTCAAAATCCTTTTTAGGAATTAGTTCTAAAATCCTTAGGCGTTGTCCTTCTCTTACTACTGAGTATGACAAGTGGAACTGTTTTATGATCCCCAGATTAATTCGGATGAATTAATTTCCTCGTAATTTGTTTAAAAAGGCAACTTGGAGTCCAACTCTGCCTCCTTTCCAGGGTACCTGAGACCTGGGGACCACACCAGGTCTTGCGGGGTCTTTTGTTTGTTTTCTGTACTCTAGCAGTTGACCCCTTACCTTAAAGCTGGACCATCCTTATCTCTCTGCATTGCAAAGTTCAGGGCTTGCTCTACTGCTCTTTTCTAACTAGCCACTCCAGAAAACTTTCTTTTCCCCTTTAATTATTATTATTATTATTTTATAAATATTTAAAAAATTTTTTTAAACATTTCTTATTATTTTTTTTCTTTTAGTTCAATGTAGTGTTTTAAAGCAAAGATCTCCCTTTTTTTTTTTTTGAGACAGAGTCTCGCTTTGTTGCCCAGGCTAGAGTGAGTGCCATGGCGTCAGCCTAGCTCACAGCAACCTCAAACTCCTGGGCTCAAGCAATCCTGCTGCCTCAGCCTCCTGAGTAGCTGGGACTACAGGCATGTGTCACCATGCCCGGCTAATTTTTTTCTATATATATTAGTTGGCCAATTAGTTTTCTTTCTATTTATAGTAGAGACGGGGTCTCGCTCTTGCTCAGGCTGGTTTCAAACTCCTGACCTTGAGCAATCCACCTACCTCGGCCTCTCAGAGTGCTAGGATTACAGGCGTGAGCCACCGCCCGGGCCAAAGATCCCTTTAATTATTTTTTAAAGATATTACAGAAATAACAAATTCTTATCAATTATTCCATATGACTCAAAACTGCTCAAAGTGAAAAGTGAAGGTCAGCCCTACTACTCCCTGCCCTCACCGAGTCACCCTTGCTGGGCCTGGTGTCCACGCTGTCTCTTAGGCTGAAGGCTTTGCGTGCGCCTGTGGATCGGGGTCTCCAGTCTTGTCTCCTATGTGCGTCATCATCCTACCTTTTGGTGGACAGGGACATGAGTCCCATTGTTTCAGATGCAGCAAGTTTTCAGATCTGCCAGCAATACCCACATCTGTAGCCACTGTGGACAGGCCGTAAGGGACCTGTAAAAGGGGTTTCCTTTATGTAGCCTAGGCAAAAATATTTGACCTCTGTGTGCCTCAGTTTCCTCATCTGTAACATGTGGAAGATTAGGATACCAGGATCCCTTAAGACTCTCCTATTCTGACCAGTCTATGCATCGAGCCTCCTTCCCAATGCCCATTTCTGGTTCTCTCCCTGCTCTTGCCATTTGCTGCTCAGCAGAAGGGCTTGCATGGAGGACAGAGGTCGGGGGATGTACATTCACCTTTTGGCTGACTGGCGACCCTCCCGTCTCTGGGCCCTTCTGGACTTCAGTTTTCTCCTCTGAGAAATGAGAGACCAGGCCTGTGATCTCCGGGAGGCTTCCTGGCTCCAACACCTGTGATTCTCACGACCCCTCCTCCCTGGGGTGACCCCCTGATTCCGAAGGAACAGTCAGCTCAGGGTAGGCAATTGCTGCTTTCAGGGTAGGATGGTGATCGAAGGTTTGGGGCAGGGGACAGGCTGGGGAAGCTGGACCCATTTCCAGTACTCCTGAGTCAGTTCCTTGTAGTCTGACTTTATGTTTTTCATTTACAGTGTTGTGAAATCCCAAAATATCACCCCCGCCCACATTCAGCCATGCGTACATTTGCGGTCCATTCCAACACCAAGTATGAGCGCTTTGGAGATTATCTCTCACCTGTGAGCTTGGGAACCCCTGCTGCCTGCCCCCTGTGAACAGAGTTTCGAGAAGTGCTGGGAACCAACCATCCCGGTTTGCCCTAGACTGCCCTGGTTTTAACACTGTCCTCACCAGGACTGGTGGCGTCCCACCTGGCTCCATATTAGGCCCTGGCCGACTCCCTTAGCGGGGCAGGCCACAGTTAAATCGAAAAGCCAGCAGGGCAGTGGACCTCAGAATAAGCTGGGGCACTTAAAACAGGCAGATTCCTGGGTCCCACCCTAGAGCGCCTGATTCAGCAGATCTGGAGCTGGGACCAGGCGTTCGCACTTATAAGCCCTCCAGGTAAGTGTGGTGCAAGTGGGTGAGGTTCCACGCCTTGAGAGACCCTGTCCTGGGGCAGTGGAGGAAACACACCAGCTCCTCCCTCAAGGGGCTTATGCCCCAGGCAGGAGGAGCCGAGTAGGGAACTGCTGGACTCTGATATGTAGCAGAATGAAACCACAGCTAGGACATGAGTACTGGCCAGCTGGGGAATTCTCTTCCTCCTCTCACCCTCCAAAGCAATTCAGTGCTTACAAAGCTTGGCTTTGTTCATTATAAGGGGTGACTTGGCATTTTCCAGCAGGGGGATTGCAGGGAGGGTGAGTTAGTTGCAAAATGTGACTGTCCACTCCGGCTCACACCAGCCTCCTTGTCTCAGAACCACTGCACTCTCTCTGCTGTACCACATGGCCCCTCCAGTGAGTGGCCCAGGAGGGTCCGTCTCCAAAACCCATTGCTGCTCTGACTCCCTGGAATGGGGGCGAGGAAGTGATGCTGTTCCCATTCTTGGGAGGCAGCTATCAGTTCTGCTGCTTATGAACCAAGCCTTTTTCTTTCTTTTTTTTTTTTTTGTTTTTTGGAGACAGAGTCTCACTTTGTTGCCCAAGCTAGAATGAGTGCCCTGGCGTCAGCCTAGCTCATAGCAACCTCAAACTTCTGGGCTCAAGCAATCCTCCTGCCTCAGCCTCCCGAGTAGTTGGGACTATAGGCATGCACCACCATGCCCGGCTAATGTTTTCTATCTATATTAGTTGGCCAATTAATTTCTTTCTATTTATAGTAGAGACGGGGTCTCACTCTTGCTCAGGCTGGTTTCAAACTCCTGACCTTGAGCAATCCGCCCACCTTGGCCTCCCAGAGTGCTAGGATTACAGGCGTGAGCCACCGTGCCTGGCCCAGAAATGCAGTTTTCTTTCTGCCCACAGATGCAAAAGGTGGTATTAATCCTTAGCCTAAGATGAAGAGGGGTCCCAAGGGCAGCTTCCTGGGAGAATGTTGCTGGAGAGGGGTGAGAAGATCTCACTATGAAACATACCAGTTCCTTCACCTTGAACTTCTTACACTTTGTGTTGTTACTCAAATTGTTTGGGCTTTGCTAGTTTCTCTGTTCATGAGGATGGGATTCTTTTCAAATTCTTTGGCAGCCTCAGAAGAACTCAGGGTTTCTGCTTGTGCACATGGCAGAGGGTGTTTAGGCACAGTCCTGTCACTGAGATGTGTTCCTGGAACAGAGCCACTAAATCCAGACCTGGAGTGCAGACTCCACCTTTGGCTTCCTGCGTCTACGTGAATCTCCTACTCCTCTGGGTAAATCAAAACACCACTGAAAGCTCTCTCAGCCCTTATGGACACCAGACTGGAACCTTCCTGGAAGGCAGTGGTGTGGTGCCCAGTTTAAGTCTTGGGTTCAAATCCTGGCTCTGCTGTTGACCAGCTGGGGCTCCTGGCGGTGTTTCTAGGCCTCAATTTCCCCCTCTCTGAGTTGCCCTGTGCCTGACACACAGTAAGCACTCAGTAAATTACGGCTAATTCCGATTCTTATTACTGTTACCACTCATTCAACTTCCACAATCCAAATGTCACTGGTTTCTCCTGGAATGAGGATGAGGTGGAAGGAATTATCCTGGGGCCACCGTGGTCATCAGGGAAGCTGATGACAAGTGGGACAAGAGCGATAGTGACCAGCTTTAAGGCACGGACTGATGTAAGATTGGTCTGAATTGTGGGGTAAAGTGGAGACAGCTTTAAAATATGTTAAGCAATTCCCCCAATGTGCCCTGGCGATGGTGTCTACTTCTCCGGAAATGAAGTGCATAGCTGGGGTTCAAACGCGGGCTGCTCCCAGGACATCTGATGTTGTTTGGGCAGCAGATGGGTGTCGGTTTTCATGTCATTCTTGCAAAATGTGCAGAAACACCTTTTACAGTCTCACTTGTCCCATCGCGTGAGCCCCAGAAGAGCTCAGACTCAGGGTGCAGGGGTTGCCGAAGACACCCGCTGTCATCTGTCTCTGTCATCCCCAAGCATGGAAAGTCTTAGATGGAGGCCAAGATAAAAATACGGCATAAAAATTCCTTCCTACTCTGTCCACCCCCCAAATAATAGCAGCTAGAAAGCAAGCACAGGAGTCTAACAGACTCCCAGCTATAACATGTGGCATCACTGCAGGGCCCCTCTCCGTGGACAGTGCCCCGGGCTAGGCTGTGTAGCGTAGTGGGTTGACTTCGGCCTCCAGGGTGGGACGGCTGCATCCAGTTCTGACTTCCCCACTGACGAGCCGTACTTTCTTAGCCTCAGTTTCCCCCTTGCTGAAAGTGGGGATAACAAAGCCATGTACATCAAAGTACTGCTGTAAGGATAACAAGAGATGACAAGCATAAAATGCTTGGTGTAAAGGAAGTGCTCAGTAACTGTCACCCGTTATTGTCATTACTCTCTTCTGGGTGGAATTCGTGATCTGCCAAGCAGGTTTCTTAAGAAAATTTTGCTAATTGTTTGTCATGGGCCCTGAAGTGTCATCCATCTTTTGAGATTAAATTTTTTTTGAGACTAAAGGTTTTTGGTCTTTGAGATAATCCCATTAATAAGCAACCATTCCAAGCAATTACCAGCAGCCATTCTGCTAGGCCGCCGGCGGGGAAGGGCCAAGCACGGGCGTATGGCTGTGTCTGGGGGTGGCGAGGGCCCTGGGAGGGAAGCAGAGCTGGAGGACAGCCTCTCTCTGACCTGACCTTCTGCCCTGGGCTTGTGTCCCCAAACGCATTATGTTGGTTTTCTTTAAACTGAAATCTCACCACAAAGATTGTTCTGAAGTTTTGGTGAGTTGACGATCTCGAGCCCCATGCTCCGCAGGTGGAGGTACTGTCACTGACCCACAGCTGGGAGGGCCAGCCCCAGGTGTCAGCTTGCCCTGGAATCTTGAACTGGGCTTGCCACCAACCTTCCCCATGACTGCTTTTTAAAAATGTAATGAGCTTTAGATATTTCCTGCAGTGTCTGGTGCTGTGCTAGGTGCCCAGAGGCAGAGAAGAGAGAGATGTCTCAGTCTCTAGGTTGCATAAGCCAGGGCTGATCGCTGTCCGACCTCTCTGCTGATGGCTCCTCTCTCCCTGGTGGGCGGGGCGAGGAGGGCATGCCAGGCTCGGGGATGGCCGAGCATGGCACATTCAGGAAACACTCTGGAGTCATCTGCATGGGCTGTCTGATGGCAAGGCCTTACCAGGGGTGGGGGTGGGGGTGGAGAGCCATTGGGGATTTTTATGCAGCGAGCTGACTTCTGTTTTAATCATAATATTAATAACAGCAATTACAATGATCAATATTGAGCACTTTCTTTGTGCCAGGCATTAGCTGAAATGCTTAATCATGTGTTATCTTGTTTAATCCCACTCTACAGAGGCTGGGAGAGTTCCCAAAGCTCTACCCTACAGCAGCAGAGCTGGGACAGACCAGTTCTTCGGCCCTGCAGTCCATGCTGTCAGCTGCTCCCTAACCTCCCTAACCCGGAGTGTCCTCATCCATACAACCTGCCTCACAGGGTGGCTTTATTAAATTGGGGGAAGCCCTTGGCATAGCACCTGGCACACTGTAAGGGCTGTGCAAATGTTAGTCATTGTTATTTTTGTCATTGTTGCGGTTATGTTTTAGAGGGTGTCCCCAGCATGCCAGGTGTTGGGTGGTACCTTTAAGTTTAGAACGCGTGGGTTGCACCAGTAACCCGAGCTAATAAAGACACTCTCGCCAGAGCAGGGAGCATATGCCGGTGCCCTCCCAGTTGCCATGGTTACCAACCTGGGCACCTGGTTCTCTGTCGCAGGTGCCTGTCCAGTTTGGATCTGGGTGACACTGTCCCCACCTGGCATTGTTCCACAACAGCTTCTCTGAGGTTGCCTCTCTGGTTTCAGTTTTGCTACAGCTGAGCAGGGGACAGGCCCCACACATGGCAGAAGGGAGGGTGAGCTGGAGGGACCAAGACCAGGAGGCCGTGGAAAGTCTCCCAGGGAGGCAAGGTGGAGGCCGGAACGGCCATGTGAACAGAGAGGGGACAGCTTCCAGAAGTATGTTGGCTTTAGAATTGATAGGCCATGGCAATCTAACACCACGAGAAGAGAGGGAGCGAGAAGTGAAAAGACAAATATTTCCAGCTTGAACAACCTGGTGGCCCTCTTGTCCCCACGCTTTGCTCTGCCCAGTGGGTGTCACCCACTCCCATGACTTCACACACTGTCTCAAGGCTCACAGTCCCAGCTCCCTGAGCTCCAGCCTTGAATACTGAGCGGCCCCTTACCCAGTTTTTTTGGATTTCTCCCAAGTATTTCACGGTCAGCATTTCCAAAATGGAACTCAAAGTGGAACTCAAAGATGATTTGCCTTCCCCACCCCCAGATCTGCTTCTCAATAAGTGGTACCACCCTCCCCCAGCTTTAAGCTAGAAAACATGAGCATCATCCTCGATGCCTCCCTCTTCCTGGCCCCTCACGTACCCCCCTCATGGGCAAGTCCCACCATTTCTACATCTTTGTGTGTGTTGGATATAGGTCACGCAGGCGGCCACCTCTCCCCTCTGCACTGCTGCCGTCCTAGGTCATGTCACCACCGTCTCTCACCTGGATGGCTGTGACTATACACGGGTCTCCCCACTTCCACTCCAGCTCCAAATTTCAGCCACAGTGATCTTTTAGGGACACACATTTGATCATTATCCGGTGACTTCCAACTGTACTTAGCATAACAACCACCTCTACCTTCCCATGGCTTACAAGTTTCTACACCAGACCCCGGCTTCACGTGACGTCCCCTCTTCCCTTCACGCATTTCTTTTAGCTTCGCTGGCTCCTTGCGGTCCCCACGACATGCAACACGCCAAGTCTTTCCTTCCCAGGTCCTGGCCCCGGGTTCGCCATTGTTCCCGCTGTCTGGGATGCTCTTCCTTGCCTTTGCATGGCTGGCTCCTTCTCATCCTTCAAACTTCAGCCTAAACGTTCCTTCTCAGGTCCCTGCCCACGGCCTAAGTAGGTTCCACATCCCCTCAACATCCTCTTAGCCAGCCATTTTATTCAGAGCAGGGACTGATCATCCCTTGACATTTTTTATTTCTTCATCTTGTTTATTGTCTTTCTCCCCCACTAGAGTGTCAATTCCACCAGGGTGGCCTGGCACATAGAAGGTGCCAATGAGTTATCTGTTGAGTTAATGGGCAGGTAGAGACAAGGGCATGAACCTAGGGAGCACAGAGGGCCAGGAGAAGACTGAGATTCTCAGGGTGGGCAGAGGGGCTGCCATAGAGACCACCCAAGAATGAAGGACAGAGGGTGGTGGTGTCGGTAACCTTGGGGGGTTACATCATTTGGGGATGCTTTTGGCTGCAGGTAATGGCAAACCTGTACAGTGGGGACTTAGATGCGAGGGGTGATTTCTTCACAGTCTGAGTGCTCAGGTACAAAACTCCGTGTCAGCGTCACCCTCTTGGCTTTCCCCCAGCTTTGGGCATCACATCTTCACGTGGCTGGATGACGGGACCAAGGCGGGAAACAGTGAGCAGCATGGAGCAGGCATTCCTCACCTCTCTTTCATTGGTGGGATGCAGAGTGGGGGTGGAGGGATTGTCCCCAGAAAGACACATGTCTGCCTTGGACCAGGCTCTGTGCCCATCTTGCTGAAATCAAAGAATTTCTTTTCCATCTTTGAACAAACAGGGTTCTGCCAGCCAAGGAGAAGGGGAGCAGCTTTGGAAACAGCAATGGACCGTGCTTGCCATAGCACATTTCACAGGGGAAAGTCTTTCCACTGAGTTAACTGACGCAGAGAGGTCAAGTGGAATGGGTGCTGAAAAGTAACCTCTGGACGTGATGCTTAGTAGACTATTTCTGGCCCTTGAGAGGCCAGTTCCTGTAGGGCAGCTGGGCTTGACTGCAGATGGCAGGGAGCTGAGCAGTCGCTGGGAGAGGTGCAGGAGATGAAGGCAGACTACCAGGAGGGCTGGTGTTAAAGGTAAGAGGCGAGGTGGCACAATCGGGTGCAGGAGGCAGACACAGGAGATCTTTTCAGCTTGGGGCAGACCTGAGGATGTTTTTAGGCTGAACTAAAAGAGCCAGCAGGAGAGGGAGAGGATAAAGATTTTGAAGCAAGATGGAATAACTGATCCACGTGTCCCGAAAGAGCCACAGGAGGGGTGCGGGTACACAGGGGTGGGAGTTGTCACAGAGACAAGTGGGAAGGTTTTCTGAGAAGACTCAGATGCCTTCGGAGACAGGAGGGCAGGACGGTGGACCGTGAAGATGCCCAGCTGGGGTGAAGAATCCTCTCACTTTCCTTTGTGTGCAATGGGCTCGTTGAGAGACTGAATCCATGACTTTGACCTTTCCCTCATCTTTATTTTAATATAGACCCTGGAAAGGAAGCCCAGATCCCATTTGTGTGGTTGTACACTGGAAAGTTCAAGGACAAAGCCTGATCTTTGGGCTCTCTTGTCCAGATGGACGGAGCCACCCAGTACACAGTCAAGGGTGTAGCTCTTATGGGCTGCAGTCCAAGGGTGCAGGTCACTTAGCAACAGCACAGAGCCGCCAGATCCTGCCGAGTTGTCGGGCGGCAGGGTGGGGGTGGGGAGCCCTGGGTTAGGCAGAGAGGACTTTGGGTCCAGCCCAGGTCCAGCACTTACAAGCTGGGCTTCACTGGTCCTCTGAGCCCACAGCCTCATCCGCAGAGGGTTGGGCTGGCAGCTCGTCACCTCCCTGCCCTGCCCACAGTTACTAAATGTGCTGGCTCCTCATAGGAAATTAGTCGAATGCCGTCCTGCTGGCTCCGCCAGCCCTCCGTGGGGAGCCCGACCCTGCTTGGTACCACCAGGAACAGGGTGCTGTTTTTCTTCACCATTACCCCTGGTCCCTCACTTCTGGTCTCTTTTCCCCTTTGTTTTGGGGAATAATGGCATGGGGCCCAGCTAGTAGGGTTGAGAGCCAAACCGTTCTCCTCTATTTGTTCAGATCGTAGCTATGGATGCGGCGAAAAGCAAACAGAAGTTTGACTAGATATATGAGCTCAATATTCCACAACATTTAAAGCTGGTGTGTACTTACGTAGGAGGCCTGAAACACAACATTGTGTTAAAATGAATAATAGCTCCAACAGAAAAAAAAATGTGCATTTTTAAGGAGAAGGTCTCAGCGGGAGTGTTCAGATGCTACGCGGGTCCAACTGACATGAGCTCCTCGTGCCTCGTTCTCAGTAGCTATATCACTGCTGTCTCGTGGGTTCGAATTTGGAAGGGGACACGTTTCCTCTTGGGCCACCCTCTTTACCCAGCGTGGAGCCTGACCTAAGGAGGGCTCCGTGCATGTCTCCTGGTGGCGTTGGGGGAGACCGACTGATGTTGGGAACACACAAGGGGCAGAATCGTTTGGTGCCGTCAAAGCTGCCCCATTGGATCAGTCCTGCCCTCTGGACTCTACTTTATCATCTCTAAAATGGGACTAACGATAGTTTCTCCCTCGTGGGAAGGCTACGGGGGTCCAGTGAGTTTATATCTGTGAAGTGTTTAGGAAAGTGCCTGGCACAGGGTTAGCACCCTTGTACCATCACGCCTGTCCAGGTGGGACCAGTTAACCAGTAAACATGGAGTGGCCCGTGGGAAAGAAACCTCAAATGCAACTCTGCCCTCTGAGAATTGGCATCTATCTGGAGAAAGTAAACGGACACTGTGGAAATAGACCCAGGGCAAGGGCTTACGGCGGACGCCCTGGAGGGCCGGCAGCTGCGGGGCGGGGCCGCCTGCCCTGCCCTACCTCCTGGCAGCCGGAGCAGGGAGAAAGCAGAATCTGGTATTCATTGTGCGGTTGTTTCCAATTTCCTTCTGCTTTCGAGATCCTCTTCTAAGGGAGAACAATGCCTCGAACAAGGAGGCTCAGGCTTCCTTGGCTGGCACCCGCCCAGCTGCGGGGGAGGACAGGCACTTGGGCCAGGGCCGATGGCGTTTGATCCCATCTGCGGAGAAACCCCCCTGACAGTGGGGTTTGGTGGCTCGGTTCAGCCGCAGCCTATCTGACAGGTCCTCCCCTAGTCTCTTTCCTGTTATTTTTAAGCTTTCCCAATTTGCCTAAGGAAGACAGTCATTTGGGTACCATCAGGGTTCTCTTGAGGCTGGGTGGAGGCCAGGGCCACAGAACACATAGAACTCCCCTAGGACCTACAGCTGCAGCCCAGGGGTCGCTCCATGCCCAGGCAGGTCCAGTTTACAGACTAGTGCCTGGCGGGGTCCTCAGCAGGTGACCCCGGGCTGACATTGCACAGCCAGAGCCTCCCTCCTAAGGCCGGCCAGGGGCAGAAGGCCCAGGGCTGTGTCTAAGGAATGGGGCGGGGTTTCCGCATTCCTTGCTGTCTTCATACTTGGTCTTTTATGTGTGGATTTCAGTACAGTTATCAGCCTTTCTGGGTTCCTCTTTCATCACCAGGAGGCAGAGCGACTCCCAAAGTGAGGGACCCACGTGCAGAAAGGGACAGGAGAGGCGAAGGGGTATTTGACCATGATCTTCGAGTCTACGAATTTTACCAGCAAGATGCCGTGGAGGGGTGGCTTGGGCAGGCGGGAGCCTGGGCGCACACAGCCCGAGGGCCACGGCAGGGCCGGCGTCTTTGAGATGGGTGGAGCCTGGAGCAGGGTTTCCCGTGCTCAGGTCACTCCAGGGCCATCCTCACCATCTCGGCCACATCCACGTGCTGTCCTTACTACTATTTACTTAATAGTTTTCTTTAAATAGATTTCTTTTTAAAACCTTACATTTAATTAAAAAGAAAGCTTTACATCACTGGTGTAAATGAAACTCAGCATTTTTCTGATAGACATTGAGATAAGTATGGAACTGTCAAACGTACTCATCATGCACCACTGAAATTGTCTTGAGCGCCACCCAGAGCTTCGTTCTGGCTCTTGGTGTGGCCTTTACACGCAACGGGGCCCCTGCGTGTCTGAAGGGGCGGCGGGGCCAGCTTGATGTCGGCCAGGAGGAGGGTGATTGTGCCGACCTGTGATCCCAGCAAAGGTGCTCCAAGGATGACACGCCTTTGGCCTGACTCTGACATGGGAGAATGACGGTGCCTCCTTAGAGGGCTTGCTGAGGATGAGCTGGGCTCCTGTAGCACTTACAAGGTGTTTAGCATAGTGTCTAGCAAGTAGTAAGCACTCAGCAAATGGTTTTTTTTTTTTTTTTTTTTTTTTTTTGAGACAGAATCTCACTCTGTTGCCCAGGCTAGAGTGAGTGCTGTGGCGTCAGCCTAGCTCACAGCAACCTCAATCTCCTGGGCTCAAGCGATCCTACTGCCTCAGCCTCCCAAGTAGCTGGGACTACAGGCATGTGCCACCATGTCTGGCTAAGTTTTTGTATATGTACTTTTAGTTGGTCAATTGATTTCTTTCTATTTTTAGTAGAGATGGGGTCTTGCTCTTGCTCAGTCTGGTCTCGAACTCCTGACCTCGAGCAATCTGCCCGCCTCAGCCTCCCAGAGTGCTAGGATTACAGGCGTGAGCCACCTCGAGGGCCCACTCAGCAAATGTTAACACCCATCTAACTTGGGTGATTTGGACCGAGGGCTCTTGGCTGCCCTGCGGGTCTCACCATCTGCCTACGTGGAGACGGGGCTGGGACAGACACTCACCGTCTCTCTGTGGGTCCCAGTTGCTCTTTGACTTTTCCACTAGGACAGGTGCGACCAGGTGGCATGACGGTCATTTCTCCTCTTGATTATAGGATGAAACTAAGATGCGGCCACGGCATGAGTCATTATGAAATAAGCCCGTTGTAACTGGCTGTCATCTTCGCCCACCAGAAGCTCAGGAATGGGCTCCTAGGGACAGACACTGTGCGCATATGCCGGGGACTTGTGGGGTCTGGGTCCGCTGCCCCCTCTCCCACCACTGGTTTTACTGAATTGGGATTCCAGGCTGGGAGGCAGAAAGGAGCTGTGGGAAGCAATCCCAGGTTCCCTGGTGGGACTGGAAATTCTGCCTCAGGCACTGGAATTCTGACTTCCTGTTTGGCCTGGCACTTGCTCCCCCACATTTTTGGCTCTGACACATCCTCTCCCTCCCCCTCTTAGGATCATTTCCTTATCCGTAGAATGAGGGGGCTGTTCTAGATCATATCGAAGGCCCCTGTAAGCTTGAGAAAGCTATGATTCTACCTCCTGGCCACCCCCTCACTTTTCCCTCAGGCCTCTTGGTTGGCAGTGAGCGGAGAGGGAGGAAAGAGCAGGGAGAAGCACGTGGGCCGTCCTGCAGCACCCGTGGGGGGCGGGCAGAGTGATGAACTGTCCCGTCCAAAATGTCAGTGGTGCCCAGGTTGAGAAACGCTATTGCAGGGAGGGAGAGATAGAAAAGAGGAGAGGTTTAAAAGGAAAACGCATAAATGCCCTACAAATAACAAATGGTTAGGCAAATGATAATGAAAAGGAAAATATAGGGGGAGAACGAAATGCATGGGGAAAAGGCTTATGAAGTCGAATAGAAAAGGTCACCAGGATGGGGAGGAATATGTTTGCAAAGTGGTCACAGCTGGGGTAGGTCCAGTTTAAGCTGCTGGCCTCAGAGTACAAACCAGAGTTGGGAGGGGTTGATGTCTTCCTCTCTCCTTCCTGGTTCACTTTGGAAGATGACGCCCCTCCGTGAGGGACCCCTCCTGTGAATTGCAGCCACGCAGCTGGGACGGCAATGGTACCTGTTGGCACCCAAGGCCACATGACAGCCTTGGGATAAGAGGCTTGGTGATCCAAAGACGCAGGCAGTCGTTATCATATGAGCATTATCATGTGAGCCAGTCATGAATAGTTTTTCTATGAGGTCTCTGCTTCTTATTGAAAGAGTGACAAGTTTGTTGTCTCTAACTCTAGAGGAAGACACTGCATAAAGCAAGACCAAAAGAAATAACCACAGAGAGAATGTCTTCGTGACCTTAAGGAATGGGCAAAATTTTCTAAAACAGAACACAAAAAAGTACTAACCATAGAAGTAAAATCAATAAATTGGACTTCATCAAAATTAAAAGCCTCTCTTCACCAAAAGGCAAGCCTCAGACTCAGAGAAGGTATATTTCTGCAATACATAGATCTGACAAAGTATTTGTCTACGGACTATATGAAGAACTACTACAAGTCAATAGGAAAAAGGAAAATAATCCAATAAAAAACGGGCAAGGGGCTTGAACAGACACTCACAAAGGAGGACATCCAGATGGCCAAATATATATGAAAAGGTGCTTGACATCATTGCTCATCAGGAAAATGCAAAGTAAAACCACACACCCACCAGAATGGCTAAAATGAAAAGACTGACAATATTAAGTGTCATTAAGGATGTGGAGCAACTGGAACTATCCTATGTTGCTGTAGGGAGTGTAGGAGTGATCTATCAATTTGGGAACATTGTTTGGCAGATTCTATTTAATATTAAAGTTAAAGATATGTCTACTTTACAACCTAGTAATTCTACTCCCAGGGATATATACCCAAGAGATGTGAGTGCCTATGCTGAGAATAAGATATGGACAAGCATGTTCAAAGCAGTTTCTACAAACTTGAAACACTCCAAATTCCTATCAACAGAAGATTGGAGAAATAAATGGTCGTGCACTCAATACAATGGAGTACTACACAATGATGAAAAGATTACACACTCGCTGATTCTATTAATATAAATTTCAAGAAGAGGCAAAATTAATCTATAAAGAGTCAAACTGTGGTCATGTCTGGTGGGGATATGGATCGGAAGGTGCATGAAGGAATCTTTTGAGGTGCTGGAAATATTCTGTATCTGGACTGGGGTGATGGTTATATAAGTGCATATATATGTAAAGGATTGCCAATCATCCATTTAAGATGAGTGCACTTTATGTACTCTACTGAATGTATGTTATACTTCTATTTAAAAAAAAATGAAAAGAAATGCAGATTCTTATGTCCAAGGGAAGCGATAACAATAATTTATCCAGCACCTGATATGGGCCAGGTTGCTTTACACAGATTATTTCCCTAAACTCGTCTGAACCACCTGTCAGCCAGATGATGTTCTCATTTTACAGATGAGGAAACTGAGAGGTAAAATAGCTTGTCTGAGTGTCACAGCTGGTAAGCACAGGAGTGAGGACTTGAACGCCACATTCTACACTGTCGCCACTGGCTTGGGGTCTTGAGAGTGATTCTTAGCACAGCATCAAAGCTTTCTGCCTTGCCTGCTTCTTGCCAACCTCCCCCCCCATCAGATGTTGTAGATACCATTGTTTAAAAAGAACTTCATTATGTGACCTCCCAATCCCCCTACCTTCATTTTTTTTTCTTTCCTTTTTTTTTTTTTTTTTTTTTTGCAACAGAGTCTCACTCTGTCGCCTGGGCTAGAGTGCCGTGGCATCAGCCTAGCTCACAGCAACCTCAAACTCCTGGGCTCAAGCGATCCTACTGCCTCAGCCTCCCAAGAAACTGGGACTACAGGCATGCGCCACCACACCCGGTTAATTCTTTTTTTCTTTATATTTTACTTGTCCAGCTAACTTTTTTCTATTTTTAGTAGAGACTGGGTCTTGGCTCTTGCTCAGGCTGGTCTTGAACTCCTGAGCTCAAACGATCCACCAGCCTTGGCCTCCCAGAGTGCTAGGATTACAGGTGTGAGCCACCGTGCCCGGCCCCCCCACCTTCTTGAAAACAAAAGTTTGGACTGGGGAACCTAGCCCCTTTGTGCACCCTTTCCATGAATTTGTGGCCATCAGGAAAGGAATCTGTGGCCTCCTACCCACCCTGTTCGCCCTGCCCATCTGTGTGGGGAACTTTCTGGCAACGAACAGCGTGGGCTATTGCAGGCGATATTGTGAGCCGCCTTTGAACTCCAGCTCTTGAGCAGTTATTTAACTTCTCGAAGCTGTTGTTTCCTGGCCTGTGGAAAGGGACAGTGGTCCTTACCTCAGAGTCTCACTGCGAGGGTTAAATGAGGTCACACAGATAGAAGGGACCAGCTCAGAGACAGGTTCGTGGCAAGTGCCTAACAAAGGGCAGTGTGGAAATGTCAAAGCTTTCACTTTCTTTGTGCCTAGGTCCTTCCAAGCCTCTTGAAGAGGCTTAGCCCTTGTTGCCTCTAAACAATTCAAAACACATGCAGGGGGAAAAAAAAGTTATGGAGATGATTTCTTCACAAAGTGTGCATGTACTGAAGGAATGGGGTAGAATCTCGGTGCTTCAGCAAGGGAAGGGACAGAGGTCACCGTGAACTAGAGTGGTCAGAAAGAAGGTATTGTTTGGGTGGATCTTCAAAAATGGGGACGATTTAGTCCCAGAGAGAGGACCCAGAAGGTGGTTCTAGGTTGGGCAAGGGTGAGAGATGGTGCCTACAGAGGTGGGACCCGGGAAATGATGACCAGGTCGTTTTGGTTGGTGCCCAAGACCCATGTCGGCACTAGTGGGAGATAAAGTCGGAAAGGAGGGCTAGTGCCAGGGGCAGTCACGCCAAGAAAGTTGCACCTTTTCTACGGGAGGAGTCGCTGAGCGTTCTTGAGTGCAGGAGGTGCACGATGAAGGGGCATGCAGGTCCACACGGGAGGCCAGTGAGAAGGGCAACATGCAAGTTCATGGGGAGTCAGGTGGGGACGAGCTGGGCGTGACCCCAGGTGGAGGCGGTGGGCTGGGAATGAAGGCGTGGGTAGGGGTGGGAGATGGGAGGGAAGGTGTGGGTAGGGATGGGAGATGGGAAGGAAGGTGTGGGTAGGGATGGGAGATGGGGAGGGCAGGGGAGGGACTCTTGAAGTCCTGAAGCCGATTGCTTGGGTTTATGAAGCACAAAGAGGAAAGGGAAGAGAGAAGGTCAGTTTGGAGGTGATGAGACACTTTCTCAATGGCAGAGCCTGGAGGTGGCAGATCTTTTCCTGGCTCCTCACCTTCGTCTGTCATTTGGATGTTCTCAGGAACACATTGTCCTCTTCTGGCCTCAGACTCGTGCGGGGGCACCCAAAGGACAGACACTGGCTTTATGCAAGCTTCCTTTCCACCCTTGCCACACAAAAACCACACAGAGGGGGGCACGTCAAGACCAAACCAGACCCAAGAGCAGAACAGTTCACAAGCCTACCCTCCCAAAGGCAAGAGTTTGTTCAGATGCCCAACCAAGGGGTGGGGACACCTCCTTTGAGCCTGTGTGACCTTAACACATGGTCTCCTGGTTTTATGGAGCGATGCAAATAGTGTTTTGAATAAAAAATCCTGTTGTTGTTGTCTTACAGGGCTGTAGCGGTGGCCGGGAAGAAAACCGCCCCCTCTGAAGTTTGTTTTGGTGACTTTCCTTTGGAGCATTGTTCTAAAAATGGGAAATTACATATTGCGGTGCCAAAGGAAACAAACACCTGCAGTTAAAGAAATACCTTCCGCGAAGTGGCTTTTCAGAGCATGCTCGGTTATAGGTGCAGCCAGTTCTGGACTGGAGACTGGGGCAGAAGCTCCATTTGGTGCGTTTCTTCACTTCCAGGGGGATGGGTGTGGGCTTGTGTTTGTAACCAGAAGGGCTTAAGCAACTATGGGGCTCAGGTGATTGTTCTTGTCATTTATCCAATAAACATTTATCAAGCATCTATCCTGTGTCAGCCTTGGCAGTTTTCGCTCTGTTCCCTCCACTGGCATCATTAAAATAATCACTTGTTTGTTGCTTTTCAAAAAACATTTCCAGAGTCAGTGCGTGACTACTGTCTCCACGTGACTGAGAACCTCAGCATGTTCTCTCCTTCCTCTCTTTTTTCCGTCCTTCTTTCTTATTTTTTTTATTTTTTATTTTTTTTTTTGAGACAGAGTCTCGCTTTCTTGCCCAGGCTAGAGTGAGTGCCGTGGCATCAGCCTAGCTCACAGCAACCTCAAACTCCTGGGCTCAAGCGATCCTCCTGCCTCAGCCTCCCGAGTAGCTGGGACTACAGGCACAAGCCACCATGCCTGGCTGATTTTTATATATATATATATTAGTTGGCCAATTAATTTCTTTCTATTTTTATGGTAGAGACGGGGTCTCGCTCAGGCTGGTTTTGAACTCCTGACCTTGAGCAATCCGCCCGCCTCGGCCTCCCAGAGTGCTAGGATTACAGGCGTGAGCCACCGCGCCTGGCCCGTCCTTCTTTCTTCCTTCTCACCCTCTCCCCTTTTTCTTTCTTTCTCTTTCTCCTTTATCAGTCTAAAAAAGGAGAAATGTCATTTTTGATATGTCAGCCAATACATTTTGTCAGGCACATGACTTTCCAAAGTTTCCCATCACTGGGGTCCAGTGTGAAATTCTTGTTCTGTAGTGGCAGACATTAAAAGGTATTTGTTTTTGATTATGTGGTTAATATCGCACTTTTATCAACATTGATAAAATTGCAAAATAATCAGGTTTTGAAATTTATCAAGTGTGAGGTGAATAGTTTCAGATGGATTTGTCATTTAGGAAGTATCCAATTTCATAAGGTGATCTCATCTTTATCTAGAAACAAAAAGGAAGCAACAGGACACAATGAATTTCAAACCTTTTAGAAATTTGGGTAGAACTTCCTGCCCACGGAGCACATGAATTCCTCACATGGGTTGGCCAGAGAGTAAGGGGGGTTTGGGGAAATTAGGGTTATCCCTTGGGGACCACTTGGTTATTGACGTGGTCCTGCCTGGAAACAGAGAGAGTGAATAAAAAGAGTCTCAAGTCCTGTAATGTACTGATTTTACTGTCTCAGCTTCCACAATGGCTTCAACTTTTCCACTAGAGGCTCAAAATTAGGATCCTGCTAGTGTGATTCAGTGCGTGAGGCAGATGCACATTTGAATGATTTATTTTCCTTTTGCTTGCCTGGATTTTCTGATTTTACTATAATGAAAGACAACATAACAAAAATATGGGTCATGCCTTCATGGGGCTCACATTTAGAGAGGGCAACAGCTATAAGCAAACACGTTGTGGTGACAGAAAGGCACACAGAGCCCAGGTGAGGTGCCTGGGAACCGGTGGGAGCAAGGACCCCATCCTCAGGGCATTGGGGGCTGGCCGGGTGGGAGAGCAGGGAGGAAGAGCCCGAGGGCTGAGTCTGGAAGGAATCTGAAGGTGGCCAGACTCAGCAAATAAAAATGCAGGAGTTAAATATGCCTGGTTAAATTGTGTTTTAGCTAAATAATGAATCATTTTTTGTTGTAGATATGTCCTGAGTATTGCATGGGTCACAAAAGATGGAGTTTGGTTCTTCAGGGGGCTTTGGGAAGCAGAGGTGCTTCAGCCGGTGAGAACTACTTATGCAAAAGTTTGGCAGTGTGAACAACACGAATTTGTTGCCTATTTCACATATTGTTTGTGCATCAGTGCGAACTGGCCAGCCTAACTTGGAGAGCGGTCATATTTCCAAGCCTTGTCCACCACTGCACCCCCAAAGCAAAGGGTGGGTCGGGAAGCAGCAGGATTTGAGGCCAGAGAGGGAAGCAGGGCATCCGAGAGCCTCCTGTGCTGGGTGGGGAGTTTGGACTTTCTCCTACAGGAAACTGGGAGCAGGGAAGGATTTTAAACAAAAGCATGAAGTTGCTGTTTGAGTTTGGCAATCATGAGAAAGGACTGAAATCCTAGAGACCATTTAGGAGGCAGACTAATGGCCCCCCAAAGATGTCCATGTCCTTATCCCTGTGTCAAGGGGAATGAAGGCTGCCCATCAGTGGACCTTGAACTGGGGAGATTATCACGGATGCTCCGGATGGGCTCAGTGTGGTCACACGTGTCCTTAGACATGGAGGAGGGAGACAGAAGAGAGAGATTTGAGGATGCTGTGCCGCTGGCTTTGCAGATGGGGAAGCGGCTGTGAGCCAAGGAATGAGGGTGGCCTCTAGAAACTGAAAAAAAAACAAAGAAACAGGATTTCCCCCTAGAGCCTCCAGAAAGAGTGCAGCCTGCCAACCTTGATTTTTAGCCCAGTGAGATCCATTTCAGACTTCTGGCCTCCAGAACTGTAAGATAATAAATTTGTGTTTTTTGGTTTTTTTTTTTTTTGAGACAGAGTCTCGCTTTGTTGCCCAGGCTAGAGTGAGTGCCTTGGCATCAGCCTAGCTCACAGCAACCTCAAACTCCTGGGCTCAAGTGATCCTTCCGCCTCAGCCTCCCAAGTAGCTGGGACTACAGGCATGCACCACCATGCCCCGCTAATTTTTTCTATATATATTAGTTGGCCAATTAATTTCTTTCTATTTATGGTAGAGATGGGGCTCTCGCTCTTGCTCTGGCTGGTTTCAAACTCCTGACCTCGAGCAATCCACCCTCCTCGGCCTCCCAGAGTGCTAGGATTACAGGCGTGAGCCACCGTGCCCGGCCTAAATTTGTGTTTTTTAAAGCCATTAAGTTTGTGGTAATTTGTTATAGCAGCCATAAGAAACTAATTTAGAGGCTATCTGGCAATAGGGCAGAAAGAAGGAGACATATCCAAGGTAAATTAAGAAGACTCAGAGACTGGCTGGACACTTAAGGTCAGGAGGTCAGGAGACTGCACACCCTGCAGCCCTTCCTCTGCTCTGATGCCCTGCTCCCTGTCCTGTCTTTCCAAGGGAGCCCCTGACCAAGGCTCTACCCTGTCCTAGGGAGGGTCAGTACCTACTTCTGGGTCAGGGGCATCAGAGGGTGTTCTAAAGGAAGCTCTGTGGTTGTGTGACTTGCGGTTACACAGGGTGGCTGGGTGCTACAGGCACACACCTTCAGATATTTTCAAAGTTAGCTAGACTTTTGTGAGAGGCTGGGGATCCATTCACTTGATTAGTAACAAATCTGAGTTCCAAACCCCTGCTTTATCAATTTCAACGCTGGCAACCGTGCTTGCGTAGCTGAATCTATTTTCAGATTTTTATTTTTTTTTGCATGTACTGTAGTGTTGTAATTTGCTCATGGAAATATTTGGGGTGCCTAACTACCGATGATTCACCCTCACATTATTGCCATGTGCCTGCTGGTGTATTCTGAAAGTGCTTGGGAGGAACATCCCTAATTACACGTTTCAGAATGCATTGTTTGTGTGGCTCCATCATCATCAATAAAGGTTTTCTTTATCATCTATCTAAAGCCATTTTGAGTGGCAATCACTTCAGGTGAATTACTACCTGCAAATCCCATGGTAGTCGCAAACAGCATGGCTTGCATCAGCTGTAAACTAGACATAATTTTAGACATAATTTCATCCACACCATGCTGATAAAGTTGATGAGGGCCGGTTTTGCTTCCTCTTCCTGCCTTATGAGTCATTTATAGATTTCTCTGCCAGGCTAACCTCGACTATCTCAGGTGTAAAAAGCTGTCTCAGCTTTTGTGCTGATCAATTAATCCCGGCTATACATTGACACACAGGAGGACAAGCCCTTGGAGTTTGCAATGTGATGGCAATGTTTGATAATTTCCATTACTCTTTAGCTTTCCTCCAGAGCAAAGCTCCTTTGATTGTGGGTTTCTGGGATAACAGATACTTTCAAAAATTTTTTTCACCTAGATTCACAATTTTCTTAACAATCTGATCAAGCCATGTGGTCTTTCTTTCCCCTGGGCTCCTCAAAGATATGAATGTTAAAACTAGTATAGTGCTAAAAATGCATTTTCTATTTTTAATCCTTTTTTTTTTTTTTTACCTTGTTGAGATACATTTAACTTGTTTTCCTCACACTGTTTGTGCTTAATACCTCTCAAGGTAGGATGCTTCTATTCAATGGCTTCCCTGTATTTTAGAGTTTTGCATATTCACAGTGAAAATGGCTGGCTATATAATTAATATTTGTATATACAGGGATGGACAAATTTTTTCTTTTTCTCCTCCCCTTCCTCTTTCTTCTTCAAATGTGAAAACCATTCTTAGGGTGGTTCATGCTTATAATCCTAGCACTCTGGGAGGCCCAGGCGGGAGGATCACTTGAGGTCAGTAGTTGTCTCTACTAAAAATAGAAAAAAATTAGCCAGGTGTCGTGGCACATGCTTGTAGTTCCAATTACTCGGTAGGCTAATGCAGGAGGACTGCTTGAGCCCAGGAGTTTGAGGTTGCTGTGAGCTATGATGAAACCACTGTACTCTAGCCTGGACGACAAGAGCTAGACTGTCTCAAAACAAAACAAAACAAAACAAAACAAAAAAACAACCCAAAAGACCAAAAACAAACAACAATAACAACAACAAAACATTCTTAGGTTGAAGTTTCTTCAAAAATAGGCCACAGCCTGCGCTTGGCCCACCGGCCATAGTTTGCTTGCCATTGCTATGCTATTAATATATGGCAACTATTGTGAGTAACCACATGCAGACAGAAAAGAACCCAATAAACATTCCTTCATTTCTCTGACTACTTTCTGCTTTCTGTCAACATGCACTACACAGATACGTGCATGCACCACACAGATACGTGCTCTTTAGGTGGTTGCGACCAGTTTATCTTTGCATTCTACTACTCTTTTAAATTGAACCCAGGTTTCTGTGTGTTGACATAGCTCGCATTCTTGTGGATCACCTACAGGGAGTGCTGCACTTCCACCCCCAGCCCCCAGACTCACTGAACGCTTCCTCTCATCCTCAGTTACTGCACTGTGTCTGCCCTGGGTAAATATTTCCCAGGCAGTGAATAGGTAATTAAAATTCAGAACCTTTTATGGCCCTGGATCTCTATCCTTCTGAACAATACTCATCTAGGTGGATGGTCCACTGGAGGCAGAGGTATGTGGGTTAATGATGACCTGAATGCAGAAGAATCTGGTGCCTTAGCAGGGAGGGGGTGGGGAGGCAAGAGGCCCCCACCATGGCCCCACCCGCAGCAGAGAATCTCTTTTGTAATTGCCAATCCCCCTGACCTGTTCTGGAATTTTTACAATCAGAGTCCCTCCTTTGTGGTGGACAATGAAGGGCGGGATGTGGTGGCTTTACCTTCTGGGTGCACAAGTGTGTGTTTCGGGGCTAGGTTGACTTTTCTCATCATTATCACTTAGTTTATCACCTCTGGAGATTCTTGCATTGGGGGTCCCACTACCTGTAGGACAGGGGTTGGGGCCTGGGCTCTGGAATCTGGGTTGTATGAGGAATCAATGAGATATTGCGAAAACCCTGCAGGTGAGTAAGCAATCCATAAAGGTAATTAGGTCGTGGTTCTGCCTTGGGACTTTAAAAACCTGGCAGGTGAAGGTCAAAGGTCGGCCCGTCGGCTCCCTTTCCCCGCCCTCCTCCCCACCTTTGGGGCCATCGCAGGTTCCAGATTGTTGGCCTCGCCCTTGGAATCGTCTGGGAATGGAATTATTGCCAATCCCAAAAGGGCTGACGCTTCACCGGCAGGGTTCAACAGGGAGGCAACGTGGTTTCTGTGACTGCTCGTTCTTCCTCACTATTCTGACTTGAAAGCCCTAATAAAAGAATCAGAGTTTAAAAATTATGCAGACGGCACAGGATCCGCAGGAGGGAAGCTCGCTGCATCCTCTATCTGCAGGGAGCCGGGCGTCCGCGCGGGTCCGCTCGAGGCCCGTGGCCGGCGCTGCCCCCTGGCGGCCGCGGCGCTCCCCGGCAGTGGCGGGACCCAGAGCGCCGCCGCGCCCCCCGGGCCCCTCCGCGCCCCTCCGCGCCCCCCCGCGCCCCCCCGCGCCCCTCCGCGCCCCTCCGCGCCCCCCCGCGCCCCCCGCGCCCCCCCGGCCCCCTCCGCGCCCCTCCGCGCCCCCCCGCGCCCCCCCGCGCCCCCCCGCGCCCCTCCGCGCCCCTCCGCGCCCCCCCGCGCCCCCCGCGCCCCCCCGCGCCCCCCCGGCCCCCTCCGGGCCCCTCCGCGCCCCCACGCGCCCCCCGCGCCCCTCCGCGGCCCCCCGCGCCCCTCCGCGCCCCCCCGGCCCCCTCCGGGCCCCTCCGCGCCCCCACGCGCCCCCCGCGCCCCTCCGCGGCCCCCCGCGCCCCTCCGCGCCCCCCCGGCCCCCTCCGGGCCCCTCCGCGCCCCCCGCGCCCCTCCGCGGCCCTCCGCGCCCCCCGCGCCCCCCGCGCCCGCAGCTGCGCGAGCCGCGGCCGGCCCGGGACGGCTGCCACGGGACGGGGGCGGGCGGTGGGGCGTCTTTTGGGGTCTTTATATCCACATCGGACTCGTCTGTACGAGTTCTTTTCTTTGCGCATTTTGCTCTAGAGCGATTATTAAAACCAATCAGCGTAAGCTCTTTATATGTCAGATAAAAAAGAGATGAAAAAAAAAGAAAAAATTGAAATAAAAAGGAAATAAATAAAACCAATCAGCAATACTTTTTGAGCAGCCCGTGCTGTGTGGCTTGTACCGCGGCCCTGGGCTGGGAAGGGACTTGGCTCTTCCTAAACACCCCGGGCAGAGGAGGTGGGGGTGTGGGGATTGAGCAGAGTGAGGGCCAGTGGGACCCGGAGCCGGAGCCCAGCCCCACCCCTGCAGGAGTTTGACTTTTGTAATAACGCAGGGAAGCACTGAAGGATGGCAGCGGGGGTGGGCGGTGGAAGGGGGTTTGCATTTGATAAGAATTTTTTTTGGCCGGTTAGGAGGCCCCTGGGGCCCTGCAGCCAGAGGCGCGGGCTGTCTCCCTTGGACAGGGGGAGAGTGGGTAATTCTAGGGCCCTTTTAGAGGTAGCCTCGGTTGGCAGGAGAGGAAAGAGTCAGGGCTGAGCCTCAGGAGTCTGGCCAGAGCAGCCTAGCAGGGAGGACGGACATAGAAACCAGGAGATTAGGGACAGACTGGGGCGGGGGTCACTGGTCCTGCGGTAGATGGTGGGACAGAAGGGGAGGGGGCTTGAGCTCCTTTTGGTGGCCGGAGCCTAGAGGACAGGGACTTTGGAAGAGTTCTGAGTTTTCCCCTGGGGGCCAAGGGTAGAGACCTCCCCACCCCAGCAGGCAGATAAAGAGGCCGGGCACAACCATGAGAGAGATGCTCCTAGTTTATTGAAAAGGGAAAGGCAGGGCTGCTGGGTGTGGAGTCCAGGAAGCACAGGGCACAGGCAGTTGGGGAACCTTGGCTTCTAAATCCGATGGGTTTCGGATTCCTGAATGCTAATCACACATTGAGCTTTGGACTACTTTTTCCTAAAACAAACAAAGAAAGAAAGAAACAAAAAGCCCAACACAATAGTGAATGAACCACAAAGTTAAACAGACATAGATGACAATACACAGAAACTTTAACCTCAACTGAGAGGTACAATAAACTGTGGCAGGAACTAAGATTGTAAAAGGGCTTGGATTATTTCTCAAAAGCCTCTTAAAAAAGGGAAGGGGAAATGCCTGGAAAGATCACTGTGCCTGCTTGCCTGGGGACATTGGCATTGTGACTCTCCTCTTTGGATTAGAAAGTGTCTAAAAAATAGGGTGACATTGCAGCTTAGGGGCTTGGGGCAGCCACTCTGACCGGTGTGGGTGAAGAACGCAGGTCACCATCAACCTAAAAATGTCGCCTCTGGTCTTCTCGGGAAGGGTGTCCGCCAGTTTGTCTGCAACTCAATGGCTGCATTTCTCATGTCCCAATTAGGGCTGACATTTTCCAGCACAGTCTCAAAACGGGGGAGCGTGTGCCTGAAGAGGGATTCGAGGATTTGTGGAAAGCTTGGGCAGATCTTTGCAGAAGCTAGAACACAGAAAAGAGAAAGCACACGTGTCCAGGTCCTGTTCAAGC
The DNA here is from genome assembly GCF_040939455.1 of Microcebus murinus. Taxonomy (NCBI): domain Eukaryota; kingdom Metazoa; phylum Chordata; class Mammalia; order Primates; family Cheirogaleidae; genus Microcebus; species Microcebus murinus. The sequence goes on from NC_134107.1 coordinate 13,681,496, forward strand.
CGGCCAGCCCTCTGGCCGGGGCTGCCTGGATGCAAACAGGCCCGTCAGCAAGAGATAGCAGCCTTTCATCGGTGGAGCGGGATGTGAAACTTGGTGGTGCTCTACGCAGTTGACTATTTGGCACGGTGTGAATACTTTGTAGGTTACAGCCAGCTTTTTGTGGCTTGCCTGAGTCTGCCGTGGACTTCCTGGGTTGGGGCGGGGCAAGGTGCCATTTGTTCGTTCTGCTACAGTTCTCCGCAGAGCGTGATGATAGAAGCTGTTGCTGCGATTTGGTTGTGCAGCGTGGGGGCTGGGAAGAGGCCACTCAGGGTTTTGCTTCCTATCGGAAACTTGCCTCTCACGAGTGGTTAGTGATGGTCTGGGTCACATGTCTCTGAGGGCGTGTGGCAAAGTCATGCTCTGGCAGGAAGAGGTGCTTATACCAGCCCAGCATGGACCCCACGCCTGGCCTGGAAAAGGTGTACACACAGGAGCCTTGGGCCCCGAGGCACACTCAGCTCGTGGACAGACAAGCCTGTTGTCCCACTGTGTTCCCTGTAACCAAGTAATCCCCAAACTATGTTTTCTTCTCAAATCCCTGCAGCCAGGGAACTGGTCACTATTTCCTGTCCTCTGCTTGCTTCCATCTTCCCACTGCGTCTCACCCGACTCCCTTGCGCTTGAGTTTTCTGGTGTGCGTGCAGATTTGGCTTCCCTGCTCTGACTCCAGGGCCCCACCAGGAGTAGCCACTTCAAGCCAGACCTCCAGAATCGGGATCCCTGCTGTGCAGCCTACTATGCCATCAGGCAAGTGACTTTACAGTTCTGTAGCTCAATTTTCTCACCTGTAAAGTGGGAACAATGTTGCTACTTTGTAGAGTTGTCGTAAGAATGAAAAGAGATAGTCCGAGATGTGGCAGCAGCAGTCCCCAACCTTTTTGGCACCAGGGTCCTGTTTCATGGAAGACACTTTTTCCACGGACTGGGGTAGGTGTGGGGAGATAGTTTCAGGATGATTCAAGCACATTACATTTATTCTGTACTTTATTTCTATTATTAGTACCTTATATAATGAAATAATTATACGACTCACCATATTGCAGGATCAGTGGGGAGCCCTGAGCTTGTTTTCCTGCAACTAGATGGTCCCATTTCGGGGTGATGGGAGACAGTGATTTATTGTGGTCTCTGTGCAGTCTCTCTGCTAATGGTAATCTGTATTTGCAGCTGCTCCCCAGCACTAGCACCACCGCCTCTGCTCCACTCCTGGTCACCAGGCATTAGATTCGCATAAGGAGTACACAGCCTAGATCCCTTGAATGCACAGTTTACAGTAGGGTTAGAATCCTATGAGAATCTAATGCCGCCGCTGATCTGACAGGAGGCGGGGCTCAGGCAGCGATGCGAGTGGTAGGGAGCGGCTATAAACACACATGAAGCTCTGCTCACTCACCTCCTGCTGTGCAGCCCAGCTCCTGACAGGCCACAGACTGGTATGTGTGCACGGTCCCTGGGGTTGGGGACTGTAGCCTGAAAGTGTTGACAGCAGTGATTGGTACATCGTGTTAACTAAGTTTTGGATATGATCGCTACACACACAAGTATACAGACACATCCCCGGCCCACCCCTTAATATATTTCAGTCCTGTCTTGCTGAGCCACCCACCTCTGTATACAGCACTGAGCTCTTCTATATAATTAGTATGTGTTTCAGTCCAAAATGATGTCATTTCCCCTGCAAAACAAATAAACCTCTCTGCAAAATAGTTGTTCCCACTGCTTCTTGGTTTGAATTTTCTAATCCCCCAGAGTAATAAAACTTATCTCTATGAGTATCATGAAACTTTCCAAGTGAATTAATTGGAGTTTTGTTTATTAAAAAAAATAACAACAGCATGTTCAGATGAGAGTGGAAAAAACTGATGCAGCGTGAAAAACAGAGTTAGGTAACAAACTCCTCAAAGACAGGGGGCTTGAAGGGAGGTATGAATGATCCTTCCTTCCTTCCTTCCCTCCCTCCCTCCCTCCCTCCCTTCCTTCCTTCCTTCCTTCCCTCCCTCCCTCCCTCCCTCCCTCCCTCCCTCCCTCCCTCTCTCTCTCCCTCCCTCTCTCCCCCTCTCTCTATTTCTCCTTTCCTCCTAGTGACAGTAGCAACTACTCAGAGACTCCTAACGCTTTTTGTGGAGGACAAAAATGTTTAGAAAACTCCACTCTGGGTTGGCAGTTTCCCAAAGGGAAGATCCCTTTCTGGAATATTCCTCTCTGTCCAGAATGAGACACCTTGCCTTGGATTGGGTTTCTTTTGGGGACATGTGTCTCTGCAGCTCCCTTTCCAGCTCCTTTGGTTGGTAGCATGTGGTGGAGACTCCAACCCTAGAAGCTGCACTGAGGTCTCTTGGCGTCTGTCCAAGTCTGGGCTCTGAGGGGCTCATTATTTCTGTGTCATTCTTCACTGGGCGTGCTCATCCACACGGGTTCTCCTCCAGCCCTCCCTCCAGTCTGTTCCATTCCCTGGAATTCCGAGGTGGTTGTATATGGAAGATGGGGTCCTTTCCAGGTTTCCTCACACCCTTGGGGCCCTTCCCAAGTTCCCAAGACCCGGTTCTCTCAAGTCAGAATTCCGGGCCCTTCCAGCGGCTTCAGAGAGGGCACGGCAGCTCACCCCTTTTTCTGAGCAGAGCTGGGGGTACGCAGAGCTCCTGAGTTCAGGCGTGGGTACTCACCAGAGCTGCAGCAGAGAGCCAGTGTGACCAGGGTGAGCGTGACAGCAAGAAGCTTCACAGTAGGAGGCTGGGGAGGCCCTGGCCTGTCTTGGTCTGGTGGTCTGGTGTGACACATGCCCAGCAGGGTGCCTTTTATGTGCTCCAGGCAGTGCCAGGAGGGAGGAGGGCAGGGCGGGGGCTCCCTGGACAAATCGGTTCTGGAACGCCCATCGGAAACCTGAGCCCCAAGTCAGGCCGCATAATGCCTGCCCCAGGCTGGCTCTGTCCCCACCCAGAACTGCTTTTGGGTCCTTTCTCTCTGATGACCAAATCGGTGGGCACCTTCAGTCCTTATCTCGCTCGACCTTTTAGTGGCCTGGACGCCGGTGACAGCTTCCTTCTTGACCTGTTCTCTCTCCTGCGCGCCCATGGCTCAGTTCTTTCCTGTTTTCCTTCTCTGACCATTCCTTCTTGTTCTCTTTCGATGTTTATTCTTTGCTGACTGTTCTTTAGTGTCAGTGGTTCCCAGGCTTTGGCCTTAGCCCGTCTTGCCTCTGGTTGCCGCGTCCTGTGGCTGCCACTTTCCTCTCCAGCACCCAGCCGGGCCCAGTCAAAGCAACTCCCCCTCGGCTTCCCGGACTCCCCTCTTGCTCTCCTCAGCCATCTCCCCAAGGCTGTCGCAGTGATCCTTCTAAAATCCGCTGATCATGTCATTGTCCTTCTTGAAACCCCTTTAAAGCTTCCTTTTGCCAGCAGAATAAAATCCAAGGGCAGTTTATAGGGCCTTGCCTACTGACCTTCACCTACCATTTCAACTTCATTTCTCCACTCCCTGGCATGGTGCTTTACCCCTATCTCGATATTTGTGGATTCACGAACCTTCCATGTTTTTTTTCCTGCCTTTCTACCTCTGCACAAGCTAAGCCTCACGCCTGGCATATGCGTTTCCTGCCTAGTCTGCTTCTCCAATCCTCAATCCTATACTCAAGACTCAATTGAGGCCGGGCGCGGTGGCTCACGCCTGTAATCCTAGCACTCTGGGGGGCCGAGGCGGGCGGATTGTTTGAGGTCAGGAGTTTGAAACCGGCCTGAGCAAGAGCGAGACCCCGTCTCTACTATAAATAGAAAGAAATTAATTGACCAACTAATATATATAGAAAAAATTAGCCGAGCATGGTGGCACACGCCTGTAGTCCTAGCTACTCAGGAGGCTGAGGCAGGAGGATTGCTTGAGCCCAGGAGTCTGAGGTTGCTATGAGCTAGGCTGATGCCACGGCACTCACTCTAGCCTGGGCAACAAAGCGAGACTCTGTCTCAAAAAAAAAAAAAAGACTCAATCGAGTGTCCATCCATCCATTCGTTCAGCGTGCCCGGCACAGTGCTAGGGGCTGGGGACTGGGGTAGACGTGGGGAGGTGCTGCCTGGAGCCCCTTCAAGAAGAACTTGCCTCCTAGCTATGAGGAGCGTGGTCGGCAGAGAGCCTCAGCGGCCAGTAACATCAAGGTCTGCCCCAGCTGCTGAGGATGGCCTTGCTCAAGGTCACACCCTTCCCGGGGCTGCTCGCATCTGGTGACCAAACAAGGGATGTAAAAGCCTGGGTGTTTCTGCACCACACAAACTCCCGTGGGTGCTACCGTCGTGCTCCCAGCCTGGCCGGTGGCGATCTCGCTGGGACTGCGTCACAGTTCAGCTTTTCCCTCCGCCCAATTCTGCTTCAGCCCCTTCCCTTTGCAGTACTGCTCCCTTATAACATTCCAGCACCCCAAACTCCGTCTCGGCAACTATTTTCTTGACTGCATCCATCCACGGTAGGGACACAGCGATGAACGAACCAGACCCAGATCACCACCTCCGTGGAGCTTTCCGTTAGTGGGGGAGACAGACAAGGAAACAATTGAACAAGTGAACTAATTACACACTGTGATCCGTGCTAGGGAGCGACTAAGCAGGCAGCTGGGATAGAAGAAAAGATTGAGAACTGCCCAGATGGGAGAATCCGGGCGCCTCTCTGAGCAGGCAGCGTGACGTTGAGAGCCGCAGGCAGAGAGGACTGTGGGCAGAAGGGACAGCCAGCACCCAGGTCCTAAGGTCAGAAGGACTCCGTTGTGCCTGAGGATCACAAACGGGCTGCCACACCTGGAGCCGCAGTGTACAAGATGTGCAGGACCAGCAGGGGCCAGATCACCCAAGGCCTCGTGCTAAGGTCTTTATTATGCTCAGAGTCATGGAAAGCTCTGGAAGGGCTTCAAGTAGGGAGTGACGTGGTCTGATTTCCCTTCTGGTGAGATGACCCTGACGTGGGCAGCTGGGGACATGGGTGCTCTTTTCTGACGTGGAGGAAACTTGGGGACAGCAGTGCTGGGGACAGAAGCAGAAGCAGAGTGATGCCTTGTCTGGCAGGCGGCTCTGATCAGCGGTCACTCTCCCCGCGGGCCTCTCTGTAGCCCTCTATTCAGAGCCTCCGCTGTCCTGTGTTTTAACTTTGCAATTCTTTATATCCTTGTACGACTTCTGTACTTGACTGAACTTCTTTAGGGCTGAGGCCTCTGTAAGCCAAGGTGTGTCATGCTTGCTAAACAGGAACCCCTGGAATGAACCAGAGCATGAGGTCTTTGCATCATGTGATAGTTGGAAGCCGTGGTGATGCCTGCACTGTCCCACTCAGAGAGGCCTTAACATGGTTAAGAGTGCAGGTTCTAAACTAGCCACCCATAAACACTTGTCCACTAAGTTACTGCGTGTCCATACAGTGAAACACTGTGTAGCTGAAAAAACAGAGAAGGAAGATCTGAACTGATAATGAAACGGTCTCCAAGGCCATTCGCAAAGGGGAAAAACAAGGCGCGGAACAGAGTGAAATAGAACAAACAGAACCCACGTGGGTATTCGCTTGTACAGGCCAACATATCTCCAAAGTGGGTGGGAATGGTTGCTTTCAGAAAGGAGAAACATTTGGAGGGAGCCAGGGAAAGAGGGAGACTTTTCACTGTAAACACTTTTATACCCTTTGAGTTTAGAAGCATAACAATAGATTACCGATTTATAACACATTTTTAAAAATAGAGAACAGGTCTGACACATGCTATGTTATGCGTGAACCTCGAGGACATCATGCGAGTGAAATAGGCAAGTCACAAAACGTCAAATCCTGTGTAATTCCCACTTACATGCGGTACCTAGAGTCGTCAAATTCATAGAGACAGAAAGTAGAATGGTGCTTATTCAGAGCTGGGGAAGGGGACCGTGAGGACAGAGTTTCAGTTGTGCAAGATGGAAAAGAGTTCTGGAGATGGATAGTGGTGATGGTATTTAATTCTACTGAACCTAATTTTCCACTTAAAATTGGTTGGGGTGGTACATTTTTTGTTATGTGTATTTTACTGCAATTAAAAGTTGTAATAAAAAGAGAGAACCGGTTTGAGAACGAGACTGCTTGGGTTGAATCCCAGACCCATGGCTTATTAACTGTATCATCATGGGCAAAGAACCTCACCCCTCCCTGCCTTGATTTCCTTGTCTATATAAGGAGGATAGCACTATAATCTGCTGCATCTGGCCACGGGAGCTGGATCTGTGTGAAGTGCCTTGCGTGGCACCTGGCATGGAGAACGTGCTCAGTGGAGGTGGCTCTTGGGTGGGCAGGGCTGCTTTGGGGCTGGGCCTGGCATTAGGATGAGCTTTTCCTTTGTTCCTGAGCCACCCTGCTGTGTCCATAAAACCACCTGGGGTCTTAGCTGAGCCCAACTCCTGGGCCTGGGCGGGGTTGAGAGGTGAGGGTACCTCCAGAAAGAGTTCTTCCGAGGTCCCCCTGTGAGGCGCCCCTGCGGGAAAGCTGTGGGGCCTAGAATGCCCAAGAGTGTGTGGTATACCCACCTTTGAGTCGAGTGAGGGTGTCTCCCTGTATCCTCCCCCAAACCAGCTGTTAGACGGGGGTGGGGTGTCTTCTGGATGCCTGGATGACCAGTGGCTGTGCCGAGAATGGCCCGATGAATGTCATTGAGACAGGTCATCGGGTCAAGAGCTTTAAGACGCAGCCTCATGAAAGCCTCATGTGCTTTGCTACCTCTCTAAGGCCGTGTGGCGGGAATCGTGCATGTCCTCTTCTTGTTTCTGTCATTTCTCTCTGTGTGCCCCTTCTCTGACTGCTTTGTCCCTCCATGTTCATTCTTGGGCCTTCTTTACCCCTCCCCCTCCCCCCTTCCCCGGTTCATGGCCTTGGACAAAGCACAGGTGCCTTCCTCCCCTCTGTCCTCGGAGGGCCCTTCCGGACCTGTCAGCCTATGGTCCTGGACCTTCTCTCTCTTGCCCCGCTTCCTCTGGGACCATCAGGGTCCTGAAGTTTCGTTATTTCCCTCATTTGGGGACTATCACAGATTCAGGGTGGTTATGCCACCAAGTTTATTTGTCAGGCACTTACCTAAGATTCAAGAAACTCACTGAAGGCTGAAAAGAAAACCTCCATAATATTAAGTGCCTTTTTCCTTCTGGGTTTGGCTCCGGGTCCAACCAGCTGGTCTCTGGAGGCCAGCCCATCTTTAGGGCTTCAGGTCCCCACCTCTCTTGGGGACCGTTGAAACGTGTGGCTGCTGGACCACCTGGGGCTCTTCCAGGGTTGCCCCTAGTGGGTCCCTCTGTGGGCAGTGGCTTGTCTGGCTGGGGCTGCGGTGACAGCAGTAGGACCCTGGGGTCTCCCAGGCACATGGTCCCTAGCCTGAAACTCTGCTCTCTACCTTCCGCCTTCACAGCTCACGGTCCTGGGGCCAGGAGACCTGGCACCTGCATCTTTGAGGAATGAAAGAGCTAGAGGGAGAGAGAGAGAGATGGGTGCAATGCCATGTGGGGAGATGGAGGTTGCTCTGGGAGTGGAGAAGGGCTGTCCCAGGTGAGGCAGCAGGGCAGAGCAGGGAGGACGCATGGAGGGCTAGCATTTGAGCTGCCTCTTGTGGATGGGCAGTGCCGGGGGTTGGGGTGAAGCAAGGGATGTGCCAGGGGAGGAAGCCACTCGAGGGGAGGCCCAGGCTCAGGAGGGGACATGGTCCCCTTTCGTACCTACTTTCGTGGAACAGATGAGATGGAAGGTACGAGAAAGCCCTGGGTCGGGCTGGCGGTGAGGGGCCTTGGTGCTAAGCAGACAAGTGTGGGCTGGAACCCAGAGTGCGGGGATCTGGCCAGACCCTGCTCTGCACCAGGAACTGCTGTTTCCCGCTGCTGGCGGAGGGCCCCTGGCCTGGCCGTGCAGACGCCAGCCTCTGCTGTGCCCGGGGCGTTGGCTTCCCAGGCCTGGCTGGGGGGCACCGGGCTTCTAGGCGCAAGGCTGGAGATTTGTCCCCACTCTGGGTGAGAGCTCGCCTGCCACCACCAAGTGTCCCAGACAGGTGCTTCTGTCTGGCCCTGGGAGACCCCTGCGTGGCAGGGGGGTGTTTCCTTCCCCTGCCTCAGGAGCCTGCAAAGCTCGCAATTTTCTGAACTGCCACCTGGGACCCGGAGGCAAAAAGTGTTAGTGGAGGCTTAGGGCACAGAGCTTGGTAAACCTTAACATGTGCTCCCCAAATCCTTAAGCTGTACACATGACAAGTTCCAGGTCAGAACCCTCAAGCCTGCCTTAGCAGGTGGTAAGGGCCGAGACCCGCCATTTCAGGCTGCATGTGGGCAGTTACATGGTCACTGTGCAAAGACAGCCGGTTTTGGGGCATGACAAGAAACCCGCTTCTTAGCACGGTGGGGGTGGCAGTGATTCAGCTCCTGCCAGCCCCTGCACCCCCAGACCCCATGTCAGCTGCTCCTTGCTCCAGGGGAGCCCTGATCCATAGCTGGGGACATGGCCAGGGAGCCTGCCACTTCCCTGGGCTCCAGCTGGGGTGGAGTGGGCACCTCGGGCCTGGCTCTGGCCTTTGAGAAAGGAGCAGGGGAAAGAGCCTCACCCAGAGCCTGAGGGAGGGATGGTGTCGAGGGGCCTGGAAGCCTCACCAGGTATTTGGACTGTGCGGCCCCAGGCCTGCCGGCCCCTCCCGCATGCATGGGCTGTGTGTGGGTGCACGTGTGGGTGCCAGGTTGCTGAGCCACATCCATGCCCCTTGGTGGTGGGAGAGGCTGGGCCAGCCGCAGCCCCCAGCCTGTGCTGCTGGAAGGTGTTGGCTGAGACCACATGCTCACCCTAATGAGCAGGAAGTGGGGTGCAGCCGTCCTGGCAGCTGGCTTCCTGCAAGTCCCAGCATGGCCCAGAAAACAGGTTGGCAGCCCTAGGCGGGCCATTCTGAGTCTATCTGTCTGGCTGGGCCACAGGCTTGGGTCAGCTCCTGGGGTCAGCTCCCGGGGCAGGCTGTGGAGGTCACCCTCCTCCCTCCGCTCTGCGTGTCTGGCTCTGGGATTGCTTGGAAAGTAGTTCCCTCGCAGAGCAGACCTCTCCTTGTGGGTTTGGTCCATTCTCTTCTGCCTTGGGGTCTCCTTGGCCTGACCCCTACATGGACCCAGGGCTCTCCCAGGAGGGTCCCAGCAACGTCTGGACATTCCAGCCTTTTTGTCCACGAGTCACGATGCCTAGGGCCTGTGAGCCTTTAGAGGTCCTAAAAAATTGTCATGTGTCTTTTGGCTCCAAAATATAAATGGAAAAATCTCAAAATCGTACTCGATGGATAGTTACCTAGGTAACATTATCTCAACTAGTTAACCGCAATTCAGTCCAACTATTACATAGCTGTATGTAAATGCAGTAAAGCTTAAATCACATGAACCAAATGCATAATCTGTTCCTAGGATCAAAATGATTAATTTTATACAAGTCCCTCAAAAAAAGTTTATAGCCAACATTATACTCATTGTGAGGAGTGTGCGTATTTTAGTGCTTTGCAAGAGTGGAGTGGGAACATCAGTAGTGAGGTGCCTCGTGTCCTGCTCTCCCAGTGCCTGCGGCTGTGACCAGGGAACAGAGGAAGGCCCTGGGCAGGGAGGGGTCAGAGGGAACAACACCCCAGCGTCCTCTCGTCCCACCCTCTGCTCTGTGGCCAGAGCCTTTTCCACTGGCCCAGCACGACTGGCTCCCAGCAACAAGGAGCCCGGGCTGTGTGGTCCTTAGTGGGCAGCCTCCTGGGACACAGAGCAGAGCAGAGAAAGGTGGCGAGTGGAAGGGGGGGTGAGTGTCAAATACAGAGTGACCAGCACACAATGGCCTCATTCTACACGGACGGCCCTGGACTTCGATTTTCCCACTTAATGTTGTGCCTCGGATATCTTTCACTGCCTTGGCACTGATGCTTCTGCCTTTTTTCATCTTGCAGAATGTCCCTTTGCCTGGATGGAATATAACGGGATTTACCGGTACCTTATTGATGGACGCTTGCACTATGGCCGGCTTTTCCACCATTACAAGCCGCGTGGCACGTGGCCCCTCCCACCCTGGGGACTCTTTCTGTAGGAAGATGCCTGGATTTAGAGAAGCCAACGCCCTTCTGTCCCCATGGCAGAGGGGTTGTTGGTGGTGGTCCCAGGGTCTGGGGAGGAGGGAGTGACAGCGTATCAGAGGTGGGGGGGTGTGGGCGTCAACTGTTCTGGTTTTCCACAGGGATCTTGGTCATTTTCCCAGTTTGTCACTTGACCCCCAAATGAGGGTGGTAGTGGCATATAGAAAGTCGGCAGAGGTGTTCACCGCCACTCAGCACGGGCGTCCCTGCGGGCTGTGGAGCGGCGGCATCCTGTGGGGCCCCACCACCCCATCTGCAAGCGGTGCCCAGGCACGAAGGGACCTGGCTCTCGTTGTTTCTGGAGGTGGAGCCCAGAGTGTCAGGGAGCACAGGGGTGGGCTTCACCTGTTGGGTTCTGGGCACGCTCCTGCTTCCCGGGCCAGGCGGGCGCAGTGCTCCTTGAGCGCTCGGTGGGGCAGGAGGTGGTGGGACCTGGGCACGCACCTCCCCAGGGCGAGGGCGCCCGCAGAACCGGCAGGTTCTTTGCTGTGGGATGAACTCTTTCGAGGGGTGAGGATGATAAAGCTGATGGAAAACCCTGCTCTGCAGGTGGAAACTGGTTCCCCTCCATTTTATAGGCCAACTCGGGATTTGGGCAGCAGACGTGGGGTTGCTGGCAGAGTGACACGATCACTTGCTGACCTTTGCCAGGCTGCGTGTTCGCTGTACTGCTCACTTCTGCAGGTTCTTTGTTCTGCGGTGAGTCACCAGGTCCTGCCCTCTGCGCCCGTCTGCCCTCTCCCACCTTCCCTGCCCGGAGCCTGTTCCCACTCGTGCATTTGGCAGGTCACCGCCGAGGGCCCCCCCACGGTGGCTGGTGCCCTCAGGGTGGGCTGTACAGAGCTGAGACACAGGTCAGGGCCAGCTCCGCTGCTGAGTGGCTCTGCGGGGCTGCAGTTGCCCCACGAGCACAGGGAGGGGTAGCGAAGACCACCCGGGGCTCCTTCCTCCGGGCCCTAATAGTCTCAGGCCCAGTGAGGCTCCACCCAGAGGGGCCCGGTGAGCCCCTGGCCCGGAGTCCCGGCCAATGGCCTGATGCTGTCCCATCTGGGCACCTTGTCACTTCTGGTTCATCAGGGTGCACAGGTGATTCAGGTCTTCAAATGCAAGTGTTCACAAAACGAAATAGAACTTCCCTTTCTCTCTCTCTCTCTCTTTATTTTTATAGCAAATACAGTTATATTTTATATAAAATACATATGTAATATATATTTATTACCTATCAATATATTATCTATTACATAATATGTGATATAATATTTATATTATAACTAATACACCTAAAATAAAATGTAATTTCAATGTCTTAATCTTGCCCATCTTGGGGATCCCCTCCCCAGGGTTGTGCCTGACTTCTAAGGGCTTGGTGTTGGCATATGTATATGGTATATATATAAAATCATTCTAATGAAAAACAATAAATATCAGAGCACACACAGATATATATATACACATATATAAACACAACTGTTTATTCAATTGTTTATATATTTACCTAACTGGACTTTGATCATTTGGTTATTGTCTCATTATTAATATTTTATATAAATAATTATCCAATAACAAAGAAATAAGTTGTTTGTTTTTGTTTTTTGAGACAGAGTCTTGCTCTGTACCCCGGGCTAGAGTGCTGTGGCATTAGTCTAACTCACAGCAACCTCAAACTCCTGGGTTCAAGCTATCCTCTTGCCTCAGCTTTCCGAGTAGCTGGGACTACAGGCATGCGCCACCATGCCCGGCTAATTTTTTCTATATATTTTTAGTTGTCCAGCTAATTTCTTTCTATTTTTAGTAGAGACGGGGTCTCTCGCTGTTGCTGAAGCTGGTCTTGAACTCCTGACCTCAAACGAGCCTCCCGCCTGGGCCTCCCAAAGCGCAATGTGCTAGGATTGCAGGTGTGAGTCACCACTCCTAGCCTTATCACTGTTTTTAAATCAGTTTACTGCCTGCACCTGGAATGGAGGGAAGGTCCTGGCTCTTAGCAACACTCGCTCTTTGCTTCCTGGCCGCCCCAGGAACCCTTCCCTTGTCTGGGGGTGCGGTAGGGATTCTGGAAGCCTGGCTCCTACACAAACACACGCCTGGAGGTCTTTCCATTCCTCCATAGCCTAGGCTTTTGAGCTGTAAAGCCAGGAAAAGACTCCCCCTTCCTCTATCACAGCCCTTCCCAGGGGCCACGGGACTCAGGAGCAGAGCTAAGAGAAGAAAAGAAAATAAAAGGAAAAATAATATGGGTTAAGGGTTCACAAATTTCCCACTACAAGAGGACAGCTCAGGTGGTTCTTGGCAGCTTCCTCTGACTTGCCCCAAATCTGAACTCCTGGGAACCCTGCACTGGAGTCTACACCCTGCAAGTGCCGTAGGGAACAGCTACTCCACCCTCTGTGTCCTGGAGAGCAGACCTCAGGCCCTGAGAGGAGCTGGCATTTATTAGAGGGTGCACAGACAGTTAGGGGCAGAGCGGGGACCGGTCCTGGGGTGCTCAGTCCGGGAGTCTTCGTGCTGTTCTGCGCTGCAGTGCACAGCTCTGTCCCGGCCGCTTATGGGTCAGCAATAAATGCACGCAGCATCTGAGGGCAAACACAGTTCAGTGCACTTACGCCCTGAACTTAATGGAGCTGCGGGGCCTGTAAGTGCTGAAAAACAAGCACCACTGGTGGGTCTTTCCTGGGTGGATACATTATACCCGGAAATATGATAGCTAGAGAGCATGCATCCCTCTGGCCAGAGGCTGGAAATGGAGACGCCTTGGCCAGACCAGGGGAGAATTATTTACAAGTCAATCTGTTTCCCCCATCCATTCATTTTCCCTAGCACCATTCGTTGCCCCTAACCAGAATTACCTGTACTTCTCCTCTCCCCCTACCCTCCAAAGGGACAGGTATAAAAATATCTGACCTTCATTGGGATAGTGAGTAATCACTCTGTGATTCTCCCCATGTTCATTGTAAATAAACCTTTCTTATTAATGTGCCTTAATTGTGAATTGATCTTTGAGCGAATTTCCCCCGTCACCCCTACGGATTGTGTATTATCTGTCTCCACCTCTCTAGTGCCAGCTGTGCTCACCTGCGGCTGTCCGGGGCCGGCCACACAGGAGGCGCTTGCGAGACATTTACTGAGTGAGCGATTGGGCTCTGAGCCTGTCACCCTGCAGCTTCACCTCCAGGTCTCCCGGGCGTTAGTGAGGAGGACATGTACGGCGTTCAGAGCAGCGCCTGGCATGTGCTCAGTACTGTGACAGTGATGGCACCTGTGCCGCTCCTGGGGCCTGGCCTCGGTAACTTCTCCAGACTCAGCCCAAAGGGAGCCTCCTACAACATGCCTCTCACTGCCTTAGGGAGACTGTGTCATTCACCGTGACCACAGCAGCAGTAGCCAGCGCCTACATTCTGCCAGGCACGCGCTAAATGTGGTGTCTCCTGAACCTTCACGGTATCCTCCAAGGTAGGTATTAATAGCATTCCTGTCCCCATTTTAAAGATGGAGAAACCGAGGCTCAGGAGGTTGCCCAAGCTCTCCTAGTCAGCAAGTAGAGGGGCTGGGATTTAATCCCCAGCGAGCTGGCCCCAAACCGGAGATCTACACCCGCCCTGCCCAGTGCATCTGGCCCTCGGCCCCCTCCCAGACCCCTCTGTCGAGCTGTGAGTCCTCCTTGCTGTCCACAGGGCCTTGGCGTGCCCTGAGTCTCGGCAACTATTGCCGGATGGAACTGAATTTGATTCTGGCCCTTCCTCCCCCTGCCCTGAGCACCTGCCTTTTTGGTCCCCTTTCTTGGGTGGTGATGGAGGAGACACCCCTTTTTTCCCATCATCTTTTATTATATTATTTTTGCCAGTAAAAATTGGCACAGAGGTGCTGTGTGCTGACTGGGACCATCCGCATGGCTGGCCGTGAGTGCCAAAGGCACGTTGGGTTTAACTTGGGAGGTCACAGACACTGAGGAAGGCGGTACGGTGGGGTCATGGGATGCTGGGTGGGGGCAGCGATTGGTGGACGGAAGAGAACAGGGTGTGCTGGGGTGGAGAGGTGGGCAGAGCCAGGCGCCAGTTGCACAGTTCAACTCGCTGGGGCCAGCACCCCGCTGGAGGGCGGGTCGGGACTGGGGTGGAGTTTGGTTTCATTGTTATTTCCTCTTTGTGGTCATGGCTATTGTTATGATTGTTAACTGCCTGGGCTCATGAACTTGCATCCCACCTCCCACGCTCCCAGGTGGGCCTGGGCCCAGCCTAGGCCTGCCCCTGGCTGTGTCCCCAGCCCCGAGGGCCTTCCCTATCCTGTGGGCAGCAGAATTGGCTGGAGAAATGGCCCTCAAGGAGGGATCTTGTGCACTGGGTGGGTGATTTGGGGTTCCTGGTGTGTACTCCCACCCCGAGTTCTGTCCTGCCCTCTCCTCCTCCCCTAGGCCCTGACCCCCTGGAGACCCTGCCCTGGGAGCTGCTGGGAGCTCAACCCTCCTTCCTGGAGGCAAGTGGCTGCTGTGGTGGGGGCATCCCAGTGGGCCCTGCCTCCAGGGTGTAGGGCTTGGGGGGGTGTGGGCAGGGCTGGCTGTGATACTCCAGGTCTCAGGGTGGGTTTGACCCAACTAGGTACCCTCCCCACCAGGGCTGAAGCATGGGCCATAATGCAGCTTTGCTCGGGGTCAGTGAGCGATGATGCACTTAGGGATCCCTCATTTCACAGATATTTACTGGGCACTGCTGGAGGCCCGGGAACCCCTATAAGCAAGGCAGATGTGGTCCCTGCCCTCAAGAGCCCCAGAGGACAAGCTCCCCTGGGCTGGGCGTCACAGCTGCAGGCTGGCTGGAAGGTGGAGCCCCACGGACACTGGTCCCCATCCTGGCGTTCCCTCTTGCTAGCCTGGAAACTCACATTTCTCCAAGCCTCAGTTTTCTCATCTGAACAACAGCCGTAGCACCTAGTTTGCAGGGCTGTTAAGATTAGAGAGGGTTAAAGGCAACGCGGTTGGCCTCGGACCCTCCTTGTTCTGACCCCCAGAGGTAAACAGCCCTGTGGTCTGGCCCCAGCTCTGTGGCGAGGCGTTGCCAGGCCGAGGGGCTCACCAGGCCTTCCTCGGTGAGGCGCTCCTTCTGCCAGGAGCTGAGCTCATGGGCAGGGCGCCGCGGAGGCCACATATCAGCCAGCTGTCCTCCCTTTCCTGGGAGCCGGTCCAGAGACGAGGGGCAGGGCGTCTGGTTTTCATTGTGCGGCTGTCTCTAATTCCTCTGGCATCTGAGCTGCTTTTCAAAGGAGGAAGATGCACTTAACTGGTTGTGACCCAGCTCAGGGCCGAGGAAAAAGCGCTGGGCTTGGGTTCAAGCAGAGACGGAGCCTAACTCGGCCACTTACTAGCCATGTGACCTGGGTAGGGTGCTTGGTGGCCCTGAGCGTCAGGGGTCCAATTTGGAGAATGGGAATGGTTAGTCCTGCCCCAGCTACTCCACAGAGTAGAAATAGATGGGAAAGTGTTTTGCAAAGCGTAAAATGTGAAGCCGGAGTTCCCTTCATGTTGGTGTCATGGGCTGCGGCTCTGCAGGCCCTCTGGCTGAGCACCTGGCCCACACATCCAAATGGGGGACATAACCTTTGGGTCCATGGACCAGAGGCGCAGTTTAGAAGCTGCTAACCGGTGCCCCTGAAGATGGCGAGGGCTCCCCAAAAGAAGAGCTCGCTCTGGTTGGTGTGGCTTGGGAACACAGTAGCCCAATAACAACAGCTAACGCATCCAGACTGCTTTTCCACATAGTCACCAATCAATCTCACGACACCTGTCTGAGCGAGCCCACTATTGTTCTCCCGCAAACACCTCTGAGGGTGGAAGGGCCTGGGTGGCCCCTGGCATCCAGGGGACAAGTGGGGCATCTGCCTGCAGCCTGGAGGGGCTGGCCCAGGGCTTTAGATTTGCTGCAATCAGCAGGAGGAACAACCTCATCCTTAAGGGTGGGCGGGATGGGGCCCCTGGGAGCGGCCGAGAAGGACCGGCTGGCTGTGGGGGTGCGGAGCCTATGGAAGGAGGTGGGGTTTCCTCACTCTTCTGTCGTCATCTCCGAGCAGAGGCCCGCGGCTGCCCAAGTGGGCCCATGGGAAGCCTTGATGCCGAGAGGGGCTCAGAAGCTGGACGTGTGTGGCGCAGGGGCTCAGACCTCTGGCAAGGCCAGGACGCAGCCCAGAGGCCTGGAGCCTGGTCCTGGTGCTGTGTGTGCCAGGCCTCCGGGGGCGGATGCAGGCCTGGGAGCTCACCCGGGAAGGGCAGCGCAGTGCGGGGCTGCCTGCCGGGCTTTAGAGGCGCCAGAACATTCAGCCCTGACAGGCAGGACGCCGGTGCCTTCCTGTCTGACCTCCCTGTGGGCAGAGCCTGGTCAGGGCTGGCTGGCTGGGGAGGGGGCAGCTGGGTGACAGCCATGAGGCACCCAGGGTGTGACGCATGTGCAGGAGCCAGAGAGCAGATGGGCAGAGATGGCAGGGCTGGGAGGCACGTGGGGCCTTGGGGAGGAAGGAAACTGGCCTTGGTCTTTCTTACTTTTAAAAAAGAATAGGTACTTGGTGTCTGAACAGACCGTTGGGAGAGTCCAAGATCAAGGCCCCAGGGATCTGCTCAGGGAACGGGACAACGTGGTTCCCAGAGGCGAGGGAACCACAGGATTCTCAGCCCATGGGCAATACTCTGGGTTTGGCGTGAGCAATGTCCACTTGGACCCATTGGTAAATAGCCCTGAGAACTGTCCTTTGCCCAGGAGGCCCTGGCTGTGTGGGCGGCTGAAGGCCAGGGGTGTTGGGAAGGAGAGCAAACAAACCCTTGGTGGTGGTGGGGGAGTGACCTGGGGAACAGGCAGCCGAGGGGGCGGGGCGGGGTCCTTTCCTAGCAGCCATGCAGAGTGGACTCGCTCCCCACCTGCTCTTCTCACTCCAGGTCCCCCATTGCCAAGCTGGGTGGGGCCTCTTGGGTTGGGCACAACCCACATTTCCCTTTGCAAGCCTGCCCTGGCCCGTCCCACAGCCCAGCGCTGCGTGGCTGCTGTGGCACAGGGGTGTCACTTCTGTCTGAACCAGTCTGCCGGGCCCCAGCGCCCACAGGGACAGTAGCCACGCTCACCTGGCACACAAGGGGCCACCTGACCAACCCAGCGGAGAAGTGGCGAAACAGCGGGACTCCGGCCCTGACTACCCAACATGCAGGATTTAGATGAACCTACTGAAGGGCCATTTTGAGAGAACGGGGAAATCACATAAGGCGAAAGTTTATTGATACAGAAGGTGGAGAATGTTAACTGAAAACAGTTACACATAGCATGTATGCAATGGCCTCAATTTGGAAAAAATAATTATTTATATATATGCTTAAAAAAGATCTGGAAGAACACACAATAAGGCATTAATAGTGATATTCACTGGGTGATAGGAATATTTTTCCCTTTTTTTGTTGTTCATCTGTTTTTCACACATATTTTAAATTTTCTTCTTTTGTTTAGTCAAGACTGCCACCCTGAGGTCACAATCCAGGTGCGGACACAGGCACGAGGGTGGCCACGGCAGGGAGGAGCCTCAGGCTTCTGTTCTCCTTGGCTCCCTGCCTGGCTTGGAACCCAAACCCCGAGTCCTGCACAGGATCCAGCGAGTGCTGATTACTGTATGGCAACAGTTAACCAGGCTGCTTTCCTCTGTCAACGCAGTCCACGCCTGGCCCCTGCCTTTCACTGAAAATCCAACTTCAACAGTGAGTTTGGAATAACCCAGGATTTTTCCAAACGTGCTGGTCTTTCCTGGCGCACTCTGGGGCTGTCCGTAGATCTATGAGGATGGTGGCTGCATGCAAGGTGTGACCAGAGAAAGGGGTGGCCTTGCAACAGTAACAGGAAAATACCTAATCCTACAGTTTCTCCAGTGACAGTTAAGGAGCAATCCTACGAGTTCTCTCAGTAACAGGCACTCTGCAGAATTCTGTTTTGCACAACTTCTGAAAGGGGCTGAATGGCTGGAAAAGAGATGTAAATCTCTCTCTTTCAAAACTGTTTTTTGAGAATCTGCTTTTAGAGTTCCTGAGTAAACAGCAGGAGAACAAACTACAGCCTCAACCATACCTGGAGGACAGAGTCATCTCCTGTGATAATCCCTTCTCCAAGGAAGGGCAGGAAACCAAGTCTTGGACTTTGACATCCTGCTGCTGCTGCTTTTGTTATCAACTGACAATACTCACTATTCTGCTCCCTCCCCTTTTCTCTTCCCCCTTTCGCTCTCTCATTCTCTCTTTCTCCTCTAAGAAGATAAAATAAATTTAAATTTTATATCTTAATCTCTGCGTGAGAAATCTTTCTCCACCTGTGCCGCGATTGGCACATTTGCAACTTCTCCAAAGAGACGAACAGAGGACTGTGGCTCAACTCTTTCTGGAGTGTGCTGTGGGGCGGGAAGGGGCGGAAGGCCGTGCTCCGTTTCACAGTATTTATACTCCAGGTGCAGCCGCTAATGGGCGCCCACCCCACCCCACCCCACCCGTGCTCCAGGCCAAAGCTCCCACCCAAGCCCGTCTGGAGCCCAGCCCATTCCTCCCTGGGCCATGTCTGCACCCGATACCTGTACTTTTCTCAGCCGGAGCAGCTCTATGAGGGCACTTCCTGTTCCCTCAAAACAGCCACAAAATCCAAATTCAGTGATGGCTTTGTGCAAATTCGAAGGCTGCTCAGAGGACTTCAGAGGAGTAGGTGGGGGGCCGGAAGAGCAAGTGTCCCCTCTCAGGCTTCCCCGCACACCATCGGTTCCGGTGACAGGACTCTGGAGAGGACTGACGCGGGCCCCACTCTGCCTTCCTTTGCACTGAGTTTATGATCCCTCATGCTACAAAGGAACACGTCTAGAAAGGATATGATTTGAAAAAAATGTTTATTATGCAACAACTACAAGGTCAAGGCCCTCCCTTAACCTGGGCTCCTCTCTGCAGCCCCGCAGAGGGGCCAACTCCTGACGCCAGCACCCCCTGCCTGGGGGCACACTCGCTCTGGGCCTCTTGTGCTCTGCGTTCCCCCACCGTTTTGGCAGGAATGGCCAAATGACGATTATCTGTCTTCCTGGCTGGAAGGAGCAACCGAGGTCAGGGGCCCGGCTCCTGGACCTCGCTCCCCTGGGATTCCGGTACCAGCAGCAGGCCTGGTGCGGGGTGGCCTTCAGTCGTTGACGTGGATGGGTTCTGTGGGATGTTTGCTAGTGTTTGTGTTCTGGATAATTCTGCTCTAAAATAAATTGTCGTACTCAGATGAAAATGGAGGTCAGGAACTCAGATGAAAATGTCAGGAACAGGAACCCTCTTTTGGTTCCAAACCCCCAAAGTAGACACTCCGTTCCAGGCAAGGTAACAGTGACTGCTGTAGTCTGCTGCCCTCTTGTGGCACAGCCGTGATAACACGCTTGCCCCTCCCTTCAGATAACATCCTGCCCGTTCATTCCTTTGACAGTTGTGGAGCAGGCCAGCGACAATGTGTGGGAACAAAGTGAGAACTGTATCTGTGCTTACGGAAGCCCCAGGCTAGTGGAGGCGGCTTTTTGTAGAACCCAGGTCTGAGGGCAACATTACACACCTTGGCTTTGCACAAAGGGGCTGATGACCCCGTACCCCAGAACCCGGCCCAGCCAAAGAGGTCAAGTGGCCAAGAGCCGAGCATCCAGCAGTGCTTCCTAACTAGAGCGAATAGAACTGCCAGCGCAAAATCAGATCTTCACATGGCCTCCCTATCTCCCCCCACCCCCTTCATTTTTTCCTTATCTACTTAGTGACTGTTACCTCTCCAAAGGGTCTCTTCTCCTTTCAACCCCTAACCTGACTCTGCTTGGCTTCCTGTTATGGGCTGAGTTCTGTCCTCTCCCAAATTCGTCTGTTGAAGCCCTAAGCCTTGGTCTCTCAGAATGAGACTGTATTTGGAGTCAGGGCCGTTAAAGAGGTGATTAAGGTTAAAGGAGGTGATTAAGGTTAAGGTTAGGGTGGACCCTAATCCAGTATGACTGGTGTTATAAGAGATTAGGATGCAGAGAGAGACGCAGGGACGTGCACGTGCAGCGTGCAGGACGTGGGGAGAAGACGGCCCGCTACACGCCTAGGAGACAGCAACACTGCCAACGCCTTGATCTTGGATTTCTAGCCTCCAGAACAGAGAAAACAAATTTCTGGTAGTTAAGCCACTCAGTTTGTGCATCTGTGGCAGCCCTCAGCGAATATACCTCCTAATGCTTCTTTTTAAAGGGGCAGTTGTTGCATATGGAGGTTTTTAAGGACACAAACATGTCAACCCCTCACTCCTGGCCAGTTTCTGTATTTGTCTATAGGAGCCTTAAGATAAAGCACTGAGCAGTTTTTCTTTACTTTCATTTAATCTTCCTAGTAATCTACTTTATGGATGAAACATTCTTGAAAGTTAACTTGTCAGGGTCACCCGGGTAGTGGGGAGAAGCAGGATTTAAACTCAGTTCTGCTGCCAAATGACCCTTTCTCTCTGGTTCAGAGCAGCTAGCATGGGCCTGGGGGGTCTGGGGGCAGGAACAGGACTGCACACCTCGCTCTGCAGTGAGTGCTGGCAGTATGCAGGAAGACTGAGCCACAAACCCTGTCGCTATTTGCAAATGGGGGTTTGGTTCTTCCCTAACCCATTCAGAAAAAGTTCAGTACTTTTGAAAAACTCCTGCATAGGCTCTAGAAGGCAGGACAAATTATTGATACCAAACCACCCCCACCCCCCATCTCGAGGTTTCTGTGTCCAGGACAGCTGTCATCACTGAGACCAAGGGGAGAGCTACGTACATCCTGGTCTTTGTCAACAGTGACGCCTAACCACACTGTTATTCTTTCAAAATATATTTTATTAGTGGCACATGGAATTTAAAGTTAAGCAATTTCTTTCTAGAGAGAAGGGGAGCCCTGGCAGACTAAAATGGAGTCGACATGTCACAGCAGAAACACGTTTCCAGTGTAAAGAGAGATGAATGGGAGCACTCTCCACCAAGGAAATCGCTGTCCTCGCCAGGCCGACCCCACTGCACCACACTCGGGGCGGGGGGATGGGAGGGGCAGGAAGGGCGGCCCAAAGCACGCGACAGTATGGGAGCTCATGATGTCACGGCGTCCTCCCCACATCAGACGGCTCTTCCCTGTCGCAGAGGTCGTTACTCACTGTATGACCCTCTACACTGAGGGCAGCAGCCGGATAACATTACAAACACTACCATGTTTCCCCGAAAACAAGACAGGGTCTTATATTTATTTTTCCTCAAGAAGACACCCTAGGGCTTATTTTCGGGGGATGTGTTCTTTTTTTTAAGTACGATAGAACAATCTACATTTATTCAAATATAGTTAAGTCGTCTTCTTCTGGAACATCATCATCACTCTCCAAACCCCGAATTCCATCCTGAATTTCTTGCGACTCTATTTCCTTTAGAACCATTGGCCCCCATCTCTCATGTTGAGCAATAGAGCTCTCATGGGGCAGAGGAGAAGGGCTGCTCGTCTTCTTTCCCGCTCCACGACGAAAAGCATGGGTTGTGCAGATGCGCCGCGTAGCCACGCCCATCACTAGGTCTTATTTTCGGGGTAGGGCTTCTATTGTGCAAATGCTTAGAAATCCTGCTAGGGCTTATTTTATGGGTAGGTCTTATTTTGGGTGAAACATTTAGGTGAGGGGCCCATCTGTGAATTCAAGAAAACTCTCACACTTCAAGGAACCCCAGAGCCCTCCGTGATGGCCCCTCGTCACCCAGTTAGGGAGCTACGGGTTAGCGGAGGGTCCTTTGGAAGTATCTAAGAACATGTCTATGTTAGTAAGTCAGAGAAGCTCTGAACTTTCTTAGGAAAATCAGTTTCCTCTCTCATAGATGAAGAACATTTCCCTTAAAGGATTTTCTCTCTTCAGGCTAACTCCATGTTCCTGTGACTCAAAACAGCGACATCCTGAGGTTCCCTCCCGACGTCGCCTGTTAGTTTTCCTGCTGCTCCTGCCTCACTTGTGAACACCGCCGCTTCCGGTGGGCCCCTCCCTCCCCACCTCCCTGGTCTCCCAATCCCAGAAGGCACTGCCCGCCCCCAGGGACTTCTGCCCTGTCCTGATCATGCAGCCTCTTTCTGACCCGCAGCATGGGGGCCGCGAGAGAAAGACTCCCTAGGGTTTGTCATCTTCACTAGTCTTATTTTGATCTCAATGCAGACATTTCTCTCACCACTTCAGAACCCGCCCCTCAACCAAATATTCAGATAATTATTGATCAAGGCAACAAAATGAGTGACAGACTGCACAGTTTTCCATTTCTAGATCTAATTGGTTAAGCCACGGCTCCACACCAGGACACTGTACTTTACCTCCAAGCTAGCATCTAGAACACAGTCTTCAAGGAGCAGGGCAGGTCCGTGATGGTGGTTTCCTCAAGGTCGATTCCCGAGTGCAGCTTGCCGTCCTTCGCGGCGGCCCAGGGCATGGAGGCCGAGGTCCACTTCACCACCCAGTCTCCTGTTTTGCTGATCAAGATGAGGCCACCTAAACCTTTGAGCCTTGACTTCATATAACCCAACGACAGGTCGGCAGCCTCTTCTAATGTCTTCCCTGAGGACAAGGAGAGGATGAGAAACAGCACATGTCACCGAAAGGAATCTGATGGGAAATCATTTGCAGTCTGAGCCAAAGCAAGTTAACAAAGATTTTTGGTAAATGGTTTCTACTTGAAAGCTTAAAAGAAGGGTCCTGGCTTCCTTGCCCTGAGACAGACCCTGGCGCCTGTCTAAACAGAGAGGCTTCCTTCCCACGCCCAGGCTCAGTGTCTCTCCGCCACCCCCTTCTCCTGCGCTGCTGAAGACAGCGGCGCTCCAGCTGCTCTCCTCTTCAGACCCTGACAGGTGGGAAGGACTCAAAATAGTGTTCACAACCCGAAGGCAACATCTGTAGCAAACAAGAAAGGGCTTTACATACTTCTCTAGAGCTTCTATGTACTGCCCTTCACAAATTATTTAGCTGGTTCTATGGTGCATGTACCTTGTTCCAGGTGGAAGAGGGTGAGTCTGGCCAGATTCACCTTCAGGATGCTTTCCCCATGCCCTGTGGTCGAAATGGCTCCAATGTCATTGTCAGCATAACCTCCAGATCCTGCTCAAAAAAGGCGATTGGTTCTAACTGAGAAGCAGCAGTTAAGAAATTCACACGCACATTACGAGTTAATGCTACATGAATGTTAAACCCCAAGAGTGTAGCCAAAGGTCAAATTAGTAGCCGCGACCCATGGATGCAAAGGTGGACTATCAACACCCCGAAATCCAGGAGGATAAAGGGAGCCTCAGGGGAGGCAGGTCTGGCTTTCGCGGAGCAGCCTCTGCACCGAAGCACGTCCACGCCGCCCTGCTCAGTGGGCCAGCCCGGTCTCTCCCCACACCCATACACCATGAAGGAAGAGCGCCACACTGGAAGAATTTGGGGAAAATGGAAAGCCCCAGAGCTAACATCCGGGCACACTGTCCAGAGATCTGCAGGCCAGGGCGGTTTGTTGACGGCACCTGAGGGAACTACTCTGGCTTATCCACTTAGGTCGAGGTCTGGAGATTTCTTCCTCTTTGAGCAACCTTGCAGCCTTCTCTCCATCATCACTGAATTGCTCACACACAGCGACCGGCCTGAGAGCCTGCTGGCCTTGGAGGGCCCACTTTTGCCCACTCCTGGCTGATGCAGACACATTATGATTGACACTGGCCTTATTCTTTGATGCTGGCTCTGGGGAAAGGACCCAGGAGTGGAGGGCTGCGCTCAGTGTCACAGGCCCCAAGGGTTCTCAAAGACAGATAATCCTGTTCTGGTTCTGGAGGGAGTGGGGACTGCGCAGTGAAGGAACTACTGCCATGGGAAGAGGTACGTATCCTTTTTCCTATAAGCTTCTGCCGTGGGATAAGCTGGCCTGACGCCATGGTGGCAGTATGCCCTACTGTTTGGAAGCAGCCAAGTCTTTGTTTTCTTTTCAGTTACTCAAGACAAAAAAAGGCCAGGGTAGGGTGACTCCAAGAGTGGTCCTGGCAGGGGTGGTAGGCCTGTGAAGTCACATTCCTTCCACACGCACTTGTCGAGAGGATGATGGCATTACAGGTGGTGACCGTCCCTCCTGATGGTCCACGTGGGGCAGCTGTGGCGCTGCGAGGGGAGGGCTCACCGGAAAGGCCGAGTAGAGCACACGTGGCCTCATAGCCAGGACGGGGACCTCTGAGAATTCAGGTTACGCCTTTTCTGTCTCAAGCTTTATCATCATAACTCAAGTTTGAAATTGGTTTCTGGGATCTGACCCGGGGTGGCCCGGTGGCCTGGTCTGAATCCAGCTGGATGCAAAAGCTGTACTACTGACTGGGCATAATTTGGTAGGATTTTTGCTAAGGAGAAAACTCTGAGTTCATGACAGAATAAAGGGTGTCATGAATTGCTGAGTGCAGATTATTGCTAAAGACTGGAGGGAGGGGAGGGTTAGTTTTCCACTAAAAGTATAAGCTGCTTTTTGGGGCAGATGGAACGATTTAGCTGTTTCTCAAAACTTCAGTCATCTGCAGGGGTTCTGGGGACTCCCACAAGAACAGTGTGAAAGTCTGCACAGAGTGAAACATAACACCCCGGCCCTGCCTCTCACCCACTCCTAAATGAGATAATGTGTTTCCATTTTAACGTAAACATTCCAATCTGTCATATATATGTAGAAGTGTATCACTTTCATGCCACTCAAATCTAGTAACTGCAAACTTAAATTCTCAGCTTTCTTGGATCCTTCATTTGAGCTCATGCCTGGGAAGAGGTCTCACGTACTTAACCCTCTGCCAGTAAGTCTGCAAACCCTGAGACGAGCACTGCACTACAGGGAAGCTAGGGGGAACATCAGCATCCCTGTCCATTTCTTACCCCAAGTCATCCCCCAAAGGCATGCAGTCTAGGAAAAACAGTGTTTGCTAGAGACAGCCACCCCTTAAGCAGTGCCCTCAACAGCCCCATTGCCACTCCCAGAAATCCTGAAGCTGCCACCAAGAGGAGAAAGGAAATACAGAAAGGAGAGAGAGGGGCAGAGAACAGGGAGGGAGGAGAACCAGGTGATCGGGAAGGCAGGGGAAGGGCAGGAGCTGTCCCCCAGTCCTACCTATACACGGTGTGTCTCCAACTCGGCCAACCATTTTATTCACGGTACCCCCTGTAGAGGTTGCGTAAGCCAAGTTTCCTTTGCAGTCCAAGGCAACAGCACCCACGGTTCCCAAGTTTCTGCCAAAAATAAACAGAAAAAGTGACAGGTTGGGGATGAGAAACAGCCCACAACCGACAGTGTAGCTTCAAACCACTCAAAGGCCCACGGTGCACGTCAATGGCAAAGCGCCTGCTGGCTTCCTGCTCCGCCCGCAGTTACAGCAGACTGCCAGCCGTGCCTCTAGGGCCGGCTTGAAGAGGACATCCAATCCCAACACCACCACTTCCCGGCCGTGTGCCCTTAAGTGAAGTTTTATTCTCCAGGTCTCATGTCCCTACCTGCAAACTGGGGCTAAAAGTAACAGAGCGCACCGCAGACTTCAGTGTGCACAACATCCCTGGGGTCCCCGGCCCGCCCCGGAGACTGTGGAGCTGCCGCCCGGAAAGGAAGGAGTGAGGGTGTAGATGCAGAGTGAGACCCCAGACCCTGCGCCTGTGTGTGCTGTCCCGGCTTAATTATGAAAAGTGTCCCTTTTACTCTCAAAATTCAGTTCTAAACCGTATGATCACCCTATTTTTAGGCCAGTGTAAAGGCTTTTATTCTGAGTAAGATGGGGGGATGCTGGGCAGTTTGAGCTCAGACGTGTCACAATCTGAGTTAAAATTTAAGAATAATCATTCTTACCACTACACCTACCCTTCTGAGTAGCTAAAATGACAAAGACTTATCAAGTGTTGGCAAGGATGTATAGGAACTGACGTTCTCATGCCATTAGCGTAAACTGGTACAACCCCTTTGGAAAACCATCTGGCAGTATCTACTAAAGCAGAACACACGCACACTCCACAACTCCACAATTGTGCACTTGTATTCTGCCCATCAGAAATGTGGACATATGTTCACCAAAAGCGGCAGACAAAAATGTTCATAGCAGCAGTATTTGTAATGCAGTAGTCCCCTTTATCTGGAGGAGATTCATTCCAAGACCCCCAATGGACACCTGGAATGGCAGACAGTACTGAACCCTATATACATGATGTGTTTTCCTATACTGTATACACATACCTATGATAAAGTTTAATTGATAAATTAGGCACAATGAGAGATTAACAACAATAAAATGGTATAATTATAATAATATACTGTAATAAAAGGTATGTGAATGTAGTCTCTCTCTCTCCCCAAATACTGGACCCTGGTTGACTGTGGGTAACCGAAACCATGGAAAGTGAAACCACAGAGAAAGGGGACTGATCTAACCTCAGACTCCACAAAAGGTAGAGCAGATACATTGTGGCATATTAGCGAACTGGAATACCCAACTGCAATGAGAATGAACTATTGTAACAAATGGATGATCTCAGAAATAGAATGCGGAAAGAAGGCAGGCCAACAAAGTACCTACTATATGATTCCATTTAAATAAAGTTAAAACATGGGCCACACTCATGCATGGCGTTAGAAGCCATGTAAGTGGTCACCTTGAGGGAAGCAGCTGATGCAGGGGGCAGGAGGGGAGCCCTCTGGCAACACCCTGCATCTCAATCTGCATGCTGATGACATGAGTCTCAGCAAAACCGTGAAAATCCCCCAAGTTGCATACGTATGATCTGTGCACTTCTGTACACATGCGTCATGTCTATAAAATTTTTATCTGAAAAGAATTATTCTGGCTGAGATGTAGGGTTGACTGAGGGAGACAAGAGCAGAAACAGAGATGAGCCAGGAGGCTTGCAGAGCAGTGGTTAGGGCAGTTTCAGCGGAGGGGTGAGCAGCAGGCTGGAGCTGGGACCTTGTGAAGGCAGAACTGATAGAACTTGCAGGGGGAACGAACATGGCAGAGAGAAATCACGAAAGACTTTGAGGCGTTTGGCCTCAGCAGCTGAAAAGACATAAGAACTATTTATTGAAATGTGGAAGACTATTGGGAATAAGGTTTTTGTTTTTGTTTTGTTGTTGGTGTGTGTGTGTGTGGAGTGTAGTGAGGAAACAAAAAATCCAGATTTGGACATAAGCTTGAGGTTAGGTCATCAAGTGGAGAGACAGACTAGTAGCTGGATATACACAGTCTGGCATCTGAAGGTCTGAAAAGAGAAATTCAGCATTTTCTACCTAGAAGAAAGCGAGAACCTATCTTCCATCTTCACAAACACTAACTCCAGATGGTTAAAAACCTAAATATAAAACTTAAAACAAAATCCTTCAAGAAAAGCTAGGTGAATATATGTCTCAGGCTAGTGGAATTGCCTTAGGAGTTTCTAGTCTTACAAACAATAAAACAAGAGGTAGGCATATCTGATTACGTAAAAATGAAAATATTTTGTATGGTAAAAATGCTATAAATAAAATAAAAGCCAAATAAAAACAACAGATTTGGTATTTTTTTTAAACCACAGAGGATGATCTTAAGACTGATAGGAGACAAAAGAACCCAAGAGAAAAGGTAAGCACAAGGCAAAAATAGGCAAATTCATACAAAAGAATGACCCCCACACAAATGCACAGTGATCAAACTTATTGTCAGGGAAGAGTAAATTAAAGTTTCAGTGTCAGCCTTCACCTGTCGGATAAGGAATCAGGTACTCCCAGTCGTTGCTGGTGGCAGGCCCACGCCTAACACTTCAAGGTGCCGGGGCAAGAACACAAACACCGAGGCCCACAGACCATATGCTTAATATTCAGAAGTTATAAACATGTTCTACCCTCTTACTGGGGTAAATGTGTTGAAAAATATTTTTTGTATATATATGTGTGTATATATATTGTATATAAGGAGCACAACATACTTTGATTGATGTAGACACAGTGATTACCAGAGTCAACCAAAGTGACATATCCATCATCTCACAGTTACCTTCTTTTTTGTATGGTAAGAGTACCTAAAATTTACGCTTAGCAACTTTTCAGTATACAATATTATCCTACAGTCCTCATGTTGTACATTCAATCTATTGATATGTTCATCCTACATAACATATCTAGTTTTGTAACCCTTGATTTACCCCACCTCTTGGTAGCTGCCATTCTATTGCTTCTATGTATTCAATGTTGCTATTTGTGGTTTTTTTTTTTTTTTTTTTTTTGAGACAGAGTCTCGCTTTGTTGCCCAGGCTAGAGTGAGTGCCGTGGCGTCAGCCTAGCTCACAGCAACCTCAAACTCCTGGGCTCCAGTGATCCTTCTGCCTCAGCCTCCCGGGTAGCTGGGACTACAGGCATGCGCCACCATGCCCGGCTAATTTTTTATATATATATTAGTTGGCCAATTAATTTCTTTCTATTTATAGTAGAGACGGGGTCTCGCTCTTGCTCAGGCTGGTTTTGAACTCCTGACCTTGAGCAATCTGCCCGCCTCGGCCTCCCAAGAGCTAGGATTACAGGCGTGAGCCACAGCGCCCGGCCTTGTGTTTTTTTTTAATATTCCACCTCTAAGTGAGACCATGCAGTATTTTTTTTCTTTGTCTGGCTTACTTCATTTAGCACAATGTCTTCTAGGTTCATTCACTCATGTTGTTGGAAATGCTAGAATCTCCTTTTTTAAGGCTGAATAATACTCCACAGCATTTATCACAGTTTATTTATCCATTCATCTGTTGATGGACACTTTGGTTGTTTCCATATCTTGGCTACTGTGAATAATGCTGCAATGAACATGGGAGTATCAATATTTTTCCAAAGCAGTAATTTAAGTTCCTTTGGGTATACACCTTAGGTTATATGGTAGTTCTATTTTTAATTTCTGTTTTTTCTTCTTTCTGAGTCACAGCACCAAGATGTCAAGTCAGCCATCTTGTTCTGTTCTTGGTTCTTGGTGTGCTCTTGGCCGAAGAATGACCAGACGCACCAAAAGCAAGGCAAGTGTGAAACGAAGTTTATTGAGGAAGGACAACATAGGTTTATAGAGCAAGAGCAAGATATAGGTTTACAGAGTAAGAGCAAGACACATTCGCCAAGGAATGACAAATGGACCCCTTTGTTGTAACAAAAGGGCCTATTTTTAATTTCTTTAGGAACCTCCATACTGTTTCATCTTAAAAAATATTGTAAAGCTATAGTTTTCATATAACTGAAAGTTGACAAACTACCATTAATGACTTAATTCACTTATTATTGTGCATATGTGGGTCACTTGTTCATCAGCTGGTGATGGCAGATGAATGAACACACATATAAAATTTATAAATTATTGCTTATTTCATAAATCAATTTTTCTTATCTTCATTTTGGGAGTACTGACTATGTTCATTTTTTTTTGTTTGTTTTTTTGAGACAGAGTCTCACTCTGTTGCCCGGGTTAGAGTGCCGTGGCGTCAGCCTCACTCACAGCAACCTCAAACTCCTGGGCTCAAGCAATCCTCCTGCCTCAGCCTCCCCAGTAGTTGGGACTACAGGTATGCACCACCATGCCTGCCCGGCTAATTTTTTCTATATATTTTTAGTGGGCCAATTAATTTCTTTCTATTTTTAGTAGAGATGGGGTCTCGCTCTTGCTCAGGCTGGTTTCAAACTCCTGATCTTGAGTGATCCACCTGCCTCCCCTCCCAGAATGCTAGGATTACAGGAGTAAGCCACCACACCCAGTCAGTTTTATTTATTTTTTATTTTTTTAAATTAATTAATTTTTTCCAGCATATTTGTGGGGGTACAAATGTTAAGGTTACATATATTGTCCTTGCCCCCCCTTCCCCCTCAAGTCAGAGCTTCAAGCGTGTCCATCCCCCAGTTGGTGCGCATTCATTATGTATGTATATACCCATCCCCTCCCCCCCACCGGCCAGTTTTAAATTAATTTTAATGTGAAGAAGCTTCGCTTTTCTGAGGCAGTAACAATGGGAATTACCAATAAAATTCTTAAAGCAATACTTATATGAATCCTGATTTTTATATTTATGATAAATATATGATAAATTGTTATAGAGAATATTATTAAATATTTTAATTTGACCATATAAATCACTTATAGTCATTTTACCATCTCTTAAGCTGTATCTAGATCCATGCAAATAAGTTCTTTTAAATTTCAATGCTGGTACATTATAAAAAAATTGAAAAAGCAGTATGTTATTTGATTTTGTTTAAACTGCTCTTCAAATGATATTATACTCTGATTTATAATGAACAGAAAAAAGTCTCTACTGAAACTGGCGTGGGGATTATTTGTACATGAATCTTCCTTAAATTAGGTGAACATTTTTGTTCCCTTGTTTCAATTTCCTTATATTTTGTTGGAATGTCATTTTTGTTGTATATTTCATGTGTAGTTTTGGTTTTGTTTCTCTAACTTAAAAAAAATTAAATCCTTTTAAAAGTGAAAGAGCCTGGTTTAGATTTTCTTGTTAAGCTTATTAATAGAAATAAAGTTTATACAAAATAATTGTAGAGAGTACAAATTCAAAATTAAAAAAAAAAAAGAACAAAATTAATTTCACTTTTTGTTGAAGTCCATGATTTGTTCTTTGAGGACCTTCTGTGGTTTTATTTAACTCTTATATAATTTCAACTAGATTAAGCCAATTAATTACTTCAACAGCATTTAGCTAGTATTCCTATCACACGTTTAAGATTTGTTATAACGTCAAATATGAGTTTAATCAAGATGTTCCATCTTGGGGATATTTAGAAAATACTGTATTTAATCCCTCTGTTGCTTCAAAGCACCATCATTGGCACTGTTGTGGTCATATATCCTAGAAACAAATTCAGACTGTAAGTGGTGTATGTCACGCAGAACACTTCTGGAATTCTTGGCCAAAATTCTTGCTTATACATATTTCATTTCTCACGCACATTGGCTCCATTCCTACAGGCTTGCTTTCAACAACCTTTCAAATTAAGGCCTAAAATTGAAAGTTAAAAAAAATTTCTTCATTTAATTCAAAAATTGTATTTTAAGAAGCAGATATAGAGCCAATGAAATACTGATTGACTTAGACTTGTTTTTCTTCTTCATGCAGTGCAATAAGACATACAATAAATGTTAGTTGGTCAACATATCTTCTGACCATGGTATAATGGAGTTGAACTGAGTAATTATTTTATTAAAAAAATTTTATATATGATTTCATCTCTTACTTTATTCCCCATTAAACTAATAATCTGTTTGAATTCTCCATCCTAGATAGAGATAATTAATTTCATTATTTTTGTCCTAATTACATGTTTGGCATTTTACCAAATTTTGAAATCATTTTTACTAAACCTAGAAAATTTCCATTGTTTTTTGTAAACACTGTGTTGATGGTGCCATAACAAAAAGAATCATTAGGCTTGGCTAAATATTAGACATATTATATTATTTTTCAAGAACATTATACTGGTGTTTTACATTGTTGTCTTTTTCCGGGAATATCAGCTGTCTGTTTATTCAGCTCCCCACCAATTCCTGTGAGTGCGTGTGTGCTCTTTTTTGCTTCTTCATGATTAGCAATTAAATCTTCCTTTAGTAAAGAACAGGAAGTTACATCTGCCCTTAATAAGAAAATTTTCTTACTAATTTTCATTGTTTTGATAGGTAATTCAATCTTCATTTAACAAAGAATTTATAATGTCCTGATTGTGAATTTTTTTTTTTTTGAGACAGAGTCTCACTTTGTTGCCCAGGCTAGAGTGAGTGCCGTGGCGTCAGCCTAGCTCACAGCACCCTCAAACTCCTGGGCTCAAGCGATCCTTCTGCCTCAGCCTCCTGAGTAGCTGGGACTACAGGCATATGCCACCATGCCCGGCTAATTTTTTCTATATACTTTTAGTTGGCCAATTAATTTCTTTCTATTTTTAGTACAAACAGGGTCTCGCTCTTGCTCAGGCTGGTCGTGAACTCTTAAGCTCAGGCAATCCTCCCACCTACGCCTCCCAGAGTTCTAGGCGTGAGCCACCCCACCTGGCCTATACTCATTTTCAATAATCTAAGGAATTAAAAAGTAAAATGTCATTACATCTAAAGTATACAAAATTAAATTATTTTCATCAAAAAAAGAGCAAAAAGTTGAAAAAAATAAAAGTAATTTGTAGATATAATTTCCAAAGTCTGTTTTGTAAAATATACATTTTTTTTTTATTTCGGCATATTATGGGGGTACAGATTTTAAGGTTTCAATAAATGCCCATTTTCCCCCCTCCCCCCAAAAGTCTGAGTCTCCATCATGACCATCCCCTAGATGGTGCACATCTCACTCATTATGTATGTATATACCCGCCCCCCTCCCCATGTAAAATATACATTTTTATTAATGTTAAAGTTAAAACATGAATTATAGTGAATATAATATTTTAAGTCAAAATTACATAAAAGCTAAAAATCTTAACATCACATCTTTGAAATTAACTAAATCTTTTAAATTTTTTAATCAAAATAAAGCCATTCATAATTCTAATATTCAATGTCCATTTAGTTGCTAACATAAACAACTGGTTCTTCATGTAGGTTTTGTCTAGATCTTTGCTGTCTACTATAGTAGCTGCCAGCTACATGTGGTTACTGAGTGGCCACTAGCTAAATGTGGCTTGTCCACATTGAGCTGTACCCTAAGTATAAACTATCTGTTAGATTTTGAAGATTTAGTATAAAAAAGAGTTTAAGATATTTCATATATAATTCTTATATTTATCACATGTTAAAATGAAATTTTGGATGTATTGGATTAAAAAATATATATTATTACTTTCACCTGTTTCCTTTTACTTTTTTTATGTGGCTATTAGATTTAAAATTACATAATGTAGCTCTCACTATATTTCTATTGGACAGAAATACATAAATTTAAGAGTACTAGTCCCCATGAGCAGCTCTTGCAGATACTGATCTAATTTCATGAATGCTTTCAGAACCACAAAATGGAACACATACAGAGGCAAGAAAATGGAGAGTTGGCACTCCAAGTGTCCACACTCAGGGCCATCTACTTACGTGGGGGTCCGGAGTTAAAACTACTTTGGTAAGATTTCTTCCTTATTTTGATCTGGGATTGAGCAAACTTACAGCCTTCTCTTCATCATTCCTGTATCTGTTCACACACAGCTACCAGCCTGAGAGTCCTTTGGCCTTGGAAGGGCTCACTTTACTTTCTCCTAGTTGATACAGAAGCATTATTTGATTGACACTGGAGTAAGACTTTGTGATACAAGAATCAAATTGATCAGTGAATTAAGTAATTTGTCTTTGTCTCTTACCTAAGTCCTTCTGCAGTTTGGATCTTCCCCACACTCCAAAGCAGCATCCATTTTTCATATCAACAGTGGCATAACCCATGAACTTTGAACTCAGGTGGCCTTTGCTTCCAAGACACAGAGCAAGAGATGTGGAGAAGCTTTTCCCTGGCAGCTGAATGGTGTTAGTCACAAGAGTGATGATTAGGGTTATGGGTCAAGCTGTGTCAATGATGAGTGACAAGGGCATCCCACGTGTTCTGTAATAAATCATTTTGTGTATCTGTGATAAGAGGGCCCTTTAAAATGCAGGGCCCAGGGCAGGAGCGCCTCTTGTTCATATGTACGAGCAGTGCTGGCTGGTGGTCACTACAGAATTTTTCGAAAGTGATGTGGCAACATCTTTTAAAATAAACATGAAAAACTGATAAAGCAACCCCCTTCCTATCCCTCTAGCCCAGCAGTCCCCAAGCCTTTTGTCACCAGGGACAGTTTCATGGAAGAAAATTTTTCCACAGCTCTAGCCCACAGACACAACAGCACACTTAGAAGGCTATCAATGGCTACCAACATCTGGCCAATCTTTTATAACAGATTCTTAACCTGGGGGAACACATCAGAATTACTTGGGAAACTTTTTCATAATATACCTGCCTGGCCTCTCTACTTCAGAGCTACTTAAATTTGATTCTTTAGGAAAGGGGCCCAGACATGTATAGTTTGAAAACACCCCCTAGGTGATTCCAAGGTATATTCCTGGTTAAATATTACTACTCTAAAAAGTACGCAGAGTTAATAGATTGAATTCCATTATAAACTCCGAGGCCATATTCAAATTTTATTTTCAAATTTTGCTTTAAGGCAGGGGGCTTTTATTTTGGATTCTGGAATCTCTAACATAGAAAACTATAATTCAGAACATATGTGGTCAATTTGAACTTTTAAGAATTGTATTGATTTTTCCACACTATGAAAGGGTGCTTAAGTAAGTTCAGAAACTGCTAGATCACAGAGCACCTGTTTAGTCTATTTAAGATAAAAAAATGATCAAGAAGAGCTCAGATAATTGACACATTTTAATATAAGGCATTCTTCTATGAAATCATGTCAGAGAAGGAACTCCATTAGTCTAATTTGAGTTACTATTCAGAGTAAAAACTGAGATAAATCTAAAACTCAAATGGCAGGTTTTCCATTATTTAGTTTGAATTATTTAAGAAATGTAGATAATCAGATATTTGCCAAAGTTTCATATTTTGATAACTTCCAAAAATGTGAGCCATAGAGGATACTTACTTTTTACAGTCTGATTTGTGAGCACCTTTCTCAAGCTTCTCTTTTTCCAGGCGCTTCTTATTTTTCTCTGTTATCAGCTGTTCTCCAGGAATCTGCGGAACTCCCATAGCTGCTGCAAACTGTGCTGCGCCTTGGTCAGTCAGAAAGCAATGAGGTGTCTGAGTCAGGAAAAAAAGGAGAAATGGTTAGCTTTTCAAACATGTGTAATCTTTTTAACTGTTCCAACTATGTGGAAATAATTACTTCTTTTTGGGTGCAAAGGCTCAAAAATGCAAATTCTACTGGCTTGCTTTTCTGAATGCTGAAAAGGGCCTGTCTCTGAGTTTCTGCATTTGTTTTTTTTTTAAAAAAAAACAAAAACAAAATTGATGGACTACAATCCAGCAGTGGACTATAAGTCACTAGGGATGTGACTTACATATTATGTTAAATTGAGAGAACTTAACCCATTTGTATTTAAAGCCATGCTGTTATATAGTTGGTCTATTATATAGTTGTTCAGTTTGTAATGTGCTATGTTAAAAGAATGATGTATTAAAAGAACAATGATGTCATATACCTGCACCTCCAATAAAAAAAAAAAAAAAAAAAAGAACAATGAAGAAAATACACGAAGAAAACTATGTAATCACTGGTCAAGTTACACTAGTCAGGTTACACTGTCAACAAGAGTGAGAATCTTGGCTGATTTGAAAAACTTAAATAACATTGCTTCTGTTCTTGTATATATTTTTAGGAGAACAGTGACCTCAAGTTTCTCCACAGTCAGACCTCCTTTTTTTTTTCTTTTAACCACTGAAGTACTGCAGTAACAATTCTTTAGGAAAAAGATGGTTAGGTCACATATACCTTTTCCATGACAAGCCGAGCAAGTTTGATGGGATTTGCTATACACCGGACCGCGGACACTGCCCCTACAGACAGGTCTTTTCCATCCATGATACTGGCATCCATTTCAACGTCACCATTTGTATTCAAGACAGATCCACATCCTAAAACCAAGAAGAAGTTGAAAAGCAAGAATTAAGAATTTAGAAATTGCTCCAACTTTTCCTCTAATCTGTCCCCCTTTAATTCATCTTCTATTCCATTGCCAGAGGAACATTTTAAAAACACAAATCTGACCTGGCACCCTGTGACGTACAAAATAGACGTATGAAGCCCTTCCTGATCTGTCCTCTAACCTACTTTTCCAGCTTCATCTCTTATCCTTGGCTACATTTTACTGAAATATTCGGTTTCCTTGAATACAGTAGTCCTCCCTTATTCAGTTTTGCTTTCTGTAGTTTCAGTCACCTTCAGTCAACTGTGGCCCAAAAATGTTAAATGGAAAATTCCAGAAATAAGCAATTCATAAGTTTTAAATGTGTGCCATTCTGAGTACTGTGATGAAATCTTGTGACATCCCACTCCGTCCTGGCTAGGACACGAATCATCCCTTTGTCCAGCAATCCATACTATCTATGCTAGCGCTTGTTAGTCCCTTAGTGGTCATCTTGGCTATCAGATCGACTGTTGCGGCACCACAGTGCCTGTGTTCCAGTAACTCTTATTTTACTTAACAATGGCCCCCAAAGCACAAGAGTAGTGATATTTGTGTATTGTTATAACTGTTCTTTCTATTTTACCATCAGTCTCTTACTGTACCTAATTTAAAAATTAAATTTTTTTAAATTTGTATATGTATGTATACACATACATAGATATGTATGTGTAGGAAAAAACATAGTGTAGGGTTTGGTACCATCTGTGATTTCAGGCATCCACTGAGGGTCTGGAAGGTATCCCTGTGGATAAGGGGGACTAATAGCTACCATAAGCTCTCATTACTTTGCACATGCTGCTCTCTTTACCACGAGCGCCCTTTCTCGGACTTTCTTGCCTAGACCACGCCTACAAATCTAGCTGTGCCTGTCAACCTCTTTGTGCTTCTGTTTCCTCATCTGTAAAATGGGTAAGAACATCAACTCATTTAATACTCAGAGCCATCAATGAGTTAGATGAGGCACATTTAACACTTAGAGTAGTGCCTGGCGCGTGCAGGCAAGCAGTAAGTGTTAGATGCTCTGATTACATGCCAATTTAACACATGGAGAAAACAAAAAAGCAACTCTCCCACTATCAGATGGCTATTAGGTGAAGAGAAATCAAATCCAAGTCTGTGGCTTGGATACCTATTTCCTTCTGCCAGGAAAACCTCACATCTTTTCCACCATACCTTGATGCCTCAGTGGGTTGACAAATAAAACCCAACTTAACAGTAATTTCAGAGTTAGAGACTGGTAACTTAAGCAAGATTACTTTCTTGAAATTAATTTTAATAATTGTAAAAGCAATATAAGCTCTTTTGGGAAGAGAATGGAATCCTTTATTATTTAGAGAAAATATACTCCATTAGTTTGGCTAACGTGGAAGTAAGTAAGAAAATCAAACCTGAGACGTTTACTTCATTTGGGTTATGGTAATACTAATTTGCTTAAATTTGTCTTAAAGAAAGTCTATATTGGGCCGGGCGCTGTGGCTCACGCCTGTAATCCTAGCTCTTGGGAGGCCGAGGCGGGCGGATTGCTCAAGGTCAGGAGTTCAAAACCAGCCTGAGCAAGAGCGAGACCCCGTCTCTACTATAAATAGAAAGAAATTAATTGGCCAACTGATATATATATAAAAATTAGCCGGGCATGGTGGCGCATGCCTGTAGTCCCAGCTACCCGGGAGGCTGAGGCAGAAGGATCACTCGAGCCCAGGAGTTTGAGGTTGCTGTGAGCTAGGACGCCACGGCACTCACTCTAGCCTGGGCAACAAAGCGAGACTCTGTCTCAAAAAAAAAAAAAAAAAAAAAAAAAAAAAAAAAAAGAAAGTCTATATTATGGCTATAAAACATACAGTAATACCACTTACTAACATAGCACATAGTGGGTACCGTATTATTTGTTGAATGAATGTTATTTAAAGGGAAGCAAATGCAACAGATTTGCCTTTATGCAAAATGTATGAGGCATATTAGAAGACACAAGTGAAAGGAATATTAGTAAATGTGTGCTAGACCATGGTAAGTTTCATGGGTAAAAGTGAAATATTAATAAAAAGACTACTCCCCACCCAATCTGCCGTGGATCTAGTGAGTGCTTAGCTAGTGAGAAGTAACAGAAATAACTCTCAGGAACAACAGGCTGCACAGCATGGGGAGCCTTGAGCGAGGAGAAACAGAGAGAATTGCCCTGCAAGTGCTGCAGCTTCACGCCTGGACCACTCGCAGTACACAGAGTGGAGCCGGGGAGCCCAAAGAAAGCCGGTGGTTGTCCTGAGTTGAGGAGACAGAGTGGAGAATTTGGGAAGCCAGGGTCTGGAACCTGTGGGGCACAGTACTTGAGGAGGAAGAGCTGCGCAGAGGGAGCGAGCCGGCGAGGCTCTCTGCAGAGGGGTCTCTGAGTTCTCAGCTGAGTTCTGACCAGTGTGCACGCTCGGGTGAGGCAAGGGAAAGAGTCACAAGAAAGGACTTGGTGAAACCAACTCTGGGCTCACACAGGGCTGGCAACTTCATGTTCAAATAAACCATTGTGAAAAAAACCTCATAAAGTCCTACCTCCCCCCCTACCAAATCTCTGAATTCCTTCTTTTCAGCTCTATTCTTTTCTCCCTCAGTGTGCTGAATAGCAGACATCTGGGAAATTTGGAGGGAGATATTCAGAAGGCAGCCTCTAGGTACAGCAAAGATATGAGAACTAGCTGGCTGCTTTCTCAGCTGGCAAAGTCAGTCCCTATCTGGTAAATTCTGGATCAACAAATGCAGCCAGAAAGCACACTGTTACATCTCATTCTATGGTAGGAAGACAAATGAAATTTTTCGTAAGCATTAAATAGAGTCAAGGAGACAGAACAAATACTCAGTAAATATGTGATGATGAGTTGGTTAAGATTTCCTGAAATTCTTTTCCCCGACAGATGTTGGGTGGGTGGTGTAATTCCAAGAAGTATTTTAATCCCTAGATCTTAGGTTTTCTATTTTAAAACAAAGGAGAAATGAATGTCTTTCAGCAAGATAGTTAATCCTTCTGTGCCTTAGTTTTCTCATCTAAGATATGAGCATAATACCTACCTCATAGGTGTGGATTATATGAGTTAATTATGCAAATTTCTTAGACTATTGCCTGATACCTAGTAGATACTCATATTAGCTATGAGTATTATTATTCTAAAAAAGGGTGGACTGAAAGAAGCCAACCACAAAAGAATACACTCTGTATGCTTGCATTTATATGAAATTCTGGAAAACATAAACTAATCTACAGTGACAGAAGCAGATCAGTGAATACCAGGTGCTAGGGATGGAAGGGGGGATTAACTGCAAAGTGGCATAAAGGAATTTTGGGGGGTCAATAAGGAAGAACTGTTTTCCCTCTCTATAATCATATTCACTCTCAATACTTTACTTCTAGCACCAGATGTGTGGGGTTTTTTTCCTACACATCAATTCTCCGGCAGACACCAAGTGGTGTCCTATAATTCAATTCAATTCTGACACTATCAACCTGGAGTTAGTGTCTCAGTTCCACCAGACTGCTTCCCACTTCAGATGCCGATCACAAATACTAGGTTACCTGCAACTTCTGCCCAACCTGGCTACAGACAGGAGGCTACCACAACTTTCTCAGGTTTGATTACTTTGCTAGAGCGGCTCACAGAACTCAGGTAAACATGTTTCCCAGTTTATGATATAAATAAAGGATATGACAAAGGACACAGATGAAGAAATACATAGGGTGAAGTCTGGAGGGGTTCTGGGCACAGGAGCTCTGTCCCCGTGGAGTTGGGGTATGCCACCCTCCTGATACACGGATATGTTCACCAACTTGGAAGCTCTCTGAACCCATAAGTTCAGGGATTTTTATGAATGACTTTATTAGAGGTTATGACCAATTATCAACTCAATCTCTCCTCATCCTGGAGGTTGGGGGCTGGGGCTGAAAGTTCCAAGCTTCTAATTATGAATTGGTCTTTATGGAGACCCCATCCAGGAGCCACCAAGAGTCAACTCACTGGCACAAAAAATGCTCCTGTCACCCAGGGGATTAGGAGTTTTGTGTAAAGTGCTGGGGTCAAAGATCAAATATTAGAACAAAAGATTTTCCTAGTACCCCTACTGTTCAGGAAATTACAAGGTGCCCAGACCAGGGGCAGAGATCAAATATTTCTTACTATCTCACAATATCACAGGGGATGATAAAGATGTTTTACTTTTTAAAATTTCACTTTTTTTTTTTTGAGACAGAATCTCACTCTCTTGCCCAGACTAGAGTGCCATGGCGTCTCAGCAACCTAGCTCACAGCAACCTCAAACTCCTGGGCTCAAGCGATCCTCCTGCCTCAGCCTCCCGAGTAGCTGGGACTACAGGTATGCGCCACCATGCCTGGCTAATTTTTTTTAATATATATTTTTATTTTTCCAGCTAATCTATTTCTATTTTTTAGTAGAGACGGTGTCTCACTGTTGCTCAGGCTGGTCTCAACTCCTGAGCTCAAACTATCCGCCTGCCTAGGCCTCCCAGAGTGCTAGGATTACAGGCATGAGCCACCACGCTCAGCACAAACATTCTTAAAGTAACTGGATCAACAGGTAGGAAGAGAAAAAGATTGCCTCTTGTTAGCATATTTAGTTGCACCACAAAGCTGATGAGACTCTCTGACACTTTAGAAAGCTTCCATTTATTCTGGGGGGCAAGGAGCTTGACCTGACTTGGCATTGTTGACTAGCTGAGGTGCAAATTTACCTGCGTTGAACTCGGGATCATTCTCCAGGGTGGTCACAGCTTCTTCCACAGCATCCACCGCGCTCCCGCCCTGCGCGAGGATTTTGTAACCCGCAGTGGCGGCTTTGACCATGCCCTGGCGCACGCACTCCTTCCGGTCCTTGGTGATATTGCTGGCTCCGCCACCGTGGACCACGACGACGGGATTCATGTCGACGGACCCTGGCCCTCGGGAAGACGAAAGTGTCATTCCAAACGGCCCAAGAAAACCGCCCGGAGACACCGCCCGGACAAAGTCCAGTTTCTATTTCGGGCGGCTGGGTGTGAATGACAGCCCAGAGCGCCGGGGCCGCCCCGCCCCGTCCCGGGGTGCCTGCCTGGCCTGGCGAGGGTCTCGGGGGCCCAGAGTCCGCGCCCCTTCACGGCTGCCTTCGGGCCTCAGTTTCCCCGGAGAAGCCCAGACCCGGTCCCATGCTGGGCCACTGGCCGGGGAGGAGCGGGAGCGGCGCCCAGGGCCAGAGCTCCCGCCCCTCCTCCCCGGGCTCCGCTCCGGGCCTCGGTTTCCCCGGGGACGCGTCCCGTGCGCCCCCTCCCGCTGATGGCCTCGCTGGCGCCCTCCCCGCTTGAAGCCCGGCACCGAGGACGGCGCTTCCCGCCTCCGGGACGGTGTGTATTCCCGATCATGCCGTTCCCCATCGCCGCGTCCCGACCGCCGGCTTACCGAGGACACCGCGGGAGGCGGACGCCGAGGCCTCAGGCTGGCCCGAGCCACCGGCGGCCCCGCACGGTCCAGCCCCTCGGCGAGGCGAGTTCTGGTCTCGCGTCAGCCCGCAACCGCTCGGTGGGCAACGGCTCCGCGCCTGCGCGCGAGGGCGGGGCTGCCGCGCCGCGGCGCTCCCGTAAATCCCCGACGCCCGCCGGCCGCGCACGGCCCCGCAGCTCTGGGTCTAAGCTGCCGCGGGACACACGCCGTTCGCCCCCGAGAACCGGGACCGCGCTGGAGCTGCCTCCACCCGCGCGAGCAGCCTCGCGGCATGCGGGGACCCTCCCCCTCTCGACGAGGCTGGGGGCCGGGGGGTTGGGCAGGTGGCCAGAGGTGAGAAGCGAAGTGTCGCAGTTTCGAAAGTGCAAACGGAAAAGCAACGCTCCACGCACTGAAATCCTTCCTTCGGCCAAGATGTTTGGCAGGCTTGCTAATTTTTGTTTTGAATGCTAATTATTGTTTTGAATTCAAATACCTTCCCCTTAATTGTCTCTCCCCTTAACCTTTTGTAAAGAACAGAAAGACAAACTGTAAAAATGTCTGGTTGGTCTGGTTCTGTGCCTGGGTGCCCTGAGACTCTGAAGACTCTCAGCCTAGTTCCTCCCTTCGAGTTTCAGGATCCCAGCTCTAAATTCCGTCGCCTGCAAGGGTCTTTATTTTTTGTTGGCGCTTTTTATTCTCTCTGCCTCCGGGTGTTCCCTAAAGACTTGACACCCCGGTGTTTGGACCAAACACACCTGTGTTCGCCCAGGGTTGCCCTAGGTCCCCGTTTAGTTCTTCCAGTAGTCGGGGGAGGTGGAAGGAGTTTACATTTGTGCCCAGTAAGGCAACTGTAAGATACTGGATAAGTGACATGGAGTGAAGGATACTTCCTCTATCATGTAGAGTATACCATTTTGAATTTTTTTTTCCATAGCTTTTATTTTTTAGAGCAGTTTTAGTTCACAGCAAAATTATTTTATTTTCATTATTAATTTACTTTCAACTGTTTATTGGCTGGGTGAACCAATCTCAAAGATCGACTTTCTCTTTGTCCAACAAACACCATCTCCCCGCCCCCACCCTGCATTTAAGATTAAGATACTGACACGCCTGTATTCCGAGCCCTCTGGGAGGCCCAGGCGGGAGGATTGCTTGAGCTCAGGAGTCCAAGACCAGTCTGAGCAAGAGCGAGACCCCGTCTCTACTATAAAGAGAAAGAAATTTAGCCAAACACCTAAAAATAGAAAAAATTAGCCGGGCATAGTGGCACATGCCTGTAGTCCCAGCTATCTGGGAGGCAGGAGGATCGCTTGAGCCCAGGAGTTTGAGGTTGCTGTGAGCTAGGCTGATGCCACAGCACTCTAGGCCAGGCAAGACAGTGAGACTCTGTCTCAAAAGAAAAAAAAAAAAAGAAAAGAAAAGATACTGACAGCATGGGGGCTGAGTCATGAGAAACTGAATATACAAAGGGACAATGGCCAGGCCTTATACAAAAATTGAACTCTGGACCACGACCTCTGCAGCAACCAGTCCAGGAAACCAAATCACAACCTCTGCAGCAATCAGCTTTGAGCGGTCAGGACTTGGTCAATTAGTAACAGTGTCCCTAATTTTTATTTTGCTTCCAGTTTAGGACCAACCAGAGAAAGCCAAATTTGTTCCCCTAACCAGTCACATGGGGTGACCACTTCCACTTAACCCCTCTAGCTTCTCCATGCCAGCAGCTGCCAAGCAAGGCATACCTAAGCCTTCCCTTTTCTTCACTATAGAGATTTTGTGCTCTCCTGGGTCTCTGCCAAATGCAAGTGAAGGTGGATGACTCCCTTGCAAAAGCAAGCTCTGAATAAAGAGCCTTTGCTTGTTCTCATTTGGGTGGTCTTCCTTTGTTTTCACATTTCATAAATACAAGTTTCTGCCTGAGGGAAGGGCTTGTGCAAAAGGGGACCTGGAGGAGGGACTGGCCTTCAGTTCTGGAAATCAGAGCATCAGGCCCTACTGTACCGTGGGCTTTCACCTCCATTGCCTGCCCACCATCTACCCCCCTGGGGTAGCCCAGTGGTGTGTAGATGACAACTTTGCCCCTTTCTCTTCCTCTAAGGAATGCAAAGTCTGCATTTGAGTGCCTGAGAGTGCTATGAGGCTGACTTTGAATCAGCTCTAATTTGTAAGGAAATCGTTCATTCTCTATTCTTAATAGTTGCAAATTACTTTTGACACAGCTAAGAAGGGCCATGCTGCCATTTCCTTTACACTGGTTCTCAGATTTCTCCATGGAAGAGACCTAATGATGGACGAGAGGGAGCAGTTACTCCTCTCCCTCAGGGGAGTGGAGGTGAGGAAATAATAAATATAATGATAGCATTACAATAGCAACCCTGTATTAAGCATTTACTATGTATCAGGTGAATGCAAAGGGCTTTACATACATTTTCTCTTTGAATCTCCACAATAACCTTTTGGAGTGGGATCTGTCAATATCTCCAATTTACAGACATTTGGTGTTCTGTTTCCACTCTGTTAGGTTTGCTCATGGGACAGAATGCGGTTAATGGAAAACTTAGGTAGTTTTATTTCAAAACTGCACTTGATCATAGGACCTGTGAAACAATAGTCACAGGAGTCTGGAGAGTCCGGGTTGTAAATCTAACTCCAACCACAGACGGCTGCAATGGCATAGGGGTCCCAGAAACCAGTTGTTTGAAAAAAATTTATTATAGCAGCTGTTCTGGCCCAGTTGCTCACTCCCCCAGGAGAAACCCTCTATAAAATGCAAGGCTCTGCCCTTTCCCCAAATGGACGCTCTTTTTGGCCTCCACCCATCTGCAGCCAGACGCTCAAATAAACAGCATTTTGCTACACCTGAGGCTTCGTGTGTCCCCCTCTCGGCTCTGGACCTAACACATTTTCCATTAAAATGGTTCTTGCTAAGGACACCAGTGTCCTTCATGTTGTCTTATCAGATGAAATTTTCCAGGTTTTATCTTACTTGACATCCCCATAGCATGTCACACTGCCAACCCTTCCCTTATCATTATTATTTTTTCCATTCATTATTTATTTTATTTTTTTTTTGAGACAGAGTCTTGCTTTGTTGCCCAGGCTAGAGTGAGTGCCGTGGCGTCAGTGTAGCTCACAGCAACCTCAAACTCCTGGGCTCAAGCCATCCTGCTGCCTCAGCCTCCCAAGTAGCTGGGACTACAGGCATGCGCCACCACGCCCGGCTAATTTTTTTTTCTATATATGTTAGTTGGCCAATTAATTTCTTTCTATTTATAGTAGAGACGGGTCTCGCTCTTGCTCAGGCTGGTTTCGAACTCCTGATCTCGAGCAATCCGCCTGCCTCGGCCTCCCAGAGTGCTAGGATTACAGGCATGAGCCACCTCGCCTATTCCTTTATTTTTGAAATTCTGTCTTCCTGAATTCTGTGCTCTCCGGCTTTTTCTTCTTCTTATCTGGCTGCTGCATCTCAATTTTATCCCCAGATTTGTTATCTGCAATCTTCAATGAGGACATTCATTCGAGTTCTGTCTTTTGCTCTCTTCTTTGTTCTTTGCAGCTTCTCTTTCTGAGCAATTTCATCTCCACCCATGACGTCACCTATCCTCCATGTGACAAAAGGTCCCAAATTTATGTCTCTGGCTTTGATCT
Source organism: Microcebus murinus (assembly GCF_040939455.1). Classification (NCBI taxonomy): domain Eukaryota; kingdom Metazoa; phylum Chordata; class Mammalia; order Primates; family Cheirogaleidae; genus Microcebus; species Microcebus murinus. The sequence continues at coordinate 13,726,377 of NC_134107.1, forward strand.
CTCTCCTGAGCCCCAGAACTCTTTAGATATCTGCACTCGACATGTCTGTGTGGTTGGTCCATTGTCACCTTAAATGCAGTACAGCTCAAGCTGCCCTCGGCATCTCTCCATCGTCTGCCCCAGCCTGACTTGTTTCTTCCTGTCTTACCTTTCTTAATGGATGGCACCCATGGCCTGCTCACCTTGAACTCCACTGGCATTATCTTAAGACACTGGCATTGTCTTAATTTCAGGTTGTATATGGTCTGTTGCAGTTTGTTTGTTTGCCTAGAAAGTGTTTTCATCCCCTTTTGTATGGTTACAAACCCTCAACCCATGTCCATAGGCACGGACACTTAAGCCAGGCCTGGCCAACCGTGGGGTTCCATGTGCTTGGCAACAGCAATTGATTCAAGAAAGTAGCTGTGTGATCCAAGCAGGGCCAATTATATGACTTCTCTATAATTGATGTTTGGACATTAGTAGAGAGAAGTTTTGCCTACTTGAGTTGCTAAATAGGGAGGCTGTCAGTTTGGGGCTGTTGGTGGTCTCTCCCACCATGTGGAGAGTTTGACTGCAGAATGAAGCTGTATAATAAAGAATTAACTTCACCCAAAGAAAGACCTGGCTTCTGCCTTTGACTCCTGGGAGGTGATGTCTAAACTCTTGGAACATCCTGCTTGATAAGAGTGTCATCGTTTACCTGGGTGCTTTGGGCCATGCCAGATGGTCCAACAATATGATTATAAGAAAAGGGAAATTTGGACACAGACACAGAGGTAGGATACCACGTGACAAAGGAAGCAGAGATTGGGCTGATGCATCTACGAGCCAAGAAGGTCAAGGACTGTCAGCAATGACCAGAAGCCAAGGAGAAGCAAGGAAGGATCTCTCTTAGAGCCGTCAGAGGGAATGGCCCCACTGACACCTTGACTTGGACTTCCACCCTCCAGAATTGTGAGAAAATAAATTTCTCTTGTTTTGAGCTACTCAGTTGGTGGCACTTTATCACTGCAACCCTGGGGTACTAGTACAACCTCCTGGCTCTCATCCGATCGTGCAGCCTCGAATCCAGGCAGACTCTTTGCCAATGCCAAGCCTGTCACTGGAAGGTGAGCAGGAGCACCTTGTGACACCTGATCCCGCACGCAAGGCCCCTTTCCACAACTCAGCCACAGGGCGATGCTTGACCTTGGTTGGAAGCTCACATGGCATGAAGCTTTGACTCAGGAGAAGAAATGAGCGCCAGGCGTTACCCAGAGAGAACGATGTCCCTTCCCAAGCACTGCCTTCTCTCAGAGACCACAGACATCAGATCCAGAAGACATCGGCGACCAAAATTATCTTATTTACTTTGTGGTCACACTGGCTAAAGTAGCCCCACATCTGGCGATTGCAATTGGTACTTATGAAATTGCCTTTAGGTAGCTATGAAGATTCTCTCTGCAATGGAATATTTTACATTAAGGCATTCTAGAAACATCTTCCTGCCTGTTCTCAATAAAGTTGAATTTCTGTGTCATGGTTCCAGCTGTGGTTTATCTGCAGCCACTTTGAACTGGAGCCTGCATTCCCCTTGTCCCCGGGGTGCCTCCTGGGGGCCTTGTCTGGAAGTACAAGCCTCTGGGGGACGCAGATGAATTCAACGTCAGCCTAAGGCCAACAATGGAGAGGAGGCCTGTTTCTGCCAAAAATGTGCCATGCATGACCTTGATGAGGGAAACTCCAGTTCATCCTGGTACAACTGTAATTCACCTACATTCACTTTTTGAGAAAAGCAGTTAAAGTTTCATTCCCATAGGGCAATCTAATGGCACCGCTGTCTTTCCCCTTCCATGGAGGGTCGGCGCCTCAGAGAGTGAGTACATTTGGGCTCCAAATGTGGCATAAATCAAAGCATAAATTTCAGGACCCAGTTAGGAGAATATAATGGTTGGGTCAACTGCACCTCCCCCACCAAGAAGATAAATTAGCTGAATCAATAATAGTCTAGGAGGAAACAAGGCACCGAGAGCTATGGGCCCTCATCTCCGTCTGCTGGACCCACCTGGAAAGAGAGAGAGACCGCCGCACAGTTGCTTCTGCTCTGATGGATGGGCTGGGGGGATGTCAGGACAGGTGTGAGCACCAGTAATGTCCTGGGGCTGCCAGCACCGATCCATCTTCGAGGTTCCCCAAGCCCCAGCTCCAACCCTCGGTCTCTCCCATGATGAGAAACCCATGCAACAGAGCTATGGTCTAAGCCAGTGGGTGTCAGACTGCAGCTGGCATCGGAACCACCTGGAGGTGCAGGACAGATCGCTAGACCCTATACCCAGCATTTCTGATTCAGTAGATCTTTGTAAACACACTCAATCCGAGGTTAACAGTCTTCTCTTGTTTTTTTTTTTTTTTTTTTTTTTTTTTGAGGTAGCGTCTCACTCTGTTGCCCGTGCTAGAGTGCCGTGGCGTCAGCCTAGCTCACAACAACCTCAAACTCCTGGGCTCAAGCGATCCTCCTGCCTCAGCCTCCTGAGTAGCTGGGACTATAGGCATGCACCACCATGCCCAGCTAATTTTTTCTATATATTTTTAGTTGTTCAGATAATTTCTATTTTTAGTAGAGACTGGGTCTCTTTCTTGCCCAGGCTGGTCTCGAACTCCTGACCTTGACCAATCCTACCACCTCGGCCTCCCAGTCTTCTTAAACACATTCAACCTGAGGTCGACAGTCTTCTTCGTGGGATCCAGAGTAGGGGAATGGGAGGCTGGGTGAATGTGCCATTTTTAGTTTTTCTCTTTCCATCCAAGCGCCTGCTGAATGATGAATGAGCTGCTTTTGTTTCTTAAGTGCTGAATGTTGGAGTGCTTAGTTTAGTGCATCTGCATGGGTAGGTTGGGGGAGTTGAAATAGGCTAAAAATGATTAAAACGAGCTCCCAGAAATCATTTTGCAGCACTGGTAGCAGTTCTTGAGGAAGAGGCAGCTATTCCAAAAGGTGTCTACCCTCTGGGCTCCTTCCTGCACAGCACTGCCTGCATCTTTTCCTTTCCAAGGAGATTCCCCTTGCTGGCTGTGGCCTTGGTGGGCTCGTCTGTCTACAAATTAAGCCATGGGTGTCCTATGGACAGGAGCCTAGAAAGTTCTATTTGTACCATAACGCTCAGCACAGAGCCTGACTCTCAGAAGGTTTTCATGAATAGTTGTTGGGTAAAGAACAAACAGTTCAGAAACTAAAAAAAAAAAAGAAAGAAAAAAGAAAAAAAAAAGCAATTTCCCAGAAGTCTAGGGCAACAGCACTTGGGAGCTGTGGAAACTGGAGTCATCTGGGTGTTTGTGAGCGGCTCAGTGAGCATGACTATTGCCGTGAGAAAAAATGAACCCTGGACTTCAAAAGAAGTGCTAGGAACTCATGTTCCTGGCAGAGGCTGCCTGTTTGGGGGCTGTGGCTATAGAAATGGTGACAGCCCAATGAGGGCACCATCTGGGCTGCTTCATCCGCTGTGCCTGGCATGGGGCCTGGCCCACGGGAACTGCTCGGAATGTTCGTCAAATGGGCCAAGTTCAGACAGGGAGGCCTCAGCTATTGGGCAGGGGTTGGGCTGAGGCTTGGGCGTGCTGCAGATACCAATGGATAACAGCACTGGTAATTCAAGTCTCTTCATCTTTTTGAAAAAGAGGAATTACTTCTTTTATCTGCATAAGGAAAGATCTTTCTCCAGATATATCGATCGTAGGTATTCTAAACTAGATGCAAAACTACGTTTTCAAGTAAAGAAGTAGATGCAGAAGTAGAAAGAACAAAATTAAAATGCTAAAGTTCTGGCACTCATGGTCATGCTGGAAACTCAGACTTGTGGGGGGAGGGGGTAAAGGGCATTTATTGAAACCTTAAAATCTGTACCCCCATAATATGCTGAAATAAAAAAAAAATTCTGCCACTCAGAGATACCGTTAAGTGTTTTGGTCTGTTTCTCCCGGTCTCTCCCTATGAGGGTGCCGTGTTTCATACTCTTTCACACAGCCTTTCTTGTGAGCATTTCCATGCTGTTAAATGCTTTCCATGTTGTACCATTAGAAATAATGCTTCAGTGAACACCTTTATACATAAATCCATATTTGTGGTTTTTTTTTTTTTTTTTTTTTTGAGACAGAGTCTTGCTTTGTTGCCCAGGCTAGAGTGAGTGCCGTGGCGTCAGCCTAGCTCACAGCAACCTCAAACTCCTGGGCTCAAGGGATCCTCCTGCCTCAGCCTCCCAAGTAGCTGGGACTACAGGCATTCGCCACCATGCCCGGCTAATTTTTTGTATATATTAGTTGGCCAATTAATTTCTTTCTATTTATAGTAGAGACGGGGTCTCGCTCTTGCTCAGGCTGGTTTCGAACTCCTGACCTCGAGCAATCCGCCCGCCTTGGCCTCCCAGAGAGCTAGGATTACAGGTGTGAGCCACTGCGCCCGGCCCATATTTGTGTTTTTGATTAGTTCTCTAAGAGAAATCCACAAAAGTGGATTTTTTTTTAGATTTATTTCTTTATTCGGCTTCATTTTCAGAGATGATAAAAGTGGATTTTTTTAGATCAAATGTTATGATACGTGTTGCCAAGCGGAGGTGGGGAAATAAGTTCTGTTGCAGGAGAACTGATGAGTTATGGCCTTCCTCCTCCCAGCGATTACCAAAAAATATCAGAATTGTTTCTAAAATAGTTTCTATAACTATTGTTTCGAAAATCATTCTGGGGAGCCACAGGTTTTAAATGGAGTCTGTAGCTCAAAGGTGTGGCCTTGCAAAAATAACAGGAAAATGCCTAATTCCACCATTTCCCCAGTGACAGTTAAAGATCAATCCTGTGAGTTCTCTCGCTAACAGGCATCCTGCAGGAGTTCTGTTTTGCGCAACTTCTGGAAAGAGCTGAATGGACGGAAAAGAGATGCAAATCTCTCTCGTTCAAGATTGTTTTTTGAGAATCTGCTTTTACAGAGTTCCTGAGTAAGCAGCAGGAGAGAACAAGCCACAGCCTCAACCAAAGCTGGAGGACAGAGTCATCTCCTGTGATAATCCCTTCTCCAAGGAAGGGCAGGAAACCAGCTCCTGGACTTTGACATCCTTGCAGTTCCTGTTGTCTACCTGCTGCCACTTTTGTTACCAACTCACAGCCATCACTGTTTGTTTTTTCTTTGTCCCCATAAAAGCAGTGAGCCACTTGGCCTCGCTGCTGGTCCCCCCTTCTCTTTCTTTGGGATGCCACGTGTGTGTGTCTCTCCCTCTCCCTCTCTCTCTTCTCTGAAAAGGACAAAATAAACTTTTTAACTTTTATATCTTAATCTCTGTGTGAGAAATCTTTCTCCACCCGCACCATGGCGCCTACTAGCCTTTCCACCCTAACATAGCTGGATTACTGGGCAGTGAATGGTTAACTATTCAAACCGTAAAAAAAAAAAAAAAGGAAAATAACATAGCTATATTACTGGACAGTATATTTTTATTTTTTATTTATTTTTTTTTTTGAGACAGAGTCTTGCTTTGTTGTCCAGGCTAGAGTGAGTGCCGTGGCGTCAGCCTAGCTCACAGCAACCTCAAACTCCTGGGCTCGAGCGATCCTACTGCCTCAGCCTCCCGAGTAGCTGGGACTACAGGCACGTGCCACCATGCCCCGCTAATTTTTTTTATATACATATCAGTTGGCCAATTAATTTCTTTCTATTTATAGTAGAGACGGAGTCTCGCTCTTGCTCAGGCTGGTTTTGAACTCCTGACCTTGAGCAATCCGCCCGCCTCAGCCTCCCAGAGAGCTAGGATTACAGGCGTGAGCCACCGCGCCCGGCCGGACAGTATATTTTTTTTTTTTTTTTTTTTTTTTTTTTTGAGACAGAGTCTCGGTTTGTTGTCCAGGCTAGAGTGAGTGCCGTGGTGTCAGCCTAGCTCACAGCAACCTCAAACTCCTGGGCTCGAGTGATCCTCCTGCCTCAGCCTCCCGAGTAGCTGGGACTACAGGCATGTGCCACCATGCCCGGCTAATTTTTTATATATATATCAGTTGGCCAATTAATTTCTTTCTATTTATAGTAGAGACGGGGTCTCGCTCTTGCTCAGGCTGGTTTTGAACTCCTGACCTTGAGCAATCCGCCCGCCTCGGCCTCCCAAGAGCTAGGATTACAGGCGTGAGCCACAGCGCCCGGCCAGTATATTTTTTAATGTCTGTAAATTTACTAATCCTCTTGTGAAAAATCCACACAAAGGCCTCAGGTATCGTCACTGCAGAATCCTCACTTCTTTGGCTTTTGCCAGCACCAACGTTGGCCTTTGCGGTTCCCCCAATCTTCTTCGTTCTGCTCTTGCTTTCCTTTCGCTGCTTTCTTAAGGTCTTTTTCTTATTCTTGTACAGGCCATGTCTTGTAAGTCTATGTTTGGGTTCATTTTCCTTTGCATAATTCGAGGAACTGTAAATCATGCCACGTCAGTTGTCTTGCCACCACCAAAGTAGTTCTGAATCCCAACACAAAGATGACGTCCAGTGTGGTCTTTTACATTCTGGCTAGTTTCCCCCTAATTTCTGTCTCTGGTACTGTTGCCTTCCCAGGGTGAAGGTCACTGATGACCATTTGTTTCTTCTGAAGTAGTTGGTTGGTCGTGAATTTCCTGGTCCAGATAGTTACTGTCATTCCTGATGGCGGGCGATCAATCCTCAAGCAGCCAGGGAGGAAAGAGCCTGGACAGTGTATTGAGTATGTCTGTCCTATTTTGAGATATCTCTATCTCTCTCTCTCTCTCTCTTTATATATATGTGTGTGTGTACAGCCATCCCTCGGTATTTGTGGGCAATAGGTTCCAGGACATCCTGCAGATACCAAAATCCCTAATTTAAAATGGCATAGTATTTCCACATAACCTACAGATATCTTCCTGTATACTTTAAATCATCTCTAGGTTACTTATAATAGTTAATATGATATAAATCTTATGCAAATAGTTGTTACACTGTATTGTTTAGGGAATAATGACAAGGATAAATATCTTTACCTGCTCAGTACAGATGTAATTCATTTTTTTAGAATATTCTCCATCTGCAATTTGGTTGAATCCATGCATGGGGAACCCATGGATACGAAGGGCTGACTGTGCATATCTATATAAATAGGATTTGTTGTAAGGAGTTCTTTCACATGACTATTGAGGCTGAGAAGTCCCGTGATCTGGTGTCTGTGGGCTGGAGACCTAAGAGAGCTGGCAGTGCAGTTCTGAGAACTGGAGGCTGACGGTGTAAGGCCCAGTCAAGGGCGGGAGAAGACTGACGTCTCAGCTCAAGTGGCTGGGCAGAGAGAGCAGATTCCCCCTTCCTTTGCCCATTGACCTGGGGGAAGGCAGTCTGTATTATCCAGTCCACCAATTCCAGTGCTAATATTTTTTAGGTTTCTTTCTTTCTTTTTTTCTTTTTTTTTTGAGACAGAGTCTCACTCTGTTGCCTGGGCTAGAGTACCATGGCGTCAGCCTAGCTCACAGCAACCTCAAATTCCTGGGCTCAAGTGATCCTCCTGCCTCAGCCTCCCCAGTAGCTGAGACTGCAGGCATGCACTACCATGCCCGGCTAATTTTTTCTATATATTTTTAGTTGGCCAATTAATTGCTTTCTATTTTTAGTAGAGATGGGGTCTCTTGCTCAGGCTGGTTTCAAACTCCTGACCTTGAGTGATCCTCCTGCCTCGGCCTCCCAGAGTGCTAGGATTATAGACGTGAGCCACCGTGCCCGGCCCTAATATACTCTTTAATATCATTTATTGATGCTGTTATTTTAGTGGTATTTGAAAGGGAGGGGTGACTCATTTATGTGATTAATATCTGCTATTTAAAATCAGAGGTTGACTAGAGCCCCAAGGAGTTGATTCTAACCACAGTGGCTCTGGGTGTTCCAGGAGAAGACCTGGGGTGGGGGTGGGGACTGCCAGGACCAGGAAGAAGAGGTGGGACCAGAGGAGGAGGGACAGGGCAGGGAGAGTCTGGGCCAGAAACAAAGGAGGAGTGTCCCAGGGACAGAAGAAGGGAGCATGGGGGTTGGAGGGAAGGAGGAAGAGAATAAGAAAAGAAGGAAGCAACTAGCATTTTCTGAAGGTCCATTAGGGGCCACAGGCAGGCTGCCTTTACAACGTTCATCTCATTTAAACCCTCAACCACTCTGTGAACAGTCTGAGTTCTGCCTGATCTTTGCCCACACCAGCCAGGGGGTATCTGTTTCATCCTCTTAACCCTGTCTTCAGACCCTCCCAGGCCCACTGGCTAGCAACTTCCCGCCCCCACCACTCCCAGCTGCGTGAGGAAAAGGCTTCTGATTGTCCCCACTGGGGCACAGTGGGAATCTATGAGGCTCTCTCCAGTCTATCGCATGTGCAAAAGTCTCTTGGGCTTGCTGCCTTCCAGAGCTTTCAAACAAGAAATGGGACACAGACCTTTCAATTCTGAGACCCCTGAACTTATTTGGGTGTTCTAGTGCCCGCCTAAGCATTTCATGCAATAGCTCTTCCAACTTTCTTCCCCTCCTCCTGACCAGAGAGTTGTAACTCAATAATGCTTGTGCTGCGGCTAACAATGAGGACCAGGAAGCAGTACAGTGAGAGCAGGATTTGAATCTCAGCTCTTTTCTGATGGGATAAACGAAACAGTCCTTTGGCCGGGAATTTGTAGACTGGGCAGAAGAGACTTCTTTCAGAGCACTGTTATCTCTTTCTGTCCTTACCAGGGTAGAGGAAATGAAGCAGATGTCTCCTCCCCGCCGCCCCCCAACCCCCCCCCACCCCTCCCCCCACAGCCTCAGCCCCCATCCACCTGCAGTCCGGGGCTCGGGGCGCAGTTAAGGGCTGTGGACACAAGAGGGCGCTGTTTCCCCAGGGATCGGCGGGCGGAGGCCTTGCGCATGTAAACTGGCCTCTGGCGGGAGTCTTCCCTGTGGCCAATCTTCTTTGATACAAACAGGGTCGCGCCCCGCTTGACTTCCCGCGTAACCTGTAGCCTCCTCACTCGGTGACATATCTTGGACACCATTCTATGTCAGCGCATGCATGGCTGTCGGTGGCTATTTAGATTGTTTACAGTTCCTGGCAATTGTAAATATACTTGCAGCGATCCGATCCTGCCCGCACCTACCTTGCCCTGAGCCGGTGACCTAACCCACTCCCCACCCAGCGGCCGGAGAGGGGTCCTCCCGTTCTCCGAAGGAGGGCTGACTTACCCGGCTCCAAAAGCGGCCGGTGGGTTATTGGGCACGTGAAGCCCTGTCCCTCCTGGACCCTGCCAGGGGCTGGCCCACCTGCAGGTTCAGTCTTTCCCCCTCTCTTCTTCCTTCCTCCCCAGGGGTAAATGTCCGCAGTTGTTGTTCTCATTCTCTTTTTCCGGTTGAGCATCAGCTGTTCTGCTCCTGCCCTCTGTCTCCAAGCTCACTGGGGCGGGCTGAGATGGAGGCCAGTAGTTCAGCTGTTCAGAAAGTTCTTATTGGTTCGGAGTCTAGCTTTATGGACATGATCTTTTAAAGGCTATTTTACTCCCATGCATATTTTTTACTTGATTCAGAATTCCGAAGACATGTGATTACTTCGCACCCTCAAAGCAACAATGTGAGCTCCGGAGGCAGAAAACCCAGGTGTGAAGCACCATCCTTTGAATCATTTACTATCTTTGTGCCCTTTGGCAAATTACACTCTTTGAGACTCAGTTTACTCATCTGGAACATGGACTATTCGAATAGTGGGTGTAATGAACTTAACACACTGCCTAACACTGTCAGTGCACAATAAATGTTAGCTACCATTGTTTTGACCTATCTATGCTCTGAAACAGTTAAAATGACATAGAAATTATCTGATTCTTGAAGGTTTGTGAAAATTAGTAAATCTATCAAGCCACAAGGCTGGCACCCTTTTGTGAGTTAGATCAGGGGTCTGCAAATCATGGCCCACGGGCCGAATCCGGCCCTACACCTTTTTTTTTTAGTAAAGTCTGAAAGCTAGGGATAGATTTTATATTTTTAAATGGTTAAACAAATAAAAGGATAATATTTTGTGACAGATGGAAATTATGTGAAAATAAAATTTCAGTGTCCGTAAGTAAAGTCTTATTGGGAAACAAGCATGCTCATGTGGAAAGAAATCCAAAATGGGGACGGTTTGTCAGAGATCTTTACAAAGGAGCCAGGATGGCAGGAGGTGTCGGACTTCAGTTATGTGCACACCCAGGTGAACTTGGTCTGTTGAACTGAGCCAACTTGTAAACGTCCTGAAAAAGCAGCTATATTCTATTTAAATTGTTTATACTGGGCCTGATCTCAAATCTCCTGGGGAGATAGCTGTGCCAAGATAAGTAGATCCCTTCCTAGAGAGATTCTACGCTGTCATTCAGCTGTCATCAACCGTGGGCTGTGCTTAATCCTCCCACTTGCATAAACTTACAGTGCAAACCTTTACAAGCTCCTGCTCATCGTCACCTGGAAGCAACACAATGTAGCTGCTGGCTAGATTTGTGTTTCTCAAATTGCAATTCCTAAGATCCGGATTAAAACACGTTCTCTTTTGTTTGCTGTCCTGCAGTGTTGGTTTTATTTCTCAGTAGTTGACACGCCTTTGTTACACGTTGTCTATGGTTGCTTTCATGCTACAGTGGCAGGGCTGAGTGGTTGTAAACAGAGGCCATCTGGCCCACAGAGCCTAAAATATTTACAACCTGGCCCTTTAGAGAAAGTTTGCTGACCTTGAGTTAGATGATTGACACTTTTTAATTTCTTCTGTGCTTACTGACCTTTTCAGAAATACGGTTAAAGAGAGGAGGATTCTCTCCTTTGCATGTTGATCTGGCGGTGGTAACGGCATAACTAATTAGAGATGGCAGATAGTTAGCAAACATTTTGATTAGATTGTCATCGAGATGTCCATTAATACAGAGCTGTGTAGAGCAGTGTACTAGGGTTCTCCAGAGAGACAGGACCAGTAGGGGATCATCTCTCTGTCTATCTATGAGAGATTTTATTAGGGGAGTTGGCTCATGTGGTTGTGGAGGTGGAGAAGTCCCACGATACGCCATCTGCAAGTTGGAGAACCAGGGAAACACGTGGTGTGGCTCCATCCATGTCCGAAGGCCTCAGAACCAGGGAAGCTGATACTACAATTCTCAGTCTGAAGCTGCAGCCCTGAGAAACTGAGAGGCAGCTGATGCAAGTCCCATGGTCCGAAGGCCAGAGAACCGGAAGGCCCGATGCCCTAGGGCAGGAGAAGAAGGTGTCCCAGCTCCAGAAGAGAGAGCGAGGGAGCTCATGCACCTTTCTTGTCTTTTGGATCATCTAGGCCCTCAGCCCAGGGGATGGCGCCTGCCCACACTGGGTGAGGGCGGATCTTCTTCAGTCTGCCAAGTCAAAGGCCAATCTCTTCTGGAAACAGTCTCCCAGATACACCCAGACATAACGCTTTACCAGCTATTCGGGTATCCCTGAATCAAGTCAAGTTGAAACCTAAAATGAAGCATCACAAAAAGGGAAACCGTAAAATGAAGCCCGAGTTTTCCATTCCTATGCATCTTAAGGTCAAGAACCCACACACTAGAGTCCCTGTGTTTTATGTCTGCTTAGGGCCACCCTGGCAACCTTGTTTCTTCTGCGCCGGACTGACACTATTATCCTTTCTCTGTTCAAGTAAATCTAGACCCTTCTGTTCCAGGAGACACTCCAGAACGTGTTCCTTAACACCGATTAGCGGGGAGAAATAATGTGTGTGAAGGTACTCTGTGACATGTAGACTAGAGGAAAATGTTGGATGTTGTTGTTATTTTATACACACAGGACTGGCCGGGTTCCTTTAGTTTGCTTGACCCTGGAGCAGCCTCCCTGCTGCCAGCTGAAGCCTGGTTACCTGAGGCTGCTTCTCTGCTGCTGCTCCTTCTGCCCTTGGGACGGAGAAGGACACGCTTGCTGAACCAGAGTGGCCTTTCGGAATCAGCACTCCTGTTAACAGAGCCCATCTTCTTTGTCTGACAGCAACCCAGCTCCTTCCTATCAATGCGCGGTGACCCGAGGAAGTTACGATGCCTTTGGGAAAGGGTGGGTGGGGGTGCAGCAGGAGCTAGAGTGTCAACGCCAAGATCCAGGTTCCATCCTACATCCCGGTTAACTGCCAAGCTTCTGGCTAAATGTCCGAGTATCCTAGAGGAGTTGTCCTATGTGCCTCTTTTGCTCAAATGCTTAATTTTAGGTGTCAACTTGACCACTTGACTCCCTCAACGCACAGGCCGCTGACTCGTGGCCACAACCATATAAATGTTAGAGTTGTCTTAGCCTCAGGGGACCAGACGCTCTCCTTAGCAGCATGGTCAAGTGGAGTCTAACATGGGCCTCTTTTACACTTGGGCAACTGAGGTTTTCGTGCAAAAATTCAGAATTTTACATTTTTCCTATGTCCATCATTGTTTGGGGACTACAAATTTCTTTCTTTCTTTTCTTTTCTTTTTTTTTTTGTTGCCCAGGCTAGAGTGAGTGCCGTGCCATCAGCCTAGCTCACAGCAACCTCAATCTCCTGGGCTCAAGCGATCCTGCTGCCTCAGCCTCCTGAGTAGCTGGGACTACAGGCATGCACAGCTAATTTTTTCTATATATATTAGTTGACCAATTAATTTCTTTCCATTTATAGTAGAGATGGGGTCTTGCTCTTGCTCAGGCTGGTTTTGAACTCCTGACCTTGAGCAATCCACCCGCCTCGGCCTCCCAGGGTGTTAGGATTACAGGCGTGAGCCACTGCACCCGGGCTAGGACTGCAAATTTCTGATGGTTTAATCCCTTGAGGCCTTGACAAGGTCTAGAGAGTTTTGCTGGATGCGTTATGTTCTCTCTGTCCTCTTCTTTCCCTGTGCCCCTAGCTACTCGCCCCTCAACCCACTCCATTCTAGCCATGGCACACTTGTCACCTGAAGTCTTCTCTCCAAGGTCAACAGTGTCTGCTCAAACACTACATTTAAAAGATACTTTTAAATCTCTATTTTGCTTGATCTCTAAGTTGCATTTGAGTGTCTCTACTTCTCTGTCCTCCAAACCCTCTCCTCCTAACCTTCTTTGATCTCCTAGTTCTCTTCCTACCCCCCTTTTTGAATCTTCCTTCTTGGTTTCCATCACGAGCCTGCCTGACCTATGTGGTTATTCAGGACTCTTTCCTAGATGGGCTCTTTCTTCCTTTTTACTCTAAACTTTCTCCCTAGACTGTTTCATCTACTTCCATGCTTCAGTGGTGATCTGTATACTGGCAACTCCCAAATAGTTACCTGTAGCTCAGACCTGTTATCTTATTTGTAAATCCATATATATATTACTGGCTTTTGATATCTTATCCATTCATTCAATGGGTGTTGAGCTTCCGTTACATGCCAGGCTATGTTTTCAGTACTGCTGATACAGCACTGGGCAAGACAGGGTTGGTCCCCACCCACACGGAGCTTTTACCTTGTGGGTGAAGTTAGGGCGGAGAGACAGATGTGGACAAATGAGTGGACAAGATAATTTCAGAGGGCAAAAGGCACCTGAAGAAAACAAAACAAGGTGATAGGGTATGGATAAATGTTGAGGTTAAGAAAGGTCTTTCTTGCACACAGACTGAATTGAAAAAAATAAAAAACGAAAAAAATGAAAAAGATAAAAAAGAAAGAAAGAAAGGTCTTTCTGAAGACCGAACATTTAAGTTTAAATATAAATAATAAGAAAGAGTCAATTGTGCAAAATCTGGGGGTAGGTCTGTCCAGGCGAGGAGGAGCAGGCTTGGTGTGCTCAAGAAGGGAGACGGATGGCTGTGGTTGGAGCATAGTAAATGAGAAGAGAAATCTGACGTGAGGTTGTGACGGTTGGCAAGGACCACACCCAGAAGTGTGGCTTCTCTTCTGAGGGCACTGGGAAGCCACTGGGAGGTTCTAAGTAACAACTTAAGTATCTGCAGGACCTCAGAGACGGCTTTGGTTAGGTTGCTGTTCTGTCTTTGGGGTACTCGGAGCATGACTTTCATTTCTGGGCCTTCCTTAGATGTCTCTAAGGACAGCCTCGACAGCCTGCAGACGCAGCTACAGAAGCTCCAGCACCCCTGGGCTGAGACCTAAACCACTTGTTTCTAAGATTCTCTACTAGTCCATGTCTCTCATCAGCAAAGATAAATAAGTAAATAAATATATACCTACATGTATACAACTTGCCACATTTATAGCAAATATGTAATACCTAACAAAATGTAGATGCTCCCTGACTTAGGATGGTTTGATTTAAGATTTTTTTTTTTTAAGTCTTGCTCTGTTGCCGGGGCTAGAGTGAGTGCCGTGGCATCAGCCTAACTCACAGCAACCTCAATCTCCTGGGCTCAAGCGATCCTCCTGCCTCAGCCTCCTGAGTAGCTAGGACTACAGGCATGCGCCACTATGCCTGGCTAATGTGTATATACATATATATATATATATATATATATATATATATATATATATATATATATATTTTTTTTTTTTTTAGTTGTCCATCTAATTTCTTTCTATTTTTTTAGTAGAGACTGGATCTTGTTCTTGCTCAGGCTGGTCTCGAACTCCTGAGCTCAAACGATCTGCCTGCCTCAGCCTCTCAGAGTGCTAGGATTACAGGTGTGAGCCACCGCACCCGGCCTGATTTTGGATTTTTGACTTAACGACAGTGAGATGGTGTGGAAGTGACATGCTTGGGTAGGAACCATACTTCAAATTCTGAATTTCCATCTTCTCCCAGGCTAGCGACATGCTCTCAAGACGCGGGGCAGTGGCAGCGAGCCGCAGCCCCAGTCAGCCACGCGGCCACGGGGGAAACAGCCCCCACTCCGCAGTGGGCTGCGATGCTGGCGTTTCCTGGACATTGTGTCTCTGCAACCTGCCGTATCTACAAAGCGCCCGTCTGTGTACAGTATTCAACACTTTATTGTAAAATAGGCTTTGCGTTAGGTGATTTTGCCCAACTGTGGGCTGTTCGTGTTCTGAGCACTTTTAAGGTAGGCGAGGCTACGCTGTGATGTTCACTAGGTTCGGTGAATCAGTTGCATTTTCAACTTATGATATTTTTAACTCCCAGTGGGTTTATTGGAACATAACCTCATCACGAGCGAAGGATTCCCAACTCCAACTCCATCATCTGTGTGCAGGGAAGTCACAGTTCCCCCACATCCAAGTGTCACCCCCAGCCGGGCCAATCGAAGATATCCCTTGAGAGGGGCACAAAGGGACTCACCACCAGGGAGACCAGTCCCTTTATCTGCTTGGCTCGCAGGGCGTCCCCCTCCTCTTTGAGCCTCTCCGGGACAGCTGGAGTGGCAAAGGGATTTCCAAAGGACTGGGCACGTTCAGGAAGTTGGAAATGCAGCTCTCAAAGAAATCTTTGAAATACTCACTCATCTCTTTGCAAGCAAGCGCTGGAGGAAAGAATTGGAAACTTCTATATTATTTCTGTTGTAGAATAATATCTAGGACACAGACAGATGTTCACGCTTCACTTTCACATGAAAAAAAAAAATCAGGAAACAAATCAGCATGCACACAGCACGACCCCGCTTTAGTACTGAGAAATTTATATTTATGTGTGGCTGGATATAGGGCACATATTTGGATGTGAAAAAAAGAAACATGAGAATTTTATACCCCAACCTGTATTTTTGATTTGAGGAATGCCTTCTTCTCTATGCTTGTCTTTATTTCCAAAAATTTTAAACGGAGACATCTTGAATTATGTAGCTCCCCTGTTGTGAGTCCTCCGAGAATGCATGTGTTATCGCGGAGCCTTCTGGGTAACGGTCACAGCACCTCTCTGATGGCCGCTGCTAGCTGGGCCTGTGGCAACAGGAGGGGTGGTCACTCCTTTCTCTGTGGGAGTCTCGCTATGTGGCAGAGATGTCCCTGCCCAAGGGTCAGAAGCCTGGATCAGGGCCGGGAGCGGTGGCTCACGCCTGTAATCCTAGCTTTCTGGGAGGCAGAGGCGGGTGGATCGCTCAAGGTCAGAAGTTCGAAACCAGCCTGAGCAAGAGTGTCTCTACTATAAATAGAAAGAAATTGATTGGCCAACTAAAAATATATAGAAAAAAAATTAGCCGGGCATGGTGGCACATGCCTGTAGTCCCAGCTACTCGGGAGGCTGAGTCAGAAGGACTGCTTAAGCCCAGGAGTTGGAGGTTGCTGTGAGCTAGGCTGACGCCACGGCACTCTAGCCCGGGCAACAGAATGAGACTCTGCTTCAAAAAAAAAAAAAGCCTGGATCACATCACGGACTTTTGCATAAATCTGCTCTATGACCTTTAACTCTCGTCACCCAAATTCCTCAGGTATTACACGGGTGCGATCATAACTTCCTTATAGGTACGTCATGACTAGACAATCCATGGGGAACAGCCGTATACATTTACAAGTCTTTATAAAACAATACTTTTATGATACTTATTATGGTAGATAGAATAATCACCCACCCCCACACGTTCATGTCCTTAGCCCCAGAACCTATTAATATGTCGCGTTACATGGCAAGGGGAAATTACAGTTATAAATTTAAGGCCAGCTAGCTCACTGACCTGAATCTAAACAGGTTACTGTGGGGGATCTTGGTTGGCCCAGCATAACCACTGGGGCTTTACGGTGGAGAGGGAGTAAAAAGAGAGGGCCCGAGAGACGGCAGGGTGAGAAGGACTCAGCCAATGATGCATCTTGCTTTGAAGACGGCGGAGGGGCCATGAGAAAGGAGTCGATCTCCAGACGCTGAAAAAGGCAAGGAACAGATTCTTCCCCAGAACCTGCAGGAAGACAGGGACCTTGCTGTCACCTTGATTTTTAGCCCAGTAAGTTCATGTCAAACTTCTGCAGAATTATAAATAATAAATGTGTGTTGTTTTAAGGCACTAAGTTTGGGGTAATTTGTCACAGTAGCAATAGAAAGCTAACACCCTTATTATGATTAATAATATGCCCGCTGCCATTTACGTTTCAGGCATTGTGCTGGGCACTTCGTGTACCTCAGTGCAATAATCCTGGTGAGGTGTTTATTACCATCTTCCTTTTACCGAATGAAACCGAATAGACACTATTAACCTGGCCGAATTTGCAACAGGTTTGAGGCAGAATATCATGCTTTTAACCCCCTCAATTTAATATATTTCCATCTTCTTAGATGAATGTTAGATATTGTTTTTCTTGTTATGAGTAGTAAGACAAGTTTAAGGCCGGGTGCGGTGGCTCACGCCTGTAATCCTAGCACTCTGGGAGGCCGAGGCGGGAGGATCACTCAAGGTCAGGAGTTCGAAACCAGCCTAAGCAAGAGTGAGACCCCATCTCTACTATAAATAGAAAGAAATTAATTGGCCAACTAATATATATAGAAAAAATTAGCCGGGCATGGTGGCACATGCCTGTAGTCCCAGCTACTCGGGAGGCTGAGGCAGAAGGATTGCTTGAGCCCAGGAGTTTGAGGTTGCTGTGAGCTAGGCTGACGCCATGCTACTCTAGCCTGGGCAACAGAGTGAGACTCTGTCTCAAAAAAAAAAATTGGTTATGAGAAATTCTCTAAAACTGATTAATGGACTGAGTAATGAAAAGCTTGGATTTATTTTCTCCAAGCCAACAACTGACTTAAGACCATTTCCTTAGAAGTAAAAGACTGCATATCCATCCTGCGGGTGGCACTTATCCTGGCTCCAGGGGATGTTTGACCACCGACAACACTCACGGAAGAGAAGAGTTCCACTGAGAGCAACAGGAAAGCCAGGGTCACCTTCGTGGCTGAGCAAGGCAGTTAGGATAGTGTTCAAAGGCCGAAGCAGGGATTTTGCCTTCCTGGTGCCTGCTGCTTATATTCCTGGCAGCCCTACCTCCCCAGATCTCACCTGACAGAGCTCTTACTTGAACTTGTTGCAGGTAGGTCATAGCATGTCCTGGCGGGCAGGCAGAAGAGAACACAAAGTTTCCAGAGCCAAGTTGTTCACCTTCCCTCTGGCCACTTGGAAGCAAAAGGTAGAATCTTTTCATAATTACCCTCACCTGCCCCTGGTCCAGCCCTAAGGGCATTGAAAGAAATGTTGGGTTTCTCTGATCATACAGCCAACATAGATAACCACTCCCTCCCTGGAGGGCAGAGTAGCAGGTTGGCCAATTCTGTTTGCAGGTGCTCAGGCCCAGTTCCTTCCCCCCAATGCCTGGGTTCCTGGAACCCATACGCAGAGAGCAGATTACCTTTGTAATACCTTATTCCATTTCACTTTTGTCTTTCTTCCCTGAAAGGGAGGAGCAGGGGTCAGAACTCTGGTCTTTACCGAGTGTCTGGAAACAACTAGTAGTTAGTGAGATAGATGAAACATTGCAACTTAGAGCAGCAGTCCCCAACCTTTTCGGCACCAGGGACTGGTTTCATGGAAGACAATTTTTCCATGGACCGGGGGTGGGGAGAGGATGGTTTTAGGATGATTCAAGCACATTACATTTACTATGCAGTCAAACCTCTCTGCTAATGATAATCTGTATTTGCAGCTGTTCCCCATCACGACCTCAACTCACCTCAGATCATCAGGCATTAGATTCTCATGAGGAGTGTACAATCTAGATCCTCATGCACAGTTTATGGTAGGGTTTGTTCTCCTATGAGAATCTCATGCCACTGCTGATCTGGTAGGAGGTGGAGCTTCTGTGGGGACGCGAGTGATGGGGAGCAGCTGTAAATACAGATGAAGCTTCGCTCGCTCACCCACTGCTCACCTCCTGCTGTGTGGCTTGGTTCCTAAGAGGCCATGGACTGTTACAAAGCTACACCCAACAGAATGAATGAGTCCCCAAATATTTTGATTCTATTTAATTCACTATTAATTGGGCACATAAACTGTGCTCATGCAGGGTCAACAAGGAAAGGGACAAAAAGCCAAAGTCCCTGCTGTCAATATATAAACCCAAAGAGACTCACAAACAGGAACATTATAGTAAAAATGCTGAAAGCCAAAGACAAGGAGAAAAATTTCAAAAACAGACAAGAAAAATGACTCATCATTTATAATAAAATTAACAGCTGACTTTTCATCAGAAACAGTGGAGGCAGAAGACAATGGGACAACATATTCAAAGTGCTCAAAAGAAAAAAAACCTGTCATCCAAGAATCGTATATCCAGGAAAGCTATCACTTAAAAATGAAGAAAAAGTAAAGACATTCCAAGATAAAAAAAAAACTAAGAGAATTTGCTGCTGGCAGACCTATTTTATAAAAAATACTAAAGGAAATTCTTCAGGTTGAAAGCAAGTTAAAAAACAAAAAAGGAAGACAAGGCACTGGAAAAGGTAATTACGCAATTATAAAAGACAGTATAAGTGTATATTTCTTCTCTTTTCTTCTTTTAATTGATTTAAAAAGCAATTGTATAAAACAAAATGTATATGATGTATTGTCAAGCCTGTAACATATAGAAATGTAACATATTTGCCAATAACAGCATAAAGAAAGTGGGTGGGAGCAAGGCTGTATTAGGCTAAAGAAATGACCCCAGAGGGCAACTCAAATCCATAAGAAAAGAAAAAAAAGAGAGAGACCAGAAAAGATAATAAGAAGGTTACTATATAAAAACTATAAATACTTGCTCTTTTTTCTTCTCTCAATTTCCTTAAGAGATATAAAAACATGTACAGTAATAATTACAACAAAATATTATTGCATTTTTAGCACTTATATGTGTAATATCCATAACAATAAGGCCACAGACAGGAGGAAAGGGACTAAAGCTGTATAAGAGTAAGGCTTCCACATTCCACTTGAATTAAGTTAGTATAAATCTAAATCTGATTTTGATATTAAAATGTATCTGGTAAGTCATAGAGCAACAACTAATAAGATAATTCAACAATATAATGAAGAAATCTTTAAAGACATTTAATATCGCATTAGAAAAAAAATATTCACTTAATGTAAAAGAAAGCAGTACAAGAGGAATGGAGGAACAAAAATATATGAGGCACATAGAAAACAATAAGTAAAATGACATAAATCCAACTATATTGATAGTGATGTTAAAGGTGAATGTATTCTTCCAATAGAAAGGCAGAGATATTCAGCCTGGATAAAAACATCCAAATATATGCTGTCTATAGGAGACAAACTTCATATTCAATATAGAGACACATATATTGAAAATAAAAGCATGAAAAAGATATATTAATCAAATAGCAACCCCAAGAAAGCTGGAATGTCTACACTAAACACAAAAGAGACTTTAAGACAATGTTTTCAGAGATAAAGACGGATATTCTATAATGATAAAATGGTCAATACATCAGACGTATACAGCAATTATAAACATATTTGCACCTAATAGCAGAACATATATGCTCCTAATAAAATATGTGAAGTAAAGCTGATAGAACTTAAGGGAGAAATAGACAATTCAACAACAACGAAACTTCACTACGCTACTTACAATAATGGGTAGCAACTAGGCTGAAGATCAAGGAAATAGATAGTTGGTTTATAGACAACTAGACCTAACAGACATCTATGGAATATTCACCCAACAGAGAAGAATATACATTCTTCTCAAGTGCATGAAAAACATTTTCTGGGCTGGCATGGTGGCTCATGCTTGTAATTCTAGCACTTTGGGAGGCCAAGGCAGGAGGATTGCTTGAGGTCAGGAGTTTGAAACCAGCCTGAGCAAGAGCAAGACCTTATCTCTACTAAAAATAAAAAAAAAATTAGCTAGACAACTAAAAATAGAAAAAATTAGCCAGGCATGGTGGCACATGCCTGTAGTCCCAGCTACTTGAGAGGCTGAGGAAGGAGGATGGCTTGAGCCCAGGAGTTTGAGGTTGCTGTGATGCCATGGCACTATAGCCCGGGCAACAGAGTGAGACTCTGTCTCAAAAACAAACAAATAAAAAAAAAAACAACAAACCATTTTCCAAGATAGATTATATGATAGACCAGAAAACAAACCTTAATAAAGATCAGAATAGATCTAAATGAAATAGAGACTAAAAAAAAAATAAAAATAAAAATACAAAGGGATCAATGAAATTAAAAGTTGGTTCTTTGAAAAGATAAATAAAGTTGACAAACTGCTAACTAGACTAACCAAGAAATGACCCAAATAAACAAAATCAGAAATAAAAAAGGACAACCATATGCTGAGAAACTGGATAACCTACAGGAAATGGATAAATTTCTGGAAACATACAACCTACTGAGATTGAATCAGGAAGAAACAAAAATTGAACAGACCAATAATGAGTAGCAAGACTGACTTTTGACAATTTGATTATAATGTTCATTGGTCTGAGTCTCATATATTTTGGTATGAGCCTCTTCAGGTTCATCCTAGTTGGAGCCTATAGTCCTTCTTCAATTTGTTTTTTATTTTCTTCCTAACATTTGGCAAGTTTTCAGCCATATTTCTTCTAAGAATCTCTTTCCCCAGATTCCCTCCCTTCTCCTTCTGGGACCCCCATAATGCATATATCAGTTCGATTAATAGTATTCCTTAAGTCCCGTAGGCTTTCTTTACTTTTCTTTATTAGCTTTTCTTTTTGTCCTTCTTCCTCAATAATTTCAAATGATCTGTGTTTGACTTTGCCGATTTTTCTGTTTGATCAAGTCTGTCCTTGACCCCTCTAGTGTATTCTCCAATTCAGTTAGTGTGTTCGTCATCTCCATACTTTCTGTTTATTTGTTTTTTATATAGTTTCTAATCTCTCTGTTGATATTAGGATTGTGTTCATGCATAGTTTTCGCGATTTTGTTTAGTTGTCTGTTTTCTCTTCTAATACATTGAACTTCCTTAAGATGGTTATTTTAAATTGCTTGTCAGGTAGTTCATAAATCTCTTTAGGGTCAGTTTCTGGAAATTTATTTTAGCCCTTTGTTTGGGCTCTGTTCCTTTTTTCTTCATGTGCTTTGGTTTTTTTGTTGTTGTTTTTTTTTTTAATGTTTGTATTTGAAAAGACAGCCAGCTCTCCCTGTCTTTTCAGACTGGCTTCAGACAGGGGAAGACTTTCACCAGTCAACCTGGTTAGAGATTATGGGGGCCTCTCAAACTTTTATGGGGACAAATTTTCTCTGGGCATGTGTATATAATTTCCCAATTAGAAAGGTTTGCTGGTTTCTTTTTCAGGAGCTTGCAGTTTCTAACCCCCTTTGGAGTCTCCCTTCCGTACCGTAGGGCCTCTAGTGTTGCTACAAGTTGCCGAGAAACTTGTTGTCAGGCTCTTCCAAGCATCCCAAGTATGGCAAAGTTCCCAGTCAGCTGTGGAAGTTGGCCTTTTCCTCCTGTTTGTGAACTCTGCCAGCTTGAAGAAGGAGCCGACATTTTAAATAAAGTGAATTTTTCTTTATTGGTTTCAATGTGGCTGTTCTTGGCTTTCCACTTGCCTGGGGTATTAAGACTTCACAACTAGTTTCTTGAGTTCCCATAAAAGCTTTTTGGAGCACATATTGTTGTTAAGTCAGTGTTCCTGTGGGACAATGAGATCTGGAGCTACCTACACTACCATCTTGTTGGCATCACTTCCCCCTTAACAATTTTTTTATGTCATCTTTTTGGTTTTATGAGTAGGAAATTGTTTTAAAATTGGGGACAAGACTCGTCATTTTCTTTTAAATTTTCTTCATGTTTTCCTCTGTCTTTTATCTTCACTCTCCAACTCTGTGAGGAAACTTGGTCTCAGTCGTGGGTGAGAAACTTCTACTTCATGAGCCATTGGAGTCTCCAGAACCATCTACAGTCCCTAAACCTGGTGTAGAAAACCATCTTTAGGATATTTTTAGATGTCTTTATAATTTGGGATATCTTTAGACGTCTTTACGAGTAGCCCTGGCCTGTCCTTTGTCCATGCTATGTACATGGGAAGATGAGGGATCTGTTGAAGATGGTTAAAGGAGATAGCAGCACTTTTGAAAACACCATAAAGGTGTTTTTTCCTCAGTGGAGGTGAGGAAAGTATATTCTTCTTTCTTCTGTGGCAAACTGCTGGCAGCTGATAATTATAAGTATTGGTCTCTAACAACAATCCCCTTTATAGCTGGTGAGCAAACTACCAATTCCAGACCTTTCAAATTTCTGATGAATTCTTATTGACTAAATATCAAACCATTCGTGGTTTCCTCTGTAGAATATGCTGGAGCATGCCACCTGACCAACCAGATTTCCAAAACTATTGCTATATTATTTTAACACACAAGATAGCTCTTGTCAGGGTATCTGATTAAATCCAGAATTTTCTGCTGGGAATATAGTCCTTTCTTGAACTTACGGTGCACACGGCACTTAGACCTTGGATAGTTTTTGTCACCCATGTCTCCCATGGGGGCTGCATCCCATTCCCTCTGCAAAACTGGGGATTGTTTCCTCAATCTTGCTTTCACCTGGTTGCAGTCCCCACCGCCTACCTCAGCATTCAATCCTGCTGATGCACCAGCACACAATGAGATCTGCTCTTTCTCTATTTTGACCCTGTGAAAATTGTTGAAAGTTAAATGTTACTTCAGCCTGGATATTTTTGTCAATATCATACACTCCAAGAATTCTCCTGTGAATGTCCACCAAATTTTTCATTTTCCATCCTCGTATAATTGCTTATGCACTGGTCTATTCAAGCCATTGTTCATGAATCAAAGCGGTAGATTTATGTGCCTGTCTCCTCCACAAGATGAAAGAACCTTGGGTA
Organism: Microcebus murinus; assembly: GCF_040939455.1. NCBI lineage: Eukaryota > Metazoa > Chordata > Mammalia > Primates > Cheirogaleidae > Microcebus > Microcebus murinus. The sequence continues at coordinate 13,750,014 of NC_134107.1, forward strand.
CATGAATGGGTCTTTTTAGTCTTTTAACCAACAAAATCTAGCACAGGGACTATGATAGTTAGAAGGAGATGTCTAATGAGTTTTTCTTAAATTGAACACAACCCTAAGGCTTGAACCTCAAAGTGGCACCATTTCATGTAAGATCTAGAATCTCCTTAAACACTTGCAATACACCATTGGTCACCAGGAGGAGCGCTTAAATTCCATTCCTGGATGCAATACTCAAAGTGACTAAAGTGAAATGACTATTTCACTGGGTTTACGTGAGTTCAAAACAACCGATCAGCTCTTCTATTTCTGATTAAAGAGGGTTGTGCATTATTACATCATGTGTATATAATGTCTATCTCCTCATATTTTACACCCGAGAAGTAGGAGATCGATAATTGAAGCAACATAGGCTGGTGAAATTGAGACAGAAGATGAATAGAGACCATGTAAAGGGCTGGCAACTGTGGGCAGAGAGAATAAAGAGGAAAGATACGGTCATGTTGGTGTTGAATGGAATTTATCCGTACATTATCCATTTAACATGAACCACAAGTACAGGAGCCATAAATGCTACCTGGACTTCTAGTTCATGTTAAATGGGTAATTTAAATAAGGCACAGTGCTGAGTGTTTTTTATGCATACTATTATTTAATCCCTATGACTTTCATGTAAGGAAAGTGTAGTCTCCATGTACTGAGACCTAGAACGATGAAATGGCTCGCCCATCCTCACATTGTCCATAGAACCCATCGTTGGAAAGTTAGAGCCAGACCTCTAATCCTTGATTTCATGGATTGGCCTCTATGCCTCTTCCTCACTGATTTTGGGAAGGCACAGAACACCCACTTAGTGGTATCCTATAGATAGACAAATTCTACGCTGGATTTGGAAAGCGGGACTAGCTTTCTACTTTAAGTGATACTGAAACATCTTTCCATACTGTTGCTGTAGCTTTCTTCCCTGTAAATATCTTCCCATTTGTCACTACCACCAAATCTAGGAAGCTTAGGTCTTCTCAATACAGAAACAAATGTTACAAGGAGATTCGGAGGGAGTTATACTAGCTATAAAAAAAAAACCCAAGGCCGGGCGCAGTGGCTCACGCCTGTAATCCTAGCACTCTGGGAGGCTGAGGCGGGCAGATTGCTCAAGGTCAGGAGTTCGAAACCAGCCTGAGCAAGAGCGAGACCCCGTCTCTACTATTAATCTATTAATAGAAAGAAATTAATTGGCCAACTAATATATATAGAAAAAATGAGCCGGGCATGGTGGCGCATGCCTGTAGTCCCAGCTACTAGGGAGGCTGAGGCAGAAGGATTGCTTGAGCCCAGGAATTTGAGGTTGCTGTGAACTAAGCTGATGGCACGGCACTCACTCTAGCCTAGGCAACAAAGTGAGACTCTGTCTCAAAAACAACAACAACAACAACAACAACAACAAACCCAAACTGTAGTGGAGGACCGCAGATCTAAAAGGTAGAGTTAGAGAGAAGAGATTATCGATTCATAGCATCGTTCCAGGGAAATGACCAGCCTGAGTGTCTCCCTTCCTTGGACCCGTATCTCTCTAAAGAGGAAGATAGCTCCCACCGGGGCCTTCAATCACACCATCAGCTCCTTCATCTTCCTAAATCATCCAAATTTAAACTATTACTCCCCTACTGGGACCTGTCCCTGATCCTCTGAGCCGAGGAAGTTTTCCCCATTTGAAACAGAAAATTCCCTCCATTTGGTCCGACCTCCCAGAGCGCTCCATCCACCCTCTCTGCGCCTCTCCGCTCCCATCCAGCCTTGCAGCTCCCTGTGCGTTCCTCCTCAGGCCTCTCAGAGGTACAAGGGGACACCTGTCTCTCCCTGTGATTGAGTTAGTAGGAGGAAAAGCCCCACTATAACGTGCATGCCGTTGTGTGTACCAGAGGGAGGGGGGTTCCTCCTTAGCTGCCCTGCGCTCCCCTGCAGGCTGCCGCCTCTTCTTTTTCCAAGCCCCTTCCTGGAAGGAGAAGCCAGGAAGTGTTTGCCAATATCCGTGCTGTCTTTAAAGGAATCACACCGACCTTTGCACTCGGCTCCCAACCCCTTGTCACCACATGCACACACACACACACACCTGCAGCCCTCTGACTCCTTTGGCCTCCCAGAGTGCTAGGATTACAGGTGTGAGCCACCGTGCCTGGCCAAGGGTAGGTAATATTTTAATGCAATATATATATATATATATATATATTTTTTTTTTTTTTTTTTTTTTGAGACAGAGTCTCGCTTTGTTGCCCGGCTAGAGTGCCGTGGCGTCAGCCTAGCTCACAGCAACCTCAAACTCCTGGGCTCAAGCAATCCTACTGCCTCAGCCTCCCAAGTAGCTGGGACTACAGGCATGCACCATCATGCCCGGCTATTTTTTTCCATATATATTAGTTGGCCAATTAATTTCTTTCTATTTATAGTAGAGACGGGGTCTCGCTCTTGCTCAGGCTGGTTTCGAACTCCTGACCTCGAGCCATCGGCCCGCCTCAGCCTCCCAGAGTGCTAGGATTACAGGCGTGAGCCACCGCGCCCGGCCAATATTTTTAAAAGCCAAAATTAATACCCAAATCCATGATGAATAAAAATCAAAATTTTAATCAAGATGGGATCCACCCTGCTTTGCACGCCTCACCTCATGGGCCCTGCACGCCCGAGTGAGGTTAGAGTGAGCCCGGGCCCAGAGGAGCCCGGCCGTGGCCAGCAGGGCCCAGCGTGGACAGGAGGACTGGCGTGGGAACAAGGACTCTGAGCACGACTTCAAGTCAGAACCTCAGAGAGGGTCTCGTGGGCCGGTGGTAAGATGAGGGGAGGGACAGCACCTTCCAGAGGGAGGCCCAAGGCTTGGGGGCCAAGTGAGGAAGAAAGTCCCTCCCCGAATCCTTCCCTGCCTGTCTGGGTCTGCCCCTAACAAGCACCCTGACATGGGAGGCCCTGAAAGCCTCTGTTTTTATGGGAGAAAAGAAAGGAACTTTAGTGCTTTGCAGTTAGTTTATTGAAATTAAAGTGTATGTGAGGTTTCAACAATTGTCTTGCAGTTTCCACTTACAAGAGCAAAGGAAGAAGGAAAATTGTGGTTTCTAGCAATCAGAAGTTGGGTTCTGACCATAGTCCGTCTGCAGTGTCTGAGCCAAAGGTCTTGTGGAAAGTTAAAAGGGTTTGCACCAAGGGCTGTCGTATATTATTTGCTAGAAAACAAAAACAGACATATCACTTAGATTTTCAATTCTCTCTTGCAAAGTCAAATATTGAAATCCAGAAAGCTTTTTTCTTGTTGTTTTCCTACATTTGTCCACAAACATCTAACTCCCAAGGAAATTAGCACTGGGCACAAAATCAGAAGTATCTTATTAATAACTAAGAGGTGCTGATATTTCTGGATATTTTCCCTATCGGGGACTCCTTTAACAATGGTTTCCTCCAAGATCTCTGTTCTTTGAAATAATTTATCCAATAAATATGCTGCATATACTATTTGTTGAAGACCTGCCAATTTAAACTGTTTCTGATACCACTTTTCAACACAAAATTGTTAAAATCTCAGCTCACATACAATGTGATGGTTTTGAGTTCTTGCATGGTCTTAAAAGTTAGAAATATTTTAACAGATTGAGATTCTCCACCATTACCTTTGAGTACTACAGATTCTTGGAGCTCTACACTAAAAACGATTGACATATTTTGGTTTAAAACAAAAAATGCAGGCGGGGGGCAGTGGCTCACACCTGTAATCCTAGCACTCTGGGAGGCCGAGGTGGGTGGATTGCTCGAGGTCAGGAGTTCGAAACCAGCCTGAGCATGAGTGAGACCCCATCTCTAATATAAATACAAAGAAATTAATTGGTCAACTAATATATATAGAAAAAATTAGCCAGGCATGGTGGCACATGCCTATATTCCCAGCTACTCGGGAGGCTGAGGCAGAAGGATCGCTTGATTGAGCCCAGGAGTTTGAGGTTGCTGTGAGCTAGGCTGACGCCACGGCACTCACTCTAGCCTGGGCAACAAAGTGAGACTCTGTCTCAAAAAAAAAAAAAATGCTCCCATAATCCTAAATTGCAGATGATGTTCCCTTTTATCCTTAAAAATTGGGGTACATTTCTAAATTTTCTCCTATGGATTGTTTCAAATGAAATATTGGGATATTAAATAAATGCTAACCACCCCCCCCCAAACAACATGTATACATAACTAGACAGAGATACTCCTCGTTATAACAATTGACATTTCCTCTAAATAATTCTTTCATCTATGCTGGTTTCATACCCGTAAGCTACACTTTCTATTTCACAAGTTACTTAATTAAATGGTGTATGATTTCCAATTAACTATGCTAAATCTTGGTTGCTCAGACATTCATTTTAAATTCTTTATATTGGAATATGTATAATATGCACAAATGGTATTTTCTGGACTCTATAAAAATTTTAAGACCATTTTTCTAATTTTTTATAAAGAGTTAGGTTAAGTTTCTTTGCTGGTGTCTCCTACAAGTGAGTGGCTCCTTGAGATTTAGATTTTTTTCTCTTGATAGAAAATGTGTTTGTGTCTGTCCCTGTGTGTGTTCATGTGTACGTGCATGTCTGTGTGTGTACGTGTGTCTATGTGAGTGTCCATTTGTGTATGTCCTGTGGAGTTGAGGGGTAGCTCAGCCATTTCTGGAGGTTTCTTTTCTCTCTTTTGCCTTTTCCATTTATCATTCACTGAAGATTCTCAAAGTGAAGTGGCGAAGTAGCCTAGAGACACATTTAAATTAAGTGATATTTTAAAAAAGCTTGTTCACCAATCGCTTGGTACCACTGGTGCCAAGTTTAGAGCCTACTTGTTCCCGGTCAGTTAAAAGGCACATGAGAAAAGACCGAAGTTACCATCATCTCTCCAAAATTTTTCAGCGTTTCATCTGACTGCTTGAGAAAACACTGTTTAAATTCCCCAACGGCCTCTGAGCTCCTTTCATTGTCTATGTACTCTTTCAGGTAATTTTTGAAGTCATCCACAGATATGTCTGGATCGAGTGTCTTTGCAACTATATTCTCGAGTTGTTGGCAGCCAGAACCTGAGAACAGAGCATAACAGCATGGGCTCGTCACCGCAAGTGTGCACCCATTTTAGAACCCGCCTATATCAGTCCTCTGCGTGCATCCCAGCAGAGACTGAAATTCAGAAAGATTATGGTGCGTGGTCTAGAGTTCTCAACTCCAGGAGAGTAAACGTAGGCTCTGGGGTTCCCTTTAAGTCCTGCATCTTTTTCTACTACCTCCCAATCCCTGAGAAGGTGAACCCTGCTTGGTTAAGGAACACTCGAGCATGGAGATGCTCTGACTTGGTGCAACATATTAAACATTATCTGGTCTTGCTTGGTTTAAAGCCATGCAATGATTCCCTATGATCGTTCAGAACATCAGGTAGGATTTCCACGCATCATGGAGGTATTGGGTCTAGAATATTGTCCATTGGCTCGACTTGACTCTCAATACCGTCTGCAACAACAAAGAACATAAAACAGAACTTGTTTGTGAAGTGATCTCCCGTGGCCGCCCCTGGGATGGAGGGGAAAGGGCTCAGGCCGTGAGTTCCCGTGAACTGGCTGGAATCTCGGCTGAGCGATTTCTATGCACTTGACTGTGAGCGTATCACCTGCTTCCCCACCCGCGCCCACTCTGGGAAGAAAAGAGGTGGGAGTGTCAATGGGCTTAGTCAGTCGCACAGGGCGCACCTGCTACGTGCTCTGCAAGTGCTGCCCACGTTTCTGCTCCCAGGGCTTTTTCCTGTCCCCGTCTTCATCGCTTGTGGGAGACCCCAGAAGCCATGTGTTCTCCTCCCCAGTCTGCTTGGAGCAGGAAGGAACTGGGAGCTAAGGGCATCCCAGAAGGGCTCGGTTCAACCCTGCAAATGCAGAGTGAGACCCACGGGGGAGAGACGCTGGGTCCCACGCTGCAGCCTGAGCCTTCTCTCTGGGAGGTTTCCCTTTCCCTCCCCCGTTTCAGGAGACTCGTGACCGTTTCATGGTTTCTGGATGCAGATGTCATGGGGCCTTCAGTTATACCTTTCCCTTCCCCACTGAACAGCTAACTCCAATATTTGATCCTGAGACTTGTGTTGGTTTTCAGGGTCCCTGTGACCCACATGGGATACCCTGAACGCAATGAGACTCTACTTGCATTCCTGAGCAGGGCAAAGTCCATGAGGGCATTACCTGTTTGGTTGTCTGCAATTAATCGTCATGCTAAGGTCTATTGCACGTAGACCCTTTGTCCTGGGGCTGCCCTGTGCCGGGACTTGGGGACCCAGAGTTCTTCCAGAGGGAATAATCAGCGCCCCCAGCCCACAGGCTGTCCCTGCACGGGGCTCACCTGCGGAGCAGTAGAGGGGGAGGGCCACCAGCAGGAGGACTGTCAGGAGCTTCATGGTGGGGCCGCTGTTGTCGGCTGTCCAGTCGTGTGTGGCAGGGAGCGAGGAAGTCACCATGGAGTTGGGCTCCCAGACGTGCTCTATTTATTCCCCAGGCAGGCACCCCGTCCCTCCCAGGAGTGAGGGAATGAGTCAGAGATTCGGCCTGGCACGGCACCAGGAAACGATCATGCGCACCCAGGGGAACCCCGCCAGCCAGTGTGCAGAAACCAAGAAGGCAGGGATTGTTGGATCCATGACAATTTGGGGACTGCAGTAATGACACATGGCTTTAGGTAAAATGGATGTGAAAGTGTTTTCCAAACTCTAAAGCAAATCCAACAGTGTGAGCCTGTGCTGTCATCACTTGTTATTATTATTGTGGTCTCCGTCTGTTCCTCCTGCTCCTCTTCATCATCTTCCTCCTCCTCTTCTTATTGTTCAAGGTGCAGAGAGCTTCCTAACCTTCCTGTCTGTCCGTTTTCTGAGTCCACAGCTGGGCTGGGTGCAATACCGCAATTATCCTCTGGGAGGCAGACCTTCCTCACCCATAGACATTCATTCCTTTTTCAGGAAAGGTGTTTCAAGTTCTGGAGAAAACTCATTAAGATCTAACATCTAGGCCGGGCGCGGTGGCTCACGCCTGTAATCCTAGCACTTTGGGAGGCCGAGGCGGGCGGATCGCTCAAGGTCAGGAGTTCGAAACCAGCCTGAGCGAGACCCCGTCTCTACCAAAAATAGAAAGAAACTAATTGACCAACTAAAAATATATATACAAAAAATTAGCTGGGCATGGCGCATGCCTGTAGTCCCAGCTACTCGGGAGGCTGAGGCAGTAGGATCGCTGAGCCCAGGAGATTGAGGTTGCTGTGAGCCAGGCTGATGCCACGGCACTCACTCTAGCCTGGGCAACAAAGTGAGACTCTGTCTCAAAAAAAAAAAAAAAAAAAAAGATCTAACATCTAATGAAAGTTGGGGGTTTTTGTTTGTTTGTTTGTTTTCTCTTTCATTTCTTTCTTCATCAGAATTACTTCACTAATTTAATTCCACTTTATAAGTTCACTCCATTATGAATACATGAGATAATTTTTGTTTAGTTCTTTGTTGCCTTTTTCAGGTTTTTCTTGCAAGGATTCACAGGATGCTGTGAATTGGCAGAGTAACTGCTTGCGAAGGGCAGGCAGTGCTGGATGGCGAATGGTCGTGGCATTTGGGCTCGTGTGGATGTGGGTTTGGATCCTGGAGGCAGCATAGAGTCCTGACACGTCTTTGGGCGAGTTACACTGCTGGGCTCTCTGACTTTTCTTTCCCTCTTTTGCTAAGTGGGTATAAATGACACCATGCTGAATTTTTGTAAGGATGACAGATACTGTATGAAAGCTTCTGTCACAAGGTCTAATATGGGATAACCATGAATAAATGGCAGTTGGGATCCTTGCACCCAGTCTCTGTAGAACACGTAACTACTCAGCTTCTCCTACAAGCTGGGCCCTGAGCTCCTGGCTGCAGATTCAGTTGTAGGAACGAGTTAGACCAGGTGATTGCTCTTGTGGATTTTGCCTTCTAACGAGGAAGGCAACAAACAAACCTACAAATAAATCCGAGATATCGGAAAGTGGTAATTGTTGCAAAGAATGCAAAACCTGTGCACAAGCAGAACGCTGTCAAGACTGACTGCCGGGCATCCTGCAAACATCCAAGACAGCCTGAGGGACGAGGTGGGATGAGCGGACGACCATATCCAGGGACAGATCCGGGATGAGAGTTCAGGGCAGAGGGAACAGCAAGTGCAGAGGCCTGAGGGCAGATGGCACTTGGCAAGGTAAGAGAAGGCAGTTATGGTATGCCTTTGGGGATAGGAGAGGGACAGGGCAACCTTACATGACAGAAAGCCCATCCCAGTTTAATCAGGGACAAGGGGAAGGTAACATGAACAAGAAAAACAAAGTTGGCACAGGTTTATAAAAAAGAACAGAGCTTATAAAAGTTTATAAGAGAGTTTATAAAAAAGAATGAGCGAGCCAGAGAGAAGAGTCTGTTCCTAATCTGCGACTGCATTATTTGCTGTCTGGATTACTCGGGATGTTATCTTTCCATGACTGAGCTGGAGCCGCAGTTGCCAAGAACATACCTGACTCAGGAAAAGGACAGGAAGCAGAAGGCGGCGTGTACCGAGATGTGCACTTCTGTGCAGTTGGCCACGGCCGGCCTCCTTCATTCCAAATAGAACAGAAGGGCAGTGATAGTGGACAGGAGACTGTCTCCTTGGCCAGGACTTGTTGGGGGCTCTGCCTGGTGCCCCCGTCCTTATGGGCCTGCCCTGTCACCTACTAGCCAGAGGCCCCTTTCTTTCTCATCTAAAGAATACCGTACCTTAGGTACAGGGTGCCCACTCTGCAGAAGTTCTGTTTTCTTTAATCTCCATGTTTATCAGACACCTGATCATCCTCTGATGAATCAATTACGGTCACTTGGCCCAGAACATGCTCCTTTGCAAACCCCTTTGCAGGGAGAATAAAAGCAAAAGTTCAGAGTACTGTATTGCTGGTGTGACCTTTTCTCTTCAAAAGGGGACTTTATCTCAGGTCCCTGAATGCGGTTCAGAAACTGGAGAAGCCTAGTGTGCTTCAGTGTCCCTTACTGATGCCCTGCTGTGACAACGGGCTGCAAAGGTCCCTCATTCACAGGTTCTGTCCAGAGTGAGCTGGTGTCTCTGCAGAGAAATGAAGTGTGTGGCGAGAAAGAGCGGTATTTGACCTGCCTTCGGGCCCTAGAAGACCTCAGATATGGGCACATTAATATTTTTTGGCATTTGAAAGGCCTTGCCATGCTTAATATTGAGTAGCAACATTTTTAGACAGCCGTATTTCTCAATGAAGTGAGCATTTGCACAAGAGCCTAGAGAAGAATTTTTTGAAGATTAGTTACTCATTATGGGTTTTTTTTTTTTTTTTTTTTTTTTTTTTACTTCTAAGTCATAGCTACGAATCTGCTCCACAGCATGTGGGGGCAGTAGGCCCCACATTTCTTTCTTCTAACCTCATTCTGTTCATCTAAGTTCCACCCTCACCTAGGAGGCCGGTGGGAAATCAACTTCAGACATGTCTTTGGAGGTGAACCTCTTCCTCTTCGAGATTATGCCACGTCTAGACAAGGGATGGGGAGCCGCTTCCCCAGGACAGACACTTTAGGGAAATTGTCCCCTGGTCTTGGGGACAGCTTGGTTGGTGGTAAGGTGACTGTTGCCAAGTCACTGGGGCCTCTCCTAGACCAGGGGCCTCCCTGACCTTGGCCAGAGGTCCCAGGCCCACGGCTGTGCTGCTCAGTGTTCAGTCCATGTCCCTCCAGCACCACCTCCCAACCAGCGCCCCCAACGTGTCAGAGGCCTGCAAAGACCGAGCTCCCCTGGGTGTACGTGGTGACAAGGGTTTGGGATTGAGTGAAGGGGACAGTGTGGTTCCTCTGCAGAGACCGCAGGCACTGAGGAACACTTCCTGGGCTCTCCTTTCTGGAGTGGGATGGAAGGAAGGAGAGGCCAGTGGTTCCATGGGGAGTCCACGGCACCCAGGACAGAGGCCTTTGTCCCCGACACACACAGGAGGACACACATCACAGCGCTGGGATTACCCCTTAGAGCTCAGCTGGACGTTCCCAGGGCTCCAGGGAAGGACGGGGAAGGGAGGCCCGGGCAGCTACGGCCGGGCTGAGAGCTGGCCCTGCAGCGTCTGCTGCGTCACGTCTCTGCAAGTTCCACAGCCCCTTCCCTCGCCCAGCCCGATGGCAGGTGGTGGTGAGTGAGGACCCGGCCAGACTGTCTGTGCTCATGTCCCGGCTTCCCCGGTCACTGACTGTGCAGCACCGGGCAGGAGACTCCAGGCTCTGTGTCCCTTTTACAGTGGGAACAGCCCCAGAATTGCTGTGAGTCCTAAATGAGTTAAAAGGAGTCAAGTCCTGAGAATGATGCATGGCCCAGGGCAGGTGCTGTGTAAATGTCAGCTGCTTGTCATCATTTCCACATAATTAACAAGTGTTTTTATGATAAACCTCCAAGGACTACTAAGAACTGTCAGAGACCACTGAAAACTCAGCTTGCACTTGACATTCTCTAAAATTCAGAGTAGCCATATTTGGATTCCAGCTAAACTTTCATTTTTAAAAATAAAACACTGTATTTTGATCATGTTTACTTGATTTTTTTCTGAGTTTGCCTTTTTTCAGAGAGTTTTTTTGATATAATTAAAAAATAGCTTCTCTCCCAAGCATATTCTGCATTCTGTTGCCACATTAATCTTCCCAGAACCCTGCTCCAAGTTATTTTAAACTTCTAAAATTGTTCCTTTTTAATATTTTTACTCAACTTTATTAAGGTATAATAACTGACCTATTAAGATTCTACATACTTATGGTGTACAAGATGTATTTTGATATATATATATGTGTTGTGAAAGAATTCATTCAAGCTAATTAAGAAATCAGTCACCTCACATAACTTGTGTTTATGGTAAGAACACTTATGATATAATTTCTTGGCAATTGTCATGAGAATGTTCAATAAAACATGAATGAAAAACAATTGTATACCAATTACAAAATGCCAGGCACTGTTGTAAGCCTCTTTTAATCTTCACAACCACAATCCTATGCACAGGGTGACCATAATATTCATGGCAATAAGTGGGGCACATGGCAGGGCGAAGGGGACACTAAGTGGATGGGACACCAGGACAACAGTGTAACCCAGGACTGTCCTGAGTGCAGTGTGGTGTGTGGTCACCACCCTGGGGGTGGGCAGATCATTTCACTGCAGGTGCAGGACATGGTGTTACTGGCGGTTGAACTGAACCCCTCAGTTCTTGTATCCTCACGATTGAAGAAGGAAAGCGAGGGATACGAAAGTTCAAGTCAGCGAGCAAAGGAGTTTATTAGTAAGCAACAGTACACTCCTAAGAGGGTAGGAGCGGGCACATGGTCAAACGAACAGTGGGGCTGGGAGCTCTGTGCCACCCCTTTTCCTCTCTTGCTTTGTGATGCTGCCTCGTCCCCTTTTTTCCTGACCAATGGGGATGTTTTCCCCTCCTGCCATCGAGCAGGGGAGTTTTTCACCTTACATGGTTAGGCACAGATGTGTCCTGGCCCCCAAAGCCCACTGGTGGAGGGGCACACTGCAATGTGGTGTAATGTGCCACTTGTGGTCACCCTCATCTTGTTATTCTTACAGTTTGTTCACACTGCTCATTCCATACTTCCTCTGTCCATGTCTTGCCTTCTACCTAGGCTGACAATGGGACAAGAGATGAAACAGAACTCCCTGGGACAGAGCCAGTGAGTGGCCAAATGGGCCATGAAGCCAGTGCTCTGGCCCCAGGACAGCCCTCAGCACTGTTTACTGACTCCCACTCCTGCCCCGTGTGGATTTCTGGACAAGCTCCACGATTTTCTGCTTGAGCCCTTTGCTCCTGTGGACGCCCCTCCTTCACTGCCCCTGCCTCAGTTGCTCTGGGAGGAAACACTTCATTCATTCCCAAAACCAATCAAAATCCCACACCTTGTCCACTTCTCCTGTTCCCTGAATCTGCACAGATGTTCCTGTTTACAGGACCCCGCAGGTCTCATGAGCAGCTGTCCTGCCATCTCTAGAATGCTGACAGCTGGCACTCCCTCCCTGTCCATGCCCCCCCCCACACCTCACAGCAAGGTCTGTGCACATCCTGTCTTGGTATGCAGTAGGTGCTGAATATATAAATTTGAAATTTAATTTTCTGGAGCAAACTTTGCTGTTTTATGAGTTCACTGACTATATTCCACGTTTTGTGGAATTCTACACCTATTTAGAAAGAGAAGTTCATCTTGATTTTAATCTTTAGGAAAGGCAGGGACCAGAGCCAACACTAGACCAGACATCAGGGACACCTGGGCACTAACACAAACCTTGTACTTTCCTACAAGAGGACTTTGGGGTTGGGGTGGGAGGAAGTAGGTGCTGGGAGGAGGCTGGGTGTGGCCCCTGACAACCAGGGCCTGAGTCCCCTCTGTCCCCTTTCTCCCAAAAGTGACCATTACCTGGATGCTGTCTAACCCAGATGCACTTAATGAGTTGGGAACAGGAGCCGGATTTGGAAACAGAGCCAGGGCTAGGTGTCAGCCCTGGCTAATTCTTCTTGGCTCCTTTACCAAAACCCTGAACTTTACTCAACTTGACATTTACCAATAATGTGTGGTTAAAAGTTTAATGCTGTACAAAATGTGACCGTTGATTTGGTTCATCAAATATCTACACAAAATTTTCTCTATTAAGTTAGCAACTTGCCAGTGTTTTTCAATGCCACCAGTTTTCCACCAACTATAGTGATCCACAGGGACATTACAACAGTTAAGCAGGAGAACTGCTATAAAACCTCACTGCTAGAGAGTGATTCTCACCAGGGGCACATGAACTCCTCACTTCCACCTAGCCCTGGGGTCAGTAGTCTGCAGAGTTTTTGGTTGTCACAGCTGGACGGCAGTGGGAGTCCTACTGCCATCAAGGGGGCAGAGGCCAGGGCAGCTGCTGGCCATCCTACAATGCACAGGGCAGATTCCACAGTAAAGGATTATTCATCCTTGATGCCAATACTAATGAAGTTGAGAAACCTGTGCTGGAGAAATATCTAAAAGCACTTGCTCTTGTGACATATCATTAGGAGTTTGAGTGAGTCTCACACTCAGTGAACAGCGAGTGGAGCCCCTGGCATGGCAAGATGCCAGCAGGAGTGTGGGCATCTTTGTCCTCCAGGAGGCTGGATTCAGCCTCACATCCATGCCTTTGCCCAGCCTGGCTCCCCTCCTCGTGGAAGTAAGGACAGTCTTGCTTCCTCCTGCCTGTCATCCTCATCTTCCTGGTCCTTCATGGTCCACCTCAGCCATTACTGCTTCTGCAAAGCCTTTCTTTGTTTTTCTTTGGGTTTCTAGAGGCCTTTAATTTGTATAATAAGATCTCAACTTGGTGGTGCACATGGTATCTTTCTTAAGTTCTACATTTTGTCTTCTCATGCAACTTGATAATTACTTAATTAACTTAATTCCTTAAGGAAATCCATTAAATAACTTAATTCCTTAAGGAAATCCATTAGTGCTTTCAACAAAATATGTCCAGCTCCTCCATGGTCTGCTGTGGTGGATTCTGAATGAACCTGAGATCATTTGCAGCCTCTTAACTTCTTTCTGCCACATTTTCTCCCCTCTGAACACTTTTTTTTGCCTGTTTTCTTCTATCTTCTCTTTGCTTTTGATTTCTGTCTTCCAACAGCTTCTAATTTTTCACAATTTTAATTTTTACAAGCTGATATAGATGCATTGTTTGAAAAATAAACTAGCACAGAAAACCGTCCAATGAAAAGCCCTTCTTCCTCACCCCTTCCCCTCCAGGCCCTGCAGCCCTGTCCTCACCTTCAACTTCTTTCTCTGCTTCTTCTAGCATTTACATGTTCTAAAGAATTTTTTGTTTTGGTTTGGTTTTTGTTTTTTGAGAGAGGGTCTCACTCTGTTACCCAGGCTGGAGTGCCGCGGCGGCAGTCTAGCTCACAGCAACCTTGAACGCCTGGGCTTACGAAATCCTCCTGCCTCAGCCTCCCAAGTAGCTGGGACTCCAGGGCCGCCACCACACCTGGCTAATTTTTTCTATTTTTAGTAGAAACAGGGGTCCCACTCTTGCTCCGGCTGGTCTCGAACTCCTGAGATCAAGCAATCTTCCCACCTCGGTCTCCCAGCATGTTAGGATTACAGGCGTGAGCCACTGCCCCTGGCTGAGGAGAGATAGCTTGTGTCTCCAGTTCTGGCTTTCTTTGCAGCAAGCGATGGCAGAGTAAATGACAACTGGGTGGAGCGTTTTAGCCAAGAAGTTAGGATTACAGAAGCCCACTGTTTCTATGGCTTCCCAATTGCCCCGTAAAACGTACATTCTGAGATGTGTAGTTCCTTACGGACACATTAAAGATCCCAAAGACAGGGAATTGCTCTTGAATGCCATTGAAAGGATGGCTCATGTGAAGGAGACAGACTGGGCCGTGCGTTGGGCTGGGGAGGAACAGGCCACCCCGCAACGTGCTGCAGCCTTTGCCGCAGTGGAAGGCATCTTCTTTCCCGGTTCAGCTGCATCGATGTTCTGGCTCAAGAAAGGGGGACTGATGCCCGGCCTCACACTTTCCAATGAGCTTAGTAGCAGAGATGAGGGTTTACGCTGTGACTTGCCTGCCTGGTGGTCAAACACCTGGTACACAAACCATCCGAGAAGAGAGTAAGAGAAATGATTATCAATGCTGATAGGATAGAACAGGAGTTCCTCACTGAGGCCTGGCTGGTGAAGCTCAGTGGGAGGAGATTGCACGTCAGTGGGGCGGTTTGTGTTGAGTTTGTGGCACACATTTTCGCTGGAACTGGGTTTCAGCAAGGTTTGCAGAGCAGAAAATCCATTGGAATATTTCACTGGAAGGAAACACTAACTTCTTTGAGAAGAGAGTAGGTGAATATCAGAAAATGGGAGTGATATCAGTCCAACAAAGAATTCTTTTACCTTGAATGATGACTTCTAAAAGAACTGAAGACATACTCTTGATTTTATTGGTTTTTACCCCCGTTCTCATAAAAACAAAAAACAAAAAAATCATCTATAGTGTATTAACCAGCTACACCATGAATTAGCCATAATGTTCATTAACAGCGTCTTTAAAACTATGTAGCTACCCCCAAATCAGCCCTGTTTATTAATAATGCTAGTGGTGTCACCTAGAAGGAAAGGATATTTAAGATCTTGTCTGTGTTTGGCTTTTGTAAGCAGGCCAGCTGCCTGTGGCTTCACCATGGCAGTAACAGCAAGAATCGTGGCCTTATCGTGAGGGGTCCGCTAGTGACCTGTCCCATTAGGATTAAACATTCACTTATTGCCACATGCAGTTGGAAGATGTAGCCTCACTGCTTCAAAGCAGATTTTAAAGTTTACTTGTTTGTATATAAAACTCGCGCTTTACAAACATAACATTGTACTGTCAAGGGAATAGCCTGATTTATTTGGTTTCTACACCAAATACAAAATATCACTAACAGGAGCCAATTCAAAATTTACCAGGTTACTAAAGTAAGTTAAACCAGTGTAGACTAAGCATGTCATTTTTAAGCTTTATTTTCTTTAATGAATTGAAATACTCTTTTAATCAACTTTAAAATCAACCCTGTACATACCTAGATATTAGTCTCTTGGTGCCGCATACAACACAGGTTGTGTTTTTCATCGTGTAGCCTGAGTAGAGTTTTGTGGGATAAGAGATAAAGGGTCATCTTCTAGGACAAGGATCTTCTAAACCTAAATGGTTGGGAATTGAGACACAGTCTGGGCTGACTGCTAGTGACCTGGGTCTTAATATGTGTTAGGGGCAGTGTCATTTTATTTCTCAAATTGTATTTTCCCCAACTTCTAGTTGATATGAAGAGATCCTTGGAGAGTGTTTAGTTGGGGTCTAAGGTAAATGTACATTTTCAATTCATCCTTGAATAGAATGGCTTGCTTAAGATCTTGCTCCTGTTAAGTGGTAAAATCCAGGGTTGAAATCAGCTCCCCTAAGTGCTGTTTGTTCTGATTTTGTTTAATTTGTGTGTTAAGTAGGTAATGTTGAGAGTTAATTCATTTATATTTACTATATGTCTTTTAAATTAGAAAATATTTTTCTTGCATATGTCCTTTTAGATTTTACCTGTAGTTCACAGTTAGAGAAAAAAGACCCAGGAATGTCCTTAAGTTTGTAATTGACTAAACATTGCTCAGTGTGATTCCAACATTTGTCTAAACCTGAGCATCATCTGGTAGATTCTTAAACTTCAGTAGAAAACTTGTGTTGTATGAATTGTTAATAACGTATTCAAACTAATTTCAGAAGAAAATATAAGCTAATAGATATACTTATAGGGCTAGTTTGAAGTACTCTGCCTTTATGTTTGGGGGAAATGATATATAAACAACTATAGCCGAGCACAGAGTACCCAGGGGAGAGGGAGATGAGGCTGGCGGGCAGGAACAGGGTCCTGGAAGCCCGCCTGTGCCCTGCCAGGGTGTGGACGCTCCTCCAGCAGTGGCTCCAATGTGGGTTTCCACCAAGCATAGCACGTAGACCGAACTGGTAGTGAACGTGATGCATTTCGGTACTATTTTCAAGTGTGTGGGGAGCTGTCCTGAAGACAGGAATCTCGGGGCGTGGGTGCTGCCCAGAAAACTGGGGTCCTCAGTGACTCAGCACTTGCCCGCAGGTGTAGCTCTCCCATCTTGGATTCAACCGGTGTTCTTTGCTTTAGGCTTGGGTAAGCAACACAGTTAATCAGTAGATAAAATTAGCCTCACTTGTTCCAGAGACTTTGCCCTGGAGCTAACAATAGAAGAAAGTAGATGATGGACATTGATTACTTGTAAGCTTGACTAAATAAAGGTCCTGTGATGTTGGTTCATGGCCCCTGAATGGGAACTGTGAGTTAAGTGGAATGTGGTCTTTAGAAAACTGGGATGTGCACTCAAGTAGGTAGGCAGTTACCCAATTGTATCGGTTCTCCTTTTCTCTTGTATAAATATAGCCCCCAAAATAAACTCGGCACGGCAGTCCTCACAGACTCCGTCCTCCCGTTCCCATCTGTGTGTGTGTCTCTCTTTATTTCTCATCCTCACCCCCGAACTCCAGGTTCCGCACGTCGCTGGCAGGTGGTGGCCCGTACGGGGGGTCTCTCTTTCTACGAGGGCCTTTAGTAGTGCTTGGAGAACCGGGACTCGGTGAAGGACGTCCGTTAACAAGGTGAGTGGGGCAGGGAGTGTAATTAACGGGAGTAATAAATATGGGTCAAGGGAACAGCCGTATGCTGTTTGTACAAGTACTAAAAAGTATGCTTCGGACCTGAAGTGTTAAGAGTAGGAAAGAAACAGTTGGAGAATTTTTTAACTTTTGTAGAAGAAGTGTATCCCTGGTTCCCTGAAGAAGGGACAATTAATTTAGACACTTGGAAAAAGGTAGGGGTGAGACTTCAGGACTATTATACTGCTCATGGTCCAGAGCGAGTGCCTGTGGATACTTTCTCTTTGTGGAATCTTGTTAGAGATTGCTTAGATCCTAGACATGAAGGTCAGCGCCTGACTATGGGCACAAGGGATCCGGACCCTTGTCCCCAGGCAAGCGCTGAGAAAGACGCCAATCAGAACTCGCCTTCCTCCCCTGCAAACCCTTACCAGGAAGCTAGAGACTTATTATTACAGACTCAAAACTTTAATGAACCCCAAGAGGAACTAAATCCTGAAGAAGAGGAAGATCTGGAGGAGGCAGCCGCCCGATATCATAATGAAGATCTGGGGCCTTGGGCTTTTGCCATGACCGCTTCCGCAAAATCTCAAAATACTTATAAGGAGCCAGATCTGGCAAAAGAGGTTAAGGCGGTCAGATAAATGTTACAGCAGGTTTTAATCCAACTGCCTTTAAAGACCTCTCCGCCAGGACCCCCATTGCCTTTACAAGTACCAAAGCTTGATCAACTGTCTCAGAAGTCTTATCCTCCTTCTGTAATTGCCGGGCTAGACCCCCGCCCGCTCAGCCCGTGGATGCTGCCCTTCAGGAGCATCCTAATGGCAAGCCTTTGCTCATTCCACCGCCTGCCCTAGAAGAGGCCTCCTGGACCTTTGGCCTCTCCCCCCTTCAAAAGGCCATTAAAAAGGCTGCTGATGCCGGGCGCGGTGGCTCACGCCTGTAATCCTAGCTCTCTGGGAGGCTGAGGCGGGTGGATTGCTCAAGGTCAGGAGTTCGAAACCAGCCTGAGCAAGAGTGAGACCCTGTCTCTACTATAAATAGAAAGAAATTAATTGGCCAACTAATATATATACAAAAAATTAGCCGGGCATGGTGGCGAATGCCTGTAGTCCCAGCTACTTGGGAGGCTGAGGCAGCAGGATTGCTTGAGCCAGGAGTTTGAGGTTGCTGTGAGCTAGGCTGACGCCATGGCACTCACTCTAGCCTGGGCAACAAAGCGAGACTCTGTCTCAAAAAAAAAAAAAAAAAAAAAAAGGCTGCTGATACCAATGAAAGTCTAGACGGGTTTGAGATGTACCCAGTTTTTGAGCGTGGCGATAATAACCGCCGCTATCACCAGCCTCTTCCAATTAAACAATTAAAAGAGTTAAAAGCTGCCTGTGCACAGTATGGTCCCACTGCGCCTTTTACGGAGGCCTTATTAGAATCTTTGGCCACTATGGCAATGCCTCCCAATGATTGCAAGAATATAACTAAGGCCTGTCTGAGTGGGGGAGATTATTTGTTATGGAAATCTGAATTTGCTGATCAGTGCCAAGCGACAGCAGATATTAATAGAGCGCAGAATATCCATGTTACTTTTGACATGCTTGCAGGCGAGGGTGACTACCGAGCTTTAGAACAACAGCTCCACTTTACCCTCGCTGCTTATGTGCAAACTAATGCTGCCGCCCAGCAAGCCTGGCGTAAATTGCCTAGCTCGCAGAAAACAGAAGATCTTACAAAAATCAGGCAGGGCCCCAATAAACCTTACCAAAATTTCCTGTCTCGGCTCTTAGAATCCACCGGGAGACTGATCAACGACAATGAAGCTAAAACGCTCTTGGTTAAACAGTTGGCCTATGAGAACGCCAATTCGGGGCATGCCAGGCCGTTCTTAGACCTTTTAAAAAGAAGGGGACATTTGCTGACTATGTCAGACTGTGTTCCGACATTGGGCCATCCCATATGCAGGGAGTCACTTTGGCCTCGGCTTTGCAAGGAAAAACAGTAAAGGAGATTCTGTTTCAACAGCAAGGGAAAAAGGGCGGCGGAGGCAAAGCAAGGGTTTCTTGCCCACCTGGCAGTTGTTACAATTGTGGACAGCTAGGACATCGTGCTGCCCGATGCCCAAAAGCTCAGGCCACAGAGAAACCAAAACGACTCCCTGGGCTGTGCCCGGTATGTAAGAAGGGAAACCATTGGGCTAAAGATTGTAAGTCTACCACAGACGTGTATGGGAATAGATTGCCTCCTCGGCAGGGAAACCGGAAGAGGGGCCAGCCCCAGGCCCCGCAACTATGTTATAAGACAGTGCAAAAACCGACCCCACAAAGCGGGGTCCCAAAACAACAGAAAAAATCCGTTTGTGACTTGTTCAAAGCAACCCCAGGCAGCACAAGATTAGACCTCAGTGCCGCGGCCTGCACAGTGCTAACCCCCAAAATGGGCATGCAAGCTCTTCCCACCAGAGTTTATAGCCCCTTGCCTCAAGGCACTGTGGGTCTTCTCTTAAAAAAAAAAATAGTACTACCATAAAAGGCTTGCTTATGGCTCCAGGAGTTATAAATCCAGACTTTACTAAAAAAATAAAAATTATGACCTATTCTCCTCATACAATTACAGTTGTAAATCCAGGCCAACGTATTGCTCAACTTGTACTGTTACCTGTGGCACTGCTAGCAAAGTCTCAGTCGCAGCATGCCCGAGGGACATCAGCCTTCGGGTCCTCGGATGCCTATCGGGTGCAGTCAATTACCGAGAATAAACCTGAAATGTTCCTCTGAATAAATAAAAAGGCCTTTAGAGAAATATCAGACACAGGGGCAGACGTTTCGGTTATATCTAAACATCATTGGCCTTCTCAATGGCCCAAGCAGGGGGCTATCAGTTCCTTCCAAGGTATTGGTCAGGCCCATAATCCTGAACAAAGTTGCAATTTGCTAACATAGAAAGATGAATAGGGGCATTCAGGACAATTCTGTCCTTATATTTTGCCTGGTTTGCCTGTAAATCTCTGGGGAAGGGATGTCATGCAAGCCATGGGAGTATACCTGTATAGCCCAAATTCGTAGTTACCCAACAGCTATTTAACCAGGGGCTGCTCCCTACTCAAGGCCTTGGAATTCGGGGCCAAGGCATTACACAACCTATTCAGGCTACACCGCGACCGCCTCGGGTCGGTTTGGGTTGTTTTTAGGAGGGGCCTTTGATTCTCCTGTAACCCACGCTGATCCTATTACTTGGACATCTGACACGCCTGTGTGGGTTGATCAATGGCCCCTTAATCAGGAAAAGATAGCCACTGTGGAGCAGCTGATGCAGGAGCAGCTGGGTAGCGGCCATATAGCCCCTTCAAATTCCCCCTGGAATTCCCCAATCTTTGTTATCAAAAAGAAATCAGGTAAATGGAGGTTGCTTCAAGACCTTAGGCAGGTCAATGCAACTATGGAACTCATGGGAGCCCTGCAGCTTGGCCTCCCAGCTCCTATGGCTATTCCGGCTCATCCTTTTAGAATTATTATTGATCTGAAAGATTGCTTTTACACCATCCCTCTTGCACCCCAAGATTGCAAACGCTTTGCCTTTAGCATTCCTTCTACTAAATTTAGAGAGCCAATAAAACGTTATCATTGGCTAGTGCTGCCCCAAGGGATGGCTAATAGCCCTACCCTTTGTCCAAAGTTTGTTGCCAATGCTCTGTGGGCCACCAGGGCCAAATACACTTCTGTTTATATCATACGTTATTTAAATGATATCCTAATGGCTCATGCTGATGAGGGGTATTTGCTTCAAACTTTTAATCATATAACCATCCAATTAAAAAGATGGGGCCTTCTTATTGCCCAAGAAAAGGTGCAATGACACCCTCCTTATTCATATTTGGGGTATCAACTGTATAAACCTTTCAGCAATCAAAAAATTCAGCTCCGTAAAGATTGTCTCAAGACTCTTAATGATTTCCAAAAATTACTGAGAGATATCAGTTAGATTCAACCTTACTTAAAAATAACCACAAGAGATCTTAAGCCTCTTTTTGACATTTTAAAAGAAAATTTGAACCCTAATTCCACCCCCCCCACCCCTCCCGCCCCCCCGTCAGCTAACTCCTGATGGGCGGCGAGCCTTAGAGCTTGTAGAACGAGAACTGTCTCACCAGCATGTGCCCTATGTTAACTATGATCAGAATTGGGCCAGTTATGTCCTGCCCACTTCTCATACCCCCACCGCGGTCCTTTATCAAAAGGGTCCGTTACTATGGCTGCATTTGCCATCCACTCCATCTAAAGTTCTAACACCCTATTATAAAATGGTTGCTGCATTAATTCATATGCTGCGGTCAGAATCCTGTAAACTATTAGGCCAAGAGCCACACCTTATCTGTGTCCCTTTCTCCTGTCAGCAACAAGACTGGTTGTTCCAGCATAGTGACTCTTGGGCCATAGCACTAGCTAATTACACTGGTAAACTTGATAATCATTATCCCCCTGATAAACTGCTGCAATTTGCCAGCCTGCATCAATTTATTTTTCCCACCAAAGTGTCTTCCAAACCTCTCGATAACGCTATTTTAGTTTTTACTGATGGGTCTTCTAATGGTGTGGCGGCTTACACAGTAAATAACCAAACCAAAGCCTGGTACACTGGCTCTTCCTGGGCACCGGAGGTTGAGTTGCAGGCCGTCTTCTCTGCACTAAAACTATTCCTGATAAGCCCGTCAATTTGTATTTGGACAGTCACAATATAATTAGAGCTCTCCAAGTGATAGAAACTGTGCCCTTTATTGGCACTTCTAATAGTAATGTTCAAAAGTTATTTCGAGCATTGCAGGCTCTTATTCAATCTCGTTCAGAGAAATGTTTTTTCAGCCACCTTCGTGCCCATTCACATTTGCCTGGTCCTCTAAGCCTTAGAAATAAAATTATAGACCTTGCTACCAAGGCAAAACCCCCGTTAGTCCTATTTACTCAAAAACAATTGGTGCAGCAATCTCACGCCTTGCATCATCAAAACAGTCATACACTTAGACTGCAGTTTAAAATAACCAGAAAAGCTGCTCGCCAGGTTGTTAAAACGTGTCCCTCCTGTTCACAGCTGCTCCCCGTCCCCCATTATGGTGTTAACCCCCGTGGTCTTCTGCCTAACCACTTGTGGCAAGTGGATGTTACCCACGTCTCTTCTTTTGGTCGTGTAAAATATGTTCATGTGACTATATATACTTATTCTGGGTTTTTAATGGCTGCCCTGCAATCTGGTGAAGCTGGTAAACATTGCGGGGCTCATTGCCTCCGGTGTTTTGCTTCTATGGGTCAGCCTAAGTGTATAAAAACTAACAATGGCCCTGCATATACTGGTCATAAATTTCAAAACTTTTTGTTAAGATTAGGAATCGGGCATGAGACTGGTATTCCTTATAATCCACAAGGGCAAGGCATCGTCGAACGTGCCCATCAAACGCTAAAACGTCAAATTGAAAAGATAAAGAAGGGGGACCTGTATCCCCTTGCCCCCCAGAATTATCTAAACCATCTCTTTTTATTTTAAATTTTCTTATTTTGGACTCACAAGGCCGCTCAGCGGCTCAGAGATTCTGGTGTCCAGATGCAGGACAAACTACTCCCTTGGTGCAATGGAAGGATCCCCTAACAGGACGATGGTCGGGACCTGACCCAGTGCTAATTTGGGGGCGAGGACATGTTTCTGTTTTTCTGCAGGATGCTGGATGCAGGAGCCATCACTGGAAAATCGAATGAAGAGGATGAGACTCCAGTGTGTGACACCTCCGAGGCACAAAACCCTGCCCTCAACAGAACAAGCCCCCCTACCCGCGTGGGGCCAGATCAAGAAATTGGCTGAAAAAGCCCAGACACTGGTCAGTGAGACTGGACAACTGCTCACCTGCCACCACCGCCTGGGGTGCTTCCATGTGAAAAGGAGCCGTTTTGCTCCCGTTTTGCATGTACCCTGGAGACGGTGTCGTGACCAAACTGCGGCACAAATCTCTATTCCTGGCATCAATCAGAACCTGTATGTCTCTCTGGATTTACCGCAACTCCATCAGGAGATTACAGGCATGTTAGATATGCCTTCCCTTGATACTAGTATAGCTACGGAGGCTAGGGATTTTGTTAATCAACTCCTGGGCCATGTCCCCTCTCTTACTGATTTTAAAAGTTTGTTCTTTATGGTTGCTGGAGTCTTTGCTCTCCTTCTACTTATTTTGTGTGTTACCCCTGTTTTGCTTCGGCCAATAACAAAAAAAAAATATTTTAGCCATGAAGGCTGCTCTGTATTCGACCAACCTACAGATGAAAGCCTATCAGCGGGCCCCTGTTTAAGGAATAAAAAATGGGGAGGTGTGGGGAGCTGTCCTGAAGACAGGAATCTCGGGGCGTGGGTGCTGCCCAGAAAACTGGGGTCCTCAGTGACTCAGCACTTGCCCGCAGGTGTAGCTCTCCCATCTTGGATTCAACCGGTGTCCTTTGCTTTAGGCTTGGGTAAGCAACACAGTTAATCAGTAGATAAAATTAGCCTCACTTGTTCCAGAGACTTTGCCCTGGAGCTAACAATAGAAGAAAGTAGATGATGGACATTGATTACTTGTAAGCGTGACTAAATAAAGGTCCTGTGATGTTGGCTCATGGCCCCTGAATGGGAACTGTGAGTTAAGTGGAATGTGGTCTTTAGAAAACTGGGATGTGCACTCAAGTAGGTAGGCAGTTACCCAATTGTATGGTTCTCCTTTTCTCTTGTATAAATACAGCCCCCAAAATAAATGCAGCACGGCAGTCCTCACAGACTCTGTCCTCCCGTTCCCATCTGTGTGTGTCTCTTTATTTCTCATCCTCACCCCCGAACTCCAGGTTCCGCACGTCGCCGGCAGGCTCCGGCACAAGTGTACATATTTCCTGATGTGATTAAAAATACAGGTTGATTTTAAAAGCAATGTTTAATTTTTTTTTTTTTTTGGAGACAGTCTCACTCTGTTGCCCGGGCTAGAGTGCCATGGCGTCAGCCTAGCTCACAGCAACCTCAAACTCCTAGGCTCAGGCGATCCTCCTGCCTCAGCCTCCGAAGTAGCTGGGACTACAGGCATGCGCCACCATGCCCAGCTAATTTTTTCTCTATATATTTAGTTGGCCAAATAATTTCTTTCTATTTTTAGTAGTGATGGGGTCTCGCTCTTGCTCAGGCTGGTTTCAAACTCCTGACCTTGAGCGCGATCCACCCGCCTCGGCCTCCCAGAGTGCTAGGATTATAGGCATGAGCCACTACGCCTGGCCAGCAATGTTTAATAAGTGTCATATACTATTTCCCCAATTAAAAAAAATAGCTATTATCATATGTAGGTGAGTTTACAAGAAAAAAATCAGTCCTCTTCTGGAACCCTTCAAAACAAGGGAGCCCCCTGGTCATCTCGGGTTATTGAAGGGGATCAGTCTCACATTCACGGTCTAGGGGGCTCACTTTGGTGTGAATGAGGAAGATGGATTGCAGGAAGGGTTCACAGAGGAGGGGACACAATTTAGGAGACTTTGGTCTGAGCCGGGAAGGATGCAGACTGGACTGTGATGATGGCAGTTGACTGGAAGGAGGGACTCGCAGGCGGGATGCTCTGATGGTGGACGGAGTGGAACTTAGTGCACTATTCGAGGTCAGGCGGGGCAGGAGCTGGAGTTGGCCGATTAAGGCCCCGTCCCCAAAAGTATCCATGTGCCATCCCTGGAATCTGTGGATGTTACATTTCATGATAGAAGAGTACTGCGCACATGTGATTAAGACAAGGATTTCGAGATGGGGTGATGATTCTGAATAGTCTGGGGGTCCCTAAGCCCAACCCAGGTATTTCCTAAGTGAAAGGCAGAAGGGATTGGACATGGAAAGAAAGGAGAAGGCCAGGTATCCTGGAGGCAGAGGTGAGGGGGACGTGGCCCCAAGACAGGGACGTCCATCAGCCCCGGGAGCTGTAGGCAACCATTACTGAGCTCTCCCTACGGCCTCCATAAGGAGCACAGCCCTGCGGGTGCCTTGATTTCCCCACAGTGATACCAATTTGGGGCTTCTGACCTCCAGAATTGGGGGAGAATAAGTTGTTTATGCCAAGAAGTTTGTGGTTGTTATGGCAGCCACAGCTGTAAGCCAGGAACCTACCATGTCACCTGAGTCAGGTGACCTGCTGGGCGGTGGGTCCACTGGCAGGAGGGGCTCCTGGAAGGAAGAGGCAGAGGGGGGCGGACAGCATGTCCGGTTACATCATGCTTCTGAGATGACCATGGGGTGCGTGCATGGAGTGGCCAGTTGGCAACTGGACGCTGGTTCCTGGGGCTCGGGCGGAGGGGGAGGGGAGCAGGAGGCTGAGGGCCGGGGCGTGTGCAGGCACTGAGGGGCTCCCTGCGTCATTTGAGTGACAAATGGTCACTCAAGGCGGAAACCTGCACATGCACCTAGAACAATTGATAAATGGCAAATAATTTCTACTGGGCATGGCACAGCAGTCAAACCACAGTGGAGAGATGCCACCAAGCAGGCTGAGGGTGGCTCTGAGGGGACGCCACTCTTGTGCTGCTGCTGGACACGAACCCGTGCCTGGCTGGGGCTCCCTCAGAGCACGGCTGGCAGCAACGAGGGGCTCCTGTTCGCCCTCCACGGCCATGTTTGCTCTTCCTCTCGAGAGTGGGACCCTGTCAGTAACGCGCAGTGGCTTCGGACCAAGCGTTTCTTTTGTGAGGCCTGGACCTCAGGCCGCTGTTGGCAAGAGGACATTGGCTCTCTGGAACTGATTACTACCCAGGGCAAAAACCCACTTCATTATGAAAACTACTCTCGACCCAAGGCCCCAGACCGACGATCATGACAAGACCAGGGCAGAAGTGCAGGACAAGAATTTATTAGAGCAAGACGTTGAAACCACACATTCTGCAGGGAAGGTCATTGAAAGATGGTGGAAACCAGGATAAAATAGGTTTTACACCTTATCGGGAACATCCCATCATTATTTTCCCCTGAAAGGAAAGAAG
This sequence comes from Microcebus murinus, assembly GCF_040939455.1. Classification (NCBI taxonomy): domain Eukaryota; kingdom Metazoa; phylum Chordata; class Mammalia; order Primates; family Cheirogaleidae; genus Microcebus; species Microcebus murinus. Next base: position 13,776,214 of record NC_134107.1, read on the forward strand.
AAAGGAAGCTGAGGTTAGTTATGCCACTCCCGGAGACGACATGAGAACACACCAGGTCACCATGGAATTCTTCCACCAAGGGAGTTGGAGGGGCAGAGGCAGGACCCCAGTGTGTGGGGCCACCAGGGCCTGGACCTGGTACCATCACCAGGTCCATTCAGGGAGGGGACAGCCTTTCCCCGTCAGGCCAATGAGCCCTGAGGTCACCCAAGCTCATGGCTCAGGCTCCTAACGGAGGGGAGGGCAGAGAAATGGATGGAGGGGCCCCAGGGTGCTTTTCCCTGAGTCCAGGACTGAGGTCTCTCCCTTTCTTGCAGTGGGGTCACAGGCTGAGAGGCTGGGTGGGGCTGGGAGGGACCCAGGGACTCTGCTTCCAGCACTCATGGCCTGTGTGCCCCTTGGCACGGGGCCTGCAGCTCCCATGGGTGTTTGCAGCGGAGCCTCACGACCTAACCCCAGGGGGAGATAGGCCCAGAGGCCTCTGGAAACACCTGATTTCTTGAGAAAGGCATAATGGAAGCGCTCCGGCTTCCCATAGCCCTGCGGGACACAAAGCAGTGAGGTCTCTGCCCAGCTGTTGTGATCTGGAGTGTGATGTGGGTATGGTTGGGACGGTGGGCTGTCAGGGCTGGGTGTGGGCTCCTGGCTCTGCAGAGGCCACCAGAGAAGCCCAGCCTGCCAGCTCTGTGTCTGCCTGAGGGCTGGCTCTAGGTCCCCCCACCCCTTTATCTCCCTGTTCAGTGCTCCCGACACTGCCCACGAGGCCCCACAGTGACTGTGCCCCAGGGTGTGAGTGGACCTTGGCCTCAGGACAGCTCCCTTGGCCCCCCACCGTCACTGCCTGCCTGGGCCCCGACTCTTCTCCTTCTTGGCACCCTGCGGGAACACGGCAGGCAGGCAGGTGACCTGAGGAGGAAGAGCATGCCCAGGACTCTGTGTGCAGCTGAGCTGAATTCAGCAGGTGTAATGGTGGCGCCCACCCTGTGGCCCTGGGTCACCCTATGAAGAGGTGACCAACAGGGCCGGTGCCCCACGATCTATGTTCCCATAGGGCAGCAAGCTGACCTCATTTTCTGCGGTGCGGCTGACCAGAAGACTCTAACTATGCATAAAGAAGAAAGAAATTACCAATATTTTTTCAATTTCCATTCTGTTCCCAAAGGACATCTGATCTGTGCATTTCTTCACTTCCAGCTTTGCTGCAACATCTTTCTTAGGTGCCTCAAATTTGGCAAGTTCTAACTTCAATATTTTCTTTTCAGCGAACAAGAAGCCCACCATTCCAGAAGCAAGGGCTGGACAGACCACTGCATTGGCTGAAGCACAAGAATAAAAATACAATCTTTGAAAAGAAAATCAATTTTATTCCCATTGCTCCCTTATGTTGGACCCAGCAGGATCCCCACGGTTTTCTGTTTCCATCCCATAATAGTGCCAATGAGAATGTAAGACCCTGGAGACTGTGACCTCCTCAAGATCTCCGGCAAGGGGCAGAGCTGGGACTGGAAAACTGGTTTCCTAATCGCTCATTCAGCTTTTGTTTACTTAAGGCATTACTTCCCAGAGCGTCTCTGGTTGCTGAAATTCCCTTTTCCAGTTGTGAGAATATTAAATGTTCTCTGCCAACTGAGTGATGCCTTGATGGTCTTGGCTATTGGTGAAGAGCAGGTTGGGGGTAATCAGATTTTGAAGTGAGTCGTTGAGTTAGAACCCTGCCAGAGATCAGAGAAGTAAGGATAACTCCAGAAAAGAAGTAAAATTACTAAAATGTTGCAGGTGACATTTTGAGAGTAAGTCGGAGGATTTGGATTATGTCATTGGTTGCAGACGGAGCTAAGAGGAAAATGAAATAAAAGAAAGCGAATCAGTTTTCAGCCCATCAGCAGCTTGTACAGGAAATTGCGACTGGCCCCTTTACTCTGCTGGGACATCCAGAGTCCCTAGAAAGAGTGAGAGGAGGAAACTGGGGCTCATTCCTGGCCTGCCTGGGAATTGTGGGGGGACCTAAGGCACTCACTTCGCACTCACTTCTGGACTCTCGATTCCCCAAGTCTTTTGCAAACACCCTGCACCCAGCAAGGGCCCACCAGGCTCTGATATCAGCCCCCACAGGACAACATCCAACTGCAGGGAGACTTTGGAGAGGGCAGGACCAGAAGCCACAGAGACAAAGAGGAGGAGATTCAGAAAGTAGGAGGAAAGAGAAAACTCAGAGGACTGGACCAGTCCTGAGAGAGGACATGAGGACGTGCAAAAGAATTGCAGAAAGAATGGCTAGAATTGAATTCTAGAAAAGCAGAAATAATAATGCCAAGGATTATACTAGTTCTATGACCAATACGGGTAGGACCCTAGAAAACTAGTCGTGCCCCGAGATGTGCTTTGAGAGCTGCTTGTTTTGAGTCCACTTGCAGGTTCACTTTCAGAGAGGCCGAGGGCACCAGCGCGTCTTGCACTGGGAGCCTCCAGCGTCCTTCCAGCTGCAACGCTTTAGGAGATTGAGTTTATGACTTAGGAAGCGTGGGCTCAATTGGCACCTAAGGGCTCTGGGAGGAGAATGATAACCAGAGATACCAGCTTGCGACTACAGCGGGACTCTGACCACGCTTAATCTCACTGCACTGCCATAGGCACTCCTGGCAGAAGGTCCGAGCACCAGTGCTAGGAGGAGGCTTGCAGAGGGCGAACGTCTTGCCCAAGGCCAAAGGGCTGGAAGTGGCAGAGCCCAGATTCCCCCAAAGCTGCCGACACATCCTGCTGCATCTGGATACAGACCACAGTCAGACGTGAAGCTCAGGCAGAATCCTGACATTTGCCTGGGATGGTTTTCTGTAAAACTTCCGTGGTATTGGGTTGATGAGATGAGCCCTGGGCTGTTTTAGGGGTAGTTCAACAAGCACAGGAAAAGTTTTGAATTCTGGTTTGTTCCAGATCCCAACCGCACCCCTACTAGGTCTACCTGGTGCTCATAGAAGGGTACCGGCCAGGGGCTGGGGCTAGACTGATGACAACTGATACTCACCCTCGTAGCAAGCAAGGGCCAGAATGACCAGCAGAAGGCACACCGACAGCCTCATGGTGGCTGGTTTTGCGTTGAGCTTTCAGCTGTGGCAAATGATGGAGAATTTGACTCAGCTGCGGGAGGCTGTGGAGCCTGCGAGCCCAGGGCTATTTATTTGTACCTAGTAAGCCTCGCTGGTCCTGCCCACATAGGCAGATGGCAGGTCACAAGGCCTGGCTTCCAGCCCTTCCTTCCTCAGGGAGGGCTGATTCTGTCATCGGTGCCATGTCCCCACGTGTCCCTGCATCCTGAGTGTGTCGGGTCACAGGAGGGCGGCCTGGACAGATCTCTACCGGGTTTTCCAGGTGAGCGTTCAGGCGCCTCTGGGAATGTTCCTGGATCCTCCTCAGTTTGCTTTTGGGATTTTGGTGACAGTATGTTTGTTCTTCTGTCAGTGCAGAGGCACAGGTGGGTTCCTACTTTAGGAGGACAGACCCCGGGGACACAGGAACCTGGGGGACTGGGCTTTGGTTGTCAGAGAGCAGGCACATACGAGGACCCCACTCTGCACCCCCATGTTTGTGTCTGACAGTGGACCGGGTGCGTCTCAGTTGCACGCCGATCAAGTCTGAACAAGACACATCCTGTCCCTCAGCGCCTCCCATCACCACCACCTTCAGCACAGAGGTGCCTTAAAGCATTGTTGAACACACCCCACTTTGGAGAATTTGCTTGGGGACAGCAGTGCTCTGCCTGTTCCCTAGCCTGCCTCACTCCTCAGCCATGGGCTTTGTTCATGGGTGGAGTTGTCAGCATAGCTGAGCTTCAGATTTTCTGTGCATTAGTGTCCTAGGACAACTAGCCACCCCTATCTCATGACAGGGCTGATGTGATGATCAAGTGATCCAGACTCTTTTTTTCTAAAGAGCTCCTGGGGTGTGAGGTTCCAGGTAAGCATCAGAGGTGGGGAGAGTAGTTCTGCTCCAGGGTCCCAGGCAGGAAAGATGACACAGATGAGCAGGGTGGGTGGCCCTTTCCCCTTCCCCCTTGGGCTCAAGTCTTCCACTTCCAACCTAGCTTTGCTGTCTGGGCCAATCCCAATTTCCATGGAAAGTGAAGGCAGCCCCCAGCCAAAGTCATGCACACCCCGCCTGCCAGTCCAGTCCTGTGCCGTTATACTCTGTGTGATTAGGAAACCACCAGAAATTGCCCAGTCATGGTGACTAACGCCTGTAATCCCGGCACTTTGGGAGGCCAAGGCAGGAGGATCACTTGAGGCCAGGAGTTGAAGAACAGTCTGAGTAACATATTGAGAACCCAGCTCTATAAATATAAAGAATAAAGAAATTAGCTGGGTGTGGTGGTATATTCCTGTAGTCCCAAGTTACTAGAGAGGCTGGGGCAGGAGGATTGCTTGAGCCCAAGAATTGGAGGTTGTTGAGGTTGCTGTGAGCTAGGATAATGCCACTGCACTCCAACTGGGTCAACAGAGAGAGACTTTGTCTCCAAACAAACAAAAAAAGGAAATACCAGAAATGTGTCACTTAAAAGTATATTTGAGAGGAGTCACTGGGAAGCCAGAGGTTTTCCGTCTCAGTTCTACAATCAAATCACCTGGGAGCTTGTAGAAAACACAGAGCCCCCAATGTCCCCAGTGCTCCCCAGGCTCTGGGGGTCTGACTGAGTGGGTCTGGGGGGAGGCCCGGACTCCCGCACTGCTAAAACTCCGCTGGCAATCCCGACAGCAGGAGCGCCGAGAACCACCCAGAAAGACCTTACTGGCTGTGTTGTCAGACACGCGTTGGCAGGTTTGGCTGAACCCCAGTGGAGGGCAACAGTGGCTGTCACTTACACCTCACAGGATGGGCAGGGGGCATCCCAGAAGCCAGCTTGGCCTCCACCACCAAGGAGCCCGAGGTGCATGGGGAGGCCATGGCCCCTGGAGTTCAGATCTGTGTTCATGGTCTATTGGACCTTAGGAAGATCACTCAGCTCATGTAAACCCAATTTTCTCATTCGTCGAAACAGGCTAATAATAGTCTGTCTCCATTGTTGCGTTCATAGATGATCAAATGAGTGTGTTGTGTGCATGGCGGGGGGTGGGGGGTGGGTGGCGTGGAAAGTTCTGATGAAAAATGTTGGGAGGTGAGGACGAGTAAACAAAGCCCATTCAAAAGCCACTTTAGGATCTATAGAATTTTGTCATGCAGAAAACTTGAGGGGAGGGAGGCTGAGAGAGCAGCAGCAGGGAGGGCGAGACGGCGTGAAGCAGGATCGGCACTGCTAGTAACGGTAGTCACTCCCTCGCAGATCATCAACCAGCCCGCGGTGGAATAGGGAAGGCTTTGTGACTCAGAACAGGATGGGCCACATCAAGGGGACTTCCCTTTTACTCTGCGGGCCATGATGGCAGAATGGGTAGGACAGGTGTGACCCACCCAGGCGTTTTTTGTCCCAGTGCTTTCTTGCTGGGTTTCAGACCGCAAGTCAAACCCATTTCACACCCATTAGTACGACTGTTATCAAAAACACAAAATAGCAAGTTTGACTACAGTATGGAGAAATAGGAAACCTTATACCTTGGTGGTGGGAATGTGCAATGGGGCAGCTACTAAGGAAAGAGTACGGAGTTCCCTCAAAAATGAAAAATGGAATCACCGTATGACCAAGCAATCCCACTTCTGGGTATATGTCCAAAAGGACCGAAAACGGTCTAGACGAGATATTTGCAAATCTGTGTTTATAGAAGCACTATTCACAATCGCCAGGAGGTGGACACAACCTAAATGTGCAGATGGATGGACAAACAAAATGTGGTATATACATACAATGGAATATTATTCAGCCTGAAAAAGGAAAGAAATCCCATCACATGCCACAACATGAGTGAATCCTGAGAACATCTTTCTTACTTGAAATAAGCCAGTCACAAAAAGATATAGTATGAATCCACTTATATGATGTCACTACAATAGTCAAATTCGTAGAAACAGGTAGTAGAATAGTGGTGTCCGGGGGCAACGGGGAACAGAATAGGATGTCCAGTAAAAATCAAGTCATCAAAGTAAAAGGGAATCTGGAAACATACAGCCATCATCCTCCATGCAGAGCCTATGGGTGGCAACACTTGGGTACCTAGTAACAGTAGTGGTAATAAAAAAAAGTGGCAACAGATTTTGATTACTACTATGGCTAGGCACCGTGGAAAACAAAATTTGTCATATTCAATCCTTGTGCACATATACACGCTAACAGCTTTACATTTCCCACTTTACAGTTCTATGAACTCGCAGAAATTAATAAACCTGCCCCGAGTGGCATAGTTTTGTAACAAGAAAGTGTAGCTGGGGCATCCACAATATGTGAGTTGTGGAGTCACAAAGTGGTACTTTCAGGCCATCTGTCTGGTAGTGGTGACAGGTCAGATTCGCTGGAGGTGGATGCAGATCAAGTTCCGTCTCAGCTGCTCCTTGCCCGTCAGTTTCTGACTCAAATGAAGCCTTCTAGTCAATGACACATCACCCTAGTTTTCATTTTGTTTTGTTTCATTTTTTTTTCTTCCTTTCCTTTCTAAAACAGATCATAGACTGACAGCACTGAATGCTGGTGAGATGCAGAGCAATAGGAACCCATTCATTGCTGGTGGGAATTCAAAATGGTACAGCCTCTTTGGAAGACAGTTTGGTAGTTTCTTACAAAAGTAAACATATTCTCAGCCTGCAATCCAGCAAGCATGTTCCTTCGTATTTACTGAGATGAGTTGAAAACTTATGTCCACAGAAAAACCTGAACACGGATGTTTATAGTGGCATCATTCAAAATTATTCAAACTTGGAGGCAACCAAGATGTCCTTGAGCAGATGAATGGAAAAATAAAACTGTACGTTCAGACCACAGAACGTATTCAGTGCTAAAACAAAAGAAAAAGAGATGAGCTAACAAGCCACAAGAAGCCATGGAGAAAGAAAGCTCAAATGGGTATTACTAAGGGAAAGAAGTCAACCGGAATGGTCACATACTGTGTGATGCCAACTATACGACATTCTGGAAAAGGCTGATTTTTAGAGCAGTGGAACTATGCTGTGTGATATTCTGATGGCAGATGCATGTCATTAAACGTTTGTCAAAACCCATAGGACGTACAACACTAGCAGTGGACCCTAAGGTAGACCGTGGACATTGGGTGATGATGTGTCAATGTAAGTTCCTCGATTGTGACAATGTACGGCTTTGATGTAAGATGTTGATAGCATGAGGTGGGGGTTATGTGGGAACTCTCTGTACTTTCTACTCAATATTGTTGTGAGCCCAAAATTTCTCTAAAAAATAAAGTCTATGTTTTAATATGGAGGGAAGGGAGATGTTGATCAAAGGGTACAAAGTTTCAGTTAGACAGGGGGAGTAAGCTTTAGTGATCTATTACACAGAGTGGTAGCTATAATAAATAACAATGCCTTGTATATTTCAAAATTGCCAAAAGAGTAGATTTTAAATGTTTTCGCCACAAAAAAAAAAATCATAAGTACTATATGTGAAGTGATGGATTTGTTAGACTGATTTAATGAGTCAACATTGTAAACATACATCAAAACATCACATTGTATGCCATAAATATATACCAGTATTATTTATCAATTTAAAGCAAAAGTTAAAAATAACAGAGGGAAACCTGATGTTAACAATATTCTCTTCAAACAAAAGAAAAATTTAACATTAAAAAAGCAAATCCATGAATTGGTCATTATATATAGATATAAATCTATATATAATATAGATATTTCCCTATCAGAGAAATCTAAAACAAACTAGAACAAACGGATTTGTCATCAATGCACAGCACAAACTATCGTGCGGACTGTGAGTGCCGGCTGTGGGCAAGGTTTTGCAGCCGGTGAGCGCTGTACTGAAGTGGTTAAAGATAAAATCGTGAAACTTCATGTGAAATTTACACAAAGATAAAAGGGAATCTAAATAAACGAAGACATCTACCTTGTTCGGAAGCAAATATTAGAAAATTTAAAGATGTCACCGGCCGGGCGCGGTGGCTCACGCCTGTAATCCTAGCACTTTGGGAGGCCGAGGCGGGTGGATTGCTCAAGGTCAGGAGTTCGAAACCAGCCTGAGCAAGACCCTGTCTCTACCAAAAATAGAAAGAAATTAATTGACCAACTAAAAATATATATACAAAAAAAAAATTAGCCGGGCATGGTGGCGCATGCCTATAGTCCCAGCTACTCGGGAGGCTGAGGCAGAAGGATCGCTGAGCCCCGGAGATTGAGGTTGCTGTGAGCCAGGCTGACGCCACGGCACTCACTCTAGCCTGGGCAACAAAGTGAGACTCTGTCTCAAAAACAAACAAACAAACAAACAAACAAAAAAAAGATGTCACCTATTCTCAAATGATGCTACAAATTCAAGTGGCCCCCATCAGAATCATCATAGGGTAGTTGTATGCTTTGTTTTGAATCTGAAGTGGTGTTTGGATCTTTCAGAATTAGAATGTGTTCATTGATCGAGGAGTGGGAAGAAGTTTGACTTTGGGGCCAGACCACCTGGGCTCCAGCTCAGCTCTGAAATTGTCTACTTGCGAGACTTCAGCAAGTTGCTTAACCCTCCGGCCTCAGTTTCCTCATCTGTAAAATAAAGGTGATAATAGTGCCTGCTTAATAGGATTGTACAAGGAATAAATGTATAAGCACAGCACAGTGCCTGGCAGTAAATGCCAATTATTACAATTATGTAATGAAAGGGGGACAGAAGTCAAATAAAATAAATTGTCTCATTTGCAAAGTAAATACCAAACTGAATCTAACTGAGTCTGTCAACAAGGAATGTTTATTTATCCTAAATGCTCCCAAAGTGCTTTTGAATCTGGTTCTTGTTCCACTGGCATTCCTCACGGCTGACATTACTCTGCAATAATTTTATTACTTATGGTCAAGTCCAAGTGATGCTATCGTGGTTTTAATATCCTTAATAGTAAATATTGGAACTGAGAGTATAGGAGGGTGGTGGGTGGGGATGGTTATTATTTATCTCCAAGGCACAGAGAGTCTCTGGACACCTGTCCTCAGCAGGATGAGCTGGTCACACATGTCCTTTTGGCTGAGGTTACAACTCCAGGGACTCTCTGGGGACTCAATGTTCCCACTTACCTTAAGAGATCACTTTGGGATCCTAACATCCACATATACTTTTGCTATGTACATATCATGAGGTCACACTGATTGTTGTTTGCACCTCTCTTTCATAATCATTTTTGTTTCATCTTACTAAAGACAGAAGGCATTCACATCCCCCATCAGAACCTTAACTCAGAGCATGGACCCTGCATGTAGAAATCTCTAGATTTCAAAGAAAAAATTTGAAGTATTATTTTTTGGTAATAAAGATTTTTTCCTACATTAAGTGGTATCTAATGTACTGTTTTTAATAAAAATCAAAGGAAGTCCTAATTTAGCAGTGGCCAATGCATCAATAAAAATAATTTTGAGGTGAGGTGTGATGGCTCATGCCTGTAATCCTAGTGCTTTGGGAAGCCAAGGTGGGAGGATCACTTGAGGCCAGGAATTTGAGACCAGCCTGGGCAACATAGTGAGATCCTCTTGTCTACAGAAAAAAAATTTAAAAATAATAATAATTTAAAAAATGGGCAAAAGACCTTAATAGACATTTCTCAAAGGGAGACATACCAATGGCCAACAGGTATATAAAAAAATGCTCTACATCATTATTCATCATGGAAATGCAAGTCAAAACCACAATGAGATGTCAGCTCACACCTGTTAGAATGGCTATTATCAAAAAGACAAAAGATTTCAAGTGTTGGTGAGGCTGTGGAGAAAAGGGAACCCTGTATACTATTGGTAGGAATATAAATTAGTGCAGTCATTATGGAAAACAGTATGGTTTCCCCCCAAAATTAAAGATAGAACTACCATATGCTTCAGCAATCTCACTACTGGGTATACAGTCGTCTTTCATGATACTCAGGGGATTGGTTCCAGCCCCCTTTGCCCCATATATATCCAACTCTGCATATTCCTGTCCCATAGTTGGCCCTGTGGAATCCCAGTATGGAAACTCAGCCCTCCAAATACATGTTCTGCATCCTTGAATACTGTATTTTCAATTCATGTTTAGTTGAAGAAAATCCGTGTATAAATGGACGCCCACAATTCAAATCCATATTGTTTAAGTGTCAACTGTATATCCAAAGGAAATGAAATCACTATGTCGAAGAGATGTCTGCAGAGAGATGCTTATTGCCGCACTGTTTACAACAGCCAAGATACAGAATCAACTTAAGTGTTCATCGGTGGATGAATGGATAAAGAAAATGTGATTTGAACATTAGAACTCATGGGGAAAAAAAAAAAAAAAGAAAATGTGATATGTACACAATGGAGTACTATTGTGCCCTGAAAAGAATGAAATCCTGTCACTTGCAACAACATGGATGAACCTGGAGGACATCATGTCGAGTGGAATACGCTCGACACAGGAAAACAAAACCACATGTTCTCACTCACATGCGGAATCTAACACAGTCGATCTCATAGAAGGAGAGAAGAGAACAATGGTGACCGGAGACTGGGTACCGTATGGCATGGGGACAGGGGACGGGGCAAGGTTGGGCAATGGGTACAAAGGTACAATTGGAAAGGAAGAATAACTTCCTGTGTCTTATGGCATAGTCAGGGACTATAGTCAACAATAAGGTATTGTATATCTTAAAATAGGTAGAAGAGAGGGTTTTGAATGTTCTACCACTAAGAAATGAGCAATGTTCGAGATGATGGATGTGGTAATTACCCTGATTTGATCATTGCTCAATGTATACAGGTATCGAAACGTCACATTGTACCCCATCAACGTGTAATTTTTAGGTGTCTATTAAAAAATTTAAATAATAATTTCAATTGATAGATGAGTCTGTCATTTTAAGCTTATAGCTCCGAAGAATTCAAAGAATCAAAGTGACATCACTACCACAATACTTTTCCCGTCTGCCCCCTTAATGCATCAAGTACTTATAGAGTTTACATCTATAAAGATGAAGAGCATTAATAAAATTGCCTCATTTTTAGCAACAGATAGTATTATCCATGGATATATAAATTCAAAAAGGCTTCATTCAGCTCATTAAGAAATGCATTATTCATCTTCTACAGTTGTCTAAAAAAAAAAAAAGAAAAAAAAAACAAGAAATGCATTAACATTGAGGTTCATTTATTTAATGATTATAAAAAATTGAAATATGTATGTCAGGTCCTTAGTGAAAGCTTCAAGAATCTCTGCTGGTACTCAAGTCACCAACATACCACATGCTGCAGGTTCACATATATGCAGATTCTTGCCATAAGCTCTCAGTTGCAAGCGAGTCCCATGATATGGAAAAGGTTATTGGATGTGTGAGGTTGTTTCCTTCACTCTTTTTACCACATCTCACCGTGACCAGATGGTCCTGTGACGTCCCAGTCCTTTTTCTGTGTCATATCCTAGGAAGGATAATAAAGGGAACAAAATAAGACATTCTTAGTTTGTTCCTGAATTTGTCGAGATAACAGCTTCTCATCCTGTGCACTTCCCTATTTGTGCTGTTCGTAAGGCTGGAAGCCATTCAGGTACTATTTGGGACACAACCTAGAGTTTTCAGATGCTTCATACATATAAAAATGGACTTCATGTCTGATTTCCCATTAGTGGGGTACTCCTGTACCCCAGCTATAGTGTCTACACTGTCTGCAAGGTCCCACCCACACAAGGGGAGTTGGAGATCACCAAAATGAGGGAGTTTGTCTCTTCTGTAAAACAGGTGCCACTTAGGATGATGAAAATAAGATTTTTTTTCATCTTTAGCCTAGAGAGGAAAGGGGCTACCCATTAGCATCCACAAGTTGAAGGTTTTTTTTTTTTTTAAGAATTCTAGAAGAATTCCACAGAGGAGGCCAAATAACCTCAGGACTTGAGACGGACCAGGAAATGGCTGAGCTCATACTCAGGATCCTTGAAGCTGTTTGCTCTGTTTAGCCTCATAGAGACCTCTCTTCCCAAAAGTCTTTTGCCCCAAAGAAGACAATAAAAGCCTTATGTGAAAAACCACATACCGAGGAAGGTCAGTGGGAACTGGGGTGAGGCAGCTGTCTGCATCTTGTGTGTATTTCTACTTCATCCTTCCCTGTGTCCAGCTTCCATGATTATCCAAGTCCTACCGTAAACTTCGCTTTTGCTTTCCCACAAAAAGTTCCTCGACCTAAAGCTTATCTTCTCCAGCTCGTGTTTGGACTTCAGTTCCCTCTAGTCTTACTTCTCTGTAGATTTCATCCTATTTGCTGTCCATGTGTCAGGAAATATTAAACACTTGTCATCAAATGTTGTCATTTATTTCCACCACACCAGAGTTAACCACTTTGGTCTTTTGTTGGTGTTTTATTTTTTTATTTTATGTTTTTTGAGACAGAGTCTCACTTTGTTGTCCAGGCTAGAGTGAGTGCCGTGGCGTCAGCCTAGCTCATGGCAACATCAATCTCTTGGGCTCAAGAGTTCCTACTGCCTCAGCCTCCTGAGCAGCTGGGACTACAGCCATGTGCCACCATGCCTGGCTAAATTTTTTTGTATATATATATTTTTTAGTTGGTCAATTAATTTCTATTTTTTAGTAGAGACTGGGTCTCCCTCTTGCTAAGGCTGGTCCTGACCTCGAGCGATCCGCCCGCCTCGGCCTCCCAGAGTGCTAGGATTACAGTCGTGAGTCACTGCGCCCGGCCTGTTGTTTTAATTTGTTATTTTTTAAGATTCCCTAAGAGAACAGATTAAATTCATGCTCATTCTATGGTTGCCATCCAATCTCAGGTGATGTGTTTTATTTGGTGATGCCTTTGTGGTCAGGTGTTTTGACTGACAGATAATTGTGATGATCATGGGCTTGTGACAGCAAAGGGCAGTATTCTTTTAAGCGACTGCTTCTAAATCTCCTTCTGACATTTGCTTCTGTACTTAGCAATGCTAATCTTTCTAAATTTGTGGTAGTGACAAAGAGGAAAATAATTCCAGGGAAAGGCATTGGAGCAACAGCAGGGAAAGATGTTCCGGTATTATTTAAGAAAAGTAGTCCAGCTTTTCATAATCCGGTTTATAATTCCTCTATCTGTGGGACACCACTAATTAGGTGTCCTGATGCCTCCCCAGGTTCAACAGGGAAGAGGAAGAGAGACAAATAAGTAAAGTCCAGGCTTTGAGGTCTGGACATAATTTTCCGTCTCTAGGTTATGTAGACTGTGTGAGCTCGGAAAAGCCATCTAATCATTGTAAGTCTCGGCAAATGAAAACTGCACTTTCTTTACATGGAAGTCCTAGAGATGAAATAATAGTCTGTGTGTAAAACTCTCAGCATGGTGCTAGGATGACCCTTTTAACGTGAACCATCCAGCCAGTCTCATTCCTCTCCAAATAAGTCAATATTGAGCCATTTTCACTTCCCTTATAGCTTCCTCTAATTCCCCCTTCCTTTTCCTTCTATGGATCAACCAAAAATGCCATGTCTACAGCCTTCTTGCTCTCTCCCCTCAATGGACAACGCCCAATCTAGTTCCTTCTCAGCATTTGTCTCATATTTTCATCAGTCTATGTTGCCCTGGATTTCTTAGCTCCTGCTCCTGTCTGTATGAAGTCTGAGGAGAGAGCTGTTCCATGCACCTGCCAGGATGGTGCAGAGGCCTTTTTTGTCAAGGAGACAAGAGAAGATCAGTTGTTTCCAACTAATGCAAACGCAAGTAAAACTTTTATTTCCTTGTAGTTACTTTGAGCAGAGCATCCCAGAATGGAACTTAAGGGCACCTCCCAGTGACCAACAGTATATTGCAAATGTTCAGAAAGATTCCAGATTCCGCATGAAATGGTGCCACCTTGAGGTTCAAATCTTATAGTTGCTTTCAGTTTAAGAAAAACTCAACAGGCCGGGAGCGGGGCTCACGGCTATAATCCTAGCACTCTGGGAGGCTGAGGCTGGAGGATTGCTTGAGCTCAGGAGTTCGAGACCAGCCTGAGCAAGAGTGAGACCCTGTCTCTACTAAAAATAGAAAGAAATGATCCAAACAACTAAATATAGAAAACATTAGCCGGGCATGGTGGCGCATGCCTGTAGTCCCAGCTACTCGGGAGGCTGAGGCAGGAGGATCGCTTGAGCCCAGGAGTTTGAGGTTGCTGTGAGCTAGGCTGACGCCACAGCACTCTACCTGGGGCAACAGAGTGAGACTGTCTCAAAAAAAAGAAAAAGAAGGCCGGGCGCTGTGGCTCACGCCTGTAATCCTAGCTCTTGGGAGGCCGAGGCGGACGGATTGCTCAAGGTCAGGAGTTCAAAACCAGCCTGAGCAAGAGCGAGACCCCGTCTCTACTATAAATAGAAAGAAATTAATTGGCCAACTGATATATATATAAAAAATTAGCCGGGCATGGTGGCGCATGCCTGTAGTCCCAGCTACCTGGGAGGCTGAGGCAGAAGGATCGCTCGAGCCCAGGAGTTTGAGGTTGCTGTGAGCTAGGCTGACGCCATGGCACTCACTCTAGCCTGGGCAACAAAGCGAGACTCTGTCTCAAAAAAAAGAAAAAGAAAAACTCAACAGACATTTCCTCCTGTAATATATACCAGTCTCTGTGGTAGGCTTTGGTAATTAAAATAAAAAAGACCCAAGCATGCACCATCTTGTGAGGGAAGCAAACGAGAGTATATTACTTCAACACAATGAGCAAGGGCTGAAGTAGTGGCGTGCTTTAAGAATGTAAGAATATGGGAAAAGGACACCTGAACCAATCTACGTATTAGGAGGAGGCCTTTTGGAGAGCTCGATGGAGAGAGAAATGAAGAAAATATCTAGGCTGAAGTAACAGTCGACCTTCAGCTGCTTTACCCGGGGCCAGTGCAGACCTGTCTACACCGCATGGTGGGAACTCGGCATGATGGACTCCTGAGAGCAGAGCGAGCGCAAGCAACCAGGTGAACTGAGACTGGGGAGGCCGCTTCTGGTTTTGTGAGGGAGATAAGTCCAGCCCCCATGCTGAGGGTAGACGACAATGACTGTCCATCATGTAAGTGCACTTCTTGGCACTTCTCTCTCACAGTGACATCTTGAGTCAGAGCTCAGCTTGGGCAGGACAACCCCACAGGGAACTGGCCCAGGGGCCCAAAGGTGGGCATGTCCCCTTCACCGTACATTGTCAGCGTACAGCCAAGGCTCAGATGTGAGAAGATGACCATTAGGTTCTTCTTGTGACCAGTGGAATCCCAATACCTGAAGTCACAGATTTCCCAAATGTCCCCCAGCGGCCTGAATCACTTGGCAAAAAATAAAAATAATTTAAAAAAAATCTGTGTTTGGCCCTGATATACTCTACCACTCCTTTGCTGCTCCCTTTCTCTGCCAAATTCCAGGCTGTCCACCCCATGTATACCTGCTGTGCCCCTGCCTCACTGAGATCTCTGGACTAACAGGAACCTGGCAAAAAGGGAAATGGGACAGGACAGACACAGGGCAAAAGTGCAGTTCACACCCAGCCATCAGGAGACACGGTAGTGTGCTCGGCGGGTGGGACTTCTCCTAGTGGGCTGCAAGGAGAAACTGTGCCTGGGAGTTCCCCAAAGGAGAGAGGAAGGTGGCAGGATTCATCTGCCCAGCCCCTCCTGCCTCTTGTTTTCCACTGGTCAATGTTCACCCCACGAAGACTTCAATTGGGATATGCCATCTGCCTACCTCCAGCAGTGGTACCAGATACCATGCCCCGCAGCCAGGAGCGAGAAACTCCGGGAGAGCAACAGTAGTCTGGGGAGAGGCCCCAGCTTTGTCAGGGCAAGGACTAGGTTGTCCCCACTGGCATCAGAAAAGTGCTTTCGGCCAGCAAAAAAGAATAGAGGGCATCCTCTGACATTCCTTGTGTCTAGATAGGCGTCATAAGCCAGGCACTATGGCTCAAACCTATAATCCCAGCACTTTGTGAGGCCAAGACAAGCAGATCACTTGAGGCCAGGAGTTTGAGACCAGCCTGGGCAACAGAGTTAGGCTCAGTCTCTACAAAAAAAAATGTATAAAAAATAAGAAATAGGCATTGTAGCAGAGTTGACTTGGAGCAGTATCTTTGGAATCCAGTGGAAGAGGTTCCTACCTGATTTCACATTCTATGCAACCTTGGGCATGAGGTTTCCAGAAGTTTAAAGTGAAGATGAAAATAATATCACCCCAACTTGGAGAACATTTGTGATTGAGGGTTACAGCCAAGGCAAAGAAAGCACTTGCCCAGTGCCTCGCACACAATGGGCACTTTACAATTAAAGGTTGTTGTCCATATTCCCGAAACACTCCCCAGGAGGTGGTTAGATGGAGTTGGTAGTCACTGCCATGTTGTGTTCTTGACCCGAGCCACTCTTCTCAGTCTGCTTCAGTACAACAGCAGACACGAGCGTCTAAGGGCCAGCCAGCAGCCCCTGATCTTGAGGATAGCAGCGCAAGGTGGACGTTCTTCCCACCTAAGCCCTCGGACTGGACCTGAATGGGAACATGCTCCTGCTCCCATGAGCGCCACCCTCTCAATCTGAATCCACCTTGCGGCAGCCCTTTCTTCTCTCCTTTCACAAAAACACTGCTGGGGTCTCCCACTCAGGTGAGTGAGGGCTGGGTGCTATGGTAGGAGAGGGTGGTGTGGTGTTGAGGACAACGAAGGGACTGGAGTACGAGGGAAAGCTTTGGGGCCACACAAGTTGTCCATCTAGGGAATGTGGCAGTCACCTAAGCAGCTACTGAGTCAGCTCTTTTTTAGCCCCAAGGGGTGTCTCTGGTGAAATGTTGCCCAGATGAAGCCACCACCGCCACCCTGAGTTTATACATTGCCCACATAGCCTCAAATTAATCATTCTCTCTCCAAGCCACAGTGCCTGCTCTCAATCCGTTCAGTCCAGAGCTGTCACAAACATGCAACTGACTACACCACCAGATAACTGGGCAGGAGCCTTCTAAGCTGCCCCCTGCTTTCCTAACTCCCACGGTGGGGGATGCACCCTCCAGCCCTGTCTGCTGCACGTCTGGGGCAATTTTGAATTCAAGCAATTAGTTTTAGGAGCCCTCGTTGGGGATAATCCATGCTTGTTTTGTTGTATTAATAGTATCCCAGGGGCAAGCAGAGTGGGAGCCTCTCGGAGGGCCCCTGCCTCTGTTATTGTCAAGTCACAATTCAGAGACACCAAACACACTCCCCATGTTGCCCTGTCTGATTCTCTGGGACCAATTCCCCACCCGAATGGATCCCTCCGGGCCAAGGGCAGAGCTGGCAGGGAGAAGAGACAAGAGAGCCAGAAAAATGTCCCAGAACTTGTAGGTTATTGCCTCTTCTGTCATAGGTAACCCCAGAGTGGTTAACCTGAAGTTAATCTGATATGATCAACTTTTCTGTATCTTAATAGCAGAGGAGTGGGGAATATTTAAAGAGAAAAGCAGGCTGGGCGAGGTGGCTCATGCCTGTAATAACCTTAGCACTCTGGAAGGCCGAGGCCGGTGGATTACTCAAGGTCAGGAGTTCGAAACCAGCCTGAGCAAGACCCCGGCTCTATTAAAAACATAGAAAGAAATGAATTGGCCAACTAAAAATATATATACAAAAAATTAGCCGGGCATGGTGGTGCATGCCTGTAGTCCCAGCTACTTGGGAGGCTGAGGCACATAGGATCGCTTGAGCCCAGGAGATTGAGGTTGCTGTAAGCTAGGCTGATGCCACGGCACTCACTCTAGCCTGGGCAACAAAGTAAGACTCTGTCTCAAAATAAATAAATAAATAAATAAAATAAAGAGAAAAGCAATGTAGGTAGGTGTGTTTGTGTATGTATCTGTGGGCAAAGAAGATTAAAACTTCATGGATTTAGGTGACTCTAAATTGCCTTTCTACCTTTGTCAAAAAGCCAAGCGATCATATATGTACACTTCTATTTCTGGACTCTAGAGAATTCCATAGATCTATGTCTATCTCTGCACCAATTCTATACTATCCTGATTACTGTAGCTTTGTAATAAGTCAAAGTCATGTAATGTGACTCCTACAAATTTGTTATTTTTCAAAGTTGCTTTGGCTATTGTATGTAGGTCCTTTGCAGTTATATATAAATTTTAAAATCTATCATAAACTTCTACCCAAAAAAGCCTATTTGAACTTGATTACGGTTGGGTTCAATCTTTCTTGGGGAAATCAACACCTTAAGCATACTGAGTTTCTGATCCAAGAACACAGTATCCATCCCATTTAAGTCCTTGTTAATTTCTCCCAGCAATGCTTTATAGTTTTCACCATTCTTTATAGGTCTCTCAGATCTTTTGTTTAATGTATTCATTAGATTTTCATAATCTTGGACATTATTATAAATTCCATTCTTTAAATTTCAATTTGATTGCATATGGCTAGTATGTAGAAATACAGATTTTTGTATATTAATTTCATATGCTAAACTGATTTATTGTTAATCCTAATAGTTTTTTGGTACAGAGTATGAGATTTTCTACAAGTCATCTCTGAAGAGTTTAATTCTTCCTTTCCAATGCCTTTTCTTTTTCTTTTTGCCAGTTTAGCACTGGCTAGGACCTCCAGTAAAATGTTCACAAGTAATGTGAGCGAGCATCCTTGCTCTGGACCTGGTTGTAGGAGGAATGCAAGACACCGTGAAGTGTTTGCTGGCAATTTTTTGTACAAGTGCTTTATCAAACTGGGGAAATTCCCTTTAAATTTTAATTTCCTTAAAGCATTTTCCATGAATTATTAGTTTTTGAATTGTCTGATCGTTGAATTTCTGTATTTATTAATTTAATCATATGGTTTCCTTTCTATATTAATATGGTGAATTACATGAATTAATTTTCAAATGTTAAACCTACCTTAAATTTCTGAAATAAATACCATTTGGTCAAGGTGTATTATCCTTTATATATAAGAATAATTTGTTGGATTTGATTTGCTAAAACTTTAAGAATTCTCGTGTTGATGTTCATTAAAGATAATTATCTACTTTTCTTCTAGCAATGTCTTTGTCTGATTTGGGGATTAGGGCAATGCTGGCCGCATAGATGGAATTAAGAAGTAGTCTTCTCTCATCAATTTTCTGAGAGAGATTGTGCAGAATTGGTATTATTTCCTCCTTAACTATGTGGTAACATTTACAACTAAAGCCATCTATGCCTAGTTTTCTTTGTGAGATTTTTAACTACAAATGCAACTGCCTTCATAGATAAGAGCTATTTAGGTTTTCTATTTCTTCTTGAATGAACTGAGATCATCTGTATCTTCTAAGGAACTTGCATTCATTTCATCCAAACTGTCAAATGCATTGTCATAAGTTGTTTGTATGTCTCTTATTACTGTTTCAATAACTGTAGAATGTGTAGTGATGCCGCCTCTTCCATTCCTGACATTGGTAATCTATGTCTTATCTCTTTTTCTTCTGATCAGTCTAGATAGAGGTAGAGAATTTTCTTGAGCTTCTAAAAGGACCAGCTTTTTGTTTAATTTTCTCTATGATTTTTCTCTTTCCAATGTCATTAATTTCTACACTGCCTTTATTATTTTCCTTTTGCATACACTTTTAATTTGCTCTTCTAGTTTCTGCAAGCAGAAGCTGAGGTCATTGATTTGAAACCTTTTGTCCTAACAGAGGCATTTAGGGCTATAAATTTCCCTCTGAGTACTACTGTAGTTGCATCACAAGATACCAGGTCAACACACAAAATCAACTGTATTTCTATATACCAGCAATGAACAAGTACAAACCAAAATCAGAAAACCAATACCAGTTACAACAGTTCCAAGAAAATAAATAATTATAAATCTAACAAAATATGTACAGGCTCTGTATGCTGAAACTACAAAATGCTGATGACAGAAAGTTGTAAATAAATGGAGACATGTCATGTTCATGGATTAAAAGACTATCATACATATGGTGAATTCTCCCCAAACTTATCTATAGATTTAATGCAATCCTAGTCAAAATCCCAGCAGGACTTTTATATAGATAAGCTGATTCTAAAATTTATATGGCAAGGTAAAATTGATAAGTCAAAATAACTTTATTACTTTTTAATTTTTTTTGAGACATAGTCTCACTCTTATTACCCAAGCTAGAGTGCCATGGCATCAGCCTAGCTCACAGCAACCTCAAACTCCTGGGCTCAAACAATTCCCCTGCCTCAACCTCCTGAGTAGCTAGGACAACAGGCAGGCACCACCATGCCTGGCTAATTTGTTTCTATTTTTAGTTGCCTGGTTAATTGTTCCTATTTTTAGTAGAGACAGGGTCTAGTTCTTGCTCAGGCTGGTCTCAAACTCCTGAGCTCAAGTGATCTTTCTGCCTTGGCCTCACAGAGTGCTAGGATTACAGGTGTGAGCCACTGTGCCCAGCCTTAAAAATCAAAATAATTTTAAAAGGAAAACTAAAGTTGGAAGAATCACGCTATCAGATTTTAACACTTATTACAAAGCTACAGTAATCCTGACCATGTGGTATTGGCAAATAGGAGAAACACACAGATCAATGGAAGAGAATAAGAAGTTGAGAAATTGGCTCATACCAAGGCAGCTGATTCTTGACAAAGATACAAAATAAATTTAGTAGGGGTAAGATGGCTTTTTCAACAAATGGTGCTGGAACAACTAGACATCCAACCCTATGTCTCCAAACACAAACAAAAACCATAAACCTCATACTTTTTAAAAAATTCACTCAAAACAGATCATAAATGTATGCAAATTGACCAAGGGAAAGAAAAAAACCATAAATCTAAATGTAACATGTAAAATAATACAATATTTAGAAGAAAACATAGGAGAAAATCTTAAGAACTTAGAGCTATCCTCTAGGATCTGCTTCTCAAAAATAAAAAGAAAAAATAAATTTAAATTTATTTAAAAAATTAAAAAATAGATTTAAAAAAGAAAGAAAAAAAAAGAACAAAAAAAAAAGAACTTGGGACTAGAGAAAGCTTTCTTAGACACCAAAAAAGCATACTCCATAAAAGGAAAAAAAACACTGATAAACTAGACTTTGCCAAATTAAAACTTTTGCTGTGAAAAGACAGTTAAGTAAATGAAAAACTGCAAACTGGGAGAAAATACTGCAAAGCACATATTTGACAACAGATTTGCATGCATAATATATAAAGATTCTCAAACTCAACAGTAATAAAACAACCTAAATTACAAATGAACAATCAATGCTATTTATGGAAATTAAAAAAAAATAAAACAAAACAACCCCAAAGATTTGAATAGATTCTTCTCCAAAGAAGACATACACATGGCAAAAAACAACACACGATGTTCACTGTCATCAGCCATTAGGCAAATGCAAGTCTGGAGAGGAGGCAGAACAACTGGAATTACCTTCTGCTGAATAGCAACTTTTTCTTAAACACATTATGTAAATATGCTTGCAAGAAGAGATATTTTGGTATTGTGGTTTTAGCCACACTTGCCAGTTTATTCAAGTTTCTAGTCAGAAAATATATGGGAAAAATTTGAATTGTGCACCATATTTGAATGAACCACATTTTTCTTTGCATGGGTTGATTCTTCTAGACTTCAGTCTACTGTGTGTGGCCACCATTTTCTCATTTTTTTAAAGCACCCTTGTATTTAGCCTTTATTTGATCCTAAAGCAGAAACCAATGAACTTTTTCTGTAAAGATTCAGACAGTAAATGTTTTCAGCTTTGCAGGACACAGGCCTCTGCTGCAAGATTTAACTCTGCCCTCAGAGCAGAGCAACTGGAGACAGCAGGTAATTGAACGGGACGCGACTTTCTATTGGGTGTGTACCAATAAAACTTTTAAAAACTGGGTGTGATTTGGCCCCAGGCCCCTGTCCGAGGGCTAGAGCAGTGGCTGGCGGGCATTCAGAAGGCAGAAAGCGGCTTGCAGGCAGGCCCAGGGCCAGCTTTCATGGGCACTGAGCATTCAATGAGTGGCGCCAGGTTTTGTTGGGGGAAATATCTCATTGGTTGCAAGCACTGGTCCCAGGCTGGTTTCAAGGGACATCCTTTCTCTACTCAGATGTCATGCTTCACCTGCATGTAGACTTTCTCAAGTCCATTCACCACTCATGCAGCCAGGGTGGAGCCTGAGGAGTGCAGAGGCTGGGGGCCGAAGTGGCAGAGCTGTCAAGACCGAGGTCTTCCCCAGTGAACAAGCTCCCCTTTACAAACAGGGGGCACCCCAGAAAAACTGGAAAAAGCTTCACCTGCCCCATCATGAAAGTAACTGAAGTATTCCTCAGGGGTTGTCCAGGCAGTGGAACCAGCCCCTGTGGCAGCACCTCTGGCAGTGGGACCCCCACACCGGGTGACTCTGATGTACACCGCAGGTGACAGAACAGTACCTTGGTCCTCCAGCCCTTCTCATGGCCCAGGACACACGGCTGCAGGGCCAGCGGCCAGGGTGCCATGCTGAGGCCCCTGTCTTAATAATATTAACAGCAGGCTTACAGGAATATACTTTATTAATCTAGTTCTCAAACACCAGAGACTAAAATGCTAAAATGTAGCTGGAATTATAACAGTCTATTTAGAGTGGTGTCTGCGGGCCAGGTGAGCTGGGCCTGGTTCTTCCCCAACCACCTACCAAGCCCGTCTTCCAAACAGGCCCAGGGCCACCTGCCACCTGCCACCTGCAGCAGAAACACCAGCACACAGAGGACATGTATATACACCGTGGCATACCAGGAGGAGGGCACCAGACCAACACAGAAATGGACAGACAGACACAAACAGGAGTTTAGACAGCTGGCAAGGCCGTGGGCCTGCCTCAGTACTTCTTCAGGCTGTAGGCCAGGCTGCCGGGGACTCTGGTGCCCTGCAGCGGTGGTGAGTTCCAGACTGCAGAGCTGGTGCGCTTGTGGTAGCGGGGCTTGCTCTTCTTGAAGATGTCCTCCAAGTCCAGTGGGAGAATGATTCCAAAGAGCTCCAGAAGGTTCGGTGGGTGGTAGTACTGGTGGATAATGGCCTGGCTGAGCAGGTTGCCTGAGGGGGAATGCAAAGCTGGTCACTGCCTTGGGGATCTCCCCCAAGGGAGACGGGATGGGATGAACCATCCCGTCCCGTCACCCTTTCCAGCCCAGCATGCATCTTTCAGGGCCCTCCTCCTTCCTGCACCAGCAAACACTGAGATCACTCCTACTCTACCTTCTCACTGCCTTTGCCAGCAGCTTAACTTGCACAAAGTCCTCAAGAGTTTGCGTGGGCCAGGCACGTGAGCTCGCTCTCCCCCTCACCACCTGGGAAGTGGGTATTTATTTTCCCCATTGTGCAGATGGGGAGATGTGCCCAAAGGCACACAGCTAATGGCAGAGCCCAGGTTTGGAGACAAGTCCAACTCCAGAGCTTAAGCAGGTGACACCATCCTCAACCACCTTGGTCAGCTGCTTCTCATCAAGCCCACAAGACCCAAGGTGCAGGATGCAGGCCGAGGGGGCCCCTGGGCCGAGGCTGTGGGAGGATACAGCCCCACCATCAAGGCTGAAGGAGACCCTGGGTGATCAGGGAAACATGCCCCCAGCCCCTGCTCGGCTCCAGGTGCTACTCTAAGGGCTCATGTCACTCGATAAACCTCAGCTGTGTCTTCTGATCACCACCATTGCACAGATAAAGGAACTGTTTAAGCCATCTTCAGTGAACTGTTAGGTGGCTTTGCAGCCCCTGCTTGCTGCCACCTCCCACATGACTTAACACTAGTAGTTAAGGAGACTAAGGCAGATTCCAGTTACTTTGGGGTTCAAATGAGGTGAGACTCATGAAAGCAAGTTGTTTTCTGTAGAGTGCTGACCTGCTACAGGATTCTAAGCCCTTCCCTATGGGGAGTCTGCGCCCCACCCTGGCTCCCAGCCCAGCAGATGCTGCAAAGCACCCACTGTACCCACCAGCCCCTGTCTACTCCTCTCCACTCTGGCAGCACTCACTGAACCCACTGGCACCCGTCCACTCCGCAAGGCCTCGCGCCCTGACCTGGGGCAGCACAGTCACACTCACCCGCACTCCTGTCTAAATGCTGGGGCCTGTAAACTCCGGTCAAATCCTGCTCCAGTGCCCATGCCCCTCCTCAGGGCCTGTTCTGCCTTCCCCAGCTGGCTGGAAGCCCTGACTCCAGCTCTAAGCACTCTCCCTAAATCCCATCACCACTCTCAGCTCTACTCCTGCCCCAGGTTGCCTATCTGGGTCCAAGTCTCTTTGGACCTGTTGGGTGGGACTCTAAGCCCACCGGCCTCAGGGTGCTCCACCCTCACCAGGGCACAGGCCCAAGGCCAATGTCTCAAGCCACCAGCCCACGGGCACAACAGCCTCCCAACACCTGCAGCGGCCCGCTCTTACTTCTAGGGCCCTGGAAGGTGAGGACGGGGAGGACCCAAGTGTCCTGGAGAGCCTGGGCCCTGCTCACCTCTAGCCCAGGTGGGGATGGGCTTCCGGGGCTGGGCCTCGTCATCGGTGGAGTCATCACTGTTCAGATCCATCCCGTAGTCGTCCGGATTGATCTTGGGGGGTCTCTTGGGCCCTTGTGGAGTCATTTGATAGGAGGTACAATCTGGAGACTGGAAAAAATAACCCCTCGCTGAATTCCTGCATCTCACCACTGAGGGGTGCCGGTCACCTCCCCCATTTCATAGGAAACACAAAAAGGTTCAGGGGTCACTTTTTTTTTTTTTGAGACAGAGTCTCACTTTGTTGCCCAGGGTAGAGTGCCGTGGCATCAGCCTAGCTCACGGCAACCTCAAACTCCTGGGCTCAAGCCATCCTCCTGCCTCAGCCTCCCAAGTAGCTGGGACTACAGGCATATGCTACCATGCCTAGCTAATTTTTTCTATATATTTTTAGTTGGCCAATTCATTTCTTTCTATTTTTTTAGTAGAGACGGGGTCTCGCTCTTGCTCAGGCTGGTTTCAAACTCCTGACCTTGAGCAATCCGCCCGCCTCGGCCTCCCAGAGTGCTAGGATTACAGGCGTGAGCCACTGCGCCGGCTGGGAGGGGTCACTTTTTAATTTTCGAAAGTCACAGGACATCAGTACTCTGCATCTTCCTTTTTCATGTTAAGTTATAATATATTGCAGACTTTTTTCCAGGTCAGTGTGCCTAGATTCACCTCCTGGGAACTGTTCCAGGGGACTCCAGGATTTGCAAAGTAACCATCCCTTATGGATGGATATTACTAACTCCCAAGTTTTCAACATCTTAAACTATGCTGCAATGAAAATGCTTCCTCGTCCTATCTTCTGTTTGGTAATAGCACTGAACTGAAAATAGATTAAATGCAAATCAACATGAGCTGGCTAAATTCCAGCACAACTGTCTGGTACACAGCCCCCCCAAATAACAAATTTATGTATGTGGAAATAGATGTCTACAATACAGTAAATGGGGAAAAAAATCAAACTGCCAAATCGTATATGCTCATTTTAAAATATGTGTATGAGTATTCGAGAGAGACAGAGAGAAAGAATATGTGTGAATGCCTATGTACAAAATGTAAAAATCTAGAAGCACACACACCAGCTTGATTTTCCTGAGGGTCCCTCCTTGCGTTCTTTTTAATTTTATACTCATAAAGTTCATTTTCTTTTTTGAAACGAATTCGACTTTTAGAATAAGAAAGAATATACATATCAAAAATAGTAAAAACAACTGGGCCAAGTGTAACTGTCCTCTTCCTTGGTGTCCTGACACCAAAGCACATAGTCTGTGCCTCCAGCTATTCGAAAGAGAGTGATCAGAGTGGAGGTCTCTCTTCCCTGGGGGCCTCTCCACCAGGGCCCAGGACACACCTGCACGTCCATGGTCATGTTCAAGCCTTTGCTGGCCCCTGCCGCCTCCTTGGCTTTCTTCTCTTGCTCTTCTTGCAGCCGCTGCTCAGCCAGACGCTGCTGTTCTTCCTAGAACCCAGGCAGCAACAGGGTGTTAAGGAGCTGTGCCCTGACCTGCCCTCCCCTCCCCACACAGCCCCTGCAGCAGGAGCCCAGACCAGCCTATAGCATAGACTCCATGGGAGCCATCACCCCAGAGCTCCCCTTACCTTCTTCTTCTTCTCCTCCAGTTCCCTCTGCAGCCGCTCCTTCTGCAGCCGCAGGGCCTTCTCCCTCTCCTGCAGCTCCCTGAGGACCAAGCAAGAGCCCATCAGGGCAGCAAAGCAGAGCCCCAGCCCCGTACCATCCCTGCTAGGGAAGCCAGTCCCAGCAGGGGACTAGATGGTGGGATGGCAGAATGGGCACCCAGCTTAGAGGCAATGCTGCACTTTTGCCCCAAAGGCCAGGCGTGTGCACACCGAGGGTGCAGGGAGTGCGACCTTTGCAGTCTACCAAGGCCTCCTTTGGCCTCCATTCTTCCTTGCAACTTAAGTCTCCAAGCCTCACTTCACTTTTACACAATGGAGATTATAACATCTTTCCTCTAGGGTTGTCATGAGAATCAAATGGGATGATCCAAATGTATTAAAAGGATTTGTTCTGTAAAATTGGATTCAGTCAAAAGGCTGCACTTAAGGATCCAGAAGGGCATGTGTGGCCCCAAGGCTGCAGGTTCCCCACCCCTGCATCCTGCTTCTGTTCATCCTAACCCACAGGACAGGCACCTGGCTCCAAGCATGAGGCAAGGGAGAGGCTGCTGATGGGCCTTGGAATCACCTCCGCGACGCACTAGTTCATGACCCTGAACAGTCATTGAACCTCTCTGAACCTATTTCCCTGTCTGTGAAGTGGAGCTGATGGTCCCATGCCACAGTGGGCTTCATGTGAGGATTCAACAAAGAAATGTGTATAAAGCTGCAACATTATGACTATCACACCATCACCCTCGAAGTCCTTAGCCCTGCTGGCACCATGCAATTCTAAACCACATACGTTAACTGCCCCCTGTACTTTTCCCCTTCCCAGACTCATACGTCTGACTCTACCAGAGGACCAGGAAAACTCTGTGTCGATCAGATGGCCCTGATGCAGTCTAGCCCTCTGGCTGTGACTCCTCACTTCTCCAATAAGCCTGCAGCCACCCAAAGATGGACACAAAAAAGTGCTGCCTGGTGTTTTCCAGGAAGCACAGGCAGGAGAGGGGGCAGCTGCTGGGCCTGCATGTCTGCACACACGCCAGCAGTTCTCTCTGTCCACAATCACAGGCACGGGGTCCCACGCCTATCTCCTGGCCAACAGTGAATGGGGCTTATCCCCCTGTTTGTCCCCTTTGACTCAGCAAAGCCAGATGCAGGGTGGGCCCTGGATGAATGCCTATAAAACTACATGTGGAATTCTTGTCTATTGCATAGAAGCCACTGCATCTGCAGAGCTGGAAGAACTCAGGGGCCCCTGGATCCACAGTTCCCAATGGGGAGCAGTCGGAAATGCTGGTGGGGCAACCTGCGTTTATCACCACCAGGGGAGGTATAATTATTTAGTGGAGATAGGGGCCAAGGATGCTAAGTTCCTGCAATGTACCACAAAGATCTCTTCTCCCCAAAATGCCCGTGGTGGCCCTATTGAGAAATACAAACTCATTCTATGATCCCCCCAGCCCTGTCAGTTAAGGAAAAGACACCAAAGGGATCAGCACATGCAGCTGGAGGCGGAACCAAGACAAGGAAGGCCTACCCATCACTCCTTGAATCTCCTGCAGCCAATGGGCAGCCTAGCCAGGTGGGTTGCCAGCGGTGGGCCTCTGGGTTTGGAGCCAAGGAAAGCACCTGCAAACCCCCAAGTGGAAGTGGGGGCTGTGTCTAGGTGAGAGCCATACACAGAGGGCAAGCGCTGCCTGGCCAGCAGGCCCCTCACCTCTCAGCCTGGAGCCGCTCCTGCTCCCGCCTGCGCTCCTGCTCCGCCAGCTGTCGCTCCTGCTCGCGCCGCTCCTGCTCGCGCTGCTCTGCCAGCCGCTTGGCCTCGGCCGCCTTCCGTAGCCGCTCCTGCTCCTCCTCTTTCTTCTTCTGCAGCAGCTCCTGGTGCCGCCGCTCTTCCTCCTCCTGAGATGGAGAGCAAGGTCGGGTGCTGTGGCCAGGCCTGGGCCAGACAGGTAGGACAGTGGCCAACGGGGAGGGAAGAGGCTTAGGAAGGAAGCCTGCCTCCCCACAGGCCAGGTGTCTCACACTGACCAACACAGGGGCAGATCCACGGGACACCCCAAGGAAGGCTCTGCAAGAATCACCACCACCAGCCTGAAAAAGCATCTTGTGATGACTTCTGCTGCAGTAGCAGCAGATACAACAGGTGAGGGACTCTGGAGCCAGACTCGGCTGTGTGACACTGGGCAAGCCGAGTAACCCCTCTGGTCGAGGTTTCCTCATACATAAAATGGGGCCAACAACAGTCATATCTACACCACACAGAGTTGGTGAGTTTATATGCATAACACACTTAGAACAGTGCCTAGCACAGAGTAAGAAACCTTAGTTAACAGTAACATAAGCCCTAATGACAGATCAGCATTCCCTAGAATCAAAAGACTAACAGTCCCCAGGAAGATCTGGGTGGAACATTCCAGGGATGGATCATAACAGCAATCATGTAAAGAACGTTTAGCTGTGCCAGGCACTACCTGAGCACTTTACATACATTGACACATTTAATCCTCACAACAATCCTATCACGTAGACACCACTGCTAATTGAAGAAATGGAAGCACAGAGAGGTCAAGTAACAAGCCCAAGGTCACACAGCTAAAAAATGACACAGTTAAGGCCGGGCGTGGTGGCTCACGCCTGTAATCCTAGCACTCTGGGAGGCCGAGGTGGGAGGATCGCTCAAGGTCAGGAGTTTGAGACCAGCCTGAGAAAGAGTGAGACCCCTGTCTCTACTAAAAATAGAAAGACTGGACTAAATAGACCGGACTAAATTTCTATTTCTAAAAATAAAAATCTGGACTAAAAAAAAAATATATATATATATATATATATGTGTATGTGTGTATATATATATATATATATATATATATGTAAAATTAGCTGGGCATGGTGGCACATGCCTGTAGTCCCAGCTACTTGGGAGGCTGAGGCAGAAGGATCGCTTCAGCCCAGGAGTTTGAGGTTGCTGTAAGCTAGGCTGATGCCGTGGCACTCTAACCTGGGCAACAGAGTGAGACTCTGTCTCAAAAAAAAAAAAAAAAAGAAAGACACAGCTGAGATGGGAAATCTGGCTCTAAGTGCGTGAACTTAACCCTTCAACTGCCACTTCTACAGAAGGCAAGTCACCATCCCGCACCTGGAGGCATTTCCTTCTGGGCTTGAAGCAGCAACATTGCCAGGATCAACCCCACAAAGCGGGGTGCACCCAGCATGTCCCCATGGTGCTTAGACAGTGCCCGTCCCGCCAACCTCCTCTCCACGGCCCTCCCAAATGCGCACCTGTTGCAGCCACCTGAGCCTGCGCGCCTCCTCCTCCTGCTTCCTACGCGCTTCCACCTCCTCCATCTTCTTGGCCGCCGCCTTTTTCTTGGCTTTCTCCTCAGCCAGTCGCTCCTCCTTGGCCTGCAGAGCCCACACACATGCGCCCACTGCAGCAGCCCCACACTCAACCCTGCAGTGTGGGGCCCTGCACACCTGGCTTGTTCCCCACAGCCCAGGAAGAAGATGCCAGAAGCTGGTCCTGCCCAGGAGTGTCAGGCCACCCACTCGCAAAGGACTGCTGGGAAAACTCACAGCTGAGAGCTTTGACCCTCAGCTTAGTTCCAAGTGGACTCCAGGGCTGATGGGGCACACAAGAGAGGGGTACAGGGCCTCAAACCCATAACTTTCCAAGGAGTCCAGTCCCAAACCTTGGGTCACCCAATCTGAACTGCTCAGCACCCCCACAGGGCCCAGGCCACCCGAGGCTCGGCTACCCCAGCCCAGGCTCACACCTTCTCCGTCTTCTCATCAATCTGAGCAAACTTCTGCTCGATCTGCTTCTTCTTCTCCTCCTTCATCTGCTCCACCCGCTCGCGGGCCTGCAGCACCTTGCGGAGGCGCTCTTCACGCTTCCTGCGGAGCACAGGGCAGTCACGGGGAGCCCCGCCAAGGCTGGGGCAGGCTGGGGCCGGGAGCCAGGCCACTTACAGCTTCACCTCCTCCAGTCGCCGCCTCTTGTCCTCCTCCACCTTCTGCCTGCGCAGCTGCTCGGCCTCCTCCTTCCGCCGCAGGTTCTCCAGGCGCTGCCGCTCCTTCTCCTGCGGGGGTGAGGGAGGGACGGGACATGAGCGAGGACAAGCCCCTCTGACTCCAAAGGCTGCTCACAGTCCCCAGCAGCCCACAGCCACACGGGTGGCAGCATCAGAATAGTTCTTTTGTTGTTTTTTCTTTTTTATAATTGTTTTAAATGTTGAATATTATATATATATATATTTTTTTTGAGACAGAGTCTCGCTTTCTTGCCTAGGCTAGAGTGAGTGCCGTGGCGTCATCCTAGCTCACAGCAACCTCAAACTCCTGGGCTCAAGCGATCCTCCTGCCTCAGCCTCCCGAGTAGCTGGGACTACAGGCACGAGCCACCATGCCCGGCTGATTTTTATATTATATATATTAGTTGGCCAATTAATTTCTTTCTATTTTTATGGTAGAGACGGGGTCTCGCTCAGGCTGGTTTTGAACTCCTGACCTTGAGCAATCCGCCCGCCTCGGCCTCCCAGAGTGCTAGGATTACAGGCGTGAGCCACCGCGCCCAGCCGAATATTATATTTTAATAATGGACCGCTTCACGAATTTGCATGTCATCCTCTCATAGAGGCCATGCTAATCTTCTCTGTATCGTTTCAATTTTCGTATATGTCCTGCCGAAGCAAGCACCAGGATGGTTCTTAGAGGTGGAGATGCCTGCAACACGCCCTCCATCCCCACCCAGGCCAAGGCCAGCATCTCCTGTCCCTCCTCCCAGGAGCACCCAACTGCCTCTCACCCAAGGGCCCGATCCACAGGTGCTTCAAGTTACCCCTGTCAAGTTGTTGGCATCATAAAAATCAGGCTCAAAATTGGATTTATGCACTGATTTCAACTATATAAATAGTGCACTGGAAAAGAGAATGAAGAAAAGAGAGAAGAATGTCCCTTAGGAAAGGTCAGAAAGGCAGCTTTGAAAGTCACAGTTTATGACCTCCTATTTAAGGGGGTGGTAGGTACATAAGTGTTAATCCCAGCCCCCCCTGGCCAAGGACAGACAAGACTGGTGCTTGTCCCAGAATGAAGCCCTACACCCATCACCCCAACCTGGCTCCCACCAGACTCCTACCATGGGGTTCAGTGCCAAACAGCCGCCTGTCTCCCCACTGGCTACTGTTGATATCCTCTGGCTGCTGGCCCTGACCGCAAAAGAGAAGCACTCCTCCCCCCTACAAACCTGGCCTGAAGGTAATACATCTCCTAGAGATGAAGAGAAGGGGCTCTGGTCATGGGTAGGATGGAGTAGACACACAATACCTACCTCCCCCCAAACACAGCTATGAAACCTAGACAGGACACAAAGAGCAGCAACTTGAGGCCTCAGAAAAGAAAAAGGAGCAGGCAGATAGGAGAAGACCAGACTTCCAAGTGGCACCCAACAGCGGTACATTCATCATTACCTTTCCTCCAGCCTAACTTATATAGCCTGAAACCCCAAAGGAGTCACCAGGGTACAGACAGAACTCCAGGAAAAGCCCTCCAGTTCTGACTCGAGGAACAGAAAGGGAACATACAACACTCAGTGCAGAAACCTTGTTTTTGTTTTTTCTTTTCTCCTTTCCCTTGTGCCCCAGCCCTTAAGAACCTTCACAGTCAAATCTCTGAGAACCTTCCTCTCCAAATGATGGAGCTGTGATCCCAAAAGTCTGGGCCAAATCCTGTTTACTGCTCTTGTCTTTCTTTGTCCTCCTGCTAAGTGGCCCTGGATGTGGTCGTAGAAACACACAGCAGAGCAGGGTAACCAAAGCCCCAGTTTCCCAGATGGAGGACAGAAAGGGGAGCCTCAGAGAACTGGAAAGTGCTGAAGAGCTCAGGGAAATAATACCACAGGTTACTGAAGAACTCCTGGACACAACTCCAAGCTGTAGATGCTAGGATCTGACCCCAGTTGTCACACCAAAGACTTTGAGAACTAAACTAACAGACCACCTTCCAGGTCCCAGACTGACTGCAGACCGGGACACACCCAAGACAGAGCTGACGGGCACTGCAAAGGCTCTAAAATTGGAACTAACACTGGAACTACATCCCACAGAAGGAAGAATGGAACCTTCAGCTTGAACCTAACCAGGCTAACTGCTGCTAAATTGCAGTGTTGATAAAAATATCAATATTCTCCATACATTTAAACAAGACTCAGAGTCTCATAGCATAATATCCATAATACAATAAAAATTACTCAGTATGCAAGGAACCAGGAAAATCTCAACTTACATGGGAAAACACAATCAACAGACATCAATGTCGAGGTGACATGATGCTGCAACCATGTGACAAAGACTTTAAAGTAGCTATTAGAAAAATGCTCTAATAGTCACCACAAACATTCTTGAGACAAATGGAAAAACAGAAAATCTCAGCAAAGAAACAGAAGATATAAAGTACCAAATGGAAATTTTAGAACTAAAAATACAATAACCAGGCCTGGTGTGGTGGCTCACGGCTGTAATCCTAGCACCCTGGGAGGCCGAGGTGGGCGGATTGCTCCAGGTCAGGAGTTCGAAACCAGCCTGAGCAAGAGCGAGACCCCATCTCTACTATAAATAGAAACAAATTAATTGGCCAACTAATATATAGAAAAAATTATCGGGGCATGGTGGTGCATGCCTGTAGTCCTCGCTACTTGGGAGGCTGAGGCAGCAGGATTGCTTGAGCCCAGGAGTTTGAGGTTGCTGTGAGCTAGGCTGACGCCACGGCACTCACTCTAGCCTGGGCAACAAAGCAAGACTCTGTCTCAAAAAAAAACAAAAACAAAAACAAAACAATAATCAAAATTTGAAAACTTAGAGGATAGGCTCAATAACAGAATGGAGAAGACAGGACAAAGAGAGTACACTTGAAGATAAATCAATAAAAATTATCCAATCTGAACACAAAGAGAAAAAATATTGAAAAAAAATTAACAGAGCCTCAGGGAAGTATGAGACAATACCAAAAAATCTTCATTTGTGTCATTGGCATCCCACAAGGAGAGGAGAAAAGGGAGATGCTGAAAAAAATGTTAAGAAATAATGGCTGAAAATGTCCCCAAATTTGGTGAAAAATATAAACCTATGATGCAAGGTCAGTGACCCACACACAAAAAAGGGATCAATCCAAAGAAATTTATGACCAGACACACTATAATCAAACTGCTGAAAACTAAAGACAAAGGAAAAAATGTCAAAAGCAGCCAGAGAAAAAAGGACCCATCACTTATAGGGGAATCATTTGAATGACTAAAAATTTCTTATCAGAAATCAGAAGCCAGAAGGAAGATTTTAACATGCTGAAAGAAAAGAACTTTATATCCAGTAAAAATATTCTGCAGAAATAAGAGGTAAACTATTCATTGCCAGCACACCTGTGTTAAAAGAATTGCTAAAGTTCTTCAGATAGAACAGAAATGAAACCAGAAGGAAACGTGAACATCAGGAACAAAGGAAAAGCAACAGAAATAGTAGATTATCTGAGTAACTAAAAAGTTCTTTTCTTTTCTTCTTGACTTCTCTAAAATGTTTGACGGCTGAAAGCAAAAATTATAACATGTCTAATGGGATGGTCAATGTATATAGATGCAATTTATAAGACAACCATGGCATACATTAGGGAAGAGGAAAGGACAGATATGGGGTAAGGTTTCTACGTTCCACGTGAACTGGTAAAACAGATTCTAAACAGACTGTGAAAAATTAAGTATGGAATGCCCACAACAACCACTGAAAAACTCTCCAAAATGATATACTCAAAATCACAATAGACAATTAAAATGGAATACTAAAAGATGTTCGTGTAAATCCCCCCAAAGGACAAGACGAAACAGAGGGAAAAACAAAAAGAACAAGCAGACCAAAAAAAAAGATAGACCTAAATCCAAACACATCATTAAATATAAATACAGCAAATAAGACACTATCAGAATGAATTAAAAAAAAAAAGAAAACCTGACCTGATGCTGTCTATAAGAAACTCACTTCAACTACAATTATTTAGGTGGATTTGAAGGCATCATGTTGAGTGAACGAAGCTAATCTCCAAAGGCATCGTATAAGTCAATACAATTTATATGACGTCCTCAAAATGACAAAACTACAGAGATGGAGAACAGGGGTAGAGGGAAGAGGGTGTAGCAGAAATAGCAGGGAACATTTTATGGGTGATGGAAATGTCCTGTACTCCAATTGTGGCGGTGTCACATAAATTGATACATGTGTTATAATTCATATTTAACTGTACCCCGCAAAAGTCCACTTTACTGTAGGTACAATCATTTTTTTTGATAATTTTTTTTTTTTTTTGAGACAGTCTCACTCTGTTGCTCGGACTAGAGTGCCATGGCGTCAGCCTAGCTCACAGCAACCTCAAACTCCTGGGCTCAAGCAATCCTTCTGCCTCAGACTCCCAAGTAGCTGGGATTACAGGCATGCACCACCATGCCCGGCTAATTTTTTGTATATATTTTTAGTTGGCCAATTAATTTCTTTCTATTTTTAGTAGAGATGGGGTCTTGCTCTTGCTCAGGCTGGTTTTAGACTCCTGACCTTGAGCGATCCTCCCGCCTCGGCCTCCCAGAGTACTAGGATTACAGGTGTGAGCTACCACGCCTGGCCAATTCTTTTTTTTTTTTTTTTTTTTAACATTGTGCATTGTTTAAAAGATGAAGAGAGAAATGGAAAGAGAGATGCCAGGAGCTATGGAAACCAAGCCAAGACATTGCCCTTTGGGGGGCCCCACGTGGAGGGAGGGGGTGGCCTTCTGCAGGCTCCTCACACTCCAACTACCCAGACCCAGGGAAGAACGGCAGGAGGGCTGGACCCCAACCCTGCTTCTCCTGCCAAGCCATGCCCACCTGTTCTCCTGCTAGTAAAGCCCCTCAAAAGCAGAGGCCATGTGGCACCAGGCAGGATCACCTCCACCCCGCCTTCTTCCTGCTCCATGAGCCAACCAGACTCCAGCTTTCAACGAGGCTCAGCAGTGCAGGTTTTCATCCCAAAGCTGGAGTCTAGTAGTCCTCAGTACAGGTCAGAGAACTCATCCTATTGCATTACCAATTTTATAGAAGAAAAACTTGATGCTTTGGAGCCATTCATGTCACAGAATCTGTGTTTCTCCTCTGTCCAACCCACAAAAGTAGGCTGTCCCTGCTCTCTACGAGGCAGCCTGCAGAGGGCAGGAGGAACCACAGCACAAGCAGCCCCACCTGCGTCCAGAGCCCTCCCCTGAGCAATCTCTGCCATTTATCCAATGACCACTTGATACCTGGCCCTGTGCTGGCTGCTTGACACTGTTACTCTCTGGTTCATCAAATCTCCATGAAGTACCCAACTGGTCTCTTCATTTGTGGCCCAGGAAACTTAGGCCCAAAGGTTAAGAAACTTGTCCAAGGCCTCAAGGTCCCTGCGAACTTCCTGGGCCCGTCTCCTAGCCAAGGACGGTCCGCACCCACCAGATGCCTGCCCAGGGACCTGGGATCCCCAAAGCAGGAAAGGGCAACTTCCTGGGCCTCTCAGTCATGCCCATGAGACCTGCAAGGCTCTGATCAGACTGGGTGGGGCACAGGTGGCCCCTCATAGGAGGAACAAGTCCAAGTCTTCTGCACACTGTGGGCCCAGATGCCTAGCAGAGTCCTGGTGTGAAAATAGTTGCGTAAGGCCACACAGCTTGCTTGCTGTGGTATTGGAAGGTATGCCGTCACCTTGTCCAACCAGAGGTGACAGGCCTCTATTCAGGGCCCACCTAGCCAGCTGCTATGAAGCCCCTCCCACCCGAGCCCCTCAGCTGGAGGCAGAGGCCCTCCCTGCTGCCACAGGGCATCACTGTGTGGCCGGGAGGAAGAAAGCCTGCAGGAGCTACAGGAGCTAAGCGGCTGCAGCCTTGGCAACTGGCACAGGGAGCTGGACATGGGGCTGAGTGGGTCCCATTTCTCTTGAGGCTTCTTGCTCATGGCCAGGGCCCTGGCTCAGCTCAGCTCTGAGGTGTCTGAGAAGAGAACAGCTCCTGTAGTTTGTTTCTAGACGTCGCCACTGACAGTTCCTGTGTCACCTGGCATGGCAAGACCTGGCCTCCAGCCTCAGTTCAGACCCAGACTTCCCCTCCCATACCACCTCCCCAACTCAAAGCTACTGCACAGGTCTGATACCCAATCATCATGATCATCATCATCATCTCAGCGTCTTAAGGGACCAGAGATAACTTGTCTGTTCTCTTCGCAGACCCAAAGACCCTGAGTGGAGCCCAGAGCTAGGGAGATGACTGTGGGGGAACACTTCAAGCTGTGGCCCTGGTGAATAGCCACAGGCCACAAGCTCCTTGCTTCCTCCTGGGAGCAGAGTTGAGGGCAGAGAGGGCACTGCACAGGGAGGATGCAGGCCCCAGAACTTCTGGGTGCCTTTAGCCAGTGCACCCCCACTGCCCATGCACCTAACGCTCCCCTCCCACTTATAATGTTAGTGCGTCTACAGGTGCTGTCAGCGGTGCAGGGACTGGGCTACTGCAGGTAAGTGCTAGGTGGGGCTAGGTTACCACACAGGAAAAGGCTTTACTTACGACGAAGCTGCACTGTGGAGAGGAGACAAGGAAAAAGCCGAGAGTTAATGCCATGCAGAGGGCGTCCTGGAAAGCAGGCCACGTGCCCGGCTGTGCCAGCGTCTCAGGGCCTGCACCCTTTCGCCAGCAGCACCCACCCACCCACCTTCCTCTTACCTAACCCTCAGCCCCAGTGGTGAAGGGGTCCACGTGTGCCCCTCACTGTGCCCACTCAGACCCCAGGGCCAGGGGGTGGCTGGGCAGTGCAGGGGTCTGCTTGGCCAATCCTGCAACTTCTCAGCCCAGAACCCGAGATTCAGGGCTCACACTGAGCCAGCTGAGCTTCTGGGCCACAGTCCAGAGCCCACGAGGTCAGGACAAGGTCCCACAGAGGCTTGGGCCTGCCTCTGCCCAGACACACACTACTCCCAGCAACACAGGGGACAGACTGGAGCCTTCAGCCATGCGGCCCAGCTCCTGCAAAGCCCAGCCTGGGGCACAGGCTTCCTCACCTTGGGGTCCACTCGCAAGGGAGTGTTGCGCTTAATGAAGGACTTCATGACGCTGCCGCGGGGGGCTGAGGTCGGCGTCATGAGTATCTGGTTCCTCTGCACTGTGTGCAGGAAGGTCCGGAGGGGCCGCACCACCTGCAGACAAGGACCAGCGTCAGGACTCAGCAGGCAGGGCAGGGAACACAGGGAGGGCGGGTTCTGGATCACCTTGCTGGCTGGACAGGGCGAGGAAGGGGTCTTGCTCCTGGGAGGCTGCAGCTCCTCATCCTCCAGGTGTAGCTCTTCATCCAGCTCATTCACCGCCTGCTTATAGCTGCGCTTCCTCCTGCCAAGGCACACACAGCAGCGTCACAGGGCAGACTGCCACAGCCCCAGCCACACCCTACACAAGGTACTCCTGTGAACAAAACTGGACCCAGGCCGTAGGCCTCTAGACTGAAAGGGACTACAGAGCTGGGGGTCTTGTAACCGACCCTTTGCTGTGTACTCAGAGGAAGCAAGGTGACCAGTCCAAGGTCACGGCCACTAACAGGGTCAATGACCGGGTGTCCTATTCCAGGCCAGTACTGGTCCTCCAAGCATGAAGCCACTTCCTTCAAAGCACAAGGCCATACCCTGGTCAAGAGGCTAGGGAGCCCCTGACCACACATCCAGGACTCAAGGTCACATCTCTCTGGGCCCCTCAAAACCGAGTCACCCACCCGCCTCTTCCTAGATGCAAACCTGACACTCTGAGGTGGCTCTTTGGGCCCATCTGCTTGGTCGGTCTTGGCCTCTGTGAAGAGAGAGCAATTTCAGCAAGGCTGTAGGAATGACGGCAGGGGAGTGACCATGGAAGGGTTAGGGAAAGGTGTGCTCTGGCAACTGTCGCCTTGGAAGGAGCAAAGCTCCTTCAAACATCAGCCTTAGCACTGAATGGCCTTGAGGAATAATAGACATCAGAGCCCGGGCTGTTCCCTGCAGCCTACAGACCACTCCCCCCCGCCCCCCAGGCCTGGCCTCTGTGACAAGCATGGCAGAGCAGGACAGTTCTATCTAGGAGGCCCCAGCCACGCCCCACCCACCTCTAACAGCAAGAACTGTGTGCAGATGCTTCACAAAAGCTGAAGCTAACAGCTTCTTGCATAGCTTCTAAATCCCACTCCTCCTGGCTGGTGCAGCAGTGACAAGAGGAGGGGATGGCTCCCACTGCAGGGTCAGTACATTCCATTTCACTGGTAGGAGAAAGCACCTCTTACTCCAAAGGTTCCCTGCAGCAGCCCTGGGGATTGTGGGGCTGGCATACCATTGACCCTGACCCAATCATAAAGAGGAGGAAGCCACGTCCAAGATCTCACAGCTATAGTCCTCTTCCCACCAGTGAGAGAAGTGCCCTTCCCAGGTAGACGTGAGCCAGATCCCGGGACACCCCCAGTAGTTTGGGAAACCAGGCAGGCCTCCAGGCCTGCTCCCAAAGCCTACAGTTCTCCTGTTCTCTTTAGACAGGGAAGGACCTACAAAGGTGGCAGAGACAAAATAGGATGCCAGGTAGGTGTTCGGACTCCCTTCCCACAGTTCTTCCCACTGCCTCTTGGAGTCGGGCTCAAGGCCTTGACCTGGCACCTTCACATTAATACTTCAGTTCAGTATCCCTGAATTATTATATCAGGGTATATTATTAATATACCCTCCCCTTTGTCCCTCCCCAAGCACTCATGGACGCTCGTGTGGCACTCAGCAGTAGCTCCAGCCCAAAGGTGGGAGATGGAAGCTAAAGACTAAAGGAGATCCATGCACTCCTCTAGCCTGGTTTCATTTATTTTTGGCCTATTAGCCCAGAAAATGGGGCTTCCTTATCCCCAGAGAGGTGAGGCCAAGGCCACTAAGGCCTGCTGCACCTCAGGGGATCTGCACACAAGCCAGAAACACTCACCTTGCTGTTCTTCAGAGGGCGTTTCCTGGCCACCGGCTACAGGCTTTGGGTTGGGCGTACTAACGGCAATCTTGGTGGCACTGTGGAGCCTCAAGTTATTCCTACCATTCTCAGGGGCCTGCAAGAAGAACCAAGGCTTTAGGGTTCCCACCTGGAACCCAAGGCCCAGGATGGCTGCAGTGCAGAGCAGGGGCCCTGGATGAGACATCCCTTCCCCAGCCAGCTGCCTCTTACCTCTGGCTCCACCAACTCCACAGCCTCAGCCTCCTTGCTGGGCTCCTTCTGCTTGGGGCTGAAAGCAGAGCAGGGGCACTGTGGGGATCTCAGCCAGTCCAAGCCCTCCCTCACAGGGAACTCCTCTCCCACTCTCTGGGGTAGGAACCCAAGAGGTCAAGGCCCAAGGCCCTGGCCTGGCCACAAACCCACAGCCACCTGTAGGATGGGAGGATAGCTCATAGGCTGTCTCTACTCCCTGGCACTCACCTCCCTCCCTGGGCCCCACTGTCTCTGCCCACCTTCACGCCCTAGAACTGAACTCACCCAACTTTCTGGGGCACCTCAACATTCAGGAGCCTCTCTAGGTAACTGTGACCTGAGGAGAAAGCAAAGGAACAAAAGATGCCATCAAACCAGACAGATGCTACTCTAAGAGCTCTGGGGAATTGGCTTCCACCGGGGACTTGGCCACTGTTCCCTGTGCTAGCCATGGAGGCCCCACTGTGCCCTGGGCCCTCACCCTCAGCACACATCCTAGCATCCACAACAGAGCTGCTGGTTTTATGTCCCCTGCTACTTCCTAGCTGGGAACATGTCTGTCTGAGGGCACAACTTGGCTTCTTCACTGGGCTGGGAGTATTTGGGAAAGGGGGACGATGTCTGACACAGCTCCAGGCCCCCAACTCCTAGCACAGGGTCCAACACAAAGCAGCCTTTTCATTCAACAAATACTCATTGATTGTCTACTGTGTACTGGGCCCTGGGCCAGGTCCCCAGGACCCAATGGTGAATAAAACAGACATAGTCACTATCTGGTTTTGATAATAATAATCATATTATTCTAACAGGCTGGGCATGGTGGCCCACACCTGTGATCCTAGCACTCTGGGTGGCCAAGGCGGAAGGATCACTTGAGCTCAGGAGTTTGAGACCAGCCTGAGCAACAGCAAGACCCTATCTCTATTAAAAGTAGAAAACAAATTAGCCAGGCGTGGTGCACACCTGTAGTCCCAGCTACTCAGGAGGCTGAGGCAGGAGGATCGCTTGAGCCCAGGAGTTTGAGGCTGTAATGAGCTAAAATGATGCTACTGTACTCTACCCGTGGCAACAGAGCAAGAATCTACCTCAAAAAAAAAAAAAAAAAGAGGAGAAAATGTACATCTACTACCGGGAGCTTCATAGTTTCCCAATACCTAAAGACTTTTCTGATAAGATCAGAAAACAAATGTGTCCTTTTTGATATTATATAACAAAGTATGTAAACATTTGGAAGATGTGCATAACTTGGTGAACCAATTTTTCCAAATGACCAAGGTAAGAGGTTATAAAA
Organism: Microcebus murinus; assembly: GCF_040939455.1. Classification (NCBI taxonomy): domain Eukaryota; kingdom Metazoa; phylum Chordata; class Mammalia; order Primates; family Cheirogaleidae; genus Microcebus; species Microcebus murinus. The sequence goes on from NC_134107.1 coordinate 13,816,857, forward strand.
TCACACACAGCTAAAAAATCTATTCAAAATGGAAGATAGACCAATGAGGAATCAACAACATTGAATTAAATATGTCAGATCCCACACTGCAATGAACCTTTAAGAAACACTTGTTGTGTTGGGTATAACAAAGAATACACACAATTATCTGCAAAAGCTAGTAAGATACTCCTTCCTTTTCTAAGTATACATCTGTGTGAGGCCAGATTTTCTTCAGATACCAAAATGCAACAGATCGAATGTAGAATCTGTCTTCTTTTAAGCCACGCATTAAAGAAATTTACAAAATGTTGGATAATGACTAGATTTTGTTTTAGAAAAGTTATTTTTTCATTAAAAAAACTTATTTTAACAGGTAATAGGCTTGGTTATTTTAATTTTTAACATTAAAATATCAATATCTTAAATCATTTAATATTGCAGTATTAAATCATATTAATATAAAAATAAATCATATTTTTAAATTCCTGAGCTTTAATTTCTGATACAGTGATTATCAATAGATATAAACTAATAGTCAAGAGCTTTTTAAGGTCCTCAATAATTTTAAAAACTGGAAGCAGGAGCTGAGACCAAAACTTGAGTGAAACTGGTATAGGAAAAGGAAAAGCTCTTGCCCAGGCCCGGAGGCAAGGAAAAAGAGGCTTTTTCAGGGAACAGAAAGATGGCTGGCGTGGCTGGTGCATCCTGAGCCACAGGAATGTAGCCAGCAGTAAGGCTGAGAGGCAGCCAGGGTGAGGCCGGGGTGCCCAGGGTCTCAGGGAAAGAGGGAAGACAGCCGGCCAGCCACAGGGAGAAGGGAAGCAGGACCTTTCTTGGGTGTAACAGTCAGGCTGGGGGGTGAGGGGAACAGCTGCAGGGCCAGGCAGGCAGTTATGGGTGGTGACTGCCCCCTCCCTCAAGGCTCTCCCTGATGAGGGGGCAGAAGGGCAAGAAGATATCCACATGAATGCACACCTACCCCACCAGCACAAGGACTGGAATGTTAAGTGCCACCATCATGCCACTGGGACCTCAGAGCCAGTCTGGTGGCAGGGAGGTGGACTAAGGCCTGGCAGAGGGACCAAGGGGCTCTTCCCCAATGCACAAGTGGCCAGGAGTCCTAAAGAGGGCACTCCAGAAATGCTGAAGCAGCTGCTCTGTCCCCTGCCTAACCACCACAGAACTGCTGTCCGGCAGGTGCACACCAGGCCAGGGGCAGGGGATTCATGTCCCCTACAGCAGCTCTTCATCTCAATACCCCACACTGGCTTCCAGATCCCCATGCCCATCCTTAACTGCCAGTCTGTCTCATTTCCCCACTGCCCTGGTGCAGGTGTTTCCTTCCCCTCCAAAATTTAACAAGTTACACTCAAATCTTTGCATCTAAGGCTTCTTCTGGGGGAACCCAAACCCAGACCCCACCTCAGAGTTGCCTCTGAGCCACAACCGAGAGCCTGGGGTCAGAAAGGCCTCCAGGAAGCCTCCTATCCCATTACTGCCCCATGCTCTTGTAGTCCTTGTTCAGGGTCAGCCTGACCACACCTACACTGAGTGCCAGGGACACAGCTGTTCCTGGGTCTTATCGTCTATTTTGTTTAAATAAGATGTACAGAGCATGGACCATACTCAAGCACTAAGATGGGTTCTCTACTCACATTTAAAGCAGGTGTTATCACCATTTCACAGATGGGGAAACTGAGGTTGAGAGAAGGGGTGTGGCAAGGTCACCCAGGGTCTGTGTGACTCCAGATCCTGGATCTTGCCTCTTCCCCTCCCTCTTCCTTCCACCTCAAGGAGGACAAGACTGGGCTTGCAGTCAGATAGACTTGGGACACGTGTGCCAATCAAATCAGGAGCCCTCCCGTGAGCAGGAAAGGGGCCAAGGAGGAAGGCCTATCAGAAGGATATAGGAGCTGCAGATCTGGGTATCTGTCCCGTCAGGCCCTTTCTCAGGCTCACCTGCCCCCTGGGCCCCTTCCCAGGATCAGATCCAGGCCTAAGGAAATCTCCAAGGCAGATTTGAACCACCTAGGTCCATCACTGAATCCAAACATGGACATTGTGCCAAGCCCTGGAGTAGGCCCTGCCCCAGGGAGTGCTACTCGCCAGGAAGAAACCTGCCAAGGTGAGGTGCCCTCACCTGCCTGACAGACCCTGCCTGGGGTTTTCCACTAGGCCTCTTCTGCAAGTGCCTACCTTTCTGGACAGAATGAAACATGTGGGGCTCATGCCTCACTTCCCAACATACAGACTCTGTGGCCTCCTTAAGCCTCAGTTTCCTACTCTGTGAAGTGGGGGATCCCATCAAGCTAGCAGTGCTGCTGCAAGGTCCAAATGAAATGACCTTTGCTTTTTATAAATCTTAAGTGCCAGGCAGATGGCAGCTACTATTTAATATGGATTAATATAAAACCTGGTCTGTTTTATCCTTTCCATTGGTCCACTGCTTCACTCATGCTCTGGCCTGGACCCGTGCAGCAGCTGCATACCTGATCTCCTGATTCCTTCCCTCCCTTCCTCTTGGCCATTTGTCACAGGTGCCAGGAACCTTCCAACAAGCATTATCAGGCCACTTCCTCTGCTTCAGAGGGTCGAGCTCAAGCTCCTTGTGAGGCACATGTGCCCCAGATACCCCACCACTTGCTATTTTAGGCCTCAGGGTCTTTGTACAAGCTGTTCCCTCTGCCAGGAATACCTATCCCCACATTTTTCCCACCTGGCAAAAGCGTAGCCATCTTTCAAAACCCTCCCAGCTCAGACCCCTCCTACTCATGCAGCCAGCCCCAACTTTCCTCTGTGGTTCGTAACACCTGCTCCCAGTGGGCAATGGTCCCCAGAGCTGAGATCTGACGATGACAAGATCGGCTAATATAACTGAGCCTCCCTAAATGCCAGGTACCAATGTAAACATCCTGTGTAGGTTAATCAAAGCATGCCTCACAATGACCCTTTGAAGTGATATTATTATTCTCCCCAGTTGACAAGGGAAGAACCAAGGCCCACAAAGTTTCTGAAACTTGCTCAAGGTTGCAGTATGGGTAAACAGCTAAGCAGAAACTCAAACCCAGGCTGTCCGGCTCCAGAGCTATCTTGGTTCTCCCCCTCCTGCCTCTGATCAATATTCAGTCATTTGTTCTCCCAGAATGAGCCTGCTAATAATGAGAATTCACACCTCCAGACTAAACAGCCTCGCTAATAGGAAGTAGTACACAAACACAGTGAATTTAAATAGCGTCTGCAGCATAGGAAAGGGGGAGGAAAACACTGGCCCTGGAGAAAAAGACCCAGGTTCCAGCCTCAACACGACCATTAACCACAGGGACAGTGTGGCCAACCTCCCCCAATCTATTTCCCGATTTGTAAAACAAGAAGGTTAGGTTGGATCTGCACCTTCCAATATGGTAGCCACTAGCTACATGTGGCTATTTAAATCTAAAAAGTAAAATGTGATACTATGTACAACTCAGTTCCTCAATCAGACCAGCCACATTTTGAGGACAAAATAGCCACATGTGGTTAGATGGTGGCTACCGCACAACACAGCACAGATAGGGAACATTTACATCATCACAGAAAGATCTATGGACAGCTCCTTGCTAGATGGTCCCTCAGAAACCCTCCATCTGAGCCAGGCACCAATGACCACCCAACATGCCCCCCAAATGGCCAAGCCCCCAAACTCACAGATGATGCGGGCAGAGGCCGCTGGCTCTTCGGCAGCCTTCTTGGAGAGCCTTTTGCTTGCCCTGTGTACAGTACCCTCCTGTTTGGCCACCAGGGAGTATTTTTGGGCCAGTAAGACTTGGGAATCCAGGCCAGACGGGTCGATCAGGCTACGCCGCACTGACCGAATGTTCACAGGGGAGCCCGTGGGTGTGGAGAAGTTATGCGGCAGGATGGGAGATAGCACCCGCTCCTGCCGTGGAGAGTCTGGAGAGACAGGCAAGTCTCGTGGGCCCGGGGAGACTCCTGCAATCTTGAGCTTGGAGGCGGACCTCCCTGTCTCAACCCCTCGACCTTTGGGGTGCTGGGGTGTAGTGGTCAGGGAGCTCACAGTGACAGACTCTAGTCTCCCGGCCTCTGTCTTTTTGGGTGTTGATTCTTCATCTGACTTCGGGACACTCTGTGAGGCTGGAGCTGTGGCTGAAGCTGGGGTTGGGGATGTAGCCTGAGACAGAGCCTGTGTGGATTTGAACTGGATAAAGTGGTGCTCGGCATTCTGGCGCTCTCTGAGGCCTATCTCCACCACGGGCACCAGCTTGTCCTCAGGCTTCTTGGTCAGCACCGTAGGAGACTCAGGGGGGGATGAAGGTGTAGCCGATGTCATGGAGAGAGTTGCAGCTGCGGCAGCGGCTGCAGCTGCGGCCGTAGCACGAGTCACCCGTCGTAGAACCGAGCCATTCTCCCCCACCACCGTGGCCAGCTTCTGCACGTTGTCTTTGCTACGGAGGCGCCGGGAGCTCAGCTGGCTGCTCCGAGTCTTTCTTCGGGATAACCTGCCAGAGGCAGCAGAGCAGAGGCTGAGACAGCCCAGCAGGGCAGAGAGGCACCCCAAAAATTGAGCTGGGCACACCAGTCTCCCCAGGAGTCACCAGCTTGGATGGAACATGAATTAGAGGGCTCGGAGGCAAAAGATCTGAGTTCCAGTCCAGGCTCTGCCACCTCAAGCCCTGAGGACATTCCTGTCTGAGCCTCAGTCTTCGTAATTGTAAATTGGGGATAATGCCAGTCCTTACAGAACTGCTAGACAGATTAAATTCATACAAACCTCCCTCTCACTGGAGTCACATTCTGCCAAGCCCTGCTGAAAACGTTACACACGTGTTCTCACTTAATCTGCAAGATAGCCCTGAGAGGTAGGTACCATCATCCCCACTTTAGGGATGAGGGAACTGATACTCTGAGAGGTGGAAACTCGATCCAAAGACTGCTAAGGGGCAGAGTTGGAGTTTATACCCAGGCCTGACCCCAAGACCCTGCCTTTCTCTCCAGTGCTCTGCAGCCCGATCATTCTATGAAGAATTATAACAAGCATGGCAACAGGAGGACAGGAGACCAGCTGCCTGGTTCACCCCTCTGGCTGCTCTCACCTAAAAGGAGATCAGTTTCTCTTTCTTGTCCCACCTCTGGAAATCTTTCCCATCCTCCAAGACCCAAGTCAAACACCCCCAGGCCCACCACAAGCACAGATGCACCATCTGGACTCCATGGTCTCAGGTCATGCTTTGCTTTCCCATGCCCTCTGGCCCCTCAGCATGATCCATGTGGCACCCATTGCCAGCCCTGCAGGCTGCTACTACCAATCAACACCTTTGGAGCCAAACTCTCCCAGAGGGCACCTAGCCTCCAGAGAGTCCACCTGCCCAGCTCGCCCTCCCTTGCCCCCTACCTTTTCCTTATGGGGTCTCTGTTTTCATCCTGAACATAAGAAACCCGTCTCTTCTTCCGTCGGTTCTTCTGAGAAGGTGTTTTGGGCATCAGCTCTGGCTCTTTGCTGAATTCTCTGTTTGGTACAAGGAGGGTGACACTCAAGGCTACCTGGGAACCACTCTCCTACTTGACCCAGATCCTGACCATTTCTTAGTAGTCACAGGTGAAGCTGAGGTGACCAGCAACCAAGCAAGCTCTCCAAGGCCATGTGTAAGTTACCTGCTAGGCACTCAAGGTGTCCTCCTGGAAACATGGCAGGGAAGCAAGTTCACACCCTGAGAGAGCCAGCCCAACCAACTATGATGAGCCAGGCAGGGACTCTAACTTCTCCCTCTTCTTCCAGTGAAACTAAGTCGGGACCCTAGCACACTGGGTACTCAGGAGGGATCTGACAGGCTGTCTGTTTTGTCTGTCAAATAGGGCTGTTCTGTCCCCAAGGCCACACATAGCAGCCCAGGAAGCCTCTGGAGTCCCCACCCCACCAGTATGCCCTTTTCCTTCACCTGGTGAACATGCGCTCAGCCTCCTCCTGGATCTCCTCGAGCCACACCAAGTCCTTATTGTCCATGTTGCAGAGAAACTCCATGAGCTTCTGGTCACAGAGCTCCAGCAGGTGAATGGGCCCTGGGGCTGTCGTCCCCATGATGACTGTGTCTGGTGAAGGCAGGGACAAGAGGCACAAGGGTTCAGGGTGGAGGGCTGGTACCTTTGACAGGGGAAGAGGCTGCCAGGCCACATGCAGCACCCACCTCCCAATCACGACAATCACCCAGTGTCTGAACCAGGGCCCTGCCCTGCACACAGCCACTCCCCAGAGCTGCAGCATTCCAAACACTAACCCCCTAGCCTCATTTCTACAAAAACAAGGGCCCTTCTACTCTCCCTCTTCAATGCCTCCTCCCACCTTCCCCCACACACAGCATGGCTGCCCCCAAAAATCAACATTTCCTAGCCAATCCTGGTATCAATGGTCTTCCTTATAAACAGCCTTTTTCTGGCCTTAAGATGATAGGCACTGCCACCTGCCTTCCTGGATCAGGGAGAAACAGCAGCCACCCCCGTGCCCCTCTCTCCCTGCCCAAACATAGTCCTGCTTTTACTCTCCTGTGGGCTCTCCTCTTACTATTTATTTGTGGTTAAGGAAGGGCTAAGACAACCACCATGTGCTACATTGGAGCTGACCCCAGACATCGGGCCAAAGAACATCAAATCCAACTGCCTCATTCTTGCTCAGTGAATGGAAGGGGTTCCGTTACAAAGGAGTAAGAAAGTAGGGGTCCAGAAACTGCTCTCCAAAGGGCCCCCACAACCCTCTCTGTTAAGCTGAAATACCCTATAAATGGATGAATGAGCATAAAGGGAACAGATGAGTAATGTCTTGCCTTTAAGAAAACTTGCATCTATAAGAATCAAGCAAGGAAAAACACAAAACCAGTTTTTTCTTTAAAAAACTAGCCACTCAGGTATCCTTCTTAAGATTTGGTTATAAAATAACCACACAAACCCCAAACAAGGAAATAGTAGTCAGGCCTCTGGATCTGTGGGTTCTGAAATCATGAATTCAACCTATCACGGGTCAAAAATATTTGAAAAAAAAAAATGCATTTCTGCACTGAACATGCACAGAAATTTTTTCCTTGTCATAATTCCCTAAACAATACAGTATAACAACTATTTGTATAGTTTTTACATTGTATTAGGTAATATAATACTCTAGAGATGAATTAAAGCATATGGGAGGATGTGTGTATGCCATTTTATGTCAAGGACTTGAGCACCTATGGACTTCAGTACCAGAGGAACCCCCTAGAACCAATCCCCCATGGATACCAAGGGACAACTATATTCTATTACATCATACCATGGGCTCAATAAATATCTCAACTGGTGAATGAATGAAAGAACAAATGAATGGTGGTGGTTGTAAACCCTAATAACAGACTGCACATCTCATGTCATGGCAGTGACTCACCATCCTGATCTATACCTTCAAAACCAGGAAGAACTACGCACAGCTCCACCTCCCACCTATGATGGAAGGTCCTGGAAGGAGGGCCTAAGTTGCTGACCCCTTGATCCCTCAAGGAGCTTAACACCAACCAGGTCAGGTTACAGCCTCATGGGACTTCCTGGGGCCAGATTTAGGGAAAACATTAGCATTTGTTCCTCAATAAGCTCTGCCTTCCATCTGGAACATTCTGTCTCCCATTTTGTATGACTTGCTCCTCATCACTTGAATCCTTAGAAGACCCTGACCACAATCTAAAGTAGCCCCAGCCAGGATCCCATCCATTGATTTTAATTCTCTGCATAGCACTTGGGTGATTATTTACCTATGTGCTTACCGTCTGTCTCTGCCCACTGAATGTTTGCTCCCTAAAGGAAAACCCTGTGTGTCTTGTTTATCACTAAATGCCCAGTGCCCAGCAGGGCCTGGCAACAAGGAATACTTGCTGAATAAATTAATTTGTCCATTAACTCTACACCTAGAAATAAACATCCTACAGGTGCCCCTCCCCTCCCCCCCACCATGCAAGGGGCACTGAAGGAACTCACTCTGCACAGGTTAGGTCAGGCCAACACATGTCCAAATCCCCTGCTTTTAGATGCCAAGCACTATCTGGGCAGGGCCAAATGGGCAGGATTGCACAGGCTTTGGGTAGAAACCTCAGCTCTGCAGCCAGCCTCTCATGGGAGGCAAGGCCTTTTCACCGTCATCCCTCTTGCTTCCCCCAGCCCCTCTGCACCAGGACCACAGCCCTGGCAAAGTACAGGACCTCAGGTCAGGGTCACCAAAAAGAAAATGCTTAAGGAAAATACAGGTTTGCAGAGGAGCTGCAGAATGCAACAACTAGCTAACTTTTTTTTTTTTTTTTAATGTTTGTTCAAATTGGCAAAGTGAGTGAGAACTTCTTTCATAAAGTCCAAAAAAGCATTTGGACTTCTTTTGTGGGGAAGTTTGTTTTTGTTTTTAGCACACCTTAGTTCGGCCATTTAAAAAATGTCACCAAAGTTAGAACACAGGTGATGATGAGAAGAGTCAGTGTTCCAAGAACCAGGCCCCAGGGAGGAGCAGCAAAAACCTCATCTTCAGCAAGTTAAGAACCTCCATACAGACCCAGAGCACCCAACATCCCACCAAGGGAGATCCTCTCTCCACAGTCTTCCTCCAATATTTCTCCCTTATCCGTACACCAGACTGAAGCCCTCCTCTGTGACCTGTTCTTTTGAAGGTGCAAGTTGGGCACCTCTCTACCACACTTCGGTTGTAATAGCGGGTCCCATTTACTGAGTCCTACTCCATGCCCAAGCCAGGCATCATCTCACTTAATTCTCACCACAACCTGGAGGACACCCACGGGCAGATGAGGAAACTGAGCAAAAGAGAAGTCAAAGTCATCAGTAAATCAGAGGCGGAGCCTGGATTTAAACTGCTGTCTTAGCCACCAAGCTATACCGCCTCCTGGCCATCCACCTCTGAAAGGCAGGGGCCAGGCCTTGGCTCTGGGCAGCCCCGCGGTAGCTGGATCGAACTGAACCGCTGACAGAGAACGAGCTTGGGGAGTGACAAGATAAGGGGCGGCATGGGCCTCCAGAAATGGTCCGTTTAAAACGCTGCTCAGCTGGGGTGGGGGCGGCGAGCGAAGGGATTTACTGTACAGAAACGCCATCTGGCATAATTCCGCCAGAAAACCGGGTCGGTTTCCGGCTTCCTGCACGTCCACTTCAACAAGGAGCCTCTCAGGCAAGAAACCAGCAGCGAGGCACCCGGGACGGGGTTAGTCTCTGGGGACTTGAGGGCCTAGGGCGAAGGTGCGGGATGGGCTTATCTCAGGCCCCAGGCCCCAGGCAGGCCACCTCCCCACTTGGAAGAGGCGACCCTCACATTCCCAGGCCGCAAGGGGCGGGGGTGGGGGGTCACACCCCCGGTCCGGAGTTAGCGGGGTGAGGGAGAGGGCGGAGGAACAAATCGCTAACCACCCCCCATGCGGCCGCTCCCACGCACTCACTTGTCTGCACCGCGTCTCCAGGGAGTTGCTCCGATCCAAATCCAGCGGTCTCCCTAGCTGAGCCCCTGCCTGCCCAGACCTTCTCGGCCCCGGGCGTTCAGGGTTCACCACACGGGAGTACCAACCAGGAGGCACAGCGCGGGCGAAGGCTATGATTTTTAAAACTGAAGGCTCAGCCAATCCTCGGCAAGTTTGCCTGGACGGTTGCAAAACTCTAAGCCAATCAAGTAACAGGAAGCACCAGTCAGGCCCCCTATTGGCTGCGTGGATCGGCAATCTGAGGGACTAAGAGGCGGGGAAAGGAGGCGAAGACGCTTTAAGCCGCCTCAGCTTCCGTGAGCTCTAGCCAGCAGCTGAGGAAGGAAGTCTGCGGTCGCGGAGGTGCGCGCGGCGCCGGCTCGCCCGGAACTACGAGCCCCAGCGTGCACCGCGAAGGCCCCGTGCGGCGCGGGAGGAAGCAGGATGTGGGTTGGACGCGACCCCTAGGCTGTTTTGGTCCGGAGCCTGGCTCTTGGCCACTTCTGAATCCAACTTTTTCCTCCTTACAAGGGGACACCCTTCGACCTCTGCCGCTTTTGAGAAGTAAAAAGAAAATGCTTTGTAAATCACAACAATGAGTGTATGTATATAGAGCCTTCCGCCATCTCTTGGCGACAGTAACCCGAGTCCCACTTACATTGGCCCGGTGTTTCTTCGGAGCAGTAATTCTCAACCAGAGGAGGTTTCGCCCTGCTCCGGCCCACCCCCATTTGTCAATGTGTGGATACATTTTGGTTTGTTCTGCACGTCCCTGTTTTTTGCAGCATTATTCACCATAGCCAAGAGGTGGAAGCAACCTAGCTGTCCATCAAGGGCTAAAACGATGTTTAAAAATATAATGGAATATTATTCAGCTTTAAAAAAGGAAGTCCTGTTATATGCTACAGCGGTCCCCAACCTTTTTTGCACCAGGGACTGGTTTCATGGAGGACATTTTTTGAGGGAGGGGGGCGGAGTTTCAGGATGATTCAAGTGCATTGCATTTATTACATTTGCAGCCACTCCCCAGGCTAGCATCACCACCTCCGCTCCGCCTCAGATCGTCAAGCATTAGATTCTCATGAGAAGCGTGCAACCTAGATCACTCGCTCAATTTACAGTAGGTTTCACGCTCCTTGAGAATCTAATGCCCCTGCTACTATGACAGGAGGCAGAGCTGAAGTGGTGATACAAACGATGCAGAGCAGGTGTAAATGCAGATGAAGCCCCACTGCTAACCTCCTGCTGTGGGACCCGTTCCTCACAGGCCACTGACCGGTACCTGTGGGCAGCCTGGGGTTGGGGACAGCAGTGCTACAGCGTGAATGAACCTGAAAGACGTTTTGCTAAGTCAAGTAAGCCACTTACGAGAAGGCAAGTACTGTATGGTCCCACTTATATGAGGTATCGAAAGTAGTAAATTCTTAGAAACAAAGTAGAATGGCGATTCTGCTTTCCCCAGGGACTGGGGAAGGGAGAAAGGGGAGTTGTTTAATGGGTATGGAGTTTCAATTTTGGAAGATGAAAAAATTCTAGAGATCTGTTGCATAACATTGTGGGCATAGTTAACACTACTGTACCATACACTTAAAAATGGTTAAGATGGTAAATTTTATGTTGTGTGGGGTTTTTTTGCCACAATTTTTTTAAAAAGCAGTAAAGGTGAATCATCTTTCCTGCTCCTACATTTCTGTGGTGATGTTTTACTATGAATCTTTTTCTACACCTCTTGATAGAATATACTCAGTTCCGGGCTGGGCGTGGTGGCTCACGCCTGTAATCCTAGCACTTTGGGAGGCCGAGGTAGGCGGATTGCTCAAGGTCAGGAGTTCGAAACCAGCCTGAGTGAGACCCCGTCTCTACCAAAAATAGAAAGAAATTAATTGACCAACTAAAAATATATATACAAAAAATTAGCCGGGCATGGTGGTGCATGCCTGTAGTCCCAGCTACTCGGGAGGCTGAGGCAGTAGGATCGCTGAGCCCCGGAGATTGAGGTTGCTGTGAGCCAGGCTGACACCACGGCACTCACTCTAGCCTGGGCAACAAAGTGAGACTCTGTCTCAAAAAAAAAAAAAAAAAAAGAATATACTCAGTTCCAACCTAGTTCCACTGACTCCTTTTACCCAGGAACAGTAAGCAAACTCTGCCTTCCAGATTCTTTGTCTGCCCTCAGGTCTCTCTTACTGTAGTCTCCTTCAGAGATGTCCTGCACTGCCTCAATTTCAACCCTCAAACGAGTGTCAAAGTGGTCAATGATGTTAAAGCAAACTTAGGGGCGTGAACAAGAAAGGAAAGGCCCTGAACCTAGGAGGGGAGTCGTGCTCTACTCTGTCCAGCCCTAGTGGCCTGTTTGTATCCTGGACACTGACCTAGTGGAGCTCAATCTAGGGAAGAATAACCAGATTATCTTATGACACATGAAAACTATATGAAATTCTAATCTAAACATCTGTAAATAAAGTTTTATTGGAACATTGCCAATATTAGCCAGTACTGTACTGTCTATGACTGCTTTTGAGTAGTTGCAATAGAGACCTTTGTGGCACTCTTACACTTAGAACTGCTACTTGGCGTACTACAAATTGCAGTGATGCAATTATAATTCAACATCATTTCAAGTGCCATGCATATTACCATACAACAGTATTTTTTAAAATTACCAGTGCATACCCATCATACCAAAACAAGAAAAGTGGACTTATAATGGTGTGCCCCATGAGAGATGCACAGAGGAGAGACACATAAGAAGAAAAGATGGGCCGGGTACAGTGGCTCACACCTGTAATCCTAGCTCTGGGAGGCCAAGGCGGGAGGACTGCTTGAGCTCAGGAGTTCGAGACCAGCCTGAGCAAAATCAAGACCCTGTCTGTACTAAAAATAGAAAAAATTAGCCAGACAACTAAAAATGAAACAAACAATTAGCCAGGCACGGTGGCACATACCAGCTACTTGGGAGGCTGAGGCAGGAAGATTGCTTGAGCCCAAGAGTTTGAGGTTGCTGTAAGTAGGCTGATGCCACGGCACTCACTCTAGCTCAGGTGAGACTCTGTTCAAAAAAAAAAAGAAGAAAAGATGATGTGAAAATGAAGGCAAAGATCTGAGTGATGTGGCCACAAGCCAAGGAAGCCAACAACTATGAGAAGCTGAAAGAGGCAAAGGCAAATTCTCGCTTACAGCCTCCAGAGGGCGCGTGGCCCTGCCAACACTTGATTTCACATTTCCGACCTTCAGAATTATGTTGTTTTAAGTCACCAAGTTTGTGGCAATTTGTTAAAGCAGCCCTAGGAAACTAATAGTCAATTAAAACACAAGTTAAATGACTTGGAGTGGTTTTCCTTGGCTCTCCATGAATTGATAGATGTTTTCAATACTGCCTAGTTGTTGTTTACTTTAAGGAGTCAATGCTGAGGTTGACATGATTGAAGAGTTAGCCTCTATGAATAGATTGCATGAAATAACCATAAGAGAGTAATTTTAAAGAAGTTGAAGAAATACTATTTCAGTACAACTTGAAGTGGAATCTGCCAAGATGTGTCACAACTGATGGTGGTTAGAATGTGTAAGCAGAAAAAGGGTTACTGGGACAAATTTATAAAGCTTGTGAAATGTAACATGTTAAAAACCTATGATTATGCATTATATTATCAGCAGATACTTTCCTGAAAATATTTGAATCTATCCACTGTGTTAATAAACTAGTATTATCAACAGTAAGTTTCATTCACTCTCGTAACTTAGCCATCTTCAGTTCTGTAAATTTTTGTCAAAAATAGAAGCTGATTATTTTGACTTGCCCTACTTCACAGCAGTTCAATGGATTAGCTTAAGTGAAGATTTATTGTGATTTTTTGAGGTCAGGGCTGAAACTGAAATTATTCTGAGTAAGAAGAACTGCCCTCAACCCCTGTTATAGAACACTGAGCAGCTTTGGAAATTAGCTTGTGCTACAGACTTGGCAATGTTCCTTAATTAATTCAGCCTAAAATTAGGAGGCAAAATAGCACTAATCTGCAAAACTTATACTGCCATAAAGTCATTTTGATGACAACTAACATTATTTAAATCACAAGTAAAGTCAAGTTGCTTTATATGCTTTCCATGATGTTAAAAGTTAAAACAAGAATCAAGATCTCCATCTGCACACAAATATGCCACAGATATATTTTCCATGCTCAAACTATAGTTCTAGTCATCTGTGCAATTGAAAATTTTCCATCTAACCTTCAATTGGAAGTGATTAATCTTCAGTGTAATGGCCTGGACCTGCTAAAAGGCAATAATCAAGAGAAGAATCTAATAGAATTCTATAAATGCCTTCATGGTGATGAAGATGATCAATAGATATCACACGCTCATGGCCTCATATCAGTATGTAGCAGTACTTATCTGTGTGAACAGACATTATAAAACTGAAGTGGATAAAAAAAGTCTCATTGTAAATCTGCATTCACACAAGAACACTGCAATCAATTTTAATGATAGGGAACACTAACTTAGAGCCACAATTAAAGGAAATATTATCCTCCATATCCCAGCCCCTCAAAAAGAATTCTGCACTTCTCATTAGGTTTGTACCAAAAATATATATACACTCTATTATTATATTTTTAATTTCATCAATTAAAAAATTGTGGAAATTTTGTTTTCTCTTATTACTTAAGTACCTCCTTAATGTCCTAGATTGTGCCTCTTGGCCCACAGAGTCTAAAATATTTACTATGTGACCCTTTCAGAAGTCTGCTGACCCCAGTGCTAGAATATTTCTGGAACTTAACATGGGTGCCCCTTTAGGAACCTGCAGTTCAGTCCAAGGGACACGTGGCTGCAGGATCTGAGACAAGGCCCTCGCACAAAAGGAAGCCGTCAGTATCTTCCTAAGCCCCAGCTGCTGCTATTAAAGGTCCCGCGGGGCAAAGGGCGCATGTGCGCCCGAGTCTCCCTGGGCACGTTAGCGCAGGCGCAGACTGTCCGAGGCGCTGGGTATGCGGAGGGAGCGCGGGGAGTGTGCGTGCTGAGCGATTAAGTGCCCGTCCTGTGCGGGTGGGACGGTTTTGTACCCACACACCTGGACGCGGGAGGCTGGACCCATCACTGTGGGGAGTATGGTGACTCGCACCCCAGCCTAGGAGGAGGTCGTGCTGCGGGTGGTGGATGGGCCTAGGGGCGGGTCTTGGTGTTAGGGACAGAAAAACAAATGAGAGGTAATGGAAGTCCGAAAAACAGAAAGGAGACAACAGTTATAGCAAAACAATAATGAGGAAATGGTTATAGAAAAATAAAAAGAGGGAACGATTATTTCAGTCTTAAAGAATGGGGTAATTAGGCCACGAAGCACTGACCACCAGAGAATGGAAAAAACACCATAAAAACACCTGGGTACAGGGTTCCTCCTGTACCCATCTAGAAAGAATGACTGAATCATAACCTTTAAGTCTTGTCCAAACACAGAAAGGAATTCAGTCCCCAAAACAGTGACGTATAGTTATGAATAACTATAATTAACCTTTACCTAAACTACTTGCATTTAAAAGGAAAAACAGAAGTAGACAGTGTCTTCTCCACTTACAGAGACACTTCCCCTTAGGAAATGTACTTCATTTTGCACCCTTCAACTTTCCTTACACTGAATTCTTCACGCATACTTGCTGAGTGTCTGTCATCCCTCTTGGCCAGTGGGCCAAGGCTTGATTCCTCCAAGCCAGGAGCCCAAGAACTGGGAAAATACTTCGAACTCCAGCCATGGACTGAACAGGACCATGAGACTGGCTTCCAGCTTGTCCCAAATAAGGTTTCCTTTGTTTTTGTTTTTTTTTAAAATCCCATTTTTGCTGCGAAATATAAACCACATCTAGAAACGTGCACAGAACAGTTATACAGCTTATTAGTTTATCAAAAATATCCCTGAAGAAACACCTCCGAGGTCGAGGAATAAAGCTTGGGAGCTGTATTCAAGGAGCCCCTCCTGCACCCCCCTAGTCACCGCCTCTGCCAAAGTAATCCCTTAAAAATAAAGGTGTGAAAATCAGGTTATTGTTTTACCACCCCTAAACATTATAGTTATCTTTTTTAAAAAGTAAAATAAAAATGTAGCATACAGTCTGCTCTGGTGTCCAGCATCTTTTGCCTCAGCTCAGTGGGATTCCAGCTTGCTGCCCCAAAGGGAGACCTCACAGGGCTCTACCCCAGGTGTTTCCCTTCTTTCAGGGATTACTCTCTTTCTCCTCTTCTGGTCCACTGCCTGGAATGAGTTGCTTCATGTTTTTTGATCCAGTTTGACTGTTGTTTATGGTGGGAAGGCTAATTCTGTACCAGTTAGTCCATCATGGCTGATAAGCAGAAATCCTCCATGCTGTGTTTTATTGGGAGTGGTTTATGTGTTGAAGCCTCAGAGACTCACTCATGGTTTTTCTTTTCTTTTCTTTTTTTTTTTTTTTTTGAGACAGAGTCTCGCTTTCTTGCCTAGGCTAGAGTGAGTGCCATGGCGTCAGCCTAGTTCACAGCAACCTCAAACTCCTGGGCTCAAGCAATCCTCCTGCCTCAGCCTCCCGAGTAGCTGGGACTACAGGCACGAGCCACCATGCCCGGCTGATTTTTATATTATATATATTAGTTGGCCAATTAATTTCTTTCTATTTTTATGGTAGAGACGAGGTCTCGCTCAGGCTGGTTTTGAACTCCTGACCTTGAGCAATCCGCCCGCCTCAGCCTCCCAGAGTGCTAGGATTACAGGCGTGAGCCACCGCGCCCGGCCAGTTTTTCTTTTTTTAATACAGTAATGACACCTGACAGATTCACTTTATGCTAACTAAAAAATGTGCAGAAGGAAGGTTGATAAAAGAGTGCCTTTTCTCAACTTGCAGTGAAGTCTTTGGGTATTATCCACACAGTCTCCTTCGTAAGCAGGGCACATGAGGGAAATCGTAATCAGAAACTCTTTCATTGAGGGTTTATTACGAGGAATCGCGGTCACGGGTGGCCAGGGTTAGCCTGGAGGCAATCCACTATGTTCTCTCTCTAGGGCACAATGGAAGCCACATGAAGGTTGCTGGTACTCATGGAATCAGCAGGTGGTGTTAGAGGAATGTAATGGCATCAGACTATGACAGCCTGACACATCCAGGTTATAATAGGGAGAATCTTGCCAGTAGGATCAGAAATACATGAAGTAAGACCGGGTGTGGTAGTTTTGGGAAGTCGAGGCAGGAGGATCGATTAGAGGCCAGGAGTTTGAGACCAGTCTGAGCAAGAGCAAGATCCCATCTATACAAAAGATACAAAAAAAAAAAGAAAAAAAAAAAAGAAAAGAAAAGAAATACATGAAGTCTGTTAGCTATATAAGTCTCTGCATCCATTTCCACTTTAAGAGAGAATCTTTTTTGGAGGGATAGGAAATAACTTCAAGTTTGGTAGCTAAACCTCATTCTTCCCTGTACAGCCCTTGGATAGGAAACACCAGCATATGCCTCTCTGACTTTCCTTTTGCTTTGTTCAGGTGACCTTATATCTTTGCTCTGATCCCTTATAATCAGAGTTGAACTTCCAGGTACAATTTCATTTTCTATTTTCCTCATTTCAAGGTTTATAAGAAGCACCCCTCTGTAGCTCCAAGTATTGAAAGTAGTCGAGCACATTAATTCTTTGCTGCATTCTAAGTCTAACTTCTATTACAGAATATCTTGTCTGGCTGTGGGCTGCCCTATTTTCTCTGTTTCTCTGTCCTACTTTCTCTGTGAGGGTACCACATCCTTTTCCACCTTGGCTGAAGAAGACATTGTACAAGGAATTCCTACTCAAGATGAGTCATTGGGCTATGTTTCTTCCATCTAATGATTCTGAGATTCTAAGTCCACGCATCCTCACAGTTTTAAATTTCCCAGTTGTTGCCTGCTTTGGAGGAGAGTCAACTAAATTTGGGTCAGCAGAATCCAAGTAACAACTGGAAGGTGTTTGACAGATAAAGCAGTGCAAAATCTGTACTCATTTTCTAGGGCTGCTAGACCAAAGTATCACAAACTCAGCAGCTTAGATGTCTCCTGGTTCTGGAGACCAGAAGTCCAAGATCAGAGTGTTGGTAGGGTTGGTCCCTTTCAAGAACAGTCAGAGAGAATCTAGTCCATGTGGCTTTCATGGCTTCTGGTTTGCTGGCAATCTTCTGCCTTTATGACCACATGGTAGTCCCCACATGGCACTCCCTGTGTGTCTTTTTTTGTTTGTTTATTTGTTTTTGAGACAGGGTCTTGCTCGGTTGCCCAGGCTGGAGTGCAGTGGCACCATCATAGCTCACTGCAGCCTCAAACTCCTGGGCTCAAGCGATCCATCCCCCTCAACCTCCCGAGTGGCTGAGACTATAGGTACATGCCACTATGCCCAGCCTCCCTGTGTGCCTTATTAGGTCACATAGCTGTGTCTGAGGTGTCCTCCACAGCAAAAACTCCAGTGGGAGGCAAACTGAACATGAGGTGGTTTCTTTCTTTCCCTGCCACAGGAGGACAGGCAATGGCAGTTCCCTGGCAACTCAGAAGAGTCGACAGGAATAGTTGGGGCTCGTGCAGCCTCCTGAGGCTGTGGTGCAATACAGTGGCATGGGCTCCGCACTTGGAACAAAAAGCCCTGGGACCTGATTTAGAGGGCCAGACAGTGTCCCCATCTGCAAAACAAAGGAGTTGAAACAGATGGCTTCTTAAGGTCCCCCCCCAGCTTCAAAGACAAATTCTCTCAGCACTAGGGCAATCAGGTGTGTGTGTGTGTGTGTGTGTGTTTTCTTTTTTTGAGATAGGATCTCACTCTGTTGCCCAGGCTACAGTAGTGCAGTCGTGTCATCATAGCTCACTGCAACCTCACACTCCTAGGCAGCCTCCCAAGTAGCTAGGACTACAGGCAAGTGCCACCATGCCCTGCCAACTTTTTAATTTTTTGTATAGATGGTGTCTTTCTGTTTTGCTCAGGCTGGTCTCAAACTCCTGGGCTAGAGGGATGCTCCCGCCTTGACCTCCCAGAGTGTTAGGATTACAGGCATGAGCAACCACGCCTGGCCAGAATCAAATTTTAATTTCCGAATTTGAGGTGAGCTTCATGCTCTGGGTCCACTAGGGGGCAGTAACTGTCTGCATTTTGATCCACTGCCCTTTAAACAGGATGATACCTTCACTGGGAAAATTAAAAAGTGGGGTGAGGAGGTAAGGAGTCTTTTTTTGGTTTTCCCCTCAATACCAAAATATCAAGCTACTCTACAACAAAGCTTTATAAATCCTAGCCATGTAGGGCAATACGAAAAGAGTATTTTGTTGTTTTCTGCACCAGCCTGAATGAATGACCCCAGACTTGACCCTTTACCTGTGAGGAACTATCTCTTTTTCTTAATACATTACTTGTTAAGTCACAGAATTTCAGACCTGGAAGGGACTTTTTGCAATTGAGTAGACAGTCCCAAGTGGTGAGTAGCTAGCTCAAGGTCGCATGGTGAGTTAATGGCAAAACCAAGGATAGAAACCATCAAAGTGCCTTTTCTCAGCTGTACAATGAGAAGTGATCTCTGGAGTTCCTTTAGGCCTAAGAGTCTCATTCTCTGGTCTTGATTATCCAGCCAGTGATTTCTGATCCCCCGTGGTGGCTCTCAGTAAGTATTAAACTGTGCTGGTAGGTTGACTGTTTTTTTTTTTTTTTTTTGAGACAGAGTCTCTGTTGCCCTGGCTAGAGTGCTGTGGCATCAGCCTAGCTCACAGCAACCTCAAACTCCTGGGCTCAAGCGATCCTCCTGCCTCAGCCTCCCAAGTAGCTGGGACTACCGGCATGCGCCACCATGCCCGGCTGATTTTTTCTATATATGTTTTTAGTTGGCCAATTAATTTCTTTCTATTTTTAGTAGAGACAGGGGTCTTGCTCTTGCTCAGGCTGGTTTCTAACTCCTGACCTTGAGCAATCCACCCGCCTCGGCCTCCCAGAGTGCTAGGATTACAGGCGTGAGCCACTGCACCCGGCCCGTATGTTTTAATTGTATACCTATTCCTTGTTGTCCTACTCTTATAAAAGAAGTTTTAACTCATAGAGAAGAGGGTGCACAATCTTAGACTACATCACAGTGACATAAATAAATTATTTTATTAAAAATTCATTGCATTGTTCTTATTTTTCTCATTTTTGTCCAAATCAGTAAAATCCCTGTCACCCACTGGACCCAGCCTACAGATCAGCCTTGAGAACTTCTGCTTTAAGGAACTGTCAGTGTATAAAAGTTCCTCTCCAAAGGAGCTCTCTGCCTGGGAATGGAGCCCTTCAAGAGATGATGAAGGCAGAAGACATTTCCAAGCCTTGGAAGGTACAAGAAAACAGTGAGAATCCAAACGTGTGTCTTTTAAAGCTGAGTTTGCAAAGAACCTCCTGGGAGAATATTTGTAACTTCTATTTCTGGCTGATAAGACACACTTGAGGCCTAAAATGTACTAAAAGTAGAACAGGAAAAAATGTATGTCAGGAGGTTTCCTTCTATGAATGCAAACATGATCGGTGAGGGAGATATAGACTAAATCCTAGAGCAATGGTGTAGACTGCTATTGTATGGGCCCCTGAAATCCTAGAGCAACAGTATAGACTGCTGTGGTATGGGCTCCTGGAGCTCACACAGGGCAGATACGGAGAAGGGCATGGAGGGAGTGGGTGATAATCCTGAAGATAAATTGAGAAACCAGCGCCAGGCATGGTGGCTCACACTTGTAATCCCAGCACTTTGGGAGGCTGAGTGGGGAGGATTGCTTGAGGCTAGGAGTTAGAGACCAGTCTGGGCAATATAGTGAGATCCTGTCTCTACAAGAAAAAAATTTAAATTAGCCTACTCTGGAGGCTGAGACAGGCGGATCCCTTGAGCCCAGGAGTTCGAGGCTGCAGTGAGCTATGATTGTGCCACGGCACTCCAGCCTGAGCAACAGAGCAAGACCCTGTCTCAATTGAGAAACCAGAATTCTTGCTTTTATCTGCTCAGTGGCTTTTCAGCAAACTGTTTAATCTCAGTCTACAGTTTTGTAAGACATCGTGTGATTATTAGCATTACCCTCTCAGAAAATGCTGGAACTTCTCTTTAAACAATGTTCCAGTTTCGACAGACTACGTGTTCCTCGGAGCAATTTCTGCACTTTGCTTTATCTATTTGTCATATTCTACTGTCTGGGAAAAGATATACTTAAAAAAATTCAACACTTCGTGGGATTTAGTAGGTATATACTGTCAACCCAAATAAATGACTGAGGCAAAAATGTCAAGCAATGGAGGCTTATTAAGCCAAGGTTTTGAGGATGTGCTGAGAAAACACATGAACTGCAGAAGGGAAGGTTGAAACTTCTAGCATGTTAAAGGCACACAGAGAGAAGGAAAAAGGCAAGGGGAGGGGACTGATGATGTAGTGGCTATATTCTCATGAGGCCCAAGAAATCTGTATTTTATATACAATAAGGAAGTAAAGGAAGCATCAACTATGTAGATGTCCCTGGGTAGGTGGAAGATTGTGTCCTGTCTCCAGTTCTGTTACCTGTAAGATAAACTTGTAATTCATTATTAATGTGGAATTGGCTAGGCGTTAGTTTTAGGTGCTAGACAGAGGTACAGTTCGCATGTCTTCCCTTATGGGAGGTCGGTCAGGAATTTCCTTAATGGATGATCTGTGGGGCCAGCTCTTCACAGGGGCCTGAGGCTGGGATTTTCTTTTTACACTCCCCCCCACCTCCCCACCCTTGCCTTCTTCAAAATCTTTCAGAGAAAGCACTGTAGAAGACATAAGTTCACAGTTGTATTCTTTTTAAATCAAATCCCACATCACTATGAAGGTTCATTTTTAGGAAATCACATCTCTTAGAGGAGAAAAAATTAAGTCAAGAAGAACCAATGTGGGCTGGTGCAGTGGCTCACACCTGTAATCCTAGCACTTTGGGAGGATCGCTTGAGGTCAGGAGATGAGGTTGCCAGAGCTATGCTCTGCATTCTAACACCAGCAACAGAATGAGACTCTGTCTCAAAAAAATAAAAAAATAAATTTAAAAAAAGAACCAGTGTCAGAAAAATCATAGATAAAGAAAACTCAAAAATGGTGGATAAGGCTAGAATCTAATAATGCGTGTTTTTTTTATTTTTCTGAGACATAATTTTCTCTCTCTAGTTTCCTATTTTCCCCTCTCTCTGTTCCTGGTTTGGAGCTGAGGAGACCTATCAAACTTGAATTTGGCCACAAGTTGACCCTTTCTCCAGGAATAAATCTTGACCATTTATTAAAATGGGAAAAACAGATAGGTAATGACTTGAATGAATAGAATGCTAACTGGTGTATTTTCAATGCTTTATAAAGTTGCAAAACTTTTTTTCTAAATCACACATATGCCATGTATGCACCTAAAAACCTAACATCATAAGGCCATAAATGAACTGCCAGAATGCTATAGACGGTTTTTGAAATGGTTATAACCTGAATAGTACAAGTACTGATTTAAAAGACACTGAAATCTGAGATACCTTTTTATATTCTCTGCAGTCTAATCCCTGTGATACTTAAATAATTTACCTTTTCTAAGACTTCCATGTCATTATTTGCCTCTTTCAGAGTTTGTGCAGTAAGAACAATATATAAAGGCTTTCAAGTAATGAGAATTGTCTTCCTACTGTTAGGTTGGCAATGCATCTACATCAAAATCATTGTATTAGTTGTCTACTGCTGCATAACAAATTATGCCAAAGCTTAGTGACTTAACACAACAATGAGCATTTATTATCTCACGCAGTTTCTGTGGCTCAGGAATTCGAGAGTGGCTTAGCCAGGGAGTTCTGGCCCAAGTCTCTCTTGAGGCTGTGGTTAGGATGTTGGCCATGGGCACAGTGGATCTGAAGGCTCGGTTAGGGCTGGAGGATCAGCTTCCAAGGTGGCTCACTCGCATGGTTGGTGAGTCAGTGCTAACTGTGGGCAAGAAGTCTCAGTTCCCCACCACCAGGAGCTCCCCATGGGGCTGCTTGAGTGTCCTCACAACATGGCTGCTGGTTTCCCACAGAATGAATAGTTCAGGAGGGGACAAGGCAGAAATGACAATGCCTTTTACGGCCCAGCCTCAGCAGTCACACACCATCGTTCCCACAACATCCAAATTGGATACACAGGTTAGCCCTATCCATGGGGGAGGGGACCACAAAAGGGCAGGAGTGCCAGGGGACAAGGATCACTGAGGACCACCCTGGAGGCTGCCCTCCCACCACCCGGGAGGAGCTTTTGTTTTCAGCTGCAAAGCTTTCCCTACCTCACAGATTCCCAGAAATTCAGGATAGGAAAGAAATTCCAAGATCAATTAGTATAAACATCTTGTTCATATGCATCATTTCTTTAAAATCATTCTACTGATAATTTAAAATGGCGTTTCATAAGCCTCATCTCCTTTACATTAGAGTCTCACTATCTCAAGAGAAGCGGGCACCTCGCCTTACACTTCTGAAACCCTTAGAGCATCTTGTCTATTTCTTGGCACATAGTTAGGAATTGATATATTTTTTTGTAAACCTGACAAATCCTCGGTTATCAATTTGAAGATTAGCTCATTAGTCAATATTCACCCCCCACACACACACACCCCTTCATTTGATGTTTCTCTGTGTTTTGAAAGCTCACAACAGAGGAGAGGCTGCCTCTGGCACTCTAGAAGTCAGCTGTGTGGTGAATCTCTCCCTTCAAGCCAGAGGTTGGATTTAGAATCCCAGTAGGAGGCAGATGGGGTATACAGATGTGAAGACATTGCCGCTGTCCTAGGGCAGTGAAGCCAGAGAGTGAAGCAGGAAGACAGGCGTCGTGCGTGTGAGCAGAGAGGCAGCCTGTCGAAGGCGGGGTACGGCACAGCTCTAGTGCTCTACCCCAGCTGTGTCACCGGGGTGATTTGAGGCTCGTCTCCTAATCACCTACATTCTCTGAGCCCCAGTCCTTATCACTCAACTGGGATAATAATACCCACGTGTCAGTGAAAAAAAACCCCACACCAGCTGTGCTCTTCCCTATTCTCTCACTCAACAGCAATCAACGCAGAAGACTTCTGTGTGACTCAACGTGTGAGGTTTCTCCCCTCCCTCCCATACACCAAGTGAGCAGTCAGCTCTGCAGCGGACCCAGCAGGTGGATTGCTCCGGTTTAATTCTGACACCACCTCCCTGGAGATGGCATCAGATCCCACAGGGGGAGGGCTCAGTCCCTAAGACTGCCCCCCTTCCTTTTGACACCAGTGGCAAGTCTGGGCCTCCAGAACTTCTGACTGACCGGCTTCAAGTTGGGGTTCCCACGAGCCCCTCCTTGGGTTCGATTAATTTGCCAGAGGGGCTCACAGAACTCAGGGACACATTTGCCAATTAGCTATAAAGGCTATTACAAAGGATACAGATGACGAGTATATGTACACACAGATGCATAGGGAAAGGGACAGGAGAGGGGTGCGGAGGTTCCATGCCCTTCACCCTCCGGGCACCTCCATGTGTTTAAGCTATCCTGGAAGCTCTTGCAACCCTGTCCTCTTAGGCCTTTTATGAAGACTTCATTGGATAGGCATGATTGACAACCATGTAGAAATGTGAGTGGACACAAAAGGTTCTATCTAATACTAACAAACTGAGATGGGAAACCCAGCAAGGCCTCTCTGGGCAGCATTCCTTCCTCCAGGGGATGGGCAGGACCCTTTCTGAAATGGGGTCTTGTGACCTACAATCAGACAGGTCAGGGCAGGTAATTTCTTTATAACCAGCTCCAAAATAGATAGGAGATTCCTGCCTTGGGGAGAAAAGGAGCAGGTGAAAGGAGGACAGGAGAAGGGGAGAGAGAGAGATGCTGTTTTCTGAGGCTGCTGTTGAGAACTAAAGCACCCCACCATTATAACAAAAGACTGTAACAAGGGCTGTGGGTGCTATGGGGCAGGAACTGGGGACAAAAACCAATAGATGGATATCATAATATTATACCAAGAGTTTTCAAACAGGTAAAGCAGCTGGAATTCTCTACTTGGAGACCATAAATACTTATAATTCCTTTAGAGAGTAGCAGCAATGTCTAATATAGTTAACAATGCACATAATATATATCCCAGCAATTTTCCACTTTTGCTCCGACCAAGCAGAGATTCTCAACCCTGGATGCTTGTTACAAATACCTGGGGGACTTTTGTTTTTGTGTTATAAATCTGATGTCTCAGGTCCACACATGAGATTTTGATTTTGTCAATTCTGGGATGAGGCTCAGAAATGGTCTTTTAAAAGCTCCCGAGGCTATTCTAATGTGTATCCTGCCCAAGAGAAACTCACACACATAGACAAAGAAACATTCACCTTGCACCAAATATATAAATAAGATCAAGGGGAATTAAGCATCTAAATGTAAAAAGCAAATCTTTAAAATTCTTTTCAAAATATAGATGACTCTCTTATGACCTTGGGATATAGAAAGTTATCTTAAGATTTAAAATGCATGAAATGGTCGGTCAAGGTGGTTCACACCTGTAATCCTAGCACTCTGGGAGGTTGAGGCAGGTGGATTGCTCAAGGTCGGGAGTTTGAGACCAACCTGAGCAAGAGCTAGACCTTGTCTCTAGATAAAATGGAACGAAATTAATTGGCCAACTAAAAATATTTTTATTTTTTTATTTATTTTTTTTTCAAGTCGGTGCTCAGTGTGAATAAAAATATTTTTAAATATTAAAATAATAAAATGCATGGGCCAGGCACGGTGGCTCACGCCTGGAATCCTAGCACTCTGGGAGACTGAGGTGGGTGGATTGCTCCAGGTCAGGAGTTCAAAACCAGCCTGAGTAAGAGCAAGACCCCATCTCTACTATAAATAGAAAGAAATTAATTGGCCAACTAATATATATAGAAAAAATTAGCCGGGCATGGTGGCGCATGCCTGTAGTCCCAGCTACTTGGGAAGCTGAGGCAGGAGGATCGCTTGAGCCCAGGAGTTTGAGGTTGCTGTGAGCTAGGCTGACGTTGTGGTACTCACTCTAGCCTGGGCAATAAAGCGAGACTTTGTCTCAAAAAAAAAAAAAAATGCATGAAACCGCTGGTCAAGTGACTCACACCTGTAATCCTAGCACTCTGGGAGGCCAAGGCAGGATGATCACTTGAGCTCAGAAGTTCGATAGCAGCCTGAGCAAGAAGAAGACCCCAATTCTACTAAAACAAAAAAACAAAAAAAAGAATAGAAAAAATTAGCCGGGCATGGTGGCACATGCCTGTAGTCCCAGCTACTCGGGAGGCTAAGGCAGGAGGATTCTTTGAGCCCACAAGTTCAAGGTTACAGTGAGCTATGATTGCACCACTGCACTCCAGCTCTCGACAACAGAGCAAGACCTTGTCTCTTAAAAAGAAGAAGAAGAAGAAGAAGAGATGGAGAATTCAAATATGTTAATAAGAAAAAGAACTATGTAATTACTTTATTATAAGGGTGGGCATAGTTATACAATGAATTTTTCAGTAGTAAAAATGAATCAACTAAGGCCGGGCGCGGTGGCTCACGCCTGTAATCCTAGCTCTTGGGAGGCCGAGGCGGGCAGATTGCTCAAGGTCAGGAGTTCAAAAAAACCAGCCTGAGCAAGAGCGAGACCCCGTCTCTACTATAATAGAAAGAAATTAATTGGCCAACTGATATATATATAAAAAATTAGCCGGGCATGGCGGTGCATGCCTGTAGTCCCTGCTGCTCGGGAGGCTGAGGCAGGAGGATCGCTCGAGCCCAGGAGTTTGAGGTTGCTGTGAGCTAGGCTGACGCCACGGCACTCACTCTAGCCTGGACAACAAAGCGAGACTCTGTCTCAAAAAAAAAAAAAAAAAAAGAATCAACTAGAAATATATGTATAAACATGAATAATTCTTAAACATAATGTTGATCAATAAAAGCAAGACCTTTAGAATGACACAGTGTGGCACCAAATTTTTTTAAAAAGCTGAAACACAAATCAATACTACATGTGTTTATGGATACATATAGGTTTTACAAGTATGAAATGCATATGGGTTTGCAAAACACTATCCTGACTTTTATTTTTACTTCCAAGGAGAAAGGGGGAAAAAATCTAAAAATGAGCTGTAGGGCCTTTTAATGACATAATCTTCTAGAGCTAATTTTTACATTTTTTAAAATGTTTTAAATAATGATAAGAAAGTTCAGCCCTTCTACGCGATCATGAGCTAGCGCCCGGGCCTGGAATCGGGCCGCAGTCTCCTCAACCGTGTCCTCCACCTTCTGACCATGGACCCCCGCAAAGTGAGCGAGCTTCGGGCCTTCGTGAAAATGTGTCAGCAGGATCCGAGCATTCTGCACACCGAGGAAATGAGCTTCCTGAGGGAGTGGGTGGAGAGCATGGGGGGAGGGTAAAGTACCACCTGCTAGTCAGAAAGCTAAATCAGAAGAAACTATTAAGGAAGAAAAAACAGATAGTGAGAAGGCAGAGGAAAACATACAGAGGAACCATCAAGCGGGGAAAGTGATCTAGAAATTGATAATGAAGGTGTGATTGAACCAGACACTGACGCCCCACAAGAAATGGCAGATGAAAATGTAGAGATAACCGAGGAGAGGGTGGATCAGGCAAATGATAAGAAAGTTGCAGCCACTGAAGCCCTAAATGATGGTGAACTACAGAAAGCCATTGCCTGGTTGGTTCACAGATGCCATCAAGCTGAATCCTCAGTTGGCCATTTTGTATGCCAAGAGAGCCAGTGTCTTCATCAAATTACAGAAGCCAAATGCTGCCATCCGAGATTGTGATAGAGCCATTGGAATAAATCCTGATTCAGCTCAGCCTTACAAGTGGAGAGGGAAAGCACACAGACTTCTGGGCCATTGGGAAGAAGCAGCCCATGATCTTGTTCTTGCCTGTAAACTGGATTATGATGAAGATGTTAGTGCAATGCTGAAAGAAGTTCAACCTAGGGCCCAGAAAATTGCAGAACATCGGCGAAAGTATGAGCAAAAACTCGAAGAACGAGAGATCAAAGAAAGAATAGAAAGGGTTAAGAAGGCTTGATAAGAGCATGAGACAGCCCAGAGGGAGGAAGAAGCCAGGGGACAATCAGGAGCTCAGTATGGCTCTTTTCCAGGTGCCTTCCTGGGGGAATGCCTGGTAGTTTTCCTGGAGGCATGCCTGGAATGGCAGGAATGCTTGGGCTCAATAAAATTCTTAGTGATCCAGAGGTTCCTGCAGCCATGCAGGATCCAGAAGTTATGGTGGCCTTCCAGGATGTGGCCCAGAACCCGGCAAACATGTCAAAATACCAGAGCAACCCAAAGGTTATGAATCTCATCAGTGAATTGTCAGCCAAATTTGGAAGTCAAGCGTGATGCCCTTCCAACAAACGAATAAAGCCCATGCTGAAGGAAAAGCAACCTATATCACCTAATGGATGTCGCGATAATACAAACCAGTGTACCTCTGACCTTCTCATCAAGAGAGTGGGGGTGCTTTGAAGATTATCCCTACCCCTCTGCCCCACATGCAGCTGAAGCATTTTGCAGTGGTTTGCCATTAGGGTATTCATTCAGATGATGTTTTCCAACTAGAAATTACAATCTTTAGACACTCTTTAAACCTTAAAAATATTTAAAACTAATTAAAAGGGTATAACATTTTTATTACTAATCATTTTGGATTTTTTCCTTTTGAATTATTGTGCAAGGAAGATACTTATAAGGGAGGTTATTGCTCTAGTTTGAGTAAAATAAAAGTTTATTGGTGGGAGCAAATATAATTCATTTAAATAGATAAAGTTGGAGTTGGATATATGGTTACCGAGGCATTTTAATTTGTCTTTTTAAATGCTTTATTTTTTAAAAAAAAATGATTTATTTCGTTAAAACTATTGGGACCACCAGTATTTCAATAGGGCCTGGGTAGGGACTGGAAGTACTTGGCAGGGCAGCAGCAGTCTTGCTGTGCTTTATATAACATGCACCCTTGTGCAGGTTGAATCTTACACTGTGGTGAAGGGATGATTTTTTTTTTTTTTGTAATGCTGCAGTAGAGTTGGATTACTTAGCTCTGTTCTTGTCCAATATATCAAATAAATGTTTCATATTATTTCCACAGAGCAAAAAAAAAAAAAAAAAGTTCAGATAATGATACAACAGACTCAGCTGATATTTATGACTCAGCTGAACACCTGAAATATTACAGATTTGTTGGAAGCCCTGATTCAATTTTCCTTTCTCCTCGATCTGATTATCCTGCTGCTGTGAAGGGTCACTTTAAAGAGAAGGTAAACAAACCTTGTAGAGAAGACACCTGTAGACAAATCACTAGTTCATCGTTGATAGAAAACACCATGCTTTTAACTTTTGACATGTGATAACCCTAAGTCCCCGTTTGGGGGCGCCAGAGTACAGCACAGAACAGCCAAGCCTGGGTTCTCCCTGGGAAGTGGAACCGCTGGTTCACCTGCTCCACGCTGGTTCACCTGCTCCACGCTGGTTAATAATAAAACTACCATCGTATGGGGGCCTGTCTTCCTATTGGACACACACAAAAGCTACCTACTCCAAAAGTCTATCTCGACAGTAACCAGTTCCCTGCTTGGCTTCAAGGCACAGCACTTGAAAGCAGATAATGAAATTTATCCTTGAGTTAACCGGTTTGTGTGTGTAGCCAACCTCTCCCCCTTTAAACCAGGGCTTCTATGCTGGTTGAGCGGCTGCAGTGAGTGAGGCATCTGGATGCTCCATACGGAGATATGGAGATGCATAAGGTGTGGCCCTTGTCCCCAAGGGGCTTCCAGCAGAGTGAAGACTTCAAAGCATGGCCACCCACAACACAGCATGGCAGCTGGCATAAGTACCATAGGAAAGACACCAGGTTTAGTAGAGCAGAGAGAGGGAGGTGCCATCTCCAGGGACAGCTCCATGAAGAAGATGACATTTGACCCAGGAGCTGAGCCTTCGCATAATAGTTAAGGTTTCAGCTGGAAGAAATCCCAAAGTGGAGAAACAGAAAGATATGAAATAGTGGTTTTTGATTCACAAGACCTGAGTGAACTTGGGTAAATCACTTCCTTGTCTTCTAAGGGATTTGCAAAGCTGGCAGCCACAGACACAGAATCTTTGTTAAAGCTTTCTATTCCAGTTGCAAATTAATAAATGTTAATTTTCAGATAAAATTAGAAAATCTAAGCAAATATAAAAAGAAAATTAAATTTTACCTAGTCCTTTCACTTAGAAATAGTTCTTTCTAATTTTTTCCCTAACTGCCCCCACTTTAATATACAAAATGAAACTATACTGAATCTACATGTTATTATATATCCTATTATTGAACTTAGCATTGTATTGTGATTACTTCCTCAAATCAATGCATATGATTTTGTCAGTTTTCTTTTCTTTTTCATCAAAGATATACATGCATATAAATTAAGAGTAAATAGTTCCACAAAGCTTCTTATTTTTTAAAAAAGAAGTCTCATATCTTGCTCCCCAAAAGAAGTCTCATATCTTGCTCCCCAGATCAAAACTTGAAACATTTTAGTGTGTTCTTTTGGGGTTTACTTTCAGTGAAAAATTTTAGCTGCCATCTGCTCAGAATGGAGGAGAGGATCCAGGGATCCAATTACAACTTAAACAGACTTATAGCCACTGCTCGTGGTTTTTCATACTAACCAAAGTGTCTTCTCCAAAGACTTGTATGAAATAATCAAGAGCTCTCCCATGACATGAGACATTTTATAAGAACACAAATATAAAGTGACTCCCTCTTTTCTAAGGGATACTTTTTTGCGGAGGGGGAGGGGGACCCTCACCTTATATTCAAAGAAATGCAAATTAAAACACAATGAGCTTCTTCTTCTCCCGGGGAAAACACCAAATGGCGGATGACACCATGACACCGGTGCAGCGGGAATGGGAGGCCAAGGCGGCTTCCGTGGAGGCTTCGGCAGCGGCATTCGTGGCCGTGGTCTTGGCCATGGTCGGGGCCGGTGCCAAGGTCACGGAGCTCTCGGAGGCAAGGACAAGGACAAGGAGTGGATGCCAATCCACTGGATCCAATCCCTGGAGGAGATCTGTCTGTTCTCCTTGCCTATCAAGGAGTCTGAGATCATTGATTTTTTCCTGGGAGCATCTCTCAAAGATGAGGTTTTGAAGATCATGCCACTGCAAAAGCAGACCTGCGCTGGCCAGCGGACCAGGTTCAAGGCATTTGTTGCCATCGGGGACTACAATGGCCACGTTGATCTAGGTGTTAAGTGCTCCAAGGAGGTAGACACTGCCATCCGAGGGGCCATCATCCTGGCCAAGCTCTCCATAGTCCCCGTGCGGAGACGCTACTGGGGGAACAAGATCGGCAAGCCCCACACTGTTCCTTGCAAGGTGACAGGCCGCTGTGGCTCTGTGCTGGTGCGTCTCATCCCTGCCCCTAGAGGAACTGGCATTGTCTCGGCCCCTGTGCCCAAGAAGCTGCTGCTGATGGCTGGTATCGATGACTGCTACACTTCAGCCAGGGGTTGCACTGCCACCCTGGGCAACTTCGCAAAGGCCACCTTCGATGCCATCTCTAAGACCTATAGCTATCTGACTCCTGACCTTTGGAAAGAGACAGTATTCACCAAGTCTCCCTACCAGGAATTCACCGACCATCTTGTCAAGACCCACACCAGAGTCTCTGTGCAGAGGACCCAGGCTCCAGCTGTGGCTACAACATAGCATTTTTATATGAGAAAAATAAAGTGAAATTAAGTCTGTTAAAAAAAAACACACACACACACAATGAGATACCACTTTATACACACTAAAATGGCAAAAGAACTGATAATTCTAAGTATTGGCAAGGATGTGGAACTAGATCATTCATATGCTGCTGGTGGGAATGCAAAATAATACAAACATTTTGGGAAACATTTTGGCAGTTTCTTACAAAGTTCAACATACACTTACTGCATAACCCAGAAAGTTCATTCCTAGGTGTTTACCTAAGAGAAATGAAAATATGTGTACTCACAAAGACTTGTCCACACATGTTCTTAGCAACTTTATTTACATTAGCCCCAAACTAGAAAAAGCCCAAGTACCCATCAGCAGGAAAATAAATAATGCTGAAACCTAATCCCCAATGCAGTAGTACAGGCTGATTATCCCCTTATCAAAAATGCTTGGAGCCAGAAGTGTTTCAGATTTCAGATGTCTTTTTAATTTTGGAATATTTGCACTATACTTACCAGTTGAGCATCCCAAGTCCAAAAATTAGAAGTCCAAAATGCTTCCAATGAGCATTTCCTTTGAGCGTCATGTTGGTGCTCAAAAAATTTCAGGTTTTGGAGTATTTTGGATTTTCGGTGCTCAAAATCCAAATTATTAAGAGGTAGGGCCTTTAGGAAGTGATAAGATCATGAGGGCTTTACTTTCACGAATGGCGTCAGTGCCCATATGAAAGAGGCCCAAGGAAACTTGTTCACCCCTTCTACTATGTGAGGATGCAGCGAGGAGCTGCCATCTTTGGAGCAGAGAGCAAGCCCTCACTCGTCACTGAATCTGCCTTGATCTAGGACTTCCCAGCCTCTAGAACTGTGAGCAGTAAATGTATGCTGGTTATAAATTACCCAGTCTAAGGTATTTTGTTATTGCAGCCCAAATGGACTAAGACACTATTTATTCTTCAATAAAAAGGAACAAAGTACTGATACAGATAACAACATGAATGGGTCTCAAAATATTATAGTGAGAAAAAGAAACCAGACACGAAAGAGTACCCATGATTTCCTTTACACAAAATAGAAAAAGGAAAATAGTGTTAACTGAAAAAAAAAAATGAGATTTATAATTTGGGAAAGGAACGGCTTTATATTTCATAAAGTTTTCAGCCTGCAGTGGCCATTCTGGCAGGCTGGGAAACAGAGCTCCTGTCCACAGCCAGGAACTCGTGCTTCAAGGGAGGGACAAAGGGACAGGATCTTCTACTGAGCAGGCTGGCTAGGTATACGTATTTAACCAGCTATAGGAGTCGTGAATATTTATGAAAAGAGAACTATGCCCCTGTGCAGTGGGGCTTTCTGTCCTTTTATGGAGTCCATGTTTAAAAATGGCCGCCCTTTATGTCAAAAAGGTGAAACGAGGATGCAAAAACCCTCCCTGTGTATGTTCTGTAGACTGTTAAAACCACTTCATGGCTGGTAGCCTTTTATCGGGGAAGAATGCTTAGGCCATTAGCAGGAGAGGTGTAAAATGATGAGTGCCGGGCATCCCACCCCATTGTGGCTGGGAACTGTTTTAAGGTTTCTCTGGGGTCCCTTTGGCCCAGAAAAGTCCATGCAGTCAGCGGGAGGGGGTTTAGGAATTAATTTTTAGTTCATAATACAAAAGGAAAAATTATTCCATAGTGACAAAAAGGCAGATCAGCTGTTTCCTGGCCCTGGGGTTGGGGGTGGGATGGGTTGCAGAGGGACATGAGGAAACCTTCTGGGCTGGTGGGAAGACGCTGTCCTGATTGTACTGGTGGATACCTGGGTGTCAGTGTTTGTCAAAACTCATTAAAGTGTTCACCTGAAAATGGGTGCATTTTATTGTGTGTAAATTATACTTCAATAAAGTCGATCTTTTTGAAGTGAGGCACTAATAAGAGGATTGTGACTTCTGTCCTTGGGAAGGGATAGTAGCAGTGGGCTTCACATTAGGGTGAGGTGGTGGGAACCCCACAGTTTTGATGACCTCTTTTATGGGCCTTTCCATTTTCTTAAACAAGAGGCCTCCACATTTTTTGCCTGGGGTGGAGTTGGAGGAAACCTGACTGTCTAGATGCTGCTCTTCAACGCAGGGTAGAATGAGAGGAATGAGCATTCCATGTCTGGGCCTTTAATTAGTCCCTCTCTTCTGTGCACTACTCAGTCTTTCCCTCTGGCTTTCCTGGGTCCCTGGCTCTACCCAGATGTACAAAGCAGCCATTCCTTTTGAGCTATAGGCATCCTCAGGCATCCGGCAGGCTGTAGCTTTCTGCACCTTCCTGCTCAATTCTGTCTCCACCACCCTCATTTGGTTGAACTCATATGTCCTCTGAGGTCCCCCCTCCCCTGCCACCACTGTCCTTGTTTTACCTTTTTAAATTATTGTAGCATCACTGTGGGAGAGGAGATAAATAGAACAGGTCAACTGCCATCCTGTTAGCCCTTCAAAGCAGGAACTATCTTCTCCTTTTCTGTTTAAGTCTTTACGAGAAATGCACACATGGAAGGGGTTCAAGAAATAATTATTGAATCAGTGAATGATGAACTTCAGACCTAGTCTTACGTGCATGGGAAGATCAACTGGGAGCCTTTAGCCTGGCAGCCCTCGCTTTGGAAAGGGATTTGAAACAGACTAAATCTGAGTTTTTGGAATTAGTGGCCATGATGACCGTGGTAAAAATTCTGCTTCTATTTGTAGAGCTGCCTCAGTTTCCTTATATGTAGAATGGAGAGAATGACACCTACTCTGTTTTGGCATAGAAGTAGTAAAATAGGGGAGGGGGGACAGGAAACCTTGTATCTAGAAAATAGTCACCAAATATTTGTTTTGTTTTCTTAAAGCCGTACTTCCAACGGTTTATTTTAGAATAATATATGACAGGAATTCTTTTTTATGTTACTGCTTTTTCTTCTGCCTGTGAGACAAAGAGGAGTTCCACAGACAGAACCTGCGTGTCAGTAATTAATTATGTAGACATGCTCGGAGTGGGGTTTGTGGTCAAACCCTTAGAAGGGGCTGGGCGCGGTGGCTCACGCCTGTAATCCTAGCACTCTGGGAGGCCGAGGCGGGCAGATTGCTCAAGGTCAGGAGTTCGAAACCAGCCTGAGCAAGAGCGAGACCCTGTCTCTACTATAAATAGAAAAAAATTAATTGGCCAACTAATATATATAGAAAAAATCAGCAGGGCATGGTGGCGCATGCCTGTAGTCCCAGCTACTCGGGAGGCTGAGGCAGGAGGATTGCTTGAGCCCAGGAGTTTGAGGTTGCTGTGAGCTAGGCTGACGCCATGGCACTCACTCTAGCCTGGGCAACAAAGCGAGACTCTGTCTCAAAAAAAAAAACAAAAAAACAAACAAACAAAAAAAAAAACCCGTAGAAGGTCCCAGTTTAGCACAATTAAAAACATTCTCCTTGGGAAGACGACCCTTTCCTATCATGGGCTGCACAGAGTCAGCTTGTGGGTCTCTGAGACTCAAATATCAAGAGCTGCTTCACGCCCCGGGGGCAGCGCCAGGCGGCTCTGGGGTCCTCACTGTGCCACAAAAGGAATATACTGAGTTACCCTGTAGACACTGTGGTTGTCGTCTGGTCTGCCTTACCATAAAAAATAAGAGAAAGAAGGGAAGTCAAGAGGCTCATGAATGCTCAAAGAAGGCCCGCTCTACCACAAACAGTGCCATGCTGAGAAAACACAAATAAAAGCAATGCTCAGGATGCGTGAAGAGAGAAGCACCAAACAGAAGAAAGATACGGAGACTCCACAGGGAGTAGTAGCACACCTGCCTTTCTGCCGGACAGAGGGACAGTCCTGAGCTAAAGTACCTCCTGAGAGGTTCAAAGAAAAACGAAAAGGGAAAGCTGGAAAATGGAAAGTCTCTCTGCCCAAACTTTGTGCCTACGGAGAAAAGAAGAATTAAAAGTTATTCAGGGTAGGGCGTGGTGGCTCACACCTATAATCCTAGCTCTGGGAGGCCGATGTGGGCAGATCACTTGAGGTCAGGAGTTTGAAACCAGCCTGAGCAAGAGCAAGACCCCGTCTCTACTAAAAATAGAAAGAAATTAATTGGACAACTAAAAATATATAGAAAAAATTAGCAGGGCATGGTGGCGAATGCCTGTAGTCCCAGCTACTCGGGAGGCTGAGGCAGGAGGATCGCTTGAACCCAGGAATCTGAGGTTGCTGTGAGCTAGGCTGATGCCACGGCACTCACTCTAGCCTGGGCAACAGAGTGAGACTCTGTCTCAAAAAAAAAAAAATTGTTATTCAGACAGGAAAAAGGAAAGAAAAAAGCATGGAAGAGGATGGTCACTGAGGTCTGTTTTACTGGAGATGGCTTTAGGCAAAAACCACCTACACTGAAAGATTCATTAGGCCAATGGGCTTACATTTCAAGAAGTCCCAAGTAACACATCCTGAGTTGAAAGTCACCTTTTGCATGTCAATACTTGGTATATAGAAGAATCCCTCATTCCTACTATAGATGGTTTTGGGTGTTAATTCCAAAGGTACTATCATTGAGGTGAAATTGTGCCTTGTGACACAAGAAGGCAACGTTATTTGGGGCAAATATGCCCAGGTTACCAACAGCCCTGAAAATTATGGATGTGTAAATGCAGTCTTACTGATAGACAATTTCATACTAATAACTCCTGATAATGATTGAAGCATACACACCAATCAGAAAAAGTGCCACTACTGTGACGTTTCTGAATACTACCAAATAGCCTTACCTGTCTGCAGTCATCAAAAAAACTATTTATTTAGTGTAAAAAAAAATGCCATTAAAATGGCCCAGTTTTACAAATTGGTTTTTATTTTGGGGTCTGCTTAGGTTTAGATGTTCATAAATTTGAATGATTAAAAAAGCATTTATACAAATATCCCACGTCATCAGTATCTTCGTTACAGAGATTGGCAATGCAGGCCTGTCATAAGGAAAAGTCACTGGTGTAGTTGAAAACACCTTTTCCATGGATTTGTGTACACTTAAATACGGGGCCTAGGCTAGGAAACTTTATCATGTCTGAGACCTTACCTAAAGTCTCCTCCACCTCACCGTCCATCATTAATCCTAAGAAATGTAGAATTAACACACAGTAATATTTGTTAAGTTATAAAGTATTTACAATAACAATATGTGAGAGAAATCACACTACACTAAATCGAAAAACAATTCAGAAGAACTCTTACTTACATAAATCTTTTCGCCTCTGTGATTAATCCTTAACTTCTTTTTTTTTTTTTTTTTTTGAGACAGAGTCTCACTTTGTTGCCCAGGCTAGAGTGAGTGCTGCGGCATCAGCCTAGCTCACAGCAACCTCAAACTCCTGGGCTCAAGCAATCCTGCTGCCTCACCCTCCCGAGTAACTGGGACTACAGGCATGCGCCACCATGCCCGGCTAATTTTTTCTATATATATTAGTTGGCCAATTAATTTCTTTCTATTTATAGTAGAGACGGGGTCTTGCTCTTGCTCAGGCTGGTTTCGAACTCCTGACCTTGAGCAATCCACCTGCTTCGGCCTCCCAGAGTGCTAGGATTATAGGCATGAGCCACCGCGCCCGGCCAATCCTTAACTTCTTTATACAGTACGTCAATAAAGTAGTATTTTAAACATTTTTTCCCTTTCACTTATCATACATAGTGATATCTACTTGGAACCATATTTTCTACTTGAAATATGAAAAAAGTGAGAAAAATATACCAATATGTTTGTACTTTTAGCATTTTCCATGTTCTAAACTTAGGGTTGTCCATTTGTACTTTCAGAATGGTATTAAAAATTGGTTTAAATAATTCCATCAAAAGACTATCCTGATGCCCTTAAGAGAAATTTATTTGTAATTACTTAGATAATATTAAAAAGTCATGTTTTAGGTTTGTAACTTGATCAAAGCACTTTTGTGATCTGAATTATATGTTTATGGCTTTATGCTTTAGGATGTCTGTATATTACAATGATCTACAATCAAAAAATAAAAATAAACACTTATTTCTGCTTTTTTGATAGGAATTGTGGCAGAATAGTTCTCCCAGCTCTCTCCAAAAATGTCCACGTCCTCATCCCTGGAAGCTGTGAATATGTTCCCCTGCCTAGCAAAGGGGAATTAAAGTAGCACATAGAACTAAGGTTGCTAATCAGCTGACCTTAAAATAGGAAGATTGTCCTGGATTATCCGGTGAGCCCCAGGTGGCGTGCCATTCTGAGTAGCGTGATGGACTCTCACTGTCCTGCTCCATTCCACCTAGGACGTGAATCCTCCCTTTGCCCTGTGTCTGTCCTGTAGACACTGCCCCCATGAGTTACTTAGTAGCATCTTCGTTTTCAGATCAACTGTCTCAGGATCACAGTGCTTGTGTCCAAGAAACCCTTATGTTACTTAAATATGGCACCAAAGTGCAAAAGTAGTGATGTTGGCAATTCAGATATGCCAAAAAGAAGTGGTAAAGTACTTCCTTTAAGTGAAAAGGTGAACGTTCTCAATTTAATAAAAAAAAAAACAAAAAGAAAAATTTGTATGCCAAGAGTGCTAAGATCTATGGTAAGAATGAATCTTCTAGTGGTGAAATGTGAAGAAAGAAAAAGAAATTCATGCTAGTTTTGCTGTCACATCTCAGACTGCCAAAGTTAGGGCCGCAGTGCACGCTAAATGCTTAGTTAAGATGGAAAAGACATTAAATTTGTGGGTGCACAATGTGAACAGAAAATACGTTTTGATTGACAGCAACATGTTGTGCTAGAAAGCATTGAACCTATGTAGAGACTTCAGCAAGGGGTCTCCCAAAACAAGTGACGCCAAGCCATCTACTGCAAGTACAGGGTAGTTACAAGGATTCAGGAATAGGTCTGGACTGGAAAATACATAAATTACTGCTGATAAAGAAGCTGCTGCCACATTTCTGACAGAGTTGGAGAAGTTGATTGAGGAGAAAGGATACCATCCAAAGCAAGGCTTCAATTGTGATGACACTGGGCTCTTCTGGAAGAAGATGTCCAACAGAACCTGCATCCATAAAAGTGCAGAGGGCACAGCAGGGCATAATGCATGGAAGGACAGATCAGATTTGGCACTGTGTGCAGCGCCGCAGGGCATGTGAGAAAGCTGGGCGTCTCGTACAGAGTGAAGAACCCATGTACTCGCAAAAACAAAAACAAAAATCATCTGCCCAAGTTCCAGCAACATAATCAGAAAATGTGGGTGACAGCCATCTTGTTTATGGAATGGTTCCAACAACACTTCATTCCAGAAGTGGAAATATGCTTGGAAGAGGAACACTTGGAAGTTCTGTTAACAACAGTGTACCTGGCCATCCTGAATCTGTTTGCTATAAGAATGAAAATGTTGGCTGGGCGCAGTGGCTCACAACTGTAATCCTAGCACTCTGGGAGGCCGAGGCGGGAGGATGGCTCAAGATCAAAAGTTCAAAACCAGTCTGAGCAAGAGTGAGACCCCCCGTCTCTACTAAAAATAGAAAGAAAGAAAGAAAGAAAGAAAGAAAGAAAGAAAGAAAGAAAGAAAGAAAGAAAGAAAGAAAGAAAGAAAGAAAGAAAGAAAGAAAAAAAAAAAATATATATATATAAGTTAGCCGGGCATGGTGGCGCATGCCTGTAGAACCCATGAGTCTGAGGTTGCTGTGAGCTAGGCTGATGCCACGGCACTCACTCTAGCCTGGGCAACAGAGTGAGACTCTGTCTCAATAAATAAATAAATAAGAATGAAAATATCAAAGCTGTATTTTTACCTCCAAATACGACCTCATTGCCTTAGCCCCTTGACCAGGGCTCACTGGGGTTGTCAAGGCCACAAACGCCCACCTGGTACTGGATCGCATCTGATCTGCAATCGATGCAGACCCCAATCTGGACACAATGCAGTGCTGGAAATCATTCACTACCGCAGATGCAGTAACATTCATCAAGCTGCAATGGATGAATTAAAACCAGAAACTGCCAATGCCTGCTGGACGAACTTACGGAGTGAGGTGGTGGATGACTTTCAAGGCTTCCCGGGGACGGATGGAGAACTTAGGGAAATCATTCGCGCGGCAAGGCGAGCTGGTGGATGGATTTACCGACACGCCTGATGAGGGCGAAGAACATGCTGAAGGCAGATGAGAAGTGCTAATAAACGAGGGATTGGAAGAACTTTTTGAGTCATCCACAGAGGAAGAGGAAGAAGGAGAAACTGAAGCAGAACCAGCAATACAGACATCACTGAAATTTGCCAAAGCATTTGAACGGCACAGCTGCTAAGGAACAATATTGTGGAATAGGATCCTCGGATGGAACGCAACATTCCAGTCACCCGTGTGATCACCGAAGGATTACGGTGTCTGCAACAACACTTTGATGGGTTAAAAAAAAGAGAGAGAGAGAGACAATAACTTCCTATTACAATTTCTTCCAAAGGCTTCTGGCAAAAAGAAAAAAAAGGCTTTCAACTATCAAAAATCACCAACAATTGACATCGTCTACTCTTGACATCCACTATCGGCATTGTCATGACTCGATGGTCCAGCATCTCCCGAAGCAGGTGATCTTCCCTCTGACTGTCCTTGGGTCAGCAGTGGCCTTACAACTTCTCAACGTCTGCATCACGCCTCTCACTTCATCGCATCCTATAGGCACTGTATTGTCACAAGAATAGGAAGGGTGAGTGCAGTACGATCAGATATTGAGAGAGAGAGAGCACATTCACATTATATTATTATGATTGCTCTATTGTATTATTGCTGTTAATCTCTTACTGTGCCTAATTTATAAATTAACTCTATCATAGGTGTGTGTGTATAGGAAAAAGCAGTATATATGGGACTCAGTACTATGTGAGGTGTCAGGCTTCCACTGGGGGTCTTTTTTTTTTTTTTTGAGACAGAGTCTCACTTTGTTGCCCAGGCTAGAGTGAGTGCCGTGGCGTCAGCCCAGCTCACAGCAACCTCAAACTCCTGGGCTCAAGCGATTCTACTGCCTCAGCCTCCCGAGTAGCTGGGACTACAGGCATGCACCACCATGTCTGGCTAATTTTTTGTATATATATTAGTTGGCCAATTAATTTTGTTCTATTTATAGTAGAGACGGCGTCTCGCTCTTGCTCAGGCTGGTTTTGAACTCCTGACCTTGAGCAATCCACCCGCCTCGGCCTCCCAGAGTGCTAGGATTACAGGCGTGAGCCACCGCACCCGACCCACTGGGGGTCTTGGAACGTGTCCCCCGTGGATAAGGGGAGCACTACTGTATGTGATTTTTCTTCTTACTTATGCAACTCCGTTCAGCTTCATCCAAGACAGTTATAAAATTGGAACCATTTAGAAAATAAAGATCTGCATGGTCTCGTCCTGAGTTAAACCACAGAACAAATTATTACCAGTTCACACACATCTCAGTGGAGCCCAACCTTGGGGATGGGATGGAGTGGGGAGGGACTGCTATTCTTCGTCTATATTCCAAGACTGTGGGTTCTCCCCAGGTGGCCCTAGGGTTAATTTAATCATTAGAGACTTCTCTAAAGCTAGCAGTTAAAGGCCAAGGTCTCTGCAAACCATGTGCACCCTCCACCTCTGCTCTGCTCCCACCCTGCCTGCAGAGCTCTGCAGTCTTAGCCCTTCCAGGGTTTCAGCCGGAGACATCAGGTGCTCTTGTCTATGCATCGGGCGACCTGATGTTCCCTGTGGACTGGGGGGAGCAAAGCTTCAGGTTTGTGGCGAAAGCATTTTAATCCTCATTCCACTCAGAACCCTCTCGTGCATGGGGAGGCAGGAAGGAGACAGTATTAGGACCTCAGTCCTAATTAAGGTCGAAGGAAATTACTCACCAGCACCATGCCAGGATTTTCCCTACGCTCTGCTGGGGCAAATGCAAAAGAAAAATGAAACACGACGTCATGTGCACCATCCCCAGGAGCCAACTGGAAACAACTGGAAGGTATCAGAGTCCCCGTCAGAGGGTCTTCACAGACATTAGCACTGACTCCCAAGAAGCTTTCTCTGCTCTTGACTTTCAGCAGAATGTGAGGAACACGCAGGTTGCTTAGTGCACAAAACATAAGCCCCAAAACATTCTGGAAGCAGACAGTGGTGCTGGTCATGCAACATTGTGAATGCACTTTATGCCATGGAATTGCACACTTAAAAGTGGTTAAAATAGTAAAGTTTATGTTACCTGTATGTTACTATTATACAACTAAAATAGCAAAAATAACAAACTGAGTTGCTCACTTCTAAAACCTAAGATCCATTCTCAACTCTTCTTTACTCTTCCTACACAACCAGTCTCAGGGAGTCTTGTCACCTCTCCCTGCAGAACTCACCCAGCACCCATCTCCTCCACCTCCACAGCCTCATCCTGCTCCAGGCTGCTGTCACCCCATGTGGTTACCGCAGCAGCAACCTCCTGATGCAGCCCCTGCTTTGACCCTTGCCCTCTGCAGCCAGAGTGAGTTTTAAACACATAACTGAGATCAAAGTGTTTCCCTGCTTAAAACCTAGCAGAGTCAGTCGCCTGGCTCTTGGAATAAAGGCCAAGCTTCCTCACTGGCCTCCGGGCCCTACATGACCTAGTCCACCTCCCCAGCCCCGTCTCCTGCCACCTTCCTTCTGGCTGCAATGTTCTAGCCACTCTGCCAGCTTTCTGCTGTTTCTTCTGCCAGGAATGCTGGTCCCAGGTCTCTGCACGGCTGGCTCCTTACGGGCACTCAGACCTCAGCCTAAAGGCCCCACCTCCACGGAGAGGCCTTTCCTTTCTGAGTCTGCAGGCACCACCCGGTCACTCCATCACAGGCCCCTGCTGCACTTCACTCGTAGCCTTATTGTCCCCTAACGTTTGCTTGTCTATTTATCCAATAGTGTATTGCCTATCTCCTCCCCCCAGAATGGAAACTCCATGAAGAACGGGAACACTGCCATGTCTCTAGCACCTAGAATAGTCCCTGGCACGTAACAGGTGCACAGCAAGTGAATGAGTGAAGGATAAAAGCTCACTTCCCATGCATCGGGAATGGCACTTGGAGTGAGTTGAATGGTGGTCCCCAACAAGACACGTCTATGCCCCAGAACCTGCACATGTGCCCTGATTTGGAAAAACAGTCTTTACAAATATAATTTAAAATCTCAAGCTGGGCACGGTGGCTCACGCCTATAATCCTAGCACTCTGGGAGGCCACGGCGGGAGGATTGCTTGAGCTCAGGAGTTTGAGACCAGCCTGAGCAAGAGCAAGACCCTGTCTTTACAAAAAACACAAAAATTAGGCGGGCACAATGGTGTGCACCTGTGTCCCAGCTACTCGGGAGGCTGAGGCAGGAGGATCACTTGAGCCCTGGAGTTAGAGGTTGCTGTGAGCTAGGATGAAGCCACTACACTCCAGCCCAGTGACAGAGTGAGGCTCTGTTTCCAAAAAAGAAAGAAAGAAAGAAAGAAAGAAAGAAAGAAAGAAAGAAAGAAAGAAAGAAAGAAAGAAAGAAAGAAAGAAAGAAAGAAAGAAAGTCTTAAAAGGAGATTATCTTGGGTTACCCAGGTGAGCCCTAAATCCAGTAACAAGTGTTCTCATAAAACAGAGAAAAAGAGAAGACACAGAGACACCAAGAAGTCCGTGTGAAGACAGGGACAGTGATTGGAGTGATGGTGCCACAAGCCAAGGAGTGCCTGGAGCCACTGGAGTCTGACGGGGCAAGGAGGGATTCTCTCCTGCCTGGAGCAGTAAGAGGGAGTGTGGCCCTGCCAGCACCTTGATTTCAGACCTCTGGCTTCAACAATTTCTGTTGCTTTTAGCCACCAAGTTTCTAGCACTTTGCTACAATAGCTTTGGAAACTAACACATCACTCAAGTGTCAAGGACTCGAGATCCTGACCCCCAGGATCTTCAGGGTTCCAAGCCTGGGGTACAGTCCTATGACTTCTATGCCGAAAAATAAAAGTCACTTTGTCCGCTTTTTCTTACGGTGTGTAAAAGCCTTAACCTCTGGTACCTGAGACTGTGACCTCATTTGGAAATAGGATCTTGGCAGATGTGATCAAATTAAAGGAGGTTGTGCTGGATTAGGCTGGGCCGTAATCCAATAAGTGATGTCTTCATAAAAAGAGAGACAAAAGACAGACACACGTGGAGGGAAGACAGCCACTTAACGATGGAAGCAGAGACAGAGGGCGCCAAGGATGACCAGCAAATGCCAGGTGGAGGAATGCTAATCTGGGAGGGGTCTTCCCTGGAGACTCAGAGGGAGCACAGCCCTCCCAACACCTTGACTTTGGACTTGTGGCCTCCAATACTGAGAGAGAATACA
The DNA here is from genome assembly GCF_040939455.1 of Microcebus murinus. Taxonomy (NCBI): domain Eukaryota; kingdom Metazoa; phylum Chordata; class Mammalia; order Primates; family Cheirogaleidae; genus Microcebus; species Microcebus murinus. Next base: position 13,860,265 of record NC_134107.1, read on the forward strand.
TTCCTCTTGTTTTAAACCCCCTAGTTTGGGGTAATTAGTTACAGCAGCCACAGGACACTAATACATTCCCCAAATCTACCTTCTTTTGAACTCCTCTGGCATGCATTGATGCTAAGTGAGCCATATGAGCCAGTGTGGGACTATCTGCCACTTGTTTGTCACATTTCCACCACCAGATCGAGGAAGGAAGAGTGTTACTGTTTGACTTCTTGGTGTCGCCCACAACGGTTTGCAGGTGCTAGTGTTGGAGAGGCACTCAGTAAATAGGTATTGGATGAAGAGCAGAAATATCAACACGTCGGCTGCTCAGACAGGGGCTGCAAAGCAACGACCCAGGCGTAATCATAGATCCAGGGGACTTTGCTGTCTGTTACAGCGTTGGGTTTAATGTAGGCCTTCTCCACACCTAATCTGCATCCCTTAAACCCAGCCTTTAGCTCCTGGTACTTGAGTCCCCCTGAGCCTGGCCGCTGTGGAGAGGGGTTTTAAGCCTTGTTCTCTGACTGGTACTTCGGGTCTGAGTGCTGTTAGTGGGGCCGCCAAAGTGGCAGGAGGTTAACCAGCTTTGCCCTGGGTTCTCTCTTCCCTTGCTCATGTGTTGGTGCACATCCGGCTCTGGGCACGTTCTCTGGGGCCTTCCCAGGCAAAGGGGGCAGGGAGAGTGGAAGAGAAATTTAAGAGGAAAAAAGCAGCCCACAAGAAAGCAGAATTAATAGAAAGTCCGGAGAAAAGTAATAATTTCAGAATTGGTTAGTTGGCGTGATAGTATGGTTATATATATTTATGTATTGGTTTTTCACCCACAGTTCCTGCCTCGTAGCGCCCACAGCCCTTGTCAGTCTTTTGTTATAATGTTGGGGCGCTTCAGGCCTCAGGAGCAGCCTCAGAAAACAGCATCTCTCCCTCTCTCTGCCCTTTCACCCGCTCCTTTTCTCCCGAAGGCAGGAATGTTCTGCCTTTCAGTTTTGGAGCTGGCCATAAGGAAATTATCTGCCCTGCCTTGTCTGATTGCAGGTCACAAGACCCCATTTCAGAAGGGACCTGCCCATCCCCTGGAGGAAGGAATGCTGCCCAGAGAGGCCGAGAAGAATCTGAACAGTCAGGCCTTGCTGGGACTCCCCTCTTGGTCTATTAACATTAACTCGCGCTATTTTTGTCTAATCACATTTCTACATGGTTGTCCATGCTTCAGTCATGCCTATCCAATTAAGTCTTCATAAATGGCCCAGGAGGACAGGGCTCTGAGAGCTTCCAGGATAGCAGGACACGTGGAAGTGGGCTGGGTGGTGGGCTGGGGAGCGCATGGAAGCTCCGCACCCCTTCCTCGCCCCTCTCCTATGCATCCCTTCCTCTGGATCCTTTGTAATATCCTACATAATAAACTGCCGCACAAAAGTGTCCCCTGAGTTCTGTGAGCCACTCTAGCAAATTAATGGAACCCACGGAGGGGGGCACGGGAGCCCCGACTTGAAGCTATGTGGCCAGAAGTTCCAGAGGCTCAGACTTTCCACTGGCATCGGGAGGAGTGGTGACCCTGAGGGACCGAGCCCTCAACCTGTACAATCTGACACTATCTCCAGCTAGAAAGTGGCAGAACTGAATGGAGGACACCCAGCTGTGTCCCCTGCAGAATTGACTGCTTGCTTGGTCTGTAGGAAAAACCACCGACACATGTGGCCACAGAGAAGTCTGTGCCGATTGCTGTGTTGCGAGAGCAGGGGTGGGACACAGCCCGCCTTTCCCACTCTGTCCATAAAACTCAGTTCTGGACAAAAAAGATTGTGCTCTGGCTTTGGGGCACCAAATGAACAGGGACCTGGACTGTGCGGAGGTGCGAAACGGCAGCCCTCTAGGGAACAGTGACACTTGTCTTTTTCTAAGTCCATTGCTCTGTTTTTATTTACTTTTTGACTACATTTCCCCCCACACACACTTTTTATTCCCTTCCCAGGCTTCTCAGGGGATCTCTGTGCTCCTTTGCATCAAGGGTCTTGTCACCTTGTTGGAGAGAAGACTGTGTAGATGTCCGTGGGCGCACGGGGCCCCTCCCCGACGACGGCCACAGACGCCTCCCTGCTTCCCCTGCACCATTTGCCAGGTGATGTGGGTGCAGGTAGCCGCTCCTGCCCTGGGACAGTGGAGGTCGCGGGGACTCAACTGGACAGTGTCCGAGAGGGACCAGTGGGAGGTCTCTCCAGTTTCCATCTCTCTCTTCCTTCTTTAATGGTTTTTTTTTCCTTTTATTTCCCAATGCAGAAAGGAGCAAAAATTAGTGTGAAGCAAGAAGTGAAAGAGAGAAAATAGCAGAGAAGTCTAGGAAGGTGGCGCTCGTGGGATAAAAATGTGAGGCTTACCTGATGATCAGATTTTTTAAAAAGTCCATACCTGCAGCTTAGAGAGAAGTTCTCTCCAAGTCCTGGCAGGAGGATCCATCCCGCAAGCAAGCTAGGGTGCTGACACCTGCCAGAGGGGGAAGACTCAGGGTGGACGCCTTGTTTTGGGGTAGCTTTTCTTAATTAACCTCAGGCTATGGAGAGTGAAAGAGGCCACTGAAGATGATGGACTTAAAAGGACAAAGGCTTCCGCCTGCCCCAGATGGCACATTCTGAGAAGTGAGGAGGGAATGTGTACAACTGGAGTCACACACACACACAGGGACACGCACAGGAACACACACACAAACACTTTGCCTTAGAGCAAGTGTGACAAGGCCTTGGCTTACGTCTGAAACCTTCTAAGTGGGTCGAGGCTGTGGCAAAGGCAGAATGAGAGAGCAGAAACTGGGAGAAGTGGCCTTTCATTGGCAGCGCAGAGACTAGCCAGGTAAATTTTTAAGAACTGTTTCATTATTAAATAAAAAAAAAACACCAGAACACACACAAAAATAAAATACATTAAAAATAAATAAATAAATAAAAAGACCAGGCATGGTGACTTCTACCTGTAAGCCTAGCACTCTGGGAGGCCGAGGCAGGAGGATCACTTGAGGCCAGGAGTCGAGACCAGCCTGAGCAAGAGCAAGATCCCCGTCTTTACTAAAAATATATATATAAAAAAAAAAATTAGCCAAGCAACTAAAAATAGAAAAAAATTAGGGCATGGTGGCGCATGCCTGTAGTCCCAGCTACTCAGGAGGCTGAGGCAGGAGGATCGCTTGAGCCCAGGAGTTTGAGGTTGCTGTGAGCTAGGCTGACAACACGGCACTCTAGCGGGGGGAACAGAGTGAGACTCTGTCTCAATAAAATAAAAAAATAAAATAAAATAAAAGTACAAAGCACCCCGACCCGCAAACCCATGTGTGGCCTTAATAAGTTATTACAAGGTGAACACCTTTGTAACCAAGCCCAGGTCGAAACATAGAACTTTCCCAATTCCCAACACAGCCCTCTCCTGACTACTCACAATCTGGAGTGTGTCACGGTTTTATCACTCGGGTGTGCGTCGCTAGACGCTATAGCTTAGTCCTGTCCGTCTTATAATTGGATATGGCTTCTCAGTCCCTTTGATGTCTGGGCTTCCCCCGGATCCGTCCCTTCCTGGCAGTTTGTCTGGGGCAGAGCTCAGGCTGTTCCACCCAAGGAGTTTCCCACAGTCTGGCTTCGGCCAGTCTCGCCCTCACCGTGCAGCTGAGCGTGCAACTCGCTTTCTGCGTTTCCTGCCAATTGGCAGCTGGCCCAGAGCCCGGATGAGACCCAGGTCCAAGCGGGGACAGTGATGGCCACCACAGCGAATGGACTCGAGGCCTGAGCTTAGCAGGGAGAGGGAGGAGAGGAAGACGTGGCTGTCAGAGGTGGGGGAGCAGACCGAGCTAGGATGACAGAGTGCCAGTCTCCGTGCTGGCCCCATATGAGCCCACTGGGCCTCAGCGGTCCGAGCAGGCCCAGTGCAGATGGTGCAATGGCAGCAAGACCTCAGAGCACTTGTCACTTCCCAGAGCCGGCACGGTGCTAAGACAAGCACCTTATAGGCATTTTTCACTTAATGCTCATTAAATTATTGTTATCTGGCCGGGCGAGGTGGCTCAGGCCTGTAATCCCTGCACTCTGGGAGGCCGAGGCGGGAGGATTGCTCGAGGTCAGGAGTTAGAAACCAGCCTGAGCATGAGCGAGACCCCGTCTCTACTAAAAATAGAAAGAAATTAATTGGCCAACTAAAAATATATAGAAAAAATTAGGCAGGCATAGTGGCACATGCCTGTAGTCCCAGCTACTCGGGAGGCTGAGGCAGAAGGATCGCTTGAGCCCAGGAGTTTGAGGTTGCTGTGAGCTAGGCTGATGCTGCGGCACTCTAGCCCGGGCAACAGAGTGAGACTCTGTCTAAAAATAAATAAATAAATAAATAAAAAATAAAAAAAGCTTATAGGGGAGGAAACTGAGGTACATGGAGTTTAAGCAACTGAGGTACATGAGGTACATGGAGTTTAAGCAACTGAGGTACATGGAGTTTAAGCAACTTGACCAAGGCCTCCCTGAAGGTAAAAAATAGAACCTGATTCAAACTACGCATCTAACTCCATGTGCAGCATTTACAAACAACACAGTAACTTGAACACAGGCAGCTCTTAGGCTGTAGCTCAATGACTTCTCACTACCAACACATCCATTTTTCCACTCTACTGGATTTTCATGGGCTTACTTCCTTAAGAAAGAAGGGAGACGTTTTAGTAAAATGATCAAATACATGGGTTCAGATCGCCCCTGCATGATTTACTAATGGCATGGCCTAAAATGCCTTTGTCAACCTGTTTCCTTAGTTTCCTCATCTTTAAAATTAGAAATGGCCAGGCCCAGTGGCTTAGACCTGTAATCCCAGCACTTTGGGAGTTCAAGACCAGCCTGGGCAACATAGCAAGACCCTGTCTTTACAAAAAATAGAAAAATTAGCTAGGCATGGTGGTACATGCCTGTAGTTCCACCTACTTGGGAGGCTGAGGAGGGAGTATCACTTGAGCCTAGGAATTCAAGGCCACAGTGAGCTATAATCACACCACTGCACTCCAGCTTGGGCAACAGAGCAATACCCTATAAATAAAATAAAATAAAATAAGCAATAAACCCTACTCCTAGAGCTCTTGTGAGGATCAAATAAAGCATTAAGACCCTGGGAGCAGTCAACATTAGCAAGACTTCAGTAGATAAGTCACTAGTTTCTCTCCTTAGGGAGACTCCATGAGAAGGTCATTTCCCCTTGACCTTCTGTCTTAGTCTGTTCAGGCTGCCATAACAAAATACCACAGACTGGGTGGCTTATAAACAATAAAAATGTATTTCTCACAGTCCTAGAGGCTGGGAAGTCCAAGATAAAGGCACCAGCAGATTCAGTATCTGGTAAGGGACTCCTTCCTGGTTCATAGATGGCATTTTCTAGGGTGAGGGGTCTCTCTAGGCCCTCTTTTATAAGCCCTCTGTGCATGAGGGCTCCAGCCTCATGACCTAATAACTTCCCAAAGGACCCACTTCCTCATAACATCACCTTGGGGGTTAGATTTCAACATATAAATTTTGGGGAGACACATTCAGACCATAGCACTGTTCCTTTCCTTTGTATTAAGATACAAAGTCAATATGCTAAGCATAAACAGCAAAAAGAACTGTACCTTTAAGTGAATTAGCAAGGATTAGGAGATGAGTGCAGGACCACTGCAGCCATCCTGACCTGTGAGGCTGTGAACAGGATGGGGGAGGGGAACAAGATGTGAGGCCTGGAGGTGGGGTTTCCCCTGGTATCACTAGGGAAGCACTGGGTGCTCCTGGTCTCACTGGCTTTGAAAGTCTGGGAATCTTCTGCTTCTCTTAATTTCTTTCTTTTTTTTGTTCTCTCTTTCTCTGTGTCTTTCTTTCTCCCTTCCATACTTCCTTCCTTCATTTATTCCTTTCCTTTTTTAAAGCCCTTGGCTACCATTTGAGAAGACACTGGACATAATGGAAAGACCCCAGGCAGGGATCTAGGTGTCCTCCCTGCTTCAACACTAACTGGGAGATGATCTGGTCTGGTCAGAAGACATGGGGTGGAACAGTCAGGGACATGGGACACGGAGTACAGCAGAGCCGGGATCAATTCCTGGTTCCCGGACTTAATAACTCTCAGGGTCTGTTTCCTCACCTGTATAAAGGGGGTTCCATTCATCTCACAGGGTCATGGTGCGGATTCAATGAGAAAAGCTCTTTATCTGCTCCTGGTATATAATAAGTATTCTGTACTGATTTTACTACTATTGTTTACTCTTACTATTAATATTAAGAATTACTTTGGGGCCAGGCAAGGTGGCTCACGCCTATAATCCTAGAACTCTGGGAGGCCAAGGCAGGCGGATCGCTCAAGGTCAGGAGTTCTAAACCAGCCTGAGCAAGAGCGAGAGCCTGTCTCTACTAAAAATAGAAAGAAATGAATTGGCCAACTAAAAATATATAGAAAAAATGAGCCGGGCATGGTGGTACATGCCAATAGTCCCAGCTACTTGAGAGGCTGAGGCAAGAGGATTGCTTGAGCCCAGGAGTTTGAGGTTGCTGTGAGCGAGGCCGATGCTACGGCACTCACTCTAGCCTGGGCAACAAAGTGAGACTCTGTCTCAAAAAATAAAAATAAATTAAAAATACACACCTTTAAAAATATGTCCTAATAAGTTAAATATGTGTCTGGTTTCCCTCTTCCTACAAGGCTTCTCTTCTTCTCTATTTGCTTTGCCATTTGAACTTGTTACAGACAAATAAGCCAGTTGAGATGAAGTTGTTAATTTATTGGAGCCGGACGTGTGTCAGCCTTCCTCTGGGAAGGGGCGGGAGGGGAAGGTGCTTAGTTCATACTTTGCCAAGAACACCCGGGATAAAATAATCTTGAAACCTGCCGTGCTGCCGTCCAGGGGCTGTTTTGAAGTTCAAATAAGTTGCTAAAACTCCTCAAATCCCTTTGAAAGTGAAAGTCCTGGGCCGGGGCTAGTGGTGTTTTTGTGTATTTCATTCTTATGGAACAGAAGCAGAGGAAATAGTAGTTTGTCCCCACGTCTGTGCTGGGGCTGGAACCCGGGTCCTGACCCTCCGCCCAGGGTAAAGCATGGCTGGCCGAGTGCCCAACTGTCTCACATCTAAATGAAAGGCGGTTTAAACTCTTGTCTAGAAGGAGACCGCGCTGCCATCCACGGCAGTGGTAAGGGAAGAACATCGGCTAATCGCGAAGGTGGTTGGTGGCGTATTGGGGCTGCGGCGGGCAAGGCAGGGACCAAAGAGGTGGGGAGAGCCCGGCTTCTGCGAGCAACAGAGCAGAAGGTGCCAATTTGAAAAATTTTATTTATTTATCTTTTGCTAAATTTAACTGTTTTGGAAACTTTTGGAGAGAGAATCGCGTTAAGAAACCTCCCTCCGGCCAGCACCCGTATTCTTCATTATTAACATTTTGCATTTGAGGCTGGGCGCGGTGGCTCACACCTGTAATCCAAGCACTCTGGGAGGCTGAGGCGGGCGGATTGCTCGAGGTCAGGAGTTCGAAACCAGCTCTGAGTAAGAGTGATACCCTGTCTCTACTATAAAGAGAAAGAAATTAATTGGCCAACTAATATATATATATATATATATATATATATATATATAATTAGCTGAGCATGGTGGCGCATGCATGTAGTCCCAGCTACTCGGGAGGCTGAGGCAGAAGGATCGCTTGAGCCCAGGAGTTGGAGGTTGCTGTGAGCTAGGCTGACACCACGACACTCACTCTAGCCTGGGCGACAGAAGTGAGACTCTGTCTCAAAGAAAAATACATTTTGCATTTGAGAAGTTGTAGAGGTGAGAGTAAGGCGGCTCGGCTCGGGGAGGAGGATTGGGAAAGGAGCCGGGATGGGAGCCCAACAGGGAAGGAGGAACCCGGGGTGGTCCTGGTCTCCGGCCATCGTGGGGGAAGGAAGCAGCCAAGCCAGGCTGAGGATGAGGATGAGCCATGAGCCGGGTGAGCAGTGCTGCCTGGAGTGTGGGGCTGTGCTCTTTGCACCCTCGGCCTGACTCTCCACGCTGACATTTACTAAATGAATAAGCAAAGGACCCTCAGGGGCAGGGCGCCAAGGGCCCTGGAGCCTCCTGCAGGACTGGCCGGGCCTGAGGGCTGAGCCAGGGAGCTGGCTGTGTCCCCGATTTAAGGTATCTCCTGCTTGAGGATCTCTGAAAATGAAAAAGAACCACCCCGCCTTTTCCCCAGAAAACAAGAGGTTTAGCCAATGAACAGGAGGAGGATACAAGAGTGTTCTGGGGAAAAAAAAGCCCTAGGTGATATGACAATTGAGGCTGAGGATTCTGCCTCGTGGGGAGCTGCCTGGCCTCTGCTTGGGGACCCCTTTGCCGGGCACAGGAATAAAGTTCTGCCTTCTGGTCACCCACATTTTCTCTCAACGTGCATTGCTAGGCATTCAAAATTCTGGGTGCCTAGTGTAGGAGACCAGGTATCCCAGCAGGCTGGGGACCCTGGGGGCAGGTCACGCTGACCTAAGGAGGGTCTGGGAGGAGGAGTGGGCCTCCTCTGCCTGTTGGGGACAGGAACTGCCTGTCTTCTTGCATATGGTGGCACTGACTTGTCTCCTTGATACTGGAGGTTCCTGCTTCTCCTCCACTACTTATAACCAGGGATGTTATCACCCTGCTGGGCTGATCTTAATTCCCAAGAAACTCTTCCTTATCACAGCTCTGTGCAATTATGGGCAACACCAAGGCTGCTCTTTGAATCTGGTTTTATAACTGCCTGGGGTGTGAATAACTCTGAGATACAGTCCTGAGTCACTTCATGTGCTTCCATTACCAGAGAAGCCCTTTAGCATTCTGGCCAGTTTGACAATATTGTGTTCTTTCCTTTGCCTTCTAGCCAAAAAACAAAACAAACATATGGCTTCTCTCTAGTAAACTTCTACCACGCTTCTAGATCCATCTCTGTGTGGTCTTCAAAGAAGACTCTAATTTACACAGCAATCTCTCTGTCAGTTTGAACCCAAAATACGGGCTGCTTGAGAAGTCTGTTGGCTTTGTTGGTGTCTGTTCTCACTGTTGATATCTGTCACTTTCAGTGCCATTTCCCAGCTGGGCTCTAAGCTCCTTAAAGACTGTTTCTCTTCCTCTCCTACAGAGGCAGGGTGTGTCCTGTATTTCCTTCACAGGTGGTTCAACTGGTTTCTGGTATAGGCAGCCTCCTGCACACAATACCGAAGCCCGAGGCATCAGAATTTCCCCAGCACAATCCAGAAAATTTCAGATTGACTTCCACAGTGATGCTTAGGTAGATGCAATCCCAGGGTGAACCCAGTCTTAGAGTCTCATTTTGGTTTTTGCATTTAAAAACATCAGTCTCATTTGATCCGGATCTCCCTTCAACCCTGCCCAGAAAGCTCTGGGTGGAGGTGAGCAAGGGGGAGACCTGCTTCCTCACACCCTCTTGCTCTCAGACTTATTCTTTTGGTGCTGAGTTTGGGACAAAGACGAGGAAGTCCAGTGCTTGTCTAGGACCACCCAGGGCCAGCTGTCCATTCTCGGTTCTTTGTAACAGCCTCTGGTCTATGGTCGCAGCTGCTTCTCTGTCCAGCTCTGCCACTACTCCCTTTATAGGGCTGACGTCTGAAGGAGCTCAGGAAATTTCACCCCAAAACATGACTCCTTGGTATAAAGGGTATTTTGAATCTAAAGGCCCTTAGAAATCAACAGGCTTCGGAAGGAGTTCTCCCTCTATCTGCATAATCCAGACAGACCCACCAAAAAGAAAACAATTGTCTTCCCTTCCCCTCCCTGTTATCTCAGTATATTGCAGGAAAGAAGATCAAGAATGGAACCAGACCGGCCCAAATCATTTGAGGTATAATACGTGTCTCTCACGTCAATTTCCAAGTCAGTCTGTTTCTCCATCCATTCATCCTCCCAAGTATCTCTTCATCCTCCCTAGCAACCATTCCTTGCCCTCTATTTCCTCGTCTCCCCCACCCCTCTAAAAGGAGGGTCTATAAATTTCTGGACCCCATTGGAATATTAGATAATCACTCTGTGGTTCTCCTCCTGTGCAAGGTAAATAAATCTTTCTCTTATTCATCTACTTTATTGTGAGTGGATTGTTCAGGGAACTTTTGAGGGAAAGGGAATGTTTCTCCTCACCCTCACTTGTCCAAATGCCACCTCTCCCAGGGGACACCGTTCTTAGTCTTTCAGCCTCTTCACCCCACCACACCTCCCCAAACTGGGCTCAGTGCTTCCCAAAATCTCTGGGCTGAAGAACCAGGCTGTTTTTCTTTACTGCCAGTGTATCACAAAGCAACACTTCTGTGTAGTGCGTTAGGAATTACTGGGAAGATGAAATATTTTAAAAGACTTACAAAATACAAGTCCCGTTCTCATTATTAGATTCAACTGATGGAAAATCGGTGCCCATCCTGGGAACACAATTTGTATAGCACTGGTCTAGCCCACCTTGAAATAATCTGCTGTGTGTTCATAAAACACATTATTCTATTATAAATAGTAGAATAATTTGTTTACAATGAGAAAAATAGTATTTATCCTTTCCCAATCCCATCGGCACCCCCACCCCGCTGCAGCCAGCTCGACTTCCCTCCTCCCCTTCTCCCTCTACCCCGGCAGTGAACTGGGTGGCTTCACCTTTTATTATGAGTTAATTTATCTCTCTGTGTCGCAACTTCTCCGGGGAACAGGTGGGAGTGGAGCCAAGAACTCATGTTGAGTAGGCGCACGGCCTCCTAGCTCATGTCTTGGGGCAGAGGCGGTTGTCAGCCACTAACCATAGTTGACGGCAGTTAATGCTGCAGGAGAGATAAGGGAGACTTATCCTCTGCAACAGCAAGGTGTGTTCCAGCTTCTATTTTAGAGCAGTTCCAGCCCCGGGAGCCACTGTCCCTGCAGCCACTCCACTCTCTATCCCCACCTGCCTTCGCTCTTCTGAGGACGCCACATGACCTCTGGATTCCAGTTTTTGCTTAGGCACTTTTGTGACCCGTTGCTTTCCTGGTGACCCAGCCTGTGAGTTCCTCCACGTGGCCCTCTGTTTGCTAGTCGCCAGGGTCAGGGTGGCATCTGTCCTGCGGATCTCAGGGTGGTTGACAGATAGCAGATTCAGTGCCACGTTCTTTTAATGCCCCCTCAATGGCCAGTGGCCGGCAGAACTATAAAGATAAAACTTGGGCCGGGCGCGGTGGCTCACGCCTGTAATCCTAGCTCTCTGGGAGGCCGAGGCGGGCAGATTGCTCAAGGTCAGGAGTTCAAAACCAGCCTGAGCAAGAGCGAGACCCCGTCTCTACTATAAATAGAAAGAAATTAATTGGCCAACTGATATATATATATAAAATTAGCCGGGCATGGTGGCGCATGCCTGTAGTCCCAGCTACTCGGGAGGCTGAGGCAGGAGGATCGCTTGAGCCCAGGAGTTTGAGGTTGCTGTGAGCCAGGCTGACGCCACGGCACTCACTCTAGCCTGGGCAACAAAGCGAGACTCTGTCTCAAAAAAAAAAAAAAAAAAAAGATAAAACTTGAAGATATGTGTTGTCCGAAGTTCAGTGAGGAAAGGGACTTAGGGCATGCATCACATGTTATCATCAAGTCATATGAAGTGAGGCCACTGGGGAGGTTTGGGGGTAGGGGAGCAGGAATTAGCCAGGGAAGGATTCTCAGTGGGCAGGATATTTGACCTGCGTTCACTAGTATGGGGAGAAAAGGTTGCAGAAATGGGGTACAGATGTGCATGGGGATGAGAGCAGGGGTGGCTCAGAGACATCCCCAGGTGCAAGGTGGCTGGAGCTGTGGGTGCCCCTGTCACTCTCATGAGACCCCTTCAAGAGCTGTCTGCCTGGTCCACCCTCTTGTCCCCCTAAGGTCTTCAGCAGCGAGAGTGATCCTTTTAGAACATAGCACAGACTTGTCACCACCCTGCTTCACCCCTTCCACTGGTTTTCTACTACAGGTAGAATAAAACCCAAACTGCCCACCTAGCCTCTGACCTGACTGGTTCCACCTCCCTGGCTCATTCTGACGGGCACCTGACCTACACTGCTCACTGCTATCTGGAACGAAGGAGGAAGGGGTGGGAGGAGCAGAAGGCTCAGGTCCCATGGCGACCACAGGAATGTCGCTTTCCCTAGGAAGCAGGTGCCCACACACTTGCTTGCTTGAGAAGATGAAATTTCCATTTTCCACCTGCTGAATTTGAGACTGGGCATCATGCAGTGAAGCTAAAGCTGTGCAAACCGTCACTGTCCTGGAGAAATGGATGTCACATGCACCGGAAGCACAGACAACAGAGGTCAGCAAACTACAGCCCAGGGGCCAGACACAGCCCTCAACATATATTTGATTTTTTTTACAGCCTTCATGCTAAGAAAAAGTTTTACATTTTTAAAAGCTTTACTGTCCTGACCCGAGGGACCTTCTGTTACTTGCGGGGGCGAGGGGGACCGTGCCTGAAAGAGATGAGCGAGAGAAAGAAAAGAGACCAAGCGAATGATTGTCAAGGTCTACTTTACTTGGATTTTTAGTAGGTTTTATATACAGAAAACAAGGAAGTAGAAACAGAAAAATAGAATGGGGGAATAATGAGGCTTTCCTGTGGGCTAATCAGCCCCAGTCAGCATCCCAATGGCACCGGAAGCTCTTTGTGATGGATCACTCAACCCCAACCTGGCAGGGGGTTGGGAACAATTGCAGGTGGCATGCCCTGGAGCAAGCATGGCATGGAATGCATTCTTCTTGTAACTATAGCTGGGGGGCTGGGTGCTATTTTCGTCTTAGGCTATTTTCCGGGGCAAGGCCCGTACCTAGGACAAGTCGTTGGAATGTGAAGGGTCTTAGTCTCCAACAGCTGGGACTACGGGCATGCACCACCATGCCTGGCTAATTTTTTCTATATATTTTTAGTTGTCCAGCTAATTTCTTTCTATTTTTTTTAGTAGAGACATGGTCTTGGTCTTGCTCAGGCTGGTCTCGAACTCCTGACCTTGAGTGATCCTACCACCTTGACCTCCCAGAGTGCTAGGGATTACAGGTGTGAGCTACCATGCCCGGCTGAAATCAGGCCTTTTTTTTTTTTTTCAAGCTTACAAGCAGTGGCTCTCGACCTTTTCTTTCACCCTATCCTGTGCTAGATTAGGATCTCTCTCTGCCATCAGAGCAGGGTGACTTTCCAGCAGGCATCAACTCTATTTTAAGAAACACCGTTGTGAAAAAAGCATAGGGAAGCAGAGGCCCGGACAGGCTGCAGTACCCAGAGAGGGTATCAGATTGCCCGTAAATTGAGGTTTGGGTTTCTGCCCTACGCAAAGTTGAGTGCATGGCCAGTGCCCTTGAGGAACTGAGTGTCTGTAGGAGAAGCGACGTGTGCACAGCTCACAGTGATCCTAGGCAGAGCGGCACATGGGCTGAGTAGACTCACCTGCTACCTACTGTGATGGCTTCAAGGAGGGAGCAACTAATTGTGACCAGAAGGACTGGGGTGGGGACAGGTTTACAAAGAAGGAGCATTTAGGGAATGGCCTGGGCTGGAGAACAGGTGAGCAAGGGGCTCTGTCATGAGGGTGGGTTCATGCTTATACTCTGTAGGCAATAGGGAGCCACTGTGGGTTTTTGAGAAGGAGAGAGAGGCATGATCAAACTCCCATTTTAGAATGTATCTGGCAGCAATGTGAAAAATGAGTTGGCTGTCAGAAACTGGAGGGATTACCGAAGGAGAGAAACCTGCCCCATCTTCCTTATGTGACTCACTTTTGCTGTGAGTCTCTATCAAGTCTCATGTCGATGGAAAAAAGCCAAACTTTGTAAAATAATTTTAAAGAGATTTATTCTGAGCCAAATTTGAGGACCATGACCCGGAGCCACTGCCAAGAGGCCTTGGGCAAGTAGACTCGCTGTGGCTGGGTTACAGTTCAGTTTTATACATTTTCAGAGAGACAGGGGTTACAGGCAAAGTCACAAATCAATACATGAGAGGCATACATTGGTTTGGCCCAAAAAGGTGGGACATCTCGAAGGGGGGGGGCTTACAGGTTATAGGTGGGTTCAAAGATTCTTTGGCTGGCAATTGGCTGAGAGAGTTAGACTTTATCTAGAAGACCAGAAAGGATATGCTTACTTTAAGATAAGGGTATGAGCACTCTGGGAGGTCCAGACAGGAGGACATTTTAAATTTACAATAGGCGCCTGCTAGGATGCTTGAGTTAAGACAGGGGCTTCCCATCTTTCAGGTGATGTTAATGCCATACCAGAATCAGGTTGGGAAGTAAACCACCGCTTTATTTGGTTAACAAAAGCCGCTTAGTAGGAATTTACCATTTGTCAGCCTGACCCAGCTGGCCTCCTTAGGAAAGAGTTTTTAGCAAAAGAAAAAGATCAGAGTTCAGTCCTCACTCACTAGGAGAAGTTTCGTAAATTTCTAAACAAAGACCTGCAGGCCTGCTAGTGGGGTAGGCGTAAGTTCTCCAAAACAGTGCTGAGTTCAAGTGCTCTGCAATTTTATGATCTGGACTATTCCACTCTGACAGCAAATATGGGTGGGTTTTCCCACCACCAACACCAGCTGGGTATCCTACCATTGAATTCTGACCCTGTCTACCTGGAGTTAGAATCAGATCCCACAAGTTAAGGGCCAGTCCCACAAGACTGTCCCCACTTCTGTATCCAACTGCAAGTCCTAGGCCCTTGTACTTTTGACTGACCAGCTACAAATCAGGGGTTCCCACAAGCCCCTCTTCGGGTTCAATAATTTGCTAGGATGACTCACAAAACTCAGTGCTAATGGGGGGAAAAAACCCCAAATTCCATAAAATAATTTAAAGAGGTTTGTTCTGAGCCAATATGAGTAACTACAGCCTGGAGACACACAAACCCAAGAAGTCTCGAGTTCGTGGTCCTGAGGCAGTCTGACTTCCCTTCATGGCCCAAAACTCAGTTTTAGGTTTTTTCTGGGGTCCCCTTGGCCAAGGTGGGGTCCGTTCAGTTGGTGGGGGGCTTATTTTTAGTTTACATCAGGAAAACAGTCTACTTGCTGTTATTAGTTTATTATAAAGGCTATTTAACAGAGGGAACAGCCTGAAAAGGTTAAAATGTTTTATGAGTTGTCTCTTTAAAACTCCCCCTACTTTGGCCAGGCAAGGTGGCTCACGCCTGTAATCCTAAGACTCTGGGAGGCCAAGGCGGGAAGACCACTTGAGGTCAGGAGTTCAAAACCAGCCTGAGCAAGAGTGAGACCCTGTCTCTACTAAGAATAGAAAAAGTAGCCTTGTGTGGTTCCTGTAATCCCAGCTACAGGAGGCTGAGGCAGGAGAGTCGCTTGAGCCCAGGACTTTGAAGTTGCTGTGAGCTAGGCTGACACCACTACACTCTATCTAGCCCAGGTGACAGAGTGAGACTATGTCTCAAGACAAAAAAACAAAATTAAAAACAAAATTAAATAAATAAAAAGCAAAACTCCCCCCACTCTTTTGGGAAATTAAAACCTACCTTGTATAGTCAAATCCATAGATACAGAAAATAAAATGGTGGTTGCCAGGGGCGGAGGAGGAGGGAGTGGGAAGTTAGGGTTAAATGGGTCAGAGTTTCAGTTGGGGATGTGAGAAAGTTCTGGAGATGGATGGTGGTGATGGCTGCACAGCAGTGTGAATGTACTTAATGCCCGTGAGCTGTACGCTTATTATAAAAATGGTTAAATTGGTACGTTTTATGTTATGTATATTTTATCACAACTTTTACAAAGTATTAGCTATTGTGAGCTCTAGTCTCAAACAGCTGGAGGGTTTCTCTAGCGGGGAGGCGCAAACAATGTGGCAATTGCTATTTGCCCCATAACTCCGCCAGATACAAGTCATGCCCCCCCCCCAACCTTCTCAGTTACAGTAAGTCACCATTTCCCCTTTAAATCCAGTCCTATTTCTGTCATATGGAACAGGCAGCCTTGATGGTGCTTTGGAGTCAGGAAAGCTGGAGGACAAAGAATGGCAGTGCCGAGCCAGGGCAGCTCCTGGCCCTCGTCCCGTCCTCACCTTCGGCTACTGCCCTGGGGAACAAAGGTCCCCTGGAAGCTGGACTCCTGATGGGGAGCCACAGAGGTGGGTTCCCTTGGGGTCCCCTCAGACCTGCGCCCGGCAAATGGCAGATCCAGGAGGAGCAATGTTAAGGCCCCGGTCACTGCCGAGGTGGAGTGGTGGTGAGGGCCAACAGGGCCAATCGTCTGTGGCAGACGATTCTTACTTATAACCCAGCCAGTAAAATGCCTAGAACGAGGGCTCCGTCACTGGCTTTCACGGAAGGAAACACCTTTCATTTAATACATCTTTACTGAGCACATCCCATCAGCAAGACTTTAGAGCTGTCCTGCCAAGCCCTGGCCGCACACTGGGACCGCTCTGGAAACCTTAACAGACACTGATGCCTGAGCCCAAGCCCCGGAGGTTCTCATTTGACTAGTCTGGGTGTGACCGGGTACTGGGACTTTTAAAAGCTTTCCAGGTAATTCCAACATGCTAACCAAGCTTAAACACTGCTGCTGCTCGAAAGACTCACATAGGAAGGCTGTGTTCCCCGTGAGCAAAGTGGGAACGGTGGTACCAGAGGTAGAGTGAAAAGAGTCAAGGAAGCACAGGCACCACGAAAGTGATGACGTCACGGGGGAAGTTCTCAGACTAGACGGGTTGCTGTTGTTTCCTGCTCGGTTCGTGCACACACGTGACACCAAGGCCCTGCCTCATGCATTGAAAACACGGTATTGTGTTACATAAAATAGTTCCCCAGTTGGCCACTTTTCTGCCACTCCTGGTGTCGGGGCTTCCCCCTTTGGGGCGTCCTGTGCCTTTTGAGAGGGGTGTGGTCAAAACAAGCCCTGTCATGTCCTGCAGGGGTCTGCTGACTGCAGAATGTCCCTGCTGCCTTCAGCTCCTCTGATGTGACACCAGCGCTGTCTGCTGTGATGGAGCGTGTCATGTGATGGAGTCTGTAGTCTCCTTTGTTTTGAAATCCACGTTTTGCAAGACACTGACTCACTTCCCTGAGCGTAATGATTTCTGCGGTTTCCCCATCAGGAAACCCCCAGGCAGCTCCCCCTCCAGGGCGCACCGAAGCCATCAGGGTTCACAGCTAGGTCCTGGGTTCTAACCGCCGCTCCCCCACGACCCGGATGGGGCCGCTTGTAGGGAAAGCAAACTGACGTTTCTGGGCTTTAAGAACTTCGCAGGAAAGGAGATGTAAATACAAAATGTGGTTAACCTTATTTTTTTTTAATTTGAAGTCTTTTTTTCTTTTTATTTTCTTCTTGCATCTGATGAACAGCAATGTGGTTAACCTTAATTAACCGTAATTCAGACCTCTGGGGACAGCACCACGGTCTATTAATTTAAAAAAGGAAAGAGATCAGAAAACAGAACGTTTCTCCCAATTGTGTAGAAAAGTCAGATTCGGTGACTATTCTGCTGGATGGCTCTGTCCCTAACTAGCTTTTGTTTAGCCATTTCTTTTGTTCTAGACTCTTGAAAAAATGGCCATGGCAAGACAGGTAGAAGTCCTGCCTTTTCATGGAAACTGCTATGAGGTCTTCTCGGGGAAAATCATTCACTGTTTTTGAACTATATATATATATATTTTTTTTTTTTTTGAGACAGAGTCTCACTCTGTCACCCCAGCTAGAGTGCTGTGGCATCAGGCAAGCTCACAGCAACCTCAAACTCCTGGGCTCAAGCAATCCTCCAGCTTCAGCCTCCCGAGTAGCTGGGACTATAGGCACCACGACTCCCGGCTAATTTTTCTATTTTTAGTAGACACAGGGTCTCAGGCTGGTCTCAAACCCCTGAGCTCAAGCAATCCTCCTGCCTCAGCCTCCCAGAGTGCTAGGATTACAGGCGTAAGCCACCACGCCTGGCCTTCATCACACTTCTGATTACAAAAATGTGTGGGCTTTTCCCACACCATTTCTCTGACACCAACTGGGTATCCTATAGTTTAACTAAAATCCGACACTAGCTACCTGGAGTTAGCATCAGATCCCACAGGTTAAGGCTCAGCCCCACAAGACTGCCCACCTCCCAGGATCCAGCTGCAAGTCCTGGACCACTCCTTCTTCTGACCTGGCTGCAAATTGAGGGCTCCTACAACCCACTCCTCAGGTTCGATCGTTTGCTAGAACGGCTCACAGAACTCAGGGAGACACGTTTACTGGTTTATTATAAAGGATGTTACAAAGGATCCAGACAAACACTCAAATAAAGAGATACAGGGATGAAGTATGAGGGGGAAGCGGTGTGGAGCTCCCAGGCCCTCCATGGGCACACCACCCTCCAGCCCCTCCACGCGTTGGCAACCCTGGAGCAATCCAAACCCTGTCCTTTGGGGTTTTTATGGAGTCTTCATCACGTAGGCATGCTGATGACAACATCAGCCACTGGAGATCAACTCAACTTTCAGCCTCTCTCCCCTCCCCAGAGGTTGAGGGTGGGGCTCCTAGCCGAAGGTTCCAAGCTTCTAATCATGGCTTGGTCTTGCTAGTGACGAGGGAGCCCACCAAGAGTCACTTTATTAGAACAAAAGACACTTCTATCATCCAGGAAATTCCAAGGGTTGTAGGCACTCTATGCTGGGAGCTGGGGGCAGAGACCACACATGTAGTTTTTTTTCAGCATATTATGGGGGTGCAGATGTTAAGGTTACGTATATTGCCCTTGTGTATTTTTTACTATATCACAGCATCACACCTGCCTTCACAAGGAACCGTCTGCCAAGCCGAGCATCCTCACGTGTGTCCTTAGGCCCCTGTGCGAGAGACTTCAGGATATATATGTAGAGGGAGGCACACAGATATCCCTAGGAGAGGGTCATCGGTTACGTGGCGTACGTGCATGCTCTGCAGAATCGCTACACGGCCTACTCATGACACCAGTATTGTAGGGAGCTCATAGCCCACATCCCTGCCCCACTTGGTATCAACCCTAACCCTAGCCCTATAATTTTTGCCAAATTGGTGAAAAACACTATCTCATCATTGGTTTAATTTGCTATTACCTTATGAACAAGGAACATCTCTCACACATTTATTTAGGGCTTTAGGTTTCTTAATCTGCAAATTGTTCATACTCTTTGCCCATTTTTCTACTGCGTTCTTTCTCTTTGGTTGAGGTGTAAGAGTTCCTTGTAGGTATTAGTCCCTGCTTGGCTGTAGGTATTGCAATATACTCTCCCCATCTGTCATCGGTTTGTTACCTTTGACCCACTGCGTCCTTTGCCCTTTGTTTCACAGAGATCCTTTATTGGCGGGGAACCAAATGAATCATTTTTGTGTCTTCTGCTTTTGAAACTTCTGCTTTTGAAGTTTCTTTGAGAAGTCCTTCCTTGAAGATAGAGCATAAAGATTACCTTACAGAGTCTGTTAACGTCCTCATTTACATGTCACAGTTCGGGCTCCAATCTATCTGCATCCTGCTCTGTGAATGGTGTTCATCAGGGATCCAGTTTCCTCTCTGTTTGCTTGCTTTACTCACTGAATCTTCAGAACGGCTCTCTGGGGTACAGGAAGGAACTGAGAGCAGAGGGACAAAATGCCAGCAAGTGGCAGAACTCAAATCTGATTTGTTTTTTCAAATGTAAAATAGCAGGGCCAGGCCTGTCATGGTGGCTCACACCTGTAATCCTAGCACTCTGGGAAGCTGAGGTGGGCGGATTGCTCAAGGTTGGGAGTTCAAAACCAGCGTGAGCGAGACCCCGTCTCTACTAAAAATAGAAATAAATTAATTGACCACCTAAAAATACATATACAAAAAAAAAAAAATTAGCCGGGCATGGTGGCACGTGCCTGTAGTCCCAGCTACTTGGGAGGCTGAGGCAGTAGGATCGCTTGGGCCCAGGAGATTGAGGTTGCTGTGAGCTAGGCTGATGCCACGGCACTCACTCTAGCCTGAGCAACACAGTGAGACTCTGTCTCAAAATAAATAAATAAATAAAATAAAATAGCAGGGCCATTTTCCAGGTCCCCAGGGAGGGATCAATGAAACCCAGTGCACACGCAGATAGCCCTAGAGCAGGCAGTGTTAATTTCATAGTCGATGGATGAGGCTCTTGGTTTGGCCTCTTGGACTCAGCTCAGTGAGAAGTGTCAGAGAACGGCAGGAATGGCCACACCCCAAACCCCATCTCCAACCACTCCACCATATAGCCTACTCAAAAGTAGTCTCTCCTCCCTCAACTTTGGGCCTCCTTCTACTTCCTGTCCTAATATTTTGTGCTTGTGAATTCTAATAAATCATAATTGCTAACATGGAGTGAGCACTTTAATCGCCAGGTGTTAGAGGCAAGGACCCTCAAAGACCCTCAACTCCCCTATGACTCGTCCTACGCACGGGCTTCGCCCTGGAAAATTCCAGCTATAGCTCCGAGAAGAATGCATTCCATGACGTGCTGACCACGGGATGCTCCAGGGAGTGCTGACTGCAATTGTTCCCGACCACCTGCCAGGTTGGAGATGAGTAACCAGTCACAAACAGGGTACCGATAAGACGCTGATTGGGGCTGATTAACCCAGACCCAAGCCTCATCGTCGCCCCACTCTATTTTTCTGTTTCTACTTCCTTGTTTCTGTATGCTTATAAAACCTACAAAGAATCCAAGTAAAGCAGACCTTGACAACCCTTTGCTTGGTCTCATTCCTTTCTCTCGCCCATCTCTTTCAGGCATGGTCCCCCTTGACCCCACGAGTAACAGAAGGTCCCGCGGGCTGGGACAGCCAGGCACTAGGCATTTAGCATGTATTTACTCATTTAACATTCACCACCCTATGAGGTAGGTATTAGCATTGTACCCATTTTGCAGATTATAAAGTAAAGGCCAGGGTTCTGTTAGTAACAGAGCGGGGGTATAAACCCAGGCCACCCAAGCACAAAGCCTGCACTCTAACCACTGTGTTAGAGTTACACTAACAGAATTATTCCCGGCTAAGGGTCAATTCAGGAGCTCTCTCCTGAAGTGTGTTACACTCCAGCTCAGATCAGATATAACTTTCAGAAACTGTGAAATGTAGATTAACCAAACTAGGCTCTGACGGTTTTACTTTGAGCGAACCCTGCCATGTGATACTCCAGCGTCCAGAATCACCTCAATGAACACTTGCAGTCATCTCAGTGGCCTGGTGGCCCGGTGACCTCACATCCCTGCTAGAGTCAAAGTCCCTGAACATCTTACTCCGTGAAGAAAGCCCCCCTAGTGCATGAAGTTGAAACTCTTCATCAAGTGGCAGTTCAGATAGCTGTAGAGCCCCATTTCCCAGCCCACCAGACAGCAGGGCGCTTGCCACCGTGTTTGGCACTTGCTCTTAGTCCCCTTTGTGTAACCAAAACCTGGGGACAGCAGCATGACCGGTATGACCGCATGACTGCTTCCCTGCTCCCGGGCCCATTGTTCTCAGACCCTTTTCTTCCTGCTCAACCATCTTGTTCTGACCCCTCCTGGTTCCCGCTCATTACCCTGAGCTTTCCCTCACCCTGCCCTCTGGTCTCCGGCTTTGATCGCTTTCCTTCTCTGCCTCTTTCTTTCTCGTGCTGGAATAACACTGTGTCCCCCTGCCCTTTCTTCGTGCTTCTCTTTTCTCTGACCTTCAATCCAAACCCGCATCAGAGCTGGTTCTGCACAATGCCCTTCTTCTCCTTCCCTCCCATCCCGCCTCCCTCCATGCCTCCCTCCAGCAGGCTCGCCACCACTCTGAGGGCAGCTTTCCCTCCTTCCCTGATCGTCCAGAGAGCCAAGGGAGGGGCAGCCTCCTCCGGTTGTGTGACTGTGGCTCTAAATGGTCTTTTTTATCACGTTTGGATGGAAGCCACAAAATAGCTCTGGCTGCTTCTCTCGGAAGATCTGATCGATTCCACTTTTTAACGGATCCTTGTTGGTATCACGTTCATTTCCTGGGAATAATCTGCTTTGTTGGCTCTTCCAGATACCCCTTATCACTTCAACTCCTCCCTTTGTCCTCTAAGTAGCCCTGGATCTCCCTCTCCGCCATGCCTTTGGGCGCATTTAATCCTAAGGCTGCCCCTCCGTGAGATCTTGCTGTTCAGGCACCTGCTGTTGCCAAAAACTCTGCAGCACCTCAGTTCCCTCCTTCCAGGGCCCGGACAGACTCACAGGGAAGGTGAGCAGGTGCTACAGGGGCACTGGATGTGCCATCAGAGGCATACTTGGGTTTGGCAGGGGTTTCATTTGAAGGACATACTGTTAGGGTGGAGGGCTGGTGCATGCAGGTTTGAGAAAAATTTCTCCAAAGATTAGGACAGGAAAAAGACATTTGTATTACTTTTCCCAAGGCGAGAAAAGGACCAACATGGTGAAAAGGAGTAAGAGGAAAAGCGTGTTGCAGGGAGAATCGGGTATTCGGGCTTTTTATTTAGGAGTTATAATAAAGGGGTGAAGATGATGGATGGGTGTAGCCGATTTACTGTGAACGTCCTATCTTTTCCGCAGGCAGATAACAACAGAGGTGGCTATGGGATGTCCAAGATCCTGTTGGCCATCTCCCCCTTCAGCTCCAATTTTGAGGCCTGGGGATTGCTCCCCTGCAGTGGGTCCTGGGGCCCCTCGGGAACTCCTTGAGGCTATAGAGACAGATTCTAAAGGGCAGCTGCTGGTGACAGTAAAGAGAAAGATTTGCATTTCCCTTCTGTCTTTGACTCTTTTCAGACGTTTGTGAAAGCAGAGCCCCTGCAGGGAGCCTGCCAGCGAGGGAGAGAAAGAGCAGGGGTGGGGTGGGGGAGCTCCTGATGGATCCTTAGCTGTTATTAGGAAATCACGGGATTAGATCTTTTCCTATTATTTCACCAAGGCCGCTCCTTTCATATACTTCATTTCTGAACCTGGCCTCCCTCCCTCCACAGCTGACTCCAGCCACTCCTTACCTGCTCATAACTGTGGATGCCTTTTGCCATCAGCTCTGCTCATCCTGTCCTTTTCACTTCAAATCTCTGGACACCACCCCTCCACAGCTGAGAATGCCTCCATGCCTTTCCCACTACAAGCTCTTCCGGGGCCCAGCTTGAGTCCCACCTCCGCTGAAAAGCCTTCCCTGCTCTCTTCTCCCGTAGCCACCCCTGCAGTGCACGGCACTTGCATCCTTACCGGGACAACCTGAGATGGCTAGTACGTTGTGTATGTGTCTGTGGTTTTGTCTCTCTAGTAACATTCTTTGCTCCTTCAAGGCAAAGGACCAGGCCAGGCACAGTGGCTCACACCTGTAATCCCAGCGCTTTGGGAGATCGAAGCTAGAGGATTGCTTGAGCCCAGGAGTTTGAGAGCAACCTGGGCAACATAGTAAGATTCCTTCTCTACAAAGAAATAAAAAAATTAGCCGAGCATAGTGGCATGTGCCTGTAGTCCCAGCTATTCAGGAGGCTGAGGCGGGAGGATCACTTGAGCCCAGGAGTTTGAGGTTGCTGTGAGCTATGATCACACCACTGCACTTCGGCCTGGGCAATAGTGTGAGACCCTGAAACAAAGAAAAAAAAAAAAAGACAAAAGGATCACATTTTCAGCATTCAGATCTAGGTGGGCAGATGGGGAATGAGTTTGGAGCTATAAGTAAATGAATCAGGAAGTCTGGACTCTCAGATCTCTCCCTTCTGCTACAGTCACATGCTACCCTGTCCCGCGGCCATCTATGTATGTGTGGCGGTTTCCCCCACTAGACCGAAGCACCTAAGGTAAGTGGGACATTGTTAGGTCCCGAGCAGAGAAGAAGACACACGAAGCCTCATGTGTAGCAAAATGCTGTTTATTTTGAGCATCTGGGTGCAGATGGGTGGAGGCCAAAGAGCATCTACAAGAGAAAAGGGGAGAGCTGTGGGTTTTATAGAGTGTTTCTCCGAGGAGAGTAAGTGGGCCAGCACAGCTGCTGTAATAAAAATTTTTTTTAAACAACCAATTCCTGGGCCCCCTGCACCTGTTTCATCCTGTAGAGATGTCCTATCAGGGGCGATAGGAATGCTGGCTGCAGCTAGCTGTTAGATTTACAACCATCCGGGAACTCTCCAGACTCCTGCAGCCATTATTTTACAAGCCTAAGTTTTCCATTAACTGTATTCCATCCTATACATACTTTTCGGGTTCCCACCTGGAACAAACCTAACAGACATGGCATCTCCAAAAGGACCTTGCCCCATGTCTCCCAGAACCCAGCACTGAGGCAGGGCAGGTGCTCAGGCAAGAGCTGTTGGATTGGCCTGGAGGTCAGAAGCCACAGTGACCTCCAGGCAGCAGGTAAACAAGGAATGGGAGGGCATGGGGTGAGGAAAGCACTCTGGCATCCACTTGTTGCAAAAATCACCCTTTTCATTTGTGAGTCCCAGAAGACAAGGCCTGGGCCGTCTTGTATATTGGCCCTGGGAACCCCGGAGGAACTAGGTATTTGAGGCCATCATAGGGTACCGATGCCAACAACACAGGGCAGGGCTCTCGGTCCTGCGCGTTTGCGCCCTGGCTTTCCTGCATGTCAGAGCTGGCTGGAGTCTAGTTCAAGCACAGGATTGGGGACTCAAGTCTCAGGAAGGCCAGCTCTGCCATCCTGGGTCTGAGTGATGTCCTCCCTGGGCCTCTTGTTTCCACTTTAAGAAATCATATCACCGCCAGCTGGCACAGCTGCTCGCCATGCTGTATCTGTTTCCTACCGCTGCTGTGACAAATTGTCACAAACTTACTGGTTTCAAACAACACAATCTTATTACAGTTCTGGAGGTCGGGAGTCTGAGATGCGTTCTACAGGGGTGAACAACAAGATGTCAGCAGGGCTGTGCTCCTTCTAGAAGCTCTAGGGGAGAATCTGTCCTTTGCTTTTTCCAGCTTCTAGAGGCTACCCATGGTCCTTCACTGGTGACCACATCGCTCCAACCCCTGCTTTCATCTTTGTATGTCCTTTTGACTCTGACCCTCCTGCCTCTTTCTTATAATGACCTCTGTGACTTCATCAGCCCACCCAGATAACCTAGGACAATCTCTTCATCTCAAAATCCTTAACCATATCTGCAAGGTCCCTTTGCACATAATGTGATACATTCACAAGTTCTAGGATAAGGACCTCAATATCTTTGGAGGTCTTTATTCAGCCTACGTAATGCCCCACAGAAGGACAATCTCATTTTAATTATGAAATGTTTCAAGTTTACAGGCAAGTACAGAGAATAATGTAATAGAGACCTGTGTACCCCACTGTGTCCAATCTCGACCTTGCACCCCATTTGCTTCTTGAAAAGAATCTCAAGTAATAAAATGCTAAAGTAAAATACTGAGGATTCAGTTGAAGTCTCTTGTGTAGCTAGCTCTCCCCAACCTTTTCCTGTCTTCGAGAAAATTCAAACATTTCCTTAAATGTGGCCTTATCATCTGCATGCTTGGCTTTGTATTTTTAGTGTCTTTTTGCTGAATGCAAGTCATTGAGGTCCAATATATGATGCAACCCCATGGTAGTCACCTCCAGGAAGCTTCCCTGGCCCCACCCCTCCCACCCAGGCCACCACTTCACTCAGAGAGCACCAGACCCAGAATTGGGGTGAGAGGGGAGGCATGAATCAGCCATCTCCTCAGGGAGAGCATGTCACCATGATGAGGGTAATTCTCCCATCCAAGCACTAACCAGGCCCGACCCTGCTTAGCTTTTGGGATCAGGCACGTTCAGGGTGGTATGGCTGTAGACACTAATTCTAATATATAACGTGGTCTCTGAATGCAGGGCCACCCCCTCGCCTGTTGCTAGTGCAGAAGAAAGGGCCATCAGCTGCAAAGCTGGAGGAAACACCAGCTGAATCAGCTCCCTGTGGAGGAACCATATGACAGCTTCCCGCATGAGATTTTGACCTTACACCTTCACTTTGGAACTTAACCCTCACTCAAGACTTCTGTGCAGAGGGAGCAGCACATCACAGGGTGGTCTGGAGCACGTGGTTTTGCTGACGTATCAGAAGAGACGAGGTCCAGTGGGGACCTGACCCCGAAGGTCCCTGCGTGCCATGCTGTGGAGTCTAGGCTTTCCCTCCAGGTGACGGGGACAGTCAGCCTGAAGTAGGGGACCGGGTGGATTAACCTGAGTGGAAATTCTGGCCATGGCCCTTCTTGGCTGGTGCAACCCCTTCTTGGACCCCTTCTCCTCATCTATAAAACCAACATAACTCTTCTTAGGCTTGTTGAGAGAACCAAATGAGACAATGTATGTAAAAATTGCCTGGCACACTGAAAATACTCACTAAATGACAGTCATGCTTCTGTTTATTGCTATCAAAGGCTCACCCAGGGAAGACAGAGGAGTTTTCTTCCCGGTTCATGCCCAGGCACAGGGAAGAGAGAATTCGTAGCCCCAGAGGCCTGTGGGCAGATCCTTTCTTGGCTCTCTCTGCAGAAGGTTCCAGGAAAGCCGGCAGGCACGGGTGGTGGGAATTTCCCAGCAGCTCAGCCTCCCAGGGAGCGGGGAGAAATCCCGACTCCCTCCCGCAGCTGCCAGCCTGGCCGGGTCCTCACTGCCCCAGCAGCAGTGTGGAGGCAACGGTGGGCAGGGGTGGCAGCTGATCAGCCTTCCCTACTCTACATAGCTCAGGGCAGAAATCCCCACCCCCACGCTCCCCCTCTCGCCCCGCCCCGCCCCCACACCGCATTGGAGCTGGCCCCCAGGAAGCCACGTGACTTTGGGCGGCTGCCAGTCTCTGGAGGATTCTCCTGTTAGGTTGGGGGCTTGCAGATCGGGCACTTGCCGGACTGCAGGATGTGAGGCAAAGCCAGCTGTCCTCCCCCCGGGGCCCCTCACCTGACGGGATTACTCATGTTTCTGAGAAGAGGCTCAGGGGCCAGGGCGCCCGGGGCAGCAGGTTCCCCGAGAACACAGAGCATCCTATTGGTGGGTGAAGGCTCAGAGCACTTGCCCTCAGGGAGGTGGCCGAGGAGCGGGGACACACAGGCAGTTAGTGGCAGAGCTGGGACCTGAGCCGGATCTCCTGATTTGGTCCACCATCCATGGCCACTGTCGTCTCCCGCCCCTGCCCACCATCAGGTCAGGAAGCGCTCCCTGGTACCCAGTTCAGGAGAGGCACCCTTGACTCCTCAGGTGGCCAAGGCCTGGGGACTGGGGCTGGGGGACACCCTCAGGCTCCGCGGTGGGGAGAGCAAATATGGGCTTTACCCTAAGACTTCTCTGCCAGGAACTCCACCCAACCCCATCCTCAGCTCAACCCCCAGGCACAGGGACTTTCCTCCTCCCTTCACCAAATCTCCCATTCCAGGATAGAGAAGCTACCTCAACATATAGGGCTCTAAAGGGAGACCTCCCCCCTTTTCTGGGAAAAAGCAGGACCTTATTGTCTCTAAAGTGGGCATGACTGATGTCACAGGAATGTATGCAGCTGCAAGTAACAGAAAACTTGACCAGCAATATCTAAAAGAAAAAGTTGTTTATTTTTCTCTTATAAGAAGATGACAGCTCTGGGCTGTGGTCTTTCTGGTTCTTTTATTAATAGCTTTCCCTCATGGTTTCAAGATAGCTGCTGCAGCCCCGTACATCACACCCTCACAGCACATTCCGAGGCAGGAAGCAGGGGATGATACCAGGGGAAGAGTTCCTCACCTCCCAGATTTGCCTTTATCGGCAAAGAAAACTTTTTTTTCTTTTCTTTTCGTTTCTTTCTTCTCTCTTCTTCCTCTCTCTCTTTTCTTCTTTCCATGAAGAAGCATCCAGAAAGGGAAAGACTGTTTTCAAGAACCCAACAGCTGACCTCTCCTCACGTCATTGGCCAAAGACAGGTTATAAAGTCTTCCCTGACAAAGCCAGGAAGTATCTGGGCATCTCAGCCTCCACAGTGGGAGGAAGACAGGAAGAAAGTTTTGGGAATGACCCAAAGTACATGCCACAACTGACCAGCTCAAGGACTTGGCAGTGAGCAACCAGACTTAGGAATAAGTCTAACACGAGGCTGCGCCTCCACCGCCCACTGACAGCTTCTCTCCACTAGAAGGGAACCAGATTCTCACCGGTGGCCTCTCTTCGGTGGGCTTATTTCTCACTCCTGCCCCGCAGACGAGGCACCCCCCCACAGTGGTTGGATCTCAGGCTCCAGAGTCAGACAGACATGGGTTCAAGTTTCAGCTCTGCCACCAAGGATGTGACCTTGAACAAGTCGCGTAACCTGAGCGTCCCACGAGCTTATTGAGAGGAGTCAGCGAGATAACGGATGCGCCACGCTTAGCACGGTGTCGGGCACACGGGAGGCGGATGTCAGCCATTGCTATTATCATCATTAACTCTAAACATTTTTATTTTTAAAATGATCATACAGTAAGAATGGCTTTTTAGGGGGCGTACAATTTTATGAATTTTTAACACGTGTATAGTTTCATGTAAGTATCACCATAATCAGAACATAGAACAGGTCTATCGTCCTCCCCAAAACTTCATCATGCTATCCCTTGAGAGACTCCGCTTCCACCGTCACGACCCCTGACAACCACCGATCTGCTCTCCCTCCGTGTGGCTTTGTCCTCAGCAGTGTCGTGTAAATGGAATTTACAGTGTGTGATCTTCTGAGACTGACTTCTTTCCCTCAGCATAATGCCTTTGTGATTCATCCAAGTTGCTCTTGTACCACTAGTTCATTCCTTTGTATTGCCTAGTGGTGTCCCATTGTGTGGATGCACCATCACCATGAACTTTGTATTGGGATAAAATTTACATCCCAGAAAATTCACCATTTTAACCATCTTAAAATGTAAAATTAGACACATCCCAATTTTAGCACCTTCAAAATGTTGTGCAATCATCATCACTATCTAATTCCAGAACATTTTTATCACCCCAAAAGGAAACCCCATATCCATTAAGTCACTCCCCATGGTCCCCTCTCTCCAGCCCCTAGCAACCACCAAAGTCCTGTCTCTGTGGATTTGCCTATTCTGGATATTTCATATAAATGGAATGATATGATATGTGGCCTTTTGTGCCTGGCATCTTTCACTTAGCATAATGCTTTCAAGATTCGCCTTCCCATCTCGGGCCTGGCAGAATGGCTCCCGCAAAGAAGGCTGGTGAGAAGATGGGCCACCAACAAGGTGGTGACCCGAGAATACACCACCAGCATTCACAAGTGCATCCATGGAGCCGGCTTCAAGAAGTGTGCCCCCTGGGCATGCAGAAAGACCCAGCAACTTGCCGTGAAGGAGATGGGGACTCCAGATGTTCATGTTGACATTAGGCTCAACAAAGCTGTGTGGGCCACAGGAATAAGGAATGTCCCATCTCACATCCACGTGCATTTGTCCAGAAAATGTAATGAGGTTGATGGTTCCAAACAAGCTCCACACTTTGGTTACCTATGTTCCTATCACCACTTTTAAAAATGTACAGCTAACATGGATGAGAACTAAGCAAAGATTATCAGATACATCAAATAAAGCTATAAAACCACACACACAAAAAATTCATCCATGTTGTAGCATCTGTCAGTACTTCATTGTTTTTTAGGGCTGGATAAAATTCCATAGTACCAATACAGCACATTTTGTTTACTCATTCACCAGTTGATAGACATTTTAGTTGTTTCAACCGTTGGCTATTATCAATAATGCTGCTGTGAACATTCATCTGCGAGTTTTTGTTTAAACACTGTTTTCAATTCTGTTGGGTATATACCTATGAGCGGAATTGCTGGGCCATATGCTAATTCTTTTTCTTTTCTTTTTTCTTTTTCTTTTTTTTTTTCGAGACAGAGTTTCAGTCTATTGCCCAGGCTAGAGTGCCATGGTGTCAGCCTAGCTCACAACAACCTCAAACTCCTGGGCTCAAGCAATCCTCCTGCCTCAGCCTCCCAAGTAGCTGGGACTACAGGCATGTGCCACCATGCCTGGCTAATTTTTTCTATATATATTAGTTGGACAATTAATTTCTTTCTATTTACAGTAGAGATGGGGTCTTGCTCTTGCTCAGGCTGGTTTTGAACTCCTGACCTCAAGCAATCTGCCCGCCTCCCAGAGTGCTAGGATTACAGGTGTGAGCCACTGTGCCTGTCCCATATGCTAATTCTATGGTTAAATTTTAGAGAACTGCCAAAGATTTTTTTTATAGTGGCTGCATCACTTTACATTGGTACCAGCAATGTCTGAAGGTTCTAATTTCTCCACATCCTTACTAACACTTGTTATTTTCTATATTTCTAGTTCGAGCCATGCTAGTGGGAGGAAAGTAGTATCTCATTGTGTTTTTTACTTGCATTTCCCTAATGACTAATGATGTTGAACATAATGTGCTTATTGATCATTGTATGTTTTCTTTGGAGAAATGTTTATTCAAGGCTTTTGCTCACATTTTAACTGAATTGTCTGTTTGTTTGTTTTTACTTATTTGTAAGAGTTCTTTTTTTTTTTTTTTTTGAGACAGAGTCTCACTCTGTTGCCTGGGCTAGAGTGCCGTGGCATCAGCCTAGCTCACAGCAACCTCAAACTCCTGGGCTCAAGCAATCCTCCTGCCTCGGCCTCCCAGAGTGTTAGGATTATAGGCATGAGCCACCGCGTCTGGCCTAAGTGTTCTTTATATATTCTGGATCCTAGACACTTATCAGATATATGATTTGCAAATATTTTTCTCATTCTGCAGGTTGTCTTTTTACTTTCATGACAGCGGTCTTTGATGCACAAAAGTTTTAAATTTTAAAGTCAATTTTATCTCTTTTTTTTTCTCTTTTGTTGCTTACTTGTGCTTTTGGTGTCATATCTAAGACTCTACAGCCAAATCCAAGGTCATGAAGATTTACCCCTATGTTTTCTTCTGAGAGTTTTATAGTTTTAGCTCTCACATTTAGGTCTCTGATCCATTTTGAGTAAATTTTATATACAGTATGAGGTAAGTGTCTTCTTTGTTTTGCACATGGATATCCAGTTATCTAGGACTATTTATTGAATGATCATGGCACTCTTGTTCAGAATCAATTGACATCATATGCACAGGTTTATTTCTGGACTCTCAATTGTATCTCATTGATCCATACCATTAACTTCTAAGGCATAAGAGCAAGAGCCCAATGAACACATGTCCAACTCCTTAGAGAGTCTAATAATGCAGAACACTCTTCTCAGTGGACTGGATTGAACTGGGCAGATTTTGGGGTTCATGACAGATTTTGATCCAAAATATTCCCTCTGAACCTTGAACCTTGGTATGACTTCAGTTTCTACTTTATTCCCATAGGAGAAACTCTTCTGGGGAGGTGGCCATACACTTGCTGAAAACTGCTTCTCCCTTTTCATCCCAACCAACTGTTCAAGTCAGATAAATGCAAATTGACTCTATGAGGTTTTGGCCTAGAAGTCACTTTCCCTGGGGAAAAAGGTACCTTCCCATCTTGTCAATGCTCTTCCTATCAACTTCTCATAAGTCCTCCGAAAAGAAAAGGCTCTCAGTCTAAATGTATGGTTGGGGGGCGGAGAAAAATGCTTGGTCCCCTGGGTGGTGGCGAATGGAAGGCACTCAAGCGCCGATGACGGCTGGCGTCGTCGGGGGAACGGCACTAGGCGTCACTCTCTCCAGTGCTCTGTGACCTACAGTGTGCGACCATCTGGTCAGGCGGTCGGGCAGCCCGTGCTCCCACTCCACCACCCCCACATCTGTCATGGGACAGAAAAAGCTGGTGCCCGTGGGTGGGAAGGAGAATTGCAGAGAGAAAGAGGGAGACTGAGCAGGAGAGGGAGGCCGTTTGTGGCCCTGAATAGCATCTTTCTTTGCACTGTTTTCGTCCTCCGGATTGGTTTGGAGGCACAGCCCAGCTGCTGCCTGGGCTCCTGTTCAAAATTGTCACCCATGGGCCTGTCCCTTCTTAGCACTGTTAGAGAACAGAGAGCAGTGGCCTCCAAGGTGTCCTGGGAATGTCTTTTCTGACTTTGTTCCATCCGTGGGTCCATTCCTGAGTATCGTTAGGGTGGGTTCTAGGGCAACTGCTCATTTGAGAGAAAGAGAGAGAGGGAGAGAGAGAGAGAACCCGTGGCCAGGCCTCAGAGTCTTTCTAACACCTCTCGAGCCCTCAGGGACACACCATGGCGGTGGCGCTGACCTGCGGCCCAGTGCTGTGGTCCACGGGGCGGGGCGGGGGTGGGGACTCATGCCTTTGGCTGAGGGGAAGTAAGCTTGTTTTGGGACACAGGGTAAAGCAATTGGGGTAGGGGTGGGGGCCTCTGGCCAGCTGGGCTGGTGTCCCTGCTGGTGCTAATTTTCACTTCCTCTGGAATTCCCGAGCACTTGACCTCAGAGGCTTTTGCAATATGTGTATATTCTAATTCCCCTGGGGCTTTCTGAGAAGTGGGTCAACTGTAGTAAGGTTACACACAGAGTCAGAGCTTTCCGACCCAAGAAGGCACAGGTTATCATCCCAGCAAGGCTGATGCCAGAAACACAGAACACACTGACACCAGGGGAGCGAGTCAGAAAATATGTGCCCTGATCAGGATTTGACAACAGGGGAGGATTTGAGTGGCGTTATGAGTTCTAGTCCCAGCTCTGCCAGTAGCCCGGAGGCCTCGGGCAGGCCCTAGGCCATGGCCTCTGGAGCTTAGTGTCCTTGGGTCCGGCTGTGTCCACTCTGAGGCACCTCAGAGCTGCCCAGCTGTGTGCGAAGTCCTTGGAGACACACAGGGAGCTGGGGGTGGTCCTTGCCTTCCAAGACACGCAGGGACAAGTTCCACACTGCAGGGGAAGGGCAGGAGGGAATAGGGAGGACGAGATTGGGGTCAGAAAGCCCCATGGGAGTGGAAGGATGGGACAAAGGTGATGGGGGAGGAGGAGGAAGGGGCTTGGCGGCAGGGGGCAGGGTGTGGCAGAGGAAAAGGTGCCTCTGGGGAGAGGCGTGGTTCATCCTGGGGCATCAGGGGGCAAGGCTGGAGGCTGGAGGAGGCACCCTAGGTCCCCCACCCAGGTCCCCGTCACCAGCAGGTGCACTCACTCCCCAGTAGCCGTGAATGTTGGCTGCTGCTGGCTCACGGAATTGCCTCTGGCTGAAGGAGTCACTTTGTCATTGCTGCCCCCCAGCCAATGACTGTATGGGACAGGGTTACAAAGGCTCATCCCCTTGCCTCAAGGTGGAACAACTTGTGTTATTCACACTCCAGAGCTCCCCAGGGAACAGGCTGAGGTCAGAGCAGAGCCCAAAACAGCTTGGGGTGGCTCCTGCGCCTGCCCCAGCCAGCTCACCCCACCCGGTGGCTTTTATCCTGGGCCCTCTCCATC
This sequence comes from Microcebus murinus, assembly GCF_040939455.1. Lineage (NCBI taxonomy): Eukaryota > Metazoa > Chordata > Mammalia > Primates > Cheirogaleidae > Microcebus > Microcebus murinus. The sequence goes on from NC_134107.1 coordinate 13,893,469, forward strand.
AGTGAACCATGAGTGACAGAATCTCCATCTCATGTTCGGCCTCTGAGGAGCACAACTCAATGAGGGACAGCACAAGGCAGAGTTAAGGGGACCTTGGGTGCAAGAATAACTAGAAGGGCTTGTGGGCCGCCCAGACAGAAAGAAACCTGGCTCCTCCCAGCTGTTCCCATCTGTCACCTAAGTTCAGCAAGCCAAGTGGGCCACCCACTTGTTCCAGCCTGGGGATCCCTGGGTCCCAGCCCCATGCAGACGGAGAACTTCCAAGGGATTTGCTCGCAGGGGCTGGGAGTCTTCTGGTTTAGGTAAAGGACAGTGGCAGGTGTGGACACTCCTGTCCCAGGAACACCTCTGTTGGGGGAGACTCCATCTGCCTGACCTCGCCAAAGGGAGAATGTCATCTTTCAGTGACAGGGACAGTGGACTGCCTCTTTCTGCACAAAACCAGCCCTTCAGGATGCGTTTGTGAAGGAGAAAGCTGATAAAAGGAAAGGCCATCTGCTCCCCTCAGCTCCAAGCCATCTTCTTCCTTGCTCCTTCCTAATCCAGCCATCCCCCCAATCCAACAGACACGGGCTGAGCACCCACCAGGTGCCAGGCGCCGTTGTAGGCACTGGCCTCTTAGAAAGCTCATGCTCTAGTCCGTGGGGGCTGGAAAAGGTCAGTATGTTACACAGAAACAGCACGAACCAGGACAAAGCTTAAACAGTGATGGCGCAGAGAGACAGAATCTCGGGAAGATGAGACCCTTCGGGGAGTGGTCGGGGACAGCCACTTGGAGCTGACACTTGAGCTGAGCCCTCCGTGCCTGAAAAACTCCAGTCCAGCAAAGAAGCGGGGGAAGAACACCTGGGCAGAGGGAACAGCAAATACGGAAGTCCTAAGGCGCACTGAGTTGTCAGAATCCGGAGGTGCAGGGAGATCTCTGGGGGATCTCTTGGGGCCGTCTTCCCTTCCACCCGGTTCCCTGCAGGGACACTCCTGGGAGCAGGCGATCTTTCACGCCCGCAGGAAGCTTTTGACACAGCAGAGCTCTTGGCCTCTCCTCGTGGGCAAGCTAGGGTTTTCATAGCGACCCTTACATTTCACAGGGACAGAAAACAACCTTCTGTTTTCTCTCTAATGCCTCCTGGAGCCAGGTATTCCAGCCACTCACTGCATAGACGGTGATGAAACATCCTCTCTGGGTAAAAATGCTTCAGCTTACTTTTCTTTGAACACACGGTATGCTGAATATTTACAAACCCAAAGGGTCCTCTTTGGCAGACGCCTCCGAGGGCAGAGGGAACAGGGCTTTGCTCTCTTCTCCCAGGAGCTGTGGAGCCAGCCAGGTACACATGAACCCTGCCGCGGGCTCCCCGCCAGGGCCGCTCCCGGAAAGTATTTTTTGTTTGTTTCTTTATGTGTGGCTTCAAAACATGCCAGCCAAACACATTATTAATATTAAGGATTTGTCCCAGTCATTCTACCCCCTCGATCCGGTCTCTTTTCCTCCTGGAATTGTGTGTTTCCAGCCAGCAGAGTTGAGACATGAGACTGTTGATTGCCTTAAGCAGATTTTCTGACCGCTGCTTGGAAAATGCACCATCCCTCTTTTTAGGATGCTTTTAGCTTTCAGAGCCACGGAGCTTCTGCTCTCATCTCCCCAAACGAGAGGCAGGAATAGTGCCCAGGAGAGAGTTGACTCCCCCACAGCATAGAGCCTTATTTTGCTCTGGAGTAAATTAGATTATTGAGTAAATGTTTATAAGATACACGGATGGGTGGGTAGCTGGACAGATGACTGTTCTGTCTTTCTTTTTTTTTTTTTTTTTTTTTTTTTGAGACAGAGTCTCGCTTTGTTGCCCAGGCTAGAGTGAGTGCCGTGGCGTCAGCCTAGCTCACAGCAACCTCAAACTCCTGGGCTCAAGCGATCCTTCTGCCTCAGCCTCCCGAGTAGCTGGGACTACAGGCATGCACCACCACGCCCGGCTAATTTTTTTTGTATATATATTAGTTGGCCAATTAATTTGTTTCTATTTATAGTAGAGACGGGTCTCGCTCTTGCTCAGGCTGGTTTCGAACTCCTGAACTCAAAGGATCCGCCCGCCTCGGCCTCCCAGAGAGCTAGGATTACAGGCGTGAGCCACCGCGCCCGGCCTTGTTCTGTCTTTCTTAAGAAGAAATGACCCTTCAAGGGGCTGGAAAGGGCCACCATCAGCTGGGATTCGATTCTCCCCAGGCCTCAGCATTGGTTGTAGGTGTAGACTGTTCCATCCCACCCATCCTTTCCCTGGGGACAGAATATGGGTGTCTTTCTGCCAGAGAGCCCTCTGACCCCCTTTTCTTCTCTGACAGTGACTCTGTAGAAATGCCTCTCGATCTGCAGAGCTTGGCTTAGTAGGAACTTGGATCTTGCAGATCTCCTAAAGAGAGTTTGCCTCCAAAGCCTGATCTCTGAGCTGGAACAAAGGGCTCTGCTGTCAGGTGGAAGCCTTCCCCAGCCCCAAAGCCAGCCCTGTGTCTCCCCCTGGAAATGATCTTCCCGGCACCAGGTTATGCAGGAGACGCTGCGATTACCTTAGCAGGGAGGGCCCTGGGCAGGGGCAATGAAAGGACGTGATTCCTCTGGGGAACACAGTATAAAATCCAGAAATAGCCTGCGATGCCAATGGAAAGCTGACGTATGATAAAGGCAGCACCCCAAGTCATGGGGAAAGAACGGGTGACTTTCTAGGTGGTGCTGGGATAGAAGGAGAGTCCTATGAAATCAGAAACAATTGGAGGTGTTCCTCATGCTGGGTACCAAGATGCATCCCAGAGGGATTGGAGGTTCAAATGTAAACATGAAACCACACAAGCACTAAAAGAAAATATGGATAAATTATCCTATAATTTGGGAGTGGGAAAACGTTCCTAATCCTGACTCTACATCTAGAAGCAATAAGGGAAAAGATGAACAAATTTTGAGGAATTGTAATTTTGTATGACAAAAAATTAAAATTTTAAAAAATAAGCAAAATTAAAAAGACAAAGGACAGACTAGTAAAAAAACAATTACTGCCTACGTCACAAAGGGTCAATATTCTTAGTATATAAAGAGCTTCCTAATTCTCAGTATATAAAGATCTTCTAATATCAATTAAAAGGCAAACAATCTGATAGAAAAATACATTAAAAATAGGAACAGTTTATAGAAAAAGAAAGGCAAATATTTCAAAATTATTTGGAAAGATGCTCAACCTCTCTCATAGTAAAAGAAATGCTAATTGCCCCAAGGAACTATTTCTCCCTGATCAGATTGGCCAAAATCCAAAAGTTTAACAAAATACTGCACTGTCTTGTCTGTCCAGCCTGTGAGAAAACCAATGTTCTCACACATCGCTGGTAGGAATGTGAAATGTTAGCATCTCTGTGGAAGGGAATTTGGCAACATCTAGCAAAACGACATATACATTTGCCCTTTGATACTGCAATTCGGCTTCCAGGAATCTATCCTAAAGATACACTGCAAACAATACAAAAAGACACCGGGAACATGGCTGTTTATTGTAATAGCCAAAGCCTGGGAAAAAGCCCAAAGTCTGTCAATAAGGACCTTGAGAAAGAAACAATACTGCGCCCACACAATGGGGCACTTTGCAGCCTTAAGAACAAGGCAGATCTCTACAAATTAATACAATGTGATCCTCAGGACACCTTGATAAAAGAAAAAAAGAAAGGTGTAGAAAAGTGTGTCTAATGTACTGTTTTGTTTTTGGTTTTTGTTTTGAGACAAGAGTCTCACTCTGTTGCCCGGGCTAGAGTGCCGTGGCGTCAGCCTAGCTCACAGCAACCTCAAACTCCTGGGCTCAACTATTCCAAGTAACATCAAAGCACATTAATTGGACTATTTATTCCTAGTGTCATTTATTTTAAGAAGAAAACTAGAAAACCAAAATTGGAAGCTGTTTTCAATAATGATTGTTTTGTGGTAGGATTGGGATGTGGTGGAGAAAAATGAAAATAAATAATTCTGTAGATGGACGTAAGAACTGAGATCTGGGGCATAGGAGAAAGGCAACTCAGATGTAAAATCTTTAAGATTAAGCAAAATCCCTAGAATTCTAAATTTGAATTGGAAATCTCAGAATGAACTCATATTTCTTACTAAAAAAAATATTTTAAAGGTTCTATCTCTGTCCTCTGAAAAGCCTAGCATTAGTGAACAACATGGAAACAATGAGCACTTCTCGTACCCAATGGTGGCCTCTAAATACCATTTCCGGCCAGTCTCGGTGGCTCACGTCTATAATCCTAGCACTTTGGGAGGCTGAGGCGGGAGGATGGCTCAAGGTCAGGAGTTCGAAACCAGCCTGAGCAAGAGCGAGACCCCATCTCTACTGAAAATAGAAAGAAATTAATTAGCCAAATAAAAATATATATAGAAAAAATTAGCCGGGCATGGTGGCGCATGCCTGTAGTCCCAGCTACTCGGGAGGCTGAGGCAGAAGGATCGCTTGAGCCCAGGAGTTTGAGGTTGCTGTGAGCTAGGCTGACATGACGGCACTCTAGCCCGGGCAACAGAGTGAGACTCTGCCTCAAAAAAAAAAAAAAAGGTAAGTACTGCATGATTCCACTTACATGAGATATCTAGAATAATCCAATTCATAGAGACAGAAAGCAGAATGATGGCTGCCAGGGGCTGAGGGGAGGGGAAGTGGGGAGCTCATTATTCAATGGGTATAGGGTTTCAGTCAGGCAGGATGAAAAAGTTCTGGAGAAGTGTTGTACAACAACGTGCATATGGCAACAAAATTGTAATGTACACTTAAACATTGTTTAGAGTAACTTTGTTACATTTTTTTACTCTATTTTTTGTTGTTGTTATAATTAAGTGACTCCTGCGCTAGAGGCTAAGCCTTGGCCTTGCGCTGGTTGTCCTAACCGTCTCCATGCTAACCAGCGGGAGGAGAAGAGGCCGCGCTGACTGACCTCGACGGGGAGGACAGTCCCTGGCTGCAGTGGCAGGGCTACAAGGGCCCTGGAGACGTCAGAGAAAGCAATGGACAAATCTAAGAAAAGAGTCACCACATTGGTGCCGACAGAGGCACCTGCAGCCCTGGCCCTGTCACCTGTGCACCCCAGGTCTCCCCTTGATCATTGCTGGACTGACGTGGCTTCACAAGGAAAGGGCGCTTGCGTTGTTCAGCTCTTCCAAGGCGTTCCCGGGCTCGCAGCTGGCTCACCTGATCCCACCGTTCTCTTTCCACACGTTCCGCTGAGTCCGCGTCTCTGTGCCTGGGCCACTGTGGACACAGAAGCCCTGGCTCAGCCACCTGCACCTCTTCAGAACCTGGCTGGTTGCTTGGCTTAGAGAGGGCGGCCTCCCAGCGCTAAATGGATCCCAAAGAAATTGGGTTTACTTGTCTCCATAGCAAGCCTCAGTTAAACCCCTCGGGTCTCACCAGCCGGAAGGAATGCTCCTGCTCCTACAGGGAAGAAACGGAGGCAGCCTTATCTCCAACCGACACGGAGGCCCAGAGAGGTTGGCAACTTGCCCAAGGTCACTCAGCTAGCTAACGGCAGGGCTGGGACCAGGCCTGTCATGTGAGCTTTGCAAGGCCCCGAGAAAATGAATTGGCCCCTAAAATTAAAAAGATAACAGCAAAATCAATGAAAGTAAATGTTTACTGACTGTAAAACTGTCATCTGCTCAACTGCAACTGCAATTGTCATCGACTCAACTGCTCAACCGTTCTTTAATTCTTTTTCACTTATCTTGACTGTGGCCCGGGGGCCCGTGTTCATGTGCAGGATTCTGAGTGTGCGTGTGGGTCTTTCACAGGTCTTCACACAGACCCGAGTACGGCACTGGGCTCTGATGGGCACGGGCCTGGGTGTCCCAGCCGAGATCGCCGTATTCTCAGTGAGGGCAGAGAGCACTTGGCAGAAACTCCCCGTCTCCAGTGAGCCCTGGGGCCCAAATGCCACTTAGAAGTGCTGTCCACTCTATTTCCTTGGTTTCTTAAATGACCGATTAGAATCAGGCACTCTAAAAGACCCAGGCAGACAGAGCTCAAGACCTTTTTACAATGCTTGTAAGATAGGGGCAGGGGGGTCTAACTTTACCCCTGGAAGACAGAGGCCTGCAGCCCTGGCTGCTGCTGAGGATGAAGCCCCATGGATGGGAGCAGATCTAAGAGAATCCCAGGGAAATGGGTACAGAGCCCTGATGGAACCGTGCCTGAAGTCCACTCCTCTGGGCTTTTCATGGATGAGCCAATAAATCTCCTTTGTTGCATAAGCTAGTGTGGGCTGGGTTTTGTTGCTTGAAACCAAAATCATCCTGACCGATGTGACATCTCCCAGCTCTCGTCCATCCACCACCTCAGAAGCCATGGCACTCAGAGCCATCTGTCCCTGGAGCACCTTCACAGGGGCTGGTCCAGAGGCGACTGCACTCAGTCCTTCAATCTGACAATGATGAGAGCTGATCTGAAATCCAGGAACGTTTCAGAAACATCCCCCTCCCTGGGAATGGCAGAGGGTAATGGCGTCCAGGGAGCTGGGCTAGGGTGGGGTGTTCGTGCCAAGGGCTGGCCCCACAGCAAGACAGGGCTGCGGCATCCAGCATTTTTGTCATTCCCTCTTGCTCCCTCCATGCCCTCCTAGGGATAACCTGGTAGACAGACAGATATCCCAAATTCGATACGTTGCCATTTGATAAACATTCAATTAGCATTTATAACCCCCTGTGTGGAGGCCCCATGGGAGGTCTTGGGCCAACAGGGGAATTCCGAGCCAGGGACAGGCTGGAGCACAGTGGTCTGGACAGTGGGAGGGGTGAGGAGCAGGTAAGGCTGTGGGCTCTGGATTGGAACTGCAGGTGGCCTTGGACAAGTTACTGTGTAGTTTTGTGCCTCCGTTTCCTCATCTGTCAGATGACATGTTTGGCCTATATAGCGAGGGCTCAAAAAGTATCAGCTTTTATTAATAAGTATCAGCTTTTATTATTATTGGATTCATTTTTTAAAAAGGAATTGAGTGTAACCCATCCAGCTGGGTGAAGTTTGGGCCCAAGGACCCACAGCCTTGGAATGCAGGGTTTGGGGCGAAAGAGCTGACTAAGCTGTCTGGGGTTAGGCAGACGCCAGGGACCGGTTCCAACTCCTGAAGTTCCTAGTCGGGGCTCTTAAGGGGAGACTGCCGGAGTGGCCGTCCCTCGCCCTGCGTTAAGTGCAAAGAACCAGATCTCAAGGGGCAGGGACTCCTTCTCACACAGCTCAGTTATGTCCCACCAGGGGCCGAGCTGCGGCCCTGTCACGTGCTGGGGCCTGGCCTGGGTGATAAGGCTCCTGTGTCACTGAGACCCCGTCCCCCAGTGGCCACAGAAGGATGTTGATGCAATGGCATGAGGGTCTGCTGCCCCTCAGTAAGGGCTGAAGGAACAAACACTCACAGGAGAATCGGGAGGTGGGCTCCAAATCTGGGAAGACTCCTCGGCGGCAGAGGCAGGATTTGGACTGGAGTTTGGATAAAGGGCAGGTCTTTGACAGATCAAAGGGGACAGCTGTGAGGAAGAAAGACTTGAGCAAAGGGACAGAGGGGGGTCCGCAGGGGCCCGTGGGGCACTGCAGAGGCCGGTGTGGATGAAGCCAGGGCCAATGGGGCCCAGAGGAGGGATGCCAGGGGCGAGACCTCACGCCGCCCCAGCGTGCTTTGCGGGCCGTCGGGCACCTGTGCCCGAGTAGCCACTGCCTGGAAGGCGAGTAAAGCTCCTTTGTCCTTCTCCTCTCTCCCTTCCTCCACAGCCCTCCCCACCCCCGCCCGGCCCAGGAAACTAGAGACAACTGCTTGGCATAGAGTCCCCTGTGCCTTTCCTGCTCACACAGCCATATGGAAACACTGCCATGGGGGTTTCATCTCAGGCAGAGGAACCTCGTGAAAGAGGGCTGGCGTGGGTGTCAGAGGGCCTCAGTTCCGGTCCTTGGCTTGGCCCCTAACTTCCCATGTAACCCTGGGCTCGTCCCCTCCCCTCTCTGGGCCTCAGTTTCTTCATCTAACCCAGGGCCTAGCACAGAGCTGGCATTTTAAAATGTTAGTTGAGGCTGGGCGCGGTGGCTCACACCTGTAATCCTAGCACTCTGGGAGGCCAAGGCAGGTGGACTGCTCAAGGTCAGGAGTTCAAAACCAGCCTGAGCAAGAGTGAGGCTATACTTTATCTACTATAAATAGAAAGAAATTAATTGGCCAACTAAACACACACACACACACACACACACACACACACACACATATAAAATTAGCCGGGCATGGTGGTGCATGCCTGTAGTCCCAGCTACTCGGGAGGCTGAGGTAGGAGGATTGCTTGAGCCCAGAAGTTTGAGGTGGCTGTGAGCTAAGCTGATGCCATGGCACTCTAGTGTGGGCAACAAAAAGTGAGACTCTGTCTCAAAATAAAAATAAAAAGTTAGTTGAGTGACTGAATGAAAGTATTAGAGTAGATTGTCTCAAAGGCTCCTTCCTGGCTTGAAAGTTCCGTGACCCGTGCAGGAATGAGTTGCCATTTAGACGATCTAAAAGGTAAGTTGGTTGAAAATTCATTACTAGTGACAGAAAATATCCCTACCCCTGAATCTGGGGGTAGAGGCAGTTCTAATTATAGCACACAGCAGGAGTTGGAGATGAGAAGAGAGTTCTCCAGAGGAAAATCCAAATCTAGTATCCAGAAGCACGTGGTAGGGGTGAGGGGTTGGGGGATAGACGTTGGGGTGTAGGTGTGGATCTGGATAAATCACCAATTCCACAAAAAGCAAAATACCTGGGTTCCTGCCACTTCACACCCCCCTCACATACATACCACAATGTTGAAGGGGCAGCTGGACAACCGAGTAAACAGGAGAAAAAACTAGAGCTACTTAGTTCTCACTAAGGATTCCAAAGAATCACAAAAGGCAGGGATGTTTGAAAGGGGGTTGAAATAGCATCCATGCGGCCAGAAACAAAGAGACGGGAAAGGTAACAGCAGCAAGACCCCTTTCCTTGGGAAGGCTCTGCTGGGTCCGACTCAGGCGACAGCCTCCCAGGCATCAGACCACAGCTTTGTCAGAAAGTCCTGCGCAGAGAAAGCTACGGGTGGGCTGAGGCCCCTGCGGAGGAGCTGGGATGCCCCACTTTGGAAGTGGGTCATCCTTTGCTTCCCAACGTGTGGCCAGCTTCAGCTCCAGGGACTCCAAGCCTTTTTCAGGAAAGTCTGCATGGCTCTCAGATCCCACGTGGGAATGAGGGGCCGTGGAGATCCTCAGGGAGGCGTTACCCAGAGCTCCCTAACATGGTGTGTCCTCCTGCGGCTGACGAGACGTCCCCAGGGAGCCCAGGAGGTCTGCGGAGCCAGGCTGGGTCCCTGTTTATGACGTGCTCCAGAAGTACCCTCCGCTCAGGCGCCGGCCTAGACCCAGCTGCCCGGCTCAGGGCTGCGCTGAACAGCCAGCAGTCTCCTGGCTGCCCAGGTACTGGCGTCAGGATCAGGAGATAACTCAAGTCCACTGTCTGAGCCCTGCCCCGGGGATCCCTCACCGTGCCTTGTAAAGAACACAAAACTCCCACCGAGCAAACAGACTCCAGTTACTAATCAGATCAACCTATTCATTTCAAAAATCACCCTTCCCGCTTTGCTGCTGGTGGAATCACAGCAACTACTTCGCAAGAGCCCACTGCCAACTCTGGCAGTGGCCGAAGCCAGTCAAAGGTAGGCGCTGACTCGCCTTTGCCCGCCACTCGGGGCTGCAGGAATATTTCATAAGTCTCCAGGCAACTGGAATCTTGATCTTCCTCCTCCGTGCCTCATGGTCAACGGTCATGCACTGTGCTGCGTTTCAGAACTGCAGTCACGGCTGCGTCCGGCCACCAGATTTGGAAAGTTACCCCACAGTGAGAGTCCGGATTCCAGTCAGAGCCCCGGCTCTTACCAGCTGCGCGACCGAAGGCAAGGCTGTCACTTACCCTCTCTGACTTCTGGCTTCCTCATTTGAAAAAGGGAGACTCTGCCTTCAGCACAGGCTGCCCACCCTCCTCGGGGACGGTGTCAGTGCCAGCCCCAAAGCTGTCAACTTGCTTTATGTGAGACCTGTTACGTTCATGGCATGACAGCAGCCCTGAGAGTGCTCCAGGCCGGTGCCAGGAAGCACAGGACATTGTTCTGCAGAAGTGAGTGGGTTTCCTATCAATCCTTCCTCCCTTCCTCCCCAGGTGGCTTCCTCCAGTTGAGGAAACACTCTGTGGCCACAAAGGCAAGCGAAGGGAACTGGTCCTCAGAACGGCAGAACCTGTGACCGTGGCGTCACCCTCCACGCGGTCCAGCTGCTCCCAGACCCCTCTGCCTCGAAGTGTCCACAGGTCTCTACCGGGGAGTAATCCTCAAACCCAGAAAGCCCTGTGGGAGGCAGAAAGAGCTAGTAATCTGACTTAAATAAAGATGGAAAAAACAAACCTATGAGGCAAGGGGTAGGGGGCAGCCTATCCCTCAATAACAGGAAAGGTGAGTAAGAGCTGGGCTAGAAGTTAAGCCCAAGTTAAATGCAGCCCGTGTTCCTGGGTATCTGTGAGCCTGGCGCTTTGCTGGGTACCGAGGGGGGGGGAGCAAAGCTATGGCCAACAGTAACAGGGCAGGAGCTTCCTCCCAGTGGGGGAGGCAGGCAGGGACCAGGGCACTGCAGGACAGGGGGCAGTGGACTGCTGAGAGCGCTGAAGAGCACAAAGAATGGAAATTCTCAGCTTTGCAGGAGAGTGCTGGAAGCCTGGCGGGGGGATATCTGAGCTGGGTGTTGAAGGCTGGGGAGTTTTTAGGCAGAAAGGTCAGAGGCAGGTGGTCTGTCCTGAAGTGTGAGGGGCAGGGCACGCTGGTAGGCTGGGGGCCGGGGGTTAGTGGCCAAGCCACCCAGAGGAGTTACGACTGCATGCCCAGGGTAGTGAGGAGCCCTTGACGGGTTTTAATTGCAGAAGTGAAAGTGCTTACTGTTGCATTTTATAGCGCTGGGGCATGCAGAAGGGGTGAGGCTGCAGGAGGGAGTACAGGCAGGAAATGGGGCCGAGGCCTTTTCTGTGCTGATGGTGAGATCTTTGAGGTCCTGGCCCTCTCATCGGACACTTGGGATGCCCCTCTGATGACCAATAGGCCCCATCTGCTGGCCCAGCCAGACACGCTGGCTTGCCCAGATGGCACCAAGGGACCTTCACTGGTGGCAGGAAAGCCGCCTGGCTGCTCACTCCAGCCACCTCCTTCTGCTGCGTCCCAGCTTGGCCAGCCCCAGGTCGTGTCCCCTCTGTCCCAGGTTGCTGATCTGTCAGAATCCTCTTGTCCCCTGCTCCTTATGCCCTGTCACAAGAGAGTCTGGGATTCTCTCTCCTAGACTGAATAACTACACTGCAAAAAAGCCCGAGGCAGACACAAGTCCCATTTCCACGAGGAGGCACTCCCAGTCCCTGGCTGCCAAGGCCTCTGGCTGCTGAGGTCCCTGCTAAGGCGTGCAAGCCACTTTCCTGTTTTCACCCCCTTTGAGGCTGCTGGCTGTCTCTCCCACCTGCCACCTGTGCGGAACTGGGCCTCTCCTGATTTGGCCGGGGTGAGGGTGGCTGAGCCTGACTGGGTGATGTGGGCATGCCATGTGGCTGGGTCCCAGCTGATGCAGTGCAACATGAACTGTGGTGAAGAGGGCACCCAAAGGGGGCACTTGAGGTGACGGGGGGGGGGGGGGGGGAGCGCTGGCTGCAGATACTGTAAATAATACAACAATCAAAGTTCAGAAAGACCAGGTGGCCTCTTCAAAGCTTCTAGGATGTGGGCAGATCCCAGGGGTCACTGGAAAGGCTACAACAGAGGACAATCAAAGGCCAGATCCTTGACCTCCAGGAGCCAGTAGCATAGAGGTAGAGACCGGATGTTCCACGGGGCATGACGATTCCAGAGGAGAGGAACAGAGCTGCAAGCTGGTACAGCAGAAGGACACCTAGGCTGTGCTAGGGCTCGGGGACAGCTTAAAGAGGAGCCCAAAGTCCAGTAGGCAGGCACATAAACAGCCAGGGCCCCACGTGGTAATGGCTCTGGCAGAAGTCTGGAGTGCTGGGCTCTCCCAGCGAGACTCTAGGAAGGTTCCCCAGAGGCAGTAAGGCCTGAGTTACTGTAAAAAAAAAAAAAAAAAAAGGGCCTTCCATTAACAGTTGTCCTCAAATGAGGCTGTGGGTCTTGACCTTCACCTTGTGGAAGAAGGGGATTCTGAGAACCCAGACTTGGAGTCTGCACAGCCTCCTGGGCTTTCCAGAAATTGCTTAAGACAAGCTCCCTGAATATGATTGCATCATCCAGAAATGCACCCCAACCTGATTTAGTATTGTTTTTTTCCCAATTTCTGAATTCCAGAACTCCAATTTCCTGCATAACTCATTTTACTTCAGGGAGAATCCTGCACATTTAAAACATCAGCTCCTGGCCGGGCAGTAGCTCACGCCTGTGATCCTAGCACTCTGGGAGGCCAAGGTGGGCAGATCACTCAAGGTCAGGAGTTTGAAACCAGCCTGAGCAAGAGTGAGACTCCCTTCTCTACTAAAAATAGAAAGAAATGAATTGGCCAACTAAAAATATATAGAAAAAATTATCCGGGCACGGTGGCTCATGCCTGTAGTCCCAGCTACTCGGGAGGCTGAGGCAGGAGGATGGCTTGAGCCCAGGAGTTTGAGGTTGCTGTGAGCTAGGCTGATGCCAGAGCACTCTAGCCTGGGCAACAGAGTGAGACTCTGTCTCAAAATAAATAAATAATAAAAATAAAACATCAGCTCCTCAGTTAAAACATCACTCAACCCATTCTCTCCCAGTCCTCATCTATGTCCTCAGCTCTGTGATTTCTCTTGGTTGTGATCAGCTTGTGGGGACAATTCTGGGCTCTGCTTTTCTGCATAACATTATTTTATACACATATTGCAGTAACACCTTTGCCATTTTTAATGGCCATGTCGTGTTCCCTTTTAAGTTTTCAGCTTGTGTTTCTGCCAGTGACTCTAGGGCCTTGGGCAAGCCGCGCTGCCTTCTTTGGGCCTCACCTCCTTTTCTGTAAAACAGGTGATTTGGACTCTGTAAAGTCCCTTCTAAGCCTTAATATTCCAGTGTCTGTGATTTCCTCGCTGTGGAATCCTAACTTGTAACCGCAGAGCCACAATCCTAGAAGGGAGAGACCCAACATCTGTGGAGAGCTGACCAGGAGGCAGGAAGGCCCTAAGGGAGGCATGGGTAGAAAAAATGACACCCCCTTTCCAGCAAAACACCACTGTGGGCAGGCTGGGTGATCTAGACCCCTTTGTTCCCGGTCCAGCCTCTGGTGTCTGTGCCACTGGGAAATGAGGGTGGGGGAACTTTCGCTCCTTTCCAAGCCTTCTGACTTTCCCTCCCCTCCATGACAAAGCACTTTTGGAGCCCAAGCCCAACCCCTCCAGAACAGCAGACTGCTGAGTCACGGTGGGACCGCACTTTTCAGGCAACCCCATGGCTGCCCCTTCCTGTTCTGGGTTAAGTGGATCCTCCAGAAACAACCTGTCTGGCTCTTCTCTCGGCCTGAGGTCCCTCCCTCGTCCTTCCTTCTGCTCCTGGCCCTGGGAGGCGGCTGTCCTGGGAGGCCAGCCAAACTCCCTGCCTCCTCCGAGTCACGAGGAGCTGGGCTGGGGGGAGGAAGGGGGAGGGGTAGGTTCCTGGTCAACAAAGGTCCAAAGACCAGGCCACAGCTTCAGAAGAATCTAGAGGCTTAGAAATGGCAGTTCTGACATCCCAGGTTCCCAGAAGGTGGGGAACAGGTCCAAGCAACATGCAAACACACACACACACACACACACACACACACACACACACACACATACACACCAACAGAAGATTTCCCTTCTGTTCTTCCCAGCTGGCCTCCCCCAGTGAGCTACAGCACAAGATGTCCCTCAGTTTTGCTGTGATGTTCACTGTAGCTACATAGGTGTTTAACCAAGCATGTAGCCAATACTGACTCATGAAACCTACATTCCACAGCAGACTGACTTCCTCCTGGTGGGTCCAATTATATGCTAGCTCTGTCCACCTGGATGTCCTAGAGGCCTTGAAACTCAGCACATCCAGTCTAAAACCAAGCTGGCCTTCTCCAAGGGCCTTCCCCCAAACCTGTGCTCTCTGGCTCAGTGAATGGCAGCAGCAGCTGCTGCCCAGGCCAGAAAGCTGGGGTGCTGTCTTACCCACTATTCACCTCCCAAACCCCATGTCAGCCAATCAACCACCTCATCCCATCCCATCTTCTCCACATCTCTCAAACCTGCTTTCTGTCTCCTCTGCTTACTGAGAACTAACGCCATTGTCTCCCAACTGGTACCCAGCCCTCCTGCCTCACTTTAATCCATCCTCCAGATTCAATCAGGCATCCATCTGTTTATGCAACAAATACTGAGTTCCAAGAAACAAACACCTTGCAAAATGCTGGGAGTGCAGGGATGAAGAACAGAAACAATTCCTGCCTTCCAGGACCTCACCACCTACAGCATCCGGGAAGGCAATCAAAAAGGTCTCATAAAAAGGTGTGACTTAAATATATATAATAATTAATTAGACATATAAAATACATATTATATATTATGGTTATTAACCTTCATCACTTAAATGAGCTGCAAATATCAACCCAATTTGTCATTTCTATTTTCACTTTATGACATCTTTTGTCTTATAGCTTTTCATTTTTAAGTAGTCAAATCTGCCAACTGTCCTTTTACAGTTTCTGACAGTCTCAGAACACTCCTTCCCCCCAAATTATACATAATAATCTATATATCCTTCTTAAAACTTTATAGGGTTTGTTTTTTAAGGCTTGGAATTTTTAACCGTTTAAATACTGAGTCATTTTTTTCATGACTATCGATTGTTTCGACATCATTTGTTGAACCCATTCTTTCACTCCCAATTTGAATGCTACTTTAGCACATCCCAAGTTCCCATACATATGTGGGTAGGGTTATTCTGTTGCATTGATCTGGTCATCTCTTCCTGTGGCAGTACCACACTGCTTATAGTACTTTATTGTACTTTTTTATTGCAGGGAATGCAAATCTTCCCTCATAATCTTTTTTTCTCCAAGTGTTTATCAGCTATTCAAAGACTGACTCTTCCAAATGAACTTTAGAAGCATTTTGTGAAGTTAAAAAAAAAAGACTGCATTTTATGGAAATTGCATTGAATTTGTAGGTTTATTTGGGGAGAATTGACATCTTTAAAAAATAGAGGCTGGAAATTTAGAAACATGTTCCTCTTCATTTATGCAAGTTTTGCCTTTGTTTTTATTTTGGTCCAGCAGTATGCAGTTATAATTTTTTGTCACCATACCTTTTTTTTTTTTAGACAGAGTCTCACTCTCTTGCCTGGGCTAGAATGCCATGGTGTCAGCCTGGCTTACAGCAACCTCAAACTCCTGGGCTCAAGCGATTCTCCTACCTTAGCCTCCACGGTAGCTGGGACTACAGGCATGTGCCACCGTGCCCAGCTAATTTTTTTTATTTTTAAGTTGTTTGGCTAATTTCTTTCTATTTATAGTAGACAGAGTATCGTTCTTGCTCAGGGTGGTCTTGAGCTCCTGAGCTCAAGCAATCCTCCTGCCTCGGCCTCCCAGAGTGCTAGGATTACAGGCATGAGCCATGGTGCCCGGCCATGATATGTTTCTTGTTAACTTTATTCCTAGGTATTTTTAAGCTTTTGTTGCCAATGTAAGGTGAAGACAATTTTTTCTTTCATTCATTTTTTAAATATATTTTCTAATTGGTGGTTACTATTATAGAAAAAAGCTTTGCATTCTATGTATGGTGATTTTGCTAGACTCTTAGTCTAATAGGTTTTCAGTTGATTCAGTGTGAGCTCCCTAAAAACAAATCTAGTGCAGTGTTTCCATGTTGTCTTCAGGATAAAGTTTAACCCCTTTTTATGGCACATACCTTATCTGACCTTGCCCCTAGACCCCACCCTTTCCAGCATTCCCCCACTTGCACTCTACTTTCCAGGCCAACATACTTTCATTAAGGTACCTTGAACAGGTCGTGCACGTTCACACCTACCTTTACACCTTTGCATATGCTGTTCCCTCTGCTTGGAATTCCCTTCCCTATCTCCCTCCTTTTAACTTTTTCTTTAAATTTATCTCAAATGTCACTTTCTTAGAAAGCCTTCCTTGACCTCCCCTCACAGATTGGGTAAGGCACCCCTTGTTCAGCAGCATCATTATCCTTACTGTATTGTATGTAGCCCCAGCATTACTAAAATGTTTTTCCTGCAAGTAGTATAGGTTCATTTTGAAATAAATAAAGACTCAAGAAAGAAAAATCATCCTAATTCCCTCAGCAATTTAATATTTCATTAGAGTTGCTTTCTTAAAAAAAGGTTTGGAAATCCAAATTCCAGTTGTAGGGCTGTTAAGTATCCTGAAAATGGTTTTGATAGGTTCCTCAGCTATGTGTCAAAAGACTGGACAGAATAGTGGACCTGGAAGGCAGCTTCAGTTCTGCTACCAGTGAATTCACACCCACTCTGTGCCTGCGACCCAGCCACAAGCCATATACACTGGCCCTGCCCCTCCAGGGTTCCTTGCACTTGTCACCTGCCATCGGCCCCATCAGCTTCTCTCCAACAACAAGCCCAGGGGGTGGCTCCCTCTAGGGCCACCTAAGCCTGAGGCTCCTGTGACTGGGCCCCATAGAGAGGCCATTTCCAAATGGCCTCAGCATGGGCTTCATTTCTAGATCCAAGTCGCTTCTCCTTTCTTTCCAACAACGAGGTCTTTGAGTTTTAAGCGACACCAGCGATTTTCTCAAAGCCCAGGTGGCTCACCCCCCCAACGACTAACTGGGAAACAAGGCCCGCCCAGCCTTTGTTGTCTAAACTGCACAAGGAGCCATATTTGCTTTCAGCAAAAGGCAGGCATGGTCGCCCAGTCAGAAGGGCCGAGCAAACCAGACACCAGCCGCGCGTCCCCACTTCTCCATTGTGCTCCATCCTAGACTTTCAGAAAGTGCACTCTTTCCCAGCGCAACTTCTGACTCACTCTGCCCCCAAGGCCCACGTTTCCACCTTCCCAATTTCCAGTAGGGTGTGGTAGCTGCTTCCATACTGCCTTCATTTTTTAGTAACATGCCCTGGGCCAAGAGCCTCAGGGTGCCTATTTGGGACCTGAGAATCACCCCCGCCCCGTCGGTTCCAAGGCCCAGGACGCCGCTGGAGTTGGGGCTCCGAGGTGGGCTTCCTCCGCCTCCTCACATCTTCCCTCCAAGCCCACTAAGTGGGCCCTAGTAGCACAGAGACGCCCACTCCCAATCGCTGGGCCGCCCTTGCCCCGGGGGTGCTCAGGGCTCCTCCAAATACTCTCAGCGGCCTCAGGTCCCCGCCGCGCCGTCCCAGGGGGCGGGGCCCGCGCGCCCACCGGAAGGAGCGGGCGCGGCGGCGGGCGGGCGGCGCTGATTGGCCGGGGGGTCCTGACGCCACCGCCGCTATAAGAGGCGAGCGCGCAACCAGCTGCGCCAGACGTTCTTCGCCGAGAGTCGCCGCGGTTTCCTGCTTCAACAGTGCTTGGACGGAACCCGGCGCTCGACCCCCACCCCGGCCAGCCGCTCAGAGCCAGCCCTCCGCCACCTCCTCACCGCTCTTTCAGACCGCCCCAAGGCCTCCGCCACCGCCTCTCCTCAGCCGCCGCCATGACGACCGCGTCCACCTCGCAGGTGCGCCAGAACTACCACCAGGATTCGGAGGCCGCCATCAACCGCCAGATCAACCTGGAGCTCTACGCCTCCTACGTCTATCTGTCCATGGTGAGCGCGGGCGGGCCCGCGGCGGGGTGGAGGCCGGGCGCGGCCTCCCCCGGCGAGCAGGCGGGGCGGGGGTGTGGCTACCGGCGGGCTCCCCCCTCCCCCTCCCTGCGCCCTTCTGGAAAATGGAGTCTGCTCGAGGTCTCCCAGGACTTCCCTGGCGCAGAAAGTCTGGGCAGTTGGCGCTTTTCAGCTGTCCCCTGGGAAAGCTCTCTCGTAGTCAGGGGCTGCCTCTGCACGCTTCTCTGTATTTAAGGAGATCCCGGAGTTGCCAGGCTTGCAGCCTGTGCAGTCGATCCGTGGTTGGGAAGGTGGATTTTTGCACTCTGGTCCCTCCTGCCTCTGATCATTTGGCCCTGAGGCCCTCCGTTTTTTGAGTATCTACCTCCCTCCATCCTCCGTTTTTTGAGTATCTACCTCCTCCCATCCCCCTGCGTATGGCGGGCTTGCTGGATAATGGTGTCGGATAGCAACCTTGGTTGCTGGTGCATAGTGGCTTATCTCCGTGGGCTGACCCCCCTCCACATCTGGATTCTGCTTATCTGTAAGTTCCACTGGTATTGAAGCATATCTCTAGAAATCTCCCCTGTGCAGTCACAGAAATGTCATCCGACCTTGTGCCTCAGAACTTCTTTATCCTTTTTTTCCTAACTCTTTGGGAGTTGTGGCCCACTAATCCAACTCTTAGTCTGGACAAGTTACTGGACAAGGAATTTTTCCATGCAGTAATCTGTGGAATCAGTTTTCCAAAATTCTGGTCTTTCGAGGTATGGGGGGAGTCTTCCTTAGAATTGCTTTTTCGTGGTGCAAATTATCCAAGACAAACATATTCCAAATGAATTTTAAAATAGGCCATGATTTCTATGACTGTCATTGCCTTTCAGGAACACTCAAATACAGTACACAGCCAAAATTGAAAGTCAAATATTCGCTTTCTACCCATAGTGTTGACATCAACATATTGCCCACAATTGTCACTTTGCATGGGGGGTTAATTTTATAAATAAATCCAGCAGTCTGCTGTACAGCTAGCAAGCTCATGAGTGCTTTGTTTTAACCGTGCTTTAACATGGTTAATCCAGGAGAGAGGCAGGAGGGACTCATTGCAGTGTTATACTCCAGTACACTCTCTTCAGATTTGGCACTGGCCATGAGAAATTTCCTCTGTACTAATACAGATCCTGAAGACACTGAATTCCCATGATATTCTAAAGGTTCCTTGAAGTAAACATTCAAGATCAAGTTTCGATTTTCTGTTTCAAAATAGAAACATTACTGTTGGGTTCAATCTGGGAACATACCTCCCCTAGTCTCCTTAGGCACTGACCCCTTCATGCTGGACTCTGAAAAGCAAGGCTAGGCTAGCAGGCCACTTCTACTCCTTGTAGTCTGTTATAGCTACCTTCTTTTGGGAATCCCTAACATAACATGTTTGGGGTTTCACTTTCAGTCTTATTACTTTGACCGCGATGATGTGGCTTTGAAGAATTTTGCCAAATACTTTCTTCACCAATCTCATGAGGAGAGGGAACATGCTGAGAAATTGATGAAGCTGCAGAACCAACGAGGTGGCCGAATCTTCCTTCAGGACATCCAGGTGAATAAAAGATCCTAAGGGTGTCTGTCATACTTTGTTAATCAAGCTGTACTCAGATACCAGAAATCATTTAGAAACTAGAAGTTGCATTTATAAAATGGTGATATACTGGGCTTTTGCCCTTTTTGTGCCTTTTTAGCCCTACCATCTAAACTAAAGTAGGCAAACAGTAATTGGCAAAGATGTTGCATAGGAAGCTGTTGTCAGGAAACTTGGAAGTCCCTTTTGCCAAAGCATGGTGGTTAGATGTTGTATGCTTGTTGACTTGTGGGTTAATTGGTAGAGATGCATTGACCTAACCTCTCATTTAGAAACCAGACCATGATGATTGGGAGAACGGGCTGTATGCAATGGAGTGTGCATTACACTTGGAAAAAAGTGTGAATCAGTCACTACTGGAACTGCACAAACTGGCCACTGACAAAAATGACCCCCATGTGAGTATTGGAAACCCAAGGAATAAATGTAGAGGAAACATTTGCCTTAGTGGTTGATAAATCTGACCATTAACTTTTGTATCTATTATGTTTTCTAGTTGTGTGACTTCCTTGAGACACATTACCTGAATGAGCAGGTGAAATCCATCAAAGAATTGGGTGACCACGTAACCAACCTGCGCAAGATGGGAGCCCCTGAATCTGGCATGGCAGAGTATCTCTTTGACAAGCACACCCTGGGAGACAGTGATAACAGCTAAGCCTTAGGCTAACTTCCCCATAGCCATGGGGTGACTTCCATGGTCACCCAGGCAGTACATGCATGTCGGGGTTTCCTTTACCTTTTCTGTAAGTTGTACCAAACATCCACTTAAGTTCTTTCATTTGTACCATTCCTTCAAATAAAGAAATTTGGTACCCAGCGGTTGTCTTTGAGATCTTGGGATGGTCCAAAAATCTATCTAAGCCATTTTCTGGATTTCTTAGTGCCACAGTTAGGTTTCAATCGCACTAATCAAAATGAACCACTTAGGAGAATATTTGTATTTATTAAACTCTTCTAGTTTGAAAAAGATAAAGGTGTGGCTGTGTTGAATTCAGACCAGGACTAAGGACTCCTGAAGGACTCCTGATTCTGAATTGCATGTATTCTAGCTTTCACAGTTTTTATGTATAAAAGGCATTTAAAGGCTGAAGTAGTCCTGGACTACTGATTTTTGTTAACCATTTAGCTAACCGTTTAATTCAGGCTGTCGGAGGAACATACTCTTCAGTGTGGACAGCTGTATGGCTGTGACCGGATCAGTGTCCTGTTAGTGTACATGCAGGTGAGGACCAGGCCGGTGAAGTGTCCCCCTTAGGAAGCAGGTTAGGAATGTGCTTCATCCCTATTGAGAATGTGAGAAAGTTCACAGCATGAGTATGAAAGGTACCTTCATTTCAATACTAAATTTATCAGTAAGAGGGCAAAGGTTGACATGGATCTTAAATGACATCCTTTCCTAAAGTCATAGGTGACTTACAAAGTTCCTGTCTAGCTGAAGAAGCAAGACTGAAATTGTTGCTCCTTCAAGTTTTCAATCACGATAGCTGTGTTCTGACCACAAAAGTAACTTCTTGAAAACTAGAAATGGGAAGTTACACTTCCTCCCCACATTATGATTTGAGGTGAGGTAGAGTGTTTCCAGTTGGGTGAAAATGTCCAAGGAATCTGGAATAAAGGGAAACATCTCTTGGTTTTATGGCAGTTTTGGGCTGACCCCAGGGAAGCACAAAATTAAATATTTGCCCCCATCTGCCAGTTCCTGGGGGTGTGGCAGTACTTGAGTACCACCATAGAGTGTTATGGGGAAGTGTTCATTTGTCATTTGCCAGCTGATTCTGGGCTCTGAGTCCTTGGGCTACAGCCTAGAATTCTCAGTTCTGCCCTGTGGTTTTTGTGTCAGCCGCCTCTACTCAAAGTAAGCTGGGCCCAGTGATGATACCTGCTCACCTAAGCTTGGCCTACCTACCCTGGGGCAGCTCTTCCTCCAGCGTCATTGTCAGTGCAACCTCATCCCTTACCTGAGTCCCCAGGAAGTCTTCCTGGTAATGTCATGCTCTTGGGTGAGGTGACCAAAAGTCCCCAACACTTCTAAGGTCCCTACTGAGGTGGCCAGGTATATACCCTGAGCCAGTGCCGGGCATAGGTCCGGCACGCTCTGGCAGTGATGGAACCATAGGACTCTGGAGGAAGGGTAGACTCAGCAAGGGAGGCTGGGCTGGGGAGGGAGGCGAGGGCTCATGCACACAGGGCAGTGCAGTGACCCTGGCCTGGGTGGAGGACAGACCTGTTTTCCAAGGCCCAGTAAGGATCCGCACGATCTTTGAGAATAGTGTGTATGTTGGTTGCTGACTGGTCCAAATGTGGTTCTTTGAGATGTTCAGGGATTTCCGGCATATCTGTCAGGTTAAACTCCACAGTTTTTCTCCTCACACGAGATGCTTCTGGTTGCTCCACCAAGGCCTTATCACCTTCTGAAAGCAATTCAAAACTGTTCTTGTCCCCTGAAGTCTCAAGCTTTAGGCTTTTATCTTTGGTATCTATGCCTGCAACACTGTGAAGCCCTCGGGGTTCTGATTGTTCAGGGGGGAAGACCATGGGTGTGGGGCTGAGGGGCGTCTGGGGGGCACTGTAGTAGCCTGGCCTCTGATACAGTGGAGCGGACTTGAAGGTGTCCACCGCCTTAAGCTTCCAGGCCTTGCTGTCTTCCTGGCCGTTAAGGTTCTGTTTGGCCCCCTTGGGGTTCTTGGGCTGGCCCTCATGGAGAAAGGACTCCTTGGGCCATAGTAGTTTGGTCTTTGAGTTTGTCCTGGGAGGATAGTGGTCATGGGACTGCCGCCCTAGGAAGCGGACTATAATGCCAGCGTGAGCATCGTCCTCGTCCTCCTCCTGATTCGGTTGGAACTCCATATCTTCTTGGGGCAGGCTGGAAAGAAGGGGAGACACAGGGCTGAGTGAGTGGACAAAGGATCAAAGCATGACCATGCTTCTCTCTTACCCTGTCCTCTCCCTCCCAAGGCCAAGGTCACACAGCCTTCCTCACAATACCCCAACTCTCACCTCTCTCCTGATCTTCCCAACTGAGCCCTCAAGGCCCAGCTCACCTCGCTCTGTCTTGTGACTGCATCTTGCCCACAGTCAACATACCCCCTGCCTGGCATTGAAGGGCCTCCTCTTTATCACTCGGTTCTTCCCTTTAAAATACCTCACTTTAGGCAGTCAGAACCAGTGGTCCCCAGGTATGGGTGGTTCAGATCAGGCCTAAGAATGACTGGGCAAGGCCAGGGATTTGTGGTTCTAACAGAGGAGCAACAGCCACAAAAAGAGAAGTTTGGCTTCCTGGCAGCAGGCTTTTGGGAAGCCCAATACCTTTACTCTGCAAGAGAGAACTTACCTGTACCAGAGTATGGCCTGCCCTTGCCCAAGTCTTAATTCTCCCCATGCTCCAAGGCCCAGCCAAGGTGACTTCTGTTATACCCTTTTTCTAGGCATCTAGTACTTTGTACCTTGTACCCAGAGTTTGGGCCTTGGGTTTGAGCTCCCTCACTAAATTGTGCATTCCTTGGAGACAGTCTATGCTTTATTATTCTGTTATCCACTTTCCTCCACTCCGACATTCAGCTGCTGGGGTACAGACCACATAGGGTTCAAAGGCATTCTCCAGAAATGTTTCTGACCTAAGCAAGCCCAGCCCCCAGCCTTCATGTCATATTCCCAACTCTTCACACTAACCCATAGACTCTAGTCCTAATTGCAGTTTATTAGGATATTTGGTTCTTAAAAGAGCAAGGAGAGGCTGGGTGCAGTGGCTCACGCCTGTAATCCTAGCACTCTGGGAGGCCGAGGTGGGCAGATCGCTCGAGGTCAGGAGTTCGAAACCAGCCTGAGCAAGAGTGAGACTCTGTCTCTACTAAAAATAGAAAGAAATGAATGGGCCAACTAAAAATATATAGAAAAATTTAGCCAGGCATGGTGCTGCATTCCTGTAGTCCCGGCTACTCTGGAGGCTGGGGCAGGAGGATCACTTGAGTCCAGGAGTTTGAGGTTGCTGTGAGCTAGACTAATGCCACAGCACTCTAGCCTGAGCAACAGAGTGAGACTGTCTTAAAAAAAAAAAAAAAGCAAGGAGAGAACACCACTGGATACTGTGGACAAAACCTTGAGTATGGACCCTGATGTATGCCAAACGCTCTTCAAAGCCCTCTCAACTCTGTCATCCTGGGGAGAGAGGGCCGTCTGGAACAGCCCTCTACACTACATATAGCTCAAGAGGGATGCTGACTGAATCAGGGAAATGGGAGCATGTGGAGGAAGGTCTGGTTGCTGTGGGGAGCCTGAGGCCTTTACTCTGTGGGACAAAGTCTACTCAGGAGGTACCTGTGTTGGCCTGGCCTCCTGCTGGGACACACTTGCTACCCCTCCCCCATCCCAGGGAACCCACTTCCACCTTAGCTTATTAGAAAACACAGTTCTGGCTGCTAATAGCTCTGGATAACAGGAACCAGACCCTAACGTCCCACTGCATCACTGATCACTGGCTGTTCTTTGAGTAAGTCCCTTTTTCTCCCTGGGCCTCAGTTTCTGGACAAGGAAGAACTTAGACTGGAGGAACCCAAGAGCCCTTCCAGCTTGAGCAGCATGGATAAGAGTGCAGAGGTGGGACCAGACATACCTGGCTCAGATGTGCTGTTTGCTAGCTATGTGACCTCAGTAACTAGCACTGTTCTAGTAATGAGTTCTTAGGCAGGCACCTGCACTTGAGGGCTTCCCACCTGGCTCCCTGGCACTGCCCACCTGATGTTGAAGGTGGAGCCCATAAAGGCGGGTCGGCGGAAATGGGCGGAAGCAGCTGTGTAGGGAGGCTGTGGTTCTGGCTCATTCCAATACATGTCCCGCTCTATCCGAGGCAGATCCTGGTGCATCTCATCCACAGCCAACAGGGACACCTGGTCACCAGGGACAGAGGGAGAAGCCAAACAGAAACGTCATCCCAGGCAGGGCCATGAACTTGCCTGATGGGTTGGAGAAGTCACTTCCCTCTCTCTGGACCTCAGTTTCCCTACCTGTGAAATAGACCGATGTCAACCTGCAGTCTCAAAAGTTGAGGTGAGAATCCTGTGAGTGAATGGTTGGCTGCAGGGGGCCGTGGGGTGGAAGGGGATGACAATTGACCGTGAGGCCCCCCTATAGAACTGTGGAGTCCCCTTCCTTGGGGTCCAGTTTGGGGAGGGTCCACAGTGTGGCCTCTCCCACTCTCCCCATACCTGTAAGTTCCTGTCGACAATCCAGTTGGTCTCAAAATCATCATCATCCTCTCCAAAAGGGTTGATGAGCTGCTCTGCCACCTTGAAGATAGGTGAGGCTCTGGAACCCTCAGGTAAAACTCCCTGAGGCCCTGCTTCCCACTCTTACACCTTAGCTCCTACCATCTCTCGCCCCACGATACCCTTCCTGCCTGACCATTGTCTTCAAAGCCACAACCCCTTCCCTTATGGACCCTCAGCCCCTCTGACTCTCCTGAGCTTGTCCCTCTCTGAACACCCACAGCTGTCCCTGAGTGTGTCACTCAGCTGAAGTCATCACCTTCCTCTCACCGCACGTATCTTACCTGGAATTACATTATTTTATTCATTCATTCATGTTTTCAAACATTTATTCATTATAGTCTAATGTGACAGAGATATATACTGAGGCTATGCTGAATTAAAGGGTGGTCCAAGTGGGCAGATTCCTGGATACTAATCTCTGATGTACCCTGGCAAAGCCCCGCAGAGGTGATGAGCTGCCTTAAGGATCCAGGGGACATCTTGCAAGCAATTGGGGCACCTTGGAGAATTTCGAACATAAAAGTGGTGTGATCTGTTTTGATCTGCAGAAACCAAAGACAACTGGGGGGAGGATACAGAGGGAATCACAAGTGCACGTGTGTGTGTGTGTGTGTGTGTGTGTCTGTGTGTGTGTGTGATATACATGGACAGGAAGGGGAGAGAGAGAGGCCCACACCACAAATACCAAAAAATAAAGGAAGAAAGAAGGGAGGGAGAAGTAGGTGGGCAAGAGAAAGAAGGAAAGATAAAGAGGTGGAGAGAAAATTGTGTTTTCTATTGTTAGGAGGAGTACTGGCAGAGGTGGGAAGGAATACTTGGATGAGTCACCTGGGGTAGGGATGAGAGACCTCCCTCCCCCATAGGCATCTTGAGTAAGGACAGGTGGTGCCAATCTGCCTTCTAAAGGGCAGGGGTTAGTCAACCTCAGGGCTTTGTTTTACCAAGCAGAGGTGAGAGATGTGGCCTCACCAGCAGAGCCTGCCACTGCCACTCAGATTCCATGAATTCCCCTTGCTCTGGAAACATTTGAAGAACATTCTCTTCAGGAGTCACCAAATGGTTAGACTGACTGAGCTTTCCCTGTCTTTCATGCTGCTGAGTTCTGGGCCTGGGATGAAGCACTGGAATCAGACACAGGCCTCAAGCAAGCCCCTCCCCTCAGGGTCTCAGTTTCTGTGGTGTAACAACATGGAGAACATGTAGACCAGTGCACTGTGCTTGGGGCCCAACACGCTGCTTTTCATATTTGAGACCCTCCTTTCCTGGCTGTCCATTCTCATCCTGGGCCGCTGCTGGCCAAAACCTCTCTGGGCATGCCTCCAGCCCGTCCAGGTGCTGGAGAGGCTCACCTTCAGCCAGCCAACATAGAAGAAGAACTGTAGGAATGTGAAGAGGGGCACGACCAGGTCCAGCTCGTGGCCAGGGTAGGACTTGGCCGGGTTCAGAAACTGCCGCCCAACAAGGCAAGCCAGGAAGAAGCTGTACACTGCCACAGTCACCACCTGGGAGGGGAGAGAGGAGGAGGCGGCAGAAAAGGCTGGTGGGATCCCTGAAAACAGGAAGTTCCTGAGGCTGCGCGTCCAATGCCTTGCTCTGACTTTCATACTCATGTGACTTTGGGTCTCGGTTAACTCCTCTTTAAAATGGGGATAATCACATTGCCTTTACTGGGCTGGACCAGGCAGGAGCCTGGACTCTTAGAACTTGGCACTTCAAAGTCCAGACCCAACTCCCAGGGTGGGCTTTTTATTCAGCCTCCAGGTGAGCCCTTCTCATCACAGGCTACTTCCTAGGTCCCTCTAGCCTCAGTTTCCCAAAGGGGCACCCTCACCAGCCTAGTCCTCACCTGTGTGTACACCAATGGGACACTGATCCAGTCGTAGGCATACAGGTGTCCACACTGAGTACGCAGGGTGTTCATTTCCTGGGGGGCAGGAGGGAGGGATGGGGTTCTGAGCACCACCTGCTCTCCCAGGAGCACCCCTAGCTCTTATCCAGGTACCAAGGTCTGGTGCTCATGGTCCAGTCTCGGCTGTGTGGTCATGGGCAGCTCACAAAACCTCTCTATGCCTCCACCTCTTCATCCAGCAAAAAGGAACCAAGATCTCACAGGCCCACTTAGAGGGGAGATGGGAGGGGCATTTGAGGAGGAACCACCTTGGGCTGTGGAATCCTGTTGGAAAAGATCCTATAACTCCACCACAGACTCTGGGAAGACCTTCAGGGGCTCAAGCCTTTTCTTTGTAGGAAACCTGTTTCATCTGGGCCACACCCTTCCCACCTCTTGGCAGCCCCATCTGTGCAGCGGGCTCACGTTTAGCAGGCTCTGGAGCAGAATAGAGTCCCGGATTCGGCCGTCAAGCCAGGCCTTCATTGTCAGGTTGGCAAACCACACCCAGGGCACCCAGAACATGTTGTGTGGTAAGCTCAATTTTTCGAACCGCTTGTGTTCAACGGGGGTCATAAAGCCTACGGAGCACAACGAAGAAGTCAGTGGGTGGGAGAACCTGCAGAACGGGTGCTGGCACCGGGTGACCAGGCCAGGCCCTGCTGAGCCCATAGGGACCTTGGCACTCCTTTGCCATCTTTCAGCAAAAAATTACCGAGCATCCACTATGTGTTGTTCTGGGCCGAGCACGTGACAAGGGACTGTCTCATTAACCAGGACCAGGCCGGGCGAGGCCGAGGGGGAGGCCAGAGAATGATGTCACAGACCTCCAGACTAGAAACTGGAGATCGGCAGGGGCAAGGGCAGAGGGATGTAGAGCTTAGTACCCCACCAGTTCCCAAGCCTGGCCACCCTTTCCCTGTCCCTCAAGGGTCCTTAGTGCTGCCTCGAATGCCTGTCCTTCCAGGGCAAGCTCCTGACTCCACCCCGCCCAATTCGTCCCCCAGGTTTTGGCCCCACCCCGCTCCTGGGCCACCCAATCCTCGAGTCCAAAGGACTCTGGCTCCACCCATCTTCCCCGTCCGCCACACCCTCAGTCCCTGGCCCCGCCCCGCCCCTCGCGGGCCCGCCCACCTGCTTGCACCAAGTGCTGCAGGCTGGGAAAGCGCTTGTAGACGGCGGTGCTGATGCTGCGCAGGATGAGCACGTTGCCCAGGTTGGCGTAGCGGATGAGCGTGCGCCGCAGCAGCCGCCCGTGCTCGTCCTTGCCCTCCACGAAGCCCGACACCAGGCTCATGAGGCGGTCGGGCCACGGCAGGTTCTCGTACTGGTTCCACCAGCGGGTCACGACCAGCGTCACGTAGAAGCCTGGGCGGGAGGCGCGGGGAGTGGGGGAGGGGCGAGGGCCGGAGCCCAGCGCCGGCGACGCCGCGTCTCTGCGTCCGCGTGACGCGAGAGACCCAGCCCCAGCTCCCCCGCAAGGCGCTGGGGGTGCCGGGGGCCAGGCAGAGCCTCGCTTGCAGGCGAAAGCCTCAAGGGTTCTCTCTCCCTGGAGTCCCCTGTCGACCCCAGAAATCCGCCAGAGGCCCTCCCCTCCTGCGCAGGGCCGCCAGGGACCCGGATGTCGGCGCTTCGGGGTTCTGAGCGCGGACGGCAGGGCGTCCTTCCCAAAGTCTAACTTGGGCGTCTCGGGCTGCGGTCTGCTCGCCGCCAGAACTAGAGAGGCCCCGACGGGCCGCGGGCCTTGCTCCTCCCGCCCCGTCCGCCCCATCTCCCCGCAGTCCGCCCGGGTCTGCCGGGAGCCGGGCGGCCGCGGGCCCGACCGCCGGAAGGGGGAGCTCACCCAGCACGAAGGAAATGGGGATGAGCTGGATGTAGCTGTCGCAGTACAGAGTCAGCTTCTCGAACAGCAGCTGCTGTTCCTCTGTGAGGGCCAGCCTGGGGGGGGGGTGTGGACACTGTGAGAGGTGGCTGAGACTGTCCCCAGGTCCAGCCCGGGGTACCCGTGGGGCCACCTCAGTGTCGTCCCACGTCTTCCCTGTCCCTTCCACTGGCCCGGCCCAGGGCCCCTCCTCCGGCAGCCCCGAACTGGACAGGCCAGAGGAGGCTGCTTTGGGGAGACTCCTCACACCCCTGGGTGAGGCATAGGAGGGAAGGCCCCGCCTAAGGGACCAGTTTTTGGCACCACTGACCCTTTGAAAGGAGCCAAGGGACAGTTGTTTAAAAGCAGGTTGAGACAAAGAGTGGTCTTTAAAGAGAGGGGTGCACAGGCGGAGCACAGAGGATTTTTAGGGCGCTGCGGCTACTCTGGATGCTGTGCTGATGGGTGCATGTCCCTGTCCGTTTATCCAAACCCAGAGCATGTCTAGCACCGAGAGCGAACCCCGGTGTAAACTCTGGACGTTGGTGGTAATGATGTGTCGCCGTGGGTTCGTGGACTGTGACAAATGTACCACTGTGGGGGCGTTGATAGTGGGGGGATCGTGGGCGTGGGGGGAGCGAAGAGGCACACGAGAACTCTCTGTCCCTTCTGTTCAATCTTGCCATGAACTTAAAAATGCTCTAAAAAAATAAAGTCTAATTTTTTTCTTTAAAAAAAGAGCCCTAGTGAAAACTAAAGAAGACAAATGTGCTTTGTTATTAATATTATTAGGAACTCAAGAGTTTTATGTATCTGATATTCTACAATCCATTGTAGTCATTAGTGTGTTTTCAATGTAAGTGCTATCATATATTCTGTGATTATATTGGTTCTACATTTTATTATTTAGATAAACATTTTTTTTTTTTGAGACAGTCTCACTTTGTTGCCCAGGCTAGAGTGAGTGCCGTGGCATCAACCTAGCTCACAGCAACCTCAATCTCCTGGGCTCAGCGATCCTACTGCCTCAGCCTCCCGAGTAGCTGGGACTACAGGCATGCGCCACCATGCTCGGCTAATTTTTTGTGTATATATTTTTAGTTGGTCAATTACTTTCTTTCTATTTTTAGTAGAGACAGGGTCTCACTCAGGCTGGTTTCAAACTCCTGACCTTGAGCAATCCACCCACCTTGGCCTCCCAGAGTGCTAGGATTACAGGCGTGAGCCACCATGCCCAGGCTTAGATAAACATTTTAATTAAAATATATATTTTAAAATTTGTATGGTATGGGCCTGTGAGTATGAGTGGGATTAAGTGAACCAGGCTGTCTGAGTGCCGGTAAGGCCTGTCCTCCGGGCCCTCCCTGGGGTAGAGGAAAGGTGACTGGGCCCTCCCTACCCGGGTGGAGCTGCTTTCCCCATCTGACTTCTTTTCTCTCCCCAGCCCCCAGCACCTGGTCAGGAACTCAGCTCAGCCTTGTCCATCACTGGTGCCTCAGTCCCCAAGCTGGCTGGGAGGCCCCCAGGAGCTCTGAGGCCCAGCCACATTCCTCCGAGGCCCCCAGCCCCAGCCCTGCCACCGGTACCTGTAAAGGAAGCGGATAGTGTAGTAGCAGATCAAGAAGATGAGGAACTCGCCGTACAGCAGCTTGTAGATGCTGCCCCGCCAGCACAGCAGCAGGCGGGAGAAGCAGCCCAAGCGGGCATTAGCCACTTGGCTTGTGTAGGTGATGGTCATGGCCAGGCACTGGGCTGCAGCAGGTGGGCTCGGGTCCTGGTGGGAAGACAGAGGGGCACATCAACAGGGGCCTTTCAGGACCCTTCCCTGCTCTGGACCTCAGTTCTCCCATCTGGACACTGGGAGGTAGATGAAGGGGTCTCCAAGGCCCTTCCAGCTCCAACTGCATGTGGGAGGTGGGAACCCAAGATAGTGAGCCCAGAGACTGCCCATAGCCTGGGCTGGGCAGACATTGCTAGGTCTGTGTATTGGCATGTGCCCTTATTTTGTATGGTGACAAAGGCAGTAACAACAGCAATGTCCACCCACTGAGCGAGCTCAGGTCTTCTGAGCCAGGCAGTGCTCTGAACCCATCTCGGTCATTAGCTCCCCAAGCTTCCTGGCCGGCCCCAGGGTGAGAAGTAGGTAAGGGGCCAGGTCAGCTAGGGCCACCCCCAGAACAGAGCCTGGCTGCTGGAGGGGCTCAAATGTCTACTGTGGGTGGCCCCAGGGCCTTTCTACCTGCTGGTGCTCCTGCCTGAGGGACAGTCTTTCTCAGAAAACTACACAGCTCATTCCCACTTCAGAAAGGATGTTCCCTACCATCCTACCTGGCACTGTCTGCTCCCTCACCTTGCTCAATTTTTCTAGATAGCAGTTATCACTACTTGAAATTACACAGGATAGCTACTTGCTCGTTGCCTGTTTGTGCTTCAGGGTGAGAGCTCCTAGTGCTTTCTCATAGAAGGTGCTGGATAACAAGTTGCCAAAGCAGTGGGTGATGCCTCCCCTACTCGTTCTGATGCAGCCACACCAGCTGTCTCTCTGTGCCTGGTGCACACCTAGCTCATTCCTACCACAGGGCCTTTGCACAGACATATGGGTGCCCACACACCTGACATGTGCTGCCTGCATGTACATATCACACAAAATATACAAGGACAGTCACCCACCCCTGAAGGCCTTCAAAGCCCTAGCCCAGTCTGCCTGGGGCACCTCCTACTCACAGTGGGGTTCCAGTCTGGTCTGGCGATCCCACGGAAGGTCTGGCCACTAGGCTGGTGGGACTCTCTGGGACTCTGTGGCCAGTGCCCTGTCCACACTTAGAGGCTGGCACTGCCCACGTGTGTGCTGAGCAGTCACTTGATTCCCTAAGCCAGGGCCTCCACAAAGGAGCCCTTGTCTTGGTCCCTTCTCATAATCTGCTCATAAGGAACAACCAGCACAGCCTGGCCGGGGCCCCTCTAATTCCTTCCTGGGGGGTGCTGGGCTGCCACCAAGGCTGGAATTTAGGGCAACACCCCTGTACCATGGCCCTAAAATCCAGAGGTTGATGGATCTTCTCCACCAGTATTCTGACTTTTGAGGTCTTGCAGGGAGAATTGGGTGGGGGGTGTGGTTTTAACTGGGCTTCAACACCTGTGCCAGGAGCTACCCAGGAAGGGGGAGCCTCTGCCCAGGCCCCGGGGTCTTGGATGGTGTTGCTCTGGGATTTCATCACCTCAGTAAGAGTGACAGAATTCTGCATATGCTGGTCAGGAGCTCTGATTGGCCGCTGGTGACATCATGGGTTATTCTGCCTGTGATTGGTTGGCAGGACCCATTAATAGGTTGCTGCAAGCTATGGAAGAAGGTGGGCAGGGGGTTGGTGTGCTAGGGCCCCTTCCAGTGGAGGGTGACAGAGCAGCCCTGGTGTTTGTGCTGCTGGCTCCTAACCAGCCGGTGCGAAATGGGGTGTGTGCCCAGACCCCCAAGGGCAGCTGGTTGAAATCTCAGCAGCTGGTTCAATACATTTGAACACATCAGTCCGTACTCAAGGGCTCTCCTAAGCTTCTGGAAGTGATGGGTTTCTACTGACATGCTCACCTTGTACTGTTAAATGAAAAGAGCAGAGCTCCAAGTGGTGGTAGTTCTTGTTCTTTCGGGGATGCAAGAATCACCCAGAATGTTTATCAAATGTGCACCTTCTCAGGATCTTCCTCAAGAGTCTGATAACTGTGGCCTTGGGGATGTTGCTTTTTTATCAAGCAGGGCAGGGGGTTTTGATGTGACTCGTCTTAGGACCAGAGTTCAGAAGCCCTGATTTGCAATATGACCCTGAGCCTTAAAATAAATCCATTCTCCCCCTCCTCTCTCCCACCTCTCCTTACCCTGCTTGCTCTCAGACATACTGTTAGCCATGCTGAGATTGCAGGTGATTCTTGTACACACCACTCTTGCCTTTATAATTATTTTCCTGGGGGGGACCCTATTTCACAACGACCTTGGGTACTTTTCTAATCACAGCAAACAATAAAGCTATTGTTATCATGAGAGTCTCTTCTTAGACAGAGACTCTCATGATACAGCCTTGAGACAGCCTTGTAGAAGTATTTGCTGCTTCCCCGCTGTCCCATTGCTGTCCTTAACTGAAAGAGAGAAAGAAGTAGCGTCACTTGAGCCTCAGACTCCTCATCTGTGAAATGGGAGAACAGCGCCTGCCTCGGCAGCTGGATAAGAATGATGGATGGGAAATATGTTAGTCAACTCTCCAAACCAGTGGTTCTCATGCCTGGCTGCCTGTTAACTTTTCCCGGTCCAAACCACTGATGCCTGTGTCCCACCCTACAAATTCAGATTCAGTTGGTCTGGATGGGCCCCAGGTGTTGGTAGTTTTTCAAGTTGTCCAAGTGATTCTACTTTGCAGACTGGGTAGCAAATCGCTGCTGTAATTGTTTCTCTACCTTGCATTCTCTCTTCCCCACCAACACATACTGACATTCAGGAGAGAGCTCTCCGCTTAGCAGATGATTAATAAATATATTTTAACTAAAGTTAAGACATGTGCTTGGCATAGTGACAATTGTTCTGTATTCAGGAATGCATGAAAACCCTGCCTTTGTGGAGACAGGTTCCTGCCTCAGCTGTGGCGGCCACTAGAGGGCGCCCTTGACTAGCCGGCGCTGGTCCGCTGGTCAGGTCAGTGCAGACCATGGAGCTCCCTCAGGAAGCCGCCTTCACTTCGTTGACCATGACCAGCAGCCATAGAGCCATGACAGGGAGTTGGGAGACCCCTGAACCGCAGGCTCGTTGGCATATCCCAGAAGTACCCCCAGGACCAGCTGACAGTGCTTCCCCAGTGTCCCTTCCCCTCCCAGGATGTCCCAGAGCTAGGACAGGCACACCCTCGCACAAGTCACGGGGTCTCAGCCATGCACATGCCCCCAGCCAGCCGGGCCTGGCTTAGGCACACAGCAAAGCCACGGTCAGTGCTGACTGACCCCAGCCATGTCTGGATGAAGAGCCCCAGAATTGACCCTTGCAAAGATGGCACCCAACTTAGGCCACTCTCTTCTGCTTCCCGTTCCACAAAGTAATCATTCAACAAACTACCTCTCATTCTAGACCTGAGCCTAAACTAATTCCTGCCTCCAGGTATTCATGGTCAAATAAAAACCGGGGAAACCCTTAAATAACTCTAACACAGAATGGCAACACCTGAGATCTGTGCCAAGTGCTCAGAGGTCAGGTCAGGAAATTCTTTACAGAGAAGGGAGCATTTGAGTTGGGTCTTGAAGCATGAGTAGGAGTACACTGAGCTGAGAAGAATGGAAGAGCATTACATGTCGGGGGAA
Organism: Microcebus murinus; assembly: GCF_040939455.1. NCBI lineage: Eukaryota > Metazoa > Chordata > Mammalia > Primates > Cheirogaleidae > Microcebus > Microcebus murinus. The sequence continues at coordinate 13,927,266 of NC_134107.1, forward strand.
CAGCCCATGAGAAGTCACAGGTATTTCTGAGGGATGGTTCAGTATTGCATTTTTTTTGTTGTTTTTTGGTTGTTTTTTTTTGAGACAGAGTCTTACTCTGTTGCCTGGGCTAGAGTGCCGTGGCATCAGCCTAGCTCACAGCAACCTCAAACTCCTGGGCTCAAGCGATCCTCCTGCCTCAGCCTCCCAAGTAGCTGGGACTACAGGCATGTGCCACCATGCCCGGCTATATATATATATATATATATATATATATATATATTTTTTTTTTTTTTTTTTTTAGTTGGCCAATTAATTTCTTTCTATTTTTAGTAGAGATGAGGTCTCGTTCTTGCTCACGCTGATCTCGAACTCCTGAACTCAAACGATCCACCCGCCTCGGCCTCCCAGAGTGCTAGGATTACAGGTGTGAGCCACTGCGCCCAGCCCAGTATTGCATTCTTATTCACATTTTACATAAATGGACACTGAAGCTCAAGGCCTGCTGTTCAAGGTCACAGAGCTATAACTGACTTGAGACTGGAATTTGGGTCTTCTGGTTTTGGATCCTGTGTCCTTTCCACTACCCACCACCAGCTCTGTAGTGGAGGTTGGTCAGTTTCTGAGGATGGATTCTTACCTGTTAGAGTAGTGGTCTCTATGGGGGTTGGAGGGACATCCAAGGGATGGGGGATGCACAGAAGGGACTTTGACTGCAGCAGAGCCCATGCTCTGGGGCGCCCCGGCAGACAGCCATCTCTGGGGGCAGGCGCAGCAGAGCTGGGCAGATGGGTGGAGGTTCCAGATGCAGAACGCTATGGTCTTTGCACCTAGGATCACCATGGCAACAGGGGCATCACAGAGGGCCTGCCACGATGCCCTTCCAGGCCCTGTCTCAGCTGGGCAGGAAGAAAGGGACCCAGGTTGGCTGGGGGCAGAGGGCAGGGGGCCCCTGGGTGGGCCAGCCAGGCCTGGGGGCTCCCTCCAGGCTCTATGTAGGGCACCTGCCAGCCCACGTCTCTCTTGGGCCAACCATAGAACAAACAGGGCAGAGGCAAAGAGAGAAAAGGAGGGGCGTGGCACACCTGGACAGGACAGGGGAGGGGAGAGCCCGGAAGCAAGACAGACAACAGCACCTCTTCCCTGGGATCAGGCAGCCCTGATCCCTGAAGGGCTGGGTACACTCAACATTCACAGAGATGAACGCATGAGCTCTGGCCACTGCAGAAAGACTGCGAAACCGGGGGAGGCAGGGAGAAGCTGGGGTACACCTTTGTCCTGCTTTACCAAACCTAGTCCCACCAACGACAATGGAATAGCATGGAACAGGCCAGAGCCGGCCCAACTAGAGACACAAAGCAAGAGGATTTTACCACAGCTTGGGGAGAACACTGGGATCCCTGAGCTGCCTGTCCCCCATGGACTCTGCCCCGCTGAGGCCAGCAAGGTGAGGACTGACCCATGCATGTCCCGCCCCACCCAACCCCCCAGCTCAGAACTGGGGTTAAGGGGCAGAGGAGGAGGGGAGGAACACCACGGGTCAGGCTTCTAGAGAGCTGTGCCGGGCACCGGAGGACCTGGATGTCGTCACACGTTCACTACCTGTCAGTGGCCTCAGTGGCCTCATCTCAAATGGGTGTGAAGTTTGACATGCCCCCGAAAGAATGTTGATGGTTTTTCGTCCAAAGAAACTGAGGCATAGAGAAGGAAAATGACTTGCCTGAAGTCACAGAGAATTAGAGTTGGGACTGGGCAGTGACCGTGGGTCCCTGTCTCGGTCAGTGCAGTGTCTGTCCGCTGCTCCAGGCTGTTCCTAAAGTTCAGGTTCGCAGGCATGTGCTAATGCCAACCGTGCAAGGGAAAGAAGAGAAGAAGCAGCTCCTCCCACATGTTGAGCACTTAATGGGTGCGAGGCAGTGCAGTAAGTGCTTTTAAGAAACGGCGTCATCCAATCATCAGAACAAAGCCCCGGGGAATAGGAAGGGTGGACAGAGGTGCGGGAGGTTAGCACGAGGGCAGACCCCATGCGCAGTGAGCCATGTCGTATGTTAGGTGGACAGGATCACCCAGCAGGCCGCCTTAGCTGCCTTTTTCTGCCTCAGATACAGATTGGCTCAGCATAGCATGGGCTTCACAGAGCGCCCTGTCTCTACTAAAAATGGAAAAATTAGCCAGGTGTCACCTGTAGTCTCAGCTACTCGGGAGGCTGAGTCAGGAGGATCTCTTGAGCCCAGGAGTTGGAGATTGCAGTGAGCTATGATGATGACGCCACTGCACTCTACCCGGGGTGGCAAAGCGAAGACTCCATCTCAAAACAAACCAAAGAAACATTTTCTCCTATTCTGTTGGTTGTCTTTTCACTTTGTTCTTTGACATATAAAAGATTTCAATGACATTAGAAATTTCTAATGAATTGTAATGGATTTTGATCTTGCAAAATCCAAGATTATAAAGATTTAACCATATGTTTTCTTCTAAGAATCTCATAGCTTTAGCTATTTGACCTATTTTAAGTTAATTTGCATGCGTGGTCTGAGGTAAAGATCCTTCCTTCTTTTGCATGTGGATATTCAATTGTCCATGCACTGTTTGTTGAAAAGATTATTCTTTTCCTCAATGAATGGTCTTGGCACCCTTGTTGAAAATCAATCTATGATAGATGTGTGGGTTTATTTTTGGTCTCTCAATTCTATTCCATTGATCTATATGTCATCCTTGTACAAGCACTACACTGTTTTGATTATGTAACTATGTAGAAAATTTGAAATCAGGAGTGTGCATTCTCCAACTATGTTCTTTTTCAAGATTATTTTGGCTATTTGGGGTCCCTTAAAATTCCATATGAACTTTAGGATCACCTTGCCCATTTCTGCAAAAAAGGCAGTTGGAATTTTGGTAGAGATTACTTTGAGTCTATAGATCGCTTTGCAATTTTTACAATCTAATCTTCTATTTCTAATCTAATCTTCTATCTTTTCATTTGTTTAGGTCTTTAAGTTTATTCAACAATGTTTTGTAGTTTTGAGTGTACAAGTCATGCACCTCCTTGGTTAACAATATTCCTAAGTATTTTATTCTTTTTTTATGCTATTGTAAATGGAATTACTTTCTTAATTCCATTTTCAGATTATTCATTGCTATATTGGTATATAGAAATACCAAAAATACTGATTTTTGTATGTTGATCTTGTATCCTGCAACTTTGCTGAATTCGTTTACTAGCTGTAATAGTTTTTGTGTGGATTCTTTAGGCTTTCCTATATATAAGATTACGCCACCTGTGAATACAGTTTTACTTCTTCCTTTCCAGTTTGGATGCCTTGTATTTCTTTTTCTTGTGTAATTGCTGTTGCTAGTACTTCCAGTGAAATGTTGAAGTAGAACATGTAGAAGTAAAAAAAATAAAAAAAATAAAAAAAAAAAAGAACATGTAAAAGTAGAAGTGGCAAGGCCAGCTGTCCTGATCTTGTTCTGATCTTAGGAGGAAAGCTATCAGTTTTTCACCAATAAGTATGCTATTAACTGTGGATTTTCACAGATGCCCTTTAACAGGTTGAAGTTCCCTTCTATTCCCAGTTTTATGAGTATTTTGATCATGACAGGGTGTTGGTTTTGTCAACTTGCTTTTCTGCATCAACTGAGATGATCATATGGTTGTTTTCTTCAATCTAATAATGCGATATGTTACAGTAGGCCCCTCCGTATCTGTGGGTTCTGTATCTGTAGATTCAGCCAACCACAGACAGAAAGCATTAAAAAACATGGATGGTGGAACTCTTCAGTGGTACATCTTCAGTTCTCTACTGAACATGTACAGACTTTTTTCTTTGTCATTATGCCCTGAACAATAAAATATAAGAACTATTTACACAGCATTTACATTGTATTAGGTATTATAAGTAAAGTATACAAGAGGATGTGTGTAGGTTATAGGCAAAAACTATGACATTTTACTCACTCACTTATTTATTTATTTATTATTTTAGAAATGGGGCATGGCTGCATTGCTCAGGATGGCCTTGAACTCCTAGGCTCAAGCAATCCTCCTGCCTCAGTCTCTGGAGTAGCTGGGACTACAGGTGCCCACCACTGCACCTGGCGTATACCATTTTATACAAGGGACTTGGGCATCACAGATTTTGGTATTCGAGAGGAACCTGAAGCCAATTCCCCATGGTACATTGATTCATTTTCATGTTGAACCACCCTTGCTGGCATTTCCAGGATAAATCCCATGTCACCATGATGTATAATCTTTTTAATATGTTCTGGATTTGATTTGCTAGTATTCGGTTGAGGATATTTGCATCTATATTCACAAGGGATGTTGGTCTGTAGATTTCCTTCCTTGTGATCATTTTGTCTGGCTTCAGTTTCACGGCAATACTGGCACCACAGAATGAGTTAGAAGGCATACTCTATTTTTTGGATGAGTTTGAGAAGGATTTTTTATTCTTCTTTAAGTATTTGAGAATTCATCAGTGAAACAATTTTGTCCTTGTCTTTCTTTTTTTATTTTTAAAATTTTTTTATAGATTTAGTGAGTACAAGTGCAGTTTCATTACATGGATAAATGTAATGGTGCATAGTGGTGAAGTCTGGATTTTTAGTGTTAACATCACCCAAATAGTGTACATTGTACCCATTAAGTAATTTTTCATCCCTCACCCACTTTGACCCTCTCATTCTTCAGAGTCTCCAACGTCTGTTATCCCACTCTGCATATCCATGTGTCCATGTTATTTAGCTTCCACTTATAAGTGACGAGAACATACAGTATTTGACTTTCTGAGTTATTTCACTATAGATAATGGCCTCCAATTCCACCCATGTTGCTGCAGAAGACATGATTCATTCTTTTTTATAGCTGAGTAGTATTCCATGGTATATCCCATATTTCCTTACCCAGTCATCCACTGATGGACACTCAGGTTGATCCCATATCATTGCTATTGTGAATAGTGCTGTGATAAATATACAAGTGCACGTATCTTTTTGATACAATGACTTCTTTTACTTTGGGTAGATACCTTGTAATGGGACTGCTGGATCAAATGGTAGTTCTATTTTTAATTCTTCGAGAAATCTCCATACTGTTCTCCACAGAGGTTGTGCTAATTTACCTTCCCACCCACAGTGTATGAGCATTCCCTTTTCTCCACATCCTCACCAACATCTGTTATTTTTTGATTTTTAATAATATCTATTCTGACTAAAGATGAATCTCATTGTGGTTTTAATTTGCATTTTTCTAATGATGTTGTACACTTTTCATATGCTAGTTGGGCATTTGTATGGTTTCTTTTGAAAAATGTCTGTTCATGTCCTTTGCCCATTTTTTAAAGGGGTTATTTGTTTTGGTTTTTTGTTATTGTTGTTGTTATTATTGAGTTGAGTTCCTCGTAGATTCTTGATATTAGTCCTTTGGCAGATGCATAGTTTGCAAATGTTTTCTCCTGTTCTGTAGGTTGTCTGTTCACTCCATAAATTATTTCTTTGCTGTGTGGAAGCTTTTTAGCTTAATTAAGTCCCATTTGTCTATTTTGTTTTTGTTGCATTTGCTTTTTAGGTCCAGGAAAATTCTTTTCCTAGGTTTTCTCCTAGAATTTTTTATTGTTTCAGGTTCTATATTTAAGTCTTTAATCCATCTTCAGTTAATTTTCGTATTTGGTAGGAGATAGAGGTCTAATTTCATTCTTCTGTATATGATAGCCTTTTCTTCATTGGACGTTTTAAAATTATTGATTCCATCTTGTAGTTGAGGTCTATTCAGGTTTTCCATTATTTAAAGTCAAATTTGGTAGTTTGTGTATTTCTAGGAATTTGTCCATTTCTTCTAGGTTATTTAATCCATTAGTAACAATTGTTCATAGTATTCTCTTTTTTTTTTTTGAGACAGAGTCTTGCTTTGTTGCCCAGGCTAGAGTGAGTGCTGTGGCATCAGCCTAGCTCACAGCAACCTCAAACTCCTGGGGTCAAGCAATCCTGCTGCCTCAGCCTCCCGAGTAGCTGGGACTACAGGCATGTGCCACCATGACTGGCTAATTTTTCTACATATATTAGTTGGCCAATTAATTTCTTTCTATTTTTAGTAGAGACAGGGTCTCGCTCTTGCTCAGGCTGGTCTCGAACTCCTGACCTCAAGCAATCCGCCCACCTCGGCCTCCCAGAGTGCTAGGATTACAGATGTGAGCCCACCGCACCTGACCCATAGTATTCTCTTATAATCCTTTTTATATCTGAAGTTGGTAGTAATTTCCCTAATTTCATTCCTAATTTTAGTAATTTGAGTCTTCTTTTTTTTTCCTTTTTGAGACAGAGACTCACTGTGTTGCCCAGCTAGAGTGCCGTGGCGTCAGCCTAGCTCACAGCAACCTCAAACTCCTGGGCTCAAGCGATCCTCCTGCCTCAGCCTCCTGAATATCTGGGACTATAGGCACGTGCCATCATGCGTGGCTAATTGTTTCAATTTTTAGTAGAGATGGGAGGGGTGGGGTGCACATATGTCTTGCTCTGTCTCAGGCTGGTCTCAAACTCCTGACTTCAAATGATCCTCCCACCTCAGCTTCCCAGAGTGCTAGGATTACAGGTGTGAGCATGCCTGGCTTACAAGTGATTTTTGTATTAACATAATAGCTAATCTCTTTGCCAAACTCTCTTATTAATTATAATAATTTATGTATAGAGTCTTTTGGATTTGATATGTAGACAATCATATCATCTGTGAATAATGACAGTTCTGGTTGTTCTTTTCTGATTTTTATGTCTTAAATTTTTTTCTAGTCTTGTTGCACTGGCTACAGTCACCAGTATAATGTCATACAGAAAGCAATGAAAGCAGCCAAACCTTTCTCATTTCTGATTACATTTATTTATTCATTTATATAATCCAGCCCAAAATGTCATCATTTTTTATTTTTTTTTTTTATTTTTTTTTTTTTTGAGACAGAGTCTCACTTTGTTGTCCAGGCTAGAGTGAGTGCCGTGGCGTCAGCCTACCTCACAGCAACCTCAAACTCCTGGGCTCAAGCAATCCTCCTGCCTCAGCCTCTCCGAGTAGCTGGGACTACAGGCATGCGCCACCATGCCCGGCTAATTTTTTTATATATATATCAGTTGGCCAATTAATTTCTTTCTATTTTATAGTAGAGACGGGGTCTCGCTCTTGCTCAGGCTGGTTTTGAACTCCTGACCTTGAGCAATCCGCCCGCCTCGGCCTCCCAAGAGCTAGGATTACAGGCGTGAGCCACAGCGCCCGGCCATTTTTTATTTTAAAAGAATGTTTGTAGCATTTCACCACTAACAATGTTTTCTCTGGGGTTTTGGTGGATACTCTTTGTCATATTAATGAAGTTCTCTTTTATTCCCAGATTTCTAAATTGTTGTTGTTGTTTTAAATAAATTGGGATTGAATTTTATCAAATGCTTTTCCTCCATTTATTTGGATAATCATAATGTTTTCCTCCTTTAATCTGTTATAGTGGTGAACAACATTTAAAGATTTCCTAATGTTAAACCAAGCTTGAATTCTTGGTATGAAACACCATAAGCAGGTTGAGTTTATATTTTGTGCACTGGGTTCAGTTTGCTAATATTTCACTTAGAATATTTGCATCTATGTTTATGAGTGAGATTGGTTTATAATCTTCCTTTCTCATACTATCCTCACTGGGCTTTTTTTTTTTTTTTTTTCTTTTTTTGTGACAGAGTCTCGCTTTGTTGCCCAGGCTAGAGTGAGTGCTGTGGCATCAGCCTAGCTCACAGCAACCTCAATCTCCTGGGCTCAAGCAATCCTTCTGTCTCAGCCTCCCAAGTAGCTGGGACTACAGGCATGTGCCACCATGCCCGGCTAATTTTTTTTATATATATTAGTTGGCCAATTAATTTCTTTCTATTTATAGTAGAGACAGGGTCTCGCTCTTGCTCAGGCTGCTTTCGAACTCCTGACCTCAGCCCGCCTCGGCCTCCCAGAGTGCTAGGATTACAGGCGTGAGCCACCGCACCCGGCCTCTCACTGGGCTTCTTGCCTCACAGAATGGGCTGAAGTGCTCTTCTCCCTTTTTGAAATTAATTTTGATTTCTATCAAAGTAGCCACAAAATTTTAAAAGTCAGGCCAGGTGCAGCGGCTCATGCCTGTAATCCCAGCACTTTGGGAGGCCACGTTGGGAGGATTGCTTGAGCCCAGGAGTTTGAGACCAGTCTGAGCAAGAGAGACCCCATCTCCACACAAAAAAAATAGAAAAATCAGCCAGCTATGGTGGCTTGTGCCTATAATCCCAGCTACTTGAGAGGCTGAGGCAGGTGGATCTTTTGAGTCCATGAGTTTGAGGTTGCTGCGAGCTATGATGACACCACTGCACTCTAGCCCAGGTAACAGAGCGACACCCTGTCTCAAAAAAAATAAAAAATAAAAAAATAGGCCAGGTGCGGTGGCTCACGCCTGTAATCCTAGCACTCTGGGAGGCCAAGGCAGGCAGATTGCTCGAGGTCAGGAGTTAGAAATCAGCCTGAGCAAGAACGAGGCCCCGTCTCTACTATAAATAGAAACAAATTAATTGGCCATCTAAGAGAAATAGAAACTAGAAAACTAACTATAGAGAAAAAATTAGCCGGGCATGGTGGCGCATGCCTGTAGTCCCAGCCACTCGGGAGGCTGAGGCAGGAGGATTGCTTGAGCCCAGGAGATTGAAGTTGCTGTGAGCTAGGCTGATGCCACGGCACTCACTCTAGCCTGGGCAACAAATTGAGACTCTGTCTCAAAAAAAAGAAAAAATAGGCAAATAGTCACAAAAAGGTGTATAATAAAAGACAGCAATTTTCTGCTTCACCCCTCCATCCCCTCTTGCCTGCCTCTAGCTGTTCCTTCTGGGGTTTACACATTTTTGTATTTCTAAATAATATTAATAGCTTTTTGTTAATCAATTTAAGACATTATCTACTGACTTTCTATTTAGCAGAGGAGGATTTAATTCTCTGATACCACTGTCGGTTAAAACGATAGTCGTTAAATGAATATTTGACATTTACATTTTTATGACTACTCAATATTATTCATAGCTGAGCACTTCAGAAACTATGATTATATTTTCTAGTATCAGTTTTCCCTAAAGTTAATAATGCTCTTTTTAAAAATTGCTCAGTGTTCTTTGTGCCTTTTGCTAATCCTTCCCATACCTTCTATTATCTTCAATCACAGTAGTTAATCTATCAGTTGCAATGCTTTTCCTTGGAGCCACCCTTCTCTCTCTGGGCTGGTCGCTCCTTATGCTGCCACACGGCCATTGTCCTGGGACTTGGCTGTCACCCTTACAATAACCTTTCTCATTCTCCTGGGATTCCCTGTTTTCCTGGATCTTCTTTATTTCTTTTTTATGGCTTACACTTCTGTTTTGTTGGAGCACATCCTGTAACAGTTCATGAGTTCAAAATGGTGGTGCAGAGGTGAAAGCTATGGTGACAGCGACAGCCCTCAACGTACCCGTCTCTTGGTCTTCTGTTTTCCAATTTGTACCCATTGCCCTCTTTGCCTACACAGGATGGCAGGACGTGCCCTTATACCAACCTGAGGATTCCCTTCCCTTTGGTCCCGTGTTGAGTTAGGAAATTCTTCTGACCTATGTGTTTTTCTTTCTTGGCTCACCCCCACATTTTGTTGGAGTGCATACGTCTCAGTCCATTCCAGCTGCCATAAGAAAATACCTTAGACTGTGTAATTTATAAATAGTATAAATTTATTCCTTGCAGTTCTGGAGCTGGAAAGTCCAAGATCAAGGTGCCAGCAGGTTCAGGGGTGAGTAAGAACTTCCCAGTTTCAAGATGGCACCTTCTCATGGCATCCTCACATGGAGGAAGGACAATCACTGTACACTCACATAGCTGAAGGGCAAAAAGGGACTAGGGTGCTCCCTTCAACCTCTTTTTTTTTTTTTTTTTGAGACAGAGTCTCACTTTGTTGCCCAGGCTAGAGTGAGTGCCATGGCATCAACCTAGCTCACAGCAACCTCAAACTTCTGGGCTCAAGCAATCCTCCTGCCTCAGCCTCCCGAGTAGCTGGGACTACAGGCATGTGTCACCATGTCCGGCTAAGTTTTTCTATATATATTAGTTGGCCAATTAATTTCTTTCTATTTATAGTAGAGACGGGTCTCGCTCTTGCTCAGGCTGGTTTAGAACTCCTGACCTTGAGCAATCTGCCCGCGTTGGCCGGGATCCCAGAGTGCTAGTATTACAGGTGTGAGCCACCTTCAACCTCTTTTATGAGGTCACTAATCCCATTCACGAGGGTGGATCTCTTGTGACTTAATCACCCTGTAAAGGCCCCACTTCTTAATACTATCACATTGGTTATTGAACAGATATATTTTGGAGGACACATTGAGACCATAGCAGCATCTTTTAGCTGTTTCTGAGAAAAGAGCCTATTAGAGTTAAATTTTTTGAGACCCCGAAGAAATAAAAATTTATTTATTCTATCCTTATACGTGAATGACAGTTTGGGCGGCATAGAATTCTAGGTTGGAAATGATTTTCCTTCAGAATTTTGAAAGTGTTCTTTCATTGTCTTCTTGCTTCTACTGGGAAATCCAAATCCATTATGATTCCAGACCCTTTGCTGTGACTGTTTTTGTGTTTATGGAAGCTCATAAGATCTCTTTGTCTTAGTTTCCTGAAATCGTACACTGATATATCTTAGTGTTTTCATTGACTCTACCAGGCATTATTAGGTGGGCTTTTTTGATTTGAAAACTCATATACTTCAGTTTCAGGAAATAATCTTGAATGATTTAATATTTGATGCTTCATCCATTTCAGTTTCTTCTGTTCTTTCTAGAGTCCGTGTTATTCAGATACTGAACCTCCTACACTGTTCCTCTAATTTTATAATCTTTTCTGTATTTTTCATTTCTTTCTTTTTTGGGGGATATGCCTTCAACTTTGTCTTTCAACCCTTCTTCAGGGGTTTTCATTTCTGCCATCATGCTTTTAAGAAATATATTGTTTCCCAAGAGTTTTTATTGTTGTTGCTCTCTGAATGTTTCCTTTCAAAGGGCCGTGTTCTTATTTCATGAATGCAATATCTTCTTTTCTCTCCCGGAGGATATTTATTCTTGCTCCTCCTCCTCCTCCTCCTCTTCCTCCTTCCTGCAGACTCTCTGTTTCCTGCAAGTTGCTTTCTCCTGCTTGCTGGGTTCGGCTTCTCTAATGTTAGAGGTTCTCGTTAGTTGTCTGATGATCCTTGGTTGTCTGCTCATTGTCGAGAGACGGAGCTTCAAAGCTGATGGCAAAGCCCTCAGCATGTCGACTCTGAGCTTCACAGTATGGAGTTCTGGAGTATATCCACAGTATGGATATTTGTCGGGAGCGCTAGTCTTAGGTCTGTCTTCCTGGGCCGGTCAGAGTCTCACAGAGGGATTATCCAGAGGGTAAAGGTCAGGTTGCCTCCATCTTGGCAGCAAAATGAAAGAAGAGGGTTGGGGGGTCTCAGTGTTCAGCGCATGTGCAATCACTTAATCCCCTTAGCTACTGGCCCAAAGACCTGTTTACCATCCCAGAGAATAAATTCCCAGCCTTATGCCAGACTCAGACAGGGGCAGTTGCCCAGTGGCAGGATGTAGGCGAGGGATCTAGGGATCTATTTGCTCCTCAATTAGCTTTGATCTAGTGCCCTATGTTTTAGCTTTTGCTGCTGATGTCCGAGGTCTCTGTCGCTGCCAGTTTCTGATATTTTGCTTCCTTGATCTATCCATAATTGAGAGAGGTTTGTCGATACCTCTCACCGTACTGATAGATTTGTCTAACTTCCCCCTGTAGCTCTAATGATTTTTGCTTTAATATTTTTGGTCATTTTATTAGGCATGTATTGATTTAAAATTGTTATGGCTTTCTGGTGTATTTAACTTTTTTTCCTTAACATTGTCATCATTCTATTATTACTCCATAGTGACCAACCCTACCCCTAATGTTGTTTTTTGTCTTAAAGTTCCATTATTAATATAGGAATAATACCTTTCTTTTGGGATAACTTTTTCTTTCTTCTTTTTTTTTATAGCAGATGCTTCTAGTGTCTGTCATATGGGGTCACTTTTTCAACCTCAACCTTTCCCTATTCTTATGCTTAGGTGTGTCAGATATATCTTTTTTTTTTTTTTTTTTTACCATTTTAAAGTGTACAGTTTAGTGGTATTAAGTACATTTGCACTGTTGTGCAACCATCATCCACCTCCAGAACATTTTCATCTTCCCAAACTGAAACTCTGTACCTATTGACCAAATATTACCTCCCCTCCATCCTCTATTTTCTTTTTTTCTTTTGAGATGGAGTCTTGCTGTCACCCTGGCTAGAGTGCTAGATATTTGCTAAGTGTTCACTTCTATTTTCTATGCACACTGCTGTCCATTTTTGTTTTTTTTTTTTTTTTTTGAGACAGAGTTTCACTCTATTGCCCGGGCTAGAGTGCGTGCCATGGCATCAGCCTAGCTCACAGCAACCTCAAACTCCTGGGCTCAAGCAATCCTCCTGCCTAAGCCTCCCGAGTAGCTGGGACCACAGACACAAGTCACCATGCCTGGCTAATTTTTTCTATATATTTTTAGTTGGCCAATTAATTTCTTTCTATTTTTAGTAGAGATGGGGTCTCCGTCTTGCTCAGGGTGGTTTTGAATTCCTGACCTTGAACAATCCACCTGCCTCAGTCTCCCAGAGTGCTAGGATTACAGGCGTGAGCCACCACGCCCGGCCACTGCTATCCATTTAGTCTTCCAAAAGCAGGGCTCTGATCACTTCACTTCCCTGTTCAAAAATGTTTATTCTAAAGGCTCCACAGAGATAGTGAGATGGTTAAACATTTTTATTCTAAAGGCTCCAAGGAGAAGGTGAGGTGGTTAAAGTCCAAATTCTTTAACTTGGCCTCCAAGGCATTTGGGATTCAGCCTGAGGCCACCTGTCCAGCCTTTTTGTTCCTGAGCTCGGGGCAAGTGAAGGGTTTGCTTCTCCCTGTGTTCTGCTCTTCCCCCTGCCAATCCTTTGTCCCGGTTGCTCTGCATAGAATTCCCGGCCTCCATTTCTACATAGATATTTAAATCCTGTTTATTCTTCAAGGCCTACTTTCTCTAAAAAGCCTCAACTTACCCTTCCTCCTGAGAGAGTAAACAGTGGAGGGATAAGAAAATGGGTTTTGTAGTCAGACTCAGATTAAAATCTGAGTTCTTTGTTAGCCGTTGGCCAAACCCTTTAACCTTTCCAAATCTCAGTTTTCTCTTCTTTAAAATGGGAACAGAAAGCAATGAAGGACCACATCGGGTGGGTGCAAGGGTGAACTGAGTCTGATTTTGCGTGTAAAGATCCCAGCATTGGCTGGGTGCAGTGGCTCACACCTGTAATCCTAGCACTCTGGGAGTCCGAGGCGGGTGGATTGATTGAGGTCAGGAGTTCGAGACTAGCCTGAGCAAAAGTGAGACCCCATCTCTACTAAAAATAGAAAGAAATTAATTGGACAACTAAAAATATATAGAAAAAAATTAGCGGGGCATGGTGGCGCATGCCTGTAGTCCCAGCTACAGCTACACCATGGCACTCACTCTAGCCTGGGCAACAGAGTGAGAATCTGTCTCAAAACAAAACAAAAAAGTCCCAGCATAGTCCCCAACACACCCCATTCTGCCATCTGTCTGGGGGGTCACCAGCTGCCAGGGAGTCCCACCTTCCCCCAACACTAGTCATGTCTTCCCCCAAGGTTTCCCATGGGCTCACTAATCCCACAGGTGGCCGAGCTTTCCTACTGAGGGGATGGGAGTGGGCAAACAGGTTTATCCTCTAGGAACTCAGCCCAGGCCCCCAGGCACCTTGCTGGGACTCGCACACCCATCTGGGCCCAAAGGAATCCCCTTCTTCCTTCCTTCTTCATTTGAGTTTTGTAGCTGGGACATGTGTGCATCCAAGGGGGGCCACTAGCAGCCCCACTCCTTGCCATCAGCACCCCACGATACGGTGATGAGCCAAACGGAGCAGAGACAATCCTCCTGACTTGAAGGTGGGTAAACTGAGGCTCAAGCTAGCTTCCATAGTTGAGTCTAGAACTTGTGTGTCTTTGGAGCCAGAGAAGGGAATTACTCAAGAGGCTCCGGGACGCCTGGGCAGCTGTGGTAGGGAACTGGGGGAGCCCTGGCCCCAGAACAGGAACCAGGCCAGGATCCTGGCTGTTAGGGCCTCCACACCCTGTCCACAAGCGGGTCAATGCCCCTCTCCCCGAGGCTGGTGGGAAGCTCAGTGTCTGTGTTTGCTTTGGGAACCTACCTTGTGAGTAGATTATCTTGCCTCCATCATTTGGGGAAGGAGCAAGGATGAGGCTTCCCTGGCTGGGATGCGTGCCTGCATCTCTGGGGCTGAGGGCGAGGGCAGGGACTTCCTGGATAGTGAGAAGAGCAAGCTTGGCACCAGGAAGCCTGGGCTGCGGTCCAGCTCTGCACCCCGCTTGCTGTGCCTCCTGGGGCAAGCGCCTGCCCCCTGTGGATCCCCATTGCCCTGTGCATACAAGGGGAAAGTTCTCTGTCATGGGATGTTTGTGTTCTCAAACTGCTGCCTGGGCCCAGCCCTTGCCTGAGCCCAGACTGCCCCGGGGCCTGACTTCACCGGCTTGGCTTGGCCAGACCAAATCTCTGACAACACCCGGAGCTGTCTCCACACCCTCTGTCCTGCCCTTCCCCGAGGGGCCAGGGCCTGGTCTGGGGGGCGGGTGGGGAGCCTCCAAGCTCAACGTGACCTCTTGCGTTTCTTCCTCTCTCCCTGGAGCCAAAGCCAGCATCCTCTCCTCCCGCCCTCTTGAAATCTGAGCTCTGTGATCCAGGGAGGACTCTGGCTGCAAAACATTCCATCCAGTTGTCCAAACACCGCACAGCTGGCTGGCGGGAGGGAGGGGCGGCCAGAGCCGCTTTGGGGAGCCCTGGGGCTGTTTTCATGAAAATCGGGGAGTCCTCACTCTGAGGGCCAGCTCTGGCTGGCCCGAGGGGGTTCACAGGATTGAGGGCACAAAGGAAGACCCACTCACACACACCCCTTCCTGGGGCCTGCCCAAGGCCCCTGCTGCGGAAGACCCGGCTGCCAGGTGTGCTGTGCGGCGGGCCAGCCTGTGGCAGGGGTGGCTGGGCAGCAGCCCGCAGGCGGGCCGGAGGGTGGTGGTCTTGTGACCCTCCCCTCGTGACTGATCCTGCCTGGGCTGGGCGGCAGGGGAAGGGCAGGCAGGAATGACGCTGAGACAGCAAGCGTCTCAAGGGGAGGTGGCTTCGGGCTGCAGCTTTTCCTGACAAGCAGGCCCAGACCGGGCTGCCTCTTGGGTGAGTTTCCGAGCCTCAGTTTCCTCATACGCAAGAGGAGAGGATTGGGAGTTTTTTCCAGCTCTGGTTTTTCTAAGAAGCCACAGCCAAGGACAAGGTCCTCATGGCTCCCATCCAGCCCAGGCTGTGTTTAAATGTCCGGAAAGTAACACATCTCTCTCTACATACAGTCCCCAGCAACTCTGACTCGGTTTCCCCCCGCTGGGGTGGCTGGCCAGGGCTTGGCAGGGAGGGCCCAACTCCCACACACTTCGCCGCCCCCCAGGCTGAGCGCCTTCCCCTCCTGCCATGTTGGGGTGATGGCGAGACCCCCCCTTCACACATCCTGTTTTCCATTAATTGTTTCCAGGTGGGCCTCGAGGTTGCCGGGCAGAGGGCAGAGGAAGGTGGGGGCACGGGAGAATTCAGCAGGGGGATCGGAGAGGAGCAAAAACAGGAAGGGGGTGGGAGCAGGCCACGGAAAATTCGCTGCCAGGAGAGGGAGGCCGGCATCTGGTTCGCATTAGGCTGAGAGCTTTGAAGCCCAAAGCCGAGTGGGAGATATTGTTATCCGGCCGCTCAGCCGGCAGGGTGTGAGGAACTGGCGGCTTCTTCCCAGCAAGGACTCAGAGGCTGAGGGGAAAGAAGAGGGAAGTCGAGGGAGAAGGGAATAGGAAACTCTGCTTTCAGTCTACACTGTGGCCGACGCTTCTCAAAGGTTATCTTCTTTGCCATTCACTACTTCACAGGGGAGAATGATCCCATTTTACAGATGAGGGAATTGAGTCCCAGAGCGGTTAAGTGACTTGCCCAGGGTCACACAGCCAGGGAACGGCAGAACTAGGATTAGAATTCAGGCCGCATGAGACAGGGTGGCACATTGAAACCATGTCACAGGTGGATTGAGGCTGACCATGTGCCGGGCAAGGGGGCAAGCCAGCCTCTGCCCACAGAGTCACCCAGTTCTTGTGGGAGTGTCTGACAGTTCCATGGGGCATCTGTCATGACTCCTGTGTCTGAGGGACCAGCAGAAAGCAATCCACAGGGGGCTTCCTGGAGGAGAGGGTAGGAGCAAAAGAGAAATTCGTCAGTAGGAGTGAGGAGTGGGATGGGGTGGAGGTCCCAGGAAGAGGGGATGGTGTGGTTCAGCGCATGTCCAGGCAATGGCAGCTGTTAGCATCCATTTTACAGCTGGAGAAACTGAGGCAGAGAGAGGCTGACATGCGCAAAGGTTCACAGTCTGAAGTGGGATTGAATCCAGCCTGGCTGACTCTAGGCCTGTAATCCTAACTGCCACACTCAGTTGTCCCTCGGCAGGGGTGGCTAGAAGTTCTAAGGGGATACTGAGGCCTGGGGCCTCACAGCCAGCTATGAGAGGGCAGGGCTGGACAGGCTCTCTCCCGCACCAGTCTGGTGGGGAGGGACAGGCAGGCCCAGCGTGGGCCCGGGTGAAGCCTGGGGCCTCAGACCCCCCACCCCTCCTCAGGATGTCTCACCCCCCCTGGCCCAGGGCCCAGAGAGGAGGGCCCCACTGTCTTCTGCTGTCCGATGAGCCACCGGAGTTAATAATTACGGGGTTTAAGGGGATGAGGCCTGTCTGGGAGGTGCCTCCCTCCAGCGCCTGCTCCTGGGAGATAGCAAAGGTTAGCGCGAGGCTCAGCCTGGGGGTGGGGAGAAGGCTTCTGCCACCTGCCCTCCTGGTAGTCTCCAGAGGCCCCCGCATCGGACTGGTCCCCCAAGCATGGACTCCCCTGAGGAGCCCGCCAGGTGCCCTGCCCGCGGGACGTGCCCCGTGTTCCTGGCCATGAGCTCAGGGACTGTCTGCTATGCGCCATCAGGCCTGTGCCCTGCACTAGAGAGGAACTTGGGAGAGGAGCCCTGGGGCACAGACAGGTGAGCTAGGGCTCTGGGGGCGGAGGGGAGGGGAACCCTGCCACTCTGCAGGACTCCGCGTGAGGAGGGGGTGTGAGAAGCCTATCTCAGTACAGGGGACTGGCAAGGAGCTATGAGGAACTTCCAGAACCTCCTACAGGGTCAGTACCTGGGGGTGGCTCCGATTGTTTTGTCCAACTTGGTGGTTGTACAGAGGTGGAGACCAAAGCTCAGAGACGGCAAAACACTTGTCCTGAGTCACACAGGGAGCTGCGGACAGACTAAAGTCCAGAATCAGGGCCTGGGTCATCCATGCTGACACGGTCTCCTGCTCCACATCTGCCTTCAGCCAAGGGTCTGTGGTCCAGGCTGGGAGGTGGGGATGGGATGACAGGAGGGGACAGAGGGAGGGAGGGTGGGGACAGCAGTGGCTAGTGGGCAGAAGACTGTCTTTTATTTCTTCCTCCCCACCTGCTGGGCCAGGCATCTAGTAGGTGCCCAGCCACCTGACTGCACCCAGCTGCGGCTGCCAGCGAGGCCTCTGGTTGCTGGGAAGTCTTTTTGCAAAACTGGTGTGTGGGGACTCACCCCTGGCTGTGGGGTATTAGGCGGGTTCCTTAACTTCTCTGAGCCCACCCTTATCAGCTGGGGCGCAGGCTTGCCTGTGCTTGGGGTGGCAGCCCTCCCAGGCTGAGGACTCTTCCTCTGGGGCCGCAGCCCTGAGCTGATGCCTCCTCCACACTTTATCTCCCCCTGGTCCGGGTGGCCTCAACTTGTCTCCTGTCTCAGCTTGTGAAGCCTTGGAGGGCAAAGGCCCTTTCCTGGGCTTTCTTTTTGCCATATTCTCCTCCTTCCCCTAAATGGTGAATAGAACAAGAGGCAGGAAGACAGCAATTACTCAAGATTTACTTGGTGAAGGATTCAAGTCAACAAACATATGTTGACATCTGCTTTGGGTGGGCCAGATCCTGAGCTGGGCTGAGTTGGGTAGGGGAACACAGCTCCAAGGAGGAGCTGGTTCCTGCCCTCTGGAAGCCCTAGTCATGGAAACAACTGCCCTGAAGGATGAAGGGCAGGGGAGGCCTGGACTGAATGATTCTGGAAAGTTGGAAGGGATGCCATAGAGGGCTGTTCAGGTTGTTCACTGCACAAGGGAGGTAGCAAGGCATGAAATCCAGCCTGGCCTCCACTCACCAAGTCTTATACTTTGGTGTGAGCTGTGCCCACGTGAGAAAGGAGCACTGTGTTCTATTTTGAACAAAGGCATCATTCACTTGGCAAGGTGTGCCATAGGCAAGCAGTGGCTCTGGAAGTAGAGGCTGTGTGCCTCCCCCCATCCGCCATACTGGAGCCCCAGGAGGGCAGAGCCTGTCTGTGCAGTTTCCCTCTGGGTCACCACCCTGGCATGGCCCATATCATGCTCAGATGGGGTGGCTGAATGAAAGAACGAGTGAATGAACTGTGTCCCCACATGAAGATCTAACAAACTCAAGCCCGGGGCCCCGGAGTAGGTCAGCCTGGAAGAGCAGTGCTCAGAGTTCTGGTGGCATCTGGAAGGGGAAATAGCTTCCCCCATAGCCCACTCCTCCCGCAGGCAGGGTGGCCCCGCCGGCCCCAGGGTGGTGCTGCAGGCCCTGGGGAGGCGGGTTCTGCTCTCACCCCATCCAGGCTCAGCTGAAATTGAGGCCAGTGGTCAGAGCTCATGCTAGGCGGGACAGAGGGACTGGGGGACAGGTAGACCAGAGGTCTGGGATTCAGGGAAAGGTTTTACAGAGGACATGGGACCGGAAAGGTGTGTGAGGGTGTGCTGGGGGTGAGGGTGGCGTTCTCTAGCGGGCAGACGCCCGGCAAAGGCAAGGATGGGCCCTGTGTTCAGAGGCAGGAGGCTGGGTGCTGAGAGTGGGGCCGAGGTGGCTGCTCCCTGGGGACAAACACTCCGAGAGCAGGACTCGGAAAACTTGTTTCGGGGCCTGCCCCCACCCGGCTTCCCAGCAGGCAGGATGTTGCAGGGGCAGCCAGGGAGCACAGAGCCCAGGGAAGGAGCACCTGGCTCCGGGCCAGGTGAGGGGGTGGGAGAGGTCAGCTGGCCTGCGTGCAGTCTGTGTGAGAATCAGAGAGCTGAAAGCCTGGGAGCCATTGTAGGTTCTAGAGCAGGGGTGGCCGGGCGGGCGGGCCGGCGGGTGACTGGAGGGAGGGCACCCGCGGGACAGTCTGAGAGCCGCGCTGGCTGCGGGATGCTGGCGAGCGGGTTCCTCCCCCACCGGCCGGCTCACTGTCCCCGCGCGGCCGGCGGAGGGGCGGGGCCGGGCGCGTGTCCTCGGGCCGCCCCTCGCCACGTGACCCGCAAGGGCAGGGTCGGCGCCGGGCCGGGGGCGGCGAGCTCGACCCGCACAGACCCACCGGGCGGCGGGCAGGCTGACAGGCGGCGGGCAGCCGGCCGGGGCGGAGTCGCGGCGGGCGGGGACGCGGCGCGGGGCGCGCAGGGAGGACGCGGCGGCGGCGCGGGGAGCGGACGCCCGGGCGCCCGAGGCGCCGGGATGTGGAGCGGGTAGGTCCGCGCGCTCGCCGTCCCGCGCCGGGTCTGGGCCGCGCCGCCTCCCGGGGCGGGAGGGTGGGGGTCCCGCGGCGTCTGCGCCCCACGCGGCGTGCGGCCGAGGGCGCGGGCGCGCCGGGGACATGGCGGGACACCCGGGCGGGGGCGGCGGGTCCGTCCCGCGGTGGGGAGCGCGAAGGCGGGCGCTGACCGTCCCGCCGTGACAGCGCCAACCCCGGCTCAGCCGGCGCGCGAGTGAGAAGAGGTGTGGGGCGGGGAGTCCGCGCGCCAGAGCGAACCTGGGGGCGCCTCTGGAGGAGGGGCCCCCGCCCCCGCCCCAGCTGGAGGAACTCCTGGAAAGCCGTGCAGTTGGGAAAGGGGCTGGGTCTCTGCCAAGGTCGCTCCGAGTTTTTGGCAGAACCTCCCTGTGGGGGCTCCGGGTGTGGGTGGGACCTCTCTGCATCCTGGAGCGCGGCAGCACAGACTCCGGTCCTGGGTCCGGGGCCCCAGTACCCGCGTCTGTGCAGGCCGTTGGTTCTCAGAGGAGCTTCCAGTTCCCGGCCAGGCTGATGTGGGGCCGCTGCCCTGTGCGTGCAGGAAGGTTGTGGGCTCTTCCCAGAGTTGGGCGAGCACTTCCTCTTCCCCACGGCCTGGAAAGACAAGGTCCTGGAGGAAATGTGGCCAGAGTGGGTGGTGGGTTGTATTCCTGTAAAGAACTGGGCCAGATGGGTGGTCCCAGGACCCAACTACTTCCCTTCCCTCACAGGGGCAGGGAAGTAGTGAGCGAAGCCCCCCCCCCCCCCCCCCGGGGGTCAAACTGGGAGCATCTCACTCCGTTGCACCTGGCAGAGCTGGGGCCCAGATACTAGGGTGGAATGAGGCTTCATTCCCAGCAGGGGTGCTGAGAGGGTGGGCTTCTGGTAGGGGTGATGCTGGAGTGGCTTGAGCCTCTTAAAGGGAGAGTTAAGGTGGATTTGCCCTGGGGGGAAGGAGGCTGGGCTCCGGGAGAAAGTGGTTGAAGTGGGTTTGTGCTGCCTGGAGAGGTTGGGGCAATCTTGCCTGTGATGTGGGGTGGGGAGGTGTGGAGTGAGAGGTGGGGGGAATTAAATGCATTTGAGGGGCAGCCTGGGCTGCAGGAGGCTTGTGACCCCTTGTGTTGGGAGGACCCAGGCAAAACACAGCCACGGAGTTGCTGTGTGACCTTGAGTGTATGGCCTCCCTCTCTGGGCCTCTAGATGAAGTGGTCTGTGGGGTGGGAGTGATCCCTGCCTAGTGAATGCCCTTCCCTGGAGGCACCCAGGCCAGGGCCGGGCAGAGCTGGGAGCCACCGCTAGATGGATGCTCACTTCAAGGAGTCAGAGACTCGAGGTCCTGGGTAAGGGCCCCAGTCCAGCCTCCCTGCCACAGCCCCAGGACCCTCTGGATGGACCTGGCTGCCAAGCTGACCCCACATAACCTCAATATGGCTCACTTCCCATAGTACCTCTGGATCCCCCAAGGCCTAGCTGGGTGCCAAGCACACAGTCAATACTTCATACATGCAGATGGAAAGGATGAGGGGCAGTGAAGAGCTGGACATTTAAGGGGTGAGAGGCAGAGTTTTGGGATTTCCTTGAGCACTACATTTTATGGACCCCTCATTTGGATGTGGAGGCAGGGATTAAGGGACCAGGGGCCAGGCTGCCAGCACCCCTTGGGGGCCTGGTGTCCCAGGAGCTCACTCAGATCCCAGCAGCAGGTGGGAGGGACCTTGCTCAGAGTCATACTTGCCCAGGTAACTCTGACTCAGCTGCTTGTGCTTGTGACCCCCAGGAGCTCATGACAGCTCTGGGCAGGTGTAGACTTGGTCTGTTGATCGTAGACTAGGAGTCTGAGATTAGGAGTTGGTGACCTTGGCCAGGCTATTGATGTTTCTGGGGCTTGGTTTCCTCACCTGTAAAATGAACTGAGAGCTCTCTCTTGGGTGGCTGTGCTCTGTTAATGTCGATCCTAGCCCCGGCCCCAAGCTGCTCTCCTGGGGGTGGGTGGCAGTAGCAGCTCAGCTGGACCCTCCTCCCTGGGACTCCCAAGCATGGGCCCTGAACTCTGAACACAGAGGCAGCTCCAGTCTGACTTTAAGGTGCCCCCGACTCCAAACTGGGCTGCTCCCCTCCCCATCCCCCACAGTGTCACATGTCCATAGTCTTGGGTGCCAAGCATGCTTCAAGGTGATGGGGTAAGGACAGCATTGTGGGTACTTCTGCATCTAACCCAGCGCTGGGCACTTGGGACTTGGTCAGCAGAGGCCAGAGTTTCCCACATGATGCAGGTGCAGCAGCCCTGCGTCTCAGTTTTCCCATCTGAGAGATGGGGCTGATCATACCTATCTCTAGGGAAGGCCAGTCTCAGATGGCCTGCCCAGGACTGAGATGAGACCACCTTAGCCTCCCAGGGGTTGGGGACTGTGTCTTTGCAGCAAGCAGGATGTGGGGGGCTCCAGGGCTGCAGGTGCCATTGACTTACTGGCTGGCTGTGTGATCTGGAGCAAATCATTTAACTGCTCTGATCCTTGGCTACTCTAAGGGATGTGGACCTGGGAGCTCCTGCCTGCAGACTCTGAAATATGGCCTGGGGCCTCCAGGGCCAGGCAGGGAGTCTTCCGCATTGCAGAAGGGTTGTACAGTCCTCACTGTCACTGCCTCCTGGAAGCGCTCCAAGATCTGTCTACACTAACCTCTCCACAGGTGGGGGTATCTTCTACTGTTGCTCAGTCAGCACATTTATGTGTGGGCACAGACTCTCATTAGAGTCCTGCATGTCCTGGACTCTCCCAGCCTCTGCACGGGATTTGTGCCCAATATTCCGTGGGAAGTGAAGAGGGGGGCGGGGGAGGGAGGTGCAAACTGAAGTTGAATGTAGGGAGAAGTAGACCCAGCGATATTGCTGCTAGAAGCCGCCTTGTCTTGCAGACTGGATGGATCAGGGTGGGTGGGGTGCCCAGCACGTGATGGGAGCTCACTACACACATTGGATGTCTGAGGCCTTAGACAATTCTTCTTGGACTAAATGTGCAGGGACAGCTCAGGCAGATGTTAGGCAAGGACCGTGTGCCCTGCCCTGCACCTGCTATGGAGTGAGACACCCCCCCCCCCCGCCTGCCCCCAGGCCTTGTGCTGGCTCCCAGGGGAGAGACAGGGCCGCATTCCCTTCTCAGGGCTGGGCTGGGCTGGGCTGGGCCAGCCGGCCGCCTGGAGCAGTGGCAAAGAGGGCTGGCCCGGCCCACCTGCTTCCCATCCGCAGGCTGTGCCTGACCTCTCCCCTCCTGCAGATCTCCTACCAGGACCTGCCGCCCCGCCCCTGCACCTGCCTCCCTTCCGGGAGGGGTGTGGGCCCACCCTGCCTCCCGCCTGTCCCTTTGGCCCCTCTTGGCCTTGAGCTTAGGGGATCTGGCCCAACTCCAGCCCTAACCTCAGCAAGACCCAAGACAGCTGTGTCCCAGTGCCCCTGTCCTGGGCACTCTTCCGTTGAGGTGTGTGACTCTCTTCCGGCTGCCTCTGTCAGCCCTCAGCCAGGCCCAGGCTGTGGCTGCTTCCCTGAGCTGGTGACTCCCAACAGCTGTCACCTCATCCTGCTGCAGGACATGCCACTTCCCAAATGCCTCAGCCGCCCCGTTTCCCGTCCCTGCAAGACCCACTCCCAGTTCCTCATTCTGTCGTGGGTACCACTGTTCTCAGTCATCTTTTCCTGGGATTGTAGTTAGCTTAATTAGTTCTTACTATAATTACTTTTTTCTGCCCCCATCAGCCGCTGGTCCTCCCAGGATTCCCCTCAGGTCTTTGGCACCTCCGTGGGTCCCCTGTGAGCCCAGGCCCTGCCTGGCTTGGGTGGCAGTGCTGGGCGCCACCTCCAGCACCAGCACCACTGGGTGCTGTCTCAAACTTCCCCAAACCCCGTCTGCATCCTGCTCACTTCTCTGAAACCACCATTCATCCCCTTTCCTCTGGGCCACAGGTCACATGGCGTGCTGTGTCTGCTCTCCGCATCCAGTTCCCATCCTGCCATGTCTTTGCTGTGTGTTCAAGCCAGTCACCATCCCTCTCTGGGTGTCTCATCCCGGGCTGGGGGACATCTCCCTGCAGTGTGCTCAGGAGCCTGCAGGCGATGACACCTGTGGACACTCCAAGCGGCGGGCTGACAGGGATGTGGCCAAGACCTTGGGAACCTGACGTACTTGTGGGTTTGGGGCTGAAGCCTTGGCCCCTCTCTGTAGGCTGAGTCTTGCTGGGCTTGCGGGCTGGTCCGAGAGTCGACACACAAACCTCTCTGGGGACCCTCTTGGTCCCATGTGGCTGTCAGCCTCAGGGCTCTCAGGACCAGGCTGGATGTGAGTCCAAACCCGGCCCCTGTGCTGTGGCACTGCCCCTGGGAGCTGGGTTGAGGTTTCTGCAGCCCCCTGGAGCTCGGGCCGGGGGCCCTGGGCAGTGCCCCCTCTCAGCCACTCCTTCCTGCCTGCCCCCACTTATTTAATGACCCCATTGTGCCCACTAACACAGGGGCTCTTTAACTCCGAGCGATGATTGAACAGGGCCGTGCTGGGCACTGATCGTGGGCAGGCTGGGCTGGGAAGGGTCGGAACCCTCAGAGAGCCACTCGGGCCCTTCTGGCCCTGGGAGCGGCCTCTGGCCAGTTCCTCCTGGCCCAGGGGCCTTACTGAGTGACTGAGGGCTTTGTGGGTAGGGACAAAAGCCCTGCCAGCCCTCGGAGGGCAGCCTGGTGGGCAAGGACAGTGATTGCTGCATTTTCCCTGTTGCGGGTTTCCTGTGGAAGTGACCCAGTGGCGGTTTCCTGTGGGCACTGCCTGGGCTCTAGATGGTGGGAGCTGGCTTGGCTTCCAGATAGGGATATTGGCTGCCCCGTGTACCTCTGACCTTGACCTTACTGACACCCACTCCAAGCAGGCCCCTTCCGAGGGGCGTGTGCAGCTCATCCCAGCAGCTGGACTCCGTTTCTGCATGGCATGGGGCGGCAGAGGACAGGGCAGTGGACCTAGGCAGAGGACAGGGGGCGATGTCAGGTAGAAGAACTTGACTGCTAGTCCGGCTGCCTGAGCACTGAGTTCCCCGCCACCTCAGGTGTTCATGCTCAGGTTTTGGGGTATCTGGTCTGGGAGGATGAGTGTGTGCAAGATAGAGAATTCTGGCTTGGACTGGCCCCAAGGGGCCTAGGGGCCCTCCTTGCTCTGAAATTTCTGAGTCACAGGAGCTGGCCTCATATAGCTTGGAAGTGTACGGGGCCAAGGGTCTGCAGATTTGAGCTACCCTCCAAGCAGGGGGTGGGGAGAGGGCATCTTCCCCTGCTGCTCCTGCCACTCTTAGTTTGGGCGTTGGGGTGTTGGTGGCTGCTGGGTGGTCCTGCTGTTCCCACATTTCTTGCCATTAGGACTTGACTTGGGGCTTTTGCACTGGGGGCAGGGGGAGATGTAACGGCGACGGTGTCTCAGGCCCCCTGGACCACCATTTATTTCCTCCGGCTGCAGAATTGGCCCCCAGCCCCCAGCAGAGAGCTGAAGTGAGAGCCTGTTGGGAAAATGGTGGGGACTGTCCAGCCACACCTCCAGCTCATGCCCTTGGGACCAGCAGGAGAGAGTTGGAGTCTTTCACTGTGGCCAGAGGCCCACACACACCACACTGGAGGACGAAGCTCAGCCCCCATGGGAGGCGCTAGCAGCTTGGTTGTCCTAGGCCAGGGGTCTAGGCAGTGGCGGGGTGGTCCTAGCCATGGGAAAGGCACCAGGGCTGGGATCCTGCCCCATGTTCTGTGCTGTCCTGCGGGTCACCCCCTGCCCTTAGCCTGCAGTTCTCGCTCATTCTGTCAAAGTGGGCAGCTTCCACGGTGGGGTCTGCTGCGCTCAGCCCAGCCTGAGACTACGGATGTCCTCTCCCAGCTGAGGAAATGGGGCTGGACTCCAGGCCTCCAGGGCACCCCTCCCCTGGGGCCTACGGTTTCAGCTGTGACACCCAGAGCCTGGGCAGGCACGTGGGTGTCTTAGCTGAATGTGGTTGTGGGTTGAACACTTTACCCAGCACCATGCCAGGTGACTTCTGTTTGATTCTTAGGGCACCTCCTATGGGATTTTAGCCCCATCCTACAGTTGGGGCAGCAGTGACATTCCCAGGGGCTTGCGTACCCCAGGCCAGAGCCTGGCGTGGACCCTGGCTTGCCTGACGCTGGCCGGTGTTCTTGGCCACAGCTCCCCTAGCCCACCCCCACCCCCCTGGAAAGGTGGTTTCTGGGCCCGAGCAGAGTCTGAGAAGCCAGTTTGGGCTGGAATTGGGTCAGGTTTCCCTGCTACAGCCAAAGAGGAGCCTCCGAGTCCCCTGGGCCCAGCAGCCCTTGATAGTGAGGCAGATGCACCAATTCTGACAGTCACCCCCATGCCACCATCCTTCCCCTGTAGCTGGGAAGCTTTGGGCCTGGGCTGAAAACCTGACCACCTGTCCCAGCACCCTTGCAAGTCCCTTCTCTGAGCCTCTGTCCCCTCATCTGTAGAATGGGGATAATACCACGAGTGCTATGGAGAGAGTTTTAAACCAGATAATGTGGCCAGAGCCCCTATGTAGAGTCTGGCACAGTGTGAGTGCCTGGCTGCAGACCCCAGCCCATGGGCAGCCACAGCACTGCTGGGGCAGGGGAGGGGCTGCTGTGGCCCCTCAAGCCTCAGGAGCTCCTGCCAACAAGAGCCCCCGCTCCCCAGCAAGGCTGTTATCCCTGTGTGGCATAGACGCTGTTGGTGGAGTGAGGGATGTGTGTCCCCCCTGGATCAGCAAGGCTCCAGTCTCTGCCAGGCAGGACCATCGGGGAGCCTAAGGCCACACTCTGGGCCAGCCCCAGAGCAGAGGGCAGGCCGGGCTGGGCCACTAGACAGGGCCATGTGAAGGGTTGGGAGTGGGGTCTCTGGGTGCTGTCCCTTTGTATTACCAAGGGAGAAACAAGCTTGGGGGCTGCTTGGTGACCTTTCCAAGGTCCTGAGGACAAGGAGTGGGACCAGTCCCCAAACTCACACACACACCTCCTCCCCTGCTATCCTGAGTCCCATGATCTCCTTGGCCTGGTCTTGCCCTGTCCTGTGCGGGCCTCTCAGCCCCCTCCCCCCACTTCCCCCACTGATATCAGGGCCCGGCCTCCCCCCGGCCCAGCCGCTGCGGCTGAGAAGCTGCTGGCTCAGGAGCCTCCAGCTTTTGCTGAGTGAGCAAGTCCAGAGGTGCTGTCTTGGCACAAACCACCGCTGGCCGAGCCCTGTCCCTCCCTTCCCTCTCCAGGGTCTACTTCCAAGGGGGGAGCGTGGATGGGGGCGGGAAGGGAGCACAGGCCCTGCTCTGCCTCCAGGGTCTTCCCCTTCAGGGAGGTGTGGGTCCTGAGGTCACAAGGCAGGCCAGGGAAAGCTAGGACTGCTCCCCGCCAAGTTCAGAGGGGCAGGAAGTGGGTCTGCCTTGCCCAGGCTGTTGGCAGCGTCTTCCTGCCCCGGCCCTGTCTGCCCTGGCCCCGTCCTTCCTCTCTGGTCCAGCCCCAAAGGGGTGGAATTTGCATTAACTGTGTCAATGGAGGCAGCTTCCGCCTAAGTCCTGGGTGCCAAGGTTTGACACACGTCCTGATTGTGGTATCAACTTTGAGGTAAGGTCCTGGGAATCGGCTCCACCTTATAAGAGCAGAGACTCGTGTTCTCCGCCCTGGCGCGTTTGCAGTCACCCGCGTGCACAGCTGAGCCGTGTGTTCCCCACCTGCTGTGTGCCAGCACGGCCCTAGGCCTTGGCTGAAGCGGGTGGTTGATAGAGGAATGAGCCTTGTCTTTACCCCCAAGAGACCTTGTGCCTGGTCATTTGCCCTTGTGACAACCCTGATGATAGCTGGCAGTGTCCCAATCTTCAGATGGAGACACTGAGACCCCAGTGGCCGGTGCGTTGCCCCGCGTCGGTTCCCGGACTCAGCTCTCCGGGTCTCAGGACCCCACCCTGTGCCGTCTGATCCTCTTGTCTGTTTCCAGCGCGCCCCAGCCAGACCAGGGCCTCCCGCCGCCCCTCCCAGCCGTCCCGGTCCCCTGGAAGAGCGTGGGCCCCTGCAAAGGCCGCAGGGAGTCCCCAGGAGCTCTGGTGGAGACCTCTGCAGGGGAGGAGCCCCAAGGTGAGGAGGGGCCCGCCGCCCAGCTGGACGTGTCCCGCCTGCGCAGCTCTTCCATGGAGATCCGCGAGAAGGGCTCCGAGTTCCTGAAGGAGGAGCTGCACAGAGCGCAGAAGGTGGGCGCCTGCGGGCAGGTGGGGGGCTTCCGTCAGGAGGAGTCGGCCTAGGAGAGCCGCGGGCTGCACCCTCTGAGTGCCCGGAGATGTGCCAAAGGGAGTGAGATCGCGCCCTCGCCAAGGCCGACCTCTCGCCAGGCCTGTGCTGGGCACTCGGGAAGTGCCTGGCGTCCACAGCTCGTGACTTACCTGAAAACCTGCTCCATGCCATAGTGCAGAGCAGGGGCTTGCCTCATGTCCCTAGAGGAAGCAAGCTTGGGGCCAGAGCCCCACGTAAGATGACCGGGGGGACAGAGCCTGGTCAGGTGGGCCTGGTCCACACTGTGCCAGGCCTGGGCCCCCCCCACAGGGCTAACAGCCCCTGCCCCCTGGCCCCTAGGAGCTGAAGCTGAAGGACGAGGAATGCGAGCGTCTGTCCAAGGTGCGGGAGCAGCTGGAGCAGGAGCTGGAGGAGCTGACGGCCAGCCTGTTTGAGGTCTGTTGGCCGGGGGGGGGGGGGGGCATCCTGGAGTGGGTCACCCAGACATCCATCGGCTCCTGGTCACTCACACTGGGGCTGCCCTCTTCCCAGGAAGCCCACAAGATGGTTCGAGAAGCCAACATGAAGCAGGCAGCATCAGAAAAGCAGCTGAAGGAGGCTCGGGGCAAGGTGAGGCCGGTCCCCATCTGCCCAGGCTAGCCTGCCTCCCGGCCCAGCGAGCACTGGCCCTGGACACCCAGCCAGACCTCACTTGGCTGGTGGCCCAGGGAGGGCAGGGCGGGGTGTCTGAGATCACACGGCCCAGCTCCCCGGGACTCCACTGTCATTGTGCTGTCACAGAGACTTTTCTGGATCCTTCCAGGGGCTAGGAGGATCCTGTGGTCATTGCAATTTCTTCTCCCTTCTCCCAGCCCCGCCTTACAGAGCAGAAACCTCACTCAGCCTGGCTGTGTGGGCCTGGGCAAGTAGCTCCCTCTCTCTGAGCCTGGTTGCCCACCTGTGAAATGTGAGGCCGGAGCCATTCCTGGCTCCTGGGAGCCCCAGAACTCTAGCGGGAAGCCCAGCCAACTGCCACACGCTTGCTCTCGACAGAGGCCTGTTTGCAGTGGGACCTCGGGCGGGCCATGTCTGGTCTTTGAGCCTCAGCTTCCCTATCTGTAAAATGGGTGTCTGGGTCCCTGCCCTGAAGGCTGTTGCAAGGGTGACGTGCAGGGTTAGGTGTTAGTTGCTGTCAGGGCATGCTGTTCTGAGCTGGGCTGATAGGTGGTGATAGCTGGGGTGGCATCAAGCCCAGGATTGACGGCCACCCCATCCTGTCCAGATCGACATGCTGCAGGCGGAGGTGACAGCCTTGAAGACACTGGTCATCACATCCACACCAGCCTCACCCAACCGCGAGCTCCACCCACAGCTGCTGAGCCCCACCAAGGCCGGGCCCCGAAAGGGCCACTCGCGCCATAAGAGCACCAGCAGTGCCCTCTGCCCTGCCTTGTGCCCCGCTGCGGGGCACACCCTCACCCCAGACAGGGAGGGCAAAGAGGTGAGGGCAGCGGGGCACCCCAGACAGGGAGGGCAAAGAGGTGAGGGCAGCAGGCAGGCGGTGGGCACAGGGGAGGGGAGGCAGGCGGTGCCTGCCATCGCAGAGCCCAGCGAGGACCAGCCCGGCCCCGCGAGTGTGATCTGGCGCTGCCCTGCCCCTCTCTGCGCCTCTGCGTCCGCTGGGCTGTGGGGGCTGGGCAGCATCCTTCTCTTCAACCTCCTATGATGGGGGCACTTGGCCCTCAGCCTCCAGGGTGTACGGTCTGGGGGCGCCGACGCCCCGCCCTGCCGACTCCAGCAGTAGGTGGCAGTCTCCGCGACTGAGGCTGGCTTTGGCCCTGAGGTCTGCCCTCGGAGGGCCGCTGCAGACACACGCTCCCTTGGCCTTGAGAGGCTGGGCAGGGGCCGCCGGGCCTCTCGAGGACCCTCAGTGACAGTCCTGTACTCGAGGGTCCTCCGCACCTTCCGACTGTGGTGCCGACACAAATGTGGCCTTTGGAGAGGTCGCTGGTGCCCACCCACCTGCTCCGTCCCGGCCTCCGTCTCTGTCCCTGGGGCTTCCGGGGGGAGGCACAGGGTCTCACTCTCCTTCACTGACCTCTCCTCCTTCCTCCTGTCTGTCTCTGTGCACATGTCTGTCTGTCTGGCCCGCCCACCCAGCCCGGGCTGGCCCCACTGCTCTCTCTGCTTCTCTGCGTGGTCCCCAGCAAGGCGGTTCACCTCACCTACGAGCCAGCCTGGCAGCTCCTCCCTGGGCAGCCGCCCTCGGCCCCCACCTCCGCTCCCTCTCTCTCCTTTTCCCGACAGGTAATGGCTCCGGGGCGGGGGCTGCCCCCTGCCGCCCCCAACCTCCCTCCTCTGCACACGGCCTGCCTGGCTCCCTGGAGTGGGCAGCCTGTGCGTGTCCCCTCCAAGTGCACGTGCCTGTGTGTGCTTCCTGTGCCTGAGGTCCCTGTGTGTCCCCTCGGTGCGCTCTTCCACTTTTCCTCCTTGAGGCAGTGAGGGTCTTCAGGACAAAGCCCTGGACTTGAGTCTGTAATCTTGTAGCTCCAAGAAACTTAAAACACACCTGGAAATACAACTTTTTTTTTTTGAGACAGAGTCTCGCTTTGTTGGCCAGGCTAGAGTGAGTGCTGTGGCGCCAGCCTAGCTCACAGCAACCTCAAACTCCTGGGCTCAAGCGATCCTCCTGCCTCAGCCTCCCGAGTAGCTGGGACTACAGGCATGCGCCACCATGTCCAGCTAAATTTTTTTATATATATTAGTTGGCCAATTGATTTCTTTCTATTTATAGTAGAGACGGGGTCTCGCTCTTGCTCAGGCTGGTTTCGAGCTCTTGACCTCAAGCAATCTGTCTGCTTCGGCCTCCCAGAGTGCTAGGATTACAAGCATGAGCCACCGCACCCGGCCCAACTTTTAGTTTTAAATTATTTGGTGCAAAGAGCAGAAAGGAGTTCTTCTGTGGGACCCAGCTCCCCTGCATGGCCACTGGGGACTGTGACCTGCTGGCCTTCGGGGCCTGACCCACATCTCCCTGGCTCTCCTCCCCTTTGGCCCAGCCCCCCTCTGACGAGCTGCCCTCAGCGCCTGAGTGCCCCACCCCCGCTCGCCCTCCCCCGCAGGTGGACACAACCCTGTTTGCAGAGTTCCAGGCCTGGAGGGAGTCGCCCACCCTGGACAAGACCTGCCCCTTCCTGGAAAGGGTGTACCGGGAGGACGTGGGCCCCTGCCTGGACTTCACGATGCAGGAGGTGAGGCAAGGGAGGGGGGCCCGCTGGGGGCCCAGCCCCTCCACCCCTCAGCCGGGGCCCAGCCCCTCACCACCCCGCCTGCCGCCCCCCGCTCTGCCGCAGCTCTCTGCGCTGGTTCGCGCTGCCGTGGAGGACAACACACTCACCATCGAGCCCGTGGCTTCACAGACGCCGCCCACGGTGAAGGTGGCCGAGGTTGAGTGCGGCAGCGCCAAGTAAGCTCAGCGCCTTAGCCCTGTCCTGACCACCCAGGGGAGCCCCTCGAAGCCTTGGGCTGCACCGAAGGGGTAGTCAGGGAGGCCTCCCGGGGCCCTGGCGTGGGGCCCGAGGGTGGGCAGGGGCCCAGGGGCACCTGATAGGAGGACTGTCACTGCCCCACGCAGGGCAAGGAGACATCTTTGCAAGAATCCCCGTGGCCCCCAGGCTCTCCAGGGAGGCCGGGAGCTGGGTGCCCCCCTCTCTGGCTGGCCTGACGTGGGCTCCCTCCCCGCCCCGTCTGGAAGCGACTGTCAGTGGCTGGCTCTGCCTCCTGCCAGTGAGTGACCCAGCGGCCTGGCAGTTGTCCTCCCGCTGCTCAGCGGGCATTGAGCAGGGGCAGCCGCAGAACAAGACAGTCAGGGCAGAACAAGGGGCAGAGATTGGGGAGGATTTCCTCCTGGCAGCCCAAGATCTGGCGGGAGGGGCCGGGCTGGCGCCATGCTGGGAACCTCTGTCACAGAGCGGAGCATTTGAGCTTGTCTTGAAGGATGAATAGCAGTTTGCCAAGAAGGGCAGGGCCTTTCAGGCAGAGGGAACAGAATGAGCGAAGGTATGAGAAACAGAGCTATTAACAGAAACACCACTGGGCAATGGGCAGAGCAGTGAGTGGGCAAGGAGTTGGGGCTGGTACCACAGGTGGTGTTGGGGGCAAGAGTGTAAGGAGCCTTTATAGGTTTGGGCTTTAACCAGCTAGGCTAGTGCTCCATAAGCATCAACAGGTGCTCCCTGAAAGGAGGGCTCTCTGGTCCATTCACAATGAACACAAAGGCAACAAACGCTCTGATAAGTCCTGCATCCAAGGAGGTTTTTTAACCTTCTTTTACTTGGGATTCTATATAAGTATTTCTTGGGCCATAGGAAGGCAACAGGGAAAGATGGTGGCTTAGATGTGAATGTGGGTTTTTGGAGGACCCCCTGACTGTCATGTGGAGAAGAAAGAGAGAAGTGAGGCTGAGGCTGGCTGGAAGGAGCTGAGGGAAGGCAAAGGCCCTGCTGCCATCACCTGGCCTGGGGACTTGGTGACTTAGGAGGGGTGAGGAGGAGAGAGATGAACAGATGATGCCCCAGAGAGTAGCGGGATTTGGGGGTGGGGGACCACATGGTGGGGTGCTCAGGGCCAGCCGCCACCTTGTACGTGGGTGGCTGAAGATGCTGAGTGAGGTCGCCCAGGCCTGGGGTGGGGAAAGAAGGTGGCACAGGGCAGGGCTCTGAGAGGGGCTGGTTGGCGCGCAGCCCAGGACCACGTGGGGTCAGAGGGCCAGTGGGGGCGGCTGGACAAAGCAGGTGCTGGGAAGGGAGAGGCAGCCACACCCCAACTCCTGCCTAGTTGGGGAAGGGGTGACTGGGCCTGAGGTCCCCAGTAAAGTTGTGGGGCATTTTTGGTGGTTGCAGAGGGTGGGGCTTTGGTACACCTGGCTGAGATTAAGTCCTTTCGCCCAATAAGGACAAGGCCAGGGGTCTCCAGGTAGGGTCCAGCTTGGTTAAAAGGGCTATCCCAGGACTGCTGGGGCTGCTCCCCCTCAGCCTGGCCCCCAAGCCCTCTGCCTGCCCCTCCCTCCGTGCACCCTCTGGCTGCTGCGTCCCACGACTAGGCGAGACCCAGCCAGCCCACAGCCCCCTTTGCTTCCTCCCAGCACGTGTGCCCTGAGTGGGCTGGCCCGTGTCTGCCGCCACCGCATCCGGCTCGGGGACTCTGAGAGCCACTACTACATCTCGCCGTCCTCCCGGGCCAGGGTGAGTCATCCTTTGCAAGTGTCACTTGGCCCCTTAGCGGCCACGTGGGCTGGGACCCCGGTCTCCAGGCCTGGGAGTACAAGCAGGGCTACACCTCGATCTACAGAACAGGTGCAGAGACTGACTCGGGCCACACGGCCAAGCTCCGTGTAGCAGTTTGCTACTGCTGCATGACAAATACTGCCAGCATGGTGGCACAAAACAACATACACTTGTGACTTCCCAGCTCCCCTGGGTCAGGAGTCCAGGCTGTCCCTCTGCTCAGGGACTCGTAAGGCTGCAGTCAAGGTGTCATCTGGGCTGTGTGTGTTCCCTTTTGGAGTTCAGGGTCCTATTCCAAGCTCACATGGCTATTGGCAGGATTCAGTTCCTTGCAGTTGAGGGACTGAGGTCCCTCAGTTTTCTTGCTGGCTGCTGGCCGGGGACACTCAGAGCTTCTAGAGGCTGCCATCGTTCCCTGCCACAAGGCCTTCTCACGACAGGACAGCCCACTTCTGCAAAGCCATCAGGGGATCTCTCTCCAGGGTGTTGAGATGCATGCAGCCTTATGAATGACATGTAATCATGGGAGTGACACCTGTCAGCGCTGTCATTTAATGTGACCTAATCAAGGGAGGGACGCTAGAGTTCAAGTTAAAGCTCGAGCTCTGGCCTGAGGCTTTTGAGAAGGTTCAGAGGTGTGTCTGGCGCACTACTGTGGGCATCCCAGCTTCCACCCTCACCTGCCGTGTGACCCAGGCAGGGGCCCTCGCTGAGCTGGGGACTAAGGGCAGGGATTCCTAGCAAAAGGAGCAAAAGAGGGCATGTTTGGAAACAGGTACACAGTGACATGGCATGAGGACTCATCTCAGACCTAGAGGGGCTCCTCGCAGGGGCGCAGAACTGCAGTGGGCACATGTCCCCTCGGGCAGCAGTCTGCTCCTCAACCCTTGTGGGGCAGCACCGTGTTCCTGCCTCACTGGGTTAGTCCCCGGACCTCATGGCACTCCTGACGCCACCCTGTCTTTGCCAGGCCACTGAGCACCACCCCTCAGCCCCCCTTTGTCCTCTGGCAGGTTCTCCTGACGTTTGAGGGGCTGGCAGGAGCATTGCCTCTCCCTACAGCTCCCTCCGCTCCCCAGCCCGTGGGTGTCCCACTCACTCAGTGTCCCCTCCCGCAGAGCGCTGCGCATTCAGTAGGGGCTACTGTGGGCGCAGCTGCCAGCGCCTTGCACCCTGTCACAGGCTGGGTCCCTTAAGCAGAGCCCAAGATGGAGATGTTGCGCAGCTGTCAGGAGAGCCTGGGAAGCAGGGTGGGCGGAGCCCAGGTTCTGCCCCGCCCAGATCCACCGGGCTCTGGAGCAGAGTTGGGACCACCCCGAGGCAAGGGGTCTGGGCTTTTTTATTTCTCCCCTATTGGCTGAGGTCTGCAGGGGGGGGGGCACCTGTGGCCACTAGTGGCCAACACTCCCAGCAGCTGGGAGGTGAGGCCCCGGCCTGGGGAAGGGGCGGGGCAGGGCACCACCAGCGCCCTCTCCACCGTGTGAGAGTCCTCAAGGCAGGTCCCTGGGTGCGTGGAGCAGGCCTCCCGCCAGGCTGGGGGCTTGGAGCACCAGGACCCAGGTGGGCAGCTTCCGATGCCCTCGCCATCCCCGGTGTTACAGACAGCACCACACTGAGACCCGGCTGGCCCGGACCTCCGCCAGAGCAAGCAGGCCCCTGGGGGTGCGCAGGTCTGGGCCGGCCTGGTTTCCTTACTCAGCTGGGCGAGCTGCATAATCGATATCGAGTGGCTTCACCCTTGGTGGCTCTCAACGATCAGCACGTCCGCCTCATTGGCGACGCGTGCTTGATGAGAGGGTAGCTGCCGCGATTATTACCAGGAGTAAGTAGGACTAGTCTTGCTGCTGCTGTGAAAACTTTAAAGCCCAGCCTGGTCTGAGTCAGGGAGAACTACCTGGCTCCGACGGGGACCTGGGGCTTCCTGCTTTGGTCTCAGAGCCTCCCTGGCTGGTTGGGGGACCCCGAGTGTCGGGGCTGGCGGGTCACACCCTCCCCGCTCCTGCCCACAGATCACCGCAGTGTGCAACTTCTTCACCTACATCCGCTACATCCAGCAAGGCCTGGTGCGGCAGGACGGTGAGCGCCCCCTGGTGGCCAGTGGCGGGATGGCACGCGGGGCGGGCTGGGAGGACGGAGGCCTTCTGGGTGGACCTGGCCCTGGCCCAGGCAGGACTCTGGGGCTTGTCAGTCGGGAGGCCAGCAAGGGGGAAGGTTGTGGGTTGG
The DNA here is from genome assembly GCF_040939455.1 of Microcebus murinus. NCBI lineage: Eukaryota > Metazoa > Chordata > Mammalia > Primates > Cheirogaleidae > Microcebus > Microcebus murinus. Next base: position 13,962,757 of record NC_134107.1, read on the forward strand.
TAAAGGGCTCACAGACCTCCTGGGTTCTGAGTCCTGTGGAGAGGGCGAGCTGCAGACAGAGCCTCCCGGGTACCTGGGGCTGCCCTGCTGGTCTTTCTCCTGCCCGGAGAGCAGGAATTCCAGTAACAGAAATGCAGTGCTCAGGACCTGTAGGGACTGCATTACTGTTATTAGCCTGGCATTTGAGGCCCTGCACCATGGGACCTCTCCTGTGACTCTTCCCCTGCTCCTGGTGTGGTCACCTCCTGAACACAGGCTTGCCACCTCCAGACCTTTGCTCCTACTGTAACCCTTGCCTGGCAGGTCCCCTGTCCTCTGCCACCACACTCTGTGCCCTGGCGAATCTCCTGAACCAGTTTTGCCTGACACTCTGAGTAAGGAGCTGTCTCCTCCCCGTCTTGGAGGTCAAGTCCCCTTGGACAGCAGGGGCAGTGCACACTGGCTGTTCATACCTGCCAGGCCAGGGAATGGTGCCTGAGGACCTGCCTCCCAGGTGCCAGCCTCCCTGAGGACCAGTCTCCCAGACTGACACTGGCCCCACTCACTGCTCAGGGTCCCTGTGACACCCTAGGGAGATGGGGCTGGATAACATTTGTAATGTGTCCAGTGCAGTTCCTGGGTCCCAGGGCATCACCGTTGAGTGGTGGCAGTGTGTGCGTGCATGTCTGTATCAGGCCCTGGGGGTGGTGTCAGCGTGTGCAGCACTCATCAGTTTCCAAGGCTCGGAGTGGAGCCTCAGGAAAGGTCCAGCCACTTGCCAAGGTCACCTGTCCTGGAAATCTGGGCCCTAGGGTGCCATGCCAGCTTCCCTGCCCAAAGCTAGGGGGACGAGGCCAGGCCATCTGCCTCAGGTGGCTCTGAGCTGGCCCTGAGCTGTCCACTGTCTCTCTCTGCCTGCAGCGGAGCCGATGTTCTGGGAGGTCACCAGGCTGCGGAAGGAGATGTCACTGGCCAAGCTTGGCTTCTTCCCCCAGGAGGTTTAGGGCATGGCCTGGCCTGGAGGGGGCTCTGAGCTGGAGCAAACACCTGCCCCAGGACAAGCAGGAAGAGAGGGAGACAGGGTCCTGGAGCCAGTCCTGAGCCGGAAGCCAAACGGATGGACCAGTGGACAGCTAAGCCAGCACACACTGTTCTGCGACAGACCGGCCTGGACTTCATGAGAAGACCCTTCTCTCGTCCCCACTGGGTCCTGCAACCATCAAGAGGATTTCAAGAAAACACCAAAGACCAAGGAGCTTGGAGCCATACTGGGGTGGAGGTGCTTAGCTCTTGGGAAGGGACACCTGAGGCAGTCAGCACCCCCTCCCTGGTTCCTTGAGTGCCTTGTTGCTGGCATATTTTCAGAAAGGGACTGTGCTGGGGTGGCCAGGTAGCCAGGGCATCCTCCACCCCAGTTCCCAAACCCTGGGCCACAAGCACCCCCTGTGGCCATCCCACACCTCATTCCTTAGTGACCTCTGAGAGCCACAGCAGCAGGGCCAGGAGGGTTGGCAGGGCCCCCCACCACTCGCCCAGCCAGCCTGTGCGTGGCTGGGCACTGCCCCAGGGCGTTCTGAGATGAGTCAGGGCCCCCTTCATAATGGCCTCCCCTGTCACCTCCCCTCCCTCCCCCATCCAGCCCTGTGCTCCGGGCGCCCAGCTCGCAAAACCGCTGGAGGGATTGGTAAGACACAGGCAGGGCCTCAGGACGCCAGCGCCTGTGTTCAGCTGTGGGTGGCCGCAGACAACGGGCCTTGCATGTGGGGCCGAGCAGGGCGGGCAGGACCCGGCCCTCCCCCACCCGCCACAGCCCCCTCAGGACCAGGGTTAGGGGCTCCGACCTGGACACATCTCTCACCACGTCAGGATTTCCTTCTCTGAGTGGAATGTAACGCGATCTCTATTTAATAAAGGAAGCCTTTGTTGGTAGAGATTGGGCGGCCACGAGCCTTCACTCCTGCGCCCTGGGGCTCCGGCCAAGGCTTGGGCATCTGAAGGAATGAAACCAAATCCTTTCCTTGCCCGCCCTCGTGCTTGGGATTAAACCCAAATCCCGAAGCCACCCCACCACAGCCACCACCGTTCTTTGCTGTAGGGAGGACTGTTCGAGTCCTCTCTTAGTGTTGCGTGGGGCTGTGGTCACTGAGGCAGGAGCTGGGCGTCCCCTCCTGGTGAGCAGTGGCCCGCTGTTGGGGAGAACAGTCTGAGGCTGGCTCTGCCACTGCCTTGCCGTGGCTCCTTGGAAAGTGCCCCTGGGTCTCCTCGCCCTCAGAGATGGCCAGCTCCACTCTAATAGAAGCCCGGAGCTCAGGGTCAGAGCATCGAGCTGCCCGGTGCTCAGCAGGACCACGGCAGGATTGATTGGTGATGTCTGGCGGCAGCACAGGCACGGACTGGGAAAGCTCTGGGTTTCTCAGCCCAGGTCTTAGATGGGTTCTCAGCAAAGGGTCACGGGTAGAAGAAGTTGGCCAGGGGTTGGCCAGGACCTCAGAGGACCCAGAGTGGGGCTGGGGAGGTATTTTGTGCCTGGTCCCCTCTACACCTGTAGGGGTGTGGGCCCAGGCCAGCAGGGGTCCTTCCTGGGGGTGGGGTGAGTGCAGCAGCTTCTAGGTTGGGTCAGTGTCTACTGGGGCTGGTGACACCTCATGGGGACTTTGCTATTGGCCTGAAGCCTTGGGGCCACCTCAGCTGGTAGGTCAGGCCAGCAGTGGACCAGCCATGACTCCATCGAGCCCTCCGTCCTATCGCCCTGTCCAGCCTTTCCCAAGGGGTCTCCTGCCTCCCCAGTTGCCCTTGGTTCCCCCTTCCTCTCCCTGCTCCACCTGTGATTTGAGTCCCCTCCCCATGTCCCCAGCCCCTTTAGATGCTCACTGGTCGGGCCTCCTGTCACAAACACACATTCATTCGCTCACAAGGACCAGGCTTCTCCTCCTTAGCAGAGGCAGTCCTGCCGTGCCTGCCCCTGCCGTAGCATTTCCTGTCATCAGGCCCCAGGTGAGGCCATGGTGAACAGAAAGCAGCTGGGATACCCAGAGGATACACACGCACACGCTCTGGCCTCTGTATCTCCCAGCGAGAGCACTGGCTCGTATCTGAGCACGGGCCAGGTGCCCGGCATGGTTCTAAACACTTTAAATGAACGAATTCACTTAATCCTCACGGCAACCTTAGAAATTGCTATTACCCCCATTTTACAGCTGAATGAGGCGAGGCCCAGAGAAGTCACAAAGAGGAAATGGTGGCTCCAGGAGAGAAATAATGAGCCTGGCACTGGAGCTAATGGCATCAGCTAGCATCCTGCATGCCTTTTGCTAAACACCTACAATGTGCCTGGCCCTGAATTAGGCCCTTACCTGTTCTGAGAGATGTAGAGACAGGCTCAGGCAGTGGCAGAGCTAGAATTTGAATCCAGGTTTGTTTCCCACACTCTACCCCAGATGGGGAGGGGTGGCCCTCCCCTGAGGAGCTCAGGGCTTTGGGTTTCAGAGCTGCCTGGGGAGGGTTAGCTGACATCAGCCACACAGGGGTTGTTCCTCTTAAATGAATTTTCTAGAAAACCCACTTGGGCCTCTCTCAGTGCTCCCTGGCGCATGGGAGTCACTTTAGCCCTCTTTGGCCACCTCTTAAAAGCCAGCACTGACCCCAGCCTCTGAGGGTAGAGGGCCTGGGCCTTGTGCATTGCTCCTCTGATCACACCGTCTGCCAAGCCCGTCCCAATTGGAGTCCCGCCAGGGCTGTGTACCTGGGCAAAGGCACGCCTCTCTGGGCCTCAGTGTTCTCATCCATGAGTTGGGGAGATAGCCCTAATGGCCTTTCGGCCCCTTCTTTTTCATTTCTTAAATCATGTTAAAGAAATCGCAAAATTAAATTTACCATCTTAACCATTTTTAAGTGTACAGTTCAGTAGTGCTAAGTGCATGTAGGTTGTTATAAAACAGATCCCCAGAACATTTTTTTCTTTTTTTTTGAGACAGAGTCTTACTCTGTCCCCCTGGATAGAGTACAGTGGTGTCATTGTAGCTCACTACAACCTCAAACTCCTGGGCTCAAGTGAGCCTCCTGCTTCAGCCTCCCAAGTAGCTGGGACTACAGGTATGTACCACAATGCCCATCTAATGTTCTGTTTTTAGTAGAGACAGGGTCTCTCTCTTGCTCAGGCTGGTCTATGAACTCCTGAGCTCCAGCAATCCTCCAGCCTGCAGCCGGCCTGTTTTGTTTAAGTTTTTTGTAGAGATGAGATCTCGGTATGTTGCCCAGGCTGGTCTTAAATTCTTGGCCTCAAGCCATCCTCCTCCCTCGGCCTCCCAAAAGTACTGGGATTACAGACAGGCACTAGCCACCACACCTGTCTCAGAACTTTTTCATTGAACAAAACTGACACACTGTACCCATTAAATAACTCCCTATTTCCCCTTTTCCCCAGCTCCTAAAATCACCATTCTGTAGGTCATTAAATATGAAATGTCTGATTTCAAATCAAAAGTGTACTTTGTTATATCTCAAACAAGCAGCAGTACAATTAATCAAAGTATGCGCCTAAACTACAGCCACAGTTTTGCCATCTTGTTTGTGCCAGCACAAAGAAGCCTGGAGCTCGAGTGGTGATGAAATCGTGAAAGGCATCCAACAACATTAGAACAGGTAAAAAAAAAAAAAAAAAAAAAAAAAAAGAAATCGTGAAAGGCATTTTCCACGGCTTGTTGAGAACTGAATATTTTTTTCTTGCAAGAAGAGGTCCAAGCCTGGAAGAGGTGGTAGTCAGTAGGCGCAAGGTCTGGTGAATACGGCGGATGGCAGATAGTTTCCGAGTCAAGCCTCTGTAGTTTGAGCAGCGTTGTTGGTGTGACATGTGGCCGAGTGTTGTCTTGCCAGAGGATTGATTGGCCTGTCTCTATTGACCAATCTGGGCTGCTTAATCACAAGCACACTCATCATTTCATCCAATTGGTTGCAGTAGACAATCTGCTACAATAGACTGACCAGTTCTCACGAAGCTGTAATGGATAATACCAGCGCTGGACCATCAAACAGACACCACTAGCTTTTTTTGATGAATAGTTGGTTTTGGACTGTGTTTTGGCACTTCATCTTTGTCCAACCATTGTGCCAAACACCTGTGATTGTCAAAAAGAATCCAGTTTCCATCACATGTAATAAATAATATGGTGTGGAAATGGTTCCCCTTTATGTCATGGTAGCAACAAAAGGAAAGCTTTGAGACAATTTCTCTTCTGACAATTTGACTTGTTTAATTCATGCAGAACCCATCTATGCAGCTTCTTCATCTTGCTGATTTGTTTCAAATGGTCCAGTATTGCTGGAATAACAACGTCAAACCTTGCTACTAATAATAATTCACACGTAGGTTGAGACGGATTCGCTTCCACTACAGCTCTCAGCTCATCATTATCCACCTTGGTCTCAAGTCGCCCACATGGCTCATGTTCAAGATTAAAATCACCAGAGCAGAACGTCTCAAACCATCGAAGTACTGTGCGTTCATTAGCCACATCCCTCCCAAACACTTCGTTGATATTTTGAGCTGTCTGCGTGTGCTGCATTGGTGCCACGACAGAACTCATATTTGAAAATAACATGAATTTTTGGCTTATCTATCCATGGTTTCCCAAAAATTGCTATATAAAAATTTGAAAGATAATCACAAGCCAAAATATGCCCTTGAAAGACTGAGAATGTAGCGTCACAATAAAAATAGGAGGTGTCAAAGTGAAATGTCAGAGATTTCAACTGTCAAGCTAAGTGCTTAAGGAAATCGGACATTTCATACTTAACAACTTTTCTGTTTCTACAAATCTGAGTACTCTAGGTGCCTCACAGAAGAAGAATCATACAGCATTGGTCCTTATGTGATTGGCTTGTTTCATTTAGCATGATGTCCTCAATGTTTATCCATGTGACAGGATTTCCTTCCTTTTTAAGGCTGAATAATATTCCATTATTTCTATATACCCTATTTTACTTACCCATTCATCTGTGGACACTTGGGTTGCTTCTACCTTTGACTGTTGTAAATAATGCTGCTATGAGCATGGGTGTACAAATATCTCTTTGAGACTTTGCCTTCAGTTCTTCTGGGCATATACCCAGAAGTGGAATGGCTGGATCATATGGTAGTTCTATTTTTATTTTTTTAGGAACTTCCATACTGTATCACACAGTGACTGCACCATTTTACATTTGTACCAACAGTGCACAAAGGCTCCACATCCTTGCCAACATGTATTTCTTTTTCTATTCATTTTCCAGCCATTCAAACAGGTGTGAGGTGGTAGCGCGTTGTGGTTTTTTTTTTGAGACAGAGTCTTGCTTTGTTGCCCAGGCTAGAGTGCAGGGGCCGCACTTGAGGGTTTGAGGGACTTCCCTTAAACCTCAAGCTCCCTCCTCCAAAAGCTCACAGCAACCTCAAACTCCTGGGCTCAGGCAATTCTGCTGCCTCAGCCTCCCAAGTAGCTGGGACTACAGGCATGCACCACCATGTCCGCCTAGTTTTTCCTATATATATTAGTTGGCCAATTAATTTCTTTCTATTTATAGTAGAGACGGGGTCTCACTCTTGCTCAGGCTGGTCTTAAACTCCTGACCTTGAGCAATCCGCCCGCCTCGGCCTCCCAGAGTGCTAGGATTACAGGCGTGAGCCACTGCACCTGGCCCACATTGTGGTTTTATTTTTTTTTTTTTATTTTTTATTTTTTATTTTTTGAGACAGAGTCTCACTTTGTTACCCAGGCTAGAGTGAGTGTCGTGGCGTCAGCCTGGCTCACAGCAACCTCAATCTCCAGGGCTCAGCGATCCTACTGCCTCAGCCTCCCGAGTAGCTGGGACTACAGGCATGCGCCACCATGCCCGGCTAATTTTCTGTATATATATTTTTAGTTGGTCAATTAATTTATTTCTATTTTTGGTAGAGACGGGGTCTCGCTCAGGCTGGTTTCAAACTCCTGACCTTGAGCAATCCGCCCGCCTCGGCCTCCCAAAGTGCTAGGATTACAGGCGTGAGCCACCACGCCCGGCCCCACATTGTGGTTTTAATTTGCATCTTCTGCCGATCAGTGATGTTGGGCATCTTTTCATGTTTGTTGGCCATTTGCGTGTGGCCCCTTTTTCCTAAGGGGTGCTCTCAGGAGCTCTGCCCTGCCACCAGAGTGATGGCTTCGGGGAGGATCTTTGGTGGCCAGTAGGGCTGTGGTCCTTGCCCCAACTGGCCACAAACTGCTCTTGCATAATTCTGTGGCCTCTTCAGACACCTCCCTGCTCAGAAGAGTTGTGTCGGGGCCTAATAACCAAGCTCACTGTGCGTGAGCTCTAGCGCAAAGCTAAATCCTGAAGCTCTGACCCGAGTCCGCTCTGCGTGTCTGCCGCAGAATAGATAACCGGGCATTGCGACCACTCTTTCTGGTAGGCTCAGACCTTTTCCTTAAATTCACCCCACAAGGCCACTGCTCTGCACAAACATCACTTGGCTCTAGGAGGTAGGTGGTGGCTTTGCAGAGGATGGAGATTTCAACGTGTCCAACAAGAGGCCTGTGTGGCAGCTCACAACAGACAGAAACCTGGCAGGGACTGAGGCAGGGGCTGCACTTGAGAGTTTGAGGGACTTCCCTTAAACCTCAAGCTCCCTCCTCCAAAAGTAAAAATAGTTCAGCTGGCCTGTTCTCCCTCCCCTTCCACCCCCCAAACCTTGGCGGTGCCTGATGACAGCTCTGGAATGTTGAGTGATGCCTTTCCCTTTCCAAGTGGTCTGAGAGGCCTCGGCTGCCCTGGCTTGGGGGTTTGGGGACAATTGAGTCCCAAGTTCCCCTAGCCCTTCTGACTCCCTGAAAGTTGTAAGACTCTGGGTAGAAGCCCAGAGAGGGACAGTAACCTCTGGAAGGCCCCGAAGCTTGCAGAGAAATACTGAAATCACCTGGGCTGTGGGAAGGACACACTCACAGTCAGGCTTTGCAGGAATACACAACCTGGGTGGCCTAAGTGGTCAGAAGGGGTGGCATGGCCCAAGCCCTGTCCCTGCTCTACATCCTTGGGGACCCATTCCCCACCTCCCCTGGGGCACCTGGGGCAGGTGGAGGTTCTAACGGATCCAACCCCCAACCAGCTCACCACTGGGGCTGAGACCAGGTCAGGGCCCTGGGGGAAAAGCCCCTGGATGGCCCCTGGGCTGGCCACAGCTGACCACCGAGGGCTGCTGAAGATGCGGCAAGGGCCACGACCCCTGTGGACAGGCTGCGCTGTGGAGCAGAGGGGACACTGCTTGCAAGAGTCTGCCTTCTCCGTCCCTGTGCTGTGTGGCGACATGGGGCAGGGCCAGCCACGCTCCTCTCCGCCCACACGTGTGCCAGCAGGGGGTTCCGGGATTCAGTGGGCACCTCAGGGGAGAGGACTCAGGCAGCCCCCATCCATGGTGACATCAAGGCCCCCTCTTGTCCTTCTGCAGACCCTGGTCCTCCCGTCACACAAATATTAGCCACAGTGGTTCCCTACAAATTGCTAGACCAACTGTTAGCATAGCAGAGATATATGCTCAGGGTTCTCTAAGTGTATCTGCAAGCCAGCACATCAGCAACACCTGGGAACTTGTTAGGCATGCAGGCCCCTGACCTGCCCACCTACCGAGGCACACTCCGGGGGTAGGGCTCAGTAGTCTGTTTCAATAAGCCTTCCAGGTGATTCTGAAGGATGTTCAAGTTTGACAACCACTGCTCTGGAGGTAACCTTAGCCTGATTTTTTTTTCTTTTCTTTTTCTTTCTTTCTTTCTTTCTTTCTTTCTTTCTTTCTTTCTTTCTTTCTTTCTTTCTTTCTTTCTTTCTTTCTTTCTTTCTTTCTTTCTTTCTTTCTTTCTTTCTTTCTTTCTTTCCTTCCTTCCTTCTTTCCTTTCTTTCCTTTCTTTCCTTTCTTTCTTCTTTTTTTTTTGAGACAGGATCTCACTGTCACCCAGGCAGGAATGCAGTGGTGCCAGCATAGCTCACTGCAGCCTCTAACTCCAGGCCTCAAGTGATCCTCCCACCTCAGCCTCCCAAAGTGCTAAGTAAGCTTAGGGGTGTTAACCAGCGGGCCCCTTAGCCTCTGGAATTTTGAGTGGTTGGTTCGAACTCAACTTTTAGGAATGGGTATCTTTATCTCAAAGAAACACAGAGCAATTTGGGGAGCTACCTACGCTCTCAAAGGACTTGAATTTATTTTAGTAAAAAGGAGGAGTGGGTAGGGATTGAAGAAGGTCTGCTCCTCCTCCTCCCCAGCGGCCAGCTCCAGCATGCTGGGAGACCACCGGCTCCCCTCGGAGAGGTCCGCGTGAGCAGCAGCGGCGGTGGGAGCGGCCTCGCCGCGCAGACTTGGGGGTCCATTGTTGGAAAGCTGTTTGCGGTCGCCCAGAGATAGTGTCCCACCTCGAGGCGCTCTGGATTTAACGTTCTAGTATGCGCGGCTGGAAGCCCCCAGACCCCTGGCCATCCTTCCAAGGGTACAGACCTGGATTCCGCCTGGGCCCCCTAGGGCGCCGCGGGCGGGCACCAGGTGTGCGCCGTGCGCTGCCCCGGCCCCCCGCCCCCGCCGAGTCGAGTCGGGAGCCCGGAGCCAGGCGGGCTAGTGCCCTGCGGGCAGGGCCGGGCGTGGCAGCCGCTGTCCTCCGGGGAGGGGCGACCCCGCCCCGACCCCGCCCTCCCGGGCCGGCCAATGGAGGCTGCGGCGCCGCGGGGATTGGAGCCCGCGTGGGGTGGCCGCCCGGGGGCCGGGACAGGGGAGGGCGAGGCCCGGCGGGCGCCGCCACCGCGGTTATAAGGCAGCAAAAAGTTGCCTGCGCCGAGAGCCCTGCAGGCGCACGCTCGTACGGCGGCCGCAGCGGCAGGGCGGGGCCGGGAGCGGCGGGGACCCCGGGGACGCCACCTCGCTTCCCTGGGTGTCTCGATCGGGCCTCGGAACGTCCCGGGATCCCCAGGACTTTCGCGCACAGCCATGGGTGGCGTCGGGGAGCCCGGAGCGGGGCGGGGGCCGCGGGAGGGGCCCGTGCGGCCGGGGGCGCCGCTGCCCACCTACCGCTGGGAGCAGATCCGCCAGCACGACCTGCCTGGCGACAAGTGGCTGGTCATCGAGCGTCGCGTCTACGACATCAGCCGCTGGGCACAGCGGCACCCGGGGGGCAGCCGGCTCATCGGCCACCACGGCGCTGAGGATGCCACGGTAAGGAAGGCACCAACGGCGGGGTGGAGCCTGGCGTCCGCTGGCCCTGGGCCGTGGGCACCGTGTCCCCCTCCACCTGCGGGACCTTAGCATCCTTCCTTCCTTCGGACCTTTGACCTCCACGCCCGGGACCCAGAGTTGGGACAGACTGGCGCGGTGGGGTAAGGAGGCCACCTCCTTGCGTGGAGGGCCGGCAGGCTGTCTCCAGAGCAGGTCTGTGGGGGAGGAAGGGGCTCTCAGAGGTGGGCGTGTCTTGGTGCACAGAGCCTGCCCCGGGCGAGTGCCCTCCCTGTCGCTCTGAGGTTCCTCAGACCAGGGCACTCGTGCTGGGTGCTTGCTGGGCTCTAGGGGCAGGGCAGGGTCTCCAGGGTTGACAGGGATGTGCTATCCGAGGCTGGGGGCTGGGCAGAGCCGGAAGGTCTGTGGCTTTCCCAGGAGTTGCTGTAAATGGCTCTGAGGGGCAGTGAGTGACTCACCTCTCCTGGGCTAGCAGCTGCACGTGGGAGGACTTTGCCAGGCAGGCTGGGTGGGCCTCCTTGGGAAGCACAGTCACCCCAGGAGCAAGCTGGCCTCTGGGGACCCCGACTTCCCCTTCCCAGCCCCTGTCTAGACTGGGCGGGATGTGGCCCCGGGCCCACGGGACCGTCTGCTGGGAGCCCAGTGGTGGAGCAGCCTCTTGGAACAGACTTACCAGCCCCTTGTGCTCAGTCCCCCACCTGGAGAACAGGGCCACGGTGCTCTGTTGACCGTCAGATTTCTAGGTTGGCCACACGAGGTACCAGGAAGGTCTTCAAGACCTGAGGGGATGAATCCCTAACAGTGGGACTTTAGGCAGCAGAGGAGATTCTGTCCTGTCCCACGACTGTCACCCTTCCTGTGCCAGGGCCACCTGTTTTCTGCCCACTGCCTCCTCCCACGGGTTGGGCAGCCTCCCTTCCCCCCTTGACCCCAGCAAGCAGAGGGGTGAGGGTGAGACTCCTGAAATTCCAGACTGAGAGAAATCCTCTCTGAGGGACTGGGCACTGGCCTGAGGGGCCAGCATCGCCGGGTTGACTCAGCCTGTGGGCCTGTGAGTATGTGGGCATGTGGGCGCCTGGCGCGGGGGCCTGGCGTGTGCACAGGTGAGCGGGGATGTGCGTGTCTGCCTTTCTGCCAGGGCGTGGTGGGTTGGATGAGGAGCACGGCCCCTCTGCCTCGGCCTGGCTCAGCCCCCGGCCTCCCTTCCAGGGTCTCATGGGTGCCTGCTCTGGCCTTTTCAACCGGTAGGACAGGATGGGAGCAGGTGAGGGGAAGGACCACAGAGAGCTTTTATTCATGGCTCTTTCCTGTTTGGTGCCAGGCCGACGGGGGCCCTCACGTGTGGAATTCCTGACTTACCTTTAGCTTGGGACCCTGGCACCTCCACCTGGCAGTTTTCTCGCTGATTTGTGGCCAATAAGATCTGGTGGGGGTGAACGGAAACTCTCTGCCACCTGGGGCTGGGTCCTGGCTCTGCCATTAGAGGCTCTGAGCCACCTTGAGCCAGGCATGTCACTCCTCTGAGCCTCAGTTTCCTCCTCTGTCAGGTGGGGAGAGTTGGGCCAGACACTGAGCTGGCCAAGGATAGAACTGTGCCTTCTTAACTCCATGGCCCCAGGGCACCACGTACTAGTTTGTGTTCAGTAAATGTTGCTGGCTCCTAAGTGACAGTGTGCCCTACAAACTGTAGAGTGCCGTGGGACAGCCCTGCATGGCTCCCTGTTTGCTGGGTGGCCTTGTCTGGTTACATTCCTGTCTTTAATAGGAAGGGGCTGCTCTAGGCCATCTCTTAGCTCCCTCAAGGCCCCAAACACTGGGCTGGAGCTGCCAGAAATACCTGGTCTGTTCCCGCCAAAGGGCTGTGAGGTGGTTGAGGCAGACAACCCCAGGCTCTGTTCACCATGGGGCCACAGGGCACACCAGGCGTTGGACCAGCCCAGTGGCCTTTGTGGTCTGAGTGCAGACCTCAGGCGCCCTATCCCGAGCCTTGGGGCTCAGGTCTGGGGGGACAGCCATCCCGCAGGGCCGGCTCCAGCAGCACCTCTCACCAGCCTGGCTGCCCATCAGCTGCTCTATGTCCAGGCAGCAGACGCCTTCCTGCCAGGAAATTCCCGGAGTTCCTGTGCCGTGAAATCAGCCTATGGCCATCCTGGGACACAAAGCCAGGTACCCTAGGGAGAGCACTCTGGGCCCTGGGCCAGGTTTGTCTAAGTGTCACAGGCAGCCTGAGACTAGTGGCCAGGGAGGGGTGAGGCCCAGCCGACTGGTCACGAGTACTCGAGGCACACGCACGGAGCGCCTGCCCTGTGCCAGGCTCTGAGTTCCGTGCTGGGTACACTGAGACTCTCCCTTTAGTCCCTAAAACGCCTCTGTGAGGCAGGTACTGTCATTGCTACTCCCACTTTACAAACGAGAAAAGTGAGACCCAGAGACACAAAGGGACTTGAAGTTAAGTGGTAGTTCTGGGGTTTGAGTCCATAGCCATGCTCTTAACCACATGCTACACGGCCACCTAGCTGTGTATGTCATTCATTCATTCATTCATTCATTCATTCATTCATTCATTCATTCTTCAACCATCGACTCACTAAATCCATTGGCGAGCATCACCCATGCGTCACCCGCTGTTCTAACCTCTGAAGATGTAGCTGTGGACACCGCACCTGCAGGGAGGGAGTTCCCGGCAGAGGGGCCAGCGGCAGCAAAGGCCAGAGGTGGCCGCGGTCGAGAGCAGTGGGGAGAAGGGCCTGGCTTCCACTGGACGTGTGTACCTTGCGAGACTTTGGCTGCATTCTGGGGAGGAGGACAGAGCAGGGTGGACACCTACAGGGATCCCTTGGAGAGAGCAAAGGCAGAGCCTCCCAGACGTGTAGGGGTGAGGGAGGGGATGATGGGGACCTGCCTGCCCCGGGAGAGGCCACTCAGAAGAGGTCACCGTTTAACTGGGTCCTGCAGTGACAGCGTGGCCAGGGCAGAGGGCAAGAGATGCCACAGACATAGGCACACCAGTGGGAGCCACTAGGATTTAGCTCTGTGTTGTCTGTAGAGAGGGGGCTTGGCCTCTCTCTGTGACCATGGACACATACTTTCCCTAGTGGGTCTCAGTTTCCCCAGTAGCATAATGGGGACAAGAATGCATTCATCCTGGGCACACTGCGGGATGGTGCAGGGTGTCTGGTTCCTGGGGACAGCAAAGCCGTGTACCCATAGAGTGGTGAACCCATGGCCCGTCGGTTCTTGGGGAGGCTGAGAGGTGTCCCAGCAGCTCTGGTGCCCTTTGCCCTTTGCCCTTTGTGCTGAAACCCTAAAAGCCGTGGGAAGATCCAACCTCCAACAGACCTTCTGAGCCCGCTGCCTTAGGACCCTTCCTCTAGGTGGCCCACCCCCAGGCCCTACCTGAGCCGGAGGTGTTGGTGCCACACTGAGGCTGCGTCGTAGTAATCGCAGCCAACAGTTACTGCGCACGCGCTATTCTGAGGGTTGCAGACGTGATAACTAGTTCTCCTAACAACCTTGTGAAGCGGGTCCTATTGTAAGCCCATTGTGCAGATAAAACTGAAGCTGAAAATGGGCGGGTTTTGTTTTGTTTTGTTTTTTGTTTTATTTTTTGGAGACAAGGTCTTACTCTTGCCCAGGCTAGAGTGCAGTGGCTCCTTATAGTTCACTGCAGCCTCGAACTCCTGAGCTCAAGCAATCTTCCTGCCTCAGCCTCCCAAGTAGCTCAGACTATGTAGGCCTGCATGACCATGCCCGGCTAATTTTTTTCTATTTTTTTATAGAAAAATAAAAAATTTTTGTAGAAAAATTTAAAAAAGTAAAAAAAAAAATTTGTAGGTATTGCTTTTGCTCAGGCTTGTCTCAAACTCCTGGCCTCAAGAGATCCTCCTGCCTCAGCCTCCCGAAGTGGTAGGATTACAGGTGTGAGCCACCATGCTCGGCTTAAAACTGGGTGATGTAATGGGACTTCTTAGAAGGGCCTTCATCCTGGGGCTTGGGGGATGGGGTTTGCGTTTGGGTGGGAGCTGGGGAGGGGACGGGGGTACTGGGCAGATCCGAGGCAGAGTGTGGGTGGGGCTGTCTTGATAGTCTTGCTGGCTATGCAATGGGACCACTGTGGGCCAGTGAGCATTTTCTGCAATGTCCCCACCCAGCCAGACCCCTTTCCCAGAGGGGCTTCAGTGCCTTGCCCCCTCCCAGGGAAGGATTAGGCATCATCTGGCACCCACAGGACCTCAGCATGCCACAGGGCAGCATTCCTCATTCTTCCTGAGGGTCCCTGGGCTGCTGTGGAGTTCTCACGAAACAGCTGGGCTTCAGTGGTAGAGCCACCCTTCACTGGGACTTCAGGGTGCTGGGGGACAAAGGTGGCTTCCTGGGGGCACCTGCCCTTGACCTGCGTTCTGCTACACAGGCCAGAGTTGGATGTGCCATGTTCAGAGCTGGGCTTCCTTGTGCCTCAGTTTCCTCATCTGTAAAATGGGTACCAATAGTGCTTCCCCACTGGCCTCCCATGAGGGGTGCCAGGCAGAGGTTGGGAAGGAGCACCTGAGCCGGGCATGAGCCCCTGCTTCATCCACCCACCTGGTAGAAGGAGGGAGGCAGGAATGTCCTGGGTGTGTCCTCTGAGGCATATGAGGACATGTCCAGCAAAAGCACTAGGAGGCAGCAAGGACAGATCCGGACCACCTGAGCCCCAGCAGCCCTGCCCTGTTCCCTGCTCCACCCCCTTCATGACTGATCTGGAACATTCCCTGTTCTTTGGGGAGTGACCAAAATCTCTCCCTCCCCCGCTGTGTCTCTGGGCTGGAAGGAGGCTGCCGGCCCCTCCTGTCCCCCACGCCCAGCTTGGCAGGGCTTGGCAGGCAGAGCAGCATCTCCTCGCTCCTGCCCCTCACCTGCCAGCCCCTCCTGGCAGCGCCCGTCGCCAGTGGGCTCTCGGGAGAAGGCGCATCAGGACCTCGAGGCTCAGGCGACAGCGGCTGCATGCGGTACCCTGTGCTGGATGCCAGGCCCCTTCTAAGTGCTTTACCCGCACTGGCTCCGTCTGCCCAGCAGCCCAGTGAGATGGGCATTTGTGGTCCCGTTTTACTGACAAGAAAATGCAAAGTGGAGAAGGGCGCGGTCTCGCCTGGAGCTCCCTGGCTCCTGAGTGGCGGCAGTGCAGGTCCCGTCCTGGCCAGGCTGGCTCCGGAGTACCCTCCCCCAACCAGCTGCTGTGTGGACTTCATGGTGGCACTGGGGGCAAGGGGCGGGGCTCCGGTGGCCAGCTGAGCCACTCCTAGGTCTGCAGCGACCCAGGCAGAGCTGGGCTGGGAGAGTCTGAACCCCTCAGGACACTGACCTGGGTTCAAATCCCAGCTCTGCCACTACCCACTGTGTAACCTGGGCAGGTGTCCTTGCCCTCTGAACCAGCACTTCCTCACCAGGAAGCAGTTCGCATCCCTGGCTCGGGCGCCGTGGAAGGTTGGCTCTTGTCCACTTATTCACACCTGCTATTGAGCCCCTGCTCTGTGTTAGCCTCTGAGAACAGACCCTGTCGCTGCCACCAGGAGCTTATGTTTAGGGGTGCCAGCCCTGCTCCGAGAACTGAGGAAAGACCTCGAGTGCCGCCTTTGGCTCCCCTGGGTGGGCACGGGGGGTCACAGTGGCATGCACACGCCTGGGAGGATGCTTCCAGGTGCACCACGGGTGGGTGAGGGTGGGACCCCCGCAGTGTCCTGAGACTCAGTTGGTGTAACTCAGGACCACCTTCCTGTCCCCACATCCCAGGCTTCCAGCAGCTGGTCCTTGGCTGCTTGGCCTAATGGCCAGCCTGATGGAGACTCATGATGGAGACCTCCCAGGAGGCCCACTGCCTCCCCTCCGGCCCAAGAATGGATACCCTGGGGTGACTGCTGAGTCGACACAAACACAGCTTTACAGTCAGACTCAGGTTCTGATCCAACCTCAGGCAGATGGAGCTGTGTGACGTGGAGGAAGTGGCTTAACCTTTCTGAGCCTTAGCTTCTGCCTGGGCCCTGGGTCCTGTAGTAGAGGCCCAGAGAGGACTAGGTCATGTGACCCTGGCCCTGTGTTGCCTGCTCTGCCTGTTCCTACCCCAGGCTGGGTGTTTTCACAACTCCCTTATCACTCTAAAGGTTAGCCCTACCGGGCTTGGCCTGGAGCGGTGTCTCAAGCCTGTAATCCTAGCACTGGAGTCGGGCCAACCTGCTCCCCCAGATCCTCAGCTCAAGGAATCAGGGGACAGGAGAGGGAAGTGCTGGAGGGAGGAGACCCTGGGGCGGTAGCCACTGCGTGCGCGTCTGCACGTGCGCCGTCTGTGCAAGGCTGTGCGTGGCTGCGTGTTCGCGCGTGCCCGTGGGCATGTTTCTGAGTGAGTCTTGCTTGCTGAGGCGGTTGGTGGGCGTGCATGCAGGCGTGTGCACGTGTGTGAGACACTCCTTGCTGTGCCTCTGGGCTCCTCTCGCTGCCAAGGGGGTTTCAAAGGAAAGGGAGGGAATCAGTGTCACGCTTGTTCAGCCTTGAAAGGGCAGGGACATTCTGTCACACGCTACCACATGGATGAACAGTGAGGACGCTTTGGCAAGTGAAACAAACCAGAGGAAAAGGACAAGTGTTACATGAGTCCTTCTATAGGCGGTTCCCAGAGTCTCCAGATCCGTAGAGACAGAAGCACAGTGGTGGCTGCCGGGGCCGGGGCAGGAGGGACTGGGAAGTTAGTGTTTAATAGGGCCAGAGTTCCAGCTGGGGAGATGCTGGAGATGGGTGGTGGGGATGGTTGCACAACATCGTGAATGTACTTAACGCCACTGAACTGCACACCTACCTAAAAATAGTACATTTTATGTATATTTTACTACAATTAAAAAACATTACAAAAAAAACAAAAGAGTTAATGGCCAGGCTTGGTGGCTCTCGCCTGTAATCCTCGCACTCTGGGAGGCCAAGGTGGGCGGATCGCTCAAGGTCAGGAGTTCGAAACCAGCCTGAGCAAGAGTGAGACCCCGTCTCTACTATAAATAGAAAGAAATTCATTGGCCAACTAAAAATATATAGAAAAAATTAGCCAGGCATGGTGGCACATGCCTGTAGTCCCAGCTACTCGGGAGGCTGAGGCAGTAGGATCACTGGAGCCCGGGAGTTTGAGGTTGCTGTGAGCTAGGCTGACGCCATGGCACTCTAGCCTGGGCAACAGAGTGAGACTCTGTCTCAAAAAACAAACAAACAAACAAACAAAAAACCCTACTGAAGATTGGTTTTATATTGAGATTTATATAACTGGTTATGTGAATATATTTAAATACTAAGGAAATCCCTTCACGGTCTTGGAGCCAAGCAAGACTTACTGGTGTTTTAAGTTGCCTTTTATTTATTGAAAGGCATTTTAGTGTGGTTTATGTGTAATATCAAATAAAGAATAGTTAACACTTGTCACATTTTATAGACAGTCTAGAAGGTTAAATGCTTTTAAAAGTGAATGTGACAAGAAATAGCAAATTAAACTTCTGAATTCTTTGCTACGTAAGTCAGACTAAGTTATCATTTAGGATTGCCTTTAAACAGCTCTTCAGAAACACATAAAACTGTAGAACTTCTGTATATGTGTGATTGGTAATAGTGCTTTTACCAACTCATAAGAAAGATGAAAGTAGAAGAGATATCAACAAATTTAAAAATGATATGTGATCATAACTTAAAATAATTAAAAACAGCCGGGCGTGGTGGCTCACGCCTGTAATCCTAGCACTTTGGGAGGCCGAGGCGGGCGGATTGCTCAAGGTCAGGAGTTCGAAACCAGCCTGAGCGAGACCCCGTCTCTACCAAAAATAGAAATAAATTAATTGACCAACTAAAATATATATACAAAAAATTAGCTGGGCATGGTGGCACATGCCTGTAGTCCCAGCCACTTGGGAGGCTGAGGCAGGAGGATTGCTTGAGCCCAGGAGTTTGAGGTTGCTGTGAGCTAGGCTGATGCCACGGCACTCACTCTAGCCTGGGCAACAAAGTGAGACTCTGTCTCAAAAAAAATAAATAAATAAAATAATTAAAAACAAAATCACAGATAAGAATAAAAGAGTTAACGTTCAGCAGTCCTGAACCAGTAGGGCCCTGAAGTCTCCCTGCTTTGTTTGGCTCTGGAAACTGAGGCCCCATGAAGAGAATGGACAAGCTCAAGAGTCACACTCCTCACACGTGTCTGTAGTCCCAGCTACTCCTGAGGCTGAGGCGGGAGGATCGCTTGAGCCCAGGAGTTTGAGGCTGGCCTGGGCAACATAGCAAAATCCTGCCTCTTTCAAAAAAAAAAAAAAAAGACCACACACTGAGTGGGGTCAGAGAGCCCCAAGGCTCTTCCCTCCTGGTCCCCCTGCCAGCACCAGCCCCTTTCTCTCGGTTTTGCTGCCCTTCCTTTAAGGTTCAGCTCCAGAGGGGGTGAAGTCTGCACCTGTGCAGCCCCCTCCCCTGCAATGAGGTCCAGGGGCCCAAGTCAGTCCAGGTTGTTCTAGAAGGTGCACCCTCCCAGCACCCTTAGTCCCCAGGCTGCCCTGGACCAATAAGAGCAGGAAGCAGGCAAGGGGACCGGTAAGGTGGATCCTGCAGGTGTGGCCTCTAAATGGGGGCTGGAGGGGCCTGAGGTGCTTCCTTTGCTCCCCCCTCTCCCTGCCCCATTGCATGGGATGTCCTAGAGGTGACCTCAGGGCCCCACTGTCATTTCTGTGTTAGGTTTGGCAGCTGGTAGGCTCATTAGCAGGAGGAAAATAGGAGGCCCCTGTTCTCGCTCAGTTTGCTTCAAAGGTGTTTCCTCTCGCAGCTGGAGGCCCCTCGGTCACCTTCCCTAGGCCCATGGGGACAACAGCACCCAGTCACACTGCCTCTGCAGTTCAGGCTGCCTCGAGGCTGTGGCTGGCCCATAGAGAGCCTCGGAAAGAGCAAGGATAAACATCATGGAAGAGCTGTGAACAATTAATGAGCTGATTGCAATCCCAAACCACAGGCAGATCAGGGAGGCTAAGTGAGCCTAGGTGTGAAGTTCAAGTGTACTGACAAGTCAGCACTGCCCTGGCCACTTCCTGACCGTCCCTTTCCTGAGCCCTTGTCTTTCTCCTCATCTCTCTGTTCCCCTTCCCCTCTTTCTTTTCTCTTCCTTCCTTCTGCACTGTGCCCACCCCAGCTATCACAGAGAATCACAGGAATGGTAGATGATTTGTTTTATTTACTTTTTTTAAAAAAAAGTGTATTTTCAATCAAATTAGTTCGATTGTTCAAGTATATTCTTTGCAAACCCCCAAGAACTCAGTGTATGTGGCCCTTGGTTGATTCTTCTCCCCCTGGTGGCCCAGTGGCCGTCGATGACAGCTTTCCCCATTCACACTCTACCCATTGCTTGGGTTTGTAAAAACTGGGTAAATCTAACACTTGTGATCCAAATTTTATCTTATGTGCATAGAAACGTGCACGACACACAGAAAGCTTTTCAGAAAAGTGGGACTTTTTCGTGAGACGAATCAGAGTCTTCAGGGAGATCTTTCTGCAAATCCAATTTTGCATCCACTCAGCCGTGTCTGGAGAGGGCCCCTGTGCCGGGTGAGGTGGATGGAGCACGGCCGGTGAGGGGTGACAAGGAGGTCTTGTCACCCGGGGCTTAGGGAGGACCAGAAGGACCATGGGCAAGGCTGACCCACTGGTCCTGTTTTGTTGGCTGCTGAACAACCTGCTGACCTTCTGTCCGCCCATCAACAGTTCTTCCGCCCTGTCCCTGCTGGTTGCCTCTGGGTGCTTCTCTGCTGTCCATCTGTCTGTCCACCTAACTGTCTGCTCTCCTTCAGGATGCCTTCCACGCCTTCCACCAGGATCTTGGTTTTGTGCGCAAGTTCCTCCGGCCCCTGCTGATCGGAGAGCTGGCCCCGGAGGAGCCCGGCCAGGATGGAGCCCAGAACGTGAGCAGGGCTCTGGTGGAGGCTCAGCCCCGGGTGGGGACACTGGGAGGCCGAGGGGCACTGTAACATCACCAGTGGCGGCTCCATCTGCGTTCGCCCACGGCAATGCAGGGCCAGGGCTGCGTTTGCCGTCCCTGCCTGGGCAAGCAGCTGAAGGTGAAGCTGCGGCGATGCCCGCAGGGAGCCCAGCTCCGGAGCCAGCACTGGCTCGGCCCCTTCTCTCCTCTGGGCCCCGTCTCCAGCGAGGACCTTGCTGAGCTGGGCTCCAAGGGGAGACTTTGCCACCAGCCAGTCCCCAGCTCTCACCCCACCATCCCCTTTTGGCCACATCCCTTGGGCCTGGCACCAGGAGGAGTGGCAGGGGGCTTGGCGAGCCCTGGAAACCTCCTGAAGGCGACAGGCCTCAATTCCCCGGCTGACCAGCCGCTCCGCCCCGGCAGGCCCAGCTGATCCAGGACTTCCGAGCCCTGCGCCAGGCAGCCGAGGACATGAAGCTGTTCGAGGCCAGTCCCGCCTTCTTCGCTCTGCTGCTGGGCCACATCCTGGCCATGGAGGTGCTGGCCTGGCTCCTCATCTGCCTCCTGGGCCCTGGCTGGGTGCCCAGCACCCTCGCCGCCCTCATCCTGGCCATCTCCCAGGTGACCGCAACACCGCGTTGCAGCCACGCTAGGCCGCCCAGCAGACACGGGGCCCAGCGCTCTGGACATAGTTGCCAAATGAGTGAATGGGCGAATGGGTGAATGAGTGAACAGCTGCAGGGCCCACACGGCATGTCTGGGGGTGGGGCTGTGTCTAAATGGGTCACAGGAGTCCCTTGTTTAATAAATCCTGTGCTAGCAAGTACAGGGCGGGAACCAGCTCCGTGGCAGACTTACAAGCCCTCTACCTCTCTGAGACTCAGTTGTCCTCATCTGTAAGAAGAGAAAGCCTGCCCACAAGGGTCTTGAAATGGAGCATTAGCTGTGGGTGTGCACTGAGAGCTGGAAGGGTCCACAGGGGCTCCAGGGCTGGGGCCCCAGGCGGCCAGCCCCCTCCTCCCTAGCTGGAGCCAGGCACTGGGAGTCCCGTCCCTGCCCGGGCTCCCTCCCAGCGGCTCCTGACCCTGCCTTTCTCCCCAGGCTCAGAGTTGGTGTCTGCAGCACGACCTGGGCCATGCCTCCGTCTTCAGGAAGTCCTGGTGGAACCATGTGGCCCAGCAGTTTGTGATGGGGCAGCTGAAGGTGAGGGTGGTGGTGGGTGGGCAGCCAGGTGCTGAGTGGGGGGCCCGAGTGGGGGGTGCTGCGCTGGGACTGCCCAGCATGTGGGCACAGAGTGGTGGGCGTGCCCGGCCCTACCCCACAGAGCCCCTTCCTCCCCCACAGGGCTTCTCCGCCCACTGGTGGAACTTCCGCCACTTCCAGCACCACGCCAAGCCCAACGTCTTCCACAAAGACCCAGACGTGACTGTGGCACCCGTCTTCCTCCTGGGGGAGTCTTCCGTTGAGGTGGGTGGGGAGGGACGTGGGCACCCTCGAGCCAGGACCAAGCCCCTCACTGTGGCCCTGCCCAGCCTCTGGCCTAGCCCTCCACTCTAGCCAGGCCAAGCCCCTGTCCCCGGTCTCCCCTCCCCACCTTCCAGCCTGCTGGGGCTGATGGGCCAGGTTGCTGGCATCTAGAGTTGTTGCCTTTGACCTTGGCCCCAGCCAGCCGCTGACAGTGGCCTGGGAGGAGGGTCTGGGGAGCCGCTCTCCCAGCCTCCGCCTGTCTCCGCAGTACGGCAAGAGGAAGCGCAGATACTTACCCTACAACCACCAGCACCTGTACTTCTTCCTGAGTGAGTGGCCCTTTGTCCTCCCAGGGGTGGGGGGACGCCCAGCCTGCACTGTCCTCCCCGCTGTCCTGGACTGCTCCCAGCCACCCCCAGTGGCAGGGGTGCCCCTGTCAACCCTCCTCCTCCAGGGTGTCTCCCAGCTCTGCTTGGGTCGCCCCGGCCTCCAACATCTCTCCCTCTGCCAGCACTGCGCCTTTGCCCTGGCCGGTCCCCTGGCCTGGGGCCTTCCAGCCACATGCAGTCACATCCCTGCCCACAGCTTTCCCCACAGCAGCATGGTCTGGAGCCCCAGAGTGTGTGGGCGATTACTGGGGCAGACAGTGAGGATTGCAGGCTGGCCCCAACCTGCCGAGGAAGGGAGGCAGGAGGCGGTGGGGCCAGGGCCAGCCTGGGGAGGCCTGGACACGAGGGAATGAGTGTGGCCCAGGCTTTGGTCATGTGGGTCATCCCAGCTGGATGGGACCAGCACTGGCATCCCACGGGCATTCCTGCAGTGACAGAGCCCCCGTGCCCCGCTGCCCACCCTGCCTCGGCACCGAGCCCAGCCCCTGATCTGTCATGATCCTTCTCGCAGTCGGCCCGCCGCTGCTCACCCTGGTGAACTTCGAGGTGGAGAACCTGGCGTACATGCTGGTTTGCATGCAGTGGGCGGTGAGTGGCTGCTTGGGACCCCAGGCAGGCGGTTGTGTGGTGGGAGGTGGGACCTCGGGGGGCAGCACCTGCCCATGAAGGCAAACGGTGCACACGTGCATGCAACAGTGTGGCCCACGTGTGTGTGCACACAAGAGAGGAGCGAGTGTGCATGTGGCTGGACGCGTGTGCTCAAGCGTGCACATGGCTGTGTGCAAGGTGGGTGTGTGCATGGGGCATGGTGAGGGTGCTCTGCGTGGGGGTGTCCTCCTTGGGGGGCAATTGCTGGGCTGACTCTGCCAGGCCTCTGTGTCCCCACACACCCTGCACGGCACCTCACTTCCGAGGTCAGCCTTGTGAACTGGCAGGGTGGGGGCCCTGTCCCTTTACCCAACTGAGAAAACCCAGAGAGGGCTGGTGCGCTGTCCCAGGCTGCAAGGGAAGTCAGGCAGAAGGGGTGGATGAACGCAGTCCCCCAACACCTGCCAGGCCCCCAGACCCCGCCGCCTGGAGACCACTCAGTATTGCCTCTGTCCTCCTCTGCAGGACTTGCTCTGGGCTGCCAGCTTCTATGCCCGCTTCTTCTTGTCCTATGTCCCCTTCTACGGCGTCTCTGGGGCCCTGCTCCTCTTTGTTGCTGTCAGGTATGGCCAGATTCGAATGGCAGGGCGTGGGGAGGTCATACACGTGTGGCAGGCGGCCTGACTACAGTCCTCCTGCCTCAGAGCCTCCATGTCCCCATCTGCAGAATGGGCCAGCAGCTTGCCTCCCTGGGTTGTTGGGGAATCAAATAAACATGAATGTAGCAGCATCCTGGGGGTGGTGGGTCTGGGGGAAGCAGCCTGGCTTGCAAGTGGCCCCATGGGTGTCTACCCTCAGAGCAGGGCCACCCTGGGCTCAGCCTTGTGGCAGATCCTGCCCTGTTCAGCTTCTTCAAATGAGGGAGTGAGTACCACAGTCCCATTGTACGGATGAGCAAGCTGGGGCCCCTGTCTGGGGAACCGCAGCCCTCCAGCCTCCACTTAGGGTGCCTAAGTGGCCTGCTGGACATGGGCAGTGCCCGAGCCTCCCCCACAGGGTCCTGGAGAGCCACTGGTTCGTGTGGATCACGCAGATGAACCACATCCCTAAAGAGATCGGCCACGAGAAGCACCGGGACTGGGCCAGCTCTCAGGTGGGCGGCAGGGGTGGGGCAGGCTGGGATGCCAGCTGGCCAGGACGGATGGGGCCCTGATGGGGCTGCAGGGAGGGGGTGTGGCATGGGCTCAGGGCTCCGTGCCAGCCTCTCTCACCTGTGCCCCACTGGCTCCCGGCAGCTGGCGGCCACCTGCAACGTGGAGCCCTCGTTCTTCATCGACTGGTTCAGCGGCCACCTCAACTTCCAGATCGAGCACCAGTGAGTGCAGGTCCCCGCGGCCCCACGGGCGGGGGGTGAGGCCTGAGCCCAGGGGCCAGACCAGGAGCCCTTTTCCGTCTTTCCTGGGGAGGCCAAGACAGGAGCCCTGGACTTGGTGGGGGCCCGGGGAGAGGTGGTGAGCAGGGGCTGGGAGGCGAGGCGTGGGCGGGGCTACCCGTGGTAGTCCCCCAACCTCAGGTGCCAGCACACGCTCCCCACCCCCAGCCTCTTCCCCACGATGCCGAGGCACAACTACCGCAGGGTGGCCCCGCTCGTCCAGGCCCTGTGTGCCAAGCACGGCCTCAGCTACGAGGTGAAGCCCTTCCTCACCGCGCTCGTGGACATAGTCAGGTAAGGCTGCAGCCCAGCCCCTCGGCTCACGGTGGTGGCCCTGGGCAGGGCCCTCGCCCGCCCTGGTCCTGGTCAACCCCCTCCCAAGCACCCATGTGAGCCCCTCCCTAAGAGCTGGCATGCCGGCCCTCCTGCCCTCAGTGTGGGCCCCCCCTCCTTCCCAGCGTGCATTCGCTCCGTGGGGACTTTGGAGCCCCCGCCATGAGCTCAGCCCCATCCTACAAACACATCTGTGTTCTGTGGGGAGCAGGTCTATGCAGGCCTAACCCCAAAGGCCCAGGGGCTCAGAGACTGAAGAAAGAGGCTGATAAATTCAGTTTCTCAGACAGAAACATGTAATAGGGACTTACACACAGAAGTGATGTCTCAGGTGGCCATGAGACGGTGATGCCCGCACCCCCCCTCCACAGATACCCTCTATGGAGCAGGCTTTTTGGGTGAAACATGTGCCGCTGGTCACCTCTCAGACGTTTTGGGGAAACTTGTGACCTCTGGGGAGTTAGATAAGCATTCTTGTGAGGGTTGGTCTGTGCTGTGGGTATTGTTCCAAGAGCTTGCTGCACAATACCTTGGTATGCAGGGGCGAGACATTTGTCCTCACGCAGTTGCACTTGCGGGTGGCGTCACTCGCCTTGCAACAGGCTGTTTTCCTACAGTCAGTGAGCAAAACAGGCCAAGGCGCTTCTGCAAGCAGCTATTATAGAATAACAAATGAGTAAATTACAGAAAATGTAAGATACACTCTAGAATAACAAATGAGTAAATTACAGAAAATGTAAGATACACTCTGGCAAAACAACCACAAAAATCCTAAGTGTGGAGCGGGGGAGGGGATGGGAAGTGGGCCAGGCGGAGGTTGCAATTTTTTTTCCTTTTTTAAAATGTTAGATCTAGGGGGTACGAGTTGGATTCTGTTATATGTAGATATCGTATAGAGGTGCAGCGTGGGCTTATGGTGTACCCACAACCCTAATATTGTGCATTGTACCCTGCAGGTAACTTTCCATTCCTCACCCCTCACCCCTGTGAGCTTCCAATGTCCATTATGCCACTCTGTGTGTCCTTGCGTAGCCACAGTTTAGCTCCCACTTATAAGTGAGGACATGCAGCATTTATTTTTCCATCCCTGAGTTACTTCACTTAGGATAATGGCCTCCACTTTCATCCAGGTTGCTGCCGGGGTTGCAGTCTTTTAATAGCGTGTGCAGTGCTGAGAAGCTGACGTGTGGGCAGAGACAGGGCAGAGAGGGCTGGCACGGGGGCATCTGTGAAGGGCACAGCAGGCCGAGGGCCTGAGGCAGGAACTTGCTGGTGTGCACCCGAGGGGAGGAGGGACACGCCCAGCTTTCATCTTGGAAAGGCGCCCTGACTGGGCATACACGGGCAAGGCAGGAATCGAACTCGAAAAGTGTAGAGCAGAGGCCCCTGCAGCCATCCAGGTGAGGGGTGATGGGGCTCAGCCCTGGCGGTCGCCTTGGAGGAGGGGTTCAGAGGTCAGATTCTAGGTCTCCTACCTCTGTGCCTTTGCACATGCTGTTCCCTTTACTCGATGCCCTTCCTTCTGTACTGGTGTTCACACTCCCGCTTCTCCTTCACCGCCCATCCCAGCCTGATCCTCTGAGCCCCTGCCATTCGCTCAGCCCCCGTAGAGCACCTGGCACAGGGCTTCTGAGCGAGTCGTTATTTCTGGCTCCTCCGCCCAAGCCTGGGCGGCTGGTGGGCAGGTTCCATGTCCTACGTGTCCCTGGGTCATACCCCTGCAGGAGGAGGCAACAGGGAGAACTGGGTGAAGGGGGGACAGGCCCACCCAGGCTCATGCCTGGATTGCACTCCGGCTAGTGAGCGCTTAGCCTCTTCTCCCAGCCCACGACCTGGCCCCATGCAGTTACCTGTGCCACGCAGAAAGGGGGCCACATGGAATGGGGATGTCCCCACTTACACTCACCATGGGGGGTTTAGCCATGTTAGGGTCTTGCAGCTGCTTCCCTAACACCCATCCCCCTCCCCGCCCAGGTCCCTGAAGAAGTCTGGTGACATCTGGCTGGACGCCTACCTCCACCAGTGAAGGCGGCAGAGGGGGTGAGGGCTGCGGGCCCAGCAACCCCCAAGCCGGCCCCACGTGGGATCAACACTCCAGCCCTCCCCCCGGCGGCCTGGGGGTGCCCTGCCTGCCCCTCGCCTGTCTGTTCAGCAGCCCCATGGCTTTGGCTCTGGGCCCAACAGGGCCGGGTAGAGGGAGGGTACATAAAGCCACACGGCAAGCATGGCATGTTTTCCTAGAGCAAGAACTGGGGGAAAACTCTTATTTTTATATAAAAACACACTGAGATATATTATAGAATAGAGCACTGAATCTGCATGAATTTTGGAGCTGGGGTCTCAGACTCCCCAGTGTGTTCAGGCCCTTGGGCCATCGGGGTGTCGGGAGATGGTGGCTCTGGGTGCTCTGGGTTGGGGAGCTGCTGGCTGCCCGGGTTCAGATCCCCCCAAGGGCCTGGTCCGTTCCTGGTCACCCCCTCACCAGCAAGCTGGGGCGAGTCGAGCTGGGCTTCACCTGTGCACCATGGGACGGGGCTGGCCCTGCAAATGAGGATCCAGGGCTGAGGGCCATGTCTGCGGGCATCTCTAGAGCACCGGATGGGGAAGCCACTCTGTCTCTGGACCTGCACCAACCTCCTCGCAGCCCTCGTGATGGGGGTCCTCAGGGGGCCCGGTGGGGTGGGCCACCTGTTGATTTCAGCACCGCACTTGGCATCACACGGGAGATGGTGCAGCCTGACTCTGCCCAGTGCCCTGCAGGGGGTGACAGTGACCTCCCCCATGCCTACCTGTGGCCCGGTGCTGGCCTGCAGTTGCTGCAGTGAATAAGCCAGACCCCCAAGGCATGGCCTTCCCTGTCCCTGAGTTCCTGGCATCTGGGGACTCACCCAGACTGGCCATCGTCCTTGGGCAGGACACTGCCCCTCACCAGGCCTCAGGCTCCTCATCTGACAATGGGTGAAGTCGGACTGTGCCTGTGGATTTTTGGCACGTACTGGGGAGGGCTTTGAGTTGCCTTTTGGGGCGTCCTGGCTTGGGAAGAAGGGAGGGCTGGACGACAGCCTGCTCGGCCCCAGCGCCCGCGCGCTGACAGCTCCACGCTGCGCTGAAGGTCTCGTCTCAAGTGTCAGCAGCATAAAGAAGAGAAAATTGAAATGCTGAGCTAGGATTTCTCCAAGGCCTTTCTGGAGTGGGAGCCAGGGTTGCCCACCAGCTGCAGGGATCGCCCCCACCCTGTCGGGCTCCCACTGGTCTGGGCTGGGCTCCTTTCGGGAGGAGGGACGGGCGCAAACCCTGCGATTCTTGTTCCGTCCTTCCCGAGCCAGCCTTCTGTGAGGCTGGGGAGATGCCATGCTGCCCCCAAGCCACCCCCTCCACAAGGCAGCCTTGGGCGTCTCAGCCTGTGAACTTCTCTTCCAAGACTATCTAGAAAGCTCCTCAGGGCCGGGCGTGGTGGCTCACGCCGGTGATCCTAGCACTCTCAGAGGCTAAGGCAGGCGTATCACTTGAGCTCCGGAGTTTGAGACCAGCCTGAACAAGAGTAAGACCCTGTCTCTACTAAAAATAGAAAAACTAGCCAGGCACGGTGGCGCATGCCTGTAGTCCCAGCTACTTGGGAGGCTGAGGCAGGGGGATCGCTTGAGCCCAGCAGTTTGAGGTTGCTGTGAGCTAGGCTGACGCCACGGCACTCTAACCGGGCAACAGAGCGAGTCTCTGGCTAAAAGAGAAAAAAAAGAAAACTCCTTAATGCTAATGCTGATCATGACTGTCCCTGAGCAGGGCAGCGTGCTCTGCACATTCCCATGGACTCCTGCAGCTCTTTCCAGGGGCTCCCCGTCCAGGAAGTTCTCCCTGACGCTTGGGACTCCCTGCTGCCCTCCCCAGCCTGTGGCCATAGTCTCTGTGACAGCACCTACAGTACTGTCCTCATTCACTGCTGGAGGGTGGTGGCATCCCAGATCCTGGCGCGGGAGGCCTCAGCAGGGCATTGGGGGTGGCCCAGGGGCAGGCAGCCCAAAGCCCCCCATGGCCTCCCAGCCCAGGGCAGTGCCAGCAGGAGCCTCCTGGGCAGGGCCAGGGGAGCAGACAGAGGGTGGGGACAGCCTCATCAGCTTGGTCATGAATGAGGTATGTGTTCGCTGCCAGGTGTCACCCAGCCCCACCCTGACCATGTTACTTCTTCTCCCTCCTCTCTGAAGTCAGACAGATGGGTGGGGGGCAATTCCAATCTGCCAGGATGTAGGCTGTGTGACCTTGGGGAGTTGCTCAACCTCTCTGAGCAGTAGTTCCACTCCCTCCTACGATGATGGGAGATGGGAGGGGTCTGCATGGAAGGCTGTTAGCAAAGGGCCCAGCAGCAGGCTCAGAAGTTTATTTACAAATTTTATGCACATCGCCCAATGCCCTGGGGTCACTACTTGCTCTGTGACCTCTGAGCCCCGATTTCCAACTGAGGGCAGGACTGGATGCACCTTGAAAGGTGCTTCCTGCCTCGAGTGCAAATGTCTTATGCCCAGGGTAAGTCCCGCACTCAGCGTCTCTGCACAGGCTGCTCCCTCTGCAGGGGGCCCCCTTCCTGTCACCACCTGCCCACATCCCTCTGGCTTCTGGAGCCTTGTGGGCGCAGCGAGCCAGCGCGGCCTGAGGGGGACATTCCCGGTCCCGCGGACCGGACCGCTGAGCCTGCTGCGCCACCCAGGGGCGCCCGGAGGCTCTGCACCGCTCTGGGGCGGCTGTGCTCGGTGCTGCCCCTGGTGGTGGCCGAGGAGAGTGTCCAGCAAGTGCTCCGGAGCGTCCGGTTGCCTGGAACCTGTCACTGTCAGGTCGTCTTTGCCCTTGTCCCACTGTCCCTGATACCTTGGAGCAGGTCACCCTCTCTCTCCTTCTCTATCTGCACCTCTATCTCTATTCGCTCAGAGCAAAGACGTAGGGAACAAGGACCAGGAAAGAGGGAAAGGCTGTGGCGGTGCCTCTAAGAGACTCTGGGCACCTTTTTATCCTGTGCACCAGAGTCCTGGGCCCAGAGAAAAAGCAGAGCTATCTGCCTGTTGAAGTTAATAGCCAAAAAAAAAAAAAAAAAAAAGCAGAGCTACCGAGGGAAGCCATGACCGCGTGTTCATTTGTTCCCCAATCAACAAACATTTACTGAGAGTTTCCGGCCCAGGCAGACGTGGGAAATGGAGATTCACAAGAACCAGCCCCTGCCTGTCATGTTGACTGACTCCTTGGTGACAGAGGTGGTGGAGCTTTCTTTCCCTGGTCTCTCCCCCGCGTGCCTCCCCACGCTGTGTCCTGGAGCGACTCCCCACCCTCTGCAGGCTCCCTGCGTCCGTTGGATACTTGCTCTTGAATCTGATGGCTTAGAGGAAAGACCTAAATGCCTTCAAAATCCAAAGAACTCACGCTTGTAATCCTAGCACTCTGGGAGGCCGAGGCGGGAGGATTGCTCGAGGTCAGGAGTTCCAGACCAGCCCGAGCAAGAGCGAGACCCCGTCTCTACTAAAAATAGAAGGAAATGAGCTGGACAACTAAAAATATATTTAAAAAACTTAGCCGGGCATGGTGGTGAATGCCTGTAGTCCCAGCTACTCGGAAGGCTGAGGCAGGAGGATCGCTTGAGCCCAGGAGTGTGAGGTTGCTGTGACCCCGGGCAACAGAGCGAGACTCTATCTCCAAAAAAAAATCCAAAGAAAAGTTTATATAGTGGAGGTCTGTAGGGACATGGTCAAGGTATCCTAGCATGCTGGGGAGCTGCTTGTTCTGCTATGTGTGGAGCCAAGATGGTTAGCAACAGAAACGCCAGTCAAGAGAGTCTGGAGCTGGGACCTGGGCCAGGCCTTCCCCTCCAACCTGTTCATTCCCACAAAATTGCTGGGGGAAGCTCCTTCCATCCTGGAGGTCAGAACAGGGGCTCTGAGTGGCTGTGTCCTGTCCAGAGGGGCACACCTCACCGGGGACAGTGCAGCAGGACCCAAGGTGCTGTGTCCCATGAGTGGTGGCCAGGCACTCCCGAGGGCAGCCCGAGCCCAAGCCCTCAGGTGGCTGCCACCTCTGCCCTGGCCCCCCTTGCGGGTCCCCTCCCCCTCCCACACTGGGCTCCACACACAGCCCAGGCTGCTCTGCCAGCCCCTGCTCTGGGCCTGCCGCCCTGCACCCACCCCACCCCCTGCAAAGCTGATACCCTTTATCTCAGTGGCCCCTGCTGTGGGTGAGCTCTTATCTCCTCCACAGGGACTAGGCCCTCCACCCCCTGTACCCAGGAGCAGTCTGACATTTGAGGGGGGCGGGGTGCCTTGGTCGGGGAACCAGCCCTTCCTGTGCAGGGGGAAGAGGAGGTGACCAGGGGCCTGCTGAGTTAGGGGCAGGAATCCCGCTGCTGCCTGACTCAGCTGCTCTGTGGCCTCAGGCAGGTCCTTTCCCTTCTGGTCTCAGCCTTCTCCCCTGTGATGGAGGTGTTCAGGTCGGTCACACAGGGCCTTGAATACTAGGGTGTCAGGACTTTGGAGGGGGTAGGGGTCAGAAACCTGCAGTTCTGGGGGTGGTGGGCAAGAGCCTCAGGCGAGTACTGGGACAGGAGGGGGCTGCTGGGCGGGGAGCAGGTATGGGTGCCCCCAGCTTCTTCACCCAAAGGCTCAAGGGCAGGGCCAGGCTGGCGGAGGAAGTCACAGTGAAGACCCAAGTGCCCGTGGAGCTGGGAGCCCTCAAAGCCAAAGCGTCCACCTGTCCTTCAGTGCCCTCCACCACTCTCCCCTCCCTGGGACCCCTGTTGTCATGGGCGATGGACCCTGGATTTCTAGCTGGTGGAGTCAGGTGCCTGGGCTGGTCCTGTCCTGTGCCATCCTGGGAGTCAGGGTGCCAGGTCCAGCCCAGGTGGCAGGTGGAACACAGGCACAGGTAAGGGCGGAAGGCAGGTTCTTCACTGTCTTGCAGCCTCCAGTGGATCCACCAGGAGGGCAAGGCCAAGGGCACACGTGTTGAGAGATGACACTATCTTTGGGGTCCCTGTGGCCCAGCCCCTGCACTGTACAAATGGGGAGACTGTGGCTCAAAGGGCCAGGGAGGCCAAAGGAATTCCCAGAGCCACTCGGTGAGTCAGCAGGATGTCTGTCTCCTGGATCGGGGCTTCCCCTGCAGTCCCAGGCCATACTCCTGACACGCACCCAGGCCGGGCTGTCCCTACCTGGCTAGGCTGCAGCCAGGCAAAGCTGGGCTGGGGGCTGCAGGAGGGGGCTGACGGTCCACCCAGAGGCCCTCCCCAGCCCTGCTGGGAGTAGCTGTGGGGCTCGGAGAGCTCCTGAGGCACAAGCTCCTCAGTCCCTCCCGGCCCATACCCCTGGCATGATCCTTTGGACTCTTCCAGGGCTCTGGGGTCAAACAGACCTAGGACCCAGTCTCTGTGTCATTGCTGGTGACCTGGGCTGGGATTGCATCGGTCCCCACAGCACACGGGTTGAGTGAGCCACTGCATGGGCACAGGGGCCACAGATGGAAGCATCGGTGACCAGGGCCTTCCTCAGCCCTTCTAGGGGGCCTGGGGCTGTCTGACCCTGGCACTCTGAGGACAGCAGATCGAGGGATGAGGACAGGCTGCACTTGTGGCGATGGGGAGACAGCTGGGGGTGAGGGTATTGGGAAGGTGGCCTCTGCACTACCCCCATGCCACCCTCCAAAGGCCTCTGGAAAGCCTCACGTGGCTCCGGTGGTGTTTTGGAATTGGGCGGGGTCAGCTGCTGAGGGGCCCCAGGAGGAGGAAGGCAGGCCGATGTTTTTGGGTCATTTGCCCCAAGTTCCTGGCCCAGAGTGCACTTCAGAGGCAGCAGGGAGAGCAGCACAGGGAGACCCCAGGGGAGGCAGGGGACAGAGGGACACAAGCGTGGGCCCCTCCCTGGAGCCCGCTGGGAGGCCCCCATACCTCGGCCTAGCATTGACATGCAGGAAGCAAAACGAAGTGAGAATAAAATTACTTCCTTTATTTCCAAAAAATGTAGGGGTGGGGAAGCAACATGATAAAAATTAAGATCAGTTCCCTATGGATTCCTCCTGCCATATGGTAACTGGCGCAATCCCTGTTACCATGGCAACTCGGAGGTCTGTCAACACTAGATGCTGGTCCCCTCTCTGAGGCGTTCATGTCCCGCCCCTCCCCTGAATCTAAATATTGGTTAGTGGGTTAGATTTTGAACTCAGCAGCTCAGGATCCCTCCCAGCAGCCAGACGTCCTGCCCTCACCTCCGGCCCCCACCTGCTCCTCTTTTGGGCTCCAGCTCAGCCCTCATGAGGTTCCTGTCCCCTGGCCCCGCAGGGCTGCCTCCTCCTGAGCCTCCCTCCTGCTCTGCCTCCTGCCTAGAGGCCCTGACTGTCGGGGCCACCCCAGCCACCGTGAGCGAGCCCCGCGTGGGGGAGGCTGGCAAGGCCATGTGGTAAAAGGCAGATTGTCACAGGCCCAGCCCCTGCCCGCTCCTATCGGAATGCATCCTGGAGCAAAAAGTTCAGAACACAGAGTGCAGACAGGAGCACCCGGGGGTGGTGAGACAGCGCTGTCCACACGGCAGCCCTGATTCCGGCGGGGGCCGGGACCTCTGGCTCCAGCGTCCTCCTGCAGCCCAAGTAGCCAGGGTTGGCTGGCACTGTCCAGCATTTGGGAAAAGGGTCTGACTGCTCCTTAGTCTTGGGCCTCTCAACTAAGACAAACATCTGAGCAAGGCCGGCTGGCCCCTCCCCCGACCTGGCATCTTCTCTGCTGAGCCCACACCAGGGACTCCCCGTGGTGGCACGGTCATAGCTCGAGTTGAGTAGGTGGTGGAATGGGGCCTGCACAAGCCCAGGGCCGGAGAGCTCCAGTGGTGGGCGCGGGAGGACACTTCCCTGGGCCCCAAGGGCTGCGCTAGCTGTGCTGCAGGCCCAGGGCCCTGACATCTGAAGGGAGGCCCACTGGCCCAGCTGCCCTACCCACAAAGGGCAGACCAGTGGTGGCCGACGTGGAGAGCAGAGCCAGTCCTGGAGGGTCGAGACCCTTGCCGCCTAGGACCCTGCCCCATGGATCCCCAGAACACCCGAGGGACAAAAGAGGAGAGTGTGTGGTCTGGCGGCCAGGCTGCAAGGAGAGCCAGACCCGTGGACCTCTGGTCTCCTTCAATCTTTAGGGGCAGAGGGTGGAGGCGGGGACGGTGCCACCTCCCGTGGCCACCCCTTTCTGCTCCTGGGGAGAAGGGGCTGTGAGGTGGTGGGGGGAGGGCCAGGCTGGCAGAGGGCAGGCCCAGGAGGGCAGGGTTTGGGGGAGAAGCGAAGGGAAGAAGAAGAGAAAGAGCAAACACGGGGTCCACGAGTGGCATGTATTCCAGCCTCACGGACACCCCTTGGAAGAAAAGCCTGCCCTTCCTGTGGCCGTCTCCCCCATGGGCATGCCGAGGGCTGTGGCTTCATTTGTGGAGGTAGGCGTCCAGCCACAGTTGCCCAGACTTCTTCAGGGACCTGCGGAGAGAGAGGGCTGGGGGCTAGGCTCGGGGACCAGGTTGGGGACACCAGAGAGCCCTAGGGAGTGGGAGGGCTGGGAAGGCTGTGATTGGGTGGCAGGTAGCCCTTTTCTTGTAGCCCTTAGCCAGGGCTTGCCACTGCCACCGAGGCCTGCAGGGCCACTGGCTCAGGGCCCCCGGGAACCCCTTGCAGAATGACAAGGGAAGGTCTCTTCCTGCCAGAGAGAGAAACTTGCAAATCCTGACACCCGCTTAGGAGTAAGGGGGTGCACTGA
Organism: Microcebus murinus; assembly: GCF_040939455.1. Taxonomy (NCBI): domain Eukaryota; kingdom Metazoa; phylum Chordata; class Mammalia; order Primates; family Cheirogaleidae; genus Microcebus; species Microcebus murinus. Next base: position 13,996,858 of record NC_134107.1, read on the forward strand.
TAGGGGGGACGCTGTGCCGGGAGCACCTGGCCCCTCTTGTGGTCACCAGTCTCCACAGGTGATCCCAGCTGTGTGCCTCTCGGTCCCCTCAGTCCCCACCCAGCCCCTCCCTGTGCCCAGGGGCCTCCCAGGCCAGCACCTGCCCCCACCTGATGATGTCCAGCAAGGCCCGCAGCAGTGGCTTCTCCTGGTACTCGATGCCGTGCTTGGCGCACAGAGACTTCACCAGCGGGGCGATCTTGTAGAAGTTGTGCCGGGGCATGGTGGGGAAGAGGCTGGGAGAGCAGGGGTGGGCAGAGTGTGAGGATGCCCGGCGGGCCGGGCCGCTGCCCGCCGCTTCCCACGGCCCGGGCGGGGGCTGTCCACAGCCAGGACCAGGCTTGCACGCGGCTCTTCCTGTGTGCCCACAGGGCTACCGGGCTGTGCAGCCAGCCGGAGACAAAATGTCATGCTTGTCAAAAACGGAAATGAGGCCGGCGAGGTGGCTCACACCTATAACCCAGCACTTTGGGAGGCCGAGGCGGGAGGACTGTTTGCTGCACTCCAGCCTGGGCAGCAGAGTGAGGCCTTGTCTCAGAAAAATGAAATAAAAGGAAATGAAATAGCTGGGGAATGGAAGGAAAAGAGGTGAGAGAAGGACGAGGGGCAGCAGGGGCGGTCCCTCAGCCACCTGTGTTCCAGGTGAGCTATCCGTCTGGGCCCCACCGGTCAATGAAGCAGGAGCAGTAACCCCTGCCCTGCAGGCCCACGTGGAGACGGCTGGTTATCACTGTGACCGCGAGGCCCAGGCCCAGGGCACAGATGCGCCTCCGGGAGCCGGCACAAGGGAGCCCCTCCTGACCTTGGCAGGGCCGGCTGTGGAGCCACACACTAGGGCTGCACTTTGTTGGGGGACAGAGGTAGCCCCCACAAGCTGTGCTCTGCCCAGATGGGGCTGGGGATCACTTCCCTCCCCCATGGGTCTCCCCACCTCTGCCACCCCCACCGGGCCCGTGCTCACTGGTGCTCGATCTGGAAGTTGAGGTGCCCGCTGAACCAGTCGTTGAAGAAGGACTGCTCCACGTTGCAGGTGGCCGCCAGCTGTGGGGGGAGGGGCGCCAGTGGCCGTGAGTCAAGGGTCTGGCCTCATTCCCATGGAGCCCATTCTCTGGGCCACCCCTCCGTGTCACACCATCCTGCCTGGAGGCCTTGGCCCGCCCACATTCCCCGCCTGTCCCTCTGGAAGATTCCTGCCACCCTTTCTGGTTTAGCCTTGAAGCTGCCAGCAGGACACAGGCAGCCCCAGGGGAGCCCAGCATGGCCCCGGTGCCCAGCTCTGCCTTCCCCCACCTGGCTGCTGAACCAGTCTCGGTAGGACTCGCGGTCGATCTCCATGACGATGTGATTCATCTGCGTGACCCACACAAACCAGTGGCTCTCCAGGAACCTGCAGGAGAGCACGGCTCAGCACCGGGGCCTCTGGGGCTCCCGCGGGCCCCGGCCACTCGCCCAACCACCCCAGGGCAGCCCCCGCCGAGGTGCCAGGACGGGAGGTCCCAGGGCGACGTGGGGACATCTGGGCCTCTCCTCACAGGGCTCACAGCGAAGCCCCATCAATGCCAGGGGCCAACCAGCAGAGCTCAGGCACCTGATGAAGTTGAGGAAGACGAGGGCTCCCAGCACGCCGTAGAAAGGGATGTAGGTGATGAAGAAACGGGTGTAGTAGCTGATGGCCCAGGCCAGGTCCTGTGGGAAAGACAAGGTTAGGTGTGGCCTGCCCCACCCGCCCTAGCACGGCCTGGATGTGCACACACTTCATGCTCGCTGCTGGGCAAATGCGTCCAAGAGAAACCCCAACAGGCATCTAGGAAGCCGGGCAGCAGCTGCCCGTTTGCTTGGGGCTTGCATGGGCGCCTTTGTTTCTAGGGAAATGTGTCTCGTTACACTTTGCTATTCCAGAGAAACAGGGAGGGGTAACAGTGGTTGGCCGGGGGCAGGGGCAGCCCTTTCATGGGGCCAGGGGGTTCTGAAGGTGCACCCCTACACGGGGCCAGGTCCCCACCTGCCCTCCAACTCCATCCTGTCCCCCAATACCTGGACACCTCCCAGCCTCTCACTTCGGCGAGACAGCCGGGAGGCAAAGGCCAGCTGGCACCGCTGTCCCTGCCATAGGGCCCTCACGGCAGCCGCAGGCACTACTGGCCTCTCTCCCTGCCCTGTTCCCCTCTGTGTCCCTCACTGGGATGGTGACAGGGACTGGGCTTGGACATCTTCTCTCCAGTCCTGGGTGGGCGCTGCTGCTCCGCCCTCCACTATCCATCCGTCTCCTCTTCCTCTCTGTCACCCAAGTCCCTGTCTCAGCTGGACCATGGCAGCAGCCCCCACTGGTCTCCTGCTTGTTCTCATGGCCCATGACAACCAGAGTGACCATCCCTCCAAGGAGACCCCATCTCTCCCCTCCTGAAGTCCCCACCCCATCCAGAGTCGCCCACATAGCCTGTAGGGCCAGGAACTTCTCCCTCCTTGGCCACCTGACCCCAGGTGCCTCCCACCCCAGGGCCTTTGCACAGCCTGTTTCCTCAGCCAGGAGTGTTCATCCCTGCTGTGTTATATGCAGATGCCACATGCCACAGGCTCAGCACAGGAGTTGGGATGGGGTGAGGCGAGGCGGAGGAGGCAGGCCAAGGGTACTGCTGTCTCGCTTTAAACGACAGAAGGACAGGGTCACATTTGTGTCTTAAGAGATTCCCAACAACTGGAGATGGGGAATTAGGAGGGTCTTCCAGTGGCTCAGAGGTGAAACGATGGGGGCCTAAACCAGGCCCCACAGCGCTGATGTGGGAACTGTAGATTCCAGAGCTGTGTAGGAGGCAGAGGGGCTGCACTTGATCACTACACGGCTGGGAGGGACCTAGGCTGGCCCTGGCGACAGGAGTTGGGTGCTGGTGGCCGCACAGGGAAGGAGGAGGGGACTGGCAGTACCCAAGGGCAAGACTTTAAGATCCAACGAGGAGGCCTTTAAGGGGGCAGGGAGACAGATCTGTGCGGTTCTGCTTCTACTTTCCCGCACATTTGTTTTGTTCTGTGTGTGGCGCAGCAGCGTGCGTGCGCATCTACATGCCACACGCAGGTGCAGAAATGGGACGAGGGCACGCGTGTGGATTTACTTTTGTGTGAAGACTGACACGTGTGCACGGGACCACTAGTTTTGGGGGCAGGGGCTGAAGGAGATGCGGGAAGCCGCCAGAGCAGGAGCAGCTGTGGGGAGGAGCCTCGGAGGCGGGACCTGGAAGCGGACAGGAAGAACCGCACGAGGGAGTGGTCAGCGCGGAGGGGAGGCCCCTGGGAACTTCGCCAGAGCGGTGAAGACCTCCCCGCGGAAGCCTGCAAAGCTCTTAGTGCTTATCACCCTCTTTCCTCAGGCCAGGACTCCCCAAATCCACATTATTGGCGTCTGGGGCTGGATGCTTTGTCGTGGGGGGCTGTCCTGGGCGTGGCAGGATGCAGAGCCCTACCCTGGCCAGGTGCCCACTAGATGCTAGTAGCATCCTCCCTCCCCCAAGTTGTGACAATGAAACACATCTCCAGATATTGCCAAATGGCCGACAGAACGGCCCCGTTGAGAACCACTGGCCCAGGTCACAGCTGCACCCAGGCCCTGCAAGTCCCAGGGGCTCATCAGAGTTCCCTGGCTTTTAGGAACACAGTGTGATTCCCTATGTAATGCTTTGTTCCCCATAGTTAAAAAAACAAAAAGGTTATATGTTTATGTCAAGGGTCATCGGCCATAATAGCTGATTAAAACGCCCCAGCAGTGCTCGGGTTCCTTATCAGCCGCGACTCTCCCGGCGGCCCAGGTGAGCCCCAGGGGAACAGCAGTCTGGACAGGGGAGGAGATCTGGCTGAGCTGATCCAGAAACTTCGGGTCGGTCTCTCTGTCCCTCCAGCCTCACCTGCCCGGTCAGTAAAACAGGGTTGACCACACAAAGTGGGCGCAGTGCCGCACTGTTCCTGGAACACGGGCAGTGCTGACAACGTGCTCGTTTTGAGAAAATAGCATGTCCTGGAAATGAGCACGTACAGGCTCTCCCAGGACAGGCTGGCAGAGGCTTCCAGGGTCCCACTCCTCCCCAACACCCCCACGCGCCCCCAGCCCCAGCCATGCCCTCTCAGCAGGATCACCAGACACGGTCTTTTTGCCCCATCATTTCAACGACAGGATGTGAGATAAAGGACTTTGAAGCCCTTAAAGTGCTCTACAAATATGAGGTGCTGTTATTTGAAAGAGAGAGAGGTGGCTGGGGTGTCGGGGGGGAGAGTATAGGACTTGGCAGCAAGAGGCCACCCCACCCCATGGTGCCACCTTGGGCGAGGCTCAAACTTTCAGAGTCTTAATACAGAAACCCCAGGGCTGGCCTCGTGCCCCACACTGGCCAACCCCTGCTGGGCCAGGCCCCTTTCTCTCTGGAAGCAGTCGACTCCTGCGAGCCTGCTATTTTGAGTTGAACTGTGCCCCCTCCTCCGCCAAATTCATATGTTGGAATTCTAACCCCCACCCACAGCCTCAGAAAGTGACCTTATTTGGCACTAGGGACACTGCAGATGGAACTAGGGAGGATGACAGCATTGCACTGGGCCCTAAAGCAGTGTGACTGATATCCACATAAAGAAAGGGAACTTTGGACACAGGCACGCGTCGAGGGGAGACGCCACCTGCCAGCCTGGGGCAGAGCCTGCCCTCAGCGCTCAGCGAGGAGCTCTGCCAACACCACGTTTCCAATTCTGCTGTCTAGGCCGCTCAGCCGGTGCTTTGTTACGCAGTCTTAGCAAACTAACACGCCTGACTCCTCAACCAACGCCCAGCTGCTCTCCATTTCCAACCAGAGTGTGGGGTGACCTGGTTCACAGGGTCTCAGGGACTGCAGGGAGCACAGAGGGCAGAGGCTGGGGCAGAGCCCCGCGGCCTCCAGGAGCTCTGTGAGGGGCTGCGCACAGGCAGGGGCTGCCCTGGACACCCCTGTGTGGGGGGGTGCGTGCATGGAGATCTTTAGGACCGGCTGCTGGTGGCCCCAGAGTCCCTTTCTGAGAGCCACAAGGCAGCCACTCTGGGGAGATGCCTGGGGCCCCTCAGGCCCTACCGAGGCACCCAGGGATGCAGTGCAGGACCCTGGGGACCACTTGCCCCGGCCACCCCCTCCCCACCCCTGAGCCAGCTCTGCCCGGACTTACCACCCAGTCCTTGCGCACGATCATGGTCATGATGATCTGGTACTGGAAGTACATGGGGATGAGCAGCGGCGGCCCGACTGCAGGAGAGACAGCAGGCGCTCAGGAGCCGGCCGGCCCGCCCGGCTGAGCCGCAAGGTCAGGAGGAGCTGCTAGAGCCCCTAACGCAGGGGCCTGAGTCCCCTGAGGACGGGGCACAGACAGCCCAGGAATTGCTGGGTGCATGACCCTGGACTCTCCGAGCTGTGTCCCCACCTGGCCTGTAGCACAGGAGCCACAGCATGGCCACCGCGACCCTCCTTTGGACCAGTTTAGTGTCACTTTCTGGGTCTGAAAAGGGCGCCAGGTGGGAGGGGGAGACGCCACTCTGGGGGGCAGTAAGGTCAGGGAAGGGGTCCGGGGATGAGGCACTCACTCAGGAAGAAGTATTCATGCTGGTGGTTGTAAGGCAGGTATTTCAGCTTCTTCTTGCCGTACTGAGGAGAGAGGAGCGAGCGTGAGCACCCAGCAGCCCCCGGGCGCAGCCTCCCACGCCTGCCCACTGACTCTGCAGCCACCGCTCCTTCTCCCTGCCCAGGGCGGCCTCTGCGCCTTTCCTGCCCGTCTGCACCCTGCGCCCAGCAAGGCCGGGCCTCTCTGGCTCTCCCATCCCAGCTAGCGCTGCTGGCGCTTCCTCTGCCCTACCCGGGCACGCGGGCCCAAGCGGTGTCGTCCTCGGCAAGCCTCAAGCCCGCACTTTTGAGGCTGAGGCTCTGAGTGAAGTCACTGCCCAAGGCCATGGAAAGTGGCCCGGCTGGGTTCTGAACCCACAGATCTGACTCAGAGCCCAAGTGACAGGCACTAAAGAAATGTTTGTTGAGTGAATATATAATGGAACAGTTCACATGGGGGCACAGGCACCCAGAGGGAGCTCCTAGTCCACCGTGGGGAGCGCCCGGAGCCCACAGCAGCCGTGAGAACCCAGCTAAGGGCCCTGGAATTGTTAGCAGTCAGCAGACTGGGAGCTTCCTACCTGCCCGGAGCCTCCCTGGGACACCGGATGGACTCCACTGGCCACACCTGGTTACCAGAGGTTCCCACCTAGGGCGCTGGTTCCCTCCCTGTCGGAGCCTGCACCCTGGGCAGCCTGGTGCCCAGAGGCTCCGACTGAGGAGGGCCAGGCGAGGGCCTGGGCATCCTCACTGTCCCAAGCTGTTCCAGCCACTTAGTGTGGGAGCCACAGCCCCAGGGGATGCCTGGAGCCCTTTAGTTCCACGGTCCAGCCCCTAGGGACCAGCCCACCCTGCTCCTCCGGGACTGAGACTACAGATGCCGCTCGCTGAGTGGCATGTGCTCATCTAGATAATAATGCGGGGCCGAGTGGGAGCCCGGGCTTGGAGCCAACAGGTGAGTCTGACCGACGCTGCCGCTCACGGAGCTGCAACCCTGCATTTGAGGGGGCCCTTGGCCGGGGAGCCTTGGCCAGCCTCCGGATCACTGGCTGGTAGGAGGGGCCACTGTGCAAAGGGGCACAGATGTCAGTGCTGCCCCAGGATGCTGCCCCCGTGCCACACCCCATCTGAAGGCCAGAGCCGCCCCTCTGATGGCGTCCAGTCCCGCCCATTGCAGTCAGGAGATCAAAGCGAGTTACAGATGGGAGAAACCTTGGATGGCATCTAGGCCATGCCCTGATTGTCCAGATGAAAACACAGAGCAGGAAGTGATTGTCAAATCACAGGGATGGACCCAGTATTCCTGGAAGCTAAAAACAAAACAAAACAAAGCAAAACCACAAAAAAAATCACAGGGAGAGCCCATGGACTCCTGAAGGGCAGAGGCCATGGTGGGAACAAAGTCCAGCCTGGCCCCAGGACTTGCGTCTTGGCCCCAGTGGCCGTGGTCACGGTGCACCCAGCTGAAGGACCACCAGGAACAATCCCTTTGTTCTGTGTGGCCTCCCGAGCGCGGGCATGCCCAGAAAGTCTGACTGTCTGCACGCAGACCGTCATTAAGGCCAGGCTGCGGCTGGCCTGGGAGAGGACAGAGCCAGGGAGGCCTCCGAGGGAGCCTTTGATGAGTCCCCAGTGGATGGAGGGGGCTGAGGGGCCACACTGGGGAGGGTGTCCCCCGAGGTGGATACTCTGGGGGCCTGCAGGGGCCCAGGGTTCCGGGGAGCCCAGCGTCTGTGTGTGGCTTCTCCAGCCCTAGCCGGAGCCTTCCCCACATCTCTGCCACCCTCTGGGGCTTCCCTGGCTCTGCACAGGGTGTGAGCACCCAGGGCAGTCCAGGCAGGTCAGCAGGGGCTGGAGGGTCCCCCTGGAGGGACTGTGGGCTGGCCACACTGCTGTGGGGGCAGGGGGAGGACCCGGGGAGGTCGTTTCGTGCTGCATTTGCACAGTGAGCACACTGTTCTCACTGCTTATGGTGAACTTTGGGGGGATGACTGAGATGATAGCTCCCCAGCTGTCCCCAGCTGGTAAGTACTACTGGCTCTAACTTGTGCCCCAAACTGACCTCTGGAAACCACGGGGGCCCTAGCCCCGGGCAGAGGCAGGCTTCAGAATCAGCCTCTGAGGGTCCCTGCTTTGGGGAGGCAAATTGTTCTGTGAGTAAATTGCTTCACTCCCCTGAGCTTTGGGTTCCTTGCTGCAAAGTGGAGGTTCAACAGGCACCTCACAGGGCCGTTGCGAGACCAGCAGATGGAGTGGACATAAAAGCACTAAAGGCCGGGCGCGGTGGCTCACGCCTGTAATCCTAGCACTCTGGGAGGCTGAGGCGGGCAGATCGCTCAAGGTCAGGAGTTCGAAATCAGCCTGAGCAAGAGCGAGACCCCGTCTGTACTAAAAATAGAAAGAAATTAATTGGCCAACTAAAAATATAGAAAAAATTAGCCGGGCATGGTAGCGCACACCTGTAGTCCCAGCTTCCAGGAAGGCTGAGGCAGGAGGATCACTCGAGCCCAGGAGATTGAGGTTGCTGTGAGCTAGGCTGACGCCACGGCACTCTAGCCCGGGCAACAGAGTGAGCCTCTGCCTCAAAAAAAAAAAAAAAGCACTGAAGTGTTAGTCACACACATGTGTGTGTGTGTGTGTGTGTGTGTGTGTGTGTGTGTGTGTGTAGCAACACACTGAGGCACCACTGTGCGTCCGTTCCCACCTCGATGGGAGGCTGGGCAGGGCAGCCGCTGGGGGGCTGCCAGGGCCAGGCTGACCTCAGCGCTCCCCTCCGAAACCCGGAAAGTACGACTGCAGGTTTGGAGACGTCAAGCCCTGCCCTGCGGCTAACTCTCTGCTCTCATTTTTCACACGCTCAGTTCCGTGCCAACAACACGCCTCGGGAGCAGGGGAGGGACGGGGAGAGGTAGTTTAGAAGGTACTAAGCTAGGAGGGTGAGCACCTCGCTTCCTAACCCATCAGAAAGCTGGAGCCGCCCAACACACACGTTTCCCAAGCGCCTGCCAGGCGGAGGCCCCGGGCAGGGTCCCCAGGACCCAGGAGCCAGACGGGGGCTGGGTTGGGACGCTGGGCTGCCTTCTGCCAGCTGTCACCTTGAGCGAGCCCCTTCATCTCTCTTGCCCTTAGCTGTCCCGTCCATGGTAGCTCCTGCCTCCCGGGCTCGGCAAGGACTAAGTGATGCTGCACGTGCACGGCGCTCACGCAGTGCCGGCCCGCAGACTCACTCAGCGACAGGCAGGTTTCTTCTCCACGGGCCGCACGCCTGCACCCTCCCCTCCTCCAGTGGAGCCCCTCACTCACAGGGTAAGCCTGGCAGGCAGGGCTATGGGGCGGAGCGGGAGAGGCAGGGGAGACAAACATTACTTTCGCCAGGTGGGCTGCAGGCAAGGCTGTGGGCGGCTTGGTGTGGCTGGACCTCAAAAAGGAGATGGTGGCACACACGCAGCTCGCCTTGAACAGGGACAGTATGTTCCCAAGCCGAGGCTGATAGCCGGGGCTGCAGGCCAGGGGCAGAGGGAGGGAGTTATGCTCAGCCCTGGTGGCCGGCCTGACCCTCTTCTCCACGGACCTTAAGGCCAGGCTCAGACGAGGGCCTGGCGGGCCGCCAGGGCCATGTGGAGAGGACTTTTCAGCTTTGGAACAAAATGTCTGCGGAATGACAAGGGCCTTCCTTGTCTGTCCAGGGCTGGGGGAAGGGGAGCTGTCGCGAAGCCCAGTCTCTGCCTCTGGGAACCTGCACACTCACACTGAGAGAAACGAGCAGCTCGGCCTCGGCAGCATGGGCAGAACGGCAAGATCCCAGTCCAAGGTCCCGGGAGGAGGGCACGCGTGTTCTGGCGGGGAATGGCCGCTGTGGCCTGTTCATGAAGGTCCGCCTGAAGCGGGGAGCCGGGGGGTCCACTGCGGACAGGCAGAGGCTGGGACGGCTGCCCGGATGGGAGGAGGAGGAAGATCCCCGGCAGGGAGGCGGAGACGCTCGCGGCTCTCGAGGGCCCATTTACGGTGCTAAAGGGAGCCGCTTCCCTGTTCCCCTCAATAGCGGGGCCGAAAAAGAGGATGAGCAAGACAAGACTGCCAGCGATCTCACTGCTATCTAACTTCGCTCTGAAAGTTCCAGTCCACGTAATAAAACCCAAAGGAGTTATTAGAAAAAGTCTAAATTTTCATGATTTTCAAGGATAGTTTCATGTACCCAGGAAACTCAAGAATCAACCAAAAACCAACTAAAATTGCTGCAGAGACACTGGCTGGACATAGGTACCTGGCCCCATACCGACTGCTTTCCCCAGTGCTGGAGAAACCCCAAGCCCCAACCACGGTGACAAAAATATAGAACACATAAGGGTTAAATTTAAAAAGAAACACCCACGAGACTATAAAGAAACATATAAAAACTTCCTCAAGAGAAAGAAAAGCAAACTTGAGTGACAGGAACAGGTGCCTGTCCCTGGGTGGGAAGGCGGAATGCAATGATGGAAATTCTTTCGAGAAGGGGAGAGTCACCCCACTACACGTTTACAATGACTGAAGTGCCAAGGACGGATGACTGTGACTCCTGAGCCACCCAGACCGTGGCCTGGGAGAGGCCAGACAGCCCAGCCCAGCCTAGACACAGGCTCAGGAGAGCTCACTGCAGCGTACGGAGGGGCGAGGCGACGCCCAGGGGTGCTGGGAAAACCGGCTGACTCTGGAGAAATATGAAGGCAGAAAATCATCTCACCAAATCCCGCTGGGCAAAAGTTACATATTTGGAAGCAAAACCATAAAGAACTAAAAATAGCATGCATAAAGGGAATGAATCTCCAGGGGGTGAAGTGAATACCTTTTGCTACACAAAACAAAACAAAAAACCCTCCTGCATGTCATGAACAAGACCAAAAGGCTAACTACCTAGGGAAAAGGGCTTTCCTACCCGCCTGCTGTTCGCAGTTCCGGTGTGGGGCAGCCCCCTGGGCTGCCTTGTTCTGTGCCCAGAGATGAGAGCCCTGGCAGGCGTCCTTGCTCAGGAGGCCAGGATGGTGGCTCAAGACGCTGAAGCCTGGCTGTCCGGAGCCAGGTGGGTGTCCCTGACATGTGACAAGTGCTATCAGACCCACTGTCACCTTAGTCAAGAAACCAGTGTTCCTTCTGGGGCAGCATGGCCCTGTGGGCCCCGGGGCACAGTTCCACTGGGAACCCAGGAAACTGGACCTGTGCCCCCGCGAGTGTGTGACGGTAAAGTCTCCACAGAACACTGTGGCGCTGGACTGCCCAGCACTGTTGGCAACTGGACGGCCAGATCTCCAGAGGCTCCCGCCTCGGCCCCTGCCCAAGGCCGGCATCTGAGAAATGTCGGGGGCGAGGAAATGTCAGAAGAGGTTTCACCGGCCACCATGCCAAGAGGAAAGACGCTTCCTTGCCAGCACGGCTGGCGGGACCGGGTTTTCTTTGTTGGGGACACAGAGAACGTCTGTCGGGACAGCCGAGGGCCCTGCAACACCAAGCCTCACCGAGAGGCGAGGCCTTTGTCTCCACTTATCAGAAGGCCCCAGGTTCGTCAGCTCTGCTGCCTGGACACCTCTAATCAGCAAAGCTAGTGAACTGTTTCCTAGAAAAACAAAAGCATGCATTGGCAGAAAATAAAATCCCTGCCAAGCCAGAGAGGCCTAATGCTTCCAAAGTACAGAATTTTGGCTAATTTCCTGGGAATTGGTTATGTCACAGAAAACCCATGTTTCTGTTCAGATGATCTCTTGGGTGGAAATGAAACAGGGTCTGGGGGGAGTACAAACCAGAACTGGGGGACCAGGCTCTCTCCTCTCCCTGTTCCAAGCCTTGAACGCCAACACCGCCCAGAAAACTACTTCATTCACAACATTCCTCCTTACTGAGGGTCAGTTCGCCTCTCTTGGCAGATTTGCATCGAATGCTACCTTGTGCATAGCACTGTGATCTTAATTTAATATCTGCACACAAGTGACAACGATTTTCTAAACTGTGGTTTACATCATCAGTGTGTTTCCAAAAAGCAAAGCATATGTAAATTAAACCGTAACATAGAGGCTCTACTTAAAAAAAAAATGTTAAGGACATTCTTTAAAGGCATTGGGGGTGCTTTTATTCGAAAGAAATTAAGAATCAGTAACACCCAGTTTTCCTGCCTTGTAAAATAATGTAGGTTATGTGAAGGTAGAGAAACACAACAGGATACCGCACAGCCACTGAGAAGGACGAAATTGATCTGCTTGGAACTCTGGGGAAAGGGGCCCCATTTGGAGAGGCGGCGAGTTTCAGAAGAGAAGGTATAATTTTTTAGAACTTTCGTTTGTAAAGAAACAGCTATACGCATGTTTATACACACATACAACATATCTGCAAGGATATATAGTATCTTGTTCACAGTAGGAACCTGCAAGGGCATGAAATTTGAGGCCAAGAGGGGGTGGTGGAGACAATAAGAGATCACTTTTTAATTCTGCGTATTTCTATACTATGTAAATGTTTGTACCAAGTGTGTTCCCTCGATTTTTCATCTACTGGTGAAGCAGGTTGGACCAGGCCACGCTGAGGTTCCTCCCAGCATAGAGGACTGTGATTCCCCAAATAAAGTTTCTGAAATGTGAGCTTGCCCACTGGGGACCAAGCTTGAGCCCTGGAGTCCTGCCTTCTTATAAACTGGCACCAGGTTTCCCTCTGCCCTGAGCAGAAACCAGCCGGGGAACCTCTCCCCCAGCCTTTGGGAGGGATCCCGGCAGGCATCCGGCACTCCGATAAGGACACCAGCCCATTCCATATAAATCCCAGCTGAACAGTTCAGGGTGCCTGGGAAAGCTTTCCCGTGTGACCCCAGGTGCGGATGTGCCTGGCCGAGTGTCGACCCCGCGGGATTCCTCACCTGCTCCCGGCTCAGGCCAACGCCATCCCCTTCGTCATACCTCAATGGGCTGCCACTCGCCCAGGACAAACACGTGCAGCATGTTCACGTCCGGATCCTTGTGGAAGATGTTGGGCTTGGCATGATGCTGGAAGTGGCGATGGTTCCACCAGTTGGCGGAGGCACCCTGCGTGGGGAGAGGGGTTGGGCTGAGCAATGCCATCCCATCGGATGGGGACCTTGGTTTGCCTGCGATGGGACCCATTCGGGGCCAGTTCCTAGCACTGCCAGCACTCAGGGGCAGTGCCTTGGGCCCCACAAGAGTCAGAGCACAGCCCCGCCACCACTGAGCCCACAGAGCACCGGCAGCCCCAAATGGAGTCAAGTCACTTCACACCTCCAGGCCTCAGTTTCCCCAATCACAAGGCCGTGATGGCGGGTGGGGATGCTGGTGTGGGACCGCATGGCGAGGGCTTCGGCAGGTGCGGGGGGCGGTGTCTGCCTCTCCACCGACACCCGGGACGGAGCCTTCCACACCCACCCGTCCGCCACACGCCTCTGTGCACCAGTGTAGTGCAAGGTGAAGGGGTTGCAGGGACAGTAAGTGGTCCCCACCACATGATCCAGCTAACTTCTCTCCCGGGTGTCCACGCAAGAGACACGAAAACATGTCCACACCAAATTTGTATAGGAGTGTCCACAGCAGCATTCCTCAAAATAACCCCAAGTAGAAACAGCCCAAATGTCTATCCACAGATGGATGGATAAACAAAAGACAGCATATCCATGCAATGAAATACTGTTTGGCCACACCATAAAACGGAATGAATTACTGACACATGCTACAATGTGGATGGACTTTAAAACATTACATGAAGTAAAAGAAGCCAGCCACAAAAGATCACATGCTACACGATTCCATTGATATGCGGTGTCCAGAATAAGAACGTCCGTACAAGGAAAGATGACTGGCTGCCTAGGGCTGGGGCCAGGGTCCGGCGGGGGACGAGGGGGTTGGGCTGTGATGGTTAGGAGGTGTGGGGTTTCTTTTGGGGCTGACGAAGGTGCTCTAAAATTGACTGTCAAGATAGTTGCATAAATCCCTGCATTTGGACAAAGTCATTGATTTGTATACTTGAAGTGGGGAAATTTGAATGTGAGTTATATCTCAATACACCTTTTTCTAAAAATAAAAAAAGAAGACCACAAGTGGTCCCTGTTCTTGGAGAGCTCAGACATGCCGCTACGTTGAGGGGTGAACACTGAGATTCGAAGGCCATTGGGAGGGCTTAGTAGACAATTGCTAACATGAACCAGGAAGAGCTTCCCTGGTTCTAAGAAATAAAATTAAGATTCCATGAGACAAGAAGCATAACACGGTGTTTATTTTGAGGCCGCGGATTTCTGTCTCATCAGCTCAAGCTCCGGACATTCTGCGGATTGAGGGCCGTCAGCTATGTGGCCTGGCAGTGCATGGAAGAAAACGGACTTTTCTGACCCTTCGGCATCAGGACTGCGCCGGTGAACTCTGGCCAGGTCAACGCTTTGGCCATCTACAAAGGACTATTTGCTAAACAAACATTTTACTTGGAAGATGCTTTTGGCACAAACATGGTCTCTGGACACTGAGCCATGGGTGGGAGCAGCAACGGACAGCTGTGGCCTCTGCAGTGACCTCAGGCCCCTGGAAGCAGGGAGGCGTCAAACCCCATCAGAGGAAAAAAAAAAAAAAAAAAATCAGAGAGTGAGAGCTTAGAGGCTTGAGGAATCAGATGACATACTGGCATTTGTAGCCAAAAGGCACAAAAATCCTGGGAAGAACCAAATGGAAAAGTCTCTGGTACAAAGAGACTGAGGGACGAGGTATGTCACAAGTAAGCATGATGTTTAGAGTATGCCAGTCAAGAGACATTTTCGAATGAATAAATGCAGGAAAGAAAGACGAGCTGTGAGCAAAGTCAGCAGGACGGGGCAGTCCCAGAGCTCCCTGGACACAGGATGAGCTGGAATGAAACACTTTTTATCCCTGCCACTCCTCTGCCATGATTCTCTCCATACTTCTCTGCTAGGCAAAGCCCTCCTGTCCTTCAGAAACCCCTCCTCCTGGGCACCAATAAAGCCCTCCCTGCTCTGCAACAATGCTCAGCCCCGAGCGTCCCCAGAATGGGGTGCGCCAGCTGTGTGTGTGGCCCTGGGGGTGAAGTGGTGAACCCAGAGACAAAGCCTCGCCCCCAGGGTGCTGCCAGGGCATGTCCACCCCTTCACACCACATGAGATGTGTCCGCAGAGCCGGAGAAGGTGGCCGGGCAGAGTGACGGGTGCTTCCCCGACAGAGGGACGGGACTAGGTGAAGGCCCTGGGAGGGAAAGGGGGAGTGTAGAATGTTCCAGAAGCCAAAGGAAAGCTCCCTGGTAGGACCTTGACCAGCAGCAGTGCTGGGTGGGGCCATATCAGAGCCCGAGACAAGAGGAGAAATGTGCACTCCTGGCCTTAATGGAAGCAAACTCATGGAAAAAATAATTTTCTTTTTTTAAAAAAAAATATATTTATTTATCTAGAGACAGAGTCTCACTCTGTTGCCCGGGCTAGAGTGCCGTGGTGTCATCCTAGCTCACAGCAGCCTCAAACTCCTGGGCTCAAGCGATCCTCCAGCCTCAGCCTCCTGTAGGCATGTGCCACCACACCTGGCTCATTTTTCTATTTTTGGTAGAGATGAGGGTCTCGATTTTGCTCAGGCTGTTCTCAAACTCCTGAGCTCGAGTGATTCTCCCTCCTCATCCTCCCAAAGTGGTAGGATTATAGGCGTGAGCCACCCACAAAGTCATTTTTAAAATCTTTTTGGTGGGTCTCATTTTCAATTGAGAAAACTGCTGAGTTTGATGATTTCTGTCAACCAACTAATGAGCTTGAATAATTTTTAATTATCTTAAACTGAAGTAAAAAGTATAATAAATTCTCTTTTGGGATAAGTAGAACATTTAAACCTAGAATGTTGTGACTTTTTCAACTTCTCAACTTTGAAGCATTTTTTCAACTACTTTAATGCTTTGGGGGGGGGGAAACCCAAATCAACCATTAAAAAATTGACACACCACCATGTATAGAGGGGTGCATGTTTTTCCATTTGCCTCAGTTCAGCCCTTTTATTTAAAATTTTGATATTTTTCATTGAGAATTTTTGCATTAATTTTTATTTTTAAAAGCATATTATAATTATATAGATTTCTGTTAAAAATATAAAAAACAAACAGAAAATATTGCATTAAAACACTATTTATCTTGACTTCTGAGTTTGTGTGGTATCCCCTTATACTGGGCGCCCTGGGTGAGGGCCTGACCTGCCCCACCCTACCCCCAGCCCTGGTGGCCTGAGATGAGCTGCGTGCGGAGAGGCTGGTGGATTGTCGCCTCCAACAGTGTCGTCTCTACGGCACTGGCCTCGAAGTTTGTATGTTATCCCAAGTATAATGCTGAACAATGAAAGAGTTTTAAGCTCAGAACGGTCTTTGCAAAAGGCCACCCCCTGGAAGAAGTGTCCACTGGATGTGACATGGGCTTTATTTAAGGCAAAGGGAAGGTCAGGGTGTGGAGAGCTCACATGAAATCCCACAGCAGGGACAACAGTGCAGTCAGACAGAAGTGGGTCCCGGTTCCCCAAAGCCCTGGGCAACCTGCTCCCTGGCCTCACCCACTTGTGTGAGAACATCTGAGTTGGCAAGGCCCCTGAGGACCTCCCTACAGCCAGCAACTTCTCTCCCAGCAAGGGGACCAGAGGCACAGATGCGTCTAAAAGGCTTGCCTACTTTGGCTGTGAGCCCGCCCAGTGCCAGAGCTGGGTTTCAGGCGAGCTGTGACCTCCTCACTCCAGGGTACCCTCAAGTCACCACAGGTCCATGCCACTGGCCTGGCTCTGCGACCCAGCACCAAGGACACAGCCGGAGGGACTGGTGAGCCACGTGTGGAGACCACGTGCCCAAGCCCAAGGACCTGTTTGCCGTCATCCTCATTCTTCATAGAGGCCACTCCTTTGTTGTGCCTCATCCTCCATCGGACACAAGAGCTGTGCTCCAGGGCTCTTCAAGGACTGGGGGTCGCTGGGCAGGAACTCCCTGCCCAGAGTCTGGAAACGGGACACAGCTCATCTTTGTTAAGTGTGTGGGGGAGAGGAGGTCGAGGAGGGCTTTATCCGAAAGAAAAGGGTATAAAATGAAACAAAGCACTCTACTATGTGCACCCTCTGCCTTCACCCCTGAGATTCTGGAAAGAGACCAGGTTCTCAGGCCGCTGCAGGCTCAGGGCCAGGCCAACCTCTTGCTGTGGAGCCGGTGACCAGCTCAGTGGCGACTTCCTCCCATCCCGAACTGCAGCCAGCGGGCCAAGAGCCCAGGTGTCCTGGGTCGCAGAGGGCTAAGCACAACCCGGGATGGGGAGGGTGAAGTCCTCAGTCCCTAGCCTTTCTTGGGAACCAGCTAGACCCCACTGGGGTAGGCCGGGGTGGGGATGGTGTGATTCAGAGAGAAAACTGGCAAGGACTTATTTTCAAAACCGAGGAAATGACACCTCTTAGGTCAGCCTCAAACCACTGGCAATTCAAGGTCAGATTTTCACAGACTTGCTGAGCGTCTGTGGGTCCGCCTCACCACGTATGTTTTAAACGACTTTCGTCCTTTGGCTCAGCCGACCATCCGATAGTCTGATGTCCCTTATCAAAGGCATGGTATGACGACTGCTTCTACTTTTCCTACCCCACATATTTCCAAAGAGTATTTGAGATGGCTGAAGACAAAGGACTCATATTAACAGAATGGTTAAAATAAGGCTAAAAGCATAAGTGATGCATGAGGAGTGAGTATACCAAAAATGCAGACTGAGGAGAGTTGCCATTTCAAATGTTACTTTGTACTTCCTGGGAAAAAGGGACCAGAGGGGAAAAAGGAGGTACGCACTGTATTGACGAGCTCACGCCCAGCAAAAGGAGGCGCAATCCATCCGGATGCTGCGGCTTTACTGGCCCGGACTAAAAGGAATTTTTTAGATAAGTCCTTAGCTAAAGAGCTCCAAATGATCTAATCAACTGAGCCAATAGATTAAAAAGGGCATGTGCCTGTCTTTGTAATTGGACATTGTGGTTTTGGGGGTTTGATCTGGTGTGGAGACGGGGCCCAGGAAGTCTGAGGACAAGAAGATCAGCGTGTCCCACAGCAAAGCCGGTGCCACCAGAAGGCTCATGCGCAGACCTGCCTTGTCACCCCGGAGCCCCAGAGCACTGAGCAGAAAGGAGTCTCGGCCTCAGAGTGAAGTGTGATCGCACTGCGCCAACCGCCAACCAACGGGACAACGGGACGGACGCCCGGGGCTGACGACACTTACCTTTAAGTGGCCGATGACGAACTTGTGGACGATGTGGTTCCACATGGACTTCTTGTAGACAGAAAGGTGGCCGTAATCGTGTTGCAGCCATCCAGCTTGGGCCTGGGGAGAAAGGGTCACACATGCCATCACAGCACCAGGAGACAGGCACCGGCCCTCTGTGAACTGGGGCAGGTGGGGGTGTGGGGCCTCAAGTGATAGGTGAGGGTGTCATGCCTCACCTGAGAGGTAGCAAGAACAAAGGCCGTGACGAGGGTAGGAATCCAGCCATTGCCGAAGTAAAAGATGGTGAACCACGCGATGCTCTCCATGGCGATGATGTGGGCCAGGAGGAGGAGGAAGAACAGGTGGTTGGGCTTGAACAGGTTCATGTCCTCGGCCGCCTTCCTCAGGGCCCGGAAGTCCTCGGTGATCTGAGACTGTTGAGTAAGGGCACCGGGAAGGAGATTGGCCACGCAGCCACTCTGGAGGGGACAGCCAGCTTGGGCCGGCTTCTCGACACCCACTGCACACCCTGGAGAAGCGGTGGCAAGAGGGGACCAACCCACAAGCCTCAACCCTGCAGGAGCTGGGCCACCGCACACGACAATGACGGCCGTTACCACTGCTTGGCACAGCCCTGGGGCCTGTGCATTTGTCCACAGCTAGTTAAGTGGCAGAGAAAGGATTCGACTCAAAAACTTGCATTTTATGTACACCCAAGTTCATAGCAGCATTATGCACAATGAGCAAAAGGTGGAGACAACCCGATTGTCTCTTGACAGATGGAGGAACAAAATGCTGTCCACACACACAACGGAATAGTATTCAGCCTTAGAAAAGGAAGGAAATTCTGGCACATGCTACAACATGGATGACCCCTGCGGACATTATGGTATATAAAATAAGCCAGACAGAAAAGGATAAATACTGTGCGATTCCACTTATATGAGTCTCTAGAGAACTCAGATTCACAGGGACAGGAAGTAAAGTGGTGGTTGTTAGAGTTCATTTAATGGGGACAGTTTCAATTTGGGATGATGAAATCTTTCAAGAGATGGAAAGCTGTGATGGTTGCACAACAGTGTGAATGTACTTAATGCCACTGAACTGTACACTTAAATATGATTAAAATAGTAAATTTTATGTTATGTATATGTATATTTTAGCACACCTTGAATTTTCCACCACCCGACACTGTGCCACTTGTTCTGGGCACCCTGTTGGGTCTTGAGGGGTTGGGGCCTGGGGGTGACACCAACTAGTGCAGGTCGGGAGTCCCTGCCCCGGAGAGCCAGGGAAGGCAGGAGGAGGCGGGCTGAGGCCAGGCACCTGGCGCCCGGGGGGCAGGGGCAGAGCGAAGGGAGCATGATGGCTCTGGGAACCGATGGCATCACTGGGAGAAAGGAGGACGCTGGAACAGGAGCAGACTCGGGGCCAGGCAGGCGGGGGAGGAGAGTGGAGATAGGAGGCTACAGGTACCCCTGGGACATGTCCGAGGTGCGGTTTTGGCAGGGCGGTTTTGGCAGCCTATGGGTGGAGGAAGCCGGATTTGGGAGCCTGGGGGCCACGTGGCGCAGACTCTCAAGAGCAGGAGAGGGGGCCTGGATGGGAATGGGGGGACAAGGCTGGGGTAGGGGGTGGGGACGCAGCGGGAGGGAGGGCTGAGAGCCTCCTAAGACAGGCAGGAGACAAGCATGGGCAGGGCGAAGGCAAGGAGGGAAAGGCGAGAAGCGGGGCAGTGGCACAACGGGGAATGGGGACTGGCCACCAGAGGACACACGGGGCAGCCTGCATCTCTTGGGAAGGCCAGATTCAGTGGCAGAGGACTGGCTGAGTCCAGCCTGGAAAGTCCCTGCGTCCAGCCTGGCTCCCGCTGGGGCTCCAGCCCAGGCTGGCAGCAAGAGTGGGAAGGGCTCACGGGGGAAAGGACCTGGCTTCCCCGGGGAATGTCTCATCCTGGGTGGCAGGGGGAGGTGGCAAGCTCAGAGGGCACCATAGGGCCCAAGGGCAGAGTGAGTAAACGGACCCAGCCTCCTTGCTGGCACGCAGGCCCCACACAGGCTCCAGGGCCCTGCCTGCCAGTGACGGGGAAGCGGACTTCCACGGTGCCAGCCTCAGCCCTCGGGTCACGGCAGGCCTGCTACAGACCTGCACACCCTGCCCGGTGTGAGGCTGGGCCAGATGGGCCTGGGGAAGGGACAGGGTTGAGGACCAGGGAGAGCCAGGCTTCT
Source organism: Microcebus murinus (assembly GCF_040939455.1). Lineage (NCBI taxonomy): Eukaryota > Metazoa > Chordata > Mammalia > Primates > Cheirogaleidae > Microcebus > Microcebus murinus. Next base: position 14,016,933 of record NC_134107.1, read on the forward strand.
GGGGCAGGTACATGTGGGCAGGTGAAGGCAGGGACGGAGGGGAGAGTGGAGGAGACCAGCGAGGGGGAGTATTAGAGACCCCCTCCAGCACATTGTACCCTGCCCTGTCGCTTTCATGGGGTCCGGTACATGCACTACTTCATTGTTCAACAAAACAACCCCAGGAGGCCTCAGGTGCTGTTATTTTTCCATATTTCTGTCCCTGAAGCCCAGCACCTGGGAGGGTGCCTGGCCCATAGCAGAGATGAAGAAACGACGACATAATGGTCATTCCTTCTCAAAGAGGTGCCCCCGGACCCCACACCCTGAAGCAGCTACACTTGTCATTATCTGATCAGTGTTTCTGCACTTTTTCCTAGATTGTCATGTACAGGCCCAGCATCTGGTACCTTTCTGGAAAGAAGGGAAGGAGGAGGAAAATGAATCCAGCCAGGAGAAAGGGGATGTCACTAGCTGTCGCCAAGCCCCGGCTCCCAGTGGAGGTTCTGAGGTCCTCCCTGACCACAGGGGATCAGCAGTGGCTCCTGCTGGACAAAACGTCTCTGCCTCAGCCCTGGCCACTCTGGTCCTGGGACCCTCCCGCCCACCCCCACCCAGGTTGCGGGCCCAACTCACGTTCTTGCCGCGGTCCAGGCTGGGCTCCTCTGGGGCCAGCTCACCAATCAGCAGGGGCTTCAAGAACTTGCGCACAAAATCAAGGTCAGGGTGGAAGGCACGGAAGGCATCCTAGGGAGCAGAGGGGAAGGTGGTGAGGCTTAGACCGGCCCTCAGTGTGCTCCTCGGGCCTCAGGGAGGACCAGCAGCAGCTCCGTGTCTACACTCAGACACCAAACGGAATCTCGCATGATCCGGCCCCCTCTGCTGTCTCCAGCCTCATCCCCAGGACAGAGCCCTGGCATCTGCGCCTACATGTGGCATGCTGAGCCCGCCAAGGATCTGTGGATAGATTTGCAGGCTGCCTTTGGGCAAGTCAGGAAAAGGTGCCCCTTCAGGGAGGTGCATTGGGTGGGCACGGGGCTCAGGGAGGACTTGAGCCTGAGCTGCACCAGAGCTGGGTGCCTTGTGCAGTGCACAAACTGCACCACCTACCACCTCTCACCAGTTCCTCACCCACATGTCCACGGTTATCAGTGAAAAGAACAAGGCTGAGCACTACATCGGAAATGTGCTTGCGAGAGCATGTAAACAAAAAAATAATTAAAAAATTAAAATGCAGAATTATGCACAAAGCATTCCTGAACCACGCCCAGGAGGGTCTAAACTATCATTGTATATGTGTTCGGGTGGTGGGATTGTGCCTGGCTTTGTTGACATTACTCTCCAAACTCTCTCTACCATTGCTACCATGTCATGCCTTTTAATCTCCTTGTCCTCGATTATGAAGTAAAAACGTGCCTAGTTTTGGCAAAGTTAGAAAAGGTACAGAGGAATAAAGAGGAAAACAAATGTCGCCTAGAAAGTGGCACCAGTGCCAACAGTTTAGCATTTCTCCTCCCAGTTGTCTTCTGTCTACACTACAAAACATTACAGGCACTGTCCCTTGCAGCGTACACGTTTCTGCTAGACCTGAGCTGGCACAGGGCAGCCCCAAGCGGTGGCAGAAGCAGGTCCCAACGGTAAACAGTGTTCACCCTGCATCAAGCCAAGTTTGGTGGCATTGCTAGGACTGGGGGACATGTCGCATTGCGCCATGAGAAACAAGCCGAAAAATGAACGTAATGGGGAAAAGATGTGGGCTTGTGGGAGGATGGTGTAGATTAAAAGAGACTCAAGGCCGGGCGCGGTGGCTCACGCCTGCAATCCTAGCACTCTGGGAGGCCGAGGTGGGCAGATTGCCTGAGGTCAGAAGTTCCAAACCAGCCTGAGCAAGAGCGAGACCCCGTCTCTACTATAAATAGAAAGAAATTAATTGGCCAACTAACATATAGAAAAAAATTAGCCAGGCATGGTGGCGAATGCCTGTAGTCCCAGCTACTCGGGAGGCTGAGGCAGGAGGATTGCTTGAGCCCAGGAGTTTGAGATTGCTGTGAGCTAGGCTGACGCCACGGCACTTACTCTAGCGAGACTCTCTCAAAATAAATAAATAGATAGATAAATAAATAAACAAATGAGACTCAAAAGATATAAAAATGGCAGTGCTTTCACTTGAAAGACTCTCACTTGGGGGAAAAAATACAAATTACACAAGACTTTTTCTGGGTGGAATGAGAAAATATGAATATGGGCTAAATATTAGATCATATCTATGAATTACTATTCATTTTCTTAAATGTGACAAAGGTATTACGATTATGTTAGAGCGTTACATTAAAGCGTCTCATCTTGTTCTTTGGAGATAATGCAGAAGAATTTAGGGATATAATAACACAACTTATATTATATGAGAATTTAGTTCACATAATACAACTTATTTTCAAAAGAAAATCGCATATGCATAAAGAGGAAGAAAGCAAATGTGTCAAAATGTTAAGATTAGTGCTTCTTGGTTAAGGATATACAGGCGTTCACTTATTATTATTATTTTTTTCCTAAACAGGTGAAGGAAGAATCACTTATTCTTTTGACATTTCTGTATGTTTGGAAAATTTCAAAATTAAAGACAATGAGGGGAAGAGGAAAGCGCTGACAAAGCATCGAAATCTCTTTGTCCGCACACCCGGGGATCTCCCAGGGGTACCTGCCAGTCTCCTCTGGCGTCCTTACTGCATCCCTGGCATTGTCCCTTTAAACGGTCTTTGTTCTATTTGTGTCTAGAACAGACATATGAACCAGCCCTTAGTGCAGGAGAAAACTTGGCGTACGTTTTTTAAAAAGTGTCTGTGCCCCCTAGCTGAGCAGAAAGGGCTGGTGTTAGAGGATCAGATCAAACACGTCTTCAGAGAAAAGACATGCTGTCCTGGGGCCCCGGGCAGGCAGTGGGGAGCCCGGGTTCTGGCACTGAGCAGCTCCTCACAGCCTGCAGGGCCCTGGAACCGCACCTCTTTCCTCTGAAATGCGCTGGTCCCCACCCCAGCCTCGGTGGCCTCTGCAAAATGGCCCTGGGAAAGGCTGGGCAGGAGCTGCCAAGTTCAGGGCCCCAGGGCTGGGCCTGCAAAAACCCCCTTCATTGGTCCTCCTCGAATCAGACCATGGCTCTTGGGAAACGAACGGGAAGTCTTTGGCAGGGCGGTTTCCTGAGGCCCAGCTGCAGCGGCTGATAACTAAATGGTTCCTCTCCGCGTTTCATCGAAAGGCAGAACTCAGCGATTCGCAAGTGCATTCACCTCGGCTCCTATCGCCACCCCCCCACCCGTGGGCAGGGGAACCCGGGGGAGCAGACAGACATCAGAGCCCTGCCTGGACCTTGGCTGCTGCATGGCCATCGCAGGGGGCTCTCGGGCAGCTCCCCTCCCCGGGGCCGCACGCCACCAGCGCTGTTCACATCACCTCCCTGACGCCCCAAGCCCTACTTTGCAGACTCTGGAGCGCAGAAGTGAAGTGCTGGGCTCCATGGAGCAGAGACAGGATCAAATTCAGGTCCACTGGCCTCCAGGGACCCCTCTTTCCCACGCTTCCTGCCATTTTAGAAGACCGAGCGCTGTTGCATTGGCTCGTTGTCCTCAGTGGATCTGGCAGCTTTCCGGCAGGCCTGGCGTGAAGGGTCCTGAACACACCAAGCTCCGCCCCACACCAGGGCGGGCTCCATTTGGGACTCGGTCTCCTCGTCACCTCCAAGAGGCTTCTCCCAGCCGCCCGTCTGGAGCCGCCCTCTCCCACCCGAGGCTTTCTCCGAGCCGTTGCCGTTGCATCCTCTTCACCGCGGTCGCCAAGGTCAAGACTGTGTAACGTGCTCACTTCTCTGCAGCCCGTCTCCTCCAGGGGAACAGGGCCACGAGAGGAGGACCACGCCCGCCTTGTTCGCTGCGATAAGCCCAGTGCCCGCAGTGGGGCCGGGCACGAGGGCTCATGGGCTGATGAATGAAGCCGGGACCCCGCGGCTCTGCACACTCTGATCCCAGCAGACGCCTCCACTCTGCAGTCCTGTCCGGGCGCTTGTCCTCTTCCACTGTTCCACACAACTTGGCTTGTGCCTCTGGGACACCAGAGCCCCCCCCCCCCCCCCAGCACTCCCGCGTCAGCGGCCGGCACGGCTGCCATCTGCTGAGCTTACGTCGCAGGCTGGCCCTGAGCCGCAGCAGTGGCTGGCACACATAAGCTGCTACTCTTTACCCAACTCAGTGAGGCAAGTCCTGTCTTAGACATGAGAAAAGAGGTGTAGGTTGGTGAAGCCACTTGCCCAGGGTCACACTGGAGGAGTTAGCTGAGCAGAGTCCGAGTCAGGTGTGCCTACCTGGAACATTTATCGCTGTGAGCACAAAGGCTTCAATCAAAACGAGCTTCCTTTTCCCTGAGAGTTAGTCGTTTTTTTGTGTCTCTCCCTTCAACCTGCCATCAGTGTGTCTCGCACACTTGCAGCTGTTTGGTTACAGGGACGTCTGGCGGGTGCAAGGTAGGCCGTGGTGTGAATCAAGACGGGGCCAACCCAAACGTTGACTTTGGAACAAGAATTGGAACCAGGCTCCATCCTTGTCTGACAGGGAGAGAAGCCAAAGACTTTCCAGGAAGAAGGCCAGGAACACAGGGAAGAAAAAGGAGCAGCGAGCAGGTGGACAGGACAGGCAGGGCAGGTGTGTGTTGGGGGTGGGAAGGTTAGCACACCCAGGTTCCTAAGTGTACCTTGCACTCTCCGGTCCTGCCATCCCCCAGCCCTGACGCCAGCCGACTTCTCTCCATGGGGACATGCTCCTGCTCTGCCCTACTCCAGGTGCAACTCACAGCCCCTCCCCCACACCGAGCGCCCGCTGCCACGACTTGTTTCTGGCTGTGCCCATCTCCTCCGCAGAGCAAGGCTGGTAACTAGTCAAGTGTTACACCTCAGGGCACTTGGCCCAGGCCTTGGGAAGTGCAGAAGGAGCAGACTTAGGGCAGACGGTGCAGCAGACAGCAGTCCTGGGGACCGGGACACTGTGGAACAAGTGACCCAAGAGGAAGGAGAAGCAGAGGAGGGAACCTCATGTTCTTGGGTGGAGATTAAGAGCCAGACAGGGATGCTGACTTCCTTCTTGCAGCAAGAAGATGCAGGGAGCCCCGTGCCATGTCCCCTCCAAGGAACGATGCAATGGAGGCTGGTGGGGCAGAGGCCGGTGGGGGCCAGAGTCCCGTGGTGAGAGCATCCCCACTAACACAGGTCACATATACTCCCTGGGGGTGGAAGGTCAGGGCTGTACAGGAGAGAGGCCCCTGCAAAGGCAACCCGGACATGAAGGAATTGTTGCCACTTTCATCTCTGAACCACTCCCCAGGGATGCTGGGGCTGGACATGGAGCCCCCATTGAGACTGCATCAGAGGGCTCCCACCCAGGCCTCAGCTGGGGGGATGGAGCTGCCCTCCGGGCCTAAGAATTCATGAAGCTGGGACTCAAACCCAGGACCTCTGCTAGTAAATGCCATGGCCCTCCTGCCCTGTGTGGAGGAGGACAGAGTGTCACTTACAATCCGCTGCTCTTTCACAATGGCAGCATAGAAGCAGGTTGAAAGATGAAACACATCTCTAGCTTCTTCTCACCTGCCCTTGATTCTAAGAAGTGATACATGTGGACAGGGCAGGAAAACCTGCTGAGACAAGGGGAGGGGGGCTGGTATCTAGAGGTAGAGGGTCCAGACTCAAGCCCCAGCTTGAGAGAGAGAGAGAGAGAGAGAGAGAGAGAGAGATCAAATCTAGTAGATGGAGGTCACTATCTGTGATTTATTCATCTTTGTGCCTGGGGCCCAGCTCAGAGCCAAAGAGATACTCAGGGAATGACTGATGAGTCATTGCTGAAGATGAACAGTCCCAAGTGGGGGCAACTCCACAGGGTGGGACTGCCATGAAAAGAGCAGACACTCTTGGGGCACAGGCGAGGGCTCCTTTTGCCCACAGCAAGGCAGGGAAAGGAGAAGAGCAGAGGACCAAAAGGAAGAGATCAGAGAGGCAGAAACAGGAAGGGAAGGAGGGAAGGGAGGAGGGGAGCTAGGAGGACATGGTGGCAGCAGAACCTGAGTTGAGTTCTGAGCGCTGCCACTTGAGTGAAGTTTCTGTATCTTGGAGCAATGAGAGATACCTACAGGGCTGATCTGAGGGGGAAATGAGATAGGATGTACGAACGTGCTATGTGAGCTGCAAAAGTTAAGCAACTTTTATTACTATACGCAAGACCAAGGTTTAACTTCTGCAGAAGGACTAAATGACAGTCACCCCGTCCTTTTGGAGAAGAGGTGGGTCCTGACAACTTAGGTCTTTTCTTATTCAGAAACAGGAAAATGCCCTATTGAAGCCCCCAACTGTACCACGAATGGCTTCCTTGACTTCCGGCCTCTTTTCCCAGCCTCTTGTTGGGACATAACTGCACCGTGATTAGCTCAGATCGGTGCATGGCAGTGCTCCAAGGGATCTAACCTCTACAAGCTGATCGGTCCTTCCCCAAACTTTCCATTTATATAAACTGCCACTCCGCAGGGTCTGAAGAAGTCTACACCCCAAGGAGCAAAGCCACTTGCTCAACAGCCTACACCCTCCTGCTGCTCAAGGCCTTTTTCCAACCAGGTCCCAGATACTTTAAAGCACAGATGCCAAAGAGAATCCAGCTGCTCACTCCATCATTATTCAACTATATCCCCATCAGTGTATTTCATGCCCCAAAAGTTTTAGATTTGGGGAACAGGGATTGTTTTTATGTCTTGCTACACCAAATAAAGCTAGCAGGGATGCAAATGTTTTCTTCCAAATTCCTCTTTGCATTCTTTACGTTCCAGCTGTTTCATAATTCCCGCTCTTATTCTTGTTTGCCCAAGAATACTCAATTTCATTTACCTAGTGCTTACAGCTCAAGGAGTGCTCCTCCATGAATCAGTGTCACTGAAATAGGTACAGGTGTATCTTATAGAGAAGCAGGGAGGCTCAGTCAAGCGACAACAGCAAATGGATGAGCCCAGCAATCACATCTTTCTTTAATTCCAGGCTGGTTTCTACCTGGGCTTTCTTAGAATGAGGCAACTAACATCCAAGATGCTAGATTTACAGTCCATGAAAGTTACACAAAAAGCACCAGGGCAGGATCAGAAATGAAGAGAGGGTTACATCCTTATGAGACAAACTTACGAGACAGAGGAGGGGGAAGGGAAGAGTAGGGCATCCTCTTCATCTGACAGGACAGATCTGAGACCTGATTTTTGGAGGAAACTCGTTGTTAAAGTCAGGTGAGCACAGAACTTGACATCCAGAACAAGGATGAAATCAATCTCTCATCGTAATTAAACTATAAAGTTCAAGGCAGTTGCCAGACCGAGCATCCACATAAGAAAATATATTTATTTAACAATATCGAATAATCAGACCAAATACATCATTTTTTACTTTTTAAGGAGGGCCCAGACAGGGCAGGAACCTTCCACAATTTACCTATGAAATCAGGAACAGGCTAGCACAAGTCCAGCAACACATGGAGGGAAGATCCCACCCAGGATCCAGAAGGTCTTTTACTTGGGAATCGCCTTTACTCAAGCTCCTCATGGGGCTGTGGAAAGGTCCAACTGAGACAGTACACTGAAGGTATACGAAAAGCTCACAGCCACCAAGTTCTAATTAGCATCACCAACTCTCCAGGCTAGAGAAGCATCCACAACCAGGTACCACAGGATGGGGTTAAAAGCTGTAGGCTATAGGCACATGGCTGGCCTTGTCTCAACCTTGGATAAGCCTGGGCCCTGCTCACCAAAGCCACCCTGCCATTGACCTGCCTGGGTTGTGGCAGCCTGCTCTGGCCTGCCTAGGCCCATCGCCATGGCAAGAGGTCAAGAGTTGGGCCTACACAGCTTGGACACCAAAGCCCAGGGACAGGTCAGCATCCTAGACCTCTAGGTGGAAGGATCTAGCCAAGTTATCCCTCCTTTCTGCCCCTCCCCTCTTCACCTTCCCCAAGTTCTCTATCCCACCAGACCCTGTTTCTCTGCCTCCAGCTCTCTGCCACCAAGAACAGCCCTTTCTTCCCTCCCTGCCAGTTCCTTCCTCCTCTTGCCCATTGGAGTCCCCGGGGCTCCAGCTGCACCTTTAAGGAAATGCAAGGATTCCAGACTGGGGCCACGCTGGGGTGCTGTGGCTGGGGTGCTGTGTAATCACTGAGCCACACATTTGGTGTGGGTAATGAGCCCTGGCTCATTTGGGGAGGCCCATTGCCTTTAAGAGTGCAAGATGAGGGAACGGCTTTCCTGGCAGGATTTAAAAACAGAGGGCCATTGAGTTGAATGTCCGAGAGTGACCCGCGGTGCAGACAGACCTGTTGCCAAGGCAGCCTAGTGCTGCTAAATCCGCCCAGCTTAAGGTTCCCTCTCAACCTGAGCTTTGCAAACTCCAGCCGGTTCTCTTGCCACCAATTCCCCAAACCGGTCCCCAAACGGGCAGACCCTTGGAGTGGGTCAGGATAATCCTTGCGAGCGTGGGAACCCAAGCTAGTAGGCTCGGAGGCAGCCACTGCGGACCTTAGACAAGAGTCCAAGCAGGAGCGAGGCCCGGTCGGGACGAGCTTTCCTTCTCTGCCCACTAGTCTGGCTGGAGAGCGCGGGTGCGCGCCGAGTCCCACACCTGGCTGCCTGCTCTCCCGCTCCTTTCCCCCGGGCCCAGGCGCGGCCATCTTCCAGGCCCGGGTTTTGGCGCCCGGGGCCCGAGCGCCCCCTCTGGGGAGTCCCTGGCTCCGGGTGAACCCGGCCGAAGGAGCGGACGCGTGGGTCCCAGATCGCGCTGCAGACCCTGCTCGGCTCTCCACCGCTGGGACCTCCGCCGCCGCGCTGCCTCCTGGGGTCCAAAATTCGACCCCACCCCGTCAGCCCAGTTGGCCCAGAGGAGGAGGATTCGGGGCAGGGGAATGAGAGCCAGGGATTCGCTTTCCTTCCCTCCTGACGTCCTGGACGTCCCAAGCTCCATTTAGCGCTGGACGTCTGTTTGGCGCCCAGAGACCCAGGACTCCTGACTCGGCCTGCAGCAGAGAAGGGTGGCTGGGGAGCCCCCAGACCCTTACCGTAGCATCTTCCCCCGCGTAGTGCCCGATGACCCGGTGGCCCCCCGGATGCCGGCTGGACCATTTGGTGATGTTGTAAACCTTGCGGTCGATGACGAGCCACTTATCCGTGCGCAGGTTATGCTTCTGAATCTCCTCCCAGCTGAAGGTGGGCATGGGCGACTCGCGCTCCGTTGCCCCCTCGCCCTGGTTCCCCCCCTTCCCCATGCTGCCCGCCACCGGGTGCCCCGTGCAGCGCGGCCTCCCCGCGCCGGCTGCTCGCTGCGCAGACGGCGCCCTGCCGGCCGGTGTGTGCCGCCCGGGCCCTCTTCGCTTTCGGCTTTTGTCTTCTACTCCTCCTCCCACCGCGCCCCCTCCCCCAGCCTCCGCGCCCGCGCTCGGGAGTATCCCCGGCTCCCGGCGTAGTATCCCTGGCTCCCAGCGCCCTCGAGCGGCCCCGTTCCTCCGCCCCTCCCTCAGCCCGCCCGCCGTGGACTTTTGCCACCAGTAGAAACTGTGGGGTAGCTCAGGGCCTCGACGCCTCCTCCGCCCGCCCCTCCGGCTCCCCCCGCCCCGGGTTCCGCATCCTCCCGCGTTCCCCGCCGCCCGGGTTTCCACAGTGATCAGCAGAGCGCCTGCACCAATCGGGTCGCGTTGCCCCGCCTGCCATTGGCTCAGTAGGATCTTTCGAAGGCGGCGGGCTGGAGCTGCGGGTCCCCGGCTCCCCCGCCCGCCGGCATGGGGTCGAGCCCCGCCGCGAGGCCGGCTACGTGTCCGACCTCCACCCTCCCCCGCTCCGGCCGCGGGCGCCGGAGGAGATCCCAGGGGACATCTGGGCCGGCGCGCAGGGGCGGTGACTGGGCGCCGCGCTCCGGGGCGCGTGCGCGCACGTCCGGCGCTTCGGGCTTTGCACCTGATGCCGCCCAAAGAGGACTCGGCCGCCCTGGGGCGCGAGCCTCGGGTCTGACGAACTCAAGTCGGGGACTGGCTTGGCTAGGTGACGCCCTTCCCCCGCCCGCTGGAATCGGAGCCCCGGGCTCCCACGTTGCCGCGCCATCACATTGTCTGGCGCCCTCCTGCATCCTCCCTCCTGCTGCCACCCTGGAGAAAGCGGCCGGGCTCGGGCTTGTCCGGGGCTTTGAACCCTCTAATCAGACAATCTTAGAAAAGAATTGCGGACTCTCTGCTCCGCTTCCTTGTGCTAGGCGCCATGGTGGAGGGCGGGGGGAGAGGACGAGGAGCAGGACGCAGTCCCTGCCTTGGACTCAGGAAGCTCAGCCCAGCAGCAAGACATGGAGGGGCAGTGCGGGACCACATACGATTAGGGGATAAATGTGGTGTAAAGACCCCAGGAAATGAAGACTGCCGTTTCAAAGGGATGGAGGAGGGTCGGTTTTCTAGGTGTGGGGGCGCAGCCGGCTGGGGCTGCCCAGTGCCCAGAGCCTGACTGGCGCCAGAAGGCTGACTGGGGACAGTGGGAAGTTAAGGATGAACAGAGGGGTGGGGTGCAGTTACAGCCCCTGAGTGCCAGCACACCCTACTCACAGATTCTCACCACTGTGAGATAAACCCCAAGAGGCAGACAAGACCCATGTCGTTAACTGTGACTGGGGAGCCTGAGGGTAAGAGCTGAAGTGGCCAAAGGGCACAGTTAGCAAGTGGCACAGCGGGACCCTTCTAGACTCCACTGATGCACCGGCAGTGGGAAGGTCCCTCTGGCCAGCTGGTGGGGGTGCGCTGGGAGGCCAGAGGGAGCCCCTTTCATGCCATTCCCACAGTCTGTGACCTCTTTGATAGCGACCTCCTTGATAGCACCGTGGTTTCACACTGGTATGGGTCTGAGCATCCTTCACTCACGACAAAGACGCCCAGAGCGCGGCCTCTCTGGCTCTGAGGACCCCAAACGGAAAGACGACATCCAAGCGGAAAGGCCCCCAGCAAGATAAGAGAGGATGAAGCAAGCGAGGGGGAGAGGACGCTGACCTCTGGCCAGTTAAAGGTTTACTGACACAGAACCAAGGGCGCCAGTTTTTTCAAAAACGGATTAACACAACACATAGAAAACTTTAATGAAAAATGTTAAAGCACTGTGGAGCTCAGAGGAGAGGGTGACATCTGAAAGGGAAGCCCAGGGGATGTCTGAGGGAGGAGCCCCTGAAGGCTCGGAGGCCCTAAAAGGCAGCGTGTGCGGTGGCCTGCGTGGGGTGGGTGAGAAGTGGATCGGCCACGACCTGGGGTCCCAGCAGCCCTGGCACAGCACTAGCCAGCAGGGCCTGAGAAAACGTGTTGGACGTGAGTGGACAGTGAGGAATGGCTCCCTCGGGGCCAGCAGTGGGCAGGGTCTACACTGGGAAAAGCCGCCCCAGGCCCGAGAGGATGAGGATGGAGGACTTCGTAAAGCAGCATGCTTCGAATCTCTGTGGTGGGGAGGAGAATGGGGAGGGGGGAGGGAGGGGAGAGACCAGCGGGCAGAAGGGTCAGGTCAGAGGCGCGGTTGGTGCTTGAGCAGGGGGGGGGCGCTAAACTAAGGGACCTGTAGGAGGCTGACCCCGCAGCAGACACCGCCTTGCCACTCCTCTTCTTTATTGCCCTCTCTACTCGGAGGGACTGATGCGACTGTTTGCTCAGAGAAAACCCCAGCCAACCCCAGAGTCACTTAGGAAAAGGGGTGATCTCACAGGGGGACGAGATTCCCATGGCTTCCTCCGGTCCCACAGAATGGCCCCGGCCCCGACGCCTGCAGCACCAGAGGACTGCGGCTCCCTGGGGAGCTTGCCAGGACCTTGTCGTGATCATTGTACATTACTTTATCAAGGACAAAAGAGACCAGCCTGAGTGGCTTGGAGCCCAGACTCTCTCAGCCAGCCAAGTGGGTGAAAGGCCGGGTCAGGTGGGGAGGTGGAACCTGTGGGGATGGAGCACATGCCACGCGTCCCCACTGAATGGGTTCCATCTTCTCCGCATAAGGAGTCTCAGATGTCTGCTGGGAGACTGGTGGAGTCGTGGAAGCAAAGAGGCTGGTTAATCAGAGAGACAGGCTGGGTGCAGTGGCACATGCCTGCAATCCCAGCACTCTAGGAGGCTGAGGCAGGAGGATCACTTGAGGCCAGCAGTTTGAGACCAGCGTGGACAACACAGCGAGACCCCCACCTCTACAAAAAAATTTAAAAATTAGCTCAGTGTGGTGGCATGTGCCTGTAGTCCCAGCTACTCAGGAGGCTGAGGCCGGAGGACTGCTTGAGCCCAGGCATTTGAGGCTGCAATAAGCTGTGATCATGCCATTGTACTCCAGCCTGGGCGACAGAGCAAGACCAAAGGGACAAAAAAAAAAAAAAAAAAATCAGAGGGAAAGAGAAAGTGAAAGGCACCCTTCAGCCACCCAGCAGCCTGTGGGGCCACAAGAATGAATGTGACACTTATACAAGGCACCTGGCAGACAAAGGACTAGCAGAACACCCATGCTGGCTGTTTCCATCTTTTCCTTTCTTTAGTTGAAAGTATGGCCAGGTCATCCCTAGTCTTTAAAAAATCTTCTGAGTGGCTTCCTCCTCCAGCCATCACCCCTGTTCACAGCCCACTCACTGTTGAGTTCTGTGAATGAACAGTCAGCCCAGTCTGGGTCTACCTTCCGTCTTCCCCTCATTTCTCAGATCGTTACCATCTTCCCCTATTCTAACAGTAAAGATAGCGACCCCTGCCATTGGTTTATCAATTTAGGTGTGCAAAGGACTTTCAGATAATGGACAAGAGCACTTGCACAGTGGGCAGAGAAAGCATTCAGGAGGTGGTGGTTCTCATCCTCCCTCCTGGCCTCGTCTCCCAACAGGGGTTATTACTCCATCTCTGCAGATGAAGACATGGGTGCTCAGGGCATAACAAGTCTGGTCCCCCAACCTGCGCTTCGTAGACGGAGTCCTGGAACACGGACTCCAGACCCCGAAGGCAGCCCTCTTAGCCTGTTCCCATCAAGCCTCCAGGAACCCTCTCCGAAAGGTCACCAGCAAGTCGAGTCGTGCCTTCTCAGACCTCTGAGTGGCATCGGGCAGACCAATGTCCTGACACGCTGTGCTCCCTGATTCTCTGACAAGGCACCTGCCCTAACCTGCTCGGAGCCACCCCTTTTCTGCCACCTGCGTTTGTTTCTTTTCCTCCTTCTTCCCTCCAAATGCTCTTGGCCCTTGGCTCACTCAGTATTTTCTCCTTCAGGGACCACATCTGGGATGACTCTGCAGCCCCAACCACATCTACGGCGCCCTCCCTTGCCCAGGGCCGGAGCACCTTCCCACTAGGTTCCCGTGCAGCCACTAGGGCTCCCCGACGTGTGTGTTCTTTGGGCCTATCCAGGTCTAACCTCCAGTTTCTGGTGCAAAACTGAACTGTCATCTTCTTTTCCAAAAACCAGCCTTTGAACTCCTTCATTTCTTTTAATGGTACCAATGGTTCTCCTGTGACTCAGTCTCAGAATTCCAGAATGTCTTTTGCCGCTTCTCACCTCCTGCCTCCCACCCTTGCAGAAAAAAAAAAGGCTGTTGTGTTTAGCAGGTTCTGCCTCCAACAGCATTTTCTTCCACCCCTTTTATTATGCCTCTCGTGCCACTGCCCTGGCGGAGGGTCGCGGGCAGCAGACATTGCACACGCTGCTGCCAGGCTGTCTCACTGTCCCCAAACCTTCAAGGGTTCCTTGTTGCCTAGAGAACTCAGCAGGTGGGTTGAGGAAGGAAATCACGTGGGCACAGCAGCACGGCTGAAGGCCCCTGGGGAAAGAGCCCTGGAATAGAAACGCGAACATGAACTCTAGTCTGGGCTCTGCGGCCACCCCACTTCCTGACCACTGTCATGTCGGTTCAGATCAGGTGATTGGATTAGATCCTAAATTGCCTCCATCTCCAACACGGTAGATACGTGTGGATGTCATGCCTATGTAGAGTTGTGTGTGGATTATTTAACTTGCATTTGTAACAATTTTAAAAGTGCTTTTCTAGCCATTGTATCAGATGATTGTCACAACAGGGCTTTCAGGCAAGCAGAATGTGTATGTATCTCTTCTTTATAAATGGGAAAGCTAAGCATCAAAGGTGTCCAATGGGTTGCCTGAAGTAATGCTAGTGTGGAAAGAGACCGGACTTTGGATCAGATCTGAAAGTCAAGTTCCAGCTACACCCTTACCGAACTTCACTGAGCTTCCATTTCCCCAGCTGTAAAATGGGGATGAGAAGGTAGCACCCACTTCTCCAGATGTTCCGTCCTTTAGGTCACACCGTGTTGGGGCCCCAGCAGTGAGAGTTAGATGTGCGGTGAACCAAAGCCTGGGCGTGGGGGAGGGGCGCCAGCTTGCTAAGGCCCTGCAGGTCCCTGCCCCAAGCAAACTGGGGCCTCTAACCCTGCGTCCGTCTCTCTCCGTCTCTCGGCAGACATCCAAAGGGGAGAGGAGAGGACCCAGACACAGCCAAGGGCGAGCACAGGGGGATCCCCGGTGGTCCAGACTCCGAGACCCTTTGGGGTCTTTGCCGCTCAAACGCATGCGTGTGTTTTGTGGCGTTGGATCAGGTCTCGCCAGGCCTGTTTGTCTTGCTGGTGTGGAGAAGGCATTGCCCTGGGAAACATGACCTCGGCCGTGAGGTGGGATCGATGTCCTCTGAGTCCAGCTGGTGCATGACCAACTCCGAGAGGCTCACTCGGGGCGGAGGGAGCACCGCCATGGAAAGGAAACCACGGCAGACGCAGAGCAGAGGAGTGTGGCCACAGCACGTGGGCACGTGGCACAGGCCAAGATGTGACCGGGTCAGGAGTGCTACAACTTGGGGTGGAGGGCAGCCTGATAACTTTCTGGTCTTAGCTTTAAGACAGGGAAACTGAGGCCCAGAGATTGGGTTGTCCAGAGTCACACAGGAGTTAGGAAATCTGAGACGTTTCCTATTTCTAAGAATGGAATGGTCTAAGCATTTGGATCCACATTCTCACTGATAATACATAAAAATCCTGGATACAGGCCGGGCCCGGTGACTCACGCCTGTAATCCTAGCACTCTGGGAGGCCAAGGCGGGTGGATTGCTTAAGTTCAGGAGTTCGAAACCAACCTGAGCAAGAGCCAGACCCCGTCTCTACTATAAATGGAAAGAAATTAATTGGCCAACTAAAAATATATACAAAAAATTAGCCCGGCATGGTGGCGCATGCCTGTAGTCCCAGCCACTCTGGAGGCTGAGGCAGGAGGATGGCTTGAGCCCAGGAGTTTGAGGTTGCTGTGAGCTAGGCTGACACCATGGCACTCACTCTAGCCTGGGCAACAAATCGAGACTTTAAAAAAAAAAAAAATCCTGGATACGATATCAAAAGTGTCACTAAAATACAGCGGTCACCGATTGCCTCAACTGTGCGAAGGCCCATCAGACCTGGAATGACCTGTCCCTGTGCCAACAGGGCAGCATCCCTCACCTTTGAGTCCCTCCCTGAGGGGAGACAGCACCCTGCCCTGACACCACCATTTGATGTCCTCAGCCGCCTCCCGCTGGAGGCTGAGCAGAGCAGGGACACCCACATGACAAGGTGCTGTCATAAGAAGGACACCACTCCAGTGGTCGTTGATCAAAGAAAAAAAAGGGGACAGAATAGGCCCAAGTTCATTGCCCTCACTTTGCTCTGCTTGGCTCATTCCTTTCTGATTTTGAGTAGATAATCTCTAAATCCCCCTCTCATCTGTGATACTGCTTTCCCGAAGGTTGATAGGTTGCTTCAAGTTCAAGGCACCACCTCTCCTGTTCCCAGGTGGCCGACTGAGGAGACGGGCAGTGTGTGCAGGGGCCAGCCCGTCCCCAGTGCTGGCTGCTGGGAGGACTTGCCTGCCAGGTCTCTGAGTCATCTGGGGAAGCTGTCTGCGCTGGTACCAGACCAGCAACTGCTAAAGGCCTCGCTCCCCATAGGAATCCACCCTGGAGTAAAAGAGGCTCCAGTCTCACCTCGCCTCGCCTCACCTCCTGCCCCAGGCCCTGACACTGAGTGTGATGCAGGGAGAGGCTACCTCATCCGTCTGCTCTAAGCCCCCAAATTCCAATCTGCACTTCCGCACCCTCAAAGAGGTCCCACGGGTCTGCCAAGCCACCTACACCTCCCGGCTGTGTTGGAGGTGTATTTCCCCTCCCCAGCCCCAGGCACTACCCTGGTCTGGCCAACTGCATCTTCCTGTCTAGAGTTCTGCACCCAGCATTTAAGACCCTTGGTGGTCTGGCACCTACCTGCTCTTTTCCTAGCCTCCAGCCATCCGGAGTTGCTCAGTGTTGCCCACCCACGGCCTGACCTCCCAGTCCTGCTGGCTCTTGGCCTGTGCTCATCTCCGGGCCAGGGGGCCACCTCATCTGCCTGCGACTCCTACTCGGCCTTCGGCCCCAGCTGGGGAGTTGGCTCCATCGTGGCAAAGTCAGAAGTCCCTCCTCTGGGTTCCCAAAGCACGTATATATACATGGCGTCAAATTATTTCTCTAACTGCCTCCACCACCCACCCTGTGAGTCCCTTGTGAGCAGAGGCTGAGTCTGACTGTGTTGAATCCGTGGTGTGACACGTGCTGGACGCTCATTAAGTCCGGGCGGAATTCATCTCCCGGCAGAGTTTTGGGGAAAGACGTCTGGCTCACACCAGAGCCGTGGGGGCGTCTCACCTCGAGACCCTGCTGCTAGGCCAAGCTTCCAGGCCCTCCCCAGAAGTAAGTGTGGTATGGTGCAAAGCCATACCTCCCCAACCACCCTGTGTCACATTCCAGCTTTGCCTCTCAATTGCCCACTGCATGCCCTTGAACATGTCATTCATTCATTCATTCATTTATTCAGTCAGCATTTAATGGACATTTTGGTGGCTTTGGTGTGTGTCAACTTAGCTAAGCTGAACTACATTTCCCAGAATTCCTTTGCCCCCAGGGTCCTGGGTTAGGGTTGGCCATAGGACAAATGCCTGCGAGATTTGGAAGGCAGAAGTGGCGGCAGCCATTTTGTTACAATCTGTAGGTTGTGCAGAGCAGGCACAAGGACACCTGGTGCACACTGTGGCTGGACTGCTGGCTTACCTTGTTGGGCTAGGGCAGCCGCTGGGCCCACAGGTCCTCCAGGTGCTGGGCCAGGTGTGCGGCTCTGGGGTAAGGTCCCCAGGTTGTCTCTCAGGTCACCTGCATCATGGAGACTGCAGGTGGTGAGAGCCAGACACAGTTCCAGCTTGTTCTTTGTCTTCCCCACCTAATGTCCATCTTCCCTCCTGACCTCAGGCCCAGCAGAGACACGGAGACAAGCCCTCCCACGGACTAATTAACCAGCTCCCACCAGCGAGGGAGGTGTGGCTCCTGCGGTAACCCCTATTCTCTCTATTCTCGCTTCTGATGGAACCCCCGAGGGGTGCTGTGCGACAGGCCCCTCCTCGCACTGGAGATAGGAAAATAAACAATGGGGGTGGAGGGGCAGTTAAACGATCTTTAAGATTCCCAACTGCCGCGTCACATGTGTGACTGGACGAGCCCCAGGGAAAGGCACATGGAACCACTCTTTGCACATCGCTGGTGGAAGGAACAGAAGGAAATAACGAAGGGCCAAGAAGCCACTCGGGAGCTAGGCTTTGATGACCTTGAGGCTGTGTCTACCTGGGGCTACAGAGAGACCTTTGGCCTCTGACCACTAGTTAGTCCAGTTAAACAACCACCTGTTATTTTCCTTTCCGTTAACCCCGAGGTCAAAGGCCTTCCATGCTCTGTGCAGGAGATGGGAGGTTTGCAGCCTTTATACTGTCCTTTTTAAACTATCAGTAGTAGAGAAACGGCTTTTAAAAAAATTTCCAATCTGTCACAGATGGACCCTTTCATAACATACAATAAAAATGAATCGTTAGGAAAATGAAATGCAAAAAATCCGGTATCAGAGCCCAGATGTTTAAATTAGAGATAGTAGGCGTAAAATCATTTCATCAAATCGCCATAAGCATTCCTAAATGCTGACTCTCAATTCTTGCATTTTCCTCACCGTGGACTGGTCACCAACAATCCATACGCAGTGCTGACGTGTGCACCACACTTTGAGTAGACCAGAGCCCTGGCTTCCCAGTGGGCAGGACCGCTGGTGAGGTTTCTTACTCTTCTGGTGCAGGAAAAACAAAGAAAATAGGCCTTGGAGGCTCTCACCCGGTGACCATGCTTGGAGACCAAACCTCCCAAGGACTCAGGTGTCCCATCTGTGAAATGGAGCACTGGTGGAACGATGAGGGGACACATGTGAGAGCGCATTGTAAATGCTTTCTGCTGCGCAGCCAAGATGAGCTGAGCCCGGGTGGGCTTTGGCTGTGGCTGCACATTCTGGTAGTCACGGGAGCAGGGACAGAGATAGACAGACAGGGAGAGGTCTTGCCGAAGGATCACTGTCATGAGATCTCTCTCTCTGAGACTGAGGAAGGGCACACGTGCTGCCTCTGCAGACAGAGAAAAATCAGAGGACACAGAGCAGAGAAGGGCTCGTACCCCCTTCCTAGGAGGCACGTGACATGGTTTGGGGCAGTAAAGTCAGCTTAAGGAGTGTGTTACTTTGGGAGTGTGGACAGGTTGGGAAGTGTGGGGTCCTCCGCAAGTGCTTGCTAGCAGGGGCAGCTTCGAGGCATGTTCTTTTTATTAGAGACGAGGTCTCGCTCTGTCACCCAGACTGGAGTTCAGTGGCCTGACTCATAGCTCATTGCAACCTCAAACTCCTGGGCCCAAGTGATCCTCCTGCCTCAGCCTCCCAAGCTGGAGCTATAGACATGTGCCACCACATCCGGCTAATTTTTTTTTTTTTTTAAATTTTTGTAGGGATGGGGTCTTGCTGTGTTGCCCAGGCTGGTCTTGAACTCCTGGCCTCAAGTGATCCTCCTGTCTCAGCCTCTCAAAGTATTGAGAATACAGGTATGAGTCACATCGCCTGGCCTGAGGCATGTTCTTTAAGGGGGCAAAAGTAGACAGGTTGGCGAGCCCAACTAACCTACTCTCTGTGGGCCCCCGTTATAACTAGGGAGACTTTGACCTACAGCATGCATTCCCAAGGGGCCAGTATCACCCCCCCCCAAAGGAGCAGAGGGGAAAATCTTGTTGTGTTTATATATAAAGCACAGATATGCCTATAGTATATAAGCAGCATATCTGTGCTATTAACATTTCCAGTGTCAGGGTTATGATCAGGGAGGGAAATGTTCCTTAGGGGTTCGGTAATAAAAGAAGGGTTTAAATACACCAACCTAGAGGGTCTATAGTCCTGCCGTTATGTAGACGGATGCAATAAACCAGTGAAATTCGTTCACACGCGCTCATTGTGAGCTCACTGGTACCCCCAGGCTGCTAATTTGCGTTATTAGTAACCACAAACCCCAAACTCCTGACACCCGACAAGCGGAGACACCACAGGAGTTTGTAGTCTTTCCTGTTCCTGCCACTCCTCCATACCAGGCAGGTCTCTTCCAAAGCCCTGATCTGTCTGCAGGTCTCTGGGCTGTCTTAAGACGCTGCCAGCTCATCCCAGGGCTGAGATTCCAGGAGGTGTAGTGCGGACTGTGAGCTCTAGCGAGCAGGGCCCTGCTCTTCCACCAGCCTCAGCGACAGTGCCTCAAGCCTGTGGCCGTTCCAGACACATTAGCTGTAGGAAGAACTCTTCCCTTCCTCACCCCTGTGCCCAGCCTCTCTCTCCCTCTCCCGGTCTCCCTCTGAGCCTCCTGTCGGTCGGCTATCCAGCTTCCACTCTGCCCTGCTCCGTTCAACTTGGGTGACCTTAAAACATAGGTTGGATCCTGTCACTCCCTGCTTAAAACCTTCCCCGTTGTACTTAGAAGAGTCCAAAACTCCTCAAGGCTGTTTGCTGTTCTGCAAAGTCAAGTTCTTTCCTGTTTCATGGCCTTTGCCCAAACTGTTGCCTCTGCCTGAAATGACCCGCTCCCCCTGCCCGAGTCTGGCTGTAAAGTCACAGCTTCGAGGAGTCTGCACCCACCCCCGTCGCCTCCTACTCTCTGCCACCTTGTTTGTTTCCTTCCTACTTAGTCGCAGGCAGCGGTTGCACTTTTGTAGCGGTTGGTTTGTTGGTTTATTGTCTCTTCTTGCTAGACTGGAAACTTCCCGAGGGCAGGACCGGGTCCCTCTTGCTCACTGCTCTATACTCAACGGCCACAGAGTGCCCAGCGCAGAGCGGGCATCCGATGCTTATCTGTGGGCGGCTCTGCGGGGCCAGCGCTGTGCCGTGGGAAGGAGCCAGCTGACGGGGCTCGTGGGAATGCACGCGTGAACGGTCGGGGACTGGAAGACGGGCCCTCACTGGGCCTCCCACCCGGCACGCAGGTCCACACGGGCTGGGGACAACAGGGCTGAGGTCAGAGAGGGTACTGCCCAATATTCTCCAGGGTATAGGCCCGAGTGAGCCCTGGGGGACTTCACAATCTTGATAATCCACAACAGCTATTGGTAATTAACCTGGAGGCTAAAATTCAAGTTTCTAACTCCTCTAGGTAGAAAAGTGATCCCTCCCCCGCCCACTCTTGTCAATATGTCCCAAAGACTGGACAGGAGGGAAGAGGAGGCTTGGCCACCACTCCTGCAGGGTCGCAATGTCGGCAACGCCAATGCACTTCTTGTCTGCTTTTTATTTTGAAGGCACTACCATGACTTCTATGCAGTTTCCATGAAAAATATCCCCGCAACCCGATTCAGCCAACCTAATTCATCGTGCTGTTAGTAACACCGGTGGGCTTACATTTTCAAGGAATCGTCATATCTTCAGTCTCCCTGATTCGGCCAGCCTAACCATCGGTGCCATGCCCTGGGGAGGCAAATAGAGAGAAAGAGGGTCAACTATCTAGCATATACCAGAGCCGTGCATATTAGCTCATTGCTGAGTCACTACCTGAGAAGTAGGTTTTATTTTCATGTTACAGAGGAGGAAAGAGACTCAGGGACAATAATATGTAACTTATCAAAAACCACAAACGTATTAGCTGAGAACTCATTAAGAGTTCTTCAACAGAACATGCTGTATTTTTATGTCTTAAGGATATGTGGTATAAGGTTTGCACTTGGATTAAATCGGAACATCCGCTGCACAGTCCATGATGGAGGGAGATTTCATTAGCGAGGAGCCAATGTCAACAAAGTCAAAGAACATCGGTTTCTCAGCCAGCACATGAGCGCTGGGCGACATCGGCTGGGGTGAGATGAGATTAGAGGTATTTCAGCAACATGGAACGAAAACCTCACTGGACCAGTCAGCCTGCGTTCAGGTCCAATCTCGTTTGTCACATACAGTGTGCCTTTGAACCAGCCTGTCACCTGTCTGGGCCTCAGTTTCCCGAACAATAAAACAAAGAGGTTGAGCTATATGTCACTTATATAGTCCCTCCTGGCTTGAATGTTCTGCGAGTGAATCATTCATCATGTCTAGGTCTCAATTCAACCTTCCTGGACATGCCAGAACCTTTCCTGAATTCTTTTCTGACCGGCATTACCATGCTTCCTGGCTCCAAGTCACAAAAATTCAGGGCCCCCGCTGCCTTCTCTCTATCACCCTCCCCCCTGTATTCTTTCTTTGATGTAATTCAGATTCCACGGGCTCCTATCCACGCCTGCCGCTGAGGGGCCCTGGGACTGCTGCCGAGATCTGGACTGCTTCCCGCCGTGTGGCTGGGGAAGGTACATGGAGTCTCCAAGGTTACTGGAGTCCAGGAGGACAACACAAGACAGCAAAGTGACACTAGTGAAACATACAGAATCATTGATCTGATCTCAAACTCCTGACCTCAAGCGATCCTCCCGGCTCAGCCTCCTAGATCTCTAGGATATAGGCATGAGCCACCACGCCCTGTGAATCATCAGGTCTGAGACAGCTGGGCCCAGCCTGGATCCTCTGGTGTGGACCCTATAGCCAGGCCTTTGTCCTTGGCACAGAAAGTGCCAGTCTGGAAGGAGCATGGCCAGTCCCCACTGTCTGCCTGTCTGAATGTTTCCTGAATTGGCCTTACAGTGCTAACGGGGTCGGAGATGAGAGGTTGTAGGTTCATTTGGTGAGAAGCTACAGATCCCCCAGATAGAGGGCCCATCTCTTCTCTGCTGTGGGGCATGTGTTCTCCACTAAAGAATGTCTACCCTGTCCCCAGCCCTAACTTGCATTCTCCCCCCAGGCAGACTTAAGTTCAGTGAGGGGAAGGTTCTCAGCAACCATAGGCTCCGATGCTAATTTGTCATGGGACCCATAAGCAAGCTCCTTCCCTTTGTGGAGCCATCATGTCTTTATCTGAGCAATGAGGTCCCTAAGGCCCTCTTTGCCTCTGCAATCCCCTGGCCAGCATTTCAGGGCAGTCGGTACTGGGCTAGCCGTCCTTGTGTGCAAGGCGGGAGGCCTGGCGAGCACGTTGACATCCGCACCCACAGGAACGTCCTGCCCGCAGCCTGGGCGGGACTGCCAGGGCAGGGAATCAGGGATGGCGTGGTCTAGGGGACCCACATCGGGTGACTTTGGGTCTTATCTGAGAGGGTGTGGGCACGTGGGCTCAGGCCTGGCCGCCACTCTAGCCTCCATTCCCCAACTCACAAACCTACGCACATCTCTCCTAGGGCTTAATGATTAGCACAGGTGCGGAGGTGGGTCAACAGCCCGAGGGCCCTCGGTTACAAAACACCTCCACCTCCAGGATCCTGGCATCAAAGCTCTACAGGAGGGGTTATCTCTGTTTTGATCTGGTGATGAGAAGCGTAAAACAAGCTGCCCGAAATCACACAGCTCATACCTGGTAGATCTGAGTCGGCAGCTCAGCTCATACACCTCCTGTTGGTGCTCCTGTTGGTGCCTATACTCATGGCTGCAGACACCTGTCCTTGGCCCCATGCCAGCTGGCTGCAACATCAGGGAATCAAGGACTTTGCTTCTGCAGGTGTTGGCCCAAGAGCACAGGACGCCTGTGGTTTAAACAAACAAAGGGCTTCACAACCCCGCTCCTCTCGTGGTGATGTGGAACCTGGCTCCTAGCATTCTGCTCAGCCCCAACCTTGGCCATCACCAATGGGGACATCACCGTCTGAGTCTCTCTCTCCCATGGCCGGGTCTTACCTCTCTGACCCCTAGCCCCACACACGCGCCTACAGTTGCTGGGCACCATCTAGAACTGCCGGAGCCAGGGGTCCTCCTCTCTGAACGCACGCGTGCATCGCTGCCCCTGGCCCCTACACACACGCCCCGCACCGTGCTCACCTGCACTTCAGGCAGAGCGACACAGCTGCCTGCGCCTTCCCTAGCAATCTGGTGTTAAGTATGACGATCCTTCTCTATTTTATTTATGGCTCTACGGAGAGGACAACCTGAATGAACTACAAGTGAGAACACGTGCTATCTCATAAGACAAAACAGAACAGAGTAAGGGTCTCCAGGTGATGCCGCTGCCCGGGAGGGTGTGGGACGGCCGCAGTCTACCTCACTCCCCAGCCTCCCTCCCACAGTGCCACCCCGACCTCCACTTGCCCGCTGCCCCCATGCTCTCACTGTCCACCCTCTGTCCCCCCATTCCCGAAGCCTGGGGCCCCTCTGGGGCAGGCCGCCACAGCATGCGTGTTTCCTGGTGTGTTTGATGGTACAGCACGGCCATTCCGCAGTCCTGGCCTCCATGTCCCCAGAGGGAAGCAGGGGGCTGTGCCAGGTCCTAAAGGCTCTTGAGTCGGGGAATGAACCTCCCCGTCTGCTCAGCTCACTCTGCAGAGCTCCAGGGCCAGGCCAGCCTTCCCGCACCCCTTGACTCGCTTTGCTGCCCCGCCAAGGGCCAGCGGGAGCAGCTGGAAGCAGCCACCACTCTCGTGTGGCTGAGAGGGGTCTCCTGGAGGGCGGTGGCCTTGGCCAGGAGAACAAGGTGCCACCTCTCAGCTGTGCTAGGAGAATAGGAGAGAGCAAGCAGGGAGGCAGGGGTTAATGTCACCCCACTGCTAGATCCTGAGACCCTGAGCTGGAATGGGAGCAAAGTGTCAGGAATGCTCCCTTGGGCTCAGTGCCACTGACGTCTCCCCTCCCGTCTGCAAACAGTTGTGCTTCCAGATCACTCGCGGCAGATGGCACGTAGGATGGCGGAGAGGGCAGAGACCGAGGGAGGGGCTGACTGTGGCCCCAAGGTTCAGGTAAGAGATGAACTGTGCACTGAAGTGTCAGCCACAAGGAAGTGATGACCGTGATCCTGGTACGTCGTACTAACTGCCACAGCGCCGCGGGAGCTCCGGCACAGCTGGAGGAGGGCCTAGAGCTGTCATTCGAGTTGGCTCTTTGAGGATGAGGAGTGTGTCAGCTAAGAAGGTAGGGAGGAAAGAGCACGTTGTAGACAGGGCAGGTCATGAGCAAGACACAGAAAGCATCGTTTCTAAAAGCTACCTACGATGGACAGTACTCGGATGGAGACAAAGCACGAAATCACTTCCTTCCCCTGAGACTCATGTCCTGTCCCACTACATGGAAAGCTCCCTACTAGGTGCTGGTGCGTGGGGACCTAAGAATGCATGACTCTCTGCCTGAGGGACATGCAGTCTGGTAGGGGAAACACGGGGAAAACAAGTACCATGTTTCCCCGAAAATAAGACCTACCCATTAAATAAGCCCTAGCAGGATTTCTAAGCATTTGCACAACATAAACCTGCCCCCAAAATAAGACCTAGTGATGGGTGTGGCTACGCAGCGTATCTGCACAACCCATGCATTTCGTCATGGAGCGGTAAAGAAGACGAGCAGCTCTTCCCATCTGCCCCATCCTGACAGCTACTATCCCAGAGGTGACCGGAAAGGTGCAGGCAGCCCCACCAAAGTCAGCTGCCCCTGTCAGGTCCCAGCCACCCTGTGCGTGCTGCACGCTGAGGCTTTGAGGGGAAAATAACACATCCCCTGAAAATAAGCCCTAGGGTGTCTTCTTGAGGAAAAATAAATATAAGACCCTGTCTTATTTTCAGGGAAACATGGTAGTTAAGGACTATGGAATTGTATCTGCAGATGGAAACTTCCAGATGACCTGGCCCAAATTCGTTTTTCTAAACATGGAGAAACAAGAGGTGGATTGATTTGTCCAAGACAAAAGGCCAGCTGGTAGGAGGGCCTGGGTGAGGCTCGAGGCTTCAGGTCTCCGTCCCATGCCCCTTGCCCTTCTCCAGGTGTGGCAGATGCCACGGCAGGAGAGCGTACCCGGCCACGGCCTGGGAGGAGAGTGGGAAGTTCTGGTGGGGTGACGTGTGGCATGCGGTGAGGCACCTGGAGCCGACCTTGGAAGGCAGAAAGGGCAAAGGGCGTGCGTGCTCAGGAAATGGGGCAGCCCGTGGCCATGAGACAGAGGGGACAGAAGGGGTCCCATTGGAGCCCAGGCTCAGACGATAGGCGGGGCAGACTTGCACTGACCTCCCAAGAAGTCAAGAGGTTATTTCGGAGCAATGAGGAAGTAAAGAGGCATTGAAAGGTTTTGCGGGCTCCGAGCCATGTTTTCGAGATCACTCGTGGCAGATGGCACGTAGGATGCCTGAGAGGGCAGAGACCGTAGGATGGTGGAGAGAGGGCAGAGACGGGGGAGGGGCTGCCGGCGGCCCCGAGGCTCAGACAAGAGATGAGCAGCTCGAGGATGCTGGAGGCTCCGAGGTGGTAGAAATAAGACTGAACGACTGAAGGAGAGGGAGGAGCAGCTGGGATCAGCTAGTCGTTGCTCAGGACGGGCAAACAGCTCCAACAGAGGACTCCAACTGCCACCCGCACCCCCATCGCTGGTCCCCCTAGATCTCCATCCCAGTTAGGCTTCTCGCCACCTTTCTAGGCATGTGTCCCGGTGCTCCTGCGTGCAAATACTGCTCCGAGCAGACTTGACGGCTCTGGTTTTGTTTTTGTTTTTTATGAGACAGAGTCTCACTCTGTTCCCTGGGCTAGAGTGCCGTGGCATCAGCCTAGCTCACAGCAACCTCAAACTCCTAGGCTCAGGTGATCCTACTGCCTCAGCCTCCCGAGTAGCTGGGACTATAGGTGTGTGCCACCACACCCAGCTAATTTTTTCTACTTTTAATTGCCCAGCTAATATTTTTTTTCTGTTTTTTTGTTTTTTTTTAAGTAGAGTTGGTCGTCTTGCTCTTGCTCAGGCTGGTCTCAAACTCCTGAGCTCAAGTGATCCTCCTGCCTCTGCCTCCCAGGGTGCTAGGATTATACCCGTGAGCCACTGTGCCCAGCTGATAGCTCTGGCTTTGAGAGCCACATAATGTTTCCCGCCATTCCCACCCCTAGAGTATCATCTATGCACTTCCTCCTCCTCCTCCTCCTCCACAGTTACATGCTGACTCTTCAAGATGCAGCCCCAAACCTACCAGCCACAAGCATCCCTCATCCCCCAGCTGGAAGTGATCGTATCCTGGTGGCCCTAAAGCACTCCCACTCTTGCCCAGCTTGGTGCTCTTCCCTGATTCTTTTGGGCATAGGTAGATGTTTTCCATCCCCTTGTAGAGTGTGAGCTGCTGGAAATCGGGGACCATTCAAGATGGCAAGTGTGCTGGTCGCTAACGGGGCCGCAGAGGTGAGTGTCTTTGCCCGCACAGTGTGGCCAGCTTGTCGGCCTAGCGACACAAGTAACTGTGGGGCAGAGTGTCGGGAGCAGGAGGGGTAGGTAGCAAGTACAAAAATCTATGACATCAGGATGGTCACTACCGAAAAACCAGAAGACAGCAGGAGTTGGCAGGAGTGTGGAGAAAGTGGCGCCCTCGTGCACGACCGTCGGGAATGCCCGGCTGCCCTGGAAGCACCGTGGGGGGCCCTCAAAAAGTTAAAAATAGAATCACTATGTGTGATTCTAGCAATTCCCTTCTGGGGACATCCCCAAAATAACTGCAATCGGGATTTTGAAGACATCTTTGTGCCCCTGTGTTCACAGCAGCATCACTTACAATAGCTGAGACGACGAAGCAACCCCAGTGTCTGCCCGCGGCCGGTGGATAAGCAAAACGTGGGCAGGCACTCAGGGGCCTTATCACCCGGCTTTGAACGGAAGGAAACTCTGACACATGCTACACAGGCGTAAACTTTGCAGACAGATGCTAAGTGAAATAAGCCAGTCACAGAAAGACAAATACTCTATGACTCCACTCGCATGAAGTACTCAGTCAAATTCATAGATAGAGAAAGTAGAACACTGGTTGCCAGGGGCGGAGGGACAGGGAAACAGGGAGTTAGTGTTCCATGGATGGGTACAGAGTTTCAGTTCTGCACAAGGAAAAGAGTTCTGGAGACGGATGGTGGTGACGGCTGCACAACAATATGACTGTGCTTGATACCACGGAACTGTACACTTTTTAAAGTGGTTAAGATGGTAAATTTTGTCAGGTATATTTTACCACAATAAAAGAATTCAAGACAGGAGAACATCTATGAGCAATCAGGAGTCAGCAAAGATCTTCTGTAAAGTTGAAATATTTTCAATTTTGCAGGCCATACAGCCTCTGTCAAAACTACACAACTTCTCAACTCTGCCAGTGTAGCCCAACAGCAGCCATAGACAGTAAGTACACAAATGAACATGGCTGGTTTCCAATAAAACTTTATTAACAGAAACAAATGGAGGGCCAATTTGGCAGGTGGGGTATAGTTTGCTGACTCCTGACCAAGGGGTCTGCACCTGCATGTGACTTTCTGTTGACTACTGCTCGAAGGCTTCTGGGTCTGGGAGCTCCACGTTAGCATGTAGATTTTGTCAGCCAGAGTGTAAGGGATTTCTCTCGGGTAGAAAAGATCATTCCAAAGGACTTTTGCCCTAAAGGACAATACCAGCTTTGCATCTGACTTACGAATCTTATTCTAAGAGTCATTTTTTTCAAATCTCTATTAATACTCTCTTCCTCCAATTTTCCCAGGAGCCATTTTTATATCCTGCTGAATCCCCCATTGATGAGTTAAACCTCCAACCCATGTTCTTTCTTTACAAAACAAAACCAAAAACCTATTAGAGATCGAAAAAGCGAGCAATCTGGAAAAGCTTCTTGGAGGTGGCAGCATTTGACAAGGGCCCAGGAGGTTAAGAAGATTGGCTGGCACAGAGGATGGGTGCAGGTCAGAGGAAGGTTTAGGGACAGGACACCAGCACTCCTGGCTGAAAGTCTCCCCCAGTGGACAATGGCTCGGGGAATCTCAGTCCCCTACCCAAGGCCTCATGTGGTCTCCTGCCCAGAGTCAGCCTGGGCCAAACTGATGCAGAGGCAGTGGGAAGAGGTGGGACTTGGAGGGCACAGAACAGGAGCCGGGGAGTGCCCAGCTCCGGCTCTACTGCCAACTGCCTGATCCTGAGGCTGCTGAGTACATTTAACCTCGGAATGTTTGGTTTGTCCATCTGCAAATAAAGTTACTGATAATTGTGGAACTGGTAACCCCCTGCCTCAATGCCCCTGATCAGGGGGGTGACTCCCCACAGCTCTGGTCACACCTGTGTGCCGTCCTGCTCACCCTGCCCTGCAGTCAGTGTGGGCTTAGGCTATGCCACAGGCATCTGCTCCCTGCCTGGGAGACAGGTGGCAATGAGGCCCCCGCATGACTGGGCAGCCTCGTCAACGCCCCATCACAGATCGTTCCCTCATCCCAACCAGAAACAATCACTGAGGCCTCTAATGCAATAGTTTATTTTTATAGAGTCACATTTACTCTTTCCAGTGAGCAGTCACCTGCTTCTCAAAATAACTCTGTGTGCTGCAGAGGAGCAGGTGGTGTTGGCCCCACTGTACCAGCGAGCACGCTGCGGTTCAGAGAGAAAGTGATTTCCGTGGCACCCGTCGTGTCACCACTCGGGCCGGGTTGTTATGACAGCTGTTTTTCACTTCCTCCTGCTGCTTTTGTGTGAGTCCAAGGCTGTGCTAGAGGCCCAGAGGCTGTGCTGGGTGCCACCAGACTGATGACATAAGTAAAATGGTCTCTTCCACTGTTTACAGTCTGCCTCCAGGGATGTTACGCTGTGTCTGGTCAAAAAGTGCTCACTACGCTTCGGATGCAGCTGCCACTGTCCAGCACCCCAGCCTGGGCCCGGACCACTGTAAGGTGCTGAGTGTTCAAGGCTATCTCAGTTTGTTTACTTGGGGATCACTGTCCCCTCTGCCTCAGGACTCTGATTTGCTGGCCCCGGTGGTGCCACAAGCTGAGCTCCCGCAGGAGCACTGGTCCTGCTCTGACGGGGGCTTATTGATTTGTTCCTTGGCTTCTGGCTAATCAGGGCTAATTCCTGAAAACTCAAAGTCCTCTAGGCAGGCCTGGACCCTGGCCTGAGCCGAGCCCATCTGCAGCTCCAAGGATGTGAAGTGAACTTATTCCCCTGAGTCACTCATTGAGCTGTGGGCCCCGGTCACAAGCACAGATAAACAGCCGGGGAGTCAGCTGGAACACTAACCTTGCTCCAGGATACAGGGATTAAGCCAGATAACCCTTCCAATTCTTCAGGTCAGCCCTGGTTGCTGCCTCTTCCAGAGAGAGATGCCCTTGTCGAGCGCATGAGTTTCTCACCATCCCACAAACATTCTACAGCTCCTCTGTGGCCTCATGCATGGCCAGGGCAAGTCCCTGCAAATTCTTCTGAATGTTTCCTGAAGAAACAAATCATGAGCCAGCAACTCTACTCTTAGGTGTAACCACGGGAGAGATGAGTACAAACGCCACCAAAAGCCATGTACAAGAACGATCAGGGAGGCTTTAGTTGTAATAGCCCCAATCTGGAAGCGCACAAAATGTCCATCAAGAGTAAGAAACGACAAACCTGTCATGGTATATTCATGCAATGAAATACTACTCAGCAACAGAAAAGAACACGCTTCTACATGAGACAGCTTGGAGGAATCTCACAGACATCTGATAAGCGGAAGGCAGACATAAAATGCCCCATGTTGCATGATTCCCTTTAGATAAAGTTCAAGAACAGGCATAACTAACAGGTGGTGCTACAAGCAGGACAGAGGTCACGAGGGCGGCGATGGAGATGATCTTTGTCTGGATGGTGGCTGCACCGGTGTGTGCGTGTGTGCACACGTGCATTAAAACTTCCTCCAGTGGTACACGTGAGATTGGTGCACTGTACTGTGTACATGTTATGCCTCAAAAAAACTCACCAAACACACTCAAA
Source organism: Microcebus murinus (assembly GCF_040939455.1). Taxonomy (NCBI): domain Eukaryota; kingdom Metazoa; phylum Chordata; class Mammalia; order Primates; family Cheirogaleidae; genus Microcebus; species Microcebus murinus. Next base: position 14,047,107 of record NC_134107.1, read on the forward strand.
ATTTGTCCTTTACGATAGATATTCCCACTTTGCTTTTGAAGCTTCCAGCAATAATACCTACTTTTTGTCAGCCAGATGCTGGTTCTGTAAATGGCTTGTCAGAGGTTTCCTGCTCTGAACCGTGGGACGCTGTGGCCTGCTGCCTCCAGGACCTGACCACAGAGGCAGCTCCCTCGGTTCGCCATCAGTCCCCTAATCCTCTGCCTTCCCAGACAAAGTGTCAGGGGCAAAAACAGAAGGGAAAGATGGGTCCTAGCAGGGCCCCGGGACGAGGGAAGGCTTGAAGGCTCCACGAAGGAGGAAGATTTGAGCAGGGCTACACTAGGAAAAGGCGTGGGACAAGGGACACTACACTGGTCACCAGGGTTATCTCTGCGGAGAAAACGGCAAGGGGGGCACCTGCGTTTTGCTTTACAGGCCAGGTCTGGTCATCAGGCCTCTGCTTCCCAGCGTCTCATTCTTTGGAACTTGTTTTGCACAGGATCCAGCCTGGAATTACAGTTGAATGCTCTTGGTTGCACACCTTGGCAACAAGTTGATCACACTGGGCTTGTTCAACCTTGAAAGGGACAGCAATTCATCTTGACTGTAGCTGACACACAGACCAGAGTCCTTCCTGCCCACAGAGCCTCAGCCAAGCGCTGTTGTCTGAGGCCTTCCAGTGTTCGATCCACGGACATGAGACCCTATATTATCTAGCACAGGACTACAGGACATGCTTCAAAGCAAACACGGTATGGCAATGGGCACGTGACCATGGAGTCCACTGGCCCTATCACACAGGGCTCCTCCTAGAAGCTGACAGCCTGGCAGAGTGATGGAACAGCCTTTTGAAGAGGCAACAGCTTGGAGACAAAAGCCCACGAGATCTATTATTTGGGCTGGTCGCAATGGCTCATGTCTATAATCCCAGCACTTTGGGAGGTCTGAGGTGGGAGGATAGCTTGAAGCCAGGAGTTTGAGACCACCTTGTCTCTACAAAAAATTAAAAAAAAAATTAACCAGGCATGGTGGTGCATGCCTGTAGTGACAGCTACTCTGGAGGCTGAGGCAGGAGGACCACCTGTCCCCAAGAGGTTGCAGTGAGCTATGATTGCGCCACTGCACTCCAACCTGAGACAGATCCTGTCTCAAAGACATGAAATAAAACAAAATAAAATATAGGGGGAAAAAGCCTCTGAGGATGGGGTGCTATTCTCTAGGACATAGTATGTAGCCTAAATCAATGACTTTTACAAGGTGCTGTGTTCCTGGCAGGTAGAATATATGGGTTCAAGAATCAAAGGGTACATCCTGCTCACCACCACTCCAGGTGGCAGGGCTAATTGTCCCTGATCATCTGGAACAGGTAGGACTTCTGTTCCACACGAGGGCAGGGCAGGGAAGAATGTGTCTGGTATCTAGGTAGTTCCCTGAGGGCATCTTTTGATAGCGTCTTGCCCAATTTTCTAACGCAAAATTGACATATAATAAACTTCACTATTTTGGAGAGATTGCACTTTTGAATTTACCCAAAGGCCATGTTAGGCCATCCTAGGATTGCATTTTGGTTTTTTTGTTTCTTTTTTCAAACAAAAAGTGTCACCCTGGCTGGAGTACAGTGGCATCATCGTAGCTCACTGTAACCTCACACTCCTGGGCTCAAGTGATCCCTCTGCCTCAGCCTCCCGAGTAGCTGGGACGACAGGCATGTGCCACCATGCCCAGCTAATTTTTTCTATTTTTAGTAGAGACAGGGGTCTCACTCTTGCTCAGGCTGGTCTGAAACTCCTGAGCTCAAGCAATCCTCCTGCCTCATTCTCCCAAAGTGCTAGGATTCACCACACCTGGCCCATCGTAGGACTGTAAAAAAAAAAAAAAACAACTATTTTTAATTTTAAAAACTTCACTATTTTTAAGTGAGCAATTTTATGAGTTTTGACAAATATGTATAAGTAATGTAGCCACAATCACATTACAAAACATTTCCATCTTCCCTCGTGCCCCTTTGCAATCAAATCTCTCCTCCTACCTCCTGGCCCCTGGCAACCACTGATGTGCTTTGGATATATTTACCAATACTTGATGCTTTCTACGTTTTTTGTTGTTGTTGTTGTTGTTGTTTTGAGACAGAGTCTCACTCTCTTGCCTGGGCTAGAGTGCCATGGCGTCAGCCTAGCTCACAGCAGCCTCAAACTCCTGGGCTCAAGCGATTCTTCTGCCTCAGCCTTTCAAGTAGCTGAGATTACAGGCATGCGCCACCATGCCCGGCTAATTTTTTCTCTATATTTTTAGTTGGCCAATTAATTTCTTTCTATTTGTAGTAGAGACGGGGTCTCGCTCTTGCTCAGGCTGGTTTCCAACTTCTGACCTTGAGCGATTCTCCCACCTCGGCCTCCCAGAGTGCTAGGATTACGGGTGTGAGCCACCACGCCCGGCCCACTTTCAACGTTTTTAATTCTAGTCATTCTAGTGGGTGCAGTGGCATCCCATTGTGCTCTCCTTGTGGCTTTAATCTGCATTTCCCTAATGACTAATGAGATATATAAATATAAAATCTTTGGTGAAATATCTTCTTTGCCATCCATATATATTGGGGAAGTGTCTATTGACATATTTTGCCAACTTTTTGTTGGGTTTTTATCTTCCTATAAGTGGATTGTAGGAGTTCTTCACACATAGTAAGTCTACGTGGCCCTCGATGTATCTATATATGTTTCACAAATATTTTCTCTAGGTCTGTGGTTTGACTTATTTTATTAGCAGTGTCATTTGAAGAGAATCTATTTTTATTTTTAATGAAATCCAATTCATTAATTTTTTCTTTTAGAGTTTATGCTGTTTTGTGTATTCAAGAAATCTTTTCCTAAGTCGAGATCACTAAGATTTTCTCCTATGTTTTGTTATAGATTTTTATAGTTTCAGCTCCTATAGTTTCTTACATTCAGGCTTTTGACTATTTTAGAGTTAAGTTTTTCATCTGGGAATTGCTTCTTCTATGCTTTAGAAGCTTTTGTGTAGAACTGACATCATTTTTTCCTTAAATGTTTGGTAGAATTTACCAGTGAAGCCAATGGGATCTAGAGTTTTCTTTGCGGGAATATTTTTTTTTCCTTAGTTTCAACCTAATGTCCGTTTTCTGTTCCAGACTCTTAACCAGGACACCACATTATGTTTAGTCATTATGTCACCCAAGTGGTGAGCACAGGCTGAGCATTTCGCATGCCCTTGGGGCACACATGGTCACACTGGCATCTTACTAGCTGTTAGGGAGATAGACGCTGAAGAGGTCTGCTCCCATTCTTCTCCGGTGACTTCAAATCACCTCCCTCAACCCAGAGAGAACCAGTTCAAGCTGAGAGGCAAGAGAGGCCATCTGTGGGGAGGCGTGATCTGCCCCATGCACCATGTGACTGGCAAAGGCACTTTCCCTCTCCAGATCTCGGTTTCCTAAACTGCAAATGTTTGGACTTGCTGCTCTCTAAGTTCTACCTTGGCACTAAAAGGTGAAGGTTCTTCCTGCTCTTTTATTTGCCCTCTTTTTTTTTTAAAAAAAACAAAAAAACAAAAAAAAAAACCCTGTTCAACCAGTGTTATTGATCATGTGCCAAATCAAGGAGTTCAAGAGAGCTCTAAGCCTAAGTCCCAGCCGGAGGGACACTGCCAGCCCACACTTGCCAGCTGGGTTAGCTGAGGGCATGGCGGGAGCCGCCCCAGAGGGCAGCCCCTGGCCCCTCCCTCTCCCCAAGGCCAAGGGTTTGTTCAAGGGTGTGAGCGCTGGGTGCCCTCTGCCCATGCCCGCCCCTTTCCAGGTTTCCCACCTCACAGGCTGCCCGTTTCTGCCCCTGACTTCCTACTTCCTGAAAAATAGCCCTTACCTTTCCCTACCTTGGTTGTACAGATAAAAAAAAAAAAAAAAAAAAAAAAAGCTTATGCATGAGGCTATTTTTTTAAGTTAGGAAATACAGCCTGTCTGTAAACATGACCAATGTTGTCAATTTGAGGCAAATATTCCCATTTGCCAGGAATGGGAATATTTCTAGGAATGGGAATATTCCCATTTCTACACGTGAGCAACCACTTAGGCATGGAAAAGCTAACTATCTTGCTTGAGGTCTTGCACAGCAAGTCAGAATTAAAAAAACAGATCTTCCTGCTCTTTATCCTATGTTTAAGCCACATAAAAACTGTCTTCTCTCACTGTTAATTCTCGTTTAGGTGTGATAATTGTCCTGGGGCTATTTAAGAGCTCGTTGCTATGAGATATGTAATGAAATATTTACAGATGAAATTTTACGATGACTCGATTTGCTTCCCACTCCCACGGAGGAGAAGCGGGCAGGGTACGGACGACATACAGCTGGCCGTGGATGGAAACTGCTGGAGCGGCGTGATGGGTGAGTGAGGACTCGAACTACCTTCCCGGCTTCCGTCTGTGCTCGAAAGTCTGTACCGTAAACAATAAATTGGAAACTATTTTTTCCCTCTTCTCCTGCACATTAATCTCCCACATCTTTCTCCCCACCAAAGGGGTAACATTTTCTGACATCTGATCTCATCTGTAATCCAAGCACCCAGGCCACAGAAGGGCCAGGGAAGGACGGTGAGGAAGGACGGTCCTCAGGAACTGCAAAGCGGCAGCAGGGGCTCTGGGCAACGCCCGCCTGAGTCCTCGAAGAATAAGAACAACATTAAAATCACTTGGTACTTTCATTGCTTAAAGCTCTTTAGGAGACACAGGCAGTACAAACAGCTGAGGGGGGAGCCGCAGAGAGGGTAGAAGGCAGGTCTGAGGAAGGCCGGGCCTTCCCCGGGGACGATTGAGCAACTTTTCTGCAGGGATTAGCGACAGTTCACTGCTGGGACCCCACCCTGATGACTGAATGTCATGAGCTTTTGCCACCACGGGTTTTTGCCAGTGACCTTGCAGAAGTTTTCCAGCCTGAGTCCAAGGAAAGCAAACTCGGAATCCACCTGCTCACCCTAGAAAAGTATTCAAAGACATCAAAGAAAACAGGACAAAGGGAACATTGGCTTTTTTTTTCCATGTGCAAAAAACTGTGAACCCCTATTAGGCTTAGAAAGGAAGTGTGGGTCAATAGAAGAGTCAAAAAAATGAAAGATGGGCCGGGCGCAGTGGCTCACCTCTGTAATCCTAGCACTCTGGGAGGCCGAGGCAGGGGGATCACTTGAGCTCAGGAGTTGGAGACCAGTCTGAGCAAGAGTGAGATCCCATCTCTACTAAAAATAGAAAAAGTAGCTGGGCATGGTGGCACACATCTGTAGTCCCAAGCTACTCCGAGGCTGAGGCAGGAAGATCACTTGAGCCCAGGAGTTTGAGGCTGCTGTGAGCTGGGCTGACGCCACAGCACTCTAGCCCGGGCAACAGAGACTCCGTCTCAAAAAAAGAAAGACGGTGAAACTCGTGACAGTCAGAAGTGAGGCCACCAGTATGCTGCCAGAGCTGAGCAAAAACACCAGGTTCTAGATCACAGGAGAAGAACAATACAGTTGCCTACAAATGGTTTTCAACTCCAGTATGGAAAAACATCACAGGCGAAGCTCAATTGACAAAAAACAAACAGGTAAAAATATGTTACAATTGATGTCCTTAGTGGAGAGTTTTTAGAAATAAATGAAACAAAGACTATCATTTCAATAGAAAAATGGACAGTGGATATGAACAGGTAATTCAAGACATGAAAATAGTGAATGACATATGAAAAGAGGTCCATCCTCACTACTAACTCCAAAAATGCAATATAAAATAACAATGAGGCCGGGCCTGGTGGCTCAGGCCTGTAATCCTAGCTCTCTGGGAGGCCGAGGCGGGCGGATTGCTCCAGGTCAGGAGTTCGGCTGACGCCACGGCACTCACTCTAGCCTGGGCAACAAAGTGAGATTCTGTCTCAAAATAAATAAATAAATAAATAACAATGAGAATGTTTTTGGTCAACCATACTGACAAAGATATCTTAAAAATGAATACTGTCCAAAGTTTGTAAGGATGTCACTACCAATAAATAGCTGCCTAAACTAGTTCAAAGTTTGTGGAGGGCAATTTGATAATATATAACTAAATATAAAATGTATATAGCTCTTGACACAGTAGTTCTACTTCTAGAAATTTAATTTATTCTAAGGAGATGATTGGACGAGTGCGTGAGGATGAGTACACAAGCCTATGCTGCTCTTGGAGTGTAATTACCAAATGTCCTCCCTGGGGATCCGTCACTCTCTCGCTCTGTATCGGGTCCTTCCCACCAACATATAAACTTGCTGCAGTCTGTGTATCTGTAAACCCCCGTCCACTCCACGTCCCCAAGTTCACTTCACGGCCAAACTTCCAAAGGTCCTCTGCATTTTCCCCACACTGTCACCTCTCAGCTCTCCACGTGTGCACCCACCCCTCCCACGCCACTGCCCTCGCTAAGAATCGTCACAATGGCTTCCAGTAGCCAAATCCAATGGCCAGCGCTCGAGGTGGTAATCCCAGCACTTTGGGAGGCCGAGGTGGCAGGATCACTTGAGGCCAGGAGTTCAAGACCAGCCTAAGCAACATAGCAAGATCCCCGTCTCTACAAAAAAATAAAAAACTTATCTGGGCATGGTGGCACGCGCCTGTAGTCCCAGCTACTCAGGAGGCTGAGGCGGGAGGATGGCTTGAGCCCAGGAGTTTGAGATTATAGTGAGTTATGATGATGCCACTGCATTCTGGCGCTGGCCCTGGAGGCATGACCTGTCCTCTCCTGGTTCCTCCTCCCTCCGCCTGCTCTGTGCAGGCCCCTCGCCGGCTCCTTGCTCTGCCCAGCTCCTCCCTGCCAAGGCTCCTAGGGGCTTCGTCCCAGGACTTCCTTCCCACTCTCCACGGGTGCCTTCCTTCACCGCCCTGGGGCCAGTGGCCCCAGATCTGAGTCTCTCCCCGCAGCTCTCCCCAGCTCCTGACCGCACGTTTGCCCAGGCATCACACAAGTTTCTTAGACTCGGAACATCCAAATGTAAACCCATCATTTGCCCTCCGCCTGCCCTGCAACCCCGCCTCCTACTCTTGGCCAATGGCACCACTGTTTGCCCAAAACAACAGTCACAATCGGTTTCTCTGCACCTTGTCATATTCAATCAACACAAGGCCTGTCCATCCCCGTGCTTCTACCCCACCCAGACCACGCTGCAGCCAGGGTCCAGCAAGTGTTTTCATGCCCCTTTGCTCCTTAAAACGGTTCCAGATTCCTCACTTTCCTTAGAATAAAGTCCAACCCCCTGACCATGGCTTACATGACCAGGGCCCCTGTCCGTGTGTCTGTCTTCTCTCTTACAACTCCTCAGCTCACCCCAGCCCTCTCTGCTGAACCCTGTCCTGGAGGCAGCTGCCTTCCCTCCCAGGTTCCTAGGCGTCCTCCCCTTCTCCCACCCACATGGTACTGTGCACCTTTCCTGACTGCCTCCTTGCTCTTCAGAGATGGGTCTCATTACACAACCTGCAGGGGAAACTACCAGAACAGGTGCTGAGGCTTGTGCATCCTTGGATGAACAAAAAGCCTCACATCTCTCCAGAAGTCCATTGAGAGAGAGAGAGAACAGTATCTCAGCAGAAAGTCTGGGGCCATTTATTCACAGAGGTGGGCAAACGGAGCCCCACTGGTCATCGGGGCTCCTGGCTCCCCTTCCCTTCTGGAGGTGATCTCCAGAGATTGGCCCAAGGCTTGGGAAGGGGTTCCAGAGTCACTGATGGTATCCACCGTCCAGACCCGTTCATTCTGTAAAGCCAAGAGCCACTGCCCTGCAGGAAGACCAATGGCAGGCAGGGTCTTGCTTAGTCCTCTGGCTAAAGAGCCATTAATAGGCTGTGATCTACCTGCCAGAAAAGAAGCAGGGAGGTTGTTACTGAATTTTGACAAGATTTTGGGGAACTCTAACTCACATTATAAAAGCCCCTTCCTGGATCTAGCCATGCCTGTCATACCTCCTCCCTGACCCCTCAGAAACCGAGGCTGTTCTCCCTGAACCTGTGAAATCCAGCAAGCCCCATCTTTTGAATAAGTCTCAGTTCTTTTGAGCCCTGAGGCTTGCCCAGGCCCCAGAACCACATTCTTGGGACGGTACCTACCAGCTCTGCAGGAACAGGCTCTGGCTCATTCCACCCCCAGGAACCTCTCCCCTCTCGAGGACTTGCTGGAGCAGGTCAGGATGTGTCTCACTGACCATTAGCACTGGAAACAACTACCTTGTCTGGATGCAGGAGGCCAGACTGGATCACTCCCACGAGTCCTTCCCGTTCAAGGGGCCCCCAGGAGGGCCTTGGAGAACTGCCAGTTCTGTGTTCACTCTGACACCCGTGAGCTTGCTAACACTCAGTTGCTCACTTGCCAGGGACCCCAGAGCCCCTGTCAGTTTGTTCCTCCAACTAGGGAGCCCAGAACCAGATTATCCTTGACATTCACAAGCCATTTAAGGAGGTCACAGAAGTTCCAGACAAGCTTGGAATGCACTCTGACTGGTAACGATGATGATGCCCCGAGAACATGTGCGGGGAGTTTTCCTGCACAGCAGGGAAGGGTGGGAGAAAGTGACTACCCCATTGCTCTTGGTCTCTCTTGGGCTGGGAGGCCAGTACCTCTGAGGGTGTACAAGGCCACAGGAGGAACTTGGCTCTTGGCCCAAGCCTGGGGTTCTTACCCCCCTGTCCCCTGCCATTGTGGCACTTAAGCGGAAGGGTCTAAGAGACAGTGTCCCTACAGACAGAAAATTCTTAAGAGGTAATGGTGCTTGTTAAACCTAAAAGTCTACTCCCACTAGTTATTTAGGGGCTGATAGTTCCCATGGAATGATAAGTATGATCCCTAAATAACACCCAGACTAATTCCCAACGCTGGGAATTACAGGCGTACACCACCATGCCTGGCTAAATTTTTTTCTTCTACTTTTAGTAGAGGTGGGGCCTCACTCTAGCCTAGGCTGGTCTCAAACTCCGTGACCTCAAGCGATCTTCCTGCCTTGGCCTCCCAGAGTGCTAGGATTACAGGCGTGAGCCACTGTGTCCGGCCGTCCTTCACCCTCGAGTATCCATAAGCCAAGCACAGTGTCAAGTATTGGAAGTAGAGTTTCATGTCCTGAAATATGCTTGAAAGTAGGTCCCCAAGGCTTCCCTGTTGCTAAAGGTTAATGGGAGGACATCAGGACCAAGTTTAAGTTTCCCAGAGCCCCAGGGACCAGCAACCACCAACCATACCTGAGTTTCAGTTCTTAACAAATACTCTTACAAGGACACTGAGAAACAAAGAAAAAAAAAAAAAAAAAAAAAAAAAAAAAAAAAACAAATACTCCCCTCCAGGTATTTTAAAACTGAACGTGAAGTGGATGTTATCCCCAACCTGAGCCTTGGAGAGGTTAAGCAACTAGCCCAGGGGCACACAGATAAGTGACAAAGTTGGTTTTAGATTCTGGCCCTGTCTGCTCCTAAAGCCCATGCAGCTCTGTCCCCTTGCCTCACAGCCTTGGAGAAGATATTCTTAGTGCCAACCCTGGCACTTAGAAATCTCATACAAAGAAAAGGCTTCTCCCAAGGGGCTGGGGTGGACGGGGAGTGACTGCTTACTGGGGACAGGATTTCCTTTTGGGGTGACAAAATGTTTTGGAACTAGATAGAGGTGATGGCTGCACAACACTGTGCATGTACTAAATACCACCGAATGGTACACTTCCAACGCATTAATTTTGTGTTCCATGAATTTTACTTCAATTTCAAGAATGAATAAATAAAATAAAAGGGCTTCTCCTTGAACAGGTTGGGCATTTGGGCTCTCCCCTCCCCTCTTTGCCGAGGTGCTAAGGCCATTGCTAAGACAGCAAGGGATTTAGCTCTCTGTACAGATAACCTTTCTGTTAATTTTCCTCAGGAATCTGTCTCTAGAAGTTTCTGGCGATCCATCTGAAACCTCCGGCCCTGCGTCTTGGTGTTCCAGAGTGTCCAGTGTGATGTTCACGTACGCTCACATGACCGAATTCCATGGATTTTATTCAGGGCAGGTCAGAAAAAGCAGATTCCATTGTTAGTACACCACAAGTCAAAAGTCAGCTTATGGGCAAAACTCCAGAGGAGACCCCCCTAGACCATGATTATATAAGACGCTATTTTTATTTTGTTTTACTTAATCAACATTATTCCAGTTAAAAAAACAAACAAAAAAAAAACTTTCATGAACCGCAGTGTCTCCTCCCTAGGAACCCACACCTTCTTGCTGAAATGGGAGAGTGAGTGGAGGACCGTGGACAAGAGCCACGAGCCAGGGGCCAGGCCAAGGGCCCTGAGCGGCAGAGAAGGAACCATCAACACCGTTTCCATCCTAAACTCATCTCGACTGTCTCAGTCCATTCGGGCTGCTACAACAAAATACCATAAACGAGGTGGCTTGTAAACAACATTTATTTCTCACAGTTGCAGAGGTTTGGAAGTCCAAGGCGCTGGCGGATTTGGTGTCTGGTGAGGCCCGCTTGCTGGTTCACACACAGTGTCTTTTCATTGTAACCTCAGATGGTAGAAGGGACAAGGCACTCGCTCTGGCCTCTTTTATGAGGGCGCTAATCCCACGCATGAGGGCTTGCCCGATGACCTCACCACCTCCCACATACCTTGAGGGTTAGGACGTCCACATATGGACTTAGGGAGGGACGCAAACATTCAAACCATAGCATTGGCCAAGTCCCAGGAGAGCCCCAAGTCCAGCAGGAAGAGCTGCAAGGAGAACTGCAGGAGAATCTCCCCAAGTCTCCGGCTGAGTGGTGACGGAAACACTTGAGGCCAGGAGAAAAACTACCAGAAAGCTGTAAGCCGAGTGATTTCTGGAGCACACACAGGGCTGGGAAGGTTCTAGCGACCAGAGTGGAAAGACCCTACAACACATGGAGCAGTGCTTTAGTAGCGGGAACGAATTAACCCTGGATTGAAGGCTGCTATGACCTACCCTAACGAAACTTACAAGCACATCTCAAAAGCATCAAACTGATTCCAAGTGACAAACTGCATTGCAAGCCAGAATAAAGCCAAACAGTATTTAAGTCGGCACAGCAGACCTATCATCTATCAATGTAAAACTGGCGATGGCTGCCAGCCAGCCAACCAAATATTACTATGCATGCAAAGCAGCAGCAAATATTGTCATATCCTGGAGAAAAACCAATAAATAAAAGCAGACCCACTATTGACAGAGACAAGGGAATTAGCAGATAAGGGTGTTAAAAGAGCTATCATAAACAGGCTCCATGTGTACAAGAAGTTACCGGAAAATACTACCAGAAGTTACCGGAACAAGATGAGGAAAGAAATGAAAGATGTTTTTTAAAAGACCCAAATGGAACTTCTAGAGATGAAAATGATAATGTCTGAGATGAACATTACATTGGATGGTCTAAAAAGCAGATTCAACCCCACAGAAGAAAAGATCAGTGGACTTCTCTTTTCTTTTGAGACAGAGTCTTACTCTGTTGCCCAGGATAGAGTGCTGTGGCGTCAGCCTAGCTCACAGCAACCTCAAACTCCTGGGCTCAAGCAATCCTCCTGCCTCAGCCTCCAGAGTACCTGGGACTACAGGCGCACACCACCATGCCTGGCTAATTGTTTTCTAATTTTAGTAGAGATGGAGTCTCACTGTTGCTGAGGCTGGTCTCAAACTCCTGAGCTCCAACAATCCTCCCGCCTCTGTCTCCCAAAGTGCTAGGATTACAGGCAACAGCCACCGTGCCTGGCCCAAGATCAGTGAACTTTAAGGCATAGCAATAGAAAATGCCCAAAAGGAAGAATGGAGAGAAAAAAGACTGACAAAAAATGAACCTACTGTGACCTGTAGACAGTAAGAACCACTCTAACATACATATTATTAGGGTTGAGGAGAGGAGAGAAGTGGGGAGGGGGGAGGGAATGACAGAAAAAAATAGCTGAAGAAATAACCAGGCCACTTTTCTGCTGAAAACCCTTCAGTAATTTTCCATGTTCCTTAAAACAGTGCCCACAGTCCTCACACTGACCTACATGATTCTACCTCTCTGCTGTCTCTCCAATTTCAGCTCTACCACTCTCTCCTTCACTTATTTCGCCCAAGCCATCCTGGGCTTCTCTTGGTCCTGTAAAGTTCCTCCCACCCTTGGCTTTTCCATGTGCTGTTGCCTCTACCCAAAGGCTCTCCCGACTCCCAGCTGACTCCTCCCCCTCTGTGGAGGTTAAAGCAACTCCATCTTGGATGCTAATCCGCCATGTTGACATGAATGCGGTGAAAAAGGAACACTTATACAGTGTTAGTAAGACTGTAAATTAGTACAACCTCTATGGAAAACAGTATGGAGATTCCTCAAAAAACTAAAAATAGGCCAACTGTTTGATCCAGCAATCCCACTACTGGGTATCTACTAGGAAAAGAAGTCATTATACCAAAAAGACACCTGCACTTGAATGTTTATCGCAGCACAATTCACAGTTGCAAAGATGTAAAAGACGAAGAATCAACCCACGTGCCCATCAATTGATGAGTGGATAAACAAAATGTATACACACACACACACACACACACACACACACACACACACACACACCATAGAGTACTACTCAGCTATAAAAGGGAATGAAATAATGGCATTTGTAGCAACTTGTATGGAACTGGAGAACGTTATCCTAAGTGCAGTATTTCAGGAATGGAAAAGCAAACAACACATGTTCTCACTAATAAGTGGGAGCTAAACAATGTGTACACATGATCATAAAGTGGTGTAAAGTGGCAGTGCTCAAACTTTTTGGCACCAGGGACTGATTTCATGGAAGACAATTTTTCCACGGGGGTAGGGTAGGGGTGGGGACAGAGGGAGAGCTCAGGCGGTGATGCACGACCCTGTTTTCCTAACAGGCCATGGCCCGGTACCTGGCTGTGGCCCAGGGGTTGGGGGCCACAGGTAAACGAAAAACTAAGAAGGTGGGAGGGTGGGAAGTAGAGAAGGAATAAAAACTTACATATCAGGTACAATGTACACTATTTTGGTGACAGGCACACTAAAAGTCCTGACTTCAGCATTATAAAATTCACCCCAAATAACAAGAACATTTGTACCCTTAATATTTTAAAATAAACATTATTTTTATACCTCCCTACTAGCATATGCACAGAAAAAGTTTGGAGAAACAGATATAGAAGCTCTTTCTGGGGATACTTTCACTCTCTGTTTTGTTAAAAGTTGTTAGGTTAAGCATGCATCATGCATATTGTCTTTGTAATAAAACAAAATGAAAGCAATAAAGAGTTTAATAAAGAATGCTGTTTGTTTCCCTCTGTAGGGCAAGTTATAACTTCTCTGACTCACAGATTCTTCATTTGTAAAACGGTTAACAATAATAGTGCCAACCTCAGAAGGTTGTCCGGAAAGTTGAATGAGGACATATATGAGAAAGCTTGAGCCCAGGGCTTAATGAATTCTCTCCCATCTCTCGTTTACTTCCTCTGTACCTGCAGTCTGTCTTCTTTCCTCCCTAAGATGTCTATCCCAGGCCTGAGGGAACGGCCAACTTGGTTCTCTGTCCAGGAACAGTTTGTCTTTCTCTCCCATGCTGCTGTTCAGTCTTGGCTCTCGTTTTACATTTATCAATGAAGGCAAGGTTGATTATTCTAGTAGCTGGTGGGCATTTCCTCTTTTCACACCAAGTCTCTCTCTGGACTGGCCCAAAATCTATGCACCTGGTTAGGGCTTGCTGATTTGCATGTGTTGCTTTAGGATGAATGGGCCAGGAGCTGGCCTTTGGGTTGTGGGAAACCTAAAATGGCAAATGAAGGGGGCTCTCCTCTCGGGCACCAGCACTCACCATAGTGGCCAAAGCTCTCCTCAAGCAGTTCATTCAGTTTCTTTGGAGAAGAATCCACCTGTGTTTTGGCTAGAGCTAAATGGCTGGTGTCTACCAGCACAGGAGTGAGGGTGGAGGCAGAGGGTGTGGGAGTGGGAGCCGCACGGGGGCGGGTGTTCAGCACAGAGACGTTCATGAATCCCAGCTGGCCCTCCTGTCTTACCCACCCTCTGCCCCAGCCTCCTCTCCGGGTTCTGCCTCTCCCGGTGCTCCTTTCTGCCTGTGGTTTTCTCCATCGAGACATTTCTCTCTACTTTCCACCTTCCAGAAATTCAATTAAATCCCTTATCCACTGATGGCCCATCCTGTTTTCCTCAGGATCATAAGTTTAGTTTTCTGGCTGGGTGCGGTGGCTCACGCCTGTAATCCTAGCACTCTGGGAGGCCTAGGTGGGCTGATTGCTCCAGGTCAGGAGTTCGAAACCAGCCTGAGCAAGAGCGAGACCCTGTCTCTACTATAAATAGAAAGAAATTAATTGGCCAACTAATACATATAGAAAAAATTAGGCGGGCATGGTGGCGCATGCCTGTAGTCCCAGCTACTCGGGAGGCTGAGGCAGGAGGATCACTTGAGCCCAGGAGTTTGAGGTTGCTGTGAGCTAGGCTGATGCCATGGCACTCACTCTTGCCTGGGCAACAAAGTGAGACTCTGTCTCAAAAAAAGAGAAAAGTTTAGTTTTCTGTTTCTTTTTTTAATGATAAGGGGGGGGTGATAAGAAAGACAAATGTGTTCAGTTTGCCGCACTTGCAAGGGAAGTCCAGGCGAACTTTACAAAAGGCTAACGTTCTTCCTTTTATTTGAAGGTTTTGATCCAAACCAAGTTCCAATGTCCCCAAAGAGGTCCCACGTGCTGGACATGACTGGACATTTGCGCCTTGCATCAGACAAGCGAAGGCTGCGAAACCCCTGGGGGCCGACAGAGCCATGGCGGTCTGTCCAGCGCCACGCAGTCTGGAGGTGCTGTGCGGCCACTGCTGGCTCACCCCTCGTGGAAACCTAGTGGAGGAGGTATTAAAACCCCATCTTAAAGATGAGTCGACTGCGGCTCAGGAAGGTGACTAAGTTGTGTGGAGGCAGTCACTGTACTCATTCGGTACAGAGTTATCAAGGGCCATCTGTGTGCCAGTCGCTGTGCTAGGTGTGGGGAAGCCGCGGTGAGCGGGACACAGTCCCTGCCCTCCTAGAGCCGCTGTTCTAGTTGGCAGACATGGACAATGAATGGACAAACAGTCAACATACCGGTAGAGTGTGTCAGGCGGCGAGAAATGCAGCAGGAGAGGAAGGGGAAGCCAGGATGGGGGGGGGCTCCTCATTTGCACGAGGGGGGCAGCCCCCCCGGAGGCGACGGCACAAGCCCACTCTTTGATGCAGGATAACAACAAAACAAGACTTCCAAAGGGTGTCAGCTCTAATTAAACGGAGACTGTGAAGCGGATCCTTAGACCGAAAGGACTGTGAGTATTTGGGGACCCTGTGCGTGGTTCTGTGGGAAGCTGACCTTCCCACCTCACAGAACTATACGAAGAAGATCCTGATTAGCGGACGAATCAACTCAGGCAAAGGGACCGAGGGAACTCTGTTCTGTTCTCTCCCATAAATTACAGAGTTTCCTACCGTTTGACATAAAGAGAGAAGAACTCTCTTGTCAAATTGTTTGACTACAACATGCCTTTAATATCTAAAATATAAACTTTTATGGGTTGAGAGATATCAGGGTTTGTAAAACAGGTTTTAAAATAACTATAAAAAAGCCATAAAACATTATGCTACCATTTATGTAAAGAATGGGACAAAGTATACACACACGTACATGCATGTATACACTCATATCCACAAACGTATGCTGTTGTAGACTGCAAAAAATGCCACAGATTCTTTTTCAATGTATCTTTACAGCTCTTTCCATCAAGATGTGGAGTCTGTTTCTTCACCCCTTGAATCAGGACTTAGCTGTATAAGGCTCATCAGCAAATATGATGAAAACAGAGGCTTGAAAAGTTTTTGCACATTGCGGTGTAACCTCTTTTACTGCTGGGAACTCTTCTGTCATCATGTGAATCTGGGCCAGTGGGCTGGCGATGGGTACCTGGCCATCGCCCCAGCTGGTATCAAGCCAACTCCCAGACATGCAAGGACCCCCAATCCTACCAGCCATGTCATTACCGCCGCCCTAGACCATCCAGCCCAGCTGAGCAAGCCCAGACTGGAACTGCTTTGCTGGCCCATAGAATCCCGAGCAAATAAAGATGCTTGTTGTTTTAAGTCACCAAGTTTCGAAGTGGCTTGTCCTGCAGCAGAAGCCAACACAGACACGCAGAGACTATCTCTGGAAAGATTTTCCTAACCGGTTGCATTGGCTGTCTGTGGGGAGGGAGGACTGGGTCAGAGCCAGGGACGAGAGGGAGGCTTTGCACTGTATTCTTTTTCGTATCTTTTGAATTTTAAATCATATGAATGAATCTGTTCTTAAAAAAAAAACTAAATGCAATTGCAAAATATTAAAGTTATAAAGCATGACTGATAGAGAAGATGGTTTTAGTTCATAAATTGAACTTTTTGTTATTACTTCAAAAATACAGTAAGGCCTCACTTAATGTCATTGATAAGTCCTTGGAAACTGCAACTTCTAGTGAAACGATGTATAAGGAAACCAATTTTCCCACAGGCTAATTGATATGAACAAGAGTTAAATTCCTATGGCATATTTCTGGCCACAAAAACACCACCGAACTTCTAAATAAAGACCAAAACACTTCTAATATTAAACACTGAAATAAATGTGAGCTGTACATATGTTTAAGAAAGATTAATAAAAACAAGTAAGATAGTAATTTTTTTTTTTTTTTTTTTTGAGACAGAGTCTCACTTTGTTGCCCAGGCTAGAGTGAGTGCCGTGGTGTCAGCCTAGCTCACAGCAACCTCAGACTCCTGGGCTCAAGCGATCCTACTGCCTCAGCCTCCCGAGTAGCTGGGACTACAGGCATGCGCCACCATGCCCGGCTAATTTTTTCTGTATGTATTAGTTGGCCAATTAATTTTCTTTCTATTTATAGTAGAGACGGGGTCTCGCTCTTGTTCAGGCTGGTTTTGAACTCCTGACCTTGAGCAATCCACCCGCCTCGGCCTCCCAGAGTGCTAGGATTACAGGCGTGAGCCATCGCGCCCGGCCTAAGATAGTAATTTATTCTGTGATTCCAGTTCAGGTTCATGGGTGGCCAGAGCCTATCCCAGCAACCCAGGGCATGAGGTGGGTGCAACCCTGGACAGGACACCACCCGTCTCACCACACCCACACCCATGCCCACTCCCACTCAGACTGGGACTGCGTAGACATGCCAGTTCACCCACGTGCGCATCTCTGGGATGTGGGAGGAAACTGGAATTCCTGGAGAAAACCCATGCGGACATGGGGAGGACGTGGGCATCGCCAGGAATTGATTTTTTTCTCCCCCATGTTATAACGAAACGTTATGTGAGGACCTGCTATAACTGAACTGAAAATGCACATACAGGGCTTTCTGTCTTCTTTTCCTTTCTGAGATAGACCTAAGACCTTCGTCCTCCAACAGGACGAAAGCGTCAGTGCACTCACTGCCCGGCGTCTGAGACCACAGCCCAGTCCCCTGTCCCCTCTGCAGCGGTTTAATGTAAGTGCTTCTGATGGTTTCTAAGCCTGCAACGCCGTGAAGCATTGTTCCGTCCACGTCTTGCCACGGCTGTCACCCCGAGCTCCGGGTCCCTTCCCCAGTGGCGCACTGCCTCCCCTCTGGGGACCAAGGGGGAGAGCAGCGGGATCCGAGCTGTGCTGGCTGCTCGTGATTAAACTTGCATTGGCTTTGAAAAAGGGACGAATTTGTTCCCTCACTAAATTCAAGGAGAGGTTGGACAACCTAACTGCGGGGAAACGTGGGGATGGTGGAGGCGTTGGGAACTGGATCCGGGGACTTGAATGCTGCCGGGTTTTTCTCTGTTTCTCTCTGAGGTCACCCAGTTCTCTCACCCTGAGGCCAGTTTCTGGTGGGCAGATGTCGAAGACCACCGAGTCTTGGACAGATGGCTCGCTGCGTTGGGATGTGACGCCTCCGTCTCTGAGGTGCAGGCTCACAGGAGGGGTGGGGGGCACACTGACCTGACACTCCCTGCTTGGGGCAAGTCCCCAGGCCTGGACGAATCAGCTGTGGCCTGGAGACTGACCTCCCTGGAGACCAGTCTACACTCTAGAGCAGGGTAAGGAGCCATTTCCAGAAGAGGAGAAAGATGCTTCTAGAAGAAAAGAGAGTGCTAGGCAGATCTGAGGGCAGAAAAAAAATACCAGTTTTGAGTCAAGACAGGCCTGGGTCAGTGTCCTGGTGTCACCACGCCACAGTGTGACTTTTGACAGGTTATTTCATCTTTCCAAGCCTCATTTTTATCATGTGCAATACGTAGCCCGTGTGGTTGCCTTAAGTATTAACAATAATATGCCTGGCATATAGCAGGGGCTTCAGCGCCGGTAGCTGTACTTCCCGGCTTTGCTCAGGTCCAGCCCTGAATGGATCTACTGGGCTTTTCTGCAACACAAAACTACTTGTGCATAAAGTCTCAGAATATGAGGGTTGGAAGATACCTCAGATATCATTTCATCAGTCCCAAGTGCTGGTCCACAAACTGGTACCAGATATGATAGAGTTTTTGACAGTTAATGGGAAAATGAGAAAAATAAAAGAAAAATGTAGAATTTTTCATGAAATTAAGGGTATTCAATTTAAACATTTGCCTTTTATTAAAAAATTACGTGCTTGGCCGGGCGCTGTGGCTCACGCCTGTAATCCTAGCTCTTGGGAGGCCGAGGCGGGCGGATTGCTCAAGGTCAGGAGTTCAAAACCAGCCTGAGCAAGAGTGAGACCCCGTCTCTACTATAAATAGAAAGAAATTAATTGGCCAACTGATATATATATAAAAAATTAGCCGGGCATGGTGGCACATGCCTGTAGTCCCAGCTACTCGGGAGGCTGAGGCAGAAGGATCACTCAAGCCCAGGAGTTTGAGGTTGCTGTGAGCTAGACTGACGCCACGGCACTCACTCTAGTCTGGGCAACAAAGCGAGACTCTGTCTCAAAAAAAAAAAAAAAAAAAAAAATTACGTGCTAATTTCTTTGTACTGTTTTTTATAATGAAATGATGATAATAGGTGGTAGAGTTTTAAAAATGTTTATTTGAGGCTGGACGCATTGGCTCATGCCTGTAATCCTAGCACTTTGGGAGGCCAAGGCGGGAGGATCACTTGAGGTTGTTGAGACCGGCCTGAGCAACAGAGTTAGATCCCATTTGTACAAAAAATAGAAAAATTAGCAAGGCATGGTGGTGCTTGCCTGTGGTCCCAGCTACTTGGGAGACTGAGGCAGGAGGATCCCTTGAGCCCAGGAGTTTGAGGTTGCTGTGAGCTATGATGACACCACTGCCCTCACGCCTGGGCAACAGAGCAAGCTCCTCAAAAAAAAAAAAAAAACCCACGCAAAAAACAAATTACAAAAAAAGTTTATTTGACAAAATGTAAAATTGACAACCTTACACTGATTTACATTTTTACTTCCCAAGGAGAACCCCAAATGAGCAAGAACCACTGATACAGCCCATTTCTTCATTTTCAAGTAGAAAAACAAAATCAAGCCCTAGCATGATTATATGACTTGCTCAAAGCCCTAGAATTAGAAAGTAGATACTACAGAGATTGACTCAAGGTAGGATTACATCTGATAGAACAGGTGATTTTCTATTTTTAAGGTCTCTTTAATTATTTTTTTTTTTTTTGAGACAGAGTCTCGCTTTGTTTTCCAGGCTAGAGTGAGTGCCGTGGCGTCAGCCTAGCTCACAGCAACCTCAAACTCCTGGGCTCAAGCGATCCTCCTGCCTCAGCCTCCCGAGTAGCTGGGACTACAGGCATGCGCCACCATGCCCGGCTAATTTTTTTTATATATATATCAGTTGGCCAATTAATTTCTTTCTATTTATAGTAGAGACGGGGTCTCGCTCTTGCTCAGGCTGGTTTTGAACTCCTGACCTTGAGCAATCCGCCCGCCTCGGCCTCCCAAGAGCTAGGATTACAGGCGTGAGCCACAGCGCCCGGCCTCTTTAATTATTTTTTAAAAGACTTTATTCTTTAGAGCAGTTTTAGGTTCACAGCAAACCTGGGCAGAAAGTACAGAGCCCCCACACGCCCCCAGCCCCCGCACGTGCATAGCCGCCCCCACGACCAACAGCAGACACCAGAGTGGCATGTTTGCTACAACTGATGACCCTGTATCGGTGCGTCACTATCACCCAGAGCCCACAGTCTACATCCAGGTTCCTTCTCGGGCTGTGCATTCTATGGGGTTTGACAAATGCACAATGGCATTATCCTCCAGTAAGCACCATACAGCGTAGTTTCGCTGCCCTAAAAATCCTCCGTGCCCCGCCTGTTCATCCCTCTCTCCCTGCCCCCAAACCTTGGCAACCACTGGTCCCTTCAGTCACCACAGTTTTGCCTTTTCCAGAATGTCATAGAGTTGGAATGATACAGTATGTAGCCTTTTCAGATTGGCTTCTTTCGCTTAGTAACATGCATTTAAGGTTCCTCCAAGTCTTTTTGTGGCTTGCTAGCTCCTTTCTTTGTAGAGCTGAATGGCAGTCCACTGTAGAGATACATCGCGGGTTGTTCGTTCACCTACAGAAGGACATCTTAGTTGCTTCCAGTTTTTGGCAATTATGAATACGGCTACTGTAATCATTCGTTGTAGGTTTCTGTGTGGTTGTACATTTTCAACTCAGTTGGGAAAATGCCTGGGAGTACAATTGCTGGATCATATGGTAAGATCTTGTTTAGCTTGGTAGGAAACTGTCAAACTGTCTTTCAAAGTGGCTGTACCATTTTGCATTCCCACCAGTAACAGATAAGAGTTCCTGTTCGATATTCTTGCCAGCATTTGGCATCGGCTGTGCTTTGGATTTTTGCCATTCTAATAGAGGTATAGTGGTATCTCGTTATAATTTGCAATTCTCTAGTGGCATAATGACGTTGAACATCCTTTCATGTTTACTTGCTATCTTTACATCTTCTTTGGTGAGGTGTCCAAGTCTTCTGCCCATTTTTTAATTGGGTTGTTAATTGTCTCATTGTCGAGTTTTAAGAGTTCTTTGTAGGCTAGGCGTGGTGGCTTATGCCTGTAATCCTAGCACTTTAGGAGGCTGAGGCAGGAAGATCGCTTGAGCCCAGGGAGTTTGAGCTTGCAGTGAGCTATGATGATGCCACTGCACTCTTTAGCCTTGGCTGGGCAACAGAGCAAGACTGTCTCAAAAAAAAAAAAAAAAGAGTTCTCTGTATATTTTAGATAAAGTCCTTTATCAGATATGTCTTTTGCAAATATTTTCTCCTACTCTATGGCTTGCCTCCTCATTCTCTTGACAGTGTGTTTCACAGAGCAGAAGTTTTTAATTTTAATGAAGTCCAGCTAATCAACTATTTCTTTCAAGGATCATGCCTTTGGTGTTGTGTTAAAAAGTCACCACCAAACCCAAGGTCATAGGTTATCTTCTAGGAGTTTTACGGTGTGTTTTATTAAATTTAGGTCTATGATCCATTTTGAGTTGATTTTTCAGAAGGGAGTAAGGTCTGTGTATACATTCATTTTTTTTTGAGACAGAGTCTCATTCTGTTGCCCAGGCTAGAGTGAGTGCCATGGCATCAGCCTAGCTCATGGCAACCTCAAACTCCTGGGCTCAAGCAATCCTCCTGCCTCAGCCTCCTGAGTAGCTGGGACTATAAGCATGAATCACCATGCTCATCTAATTTTATATATATATATATATATATATATATATATATATATATATATATATCTAATATAACAAACCTTGCTTCAAATATATATATTTTTAGTTGGCCAATTAATTTCTTTCTGTTTTTGGTAGAGACGGGGTCTTGCTCTTGCTCAGGCTGGTTTCAAACTCCTGACCTTGAGCGATCTGCCCGCCTCGGCCTCCCAGAGTACATTCAATTTTTTCATGTGGTTGTCCAGTGGTTCCAGCCATTTGTTGAAAAAAACTATTTTTTTCTCTATTGTATTGTCTTTGTTCCTTTGTCAAAGACCAGTTGACTATATTTGTGTGGGTCCATTTCTGGGCTCTATAATCTGTTCCATGGATCTATTTGTCTATTCTTTTGCCAGAGCCATACTATCTTGATTACTGTAGCTTTATAGTAAGTCTTGAAATCAGGTTGTCATTATTTTATTTTATTTTATTTTATTTTATTTTATTTTATTTTATTTTTTTGAGACAGTCTTGCTTTGTTGCCCAGGCTAGAGTGAGTGCCATGGCGTCAGCCTAGCTCACAGCAACCTCAAACTCCTGGGCTCAAGCAATCCTGCTGCCTCAGCCTCCCGAGTAGCTGGGACTACAGGCATGCGCCACCATGCCTGGCTAATTTTTTCTATATATATTAGTTGGCCAGTTAATTTCTTTCTAGTTATAGTAGAGACAGGGTCTTGCTCTTGCTCAGGCTGGTTTCGAACTCCTGACCTTGAGCAATCTGCCTGCCTCGGCCTCCCAGAGTGCTAGGATTGCAGGTGTGAGCCACCTCGCCCGGCCAGGTTGTCATTATTTTATTAGTAGAAGATGTTCATTTCGAAAATCAGAAAATACAGACAAGCTAAAGCATTAAAATATGCTCTTTTTGCTCACCCAGAAACAGCTACCTTTACTACTGCTGTGTATGTTCTTCAAGATTCCTGTGTGTGTATGTGAACATACGTGTAAGTGGAACGGCCCCTGGTCTCATGGAGCTCCCAGGGTGGAGAGGAAGCAGCCAACACATAACACAAGACAGGGAGTTAAGTGCCAAGAGGGCTAAGCGTTACGAACAGTCCTACGAGAGGCAAGAAGGGTGTGTGGGAAGGAGACTGAGTGGGGATGGTAGAAGTGTTCCTGGAAGGAAGAAGAGATTACTGCAGGCTCAGCAGTCAGAGAGACCTTGGTGGTTTTGAGAATGTGAAACAAGTTCAGCAGGTCTGGAACATAGAAACAGCCAAGGGTTGGGGAAGTGGAAGGAAGAGTTTCAGGCAAGAAGAGTGAGAGACAAGGCTGTGGCACAAGCAAGCACAGACTGCAAGGGCCCTGCAAGCTGTGTTAGGGGTTAGACTTTTATCTTAAAATCTGCGAGAAGCCAGGAGACTGACTGGCTACAGGTGGAAAAGGAACTAGAAGGTGACAAGACTGGAAGTAGGAGGTAATCCTCTCATTCATTCAACAAATATTTATTGAAAACATACTATATGCCAAGCACTGTTCTAAGTGTTGGAAGCACAACTGTGCAAAAAAAAGAGTAAATTATTGGCCAGTGCAGTAGCTCACACCACTCCCAGTACTTTGGGAGCCCAAGGTGGGAGGATCGCTTGAGGCCAGGAGTTCAAGACCAGCCTGGGCAACGCAGCAAGAACCTGTATCTACAAAAAATTAAAAAGTTAGCTGGATGTGGTGGCATGCACCTGTAATCCTAGTTACTTGGGAGGCTGAAACAGGAGGATTCTTGAGCCCAGGAGTTCAGGGCCGCAGTGAGCTACAATGATGCCACTGTACTCCAGCCTAGGCAACAGAACAAGACCCTGTCTCTATTTAAAAGAGAGAGAGAGAGAAAGAAGAAAAGGAAAGAAAGGAAAGAAAAAAAACTAAACAGAAAAAGTTCTTGCTCCTATAGTGCTTATATTTTGGTGAGGGAGACAGATAAAAACAAAAAATTTCAGAAAGTGGTCAGTGTGCTGTCAAGAAACAAAAACAGGGTAAGAGAAACAGATAGAGGGCAGGAAGAAATGGAGTGGCACAGGGAGATAGGTTATGGGGAATATTAAAGACCTGGGAGCGAAGATGTAGCTCCTCTCCCACAGATGAAGATACAGTCTTGCCAGCGCTGAGTACAGTGAAGAACTAGCAGATCCCAATATTTATAAAGCTGCCCTTAAATGGAAGCACACAGTCTGTTAGTGTAGTTCTTCTCACTTGGTGACGTAAGTCGGATTTTAAAAAAGCAGTGATGTGGCAAGAATCTGGTTTCCTTCTCAATTCTGGCAAGGCTGACCCTTCTCGTGCAAAGGGACCAGAAAGCAAGGCGAAAGCTGACACAGATATGCAGCTTTGCCCCGTAGCCATATCACTCCCTGCAAGTCCCGTGCCATTGGTTACATAAACTAGGAACGTGCAACAGAAGTGCATGTCTTCGTGTTTGTGTGTGTGGTGCCTCTTCTCGCCAACCTCTAATCTGAAGCCCTGCAGGAAGGCAAGGAAGGCCTCTCTGCGACAAGGACATTTATTTGAGCTAAGAACTAAATGATGATGAGGAGGCAGACTTCTAAAGATCTAAAACAAAAGCATTCCACAAAGACAGAACAAGAGCACTGGGAATTTGGCGTTTTCGAAACACAGAAAAGGGTATGGCCAGAGGAGGTAGTAGGGACTGAGGGGGACCAGTAGAAATGAAGTTTGAGAGGAGGCAGTGGCCAGATTACTCAAGATCTAGAAGGTATCTTAAAAGTGCAAAGCATTTTTAAGCACATTGAAAAACCACTGGAAGGTTTTAAGCAGGGGAGAGAAATGATCTGACATATATATATTTTTTAAAAAGATTACTTTGGTTTATTTGTTAAAAAAAAAAAAAGAATTGTTGAGATGGCCAATACTATGATTCAGAAAATTAAAAAAAACTTAAAAGATGAAAAAAAAAAAAGAAAAAGGTTTGTGAAGGGGCAAGAATGGAAACAGGCAGCCCAGCTGGGAGACTACTGCAATAGTGTAGGCAAAAGAGTGAAGTTGCTTCAATGAGGTGCGAAAGTGATGGAGAGAAGTGGATAAATTCAGAAGCTCTTTTGTAGGAATCAAGATGAGTTCCTAATGAACTGGACATGCAGAGGCAGAGGTGACGGTGGTAATGGCGGAATGGAGTGACAGTAGATGTGGGGATGAAAACATTTTAAATTCCATTTTTAACATTAGGTTTGAAACATCTATTAGGAATTGGCATGGAGCTGTCAAATAGATTTCAGTATAGAGGCTTTGGATATCTCTCGTTAAAATAGATCCCTATGCTTGACTAAGCTGAGAACAAAAATAAATAAATAAAATAAAATAGATCCCTAAATATTGGAGTATTTGCCTAGAAAGGAAATTATAAAAATATTATATTTAAAGAAAAATAAATAGAAGAAAAAGAAAATAGATCCCTAAATATTTCATATATTTGGTGCTACTGTAACATGTGTGTTTTTTTTTGTTTTATTTTGGTTTTTTTTGAGACAGAGTCTCACTCTGTTGTCCCGGCTAGAGTGCCGTGGTGTCAGCCTAGCTCACAGCAACCTCAAACTCCTGGGCTCAAGCCATCCTCCTGCCTCAGCCTCCTGAGTAGCTGCAACTACAGGCATATGCCACCATGTCTGGCTAATTTTTTCTATATATTTTTAGTTGGCCAATTAATTTCTTTCTATTTTTAGTAGAGACGGGGGTCTCACTCTTGCTCAGGCTGGTCTTGAACGCCTGACCTTGAGCAATCTGCCCGCCTCAGCCTCCCAGAATGCTAGGATTACAGGCATGAGCCATTGTGCCCAGCCAACATTTGGTTTTAAATTTCCTTTTCTATTTGTTCACAATTGCTAGTGAAGAGAGGTATAATCAATTTTTATATATAGACCTCGTATTTTGTGATCTTGCTAAATTCAGTTAGTTCTAGTTGCATTTTTGCTTTGTAGATTCCATAGTTTTCTACATACACATCATGTTTTTTGTGAATAATGAGCTACATGTCTTCCTTTGCAATTTGTATGTATTTTATTTCTTTTTCTTGCTTTATGAAACTGGCTAGGACATCCATTAGAAAGTTGACTAGAAGTAGCAAAAACAGACATTTTTGACCTCCGCTCTATAATAGAAAGAGGTTAGTCATTCACCATTAAGTATGGCATTAGCTGTAGGTTTTTTATGGATGCCTTTACCAGATTAAAGAAGTTCTCTCTTCTATTCTTAGGTTGCTGGGAGTTTTTATCGTGAAGGGTGGTGAATTTTGTCAAATGCTTCTCCTACATTTATGGTGAAATGATCATATGTTTTTTCTCCTTTATTCTGTTAATGTGGTGAATAGCATAGATTGATCTTCAAATGTTTTTTCTCCTCCACTCTTTCTCTCCTCTCATTCTGAGGCTGTAATCATATGCACCTTAGCACACTTGATATCGTCTAACGATCAGTGTTCTTTTTTCCAGCCCTTTTTTCCTCTATAAATCCTTACTCATATTTATAATAGCTATTTAAAATTTCTTATCTGTGCTTTCTAACATCTGTCATCTATAGGTCAATTTCTATTGTTTTTTTTTTTTTTAACCTGGTTATGGGTCACATTTTTCTGATTTTTTCCCCCGTCTAGCAGTTTTAAATTTCATGCCAGACACCGTCAATGCTAAATTTTTTGTTTCAGGATTTTCTTGCCTTCCTTTAAGGACAGCTGTGTCTTGTTCTGGCAGATGGTAAAATTTCCTGGCAGATAAGCTTGATTCTTTCGAGGTTCATTTTCGAGCTTTATTGGAAAGGACTATAGTGGCACGGTCTAGGGCTGGAGTAGCCCTACTGCTAATGCACGGCTCTCCTGGGGCCTCAACTGAATGCTCAGAGTATTTCCCGAGGTGGCTTCATTCCGGCTAAGGGGAACTCCTACGTCTCCCAGCATCGTGAGCCCCAGGAGCTGTGCTGTGCGAGGCCTGTGGAGTCTCGCCCTGAACATACTTAAGTCTTTCGTATTGTGCCAGAGACTTAAGGGGACACCTAGGCAGATTTCTGGAGCTCTCACTCGGCGTGTCCTCCTCTCGAGGACACGGGCCCACAAATCCCAGCTGCCTCCGCAGCTTCAAGTGATGATCTGTGCCGTGTTCTGCTTGGATGCCACCTCACTGCACGGCAGAAAGCCAGGCAGATGCTGGCTCACTGCGTGATTCCTCTTCCTTGGGGCTCACAGTCCGTAGTGCGTATTGTACAATGTCCCAAAATAGCCGCTTCATGTTTTGTCCGGTTTCACAGGTGTTTACGGTGGGATGGTCGTTAACAGTGTAGAATTTCTAATACCGTATTTATGAAACTTGTCCCCTAATCGGATGGACATTGAAGTTGTTCTAAATGATGGTACAGCATAATGATTACGTGTGCATCTCTGGGTTAAGTGCTTAGCTCTGTCACTTACTGGCTGTGGGTCCTTAGGCAAGTTGCCAGCTGTTTTCCTCACACACAAAATGGGTATAATGGTAATAACCATTTCACAGAGTTTCTCTGTGATGTACCTGAGATACTGGATGCGAAATGCTCAGAACAATTCCTGGAACATGGGGAGTACTCAAAAATGTTATCTATTATTCTTACTGTTACAAACAATGCAGCAGTGAACATTCTGGAACATATTTATTTGCATTCTTGTGTATATTTCTAGAATTCCTGGATCAATGACTATATGCCTTCTATAACTTGACAGATATTGCCAAATGTTCTCTTTTTTTCAGTCCTGATATTTTAATATACATACTAGAAATTCAGAGGGTTTTTTGGTCTTGTTTTCATTTTAGTCACAGGGTCTCACTCTGTCACCCAGGCTGGAATGCAGTGGTGTCATCATAGCTCACTGCAACCTCAAACTCCTGGGCTCAAGTGATCCTCCTGCCTAAGCCTTAAAGTAGCTAGTACTACAAGCATGCACCACCACACCTGCCTAATTAAAAAAATTTTTTTTTTAGAGACAGAATCTTGCTATGTTGCCCAGGCTGGTCTCAAACTCCTGGCCTATAGCAATCCTCCTGCTTTGGCCTCCCAAATGGAAATTCAGTTTTTATGCTTTTATGCAATTTGCAACCAATTATTTTATGTTAACAGATAAGGTAAATAGTTCACTGATTTTCCTAGATAGATACACTGCACTTCAATGGTTTACTATAGACTCCATAGTAATTTCCTGGGCTTCTGAACTTGCAGAAAAATATACCTAATACACAGATTTCT
This sequence comes from Microcebus murinus, assembly GCF_040939455.1. Taxonomy (NCBI): domain Eukaryota; kingdom Metazoa; phylum Chordata; class Mammalia; order Primates; family Cheirogaleidae; genus Microcebus; species Microcebus murinus. Next base: position 14,074,996 of record NC_134107.1, read on the forward strand.
AAAACAGTAAGCTTTTTCCCAGATTGTTAATCTTGAACCTCTTATGTATGTTCCAGAAAGAAAAGACTGGGAAAATATATACTTCATTACAAACTGGGGAAACAGGATTCTGATAGATCAATTAAAGGCCATAAATTCCCTTTCACCTTCCTTGAGCATCCTCCAGAGCTCAATTTATTGCTATTATATTCCCACCCAGCAACCACTAAACTTCAGAATCTGTGGGCAAAACTGGAAAGGAGAAAACACTTCTTTGGTTGTTTAAAAAACTTTAGCTACAGAACATTTATGTCAATTCCTTTAAAATTCATCATATTTAAACATTTGCCTCGTTCTTTAGCTAATGAACCCATGCCTTGTAAAGGCAACAGCTGGAGAAGTAAGATATAAATTTTGTCTGATGATGAAATGTGGTTCTCTCCTTCCTGTTTGGCTAACTGGTGTTAAGACCCAGCGGCAGTCAATGCGAAAGAGAGGCAGCTGTGGGTACATGTGTACACACCAGCGAGACCCAGGGCAGTCAACCAACTGGCTGTTTTGACGACATCACTCCCACCGCAATTGATCTGACTGAATTAATCGGTTAAGTTTTAATCTATGATGAAATTAGGGAATTGGAAAGCATTTTAGGGATAATCTACTTACAAAATTCTACGCCAACTAATAAATATACTGAGTCTAGACAAACTGAAACAAAGATTGCCAGATAATTTCTAAATACACTGTGCTAATTCACCCTTTCGTGACCTGTTTTGTGGACTTTTGCCAAACCCAAGAGATAAGGTGAAACCTCTACTTGCCAATCTTATAGGTGAAAATGCAGTCCCTCTTTCTTCAAATTATGAGACAGAGTTTGAGTGTCCTTTTATGTCTATTGGCTCTTTGTGCATTTTTTATCATGACCTCTTATTGGCATCACTCATTTTCATTTATTTCCATCTCATCGATTTTATTGATTTTATTCATTCATTCAACTCATTGTATTGATAGGGATACATCAATGAACAAGACAAAGCCCCTCCCTCACAAACGGAGGGGGACAGAGAATAAAAATGCAGACAATGAAAACAAAGTAATTACAAATCCTGTAAGAAGAAAACAAAGGGGCTGTTAAAATCAAGAGTAAACAACAGGCTCACGCCTGTAATCCTAGCACTCTGGGAGGCCGAGGTGGGCAGATTGCTCCAGGTCAGGAGTTCGAAACCAGCCTGAGCAAGAGCGAGACCCCGTCTCTACTATAAATAGAAAGAAATTAATTGGCCAACTAAGATATATAGAAAACATTAGCTGGGCATGGTGGCGCATGCCTGTGGTCCCAGCTACTCGGGAGGCTGAGGCAGGAGGATTGCTTGAGCCCAGGAGTTTGAGGTTGCTGTGAGCTAGGCTGATGCCATGGCACTCACTCTAGCCTGGGTAACAAAGGGAGACTCTGTCTCAAAAAAAAAAAAAAAAAAAAAAGAGTAAACAACAGTGGAGAGAACGGGAGTGGGGGGGGGAGCACCTTCCTTAGAAAGAGTCGTCATGTAAGGCGCATTTGGGAAACCGGAATTTAGGCTGGAAACGGGTGGTTGAGGAGGAGACAGACCAGTGAAGCTCAGGAGATCATGTTTTAGGCAGAAGGAACAGCCACATGCAAAAGTCTAATTCAGGACTGGGTTTAGCATGTTTTGGGAACAGAAAGGCCACCGTGGCTACAGTGTTTGGCGAGGGGAAGAGGGCCACCTGATGAGAACTGGAGAGGTAGGCAAGCGCCATGGGAATATGAGTTTTATTTCAAGTGCAGTGAGAAACCAATGATGTACTTTAAGCAGGAAAGTGACATGATCTTAAATTCTAAAAGCCCACTCTAGCTGCTCTGTAGGGAATGAAGAGGAGCAAGTCAAGTGTAGACAAAAGCAGGGAGGCGAGTTAGACTACTGCAGGAATCACAGCAAGGGACGCTAGCTTGAGGCACTGGAGATTGAGGGAATTGAAGACATTTGTGTTTCGAAGGTGGGACTGGCAGGACTTCCTAATGAATCACCGAGAGTGAAGTTTCCAAAATGACTCCCGGGTCTCTGGCTTATCCTACTGAGTAAGCAGAGTGTCTGTGACAGGCCGGACAGCGCAGGGGGAGTAGGTAGAAGGTGAAGTGGAAAGTTCAGGCTGGGACACGACAGTGTGGACATGGTGGTAAGACAGATGCGAACGGCAAGCAGGCAGGGCATGCGCAAATCAGAAGCTCCAAAGGGCAGTCTGGACTACATAGATAAACGTCATGGCATGCCTGTAATCCCAGCACTCTGGGAGGCCAAGGTGGGCCGATTGCTCGAGGTCAGGAGTTCGAAACCAGCCTGAGCAAGAGCGAGACCCCGTCTCTACCAAAAATAGAAATAAATTAATTGACCAACTAAAAATATATATACAAAAAATTAGCCGGGCATGGTGGCGCATGCCTGTAGTCCCAGCTACTCGGGAGGCTGAGGCAGGAGGATCGCTTGAGCCCAGGAGTTTGAGGTTGCTGTGAGCTAGGCTGACGCCACGGCACTCACTCTAGCCTGGGCAACAAAGAGAGACTCTGTCTCAAAAAAAAAACAAAAAAAAACGTCATGGGCAATGCTCCCGATGTTATTAAATTCAATGATATGAACATTTAGAGTTTTACAATCTAAAATGATTTAGCAATGAAAAGATCTTACACATATATTGGGCCTTTCTCTCAAAAACTCAATGCACATTAACAAGTCGGGATGGCAGATGAGAATGCCGGAGCGGTTGGGGGGGAGAGGCAGGAAGGAGGAGCTCCCGCAGCCTGCAGCCCTCTCCCCAGACCTGGTGTCCTTCCCTACCGGGGCAGAATCACTTGGCCACATTTTGCAAAAAAGTTCTTAAACAATACAGTTTAGATGACATCATACCTGAGGAGGGGTTTCTCTTTTCCAGGGATCTGTATTTAGCCTTTCTGGACTGGGGCTTTCACATTGGCCCAGTAAATAAGTTACTACATGTAACGTGCTCTGCATACTACCCCCTGCACTGGTAAATGCTCAACTACTCACTGCTAATTAACATCAGAAGAAAGGACGCTGGCCTGACAGCCAGAGGTTCTGGGTTCATTTCTTGGTTACAAATAATAGAAAATAAATCCTGTATCTTCTTAGCTTTGGCAAAGAAAGAAAGGATAGAGAAAGAAAAGAAAAGAAAAGAAAAGAGAAGAAAAGAAAAGAAAAGAAAAGAAAAGAAAAGAAAAAGAAAAAGAAAAAGAAAAGAAAAAAGAAGAAAATAAATTCTGACCAGTATAAGGGATAAAAAGAAATTTATTGGCTCAACTAGCCAGGTGGGTCACAGAGCTAAGAGCTTCTGGAATTCGGGCCTCTGGAAGCAGCACTTCAACATTTTCTAGTTGTCTTTGCTTTTCTTGCCCTGTTGGTTTCACTCTCCTTACTGCAGAAGGGTCTTCTCCACATGGCTGCACCCGCGAAGCAACCTGAGCAGGAAGAATTCTCCCTTGTTCCCTGCTTCCGTGGATTGATTCCAGAGGAAGACGCTGATGGGTTCTGGGTCATATGTCTAACCGTTGGGCCACTGTTGTCAGAGGGCTCAGTTGCTCTATTTGGCCAAGGTCACAAGCCCAGCAGCAGACCTGGGCTTTGGGGAACCGGGTCTGTTTCTTCTTGTGGGGAGTCACAAATCAAAAGCAAACACAGTCCACCACTGTATTTCTTTTGCATACTTATGACACGATGTCAGATCTCACAGTCTCTCTGACCTTCAGTTCCCTCATGATAAAATGGAGATAGTAATTTCTGACCTATCTCATCCGATTTTTTAATTTTTAATAAGGAGGATCAGATTGGGCGCGGTGGCTCACACCCGTAATCCTAGTACTCTGGAAGGCTGAGGCAGCACAATTACTTGAAGTCAGAGTTTGAGACCAGCCTGAGCAGGAGAGAGACCCTGTCTCTACTAAAAATAGAAAATATTGGCCAGATGTGGTACCACATGCCTGTAGTCCCAGCTACTCAGGAGGCTGAGGCAGGAGGATCACTTGAGCCCAGGAGTTTGAGGTTGCTGTGAGCTGTGATTGCACCACTGCACTCCAGCCTGGTGAGACTTTGTCTCAAAAAAAAACAGGGGATCAAAGGACACAAGGTGTGTGAAAACACCATACACACATTATCTTCGCTAGCAATATGGGTCAGGCCAAACTGCTTTAACCAAGCTCACTAGATAACAATTTATTAGCACATGGTGAAAGTCTTCAGAATCTTAAAAACATTCAATAATTTTCAACGATAACAATGGCATAAACTTAATAAAGTTGTCAAATTCAGTTGCCTTAAATGACAGGTTGGGGAACCTATCTAAGAAACTGACCAAAAGCATTATCACTAGGTGAACACTGATAAGAGGTATGGTATGTTGTATAAAACTTCAGTTAAAAAGAAGTACAGATTGCTAGCACTGGCAGGCATCTGGCCAAAACTTTCACTTTATAGATAAGGAAAATGAAACCTAGAGAGGTTGACATGATTGTCCAAGATTACACAGCAGTGGGTGGAATAGCATGGCTTGGTCCCAGGTCTCTCAAATACAATTCTATTCTTTCTATTCTACCACGTTGACTCCTTTCCTTGCTACATCCTGTTAAAACTTGACGGATCCTTCTCCAACTCTGAAATGTGCATTTAGAATAGAATCTGATTGTAATTTCATATTGCAATTATTTGGATAGAATCGGGGGGGAGCTGGGAGACTCCCTCAAGGGACCCTTACGTGCCAGAGTGTAGTGCTCTTTTCCTGTGTATGTAGAGCTCACAGTATGGTGAGAGGCAGTTGGCCAGGAAGCTGCAGAACACCATTCCTTTCTTGTTCTGGTGACAACAGGTCCAGTGAAATGAAGAAATGCATAGTAAGTGCTCAATAAATACTTCTGAAATAATCTGACAACAAATTGGCTATTTGGCAACAAATAACAAGAGCATAAAAATGTTCTTATCATTTGATCCACTAATTACATATGTAGGATTTATCCTAAGAAAATGCTCAGAGATAGAAACCAACATCTAAATGTCCAACATCATAACATTTATACAAGCAAAACTTCTATACAAATGTCCAACAATAGGGAAAAGGCTAAATATATTAGGGGGTATACATATTTATGTACATATATATGATGACTTGCTATAGGGAAGTAAACAGTCTTCTCATTATAAAATTCTAAGCTTAGCTTTTTTGTTTTGTTCTAAACAGAGATCCTTTGCGTTGTAAAGGTGCATTAGGGGCCTAGCAGATTGCTTACATCAATGCTCAGAGCACTGCAGACTAATGCTGTGAGGCAATCTGAAGCTATGGGACCACCATCAGGCCTCCCTGCTCCCATTTTATAGAGGCTAGTCTAAGGGCCTAGGAGGAAGAAGGTGCCCCCAAAAAGCAATGACAACAAAACGGAACCAGCCTTCTCCTTTTTTTGCACCAAAAAAAGGCCTTGTACCAAAAATATTAATTGAGCCCACTGTTTAGGAACTCCTGCAGAGAGGAACTAAAAGGTATAAAAGAGTTCTGGAGCAAATTCCTATTTTTCATGTTAGGCTCCAACTCTTTGGACCTGTCACCTTATCTACAAATTAATGGGTTCAATAGATCTATCTAAGGCGTCTATACTCCATACAGCAATAACAAGAAGACTGCACTAAGGAAACCCCATGAGTCCATCCTCCGTGAGCTCACGCCCTCCACCCCCAAATCTCCTACATTCTTAGAATGTGGCAAAATGAAAGAATTCTGTTTCTAATTCTTCTCTTTGCCCAATAGGGGTGTGACCTTGGGATTCTTTCTTTAGTAGTACTACATGTCATAAATTATTCTGTAATAATATTTAGTTGACATTAACCCGGGAAACTATTACAGATGACTTTTCTGAAAACAGAGACTGGTGCAGTTAACTTTATTAGTGCCTACTGTGTGTGTGTCAGGCGCCGTACTCACTGCGTCTCCATAAAGTACCCTAACTTCACATAAACCTAGATTTTGTGAAAATGGCTCTGGTCTTTAATGAATGGGCTGAAGAGTTGTCGCTGAGAGGAGGCTACAGTAGGGGCTTAGCAAAACCAATACTGCTTCTCTCACGCTGGTTGTCTTTGTAAAGGATCTTGCCTGTTGTTCAACGATTATCTTTATGATCCTCTGTCAAAACAGATCAAACTTTGAACTCACATTTCAGGTTATTCCAACGGCCTTGATCAGTTATGTCATTCAAATATGGCCTGATTTGAATCAGCCTTAAAGTCTTAAGCTGATTTTGCTCTGTTCCCTGAGTAATAAATTTGGCCAGAATAATCAGGATTTACAAGTGCCAATCTGGAATTAAGCATGTGATTCATATCCTGCATAAGGCAAGTTAGCTTAGTATCAGGAGGGCCCACAAGGCACAGGGTTTATCTAGCTGGCCCCTACTCAGGCCTGGAAATGGGTTTTCACAGTCTGCACGACCATCTGTATAGGGGCATAGGGACACAAGAGGACAGTGGGACATGTGCCTAGGAGCCCGTATGTTTGCTCGCTTGTATTTCTTCAGGTTGAAATCATCAGTTAGCTCAAAAAATTTATGTGGGATTCCACATAGAACTCCAAACTAAGGCACTCTGAATACACAACAGGTAATACTAAGCAGAATTCATCATTCCGGCTCCAGAAGATTATAACCTAGTTAGGGAGGTAACCAAAACACGTGACTGACCTAAGAACACACACAGAGCAAAGAAATACAAATGCAAATTCATGTCACATAGATTGCATAAATGCTAAGAATCACAAACATGAATTCAATTTGCATCTATCCTACTGACCTGTGATGTGATCAGGGATTGCTTGTCTGTCCCCCCAGTAGACCTGGCTAGGCATGACCTTCATGGTACTGAACTTTGTATTCCCAGCACCTACCAAAGTAAGAGACAAAGAGCAAATGAGCCACAAATGTTGAATAAGACAATGAATGGTTTTAGGGAGGTGGGGTTAATCAAGGAAGCATCCTACAAGTATTTTTTGTAACCTTGTCTCTCTGATTGTAAAACTAATACATGCTCATCATAAAAAATTCATAAAGTATTAAAGAAAATACAAATTATCTTGATCCACCCAATCCAGAAACAATCATTATTATCATTTCCTTCTAGTCTCTTCCCATAGTGTGGTTGTCTCTGCAGCCAAACTTTCAATACATTATTTTTAATGTCTGCATAATATTCCAATGGGCATCTAGATGGGCATTTAGATTGTTTCCTTTTTTTTTTTTCTCTCATAAATGCTGCTTCAATTTTTTGTTTATAAATGTTTTTTTCCAAAAAGGTTTCCTTAGGCTATATCCCTAAACATGGAATTATTTAAAAATTTTTTTTTCTTTTTTTAACAGATTCCACCTCTGTCACCCGGGCTAGAGTGCATTGGCATCATCATAGCTCACTGCAAACTCAAACTCCTGGGCTCAAGCGATCTTCTTGCCTCAGCCTCCCAAGGAGCTGGGACTACAGGCACGAGCCACCACGCACAGCTAATTTCTTCTATTTTTGCTAGAGATGGGGTCTTGCTCCTGCTCAGGCTGGTCTGCAACTCCTGACCTCAAGAGATCCTCCCACCTTGGCCTCCCAGAGTGCTATGCCCAGCCCCACATCCTGGCCATTTTCAATCAGTCCTTAATTCTTCATTGTGCTAAGAGATCCTAGTGAGCTTGGTGATTTTCTTCTTGCCAGCACTTGGGATTGTTCCCAGTTTTTGCTATAAAATTTGCTATCTTTGCACAGTCGCCCCACCTCCTACTTTCCCCAAGAGTGAAATTACTTGATCAAAGAGTACAAATCATTTTATAGCTCTTGTTGGACACTGCCAAGTTGTCAGGCAAGGTTTTTAGAAAAGGCATATTGTCTGTACAGAGAGGCAGCTGCATGAACCAAGGTGCAGTGGCCTGGCATCTTAACTGGAAGTCAGGACACTGAAACTTCCCACAGAAATTTGGGAAGTCCCCTCCCCATTAGGAACCTCAATTTTCTTATCTATAAACTGAGGGGTTTGGATTGAATGGATAAAGGTCCTTGTGTACTAGAAATCTGGTCTCTGTATCACCCTCTCCTGACTCCCAGGGGCTCAGATGCTAGCCCTGTGCCTGGGGTAGGCGGCTTCCTTTCCTTTGGCTGCGGAGTCCACCCAAGTGCCCAAAGACTAGTGCAAGCAGAGCCCAGGAGTTCAGAGCACAGAGCTCAAATCCCAGTTCTGCCACTTAACTAGCTGTGTGACAAAATACTCAGCCTCTCCTGGCTCAGTTTCTCCCTCTGTAAGTGAGGTTAGTAACAGTCCCTACCTCGTAGGGTTATGAGAATTAAATGAGTTAAAACACCAAGAACAGTGCCTAGAACGTAGTAAGTGCTTTATAAAGTGTGTGTAGAATACATAAAGGACAGTTTCACACCTAAACTCTGGGTTTCTTCAGGACAGCAACAGCTTCTTAACTGGCACACCCAACCTGTGGTTTCATTCCCACTCCTCTTTCTAAAACTCAGAAACCTGAATCCCAAATCTCTCTGCTTAAAAGTCTCCCAGGGGTCCCAGGTGCCTCCAGGCTGGAATAGAAACACCTCAACTTGAAGACCCAGGGCTTTCAGGCAGGGCTGCCTGCAGGTCAGAAGATGCTGGCATCATTATTTAAGGAACCCAGTTTATTGTTTTTAAACAAATAAATAAAAATGAAAATGAAAAAAGGCAAATGGAAATTGTGGGCATTTTGAATGTTTTATTGAGTGAATTAAAGCATTAACAACCCTCCCCCACCAAGCCCAATAAATCATACTGTTCACAGGATACTGGGTCATTAAATATGTCCAATTTCGAATCAACAGTTCAGTTTATTACATCTCAAACAAGAAGCAGTATGATTAGAATATGCGCCTGAACTAGCGACAGTTTTGCCATCTTAATGGTAGCTTGTTTACACCAGCAGCAAAAGAAGCCTAGAGAGTGAGCGGTGATGAAATAGTGTAAGGTGTCTTCCACAGATTGTTGAGAATTGAATATTTTTCTTTGCATGAAGTGGTCCAAAGCCTGGATGAAAAGGTAGTCAATTGGCACAAGGTCTGGTGAATATGCTGGATGACAGAGAGTTTCCAAGTCCACCCTCTGTAGTTTGAACAGTGTTGTTTATGCAACATGTGGTCAAGAGTTGTCTTGCAAGAGGATTGGCCGGTCTCTATTGACCAATCTGGGCTGTTTAATCGCACACATGCTAATCATTTCATCCAGCTGGTTGCAGTAGACTTCCACTATAATTCATTGACCAGGTTTCGTGAAGCTGTAATGGATAATACCAGTGTTGGACCACTAAACAGACACCATTAGCATTTTTTTGGTGAATACTCTGTTTTGGACTGTGTTTTGACACTTCATCTTTATCCAACCGTTGTGCTGAATACTTGCAATTGTCAAAAAAAATCCATTGTTCATCACACATAACGATATGGTATGGAAATGGTTAGCCTTTATGACAACAAAGAAAGGCAAGTTTTGAGATGATTTCTCTGCTGGTGCTTGTTTAACTCATACATTCCCCATCTATCCACCTTGTTGACTTATTTCAAATGGTCCAATATTATTGGAATAGTAACATTAAACCTTGCTGCTAATTCATGTATAGGTTGAGATGGATTTGCTTCCACTACAGGTTTCAACTCATCATTATCCACCTTGGTCTCAGGTCAGCCACATGGCTGACTTTCAAGATTAAAATCACCAGAATGGGAACTTCTCAAGCCATCGAAGTACTGCATGTGTTCATGAGCTGCAGACTTCCCAAGCACTTCATTGATATATCGAGCTGTCTGCGCTGCATTGGTTCCACGATGGAACTCATATTCAAAAATAACAGGAATTTTCGACTTATCCATGATTTCATAAAAAGTGTTGTAAAAAAAAAAGGGTTCTGGGTTTTAGAAACAGGAGTGGGAATGCAGCCACAGGTGGGTGTGCCAGTTAAGAAGCTGTTGCAGTCCTGAAGAAACCCAGAGTTTAGGTGTGAAACTGTCCTTTATGTATTCTACACACACTTTATAAAGCACTTACTACGTTCTAGGCACTGTTCTTGTTTTACAAACATTAACTCATTTAATTCTCATAACCCTACGAGGTAGGGACTGTTACTAACCCCACTTACAGAGGGAGAAACTGAGCCAGGAGAGGCTGAGTATTTTGTCACACAGCTAGTTAAGTGGCAGAACTGGGATTTGAGCACTGTGCTCTGAACTCCTGGGCTCTGCTTGCACTAGTCTTTGGGCACTTGGGTGGACTCCGCAGCCAAAGGAAAGGAAGCCGCCTACCCCAGGCACAGGGCTAGCATCTGAGCCCCTGGGAGTCAGGAGAGGGTGATACAGAGACCAGATTTCTAGTACACAAGGACCTTTATCCATTCAATCCAAACCCCTCACTTTATAGATAAGAAAATTGAGGTTCCTAATGGGGAGGGGACTTCCCAAATTTCTGTAGGAAGTTTCAGTGTCCTGACTTCCAGTTAAGATGCCAGGCCACTGCACCTTGGTTCATGCAGCTGCCTCTCTGTACAGACAATATGCCTTTTCTAAAAACCTTGCCTGACAACTTGGCAGTGTCCAACAAGAGCTATAAAATGATTTGTACTCTTTGATCAAGTAATTTCACTCTTGGGGAAAGTAGGAGGTGGGGCGACTGTGCAAAGATAGCAAATTTTATAGCAAAAACTGGGAACAATCCCAAGTGCTGGCAAGAAGAAAATCACCAAGCTCACTAGGATCTCTTAGCACAATGAAGAATTAAGGATTGATTGAAAATGGCCAGGATGTGGGGCTGGGCATAGCACTCTGGGAGGCCAAGGTGGGAGGATCTCTTGAGGTCAGGAGTTGCAGACCAGCCTGAGCAGGAGCAAGACCCCATCTCTAGCAAAAATAGAAGAAATTAGCTGTGCGTGGTGGCTCGTGCCTGTAGTCCCAGCTCCTTGGGAGGCTGAGGCAAGAAGATCGCTTGAGCCCAGGAGTTTGAGATTGCAGTGAGCTATGATGATGCCACCGCACTCTAGCCCTGGTGACAAAGGGAAGGAGACCCTGTCTCAAAAAACAAAAAACAAACCAAAAGACCAGGATGTGAACTATGTTGATAGGTAGGAAAATATCAATACTTCAGGCAGCAGAAGACGTGGAGCAGCACGGCGAGGCGGCAGGAGTTTCCATCCATGTGGTGTCCCGTCTGCAGACCCAGGCTAGGACAACCGCAGCGTAAAGGAGGTGCCCGTGGCAGCCCCGCTCCGGGGACAGCCTGGGCTGCGGGACGACTCCCGCCGCAGGGAGAGCCTCCCTCCCTCCGCCCGCTGCCCTGGTCCCGGCCACCTCTCAGCCACCCCGTCGGTCCCGACGCCTCCATCCGCTCACTCGGGGAGCTCGGCCCCGCTCCCCTCTGCCGCGCGGGAACCGTTATTCCGACCGCGGCGCCTCCCGAGAGCCACGGCCAAAACACCAGCCGGACGCCAGGAAGCGGAACCGCGCGGCGGCGCAGGCGAGGAGCCCGCCAGGGGGCGCGCGTCGGCCCGCCCAGAGTGTCGGGGTCTGGCGGGCGTGGGGCGGGGGCTCGCTCCCGCGCCACAAGGCCGGGCCAATGGGAGCGCGCGCCGCGAGGCCCGGCGGTCGGCGCTGGGAGGCTCGGCGGTCCGCGCCCGGGCGCTGAAAACCCGGCCCGTGGGCCGTGCGCTCCCGGCGCGCGCCAGCCGACCGGCTCCCCGAGCTCGCCAGGCGGGCGCGCACGCTTGACAGCCCCTGCACGGCCGGCGCGCGGCGTCGCCAGGCCCGCCATGGCCCCCGGCCTGCCGGCGGCCGAGACCCCGGCCCAGGCGCCCACTCCGCGCTACTTCACCTGGGAAGAGGTGGCGCAGCGCTGCGGGCGCGAGGAGCGCTGGCTCGTGATCGACCGGAAGGTGTACAACATCAGCGAGTTCACACGCCGGCACCCGGGGGGCTCCCGGGTCATCAGCCACTACGCGGGGCAGGATGCCACGGTGAGCGCTGCCAGGCGACGGCACGGGAGACGGTAGGGCCGAGGCTGCTTGCGTGGGAGCCGGGAAGTTCAGCACCCAGGGCCTAACGACTAATTCGGAGAAAAGGCGGCAGGCGCCGGAGCATACCTGTTGCCCGGAGGTTGGGTGTCCTGCGGACCCAGGATGCAAGGGCCGGACGGGGCTCTGGAAATCGTAGTCTGGGGAGTGGGGATGGAGGCCGGCAACATGCACACACAAACAAAGGGCTGCGCTGCCCGTGCATTCCGCCTGCAGCCCGAGTCTCCGGTCTCCAGGCGTGGGCCGGACCCAGAGCTGGGCTAGGAGGGACGAGAACAAGGATGCTGGGCGCCAGGGGCGGAGGGGTCAGTGGCAGGGAGAGGGAGTCACGTCCTGTCTCGAAGGCTGGCAGGGGGAGCGCTGCTGTGTATGGACCGAGCGCACCCCGGGCTCCACTCGCTGGCAGGAGCGGGGAGGGAGGAAGAGAGGAGACCCCTCTTGAAGATGGGGCTCAAACGGGAAAACTTGGGAAGTCCACTGCCTTGGGAACCCCTGCGCTTAGAGGACGCGGAAGGAACAGCACGCGCCGGAAAGGGCAAGCAGCGCTGGCACCCTGGGGGAAATGGGAACAGCATTAGCATACACTTAGCGAGGAATTGTCCTCGAATCCTGCCGGGGAGGGCACTCGGCCAGCGGGTCTCCAGCTATTCGGCCAGCCGTTTGCACTCCATGGCGCTAGGCCTCTTGCCGGGTCGTGTCCCTCCTTCCTTGGGCCCCACTGCGGGGTCAGCGCGCCCCCCAGCCCGGGTCCTGCTGCGTCTCTTTCTAGACCACTGGTCTTCAGAGCTAAGGCACCTGGCGCCTCCCTACCGGGCTGCAGTGCCAGACAGGAGGGAGGGCTTCCCTTGCGACCTGAAAGTTGGGACGTTCCGTGGCGGCCAGTATCGCGTCGCCTCCCCATGTATCCCTCTGTGATCGTGTGCCCTGCAGCATGACCTCCTCCGCAGTCCCCATTCACTGCCCAGGCGTCCCAGAGTGCTCCTTGGGTCACCATGGTTCCCATAACATCATCGCAGCGAAGCTTAGACACTGCAGGGCGAGAACCCGCCCCACCCTCTGACACCAGCCCGCCTGGGGGGCGAGGCCCGAGGCTGTGCCGATCACCCGGAGTGGTCTCTGCGGGGAAGCCCAGACGTCTGCCGGCGGACCGCGCAGGCGTGGGCTGGCGCTTGCGCAGACGGAGCTGGCACCGATGCTGGGACTCCCGTTGTGTGGTTTGGGGCCAGGGACACCGAGATAGGGACTGCGATTGGTCCAGATGTGTGGTGCCACCGGCCACCGGCTCCGCCCCGCCCCCACGCCCCGCCCCGTCCCCACGCCCCGCCCCACACACCGGGTCTCGGATTGCTCCTGGGACCTTAGGATGTGAATCTTGAATCTTGCTGCCAGATCCCACCTTGCATAACTAAAATTAGCCACCCTAGAGCAGGGAGTGGTCAGAGTGCTTGGGGAAATACAGAACCCTACCGGGAACAACGGTGAGAGGAGGAGAAATAGGAAAGTTCCCCAGTTTGGACTTTGGATGTCTCCCTCTTTGCAGTTATGGAGAACGCTAGCTCTGAGAGACTTGTTAGAAGTTCCACAACAAAAGATTGAGCAGTCTCATGGCCCCACCCATCCCTTCTGTTCCTTACCAATACCTAAATCCTTGGGCAAAAGCTGTCCCCAGAAACACCCAGGGAAAGGGCCAGCCCAGGCAGGTCTTTCTAGGTGGTGCCCTTCTAACTAGGACACCGATGCTGGGTGGTCTTCAGCTGTGGACACCTGGGGAAGGTCTGAGCACCTGCAAAGGACAGCTGGCCCAGGATGGTGGTCTCTGCTTCAATTAGGGCACAGCCTTTTTGCTGGCAGGAGATGGCGTTTGGTGTGGACCCTCCAGGAGTCGGGGCTGGCTCTCTCACCCTCCTGTCTTGTCTCCTGCTTGCAGGACCCCTTTGTGGCGTTCCACATCAACAAGGGCCTGGTGAGGAAGTATATGAACTCTCTCCTGATTGGAGAACTGTCTCCAGAGCAGCCCAGCTTTGAGCCCACCAAGAACGTGAGACCCTGTTTGCTGTTGGGAGATTCTTGGTTGCTGGGGGCGGGGAGGGGGAAGGAAAGCCCAGATGGGATTATAGGTGACCACAGTCAGTAGTTCTAGGGATTCTTGAGGTCCCTGCTTCTCTTGCATAGTCATGGGGTCACAGGCCCAAGGAAGCAGGGCTTGGAAACCCATGGCTCTCCCAATGCTGTCACTACCATGCCTACCATTATCATCAACAACAGGAGACCTATTTATTGAGCACTTACTATGTGCCAATCGTAAACTCAAATTCCCACACATTTACAGATGAGAAAACTGAGGCTCAGAGAGGTTAAGCAACATGGCCAAGGATAACACAGTCAGTAAATGGCAGAGCAGGGACTTATGTCAACGTAGCTCTTAGGCATGATCCTCCTGTCATCCTCATTGTGTTATCTCTGCCTAGGACTCTGAACTTCCCACAGTCACCTTAGTGGGAGGTCCCTGAGCCTGAGAGGGCCGTTGTCTCCAGCAGTGTGGGTTTGCAGCTAGGAAGAATAACAGGCCCCTCTCCCTTCACAGAAAGAGCTGACCGATGAGTTCCGGGAGCTGCGGGCCACAGTGGAGCGGATGGGGCTCATGAAGGCCAACCATGTGTTCTTCCTGCTGTACCTGCTGCACATCCTGCTGCTGGATGTCTCTGCCTGGCTCACCCTTTGGGTCTTTGGCACATCCTTCGTGCCCTTCCTCCTCTGTGCAGTGCTGCTCAGTGCAGTGCAGGTGAGAGCCTTTGGCTTGTCAAGTGCACAGCCATGCTCAGCGTCCCTGGGGAAAGCTCTTTGACCCCTTCAGAAGGCCAAGGAGCCCTGCCTTCTAAGGGAGAGTTAGCGCAGGGGAGAATGTATGTTCCATTTCCGAGGCTTTTATCTGCTCATCGGCCACATGTGTGTCTTCGTTTCTCTCACTGCCTCTCCACCTGCTGCTTCCGGGGTTCCCTTCCTCCTGTGGAATTTGTTCTTTGAAACTTCAGGTTCAGGTTCTGCCACAGCCCAGGTGTGCCAAGAACAAAGATCCTGGTTTGGCTTGGCTCCCTCTCCACCACAGACATGCGAATAATGGATGGGCCCCAGTTCTTGGCTGTCAGACCCACTTGGCAAGCCTTCTCCTCATCTGTGACCCTTTTTGCATTCTGGATGCCAGTCCATCATAAGTTGTGAACTTCAGAGCTGGGGAAACTGAAGAGCAGGGAAGGGATATTGATTTACAGCAACTCACATGTGAGTCAGTGGCAGAGCCAGAATTAGGACCCACGTTTCCTGACTGCTGATGGACATCCCAGGCTTTGGTGGATGAAGGAAGATGGAGGGGCTGCGGGAGGCGTTGAGGTCATTGAAAGGGACGCCAGGCTTAGGGGCTGTTCTCAGTGCTGACTTTTCTCACCCAGGCCCAGGCTGGCTGGCTGCAGCATGACTTTGGGCACCTGTCAGTCTTCAGCACCTCCACGTGGAACCATTTGCTACATCATTTTGTGATTGGCCACCTGAAGGTCAGTGGGCTAGAGGGGCTCTCTGAAACTCCAGGCAGCAGAGGGCTGCTGGGGCAGGGGGAAGGGCACTAGGTTTTCATACTCGTGTCCTTGCTTTTCTGTAGGGGGCTCCCGCCAGTTGGTGGAACCACCTGCACTTCCAGCACCATGCCAAGCCCAACTGCTTCCGCAAAGACCCAGACATCAACATGCATCCCTTCTTCTTTGCCTTGGGGAAGATCCTGTCTGTGGAGGTGAGCAGAGGTATCGGTGGAAAGGTCTTGGGGGAATGGAAAACAGCCAGCACGGAGGGCTTTGGGGGAAATGCCCACAATGTTGTCAGAGTGGGTAAGACATCAAGGGCCGGGCTGGCTGGGGCCTTTGCCATTTGGAAGTTCTGGGAATCAACAGGCAGTAGACTGGGGCTGTCTGGGACGTCACCATCCTCCCTCATGAGTTCAGTCAGCACACAGTTATTGCATGGAAAGTACCATGTGCTGCAGAGGATCCAGAGGATGACCAGCAGATCACTGTGTGAGCCCTGCTCATCCTAGGGGGTGATGCGGGCACCTCCTGGGGCTGCTTTTGACCCTCCTGCCCCAGGCAGTCACCCCCTGCACTTGCTATTTCTCTCAACACTTGGATCTCCTACTTGTCAGTCATCCCTGTTCCCTGGACAGATGTTCAGAACACAGATAGGACTGTCTTACTCTTCTTTGACACCCAGTGCCTGGAACATTCACTCACTAAGTGCTTCCCCCCCTTCTGATCCCAGCCTGACTTCCGTGGTGGTCAGCACTGGGTTTGAGCAGAAATCATAACATAGTGCTGAAGGAAGAATGTCTGGGGGTAGAGATCTGGTGAGCTTTTAGTGAGCATCAGGCAATGGAAGGCTCTGAAAGGCCAGCAGAGTTCTTTGAAAAGTTAATTTAAAACCCTGTGTTCCCAAGGCTCCAGGCTACAATTAGAGTTCTGCCAGGTCCCCCCTGCCCAACTGTGACATTTCAGCTTGCCAGGAATTAAACTGTTGCTTAGATGCATTTCAGTTCTAGGCATGAGTTCAAGGTAGCCTGGCTCTGTTCTCCCCTCTGGCCATGGGAACTCTGTGAAAAGGTCTTGGCAGCACTGGCTATCCTGGCATGAGGAGCTCACAGTTTGAGGTTCATGCCCTACCTGTCCATAATGTTCCAGTTTTTCTACCTCCTGAACATGGACTTCTTGGGTTTGTTACATGTCCATCTCCAACACTGTGTGTGAACCAGCCCTGACCCCTAGCCTGGCTCGGTTGGCTGCTTCAAGGGCAGTGTGGTTATTTACTGGGCAGTAGTACTTCTGTTGTTATTACAGGGGGTTAAAAAAAAAAAAAAACAGGTGGGGAGCCTAAGTGGCAGGGAACCATCTCACGCTACTACCTTTATTACTTCTTGTACTCGGGTATTCTGTCTGCAGACACGAACAATAGAGAATGATCCGGGACCCAAAAATAGCCTTTCCTTCTTTTGTTCTTCTCCCCACTAGCTGGGAGGCTAGGGACAGGCGCCTGTTAGTGAATCCCTGGGCTGTCAGCTGCTTGGGGCTTGCTTCAGTCCCTCGGGTACAGCTTAACTGAATCTTGATGCCCGTGCTGACCCTGTGACATCCACTCCTGTGCCTCCCAGCTCTCCTGGAGGACAAGGAGGTGCAGGGGACAGTTTGCTCTAAGTAGAATCCTTCTGACAGAGGGTGCAAACACAATGGGGCAAAGTTATTAGGATCATAATGGCATTTGGCTGGCATTCAAGGAGGCAGCAATGGACGGGGCTCCTTTTCATAAGGAGCCAGGGTTCTGCCCCACCCACCCCACCAAACAAGAAAGGTGCTTCTCTTTCGGTTTCCCCCTCAGTTAATGTTGATGAGGATGGGGTGACCGTCGCCACCACATCTAGCTCACCAGCAAGCCTTGTTCACACTGGCTCTGAAGCACATCCCAAACCCACTGACTTCACTAGCTGCCCCGCTCTGCCTCTGGCCTGGTCCAGCTCTGGTCTGTGTTAGCTCCAGCCTCTTCCCTGCAACTATACCTGCCCCTACGATTCTCCTCACCTCTAGCCAGAGTGAGCCTTTAAAGTGCAAAGCAGGTCATGCCATATCTATTGAAAACCTTCCAGCGATTTCTCATTGCCATTGAAATAAAACCCAAACTCCCTACCATGGTCTTACCAAGGCCTTCCAGGGCCCTATGTGATCTGGCCCCCCACCCCAGGTTTCCGGTCTTCTCCCTCTCCCATTGCTTCCTGTCCCTTGTGTGTCCGGAAGCCTCCACGCTGGCCATTCCTCTGCTTTGAATGTTCCTCCACTGCATGTCTGCGATGCTGGCCCTTGTCATCGGTCTGGTCTCACTTCAAGCGGCAGCACCTGAGGGAGGCCGCATCTGCCCACCTGTGCTGCCTCCCTCACTTTCTATTTTCCTCTTTTTAATCTGTGAACTACCTTGAGCTCTACTGACAAATTTATCACCGGTTTCCTCTCCTCAGGTTGTAGCCTATGAGGGTAGGAAGTATTGTTCACCTCTCCATCGTCAGCAGCTAGAACAGTGCCAGGCACACAGTAGGCGCTCAAGTACTTGCTGAATGAACCCGTTAATGTGGAAAGAATGCTTCATCTAGCTAACGTGACTTGCACAGAATAAGCTCTCAGTAAATGACCCGTGAACACAGGGCGGACGCACGGAAGGACGAGCTGGCATTCCGCTCTGGAGTCAACTGCTCCTCTTATGCCCTGGTTATCTGGTCGCCTGAACCAGTCGGGGCAAGAGATGCAGAAGGAGCCGTGGCGCGCCAGCAGGGCTTTGCCGTCGTGTTTCTGTGAGCCCACGCTAGGGTTCTGGGTTGACTGGTGGTCCTGGCATTCCCAGCCTGTCTCTTCAGCAGCTGGGCTTACAAAATGACCATCACTTGCCGGGGAAAACTTTGCCAGAACTTTCAGATTGCCACGTTGTTCTTGGTATCCTTTCCACAAATATTTGCCAAACTTTGCTTAGCTTTCAAGAGATTTTGTAAAGCTCATGAGACCAAAAGATTTTGATGGGGAGGATTAGGAGCTGGATATAGCAGGAATACTTAACCTGTATAGGGGTGGATTAGGGTTGTCCATGGAGAGTGTGATGTCAGAAACGTAGCAGATGGAAGAAAGGAAGAGGAGAGGACAGTGGAGCCTGGAAACCTCATTACAAAGGTGTCTCTGGATGAAGACAAGGAGTCTTGAGGACCTACAGACTGCGCCGTGCGCGTCCCTCACGTAGGCATGGCCGTCGAGCTGCAGGCCATGGCGTGGCACCCGTGCAGAGCACACAGAGCTTCATGCTCCACGTGCTGGAGGTAAAGCTGGGCCTGCTGGAACCTTCCAGTAGCACCAACAAGCTGACAGCTTTCCCCACACTTCCAAGCAGGGAAAAACTAAGGTCACGGGGGAAGGGAAACAGGTGACTGGTCTATGGATGCTGATTTGCTTGCCTTTCTTTGCAGCTTGGTAAACAGAAGAAGAAGTACATGCCATATAACCACCAGCACAAATACTTCTTTCTGAGTGAGTATCCTTGTCCAGCACGGGGAGCTGCCCTAGGAGGGGGTGATGACGGGTATGAGGAAGAAATGGCTCTCCAAGGGATAGTAGTATTTTAGGGGAGGAGGCTGGAAGAAGCACCCCAACCCCAAGCCTGGTAACTCCCTTCATGGGAGCAGTTTGCCCCCTCAACTGAGCAAAGGCAATAGTTAGGCTAATGTTTGGTCATTGGGCTGGGAAGCATACCTCATCTTAAACAGAGAAACCAGTGAAACAGTGAAACAGAGACCTGGACCACGGTGACCTAGCTGAGTCAGGTCCAACTCCCAGGGGAGCAAAGGTACAGACAGCCCTGGGAGGCGGCAGCGGAAGAGCTATAGAACTGAGAAGACGACGTTTCTGTGGTTGTCTTAAGCACTTTCTGAAGATTGCTATGCATTCCCTGCTTTACAAGTCTGCTCCATAATGCTCAAAATTTGAGCTTTAAAACTCCTTTAAAATTTCAAAATTTAAAAGGAAGGGAAAGAAGGATTTCACTGATCCCAGTTTAGTTTGAAGGAATTCCTCCTAACCGCCTATTACCAACTATCCCTACTAGAGAAAGGTGGATGGGGCAGAAGGGTGGAGAAGAGACCTCTGGAAGAAAGAATTTTAGAATCCGTGGCACCTCAAGATAGCAGAGCCATGGGTGGGCACGGGAAAGCAGGGGTCATAGGCAGTATCAGGCACTGCAGGGAAGAGACACAGAACAGGAAATGGGGCAGCATGTGGGATGATACCCACCTCTTCAACTCCCAGCTTTTTTTTTTTTCAAAAGCAGCCCTCTGTTCCTTCCCACAGAGGGCTGCTTTTGCCGACCTCCAGGGCTCTAAGTTGGGGTGGCACAAGCCCATCCCCCTGCTCCACAGACGTGAGCTCCTCCTCCTGGGAGGATCTGCTCGGCCTCCCCACACACACACGCTGCCTTGCTTCTGCCGCCTCAGCCGAGTGCTAGAGCAGCCGGGACACAGGGCCACTGACTGCAGGGACAGGCCCAGAGCCAGTAGGAAGGCCCTGGCTAAGGCAACACAGGGAGCATTTTAAGGTCATGGGAGCAGAGCAAGTCTCACATGTGGAGCACTTGTTCTACTGGAAGCTGGAAGAGTGCCACTCCCATTCCTCACCCTCAAGGCACTGTCTCCAGAGATTTCTCCCTGTCCAGACTTGCATTTGTGCCCGCCTTCAGTGCCTGCTGGTGCCAGTGGATTGAGGAGTGCTCAGGCAGCTGGAGAGGTGACGGGATGGCAGAGGAGGCAGCCCAAGCTGGAGGCTGTCTCTCCAGCACCGGCCAGCCCTTTCCAGACGCTCATGCGGCTCATGCCCCCTCCCTGTCTCTGTTTCTTCCCCAGTTGGGCCCCCAGCCTTGCTGCCTCTCTACTTCCAGTGGTATATTTTCTATTTTGTTATCCAGCGGAAGAAGTGGGTGGTGAGTATCCATGGCCAAAGGTCCCACATCCTGTCTCCAGTACCCAGAGAGGGGCAAAATAGGTTTTCCCGGGGAAGCTGAGATGGACTTCAGGCCTAATTTAGAGCAAAATAATAGAACCAGGTATAGATTCTCCTTATCTCTAAGTAGCATGAAATGATTTGGGCTTAGCAGGCAACCTGACTCCCAGTGCCTGACTCCATGCAGCCAGCATCTCCTGAGGTTCTCGTGCTGGGCACAATGCCAGGGCCAGGCTGGGGATGGGGAAGGTGAGTGGGAAACAGTGCTTATTCTCACGACACTTCTAATGAAGCAAAACGTGGTTGTTAGCAGAAAAGAGATACGGGCAAAAGGTTCTGGGTATTCCAAAAGGGGCTTGACTCCACCTGGCCTTGTGAAGTCACTTTTCTAGCTGGCCTTAGGATAGGCAGTTGACAGGCAGAGGTAGGCCAGGGGGAGGATGGACTCTGAGCAGAGAAGCTGGGGAGTAAGGGGTGAGTTTGGCCACCGGACATATCATGGAAGACTCAGATGTTGGGGGAAGAGCAGGGTGCTTGGTTCAGTGTGCAGAACAGTGACTGGAGTTTTGATCAGGGCACTAGCATGGCCTGTCTGGTCCTGGAAGTGTCATTTAGTGGCATGCTGAACAGTTCAGATGGGTTGGCAGAAGCTGAAGGCAGGGAGACCCTGTAAGCCTTGCTATTTGTGAAGGTGACAGACAAGGAGGGCTGAGAGGAGCCACTAGGGATGGAAGAAAGGAACAGTAGCACTAGATACTGTAGGATTGGGCCACTGGGAGAAGCTGAAAATGAGCGACTACCAGGAGAATGGCTGCAGCATGAGAAGAGATGGGTGAAGAGAGGAAGATGAAGAGCTGCGTTGTGGCTAAAACGTCCTCTGCCTTGCTCACGGCAGGACCTGGCCTGGATGGTCACCTTCTACATCCGCATCTTCCTCACTTATGTGCCGCTGCTGGGGCTGAAAGGCTTCCTAGGCCTCTTCTTTGTGGTCAGGTAGTATACGATGGGGACCAGGGATTGGTGAAGGAAAGTAAGATGTTGGGGGGAGACAGTCTGCCCTGGGGGCTGTGCTGGGACTTTGGGTAGCAACATGGGTTTCAGGAGTTGGCTCAGAAAAGTAGATAGGCTAGAAGAGAAGTGAAAACCTGGGCTCTGCTATGGTTTTTTTCTTCTGTGTGCAATAGGTTCCTGGAAAGCAACTGGTTTGTGTGGGTGACACAGATGAACCACATCCCCATGCACATTGATCACGACCGGAACAAGGACTGGGTCTCCACCCAGGTGAGGGACGGTCACTCACAACACCTAGGCATGACACCACTAATGAAGAGAGTGGGTGGGTAGGTAAGAGTAATTGCAAAAAACAAAAAAAAACCCAAAGGAATAAAGGTCTCCCAACAGCATTTCCTCCGTAGCTGAGGCTTCTCTCCTGCCACTCTGTGAGGGGTGAGCAGGGCAGTCCCATGCCCCGTCGTCAGCAGCCTCACCTGGCGTAGGCTGGGCAAAAGCTGGGTCTTTTCCTCCAGCTCCAGGCAACATGCAACGTCCACAAGTCTGCCTTCAACGACTGGTTCAGCGGACACCTCAACTTCCAGATTGAGCACCAGTGAGTGGGGGAGCTGGGGAGTGTGCAGGGTGGGCAGCAGGTGGGAGCAGAGGAGCAGGAGCCACTGACTCTCCTGTTCTCCCTAAGTCTTTTCCCCACGATGCCCCGACACAATTACCACAAAGTGGCTCCCTTGGTGCGGTCCCTGTGTGCCAAGCATGGCATAGAGTACCAGTCCAAGCCCCTGCTCTCAGCCTTCGCCGACATTGTCTAGTGAGTATCTATCTGAGCCCAGGGCTATGGCCGGTAGGGAGGGAAGAGGGCAGGACAATGGGAACAGTGGCAATGCACGGGTCGGAGTGACAGGGTTTTCCCAGGCGTCCGCAGTGGAGGTCACCAAGGCTAATGGCGGGATGCTCTATTGGTCTTGTGGCCAGGTCAGGCCTGTGCCCTCACTGGGCTTGGCCCATGCCCTCGGTGCCATGGCCCAAGCCAGCTTCTCAGAAGCAAAGGGGAGGGAGGAAAGCCACCACATGGAAGAGGGCCTTAAGTCACGGGGCTCAGCCTCCGTCTGTCTGTAAGAACTTCCCTGCTCCACGTGTGGTGGGGCCCACCTCTGCCTGTCTCCCTCACTGTCTGCTCCGTTTTGTCCCCACAGCTCACTGAAGGAGTCGGGGCAGCTCTGGCTGGATGCCTATCTTCACCAATAACAACAGCACGCCCTGCCCCACGTGGAAGAGGAAGAGGAGGACTCTGGAGCCAAAGCAGAGTGGAGCTTGAGGGACAATGCCACTACAATTCTAATATTCAGAGGGGGGCGGGTTTGGGGACATAGAGGCTCTGGCTCCAGCCTCTCCCTTTTATCCTCTAGACACAGATCTAAAGAGGTGTGAGGGGGACACACAAGTCCCTGGGAAGGAAGGAAGAAGCTGTTGGGGCAGGGATGTGAAACAGTTTTATTGTTTCCTTTTTCTGGTTCAACAGATGCAGGTGGCTGGTGAGCAAAGGGAACCAGGAGGGTATTAGAAGAGGGGGACTGACTGAGTCCAGAGTCGGGCAGGTTTAGCACTAAAACTGCACTCATATAAACGGTGAGCTCACCTCACTGGTCCACTTCTCCACCCTCACTTGAAAACCTCAGGGCTGGAGCAACTGAACCTTTTAAGCAAGATTTAGAAAGGAAGCATTAACACTTAGAATTCTGGGTTGGCTAGGCACGGTTCTCATGCATGTAATCCTAGCTCTCTGGGAGGCCGAGGTGGGAGGACTGCTTGAAGTCAGGAGTTCGAGATCAGCCTGAGCAAGAAAGAGCAAGACCCCATCTCTACCAAAAATAGAAAAATTAGCGGGGTATGGTGGCATGCACCTGTAGTTCCAGCTACTTGGTAGGCTGAGGCAGTAGGATCACTTGAGCCCATGAGTTTGAGGTTGTGGTGAGTTATAATGATGCCACTGCAGTCTACCCAAGGTGACAGCGAGACTATCTCCCAAAAAACAAACAAAAAAAACCACTTAGAATTCTGGGGCTTGGTATAACAGTGCCAGGGGTGGCTCACCGCCCAGGGCTAGTTGTGACCTAGGTCTGCTTCAGGCTGATGGGAGAAGCCATTTTCCAGTTTCAGGAACAGGCAGGGCAAAGGCCCTAAAGGATCCTGGCGCCACTAATTTTGGTCTATTCATCTAGGGTCTAGAGGGAACACTAGGTCCTACTGCTTGCCAGAACAGATGGTAGAGAGAGTTGCTGGCTTCACCTCTTCAACCACCCCCTAAGGAACAGAGAGGCCTGAGTCTACTTCTCGCTCCACAGCAATGGAGCAGATGTGGCAACTGTCCTCCCTAGAAATAAATGGGGCACCCCGCGGTTCCCGTTTGCTTCCCAACCTGTAATTCCAAGTTAATGAAACAGCAACTAGTGAGCACAAGTGATCAAATTGGGAGATGCCAATTACCAGTCACAAAAAAAGATACAAGTTTCAGTTGTAAGGAGTGTAAGGGCTATAAGCAGAAACTTTCTATAAACTAAATTATGTTACAGCATTATTTCTGAGCAGAAGCAGTGGGTTAAATATAATCAGTTTATAGTTCTAAATCAGAAATAGGAAGATTAGGTAGTAGGTTATCAGAACTTATTAACATCAGTGTCACTATAAAGTTGGTATTCAACCCCCCACTGTTAAATTTGACTGGCTCTCCAAAAAATAAAAAAATGTTAAAAGAAATAGGGAGATTAAAAATACAGTAACATTTGTGATCATTATTGCTGTAGCTAGGTGTCTTACTCTGTCCACTCTTGTTCAGGTATCTTATTCTTCTGAAGACCAGCTAGGAATTTAGGATGACTTCTTACAAAGCACATCCATGTACTAAAATAGAATTTTTTAATCTTCTGAATTAAAAAAATAAAAACAGTTTAAGCCATCTCTGCAGACAGGGAACACAGGAATATGCCCAGGAGTCTTGCCCTCGCTCCCCTAGGGAGGGCTTCTTCCCTCCCTAGCCCACAGCCTTTCCAGTCCAGGTGAGGCGGATTATTTCTTTGCCTGTTCAACAGCATCTACTCTTGCCATATTGACCATTTTGACACTAGAAGAGAACCTCACACTAGAAGGAAAAGGCAGAGCCCACGTGTAGTTTTGGGAGGGAACAGCAGATGGTCAAGGAGATGAATGTCCCAAGGCACCTTGGGATAAGGTTAGAGGCACCACCTGCAGAGAGGCTGTTAGTTTGTCAAAACCTAGATAGGTGTGGAGGGGGAATACAGTTGGGGAACAGGTTGCAGAAGAGTCAGATCTTTTCCATTTGGGCAGATTTTGCCTGGTTGGAGAATCTGGCTTAAAATAGTCTGGCTCAAAAAATTAGAAGCAGAATTGAACAAGTTCTACTTTCTTGGCATCCTCACTCCAAAATAGGTGCTATTTCTTCCGCATTCTTCTGTTCCCTGACACCTAAGGTTTGAGAGTGGTGTCACTAGCCTGTCAAGCCAACTGGCTTTGGGCCCAGGCTACCCAATCTAAGCAAACACCAGTGAGACTCTACTGAGCCAAGATTAGGTCCTCAAAGCACCTGAACCACTGTGGCCTTCTCTCCTCAGCCTATAGCAATATGGTCTCTCATGGCCACAAAGGGACACATCAGTGACAAAAGGCTCAGAGTGTCACAGAGGTAAAATGAATGATCTCAAATCTACTGACAGATGAGAAAAATGGGCCTAGAAAGGAAAAGTTACCTTGGTCACAGATCGTGGCAGAATTAACATTTGAACTCGCATTTTTACAAGTCCAACTTCTATGTTTATCTTTGTTACCTTCATCTTTCTACTACCTGGCCAGAGGCATTTCCTTTAATCAGGCCTGGTATGAGTATACCTTTTGTGTGTGCCAATTTTGTTACACCCTGTTGAAGTAAAGCAGGAAAATAAAAGTTAATTTCGACCAAAAGTTAATTTTGACCAGGAAAATAAAAGTTAATTTTGACCAATGTTCATTTTGTAACCTATGATGCTCATCTGTTATTGTACACAGGATTCCCTCGTGCTTGACTACAAGTTTCTGTTCACCTCTATGTGCTGTAACTACTTCCTGAACATGAATCACTGCAGACCCCTTTGCATAAGTCCCTTGGGCAGAAGAAGGAAGGCACATAAGGACACTCTAGAAAAAGCAAGAGTCCTATTTGCCTAAATCTTTCTCTACAAGCACAGTGCCTGAGAGCTGGACTACAGAGCAATTCCTCTTAACCTTCCATCCTACCAGAACAGCTCTCTTGAGCAAAAATACAACATTTGGAGGTATAATTGTCTTTCTCTGCAGTGTGCCCATATGGTTAGATTAACAAACTCTAGAAAAGATCAAGCAACTCGGCTTCGAAAAACAAACTACCACATGCTTGACTACCATGGGGTACAAGCCCTTAATTAGTTAGGGGCACTGAGGTGGTAATTCTTAAGAAATCTTACCATTACCAAAGCCTTATTGCCATTACCACAGGTTTAGAATCAAACTACCTGAATCAGAAAATGCAGCTCAAGTAAGTAGTATGGCTTGGTTCAATCTGGGAAAATGTTTCATTTGTCATCAACTCTGAGGAGTAGAGCAGTGAACAAAACTAAGCTCCCTGCCCTCTGGATAGAACATTTTGTCTCTACCAGTGATTTTCAAAAGAGTGCCCTAATGATGAGGCCACTGCAGGGGAGACAATATTCCATTCTTGCTTCAACCAGAGGCACTCTTATACCCTGAGATTTCACTTTAAAAACAGGTTAGTTCAGGCCGGGTGTGGTGGCTCATGCCTGTAATCCTAGCTGTCTGGGAGACTGAAGAGGAAGGATTGCTTGAGCTCAGGAGTTCGAAACTAGCCTGAGCAAGAGTGCGGCCACCCATCTCTACTAAAAATAGAAAAAATTAGCCAGGCATGGTGGCACTTGCCTGTAGTCCCAGCTACTTGGGAAGCTGAGACAGGATTGCTTGAGCCCAGGAGTTTGAGGTTGCTGTGAGCTAGGCTAAAACCATGGCACTCAAGCTGAGGCAACGGAGTAAGACTCTGTCTCAAAAAAATAGAAAAAAAAATAGTTTAGCTCCATCAAATGATTTGAAAACCACTGGTCTTTAGTCTTCTACCTGTTTAATCTGTCAAGATAATTGTCAATTTAAATATCAGAAAGTTACTTAAGTGTCCTTGTTAACTTGAAATGGTGGTGATTGAAATGCTAAAAATTCTGAAACCCAAATGGGCCAGCTCCCCACCAAGCTTTATCAGGATCAGAAAACTCAAAGTTCAAAAACATTCCATCTCTACGAGAAACAACCAGAATTTGATGTCACAGGAGCAAGAAAGTGGTTTCTAAAGGGCAGCTTTCATACCATGTTTCCCCCCGAAAATAAGACCTACCCATAAAATAAGCCCTAGCAGGATTTCTAAGCATTTGCACAATATAAGCCCTACCCTGAAAATAAGACCTAGTGATGGGCGTGGCTACGCAGCGTATCTGCACAACCCATGCATTTTGTCACGGAGCGGTAAAGATGAGCAGCCCTTCTCATCTGCCCCATGAGAGCGCTATTCCTTGACATGAGAGATTGGGGCCAATTGTTCTAAAGGAAATTCAGGATGTCACAAGAAATTCAGGATGGAATTCGGGGTTTGGAGAGTTATGATGATGTTCCAGAAGACGACGACTTAACTATATTTGAATAAATGTAGATTGTTGTACCGTACTTAAAAAAATAACATCCCCTGAAAATAAGCCATAGGGTGTCTTCTTGAGGAAAAATAAATATAAGACCCTGTCTTATTTTCGGGGAAACACGGTATTTAGAAACTGGCAAAGTAAATGCTTGGATGTTATGAGGTAGTTGAGGTAAATTGTGAGAGTTTTTCAAAGGAGCTCCTTACCTCACACAAAAAGTAGGTGGAAGACTTGAAATCCATTCAATTTATTGAACTCCCTTCATAGACGGATAAAATAAATGAGGCACCCTCCTTCAAATGGCTGAAGTACCGCCACAGCAGCTGAGGCCATTTTATGGAGCATGGCGCCACCTTGTGGCCACTGTCAAACCACCTATTGTTAATAGGACACCATTCCAGCAGGGCTTTTTTGTGCAAGACAGGGTCTCCCTCAGTTGCCCAGGCTGGATGCAGTGGCTCAGTCATAGTTCACTACAGCCTTGAACTCCTGGACTCAAGTGATCCTCCTGCCTCAGCATCCTGAGTAGTGAGGACTAAAGGTGTGCATCACCATTCCTGGCTGACTTTTATTTTTTTGTATGTGTAGAGACAGTGTCTAGTTATTTTGCCCAGGCAGGTCTCAAACTCCTGGCCTGAAGCAATCCTCCTGCCTTGGCCTCCCATAGTGCTGGGATTACAGACGTAAGCCACAGCACCCAGGCTCCAGCATGTTATTTAATTAAAACAAGAACATTATATTCTATCAGGAGCCTAGGGATATCAATATTTTCAAATGTTCTCAAAAAACATGACACTTTGGTTACTTTTATAATTTTATTGACTTTTTTCTCTTCATAACTTCAAAATAAAAACAGCACATGAAAACCAGTGTATTATCCCAACATCTCAACATAGTTGATTGCCTCAGAAAAGCTGCAACATCATCTTACTCCTCTGAATAAACACTGTAAATACTCCAACTACATAGCAAGTTCAAGTTTCTGCCCATACCAACACATAGCCAATAACCAAACCCTTGCTGCCACCTCCAGGGGCTCTGGGTCTCTACCTGTCTCATCTCTCAGCTGCTCTTCTGGTGCTAAGACTGGGTCTTCCTGATGGGTCTATTTCAGGGTGGGTCAAGGCTGAGCTGGAGGGAAAAGCACAGTCTGGATCCACAGTCACCTCCCTCTGGCCACCCGTTGGCCAGCCGTTGGCCAGCCAGGAAATCATTTCCACACAGTCTTTTGTCTCCACTGTTTGTCTCCTCCCTTCCCTAAGACTTATTGCTATCAATTTCACATAACATTGGATTCAGTGTCCATTAAACTACCGGAGAAGTGGTTTGAGTTTGAGCCTGACATATTTTCCTGAGCTAAAAAAGAAAACAAAGTACCTCTATGGCCTTCCTGCCATTAAGATCAAGTAAAAAGGGGAAAAGCACTACTGAGAAGGGCAGCATTAGAAAAGCAGTACACTCTCCTCCTCACCTCCATGAAGGCTGCCCTAGCTCTAACTCTTGAGGGGACAACAAGGCAGTACAACAAGGAGGTATAATGGGGAGAAATGTTTATTTTCCCCTTTTGAACTTTCCTGCTGTCCCCGTCTTTGCCTTCTTCTTAGCGGATCCCTTGGGTTCTGGCTCCTTGCGCTTAGCTGAAGACAGCGAGCCAGTCACCTTGAAGAAATCATCCAGGCGCCCCTGGGTGCTGCCTTGGCGGCTCTTGCTCAGTCGCTTGACCCCACTGCGGATTCGCTCCTCAGAGAACTGCTTTTCACCACACATGAACTTGACCAGCTCTTCTTCGTTCGGCTCGCTCCACTTCAGCTCCACAGATTCTGGGTCTAGCACTTCGGGTTCCAGGAAGAGCCGCTGGGCTTCCTTGTGGAGCCAATTTTCCGGCACGGGGTACTTGTTGGGGTCGAGCCGCCTCACAATCTCCTCGATGCTCTTGTGCTTCTGGATGAGGTCCACAGCCCGCTTGGGCCCGATGCCCCGGATACTCTCACAGTAGTCACTACCCAGCAGGATGCACAGATCCACAAACTGCTCCTGGTTCAGGCCCAGCTGCTGCAGAATCCGGCTCAAGTGGAATTCCTGGATAGGCAGCTTCTTGGCCTCACTGGCAGTCAGGTGTCGCATCAGCACAGGGCTGCCGAAGGTGAGGCAGTCCATGTCCTCAGTGGCCGCAGCGTAGACTTTGCCGGCCTTCACCAGGGCAGCACAGCTGGCCTCTGCCTCACTGGGTGCGTCGAGGTAGGGGATGCCCATGAGGCTCAGCAGATGTTTGCACTCATCATTGTGCTGCTTGGTGACCTTCACCAAACGCTTGGTGAATTTTTCCACCTCCTCCTCGACCCCAGCAGCCTGAGCCTGCTGCAGCTGCTTCTCTGCCTCAGCCCTCCGCTCACTGCGTTTGGCCAGCTCGCCTGACTTGAGCTGTGGTGGTTTGCCGTCAAAGACATACACGGGCTTGATGCCATTCTCCATCATGCGTATGGTGCGATAGAACATGCCCATCAGGTGGCTGGTGGTCTCACCCTCCTCATTCTGCAGCACATCCCCGCCCTGGCGAACAGCAATCAAGAACTGATAAATGCTCATGGAGGCATCAATGGCCACCTTGCGGCCAAAGTAGCTCTTGATGTCATTCTCCCGGATGGCACTGGGGGCCACATCAGCAATGAGTTTGGCCAGGCCTTGAATCCCCATGGCAATATAGAGAAGGGATGGCTAAAAGAGAAAGGCGAATAAGAAAAGGACGAACTTCAGGGATGCAAAAGGAACAAGGGTTATAATTGGTGCTATCTCACCAACTTCACATGTTCAGCTAATCAAATTTAGCTCAATAAAAAAGACACGAAGTCAGTACTGCAGGAGATAAAAGGATGAACAAGAGAAGGTCTCCATTCTCAAAAAACTTACATTCAACCAGGAGAATTTGCTCATTTAATACTAAGGCTTACTGAGTACCAGGAACTGACCTGAGTGCTTAGGAGAATAAACATTGTTGATATTCTAAGGCAATAGCATTATCTATTATACAAAAAAGACTACAACATAATGTCTGCATCAAGCACCATGGAAGGCCAGAGGAAGTGCATGGCCCAGCTTCAGGAGCCCAGGGATCATAATGACAGAACTGAGCCTTGAAAGACAGGCACATATTAATGCTAGTTAAATATAAGTGATTTGTTCTGAGTCTCTGGAGAACTCTGACTGATAAAGTAGTCTTGAAGAATAATACAGCAAACACAGGCAATAGGGAGTAATGTGGCTTTCCCACATGCTGCTCTTACCTCTCTTCAGCATCCCTCTAGCACATAGGAGTTTCTACTTTTACCATGATGTTGCCAGGAGTTTTAAGTCTTTCCCCTTGTATCTCTTCATTTCACTAAGTCTGAAAAGTGAACACAATAGCTCCTACCCTACCCCAGGTTTTGATTTAGGAGCTTGGCATGCTGTAGTCACTCAGCCCAGTATTGCACTTCCATGGTTCAGGCCTCTCATCATCTCTTTTCTAGGGCAGTGTTTCCCAAACCACCTTATAATTTTTGCCACTTCCAACTAAAATCTGTACTTTCGTTCATTTAATATTTTCTTTAAATGGACACAATGTTTTTTAAAAACTAAGTTGAAAAGAGAACTTATCTTAAGCAATAATACCTGTTATATCAGTTACATTTTAATATGTGTTAAATGTGTACCTATTAAAAAGGATATTTTTGGAGTGCAACTTAGTCATCTTGTACCCACTGGCCAGTGGTGTCCAACAATCTAGGAAATATTCTACCAGGTCTTCTAATTGTTCCCACTCTTCCTTCGCATGGTTGTTTCTAAAGCATAAATGACTCTGTGCCCTCCTCCTGCCATCCACTCTCCCCCTCCTTCAAGATCCATCTCATTTTAGTTCTCCTGTGAATGGCAATGGCAAAAGGTCTGGCCTTGAGACTAGTGGCCAGCATTTAACCATCTGTGTGACATTCCTAAGTCACTTAAGTTTGGTTTTCTCATCTATAAAATTACAGCCACGCGTGTCTTGTAGGATGACTGCTAGGGTTAACTGAGACAATCGCTGTAAGTTTCTATTGTCCCGACATAACACCAGGTACTTTGTGTTCTCCATCCAAAACCAATTCAACCCGTTCCTTCCTGCCTCAAACTGGCAGCTTTGCTAGAGTGTGTATTGAAGTGACCATTCATAGTGAGCCGTTTATCTTCTCGCGGCATCGAACAGAAGCAGGCAGGAAAGGGGCCTAAACAAGTAAGGATTCAAAAATGTTTCTCGTCCAGAGTCTTAGTAAAAATACACCCTGACCTCATAAGGTCTAAGTTATTAACGTCTTTCTGCAAGTGAAGAAAGAGGCTCAGAAGGTACGCGACTGGTCCCAGTCTCACAGCCGGAAAGTGGCAGGACCGCCAGTCTGCGAATCCCGCGCACGACAGATTCTGGCTCCCCAGGCACCCAGCGCAGAGCGGACCGCGTTGCTCTACGAGACGCTTCCCACGGGGCCTCACCTGGCTTTTGGGGCACAACGCTTTGGCAGGTTGAGCTTGGTCCGGTGTTGTCCAGGACACTCCTAAAGCCGGCTCCCTTCTCCGCTTGGTCGCGGGTCGGCTCTTGCTCCAGCGCCTTCCAAAGCCCGCGCTCCCGTCACGTGACCCGCCCGCCGCGCACAGCCTCCCGGGGAGTGTAGTGCAGGCCGCGCTCCTCAGACAGCTGCTCTGATGGCAAACAGTCCCTCCAGGGAGAATAGACTCTCTCAGCGGCTCTGCCCCACCCTTCTCCACCGCTTGTCCCCAATCCACCCACAACAGAGCCCCGCGAGCCCCAGCTCCCTCTACACCCGCAATTATAGGACTACAAGTCCCACAATGCCCCTTGCTCAGGGGCACTTCCTCTTCCGGCTGCGCGAGGCTTTTGCTCCAGCCGACGTGTTCTTCCGGTGGCGAAGCGGCAGCTTACCCTGTGCAGGGCAAAATGGTGAGAACATTGAGGGACGTTTGGGGCAGGGTTGTGAGGACCAGTGGGGGCCTGAGCCACACCGCGGTTCTCTCGCGGAGGCTTCAAGACGTCGGAGATCCAGAGAGCTGGACGCTCCTGGAACTTCCGGCTTGGGCTGAGGGATGGGGAAAGGAAACCCCTTGCCTGCCATGAACTCCTTAGGCTAAGGTCTTGATCGGACCTGGCTCAGAGCTCGCGATTTATAAAGATGAGGGGCGTGGGGTGTATTTTGAATACCTTCAAGCTTATATCTCTGTTACCTGTGGTCTGCTGTCTCCTTTTGGAAAGTTCTTCCCCCTACCGAACTCGTACCCATCCCCTAAGGCCCTGGGTAAATGTCATTTCTTGGTGAAGTACTTCCATCTCTCTCTGGCACTTGGCCATTCCCTCCTGGGAGCGCCCACAACCTCTGTACAGACCTCTGGCCACGTTTCATGGACTTCTTTGTTTTCTGCCACGCCTCCTAGTGACCACCGTCTGACGTGCATCTAGCTCTGGGATGAAGTCTATTCATCTTTGTATTCCCAGTGCCACACACGGGGCCTGTAATTGGAGGCTCAATAAATGGCAGTGATTGTCTTTATCATTTTAGGGGGAGGGGAACATAATTGTTTACTGAATTGAATTCCAGTGTCTCTTAGAACAATAGGGTCAGTTTACTTCTCTAGAGTTGTTATGTTCTGGATTTTAGAAGCATTGGCTGATGGGTGACAATGAAGTTAACATTTGTACAGAGCTTTACGTTTAGAGCTCTCTTTCACAGGCATTATCTCATAATCTTCCCTACAACCTTCGGAAGGAAACAAACACCTATTGAGCAATTACTCTATGCCAAGCACTAAACTAGATGCTTTGACATTTGTCATCTTATGTCATAGATCAAGCCTATGACATGGATATCATCCTAACTGCTTTTCTGAGATTCAGATTATTCAGTAGATTCAGATTTTTAGCTGGTGTCTTTTGCTGGTAGACCCTGACATTCCATAGTAGTATGATGAGAAGAATACTCAATTAGAAGTTGAGATCTGGGTACCAGTCCAGACTCCGTGACGTACAGCAAGGATTCTCAGCATAGTGTCTATAGATTTGAGTCCACAAAGCTTCAAATATTGTAGGCCAACTTTTTCTTGTATGTGATTTTTCCCAGGCAGAGAATTCATACCTTTCATCACCTTTTCATGGTGTCACTGGCCTCGAAAAATGCCAAGGAGCATTGATGTGTAGCTGTCACCTTCTGTGACTCAGCCTCTGACTCTCAGCTGCCCTTCTTGTCTAATATTGAAAAGATAGAGTACTACCTCAGTTTTAAGATAGACCTGTAATTGTCATTCCCGTACTGAACCAGTTGGTGTTGGTTCTGAAGGATTTCCACATCTTTAGGCTGAAATAGGCCTTTGGCAGTCACAGGAGCACAACGCTTCTTGATAACCCCACAGTCTCCCCAGGCCGAAATCCTATGATTCTTTGATGGCTCTACTCTCATGCCTTCCTCTAGGAGCTCGAGGCCATGAGCAGATACACCAGCCCAGTGAATCCGGCTGTCTTCCCCCACCTGACTGTGGTGCTTTTGGCCATTGGCATGTTCTTCACCGCCTGGTTCTTCGTGTATCCTTTCACTGAGCAGCCAGTGGGCCAGTGTTTGTGATGTGGGAAACTGAGGGAGAAACTGTGCTAGGTACATGCACCCTGCCAATTTTGTACTTTGGATTGGGGATGGGAGAAGGTAAGGAGGGGAAGGCTGATGATGCCCAAGGTCAGGTTGTGGTCTTATTTCCCAAGTTCAGATGAGTTTAGTTTGCTCTTCAGATTTCCGGGACAGTGAGCGGAGGGCCTGGCTGGTGTGGAGGAGGGAGATGGGGGAGCTCAAGTTGGAAAAGTAGTATAAGGAAGGATGAGCTCAGGTGTCAGGAGGTCTGAGGGCTAGTCCCAGCTCCACCACTCGTGTATGACCTGGGGCGAGTGACCTAACTCCTCTGGGTCTCATTTTCTTCCTGGGTGGTGGAGGGTAGTATGGAACAACATAGTCCGAATCATCTCTTGGGCCCCTGTGCCTGGATGCACTGAGCCAGAAAGCATTTAGCCCAGATCTTTCTCCCCAGAGCACCACTGGCCGGGCTCCGCAGTCCATCCCGTTGTTTTGCCTTAACAGCCCCACTCAGTTATGAGGTCACCTCCACCAAGTACACTCGAGATATCTACAAAGAGCTTCTCATCTCCTTGGTGGCCTCACTCTTCATGGGCTTTGGAGTGCTCTTCTTGCTGCTCTGGGTCGGCATTTATGTGTGAGCTCCCAAGGGTAAGAGCTGTGACAAAGTGGCCGCCTAGAGAAGTTTCCTCATGCTCACATCAGCAGGGTCCTCATGGTCAGTCAGCACCTGACTTGGGAGTGGAATGGGACACTAGCCACATGTCCCTCTTTCCCTGCCCCTCATGGGGATTTGAGCTGAGTGTGGCCTCCCTTGTCAGTTCTGAGTTCACACGGCCCAAGGCTTTGGGGTGTGGGGTGCAGGTTTCCCATGGTTATACATTTGCATTCTTATAAGTCATGCACCAATGACTTGGAGAGGCTGCCGTGCTGTCTGGAAGGGGGTCAAGATCTGGGACTTAAAACTTGCTGCAGATAGTCCACAAACAGGTCACTGAGAATCTGCTCTGGTAGCTCATCCTCAAAGGAGTGTACTCGTCAGACCTTGCCCCGGGAGCCCAGGGGTTCAGGGAGAGAGGACGGTGGGAAGGAAGTCAGTAGTCTCATTTTGATACCCTTCTCCTCTTTCAGGTACCAACCAGACAGCTTCACTGAATCTCTGCTCTTGTAAATTTTTTTACTGTTGCTGGAAGTATCCCACCTGCTGCTCACAATAAAGGCAAATGTCTGACAGTCCTGTCTGGTGCCCATTGTGTGGGGCTAGGAGTGCTGGGGCCTATGCAGTTTCTCCTGTCCCACTCCTTCCCAGTTCTCTTCTGCCTGTCACACAGTTCTTGCTGCTGGGAAACCTGCCTTCTACCGCTGGGAGATGAGGGCTGTGTGGCAGGGGTATCTTGTCATTGGATTTAAAGTTCACCTGTGGATAGGAAAGGTCCAGGCCTACCCTCTTCTGTTGTTTCTAGAACAAACCTCTAGGAACCACACCAATCCATTCTGCCCTGGCCTATCCCCTCTAAACAGAGCCACCCTTCTCTGGGCTGGGGCACCCTCACCAGGCTCAGCTTGTCCCCTAAGGTTTTTTCGCTGGGTGGCTACTCTTCATTCAGGTGGGCAGTGGGAGGTGTGGCCTGGGGAGGGGCTGCTGAGTCCATTCCCAGCCCTGTATGAGGTTAAGAAGGATAAGGGGTACAAAGGGTCAATCTTGCTTGGGGCCCTGAAGATTCCAGACTTCTCAGGAAGACATTTGAGTTCCAATTGGTCCCAGCTCCACAGCGGACTCCCTCTCTCACTAGATCAATCCCAAGAAGAGACAGGAGGCAAGCTCAGATACAAAGCAGTATTTATACATTTATTTATATATGTATATTTACTTCAGAAGAAAAGAACAGTTGGGGGGACAGGAAGCAAGCAGGCTCCCTCTCTGCCCACTGCAGAGTCAGAGTTGGTACATGATAAATATGAGTCAGAGCTCAGGGAGGGGATCTGGGAGTTAACTTGGGGGTGGGGTGCTCTATGCACATGCAGGCTTCTAAGGGGGGGTATGGTGTGGGCAGGGGGTTTGCACTGGGAGGCCCTATGTACAGCTTGAAGCTAAGGGGAGATCAGCCCAGTGGCTACAAGAACAGACACTGAAGAGGAGAGAGGAAGGGAGGGATGGCCTGCTGGACCCCAGGTTGGGGTTGGAGCTGAGACACCCGTACCCCAATGCCAGCCTGGTGGCCGGCAGCCTCCAGCAGGTGGCCCCTCACCTTCCCTGAGGCCCGTTTACCACGGGCTTAAGGCAACTTTGGTCCAAGGTTGACTCCCTCAAGCAGCTTGGAGCCCCACCCTGGCCCCAACCCCTGCACTGAGGACCCCCTCCCCAGGCCTGGAAACAGATCCAGCTGCTAACGGGACTGGGTTATGCTGTGTCCAGACAGACTCCAGAGGGGCAGAGGAGGGTCACTTTCCAGTTAAGGACTGAAGGGCCACAGTCCAAGAACACATACCCCTAGTGAGGAAGCCACAGAATCCTATTACAAGGGGTGGGGCTCGGCAGTTTTAAGGCATCAGAGAGAGATTCCCCAGTGGGAGGGGGGAGCACAGTGTAGTCCTAAGTGAGGCTCGGCCGCCTGCATGACACAATTCCTATGTCAGAGTGAGGGCATGGAGCCCAGTTGGGCAGGGGCTGCAGGTGGGGTATCCCTGTATCCCCTGGTGTTTCCCTATCCTGAGGATAAGTGCTTTGAGATCCATGGCAGAAGGGGGCTGGCAGTTCATAGGCTTCAAGAATTCAGCTCCCCCTCAGAAAGCCCTCTCATTCAAAGCTGAGAATGAGAGGTAGGATGGGCAAGGCCTGGTTCCCAAAGAGCTGGCAGAGTGCCACAGGGCACGGACGGCAATTCCCTTTCCCGTTTCTGGAACCATGGCAGACATGGCTAAATGATGACCACACTCCTTCCGTGAACCTGGGTGTGGCCTCACAATGCTCCAGGTGCCACTATGAAACGTTGAGGTTGGCACTTGAGATAAAACATCTTCCCTAACCCACGCCCACCACTCCTGCTCCTGGGAGGGATACACAGATGGAGCCTACTGCAGGCACGGGTCCCTCCAGCTTGACTGTCCAAGCCCAGCAGGGGAGCCTTTGATCTGGAGAGACGAGGCCACCAGCAGACAAGAGTGGAGGGAGAGGCCAGAGTCGTGGTGGTCAGGAGTGGGACGGGCATCTCTGAGGCTCCCCAGGAGCAGGCGTCACACCACAGCTCTGGCCCGCTCTGGGCCTTCCAGCTCCATCCTTCCACTCCTTCCCGCCCTGGTCTAAGTGCATTTAGTAATTACTTCATTAATAACAGCAAAAGCTATTGACATCTGCCCACCAGCCAAGACCAGCCTGCTGCTTGCAGGGTTCCTGCTCCTCTGCTCAGAGAGAATGATGTGGTCACTGACACCATTGTGAGCTGTGGACGCTCCCAGGAACACAGGCGGTGGGGCTGCAACACTCTCTGGGGGCTCTTAGGGAACTTCCTCTTCTGGGATGCTCCAAGTTCAAGGGTCCAAGGCTTACCTGGCCCCTGGCCCCCACTGGTTCAGGCCTGTGAAGGGCCCAGGGTGGCTTCACCAGGCACTAAGTGGACTTAAGGCACAAAGTCAGTCTCTCCGACCCATCCAGGACTGGCCTTGGCTGCCCTGGGAGTTTGGGGGAGCCAAGCACCTGGGCCACACTTAAAGCTTAGAAATCCAAGTCCAGCGTAACAGTCAACCCCCAAAAGTTCCTCTACCAAGCTGTCCCCCGGGGAGCAGCTTTGAGGGGGAGAGCTTTCTGCCCTCCATTGACTCATGGGAGTCCAGCCAAGTCTCTTAGTGCTGGATCCAAGACCCCAGCTGACCTCAAAGGCAGGCAGGTCCTCTCCGAGAGGGGTGGTTCCCAGTCTCAAAAGGGGAGGCAGGGGAGAGTGGGCTCTGGACAAATCAGGGTCACAGGCTTCCTCTGGCCTCCAGGACACCCGAAGCCAACCTTCCAACCACCATATCTGGACAGGTGTGAATTCCTGGCCCAGAGGAGGTGGCAGGCAGGAAGGCCCAGGAAGTCTGTCTCTGGCTCCCTCTGTGCAGGGTGAGGGGCGACCAGCTGGAACAGCAACTCCAGTGTGAGGACTTCCAGTTTCACCAGTCGAGGGAAGGGCCAGCGTATGGCAGAGCTGGCGGCAGCAGGCTCCAGTGTAACACCATCGCATCCAGTGTGAGAGGGGTGCCCGAGGACCCCTGGTCCCTGGTGTGGTGCTGCCTCAGGAGGGCAGCTCAGTCGCACAGGCGGTAGAAGTGGAAGTAGTAGTCTGTGGCTGGCTGGGCAAGGGCCTCTGAGCTGCAGTTGGCTTGACCCTGGGGAGAAAGGCAGTGGGAACAGATGAAGCGGCTCTCGGAGTGCAGGGCAGGTGGCACTTCCCTGCTGATACTGCTTGACGCTGTGCCCCAAAGTCCTACCACGTTTGCTCCGCAAACGCCCCACTCACCCCCAAACCCCACGCCACGGACAGAGGTGCCTGGACCTCCGGGGAAAGGCGGCGTGCCCGTGCTCACCAGCAGTGCCACCCGGAAGTGGTAGGTGAAGTCACCAAAGGACAGGATGGTTACTGGCCACTGGTGAGAAGTGCCCTGGAGAGAGAAGGGAAAGGGGTCAGGACAGCCCCCTGCCCCATCCCACCCAGCATCCCCCTTACCACTGCAGCCCCGGGGGTGCGGCAAGTTTTAAGAAGGGAAAAAGCAGGGCTTCGAAGAGATGGAGGGAGCATGTTCTGCCTTAGGGAGCAGAGGCAGCTACTCCACGCAGACCAACAAGTCCCAGCCGACTTCACCTGGCCCCGCCTCCCTTTCCTGTCCCCTGTGCCCTGTTCCCTCACCCACTGTGCTCTGGGCACACTGAAGTATGTCATTAACCTCATCCTCACTACAATCCAATGAAGCGGTGCTGCTCCTAGCCCTGTCTCACAGATGAAGAAACCGAATCACTTGCCAAAAAATCACACAGTGTGGCAGAGCTGGGATTCAAACCCAGGGCTGTCTGGCTCTCTCCCTCCCAGGGCAGCAGGGGGCTGCAGGCAGCGTGCCCATCTCCTACCTGAGCTTGGCTTTGCCTCTGTTCTGTGGGCTCGGGCCTGAGCACCGTGTCTAGTGAGCGTCTAGCTGGGCTGTCCCTCCTCTCTGCAGGGCCACGGGGCCTCTCGGAGCACTCACCCACTCCCCTCCTGCACTCAGGGTGCTTTCTGCATGTCTTGTCCCCCTCACCAGAATGTGTTTTTGGAACTTAAAGCCTATTTCTACCCCTCCTCTGTCCCCCTGCAGCTGGGCCCAGCACAGGCCTGGGACAGAAGGGACCCCTATAATTATCTGTTGCATAAAACACAAAGGAATGAGAAGAGATGTCACTACTTCCCTTAACTTGGAGTCCTGAGAGCTTTCTCCTGTGGCCTCTCAGGCCCGGGGAGAAACTAGTGGTGCATCAGCTCCAGTGGGTTGTTAATTTCTGGTTATGTGGCCAGGCAGGAGCCAGACAGTGACAGGGTCTGGCCATCCAGTTCTCCCAGACCAAGAGGCAGCCCCCACACAGAGCCCGAGGTGTCTTCTAATATTGCAGATCGAACCGTGCCATGGCCCAGCCCGAGGATGAGGTCTAGGCTCCTTCCTGCCTCTGTACGCTCCTTTGCCGTCCCCCCACCCGCACCTCGGCCCTCCCACCGTGGGGTTCCCAGGGATGCCCGCCCGTCTCCACCACGGCACTCACCCCTGTCAGTCCTGGGGGCTGTTTTCCTCCCTGGGTGCCCTCACGGCGGGGAGTGGAATGGACACGTGCGTGCGTGCCCCCTGCCTGGGGCACAGAGGCCCAGGCCCCAGAGAGGCCCTTGTGGAGACACCTTCACTGTGACTCCTCGCTCCCTCTCCTCACCTGCTCGGGGCCCGGTTGCACCAGGGGAGAGAAAGCTCCAGCCCAAGCCCAGTGCCACCTACCTGGGTGTCCTGGTGGGCGTGGAGACTCTGCGGGAAGGCGCCCTCCTCACACGGCTCCCCCTTTGACATCAGACTGCACAGCACCACGGACACAGGGGAGGAGGAGCTGGGGACAGACCCAATTAGTAGGAAAATGGGGTTCTGGAGCCCTCCACTACAACCCCACCGATGGAACAAGCTACCGAGTCCTCATACAGCCG
Organism: Microcebus murinus; assembly: GCF_040939455.1. Lineage (NCBI taxonomy): Eukaryota > Metazoa > Chordata > Mammalia > Primates > Cheirogaleidae > Microcebus > Microcebus murinus. Next base: position 14,115,196 of record NC_134107.1, read on the forward strand.
GAAAACATTGCATAATAACCAAAGTCCCCCATAGGGCTGCTGTCCCCAACCTCTGTGCCACAGCCCAGTCCTGGTCCGTGGCCTGTTAGGAGCCTGGGCGTGCGTCACCACCTGAGCTCTGCCTCTTCTGCCCTTGGAAAAACTGTCTTCCGTGAAACGTAGGAAGGGGGTGCACACAGCAGGGGGTGAGCAGCAGGTGCGTGAGTGAAGCTTCATCTGTATTTATATCCGCTCCCCATGCTCGCGTCACTGCCTGGGCTCCGCCTCCCCACCCACCCCTCCCCCGGTCCATGGAAAAATTGTCTTCCATGAAACCGGTCCCTGGTGCCAAAATGGTTGGGGACCACTGCCATAGGGTACAAACCTTCCCCATCTGCCATCCCATATGGCCCTCCCAGCCCCTGTGGGCAGGGTCATTTAGCCCGTGAGCCTCGAAGTAGGCAATAAAGTGAGCAGCCCTCCCGAGCCCCTGCCCCAAGCTGTTTGGGTCCATCGTGCAGGAAACGTACTGGGCCCCTGGGCTGGCCTCAGGTCCGGCCATTCTGAGGGTCTGCAGGGGCTTCTCCCTGGCTCACCCATCCCCCGACACCCCCACGCCAGCACTCACTTCATCTGCAGGGTCAGGCTGAGGTGCAGTGGGGTGCTGCTGCTCACAGGGATGTGGTAGGTGAAGTTTCCAGGCCTGAAGGGGCAAAGCTGGTGTTTTAGCCTAAGACAACTCTGCCAAAGCCTCCCCCGTCCGCTCCCCAGCCCTGTCTGTGCTGCAGCCCCTCGGAGACCCTGGCATGGGTTCCTCCCTGAGTGGGGCAAGATCTGGGCATAGACACTGCCTGGGCTCATGTCCTTGAGGGGACCTCCCTGGGGTGAAGGGGAGGAGGAGCCCAGCCCACCTGCAGGCGTCCCCAGGAGCACAGTACTGGGAGGTGATGGGCATGGAATTCTCCAGCACCTGGATGGAGGTCAGGGAGGGTACTGGGTCTGCAAGGAGAGAGGCTGTTGGGGCAGGGAGGAAGGTGACAAGACAGGACACAAACGAGAAGCAGTCGAGTCTTTCCTTGCCAGACTTGGATCAGTCCCTCACACCTTAGTATGAGTAAGTTTCAGGCTATTCTTTCCAGACCCCCACAGTGGCTGGGCTCATACCACACCCTTTCCCAGCAGCCCTCGGCCTGGCCAGTCTGCAGGAGCCTGAGGTCTGCTCCTCCGCAGAACCGGAACACCCAGAAGCAGGGACGGCCCGCAGTTACAGGAGCACCGGCCTCTGTTCCTGGGCACACATTGCTCCTCAGCTCTGGGTTCAGTGATGTGACGACACTGGTAGCTTGGCACCAGCCGTGGTGGGGGTACTCACACACAAACCGGGGCTTCCCCCACCCCAGAGAACCAAGTGTCGCACACCTACCAGCACGCCGCTGCTTACGGCCCTCTCTGAACACACCCGCCGCAGACTGGCTAGCTAGGGGGGACACAAGGCTTCCTTGCCCATCGTCACTCACTGTCCTGCAGGCTTGCTGCTGCCTAACCACTCCACCCAGGGACAGAGGAGCTGGGGTCACTGAACGCTTGCTGGACCTGGTACGTTTTCAGCTTTGCAAGACATAACCCAGGGCCCAAGGTGCCCCAGAATGCTCTGTGCAGCCAGGGACAGGTATCAGATACAGAAGATGAAAGGTGCCCTTCCCTTCTGGGCAAACTCCCAATGTCCTCAAAGACTCAGCTCCTATGTTACTCCCTGCCTGATCACCTCCCCACCTTAGCCCAGAACAAGTGCCCTCCCCAGGCCCAGAGCTGCCTGCCTGTCCCTTCAGAGCCTCATCACACTGCTGTGCTTTCATCTCTGCGAGCTCTTTGGGGACAGGGGTGGGTCTGTCTTCATCACCCCCAGTGCCCTGGACAGAGCCAGCCACAGAGCAGCAGCCCAGAAAACAGCCTCCTGGTGAGCATCAGCCCCTTGGGGTTTCCCCATCACTTTGAACTCCAATCTCTGCAAGCCAGTTTGCAAGCTGTTTTCCTCCTTTAAGCCACAAAGCCTATGAAACGAAAGTTGATGAGAAGGCTCAAATCATAGAGCATGGCTGCCTTGTTGAAGCCAGGCAGACTTCCCGCCTCCCAAGGCAGCCCCTGGGGCACCTCGGAGGAACCTCGTTTGAAAACTTCTGCAACAAAAAATTCTCTAGCTTTGCTAAAATCAAAGGTCTGAGGTTTGGAGAAAAGTCCGGGGAAGCCTGTCCAGCACCCTCCTCGCCCTGGCATGGGGAAGGAGCCAGGCTCTGGGAGCAAATTCCAGCTCTGCTCTCATGGGCTGGGCCACCCTGGGCAAGTCACTTTGCCAAGTCTCCGTTTCCTCATCTGAACAAGGGGACAAATCCTTTCCTGCAGGAGTGTTGTGTGACCATCTCTGTAGGGCCCCTGGCCTGATTCCTGATACTTAGAACTTGCTTGGCAAATGCCTGTTGACTGACAGTTCTGCACCCAGGCAGTCTGACTGGGCTGAAATGGGCCCTGGGCAGTGAGCCTTGCTGGGCTGGGTTGGGAGCAACTGGGGTGAGGCGGATACCTGGCTGCCCCGGGGCCCGAGTGGGCTGAGCAGGGCCCAGGCTGGGCTGGGGGGCCCCTCGGCGAGCCCGGCCGTGGAGACCGAGGCTGGGGCTGTTTTTGGCTTTGCCCTGCCACCCGGGGAAGGGGACTGCAGGGCTGGCCACAGGCTCCAGGCTCTTGGGATACTTGGAGTGGCCAATGCCATTGGCTGAAAGGCCCCAGGACTTGGCTCTGATGTTGGTGACTGGCAGCGGGGCCATCTGGCTGGGGCCTGTGGATAAAGCATGGTGAGGCTAAGAAGAAGGGAGTTGGCTGCCGCCTGTCCATCTGTCTCTAGGACCCCTCTGGACTGAGTGAACCCCATCTATCTCCTTAACTCTGCAGGGGTCTCCCCTGTCTTGCTCCAGAGCCTCATTCTGGGCTCTAGGAGAACCCCCCACCAATGAGTCCTTGGGGCCTTTCTCTGAATGCAGGTAGCCACACCCAACCCAGGCCCTAGCCCTGAGAGAGCCATACCTGAGCGGTTGGCGGTGGGGATGGGACTGGGGCTGACACCATGGCCAGGGCCAGTGGAAGGGCTAGGGGTGGGTGAGGAGCAGCAGACGACAGGGCAGGGGTGGCTGGAGCACAGGTCCAAGGTGCGGACAGCGGGCCCTGGGGCTGAGCTGGTCAGGCTGGTAGTCACTGAGGAGGCCAGAGGCTGTATGAGCTGGAGGGGACAGCAGACCCCTGGCCCAGGACACAGCCACCTCCCATCGCATCCCACGCCTGCCCAGACACGCACCCAGCAGCAAAGAGGGCTGTATGCCTGGCAGCCCAGTGGTCACAGGGGACTGTCGGAGCTGAGTGGTCCCAAAGCTCTGGCTGGACCTGCTGGGGAAGGTGGGCTGAGCTCAGAAGGGCTGGGAGAGCCTGAGGGGGAGGCCCAGGCATCCTGGAGAAGCAGGAGGGCAAGAGGAGGCGGAGAGGGAGGGGGACAGAGGCAGGAAGAAGGGCGGCGGGAGCCACAGGAGGGAGGGGCGCTTGTCAGCACGTACCATGGGCACATGGCCTCACTCCCCCCAGGGTGCTGGGGCCGGAGCAGGGCCAGGAGACAGGAAGTGGACACGGCAAAAGAGCTAAGGGGCAGCAGAGAGGCAAAGGGTGAGAAAGACACAGAGGAGGAGAGAAGAGAAGACACAGTCAGAGGTGACCCTTGGAGCTGGGGTGACAGTGGGCTGACAGAGCCCAAGGCCCTGCCCTGGCCCTCCTTCTTCCCACCCCGTTCCAACTCTGGCCCCTCAGGTGGCCCCCGACTCTAGGCCCAGCTGCCCGGAGGAGCACTGAGCAGGCCAGACAGAAGCCTGGGTGCCAGCAGGGTCCGGGAAGGGCTGCCCACCCTCCTAGAGACCCTCCCAGCCACCCCCAGAAGCCAAAGCAAGCTGAGAGCCCGAAGTTGAACCTCTCTGGAGGAGACAGCCTCCATGGCTCCTCTGACCTTGGGCTGCCCACCACAGCCCCACCTGGTCTGGTGGCTTGGCCAGAAGCCAGGCCTGCAGTGACGTACCCATCAGCGTCTACCAGGTCCTCCTCGGTGCGCAGGCTCAGCACGTACAGTGTGGACATGGACACCACACTGGGAGTCACAGAAAAGGGTCACTGTTAGAGCTGAAGCCACCATCCAGTGCCCCGTCTCCAGGCCAGGCCTGTGGTCCTTGGCCCTAGCACTGGGCTCCCAGGTGATGCCTGCAAATGGGTGTCCCCAGCCCCGGGGGTGGGAAACAGAACGAGGCCCACCTTCCCCGAGACCTCAGCCACTTGAGCTCCCAAACTACGTCTTCCTTCTCCCCCAGGCCTGGGCCCATGGGCAGCTGACCCCACTGGGTAGCTCAACTCTTGGAGTCAGCCACCCCCAGGGCCTGGGGGACAAGTCACCTGAAAGCCATGACCACCACCAGGGCGATGATGGTTCCCTGCAGGAAGCGCTGGCTGATGCAGGCCTGGTCTGGAACCACAGATGATGCCTGAGGACCAAGAGGAAAAGGGGAAGACACAGAAGAGGGCCATGGCCTTACCCGCCATGGGCTCTTCGGGAAGTGGGATGCTAAGGGCGACACCGCCCCCAGGGGCAGAGGGAGAGGAAGGAGAAAGTGGGGGCTGGGAGGCCCACAGGGTTGGGAGGAGAGGGGAGAAGCACCAGAGTCAGTGTGGCCAGAGAGGTGCGAGCTGGGAGGGGGCCGTGAGGGATGGGAAGCCCGGGTCCAACCTGTCTCCCTTCCCTGCCCACCCTCACCTTGCTGGCCACCTTGGGGGGCCTCTTCTTGAGGGGGACGCTGCCCGCCCGGCTGAACTGGCTCCCTGCGTGGCTGCAGCGAGAGTGCCAGGGTCAGGGGTGCTCTCGGAAGGGGGGTCTCACCCTCCCCCACGCAAGCCCCCACCTGAAGGCGCCTGAGCTGCCAGTGGACTTGAGGCTGTCGAGTCGCCGCAGCTTGGCCAGCTTGTGGCTCCAGCGCTCCAGCTCATCGATGCGAGTCTCCAGGTTGTCGGTCAGCTTGCACAGCTCCTTCACGGCACCCACGTTCTCCATGAAGATGCGCTCCTGTCCAGGGCCACGGGCCAGCGCCCAGGGCACGGTCAACGCCGGGAGCCCCTGGCTGCCAGCCGCCAGGCAGCAGGAGAGGAGCCCCTCTATCCATGGCTGCACAGAGGCCCTAAAGCCTCCCTACCTGGACCGGCCCCTCCTCACACAGCTCCCGTGCCTGCGTCCAAACAGCGTGCCCCAGCTGTCCCACCTGCCTGGACGGCCCTCCCACTCCCTGCCGGAATTCTCTGTGCTCAGAGGCCGCCCAGGCCTGAAGCCTCCAGCCCTCAGATCTGCCCCCTCTGATGACAATGGCATCTCAGACTCAGCACGCCACTGTTTAGAGGTGGAAACGTATCACGTGCCTCCTTGGTGCCCAGCCTCTTGCCAGGTACGTTGCAAACATCACCCCCACAATAAGCCACATGGTTAAGCCTTGAGATAACCAATGGGAGGGTCTCAGCACTTCTATCATTGCCCTTGTTTCACCTGGGGTGGGGGGAGGCCATGAACCTCAGCGAGGTTCCTCTTGCCCTTGGCCAAAGCCTCCAGTGGCTGAATCCCCACCCACACACCCCATTCCCTGTGGGGGGGAGGGGACAGCGCCCTGGAGGCAGCATGAGAGGACACAGGGCTGCTCTGGCCTCACTATGGAGGAGATGAGCCCCCCAGCCTGCCCGCCCCTCCCCAGTTCCCTCCAGTCCTCCACCCGCGGACCTTGTTCACCACCAGGAAGTTCTCTATGGTTTTCCCGTTGGCAAAGACCATGTCCCCAGTGTCCTTCACAGCCTCGGGCAGGATCTCCTTCACCTCCTGAGCGATGACACCTGGTGAGGGACAAGCCCAGCATGTGTGTGGAGCAGGGACACTGCTTCGCACCTCTCTAATGTGAAGAGGGGAGGATTGGGGAGGATGACGTTCCAGGGCCTAGAGATTTGAATTCCAAGGAGCCCTGGAGCAAGGGGCTCCCATGGACAACTGCTCACAGGGTCACAATTCCGGGGCTCAAGTGTAGAGTTCCCAGGCTGGGGTGGGGCAGGTTCCTGGCAGTGAGGATCCCAGGGGAAGGGGCAGGGTTCCGAGAGGTTGAAGGCAAGATTCACCTAGAGGGCCCCAACTCTCAGACTTCCAGTGTCCAGGAGTAAGGTTCCAGGGACCTGGGAGGCACGATTTTCCAGGGGCTAAGGGGCGGGTCTTGTAGAGGGCAGCATTCCGGTGGGTGGAGTTGCAGGCGTCGAGAGGAGGGGTTTCTGGGAGTGTGATTTCCAGGAGACAGGGCGCGGGGTCACGGAGGCCTGAGGTTACTGGGTTCCCTGACCCCGGTGCGTGCCAGGTGGGTCCCTACCCGTCTCTGGTGCGGCGGCCTCGATGCCCGCGCTGGCTGCGAACTCGGGCTTGTATCTGTAGTGCACCAGCCGCATGCGCGAGATCCTCTTCAGCTGCTCCGTGGTGTCCACCTGCAGTGGGCCAGGGCCCAGACTGAGCCCCTTCCCTCCTGCGGCCGTGCACAGCAGGCCCCCGAGCCCGGGACGGCAGCCAGAGGCTGCAGTGTGCGGGGCAGACCCAGCTACCCGGGTTGCAAGATCGAGATCCAGGGTCGGCCCGGGCAGCCCCGCCCCTCCACCTGGCCCCGCCCCCTCTGCAGCCCCCCCCCCGCCCAGCCTCCAGTCCCGCCCACAGCCCCGCCCCGCTCGTAGGCCAGCTCTCCCTGTCCCCACCTCCTGCACGTGCTCCTTGGCCCGCAGGTCCGAAGGGTGCATGAGCGAGCCCATGACCTTCACATTGCCATGCACAACCAGCGCCTCGTCCGGCCGGTCTGTGTTGATGCCCACGCGGCCGTGGTGGAAGACTGTGTCAGGTACCTGCGCCCGCTGCCACAGCACGTCGCTGTCGCTCTCAAACTGGCCTGGGTTGGAGGCCTACCGCGAGTTCGGGCTGGATCAGTCCTGGGGCATAGGGGACCTGCAGGGTCCTGGGATTGGGGAAACCCCACAGCCTCCCCTCCTGGTTCAGCCAGGCTTCTCACCCCATCATGCCCAACTTAAACTGTCCCTCCCATTGTGACAATTTTTAGTCACTTGTGAGATCCCAGAAGCTACCAGGTTTTGTCCACCTCCATGCTTTACTGTGAGGCAGATACTGCAGCCCAGAGAGGGTGGAAGCTTTGCCCAAGGCCACACAGCCAGGGCCCAGCAGGATCAGCACTCCTGCTGCTGACTCCCCAGCATCCTGGTATTTCTCCTGGGTGCTGCTTCTCCCAGCTCTGGGGAGGACTCTACCCCCTAGGGGGAGGCGGCCCTCACCCGCACGATGATGCGCTCTGAGATCTGGGCGGCCAGAGTGTAGTTCTGGTTCTGTGCGTGGGCCTGGAGGGCCACCACCAGCATGAAGTACCTGGAACACACAGGGGTCTCAGAGGCACCCAGGGTCCCGCGCCCCAGCCACCCCTCCCGGCCAGGTGCACAGTGGACACACTCATGCACCCCATCCTACAGAGGACCCGAGTCTCCACTAGGGGGCAGAAAGCCCCCAGGGCCCTCAGCTAGGGAAGCCACTGAGCTGTTTCTCAACCCAGAGGTTAAGCTTCTGCCTTTCCACCCTTGAGTCAATTAAGGGCTCCGAATCTCAGGTCCCTCATCTGTGAATGGGCCAGTCTGTGGGACTCTGTGCCTGACATGCCACACGGGGTGGTGTCTTCCCAGCCCTCCTCTTCGGAGTGGAGGGCCCAGGCAGGGGTCCAGCCGCTCACCTCTGGTCAGGGTTGGGCTTGCCCTTCTTGCGCATGTTGTTGGCAGTGGTCTCGCTGAAGTGCAACCGCCCCACAGTCACCTTCGTGACCTGCTCAGGGGGCAGACTGACCCTGCAGAAAAGGGACAGGGTGCTCAGGGGGCAGGGAGGGAGGCTGCCAAGACCCAGGCCAGCAGCATGTAGGAGGTGGACGCTGTGGGTGCCTGCCTGGCCCCTCTGTTCCCGAGCCAGCTCCAGGGGGGGCCCTTCAGGTACCACCACCCCCCCACCGCCCACAGGGTCAGACACTCACGTGACGGGGTTGAAGGGCCGCTTGCTTCGGTCTGACTGCGACTGCTCGATGTTAATGGACTGGTTCAGGGCCTCCAGCTGGCGGGGAGTGGAGCCCAGTGGAACCTCAGGACCCACGCTCCCCACCGCCCTCCTTCGCCTTCTCAGCCCAGGCCGGCCCAGCTGGAGCTCACGGCCAAACGCAGCGCCCTGCCCTCAGCTTCACTTCCCAGGAGCCCCGGTGCCTTCCCCCACATGATTGCGCACCCCACGCACACCCCCTCGCAGCACTCCACTCCTCCACGCTGACGGGGACGCACGCACCACCCCCCACGCACCCACACCCCTTACAACCACACCCACACACTCACACGCACACACACACCCCTCGTCACGTCCACACCCACCACTCCTCCCACATGCACACCCACCCACACCACGCCACTCGGTCCCCACAGTGGGGGGTGACTTTGTGCCCGTGAGCCCCCTGGGGTTGTGGCCAGGTCTGTGGGCTTCATGTCGTGAGTCAGCCTGGCTGGCACGCTGGCACGGCTCCGCCAGTGCTGTGAGTGGGCACCAGAGCTGTGCGGCACAGCAAATGGCAGGGCTGGAGCCCCACGGCCCTGGGGTCTCAGCTTAGAAGCCGGGGCTCTGCTGGGAGGACGCCGGGGGCCTTGGAAGGATGGGGAGTGTCGTGGTCACCTGCATCCCAGGTGGAGCATGAGTTGGGGGCCAGAGGGGAAGCTGCTGTGGACATTCAAGCGAGAGGGTGGTGACCCGGGCAGGGGAGAGGCAGAGGAGAGGAAGGGACCAGGTGGAGGAGCCTTCCAGGGCAACAGCAGGGCCAGGTATGTGACGAGGGAGGTGGGGGTTGTGGCGTGGGTAACCAAGGCGATGGGGCCCCATTCCCTAAGAGGGAGCTGGGGGGAGGAGTTTGCAGGGAGTTTACTTGGGGACCTGGAGCTGAGACAGCTGATAGAGGGGACAGGAGATGGGTCTTGGCAGGGGATGCAGACTTAGGGTCCACAAGGTAGAGCAAGAAACAGGGAACAAGAGGGAGAGAGAAAGTTGAGGGGTCTGCCTAGGGGCAGGCACCGGGAGAAAGGCAGTTGGATTTAGCTGTGGGGAGCGTCCCCTGCCACACACGCCCACACACACGCCCACACACACGCCCACACACACGCCTTGGGGTCTTGCAAGGCTCCGGGCCCTCCTGACCTCCCCTCCTTCTGAGCCCCAACCTGCCTTCACTCCATGCAGCTTCAGGTAGAAGCAGTCAAGGGGCTTGAGGCCTTCGGGCGTCTTGACGTACTTGGGCTCGCCCAGCATGCCGACGTACACCGTCACCTGGAAGTGGTTCTTCTTCTGGCACACGAAGGCGTCGTCGCCCACCGAGAAGTTGAAGCCCTTGTCGGCGTCCACGCGGTAGGTGAGCATGGGCCTGGGAGCGGGAGAGGCACTCACCCCGGGGCCCGAGCCAGTCCATCCCACCTGCCCTGGTTCCAGAGCGATTTCCTGTCCCAAACCCAGGATCCTCACACCACCAATGGGGCTGGCCCCACTTCTTAGAAATGGCAACGGAGTCCCCGAGAAGATCCGAGCACAGGTCCACCAACTCCTCAGCCAGTGTCCTTTCCTCTACTTCCTGCCTGGGGCCACCGCCCTGCCCTGGTGATGGGGACGCAGGGCAAGGCCCTTGAGGCCCACCAGACAGGAGGGAACTGCTGAGGAGGGGCTTGACGGCCCCTCCCAGAAGGCTGCCTGGAGCCCGCTCCCTCGCGGGAGATGGGGTGAGAGGGGCTGCGTCTGCAGAGGCTCAGGGTGCCTGACAGCTGGTTGCCCTGGAAACGGTGGAACCAGGTGCCGGCTCTGCCGCAGGCCCAGCCGCTGCCCACCGGCTTGCTCAAGCCCGGGGCACCTCTGGACCCACCCTCACACACAGCCCCAGTTTGCCCCTCTGTTGCTGGGGACAGCGTCCCAGGCCCAGCCCCACTGGGGGCCTCTAGGTGGCAGGGAAGAGGGCAGTTGTTGACTCATGGCTAGCCCACCCTCAGCCGGGTGCCCAGGCACAAGCGTGGTCACAGGAGCGCCCTTGCCTGCCGGGAAGCCGGGCAGGGAGAATGCTTCTGAGCCTGTGGGAAGAGGCCTTTGGGCCTGGCTAATGCCTCGGGAAGGCCTGGGCTCATCACCTGTCCCCACCCGGGCTCTGCACACCTGCCAGACCTAGCAAAGCACCCAGGAAGTGCCTAGGCCACCCTGGGTGTCGCAGCTGCCAGCTTCCTTGCCTTGCGGCCTGGGGTGGCAGGGGTGGCCCAAGCCCAAGAATAGGTGGGTTCCTCCATGCTGGGGGGTCATGACAGGACCTCAGGGGACCCTATCCCCCACCCCCAGCCCTGGGGACTTCCAGCTAGGCATCTCGCAAAGCCTGGGGTGCCCCACTCTAAGAGGCTGGTCTCAGCCACTGTTCTTGTGAGAAGGCAAGTCCCAGCCACCTGGCCTGTGCCTGGCAATGGCCACAGTGGGGTGAGGGGAGTCACCTCTACCCTGCCCACTGGCATTCTGGGGGAGTGGTCCCCACGGGGCTCCTGACCTGGGGCCTGGGCAGCTGTGGCCACATGGGTGTTGAGGGAGAGCTAGGAATGCCCAGGCAGCCTGTGACCCGTCCTCCCCACCCCTCTGCCCTCCCTCCAGGGCCGGCCCTGCTTACACTCAGCTTCCGGCTACCTTCCTGGAATGCAGGAGGAGGAGGAGAAAGAGGAGCCAGGAAACACCCATCCGCCCACTTCTCCCTGACTTGGTTCCCGGCCACCCTGGCAGGCACCACCTCCTCGGGGAGCCTAGGGCTGGCCTTGGTCAGGCCCCTGGGGGCCAGGCCTAGCTCTTCCCTGAGCCTGTTTGCCCTTCTGGGGCCATCTTGTACCCAGTGTGCTCCCAGGCCCTGCTCTAGGGCCTCGATGGGGTCCTGGGCTGGGGTGGCCCAAGATGGGGTGGCCAGGGTAAGCGGAGAGTGGCACAAATCACTCACAGCTCCTTGTAGTTGGCATCGTACAGGGTCGCCCACTTGTTCTGCTGATGTGGCTGCCACTTGATGGACTGGTAGTTGGGGTCCAGGTAGGAACCACTGAGGCTATCATTGTCCTGTAGGAGGCCTAGAGGGAGGGAACGCCCATGTGGGCCCTGCGCCCTGCCCCACTCCCCAACTAGAAGGGAGGTCAGCCACCTCACCTGGGGAGGGTGCGCCTGGTGGGTGCCAAGGCGGTGTCTGGACCCGGGCGATGCTGAGGGGCAAAGAGCCGGGCCCCGGTGAGAGCGGGCCCTGGGGAGGCCAGGGTGGGGACGGGGCTCGAGCGGGGTGTGGGGGCAGGGCTGTCACGGTCCCAGGCTCCTGTTTGATCATTCCATTCAGCATCTGGGCATTGAGGGTGCTGGGGGGTGACTCGGAGTGCTTCCTCTTCTTGGAGGGGTGTGTGGGGAGCCTGGGGGGACAGAGGTGTGTGCCATGGGGGCTGGCCCTCCCTGAGCCCCTCCCACTGGGCAGGGCCCATCCCTCCCCCTCCCCCAACTCCATCCTGTTTGGGCAGGAGATGCCCAGCCCAGCGGACACCTCCTGCAGGAAGCCCTTGGGCTCTGCCCCCTTGGTGCTCCCCTCATGGCTCAGTGTTGGCATTCTCCGTTCCATCACTCAATGAATGAGTGAGTTGGTCCCTTCCTTCAGTGTCACTCTCAGTGTCACTCTTTACAGTGGGGCTCTATGGAGAGTGGCTCCCGTGGCTAGAGACAAGCCACCAAGGGCCTGGGCCACAAAGCCAGGGAAGGAGAGCTTCCTGGGGCAGGGGGTTCACGGGGCCGGCACAGCACCCCTCTCTTCTGGTTTACAAAACATCCTGACAGTAGAATCTTCCCTTGAACTAAATCTCTCATGAAATCCCCATACACAGAACAGATAAAAAGACAATGGTGCAGGTGAAGTCAGAGTGGGAACCTTGGATCCAGGCCCAGAACCTTCTCGGGAACCCAAGGGCTCCTTGAGACCCCCAGAAAGTCGCTGGTGTCTGGGTAAAAGCACAGCCCAGGGTCCAAGTCCTGGCTCCGCCCTTCCTAGTTCCTGACCTGGGCATGCCATTTCCCCTCTCAGAACCTCAGTTTACCTACATACCCACCAAATAAGGCAGTTGTGAGCCATTGCCCTGGCTGTAAGTCCCCCAAGATACTCTGGACACGTGTGTATAAATATGTTGTCCCTCGACCTGCCCTGCAGAGCCTTCTGCCCTCCCAGGGCTCGGCCCCATCCCCACCTCTATCCCTGGCCTGCCTGCTGCTGCCCTGATGCCCCCAAACCGTATTCCCACCCTTGGGTGGCAGCTGCCCGTCTTACTCAGCTCCATGTTGCTGCAGCAGCTGGTGCAGCATCTGGGACTGCTGGGTGTGGTGCAGATCGGTGGGCACCAGCCCCTGCCCCATGGCAGCGTAGGGGGGGATCGGGGGCTCGGCCTTCATGTACAGGTCCCGCTGCAGGATGGGGTAGTGAGGTGGGGGCGGCGGGGGTGGCGGGGGGCCTGGCAGGTGGGCTGCAGGTGGGGGTGGGTGCTCCAGGCGGGAGGGCACTCCCACGTGGCACAGGGTCTCAGGGGTTATCGTGCGCAGAAGGTGGGGGTCTGCGGGAAGATGGGGGTGGGCATCAGAGACTGACCTTACTCAGGTTCCCAGGCACCGGCTGCCCCTACCAGGGTCTCCTGCTTCCAGCTCCTCCTGAGCCAAGCCCAGGGGCTGCCTGGGAGTCTGGCTGGGCTCGTGGCTCAGGAGGGGGTTGGGCAGCCAGTGACTAGAAGCCTGGGCAGGGAAGCAAGACCTGGTCCAGGGGGTGGGTGTCCCTTCACCCCATCCCGACCAGTTCCTTCCCCAGGCCAGGCCCAGCTCCCTGGGGGGATCTGAGCCAAATCCCAGGGTCCCCCGAGTCCCCCAACTCCCTCCATGCCTGATCTTCCTCTGGGCCTCAGGAAGGAGTCTCCGAGACCCCCAGCCCAGTCCCTAACCGGCTCCTCCCTGCCGCAGCCCCTCTCCTGGGCTCCCAGGGGCCAGTCCCCCAGCCTGAGGGGGGAGGCCCCAGCTCCCTTTGTTCCCCAGGAGGCATTCCAGGGATGTTTTTGGTAAGATAAACAGAACTCTTGACCCCTTTCAGGGCTGCCTGTGGTGGTTCTGCTCTTGGCCACCTGGGGGCTGCTGCACCCCCTCCGAGGTGAGGCGGCCGACTGCAAGGCCTGGGCTCAGGCTGCACCCATGGCTGTCCCCAGCCGTCCACTTACCGCTGAAGGGCACATCCATGATGGCGCAGGCGGGCAGGCGGGTGGCATTGCCGGCAGGGACACTAGCTCAGCGGCAGGGCCAGGCTCCCCACCCGCCCGTGGGGAAACAATAGCCAGCGCCGGGGAGTATTTGACCAGCGATAATCTCGCCCGTTGGGCAGCCGCTGGCCCCCTCCCGCCCTCCCCGATAAGGCCGCCCCAACCACTTGCCCAAACCCCGGAGGGGGAGGGCGGTGCCCGCTGGACTCACCATTCACCTGCTGCGGGGAGTAGGCCTCAGAGCCCGAGTCCGGGGGCGAGTCCGGCAGTGTGCTGTGGGAGCCGGAGGGAGGGCTGGGGTGACCAGCAGGGCCCTGCCTCACACCCGGTCAACACCTCTGCGTGGTGGGGTCTCCTGGCACCCACCGTTAACGGCATTTCTCTGTACCACCCACCTGGGGTGCTTGGCAGGGCCTGGGGCTGAGTTGTGGGTGGGGGGCCCTGGGTCCTGCCCAGGAGCCCCTTGGACCTACTGGACACTGGGGGCCAGTTACTAGTACCCCTCATGATGGCACAGGGATTCAAGGACTCCCGCCCCAGACCGAGGGGCTGGGCCTGCTCCTCCCTCCTGCGCCCACTGAAGCCCTGCGGCTTCCTGGAAATGTGAGGCCCTGGGGCTGGGCCTGGGAGGGTCAGTGGGTCACTGGGGGTGCTGCCCTGCCAGAGGCAGGTGTGGGCTGGGCAGAGGGCCAGCGCCGCCAGGCCTGGGTTTATTTTTTTCTTGTAGGTTTTATTTTATCAGTGGTTCAGGAAAAAGACAAACTCAACCCAAGAGGTCAACGCGTCCTGCATGAGCCCTCTGCTTGCCCAACAAGGGGCGGCTGCAGCCATGCAGGGTCCATCTCCGTGGCCATCCCTGGTGCCCACATCTGGAAAGACTCCCCACTCCCCACCCAGAGAGTTAGCAGAAAGGCTGCCACACTGTCATGGACACAGCCCTGGGCTGGTTCCAGAGTCCCAGTGTGCCCTGGACAAGCCACCCACCCACCTTTGGGGCCTGGAGTATAGACCTAAAAAAGGATTCAAGAATATGGACCTTGCAGACTTTGTGAGGATGACACAAAAATGTGGACAGGGACTCAAACCTACACTCCTCCTGCCCCCTCCCTGCACTTCCCTGACATTGGCCTTGGGTTTCTATATGTGTCAGGGTCTGTCACACTCTCCATCCCTGCAGTCAAACACCCAAGTCCACAGGACCTTGTGTTCCTTCCTCATACGTTCCTCTGGCTTCCCATTATTGCCCCGTTCGGTGATGTATTGATTAGAAACTCTCCCCCAAGCTGCAGGAGGAATGTCTGTCTTGTTTATCACCTACACCTTGGCCTGGGCCTGGGTCCTCCCCACTGAGCCTCACTGCACCCCCAGAATCCCGGGCACTGGTTCCTAGAGAAGGCTGAGCTCATGCGGACAGCCATGTGATGTGGTGGCAGGCGCTTAGCAGGCACCTGTTGAATGTTAATTTTCCTCCCTTGGCCCTCAAGAGGTCTGTGGCTTAGGGACAGCCTCATGGCCTCAAGGTCTGCCTTCTGCAGCAAAGTTCACGCTGGCACCCTGGGCCTGGCCTCCACTACCATTGCTCTGTAAGGCAGGGCGCAGGAAACGCTCCCGGCCACCCAGTACTTCCTCTGTGCACACCCCCACTTACTTCCAGGGTAAGCATTTGGGGTTCGCTTTTCAGATGAAGAAACTGTGGCCCTGATGGAGGTTATGGGTTCCCAAGGCAGAAGGGGCTGGGGCTGGAGCCAGGCTTTCTGCACCTAGCACTTTATTATTCGTCCACCCAGAGATGGGCGCCCTTGCCCTGGGCTAGGCAACCCAGGGCTTTCTCCGCGCTGCTCTGCAGAGCCCAGCAGAACTGTGCTGTCTTCCTCGCAGTGAGCGCCTGCCGGGGAATGCCCTGGCTCAGGTGCGGAAGGGCCTGGGAGGAAGAGCCCTGCCTGGGACGAGTCCCTGGCTCCCCGGGGCTTGCATGGGTGGGGGATCTCGCCAGCTAGATGCACAAGTGAGTGGGGGCCGGCATGGCGAAGGGTGTCTGGGTGCCCCGCGTGTGTGCACGTGTGCGCACGTGTTCCATGAAGGCAAACAGTTGTGGCCTGCAGTCCTGCCCCTTCCCGTCCACTCTCCACACAGCTCTCAGAGATTCTTCTAGCACTTACGTCAGCCCTCAGCACTCCCCTGCTTAGAACCCTGGTGGCTGCCCACTGCCCCAGAACAAAGCCCATGAGTCCCTCCACCCTCTCCTTACCTACCCATGGGGAGCCTATCACCCCGGCCCTTCCCACTGCCAGGCTGGCAGCCAGCACCTCCCAGGCCACGGCCATGGCCCACAGCCTGCCTGCCCCTGGGCCCCTGCACCCCCACTCCCTGCCCTCACTCACCCTGGGGCATAGGGAGCCTTGGGCTCTGCCTTGATGGGGGGCCCAGAGCCCCCCAGGAAGGGCTTGGGAGCAGCACCCATGCCGTTGTTGTTGTTGCAGTTGAGCGGGGCACCGTAGCTCGGGGGTGGGAGGGGGCCATGGCGTCCCGGGGAGGGTCCACCCCCAGGGGGGCTCAGGTGGTGGACCCCGCTGGAGCCAGGGATCGCTGGCTGCCCGTGGGAGTAGGAGGCCGCATTGGCGGGCGCAGAGATGTCAGGGAAGCAGCTGCGGACAGAGGGGAAGCTCAGCCCCAGCTAGGCCCCCAGGCCCCCGGGAGGCAGCCTCCCCCACCCCCACGGAGGCTGCAGAGGAGTCCGTGGCTGGGAAAGGATGGGGAGCAGCTTCAGAGGTGGGACCGCGCCAGCCCCCGGTCCTGCCCTCACACTTCCCAGGTGAGGCTTGGAGGCCAGAGGGGCTGGGGCTGGTCCCTGGGCAACTCACAGGTCGGAGGCGTCCTCCTTGCTGATGTATTCCTCCAGGATGCTGGTGTCTATGTTGGAGGGCTCCAGGGCACCGTTGATGTCGTGGCCTGCAGGGCAGGGGAGGTGAGCCAGGGAAGGGGTCTGGCTCCGTAGGCCTCTGGGCGCAGCCCTCCGTCCCCACCCAGTTGGGCCCTCCAAAACATACACCCCCAGCCCTTCCCATCTGGGTATCCAAGTGGGGGTGGGTCCTCCACCCTCTACCACCTGACACCCCTCCAGGAGCCCACAAGGCCACCTCGGGTCTCCAATGAGGGGAGAGGCCCAGAGCATGGATCTGGGGCCAGAGAAGCCAATCCTGCCCCACCATGCTCCCTTCTAGAGCCCCTGCCCCTCATCTGTAAAGTGGGGTTACTGTCCCTCTATCTCATGGGGTGCTGCGAGGAGCACACAGGTGCTTTATGGAGCGGAGTGCCCAGTGGGTGCCCACCAGCCGTGATGGCCGAGACCCAGCACGGACAGGCCAGCCCGGCCTCCAGCAGTCAGTTCCAGATGGCCCAGCTGCAGCACGCGGGAGCACGAGGCCTAGCTGGGTGGGACCCCACATCCGGGAGACCCATGGGGCTGGGGGGCCTCCTGCACCCCAGGCCCCAGCTGCAGGGGGGAGTGGGGATCAGGATTGAGAGGGCCCAGCCTACCCCATCTCCCAGAGGAGGCAGAGGCTGGCTCGGGCCTCACTGGCTCGGGCCTCGCAGCAGGGAGCTGTAGGAGCCCTGTCCTGGGCCCTCCCGCTGGCCCCAGCCCCATGATGGGGAGGGGCTCACGGAGAAAGGGCGGCCCAGTGCTCTTGGGCACCATGAGGGGAGGAGGGGAGGAGAGGAGGCGCTGGCCTTTCCCCTCCCAGGGTCACCTTGCTAGGGGAGCCAGAGGGCGGGGTGATAAGGGGGCTGACGTGGGAGCTTCGTCAGCCCCGATAATGGAGGACAGCCCCATCCACACTGCTCACCCGGGCTGGCCAGCTCCACTGAGGCAGGAGGGCCCCTCCCGCAGGCCTCTGGAATCTGGGGTCTGCCCTCATGCCCCTTCCCTTTTTGAGACCTGGAACAGAGCTCATACAGGTCCAGGAACACATTCTGGCTCAGCCACTCCCCGCTGTGTGGCCTTGGGCAGGTCACATACCCTCTCTGAGCCTCAGTCTTCTCCTTAGTAAAATGGAGACATGAACAGCTAACACTTCACAGGGCTGTTGTGAGTATAAAGTGAGGTAAGGTCTGAAAAGTGCCCGGCACACAGTGGGTGCTCAGCAAATGGAGTGGCTGTCCTCATGTCCCAGTCCCCAGAGCCCTGGGGTCCCTGTGAGCCCCCTGCCCAGGCCCCTCCCTGGCCCTGGCCGGCATTTCAAGAATGCTGAGCCCCGCTTAGGTGATTAATGAGCGGCTAAGCCCTCTGAGGAGTCACGCGCTGCCTGCGACAGGCCAGAGCCCTCCTGCTGTCCCCCACCCCCAGCTTTCTAGCTGGGGACAAGGGACACCCATCAAGCACCACCGGTGGCTGTCCAGGGCCCCAAGTGGCCAGGGCAAGGGGAACTCTTCGAGCTGGAGTGACCAGCCTGCATGCCAATGCTCCAGGGCTCCCGCCTCCGCTCCGGCCCCCACCCTGTCCTGCTAACCACAGTTCCCGTTTATTGAGCGCCTACTGTGTGCCAGGCACTCTTTGAGCCAAGTATATTAATAGCCATAGGAGTTTATCACATGCAAGGCATCCTGCAGCCTCTTCACGTGCAGTGTGTCACTTAATCCCACCATCCCATGATGGTGACCATGACAGTGAGAGTGACGGTGACGGTGGCTCATACGGAGTGCCTACCAGTGCTCTCCAGCACATAGTGGTGACAACGATGACAGTGACAGTGACCAGGGCTCACACCAACTGAGTGCCTACCAGGCCCGGCCCTATCCTAAGTGCTTTTCACCCGTGAACTCGGTGTCATCATCGCCATCACCACTGTTCCCAGAGGTCAAGTCTCTCGCTTGAGGCAGCACAGCAAGGAGGATTCAAACCCAGCTGCAGGGGCCGACGTTAAGAGGTAAGGTGTGGCTGGTGGCTGCCTACCTTCCCTGGCCTACCTAGGCTATCCCACCTGATGTGCTGGAAGGTTCCTGAGGGAGGATCAAGCCCCGGAGTGGGGAGGGAGGGGTACTGGAGCATCACCCCCACCCCGGCTGCTGAAGCTGCAAGTTTCTGAGACTGAACTTGAAACCTACAGTGAGTGATGGGCTGATGCAGTCATGGCCTTGCTATTTATAACAGCCCAGCCCCCTCCTCTCTTTCTCCTCCTCCTCCCCCAGCCAGGAGCACTCCTAATCGCCCCTAATCCTCCTGCCCACCTCCCCCGGGATGGGGGCCTCAGGCAGAGGCACCCTGGAAGACCCTAACGAGAACCAGATGTGGTTGGGGGGAGGAGGGACCCTCCCGTGCCAGGGGCCGGGGCGGACGGAGGAGGGAGGAGGGAGCTGATGGGGCAGGGTGGGGGTGGGCCAACCGGTGGGGGGAAAGTTTGGGGGCTTGGAGGGCCTCCTGAGGAACGCCGATCCCGCACTGTCTTCTCCCTGGAGGCCTGCCTCGACTTCTCCCTGCCCAGACACCAGGCAGGGCCCCGGCCTGCCCTCCAACCACACTGGAGATTCCTAACGACCACTGCGGAGCCCAGGGACTGCTGAGGCTGGAGCAGAGCCCCAGGAATCCAGGGTGGGACAGGGTCCCCTGCGACCCCACCGTTCTCCCAACAGAGCCCTAAAACACCACTGGATTCCAACAGCGGGGACCTGCCAGGCAAGAAGCCAGGCAAGGGACACATGTCTTATTCTGATCCTCAAGACCTCGCCAGGCAGGGCCTGCCAGAGACTGCCCAAGGCCCAACAACCAGGAAATGGCTGGCTGACCATGAGGTCACAAACCAGCATCTCTTTTCTATCCCTCCTCAAACCCTTCAACAACTTGCCACTGCTTGGATAAACCCAGACCCCCCAGCAGGCCAAGGCCTGGCACGGCCCCTCCACGGTCCAGCCCCTGCCTCCCTGCCCACCCCCAGCCCACATCAGGGCCTTTGCACATGCTGTTCCATGCTGTTCCCGGCCAGAGAAAGCCGATTCCCTTTCACTCTAGGTTGTTCTGGATTAAATGTAAACTGCCCCAAGAGGCCATCTCTGACTCTCCCCTTCTCTTCAGGGGGCCCATTCTACTTTCCCCTTACTCTCCTGCCAGCACAGACCTCCCTGGGCAGGGTGCCTGTCAGTCCCCCACCTGCCCACTGTCCATGCTTGCTCACCAAGTGACCACTCTGTGCCCAGCCCCATACCAGGTCCTTTACACGGCTCATGTTGAATTCTCATACCAGCCCTACAAAGGTGATTTTCTTTTTCCCCATTTCACAGATAAGGAAACTGATGCTCAGAAAGCCTACAGGGGCGGGAGCTGGATTAGGAGCACTGTCCTATTCTGTCTCTCTAGGATATGAGTATCCCAGCAAACAGCAGGCACCCAATAAATGTTCATGGAATGAATGAGCCAAGTGCCAGCAGGAGACTGGAGCCAGGCCTGCGAGGTCTGGGGACCTCGGCCAGGCCATGCCGAGGTCAGGGTCCAGGGCTAGACAGGGCCCCTCCAGGTACCGCCCCGGCCCCAGCCACTCCTCATTAATTAGGCCCTTTATTACCTGCCTTCAACAGGAGCCAGAGACAGCCCCTCCCGGGGCAGACTGGGGTCCGGCTAGGGGGAGGTAGCCCCCTCCCCTCCTCTCCTTCCTCCCTCTCCTCCCTTTAGGGCCACCCAGCTAGGCAGGAAAGGGGCCCAGGGCACCCAAGCCAGGTGTGGGAAAAGAGTGGGTGGGGGCCCAGGTGGTCCCTCCACCCTGGACCCCTCCCTCCCACCCTCCTCGTGCTCATCCCTCCCCACCAGCTGTGCCCGCTGGCTGAGTCTCGGCCATTGTCCCGGGGGACGGGGGAGGGTGGGGACCCGGCACAGTGGGAGGCTTGTGCCCTGCCCACCCCCTCCCTGCCCCGTCAATGGGGCACTTGTCAATTCATGCCCCAAACATGGCGGAAATCCCGTCAGCCACGTGGCTGTGGGCAGGGTGGGCCAGGGCCTGAGGACGCTGGCCAGGCCTGGGTGATCCGAACCTGGGGTGCACAGGGCACCAGGGCCCACGCCTGTCCTCTGAAGACCCCAGCTGCCCTGCGCGTCCAGCCCAGGCACCTGAGCATGCCTGACTCCGGGTAGTAGCCAGGGACCAGTGTGGTGGTGGCCAGGGGCTGCCCACCTTGGCATCCCTACGGTGCCCTGAGAGACCCCCCGGGGCTTCTAATGGACCCCCACTCCCCTCCTGTGCGAGCCTCAGCAGTTGATCTGACCTCCTGAGCCTCGGCTGCCTTCGCTATCAAGGGGAGCATGATCCCTGCGTCGTGGGGTGGTCTCGAGCCTTGAATGTTGAATGAGGCGACACTCCCAGGAGGCTACTCTTCAGTCGACGATTGCTCTGCTTCCGTCTCTCTTGGAACTGCCATCCCCTTTCCTGCCCTCACACCTCTGCCCAGGCTGTCCCGCTCTGCCCCGCCTCTCCGCCCTGCTGCACGTCTGCACCGAGCCCCCCTCTGAGGCATGACCAGTACTGTATGTGCACATGCGTGGCACAGCCCAGCCCCCACGCCTTGGCCCCCGCCATCCCCTGCAGTGTAGCCTTGTGTGACTGCCTCCCTGCCTGCCTAGGCAGCCCCTCCCCAGTCGCCGCAGTCACACCGGGCCCCCAATGCTGTGGCTCGCCTCCCAACGTCGTCGACTGAGCTAACCAACGTGCTCCAAACAAGTTCACAATGGGGCAAGGCACGGTGGGCCCTCACCTCCTTCGGTTTGGATTTTCTATCTTTATTAATATGATCTGTAACTGATAGCTGTCCCAACTTCAGGCTTCAACTTATGATCAGAAACTTCTCAGTCAAAATGCCTTCCAGTCGATCGCCTGATTGTGCAAGCAACGCTTCGCATCTCTGCATCAAATCCTCAGTTAACTCAGGCCCAGGAGCCACACCTGACAAAATGTTGCTCCGAGTCACTGTCCATCAGGTCCTTAAATTGGAGCCACAGTTGTCTCTGTTCCCTCCCAATGTCTTATCAAAAATGCAGAAGAGCCCCAGAGCCTGCCTGCAGAGACCCCTCTCTTCCAGGGGACCCAGAATCTTCAGCCCCCCGTAGGCTATAGCTACGTCCTCCCCTAGACCCCAGGCAACTGCCGCCCTGTCCTCAGGCCAACACAAAGCTGAACTCACAGCCCCAAGATGCTCCCAAGTCAGGTCCAACAGAAGCGAGGCCAGTGGCTGTGACCTGTTCTTAGGGACCCCCACGCTGGTTCCCAGAGATCTCTGCTTTGCTCTGGGGGCCACAGCCCGGACTCCCCAAGGCTGAGTCAGCTCCCACCCAGTGCCCTGACCCTCTCCACAGGGTCCAGGGCAGGCGGGCCACAGATGCAGAGTGGGTGGGGGGCGAGTCTCCACCAGGGCTACGGTGCCCAGCTGCGCTTATACAGCAGCGTGCCTGCCCCTACGGGCACACTCCAGCACTCACGCGGGCACATCAGGGCACGCACATGATCACGCACCAGAGTGCCCGCTACTCCAGCATAGCACTGACACGTGCACACAGCAGCACACCTGCGTGCACACCAGCATTCTCCACGTGTGCTCCCTCATTCATCCGGCAATTATTCACTGAGCACTTATTGTACGTCAGGCAGGCCCAGGGCTAGACCTCGGAGATACAGCAGTAAATACAGCAGACAGATCCCTGTCCACATGGAGCTGACACTCGAGGGAGCAGAGTCAGATGACAGGACAGATGAGTAGAATACACAGCGTTTTAGAAGGTTCCAGGCAGCGGGGACAGCCAGTGCATAGGCCCTGCGGCATGAGCACACTGTACGTAGCGCACAGGCCTGCGTGCCAGGACACAGGGCACGCAGTGCTCACAGACCCCATGGTGAGCCCTGACCACACACACCTCACAGCGGGCACAGCTTCACATGCAGAGGCAATGGCCTAACCCAGGAAGAAAGACCTTCCTCCTCCTCCTCCTTCTCTTCCCTTCAGTCCCTCTCCCCACCAGCCCAGACCCTCCCCACCACCGGCTCCAGCGGGAGCCAGGTCCCACTGAGCGAACTTAGTGTCCCAGGCCGAACTCCCTGTAAAGGCAGCCCCTGCCTCCAAGCTAGCAGGGCAAGGGACTGGGACTCCCCCCACCCCCTGCAGGGAGAACCAAGGAGAGAGAAGAGGGGAGTGAGGGAGGCGCCAAGGGAGGCAGGGTCCCCAGACTCCACGGAGGAGAGACAGGCAGTGGTTGAGCTAGGGGCTGGGGGGATCCAGGTCAGCTGGAGGAAGAACTTTCCTCACCGATGTGACCAGAGGCAGAGGGAAGACAAGGCCCTCCATAGTGCAGGCCAGTGGGGCTCTGGACCCAACTGTCCCCATACCCAGGAGCTTTGCCCTTCTTCCCCTCCGACCCCAGGCCTTGGCACTCTTGGGGTCAAACTGCTCATGTCACACAGCTATGACCATCTGAGAGAGGGCTCTGAGGTCTGGAGAGGGCAAAGGCTGGACAGACACCACCTAGCATGGCCATCCGGGGCGGGTCAGTCGGGACCTTCAGCATGCAAGGAGAAGCCCCCTTCTCAGCTGGCACCAACTGTACGCCAGGGTCCCGTCCCGCTCTGCCGTGGCCACCCTGATGAGCCTGATGCATCACCTTCTTCTCCTGCCCCAGCGCCCCCTCTCGGAAACAAGGGGACTCCACCCGCCTTCCACAGTGTCCCAGGACTGTGGGATCCTAACGTATGCAAAGAGTTCTGGCCTGGGTGGGGCCGGCAAAGACAAAGGACAGTCAAGCCCCTTCCCCCTTGCGTTCGGCAGGAACAAGTTCCGCATCTCTGCGGTGGAGGGTGGGGCAGATGGGCTGGACGTGCCAGGGACAGGACCAGGCATCAGGGCCACGCAGGGCCAGAGCTGCCAGGGGGCAGGCCCCTGCACACAGACGCGCTCAGCTAGGCTGATGGCTTTCCTTCATCTCTGGAACAAGCAGCCCAGAGAAGGTGAGGGGCTTTCCCAAAGCACACAGCGCCAGCCGCAGGGCCGCAGCCCAAGCTTGGGAGCATCGACCTATCTGTGGGTGAATAATCCTCAAGGTGGGGGGCACGACACCTGCGGCGCTGTGCAAGTCCCATGGGACGGTCACCTTGATCAAGGCTGATTTTAGGGAGCCTTGATAGTGCCCTGCACGGGCACTATCTTGCCTAACCCCACGGGGCCCCTGCGAGGCAGGCACTGGCACAACAACTTCATTCCCATTTTACAGGTGAGACGATGGCTACAGGCACAGAGTGCAGGGACGTGGCCAAGAGTGGCAGGGCTGAGAGCAGACCCCAGCTGCCACCCCAGTAGGTGCGCAAAACCGTAAGGTCATCCATGGGGCCACCCACACCATCTCTGAAACCTTGGGATGGGAGAGGAGGCCCCCACACCCCAGGTGGTGAGGGAAACTGAGGCCCAGAAGAGGGCATTAGGCCATGAGGAGAAAGAAGGCAGCAGGGAAGGCAGGGCGGGGCCATCCTGTTAATGATTCAGTTAATAATTTCTGCTCCCAGTTCCTTATCGGGGAGGGCAAAGTCCAA
Source organism: Microcebus murinus (assembly GCF_040939455.1). Classification (NCBI taxonomy): domain Eukaryota; kingdom Metazoa; phylum Chordata; class Mammalia; order Primates; family Cheirogaleidae; genus Microcebus; species Microcebus murinus. The sequence continues at coordinate 14,139,204 of NC_134107.1, forward strand.
GGGCGGCAGCCAATCAGCAGCCCCGCTGCACTGTTACCCAGCAGCCTCTGCTGCCAGGGCTCCCCTGTCCTATAACCCCTTAGGAGTTGGGAAGTGGGGGGCTGGGTCCCCAGGGAAGAGGCCATTCTGCCCTCACGAGCCCTCCTTGGCTCTGCCTAAGACCCCAAGGGGCACTGTGACCAGCCCTCCAGACCCAGGAGAGGCCTGGGGCCAGCCGGTTGGTAAGGGCATGCTCCTCACCCCTGCACTGACCCCAGGCCCTCCCAGAGAGGCACTTCCCGGGCACACCCCCACCCGCCACCTCTGTTCACAGATCCATTGTTGCCTCCATTGACCCAAGAACATTTCCTGCCCCCCTCCCGCCCCCGCCCTGTGGCCCTGCACTGGGTGTCTGGGACATGGGATGAGTCAGACCCCCCACTACCATCTCCCCTCCCACCTGGGCCCAGGACCCGGGCAGCTCTGGCAGTCAGCTCCACCGACTGGGGCTGGGACAGGAGTCCTCCAGAGCTCCTCCTGTCATCTCCCTGGGGGCCAGGCTCGGCAAGCCCTGCCCCTGGCTGCCTCTGCCACCTGCCTACCCCCTGTGTGTATTCCAAACAGACAGACAGCCTGAGCCGGGGTGCAGTGCCACCCCCATCTTGCACCCCAGTTCAGCCCAGACTCCTGTCCAGGTGGAGGTCCTCTCTTCAAGTGGTCAGGCTGATCTCTGGGGCCTCCTCCTGCCCTCCAGAGGCAGACATACTGGTCTCTGACAGGTGGCCCCCAATCCTCCCCAAGGCCCTGGTGACAGAGCAGAGAGCTGGGGGTTGGGTGTCTGCTCTGGCCAGCCCCGGCCAGCTCTGGCCAACTCCCTTCTCTCGGCACCTCAGCCAGCGCCATCCTACGCACCCACCCCACGGCTGGGGGAAGGGCAGCTTTCAAACCAGGATCCTGGTGCTCTGGGGGCCGTGGGGAGCTCAGTCCCCCTTTGTCCACTGTATCTGTCCTATCAGGAGATCGTGAGTTTGTTTGATGGCTAAAAAAATGACATTGGAAGCCCCTGCTCTGGCCCAATGCACCTACTTACCCTGGGAAGGGAAATGAGGCCAGAGAAGAAAGTCACCAGGCCAGGCCACCCATTTGGGCTCAGAGGGTGCGACATCCCAGGCCTCCCACCTCCGGCCCTGGGGGGTGGGGGGCTCCAGAAGCCAGGTAGAGGCACCTTCTGGAAGCCCACTTCCCTCCACACCCACCTGCTTTCTGGGGGGCACTGGCTGCTCCCTTGAGCCTCATGTGCCCCTACAATCAGGGGCCAGAACCCACCCCCTTCTAGGCTCCCAAATGTCCCAGGGCTGGGAGATGAGCCTCTTCAGGGCTGAAAGCATCATGGAAACCTTCTCTGCCACACCCTCCTGTCTTGTAGGTGGTGAAAAGGGGCCCAGAGAGGGCAAGGGCTCCCTGGGGCGTCTCTGGGGGCACACACAGGGTCACCTAGCTCTCAGCGGCCCGGCAGCACCAGAACCTCTGAGGGCTGGCAGGATCCTCAGATGCTGCCCGTGCCGGCCCCAACCTGGCTCTGGGGTCAGAGGCCCCAGCCAGCCAAATGACAAGGAATACGCCCCCCTGAGACCTGGTTACCTGCTGGCAGCCAGTGCATCCTGCCCGGTGGGTCCCCCTCTGCAGGCCCTGTGCCCGCCGATCCGAGCTGCCTTGCCTCTGTCCAGGGGATTAGCTGGGCAGTCACGGGGGCCCGGCTGTACCAGCCTCGAGGGGGCCGCCCTGTCCCGGCCTCCCACCCGAGGCCCAAAGCGCCTTAGCCCCCAGCCCACCACCCGCACAGGGCAGGACGCAGGACCCATGCCTGGTGTGCCTAGGGAGGGGCCCACATCAGGTGAGGGGTCTCGGAATGCTACTGCCCCTCAGCAAAGCCCTTGCCCAGTCTCCCGGCCCAGAGCCAAAGCACACACCCCTCTACCCACTGTCCAGAGGGAGTGGCCGTGGCCAAGCAGGACCAGAATGAGAACTCAGGCGTCCCCCGCCCTGAGTGTGAGAGCGCACGTTGTGCCCACGTGCTTGGGGCGACTTATGCACAGGCACGAAAGCACCGCTTCCCACTCCCTCGCACCGCTGCACCTGGAGCACACCAGGCCCTGCGGCTCCCAGGCGCTCCCCCGCACCCACGCGGGGTCCGCACACACCGCAGCCCACCCACACCTCCCCCATCGCAGGCCCTGGGAGCAGTCTCCAGCCCGGCCCTCCTGGGCGGGTGGCCCACTCCCGCCCCTGCTCCCCACAGACATTCTTGAGTCTCCTCTTATCTCTCTGGAGGGAGCAGCACAGCCTCCCGGCCAGGCCGCATGGCTGAGCCGTGGCGTCAGCCCCCGCTCCCCCACCACTGCCAGGAGGGAAGTTGGGCTCAGGAGGCAGGAGCCCAGCCCACCAGGCCCCCCCACATCGCCCGGGCCCAGGGTCCTGCGGGCGGTGGCCAGGGATATCCTCCGGAGTCAGGGCGGCTGGGCCTTTGGGCGGCCATCTGGGTACCTAGCAGGCTCCCGGCATCCCCAAACAGTGTCCCCCAAGCAAGCAGTGCTGTCTCCTCTCCTCTTCCTTGGGCGTCCCCAAGCCCCACCAAGCCCCTCGAGCACTCCTAAAGGCTGAACAGTGCCTGGGGGACAACAAGAGCCCCTGGGGCTGATGCGGGCTGCCTAAGACTCCCACATGGCCCAGCTGCGTCAAGATCAACTATTCATCTAGTCCAAGCCTGCTTTCCTGGGGCTTGGGAGCACTGGGGTGTCCAGAATCCCGGAGGGGGGTGCCCTTCCCTGGGCTGGTCAGCAAGCAGGAGTGGCCAAGAGTTCCCGCCCCCCAAGTCACGGAGAGAGAAACTGAGGCAGAAAAAGGCCTTTCTCTCTCCTCCACGGGACTCCAAAGCGATCTGGGGACTGGGCTTGAAACTTGGGTTCACACTTCTGAAAGGTTCCAAATGCACTGAGGAGCAGGGTGTGGCTTATGGACCGGGGAAAGGGTGGGGGCAGGGGCTGAGCCCCCCAAGTTGGTGGAGTGGGGCACAAAAGGGGCCAGTGGGTCTGGCTAGAGTTCTAGGGAGGTTCTGAGAAGCAGAGTGGGCTGGGAGACGTCAGCCTGCACCTCGCCTCCTCCTCCCCCTCCCACACCCCGTCCCATCCCTCCAGAATCCAGCACTCAGGGAGGAGGGACAGCCCTGGAGGAGGGGCGGGGGTGCTCAGGAGAAGGGGGGATTGGTGAGATGCAGGAGCAGACCTCCAAGACCAATGTGGGGGTGGAGGAGGAAGAAAATATGGTGGGGTGTGCGTAGATCCCACCCTGAGGAGGGTCCTTTCAGGGTAGAGGGGAAAAGGTGAGGTCACTTCTGCAGGGACAAAGTCAGAGACATAGTTCCAGGGACAGGTGTGGAGACAACATAACCCGAAGGGGCCTCACAGGGCTGGAAGGATGCACTTCCCAGCACTGGGAGGGTCTCAGAGAGCAGAGGTGGCTGGTGGCAGGGATGCCAGCTTCAGGAAGGTTCCAGCCCCAGGAAGGTTCCAGCCCCAGGAGAGCTTGCTAAGGAGGGCGGTCCCAGCCCCAAGTAGGGGAGGAGTGGCTGCTTCAAGGGGAACTTCAGCCTTGGGAGAGGGGACAGCACTGCAAAAGACAGGTGACAGTCTGGAAGGGGGTCACAGACTCAAGGGGCCCCTAGCCTCCTGGAAGCACAGTGGGGAGGTCCCAGCTACTAGGACTTAGGCTCGGGGGAGGGTGCCAACCTTAAAGGCACACAGGGGGTCTTGGTCTCTAGGCACGGGAGCCTAAACTCTGGGAAGCAGGAGAGGGGTCTGGGGTGCCAGCCTCAAGAGATATGGAAGATCCCAGAAGGCGTGCTGGGGGTCTGGTTCTGACCTGCGTGGAGTTCCAGAGAAGCACAGTAGAGGGTCCCCAGACTAGGGAAGTGTTCCGGGGGTGGGGGTGGGGTCACAATTTAGGAAGACTCCAGGTCACGGAGAAGTCAAAGGAGGTCCGAGACTGAAAAGGGATACCGCCCCAAGGAAGCTGCGAGATAGGGGACAGGGAGGGGACGCTCAACTTCAGTGGCGGTGTAGCAGCCTCCAGGAGACTCCGGGTCCTGGGAGCCACGCACGGCAGGCTCGTGCCAGCCGGGAGGAGGGCCCCAGCCAGAGCAGGCGTTCTGGGGGGTCGCGGCGTGGTGGAAACACGGCGGGGGGCCCAGTCCCGGGGAGATCGGCTGGGGGTTCCCGGCGCACGACGGTCGCCGCCCGCGCTGGCCCACGGTCTCTCACCTTCGAAGAAGCGCTGCAGCGCCTCCGTCTCGTCCACCACCTCCATGTCCGGCCTGCCCGGCGCGCGCTCCGGCCGTGGCCCCGCTACAACCCGGCCCGGGGGCGCGGCATCGCCGGCGCGGCCAGCGCGACAGTCCCGGCTCCGGCTGCGGTCCCGCCCGGTCCGCCGCGGCGCTCGCCCCCCGCGCGGCCCTGGCCCGGCCCCCGCCCGCCCGCGCGCCCCGCCCGCCGGGCCCAGCGCCCCCTGCCGGTCCTCCGCGGGCAGGGCGCGCGGCTCCTCCCGGCGGCGCCGGCGCGGGGTCGGTTCCCGGCCGGTCTGGGGGCGCGGGGAGCCCGGCCTGGGGGTCGGGGCAGGCGGGCGAGGTCGGGGTCGCGGTGGGCTGGGTGGGGCTGGGGTCAGAGGCCACCCCTGCCCCGCAGTCCTCGCCCTCTCCTCGGGATTCGAAATCCAGACCGCCGGGACGTCCCACGATTCCTCTGTCTCAGCAAAGATGACAACCTGCATTTAATGAGCAAGTGTTACGTGCCTACTGGCACTAAGCACTTTACAGGCGCCGCCTCCTTTAGCACCCTGCCGTGGAGATGCTATTATTATCCGCCTTTTACCGAGGAGGAGACTGAGGCTTAATGAGGTTAAGTGCTGTCTGAGGAAGCGCTGTCCTGTCGAACTTTCTGTGATGACCGAAATGATCTCTGCCTTGTCCACTTCGGTAGTCACTAGCCACAAGCGAGCACTTGAAATGAGGCTACTGAGACTGAGGGACTGACTTGTCAATTGTATTTAATTTTAATGAGTTTATATTTAGGCCTGTCCAGGTGGCTCACGCCTATAATCCCAGCACTTTAGGAGGCCAAAATGGGAGGATCACTTGAGGCCAGGAGTTCTAGACCAGCCCGGGAAACACAGTAAGACTCTCTAAAATAAATAAATGAATACATAAATAAATGTATGCAAATAAAAACAGTCACATGTGGCTACAGTATTGGACAATTCAAGTCTAAGAGTTTCAAGGTCATTAGGGTTCAGAACCAAATGCTGGCTGACCCAGGACTCCAAGCTCTTGTTCACTGCTGCCACCAACCATGTCCTGGATAAATGCATTACCCTCACGTCCCTGCCTACACCCTGAGTGTTTCCTCACCTCTGTCCTGCCCAGCTGCACAGCCTGGCTCCTCACTGATCTCCTCTGCAATCCTCCCAGATCGCTGTTTCTAAAACATAAATCACACCATGTCATTCCTTTGCTAAAAGCAAGGGCTTCCCTTGGCACTCAAACAACACCTGGAAATCTTGCCCTGGTTTCGGGGTCTTGTGTGATCTGCCCCTGTCCATACCCGATTTTAGCTCTTCCCTTTCTCTCCATTGCTCACGAAGTGGCAGCCACAGCGGCCTCTTTGCCATCACTCAAACTGCCAGGCCCACACTTGCTGCCGGGCCTTGGCACATGCTATTCCATCTGTCTATACAGTTGTCTCTGCATGGCTAGTTCTTTCCAGTGGTCAGTCTCAGTTCACAGGTCACCTACCTAAAGCAGTTCCCCTTACCTGGGCTTTTCTTTCTTACCGCATAACAGATATTTATTTAGTTTCAGTTACCAGCCTTCTTGCTCTAGAATGGAAGGCCTATGAGGGCAAAAGGCTTTTTCTGTCTTGGTCACTGCTGTAGCTTCAACATCAAGAACATTACCTGGCACACAGTACGTGTGTGTTGAGTGAATAGACCATGGCATCCTCAAACTACAGAACCCTGGCCCCTAATAGCTTGGAAGCAGAGAATTCTGGACTCTTAGACCCAGAGAATCATCCAACGATGGAGCAGCTCAACTTGAAGCCTCTTAGGACCGTTCAGCACAGCGAGTCAGATCTGCAAAAGTCTATCCCACCACTGTTCGGCAAGTGACAAAACCGAGGCCCAGAGGGCTGGGGACACTTGCTGGCAGATCAAGATGGCAACAGAGCGAGTATCCTGGAACTCTCAACTCTGCCCAAAGCAGCCTCCTGGAGCAGGGCGGGGCACAAGCCAGGCTGCCCTCAAAGCTGCCTCCCTTTCGGCCTCCATGGCCAGCCGTGGGGGAGGGGCAGCCAGTGCCCGAGCCCCAGATGTGGCCCAGTCAGCAGTGGCCCGCGAAGGAGGGTCAATGCCACACAGTTCTGGGGCTGGGGGAGGGGGTGCTCAGGCCGGCGGGCGCCTCACAATGAGGTTTTGTCCTCCGGGGGCTGCTCTCGGAGCTGTTGCTCTTAGATATATAGGATGGGGTTTTGCTGGCGGCCCCAGCTGTGTGTGCTGACCATGCCCCCCCCACCCCGCAGGGCTGGGCGGAGAGGGGGGAGAGGGGCTACACTGAGACGCCTATTCTTTCCCTACTGATACACCCAGAGGTTTTTCTCCCTCTGCAGACTCCCTTAAGACAATTGTTATTCTCCACGCTGCCCTCTCCTCCCCCCGGGTCAGGCCTGCCTGCAGACAAAGTAGACACCCGCCCACACCATGCAATTTTTTTGAAGTGAATTTATTTTATGGGTTGCCTCGGACCAGCCGGAAAACCAGCTTTTTACGGGCCTCCACGCACCCACAGGTCCTTCCTCCATAACCCACGTGGTGCCTACACGCCCACCCTCTGAGGGCCATCCGAGGGGCTGACCTTGCCCTTGTCCTGCTCATCAAGGGCTAGGGTAGAAGGGAAGACATGCATTTTGTCCCTAGCACCCCGACTCCATTATATTATCATCTATTATGAGGACAGACTAGTCAGCCTCTGCAGCAACCTTGAAGTTGGACAGGGTGGGGTGGAGGAGCCTCCTGTTCATCCTATAGAAGCTGACCTGGCTGGGGGTGCTCAGGCCCCGCCACCTCCCCTGATTCCGGCACTAGGTCACTGAGCAAAGGAGCAACTACCTACATGGGTGCTCATCTCTGGACTGGGGGACGAAGTGGCTGAAACTTCCCAGACTCAAGGGTTCAGCCAGGAGTTGAGGCTGCCTGCCAGCTCCATAATGAAGTTGGGGCCCAAGCACGGCTGGGGCAGAGGCTGGGCTGGTGAGGGAGCCCCAGAGAGGCACATAGAGGGGACTTGAGGGGTCCCATCTGTGTAGAGGAGTCCCCCCACTGCACCCCAGTTTCCCCACCAAGCCACAATGAGTGAGGGGCCGAGACTTCAGCCCTACCCCAGCAGACATGGCTGCCCCCTGTGGCCAGCGCAGCCCATTCTCTGATCTGTCCTCTGTCGTTGGAGGCCGCACCTGTGAAGCGTGGCTCATCATTCCCACCTCACAGTGCAGGTGAAGTAACGGGGAGGTGACAAGTGAATGGTGCTCTCTCCAGCTCCGGTCAGTTCCCAGTACCCCTCACTATCCCTGGAGTGGCAGCAGGGCCAGGAGGAGGTAGGGGACAGAGGGTAGCACTGGGGAGAGAGGCTCAGGGACCTTTGAGGGGAGGTGTGGTGACCAGGCCAGGAGGAGGTAGAGCCCTGGCCTCCCCACTGGGCCTCCCCACAGGACTCCTGGCCTCGTGTGGGCCCAGACAGCCCTGGCATCAGCCCAAAAGGGGGTGAGTATGAACCCAGTGATCCAGTAAGGTGGGGTGCAGCTTCCTCAGACTGGGCACACTTGGGAGTTGGGCACCTGTGGCGTAGACCTCCCTCCCAGACTACAGGAGCGCAGAGACGGGAGGGCCCAACCCAGGTCCTGAGTGGGGACCGGGAGGCAGAGTGCTGCTCCAGCCCTGCCCAGCACCTCACGAGAGCCCCTCCAGATCCTATACTCAGCTGTGTGACCCTGGTAAGCCACAGAACCTCTCTCACCCTTGGTTCCTTCTGCTTCTGCTGTGCTCCGTGGACAGGATAATTTGCAGACCGAGACCATGGGGTGAGAAGAACCTCTGAAAACCACTAGGAGAGGCTGGAGGCCAGAGGCCCAGATTCAGGTGCCTGGTCTAAGTGACCTTGAGCAGGTCTTCATCCTTACCCAGCCTCAGTTTCCTCTTCTGTTCAGAGGTCATGGGTGAAGACAGGCTCTGAGGCCGAGAGCACTGTTCTATCACCTTTCCCAACCTCTCACCAAGTAGGGCCACTCTAGACGTGGGGGGGGGCAGGCAGGGTGGGGAAGAGGAAGGTTGGCCAAAGTTTGACCGGGTCAGTGCCAGGGCCAGACTCAGCGGCCAAGGCGGGGCTGGCTGGCGGAACAGCGCCACCTGCTGTACAGAGGGGGCAAGCCCCGGCGTGGCGCTGGCAGGAGGCTCAGCAGCCTGCCTACCCTGGGCCCCTCCAGCCACTCTCCAGGCCTCACTGCCCTGGGGCCAGGCTGGGGCTGGGGTCCTGGGGTGCCCTGGGCCTGGCCACGTATTTTGTGCCCTCTTAGGGAGGCTCTCAGCAAGGACTTCTAGTGGCCCCTTCATTTCAGTGCTGTCCTGCTGGGATCTTCCACTCCTGTCCTAGCTCCCTGCACAGGGAGGTGGGCGTGGTCAGACCAGCCTGGCGCCCCAATCTCTGGTTCTGCAGTCTTGGGCAGCTTACCCTCTCTGAGCCTCAGACCACTTAGGGAGGAAAAAGTGACTAACAAGCTATAGCCTTCAGAGCTGAAACGGCATAGTGAACATGAATCCTCTGGTACATCTCTCACGCAAGCAGGACACCATAGTGGCTGTCCTCTTGCACAGGGCCTCTGAGGGTTTTCTGCCCCCTCACTGCCACTCAAAGCATGGCCCTGGGCCCATCACTGGTTGAGTGGGAGCCTGTTAGAAATGCAGATTCTCGGCTGGGAGGCCGAGGCGGGAAGATTACCTGAGGCCAGAAGTCATGATCAGCCTGAGCAAGAACAAGACCCCATCTCTACAAAAATAGAAAAAATTAGCCAGGTGCAGTAGCATGTGCCTGTGGTCCCAGCCACTCAGGAGGCTGAGGCAGGAAGATCACTTAAACCCTGGAGTTTGTGGTTGCAGTGAGCTATGACGACACCACTGCACTCTAGAGTGGGCAACAGAGAGAGATCCTGTCTCAAAACAAAAACAAAAGCAACAAAAAAAAAGAAAAAAGAGAAGAGAAGAGAAATGCAGACTCCCACCCCCACCCCAGCCCCATCGAACCTGCACCTCCATTTTAATAAGAGCCCAGGTGAGTCATGGACACTCAGCCCAGATCTAACCCAGATCTAACCCAGCTAACACTCAGCCTCAGACTGGGCTGTACCTAAACCAGCAAACACACCTCCAATTTGGGGGTGAGAACAGGCTCTGGTCCCAAGGAACCTGAGTGTCCCATTTAGGCTTTCTGGTTTGTCCACGGAACAGTCACAGAAGTCCTCTCCCCCCAATTCTGCTGTGACTTCTAACTCCCCTGTCCCGACCCGATGGAAGAGAGGTCACTCAAGCCAGTGTGCTTCTAACATCCAGTTTATACACAGCTCTATACAATATACAGAAACCTTTATATACAGATATATTTATAGAATAAGCTATATTAATTTGTCTCTCATTTATACAGCAATATTAGTTTGGATCTTTCATACATTAAGTACAAAAAAGGTCATGGGAGAATGGCACGTAGAGAGTGCGTGAGGGTCTGTGGGGCCCGGCTGCTCGCTACCGATTGCATAGGGAGTCGCCCAGGCCCCTGGGAGATACAGGCCAGCGCACGCTGGAGAGCTTGTGCTGTGGGTCTGGGGGATGGAGTGGGGGTCGGTCTGAGCCGAGCTGGGCTGAGGGGGGTGGCTCAGACCCCCCAATTGTGGTATGGGCGGAGGGGAAGCCGTGCAGCAGGCCCATCCTGCAGGGGCTTGTGGGGCAGGTCAGGGGTGGGCCGCCCCTGGGTGTCCAGGGCTGAATCCAAGCCTGCCTCAGTCCCAAACCTGAAACATGGTGTGACTGCAGCCTTGGGGGTGGGGGGGTCTGTCCCTGATGGCTCAGTCCTGGGCATGGGTGGGCAACACACCCACCTTAGACTTAGAGGTCTAGGACCTACCCTGGCAGGGGAGAAATTAAAAGGCCAGACTTCAAGTCTCTCCCTGTGACTGGCCGGGGTGCTTGTTGGAACCTTCCTCTGATTTAAGAATTTGTCTTGGTTTTGAAAGTCTAAGGGCCACTGGTTCCGTCTTGCTTCTGTGCTGGACTGAGCCTATGCCTTGACAGGGACAGGTGTCCTGCAGTATGAGGATAGGAGTCCCAGAGGGTGAGGGAGGCCCAGCTCCCAGGTCTCTGTCCCCTCTGTCAGGGCGGGCAGGTGTTCCCAGGCAGCCATCTAGGCCAGTCCTGTGGGGGCGGGGGGCCGGATACCAGTGATCATGGGATAGGGGTCTTGGTCAGGGGAAGCTAGCCCACGCGGGAGGTGGCAGGCGGGGCCGGAGTGGGAAGGACCATGCCTCCACGGAGGCAAGGCACAAGCAGGCAGTCAGCCATGCGGTCGGCGCCTCAGCACACACCACTTCTCCAAACCAGGGTCAGGGCAGCAGGCACAAGGGGGACAGATGGTGTCCGAAGCAGAGCTTGTCCCACAGCCCCACTGCACAGGTCCCATCATGCTCGCTGACTGTTTTCCGGGCAGGTTGGGAGAGGCTGCAGGCAGGGCAGGCAGGGTGGGCAGCCCCCAGCACCCCTTCCTCGGGAATGGTGCACACTCATGCACATGCACACACACGCCCAACACTAGCATGCACAACCTCCCCCTTCCCCTGGGCAAGGCCGGTCTCCACCTCCCCAGCTGCTTCCCAAACCCAGCAGGGAAGGAACCCCTATGAGGGCCTCAGGCTAACCCAGTACAGCCCCTGAGCCCCTGGCCCTCCTGGCCTCTCCCCTGGGGAGCCAAGTCCCACAACAGTCCACTCTTGGCCCCACTTCCTGCCATCAGGACATTGGGGGAGGGAGCCAGGCCAGGGAGGAAGGAAGGCTGAGGGGGCAGAGGCATGTTGGTGTCAGATTCCAGGGCCCAGAGCTGCCTAGGCATGATGGGGTGACATAAAGGGGTCAGGTGGGGCCCCCAGAGGAAGGGGGCTGGGTGCCTTCCTTCCTGCCAGGGCACTGACTCTGCAGCCAGGGTGGTCAGAACAGTGCCTACCACCCTTCGAGTGGCCAGGCAGCCAGTAAGCAGCAGGCAGGCAGGGCAGGCCTGGGGCCAGGACCCATGACACAGGGCTCAGCATGAGGGCCACGGAGCAGAGGAGGGGTGGTCCTCACCCCACCCTCCCCCAGGCCCCTCAAGGCCCCTGGGCTGCCTGGGCCTTGCTCAGAGAGGGGCTACTGAACACGACTGGGCAGGATGAGGGGCTGCAAGCCCAGGACATGTCCTGAACCAAGCCCAGCAGCTTCTGTAAACATATACAGCACTGCAGGCCACCGTGGTGGGTGTCACCCCAGGGGGCTGGCCAGCAGGCACCAGATCTGGGGGGTGGCCAGGGCAGATGCCAGCCTGGACCACAGATGAGAAATGTGGGGAGGGGCTGCTCTCCGTCTCGGCCCTGGGAGGGCAGCAGGAGGCAGTGACGGGGAGGCAGCTTGCCCACTGCCTGTCTAGGAACAGGGGCGCCAGGATGTCCCCATGGGGGCAGAGTACAGCCCACTCGCCTGGCAGGCTGTCCCAGGCTCCTCCCTGCTCCATACCCTTCCCATTTCTCCCCATCTGGGGTGCCAGATTCCAGCCGCCTTGGCTCTGGGGGTCCAAAGCTGAGGTAGGGATGCGGACCCCCAGCTCAGCAGCAGTGCCCCATGCCTGAGGCTAAACTGGCCCTCGGCGCCTCTCCTCAAAGCTGCCCGGCTGGAGGCAGCCAGTAGGTGCCCACAGGGCCACCTGCTCCGGCCCGGGCGCAGCTGGCAGCGCGGCTGGGGTGCTAGCGTGCTGAGATGACCAGCTCATCCTGCTTGGCGGGGCTGGCCCCGCGGCCGGTGGGGGTGGAAGTCCGGACCTTGTCCGCTGCCAGGCACTCCTGGCTGCTGAGGCCCGTGGGCGTCAGGTCCATGAGCTCACCCGAGGAGCTGAGCGGGAAGGAGGGCGACAGTGAGATGCCCGAGGAGGGGTCGGCTGAGCCAGCAAAGAGCCTCGGGGGCTTGGGCACCAGGTTGGGCTCGAACTGCGCACGCAGCAGGATCTCTTGCTGGCTGGGCGACTTGGGGCCCTCGGTGTAGTCGCTGGTGGGGCTCTCGGGCACCACCATGCAGTAGAGGTCCTGGAAGGAGCTGCTCTTGCTGTCCAGGTTGAAGAGGCTGTCGATGAACTCCGCGAATTCCAGCACCTGAGGGCTAGGCGAGTCCCCCAGGCGCCCGTTGTGCAGTGCCAGCTCCCCGCAGGGCGCCGCCCCGCCACCCCCACCGCCCACCTCTTCCTCCTCCTCATTGGCCACGCTGGGGGGCCGCTCGGGGGTGACGCCCCCACTGCCCAGGGCCGCCTCCAGGGGCTGCGTGTCCTGAGAGTGCTTGGACAGGCTGTCGGCTGCCAGCAGCTCGGTGCGAGAGCTCAGGGACGGGTTTTCCTCGGGGATGGCGGGGTCGATGTAGAAGAGGTGGCCCTCGTCACGCTCCAGCACGGCGTGGAGGCTGGGCGAGCCGCGGATGCTGCGGAAGCCCGAGGAGCGGCGCGAGTCGAAGCTGTACAGCGACTCCGTGTCCGAGAGGCTCTCCATGGTGGCCAGCGGCGCCCGCCGTGCCTGCAGCTCTGCCGCCAGCCGCTCCTGGGTGGACAGCAGCAGCAGCTCCACGGGGTCCTGGCGGGCTGCCGCGGCAGCAGGCACCGGGGACAGCAGCTGCCCCTCCGAGAAGCCCTCCAGGCTCATCTCAGATTGGGACTTGCTCCTGTAGAAGGAAGGCAGGGCAGGGGCTGTGACACTCACAGGGGGCAAAGGAGACCAGCACCCCAGCCTCCTGGCTGGAAGGCGCTTGGCAGGAACCATGGCTACAGTTAATTCAGCAGCTGTTGAATGGTTTGGGGCAGGAAATGCTTATTTCAAAACAACTCACAAGAACCCAAGAGAGAAGACAAAAGAGCTCATGCTGGGTGAAGCCAGGGCGGGGCCCTGAGGGGCTAAGGCCCCAGAAACGCTGCTGGGGTCCCCTACACTGGTACCCCTCTTGCTGTACTGATGGGACACTGAGGCCCTGAGAACTGGCTGCCCTAGGTCACTCGTGAGCCCACGGTGGGGTGGGAGAGACAGAGAGAGGCAGAGAGAGAGAGGAGAGGGATGAAGGAAGCTGGGAGGAAGGGAGGGGAGAGAGCCCTGCCCAGAGCTGGCCCAGTGGTCCCATTGCCCCTCTCAGGACCAGCATCTGTCTCTCTGTGCCACTCCCAGGGCTCCTGCCACTTCCTCCCTCATCCTGGGGTTCCCCCTGCCTCCCTGGTAGGTTGTAGCCCTCTGCTGGACAGACAGCTCTACAGCCCCTCACTCCGCAGACCAGCCTGCAGGGAGGGAGGGGAGAATCGGGAGTGGGCGGCTGCAGCAGTCACCCTGGCTGAGAATGGACACGGACTCCTTCATCTGGCCATGCGCCTGCCACAGGAAATGGCAAAGAGGGATGTCCAGTGTCCCTACCAAGCGCCAGCAAGCAGGGACCACCTTTCTCAGCAGCCTCTTGGCCAGATCCATGACCGAGGGCACAGATCCTCCCCTGGAAGAGCCACTGCTTCAGAGCCTGACACCCCGAGAGTAGGTGTGAATGCAGAGAGTGCCTGCAGCCCGTGAGCACGTGTGCAAGCCGCTGTGGCTTTTGTGTTTTAGAGACAGAGTCTTGCTCTGTCGCCCAGGCTGCAGTGCAACGGCCCAGTCAATCACAGTTCACTGTGATCTCCAACCCCTGGGCTTGAGTGATCCTCACATGAGCCACAGAGCCTGGCCATGCCTCTGTGTTTACGTGTGCGCATGTGTAGACCAAATGTCTGTGTTTGTCGCCCAGCCCATGTGCGTCTGTGTGCCTGGGTCTGGGCAGAAGCTCAATCATGCATTTACATCTATGTCTGCCACATGTGTCCTTGTATATGTGTGTCTCTGCCTCTGTTTTTGTGAGTGTCCTATACACGTGCATGTTTGCATGGGGCTATCTGTGTATTTATAACTAAGACTTGTGTGCACATGTACTACCTACCTGTGAGTTTCATACTAGTGTGTGTGTGTGTGTGTGTGTGAACACGTGGGTGTCCATCTGTTTGGGTCTAAGTGAGTGTGAGTGAATCTGTGTGTTTGTGGCCTGAGGTCTGTGTGTGCCTAGATGCCCCCAAGTCCACGTGAGCTTCAGGGACGGTAGGCTGGGGGACAGTTAGAGCAGAGGGAGAGAGCTGCAGCGCAGAGGGTCCAGTTCAAGCCCTCCTGGGCAGAGCTCTATGAACACACTGGCCAGTGTGTGCACAGAATGTGTGTGAAACATGCATTCTGAAACCACACACCCCAGGGGTGGGCAGGGGGAGGCCAGGACTCACCGGACGCTGCTGTTGCGGTGGTCTGCGGCGGGCAGCTCCAGGGCGAGGCCGGCAGGCATGGGCGGCCCCGTGGGGTGTGGCTGCTGCTGGAAGATGAGTTCGGGAGTCAGGTCCACCTCAGTGGGGCTCACCATGACCTTGGCAGCAGAAAGCAGAGCTGTCTTCCCTTTGTTGTAGTTCTCCAGTACCTGTGGACAGGATGGGGCGAGCTGGTGGTGGAGGAGCGGCGGCAGACCCAGCCCTGGGGCCAGAGTGGGCAGGGGCCCAAGCCCAGGCTTCTCGGGCCACACACAGCCTCATGAGGTCCCATGGGTCCCACTCTCTTTCTCCTGAGGTCCCTGCTCAAGAAGGCCTAGGACTTGCCCTGCAGTCCGACAAGGTTGGCGTGTCCTTGCCCTGTGTCCAGCCTTTCAGTAGTCAGGGGGACAGCTGAGGCTGTCGCTGCTTGGCTATGTGTCCCTTAAGTGCCAGGTGGCCTTCAGGGCCTCTGAACTTAGCCTGCCTCAGGGACAATCCCCTGGGAGTCTCCTAAATGCCTCCCCACCATGGGGCAGTGTGGAGATATAGAAAGAGCCAGGGGTGTAGAGTCAAAGGACTTGAGCTGGGCTTTCTCCCCCCCCCCCCTACAACCTCCCCCCAAACTCAGCTGCGGACTCTGGCTCAGCCACCTGCCTTCCCTGAGCCACCTTTTCTGTGAAATGGGGACAATGATCTGACCTGCAGGGCACTTGTGGGTGCTGCTGAGGGGCTGCCTGGGGCTCACCTTGTTGAGGCCCTCCATGACCACGTAGGGCAGGTGCTCGTGCAGCATGGCCGGCGAGATGATCACCTCGTTGAAGGCCTTGTTGTCGCCCCAGATGGCAAAATAGGTGGGCTCCTCCTGCTCACAGCAGCTGAGAGGGACACGGCAGGCCAGAGAGAAGTTGAGGACTGTTGGCCCCCAGGGCCTGGCTCTGCCCTTTGCCCATGCATAGCAGGGCTGGGGTGGATTTGGAGGCCCCTGCCCAGCCTGGCCTGGCCTGCCCTGTGCTCAGCCTGACGAAGGCTGACCTTAAGCCTCAGTCACAGCCCCTACGTAGCCTTCTCACCTGCTCCACCTGGGCAGGGCTCAGCTCACCGGCTTTGCACTGGGGGGCAGCCCATAATGGGGAGGAGGGGCCGGGACCCAACCCTCTGAAGGAGCAGGAAGTCTGCCCACTTACCCACCCCTGTTCTCTCTCCTGCCCCGGCCACCCATCCCTGCTCACAGCTATGTGCCAACTAATCCTCTCAGTGATGCCAAGTGAAAACAGGGGTGTGAGTTGGCCAGGGCCTTCCGGGTGAGCCTTCCGGGTCCCTATTTTCAAATGGACCATGAGTTGGGGGAGCTGCCCTGGGAGCCACCAAGGAAGGGCTGACACTGAGAGAGGAGCCTGGAGTCCCGCTCGCGGCTGGCCTCTTGTTCCCCTTCCAGAACCCAGGCCGGGGAAACACCCTCGGTGGGGGTCCTGGGTCACTATCTGTCAGCCTCGGCCCCCAGACCCGAGGGGTGACTGAACCAAGGCCGGCCTTCCCCCCACCGCCCCTGGAGGACTCAGCCCCGCCCCGGCCACCGCTGCCCTGCAGCAGCCGACCCAGGACAGGGGGCAGCACCTACCAGCACTGCTCCGCGGGGTGGTTGTGGACCACGTGGATGATGCGGCCGGGCGGGTACAGAGGAGTGCTGGCCGAAAGGGCAATGGTCAGGTCGCTGGGGTGGGTCCAGAGCCGCGTGTTGGCCAGAGTGGTCACCTCCACCTCCTCAGGCAGCTCTGACTTGGGGATGCATTTGGTGGCCCCCACGATGATTCGCCACTGTGTGGGGCAGCAGGGAGATGAGGACAGGGCTGAGCAGCACTGGCTGGGGGCAGGGGCAGGGGTGCCGAGAAGGAGGGCTCAACAGGTGAGGGGGGCGGGTGACGGGAGGGAGAAGGACAGTGGCCAGAGCAGCAAAGTTGGTGCCCACCTGAAGAGGCAGAGGCTGAGGTGTACGGTGGCCAGATGGCCAATAAGATGCCAAGGGCAGATGACATGGAATTGCTGAATTTCAGGGCTGGCAAGGGGCTGGAAGCCCAGCCAACCCCTCATCTAGTGGATGGGGAGATAGGCCCAGTGAGGGGCAGGGACTTGCTCTAGGTCACTCCGCAAGTCAGAGGCAGAACAGACCCTGAAGTTCAGCCCAGCTGTGCCCGCCAGGGCTGGCCTGACAAACGCCCTGGACTGGGTCTGAAGGAAGCAACTCCACCTCCCCGGAAGCAGGCTCCTCCTGCAGACGTGGTCCCACAAAGCTCTGCTGCCTGCCCGCTGCCCGGAGCCTGCTACCTGGCCCAGGGCCCTGCCTGCCACGGGGTCACGGGCACCAAACCTGGGAACAGTCCAGACTGGGAAATGGCGGTGAGGCCTACCTGGTAGGGGGTTAACAGGGTGGCCTGCTGCTCTGCACCTGCTGCCTCCTGCACCTGGCCTGCTCCAGGGCGCCTGGCCTGGCTGCCGAAGGCCGACTTGGCACGGGAAGAGCCCACTAGTGTCCTCTAAAGCCCTGGTGCGGATTAGGAAGGGCTGACCCCTCCTCTTGGCCACCGCAGAAAATCGGAACAAACTGTACCCAAATCCTCTCCACAGGGCATTTCCAGCTTCCTTGAGCCTGGGAGCCCCAGGAGGCTCCCATAGAGGCCCCCCTTCACCCGCTCACAGCGCTAAGCCGCAGGGATTACGTTCTCCTGACTTCGGGCAGGTCTGTGGGATGGGAGTCCTGATTCCATTATAACTTGTCACGTGAGCAAAAGCAAATCCCTCCCTCTATGGGCCTCAGTTTCCCCATCTGCACAATGACAGGGGGCGGATGGGTTGAGCTTAAAGATGCTGAGGGTCTGATAGCCTGAAGTTTGATGATACCAGCCATACCCAGCCTCAGCCACGGCTGCGGCCTCTTGTGCTTTGTCCCAAGGGACTGGCAGGGACAAGGACAGGGACAGACAAGGCTGCCGAGGCCAGGGTGCCGGGTAGAAGCTCACTTTGGGCTTGGTGCTTCGCTGTAGCACATCCAGGAGCTGTCTGCGGAAGCCTTCCAGCTGCGACAGGCCGATCCTGGGGAGGGCGAGAGATGGGCCTGGTCAGTTAGGCCCAGCCAGGGGCTGGGAGGGGCAGTGGGGACAGTGGGGGCAGGCGCACGCCCAGCCCGCAGCAGGGAGACCAGTCAGCCCGGATCCCAGGGGTGGAGGTCAGCCTGCAGCTCAGAGGGCAGAGCTGAGAAGGGCGAGGAGCCTGGCTTCACCTTGGCAGCTGAGGGTGGGACGGGGGCCCTAGGGAGATGTGGGGGCTGGGACTGAGAGAGTGGGGTGAGGCCCAGGGGAGGGAGGAGTAACTTGGCAGGGGACCATGGGCTGGGGTGACTTGCCTGGGGACGAGGTCTTTGCCCAGGACCACAGCAGTCACAAATTCCTTGGAGTACTCCATCGCATCCTCGCTGCAAGGGAAGCCAAGGTGGCGGCTGAGTCAAGGGGGAGGGGCCATGGTGTTCCAGAGCAGCCCTGCCTCGGCACCCCTCCTCCAGCTCCTGCACCTGCCAGGGAACCCCTCCTCCAGTTCCTGCACCTGCCAGGGAACCCCTCCTCCAGTTCCTGCACCTGCCAGGGAACCCCTCCTCCAGCTCCTGCACCTGCCGTGGCACCCCTCCCCTAGCTCCTGCACTCAGGCCTTCTGGGGAGCTGACAGGTGCCAGGCTAGGCTGCTCGCTCCCTGCTCTACCTCCTGTTGCTAAGGCTCTGCTGGGGTAGATCCCAGGGTCTGCGCAGCGGGTCCCCACCACCTCCACGCTCCAGCCACCAGGCCGCTCCCAGGCCTCCCTGCGACTGCCCAGTGAAGCCAGACTGCCCAGTCTGGCCCTCAGCCCCCACCAGGTCCTACCTGCCCCAGCCAAGCTGGAGGCCCCAGACCACTCACCTGAGCAGGCCCCCAGGGGGAGAGTAGGCAAAGCACTTGAGGGTCGGGTACTGTGGGCGCAGGAGGAAGGAGAGGATGGCAGCAGTGCCTGCGCCCAGGGAGTGGCCCACCACGATCAGGCCGTAGTGCTTGGTTCCGCGGCCCTGGGGACCGAGAGAAGCCTGAGCGCCCTGCCACACTGCCTGCCAAGTGCACTGCCTCAGCCGACACCAGGGACACAGAGGGTCCTCCCAGAGTCCTGGGATCATGTCTGTGTTGCATGGATGCTGGGGCAGAGGGAGAGCCAAGCTGGGTCCCCACAGAGCGACTGCCTAGGGAGACCCTTCCAACAAACCCCCACGTATCCTTCCAGACCTTGCTCAGGGGCCGCGTCCGGGAAGCCCTCCCTGACTTTCCAGGAGTGGCTCCCTCCCTGCTAGGCCCGGGAGAGACCTTTTCATCGCCACAGCGGTTACGTTACACTCTGTTATAATCATTTGGTTACCTGCCGCCACCCCTTCTACCCTCATGACTGGACTGAGTCCCCTGAGGCCAGGGACTGCTTTGCTTTGGAAGGGGCAGCTGGCAGCCTTGGGGGCTCTGGCACTGGAGCGGCAGTGGGCAGGGCTCGGGTCATCCCCAAGCCAGGCAGCACTCCTCCTCTCTGCTCTGTGATTACTTTGTCATTCTGCTCCATAGAATTTCCTTCTGACGAATGGTTCTGCAGCATGAGGCTTAGAAGCCACCCAGCCCAGATCATCTTTGTGTCTCCAGTGTCTGGCACAGAGCAGGTGCCATGACTGCAGGTGGGGCAAGCAGGGCCCCAGGAGGAGCCAGCACAGAGGAGGAGGGTTGGCAGGACCGAGCAGGGAGCGGTGGGAGCCAGTGTCAGACGGGGCATCGGGGGCGGAAGTGAGGCAGGCCCCATCATTTGTCCCCTCCCCTTTGCTGCCTTGTGAAGGGGGAACAGAGGGTGGCATAGAAGATGCCTCACCAAGTCTCGCCCGAAGGCCTGGGACAGGACCATCTCTTGCTCCAGCTTCTTCTTGATGTACTCAGCTGAGAGGACCATTCCCTGGAGAGGAGGAAGAGAGTTGGGTGTTGAAGGGACCTGGTGACCAGCAAACCACAGCGCTGCGGCTCACTAACCCTGTCCCGCCCACTTTCCCCTCTGGTCCTCATAACAGCCCAGCTGTGGGGGCTGAGGGACACTAATCACGCCATTTCCACTTCACAGATGAGGAAACTGAGGCTCAGAGGGGTGGTGTGCACAACAGAAGCTGGCGTGACCTCTTCCCAGCTGCCTATTTGGCTTGGGCAGGGCTCTGGGGGTCTCAGTGGGTGGGCTGCAGTGGACCTTCCAGATAAATCCACACCTCTCTGACCAATCTCTTCCAGTGAGCCCCGTGGGCTGGGAGGAACTGCCCACAGCAGCGCACGCCTGCATGCTGGCAGGGGCGGGGGAGGGACTCCCGGGCGGGGTACCTTGTGGCCCAGCCAGGTGCCGTGGTGCCCCTCCACGGGGAGGCGCTCAGCATCGCCGGTCAGGTCGGTCAGGGCGTCCTGGGGGCGAGAGCAGAGACAGGTGAGGGGGTGCTGAGGACAGGAAGAGGGAGGCAGGCACCCCCAAGGGCTGGGAGCCACGGGCAGCATACCTTGGGGGACAGGGTCCCCCGGATACTGATCACCACCTTCTTCTTGTCATGGTCCACAGCCACGTAGAAGGGTGTTTCATAGACCTAGGAGGTGGGCAGCTTGTGAGCCTGAGTGGCCTCTGGATGGGGCCAGACTCGGGGAAGGTGACCTCAGCATCTCTTTCCTGGCCAGGAAATCTGGCTCTGCCAGCCATGAGGCCCTGGCCACCTGCAAGACCGACAGCTCCCAAAGTCACCGTATTTCCTGCCCGTCCCCAGCACACAGGCCCGCCCTGCCCTCCTGGCTCCTTCCCGACACGGGCAGCCCTGAGCGCTGCCATCCTGCCTGCTGAGTCCAGATGGATGGCTGCCCCTGCCCTCATTCCCTTTCCCCAAAGGGCTGGGGCCGGGAACCCCAGTGCTGGGTGTGGGGTTGGTGTCCACTCTCTCTGCCCCAGAGGTGGTGCCGGCCAGGGTCTAGGGAGAAGGGGGGGGTCCACATCTGGTCTGCTCAGGGAGGCCAGAAAGGATGGCCTCGCCACCCCAGGCCTCTAGCTGTCTGCCCTGGCGACACCAGGCCCCAGCCCTGCCTGGCCCCACCCCACGCTCACCGCATCATGGCAGGAAGTGTAGACGATGTCCACCGCAGTCATGTTCTCGTCCAGGAAGTGGCGCCGGATGGCAATGGCATTACAGCCGCAGCAGTTGTCTTCCTCGATGGTGACTCCAGGGGCGAACCGGGGCCTCGCAGGGCACAGGCAGCACCTGGGGTAGGGTGGCAGAGAGCTCAGGGCCAGGGAACCCCTGAGGGAGCAATCTTCTCCTGCCATCCTCCCTGGAACCAGCTCCGGTTGGGCTTTCAGCCCTACCCCTTCTAAATCATCTCCAAAATGGCCCTTGCCAAGTCCTGGGTGAGCACATTGCCGAATCTATTGGCTGTTCCCAGTCCTCCTCTTACTGGAGCTCTTGACAGCGGCCGGCCCAGGGCCCCTCCTCTCCTGGATCACTCCTGCAGGTGGGGCCTCCTCACGGCACCCAACACTGAGGGGCCAGGGGCCAGCCCTGGGCCTCTGCATCCCTCCAGCTGTGCTCACACCTCTGTGTCCTCATCCCGCCTTGGGCTCAGGTGCAACCTGTGGTCCTGCGCTCGGGACTCCAGACCTGCTCCGACCTCTGGGTGCTCCACCCAACCACCTATGCGACATCCTCCCTCGGACATCTGGAAACTTCCAGGTCCCAAACCCTGCCCCTGGCTGCCTGGGCCCACCAGGTGCTCGGCCCCTCCCGCTGCAGTCGTGCCACTCGGTCAGCACAGCCACTCGGCTTTACCTTCAGACTCAGGGCCGGACCCTGACTGCTCCCTCACCTACACGCCCTCCCCTATCTGCCCAGGAGTAGTGCAGTGGCCGTGACCAGCGTCCCTGTCCACACTTGCCCCCTACGTTCTCAACGCAGCAGCAGAGTGACTCTGTTAAGACAATTCAGGCCGTGCGGCAACGCCCTGCCCACCCCACCTGGCCTGGTCTCTCCACCTCCTTGCCCTGTTCAGACGCCTGGACACAGCCCGCCGGCCACAGGCCTGCCTCAGCGTGTTTGTATCTGCAGCTCCTTGTGCCCAAGAGCTCTTCTGCCCTCACTTCCTCAGGCCTCTGTTCAAATGTCATGGTCCCGGGATGGCTACCCTGGCCACCCCGTCTAGCATAGCCCGCCCTCCCCTGCCCCTGGAGCTCCCCATCCCCACCAGGCACCCAGCTTTACACCTGCCCAAAGCACCCGTCTGCTGCGACATACTACGTATCTCCTCGTCTGTCCCGTCTGCCCCCCTGCTGGCCAGGGAGCTCCACAGGGCAGGCCCAGCACCGGAAGTAGCGCCAGGCACACTGCAGGCCCCCTGAAAGGGGTCGAGGGAGCGTCCCCGCTGGGCACCCACCTAGGCGCGGCTGCTCCCCAGGCCACCAGAGGGAGCCAGCACCCAACAGATCGGGCTCCAGCTGCCTGGAGCATGTGACTGGCCTGCCAGCTGTCATGGGGTGACAGCTGAGATTTTATTAAGAATCCTGAATTTTGGTGATGTTAGGAGTTTTGTCTCTACTCGGAGAAGCAGCACCTGTGGGCTTCTTACACACTTTCCAACAAGCAGAGGCCTCGCTAAGGAAGTCACCGGGCCTGGGGGTGGGAGATGGCCCAGTGCATGCTGGGAGAGCAGGGCCCACATGCCGCCAGCCCAGGCAGCAGCAGCAGGCCTGGGTCTGGGGGTCCCGGGGCCTGGGGGTTGTGCAGCGGCCCTCTCTCCAAGCTCAACTGAGCATGCTGCTGTAACAGCGTCACCTCAGAGACTGGAGGCAGGTTTGAACCCTTGCCCTGGAGTGTCACCTCCTGACCATGAGGGTTCTAAGCCTCAGTTTCCTCCTCTGTAAGAATGAGTGCTGACAGCTACTTCATGAGGCTGGTATGAGGTCAAAGGCCCAAGATGCAGAAAGGGCCTGGTACACAGCTGGTGCTTAGTAAGTGGTGGCTCCGCTCTCTCCAGAGAGAGGGCTGCCTCCGAGCCGGTGACCCGAGGCCCACAGCCTGGACAGGAGAAGCCCCTCAGCATCCTCCGGGGCAGCACGCCCTCCTTGAGGAGGCTGTGGGGCCTGAGCACCAGCCGGTCTCTGGCAGGGCGTCTCCTGCCCAGGGAGGGAGGCCCACCACACGCCCAGGGCAGGGCGCAGCTGAGCGGCTCTCCCGAGGGCTTGCCGTGCTCTGGGTGGAAGAACCCCTGCCAGGTGGGGGCCTGGCCCCAAGGCAGGTGGGCAGCCCTTCCTCTGACTGGCCCTGAGAGCCTGGCTGCTGTGGACAGCTGGGGTGCTGAGGCGGGCACTGGCCTCCAGCCTGTGTCCTGCTGTCCTGGTCTGCAGGCCTGCCTCCTCCCTGCCCACAGGCACCGGGGCCTTCCAGGCAGGGGCCTGCTTGGCCCTCCTGGGCTCTGAGGACGCCCTGCTCTCTCTCTCTTTCTCTCTCACACTCATTCTCTTGCTCTCTCTCTCTCTCTCTCTGTCGCACTGAAAAGTTCTGACACCAATGCCAACGTCCCTCCTGTCTGCAGGGCACAGAGCCCAACCTGCCACTGACTCTCTAGACTCTGAAACACCCTAGGGGCAGGTAGGACAGACACCACTAGTTACAAATGAGGAAACTGAGGCTCCAAGTGATGCCCCACACTGCCAGTGAGTAATGGAGCAGGGCCCGCCAGAGCCCCAGTCTCAGGACTCCTGGCCTGGTGCTCATTTTGAGAAGTTCTCAGCCACACCTGGGACTCCCAGGGATCCGGGGAAGAATGCCAGGCACGTACAGCTGGCAAAGGTGGGAAGGGGGCATGAGGTGCCCTGGTCCTCTCGGATCAGCCGCTGGGGGTGGTGAGCGCAAGGCCCCGAGAACCGCCAGCTTTCTGGAGAGGAGGCACAGCAGGGCAGGCGTGGCTGCTCCGGGCCCCGAGGACAGGGGTGTCGAGGACAGAGGCTGCCCGCCCAGCATGCCAGCCTTTCCAGAACAGGAGCCTAGGGAGCTGTCCTCCTTCTGCCTGGCATGGGCTGAGGGCGGAGACACCAAGGACGGGGAGGCGCTCTCCCTGGAGCAGGTGCCCTTCCCTGGCCCACTTAGAACAGAGTCTGCCCCAGCCCCAGGCGGTGGGCTGCGGTGGAGCCAGGCTGCAGGCCAGGTCTGGGGCTGGGGCCCTTCCTCGCTCCTGGTGAAGAAGGTTGGAGCCTTTAAAGGGTCTTCTTGGTGCCTTTCCAGAGACCTCTATGGATCGGGCGTCCCTACCAGGAAACTGCTTTCTTCCAGAAAGGCAGAGCCCAGGAGGGGAGCTGAGAGAAGGAAGAATGTGGACAGAAGGGGATGCTTGAGGGGGCAGAGAGAAATCCAGATGGGGAGGGAACCAGCAGCGTGGACATTACGCAACGTCTCTTTTAGTCCTCTCCAGAAAAATTCTATGAGGTCTCAACATTTCCATTTTACAGATAAAGAAACCGAGGCTCAGAGAGGTAGACCAGCTTGCCCAGGGCTACACGTGACAAGTGTGATTCACACCCAGAACTGTGTGATTCCAAAGCCTACAAGGCCACTGCCCAGGGATACGGCAGAACTAGAAAGGCCCAGAGAAGGTGAGGAGGACAGCACTCAGGCCAAAGGCGGGAAGGAGCAGAGCGGTAGGCACAGTCCTGTTAAGGGGGACCCCCCTGGGGCATCCAGCTTCGTTGTCTCAGCCCCTCCCTGCACACAGGCTGGGAAGGGGGGCGTTCGCTATCGTGCTGGGGACGAGAGGGTACTCACGAGCAGGACCGAGCCAGCTGGCAGAGGCCGCAGGCGGGCTTCCGCATCAGGTACATGGGCCACCCGTAGGCGGCCAGGGCAAACAGCATGTAGTAGCAGACCTCCTTGTAGCGGAGCATCTCGTGCT
The DNA here is from genome assembly GCF_040939455.1 of Microcebus murinus. Taxonomy (NCBI): domain Eukaryota; kingdom Metazoa; phylum Chordata; class Mammalia; order Primates; family Cheirogaleidae; genus Microcebus; species Microcebus murinus. The sequence continues at coordinate 14,163,898 of NC_134107.1, forward strand.
GGAAGAGAGGAGGAGGAGGGTGGTCACCTCCTGCCCTCCCTGCCTGCAGCCCCCCGACCCTGCAGAGCCACCCCCCGGAGGGAGGGGCCGCTGGTGTCCTCCTGAGAGGTGGGCCGGGCCTTGGCGGAGGGACTGCTCCTCCAGACGATAATTGCATTTCCCTAATTATCTCCGTGCAACCAGGGCACGGAGCCTCCTGAGACCTGTCCTGTTGCTCCAATCTCAGAATTAATGATTTGGGGACAGAAAATCACTCGGAGCACTGGATCGATTTCCTCGCCTGTTTTCCAGAGGAGGGAAGAGAGCGAGGGGGCGTGAGTAGCAATCACCCCACCTCAGCAGGCGGGCCTGAGAAGGGACTTTGCTGCTGGGAAAATTTAACCCTGAGAGGGCCCGGGCCCTCCAGCTGGGGTGTCCAGGCCGTGGGCAGCAGGGTGGGCTGTGCTGGGCAGGAGACCAAGTCTCTCTGGTCCGCAGTTCTCTGTCTGCAGTGCAGGGAGACTCCAGCTTGACTCATGGGGCCACAGCCGCCCAGGGCTCTGGGGAGGGGCTGCGTCTGGGGGAGATTGCATCTCCCTGGAGGAAGGTGCCAGTTTGCAGCTCAGTGTGTCTCTGCTGTGGACACCACGCTGGTTATCAGCTGCTGGGCTGTGGGGAGGCGGGGGCAGAGGTGTCCCAGCCAAGCTTCCCATCTCTCCTGAGTGCCCCAGGCACCAGGAAGACTCAGCACTTAGAGGGAATTAGTCACCTTGTAAAAGTTAAGGAGGGTGATTAGTCACCTTGTGAACTGAAATAGGTAGTGCCTTAATCAGGGCCCAGAGGGGTGGAAGCGTCCCTGGGCCGGCTCTGTCTGCTCTTCAGGAATGAGAGCGGAGGGGTAATTGAGGGGTAATTATCCTCTCAGCAGGGAGCTCTCTGGAGGCCGGGAGGGCGGGGCAGGTGCTGGCAGCCTCTGCCAGGTGGCAGGTGTGGACCCCAGCACTCCAAGGCACACAGCTGCCTGCGCCGGCCCCTGCCCCCACCACGAGGGGTGGCAGTACAGCCAGGCAGACCCCCGTAAGTAAACGTAAAACGGAGACGAGCTGGTCTGCGGCACCAGCTGTGAACCTGGCTGTTTTTAGCGAGCATACAAAGGCCTGCTCCGGGGAGTGGGCAGACGCGCAGAGAGTGAGGCTTTTCCAAAGGACTGGGATTTCTAAGGGACCGAATCCCTCTAGCAGCATCCTGACCAACACCGTGCTGGGACCTGGGCCAGCGAGGGTCATCTCCTCCCAGCACAGCTCTGCACGCAGGGTGCGCCTGGTGTCACTTCACAGATGCAGGGATAGGCTCAGAAGGGATGGGGACTTGCTCAAGGCCACGGAGGCAGGCGGTGGAGCAGACACACACCCAAATCGGTTTGCTTCCAAGGCAGGGCCAGCCCCTCCCTGCTGCCAACTGTGGTTTCCATGGGACCAGCCCCACCTTTCCCTGTAGCATGCGAAGGGCGCTGGAGGAAAGGCTGTCCTACTAAGGAAGGCTGGGCAGCGCGGTGCCGTCCCACGGCCTCTGTCACCGCGGCAGCCACAGCAATAGCAGCTCACCCTCTGAAGCGCTTTGTACCCTCAGAAGGCCAGGACCGAACGTTTCTGAGCTTGGTTAAGGGATCCAGGGCATTGTTTGTGGAACCAGCGTGACGCAGGGGTCCTGTGGGGGCATGATCTGAGCAGGCCGGCTCCCCGCAGAGCCAACAGGGAGATGGCCAGGTGCCCTGCAGCCAGCACCGGGAGGGCAGCTGGGGCATCTACTTAGGTCATTCTGGCTGAGAGATGGACAGGGCGTGGGGTGGGAGGTGATTTCTGACTCACCGAGTTCTTGAGGTCGAGGTACTTGGTGTTTCTGGTCACTGGCATCCCAGACAGGAAGGCCAAGATGTCATTGTTTGCCTGTAAAGCAGACGCATGAAGAGGGGCCCCTGTTGCCCCACACCCAGCTGCGTGGCTGAGAAACGGGGTCCAGGCCCCGGGTCTGTCTGCTTCCCAAAGGCCTGAGAAGCCCTTAGGAGCACATGGCTTCTCACTCTTCCAAAATGCAGTCCGTTTTCCAAAATTGGACATTTCCCCATATTTCCAGTTGCTCCTCTTCTACCCAAAGCATCACACCCCTGGGGCTGCTCCGAGCCCTCACCGTGGGGAGGGCACTTGGTCTGAGATGCTGAGAGACGCTAACTGACAGGGATGTGCTGGCAGGGACGTGGGGGTGGGATGGAGTGGCAAACGCAGAGGCCTGAAGCTCAAAGCTGGCATCATCCACTAGGCCCCTGCGATTAGAAGTTCTTGGGGGCCGGCCCCAGAAGCAGCCACACGTGGCCCGGAGGGGGAGGCCACTCAAGCAGTAGTCATGGCAAGGCTGGCTGAAGGACAAGTGGGGGAGTGAGTGGCAGGTGACCTCCAGGACCCAAGCGGGTACATGAGCACTGGGAGCCCACAGGATGGGGCCTGGCAGGGTGGTGCAGGGAGGCTGCCTGGAGGAGGAGCCACGCCACTCACCTCGTCCAGCACAGCGTTGCGCTTGGCCCGCTGCCGCTGCCGGAGCAGCACCAGGCCTGCAATGATGTCGGACGGCACGATGTCGAGGTCCCGAAAAAACTCAGCAAAGAGGTAGGCGATTTCCGAGTAGGCATCCTATAGGTCCAGGAAGGCAGAGGGCGGTGGCAGGGCAGCAGGAGAGAGGACGAGAGACCGAGAGTAAATCCCCGGGGCTGGGCAGCCGGGAAGGCAGGTGTCTGCTCTGGGCTCCCTGGGCAGGTTCGCCCTGGACCTCTGCAGCACCAGCTGGCTCTCACCCCAAGTGGCCCCATGCAGCTGCGGCCCTGAGGGCCCTGTCTGGGTGCTAGGCCCCCACAGACCTGGCAGTCACTCTCAGGGACAACACTGACTCTTCTTCTACTGCCTGGCTCTCTTCTCTCCTGGGAGTCCGTACAACTGTCCCTGTCTACCGAGCCATTCCTCTTTTTCTTTCCCTTTCCCTAGATACTGGGAGCCATGGCCTGGATGGCCCTGGCTTCTTTCTCTTGAGCACACAAACCAAACTAAGCTCCTGGCTGTTTCCATCCCCCCAGCTGTGACCTTGGAAGGAGTCCCCCAGGGACTGTGGGCTCCCCCCAGGTCTCAGGTCTCCTCCCCCAGCTGCCTGTGGGCTACCAGCTCAGTGACCCCCACATTGTGCCCGAGAAGGGGCGTTACTGCCAGACCAGGGGCCCATCTGGCTGCTTTCTAGGCCCCTGGCTTGAGGACAACTGTGTCTGGGCCCTGGGTAGGAGGCGAGGTAGATGGGGCAAGCCCTGTAGGCCCACGTGCTCTGCGTCTTCCCCGCCTGGGGCCATGCTGGAGTCTGCAGCGTCCTCCCTAACCTGTCAGGAGAGACTGAGGTGGGAGCAAACCCAGGGCAACTAATTCTGTCTCACCGGGTCTCACCCTTGAGTGTCTGGCACTTGCACAAGAATAAATCAAGGGCTGCAAACTCAAATGCCTAATGGGGCCGGAGCCAGCTACTACTCAGCCCCAGCTGACCGGCCCTGGGAGAGGGCCTGCACTGCCAGATTCAGAAACACAGGCGTTTGTGTAAACACCCTGATTTTTAAATGTTGGCATCCGATTCACATTTTTAAGCAACACAGCACAGGCTGATCAAAACGTGCTTTGGACTGGACCCGGCCCCCCGCCGCCAGTGCCTAATTGGACCCTTGCTCCGGGGCTCCCCAGGGATGTGCTCCCTTTCTCCTTTTTCATGGACCAGGGTCTGAGGATAGCCCGACCCGTGTGCCGGGAGGGTGGGTGTGCCCTGACTCGAGGCCGACCTAGCCGCATCTGCGGGGGGCTGCTCTGCGCTCTGAGTGGCCGGCCTGCAGCCCAGGCCCTGGGCTGTGATCCCTCACACCTCCCCGGAGAGAGACCCGTGGGGGTGCTCCCCGCCCGCCAGGGGACCTCCGGGGCTTTCTTACACTTGATTACTCACTCTACGGCTCACCAGGGGCGGCTGGTGGGGAGGAGCCACTCGAGGCGTCCCGGTGGCTTCCGTGGAGGGCACTTTGCTGTCTGCCTCAGGGAGCTGTGGTCTCCTGACCTCACTGGCTCTGCCACTAACTAGCTGTGGGACGCTGAGCAAGTCAGTCCACCTCTCTGGGCCTCAGCTGCCTGATCTGCAAAACGAGGGTGGGACTAGATGATCTCTAAGGTCCCTGCCTCACTGCGGGGCGCCCCTTGAGGATCCCAGGGCCCTGCCCCCCAGGGGCCGCCCCCAGCTGACCCTGCCTTCCTCCTGCGGCGCATGGGCACCACCAGGTCTGGCCCCTCTGTTCGCTCCTCAGAGCTCCCGGGCGGAGGCCGACCGCGCCGCCTAGGACCATGCGGAGCACTTGACGGCCTCACCAGACCGGCCAGCTGACTCGCTGCTGGCGACGGCTACTTTCCTCTGCCTGAGTTGCCCTGACTTTTGGGTATTCCTCCTCCTAAGGTAGGCTGTAAGTTCCAAGGGGGTCAATGCAAAGTCTTCACGTCTCTCTGCTCCCTTGGCAAAGCAAGTGGACAAAGCTGCATCTTGCATGCTGGAGGGAGCTGGTCAGTGACAGTCCCTCACGTGAGCAGACTGTCACCGTGTGCACACTGGGAGCCCAGCTCCCTTCCACCAGCCCTGCCCCACCCGGCTTTGCCAAATGAGCGAAAGGCCCCTGAGTCGCCTGGCCACGTGATGTGAGCCCGAGGGAAGCGACTTTCCAGTACTTACTGACTGGGAGTCCTTTGTGCGCGTGCAGCAGAGGAACACTTTGAGCCGGCGCGACCAGCTGGTGGCCTGACCCTCCTCTAAGCGGTGCCTGCAAAGGCAGAGAGCCGTTACATGTGAGGCCAGGGGGCTGCCCCAGAAGAGCTGGGCCCAGATGTTATGGAAACAGGGTGGCCTGTTCCCAGAACCCTACAAAGGGCTCCCCAGCAGGGGGTCTAGGGGAGAACAGGGCCCAGGCCCCACCGAAGCTGGGTGGCCAGCGACCTGGCTATCGGCCAGTAGGGGCACTCCCTGGCAGACTCTGCCAGCCTAAGACGGTGTGTGCTGTTGGCCAAGGGTGGGGTGGGATGCTCCGTGGCTTTCACAATACTGAGCATGTGCATGCCCTGGGGGCTTCAGGGCCAGGAGCCCAAAGTGGGGGCTTCCCTGCAGCCCAAGTATCCAGAGGCTCAAACCAAGTGCCCTGGAGATGTCAGCAGGGTGCTGGCCCTCTCTGCCATCTTGTTCCAAGGCCTGGAACAGACCTGTCAGGCAGACCTGCTTCTCCTCAGAGAGGATTCCAGATACTCACAAACTCTGTACTTACAGGAAATTCACGGGCTAAATGAGCCTCTGCACTTCCCAATTCCTTGGATCTGCGAGCTAAGCAGGGGGAGGGCTCCTACTCTTCACTCCTCAAGGGCATGGCTGCCCCGTCCATTCTCCCCCACCCACCCGTGGGCCTGGCTGCTCGGATGGGGAATCAGGGCATCCAGGGATCTGCACCCAAAGGCAGAGCAATGGGCCAATTATCCACGAGAGGCTCCTCCAGCGCTGGGTGTCCAGGAGCCAGGGTGTTTGAGCATAAAGAGAACAGATCCAATGATAAAAACGCAGACTTCCACGCCCAGCAAGAGGAGCTGGCTTGCATTTGTGCCATGTGCTGGCCCCTTAAAAGCCTGGTGCTGGGTGGTCAGGAGGGGAAGGCAACGGTGGTGTTCAAGGCACTTAATATTCTTCAGGAGTGACAGGCTGGGCTCTTCTTGAGCCTCTTGGCTCCGCTCTGTGGCCAAGGAACACTTCCTGCTCCCAAACTACACTAGGCAGCTGGCCACAGGGAGGAGGAGAGCCGCAGGGTCTTCCAGGGCTGTAGGAGGGGCTTAGGAAACAGTAAAAGGCACTGCTGCTTTGGGGATCTGCCAGCTCTTAGGGACTTGGGCAGCCTGCATCCTAAACCAAGGTCCCAAGTTCCAGGGGCTTTATGTAGGGACAGGATACTGGCCAAGCTGGGATCCCAGAGCATTACATTCTTTAAAGCTGTCTAACCTAATGGGGGTCAAAGAGAATTTCCCGCTGGGCCCCTGGCCTGATGAAAGTGCTGACACTATACTGTACTGCAGTACCACTTATAAACACCAGGGGGCAGGTGATTTCAGGAATGTCAGTGAGAAAGTGACAGGTTTGGTCTAGTGCATCAATAAGGCTACCAAGACCAAGACAGGGAGCCACATACCATGTCTGAACGGAAAGGTCCTGGGCCCTGCAGCCCTCTGCCTCACAGCTCACTAAACTGAAAGGAAGGCAGACATTCCTGCTGCAAAAATCCAAGGTCAAGGCTTCCAGGGAGCAGTGCTGGGAATAACTACCCTCAGATTTCACTGGAAGGAGAAAGGGCCAAGGGCTTACACAGCAACCTACCTTTCAAAAATCAGAAAACCTAACAGTGTGGGACAGCAGGGTCCCCACGTTGGGAAGTTGCTGGCTCAAAAATGTCCTTTGAAAAACTATTTGTAAGCTCCAGAGCAGAGGGAGAGCAAGTGAAGAACATTCTGAGAGGTGGTCAGACCTAACCGAACCTCATAGTGCCTAGGCTGCCCCCACATGCCCACACAAGAGCTGGAGAAACCGCAGCAGGTCGAGAGCCTGTGAACTCCAAGGCCCCTTATTCAGTTTCATGGGGCCTGAAAGCTGCAGCAAAGCTTTCTAATTAAAATGACAGCAACCGCCGGCCCCCACTGCACGGGCATCGGCCGCCCTGGCCCCAAAGACAATCCCCACAGTCAGGAAGGGAAGATTTTTCTCCAGGACCCAAGGAGCCCAGAAATCAGGTCAGGTGGGGACATGTGCTCAGAGTGAACGAATGGGATGGGTGGTGGTGGCCAGCTGTGCTGGGAGGGAAAATGGCCTCCAGAGCCTTGGCTCCCAGACCTGACATTTTGGGCTGGTAGGTGGCCAGACCAGGCATGGGTGTGGCTCTGGCTGCAGGGCCGAGCTGACGTGGAAGGTCCGAGGGGAGCTGAGCGTAGAGGTACGGGAGGGTGGGATGGGGAGAATTCCTGCTGGACGGGGCGCCTGGGCAGCCTGCTCCCCGGGTGATGGCTGCTGAGCCAGCTGCTCTGGGCTGCAGAAGGAGTGCCAGTTCCGCACCCCACCAACGTGACCCAGGGCGAGTGACCTGCCTTCTCTGGGACTTGGATTCCTCATCTGCAGAATGGGTCTCACAACTGCATCGGCAAAGAAATTGGCAAAAGAATTAAATGGACTAATTGTGTAAAGGGCTCAGCACTGGGCCTAACTCAGCTGCTCAATTAACGGGAGTTACTGGGACCTACCCTGGAAGCCCCCGCCTTTTTTTTTCAACAAACAGGAATTATTGTAACCCTGCCTGGGTGCCCACCTCATTTTCTCTGCCATGGCACTTTACTCCTTATTTAAAACACCATGCATGGGTTCAGATGCTATCTGAAGGGAAAAAATAAAAAAATAAAACACCACGCAAAACTCACCCCCTCCAGGAAGGCTTCCTTGATTAACCTCTTCCAACCCCTGAATCCTAAAGGCAGCCTAACCTAAGTGGTTAGGTAAGAGCTCTAAAGCCAGACTGCCTGGACTAGTTCCCAGGCTCTCCATTTACTAGCTGTGTAACCTCAGGCAAGTCACATAACCTCTCTGTACCTTGGTTTCTCCATCTGTATTCTAGGGCAGATGACAGCTAACTCATGGAGTTGTTGTGACGTACTATGTGCAATGCTTGGCTCGGTTTATAAGTGTCTGCTACTATTATTATCTTTGTTATTATTAGTGCTGCTGATATGATGACAACAGCTACCATCTACTGAGCACTTACCACACGTGAGCATCGTGTTAGCCACTTTGCACATTTTATCTCCTCTAAACCTCACAACAACGTCATGAGGCGGGAGCTGCTACTGTGCCCACATTACAGACACGGACACTGAGGCGGGGAGAGGTTAAGCCTTTGACTGGTGCCCATGGCTCACACAAGGCTGACGTGTAGTTCGCGAGGCCGGGGGCGGCCTCCTGGAGAGCAGAGAGCCCCCCTTTGCCCAGGGCAGCAGAGCCCCCCAGGGGAAGGCCCGCCCTCCCAGCTGACTGACCGCAGGTTGTAGGTCCGCAGGTTGCGCTGCCTCCTCTTGGTGGCTCTCAGCTTGACGAAGGTGCGGCCCGTGGGGTCGAAGACGCAGAGGACAGTGATGCAGACGCTGAGGATGACTACCCAGTTGCAGACAACCATCCCTGCGGGGGCGGCAGTGGGCAGCAAGGGGTGGAGATGTTGGGGACACCTCCCAGGCTCCCCAGCTCTCTGAAGAAAGAGAGCCACTCTACTCCTAGCTACGTCTGGGGCTCAGAGGGCCCTGGTCCCAGACTCTGGCCAGGTATGTCACCAACCACTTGTTGAGTCGTGGCCCCAAGTCCCACCCTTGAGACGCAGCAGACGGCTCTAGGGGCTCCCAAGGAGGGGTCGGGGGCCTCAACTGTTGCCCCAGGCAGCTCTGGGCCTGCTGCTGCCCCCCAGACCAGGGTCCCCGAGGGTGGGTGGCAGTCCACAAGGATAAAAGAGCAGCCTCGCCCAGCCACCCTGCTGGGCACCCACACAGAAGCCGATGCCCTCTGGTGGGGCCTAAGCTTCTTCCCCCAGAAATTGATCCTGTCCCCTCCACCGCTCCAGCAGGCCTCGCCCAGACGTACCGAGGGTGACGTTCTTGGCAGTGAGGTCATTGCAGGAGGTGTAGTACTGGGTGAGCCAGACGATGCCCACGATGGCGTAGATGAACTCGATCACCAGGATGGCTGTGGGGAGAGCGGGCCTGGCTGAAGGATGGCCGCCGTCTGCCCGCCAGGGAAGGGCCGGGAACCTCAGCCTGGCTCTCCCACTACAGGGCCTCTGCATCAGACCCCACCACTCCCCGCCTCACGGGCCCCAAGGCTGTCCCATCGCCATTCTGCCTTGCGGGCCCTGCCTGGCCCCTTGCAATGTGGCCACCACCCGCCCTAGCTCATGTGGCCTCAGGTCCCAGGTGCCCCCTGAGAAGGTAGCTGGAAAGGCAGGTGGTGAAGACAAATTTCCTTGCTCTTTAAGGATTTCAGAATCACATGCGTAAACTCTGGAATCAGACGTATCTTAGGCAAGTTACCTAATCACTGAGCCTGTCTTTTCCCACCTGTAAAATGGGAGTGACAACGTCTATGTCATAGTACTAGGTAAGAATTAGGTGAGAAAGTGTCATTTCATGGAAACTGCTATTTCCCAGCAAGAGGCCGCTGGAACTTGAGGGAGGAGGAGGGAAGAGCCCCTGCGGCCAGGCTGCTCAAGGTCTGCACCCAGCCCGTAAGTGCCCAGGCCGAGACTGGGAGGGCTTGAGATGCGGGGTGAGGAGGAGATTTGGCAGCCTCCCGGGGGGAAGCATGGGAAGCCCTGGCTCCACAGGCAGCCCAGTGTGGCAGCTAAGACCAGACTTTGGAGCCAGACAGCTTGGGTTCGAATCCCAGCTCTGACACTTGCACATTTCCTAGTTATGTGACTTTGAAGAAGGTAATTAACCTCCCTGGGCCCCAGTTTCCTCCTCCATAAAATGAGGCTAATAATACCTCCTCCCTGTGAGCTAACGCATGGCACACAGAAGCACAAGAGAAGTGTTCACAAGGAATGACCAGGAGAAGCAGCTAGAAGTTCCCAGGAAGACGACGAAGGCTGGCCCTCTGGGGAGCCGGTCCAGGCCCCTGAGGGGCCCCCCAGGAAGGGGTGGACCTGTTTTGAGAAGGATCATGGAGCGGTGTGCTTTGCAGGGATGCGTGTGGTTTAGAATGGGGGCGGGCAAATGCTTTCCATAAAGGGCCAGAGAGCAAATATCTTGGACTTTGAAGGCCCTACAGTCTCTGCAGTACCGACTCAACTCTGCTGGTGCAGGGCCAAAGCAGCCAGACTGGCTGGTGTGTTCCAATAAAACTTTATGTACAAACACAGCCAATGGGTGGGATTTGGCCCTCAGGCTGTAGTTTGCTGGCCAGGACTAGAATGTAAGCCCCAGAAAGTCTTAGTTCATTGCTGTACCCTGGTGCTAGCACAGAGCCTGGCCCATGGTGTGTGCCCAGCACATACTGGCTGGATGAACGAGCGAGCACAGGAGAAGACGCACGAGGCTGGGGGTGTCTGGAGCAGCACCCCCAGGCGGGCAGCCCTTACCCAGGCGCACGTAGAGCACGTACTGCATGGAATCTCGGGGCTCCGTGTACAGGATGCCCCCGCGCATGCTCAGCCAGATGATGGCCATCTCGGCGATCATGCAGCTCAGGAGGATGCCCAGGTAGCCGCGGCCGTGGTCCACCAGGTTCAGGGAGCAGGCCTCGTGTGGGTTGTAGACCAGGCCGAAGAGCACCACGGACAGGATCACGAACCTGTCACAGGAACACCTGTGTGAGCGAGGCTGGGCAGCCCCTGTACCTCCAACGGCCCCTAGCAGGCAGGCCCTGTCCCAGCATGGACTTGGCAGAAGGAGGGGTGACAGCAGGTGCCTCCCCACAAGGCCACTGTCCACCTGGCACCAAATGCCTCTGAGGGCATGGGCGGCCAGTGAGAAAGATTTGGGGACAAGGGGTAAGAACAGAGGGTCCAGCGGATAGCCACTGGGAAACAACAGCAGCAGCTCCCCCCAGAGCTGGGGTCAGGTCCACCAGTGGTCAGGAGAGGTGTGGGGGCTCCAGGTGGGCATTGCCTTAAGGGGTTGATGTTTCAGGCACCTTGTCCCAGAAGCTTGGGGCACGACAGGGACAGGACTCAGGTCCGGGCAGGGAAGAACAGATGGCCCAAAAGCTTCCTTCCAGGCCTTTCTCCCCGCACTCAGGCCTGTGGCTTCCACCCTGGAGACTCACCAGGTGGTGTGCAGGAGGAAGAGGAAGATGGCTGGCAGGACGAGGTCATCACTGCCCACAGACCAGCGCCGCCGGAACACCACGATCCCGGGCATGGCTGGTGGCTCTGCAGAGGCTCAGCGGGCCTGGCGCTCACCTCCTGAAAGAAAGCAGAGGACCCTGTAGCTGCCTGGGTGGACAGCGGCACCCAGGACCAGCACCTTCCTGGGCCACTGGGCCAGTTCCTGGTGTGGCCAGCAGCACAGGCATCTTCAGAGCTGGCCACAAGTCCCAAGTCCAACGTGAGGGCCTCCCCAGCCCCCTGGAAATGCTGACCATCCCTGGTCCCAGAGGACCTCAGCAGCAAGACACTGGCTTCAACCTTACCCCTGAGATCGCTCTTGTCCCCCAAGACTGGCACTGGCCCCTTGGGATTGGCCTGTGCCTGGGGTTGCCCCAACAGTAACTCTTTGGTTCTGTCAATGACCTAGGCTTCCCCGTTCTTTCCCCCTCAGCCCCCAACCCCCTTATTTTCTTTCTACGAGATCTGGCCCCGTGCACACAGTGCTTGGGGTTAGGGTAGGGGCTTCCCAGACTAAGAACAAGGCCAGCCTCAGCACAAAGCCCACAGGGCAGGAGGAAGGCTGCAGGCCTTGGGGAAGGTGGGGGCAAGGGCGTGTGTCTGGTTGATGGCAGGGACCAACAACACACGGAGGGTGAGGAGCAGCCAGCACACAGTAGGTGCTCAATAAGTATGTACTGTATGAGGTCTTCAGCTTCTTGATTTGCTGGCACCTGCGAGCACGCTCTATGGCTTGGCTTTGCACCCATCAGACACAGTTCCCCACCACAGCTCTGCCTCTGGGGAGGGAAGGACACGGTTGAGGTGTGGGGTGTGAGCAGCATGGCGTGGGACACCCTCTGCCACACTGCTGGAGGAACAGGGGCGAGCCCTGCAGGGTAACCCCCTCCTGGCAGCCACACCTCCCATACCACCCTGAGCCCAGCAGCCTTAACTGCCCGGTCCCCAACTCTCTGAAGTAGCTGCATTCCAATCAGCCACAAGCAAGCTCAGAGACGAGAGCCTGGGATCCGGGGCCCCCACTCCTTAGAGCCCCAGGAAGAGGGGTGACAGTGTGGGTGGGAGGCGGCCCCACAGGGAGGCTGGTCCCCAGAGATACCTGTGAGGGGCTCTGGGGTAGTCCCGCACTGGACTGGGCAGAGGGAGCCGTGCTACGGGGGCTGGCTATGCACGCTGCTGGGGGCAGCTGCCCCAGGCCAGTAGAGGCTTACATGGCACCTGGTCCGGGGCGGGCAGCAGGTCCTCCTCTCCCCAGTAACGGCTCCGGGGAAAACGTGTGTCAGAGGAGACAGGCATCATTTGGGAAGGAAGCGGCCAAGTCTTCCCCGGCCAGTGGGCACAGCCCTCAGGGTGGGCGAGAGGGCGTGGAGCTGGGAGACCGGCCGGCATGAGTGGCCAGGCCCGGCTGCCTCTCCGGGGTGCAGCCGCTTCATCCAGCCGCTGCCAGGGCTGCGCGGGAGCTGGCGGGCTGGCGGGCTGGCCTCCTGGGGTCGTGCCTACTCCTCCCCCCACCCTCAGGAAGTGACATCATCCCACTCTCTCTCCAAGGAGGAGTCGGAGCACGGATTCTGGGAAGCGGGAGAAGGGTGGAGAGCCGCCGTGGTGGGTAGCTGGGCTGGGGTCTGTGGACCGCAGGGGGCTGGGGCTGCGGCAGAGTCTGTGGCTAGCAGCTGACAGCCACGGAGGCTGCAGGTTCGGGTTGCAAGCGATGAGACGGGAGGGGCTGGGGCACCGCGGGTGGCAGCTGTGCTGGGGCAGGACACAGCTGGTGTTACTGCCCCCTCCCAGCTCCAGGTGGCTCTCAGAGGGTGGGGGGCATGGGGTCAGGCTCAGGTGGGCTGCCGGGAGCCCCCTCACAGGAATTGAATGGATGAATCAGAGTTCAGGGCCAGCACAGCCCCCGAGGGTGCTGTGGTCCCATGTCCTACTCCAACCAGTCCAGATGGGGCAGAAGGAGGGGCAGTGCCGCTCCAGAGGGGCTGGCAGGTGGGTGAGGGTCCTGCCTCTGCCAGCAGCCCAGGACACCTGTTCTGAGGTACACCCCATGGGGACCCTCCACTCCCTCCCACTGTTCACACACAGAGCCCAGAATGGCCAGCACTCCTTCAGCTCACACGTGCCGTTCCCCCAACACCGTCACCCTCGCCCTCTGAGCACCTCCTCTCTGCCCACCCCCAGCTCACAGGCTGGGCAAGGTGAGCCGCGGCTGGTACCAAGCCCTGCAGAGGTGGCCATAGGAGTCTCAAGAACTGGAGTGATGTGGCCAGTGGCAGCCTCTGTCCCAGCTTGGGGGGCAACCAGCCCTGGTCAGCGCCAATGCCCACTACTAGATCACATGGCGGGCACTGCGGGCTGGCCCCACTGGGTACCCTATGACAGCCCTGTGCCTGGGGCCCCCACCACTGCAGCATCCTAGGCACGGCGCTGCGAGCCCAGGCTCAGGGGCCAGGCTGCCTGCCTTCAAACCCAGCCTCTACCACCCGCCAGTTGTGTGACTTACTAGTTGTGCCTCAGTTTCTTCATTTGTAAAATGTCGATTATCCCCACCTCCTAAAGCTCTGGTGAGGATCGCATGAGAGGAGGTCTGCAGAGGCCCTAGCCGAGCTGGATAAGTGCCAGAGCCAGTCCTAGCCTGGCGGGTGAGGCGGAGGGAGTGCATGGGAACCCCTGCTGGACCCGCCACCCCTCCCCGCCTGGGCCAGAGGATTCTCCAGCTGGTCACCAACGGGTCATGGTCTGGGGTGGGGGTGGCAGGGCCTGTGCTGCATGAGGGGTGGTGCTGATTCATAAATCTCAATCTCAGGGCTGCTATTTTTAAGGGCCTGAAAGGCAGCCTTTCTGAAGAGACCCCAGCCCATCACAATGGGGGCCTGTTCCCCTGCTGGGGATGTGATTTCATCTGGAGGAAATGTCTTAGGAGGGGGAAGGGCAGAGGCTGCTTCCTGGTCTGGGGCTGCCACAAAGCATCTCCTCTGGCTCTCGTCCCCTGGGGCACTGAGTCGGTGCCCTCCAACCACCACGGTGGGCAGGCTCGGCCTTCCCTTCCTATCCAGGGGGACACAGGGGCACTGCTGGGGGCTCCTCCTGCCTCTGATTGGGCCCCCAGCCTGGGCAGGTGCAAATGGGGTGCCAGGGGACCCCCTCCCATGGATGGAATTTAGCAACCCTAGGGAGCTGCCTTCTTCCCCCACCCACATGGTCCAATTTCCCTGCTGGTGACTCAGGCCCCTGGGTTAAGTGTTAACCATTCCAGGAATTCCTCCTTCTAAAAATGCAAAACTCTTTTTTAAAACGCACATGCTGCTCCCTACTTTAAAACCTTCCATGGCTCCCATTGCCTACAGGATAAAGCCCAGGGCCCTCAGGTGAGCAGCTAAGGGCCTCAGCCACTGGCAGGCTGTGCAACCTTGGGCAAGTGCCTCGCCCTCTCTGAATCCATGCATTCCTTATCCCCGCCCTCAGGGATCTGGATGTGGACAGACTCCAGCAACTCCAACATGGCGCCCACCCTCAGCTAGCAGGTCCTTCTGGCCAGGGAGGTTCTCCATCCTTCTTACACTGCCCCACCCTCATCTCTTGACACACCCCCAAACTTACTGCTCCCTAAAACCACCTCATTGGAAGGGTCCTTGCTTTGGGTTACCGCAGTTCTTCTGACAAGCAAAGTCCTATTCATCTTTCTAGGCCAGCCAAAAGTCACCTCCTCTTTGAAGCCCCCATGTACTCAGCCTTCCTTCTGGGAAACAGGCCACTCTCTTATGGGATCTCCATGCCCTTTACCCCAGTGTGGCCCTGGTCACACTGCCCTACAGTTCACGTGCTGATTCCTTGCTGCCCATGCCTGCCCCAGCTCAACCCAGAGCCCCTGGGGACCAGGGCCCTGCGGTGACCATCTGTACCCGCTCTGGTGCTGCAGTGCCCGGCCCCACCCCCGACCACCCCTCCATCCACACTGGCAGGGCACAGCCTGCTCAGCGCAGTGCCCTCACCATGGGGCAGGGCCTCCCTCCCCTCTCAGCTCACACCCTCGCACCCCAGTGCCTGCCCCGACAGCTCAGGAGGACCATCGTCCCCTCCTCTGGCTTTCTGAACTGCTCTGAGGCTTCGGTTTCTTCCTCTGCAAAGTGGGAATAACAACACCCCTCCCAAGGCTGTGGCAAGAATAGACAGGGATGATGTCACTAAAGGGCTCTGCACAGGCCCTGGCACACCCAAGCATCTGTTCGTGGTGGCCACTGTATCCACAGGGCACCCTAGGGACTTTGTGGGGACCTCTTGTGATGTGATCTGTGACTGGGTGGCGGGGGTCTGCAAGGCGCTGCTGGGGGGCACAACTGGCTCCAGCTGCCAGGAAGGGGCCAGAGTGAGCACGCATAAGCCCTGACTCAGGAACGCGCCCCGCCATGGGCCTTCCGGTGCTGCTGGTTAAAGCTCCCCATGGGGGACCTCATCCCCTCATCCTAAGGTCCCCCTGGGCGTGGCTCCAGGAAGTTTCAGAGAGCAGAGCCCCTGGGCAGCAGGGCTCCCCACTGAGAGGAGCTCACAGGGGAGGGAGGAGGGCACTGGGTCAGCCTCTGGATGGCCCTGTACAGGGAGTTCTGGCCAGGACTGGTGACATATGGGCGGTCACCTTGCCTGCCTGCAGTGGGGCAGGGCTCCCGAGTGCCCATGGGGAACCAGGGTGAGGTGTCTGGGAGCCCCGTCCAGTGCCACCTCCAGCTGGTGAGACTTCCCACCTGGCCAGAGGTGGCCTTGGGCATCCGGGCGCAGGGATGGGATGGAGGTTGAGCCCAAAGGAAGGGATGACAGCCAGGCCCAGGCCATGGGATCTGTCTGACATTAGCTGAGCACTTCATGTGTCCCAAGTCCCAGGCTAACTGCCTTCCGTCCTTGCAGCAGCGATGCAGGCTCAGTGTCGCTCTCATGCCACAGAGAGAGCCAGGGGTAGTCAGGAGGATGCACCCCAAACCCAGACTGCATCTGAGTCCTGGCTCTGCCACTTACTGGCTGTGTAACCTTGGACAAGTTAATCTCTCTGTGCCTCAGTTTCCTCCCTTCTAAAATGGGATAAGAAGAGTAACTGCCTTAGAATTATCACCAGGTTTAAATGAGTCATGCATTTAAAACAGCACCTGTCACATAGTAAGTGTTCGCTGGGTGCTGCCTCTTCCGTTATTACAACTATTCAAGAAAGAGGAGTGAGACTCAGAGACTGAGACGGTGTCCCAGACACCGTCCGAGGAGCAAGAGACTGAGCAGGCAGGAGCCACAGGTCATTCATGCTGCCATCCAGAGCACACACCTCCTGCAGGTAGGTCAGGCTTAGAAGGGGTCTCAGAACAGTCCCTTTTATGGGTGAGGAAACTGAGGTTCAGAAAGGACACAGAGGCTCCCGGCTCTCCCCATAATGTCCATCCCTTCAGCGTCATTAGCAGGTGCTAGACATATAGCTCCAGAGTCCCTGAGCCAGCTTATTCCTTGTCCTACCTCATGGCATGCCCTGCTCAAACTCCCTGGTGATGCGGCCATTAACAAGTGTCACCCCAGGGAGCCTGGGCCGAGATCCTGTTTCAAGCTCTTGAAGATGTCTAATCTTCAGAGAAGCTGGCAAAATCCACACGAACTCCCTAGGTGGAGATAACTCTCCACGAAGGCATCGACCACTTGGCCACGTCAAACGGTCACCTACGGCCGGCTCAGCCTCCCAGTGGGTGGAACCCCTATCTCCGCAGCCCTTCTGGCGAAGGAGAGGACACTCTCAGGCCCAAAGCCACCTTCCCAGGGCCCCCATTTCACCCCTGCCTGCTGAGGCTGGTGATGGGGACCAGGTCCAGCCACAGCCTAGGACTGCCTAGTCCTGGACCAAGAGCAGTGCCCCAGGACACAAAGTCACAGCCCCTCTAGGCCTCAGTAAATCAAAATAGAAGGCTCTAGAATGAATCAGTTGCACACATGTGAGACACAAGGGCCCCCACAGTTGCTGTAAGATTGTCACTAGTCCTGGTGGCCAAAATAAAAGTGGAAATTGGCCGGGCGTGGTGGCTCACGCCTGTAATCCTAGCACTCTGGGAGGCCGAGGCCGGCAGATTGCTCCAGGTCAGGAGTTCGAAACCAGCCTGAACAAGAGCAAGACCCCGTCTCTACTATAAATAGAAAGAAATTAATTGGCCAACAAATATATATAGAAAAAAAATTTAGCTGGGCATGCTGGCACATGCCTGTAGTCCCAGCTACTCGGGAGGCTGAGGCAGGAGGATTGCTTGAGCCCAGGAGATTGAGGTAGCTGTGAGCTAGGCTGATGCCACGGCACTCACTCTAGCCTGGGCAACAAAGCCAGACTCTGTCTCAAAAAAAAAAAAAAAAAAAAAAAAAAGTGGAAACTGGCTAGTCCATAAGGGCTTTTTTTTAGCTCTGCAGGGTTTTTTGATCCTTGGTATCTGGAAGGGACAGCCCAGGACTCCCATTTCCATGAGGAATGGGATTCCTAGGTGAAAGGGATTTGAAATTGGAAGGTGCTCCCAACCGCTGCCTGCCACCTGCTATGCCCTATTGGTCCGCCTGAGTCTGCGCGTGTCTGTACCGAGTGCTGGAGCTTGCCTGGTGGGGGGAGCACCTGACCTGGGGGGACTAACCGCAGGGAGGCTGGGCCCCTGGCTGTCTGCAGGGCATGTGGTGGGGGCCGCCTGGCAGAGATGCGTTCAGAGGCTCTGTCCCAGCGGAGGCAGGCTCACCGACAGGTCCCCGCCTGGCCTAACGGCTCCCTCCTCTCTTTAGTGGCGGCTCCCTCCTCTCTTTAGTGGCGTCCAAAGCCCTGGCTCTGGGGGTGGTCAAGTTCAGCTTCTCCGCTTTTCAGCTGCACGGCTGCGGTGGCCAGTTAGCCTCTGCGCTGGCTCGCGAGGCTTCAGTGAGAGAGCAGGCGGAGGGGTTGGCCAGCACCTAGGACCGGTATGAACACGCAGGATGGCTCCAGGGTTCCAGGTGACGAGGGGAAGAGGAGATCGTAGCCCACCTGTGAGTCTCGGAGGGCATCCTTGCAGTTCCCGTAACATTTATGATTTACCCACAGTGTCTCGGCCCTCGCCTAGCCCTTACAAATGGGGACTCATCTAATCTCTGGAGACTGTGTGAGGTGGGCAGTCGCACAGCCTAGCGCCAGCGCCCGCGCCTTAACCTCCACGTGCTGCGCTGACGGGCGGCACTCGGCTAGATGCCTGTGTCCGAACTCAGGAGCTGGCTGCAAACCTTGCCTTCCAGACTGGGGCGGCCGGGCCTTAGGGACCATAAAGAGCTCTGTGGTTCTTTGTCTGGCTCCAGACTCACAATCACACCACAGTGTGGGCGAGTACTGACCCCATTCTGCAGATGAGGAAAACTGAGCCCAGAGGCGTTCCACAGTCCCAAGGGATCAGGGCATGGAGCCAGGAGAGAGCCTGGGGCTAGAAACACTTTTGTCACCTTGTTCCGGCCCCATCAGGCTGCACCGGGCATGACCCCAGCTTTACAGATGAAGAGACCGAGGCTCAGGGAAGTGACACGATTTGCCCAGAGACCCCTCGATGAAGGAGTGGCAGAGCTGGGATTCCAAACAGCCTCCTTGAGTTTCTTACAAGAAAAACCTCTCTGCCTCTGTCAGTCCTCCTTCCTCTCACACACACAGATGCAAAGACCCACACGTCCCACTCTGAGCTCCCAGGGCTTTGGTGCCTTCCCTTCTCTCCAGGTCTGCGGCCCACCGGGAGTGGCTTAGGGGCTGGCCTCTGAAAGCACAGGAAGGGGAAGGTGTCGAGAGAGGTGACCGAGAGAAAGCACGAGTGGGCTGGGGGCCACGTGCGCCAGCAGCCTGTGCCCGGGTGTGTGCAACCCAAGTTAGGGGCCTGAAAGCTGTTGCTTTTCACACGTCAGCTGTGCAGGAGCAGAAGGCAGAGCCGAGCCTGCCCAGGGCTGGGGCCGGGTTTCAGCATGAGCTGGGTCCTCGCACGCCCAGGCCTGGGATGAAAACTGTGTGCCTGGTACAGCCGGAGGCGAGTGGGAGGCCACTGCCATTTGTCCCCCTCCCACCCGCCACCCAGGGTCTTACACCAACAAACACCTTCCCCACCCTCCTTGCCAGGATGGCCTGGAAGGCACAGAGAGGCGCCTCCTTCCCTCCCGCTGTGTGCCAGCCACTTGGCAATCCTCCCTACAACCCCGCGGGTGGGTCTGGCTGTTCGCATGTCGCAGATGGGGAAATCGAGGCTCTGAGAGGTGAAAGAACCTAGTGAGTGAGCAGCCAAGTCAGGCTCCGAAGCCAGGTCTGTCCGCTGTGTTCCCTGCAACACCAACGCGCTTGTCGGCCAGAGACCCCTCTCTGCAAACGAGCGACCTGGAAGCCGGGCACAGAGTTCAGGGAAGAAGACAGAGAGGAACAGGCCCAACCACTTGGAGTGACACCTACAGCCATCCTGGGATGGACCCAGAAATAGTTCCAACAATTTTTCAATTATATGTTTAGTTTTTAAGAACTCTGCATAGCATTTACTACCAGCCAGATACTACAGCAAGCAGTTCACAAAGATTACCTCCTTTAACTTAATCCTTTTGACAACTTTCTTATCCCCATTTTATGGATGAGGAAACTGAGGCCCAGAGAGGTTAAGCAATTTGCCCGAGGTCACTCAGCTAGTAAGCGGCAGAGCCAGGCGCGAGTCTCTGGAGCCTGTGCTCCCAGCCCCTCCCCGGGCGCCACTTATCACAGGCTCCAGCCTCTCGGTCTCACGCTAATTATTTTCCACTTGTCTACAATGAGCAGATTTTGCCATCTGCTACCAGCCCTGCTACTGACACCAGCCAACTCCCTGGGACTCAACTGTGGCCTTTCGTTTCCTGCTGGTCGTTCTGGAAGGGCGGCTGGCTTCTGGGGAGTAGGGGAGGGTCAGGGAGGGCGGCAGGACCCTTCCCTGGCAGCCGGGCCAGGCCCTCCTCCCACCCTCGGCTCCCTGTCCTCTCCTCCCAGGGCGCAGGGGCATTTCTGCCAGGGTCTCGCTGTGCTGGGCCCCAGCGGATGTTGCCAACAGTGGAAGGAGTCCCTCAGGCTCCAGCCTGGCCGGGACTGGTTTCTGAATTCTTCTTTGGAGACCATTTATTTTCCTGATACTCAGAACAAGCCCATGTGCTAGTTCATCCAGGGGTCCCAGGCAGAGAGGCAGCCTGACGTGGCCCAGGGAGGCGAGCTCGGCCGGCCTGTGTGATGGGGCAGCTTGGATCTCCCAGCCCCCACGGCATAGGCCAACGTCCCCCATGCTGATGGCACCAAGCTGCTTTCTCCTACCTATCTGCAGGGAAGGGCACAGGCAGGTGGGCAGACAGGCACCCATCTCTGGTTGGAGTCTTTTCCATACCGCCCCCGGGGTCTTCTCACTCCCCTCCTGCTCTAACGTCTTCACCACACTCTCCCCTGGCACCCTCTTCTCTCAAAGGCCTGGAGGGTGGTGGCCATCCAGTGAGCTGACCAAGGCCCTCCCTGCAGCCCTTGAGTGGGACAGCCCTGGGTTTGATCCATCACTTCTAGTTGTCTGTGACTGTCACTTCTGAGCCTCAGTTTCTTCTTCTGCAAAATGGGATAATGAAGGTACTTCCTAGGGAGCCATGAGGAGTGAATGAAAGAATGCACATAAAACACTCAGCTTATAGAAAGCATCCGCCGCTGTCATGATGATTTATTAACCATCTCTCCCCCAGTGTGCACAGAACATTCTCCTCACTGCACCAAGCGCCTGCCCCTGCACGGCAGTGCTAACTCTTATGATCTAAGTCAATCCTCCCAGACAGACAGGTGACCAGGCTGCCCCCTGCCTCCTCTCACCCTTCCAACCAGCGTAATCCCCAACCCACCTTCTCGGGCATCTCCCAGGAGCCCTGCCCACGCCCACACTGAGGCTTTGCAGCCACTGCCTCCTTCGACCCACAGCAAGCCAGTGAACGGGAAATCACCACCCCGTGGGACAGCTTGGACCACAAAGCTCCCCACAAGGCCACGAGGCTCTAGTATGCTCCAAAGCCCAAGTGCCTGCGGGATGCCCGCACCTGTCTGTCTGCAGGTCTGAGTTTCAGGGTGTGCCACTGCCGGCCCTTCCCAGCTCCAACGCAGGATGCTCTGAGGGGCAGAGGCCTGCTATGCAAGCCCATCTGCCCCACGGCACTCCACTCACCCCGCCCCTGCTCCTCCCCACAGGTCTCCCACCCTCCTAGGAGCCACTTGCTGGGAGCTCACGCCGCAGATGGGCCCCCTGCCTGGCAAGGCTTCTCAGAGCTTCCTGGAGAGCAGACTCAGTCCCCGTGCTGGCAACGCCTCACCTCGCAGAAGAATTAGCACCTTCCACTTCATCAGGGGGCCCCCTAATGAGGCTGTTAATGAGATGCTAAGTGGGCACACCTAGCTTGACACCTCTGCTCTCAGGCCTCCCACTCCCTCCCTCGCCCAGCGTACCCTGGGCCACCACGGTCCTGCTGTACCTCCTCAGGCTGTGGGCTGACCCTCAGGGTCTGGCCTGCTCAGGTGCATGCTGCTGAAAGGCTGGGGGCAGAGGCTGCAGACTCCAAGAGGCTTCGTGGGCCACCTCTTGGAGCTGCATGGCCATCTAGGGCACAGGCTGCCACTCGGGCTATTGGGTTTCGCTTCGGCCATTCCCTGGGCATCTCGGAAGCAAGCAGGGATCGAGTGACTGCGTAACACGAGCTCTTCCCCAGGGAGGAGGGCAGCAGAGCTCGAGCACACAGGAAGGGCCGACGCTCCCTCCCCCATGGAGACTGGGGCAGGAGGTGGCACCTGCAGCCACCAACAGCACACAGACCAAGGCCCAGTCCCCTCCCTCTGTGGCCCTCCTCTCCTGTGCCCACCGAGGGGGAGCTCAGTGCTCTTCGGAGTAGGTTCCAGGGACCACAGCGGGAGGCTTCCTGGGGCTTGCAGGCCACGTCAATCAGAGCAGCTTCCAGCAGTTTTACATATCGGGGTTCCTTGTAACACTGTGTGTGAACAAAACAGTTTCAGTGCTTAAAAATGTTCGAAAGCCACTGGACAGGATGAGCTCTGAGGTCCATTCTGGCCTTGACTTTTGGAGTTCTATTCGCAGGATAGGCAAGGAGAGAGCCTGAGGGCTCCAGACAGGTGCCCGAACTCATGTAAGTATCACATGTGTTTCCTCCCCTTGCCTGGGCTGGGAGGGCAAAAGGGGGCACAGAAAGAGACGCTGACCAGGAGCTGAGAGAGCAGGGCCCACAGTGCCCCTCCCAGCACGATACAGGGCCCAGCCCCTTCCAGGGAGCAGGGTGAGGGCAGGGCCTCCCTCAGGGGGCTGCTGGGAGGACCGAGAGGTTAAAAGTTGTAAAGTGTTGAGAGCAGACCCCGGCCCAGGGGAGGTGCTCAGTAATATCAGCTACATGTACACACAGTTTTAATTAAATCAGTCCTCTTCTCAAAAGCATATTACGGCTCCTAAATGCCCTTTAAATAAAACTCAAACTCTCAATCATTAGCTGTAAAGTTCCTCGCCCTGAGCACGCACCCTCCATCCCATCTCCCTCACGCCATTCCCATCTACCTGTTCCCGCCTGCTCAGCCACCGGGCTCACCCGGGCCTGGGTACTTCCTCCTCTACAGACGGTCCCACTTGCTTCAGGTGCTTCCCCCCGTCCAGGCCGCCAAGGCCTGCTCAGGGTCTGTCCCCAGCTGGCCTGAAGCCCCAGCCCTGGTGGAGCAGCTAAGGTAGCGGCCCACTTTCCTGCAGGTTCTGGCGTGTCTGCCTCACCTTCTCCGTTACTCTAGAGGTTCCCAAGAAAACCCCGGCTTCCCCTTGCTCCTGTCCTGGCCCACGGGGAATGGGCCAGGAGGCCCTGGGCAACATGCAGACTAGAAAAGGCTTGGGGCAAGGAGGGGACCACACCTGACAAGTGTCCGCCTTCTGCCCGCCCGTGCCTACCCAGGACCCACGGACCCACTCTGTTCTGGGCAGGTAAGGGCCGGGCAGTAGCAGGGGCCCAGCCTGCTGGGCCTCTGACCCAAGGTTAGCATCACTTTCCTTCCCGGGGGACTCGGGAGCTTGGAGCCCCAGCCTTGTCACACTGTCACTTCTGTGGCCTCTGTTTCCAGGCCTGCTCCATGGGAGTGGCGGGAGGTGGAGCTGGGGCTGCATGCTTAGCACAGCTCTGGTGACCACAGGCTGGGACAGTGCCCTCGCAGCCCAAGCAGCACTCTGCTACCATTTCACAAGGGCACAGCTGGGAGGCGATGGGCATTTGGCAGGGCCTCGTCCCCGTCAACCTGGGGATGGTGCCCTTGTCCCCTGAACTGCCTGCCTTAGGGAGCTGACGGCAATATCTGAGAGAGACCAGCAGGGCCAGGTGCTGAGTGCTAATGGGATGCCCAGCTGGGGCCATCAAGCCAGACAAGGTCCTGGCGAGACCCGCTGAGGCCGAAGCTCCTGCCAGGTGGAAAGTAGCACCTCGTCTCCTCCGGGGCTCGGGGAGGCGAGGAGACGGTGCTGCCTCCTCAGCAGCCGCCCCTCCTGCTCATCCTAGCAAGGCTCTGGAGTGGGGGTGGTGAGGGAGTCATCGAGAGCTAGGGGACCTGGGGGGTCAGCCTGCGTCACAGCTCGTGCTGACTTCTCCACCCTCGGTGGCCGCTGGCTGCTATAAATATCACTCCTGTCTCTGGATGTTGCAGGAGGTGACCTAGAATCATGGGCTCTGAGGCCTCCTGGGTGCCCCCTCCCTGCCTGTTCCAGACAGAGCTGCCTGGCCAGAGCATCCCTGCAGCCTGAGCCCACCCCCAACCACGAGCAGGGCCCAAGGCCAGGAGCTAGAACCCCAACACTGAGGGAGACCGCTATGGCTTCCAAATCCAGAGTTGCCTGTGACCAGCATTTGTACCATCTTCATGGGCAGGGTGCTGAGGACACCAGGTCCCAGGAGAGCAGAGCCCCAGCAGAGACATGGCACCGCCCAGGGCTGCTGGCTTGGCCTGGACCCGCTGCTGCCCACGCTCACCCCACCACAGTCCCCGGCCTTGGGCTCTCTCCGGAGCCCAGCTCAGGGGTGAAGGCTCCAAAGGCTCCCTCCCCCACCTTCTCAGTCCCAGGGTTCCTTTGCGTTTCCTGGTTCAACCTGGTTTCCAAACTTGTCATCACCCTGCAAGCCTCCCTGGGACATACTCTACTTTGACAGGCAGACTGTTTAGCAGTTGCTCAGACACGCCCTCAGCGGTGTCATGCTTCCACGCGGCAGCACGCCTGAGTGAGCCTGAGAGATCCCACACGGGCCCGGGCCTCGACCCCTGGCGTGGCTGACCCAGGGGCACAGGACCTGGAGGTGGTCCCAGGCCCAGCAGGTGTGAGGACACCAAGCCCACCGGTGGCCGGGGTTTGGTTCCAGGTTCCCTGGCTGAAGGCAGGGGCAGGCTCCGAGAGGAGGAAAGGACGCAAACAGCTCTGGAGTGGGTGCTGGGCAGTGGGAACACAGCTGAAATCTGGTTGAATTAAATTCGTGCACGCAGCTGTTCTCCATCCTTCCAACAATAACCAGCATGCCTACTACGTGCCAGGGACTTGGAAGATGGCAGTAAATAAAAGCCACTGTGGTGCCAGCCCTCATGGAGCCTACAGTCCAGGGGGAAAAAGAGACTTCAAGTTAATCTTCACACACAATGAGAACTTCTCTGACATGTCCCTGGGAGGGGCAGGAAGGGGCAGCTACCTGGAGACCCAGAAGCTGCAGCCACCTCTGAAGGACTAGTCAGAGTGACACGACCACAGGAGAGGGCAGTGGG
This sequence comes from Microcebus murinus, assembly GCF_040939455.1. Lineage (NCBI taxonomy): Eukaryota > Metazoa > Chordata > Mammalia > Primates > Cheirogaleidae > Microcebus > Microcebus murinus. Next base: position 14,188,668 of record NC_134107.1, read on the forward strand.
GGACACCAGAGCAGGGAGACCAGCCCTGAGCAGGAGGGCGTGTGTGTGCAGATGACGGAGGGCAGAGCCTAGCCCGCCAGCCAGCAGCAATGGGAGGGCTGAGGCAGGCAGGCCGGCGGCAAGGGAGCAGAAGTGGGCCGCTCAGATGGGGACTCAGCAGACAAGACGGTGACTTACGGGGCATGCAGTGAGGGGGAGGGTGCTGTCAAGGACGACCCCAGATTTCTGGCCTGTGCAACTGGGTGGGCAGATTGTGCCCCTGATCCTGGGGGAACACCTTGAGAATGAGGCCTGGGGCTGCCCTCACCACTGGAATAGCAATGTACCCCCCAAAGTCTCAGTTCAACACAGTCCTGACCTCAGGTGAGCCTGTGTGCAGCAGGCCAGGGCCTCAGCCCGGCAGAGACCCTCCAGGGGCAGTCACTGGGCCCTGCCCCCACAACTGAGGACTCCTGATAACATGCTTGGGGTTCAAGGAATATTCAACTCCTCACTCCTCCTGCCACCCAGGCCTGACCATGAATAGGACATGTGAAGGAAGCCTTAACTCAGGTGGAGATCTCAGAGCTAATTTAAACCCCACACAGGAAGGGGAATGGAGAGCAGATCTCTGCCTGTCACCCAACCAACCATCCATCCAGCTGTCCCTCCATCCACCCAACCACCCATCCATCTGTCCATCCATCCACCCAACCATCCATCCATCCATTCATCCATCCATCCATCCATTCACCCACACATCCATCCATCTACCTGTCCATCCATCTATCCATCCATCCATCCATTGGGACTCAGAAGCAAAGTTTCTCTCTGACTTTCTCTTATCTTACTACTCTCTGTCTCTTTCTCTGTCTCTCCTGGCTCATTCTCCCTGGGGCAAGCCACAGAAACTAGAGTTCCTGTTTGCCAAAACAGGTCATAGAAACCAGAACCCCTCTGCCCCAAAGCCAGCCATAAAATGTAAAAATATTGCTCCAGCATTCCTCTGTCTTTCTGTGTAAGACCTGGCCATAAAGAAATTCTTTGACCTACCTTGTTTAATAGTAGGTCATAAGACCCCCCATTCCAGAGAGTGTCCTGCCCCACACTCAGGAGGAAGGAATGTTGCACAGAAAGGCCAAGAAGAATCTGCACAAACAGGTCTTGCTGGGTTTGTCCCTCAGTCTATTCCCATTAGAACATAATCTTTTTGCCCAATCACATTTCTACATGGCTGTCCATGCTTCATTGAGTCTGAGCATAAAAATGGACAGCTTTCTCTGGGTCTTTGGGTCTTCATTCTGAAGCTTCTGTGTCACATATAATTTTGGTTAAATAAATTTGCTATGTTTTTCTCTTGTTAACCTGTCTTTTGTTACAGGTGTGTCAGCTGTGACCCTTGTGATGGGAAAGAAAGTGATCACTCCTTATAATCCATCCATCTAACTATCCATCTATCCAACCAACCATCCATCCAACCCAATCATCCTTCCAACCATCCATCTTTCCAACCATCCATTCTTTCAACCAACCACCCTTCCAACCAACTATCCATCTAACCACCCATCCTTCCAACCACCCATCCTTCCAACCACCCATCCTTCCAATCAACCATCCTTCCAACCACCCATCCTTCCAGCCACCCATCCTTCCAGCCACCCATCCTTCCAGCCACCCATCCTTCCAGCCACCCATCCTTCCAGCCACCCATCCTTCCAGCCACCCATCCTTCCAGCCACCCATCCTTCCAATCAACCATCCTTCCAATCAACCATCCTTCCAACCAACCATCCTTTCAATCAACCATCCTTCCAGCCACCCATCCTTCCAATCAACCATCCTTCCAACCAACCATCCTTCCAACTACCCATCCATCTACCCACCCACCATTCCCAATCATTCACACTGCTTGTCACACTTAGAAAATGCTCTCCCTCTTTTACTCACCTGCTAGCCCTGCAGGACCCAGCCTTTCATGCCAGGTCATGCCACCCTTGCTCACCCGCTCCCAGGTACACTGGTTTCCTCTCTGTTCTTCGAAGAGGCCAAGCGTGCCCTGTCTCAACACCTTTGCCCTCACTCCTCGTTTAGCCTGGACATAACCCCCTAGCCCTATATCTTAGTGTGGTGGGCTCCTTCCTGTCATCCAGTTCCTAGTGCAAACATCCCCTTCTGGGACCTGCCTGCCCAATCTCGGGTACCCCAAGTCCCTACCCATCACATGACCCTTCTGTTTTCCTCTCAGCACTTTTGCCATCTGAAGTTCTCTTGTTCACGCGTTTACTGTCTGCCCCCACAACACCAGGGTGTGGCTCCTCAGGGCAGGGCATCGCCTGCTTTCTTCCCTGCTGTATCCCCTGCACTCAGCAAAAGGCCTGGCAGGTGGCAGGAGCTCACCAAGGCCCTGCTGCCTGCAGGAGGAACCACCTCTGAGCAAGGCCCTAGGGACAGAGACAGGAGGGTGTAGGAGCCTGGTGCAGAGCTGAGCCCAGGACCCAGGGCTCCTGGTGCCCAGGCTCTTTGCACACCCTCTGCTGGCCACACACCCAGCTCCAAAGCCGGATCCTGAACTGCCCACACATGCGACTTTACTGGCACCAGTGCCCACGCCGTGGGCGAGGCAGGGAAGAAACGTGGCATCTTCAATTTACTGACGAGGCGACTGTGGCGGGAAGGGGATGTGCGGTGATTTGCCTCTGGTGATGCAATAAGCGGGTCCTGCTGCCAAGGGGCTCCCCAGCACTGGCAGCTCGGCTCTACTGCACCTCCGGGCTCCATGTCCCTGACCTCCCTGTGTGTCTGGGCACGTGTGACTTGTGGTGTCCACTTCTGCCCAGCGGCCTGTGGGAGGGAGGGAGGGAGCACCTCTGGGAAGAGGACGGAGGGCTGCACTCTCAGGATGCAGCCAGGGGACTTGGGTGCTCGCCCAGTGCCAGGGCCTGCAGCTTGGGGCTAAGGGGGGCTGAGGGGCCCCAGCCGAGGACCCCACGGCCTGGCTGTAGGTGAGAAGAGGGAGGGCCTGGGGAAATGACTTCCCCTCTCAGAGCCTCAGTGTCTTCCTCTGGAAGATGAGGATGGCCAGATCCAATTTCCCTAGGAAACTCCCCTGGCCCTACAAGGCTCAATTTGTAAGGGTCTCCCAACTGCGGCTCAGAAATACAGTCCCATGGAAGACTTGGAGACTTAAAGTGCTGTTGCCTTTCTCTCCCACTTTCTTCTGGACCCCGACATGGCCCTGGGAGGTAGATGGGCCAGGAATGACCACACTATGGCCCAGTGTTTTAAGGGTCCCCACTTTTGAGGTCCGTCAGAACTCAGATCAAGACCTAACCATCACTGCCTCCCTCCCGCGTGACCTCGGGCAGCCTCGGTCCTCTCCACACAACGAAGACAAGAGCAGTCACTGCTGCTGGGACAGCCAAGTAAGAGGACTCATTCTCTGGCTCCTCATTCTGCCTCCTTCCCCATAACCCTGGACTGCTCTCTGCCAACTTCTTAGGAATGTCAGAACAAACAAGATATACCTGAGGCTTCTTGGAGGACAGCACTATAAAAAGCCTGAGCAATATTACTTCCCTCTAAGCAGAGCCCTGGGCCCCTGCACACACCCCCCACCATGTGGGGGCTCATCCGATCACGGCTCCTCTCCCGCCCCGGCTCACACCTGCACAGTCCAGAGGAGGCCAGGGGAAGAGAGCAGGTGCTGAGAGGTGTCTTCGCCTCAGCATCACCCCTGCCCAGAGGCAGAGGGCGAGGGAGGGGTGGTGGGCATGTGGCGGGGCTGGGTCGGATGGTGGTGGAGGCGGGTTCCTGGTCCCCATGGCCCCTCTGTGCCCGCCCCCCCTCAGCCCTTCCGAGGCCTTGCAGGACGCATGACATCACGTCTGGGAAGTGCTCAGAGTGCCTCAGAGAGAAAAGGCCAGAGGGATTGAGGTGGGATTAATTATGTATGAATGTGCTTATTTATTAGCACTTCTGTTTACTGCGGGGGCACAGTGGGGGCACATGGGGCATGGGCTCAGAGAATCCAGGCTGGAAACTGGGCCCGGCCACTTAATGAGTGTGGCACATCGCAGACTCTTTGAGCCCCGATTCCAGGAAGAGAGGGACACGTAACATCTGAGCGACGCTGGTGAAAGTGTGACTCGGATGGGCTTTCCCAACCTGTAAGTGAGGACTGCAAGAACCCCAGCCCCGCAGCGAGGGGCAGGCCGGGCACCTGGCACGGCTGCATGTGAGCGGGACGCAGTGGGTATCGCTGCTGCTGGAGTTGCAGAGAGGTGCAGGTAAGAGCCCTGAGGATGGGCTGTTTACAGGGCCACCCAGGCTGGCATACTCTGAGCGTGTCCCAGGTGGGCACCCTGGACCAGCTCTCCCCTCCCTCAATCCCTGAGGCAGCAAGAGAGAAGGTGGTATGGGGTCAGGTGGCCACCACAACTTAAGACAAGTCTCAGGAGACCAGCACTCCCCTTCCTCCACATCTGCCCTGCTTCCCAACTAAGAGTAGGCAATGGGGGTACCTGAGGTCCCCACAGCCAGGCCAGGCTACACTGGCCAGGCTGCCTTGACAGCCCTAGTAATGGCCAGGCTCCCTAAGGGCCAGCCTGGGAGTGACCAGGCAATTTCCTGCAGCTGTGCCCTCGTGGGAAGACTGTCTCCAAGCCCCAGCAGGATGCTTTCCCAGCTGCCCTCTGTTTACAGAGTTCTTTGCCCATGGAGGGCAAAGCATAGCCTCTTGGTGACAGCCTGCTCATCCTTGTGATTTGCATGACAAGTACTAAGTGGCAGAGAGACCATAGGCAAGAGCAGTAGGTTTGCTAACGGCAAAGCAGGGTAGAAGCTCCAAGACAGCTCCCTGAGATCCCCCCTCCTCCCAGGATGGAGCTACTGGGGAGGCTGGCCACAGGTGGGACTGCAGGGAGGGGGCCCCCAGCTCCTTGCCTGGCTAATGCAGGCCCCTCCTTGGGTGCCAGCTGCAGGAGACAAAGGGCTCCCTTTTCCCTGAAATGCCAGATCCATCCTATCTAATCTGTTCCCCTAGCTCAAGGACCAGGACAGTGGCCTCTGGCAATAGGTGAGTTTAATCTGCCCAGTGAGCGGATGCTGAAGGCCACACCCTGGGGAAGGATGGTGCAGGCCAGGCGGGTCCAGGGCTTTTGCCTCCAGGGAAGGCCCAGAAGCTGAAGAAGTCCAAGTTCACGTTCCTGTGGCTGATTCATCTGAAAAGGGGTGAAAGGAAGGTCAGGGCAGGGATTGGTTGAGTCAAGGCAGACTCTCCTGCTAGAAGGGTGAGGGCCTGCGAACATACAAGCTGCTCTAGGAAAGAAAGGAGCAGATGTGTCTGCGCGGCTCCTGGCTTTGGTCATCCCCTGCTCTGCCCCTCGCCACACAAAGGTCCCATTGATGCCTCCCCTCACCCCACGCCCTGGGGCAGTGCCCCAACACCAGGGCTCTGGGGGCCTCTCCTGCTCCTCACTGACGGTCTAGCTGCTGCCCTGGCACGCCAAGCACGCCAGGCCTGGGCGCTGCGAAGTCACATGCTCTGCGCGGGCGAGGCCAGGCGCTGCAGAGGCAGCACTGGGGCTGCAGCCTGGCATGGCTCTTACGGGCAGCGCGGGCTTGCAGAAAAGCCAGGAGCCCAGAGGCAGCAGGCTCCGGGCTGCCACCCTCGCCCAGCCTCACCCACCTCCCAGGGGGCAAATCCTTGGGCAAACAGTTGGACAGGTGTGAGCGGCACAGCAAATGCAGGGCTGGAAAGAGCAAACATAGAACGCCTCCACTCTGCCCAGCCCACTGCCCTATAGGGTAGCGCTCGGTGGCCCTGACTGCAGCTGCCGCTGCTGCCCCCAGCACCGCAGTATTTGGAGGGTCTCCCAGGACAGATGACTTGGCCTCCCCTCCACTGTGAGGGAGTAGAGGCAGCAACAGGGAAGGATGGGCAGGCCTAGGATCCATGGAAGGTCTGTCTGCCCTGAGCCTGCTGCCTCTGCTGGGCCATGTCCTGGCTGGGTGGCTTTGAGCAAGTCACAGGACCTTGGAGTCAGCGATGGCCACCAAGCATAGCCTTTGCGAAGGTTAGGTGGGATGAGGCCTGTGTGGGAGCACTAAGCACAAGGCTCGGCACAGACAAGGGTCTGCACCCATAGGTGCCCAGCCTCGTGCCACCCGTATAGTGTGGGGTGGAGCCAGGGCAGGTCACAGAATGAGGGACAGTGCTGTGGAAGTCCCAGGGTGCATTTGCTCAGCTGCTCTGTGACCTCCTGGCCTCAGCCCCCAGGGGAGTAAAGCCAACACCAAGCCTGTGGCTGCAGGACCAGCCAGGAGGGAAGGACAGTCCTGTTCTACTCCACCAGCACGGGCTGTTCCTGCTGGCCCCAAGCTCAGGGCAGAATTCTCCCCTGCTGAGAAGGCCTGTGCCCTACTGTCTCCCACCCGGGGCCTCAGCTTCAGGCTGACCCAGGTGTGCGCAGCCACAGGCGGCCCTGGCTTCTCCTGAGGCCGCACACACATCCCGACTAGGCGCTTGCCTCTCTCTGCTCTCCGAGTGCCACACTGAGTGTGCTCTGCAGGCAGAGCTCTCGAGCCCCCGTGCCTTTGCACAGGATCTTCTCTTTGCCCAGAAGGTGTTTTCTAATCTTGCTCTTCTGGGAACTCCTCAGCGCTCCAAGGCTTAGCCTCAATACCGCCTCCTCCGTGCAGCTGCCAGGGCCTGCCAACCCCTGTGGCCGACCTGCTCGGTGCCCACTCCATGCCAGGCTCCCCACTGGGCTGGGCGCCCCTGGTGGGCAGGCCCACATTCTGCGTCTCTGTGTCCCTGGCATCCAACACGGCACCTGGTGCCTAGCAGCTGCTCAAGAAATGTCAAACAAGGCCCCCGGCCCCCGGCCCAGCTCCCCTGCTCTCATATCTTGCTGTCAGCACATTTGGCCAAAGAGATTAAGAGCCAGCGTGCGGGAAGCAGGGCAAGACTGAGCATCCCCGACGGAGCAGGTGGGGCACCAGGTTCCTCTCCTCTGGAAACTTCCATGCTATGCGCACCAAGCTTCACCCGCAATCAGAGGTGGCTCTGGAGGCTTGCAGGCTGCCTCCCCGTCTCCAAAAGCAGAAACCAAAGTTAGCAGGGGGGTGAGCAAAGGGAAGGGAAGTGCACCGGAACTGCAGGGAGAAAGGCAGTTGTGGCTGCCATCTGCTGTGAGCAAGATGTTTGGAGAACACGCGCTCCTCATTCTGAGGTCTCCCAGCCAACTCACGGAGGGCTGGGCCGCGCCTCTGCAGATGGGAACCGGCAGCTCGGCCGAGCCCACGGAGGCCCCCTCCTGCCTGCTCAGACCCTCTGGCTGCCCCCATCTGACCTGACTCTTGAGCAGAGCAGGGGTGAAGATGCCAGTACAGGACCGGATTCACAGGGCTGCCTCTTCCAGGGAGCCCCAGCGGGCTTGGGGCATCAACTCCAGTGTGATAACAATGATGGCAACTTAATCAAAAGGGCAAGGAAGGCAGCTATCATTCACGGAGAGCCTGACTACCGCCAGAAGGCCCTGCGCTGGGGGCTTCTAGCCAATGTCTCACTTCACCCCTCACTCCCAAGAGAGAAGAAAATCGGGGGTCCAAGAAGGGGCCCCAGCCCTGCTCCTCACTGCAGAGGCACCTGGCTACTAGGGCCCATCAGGAGAAGGTCCTGGGGCCCTTCCTTGTTCCCTAAGGCTGTGTGTAAAACAAAGAGCAAAACATCCGGGTGGGACAGAACCTCTGGGCTACCGAGTCCCACATGCTCATTCGAGGGAGGAAGGTGAGGGCCAAGGATTCAGAGCCCCGTCCCAGGCCCCACTGAGGCCAGCAGCAGGCTGGTAGCAAAACCTGGAACCCTGCGCAGCCCAGGCTCCCCCTGGCCTCTTGTCCTTGGCACCACCCAGCCGGCCATGCAGGGCTGTTCCCCCAAGCAGCTTGACACATCTCCTTCGAAGAGAGCTGCCCTTGGAGGGCTGGTGGTGCTGGCCCTGCCTGGAGCACCCATTTCAGTTTGGGCCAGGCCTCCCCTTACCCGGCCTGCTCATGCCGCCTGCCTGAGCCACTGGCTCAGCGTCCACGCGCTCGACCTCAGCAGCGGGCCAAGCTGAGAACCGGGTGGGTGAGCCCTGCCCTCTTGGCTCAGGAGGCTGGGCAGGGCTGGGCCTACCAGCCACTGGCCACATTCCTTCCCCGGCCACCCTACCCTGAGCCTACCCACAGAGGAGTAAGCACGACTAGACCAGCGGGTCATCAGAGACACCAGAGCTGCCCCAGAACACCGCACCCCTGTACTTCTCACCGGGCCAGTGGCGAGTTGGGGGCTGAGAAGTCTGCCTGCCAAGACTGAACCATGGCAGGGTCCTGACCGTCACCCTACATTCCCTCAGCCCTGCCAGAAGCTACCACCCCAGAGAGGTCAGGGGGCGGGTGACAGCCCCTGCCACCGGCAACAGGAAGGTGGGGACTGTGGGGCAGACCACCCAGAACTGCACCTCCCATCCCACCCTCTCCGCAGCTCACCCCCGCAGCTCTGCTGCCACCGCCCCCACAGGCCTGCCAAGCCGCACTCACTGTCTGCTCAGCCTCCCCCGCCCCCCACACACCGTAATTGCGACACCTCCACCCCTCTGCCAGCGCCTGCCTGCGGCTGCCTGCTCCCTGGAAGGGGGTTTGGGGGAGGAGGACTCTGGGAGAATCTTCCTAGGGGGAGGGCCAACAGCAACCCCTCTTCTCCAAGGGTCCTTGGCCCCTGGCTGGGTCACTGTGCTGACCCCACTTCCTGCCTCTCTGCAGTCCCCACCAGGTCACCCTGTCTGTGAAGTGTCTCTCACCCGGAGGGATCTGACCGAGGGAATGAATGGCCCCCTATTCTCTGGCCTCCTCTGGCGGGGGAAGGGAGGGAAGGGAGGCATCTGGCCCGGGGAGTCTTCCTGGGAGCAGCCCCCGCTTTACTGCTCCTCCCACCCGGGCAGTGGGGTGGTAAGCTTGAGGGACAGCCGCCTCGTCAGCCCAGGGCCGGGGCCTGCCACAGCTGCCTGGGGCCAGGCTCCAAGCGTTGCTGTCACTACCCACTACCCAGACACCTTCACAAAGAACTCCTGCCTAGGCAGAGGCACAGCCAGGCCGAGGGTGAGTCAGCTAGGGAAATCCCGGCACTGGCGCCCACCGCTGGTGACGGTTCCGCTGACACCTACGGAATGGGGTGCCCGGCCCCTCCCGCAGAGGGTGAGAGGAACACCCCGGGCTCCCTACCCTCATTTCCTGCTCCCTGAGAGGGAGCCTGGTGGGTGGGGGGAAGGGTGAGGCACCGTGTGGATGAGCCCTGGAGGAGGCCTCAGGCACATGGCTGCCCTCTTTGGGCCGCCTGTCCCTCACCCTTGGCATGTCAGTGGAGGAAGAGGTGGGAGAGTGGTCACCAGGGCCCCTGCCGGCTCCTGCCTGGTACCTGTCACCCCCACTCTGGGTAACCTGCTATCCAAGGCCTCGGTACCTCCAGGGTCTCATGGTGGGGGATTGGAGGGTTCTGTCCCCTGCCTCCTGCCATGGCAAGGCTCCTGTATACCTGAGCCCAGCACCACCCCCAGAAGGGCAGGATGGAGAGAGCGCCCGGGCCAGGTGTCAACACTCTCCCTTGGAGCGGGGAGAAGGGGAGGACAGAAGAGAGGCACAGAGCCTCCTCTCAGCAGGACATCCTGTCCCAGGAGAACCGCCCTGGCCAGGTCCCCACAAACCCGCCAGACCGGTTGGCTGGGGGAAGGGGTCTCCGAGACTAGGGCAGCAGAGCAGACCTCTGCCCAGGGCTCCCTGACCAGGCTGCTGGTTGCACTCATCGGGCACTTAGGAAGGAGCTTCTGGGGGGACGTGACCATGAGATGCCAAGCCCCATTCTCCAGGAGCTCACGGAGCAGAATAACGAGGAAATTGGGGCGGGCCAGGGATAGCAGGGCCGCTATGCTGGGCCACTGCTTACACTGCTCAGCCGGGCAGACAGAGAAAGATTCCTGGAGGGGCTGCTGGCTGAACAGAAAGAGTGGGACAGCCAGGTTGCTACTCTCCTCTTCCCTGCTTCTCCCACCCCAAACACAAAAGCCACCCAGAGCCTGTGAAGCCTACAGAGCAGATGCACCTTGTGCAGGGCCCGCTGCCTGCCAGCAGAGAGCCTGCCTTCTCACAGCTGCCCTTGCAGGCCTGCGCCGGCACCACCAACCTGCCTCTGGCTTGCTGGCAAAGGTAGTTTCTGCAGGCTCCCTGGGCCGGGAAAAACACGCTTGAGAGTGCAGGGCCCGCTTCCCTGGCACCAGGGGTGGACACACGTGCTTGATGTTCCCCAGGCAGAACTCATGTTCCCGTCTCTCCAGGCCCCCAGACTTGATCATCCAGCTGGGCCTGGGCTTCCCCTCTCCATGGTTCTTCCGAAGACCAGGCCTCTTGCACTTCCCAGGTAGGGAAGTGGATAGTGGGAGAGATCCAGAAATCCGTCCATTACTTTGAAAGAAGACTGAAAACATGTGACCATGCAAATCCCATGGGTTTACTTTAATGTCTCTAAAACAAATGGCTTGAATGGATTTCTCCCACCCTCCTTCCCTCCCCACGGAGCCACTCAATGGAAAACAGCAGCTCAAAGGGCCGCAGACTCAGGGCTGCTGGGGGCTGATGGAAATGGGGTATCAGACACAAAGCCCGGCAGGGGACACTTGGATAAAGGCAGCTTTAGCCTGGAGAGGATGAAAGGCAGACACCTGACAACAGGCAGCCAGCACAGAGGCACAAAGGGCTCGCAGGAGGCCAATATCAGGCCAGGCACCCCCATCCCTCTGTCCTGGGTGGTAGATCACTTTGGTGTCCCAGCACGACCAGTCTCCCTCCTGCAACGGCATGGAGACCTGGCTGTGGGGACAGTACTGCCCTCACTCAAGCCCCTGCCTGGAGGGTCCTGGGCACAGATTTGGTGGATAAATGCAGATTCCCAGGTTCCCACCCAGCAATTCTGAATCCGTAAGTCCAAGATAAGGCCCGGGAACCTATATTTTTAGCAAGTTCCACTACGGCCGACCCCAGGAGAGTCTGAGGCTAGAGTTAACCTGAGCAACCACGCATGCACAAACTCTCCCTGGGCAGCTGGAACAGAGAGGTGAGGACTTCTTGGGCAGCAAACGTTGCTTTAAAAAACTAGGCTGGGCAGCAGCAGGAAAGGCATGTGACTCCTCAGAAGATCAGAGCTGGAAGGGGCCAGGGAAATCAGAGTTCAAGCCACCCTGATTCCCCAATCTTACAGATGAGGACCCTGTGCTCAGAGAGGCATGCTCACATGCCAAGGTCACACAGCCTTGGGCCTTTTCCTGTCCTTGGCTGCACTCCAAGCCTCATTCACGCAACCATTACTTACGGAGCACATCCCCTGCGCCTGGACTCTGGAATTTAGGCTTAGTCACCTAGGTGACGCCCTGATTAAAAGCCGAACTCTGCCTCGGAGACTCGCAAGCTGGGGGGCTTCCTGCCTCTCCCGATCCCCTCCCTACTCTCCTCTCCCTTAAAATAGGAGAGACCACTTGCCATCATCAGGGAAGACAAAGCAGAGAGGAAGTAAGAAAGCAGGAGAAACAGAGTGAAGGATGGGGAAGTACCAGACACAGCCTGGAGATGTGGGGAGGATGGTGAAGGTCACCCCAGCGGGGGAGGCTGGGCTGTCCCTGGCTGGAGAGGCCTCACACCTCGGGCCAGGCAAGGACCCTGGATAAAACATGTTTATCTGTGCCAACCTTTTTCTTCTTATGACAAAATGTATGTTCCCTGTAGAAAATAGAAACCAAAAAGAAGAAGAAAATAGAAAGCACGCAGGATCCCTCCAGGAAAATGATTCATTGTCAACATCCTTCTAGTCTTTCTTTTTTCTCTATCCAAATACAGAACCTCTCTGTACTTACCACTTTTGTCACTGAGCTAGATCAGGTGAACATTTCTCTTCATCAAATGTTTTTCGACCATCTTTCCTCATTATTGTAGAGTAGTCTTCGTACTAGATGTACGTGAGTTTATCCCACCAACGCCCTCCTGGTGGAAGTTAGGTTGCTTCCCTCTCCTCACTGGGAGAAAACCCCTGCAGCTGGGCCCGAGGTTCTCGGGTCCCAGGCTTTGGTGGCAGGACCCTGCCCGACAGTGGGGCTCCCACCCCTGGAGCCTTCCTTTGCCCTTCGCAGAGGCAAAGCTTGATGCACAAGGTGGGGTGTGTGCTGGGAACGGGGGTTCTGCCCTTCTCCACCATGGTCGTGACTCCCAGGGACACCAACTTGAATGAGCACAGATTTGGTGGATAAATGCAGATTACCACCAGGTTCCCACCCAGCAATTCTGAATCAGTAAGTCCGAGATAGGGCTCAGGAACCTGTATTTTTAGCAAGTTCCATCATGGCCAACCCCGGGAAAGTCTGAGGCTACAGTTAACCAGCCTGCCCTTGGAGAACCCGTGCTCTGAAAGATTTGTCCATTTCACCAGTGCTTCTACTCGAGTGTGGCAAGCAGAACTTCCAGGGCCGGTCACACCACAGATTCCTGGGCTCCACTTCCAGCAATGCTGGTTGGGGCAGCGGGTGAAGGGTACTGAGATTCTGCATTTCTAACCCCTTCCCAGGTGGTGCTGCTGGCTCCTGGGCCATGCTCAGGAGCACTGAACCAACCCACATGGGCACCCGTGCCGGTACTAGGCAGGTGAAGATGAAGGGCACAGCGAGCACTTATTAAGCACTTACTGTGGGTCAAGCACCATGCCCTCGCTGCTTGAGGTGCTCTGTGACCAGCAGCAGCACCGCTATGTGCTGGTTAGAAATGAAGATCTGGGGCCTGAACTGGCATCTGCATTAGCAAGCTGCCCAGGTGGTCTGTGTGCCCATCAAAGAAGCACCACGCTGAGTCCATAACAAGAGAACGTCATCCCCTGTCATCCTCCTAACACCCCCCAGGGGTGGATTACTCCCTGGATTCTCCAGGTGGAAACTGCAGCAGAGAAGTTAAATGACCTGATTAAGGACTTGCAGCCAACAGCGGCAGGAGCCCGAGAGGAAGCCAGACCGCCCAAGCTGCGGACTCACCCCCACCCACGTCACAACACCCCCTGCAGCTTCCTCTTTGATCCCCCACCTCTCCGCAAGTGGGCTTTCGTGCTCCATTTCCCAGATCCGACTGCAAAGACACAGATGGGCTGCTCGGAAGCTCTCCCTGGGGAGCAAGGGAGCCAGAGTTCACCCCACTGGCTGCCTCCGGCCGTGCTCACTTCCTCACGGCCCACTCTGTCTGCGGGCACGGAGCCAGAGCACAGGGCGTTGTTGGGGGTCCCACCTCCAAAGCCTGCAGGCTCTGCAGACACAGTTGGAGGCAGGAAGTGTGAACTGGGCCGGAGGAACCAGGAGCTCAGTTTGGTCTGAGGACATTCTTTCTTCCGCAGCCAGACTCAGTTCTGTGTGCCTTTTGAAAGGAGGCAGAGAATAGCCGTGCTCAGCCCAACGAGGCCGGCCTCTTTCAACCTTCTAGTTGCTGCCATTTCCAATTACAACTTCAGAGGGCTCCTATAATTTATACATCCCAGGATGCACTGCTCCAGCTGCTTTATGATGGGAGTTCATTACACCATTAAGGTTAAACTTTTATAAAGTACCGAGCAGCTGGCGGGCTGGGCGCTGGCTTAGTTACCGCTGCCAGAAGCCTGCTGACTATGTTCACCTGGGCAAGGGAGGGGGTCAGGCTCTCTAAAGGGCCAAGAAATGGAGAAGGTGACTCCAGAGGTGCCCATCCCTCCATTAGCTCTTTAAACAGTACGGCATGGCAGGCAGGCAGCAAGGAGAACGATACAGAGCAGCTCAGCAGTACCGGCAGGGGGCACGTGGGGTGAGAAGAACCACCCTGCGTGAGCCTGAACGCTGCCAGGTTTGGGTCCCAGGAGGGCTGGGAAGCAGGAGGACCAAGGTGGCCGTGGAAGACAGGCCCATACGTGGGGACCGGCGGAGTGGCAAGGGCTCCCTGGGCGTGGAGGAGGCTGGTCTTCTCAGCAGGAGGATGGCCAAAGGGGGCCTTCCTTTGATAGGAGCCCATTCTTCCCAGGGCTCACAGGGGCTCCAAACCCAATGCGAGGTGGGGAGAATGAGAGGGAACATCCCGAGAGAAGGGGCAGACAGACGGGGACCTGAGTTCCAGCTGCAAACACATGGCCTCTGGCAGATCCCCTCAACCCCCCAAGGCAGCTTGGGTCTCGCCCTGCACCTCTGCTGTGAAACACGCGTCCTCCCCCACCCCAACGTCCAGAGCACACAGCATAAAGGGGGCGAGTGTCCACGAGACGGAAACTGTCACTGTTCTTTGTATCCGACGAGTTCCTGCACATGAAGCGCTGTCTGGCAGAGGGGACTCCCTACGAAGTGTTGGTTATTGTCGTTACAACCCTGTTGTTAGGGTTGTAATGCCTGTTTACAGGTCAGTCACAAGCCCCAAACTCCCTGATAACTTTTCTTATTATTCCCAGCTCCAGGCACAAGGCTTAGCATGCAGCAGGTGCTTGATAAATGCCCTTGAGTGAATGGGTAGATGGGAGATGACAAGTGGCAAAACTATTCCCTGCTCCACCCCTGGCCCCAGTCCCAGGGAAGGTGTCAGAGGAAGACCAAGTTCTTTCCAAAGGTATGAAGCTGAAACAACCTCTTGGGAAGCATTCCTTGAGTTCCTAGGAGGAAAGAACCCCAGACGCAGCTGGTGTTCTGGCTTCCAGGAACAGTGGGGTTGACTCTGGCCGCCTTCTTCACATCCTGGGCCAGAGGAGGTCTGCCGTGCGTGGAGCTCGCCTCAGCTGGGCCCCCGTAGCCCCTGCGTGCTGGACGCACTGTCCCCCGGGAGCTCCGGCCCTGTCTCCAGGCCCTGGACAGGCTGCCCAGACCCACAGGCTCCCCTGGCCAGAGAGGACTCGATGGTGTTTGTCAAGGCTGACAGTGTTCTTGACCGTGAGGCCAGGTCGTGACCCCCACTCTCAGGGTGCACAACCTGACCAACAGCCCGAGGGCAGTTAGAGGGGCTGAGGGGCTCCGCACAGGGAAGGGCAGAGCCTCTGAGGAAGAAACTGGCTTCCTCCAAGGCCTCAGGAGAGGAGAAGTTAGAGGAAAAAAGAAAGAAAGAGAAAAAAGGCAGCCGGATGGAAGAGGCGCCAAGAGGAAGGAAACCGAGTAGGAGAGGAACCGAAAGGAGCTGGGGACTGAGGGGCCGGGAGGCCAGCCTTGGAGAGGGCTGGGCTGGGAGCCGGGCAGGCTGCCAGAGGGATGGCAGGACACTGCCAGTGTTGAGAAGCGGCCCAGTCACCGCAGGGGAGGGGAGCCCAAGGGGCGGGCCGGCCGCATCGCAGGAGTGCCACAGGGTTGCCTGGCTGCGGAGGGGCCGTGGCATCGGGAAGGGGGGTCCTACCGGCCCCTGCACTCGTCTGGGCTGGCGGAGAACAATCGAGAGACGTGAGCATGATAACTAACAACACTGGTTAACACTTACTGAGTACCTGTGTTGTTCCTGGCACTGGGCAGAACGTCCTACGTGGTGTCTCGTTTGATCCCCATGTGCCATGTTCCATTAGAGCCCCCATTTGACAGATGAGGAAACAGTCACAGAGGTCAACTGACTTGCACAAGTAGCAGTGGACTCAAATGAAGCTCCATGTTTATGCTAAAGCCCATGTTTGGCGGCCTATGCGATGCTGAATTTAAAGAGAGAGAGAGAATGAATCAGAAGTGGATAATCTTGGAGAGCAGGCAGACTTGAGTGGGTGAAGTGGGCAGGTGCTAACTGGGAGGCAGGGCATGAGGGGTTACAGGCCCCTGCAGCTGAGACGGAAAAGGCCAGGGCAGTTGCCTCTGCCACCGGGCCTAGGGCTGTCCCGTGATTCTGCAGCCAGCCCCAAAACTGCACTGGGGCAGCTGTCCCAGGGCAGAGGAGGAGCTCAGATGAAGTGGGAGTCAGCAACAGGGCGTGCCAGGGGAGCCTGATGTAATCCCGGCCTGCAGAAGGCGGAAACTTGGGAAATGAAACAAATCGTCACCTAACGGCAGCCTGGCCCCAGATTTCCAGTGAGTGACAGCTGGCGTGCCTTGCCCCACCCGCGAGCCCGAGGGCTCTGCCCTTTCCCACAGGGCCCCAGGGCCGCCCTGGCAGCACGTGTCCTCTTCCCCAGCCCCGGCACAGCGCGGAAACGCTCTCCGAGTAAAGCTGATGAGAGAGCAGAGGATTCCTAGCCAACGCCCTGGGAGCCCTGCCACTGAGAGGCTGGCGGTCGCACTGCTTTCCGGAATAGATGCAGGGCTCACCTCCTCACAGGCCTTCTGCATGCTTTGCGGGGTGAGGGGAGGTCCAGGCTGCTGCTTGGCAAACTATCCTCCTTCCTCCCCAAACCCAGACTGAATCGACCTAGTTAGGCTGTGTGTGGGAGACAAGGGGAAGTAGGGCCCAGAACCCCAGGGCCCCCGCACTTGCACACCCAGGGACCCAGAGTGGGAGGGGCCGCCCCCAAGGGCCCAGGCACTGCTTAGCCAACCAGGACAGCAGACCAGGGCCTGGCACCCACTCTGGGGCCCTCCCACCCTTCTCCTGGCCACACAGGGTCCTCAAGCAAGTTCTTGGCAGCTGGCGAGCCACAGAATTCATCTGTCTGTCCCGGGTGGCTCAGAGGGTGGGTGCAGATGCCTTGGCCCGCGCTTATGTGCCCAGCCTTAAGCATTCCTGGCCTTTGTGCCAGTTCTTGAATCTTATACACAGCAATTCCAACCCTTCGTTAGCACGATGTCTTTCCCAAGTCCTTCCCACCAGGCATCACTTTGAACATGGAGACAGCCGCTCGAGGAGAGAGGATAAATATCGCTGTTGCTATTATACAAATAGGGCCACTGAGGCTCTGAAAGCATAAATGACTCATCCGAGTTGCCCAGCAGAGCCAGGAACAGAATCCAGGCCCAGCACTCCCCACACCCCTTGCGGTTTCTCTAAAATCACCCATCCCCTATGAGGGGGCTCTCTGGTCCCCACAGCAAAGGAGGGGCCTGATACAGGCCAGACAGCTGTTTGATAGATATATAGATGTTTGGTAAACAGGCCCGAGGAGATAGAGAGAGGAGGGAATTACGGGGAAGAATCAGACTAGGACCCTGCAGATCAAGGCTGCCAGGGTTCAAATCCCAGCCCTGCACCTGTTACCTGAGTGACCTTGAGCATGTTTCTAAACCTCACTATAAAATGGGTTCATACACCTGCCTCTTGGGGTGGTCACGAGGACTAAACGAGATAAGGTATGAAAAGTGCTTAGCATGGTGCCCAGCACCTGTGCTCAGGAATGTGACTTTGCCATTATTCTTATTCTTCAATAAGGACGCAATTGGTGAGCAGAACAACACACACACTCTCTCAGAGAAGCCAGTGCTATTTAGATGTGACAGTCCTAGAGTTCAGTGGAGCATGAAGAAAGGCTTCATAGAGGAGGCAGGCTGGTGTGGGGCCTGAAGGAGAGGTGGGCGTGGAGAGGCACACCAGAATAAACCCGGCCTGGGTGCAATCCCTGGCTCCCCACCTCATTGCTGTGTGTCCTTGAGCAGGTGGCTCAACCTCTCTGAGCCTCCTGAAAGATGGTGGTTGGAGGGATGGGGCAGTGCAGGGGGCTCCTGTTGCAAGAAGTAAATGAGATCCTCTGTGTGCTGTGTTGGGTTTAGTTCCAACGCATTCAGAAAATAGAAACTATTGTTATTATTACTGTTATTTTGTGGCTGAGCAAAGCTCCTTGGAGACACACTCTCGTGCCCTCCCTGACTCCCAAACCTGCAAGGGCTTGATGAAAACCAAGAGGTGCAGCCCCATGGAGCTCACTCCACCGTGCAGCCTGCCCATCGGGGTAGCCATGAGCTGGGAGGTGCAGGGTGTGTTGTACATAATGAAGGGACATCAATAATAGATTAACCTCAAGTAAGTCCAGGAACATCCATCATAAATTAATTAAATGGCTCCAGGAGAGACGACAGGGGGCCTATTCGGGATGAACTAGAAGCAACATCCTGTCTCACCTTACCCAGCGCTGCCCTGCCCCCCAATACCCGGACCTGAGAGAGCCACAGGCTCTTTGGCCAGGACTGTCTCCAGGTGTAGGACTGGTTCTCAGGAGCAGCCCCCAAAACACAGGTGAAGACAAGCCCTGTTCTCTTCCCACCCACCCCCCAGCTCAGAGAACTCAAACACTGCAAGGGTTTTGATGAAACTTCCCAGAATAGTAACCTCCTGGGCTGAACTCAGGCAGGTGAAATTCAAGGGGTAATTTGGTGAGAAAATGATCAAATGCCTGGAAATAAGTGCCAGGAACACTGGAGCCCCTCAGTGGGCCCTCAGGGATGAGGACAGCACAAACGGCCTCTCGGGGGTCCCTGGAAGCTGCTGGCTCACACTCCCAGCTCGGCACCGGTGGAGGACAAGCCAGCTGACAGGCAAGTGTGCAAAATGCGTTCCAGGCTGGGACTCTGAGGCCCAGCTCTGACTCCGGGCCCACCTTCCATCACTTCCCTCCTAGTGATCAAACTGCCAAATCTCAGGGCTTCTGTCTCCCTCCATAACCAATCAGGCTTGGTCTCTCCCCTCACCCCCAAGGGTGCCTTCTGCCCCAGCTCAGCCCTCTGCACCCAGGCACTCCCCACTTGTGTCCCTCGGTACCCTGACACCTGCTGCCAGATGCCTCTTCCTGAGGGGTGGCACCAGCCCCCACACGCTTGCTCAGAGCATGTCAGTGACTGCCCACATTTTCACAGACGAGACCAAACCTTCGGCCCTGCAGTTTTTGGCCCTGGTTCTCAGGGACCTAGCTCCAACTCACTTTTCCAACCTTAGCTTTCGTTCCTTCTGTTTCATGCACCCTCCACTCAAGCCAGACTGCACGGCTTCTCAGCCCCACGCCCCCCGACCCTGTTGCTGCCGGTTCTTCTACAACCTTCCTGTGTTCACTCCAACCAGCCATTGGGCCCAGGTTAAAAGCCATCATCCCCCTGTATTCCCTGAGCTTCCTGGTTCAAGTCATTCTCTCCCTCTTGACTGGTGGTGTCACTCACTTCTAGAAATTGATTACATCTTCTCAATAGATTTTTAAACAGCTCAAGGACAGAATCCACACCTTATAGGTTCCAGTTCATCCAATTCATCTTTAGTGACTTCACTGACCACCCTCTCACCACCACCACCACCCCCCACACCCCTCCCCCCCAACTCACAGTTGGTGCTCAAGAAATCTATCCACTGAATCCAAGTAGAAATATTTTCCAGGGGCTAAAATATTATTCTTGGTATAGTCTGTTGACAGATATGCAAGATTCTGTCCATCCCAAGGATAGGGTGGAGCTAACTTCTTGTCAAGTAACGGGACCTATTACATCTTCGCAGAGATTAACCTATGCAGATCCCGATGTAAGCACTTTTCTATGGAAAAGATTCCGGATGCAAGAGCAAAAACGTTTTTGGAGTGCTTGCACTCATCATGATCTAGCCAAGCATTACATGAGAGGCTTCACTGTCCCCATCTCACAGATAAGGAAACTGAGGTGTAGAGAGACACCAGGATTCAGACCCAGGCCTGTTTGGCTCCAGAGTCTAAAGTCATAATGCCTGTGCGGTATATGCTATCTTCTGTCGTCTGGGTGGACTGTCCCCAGCTGACTTCCAGGTGGCTGGAGGAGGAGCTGGAAGCAGGCGTGTGTGAGACGCCCCCAGGTAGTGCACATATGGGCGTTCCAGAGCCACGCCTCCAGCCCCGGCTTCCTTCTAAGGAATACTGTGAAAGCAGAAAGGCTCCTCTCGTAAGAATCACAACAGGAGATATTAAACCCACCCTCCGAAGCCTGAAGGCGGCCTCCTCCGGCTCCCACTGTTCTCTCCTGCTGCGAGGAACCCAGCAACACCCTGCTCCACACACCCACCGACACCAGGCCAGCCAGACAAGGGAGCCCGCAAGCTCCCACACCACCCGGCACTCCACGCCCCCTCAGCCCGCACTTCCCACAGAAACACTTACGGGCACACGCGGCTCCTCACACGTGCACTCCCTGGGCAGCCCTGCAGCGGGAACAGCCCCGTCCGGGTCTGGTAAAGGACTTGGGCATTCCTGCCAAGCACCCCACGGAAACAGCACCCTCACCCATGGTCACACCGATCCCTTGAACATCATTTCCCTGGACTCCTTCTTTGGCAGCAAAGAAGTCCCAGCTGATAAGGCAGTTTCCTGGGTCTTCCATGCCTACGCACGCACACATACACACACGCACACCCACAGACATGTACACACACACATGCTCGCTCTCTCTCTCACTCTTTCCCATCCAACCCAGAAAGATCAAGCCCAGTTCAAGACAGTATCAGAAAGGAAAAGAGAAAATCAAAATAAACAGTTTGCACTCCTGTCTGCTGGGGAGGTAACCACATCCTGCAATGTCCTGGGCTCCGTGGTTCTAAAAGATTTATCTTCCTCTGACCACAAGCTCATTGATATTTCCCCCAGCACTACTTGCCCAGTCCACCAGAGTATAATGTGAAGCTATTCCAGTGAGAAATTGAACTCACATGGAGTGCTTCACCAACAGATGATTAAGTGCTGGGGTCCCACTCTGGTCCCAGGGAGAGGGACCGGGGAGGAGTGGCTCCACTGACAGCCTGTGCCTTCAGCTGCAGCCACCTGGCCTGGTGCTGTCAGCTCTGGTCCAGCATCCTCTGGCCAGAGAGGCCTGATTCCCTGGCACCCCTAACACAGAGCAGCCGGGCACCACAATTAATGGAGTAGCTAAGGAAGGAAAGGCTGCCAGGAGCTGAGTAAAGCAACTTTTGGAGAAACATGGACAAAGAAAATTGGAATACAACTGAGGACCGGAGTTGAAAAATCTCAGCTCCAGAGAGCCACCTGCCCTAGATGTCCACTCCTGTGTTACTACCCCCTGCCTCAGATGGATTCTGCTCCAAGTCGGCACTGTGCGCAATGACAAGGAGTGGCAACTCAGCTGGGCTCCCTATGGCCTCAAACCCCTAGGACTGGGAAGAAGCCTCAGCTCTGCTTTGGGGGAACAGGGGCCAACTCCTCCTCTCAGCATCTTCTGATCTGCCCTGTCTGCCCCCCAGCTCTGCTGTGCAGAGCCCCAGCATCCCAAGCAGATGGCAAGGGGTGGCTGAAAAGGGCTCCTAGAGCCCCAAACCATAGGGCTGAGCCATAAATCAGAACAAACAGGCAGAGGTGTGGAGGGTGAGCTGAGGGGACATGAATACTGAATATTCACGACAGGGAGGCTGGAGGCTTCCTCCTTAATGGACTCTGCACTTAAGAGAGCTTTCCAGGCAGGGGCTGGAGTGCCCGCAGGGCCTGGGGAGGTATAAAGGTGCTGCAGGGAGCATGTGGGACGGCCTCGGACACCCCTCAAACCAACCTGGGAACGACCAAGGAAGCACTTGCAATGCCAGGCGGTGTCAGGCGGCAGCCACCAGGACTGGGCGAGTCCCACCACATGGAAAAGTCAGCTCACCATCCTGGCCATGTCCTCCTTCCACCCACATGGCTTGACACTGCAGCCTGGACACAGGGCAAAAACTTTCTGCCTCAGGGAGCAAGTGTGTGAAATGGGCGGCTGGCTAAGGCAGACACCCACATGGAATACTCGAGAAACGGGCCTTCCAGTACCAATCCTTCCAGCCGTGGGGCCTGTAATTCAGCCTCTGCAGCCTGTTGTCAGGAATCAGGCTCCTGGTGGCAGAGAGCAAAGCAATTTGCAGCCACCCGTGTCCTCCCCACCTGGGAAGGCCCTTCAGCAGAAGTGGGGCCACATCAGGAGAGGTACCATGCCTGTGTGCCTTCAGCATACGCTCTGAGGGTACCCACGGCCCCTTTTCTGTCCCCCATGTGTCCGCGGGCATCCTCCACACCTCCCAGTGCCCCTGCCACCCAGCCTCAACCTTCCTCTCGGGACAACCTTCCTCTCAGCCCCAAGCCACATCCATGCTACGGATGCTCTGACCCACTTCATTTTCTTCAGGCCACAGCCCAAAAATCGCTGATGTGACTGCTCCCCACCCCCAGTTCTCAGAACCTAGAGCCAAAGGAAATTCTCAAGAGAAAACACACACTTCCCAAGTCTCCCTCCCACACAGGTACCCTAGATCTGTCAGCCACAGACACCTCCCAGACCTACCCTGACAGTGAGGCATGTCTGCAGCCCAAGCAAAGGGCTTCCTCCTGCTTGGGCCACTCCTGCGGGGCTTCACAGTTGCTGTGGTCACGCTTGGGACCATCCTCGGGAGACCTGGGATCTGGTTCCAGCTCAGCGGCTGACTCACAGGATCAACAGATCCCACTTTCCCCCCACCAGGAGCATGTACACTCAGGGCCTCTAATTCCCTATGACAAGCCCTCAACCTTCCAGCTCCCTCCCTCCCCCCTCGCATTCCATGCCTCCCTTTCCTATGCCTCCTGCCTCCTGCCCTGGTCTCTTTACCTGGTGAGAATCTCTGACCTTTGTACAGCCTTTCACTGTTTGCAAAGGGTTTCCACATGTGCCATTTCCTTTCATTCTTTACTACCTGACCACCGTGCCTTGAGAGGTGAAGTCACCTGCTCAAGGTCACACAGCCAAGACTGGAATTCAAGTTTCTGGCTCCCAGTGCACAGGGCAATACTCCCGCTTTAGGGAACTCACCAGATCTCTAAGCACTCACCTTGGCAAATTAGCAACCATTCGCCACCCTAGTCTCTGATACCCTCAACATCATGTTTTTGGATTCCTGAATGCCATCCTCACACCCAGTCCAAGTTTGACCCTTTTATTCTGCTACCTTCCACCCCAGTTCCCCAAGAGCTCCAAAGACCTGAACATTTCCCCCACATCCTAAGACTTCTCTAGGGGTCTAGAAATTGCTCCTGTGAAGTATCACACTAGGTGACACTGAGTGAGAGCCTCCCCCAAAGCTTCCCAAAGGACTAGTGAAGGCAGACACAATCCTAGCACACTCCCAGTGTGCAGAACTATCTTTCAATCATCCCCCAAATGATCCCCTGGACCCAAAGGTTTCCAAGCATCAAAGAAGACAGGCAACTTCCAGATACCCTGGGGTGAACCTATCAACCCAAGAAGGTAGGACCAGGCGACTTCAGACAGATGATGCACCACACCCTCTCCAGCCTGCTGGGAGAGGGTCACCTCTCAGTCCTGCACGATCTCATGACATGTTTAGGGACAGTGATAGCCACCAAAAACCATCCACCCCTCCCTTCTTCCCCAAAGCTGGATGAATCCATGAGCCCAGGACAATGTTCGTACCTGGACAGGTCTCTGCCTGGGTCACCATCAGGGTCCTTGTGGTAGAAGCCTCTCCTGACATCTTTCTTTTATGTCCATTATAAAGGACACCAACCTTCTCCCAGTGGTCTGCCCTCCTCAGTCCAATGTACCCAATAGGCATTAAAACTGGACCCCCATAACAGAAGTAGTGCCCCCCATTATGGCTAGGGTGGGAGGATGGGCATTTACCCTGGCCCATCCACCAGGGTCTGAAAGCCACCAATTCGTCCCCTCCAGTGCCAGGCAGCACCCCCAAACCACACTGTGCTAAGGCCACTTCTCACGGTCACGCCAGGAACTCTAGCCATGCTGAGGACACCGATTCCTCAAGCCACCAGTGCCATTGCCCCAGACGGTGTCAAGCCCAAGGCCAGAACCAACCCCACACCCAAGCAACGGCAGCACTTCCTCACACCCATGCCAGCGGCACCACCATGCCGGCACCAGCTGGCCGCTCACCCCAGAGCCAGTGCGAGTGCTGTGGCCATCACCTACCTGGACAGAGGGCTGCACCCGCCTCACACCTAGGCAGCCGCCACCACACCAAGGTGGGGGTGAGTCTTCTGACACCCGTGCCAGGAAAACCACGCTGCCTGTGCCGGACCCACGTTGCCCACGCCTGTGCCGGGGTGTCACCATGCCCGCGCTGGTGCCGGGGGCTCCGCGGACCTCACACCTGCCGCGGGCGCGCGTGGCAGCTGCAAGTCCGCCCGCGGACCCGTCGGGCCGGCCACCGCGCGCCCTGGACACTGCCCAGCCCGCCGCGCCGCTCGCGCCGCGCCCGCGCCCGGGGCCGGCCCGCCGCGCCCGAGACCCCCTTACCTCCCGCCCGCTGCAGGGCTCGGCCCGCCGCCGCGACCGCCACCTCCATCCTGGGCTCCCCAAGGCCCCGATTCACTAACGCCGCTTCCGCAGGGCGCCGGCGCCGGCGCGAAGGCCGCCTCCGCCCCCCGGGGGACGCTGCGTCCTTTACGTAAACCCCACTCCGCCGCCAGCGGTGACCATGGCGACGGTCGTGGGGCGGCAGCGCCCCCTGGCGCCAGGGAGGGGAGCGGCGTCGAAGCCCGCACGAGCGGAGCCCTCGGCGGGCGCGGGCCCGC
The DNA here is from genome assembly GCF_040939455.1 of Microcebus murinus. NCBI lineage: Eukaryota > Metazoa > Chordata > Mammalia > Primates > Cheirogaleidae > Microcebus > Microcebus murinus. The sequence goes on from NC_134107.1 coordinate 14,213,110, forward strand.
GCGTGGGGGCGGTGGGCGCCGGGCTCCGGGCGCGCGGGCCCCCGTGGGCGGCCGGGAGGGGCTGGACGGGCCGCCCCGCATTCGAGGAAGGGAGCCGCTCGGTCCCCTCCTTCAGGCCCCGCGTGACCGGTTTTAGCGTGGGAGAGGGAGAAAAGCAAGTAGGATCGCTGGAGAACTGGTTCGCTTGGGGGAGGAAGGGGAGAGATGGGTCCCACCTCCTCGGGTGCCTGAGCGCTCCTCGGAGTCGGAGCACGTCTTTATCCTGTGTCCCCCCTCCTCCCCGACAGCGCCCGGCGTAGTGTCTGGCACCCGAAGGGGCCCTGGATCAGTTTCGAATTTCTGGTAAATGAAGAAAATCGTCCCTCCTGGTCCCCTTCGCACAGGCCCATTCATTCGTGCTGTCTGCCAGCGAACACCCCTTGCGGAGAGCTGCTCCGCAGGGAGCAGGGACGCTGCGGTGCGGGTGCAGGTGCGGCGCACTGCGCTACCCTGGGCGCCCGCGGAGAGCGCGGCAGAACGGGCCCTGGGAGCTGGGGATGGTGGCTGGCAGCAGGAGCTCGGCAGAGAGCGCAGACACAGCCCTCGGGCGAGGACAAGCCTTGGGAGTGGGAGTCCAGGCTGGAAGTCAAAATGACTCAGCTAGGTCCGAGACAAAAAGGGGAGTAATGCGTTTGAGGCAAAGGATGTGCCACTAAAATGTCGCCTGGGCCCTGTTGTCAGCCCTAAGACATCAGGGTGTTCCCTGCAGTTCAGGACGACTGGGAGCCACAGGTGACTCAGAAGGAGGTGTGTGTAAGGGGGGTTGAGGCAAAGCCTTGGCCTGAAAATTACCTGGACATTTGGGCTGGAAGTGAGATTGCGAGTCCCCAGCAAAGCGGAGTTGAACCCTGCCAGGCTCAGGAAGGGCATAGATGGGGGTGGGGCAGCTTTAAGGACTGACTGTAGTAGCACCAGTTTAGGGATGTTCTTTCTAGATCGTTGAAATTAATTAGGTTCAAAACTGCCAGACAATGTCTTTTGGTTCAAAGTTCCAGATTCCTAGAAAAAAGAATCTTATTGGTCCAGCTTGGGCCACAGTCAATCAGTTATGTCCAGGGCAGAAAATGCATGTGATACAAACATGTCAGCTCACTCTTCCCTACTGAGAGAAGCTCTGAGAGGAGAAATCATGACCTGAACCGCCACTCCAAAGACTGTCGCTGTCCTGTACATGCAAACTCACATGTATCCATGTGCACTCGTGTCCATGCATACATCTTTCTTCCCATTTATCTAAAATCGTCCTCATCCAACAGGTTCCAAGAGTCCATGTTCAACCACTTCCACACTTGATGTCATGAGGCTACTATTATTCAAGATCTTCAAGGTGACATCCATCCCTCCTCAAGTTTTATAGTGATCTCATCTGGGCATTTAACAACTAAATTAGAGGGTAAATTTAACCATCAACAGCATAGCCTTTGAACTCTCGATACTCAGAATGTGACAGTGGCACCATCCTGGAGCTTGTTGGAAATGCAAAATCTCAGGCCCATGAATCTCGGCATGTTAACAAGATCCCCAGGTACTTTCAAGGTATCTTAAAGTTTGAGAAGCACTAAAAATTGGAAGAAAGGAAAAGGGAAAATGAGAAAAATGTTTTTAAATTGTGAGCATTCCTATTTAAAAAGAAGAAGGGGTGGTTAATTATTTAATTTTCACCAAGAAGTGTAGGTAGACTCCAGTCTTTGTTTTCGCAACTGGTCATAAACTCCTAGCAGGTGTTTACGACTTCCTTCCTCTAACGCCTTATTCTGTGCTCTTGCCTGCTGGCTGCATCTCCTTTGGTCAGGATTCTTTGCCTGACAGACTGACCTTAGTCTTCATCCTTGAGGGATGATCTCGGCTGCAAAGCATCTCAGCAGGCTTCCAGCCACCTCTACCACTGGGCACAATGATGTAGGAGGTGCTCCACGGGGCCTGGGTGCCACCACACCCCTTCTCTCTGCATGTGTGTGTGTGTGATGAAGATTCCCCAAATGGCCAGGTGGCAGTCCCAGTTTCCAATTCAGTAGAACCATGATTGTGCCTCCTGGTGGAAATGTTCCTCCCTTCGGTTCTAAAACCACCAGACATGAAATCAAAACCCACAGTTGCCTGCACAGAAAGCAGACCTTATGATGATGATGTTGGACACCATCACCTCCAGTCCCAGTCCCAAGATGCTTCGGAAAAAAGCACATCATAGAAGAAGACTGGTTCAGAGCCCACGTCCCTCGGGGGCCTGACCTGCTCCAGCTACCAGGCTGCATCCTCTCTATCCAGAGCCACTATTGGGCTTCCCTCTGAGCACTGTCAGGCCCAATGCTGGCAGAGTCTGGCCAGCTGTCTTTGGAGGTAGTCGCCAGGGCTGTAAGCAGACCAGAACTGAGGAGGAGGAGGACAAGAGGGCACCACAATAGGCGACAAGCCTTAGCCTGGTCATGATCCAGCTGCCAGGCTGTAGGCCCTCAGCTCAGTGCCAAATTCCCACTCTGGCCTCAGTTTCCCTCTGTGTCCCAGTGGGGATAATAACATGGCTCCTCCTCCCAGGGGGGCTGTGTGGATTAACTAATTAATGAGTGTGACATCGTCTGCTTCCACAAAGGGGCTGATTAAATGCTGAGTGTTGTTATTAGAAGCCGTGGAGGGTGTGTGACTGGCATAGTCGGCTGGAGACAGATCTGCTCCCCTTGCCTTCTCCCTACCCCCCTTCCCCCGTCTGCCCCACGCTCTGCAAGCTGCACATCTTGCAAGACAAAGCCAAGATGATTTTTGGCACCCCAAAGACGATGTATAACTTTTGCGCATTTCCCTTGTACTGGAATGTGAGTCACGGCTGAGCTTCACGGTGTAATCTATCTCCGACAGCTGGCACAGCTGTACCCTGCCCCAGACTCTTGGCTCCTAGCAGCTGCAGAATGGGGCAGCTTGGCCAGTGACTGCAGCAGGGTAGAAACGCCTGCAGAAAGACAACTGCGGAATTCCTGAGCTGCGCACCACCCCCTGGCTGCATAGCCCGTGGAGGCTGGGACTGAGTGACCACCTTCCTCACAGCCAAGGGAGGGAGAGCTAACATGAGACACTGGCCAAGGGGTGGGGGGAATTCAAAGCATGCAGAGTTTTCAAGTATAAAGTATCTGCTCATGGCCGACAGAGATCCAATGACTGTATTCTAGCTTGGGTGCAGGGTATAGGATAACTGGATGAAATCACAGCTCTGGGGCATGATGGCTTTAGCCATGGATCCCCACAGCTGGTGTGAGATCCATTGCCCACCCCAGATGCTGGGTCTTCCATCCCCGAATGCTGTAGGGTCCTGGCTCCCACCCTGAGTCCTGGTACCTCTGGTGGGGGATGGGGCGGATGGGAAGGAATTGCTCAGTCCAGCCACCAGGTAAATATCTGCCTCTGACAACCAAGGGAAATGTTGTTTACCCAAATAGCACAAACTCAGCCTGCCTGGGGAGGCGAGAGAGAAAGGCTCTGGAGGCTGAGCTGTCAGACTCCCACAGGGAGAGAAATTAGCCAGGCACCAGGTCTAGGAAATGCATGCGAATTGGGGCTTGGGACATCTGGAGGCAGCGCTGGATCATCAGGGCTTCTCTGGGAAGGATTTCAGACCTTCTTGCCTCTGAAAACAGCTGTTCTGCCTGTACTGTCAGGCCTTTGCTCTCCCTGTCTTCCTTGTCCCTCCTGCTATGAGGTAACAGGAGTGGATCACAGAGCCAGATAGGCTAGAAGTGGGAGCTGGACCACATGGCTTTGCTGGCAGCCCAGGGATTAGAAGGACAGCCCCCTTGGGAATGTGCTGAGGTCCTGTCCAGGAGGTGAGTGGTTCTCTCCTGCCAGAGGAGAGCCTACAAGCCCACATCTCTTACCTGAGTAAACACGATTGGCAAGCAGAGTCTCAAAAATCTGTGTGGTGGTGGCCGTAACGAGGCTGGTGACAGTGCTGGTGGTTTGGTGGTGGAGATGAGAGAGAGGAGAAAGAAGACCAGTGGCTTCCAGGGGGAAGTTCTGGAGGATTTTCCACTCCTGCCTCATCCCGCATTGGCTGGGGTGTCACCAGCACTTTCCCTGTAATGCCCTGAGGATCCGGAGATCCCTGCATCTCATTAAAGCAGCCTGTTTGTAAGTGTTTGCTCCCTGATGGGCATTGTAGTAACTAGTTTTTCTCCTTGGGGCACCGGGGAGCTATGGGAGTGTAAACACATGTGTCTCTGGGGAAAGCCTGTGCGCTTGCTGACTAGTGAGATTCATCTGCACTTTCTGTACGCCAGCAACCAGAGTGGAGGGTCTGAGGGTGTTCATCCATCCGCCATTCACCTGTTCACCCATGCACTCCTTATTCACCCACCTACCTGTGCACCCATTCTGTCCACCCAATCATCCACCCAATCTGCCCATTCATTCATTCTCCCACCCACCTATCCACTCATCCATAATCCATCCATCCATGCATCCATGCATCCATCCATCCATCCATCCATCCATCCATCCATCCATCAACCCTTCTGTCCATTCATCAATCCATCTATCCAACCACTGTATCTCCTAAATCATGACCTGTTGATGCTTCCTTCTAAATATCTTTGAAACCACCCACTTCTGTCCATTTCCACCAGTACTACCCAAGGCCAGGGCACCTTTGTCTGTCTTCAGGGCAACTGCAGCTGCTCTCACTTCTCATCTGTTTTCCACCCAACAGATACAGTGACATTTTATAAATGAACATCAGATTATGTACATGTCACTGCCTAAAATTCTGCTGTGGTTTCCCATTGCTCTTGAAATACAGACTCTGATTTTTTTTCATATACAGTAAAACCTGCAGCCTGATGGACTTCTAATGTATATACCTGTGACCACACCCGGATGAAAGTACAGTACATTTCCAGTTGTTTGTGCTCTTCACAGTCAATTCCTGCCACCCAGAAGTAACCACTAGTTAGTCTGCATACTACAGATTGGTTTTGTCTGTTTCTGAACTTCCTATAAATGGAGTCATACAGCATGTACTCTCTTGTGTCTGGCTTCTTTTGCTCAACATTATGTCTGTAAGATTCATTCATTATTGTTTATAGCAGTAGTAAACCCTTTTGCATTGCTGTGCAATATTTCATGGGGTGAATATACCATGATTCGCTAGTCTATTCTGCTGTTGATGGATGTTGAGGCTTTTTTCAGTCCGGGGCTCTTATGAATAAGGTTGTGCCTGTTGTTTGAATGTATGTGTCCCTCCATAGTTTGTATGTTGGAACTGATCCCCAAAGGTGACAGTATTAAGAGGTGGAGGCCCTTGGAAGATGATTAGGCCATGAGGGCAGATGGGGTTAGTGCCCTTATAAAAGGTCACAAGGGAACTAGCTAGCCCCCTCTGTCCTTTCTGCCATGTGAGGACACAAGAAGAGACATCGTCTTGAAAACAGAGATCTAGCCAGACACAATCCTGCCAGTGTCTTGATCTTGCAATTTCCAACCTCCAGCACCATGAAAAATAAATTTCTATGATTTATAAATTACACAGTCTGAGGAATTTTATTATAGTAGCACGCACAGACTAAACCTGCTATGAACATTCTTGCACACGTCTTTTGGTGGACATTGCACTTATTTCTCTTGGATAGTGTGACAGGCAGAATAATCATTCCCCAGAGATGTCCATGGCCCAATCCCCACAACCTACGAATGTGTTAGGTTATGGGGCATAGGGCAAGCGAGGTTGCAGATGGACTTAAGCTTGCTAATCAGCTGACCCTGATAACGTAAGATTATCCTGGATCATCTGGCTGGGTCCAATGTGGTCACAGGGATCCTTATAAGTAGAAGAGAGAAGCAGAGTGAGGGGACCAGAGAGATGGCAGCACGAGACAGGCTGGACCAGCCATTGCTGGCTTTGAAGATGAGCCAACGGCACACACAACCTCACGGAGCTGGGAAAGGCGAGGAAACAGGCTTCCCCTGGAGCCTCCAGAAGGAACACAGCCCTGCTGCCACCTTGATGTTAGCCCAGTGAGACCCATTTCAGACATCTGACTTTCAGAAGTAGGATAGTAGACTGTCTTAAGCCACCAAGTTTGTGGCAATTTGTTACAGCAGCAATAGGAAACTAGAACAGGTAGATGCGTAGGAGTGGAACTGCTTTAGGGTGGGCTGAAGACTCAGAGACTTCACACGGTCTCTACCACCCATCATGGCTGACCCCTGCCAACGGGTCCACCCTCATCTCATGCCACTCTCTGCCCTGCCCTTCCCATGCCAGCCCTGCCAGCCTTCCTGCTGTTCCTCCAAGGTCTCCTTCCCACGTGCATTCTGTCTTCTGGGATGGCCCTTCTCTTCCCCACCCTGCAGATATCAGATCAAGGGACATTTCCTCAAGGAAGCGAGGCGGGGCTCCCTGCCTGGCACTCTCTAAGCACTGTGTTCTTTCCCTTCAGTGTACTGTCAAGGTTTGCCATGACGTCTTCATCTTAGTGATTATTTAACGATGTCCCCTCCCACCCCAGCCTTAGACTAGAAGCTCCTGGTAGGTAGGGACTGGGCCACCACTGTATCCTTATCACTTAGTGCTATGTACCCGGCACATAGTAGGCCCACACCAGCTACTTGCTCAGTTGTGGAATGAATGCTTTCTGTTTGGTCGGGAGGAGTTTTCGAGATGCAGTGAGGATGTTAGAGAGAGTGAGAAGAGGAGGAAGGAGAAGGAAGGAGGAAGAGAGGAGAAGAGGGAGAGAGAGAAACTTACACCCCGGGGTCACCATGGCCCAGGGTCTGCCCTCAGCGTTGGTCTCAGTTCAGCATCCTCAGGACAAGACGCCTCTTGAAAACCATTCACATGCCAGGTGCCATGGCTCACGCCTGTAATCCCAGCACTTTAAGAAGCCAAGGGAGGAGGATTGCTTGAGGCCAGGAGTTCAAGACCGGCCTGGGCAACATAGTGAGACCCTTTTTCTACAAAACAAAGGAAAAAAGAAAACCACTCATGTGATTCAAACCACAGTAGGAAAAGGCTGATTTCTTAGCGAGAAAGGCCCTGTATTCCTTTGCAGACAGCTCAATGCCTTTCCAGGGACATTGTGACTCATGCTCACTGCCTTGGAAACAGTCGGTCTGGCCCCTGAGGCAGGAGGGACATTATAAGTAGCTGAAGTAACCAAGACTCAGAAAGGGGCAGTGGCTGCTCAAGGCCACTGACATGTTAGAATCAGAGCTGGGACCCCAATCAGGGATTCTTGACTCACAGCTCGGGGGTGAGGTGGGGTAGGGTTGCCGGATTTAGCAAATGGAAAAACAGGATACACAGTTAAATTTGAATTTCAGATAAACAACAAATAGTTTTTTAGTATGTCTGTCCCAGAGATTGCATAGGACCTATTTATACTGAAAAATTATTAGTTGTCCATCTGAATTTCAAACTTAAAGGGGCATCCTGCATTTTATCTGGGGGTCAGGGTGTCGGGTGTGGGGGGTGATCTCTGCTTTACCACGCAGCGGGCCTTTCCGGTGACCATGCCATCCGCAGCACAGCCTGCTTGTTCCTCAGCAGAGCTGGCCACCCTCTGACCTGCTTGGCCTCCTTCCTCCTTGGCCTCTGAGCAGACCCCAGCCTGCTGGCTGGTGGCTGGTTCTCAGCGCGTTACAACCTCTGCCTGGCGGCACGGCAGAATCTCCTGGGATTAGACTCAGGCACCAGGAGTTTTTGAAGGTGCCCAGGTGACTCTGACGCACAAGAACGTTGAGAACCGCTGTGCTAGCAGGGTCTGCTTCTTTGCTGCTGACGTGGCGTGCGTCTGCCTTCGCCTATTGGAAGAGCCGCAGGGGCCTCTACAGCGTCCGCTGCTGCCCCGTCTGCAAACCTCCTGCAGTGGGCCAGGCTGCCTCCCGCTCTTCTCGGCCCTTTCTGGTTGATTCTGGGGAGTTTCCATTTCAGAGAACGACAGTTTATGTCTATCCGCAGGCTCCTCAGGAAGGCAGGGGTGCGAGCCCCCTGTACTGACCCAGGCCCTGGGGATCTAGAGCACTCGGGGGATGAGGAGCTACTTGGGGTAAAGCCCTGGCAGAAGCAGGTTGTTCTTTGAGCTGCTTCTTTGTCCTTGGAGCCTGATCCCCCCTGCCGGCTGGGTTGGATCTGAGTGCTTGAGTCCCTGTTGTCCCCTAGCTTTCTCCCCCAGGGCGTGCCGTGTTCTTCTGATCACTTGTCTGTATCTGTCTTCCCTCTAGACAGCTCCAGGAGCAGAGGACAGGTCAGTCTTGCTCCCAAATGCATCCCCAGAGCCTGGCTGCAGTAGGGGCTCAATGAACACTTGTATAACCAGTGCATAAACCTCAGCAATTGTGAACTCCAACCCCACTGTTGTACAGGTAAGGAAAGAGAGGCACAGAGAGGGAAAGGGACCTGCCCCAGGTTGCACAGCATAGTGGAAGCTGAGTTAGGACTAAGACACAAAGCTTTGATTCCCATTCCAGGGTCTTTCCACTCAGGACGGCTAGGAGTGCTCCCACCCTACGCCTGCTCAGCCCACCCCTCTGAGCCCTGTTCTGACCCGTCAATTTCTCCTCCACTCAAGATACCCCCCCACCCCCACCCCCCACACACACACATACACTCTCCCTTCCCTTTCCGGCACCCCTTTCTGGGAAAGGGCAGGGTGACCCTGGCAGTGGATAAGGAGACAGGCAAAGGGGGAAGACTGTATTCTGTGGGAGACACAGCACGTCCCCCTACCCAGAAGCCTCCTCTACCAGACAGACAGCTGGTACTCCCTGCTGGGTATGCAGGCAGTGGGGACTTCTATTTTGATAGGCCTCACGGACAACCCCTGCAGTGGACTTTGCCCTCTCTCCTGCCTCCCGGCACCTCTGAGAAAGGACGGCTGCAGCTGCCAAGCTCCCAGGGCCTGCTCCTCCCCAGACCAGCCATGAGAATGGAAAGTCCACAGCCCAGATTTGAAGCCAGCTCTGAAGTCTGAACTCCCCTTTTCTGGTTGGGAGGACTCTCTCTCTGGGCTCTGTTTCCTAATCCGGAAAATGGGTCTAATAATATCTCCCCCATAGGGTGGTGGTAAGGATTCCAGGCTAGGGGCTTGGTGCATGGGAGGAGCTTAGGCAAGGTGCCTTCCCTGAGCTGTTGCCTGGGTTTTGTCTAAGCTGAGCATGAGCATAGTTAGCAGGGACTACAGGCTGAGCCCTAGATCAAACCCACGATGTCATCCCATGCTCCTGAGGTGTGAGCCAGAGGCGGCCATTATGAATGATAATGGCTTCCTAATGGGCCCCAAAGGGACCAAAACACCTTTCAGAGACTCTCCTGCCTTTTGAAGTGGATATCGAGAGGGCAAGCCCGCACTTGAGCTGCAGCACTGCAGGCAGGGTGTGCCAAGGGGTCTCCCAGAACTGGAGGGGCTGAAGGAGGGGGGCGAGTCCAGGGAGCCTCAGCACCAGCCTTGGATCTCAGACACCTTTTTCTTAATAGCTTTAAAAAAATAAAAGGTATTGTGCTAAAATACACATACCATAAAATTTGCCATCTTAACCATTTTTAAGTGCACAGTTCAGTGACATTAATTGCATTCAAACTGTCGTGCAGCCATCACCACCTGAAACTCTGCACCAGCTAAACACTAGCTTCCCTCTCCCTTTCCACCAGTCCCTGATAACCACCAGGATTCTGCCTGCTGTGTCTATGAATTTGACTATTCTTCTAGATACTTCACGTAAGTGGAATTATGCAATACTTGTCCTTTTGTGACTGTTTTATTTCACTTTGCATAATGTCTTCAAGACTGATCTATGCTGTAGCATGTATCAGAATTTCATGCCTTTTTTTGTTTTTTTAATTCGGGCTGGTCTCAAACTCCTGAATTCAAGAGATCCTCCTGCTTTGGCCTCTTAGAGTGCTAGGATTGCAGGTGTGAGCCACCACGCCTGGTCTCATTCCTTTTTAAGGCTGAATAGTATTCAATTGTATGTATGTACCATATTTTCACTTGTGGCTGAAAACCACATTTCATTTATCTATGGACATTTAGGTTGTTTCTACCTTTTGGCTATTTTAAATAATGCTGCATTAAACATGGGTGTACAAATATCTATTCAAGCCCCTGCTTTAAATTCTTTTAGGTATAGATCCAGAAGTAGAATTCTGGAATTGCTGGATCGTATGGTAATTCTAGGTTCAATTTTTTAAGGAACAGACATACCACTTTCCACAGTGGCTACATCCTTTTACAGCCCCACCTACAGCACACAAGGGTTCCAATTTCCCCACATCCTTGCCAACATTTGTTATTTCTGGTTTTTGTTTGGTTTTGCTTTGTTTTATAACAGCCATCCTAATGGATATGAAATGGTATCTCATTGTGGTTTTGATTTGCATTTCTTTAATAATTAGTGGTGTTGAACATATTTTCTTGTGCTTATGGGCCATTTGTAAGTAGGTTCTTTTCTTTTTTACTGATGTAAAATTTACATGCTAATCTTAAGCATACAGCTTCATTAATTTATTTAACATCTATATACAACCAAGTACCTCGGAGGAGAAACATACAAACTCAAAACGTTTTCTCTATTCTCCTACTCGACACAACAACAATCAACACAGACTACCTCTGTGACCAAATATGTGGGGTTTTTTCCCCACACACCAAGCAGCAGCCACCAGCTGGGCGTCCCATAATTCAGTTCAATTCTGACGCTGTCTATGTGAAGATAGATCCCATACATACATACATACATACATCCCATACATACATGGAGTCAGATCCCACAGGGTGAGGGCTCAGTCCCTAAGACTTCCCCCCTTCCTTTAGACATCAGTGGCAAGTCTGGACCTCCTGAACTTCTGACTGACCGGCTTCAAGTTGGGGTTCCTACAACCCCTCTTTGGCTTCGATCAATTTGCTACAATGGCTCACAGACCTCAGGGAAACTTACATTCACCAGCTTATCATAAAGGATATTACAAAGGGGACAGATGAAGAGATGCAGAGGGAGAGGTATGAGGAAAGGGGTGCGGCGCTTCCATTCGCTTCCTGGGTGCCCGGCCTCCAGGAACCTCCAGCTGTTCAGCTATCGCAAAGCTCCGTGAATCCTGTCCTCCCGGGCCTTTGTAGGAGCCCTTCATCCTCTGAAACTTCCCTTTCATACCCTGAAGGTTCTCTGAAAAATCAACGGACAAAAGGCTATGAACACCTGTATATGTATCTTGGTGAGTATACGCTCCCATTTCTGCTGAGTATATTCCTAGGAGTAGATTTGCTGGGTCGTAGGACGTATTAAATATGTATGTTAGATTTGGTCAATTCTTCCAGTTTTCCAAAGTGGGTTTACCAATTCACACTCCCACCAACCGTGCATGAGCGTTCCATTTGCTCCATATCCTTGCCAACAGTGGTATTGTCATTCCTGTACATTTTGCCAGTTTTCCAGCCATCTTTTGAAGAATGGGGCCCCAATCAGCTCCTTTCTCCATCCACTGTGGTGGTACCATTGGTCACAGCTGATTGCCCTGGGCTGGCCTCCAATCTGAAGGCACCTCTCTATGGGCTGGACAGGAGGCCAGGGAACCCCCCTGGGGGGGGGGGCTGGCCTAAGATCTGCCTCATGGAGTTGCTCCATATGAGTGACATTAGGACCACCCAATCAGAGCCTTTCCTCAGGACATAGAGCAGCAGGGAGTAGGAGACAGGGATCAGGACTGTCGTGGGGATCTGGGGCCTGGGGGATTGCAGAGTTGGTGCATCAGCTGCTTTTTTCATGCCTTTCCTAGTCCCCACCTGTGTCCTTTCCCCAGCGTTATGTGTCACACGGTGCCCCAGGCAGCAGTAGCGGGAAAGCACTTGGCTTCTACATATGCATGTGGATGCCACTATGATTAATAACATGCAAACTCCCTGAAAGTATTTCCGAATTCACAGTAGTCTTTTCTGCTGCATTTTCTTAGCCAATGAATACATAAAAATGCATCTATTAACAAATGGGGTGGAAATAGGTGAAGCTGTTGAAATTTAAGAGTTCGGAAACCAAAAGAGTTCAGATGGGCCCTGGAACTAAGCCGACGTGGCCATTTTGGTCCAGATTTCTTCAACCCTGCCCCGGCTCTCTGCCCACTGCTGCAATTTCTCCCTGCGATGCTTCACCTCAGCACAGGCCTGGCCCTTGCTGGTGGGGTGATCAAGCGTGGACCGCAGGAGCCGGACGGCCAGGGTTCAAAGCCCAGCTGTACCACTGACCAGGTGACTGACCGGGGCAAGGTGCCCTGTCTCTCCAGGCTTTGGTCTTCTCATTATAAAATGGGGGTAAGTGTGGCCCCCACCTCTTAGGGCTTGTGGCAGGTCACATGAATTGATGTAGGTAAAACACCAGCAGTTGGGGGGTAGGACCTTAATTTTTATGTATCCCCTACCAAGTACTGTCATGTGTCGCTAACTTTTATGGATGGTCTGGTGACAGGGGAGGGGGACTAGAGCCCAGCATCAGAACAACTCACAGCCGAACCACAGCCCTCACCATGTTTAGCACCTCTTGTCCCCTCCCCACCCCCGGGAGGTGACTCAGGCGCCAGCCGTGTCCTCTGTCCCTGGCCTGATGCCGTTTCTTCATTTTTTTTTTTTTTTTAAGGCAGGGTCTTGCTCTGTCACCCTGGCTAGAGTGCCGTGGCATCACTGAGGCTCACAGCAACCTCAAACTCCCGAGCTCAAGTGATCCTCCTGCCTCAGCCTCCCGAGTAGCTGGGACTATAGGCACATGCCACCACTCCCAGCTAATTTTTCTATTTTTGGTAGAAACGGGGTCTCAGTTTTGCTCAGGCTGGTCTTGAACTCCTGGCCTCAAGCAGTCCTCCCACCTCAGCCTCCCAGGCGTGAGCCACCATGCCCGGCCCTGATGCCATTTCTTGGGGCCTGCTCACCATCCCCCTCTCTGGACCCCCCTCCCAGTTCCACTGCTGCTCCCCCCCCGCCCCCCTGCCTCGGCCACCAGAGAAGACGCAGAGTTGGTCTCCCAGGGCATCTGCATTTGGGGCTCAACTAGGGGCATTCCAGAAGCGGCTCTGAGACAATGACACTCAATGAGGCCAAGATGGTCCCACAGAGGAGTCCAGAAATCTGCAAGTGTGCTTTTTTTGTCACAATGAATGCGTGTGTATGTGTGACCTGTTTATATATAAACACAAAGTAATTTTTGCATGCTTTTAGTGTACACAGAATTTTCTAGGAAGGCGATTATTGTATGTACAGACAGAAGATTGTCCTTTGTTTTGTCTGGAACTCTGCCAAGACGCGCTGCCCGTCTCGCGTCACTGGCAACAGCGCCACTCTCGGTGTCCAAATCCCTGTCACGACCACCTGTGTCCATCTGCTTTTGTGGCTGCTGTGGTACCCGTGGGGCCACTTTTAGGAGCGAGCGTGGGGCCACATCCTCCTCCTCCCATCTCCAGCGGTAGTCGGCTTGCGTATTTCCATCCTGAAATTCACATTATTTTATTACAAATCGTCTTCCTTGTATTTCTGCTTCATACTGCAGTTAGGATATGATATTGATTTTTTAAAAAACATGCGTGAAGATCAGTTAGATTATTTATGAATTTCATTTCAGCTTGGTGGAGGCGAAATTACAAAATACGTGTCATCCAAAGGGGGCTTGGGGTCTGACGAGGTTTCGAGCCACCGCCCAAGGGCCCACCTTTGCATAATTCAAGAAACCCATTTCTGAGCTCTCTGCAAGCCAGAGTGACTTGTTTCTGAAATGAAGCGCTCAGCCCGGGCTTGGATGTGGAGGCTACTGCTGTCCTTTATTCTTTTAAATTGCTCTTTTTCCTCCCTCCTGTAAGCGTTCTGGGCTAACAACCTTACTACTGGTCTCCTGGCTCCCACCCCAACCTGTCCCCTGGAGAGTGGCCCCAGGGAGAGGCTCCCAGCACATAAACACTCCTCAGCTCAAAACTCTTATGTGGCCCTGTGTCCCCCATGGTTTGAGTCCCTAGAGCAAGGCACAGCCTCAGCTCACCCCACTCCTCCCCTTCCATCTTGCCATCCAGCCAACGAGCCATTGCCTGCGTTGTTTCCCCTGTCTGGATGGCCTGGTCACCACCCTTCACCCCGGCCACCTCCACCTCCACTTCTGGCTGTACCCAGGCACTTCCTAATCTCCTCTTCAGCAGAAACTCGGTCCTGAGGTTCCTGCATCCAGAAGATGTCAAAAATCTGCTTCCACCTGGCCTTGGAGTTGGGCACGGGAGGAAGGGCGGCTGGGGGAAGGGCAGCAAGACATTGGATTTAGAGGACCCAGAAAAGGACACTCCTCTCCCCCATCCAAGTTTGGGACCAACTGAGAGAGACACACGACAGCTAGACAGATAGAGATCAAAACATCTCCCTGTGGCTGTGACTTGAGATCAATGACCAAGTGGGCTTCCTACTATCCCACCTTTGAACTTGGCATTCACTCACCAACACGGCCTGGCCCCTGGCCCAGTGGGGATAGCAGAGGCTGCTGAGTGCCAGGCCGAGCAGATCTGTAAAGCCTTCCAGAAGACAGGGAGCTGGGCTGGGCGTGGCCAGGAGGCTCCTCCCAAACTCAGCCATCAGATAAGTCCCTTCTCTGGGTGGGAGGGCAGGGGGGAGGAGTGGAAACCCCAGGATGATGTCATGGAGGGCAGGAAGGGTGGTCCCTGGGGGGAAGGAGGCTGTGGTCAGAGTCACCTGAGCCTGAGTCAGCATTGATGGCAGGTCCCATGTGGGGCAGGAGCTGGGAGAGGAGGCCAGAGTTAGGGGCCCTGTGGAGAACAGAGAATGCCTCTCATTTAAATAACTCAGTACCAAAGCTGCATAGGGACAGAAAGGTCTGATAGGTTTCCTCACCCATCATAAGAGCCACAAGGCTGACGCTCCCATAACAAAAGACAGGTTAACAAGAGGAAAGCATAACAAATTTACTTAATCAAAATTTTACATGACACAGGAGTCTTCCGAATGAAGACCCAAAGATCCAGGGACAACTGTCTATTCTTATGCTCAGATGTGAAGAGGAATGGACAGCTGTGTAGAAATGTAGTTTGACAAAAGGGCATGATCTAACAATGGCCATAGACCAAGTGGGAAACCCAGCAAGGCCTGTCTGTTCAGATCCTTCTTGGCCTCTCTGAGGGAATTCTTTCTCCAGGGGGTGGAGCAGGACCCCTCTGGAAAGAGGATCTTCAAGAAACGAGGGAGAGAACGATTTTTCTAGGTTTTTATGGCATGCTTTGGGGAAGAGGGATTCTAGTTTCTATGACGGAGAAGAGGAATTCTGGTTTCTATGACTTGCTTGGGGTAGGGGGAGGAAGGGTTGCAGACAGGAGGACAGGAGAGGGAGAGGGTCAGTGAGAGACTCTGCTTCTGTGCTTCTGAGACCTTCCCATCTCTCTCTTTTTTTTTTTGGAGACAGGGTCTCTGTCGTCCAGGCTAAAGTGCAGTGGCATCATCACAGCTCACTGCTACAGCCTCCATCTTCTGGGCTCAAGTGATCTTCCTGCCTCAGCCTCCCAAGTACATGCTTGGGACTACAGGTGCACACCACCATGCTTGGCTAATCTGTCTTATTTTTTGATTGTGTGGGATCTCGGTAAGTTGCTCAGGCTGGTCTTGAACTCCCAGCCTCAAGCAATCCTCCTGCCTCAGCCTCCCAAAGTGCTACTAGGATTACAGGCATGAGCCACCATGCCCAATCCAATCTCCTTTAATTCAAAGCCCTCAGCATGCCGAGGTGCCGTACTTTGGGGTATCCTTTTCTGAGCCCCAACCTCTGTGTGAATGTGTTACAGAAAGTTAGAACATGCAGATAAGCAAAAACAAGAAAACAAAACCACTCTAGTCCTACCACCCGGGGAGTATGCCTGTACACACATTCTTGTCTGTCCTCCCAGCTCTTCTTATGCACGTGTCATTTTTTAAATTGAAATGACATCATACTGTCCTTGTCAGTTAACAGTCTCAACGGCTTCCTGTCAAAACCTCTCCATCTTATTGAATGCACAGTCCGTATTCAAATTCCCTTCTTGTCACCGAAATGTCCTTTGTGCTGATTCCTGCAAGCCTGAGTGCAGTCAAGGTCCCCGTAAAGCCTCTGGTTGGAGGCCCCTAAGTCTCTTAGTCTGGCAAGTCCCTTCGTTATGACAGTAGCTTGTGAAGATGGAACCAGCTGTCTCGCACAACGTCCCACCTTTGGGATTTGTCTCCAGGCTTCCCCTCCTTTTGGTTA
Source organism: Microcebus murinus (assembly GCF_040939455.1). Taxonomy (NCBI): domain Eukaryota; kingdom Metazoa; phylum Chordata; class Mammalia; order Primates; family Cheirogaleidae; genus Microcebus; species Microcebus murinus. The sequence goes on from NC_134107.1 coordinate 14,229,367, forward strand.
AGTTCATTTCTTTGTCTCCTGTATTTCTGGTAAACTGGAAATTGCTAGGCTCAAGTTACTGGGCATTTGGGGTCAAGGCATCCCAGGTGATGGTGACGGTGGTACCTGAGCCCTGAGCCTATGCCAGGCGCACCTGAGCCATCGTGAGCGATGCTGAGTTAGGGCGATGGTTTCTTTCTTTTTTTTTCTTTTTTGAGACAGAGTCTCACTTTGTTGCATAGGCTAGAGTGAGTGCCGTGGTGTCAGCCTAGCTCACAGCAACCTCAAACTCCTGGGCTCAAGCGATCCTCCTGCCTCAGCCTCCCGAGTAGCTGGGACTACAGGCATGTGCCACCATGCCCAGCTAATTTTTTCTATATATATTAGTTGACCAATTAATTTCTTTCTATTTATAGCAGAGACAGGGTCTCGCTCTTGCTCAGGCTGGTTTCGAACTCCTGACCTCGAGCAATCCACCCGCCTCGGCCTCCCAGAGTGCTAGGATTACAGGCGTGAGCCACTGTGCCCGGCCAGGGCGATGGTTTCTTACACGACTGGGTTGGGGCGACTTCCCAGCTGGAAGGACCCCTCGAGTTCCTTGCTCTTATTTTACAGACTTAGAAACTGAGGACCTAGAGCACAAGCCCTTGCAGTTTACAGAAGGTCTTCTCTAACCTCCAGGGACCCCCTTTGGTGCTTCTCTGCAGACCCAAAATGTAGGAGCTTTGGTTCCTATTTCAACAGTACTGAGACTCAGGGGGCAAAGTGACCACAGCTGGGACGTGCTTTGTCTTCCCCTGTGCCAGGCCATGGGGGCCTGCCTGTCCCTTTCCATCAGGAGAGACCTTGTGGCATCTGGCCCTTGAGCCCCTGGGCGCAGCTGTGGGTCGAGCCTGGGGTGTGCTGTCCCTCCTCAGAGGCTCTGCACCTGTCCCTGCCTTTCGGAGGGATGGGCCTTCACTCTGGGCTGGGCATGGGGGACACAGCTGTCTGGCCCCCAGCATCTGCTGGTTCAGCAGGGCTCAGGTTTCCGTCTGGGAGGGAGGGAGCCTTGCTGTAGGCAGCAGAGGACAGAGCGGGAGTCTCTGAGGCCCTGCAGGTGGCCTCGGCTTTGACTGCCCTGCCACTCCCTGGATCTCCTTCCTGCAGGGGCCTGCATGACTCAGGAGTAAACTGAGGCCCCGAGAGTCTGGGAAGCAACTGGTCCTGGGATATAACCAGACGTGGCAAAGCCAGGACTTAACCCTGCCTACACCCAACCCAGGTAGCTTCCATGTGTCCCAGTCCCCCAACCAATCTGGGCTGGTCCCCACTGGCCAACCAGTCCCCCGCCCAGCTAAAAGCCCAGTGAAGCAGAGAGAGCACTGGATAAAGAGTTCTAGTCACAGGCCAGCCTGCTTTCCACCTGGCCATGCCTGTTCGCTCATTCATTCATTGACATCATTTTTGCCCAGGGTGCACCAAGCTCCCACTAAAAGTGGATAAGAAATAGTTTGGAATCAGACAGAATTGTTTTCATGCCTTGGCTCAGCGACGCATGATTGTGTGACCCTGGACCTTTCATTTCCCTTCCTGAACCTCAGTTGCTTACCCACGAAGCAGTGCTGAGCCCCCCTGGTTGGTTTGTCGAGAGAGTTAAGCGCAGGCAGAGTACTTAGTAGGAGTAGTACTTACGCGACGTTCACTCCGTGCCGGGCTCGCTCTAAGCCTCTTACGCAGATATTTGTTTAATCCACACCACGGAGGTAGGTACCATTATTTTCATCCCCACCTTACAGATGAGGGACCTGAGACCCAGAGAAGTGAGGTGACCTGCCGAAGGTCACAGGTAAGTGGTGGAGCTGGGTTTCAAACCCAGCTGGCCTTCTGGTTTAAAAAACAAAATCAGGCCGGGCGCGGTGGCTCACGCCTGTAATCCTAGCACTTTGGGAGGCCGAGGCGGGCGGATTGCTCAAGGTCAGGAGTTCGAAACCAGCCTGAGCGAGATCCCGTCTCTACCAAAAATAGAAATAAATTAATTGACCAACTAAAAATATATACAAAAAAAATTAGCCGGGCATGGTGGCGCATGCCTGTAGTCCCAGCTACTCGGGAGGCTGAGGCAGTAGGATCGCTGAGCCCCGGAGATTGAGGTTGCTGTGAGCCAGGCTGACGCCACGGCACTCACTCTAGCCTGGGCAACAAAGTGAGACTCTGTCTCAAAAAAAAAAAAACAAAAAAAACAAAAACAAAACAAAAAAAAAATCAATGTTTGTAATCACAACGTGTAGACTAAGGCCTGGGCATAGCCTTCATAGGGGCCAGAAGCTGTCGTCGGGCTCCAGAAGGGAAATGCTCTCACCCAGCCACATCCTGCCATTGTGCAAGGCCTCTGACGGAGGTCCTCTGGGGTGGAAAGTGCTTAGGGCTGATTAACGTTATTAGGCGATTAGTGTTGCAATAATGCTACACAACAAGCACCCCCAAACTCATGCATTGTCAGGCTCATGGGTCTGTGACTCGGTTGGACTTGGCTGTGTGGCTCTGCCCTGGGTAGAAGGTCCAGCCCAGCTCAGGTCCAGGTCTCAACCTGGGGCCCTATATTAGCAAGGTTCTCCGATTATATGCATATATGTGGAGATTCCTTATGGAAACTGGCGCACGTGATCACGGAGGCCACAGAGTCCCACAATCCGCTCTCCATAAGCTAGAAAACCCGGAAGGCCGGTGGTATAATTGAGCCTGAGTCTGAAGGCCCAAGATGCAGGTGTGCACAGGTAGCCCAGCTCAAGAAGAGAGGCTCTCCCTTCCTCTGCCTTTCTGTTCTGTTTGGGCCCCTCACAGATCGGGTGCTGCCCGCCCACATTGGTGAGGGTGCCCTTCTTCACTCAAGCCTCTCAATTCGAATGCTAATCTCATCCAGAAACGCCCTTCCAGACACACCTAGAAATAACGTTTTACCAGCTACCTGGGCATCCCATAGCCCAGTCAGGTTGAAACATGAAATTGACCATCACAGGCCCAGACTGACGGGGCAGCAGCCATCGGGGACATGTCCCTCCAGCGGCTACAGCAGCAGTACCGGGGGCCAGCCCACCTGCGAAAGCAGGTTTCAGCCTCTGGTCACCCCTCAACAGCAAGTCCAAGCAAGTCACATGATCAAGCTCAAAGTCAAGAAGCAGAGAGCACACTCCACCCACCATGAGGCCATGGTAAGTGGGTAGTGCATGCCACCACTACAGGACAATGAAGGATTGGGATCAAAAACTCAAACTTCTACAGAAGAGAAGAGTCCAGGGCTGGGCGGCCCAGCCTGTTGCCAGAAAATGGGTTTTGGAATCTCTAGAAGCCCAGAGAGGTGTAGGCCCCTTCCAGTTTCGTAAGCTCCCAGTTTATTAAAAAATCAAGACATGCTAACAGAGCTTGCAATAGCTGTGGCATATTTTAGACGTTTACATTTAACAAATTAATGCTTTTAGCACACACACAAATTGCCAAGCAATATAATTATGCTATTCACAAGAAAATTACAGGATTTATTAAAATTATTAATTGCTGGTATACTCTGGGCAGTGAGGTTTAGCAAAGGACCGCAGGTGTGACGTTTCCTGAGGAATGTCTTCATTCAGTCAGGAGAGGATCCCGGTGACTGGGCAGGTGACCTCCTTTGGAGACAGTGCCCAACCTCTAACCTGACTGAGGCCCTCACTGTGTGTTAGAAATCCCTGGGAAACTTTTTAAAAATGCTGATGCCTGGGCTTTGCCTACCAAGGTTTTGATTTATAGGACTGGGGTGGTATCTAGGCACTGGTATTTTTTCAAAAACCCCCTGTGTAATTCGCTGTGCAGTCAGGGTTGAGAACCACTGGATTATGGGATGGGAAATCTAAGCCAATTTGGGCTAATGTGATGAGATGTGAGGTGAGGCTTACCCATGGCTTTTGGGAAAGAATCTTGCTCATTCTGGAAACAAAGCCCTGGATAGCTCGGTCTGTCTTCTGCTGGACATGAATAAGGAAACATTCTGCCCTGCAGCTACTGGTGGACACCATGTCACAGCCACAAGGGAAGCCAGTGTGAAGACAAACAGGACACAGAGGAAGGCAGAGAAACAGATAGCACCTTGATCCCACCATACCTGAGGCCTGCTGACCTTCAGCTGTGTGAGCCAACAGACTCTCCTCTTGCTCAAGCCAGTTTGAGTCTCACTTCTGTTGCTTGCACCTGCACGCATCTAACAGTGAAAGCACTTCCTGTACAGGGCTATCGCGAGGATTAAGAGATGCTTGTGGAGCACTCAGCACATGTCGGGTGCTCCATAAGTCACCCCTGCAGAGAGCATGCGCAGAGAACGGGCTGCCTCGCAAAGGCAGTCCGAGGGTGTGCTGCTTTGGCGGCAGCACCTGTACAGAGCAGGCACTTGAGAAACATCAGCCCAATGCATGGCTGCTGTATGCTTTCGTTTCCCTCCGCTTAGTGCGCTGATCCCTGCCAGATGCAAGGTAAGGGGGTAATCTGATTATCTGATTAAAGTAATATGGGCCCTCGTACCAGCAACTCCAAGGCTTAAGCCACAGGGGCAGATTTGTGTAAGTAAGAAGCTTATCACCCAAACGGTGAAATAACCAGGCAGGCAGGGGAGCAATTAATTAAACAAATGCTTCTTAAGTGCCTACTATGTGCTGGGTACGGTGCCAAGCCAAGGAAGCTGAGTAAGTCCCTGGGTCTTTGCCCTCCACGGAAAGCTCGAGGGATCTTTGAGGAGGCACTAGCAACCTGACCCTTACCTGTGTCATCTTCTACATATGCCTGGGCCAGTATAATGGGGGTGCGTCCCCAGAGAAGGGCCAAGGCTTCACCCCTGAGCCAAAGCACCAGACAGACAGACAGACTCTTCCAGCCTTGCCCATGCCTCCATGATGGGGGAGGCAGGAATGCGAAGCCATTCTTCCACGTGCAGTGTTTTAAAAAAAATAATGATTATTTTTGGACCAGGCAGTATAGTCCTACAATTCAAATACCAAAACAATATAAGAAGGCAGAGATGGAAAAGTCTTGTCCCCACTCCCCTCCTGTTCGCTCCATTTTCATGTCTCTGCAAGTGGCCGCTTCTTCTGTCCCCTGGACGCCCCTCTGCGGTGCCGGTGCAGGCCGGCTGTCTGCTCTGCACAAGCTGTGAAATATTTTGATTATCGCCCTGCCTTCCAGCATCTCTGTGATGAAGTACAAGCAGGTGTAAAATATATTCTTTCTCCCCTCCTGCCGTGGGTGGGCTGTTTCTACCCCCCGCCCCTCAAATTCCTTTTTTTTTTTTTTCAGGTAGTTTAAGTTGTGATCTCAAGTTCCTACGTTGAAATCTTACCCCCGTGTGACGGTATTAGGAGGTGGGGCCTTTGAGAAGTGACCAGGTCACGAGAGTAGAGCCTTATGCATGGGATTAGTGCCCTTATAAAAGGGACTCCAGAGGGCTCTCTAGGCTTCTTTTCACCGTGTGAGTTCACAACGAGAAGTTGGCAGTCTGCAACCCGGAAGAGGCCCCCCCACCCCAGAGCCCGGCCATACTGGCACCTGACCTTGGACTTCCAGCCTCCAGAACTGTGGGAAATAAATTTTGTTGTCTATAAGCCACCCAGTAGATGGTATTCTTTTCTAACACCCTGAACTGATTAAGATACTTCCCCAGTTTCGCACACAGAAGTAGCATTATAAACACACTGTTCTGGATCTGGCCTTTTTCATTAAAACCACCCCAGTGCTCTTTCCCTCTCCGTATAGAAAGCTTCCTTGTCCTTCTTCACAGCTGCATACTATTCCTCCCACCGTGTATTTGGCCAGACCCCTGCAAAATGCATGCTTATGTTGTCGCCCTCTTTTGCCAGTACAGGCAATGCAGCCCTGCATATCACCCATGCACAGCTCTACCTGTGCATGGAATAAAATGTAGGAGGAATAAAATGTAGACTCAGGACTGCTAAGTTAAAGGGAAAAATGCGTTTGCAACTTTGATAAATATTGCAAAATTGCCCTCCACAGGGGATATGCCAGGATGAAACCCCACCAGCAACATATGAACATTGTTTGCTTTTTTAAGTGAACCGAATACAATACTTTCCATCTTGAAAGCAAAAGCATACTCCTCATAGAGTGTTGGGAAAAGACAATCACAAAGCGGAAAATAAAAATTACTCATAATCTGAATGTGCAGAGACCTCCTGGATTCGTAACCTGGCACGTTTCCTTCGAGTCTTGATTCATACTCTGCCTGCTGTTCATAACCTGCTTCATTCACTCAGCCAATATTTTGTGAACAGTTTCTCACGTCAGTAAATATTTTTTTTTTCAACCCTCAGAGAGGAAGGTAGAGATTTTAAGCAAGTGGACCCTGGTTCAAATCTCGGTTCTACCTCTTTCTATCTAATGTCAGGCAAGTTGCATAACTGTTCCCTGCTTCAGTTTCCTCCTTGTAGAATGGGGATCATAAAAGCCCCTCCCCTAGCACGTGGTCCTTGTGGGGCTGAGGGAGTGAAATGCACCTGAAATGCACAAACAGGGCTTGGCACAGTAAGCACGAGAAATGTTAGCCTGCGTCATTTCTGACCACAGGGCATTCCCTCGGATAAACATGCATAGTTTATTTAATAAATTCCTTATTGTTGGACATTGAGGTTATTTCTGTGTTTTCATTGTTCACAGCAATGCTGCGATGATGCAGCTTTGTGGCTACAGCTTTACCCAGAGCCCTGGCCTTCTTTGCTGACGCAGGTGGGTGGGCAGGTGTGGCTTGTCTCTCATGGCTGCTCAGGGTCGCCCCGATGTGGCCCCTTGGAACTCTCTGGGGCTGGTTTTCTCATCCCTTCCGCTCTGGATTTTCCTTCCTGTAGGCTGGAGGGGCAGTGCTGGGGCTTCTTGACGCCTCTCTCAGCCCCACGGCCTGAGTCAATCAGGTCACCTCCCTTGGCCACGAGAATGTCAGAGCCTTAAAAGCACCCGCCAGCTGACGAGTGGATTCTAGAAATGCGGTCCAGCCCCGAAATGGAGCATCACTCAGCAACATGCAGGAATGATCCCATACATGCTAAAACATGGATGAGCCTTGAAAATAGTATTATGCTAAGTGAGAGAACACAAATGAAAGACACAAAAGGCCACACATTATATGATTCCATGTATATGAAATGCCCACAGGAGGCACATCATAGAGACAGGAAACAGATTAGGGTTTCCAAGGGCTGGGAGGAGGCAGAATGGGGAGTGACTGCTAAGCAGTACGTGAAGGCCCTTCTGATGCCTCACCACCCGCTACAGTCACCTGGAAAGCTTTGAAAATCTCGATGCCAAGGAGGCACCCGACCAAGTAAATCCAACGAACCCCATGGGAAGACAGGGCTAGGACCCAGCACCCACATGCTCTTAAAACAACAAAACAAGTAAAACTAAACAATTTATCTGGTCTGACGGGGGAAGACCCTGATGGCCCAGAAAGGTGAGTAATGAGCTTGGCAAATCACAGGCTGCCCCACGAGGGAGACAAAGTGCTTTGCGCAGAAGAGGTCCGGCTCTGGAGCTGGGTCAGCCTAGGTTCAAATCCCGACGCTACCACTTTGGCCTAATCACCGAACCCTCTTCCCACCTTGGTTTCCAGTACTGTTCTGCAGGGATCAGACGAGATGCTCCACTGTGTCTGGCACGTCACGAGCACTTGTTTTAAGCCTTTCCAGCGAGCTCGGAGAGGAACGCGGAAGCGCGTCGGGACTCCTGACCCAGTTTCCCCGCCCTTCCATGCCGGTAATGACCATAGGCATGTTGGGCGCTCCACGCGGCACCCCTCCCACAAGGCAGCTATGCAGAGCCCGGCGGGGGGGGGGTGCCTTGCCCTAGGTCCCCTGCCTGAACCCCGAGTTCTCTTCTGGATGGATGCACGTAAGGGTGGGATGAAGAAGTGGGGCGCAGCACCAAGCGCAAGCACTGGCACCTTAAGAGGAGCTCGAGATACGTCTGCGAGCCCGGGAGGGACGGCCCGGGGCCTGAAAGCTGTGGGCGGGAGCAGCCGGCGGCGGCGGGAGGGTCCGCGCGGACAGGTGCAGTCCCCCGTGCGGCCACTAGGCGTCCCCACGCTCCGCGCAACGGCGCCCAGCCCGGCTAACGCGGAGTCCGGCGGGGTGGTGGCCGCGGGGGACGCCGGCCCCGCCTCCCGAGCCGTCGGTGCCTCCTGCTGTCCCCTGGGCTCGGGCCACAGATCGCGGTGAGGACCGGCCTCTGGAACTGGCGAGCGCAGTGGGAACGGGACAGGGCGGGGCGTACTTCACGCGGGTTGAGCACCTACTGTGTGCTCGTTTTCTTTAACCCCCGCAGCTACGCCCCTGTGAGCAGAGGCTGTTTCCTCCGCTCTGCAAAGGAGCTGGAAGAGGGGCAGTGCCCGGGCTCCGGGCTCCGGAGGGGCCGGGATCCCAGCCCGACTCCAGGCAGCCTGCGCTCTCCCGCCGGGCGGGGCTCTCGGGGCCTGGCCAGGAGGTCGGAGGGCGCCGCCGCCTGCACGCCACTCACGTGCACTGACACCCGCCCCCGCGCACGCACGGCCCCGGCCTCGAATCTCAGAGCCCCCAGCCGGGATTCGATCCTCCTGGACCCTCAGACGAGCTTCCTGTGGAGGGGCGAGCGGGGAGGAGTTGCCCTACTCTGGCATCCCTGTGCTGCTTATTGTCTTCTCTCTGCACACACTTTGCGTCAAGGGCTTGCCTTCTCCGTTCCCATGAGAACACTGCGCTTTTTCTCAAATGAAGGTTCCTTGATAGTTTTTTCCTGTTATTACAAAAGCAATTTGTGCCACTGCAGAAAACACAGAGAAGCCAGCACAGAAACTCGCCCTCCCCTCCTCGAGGGACAGCCCAGGCTGACACGTGTGCAACCCTCCTCCTTGGCACCACCAGCCCTGGCGACCCCGACACGTCTGAGCCGGTTCTCCGGACTCCTGGGCTGGGCCACCAGCCCCGTCATGGGTCCCGTGTGCCCTGGAGCAGGGTCTCCCGTTTTGGGGTGGGCATGGGACGATCTCAGAGGGGCATTTCCCCTAAGACTCAGGATGCAGTCCTCTCGTGTGAGTCAAATGGATCTGGGGCTGGGCTAATAAGAGGGAGCTCCCGGGTACCAAGGGGTCACCTGCAGACCGCAAGAGGCAGGGATGGGAGAGCCTCCACTCAGTGCCAGAGCTGAGCAAGTGCGCACGCAGTTCTGCCACAGACAGACAGCTGAGGCCATCACAGAGACCCCCAGTGTCCTGCGTCCCAGCCCTGACCGGCTTTATGGGCGTGCAACCTGTGCAGCCTCGCCAGGCCCCACGTGCAGAAGGACCCACACTTGATTTAATGCTCTGCTGTGGCCATCTTGAAGTGCTTAATAATTTTTGAGCAAGGGCCCCCCATTTTCATTTTGCACTGGGCTCTGCAAACTGTGTGGCTGTCCTTGTTCCTTATAACAATAATGCCTATTACTGACGGAGAGCTTGCTGTATACCCGGCACCACATATTTTCTTCCATATACAGTGCAATTCACCTGTCCCTCACAGCAGCCAGGTGTAAATTGCCTCTCTTAGATTCAGCCGAGCTGCATGACCATGTGGACCGGGTGCTAGCACTTCATATATGCTAACGCTTGCAAGGCTCTCGGCAATCCGAGTACCATTACCATCCACATTACGGATGAGGATCTGAAGCCCGGGAGGTTAAGCGGCTCGCCTGCAGTTGCAGAGCTAGTGACAATCGCGCCATTGTGTGAGGAGCCAGCCTAAAGACCCTACCCTCCTTGCCGGGCTGGCCAGGGGCTGTCCCAGGAGCTCTGCAGTCCCCCGTCCTGCCCTGCCCTGCCTGCACCCCAGCCGTGGCAGGTGCCCAGCAGTGCCTGGTGGGTGAGCAGCTCCAGCCGCACTGTCAGTTCCTATTCCTGCCACCTCCTGATCCGCCTGATCATCTGCCACACTCTGCCTCCTCCTGTGCCCAGGTGTGCAATCTGCTCCCCAGCTTGGGCGAGGAGCAGTGGGGCCGAGAAGTGTCAGTTTCCATTTCCCCCCATGGTGTGGAGATCCCTGAGTGTTCTGGGCTGCAACTGTGGCTCCAGGAACCCTGGTTCATCAGTGCTGGTTACTGCTGCGCTGACAGCCCAGGGGGAGGGGGCTGATGCCACAGTGAGCCCAGGTGGCTGGGGACGGGGTGGATAGACCAGCACTGGGAGATTCTCACATGCCCAGGCTGACTTGTTTGCCGTCTTTGTCTCAGCTCCCAGGCCTGTAAGATAGGGTACAAAAACCAGGCCCAGCAGGTAAGAATTCAGGGTTTGGGGCACACAGCCCTGAGTTCAAGTCCCAGGTCCAGCACTGAACCAGCCATATGACCTTGGGCATGTTACAAAACTAAACTTCAGTGTCCCCCTCCATAAAGAAGACAGTGAAAATGGCCAGGCGTGGTGGCTCACACCTGTAATCCTAGCACTCTGGGAAGCTGAGGCAGGAGATCGCTTGAACTTAGGAGTTCTAGACCAGCCTGACCAAGAGCAAGACCCCATCTCTACTAAAAATAGAAAAATTAGCTGGATGCAGTGGTACACACATGTAGTCCCAGCTACTTGGGAGGCTGAGGCAGGAGGATCGCTTGAGCTCAGGAGTTGGAGGTTGCAGTGAGCTACGATGATGCCATTGCACTCCAGCCTGGGCAACAGAGCGAGACTCTGTCTCAAAAAAAAAGAAAAAAGAATAAGACAGTGTAAACAGAAGCATCCCAGTTCTGAACTCAGACCCGACGGACTGGCGAGAATTCAGTTCCCAACTTCAGCACTTATTACCATAGTTACAGGAGCTTGCATAAGTTACTTCACCTTTCTGAGCCTTGGATTCCTTGTCTGCCAAATGGGGCTAATCCCTATGACATACTCATGGGTTTTTGTGAGGACCAAGTGACCTGGTGCCTGCTGAGTCCTTTTCTCAGTGCCTGGCACTTAATAAGTGCTCAGTAAGCCACTGTGACAAGTGTGATGGAGGTGGTGCTGGGATATGAGGAGAGCTGGCCCCTACTGCAAGGCCTTGCCTGGCCCAGCCAGGGTCAAGTGCAGGGCTGTCTTCCCACAGCCAGGCTGCCCGGGAGTTGGTAGCTGGGGTCTGTGAGAGCTGGTCACAAGGCAGGTGGCTGAGGGCCAGGAACTAAGCCGCCAGGAGGCCTTTGACAGGTGTGTGGGGACATCTTCTTTCAGAGGCAGCTGTGGCAGTGGGATGGGAGAGACCTAGGCCACCTGCCAGACTCTCTCCTGCCCCTCCCAGGGGGCTGTGGGGTCCGGCTTCCCTCTGCCAGCCCCCAGCAGACCCCATTCCGTGCACCCCCAAGCTGTGCTCCCAAACTTTTCTGTGCACACGAATCCTCCGAGGAGCTTGTGAACATGCTTATTCGGACTCAGCAGTCAGGGCGGGCCCGGGACTCTGCATTTCTAATCAGCTCCCAGGGATGCGAGGCCACGCTTTGAGTAGCCAGCACCTGAAACAGTATATACATGTAAGTGATGAAGATTATGATAATTCGGGGTGTCGGGTTATTACCGGGTCTGACTCTAGCCGACTTCGAAGGCCTGTCTGGGAGAAAATGCTCCCCAGAGGTCAAAAGGAACTCAAGGCCTAGGGGGCCCTAGGGTCTGATTTTGCTTCTAGAAGCAAAGAGACAGGCAGAAAGTACCTTTCAGCTTGAGTGACATCGACAGTGGTTCCCAAACTCCAGGCCCCACGGCTGCATGAGAACCACTTGGGGATATTTTAAAAATATAGATTCTGTGCACTCGCTCTCTCTCTCTTTCTCCCCCTCTTTTGCCTTTCTGTCTCCTGTCACGTATGACGCAAGAAGGCCCTTGCCAGATGCCAGAATCTTACAAAATAAATACAGATTCTGAGTCACAAAGAAACGAACTGTGTGTGATTCCCTCATCTGAGCCATGTGATGTAGTCAAATTCATAGAAACAGAAATAGGGTGGTGGTTGCCAAGGGCTGGGAGAGAGGAGGTGGAAAATTGCTGTTTAGTGGGTATGGAGTTTCAGATTTGCAAGAGAAAAAGTTCTGGAGATCTGTTTTACAACAATGTGAATACACTTAACGCCACTGAACTATACACTTAAAAATGGCTGCGATGATAAATTTGTATGTTATATGGGTTATTTGTCACAATAAAAACAAAACAAAACAGATGCTGGTCCTGGCCTCTGGAATCCTATTCAAGAGCACCAGGGTGGAGCCCAGGAATCTATTGTTCTAAAATCTCTCCAGGGGATCTGAACTCGTGGCCAGGCTTGGGGACTGCTGGCTGTGGGAAGGTTGTACCCTGAATGTCTCCGGAATCTCCCCCCCTCTCCCTGCAGCTGCTCCGTGATCTTTCTAAACCACAAACCTGATCCTGTCCCACAGCTCTGTTAAAACTGTTCCATGGCCTCCCGTTGCCCTCGGTACAAAATAGAAAAAAGCACAACTTTCTCAGCAGAGTGGAGTCAGGGACTCAGCCGTGTGAACAGAGTATTACAACCGGAGGCGTTTGGAGCTCGGCAGAGGTCTGTGCCCCGGAGCAGAGCATGGGGAGGCAGAGATGAATTCTGCTGGGGGTGCAGGGAAGCTGCCCGGACAGAGAGGCCTTGCTGGGCCTTGGAAGGTGAGCAGGTGTTCGCTCAGAGACTGGGGTGAAGGCCAGAGGTAGGCAGTGCAGGGGGCAGAGGGAGAAGAGGGTCCCAGGCAGCCAGACAGCATCCCTGAAGGCAGGGAGGTAAGTGAGGGTGTGCACCCCATTGGGGAGGGAAGGGGTGAACTGGGGGGACAGGGAAAGGCGAGGGCGGGACAGGCAGGGAGAAGGTGAAAGCCTGGTAAAGCGGGGAGGGGCTGGGGGCTGAGCACCTTCAAGTTGCCTCCCGGAGACATCTGATCCCCCAGTGCCGCCCAGGCCCAGGGTCGGTTACCAGCTTCCCGGCCTGCCCTCTCCTTGGTGGGCGCCTTGGGCAAGGTGATCTGGCCAGGAGGGACAACAACTCTGCCCCCTCCCCCAGAGCCCCCAGGGTCCCCAGCTCACTGCTCACACCCCCGGCTCTCAGCCCCTCCCCAAAGGGCCTGCCTGGTTCTTCCCTGACACCACTCCCTCCCCTTCCCTGTGTGTGTGTGTGTGTGTGTGTGTGTGTGAGTGTGTGTGTGTGCGCGCCTGAGTCTCTTCAAGGTCGCCTGGTCAAGCAGTGTCTGTCTTTGCCTGTCTGTGCATCTGTTTATTTGTGGCCATTTCCTAAAAGCTGGCCTGCCACAGCGTGTGTGGCTTTGTGAGTGTGTCCCCTTCAGGGGCGTCATCCTAAGACATAAGCGGTGATGCCAGGGCCGCAGAGGTAGGGACCCAGCAAGAGGACGCGGCTCAGCTGTAATTCCGTAATTCCATCAGCCCCGCCCCCAGCGCCCCCAGAGGAACAAGGAAGAAGAGAGAGTCCGCGAGTCCGAGAGTGTCAGCGAGGTTGAATGCCCCTCCTGTCTGCTCAGTGCCCCGCACCACGGTAGAGGAATTGGGGAGCTGCTGCCGACACCCAGCATGCATTTCAGAAAGGGCCCCTTCGCCCCCCGTCAGAGATGGAATAAACGCGTCCCCTGGGGCTGGGGCTGAGGCTGGGGCCCCTTTTACAGCCCCCCTCCCCACTGGGAAGCCTCTTTCCTCTGCCCACCGGCAACCCCACCACCCCTTGCCCGGAACAGGAGCAAGGCTCCACCAGGCCGTGGGCCCTGGCGCCCAGGCCAGCCGTGGGCCCTGGCAGAGGACCCAAAGACTCCACGCTCGGGGCCAGCGCCGTGTGGCCCCAGCTGGGGGCAGGTCACACGAGGGGCTCACATGGCTTCTGTCTTCTCGGCAGGAGATGGGAACAGAGAAATCCCTGCAAACGCTGGAAGAGAAGTCACGTCCCCTAATTCTTGGCAGGAAAGGTAATAGGATGCATTTGTAAGCCCGTTGCTGGGACAGGCGTGTTAATGGTGCTAAACATCTGAAAATGCCCAGAGCCACATGGAGGAATGAATCCGCCCCGAGAGCCTGAGGTCGCATTGAGACGGCACCCAGGAGTGGCAAGGACGCTGGCCCGGGAGTCTGAGCCCTGGCTCACCCCGGCTTGGCCACCAGCTTGCTGCGGTCCCCGCACAGCCCTGGCCTCCCTAGGCAGGAAAACACTGCTGCATGCCAGGCGGCTCTCTTGGGTCACCCAACTGAAGCCGAGCCATGGTCCTGTGCGGTGGTGTCATCATTACTTCTGTTTTGTGGAAGAGGAAACTGAGGTTCCCTGAAGGAGGTGCCTCTTGCCACAGCTGGAACGAAGGGGGGAAGACTGTACCCTGACTTACGGCTGAGGGCCTTAAATGACAGGTCTGGACTACGGGTCAGCCAGGGCAGACGTTCCCTCAGTGTCCACTAGGAGGCGCCCTAGACTGCTTCTCCTGGTTGGCACCAGCACCTCCATCCCTCAGCCCGAGTGGTCTCCCCGGATGGTCTCTGAGACAGGCGGGATGGGGGCTGCCAGCGCCTGGGGCAAGGTGGGGAGGCACATTGGCCTCCCACCCCCTTCTTTCCCACCCCTATGGGGGAGCCTTCTGCCCTCACCTTCCAAGGGTAAGGGAGGGAAGAGTGGAGGGGTCTCAAACCCTCAGGGACACGGGGGCCCACTGGTCCCCTCCTCAGGCCCCTTGGGAACCCCGTGTGTCAGATTGGGATCAGTTACAGATGTCAGAGCTCAGAGAGGGTTAGCAGCTTGCCTAAGGTCACACAGCCAGGTCCATCTGATTCTGAATGCCTCAACTCAGTCCTGGTTCAGGAGAGGTTCGGGACAGAGGTGCTGGACTCAGCTGGTCACGTGGCCCACAGCAGGCAGGAAGGTGCTGGTCAGCTTGGCCTGCAGGCCTTGCTCAGGGTGTTCCTACACTCAGGGGTCAAGGGCCAGATCCGGGTAGTCAGGACTGGGTGTGGGGGCTTCTAAAAGGGCAGGGGGAGACACTCAGCTGCCAGCCGGTGGATGTCCCTGGCGTGTCAGTATCTGTCTCTATCTGAAAGTGGGCGTGTAAGTGGGGGTGGGGACAGCTGGGCGTGGGTCGGGCCCAAGACTGCAGGCCTCTGGGGGTGGGGCTGTGATGGGGGTGCTCGGGCAGCCGCTTGGGGCGGCCGAAGAATCCAGCCTGAGTGTTCCGAGCTGGAGCTGCGAGGAGCTGACTGGGAGGGGCTGGGCTGGATGTGGGGAGTGACAGTGACATTGAGTACGGGGACACAGGGCCCTTCTCTCCCTGCCCGGCTTTCTGGAGGGCAGCTGCTTCCCCGCCAGCCGTGGCAGGTGGTCTGGACCTGCCAGGCACCTGGAGGGCAGCCTAGTGTCAGGGGAGAGAGCCGCCCCCGTGCCCGGCTCTCGCAGCTGGGACCCCCCCCCCAGAGCTGCCATGGCCCCCAGAGCCCTCCCCGACGCAGAGACCACCCAGCCCAAGCCCGGTTACTCGGATCCCCGGCGCCGGGGAGGCAGGCCGGGCTGGAGACTGGCACATCCGGCCTCCCGGCGCAGCACAGCCGGGAGACGGGCGTGCTGTCTCCCAGTGCCCATGACAACGGCTGTCTGGGCGTGGGGCTCCATCCCGGGACGCAGACGTAGTGAGGGGACATCGGCCAGAGGAGCTGTCCTGGAAAATCCCAGCCCTTCCCCAGGCAGGTCACAGAACCGGCTCTCCCAGCCGAGGCCCTTCCTACCGGCAACGTGTCCAGGGGCACCTGACTGGAACTATAAATAGAGGGATGACGGAAGGCTCCGGAAGCCCAGGGGAGGGCAGGAGAAAGCGGTTCTGACTCTCTCCTGGAGAGGCCCAGGGAAGCTGCGCTGGCAGGGCAGCACTTCCGTGGTGGGTCTTCCCGGTTGAATAGGAGTCCCCTGGCAGAGGAGGTCCAGGAGGGGCCTTCGGGCAGGGGAGACAGGCTAGTGAAGCATGAGGTGGGAGCTGGGCACAGGGGCTCACATCTGTGAGCCCAGCTCCTCGGGAGGCTCACTTGAGGCCAGGAGTTCAAGACCAGCCTGGGCAACAGAGGGAGACCCCATCTCTACAAAAATGAAAAAAATTAGCCGATCATGGTCGCACTGCTCTGTAGCCCCAACTCCTGGGGAGGGTGAGGCAGGAGGATCATTTGAGCACAGGAGTTCGAGGCTGCAGTGAGCTATGATCGTGCCACTGTACTCTAACCTGGGCCAAAGAGCAAGACCCCACCGACTGAAAAAAGGCAGGAGGAAGAAATGGAGCGGGCAGGCGACCCAGAGAGGCTAGGCAAAGGCTACAGAGGGCGTGAGAGTGATGAGACCCAGAGGCTAAGGGCCCTGAATGCCAGGCCCAGGGTCTGTTCTGGAGGACCGAGTCTTGCTCGTAGAAGAACAAGTAACATATGCGAACAAGGCTACCTGGGGTTTAGTGCAGAAAGTACACGGCCACCTTTCCCCAGTGGATTGGAGGGATACTGTGGTGTGCCAGAGACTGCTAACTGTTCCCCAACATCTGTTCTCTCTGTCTTCTTTGCCACAGGACTTCTGTTTTTTAGCTGGGTGTACAACCGCCTGAAATAAAGACTATATTTCCCAGCCTCCCTTACAGCCAGGTATGGCCTTGTGAATAAGTTCCTCTTATGTAAGAAGTAATGCCATTCAAAGGCAAAGGGTTATGCTCTTTCTCCTCTTCTTTCTGAAAGGAAAGGAAGATGCATGTGATTGCTGGAGTTGGAGCAGCTACCTTGGAGCATGAGGTAAAAGCTACATGTTAAGGATGATCAAGCAATAAGAAAGAAGTGATCTGGGTTCCTGATGTTTTTAGAGCTTCCAAAGTATTAAGATCATCTTTTGGGAAAACGAATTAAAAAAAGAAAAAGAGTTTCCACACCAGCCCTGGGCCAGATACCTCCAAATATCATTTACTTGAGAGAAAGATAAACTTCTATATCATAGTTCACCACACTGTTTCTTTGGGTTTTTCTATCTCCTTTATATCTAAACACACACAGGTCAAGAATTAACCCCTCTCCACATGTTCTGGTTAACAGAAGAAAAAAATAAAATAAAATAAAAAATAAAGAATTAACCCCTAGAGCCCTTTTATGCACAATTGTTCTGCTACTGAAATAAATCCACAAACTAGATTAAAAGAAAGAAAGAAAAGCCCCAGGGGCATTTTACACCTCTTAAGCAGTAACAGACATGCTATGATTATATTCCAGGTATCTCTCTCCTGAGACTCTCCCGGGCCTTCCTCCCGGCATGGTGGTGGAACTGGGTAATAACTTCCTCACCCATCACAAGGGTCACAGATGACACTTCCACAGCAAAAGACAGGCTCACAAGAGGAAAGCATAACAAATTTATCTAGCCAAAGTTTTAAGTGACATGAGAGTAAGACCCAAAGACTCAGGGACAGCCGTCCACTTCTGTGCTGAGACTCCGTGAAGAATAAACAGCCCTGCAGAAATGTGATTGGACAAAAATGATATGATCTAGTGGTGACAGACTGAGTCAGGGAGACCCAGCAAGACCTGTCTGTGCACATTCCTCTTGTCCCTCTGTGTAGCCTCCCTTACTCCTGAGCAGGCGCAGGACCCTCTGAAGTGTGACGATCTACTGTCAGGCCAAGTGGGTGGAGAACTGCTTTACAGCCAGCTCCTACACAGAGCCGGGAGTTCACGGTACTATTTCTACCTTCTCTGGCCCAGCGCGGGGAAGAGGGACCCTGCTTTCTGTGGCTTGCCTTGGGGTAGGGAGGGGCTTGGGAGAAGCCAGGGGGAGAGAAGGTCAGAGAGAGACTTTGCTTCCGAGACCTTCCAACCTCCTTTAGCTCTAAGTCCCCAGCGAGCCGAAGCCCAGCCCTGTGCTTTGGGGCATCGTTTCCGAGCCCCGGTAGAGGGAAGGAGGTTGCAGCAGGAGCTTGGACACGTCTGTGTCTGTTGCAGATGGCATGTGGCATGCTGAGAGAGCTGGACCCCTGTGCCAGGGCCCCCTCCAGACCCTCCTGGCCTCCCTGACTCGGTGACTCAGGCCCCGAGATCCACGTGGCTTACCGGGGCGCCGGGAACTTTATTTAACCCTTTGGCATTCCTGTCCGGCTCCTTTTACCCCGTCCCGGTGCGCAGGGCTGTGCGGTCCTATCTCTGCCTTAGTATTACAATCGCAATAAAAATAAAACGCTGCCCTTTAATGAAGCCCTGCGGTGTGACCCTCGCAGCGTCCGGCGCTCTCTGAGAGGACTGACACGTGCCCCTGCCCTGGGCCGCCACGGAGACAGGAAAGGCGGCCGGCTGAGGCTTTAATGGGGCCCTTTACAGGAAGCGCTCCTCCTTCGAGCCCAGGGAGCAGTCGCTAGGCCGGCTCCGCTCTGCTCCGTCATGCCACTTACTGGATTCGGCTGCGCAGTGTCGAGAAGGAGCAGCTGGAAGACACCCCCCTTACGGCTCGGGCTGGCCGTTCTGTCTGGGGTTCCACGTGGGACGCTCCCGGGGCACGTCCTGCGGCCTGGAGGGAGGGTGCGGGCTGGGGGCTCCCACCAGGGCCAGCCTCAGCCGTTCCTCGTTGTCCTGGCTGCTGGTCAGGCCCCTCCTGGTGGGGGGACACGACCCCCAACATGGAGTGGGGGATTCGCAGCCGGTGAAGCAGAAGGAGGCAGCGAGATGGAGGTTCAGAGCACATGGGACGAATGAGTTCGATCCCGACTCCACCACCAGCTCTGGGATCCACCCGGTGACTTGGGCTCTCTGCGCCTCAGTTTCCTCATCTGGACAGCGAGAGCTTCCTCCTAGGGCCGTCATGAGTCTTACATGAGTCACCACATGTCAAGTTTTAGGATGGTGTGTGGCACACAAAACCTGCTCAAAGAATATTAGCTGCTAGTATAGCACTATCGTTTTAATTACGACGACGACGATGACGATGATGATGAAGGGGGTGTTTCGGGAGGGAAGCTCACACTCCGTGAGCTCCCTCAGGGAGGCGGCTCTCGGGGCGGATCTGACTTCTGAAACGCCCTCTCTAGCACACGCCTCGGAGCGCGGGCTCGCGCCCCAGCCTGTCTCCTTGCTGCAGCCTGTCAGGGAGCACGCTCTCATCCCGCTCAGGGAGGCAGAGGAGTGCCTGAGTGCAAGCTCCGCCCTTCTAGAAGGTTCCTTAACCCCTCTGTGCCTTGATTTCCTCTCTTGTGACGTGGGGTGATGCCAGCACCTCCTTGGGAGGTTTAAATGAGATAATATGTGCCTGGAGAGCCCTGGCGACAGCCTGGCACTGGTGGCACTGGAGACAGGGGGGGAGGGGCAGGGGCTGCTCCAGGCCCCCCATGGGGGTGCCCCTGAGGGCTGGTGCCCGGGCTCTCCAGTGTGCTCGAGAAGCCATCCCCAGCTCCCTCCATGGGGTCCTCCGGAAGCTGCCCGCGTGCAGAGGGTCCACGCCTGAGCAGCTGCCTCCGGTGACAGAAAAGGCTCAGGCTCCGTCTCGCTCCCATGGGGCTGGGGGCCACTGACCACCGGAGCACAGGGCGGGGCAGACTGGTGCCCGCACGGTGTCCCAATCCTCCCTCTGCCTCTAGGAGGCTGGCGTCTACAGCCCCGTTCTGCAGATGACGAACTGAGGCCCAGAGATCCAGAAATGGGGACATCAACTCCAGGCCTGACTGGCCCTGGAGCCCCCATTCCTGACCGGGACGCGCTTGGCCTCCCTGCTCTGGGATGGAGCTCACTCTTCCTCGCTGTCACCCCTCCCGGTCCGGCTCTCCACCCCAACTCACTTTTCCCACCTGCTGGTTCCCCCTTTCCTGTTGATCCCAAAGACTAGTGACTTGTCATTCATTTGGTCTGTCCTGGAACCCCAAAGACTTGCAGGAGCAAGAGCAGGCCCTCCCCCTCCTAGAGCCTGTCCTGGAGCCGGGGAGGAGGAGGTTGTGGTCTGGAGCAGACATGCTGTGGCCGGGGAACCTCAAGGGACCTGCGCTGTGCTGGAGCCAGCCAGGAAGGCTTCCTGGAGGTGGTGGGCCTTGAGACGGGCTTGGAACAGCTGAGACGCCTGGACCAAAACAATGCAGGGAAAGGCACAGCTGGTGACAGCTTGGGTACCTACAGACCTGGGACCCAGCCTTGCTGCCAACTAGCTGGGTGACTTGGGTGTGGTAATTAACCTCTCTTTGCCTCAATGTCTCTGTCTGAAACAGAGGCATCAACAGTCACTAAGGAAGGAAGAGTGTGACTTCATGGGATGAGCACTAAAATATGAGCCTAGAGGCCTGGGTGCCCACTGCAACATTGACAGCAGCCGTGGCTGCGTCCACTAGGTGCTTGTTGGTGCTACATGCTTCCCGTGTACAATCTCATTTACACTTCACGGCCACCTTACATGGGAGGTCCCCGTTTTTCAGCAGAGGAAACATGCCCAGAGGGGTCTGGGGATTCACCTGAGCTCACGCAGTTGGCAGGTGGCAGAGGGGAGGCTGAGACGCCTCGGCCACCTGAGCCTGTGCCCTAACACTTGGGACACTGTCCCACCCTCCCCCTCAGGCGTCCCCATTGTTAAGAAGGGCAGGGCTGGGCTAGTGGCATCTGCTCTGTCCTAACTCAGCCACTGCAGCAGGAAGGCTCCCTACCCAAGCCCAGGCCCCCACCGGCCTCTCAGCAGCCTCCCTGACCCACCCCCACGATGAGGTGGGGGAAGCCCGGCCTCCCCGGGGCTCATTTCCTGCCTCCGAGAGGGTGGGGGGCCTGGGGAGGGAGGAGCTGGGTCCCCAGTGCCCAGGCTCTGCCAGCTAAATTTAGGTGCTGGGATATAGAAGGAACAAGGGTAATTAAGGGGTGTTGTGTCACTTTCCAGCTGCCTCTCACATCCCCTAGCAGTCACACGCCACTTGGAAAGGAGGGAGGAGGCGTGGGTGACACAGAGGGAGGAGTGGATGGACAGTTGGGGCTGGAGATGGGGGGACCCACAGACCCAGGGGCTACCAGGAGCAGGGCCGGCTGAGCCCGGCCCCGCCCCGTTGCTCCGGGACCCTGCAGGAGGGGATCACAGGGAGGCAATTTTCAGCCAAACAGCCCAAGGGCTTCCTCCAATCAACACCATCCACAGATGGAAAGCAGTGAGCCTGTCATTGGAAATGCCCAAGCAGAAATCTACTGAGCGTTGATCACGCACGAGACGCAACAGGATTTGCGCGTATGTTCTCGGCAAGTCCTTGCAACAACTCTGTGAGGACGGTGGTATCATTTCCAGCTGACAGAGGGGGAAACTGAGGACCTAGCTGTCCAGGTTGCACAGCTGAGGCTTGGGGGAGCCAGGGTATGAACCCGGCAGGCTCTAGAGCCCGAGTGCTTAGCCACAGGCTACAGCTGACTCTGGTCTGCAGCCAGCCAGGTGTCACTCTGTGATCAGAGAAGGCTTAAAGAAGTCTTTGCTGAAGAGATGAGAAGTGGAGCCATTCGAGGTGGCAGTAACTGCCTTTGTAAAGACTGAAAGGTTAAAAGTCTGCCCACCCCAAAGTGCACAGGCTAGCATCAAATCAAGTAGGAAGCTCCATGCCAGGGCCTTCACGACTGTTGCACTATCCCTGTAAGTATTAAAACCAGACCTGAATCACTCAATTAAAAAACTGGGCAAAGCATCTGAGTAGGCATCTCTCCAAAGAAGATGTACAAATGGCCAATAAGCGCATGAAAGATGTTCAATATCAACAGTCAGGAGGGAAATGCAAATGAACGCCACAGTGAGAGCCCACTTCCCACCCACTAGGACGGCAGTAATGAAAAAGACAATAACAAGTGCTGGCAAGGATCTGAAGACATCGGAACCCTTGTGCATTGCTGGTGGGAATGCAAAATGGTGCAGCCACTTCGGAAAACAGTTTGGCAGTTCCTCAAAAAGTTAAACACAGAGTTGCCACATGGCCCCGCAATTCCGCTCATAGGTATTGCAATTACTTTCAAGAGGATTGAAAACATATGTCCACGAGAAAATTGAACATGAGTGTTCATTGGAGCACTATTCATAACAGCAAAAGAATGGAAACAGTTTTAGCACAGGCAGCCCCCTGGTTACAGACCAGATACCTTCCGGAGAACATCAGTAGGTCGGATTTGTGTGTAACTCGGATCCCTGATGAATAGCGCATATACGGTAATAATAATAATCATAACAATACTATAATGTCTCATATGTGGTAATAATAATACCGTGTAACACTGTAACAATAATACCCCTGTACTGTAATAATGATATTAATAAGTTACAGAAACCAGTGTGTTCTTTTTTTTTTAATTCAAACAAACAGAACATAAAAACAAACTTATACTGTTTACATAGGAGGTAGGAAAAATCTCAAAAAGAAATATTAAAAGTTAACATTCACCCAATGTTGCATCAACGCAAGGCTAATGGGAATGCTTATTTTGATCATCTAACCAAATCAATAATAACCTCTCTGTTTCAATAATTAATCCACTACGCCGCTCACTAATAATTGATGCCTTCACTGGAGCCTTTCACATGTTCCATTATTCTCACTTTATCCTTTCCAATTGTTCTGATAGTCGAGCGACTGAAGCCTGATGTGTTTTCCCAGCGAATGGTGGCGCCCGGCCTTTCCCTGAATGCTTAATTGTTTCCACTTTAGTGTCCATCGCCCCAACCTGTCTCTTCGCTGCAGGCTCACCTGGCCCTGCAGTGCACTTTCGCTCCGGAGGCCTGGTCAGAGGGTGAACGCAGACTCACAGAGTCGCACGAGAGGGGTCAGACGACAGCGACGCTGCGAAGGAGAGCGTGTGAACAACGACACGCGCCGCGGGCGTAAGGACGCCGCACCGGCCAACCGCTCGCGTGGAAGAGACTAGCTCCCAAATTATTTATTTAATGATTTCATTATAAATTGTCCTTCTGGGGAGACTTGGGAGCCCCTCGGTAAGTGTGGGACGCTGTGAGTCCGGCTGTCCATAACTCGGGGACTGCCTGTGTTCATGGACCGATGCGTGCGTCCGTCTGTCCAGTGGAATATTTCTCAGCGATGGGAAGGAATGAGGTGCTGACACATGCTACAACACGGATGAACCTTCAAAGCATCATGCTAAGTGAGAAAGGCAGACACAAAAAGACACATACCGTATAATTCCATTTCTATGAAATGTCCAGAATCAACAAATTCACAGAAACAGAAAGTAGAGTAGTGATTTCAGGGGCTGTGAGTGGGTGCAGGGTTTTTTTTTTGGGGGGGTGATGAAATGTTCTGGAATTAGACAGTGGTGATTGATGCATGACTTTGTAATTACACTAAAAACCACTGAAGGGGAAACTAAGGTTCCCGTAATTGGTATTAATAAAGCTATTATTTGAAACAGCTCAATCCTGCCTCTAATATTTGCAAGAGCACAAATGAAGACCCACATACCATATGCCTAAATATTTAAAACCCAAGCAAACTGTTAAGTAAATGTTCTTTTCTCTTACCTTGACAGATACACCTTCATAGTGGCAAAATTGAAAATGACGTGTAAAGCTCTGGTTTTTATATACTCGAAAGCTGGTGTGTTTGGGTGTTCCGTTGATGGGCCGGCTGTGTTTAGACAAGTGATAAAATACAGACATACATAATTCATAAATTCTTATAGTTTTATTCCATAAAAATGTTCATGCCTTCATTTCACCAAAATCACTAATTTGTGTTCTAGTGACAGTAGAGACGTATAAAGGCTCAAGAAATCAAGCATAGTTTTTCATCCAAAAGGTAAATTATAGTCCATGGAAAATTTTTTAAATATTTCTAAAAAGCCATTTTTCTAAAATATTCAAAATTATTTATTGAGATGAAAAGGTAAAAATACAAATTATAATTAATATAACATTTGACATCATCGTGTTAAATTAAAAGTGGATTTGTATTCATTTTTTAAAATTTTAATGATATTTTATTAACCATTTTTTTGAAAAATAACACTATTAGCAATTGCAGTGCTCAACACTCATCTAGTTGGTAAGGTAAAGAATCAGTACCACATTTCACGCATGTTACATCTAAATTTGTATATACAAATATAAGAGGACTATGAGTTGTTTAAACATTGTAAGAGATTCCTCAGCCGCTATGGGCACGGTTGTGGATATTGCATTAATGCACAGGAACCTCTGGAACCAAGAGTTGCTATGTGTATCTTCTTAGCTTTGGCCAAAAAAAAAAAAAAAGAAGAAGAAGAAAGAAAGAAAAGAAGAGTTTCTATGTGAAGAAGAGCAAAAAAATGGATCCTAGTGAGAAAGACTTCGGCCTGCAACAATCTATTGCATTCGTGCTCGCTGAGGGGGAAGATTTGGCAAGCTAACATCTAGTCTTTTCTCGAACAGAAGCTCAAGTCCTCCTCGTTCTCAGGAGCAGAACCCATCTCCCAGGTCAGCAGCAGCAGCACAACCGCAAACCTTCCCGGCGTTCGGACCCAGACCACCGTTTGGAGCCAGGACCTGGAGCAAGGAAAGAGGAGGGCTGTTGCCGGCCCGAATGGCGTCGGTGGTGGTGGCGATGTCTAGGGCTGTGGTCACCGTGGGCCAGGACGCCCCTTCCCCTCGTCTGCACGTGGGACTGATGGAAACTGCGGACCTTCCATGGGTCGCCCACCCCAGTGGATTAATTCCCACGAACACGCCCATGTGGCAGGTGCCCATTTCGCACAGCTGCTTTTAGCGACAGCCTCAGAGACCCAGCAGAGACCTGAGGGTGGCTCCAAAATCCCCCCCAGTGCCTGTTCCTCTGGCTCGAACATTCCAAGTTTTCGTGGCCATTGCCCCCCACCCCCCCGTGAACACACCCCCGTACGTAGAACCCAGTGAGACTGTCCACCAGGCACCAGCCCTCACTTCCCGCCCCTCTGTCTCCTCTCTGTCCCACCTGCTCAGCAGGTGGGACCGCTGTCCCTGTCCACTGTCCCTGCTGAGCCAGCCAGGCCTTCGCATGTGCTGGTTCCACTCTCTGGAGCCCTCTTTCCCTCTTTCCCTGGTGTCCCTTTGGATCCTGCCTCTCCCTGGCCCTCCACAGCTGGGACAGGCCCTCCCGTGGGCTCCGTGTCCACCCTGGGCCTTCCCAGAGTATGATGAGCCGACAGGGGCGGGGCTCACTGCTCCGTCCCCCACAGGGCCCTGGCCTGCTGGCCAAGTTGACTGAGCAAGTGGGCGCCACCACTGAAGGGGGCCAGGAGAGGACCTGGTCCTGGTGTCCTCCATATGCTCCCTTTTCCTGTAGGGCGATGTCTGGGGGAACAAGTGGGGGTCGTCCCAGAGGAGTCTGGGGAGAGCTGGGGCCAGGTGGGTGGCACCTTGTGGTCTCTCATGATCTGGACAGCCGAGGTCAGAGGACAGACTCCTCGGTGCCTGGCCCACCATAAGCCCCTGCTTCCCTCCCTCCCTCGCCGCCTCTTTCAGCCTCCCTGACTCCCGGCTCTCACCCCAGCCCTCGGCTCCCCGGGCTCAGCACAGCCCCACACGACACCTGGGACTCAGTGCGCCCAGGGCTGTCCTGCTCCACAGGGATGCTGTCCTTCCCTGTACTGCTCCTTCAGCAAGAGACCATATGATCAAGCGAGTTCCCTCGGACTGAGGGTGTGATGTGAGGGAACAGAAGGTACCTGAGCCCACACACCTGCGTCAAACCCTACTTCACCACCTGCAAGCTGTGTGACCCGTCCTGAGCTTCAGTTTTCCCCATCTGTAAAATGGGGACAGTTAGGGTTCTAGCTCATAGTGTTGCCCTGAGGATTAAATGAAAGAATGTTTCATGTAGAGTGTACAGCGAGACCTTAATACATGGGTTACTAGAATAATAATAATGACGTGACAGTTATTATGATTATCATGAACTTGTATAAACTTGATCCTTGTTATTCATTCATTAAGCAATTATTCAGTCAACAGGTTTTTGGGGGGGTTTTCTGGGTTTGTTTTTTTTTTTTTTTTTTTGAGATAGAGTCTCACTCTATTGCCCTGGCTAGAGTGCTATGGTGTCAGCCTAGCTCACAGCAATCTCAAACTCCTGGGCTCAAGTGATCCTCCTGCCTCAGCCCCCCTAGTAGCTGGGACTACAGGCATGCGCCACCATGCTCGGCTAATTTTTATTATATATATTTTATATATTTAGTTGTCCAGCTAATTTCTTTCTATCTGTAGTAGAGACAGGGTCTTGCTCTTGCTCAGGCTGGTTTCAAACTCCTGACCTTGAGCGAACTGCCCGCCTCGGCTTCCGGGAGTGCTACGATTACAGGTGTGAGCCACCGCGCCAGCCCAGTCAACAGGTCTCTGATAATGCCACCAAGGCACAGGCTCTGGATATCCTAAAGTGGCCTAGAGCGATGAAGACACCCACAGACAGATTCTCATCTGTTTGTGAGGAACACATTTGGTCACAAATCAAAGAAAACGTGAAAACTGTGGCTTCAATACTTCAAGGTTTCCTCTTCTCATGTCCAAGGACTCTGGAGGTGAGCTGCCCGGGGCCATCGTGCAGGCCTGAGATTGTCTTCCAGTCTCCTGCTCTACCAGCCTTAGGCATTGACTTTCAACCTTATGGTGCCACAATGGCTGCCACACCTCCAGGCATCCTGTCTAGATTCTTGTCAAGAAAAATAGAAGTTGGAGCCCCAAAGAACCCTATTAATCCAGTCTGCCCCTTGTTTTTTAAAAAAGTGAAAACTCTCCTGAAACCCCACAGAAATTCAGTTTATACCTCATTGGTCAGCCATAGAGTCAGGGGGGAGCTGGGAAATTGGGGGATGTGATTGGCTTAGGCCAGCGCTGATCCGTCTATGCAGCTGGGGGACATGACATGACAACCCCATACAAAATTGGAGCATGCTCAGCACGCCGGGAGGGAGGCAACGGTGTTTGGCGGGCAATGGACATGTTTGCACAGTCACACAATGGAGGGGCAGGGAGCTCACCATCCCCCATCCAGGCCCACTCAGAGAGGGGAGGTGACTTGTTCAGGGTCACACAGCAAAGCAGAGGCAGGACTGGAACCCAGGCCTCCTAAGGCCACGGGCAGAGCTCTTTCTACTGCCCCCTACAGGATGTGTCTTCTTGGCGGACAAGCCTCCTTAGAGGACTGGGGGCTGGGCACCCCCGAGGCTCCTACACCTAGAAGCCTTCACGAGGGGAGACACTGGCCAGCGTGGGAGGCGAAAGAGGCCTTCCCCCTTGTCACCAGCCCCAGGGCAGAGCCGGCTCCTGGGTGGCTAGCTGGCAGGCGGCTAATTACCCTTGTCACCCACTCTCTTCCGGGAGAGACAGCTGTATAATCTGCCTGTCCACTGGGCAGAGGGGGCAGTGTCCCCACGGCCCCTGCTGAGGCTGACACCTGGCAGACAGGGAATGGCAGGACAGCCGATGAGGGAGGGGCCGTTGGGAGACCAGCTGGTGGGCAGATGGACAAGTGAGAGGGACAGTGGAGCCAGGGGCTGGGTGAGGATCCTGGGTGCCAGAGCATGGTCAGCATGGGTAAACTGAGGCAAGACCCAGCTAAGGCTGACCCCCAGGGGAGAGAGTAATCATGGGTCGGGCTTCTCTTATGAATGGGTCTCCCTGGAGGTGTCCTTGGAAGCCCCTGGTGGGGAGCCCCGGCCCCCAGGTGAAGGGTAGGGGTCAAGGCACGCTTCAAGCTAATCTTGAAGGACGACTAAGGATTCCAGAAGCAAAGAAGGGAGGGAAGGACGTCCGGGACAGAGAGACAGCCTGAGCCAAGGCACGGGGACTGGCCAGCATGTCAGGGTCGGCTGTGCAGCCACTTCCAGCGCAGGGCAGAGGGGGCACAGGGTGGGCACCGTCTGCGCGGTGCCTGATGCCTGCTGTGAACCGGGTACTTTTCATTCCTTACTTCCTGAAACCCTCCAGCAACTGTGGGGTGAAGAGGTTTTACATTTTACAGAAGGGCCGAGGGTCAGAAGTCGCGCTGCCAGCAGGCGACAGCAGCAGCTTCAAGCTCAGACCCGCACCTGACTTCCACGTCCCAGCCCTGACCCTGCCCCTGGGCCGGGCTCCCCGCAGGCAGCGGGGGCGGTGGGCGAGGAGCAGAGAGCGCAGCCCTCATGCGAGTTTGAAAGGACCCTTGGCTCCCGGCTGGGCGCAGTGGTGTCCTCCTAAACACAGCCCCGCCCCACACGCCTCCTTCATCTTCCTCCTTGCTTCCTTCATGGGGACATGGAGGAGTGGCTAGACATGTGGGATCTGGATGAACTGCCTGGGTTCCAACCCTCCTCTGCCATACACCAGTGTGTGGCCTCCGGCAAAGTATCGACCTTTCTGTCCCTGGGTTTCCTCATCTGTGAAATAGTCATCATAGAAACACCTACCTCCTTTTGGCCAGGTGCGGTGGCTCACGCCTATAATCCTAGCACTCTGGGAGGCCAAGGCAGGAGGATCACTTGAGCTCAAAAGTTTGAGACCAGCTGGGCAAGAGCGAGACCCTGTCTCTACTAAAAATAGAAAAAAAGTTAGAGTGCCTGTAGTCCCAGCTACTCGGGAGGCTGAGGCAGGAGGATCGCTTGGGCCCAGGAGTTTGAGGTTGCTGTGAGCTAGGCTGACACCACGGCACTCTAGCCCAGGCAACAGAGTGAGACTCTGTCTCAAAAAAAAAAAAAAAAATCACCGACATCCTAGACTTGGTTTGGGGATTAAAGGAGTCACAGGGAGAGACTGTGACAGGCAGTGACCATGCAGTAAAGGTCAGCTGCTGTGACCGCAGCACCGCGTCCTGCGATGACATCATTACTTGTCAACCTGCGTACCTGCCTCCATCTCCCCCTTGCTCCCTCGTAGGCTCCGGCAGGCCTAGGACCCAACAGTGTCACTCACGGTTTTCATGTCCTAGGGACGCTGTAACACAGCACCACAGAGTGCCGTCGAACAGCAAGAATGTCGTCTGGCGGCTCTGGGGGCCAGAAGTCTGCGGTCAGTGTCAGCAGGGCCTGCAGGGGAGACCCCTTCCTCGCCTCCCCCGAGCCGGCCCTGCCCGCGATCCAGTGTGCCCGACCTGTCCCGGCCCCACTCCAGTCCCTCCTGTTGTCACTTGGCGTTCCCCTCTTGTGTCTGTGCCTTCATGTGGCCGTCTTCCCTCTTCTCTCGAGGACGTCAGTCCTGTTGGATTAAGGGCCACCCCGCTTCACGTAACCTCCACTTGATGACATTGGCAATGCCCGTGTGTCCAGATAAGGCCATATTCGGAGGTGCTGCGGGTAAGGACTTCAACATGTGCTTTGGGGGAATGCACTTGAACCCGTAACACTCATCCAAGCAACGCCGGCACCCGGCCCAAGAGATGTCTATGGGTTGGACGATAAATATAAATAAATAGGTTCCTCAGTTGTGAGCTCCCAGGGCAGGACCAGGTGTCCCATCTCTGCGTTGCTGGGTCCCAGGTCTCCTGGGGGGCTTGTAGGTGGATTTCAATCTAGACATATCCTGGGGAATTTTCCCAGCCAGCTGGTGACCAAGCCACCCTTGACAAGATCCTCCAGGGGCTGGGTGGGGTGGGGGTGGCTGGGGAGGGGTTGTCACCCCTCAGAGGTGCAGCCCTGACTGCTGAGCCCAGAAAAGCTGACAGTGTGCTCAGTACAGCTGCCACTCAGCACAGACAGGGCAATCCCCAGGGACACGTCACAGGCAGCCGGGGGCGACTGATGTCTTGGTGACATTGCTAATCCGGGGACCCAAGCTGCCCGTGCGTCAGGCAGTGACTTGCAAGGGGGGTGGGTGGAAAGGACCCCGGCAAGGAAAGGGCAGTGGATGCTGAATGGGGGACAGCGGGCTCCTCCTGCCTGGCGCGAGGAGGGGGGGCAAGCTCAGGCATACAGGGCCTACCTCCCAGGCCCCTGCCCAAGAGCCCCTGGCCCCCAGCTCCCCACCGACCAGGCTCCAGCATCTGGTGGCCAGCACAGCTGAGCTCCAAGGCCTGGAAGGGGAGGGCAGCCGCTGTAAAGGTCAGTGGCCCCTGGGGCCGGGACCATCCCTGATGCAAATGTGGAATTTACACTTGCGGAGGGCTCGCCTGCCGCCCGTGTGCCAGCAGCAGCCCGGCCGTGAGGGCGCAGCAGATGCTCTGGGACCCGGCTGGAACCAGGCAGCTCTGGGACTGCCCAGTGCTATGGGCCCCTTCCCGAGGAGGGCCTGGGTGTGTGTTGGGGGTCTCAGGGGGCTGGGCAGCTCTGCTCTCCTGCACGCTGCGGCCTGCCCTGCAGGGTCCGGGCTGTCCGCCTGGGATCGCCGTCGCCAGCTCTCCTGGCTCCACGGCTGAAAGATCCCTGGCCAGACTTGGGGAGAGCCTCCCCACCCCTCTTCCCATCCTGCTTCACCCAGCTTCTCCCCACGGCCAATTCCATTCAACGACCTTGCCGACCTTCCCCAGAACTTGGCGTGAGGGGAAGGACAGGCAGAACCACGGAGCCCAACTCCATGCCGGGGGCTGTCCTGTAAACGCTCTAACAGCCCTGCTGTTGTCATCATCCTACTATCCCAGGACAGGAAACTAAGGTTCAGAGAAGAAAGACCCCTGACAAGATCACTCATCCCAAGAATGGTGCAGCGGGGACTCACACCCCTGTCTCCAGCATCGCCTACACCACAGGGTAAAGACTCCAGTCTTCCCTTGGCACCTGCTGTCCTGCTGCCCTTCCTACAAATTGCTTAGCCTCGCAGACCTCGAAGGACGTCCTCCAAACTCACACCAGGCACTGAGTCACACGCCTTCCCATGTGCACGTGTGTGTCCCATGTGCACGTGCATGTCCCATGTGCACGTGCGTGTCCCATGTACACGTGCGTGTCCCATGTGCATGTGCATGTCCCATCCAGCTGTGCAGTGCCATGGTACTATAGAGTGAGCACTGGGCCAGGAGTCCCAGACACAGCACCATGTCAGCCTGCGGAGTGGCCCCGGGAGCTTCGCGTGGCCTCTCTGTGCCCCAGACTCCTCTCGTGGCTGCAGGGCGTTGGTCAGGGACCTCGGTCGGCTCCTCTGTGCGTCTGGACCCAAGGGGCAGAGTCGACCTCCTTCTCTCTTTGCTCTTCCAGCTCCCACTGTCCCCGGCAGCCACTGTGGAGCTTGACACCCTGTGGGTGCTTGATACATCTCGTCCTTGTGTGAGTGACAAACCTGCCATTCTGCGTCCCTGGGGACACTGTCTGCAGCCTCCTCAAACGGCTTCCCAGGGCAGAAGGCTTCTCAGTGCTCAATCTTCATTTTCCTCCCTCTGTTTATGAACTTCCTCACCCTCCCCCATCTCCCCCTCCCTGCCCGCTCTCTCTGTCTGGTTTCTCCCTCCATCTCTCTGGTTGTGTCTTTTGGATTCTGTCTCTCTTAGTCTTTCCACCTCTCTTTCTTTTTTTCTAAATGTTCTCGCCTTCCTTAGTCTCTCACACGTTCCCTTATCCCCCTCCTCCACCCTCTGTCTCTGTGGCTTTTCTCTCTCCCTTTGTCCATCTCTGTCACTTGTCTCTGTCTCTCCACATCTGTGCTACTGTTTGCCTTCCCTCCCTCCCTCCCTCTCCCCTCCCTTTCTCTCCCTCCGTCTCCACCCCACCTCCACCCCCAGCCCTGTCTGTCTGTCCCTGAGACACTCACACAGACACCGCACCCTCCGCCCTGGGGAGCCCTCTGCACTGCCCATCACGTCACATCACATCGCGTCACACTGCCTCCCGGACCATCAGGGCCTTTAATCCTGTTGACATTCAGTTAACGAGCTTCTCTGGCTGTTGACAGAACCTCCTGCCCCGCCCATGCTGGACAGACCGGGATCAGAGTTCAGAGCTGCTGCTGGGCCATTTGGGGCCTCAGTAGCGAGGGCCTCATTGCCCCGGGGCTGCCTGATGGGTGATGGCTGGGGACAGCCCCTGCCGGCAGGTGGGGTCTCCTCCACCCTCCTTGGGATGGAGGCTAGGCCTGGAAGAGCCGCAGGTCTGGGAGGCCCTTCAAAGTTTGCAGCAGGCTGTGGGCACACTGTGGCCCCAGGAGGCAGGGGACCTGCCAGGCCACGCAGTGAGGTGGCCTCTGACTCCTGCCCCAGCGCCCTCCTGCCCCACCTCTGGGCTTGCTAGAGGAGAGGCCAGAAACAGAAACACCTGCCAGCTGGTTGTTGGTTGTGCCACAGAGACCTCAGGGCGTGACTCAGAGAGGAGGGGGACAAGCCCGAGGGACCCAGCGCTAAATGTGGACAGGCCCTGGGGCTGTGGGTTGCCTGGGGGGGGTGTGGGGGGGCTGTGGGAAGGGAGAGAGGAGTGAGGCCTGGGGGAGCAGCCCGTGAAAGTTGCTGCTGGGAAACAAACCCCCGTGAGTGCCAAGGGAGGTGGTGTCAGCTCTGTCCTCTGGGGTGCAAAGCCAAGCCGCCCTGAGTCTAGGACCAGCGGAGCCACCTCCCACGGAGCCCTGCCCTGGTGTCCTTGGGGAGGCCCCCCCCAGGCAGGGCTGTGGGGGACCAGTCTCTGCCCATCACCTCACTCCTGGGGGGCAAGAGCCCCTGGGTGGCCCAGAGTCCGGTGGGGCTGGGGCGGGGGTGGGGTGGGAGTGGGGCAGGGGTGGGGCGGGGGTGGGGCTGGGGCGCGGGTGGGGTGGGGGTGGGGCAGGGGTGGGGTGGGGGTGGGGCGGGGGTGGGGTGGGGGTGGGGTGGGGGTGGGGCGGGGGTGGTCCTCAGGCCCTGTCCTTCCAGCCACCTGTCACTGGAAGGCAGCCTGGAATGAGGAAGGGCTCAAGCCAGACGATCTGGGTTCAAATCCCCAAGCTGCTCTTGGAGCCTGTAGGACTTAGGAAAGTGCCTGACCTTTCTGGGCCTCGCTTTCCTCCTGTATAAAATGGAGCGACTGCTGTCTGCTTCCAGGGGTTCTTCATGAGAAGTGAGCATCACGTCGTATGTCCCATGTGCTTGGTATGGTGTATTTCTGCTCAGTAAACAGCCACCAACTTAATTGCTGTCTTAAAAGTTCTAACCACGCTGACATACCCTTATTTAAACATCAGATTGGCAAAGCCCACAGACTTTGGTAACACACTGTGCTGGCACAGCTACGGGGAACAGGCGAGTGCAGGCAAGGCTGGTGGCAGTGCAGCCGGGTGCAGCCTCCAGGGAGGGCCATCTGACTTCTCCATCCCTTGACGACTCACATCGCCGCGTCTAGCCCGGGCGTTCCACCTGTGGGAATTTATCTACGCTTCACCTGCACACGTTGGAAGCAGCACATGTACAACATTATTTGTTGCAACGTTTAGTGTAATTGCCAAAGACTGGAAACAAGCTAAATGTGCAGCAATCAGGAATCAGTTTAGTAACATGTGGTCCCTCCATACAATGTCGTGCGCAGCCATAAGACACCAGTGAGGAACCTGTTTTCCAAGTGACAAGGAACAATAGCCAAGATCTATTTTTAAGGGAAGACAGCCAGGTACAGAGCAGGATATGGATGCATTTTAAAAGGATAACAAACGAGAATAGGTATGAAGGTGATGGTTTATACACAGACTCTCTGGAAGAACACACCAGAACCGGCAACGTTCCCTCTGGGGAGGGAATCTGGGTGGCGGGGGACAGCGTGGAGGAGTGGCTTTTCACTGGATGTCCTTTTTCAGTTCTTGAATTTTGAATCATGTGAGTGTTATTAGCTAGTTACAGTATAAATATAAGTTATTTCTTATTTATTTTTGTATGTTTTTAATATACATTTTATTAGACTCTCCTGGCTGAGACTGAGCCTCTGACATGCTTTTGGCTCCAAGTAAAGGTTCTAGGGGTGGAAATGGCATCTAGGAACACTCAGAAGATGGGCCCAGCTCTCTGGGCAGTGAGATGGGAACCCCCGGAACCCCCAAGCCTGCCGTAAAAGCAGAGGTAGGTTGGGACTGAGGGGCTATGTCGGGACTGAGCGCCTGCCCAGACATGGCTTTAGGACAGGTGTGAAGTGCCCGTGGGCACAGCTGTCCTCATTACACTCTGCCCCACCCCCAGCTGGGGCTGGCACCCAGGTGAGAGTGGGTGGGTGTGAATGGTCAGAGGAGGGTCGTGGGGTCCAGGTCACCACTGCCTCTCGTGGGGGAGTAGTGAACATTCCTCATCCTCCCAACAGCCGTTGTCAAATGCCCACCCCCTCCCCTGGGAATTCTCTCCCCTCTGGTACCCGAAGTGTTTAGAATTCCAGGAAGGGAAGGTTCTTGTCACTGGGCACCTGCTGTGGACACGTGCCAGGTACTTTCCCTCACAATGGCACCGGAGCCTGGGGCAGCCAGGACGGCCATCTCACCTGCCCACACTCCTTGGGGGGTGCACCCTGCCAGCACCTGCCCCCGGAGAGCAGGCACGCAGGCCGGCCCTGTCCCTACGCCCTGGCTGGATCCCCTTCCCACTTCCCGGGTCTGGTTGGCCTGGATGCCCATGCCGGAGCGCCTGCAGCGCCCAGGTGGGCGTGGCAGCGTCACTGACATCCATGCGGGGTGGCAGGAGCTCCGCTGCCAGGAGACCGTCTCCCTGGATTCTGACTCTTGAGGCGGCAACAGTGTGGAGGAGGGAAGGTGCCACCCACCCCCTCCTGGAGGGGGGATGGTTGGCGCTGGGCTCCTGGAGATGGGATAAGGCCCTCCACTAGCACTGATCACTCGGGGCCAGCTGGTGTCGGCACCCCTTCCTGGCCCGTTGTTAGTGGTGGAGCCAGAGCAGAGAGGCACTGATCATAGGCACCCCGTAGGGACAAGGGCCCCAGGTGGTGGCTTTTCCTGCACCGCCAACACCTGAGGGTCTTCACTCGACTTCACAGGTGGAGAAGGGGCCTCCCTACACCTGTCACAGCAGGTGGTTGTGGATCTACTGTGTGCCTTCATACACATTATCCTCAAACCTCATGAGAAGCAGGGAGGAATATCTTCATTTTGCAGAAACGGAAGCTCAAGGACTTGCCCTGAAGTCACATCACTGACCCCCGTACACACACACTGACCCCTGGCTCCTCCCCCATGCCTCCGTGCGTGCTTGTATGTCGTGGGTCAGCTCAGGCAGACGGGGCAGGTGGCGCTGGAGCCAGGCAGACGTAGAGGAAAGAGCACCCGGGAAGCGGGCACAGCCGGGGCAAAGGCATAGAGGCGGGACCGTTGAGAGGGCAGATGAGAAACTGAAGCAGGAGAGGTGAGCCGATCCTGAAAGTGTCTAGAATCGTCGTGGGGGCTAGAGGCAGCTGGGAGGTTAGTCAGGAAGGATGCGGTGGGGATGCCAGGACGCGCGTCTGTTCAGTGAGCGCTGGGGCACCATGGAAGGCTTCAGACTGCAGGGTAGGGGTGATAGGAGGTGTCTTTCCAGAAGACGGTTAGCAGGGCGGCAGTGGGGCACCGACTCAGGCAGACAGGCCCTGGGGCAGCTGCAGTGACGAAGCAGAGGGTGGTAGTTGAGTAAAGGTGGTTGGACTGAAGCCCAGCTGTACTGTTTACCAGCTGTGTGACCTTGGACCAGTTACTTAACCCCTCTGGGTCTAAGTCATCCCATCTATAAAATGAGTATGATGATGATAATACGAATTGAGTATCCCTTATCCTAAATGCTTGGGACCAGAGGCGTTTGGGATTTTGGAATATTTGCATGATACTTACCAGTTGAGCATCCCAAATCCAAAATCAATGAGCATTTCCTTTGAATATCACGTTGGTGCTCAAAACTTTGCAGATTTTGAAGCATTTTGGATTTCAGATTTTCAGATTTGGGATGCTCAGCCCATATACCTCCTAGGGCTGTTGTGAAGACAAAATGAATCAAAGCACGTCCAGCACTTGGAACCGCACCTGTTAGGACACGGCAAGCACTAAGTCTCAGCCCTTTGTTCTATGCTACTGTCGCTGTCACCTGGCACTCAGCCCCACGCCCCAGCCCCAGGCTACTTGGACAGTTGGTTCTGTTTCCTGCTCCAAGAGGGAGCAGAGGGGGAAGGGGGAGCTGCCCTCGCTGGAGACAGGGGTGTCCCTGGCCCAGATCTAGAGCACCCCAGAGTTTTCAGACTCTTGGTAGGTGACCAGCAGACAAGGACTGGCCCTGGTGGCTGAGTTCCTGCCACACGCCCTGTCCTTGCCCCGATTCCAGGTGGGAGGAGGGACCTGTTTCCCTGATCAGGGATCACTGTGCCACTTCTCAAGGCCCCAAGTCAGGCTCCAGTGTCCACCCCCCTCATGCCCGGGAGGAGGAGCAGGAGCGGTGGCGTCTGTAGTGGGCCAGTGGGCTCCCAGGCAGCTCTAATGAGGCATGCGAAAGCCACAGCCACTGCCTTGGTGGCGGCGCGGTCAGCAAGAGGGCAGGGGCGAGCCGGGCTGGCGTGACGGCTGTGGCAGCCGTGGGCGATGAGCCCTCCGCCGGCGGTTGCTCAGGTAAGCAAGTGCGCTCGGAGTCATTCAGCTGTAATAACCCTAATCTGCTCATTACCGCCGCCGGAGCTGACGGGTGACTCAGGCCTGAGCTGCCAAGGGTCCCTGCCTTTGTAACCTCCATTCCACCTCCTCCCTCACATCTGTGCAACAGCTGGGCTCCAGGACAGCCAGTTCCCAGCAGGCTCTGCACCATCTGCTTCCCCTAGGGGAGCCGGGCTCCGCAGAGGCTGTGCTCAGGGGGGCTGGGCCCCCGGGAAGGGCAGCGGTGCCGCTAAGGCACACCTGGCTGGTGGTAGGGAGCTCCGAGCCCCACTCTACTCCCCGCTGACAGGGCAGGGGTCCCGGCTGGGGGCTCATGAGGCCTGGGCCTCTCCCTGGGCCCTGGCAGAGGCTAAATAATGTGTTTCCCTGACACTGGGGCCTCAGCATCTATACAGCATGATGGAAGGCTGCGGGCCTCCCTCCTGCTTCTCCAGCCGACCAGACCTAGTGCAGGAAGGTGTTTCTCCTACCTGAGGCCTGGGGAGCCGCTGTGCTGGGTGTCGGGCAGGGCGTCCAGGAAAGGACAGTTGAATTGCTGGGGTGCAGTGGCGGGGGCAGGGGCCTCCCAGCCCCTTTGCCCCACCCAGCCCCAGCCTGCCCAGCAATTCGGGGGTTCTCAATCCCCTCTCCTACCCCTGCCTGGCTCTTGGCTGCCCTTTCCTAGCCCCAGGCGGGGCTGTCAGGACCCTTGGCAATAATAACAGCAGCTCAGGCTTTCGAGCCCCACCGTGAACCCCTGGAAGGCACTGTGCCAGGTGCTCACTCAGCCATGCACTTAGGTTGGTGTGATCCTCCCTAGTTCTCAGATGAGAGACCTGAGGCACAAAGGGTTATGGAAAGTCACACAGCTGGCAAACGGCAGCTCCAGGGTGCAAACCACAGTGCGTATGACTCTAGATCTTCTCATGGAGTCACAGAGCCACGCGCGGCCCCAGCACACAGTCCAAGATTGAAGGCTCCCCTTCTAGAGCAGGAGCACATTGAGGCTGAACACCTGGCTGCCTGCTTTGCCTTCGTGCCCACCTGGCGAGGAGCAGACACTCAGCACGTGCTCGGTGCATGTTGTCGTCAGACAAACTGCTTAGTGCGGAAGTGCTCTGGCTGCAGTGAGGATGGGGTCCCACCCCCAAATTGCTAATAAACCTCTCTCCCAGCCTCTCATTCTCAGACAGGGAAACAGAAGTGGAGAGGGGGAAGGGACTCCCAGGGCCACCCACCAAGTGGGTGACAGAGTCAAGGAGCCATATGGCAGGACTTCCCCAGGGGAGCAGGGCTGGAGCCGTCAGGGGCAGGCACCTGAGCTCGCTGGAGTGATGGGGAAAGGGCGGGAGACCCCGCCCTGGCCGAGCTCTCTGAGACCCCAGTGCACAGGTGCTTGGGCTCCATGGGCTCCCACCAGCCTGTGCCCTGCGTGGCACTCTCGGTGGCTTGCTCCAGGAACAGCCCATGTGTGTGTAGTGCAGGGCCACCTCATTCCCCGCTATTGACACACCCAACTCCCTTATTCCATCCGCAAACACTGGGCCTGGAGAGACTGTCTAATTGGCTGGCAGTGTCCGACACCCTGCTCCCCTCCTTGCCTAAACAGACAGGTCTGTTTGTCCTCTCTGCCCAGCCACCAGGACCTCACTTGTCACCCAGATCCCTGCCTTGTCAGCAGCTCACGCCCTCTCACTTGCACAGAATCCCCTTGTCAGAGCTGAAGAGGCCCACGGAAAACTTTCAGGACTACCCCAGCCCCCTATCCCAGCGACACCACTTCTACTTTTGCAGCCCTAGAAACAGGCCCAAGAGCAGGGGGCAGAGGGCGCGGCCCAAGGCCACTGGAGCAGGAGGTGGGCCAGCATCCAGGCACACCTCGCTGAGCAGGGCCTCTGAATCTCGGTGCCTGCTGCTCCTCTCCTCGGGACAGCCTTTCCTGAGTGAAGCCACACCCACCGGACCAACGACAACCCTGTGGCTGCCCTCCCCCCCCGCCACCCCCACCCCCCACCCCCCGCATGGCTCGTAATACCCATTGCCTCTGCCATCACCCCACAAGCTCCTGAAAGGCAAAATCC
This sequence comes from Microcebus murinus, assembly GCF_040939455.1. Lineage (NCBI taxonomy): Eukaryota > Metazoa > Chordata > Mammalia > Primates > Cheirogaleidae > Microcebus > Microcebus murinus. The sequence goes on from NC_134107.1 coordinate 14,267,825, forward strand.
GGGCTGATTCTGCTCAGGGCCCCCAGCTTCCAGCCCAGGGCACCCACAGCAAGGCCCCGACAAGAGCTGGGAACGAATGAATCAGTGGGCTCGAGCTGGAACAGATCCTCTCCATCCTGGCCTAGCTTGGCCCCCAAACCCCATCCCTGTTCCCCTAGGCCAAGACTATTCTCTGGGAGGCTTTTGGGGGCCCCTGTTCCAGAGTCTCAGTGGGCTTTCAGACTGTGGTCTCACTTGCTTCCCCCAGGCCTGGGCCCAGCCTGGGCAGAGCCTTCTCTGGGCTGTTGTGGGTGAGTCACCCGCAGGCTGTAAACAACTCTATGGAGCACTGGCTGTACCACCGAGGCCCTGGCACTCGTCCTAGCCGTGCCAGGGGGATCTAAAAGAAGACATGGCTCCCACGCACCCACGATGGAAAGGAGAAGGTGGAATAGAAACAGGGGGGAGGCTTCCAGATTTGCATATCAACACGTGCACAGGAGTCTGTAATGCAGCATAGCCTAGGAGGGGCTGAAACAGAACCTGGGTACAAGGTGGGGGGGATTAATCAGGAAGCCTTCCAAGAGGAAGGGGCCTGCAGGAGGGAGGTGGGGTAGTGCTGGTAGTTAAAAACCCTCCAGTATTTACCGACCACCTACTATGCAGCAGGCACTGCTCCGGAGCTCGGATACTGCAGCAAACCAGAAAAGCAGAGGGGGCAAGGGAGGGCAAGGGGCAGCTGCCTTGTGCATCATTTGCAAGATACTGTAGAAGACGGGGCCTTGGAGATCTTTCCAGCCATTTGACAGATTGGGAAACTGAGGCTCAGAGAAGGCCAAGGGTTTGCCTGAGGTGGTACAGGGAGACAGGCAGAGGCAGACTCCAAGGCCTTGCACATGGGCTCAGAGGTGAGGTTGACCCCTTTGGCCTTCAGAATGGAGAGGCTTTGACCCTCAGGAAGGACTTAAGCTCAGCCTCTCCCCACGTGGTCCATGTGGGGCCTCATTTCCATGGTCGGGGGTGGGGTGCTCAATGAGGGCAGGACCACACTCCTCCTGCCCCTCAAAGGAGGGGCCCCAGGGCACCCAGAGAGGCAGCGGGGGCTCGCAGGTAAAGCCAGGCTCTGGAGTCACTCGGCGGTGGGCTCCCGGGACTAAGCCTCCTCCATGCTCCCGAAATGGCCTTTCCAAGACTGCAGAGGGTGCCTCTTTACTCCCCCAGGAGCAGCCAGCTGGGGCCGCCAGGACGGTCTGGCGTCTGAAAACCCAGGCTTCTTCCAGCCCCACCCCCACCCACACCGCAGCCTGGCACAGAGCTTTATGCCGGCTGAGTGACTCCGTTTCCCTGGCTTCAACAGCCTCGGCCGCTGCAGGGTCAGACCGCGGGCACTGACATTTCGGAGGCTCTCGCTCTGCTAAGTGAACATTAGACACAGATTACTTAGCCGTTGAAATTTGTGGCTGCCTCCTACAAGCTGTTTGATAAGCTCTTATTGTCACCTCCCTCTGGTCTGCATGCCCCATGGCAGCTTGTTCATCCAGAGCCGGGGGAGCTGCCAGGTGCGGGGAGGGGGGCAGTGGACGGTGCAGAGCCCCGGGCCAGGCCCTGCTGCCCAGCTGTGTTACCTGGAGCATGATGCCTGCCCTTGCTGGTCTCCCCTGGAAATGGCTCCCCGGAATGTGACTCAGCCTCCTTGTCCCGCAGGACCCTTCACTGGCCCGCTCCTTGGCACAGTCCTGAGCTCTGGATAAAGCAGCCTATTCTGAGGTCACTAAACCAGCCCCTAGCCCTAACCCATGCCCCAAACAATTTGCCCAAGGCTCCTCTACTTCTGGGATCCCACTCCAATGCTACCCTGCCACACCTTGTCTGGGCTCACTCTAGACAGCGCCCTGGCCCCTGTGCATATGGGTGCTCCGTGAGGCTGTGCTGGGTCTCCTTTGCCATTAGACCATCTACACAGGCCTGGCATGTAGTTGATCTCTACAGATATCCATTCAATCATTCACTCATTCAACAAACAGCTATGGGGACAAACCGTGCACCCAGCTCCATGCTGGGTCCTGGGATACAGATATTGGAAGCTAATATGGCTCAGCTTTATGCTCAAAGAACTTCTGGTCTGATGAGGAAAAATACAACTCTATACCAGGTGACCAGAGCCCTTGTGGGCAAAGCCTAGGTAGGAGTGGGAGCATGCAGCAGGGAAAGCAGGGACGGCTTCCTGGAGGAGGCAACATCTAAACTGAGACTTGAAGAATGAGTAGGAGTTAGCCAGATGGGAGAACCAGCTCCAGGAAAAGGGAACAGCCGGCAGAGGTCTGGAGCGCAGAGAAAGCGCGGTGTGTCCTGGGAGTTTGAGACAGTCAGGCTGGCTTCTGCTCCTCCCTCCTGACTGCCTTCTCCCCACTCCTCTAGTAAAGAAGGGAGATGATTCCTCCCACTGAGTGGGGGGGGGAGGATTCCCAGACCCCTATCCCTGCCTGAAGTGGCCAGAGAACTCCCGGTGGCTGGTCACTTGACTCATGCCCCCTAATCTGCCAGTCACTCCACCACCCTAAGCCGCAGTCACCTCCTCTGTGAGCTGGGTGGGACACTCACGCCCACAAGTCAGCATTATGAGAGACATGCAGGAGAGGAGAACAGACCCAGTGCTCCCCTCCCCAGCTAGGGTGCAGCCTGGGACCTGCCTGGGTCTGCCAGGGAGTGGGGATGGGGTCCCTGAATGCCAGAGCCCACCACTCTGAGCCCAGGCTCAGGCTCCTGGCTCACCTCCCATCTCAGGAGTCTTTCTCCCTGGGCCCCCTCACTCCCAGCCACGTTGGATGGTGATAAAAAAAGAAAAGAAAAGAAATGGTCCTCCCACTACCTGGCAGGCGTGCCCACAATGAGAAATGCCTCAGCTGAGCGTGGTCTCTGCAGAGCCCTCGCCACCCCCCAGCCCTACCTGTCGTGATCGTCTGGCTGCCCACCCCATCTTCTCCACCCCCACCGCGCCCCGACTGGCAGGGGCCTGAGGACTTAGAGCCTGGCGTGGGGGAAAGGGGAGCAGGGGCTGAGAGGGGAACCCCAGGGCCAGCTTGAGACAGGCTGTTCTTCCCTTCCTGGGTTATAGGGAGGGGAGGGGTGGGGAGGGAGGAGAGTCCAGAGCGAGCAGACATTCTAAGCTGGACTCGATTCCCGGAAAGGGCTGGGCCCCCACAGAGGGCCCTGGGATCAGATCCGCAGAGCCAGGGGACGTCAGGAATGGTCTCAACCAATAAGTGTGAAAACTGAGCCCCAGAGAGAGGCCGGGGCTCCCCGATCACACAGCAAGTTAGAGGAGGTAGAGGCAGGACTGAAACTTGGGCCTTCTGAATCCAGTCCCAGGGCTGGGCCCAGCGGCGGGAATGCAACATGGGGTCACCTGGAGGACTGTGACAAAGGCAGGCCAGGCTGCCACAGGGGCCAGGACCCAAGCCTGAGCACGGCTGCTGCTCCTCCCGACGCTGAAAGGCTGAGTTCCCCTCTCACCAACTCAGTGCAGTGGCGGGGAGAAGGGGGTCCTTGCCCGGACCTTCCACGGAGCCAGATTTCCAGAATGGCAGAAATACTGGAAGGAATCTTCCGGATCTCCTACGAATGAGGGAACTGAGGCATCTGAGGTCCAGGGAAGGGAAGGACCGTCCCAAAGCTCAGACCCCAGGGAGTGACCGAGACAGGTCTTCTCAATCCCTGTCCAGGGCTCTTTCTGGTACTCCGCAGTGGTGACCGCGTCCCTGCTCTGGCACTCACTGGCTATGGGGCCTCACTTTACTCCCTTGTCACTTCGGTTCTCTGAGCCTCAGTTTCACCTCCTGTAGACTGGAGACAGCGACGCTCACCACAAAGGTGTGATAAGGATTTAATATAGTGATGTGCGCTCCACGAGGGCAGACTTCGTCTCACTCACACTGTGTTCCCAGCCTGGAACACTGCCTGGCACACAGTAGGTCCTCAACAAAAGGGAACAGTTGTTACCACTCTGCACTACGCTGCTTCTGGCTTGGCTTCACCAGTGGGGGCAGAAAGGGGATAACTTCTTTTGTTCCACAGTCCCCAGAAGGGAAGCAGGGCAGACTGGCCGCTGCAGGGGAGGTGGCCAGCTAGCCTGGAAACGGTGGCTGTGCATCCTTAGGGCAGTCCCATGCCCTTTCTGTTTGGTTTCCCCCACAGTGCAGGGAGGGCATGGCTAAAGGGATGACTGGAGTCCCTCAGCTCAAGGATTGCCCCTGAACCCTGCGCCATGCCCTGCCTGGGGGCACTGACTCTTCCCCCTGGGATGCCCAGAGGGAGGGGCCCAGGGGCAGGGCTGGGCGGCAGAGCCTGGAATGGCAGAGGCAGGAGGCCGCCTGCTTGCCGGACACAAGAGTGACGAGGGCAGCCAGGCGTCAGTGCCCGGCTGAAGCCTCCGCCAGGGCCTGAGAACGAAGCCGCCGGCACATGCTGGCCGATGCCGGCTGGTTCATCAAGGGGCCGAGGCACAGGGCCGGGGCCTTGCTGAGCACTTCATCTGCCCCCACCCCCACCCCAGCCTCAGCACCACCTGGCACTTAGCGGTTCCCTCCCCGCCAGGCATGAGGGAACGGTGAGGAACACGGTGTCTCTCATTACAGTCGTGGAGCCCATTCTGCCCATTAGCGCTTGCTCCTTGCAGGCCCCTGTGAGGGAGGCTTTATTGCTACTTCCAGGCTGTGGGGAGAAGGGCTGGGTGGAGCGTGAAGTTCCAGGAGCAAGAGGCCTGGGCTGGCCGGGCACCACGGCAGAGCAGGTCCCTGTGCAGGACTGTGAGCCCCTGGCCCAGGGCCACCAGACCCCATCCTGTGGACTTTCCGTGGTCTGCTGCCAGTTAAAGGAGTGCAAGGCCACCTTTGTCCCCATTGATCCTCCTACCCCCCTACACACACACACACACACACACACACACACACAGGCGCACACACGCACCATGCAGGCACACACAGAGAAGAGCCCCCTGCCCCCTGCATTCCAGACTCTGCGGAGTGGCTAGACAGCTAGGCTATATTCTAGGAGTCCCAAACCCAGATCCAGAGGTTCACAGTCCAGAAAGTTCTGGGCTCTACAGAGAGAAAGCAACACTCTGCCCTGGCCCCTCAGAGGAAATGGCCCCCAGAGCCCAGGGAGGAAACGCAGGAAGGGCCAGGCTGGGGCGGAAGTCCCGAGGGTGGGGCTCAGGGAATAGGCGCCAGCCCCAGCTCCTCTTCCTCCCTGTGCTAGGGGGCTCTGCCGAGAGAGTGGCCAGTGTGGCCCTGGCCTTGGGCTGAGCTGGGGACTGTCCTGGGCTGCAATGCTGAGTCTGTTCCCAGTTGGCCGATGCCTCTTCTTTTGGGGATCCCAGCTCACACTGTGGGAACTGAGCCCCGCAGCTGGGGAGTCGGAGTCCTCCATGAGCCGGGCATAGATGTGACACCTGCCAACTTCTCCCGGCTCCCTGGCAGGCAGGGCCTGGCAGCAAACTCCCCTCCCCACACTCACCCTTCGGTCCTCATCACTGAGCCCTCTTCCCAGCCAGGCCACAGGCACAAAATACAGTAGAACAACTGTGCTTACTCCCTCCAATGCCCCCATTTTACAGATGAGAAAACTGAGGCATGGGGACATTAACACCAACAAACAAAAATCGAAGCCTTGCCCCTGTCATGCAGCAAGTCAGTAGTGGAGGAGAACCCAAACGCTGGCGGCCGGACTGCACAGCCCTGTCTGGTAACCCCATCCTGGAGGACACAGCAGTAAACGCTTACAATTCAGCAGAGTCCGGGAGCCCTGGGAGCTGGCGGTGGGCCGCTGACCAGGCCGGGTGGGGCGGGAAGGCTCACTGCCTCAGATCCCTCCTACTCACCACTGAGTCCCTCCGCCCCCCAACCCCACTAGTGGGCGACTCATGGTTTCTCACGATCTTCTCTGCTCAAACCCCACCCCTGCCTCCCCCTGTCCTCGCTCTCAGCTGTTGACCTTGTTTCCCACTCCCTGAAGACAATCCGGTCTCTCAGAAGTACTTCCAGATTCGCACGGGCACAACCGCCCCCACCGGCATCTGCACCCACGCACTCTGCCTCCCCGAGTCCTGGGAGAAATGACTACCCACGCGCCGCCCGCCATCCCTTCCGCCAGCCCCTCTGGTCTGCTCAAGGACACCGCCCCACATCATCAATTCTTTCCTCTCCACCGGATCATTCCCGCCAGTGCATAAACAGGCTGTCTTTCCTGCCGTCTCACCCAGACCTGCTCTCCACCCCCTGCCCTGTGCTACCACCGTTCCCCCGTGCCCCTCCCAGAGCTGTCTGTCTCTGCTCTCATCAATTCCTCTTCTCCTCCTCTCTCTTAAAGCCACTCCATCCGGGCTTTTGTCCCCAACACGATGCTCCTATCAAGCTCTCCAGTGGCCTCCACGTGACTAAACCCAGTGGTCAGTTCTCAGACTTCCACTCGCCCCCCACTGCGGCATTTGACGGTGCAGCTGCCCTGTCCCCCGAAACAGTTTTCACTGGGCTTCGAGGTGTCTGTTGTGCGCACTTGGTTTCCTCCCACCTCTCTCACGGCTCCTTCTGCTGGTTCTTTGTCTTCTCCCGACATGTGCTACCCCAGGCCCAGTCTTTGGCCCTGGTCTCTCCCTAAACTCACTGCCCTGGCGAGCTCACCCCTCTCCTGGCTTTAAACAGCACACACATGCCCATGACTTCCAAATCCGCACCTCCGGCCTGGACTCGAAGGTCCCTCTGTCCACTGGACACGCCCTCCCCCCACCAGACAGCTCAGACCCGTGTGTGCAAAGCCGAGCTCCTGCTCTCTCTCACAACTGGCTCTACCACACGCACCTTCCCCAGGGGGTGAAAACGGGTTCTTGGGGGGACGAGAAAAAATCTTAGCGATTACAGTGGCTTGTGACTCTCCAAAGGGCCAACATACATCAGCATGTACACGTGGCAGCTGCAATATTAAAGTTCCATAGGGAGGGGTGACTTAAAAAAAGTCTAAAAAGGCTCCTGGGGTGGGCGACGGTGGGGACGGGTTGAAAAGGGAGCTGCTCCAACACTGACTTCCCGCTGCGGCCAACGGCGTCCTCTCCTTCCGCTGCTCAGGCCAAAGCCCTGGAGGAAATCTCCGCTCCTCCCTCTTCGAGGCGGCCCACACCCAATCCTTCAGGAAATCCTGCCGGTCCTGCCTCCAGAAAGGTCCAGAATGCATCTCCTCCCCGCCACCACGCAGCATCTCCCCTGGTTCAAACCGCCGTTGTTTCTTGCCTGGATCACTGCCACTGTCTCCTAACTGGCCCCCTGTGGCTGTCACCCCTCCATCCACACACAGCCAGAGCCATCCTTTTACGATGCAAGTCGGCGTGCGGCCTTCCTCTGCCAAAAACACTCCAGTTGCATCGCATCTCCCAAAGTTCTCACAGCGACCTGCCCTCCCCACTCTGACCTCCCCACCCCTCCCTTGGCTCCCGCCCCTTGCTGTCCCTCCAACACGCAGGCACCGTCCTGCCTGGCACACCGTTACCCAGATACCCGCAGGGCTAACCCCCTCCCCCACAAGTCTTTGCTCAGACATCACCTTCTCAATGAAGCCTGCCCTAACCACCTGTCTCTGCTGCAATCCGCCCCCAGGTAACCTTCGCTTTTCCCCACCTTTTATTTTCCACAGCACTCCCCACCTCCCAACGTACTATCACATTTACTTCCTTTGCCTGTTGCTGCCTGCCCCTGCCAGGATGCCAGCTCCCGAGGGCAGGGGATCTTTGTTTTGGTCACCGCTGTCCTCCCAGCGTGAGAACAGCCTGGCATGCTCATCCTGGGCTCCTGCCATATCTGCTTTCTAACTTTTCCCCTCCCAAGCTCCATGGCATCTCTGGGCACCTTTGTACCCACTGCTCCCTCTCTCTGAAATGTGCCTCGCTCATCCTTTAGCCAGGACTTTCTCGGCCTCAGAACCCTCTCAAAGATGACTTCACCTCTCTGGTTAGGTCAGCAGGGGCCCTGCGTGGCAGACAGGGAGTCTGAGCCTTTTCGTAAGAGCAGTGGGGAGCCATGCAAGGGCTTTGAGCTAAAGAGCAACATGGTCACGCTTGCGCTTTGATGCCCAAAGAAGAATGGACAGCGGGGGAGCCAGGCAGGAGGCAGAGGAGGGGACCCAGGGAGGAAGCCGATGTGAGATGACAGGGCCTGGGCTAGGGCTGTGGGTGAGGGACAGAGGGAGGCTGGGAAGGACTGAAGAGACAGCCAGGAGAGGGGAGAGACCAGGGCGTGCCTCCACCTAAACGTGCCGGGTAAGGAAAAGAGGGGAGGTAGGGCCCTGGCCCAGGTCTCTGCTTTACAGAGTTGGGGTAGGGGGTGCACCAGCCAAGGACAGGAAATTGGGGGGCACCCATCAGAGGGAGTGAGGGTCCTATGGGAGAAGCTCCTCTTCTCGGTCACTACAGCTTCCATTCTGTTCCCTGGGGGCATCTTGTACCCCAACACTTCTGGCCATACAGGGAGAGGCCTATGGGGATGTGGAGAGGGAGGGGCCTCCCTGGGGGAAACCAGACCTCAGACCTGGATGGAGGGGAGGGGCCCCCACAGGGGGGACTTTCAGAAAACAGGCCTGAAGCCCATGCACCAGACATTCTAGGGGAACTTCCTGCTGAAAAGTCCACACTTGCCTCACCTTCTGCATGGCCTTGTTTGACCAGAAAAACGAACAGGGCAGGTGTTTGGTGACCTTGGTGACAGCATGAGGACTCCTCAACCCAGCCCAGGATGTTGCAGACAGGAGAGGACTGAGGACATCCCTGGATCAGACACAGCTGTCCCTGGAGCATCTCCCTGGAGGAGCCAGAGACCCTCAGGACCATTGCACCCCCTGTCCTCATGTTGCAGATGGGGAAACCGAGGCCCAGAGAGAGAAATGAGCTGCCACAGGACACGTCTGCTATTCCTGGGGGGAAACTGAGGCTTAAAAGAGAGGACTTACCTGGTCTGATGGGGACAGACTAATAATATCACTGATGTATATATAGCCCTTTTCTTCCTGGAAGTTCAGAGCTCTGTGCATCCGCGATCTCATTTGTCCACAAGACATCCCTCTGGGATGGGTGGCAGGGCCACTACATGCTGATGTTGTGAAAATGCTCTGTCATTGCCCACCCCATAACCTTCGTTTTCTTCTTCTGTCCCTATTATGTCCCCTTTCTTCCTCCAACCAATTTAATTTGGCGAAGATTTATAGGGCTACCAGCTGGTTCGAGGCACTGGGTGTTCGGGAAGCTTCAGGATTTCCCCAAGACCAAGGTCATTTCTCTGTCTTCTGTGGTCCCAAAGCACTTTGTTCACGCCTGCATTTGTGCATATCACATTGTTTCTATATAGCTACAATCCTGGTGGGCAGGACTGGGTGGTAGGCAAGCTTGCATTCTCCCACAGTGCCCGCAGAAATGCTTGCCCAGGGCAAAGTTACCCCTGAATGTGTCCTGAGCATGCCCCCCTGAGTGCACCTGTCCCACTGTGTGAGTTATCCAGGGGAGGAGCCCGGTGTAGGAGTCTGTGTATGCAGTGCCTGGCACATAGAAGCTGCTCAGTTAATGTTTACTGAATGGATCAATTAAAAAGTGAAAGAAGGAAGTTGAGGATTGACAGTGAGGGGCACTCTTTGGCCCTAAAGAGTTCCTAGTCCATTGCAGGGGTGCAGGAGGTGGGCAGAGAGTGAGATCGGAGAGATGTACAAATCCTGTTAAAGTGGACAATTCCATCAAAGGAGTGGTGAGGAAGTACCAGAGGCTAAAGAGGAGAATTCGACCTGACCAGGGAGAATCAGAGACGGCTCCCTGGAAAAAGAGGCATTTGAGATGGGCTTTGAAGGGTGGAAGCCTATAGACAGAAACTCAGGACAAGTTTTTAGTTGAAGATAGGACATTGGGCAAGACGAGGTGGGCAGGAGGAAGAGGATCACACTGGCAGGGCTCCATTTCAGGCAAAGCTGCTCATGCCTGACTCCGCAGGCAGCGGGAGCCATGGAAGGCCTGGGGGCCCAGGACACAAGCAGCACCACCCCATCTTGTCTCTCAGAAAATCCCAGCCAGGGAGCGCGCTGGATTGGAAGGACTGCAGGAGGCAAGCCACCGGGCAGGAGTGAGAGGCTTGAGCGACTGAGGGAGCTGGCTGCCGAGTCTGAGAAAAGGACCCGAAGGAGGTGGACATTAGTGAGTGTTGGGGAGGATTTGGGGAGCTGATGTGGGGCTTGAGAGACTAATGAGGCCTTAACAGGCACGGCGTGATCCCAGGGAGGAGCTGCCTCCTAAGGAAGGCAGTGAGTCCTCCACCGGGCTGGAGATGCTTCATTAAGAGCACAGAAGCGGAGCTTGGGAGGGAGGTCAGGGCCCCAGAGACAGCCCAGGAGCTGGGCTGAAGCGAGAGCTAAGGCCGTGGGCGTGGATGAGGTCACGAAGAAGAGGGTGTGGGGGGGAAAGAAGGTGGAGGCGGAGGACAGGGCCTTGGGAAATGCTCCGTTGGGAGGGGTGGGGGTAGGAAGAGAGGGGACCCAGGAGGAAATGGAGCAGCCAGAGAGGTACGGGTCCCCCATTTCCTCCCTGTTTTCCGGTGCTGTCTGGCCTCTGTCGCCCCCACCGCCCCAGGGCCACGCCCGCTGAGGAGCCGACCCTGTTGCTTGCCCCGCCCCAAGGCGTCCAAGGCAGCAAAGCAGGCGGCGCGGCGGTTGGGAGCGTGGGCTCTAGACCGGGGCAGAGCTGGGTGTGACTCCCAGCTGTCCGGTTCCCCCACCCCCGGCGGCGCTGCCTGACCTCAGGCAAGCCACACCTCCTCTGATCCGCAGGCCCCTCGCCTTCCTAAGGGATCACAACGGGACTTCTGTGACTATTAAGTGGGATAATGCGTGTTCTGCACTTGGCACTCGGGCCTGGCAATCCCTCCGAGCTCAATAAATGGTGGCCGCTGTTATGATTATTACAGAGCCCGGATGGGATTCTGGCGCTCCGTCTGGCAGGGCCAGGAGCCCGGCAGCTCCCGGAGGCCTTGGTGACGGATGGGGCCTGGCGACCTGAACTCTCAGAGCGCTGGGGCCGCTCCTGTCATCCTCCGGAGCCCGGAGCCAGGGATCGCGGAACTGGGGCAGTCACAGCTGTCCCCGCGGAGGGACAGGACCCACCCCCACTGCGGTCCTCAATGCCACCTGGGGCGGGGGCGCGGCCTCAGGCCCAGGGTTGGGGATCCTTCAGGGCGTGTCACACCCTCCCCAGCCCCCCAACCCCGGGCTCCGAGCACCCACCCCTCCTCCTCCCTGGCGCCCGCGGTAATTTGCCTGCTCACGCGGGCTCCGCGGCGCCCCCTCCGCGCACGCGCATCCCCGCCCCGGCCCCCGCCCCGGCTCCCGCCCGGCCCGCTACTCCGGGCGCTCGGGGTGGGTCGGCCCAAGTTGGGGGGAAGGTCGCCGGTACTGGGGCGCCTGTCGCGGGAGGTGGCAGTCCGGAGCCAGAGCCGGGCGTTTGCGGGTTCTCCACTGTTAAGCATGGACACGCCTCGTCCCCCGTCCCCCAAGAATTCTGCAGCTGGGGCTCACCCTAGGCTCGCCTTCTGCGCGGCCCTGGAGGACCAGGAGCACGGGCGGTGGTCGCGCCGGCTGGCGTGGGGGCTGCCTGAGTAGGCAAAGGTCTTGGGGTCGGTGGGTTCCTGCTCTTATCTCCTCACACGGTGAGGCCTGAACCAGGGACTTCTCAGAACCTCAGTTGCCCCTTCTTAGCCTCAGGCTCAGGGACCCTGGAAACGGGTCGATTGATCCCCATCTGCGCAGCCCCATATAGGCGGGAAGAAGAGGGTTGGCCCGAATGAAGCCTGAGAGACACTTATCCGCACCCCATCCTACCCAGGCCCTGCGGGGGCTCTCTGAAAGGAGGGAGGTTGACTTTCCACCAGCTGGGCTCGGGTCTGGGGTCCTCTCGAGCTGGGAGGCCCCCATTAACTAGGCCACCCCTGGGGATGGGCTGCGGAGGCTGGAGCTGACCCCGGCTTGGGTCTCCGGGGGAGGTGGCTGCCAGGGCCAGGGCTTTGAACAAACCACAGAAGGTTTCTGCAATATCAAAAGAGCTCTTAGAGACTAATCATATCTGGGGAGAGGGAGCAGTTGGTGAAAGAGCTTCTGCTTGGTTCCCATCACAGAGGATCAAAAAGCATTTGGTCAAAGAACCTTTAAATACCTTGAAAGGCAGGTGAAGCAGGTTCACTGGGTTCCAAGAGGGATTGAAACCGCTGGTCTGAGCTGCAGACAAGCTGGCTCCAGCCACAGCAAGTGCTGGGGGAGGGAGCCACTGAGGCAGGAGGAAGCAATGGAGGGGACAGACTATCAGCTCACCTTCCCCATGACCCAAAAGTCACTGTGGAGTGGATGGGAAGGGCAGAGAACTGGGCTTAGACTGTTGGAGTTGGAAGTGACCTTGGAGGCTTCTGGGCCAAGGATTTTTATCTGGAACCTCTAGGACTCTTTCCCCGACACCTACCCAATTATGGGCAAAATGTGTCTATGCTTGTATTTGCATTTTTCCAGGGAGGAGAGGTCCATGGGGTTTATTAGATCCTCAAAGGGGTCTAAGACCCAATCAGGATTTAAAAAAAAAACCAAAAAACAAGCTGGGTGTGGTGGCTCACTCCTGTAATCCTAGCACTTTGGGGATCTGAGGCCAGGAGTTTTTGAGACCAGCTTGAGTAAAAGTGAGACCCCGTCTCTATAAAGCATAAAAAACTTAGCTCAGCATGAGGGCATGCACCTGTAGTCCCAGCTATATGGAAGGATTGCTTGAGCCCAGGAGTTTGAGGTTGCAGTGAGCTATGATGATGCCACTGCACTCTAGCCTAGGTAATGGAGAGAATAAAATAAAATAAAAAATCCTTCTGGTACAGACTGGTAAACTGAGGCTCAGATGGATGGAGTGACTTACCCCAGGTTACTCAGCTTGTAATGGCTAAGCTGGAGAGCTTCCACAGTACATCCTGATGAGGGGATCTCACTTGCACCCATGGCCCTCAGTCAGAATTGGCCAAGGTGAAGGGCTGGGGAATGTCTCAGATCAGAGGCCTAAGGCGAAGATTCTGACCCAGGCTGGGGCTGTCCCAAGCCAGAAGAGCTGTCGACTTTCATCTTCTGGGGGTGGCGAGGGATTTGAGGTGCTGAGCCAAGCACTTGGGGGGGGTCAGGGTGACTGTGGAGTAGAGGGAGACTCAGGGCCAGGCGCTGGGTAGGGAGGAGGTTAGAGGGAGAAGGGGTGTGAGAGGACAGGTTGGGGTGGGGTAGGGTTTCTGGCCTGCAACATGGTCTGAGAAACCCTTGGGGACTTGTGGCTATGGAAGGTCAGCCTGAGGCAGGGTCCTCGGTGCCTGGACCAACAGGGAGCCAGAAATGACACTCAGCCCTTGCCATCTCCCCAGTGGATGCTCACATCTGTAAGTGGTGTGATTATTAGCCCTGTTTTATGGATGAGAAAACTGATGCCCAGAGATGTCAAGTAACCAGCCAAAGCCAAACAGCTAGAGAAACAGGCAGAGGCAGGCCCAGAGTTCAAGTCCAGGGTTCTTCCCTTGATGCTGTGGGCCTCAAAAGCAGAGCCTGGCAGGAATGTGAGGAGCGTAGGCCCTGGTTAGGTAGCTACTGGGTCTGGAGAGAGGAGGTATTTAATCAGCAAGTATTGATTGTGATGAGGTGGGTATAGAGACGGCTGCAGCTGCCTTCTAGGAGTTTGCTGTCAGGTCCTTTCTGGGTAGATGATATGTGTTAATTCTACACTTTTGCCTTCTCTAGACTCTTGCCCTCTGTAGAGGAGGGGGGGGAAGACTGGGGGTGGCTTCGGGGACAGGATGGCAGCACAAGTCCTCGCTCCTGGCCTGGCATCTCAGCAGGCTCTGCTTGCCCTTCACAGCTACCTTCTAGCTGGTCTCAGCCTGTCCCTCCTGGATCAGGCCAGTGCTCAGCCTGAGTCTCTTGCCACATGGACAATGGCAAGGAGAGAGGTGTGTTTGTTCTGTCACGTGAGCTGCACAAACAGCTTCCTCAGCATTTTTATTAATAATTCATCTTGTATCCAAGGGGGCGGGCATAGGGGGACAGGAGCTGTGGGGAGGCTGAAATGTAGAGACGGTGCCAGGTAGAGGCCAGAGGGGAACCCAGGAGCTCTGCCTCCTAGCCGTGGCCTAGCAACAGAGCCGGGCAGCCTCAGGGGCCCTGCCAGGGACGGTACAGGCCTAGCATCTGCTCCTGAGGGACAGAATGTCCCTCTCTGCTTCATGTCCCTCCCTGAAACCGACCCAGGACACCTGGCCCTGAGGATGGTGCCAGATCGGAAACAGGCCTGAGGGGTCCACAGCATGCAGCGCTGGCAGTCCTTGGGGAACCAGGTGCTGACAGCGTTTCCTGCCACGTCATGGAACCCAGGACACAGGGACCAGCAACGTCACGGAATCAGAGGGCCTCTCTGGGCCTCCTTCCTCTGGGGGCTGGGAGGGCAGAAGCTGAGCACCAGAGGCCCAGGCCCTCCCCCATGAAAGACAGGACCTGAGGGCAGGGCAGGGGTGATTCACAGCCTCTGATTTCCTTTCTCAAGGCACCTGTGCACTCCTGTAGATTCCATTTCCTCCCTCTGCCCAGTTCTCTGGGAGTGCTCAGAAAATTGTTGGCTTAGCTCTCATTGATGCTCCAGCAGGAGAAAGTAGCTTTCAAATGCAGCAGAATGGCTCAAGATTAGACATCTGGGGACAGACATCTGGAAGAACTTTCCTGGCAGGCAAAACATGGAAATGGGGAGTATGTGGTATCTCTGTTAAGGATAAATAAATAATAATAATAATGATAGCATTCAATATCTCCCATCCAAGTACTAACCAGGCCTGACCCTGCTTTCCAACATCAGACAAGACTGGGCGCTTTCAGGGTGGTATGGCTGTAGACAGCATTCAATATCTATAAAGAATAAATTATACACTCCAGGTATTATTTTAGGTAATTTAATTGTTTCAACACAGTTAACCTCACAACAGTCAAGGGAAATTGGTGTTATTACTATCCCCATTGCACGCATGAGGACACTGAGACCCACAGGATTTTGCCCAGGATAAACACAGCCATGAATGGCAGAGCCATATAAATCTGTATACTTTCCTTGTTCCAATGACTCTGCATCCCCCTATACAAAGTGACTGAGGCCCAAAGAAACAGTGTCTTCCAAGTTTTTCCCATGTCAATGATGCAGGCAGCAAATAAAAACCACCCAAGATTCCCAATGCCCTAGAACCTCAGTTTGTGAAACTGTAGCTCATTGGGTTTATCTTGTATGTCTGAGAGATCGTCTGACTTTCTGGAACAATGGCTGTCTGATGCCTGCTGGAGGTGAATGAGACTGAGATTTTTATTTTTATAAGGGATAGTCTGTAAGCTCCCGGATGGGAGCAAGCACTGGGTCTCCTTGTGAATCTCATAATAGTTGACAAAAGGCTGGGAGTCACCACCAAGGGTTACTCTGGGTCCTCTTTCCAGCTCCCTGGGCTGCTAGCTCTGGGGCCTTTAGCTTGCTGGGTCCGTTCCTTCTCCTCTAGAGGTCTTGCCTTCACCTTCTGACACACCTGGAGGGGTGGTGGCCCCAGCCATCTCTCAGATGTCCTCTCCACCAGCTCTGAAAAACTCAAGGATTCTGGATGCTTAGTAAAGCCCTGGGGAGTGATGAGAAATCCTGCTGTCCTTCTTCAGTCTCTCAGGTTGGTGGGGAGGGCTCTGGGGTAGGGAGATTCCTGAACAGGGAACCTTTGTGCCCATCCATGGTGGGGGTGGGGGCTGGAGGAGTGGGGGTGAGGAGATGGAAAGGGTAGGGGTGGGAAGATGTGGCGGGGGATGGGGGCAGGAAGCCAGGGCTGGAGACCCTGCAGTCCCAGCCCGTTGACTTGACTTTCTGGGGTTTGCCAGACCCAAAAGAGAGGTATGGATAGCTCCTGGATTCTTGGCTGCATGTGGGTGAGGATGGCTGCAGGGTGTGTGAAACAGAATGGCCCTGGACCAGAGGGTGAGGGCTGAGGTTTCTGGCCACTGAGGAACTGTTGGCCTTAACCTACAGATGCCTTTTTTCCATCCATTTTTAATTAGAACATGCAATCCCAGGAAATCTGTTCTCCACTGGAACACTCTTCATGGAGGTTTGCTTGGGGAATTTCCTTATCTGTTTCGCAACCGGAAAAGCTGTGGGTGGAGGTGATGTGTATGGGTATTGCAGGGGAATAGGTTCCATGTGAGTTCAAGGGGGTGGGGGTCTGTGTGTGTGTGTGTGTGTGCACTGAAGGAGACTTGAGACAGACATTTGTCCCCGTGGGTGCTGGCTGCCTGCTGCACTGTGGGCAGGTGGAGGTGTGGCTGGGCGTGAACAGCACAGTATAAAGCTAGTTAAGTGGATTTCTCCGGGTGGGAGTAGGAATCCTTGTCTCAGGAAAGGCCAGCTCACCTGTGAGCTGCATTCTTAGCGGAGGGGAGGGAAAGATGCTGCCACAGGCCCCGGGACTTTGCCCTCCTGTCTTCAGTGCAGGGTAGGGGCAGGACCCGTACTGTGGAAGTTCAGCGTCTGTGTCTCTTTGTGTGGGAGGCATGTTTGTGTGCCTGTGTGTGTGTGGGCGGGGGAGGGGGGATTAGGTATGTAGGTGGGTTGGTGTATGCAGGGAGGTCTCTGTATCTGATGCCACCAGTGGTTCAGGCCTTTAAAGTTCTTAAGACACAGGTCTCTTCTCCTCCCTGCCCGAATGGAATAGTTCCAATGCTGTAGGGAAAGGAGCAGCGTTCACTTGATTTGGACTGTGCTGAGCCCACGGAGGGGCGGAGGGGCTAAGAGAGCCCCAGGGTTCGAAGGGGAAGGAGGGATTGCCTTCCTCCCCACTGAGACGCTGGGGTCAAGAAAAAGGGAGAGCCAGAGGAGGAGCGGTTGCTGAAGAGGGACGAGCAGAGGCTGGAAGGTCTGTTTTCTTCTTTTGTGGGGCTGGGTTAAGTGGGCAGGGTCAGTAGACCTACCTCCCACCAACGGTAGGGATCCTAGCCCTTTCGGTTCCAGCTGTGTGCGAGCTCAGGGAATCTCAGAGTGGCGGACCCAGTCTCCGCTCTGGCAAAAACTCCACTCCTGGTTTTTGCACACACCAGGCCGTCTTCCCGAGACGGCCGCGGTGAGGTATCCGGAGCTGACGCCCTCGAGCCGCCACCAACAGGAAAACCAGGGGTGGATCTCCGAGCCTTTTGGAACGGAGCCAAAGGGCACCTCGGAGGAGGTGGCCGGCTGCGCGGCTCTGTTCCGCGCGAAGCCGCTGCTCAGGGGCGCACGGGCGGGGTTGGTCGCGCAGTGCGGCGGGACCCGCAGGCTCGGAGAGCCCCGCCGCGGCGCTCGGCGGCCCTCCCCGCGGGTCTGCGAGCGGGCGGGGCGCGGGGCGGCGGCCGTGCCCTCGGGGCGGCTCCGGGCGCGGCGGGCGCGGGCTGCAGTGCGACGCGCGGCCGGCAGCGGGCGGCAGCGGGCGCAGGCGGCGGCGAGGCAGCGGCGCTCGGCGGCTGGCGGGCGGCGCCGGCGGTGCCCCGGGCGCGCTCACACACGCGCTCACACACACACATACACACGGCCTCGTACACACTCACACACGCTCCGGCGCGCACACGCGGCGCGCAGGCCGGAGGGAGGAGGCTCGGCGCGGCTCGGCGGCGGCGGCAGCGTGCTCCGCGGGCGGGCGGGAGGGCTGGCGGGCGGCCCCCGCTCCCCGGCTCCGCGGCTCGGTGCAGCCCGCGCGGCCCCCGCCCTCGGACCCGCCCCCGGGGGTCGCCCGGCCCCATGCCCTGCAGCGGCGGCGGAGCAGCGCGCGGCCGCGGGCGGCTCTGAGGAGCCCCGAGGGAACCGGCGACGAGGGGACCATGTACCGGGACCCGGAGGCGGCCAGCCCAGGTAAGCGCGGCCCCGCGCGGACTGGGGCGCCCCGCGCCGGCGGGCAGGACGGCGGCGGCGCGGGGCGCCGTCTCGGAGCCCCAGCCTGGGGCTGCTGTCGGCCCGGAGCTGCACGGACTCCCCCCACGGTCATCCCAGCCCCGGGGACGCGAGTTCGAGCGGCAGTGGCTCGGACCCCGGTCCCCCGCAGTCCGGACACCGCAGGCTTTATGTCCGGGGCCGGCTTCGCAGTGTCCCCACAAGGACCTGCCCCCCCCCCCCAGCAGCCCAAGGACAACGTGTGTGGCGGAGCGAGGAGCCGCTGCCCCCGTGGGAGCCGGGCAGTGCCCTCAGAGGCACCCCTGGCTCCTCACCACCAGTGCCCTGGGGGTGCCAGCCTGGGGACCCCAGGGCGAGGATATGGGCAGCGTTTGGCCAGGGTTGCGGACACCGGGGAGCAGAGTGGCATTGGCAGTGCCAACTGTGAATCGAGAGGGTGCCGGGGGCAGGTGGGAATCTGGTGCAGCGGCAGGGCAGGGAGGCTCTGGGGGGTGGGGAACCGCAGGAGCGGTGAGGGGGAGACAGGGCCACCTGAAGAGAAAGAGCAGAGGGTGATGAGAATAGAGGTGCCAGGGGAATGTCCGCCTAGGCTTGGGGAGGGGGAAGCAAAGAACCCCAAACTCACTCCAGTCCTGTCGGTGGAGGGCGGGGGAGGGGCCGCACTCCTTTGCATTTCTCCTTTGCCTGGGGAGTGGCCTGGGAGCCCACTGTCTGCTCGGCATCCTCCAAGCCAAAGCCTGGGAGTCTGTCCTCCCTCCTCGGAAATTGCTCTGCCATTTCCTCCCTGGCTCCTGATGTCTCCTCACCCAGTGCCCACCTGTAGGCAGGTCCCCTGCAGCTCCTGCCCAGGCTCAGTCCCAGCTCCCATCTGGGGTGCTGCACCCCAGACCCAGCACCCCCAGTCTGCCAGTTCTGGCATCAAGGTCTCTGTTTCTGGGCTTGTCTCTGATGCTAAAAGCACAACACCCCAGCCCAGGACCTAGTCCCAGATGAACAGCCTCTGGGCCCCCTGCTGCCAGCCTCCTGGGGGTGGAGGAGCTGGGGTGGGGAGAAGGGACAGTTCTGAGACCCTCTGCAGAAGGGGCCTAGGGCCTTGAGTCTCTAGAGTGCAGTCCAGTGGGCGCTGGCTTTGCCCATTCTTGCCCCAGGCTCACATCTGCTCTTTCCCCTCTAGGGGCAGCCTCAGCCTGTCCCTGCATCCTGAAGAATGGGCTCCCACCCCCATCAATTCATTGCAGCCCAGTCGATTGAGGATGACCTCCTGGGCACCAGGCAGTGCCCTCACTCAGTTGGGTATAAGGATGAAAGAGGCTCAGTCTCCTTCTCAGAACCTCGCACCCTTCTGTGCATGTCCTCTAGGTGACGGCTGAAGGGGCATTGCCTTTGGAGGACGCGCTCCTCACCTGTCTGGACCCAGATCACCTACCCTGGGATCTTCCCCCATGAGGCTGCCAGCTTCTAGCACATGGACCAAGAACAGGGGCATTCTCTTGCTTGGCTCACCTTCTCAGAAGCCAGTAGCTTAGTTCAGAGACAGCTCTTGGGAATGAGGATTGGAGGCGGGGATGCAGTAAGGATACTCCCCTCCCCCTGCACTACCAGGCTGGCAGTCTCCCCCATGTCCCTGTTAGGCTACTTGCCTGGGACCATGCCCTCATCCCTCTCTCTCCCTCCTCTTCCCTCCCACGCCTGGCACCATGACATCACCACTCCTTCAAGCACCTCTGCCCTGGCCACGGAGGCCAACTTGACGTGCTCTGTATCTTCTGGGCAAAGCGTCTGGAATCCAGTGCTGCCCCTGGCATGCTGGCAGCCCCCTGACCTTCCCCTCACCACCTCCTTGAAGGGACCTCCCTGCCTGGGGTTGGGACGTGTCTTGCCCACTCCTGCTGCAGCTGCAGGGCTCTATGCTGGCACTCGGAAAGGGGCTGGCCTGAGGCTTACTTCTCTCCAATGTAGGCACTGGGCTGGGTGGGTCAGAAACTGGAGAGGACAGTTGCTTTTGGTCCTAGTCCTCAGGGGCTCTCCAGAGGGTTTGCGGCCTCAGCCTGGCGTCTGTGCCCCCTGGCATGCCTGCCCACCTCCTACAATCCCTAGCTCCAGGGCAGGGTTTCCTCCCCCGCAGCTCCCCCAAGGTCCCCAAGGCTCCGCTCTCTCAGCCATGGCTGTGTGTCCCCCATTTCTGCTCCCACATCTCCCCTTGGCTGGCACCAGGTGGGAGTGAGATATGCAAATTAGCTCCTGTGTAATGGAGGCCTGTCCCTCCTCTCTCCTCTGGTCCCCTAGGGACTAGTGCCTTTTACATACACCCTGACTCCCTCATCTCTCTCCCGGGAACACCTGCGGCTCAATCTTTCTAAAAAAGAAATCTCCTGTGCCCTCCTTGCCCTAGGCTGGTTCCAGAGGGTCCCTGTGGCACTCCCTCCCTCATCCCACTGGCCCAGCAGGTCCCCACGGGGCTCCACCCACTGCCTACCTTACCTGACAGGTGTAGTTCCCTCCCAACTTGGGCCTCTAGACACTTCCCTCTCTGATCTATTATGGATGAAGAAAGGGGCCATGGGGGGGACTGGGAGCCTGGTGAAGAGTGCGCACCAGCCCCCACCCCCGTGTGCGCTCCCAGGGCTCCCGCTCCACGCTCTGCCCAGCCTCCCTCAGGCACACCTGCAGCCTCCCCTCTGCCCACTCCCATAGACTCGGGGCTCCTCCCTGCCCTCAGCCTCCATCCTCTGGTCATCCTGAAATCCCTCTGTCCCTCAGACTGCCTGTCCCCAGCCCAGGCAGGGCCTCAGCAGGCCTGCAGGGGTCAGCGTTGCAGTGGGCAGGCAGGACAGCAGCGGGGAGGGAGGGAAGGAGGGAGAGGTGACCTTGCGGTGAGCTAGTGAGCAAGGCCACAGAGGGAACCGCTGGGAGAGAGGTCAGGTCCTGAGGACTGCCTCCCCCGTCTCCCAGCCTTCAGGGAGCTTGTCCCAGGGGTAACAGCCTCCGTTTCTCCCACCTGTTAGTGGGCTCTGTCCCCTACGACACTCTGCCAGGCAGGTCATTCCTTGAGGGTGTAAGGGACAGACTCATGCATACTGCATGGGGCAGGAGACCTTGGCACTGTGGGTCTCCTCTTTCAAGGCAGAAGGATCCATGAGATTGTCCAGGCCAACCCTCAAATCACTGGGTACAAGTTAGGGGCAGAGGCTTCGTGGGGACAGGAGTCAGGGCTCTGGCTGAAAGGGCAGATCAAGGGTACCTGTGAGGACCACCAAGATTAGGACCTGGCTGGCTTGTGGGAAGGTCCAAGGAGGCCTAACTGTCCGAGCATTTCCCCGACAGCCTGTCTCCCTACCTCCCTCCCCGGCCTGCATCCTGGGCTTGGGTCAGAGTCTGGGACTGCAGATCAAACGATGTCCCCACAGGCCAGGCATGGTAGGGGACCTGAGACTGGGCAGGCCTGAACACCAGGGCTGGGTGGCTTCTGTGGGGCATGGGCCAGAATGGCTGGCACCCCCAAGCTATAGTGTTACCGTGGAGACAGGCCTGTCTTTGGCCCTGGTTTGTGCTGCTCTGTGGCCTTGGGGCGACAGCTTGGCCAGCAGGCTGGGTGCTCAAGGACTGGGGAGTGGTGGGAGGGAGATAGCCCAAAAGCCCCTCCTCTATGGGGGAGGGGCTAGAGCAGGCTGGCTTGGCGTGAGAACACATAGGCCAGCAGGTGACAGGTGAGGGGACAGCTGGAAGGTGGGGGAACAGGTGTGTGTCAGGTGAGCTGGGTCCTGCCCCTGGTTGACCCCAGGTTTGGGCCTAAGGGGCACTGAGGGCAAAGTAGCCCCGTGGCCCTGCGGTTGCAGGAAGCTGGGGGGAACACAGAGGAGTACAAGGCTCCCCTCCTCTCCCACCGCTCCTGAGTCTCCTCCCCGCCCACCCCCATTCTCTGGGGACTGTGAATCCTTATTGAATCTGATGGACCATTTTCAATAACCGCTTCCCCCAGGGGAGCCAGGCTGAGAACGGCAGGGAGAGGCTGGTGAGGGGCTACTCGGGGCAGGAGGCCCAGTCCTGAGCAAAGGACTCTCGACTGGAGAAGGAGTTGGCTCGCTGGCCGCAGAGGCACTGAAGCACCCCAGGTGGGCACCAGCAGCCCTGCGTGGAGCCGGCACCCTGCCCCGTAAAGAGTGCCCGGCAGGTGGCACATGTGGCGGGTGAGGTCAGCCTGCTCTGTCGGGGCAGTCACTGGTCTGGCCAGGTGCCGGAGCCAGCCTGTGCCAGGCCCAGCCCAGGTGCCCGCCTGCCTTGCCAGGGAACCCCAGCCAGTGGTGCCAGGCAAATTGTGCCAGTACTATGGACATGGAGGTCCCTGACCTTCCAGGCAGCAGAGCAGACCTGCTGGGCCCTGTCCAACTTGTGTCTGGAGGACAGGGCTTTGGTCTCACCCAGCAGAATTCCCCAAGGGTTGAAACAGAGTTGGCAGACAACATGGGACCTGTGGAAGGGGCTGGACGGGGCCCAGGGCCTGTGCCTGGAATTCCAGACCCAGTGGTTGGAAGGTGGGCTGGCACACCGGGCCTGCCCTGGGGGGCTCTGCAGCTTCCACCTGGAAGAGCCCCTTGGGAGAGGTGTGTCGCCTGTGGAGCTGGCTGGGAGCTGACTTGCACCGTGAGCTGGACCCCCGCAAATCAGGACGTTCGGGAAATCGATATATTCACGTGATTGAGCGTTCGGGGCTGCGGCGCGGGTGGAAGGGAGGGCGGGGTGTGTGTACCTACGTGCCTGCGCGGGCGGCAGCTGGACGGCCGTAATAGCTGTGCTCATCCGAGTGCCGTGCCCGCTGTAAACAGCAGCTAATGAGTGTATTTGTAGCGAGGTGCGTCGAGGTGCGTGGGGAGCCGTGACGGAAAGCTTTGGGGGAGGGCCCCTCCCCGGGCCTTGTACCCAGCCAGGCAGGGCCTGTGCCCTCTGGGGACCCTGCCTGCCCCCTGCCACACCCTCCCACCTGCCAGGTTGGCCACAGAGGCCTCGGTCTGCTGGGAGCGGGGCCTCACCTGGCTGTATGGTGTGCATGGGTGTGGACGTGGGGTGTTTGTGGAAGCTTTCGTGTGCAGATTCCAGCATTTCCATGGCTGTGTGGGTCTGTTCGTGCAAGTGTGTGTGTGTGTGTGTGGGTCTGTGTGTTTGTGAGTCTGTCTGGTTCTGCGCGTGTGTGTATGCATCCCTCCCCAGACCCTAAGAGGAGGACTGCACCCATCTTGGCAGTGACCCTGATGGTGGCAGAGCCAAAGGTTCTGTAGGGTGGTCACGTGCTGCCGGTCCTGCTCCTTCAATGTCCTTCCCGGAGCGCAGGAGGCTAGGGGCTCCTGGGACCTCCCAAGGGAGAAAAGGAGGTGACCGTCCTGCTCTCTAGGGGCGACAGGAGGAGAGCTCTAGCCCCAGTGGGCTCCCATGGTTGCTGCTTGCATCAGACACTGGGGAGAACTCGGGGCCTAGAGAGCCTTCTGGTTCTAGAGCCCTAGGAATGACTGGTCGGTGCTAGCCGGTCGGTGGAGTGTGCGCCCTGCCCCCAGCCAGGGCAGGATGGTGGAGGGGTGGGAGGCTGAAGGGGCGCCGGCGTGAGGCTCTGCACGAGGGGAGCGAGGAGAGAACGTGTGGCTAATGTGTCCAATTAAATTATTTCAAACCCTGCCGCGGCAGCTGCTCCCGGTGGGGCTCTGGGTACAAATTGGATCCGTCTCATTACCACGGGTGGTGTCAGCAGGGCCAGAGAGTGGCGGCCAGTGCGGCCAGCACATTGCAGGCTCTCTCCTGCTCTGCCCGGCCTGGGCGCGGTGCGGCTCCCTTGAACCTCTGCTCACCCCAGCGCCCCTCAGCTTCCCCACGTCTAGCGGATCCAGATACTGGGGCTCCCTGCGCACCTCTATGCCACCCCTGATCCTGGCTCTGGCAGGCCAAGGGCCCCTCGGAGACCTCACTTTCTTTCTCCGGGAATGGGGTTTTGTGCTTTGCAGGGATCCAGCTTAAGGAATCAGGTCACCCAACATACCCTGTCCCCTCCCCTGATAATAACCATAGCACAATAATAGCACACTCTTACTTGTGGAGCGCTCAGCATGTGCTAAGCACTTTACAAATGTGCAGCCAGGGATGGCTCGCTTAAGCTAGGCCGCTCGGGTCAAACAGCTGTCCGCTTGAGTCCCGGCAGAGACACCAGCTGCTGTGTCCCTGGCGCAGGTTACTCCACCACGCTGGCCTTGGTTTCCTCTTCTGTTAAGTGCATATGATGATGGTTCTTACCTCCCGGGTGGTTGGAGGATGAGGTAAGATAAGGCAGGAGAAGTATTTAGCAGAGAGCCTGGCCCGTAGTAAACACTCAGCCAGCGGCAGCTGTTCACAGCATTATTCGGTACTAAGTGGTTGATGTGTGGGACGAGAGTTCCGGAAGCTCTGAGGAGGACGTGCCTGCTACTTCCTTGGTGGAGGAGTTGGGGAGGGCTTCATGGAGGCAGTGTCAGTTGGTTACCACCAGAACAGCGAAGACATGTTGCAGGCTCGCTGTGTGCCAGGCGCTGTTCTAAGCTCCTCCATCCCCAGCACCATCCTGGGAAGTGGGAATTGGCAGTTAGAAGTCGGTCTGGGATTCCAGACATGATGCCGGACCTAAGAGCATGAGCGTCGGGCACGGGGCGTTGGGTCTTGAAGGAAGAATAAAAGCTTGCCATGGGAGCGGCAGAGGTGAGGGGGACAGCACGTGCAATGGCCTGGAAATTTAAGGGGTCTTGGCCAGTTGAGGCAGCAGTGAGTGCTTGAGTGTGGCTGGAAGGGAGACCTTTGGGGCACTGTAGCGGCGAGGCTTGGGAAGGGAGCTTGGGCCAGATGATGAAGGCCTTGGCATTCTGAAATAAGAAAACTGGATTTTTTTAAATTAAGGCAGTGGAGGGCCTTGGATAGCTTTTGAGCGGGTCTCTATAAAGAAATGCAACGACATGGTGGTGTGGAAGGTGGGAAGCCTGGAGGCAGGCAGGTAGATGGAGCTGGAGTCTCAGACGTCAGCTCACCTGTCCCTGCCTCTGCTCAGCCCCCTCTCGGTCTCCCAGCCGCACAAGGCCGAGTCCAAAGCACCTGCACCAGTAGATCTGCAGTGTCCAGCTGGCCTGGGGCCCTGCCCTTGGAAAGCTCGGGGCAGGTCATGGGCAGTCGAGGGGGTAGTCTGGAGTGGATAGGCGTGAATGAGCACCCTCGGGGGGCTGACCCAGGTGCCTGGGTGTCAGAGGGAGCCTCCTGCGGAGGGTTATAGGGCCAGGGTGGGCAGGCCAGGGCCTGGCGGACACAGCTAATCCTCCGGAGGATTGGCCCTACACCCACCCCCAGCAGGCGTCAGGGCCAGGCCCTGGGGTCGGGGGACACAGCTCACACTCCAGCTGCCCCACCAGGGCCCAATCTGTCTCCACGGCGACTAGGCGGGCCGCCCCCCTCTCTGTGCCCACAACCCCTGGCACAGGGGCCCATTCACAGCAGGGCCGGGCTGCGTCTTCCCACTTCCCTCGGGGGTCGTCCCAGGGCAGACGCCCTCACACTGAGGCGCTGGCAGCACACACGCGTGTTGGCATTTGGGTGTGTGCACACATGATGTGTGTGTGTGCCCTGCGGCAGGAAGCAGAGAGTGGGGATGGTGTGAATTGCCCACCCATCTTAGCTGGGGACTTTTTCCCCTTTAGTGGGGGGCAGTCAGGTGGCCACCAGAGAGCATGATGCCATGATGAACTGTGGGGTCCTGACCCCGCGACTCACGGCAGGAAAGCCAGCCCAGAGAACGGGTGGTCCGGAGGAATCGAAGGTCAGAGGAAGCATCGAGGGAGAGGCTCCTAGCATGCCTTGGGGCACCTGTTCTTTACCTACATCATTTCATCTAGTCTTCACAGCAGAGTCCTGCAAGGGAGATGGCATTATCACTGTGTGCAGATGAGGAAACTGAGACCCAGAGAGGTGGAGTGTCTTGCCCGGGTCACTCAGCAGAGCAGGGATAACATTTCAAGGCAGCCTCACTCCAAATGCTTGGTCTCCAGCACTGGGCTGCACTGCCCGCTGCCTCCCGTATCCTAGTAGGATCCCAGCCAGCCTGTCTCTCGGCCTGTCTCTCGGAAGGGAGCACTAGGAGTGGGTATTGGCTGCAGAGCTGGACTCAAAGGGTGTCCCCAGAGCCTCTTTTAGTGCTTGGGGTGTCCCATAAAGCCTTTGTTCTCAGGTCCCTGGAGAAACAGGGAGTCTCCCTGCCACCCTGCCTCACTTCTCTCTCTACTGGCAAGGTGGAAGGATCCTCTCACTTAAGGGGAGGCTCTGAGAAGGGGAGGAACCCCTCGCTCCCTGCTTGGCACCTGCCAGCCCTGGAGGAGCCTGATGAATCGTCTGCGTGCCCCCCCCAACCTCATTCCTCCCTCTCCAGCCCCCGCCTGGTTGGGGAGGTGCGAAGGGAGCGATTTCACAGCCTGTCAGCTGAGGCCTAAAAATACCCAGGACTCTGAGATGCTTGGGCAGGGGGAGGAGAGAGCAGGGACCAGGGGATAGGTTGTTGGGGGGTGCAATGGCATCTTGGCCGGTGGAGCCCTGGTGGCACCACAGTCCTGCTCAGGAGTGATGGGCCGACCCTCTGTCCCTAGGGTCCCCATCTGTCCTCATATCTGGCAATGACAAAGAGGGGCTGGCGTCTCGAGGGTCTTGAGAGCTCAGCTCTGGCACTGAGACCCAAGGGAGGGCTTGGTCCCGGATAGGAACCAGGACCCCAGGCCCCCCCAGAGCCTTTAGCCGATGCCTCTGTCTCCCTCTCCACCCCCAGCTGGCTGGCGTCTCTGGGCCGTGGGAGCCAGGCTGTGCCTGAGCCTGCTTCCTTCCTGGGGAAGGTGCCTGCTTCTGTTGGGGAGAGGCGTGAGGAAGGCAGTGTGGATGGGGTGCCGGCAGGTGCGGGATGTGACGTGCCAGCCACCCAGGCGCTAGAGGGGAGCAGAGGAAGAAGGGGTGTGGCGGCCCACGTCACTGCCACATGGCTGTGCTCTGTGGCACACAGCCCCCACGAGTCAACCGGTGCCCAGAGAGCGGGACACGTGTGTATGTGTGTGCACGGACCCGCTGAGTTGGCTTATTCTTGGTGCTGGAATGCTTGTGGACATGTGTGACCCACTCTGGCTATTCCAGGTGGAAACTGGGTGAGAGCACAGGAGTGGGTGCGGGCACATGAGCAAACACACGTCACTTCGTACAGATGCGTGACCAGGTGTGCTTCCCATGTGGAAACATGAGGGCATGTGTGTCTGTGTAGAGGAGATGGGCGCACTTCCCTGGGGCACCAGCCAGGGGCCGAGAGGGTCCTTAGGGAAGCAGTGCAGAGTGGCAGCCAGAGCACGGGGGCTCTGGATCAGAAGGGAAAGGGCTCAAATCCCAGACCCGCCATGTGCTGATTTGCTTTGTGACCTTGGGCAACTGACTTAACCTTTCAGTGCGTCATTTCCCATCTGTAAAATGGGGATAATAATAGCGCTTGTGTGGAGCTGCTGGGAGAATTCGATGAGTTAATATCTGTGAATTGCCTAGAACTGTGCCTGTCACAGAGTTAGCACGATGCACGTAGTAGCTCTTATTTCATCTGGTCCTACCCTTTGATAGTACAAGTGGGAGCACCAAAAAAGCCCAGAGAGGGCAAATGACCTGCCCAAAGTCACACAGTAAGTTAGTGGCAGAGCCAAGACTGGAACCTAGACTCTAGCACCTTAAGACAGGGCTTCTTCAAGTCCAGGACCTCATGGTGCTAACCCTGCTTTGGGCCACAAGAAGCCTCCACAGTAGAGGACTGTAGTCCCTGATTCTACCAGGGCCAGGCTGGGATCTTGGGGACTCCTCAGATATGCCATGTCAGAGGGGTTCTCAGGGCAGTGGCCTCAAAGTGGCCTGAGTTACAACTGTGCCACTGGCCTGCTCTGTGGACTTGGCCAAGTCACTCAACCCCCCTGAGTCTCAGTGTCTTCTCTGTAATGGAATAACAGTGACACATACTTTATGGGGTGGTCGTGCGGATCAAATGGGATCCTGCGGGTAATGTCTTAAGTGGCTGGCGTGCTGTGCCTGGTAAGTGCTCAGTCATGTTAGCTGCAATTATAACCCCTGCGGAACCCGCCCACCCAGTGCTCCATAAATGGTGACTTCCTTTGCTTCCCGTCTAGCCTCGTCCACCCTTGCTCCCCTGCACTTGCCACCCCACGCTCCATTGGCCTTTGATCACGGATTGCCTTGCTGGCAGCCAAGACCTGTCTTTGTCTCCTGTCGTTGCCCTTTGCCTAGGAGGGAACAGGACCCCACCGTCCCCCGGGAGCCCTCTGAGCCCTCTGCATCTGGCCTCATCACTCACTTGCTGTGTGACCTTGGACAAGCACTGTTTCCTCTCTGGCCTTGGTCCTTCCTCTGAAAAGTGGAGAGGCTGGACCACACAGCCCCAGAAGCTCCTGGTCATGTTGCTGTGTGACCTAGGAGGGCCCCTGGCTCAGCCCAACGGAGAGGGTGGCAGGTTGGCAGGGAGCGAGATGGGCTGGCTGCCTCGGGTGAGTGGAGCATCTGGGGCCTGAGCCCGCTGGTGGCCTGACATCTTGCCTGCCCGCACCTGTGGCTGCGTAGGAGGGTGTGCAGGCCCGGCTGGCTGGGCACTGACATTGGGGGAGGCTCAAGGACAATGACGTAGAGAGAGCCCTTCTTGGGGCCCTGGGAGCTGCCACTCCAAGCCGTCCTCTCCCTTCTCCCCAGGGTTTTCCTTCAGCAATTCCTCTTTTCTCCCTGTCCTTCCTCTCTCCTTCCTCTTCCTGGAGCCTCCCAGTATCCCTCTCTGCCTCTTCCCCTTCTGTAATCTTGACCGTTTGCTGGGATACCTTCTCCCTCCCTCTCCCGCTGCAGAGGGGAGATCCCTACCCCCTCCTCTGCCTTTCTGGTTCCTGAGATTTCTCTTTTCTTCCTCTGATGTGTCCCTATTTTCCCAGATCTTCCTGGCTCCCTCTGCTGCTCCGGAGCCGAGGTCTCTCTCTCTGACTCTGCATGGACGTGTCTAGGCTCCTTCCAGCTTCTTGTCCCCCAGCTACCTCCCCTGTCAGAGTCCCTCCCTCCCCAGCGTCCCTGCCTCCCTTCTTCCAGTTCCTGGGAGCTCTTCGCTCCTCCACCAGCCCCCGCTGCCCTGATGGGACCCTGACCCGGGCAGTTTCTGTGGCCGGTGCTGCTACTCAGTACCTCCACAAACCCCCACCTCTGCTAGTTGAGAAAGGGGTCAGCCCAGGGCCCAGGGACTGGCAGCCTTGCCTCCTAATTAGCAGGAGGTAATTGCCTGGAAAAAAAATTTTCATTTAGAATGAGGCTCCGAGACTCCAAGTTAAAGCTGAGCCAGCTGATGGCCCCTGAGGACCAGGGTTGGGGGGTGGGAAGCAGCCCAGGTCAGGGCCTCAGGAAACCCCTCAGGAGATGAAAGCCCCTAGGACTCCCTGCCTGGCTTACACCCACGACCTCAACCTTGGATAATTGGGAAGTGAGCACTGGACTGGGAGTCCCACCTTCTTCACCTGAGTCCTGGCTCCCCTGCTCACTCTGTGACTTGGGGTGAGCCACTTAGTCCATTGAGCCTTAGTTTTCTCTGCTGTAAAATCAGAACAGGGCCTCCCTGCCCATCTCACCCCTCAGCATCATGAGGGTCAGTTTGGACAGTGCCTATGAAAGCACTTAGCAGGCTCGCAAGTGCTGCAGAGCGTGAGGTGTTGCTCTCTTCCTCCATACAGCTTTCACCTGAGAGGTGAGAATGGTGGAGGGGTGGGGTGGTCTTGGAGATACCTGAAGCCTGGTGAGGACCCCAGAACATGGAACGATGGTGAGGTGGATTCAGCTGAGCAGCAAGATTAAGGGCAGACAGACGCTATTTCCCTGCCAGTCTCCACACTTGCCAGCTGCGCCACTCTGAGTGGTCACGTCACCTCTCTGAACCCTACGTTCCTCATCTGTAGGATGCTGAGCACGACGCTGCCTCCTCCCAGGGGGCTTGTGAGGCTAAGTGAGATCGTGTTTGCAGGGCTCTTAGCACAGTGCTTGGCTTATAGTAAGTGCTCAATAAATGATACTAGCTGTATCTATTGTAATTAAAGGCTATTACCATGACTCCCTGCCTGGATCCAGAGAAGCTGTGATTTGGGGTGTTGTCTTCAGGTGGTCTTATTTGTTTCTGGAAGGAGGGGAATCTCTACACCCAGTGAGGCTAATATCAAGCAGTTCCTAGAAACACCAAGCAGATATGCTTTTCAAAGAGCTATGGGGTGGAGAACAGGAGTGGGCTGCAGTTGTAGCTTCTCCCCTAACCCCTCACTTTTTCCCAGGGAGGCTGTGGACAAAGTTCTTGTTTGGGTGGGTGTGAGGTACAGGGCCTTTGCCCTGGGGGAGGCGTGTTACAGGCCTTTGCATCTGTCTTGGTGGGATTGGCCCTGGGGGAGGAAAGATTGGTATTTGTTTAAACAAGTCTACCCCACCCACCTTGGAAAAGGGAGTAGGAAGTTTTGCCTGCCCAGGTCCGGCCAGCTGGGTTGAGCCTGTGCTGTGACCCGGGCAGCAAGGCGCCCCAAGTAGCCAGGACACAGTTGGACAGGCTGGAGCGAGCGGGTGTTGGGCAATGCTGCAGGCTCAGAGCACCTGATTGCCCCGGAGTGGTGAGTGGGTAGCAGGGGCCAGACCTTCTGCCGTTTGTTCCCGCTGGCCCAGCGGCTCCGCTGGGGACCTTCTGTGCACCTGTTCTGTGCACCGTGTCCGGACCAGCCACCAGGAGGCAGTGCAGCGGGCTCCCCTTGAGGGAATGGGGTGTGGTATTAGTGGGGAGGCTCTTTTTGTCCCAAGTCGGGCTGCTGACTGGGTCCTCAGCACCTGAGGACCCAGGGAAAGGGGGCTCTTGAGGTCGGCTGGTTGCTTCCATGGCTTCAGCTGGAGGTTGATCTGGGAGGAATTGGCAGAGGAAGATGGGGTCACTGCCATCTACCGTGGAAAGGTTCCAGTCTCTCAGGACTTGCTCGCCAGGAGCGATGCAAAGGGCAGCCTGGAGGAGGCTCAGCCCCAGGACTGAGTTCTTTTTCAGCACCAAGGACAGGGGCGGTGTGGCTGAGGGCGGCTTCAGCACAGCAGTCAGCACTGGGAGCTGGGCGTTCATCGTCCATTCTACTATCTGTGGTGTAAATGACACCCGGAAATATGATAGCACAGCACCTCCGAGAGGGAAACTCAGACCCTGTATTCCAACAAGGTGGCTTAGGACCAGAGAGTTTAGTGAGTAACCTAAGGTCACACAGCTGGTGAGTGACAAAACTGGATTCATTTTTTTTTTTTGAGACAGAGTCTCACTCTGTTGCCCCAGCTAGAGTGCCGTGGCATCAGCCTAGCTCACAGCAACCTCATACTCCTGGGCTCAAGCAATCCTTCTGCCTCAGCCTCCCGAGTAGCTGGGACTACAGACATGCGCCACCATACCCGGCTAATTTTTTTTCTATATGTTTTTAGTTGGCCAATTAATTTCTTTCTATTTTTAGTAGAGACGGGGTCTCGCTCTTGCTCAGGCTGGTTTCGAACTCCTGACCTTGAGCGATCCTCCTGCCTCGGCCTCCCAGAGAGCTAGGATTACAGGTGTGAGCCACCACGCCCGGCCCTGAATTCATTTTTTAAATTTTTTTTTAAATTCTTTTTTTTTTTTTTTTTTTTGCAGGGGCCATGCTAATCATCTCTGTATCATTCCAATTTTTAGTATATGTGCTGCTTAAGTGAGCACCCAAACTGGATTCAAATCCACAGTGGTCTCTCTCCATCCATCTCCCCCACATCTGGATTCCCACTGGTTATCCTTGTTCTTCTTAAACATCTCTGGGAGCTGCTTCACATTATGTTGCATCCCCGAGAGCCACTGAGCTGGCGTAGATTAAGTGCACTCTCCTCCCCTCCCCCACCAAACACCCTGGCCAAGGATTCGAATCCCAGGATGGAAGTAGTGAAGCCCCTGTGGCCTTCGTGACTCTAAGGCGGGTGTCGGTCCAGCACAGGTGCTGGGCCTGTAAGGAAGCCTGTCACTAGGGAAGGTAGAGTTGAGTCATCATCAAGAGGAACTCTTAAGTGCTCTAAGATCCTCCAATGAAATACAGCACACAGTTCCAACCCCAGCTTCTTTGCACCCGTGTATTATTAATAACAATAAGATGCTGATTTAGACCAAGGCACAACAATGCATTATTCATAGGAGTAACTAGTGGTCAAGGCCTGCACTTAATCATCACACGTCCCTGATCCTGCCTCTGCCCCCACTCCTGGTGGAGAGGCCCTTCATCCGAGCTCCTCCTCCTTGCTTGGGCTTCTGCTGCTCTGATGGATGTGATAGTTTCATGGCTGCTTGGGTGGCTCATCAACTTTGGGATCAAGATGGGGCAGGAAGGTGGCAGGTTCCGGGCTAACTCCTGGCTAGACACACTTCAGCCTGGGCTCCCTGCTCAGAGCCGACGCCTGGCGCTGTCCATCCCGAATGCCTTTGACCCTGATGACTTCTGGGCTCAGCAGCTCCCTGGGCTGTACAGATGGCCTGTCTCCCCCTACCCACCTTTTGAGGCTGAAGGCCAAAGCCAGAGGCACCAAGCCTCCTAAGCCAGGCATCGTGGGAGGAGGGGGTGGCCGCGGTGGTGGAGAATCACGGGGCAGAAGATACCATCACTTCCATTAAATTCGACAGTGGATGTGAAACCCTCAGTAAACTGTGGAGCACTTTGTGAACTGTCCCGCCCTGTACAAATGTGAGCCATTATTACCAAGGCCACGCTCTCTGCGCAGAGAGAGCAGAGGTAGGGAAGGCATGGAAGAGGCACTTTCAGCTCGCCAGGCCTTGCTCCCTGATGACGAGTCGGCGTGCTTGTGGATCCTGACATGTCCCCGTCCAATTTCTCGCTGGAACGGCTCCTGGCCCGTCCGGATAATCCTTCATTCGCTGTTTACTCACTTGGCATCTCCTCTGAATTCTAAACCGTCTGCATCCCGCCGGCCTCTGCGGCCCCTGCCAGCATGCTCTCCCTAGCTCACTCGCGCATTATCTGTTTTTATTACAGTCAAGGTTGAGGAAGCTTGCTCGTGCTAAGCCCCTATTTTCAGCTACTTGTAACTTTCCAAAACAATTCCCCTTGGGCTTCCTCTTTTGCCAGCCTGGTTCCCGCCCAGGGTGAGGCCTGAGGGGTTGTGGACGCCTCCACTGCTTTCTGAAGGACACTCAGAGAGAATGCCCAGAGGGCACGGGGTGGAGGGGCAAGGCCAAGGCCCAGCTTTCCCTGGGAGTGAGTGCCAGGCTGTCTCCCCTCCTTTTTCTTTTTTCCTTCTTCCCGTCTTTCTCATTTTCTTTTTCCTCTTGCGAGGGAAGAGCTGGCCCTGTTCCCAACCAAGGTGGGTGGCCTGGAAGCGGGAGCTTTGGAGTGGAAAGAGGGCAGAAAATTCTGCACGAAGGCCAGACTTAGAGCTCTGCCCGGCTGTCTGGGGTCAGGGTCTAGCTCATTGGTTTTCTGTTCTGTTCTCCCCAAACCTGCCTCTTTCTGGCTTTCTTGTGTGAGTTGTTGCGGGGAGGAAGGGAAGCAGGGTATGCTCCCCAAATGTCTCCCACATCGCCCTGGGGCTGGTAAACGTTACACACTTGCGAAGGCCCTCCAGTCTTCCCCCATTTCCACCTGCTCAGCGTGCAAGTGGAGGGTGCTTCCTATGGAGACCTATGACTCCAGCTTTTACTGTTTTCCACCTTGAACTTCATCCTGAAGCCCCCAAAGGATAGCAGTGGGGGAGGTGCTGGGTCTTGACCCATAATACAGCACCAGGTGGGAGGAGGCGGGCTCAGGCTGGGAACATGCTGGCAGATGAGGCCCCAGCCACCCCCAACAGCACTCTGCTTTGTCTCCAGAGGAGTGGCTGCACCCTAATCTGTACCAGAGACAGGGCCCTGGGCAAGTCCTCGGGCCACCCCATCCTCCTCTTCTTCGCACTCCCAGCCTGTCCATCCCCAGGTGCCCAACCCCCAGCCCTTTCTGGGGCCCTTGGGTGTGCTGGGCCTCTGTCTACTGAGGGTGCTTTACTGAGGCCAATGTCTGGGCCAGTGGAGGGTAGGAGCCCCAGGAAGGGGCACCTGTGTCCCAGGGTCTCCAAAGTGCTTGGGGTAACTTGGGCTTGGCTCTACTGGGTAAAATTCTTGGGAAAGCGGGAGCCCTTTCCCCCTGGCTGCTCTTCATTTTGTTTCACTCAGTTTCTGTCTTCTCTTCCCTCTATTCTTGCAGTGACTTATTTGTTTCAAGGCATAGCTTCCCTAGGGTGGAACAAGAGTGAGAGCCACAGGGTTGTCCTGGCTCTACCTCTCTTCTTCTGTGTGTTCTTGGGCAAATATTTAGCCCTTCTGAGCCTCAGTTTCCCTCTTTGTAAAATTCGGTAAGAGTATTTACCTTCAGAGGGTGGTGAATGTGGACATGAGTCAGTGCCGAGCATGTGTTAGTTACAATGACTAAGGCACTTGGTGAGGACAGCAAAGGTCTGGGATCTGGGGTTGCCTGAAAAGCTGCTGGCGGGGGAGCCGTCTCGGTCAGGAGGGCTTGGGCGTGACGGGATAACTCTGGAAGGGCTAGGTTTGTCGCCATCAGGGAGTGTAAGAGCAGTGAACTCTCGGGGGAAGAGCCTGTGTGCTCTTTAGATTTCCAGTGGCTTCTCTGATCTGTGACCTGCCTGGGCTGCAGGCTGTGGGACACCCTGAGCAATGGGGAGACAGGATATCACCTCATTGGCCCTACTTGGGGGACAGGTGTACCCCCCTAAGTAAAGGGGACTGGAGGGATGGTCAAGTTTGGAGAAGGAAGAAACTGTGGTGAGTGCCTGTCATTGGGGAGGGCTTCTTGGAGGAGGTGGGCTTACCTGGAGCCTTGAGTAGTTTCATGAATTTGTTTAACAGCTACTTATCTGGCCTCTCCTGTGTACCAGAGCTTGGGCTTCAGAGATGAGTCTCAGTCCCCCAGATGCTCCCAGTGGGGATAAGGCATAGGAAGAGCTAATTATTAACCCAAAATGGTGAATTGTCATAGTTACCAAAGAGGCAGAAAGGATTGTGGGAGCGAATGAAGACCATCTTTGTCAGGACACCTTGAAGACAGAGAAGGAAAGGTGTTTCAGGCAGAGGGAACAGCTTATGCAAAGCCTCGTGAGTGTGGAGGGGTCGACCTGCTTGTGGGGAGGAGGACAGCTGGGTGTGGCTAGGTTGTGCAGCGTCACACGTTACAGAACATTGTCACCAAGGCCAAGGCCCAGCTTTCCTGGGAAATGAGTGCTAACTAACATGGTGGGAAAGGACAAACTCAAGTGCCTTTCCTTCTCCATGCCTCAGTTTCTTCTCCTGTGAAATGGGGACGGCACCCCAGCAGAGGAGGTCGGGGGCATTGTCATCGCTTCCAGATAAAGCACCTGTCCCTTGCCCTGAGTCACGTGACCGAGCAGGCAGGACTGGGACGTGAACCCAGGTCATCTGCCTTCAAGTCTGCTGCACGTCCCACTGTTCTGCCTCAGAAGTACAGACAGAATTTGAGCAGACAAATGATGGCAAATTCATGAGGAAAGAAATCCAGAGTGGGCTAGGCATCTGCTCGTGGCCATGGCCGTGGTTGTGTGTGCGTGTATGTGTGTGTATATATACATGACCATGGGTGTCCGTGCAGGGGTGAGTGTCCGTGGCTCCTGTATGTGCATGTGCGTGTGAGCCATGGGTGTCCGTGTCTGTGGCCTGTGTGCATGGCTCCGCTCCTGTCCCCTGGCCCCGGGCAGCTGGTGAGCCTACCCTCAGAACTCCATTCTCTCTCCGCAGCTCCCCGGGGCATCCGAGCAGCCAGCGGCCCTGTTTGATTCTGCTCATCCATAAATCATGGCTTGCTGAGGAGATGAGAAGGAGTTGGGAGTGGGGCAGAGCCCTGGCGAGGGACTGAGTGGGGCCTGCAGTTCACACCTGAGGCCCAGCCTGGCTTCCCGCTGTCGCCCCCACCCCACGTCCCCACGCCTCAGCCCCCCTTCGATACCTTAGTGCTCCCCGTGCTCGCTCTGGTCCAGCCCTGGGGCGGGAGGTTGGGGGTGCACAGAGTGAGATGTGACCTCTGACCTCTGCTGTCTTGTGGGGAAAACTAGAGTGTATCCAGTTCAGTATTTCGTTCAACACTCATGGAGTGCCAACTCGGTGTCCCAGATATCTCTAATACAGGGCGCGACATGGCAATGCCGTGATAATAGCGAGCGCTTATTGCCCACTTATTCTGTGTCAGGCACTGTGCTGAGTGCATTATCCACACTAATTCCCTTAAACCTCACAGGAGTCCCATGAGACCTGTGCTATTAATAGCCCCCATTTGCAGATAGGGAAACCAAGGCATGCGGTGATTAGGTCACAGGGCTCGGAAGAAGCAGAGCCAGAATTCGAGCCCAGGCAGTCTGACTCCGGAGAATTAGTTTGGCACTAATCACCGCACTCTAAAAGAAGGATGCGGGCCTGGTGTGATGGGAACTCAGAGGCAGGAGAAATTAATTCCCACGTGGCAGATTAAAGAAGGCTTCGTGGAGGAGGTGTTTTCATCTCGGTCTAGAAAAATCAGGAGTTTGTCAGGCAAAAGTGGGCATGAGGGAAGAAAAGAAGGGGCCTTGCATGTGTGTGTGTGTGTGTGTGTGTGTGCGTGTGTGTGAAACTCATCACTGCAGCCTCTTCCGTCTTTTCTCTTCCATCTCATTTGGGTGACAAATGAGATAGCATATGCAAGCACTGAACATTCAACAAATATTTGCTGAGCAGCTCCTGTGTGTCAGACACTGAGCTTGTCACAGCATAGACTGCAGTGAGCAAGGCAGATATAGCCCCTGTCTTCAGGGACCCTGTAGTGTGGTATACAGTAGGTGTTTAATAAGTGGAAGCCTCTATTATTATCCTTATTGCTAAGGGCCTGTGATTCCTCCTCCTTCATTCTTTGAACAAGCATTTATTGAGCACCTGCTATATACCAGGCTCCATCTTTGATGCTGGGAAAACAGTGGTGAACAGGAAATCAAGCCCTGTCCTCGTGGAGGTGACATGCTCAAGGGGAGGCATGGTCAGGGCCACCGGCTCTACCCACAGGACTCAGCTGGATCCCTAATCCTGAGGTCCAGTCAGCCGGCGTGCCTGGTGCAGGCCTGGGCAGAGGGGCAGCGGCATTCCTGAGCTCACACCTCACTCCCCGGACATGCTGGGATTGGACCCAGGAGGCCCAGCTCTTCCTGGCTCCTGGCTCACCCTACCTCCCAGGTCTCCCGAGGTCATCTGTCTGCCCTTGTCTGTGTCTCGCCCCCTGGGACCCAGGATGTCTCCTCTGCCCAAAGATGGGTTGTGGAACTCAGCCCTGTCAAAAAGCTGACGAGGGCTGCAATATTTTCTTTCCCCAAATGTTAATATGCTGACGATAAGGGGACTTGAAACCATGCATGTCATCTGAGGAAGGGTTAGAAGGGCTGAGGCAACTTTGCCTGGAGAAGACTTGAAGGGGACATGAGAACTGTCGGCAAGGATTTGGAGGCCTGTCATGTGGCAGAGGCAGCCGGCTTGTTCCCGGCAGCTCCGGAGGGCAGGCGCAGGACCACGGGGGAAAGTTCTAGGGAGACAGATTCGGCTGAGTGCCAGGCACGGTGGCCCTCCCTGATGATGCCCGTCACAGAGGGTCTGCCTTCTGCTTCCTGCCCCCTGTCACCAAAAGGGCCACCCAGGGGAAGGTATGCAGCCATGGGCCTGACCGGACTCCGTGACTTTTGAGGTCCCTTCCAGCTGGAGACACGGTGACTCTGTGCACAGGGAACGCAGTTCACTCTGGCTAGCAGGTGAAGACACGCTTGCACCCCTTGATGGCAGCATCACTTGAGGGCATGCTGGCCGAGGACACCATGTCACTTTTACTCACAGCGTCAGTGCAATTTGCAGTGGCAAGCGTTTGTTTCACTCTGCCTTCCAGGGCCGTCCGAGGGATGCAGAGGGGTCTGGGGGGATCTAGCTGCCTGGAAGATGACACCATCCACCCACATTGCAGGGGACCCTAGAGTCACCAATCCAAAGGGGTTTAACTTTCCTTAGCAATATCTCCTTCTTCAAATGGGATTTTCTACAGAAGCTCAGGATGTGAAACAGAGAGAAATGGTGCTGCTCTGGTTGAAGGGGGCTTGAGGGGTCACGGCCTTATCTACTCAGCACCCACCTCCACAGCCCCTGAGAGAGTCCAGGCAGCCCTAGGGGTTCCAAAGAGCACACTTTGAAAACCACCAACCACCCACCTGTGTCGTTGGTGTGATGTCAAGGCAAGGTGTGTGCCCTGTGAGGCAGACTTCCTGGGTTCAAGCCCTGGCTCCCCCACTTACTAGGCGAATGACCTTGGATAATGGTATTTGACTCTTGTGTGTCTCAGTTTTCCCATCTGTAAAATGGGGACAACTCCTGATGCTTATATTGGTTGCTGTTGTGAGGACTAAGTTGTTACTGCATGTGGAGCACCTGGAGCACGTGGCTTATCAGCTAGCAAGGAAGGGTCGGCTCTTCCACAGATGAAGGCACTGATATCTGAGAGCTGAGTGCCTTGCCCTCGGCCACATGGCTGGTTGATGGCTGGAACAGGGCCTCAGCCTAGTTCTCCCAGACTCCAAGCCCCCGGCGCATTCTGCCGTGCCCACAGAATGCCAGTTTCTTAAGATGAGTATTCCCTTGTGTTTCTGGGGACCTTTCAGAGTGTCTCAAACTGGTTTCTGGGATTGACAGGCTTCTGTCCCCAAGGACTCTCTGGCCTACAGCAGGGGTTGAGGATTGCATTTTGAAAAGCATCTTGTTTGACAAAGAGAAGAGGGAGTTCTGTTGGAGTGATCCCTTGGAGAACTGCCCCATGGCCAAGGAGTATGTGGGGGAGGGGGAGTGTGGAGAGGGCACCGGGGCGGAGGAGCCCACTTGGAATATAGCTGTGGCCTCCAACTAACCTCCTTCCATAGCTACTAGATCTTGAGTTTGCCAACACCTGCTGATCTTGCCCCTCTGCTGCTCAACAACCTTCCATGGCTCCCATGGTCTGCAGAACAAAACAAGCCCCTCCGTCTGACAGATACACCCCTTCCCCATCAGGCTCCCTCTCCTCCCCAGCTGGTCTGTACCACTTTGCTCCATTCCCTCTGCCCAGGGTACCCTGTCTTCACCTCACTTCATCCTCAGGCCACACCAAACACCCCCTCTGCAGGGGAGCTTTCCCAGGCAGCTCCCTAGTCCGGCAAGATTGATCGCGTCTTCATTTGTGCTCCCAGAGCCCTTTGTTTATGCCCGAGATAAAACTAACGCCAACACCATAGTAGTTGTACCCATCTATTGAGTGCTAACAACCACCCCATGGGGTGGGTGCCGTTATTATCTTCACTGTATAAAGCAGAAAATGGAGACACGGAGTGGGTAGGACACTTGTCCAAGCTATTGAGAGGCAGAGGCGGTACAATGCACTTGGGTCTTTTCTTGGGTCTTTTGGGGTCTCGAGGCCTGGGCTGGGTGTCCTGCTATTTGCTGGTTCTGGGCACCTGACATGCTAGGAAATAATTAGCTGAATTCTTGCCTGTCTTCCCTGTTTGAATGGTCATCGTGCCTTGTGGGTAGGGCCTGTTCACCTCCCCAACCCCCACAGTAGATTCTTAATATTAATAAATAGTAGTTGATGAAAGCTCAGCATAAGAATGGAATTTACATTATTTAAAAGTGAATTCAGCCGAGCTAGGTGGCTCACGCCTGTAATCTTAGCACCCTGGGAGCCGAGGCAGTTGATCGTTTGAGCTCAGGAGTTCCAGACCAGCCTGAGCAAGAGCGAGAACCTGTCTCTACTTAAAAAAAAAAAAAAAAAAATAGAAAGGAATTAGCTGGACAACTAAAAATATATAGAAAAAATTAGCTGGGCATGGTGGCTGGTGGCGCATGCCTGTAGTCCCAGCTACTCGGGAGGCTGGGGCAGAAGGATTGCTTGAGGCCTGGAGTTTGAGGTTGCTGTGAGCTAGGCTGGGCAACAGAGACGCTGTCTAAAAAAAAAAATTGTGAATTCAACAAAGGAAGGTGTGGGAGGCACCCATAACCCTTCCAATGGGACCACGCAGGTTCCTCCGGGGAAAGCTGGGGAAAGTGCAGGCCCCACGCCCAAAAGGCACATTCACCCATCGCTCTACCATAGGCCTCACTAAGCCTTGGGCCCTGGTGGTGTGCCCCGCCCCCACACTCCCTAGTAGCCTGGAGGTCACAGGCCTGGGCCTCCCATTTAGCCTGGGGACTTTGGCAGCATGGCTGCTCCAGCCTTGCAGAGCTGTGCTCCTTAGGCTGCGGGACGGAGGGGCAGGACCTTGGTGTCTGCAGGTGGTTCAGGTCGGAGCTCAGAGGTGCTGTGGGCCCTGAGGTTGACAGTGAGCTTGGTGCGGGAACTTCTGGGGGCCTGAGGCTCCCGACTTGGTACAGGAGGAGGCTTACTTGGCCTGGCAGGTGGACAGGTCCTCCCCCCCCCCAGAAGCTGGCCTTTCCCCATACTGAGGAGGCCGGGGAAGTTAGGAAGGGAGAGGTGAGGATTCTGGCTGCCCCAGGTGAGGGAGAGAGCCCAGCTGAGAGCTGGGGGTGACCACTGGGCCCTCCTCCATGAGGCCCCAAGGGCCAAGCAAGAGAAACTGGGAAAGGAAGGGAGGCAGAAGCTCAAACCGCAGGAACCAGGACCAAACAGATAGCATCAACTCTTAATTACCATGATCACTGGCACCGAAAGCCCACGCAGGCGCCTCCGTAAATAAACAGCGTCTCCGTGACTTCAGGACGCACCCAGCACGCACGCACGGATATACAGTGTGCATGTGATCCCTGCCAGTCTCCCCCAACTTGCTCCCCTCGCAAGACAATTTTTGGTCAAAGTTCTGCCTTCCTTACCTTTGGTTTGGGCCAATGTTTACAGCCCGGGTGAGGAAGGCCGGGGAGGAGGTCTAACCCGCATGGGCAGAGGAGGGGACTGAGTGCTTCTGCCACTTGTCCACAGCCACACAGCTAGGAAGAGGCAGGGCTTGGACACAAGCCTGGGAGTTTCCTCCCTGGGCAGGTCTCGTTGTTCGTGAGGGTGGCAAGGTTTCCACTCCTGAAATACACGGCCCCTCGGCACTCGGGATGGAAGCCACCAGGTAGAGCCCAGGAGCATGTAGGGCATTACAAACAATGCAGGTAGGCAGGACCCGTGCACGCAGGGGTGAGGGGTGGGGGAGGCAGAGATGTGCAGAGGCTAGTGGGTGGGCTTGCAGCCCAAGGAAAGCTGAGCTAAATGGGGCAACAGCCGGTCAGAGGGTTCCAGAAGTTCCCCTTGACTACACATGTGGCTGTCTGAGTCTTGGCCACCACTTAAGAGGGTCTGTTAGTGCCCATGAGGCAGATGTTCTCCGAGGGACTGTGGGGTCTAATAATAACCCGTGGGGCAAATTTCACTGGAGTTATGGCTCAGATTATGTGGGGCAGGGGCAGGGGCAGGGGCAGGGGATGGAAGAGTGTTGGGCATGAAGGCCATGCGGAAGCAGTGGCCCCTTTAGAGGGATTTGATGGACATGGTAAAGTCTGGCTGAGCTAAGGGACACATTTGGCCTCTCCCTTTGAGTGTGTCATGTTTGGAGGATGGCACAGATCCACTGGGCCCATATAGGGTCCATCCAAGGAGAGACCAGGAGAAAGACACCAACCAGTGCAATTCCCCCCTTTTACAGATGAGAAAACTGAGGCACAGAGAAGGGAAGGGACTCCCCAAGTTCACCTGACAAGGCAGAGCTGAGAGTAGAACCCGGGTCTGCAGCTCCCAGAGTTAGGGCCAGATTGAAGGGTAGGATGGTTGTTCTCCCGGGTGCTGGGCTGAGGGAGGGTGGCTGGCCCTGGCCACTGAGGGTCTGACCTGTGCGTGTCCTCCCCAGGGGCGCCCACCCGCGATGTCCTGCTGGTCTCTGCCATCATCACCGTCAGCCTTAGCGTCACTGTCGTCCTCTGCGGCCTCTGCCACTGGTGTCAGCGCAAACTGGTGAGGCTCTTGAGGGCCCCTGGGGGGCGGGGCCTGGCCCTGCACCCGCCCCCCCATAATTACAGGGTCGTGAATTCTCTCCGTTACACAGGCAGATGATCCACCTGCCCACATAGGCGCACTTCCGGAAAAATTCAGACTGCAGGCTCGCAGACGTTTGCCTGCGTTTGCCTGGGTCCTGGCTGAGCCACTCACCTAGGGGGCAGATTTGGGGATCGTAGGCATTCGCGCACTCGAAACTACACACGCACACACACACACACACACACACTCGAAACTACACACACACACACACCCGCACACACATACACACACACGCCACACATGCACGCACACGCCCCACCTCCAGCGTAAGATCCGCAGGCACAGGGGCGCAGGCGGAGAACCCGCCCCCCCAACCGGCACCGCGCCCCTTCTCCACCGCCCCTGCCCCGATGGGCGTGGCCGGGCCGGGTCTCCTGGCCAATGAGGAGGCACCTCCCGCCCCGCCCCCTGCCGTCCGCACATTCATCGTGCTTCTCTGGGTTTGTACAAGCACAAACGGCTTCTTTTCATTTTTAACGAGGGCTGGGGAATTAACGAGCAGGATTAGACCATCAATAAGTAATGAGACGTCAGGAGGGACATTCATCACTCGAGGGCGCCGGGAGGGGGAGCCGGGCCCGCCGCCCGCTGCCTGCAGCTCCCGGAGGGCCGCCCGCGCTGCGCAAGACCCCCGCCTCCGTCCCCTCATCCAGCG
Organism: Microcebus murinus; assembly: GCF_040939455.1. Lineage (NCBI taxonomy): Eukaryota > Metazoa > Chordata > Mammalia > Primates > Cheirogaleidae > Microcebus > Microcebus murinus. The sequence goes on from NC_134107.1 coordinate 14,310,654, forward strand.
TCCTGCCCCCCAGCCAGAGGCGCGGTGGGACTTTGGGGGATGCAGGGGGCACCCCCGATGATAGTCCTGCAGGTGTTGGGGGTGCGGGGCCTTTTGCTGGGGCCAGGCAAGAAAAGTCACTGGCAGGCATCCTCCCTCCCCGGGTTGAGCCCGCTGGGAGTGGGGACAACGTGCCACATCTGGGGACCCCATTCTCTCCCTGCCCAGCCACATAGCGGCCATAAAAACAAGGGGTGAGGGCCGTGGCCCGGGGTGGGGGGAGGCTTCGTGCTCCACTCCTCTGGAAGAGGAAAAGAACAGACACCCCTAGGAAAGGGTTTTGGGGTCGTGTGAGGGACCTGTGGGAAAGACCCACGATGGCTGTAACCCAGCACGCCTCCTTCAAGGAAGGCAGACTGGGGCCTGCAGCAGCCGGCCCATGGGGGCGCTGAGCTAAAGGCAGCTCGGACCCCTCTAAAGGCAGCCGTAGAGAAGACCAGCCCTACTCCACGTGGGAGCGAGCATGTGTGTGGCCTGGCCCTGGCCGTGCCTGCAGGTGTGTGGGACTAGGCTGGCTCCCCTACATTGTTCCCGGGTAACCCTGTGTCTGCGACTGTCTCAGAATTTCAGGGGAGGTGGTGGAGGGGGCTTGGCCGTGCATGGTGGCGCGTGAGTGTCCTCAGAGGCTGTGGGCGTGGCTGCGTGTACACTGCAGCCCTGTGCGTCTTGTTGCAGGGCCCGTTCGGCTGCCTTGCTGTCTGTGTGTTTGGAGGCAGGGGAAGAAGGTTGTGCGAGCAGGCACTGCTGGCGACCCCGTGAGTGTGTGCGCCTGTGATGTCTTGTGCTGAGTGTGTTGCCTTTGGTGGCACTGGTGCAGTGTGCGTGCGTCTTTTCACCCCTGATCGTCTCATTGGATCCCTGTGTGAGCTGATGCTGAGGTCTGCCCCGCTGTCCTGGCCTCCTCTGCTGCATACGTGCTGCAGTCACCTGTGTGCATCACCCCCTGCGTGTGCGTGTGTGTGTGCGTGGTGAGAGATTCCTTCCAGGACTGGGACCAGGGTACAGCTGGCCCCTACCCCACCTCCACTCCCACTCCCCTCTGATCGGGGGCAGGGCCTGAGGAGAGGAGCTCAAAGATGACAGCTTTTGTAATGGGGCTGTCAGTGCAGGAAGTACCTTGGGAGCTGAGAGATGTAGAACCAGCCTCTTCCCTGGTCCCAGCTCCTACCCCCAGTCCCCAGCCAGGTGCCCCCCCAAGGGTCCAGACCAATCTGCCCCTCTGGACTTGCTCTTGATAGAACGTTTTTTACCCCAGCCACCTAAACCCTGCTACCCCCTCTCCCTGGCCCCATGGGTTCCAGAAGCCAGGAAGCTTTTTGCCCAGGCTGTTTCCTTGCTCCATGGAAGGGACTTTAAAATGCCACACACACACCCACGGTTACTGGGCTCTCCTTGCCTGCCTGTCCCCTCAGCAGCGGTGACGTGATACGCTGACAGTCCAGATCCCATTTCCAAACATTAATAACTTCCTTAATCTCCAGCTGGCTTTTTCCGGATCAGCCTGGCTACCCCCGCTCTGATAAGCAGGCTGGTAGTATCGGGCTCCTCTGGAGCTGCCTAATGTCACCTGGACCCTGCGTGGGTTTCCCGTGTTGTCCCCTGCCCTTGGCATCAAGTCCTGGCCTGGTCCCTGTCCCCATAGTACCCCAGTTCCTGCTGCAGAGTGATAGGCACAGCCAGAGGGGGAGGTTCTCTAAGCTGTGCAAGGAAGGGGGGCAGGCAGAAGCTCCCAGAATGCCCCGGTGAAGCCGGGGAGGCTGACCCACGCCCACGCAGCCTTGGGGAAGGGGCAGCTGGCCAGCCTTAGGAGAGGGTGCTGAACAGAAAGGAGGAGGAGCGGGGAGGCCAGCACTGGGGGTGCCCTCGGCAGGGCCCACCTTGCCCCCACTGCGTGAGTGCTGGAGAATAGTGGGGCCTGGACTCCTGCCTGAGGGTCCTGCCGGAGGGAGCCCTTGGCCACCGTGGAGTGGCGCTGCAGCTCTGCCCCGATCTTCCCAGTCGGAACTGGGCAAATTGTTTGAGATTTGAACTTCTGGGTAGTGACGGGAGGGATCAGAGACAGAGCTGAGAGTGGGCAGCTTTCATGACCCAGAGGGTGCAGCATCTCTGTAGCTTAACATTTAAAGTTCTGGCTGAGAGGCAGCAGCGGGGCCCCAGACCCCAGGGTGAGCCGGGAATAGAGGGGACACTTCCAGTTGACTTTTGAGAACTGTCTGGTACCAGGTTCCATACCATTTCAGAAATGAGGAAGAAGAGGCCAGAGAGGGGAAGGGACTTGGCCAGGGTGACACAGGATGTATGGTATTGCTGAGCCAAGACCCAGGCGCCCCTGAGACGTAGGGGCCGCCACCCGCACCTTCTGGGCGCTCCACTGGCGATCTTCCTAGACAGCTCCCGTGCCGGGACAGGGCTGCAGCTGGCAGGAGCGTCAGGGAACATGGCTGTGGCGGCTCTTATTTTGCTTTAAGGACGATAGAATAATTGACTGTTGTGGCTGTGGTGTTGGTGCACGTGACAGGATGTTGGGGAGGCGTTCAGGAGCGTGTGTGTGCATGTGTGCATGTGTGCGTGTTCCTGCTCGGCTGGGAAGGGGCAGGCCAGGGCCCACTAGGAGAGTGGGCTGGGGGCAGCCTCCGCCCCTGCAGAGCCCCTAGCCCCCTATGGCCTGCATCAGCCCTGGGCCTGGCCCAGGCCGGTGGCCCATGGTGCGCATGAGGACACTTGGTGGCAGCCAGGAATGTTAATGGGGCTGGGCTCCGCAGGAGCTATATTTAGAAACCCAAACTGAGAAGGTGAATGGTGCTCACCTTCCCAGCAGCCGGCCCGGTTGCCGCTGCAGCCACGGCCCTTCCTCCAGTTGGAGGACCGGGAGTGCCACCCCCTGCCCTGCCCCCTGCCCTGCCCCCTCGCCCTCCTCCTGCTGGTGTGAGGGACTCTGGGGGGCTGTCCAGGGACCCACACTGCCCCCCACTTGCCTCAGAGTCCGTGCCGCTCTTCCTAAGACTGCCTTCCCCAAAACGCCCTGCCCCTACCCCTCTGGCACAAGGCACAAGGACCCCCAGGGAGCCCCCAGACGGTGATGGACACAGCCCCAGGCAGGAATGGGCTCGTGGCCTTCTCCCCGCCCCCACCGCTCACATCACTGGCCGCTGCCAACCTTGCCCTGCAGGATGCCACCCCCACCATCTGGGGGTGGTGACGTGGACAGTGTGACGTGGCGAGGCGCCTGAGAGCCGTCTGTCCGTGGCAGAGGGAACTGTGTTTCTGGGAGCCAGGCCAGAGCCCCAGGAGATAGGCAGACAGGAGGGACCTCATCCCTGGAGGTCAGGGACAAGGCGCAGATCGAGGGGCGGGGCAGGTACCAGCACCCTGTGGGGTCCAGGAGCTGCCGACCGGAAACAGGCATCGATGGGCCTTGTTGCCAAGGCTAGACCCCTGTCTACCCCTCTCCCCTGGGGTCCTTGTTCCAGGGCTGGGTGGGGAGGGTGTGGGCATGTCCCCCAGCAGTGACCCTGGTGCTGTTTCCACAGGGCAAACGCTACAAGAATTCCTTGGAGACGGTGGGCACGCCAGACTCGGGGCGTGGGCGCAGTGAGAAGAAGGCCATCAAGTAGGTGCCAGGCTGCCAGTTTGGGGTGGGGACACACAGGCAGCCCAGGTGGGAGGAGCCCCTTCTCCCCCGGCCCCACAGATGTGGCCACACACTCATTTTCCTCCCACACCCTGGTGCCGTGCTCACTGCCCCCACACCCTCCCCACACCCTGCGTTAGCTCCGGGGCCCCCTTTTCTGCCTGTGCCCCAGACCCTCATGGTGTTCCAAAGTCCCTGCCCCTCCTTCTGGATGCTCTCACCCTAGCTCCCTCCAGCCAGCCCTCACCCCGGGGACCCAGGCTCTTCTCTGGCCCCTGTTTCTAGGCCAGGGTCCCCCTCCTAGCAGGCCCACGGTCTTTTCCCAAATCCCACTGATATTTTGAGGGCAACCTGGAAAGGAGAGGCAGAAAAACCTTGGGGACCCCAGTGCTGGGCCACTCGGGAGGCAGAGCGCTGGGGAGAGTGTGCCCCTCCCCTGTCACCCTCAGCCCTCCCCACATGTCTTGCTGCCTTTGAGTGCCCAGGTTCCTCCACTTTGCAATGTGAGCCCTCTTCAAATGGCAGGTTATCCTTCCCCTGCTGCCCACCTTGGGGGACACCAGGAGAAGCCTCTGTCCACCTGGCTGGGGACTCAGGGGACCCAGGCACTGGGAACAGAGGCTCCTGCTGGAGGGCTCTGTGCCCACTGGCCAGTGAACCCCTTCCTCTCTACTGAGCCCACGTTTCACTGGAAGGCTGTCGGGCCAAGGCACGGCGGGATAGGTGGCTGCCATCCCAGCCGGCCAGGCCAGCCTGCTGCCAAGGGCCCTGTGTGGAAGCCACGCCCCCACCTTCAGCTCGAGGCCCCAGCTTCCCTACCCCACCCTCCCCTCTGCCCCCTTCCCCTGTGCCGTCTTTCTGTCTTTCTTTGTCTTTTGCCTTCCTTCCCTTCCTCTCTTCCCATCTTCCCTTCCCCCCACCCCCACTCCTGAGACTCCCTCCCTGCCCCTCCTCGGCCTCCCCTTTTTTCCATCTTTACGCTGACCCATTTTGGGCCTTCACAGAAGCTTCGGGTATGTGTCTGGGGTGGGGGTGAGTGGAGGGGCGGGCCGGCGAGGCTGGGGGTGGGCAGGAGGCTGGGAGGAGGCTGCAGGGAGCCTTTGAAGCTGGGTTGGGTTGCACACTCTCCAGTCTTCAAAGCCGAGAGCTGGCAGGTCTCAGGGGCTGCTGCCCGGCGCGGGCCCCAGGCTTTCTGGAGGCGAGAGGGACCATGTGGGGAGCCCAGCACCCGCCACCTCCAGGCCAGGCCGATTACAGCCAGTGGCCAGGGCAGGGGCCCCGTCTGCCAGGCGACCACACCCCTCCTGGATAGGGGTGCACGTGGCAGGGCCAGGAGTCCTGGAAAGGGCCCACGAGAGGAGACAGGATTCCCAACCGGGGGGAGGGCGGGCAGCGGGCTCTGCCAGGCTAGGACCAGCGCCCACGAGGGCTCTCTGAGACAAAGTGAGGCAGCGGCAGTCCAGCTCGCCTCTCTGTGGCTGTGCCCCTGGCCCTGCTGGGCGGCCAGACCCTCTGCCAGGGGGAAGGGAGCCTGCACGCATGTTTACGTGTACCCAGGCCTTTGCCTCTTGCCAGAGAAGAGCCTCCTTCCCACACAGCTCCCTGTTGCAAAGACCTCCTCCATGAGGGATCGTCTTGTCAAGGATTCTGGGAAGCTGTGTTCTTTAGCAGTGCTTCTCAAACTGTGTTCCTCAGAGCACTTGTGCCCCATAAACGATTACTATTCCATGGACCAGGGGTCCCAAGGATCCCACGGCCAACTAGGCTTGGGGAACACTGCACACTGTGTTTCCCTTTTGGCAGTGCTGATATTCCTTGGCACATTAAAGGCTCTGAGAAGTCCTGCAGTAAAGAAACCAGTATTTCCCAGATTTCTTTAATTAAAGATCCTTTTTTCCAGTACCACAGTGAAAACCTGAGGGGCCCTGGAGCTTCTTGGACCACAGGGTGGGAGACCAGCCTGGCAGTGAAGACCCTGGGTGGATATTCTTCTCTAAGACCTAGGGTTAGATGGTCCTGGATTTTGGAGATCTGGAGGGAGCAGGCGAGGGAGGCTTCCTACCTGCTCCATCTCTGTTACACCTGACACAGAGAGGTCCCATCTGTACCCTTGTGTGACACCCTGCTGGAGAGTGGGGAGGGAAGGGAGACCACAAGATGTCCTTGGTGGGAATGGGGTCTTTCGTCAAGGGGGCAGGTTCCCTGGGGCCTGTCCTGACTCCCTCACCCCCAGCCCCACTGCCCCTGTGAGCTGGTTCAGGGCTTTGGCTTTGACCTCTGTGCACAGAGTCCCCTATGCGGCATTTCCAAGGTGTACGCTGGACAACAGACAGAGGCTGTCTACACCAGGGAGACCCAGGGCCACCGTCTCTGGGCATGTGGTGGCAGCCCAGCTTCTCTCTTGCTCTCCTGTGTGCCTGAGTCTGGTTGAGAACTAAGGTCAAGGTCAAACTCTCCAAACTCTCGGGAAGGCGTAAAGCAGGTCCCCCAAGAACATGTTTGCTTGGTCCTGGTGGGGGGGGGCGTGCCTCCCCACACCACCCTCACCTTGGCCTTGAGCAGCCGTGCAGCCTCCACGTACTCCAGGCCAACACTCCTTCCGGAGCGCCTTCTCCTACTCCGTGGGAACAGTCCTATGGCTTGGGCATAGCCCCCTTCCAGCACAGTCCTTTGGCTGGGAGCAGCCTCTCTTCTCCCTGTCCTCCCAGCCCAGCTCCTTGGGGCCCAGTAGCCTGACGAGCTGGAAGAGCCCTTGCCCCGGGCTCCTGGGGTTTCCAGGTCCTGCCTCTGCCTGGGGAGGCCTCTGCCACCCGTATTCTCTGTGCTTTTAACACATCTGCTCCTGCAGTGCAACGTGTCACAGAGCAGGAGGGGCTGGGGAGACCAGCGTGAGGGTCCCTCCCAGACCCAGCAGCTCCACTTTGGAAAGGGCCGGGCCCCAGGGAGCAGCTGCCCGAGCATGCTGGCCACGTTCACACCCAGGGCCTGAGGCTGGCTGTGCTCCATCGGCCCCCCAGAGAAGGGGTTCCCTCCGCGCAGGCCCCAGGACAAAAGACTAAAGGGCCCCCTGGTGACTTTGGTGATGCCCTAAGCAAAGTCAGGGGCCTGGGATGCACTCCGCTGCAAATGGGGTGACGCTGCCACCCCATTTGCAGTGAACAGAGATGGTCTCCAACTCAGCTGAGGTCTCCCAATGTCATTCATAGGCTGCATCCGGGTCCACCGGAGCAGGAGAGCACACAGAGGTGGCCGGGGCGACTCAGGCCAGAGGAGGCAGGCCGAGAGCTGGGCCTGCCCCAGGAGTGGCTCAGTAGAGAGAAGACTGAAGAGGGGAGAACCGTGGGTCTTCCAGAACTGGGGCTTCTACCCCGCTGTGAGCTGATGGCGTACAGTTACAGCCAGTCTCCAACTTTGACAGGCAGGGAAACTGAGGCCAGGAGAGGTAGCAAGTTGGCAGCAGGGTCTGATCTACAATACAGCCAGTCTCCAACTTTGACAGGCAGGGAAACTGAGGCCAGGAGAGGTAGCAAGTTGGCAGCAGGGTCTGATCTACCTTTCAGCTCCCTCTAGCCAGAAACCAGCACCCTCTCCTTTCCCCACCGCCCCCACCTCCCCCAGGCCTTGTCCCCAGCCCCTCTCCCCTCTGCCCCGCTCTCTCATCACCTTTCTCTCTCCCACCAGCTTCCCGGGTGCGAGGCTCCGGTCCGCCGCCTGCAGCTCGCCTCCTTTCTGCGCGGCTCCCCTGGCCCTCGAGTGGGTGCGTGCGTGTTTGAGCGTGCTCGCGTGTGTGTGCGCGTGCGCCAGGCGCAGGCCGTGCGGTGCCCCTGCCTTTCTTCCTCCCGCAGGAGCAGACGCTTGAAGCCCTGCCCTCTGTGTGCCCGGCCCCGGGGTCCCGGTCCCTTCTGCCCCCGCAGGACTTGCAGTTCTTGTTTCTTCTTGTATCTCCCTGTTTTCTCCCCTCTCTCTCTGCCCCTCCAGTGATCTAGACAGAGACTTTTGGAATAACAATGAGAGCACAGTGCAGCAGAAATGGAGCTCCTACCCTCCCAAGGAGTTTATTCTAAACATTTCACCCTACGCCCCTTATGGCGACCCACGACTGTCCCTCAAGTGAGTGACTTTACCTGGTTTGATCATATGTACCGAGTATCCGCGCACACCCCCTCCCCTCCTCCACCCTACCTGCCTCCTGGCCCCCTGACTCCCTCTCTCCTCCTGTCCCCGACTTCCCCACCCATCCACCCCATGGGCAGGCTGGCCATGGAGACGAGCAACCCCTCCTGCCCCTCGCCTGCCTGCCCGCCCGCCCCGCCCCTCCCCCAGGGCCAGCCACGCAGGAGAGCCCCCTCCGCAGCCACGCCTGGCCCCCACCCCGGGCCCCAGCCCGCCCTCTGCAGTCAGGATGGGGTTGCCCGTTTTGGTCCTTCCCTCCCGGTTGTGGCTCGCCTTTTCCTCCCCGCTGTGTGCTGCTGCCGTGGCTGCTCGGTGGTCGGTGGTCGGTGGTCGGTGGTCCGTGGCGGTGGTGGCGGTGATGGTGGTGGTGGTGGTGATGAACTCTGACTAACACGGCTTTCTCTTTCTCCCTGCCTGGGGGCCTCCTGGCCTGGACAGCCCGCTCTTCCTCCGTCGTTAACCCTTCGTTGTCCTGTGGGATAGAGTTGGAGGTGGCTGCCCTCCCCCCACCCCCGCCGCCCCTGCCCCAGGCGGTGGGGAGGGGCCCCCCCTCCGTTGTCGTGGTGCGTTGTTCTCCGACCCCCAGCCCGCCCGGTCCCCCTCTCTCCTCTCTGCAGGCTCCGCTGTTAACCCATTTGCAGTGCTGATGTCTCTCTCTCTCTCTCTGTCTCTTGTCCGTCTGTCTCTCTCCTCCTCCTCTCTCACTGTCTCTTTCTTCCTTTTATCTGTCATTGTTCTTTCTCCTCTCCCACCCCCACCCCCACGTGTGGCCTGCCCTCTCTCCCCCACCGCCACCCCCGGTGCCCCTCTGGCCTGGCTGCCTCGTGCACGCCTCCAGTGGCACCCTCCTGTCGGGCGCCAAAGTGGCCGCCGCGGCGGGGCTGGCAGTGGAGCGGGAAGGCCGGCTGGGGGAGAAGCCGGCGCCGGTGCTGCCACCCGGAGAGGACGCCTTGAGAAGCGGCGGGGCTGCCCCCAGCGAGCCGGGCAGCGGTGGCAAGGCGGGGAGAGGCCGCTGGCGGACGGTGCAGAGCCACCTGGCCGCAGGGAAGCTCAACTTGTCCAAGTGAGTGATGGCGCCCCATGGCCGCCGGAGCCGCGAGCTCAGGCCTGCCCGCCAGGGTGGGCAGCGGGACCCCGGCATGCCCGCTGCTGCCCCCAGGGAGCCGTCCTCGGCCCCTGGCTCATTCCATCCCTTCACCAGTTTCTCCCATTGTCCTTGCCATCGGGCACAACCAACTCAGCCATGCAGTGTCACATTTCAGCCTCTGGCTGCTGCCCTTTCAGTCTCTTCCTTTGCCAGTGACCAGGTCATTCCATTTTCTGCCCCCAGGGCAGCTTCATTTCAATCCTTGGGTCATCCCATCTTCTTTGATTAGCCGCCCCATCTCAGCCATCAGGTCGTCCCTCCGTGGGCAGCAGGCCTGTGGTTGTTCAGCCATTGGACCATCCCATCCTTGGGGAGCTGGCCCTCTCATCAGCCACCGGGCCTTCCCTCTTACCGCCAGCAGATGGCTCTAGACCCAGCGGTTGAGCCATTCCATTTTTGACCATCAGGCGACTCCATTGGCTTGTCCCAGGCTTGCTTGAACCATGACACCACCTGTCGTGTAGGCCACCTGTGCACAGCCTCGGGCAGCCCCATTGGCTCATCTGCATCTCAGCCATCCCCACTGGCTGTCCCCGTCTTGGTCATCGAGCTGCCCCACCGTCTGCTGCTGGGATTGCGTGTTCCTGGAGGTTGGGTGGCTGAGCCCCAGCTGGCTTCTCTGTTCAGGTGTCAGAGGGTAGTCTGGACGTGAGGCACAAGCATTCCCTCTTTCACAGCTGTCTGAGCTTGGCAAACACACCCACTCTTGGGAGATAGGCATAGGGTTGTCCCCTATTCCCCGCAGATGTCCCTCCCCATGGGAAAGGGGAAAGCCTTATTCTCATCTTGGCTGTTAGAAACTCCAATTCCCCATAGCACAGGCCTTCCAGGCCCTTATCCTTGGAGCTATGACCATCCTCAGTCCCTGGGATGTAGGTTCCATCTGCAGTTGTTGGAACTGCCTCATTCCTGGCTAATGGAGCAGCCTCCCACTTAAAAGGCCAACAGCCCTGACCCCTTCTTAGCTGCTGGGCCATTCTGTCACCTCCACTTAGGGCTCTCCTGGTTCTCTTCAGAAGACCTGTGGTTGCCACCATTGGGACCACTGAGGGCCACCATGCTGAGACCTCACTTGCTCGTTGCCTCCAGTGCACACAGCTGAGTGCTCCCAACATCTGGCTTCAGGAGGGTCCCAGAGGGAAGCCCCACACCCCTTCAGAGAGCCAAGCCCAGCCCCGCCCTCCCGGGCTGCTCCCGCCAGTCTCCAGGCTGGCCAGGCTTCCGTGCCTCGCTGGCTCTGGGCCTGGAGGAACCAATTTTAGTTTCCTGTGACTGAGAGGTTGTAAATTGGACTAATTTTGGATGTGATAGGAAACCAAAATGAGGTCAGCAAGGAGGAGGAGGCAGCCGCCAGCGTGCTGTCCTCCCTCTGCCTTGGCCCGCCCTGGGGAGCCATGGGCACACCTGGCCGGCCAGGCCTGGGCTTGCCCTTGGTGGCAGCCCCTGATTCCGGGCCTAGGCCTGGCAAGGCTACCACCCCCTGCAAGACCCCAGCTACAGCCACGTTTTGCTTTCTCTCTCTTTCTCTCATTCTCTCTTTACTATGCTCTGACTCTCTCTCCCTCTTTCTCTCTCTCTATTTTCTCCCTTTCTCTCTCTCAGCCCGCAGGGGTAGTCTAACTTGTTTTTTGGTTCCCAGGTAGGCTCAGGGGGTGAGCAAAGCTGGGTTCTGGTCGTAGTGGTGAAAGTGGCTCCCAAGGGCCCTGGGGCCTTCTCCCATGGTCCTAGACCAGAGGTTAGCAAACTTTCTCAGTAAAGGGCCAGATGGGAATTGCTTAGGCTTCGCAAGCCATATGGCCTCTCGCACAGCTACTCAACCCTGCCGTTGTAGCACAAAAGCAGCCGCAGACAGTATGGAAACTAATGCCAGTGGCTGGGTTCCAATAAAACTTTATTTACAAAAACAAGTGGTGGGTTAGATGAGGCCCACAAGCCACAGTTTGCCAACCTCTGCCCTAGACCACTGGACTGGGAGGTGGAGGGAAGGGACAGTGGAGGAGGAGGAGAAGGTTGGAAACTCTGGGGCCCAGAGAAGAGAAGTCACTCGCCCAAAGCTGTTCAGCCCAGTCTCCTGCTCAGCTCCGAGGTACTCCAGTGAGAGCCAGGCCCTGGCCCTGCCTGCGGGACATGGTGAAATCTCTGGCCAGTGCACAAAGCAGGCAGTTTCCCGGTGGGAGACCAGGAACTTCTGACTCCCTCTGGTGGCATGGGGAGTGCTTACCAACGTGGCATCTCCCTGGGCCCGACCTCATTAGGTCCTCATGGCAGCCCTGTGACAGAGGCAGCTCAGGGCTTATTCTATAACCCCACTTTACTGATGAACAAACTGGGGACCAGAGCAGTGGAGTAACTTTTCCAAAGTCCCACAGTCAGTAGGTGGCAGAGATGGGGTTAGTACCCAGGCCCCTCTGAGCCTGCACTGCATCTGACCGGCCACATCCCGGCTCCTGCCTGCCCTTCCTCACGTCCCAGCTTCCTTCAGAGGTGGTAGTGGCCTGTGGGCTGGGCACCCCCTTGTAAATGCATCAGAGTGTCCTGGCGTGCGGGTGCCCACCTCCCACCTCATCTGCGTTCTTTCTTTGTTCCCCTCCTCTGACCGGGGGACGTTCCCGGGGTCCCAGGAGAGGATGTCGGACCTCAGAAACAACAAAGAACCCCGGATGGGGGCACGTATCTGCTCCACAGCCTGAGTGCTGAGGCCACCCTGGCCGCAAGGCAGGTCTGTGAGCCCCAGGCCACTTCCTCAGCCCCGAGGACAACGTGTGGGAATTGCTGGCTTCCCCAGCCTCGCCGAGATTACTAGGCCAGCCCGGCACTGGCCTGGATTCCTCCTGTCTCCAAAGGACAGGAGTCCCTAGAACGCAGAGGCAGGCTTTGCTGGAGCCCCCAGCGAGACAGCGGGAGGGGCGGTGGCAGCTCCCCCACCCTCCCGTCCCCGCCTGACAGGCAGCCGCAGGGCCCGGGACCCGCCTTCACCACGCAGCCGCGGCGCTCGCGCCACGCAGACCTGCAGAGAGGGCGGCCCAGACGGGAGGTATTGGGCACTAGCTGAGCCAGGGCCAGGGGGCAGGGTGGGCAGGGCCAGCCCGGGGGCCGCAGGGTGGGCTTCGCGGCCTCCTGAGAGGGGGGCAGCAGTGGTGGCGGCGGCGGCGGCAGCAGCGGCGACTCCGATGGAGGCCTGGCGAGGTCCGGCAGAGCGCAACCTGCACTGGGGCCTCCTCGTCCTGGCGCTCGGCTTCTTTCTCCTCCACTGTGATCCCTTCACCTGCTTCTCCTTTCTCTCCTCTCCTCCACCTGCCCCAAGTTTCGAGGACTCCACCCTGTCCACGGCCACTACCCTTGAGTCTATCCCCAGCTCCACGGGAGAGCCGAGATGCCAGCGCCCCCGCACCCTGGTGCGGCAGCAGAGCCTGCAGCAGCCGCTGAGCCAGCACCAGCGGGGCCGGCCGCCCAGCCAGCCCACCACCAGCCAGAGCCTGGGCCAGCTGCAGGCCCACACGGGCTCGGCGCCGGGCACCAACCCCCGGGCCCACGGCCGGGGCCAGGCTCGGCAGGGCACCTCGGCCGGCTCCAAGTACCGGGCGGCCGGGGGCCGCAGCCGCTCCAACCCAGGCAGCTGGGACCACGTGGTGGGGCAGATTCGAAACCGAGGCTTGGACATGAAATCCTTCCTGTAAGTCCTCCCCTTGAGCGGGCCGGCCCCCACCTCCCCGACCCAGCCTCCTCCCCCCAGGGCTCCTTGGGAGCAGCTGGCCGTGCCAGCCTCTTGGCCCTCCATCTCCTTGGCAGGGAGCCAAGCAGACTCTGGCTGCCCCCTCCTCAGCCTCTGTGGCTTGTGCCTGAAGCCCCCCATGGAAGGATTCCGAGCCAGGTCCCCCTCGGTGCCTCCAGGGCTCTGAGAAAGTCACCCCCTTCCCCACCCACCCCACCCCTTCCTCCCAAAGTTAAGTGGAGAATAGTCAACGCTGTTGAAGTCCCTGAAACCTCTCCTCTCCCCGGCCGAGCCCTGGATGCTCTTGGCTTCCCTGCCAGCCTTGCCCTGTGCTCCTGCCACCTCTCTCCTTCCCCTCCCCCAAAGCCATCCCGTTCACTCCACTCGGTCTCCAGGGCACCTCCTCCTCTCCATTTACTCTTTCCCTGAAACCCGACTCTGCTCCTCCTGCCCTCTCACTTCCCCTGTCCCTGTCCCTGCCATCAGCCCTGCCCCCATCTCTCTGACCTTCTGTAGCCACCTGTCCTCCAGCTCCTGCCCGTAACGACCCATCCCAAGGACAAACCTGAGATGTCCCCTAAACCCTTAGAAAATATTATTTCTGAATCAGAGTTTTCTTTCAAGTGTGCAGGTCTGAGAAGTGACAACACACAGTCAGTGTCTGACCTTAACCAGTCCCCTGGCCACTCACCCCCCTGCCCCTGCCCTCACCTGGAGGAGCCCTACCCAGGCGCCCCTCCCCGGCATCCCTCTGGGCATCTGCTCTCACTCTCAGAGCCCAAGACACGTCTGGGCTGAAGTCCCTGGTGTCACCCACCCGCCAGCCTAATACAAACTTCCTTCCAGGCTCTGGGGGTTATTCCCATCGCCCAGGTTTAGCTGGGCAAGTCTCATGGAGCAGGTGACCAGCGCCCCAAACCTGGGAGCGGACAAAGGGAGGGGGAGGGGAAGGCGAGGTCCGGCTCAGCAGAGCCTCCGGGGCAGACGGGAGCGCTACCCTGGGAGAGGCGTGTACCGGAAGAGGACCTACCGTACCAGCCTCCCACACCTGTGCCAGGGGCCCCAGCCCAGCAGGACACACTGCCTGTGACTCTCCTTGGCAGATTGGAGCAGCATGTCCCCTGGAGCTCTACCCCACCAAGGACCCTCAGGAATCCAGCTAGGCACGATGCCCAGCACAGCCTGCTGCCCTCCAGCTGGCAGTTTGTTTTGAGACAGAGGCTGTGGCCCTGCCGTGGACAAGGAAGAGGCTAGGGAATTGGTTCTGCCGTGGCGTGAACAGAACTGAGAGCCAGGGGCTCCTGTACCCCTCTGCTGCTCCTGACCGCAGGCTGCTCTTGGCACAGTCCCCACCCTGCTTCCCATCCCAGCAGCCCCCAGACCGGGCCAGGGGGATCCCTGGGCCCTTCCCAGCTGCAGGCAGAGACTGGATGCCAACTCTTCCTTGCCCACCGCCTTCCTAGGCAGCCAGGGTTTGACGAGTGTCACTCGTGCACCAACGTCCTCTGGCCCACGCTTCTGCTCCCCATGGCAGCACTTGTGCCCCCCGGCTGCCAGCCCCCTCCAGCACTCACCCCACCCCCACCTTCTCCACCGAAGTCCCTGGCAGCAGGGTCGGCAGACTTTTCCTAGAAAGGGCCAGATGATAAGTAGCTTAGGCCTTGTGGGACACATGTGATCTCCATTTTTAAACAGCCCTTTAAAAATGTAAAAACCATTCTTGGCGTGTGGGCCATCCTTTGCCGACCCCTGCCTTACAATTTAGCTGCCACACTTGTGAGTCTCTTCCCTTGCCCCAAGCGCTGGTGGCCCCACTGGAGAGTTGGGCTGACAGGGCCCTCCAGGCCCCCCAGGCCCCTCCCTCCCTCCAAAGGGAAGGCACATCCCTCCTGCCTGGTGGGTGACACCCCCGCCCCGCCAGCTTCTCCCCTGACTCCCGCCCTTGCGGTCCCCAAAGCTGGAGAGAGTGACGACGTGGGTATTTTGCAGAGGAGCCATTCTGTTTTTAAGAAGAGCAAAAGGAGTATCTGAAAACTGCATTAACCAGGGAAAAACATGTTGTTTTCATTGGGTTCGCCTTCCCTCAGCACAACTAGCTCCCAGGCAGCCAAATGGAATTTTACCAACTCTGACAGTGCCCATGGGCAGAGAACAGAGAAACAAGGATTTGTCCTGAGGGAAGGGGGAGTTGTTCCCCAAAAGTTAGATGCCAGCGCAAGTGTGGGCCTGGAGTAACTGTGCCCGGGACAGAGGCGCAAAGACAGGACGGTGCTGCAGCCTCTGAGCCCCCGCTCGGCCCCCAGTGGCGTGCCCGGTTCTCCGGGACCCCGTGCCCCCGACCCTCAGTTCAGACGCCGTCCTCCTGTGTGAGTTCCCTTCCGACAGCCTCTCAGAGGAATAACCACGGCCAGTTCTTCCTCTCTAAACCTTGCCTGCCTTCGTGGTGGTTGGAGTTAGACTTCCTGTACCAGGATCCTCTCCCTTCTGGAACATTCTGCCAGCCCTACCATCTGTCTCTTGGCCCATCTTGAGACATGCTTTTGTGCCTGCCTGGTCTGAGAATCCTCCTCCCTTTGTTCTGATGAGAGACCCAGCACTGCACGGGCTGCACAAAGCCCCTGGAAAACACTCACGGACTCTGATGGTTTTGAGGGGCAGCAGGCCACTGACGCTTCCTTTTCCTCCCTGGGAAATGCAGGCGACCCCACAAAGCCCCTGGGCAGTTGCCCAGTGGTCCTCTGAGAACGCCCCATGCTAAAGGTGTGGCATCTTGGCCCCGGGGCCCACGCTGCTGCCCACATGTCCAAGCACCACCTCTCGCCTCGTCCTCACTCTGCCTTGACTGTCTCCCTCCAAGCACCACCTCTCGCCGCAGGCGCGGCTTCCTGCAGCACTGCCAGGACTTCTCCAGACCCTGCCAAGTGCCTGCACTTTCTGCCTTTGCGTCTTGGTGCCTTCTGGACTGCTGCTCCGGTGAAAAGCCCTTGAACTGGCCCCAGGGGCCTTGGTGGTCATTCTCTGGATCTCCAGGCAGGAGGACACAGGAGATGGCCCATTATGGCCGGGACACCATATACCAGAAGGGACTTTCATTCTCCTCTGATGGGCTTGTATATGCAGGAGCCTGGCAGAGGGAGCTTCTAGACCCCTCTGGGCTTCAAGGACATCTGGGTGACCATGACCCAGAGTTGTCTGTGAAGGTCTTCCATAAGCACAGGGTGCAGTGCCCCTTGGATTTCAGAACTTTATCAGGCCCTCCCAGCTGGGAACCCAAACCTGCCCGCTCAGTGCCCGTGCAAGAGGGCTACAGAGCCCTCCCTCTTCTCCCGGTGGCCCAGCTGGTCAGAGCTAGTTCAGCTGGGGATGAATTCGCCTTTGGACATCTGCCTTGTCCCAGAGCCTCATTCCCCCAGCCTTCCCCACGCGTGTTCCCTGGGATTGTCCCAGCCACGGGCTGACTCTGCAGGCCTCTGGTTTGCCTTCCTGGTTTGCTCCAGAGAATCTTGCTCTTGGTGGAGACTGCCGGGTTCAGGCCTTAGACACCTCCCTGCCACGCCCCCCTCCCTGCCTCCACCCACTCCGTTCCACTGTTGACAGTGCTGAAGTTTGGTTTCTTTCCTGCAGGGCCAGTTTCTTACGCTTTTTTCTTCTCTCTCTTTGTCTCTGTCTCTGTCTCTCTTTCTCTCTCCTTTCCCACCCCCGCCCCCGCCTGCGGGGCCTCCTCGTTTCACCCCGGCTGGTGGGCTGCCCACCCCGGGCAGGGAAGGCCGGATGGTGGTGCTATCCTTGGTCTTAGGGCTTTCGGAACAGGATGACTTTGCCAATATCCCTGACCTGCAAAACCCAGGAACCCAGCAGAACCAGAGCGCTCAGGGGGACAAGAGGTACGAGCACAGGCGAGAGGGCCTGCGGCGGCGGCGGCAGCGGCAGAGAAGGAGGCGCGGAGAGGCCGCCCGCCTTGACTGGCCCGGCTGCTGGACGAGGCGGTGGTGCCTTCAGCGGCTGCTGGAGCGGGACAGCGAGCCTCCTCCCCAGCTGGTGCCCTCACACGAGGCCACCTCGGGGATGTCCCTTGGGTCTGAGGCCACTCGTGGCCATCCTGGGACCATTCTGGATCAAGCCTGCTCCCCGGCATGCTTGCCCTGGCCCGGAGCAAGCCAGCCTTTTCTGCCCCATCTTCCCGCTTGGCTCCTCGCTGCCCTCTCCATCTCTCATGTCTGTCCCCACCGCCCGGAAATCCCTGTTTCTCTGGCGGTTGGCGGGTGGGGGGGATGTCAGGGAAGGGGCGCCAGCCTGGCCTCCCTCATCCCCGCCCCCTCAACCTCCCTCTTGCCTGGAGGTCCCTTGGGCTGCTCGGCTGATGGAAGAAGAGCCCCTGGTGGGAGGGTCTGCAACATGGGAGAGGCCTGGTGACCAGAAGGAACCAGAAGGGCAGCCTGAGCCTGGGACACCAGGGTAGGGGCCCGAGGCAGCGCTGCTGGCCCTCAGGGCCCTGGAAACCGGGAGTGGCTTGTGTGGCCACAGCAGAGGGCTGGGCATTTACACTGCCGTAGCCTCGGCCAGCAGGAATTCAGGGAGGGAAGCATCTCCTCCTGTCCCCTGTCTCAGGAAGGAGGTGGGGACTGCTCATGGGGAAGGGGAAGGGTCGGAGGTCGTCACAAGGGTGAAGCCATCCTGCGCCTGGTGCGGCCACCTCAACCCACCTGGCCTTAGGCTGTACCGACCATACTCCTATAGCCCCCAGGATGGGTGGGGGCTTGTCACCTCGCTCGGGCCTGCTTCCCATCAGACCCAAGGCCTGCAGGAGAGCGTGCAGCCCGGTGGCCATGACACCTGCCCTCTAGCTCTGGTTCTGCCAGGGCCGCACTCTGCAACCTCGGGCAGGTCGCAGCCCTCTCTGGGCTCTGCTTCCTCGTCTGTCCAAGGAAGGCTTGGACAGGGTGACCTCTAAGGCATGGCCATCCCGGCTCAGACATACTGAGTGTGTAATGAGGACAGCGGGCCTTGGGGCTGGGGCACTTGTCAGATCCTATAAGCTGGGCAGGGACTGCTTGGACAAGTGATCCTGAGGCTCATGAATTGGCCCTCAGGGGCAGGAAGGGACTGTCCCAGGCTGCTGCCAGGGGCTGTCGGTGGGGGAAGGTTAGAAAGCTGACTGGCCTGTCCCTCTGGTGGCTTCTGGAGACCAGCCCTCTCACTCCCGTCCTGAATCCACCGCTGCATGTCTATGGTGGGCAAATCGGGAAGTCCCCGGAGAGAGGGACCAATTCTGTCACTTGGTGGCACAGATGGTGTCAGGCCCTGAGTCCATGTCTGGGGGTACAGGAGGAGCAGAGTCTGCACCTCCAACCCACCTGGGCCCTACAGGAGCTGCAACGAGGTGCTGGACAGGTGCTGCAGGCCACAGGGAGGTGGGGGTTGCAGGCAAGAGATGTAGAGGGTGGGGTAAGAACCTGAGGCCCTAGTCCTGAAAGGTGTGAAGTGTGAGGGAGCAGATGCAGGCTGGAAACGAGATTTCACATCACCCATGTGTTAATTAATGGCTCCATTGTCACCACAGCCTATTTTTACCTCCCAGTCACTTGGCTCTCCCTCCATATTTTAACACCCCCATCTGATCATTACATCAGCTTGTCCCCTGCCTTCCCAGGAAAAGTGGGTGTGGAGGTGGAGGCCACAGGCCCTCGACCCCCCACCCTGCGCCTCACTTTCTGGTTGACACGTGCCATTCCCACCTGCTCATGCCACCCATCCTGGAAACTCATTTCTCACGGGGTGTCCGGAATCGAGTGCCCCTTTCCCAGCAGACCCTCCCCATGGCAAAGCTTGACATCGGCACCACCCACCAGGCACCTTAGGACTCCGCCACTCTGGGTGCCTGGATCCTTAGAGCTTGGAGTAGTGGCCTTGGACCAGCTGTCCCCTCCTCGTCAGCTTTTCCCTCAAAACCCAGGGCCTGCCCTGCTGTCCCTAGCCCCACCCTTCCCACCCCAGCTGACCCCTTGGCTGTCACTGGGGAGGACATTCAGTCCCCTTGGTCTGTTAGCAGCAGGCTCGTGGGAGACAAGGGCCCATGCAGAGGAGTGGCCACTCCAGGTCCCGAGCCAGGTGGGCGTGTGTCCAGCGAGCAACAGGAGGCAGGCGGGTGGGCCGCTGTCTCAGCCCACATGATTCTTGGTGGCCCTGAAGCCCCCGCCCTGCAGAGTGCCTGTGGGCTGTGGGGGGAGGGCGGCCCCGGTGGCCCTGGCTCCCACGCACTGCTGTGCCATTCCACCCTCAGCCATTCCGCCCGCACCCGGCCCACCCGTGCTGTCCGCCATCCTCCCTCCATTGCTCCTTGGGATCCAAATGGTTTCCACCGTGGCCCACCCCCACCCCGAGTGGGAGGCGGGGCAGGGCGGGGACCAGGCCACCCCCATTGCTCTCCTTGCCCTGAAGCCACCATGTTCCTCTGTCGCGGTGTGTGTGCCCGCCTCCTCTCTGGCCGCTCGCTCCTCCTGTCCCCTCGTCCACCCGGCAGCCTCTCACGTCTCCGACTAACCTTTCTCAGCCCCTCTCTCCCTCTGTCTCCTCCTCCCATCTGCTCCTCACAGGCTGCCCCGGGCCGGTGACGGGCCCCTCGGCCTCGGCCTCTGCCTCTCTCTGTGCCTTTCGCCTCTGTCTCTCTGTCCTGTGACCTCCGACAGCTTCAGTGGCGCTGACCGTCTTTCCCAGGCTGCTTGGCAGTGGCCAAAATAACCGCGACTTTCTCATACCTCCAGCAGTCAACCTCGCGCTTTCCCTCCGCCCGCCCTCTCTCTAACCTGACTTTACCTCTCCAGCTGTTTCAGCTCCTCCCCCTCCCCGTGCCTGTCTACGTGAACACATGTCCACACGTGCGTGCGTGCGTGTGTGTGTGTGTCCAGGGGTGCAAGGCGCTCGTGTGCTCCGGAGCGTGTGCTGCCAGGCCCGCGCCTCTGGGAAGGGGCGTGTGTGTCGCGGGGCGGGGTGGGCGTTCCCGTGTTGTTGAGGCAAGGCCAGGTTTACCCAGCAGGTGTATTGTGTATCAGATCATCAGGGTGTCTGTCCCTGAAACCGCTCCCTGCTTTTTCTGTTCTAGTCTGTCCCCATTTGTGCACGCGTGGCATGCCTGGGTCTCCCCGAATGTTTCCTCCAGGGATCTGAGTGTGCCTGTTGCTGTATGTGTGTCACTGAGCTGCCCTGGTCGACCTGCTGGTTGCCCGTGCCATCCCTCCCCACTCCTCGGGGTGTGTCTGTGGGGCTCGTGTGCATTTGTGCGTGTGTGTGTGCGTGCGTGCATGCCTCTGTGTGCCCGTGTGTGCACGCCCCGCTGCGGGCTCCTGGGGTCCCCTCTCCAGGGCCTGGCACATTCCGCGCATGTCTGTCTGTGCCTGTGGTGGCTGCCGGTGTGCTGGTGGCGGGTCCATGTCAGAGGGCCATGGCTTGTGTCCAGCCTGTGTGGCTCTGTGCTCTCAAAGCTGTTCTATTTTAGCCTGTCCCGAGCCTCATGCTGCAGTGCCCTGTGTCCTCCTTGCTGCCTACCCCCACCTCTCTTCCTCCTCATGGGACGTTCCAGCCTGGTCCCTGGGCAGGCGTTTAGTGCCCCCTTCCTGAGCCCCAGGTGGATGCAGCCTGGGCTCACCACCGAGGCCTGGGCCGGAGAGCCCAGCGTCTTGGGAACGGCATGGAGTCAGGTGCACGCAGGGCTTATGGTGGCACCCGTCTTCCTCTGCCCCTGGGTGAGAACCTGCAGAGTGGGGGAGGGTGGGGACAGGGGGGTGAGTGGCGTAGGCTTGCCCTGTCCCATATGGGCTGTAAACCTAAATGAGTTTGCATTAAATACAGTGAGAAGTTAGCTCTCCGTCGCACTGGCCACATTGCAAATGCTCAATCGCCACATGCAGCTAGTGGCTGCTGCACTGGATGGCACGGATACAGGACACTTCCGCCATCATAGACAGTCCTGCTGGACAGACCTGTGTGGACAGTGGGCCTGGCCCCACCTGGTCAGTCTTGAGTCTGGAGGGTGGGAAGAGCAAACACAGGCGGCGCCTGGGAGGCAGACACTGGGCTGTTTGCAAAGGGTAGTGACGCAGAGAGGCACCTGGACACGCCACGCCACGCGGGGCCTCTGCGACGAGCCTCCTCCCAGGCGAGGGCAGGCAGGAGGGGGCAAGCCAGTAACTGGGGGGTGGAGCTTCTGGGGAGCAGGAAGTGTGAGAGCACCCCAAAACAGCCCGCACGCGGGTAGTTAAGCCAGAGCCCCCAAGGGCGGAGGCTGCAAGGAGGATGGGCCGAGCGCTGGTCTCCAGGGAAAACCAGGCCTCCCGTGGACAAGAGTGCCACTCCTGCCGGCCCAGGAGGTGGCAGCCGCTGGGGTCCTCAGAGAAGGTCCTGCCGCTCCCCAGGCCGGGGTGCCCAGCCCAGCCCACCCCCAACCTGGGCTCATTTGGACTCCCCACCCCCAGGTTGCCTGCAGGAGGGAAGCCGGTGAGCACAGCCCCGGTACCGGGCCAGACGCCCCATGATGAGTCTGACCGCCGGACCGAGCCACACTCCTCCGTCTCGGACCTCGTCAACTCCCTCACCAGCGAGATGCTCATGGTGAGAAGGGGGAGCCCCGCCCCTGGAGCAGCTGGGCTGGGAGGCCGGGGCACGTGTGCAAGCCAGGGCTGGCACAGCGGTGGCCCATGAGGGTCAAATGTAGCCTGGAGAGCCAGGCCCAGCGTGGTGACACTCAGCACCTGGTGACTGAGGGTGCAAGGCCTGGGTTCTTTTCCCAGCTCTTTCTCCAGAACAGTGTCTCCATGCCTCAGTTTCCTCATTTGTCGAGTGAGAATAGGAATGCCCATCCTCCTCTGATCCCTTTCTATAGAAAGGGCCTAAGGAAACCTCCTCATGCAAGACAGCTTTACCACCCTAGATGGAGAGGCTGGGGGCAGAGGACTTAGGGCAGAAGGTGTCCCTCCCTCAGAGTGGCATCTTCCTGAGCGGAGGTCTGGGCCAGAGCCCCCAGCCCAGCGGGTCTCACACCCCCACGCCAGCAACCTGCCCCGTTCCCCGTTGCTCAGAGGCCCCAAGAGAAGAGGCGGGCAGGAGCCCACGGGCCCTGACTCCTGTGAGGGGACGGCTGTGCCGGGCGTTCCTGTCCACACCATGTTCGCGCCCTACCTGCAGGACCCTCGTCCCAGGCAGAGGTCTTGGCTCCCATGGCACCTGGGGGTGGCAGTGAGCCCCCCCCACCTTCCAAAGAGCCCCCAGAGGGGCCACAGCCGCAGGGGGAGGAAACACTGGCGATTTGCAGGCAGGAAGCGGTTCTGGGTCTGGCAGCTTAGAAGTCCCAGGAAGACTCGGAAGAGGGCCTGCGTGAGGCTGGGAACCCAACACCTGCTCTGTTCTTACTGGACGTGGCCTCGGACAAGGCATCTTGGTCCCCTTCCCTCCTGTAGAGAAAGGGAAGCGGGCCTGGGGGTTCTCAGCCCCTCACCCACGGCACCGCAGCCCACACCCTCCCTGAGGCCCTTGTGGCCGCCCACCCCCACCCTCTGCCACGCAGGGTTCCGGCCAGCCCCAGCCA
Source organism: Microcebus murinus (assembly GCF_040939455.1). NCBI lineage: Eukaryota > Metazoa > Chordata > Mammalia > Primates > Cheirogaleidae > Microcebus > Microcebus murinus. The sequence continues at coordinate 14,332,933 of NC_134107.1, forward strand.
CCCGTCGGCTGCTGCTTCTAGCCCGGGGTTTCTCGACTTGCTGTGTGCGCGTGAGTCGCTGGGGAACCTTGTTAGGGCAGATGCCCAGTCAGCGGGCTTTAGGCGGGGCCCGGGGGTCCGCATTTCTCTGGGATCTGGATCAGAGCATCAGATTTTCCCCATCCCAGAGCTCACTGCCCGGAGCCTCCCTGCCTCTCCCCTCCTCGCCACCCTCAGTCGCCTGCATGCCTGGCCCTCCCCTGCCCTCCTTCCACCTCCCCGCCCAGGTAGGGCGGCCCTCTGGATGGGCCGTGGCCACGGCCCGCCCTGCCTCTGTCAGAGTCCGAAATCGTTACAGAAGCCAGGTTCCCAGAAGGCCCTTTCGCCGGCTGGCCTTCCCCTGGCTGTCCCCAGGGAGGGGCGGAAGGAAGTCCCGGCCCCACGTCCCTCTCGTGTGCTCTGCGGATGCTCAGAGGTGGAAAGGCAGAGTCTAATTGCCCAGGCCTGTGCCAAAGCCCGGCCATTGACATTTATGGCGATGATAAGATAAGCAGGACAGAATAAGCCCGATGTGACCTTAGCCTGTCCTGATCTCCAAGCCCCGGGCTATGGAGGCTGGGGGTCAGGAAACCCAGAGGTGGCCAGAGAAGGAACTGAGAGGCGGGGGTGTCCGACAGGAGGCCGGGCCTCACCCATCAGAGGGGCACTCCTGCCCGGCACAGGGGCCGCTTGCTGCTTGTTGAGGCTGGCTTCCCCTGGGGCTGGGGTGCAGGCAGCCCTCCTGGGTCGTGGCAGCGGTGGACAGCCTGGTTGCCTTGGAGGTGGCTCTGCCCACTGCCCCGGCTGGATACTTAGGGCTTAGGAAGGCCGGGAGAGCCGCTGCCTCCTTTCCAGGTGAAGCCCACCTGGCCAGCCCAGGCCTCCCCCAGGCCACCATGTTTGGGACCCAAGCACCAAGTGACCAGAGGGACTTCAGGTGGGGCTGGGGCCACCGGGGCTCCTGTCGCCAGCGACTCCACCTCAACTTCAGAAGGAAGGGAAGAGGCAGGTGGTCTTTGCTGGCACTGTCTACTCACGCCACACCCCAGGCTGTCCGTCCCTCGCAGAGCAGGACATGGAAGGGACATGCTGCACCCATTTGACCCTCCCAGGACCTCGTGCGGTAGGCCCCACGGTCCCCTTGCTGCAGGTGCAGAAGCAGGCCCAGAGGGAGCAGGCTGCTGGGAGCAGAGGGAAGGAGCCGGGGGAGCAGGCTCTGGGCAGGGAAGCCACGTTCTCGGTGGGCCTGGGGGGCTTCCTGGGTGGCACGGACTGGCCGCTCAGTGAATCCATGGAAGGACCCTCTTCCGCTTTGAGGCAGCTCACACACACAAGGCAGGGCCAGGGCGAAGCCGCAGCCCCGATCTGAGTGCGAGAGCCAGGGGCAGGCGGAAGGGCCACTGCCTGGGATTGCCAGCCACCGGCCTGGGTTCAGTTCCGACTGGCCGTTCAATCACAAGTGACTCAGGCCAGTCACCTAACCTCTCGGTGCTCCTAAGCACAACTGGAACACGGGAGTGCCTGCCTCGCTGGGGTGTTGTAAGGAGTAAATGAGAGCACAGCATGTGGCACAGGGCAGGGCCTGGTGCCCCAGGCGGCCTGCCAGGCCTGTAGTTACTATTTATTGTGAGTGTGACTTGGAAGCTTTTCACCTGGTGTGGCTGAGTCCTCGCCAGCTGGTGGGGAAATCTCACCCTTGCCCTGGGGGTGGGCCTGCTCGGGCGGAAGGAGCAGGTTTTTAAGGCAGAGAGGGTCCACACTGCTGTGCAATCTCGGGCATGTGACTTAACCTCTCTGAGCCGTTCTCCTCAGCTGCCTTGCCTTGGTGTTGTCAGGGTTCAGTAAGAAGGCGATGTAATGCCATGGTAGGTGCACACTGTATGCATTGCTATTATGTGTGTTATTTAGTATTTCAGACCCAGGGCTACCTCTCCAGAATGCAGGATGGGGCACAGAGGTTTCTGCAGGGGAAGGAGGGGAGAGAAAACAGGTGCCTGAGGTTTCATCTTAACCAGGTACCCTGGGTGCCACTCTGGGCCCTCGTCCAATCACCAGACAGAGATGCCTGGGCCATGTGGACCCCCCAGACGGGGTCTGTTGTTGGGGGTCGTCTGGGGCTGGCCCAGACAGCGGAGGGTGGGCAGGGTCCTAAAACCTCCAGGTACTCCTGGTGAGCAGCCACAGACTCAGACATTTGGCTGGGAGACCCTCGTCCCAACTGCTTCCTGTTTTTCAATGTCATTTGGGAATGTGACATGCACCCCACCTCTGTGTGACCATCCATTGCCGGGTCAGCCCACGTGCCCTGCCTTCCAGCGGTCCTCAGTCCCCGTGAGCAATGCAGGCACCTGAAGCGCCTTTGAGACGATGTTGACGCCCACACCCCCACCAGCCCCGCGTGGTCCGACTGCCTGGGGACGCAGCCTGGGGAATCTGTATTTTTCTCGTCCCTGGTGACTCTGCTTCACACAAATAGACGTTGCTCCTGAAAACTTGCCTCTCTCCTTTTATAAATCACATCATTCTCAGCACCCCAGAGAGTCACTTTGCAAAGAAATATTGCAGTAAACTCTTTTGAGATGCGAGCGACCTCCCGCATCTGTTGTATAGCCCGGGATTGTGTAGGTGTGCCCCACACTGGGCCCTGCAGCGCCGTGGGAGGGGCAGTGGCAGAGGGGAGCTCAGGAACCCCACACCCACTGGGCAGCTGGGGCCCAGGCGGCCGAGGCAGCCCGTGCTGGAGCTTGGGAAGGAGGCAGACCCAGGGTTGTGAGGAGAGGCTGGGAAGTGGGGCGCCATGCACTGCTCTGTGGTTCATGACACAGGACCGTCCCGCTCTGTTCCCTCTTTACCTCCCTCCCTGGGAGACCTTGGTCAAGGCACTTGCCCTTGGCCCGAGCGTCCCCCGCTGGAGGTAACTGTGGGACAGGCCACCCCAGCTAGCCTGCAAAGCCCCACACTGTGACCAGAAGGAGAGGGAAGCTCTAAGCAGCTGGATTTGCCTCGGCACAAGGAGTCCTCTCAACCGTGCCGGGCTGCAGTGGGGGCCTGGGGACAGCAGGGTCCCCCCCAACCCTGCTGGCCTCTCCCCCGCCCCCAGCTCTCCCCAGGCTCCGAGGAGGACGAGGCCCACGAGGGCTGCAGCCGAGAGAACCTGGGCCGGATCCAGTTCAGCGTCGGCTACAACTTCCAGGAGTCCACGCTCACCGTGAAGATCATGAAGGCCCAGGAGCTGCCGGCCAAGGACTTCAGCGGCACCAGCGACCCCTTTGTCAAGATCTACCTGCTGCCAGACAAGAAGCACAAGCTGGAGACCAAGGTGAAGCGGAAGAACCTGAACCCCCACTGGAACGAGACCTTCCTCTTTGAAGGTGAGGCTGGTGCCACCCTCCCCACCCATGGTCACTCTTGCTGTCCAGCTGTCCCCACCCAGCCACACACATGGCCACATGCACAAACATGTGCATACATACACCTGCAGGTACACAAGCACACATGCAAGCAGGTATGCAGTGTGCACACTTGCATGCGTGCACGTGTACAGATACACACACACACACCTATACACACCCACAGGCATGTATCTTGGGCTGGTTAACCTGACTCATTTTGTGTCTAGCTGAGAGCAGGTCATAGGAGCCCAGTAGAGCCAGTGTCACAGCCACCACCTGGCATTTCAGCCCAGTCACAGAGCTCCTCTTAAGGAGGCCTGGGGGGGAGGGAGGCACCCATGGAATTCAGAGGTGGAGCATCCAGAGTGTGGTGTTACGAGCACAGGCTGTGGCCCAGGCTGCCTGGGTTCGAATCCCAGCTCTGCCACTTACTAGCTGTGTGATCTTGGGCGAGTTCCTGAACCTCTCTCTGCCTTGGTTTCTTCATCTATAAAATAGAGATAATAATAAAGCGAGGATTAAACAAATTACTACGTTATAAAAGCACTTAGAGCAGTACCTGACACCTAGAAAATGCTTGAGACCAGGTTGTTAAAAAACACACTCCATCTGTTGCTGACCCTCCCCTGCATGGGATGGGAACAGGGCCCTGACCCTGTCTGCAGGTGGCCGAGACAAATGTCCTGTCTCTCTCCTGCAAGCCCTCTCCGAAGGCCCCACCCTTCTCTCTTATCTCTGAGGATTCAAGGTAACCAGGAAGCTGGGCATGTGATTAGGGAGCAATTTCTGTCCCAGGGCCTTTGGGTGCTAGGACGCCGCTTAGAGAAGCCATAAGCCTTTCCTGAAAGCCTGGTTCAGCCAGTGAGAGTCAAGCCCTAATCCAACTGCCCGGAGCCCTGCTTTCCAGAACCTTCGGTGTGTACCCCCAGGGACCTTTCCCCGTCTTCTCTCCCAGCCACTGTGTGCTCCACCCCTTCTGCAAGGTGACGGCTTGCTCACCCACTAATAAGTCACTGAGGATGAGCAATGGATGCCCACGTGTTTGCTAGACTTTGGTCCCCCAGGTCAGTGTGGGGCCAGTTTAGAGACAGCACAACCAGCGAGCGGCTGGGCTGTCTCGAGGTGTGTGTAGCCAGCTGGCGGGGCGAGGTTGATGGGCAGAGCCCCAGTCCACCCATCCCTTCCGAAGTCATGTACCAGCATCAGCTGTGAGCTGGCCACTCTCCTGGGTAGTGGGAACGCAGAAAACAATGAGTCACTGAGTTACGGCCCTCAAGGCACCCCTGGTACAATGGAGGACTTGATGTGCAGATAATTACGCCATGCACAGCATGACAGGAGCTGTGGGAGCCCAGTGTGAGCTCACCTTGGTGGTGCTGAAGAAAACTTCCCAGAAGAGGGGCCATTCAAGATGGGTTCTGGTGGATGAGTAGGAGTTTGCCAGATTGGAGCCTACCTCCTCTGGTTTTAAAGAGTGCTAACTCAGGTGCTGGGACCTCTTGGAGCCCCCAACATTCCCCAAACACTTGTCCTCATTCATTTCTCCTGAATAGGTGCCAGGGATCACCTGAGCAGGGGCCCTGGGGAAGTCTGAGATGAATAACTCATAGCTTTCCCTTAATATAAGGAAAGGGGCCCTGAACGAATTTGAAGGATCTGCTGTTTCAGCTCGCTGCTCCTGCACGGGCTCCTGTGTGCTTCCAGCGCCTGGGTGCAGGTGCTAGACTGCGCCGGAGCTCTTCCTTTCCTTCCTCTGCGCCACCGGGCAGCGGAGGTGTTAGGTGTCCTCTCCTTCCTGCTCAGCCCGGGGTCAGGATCTCCTGGCCTCAGGCCTCCCCTGCTCCTCCCAGGCCAGCCCCATCTCGTGGCTCCCGCTTCACCTGAGCACGTTCCTGCGGCTCCACCAGGCAGCTCGCTGGCATTCATTCATCCGTTCCATTATTTATTCACTTAACAAATGTTCGTCGAGTGCCTACTACGTGCCAAAAACGGTGTTAGACGCTGGGACCCAGAGGTTGATAATAGAGATGCCTTCCTGGAACTCCTGGCCTACTGGGAGAGCCGGGCAGTAACCAAGGAGAAATCGCTGTTGCGGCTCTCACCACGCCTTTCGAAAGGAAAGCGCCAGAGCGTGTAGCAGGGGATCCGACACGGCCCCGGGGCGTCAGGAAGAGCTGGGACCTGAGGGATGAGGACGGCCGGGAGGGGGTGTGGTGGAGGCCAGCGTGTGCCAGGCCCTGAGGCTGTCGCAGGGCCAGCGCGGGGGCCGAGGGGGCTGGAGCCAGCCTCTGCGAAAGCGGTCACAAGACAGGCAGGGAGAGGACGGCCGGGCCAGACTGTGGGGGGACTGGAAGCCAAGGTAGGGTGCCCGGCTTTTATCCTGAGTGCACCGGGAACCATTGAGCGGCTGTAAGCAGGAGAGTGTCATGATGTGATTTCTATTTTTAAAAGGTCACTCTGGCTGCCGTGTTGAGAATGGGCCGTAGGACAGCGCATGGAGGCAGGGAGGGCATTCGGAGGCGCTTGTGGCTGTCTAGGCAAGGGGTGCCAGTGGCTTGGACGAGGGAGGTGGCAGTGAGAAGGGGACAGCTGCGGGAGGAAGAGCGGAAGGACAGACTGATGCATTGGAAGGAGGGGAGGAGGGCGGGGGACACGGGACACCTGTCCTCTCCTGAGCTGATGCCTTGGCCGTTTCCCTGTGCCCTGAGTGCCCCTGGGGCCTAGGTTCTGGCAGCTGCGGCCACCCCAGGAGGAGCCACTGGGCCACGCTTGCCTCAGTATAGTAGGTAGTAGGCTGCCCAGAGAGCGAGGGGCTACTGCCCGGCCGCCAAGAAGGACACAGGTGAAGGAGTGTGTGGATGATCCCAGTTCTGCTGTTTATTAGCTGTTGGACTTTGGGCAAGCCACCTGGGCCTCAGTTTCCTCATCTGTAAAATGGACAAGATACCATCCACCTTGGAGAATTGTTGAGCGATAACCCGTGAGACAATAACAGCTCTTGCTAGCTCCCCAGTCGGGTGGGTCTAATTGCAGCCAGGCGTGGCCCGCTGGCCTAGGTGGGGCGGCAGCGGGAGGGCAGAGGGCCTGCCACCTCCCCCTCGGCCTGCGTGGCCCCCTCGTTCCCTCTTCACTGGCACTCGTCCATCCCCCAGGCTTTCCCTACGAGAAGGTGGTGCAGAGGGTCCTCTACCTCCAAGTCCTGGACTACGACCGCTTTAGCCGCAACGACCCCATTGGGGAGGTGTCCATCCCCCTCAACAAGGTGGACCTGACCCAGATGCAGACCTTCTGGAAGGATCTGAAGCCATGCAGCGATGGGAGTGTAAGGACCCCGCTGGGGGGCCTTGGCTGGAGGGGCTCGGGCTGTGGCGGGGTGCAGGTGGGCAGCCCCAGGGAGCAGAGCCCCCACAGCAGCCTGAGCACCGCACGGGGCGCTGGGGCCTCCCCTGGTCTGTGAGGAAGAACCCGGTGGTCTGTTCCAGGAACCGGGGCCCTGGGAGGGGGGCAGCGTGCAGACTGCCAGATGAGGGAGGCAGTGGGACAGAGGTGACAGAGAGATGGGTAAGCTCCCAGATCAGGGCACAAGGCACCTAGTGGCAGTTGGGACAACCAGAGAGCTCCCCAACCATCCCCACACCCACCCTGTTGTCCCCCTGCAGGGGAGCCGAGGGGAGCTGCTCTTGTCCCTCTGCTACAACCCCTCTGCCAACTCCATCATCGTGAACATCATCAAAGCCCGGAACCTCAAAGCCATGGACATCGGGGGCACATCAGGTGCTGGGGCTCCTCACGGCAGAGGACTGGCGGGCCGGGGGGTCCTGGGGACACGGGCGTTGCACTGGATGTGGACAGCAGGGTCTGCGCTGTGACTGTCACCTCGCACCCCTCCCCCTGATCCCAGCTCCTCCACCCTGGAGACCTTGGTGGCCGCTTTGGAGCACCCTCAGGGCTGGCCTCGTGTGGACTGTCTTTCCCAGAATCACTGTGGCGGGAAGACCTGGGTTCTAGCCCCAGCTCTGACGCCACTTGTCTGTGACTTCGGGCAAGACCTGGCCTCTCTGGGGCTGGGTTTCCTCTTTCGTGTGAACGGGAAGGCACGAGGCGGTGGCTGAGGTCCGCCCGATGACACTCCCAGGTCTCTCTTGTGCCTGCCTGCCGGGCCTTTTCTCACCCCCTGTGAAACGCGTACGGCCCCTCCTGCCTCGGCTTCCACACCTGGGGCCCCACCCGCTGTCCCTCTGACCCTTCCCTACCGCCCCCAGACCCCTACGTGAAGGTGTGGCTGATGTACAAGGACAAGCGGGTGGAGAAAAAGAAGACGGTGACGATGAAGAGGAACCTGAACCCCATCTTCAACGAGTCCTTTGCCTTCGATATCCCCACGGAAAAGCTGAGGGAGACGACCATCATCATCACCGTCATGGACAAGGACAGGCTCAGCCGCAACGACGTCATCGGCAAGGTAGGGCAGGGCAGGCGGTGTGGCGCACACAGCTGGTGCCTCAGAAGCAGCGGCAGGGGGAGTGGTGGGCACCAGGAGGGCTCGGGGCCAGGCCCTTCCCTTCTTGGGCCTCCATTTCTTCATCTAAAAATGGGGGACTGGATCAGACCCTCCCTGAGCTTCCTCCCTAGGTGTCCTCCTGTGGGTTGGTGAGCTCAGGACAGACTTCTGGAAGAGCAGGGAAAGAAGGAAGTGGGACTAGCACTCTGGGAGGCCGGGGTGGGTGGATTGCTGGAGGCCAGGTGTTCAAAACCAGCCTGAGCAAGAGCGGGACCTCGTCTCTACTATAAATAGAAAGAAATTAATTGGCCAACTAATACACATAGAAAAAATTAGCCGGGCATGGTGTTGCATGCCTGTAGTCCCAGCTACTTGGGAGGCTGAGGCAGGAGGATCACTTGAGCCCAGGAGTTTGAGGTTTGTTGTGAGCTGGGCTGACACCACGGCACTCACTCTAGCCTGGGCAACAAAGAGACTCTGTCTCAAAAAAAAAAAAAAAAAAAAAAAAAAGGAAGTGGGAGAGAGAAATGCCCTGGATCTCAAAGGAAGGTTTTCTGGGTAGGACTCTTAGGGCAGTGACCGTCGCATGGTGTTCCCAGGGTCCCATGTGCACAGGGCGAGGGAGGGGAGGCGGTGTTGAGAGCAGTAGTCAGACTCCAAAGAAACTGACTTAGGTTCCCACCTCCTCTGCCAATAAACAACTGCGTAACCTTGAAGGAGTTGCTCGGCCTGTCCAAGCTTCAGTGTTCTCATCTGTAAAATGGAACCACTAATAGTGACCCTACAGAATTTCACAGGGTGGTTTAAGAATTGCCTGAAATATGTGGACAGTCCTGTAGAAAGTAACCTCTTCTTAACACATATTCGCCAAATTTATACATTGATTTTTTTCCAGGATGTGATTCTGTGACATAAACCCTTCCACTTTTCTACTTTGAAATGTCTATTCCTGGGTTTATTTGCAGTTTAGTGGTGAGAGTGTGGGCTCGGGGGTCACACTGCCTTGGTCCAGGTCCCAGCCCCACCTCTATGACAGCTGTAACCTCTCTGAGCCTCATGTCCTTCTCTGAAAATGAGAGTAGGACAGTCCTAACCTCACAGTGTGCTGGGAGGGTTAGATAAGATCATGCAGGTGGGGACGTTCAGCATAGTACTCGGAACATATATGTTAGCTAGTATTGTACTAAGAGTTATTTTTGAAAGGTGCCCACTAAGGGCGTGTGTGTTCATCAGGCCTGGCCGTTTGCCCAGGAGCAGCCATGGAACTCATGAGCAGGCGGGCAGGGCCAAGGGCAGATGCCAGGAGTGAGTGAGGGGAGAACAGAGTTCACCCAGGGAATTGCCGTGGGAGGGGAGAAAGAGAGAGGGAGACCTGGGCCGCCGCAAGGAAGGGAGCTGCAGTGAGGCATCCTCAGACGGATGGGAATAAGGACGTCAGCTGTTGGGGTGAGGGGACAGCCTGGCCTCAGGGAGGAGAGCTGCTCCTGCCTGCCACCAGGTACGGCACAGGGAGTGTGACTGGCCAACCCGTGGTCGCAGGTGGGATAGCTCCCGGCGCAGTGCCACCCATACATACTACAGAGAGAGCATGTGCTCCGCGCAGGGCTGGGGGCCCCCCGTGACCAGTTCAGGCCAAGGGCAGGTAACCATGTCTGTGTCGAGGTTCTTTTTGAATTAGCCCTTGGGAGGTGAATGCTCCGTAGATACCAATTACAGCTCCTTTTGAAACAGTCCTGCCTTCCATTGGCCAAACCAAGGCAAAGGCGGATTTGTTCTCGTTTTGGCCTGGGTGGCTTAGGGAGCCCCAGGGTCTCTGAATCCTTCTGACTCCCAGCCCCCGCTCAGCCCTGGAAGCCAGGAGTCTGCCCCTGCTGTCACCTGGCATCGCTCTAGACTGTGAGAGTCATATGGGGCTGAGGTTGCAATCGTGGCGGACACCTAGTGGCCCAGGCTCCATGACCCTTTGGGGGTGAATAGTCAGCCGGCTTTGGGGGGATGGAGCCCACTGACTGAGAGAACTTGCCACCATGCCCCGCTGAGCACACGGCACGCACCACGGCACGCACCACGGCACGCACCGTCCCAGCCGTCCGAGAGGCAGGTGACAGTGCCAGCCCATTGTGCAGAGGAGGCCTGGGCTGACCAGGGTCACTCTACCTGCGCCCAGCAGAGCTGGGGTTTTCTCCACTCTCTTTGTTTTAACTTTCTTTTTATTTCGGAATAATTTTGGATTTGCAGAAAAGTGGCAAAGGTAGGGCGGAGAGTTCCTGTGCACCCCTCGCCCAGCTTCCCCAGCTGTCAGCCTGCCGCGTTACCATGGCAGGCTTGCCCCAGCTTAAGGGACCAACACGGGTGCATTACTGTGACGTAAACTCCAGGCGTTATTTGTATTTCACCAGCTTTCCCGTTAATGTCCTCTCTCAGTTCCAGGATCTAATCCAGGGTATCACGCTGCACTGAGTTCCTTGTCCCCACTGGCCTGTGAGGGTCTCTGTCTCTCCTTATTCTCTATGATCTTGACCGTCTTAAGGAGCCCTGGCCAGCACCCTATGGAAGGCCCCCAATCCATGCACTTCCGCCTTTCCCCAATGCCTATTCTTAATCACCCACCATTCCCAAGGCTAGGTCAGCTGGGTCCGCCCTGAATGACCCTGGGGACCCATGCATGCGCCCCTGAGAGGCCAGGAAGCCCCAAACAGGGAGGCAAGATTGGGCTGGTAGTGCAGAGCCCAGAGACCTGGCTTTAAATCCCTCTGCACCACTTATACACTCTATGACTGTGGGTAAGTCTCGTAACTCTTGTGCCTTAGTTTCCCCATCTGAAGAATGGGAATGCTAACATGATAAACCTACCTCACAGTTGTAGGATTCGATGATCAGTGTCAGCGGTCCCCAACCTTTTTGGCACCAGGGACTGGTTTCATAGAAGACAATTTTCCCACGGGCTGGGGGTTTGGGGGTGGGGATGGTTTCGAGCACCTTACATTCGTGGTGCGGTGAAACCTCCCTGCTAATGCTAATCTGTACTTGCAGCCGCTCCCCAGCGCTGGCATCACCGCCTCAGCTCCACGTCAGACCATCAGGCCTTAGATTCTCGTAAGGAGAGCAACCTAGATCCCTGGCATGCGCAGTGTGCGGTCGGGCTATTGCTCCCGTGAGAATCTGAAGCCCCTGCTGGCGTGACAGGAGCTGGAGCGCAGGCGGTGACGCCGGCCATGGGGAGCGGCTGTGAACACGGACGCCCTGCCGCGCGGCCTGGCTCCTAACAGGCCTCGGACAGGTACCGGTCCGTGGCCTGGGGTTTGGGGACCACAGATCTATGCGTATGAAGCCTCTGGCTCAGTGCCTGACCTGTAGTAAGTGCCCAGGAGGCGGGAACGATTGTAACTGAGGCCAGCGAGGCAGGGCCTAACAGGTAGAGCAGAGTGGCCGTGGGGTGAACTCCTCCACCCCTACCTTCAGCCCCTCTGCAAAATAGGTCAGCAGTCTCATTCCAGAAGTCCAGGCATGCCCAGGCTGGAGTGGCGGGGATTGACCAGGAAAACAGGTCAGGCTGGCCGGGGAAGGAAGGAGGGAGCTTCTGCAGGGTGGATTGTCACTACAGGCAGAGGTCCTGTGGTCCCCACGCTAGGGTGTCATGGTGGAGTTGGAGTGCCACCCCCTGGTGGAGGCAGGAGACAGTGCCCCGGTGACTGCACTAATGCCACCCTCTCCCCTCTCTCCCCAGATCTACCTGTCCTGGAAGAGCGGGCCGGGGGAGGTCAAACACTGGAAGGACATGATTGCCCGTCCCCGACAGCCTGTAGCCCAGTGGCACCAGCTGAAGGCCTGAGTGGGGGCCAAGGGTGGCCCAGGGGGCCGAAGGCCTGGGTCCCCATCATGCCCTCACCACTTTATGCACAATGCCCGGCCTGGCCCCCCTGCCGTGGGTGAGGGGAGGACCCTGAGGGCTCAGCCAGGGAGGGGTCCCAGGACTCCACTGGGCCCCATTTCTAGGAAGTACCAGCCCCACCCCCCATCGGTCCAGCTTGGGGGAGGGGATCTGGGAGCCATTTTCCTGCTTTGCCCCATTCCTTCCTGACTTGCTGATACTAAAGAAGTGGGGGAGAGCTCAAGAGCCAGACGGGCAGATGGGCACATCCCTCCAGAGGCCCGCCAGGTGGGCATGGTCCCCCGTTTTCTTTAAGGCAGTGCCTGGAGTGGAGAGAGGCCACCCGCTCCCCAGCCCGACGTGGGCCCAGGGGAGGGAGGCCGAGGCGTTTGGCCCCGGCCTGGCCAGCAGAGGCCCATCCCCAGGGCAGTTTCAGGTGCCGGCTGGGCCCTGAATGCCAACGATAGTGTACAGCCCGCTCCGGGTCCTGGAGCTGCGGCCCTGTGTGTCGTGTTGTGTCCACTGTGTGCGCGTGGGGGCGCTCGCCCCCTGTCCCGTGGGGCTGGCAGTGCTGAAGACTGCAGAGAAATCAGGTTTCCTGAAGGTGAGGCGGGGCTGGAGGCCAGGCCGGGAGAGGAGAGGTGGCAGGGCTGAGTTGGGTGGTAGGGAAAGAGGGGCAGAGACCCCGGAGCTGGGCTGAGAACTGGGCTGCCTCCTGCCATCGCCCTTGTCTCCCCCCTTTGCCCTCGGTGCCTCCCTCCACTCAGATCCTCCGGTTGCCCCTTCCTCAGCAATGTCATCTCTTGAATGTCGGTTCACACTTTTTAGGCACCTACTGTGTGCACAGCATTCCACCAGGGCTCCCTTCCTTCTCGGGGGTCCCAGGCCCCCACTGGCTCTTCCCTGACACCCTCATCCACAGACCAGCCCCCCAGCCTTCCCAGATCTCTCAGCCCAGCCACGCTGGCTGTCCTGGCCACACTTCCCGGCCTCCTTCCCTTCCTCTCCCTGCCTGTGCGGCCCCCACCCCATCCCTCCGCCCCTCCCCCCATGCTGCCTGTGGCCGGCCCTTCCCTTTCATTCCCTCTTGTCCTGGGTGGTCTCTGATGTCCCATGGCCTGACCTTCTCCAGGACTTTCTTCTCACCCTTTCCCACTCCTCGGTCCCCAGAGCAGCTCCACCTGCCCCCGCCACCCCGGGGCACAGTGCTGGGAAGTGAGGCAGCGAAGGCCAGGACCCTGTGAGTTCTGAGGTTGCCCCACGCAAAGAAGCGGTGGTTTCTCTGCCTCCGCCACTGCTGAGACTAGAACTGGCTTCCCCTTGGAGACAACAGATTTCAGGATGATCCCTGCTTAAGCCCTGCCATCCCCACGTGCGTCCTCATATTGATATAAGACCCACCTGGTGACAGAGCCTCAAATCCTGGGGGTCCGCGAGCCTGGGCCCGACATTCCCGGAACGCACCGCCAGGTGGCGCCTGGACACCACAGTCTCCACCGCAGTTCTCCCCTTGATGGGCCTGACGGTCCAGGGAAAGGGGTCTCTGGACAGGGTCCCCACACCCAGAGCTGGGCGAAAGCACAGCCGCCTGGGAACCATTCTCCTTTAGTAGGCTTCCCCTCGAGCTGAGCGTTCTGCTCTGTGCAGTAGACGGGTCACCTTTGCCCCGTAACAAAATTTTCGCAAATTAAATCTCCCCCCCCCCCGCCCCGCCCCCATCCCCTCTCCTTGGGACCTGGAGGAGTATCATACATAGTAGGTGAATCGTTTTGTAGAGTGAAGAATGCTGATGTAAAGCAAATAGGCATCCATGTTCCTTGTAAATCCAAATGTTTCTATATTGTAGCTTTGCTTAAAATGGGGTCTGCCCCAACCGCACCCTCCTCACCGGCAGGACGGCAGGGCGGCGACCTCAGAGGCTGTGTGTGGCAGTTGGAGAGGGTGCTGTCCAACCTCGAGAGGCGGAGGGGAATCTGTCATTCTCTGGCCCTCCCTTGGATCCATCTCGATTTCTTGTGCCCCCTCCCCCACCCCACCGGGGCCCCCTCCCCTGCTGGAGGCCTCCCCAAGATGCAACCGCTCCTGTGCAGTGGGCCAGGCAGTGGCGGCCCCCTTTCCGAGCCCCGCCTACAGAGCTCTTGGCCAATCACCTGCAGAGAGCATCTCCTGGCGGGGTCTGTTCCCAATCGGACCCCACCCAGGCACACTAGTGGCCCTGCCTGGGGTTTCCTGGCACCCTGAGTGCAGCTGTAGCTCCGGAACTCTGGGGAAGGGCGGCAAGTGGTGGGCAATTGGGCCAGGTGAGCTGGCCATGGGAGGCGACAGGTGGCAGGAGGCAGGGTTGGTCTAGGGCATAGGAGAGCAGGGAATGGGGGAACTTGAGGGTGGAGGAGGGGCACCGGAGCCCTGCCACCATCCCAGGACCTTGGGAAAGTCACCCACACTCCCTGGGCCTCAGTTTCCCCATCTGTAAAATGATGGTAATAATACTTCACCTACCTCATAGGGGAGGTTGTGAGGCCACCATCACCTGACCTGGGGGTCATGGCAGGAGGACTCTGAAGGTGCTACCTGGGAGCAAAGTGTTATTAGTGAAACCTGAGAGCAAAGCCCACCTGCCCTTCCCCCCAGAGCCTCCAGAGATAGCCAAGGCCAGCCCAGGCCCATCTGTCTCTTCACTGTGTCCCAGGCGCCTTCATGAGCGTCACCTACCGTCTTTGTGGGTGCCCTAGACTTAGTTGTTACCTTGTTCAGGTATCCTTTCTTGTGACCATTTCCCCCGTAACTGCTGTACAAATTCCACCTGCCCCAGGACCCCATACCTGCCCACTGGCACCAGATGCCAGGGAAGGGACAAAGGAAAACAGCCACAAAAAAGCCAAGGGGGCCCCCAAGGCCTCCAGGGGTGGGGATTGGTGGCCGCTGTTTGTATTGTGTTTGAGTCCTTGAGCGCAAGTGTTTTATAAAAAACTAAAAACGCACTGTCACAAAAAAAATTTTTTTTGCAGCGAAGAGAAATGAAGAAAAACTGAAGAAAAAAAAAAAGGAAAAAAGAACCATAGAAAATTTTTCCACCACATGCACCCTCTAAGCCAGCAAGATTTCCTCTTTGCAAATTCATATTTTTGTGGGAATGGGCCCTGCTTTTTGTGGCAGGGCCTGTTCTGATTAATAAAGGATCGTGAAAAAGTAGGGCCTTGGCTGTTTCCTGCGTGGGTCCCAGCCTTCTGTCACCTCCCCGGGGGAAGAGGCAGCGGGGTGAAGGGGATGGGGAGCCCTGGGCTGAGTCTCCCCCAAGCTTGTCACCTTTGGGATTTGATTTCTCTGGTGATCAGGCCCTTCCTGAGCTTTCAGCCCATCCCCAGATCTAGAATATGAGCCCACCAGCTGCGTTTCCCTGCCCAGATCCGCTGCTTCTCCCAGATCAGCCCAAAGCAAGGCTCATTGGTAGTGGAGTCTCTCTAGGCCTCGGGGTGCCCCTGAGCTCACCCAGCATGACATCCCCTCCCTCGGTTCCCAGGGGACACTCGTCACCCTCCAAAGCAGGTCAGACAGACCAAAGACAGGGGACCTTCACCTTCCCCACCACCGCCCGCTGGGCCACTGCGGTTTCGGGCCCATGTCTCCTTCCTGGTCCGCGTGGGGGAGAAGAAAGACACAGCTCTAGGTCTCTTGGCTGGGCCTGTGGCTTCTCTCAACCCTCTTTTAGTGGAATTCTTTAGGATTAGAAAAGTCTCTCCAACTCAAGAGCAAGTTCCAGCCTGAGGGCCTGGGAATCTGGGTTCCAATCCCTTCCCTCTCTGGCCTGTGTGGCCCTGGGCAAGCTGTCTCTTCCTCCTCCATGTTCTCTCTGTCCCCAGGAAGCAATAACCACCCGACCCCTCCCTCCCCACACACGGCCCAGGGCAAGCTGAGGCCTGGCAGCTCTCAGGGCACTTCAGAAGGGAGATGCTACATCTGTTTGGGACACAGGCGCAAGGAACGAGCACACCCCCGCTGTCACGTGTCATCTGCTGGTCCCCGCCCTGCTCTGGGGTGAAGCCGCACGCATGCCCCCCCAGCACCTGGGGCCGGCAGCTGCCTCCTCAGGCTGCACCTGCTCCCCCACCTGAAGCTGTGCACCCCTCCCTTTCTTACAACCCGGCTTAAACGTCCCTTTAAAAGGTGGTTATTTCTTGTGGCTCTTGATCTCTGTTCCAGAGATTGGAGGGAGCCCTGGGGGTCAGGTAAGTAGCCTCAGGAGCACCCCGTGTCAGGCTCCTGTTCTGGCGTTCTCCCTGAAAGCAGCCGTGGAGAACCGAGCCTGAGAGCAGAGACAGCTGGGGCCCAGCAGAAGCGGCCGTCCCTTGCCACCAGCTCTGGCCTCTTCCCTGGACTTTTGGCCTCTTTCCTCTGCTTCTGCCTCTTTGGGTCTGTCTTCATTCACACCTCCTCTGAGACAGTTGTCCATCCCCGCCTGTACTCAGGATCACTGCCTTCTGGTATTTTCCTTCTCCTACAAGTCCCACCCAGACACCACAGCTTTCTGGAAGGCCGTCCTGGGCCCCATCCTGCTCTTCCCTCCCTCCCCCCGCAAAGACGACCAGAAGGACATGGCTCCAACACGCTGTGTGCCCCAGCTCGTGGCTCCCTGACCATCTGTTTCCCGTGATTCGCCCCGCTCCCCGTGTCTGTGTCCTGTGTGTGTCGTGTCGTGTCGTGTCGTAGATTGTGAGCCCCCGGGCAGGGATCCCTGTCTGAAAACACGCTGTGTGTAGCACACCTCGGTGTGCTAATAAATGTTCATCTTCAGAACGAGAGTGGCGGGTGTCTTGAAGCTTTGGGACAGATGGCTGCATACGGCTGTGTGGTGGCATTGGAAGCAGGGAGGTGCTTGCTGCACGCTGTTCTCCCCCTCTCAAGCCCCTGGGGGGGGAAGGGGGGAATGGTGACAACAAAGCTGGGAAAGGGTCCTCCCTCCCACCAGAGACCCTGCTGCCTTGCCGGCCAGGGTCTGCGTGCCCAGAGGCTCCAGGAAGAGAGATGAGGCTGCAATACTCATCCATTCCGCCCTCAGAGGCCACGGCCAGCCCAGGTCAGAGCAGCTCCTCCCTGGACGGCACTCACGCGCCTGGCCCGTTTCCTGCCCTGCCGCCTCCTCTCTGCCTCCTCATCACGTTCCCACAGCCCGCCTTCCTCCTCTGCCGCCAGTTTCCTTGGCCTCTGCCCCTGGATCCTGGCACAAACAGGATTCTGCCAGGCCTTCCCTGCCCTGCTCCCCCCACCCACCCACCCCTCACTGCCCCAGCTCAGCACCTGGCCGGCGCCCTGCTCCCCAGAGACCAAGCGAAGCCTGGGGAAGCTGGGGCGAGGGAGTGCTAGGACCCCACTACAGTGCTCTCTCCATCACCGAGGGGAGCCGTGATGCCCAGCTGTTCCTGGCAATAGCCCCCTCCCTACCCTTGTCCCCCCATTTCTACACGGACACAGAGAACCTCAACAGTGCTCCAAAGCCAGGCAGCAGCACCGCTTTAACGAAATTCCCTAACTTTCCAGAAGGGAGTGACTGCTCCTGACAGTGGGGAGTGAGTAGGCAGCAGAGCCGGGGACCAACCCTGACAATCTCCTCCCTTTCCCGGGGAGAAACTCAGCCTCGGCAGCCCCTGCTTGGTTGGCAGTGACCGTGGCTAAGGGTGCTGTGTTTGACAAAACAAAAGGCCAGACCCTGTCTCAGGACGGCAGTGCCTCTGCCCACCAGTGCTCAGTGAAGGCAGCAGGGGAGGAGGTTCCGGGAAACAGACCAGGGAGGGGAAGGAAGTCTGAGCTCTCTGATGCCAGCAGTCACTCCGTGGTGACCATGGCTCTCTCCGTAGTCCCCTTCCCCCCTTTCTGTGAAAGGAAGGTAGAGAAATACTGTGGATGGAGCGCTGAGCTGCAGCATCCCATCTAAATAAACCCAACTCCTTGTGTACAGACAGAGAAACTGAGGCCCGGGGGGCACTGACAAGGTCACTCTGCCAATTACAGGACTTCGACTAGAACCCATGCCTTTTGATCCCAAGCACGGGGACACCCCCTGCGCTGTGACACAAGCTACAGGCCAAGAGGCCAGTTTCTGGTCAGCTGCAGCTCCTGCCCCACCTGAGTGATCATCTATCTGATCTCTCGAATTCCTGACTGCAAATTCCCAGGCCCCAGGAAGGCCCAGTGACCCTGATGGAACATCAACACTGGGGAACCCTGGAAGGGACAAGGTCTGGAGCCCCAGACCCCTCTTCCTCCGATCCTCCCGGCCCACCCCTCTTTCTGTGTGTTCAAGGCCGTCCCTCTCGCTTGCAAAGTGGCTGCTCCAGGTCCACGCCCAGCCTCCTCCTCAGCCAGGGCCCAGCCATGTGCCAGCAGAGCCGCTGGGCAGGACCTGACCTGTTGGCCCCGTATGACATCAGCCCCTGTTGCCATGGCGATGGAGGCCTGGCAGGATTTTCTCATGGGAGATGGGCCACCAGGCTTGAAGTTTTACAATTTTCTTCCTTTCTTTAAACCTTTATTTATTTTTTTTCTTCTCCTGAACGAGGAGAGAAAGTAATGCCAAAACTAAGCAAAAAGAGACTAAGAAGGAGAGAGAGAGAAAGACGAAAATAGAGTGAGAGGGACGAAGGGAGGAAATGTAGGGGCGCGGAGGGGTGGAAGAGCAGCAGGGCCAGCGAAAGGTCAGCCCATATAAAGAGCCCAAGAGCCAGGAGCCTGAGAACTAAGCCGGGGAAGAGGGACAGCCGGGCCGAGGGAGGGTACGCTGGACGGGAGGGCAGCCTTGAGTGGCCGAAGCCACTCCTGTCCGACGAGTGCTCCTTTCCCAGACAGACAGCACACAACAGCCGGCCAGGTCAGCCTGACACACAGCGGGGGCACGTGGGCGGGGGCAGTGCCAGAGAGAGCCCAGGGTCCCCACAGCAATGGGACTCAATGCTCCCAGGGCTTATAAATAAACAGGCACATGGGAAACGCACATTCTTTCTCCAAGAAATATAATTTATGTTTACAGCCAGTATTTTTTTTTTCCTAAAGAAAACACTACCATGCGGGGCCCTTGCCCCGACAGTGTCCCTGAGTGTCCTCAGTCCTGTCCCCCTCCTCCTGTTATTGCTTGGATAGGAAAGATCTGGCCCTGGGAATTACAGAGCAAGGCCCCTCTCCTCTCCTCACCCCCTCAAGGCTGTCCTTGGTGACAGAGTGGGGGCACACAGTGCCTGTCCTGTGCCTCTCGCTGTGCCAGCCACCCTGGCCGTGCCCATTTAAGGGAATGGAGAGTGCAGGCAGTGGGAGAGGCGCTGAGCAGCCTCCCAGAGCAGAGAGCCCCTCTCTTCAGCACAGGAGGCCCTGGAGGCACAGTGGCTTCTTTTCAAACTTGACAGCTGGAAGGCTCAGGCTGTGGGGAAAGAAGGGAGGGCTCTCTTTGCCCAGCAAGATTCCAGGCCCATGCTGGGAGAAGAGAACAAAATATTAGGTGCGGGAGGAGCCCCTGCCTTCTGTGCCCCATACAAATCTCAGGGGCCTGGGAGGTATGTACTATGAGCCCTGACAAGGAGGGAGGGCACCTGCGGTGTTAGGGCCTCATTCTCAGTTTCCCGCTTCTGTCCTGGCACCGGCCCCACTGCAAGCCCCTGCCCCTGGGCCAGGCCCTCCTCCCAAGGGCAGTTCAGCCTCACACAGGCACACGGTCCACCCCAGAGGTAGCAGCTCCTGCACCAGAAAGGATGTGCCTCCGTCTAGGAGATCCAAACCCTAGAAGAAGGGAGGGTGGTGGGTGACCTGTGCATCCAAACTCAGCCAGAGGTGATGATTCCGTGGATCCGTGGCCCTGGTTCCAGAAGGAAGCTGGCACCTCTGTCGTGTTATCAGTGGCTCTATCCGACTGGACCCAGCCCAGACTTCTTGGTCTGACAACTGCTCACAGTTCAGCCAGGGCCGGTCTTCTCACTACCCAGGAGTATCTGAAGATGGCCCCCAGGCAGCTCGCCCAAAGTGGCCCCTCCATTGCTCCAAGTGGGGGCCTACTGCTCCCCCAGGCCTGGGCAGCCAAAGCTTCCCAGGGCCCCTCCTTCCAGAGCGGCCGAAGCCCATGACCCAGAGCGCAGGCTCAGGTGCCCAGTCCTGGAGCGGCTTCCAGGGCGCGGAGGCTGCCCCCGGTGGGTCGCAGAGCCCGGGAGCCAGCGCCCCCTATGAGCAGGTCTTCTTCCTCCTCATCCTCAAAGGCCCGCGCCGGGCGCCGGGGCGGTGGCCGGGGCGTGGGCTCGTCACGTTCGGCCATGCGCTCGACGGCGCCCTCCCCCACTAGGAAGACGGTGTCGGCGACACGCGGGGGCCCGGTGACCGGGTTGTGGTCGTAGGAGAAGACGCGCAGCGCGCGCAGCGGGTGCAGGTCGGGGAAGCCGCCCAGGCGGTTGCGGTCGAGGTCGAGGATGTGCAGGCGGCCCATGCGCAGCAGCGCGGGCGGGAACTCCTCGAAGCGGTTGCCGTAGAGCCAGAGGCCGCGCAAGCCCGTCATGCGCGGCAGCTCGGCGGGCAGTGCGCGCAGCCGGTTGTCGCCCATCTGCAGCGACTGCAGCGCCACCAGGCGCAGCAGCGGCCGCGGGAAGCGCCGCAGGAAGTTGCCCTCGATCCAGAGGCAGCGCAGGCTCTGCAGCTGCGCGAAGTCGGCGGGCAGCGCCAGCAGCCGGTTGCTGCCCAGGTAGAGGCGCGTGAGGCGCGGCAGGCGACACAGGCCGTCGGGCAGGCGCTCGAGCTTGTTGAAGTCGAGCGCCAGGATGCGCAGCTCGCGCAGCTCCTCGATCTCCTCGGGCAGCTCGCGCAGCCCCGTGCCGCTCACGTACAGCTTCTGCAGGCGGCTCAGCGCGCACACGGCGCTGGGCAGCCGCCGCAGCCGCCGCCCGCTCAGCTCCAGCTGCTGCTCGCCGTTGCGCAGCTGCTCCTCCGCGTCCGACGGCAGCTCGTCCGGCGTGGACTCGGCGATGCCCATGGTCACCGGCCCCGGCCGGGGCCGCCACCGCCCGGCATCGCCCCGCCCCTGCTGCCCCCCGGCCGCCCCGACGGGGCCAAAGAGTAGCCGGCCCCGGGGCCCCCCGCCCGGGCCTGGCCCTGCGCCGGGAGGGGGGCCGTGCCGGGCCCGGAGGAGGCGCCCGTTCGGGGCCCCGCCGCCTCGCGCCGAGTTCCGCCGCCCGCCCTCGGGCCTCCCCCGCTGCCTCCGCCGGAGGCCGACTGGCTCGGGTTGGCGCTGACACGCAGCTTAGCGACCCGTCGCCCTGGCAACCTCGACGCGCATGTGGCTGCCAATGAGGCGGAGGGAGGGCGGGGCGGGGCGGGGCCAAGGCGCCTCCGGAGCGGGGTCCCGGCGCCCGAGCCCGCCCTGCCCGCCCATCCCGCCCACCCCGGAGCAAGCACAAGCCAAAGGACCTCCTCCCTTCAAGCCTGGCGCTGTGCTGGCTCTGAGACCCGACGTCCCACACTGTCTACACCTCCAACCACAGTGAGCCGTTGGGCGTGTGATCGGGTGCGCCCCAGAGCCGCGGGTCCAAGAGGAAGAAACCGATGACCGGGGAAACGCCGGCGCGGGACCAAGGACTCTGGACAAGCGGCTCTCAAGGAGGGCTGGGGGGCTCGGTCACTGCAGACCATTCACGTCCAGCGGCGTGCGATCAGTCTCTCTGCTGGAGTCACTTCCATGCAGTAACTCCAAACAATATTACTTTCTGGCACTTTTCACACCGCGGGTTTGCGGGAACCGGGGCTTGGCTCCGCCCCATGCCCATCCCTTGCCCACAGCCCCCTCTTTAGTGCGCTATCTCCTGCCAGTTCCCTCCACCCATGCGCAAGGTCTGGGTGTGGCTGCGGTGGACAGAGGACTGGGGCAGGTGGACGCCTTTGAGCGCCGCCAACGATGACCACCCTCACTCTGACGCTCCTCCTTGCGCTCGCTACCCCCAGCAGCCATTCGCCCCTGCCTTCTCCCTCCCCGTGTGGTGCCCTCCTGCCAGCGCTCCTGGCAGAAAACCACTTGCTCCCGTTTACTGCGAGCTTACCATATGCCCAGCGCTATGCCAAAAGCATGGCATGGAGTCCTTTCCACAGCCTAGTAGATACCCTCATCACCGTCACCCCAATTTTAAAGATGGAGAAACTGAGGCTCAGAGAGATTTGACTTGAGCTGGGTGACTTTGAGCTGGCTGACTTGCCCAAAGTCACCCAGCTGATGAGCAGCTGGGATTTGAAACCAGGGAGTGTGACTCCTGTGACAGCCTGTGCTCTTAACCATCTATCTACCACCCCAAATAAACGGAAATGAGGATCATTCCACCCCTGGCAATGAATTTTCTCACAACAGAGCCTTTCACTCTCATGACACAATGACAAGGAAGACATTATAATCCCATAAGAAAGATGAGGAAATTGGCCCCATAGGGATTAGGCAACCTGCTTAAGGTCCTACCAAGAGTAGAAGCTGCAGCCAGGAGCCCGGTCTGCAGGCTCCATGCCTCCTCCATCCTGCCTCCTCTTGAACCCCGCTAGTGTGACCCGTGTAACTGTCTGAATGGACTGACCTCAGGACAGCACCCTGTCCTTTGGCCCACCCCACTGCCATCCCCACTGCAGGGAGCAGGAGGGAGGGAGGTCAGTGCCAGGGCAGAGAGCAGCTGCCAGTGCAGCCCGAGGGTGAGAACCGCACCCGCTGGAGTGCAAGCTGCTCGGGCAGGCTGGCGCAGACGTCTCCTTCCCTGCTGGCGTCGGCTCTGGCACGTAGTAGACACTCAATGAAAACTTTTAACCCTAAGGACAATGGAGGCAAATGTTGCATACAGTGAAATGCATAGATCATGAGTGTACAATTGGATGGGTTTTCACAGACACACACACCCCTGTCCCGTCACCACCCTGAGAGTTCCCTCGAGCCTCTTGCAGTCAATGCCCACCTCCCAGAGGCAACTTTGATCCTGACCTCTACTGACATGGGTCAGTTTTACCTGTTCTTGAATTTCATACAAATGAAATTATTCAGCACATATTTTTTTTTTGCTCCTGTTTTTTGGTTGTTTCTGTGTGTGTGTGTGTGTGTGTGTGCTCAGATACTAATACATTTGTTTGTTAAAAAGGAATGAAAGGGCAGAGGAATAGCCATTGTAACACAAGAAGGGGTGTCAGGAGTCAAACAGGTGATGGGGACACGGAGTCAGGTGTTGCTCTGAGCCAGGGACAAGCAAGCAATGGACCGCCATTCAGGGAGACGGTGACAAGGTGAAATCAGGACTCCAGGCCAAGGCAGAGGACCCAGGCAGAGAATGAGCAGAGCCCAGAGCCCAGACCTGGGTGTAGAAGGATTCTCAGCCCCGGCCCAGACTTCTCTTAAGCCCCAATGCAACTCTCTCTCTTCTCCTCTTTTAGGAGGACTTCTTAGAAGAGGAGGGCCCCTCAGAGACAAGAAAGGTGGGGACTGTCCAGCCAGGCTGATGGGATGAAGATGAGCCCCTCCCCCCGGCCCCCATCACCCCACTGCCCCCAGCAGTTCCCCACCGAGGGAAATGGGCTGTGGAGGAGGAAGCTCAGCCAGCCCGGCCTGGCCACATGGCTGGGCTGGCGCTCCAGGACCGAGCAGCCCCCTAGGGCTCTGTTGGCACAGGCACCAGCCACAGGAGCCCTACACCCCAGCGCCAGCCTGGCACAGCTTCCCGGGGCCGAGAGCATGGAGAACCAGCCCTCTTCTTTCTTCAAGTCTTTTTCTTGCTCTCGGTAGATCCTGTACCTTCGCCTCCCACCAGGCCCTTCTCAGTGGGTAAAGGTAAAATGTGCTGGCGTTCCGGGCCCACGCAGGCTGGCAGTGGGGCGATCATCGTGATGAATCACGCTGGCACCGCGGGCGCCCGGTCCTTGTTGAGGCGTCACTAATGAATTAGCTTCACCCCCAGCACGGGGCCTCTCAGCCTTTCCCCACTTCACAGGAAGGCAGGAAACCGAGACCTGGGAAGGGGAAGGCGGGGAGAGGGCTCTGCCAGCTCCAGGCATGGGTCCCAGACCCAGCCATGCCCTCTGCCCACACACGCGCTGCAAAAATACGCCAAGTTCAGCCCCCCAGAAACTGCCTCTGCTCCTAATCACGAGCTTTAACAATTGTGCCCACCCCCAACTCTGTATTTTTTAAAGAATTTCTTGAGCTACAGAAAAGGTACAAAGCTCCCTGTGATAAATACACACATGCCCAGTATCCAGCATTGACAATTGCTCACACTTTGTCATACTTACATCTATTTTCTTTTAGCTAAAAGGAAGAAAACAGCACATGGAATATAAAAGTCTCCTTTGTGTCCCCTCCGGTGTGCCCACAGGCACCTCCGCCCTGACCCTGCCGAGGCCCCTCTTGCTCCCCCACCTGCCTTGGCGCCAGGATCACTGTGGCTGCTGAGACTCGGATAAGATCATGGAATGTTAGCATCGTAGGTTCTAAGACGGCAAGGATTCAAGCCTGTTAGAACCAACCATGAAAAGTCAGAGCTGGGAGGGTGCTTAGCTCCTCTGGGAGATCATAGGATCTTTTAAATGTCTACAAGAAGCTGGGGACCCTTGTCCCAGAAAAACGAATGGAGACAGGGACTCACCAACAATGTGCACAATTCCCATGGGTTCATGTCCTCCTGAGGGTCTGGTCCAACTCTCTCATTTGGCAAAAAAAAAAGGAAAGTGATGATGTCCTTCCAGCTATGGCCCACTCCCCTTGCCTGCACCAGCCAGAACTTGAGTTCCTGCCATCTTTCAGGTATTCATTCGACAAACATCAATCACCTAAGCAGCATCTAGATACTGGGGATTACTGTGAATGTGAACACAGTAGACAAAAATACCTGCCTTGGTGGAACTTACATTCTTGGAAGTGGATAGCCAGCAAAATGCACGTGTCAGGTTAGGATCGGGCTGTGGAGGAAACGAAGCAAGGAAGAGGGAGCAGGAGGACTGAGAAATGGGTGTGGGGGCTGCCATTTAAAGCTGAGTGGCCAGGGGAGCCCTCAGTGAGCAGATGGCATTGAGCAGCAGTGGGGGTGCCAGCCGCCCGGATGTCTGGAGGGGATGCGTTCTTGGCGGAGGGGACCGCGGTGCCAAGACTCTGGGGTGGGAGTGTGCCTGGGCCTTCAGGACAGCAAGGAACCCAGGGAGCAGGGGAAGCTGGCAGCCGATGAGATGAGAGAGAGGAAGTGGGGCAGGGGCCGGCCAGAGAGGGCCATCGTGGAGACTTTGGCTTCGACTCTGGGTGAGAGGTCACTGGGGGACTTTGTGCAGCTGCAAGACAAAGACGTGTGTGTGTGTGTGTGTGTGTGTGTGTGTGTGTGTGTCAAGGGAAGGAGCTTGTGTAACTGGTACTTTCCCATCTTGCTTCCCTCCCACGTGATAATGACAGTTGTCATTTACTGAGCACCTCCAGGCTGTCAAATTTACCCTTTATTGCAGCTCTGCCAGGCAGGTGCTGTATTTCCCACCACCCTCCTGCTCTACAGATGAAGACATGGATTCAGAGAGGTTAAGTAGCTTGAGCAAGGCCACACAGCTGGTAAGAGACAAAGCCAGGATGCAAACCTAGTCCATCTTATTGCAAAGCCCCGGCTTTTGCTACTAAGTCTCATTGACCCTCTCTTAGCTGGGAGAAATCAGAGACACCACCCAGGGTGCCCAAAGCTTGCCCCATCCTGCAAATGGCAAAAGGATTTCCAGGAGCCCCCTACTTGGAGATTTTGATGTTGCCAGAGAGAATAAGAGTAGCTAAGAGCCACAGCACTCCCCATTTCCCAACCCAGGCCCCAGCGCTCAGTGTGTTTGCCTACCTTCGGGCGGGGGAAGTATCCTAAAACCCACAGGGCAAGCCCAGGAACCCCAAAACAGGTTCAAGAGGACAGAGCAAAGAGGCCCCAAGTCCTGGATCACTGTAGGCCTGTGATCTGGGCTCAGGGTTTACCTGATAGCAAATTCTATGCAGTCTCTCCAGTGGATAGTCGAACTTGCCAAGCTGGATCGGACACCACCAGCCCACTCCCCCACCCCCCTAAGAAACTGGAGCCCAGGCATGCCCCGAGGATCACGTTCCCCTGGAACCCTAGCTCTGTAAGTCACCTGCCTGGTCTGTTGAAAGCTGAGAGTCCTCTGTGGCACATACTCCACCCGCCCCCTGCAACAAGGGACACCAGAGCTGGAGCAACAGAGGCCGAGGGAGAGTGAGGAAGGGGAGAAGCTGACTTGGTGCCATGCCTCCATGCCACGGATGGAAACCTGGCCATCCTAATGGGGTCTGGTAGGCCACCATATTGCAAAACGGGTTCCAGGCATGATGGCTCCTTCCTCCTGGGAAGAGGCCACAGTGGCCATGGCTGGCAGCTGCCCTTACGTTGATTCCTTCCTGGACTTGCTGCCAAGTGCAAATCGGATCTTCTGCTCGGAGACTACAGACTCAGGTCCCAACAAAACCACCAAGGACTCGCCTGGCCTGGTCCTCTGTGGCAGGGGCTGCTAAGGATCACCAACTTCTGTTTTCCCCCTCTTTTTCCTGGACACTCAGCAAAACTACTTCTCCCAGGCCCAGGGGGCAGGGCTCCGGAGGAGCACTGGGCTGACGGATGTGGGCAGAAGTGAAACATTCCACTCCTGCAATCTCTTTTATCTTCTGCAGTGTTAAAGATGGAAAGGAACCTGGATCCCTGAGTCACCACATGGAGATGAGCTATCTGACCCACATTAGATTGAAGAGAATGAGAAATAAATGTTTAATATGTTTAGCTGTTTAGACTTCAGGGCTGTTTGTCACAGAATCAGCCTGGAATGACCAACACAATTGCTCTCAGTTTCTCAAACTCATCAGCTTCTTTCTACCCCAGGACTTTTGCACATGCTGGGCCCTCTGCTTAGAACCCTCTTCTTCTCACTCTGCTTGGTTTGCAGTACTCATCCTTAAGGTCTCAGCTGAAACCTCCCTTCCAGGGTCCCCCAGAGCACATCAAGTGTCCATGTTTTAGATTCTTGAGCCCCCACATTTCTCCTTCAAAGTACTCATTCCAATCAAAATTAGATAAATAATCGTGAATTGTTTGCCTGAAGGCTGTTTGTCCTGTACTAGGATATGAGCTCCATGAGGATAGAGAGCCTCTCTCCCACTTGTCTCCCTGGGGCCAACTGTCCACTTGGCCTACTCACCCTCTCTGGACCTCAGTTCTTACTTTGCAGGATTAGCCTGGCCCAAGACGAGGTGAGGGGAGAGAAGCATTTCCCCTGGGCACAAAATTTAAAAGGGGTGGAGAGGGCGGGACACACAAAAAAAACTCTACAATCAAGATAAATAATAATTTAATGCAATATTTTTAAAAATTCAAAATTAATGCCAAAAAATCCATGATGAACAAAATGTCAAAATTTTAAATAAAGATAATTAGTGTTACTGATTTTTCCTTTTGCTGCAGGCTTCAATAATGGCTCAGCATAGCCTTGTACTATCTGGTCTTTATTTTTAAAATGATTGCATCGAACTATCGTCATGATTATGGAGTTTGGGGCATTTCTTTAAATATTGTGCGTGGAGCAAGTGCTGTGCTCCCCTCCCCCTAGTCCCAGCCCTGGAAGGGGCAAGATCACCCTGTTCTCGAAGGATTTACCAGGAAGCATCAGTGAGCTAATAAGAGAGCTGTGTATTATCATTTTGAGATATTAACTTGTTCACTGTAGAGAATTTCCTTGTATCTATTCCCTGGCATTCAAATGCTAAGTTGGCTTCCTCTATTTCTCCTCTCCAAGGGAAGCCCAGAACAAAGAGTCAAATCCTTGGCTTTGAGTTGCAAAAGAGGCTTTGAAATCAGAGCTGAGGCTGTAGCCTTACGAGAGCTGGGTTTTGAAAGAGAAATCTTTTCTGTAGGGCCAAAAAGGCTTGGCTTTGAAGTTGGAGAGCGGGTAGCTGATGCCATAAGCCCTGGACATGGAAAGCGTGTGTCATCTCAGAAGGGAAGATCCCACCCAAAAGGAGATAAAGTTTCAACAAGCAGGTGGGAGAGAAGGGGCAGAGCAGCGCCCCTAAACACAGATGCCGGCCCCAAAGGGAGTCCTCAGCAGCACCTTGTCTGGGCTGAACCTGGGAGTGGCAAGAGAGAAGCCCCAGGTACATTTGGGAGACACCTGGGTGGCAGAGACCAACCTGCACTTCTCTTACCAGCTGTGGCCTGAGGATGCAACAGGCTGCCCACAATCCCCTCCCTGTACAGAGGCCTCAGTAGAGCAGAAATGGAGGTGAGCTAGCCCCTCCCTGGATCCTCCACATCCCCCCATCACTAGGAGGAGCTTCCAGAAGTTTCCATACCTCCAAGGCAGACATCGGGTGTGGCTGAGAGTAGGCTGGTGGAGCTCATGTCTTTGCTAAGTTCAATTACTGAGAGAGCAAGAAACGTTTTTGAGCTCCTGAGTATACCCTGCGAAGTCCACGCCTGGCTGCACAGGTCATGCCATGCGCAGTGGAATCACGTTTGAGGGCCCCATTGGCACCGGGAACCTAGACTGGAGTCAAGTGTCTTGAAGAAGGGCATCTTTTTCCATGTCTCACAAAGGGTCCTTGCAGGCCAATGGCGTCCCTTGTGGGGGTACGAGTGCTGGGCACCGGGAGCATCTGGAGCAGCCAGTGCACACAAGGCGCTTCACAGACCAGACTCTCCCCTCCGTGGGGACGCTGACCTGGGCCTCCCAGCACCTGAAGCCCCTCCCTGTGTTGGAGACTCCCACCTGCCTTACAAAACAGAACCTGCCCCGCCTACCCTGGAGGCTGAAAACGCTGCCAAGTTGCTTTCCCAGCATCCCTTGCAAGCTAGGTGCAGGCCTGTGACCTGGGAGTCGCCCCCAGAAACGCCCACCCCAGATTCTGAATGGGAAATGAGAGCTGCCGAGCAGAGGGGACCGCAGAGGGGACCTCGCAGGATCCCTTCTGAGGGGCCCAGCGGCAGAAGGCCCTGGGGGCTCCAGGGCCCTCGGCCACGGGACGATTTCCACCGTGGTTCCTGGCTGGGTAGGCCCCAGGCTTGGTTCTCAGGCCCACCTGAAGATTCTGTGGGCGCCTGAGGCTTTTTGCAGTAATACACTCCTTTCTGCTGGCTTGCAAAGAACTCTGGTAGCCCACGGGGTCAGTGCCTGTGAGCACTCAGAGTCACGTGGTCACCCCACCACCCCCTCCAGCCCCCTGCACTGTGAGATGCCTCCTCTGCTCAGAAGGGAGTTTGTCTGTCATTCAGTGCCAGCCTCCTGTCCCGGTGACAGAGCCCACCAGGAGAGCGTGGCCCTGCCCCAAGGCTGTCTTACCATGGGGACCACGCCACCGTCGTTGGGCCCCATAGCCAGGCTGCTTGGGCCCAGGTCTCCTGACGGCTCTCCTGAACACAGCTCCCTCCCATCTCACCCCACCTAGGGATGGCTGGGCCGGACGGAGCCTCCCTGACCCGGCTCCTTACCTGGGACCTCTGAAGACGCACACACTGTCACACTCACTCTGACACCCACACTCTCACAGTCACACACTCACACTCACACCCACACTCTCACAGTCACACACTGTCACACTCACTCTCACACCCACACTCTCACAGTCACACACACTCACTCTCACACCCACACTCTCACAGTCACACACTCACACTCACACCCATGCTCTCACAGTCACACACTGTCACACTCACTCTCACACCCACACTCTCACAGTCACACACACTCACACTCACACCCACACTCTCACAGTCACACACATACACCCACACTCTCACAGTCACACACACTCACTCTCACACCCACACTCTCACAGTCACACACACTCACTCTCACACCCACACTCTCACAGTCACACACACTCACTCTCACACCCACACTCTCACAGTCACACACACTCACACTCACACCCACACTCTCACAGTCACACACACTCACTCTCACACCCACACTCTCACAGTCACACACACTCACTCTCACACCCACACTCTCACAGTCACACACTGTCACACTCACTCTCACACCCACACTCTCACAGTCACACACACTCACACTCACACCCACACTCTCACAGTCACACACACTCACTCTCATACCCACACTCTCACAGTCACACACACTCACTCTCACACCCACACTCTCACAGTCACACACTGTCACACTCACTCTCACACCCACACTCTCACAGTCACACACACTCACACTCACACCCACACTCTCACAGTCACACACACTCACACTCACACCCACACTCTCATAGTCACACACACTCACACTCACACCCACACTCTCATAGTCACACACACTCACACTCACACCCACACTCTCACAGTCACACACACTCACACTCACACCCACACTCTCATAGTCACACACACTCACACTCACACCCACACTCTCACAGTCACACACATACTCACACCCACACTCTCACAGTCACACACACTCACACTCTCACACTCTCTCACACTCACACCCACTCTCACAGTCACACACTCACACTCACACCCACACTCTCACACACACTCACACCCACGCTCTCACAGTCACACACTCACACTCATAACCACACTCTCACAGTCACACACTCACACCCACACTCTCACACACACTCACACTCACACCCACACTCTCACAGTCACACACTCACACTCACACCCACACTCTCACAGTCACACACTCACACCCACACTCTCACACACACTCACACTCACACCCACACTCTCACAGTCACACACTCACACTCACACCCACACTCTCACAGTCACACTCACACCCACACTCTCACACACACTCACACTCACACCCACACTCTCGCAGTCACACACTCACACTCACACCCATGCTCTCACAGTCACACACTGTCACACTCACTCTCACACCCACACTCTCACAGTCACTCACACTCACACTCTCACAGTCACACACTCATACCCACACTCTCACACTCACACCCACGCTCTCACACTCACACCCACACTCTCACAGTCACACCCACACTCTCACACTCACACCCACGCTCTCACAGTCACACACTCACACCCACACTCACAGTCACACACTCACACTCATACCCACACTCTCACACTCACACTCACGCTCTCACAGTCACACCCACACTCTCACACTCACACCCACGCTCTCACAGTCACACACTCACACCCACACTCACAGTCACACACTCACACTCATACCCACACTCTCACACTCTCTCACACTCACACCCACACTCTCACACTCACGCTCTCACAGTCACACACACTCATACCCACACTCACACCCACACTCTCTCACTCACACTCTCACACCCACACTCTCACACCCACACTCACACCCACACTCACACTCATATTCACACTCACACCCACACTCTCACACTCATGCTCACACTCACACATATACTCTTTCACACTCGCACACCCACACACTGATACATACCCACACACATACACGTTCACACTCACATTCTCACATGCTCACACACACGCGCACTCACATGCTCCTTCTTTAGGAGAACAAGAAAACAAAGTTCCACGCTTGTGGCCGGCTGCGGCCCTGCGGAGCGCCTGGGCCCGCTCCTCCCCGCGGAGACCTGGCAATGACAGGCCGGCCGGGCCCTGCGTTGGGAGCTGAGAGTGAGAGTGAGTGCTCACTGAGTGCGTGGCTTTGGGTAGGTCTCCTGGCCTCGGGTCAGGTTGACCTGGGCGTCACAGCGGAGTGCTGCTCATGACTCAAGGAACTTGGCAGAGCCCTGCCTGAGGCGGCATCTTGAGGAAGCAAGGTGGCAGGGTGGCAGGCAGACCCCGTCAGGACCCTCTGACCCTTCAACAGAGGCCTGGGCCTGACTCCTCCTCCGCCCTGGTGTATTCGGCTATCTGGGGAACAGGCCCGGGGAATGGCTGGGCCTCCAGATGGCCAGAGAGGAAACTGGGGAACCGATTCCGAGCTTCACGCACTCCATCTGCCTGCGCGTGCCACGCCCGCTGTCCCCGGCCTTCCCACGCCCCAGGCCCCGGTTCCTGCGGACAGATGCCTATAACCACTGCCCCTCACCCTTGCCGGAGCCCTGTCTCCCAGTAGGACAGCTGTGGAGCCCATGAGCTGGTGGTGCTGCCCGCCGCCATGTGACCCAAGCCAGATGGCACCTGCTAACATCAGCTGCCACGGGGCCCTGACGAGGGGCTGCCACACACGTCCACACGCACCACAGTGGGGCCGCACTGCGCAGCGCCCAGCACCCGACCCCACCTGCTGTGTCACCAGCCCTCTGGCTGCACACCCCCACACCAATGCCGTCAGCGCCCACCCACCTGCGTCCCCAAACTTCCTCCAGAGGGAGGCCCCTCTGTGTTCTTGCTGAAAAGGTGAAGGCCCACGAATATTCTCAGCGCCGCAGGCTGTGGGCTTCATGAAGGTTAGTCATCGCCGCTGCACCTCGGGGAGCTTTCTGAAATACCTGGGGGCGGGGCAGGAAGCTTTGGTAGCAACTACAACAGTCACCCACAGGAAGAGGTGACTCCACTGAATGCCCAAAGCCCGGTCACCAGGTGAGGGGAGGAGCTGCAGCTGCCAGGAGGGCTGGCTGAAGGTGGCTTTGGCGACGGGGGTGGGCAGCCCCCTCGAGCGGCAGCCGAGGCCTCCAGGTCCAGCTGTGCAGGTTGGTCACCCACCCCCGAGCGACAGGAAGCCCACCTCCAGAGAGGGGTCTTCAGGGCGCCTGTCCAGGGCCAAGCAGGAGACAGAGGCCAGACCCTGTCACACCTGCAGTGTGGCCCTGATTAGGTCCCCGCCCAATCCTGGCCTCTGTTTCCTCTGTTCCAGCGTCAGAGCAGCCACTGTGTGCCCACCAAGCACTCTGCGTGGCATCCCATCTCCTCCACCAGGTAGCTGCTGCTCAAGCTGAAGTTCAGAATGGTTGGGAGACTGGCTGGCAGTCACAGCGCTGGTGGCAGGGAGCAGCCGTGGGTTGCGGAGAGCTGGGGTTTGAATCCAGGCATCTACTCCTGAGCTCAGGCCTGTGACAGCCGCATTCTGCTGACTGCCTGGGCCTGAGAGGAAAGGGCTCTGGGCTGCGGCTGGCCAGAGGCAAGGGGACAGGGCCACCACAAATGAAGCCACATTGTCGGCGTCCCTAGCCTGCTCCACTCTCAGGGCCATCCCCAAGGGGCTTCCTGCCTCATGGCTCTTCCAGACTCTCATCACTGAGGCTCTCGTGGCCCCTGGCCCGCTGAGGACACAGAGCAAGGAGTGATACCGCCTGCAAGATGGTCCTTTCAACAGGGCTCGGTGTCCTAAGGAGCCACGAGGTAGGAAGTGTCCACCCCTCCCGCCCTGGATTGCTGCACTGACTCCCTGGTCTTGGCGCCTGCCAGGGTCAAGGGTGGAATGTAGAGGTGCTTAGGCCACGACAGGGAGCTTGGTGGTGGGAGCTGGGCACCACGCAGGGGGACCGAGGGGCACACGCAGAGGCAAAGCCAGCGCCTGGTGGGCAAAGCAGTCCCGAGGGGCCATGGCCACAGCAGCTGGGCACATGGGGGTGGCACAAGAGGGCTCAGCTGCCAGGCTGCACAGACGCACAGAGTCTGGCTCCTGAAAGCCTGACATCCTGGCGTCAGGGTGGGTGATGCCCAGAAGCCCACATCTGGTGTCCCCACTGCAGGCAGTGTTTGTTCATTCGCTCATTCGCTCATTCATTCATCCCTTCATCTGTCCTGGGCTCTGGAGTTTCAGCATGAACAAGACAGGCATGGTCTGTGCCCTTGTTGAGCCTCATAACTGAGGAAGGGGACACAGTCATCTCCTGAGTGTGGTCTCCAAGGCCCCACAAAGTTTGACCAAGCAGCCTTCTCCACGGGGTGCCCGCTTTCAGCCTCCTGGGTTCTCCCCTCCCCCGCTGAGCCTTGGGTCCCCTCTGCTGTATCCTGCTCCCCCCCACCCACCCCCGCCTCCCAGTGAGGCCTGCCTGGAGCACCTCAGCAGGCAGTGGCCTGGAAGGAAGGGCGAGGGGGGACTCAGAGTTGACTTATGTCCCCCAGGCTGCTGCCCTCTGGGCTCCTGTCCACCCCTTGCCAGCAGGTCCCCATCCACGGTCCTCGCTGACTCCATATCTGCCTCCTCCCCTGAGATGGGAAAATCTGTGCCCTCCACCAGGCAGGGGCTCCAGAGCCATCTAGGCTCGGCCTTGCCCCCTCCTGGACCCCCTTTCTGGGCTGCCCCTGCGCGCTGGCGTGGAGCAGGGGGTGGGGTGGGGGTGGGGTGGGGGTGGGGGGAGGAGGCTGGGGCTGAGGAAGCACAGAGACACTGCTTGACCCCTCCCCTGGGGTGGGGTCCCCAGCTCCAGTTCAGCAGTGCCTGTGGGGTGGCCCAGCTCCTTGTCCTGGAAACTGAGTGCGGGACAATGGGAGAGGGGTGTAGTCAGCCTCCGGGGTCCCAGACCCCATATCCCCTCCTGAGCCAGGTAGAGGACAGTGAGCTGGAACATGAGCTGTAAGAGGACACTCCCGGTGGGGGTTGGGGGCCGGAAAAGTGGGAAGGGGGTGGGGCGTGCGTGTCTGTCTGTGAGTCTCCGGACATCTCGTTCTGTGTGTCTGTGTGTCCATGTCTGTGCACAGTCTGCAGACTGCCTGTGTCTGCACGTGAAGATCTGTGTGTTCGTGCACTATTGCCTTGTGTCTGTCATGTCAGTGAGTCCATGTGTACTCACCGGCATCTCTGTGCCTACATGTGTTTGCATGTGTGTGTTTTCAGGGATCTGTGTGCAGTGTTACTTGTATATCCATGTGTGCTGTTGACAGTGTGTTCTCGTGTGTGCGTGTCTTTGGGTGGGGAGGGGCTGGTTCACCCCCCACTCTCGCGCCCCACCCCACCCCCGTTACTGCGGCGGGGCCGTGGCTGTGGCCCAGGCTCTGGTCTGGTGACTCACCCCAAATGGTGGGTGCCAGGGAGCAGCAGGTCCCCACCCACAGTCTGGGCTGTCACTGGGTCCTAGTCTGGCTGGGTTTCTAGCCGAGAGACTCTGTGTCCTCTACTCCCCTCCTCCAATGCTGGGACCAGCTGGAGCCGCCCACAGCCCACATGGAGCCCCAGCCAGGCTGCGGACAGCTCCCGGGCCTGCGCTCGAGATGGCTGGGAACAGCCAGGCCCCGGGGCCAGCAGAGCTGCTCCCCAGACACCCACTGCAGGGCCAGGCTGGCGGCGGAGGTGGGGCGACAGCACCTGAACCACGGAGTGCGGCCCTCTGCGTGCTGGAAGGAGCCACAAGGCACAGGGGACATCCCCTGCCCCGGGTTGCTGCTGCCTGTCTGCCCTGTGTCACCTCCAGCAGCTTGTGCATCCTCTCTGGGTCCAGGTTCCTCATTTACAGAACAGGAGGCTGGCGCCAGCAGGGCCACAATATTCAGTCACAGCATTGTGCGCTGCACAAACACACCTGGCCGAGGTGACAGAAAGTGCTGAGAGCCAGCCCAGACGCTGCTGCAGGCTGGGGCCTGGCACCCGGCTGCCGCACCTGCGGGAAGGGGGCCTTTCTCTTCCCTCGGGACTTGGCGAGTCAGGGCCTGCACCTGCGTGGAGGCCTCTGCCTGGGGCGCGTCCTGTCCCCATTCTCACTGCAGGCTGCCCTGCTCCAGTCACCTGGGCTGGGGGAGGGAGGCACCTCCTTTGTGATCAGCCCATCCCCCCTCTGGGCCAGCGTCCAGGTGTCCATCTGTCGAGGACTCTCCTCCGTCTCTCTGGGGATGGATCTCTGCCACTCCCTCCCCCGGCCTCCTGCCCACCACAGTCCTCCCCTCTGCCTTAGGCCCCCCAGTGTGGGACACAGAAGGGCCTGGAAGTCCTGCCCTAAACCCCTCCCCATTTTACAGATC
Organism: Microcebus murinus; assembly: GCF_040939455.1. Lineage (NCBI taxonomy): Eukaryota > Metazoa > Chordata > Mammalia > Primates > Cheirogaleidae > Microcebus > Microcebus murinus. The sequence continues at coordinate 14,368,591 of NC_134107.1, forward strand.
AGATAACTGAGGCCTAGTGAGGACCAGCAGCCACTTGCCCCTGCAGCCCACCTGCCCCCACCTCTGCCTCTCCTCTGGCCGTCTCTGCCCACCTGCCCCTCCCCTGGCATCCTGCCTGCCACACTTGATGGGGCACTTTCCCAGACAGCACAGGCCCCTGGACTCCAGACCTGTCCCTAAGCCCCCCACGCCTGCACCCACCGCCCCAGCTCAGCCTCCTTGTCCTGGCTCCCCTGACAGTGGCCGCCATCACACTTCTCTGCGCCAGTGCTCTTTATTCCATCAGGAAAGTGGGGGAGGGGGTGGGAGTAGGGGCAGGAGCTGCTCCTGTCCCGCAGGTCAGGTCCTGTGGGGAAGGAAGCGAAGCCTGAGTGAGGGACTCTGGGGGTGCCGTACCCTCCCTGGCCCTGCGAGGCCCCTGATCTCCCAACCCTACCTGGGCTGGGGGCCCCGGGCAGGGCTTGTTTGGCCCAGGCCCTGGGAGGCAGGGTTGGCCCACCACAGCCACCCCACACAGGGGTCCGCTGTGGGTGGGGGTCCCCAGCCCCTTACCAGGCCTCAGGTTCAGCTGGGTGCCACAAAGCGGCTGCTGTGAGGGGTGTCTCGGTAGAAGGGGTCAACTGAGGTCACGGTTCTGCAGGGAGGGAGGGGGCGAGTATGAGGGAGGGGTGAGGCGAGGCAGAGCCTGGACCTGTCTTCTGCCTGCCTGTCCCGAGAGCGTGGCCAGGGCTCAGCCAGGGCAGCCAAGCCACAAACATTCTCTGCCTGCCAACTCCGGGCCACCGTGGATATAATGTAATTTTTGAGGAATTGAATTAAGCGGAAAGGAGAGTGAGGCAGGACCACAGTCCATTCATCTCTGGATCCGCCCGCCCGCCCCTGCCTCCCACCAGGCCTGGGCACCTAGAGGCAGCGGGGGTCCCTGGAGAGGAAGGAGCGGATAAGCCAGTGCTGGCTGCAGGAACCACCATGAAGCCAGCCAGGGGAAAGGGGCCTCTCCGGCCAACAGACAGACAGACAGACACAGAGGAGGGGAGAGGGACAGGGAGAGGCCTGCAGCAGGGCTGCGTGAGGCTGGGACAGAGGGGAAGGAGGACAGAGATGGGACCGAGCTGGGTGGGGGGTGACACCTTCCCACGTGGGGGTGCAGGCGCCGCAGGGTCTCGGTGGGGTTGGGGGTGGCCTCCATGCGGGTGACCGGCTGGTTGAGGGCATAGCCTCCCGGCGTCTGGGGCTGGATGCCCCCTCGAGTCCAGCCTTCCCGGTCCAGCCCCTTGGGCATGTTCTCAAAGTACCTGGAGTGGAGGAAGGAAGGGTTGTTGGCCAGAAGGCAGCCTCTGCTCCCCTTGCAGCCTCTCCTGCCTTCCCCAGCAGGACCTCGGCCCTCAGATCCCTCCAGCCTCCTGGCCTTGCCCCACATTGTCCTCTCTCCCTGGAGCTCCCTAAGTGCTTGTCCACTTTAGGAACTCTTACTCAACAAGCCTGACCTGCCCTGCCCTGAGCCCCAGGGATGCTGCCCCAGGCACCTGGGCTTGCAGTGACCCCTCGCTCCCAGCCCGCCTGCACCTTGGGTGGGACCCTGTCTCATCTATTTCTCTCTAGGCATTCAACTTCCATTTCACCAATGTGTGAGGGCCAGCTTCAGAGGGTGCAAAGATAAGTAAGTTGTGGGCCCTGTCCTTGCGTTTATGAAGAGGGGGGTGCAGCTAGATCAGCACAGAAGTCAGGGGTCTCTGTGCACACCTGCAAGGACTGTCCACTGCAAGGACTGTCCCTACTGCAAGGACTGTCCCTACTGCAAGGACTATCTAATGCAAGGACTGTCCACTGCAAGGACTGTCCCTACTGCAAGGACTGTCTACTGCAAAGACTGTCCCTACTGCAAGGACTGTCCCTACTGCAAGGACCTGCAAGAGTGCCTGACATCCAGCATGACGCTGGACACGCTGCCACCTGGAGCGGGGGTGGAAGTGGGGAGCCTGAGTAAACAGGGAGGTGGTGGAGACACCTTTGAGGACCAGGAGTTGGAGGGGGAGCAGTGTGGACACAGGTGACAGATGCTGCAAGGGGAACTTGGGCTTCCCAGCTCAGGGGAGTCTGTCCTAAGAATTACACTTCCTTTACCTCTCCAGTAATGCCCTCCCCACCCGGTGCTGGCCCTGGGTGGCCCGTGGCTCTGGGGGCCACCTCCTCCTGGAAGCCCTTCCTGGTGCCCAGATACTCACGCCTCACCCTGGGCCCACACACACAGGCCTTACTGTCTGAGGGACACTAAGCCGCCTGCCTCAGCCTGGATCTAATGTCTTAGCAGGTGTTGTTGTTGCTCCAACCCCCCCCCCCCGGCACTCCCCTTGTCCTTCCCACGCCATGAGCCTGGCCACCAATGTCCTTCGCTGCATCTCTGTGGGAAAGCTACCCTGGGGTTGCTGGAACCTGCTTTACCTGAGCAAGGAGGGACCTGGGATTTACTGTCACCTTGGGGATGGCATCTTACCAGTGCTGGCGGCCGTGGGATGTAAGTACCCCAGCCCTGTCTCCCTGTGGCTGGGGCAGTTCTGAGTTATGCATTTTACATGGTTTTCTAGCCTCCCTTCGGGACAGCTGGTGTGAAACACACTCGTCACCGCTGCCTGCCCTCCCCCACCCACTCCCCACTCGCCACACGCCCAATAAAGTGCCTGGCCTCGAGTCCCTGGCTTGGGGCCTGCTTCTGGGGGACCCCACACTTATTCTCCCCAGGGCTGTAGGCTCATTCCTTGACCCAGCCTCAGTCTATCTGTCTGTCAAATGGGTTTCAGTTTTGGCCGAGAAGGGGCCTCACCCTTGGTTGTAGGTGGTCAGGTAGCGATGATCCCTGTCGGGGTCGTGGGGGTTCCAGACATAGCTGGGGTTGTTGATGCTGAAGCCCGTGGGCTCCTGCAGAGAGGGGCAGACAGGGCAGTTGTCAGGTCAGGAGCAGTGGGGTGTTGGGGGTGCAGGCTGGGGGTGCCGGGGGCTCACCTTCTTCCCCACGGTCTCACGGCCGAGCAGGGCAACGTTTGTCTGTTGCACCCGCTGGGGTGGCTGGAACTGCCAGTGGTTCATGCTGCCGGGCTCTGGGCCAGGAGTGGGCACCTGCAGGGGACAGGGCCGCAAGAAGGGAGGCTGTGGTGGCCAGCTGGGGCAGAGGCGTGGGGAGGCAGAGGCAGCCCCAGCCCCGGGGACCTGCCTTTCCCTTTGCGATCAAGTCCAAGTCGCTGTTTCAGACGCAGCCTCCCTCTCCAGCCCCCAGGCCTCACCCCTCCACCTGGTGCCCAACCTCCACATCTCCAAGTACCCTAATTCTTCCCAGTCGTCAAGGCCTCGCCCAAATGCCAAGGTCACTCACTCTGGGGTTCAGGGCTCTCTCATTCACTCTGCTGAAGCCCGTCTCGCGCTCGGAGCCCCGGGGCAGCACGGGCAGGAACTCGTCTCCCTGGGGGATCAAAGCAGCCTCTGGCACCACACGTGGCTGCCTCCCCGCGCCCACGCGTCCAGAGCCCTGTCCTAGCTGCCGTCCGCCCCCACCCTCGGCAGCGCCCAGCGTCCCCAGCTCAGCTTACATGCGGATGCGCCATGGGGACGAAGTCCGACTTGGTGACACTCCGGCCTGGGAGGAGGGTCTGGGAAGAGGCCCACAGGGGTCAGCCCAGCAGGGACAGCTCAGCTCTCCTCAGTGGAGCTGACTGTCCCCACCCACTTTGCTCCCGGGCCCTACTGCACTGAGCGCGGAGGAGAGTGTAGCAAAGATGGGCAGAATTGGGGAAACTGAGGCAAGGGACGAGTTTGGGGAGAAGGAAGAGGAACACCCTGAGCAGGAACCAGCAGGCCCAGATTCTTGTCTGAACTCTGAGTGACCCTGGCTGTGCCCTTCCATCTCTTTGGACCTCAGTCTTCTCATCTATAAAATGGGGGTGCTGGATCAAAGAAGTGGTTTTCATCCAGGCTCTTTTACTGTGTGTTTGAACAAAGGGCTCTGCAGCTCACACTCTTAAAAAAGCTAGAAAAGCTAGAAACCAGGAGACTGGAGGGCCTCGAGCACCGTAAAGCTCTAGCTGGGCCCCAGTGGACTTACCGGGTCCCCAGGGAGGACCTTGGAGGGTGGCTGGAAGACAATGGGGTTCTTGGTGGACTCTTCCGTGAAGCCAGTGTTCTCCTTGGCACCGATTGATTTCTTCTGCAAGAGATCTACAAAAGACAGCTCCCTGGCCCACCCATGTGGCTTCCCAGGCTCGACGTCCCAGCAGGTGGGTAGGGAGCTGCCTCCAGGGACCTGCCATGATGATCGAGGGCACCAGGGCCAGGACTCCAGAGTTCGGGCCAGAGAACCAGGGACAGAGCGGGAAGGGCGAGAGCCGGCAGGCCAGGAGCCACCATGGCAGGCCGGGCAGCTGTTGGGCACAAGCCACATTGCCTTTGGGGGTTGGCAGGCTTAAGGCACTGACGTCAGCCTGGGAGACACTGTCCCCACAAGCCAATGTACGGCTTGTTTTTTCCACTGGTGCCTTCCTGGTCTTGTGCCACCCCCAGGCCCCCGGGGGTCTCCCCTTTGGGTAGGAAGTGGGGAGGCGGGTCGGGAGGGAGGCGTGGGTTCAGACGTGGGCTACCTGGCTGGTTTGAAGGCTCCCTGAGATACTTGGAGTTGTACTCAGAACTCATGAAGCGCGGGCCCTGGAACACAGAGGGTGGGGCAATGGGACCCCGGTGGCCCAGCGCCGGGCAGGCACTGATGTGGCAGCCCCTGGGTGGCATATTCTGAGAAGGGAGGGCCCACAGCACCCCAGACGTGAATCTCTCTCCAGTGGGCCGTCACAGGACAGAAACGCTGCCAGGAGAGCACAGCTCCGCTGGGACAACGCATGCTAGGTCACACGCCGCAGGGGACGCTTAGGAGTGAGCAAGGGCCCAGAGGGACCCAGGCCAGAAGGGACGGTAAACAGGAGACAGGTGATGGGGGAAGGTGACACCCTCCTCACACGGGCCTGGGCGCAGCGTCTGGGCAGAGGAGAGAAGTCGCAGAGGCGTTAGACCCTGCGAAGCCCGAGGCGCTGTGATGCTGTTTGGGACACAGCCCACATCATCACATCCTTTGCTCTCCCCGGTCTGCTTGGTGCCGAGCCCAGAGTCGGCTTCTGGGGTGAGTCTCGAAGCCTGTGTCGAGGACGGGGGGAGGCGGGTGTGGCCCCTCTGCCCCCCGCAGCCCTTAGCTGGGCGCCACTCACGTAGCGCCAGTTCTCCCACTCCAGCGAGCCCTTGCCCTGCGGCTGGTGGAGCAGCGGCACGTCTTTGGGCTCCAGCCCCGTGATGGCCTGGGGCCCGTGCTCCTGGGTGTCGAAATGGACCTTCCTGACCTGGGAGGAGGGGGTGCCAATTACCCTATTCTGTCCTGACCTCTACGGGGTACAGTGTCTGCAGAACAGCCAGAGTAGTCCCTTTACAGCCAGGACGGTCACGCCCTGCTCTGCGCAGAGCCCCGCAGCCTTCCCACCGCACCCACGGGAGCCCCACGTCCTGACTGCAACCCCAGGACCTGGGCCCCGCGCTCTGCTCCCGCCACCTGCTGCCCCTCCCATCAGACACTCCTGCCTCAGGGCCTTTGCACTTGCTGTTGGCACTGCCGGTTCCACTCTCCCCTCAGGGAGCTGCACCTGGAGGACACTAGCCTCCCTCGGGTCTCTGTCCAGGAAGCTCTTTCTCCACCCTCCCGTGCCTACTTGCGACCCCTTCACTTCGACTTCACTCCCTCCTTCTCCCCAGTCCTATCTCCCCCGGCTCACGTCACCGTGGATATAAAAGAGCTATTCGGAGCACAGACAGTGAATGAGGGAACGCGTAGCCCTTCTGGTGGCGCAGTGATGAGAACCATGGCAAGAGTGACGATAGAAATGGAGAAGGAGGGGTGATGGTGACCATGGTGGGAGACAGTGGGGTGAGGACGGAGGGATGGAGGGGAAGTGGGAGGGGGAAAGGTGAGTGAGCCCCACTCCACATCATAGCTCCTCATGCCCTGTCATCTCTGCTATGACCAGCCGTTGGCAGTGCGGTCCCAGCCTGCTGGAGGGACTCCCCCCACAACCCCCAAGCCCTCCTCCAGCCCAGCCTAGGGCGCCCCCGTCCTGGCCCCGGCCCAGCACCAACCTCCTTGGTGGGAACGCCAGCACCAGGCTTCTCCCGCCCGAAGCTAGAGCTGGTCTGGTGCATGTTCCAGGGGAGTGGGTACTTGCCATCTGGCACCTCCAGAGGACGGTAACTTTGACTGTTCACTGTCTGATAATTGTCCCGGATTTGTTCCCTGAGGGCGGGCAGGAGCAGACGCTAGGACCACAGGGCCACCTGCCTTTGTCTGGGGGCCGCGCTGCTTATGCCCAGGGGCTTCCCACCTCCCACAGGGGCCTGCCAGCCTCTGGGCCCAAGCTGGGAGCCAGGCCCCGCGTCCCCCAGGACCCCAGGCCTGGGCTGGGCAAGGCTCAGCGTCCCCATCCATGCAGCCCGGACTCGTTCTGATGAGCGCCGATGTCCCTGAGGGCTGAGGCCCAGCAGGGCCAGGCTGAGGGGTCACACAGGCCGTACCCCATGGCAGGGTTGTCCAAGGTGTCCAGACTGGCTTGGTAGGAGACCACGGGCCGGTAATTCGATTTGTACCCTGTGCCCACGTGACTGCCCACTTGGGGCTTGAAATCCTCCCGGCCTGCCAAGGGGAAAGAGGGAGACAGGACGGCGGGTCAGCAGCTTCGGTCAGGGCAGGAGAGAGCGGGGCTTCCCGGGCAGGGCCAGCCTCCCGCTGGGGGGCCTGGGGTCTCTGTGACAGGGGAGGGCTCAGAGCCACGGGCAGGAGCTAAGCAAGCCTGGCCCATCAGGACTATAACAACAGGTAATGGAGTCAACGGGGGGGGGGGGGGGGGGGGCAGGGTCGGCGTGGCTGAATCACAGGGACAGGATGGGGGAAGGGACAGAGCGATTCCGAGTGATGGGGTCACTCTGTGGTGTGACCCACCGGAGGGGCTGCTCCCCACAGAGAGGGCCCTCCCTTCGTGTCCTGGGGGTGGCTCCTGCACAAAGGTGCCCTCACCGTAGGCTGTGCAGTAGCTGGTGGCGTAGAACTTCAGGGGGTCCGTGCAGCCCCCCGAACTCATCTTCACGTAAGGAGAGACGACCCCCAGGGGCAGTTTCCCCATCATGATGCTGGGGCAGGGCCCGGGGCCTGTCAGTCCCAAGCCCAGGAGCAGAGATGTGGTGGTCACACCCCACCGAGGCCGGCCCTCCTCCCAGGCCTCGGTCCCCCTGCTGACCCCACACCGGAGCCCAGGAAAGACGGGTCTCCAGCACTTCCCTCACAGCTGCTTGTGTCTCGGTTCTCCTCCCTGCCCTTCTCAGGACCCTTCACATCCCTCTTCACAGCTGGAAAGGGAGGCTCCAAGTGACAAAGGATTTGCTCACGATAGGTGGAAGGGCTCAGACCTAGGGTACCTGACTCCTCGGGCCCTGATCTGGACCACGACACACCCTCCTCTCAGGGTCACCTGACAACATCCTGCCCAGGGGATTCCTGGCCACCCCAGGAAGTCAGGCGTGGGCGCCTGGTCCCAGCCCCGGGCTGGCTGTCTCTCTCCCTCAGCTCCCTCAGCCTTGCCCGCCTCCCGCTGGAAGTTGGCTCTGCTCTGGGGACCCAACCGCAGCCGGCCCCACCCTCACCTGCCCTCCGCAGTGGCTCTGAGGTCGGGGAGAGTCTGCAGGAGGCAGGAGCTTCTCCGGAGAAGCAGCCAGGCCCTCCTGGACTGGCCCCGGCCAGGAGAAACAGTGCGTTGCCTAGCAACAGCCGCCTAGCAACAGCGTCCTCATGCTTCTGAGCCCTTCTAGGGCCAGTGCCCCCAGGGGTGCTGACCTGGCCAGGAGGGAGGGCCGGGAGCTGCCCAGACAAGGTCTGGTCTCCACAGCTCTGGCCCGTCCCAGCCTCCGCCACCAGCAGGGAAGAGTGGCTGTCTGAGTGACATGAAATAAAAGATAATCCCAAACACTCACTCCCATTTATTGAGTGCCCACTTCTCTCCAGACACTTTACATCCTTTATCTCCGTCCTCCTCGGAGCAGCTCTTCCGGGTAGCTATTTTTATCCCTATTTTCACTTGGGGAACATGAGGCTTAGACGAGCAAAGTGACTGGACTGGCCGGAGATATCACAATCAGAAAATAGCTGGGTTGAGAGACAGACGTGGGTGGACCAGATCCCACTCTTAAGCCTCTTGGTAAATTAATGTTTACTATGTTCTGCCCAAGCCAAATCTGTGCTAAGCCCTTTACACACATTATCTCGTCTAATCCCGCAAACTACCCTGTGAACTGGGTACTATTATGGGGCCGAGAAGCCACAAGAGGTGAGAGTGTGGTTCAGATCTGCCCTGTCACCTCCTCTTAGCACCCTCGGCTCAGTCTGAGGAAGAGTGTGACTGGCCCCCCCATGGGGCTGCTGTCGGGTTTGGTGAGAGCTTGGATTCGGCGCCTTATAGATAAAGCCTCAGTTTTTAAAAGCCGCTGTCCTTTAGCCTTACTTTGCAGATGGAAAGGTGAGGTCCAAGGACAAGTAGCCCAGTCCCCACAGTGGGTGGAGGCAGAGCTGGGACCCAAATCTTCTGAGCAGACTCCACGGTCCACGCTCCTTCTGTGACAGCCCGAACGCCTCAAGTTGGCTTTCGGGCTTGTAAATGGTGTAACAGTTGGATCTCCGGGTGGGCTGGGGGAGCCCTGATTTGTGGCATTTGCCAATATCTGGGGTACAAATACTCCCATCAGGGCTGCTGTCAAACCACCAACGCAATGTCACTGAATGGGGACTTGGGGAGGGAGCTCACCGCTAGCGTTTCCACCATACACACATGACAGATGTAAGTCACCTCAAGAACACAAATAATAGAGAAATGTACTGATATAATTAGGGGGTGATGAGTTTTAAGTATATATTATCTTTGTTTTTAATATAATCTATTAAATTGTAAGTTTTAGTAATTTAATTTGTTAGAAATGGCAGAGTTTAACAACCAGCTTGCAAGTTTCCTGCAAGTTTCACCTTCAGCTGTCAGGAGCCGGCCAGAGCTGGCTCCAGGGCACCCCTGCTCTCAGGCGCCCGTGAGGTGGGAATGGAGGGATGGGGGCCGCCCTCACCGAGGAGATGGCCTCACATGGAGGGTGTTGGGCGCCCACCATCAGAGCAACAATTCTATTTAGGGGTCAGAGGCTACAGGCACACAGGAGCGGGTGCGTCCAGCCCTGCCCTCCAGTGAGGAGCTCCCAGCCTGCCGACAGAGCCCCACGAGCCCCGTGCATGAAACACAAGGAAGGGTGAGACGGCCAGAGGTGGGGTGGAGGGACAGAGCAGCTCTCCTCAAAGGGCCTGGAGAAGTGGTTACAGCAAGAGCTAAGACTCTGAAGCCAGACGGCGTGAGCTCTGGCTCTGCCACTAAGTAACTATAAGACTTGGTGCATGTTACTTGTGCCTCAGTTTACCCTGATGGAGAACAGGAGTGATGATGGTCCCTACCTGTGGGGTTGTGGTACACATGAAGCTCTCAGCCCAGCATCTGGCACACAGTAAGTGCCATCTAAGAGTTAGGGAAAGGCCCTGGACAGAGGCGCCTGGGTGGTCACTGCCTGCTAGGAAAAGGGCTGGCCCTAGGGTTGTAAGCAGGAATTCCGCATGGTCTTGCCCACAGCCTAGGGGGGACTCATACAGCCAGTGTCCTGTAGCAAAAGAAAGCTCAATTCCAGAGCCTGAGCTCACAACCCACTTCTGCTGCCGGGCTTCGCCTCTGAGCCTGTTTCAGCACCTGCAGGCAGGGAATAACCACGACCACGTCTCAGAGCTGCTGGATTTGAAATGCCCCATGCACGGTGTTTGCAGGTCCTAGCCCTGCCCCTGGCACAGATGGGGACCGGCCCTCCACGTGGAAGGCGGCCAGGGCAAGGGCGGCAGAGAGGCTCTGGCCAGGTTTTCCTTTTAGCAGATGGTGGGGGGCAGAAGGGATGGAGAAAGTTTTGAAATCCTCCGTCCGTTAGGGCGTCCCTTAGGGCAGCTCTGGGCTGCAGCGGACAAAGGACTCGGGCAGGAATTTCCCAGGGCTGCTCCCCCAGCCTGAGCCCCCGTTACGCCCAGCAGCGGGCGGTCCCCTCATCACCGCCCGCAGCCTGTGGTTTTTTGCTGTGTGGCGACACCTAGCGGCAGTATATCAGAACTGCAGGTGCTGCCCCAACCAGGCTTGGGAGCAGATGGCTCCAAGTCAGGACCACAGGCCACCCAGCCTGACTCGCCCGCCGTCCAGAGCCGTCCAGAACAGAAGGGGAGGGCCTGGGCAAGGAGTGTTCTGGGAGGGCAAGAGCTGGAGCCCACAAGCAGCAGGAGGCTAGAGGCTGCACACCTGGATGCAGGTCCCAGTGGTAACCGAATTGCTGGGTGACTCTCGGCCCTTCCACCTGCAGGCCTCAGTTCTTCTATGTGTAACGTGAAGGAACAGACTAAAAAATCCTTCCTTTTTTGAGTCTAAGTTGGAAATTCTGGGCCCCCCATTTATTAAGCATTTCCTCCGTGCTATGCCAGGTGCTGAGTTGCAAGTCATCTCATCATTTCTTGCTCCAGCCCTGCAAGATGGCAACTATTGTTATTATGCCCATTTTACACGTGAGGAAACTGGCTGACTTGCAGGAAGGAGTGGAACTTTGACTTGAGAATCCACACCCTGCCTGCTGGAACATGCTGGCAAATTCTCTGTAAGGTGCTGGGACTGTAGCAATAGGCTCTAACACCACTTGGTCAAGTTCAGTGATTTTCCAAATAGATGACAGGCCCCGGCCAGAAAGGCAACCTCTTTCTTTCTCAACCTGTCCAGTCCTGGGTGGTAAGATTCACTCATTTCCCTTCTGAAAGAAGGCAGGGGCTACAGGTATGCCAGGGCTGGCCCTGGACACCAGCACGTGCCTCCCCTCTGAAGCCTGGAAGGTCAAGGCTGCTAGTGGGGACCCTTAGCTGGAACAAATGGGGTCAGGCCCTAACAGGCCTCTGAGGCCAGAGCACACCGACATTTGATGGCTGAGTCTCAAAGGGAGACAGATATTTGCACTGTGCTCTGGGCTGCGTGGGCTGCAGTCCCCCAAAGGAGCATTAACCCAAGCAGCTGAGACAGTACGATACCAAGAGTGTGTTTTGTTTTGGTTGATGTGGGTCTTCATAGTTGAGTGGGGGTCCCCAGAGGGAGCCAGGGCTCTTGTAAAGAAGAGACAGGTCAGCAGACTTCAGACTTCAGCTGAACAGAGAAAAAGCTTCCTAATACACTAAACTGTCTAACAGGCTGCCCTGGGAGGAGTGAGTTCCTCATCCCAGGAGGCATTCAAGCAGGAGCTTGATAGAATGGCAGTAAATAGCAAACTCTCACTCAGGGTTCATTTGGTGTCCGTTACTGTTTCTAAGCCCTTCCCATGTATTAGCACATTTAAATCTCACTATATTCCTATGTGATGGGTAGTATCTTCCATTTTACAGATGAAGAAACTGAGACCAGAGAGGCTGCATAACTTGTCCAGGGTCAAACAGCTGTCATTTGAACCCAGGCAGCCTGGCTCCAAAGGTCATGCTGGTGACCACTTTGGTATCACCTCGTAGGTTGAACTAGAGGTTCTCCAAGCTCTTTTCAAAATCTGATCTTCAATGACAGTTTTTAAGAATCCTTTTTAAAAGCTCATCCCTCCTGTGGTCTCTCCTGCACCCAGTCCTTGGTCTGTGTTGGGCACTGGTGGGTGAAAAACTCACAGAAGAAAGGTTTGAACTCACCCAGATCGGCCAAGATGGCAAAGTGGGAAGCGGGGCCCTGGGACGCAGCTGACGGAACTGAGCCCTCACAGGCCAGGAGGCTGGGGTGGCGGGGAGAGGGCACCTCGCTGTACTCATGCTTTTGAAATTCCCATGCTGGAGGCCAGGGCAAGTGCGAAGAATGTTTCCTGGCTCTGGCTGGGCCCTGGGGCAAGGAGGGGCTGGAGTGGGGGCATTGGGTAGGATCAGGTGCCTCTGGAACAGCCTGGACCAAGCCCTTTCAGGCAGGAAAGGAAAACGCAGGCATGCTGAGGTTTCCAGCGAACTGAGGTCACATCCTCTTCTTTCTGAGCCTCTTCTAGAACTTGAGTTTGATTTCTGGCTCTGGCACAAACAGTGCTTCGTGACCTTTCTTAATTAGCTGCCCCTCTCTGGCCCTGCTGCCTGTGAAAAGTGGGGGCCGAGCCAGAATAGGAGGTTTCACTTGTTTGCTCAAGGCCTTGGAACTCTTTCTTCAAATGCATATTGAATGACAGCTGGCTCCACGTCCTCCCACCCCACACCCCACCATCTGTGAGACAGCAGGCCCAGCCTACCCCCTTCCAAGGTCCTTCCCCTCTGCCTTGTTACAGGGGTGCATGGAAGGGAGTCTGCCTCACCCCAGCCCACACCCAGCCTGGCCTTCTGGGGCCGGCTGGCCCCACACTGGCTGTTTCTCCTGGGCCAGACCCTAAGGTGTGTCCACACACGGTCTTCAGAACAGAGCTCAGCAACGGTCTCATTCTGCCCATGAGAAAGCTGTTTCCAAACCCAGATTCTTCTCAGCACCCCCAAACCTCACCTAGGTCGAGTGTCCCCCGTGGTGTGACCTTTGGCTCCCAGCTTCTCCAGGAAACAAGTCGAAGCTGGGACGTGGCATGGAGGAGGTCTTGGCTGGGAAGAGCTGACTCGGGGAACGCCACGCCCAAGGGCCCTACTGTGCACAGGATGGCAGACAGCAGGGCGGCTGGGATCCCTGCAGCTGCCCCTTGGTTGAGTCCTGGGTGTGGGGGCTGCCCCCCTGCCCCCGCCATGAGCTCAGCTGCTTTGAGAATGTTCTGGTAACTGAGTTGGGGAAGTGGATGCAGAGGCTGCTGGGTGTCAGTGGCCTGGCATTAGGTTAGGGGCCCGGGAACCGCATTCGGAGTCTGGCTTCCGTCCCAGAGGAGCCAGGAAAGCAGGTGGCTCAGACGACGTCCCTGCACCTCCCTGTCCTGTGATGAGGAAGACACTGCTCCCCCGGCTGTTGTGAGAATGATGTGAGGACCGTAAGACAGGAGCTCAGCATGGCGCCTGCACAGCGGGAGCCACCAGGGAGTGGGGGACGTGATTGTTTTGGGTGCACGGGTTGGGCCCAGGGAGCGGGCCAGCAGGCAGGGCCCCACTGTCGTCGAATGCATCCATTCCCAGTTTTTCTGCACTGTGACTCGCGGTGAGAGGGGCGGGAGAGCTGCCCAGGATGGGGCCCACATGGAAAAAGTGCTTTAGAGCCTCTAGTTACTGAGCTATGTCATTACCAGGAACTGAAATAGCCTGAGTCTAATGGCCTAGGTCCAATTTCTCTCTTTCTCCTTCCTGAAAGGCAACGATTCCCTTGATGATCAGACGCTCTCTCCCTGCCTCCCACCATCCTGGCATAACTTCGTGTCGTTCAGTTCCCCCTCTGTGGACATTTCCTGGAAGAATTCTATCTTGCTTATGTGATGGCTGTTCTGTTTCTGCCTGTTCTGTTCTTTTACTGTCTCCTCTGGGTGAACTTGTTGATCTTGCACAAGGTTTAAAAATTCATGACTCCTGGGGAAGATGAAACAGGAAGATGAAACAGAGCAGAAAATAACCCAATCCCGATGCTCAAATGGAATGAAGATATTCTCGGCAGTGATTGGCAAGACACCCAGGGCAGGGGTCGAGAGGGGGGGTTCCAGGTGCACAGAGGTCTGGATTCAGATCTCGAGCTCTGCCTTCGTGAGGTCTGTGCTCTTGGACAATTTCCTTGCCCTCTCTAAGCCTGTTTCCTTAGCTGTATCATGAAGTCACAGTGGTTGAGTTAGGGCTGAGGAATAAAGAGACAATTTAAGTGCTTAGCACACAGCCTGGCATTAGAAAGCACTCAATAAATGTTTATGGTTACCATTAAATGTCCCAGCCTCCCTTGCAGTTAGATAAGGGCTATGTGGCTGGTTCTGACCAAAGTGCTGTGAGTGGGTAGTTAGGAGTGGGTGAGAGTTTTCCACTCTCTGAGGGTAGAGACTGCACTTGGGACGGAAGGACAAGAAAGGGGACGCAGCCTGGATCACTGAGTCACTGCGTGGAGTCAGCTGCCCTGGAGAGCTGCTCTTCCTGCACCTAACTGGGACCCGATAGAGAGAGAAACCTTGCTGCTTTAAGGCCTTGAAGTTTGGGGCTTTGTTTGTTACAGCAGCATAAGCAAAGAAATAAAGATTTGAGAACTTCTTGGGAAAGAAATTAGTATGTGATTCTCTAATAGTCAGCATTCTCCAGAGAAACAGATAGCTGTATCTGCACTTATCTATCTATATATAGAGAGAGAGATTTGTTGTAAAGAATTGGCTCCCACAGTTATGGCAGCTGGCAAGTCCCAAGATGTTCTGGGTGAGTTGAGTGGTAAGCTGGAGCCCCAGGAGAGCCAGTGGTTTAGGTCTAGTCTAAGTTCAAAGGCCTGAGGACCCGGTGAGCCAAAGACGTAGTTTCCCCCCTAAAGGCCAGCAGGGTTGAGACTCAAGAAGAGCCAGTGTTTCAGTTCAAGTCTGAAGCAGGGTGAAAGGCAAGGTCCCAGGTCAAAGGCAGGCAGGCAGGAAGAATTCCCATTCACTTGGGGGAGGGGCAGCTTTTTGCTCTATTCCGGCCATTGACTGATTCGATGAGGCCCACCCACATTAGGGATGGCCATCTGCTTTATCCGTCTACCAACTCAAATGTTAATCTCATCCAAAAATACCCTCGAAGAAATACCCAGTGACTGCTGGCCTGTCCCATGTGCCCCTTCCCAGTGGGCATCTTTACTGTGGTTACCCTGTCCCTGCTCTACATCTGTGACCTGAGTGTGTGTGTGGGGGGGGCGGGTGACTTGTCTTTCAAATTCACACATCTCTGGCTCAAGAGGAGCTGTGTCCACACCTGAGGAAGAGGCTCAGGGCATCCCATGAGAGCTGGGCTGCAGGCAGGGGCTGCACATCGCTTTGGGTTTCCTTGCTGGCGAAGGGGTCTGTGTGCATTGTGTGCAGCAAGCAAAGGGAATCACGTGCAGTATGTGCAGAGCAGCAGGTCTGGTTCCCTCCTTCCCGGGCCCCAGGAGAACCACGCCGCCCAGGCTCCTGCAGTGCAGCAGGCACAGGTGACCGGCCCCGGCCCAAGGGCTGCGAGAAGTGACAAGTGTCGCTTCTGGGTTGCAAGTGGATCTGAGTCTCCACACTCTGTCATCCCCTCTGGTGGCAACCTTGGAGACCACAGGTTGACACACACACATACACCCTGCCCCAAGCCGTAGAAATCAAAAGCAGCAGGGTAAAATTCAAACCCAGGTCTGGCTGATTCTGAATCCTGCAAGCTTAGCCGCCACGAAATGCTGCTTCTCCAATGGCCAGGTCACGGTTCTACGTGCTTTACATACGCATGGTGTGCCAAAAGCACTGTCTACGTTTTATAGGTGTGGACAGAAAGGCTCAGAGATGTGAGGCCACTGGCGTGAGGTCACACGGCAAGTCAGCAATGGTGCCAAGGCTCAGCGCCAGGATGGTCTCACTCTCACCCATCGAGCTCCTCTTCGGACCGTTCTGAGCACGCCATTTCCATGGGTCTCCAGCGCCTAACCCATGGAGGCACCGGGACGGCGCTTACACATTGTAAAGGTTCAAAAATGTTTGTTGTTGGCCTGGTGCAGTGGCGCATGCCTGTAATCCTAGCACTCTGGGAGGCAGAGGCGGGCGGATTGCTCGAGGTCAGTAGTTCAAAATCAACCTGAGTGAGACCCCATCATTACCAAAAATAGAAAGAAATTAATTGACCAACTAAAAATATATACACAAAAAATTAGCCGGGCATGGCGGGGCATGCCTGTAGTGCCAGCTACTCGGGAGGCTGAGGCGGGAGGATTGCTTGAGCCCAGGAGATTGAGGTTGCCGTGAGCTAGGCTGATGCCAAGACACTCACTCTAGCCTGGGCAACAAAGTGAGACTCTGTCTCAAAAAAAAAAAAAAAATGTTTGTTGTGACGGCGGAGACTTGCACTGCTCAACCCTATTTCTGACTCTCCACCATCTGGTCATGGGCAGGACTGTACTTCCTGGCTGCCCACAATGGGACCCTCCAGAGCTCTTGTTTCCCTCTTGCTGGGGACTGAATTGTGTCCCTGCGCAAATTTGTATGTTGAAGCTCTAACCCTGCCCCCATGTGACCATGGAAAATAAGTAAGGCCTTTAAGGAGACAATTAAGGTTAGGTGAGGGTGGAGCCCTGACCCAGTAGAACTGATGTCCTTATAAGAGAGGAAGAGACACCAGGATGTGCGAGCTCTCTCTGACATGTGAAGACAGCAAGAAGGCAGCTGTCTGCAACCCAGGAAGAGCTATGGTGTTGTTAACGGAAAAAAGCCAAACTCTGTAAAATAATTTTAAAGAGATTTATTCTGAGCCAAATTTGAGGACCATGACCCGGAGCCACTGCCAAGAGGCCTTGGGCAAGTGGACTCGCTGTGGCTGGATTACAGTTTGGTTTTTATACATTTTAGAGACAAGGGTTATGGGTAAGGCCATCAATCAATGTGTGGGAGGCATACATTGGTTTGGCCTAAAAAGGAGGGCCATCTTGAAGCGGGGGTTTACAGGTTATAGGTGGGTTTAAAGATTCTTTAGATTGTAATTGGCTAAAGACATGAAGCTTTGTCTAAAGACTGGAATGTTTTAACATAAACTGTTTACCAGAGATAAGCCACCATTTTGTTGCAAATTGAGGGCCTGCAGGTTTGTCTTGCATACTCTTAGGCCTGTTAATGGGTTACAAAGGAAGTCTCCAAGAAGGGAGGGGGGCATGATAAGGCCTGTCTGACCTCCCTCCTCCTGGCTGGCAACTTTGCCCTTGAACATTCCTCTGGCCACGAGGGGGTCCATTCAGTCAGCAGGTAGGGGTTGAGCATTTTAGTTCACAGTGTTTTGTTTTGGCAGCCCAAGCTGCCAGACTAAGACACCTCTATTACTGGGACGTGCACTATTCTAGAGGGGGCTGCTCTGCAGGTGTGAAGCCTAGAGTGAGGACAATAAAGATGTCATGCCGAATCTGTAATCAACCCTCAGTGACATGCAACATGAGCGAGAAATAGACTTGTGCTGTTTGGAGCCACTGAGATCTGGGCTTGTTTGTCACTGCAGCACAACTGAGCCCATCCTGACTTTTAAGCATTATAATTTGTGAACATTAGTATAATTTTTAAATATTATATTATTGCAGAATTAAATGAACACATTTTACCTTGACATAGAAAATTTGCCATCCTCCTTTGCAAGCCTCATCTCCAACCCCTTCCCACAGGGACCCTCTGCTGCAGCCTCGCCAGCCAAACCATTTCCGTTCCCTACGGTCATGCCTGCACACTCTTGCCTCCTTGCCTTTGCCCAAGCACTTCCCTCCACCTGGAACGCCCTTTCCCAGAAGCCTGCCAGGGTGCTCTTTCCAAAGCATAGATCTGTGTTCTTGGAGGAAATGCCTAGAGGAGATCATTCTCAAGCTGTTATCAGTGCTTTGTTTTCACGGATGATGGCCATATTTAACAAGTGCTACCAACAATAGAGAGCAAGGTAGGTAATGAGGGCTAGTCTTGTGGTCCAGACAGGAGCTCGGAGATCAGAGAGTGCCTGTGGCGCTGCAGGGGCTGCAGAAGTCAGGGGCCTCGGGCAGTGGCTTCAAGGAAGAGGTGATTGGCAGGATGCAGGCAGCGGGCCCCAAAGAGCAGGTAGGGTTCCCAAAGGGGGCATGTTCCCTATTGTTTTAGGAAGGTTATAGACAGTTTTTGAAACAATTTAAAGTTACAGTTTTAAATTACTGAGTAATGCACACAGTAACTCTAACCAGCGCACCAAACCCCTCTTCTTACGAGATGGCGACACAGCAGAGGCGTGAAGAGGGCTGGCCATGGGACCAGGCTGCTTGGCTTCGAGTCCCACCTCCCCCACTAACCAGCTGAGCCACTTGGGGCAAGCTGCATGCCTTTTCTGTGCCTCAGTTTCCCAGTTAAAGTGGGGCTGACAAGAGTGCCTCTGCTCTCCTTTATGACAAATAATTGAGATAGATTAGAAGCGCAATATGCACACTTCGCTGCAACAAAACATTAGTTCTGGACGTCGATGACCATTTTTTATGTGACAAACTGACAACTACTGGTGTCAGAGAAGGCAGTTAAAATCTGCTCTCTCCACCTACGGACATATGGCTTTGGCATTTGCAATGCCGGTTAATATCAAAGTTTAAAAAGAAAATTGCCTTTTGATGAAGGATTTTGTCTTCATTTTATACATAAATGATATTAAACTGTATCCTATTACAGACTAGTCACAATCAGTTCCATTCTTCTCAGTGAGGAATGTATTTTTAAATAATATCTGTCACTCAGACCACTTTTACCTGCACTTTATTTTCATTTAAACTTTTTAAAAAATTAAATTTAATAATACTGCTGTCGTTGCTTCATGTTTGTTTTTACAGTGATAGACATGATTTTTTGACAAAGATGCTGAAGCAGTCCAATGGGATAAGAAGTTTTTTTGTTTTTGTTTTTGTTTTTTTTGAGACAGAGTCTCACTTTGTTGCCCAGGCTAGAGTGAGTGCCATGGCGTCAGCCTAGCTCACAGCAACCTCAAACTCCTGGGCTCAAGCAATCCTGCTCCCTCAGCCTCCCGAGTAGCTGGGACTACAGGCATACGCCACCATGCCCGGCTAATTTTTTCTATATATATTAGTTGGCCAATTAATTTCTTTCTATTTATAGTAGAGACGGGGTCTCGCTCTTGCTCAGGTTGGTTTTGAACTCCTGACCTTGAGCAATCCGCCCTTCTCGGCCTCCCAGAGTGCTAGGATTACAGGTGTGAGCCACCGCGCCCAGCCAAGTTTTTTTTTTTTTTTTAAAAAAAAACTAAATTATGTTGGAATAACTGAGTATTTATGTCAGGAAAAAAGATAACCTCATCCTCACCTCATACCCTACCCCAAAACTCATTTGAGATATGAAGACACCTTCATGACTTGGGATAAGAAAAATCTTCTTAGGTCACAAAAAGCAGTAACCATAAAAATAAAAAAAGGACAAATTGGACTTCATCAAAACCTAACACTTTGGTTCCTCAAAAGACACTGTTAAGAACACTAACAGACAATCCACAGACTGGGTAAAAATATTTGCAAACATCTATTTGGCAAAGGACTGATATGTAAGATATATAAAGAACATATACAATTCAGTAATAAAATAACAACCAAATTTAAAAATGAGTGAAAGACTGGAACAGATACCCCACAAAAGAAGATATACGAATCCCATGAAAAATATTCAACATGAATAATCAGGGAAATGCAAACTAAAGCCACAATGAGGCACCAATACATACCTGCCACAATGGCTAAAATTTAAGACTGACAATACCAAATGTCGACAAGGTCGTGGGGCAACATACATAGTTGGTAGGAGTGTAAAATGGTAAATCTACTTTGGATGTTTCTTTTATTTATTTATTTTTTTTCACAAATAGGACACTTTATTTGTCATTATTAAAAGTCTGAATTTTAAATGGATTCTTGGACTGGTGGTTCATATCCATCAGCTCGTTCAACTTTAGCACCTGTCTCGTCACCAGTAGCTTTTCCAGAACTACTGCCTTCACCATGAAGCTCCATGAGTTCTCCCAATTCAAACTTGGGCTTCTTCAGCATTTTTACTTTTCTAACGAAGACAGCATGGAGAGGATAAATGGATTGGCAAGCCGTTTCTATGTCTTTTCCAATGCTGTCCAGAATCAATTTATTGACTACTTCTTTCAAGTCATTTGTTTGCACCTCCCTGGTCATGATTTCCATCATCTTCCTCCGGATTTGGTGGACCTGTTGGTGCTGAGCATAAGAGGTCTTCCGTATCTGATTGTTGCGTTTTTTAGTAAAACCAACACAGAACAGACGAAGCAAATAACCATCGCTAGTCTTGACATCAACGTGAGCTTCGATCGTAGTCTGCCATTTTTTAACCATGGAACACATTTTGTCACGGGTAAGGCCCATGCCATGAAAATCAGTCAATCCGTTTTTGCCCTGAACATCTTCAGTAATCAGCTTGAATTTTCTAAATGCAACTTCATCATTTTGCAGATCAGCAAGGCTCACTTCACACGACCCTTGAGGCCATCGGAGGCAATTTTCGTTCCTTGAGTCCTGGTGACTAGTGTTTTCCCAATATTTCTTATATTGAACATAGCAGGTGTCTTCACATCATACCAATCTTTTTTTTTTTTTTTTTTGAGACAGAGTCTTGCTTTGTTGCCTAGGCTAGAGTGAGTGCCGTGGCGTCAGCCTAGCTCACAGCAACCTCAAACTCCTGGGCTTAAGCGATCCTTCTGTCTCAGCCTCCCAAGTAGCTGGGACTACAGGCATGAGCCACCATGCCCGGCTAATTTTTTCTATATATATTAGTTGGCCAATTAGTTTCTTTCTATTTATAGTAGAGACGGGGTCTCGCTCTTGCTCAGGCTGGTTTCGAACTCCCGACCTTGAGCGATCCACCCGCCTCGGCCTCCCAGAGAGCTAGGATTACAGGCGTGAGCCACAGCGCCCGGCCTCATACCAATCTTTTTTAGAAAATGGATCAACCACTTTCTTCTTGGCTCCCTTTTTGCCGCCTTTCGTAAGATGCTTGTTCTTGCCGACCGCCATGGTGCTGCTCAGGGAGCCAAAAGGGTGGATGTTTCTCTTAAACTATGACCCAGCAATTCTACTCCTAGGTATTTACTCAAGAAAAATAAAAACACATATTCACAAAGAGATTTGTTTGTAGTATCTTTATTCATAATAGCCCCAAACTGGAAACAGCTCAGGTGTCCACCAGTAGAATGAATAGACTAAAAACGGTAGTCATACAACAGCACACAACTCCACAACGAACAAATTACTGACGTGTGCAATGACATGGCTGGACCTCAAAAACATCGTCCCTAGTGAAAGCAGGCACGCACAAAAGAGCACATCTTGTTTTTTGTTTTTTTTTTTTTTTTTTTTTTGAGACAGAGTCTCGCTTTGTTGCCCAGGCTAGAGTGAGTGCCATGGCGTCAGCCTAGCTCACAGCAACCTCAAACTCCTGGGCTCAAGTGATCCTTCTGCCTCAGCCTCCCGGGTAGCTGGGACTACAGGCATGCGCCACCATGCCCGGCTAATTTTTTTTTTATATATATATCAGTTGGCCAATTAATTTCTTTCTATTTATAGTAGAGACGGGGTCTCACTCTTGCTCAAGCTGGTTTCGAACTCCTGACCTTGAGCAATCCGCCCGCCTCGGCCTCCCAAGAGCTAGGATTACAGGCGTGAGCCACAGCGCCCGGCCAAAAGAGCACATCTTGTATGATTCCATCTATATGGAATTCTAGACAAAACTAACCTATGCTGGACAAAATCAGAGGTATGGTTGCCTGGGGCTGGGGAGAGGTGTGGTGTGGGGACTGACTGAGCATGCGGGAACTTTCTGGGGTGATGGCAATTTCTGTATCTTGGTAGAAGTCTGGTGTAAGCATTTGATGTATACTT
Source organism: Microcebus murinus (assembly GCF_040939455.1). Classification (NCBI taxonomy): domain Eukaryota; kingdom Metazoa; phylum Chordata; class Mammalia; order Primates; family Cheirogaleidae; genus Microcebus; species Microcebus murinus. The sequence continues at coordinate 14,390,226 of NC_134107.1, forward strand.
AAGACGTGTGCATTTCAGTGTATGTGAATTTTACAGCAAAAACACCCTTTGAATTTTGAACTCTAGCTAATAATATGCATTCTGAAGCATTTAGGGGAAGTGTTCTGAGATCTGTAATTTGCTTTGAAATGCACCCAAAAGGAGCTGGATTGATGATGGATAGAGGGATGGAAAGATGGAGCAGTATGTGATGACTCTAGTACAGGAAACGTTAATGGTAGAATCTAGGTGGTGGCTATACGAGTGTTCACTGTAGCATTTTCAACTTTGCAGTATGCTTGAAATTTTTTATAATAAAATGTTAAAAAAAAAACAAACTCAACTACATTGAAGGTATTTGTTTCTAGCATTGTCTTTTTAATTTGGGCTAGTGACACTACTGATATGATTTTTCCATTTACAGTTATGATGTTATGCTTCCTTTTAAAAGTAATTCGCTTAGATAAGAAGTGCACTCCATTTAAGAAAGACAGTAAGGGCCAGGCCCGGTGGCTCACGCCTGTAATCCTAGCTCTCTGGGAGGCCGAGGTGGGTGGATTGCTCGAGGTCAGGAGTTCCTGAGCAAGAGCGAGACCCCGTCTCTACTATAAATAGAAAGAAATTAATTGGCCAACTAATATATGTAGAAAAAATAAGCCGAGCATGGTGGCGCATGCCTGTAGTCCCAGCTACTCGGGAGGCTGAGGCAGGAGGATCGCTTGAGCCCAGGAGTTTGAGGTTGCTGTGAGCTAGGCTGATGCCATGGCACTCACTCTAGCCTGGGCAACAAAGTGAGACTCTGTCTCAAAAATAATAATAATAATAAAAAAAAGAAAGTAAGTAAATATCGTAATAGCATAGATGGCCGTGGATACAGCAATGCTCGCGAAGGCAACGCATGCCGGGGAAGGCACAGCTCAGCAGCCCCCAGCAAGCGGCACCCCCCTCCCGCCTGTGAGGAGAAAGGCCGCACGTCCCTGCCTGGGAACACGGTTGGACGGATCCAACTGGGGCAGGCAGCGGGGAGACAGTCTAAGTCCCCACCAGCTTCGATGGGGAGTGAGAAGGCAGAGAGCGAGCCAGTACTCAGCACCCACACAGACACTCGGCTATTTCTGCTTCTCCAGCACGTCCTCCTAGTGAGAAGCGCAATGCCCACCCTCAGCGGGGGTGGATGGGCCTGGCGCCCCGGGCTCCAGGGCTCTGGGATGCAGCGTCTATTTTCTCAAGTGCGTCTGCACTGGGGAGTTTGCTTCCTTTAACATCCCAGATCTTCCAGAGGCCTGGGCAGAGAACCAAGAACCCTCCACTTTCCACAGCAAAGACAGACAGATCTAATTCATTAAAACTCTTCTCCCCAGTCAGAGGGCAACGAGAGGGGAAAGGAGAGAAGAAGCTTCTCAGCAGAAGGAAGAGCATGTGCAAAGGCCCTGCGGCAGGAGGGACTGTGGAGAGGACGAGGTTGAAGGAGTATCTTAGAGGTTGTAGCACAGACACTGAGAGGGCCTGGTTTAAGATGCGGGACCCTTATAGGTCATAAGGATTTTCATTTTCTCAAGAACAATGGCCAGCCATTGAAGGTTTTAAGGAGGAGGAACACATCGGTCAGGTTAGTGTATTAAAATACACTCAGGCCAGGCGAGGTAGCTCATGTCTGTAATCTAGCACTCTGGAACGCTGAGGCGGGCAGATAGCTCGAAGTCAGGAGTTCAAAACCAGCCTGAGCAAGAGTGAGACCCCGTCTCTACTATAAATAGAAAGAAATTAATTGGCCAACTAATATATAGAAAAAATTAGCCGGGCATGGTGGCACATGCCTGTAGTCCCAGCTACTCGGGAGGCTGAGGCAGCAGGATCGCTTGAGTCCAGGAGTTTGAGGTTGCTGTGAGCTAGGCTGATGCCATGACACTCACTCTAGCCTGGGCAACAGAGTGAGACTCTGTCTCAAAAAAAGAAAAAGAAATACACTCATTTCGGGGCTGCACGTGGAGAACAGATTTGAGGGGGCTGCCCGAGATGAAGGCTGTAGGGCTACAGCAGTTGTCCCACAGAGACGAGAGTAGCTGTGGCCACCGTGACGGAGCTGGAGATGGGAAGAAGCGGATGGCTTCAAGAGCTGTTTTGGAGCTGTGTCCACAGGCCTTGGGTGACAGCCACGGAGGGAGAGGGAGGGGCTCAGGACAAGTCCTAGCATGAGCAACTGAGGGATGCTGGTGCCATTCACAGAGACTCTGGAGGAAGACGAGGGATTTGGTGGCAGGTGGAACGGACGGGCGGCTGGCGTGATTTGGTTTTGGACACGATGATCTGGAAGAGCCCTTGCACCACACTGGAAAAGCTGAGCTGGCAGTGGGTACGCAGTCTGCAGCTCGGAGCAGAGTGGATCTGAAGCCCGGATGTGAAAACTGTCCACACGCGGGTGGCGATGGATACCCTGGCATGGGAGAGGTCACCAGAGAGAGTCTGCAGAAGAGAAGGGAGGCTCCTGGGACAGCATCGAGAGGAAGCCCAAAGTTAATAACTGGGTAAAGGACGCTGTGTCTTGCAGAGGCTGGTGAGGCAGAAGAAAGCCCAAGGATATGTGGAAACAGGAAAACCAAGAGAAGAGGAGGTGTCAGGGGCAAAGGTAAAGCTTTAATAATGTCCGTTAGATTCAGCAACATGGTCACCGATCAGCTCGGTGAGAGACGCTTTCGTAGAACGAGGTAGGAAGCTAGGTAGGTTAAGAGAAGGAGTGAGTAAGAGTGTAAGGAAATGGAGATGAGCACAGTGAACTTCTTGGAGAAGCTGGTTACGAAGGGAGGAAAGAAAAAGGACAGGCACCGGACGTGGCACAGCAGCCTGGGCGCATGAGCAGGACGCAGCCCAGCAGGCCAGGCGAGCACGGAAGAGGAAGGCTGCCGGCTGACCACGCAGGACCAGGTGGGGCTGGGACCCAAGTTCAGGCCGGGGGACTGGCTGAACGTGTCACAGGAGAATGGTGTGTGCAGATGCGGGAAGATGAGGGAGCGCCTATCTGATGACTGCAGGTTTCCCTGGAGGAAGTCAGCGAGGTCAGCTGAGAACGGAGAGAAATGGAAAGTCACAGGATGGAGGGATGGGTGGCAGGCTAGACCCAGCCACTGGAGAGAGTGAGAGAGCAGACTGGCCAAAGTCACACGGCATGTGCAAAGGCCTTGTGGCAGGAGGGACTGCGGACAGGACGAAAGGCTGAAAGGCCACACTAGAGGCCAGCGCACAGAAACTCAGAGCCCGGCCGAGATGAGGTCTGCCATACTGGGATGTGCTAGTCAGGATCGAATAGGCAATGACAAGGAAATGAATGAAGCGTGAGCCCCCCGACTGTTAAGTAAAGGCTTATTTCTCACTTATGCAGTCTCAAAGAGTTTAGGTGGCCTTCCTCGTTCGTGTAGCGCACTGTCTGGATATCTTGGATATCTTGGATATCTGCAGCAGGGTAGCAGCTGGGGATCGCTCAAGATGCTTCTAAGGGCCAGGCCTGAAGGCGGCTTTCCTCACTGTCACCACATGATATTGGCCAGACTCAACCACATGGCACCAGCCTCATTACTAGGGAGGCTCCTTATAACTCGCTACATGCCCAGGAGTTTCCTATATGCTATAGGAATTGCCTTTCTAAATGCTCAGGAAGAAATCGGGCGGTGGGCAGATGCCACCATCTCTGCCACGACCCACCCTTCTGTTTGCCAAACCATCAATTTTTCTTCTTCCTCAGGGCACACACTCACCGTCTCCTCGAGGGACACCATCCAAAGTCCCATCCAGTCCCTGCATCTGGCTCAAAGCCCAGGATCTCTGGTGATGCGCCGTAGTCTCTTCACATAAAACATGGCTCTTCTCGGGCCAGCTAGCCACAAACTAAACAGACAAGTAAGCTGGCCCCTGGGTCCCGTCCCATAGAAAGGGACAGCACAGCAGGGGAGACCCCTTCAGCAGGCTCTGGTGCTGCCTTCCTGGTGACACTTTCCACTCTGCTCTTCTCTCTGGGGAGTTCTCCCTTTTCCGCGACCCTCCTTGGCCACAGCTGAAATGGGGCTGGCAGAGCACGCCCTCCTTGGGGGCTGCAGACGGTGTCCACTGCTCATGGACGATGGAGGCCCAAAGGGTGTTTTCTCGCTGAAACTGCCAAGGACTTTTATTGTTGGGGTGGGGGCGTGCTCATGGAGCCTTGGCAACACCGTTCTTCACAGCTGGCGCTTAACCTACTTGTTTCCCGTCAGCCTCACCCGCCAGGAGCCACACTCGCCCGGAGTCTTCCTGGACACACTTCTGGAGCCTAATTTGCTTTGCTTGTTCAACCTCTGTACCTCTCCCCTTCCAGGCGACGGCCCTCTTGGCGCTATTTGGAAAATAAACAGCAGGCACACCTTTAACCTCATGCTCATCCTCAGTAGCTTTATTTATCCAAGGGCGAAGTTTCACTGGGCCTTTGTTGCCCACGAGTCTTAGATCTTTTGGTTTGTTTGTTTTTTTGATAATTTCCACACACAGCATTGACTATCTCATTTCTTTCTGTTTAGGGTGTAGAGGACTTTTCAACCGTGGAAGGCCCTGATTACTGGACTTTATTTCCGTTCATTACTGCTCCAATCCCAGGTAATTCTCTCCTGAGCTCACCCCTTCCCTGTGAATCCTCCACACGCGCAGCAGCCAACAGTAGCCAGCGGAGACGCCTAGTTCCCGCTTCCCGACCTCCTTCCCTTCGGCTGTCAGCCTGGAAAACACACAACAGGCACCTCCCAGGTTAGCACAGGTGATAGTTTTATCAAACATTCTGCTGGCCGGGCACGGTGGCTCTAGCCTGTAATCCTAGCACTCTGGGAGGCTGAGGCGGCAGATCACTCGAAGTCAGGAGTTCAAAACCAGCCTGAGCAAGAGCGAGACCCCGTCTCTACTATAAATAGTAAGAAATTAATTGGCCAACTAATATATATAGAAAAAATTAGCGGCACATGCCTGTAGTCCCAGCTATTTGGGAGGCTGAGGCAGTAGGATGGCTTGAGCCCAGGAGTTTGAGGTTGCTGTGAGCCTGGCTGACGCCACAGCACTCACTCTAGCCTGGGCAACAAAGCAAGACTCTGTCTCAGGAAAAAAAAACAAAACATTCCGCTAATGCGTAACACACATCTCCAAGTTTCTTTACTTCTGCCCAGCTGCTAAGCCACTGTCACCACAGGTGAGTAACTCAGTCTCTGGGCTGGTTTCCTCACCAGCAAAATGAAGATAACAGAACCACCTACTTCACTGGGCCACTATGGAATTAAGTAGGATAATGTATGCACAGCGCTAACCCAATGTCTGGTCTGGAATAAGTGCTTAGTAAATGTTGTTTCTGCTGCTGTTCAAATAGCTCAGGAAGAATCATGCATGTCCATATGAGATTGCTACACTAAGTTCATAGAGTGTGATATACTAAGCAGCTACCTTTTTAAAGAAAATTCGAATGAGAGGCTCACCTGTTCAGGGGACAAGATACTCACTCATATTGACCAGTCAGTGATCGATCTTTCTTTTTTTGGCTGTTGACAAAATGCTTTATTGTTGCTAAACAGGATATATTTTCAAATTGCAACACAATATTTATAGATAATGAAATATAAAAAAGGTCACTTACGTGATTGACATTTACAAAACAGTCTTGAGAATTACAGTGTGATGAATTTTTTTTATTTCAAAGTATTACAGGAATACAGATATTTTTGGTTACATGAACCGCTTTTATAATGCTTGAGACACGGTTTAAGCATGCCCATCACCCAGATGGTGTTCGCTGTACCATTAGATAGGTTTTCACTGATCCTGTCCTCCCCGCCACCCCCGTGATCTTTATCCCTATACAAATATCTACATGGAAAGAAAGCCCAGTTACCATCTGCACCAGTCACCACTTGCTATGACAATGCTGCGTAACAAATTACCCCCCAAAATTTGGGGGTGTAAAATACTAAGCATTTCTTTAGCTCAAGAGTCTGTGGGCTGGCAGTTTGAACTGGACTCGGCTGGATAATTCTTCTGGTCTCCACTAGGCTCAGCTGTCAGCTGACTTTGGCTGATGTGACTGGGGTGACTTGGGCACGTGTCTATCATCCTCCAGGAGTCTAACCTGGGCAGGTTTTCCGGTGGTGGCAGAGGTCCAAGAGCGAGGGCAAGTGCTCTTCAGGGCTCTGCTTGCTTCATAATTGCTGATGTCTCATGGGCCAAAGCAAGGCCCTTGGCAGACCCCAGAGTCAGAGCAGAGGGCCCTGCAGAGCTACACAGCAGAGAGTGAACACAGGGGTTAACAATCTCAGGGATCATCATAAAATTGATTGCCAATGGTGAATTCAGAACACAAGAGTTATTTGTATGATATTAAAAGTAGGTGTCTCGGCCAGGCGCGGTGGCTCATGCTTGTAATCCTAGCACTAGGGGAGGCCGAGGCGGGAGGATCGTTTGAGCTCAGGAGTTCGAGACCAGCCTGAGCAAGAATGAGACCCCCCTCTCTACTAAAAATAGAAAGAAAATTAATTGGCCAACTAAAATATATAGGAAAAATTATCCGGTCATGGTGGTGTATGCCTATAGTCCCAGCTACTCGGGAGGCTGAGGCAGAAGGATCATTTGAGCCTAGGAGTTTGAGGTTGGTGTGAGCTAGGCTGACGCCACGGCACTCTAGCTGGGGCAACAGAGTGAGACTCTGCCTGAAAAAAAAAAAAAAGTAGGTGTCTCTGAGCTCGGGGGGCTGATGTCCTCATTCCTACCATAGGATAGACCGGCCACACAAGGCGAGATGTTCTATTGCCTGCTCCCAAGAGGTCGAGGCCTGAGATATGTGGACAAGTCCTCACCTGCCTTCCATTCACTTACCCCTTCTTCAGAGGTCCCCTGGGCATGAGCTGTAGCTCGTTGATCTCTGTACCTTGTGTCAGGCACCATGCACGTAGTGCTAGTGCAGAGCTCTGCTGGCAATCAATGAAATAAAGCATGGGAGAATAGACAGCGAGTTCCTCAAGGACAGACAAGATGCATGCTTCTCGATCCCCAGCATCTCATGAAGACCGTTCCTGTGTATCTTCCAAATTAGGTTTCTGAGCTTCACTTTTCCTGTTTGGACCAAACTGACTACCTGTTTCTACTTGTGATGGAAGCCAACTATCTAATGCAACATCTACTAAAACCTTCTCACCTCTGCGCAATGCTGCTGAGGGAATGGGAGCCAAGACAAACAGGCGAGGACAGGCCCTGCTCACAGGGGCCTGGCCTCAGGGCCTTGGAGCCAGTGGGTGCGATGGAGGTTGCGTAGCTCATCTTGGGATCCTGGCGTGAGGTTCACTTGGGCTTCCTGATAGACACGCCCAACTCTCTGAGCCAGCCTCCCACTTGGAGGGAAAAGACAGCCAGTGATGGGAAGACCCAGAAAGCATCAGAGCTCATCTATCTCTGCTGCTCAGGGTAAGGACGAAACCCTTGAGGCAGGGGAGAATTTAAGCCCTTCCCTCTGGCTCCTCTCCAAATCCAAAGGATGTCTCTCTGAACTCCAAACTGTCACCTGGAGAGCTAGGTTGCACGTGTCCTGCTTGGAGGGCTCAGGTGGCTAAGTCTGGAGCTGCTGAGGTTGTGACAGTATCTCTGTGACAGTCACAGCCCCAGGGTCCTCCAGGGAACCAAGAGAGGGTGGCTCAATCGGTGCAAGGTCTTCCATGGGCCAAGATCCAGGACGAGAAGCTGCTAGCAGACAAGGAATGATCATGGTTTTCACGTTTCCAGGCAGTGTAGCATCGGCTGCCTACGTTCGCGGGCCTTGAAGGCCCACTGCCCGGCTTTAACTTTAGTCCCACCACTTCCTGTCTGTGACTTTGAGCAAGCGACGTAATTTCACTAAGCCTCACTTTCCTCATCTGCAATAGGGGAATGATAATTTCACCCATCTCCTAGCATCGTCGTGAGGCGAGACGATAATCCACGTAGAGCTCTGGCAGCGCCAGGCACGCGGTAGACGGTCGCTGTCAGCTGTCACTGCTACCAAGGCTTACTCGGGTGCCTGGCACTATGCTGAGCTGTCCACAGGCATTCCTTCATCCGGTCCACACTGTGAAGTAGGTTCCTGTTCTCTTCTTTTTACAAATGAGAAACAGAAGCGTGGCGAGTTTGAATAACATGTCCAAGGTCACCCAGATGGTCAACGGTAGCTCCAGGATTCTAACTTAGGTCTGATTCCCAAACACCTGCTCTTAACTACTGTGCTCTGCTTCCCCTAAACATGTGTTCCAGGGCATCACTAAAAGTGAACATTTCATGAAATACTAGCTAAATAACCTGAGATCCACTGGGAAACAAAATGTACATCTTAATGTCATCATTTGCTTTTAAAAACTACATGCCACGATTAGTTACATAAAGTGACATGTCTACCCACCCTGCCTTCTTTAAAGAGAACATTTGCCTCTTTGGAAGGAACATCTGGAGTCAGGTGGGATGTGGGACCCAGCAAAAGGCTTTAACGCTTCTCTTGTGTTTACAGGTTATAAGTCTCCTTTAAAGACGGATGTTGTCCTGGATAGCTTTAACTTTTCTCCAGTCCCCCTAATGGACTGCTAACAGATGCTGGTCTCTTAAAGACACAAATTGTACTGCTTGCCGTAAGCCACCTGTCCCACCAGTGCCGCTTCGCCTGACTGGGGCAGATTCGAACACCATTGCTCATTTCCCAGAGGGCTCACTGGGAAATTGAGGTGTCACGATGTGGCTTAACTGGGTGCTCATTAGAGTCATCAACTTGACAGCTGCAGGACAGTGAGTCCACTGTCCTCAGATACTATCGGATGTGCTAATAAGGGGGGCTGTCAGCTGCAACGTCTCACAGACCCGCTTGCCATTTCAGGCTGCTTGAGCTCACTGTCAAACCCCTCTCTCTGTCCAGCCACAACAGCAGCAGACGGACTGAGGGATAAACGTGAGACTCTCAACTATCCCCATGGAATCTCTTTCCCTGGTGATGTTTAAAAATATGAACCAGGTTTGTGCCAGCGCTGCCGTGGCTGGAGCCATCGAGACGGACGAGATGACCTCCAGATAATGCTCAAAGCCAGTAAGAAGTGCTTCTGCCATGGCGCCCAAAAGATACACTCTAAGGCACAGCTCGGGCACAAGGTGTTTGGTTTATGGATTTTTAAGACTTAAAAAGAGTGAGAGGAAAGGATGGGAAGAGAACAGTCTTTCCTGACCCAATTTGATGTGTCACGTGGGAGCCTTTGCAAGAGGACTCACAAGACCACTTCAGATGGGTCAGGGCAGGGCCAGACGCTCATCTGTTCCACGCAGGCTCTGAATGAGGTCAGTGAGCAGTGATGTGTCAAAGTGAAAGGAATGAGTCTAGCTTCTGTTCGTCATGGATCCTTGGGGGACTGCTGGCCCTTGCTATATGTTTATTAATTTTTAAAAAATGCACTGTGGCCAGCCTTGTTTTACTTAATGCCTAATAAAGGGAAAAACTGTTTACATAGCACCCCTGGGCCTGACACTGCACAGCTGAAGTTAGCAAGATCCTTCACTTTCAAAGGTGACACAAGCCAGCAGCCTGGGAAGAAAACAATTCCTTTAGAAGCATGCCATTCCAGGTGAAAGTGGCAGCAGTTGAACATTATGTTAAATAAGACAAAATCAGGGTAAGGGATCAAACCCAAGGGGGGAGACAGTCCTAACTGCATACTTGGCTACTGGGGTTTGTTGCATAACGTGCACAGGATAAATGGATAAGTCACTGCCCGATTCATGTGTACTTCTTATAGTCCAGATATATTTCTATATATAAACTCCCTTGCCTGTTTAACATTCTCCCCACAGCACATCAAACACAGCCTGAGAGAACAGCCAGCGTCTTCAGTAAGCTCCCAGGGTGACGTCTCCTCGCCTGCCCTGCTGCTGCCTCCTGAGTCTCAATCCCATACCCTGCTCAGGGCAGAGTGCTAGATTTTTCCATCAAAGGTCTCGTCCTCACCAGCTGGTAAGACACTCCATGGTTACTTTAACAGGCTCAGCATTCCGACCTGCACGAGACCTCCCTGCATGTAGCTATGGCGACCTCACTGACATGCCAGACAAACTGCGTTAGGGACAGGTTTTAAGTCTCAGGCTGTGGCCACAACCCAATGCTGACATTCATATCCACTGAGTTGGTAATGTGTGCTTGGTACCACGTAAGAGCTTTGTGTGTTTTATCTCATCTTATCAACCAGTTGAGATAGGAAGTATTATCATCCCCATTTTACAGATGAGGAAAGCAGGCTCAGGTCAGTTCGCATATCCAGCAGGCAAGCAGCAGAGCCAGGGTTTGAACTTGCAACCAGTGCCCGGCACTGCTTTCTCACTTGTAACAGCTTCACCCGTTGGCCAAGTTCAGATCTACTCACTTGGGAAGCACCCTGCAGATTCCTACCCACAATATATGACACACAGATCATATCTCAGAACTGTCAAGTTTCTTTGCCGTAACTTTTCCCAGAATAGGTTTCTACTAAATTTCCAGCAGTACTGTGCTTTAATAGAAAATTCAGGAGTTTTGGAAGCAGACTGAGCTATGCTAAATTTTGGCTTTTTTGCTAAATAGCTACTTGACCGTGGATACTTAAGTCACTTACTACTCTCTCTGAGCTCCCTTTCTTTATCTATAAAACAGGTATAACACCACTTGTCTGTAGGAGTGCTGTGAGGCTTCACTGCGATTATTTGAGTAAAGGCTAGTTCTCCTCCCTTAGCCAGGGATGCTGAGGGGTGGGTGAGAACCCTGGACATATGTCCTTCCTCCCTGGGTGCAGCTCTTGTGATCACCAATTACCTTGTCACTTCTGGCCTGCCTTCAGAGAACTCTCCCAGCCCTAGAGCTAAACACATACAACGAATTCATCCTAACATATTATTGCTTATGTATTATTATTTAGTTGATTAAAATTGTAAGGACTGTCAAAATGAGGGAAAACGTTTGCTACAGTGCTACATGGAAAGAAAACCCATGATTGTGGCCTTGTAAAACCCTATCAACACAGGACTAGGGGTTATACAAGAATAGACAAAATTAAATAACGGTGACAAGGAATTGTAAATTTCCTTTTTCAATATTCTTTAATATTCAATTATCTTTCAATTTACAAAGATCACATTTCAAAGAAAATCTGATGACAAAGATGTTGACTTAAGCAGCATGCCCACACCACTCCTGCCTCCCCTCATCCTGCCTGCCGTGCCTTTGAAGGAAGCAGCTCAGGGGGCTGGGATCAGCTTCCCTTGGCAGAAAGAACCTATCAGTGGGAAGGGCTTTAACAAAGCCCTGGGCCACTGGGGGTGGGAAGGTGGGGAGGGAGAGTGGCTTTGCATACAGCACACACAGCAGGCTGCCTCTCTTCTTTGAGCACACTTCAGGCTGAAGCCATGAGCTGCAGCAATGAGCGAGCACAATCGCTTCCCCTACAGTGCCCTCTCGCGGCAGACCTGTCTCCAGCGGTAGCAGCCAGACAAAGCAGCCGGGGCTGTGAGCCGGCAACACTCACAAACGACTTTCAACTGAACAAAAACGGCGAGAGTGAGCCACACTGCACATTTACATGTATGTCTTAGAAGAGAAGTATGTATGTCCAACACTTGAGGCAGGACCCACAGTCTGGGGCTGGGGAGACCTGAGTGTCTAAAGAGAAGCAGAAAGCCAACGCTAGTGTCTATCATAAGCAGTTACGATCCACGACTGAGCCCCCGAGCAAGGCAGCAAGGCAGCGGTGCACAGCTCAACGTGACTTTTCAAAGAGGTATTCAAGATCTGGGGCACGCAGTCTCTGCTCTTTGTTTTTGTTTTTAGCAAAGTCTCTCAGCAGGGCCAAGACTTCATTTTCAAATATTTCTGGGGCTGGTTTTGCTTCTGCAAGAGAAGAGTGGGCAGAAAGAATTATGCCACAGTCAGTCAATGCTCAGGTATAAGGAACATAAAACCTGAAACTCTGGCCTTGGCCGAGAACCACAGGTAGGAAGACACATAGACCGACTCCATCTCCATCTTTCTTTTAAGTATACATGATAAGCCTGTAGCAGGGGATGGCAAACTGTCAGCCTGCATTTGTAAGTGGTCTTATTGGAACAGCCTCTCAATGGTTTACATATTACCCATGGCTGCTGTGTTATGATGGCAGAATTGGGTAGTGACGAGAGATTATATGGCTGGCTATGAGACTAAAATATTTACTATCTGGACCTTTTTTTTTTTTTTTTTTGAGACAGAGTCTCTCGCTTTGTTGCCCAGGCTAGAGTGAGTGCCATGGCATCAGCCTAGCTCACAGCAACCTCAAACTCCTGGGCTCAAGCGATGCTCCGGCCTCAGCCTCCTGAGTAGCTGGGACTACAGGCATGCGCCACCATGCCCGGCTAATTTTTTCTATATATATTAGTTGGCCAATTAATTTGTTTCTATTTATAGTAGAGACGGGGTCTCGCTCTTGCTCAGGCTGGTTTCGAACTCCTGACCTCGAGCAATCCGCCCGCCTCGGCCTCCCAGAGTGCTAGGATTACAGGCATGAGCCACCGTGCCCGGCCTTATCTGGACCTTTATAAATAAGTTTGCTGACCCTTGGCCTGCACAATCCTGGGCTGTACTATTTTGCTTTGCATTTGGCATTTCATGTGTTTTCCAGGTATTGTGTTTTCCTTCTAATCTATAAATTTCCTGAGACAAGAGCTCTATTCTCCTTATCAGTTAGAGGTCCTTGGTTGTAAATGACAGAAACTAATACGTTAACTTAAGCAAAAAGAAATTTGTGGGAAGGATATAAGAGGCACACAGAAATGACATGAACTTGGACAACCAGATTTCAGTGGATAGGTAACAGAGGCGCTGAGTTTGAAGAAATGAGAACACGAGACTCGGTCGGTGGTGGGGAGCCCGGCAATGCGCTGCTCTTCCCTGCCCTTTCTCTCCACCTTTGAGATGCTCACTTAAGATGGCAATTACAAGCAAAGCCTCCCACTGGCAAAGCCTAGGCAATGTGCTCTGGAATTACTCTTCAATCAAGACTAAAAACAATGCCAATAGAGAGAATTCCTCAAAACCAAGTCAGATTCCCCTTTACTTAGCACAGACTCTGGCATCTAGTGAGTATTCTATTTTTTGTGATGATCAAAATAAGATCAAAGAGATTCTGGCTTCCTCCTAGACTGCAGAAAGTTGGAAAGAATACCACATTCACCTTAACAGCAAGAACAAGCCAGACAGACTACAAATATCATGACTTTATTCTTAAAGTTATCAGAGAGCTGAGGTCACAAGGCAACCAAATAGAATGAAACCTAAGGAAAGCAAGGCCCTTCAAAAGAGCAAGTAGACATGGGCACTTGCTCACCTATGACAGGGCACAGAAAGAAGGGACACCATATCATACAAATGAGAAAGAAAAATTCAATGAAATTTTTAAAAAAAATTTTATTATTAAGGCCGGGCGAGGTGGCTCACGCCTGTAATCCTAGCACTCTGGGAGGCTGAGGCGGGCGGATTGCTCAAGGTCAGGAGTTCAAAACCAGCCTGAGCGAGACCCCGTCTCTACCATAAAAATAGAAATTAATTGGCCAACTAATATATATAATATAAAAATCAGCCGGGCATGGTGGCTCGTGCCTGTAGTCCCAGCTACTCGGGAGGCTGAGGCAGGAGGATCGCTTGAGCCCAGGAGTTTGAGGTTGCTGTGAGCTAGGCTGACGCCACGGCACTCACTCTAGCCTGGGCAAGAAAGCGAGACTCTGTCTCAAAAAGAAAAAAAAAAAAAAAAAATTTTATTATTAGAGACAGGGTCTCACTATATTGCCCAGGCTGGATTCGAACTCCTGGGCTCAGGCGATCCTCCCTCCTCAGCCTCCTGAGTAGCTGAGACTACAGGCACATGCCACTATGCCTGGCTCTCAGCTAGAATTTTTAATGAACTATTAAAAGCCAAGTGTGGCCTAGTAGAGGAGTATAAAACTACCCACACAAATGGGAGTTTGCACCCACTCACAGGTTCTTCTGAACAAACCTCCACTGGCTGTGCTCCTGACAGAGACTGGGTACAGAGCAGGAGGCTGGAAAGAGCCTCCCTCAGTGATGCAAGCCAGGAGGAAGGAAACCATCAACATGGCTAAAAAAGCATAAGCCCAGCCTGGATCCTCCCCTACAGAACAAAAGCCTCAAGCAACTAGGAGTAGGCAAGAAAATTCTGTCTCTCCCAATGCACAGGTTAGGACCCATTTGGGATGGTAAAAGGGTAAAAGAAAAAAATCCTCTACCCCTATGGGAAGGGCAATATCACTGAGAAAGCCCAGCTCCAAGACCCAGGGCCACTGGGACTGCCTGAAACTAAGGCTGGACCAGGAAAACAGAGAATGCCCTTCCAACCTCTCCTCTTTGAAACTAACAAGCACCAAGTAGAAAACACTAGGAATCTACCACTGGGAGAAGGCAAGAGTATGGAGAGAGAGTCCCTCTGAGGCACAGAAATACAGGGAAGGCCAAATAAAAGCTGAGGGTAGAACAGGAACTCTCTTAAGAAACCGTCTGGAAACAGCTTCCACCCTAAGCACATGTTAACACTACAGGCTGGTGATGCACTAAAGGTAACCAAAGCAAAACCAAAATTCAAGGTAAGCTTAACTCCTAACTCAACTGACTTAAAGTATGGCAGAAGCAGCATGCCCATTTTCAGACATAAATACATACCTCTCTCTGTTTTTACTGTCTGATGATGATGTCTAATATTCCACCAAAAAGTATGAAATACATACACACAAAAGAAGAAAAAAATCAACACAAGGGACAAAGCAGTCAACAGAAATAGACTCAGAGATGACCCAGATGTTTGAACTATCAGACAAGAAACTTAAAATAACTATGACTAATATTAAAGGCTCCAGTGGAAAAAGCAAACAAAATGTATGAACAAGGCCAGGCGCGGTGGCTCACGCCTGTAATCCTAGCACTCTTGGAGGCCGAGGTGGGCGGCTTGCTCGAGGTCGGGAGTTCGAAACCAGCCTGAGCAAGACCCTGTCTCTACTAAAAATAGAAAGAAATTAATTGACCAACTAAAAATATATACACAAAAAATTAGCCGGGCATGGTGGTGCATGCCTGTAGTTCCAGCTACTTGGGAGGCTGAGGCAGGAGGATCGCTTGAGCCCAGGCGGAGTTTGAGGTTGCTGTGAGCTAGGCTGACACCACGGCACTCACTCTAGCCAGGGCAACAAAAGTGAGACTCTGTCTCAAAAAAAAAAAAAAAAAAAAAAATGTATGAACAGATGAGGAATTCCAGCAGGGAACTGGAAACTGAAAAAGTCAAATGGAAATGCTAAAAATAAAGATACAGTAGCAGATATACAGAATGATTTCAACAGGCTCATTAAATTTGACATAATCAAGGAAAGAAATAGTAGGAGATAGGTCAATAGATATTAACCAATACAAATGAACCAAACTGATAGGCAAAGAGAAAAAAGAGTTAAAAACACAAAACAGGGCCGGGTGCGGTGGCTCACGCCTGTAATCCTAGCACTCTGGGAGGCCGAGGCGGGCGGATTGCTCGAGGTCAGGAGTTTGAAACCAGCCTGAGCAAGAGCGAGACCCTGTCTCTACTACAAATAGAAACAAATTAATTGGCCAACTAATATATATAGAAAAAATTAGCTGGGCATGGTGGCATATGCCTATAGTCCCAGCTACTCGGGAGACTGAGGCAGGAGGATTGCTTGAGCCCAGGAGTTTGAGGTTGCTGTGAGCTAGGCTGACGCCACGGCACTCACTCTAGCCTGGGCAACAAAGCGAGACTCTGTCTCAAAAAAAAAAGAAAAAAAAAAACAAAAAAAACACAAAACAGAGAATCCAAAAGCTGTGGAATAATATTAAATGGTTTAATCTAATTATAATCAGAATCCCAGAAGGAGAAGGGAGAGAGAATAAATAGAAGAAATATCTGAAGAGATAATGGCTGAGAACTTTTCAATAATAATGAAAAGATATAAAAATACAGATTCTAGGTCAGGACCAATGGCTCATGCCTATAAACCTAGCACTTTGGGAGGCCAAGGCAGGAGGACTGCTTGAGCCCTGGGGTTACAAACTAGCCTGGGCAATAGTGAGACCCTGTCTTTACAGAAAATAAAAAAAAATAGCTGGGCATGGTGCTGCACACCTACAGTCCCAGCTACTCAGGAGGCTGAAGCAGAAAGATCACTTGAGCCCAGGAGTTGGAGGCTATACTGGGCTATGATGATGCCACTACACTATAGCCTGGGCAACAGAGTGAGACCCTATCTCACACACACACACACACACACACACACACACACACACACACACACAGATCCAAAACGCCCAGAAAACCCGAAGCAGGATAAATACCAAAACAAATACCTAGAGGCATCATAGTCAAACAGCTAGAAACCATAAATAAGATATTGAAAACATTCAGCAAGAACACATACATTACATACAAAGGAACAAAGATATAGCAGACCTATTGTCAGAAACTATGCAAACCAGAAAGCAGGACACAGTTAACACTAGAGGATTTTCAAGCTGGTGGTGCATCGAAGGTAACCAAAGCAACAACAAAACCCAAATCCAGCTCAATTCCTGGCCAGACTGACTTGATCTCGCACACTAACACCCTAGCAACAGAAGTACATCCATTTAAAGTGCTAAAAGAAAAAAAATTGTGAACCTAGAATTCTATATCCAGTGAAAATATCTTTCAAAATGAAAAACCAAAGCTGAGACAATTCACAACAGACCAGCACTACAAGAAATATTACAGTTCCCCAGGCAGAAAGAATATGGTACCAGATAGAAACATGGATTTATGTAAAGAAATGAAGATCTCCAGAAATAGTTAAAATGAAGGTAAGTATAAAATACATTTTGCATTATTTTCCTCATTTTAAACTACTCTAAAGATAACTGACTGTCCAAAGTAAAAGAGGAGCAATGTACTGTAGGCTTACACTGTAAAAGCAAAAAGTATTACACTGTAAAAGCAAAAAATATGATAACAATAGCACAAAAGATGGGTGGGAGGAATCAGAATATACTGTTATAAAGTTCTTACATTATACATGAAGCTGCATAGTATTTCTTGAAGATGGACTGTGATTAATTAAAGATGTAGACTGTAAACCCTAGGGCAATCATTAAAAAAATTATAAAGAGATTTAAATAATAAGCCAATAGTGGAGATAAAATGAAATAATAAAAAATACACAGACATAGCGGGGAAAAGGAACAAAGAACAGATGGAAGAAACAGGAAACTAAAAGAATGGCAGATTTTAATTCAGATACATTGATAATTAAGGTGAATATTAATGGTCTAAACATACCAATAACAAACTATCAGACTCGATAAAAAAAGGAAGGCTATATATGCTGTCTACAAGAAACTCAATTTAAATATAAAGACAAAGATTAAAAGTACAAGAATTGTGTGTTAGGCAAACTTCCAGGATAATCCCCAACATTCCCCAATCGCCTATTGTACACGCCCTACATAATCCCCAGGACTGTGAATATGATTTTTTTCTCCCATGATTATGTTATGTTTTATAGCACAGTTGACCTTAAGTCAGGGGAAAATATCTAGGTGGGTCTGACCTAATCACATGATCTCTTTAACAGCAGAACTTTCTTCAGCTGGTGGCAGGAGAAGTCAGAGAGACGTGAAGCATGAGAGAGATTCCATGTGAGGGAAGATATCTGTCGTCACGATGGAGGGGGCCATGTGGGAAGGACCTCTACGAGCTGGAAGAGATTGACAACTGGCAAGAGAACTGGGATCTCAGTTCTATAACTGCAAGGAAATCAATTCTCCCAACAGCCTAAATGAGCGCAGAAATGGGTTCTTCCCCAGAGTTTCCACACAGGAATGTAGAACAGCCAATATGAAACTAATATAGACGCAAAAAACACAAACCACACAAATGCTTATCAAAACAAAGCTGGGGAGGGGGGAAAAAGCTGGAGCACCTGTATTACTGTGAGACACTTAAGAACAAGGAAAATTATCAGTGATAAATATGGACATTATATAATGATAAATGAATCAATTCATTAAGAAGATGTAACAGTCCTAAATGTCTTCATATAACAACAGGGGTTCAAAATATGTGAAGCAAAAACTGAGAGAACTGAAAGGAGTAATAGACAATTCACAATCATAGTTGGAGATTTCAACATTCCTCTCTTAGTAATTGATAGAACAAGTACTCAGAAAATCAGAGTATAGAAGATAGGAAGAACATCAAACAACTTGACCTAGCTGACATGTAATGAACACTTTACAAACCAGTGCAGAACACACATTCTGTTAGGTGCACAGGGGACATTTATCAAGATAAATACATTTCAGGCTATAAAAAACAAACTTCAACAAATTCTGGAAAATTCCCAAATATTTGAAACTTAAACAACATACTTCTAAATAACTCATGGGTCAGAGAGGAAATCATAAGAGAAATTTAAAAAATATTTGGGATGAATGAAAATGAAAACGTAACACATCAAATTTTAAAACATGGAACTAAAGTAGCGCTTAGAGGGAAATGTATAGCATAAATGCTTATTGTGGAAAAGGTCTCAAGTCAATGAGCTTAGCTTCTACCCTAAAAAACTAGAAAAAGAGCAAATTAAGCCCAAGGCACACAGACGAAAAGAAATAATGAAGAGCAAATGAATAAAATTGAAACAAAAAAAAAACAAGAGAAAAATCAATGTAGTAAAAAACCAGTTCTTTAAAAAGATAAATAAAATTGATAACTCTGAGCCAGACTGATGAAGGAAAAAAACCCACAAATTACCAATATTACAAATGAAAGAGGGACATCAAACATGAAATAGCTTCTCAGACATTAAAAGAAAAAGGGAACATTATGAATAATTTTATGTGTACACATTCAACAACTTATGTGAAATGGATAAATTTATTGAAAGACACAAATTGCCAAATCTTACCCTAGAAAAAACAGATAACTGGAATCATTCAATAACTATTAAAAAACATTTGACTTTACAGTTTAAATTTTCTGACAAACAAAAAACTCAGGCCCAGATCACTAGCAAATTCTATCAAGCATTTAAGGAAGAAATAATACCAATTCTACATAAATTCTTCCAGAAAATGGAAGTAGAAAGAGTACTTCACAACTCATTTTATGAAGCCAGCATTACCCTGATCAAAAACAAATGACAGGCCGGGCGCAGTGGCTCACACCTGTAATCCTAGCTCTCTGGGAGGCCGAAGTGGGCAGATCATTTGAGCTCAGGAGTTCGAGACCAGCCTGAGCAAGAGCGAGACCCCGTCTCTACTAAAAATAGAAAGAAACTCATTGGCTAACTAAAAATATATAGAAAAAATTAGCCAGGCATGGTGGCACATGCCTGTAGTCCCAGCTACTCAGGAGACTGAGGCAGGAGGATCGCCTGAGCCTAGGATTTTGAGGTTGCTGTGAGCTAGGCTGACGCCATGGCACTCTAGCCCAGGCGACAGAGTGAGACTCTGTCTCAAAACATAAACAAACAAACAATAAATGACAACATTACAAGGAAGCTATGTAACGATATCCTTCATAAAGACAGACACAAAGATCTTCTTCAAAGTATTAGCAAACAGAACCTATATACACACACACACATATATACCCACACACATAAATCCATATATATGTGTGTATGTATATATATGACATATGCATATATATATGACAATGTGGTGTTTATCCTGGGAACGCAAAGTTGAGATTTGAAAATCAATCAAAAATTCATCCTATCAATAAACTTAGGGGAAAAAAATCATATCATTAAAGAAATGATTATTTTTGGCCGGGCGCGGTGGCTCACGCCTGTAATCCTAGCACTCTGGGAGGCCGAGGCGGGCGGATTGCTCGAGGTCAGGAGTTCGAAACCACCCTGACCAAGAGCGAGACCCCGTCTCTACTATAAATAGAAAGAAATTAATTGGACAACTAACATATATAGAAAAAAAAATTAAAAAAAAAAAAGAAATGATTATTTTGCCAGATGCATAGAAAATACCTGACAAAATCAAATCTCATGTTTTATTCATGATAACACATGAATATTAGAAACAGAATGAAACTCCCAAACTGATAAAAGGCATTTACAACTAACCTACAGCTAATATTATACTTAATGATGAAAGACTGGCTGGGCACAGTGGCTCACACCTGTAATCCCAACTACTTGGGAGGCTGAGGAAGAAGGATTCCTTGAGGCCAGGAGTTCGAGACCAGCTTGGGGATACAGAGACTCTGATTTAAGCAATAAAAAAATAGAGAAAGAGAGAGAGAGAAGATAAAATACTTTCCATCAACTCTTGGGAATAGGGCAAAGATACCTGCTCTCACCACTACCATCTGACATTAAGCTAGAGGTCCTGGACAGTGCAATAAGGCAAATACAAGATTAAAAAGACATACAGATTGGAAAGGAATAAAGAAAACCACCTCTATTACAGAGGACACAACTGTCTATATAGAAAATACCAAACAATCTAAAAAAGTCTTCTAAACTGAGTTTAGCAAGGCCACAGTATACAAAGTCAGTATTTTCTACAATCAATTGTACTTCTACATTCTAGCAATCAACAATTAGAAATTAATATCTCTTAAAGTACCATTTACAATAGAACCAAAACATATGAAATACCTCATATGGAATACCTCAGTATAAATCAACAAAATATGTGCAAAATATGCTAAAAAACTATAAAATGTTGACTGTGGCACACCCGGAGAATGGCCCCCAACGATCTCTACTTCCTGGTATCACGCCCTTGGATAATCCCTTCCTCAAGTGTGGGCTGTACTTAGTGACTTGATTCTAACCAATAGAACACGGCAATGTAACAGAATGTCACTTCTGTGATTAGGTTACAAAACACTGTGGCTTCCTTCTTGCTAGGAGACTCTCTCTATTGCATTCTCAGTTTCTGTGCTTTGATGGTGGCAAGCTGCCATGTGGGAGAAGTCTTTGTGATAAGAAACAGAGGGTGGCCTCTAGGCAATAGCCAGCAAGGAACTAAGGACTTCAGTCAAAGACCTGAAACCAGATCCTTCCCTAGTTAAACCTCCACATGAGCCTCCAGACGGTGGGTTGACAGCATACTTGACTGCAGCCTTGTGACAGACCGCCAGGCAGAGGATCCAGCTAGGTCACACCTGGATTCCAGACCCACAGAAACTGTGAGATAATATATGCGGGTTGCTTTAAGCCATTAGGTTTTGGAGTAATTTGTTATGCAACAACAGATAACTAACACTGATGAAACAAATCAAAGAAGACCTAAATACTGAATAAATGGAAGGTATATCATGCTCATGTCAGGAAGACTGACCTATTGATCTATTGTGTTAACAACGCCAATCAAAATCTAAGTAGTTTTTTGTTTGATAAATATTAAACTGTTGATTCTAAAACTATAAAGTTCCTAGAAAACAGAAAATCTTTGTGACTTTGGATTTGGCAGAGTTCCTAAGACACAATAACAAAAGTACAATCCACTGTACACAATTGATACACTGTACTTCACCAAAATTAAAAACTGCTCTTTGACAGACAATGCAAGAAATTGAAAAGACAAGCAAGCCATAGGCAGGGAGAAAGAATTTGTAAGACACATATCTGATACAGGACTTTAATCTAGAATAAACTAAGAACACTCAAAACTCAATAATAGGAAAACCCAATTTAAAAAAGGGATGGGGGAGAGTTGAAAAGACACATCGCCAACGATATATGAATGGCAAATAAACGCTTGAAAAGATCCTCAATATTTTTAGTCATTAGGGATATGCCAATTAAAACTACAGTGATTAGGTCATGAGGCTGTTGCCTTTAAAAAAAAAAAAAAAAAAAAAAAAAAAAAACTACAGTGATATACCAATACAAACTTCTTAGAATGGCTAAAAACAGAACCCTGATAATACCAAGTGCTGGAAGATGTAGAATATCAACTCCTCCCTTCACACCCATTCTCTGGCAATCACTGATCTGTTTTCCGTCCCTACAGTTTTGCCTTTTTCAGAATATCACATAAATGGAATCACACAGTATGTACTCTTTTAGTCCAACCTTTTTCACTTAGCACAGAAGTAAGCAAAGTCTGGCCTGTTGCCTATTTCTACAGGGCCTCTGAACTAAGAATGACTTTTTAATGACTGGGAGAAAAAAAAAATCAAAAGAATATTTCATGGCACATGAAAATTACATAAATTTAAATTTCAGTGCCATAAATAAAGTTTTATTGGAACACAGTCACACTCATTTGTATACCTATTGTTTATGGCTGCTGGCATGCTACAAAGACGCAGTTGAGTGGATATAACAGAGACTGTATGGCCTGCAAAGCCTAAAATATTTACCATCTGGCCCATTACAGAAAAACCTTGTTGTAAATTTAAATATACACTTACCATGACCTAGCAAGTCCTTCTCCTGGGTATTCATCCAAGAAAAAGTCAAACCTATATCCACAAAAATCTGTATGCAAATGTTTATAGTTGCTTTATTCATAATCACCTAAAACTAGAAACAGTCCCAACGTCCCTCAACTTATCAATGGACCAACAGACGGTGGTCATCCCCACAATGGGATATCACTCAACAATACAGAAGAATGAACTGATGACACAAACAACATGAATGAATCTGAAATGCATTAAGTCAGGTTTAAGTATGGGCCTTGTTCTGTAAAGGGCCAGACAGTAAATATTTTAGATTTTGTGGGCTTTCCAATGACTGCATGTGCCTCTAGACCCTGTATTATCACTCTTTATTCTTAGAACCCTACAGAATGACTTCCACTTTCTGACACAAATACCGAGTAAAGACACAAAAATAGGAGACCCAGGCCGGGCGCAGTGGCTCACGCCTGTAATCCTAGCACTTTGGGAGGCTGAGGCGGGCAGATTGCTCATGGTCAGGAGTTTGAAACCAGCCTGAGCAAGAGTGAGATCCCGTCTCTACTATAAATAGAAAGAAATTAATTGGCTAACTGATATATATAGAAAAAATTAGCCAGGCATGTGATGCATGCCTGTAGTCCCAGCTACTCCAGACGGACGCTGAGGCAGTAGGATTGCTTGAGCCCAGGAGTTTGAGGCTGCTGTGAGCTAGGCTGATGCACTCACTCTATCCTGGGCAACAAAGCAAGACTCTGTCTCAAAAAAAAAAAAAAAAAAGGAGACCCAGAGTGTGGGAAGAATGAGATGTCCCCTACTATCCATTCTATTTTTCATTGTTAATAGAATCCCCAATGTAGCTAGGCACATGGAATAGACTGTATTTTTTTTTTCCCTATGGCTTCATGTAGCCATGTAACTAAGCTGTGGTCAATGGAAAATAAGTGGAAGTATGATGTATAATTTCCCAAGAAAGATCCACAATGAAGGGGCATGCTCTTCTCCAAACTTTTTTCCTGGCTGAAATATGGACATGCCAGATAGAGCTTCACTAGCCATCCTGGATCATGAGGCAGACAAACCCTGATGAGGACGAGGGAGTAGCAAGTCAGGAGAAACCTGGACCTCAGAACTCTTTGAAGCCCCTCTATGAGCTCTGGAGTACCCAACTCTGGACTTCTGTCATGAGAAAGAGAAAAGATAATTCTATCTTGTTTAAGTCATTATTGTTTTGGATTTACTCATAGCCAAAGCTAATCCTAACTATGCAGTTAAAATTCATTCCTTGTAAAGGCAATGACTGAATGAGACTATTGAGGAGCTCTTGCTACACAGACTTACAGAGCTGTCTGGTTCCACTCCATTCCTAGCTTGGCTCTAATTTCACCCTTTCATGAGCTTCACAAACCCATCCCCTATATTCCCCTTCGTGCTTAAGTGAGACAGATAGGCTTCTATTCTGTCTTGCAAACAAAGAACCTTAACCAATAAAATAAATTTTAGACACTTTGGAAAAATCTGAACAGTGTCTGGGTTGAGTGTATTGCATGAATAAAAGAAACAAAATTTTCGAGGATATAATTCCAGACTCAAATCGGCCTAAGTCATCCTGTTTTCACAAAATGCTGCTTATCATGCCCAGTACCTGTGACCCAGTAGTAAATATCCCAGTCATTACTAGGCTCGTTAATCAGACGATCATAGAGGTTCAGCTGCTTCTCTGTCATGTGCTGCAGATGTTCTTTAGCAAAGAGGCTAAAAATGAGAAAGAGAAAGAGGTTGAAAAGGCTGCCTCTAGTCAAAGAGAAGTGGTAACAAGACTCCTACTCCCATACCTAAGGAGAATGCAGTTTTCTAACATTCCCCTTTTTCTGCTCTCATAGAGTAGGCGGGCTCTTTTGGTTTCTATGGATTCATCAGTTCTCTCCTGCCATGGAGGCAAAGGGATTTCAATCATGTCTTTTTGAGAATCTGTTGGGCTGTCACCTCTGTAGAAGCGTCTGAACACTGTGGTACCAAGCAAAGGAGAAAACACGCTGCGCCTTGACAGAGCAAGCATCTGAAACAAACCACAAACATCTTTATAATAACAACTATCATGACTGTCATTTACCCAATACTTACTAGGTGCTAAATGCATTCAATCCCAGTTCATCTTTAAGAAGTGAGGCTGATACTGTCCCCACTTTACAGCCAAGGAAACAGAGGCTCAGAGGGGTTAAATAATTGACCCCAAATTGTCCAAATAAGAATTGTGGTTAGGATTAAAACCCAGTCCTGACTACAAACGTGTTCTTAACCAGTGCCCTTCCAGAAATTAACCCAGCAGAAATAATTTCTCTTTCCTTTGTATTCCCTTAAAATTCTTACAGTATGGTTTGTATTCTATTCACTCACCCATAAACCCTGAGCATACAGATAGCATAGTCCCTAATCCCCCAAAGGCTCCAAATCTAGAGAAGGGAATAAATTACCAAGATGAGATGTGAAGGCGGTGACCATCTATCATCAGCAAGATGGTAGAACAGGAAGCCCCAGACCCTTCTCCCTCTGTTGGAGACACTGACTCAACAAGAATACACAGTTTAATTCCCTTTGTGAGAAATCCAGAAACCAGTCAAGAGGCTCCTGCACCCCAGAGGAGGGCAAACCAGCTGCATCAAAGCCAGCATAAAAGTTTGCAGCACTCACTGGCCACAGTCCCTCCACCCCTACCCAGGCTCAGCGTGGCATGATCATGAGAAAACTCCCAGCCTTCTACCTGGGAAGGGAAAGAGAAAACAGAAAAGTATGTCCAATGTTCAGACTTTTTTTTGGGGGGGGGGAGGGGGGAGGTCACCCAAGGGGCTGGTTTCTGTCTTGCCTGAATCCAACTGCTAACAAAAGAGGGCACCATGTCAAGGGCAATGGAGAACAAGAGTGACAGTTTAGACTAACAAGCACTCACTCATCATAGTGCCCATCCCTGGCTTAGTGCAGAACAAGGAGAAAACCCCTACCTCCCAGCTTCTCCCTGGGCAAGGAAAGAGTTGGAGTGTGCATCCATTGTTCCAGCTTGTCAGGGGGCTGCCCATGAGACTGGTTTCTGTCTTGAAGCACTTGACAGGACCTAGGATACTCTAGATGCTGGGGAGCCACTGACAACAAAAGACCTGAGTGGTTTGCTGCTGATCCAGAGGACTCCTGAAACAGCAAAAAAAGGCCAACATTGTTTGGTGGCCTCTCCTTGTGGCAGTGATTTTTGGGGAGCTGCCTGGGGACTGGTTTCTGTCTTGCCCAGCTTAGAACACTGATGGAACCTGGCAAACTCTAGAAGTCTGAAGGCCCTTCTGAATTAGAGAGCTGGGTGGCTTGTGACAACTCCAGAGAAACTGCAGTATTACACACAGATACCACAGGGAACAAAAAATTATAAGCTCTGAAAAAGGAACCAGCAAATCCCTCTAACTGGGAATTTACACCCACAAATACAGAGAAGACACATTCTCAGAAAAGGATTGAGGCTGGGCGCGGTGGCTCACGCCTGTAATCCTAGCACTCTGGAAGGCCGAGGAGGGCGGACTGCTTGAAGTCAGGAGTTTGAAACCAGCCTGAGCAAGAGTGAGACCCCGTCTCTACTATATATAAAAAGAAATTAATTGGCCAACTAACATATATATATATAGAAAAAATCAGCCAGGCATGGTGGCGTATGCCTGTAGTCCCAGCTACTCGGGAGGCTGAGGATTGCTTGAGTCCAGGAGTTTGAGGTTGCTGTGAGCTGGGGTGATGCCACAGCACTCACTCTAGCCTGGGCAACAAAGTGAGACTCTGTCTCAAAAAATAAAAAAGAAGGAAAAGAAAAGGATTGAGAGGCCCTCAGAATCTTTAACCAGGCTGATTGGCGAAAGTCAATCACTAGTATGAAGACAGTCCATAAAGACTGGGAGAGATAGCTGGTTTTTTAAATGCAGGGATTCTAGTACACAGTTACAAGGTACACAAATAAACAGGAAAACATGGTCCAATTAAAGGAACAAAATAAATCTTCAGCAACTAACCTTAAAGAAACAGAGGTATAAGAATATCTGACAAAGAATTAAAAATAACCACAGTTAAGATGTACTTTCTCTACTAAAATAATATAGTGGGTTAAGCAATTTCTACAGAATGAAAGAAGATAGGGAGGACCAGAAGCAGCAGCATAGGGAAATTATTCTATTTGGGATCTCTTATTATCTTAGCCAAATTTCACCCATTTTTTTCGGTTAGTTTCAAGGCAGCATTCCAGAAGGGGTGTGGCATGGATCCATGAGTCCTGGGAATTGTGTGACACTGGTATGAGCTACATTAAAGAAATTATCACCGGCCGGGCGCTGTGGCTCACGCCTGTAATCCTAGCTCTTGGGAGGCCGAGGCGGGCAGATTGCTCAAGGTCAGGAGTTCAAAACCAGCCTGAGCAAGAGCGAGACCCCGTCTCTACTATAAATAGAAAGAAATTAATTGGCCAACTGATATATATATAAAAAAATTAGCCGGACATGGTGGCGCATGCCTGTAGTCCCAGCTACTCGGGAGGCTGAGGCAGAAGGATCACTCGAGCCCAGGAGTTTGAGGTTGCTGTGAGCTAGGCTGACGCCACGGCACTCACTCTAGCCTGGACAACAAAGCGAGACTCTGTCTCAAAAAAAAAAAAAAAAAAAAAAAAAAAAAGAAATTATCACTGGAAATTTATAACAGCATATATTTGAGTTATCTTTGCAGCCATGAATATCTTTATAATTATTTTGTTTTAAAAAGTATGCTTCTCTGTTTTGCATTTATATCCTTTGTTAAAGGTAATTATTTTTCCTGAAAGAAATTGTCAAAAATCAAAGACAAAGAGAATTTAGAAAGCAGCAAGAAAAAGCAACTCATCACATATAAGAGAGCCCCCTGAGACTATCAGAGGATTTCTCAGTAGAAACCTTGCTGGCTATGAATGGGATGATATAATTCAAAATGCTGAGAGAAAGAAATGCCAACCAAATATACTATATCAGCAAAATTGTCCTTCAAAAATGTAGGAGAAATAAAGACTTTTCCAGATAAGCAAAACCTGCCTTATAAGAAATGTTAAAGGGAGTCCTTCGGCCAGGTGCGGTGGCTCAGGTGTGGTGGCTCACGCCTCTAATCCTAGCACTCTGGGAGGCTGAGGCAGGTGGATCGCTCAAGGTCAGGAGTTCGAGACCAGCCTGAACAAGAGAGAGACCCCATCGCTACTAAAAATAGAAAGAAATTAATTGGCCAACTAAACATATATAAAAAAAATTAGCCAGGCATGGTGGCACATGCCTGTAGTCCCAGCTACTCCGGAGGCTGAGGCAGAAGGATCACTTGAGCCCAGGAGTTTGAGGTTGCTGTGAGCTAGGCTGACGCCACAGCACTCTAGCCCGGGCAACACAGTAAGACTCTGTCTCAAAAAAAAAAAAGGGAGTCCTTCAAGTTGAAGTGAGAGGATGCTAGACAGTGATATATGTAAGCAAATAAAAATATAAAGCTCACTGGCAGAGGCAAATACAAACACAAAATACTATAATATTCTAATATCAGTAAGCAAATCACTTGCATACCACTACTTCTAATTTTGGCATAGAACTTAAAGACAAAAGTATAAAACTAACCACAACTCTAGGAATTTAATTGATATATAACATAAAAAGATATAATTTTGACCTTAATAACACAAACGGGGGAGTAAAAGAGCAGAGTTTTTGTATGTAATGGAAATTAAGTAGATATCAGCTTAGAATAGATTGTTGTAAGATGTTTTAGGTAAGTGCCATGGTAACCACAAAGAAAATTCCTGCAGAAGACACACAAAAGAAAATGAGAAATTAACTAAACCATGTCACTACAAAAAAAAAATCAACAAAACACAAAGGATGACAGTAAGAGGAGAAAAAAGGAACAAAAAAGCTACAAAACAGACAGAAAACTATTTACAAAATGGCAAAGGTACAACTGGCATTCCACATCTGCAGATTCAACCAACTGTGGATTCAACCATGGACTGAAATACTTGGAGGAAAAACCAAACAAATAGCAAATAACAACACAACAATAAAAGATTATACCAATAAAAACAACACAATATAATAATTATTTACATAGCATTTACATTGTATTAGGTATTATAAATAATCTAGAAATGGTTTAAAGTATACAAGAGAATGTGCATAGGTGTTATGCAAATACCATGCCATTTTATATAAGAGACTTGAGCATCCATGGATTTTGGTA
This sequence comes from Microcebus murinus, assembly GCF_040939455.1. Taxonomy (NCBI): domain Eukaryota; kingdom Metazoa; phylum Chordata; class Mammalia; order Primates; family Cheirogaleidae; genus Microcebus; species Microcebus murinus. The sequence goes on from NC_134107.1 coordinate 14,418,932, forward strand.
TCCATGAGGGGTCCTAGAACAGTCATCCTGGGGGACGACTGTATTTCCCTATATCAGTAATTACTTTAAATATAAATGGATTAAATTCTCCAGTCAAAAGACATAGAGTAGCTGAATGGATTAAAAAAAAAAACAAAAAAACCCAAGGCTAGGCGCGCTGGCTCACACCTGTAATCCTAGCACTCTGGGAGGCCGAGGTGGGGGGAGATGGGGGGATCGCTCCAGGTCAGGAGTTCCAGACCAGCCTGAGCAAGAGTGAGACCCCATCTCTACCAAAAATAGAAAGAAATTAGCCAACAACTAAAAATATATAGAAAAAATTAGCCGAGCATGGTGGCACATGCCTGTAGTCCCAGCTACTTGGGAGGCTGAGGCAGAAGGATTGCTTAAGCCCAGGAGTTTAAGGTTGCTGTGAGCTAGGCTGATGCCACAGCACTCTAGCCCAGGCAACAGAGCAAGACTCTGTCTCAAAAATAAACAAACAAATAACAGCAACAACAATAAACCCCCCCCCCAAGATCTACTATATGTTATACAAAAGACTAACTTTATTTTTTATTATTATTATTTTTTAAGACATGAGGCCAGGCATGGTGGCTCAAGTCTGTAATCCTAGCACTTTGGGAGGCCAAGGTGGGAGGATCACTTGAGGCCAGGAGTTTGAGAAAAGCCTGTGCCACATAGTGAGATCCCATCTCTACAAAAAAAGAGGAAAATTAGCACAGCGTGGTGTGCACCTGTAGTCTCAGCTACTTGGAAGGCTGAGACAGGAGGATCACTCAAGTCCAGGAATTTGGGTTGCAGTGAGCTATGATGACACCACTGCACTCTAGCCTAGGTGACACAGCAAGACCCTGTATTTAAAAAAAAAAAAAAAAAAAAAGGGAAAAGGAAAGAAAGACAGACAGACAGAAAGAGAAAGAGAGATATGAGAGTATGAGGGCTTGCTATGTTGCCCAGGCTGGACTTGAACTCTTGGGCTCAGGAGATCCTCCTGCCTCAGCCTCCCAAGTAGCTGGGATTATAGGTATGTGCCACTGTGCCCAGTTAAGAGACTCACTTCAGATTTAAGGACACATGCAGGCTGAAAATGAAAGGATGAAAAACGATATTTCATACAAATGGTAACCAAAAGAGGGCAGGGATAGCCATACGTATAGCAGACAAGAGACTTTAAGGCAAAAATTGTCACAAGACATAAAAACAGACATTACATAATGATAAAACGGTCACTTGCTAGGAAGGTACAACAACTATAAATATATCTGCACCAAACATAAGAACATCCAAATATATGAAGCAAATATTGACAGACCCAAAGGGAGAAACACAATCATAGATTTTAACAATGCACTTTCAGTAATGTATATAACATCCAGATAGCAAATCAGTAAGGAAATAGAGGACTTGAAGAACACTATGGACCAAATGGACCTAACACATATATAGAACATTCCACCCAACAACAGAATACACATTCTTCTTAAATACACAGGAAACATTCATTCTCCAGGATAGATTACATGTTATATCATAAAACAAAACTTAACAAATTTAAGACTGAAACCATACCAAGTACATTTTCTAACCAGAATAGGATAAAACTGGAAATTAAAGAAGAAAACTGGAAAACTCACAAATACGTGGAAATTAAACAACATACTCTTGAACAACCAATGGGTCAAACCAGAAATCAAAAGGGAAATTAGAACATACCTTTAAGAAAAAAACCTAAAACCCAACATATAAAAAAATGCTATGCAATAAAAGCAGTACTTACAGGGAAGTTTATAGTGGTGAAGGCCTATATTAAAAATGAATAAAGATGGAGGAGAAGGAAGAGAGAGGTTGGCCAACGGGTACAAAGTTACATTTAGAAAGAATAAGTTCATGGTAGGGAGACTATAGGTAATAACAATGATAGCTAGAAAAGAAGATCTTGAAAGTTATTGCCAGAGATAAATGATAAAGGTTTGAGGTGATGGACATGCTAACTACCCTGATTTGATCACTGTACAACGTACACACGTGTTGAAACATCACACTGTACCCCATAAACATGTATAATTATCATGTGTCAATTATAAACAAAACAAAGAATAAAGAGCTCAAGATACTATGAAACCACGAAAGACATTAAACAAGACTTAAGAACAGGGAGAAGGGCGCCCAGAGGCAGCTGGGCTAACTCCCCCTGGGACATAGGAGAGATCTGCATTGGGACTCACACGATGATTGATCGTTCAACCAGGTATTACCAGACCAGCACACAGGAGGTTCACCAAGGGATGGACCCGACTTTCCTGAGCTGCAAGATCGGCCTCTCCTTGGGTCTGCCCTTGCCCTAGGCTATCGGGCAGTTGGACGCTCCCCACGGACTCCAAGACCACACAGGACGACAAAACTCAGTCCCCGCTGCCCAGACCCTAACCTAGAACCTCCGCTCTGCTCACCCGCGCCACAGTAGGGAAAACGGTGACCACAGCCATTTTTCCGAACCTGCACCGGAAATCTGCTGCCTGGCCACTTCCGGGACCTCCCGGCCGCCGGTCCAAGCAACTTCGGCCGCCGCGGAGGAGCTGAGCCGGAAAATACGTCCCTGCGTATGGCGGAAGTGGCGGTGCGTGTGACGCCGGCGGCGGGGGGGCGGGACCTGAGGCGGAGAGCGGTTCGCGCGCTTCGGGCCTAGTCCGGACTCGCCGCCGCCGCCGCCATATTCCCGGTAACGGGGGCGCGCGGCCGGGGGCCGGCTGGGCCGGAAGAGGGGTCGGGGCCGGCGCTGAGGCGGGGAGGGGGTCGGTTGAGATGGGGCGGTCGGAGTCGGCGGGCGGAGGGAGGCGCGGGCCTTTGAGGGAGGGGACCGAGGGCGCCGGGCCGGGTCTGTGGGGAGGGAGCGGGGCGGGCCTAGTTGGGGGCGAGGACTGGGCCTGGGTGGGGAGCAGAGGCGGCTGGAGTTCCCGGACCCACAGAGGCTCTGGCTGAGGCCGTCTTGGGGCCTAGGCAGGTGCGGCGGACTGGGGCTGCGGGCTTCGCCGCGGTCGTTCTTCGCAACGCGGTCCGAGGGCCGCTGGGAGCCGAGGCCTGGACTTTTCCGTCGCGCCACAGGCAGCTGCGACACCGACGCGGCGCAACCCGGGTCGGGCCGGAGGGTGATGGGCAGCGAGCCCCGCGAGCCCCGGCGGCCTGGGAGAGCGGGGGGGCGGCGCGAGGCCGGGGGCGGGGCGGAGCGGGTGGGGCCGAGCTTGGGCTGCCGGGATGCTGCGTCTCTAGAGATGGGAGGTTGGCAACCATTGCCTTCCTCCCAACCCAGGACCCTCATTCTTTCTAATTCTTGTCCTTTTCTGAATACTGCAGTGGCATCTTTCTTACTTTGTCCATTCTCCCGGCTCGAGATCTTCCTTTCGGAGCCATGTCAGAAGGAGTGGACTTGATTGATATATACGCTGACGAGGAGTTCAACCAGGTGAGGGGTCATGAGGAGCTTTGGGATTTCCCTCGATCACCTAAGGAATCACTTCCAGCAAACTTGCAGTGGTTTCGAGCTGTGCCAGTTGCCCCAGTCCTAGAGTTGGGCTCTCCTCTGCCAGATCTAAAATTTTCCCCCAGCAGAGACTGTAAAAAACTACTCACCATCCCGCTTTATGTTAATTCGAACCTCCAGGCTTAACTTTAAAGGCTGTGATTTAAGAGTACATAAAAATCAGGTGTAATAGAATGGTGAATCAACCTGTGGAACTTGCTCCCCCAGGAAGCCAAAGTTGGATGTCAGTCTCCTCAAAGACTGATCACACTTAAAAACCAGAATTTGCTACAGTATTTATTAATGAGGACAATGTTGATGCCTGTTCTTTTATGTGATTCTCTCAGATTGCAAGGGAGAAATGTAGTCCTCTCCCCTGTAGTGGTGCAGAGTCACAGTAAACAAGATTCTTTAACGTTTAGTTTCAGCCCCATTCCAATTGTTTTAAGTTTTACTTACTTTTATAAGTAGCTTGTCTCCAGTCATGAGAAGTCCATAGGCATTTTGGTAAAATAAATGTTATTGATCAACCTTACTGTTTCTAGGAAGAGATAAAGGGTAAAGGTATCAGACCATTTAAAAGGCAGGCATAGACCCACTTACTTACCCTAACTTGGGTTTGTTGGTCTCTTGATGTTTTTATTGTATCAGAGAGCATCATACAAAAGTTCCCCTTGAAACAATATCTATACAGTTTAGTTTTGCCATCTTGAGGTCAAATCTCAAGAATGTTCCAAAGTCTTTATTTAAAACTTACTAATATCTTACCTGGGTTATTTTCAGCATCATTGTACTTACATAAGCTGGTCCTTGCCATTGACATCTTCCAGTGGCTACACATAAGGACCTGGAAGGAGCATGTAATGAATGGGCTAGAGAAGGAAAGTGCTCTGGTTGAGCTTTGACTTTGATATGAAGCAACAGAAGAGGCTGATAAATGCCATTTTTTCCCACATAAGTTTACATTTAAAAAATTTTTGATGCATTATGGCTTTTTAACATGGAGATTTTAAAGTGTACACAGGCCGGGCGCGGTGGCTCACGCCTGTAATCCTAGCTCTCTGGGAGGCCGAGGCGGGCGGATTGCTCGAGGTCAGGAGTTCGAAACCAGCCTGAGCAAAAGCGAGACCCCGTCTCTACTATAAATAGAAACAAATTAATTGACCAACTAATATATATAGAAAAAATTAGCCGGGCATGGTGGCGCATGCCTGTAGTCCCAGCTACTTGGGAGGCTGAGGCAGGAGGATTGCTTGACTCAGGAGTTTGAGGTTGCTGTGAGCGAGGCTGACGCCACGGCACTCACTCTAGCCTGGGCAACAAAGTGAGACTCTGTCTCAAAAAAAAAAAAATAAAATAAAGTGTACACGGAGGTAGAATAGTGTAATGAAATCTACCCATTATACAGCTTCACCAATTATACTTCTTAATAGCAGTTTTCCTGTGTCTCCTGGTAAACTGTGGAGTCATCTAAATTTGGCTGTTGATTGTGTTAAATATGTGATAAAGATTTTTTAATTTCAAACAAGTTAAATATTTATGGGTAAGAGGACAGGGTTTAATATATTAATTTATTAACAAAACCATTGCTTTTCTGAGTTTTCTATATTCCTTTGAGTGAGACTTTTACTACTTTCTGCAAATTATGGGGTTTTGTTTTTTAAGATAACAAAAAAGCAGAGTCGAGGGGGGGAAATGGGCATTTATTGAAACCTTAAAATCTGTACCCCCATAATATGCCGAAATAAAATTAAAAAAAGGAAAAAAAAAAAGAAGAGTCCCTTAATTCCACTGTTGTTAATGAAAGGCTTTTTCTCCCTGAATTCTTATCTTTGGGTTGATAACAACACTGCTGGTTCACCTTGGGAAATAGGCAGAACAGGGACCTTAACCATAGGCCACATTTGGTCTGACAAAATGAAATTTCATAATTTCTTAAGCACTAAAATTTGTAGGTCAGACAAGACACAGGCCATGTCCAGTGGCCACTGATTTGTCACAGTAGAAGTTATTGGCCTCAACAATTTTTCTCTGGTTTCTTTAGTTTAAAAGGACTTTTTTATGGGTCTAAGACTGGCCAAAGATAGTATCTAGACTCCAGTAGATATTTATACCAAATAGGGAATATTTGACATTGGGCAAGTTGAAGAAAGTATGGATTTTGAATATAATATGTTTTATGGAAGGTGGGGAGAATGGCACTCACCCCCCTACACAAATGTGTTACTTTTTGGCAAAGTTGATTTTCATGTGATCTGAAAGCTGCTAAAGAAATGATAAAAACTTTGTCTGGCTAGAATTGTTAGAAGCTGGCTTAGACTGAAGGCAGCCAGTAAAATTGTTTTAGTATGTTTTAAGAATGTTATTAATTCATCCCAAGCTGGCTCATGCATGAGAACCCCCTCGTGTGCACTTTGTTCCTCCAGGAAAATTAACATTTTTCCTAGATGGAATCCTATGGTGCTTATTCCCTGATCTCTTACAGCATTTGCTGCAAAAGCCTCTTTGACAGAGCTACATTATTTCTCTTTGGGAATCCTGGGATTTACAGTGGCTCCCTTGGGCTAGCGAGAACAAATCTGGAAAAGTGACTGAGAGCTGTCACTCTGCTGAATGTTTTGTCTCTGTTTCTTTTCTTACTGAGACGGGCTTTGCACAGTATGCCCCGGTCTCTTTGTTGCTTCTATCAAGAAGTATTTATTGAGCTGTTTCTGTTTGCTAAGCACTTTGCCTGGCCTAGTAAGGTAAAAGGAAAAAAAGTATATCCCTGTTCTTAAAACAGGTTCTAGTCCTGGTGGGTTGGGGGTGATGGACAGTGATAATGCAGGGTAAGAAGTATAGAGATGGAAGGAAGGTATGAGGTGAGAATTGTGGAAATAGTCATTGTAAAGCCAGAAACTTTAATTGAGCCGTGGTTACAAGGAAAAGAAACAATGGTATCAGTGGTATATAGCTTTGAGACTAATCCTAGGCTAGTTTTTTTACCTCAGTCAGATACCAGGAAGAGGGGGCTGTTAGGATAGGAACATTGAGCATACAGGTGGGGAAGATCTTATTTGAATTGAAAATCACACCAGTTCCCTTTTGTTTACAAAGAAGCAGTCACAGTTCTTTCTGTGCTATTGAACACAAAATTCTTCTGAAATTTTCATTCAGTATTAAATACATATTTCCTGTTTGATCTCCCTGGAATGAAACTTTCAACATCAGTTCCTGTAAAACATAGTACTTTCGTCTTGATTTGTAGAATTAGGTTTTGCTTTAACCGAATCTGTCACTGCATAAATCACCAGAAAAACCTCAGGCCTTTATCTATTTTTCTGTCTATACCAGCTGAACAAATAAAATGAGTTGGTGATGCTAGCAGATTTAAATCCAAACACTACTTGATACCTTATTTCTTCAGTAGAACCCTCAAAAGGCCTGCCATGTACAGTTCTCACCAACCTTTTTGAACTGAGCCTCTATGGCCCAAAGAGACCATTTGAATTTTGTGACAATTTTGGATTGATTGAATCCTTTTGTTTAAGTAGTAATCATACACCAGGGTTCTCCTGAATCAACTCTTTAAGTCTTAAGAGTAGATTGGTTGCCTAAGCTTACAATATGAAGGATTTCCTAGTGATGTATTTGGTCTTTGAGCTGTCCAAATCTGCATGTTCACTATGCAGTTTTCAGTGATAATTTTTGTATAACAACCTTACATATACTCTGAATTACAGATACAGCATGGAAGGAACCTCAGTTTGTTTCCATTGATTATCCAAGATTGAGTATTTTCTTATGTTCATTTGAAAATCCTTGATTTAAAAAAAAATAAATAAATACCGTTGGTATGAGGTAGTGCTCTTTAAGGATGAGAGCATTGGATAGGGACAGGTGACTTATAAGACTTTCTCTACTTTGAACCACAAGGATAACTCACCATACCTGGTACATGAATAGATAAGTGATTTGTCTAGACTTGGGATGGTTTGAGACATAAGAACTGTGCAGTATTTTATGGAGATTACCTACACACTGTCATGTTATTAGTCCTAGCCGACCTCACCTTACTCAATTTATTTATCCACCCTGTACTCTCCAGTGTAGCTTCTTTCCCCATTTTTTACCTGCTCACCCTTTTTAATGAAAGATTCTTATTTATATGTTTGATTACTAAAATAGTCTTTCTGGGCTTATTGCTTGACTGATTCCTTTTCTTGTTTTTAAGTTGCCTCTAAAAAGTTTACTCTTTCCCTGGGTCCTCCTGGTGAATTGTATACAAAAAGAAGTTCACTCTCTTTTGCCATTTCTAATGTTTTTACAAGGTTTAAGCCTTCTCTTTTGGGGTTTCTTAGACTGTTTATAATATTTGTAATTATTTACATGCTTCAAGAAGTAGAATCCTTTCTCCTTCACTATCAGAACAATCCAAGATCATAGTATATTTTCTTCTACTGTACTTCAGATTAACTGAGAAAATAAAAGATTGTTTCCAAAGGTTTGTGATGATGTGAGGATTACAAAAGGTCTAAAAGTAAGGGTTGCTTTTTTTTTTTTTTGAGACAGAGTCTTGCTCCATTGCCCGGGCTAGAGTGCTGTGGCGTCAGCCTAGCTCATAGCAACCTCAGACTCCAGGGCTCAAACTCCTGGGCTCAAGGGATCCTCCTGCCTCAGCCTCCCGAGTAGCTGGGACTACAGGCATGCACCACCATGCCTGGCTAATTTTTTCTATATATTATTAGTTGGCCAATTAATTTCTTTCTATTTTTAGTAGAGACGGGTTCCCGCTCTTGCTCAGGCTGGTTTCAAACTCCTGACCTTGAGTGATCCTCCCAGAGTGATAGGATTATAGGTGTGAGCCACCGCGCCTGGCCTAAGAGTAAGTTTTGTATTGAGTCTCTCCTCTCTAGTCTCCCTTCAGGATCAGCAGTTCTTGTGATGATATTGAAGGGGGATAGTTATTGGAGCCCTTGTCCTGAGTTGCGTTAGAGGAACTGACTGTTTCTTTAGGGAACTAGACAAGTTACCTAACTTAAGTACCTCCTTTATTCCCTCATTTAAAAGATAGCATTGACATAAACAAGCTGTAGTTTCCTTAAAACACTTTGAACTTCTGACTGTCTTGGTTATTTTAGCAGCAGCCTCTTTAGCACTGTTTGAATGTTTTTTCTGATTCTTGTAATAAAAATACTGTTGTGACTCTTAAAATAAAAAGATTTCTCTGAGATAATTACATTATAAAATCTGAAACATTACGGTCCCTTGTAGCAGTTGTTGCAGTTGTGGTTTTAGGGGTTTTAGTATATAGTAATATATCACAGAGGCAAAATATATATATCTCACATTTTCCAGAATACATATTCATATTGTAAATCCACAACTGTGACACAGCTTATATAGGTGCTTGTCTTGTTTTCTGGCCTTTATATTTTAGACAATGTTATCTGTTTTTGTACATCACTGATTATCTTTTTTTTGAGACAGAGTCTCACTTTGTTGCCCGGGCTAGAGTGCCATGGTGTCAGCCTAGCTCACAGCAACCTCAAACTCCTGGGCTCTAGCAATCCTTCTGCCTTAGCCTCCCAAGGACTACAGGCATGTGCCACCATGCCTGGCTATTTTCTAATTTTTTCTATATATTTTTAGTTGGCCAATTAATTTCTTTGTATTTTTAGTAGAGACGGGGTCTCGCCGTTCCTCAGGCTGGTTTCAAACTCCTGACCTTGAGCGATCCTCCCCCCTCAGCCTCCTAGAGTGCTAGGATTATAGGCGTGAGCCACTACACCTAGCCACTGATTTATCTTTGTTGTCTTTTAGATACATGTCCTACATGTCCTGGTAGTCTGTTGAGTCTGCATGTCATTTGAGAAATGGAATTTAGAAAACCCCCAATGATATTCCCTTTCCATTTGCTTTTGTTTTTAATGTTTCTTTGATGGTTATTAGAAAGATGGAATTGTGTACTGTGAGCTTTAAAGCCTCCCTAATTCATTTGTATAAACCAAAGGGTTTAAATCAGTAACTCTCAGTCTTTTTGGAATTTTGGAACTCACTTTAACATGCTTTTCCCCTGCTTTCTATTTCTGGATAAAATTACTCTGTTTCTTACTAAATAGAATAGTGAGTTTTTGGTAACACTTCATTTTAGAAATACCATAAGATGTTGAAAATACATTTCCATTGTTGTATCTTAGATGTGGTCTGTAGAAGCTGACCTCATTGATAACAGTAACACATGCATCTCATTATGCATTCTTACTTTGCTTGCTTAATCATCTTGTGCCTTTTGATTCTCACAGGTGGCTAAAGCTAAAAAAAGTTACAGACTACTAACAGATCTTTGGAGAAAAGCCTACATAAACATAATTTAGTGATACTGTTTCAAAAGGAAGTTTTTCCTACCTTGATTCCCAGAGTAGGACAAGGAGGTTTTGTACTTTGTTTTACAAAGTATTTGACTGTGGATTCTAAATCAACTAGAGTGAAACAATGAACAAAATGAATGGTATGCAAACCCACCTTTGCCAACCTCTCATGTCTTAGGACCCAGAGTTCAACAATACAGATCAAATTGACCTGTATGATGATGTGTTGACGGCCACCTCACAGCCTTCAGATGACAGAAGCAGCAGCACTGAGCCACCTCCTCCTGTTCGCCAGGAGCCATCTCCCAAGCCCAACGACAAGACCCCTGCAATCCTGTATACCTACAGTGGCCTGCGTAATAGGCGAGCTGCCGTCTATGTGGGCAGCTTTTCCTGGGTGAGTGTGGGTAACCAAAATGGGTGGGCTGGAGGGAGAGCACTGGGAGGTGATGGCATTTTCAGATACCACTGTTGCACTGTTTTGTGCTCTGATGGGGTTGGATTTCTTTTTCCTGGGATCAGGTTGGATTGATCTCTGAAAGAGAACTATCCTGAGGACGTACTGGTGCCGAAGAAAGCAATGATTAAGTGGGTAGTTGCTTTTTCTGCCATCTTGTTACTGCCCCTGACCCTGGGGCTTTATGTCTAGCAGGGTCATCTGTGGGACGAGATTTCAGAGTGAACACCTTGAACTCTTGGTGGTCATTAGATGGTCCTGTGATAATGGTGGGTGATGGGGATCAAAGACCTTGATAGCTCTAGTGCATTTGGGGTAGGTGGTGACTATTGTTCTACAAAAGTTATAGTGTGACATGTTTTGGGGCTGGTGGTGGGGATGGTGTTTCCAAATTAGGAAATGTAGATATTGAGGGGAAAGTTCTGGCAGTGGTCAACTCTAGCCTATCAGATCTGTAATTAATAGTTGCTAGCAATCAGTGTTTGAACTGATGACCAGCCAGCCCAAATGGCAGTCGCAGTTGAAATAGGTTTCAATCTTTTTAATCACTATAGATGGGGATGGGGGGGGGGGTTGGAATTCTGTATGGGTGAGAACAGAAAGAAAAGTCTGCACTAATTGAGATATTGCTGGGCTTTTGGGTTTCCTGTTGGGAGGTCATGGTTGACTAGCATCCTAGGTTTGGGAGCTGGGTTTGGGATGTTCGGGGCAGGGCTGGGGGTGTAGCTCTTGACATTTCTTCCTTTTCCATCTTGCCGGCCCCAGTGGACCACAGACCAGCAGCTGATCCAGGTTATTCGCTCTATAGGAGTCTATGATGTGGTGGAGTTGAAATTTGCAGAGAATCGAGCAAATGGCCAGTCCAAAGGGTGAGGTCTGGATTTGAGAAGCCCTTTTAGTTTGTAACTATTAGGATAACAGATCTGCATTATATTTTGGCCCTAGATTTTAATCCCTCCCACCCATGGCCCAGCTTATTGCCTTGGTTTTGGCAAGCTGCATTAGAGGGGAACCCAGCAAAATTTAGTAGAACATCCATTTATTGAGGGGCAAAGAACACTTGATTCTTAATTCCAAAAAATGGGAAGATTATAGGTTGACTTTTTGTTATTCATAGTGCTGTGTGTGTGTATGTATGCTTAATTTAGCAAGATGTCCTTTTCTTTACCTAGTTTCACTAAAAGTGGAATAGAATTTCTTTGTTCCTCTTCTGGTTATCTGGTAGATTTCACTGATTTAAAATTTTTCTTCCTAAAGGTATGCTGAGGTGGTGGTAGCCTCTGAAAACTCTGTCCACAAATTGTTGGAACTCCTGCCAGGAAAAGTTCTTAATGGAGAAAAAGTGGATGTGAGGCCGGCCACCCGGCAGAACCTGTCACAGTTTGAGGCACAGGCTCGGAAACGTGAGTGCGTCCGAGTCCCAAGAGGGGGTACGTGGAGACCATCTGTATGAAGGGGGGGAAGTCTGTGGGTTTGTTTTCGGTAGTGTGGGCTCAGCCTACAGTGTGGAGAGTTTGAGGGAGGGTTATGGTGGTTATGGGTGGTGGCGTGGTCAGTAGGTAGTCCAAAAAATAAGGTTTATGTAGAAGAAAGAGCACTGTGCTGACAGTCAGGTAGGTTCAGATTATAGTTTGGTTCTGCCACTAACTCATTGTGTGACCTTGGGCAAGTCACTTTATTTGCTTAGGGCTTGTTTCCCCATCTGAACTAGATACATGATGTTTAAACTTCCTCTCAACTCCAAATTCTGTGTTTCTATCTAAAAATGGGAATACAGTGAATGTGCTTAATTTTAAGACATGCCTCTATAAACTGTCAAGAAGCAGCCACCCTAAGATGTAACTAGGATATATAAAGGTGGTTGTAATCTTTTCATAAACATACATTGGAAGGGTGCTCTGTAAGGAATGAACCAAAAGGAGTGTTGGAGAATACAAATTTAACAATATTTCTCCAGCTTTGTCCAGAGGAAAGGGTGCTCTTTTGATTACCAAATATTTTAGTCTGCTTGGCAAGTATGTCCCATTAGTAAAGAAAATTGCATCATACTACTTTAGCTTGATGACAGTATCATTGAAGTTCATCTTACTCCCTTTATTCTGACTCTGTACTCACCAAGCCACCTTCTGATACTAATTTGGTTTCCCAACTAGGCTCTCCTACTGGGAAGAGAATGCGCTGACCAGCCGACACAAGTATTCCGGTCTGCTTGGCAGTTATATTTCTCATTGTAAATTAATAAATTGGTATTCTGATTTATGAATCAGTCTCTTGTGAGTTTGGTTAGCATGAATCAGTCTCCTAGGGTCCGATCACCCCTGGGTGAACTTGTTAAAATCAAAGTTTCTGAACCTACAAAACCTGAGGACCAGACCTTGAATTGTCCTGACCTCTCAAGGTGCAGCTACTCTCCAAGGCCCTGCCTGAGACAGCCAACCGCCTTTACTTTTCTTTTACTACAGTGGGAGGAAAAGTTTCATAACCCACATTCTGTCACTGCTGAGGTCCAACTCTCAAAATAATGCGTTATATTGAATGGGTGTGTCCTCCAGGTGGAAATAATGGCCATTTCTCTCTTGCATAGGAATAGCTGTTCTTTTAACTAGATTGAGAACCTAGGTGGATTTGTTGTGAGCTCCTGTGGCTCCACATTAGAAGGCACACATTTTTCTTCCTAGACAACTTTTCGAGTCCCTTCTGCTTTGGAGTCTTTCTGTAATTCAACCCTTTTCTGACTTTCTTAAGGTGCATAATTTTACAGCTACTTTGGGGATAACATTCCTACCTCTGCTTAGCTGTTTACTCCTCACTGTTACCTTTCTTGGCTGAAAAGATGATGGTGACTGAGTGCTGTTTTTCTGGTCTGTCATGTTGCTGGACTTGGGCTCTGTAAATTCACTAAGTAAAGCTGGTGGACTTCCTCTGCTTAAAAATGGTTGCCTGTCTTGGGACTTGTAGCCATAGATACAAAACAGAACACTTGCAGTTGTGGAAACAGTAGCTGGGAAGGTGGTTAATTGTCAGAGGATCACACTTGCCTAAAATCTCTTCTTTCTTCAATTTGAGAGAATTCGAGGAAGGAACAGGTTGTAATGTGTTTAAGACGAAGAGCAAGAGAGTGCTTTCACAAGTACTGGCAATATTCTGTAATAGAGAAATCAAGGTGGTTGTCAGGTTAGTTGATCCCACTTTAGGCTTTACTCAGGAGTTGGGATTAACTAACTATCAGTTTTAGTTTAAGTAGCACTCTTCTTTCCCTCCACAATTGCTGCCAGTGGCATCTTTCCACCTCCAAGACTCCCCAAACCATGTTATCTTGTTTTTCTGTTGCCTTCCACATGAACAGGCTTAGACTGGTAAATTGGAAAGAGGGAACAAGTTTAACCAAGTGACTTAACAATGTCAAAAGCCATATGTCCAGCTATATAAAATATACTCTGAGCCCCTGTGTTGCACGATACCGTACTAGCATGCCATGCTGTTCCTATTAGGCTGCCCTGAATGGTAAAAAAAAATTAGGCCATTGAAATGTAGTGGGAATTCCCCAGATTTAAGGTATATTTTGTACCAGACTTTTGCCAAGAGTCTTTGCTGCCAGCTATGTGCCATCTGCTCAGGGCATATCTTTTCTTGGCTTATCTCCCATATTCTCTTCTCACTTAGCCTCCAGTCTTCTACTCTTCATGTGTGTCTCTTTCCTACCCCAATTACCAGTTTTGGTATGTGGATAGACGTGCCATTCATTTCCTGTCCTTCCCTCTTTTCCCCCAAATTCTCTAGCCAAAGCACTCTGGCCAAGAGAACATCACAGTGTGCTGTGATGGAGAAGGTCAACTAGTAAGTACTACCCTGAAACTCTTCAGGGTTGTGATTTCAAGTCAGCTGGAATCCAGCTGAGCATCAGCAAACATACTTAAACACTGTCATTTCATTGTGGGTTATTAGGATCTTGCTGCATTTAAAAATAGAAGGATAAAGTAAAGCACTTTGAAAGTTCTGAGTGAAAGCATTCTTTGACAAGATTAGAGTTGTATTGCTTCTTGGGTCTATGTCTCCACTGAGTTGCTTCCGACCTTTTTCTTTGAAGCCAAAGAAAAGGGGCAATAGATGATTTTACCTCGTTTCTCAGCTGTTTCAGTCACCTTCTTTTGTATGGTGTCAGATGACTCTTGCTGAAGGATGAGCTGGTCCTGTGGGTCTGTCTAAAGCCTGGGCAGTAATGTTAGTTTTGTTTTGCTTCATAGGAATACCTCCACGGGCCCACTCCCGAGATTCTAGTGATTCTGCTGATGGACGGGCCACACCCTCTGAGAACCTTGTACCCTCATCCGCTCGTGTGGATAAGCCCCCCAGTGTGCTGCCCTACTTCAATCGCCCTCCTTCAGCCCTTCCCTTGATGGGTCTGCCCCCACCACCAATTCCACCCCCACCACCTCTCTCCTCAAGCTTTGGGGTCCCTCCTCCTCCTCCTGGTATCCACTACCAGCATCTCATGCCCCCCCCTCCTCGATTACCTCCTCATCTTGCCGTACCTCCCCCTGGGGCTATCCCACCTGCCCTTCACCTCAATCCAGCCTTCTTCCCCCCACCAAATGCTACAGTGGGGCCTCCACCAGATACTTACATGAAGGCCTCTGCACCCTATAACCATCATGGCAGGTAAGGACTGTTTTGTTCCTTTGAGATTTGAGCCAAGATATAGTAGGGTAGACAAGTGTGTTATTCATTTTGTTCTCCCTAAGGAAGTAAGCACTGAATCCTTGTGCTTTCCCTTATGGATACTCTGTTGTCATAGTGTTGAGTCCTAGTAAAAATAATTTACTATCTATTTTGTTAGTATTTTTATTTTGTGTTTTGATTGCATCTTAACCACTTGACCCAAACCATAACACCTCTAAGGAGTTTAATTAAATTGAGTGCCATAAGTAGCTATTACAAATGTCTAGCACTATTGGGTCATCCAAATTATAAAAGTATATGACATAAATTCTGTCTTTTTTTTTTTTTTTTTTTTTTGAGACAGAGTCTCACTTTGTTGCTCAGGCTAGAGTGAGTGCGTGGCGTTAGCCTAGCTCACAGCAACGTCAGTCTCCTGGGCTCAGGCAACCTCAATCTCCTGGGCTCACTGCCTTAGCCTCCCAAGTAGCTGGGACTACAGGCATGCGCCACCATGCCTGGCTAATTTTTTGTATATATATTTTTAGTTGGACAATTAATTTTGTTCTATTTTTAGTAGAGATGGGGTATCACTCAGGCTGGTTTCGAACTCTTGACCTTGAGCAATCCTCCCGCCTCAGCCTCCCAAAGTGCTAGGATTACAGGCGTGAGCCACCATGCCCGGCCAAATTCTGTCTTTAATGAGAATATGAATACAAAACACATGAATAGGCTGGGAACCATTTAAGACATTACACAGTAAATAATTATAATTAAATAACATTGAACTATAGAAGATGGTAAAAATAATGATGAGCGTGGGCAATCAGGAATGGTGTTATCTCTGTGCAGCCGAGACTCGGGCCCTCCACCCTCTACAGTGAGCGAAGCTGAATTTGAAGAGATCATGAAGCGAAACAGAGCAATTTCTAGCAGTGCCATTTCCAAAGCTGTATCTGGAGCCAGTGCAGGTAACTCACACTTACCTTTGCTGTTTTCTCCTTACCTTTAGTTTTTTCCCTGATTTTGTCATTTCCATTGGCAAAAGTTCAACAAGATAAAAGTTGGAGCACTGTTAAATATCAAGAGTGGCACACTTTGCAGAGCAATATGTGCAACCTGATTTCTTGGCTTTTGGAAAGCTCCAGTGGTATTGCTTATTTATCCTGTGTGTAGACCTGCCTACATGAAAACCAACTTAGTGCCTAGAATATAAATAATAAATACCATCTCATTGTGATATTTGTCATAGAATGAAATTCCTGCTTCAGGGAATCAACCATTGATCTCAGTGGTTGATCTTTAGATCTAGTGTCTGTGTAGTAGACCCAGTGCTAAGTTAGAGCCTGGGTTTTTAGAAATGATGCCTTGACTAAATGATGGTTTGATATGGATTATTATATGATAATGATTACATTAAGGAGTCTAAGCAGAGCTGATGGCATCCATGTGGCGTATCCTAGAAAGAGGCAAGTCTGTTGGGCATCATTTTAAGGCATATTATATACCCTTACAGCTAACTTTTGCCCTGTTCTCAGTATTAAGTGGGCAGAACTAGCAGTCATGATTCTGGAAGCCCTCGCCATAAAATCTGTGGTTCCTAAAAGAAGAAGCTTTAGTAAGTTTCAGGGTTTTGGTCCAGTTTTTACATCATGCCATTTGCCATATTCACTTCTTCCTGTGAGTACCCCACCTGAATGTAAATGTCTGTAGACTTGGATCTAAGAAATATGTTAGTTTTAAATATCTGTTTTCCATATTTTCTCATCTTTGGCTACAAAATTTGAATTCACAGAGTAAGTTAAAGACAGAAAATGTATATGTTCAATTTTTTTTCCCTGCTAGAAAATCTACAGTGAACTCTAAGTGAATCTTCTTAAATTGAAAAGTTAGAAGAAAAAAATAAAAAAGAAAAGTAATGTATGCTCATTATGACAAGTCAAATATACAGAGGAGTATAAAGAAAATCATCATGATTCCTTCTTTCCTTCTAATTCCTCGACACTGAGATGATCAGTAACTGAATCTTTATCTCCTTGCTGTTTGGTTCTCATTCCAGTCACTCAGACCACA
This sequence comes from Microcebus murinus, assembly GCF_040939455.1. Classification (NCBI taxonomy): domain Eukaryota; kingdom Metazoa; phylum Chordata; class Mammalia; order Primates; family Cheirogaleidae; genus Microcebus; species Microcebus murinus. The sequence continues at coordinate 14,435,988 of NC_134107.1, forward strand.
AATAGTTGTAGAATGTGCCAACAAAACAGGCAAAAATTCGCTGCCAGGGTGGAGCTGGTGTCCTGGTGTTCTCTGGTCTCCACAAGATCACAGTCCCTCTGTAGTTTCTATTCTTACTGCCTTGCACAGTCCTCATCTTCACTGGACCCCTGTCTGGATTCATGCTTTTTTTGTATGTCTTCTGTTCCTGACTTAGCTTGGAAAACAAAGTGCAAGTATTTACCCCATGACCACTAACCCTGAGCCAGACATTGGTCAGATTTGAGGAATGAAAGGGCTAGTTTTTTTGTTTTGTTTTTGAGACAGAGTCTCGCTTTGTTGCCCAGGCTAGAGTGAGTGCCATGGCATCAGCCAAGCTCACAGCAACCTCAAACTCCTGGGCTCAAGCCATCCTCCTGCCTCAGCCTCCTGAGTAGCTGGGACTACAGGCATGCACCACCATGTCCAGCTAATTATTTCTATATATATTAGTTAGCCAATTTTTTTCCATTTTTAGTAGAGACGGGGTCTCACTCTTGCTCAGGCTGGTTTGGAATGCCTGACCTTGAGCAATCTGCCTGCCTCGGCCTCCCAGAGTGCTAGGATTACAGGCGTGAGCCACCTCGCCCAGCCTGAAAGGGCTAGTTTTTGATGGCAGCATAACTTTTTTAAAATGTATACATTTATGTATAAATGTATGTATACTTTATATACATGTTTATGTAACGTATGTGTACACATTTTTGGTTATATTACATTTTATTAAATTAAGAGTAATTCAGTAAAAGTAATGCAGTGTTAACAAATGAAAGTCTTCTATCTATACCAGGACAAGACCACCCTTTACAATTTAGTGTATACCCTAGATTTTTTTCTGTGCATATAGCAACATATATAATTTTGATTGTTTTTATAAAAATGGAATGTGGTTTTGCAACTTTTTTTTAATTACTATATTTGGGACACCTAATATATCAGTATATAATATAGCATTTATTGAGCCCTTACTGTGTGCCTGGCACTGTGCTTAAGTGCCTTACATGGATTACTTTATTTACATAAAGATTTACACCTTGCTTTTTAACAACTATGTAATATTCAGTAAAAGTAATGTTCCTTAATTTATGTAACCAGACTTTATTGAAGGTAATATAACAAATAACACTGAAACATTACTGAAGACACACACTTTTGAACAGAAGTAGAAAATATATAGTAAAATTGCTGGGTCAAAAAATACGTACATTGTTTATTTTAATAGATGTTGTCAAATAGTCCTTGGACAACAATATACCAGTTTGTACATCCATTAGCGACATCTGACAACATCTGTCAGATTCTAAACCACTGGAAGATAGGTGTCATCCAACTTTATACTTACTTGCTATGTTTGCCTTGTCTTTTTACCATGGTTCTTTGGGACAGCTAGTCACTTGGTTTGTGTCCTTCTGAGTTCTCCTTTTGATCTAATTAGTTTATTGCCTCTGCTCATCCTTGGCCTTTCCCATCCATCCCGTGTCAGGGGATTACAGTGACGCGATTGAGACGCTGCTCACAGCCATTGCGGTTATCAAACAGTCCCGGGTTGCCAATGATGAGCGTTGCCGTGTCCTCATCTCCTCTCTTAAGGACTGTCTTCATGGCATTGAAGCCAAGTCCTACAGCGTGGGTGCCAGCGGGAGCTCTTCCAGGTGAGTTGATGATTATATCAGCACCTCTTAGCCCTGAGCAGCACTCTTCCAAGGGATGGGGAAGGAAAGAAAGCCAGGGTATCTGACAGGGACCTGGCTGAAAGAGTGGACCTCACCTTCATATCTTTATGGGGAAGAAATTAATCAAATGCTTCCATTAATAACAGTTGTATTATCTGGAATCTGTGTTGGGTGAGGCAGTGGGCTCATTTAGGGAAAAACACAGACTGGTACATTTAAGAATATGGGCTTTGGAGCCATACAAGCTTGGATTGGAATCCCAATTCTGCTGTTAACTACCTGTATGACTTTCTTGCATGTGGAATTTAGTCAATTTTCCAAGCCTAATTTTTTGAAAAAGAACAATATTAGTACTTATCTTACAGATCTGTTGTAAAGATTAGGTCAAATAATGCATGTAAAATTCTCACTGTGCCTGATACATTAGTGTGATCTCAACAAATTTAACTTATTTTCCCCCCCAAAAAAGATTAGTCTTCAAAGAGCTAAGATCCTCAGACAGTGGGCCTATGATAGAGTAATAGAAGAGTAGTTTAGACAAATAATGGAAGACATGAAAACAGCACTCCTTGAAAGGAATCTGGTAGGCCCTCTGAGTGAGGCTGAAGGATCTTTTTAATAGGAAAAGACATCGGTCCCGGGAGAGGTCACCTAGCCGGTCCCGGGAGAGCAGCAGGAGGCATCGGGATCTGCTTCATAATGAAGATCGACATGATGATTATTTCCAAGAAAGGAACCGGGAGCATGAGAGACACCGGGATAGAGAACGGGACCGGCACCACTGAGAAAGGTGGGAAGGAGCCCCATTCCTGGCTGGTGGATGATCTTTTATGAAAGAAAGATTTATAATGAATATTTCTCTCTCTCTCTCTCTCTCTCTCTCTCTCTCTCTCTCTCAGCAAAAGTAAAGGGAATGGGGATGGTAAAGTCTTTTAACTTAGGTAACTGGAAGTTCACAGCAGGTTTCCTGCTTTTTTGTGGGTAACCACATGCTGAAAGTCAGCTGTTTCTTGACTGCCATAACTGATATCTCAGTCACAGCATGGCATAATGGCTGAGAACATGGCATCTACAGTCAGACACCAGTTCCAATAATAAGACATATCACTTTCTGTTTCTCAGTTTCCTCATTTGTAAGTGAACATAGTAAAGAGCAAATGTTTCCGTGGCTTGCTGAGTATTCAGTGAGATAATCTATCTAGAGCATATAGCACTCACAGTGCCTGCCACATAGTAAGTTCTCAATAAATGATAGCCATTGTTTTTATATTTTAACCCTACCAGTGATAGCCATTATTATTATATTTTTAACTCCACCAAACTTTCAAGTAAAAAAGTAGGGAAAATTGACCAAAACAGAAAAGTAAAACCATTGCCTATTTAGTTTTCAAGGCATGACGTTAATAATTTTAAGAATTAACATCTGTTACAAGGATTTTAAAAATTGGTGTACTTCAGTCAGAATAAAGCCAATCTGGAAAAATTATATTTAATAGACTTAAGGTCGGGCGCGGTGGCTCACGCCTGTAATCCTAGCTCTCTGGGAGGCCGAGGCGGGCGGATTGCTCGAGGTCAGGAGTTCGAAACCGGCCTGAGCAAGAGCGAGACCCCGTCTCTAAATAAATAGAAAGAAATTAATTGGCCAACTAATATATATATACAAAAAATTAGCCGGGCATGGTGGCGAATGCCTGTAGTCCCAGCTACTTGGGAGGCTGAGGCAGGAGGATCGCTTGAGCCCAGGAGTTTGGGGTTGCTGTGAGCTAGGCTGACGCCACGGCACTCACTCTAGCCTGGGCAATAAAGTGAGACTGTGTCTCAAAAAAAAAAAAATAGACTTAGAGATTATGTGAAGATAATTAACTTCAATGAAAAGATATTTTTGTGCTTGGGAAAAAAAATATTGACAAAGTTTTTCTTATTTAAAGGAAAACAAAAGCAAGAGGAGTTGGGAGGAAAACTGTTAGTTCAAGTAATTGAAAAACTCAAGTAATTGGAAAGTTCAGTTAGGACTGGTGGATCCAGGGGCTCTGGCTATGTCATTAGGACTTACTCTGTCTGCATCTCTCAGCTCTGCTTTTTGCTGTGGTATTTTCATTCTCAGACAGGCTCCCGGTAGGGGATAGTGGAGGAGGCTGTAGCTTCAGATTACATCCCACCAGTTTAGCAATCCCAACTGAAAGAAAGCTGCTAGCAAAGATCGTTTGTAGTACATAAGTAAACAAGTGCAGCTGTTGACTCTGTTTCTGTAGAGATCTTTAAAATAAGCCATACTCTCAGTAGGAGAGTCTGTCTGTGGTTCCTAGAGGCTGCTGCATGACCCAGATAACTTTGGGGTCTCTTCTTCGAATTTATGATTGCAAACTTACAAGTCTCTAGGACTTCCCACTTTTATGTCTTACATCAGTTACCTTATGAAGATATTTTTGGTCTTTTGCCTGTTTGATTGGTCTGATGTAATGATAATTAAGAAAGAAGGTGAGAGGAAAGGACAAATAGTTCTATTTGGTGTCTTTGAGGTGGTTAGATGGATGACTGGTTGAAGAAGGGAAAAGAAACCCTTATTACTCTCAAGTCCTTACAATTGAGCAATGGCTAGACTGTTAACAATCGAGAAATTCTGCAATATTTTGCCTAGTGACAACCTACTAACAAAATATTCCTCTTATGTTTGGCTATTGCCCTCTACCTTGTTCTTTGGCATTACCTACCATTAAACAGATTTATAGCTAGGAATTGGTGAGAAATAAGTGGGAATATAGCTTCCATAGGAGGCAAATAAGTGGGAAGATGAAAAGTTACTAATACTTTTTTATCTGCCTCCCTTCTCTGTTCTTAACCACTCTTTCATTCCATAAAACCTAGAATGCTTGATATTGAAATCTAGGATAACCCACATAGAATCAGTAGTTAGGCTGTAGCTTCTACATACTTCTAGATTTTGTAGCAGATTGAGTTTTGGGAGGTAATCACATATCCTCTGGAAAAGCAGACTGTAATGTAGATGAAGCCCACACACAGCTTTGGCCTAATTTAGTGTCAAGGAGTGGGCAGGAGTGTAGGTGTTAGAGTAGGTCTTGGTCCAGTCCCATCCCTTCTGTAGTAGTAGCAGCATTTCCCTCTTCTTGTTTGAGGTAACACATTTGCTAGTGTTACTTGTGTGTTGAAACCCACATGCAGGCCATTATATATCCTTTGGAGCTGACTGGGATAAGAGTGACCAGGGAGGTGTTAATTAGCCTGTGCAGAGCATGAATTACATTCTCTGAGGCCACATTCAGTGTAATTAGAACATATAACTGCATGTCACCATTCCTGATGGCTTTGCTCCTGACAGCCTTTTGACAGAGAAATTATCAGTGAGATCCATTAGTACTGTGGGGATTGAACATCTCAACCTGAATCTTTAGCTGTCACTTTGCTTCTTGTCTTCTACTTATAAAATGGGACTGTTTCTGCCATTATGAGGATGACTCCATTTGGATAACTGAAAAGATGAGGAAAATTAACTCAGGCAAATTTTCTACTTACCCACTTTTCTGGTCTCCTGTAGATATGTTGGTTATTCCATCTGAATAATAAAATTCAGTCCAAAAGAACTGAATCAGATACCCAAAAAATGTCAGTTTCTCACATTCTCATCCTAAGGACTTAATTCCATCTGCAGTTACCAAACTATGGCTTAGGAGGTTTCATGTTATGGAGATGGTGCAAAGGCCTCATTTACCTTAGAGAACTTAATTTTGCAAGCTCTGTGTACAGCAACTTTTCAGTTAGAAAAGAATCTTATTTATATTCTATGAACAGTGTTCCTGAGAGTGAAAGGTATGGTCTGTCCAGAGGCAGCAGTAGAACCAGCAACCTTTACGCATCCTTCCTCGGGATAGGGCCCAACTCTGGGGCCTATCCTGCAGCCTGACCGGCCCACTGAAGCAATTATTCATTTCTGCCTGCATTCCAACGTTACCACGAAAATGTAGCCATAGACCTTTAAGAATTGGGTGCTCTTGCTTGCTTCTCATGATACACAAGTTATCATGTTAGGACATTGTCCTACTTGAAATATAGTCATTCTTACCTCGTTCCTATTGCCAATCCATTGAAAACTGAGCTTTCTGTCAATTTTTATCCAATTCAAAGATTCAGAAGCCCTAATGGTGTGAAATTGAGAATACACTGAGAGCCTCGATTTTTCCCTTATAGAAAATGGGACAAATACCTGCCTGCATAGGTGTTTAGAGAGGCCAGCAAGCCAGAGGCCACACAGATTCTGAGGTTCCAAGCTGAAAATAGTGCCATTTCAGTTGTAGAAGGATCAGGCAGTATGTGGATGACTTGTCTTCTTGAATAGCTTCTCTAGGTTTTATGACGCCACTTTACAAAAGTACATATAGAAAGGATAAGCATTTGTGTATAGGCTGTGTTGCCATTTTTTGAGCATTAATAGAAATTCTAAGCCTGAATTTAATTCCCCTCTTTTCCTTTGACTACTATTTCTGTTTTATGTGGTCAGACTGACCATGCTACAACCCAGAGATTGATATTGCAACACTGAAACAAGGGTTAAATGTACTAGGGACTTTAAGTCTAATGGCCATGTTACAAGTGTCTTAATAAACCCTGACTATTGGGTAAAAAGGTCTTAATGGTGCTTTTAGGGTTTTTTTCATGGTGACTGCTGATTATTCCTTTTATTTCATGCTCTGCTTTCTGTTCTTGCCTGGCCACGTCATTCCTGCTTGGTGTTAGCATGCTTTTTGGTACCTCACCCATGGCTGTCTTGTGGGGAAAGACTTAAAATCTCTTGAGTTTTAGTACAATTTGGAAAATCTCTGGGGCTGTGTGCACACACGTACTTATAAGGACACTGTTTTAACCAGGACTTCGTAAAAAGAAAACAAAATACTTAGGAGTTTGCTGTAAGTACATGGTCTCTGCTAGGGCCTCTTGGGTGTTTGGGCGTTAATGGATTTGGTTGTGTTCATGCATATTTTCTTAACATGGCACCTTACATTTCCAGATATTTTTCTCTCCCCTTAAGGTAATCTATTACTTGCTCAGATTTTCTAAAACAGTATTTAAACTCATCATATTCCCTTGTAGCAACTTTTCATGACATGTTACAGTTTTCATACTTTTCCAGAGTCTCCTTTTCAATCAAACTGCTTTTTTTCCCTGTGTGGCTTCTTCTCCCACCATTCCCTCACCACTTCTAATGTCAGACAGCCCTGCTTTCTTTTACTTTCCCAGGCTTGCACTCTCTGTCTACATCCCCTGCTTCTTATGTTGTAACTTTAGAAATGCCTATGTGTTTCATATAAGCTCTTATCAATCCGAAAGTAACCACTAACTTGTGTTTTCTTTCTTCTCTTCTGATCTTCTCATTGCAGGAGCCTGGTTGGAAGCAAATTTTTTTTTAATGGACTTGCATCTCCTCACCTTGATCAGGACTAAAGGACGGAGGCTGCTCCACCCCTTCCCCTTCCTCCAAACCCCTAACTCCCTCCAGACACCCAGGGAATACCCTCTGCCCTACAGGATTGAAGATTGCTTGGCAGCCTTCCCAATCCCACACCTCCTGTTTGCCAGGAGAAAGAACCTAAAGACTTCATGTGGTTGGGAAGGGTGGCAGACAAGAAGAAAAGAAAACAACATGTCCAGGCCCCTGGTCTACATAGAGAATGGTGCTTTGTCCAAGGAAACGTATGAGTTTCTGATTCTCCAAGAGCAGTTCAGTGGTGAGGTTGATGGGAAGACTTTCTTCCCAAAGAAAATGAATCTTCCATGTGGGATCTAGGAGAGTGACTGGGTGTGCCAAATATGCCCAGGGTCCTGCCCTCAGCACTAGATTTGATGGGGCCAAGAGGGTCTAAACCCCTTGCTAACATACCACTTCTTTGTTTAACTCCTTTAGCTTCCCAGCCCTTTGAGGAGGGACCATGAGAACAGAAATTACTTTATGAAAAGCTACTTCTGTTCTTGCTTTTCCCTCACATATACTGACAGTTTATTTCCCTGACCTCCCAGAGGGCTGAACCCTTTCACCTCTCTGCTGCCCAGCCTTCTCAGTGGACTTGCCCCTCCTAAGCAGAGAAGGCCTGTGAGGTTGCTTTTTGCTGGAAAGCCTGGCAGAGCCGATTACCACCCTCTGCTGCTTAGTGCTTGGTTGCCTCTTGCAATAACCAGCTCTTAGTTGTTCCATTTCCCTGGGGCTTTCCCATTTAACACATGGAGCCCTTCCCCCAAGAAGGCTGCTTCCTTGTTTTAGAGGAAGGTATTGCCTTTGGGAGATGGGGACATTGGGACCTCAGCAATGAAGACCCTTGGGAAGTACTAGGAGGAGTGGGGAAAGGAGGCAAGTTGGGCAGGGTATGGCCTACTTCCATAGGCTTTTCTTTTTTCAGGTTTGATGTAAGCATGGGCTTGCATCTCCCGGTACATTACTTTTACTTATTGTGAGATAGCCTGGCACTAGTAGGCAGGTAAAGTCACAAATTTGGTGTTTTTTCACCTTTTGACTATTGACTTAATAGCTCCTCTTGCTCTGCTTGGAGGTACTTCCTGCCTCTGATATGGAGCAGAAAGAAATGGAGCCTGACTTGAACGAACTCAGCTCAGACTTCTAAGGATCAGCACTCTGGGGGCCATTTTCTACACAGGCAAATGGAATTGCTTTTCCTATAACATCCAAACTGATGTGGTTGCTGCTGAAGGAGGAGGCAACAACAGGGTCCTGCAGTACCCACGGGGTGATGCTACTTCTGCATGCATCTATAGGACATATGACATCTAACATGATATGAGACGTGGCATGTGAGACAAGACTTGGCATGTGAGACATAGGGTCACTGGAGACCCTCTGGCTCAGAGGGGAGAGACTGAATTGGACTGAACCTTTCCCCTGTTCCCAGCACGTTTCTGACATAGCCCTCAGTCACTGAGGGAGTCCCCCCCAGGGTTGGAGAGGCACATTCCCTTGGGACAGAGGCTACAGGTTGTAGCTTTTTTTTCCCCTGTCCCCCAACCCCGTCCCCACCTCCACTTCAGAACATGGCACCCCACCCATCGGCCAAGTGTTAAGTGATGTGCTTATCCTCGAGAGCAGCTCCGGGTGTCTTTTTAAAACGTAGAGAAAACCAAGTAAGGTGACAGTTTAAGGAAAAAAAATATATATAGAATACCAGAAATGCAGTTTACCCGGAGAATTTTTTTCTCCCCATTTTTGTTTTGTTTTTACTCAATGACACAATTTTTAGTTTTATTTCCTGATAGCAAAAGGAAAAAAAAAAAACCCACCCTCAAAAAGGCCAAGGTCCCATTCCCTGTTGTCAGTGATTTGTTTGTCTTTCTGATAGGTTGAAAATTGTGTAATAAACTTGATGACGCTGTCAATCTTTTATACTGCATTGTATTTTTTTCCTTTTGTAACAAAATATTTTTAAATAATAAATGGGGTGTGAGCTGTTTTATGGATTCTGCATTGCATAGATTTGTTGAGGTGTCTGGGGCATGGGCATGGGCTTATGTAGACACTGCAGGAAGGCAGTGAAACCCCAGGTTCTCAGCCAGAATTGCGTGTTTGGCAGTGGCTTCTCTATGGCTTAGTTCACTGTGGTTAGCCTCCTAGATGTCTAGTGCAAACCTTTGAAGGCATCCCTTGAGGTTTAGCTTTTTTCCTTGGCCAAACAACTTGGTTAAAGAAAACTTCCAAGTCATTCTTTACCCTTCAAGATTCCTAAGACATTTTCAGTGCAGATTTCTTACCTTGTACAGTCAGTTCCAATGTCATCAAATCCAGAAAGGAAAGAATCCTCCAACAGGAGCTAGAAAACCTGATTGCTAGTGCCTACTTCCACATCTATTTAACCATGGACAAGCAACATAACCTTGGTCTTTTTCATCTATAAGATGAAAATAATAGCTATTCTCTGCCTTCCACAGGGATGTTTTAAGAATCAGAGATAACATGTGAATTTATTTTGTAAACTACCTAAATATGAGGAAGTAAGTACACATCAGAAAGCTTAGAAGTGTGGGGTGATCTTGGGATTCCAGAAAAGCTTTTGGCTTTTTAGAAAGCCAGGTGAAGAGGAGGGTTAGATGATAAAAAGGTGACCCACAGACCACATGTGTACTGGTATCAAAAAAGGCAAGATCAGTGTAAAAATAACTTAGGAGAGGGGAAATGCCCTAGAGGGTCTATGATTATGTGAAACTTAAAAGGAGGGGGAAAAATAGTTGGAGTGCCTGTCAGAATGTAAACCAGTGTTCTCAAGTTGTGTTCCATAGTCACCTGCACTTCATTTATCTGCCATGTGTGCTAACGGGCCTGTTCCTGGGCCGCATCAGTCTCTGTTTAAGGTCTGAGTCTGCTTTTTATACCCCAGGTGACTTATGTAAACTAAACCATGAGGACTACTAGCTTAGAGATGTAAATACATTCAGTTTTCATCCAGGAGGTACCATGGTGGTGTAGAAAGGGAAAGAACTTAGGTTACTCTAGGTTCAAATCCCAACTCTTTATTTCTAAGCTAAATGCCCCTTGGACACCCATGACTTTCTGAGGTGATTTCCTTCTGCCTCATAGGATCATTACATGGATTAAATATGTTCTGCCAGGCACCGGATGACTATTAGTCTCCTATGAGTTGCTGCTGTGGTATGGAGCTAGAAACCTGAATCTGTGTGTCCTAAATGGTTCATAAACTTGGGCAGGCCTCAGCTCATAGAGGTGGCCACTACAGTCACTTGCTGGTTCTAGCCATGAGTGTGAGTAGCCTATACCAGCTTGTGACCAGGGCCTGCTCCTTTGCTCAGCCCTCTCCCGTCCCAGAATGTTGGTGCCTCCGGTCTACATGGGCTGTAGTAGCTTTCCTTGACCCTAGTGAGCACAGCCTCTGGCCACATTAACCCTGAAAGACTACACTGATTCCTATCCTCCACTGCCTCCATTTCTGTTGTATGATGTTCTACTCTGGTGTGACTAACTGCGTCTACACATGTGACTCCAACAAGTGGCTTCCTGAAATACAAGCCTCAGGAAGAACGAACTCAGGGAGCAACCCACCAGAGGCACAATGCACTAAACTTCCACATAACTATGAAGTAAATGAGAGGACTTCCTAATCATAGCCGCATTTTCTTTTTTTTTTTTAAGACTGGGTCTTGCTCTGTCACCCCAGCTAGAGTACAGTGTTGCAATCGTAGCTCACTGCAACCTCGAATTCCTGGGCTCAAGCAATCCTCCTGCCTCAGACTCCCAAAGTGCCGGGATTATAGGTATGAGCCATTGTACCTGGACATAGCTGCATTTTCAACCGTTATCCTCATCCTCAATTGGCAACTGTTGAGCAATGGAATTTACCTGATCCAGACTGAGACTCCTAAGGCAAGGCTTCTAGTGCCACCTGTTAATAACCAGTTGTGTGGTGCTGGCTATGTTACTTCCTTACCTCTAAGCCTGCAAAGTGGGGGGTTGGACTTAGTTGATCACTAATGTAAGTCCCTTCGTATTCTAACGTGAGTTTTATAAGCCACTTCTAAACATCCAACTGAGCCTTCCATTCATTGATCTGTGTTGCTGGAAGAGTACCTTAACCACTGAACCTCTAAATGAACTAGGGAGGCCATAGAGAATGGGCTCCTCTCGAGTTTGATACCAGTGATTTCTTCAAAGCTGGGCTAGACAAAGCAGCGGTGAGAGAAGCAGCAAAAAATTTGTGTTAGTAGGATTTGTGATTGGAAAATCAGTCCAGTTCCTATTGGATTTTTTGTTACAATTTCATAGTTGATTAGACCTGTCTACTATAGTTTTTCGGTACATCTCAAGGGCAACTGGGAGCCAAGGGCACAGAGGGATAGAAAATAAGAAAAGCATCAGTGCTTTGGACAGTGCAGGCCCTCACAGGATGAGAATGAGCCTGATCACAGGAAATAAGCCAAGTTAAAAACCAGCACAGAATACTTAATGGTCAGTTACATTTTACTTTGAGTAAGAGTAGATATTCTATGGTTCATCTGAGAGCAGAGAGAAGGGCCTCAAGGTTTCCTAAAGTGGATTCTCGCATGGCTCCTGGTGGCTTCTTGCATGGCCACTACCAAGGAAGATGAACAATTTTAAAGATGGTTACTTGGAGAAAGAACTGATACACTCATCTAAAGTGATGGTCCTCAGCTTAAAAAAAAAAGTATGTGTTCCTTTTATGTTAACTCAAAATTTTAAAATAAATGACCAAAAAAAAAGCATCAAAATTTTGGTAAGTTTAGAATATGCTTCTTCCAGGTACACATAACCCACCCTAGAAAGGAACCGACAATTATCTGTAAGAAGAATGACACAAGATGCTGACTCAGGGGCACAAGTGGGGCACATAAGCAATCTGTCAGGATGACAGAACTGAAGAAGATAAGAGCACAGCAGTGCCTTTAGGGCCTAATTCAGGTTGCAACTTGGGGGAAAAAGTCTTTGGTCATCTCAGCCTTTGTGTCCACAATGTACCACGAGGCACAGCCTAGAATCTCTACCCTCTCTTGAAGTGGATGAAATTCGAGGGACAGGTGCCATAAGGAAAAGGCTGCAACCCCCACAACAGAAAATACATATTTATTATAAAATAATGTTTGTTTCATGATGAGAATAGAAAAATAGCACTATGAGCTACTAAAAAAGTTCTGGAGCTCAGTCTCCTTGAGGAATGCGGTGCGAGGCTTTTGCATCACTCTGGGAGCCCACCAACACGAGGCTCTCCGTGCTCATGCAGGACAAGTATGGCACAGCACATACAGGGGTCATGTGGCTCAAGTCCTGCTGGAAGCCCAAGGAGCCTAGATGGTCCACACAAGATGTTCTAGCCACGACGATCAAAGAGGTGAACTGGAGGTCAGCAGGGAATTGGTTCTGAGAAGGGCCAGGATGGGGATAGCCTTGCCCCTCCCTATACTGGAGTGCAGAAGAGTCTCTTGGGCTGATGGTCCTGGTTTAGAAGATGGTGCCCACTGGCCTTATGCTAGGTTGGTTGCCCAAATGTCTGTGCTGCACAACCTTTCCCAGGACAACTTGACCCACCAATTCTCACTGGTGTGACTGAAGTACCAGAAGTATGTGTGGTGTCTGCCCGATGGGCTGCTGGCTGAAATTTTTGTACTTCAAATCCTGTCCATACTGATGGCAGAAAGAAAGAAAGAAAATGTTAAAAGACCAGTGAACAAGAGCAGCTGGCCTGGACTGTTCTATATTCCAAACCTCTTGGCCCCAAAGAACAAGGAGAATATCTTCCCTAAGTGGGAAATTTTCTGCCTACCCTAAATGGAAAAGGCAGTCCCACAGACACTCCTTTCCCCCTCTAGAAAAAAGGTTTCTAGATCCCTCAGGCTTCAGAAGAACAATGAATCCCTCCCTGGGAAGGGAACCCAACCCTCTGGTGAAGGGAAATGGTCCCTCAGCAGCAGTACCTGGAGAAAGCGGCCAGGGTGAGCACCTCAAGTAGCAGCTCTGAGCCACAGAAGAAGAGCAAGATGCCGTTCATGATGGCTTCCAGGCGGAGCACGTAGGTCTGCAGCAGCAGGTAATAGGAGGCCATCATGGCAGATGGGAAGGTCAAAGCCATGCTAATACCAAGTGACATCTTTTGCTGGCAGAGGTTTCCCTTTGTACCTGTCAGACACAGCCCATGGAGTCACCTCCAAGTGGTCTGCTTTCCCTGGCCACAAGGGAAAGATGGGTGAGATGTGATGGGCTGGTGGGGCAGAGAAAAATGATCCTGAATGGGGATGTGCAGATGTGGAAGTGAGGTCCCACTGTACTAAAAATTTGAGGCTTTGGGAAAGTTACAAGACTGGAGTCATTTATTCCAGAGGTCCTGCTTCCAGCCTGGCTGCTACTCAAGGGACAAATGATATTAGGAAAAAAAATTCTAATTATAAAAATAATATATAATCATTGATAACTTTTCAACTAATATAGAAAATGATTGTAGAGACTACAGAAAGTAAAAGGCCTCCATGTCCCCACCCTCTGAATTGTTATTATTACTGAATGTTGTATATTGTTTCAGATTTTTTTATATATGTATACTCACATATTACTGTTTATTGTAAAAATAGAATCATATTCTATATACTGTTTTACAACTCATTTTTTCCCACATTTTTCCAAACATATAACTACCTTAATTCTTTTTTTTTTTTTTTGAAACAGAGTCTTACTCTGTTGCCTGGGCTAGAGTGTTGTGGCGTTAGCCTCCCTCACAGCAACCTCAAATTCCTGGGCTCAAGTGATCCTCCTGCCTCAGCCTCCTAAGTAGCCACCATGCCCAGCCCTTAATTCATTTTTATTTTTTTTTGAGACAGAGTCTCACTTTGTTGCCCAGGATAGAGTGAGTGCATTAGCCTAGCTCACAGCAACCTCAAACTCCCGGGCTCAAGCAATCCTCCTACCTCAGCCTCCTGAGTAGCTGGGACTAATGTGCCACCATGCCTGGCTAATTTTTTCTATAATTATTATTTGGCCAATTAATTTTCTTTCTATTTATTGTAGAGACAGGGTCTCGCTCTTTCTTGCTCAGACTGGTTTCGAACTCCTGACCTCAAGCAATCCATCTGCCTCGGCCTCCCAGAGTGCTAGGATTACAGGCGAGAGCCACAGGCAATGAATTAATGCCCGGCCTTAATTCATTTTTAATGGTTATGTAGACTCTATTGGATCAATACCATAATTTATTTAACCCTGTATAATACAGATGTTTAGGTTGTTTCTAGTGTTTTGATATTATAAAACTTGTGGCAATAAACATCTTCATACAGCTATCTTTGCATATCTGTGGAAGTATGTGTTTTTTCAATCCAGTTTTAGAAGTGAAATTGTTAGGGCTAAAAGTACAAATTTTACATAGTACTTATTTTTTTTTCCTGCCCTTCTTTTGCTCACCCTTTGCTGTGACAATGGGTCCGGTTGTCATCTGTGGCATATGTATCATGCTCTGTAAACCTATATCTTGCTCTTGCCCTATAATCCAAGCTTTCTCTCCTCAATAAACCTCATTTTCGTGCTTGCCTTAAAAAAAAAAATTTACATGGTAGTAACTATTATCCAAATGGTTGTACTAATTTATATTTCCACAGAAGCATATAAATAACCTGTTCCCCACACCCTCTCTAATACTGGGTATTGTAAATTATTTTATTTTTTTTTCCTGCAGTGCTCCTGTTTAGAATTGTAAATATTTTTATCTTTGCAAATCTGATAGGTGAAAAATATTACCTTGTTTCAATTTGCTTTTTACTTATTTATTTATTTAAAAGACAGGGTCTCATTCTTGTTCAGGCTGGCCTTGAACTTCTAGCCTCAAGCGATTCTCCTGTGCAGTCTCCCAAAGTGTTAGGATTACAGGTATAACATGATGCCCGGTCAGAATTTGCTTTTTACTAGTGAGTTTGGGCATCTTGTCGAGTTTATTGGTTCTCTGTAATTATCATGTGACCTGCCTATTAGTGTCCCTTACCAATTTTTAAAATTACTTTGTCTTTTCCTTAGTGATTTATGTGAGCCTTCGTAAATGTGTTGCAAGTATATTTTTCCTCAGTTTGTGCTTTAACATTGTTTTCAGGGATGAGATATTCTAACTAATAAGGAGTTTGCTCTGTATTTCAGGGGATATAAAACCCATCCTACAGAAATGTCAGAGAAGTAGAAGGGATGTTAGTGCTAATTTGTGCAGGCATCCACTGCTGGCCCTGGACATGGAGTTGCAACTGAATCTATTCTCCCAGCAAACCAGTGGGAGGAACTATGCATTCTTGTAGCAATGACACTATTGGGAAGGAATCCTTTAATATCCCAGGCTATTGCCCACCTCTAGCACTACAAAGCAACAATCAAGTAAATCTTGACCCAAAATACAAAGCAGCAACTTGAAACTTAAGATAGCAAGTAATGGGATATACCACCAGACCCAATCTCTGATAGTGAACCTAGATTATGTACTTTTCTTGTTAATCAAGTTACAGATACCAACTCATCTCATAAGGAATGGAAATGCTCTCTGGACAACACTCACCAAAAAACAGTCGAATTACTTCAATTCCAAGATAAAGGAGGAGCATCACCACATCCAGTACTAGGTTGGCCGTTGGATATGGTAGCAGGAGACCTGCCAATACAAAAGCCAGAGTTTGCAAACAACATACAACAGCAACCAGGAGAACTGCCACACTTGGGAATAAAGAGGACATCAGTCTCAGCTTTCCATGAACTAGTTAGTGAGATCAGAGCATTATTACAGCTGCAGGATACATTCACTCATAACGCAAGTACATCTGTTAGAGGCAGGCTCATTATCCTGACATTTCACTCTGAACTCTAAAAGTCTGTGGGGACTCCACTCTTCAAAATAAATGATTGGATGTACATGGGTACCCAGGACATCATCAAAGAGTTCCTGAGTGTCACCAATGGGCTTAACTTGGGGTTCAGCAAAGAGAAGTGATGGAGGAAGAGTCAGGATGGAAGCCACCTGATGAAGAGACTTCTGCCTCACAGTGAAAAAGAACTGCAGAGGGCAGAAAAGAAGGAAAAATAAGAAGGTTCTTGGAGGGAGCTGGCTCTGGGCTGAAGTGGGGAAACAATGTTGGGGCAGGGGTCGCCAAGCCCCAAGCCTTACCTTTATATAGAAATATGAAGAGCTCCAGCAGGAAATAGGTAGCATAATACCACCCGTTTAGAAAGAACAGGATTTCCAAGGGGGTTGAGGACAATCTTTTACCTGAAAAGATGAGCATACAGAAGCGGATGGGCGGGAGGGCGACTCAAACTCTGTTCCTTGTTCGGTGTCTTAACTTGGAGAAAACACGAGGTCACAGCTAGTGGGACGAGCCACTTGGTAGGGCACTTCTGATTGCTGATAATGAGGTGGGGGGGTTAAGGGGGTGGGCGCGAAGGAGGCTTCCTTCACTCCCCTTCTTTCCCAGGAATCGCCGTCAAACTCGACTCTTTCGGATTCAGGGGTGAAAGTCAAGCGGGAACTTAGAGGACATCACAGCTGAAAGGGTCCTCAAAGATCCAACCAACCCCGTCACTGTCTAGGAGGGAAAACTGGGGCACAGAAACCAGCACTGGCCCATTCGATGCCAGCCTAGAATAGGCCCAGACAAGGATTTGGGGATACTTAAGACCCGCACCTTGAGACCTTCAGGCGCCCAGGGTGGGCGGGGCTGCGAAACCCCTCTTTGGGCAAGGGAGGAGCGATGTCCCTAACATTCAAGGATGGAGGGTTGAGGTCGAGCTCTGGTACAGAACGGGGCAGGGGGTACGGAAGGGAGAAGGGCCAGCGACTCACACACCTCGGGAATCTCACCTGGCGCCGCCATCTTCAGTCCCCATGGAAACTGCGTACGCGGCACCAGCCGCTCCCGGAGCAGCGAGGCGCTGCCGGAAGCGGAGACGGAGCGGCGCGGGCTGTGGCCCTTCTGCCAGCCTGTGGCACTCTATGGTCAGCGGGCGGGGGCGATCTCGGGCGGACAACTAGTGGCTTTGGTTCGAAAGTCCTTTCTCCCAACCTAGGGGTGAACGGTGACCACCCACGAAGCCGTCGTCCGCAGGACCCCGGGGCAGGGGCAGCTCTTGGGCTTCCCCCGCCCCCGAGTTACAGGGCGGTGGGCAGAAGTGACCGGTTATGGCCGTGTGATCAGAGGATTCGCACATAGGCTCTACTCCCACAATTCTCTTTTCCTCTAAAAATGAGAAATGGTTCTTTGCAAATGCCTGGTGGGGTTTAGCACCAGGTAGAGACCAAAATGAGTCGGAAATAGAGCCACCTTTCCGACAAATAAGAACGAGGGAAGATGACCCCTAAAGTGACCCATAAAGTGCAGTGGGAGTTGAGAGGACGAAGTACAGTACTCCCAGGTAGAGGCTGAAGGGAGTTTCCAAGAGATGGCCTGTAAATTTGCAGCAGTAAAAGCCTGTTGCTGCACGGCAGGGGAATGCAAAATGAATGGGGTTTTGAAAGGCGGACTTGGCTGTTAGCCCACTGTCAGTCAGGGTAAATAAAGCAGGGAGACAGATGGGACGCTCAAACCAGGTAATTTGAGGAGAGTGACACCTTTAAGGAAAGTGCTGCACCCCTGGCTAGTTGGGATGGAATGGGGCAGAAAGGCAACTCGCTGAGCCTGGACGGAGCAGTGGGTGTGTAGAAGGCCTCCTACCGGCAGCTGGTGGACAGATACCTGCCTGACCTCCACCGCCTCCCTCTTGTCTGCTCTCTGCTCCTCCCTTTGGCAGAATTTAACTGCAAGCAGGAGAACAAGGAAATCCTTAAATTCATTTCTTTAGGGTCAGTCTAGCAAAGCGCAGAGCAAGGAGGGGAAGGTGGAAAGGGATTCGGATTCTGCAACCCCATCTCCATTGTCTACTAGACATGAGGCATTGTCTAATGCCTCAAGACAAGTTCCTGCTCTGATCTTTCGTTGATGAAGTGTTTATTTTCCTTAGGGAATTTCATAGGAGGCAAAATATTTACTACTCTTTCTTAAAATAAATGTAAAAAAAAAAAAAAGTTCCTGCTCCAAGCCTAAGATGGAAGGAAGGTGGGCCAACTGCTTGTTTTTGTAAATAAAGTTTGGGGAAAAACATTGCCATGCCCACTCATTTACATATTGTTTATTGCTGCTTTCATGCTATATGGTGAAGTTGATTGAGTAGTTGCAACAGAGACCATGTGGCCCATGGCCTTACTGAAAAACTTTGAGAAAAACTTTACTGACCCTTGTCAGAGTATGCCACAACTCCACAGATGCCAAAAGTAGACAGTGAGACTGAATTACTCACAGCACAGCAAACAGCCAGAACATTGGCATGGTAGCCTCGTTCCCCTACCCTCAAGTCCTATGAGTGACAAAATGAGCCCAGATGGTGGCACGTGCAATGGGTTATACCACAGCTGAGGAACCCAGGGCCAAGGGCTCAGCACCTTTTTTAGCAAGCATCAAATAAAGGTAGGCCCCTTCCACTGGGGAGGAAGAAATTACACGATAGTCACACCATGGTCATGTTAGACTACTTAATTACCTATGTGCTCACTGTCAGGGAACTGTCAGGCCTTTGGGTTTGGCACAGTCAGTAAAAACATGCAGGGATGCTTAGGACACATGGCCAACTCTCTGTCCCAACATCCAGTGACCTTGCTAAATAGATTATTTCTAATAGGCTTTTGTAGATTCTTTTGGCTCTTTATACACGTAATCACATCATCAGCAAATAAAGATATTTTTACTCCTTCCTTCTCAATCCCTACCCTGTAACTTCAATTTCTTTTTCTTTTTTTTTTTTTTTTTTTTTTTTTGAGACAGAGTCTCGCTTTGTTGCCCAGGCTAGAGTGAGTGCCGTGGCGTCAGCCTAGCTCACAGCAACCTCAATCTCCTGGGCTCAAGCGATCCTCCTGCCTCAGCCTCCCGAGTAGCTGGGACTACAGGCATGCGCCACCATGCCCGGCTACTTTTTTTTTAATATATATATATATATCAGTTGGCCAATTAATTTCTTTCTATTTATAGTAGAGACGGGGTCTCGCTCTTGCTCAGGCTGGTTTTGAACTCCTGACCTTGAGCAATCCGCCCGCCTCGGCCTCCCAAGAGCTAGGATTACAGGCGTGAGCCACCGCGCCCGGCCTTCAATTTCTTTTTCTTACCATATTGCACTGCCTAGGACTTTCAGTATAATGTTGAATAGAAATGGTCATAATGGATATTCTTGTATCATTCCTAAGCTCAGGAAGAAGTGTTCAGTATTTCACCGTTAATGTGTTATAGATTTTTTTTGCAGATACTTTTTATGAGATTAACAAATTCTCTTATTTTCCTAGTTTGCTGAAAAGCTTATGATATATTTTATTAAGTGCTTTCTCTGCATCTATCAAAATGACCATATGATTTTTGCCCTTTATTCTACTAATATGATGAATTATATTCATTCCTGGAAATACACCTATTTGCTTATGATACTGTACAGAAAAAGTTGACATAGCAGGCCTGAGACTGCCATCCTTAGAAAGGCCTACTTGCAAGGTTGGCCCTTGGTTGGCATCAGGGAACTTAGAATAATTTTGGAAGGACTCCCACCAATCCACAGTTGCTCACTGTACCTAAACTGTTTGTACAGTGTGGCTTATATTGAACACCCAGTTTCCTTCTGGGAGTCTGTAATTTTGGTACATGCTAGGCAGAGGGTGCCTGTGTGATCAGTTTTTTTCCCCCTACTTTTGCTTGAGACAGAGTCTTGCTCTGTCACACTGGCTAGAGTGCAGTGACATCATCATAGCTCACTGCAACCTTAAATTCTTGGGCTGAAGTGATTCTCCTGCATCAGCCTCCCGAGTAGCGGGACTACAGGCACTCACCACTATGCCCAGCTAATTTTTCTAGTTTTTGTAGAGACACAGTCTCATTCTTGCTCAGACTGGTCCGCAACTCCTGACCTCAAGTGATTCTCCCCCCTCGACCTCCCAGAGTGCTAGGATTACAGGCGTGAGCCACTGTGCCTGGCTGACAGCATTTCACATGTTATCAGAACTCGTTGCTGGAGGAATGAAGCATGTCTTATGTGAGTACATTGGGAGAGGACTCTTGGAAGTTTGCCCCTGGTTTCCTCTGAACTTCACCCCATGTCCTTTTCCCCTTGTTGACCTTGCTTTGTATTCTTTCACTGTAATGAATCACAGCTGTGTGTACAACTGTATGCTGAGTCCTGTGAGTCCTCACAGCAAATCATCAAACCTGGGTGTGGTCTTGGGGATCCTTGACACAGATACATTATCCGTTTTATATGTCACTGGATTTTATTTGCTAATTTTGTTCAGGTTTTTACATATGTTCATGAGAAAGATTGGTCTGTGATTATACTTTCTTGGAAGGATCTTGTCAAGTTGGGTATCAGCTTGGTTAAGTTGGCTTCATAAAATGAAGTAAGAAGAGTTTCTTCTTTTGCTATTTCTGGAAGAGATTGTGTAACATTTAGGTAACATTTCTTCTTTAAATACTTGGAAGAATTCACTGATGGAGAAAGCTATCTAAACCTGAAATTTTCTGTGTAGAAAAGTTTAAAATAGATAAATTCCTTTTTTTTTTCAAGTTTCACATAGGTTTTATAATCACAGACATCAGTTATCGGGGAAATTCCTTTAATATATATAAGACCCTTCAGATTTTCTGCTTCTTAAGTAATCTTTGGATAAATTTGTTTTTCACAGATTTTCTCATTTTGTATACATTTCCAAATGTGTTGGTGTGAAGTTTTTCATAACATTCCTCATATTTTTTTTTTTTTTGAGACAGAGTCTCACTTTGTTGCCCAGGCTAGAGTGAGTGCCATGGCGTCAGCCTAGCTCACAGCAACCTCAATCTCCTGGCTCAAGCAATCCTTCTGCCTCAGCCTCCCCAGTAGCTGGGACTACAGGCATGTGCCACCATGCCCGGCTAATTTTTTCTATATATATTAGTTGGCCAATTAATTTCTTTCTATTTATAGTAGAGACCCGGTCTCACTCTTGCTCAAGTTGGTTTCGGAACTCCTGAACTCAAATGATCCGCCCACTTCGGCCTCCCAGAGAGCTAGGATTACAGGCGTGAGCCACCACGCCCAGCCTCCTCATATTTTTTTAATGCCTGTAGAATCTACAGTGATATCCCTTTTCCTTCCTGATAGTTTTCTTTTTTTCCTTGAGTAGTTATGATAGGTGTTTATCACTTTCCTTAATGTTTTAAAAAACAGCTTTTGACTTTTTTCACTTTATATTTGTTTTCTGTTTTATAGATTTCTGCACCTCATCATTTCCTTCCTTCTTCTTTATGTTTCACTTGGTGTACTTTTTGAAATGGAAACTTCAATCATACCTTTTTCTAGCCTTTGTTGTTCTTCTTTTTTCTTAAAACAGAGTCTCACTCTGTTGCCCAGGCTAGATAGAGTGCCCTGGCGTCAGCCTAGCTCACAGCAACCTCAAACTCCTGGGCTCAAGTGATCCTCTTGCCTCAGCCTTCCGAGTAGCTGGGACTATAGCTGTGCACCACCATACCCAGCTAATTTTTACTATTTTTAGTAGAGACAGGGTCTTCCTCTTGGTCAGGCTGGTCTGGAACTCCTGACCTCAAGTGATCCTCCCGCCTCGCCCTCCCAGAGTGCTAGGATTATAGACATGAGCCACTGCACCCGGCCTTTTTTTTTTTTTTTTTTGAGACAGAGTCTCACTTTGTTGCCCAGGCTAGAGTGAGTGCCGTGGCATCAGCTTAGCTCACAGCAACCTCAAACTCCTGGGTTCAAGCAATCCTCCTGCCTCAGCCTCCCCAGTTGCTGGGACTACAGGCATGTACCACCATGCCCGGCTAATTTTTTCTATATATATTAGTTGGCCAATTAATTTCTTTCTATTTATAGTAGAGATGGGGTCTCACTCTTGCTCAGGCTGGTTTCAAACTCCTGACCTGGAGCAATCTGCCCGCCTCGGCCTCCCAGAGTGCTAGGATTACAGGCGTGAGCCAATGCGCCTGGCCATTCTTTTCTAACATGAGTATTTTAAGGCTGTAAATTCCCCTCTACATGATAGAGACATGTTTGAATCTTGTGCCCTTGATAAAGTAATTTATCAGTGCTATTAATAATTGCCTTTTTATAGCTTCTTTAGGATTTTTAAATCATTTTCAAATAAAGGCAGTTTTACTTCTTCCAAGTCTGTATGCCTTTTATTTCTTTTTTCTTTCTCTTATTCCTCTGGCTAGGCCATCTAGAATAATGTTGATAGAAGTATGATAAGCATTATCTGGGTCTTTTCCCCTGATCTTAAAAAATATTCAGTCTTTCACCATTGAGTATGATGTTAATTATAGGTATTTTATAGATGCCCTTTATTGGGTAGAGGAAGTTTCCTTCTAAGTTTGCAAAGAATTTTTATCATGAATGGGCGTTGAATTTTGTCACAGCTAGGCCTATGGAACAATCAAATATTTTTTCTCCTTTATTTTATTGATTTGGTGAATTTCACACATTAATTTTTAGATGTTAAATCATACATTCCTGGGATTAAATGCTACTTGGTCATGGTGTATTATCCTTTTTCTGTATGTCTGGACTCAGTTTGCTAACATTTTAAGAATTTTTGCATCTATGTTCATAAGGGATATTGGACCACAGTCTTCTTTCCATATGATTTCTCTGTTTTGGTATCATAAAATGGCTTGAGTTGAGAAATATACCTCCTATTTTCTGCAAAAGTTTGTGTTGGATTAATATTATTTCTTTTTTTTTTTTTTTTTTTTGAGACAGAGTCTCGCTTTGTTGCCCAGGCTAGAGTGAGTGCCGTGGCGTCAGCCTAGCTCACAGCAACCTCAAACTCCTGGGCTCGAGTGATCCTTCTGCCTCAGCCTCCCGGGTAGCTGGGACTACAGGCATGCGCCCCCATGCCCGGCTAATTTTTTATATATATATCAGTTGGCCAATTAGTTTCTTTCTATTTATAGTAGAGACGGGGTCTCGCTCTTGCTCAGGCTGGTTTTGAACTCCTGACCTTGAGCAATCCGCCCGCCTCGGCCTCCCAAGAGCTAGGATTACAGGCGTGAGCCACAGCGCCCGGCCTAATATTATTTTTTTCTTAAATGTTTGACAGAATTCATCAGTGAAGTTATCTGCACTTGAAGATTTTTTTGTGTGTGTGTGGAGAGACTTTTAATTCTGAATTCAACCTCACTTTTTTCTTGGGTCAGTTTTGGTGATTTGTGCCTTTTAGGAAATTTGTTCATTTCATACAACTTGTCAAATTTATTGGCCTAAAGTTGTTCATAAATATACCCTTATGATTCTCTCACTATATATTAAATATATACCCTTATATATCTGTAGGAACATTGCCTTTCATTCTTTTTTTTTCAAAATTTTTTTTGAGACAAAGTTTTGTTTTGTTGCTCAGGCTGGAGTGCAGTAGCACAATCCTAACTCACCGTAACCTTGAACTCCTGAGCTCAAGCAATCCTCCCACTTCAGCCTCTCTAGTAGCTAGGACTACAAGTACGTGCCAGCACTCCTGGCTAATTTTTCATTTTTATTTTCTTTTTGAGACAGAGGCTCACTCTGTTGCCGGGGCTAGAGTGCTGTGCATCAGCCTAGCTCACAGCAACCTCAGACTGCTGGGCTCAAGCGATCCTCCTGCCTCAGCCTCCCGAGTAGCTGGGACTACAGGCATGCGCCACAATGCCCGGATAATTTTTTCTATGTATTTTTAGTTGGCCAATTAATTTCTTTCTATTTTTTAGTAGAGACAGGGTCTCACTTTTGCTCAGGCTGGTCTCGAACTCCTGAGATCAAAGGATCCGCTGTTAGGGACCGACCTTCCACAGCCCCACCGGACAGAAAAGCAGAGACATCGAGGATGCATTCACACAAGAGGAGGTTTATTTTCTGGCTAGCCAGGGTCCAAGCCCCAGAGCACCAATGCAGTGGCCACGCTCACAGGCAAGGACCCCGACAGGAACAACGGCATGCCTTTTATCCCCATGGTGCACAAGCTGCGCACAAGCCGACTATGCATGGATCATGCGTTGACCTTTAAAATGATTGGTTGCCCACTATTGCCTTTTGAAATAATTGGCGGATTGGTTGCCCTCTATTGCCTGATAGGCCAGTTGCCCGTGCTTTAATGACCTCATCCCATAATTCCCCTTACAGGGGTGTAGCAAGCAAGCAATGACCAGAAGCAAAGGTTTGCCGTTAGCTCATTGCCCCACCCAAGTGAATTCCCGACAAGTAGAAGAATTCCTCTGCCCTTCCTCTGTCCTACAAATTCCTCTGCCCTACACCGCCTGTTTTGCCCTCCCAGAGTTCTAAGATTACAGATATGAGCCACTGCGCCCAGCCTATTATTTGTTCATTTTCTGCTTATTTCTTATCATTATTTTAATTTCCTTCTACTTATTTTGGGTTTAGTTTTTTCTTTATTTTAGTTTAAGGTGAAAATTTAGACCACTGGATTTTTTATTTTTTTGAGACTGGGTCTCGCTTTGTTGCCCAGACTAGAGTGCAGTGGCATCATCATAGCTCATCGCAACCTCAAACTCTTGGGCTCAAGCGATCCTCCAGAGTAGCTGGGACTATAGGTGTGCACCACCAGGCCTGGCTAATTTTTCTATTTTTTGTAGAGACTGGGTCTTGCTCTTGCTTAGGCTGGTCTCAAACTCCTGGCCTCAAGCAATGCTTGAGGTGAGAGGTTAACTCTCACCTGCAGGCCATTAACTTGCTTAACAGATCACTTTGAGTTGGCATACTTTTTTTTTGAGACAGTCTCACTCTATTGCCTGGGCTAGAGTGCTGTTCTTTCAGCCTAACTCACAGCAACCTCCAACTCCCCGGCTCAAGCGATCCTCTTGCTTCAGCCTCCCAGGTAGCTGGGACTACAGGCCCGTGCCACCTTGCCCGGCTAATTTTTTCTATTTTTAGTTGTCCAGCTAATTTCTTCCTATTTTTAGTAGAGACGGGGGTCTCGAACTCAGGCTGGTCTCGAACTCCTGAGCTCAAATGATCTGTTTGCTTCGGCCTCCCTCCCTGAGTGCTAGGATTATAGGCGTGAGCCACCACCATGCCTGCCCTGAGTTGGCATATTGTGGCTTGCTATATGATTTTTTTGTTTGTTTTTTTTATTTTTATTTCAGCACAATAAGGGGGTACAAGTGTTAAGGTTACATACATTGCTATTGCCTTCCCTCCTCCCTGTGGCTTGCTATATGATTAGCAGACTTCCTTATCTTAAAACATTGCCAAGCCGGGCGTGGTGGCTCATGCCTGTAATCCTAGCTCTCTGGGAGGCTGAGGCTGGTGGATTGCTCGAGGTCAGGAGTTCGAAACCAGCCTGAGCAAAAGCGAGACCCCGTCTCTACTATAAATAGAAAGAAATTAATTGGCCAACTAATATATATATAAAAATTAGCCGGGCATGGTGGCGCATGCCTGTAGTCCCAGCTACTCGGGAGGCTGAGGCAGAAGGATCACTCGAGCCCAGGAGTTTGAGGTTGCTGTGAGCTAGGCTGACGCCATGGCACTCACTCTAGCCTAGGCAACAAAGCAACAAAGTGAGACTCTGTCTCAAAAAAAAAAACAACAAAAAAACATTGCCTTCTACTGACTCCAAGCTTACAGAGAAAGTTTATTCCTTTAATCAATTGAATCCACCTATAACCTGTAGACCCCGATTTGAGATGTCCCACCTTTTCAAGCCAAACCAATGTCTACCTTCTATATATTGATTTATGATTTTACCTGCAATTCCTGTCTGACTGAAGAGTATAAAACCAAACAATGACTGGGTGCAGTGGCTCATGCCTGTAATCTCAGCACTTTGGGAGGCCGAGGTGGAAGGATTGCTTTAGCCCATGAGATAAGACTAGCTTGGGCATCATAGTGAAACTCTGTCTCTAAAAAATTTTTTTTTAATTAGCCAGGTGTGATAGCTCACACCTGTAGTTCCAGCTACTCAGGAGGCTGAGGCAGGACTGCTTGAGCCTGGAAGTTTGAGGCTGCAGTGAACTATGATCGCACCACTCCACTCCCAGCCCCTGCTGACAGAGCAAAATCCCATCTCTAAAAATAAAAAAATAAATTAAAGAGC
The DNA here is from genome assembly GCF_040939455.1 of Microcebus murinus. NCBI lineage: Eukaryota > Metazoa > Chordata > Mammalia > Primates > Cheirogaleidae > Microcebus > Microcebus murinus. Next base: position 14,462,311 of record NC_134107.1, read on the forward strand.
CAAACTGTAACCCAGCCACCTTGGGTGCATCTTCTCAGGACCTCTTAGGACTATGTTCTCTAGGCCATGGGCACCCATATTGGCTCAGAATAAACTTCTTTAGGTTATTTCACAGAGTTTGCTTTTTCCATTAACAGCGTTTATGAAAAGATTCAAATCAGGCTACTGTTCATTTTTTTCACAGATAAAGATACAGTAAGTGTAGATGATGGCTTTATTAGAACTTCAGATCACTTGTTCCAATTAGAAGATAGACTGGTGCCTTAAACATTTTATTCGAATGTTGTTCCTTTTCTTAATATATGTTAAAATCTTGACATTTGATTACCTATACTGTTATTTACCTCTTTCCACAGAAATTTATTCCAGGCTCCTAAAGCAGGGGTTGGCAAACTATGGCCTGGGGGCCAAATCAAGAATATTTTGTGACATATGAAAATCATATGAAACTCAAATTTCAGCATACTTAAATAGACACATTCGTGTTCATTCATTTACATCATTTATGTATTATATTGTCTATGGCTGTTTTCATGCTTTAATATCAGAGTTGCATAGTTACAACCTCAAAATCTAAAATATTTATGATCTAGCCCTTTACAGAAAAAATTTGCTAACCCGTGTCAAAGTGTCTCTGAATAACACATTTTATAGAGAAACTCTCTGGTGTGATCAACTTCATTGAATTGAATTAATGGCCCCCATTTTTCACGTTTCCAGTATTCACCCCTTTGGCCTTGAAACTTTGTAGTACTTTTCCTCTTTGACTGTGGGCTCTGCCACATGACTTGCTTTGACCATAAGACACAGTACAAGCAAAGGCTTGAAATGGGATTGCACGCTGGGGCTTATCCTCTCTTGCTCTGCCGCTGTCATGTGGATGGATCTCGGCTAGTCTGCAGGAGGATCAACCATGTGAACCAGAGGAACCCCAGCTATCCTAGCTAAGGTCATCCTGAGTTAGCCAAGAGCCAAAGGGTCCCAAGATTGTCACAGCTGCCTACCGGAGCCACAGCTGACTGGACACATGAGCAAGGTTGGCTGAAATCAGCCAAACCCAGTCCAGATCAGCTGAAGCCCAAGATCTGAGAGCCAAGTAACTGTTTGTTATTCTATGCCACTGAAGTTTGGTGGCTTGTTACACATTATTCTGGCAATAGAAAAATGATATCATGGGCATATGAATTTTAAAAATTTCTTTTGCCAAAACAGGCAAAAGAACCTTTTTTATTCTTCTGAAGGCAGATTAAACTTCTGATAGTGAGAGAGTCTGAATGAAGCATATTAGTTTGGAACTCGAGGGGCAGGGGATGGGCATCAGAGTACATCTTGAATTTCTACAAAAATACCTTATACTCATAGTGGGGCTCAAGAAATACCTGGATTTGATCTGTGGCTCAATCTATTCACATGTCATGTAGATGCTGAAGCTAGGACTTGGTATGCCTTTTAACCATGATGAGATCCAGCTAGACAGATAAACTCTACTATTTATAGAAAAAGGAAATTTATTTCCTATTTATAAAATGTAAAAAAAGTACCTTGGGTATAAAATCTAGATGTCTAAGGTATGATCAGTCAGGAGCACATAACTATCACTCTTCACATCCTTCAGTCACTCATGTGTGGTCCAAGGAAAGTGGGGGCTGGGAGGTCCTCTAGTCCTAGGCTAAATGAAAAGCTTCACAAGGGTAAGAGCCACAGAGACCTCTATAAGAAAGAGGGGCAGAGAGAATGGACAGTATGGAGCAGGAAAGGAAGGAAAGTGGGTAGAACTGAGGTGGGAGGCAAGGAAGGAATTATGTGTTAGAGTCTGTTGGGGAACACTGTAATTTGCAAGAGGGAGGATCTTCCTTCTTGAATGCTGAACACAACTGGCCTGAGCCCTCCTAGGAAAATCCAGCTGCTTCCTGGCGCATAGGGACAACCTCTCCCTGCAGAGCAGCAAACATGGCTTCTATCAGGAAGGTAAGGCATCCATTAGTGTGACAAGAAGAGGTCACCTTCGGACTTGCATGAACTCCTTGCGTAGCCATAAAGAGTCCTGGTAGAAGCGAGGGTCGCCCAGTCTCACAGCTGTCCGTTTGTAGAAGTAACAGTATAGCACTGCCGCTGTGGATGACAAGCGGGAGAGAAGCCTTAGGGATGCTCCTGAGCATTCGTTTCAGGGTAAGAACAGAACCTAACGAGGCTGAGGGGCCCTGCCTCATGGCTTCCCACAGTCTCCCAGCAAGGGCAGAGGGCAGTAATCCCTTCTGTTCTTGGAATGGCTGTCCCAACCACCCCCAGCCAGCTGTGACAGGGCTGGGAAGCCAGGGTCAAGGGGCCCAAGTGAGGCTGGACATTGCTCTGGTCCTTACCTAGTCTCTGGAATACAAATAGCGTTTGAAGTCCGTCTGTCCAAACAAAGCTGTTGGAGTTTTTCCAGCGTAAATTCTGAAGGACATATGAGTAGACAGAGAAAGGTTAACACTTGAGGCCCTAACATCTCCAACTTGGTTAGCTGCAAAGAAGCCACTTGGTTTAAAATCATGCTATCTCACTCGCCTTCTTTCTACAACCCCAAGGAATGTTTCTTGAATGAGCTTCAAGCTCCCTTTTTTGCTATAAAGGGAATATACTTTTTTTTTTTTTTTTTTTTGAGACAGAGTCTCGCTTTGTTGCCCAGGCTAGAGTGAGTGCCATGGCGTCAGCCTAGCTCACAGCAACCTCAAACTCCTGGGCTTGAGTGATCCTTCTGCCTCAGCCTCCCGGGTAGCTGGGACTACAGGCATGCGCCACCATGCCCGGCTAATTTTTTATATATATATCAGTTGGCCAATTAATTTCTTTCTATTTATAGTAGAGACGGGGTCTCGCTCTTGCTCAGGCTGGTTTCGAACTCCTGACCTTGAGCAATCCGCCCGCCTCGGCCTCCCAAGAGCTAGGATTACAGGCGTGAGCCACAGCGCCTGGCCGGGAATATACTTTTAACCTTGAGACAGGAAGTATTAACTAAGCTATTTTCTTTTTTTTTTTTTTTTTTTCTTTTAGGCTAGTTAAGTAAAGCAGTGGGAGTGGAAAAGGAACAAAGCAGTCTGTAACTGATTGTGATCAAACAGTTGTAAACACCACTGCACTCAGATCAGCCTGAACTAAGCTATTTATCCTCTTTCATTTCATAGCCTTTGCCAAGGAGAAATGATATACATTATCTAAGGAGTTCATCTGGTCACTGTCTTGCCTTGAAAATCTCAGGCTCAGCTCCTGTCAGATAAAGGCTCTGGTGTGCTCAGGGTTTAATCAGATTAATAGCTTTATAGTACAAAGCCAGGACCTATTTTGGCTCTAGGAACCAGAGCACAGAATCCTCTTCAGGAAGCACCTGGAGATTTTGGCACTGTTCTACTTCTTTCATAGGAGCTCTACTTCTCTCTGTGGAATCACAAAGGCAACCTAATAGAGGGTTTGGCTGAGAACGGGGCTTTAGTAAAAAAGTGATTAGAGCTGGCACATTGGTGCACACCTGTAGTCCCAGCTACTTGGGAGGCTGAGGTGGGAGGATCATTTGAGGCCAGGAGTTCAAAGTTGCAGTGCACTATGATTGTGCCTGTGAATAGCCACTATACTTCAGCCTAGGCAACGTAGCAAGATCTCATCACTAAAAAAATAAAAATATAAAAAAAAGGTGACTAGAGAACTCTGAGATTTTAATGTGTTCCATCAAAATGAATATATGAGAAACACAGCATACAAAGAGGTGGACAAATTTGTGAAAAAGAAGAAATCTGAAACCATGAAAACCATCTGATCTGAGGGCCTATGTTAGAACCAAAAGGAGATATCTTGGAGGTTGGTTCTCCAGTTAAGTGATAGGGACCCAACAGAAGGCATGAAGCACTCAAGGTTAAGCAGCATTCTTTTTTTTTTTTTTTTTTTTTTTTTTGAGACAGAGTCTCGCTTTGTTGTCCAGGCTAGAGTGAGTGCCGTGGCGTCAGCCTAGCTCACAGCAACCTCAAACTCCTGGGCTTGAGTGATCCTTCTGCCTCAGCCTCCCGAGTAGCTGGGACTACAGGCATGCGCCACCATGCCCGGCTAATTTTTTATATATATATCAGTTGGCCAATTAATTTCTTTCTATTTATAGTAGAGACGGGGTCTCGCTTTTGCTCAGGGTGGTTTTGAACTCCTGGCCTTGAGCAATCCGCCCGCCTCGGCCTCCCAAGAGCTAGGATTACAGGCGTGAGCCACAGCGCCCGGCCGGTTAAGCAGCATTCTTGTTTGGTTGTTTTCCAGAAACATCTACTGCACACTGCATTAGCCATGTGACACCAATGCCTAAGAATATCCCATTATCAATACTCATTGGCCCAAATAGCTAATGATGAAACAGATTCAACTACCTGTTTTAGCCCTGGTAGGCCTGTTTGGGGCAAAGGGTGAACTGAATGTTCCAGAAGAGTTCCTCAACTCTTCAATAAGGCCGTTCTTCAACACATAAGATTGGGCAAAGGTGCCTTATGAAACTCTCATGTTCCTAGTGCTCCAGCTCGGACCACTTTCATTTCACCTGTTTCCCATTAAGGATTGTATTTGATATAAAAGAATGATGCTGGGTTCCCAGACAGAAGATACTCCTAGCCCTTTAAAGATTCAGGAATTCAGAATTCCACTCTTACCATGACCCAGACATGAAAGGAGATGCTGAGGCCTAAGTATACAGCTGTTAGGATGATGGTCCCTTTGAACTTATGGAACAGGAGGTTGACCAGGCCAGCCTGGAAGACGAAGGTGTTGAAGAACATGAGGAAAATGATGATGATGTTGAAGAGGATTGCAATATCCTGGATGCTGCAGACATAGAAAACAAAGTACAGACAAATGGAGGCCTGTGTGAGGACCCAAGAGTTGGCCCTAAGTCCATGAGGTCAGTCCTTCCCTGTGATTAGAGTCATCTGAAACCCCCAAAGAGACAGCATTGGTTTAGAGACCCAAATGACATGAAGCTAAAATTACCCACTAGCCCTATCGCCTGAATTGCAGTCCACAGACAAGGCTTTGGTGCTCTGACACTCAACTCAGTAAACCAAGTAGGCACTTGTGAGAAACTAGTTTCCTTCCTATGTCCAGAAAAGCCAGCCCAGTCTGTCATATAACCTGGTCCTGTCGGGCAATGTCATCTAGCAAGATAACAATGTACTTAACACCCTGATCTTTGCATGGCTAGTGCCTTTGTGCCACTTCAGTCTTGGTTCAAATGTTCCCTCTTCAGAAAGATTTTCCTTTAATCCTACTACAAAAGTAGCTCTCTCCTCCCCACCCCAGCTACTCCATACCCACTGTATGATATAACTATTTGAAATTATCTTATTTTTGTTTATGTATTCATTGTCCCTCTCCATTAGAATGGAAACTCGGTGAGAGCAGGAACTTGTCAGCTTTACTACTGCAACTAGAACACTGGCTGACAGGCCAATGAATACGTGCTGAATGAAGGAAGATCATAACCATGACTGTAGTTTTCAGCTTGGAAATTGCCTCGTAGAGTCTACAAACCATTGTGGAGGATAAATGCTAACAGTTGCCATCCTATGGGATTCATATACATTATTAATATGACTGTCAGCCAGGCACGGTGGCTCACACCTGTAATCCCAGCACTTTAGAAGGCTGAGGGGGGAAGATCGCTTGAGGCTGGGAGTTTGAGACCAGCCTGGGCAACATATTGAGACCCTATTTCTACAAAAAATTTTTAAAAATTTAGGCCGGGTGCAGTGGCTCACGCCTGTAATCCTAGCTCTCTGGGAGGCCAAGGTGGGTGGATTACTCGAGGTCAGGAGTTCAAAACCAGCCTGAGCAATAGCGACACCCCATCTCTACTAAATGTAGAAAGAAATTAATTGGCCAACTAATATATATAGAAAAAATTAGCTGGGCATGGTGGCGCATGCCTGTAGTCCCAGCAACTGGGGAGGCTGAAGCAGTACGATTGCTTAAGCCCAGGAGTTTGAGGTTGCTGTGAGCTAGGCTGACACCATGGCACTCACTCTAGCCTGGGCAACAAAGTGAGACTCTGTCTTAAAAAAAAAAAAAAAAAAAAAAAATTAGCTGGGCATGGTGGTGTGAGCCTGTAGTCCCAGCTACTTGGGAGGCTGCGGTGGGAAGATCATTTAAGACCAGGAGTTTGAAGCGGTAGTGAGCTATGATTGCAGCACTGCACTCCAGAAGAGTGACAGAGCAAGACCCTGTCTCTAATAAAAAAAAAATGTACATGATTTTCCTTTTAACCTGTCATTTTGTAATCCTCTTTCATGGCAAAGACAGTATTTCTACTCACAGATAGAGAGAATGAAAGGGTCAGCAGTCTAACCCTTATTCCCTATATAAACTGTTCCCCTTATCCCCAACCTTTGTTAGAAGTATATAAAAACATGGCCCGGTGTGGTGGCTCATGCCTGTCATCCTAGCACTCTGGGAGGCCAAGGCGGGTGGATCGTTTGAGCTCAAGAGTTCGAGACCAGCCTGAGCAAGAGCAAGATCCCGTCTCTACCAAAAATAGAAAAGATTAGCCGGGCATGGTGGCACATGCCTGTAGTCCCAGCTACTCGGGAGGCTGAGGCAGAAGGATTGTTTGAGCCCAGGAATTTGAGGTTGCTGTGAGCTAGGCTGACACCACGGCACTCTAGCCCGGGCAACAGAGTGAGACTCTGTCTCAAAAAAAAAAAAAAAAAAAAAAGAGAGAGAGAGAGAAATATATAAAAACAGGACCTGTGACCATATCTATGTACCCTGGAGAGCCCAGGACAATGTTAAATTTTATTCTCCCTAATATCTCTCACTAACTTTAAAATGTTAAATCATGACTGCCAAGGCCTTCAAAGTGCTTAGGTTCAGCTTTTGAGAACCACCCACGGAACTCACATGAAAAGCACCAGCTGGATGACAGGAGCCATTCGGAGTAACTCGGAGAAGGAATTGACAAAGAGGTCATAGGACAGCAGCAGGAACTGCAAGGAGAGCACCAGGCTGTAGTTACTGGTCTGGAGCATCTTCCTTTTGTTTTCTTGGGCCCCCAAGGGCTCATTCCACAATTCCCTAGAAAACACCTCGGTTCTCTTCCCACCACTGAGGGAGAGGTTTCTAGTTCCTCTGACTCAGAGCTGTTTTCCTTGTTCTAAGCAAGGGCCTGTTGAAGCAAAAAGAGAGGTAAGGTTAGAAATTCATTAATATAGTAAACATTTACTGAAAACCTAGGTGTGCCAGGCACCATTCCAGGTGCTTGGGATACCTTAGTGAACAAAACCAACAAACAAAAAACCCCAATAAGTCATTTCTTCTAGAGACCCTTATATGCTAAACCTTTCTCCATGTCTGGAACCTTCTAAGCGCAAAGCTCTTTCTAACCAAAGGAATCTGGTGGTATTACAGAGAAGAGTGACTGCTTGGTCCTGTAGTAGTAGTAGTAGTAGTAGTAGCAACAGTAATAGCAACAAACCCTTATATATCACTTACAATATGCCAGACACTATCCTAAGCATGAACATTGTTTAAACCTCACAATAACCTCATAGGCTTGAAGATACATTATTACTTTCCGCATTTTACAGATGAGAAAATTGAGGTCCGGAGAGGTAAAATAATTTGTCCAAGGTCACATAGCGATTAAGTGGCAGAGATGGGATTCAGATCCAGGCAGTCTGGGTCCAGAGTCCGTGCTTTTACTACTGCACTAAGTTGCCTCTTATGTAACTGATAGGCTGATATGTAACTAGGCAGGGAAAATGTCAGCACAGGAGAAGTGGGAAGTAGTGTAGGCAGAAAAGGTTGAGAGGAAATACTGCTCTTCTGTAAAACTTTATGTTTAAGGTTATGGTAGCAACAGAGTGGCACCAGGTGAGTGGAGCTGGGCCTTTATTTTCATATATTCGAAGACTCACATGTTGCTCTGGGGATGTCCTGTGACTCTTCGGCTGAATCAAATCTATAAACAAATTTCAAAATGCTTTGGATTGTCAGCGAGTGATTAACACTTATAAAATGTTTTACAGTTTACAAACTCTCTTCATATTTAAAAACTTAATCCTACAACCATCTTGAAAAGTAGCCATTATAATGCATATAGTCCCCATTTCACACAGAGGCTCTGAGAGGTTAAGGCACCTCATCCACCTCACCTGGCAGAGAAGTCCCACCTTACTGGATTATGATTGTGGTTATTCTGAGCCCGAGTTTCCTCATTCATTAAGTAATATTGATAGCTATCACCTAGGTACCAGTATCATGATAAACTTGTCAACTAATATAATTTCCTTTAATCCTCACAACAACTCTGCAAGGTGGGAATTATCCCCATTCTACAAGCCAGGACACAGGGGTCAGGGTTCAAGTCATTCCTCCAGGTCGCAAGTAAGCAGAGCCAGGATTCATAATTAGGTGTGACGCCAAACCCGTGCTCTTAACCACTACTGCACAGGCCACTGCCGAGGGCTGTTGTGAGGATCCGTTATACAGAAATGGCCATGGCTCGCTCTACGATTGATCACCCCCTCCAGTTGAAGGCAGTGGTGATTCGCAAGGTAATGAAGCCTCCTCACAGTTCGTTCAGCGAGACCTGCAGCCTTGCCTTTGTCCCCAGAGCAGTATTCCTCACGCTTCCCAATCCACTTTAAAATGGAGTTGCCCTGGCAACAAAACCTAAACCAAAACAATAGCAACAAAAATTCTCACTTTTGGTCACTTTACCCATTCCTCATCATCCACGCTCACCTCCAAGACTCAACGTCGGTTGTCATGGGGACACCGTCCTGGCTTCCGGAAACTGGCTTTAAATTCCGGAAGTAGATGACAGACGCGAGCTCCGTCTGTGCCGCGCCTCTCACTCTGTGGCCAACTGGGCCGCCATGTTTGCGCCTTTCCTCTCCCGGGTCCGCCCTGTTCCGGGCCCCCCCTGCTTTCGGTCCTCCCAGCGTCGCCGCCAGCTGACCAGGCCTCCCGCCCACGCCGCGCCCAGCCTTGCGGAGAGCCGGCCCTTGGCGGGAGGCTTCGCGTCAACTCGAACATTTCCGCTTCGTCCCTCACCCGCTGGAGGCTGAGGGACAGGGCAGACGCGTCGCGGTACTCCTGGGCCTCGACTCCAGACACGAGGAAAACGCCCATGGAGGAACCAGAGTTGGGGTGGTGCGCTGGGAGCGAGCTAGCCCGGGGCTTCGGACTTCATTTCCCAGGCAGCCTCGCGCGCGCCCGGAAGTGCTGCGAGCCTATAAGAGCACGAGGCGGCGCATGTTGCTCAGTTCTGAGGCGGCGGTGTCACCTGGCTGTAGGTGTCCGAGAGTCCTCCATCTCCCTGGAGCCTCGGGAGCTGCAGCTCGGGCGCAGGGTGGCGAGAGGCGGATTCCGGAGGCCCTGGCCCGCTGCGTCCTACTGTGGTTAGGGGTGAGAAAGAGGTCGGGCTGGGAGCTCAGGGACCTGGGTTTCAGTGCTGGCTCTGCTGCTTCCTCGCTTCGCGCTGTGGCGATCCTCTCGCTTGACCTCAGTTTTCTCTTTTAGGAAATGGGTACCTTTCTCCGCACCCTTCCTTCCAAGGTGGTGGTTGTAAATGGCACGATAGCTCTTCGGAAGGCGCAGAAAGCAGGAGGAGCCCCTTGCCCCAATTTTCACCCAATGTTAGCCTACACCAAGCGCCCAGTTGGGTCAGGGATCCGACTTCGGATGCCTGGAACGGGTCTTTTTAGGACACCTGAGCCAGCCAGATCTGTGCAGTCAGAAGGACGGATGTCTAATTATTCTGGTGCAAAGGAGAACCTTCCTTACCCACCTCCTGGCTGTAATATTGCGCCCCTCACTCCTGAGTTCTGACTTTAACAGAAGCTACATTTATTTTTTTGTTTTGTTTTTTTGAGACAGAGTCTCACTCTGTTGTCCAGGCTAAAGTGAGTGCCGTGGCGTCAGCCTAGCTCACAGCAACCTCAAACTCCTGGGCTCAAGCGATCCTGCTGCCTCAGCCTCCCGAGTAGCTGGGACTACAGGCATGTGTCACCATGCCCGGCTAATTTTTTCTATATATATTAGTTGGCCAATTAATTTCTTTCTATTTATAGTAGAGACCCGGTCTCACTCTTGCTTAAGTTGGTTTCGGAACTCCTGAACTCAAATGATCCGCCCACTTCAGCCTCCCAGAGAGCTGGGATTATAGGCGTGAGCCGCCTCGCCCAGCCCAGAAGCTACATTTGAAAATAAGGAGCCCTCGGAGCTGAAGGGGAGTGGATCTGAATTCCTGCGCTAACTCTGCCACTCACCTTGGCTGAGTCACTTTCCTTCTTTGGGCCCCAGTGTTAGTGTTTTTGATCTATGAGATAAGGATTTAGGATTTGTACTGTAAGTCTGGTTCTCAGGATTCTTAAAGTACCCCCATCCATTTGGGTAGGGGGAGAAACAAACTGATTTTTTTGCCCCTTCATCTATTTGTAGTTGTAAATTATAAAAGTAACATTGCAATAGTTTGGAATAGAACCTTTTTCTGAGTCTAAGGGATGAATGAAAATACCTATTTCTTACCCCTGGGCCTGACCTGTTTTAGCTCAGCCTGGAAGAATCCTTTCTGCCAAGGAATTGAGGAGAGTATTAGGTTGGAGAGTAGACTCCTAAGATCAGGATCAATGAACTACAACCCACAAGCTAAATGTGCCCCACCTGAACAGTTTTTACATGATCAAATGATTGAAAAAAAATGAAAAGGATAATATTTTTGTGACATGATAATTATATGAAACTCAAGGTTTCACTGTTCATAAGTAAAATGTTATTGGAACACAGCCATGCTCATTTGTTAAGATATTGTCTATGGCTACTCATGTATCACATCAACAGAGTTGTGACAGAGACCATGTTTCCTACAAAGCCTAAAATATTTACAACCTTACCCTTTACAGAAGAGTTTGCTGACCCCTGCCTTAAAATAGGGATCTACGAAATGAGGGCAGAACAGAAGACTGTGGCAAGCACATCCTGAGATCATAGCCCAGCCTGTGCTCTTAGAACAAATAAGAGGGTATTATCAGCATTTGCCTTGCAATTTTCACTGCATTCTTCCTTTTCTCCTGTTTCGCTCTCTATTTCAGTAATAAGCAGGGTTTATCTATGTACTGTGAGCAGAGCAGTATAACTTCACAGCCCTCTGTCAGGAAAGTGTCCCACCATCCATTGTAGGTCTGTCACAGAACAGCAATCCAGGACCCCTTCTAGGGGCATGGATACAGTCCCTTTTGGGCTATATTTACATTTCCTTTTATAACGGAAAAAAACAAGTTATAGATATTATCAGATCGATGGAGCCTGCTGAGCAAGAGCTCCTGAGTGCTGACTTAACATTTCACTGGAGGATGGAGGGTGTTTTAACTGAACATCAGGTGACCTGAAACTTCCTCTGCTCTTGTAGGAATTATTGGTGTGAGGGGGAAGCAGCTTCAAGGATGGGTAGCAAATTTCTGAGCTGAGTAGTCAAGTCACAAAGCTTCTAGGAAACTGGTGGCATGATTTTCTCTTGCCAGCCTCATGGAAGCTTGTATTTTTTCCCACAGCCCTTGCACCTTCCTTTCTCAGAGAATACTGCTAACTTAGGACATCTATGAGAGCCCAGCATCGGTTCCTGGTTAGGTGGACACCTGGCAAGGGGAGAGGTGGCATGGCATTGCTCAGGGCTGTTGAGGGGCCTAAGCAGGCATGGGAACCACGAACTTTAGGTTTTTCTTAGTAGTTATGAATAAAATGCTGTGACAGCAATAACTAAGAAGAGTTACAATGTTTGGCTCCAACCTGATTTTCTGACAACCTGCGGTCAAGGAAAAATCATGGGTCTTGAAGCCAAATAGTCAATAGTTTGAAACTCCCTGCCCATTCACTGGGTCCTGATGCTATTTAATCTTTCTGAGCCTTAGTGTCTTCATTTATAAAATGGGGATAAAGGGTTGTCAGATGGGACCATGTGTGTAAGGTTCCAGCACTCATACCTGGTATTTAATAAATACTATTCTTATTGCCATGCCTTTCTTTCAGACGAGTACTCTTGAGTTCTGCAGATGTTAAGTGATTTGCTCAAGGTGCCCTCTTCATGATATTTGGAGCCCAGGCCACCATCCTGTCAGCCTGCCATTAGGTTTAAAGGTCAGCAGTCACATGTTTTATCTCCTTGGGAGTTATTGGCTACTGTTCTCTGTTAGCTGGTTCTCAGAGTGAGGGACTTCAACTGCAGGAGGCCACACTGTTGCCTTCTTAGCATGAGTATATGGGACAGGGTGACTGCCTTGAGGCCTGGCCCAAGCAGGGGCCGTCTTGTGGCTTTGCCCACTTGCCTGTCTTTTTTTTTTTTTTTTGAGACAGAGTCTTGCTTTGCTGCCCAGGCTAGAGTGAGTGCCGTGGCGTCAGCCTAGCTCACAGCAACCTCAAACTCCTGGGCCCAAGTGATCCTGTTGTGTCAGCCTCCCAAGTAGCTGGGACTACAGGCAAGCGCCACCGTGCCTGGCTAATTTTTTTCTATATATATTAGTTGGCCAATTAATTTCTATTTATAGTATAGACGGGGTCTTGCTCTTGCTCAGGCTGGTTTCAAACTCCTGACCTCGAGCAATCCGCCCGCCTTGGCCTCCCAGAGTGCTAGGATTACAGGCGTGAGCCACCGCACCCGGCCACACTTGCCTGTCTTTTAAAAGCAACTCCTAGCCTGGCATGATGCCTCACGCCTGTAATCCTAGCACTCTGGGAGGCCAAGTCAGGTGGATTGCTCAAGGTCAGGAGTTCGAGACCCGCCTGAGCAAGAGTGAGACCCCGTCTCTACTATAAACAGAAAGAAATTAATTGGCCAACTAAAAATATATATAGAAAAAATTAGCCAGGCATGGTGGTGCATGCCTGTAGTTCCAGCTATTCGGGAGACTGAGGCAGGAGGATCCCATGAGTTCAGGAGTTTGAGGTTGCTGTGAGCTAGGCTGATGCCACAACACTCTAGCCTGAACAACAGAGTGAGACTCTATCTCAAAAAAAAAAAAAAAAAAAGAAAGCTTCCCGGTGAAGCAGATTAACCAAATAAAATTTAAAAAAGCAACTCCTTAAGGGCTTAAGCGTTTGCCATGCTCGAAACCAGAGTTGGTTTCTGAGTTTATTTACCACATGTGGAAATCTCAAAATAAACCTCTTGCTTTCTAGACCATGAGTTTTTGCTTCCTCTTTTCTTCTCTGGACTTTCCCCAGAGGTGGGGAAAGCAGAAGTCTCAGGCCTGGAGACAGCTGAGGGCTATCACACAACTCAACCATCTGCAGTGTGGGGTCTGGAGTGGTGGCCTGATCTCACCTCCCCTGTGAAGATTAGCCCCACAGTTCACCATCTGGGGAAGAACTTTCATGTAGAAGTGGGAGCCCATAGGACTTCTTCCCCGCTAGCACAATAGTAGTGTGTTTGCCCATTTCAGATGGTGATTTTTGCCTCCTTACATTAAAATCCAGGGCCTGGGCATTTGTGTGATCCATCCTGGATTATGATTCCTGTCTCTTCTTTCCTGGGGGTGCTAATTCTTTACCTTCTGGTCCTGTGAAGGAAGACTCATCCCAGGACTCTGTTCCTAAGGCCTTGGCATCTGGCCTTCTCCAGGGCCAGCCATAGACCTGAACTTGCTGCTCTGTGACTGCCAGGTGCTGGGGGAGGGGCTCACTCACTGTCTGTAACCAGAGATCCGTCAGGCCTCATGGGGACAGTACCCGGGCTGATGACAGGGGCACTGAAGCAAAAAGATTCCATCCCATGGGCCAAGAGCGAGGTCAGTGTTACTTCCTTTAGCTAGTGTTAGGGGCACACTTGGACTAACGGGGACTTGTGACTTTTGCTTCTTCTAGGAGCGCCTGATCAGAATGGCTTCAGGGTGGTTTTACCTGTCCTGCCTGGTGCTGGGGTCCCTGGGCTCGATGTGCATCCTCTTCACTGTCTACTGGATGCAGTTCTGGTGTGGCGGCTTTGCTTGGGATGGCAGCACCCACACGTTCAACTGGCACCCGGTGCTCACAGTTGCCGGCATGGTGGTGTTCTACGGAGCTGGTGAGTAAGAGGTCAGCAAGGGAGGCGTGATACGGCTCAATCCTGGATTGGGCAGCCTTTCCCTCTCCCAGACTGGCCTTTGTCAGTGTTGGGTTTGAGGCTATAGGGGTGGGGGGTGGGGCTGCCGCTAGGCCCAGCTGTCTTGGAGGAGGAAGCGGCAAGTGTGCGAGCATCTCAGAAGGGCAGCTTCACAGATACTCTAGGGCGGGGTCGGCAAGCTTTTGTGTAAAGGGCCAGATAGTAAATATTTTAGGCTTTGCCGGCCATAGACTCTGTGTTGCAGTGACTCAACTCTGCCACCGTGTTGTGAGGACACTGAGGCGTAGAAAGAAGAGGCCAAACAGCTAAGAGGCAGAGCCCAGATTTGGACCTAGGTTGTTGTCTGACCTTGATGCCTCTTCCTGACAACCAGCTTCAGTTGTGAGAGTGCAGTGTGATCAAGTAATGACTGTGACAGTGTTTTTTAGCCTGGAAACCGCATATAGGCTGCACTTACAATTATCGTGATGACAGAACGCAGGTCTAAGAAATCTGCCCCTCCCTTCATGGCTGACCGCTGTCCCACAGAGGATGAGAGGATAGAAGATGACAAGGAGTTGATACCAGTGTCCTAGCATTTCCCCTTCCCTCGTTGGCAGGCTGTGTGGGATCGTCTCGGGGTAACTGCCCTGATGTGTGGGTGAGCACAGGGCAAGAGGCTGAGTCCTGGGACTGCTCTCTCTCCTGCAGGGTCGCTGGTGTACCGCCTGCCCCAGTCGTGGCTGGGGCCCAAGCTGCCCTGGAAGCTCCTCCACGCAGCCCTGCACCTGATGGCCTTCAGCCTCACTGTCATGGGGCTGGTTGCTGTGTTTAAGTTTCACAACCACAACCACATCGCCAACCTCTACTCCCTGCACAGCTGGCTGGGCATCACGGCTGTCTTCCTCTTCGCCTGCCAGGTGGGTTCCCACTGCCAGGCCTGGCCGCTGTGGGACCAGACATTCCCTCTGCTCGTTGTCTGGAGAGGGCCTTGCAGGGCACATCCTGTAGAACCGGCAGTTTAAAGGGCTGTGGGGGTCGGTGGCTCCAGCACTTACCCTGTTCCTCTCGCCCATCCCTCTGCCCGTCTGTGCTCCCAGGGCCCCTGTGCTGACTGCGTGTGCCACGCTGGCTCTCGGCGGCCATCTGGTTTCCACTTTCCGTATTCCTACCTCTTTGACCCAGAAGCGGTTTCCATATTCTTTTTTTTTTTTTTTTTTTTTTTTAGACAGAGTCTCGCTTTGTTGCCCAGGCTAGAGTGAGTGCCGTGGCATCAGCCTAATTCACAGCAACCTCAAACTCCTGGGCTCAACCAGTCCTGCTGCCTCAGCCTCCTGAGTAGCTGGGACTACAGGCATGCGCCACCATGCCCGGCTAATTTTTTCTATATATATTAGTTGGCCAATGAATTTCTTTCTATTTATAGTAGAGATGGGATCTCGCTCTTGCTCAGGCTGGTTTCGAACTCCTGACCTCAAGCAGTCCGCCCGCCTCGGCCTCCCAGAGTGCTAGGATTACAGGCGTGAGCCACCGCGCCCGGCTGGTTTCCATATTCTGATGTCAGGCCTGTATAGTGAGGAGTTTTAGGAGCGAGGACTGAGACAAACAAGGCTGCTGGGTTTGCTGGGCGAGCGGGATTGGTCTTGTTGCTGGCGTGATAGCAACAGACAGCGTGGTGAGGAAGCGAGGCGTGGCGGCGGGCAGTATCTGGGGGAAGGTTTGCGCTGGGAAAGAAGGGCCGAGGTACGGCAACAGGAGGTGCCGAAGCGGTGGGGTGACCTGGTGCGCTTTTGTTCACACACAGTACAGTAAGGTGCGTCCTCCCTTGTGTCCGCAGTGGTTCCTGGGCTTTGCCATCTTCCTCCTGCCCTGGGCGTCCCTGTGGCTGCGCAGCCTCCTTAAACCCATCCACGTCTTCTTCGGAGCCTCCATCCTCTCTCTGTCCATTGCGTCTGTCATTTCCGGCATCAATGAGAAGCTTTTCTTCGTTTTGTGAGTGCAATGAGGTCCCTGCCTCTGAGGTGGAGGGGAGGCAATAGGGTCTTCAAAATATGCACCCTAGGCCGGGCGTGGTGGCTCACGCCTGTAATCCTAGCACTCTGGGAGGCCGAGGTGGGCGGATTGCTCGAGGTCAGGAGTTCGAAACCAGCCTGAGCAAGAGCGAGACCCCGTCTCTACTATAAATAGAAAGAAATTCATTGGCCAACTAATCTATATATATACAAAAAAAAAAAATTAGCCGGGCATGGTGGCGCATGCCTGTAGTCCCAGCTACTTGGGAGGCTGAGGCAGCAGGATTGCTTGAGCCCAGGAGATTGAGGTTGCTGTGAGCTAGGCTGACGCCATGGCACTCACTCTAGCCTGGGCAACAAAGGGAGACTCTGTCTCCAAAAAAAAAAAATATGCACCCTAGGATCGTAGGACCCACCCAAGGGAAGAGAACTTTGGGGTTGAGCCCGTTCCTGATCTGGAAGGTAACGGAATTGATCTTTCTTTAGGTCGGGATTGGTAAATTGGTCAGCAGATATTTATTGACAGCAGGTTGATTTAGCACCTACTATGTGTCCAAAACTGTTCTAAGCACCTTACATTTAATCCTCTCACTTTCCCTACAACATTGGTGTTGTCATTTCCATTTACAGATGAGGGAACAGAGAGGTCGAGTAACTTATCTAAGGGCACACAGCCAGTAAATGGCAGAGCTGGGACTCAAGTAAGGCAGTCTGCCTCTGGAGCCTGCATGCCTAAACACCACTGCCCATACTTTAAGAGCAGTGCAGCATAATGAAAAGCAACTAAGATCTGAGGTCAGCCTGGGTTTAGATCTTAGCTATGTCTTTTACTGGTTATGTAACTTTGGGCAAGTTAATTTTGCCACTTTGAGCTTCAGTTTCCTCTGGGGTAAAAAGCATTATACAATTGGGCATGGTGGCATGTGCCTGTAGTCCAGCTACTGAGGAGGCTGAGCTGGGAGGATTGCTTGAGCTCAGAAGTTCAAGTCCAGCATGGGCAACATAGAAAAAAAAGCAAAAAAGCATTATACAGATACTTGTTGCTGTGGCAGAGACTTAGAAAGTATATTTAAATTCCAGGTCACAGGTGGCCCTGGGAAGGTGTTCTCATCTTCCCTTAGTGGCATTGAGTCTCCTACTGGGAAAAAACAGGTAGAAAAGTCTCTCAAGGGCCCACATTGTTTTGTCATCTTCAGGAAAAACGCCACCGAGCCGTACTCCAGCCTGCCCAGCCAGGCTGTCTTTGCCAACAGCACTGGGATGCTGGTGGTGGCCTTCGGGCTGCTGGTGCTCTACATCCTTCTGGCGTCCTCTTGGAAGCGCCCAGAGCCAGGGATGCTGACTGACAGACAGGTATGGTTTCCTGCCCCCATTCCAGGCAGGGGAGGGCTGGGTCTAGAGAAAGGTCACCGAGCAAAGGCTCAGGCCTTGCCAAGAAAGCCAGTGTGGTCGCACGGTGGGAAACCAAGCAGCTGGAAGGTAGCGTTACAGAGGCTGACGGGGAGCACTGGTACCAAACCAGCCCATCCCAGTGAAGCCCTGGGGCTCTCAGGGGCCTGTCCACCGGGAGACAGAAGTCCCCTCCCGAGATTCCTGTGCTTCCGTGAAGTGTGGCCTTATCTTCACCTAGGAAGGGCTCGAGTATGACGGGTCTGCAGTGATTTCCCCTTGAGCAGCTTTGGGGCTTGTCTAATGGGACCAGTGCTTGGCGACAAGCTTGTGCTTGGAACAGGTCTTTATGGGATGTAGGAGACGGGTTGTGTGCCAGGCTCAGAGACTTTGGGGTTTCGTGAAGGATTTGGAGGCTTGGGCGGGTACCACCCTGCAGGTCAGGGGTCTATCTGAACAGCTCAGGCTTGGTGTGTCTCCTGCAGGGCAGGGGCTATTTTGACATAGTGTCATTAACTCTGGTGCATCTATCTGTTTCTCCAGCCCCTGCTGCATGATGGGGAGTGAAGTGGGGGCGCCCAGGAGCACCCAGTGGTGTGCTCTGTGCTCCCCTCAGAAGCTCTGCTCTACCTGGGGCATCCAACTGGTGTCGGCAACAGACTTTGTAGGGCTCTGGGCCCACGCTGCTCCTTGCCTCGGTGCTGGGCCTCCTCTCTCCGGCCACTTGCTGCCTGTCTACTTTTCTGGTGGCTTCAACTTCTGTACCCTTCTTGACATCGACTTCTCAGGTCCTCCACTTACACAAGGTCCTCCTTGCCCTGGCCGCTCCTGCAGCCCCTGCGTCCCCTAACATCTCCTTGGGCTCGTGGGAAGTCCCCACAGCTCAGAAGAGCCAGGACTCAAGTGCAATCCATGACGTGGAAAAGGAGGGAGGTGACACACCCGTCAGCTTTCCCTCGAAGGCAGCAGTTCAGTTAGCTGCCCTGCCACAGAGCAGCTGTCCCCATCCAGCCCCTCCTGGATGTGAGTCACGTCACGAGGTGACCACAGGAGAAGGGGAGAAGGGCAGCAGATGCAGCTTCCGCAGAGGAGCTGAGGAGCTGACCACTCTGAGCCCTGTGTCACTGCGTTTGTGCCTGTGTGTGTTGTGACTGTGTGGCTCCACCTCTTCCAGCTGCTGCTACAGCCGAGGCGTGGATCCCTGTCTCTTCTTGTGACTTACATGCCTGTCACCACCAGCCAGCCCGACGAACCCTGCTCTCCCAAGAACAGACCACCTGTCTCCAGATGTCCCAACAGTGACGAGTGACAGAGGTGGCTGTGGACTTTACTTCTCCTTGCTGGGTCCTGCCCTGGCCCTGCTGATCACTCTCCAGCTCTCTATAAAACTGGTGCCGAAGTTGTGGTCTTCTATGTCCAGCAGAGCCCTGGGAGCCACTGCCACCCTCACAGGGGTTCCTTGCTGAGAACCAAAGCGCTTCACCTGCCCCTACAATGGCTGCACACCTGGCTAAACCCAGTCTTCTGTGTCGTGTCTGAGTGCCAGCTATTGCTCCTTCCCCTGAAGGAGCTGGGCTGCGGAGGGAGCAGCCTCAGTCCTCTCCTAAGTGTCACTGCTGTGGCTTTTCTTGCCTTTTCCAAACAAGCCCTGCCAGATCCCAGGCCCTATACTGCTGTGCTTGGTAGACAAGTGGGAAGCCTGGGTTTGGAGCCTGCCTACTTGGCAGGCAGGTAGCGATGAGGCCGACTGTCCAGCCCAGCCCCACACTGCCAGATGTTAGCAGAAGGGCCAAGACTGAACTTCCTGATTGGATGATGCCTTTAAAGCCATTGGGATGACTGCCAGCCACTGTGCTCACGTGAAAGCGCCCCTTTCCATGTGTGTAGGCATTTCGTTGGTTCATAAAGCTTGATTTTTCATTAAACATGTTTTTAAGAATCAAAGCTGTTTTAGTCTGTTTGGGCTGCTATAACAAAAATATTATAGGCCGGGCGCGGTGGCTCATGCCTGTAATCCTAGCACTCTGGGAGGCCGAGGTGGGCAGATCACTCGAGATCAGGAGTTTGAAACCAGCCTGAGCAAGAGCGAGACCCCATCTCTACTATAAATAGAAAAAAATTAATTGGCCAACTAATATATATAGAAAAAATGAGCCAGACATAGTTGACGCATGCCTGTAGTCCCAGCTACTCGGGAGGCTGAGGCAGGAGGATTGCTTGAGCCCAGGAGTTTGAGGTTGCTGTGAGCTAGGCTGACGCCATGGCACTCACTCTAGCCTGGGCAACAAAGCGAGACTCAAAAAAAAAAATAGACTGGATGGCTTCAACACCAATCATTTGTTTTTCACATTTCTAGATGCTGGAAGTCCAAGGTCAAGGCACTGGTAGATTCGGTGCCTGCTGCGGGCATTTCCTGTAGACCATCTTCTCGCTGTAACATCACAGGGTGGAAAGAGCACGAGAGCCTGGGGGCCTAGATTAGATCAGGATTCCACCCTCATGATCTAGTCACCTCCCAAAGGCCCACCTCCTAATACCGTCACGTTAGGGGGGAGGATTTCAACATAGGAATTTTGGAGGACACAAACATTCAGTCTGTAATGATAGCCCTGTCTGATGAAATGCACTGCAGTTAAGTAAGTTCTGGGGCAACGTGATAAAGCCTCAGTACAGGTCTGACCCTCACAGACCCAGGGAAGGGCCAATGGGAAGGCACCGAAGAGCCACGTAATTGTCTTCATGGACCAACCTGTGACTCATTTATGTGTGGATGCCCTTAATAGCTAATGACTTTTGAGTACTTGATTATCTCATGAGGAAGGCAAATTTTCCTGTTTACAATCTGGAAAACAGGGCTCAAACAGGGTAAGTGACTGGCCTGAGATCACCCAGCCAGGGAATGGCAGAGTTGGGATCCACAGGCCCCGTGTGGCGCTAGCCTCCTTCCCAGCCCTGGGGACATAACCCTGGGCACGCAGGTGCTTGGCGCATGCTCAGGGATGTGTGGTGCAGGTGATGACCCTGGGGAGGGAAGCCCAGGGCTGAGGAGCTTGCAGCCAAATCTGGACCAGGTAGGTGATGCTAGTGTGACAGACGGTGGTGGAGTGCTGACACCGGTAATGTCAGTAACTCCCAGGGAGTGGACACTTGGACTGTGTTGGGGCTTCACCTTTGCCAACTCATCTGAATCCTTTCATGTCCTGGTGAGCTGGTACCATGTGATTTTACAGATTCCAAGAAACTAAATAGTAGGCCTGAGTTCTCATAGCTTGGTTACTGCAAAACCAGCTTGCAAATCGTGTGTGTGTCCAAACCCAGTGCCTTTAACCACGCCCCACACTGAGGACGCACCAGGTGTGCTCTGTACGTCTCCACCGCACGCCACAGTCGGCATCCTCCTGCCCAAGTGCTGTCAGTGGGGGCTGGTTGGGCTGCAGTTTCTCGGCTACAACTGAACCTTAAAATATGGTGACTTCTTTTCCTTCTGGTGTCCCAAATGTCCATTCAATTCCCAAGGAATTATTAATATTAACTCAGTGCTGAGAAAAGCCCTCTCCCATTCCTACATGTATGAGTCGTGACGTGTGTACTGGAAGGAGGACAGCAGCAGATCCCAGCCGAACCAGCCCAGCTGAGCAGGCCCTGCCTTTGGGGTGCAAGTGGTGGTGCGCTGCCTGGTAGAAAACGGGTCACGATCACAGCAGCCAGGGCTGCAGCTCAGCCCCTGGGCATCTGTGGGCCAACTTGGTCACACACTTGGCAAAAGGTCCTTCAGAGGAAGCAGGAGCTTTATTGCTTGACCATGCTCTGTTAGCTTTTCTTTTCCAATTGACTGGGGTTCCAGTGCAGAAGGCCTTTCACAGGGAGTCTTTAAACCAAACAGCACTGCCAGTTACAAGCTGTGCTGTGGCTCAGGGAAAATGCCTTATCTCTGAAACCCACAGCTGGCTGGGACAGGGTGAGGTGACCCAGGGACTCTACCCTCTCGAGGAGGGAAAGGGCAGAGTTGGAGAGGCCCATGCCCTACTCGGCTTGCTCTGGCTGCCGTCTCTGCAGTGGAGTAGCTCTGGAGGCTTGCTGGAGCAGTTCCTGCGGAACTCGAGAGTTGGGGGGAACAGGCCATGGGGCTTGGGAGGGGAATGGTGATGGTTGGAAGGCAGAAGGGGGGTGACAATGGCCACCTCAGCACAGCAGCGAGAGGAGCTGAAGCTCAGGAAAGCAGTCACACACCCTGTTTCTGCAAGACCTCCAGGATGGCACGGAGAATGGCGGCAGCTGCCACTGCCCCAGGGTCCGGCTGGTCCAGCCGAGCAGAGCTGATGTAACTGGCTCTTCCAGCTCCGGCTTCCATATTCTTGGTGGCCTCGGCTGCAGCTTCAGCACTCTGAGGGGGCAGGAGTGGAAGGAGGCTCAGGGCAGGCCCACAGGTCTCTCCTTCCTGCCGTGGCAGAGTGCTGTGCAGGGTGGCCCTGGACCCTCTTGTCACATCTCTGCCAGCACCGTCTGCAGTGTCACCACGTGAAAGGTTGCCTTTCATCTACTTCTAGCAGGGAAAGGGGCCACCATTTACTGAGGCCCTACTAAGTCCCCGGCACTGTACTGGGCTCTACATACCTCCTTAGCCTCACAGCAGCCTTCTGAGATAGATGCTCATCTCCGTTTTATAGAGGAAGAAACTCAGGTGCAGGCAGGTTATTAACGTGCTCAAGGTCACATAGACATGAGCACCTGGTCCGTCTCCAAGTCTGTCTCCCCAGGTGGCTGGGCCCTGCCTCACTCACCTTGACTGCTTTGGTTAGGACTTGGAACAGATCGGCCCCTGGGCTCTTCCAGGCGTGGAGCTCCTGTCCTGCCGCCCACAGAGAATCCAGCTGGAAAAGGTGAGGGAGAGGGGGGTTGAGGAGAGGCCCTGCCACTGAGGGTGGCCTTTAGGGCTTATAGGCTCAAAAGGGGAAGGGCTGGGGCTACAGCCCAAGTACACACCATAGTCCTGTCTCCTGGGGCAGCCTTTCCATATCTGGGAGGGAAAGAGAATGAAAGAGGCTTACTGCAGGAGCCAAGGGACTCACTCTGGGGGTGAGGCCAGGGCCTTCCAAGGAGCAGATGACATTGACCACTTCCCCCAGCCCACCCTGGTCTAAGGCACAGGGCGCTGGCTCACTTCTGCATGGCCTCCAGGCCGGCATCCATAGCAGCAGACCAGGCCGGAAGGTCAGTCTTGGCCTTGAGGGGCTGGGCAGCTGCAGTCAGGAACAGGCCGTAGATCTGGGGAGGGCGAGAGTGCTGAGCATCCCAGCCTGGACCCGGGCTCTTGGAGCCTTCCCCATCAGCCCTTCAGCCCTGGGGCTGCCAGCACCCACCGCCCCAGAGGAGCCTCCCATCTTCTCCAGCAGCAGGATGGACAACTTGGAGAGCAGCTGCGCAGGGCTGTCAGGGGGTGGGCCCTCCTTCAGCCACCCTTGGATCGCTGCAGGCAGAGAGAGACAGTGAGGAATTCAGAGACCTCCCCTCCATCTGCCTGGAACCACTGAGCACCCAGGCCTGACTGCCAGCCAGAGTGAATGGGGGCTGCAAGGGGACAAGAGGGGACCAGGATGAAGGGATCACAAGGCTGTCTTTCCACACCCAGTGTGCAGCCTGGAGCAGGGCTGGCAATGGGAACTGAAGGGACCTTGGAAGTCGCCCAGCAGGTGAAGCCTGCCTCAACACCCTCAGGTTGACATTCTTACTCTGCTTCCTTGCTTTGTTTTGTCCCCCAGCCCTCTGCACTAATGGCTGTGGGTTTCACTGATTTCTATTGTTTACTCTGTCTCTCCTCCCAGCACGAGGGCCACGAGGCAGTGATTCCTGTCTGCTCTGCTCACTGCTATATCCACAGAGCTGAGGGCAGTGCCTGGCCCATGGCAGGTACTAAAGCTAAGAGCTTTTCACTGGTCTAGGTAAACTGAGAAAAGGACAACAGAATGCATTTTCCTTCACTTGTAAGTTATTCACTGTCAAGGATTGTTTATTTCTGAGATAATGACTTCCTACTTGTAGCATAGAAGGTCCTTTTCTTTAGGAAAACAGGTGACAGGGGTGCTAGGGTTATGTGAATGACCTCACTTGGCAAAGTAAAAGTTGGCAACTCCAAGTCAGCACTCAAATGTTTTGGAAATTGTTCTGTTTCATGAAATGCTAAAATCTAGGACCCAGTATGCCTGCCATACCACCCCCACTCGGGACCACACAGGGGCCTTGGTACCAACCTCTGGCTGCACGGCTGTGGGTGGTACCACAGTCCCCGTCACCAGCAGCCCGGTCCAGGGCGTTCAGATGTTCCTCCAGGCCCAGGAGGGTGGCACACACCTGTTCCAGCACAAGTGCCATCCGCTTCGAGGCTACGCCTAGAAAGGGAAAATGGCAGGGATGAGAGCCTGCCCAGCCCTCCTCATGACCAAACAATCAGAGTGGGAGGCATGGGTGCCAGGCCCCCCGTGTGCCCCACTGCACAGCCCTGTGTACTTTGGGAGTCCTGCCCTCTCCCCAACAGCAGGGCTTGGTACCTCCTGCTGTAGTGGAACCAGGGGCCTCCGGGGGCTCCCTGGGGGCTGCCCGGCTCCGCTTCCGCCCCGTCACAGGGACCTTGGCCACGTTAGGCCAGGCTGCTGCAGTGGTTTCAGCATCTAGGACAGCAAGATGACTCTCTTAGACTCGGGTGTCAGCCAGGCATTAAGCAGAGCTCCCTCAGCAGCCCCAGAGGAAGAGAGTCCATCTCAACAAGTATGTACTGAGTGTCTAGTGTGTACAAGGGGAAGGAAGGAAGGTCCCTGGGGAAAGGGTCAGGCTGATGCAAGGAGGATCCTAAACCAACACTCCATAGTCCAGGGAGGGCCAGAGAAGACTGGAGAAGCCAGAAAGGGTCAGGGTCAGCCCTGTTAGGCTCTCTACAAGCTCCCTGGCTCCTTCCAGCTACATGAACCCCTGGCTTTGGTGACCCCAGATTCCAGGTCTCACCTATCAGTTTCAGGAGGGGCTCATCTGCCAGCAGGAAGGTGAGGGAAAAGCCAGACATCTCCAGTGCTGACATGAACGTGCCCACCAGGGCACGGGCAATCTTCACCCCTCGGTCCTCTGCAACGCCAGAGCACAGCAGTCCAGGAAGGAACGATGGGCAGCAGGGAAAGAGACAGAGGGACAGAAAGACCAGGACCTTAGGAGCTGGGGCCCTGAGGTCAGTAGGGAGATGGCTCAATTTCCTCACGTGACACTCCCAATGGCCACATTCCCTGGAAGTGTCCCCTCTGAGGGACAGATGAGTAATTATAGGTCTCTTACTGGGCTCTCCCAAGCCCAGATGTTAAGCATCTTACATACGTTTAATCACATTTAATCCTCATGACAACCACATAAGGCAGGTACTAGTATTATTACCCCTATATACAGACAAGAAAGCAGAGGCTCAAGGTACCCAGCAATGAAGCGGCAGAGTGATGATTTAACTCAGGCTCAGCTGACCGCACAGCCGTGTTCTATGCCATCACAGGACCCTACCTCAGCTGCTTTTCTTATGACCAGCATCAAAGGGTCCCATGCCCAGCCCAGTGCGGGGCTCACCCAGGGACCGGACGGCAGCATCAGCTATGATGCCCAGTTCCAGGAACGACAGGCCACCCAGGTTGTTGACCATCATCACCACTGAGGAGCCTGTGGGCAGACACGACACCCCAGGTGAGGCTCTCGGGACACCTCCCGCATTGAGGGGTCAGGAGGGTTGGGAGACGGGGATGACAGGCCACTCACCGGGCTGCACAGGCACATGGGATGCATTGGAGGTGTTTGTCATGTGGTCGAGCATGAGCTTCACGATCTCGTCGGCCGTTGCCATCTGTCAGAGGGAGCCAGGCGTGAGCTGCGTCTGGGGGTCCTTGGCCTTAGGTAGGCTGGGCCAGGCAGTCCACCTACCTTTATCCGGCGCACACCAGCTTCCCCGTGGATCCCTGCGGATAGAGGTGGTCACTGCCGACCCACTCGGGCCTGGGGATTCGCTCATCACACTTTTATCAAGAGCGTACTCGGTGCTCTGCACTAGGCTAGGTTCTGTGTAGTAGGGGAGGGGGGAGCGAAAGGGACAGAATAGCGAAACACATACAGTCTCTGCTCTCTGGGATCTGGTAGCTTGGTGGCGGAGATCGCTTTAACTAGATGCAGATAGGCCTCTAAAGTTAGGTAGGGCCACAGGAGGCCAATGCCCATCACTTTGGAAGCACAGGGAAGGAGGTGGGAAAGTTTGTAGCTGAGGTGGACTTTGGATGGCCCTTGAAACAAGGGTAAGTTTTGGCAGGAGCAGGAAGACCCAGGCACGTGTGAGCAAAGGCAAGGAGGCAGGCAGTGCACGCCGTGGCTGGAGCCCTGGGTGTGGATGGCAAAGCAGGTAGAAATCGCAAGGCTGGGCCAGGCTGGGGCTTAAGTGCCCAGGTGAGAAATACTAAGACCACCTAGGGAGAGCTCCGGGTGGGCAGAGAAGACTGGACAGATGGCTCCCAGGGTATAGGAGGCCGGCAAAACCCAAGGCAGGCACAGCTGACATGGGGTGGCCACAAGCTTACCCAGGCCCAGCTCGATCTCATCGGCTGAGAGCTCAAAGGTGGGTTTGGAACCAGGGACACTGCAGGAGGACAGGCTCAACCCCAGGGTACCTGTGGAAAACGGAGCATGAAAGGGATGACTGCTCTGCTCTTGGTGTCAGGCGTCAGGAAGGGCAGTGGCAATACCTCGGCAGCCCACAGGTGTCCTTTCCTCTGAGAAAGGCTGTCAGACTCATCTCAGTGAAGAGAGAGAACCGAGCTCTGTACTTGAGGCCACCAGTCCTTGGGAGGTCCCCCAGGGACACCTTCCCTCGGCCCCTAGGGAATGATCTGGAAAGCCCCCCATGCAGCCGACAGGAACCTGCTCTTCCCCAGTCCCCGGGCTGGCACTCACCCATGGCCTTGGCAACAGTGCTCACTTGCTTTGCGATCTCCTCCAGCCCCACGCCTGCCTCGGCCAGGGCACCTGCCACCTGCAACCACACAGAGGTAAGCCCCGAGGGGAGGAGTCACTATACCACTTGGTGGTAGAAGATGGGCTGGGGACGAATTTCTTATTTATTTACTTTAATTAATTATTAATAATTAATTTCTTTTCTTTAGAGACAGGATCTCACTCTGTTGCCCAGGTTGAGTGCAGTGGTACGATCATAGCTCACTGCAGCCTTCAACTCCTGGAGTCAAGGATCCTCCTGCCTCAGCCTCCCAAGTAGCTGTGACTATAGGCACACACCACCACACCCAGCAGCTAATTTTTAAATCATTCTTATTATTTTTTGCTGTTGCAATGAGGTCTCATACTATGTTGTCCAGGCTGGTCTTGAACTCCTGGTCTCAAGTGATCCTCCCCCCTTGGCCTCCCAAAGTGCTGGGATTATAGGCTTAAGTCACTGCGCCAGGCCATTTTTTTTTTTTTTGAGACAGAGTCTCACTTTTTTGTCCAGGCTAGAGTGAGTGCCGTGGCGTCAGCCTAGCTCACAGCAACCTCAAACTCCTGGGCTCAAGCGATCCTTCTGCCTCAGCCTCCCGAGTAGCTGGGACTACAGGCATGCGCCACCATGCCCGGCTAATTTTTTCTATATATATCAGTTGGCCAATTAATTTCTATTTATAGTAGAGACGGGGTCTCGCTCTTGCTCAGGCTGGTTTCGAACTCCTGACCTTGAGCAATCCGCCCGCCTCGGCCTCCCAAGAGCTAGGATTACAGGCGTGAGCCACCGCGCCCGGCCTTTTTTTTTTTTTTTTTAGTAAGAAATGGTCTCACTATATTGCTCAGGCTCAATTTGGACTTCTGGGCTAGTGATCCTTCCCACTCAGCCTCCTCAGTAGCTGGGACTACAGGCACGTGCCACTGAGCCTGGCCCTTGGGGATGAATTTCTTGTTGGGAATGGGAACTTCTCAGCATTTCCACTCTCAACCTGGCCCATCACATTTAGGGCAGAAGAGTGTGCTCCCCTCATTCACAATGTACCTATCAGGAATCTTCAAGAATTCCAGTCTGTTGGAAGCAGAAGAGACTTTAGAAATGGGGAAATGGGCCCAGAGAGGGGAGGTGACTTGTCCAATGTCACACAGCCAGTTGGTGACCAGTTTCCTGATTCCTAGTCTAGTATTTTTTCTCCCACAGCACAAGTTCTGTGGGTCACTTCACCCATCCACCCATCCACCCAATTTTTACCAAGCATCTAGGATGTGCTGAAAAGGAAAAAGATGACTAAGTCATGGTCCCTGCCTTCAGGGAACTCAGTCTGGGAAGCGACACAAACTGAAAATCTGCAGGGTGGTAAATGCCATGATGGCGTCCACAGGAGATGCCACAGGAGCACTGAGGAGGGGCTGCTAGCCCGCTCAGGGGAGTGGGGAGACGTCAGGCTGGGCCTCTACAGGAAGGCTGGAGTCTGGCTGAAAGGAGGCTGGACAGGGAAGGGATTTTCTAGATCACAGATAGCATAAGCAAAGCCACAGAGGGGAGCCACAGCCCGGTGGGTACACGGACCTGGTGTGAACAGACCATAAGAGGAGGGCAGGAGTGATGGAAGATGCAGCTGGGGAGTCAGGGAGGTGGGGCAAGAGCGTGGCAGGTGCCTAAGCAAGGAGTGTGTGGTCGCTTTAGGATTGCAAGAGGGCTTTTAGCCGGTGAACAACCTGGTCAGGTACACATTTTTAAAAGACACCTCTGGAGGCAATGTGGAGAGCAGACTGGCAAGGCAGGAAGGCAGGAAGCAGTCAGGGGAGCCAGGTGAGGAGGTGGCTTCAGCCACTGGGGCATGTGCAGATGACCCTGAACCAAGGGTGGTGTCACAGAGGCATGTGGGAGGAGAGGCGCCGGGTCAGGACTGAGTGTGGGGAAGGGAAGGGGCGGCCCTGGAGAATGCATTCTAGGCTTAGGTAGCTGGGCATGGCAGGGCCTTCCCGGGTCAGGGAACACTGGGAAAGAAGAATGAGTAGATTCTTGGGGCAGGGGCTGGGGGACTGGAAAGGGGCTGTGATTATGTCTGGTACTATTTCATTCTACATACAACAGCTGTGACTTGTCCACTTAATACATTTTGCCTGAAGAGGTGTTTTTTTTTGGTTTATGTATTTAACTTAATCAAAACAGCAAGAATACAGTTTTACCCTCCTTCTCACATCCCAAAAGGAAAGTGTAGGAGACCCAAGAGTAGAAGAATGTTTTACTAATAGACCTGTTTTTCTTCCTCCATAACTGACACTTGGTACTCAGAGTTTTGCCAGCCTAACACTTTTATAAGTATATTTCAGTGTATGTGAAGAGAAACAAAAGCAGTAATTGGTTCAACTGGGCTTTTGCTGCAAAGGAACAAACGTGAAAACACACTAAGGAGCGACTGATTAGGCCAGGTGCCGCCTGGGGCGGGCAGGCCAGGAGGGTGCTCACCTTGTGAATGAGCACCGTGCCGCAGAGCCCCCGCCGGCCCGCCTTCTTCAGCACGGTGAAGGCGCTGTCGTCCCCGATGACCACCATCTCCACGGGGATGCCCTCAGCCCGGGCCTGCTCCCTCGCCAGGCCAAAGTTCAGCCGGTCCCCAGTGTAGTTCTTCACAATGAGAAGGGTCCCCACTGCCGGAGCAGTGGGCCCATCAGTGGCTGCCCTCGTCTGCCCCGTGGTGTCCCTTCCCTGCATGCCGGGCTTACCTGTGCCCGCCTGGGCCACGGCCCTAATGGCTGCCAGGATGCTGCCCACTGCTGGGGAGGTGAACACGGCTCCCGCGATGACCCCGGTCAGCATCCCCTTCCCTATGAAACCTGGGGGCGAGAGGGACCGGGCCTGCAGTCACGGGGGATTCCCACACTGGGGGGCATGGTTTGGTGAGCCCTACTGTGTGCTTGGTGCTACAAGATCCTCCCAGTCTTCACATTGCTGATACCTTCTCAGGAAATCGCCTTAGAGAGGCCTTCCCTGACCTCCCAGCCTGAAGCAGTCACCTACTCCATTCTCAGGGACTCACTGTCCTTTACCCTTTTTGCTGTCTTCACTATGTCACTTGCTGCTCTCTGAAATGATCTTATTCGCTTATGCATTTACCTGGATACACACAGATAATAATCTGTGTCCCCAAAGTCGAATATAAGCTCCCCAAGGGCAGGGACCTTGTCTGTGTGGTTCACTCTTGTACCCCTAAAGACCAGTACAGTGCCAGGCACATAGTGGACTCTGAACATTTGCTGAATGAATGAACGGGTTTGCTGAAGGGAGATAGGAAAGGGACAAACGATACAAAGCCTAGTCACTGCCCTCCAGGAGTGTTCATATCCATCCCTGGCTCCAAACAGGACACGACCCAGGACTACCCACTGTGGACATGGCAGGGTGGGGATTCAGCAGAGGGATATTGCTCTGGGCTGGAAAATTCAGGAAGCCAGGGGGTGCATCTGCTGGGCCTGGAAGGCCAGGATTCATGGAACCACCGACTCTCAGAGCTGGAAAGGCCTAGAGATCATCTGGCCCAACCTCACACTTTTAAAGATACACAAATGTACCTTTATAGGTGAGATCTAGACACGCTGTGACTGTGCCAGAGCATGGGCTGGGGGAGTGGGAACCAGGCCCCTGTTCCAGACTCTGGGCTGGGCTCTGTCCTGCACCTCGTTCCAGAAGCCCCTGCCCACTCCACCCAGCACCCCACCACCACCCTAGAGCACTCACCAGCATGGGCAGGCTCATGGCCGGAGCCCCCACCCGACAGCAGTGCCACCCGGCCCTTGAGGCTGTCTAAGTCAGAACGGAGGGCCACACGGTGGCCCTGCAGGAGCTGAAGGTTGGGGTTACAGGCCACCAGGCCAGTAAGGGCGTCATCAGCACAGCCTACCACTGAGTTCACCAGCTTCTTGGAGGTCTGCAGGAGAGGAGTGAGGGGGAGTTTCAGAGTACGGTCAGCAGGGACACCCCCATCGTGCCCAGCCACGGTGCTGCGGTGAAGACCCCTCTCCACATCCACCTGGGAACTCCAAGGACACAGCACTTCTTTGTGTTAGGTGACATTTTATCAGGTAGATGTTTCTGTGAGTTCTCATTTTAATTTGTGACTTTTTACTCTGCCTAACTTAGGAAGCATTTTGCACCATGGCTTCAATTTATCCTAACAAATGAAAACTACAAAAAAAAAAAAATGGGGCAGTTGGAACCCTCGGTATAAAACATTTTAAGAAAATTGGGGTCCAGTGTCTTCTGCCAAAGGAAGAGAAGCCCCAGGCTGAGGCTCCTGTGCTGGGGAAAGGATCTGAGCAGGCCCAAGCCATTGCTGTTCCCCTGGCCTCTGACACAGGACAAATGACATTTCCTGAGCTGCTCAGTGTGCCAGGCCCACTGCTAGACACTTTGGGCAAGCAGATGAAAGAGCACTGTCCCTGCCCTCGATGGAGACACAAAGAGATCATGTCCATGTGCTATGTGGCAGTGCTATCCCAGAGGAGCCTGCGTGCACCTTGGGAGCACGGAGGGGGCCTAGGGGTCTTTGTGGAGAACAAGTAGGAGTTGGGTGGGCCAAAGGGGGCAGGGGCAGTGGGGGAAGGGAAAAGGGAAGCTATTCCAGGCAGAGGGCAGCATACTGCAAAGCCTGCAGGTGTGACTAGTATGGTGGCACCAGGAAGCCAGTGTGGCCTACAGGGGGAGGTGGGCAGGGCCTCACAGCCCTATGTAGAAGGAAGCCTCAGGATGGGTGCGTGGGCAGGCTGGTCAGATCTCACGCTGCTGGGCTCAGCTGAGCAGACATGGGGTGCAGGCAGAAAAGAGCAGTGTGGGGGTTAGAGCGAAGGAGGGCTTGGGCTCTGCAGTCACATGGACTCAGGTTCAAATCCCACCTCTGTTTCTCATTAGCTTCGAGAACTCAGTGTGAGACACATCATTGTGAGCTGCGAATCCGCCTCTGTAAAATGTACTCTGTTCTTTACAAGAACAGAGTACACACCTGTGATATAGTCAACACTCAAAAAGAGCTATTCCCTTTTTCAAACAGGCTGTGAAAAGCTGCAGCGAGCTGAACTGGGGCCACAGGCTGGAAGGAGCCCCCGCCTTTGTCCTGGAGAGCAAGAGGAGGGTCCAAGTGGACCCGGAAGCCCGAGCTCCCAGCGCCACCTGGTGGCCCGGTGGGAACCTGCAGCTGAGCCAAGTCCTGGCAAGGTGTACTTCCGGCTGCGGCTCCTTCCTGAGGGTGCTAGCACTGGTTCCTTTGTGCAAAATTTGGCTCTGATGTCTCCCTGTCAACCTTTCCTGGGTCTGGCCAGGGCCAGGGTCAAGCCACCTGCTTCGGGATGAGGCAAGCAGCCCAGGTCCGAAGGGGGCAAGCAGGATAATTAGATTGGCTCCATTTGCCCAGCAGTGACTAAGAGCCAGGCCTGGTTCTAAGTATTTTTGAACAGGTCTCATTTCATCTTCCCAATAGCCCTATAGAGGAAAGATTAACCCAGTGGGGAAATTGAGGCACAGTTAAATGACTTTGCCCACGGTCACACAGCAAGTGCCCAAGTCTGCCTGGCTCCAAAGCTGGTTCCATGTTGGCCACATCATGCTGCTTTCCCAAGAGGCTGGAAGGGAGGTGGAAGGTGGCAGAGGTCTTGGCCAAGGAAGGGCATGGGCTGGTGGCTCTCAGAGCCCACCAGGGACCGGGACACACAATGAGGTTGTGAGTTGGTCTCACCTCCAAGCCCAGCCTCCAGTACTACCTCCCTCCAAGAATGTGCCCTGTTCCCCATCCTGATAATCTGTTCTGCCTGGGATTCACCTGTCCCTGCACTAGAGCCACACCTGGGTCCCAGTGGCCTGAGGAAATGGAAAAGGAAAGGAAGTCAGGCAAGGCCTCTAAGACTCTGCTCTGATCCACACCTCACGGCCACTTGGTGTAGGCCTAATCCACCTCATATTACAGATGGAGAAAAGGAGGCTCCGAGAGATCAAGTCTTCTGCAAAATATCATAGAGCTGGGTGGTATCGGGCTGAAATTTGAACCCGTATCTGCTCAAGGCTTGTTTTGGTTCAGATCAGGTTTTTTTTTTTTTAGAGTTGGCCTGGAGCAAAGCCCAAGGGCATGGCAGCCTCCCACACTGCAGAACCCAGCTCCAGGACCAGCCCTCGCATGCCCCAAGCTTAGGAACAGTAATAAGGTGGATCCTCACAGTTCCTTCTGTGATTGGTACAAGGCCTATCACAAAGCAGGTATCTGCTAATGTTCTAATCTAAATATGTGGCCTGGACTGGGGACTGAGGGGCTCCAGAGAGACTCAGAGGCAACAGTCCCATACCTGACTGGGACCAGTGGCCTCCAGGAAAGAGAGAAGCAGGGATCAGGTCCTGAGAAAGATAATGGCCCTATCTCTCAACCTCTAAACCTCAGTAGGCAGCAGCAGCTTTTGATCAGGGGGTAAGGAGCTCCAGCATGCCCAGGGCTGGGATCCTGCTTTGAGACCATGGTGTCCTCCCCATGCCCAGGCCCCGCAAGACTCACCATGGTGGGGAGGCTCTGAAACAAACTGAGTTCACACCTTCGCACAGAGCTGCTGGAGGATGGACGATCCTGTGTGTGCTACCTGGATCTGAGCACAGTGGAGGCAGCAGCAGCACCTGCAGTAATGGGTAATAATACAAGCTGCTGAAGGCACTTGCAGCCGACTGGCACGATCACGCTTCCAGTGTCCCACTAATTAGGGAGGTGCCCCAGACTTCGGTCCAAGTCCAAACTCTAGTACGTGAGCTAGGAATGGAGAAGAGCATGGGGTGGACCAAGGTTCATGCCTGCACTTGGCTGCCAGGAGAAAGATCAATCCCTGTTGGGCAGGGGGCCACCTTTATACCCAAGAGCAGCACCCACCTCATCACCAAGGAGCAAAGGAACTCACAAAATAACATATCTTTTACATAGGCATCACATGTGGTGAAAAAATTTACAAAGCTCTTCACACATTTGCTCTCCTTGGCCTTGGCAACACACCAGGAGGGAGGCAGCTGAGTTTGTGATCCCATTTTACTTCTGGGAAAGACTCAGAGAGCTCTAGTGAATTGTCCAAGGTCATACAGGTAAAAGCCAGGACTCAAACCCATGTCTAGTCTTTCTACAAAGTTTGTGTTCTTTCTACTGATAATTCAGTGTCTCCAAAAGCAGGCAGAGCCCCTGCTGTGGAAAAACCAATATGTAAACCACAATGACACCTAGTTTCCCCAAGTTCAACCTGATTAAGGGTCTTGGGCTTTGCACAAGTGCACGCGAGTGCACGATGGGAACAACCCAGACAGGATTCTGCACCTAGCTCTGTCCCAATTTACTGGGGGGAGCTTAAGTAAACCAATTCCCCACTGAGCCTCAGCTTCTTGATCTGCAAAAAGGGGGATGGTTCCCCTCTGGCATTCTACAGGTGCACCAAAGCGCGTGTTTTTCCTCTTGCTCCTTGGAGAGCCTATTTGATGTGGGGTGGTTGCAGAGGTTGCAGGGGCTGACTGTGCTCCTGGGTTATTAAGACTCTCACAGGCAAAATTCTGGTTTCATGTTTCAGGTCAGAATCTGTACAGCAATGGGGGGGGCACTAATACTGTTGGGCACGTGGACTGGTGGTCCCTTCAAAGTCTGAAAAGTCAAACAGTTTTAAGGGGAGAGGTGAGCATTCTGGTGCCCCTCAGGTGAGGCGTGTGGTCGTTCTAAGGTCAGGTGCGGGCAGCGGCTTTGGAGGAACTGGGAGAGCGAAGCGGAAGGAGGCACGGTTCTAGTCTGGGATGTGAAAAAATAGTCACCTCCCTCCCGTTTCTAGGGTTCCGCAATCCTTTCCGTTCCAAAAGCGGAACAGCCTGAGAGCTACTGGAGCAATGAAAGTGGGAGAGGACGGGGTCTGGGGAAGGGCAAGGACCGAGGGGCGCGGAGCGGGGTTGGGAGCCTTGGCGCACCCCCCAACGCCTCACGCCCGCACTAGCCACCTCGGCAGCCGTCGCCGCTCCACAAGGACTCCAAACGGCGCACCCTCATCCGGGTCCTTGGGCTCTGGCGGTAAGCGAGGGGGCGTGGCCTCTCGTGATTGGCTGACTCGGGCTCCGAGAGTCCTCCAAGAGACCAGGTGAGGCCATCCCGTGATGCCCCGCGCCCCGGCCGCTCTGGCCTGCAACGTGTCTCCGGGGCGGAGACAGTGGCAGTGGAGTTCGCTGCGCGCGGGTGGGGGCCACCTGTCTCTTCGCTGGTGTCCGTCTCTCTTTCGTTGCCCTCGCGTCCCGACGGGCCACCCCAGCCCTCGACATGTCGTACAACTACGTGGTAACGGCACAGAAGCCCACTGCTGTGAACGGCTGCGTGACCGGTGAGTCTGCCGGGGCAGGAGACCCCGGCGAGGGAGGCAGCTGGGGGGAACCGAGGCCTCGGGAGGCCCGCGGCTCCATGGGCGGCCGGGTAGAACCGGGGAATGGAAGGCGCTGGCGGCCGAGGAACCTCCCCCAGCTCCACGACCTCAGAGGAGCTGGCTCAGCACGCGCCTTTGGGGGATTAGAAGCTGATCTTGAGGGACCCCTTTCGTCCTGGGAGGTCACTTGGCCTTGAGGGCAGGGCTGGGTCCAGTGGGACAGTGAGCAGAGTGAGTTGATTTTGCAGTGTTGCTTGGGCGCAGAGATTGGCCTCTTGTGGCCAAGGGAAGGGGCGGTGGTGATGGCGACTTTTGGGTCAGAGTTTTCATATGTGGGAGTTGGTGAGGGGTGCCCAGGGATGTGAGGAATGTCCGCATTCACCCTGAGAGGGAGAGCAGCTCTTTCCAGGCTCTCTCCTTTGCCTGGGGCTGTTGTTTACATGAGGGCGCTGCTGGAAAATAGGGTTTGGTTTGCCTGGCCCCGGGCTGGATTTGTCCTGTTGACTATGTGCAAGGGTTATTAAGGACACCAATGTCCAGTTGCAAACCTCAGACTTGTATATTTATGTAAATCCTTATCATGATTCCAAAACAAAACTCTGTTGTTCAGAGTTGGAGGCAGCTAAGAGTGTGGATGAGGGTATTGGTAGACTGCTGGGAGGACAAGAGGTGTGGATGAAACAATGCTTTAACATAAAGCTCCGGAAATTTTCTTCATTTGCCTGGTCTGTTTGATAAAAGTTTTGTAAGACTTTAGATAAAGACTGGAAGAGATAAACACTTTCTCCAGCATTCTCATAGAGTTTGCCACTGTAATAGGAGAAGTAAAATTTGAGGGGTCAGAGCCATGTGAAGGTTTTACACATTGTCAGTTGAAGGACATGCAGCTCTGTTAGGTCCAGTCCAGTTTTCTTAGTCTGATTACAGAAGTAGCTTTGCTGAATGCACAAAATGAGACTCTTCAAGGTTGAGGCTTTGGCAAGAAGTGGAGTGAATGGAGGGCGTTGAAGAAACGTGAAGTAAATGAGAATTCTGGAGGTGTTTAGTTATAAGTAATAGGATTATTTAGAAGGGCTTCGGAGGCCCTTCCTCTGGCTTCAAAAGTTAGAGCATCTGTTCTTTCAGGACATTTTACTTCGGCTGAAGATTTGAACCTGTTGATTGCCAAAAACACGAGATTAGAGATCTATGTGGTCACTGCTGAGGGGCTTCGGCCAGTCAAAGAGGTGGGCATGTATGGGAAGATTGCCGTCATGGAGCTTTTCAGGCCCAAGGTAAGTGTTCTGGGTTGCGACAAGCAATGAAGGGAGAACTGCTGGTTGTAGGTTGTTTTATGATTGCTGGGCATGGGTGGATTATGATTTAGGAAAGAAACTCTCTGCTTTCCTTGAATGGCAGATTTCAGTGTATTCTCTTCTTGACCACGCTTCCTAGAAATAGGAGAGATTCATTAGGCAAATATTTATGAAGCTGACTTCTTTAGGAAGGGGAAATTAAAACAGTTTGAAATGTGGGTCACTGTATTGTTTGGTGATGCAGAGAATAAGCTACAGTGTGGAACAGTCCTGGCTTCGTTCCTTATTAATTCTGATTTGGGTGTCACTTTAGTTGTCATTTAAGCATTTAAGGCACCTTTCAGAGTCTCAATTTCCCCATCTACAAAGTGGGGATAACAGTAACCAGTCCCCAGCATCAAGATAAAATGATTAGGTAATACAGAGGCTAGCCCATAGCAAGCATTCAGTGTTATGTTAATAATAATCATCATCATTAGTATTGTCATTATTTTAATACAAATGTTTTCATCAAAATAACTGCCACCACATTGCTTCATTATGTCTTAACTGAATCTGGCAGGAAAGCAGTAGGTTCAGAGTTTTAATTATAACTCTTTGAACAAAACAGTCATTTTTTTTTTGTGGTCTGTGTTAACTAAATAAGACTTTGTAGATCCATTTTAGCTTCCATTGTATTTATTTATTTATTTATTTATTTATTTTTTGAGACAGAGTCTCACTTTGTTACCCAGGCTAGAGTGAGTGCCATGGCGTCAGCCTAGCTCACAGCAACCTCAAACTCCTGGGCTCAAGCGATTCTGCTGCCTCAGCCTCCCGAGGAGCTGGGACTACAGGCATGCACCACCATGCCCGGCTAATTTTTTTCTATATATATTAGTTGGCCAATTAATTTCTTTCTGTTTATAGTAGAGACGGGGTCTCACTCTTGCTCAGGCTGGTTTCAAACTCCTGACCTTGAGCAATCCGCCCGCCTCGGCCTCCCAGAGAGCTGGGATTACAGGCGTGAGCCACCACGCCCGGCCTAGCTTCCATTGTTATTCCTACATTTTTCTTCTTTTTCTCCAACTACTTGGAGAGGAGAAGAGAAGGCATTACTTTCATCTTTCAGAAGGACTGAGATTAACTTGAGATTGAAATAGATGGAGACATTGTATATATTAATAGAACAGAGAGATAGAAGATTATGAAAGTGGGGACTGGTTGTTTACCAGCTTCAGTTCTGGCTTTTTGTACATACCCTTAGGGTATGTGTGTACCTAGTATGGATTACAAACTCAGCATGTATTTTATCTTTAGGGACAGAAGAATTTGGAATGTTCTTAAAGAATTTGGCATGTTTAAAGAATGATGCTTTAAGACTGGACAGGTTATTCGTGTTTTAAAAAGAACCTGTTTTGATGGCATAATGTTGGTTTCCAGGGGGAGAGCAAGGACCTGCTGTTTATCCTGACAGCTAAGTACAATGCCTGCATCCTGGAGTATAAGCAGAGTGGCGAGAGCATTGATATCATTACGCGAGCCCATGGCAATGTCCAGGTGAGGTGGCTGTTTCAGGCCGATGAGAGTTTTCCAGGTAGGGCTGTCATGATTCATTGATGAAAATTAAAGTGCTGGGAGCAGCCTTCTGTATGATCAGAGAAACGAAGACACTAAGGGTTTGAGCTTTAAGAAGAAAGGACTTCTGTAATTCAGTCAGGGTCCAAGGGACAGGGTAATAAATTCATTGAGATTCAGTGTTTTTTTTTTTTTTTTTTTTTTTGAGATTCAATGTTTCACAAAAAAATAGGCACTGACATTTGGGCTCCCTGACATGTCAAGCAGATCCATTAGTTTTACTACCTCTCCTGAAATCATCCTGAGAAAGTGATGCCCAGTGTCTTCTGTTGCTCTGTGAGTGGTGGGGTTTTTCCCTAATCCCAGCTTTTTCTCTTAGGACCGTATCGGCCGCCCCTCAGAGACTGGCATTATTGGCATCATTGACCCTGAGTGCCGGATGATCGGCCTGCGACTATACGATGGCCTTTTCAAGGTTATTCCACTAGATCGGGACAATAAAGAGCTTAAGGCCTTTAATATCCGCCTGGAGGAGTTGCATGTCATCGACGTCAAGTTCCTATACGGTTGCCAAGCACCTACCATTTGCTTTGTTTACCAGGTACTGGATTTGGAGGAGAGAGGGAGAAACTGTGGTTTGGCTTGGTGAGAGTTGGTTTTTGTTAATTGGAATGTGTGGATTTGATAGTAGGGTAGGGAGAAGTGTTTAATGTATTTGTCCTGAAATAAATATTTTGACCAATAAAATTAATATAGGATTTTGGTTGTTTTTTGAGTGCAGTAGTACTTATTGTGGGGGCAGCAAGCTCTCTGGGGCTTGTAGCAGGTTTTAATCCGGAGATTACACTCTGGTTATGGGCCTTGGAGATTTTATAGGGTGACCTAGTTTATACTTTGAGTCTTTTACTGGCATGCTAGGGGATTATTAAAACTTAGCTGTAGAGAAGTGATCTAGAACTTGCCTTTACAAGCAAAGAGATGTCTTTTATTTGTATCTTCTAAGAAGAGGTTTGTGTTTTGTCTAGCACTTACTTTGTGGTGACTTGCTGGTTCTTAACTTCTGTTTTAGTCTGTGCCTAAAAGTTTAGCAGGGCTGATCCTGGGCAGCTGTTCTCTGGTCCAGATCTGTTAAGCAGGCGTGGGGTGGCAGAGCACAAGACTAATACGAGATCATTTCACTTGCATGTAGTTGAATAAATGACAGAAAGAAATGATAGTCCAACCCAAAAGATCCAATGACACTCTACAAAAAAGGCACCTGCACTCGAATGTTTATAGCAGCACAATTCATAATTGCAAGGCTATGGAAACAGCCTAAGTGCCCATCAATCCAAGAATGGATTAATAAAATGTGGTATATGTATACCATGGAGTACTATTCAGCTCTAAGAAACAACGGTGATATAGCACATCTTATATTTTCCTGGTTAGAGCTGGAACCCATACTACTAAGTGAAGTATCCCAAGAATGGAAAAACAAGCACCACATATACTCACCAGCAAACTGGTATTAACTGAGCAGCACCTAAGTGGACACATAGGTACTACAGTAATAGGGTATTGGGCAGGGGGGAGGGGGACGGATATATACATACATAATGAGTGAGATGTGCACCATCTGGGGGATGGTCATGCTGGAAACTCAGACTTGTGGTGGGGGGAAGGGCATTTATTGAAACCTTAAAATTTGTACCCCCATAATATGCCAAAATAAAAAAAAAGAGAGAGAGAAAAAAAAAAAAGAAATGATAGTCCAGTTCCATGGAGAGTATGGGTGCATGTGAACACTTTGATAGCCATGTTAAGTATTAGAAATACTGATATATTTTTATGTATTTTTAGTGTTGCCATAAGTGCTGTAGTTCCAAGGTTGATTGGAATAAGGTTCAATTGAATAAGATTGAAACTAGTTTAGGAGATTTCATTTGCTAAGATAAAAATTTAGAATTTCTCTCCCTTCTTTATTTTTGTAAATGTCAGGTCATTAAAACTTTGATGTTATTGATTATTCAAGGCTGGCTGAGTGTTCCCACCCCCAGGGAACCAGTTTCGATCAGATCTTCATTTTTGCATGTGTGTCTCAGAGGCCCAAGTCCACACCCTTCCTTGAATTTTTTGTGAAGTTGGGACTTATCCCTGCTCATTGACAGATTGACGGGAAATTCTTTTCATCAACTGAAAATTACTGTTTCCTGTTTTATGCCAAAGATTGATTTCATGCTTCAGGAGATGTGATCCCTGTCCTGAAACATGTTGCTGAATTCCTTTCATAACTTCTCAGACTCTGGTCTCACCTTTGTTGAAGCCGTCTTCCACTGGGGCTCCATTCTCCCCAGCCCTAGTCTTTAGCCTCTTAAAGGTGACTTTAGCAGCCTCAGGACTGACATGAGTCATGATTTAGAAAAAGGAGGGGAAGATGGTGTGGACAATGGCAGGACTGACAGTTTTGACTCACTTTAGAGGAGCAATAAGTTCTGTTCGCCATATCATTACCCTGTCAGAATGTTTTTAAGAATTGTATCAATTTTTTTAATCTCTTAAATTTAGTTTCTCAATGTGTTCTTTCTTTTTAGCCATTTTGTAAGATCCTTGAGGCCAAGAAACACACACTCACACACACTCACTCTCTCTCCCCCCCACACACACACATGCACACACACACTGTATCTCTTATAGTGCTTAGTGGAGCATGACAAATTCATTTTTCTAATGCTTTAAACTTTTCTTGGTTGGTTGAATGGTTATAAACAGTAGATCTCAGATATCCCAGTCCACCCAGAAATTACTCTCAGGCTCAGCTGGTGACTGTCAGTATACTGATGGATAAGGATGGAAAGGGTGACATGACAGGACTTTCAGATGCTGAGTGGTCGTGGCAGCTTGTCCCTTTTAGGATCCCTCTCCAGCCGAAGGTTCATCTTTCCTAAGGGCTAACCATTCCACCTTTCCCCCCCAGGACCCTCAGGGGCGGCACGTAAAAACCTATGAGGTGTCTCTCCGAGAGAAGGAGTTCAATAAGGGCCCTTGGAAACAGGAAAATGTAGAAGCTGAAGCTTCCATGGTGATTGCAGGTTAGTTGGGGGTTTTAGGAAATTTGCCTCCACCCAAAGTCTGGGCTAGTTCCCTGTTCTTGTTCCCTTTATCACCTTCTCTACCCTTTGTTTCAGTGATCAGTATCATGGAGCAGGTGCATTGTTTACAACTCCCTTCTGTCTCCTCTCTCTATGCTTGCTTTTGTTTTTTCCATCTTTGGGATTTTCTGTTTTTTACTCTGTCTAAAAGTATGACTTTCCTTTTGTTTGGGGTGGAGGGATTGATTATAAACCCTTGAGATTGATTTGCACAGTGGCACACAGAAATGAATCATTTTATTGCCAGGCATAACATTTAAAAACTGAAAGGAAGTCGGGTGCGGTGGTGGATGAGGCTGAGGTGGGAGGATCACTTGAGCCCAGGAGTTTGAGTCCGGCCTGGGCAACATAGCAAGACCTTGTCTTAAAAAAAAAAAAAAAAGAAAATGGCTGGGTGCAGTGGCTCATGCCTGTAATCCTAGCACTCTGGGAAGCCAAGGCGGGAGGATCGCTCAAGGTCATGAGTTCGAAACCAGCCTGAGCAAGAGCAAGACCCCCGTCTCTACTATAAATAGTAAGAAATTAATTGGCCAACTAATATATATAGAAAAAATTAGTGGCACATGCTTGTAGTCCCAGCTATTTGGGAGGCTGAGGCAGTAGGATCGCTTGAGCCCAGGAGTTTGAGGTTGCTGTGAGCCTGGCTGATGCCACGGCACTCACTCTAGCCTGGACAACAAAGTGAGACTCTGTCTCAAAAAAAAAAAAAAAAAAAAAAAAAACGCTGAAAGGGTCTGATAGAACTTATCTGACTTTTTTATTTCATAGATGAGGAAATGGGGCCAGAGGGACTTGCCCATGCCCGTAATTGACAAAGCCTAGGCTGGAGTCCAGGCCTCTTCACTCTGTATCTTGTACCCTACCCCCCACAATACGCTGTCTGTCTCGACCAGTAGAGAAGTTTTAAAAAACTCTTAAGAGAAAATCTTCTAAGTGGTGGCCCTGATAATGGGGAGAAATTAAGCTAAGAGAAGAAATGAGGGAAAAAATAAAAGCCTGTAGTTGGAAAGGATCAGTAGTTTAGGAGGGAAATGGGAGGATGTCTGTGGAAGCTCATTGGGAAAGTCTCCCTACCCATAGGAATGCCAAACACCAAAAGAAGGGCAATAAAACACTGCCAGGATTAGACAATGGACAGTCTAAAATTTCCAAGATAGGAATCTCAAAAAGGCTATCATGTTTCCTGGGCTTTCATGTCCTTTTAAAAATAACGATTATCTTAAAATATGCCTCAGGGTTAACTGGACACGTGCCCTTCCACCTCTAGTTTGGCAGGTCCAAACTGCTGAGCATTCTAATATTGCTGTCTTTTCCTCTGTAGTCCCAGAGCCCTTTGGGGGGGCCATCATCATTGGACAAGAATCAATCACCTATCACAATGGTGACAAATACCTGGCGATTGCCCCTCCTATCATCAAGGTGAGCAACATCTTCTACCTTTTCTTTCCTTACATCTTTTCTTCCTTTGTCCTCATCCTGCTCTTCCCTTTCTTCCCATTTGTTGAAAGGAGTTTCACAAATGTCTGTCACACTGTTCACTATGTATATGAGATGTTGTGTTAGTCATTGGGAAATCAGAGAGAAGTTACCCTGGTTTTGCTTACAAAGAGCTTGCTTGCTAACTAAGAGAGATAATAATCACAATAGGCTTGGCCTTTCCATTGACTGGGGCACTTTAAGAAAGGAAAATTTTGGCAAATTCTTTTTTTTTAATTTTTGTTTTGTTTTTATGGGTCATACTTTATTCCGTAAAGTAGAATAAGTGTTCCCTTGGCAAATTCTATTCAATGTAATATTTTCAGGGCTTAAGTCATGTAAAGTAATATAGTAATAAACGTATAGACTTTAGAAAATTAGTCATAAAAATTTCAAGTCATAAGAATTAAATCTTTTTTTTTTTTTTTTTTTTTTTGAGATAGTCTCACTCTGTTGCCCCAGCTAGATTGCCGTGGTGTCAGCCTAGCTCACAGCAACCCCAAACCCCTGGGCTTAAGTGATCCTTCTGCCTCAGCCTCCCGAGTAGCTGGGATTACAGGCGTGCGCCACCATGCCTAGCTAATTTTTTCTATATATTTTTAGTTGGCCAATTAATTTCTTTCTATTTTTAGTAGAGATGGGGTCTTGCTTTTGCTCAGGCTGGTTTCAAACTCCTGACCTTGAGTGATCCGCCTGCCTTGGCCTCCCAGAGTGCTAGGATTACAGGCATGAGCCACCACACCCGGCCACAATTAAGTCTTAAAAGCTTTATTTTACTTTCTTTTTGAGAATAAAGAACAAGATCTTTGGTAGCATTAGTAATAGGAAGTAATTAGTGATAGTGGTAGCATTTATATATAGTCCTATAGTACTTGCAGCAGCTTCCTATTCTATAGATTTCTATTTTTTAGTAAAATAGTATGTGAATAAACATTTATAGTATATTGATTGGACTCCTCCGAAAATTGTCTTCAAAAAAAGAAGCTCCTATTTTCTATTATATGTATGTTAGCTGAGTAGCTTCCTTGCTGGTAAAAATGGCTGGGTTTGGTAAAGGGAGTGGTCTGCTAGGGTTTGCTTTCTGGAGTAGAAGAGGCTGAGTCTCTAATGCCTGTTTCTTGTTGGCAGCAAAGCACAATTGTGTGCCACAATCGAGTGGACCCTAATGGTTCAAGGTACCTGCTGGGAGACATGGAAGGACGGCTTTTCATGCTGCTTCTGGAGAAGGAGGAACAGATGGATGGCACTGTCACCCTCAAGGATCTCCGAGTGGAACTCCTTGGGGAGGTGGGGCTTGTTCCTAGTTTTCTGCCACATTCTGTTAGATTCCTAAGGACCCCAGATGGGTGGTCCCACATCTTAACTCTGAGAATTATGTTACTTAATACCTAGCAATAAACTGTGCTGCTACAGAAGTTGATTTCTGAAGGAGTTAGATGTTGGAGAATCCCCAGCAATCCCCAGCAGCCTGTGAGAAAAAGAAAACAAAGGGGAACAAAAAGGATATAATCTAGATTTAAAGATCAGTGCTGATTTCAATTCTGGATGGAGGTTCCCCAAAAGTTTAATACTTACACAAAGCATTTTAGAGGGTGTCTAATTGTGTGGACTGGAATTGTTGGGATTAAAATTATCATTTGTAGCAGGTACCTGCAGGATAAATTATAGATTTTTCTGAGTATAGGGATGTGATAGAAGAAGAAACACAAACTTCAGAGATTAGGAATGTTTGCTTAGTGTGACCTGGGGATTTGAAACAGAACTATTTTCTAAGTTAGGGCTGCAGTTGGGAGTTTTTTCAGCAAATGTCTGAGAGGTGGGTAGGGCAGTGTCTGGATCCCACATGGAGTCCATTTTGGTTTCTTTCATGCTGCTGACTTTCTTCCAGACCTCTATTGCTGAGTGCTTGACATACCTGGATAATGGTGTTGTGTTTGTTGGGTCTCGCCTGGGCGACTCCCAGCTTGTGAAGGTAAGAAGACATTTTGTTCTTTCTGGTCTGTTCGTTGCTGTCATCGTTGTTACCGTATCAAATTTCTCCTGTTTGGTGTCTCTCAGAATTTCTCCAGCTTATCCACACCCCTACTATCCAGGTTTCTACCTATAATTTAACATCCTACCCACATCTAGCCCTTCATCTTAATGGTTCATTCAGCAAATGTGCCAGGCAAGGAGGTAGGTGTTGTGGATGCAGTGGTGAACAAGACCCAGCTCTGCCTTCAAATAGGTCATTGTCTAATGTAATGGATCTCTAGAATACAAAACTTGGGACCTTCCCTATAGAAAAATGTATGCAAAAATTCACTGTTTTTCTGAGATCCAGCCATGGGACTGGGAGTCTAGGTTCGAAATCCCTGGCTGGAGGATTTCAAG
This sequence comes from Microcebus murinus, assembly GCF_040939455.1. Taxonomy (NCBI): domain Eukaryota; kingdom Metazoa; phylum Chordata; class Mammalia; order Primates; family Cheirogaleidae; genus Microcebus; species Microcebus murinus. The sequence goes on from NC_134107.1 coordinate 14,507,021, forward strand.
ACCAGCTTGGGCAGCATAGTGAAAGCCTATCTCTAAAAAATATAAAAAATAAATTAGCAGATGTGGTGGCAGGTGCTTGTAGTCTCAGCTACTTGGAAGGCTAAGGTGGGGGGATCACTTGAGCCCAGGAGTTTGAGGTTGCAGTGAGCTATGGTTGTACCACTGCACTCCAACCTGCATGACAGAGCAAAATCCTGGCTGGTTATCGCACCTGTGGGATACCATGTTCCTTTGTCAGCAGTCCCTTTCTAGAAGCATCCATTGGAGCCCAAGAAGGCCAGATCTAGCAGGATTGAGAGTTTCTTTTGGATAATAATCATCTCTTTAGGGTGGGTGAGTCTGTTAGGGCATTCCAGGACTAACATTGTTCTTTTTTCTTAGCTCAACGTTGACAGTAATGAACAAGGTTCCTATGTAGTGGCCATGGAAACCTTTACCAATTTAGGACCCATTGTGGACATGTGTGTGGTGGACCTGGAGAGGCAGGGACAGGGGCAGGTAAGGGGCTTATCCTGGAAATGGATAGTTGGTATACCCACTCAAACTGTCCTCCTGGTTTTGCTAATCTAGAATGGGGAGTGTGCACTGAAGATACTTTTAATAGCCTCACTCAATGAAATCTCAATGATACAAAGATAATTCCTGTTTATTGAGTGCTTATCTTAGTCTGCCAGGCACTTTATATACATTATCCCTAATCACGTGAGTCTCCTATTAAATAGGGATTCTTGGCCATCTACAAAGTGAGGAAACTCAGGGTTGAGAAAGATTAAGTAACTTCCCAAGGTTATCTAATAAATGGCAGGTGTGTCTGACTTCAGAGCCTGTGCTTATTCTAATAAACTAGGTTCTAAGGATCGAAGCAAGCGCTATGCACAGTGATAGGGGAGCTTTTTGCTTCTTGGACTAGGATGTCTTGTCTGCTTGGTGAATTTGAGAGACTTTGGAGATCAGCCTCTGCCAAGTGTGCATCCTCAAACCTAGTTCCACAGTAAGGGTTCTTGAATTTAGGCATAGGGTGTTTGCTTTCTGGGCTTCATTATGATTCCTGCAGTCTCTCAAGAGGGTTATTTAGAAACCTTTTCTCTATTTGCAGCTGGTTACTTGCTCTGGGGCTTTCAAGGAAGGTTCCTTGCGGATCATCCGGAATGGAATTGGAATCCATGAGCATGCCAGCATTGACTTACCCGGCATTAAAGGTAGCCTTTTGGTGGTTATAGGATGCAGATCTTATTTGAGTGACTTTGGCCATTGGCCTCATTACATGTTGTGAAGGCATTTTGGTGGGAGCTAGGGGATAGCAGATCAAATGAAGAGTGAAAAAAGTCATAATGACAGATCAAGTGGTAGAAGCTTAAACATTTAAAACAATTTTTTTTTTTTTTTAGTCAAGTGAAGCAGTGACATATTTAAAATATAAAAGTTTACAAGTTAATGTTGTTTATATAAGGGAGTGATAGAATCCAAGGAGAAAGAGAGGATGAGGATATTATACAAAGTATAAAAGTAACTTCTAGGCTGGGTAGGGTGGCTCACACCTATAATCCTAGCACTCGGGGAGGCTGAGGTGGGAGGATCGCTCAAGGTCAGGAGTTTGAAACCAGCATGAGCAAGAGTGAGATACTATACTAAAATATACTATACTAAAAACAGGCCGGGCGCTGTGGCTCACGCCTGTAATCCTAGCTCTTGGGAGGCCGAGGCGGGCGGATTGCTTAAGGTCAGGAGTTCAAAAACCAGCCTGAGCAAGAGTGAGACCCCGTCTCTACTATAAATAGAAAGGAATTAATTGGCCAACTGATACATATATAAAAAATTAGCCGGGCATGGTGGCGCATGCCTGTAGTCCCAGCTACCCGGGAGGCTGAGGCAGAAGGATCACTCGAGCCTAGGAGTTTGAGGTTGCTGTGAGCTAGGCTGACGCCACGGCACTCACTCTAGCCTGGGCAACAAAGCGAGACTCTGTCTCAGAAAAAAAAAAAAATATATACTATACTAAAAATAGAAAGAAAATTAATTGGCCAACTAAAATATATAGAAAAAATTAGCTGGGCATGGTGGCTCATGCCTGTAGTCACAGCTATTTGGGAGGCTGAGGCAGAAGGATTGCTTTAGCCTGGGAATTTGAGGTTACTGTGAACTAGGCTGACACCACGGCACTCTAGCCCAGGCAACAGAGTGAGACTCTGTCTCAAAAAAAAAAAAAAGTAACTTCTAGAACAGAAATGTATATCTTCCTAAATTCCAGGAGAATTACAATTTAAAAAGATCAGAGAAATGCTATGTAATGAAACTCTTTTACAATGTGTTAACAGTAAACATAATCTAAAGCAATATGACAGAACTGATGGCAGTCTTGGGTGTCACAGCAGTCAGTGTAAAGGTACTAAACTCACCTGTTATGAGGAAAAGATAATCAGATTGAATCACAAAACCACTTCAGAGTTGTATATAGGAGGCATATCTTTAAAAGTGTAATTCAGAATATTCAAATAAAAAAGAATGAGAAAAACTGAAGAAAGAAATAGAGACATGAAATTACAAAGGAAGAGATTATAACTTATAAAACCCAAGAGAACCAACTGAAAAACTGCTATAGACTATAAGAATTGATTAAGGTAGCAGGATGTAAAATTAGTGTACTCAAGTCAGTGGCTTTCATGTAAGCACAGTCAATTAGAAGGTATAATAGAGGAAAAGAGGCAATTTATAATAACAATAAAAAAAAATACCAGTGAATACATTTAAGAAGAAATGTGCAAAACTTATGGAAGGAAAACTTTAAAATACTCCTGAAGGATGAGAAGAATAGAGTGATCAAGTGAAAAAGACAAACCAAGGTTTATAAATCAGCATCATAAAGGTGTTCTCTCTTTGACTTATTTTTATATTTAATGTCTCTCAATAGAGATATCTATGTTTTTTCCTTGACCTAGACAAGTCCAAATGGAAAAAGCAAGAAAGGCCAGCAAAACTTAGAAGCAGTGGGATGGGACTAACCATACCAGATACTAAAATTTACTATTAAGCCTTGATAATTAAAATTGTAGTATTGGCGATGAAAGGCAGAATCTAATGGGCAGGTTCAGATGTCCAGAAATAGACACAATTACATGTGGAAATTTAGTGTATGATCATAGTGGCATCTCCATTCAGTGAAATAAAGTTGGGACTTTAATAAATGGTTTGGGATAACTAGCTGTCATTTGGGAAAAGATAAATTTGTATTCCCACTACTAAATGTGTGCTTTGCTAGAATCTAAATGGATCAAAGATTTATTGTAAAAAATGAAGCCATACAAAAACTAAAAGAAAAAGTTGGTAAATTCTTTTATGTATATTTTTGGAATGGGGAAGGTCTTTTAAACTGTGATTGGAAAGTACAGAAGCCAGAAAGAAAGATTGATAAATTCAACCACATAAAATAAAACACTTCTATATAGCAAAAACAAAACACTATTAACTAAGTCAAAAAAAATGACAAACTGGATAAAAATACTTATCGTTCATCTTATAGGCAAAGCCCCAATCTCCCTAATTATAAAAAATTTCTAGAAAGAAGATCACCAAATTCCTGTCCTCAGTTTGGCGAAGGACATGAATGGACAGGTTATAGGCCTCACTTATAATAAGAGAAATGCACATCAACACTAAACAGCAATATCATTCCTTACCAGTTTACCAAAATCCAAAAGTTTGACAATACCTTAGGTTGGTGAAGCTGTGAGAAAATAAACATGCTCATGTACTCTCTGTCGAAGGGAAGTTGGCAATATCAAAGCTGCATTTAGTGATTTATCCAGCAATCCCAATTCTGTGTCTCTACCCCACAGACTTTCTGTATATAAAATGACATCAATACAGCCTTTTTCACTGTGGCCTAGTATGTTATAACAAAATACTGAAAATGTGTCCGATAGTGGGGACTTGTTAATAAACTGGTGCATCCACACAATTAAATACTATGCAGGTGTAGAACATTAGGAAACATTGTGTTGTGATAAGGGCTCCAGCATACATTGTTAAGTGAAAAAGCAAGGTGTAGAATAATGCATGATAGGCTATTCTATATTTGTATTTGCTTATAGTGCTTACCCTATTTTATTAAATTTAATAAAAAAGTAAGCTGGGTGTAGTGTCATTGGCCTACCTGGTAGTCTCTGCTACTTAGGAGGATGAGACTGGAGGATTACTTGAGCCCAGGAATTAGATGCCAGCCTGGGCAACATAGTGAGACCCCATCTCTTTAAAAAATTATAAAGTTAAACAAGAAGCTATTACTGATTACTTGTTTGGGGGATTAGTTAGAGGGGAGAGGTATGGGAACAAGACTTCTCTGTGTACTTTTTCAAAATAAATTTTCACTTCGAGTCATGGAAATTATTATCCAATTGTAAAATATCTAACTTCTTTGGAGTCTTAAAGCCAGGAAGGAATAGAGAGGGAGTTTGAGCTCAGGATTCTGACTTCGAAGCTCCTGCCCTCCCTGTGGTGTCAGGCTGCCCTGCTCTTAGATGTGCACGCTGACTGCTGGTCTGTGCTATGCATCTGAATCCTTGGTCCTTGTTCCAGGCTTATGGCCACTACGGTCGGAACCTAACCGTGAGACTGATGACACTTTGGTGCTCTCTTTTGTGGGCCAGACAAGGTAAGGATGGGTCTGGTGCCAGCTCTAGGTGCTGGTGTGAAGGTTGTGACGTGGGGAAACTGGTCCCAGGCTGACCCAGGCCTTCCGTTCTGCTGCAGAGTTCTCATGTTAAACGGAGAGGAGGTGGAAGAAACGGAACTGATGGGTTTCGTGGACGATCAGCAGACTTTCTTCTGTGGCAACGTGGCTCACCAACAGCTTATCCAGGTAACAACTGAGAGTGGGGCAGATGTGACTGCGTGCTTGGATCTGATCTAGGGTGTGGTACGGAGCACTACTGGACTCTGAACCAATCAATTTGTATGGCTCTAAAAATGTAGAAATGCTAGGGAAAAAAATAAAATTATCTGGTAACGCATTACTCAGATCACAACTCAACTTTGGAGTTGCTCCTTTTAGCTTTATTTTTCCTCTGCAAATGTATGTATATTTTTCACATTTTCTTTTATAGATTGGGATCATAATATCGTTTGGGGTCCTCTTTTAGCACTAAATTATATCATGTCTTCTGAGATACTCAAATTTCTTCCCCTCATTATAATAGTGATAAATACTTAATTGTAAAAATTTGGAAAACACCGAAAAGCACAAAGAAGGAAAAATAATTAGTCATAATGCTACCATCCACATATGACTGTTGGTAGCCCTTTCCACATATTAATTATAACCAGAGCTCTTACTCTGTTCTGATCCTTATTTTCAATTTATCTGCAGTATGGGGACAGATAGCCTTTTGGCGTTTGTTATCACGAGAGCCCAGTTTCTGAGCACCCTACCCCACAGAAATCTTTTGACGTTTGCAGTGCCCACCCTAGATGCCCATCAGTTTTTTGCACGCCCTCCTTGCCTTCTGAGCTGTTCTCAGCTCTGTGGCCAGAGTTCGTGTCTTGCCAGTGGTGGGTAGGGCACTGGGGTGCCTGAGAATTAATGAACTGTCTCCATCTTTTTATCCACCTGGTCTTCCTTTTAGCCACCTGGCAGTGGTAGATTGGTAAAAACCGGAGGGAAAGTTCTGTCGGTTTGTGGACCAATTGTGGGACGTGCCCAGATACTGAGTCATTGCTTTGTCAGTGTTATCTAACTATTGGCCTGAAGACTGGCACCAGCTCACCTATCTATTATTAAAGAGCTTTCATCCTTAAATATAAGCTCAATCATGCTAGGTAAGATGAATCAATAGATAAAAGTGTCATCAACCTACTCTTTGTTTTATTTTGGTGATAAAATGAATTTATAAAACATTTTTCAATATAATTTTGTAACCTTTACTAAGGAGCTTTAAATAATTTTAATGGATCATGCACAGTAAAGAACTTGGATATTTTAGAGTTCTGATTTGGGGGTTGAAAAAACTGCTAGACTGGTGGTCACATGGTCTTATTCTATTAATACCTTACCACAGGATGCAGTTTGTGTTACCCAAGCAAGCCTCAGCTGGAACGAAATAGGCCTTTTTCTGCCTTGCTGGAGGTTTCTAAGCTATAAGCTGCTTCGAGCCAGTCTCCTTCAGGGCTTCATCCAAAAATGACATCTGTTGTAATTATTCATAGCAGGACTTTGGAGAAATATATATATATATGGCAGAAGAGGCCTCATGTAGCTTATTCCTAGGGCTCTACTAGGGCTGCATTTACGATCTTTCCACTCCTGTGTAGATCTCTGCAGGTGCTTGGAGACATCTGCTTGTCTGCTTTTTTTTCTCTAGATCACATCAGCATCGGTGAGGTTGGTCTCTCAAGAACCCAAAGCTCTGGTCAGTGAATGGAAGGAGCCTCAGGGCAAGAACATTAGTGTGGCCTCCTGCAACAGCAGCCAGGTAGTGGTAGCTGTGGGCAGGGCCCTCTACTACCTGCAGATCCATCCTCAGGAGCTCCGACAGATCAGGTGTGTGTGTGTGTTCTTGTCTGCTTGTTTTCCTCCCCTGTTCTCTGAGACTTCTTTGATCCTTGCATTCCTTCCTCTGCCATATTCCTCTTTGTTCAGCCACACAGAGATGGAACATGAAGTGGCATGCTTGGACATCACACCATTAGGGGACAGCAATGGGCTGTCCCCTCTTTGTGCCATTGGCCTCTGGACAGACATCTCAGCTCGTATCTTGAAGCTGCCCTCTTTTGAACTACTGCATAAGGAGATGCTGGGTGGAGGTACGTGTCATTTAGGGACGTAGGTTGGGATCAGAGTCATCATGTGGAACAAGAACTTAATGTACACCTTTTCCACAGAGATCATTCCTCGCTCCATTCTGATGACCACCTTTGAGAGTAGCCACTACCTCCTTTGTGCCTTGGGAGATGGGGCACTTTTCTACTTTGGGCTCAACATTGAGACAGGTGAGAATAACACTTAGAGTAAGGGGCTCTTTCAAAAATGGAGCATATTAGAGTTGCACAGAGTTCTTAGACTCAGGGTACTGCTTTTGAACCTTCACAATCCAGCTGTTTGTCCTGTTTCCTTTCCTTCCTTCTTTCTCCTGATGCCATTCCCTCTGTAGGCTTGTTGAGCGACCGTAAGAAGGTGACTTTGGGCACCCAGCCCACGGTATTGAGGACTTTCCGTTCTCTTTCTACCACCAACGTCTTTGCTTGCTCTGACCGCCCCACTGTCATCTACAGCAGCAACCACAAATTGGTCTTCTCCAATGTCAACCTCAAGGAAGTGAACTACATGTGTCCCCTCAACTCAGATGGCTATCCTGACAGGTGAGTCTCTTTTTCTTTCTTCAACAAAAGTCACTGATTGAGGGCATCATGATGTTTTCTTCAAACCCTTTCCTTCAAGCTTTTTCCTAATGTCAAAGTCAGTAAATGGCTGAGGTGGGAAGTGTAGAGCAGGGGTTCTCAAATCTGGCCACCCATTAGAAACATCCGGGAAGCTTTTAAAAAAAAAGAAAACCAGAGTTTTTTGAATCCTCAGATTCTGATTCACTAGGTCTGAGGTTGGGCTGTAGAAGCTATAGTTTCAGAAAACTTGTCAGGTGATTCGGATGATTAGTCAAGTTTCATCACCTGATTAAGAGATCATTTGTATTCTCTGGAGCAGGGGCTCTCAAAAGGTGGTCCCAGCCAGCAACAACAGCACTTACCTGGAAACAGTGAGAAATGTAGATTATTGGGTTATTGAGCCCTGCTTGGCCCACTGAATCAGAAACTCTGGGGTGGGGCCCAGCAGTCTGCTTTAACAAGCCCTCCAGCTGATTGATTTATGCACATAATAGTTTGAGAGTCACTGTCCTAGAATAGGGTTATTTTGATTCTGAACCTTAGCAATCAATGGAAATCTGTTAAAAATTTCAGCTTAGGCCCACCCAGGCCAATTAAAAAAGAATATCTTGGCCAGGTTGGTGGGTGGTACCAGGATTGCTTGAGGCCAGGATCTCAAGACCAGCCTGGGTAACATAGCCTTGTCTCTATAAAAAGTCAAAGAATTAGCCAGGTGTGGTGGCAAGCACCTGTAGTCGTAGCTACTCAGGAGGCAGCATCAGGAGGATTGCTTGAGCCCAGGAGTTCAAAGATGCTGTTAGCTTTGATCCTGTCACTGCACCCTAGCCTAGGTTACAGAGAAGGCCCTGTCTCTTAAAAAAAAAAATCTTGTGGGGCCGGGCACTGTGGCTCACGCCTGTAATCCTAGCTCTTGGGAGGCCGAGGCGGGCGGATTGCTCAAGGTCAGGAGTTCAAAACCAGCCTGAGCAAGAGTGAGACCCCGTCTCTACTATAAATAGAAAGAAATTAATTGGCCAACTGATATATATATAAAAAATTAGCCGGGCATGGTGGCACATGCCTGTAGTCCCAGCTACTCGGGAGGCTGAGGCAGGAGGATCGCTTGAGCCCAGGAGTTTGAGGTTGCTGTGAGCTAGGCTGACGCCACGGCACTCACTCTAGCCTGGACAACAAAGCGAAACTCTGTCTCAAAAAAAAAAAAAAAAATCTTGTGGTTGAGATCAAGCTTCAGAATTGTTTGTCTCCTCAGGTGATGTTTAGCATAGAGTCAAAGTTGAGAGCCACTGCCCTGGAGTGAGCTGGTATAATCTGCTTTGTTTTTTTTCCCCTTATGGAGTTGCCTCATAGAATCCTTTCCTTCCTTGGGTCTACTCAATCTAAACCGAGACCCTTCTTTCCAGCCTGGCACTGGCCAACAACAGCACCCTCACCATTGGCACCATCGACGAGATCCAGAAGCTGCACATTCGCACAGTTCCCCTCTACGAGTCTCCCAGGTGAGGGCCAGGGTAAAAGAGCTGCAGAGAGTGGCTATCTGGAAGCTGGTATAGGGTGCTCCTGGCTTTTTTTTGAGTGGCATTGTTGTTCTTGTTCTGCAGGAAGATATGCTATCAGGAAGTGTCCCAGTGTTTTGGGGTCCTTTCCAGCCGCATTGAAGTCCAAGACACAAGTGGGGGCACAACTGCTCTAAGGCCCAGTGCCAGCACCCAGGTGAGGGCAGTGGACAAAGTAAGATGCCGTTAGTGCAGGGGCTGGCAGCCTCTCTGTAAAGGGCAAGATAGTACAGATTTTTGGCTTGCAGATGTGTGGTCTCGGTTGTAACTAACTCATCAACTTTGCTATTATAGCCTGAAAGCAGCCATAGACAACATATGGGCATAGCTGGGGTCCAGTAAAACTTTATGTATAAAAAATGGTTGCTGCTTGGTGGCCTTGCTGCATGAATAATTCCTCTTCTGTCATCAGTTTGGATACTTTGTAGGATACGTGTAATTGGGGGCAGAGTAATAGAGTAGGTAAGAGCTTGGGATGTGGAGTCTGACAGAACTAGCTTCAAGGTTTATTGGCAGCTGTGTGACCTCGGGAAAGTCTGGACTTCAGTTTTCTCATTTGTAAAATGAGGATGATAATAGGATGGTCTAGAGCTGCACATAACGGGCTTGATGAAGGTAGCAGCTGGTCGTTTTCTTCTGTGTATTCTCGGCCTTTCTTGTTCTCAGACACCTGTCATAGGAACTCCTCCCCTAGTCGAGTCTACGTTTTTCCTTTTATTTGGAGTGCTCCTGTGCTCCTCCCATTGAGAGGTGGAGCCTGCCACTTTATTAGGCTCCAGGGTTCCTCTTTAGGCTGTGCTTGATTGGCACATCACTGTTTTAATTGTCTTTAAGAGACTGTTAGGTTCCTGTGGTGTTGAGGAGGGATGTGTCAATTACATATGTAAACTGGCTCCTGTGGCAGGCTCCACTGAGCTGCCAGGCTTTAGAGGTCTCCTCAGCCTCCGTTCCTGCTCCGGTGGGTCCCGTCACTGCAGTTCTGAGCACCGGTTCTGCTTTCGAGCGGATGATGGGGATTCTCTCTTTCTCAGGCCCTGTCCAGCAGTGTCAGCTCCAGCAAGCTGTTCTCCAGCAGCACAGCTCCTCATGAGACCTCCTTTGGAGAAGAGGTGGAGGTGCACAACCTCCTTATCATCGACCAGCACACCTTTGAAGGTGCAGTTGGGTCTTTCTGTAATTTTTACCTACCTCCTTCCTAAACTGAGCTTCTGGGCTCTGTTGGACAGACAGCGTGGCAGAGTGGAAGGGAGGGCTGGGAGTCTGAGTTGGCAATGAATGAGGCTGGAGGGTTGGACATCCTCTCTTTGGCATAGGCTGGTGGGAGTCGGACAATGTGAGGAGACAAGGACTGCAGGCAGCACATGCTCTTTTACCGCCTAAGCTGCAGGCCTCATGGAAGCGTAGGGTTACATGTGCAAGGGGGTGTGAGCGAGGCGCCAGCAACCCGTCATCTCTCTCCTCTCTGTCTAGTGCTTCATGCCCACCAGTTTCTGCAGAACGAGTATGCCCTCAGCCTGGTCTCCTGCAAGCTGGGCAAAGACCCTAACACGTACTTCATCGTGGGCACAGCCATGGTGTATCCTGAAGAGGCGGAGCCCAAGCAGGGTCGCATTGTTGTCTTTCAGTATTCAGATGGTAAGTGGGCTCAGTCTCCAGCTGCTGGGGGATGTGAAATGCTGGGAAGCTAAGCAGACCGTTTGCGATTTCAGAGCCTCAGTTAAGCAGTAGAAGAAACTTGGGTTCGTTGCTGTGAAGAGCCATTCTATTCCTTCCTCTCAAGCCATTTATTGATTGAGTTTTGGAGCAGATGAGCAGGGCTCAAGTAAAATTTACTTGCGTTTCTTCCTTTTCTACTCTTCGAAAGGCAAAAACAAAAAAACAAAAACAAAAACAAACCCCCCAAAACAGGGTGTGGTGAACAATGGGTAAGGGTAAGAGAATCTAGTGGCCAGAATCAGAGTTGAGAATCCTAGATTTGTTTTCCACTTGGTTGCTCAGCCATTTAGGTGCTCTTTCCAGCTTCAGCACTGTGTTTATTTCTTTATATCATTTCTCATTACTCCTACCCAAGATGGTTCTAAAGATTGCTATCAGCCCAGAATTCTCAGATCAGCCAAGATGGAATTTGGTCTCCTTCCTGAGAGACAGATCTGGAGTTAGGGTGGGAGGTAGATCTTGGTTACCACCTGGAATCACTACACATTCCCTTGGGGCTCATACATTAGGTGGTAGTTAACCCCAGCATTTATAGTGACTCTGTGTTACTTTTCAGATGAGTGGTTTCTGGAGGCAGGAAATAATGGCCAGAGGGCCAACCACAGGATTCTTTTGACTAGGTAAAGTGTAGACTCTATAAAAGAGACTCAAGAATTAATCTTTTCCCCCCCCAGGAAAACTACAGACTGTGGCTGAAAAGGAAGTGAAAGGGGCTGTGTACTCCATGGTGGAATTTAATGGGAAGCTGCTAGCCAGCATCAATAGCACGGTGAGGCCCATACCACTTGGTACCCTGCTTTAGGTTGCACGCCAGTTGTTGTACATGTTGTCTACAGAACATACCTCCCTTATGTTTTCTGGGGCTGTGTGTGTGAGATTTTAAGGATAACAAAGTAGTGGGGGTGGAAGATAGAGCTTTAAGCTGGGAATTTGGGGAGCTGAGGTTGGACCAGGCTTTCAGCTAGGTTATGTGAACTCCATGTGTATCAAATCCTGGGTGCTGTAGGAATTGAAGGAGGGAGAGAGTGCAGGGTGTTCCATGTCAAAAGAATAGGTGGCTCATTCCTGTAATCCAAGCACTCTGGGAGGCCAAGGCGGGAGGATCACTTGAGGTCAGGAGGTCGAGACTAGCCTGAGTGAGACCCTGTCTCTACAGAAAATAGAAAAATTAGCTAGGTGTTGTGCCCACGCGCCTGTAGTCCCAGCCATTCCAGAGTCTGAGGCAGGAGAATCGCTTGAGCCCAGGAGGAGGTTGCAGTGAGCTATGATGACGCCATTGCACTCTAGCCTGGGCAACAGAGTGAGATCCTGTCTCCAAACAAACGAATATGTTATCTGTGTTGACAGAATATCCTGAAGACATCCCAGTCCTTTGAAGTATTCCACTTCTCTTCTGCCATGACTCTGCCTCCTTCCTTGCTAATTTTTTTCCCCCAGCTTTATTTAAATATAATTGACAAAAATTGTGTATATTTAAGATATATAACTTGATGTTTTAATTAAAAAATTCTTAAAATAAGTTTTATGGTCAAATAAATTTGAAGAATGCACTATCGTGGATCCCTCTCTTGGTGTATCACAGTGCATTGTAGCATATTAAAGGTGCTAAGAAGACTGAGAGTAAAGAAACATTACTTAACTGTGTGTGTATTTTTTTTTCCTTAAAGACAGGGTCTCACTCTGTTGTCCAAGCCTAGAGTACAGTGGTAGGATTAGAGCTCACTGTAACCTTTTTTTTTTTTTTTTGAGACAGAGTCTTGGTTTGTTGCCCAGGCTAGAGTGAATGCCGTGGCGTCAGCCTAGCTAACAGCAGCCTCAAACTCTTGGGTTCAAGCAATCCTTCTGCCTCAGCCTCCCGAGTAGCTGGGACTACAGGCATGTGCCACCATGCCTGGCTAATTTTTTCTATATATATTAGTTGGCCAATTAATTTCTTTCTATTTATAGTAGAGACGGGTCTCGCTCTTGCTCAGGCTGGTTTTGAACTCCTCGATCAATCCGCCCACCTCGGCCTCCCAGAGTGCTAAGATGACAGGCATGAGCCACCACACCCAGCCTCACTGTAACCTTAAATTCTTGGGCTCAAGCAATCCTCCCACCTCAGCTTCCATAGTAACTGGGAAGACAGGCATGCACCACCACATCTGGGGCCAGGAATTTTTAAAAAAATTTTTTTGTAGAAATAGGGTCTTAACTATGTTGCCCAGGCTGGTCTTGTATTCATGGCCTCAAGCAATCCTCCCACCTCAGCCTCCCAAAGTGCTGGGATTATAGATGTGAGCCATCATGACTGGCAGATATTTTAAATTGAGCATTTCTAAGTCATTTGTTCATTCAGAAAATAACAACTGAACACTTGATGTATGCCAGGCACTGTTTTAGTATTTGGATGTAGTAGTAAACAAAATGAACAAAGAGCTGCCTTTTTGAAACTTATGAGCGAATAAAGTATATAGTATGTGAAATGGTAGGGAATAAAAGAGGCCTGGGGCTGGAGGAGCACCAGGGTGAACGTGGGTAGTGGGGGTTAGCTGCTTCATATGAGATGGTCAGGAGGGTCTTGCAGATGCAGTGGCATTTGGGCAGGTTCTAAAGGAAGGGAGGGAGGAGCCATGCCTGTGTCTGGGGAGGACAGGTGCCAGGGTGACAGGTTGAAAGTGAGAATGGGCAGGCCTGGTGTCTGGCAGGAGTGAGCTGGTGGGGTGGTGGGAGGTGAGCCTGAGAGGCAGCAAGGGACGAGAACAGGCAGGGCTTGGTAGGCCATTGAAGGACTTTTTTTTTTTTTTTTATGAGGGTGATGGAAATCTCTGAAGGGTATTTTTTTTTTTTTTTTGCATCTTCTCTGGAAGGCTTGAGCAAGGGTTTGAATATGATAAAACTTGTATTTTAAAAGATCATTTTGGGGCCTAGTGCAGTGGCTCTCGCTTGTAATCCTAGCACTCTGGGAGGCTGAGGCAGGCAGATCGCTCAAGGTCAGGAGTTTGAAACCAGCCTGAGCAAGAGCGAGACCCGTCTCTACTAAAAATAGAAATTAATCAGCCAACTAAAAACATATAGAAAAAACTAGCTGGGCATGGTGGCGCATGCCTGTAGTCCCAGCTACTTGGGAGGCTGAGGCAGGAGGATCGCTTGAGCCCAGGAGTTTGAGGTTGCTGTGAGCTATGATGATTCCATGGCACTCTAGCCCGGGCAACAGAGTGAGACTCTATCTCAAAAAAAAAAAAAAAAAAAAATCCTTATGAATGACTCTTAGAGTGTACACCTGTGGAGGCAATTTTCTTCAGACACCTTGAGAAATCAGCTTAATATATTCTGTCCAGGAGTTTCTAGATGTGCAGAGGCCATGGTGGGATTATCGGGATCCTGAGGGATTTAACAGGGAAGGCTTGTCAACACAGACAGGTTGCATCTGTCTTCCTTGGCCCTGGGCTGTGCCACATGTCTCTCCATCTGCTTGCTGATGGTAAAGCGTCTCCAGTGTTTTGGAGATGTGGTCGTGATTGAAGCAGCACTGCAGTGGAGAAAGAGAAAAGCAGGCTTTCTTTCTCCATTTTGGGGTTGGAAGGGGGTGGCCATAAAATCAAGGTCTTTAGATTCTTTTAGTTATTTGACAGTTTCTGTTGGACTTTTTCATTCGCTTTTCTCTACTCATTGGGTTCACATTAAAAAGTTCTAGGGACGTATACGTTTTGAGAAGGGTTCAGAAAAGCCAATTTGTTGGGGGGTGATCTTGTTCTGTTCTGATTAGGAAATTGGAGTTGGGATCTTTTAACAGATATTTCTGTAGACCAATTACCAAACCAGTCACAAGAAGATTATCTTTTGTCATATCCATAGTATTATACTAGCATTACTAGTTCCTTTACATGGACTCACTGTTTTATGTGAAGGAAAACTTTGTATTCCTAGTTTGGTGTGCTATATTTTCATATTTCCTAAATATGTAATAGTGAAATAAAAAATGTTCACCCGAGCAAACACATAAGACCATTTCCCACCCTACATTGCACTTTGGGTAGCCGTGCTACAGATGAGGATTGAGGGGTGGGGAACAGTCGCTCTGAGAGGACTCCGGCCCCTTAGGCTGAGAGAAACAACATGCCCTGCAGGTGCGGCTTTACGAGTGGACAACAGAAAAGGAGCTGCGCACCGAGTGCAATCACTACAACAACATCATGGCCCTCTACCTGAAGACCAAGGGGGACTTCATCCTGGTGGGCGACCTCATGCGCTCAGTGCTGCTGCTGGCCTACAAGCCCATGGAAGGAAACTTCGAAGAGGTAGTAGGGGGACGAGGGACCAACGTCTTGCTTAAGCCATGGTCCCTGCAAGTATTTCTCTGGTGGTGGAGGATAATCAAGCCCAGCAGGGGCAGAATTTCCCTGCAGCATACATTCTGCATTGATTATGTATTTTTAGAGACCTCCAACCTGAACTCTGAGTAGGCTTCATCTCTGGGCAATTGCAACTAAATGGGCTACATAGGCCACAGATTTTGGGGGAGAATCCTCTAGCATGACAGCTTTTAAACAGAGCTGCATCCTCTGCAGGGTAGGGTCTTGGCTCCTGACTAAAAAAAAAGACAAGTCCCAGAACTGGATTCCATGCAAACTGCTGACTGTATTTTCTTGTTGCACCTTATCTATTTTAAGATTGCTCGAGACTTTAATCCCAACTGGATGAGTGCTGTGGAAATCTTGGATGACGACAATTTCCTGGGGGCTGAAAATGCCTTTAACTTGTTTGTGTGTCAGAAGGATAGGTGAGTGGCCAGCGCTGGGGACGATGGGGAAGAGCCAGAGCTCCTGGGTCTGTGGTGTTGAGAACGTGGGGATCCGCTCAGGTTCAGGTGCTCCTCTTCACAGAGGTAGCATTTTCTTCACGAGAGAAGAAAAGGTCACATAAGTCAGCCTCTTAAGACTGGCTCCCCTGCTCGGTTATGTGGGTGTCCACTGCACGTGGCCGTGTGCCAGGGCCTCGTGGAGACCAGGAGGGTCAGGGAGTGACTTTCTCCCTGCCTTTCAGCGCTGCCACCACTGACGAGGAGCGGCAACACCTTCAGGAGGTTGGTCTCTTCCACCTGGGAGAGTTTGTCAACGTCTTTTGCCACGGCTCTCTGGTCATGCAGAATCTGGGCGAGACGTCTACCCCCACACAAGGCTCAGTGCTGTTTGGCACGGTCAATGGCATGATTGGTAAGGTTAAACCCAACCCCCCCCTCCCCCCACACTGCAGGGCACAGCCCGCAGGCCTCCTTTCTGGGATCACCATTCTTCTGAGGAAGTAGGGAGAAGAGCTGGACAAGACGTGGGAGGCTAGTGGGAGGTGACTTGCTGAGGCTGCAGCAAGCTTGTCCCTCCTGTGGGTGCTTATCCAGGCTGTGGGCTCCGGGGCTCTGCAGCTCACTGCCTCCTTCGCTTCTTCAGGCCTAGTGACTTCGCTGTCAGAGAGCTGGTACAACCTCCTGTTGGATATGCAGAATCGACTCAATAAAGTCATCAAAAGTGTGGGCAAGATTGAACACTCCTTATATCCTTCCCAGAGCCGTCCTGTTGCTGGTAAGCACATCCTGCCACGGGTAGAGAGCCACATTCCCCTAAATTGCTTCGGGAAACTGCCATCCAAACTGTCTTCACTAGGGTCTTGTATGGATCAGTTCTTTTTTTTTTTTTTTTTTTTTTAATTCTGTTTTATGTGGAAAATTTCAAACATACAGTACAGTAGAGACAGAATGGGATAATGAATTTCCAGGTACTTAACCACCCAGCTTCAACTGGTCCATCTTGGAAATGTACATTTATGTCCCTGAAATGTGTCTGCTTCTGGGCCTTCTTGGTGTTGCATTTCAAACATACGTTTATTTGATTATTTATTTATTTATGTTTTTTATTTCAATACATTTCAGACATTCAATACAAATGTTTTTTGTTACATGGATGAATTCTATAATGCTGAAGTCAGGGCTTTTAGTGTACCTGTCACCAGAATTCAAACGTAAGTTTAGATCGTGACATAGGAGAGCATCCTTTCTCCTGTGTTGGGGGCAGCAGTGTCTGAGGCCAGCGACACTAGCAGAGGAGCAAGGGAAAAGGGAAGAAAAATGCTGGAGGCTTAAGAATCAGCCGCGCTGGGACACCCAGAACCCAAGAGCTACTTACTGGAAGTTTGTTTGCTGCGGGAGGTACAAAGAGTCCGCCCTAGGCAGGAACTCCCTGGGATTCTGGCCCAGCTCTAGCCAGGCGGTGCTGATGGGCTGACGTCTTGCGTCTTGGTTCTTTGCTAACTGGCAGGACCTTTGGCAGCCTCCTTGGCTCGCTGAGCCTTGGTTTATTCGTCCATGAGGCTTTGAGGCCAGACTCAGATGAATGGTTCTTGTGCAGCAGTTTCATCTAGAGCACTTTCTAAAAATATCCAGACATGCCCAGGCTTCACACTAATAGAATCTGATCTGGATTTTTAAAAATATTATTTTGAAGATTACCTCAATCGAGAACTAGTTCTCAATATAATTTTATATTTCTTTTTTTTTTTTTTTGAGACAGAGTCTCGCTTTGTTGTCCAGGCTAGAGTGAGTGCCGTGGCGTCAGCCTAGCTCACAGCAACCTCAAACTCCTGGGCTCCAGTGATCCTTCTGCCTCAGCCTCCCGAGTAGCTGGGACTACAGGCATGCGCCACTATGCCCGGCTAATTTTTTTTATATATATATCAGTTGGCCAATTAATTTCTTTCTATTTATAGTAGAGACGGGGTCTCGCTCTTGCTCAGGCTGGTTTCGAACTCCTGACCTTGAGCAATCCGCCCGCCTCGGCCTCCCAAGAGCTAGGATTACAGGCGTGAGCCACAGCGCCCGGCCTTTATATTTCTTATAATTCCAAAAAAAGTCCAAAAAGCAATGTGATTTTTAGTTGAAACTGTCATTTCCTATTCTAACCCTGATTGCTTTAGACTTGGGTCTTGTTCAGAGGTGAGGATGACTGAGAAAGGTTGTTTCCTAGTAAGCACACATTCCTTAACTTGCCTGTCTACCTGGAGATCCTTTCACACTGAGCGGAAGACAGAACCGGCCACAGGCTTCATCGACGGCGACTTGATTGAGAGTTTCCTGGATATCAGCCGCCCCAAGATGCAGGAGGTTGTGGCAAACCTACAGGTGAGCCGTGTGGTGTTCAGCTCTGGGCCAATTAAATAAGTCATCGCAGGTCGCAGCATGTTAGGAAACTCTGAAAGCTCTGGGTACTTCTCCTGCTCAGTTCTAAGGTGCCATTGGTCCTCTGTGGCCCTTTATGATCCTTACCAGGTGGGAAGGTGTTGTCTGAGGGAAAGGAGATGTATATGGATGAGCTCGTGGGTACCCACCAGGAACTCTACCCATGTTAACCTCTGTCCTTGTCAACATGGGCACATTCGGGATCTTTGGCAAGACCCAAAAGTGGATCCTATAGAGAGGAGGGATTTCCATAATTCTCAAGTTTGGGATATTGCTCACTGGAGATGGTACCTCTGGGGAACATCCTTGAAGAGGGAGAAATGTAGGCCAGGGGGTGGCCTACAAGCCAGCTTTGCCTCAGGAGACCTGTGCCACCAAGGGGGCGGTGTGGGCTTCTGGTGAGTCCTCCTCCCTGCTGTGAAGTGGGGGAGACATGTCCCTCCATCGCTGTGGGCATTTTGTTCCCCAGCTGAGGGAGAGTACCCTCCTGGCCCTCACTGCCCTGCCCCTTTTGTTGCAGTATGACGATGGCAGCGGTATGAAGCGAGAGGCCACTGCAGATGACCTCATCAAGGTTGTGGAGGAGCTAACTCGGATCCATTAGCCAAGGGCAAGGGTACCCTTTTCTGACCCTCCCCAAAGGCTTCGCCCTGCTGCCCTCCCACTCCTCTCCTACCATTGTCTTGGCCATGGGGGGGGCTTTCCCTAAGCCAGCTGCCCCAAAGCCACAGTTCACCTGTGGGGAAATGGGGCTTTCTTAGAACTAAAACCAGTTCACTAGAGACCTGGGAATGGGCTAAAGGTGAACCATTTTCTCCCTGGATTTTTACCAGTCTCACATGACTCCAGCCATCATCTTGGACCACCAAGCCTTGACTGGTGTTGCCAGTTGTCCTCCTTCCAGGGAGGGATCATGCGGCTCTTTGGCTGAAAGGAAGCTATGTGTGCGTGTGTGCACGCACGTGTGTGTATCTCACACTCATGCATTGTCCTCTACTATCTTTTTATTTAGGTTGGGGGTGTGGGGAGGTTGCCTTTAGTAGGGAAGAGGGTTGGGAGGGCTTCGCTGTCTTGAAGTGAAACCTTCCTTTTACTTTTCTTCTGTTGCCTCTGAGAGCATTGGGTTACCAGGCCATGGACTGCCTGAGTATAGAACCCGGAGATGGTGGCTGATCCCCAAGCAACAGCTCTTTGTCTCTCCAAACCGCCTTCTTCAGAGAGAAGGAGGTGGGGGGATGTGAATTGGTTGTTAGTCCCTGAGTTTTACCAAATAAAGTAGAATCTAATAAGAAAAGTACACTTGTTTTGCCTTTTCTTCTACCTGCCCAGCTATTCAGCGCGGTATGCTATTCCCATTTTACTGCAAACTGAGGCAGTGTCCTCCTCTGTATGGCAGCTGCTGTAGTCACTTGTCCTTGCTATTAGAACAACTCTGTCACATAGTGAAGTGACATCTGTACGTCTCCTTTGTCATGTGATTGTTTTTGGTGGGATCTCAAGGATAATGGGTGTCAGGTTTTGGAAATTCAGTCTTTCTGTTGCCCTTGACTCAAGAACACTGTTTGATTCTTAGTTGCATCTGCTGGTAACCTGCTGTGCTAGGGGTTGCTTGGGCTGCCTTTCCTGACCTCACTTTGCAACTAGCTCTGTGTGCAGTGTCCAGTCAATTAGTCCCCTGACCACCAGGTGCTTCTCATGTACCTCCCAGCATCCTGTGGCCACATGCCCTTTGGATTCTCATTTTCTCTGGTCTAATCAATTGAGGCTTTGGTGCTCTTAGTTTGAAAATACAGGAGTAGGGCACATTTGGGGTTCACACTTCTGTCCAGCAAACAAAGCCTGTCTTCTTTCAGTTCAGTGGGTCAGAGTGTCTGAGCCCATATTTCTACTAGTGATCCAGTGGGAATAAAGGCTGCTCTGTCCTGGCAGTGGAGTAGGGTTGATCCTAGGCATATTGGCTGGCTCCTTTAAGACTGGCCTTTGATACAGTGTCAGGAAAATTGTGGTTTCAAGTTCAAAGAGTGGTTTTGAGAGATTCTAGCTTGAAAGGAAAAGAGCAAGGAAGCATCCTTGCTTCAGGGCGTCTTCTGGAGTAAGTTTCCTTCCCTGGAGAAATTCTTTGTGTTTTTTTACCCTTCTTTTCCCCTTATCCTCCTGGGATTTCTGAGGGTGGGGATAAGGGTCTTAAGACAAAAAATAATCAACAGCTCAAAAACCACAGTTTGAACTTGAAACTCAACACTGTGATTTGAATTCTGAAAGTCATGGTTTGAATTTGGAAAAGGCCTGCCCCCATGCCAGAGACCAGCTTTAATGAATAAAGTAAGCAATAGTCTCCAGATTGTGATTACTTATAAAATTTAATCCTAGATGGGAGCATTGACTGTAAGGTGCCATGATCAGAAAGGCAAATGGGATTATTATTCTGGTGCACTCTTCGCAGTCTGACCTGCAGCCACTGAGATCTGCTACTTTGAGTAGAAGGTTGTTATCAGTGGCTTTAGTCTTGAATTTGGAAGCTTGTGGAGTCCTTGCAATGTTTTGCTTTTTTTGTTTTCCTATAATCTTGGGTATATTCACTCGGGATTGAATTCTAGCAACCCTTTGGAAAGTGACATCCTGCTGCCATACTTCCACATCCCCTTCTTATAAACCATTAATCACCTTTCTAGGGGTGAAAGGTTGTCTTGGAGCATGGCTTTAGCCAGCTGGAACTGCTCCATTCCATGTAGGCACTGATGAGCTAGCATCACTCCAGGCCTCTGCACGAAGGGACCTTTGGGAGAATAATAGAAACACTGACTCATCACATGACCGCTTGGAAGGGTCACAAGCCCGAGCCCGTCATCCCGCAGTGAACAACTTCGATCCTCCACCCTTAGTGGAGGGTCCCTTTTGTTACTGAGAAGCCACGAGCCACAGAAGTGGGAAAGAAACACTGAGGAACTTCAATGAAGTGATTCCAAACTAGTCCTTGAAGATGAACAACGTTAAGTTAGAGATTCAGTGTCCGAACTGAGAAGACTTGGGGTCGAATAAAGACAAGAAAAAGCAGCAACAAACTAACTAAAGGAGCAAACTTGGTAGAAGGAGCAAGGTGAATGCCATAAGGTCATGAACTTCATGGGGAAGTGGTGAAAGAAATGCCAAGGGGCAGTTGTTTAAGAGATTTCACCAACAGGAATTTACTATGAATGCCTCCTTAGGGTTAGGTGTTTAAGCATAAAGTAGCATTTTCTATTCCTGCTGCTCATTTACCAATATGGAGTAAACCTTGCCAGAGAATGAGTTTTGTAAAACTTACTTACAAATGGGTGAGGTGGAGGGATTGGAGCTCCAAAAAGTAGTATTAATAGTTAAGAGTGGAGGTAGCCGAGGTGTGCTGGAGTGTGGGAGAAAGAAGATAGCATGAGAGATGATCGCCATGTAAAAGTTCACTTTTGTCCCGAATGAACATGTTGAAAATGTGGGAAGCTAGCTCCTAGGGCCAGGAAGAAGGAGCACCTATTTGACACTGAGTAGCGGTCTAGTGGCAGAGGAAGACGAAAGTGCAGCCTTGGGATGTTTGTGGCAGGAAGGAATGCTGGAGGATTCTGGGAGTCCTTAGGACTCAGAATGGACACAAAAGCAGAAGCTGCGTTCATCTTACAATGCAGACTATGTTAGTAACCTGCTTGCTGAGAATTTGTTGATGAAATTAGAAGATGGGTCAAAACTAACAAGGTGAGAGACAGGCCTAAATGTGAATGTCTGCCAAAACTCAGCCACACAGGTTCAGGTAGAGAGACTGACTTGGCAGCGTGTGTTTGATAACAATAAAAACATCCGAGGTTTTCCTTCAATGCAAACTCTGTGTCATGAACTAACCAGAATCATGGTCCTGTTAGGCTGCATTAGTAAAAGTACAGTGTGTGTAGGAAGGAGGGGAGAGTCCAAGACACTGCTGGTACCCCATGTCCATTTGTGGCCACCAACGTGAAGGACCTCAGCAGCAGGCTGAGGTAGTCAGAGGAGGGCAATGGCAAAGGCAGGACCAAAGGAATTGGGATTGTTTAGCTGAGAAGGACGGACTAGTTCTAACAAATGTAGTTAGTCAAAACGATTGGGCTGCTTTTTGACAGGCAATGAGTTTCTTATCCCTGGAAGTGTTTAAGCAAAATCTTGAACTAATTAGGTCTGGGTGGCTAAGGAAAGGTTCCTATGCGGAGCCCAAGGTAAAAGTCCCTCATCTTCCCAGCTTTCTCCCAGCTGGATACTCCTGAGTTCCATCCACCACTGGCTCACCACTGTGCTGCCTGACTCCCTCTGCAGCCCACCCATCTCTGACCCTGGCCTGGGGCAGCGGCAGAAGGGGCAAAGGAAGTGCCTTCCAGTTCTGCTTCTGCCCCTCCACTGCTTCCTCGCCCCCAACCTGTAACCGGGGAGGCCAGGGGAGCTTGTGGCTACGAGACCCGCTGTTGCCCCCTGGCCAGGGAGCGGTGGGACCCACGGATCCACGCACTCGGGTTAGGGTGCAGACCTGCAGGTGGGGGCAGGCCTAGAACTGCCCAGCGACGCAGAGACCCAGCGTCCTGGATTCAGATTTCCACAGTTCTCACCTTCTGACAACACAGGCGTCTGGGTTCCACTGAGGCGGGCAATGCCCTGGGAGCACAGCCTCTGGCGCTAGCTTGTTCCCCAAGTCTCTTTCCTCTCAGGGCCTCAGTCTGACGCCCTCAGCCCTTCGCAGGAAGCCGACTCCCAAACCCGGGCAGGGGGTGTGGGCCGAGGGCGAAACCCCGCCCCCAGGGGTCCCTGATCTTTGCCCCCGCCCGGGCTCCGCGCCTCCCGGAGAGGCACTGGCGGGCGGGCGGCGCTACCTTTGTGTGTTTCGCTTCGAGGTGCTGGAGACCACCCCCAGCCGGCTGCCGCGTCCCCTCGCGGTCCCAGCCCCTCCTCTCGGCGTCCCCAGCCCCCCCGCTCAGCTCCGCGTGCCAGCTCGGGGATCGCTGGTTCGCTCCCCGCGGCGCCAGGAGGAGGGGCGAGGGCCCGCAGCCCCCTCCCCCGCGCGCGCGGCGCCGGAGCCGAGCCCAGCCCGGGGGACCCGCCGCCGCCGCCGGTCATGTGGGCCGGACTGCTCCTCCGGGCCGCCTGCGTCGCGCTCCTGCTGCCCGGGGCCCCGGCCCGAAGCTACACCGGGAGGAAGCCGCCCGGGCACTTCGCGGCGGAGAGGTAAGCGCCCCGCGCCCCTTCCCGGCGCCGCCGGGGGGCGGGGGGTGCTGTCGGCGTAGAGCTGGCTGGGAGGCGCCCAGGGGCGCCCCGGAGCCGCCGGCAGCCCCGGGTCGGGGTTCACTCAGGGGCGCTGTCCGCGCGGGCGCAGCCCGGGGGGTCCGGACAAAGAGACAGCAACTTGTGCCTCTGGGCGGGTGCCCCTCGTGCGCTCCTAACTGGGACTGTCCTGGCTGGGACCTGGGGGATGGAGATCCAGGCACGGGATGAGCCCGAGGGTGCCCTGGAGCGCGGACTCCTGGCGAGGGGAGCTCGGGACGTGCCACCTGGTCTTGGGACTGGCCGGCTTTCGCTCCCAAACGTGCAGCGCCTGGCCTCCCCCGCTGCGCTGGCCGCTCTGGGGCTGGGGGCTTTCCCTGTGTCCTGGTTTTACGCAAGTCGTGGACCTTGGAACCGCCCGGGTCTCTCTAGGTTATGTTTCGGTTTCTGTCCGTGCGTGCGCGCGGGTGGAGGAGTGGGGGTGTGCCCCCTTGCTGTCTTTAAGGATGGATGCCGCCCTCCCCACGTGTTTGTCCCGGGCCGAGGCCCGGCAGCCGCGGGGCCGAGCGCGTGTGTGCGTGATGCTCTGAGCAGAAGGAACACGGTGTCAGCGGGCGGCCTGGCCGGGGGCCACGTCCTCCGGGGGGCGCGCAGCGGGGGCGGCGCAGCCAGTCTCGCTGCTCGCACGTGTGTTCCGCAGCCAGCGCCAGTTCTTGCTCAGATCCTGCCGGCTCCGCGGCCTTTCACAGCCTCCTGCCACCTGTCTCCCGTTGACCACCGGCCCTAGGAGGCTCCTTGGGGCGCTCTGGCGGGTGCTCGGCTCCTGCTCACCTGAGGGTTGGACTGCACCAGCCTTCCGGGCATCCTTCCATCTGCCGCTTTGGTGGCACTACCTGTCCCTCCTAGCCTCCCGAGGTTCAGCTCATTAGGCTGGTCTGAGTTCGGGAGCTGCCGGCTCCTCCCTCCGAGGCTGCTGCCATAATCGGTCCTGCAAGGGGTGGGTGGGGGATGAGACTTCACTGCCAGCTCCCCCAGCCAGGAGTGCCCCCTCTTCTGTGATGACTTCAGAGAGGGAAAAAGGCTCCTTGAGGCCCCAGGAACAGATGTCCGTAGACTTTTCTAAACTGCCATGGTGTCCTGAGCTTCCCTTTCCAGAATACTTGTCCTGTTTGACTTAGGTTATTCTCCCCAGGAACAGGATACATCTGTCTTACCCCACGTCCCCGGTGCCTGGTGCAGTGCTGGGCACAGGGGGGGCTCTGTAAGTGCGGGACGATATTCCCGTCAGCCTCTGAACAGAGGTAGAGCACAGTTGGGTGGGTTTCCCTGTCCCTGTTCTGTTGCACTGGGATTCCCAATTCAAACCAGGCTGGACTTCATCACCCTCTGTCCAGCTCATTACAGGAACTGGCTGTGGTTGTCATCTCTGTCCTCCCACGGGCCTGTGATTGTGCTGCTCTCCCGCCTGGACCACCTCCCCTTTCCTCCTCTTTTGCCGGCTGCTCCTGGTCTCCTGTCCTGCCTTAGCGTAGGTGCTGCCCTCCCAGGAACTGCCCCCCAGGGCTCCATAGCCCATCCAGATGAGGAGCTCAGCATGCTGTGTTGTTATCACCTGGTGCCTAGTCTGATGGTAGCTTGTTCGTGGCTATGTGGCCGTGCCCCGCCCAGCGTCCGGCACATGGCTGGATGTGCCCGGCTTTCTGCCCTTTCTGCACTCCAGGTCCCCCGTGTTCCTGGTGGAGCAGACTCTCTTGCCCTCTCCGGGTCTGGGCAGCTCGCTGGTTCTCCCACGCTCACCCCAGAGCTGTCACCTATGCCAGTGCCTGTGGGGGCCCTCTGACCTCCCTTCTCAGCTGTTTTTCCTCAACAGCCATTTATTGAGCACCTACTGTGTGCCAGGCAGTGCTCCAGGTGCTGGGGTGAACAGATAAGAAGCCCTTGTCCTCAGGGAGCTGTAGGGAAGACAGACAATGAACAAATTAATGACCAATGTCCCAGGAAGTGTTAAGGAGGAAAATAAGGCAAGGGAAGGGCAGACTAGGAAGGCCTCTCTGAGAGGGCACCAGGGGCAGAGATGGGGATAGGGAGAGAGTGAGCCGAGTGTGTGTCTGAGGAAGAACCTTCCTGATAGAGGGAACTGCAAGTGCAAAGGTCCTGAGGCAGCCACCCCCAGGCTCTTCATTCATCCCTGAGCCTTTCCTCAGCTTTCCTCTCCCTGGCCACTCTTTGCTCTGTATCCTTCTAGCAGGTATCTGCTCTCTCCTCCCTCCAAGAGAAATGATCTGGGTCCTTCTTATTTGGAAACTTCCCATTGGCCCTCTAGGGGGTTCTCGAGAACTGTTTGCTGGTTGACTTACAGACTGGCTGGGAAGCTTTCCTGTTAGCCAATCCCTCCCTTGACACAGAACATGGAAAGTGCTCTCTTCTCTCTTGCAGGCGCCGGCTGGGCCCCCACGTCTGCCTCTCTGGGTTCGGGAGTGGCTGCTGCCCTGGCTGGGCACCCTCCATGGGCAGTGGGCACTGCACCCTGCGTAAGTGCTTGTCCCTGTGCCCCGAGTCCTCTCTACCAGCAGTGTGCATTGCCAGCATTCAGTCCCTGGTCCGAGGGGCAGATTGGGGGCCCCAGTGCCTAGTCCCTCACCTGCGTTTCTCCTCTCAGCCCTCTGCTCCTTTGGATGTGGGAGTGGCATCTGCATCGCTCCCAATGTCTGCTCCTGCCAGGACGGAGAGCAAGGGGCCACGTGCCCAGGTAACTGGGGATGGGCAGTGGCTGATGGGAAGGGCGCACTTAACACTGAGGTTATGTGCCAGGCACCAGGCTCTTGAGATGCATTCTAGAATATCACCTACAAAGAACCCTATTAGGTAGACATTTTATTCCCATCTTATAGAGGAGAGAACTGAGACGCAGAAGTTATTGTCTTGCCCAGGGTCGCACAGCTAGTAAGTGGCAGAGCTGGATTTAAACTCAGGCCTGAATGAGCCTGGCGAGGTGGGGGTGGCTGGGGCTGCCCTGCCACGCGTTGTTTGCTCACCGGGGCGACACCTGTTGTAGAGGCCCTTGGACCCTGTGGGGAGTACGGCTGTGACCTTACGTGTAACCATGGTGGCTGTCAGGAGGTGGCCCGGGTGTGCCCAGTGGGCTTCTTGATGACAGAGACAGCTGTTGGCATCAGGTGTACAGGTGAGAGGCCGGGGAGCCGTGGGGGAGGGGGATGGGGAGGGCAGGAAGTATGTCTCTTCCCTGTGCTGCCAGGATGGTCCCCAGAGAGCTGCAAGAGCCAGGCTGAGCCAGGACAAACTCTGACATTTGAGAGTGGGCAGGGAGGCGTGCAAACAAAAGAGATGTGTCACTTCTGGTACTTCCTAAATATTTTTTGAGCACCTCTCTGGGCAGGAATGGAGCTGGGGCCTGGGGTTACTGGAGCCACCGTTGGTCCCTGGTGTTTGTTACGGAGCTTCCGAACATGGGGAAGGGAGGCAAGGAACAGGGACAGCCCAACATAATGGGGACCTTAACTGGGACGTGCAAGGTGCCGACGCCTGCAGAGAGGCACGGAGGCTGGAGTTGGGGGTGGGCGGATTGGCAAGGGAAAGCTCCTTGGGAAAGTGAAAGACAGGAAAGCTAAACTCAATAATTATTTTCTAAAAGTATTATTCATGATTAAAATAAGTTCCTACTGGCAAAGTCTGTTACCTTCCCCAGAGGCAGCCACTGTGACTAGTTTCTTGCCAATCTTGCCAGAGCAGCAGAAGCCTTTTTGGAGTTTTAACTTTGTAAAAATAATGTTTCTCCCCATGAAAAGAAAAGTAAGAGATTATTTCATTTTAGAACATTTGGAATAAGAGGAGAAAGGTGAAAATAAACATCCCCTGGAAGTCCCTACCTGGAGACATTTGTCGCTAAAATGAAGTTACTTTTTCTGCCCTTTTTCCTGGGTGTGTACATGTGTATATATCTATGATAGGCACGCATATATATGTTTTATAAAATTGCAGTTGTACCTTATCTGTAGTTTTTATTTATTATTTTTCCCATTTAGCTTTATGTTGTATCACTAAATATTCCTTGCAACATAGTTTTTAACAGCTGTGTACTTGGCTGCTGTAATTGCAATACTAGCCTGCTACCCCTCATTTAGGCGGTCTGCAATGTTTCTCTACTATATATAATGCTGCAATAAAGAGGCTTCTGGCCTGCCGCTCTGGTTATTTCCCAGAAGGAGAACTATTGGGTCAGAGGGTCTCCCTAAAGGAGCCTTGGAGCTTGTTGCTTGTTGCACCATCTCCTCCAGAAAGGAGAACAATTGCGCAATGATCCTACCCCGGAATGCCTTTTGTCTTTCATCATGGGGTTCTTTCTGCACGCACTTCTCATTGTCAGGGCAAACTGGACCAAGGAAACACCAGAGAACAATGTCAAAGCACAGGGTGTAGACAGGGTGGCCCTGGCCATAGCCACGAGGAATCCCAGTGGGATGGGGTTAGTCAGGGTGGGCTTCTTAGAGGTGGTGGGCATGGTCTTGAAGGGCCTGCTGGTGGGAAAAGCAAGTAGATACCGGGGAGGAGGCTGAGTAGAGGGTAAGTGGAGTGGAGGCGTCCAGTGGGCCTGGGGGCAGGCGGTGAGGAGACGTGGATACAGGCTGGATCAGGCTGGCCGATCCTGTAGGGCCTCAGGAGCTGCCCTGGCTCTTTGGTGGGGAAGAGACACCATGCAGCAGGGCTTGGGGAGTTCTAGCTCCCAGCGCCCGTACCCCTGAAGCCAGAGCGTCTCACCAAGCTCACCTGCCTAAGCACTGCCTGGATCCAATGTCTCCTACTCCCCCCCCCCCCCCCCCCCCCCGCTGAGGCCTCAGGGAACTCCTCTGTGTTCCACAGCCTGGTCTTATCTTAAGCCACCTCTCTGGATGGTAACCCATGCTTCAGCCAGCCTGGTCCTCAGTGCAGTCCCCGCAGAGCCCAGCGGCTGCCCGGAAGCCCCTCAAATCCTTTCTCCACTCAGCCTGCCCCTTTTCCTAATGATCCCAGTCCCCTCAGCCCATCACGCGTCCCAGGCACCTGCTGTGGCCTGTGACCCTGGGTGGGGCATCTGTCACTGGCCTGCACTGGCTCCCCGGGCGTGTGTTTTGGCTCCTGTGTTATCAGACCGTAAACATCTGGAGAGTCAGAGCTGTGTCTCTGTCACATTCGTGTCCTCAACGGTCCCTCTGCAGGTCTGCTGCACACAGTTGGTGCTCAGTCAACTTTTAAGGGAACGACACTGTTGACAATTTGATCAGCCTTCCTGTCCACTGCTCTCTGTCCTTTTAGGGGCCTGTGGGGTTGCCCCGCAGATGGGCCGCAAGAAACAGCCCTGTCTCCGCTCTCTGCTCTCATCAGCTGGTCTGCACGAGTCAAACAGGGGCCTGGTCCCTCTTCTTTCTTGGGGTTCCCTCCTAGCCAATGGCTTTCCTGGTGCCTGCTCGTTCTTCCTGGGGTGCAGGTGGGGGTTCCAGGTTGCTGAGGGCAGGCTCAGTGTGGGCACAGGGTCCTCGTGGGGTCAGTTTGTTCCCTGAGGCTGAGCAATGCTCAGAGTGGGGCGTGCGAAGGCGTTTCTCTTCCCAGACATCGATGAATGTTTAAGCTCCTCTTGCGAGGGCCACTGCGTGAACACGGAAGGCGGCTTCGTGTGCGAGTGTGGGCCGGGTATGCAGCTATCTGCCAATCGCCACAGCTGCCAAGGTGAGCCTGCGGGGAAGGCATGGCCGCTTCCAGGAGGGGTGATGGCGATGCTGCATTGAGCGCCTGGCCCTGCTGGGCCAAGCACAGTGTGCTGTCCATCCATGCATCACTCTCCCCACCATCTTCTGGGAGAGATGCTATCATCATCTTCATTTGACCGATAGGGAGACTGAGGCTTGCCCGAGGCCATTCTGTTAGTAAGAGGTGGAGGCAGAGTTTGAATCCCGGCACAGCCCGTCTGACAGTCAGTCAGAAGCTGCTGCTGCTATTGCAGCCTGGCAGGAGGGGCGGCGGAGGACAGGCCCCTGGGAGGGGTGGGCCCGCTAACCTGGGGAAGGGGGCCACCGGGAGGAGGGGGGCCGGAGGGCTGCGAGCGTGAACAGAGGGGCTGTGGGAGGGGCACGCTGGGCTGGGGTCATTCACTCTCTCATTCATTGGTTCCACCTGCCCTGTGCTGGCCCAGGCTCTAGAGCCACCTGGGGAGTGGGATCCCTGCCCCCATCTGGTGGGGAGGGGAGGGGCAAGGTGGGCACGAGCGATAAATGCTGTGGGAATCTGGGGAAGAGAAGGGACCTTTGCTCCTAGGTGAGCAGGAGGAGAGATCTTTTGTAATAATCACCTGTTCCTTTAACATGATTTTCATTTACACAAGTTATGCGAGGAAACATTCTCACTTAAACGAGGCAAGTCAGATAAAAAGCTCCCCTTTGATGCTGTGCTATTATTTTCCATGTGTTTGAAATTTTCATAAATTATAAAAATTTTAAAAGTCATAGTGCTAGCCCCAGGCCCTTTCTCCCCCTGCCACCCTGTGTTCTCCCTAGAGAATAGCCCTGGTGTCTGCTTGGGCTGCCATAATCAAATTCACAGGCTGAGCGCCCTTCACAACAGACATCTGTTCTCGCAGTTCTAGAGGCTGGGGAGCCAAGATCAAGGTGCCCACCAATTCGGGGTCTGGTGGGGGCTCCCTTCCTGGTTTGCAGGCGTGTCTTGCTGCTGTGTCCTCACTCGGTGGTAGTGAGAGAGAGGTAGAGAGAGAGAGAGAGAGAGCTCTCTGATGTCTCCTCTTATAAGGGCTCTAATCCCATCATGAGGGCCCCATCCTTATGACCGAATCTAACCCTAATTATCTTCCAAAGGCTGTACCTCCAAATACCAGCACATTGGGGGTTAGGGCTTCAACATGCATTTGGGGGGGACACTATTTAGTCCACAGCACCCAGTTACCAGTCCGATGTGTGCTCTGACTGCCTCTCCCCACGATGTGTATGTACATATGAGCTTACGGAGATACGATTGTTGCTGAGCCGTTGTGTCCCGGGCACGGGGCTAAGCACATTACATACATTTTTCTCATTTCGTCGTCAGAATCATCCTATGAAGTTGGTGCTGTTTATCTCCATATTATTGATAAGAGCACTGAGGCTTAAGGAAATTAAATGACTTGCCCAGGACCACGTTAGAGCTAAGTTTTGAACCCAGTCATTCCTCTGCTTGTTTTCCCCCCTCAATCTTGAAGATTTTTCCACATCAGGATACACAGACTTGCCTTGTTCCTTTTCACTGCTGACCCCGCAGTTCATAGTTTGCGAACTCTTCTCTTATTGATGAACATGGATATTCTTTCCAATTTTTACAATTTCAAACAGTAGCATGGGGAAGCTTTTACAGAGGTGCTATCAAAGCTGAGTTTTGAGGTATAAGTAGGAGTTTTCCAGCCAGACAAGAGGAAAAGGTATACCAAGCAGATGGGAGAACATGGGGAAAGGGAAAGGCCCGAAAGAGTATGGTGTATTTGGAAGATGACAAGAATTTATGGCCGGGCGTGGTGGCTCACGCCTGTAATCCTAGCACTTTGGGAGGCTGAGGCGGGCGGATTGCTCAAGGTCAGGGGTTCGAAACCAGCCTGAGCGAGACCCCGTCTCTACCAAAAATAGAAATAAATTAATTGACCAACTAAAAATATATATACAAAAAATTAGCCGGGCATGGTGGCGCATGCCTGTAGTCCCAGCTACTTGGGAGGCTGAGGCAGGAGGATCGCTGAGCCCAGGAGTTTGAGGTTGCTGCGAGCCAGGCTGACGCCACGGCACTCACTCTAGCCTGGGCAACAAAGTGAGACTCTGTCTCAAAAAAAAAAAAAAAAAAAGAATTTAGGCCAGTATGAAAGTGAGGGGCAGGGAAGTAGGTGGGGAAGGCAACTCAAGGCTGAGTTCAAAGGCCTTGTGAGCTATGGTACAGTGTTGGTGCTTTATCCTCGGATACGGCCTGTGGCCTTTGGGAGCCACAAGTGGCTTTAAACAGGGGGTGGTGGGATTCGAAGTCCCCTTTGTGTGGAGGACGCCTTGTGAGCAACACAGGTAGAGGCAGGGAGACATGCAGGAGGCTTGGCTGTTCTCCAGACTAGAGATGAAAG
Source organism: Microcebus murinus (assembly GCF_040939455.1). Taxonomy (NCBI): domain Eukaryota; kingdom Metazoa; phylum Chordata; class Mammalia; order Primates; family Cheirogaleidae; genus Microcebus; species Microcebus murinus. The sequence continues at coordinate 14,538,252 of NC_134107.1, forward strand.
TGGCCTGGGCTAGGGGGTGGCGGTGAAGGTAGGAGAAGCGAGCTGGTCCAGGGCATTTTTTTTTTTTTTTTTTTTTTGAGACATAGTCTCGCTTTGTTGCCTAGGCTATAGTGAGTGTCATGGCGTCAGCCTAGCTCACAGCAACCTCAAACTCCTGGGCTCAAGCAATCCTTCTGTCTCAGCCTCTCAAGTAGCTGGGACTACAGGCATGAGCCACCATGCCCGGCTAATTTTTTTATATATATTAGTTGGCCAATTAGTTTCTTTCTATTTATAGTAGAGACGGGGTCTCGCTCTTGCTCAGGCTGGTTTCGAACTCCCGACCTTGAGCAATCCACCCGCCTCAGCCTCCCAGAGAGCTAGGATTACAGGCGTGAGCCACCGCGCCCGGCCTGGTCCAGGGCATTTTTAGGAGTTGATAGGCTGCATGTGGGTGGGGTGAAGAAGAGAGATCCTGAGTAGGATAGGAGATCGTTATGAGAGAGGAAGAGGGGGCCACATATTTCCAAAGCTCCGTGGGGAAATGGACCCCGCCCTGGCCTTTTCCCTTCCAGACACTGATGAATGCCTAGGGACCCCCTGTCAGCAGAGATGTAAAAACAGCATCGGCAGCTACAAGTGCTCCTGTCGAAGCGGCTTCCACCTCCACGGCAACCGGCACTCCTGTGTGGGTAAGGCCTGGAGGACCCTGTGGTCTGCACACTTAGGCTGCTGCTCAGGAACACGGACAGGGCAAGCCCAGGGACCTGGGTTGGTCACCGGCTGGACCTCCTGGTCCTCTGGAGCCTGAAGGGGCTGGAGCCTTTGCTCGGAGCCTGCCTGTCTCTGGGGTTGGCATGGCTCCCCACGGAAGATCCCGTCTTGGACTTTTCCTGGCCACGTGCCACTTTCATCCTGTTATGTTTCTCTTCCGCTCCTCCCCAGATACACCCCAAGGATTCCTCTCTGCTCACCCATTTTCTTGGCTGCCTTTGCTCCCCTTGGTAAATAAAGCACGTTATGTCTTGGTTCCTCTGGTTTAGAAGGAGACCCCTGTTTTTTTCAGCCCAATTAGCAGAAATTTCCAGAAAGGGATTGGCATGTTTGGCTTGAGCTTGGCCCATGGGTTGAAGGTGGGGTCCCATGGGCCTGAAAAAAGACCTTGTTCTAGTGGCGTTAGGTATTCGTCCTGAAGCCTACCTTGAGCAGCTCAGGGAGTTTTGAGACTTTTTCAGAAAAAAAACGGGAGGGTGGAAGGCTTGGTGACGAGATTCCCAGGCAGCGCTTAATCATGGCTCATAGTGCCGGGATGAGTCACTGGTGTGCCCATGGAATCCCACTGTACGTATGCACCTTCCAGGAGATGAGCGAGGATTTCAGCCCTGCTTCCAGCCTTCTGAGCCACACCCCGCACCCTGGGGCAGGGATGGACCCCACAAGAACCTGGCAGGGGGACTCCCCCAGTCTTTGGGGCTAAGGGATGGGAGGAAGCAGGGCTCGGTAGCCTGGACAAGGCAGCAGTCTGCAGCGACGCTCTCCTGCAGATGTAAACGAGTGTCGGCGGCCAGTGGAGAGGAGAGTCTGTCACCATTCCTGCCATAACACCGTGGGCAGCTTCCTGTGCACGTGTAGACCTGGCTTCAGGCTCCGAGCTGACCGCGTGTCCTGTGAGGGTGAGCGCAGGCCTCGCCCTCCCGGAGGTTGGCCCCGCCCCCAGCACAGGCCCCGCCCTCTTGGAGCCCCGCCCCCAGCAAGGCCCCGCCCTCTTGGAGCCCCCGCCCCCAGCACCGGGCCCCGCCCTCCTGGGGCCCCTTTTCCTGTCCCACCTTGTTTTCAGTTCATCTTCAGTTTTTTCTTAAGAGAAAGTCTTGCTCTGTCTCCCTTTCTAGAGTGCCGTGGCGTCAGCCTAGCTCACAGCAACCTCAAGCTCCTGGGCTCAGGCGATCCTCCTGCCCCAGCCTCCCGCAGTGCTAGGATTACCAGCCTGAGCCACCGCGCCAGGCCCATCTTATTTATTTTCAACATCCTACTGTCTTCCTCGCTTTCTCTTTCTACTTCTGTGTCCTCTCTCCTTCCCTTTTTTCTCCACTGTTTCCCCAGCCCTTCTGTTTTCCCCCAAATGGTAAAAGGAAAGAAACCGGCAGCGATAGAGGAACCCGTGACAGAGGAGTCCGAGTGGCAGGGCCCCCAAGGACCACCCTTCTGACAGCGCAGCGTCAGACCGCTCTGCGCACTTCCAGTGCCCAAAACACGTGCATAATGTCGTGCACGTAATGGGTGGGCCTTGCCAGGTCCTCCACTTTTCACTTGTCAGGGTGCCGAGGGGTCTTTCCTTGTCAGCGCCGAGAAAGCCACCTCGTTCCTTCCAGTGCACGCGAGTTTCACATCCTATAAGTCTCCAGTGATGACCACTGAGCTTGCCTGTCCGTTTCCTCTCCTGGCCTGGCGCCACTGTCTCCCCTGCCTCACCAGGATCTTGAATTTCTCACCTGCCGCCTTCTTTTTCCTCTTAGTTTTTCTGATTCTGTCTCTCGGTCTTTCAGACCTCTGGGCGGTGGGTGTCCATCTGCAGGGAAAATGCCCTTTCCTGTCCTGAGAGTGGGTTAGGGGCAGGGCCTGGCAGCAGCGGCCCCAGCTGCTCCTCCGTCCCAAGCCACAGCGGCCCCTCCAGGAAAGCCACAGCTGGGTGGGTGCAGGGGACACACTGACCCGTCAGGACATAGGAGTGGGGGCAGGCTGCCCAGGATGGGTCCCTGGGGGGCGAGAGGTCCGCCTGGAACACTTGCAGTTCCCTGGTGGCCGGTGAGGAAGGGGAGGCGGGGGAATCCGACCACACAGCATCTGCAGCAGCCAGACCTCCGGCGTCACCAAGGGTAACTGGCTCCTGCTCGTGGGTGCTTTTCCATCCATATTCTCCTGGGCCTGTCACCCCAGCAGTCAGACCCATTATACTGAAGAAGAAGTTGGCCAAGTCCAGGTCCCCCTGGAACCTTCCTCCTGCCCCTGCTGCCCCCCTGAAGAGATCCTGTGCTTCCGTTTCTTTCAGCATTCCCAAAAGCCGTGCTGGCCCCGTCCGCCATCCTGCAGCCCCGGCAGCACCCCCCCAAGATGCTCCTGCTGCTTCCAGAGGCGGGCCGGCCTGCCCTGTCCCCTGGACACAGCCCTCCTTCTGGGGCTCCGGGGCCCCCAGCTGGAGTCAGGACCACCCACCTGCCACCCCCCACCCTCCCACTGCCCACATCCTCCACTTCTGCCCCGACAAGGCTGCTCTCCACTCCAGTGGCCCCCCCAGTGCCTACTGCTGCCCTGCTGGGGACCCTCAGGCCTCCCTCACTCCTCCAGGGGGAGGTGGTGGGGACCCCTCCCTCACCCAGGGGCCCCGAGGCCCCACAACTGGCAACATGGCCCGCTCCCTGCCGGCACCTGGGAGCCATATACGAATCCGGGAGCCACTGGACAGAGCCTGGGTGTTCCCAGTGCTGGTGCGAGGTGGGTGCCAGGAGCCCTTGAGGTTGCCCTGGTCTGGCGTCGGGGGCCTTGTCGTGGCTGTAACTCCTGCTTTTGCTTCCAGGATGGGGAGGTGACCTGTGAAAAGGTGAGGTGTGAAGCTGCTTGTTCCCACCCGATTCCCTCCAAAGACGGAGGGTGCTGCCCCTCCTGCACAGGTGAGAGCAGGTGCCAGGGAAGGACGCCGTCCTGCCTCTTCCCTTCCCCCAGCCCTCCTGCAGCCGAAGGCTGTGCTCCACCTTTAGTGTGCATTGGACTCACTGGGAGGGCTTGTGAAACCACAGATGCCAGCCCTGCCCCAGAGCTCCTGATTCAGCAGATCTGCGATGGGGCCTGGGATGGGGCCCGAGAATGCATTTGTGACAAGTTCCCAGGGGATGCTGACGCAGCTGGTCTAGGGGCCACGCTTTGAGAACCACTTTCTATGCTGTAGTATCCCTCAAGGCGAGCTCGTCATCTTCTGGGCATCCTTTTTGAGGCTCATTCATTTGTTCTTTCCTTTGTTCATTCAGTCAATGAGCCTCTCCAGATCGACTCTGCAGGCCCCTTCCCCTGTCCCAATTCCCCTGCTGCAGCTGGAGGAGTCCTCATTTCTAAATTCTGTCCCAACCCCCCATTCCGACTCCCTCCCATCTGCTTGCAGCTTTTCATTTGCTTGTCATGGCAGTGAGGATAGAGACCCAACTTCTTAGCAGGTCCCTCACAGACCTCCTGGAAACTTGCCCTGCACAAGACTCGCTGGACTCCTGTTGAAATGCAGATTCCCGTCCAGTAGGTCTGGGGGGAGGCCTGAGAATCTTCATTCCTCTGATGCTCTCAGTGATAGGATGCCCAGGTTGCTGGACAGTTAGCAGCGGTTAAAACATCTTCCTAAAGATTAAAATGGAGGGGCTTGAGTATGTGTGGAGGGAAAAAAAAAGGATTAAGATGGAAATGCACTTAGTGATTTTCTTAATGATAATTGTGATCTTTTTACTATATCCCTACTATGCACTGAGCCCTGAAAATAAAGTACTGGATACTTTATAGCTGAGGTTTCAGATCCTTCAGGTCCCTTGCAGGGTACATGGTGGTATTCCCATTTTGCAGGGAAGACAACTGCGTCCCAGAGATGTCAATGGCATGTCCAAGTCCACTCAGGTGAACTGAGCGGGCAGACCAGGTTTTGAACCCAGGCCGCTTTTCCTGCCTTTTGGGAATAAAATGCTGTGCTCTGTTGACTTTGTGCTTATCAGACATGAATGGACCCTCCTGAGGCCATCAGGGGCTGATGCTTGCGGATGTCTCCTGGGTAGTTCCCCAGGGGTCTTAGGACCACACACTCAGGGTGCCTGAGTCTGCCGCCCCTGGGGCACCCAGGGCAGTCAGGGAAGGTTCCAGTTACGTCATGCCTGGAAAGTAGTGAGACCTCAAGTTTCCTCTTCTTTGAAGAGGTCTGATGCCACCACCTCCTGTTTGTCTTTCAAAGGCTGTTTTCACAGTGGCGTCGTCCGAGCTGAAGGGGACGTGTTTTCACCTCCCAACGAGAACTGCACCGTCTGTGTCTGCCTGGTAAGTATCACAGGATGCTCAAAGCCTCGTGGCTGTTTTCTTAACCTTTGGGGTTTCAGAGGAAGGGGGAAGACTGGACGTTGAAGGTGAGCTTGCTGAGTGGGAGGCAGAGTTCTCAGGTTGTGGATTTTGGTTAGAACCTGTAGTATTTAAAACGCTGGGGGAAGTGTAAAACCTGAAGGTCGTGGAGTCAGGGAGGCTTCTGCTGGGCAGAGAAGAGCCAACAGGCAAACAGGGTCTGTCTGTTGAGGACGGGGGAACCAAGCGCGCTGGAAACTTCCCACTGGGGAGGCTGTTTTTCTCTCCAGGCAAAATATTTGCCGACACAATAAAGATCTCCACGTCTGGGAGGCAGGAGGCTCCTTAGCAAAAGCACCTTGTTAAGGGTATTTTGCTTTAGGCAAATTTAGTCCTCCAAAAATAGTTTTTAAGCACCTACTGTGTGCAGACACCACTGGATGCTGTCACATGTATTTGATTTTGAGCACCCACTGCGCGCCGGGCCCAGGGTTGGTGCTTTTTATCCCTGTCCTCACCAAGGCTCCTGGCAGCTCTTCAGGGTCCGCTTTGTCGTCCCTATTCTATAGATGAAAAGGTGGAGGCTGGGAGGTGGCAGAGCTGGGGTTTGATCCGAGGTCTGTATGAGCCCAAAGTCCAGGCTCTGTCCACCAACCCACGCTGCTGCCCTCTGACAATCTCTCAAAGTGGCTCACACTTGTAATTCCAGCACTTTGGGAGACTGAGGCGGGAGGATCGCTTGAGGCCAGGAATTCAAGACCAACCTGGGCAACATAGCAAGACCCCATCTCTATAAAACATAGAAAAGAAAAATTAGCTGGGTATGGCGGTGTGCACCTGTAGTCCCAGCTACTCAGGAGGCTGAGGCGGGAGGATCACTTGAGCCCTGGAGTTTGAGGATGTAGTGAGCTATGATGATGCCACTGCACTCCAGCCTGGGTGACAGAGTGAGACCTTGTCTCTAAAAACAAGTGGCTCTGGCTGGGCGCGGTGGCTCACGCCTGTAATCCTAGCACTCTGGGAGGCCGAGGTGGGCGGATCGCTCGAGGTCAGGAGTTTGAAACCAGCCTGAGCAAGAGCGAGACCCTGTCTCTACTATAAATAGAAAGAAATTAATTGGCCAACTAATATATATATAGAAAAAATTAGCCGGGCATGGTGGTGCATACCTGTAGTCTTAGCTACTCGAGAGACTGAGGCAGGAGGATCGCTTGAGCCTAGGAGTTTGAGGTTGCTGTGAGCTAGGCTGATGCCACAGCACTCACTCTAGCCTGGGCAACAAAGTGAGACTCTGTCTCAAAGGAAACCCCAAAAAACAAGTGTTTCCTGCTCTGGCGTGGAGGGCGGAAGCTGCAGCATGATATCAGCTACTGCATGACTGATTTCTGGAGCTACTCTTGTGTGTCAGGCCGGTGCACAGCGGCCCAGGGCTTTCGTGCGTGATCTCGTTGCACGTAATCGCTGGCAAGCCCCGAGCGAGGCGCAGATTCCAGTCCATCTCCAGGGAGACCGAGGCTCAGAGATGTGATGCGCTTTGCCCAAAGTCTCGTTAGCGGAGGAACAGACACTGGGACTCAGGTCTGGCTGACTCCAAAGTGGGGGCTTTTGGGTCTTAAAGCCCAATTTTTCAAATTTGTTTTGAAAGTTAATTCTTTGAATAGCCAGTATGAGCCACGTGGTTGAAAAGTGAGACGCACAGGGGGGTGCAGGAGTGACCGTTCTCCACCCGTCAGCACCCTGCGGAGCGTCCGGCACCTGTGCGTAAGGAGGGGTGCGTGCCCTGCCCCTGGCCTGGCCTGGTCTTTTCTACGAAGCAATGTGTCTTGGCAAAGGGGATGTTCTAAACCACACCGGAATAAACACGGGAACCTGGTCCCTGTGACCTCGGCAGCGTTGAAGGTCTCGGCTGGCTTCCTCCAGGCAGCTTTGGTGTGGGAAGGGCGTGGTGTAAAATGGGGAGCGAGCCCTGTTCCACCCCCTGCAGCCTCGGCGCCATCTCTCGCCTCCTCCTCAGGCTGGAAACGTGTCCTGCATTTCCCCCGAGTGTCCCCCCGGCCCCTGCCAGACCCCTCCGCAGTCTGATTGCTGTACTTGTGTCCCAGGTAAGTGACTCTCTTGGGGCATTTTGCTTGTTTTGTGTATGTAAGGGAGGAGGGATGTCTTGGAGTATGTGTTGGGGCAGGGAGAATGGAGGAGGGAGGAAGGAGAGTGGTGTCTGCTTTAGAAACTCAGACCAGGCAAAGCATTTCAAATTGTCTGTATCGAGCAACTACGATGTGCACACCTACTGTGTGCACGCCTACTGTGTGCACGCCTAATGTGTGCACGCCTACTGTGTGCACGCCTAATGTGTGCGTGCCTACTGTGTGCACACCTACTGTGTGCATGCCTAATGTGCGCATGTCTACTGTGTGCATGCCTACTGTGTGCACGCCTAATGTATGCTAGACCGTGCTCATAGCCTGGCCTGCCCCCTGCCCCAGGAGGTACCTTCAGAGTCTATCCTTGGCATTGCTGTCTCTAGATGGGGAGGGGTCTCCCCTTAGTTGTTCCTTTGTTTTTTAGCACAGTTTGTCGTGGCCCGATTACAGAATGGGGGATGACATACACAGAACATATACATAAGATCCAGACAGACAGGATTGGCTGTAGTCCCACAAGAAAAAAGGATACAGAGACAAGAGATGGTTTTAGACTGCAGCACTGGAAAAGTGCTTGTCAATTTATTATATACAGTTTAATATACAGCTGTATAATATACAGCTTGGGCAAGCCCCCCACAGCTATTTTCTCATGCCAGCTACTTTCCCAGCTACTTTTTGGTACATGACTTCCCACGACCAACAATACCTGCTTTTCCAGTCAAAGCAAACAGCATGGCCTTCTACAAGCGATCTCTTTGATGTTTTATACTGCTTTTGGATAACAAACAATCTCGGCTCGAGTGCGAGACCTTGAGTCCTAGACCTAGATCCTAGTCCTAGATCCTAGTCTTGCAAGTGCCTAGCACTGCATGCTAGTTACCAGGCAACCTCGGCTTGCACGCAAGGCCATAGGTTCTTGGCCGTTTGCCTGGAGAGGCAGTTTCTTCAGCTGGTCAACAAGCCACGTCCTGCTAATTGTGGGAACAAGCAATGGGCTCCCGTTCTGCTGACTTGGGGTCTCAGCCAATCTGACCCTGGGACGGCTCGCTTCAGCTTCCTTCATGGTTCTCTTGCCTGGGATGGCCTTGTCACAGATATTCCCGGCCAGCTCTGTGCCCCTTGCTGTGTGGGGAACTTGCCAGCACTTGAGCTCACTGAATCCTTGTGTCGACACTGTAGGAGTACTATTCATGGCCCATTTTACAGATGAGAAAACTGAGGCTCTGAGAGATCAAGTCACTGCCCGAAGACACACAACCAGTTAGCCATGGAGCAGAACTTGAACTTAAGTCTACCCAAGTCCAACATTGGTGTTCTTTTAAAATATTTTTTCTTTACTTTGAAGTGTTATATTTTTTAAAAATGACGTTATTTTTGCATCGTCATTATAGGCCCTATGAGTAGGAACTGTCATCAGCAGTACAGATGAGGAAACCGAGGCTTCGGGAGCTTTCCGTATCTTGCCAAAGTCACTCGCTAGTGAGTTGTGTAGTGAGGATTTGAACCCAGGTGGTCCAGCTAAAGGCAGGTGGGCCTGCGCAGTATTTGAGGCTATTTTTTTTTTTTTTTTTTTGAGGCAGAGTCTCACTTTGTTGCCCAGGCTAGAGTGAGTGCCGTGGCGTCAGCCTAGCTCACAGCAACCTCAATCTCCTGGGCTCAAGCAATCCTCCTGCCTCAGCCTCCTGAGTAGCTGGGACTACAGGCATGCGCCACCATGCCCAGCTGATTTTTTCTATATATATTAGTTGGCCAATTAATTTCTATTTATAGTAGAGACGGGGTCTCGCTCTTGCTCAGGCTGGTTTCAAACTCCTGACCTTGAGCAATCCGCCCTCCTCGGCCTCCCAGAGTGCTAGGATTACAGGAGTGAGCCACCACACCCAGCCTGTTTTTCATCGGGGATCTTCAGATCAGAGGCTCTCACTAAATCCTCATAACCCCCAAGGGTGGCACCATTCCCAGATCTTTGTCTTTGGTGTAGGGGGCTGTCACTTCTTATTTCTTTTTTCCTCTACTCTAGCTGTTTGGGGCTCCCCCTGCCTTTTGGCTGAGGACCTCATCTTGCATGTGACTTGTTCTCTGCCGGTTTTGCGTAGTGACTTGTTTGGTGTCGGGGTTTGGAGGTGGAGAAGTGCTCTGGGTTCCCGGCCCAGAGTGTGCTGTGGAGCGTAGTGGGTGGGTGTCAGCCGCCCTAGGGCCCCCCACCCACTCGCTCCCCTGGTTCTTTGGCTGCCCCCACCCACAGACCTTGAGCCGCCTCTCCCTTTCTCATCTGCAGTGAGATGCTATTTCCACGGCCGGTGGTACGCGGACGGGGCTGTGTTCAGTGGGGGTGGTGACGAGTGTACCACCTGTGTCTGCCAGGTAAGGAGGCAGAGAGTCCTAGCGGGTGACGGGGACAGGGGACAGGATGTAGGACTTTACCCAGGATGGCTTGACCAGGACAGAATGAGCTGCTATGCAGCAGAAGGGAAACTGAGGCAGCAAACCTACTATAGGGATTCCCCAGGCCCTCCCAAGTCTCCTTGAAGTTCATTCTTAAGCACTGCTGTTTATAGAGCTGGGGACATGGCCAAGCACAAGAGGTCCCCCATACCCTCAGTCCAGAAGCCCACGGCCGAAGCAGGCCATGGCCAGGTGACCAGGAATCCTGAGGCCTCATGGAGGGCGAGATGCCAGGGGGCGACCCGAGGCGGCAGGGAGTGGGTGCTGTGCCTGGCAGAGGGCCCCGTGTGGGAGATGGTGGAGGACTGAGAGCGGCCATCCTGGCTGGAGGTGGGGCCGTGAGCAGGGGTCCTGCCTCGGTTGGGTCCCTAGGAGTGGGGCTGTGTGGACGATTTACTGAGGGAGTGCTCTCGGGACAGATGGGGGGCAGCAGGCCTAGGCAGGGCAGTGCAGGGTGCTCTTGGGTTGAGCCCTGGGGAGCTCTGGAGGGGGACTGTGCCTGGGAGCCTGGCCCTGTGCCCCAGCGTGAGCCGGTTGTACAGACCCTCTTTGCGGCCCGGGCAGTATGGGGAAGTGACCATGCAGGACCTGGCACATTTGCAGGGCATTCCCCCAGCCTCACACCCCAGTTCTCGATGAAGGACTGGCCTGTCCCCCCAACCCCCACTCCCTGGAGACTTCTTTGTCACTACTACTTGAGGGGACAGGGAGGGTGACGGCAGCCCGCCAGCATCCTCTTTAGCCCTCTGTGGCCTAGGGTGGGGGCTGCCCTCACTGGCCTGTGGCCCTTGGCTCTCTTCCAGAATGGGGAGGTGGAATGTTCCTTCATGCCCTGTCCAGAGCTGGACTGTCCCCGAGAGGAGTGGTGGCTGGGCCCTGGACAGTGCTGCTTCACCTGCCGGGAGCCCACGCCCATGACAGGTGAGGCCGTCTCCGGGCTTGGGTGCCCCGGGGAGGGAGGCTGAACCTCACCTGCTGAGACTGTTAGCGTGTGTGTTAGTGGTATCTGTGTGCGAGTGTGTGTGCATGTGCCTGTGTATGAGTGTGTCTGTGTTTTGTGTGGTATGTCTGCATGTATGTGTTTGTGTGAGTGGTGTCTGTGTGTGTGTGTTGTATCTGTGTGAATATGCATGTACATGTGCATGTAAGTGCATGGACGAGTGTGTCTGTGTGTGTGAATATGCCTGCGTGAGTGTGCATGTTTGTGTGTCTGCTGTGTCTATGTGAATGTGTGTGTGTAAGTATACATTTGTATGAGCATGTCTGTGTGAGTGTGTGTAGTTTGTGTGTGTGTGTCTGTGTCCGGTGTCTATCCTGGGGGTGGTGCTGTAGGTCTGGCGGGCACTGGAGCCCGCTGTCTTTCCTCCCCCCCGTCCGCTGCCAGGCTGCTCTCTCGACGACAACGGGGTTGAGTTTCCGATTGGACAGATCTGGTCGCCCGGTGACCCCTGTGAGTTATGCATCTGCCAGGTGAATGACAACCTGCTCGCCTTCAGCTGCTTTACCCGCTGCCCGCCCGCTGCCGGAGGAGACCCAGCTTCTCCCCTCCAGAGGCTGGGCCCCCGCAGGCTGCCTCGGTCTCCCTCCCGTGCTGTCAAGCTCCACTCTTGCAGAAAGGGCCCGGGCCCACTTTCCCTGCTCTTGGTAGAGGTTCCAGGACAACAGAGCTCAGCAACCCGCCTTGTGACCCATGCGTGACACTCTGTGTGTGTGCAGGCAGCTGCTAGCAGCAGGAGTTGGCACTAGGTGTCCTCACGGAAGGCTTTTCTGGGCCCGGATGGCCAGGGGAGCTGGGCTGCCCGGGACCCAGGAGCTAGGGCCGTTTCTAGGAAATTGCAATGCTTTCTTCGTGAAGGTGAATCATTGCCCAGCCAATGTTCAGACTCTTTAAAAAAAAGAAAAAAAAAAGGCCAGGAGCGGTGGCTCACACCTTTAATCCTAGCACCCTGGGAGGCCGAGGCGGGAGAATCGCTTGAGGTCAGGAGCTTGAAACCAGCCTGAGCAAGAGCGAGACCCCATCTCTACTAAAAATAGAAAAATTAGCCAGGTGTGGTGGTGAGTGCCTGTAATTCCAACTACAGGGAGGCTGAGGCAGGAGGATCGCTTGTGTGCAGGAGTTTGAGGTTGCTGTGAACTAGGCTGACGCTGCTACACTGCAGAGTGAGATTCTGTCTCAAAAAAGAAAAAAAAGGAAACTTTGTATGGCACTTGGTCTTCTGAAACAGACATTTTTGGTGCAATAGTTTTCTATATAAATAGGATTTTATTGTACTCCATAAGTTCAGGGTGAGCCAGGGTTTCAGGGAAAAGCTGAGGCAGGAATTTGGATGGGCTAAGGTGCTGCCTTTGGCCGCCACTGGAGGGGGACAGGAAGCCTAGGGGACCACAAGCTCTGCCTTTCCTTCTCCTTAAATATGTGAAACCTTTCTGGAAGGCTCACATCACATTTCCCAAGTAGCTGATCCTCTTTAGGGGGGACTTGCCACCTCCCAGCCGCATCATGGCACCCTTAGGGCACGCCTTGGCCAGTTTGCAACGTTGCCCTTTCTTGGGGGGTGGGGAGGCAGGGCAACATTGCCCTTTCTTGGGGGGTGGCGTCACAGGTGGGGTCTTGGTGAAGGTCCTCCTTCCTTCAGGCAGATGGCTCTGTGAGCTGCAAGAGGACAGACTGTGTGGACTCCTGCCCTCACCCGATCCGGATCCCTGGACAGTGCTGCCCAGACTGTTCGGCAGGTAATCCCCTGCCCGGCACCCCTCGCCCCAGGGGAGGGCGTCCCCGGGGTTCCCCCATCCAGTTCACCTGCACCAGGCTCCTCTCTGCCAAGCACCACATGGGCTTCATCTCGTGTCAGCCTCTCCGCAGCCCTGAGGGGCAGCTCCTATTTACAGATGGGGAAACTGAGGCTCAGAGAGGCAAAGCTGCTTGCCCGAGGCAGGTCCTATCTGGGTACTGGAGGTAGATGTGAAGGCACAGAGTTTAGGGCCCAGGTGGGTCATGTAGGAACTGTACCTGTGACATAGTTAGAGAACAGCGAAGGGAGATAAACACGATACTTTATTTTTTCATGGCAATTTTTACCTTTTCCATGATTTCAAAAATAACATTTTGTTGCAAAAAATACAGACAGCTTAAATGAAAACCAATTAAAAGGGCTCCTGACCACTGTTAATCTTGTGGTCATGCCCTTCTCGTCTCCTCGCAGTGCACACGCACGCACACATGTGTAATATTTACTGACGTGTATTATGAGTGTTTTTTCTTATACAATCTTTCCGCACTGTGTCGCCACCCGCTTTTGCACTGACCAGCAAGTGATGAGATCGTCAAGGTGGCGTCATTTAGGCCGGGCCTGGGGGCGGCAGGACCCAGAGAGGGAGCATGTGGGGCTTGAGGTGTGGCTGTGGGGGAGGGGCAGAGAGGACGCTAGGGGGGGCAGCTGTGAGGCCCCGACACCCCCTGTGCCTCCCGGTCCCACCGGGGGAGGGGGCAGAGGAGGAATCTGGGGTGAGGACACCAGAGGCTGGGACACTGAGACACCTTTGCTGAATCCAGCGGGGCAAGAGTCAGCGCCCAGCTCAGATGCCCAGTTCAGACAAGTGTTTTGTCCCCTCCCTCACCCCCGGGTGACTGCCTCGGAGGCGGAGGCACATGGCCTGACCTTTGCCTTCCAGTTAAGCCTCCGACCTTTGCCCTAGTGGGGAGCCGGGTCGCTGGCCCCTGGCCGGCGCTGCTCACCACGTGCTCTCTGGCAGGCTGCACCTACACAGGCAGGATCTTCTACAACAACGAGACCTTCCCGTCCGTGCTGGACCCGTGTCTGAGCTGCATCTGCCTGGTACGGACCACCGGCCCCGCCCCATCTCTGGAAAGTCCCGGGCGACTGCCGTCAACTCCCGATCCCCAGATGCAAGGATCCAGAGCTCCCCCAAGAGAAGGGTCGCTTCTGGTTCATGAGACAGGGCCAGAGAAATATTTTTAAGCCCAGCTGGCAAAAGTCCTCTGCTTCTGAGTTAGCAGGGAGAGTCTTGGGGGCTTCTCTGAGTGTAAAACGGGGCCCAGGGATTCCGGCCGAGGGTAGGGAAGAGGTGGGCAAGCCCTATACGGGGCTCTACCGGAGAGCACTGAGCCCCGAGGGACGGGTCATTTGCTTAAGACCCTGCAGCTGGTTAGTGAAGGTCCGAGCATGGTGTCCTAGCATTGACTCTGGGATGCACGTTTCCACCCCTCAGGCACGCCGCCTCTCGGGCTGAACAAGCATGTTAGATAGAAGTATAATTTAGTATTTGAAAAATGAAAAAAAAAATCCTCATTGCTTTTCTCGTCGAGACTGTTAATGCCGAGGGGAGCTCCCTTGCTGGCGTGGCGTGGGTGGGAGCCTCGGCCGGGCGTGGGTGGGAAAAGCGACGTGGCCTGCAGAAGATTGGGAAACTCGGGGTAAACATCCGTGTGGCCATTTACATCCACGGGGGTGTTTACCCTGAGTGACCCATGGCGCCGGCCCCGTTTGCTCACAGCCACGTGCTGTGGGGAGCTTTGGCCTCTGGGTCCTCCTTTCTTCTTGGGTCTTGGTGCTTAACCTTTCTGGGTGGTTCATGCAACATGCACTTGTATGTTTTTTTTTTTTTTTTTGAGACAGAGTCTCGTTTTGTTGTCCAGGCTAGAGTGAGTGCCGTGGCGTCAGCCTAGCTCACAGCAACCTCAAACTCCTGGGCTCCAGTGATCCTTCTGCCTCAGTCTCTCGAGTAGCTGGGACTACAGGCATACGCCACTATGCCTGGCTAATTTTTTATATATATATCAGTTGGCCAATTAATTTCTTTCTATTTATAGTAGAGACGGGGTCTCGCTCTTGCTCAGGCTGGTTTTGAACTCCTGACCTTGAGCAATCTGCCCGCCTCGGCCTCCCAAGAGCTAGGATTACAGGCGTGAGCCACAGCGCCCGGCCTGTTTTTTTTTTTTTTTTAATTTATTTTAACTTTGTTTAGCTGGGACTATAGGCACATGCCATGATGCCTGGTTAATTTTTAAATTTTTTGTAGAGATAGGGTCTTGCTATATTGTCCCAGCTGGTCTCAAAACGTCTGGCCTCAAGTGGTCTTCCTGCCTCAGCCTCCCAAAGTACCGGGACTGTAGGCATGAGCCACGCACCCAGCCAGCAGGCACTTGTTGGCGGAGGAGCTCTGTGGACAAGGCCAGACCCTTGCCCTTGTGGAGCTTGCGTTCTAGCAGGAAAATGGACCCTAACTGAGTAGATGCCATCCCTGCCGCCTGCTGCACCGTGGCTTCTGCCACAACGTGGGCACTCAGTGGCCGCGAGACCTGTGCTTTCCTGAGTGTCCACCAACCGCCCTGAACAAAGGGCCTTGCACGTTTTCCGTGTCTTGCAGCTGGGCTCAGTGGCCTGTTCACCTGTGGACTGCCCCGTCACCTGCACCTACCCTTTCCACCCTGACGGGGAGTGCTGCCCTGTGTGCCGAGGTGAGTGGACCAGCCACCCCCGCCCAGCGCTCCTGGGTCGGCCTCGGCCCTCACGGCCCCGCCTCTGCCTCCGCAGACTGCAACTACGAGGGGCGGAAGGTGGTGAACGGCCAGGTGTTCACCTTGGACGAGGAGCCCTGTACCCGGTGCACCTGCCAGGTGAGCTGAGCCTGGGAGCCCCGGAGCTGCCCGGCCAGGGGGCTGCTGCTTGCCTTTTGTCCATTTGCAAAACACGCAGCCCCGTAGCCCATGTGAGTCCACCCTCCTCCTGCCATTCGTCAGCTTTTTGAAAAAAATATATAATTTCATTGGTGTTTTTTTTTTCTCAGTCCTTGAAAACCCAGCTCCTTACACTGGGGGGCAGCACCCACAGGTCTAGATCAGGGTGGGGGTGTTAGGTCCCTGGGGGCCTCCTGAGGTCTGTCCGGACCACCCTATGTGAATGGCACCACTCACGTAGAAACGTAGCTTCACATGCAGCTGGGGAAGCAGGTAGGCGTCAAAGACACTCGCTTCGGAAGTGTCCCCGACAGCTGCGTCCTCCCTCTGTTTTGAATGACGAACGTCACAACATCCTTGTCCTTGTCAGGCGCAGTTGTGCAGTGAACAGGCTGCGCTGGCCATGGCCCTTGTGGACATGACCATTGTTCCTTCTTTTCTTTGTCATCTTGGAAGCGAGGACTCGAAAGAGCCACTCTTCACTTTAATTAACTGTGAGGACACCCTTGGTTCTGGCCGTCTCCGGCCTGTCGGTGGGCGTCCTGGTGGAGCAGTGGCTTCCTTACGGCAGCCCCGCTGCGGTGGCTTCCCCTGGTCTCCGGGCGCGGGCCAGGCTCTGCAGCCTCTGTCCCGGTCTTCCCGTGGTCCCGCTGCTGGTGCAAGAGCCCCTTGCGGACACTGCCCTGGGCGGGCAGGAGGCTCCGGGCTTCCTCATGGGTGTCTTCTGCTTCCCCAGCTGGGAGAGGTGAGCTGTGAGAAGGTCCCCTGCCAGCGGGCCTGCGCCGACCCCTCCCTGCTCCCCGCAGACTGCTGCTCCACCTGCCCAGGTAAGCGGGCCTCGGGGTCCTGGACTTCCACTGCCATCCTCTTCTCCTTCACTCTTCTTCCCAGAAACGTGGAACTTATCAAGGGCCGGATGTGAGAAACCCAGGCTCAGAGAGGGAAGCGGCTTGCTCGAGGGTGTACAGCCGTGGCAGGGCTTGCCGACACTCGACCAGTGCTCAGAATGCCATGCCAGGATGTGCCGCCTGACATACTTGTTTGTTTACTGTACCTTTTCCTTCCCCAGTACCTCCTTCCTTAATCTGTTCCTCTGCTTTCTTCTTTACTTTACAACTTAGGAACTGCATCTGTCTTGCAGAAGGGTAGTTGCTAACGTGCTCTGAGCACTCATTATGTGTCTACATCCCATCTTCCCAGCCGCCCTTGAGACAGGCATTCTTGTTGTTGCCCTTTGCCAGGTGAGGAAACTGAGGCACAGAGAGGTGAAGGGATGTGCTCAAGGTCATTCCTGAAAATGACTGACTCATCTGTCTGCCTTGCTCCATTGTTTGTGTACATCCATGCGGATCTTTTTGCAGAGTTACAAATAGGATGCGACGACCTGCCACGCACCTAGTTCCAAAGCCCTGTCCTGCTGCGGCTCACAGCCGCCGTTTCGAAAGCTCCCAGATACCCTCCCAGGCTGGTTTGCCTCCCTCCTGCCCGTTCAGATGGCATTTAGGTGGCTTCTTTCTTTCTCTCTTTTCTATCTATAATAGAACTACTGGGAAAAGTCTTTGGGCAGACAATATTTTTTTCAGATCTTGTGAGTAGCGTTCAGACCCTGTGGTTACTAGGTGGAGTCCCTGGGCCCTGGGGCATCAGAGCAGTTTCTGTAACTCCCAGGACAAGTCGCCAGAAAGGCCCTAAAGGAAGAAGGAACCTGCTGACTCCCTATTCCCACCAATTCTACAACTCTGTGTTTAGAATTTTAATTTTTTAAATTAACTATATCCATAAAGTACCCTAAGTGTGGCTTATTTTATGTTTTTTTTTAAAAAACTTTTTTTATTATAAATTGACAATTTATAATTGTTTAAATTTTATGAGCACAAAGTGATGCTACAATTTATGAACATGATATGGAATAATGAAATCAAGCTAGTTAACACAGTATCCGTCGCCTTGGATACTTAACATTTTTGTGGTGAGAACATTGGAAATGTACTCTCTTAGCAATTTTAAACGTACAATGTTCTGTTATTAACTTGGTTCACCACCCTGTGCAATAGAAGTAAAAACAATATTCCTCCTGTCTGAGAATTTTTTTTCCCTTTTGGCCATCGTCTCCCCAGTTTCCCCAACCCCAGCCTCCGAAACCACCATCTACTCGCTGCTTCTATGGGTTCCACTTTTTTAGGTTCCACATATAAGTAAGATCGTGCGGTGTGTGTCTGCCTGGTTTATTTCAGTTAGCGTAGTGTTCTCTGATTCCATCCATGTTGTCACGAATGGCAACGTGAGCCGGCAGCCAGTCTCTAGAACGCCGGGGGAATGAGATCTGTCAGCTCGCAGAGGCACTTGTGGTGGTTAAAACAAAATAAATCTATAAAATGCTAAACAGTTCCCAACACAATGCATTTGCACGTGGTACATTGAAAGGCTGAATAGTATTCCATTGTGGGGAATGGAATGTAGCACATTCTCTTTGCCCATTCATGTGCTGATGGACACTCAGGTGGATTCTATAACTTGGCCACCGTGAATAGAGCTGCAGTGCACATGGGCCTGAAGACATCTCTTCAACAAACTGACTTCACATCTTTTGGGTAAATACCCAGAGCGGGATTGCTGGGTCTATTTTATGTTTTTAAACTTCTAGGAAGACAGGGAATTTTTTTCATCACTGATCTGTAGCCTGGATTTCCTCTTGTATAAAATATAAAATATCTGTTTAACTCCTTTGCCTTTTTTTTTTTTTTTTTCGAAGAGGCAGGGTCTTGCTCTGTCACCCAGGCTGGAGTGTAATGGGGTCATCATAGCTCATTACAGCCTGGAACTCCTGGATTCAGGCGAGCCTCCCACCTCAGCCTCCTGAGTAGCTGAGACTACAGGCGTACACCACCACGGCTCATTTTTGTATTTTTCATAGAGATGGGGTCTTGCTATATTGCCCAAGCTGGTCTTGAACTCCTGGCCTCAAGCAATCCTCCTGTCTTGACCTCCCAGAGTGCTGGGATTACAGGCATGAGCCACTGCGCCTGGCCTCCTTTACCTTTTTTTTTTTTGAGACAGAGGCTCACTCTGTTGCCCAGGCTAGAGTGAGTGCCGTGGTGTCAGCCTAGCTCACAGCAACCTCAAACTCCTGGGCTCAAGCGATCCTCCTGCCTCAGCCTCCCGAGTAGCTGGGACTACAGGCATGTGCCACCATGCCTGGCTAATTTTTTCTATATATATTAGTTGGCCAATTAATTTCTTTCTATTTTTAGTAGAGACGGGGTCTTGCTCTTGCTCAGGCTGGTTTTGAACTCCTGACATGGAGCAATCCGCCTGCCTTGCCCTCCCAGAGTGCTAGGATTACAGGCGTGAGCCACTGTGCCCGGCCTCTCCTTTACTCTTTTGAAGAGTATGTCCTGTTTTTAGGGCGGCTCTTCAGATGTGTGTGTTGATCTACTTGCTGTTAGGACAGTGGGACTGGGAACATCCACCGAGTGTATAAATTCATTATGTTGGAAACTGTTTAGTGTACTTTATAGATTTCACTTTGTTTTAACCACTGCAAATGCCTCTGCAAGCTGATAGATATTCCCCCAGCGTTCTAGAGACTAATTGCTGGCTAACGCGCCAGGCGGTGTGTTGAGCCCTCTGCCCGTATTACCTCACTTAAATGCTCCTGAGAACGGCTGGGCGTGGCTGCCTCGTTATCTCCATTTTGCAGATGGGGAAACGGAGGCTCAGAGAAGGTAAGCTCTAGATGGTGGTGTTGGACCCAAGCCTCGGTCTCTCTCATTGCTTACCCTGTGCTCTTTCCCACTCCTTGCCTGTCTCCCAGTGGGGAAACTGAGGCCCAGAGAGGTGACCCTGCTGCGCCCGGCTCCTTCTGGAACACACTGCCCTGGCTACGTTTGCCACACGCTCTTCCTAACAAGAGCTCTCTTTAGGAAAAACAACTTTTTATTGAAATAGAATATGAATTATTATCTTTTGATGATTTTTAAAAGCTGTAACAGTTTTCTTGATATGAGTCATACACTCTACAATTCACACGTTTAAAGTGTGTGATTCAGTGGTTTTGAGTATGTTCATAGAGTTGTGCAACCGTCCTCTTAATGATTTTTTTTTCTCTTAATGATTTTTTTTTTTTTTTTTTGAGACAGAGTCTCGCTTGTTGTCCAGGCTAGAGTGAGTGCCGTGGCATCAGCCTAGCTCACAGCAACCTCAAACTCCTGGGCTCAAGCAATCCTGCTGCCTCAGCCTCCCGAGTAGCTGGGACTACAGGCATGCGCCACCATGCCCGGCTAATTTTTTTTATATATATATTAGTTGGCCAATTAATTTCTTTCTATTTAATAGTAGAGACGGGGTCTCGATCTTGCTCAGGCTGGTTTCGAACTCCTGACCTCGAGCAATCCGCCCGCCTCAGCCTCCCAGAGTGCTAGGATTACAGGCGTGAGCCACCACGCCCGGCTTCTTAATGATTTTTTAAATGTGATCATCCTAGTTTTTTTTTATATGCTTGACAACATCCGTCTCCTTTATCTGCCGTTGAAACTCTTCCTCCTTTTGCTGCTTCACTCCTCATTTTCCTCTTGCTGAGCTTCCTCCTTCCCTTACAGAGGTTCCTGACTTACTAATGGTTCGACTTGATGATTTTTCAACCTTCCGATGATGTGAACCTGTCCGTACTTTGAATTGTGATCTTTTCCCCTGGGCTAGGGATACGTGGTACACGAGATATTCAACACTTTGTTATAACATAGGCTTTGTGTTAGATGATTTTGGCCAACTGCAGGCGAGCATGAGGGTTCTGAGTGCGTTTAAGGTGGGCTAGTCTGCGCTCTGATGTGTTTTTAGGTGTAGTAAGCGCATTTTTTACTTAGGATGGGTTTGTTGGGATGTAGCCCTGTCGTCAGTCGACGGGAATCTGTATTTGTTTTTCCCCTGTGTATCGAGCCCTCACCAGGCTCTATGCTGAGACTGTAAACAAATTTTCTTTAAGTAGACTTTATTTATATATTTATTTATTTAGAGACAGAGTCTCACTCTGTTGCCCTGGCTAGAGTGCCGTGGCATCAGCCTAGCTCACAGCAACCTCTAAGTCCTGGGCTCGAGCGATCCTGCTGCCTCAGCCTCCCAAGTAGCTGGGACTACAGGCATGCACCACCATGCCCAGCTAATTTTTTCCATATATTTTTAGTTGGCCAATAAATTTCTTTGTATTTTTAGTAGAGACGGGGGAATCTCCCTCTTGCTCAGGCTGGTTTTGAACTCCTGACCTTGAGCGATCCTCCCGCCTCGGCCTCCCAGAGTGCTAGGATTACAGGTGTGAGCTACCGCACCCTGCCTTAAATAGACTTTATTTTTTAGAATGGTTTTGGGTTCATAACAAAATTGAATGGAAAATACAGAGAGTTCCCATCTACCCCGACTCCACTTCTACCACATACCCACAGCCCCCATTATCAACACCCACACCAGGATGGCATATTTGTTATAATTTCAAGCCTACAGTGACATGTCATTAACGCCCAGAGTCTGTAGTTTACGTTGGGGTTTAGGCTGAGACTCTCCATGTACCCTGTCATTCAGAATCACGCTTCTCCCCCCCCCCCAAACTCTGAGAATCAGTCCTTATTCTTATGCCCATTTTATTTATTTATTTATTTGAGACAGTGTCTCACTCTGTTGCCCCGGCTAGAGTGCCGTGGCATCAGCCTAGCTCACAGCAACCTCAAAGTCCTGGGCTTAAGCAATCCTCCTGCCTCAGCCTCCAGAGTAGCTGGGACTACAGGCATGCGCCACCATGCCCGGCTAATTTTTTCTATATATTTTCGGTTGGCCAATTAATTTCCTTGTATTTTTAGTAGAGACGTGGTCTCGCTCTTCTCAGGCTGGTTTCGATCTCCTGACCTTGAAGCAATCCTCCTGAATCGGCCTCCCAGAGTGCTAGGATTACAGGCGTGAGCCACCTAGCCTGGCCTTCTTATGCCCATTTTATAGATGGGGAGACGGGGGCCCAGGGGAGTGACTTTGCCTTGTGCAAGGTCGCACGGTGAACTGCCCCCCTTTGTTCATGGTTCCTCTTCAGTCTTCTCTCCCGAGGGCAGGAGCTGGCTGGTGTTGACCAGGTGTGCCGAGGCCTCTCCAAGGACGAGGCTTGGGTGTCTGTCCCCTGCCCTGCTTGTCCCAGAGCCACCTCAGCCACCGGGAAGAACTACTGTGCATCCCGTTTCCCCTCCCCTCTCTAGATTCTCCGTCTCCTCTGGAAGGAAGGCCGGGGCTCTCCCCTCCCGGAGACATGGAACTCAGCAAAGCTGCTCGGAGCCCCCGCGGAGACGCCACAGCCCCTGTCAACTGCAGCGCCTGCCCGGGGCCCCCGCCGGCGTCACCCCCAAGGCCGGCGCTCCGTCTGCTCCAGCTCCTCCTGAGGGCGAACCTGTCTAACACACAGACTTCACCCGCGGGCGCTCAGGCTGCACCCTCGCCCGCTCTCGGGCCGCGGGCCACTTTCCCAGGGGAGCCCCGGGCCGTCCAGTCCCCTCAACTCTCTCCAGGGCCTGCGACCCCCCCAGGACCCTCCACTCTACCTCCAGCCTCTCCGGGGGCTCCTCAGCCGCCACCTGTGACTCCGGAGCGCTCCTCCTCGGCCCCTGAGCCCCGGACGGCCTCCAGGTGGCCGCCTCTGCCTGCCACCCTCCTGACTGAAGCTTCAGCACTTTCCACGACAGACCGCAGCCCCTCAGAGACCCGCGTCAGCCCCCTCAGGCCTCGCACGCTCTCTCCTGCCACCGCCAGCCTCTCCGAGGCCCTCGCGGCCACCGCCCGCCCTGGCCCCCAGCACCCGCCGGCGGGCACCCCACGGCGGGAAGAGTCCACCACGTAAGCAGGTCACCGGGCCTGGGAGACTCCGGACAGAGGAGGCTCTGCCAGTGGCCCAGGGCGCGTGCAGGGCGGCTCCGGGCGCGAACTGGCAGGTGGCGCTGGGGTGCCCTCCCTCGGGGCTCCTTGTGGCGTGGAAGCTCCCAGGCTGGATGCGGCCTTGCTCCCCAGGAGCACTGGGAATGTGCTGGAAGAATGAAGCAAATGGAGCTGTCCACTGTCAGCGTCCTCCCTGGACCACACGCCGCTCATCGTCGGAGAAAGGGCTGCCACGCTCGCCCCCGGAGGAGGAGTGCCGCACAGGCCGGGACTGCGCCGCCATCCTCACGTGTCCTCCTCTGGCATTTCCCGATTAAAGCTTGTCTCGGTTTCCCCAGGCTGCCCTGCTCATTCCCTTCTCGCCTGGGGGAAGGTGGGACACATCACCCCAAGCCCACAGGAGGTGAACGGGTGCCCACCCTAACCCGGCTGCTTGGGGGAGAAGCGGGCACCGCCCGGGGCTGGGATGGGGAGGGGTCTTGTGTAAGCGCCTGGCGGCTTTGGCGTTGGGAGACTTGTGGAGTGAGAGGGAAAAGACGATGGAGAGGGCCTGGCAGGGCGGGCTCCTGGGAAGGAAGCTCTGAGGAAATCACAGACGACGGTTTCTTAGGGCGTGTTCTCGGCACGAACACCTGTGGGCAGGAGGCAGGCAGGAGGGAGATTCGGGCTGTGGGGTGGTCCCGAAGCCTCAGCCAGCCCCTCTGGGAGCTCTGAGGCTAAGACGGCTCTCCGAGGCATCCTGAGTTGGGGCCAGGGCTTTGTGTTCCATCTGGTCGCCCCAGGAAAGGGTGTGAGCTTGGGAGAGGCGGCTCCCCCCAGCCAAGGCTGCCCCCTCTGAGGCTGGATGCTGAGAGCGGCCAGCCAACAGCCTCGGCAGCTGGAGGGGACTGGGCAGTGCAGTGCGGTGCCATCATTCCTGGGGCGAGGTGAGATGACAGGAAGACAGAGAGCTGCCTGTCGCTGAGTCGCCACTGAAGCCCTTGGAGGCTGCCGGGGCCACCCTCTTCTTGGCCCTTCCCTGACCCGCTGCTTGCCCTGCCTGCCCGGGTGGGGGCCTGCTGACGTGCTTGCTGGCTGCACAGGCAACCTGGGGGCTCCAGCCCAGACCCCAGTGTAGTCGTGCGTCCTAATCTGAGTATGGTGGCAGGAATAATGAACTTGGGAGTCAGGAGCATGAAAGTCAAAGAGTTCAGACATGCGCGGTACTGAGCGGCCGTTTTGTCCAGTAAGACACAAAGGGTGGTGATGGACACAAGGTGTGGGGCCCGCTCAGCTAGTGGTGGGGCCTAGGTCTCTGCTCCCTCACTGGGACAATGGGGATAGAAAACAGCCCTGCCTTATGGAGTTGTGACGATGACATGCAGTGATGGCCCCTGAGCTTGCTGCAGGCTGCCCAGCCTCACCACGCCACCGGGATCTGATTTCAGGACAAGAGCATAGAATGTCGATGCCTCCACTTTGCATCTTCACACACAGCCCGGCTGTCAGAACGGCAGTGGCTGAAAATCAGTGCCAACTTTCTCATCACTGTTCCTCTCCTCAGTAAATACGCATGTAATTTAAGTTTTAATACTAGTCTTCTCCTCCATAGGGATTCAAGTCAATGTTGTTTATTTTGAATGTTAAATAAAAGGCAGGGGGGGGGTGGGTGGAGTGGGCAGGGAGACAGCTGTAAACATTTTCTCCAAGTTGGTCTAAGTATAAAAACCTGCTCATCTGGGCCAGCACAATGGTTCACACCTATAACCCTAGCACTTTAAGAGGCCAAGGTGGGAGGATTACTTGAGGCTAGGAGTTTGAGATGAGCCGGAGCAACATAGCGAGACCCCATGGCTACTAAAAACAGAAAAATTAGCCAGGTGTGTTGGCACGCACCTATTGTCCCAGCTACTTGGGAGGTTGAGGCAGGGGTCCAGGAATTTGAGGTTGCAGTGAGGTACGATGATGCCACTGCACTCTAGCCTGGGCAACAGAGCGAGACTGTCTCTACAAAAACAAAACAAAACATTGCCCAGAGTGGTGGCATGGACACGCTACCCAGAAGGCTGAGGCAGGAGGATCGCTTGAGCCCAGGAGTTGGAGGTTGCAGTGAGCTACGATGATGCCACTGCACTCTAGTCCAGGCAACAGAGCAAGACCCTGTCTCAAAAAGTAAATAAATACGTACATACATACATACTTATCGGGACTATCCCCACCCCCAGCGTTACAGCTGAGGCGGCAGAGGCCCAGAGAGGTTAGAGAGGTTCTAAGGTTGCACAGATTATGGCAGCTGAGCTGGGAGGAAAGCCTCATTCTCCTGACTTCCGGTCCTGGCTTTTTTAATTCACATCTCACTTGCCTAGGTCCTGCTGCTGGGGTTCAGAGAGACGCCACAGTTTAGGGTGGGGTTCTATGACCAGCTTATCTGAGTTTGGGTCCCCCCAAAGCAGACCCGGAGGTGAGTATTTAGATGACAGTCAAGGGATGGAGACCAGTCGAGATGCATTTATGAGCTGGTCACTGCTGGGCCAATCGGCGCCTCCGCCCTTCTAGGGACGTTCGTGCCCTAGGCTTGTCCACTAAGGGGGTGGAGCTGCAGGGTGGTTGTCCCCTCACTCTTGTCCCTCCCTGGGTGAGCCTGGCTTCTGGGATCTCCAGCACATCCAGCTGGCCTCGCCCGAGGGCCGCACTTGCTTCCTCTCCGACACTCCCCGGCGCGAGGAGGCTCTTGGGGGAGAGGAGCAGGCGCCATCTGCAGAGGCCTCGGGCTGGGCCAGGGCTCGCACTGGGGCAGGTAAGGACATGTGCTGCCACGGCAAGCCCCAGCGTGTATGGCCCTTGCCCAGGGCCGGCTGGCACCAGGAGGCCGGAGGCCACCCAGAGACTCCAGCTGGGCGAGCAGTGCTTTTAGCGGGATGAGCTGGTCTGAATTCTCAGCAGCCTGGGCTCCAACAAGCAAGGCGGGGTGTGTGCTCAGATGGAGACACCTGCACTTGCCCTAGCTGGGGCTCCACTTAGCCAGGGTCCTGAGAAGCAGTGTGGGCGTGGTATGTCAGAGGCCTGTTCCGCAGAGGCCATCCCCTGGGCCTGGGAGCTTTCCAGGGTGCCAAGTGATCAGCCCTGTTTCAAGAGACCTGATTTTGGAGGTTATTAGATGATTGATCCTGAAGACAGATCACAGTAGGTTTCTAGTTAGGAAACACTTTCAGAAGTTTCAAATACCTTTTTTTTTTCCTTACTTTTAAAGAGATTTATTCTGAGCCAAATTTGAAGACCATGACTGTAGCCATGTCCAAGAAGCCTTGAGCAAGTTGACTCCCAAAATAGCTTTAAAAACTTTTTTTGAGACAGGGTCTCACTCTGTTGCCTCAGCTAGAGTGCAGTGGCATCATCATAGCTCTCAGCAGCCTCAAACTCCTGGGCTTAAGGAATCCTCCTGCCTCAGCCTCCCGAGTAGTGGGACTACAGGCTTGCACCACCACGCCTGGATAATTTTTCTATTTTTTGTGGAGATAGGGTCTTGCCCTTGCTTAGGTTGATCTCGAATTCCTGGCCTCAAGCAACCCTCCTGCCTTGGCCTCCCAAAGTGCTAGGATTACAGGTGTGGGCCATAGCACCTGGCTCAAAATAGCTTTAATTAACTTATTTTGAATGTGTGGTACATCTGCATCATTGAAAATGAAAATATATAATTGTATTCAGTGAGATGTTCCCCTGTTCTCTCCGTGGTTTCTGGATCATGGACATCCTTCCTGGATTCCTTTATGATATGTAAGCAGATACTCTTCTTTTCTTTTTTTATCATCCAAAGATAGCGTAGTACAGGCCCTTTTGTGCACCAGTTTGTTTCTTCCTAAACTTAATCTCTTTTTAAGACCTTGGCATCTTCCTACCTAGGAGCATACCCATTTGTTCCTTTTTATGGCCGTGGAGGGTCATTGCACGGACGCACCCTAAGTTGTTTAACCCTCCCCTGTGGATGGACATGTGGGTCATTTTGAATCTTGCTTTTCCACATGACATTACAAAGAATGATGTTTTTACATCATTTTACACGTGTGCAAGTGTATCTTTAAGATACATTCCCAGAGGCCAAGCTACTGGGCCCAAAGGTTGATGCATTTTTTATCTTGATAACTACAGCCACACGGTGCTCCTTGGGAGTGGAACCAGTTCTCACCCCAACAGCAGCGGCACGAGTGACCGTGGGCGGAGGGCTGGGATGAGTGGGGCCTGCGAGATTAAAATTACGCTCCTGGATGAGTGTGGGTGAAAAGGACGATTGAGCTGCGCCGAGACTGCCGGGGCCCTCGGAGAAAGGTGCAGGCAGGAGGCGGGAGACCATGGGAAAGGAACGTGCTCCGTCTCACCTGGTGGAGCACGGTGGGAAGTGTCAGGTCGGCAGTGTGGGCATGGGGCTTGCTAGTCCAAACTACCTGTCTGATGGGGGCTCTTTAGGTTCTGTCGGGAGCCAGGAATCCTGGGGCGGGCATGGACGAGGGGTTGGGGACGCGGTGAGGCTGGGCTGCAGCTGCTGGAGCTGAGAAGGGGGAGGAAGGAAGGATGAGGCCAGGAGAGGGAGGCCTGGAAGGATCCAGGAAAGCCTGCTGCAGGAAGACCAGAGCCCAGCCCTCTGCCTGGACAACGTAGGTGCATGGGGACTGTCAGGAATCAAATGCAGTAAAGGAGCCAGGACACAGTGAGGTCCCTTCCCAGAAACCTGAGAAGTCCTCCTGCTTGTCCCGTGACCCACTATGACTGGCATAGAATAGTGGGGGTGGGAGCTGACCCATCTGTCGTCCTTAGTCAAGTCCTGTACATCACCCATCCTGTCTTAGTCGTTTCCTTTTCTTTGAGACAGAGTCTTACTCTGTTGCCCTGGCTAGAGTGCTGTGGCGTCAGCCTAGCTCACAGCAACCTCAAACTCTTGGGCTCAAGCGATCCTCCTGCCTCAGCCTCCCGAGTAGCTGGGACTACAGGCATGCGCCACCATGCCCGGCTAATATATATATATATACATATATACATATTTTAGTTGGCCAATTAATTTCTTTCTATTTTTAGTAGAGACGGGGGTCTCGCTCTTGCTCAGGCTGGTTTCAAACTCCTGACCTTGAAGCGATCCTCCTACCTCAGCCTCCCAGAGTGGCAGGATTACAGGTGTGAGCCACCATGTCCGGCCCCAGTTTCCTTTTAAAAAGTCATCTCTAATTAATCCCTCGTTCCACAAATATTTATTGAGCATCTACTATGTGCCAGGCCCTGCTCTTGTTGCTGGGGCTTCAACAGTAAACCAAAGGACCACAGTCTCTGCCCTCGGGTCAAAGAAACACTCTGTGAGACGGTGCTCAGGGAAGACTGAGCCCTTCTGCAGGGAAGTGATAAATGCCCGAGTCTGCAGATGCTAGGGGTTGGTGAGTCAAGAAAAAGAGAAAAGCAACCCAGGCAAAAGGAACAGCATGTGCAAAGGTCTGGAGAAGAACTTGGGCTACTTCCGAAGTCGGGAGAAGGCCAGTGTGGAGGGAGCTCAGGGTAGGGGGATCAAAGTGAGGCAGGAAAGGTATGCAGGGCCCAGAGCACACAGGGCCTGGCTGCCACGCCAAAGATTTGTTGTTTTATTGCAACTGCAATTGTGAGGCATTAATTAAGGGTTTGAAGCGGGGTGGGGTGGGGGGGGTGGGGGGGTAGGGTCAAATTTATGTTTCAAAAAGGTCATTCAGCTGTGGAAAGTGGGCTCAGGAGGGGGAGAATGACTGGGGCAGTGCATAGTGGAGCCCACCCACCCTTCCCAGAATCCAGCCCCAGCCTGTGGGCCAGTGTCTCCAGTGGACAGCCTGGCTCGGCTGCTGGCAGAGGCGGCGCTGTGGGAATTCTCCCAGCGTCCAGCCGGGAGCACAGGGCTGTAACAGGTTTGCTAGCAAGAGAGAACCGGGGATCAAGCTCAGCTGAGTCAAAGTGAAACAGAGCACTTTGCATCAGGACTTCTCAGAGCCTTGGATGGGGAACTATGCTTGGTGAACCTTGGAGAAGGACCTAGAATGTAGCATGTTCCATACTTATTTTGAGATTGTGTTTTCCATTGAACGCTTTGCTACTAAACTCACTTCGAGAAGCTCTGCTGTGACTATTTCCTGTTTGCCTTTCTAGGGAATATACGCTAATGAGCATGCCTAGTTCTCCCCTCACAGCCTCAGCTCAGGGACCTGGAAGGCCATCCCAGTCATTCATCTAATCTTTAAATTACGAGGGGGGGGGAACGGGTCAGCTCAGTGTCTTTTAGCCTTGATCAGCCGTCTAATCACAAGGGCAGCCTGGAGGGTGGTGGGTGCCGGCTTCTCTCACCTCTCCTGTCCACGTCTTGCAGACAACACCGCGTCACCCTGTCTATTTAGGAACGTCACCAACAGAGGCCACCTCCCCTTCCTTGACCTCTTTCCTTTCCTCATTGTCTCTCGTTGGCTTTGGGAGAAGTGAGAAATTGAATTCTTCAACTCTTCAAGAGCTTAGGTGCCCGATTCCATAAACAGACAATGATCCCAGCATTTTGGGTCCCCAAGTCTTTTTTTCACGATGCTTCCAGCATGACCTGCTGGGAACCATTTGTCTTCCGGGCTCTAGCATGCAGTGTCACCCCCTGCCCTGGTATTCTGACCCCAGCGATGTGAAGGAGAAGTGACAGCCAAGAGAATGGACTCCACGGAACGTTTTTCAGTAGGTTGTGTTTTTATTCTACGTTATTGGTATGACAGGGAACAGGGCCACGAATCCACCTCCACACCCCTGGAGGAAGGACAGTCGGGAGAACTATGTACATCTACAGCGGGCACAGGGTGGAGGTCAGACTCCGGGGGGAGCTTAGGCCACTGGAGCCAGGCCGACCTGGTTGCTGGCCCTGTCAAAGACGGTGAAGTACTGGCGGATGAAGACGTCGCCCAGGATCCAGAGCTCCCCGGAGGCGGTGGGGAGGTTCATGCCCTGGAAGCCGCTGGTGCAGACCCCATCCTCCTGGAGAAAAGGAGAACAAATGTGGAGCTGGGACACGGATTCAGCGGTGACGGGCCTGGGTGGCAAACACCCGGGGTGCCGTGGCCCTGCCGCAAGGCGCACATGAGGCACTTCCTGGTCCAGTGTCCGGGCCCCGGCTGTTCTCAGAACCATTGGTGTCCACAGATTACTGGACGCTATCTGGGGTTTCTGGCAGGCGCACGAGCCCTGACATCAGCACTGGAGCTAAGGGCTTCAGGGAGAACTCAGCTGCTAGGAAGGAGTTTGGAAACCCTGATGACACAGCCTTTTCTCATCATGCCGACCCTGTCCAGTGGCAGACGAGAGGGACTGTCGTTCCCTCACTAGGTCACCGGCTGCAACCTTAGCTGCACGTTAGAACCACCTGGGTAGCTTTGCACACCGCCCTCCCCCGACTTGCTCAGGCCTCACCCCCTCCTCATGTTAGCAGAAACCCTGGGCCCAGGCGTCAGTACTTTTGTTGAATAACATCGCTCCACTGGGCAAAATTAAGTTTCCCACCTGCCGTTATAATAGAAGGCGAAGAGATTTTTTTGGGCTCCTTTGGCTAAAGATTTGTTACTTGCTAGGGATGGTGGGAGGAGCGTCAGAAACCCCAAGCCTATGGAAGTCAGGATTTCCATTCGCCCAGCCCTTGGTAGCTCTGATGTGGCCAGTCTCATTTGATTACCCTGCCACACCGCAGGGGTGGGGAAAAGCTGCCATCGCTAGGTGTTAGGTGGGGAAACTGAGGCTGACACAGGTTGCAACCTGCTCAGAGTCCGTGGGCTAGTAATTGAGACCCAGGACTTGGACCCAGGTGTCCAAAAAGACAGACTCCTCCTTTCGCCCCGTCATCCTTTGCCTCAATTTTTCCCTTAGGGGCTGCATCCAAATTGTTATTCGTGCATCTATTTTTAATACATTCTTTTCCCCTGAAGCCTGACCAGAGCGGATGTCAACGGGCCTCCTGCCTTCAGCTCGTCAAAGTGCAGTTTTCCTTTGCAGAGAGGACCCTGTGGCCACATTCTGGGCGGGCCCTCTTGGGGACGGCCGAGCCCCCTACCTGCAGGATGTAGGCGCTGGGGGGCAGGGGGTACTGGACGCCGTTGATGGTGAAGACGATGTTGGGCAGGCTCTCGAGGGCCGAGCAGCTGACCACCATCTGGAAAGGGCGAGGGTGGGGTGGTTAGAAGGGCTTTTGTGCCACCACTTGAGTCTAGAACGGAGCAGTCGGGGTGGGCTTACCAGGCCGTTGGAGTCCTCGCTGGCTCCGATGTAGCTCTGGATGTTGGCGATGGGGGAGGGTGGGCCGGACAGCAGGGAGGTGCCGGTGTCGACAATGGCCTGGCAGCCCCCACTGCAAGCGATGGCCTCTCCGTTCATGGTGATGCTGCGGGCGACATGCAGGTAAGGGTCCCCTGAACCCCCTGGGGGTACATCTCCCCAAGAAGGAACCAGGCGACCCCAGACAATCCCTCTGCACCCCATCCCTTGGCCAACACATGCAACTTCAGTTTCCCTCCTTCATCCTGCATTCACGTATTCAACAAACACTTGCTGAGTGCCTGCTCTGTGCCGGCCACCCGGTTCCCAGCTACAAGGAACTCCCAGCGTGGCTGGCTAGAGGAAGAGCAGGACAGGCAGGACACATGGCAGGGACAGAAACATGGTCCAGGGTGAGGGGTGGTGGACAGCAGCCAGGGAGGCTTCTCCGTGGAGCAGAGCCCCGAGGTTGCCAGACAGGTGTAGAGAGGAGCAGACATTGCAGCAGAGGGGACAACATGCAGGGAGTGACAGAGACAGGAGGGGTGTTGGGGCGTCGGCTGCAGGAACTGATGAAGTTTTAGCATGGCTGGGAAGACGTGAGGTGACCACTGTGGCCTGCTTTGCCCAGTTCTAGTGCTGGAAGTGTCATGTCCTGGGAAATTGGTCACTCTTGGGAAAACCTGCACGAGTTGGTGCCCTAGCAGGCTAGCAGGGGAAGAACGGTGGGGGCATGAGGCTACAGGGGGTTGGGGGGCAGGCCCTGGAGGGCAGGGTGAGAAGCAATGGCTGGAAACGATTTCATAGCCATTTTGTGCCCCCTAGACTGAGTGCCGGTTTGCTGGCTCTTAAGTGCTGAGATGTGAGGTCACGTGGGTCCTCTAGCTCCCCTCCGGGATGCTGGAAGATTGCCCTGCCTCTGACCAGAAGGGAAGTGGCTGTCTCACTCCTGCAAAGAGTCTGGGCTTCCCAGACAGCTCTGCCTCCCCCTCTGGGAGACGCCTTGCTCAGAGTCTCTCTGGCTTGGCCAACCCCAAGCTTCCTTGTGGAGCACGTCCTCCCTGTGCTGGCTGTTCCGGGGCGTCTGGAAATCTGGGTAAGTGTGAGTCCACAGAGGAGTGGGGTCTGGGGCCCGTGGCAGACGCTGCCCATCCGTGGTGGTCTCACCTGTCCACGGTGATCTGCCAGTAACCCTCGGAAGTAACGGGCACCCAGTTCAGCTCTCCAGTGTAGTAGGAAGAATCGATGCCGCCAAACATCACCACGCTGCCACTCTGGTCATTGCTGTGAACAGTGAGGGGAGAAGACAGGGATTCATTCATTCATTCATTTGGACATCTGCCGTGTGCATCCTAAAAGTTGCCCTTGATCGAGCACTTATTAGTGCCAGGGCCTGTGCTGAGCGTGTGACAGACACGGTTTCTTTCCCTCCAATACCAAGGCCCACGCAGTGGTCACTGTTGTTATTATTCCCACTTTACAAGGCTCAGAGAGGTGAGGCAACTTGCCCAAGTTCACACAGCCAGACGTGGCAGATTCTAACCAAGATTAGAAGAACCCAAGTCCTCTGGGTTTCAAAATGTGTGGTTTCTCACTAGTTGCCTTGGGGACCACAAGAGAAGCAAAGGCATGACTGCAACGTCCCTTAAGGCCGTGATGACGTAGCTCACTGGTTCTCAGCCAGCAGCAGTTGTGTCCCCAGGGGACAATTGGCAATGTCTGGAGACATTTTTGATGGTCGTGATCGGGTGGGGGTAGGGGTGCTATTGGCCTCTAGTGGGTAGAGGCCAGGGCTGCTGCTAAACATCCCCCGGTGCGTGGGACAGCCCCTGACAGCAAAGAGACTCTGATCTAGTTGGAGAGATGAAAGGCCCCACATGCAATGTTTAGGCACTCCTAAAGGCAAATTTTAATATTAAGTGGCCAAGAGGAAAAAAATGATAAAAGAGCCCTCCTATTGTAAATTGCAGGAGTCCTTGTTATTGGAATGTTCATTTTCTAAATGTAGTTTTCTAACCTGCAGTTTTAGGTTTGTTGGGGAAGCAAATGTAGGCAGTAATAAGAAATGAATTACCCCAAGAACTGGCCATTTATATAACACGAGCCCACTCACTTAGCTCGCCCCACCTTTGTTGTGAAGATTTGGCAGTGGGGTGGGACATAGTAAGAATCTAGCAGAACAGTGAACGACTGAAGAAACACACAAATGGTGAGGAACCCCTTCAAAAGAGGAGGAGATGGATGTCTTGAGAAAGTTGGTGACACCCTCAGATATTCCTGCATAAAACTCTACTCGGCCAAAACCAACGCTTGGTTTATTCTTTGTCCATTCTTAGAATTATCTCACTGTCACAAGTGGAACTTAGCTTTTGTTAAATCGTCAAAGATGAAAACATGCTTTCATCATTTTAAAATGTCTTTGTTCAAGACATAAGTCCTGATCAAATCTTCTTCTCTTTTTGTTTTGCTATGTAATTTTGGTCCCTATTTTAAGTGGATTCACTTTAAATGCTGTCTTTTGGGGGTCAAGGACGAGGGAACTGGGGCTGGAGGGCAAATGGCTGATGACATTGGAGTTGTGCAAATCAAGGGGACAGTGACTCACGCTGATAAAACAAGACGGAAGGCGCTTGGCTGGTCACAGAGAGTGTCAGCACGTTATTCTCCAAAGACATGCTTCTCCACTCTCAGACTTTGACTTTCCAAATCCCTTGTTTTCCAAGACCCTCTCCACCCACCCAGCCCGAAGATGGCTCCCTGCTGGGCCAGGTGACAGTGACCGCTCTGGGGGATGCCCCTCCCCACCCCACTTACGAGCTCAGGTAGACGGAGAAGAGGTCCTGGGAAACCAGGCCCTGGTCCCACAGGTTGTCAAAGACGGGCGTGGCCCCGGAGGAGGAGATGCTGGGGTAGGCCAGGCCCAGGATGCCGTCGAAGGGAGCGTAGTACAGGAAGGAGCCGGGTTCTGTCTCGCTCAGGCCGAAGATCTGGTTGGTGTCGGAGATGCCTGCAACCTGAGGGGGGCCCGAGATGCTGCTCACCATCGGCTGGCGCACGCTCACGGGGCTCTGCCCAGCGACGGCCCAGGGCCCAGAGCGGGGCTGGCTCGCTTTGTGTGGGACTCAGCTTCCGGGGCGCCGGGCTGGAGGGAGGGCGAGGGGCTGTCCCCTGGAATGCTCGAGTCTCCCCTGGGGGCAACCGTGGCAGCGCATCTCCAGGTGGCCGCAGCCTGTGGCTCGGCGTGAGACTTTGCTG
The DNA here is from genome assembly GCF_040939455.1 of Microcebus murinus. Taxonomy (NCBI): domain Eukaryota; kingdom Metazoa; phylum Chordata; class Mammalia; order Primates; family Cheirogaleidae; genus Microcebus; species Microcebus murinus. Next base: position 14,572,002 of record NC_134107.1, read on the forward strand.
CAGAGCAGACGGTCATGGTGCGCCTGTGTTTCTCGTGAGCAGATGCAAAGCAGACCCCAGGCGAATGAGGGCCCCGACCCTGCCAGGCCCTGGAAGTTGCAGGGCGGGGGCTTGTGGAGTTTCGTGACACAGAGGGGCACAGAGGGTCAGCGGACGGGGGAGGAGGAGGTGCTAAAAGAGAATTGAGCCTTTACTTACCTCCTTCTCACCTCTTACCGCTCAGCTCGAGTGGGGCTGAGGCTGGCTTATGGCTCTGGGCAGCCCAGCCCCTTAGCCACTACCGTCCCAGCTGGAAATGTGTGACACCCCTGCCACCTCTCCTTCTACTCCCAACCGCTAGTTGCTTTTGCGAACACTAAGACTCATGTTGCTTGCATGAGCTTATTTTGGGGGTGCACTGTGGTCCCCAAGGGCCTCGGAAGCAGGCCCCAGGGCTGGGCAGGATGTGGTGACAGCCTGCAGGTGCCCACCTGGACCGTGTCGTATCCGAGGACGCCTGTCATGCTGCCGGTGCCGTAGGCGATGGAGACAGACTGGCTGGTGGCTTCGTAGGTGGAGGATTCTTGAGGGTTGAAGCGGTTGTGGTTGCCTGCGGGTGCGAGACGTCGTGTCCTCAGCCTCCCGAAGCCGGGGGCCATGGTGGGTGGGGGGCTGTCTCCCTGGGGTGGGGCGCCGTGGTCCTGGGTGGGGCTCTGGGGGACAACGGTGACCTTGTCCCCAGACCTTTGGAGCCCGAGAGACGCCAGCTTCTGTTCCTGTCTCGTTGGACTAGTTGGGACTACCTCACTGTCGGAAGGTCCCCTGCCCGACCCACGGTGCCCTCGCCAGGCTCTGAGCCATCTTCTCACGCAGGACTCCTCTCCTGGCTGGCCGTCCTGTCGCCCCTCGGCTCCCTCTTGCTTTGGGCCCCAAACGCTCTCTTCCCCAGCTGTGGTTATTTAGGAGAGCGTCTCTCTGCCCTGGGACTGTGAACTCCTTTAGGGTGGGCGCCGTGTCTGACTTATCCCCGCACCCCCAGAGCACCTGCACCCTGCTTGGCACAGAGTGGGCGACCAGTAAATGCTGTTGAGTGAATCCCCGAGAGACTCCGACGGGCTTGCAGAGGGACCTGTTCGAGGCCCACGAGCGTTCAGGGCTCCCGGGGCAGTGGGGCTGGGTACTCACTGCAGGCGGGGCTGGAGCAGTAGACCGAGGGCACCCACAGGTTGGAGGAGCCGGTGTCAAAGATGACGGTGAAGTCCTGGGCGGGGGTTCCAATGCCGATGGTGCCGAAGTACTCCGTCTGCCGGGGCCAGGGCGGCACGTTCACGACCCGGCCCCCCTCTCCGGGCCTCCCCAGTCACTGTCTCTTCTCCTCACTCCACCTCCCCACCTTTCCCTTTACAGTTCTTGCCTTTCTCTCTCCATCCAATGCACTCATCCTTCAAAGCCCAGCCCTGGTCTCTCTTCCTCCTTGAAGGCCTCCCAGATTGCTCCCCCAGATTACCCTCCGCCTGTTCTCTCCTAAGTACCAATAGCACCTAATAGCAATCTGCTTTCCGTTCTCCAGCCATTGCCTGGCATGTCTTAGTCTTGCCCTCTTGGAGACGGCACTTCTCTGAGGATGGACGGGGTGGAGCCTTACTGCACCCCGGCAGAGTCGAGGTGTAAATGCCTGTTCCTTAAATTGTTGATCGGGACATAAACAAGTCACCTAAAGATGGAAACCTGTCGAGATCTCTTATTTTTAATTTTTAGAAATCTACTTCTTCTTTTCTTTTTTTTTTTTTAGGGGAAAGGACAGAGTCTTGCTCTTTTGCCCAGGGTAGAGTACAGTGGGGTCATCATAGCTCACTTCAAACTCAAACTCTTGAGCTTAAATGATCCTCCTGCCTCAGCCTCCCCAGTAGCTGGGACTATAGGCTCACACCACCATGCCCAGCTAATTTTTTTTAATTTTTAGTAGAGACAGGTCTCACTCTTGCTAAGGCTGGTCTCAAACTCCTGGCCTCAAGTGATCCTCCCACCCCGGCCTCCCAGAGTGCTAGGATTACAGGCATGAGCCACCTTGCCAGGCCTGATTTTTCTATTTTTTTGTAGAGCTGGGGTCTCACTATGTTGCCCAGGCTGGTCTTGAACTCCTGACCTCAAGCAGTCCCCCCTCCTTGGCCTCACAAAATGCTGAGGGTACAGGTGTGAGCCATCACACCCTGCGTGAGATCTCTTATTTCTAAATCTAGGTGTATACTGCAGGTTGCATAAAAGGGCTTGTCAGTATTTTTATTCTTAGTGGCAGCACCTCCTCCCTGCCAGCCTTGTTCCAGCCACACTGATCTGCGGTGCTATCCTTTGATGACGACAAGGTCATTCCTACCCCAGGGCATTTGCACTTGCTCGTCCTTATGCTAGGAAAATGTTTATTCTAGATCTTTCCTTGGCTGACTCCTTTTGTTCAGTCATTCAGAGTTCTAGTCAAAAGTCACCTCTGCCAAGATGCCTTCCCTGACCACTTTGTCTAAATTTGCCCCTCCCTCTTCTTCTTCTTCTCCTTGCTCCAATTAATTAATTTTTCTTCCTGGCCCTTGTCATTTCCTGAAATTATCTCACACGCTTGTTTATCTTCCTTCCTAGAATATAAGCTCCATGATCTTTGCTTGTTCGCCATTATTTCCAACTTGCACAGCCTCTGGCACATAGTAGGTGCTTCTTAACTGTTTGTCAAATCAACAAATGGACTAACTAAGCCTCTTACCGAGGGCCAGCCAGGCCCCGGGTTAAGCTTCCAGAAACACTGTTGTGTTATTAGCAGCGACAGCCCGCTGATGGCAGGCATCAGTGGTTCTGTTTTACAGTCCAGGAGACTGAGGCTCAGAGAATTTAAATGACTTGCCCAAGGTCACATGGCTGGGGAGCATTAGAACCCACGTTTGCACCAGGCCTGGTGGATTTCAGAGGCCAAGCTCTTAACCATAGGCAACACTGCTTGGTGCCCGTGGCCCTGTGCCATCCACAGAGGGGACATACTATGGCCTTGCCATCGAGTGTCCAGTAAGAGTGATCTTCCTGAAGCTCAGATCTGATCATGTCAACGCCCTGGTCAAGATAAATCGGTGGCGAATAGCATACAAACCTCCTTTGAACCCGGCCTCTCTCTGGTCTGGCCTTACCCCCCGACTCCTCGGGCCGCTCCTTGCAGCACCCTGTCTCCCTCTCAGCTCTGCCTGCACCCACTGGCTTCCTTTCTCCAAACACACTCTGCTGCCTCCTGCCTCGGGGTTTGGCGCAAGTGGTCCAGGTCTCTGGAGCTCTCGCCCCTGCTCTTAGAAACTCCCGCTTTGCCTCCATGGCCCCAGGGAGGCCGTGCCCACTGGGCGTCAGACCCTCCCAGTGCGACACTTTCCTTCGTGTCCTCATCCTGGTTGTTCCTCTCATTGACAACTATCTTCCTCTCCCTACTGGACTGTGACTTTGCTCACCGCCATCCCCCAGGCCCAGCGTGGGCCCTGACAAGGTGCTCAGTGGAAATAAATAACCATTGAATGAATGAATGAGAACAACAGGAGTGTTCCCAAAAGCTCCGGGCTGCTGTGATCCGGGGAGCAGCCCCTGGCTTACTGCCTGGAGATTAGAGCCTCGGCCTGTCCCCTGAGACCCCCGGGATGGCCTGTGCCTGTCTCTGGCCAGCCACGTGCTCGGAGCCGGCCCCGCTGCCTGCCACGCACTTACGTCCAGGTAGTTCTCCAGGGGCTGGGTGGACAGCATGGTGGCCTCCTTGGGGAAGTACTTGCTGGCTTGGTTGAGGGTGTGGGTCTTCAGGAAGTCCTTCAGGTGGCCATGCTTGTGCAGGTTATGCCGCAAGGACTTCTTCCTGACGAGGGGGACCCTGTGGTGCAGAGGAGGAAGAGTGAGTAGGCAAGGATTCTGCTCGTGGGGTGCCGCGGAAGCCCCAGAAGGGAAAGGAAGCTGGTCCAAGAAGGAAAGAAGGAAGAGACAAGTTCCCATTTTTTTGCCCAATTATGCAAAGAAGTTCTGCAATTGCTGCCTAGTGGCGGGGCCGGGGAGCAAGGCCACGCTGGCCCCAAGCAGGGCGGAGAGACAGCCAGGACAGGAAGGCTCCAGACAGTCAAAGAAGGAGAGAGGGGTCGTCTGAGCAGAGAAAGGAAGAAAAACATGGGAGGAAAGAAAGGTGACGTGAGAGGCAGCCAAGGGGCCAGGAGTGGCCCCGGGAAGCCGTCCCGCCTGCGCCGTCAGGGACGCACTTGTGGATGGTGCACTCGGAGAGCACCACCAGGCCGAGCAGCAGCAGCCACTTCATGGTTCTTTCTTCCTGGACCAAGTCGAGGGAGAAGGCGAGGTGGGGTGAGGTGTACCGCAGCAGCGGGAGCCGCTCCTTATATACAGCTCGGGTCCCCGTCACCTGCCTTATCAGCCTCCAAATGTCACCCGTTATCCTCACCCCAAACAGAAAAGTTCCTGATAAGATTGCCGCGCCCTGAGCCCCGTTCTGACAAGTTTCCAGCTGAGTAGCTTTCCACTGTACCACGGCCTGGACTGGGCCGGCCCGCAGACAGGGAGAGAGGAGAGACTGAGTGGTCGCTCTTCTGAAATCATGAAAAAGGCCTGCATTAAAACTTTACAAGCTGAGTGTTTTGACAAAATTGGTTAAAAGTGCACTCGACATACCATTGAACAGATGTCAAAGGAGCTCTGTGTACCCTGACTGGTCCCAGTGGGACACACAGCTGGGGTTCTTAGAGAGCAGAGGTTGCTGTAGTTGTGAGCCCAGAACACATGGGCAGGTAGGCTGTTTGGGACTGAGGACACAGGTCCCCCCGTAAATGTCATTGTGCAGGGTCGTTGGGTGCCTATCTAGCCTAGGGGACTTATCGTGGCTTGCTTTTGGTGGCAGCTGGGCCGAGTCTGGCGAGGAGGGGCAGACTCCCAATTAGGGAAGAATGCCGCCTGCCTTTCCTGGAGGTTTGTTTCTGACCCACAGAAACTGAGAAAATGTGAGTTGTTTTAGGTCGCTAAATTTGTGTTGTCATCAGCAATAGAAAACAAGACTGGAAACCTCCTTGAAAATGTCACAAAGATCCACCTGGCTGTTCATGCTCTTCCCCTTGTGGGGGCCATTTCAGTGCCCTGCGAGGCGGTTTTCTGCTCAGGCAATGTGAGTGATCTGAGGAGGAGGAAGTCGACATCATTGGTAGAGTTATCGCCAAACCTCCATCAATGCATCAGGACTTACATTTCTGTGGCTGTTCATGCTTTTCTGAAAGCTTTGAGATACATGATCTTTTAAAAAGAATTATTAATCCTGCTTTCTCCCCATTGACATATTTCAGAGGGGTTAAGGGATCAGTGCAGGCTCACATAGCTGAGTAGTGACACAGGTGGGACCTGAACCTGGGTATCAGAAGGCTCTTGTCCCAGGGCACACTCTGTGTCCACGACCATGCACCTGGTTTCTGCCCATGAATTAGAGTGTACTATGGGCATTCTCTGACGGCCACAGCCTCTATCCCAGGGCCAGAGAAGCCGTTTTGCAGCCCCCTTTGCCAGAGGAGCTCTTGGGAGGGAAAGGGGAACCCTGATTCTGGGACTGCATGCTCTCCGTGAGGTCTGGTCAGCCAGGGCTGATCCGTGGCTGCCAGCAGGGAAGCCACATGATCTCATGGTGCCAGACTGGTCCAGCAGAAAGATTAGACAACAATGTTTGCCTTGCCATTAGCCCTGCTTCCCTCAGTATCGTAGTGCCTTGCTTTGAGGGGCACTGGGAACACGCACACCAGGCAAGGGCACAGGTGTTCAGGAATGTTCCATGAATGTATACAATCAAGCAATGGAATGAAATCAAAAGAGCCTGATCTCCGGAGACAAAACAATTAAACGTGATAAGTGTTATCGGGCTGCTCTGATAGGGCTCGGACGGCTGGTCCCTTAGGAGCTTTCAAGCAAGGTTTTACCAAGGGACACAATCTTTCATCAACAAAGAGAGCATTGTGTTTTCCATTCCCCAGCCCCAGACCTGGGCTGCTTCTCCAGAGGTACATAAAGGTTTTAAAAATTAAACTTATAATAACATTTTTGGCCCAAGTATACAAGTAATGCACGGTCATTGTAGATTGTTTATTGGTAAATGAAATTTTTAAAATGACTCATAGTTCCACTACCCAGAACTAACCACCATTAGTATTGCAAATGAATGTATTCATTTACTTATAGAGATGGGACCACCTATCGGGTAGGTACTCCTCTTATTGATGTTTTACTGATGGGGCACAGAGAGGTTCAGTTACTTGTCCATGGTCACACAGCTATCAGAGGCAGAGCTGGGATTCAAACCCAGGCTGTGTGGGTCCTGAGCCCACGGTTGTAAGCGTTGACCACACTGCCTCTTGGAACCTAGTAAAAGCTCGGGGCTCTCCTCCCAGGGTGACGCACACACGGACTCACACCCAATTTCAGAGCTCCCAGAGCGCATCCCTGGGGCTCAGTGAGGTGAAGCAGCTCTGCTCAAGCAACTGGAGTTGTTGAGCATGCATAAGGCTCCGATACAGGTAGTGAGCGCTGCTCCACGGGAGGTATGTAAGCAAAAGCTGGGCTATCATCTGGCAGCTGGTGCAAAACAGGCATTTCATACAGATTAATTGAGTGAGTGAATGAGCCGCCCCTGAACACTTTCCCTCCCAGGGACAACGGGAGCCTGCTCACCTTCAGGGGCCAGGAGCAGGGGGAATAAGAACCGTCCTGGACTTTCTAACAAACAGGGCTGAGGAGCCTGGATATCCACATGCGAAAGAATGAAGTTGGATCCTTACCTGGCACCATACACAAAATTAACTCAAAAATGGATCAAAGACCTAAATGTGAACTATAAAGCCCTTAAGAAGAAAACACAGGGCAAGATCTTCATGACGTTGGATTTGGCAATGATTTCTTGGATATGACACCAAAGGCACAGGCAACAAAATCAAAAATAGACAGACTGGACTTCATCAAACATTTTAAAAACTGTGCATAAAAAGACAATATCAACAGAGTAAAAATAAAACCCATGGAATGGGAGAAACTATTTGCAAATCACATATCTGAAAAGGGATTCATATCCAGAACAAGAAGAGAACTTCTAAATCTCAACCACAAAAAAGCCCAAATAGCCTGATTGGAAAGTGGGCAAAGAACTTGAGCAGATATTTCTCCAGAGAAGATAAACAAGTGGCCAATAAGCAATGGGAAGATGCTCAACATCACCAGCCACTAGGGAAAAGGAAATCAAAACTGCAAGCTACCACCTCATAACCATTAGGGTGGCGATTCTATATACAAAAAAGTGAAATAGTAAGTGTTGGAGCGGGTGTGGAGAAACTGGAACCCTTGTGCACAGTTGGTGCAAATGCAAAATGGTGCAGCTGTTGTGAAAAACAGTATGGCTGCTTCTCAAAACATTAAAAATAGAATTACCATACGATCCAGCAACTCTGAGTATATGCCCCAAAGAACTGAAAGCGGGGTCTTGAAGAGATGTTTGTGCACCCATGTTCACGGTAGCATTATTCACAGCCGCTAAAGCTCGGAAGCAGCCCACGGGTCCACCGTGAACGGATGAGCAAACTGTGGTCTATCCATAAAACGGAATATTGTTCAGCCTTAAAAAGGATGGAAGTTCTGACATATGCTACAACATGGATGAACTTTGAGGACACTATGCTAAGGGAAAGGAGCTAGTCACGAAAAGACAAATACTGTGTGATTCCTCTTAGATGAGGTTCCTAGAGTAGTCAAATTCACAGAGGCAGAAAGTAGCATGGTGGTTGCCAGGGGCTGGGGGGAGGGGAAATGGGGAGTTAGTGTTCAGTGGGTACAGAGTTCCAGTTTTACAAGATGAAAGAGTTCTGGAGATGGATGGTGGTGATGGTTGAAGAACACTATGAATGTGTTTAATACCACTGGACTGTACACTTAAAAATGATTAAGATGAGAAATTTTATGCTACGTGTATTTTACTATGATAAAATAATTGGGAAAAAAGATCCATCCCTGATAGCTCCAAATTTGTGTGCCTTGAGCAGGGAGGGCGCTGGGGTCTGTGGGCCAAGCTCGGCAGGCAGAGTCGGGAAGCAGAGAGAGGCACTGGTTCCTAGGGGCAGGAATGTGCTCGTGCCCCAGCCCTGGAGAGGGTGAGGATGGCTGGAGCCTCGACCCCCACCCCTCCCAGCGCCAGGCTGGTTGGCCCTCAAGAAGGGGTCCAACGCCTGCTTTGGGTAAAAGACAGGAGAAGGGCTTGTGGGAGGCGGTGGCAGGAATCACACTGGACAGAGCAGGGGTTACCTGGGAGCAGAAAAGGAAACATGCAGGACCTGGGAGTGGGCTGGGGGAGGATGGGGAGAGTGTGGCGCTATTAAGCAGGAGATGGAAAATTCCCAGGAGCTGGGGCATAACCAAGGAGTTGGCCTGCGGTCTCCAAGAAGGGACGGAGCAGTCTGGGGGGGCCGCCTTTGCCCCCACAGCCACATGCTCCCCTTTAGGGCACCTCCCCTGTGCTGCACCTGCTCAGGGACCTGGTGTGGACTTAGTGGAGCTGGTGGCCTGGCGTGACCCACTCTTGGGAACAGAGGTTAAGGTCCCCCGATAGTGGCTCCCGCCCCACGAGGCCCCAGCTCCTTTGTCCTCGGTATCTGGAACGTGCCATGCTCCCCGGGTGAGCGCAGCTCTGGACCTGCTTCCTCAGCCTTTTCTGAGCCAATCTGACCTGATCTGGGTCTTGTTCCTTTTAAGTGGTGACCTGAGTCCTGGTTTCCAACCTGTGACTCTGCCACATTCGGTTACAGGGGAGGGAGGCTGGGGGTGTGGTCGGAGGATATTTAAGGCACCTGTCCTGGGTCTCCTGCTCGGGGAGGGTTGAGCTAGGGCACCCGGCTGCCTGTCCCCAAAAGGACCTGGAGCAGCAGCTTCGAGAGGCTTCATGTCTTGGCCTGGGGTGGAATGCAAGGCAGCAAATGCAAGTGGAAGGCGTTGGCATCTTCCTACGGCTACTTCCTGCTTCATATCCTTGGCCAGGTCCCTGAGTACCAGAGCTCTCATGAGCCCCTTGCCTTGTTCATCTCCTTATTGATTGATTGATTGATTCAGTCATTCATTCCATATGCCAGGCAGTAGGCTTGATAGAGATGAATCAGCCATGAATTTTGCCCTCAGTGGGTTTACATCTCAATACAAGACCCATACTCATGCTGCAATATAGAGCAGAAAATGGTAGTGACGGTAACCAGGGCAAGATACTGAAAAGGGGAGAAAAGGGACATCGTGCTGTGGGTCATTCAGGAAAAGGAGCTCCCTTCTAGGGGACATCTAGGAGGCCATCATGGAGGAGGAGGCATTTGAGCTGAACTCAGCCCAGGAGTGTGTTCCACCTTCCCCGGGGATCTGATTTTTACAAGGATCTGAGCCTGGCACAGAGCACCGCGGAGAGGGTGGCTGGGCTTCGAGCACTCAGGCGGCCCTCTGGCGTGAGGTTTCGATTGCTGGGATAGGTAGAGCTGCTGGGCCTGGCAGGGGCTCCAAAATCATGTTGCTTATGGAGGGGGTGGAGCCCTGGGCCTGCCCCTCTGCCCCAGCCCTTGGCCCGTGACTGGCCCAGGTAAGGCCGTGGGCAGGGTTGCCCACTTGGTCCGTATGGGGGTGGTGGACGTGGGGTTCAGGCAGGAGCTGTCTCAGTTTCCGATTTCAATGCTGAGAGCCGAGACTTGGGCTGAAACAGCTCGCCTTGCTTCCCTCTGCCGCTGGGGCCATGTGAGCCCTGCGGGGCCACGTCCGCCCTTGCCGTGGGCCTGGCGCGTGCCCTTCCCTAGACCCGCGGTGCCTGTCCGAGTCCTTGCGCAAACAGGCGGCCCACCCAGAGCTTTGAGGAGACTTGGTGGAGGGTCGACGTGCAGAGGGAGGGCAGGGGTAGAGGGCCCAAAGGGAGGTTGAGGCCAGGGAAGGGAGCTGCGCTGCTCAACCTGCTCGAGCCGGGGCTGGAGGCAGAGGACACGAAGCCTGGGGTCAGCCTCTGGCCTCAGAGCAAGGCAGGTCTCTGCATGGGGGACAGAAGAAGAGCGCCCGTGCTAACACTCCCTACCCTCACATCCGTCCCCTCCTCCCGTCCTGCGGCTGCCTTGTCCCCCGACCCCCAGCAGATGGCGCCTGACCACCCACAGCGGACTGGGAGCTTGGGGACAGAAACAGTCTCACCATCCTTGCGCTGCGTCACCCGCCCTGGCCTGGCAGAGAGCACGGAGCAATTGGTAGGTAGAAATGGCCAGGGGAGCCAAGACATGGGAGTCAGGCCTGTGTTCAAATCCTGCTCCCGGCCGGGCGCTGTGGCTCACGCCTGTAATCCTAGCTCTTGGGAGGCCGAGGCGGGCGGATTGCTCAAGGTCAGGAGTTCAAAACCAGCCTGAGCAAGAGCGAGACCCCGTCTCTACTATAAATAGAAAGAAATTAATTGGCCAACTGATATATATATAAAAAATTAGCCGGGCATGGTGGCGCATGCCTGTAGTCCCAGCTACCCGGGAGGCTGAGGCAGAAGGATCACTCGAGCCCAGGAGTTTGAGGTTGCTGTGAGCTAGGCTGACGCCATGGCACTCACTCTAGCCTGGGCAACAAAGCGAGACTCTGTCTCAAAAAAAAAAAAAAAAAAAAAAAAATCCTGCTCCCATGTCAGTGACCTTGAGAAGTCTTCCCGTGAGCATGAGTGTCCTCATTTGTAAAGACCGGCAATCGTGCCAAACCTGTTGGGTCATTGACAAAGTAAATAGGTCCATAGTAGGCAACAGAAAAATATAGGGCCCTTCTCTCCTCACTTTTGTTGTGGGAAGGCAAAAAAGTGTGACCTTGTTTATTGCCGAAACGGTATAACATTACTAGAAACGAAATCACTCATGCCTTCTCCTTCCTAATGCATTTTCCTTTTTGTAGGAAGCTGTATTTTCCTTTGGCAGGAAGCTGTTTACATTTTTTTTTTAACTTTTTATTTTGAAAATATTTTAAAGCTGGGTCCGGTGGCCCATGCCTGTAATCCTAGCACTTTGGGAGGCCGAGGTGGGAGGATCTATTGGGATCAGGAGTTCGGTATCAGCCTGAGCAACATAGCAAGACGCCCATCTCTACAAAAAAATTTTAAAATATTAGATGGGTGTGGTGGTGCACAACCGTAGTCCCAGCTACTCGGGAGGCTGAGGTAGGAAGATCACTTGAGCCCAGGAATTTGAGGTTGCTGTGAGCCATGGTGACACCACTGTACTCTAGCCTGGGTAACAGTGAGACCCTCTATCAAAAATAAATACATAAATAAATAAATAGAATTTTAAATCTACAGGAAAATTGCAAGAATGGGACAACAAATTTCTATATACGATTCATCCAGATTCACTTATTATTGATATCCTACCATACTCACTCTCTTTCTCTCTCTCCACGCATGCACACACACACACACACACACACACACACATTTTGGTAGAATGATTTGAGTCAATTGCAGACATCATGACCCCTGTTCCTGAATCCTTAGTGTGATCACACACAGGGAATCTAACATTGATGACGATACTATTATCTAATACACAGAACATATTCAGATTTCACCCAGTTGTCCTAAAATTAATTGTCTTCACTATAGCCCAAGAAGAAAGAGACTATTCTTTCTTGTGATTTTTTTTAGTTTATGTAATTTCACAGCTTTATTGAGATGTCCGTCACATATCGCACATTCTACCACTCAAGGTGTGCAGTTCCATCAGTCCCATGGTCTTTAGTAGGCTTGCAGAATTGTACAACCAACACCATGAGTTTTTTGTGTGTGGCTTTTAATTTTCTGACACAGGGTCATACATTATTTTTGGTTGCCAGGTCTGGATCTCCTCCAGTCTTGAACAGTTCCTCAAAAGCCTGCCTTTTTTTGTTCTGGGCTGACATTTTTGAAGAGTACAGGCCAGTTTTGCAAAATGTCCCTCAATTTGGGTTTGTTTGATGTTTCCTCACGGTTAGCGTGAGGCTGTCTGCTTTTTAGCAGGAATAGCATGGAAGTGATGTGTGTGCTTCTCAGTGTATCCCATTGGGAGGCACCTAACGTTGATCTGTCCCATTAGTGGTGACGGTAGCTTTGATAACTTCCCTGCTGTCGGAATATAGGTTGGTCTCCAAGTTTCACTGGTATGAATTGATTCCCTGGGAGAATCTTTATAGCTAATAAATAATTTACAGCTAATAATAATAAATATACTGTTTGTTTATTTGGGGTATATTTGTCAAAGTGAGATTCCCAGGTCTAAAAGTAGGAGAGTTTATATGACAGTGGTTTCATGTCACTAAAGAGCTGTTCAAGTAGATGGAACTAGTGGGTAGGTCGGAGACATGCAGAGTGTGTGTGTGTGTGAGTGTGTGTGTGTGTGTGTGTGTGTGTGTGTGTGTGTGTGTGTGCGTGTGTGTGTAATATCCATCTCGGCCACTAGGTGTCAGTCCTCCACTGACTCTCTGCTCCTGGATGACCTTTTTCCCTGGGAGACACTTCACTCCAGCAGAAACCCAGGTCACCCCAGCAAAGGTAAGGTCTTCTCTCTGTTGGAGGTCTTTCACTTTCTTCTATAAAATAATGCTTAGCTTTTCCCCCGATCTTAAAAGCAATCACTGAAAAAAAACTAAGAAAAATGTAAGAAGAGAGGAAAAATTGCCCATAGAGCTGTCTTCTGGAGATAATGGCTGTTACATCTTTTGATTAACTGTTAACCTTTTGGTCTTTGATGTATATTTGAAATAGTAACAGCTTATGCTACTGTGTGACTGGCGCTGTTCTAAAGGGTCTATATGATTAAATCATTTAGTCTTCACTAGAGCCCAAGAAGGAAGGGACTATTCTTTCCTGGGATTTTTTTTTTTTTAGTTTATATTAATATAATTTTACAGCTTTATTGAGATGTATTTCACATATCACACATTCTCCCATTTAAGACGTACAGTTCAGTGGTCTTTATTATATTCACAGAATTGTACAACTAACACCATGATTTAATTTCAGAACATTTCCAATACCCCAGAAAGAAAATTTCGTTCTTATTAGCATTCCTACTCTTGCCCTGACTGGAAGGGATTCTTCTTATTCCAAACTTACAGAACAGGAAACAGATGTCCAGAAGTGAACTTTTCCAAGGTCGTGTGGCTTGTTGTTGTCAGAGCTGGGGTTTGAACTAAGTCAGAAATGCTCTGGGACTTGCACTCCTGGCCACCGCGCCGTCCCGTCTTCTGTGCGCGTAGCAAGCCTGCGGTCATGCCATCTTGTACTCCATTGGCTTCTCTTAACATCGTATTTCTCATGGCATTAAATATTCCCCTAAGACATGACTTAAGAGGGCAGCATGAAGTTCTACCTGTGCTATAGACACTCTGTATTTAACAGACACTGGAAGGGTCCAGATTTTCCCTTGTGTGGGAGACTCTGAGGATTACCTCCTTGCTCACTCACGTCCATGGGCATTTCTGACCATTGCCTTGGCATAAATCTTGGCAGCAAAATTGCCGGGACAAAGACTATACATATTTTAAGGACAAAATAATCTCCAAAAAAATTGTACCAATTTATACTCTTACAAGAAGTGTTCAACAGCCATCTTTTTAAAAAACCAAATAAATGTGTGTTTTATTTCTTAATATGCTTTAATGTTTTTTTCATGTTACCAAAGTGATAGCTGCAGGCTAATGGTATCACGTAGAACTAAGGACACTTAGCACAACTCTTGATAGACGTTATCGTCATTTTCTCCAGTGTCTTCTCCCTTCTTAGGAAACAGCATACAGATAACAAGAAGAATAGAATGAGATTCTTTACAGAAGCTCTGAATGAATCCCAGGTAACATGCATTAAGAACAAAAGCCTCTCAAACTGAGGGACTCTGACGCAAAACCAGAAATGGGAATCATGGAACCCAATTCTCTTCTTGAGGTCCCACACAACACAAGGATCCCACAATTCTAAAAGGTTTTAGAGAGAAAAAGTTTAGATTTGATAAGAGCTCTTTCCTCCACATTCTCTGTCACCAAAGGCGATAAATTTGTTTGGCCTGCAATAGGTAAAGGATCAAAGTGGAGGGGGCAGATTTTGCTTTGAAGATCAGAATTCATCCTCACGTTGGTGTCATGAGCCATAAATGTAGGGACCCAAGGGGCCTGGCTCATTCATAGACACTAGCTCTGGCCCAGGCCTCGGGCACATTTAGGGGAGCAAACCGTGACCTCTTGTGGCTGATCTAATGGAAATAAGCCACGTTGACACACATGTGTCTCCTGCCCGAGGGGCAGCAGTGTGCTCTCGTGGGAGCACTTACCATTCACTCAGTCATTTATTTATACTTATTTATTTTTTGAGACAGGGTCTCGCTCTGCTGCCTGGGCTAGAGTGCAGTGGTGTCATCAGAGCTCACTGCAACTTCCAACCCCTGGGCTCAAGTGATCCTCCTGCCTCAGTCACCCGAGTAGCTGGGTCTACTGGCGTGCATCAGCACGTCCAGCTAGTTTTTAAATTTTTTGTAGAGACGGGATCTCGCTCCTGCTCAGGCTGGTCTTAAACTCCTGGCCTCAAGCAATCCTCCCACCTCAGCCTCCCAGAGTGCCAGGATTACATGCGTGCGTCACCACGCCTGGCCTTCATCCATTTATTCAACACGTATTTCCAGAGGGACTACTGTGTGCCTGACACCAGGTGCTGGAGCCAGACAGAGCTGGGAGGCTTCCCTCACCTGGGGGGACAACAATAACCACCTGGCAGGGAGTCGGGGAGACACTGAAATGATGGGTAGAGAGCCCTCAATACATCAGCTGGGGCTGCTTTCTTACTCTTATTGGTGGTTTCTGACCAAGAGAGATGTCGCATATGGTTCCATGAAGACCTAGTTGGAAAATGAGTTTTACAAACTTGAGTCTCCATGAAGCTCAGTTTATATTTATCGTTTGTTTAAAAACAAAACCCCTCTGGTCTCACCCTGTCCTCGCCCTTACACCATACATAACTCTATGCCGTACGAAAGGGCTGGAGTCCACACAGCGCTGCACACACAATGGATTTGCACGTACGGAGCAACTGCAGGGATCTGGGGTGTGTTTTAGGGTGTGGTGGCAAGAGGGGGCTGCTAGCCTTTGGGCGAACCCTGGGAGGCATGTTCCCAAGGCAGACCTGCCTAGGGGTGGAGTTTATTGAAGTCCATGAAGATGATATCTCAATCGTGAGGGATGGGGGCTATGGAATGGGGTCCAGGGACAGATGACCTCTGGGACTGTCACAGGGAGGGCCCCCTTTCATTTGTGGGATGGCCTTGACAGAGGTAGGACATCAGACCAGGTGGCCCTTCACGGTCCTCTCTAGCTTGAGGGTCCCTTGCAATCAGGAAGTTGTCCTTCTGTGACCTGGTGTCTTTGCACACACTGCCTCTGTGGCCTGGGTTGGCCTTCCTCCTCCAGAGCTGGGAAATTCCTGAGTGTCATTCCAGATTGAGCTCAATGTCACCCTTCCTGGAAACCTTTTCCTGGCTCCCTGAAGACAGCGCCTGGCTCGTTTGGTGGCCTCCTGACACCTCTGTGGTTCCCCATCAGGCCCTCGGTGTGGAGAGTTAGAATTTGTCTCCTTTTCTGTCCTCGTGACACAATGGCCAGCCCTCTACCCCAGGGGTCCACTGCAGTACCTGGCACATAGAGGGTGCTCAGCAAATATGTGCTGGATGACAGGGTGATGAAGGAAGGAAGACAGAGCATCACTTTTGCCCACCAGAGTAAAGAGTATTACCGTGCATTGAGATGGGTGTTACTTTCTGTTTTATTTATTCTTTCTGCTCCTTCTTCCAGCTGGGATTCCCTCCCTCTGCCTTTGACCTCTGCTGCCCTTATCTTGGGCCTCTGCCTGGGGTCTCCAAGTGGGAGGAAACAATGCCCCCACCCCAAACTTCCCAAACAGTGGCAGCTCAAACCGAGTGGTTTCGTGGCTGTGCCTGGTGGAAGCGCACTATGCCATGCTCTGGAAGGTGGGGGCTTTGTCTCCCCTGGTGACCTTCTATGCAAGAGACCCCCTCCCCAAGACAGTCTGTGAGGCCAAAGGAAGCGCCGTGCTGGGTGTTTGTGGGCTGGGAATGGCTAAAGAGTCCCTGTGAAAAGTAGGACTGGAATGGACATTGCAGCTGCAGGTCCTGTGCCTGCTTTGTGGGGAGCCAGGGTGGACCCACCCCCATGTGAAGGGCCTTACCCAGAGCCCACCTTGAGCAGAAGGCCACTGTCAAAGGCCCTTTGAAGATGGGAAGAAGAGAATCTGTTTTTAATTATCCTTTACCGTCCTTCTGCATAAAGGACAAACGTGGGTGGGGCAGTCACAGACTCTTCCACCTGTCTACAGCACCCCTCTGCCACTTCTTTTGGGGCCTGCTCCTCCCTAGCTCCAGCCACACGGTACTAGAGGAAGCTGTCAACACCTCCAGGTCCCAGGCCAGGCCACCTGACCACGCAGAGCCAATCATAGTACCCCCTTCCCTGGCCACGATGCTCAGTCCAGGGCTGAACACATGACCTGAGGGGAGCCAATCAGAGTCCTCCCCGGTGCCCTGGTGTTCTATGAGCTTCTTTCTGGTTAGATGCCCTAAGGATGCAAAGCCCTGGGGCAGGGGCAGCGGCAGCGGCAAAGTCTTCCACCTTGGGCAGAAGCCCGGGAAAAGAAAGCTGTCAGGCGAAGAGAACCGGAGATGTAACAAGGAAAGGAGGGCGGTAAGCAGTGAGTGGATGGCTTGTGATTTCTTGGGTCCAGTCACCGAGATCTCTGGACCTGGTCTGGTTCTTGCAACTGCCCCAGAATCCTGCCCCATGAGCCTCCCTTTTCCTTCCAGCCAGCGGGGTCGGGCTCCTCTCCCTTGTGGTCTGGACTTGATCCTGGATCCCGCTGGATCCCGCTTCCTTGCGATGTCCCTTCCCGGCCCAAGCAGCCCATGACTGTTAGCACCACTGAAAATAAAATCTTTTATTCTCCACTGAGATTGGGGCTTTGCAGAACCCCACACACAGTTCAAGTCAGCTGCCCCGGGCGAGAAGCCCCGGAGGAGAGTTGGAGTTTGTGTTTGGGGCGGGCCTGGCTGCTTTCTGGAGAAGTTACAGAGAAGATGCCGCAGGAGCCAGGCCAATCATGTTGTTGGCTCGATCGAAAACGCTGAAATACACCCGCAGGAAGGCGTCTCCCAGGATCCAGGTGTTTGCCAGCGGAGAGTCGCTGTGGTAACTCTCGAAGTTGCTGTAGCAGAGGCCCGAATGTTCCTGGAGAGACCACGGAGACACGCGCCGCTCAGCCTGCGTCCCTTCCGTGTCAGTCCTGGTGGCTTCCCAGCTCGGTGTCCCTCCTCTGCCAGGGGCCCAGAGGCTCTCTCCCGAGGCGGGAGGAGCAGCCGCCCACCCAGGACCAGCCCTGCTGAGTTTTCCCACACACTCGGCCGTGCCTCGCCCTCTGACCTGCGCATGCACTGTTCCCGCTGCGAGAATGCCTTTCCGTCTCCTCTTCGCCCCTCACTCTTTCTTTTTTTTTTTTTTTTTTGAGACAGAGTCTCGCTTTCTTGCCCAGGCTAGAGTGAGTGCCGTGGCAGCAGCCTAGCTCACAGCAACCTCAAACTCCTGGGCTCAAGCGATCCTCCTGCCTCAGCCTCCCGAGTAGCTGGGACTACAGGCATGCGCCACCATGCCCGGCTGATTTTTATATATATATATATATATTAGTTGGCCAATTAATTTCTTTCTATTTTTATGGTAGAGACGGGGTCTCGCTCAGGCTGGTTTTGAACTCCTGACCTTGAGCAATCCGCCCGCCTCGGCCTCCCAAAGTGCTAGGATTACAGGTGTGAGCCACCGCGCCTGGCCTGCCCCTCACTCTTAAAGGCTGAGCTCCAGCACCCCAGCCCACCCCAGGGCAGCCTTGCCCGACCCAGGCTTGGCCTCCTCAGCCACTGCAGGCTGGGGCAGGCGACTTCCCTCGGGGGTCCCCCTTGGTCCCAGCTGCGCCCCGAGCCGCCGACCACGCGGGGTCACCCAGTCTGCCACCTCATCTGCCCCGGGCTGCCGGCTCCCCGGGGTGCCATGTGAGTGCAGCCCGGTGTGGACCTGCCTCTAAGCCAAGCAGGCCTCTTCCTACCTCCGCGAGGCTGGAGCTTAGGGTTGTTTAAGTTCCCTCTCTCCTCACAGCTTTCTTCTAACCCATTCAGCCTCCCTGACTCCCGTGGGCCTCGAATACGTGCCAGGTGCTGTGTGGTCCCCGCGTGTCCTTCCTGCCAACCCCCTAAGCACCCCACAGAGGGAGCGGCTGCTACTCTACTTTGCAGAGGAGGGAACTGGGGCTGAGCAAGGTGAAGCTGTGGCCCGGACTGTCCCCAGCCAACCCTGTCTGTCACCATTCCTTCAGCACATTTCCCCTGTTCGGCCTTTGGAGTGTCCTGTTGAACCGAAGCTCCTTGGCGCAGATGCCCTTGCTGTCCCTCCCACTCTGTTCCTAGCACTGTGCCAGCAGGGGGTGACACTGCTCAGCGTCTGTCGGAGATGACGGGTGTCCCACACTGCCCCCGCCGTGCAGGCGGTTGCCGTGGGGTCGGCAGGGCCTGCAATGGCTCCACTTGGCCTCCAGGGGGCCTATTCCTCCCGCAGCCCAGCCGCTCCCGCGAGTCCAGGGATGTGAGGACCCGCCTGGGGCTGGGCACCTCACCTCCTGGGTGTAGGCACTGGCTGGCACCGGGAAGTCGAAGCCGCTGATGACGAAGACGATGTCAGACAGGGTGTTGATGGTGTCACAGTGGACTAGGTACTGTCGGAGAGAGAGGAGAGAAGGCTGGCCCGCGTGGTCCGCCAGTGCGTGGAGGCCCCGGCGACTCTGGCACGACCCCTTACCTCGTCTCCGAAGGTAGCCGTGGCTCTGATCATGTGCTGGATGTAGGCGACCGAGTTGCTCGGGCCGGTCATCATGGAGTTCCCGGTATCAAAAATGGCCTGGCAGCCGTTACTACAGGCAATAACTGTCCCATTCATGGTGATTCTGGGTCGGGGCAAAGCAGACACCAGGGTCACTCTACAGCCTCCCCCATCCCGCCCCTCCCTGGCTGTCCCCACAACAGCCCTTCAGCTCGTGTCCCCACTCTCCGCTTCCCTTTGCACCGGGCACGCTGACCTTCTGTGACTTCCTTGCGGTTCTGGAATGCTCCAACCTGTTTCTTGCCTCAGGGCCTTTGCACATGCTGGCCTCCCTTTCTAGAACTGCCCTCACCCCCTCTGTCTGGATAATTTCTGCTCATCTCTAGCTTCTGGCTTAATTGTCACTTTTCCAGGAAAGTAGATCCGGCTCCTCTCTTCGCCACCCTCATCATCCTCTTGCTCGTTTCTAGCAGGTACCGAAGCGGGAATTCGTCCTTCTGTGACTCACTGGCTCACACACGCTGCCCCGCTGGACGGTGAGGACTGTAAGAGCAGCTCAGTGCTTCCACTCAGGCAGGTGCCCGGGCACAGTGGATGCGCAACCTGTGTTTGTTGAATGAATGAACGAGGGAAACTGGAGACCTGTATCCGGCGTCTGATCCGTCGCGGGGCCCCAGGGTGAGGCAGGAGGCCTTCTCGGGCCGCAGAAACCCAGAATGGTGGGAAGGGGCCGCAGGCTGCTCCGGAAGAGGTTGACCCCGGGAGTCCCAGCTCGCATGCTGAGGGCCCTGGCCCGGGCAATGCCCAAGGCAGCCCGGGGGCTTCAGATGCCTCCAGAGGACATTGTAAGCGTTTGCCAGTGGCAGCACACAGAATCCAGTTGGCTACTGTCCCTGTGTTCCCTGGCATTCCAGGACCCCCAGGTTCCTGATTCTCTGTCACCGTCCCTGCCCCCACAGTATGCTGAGGATGGGGGTTGGGTGGGGACTGTCCTTTTGTGTGATTCTCTTTTGGCTTGAGAATGAGGCACACCTCTCTCCATTGCTGGGTATCTTCTCCCTGGGGTGACCAACCTTCCGGGTGTGCCTGGGACTTCCTCTGTTTTCAGACTGAAAGTCCTGCATACTGCAAGCCCCCTCAGTCCCAGGTAAACCAGGACACTTGGTCACTTACCATGCCTCTATTTGGCCCACTGGGTTTCTCCCTGATCCGCTTTGCTCTGCATTTTCGGGTCCTCAGACCACCCTTCCTGCCCTCACCACAGCCCTCCAGGCCCCCTATACTGCACGGCCTCCTCCAGGGATCCCAGCTTCCAGCCCTGGGGGCTGCCCCGCTCCTTCTCTCAGTGCCCAAGACTCAGGCCCGATCTGTCTTCTCTCATCAGGACCCTGGTCAGGAGGCCTGGGGGGATTGGGAACCACAGGTGTGCTGTATGTGCAGGTGTCTGCGTGGCTGTTTCTGTGTGTGGTGTGCTGTGTGTGTGCGTGTCTTGTGACTGCATGAGTTTGTATGTGTCTGTGACTGTCTGTGTGGCTGTGTGTGCATGTGTGTTTGTGTGCCTGTGCACGTGTTTGTGCATGCATGTGTGTGTGCATGTGTGTTTGTGTGCCTGTGCACGTGTTTGTGCATGCGTGCGCGTGTGTGCATGCATGTGTGTGCGCACGTGTGTGAGTGCATGCATGTGTGTATACACGTGTGTGTGCATGTGGGGGGGAGTATGTGGCATCACTCAGGGCAGGAATCAGAGGCAGGGGCTTACCTGTCCATGTCTACCTGCCAGTAGGAGGGTTGGGACACTGGCACCCAGTGAAGCTTCCCACTGTAGTAGGTGGGGTCCACCCCACCAAGCATCAGCACGCTGCCTGTCTCTTTCCTGCTGGAGTGGGAAGAAGAGGAAGGGCTCATTGCCATGAATACTGGGTAGCATTTTCAGGCTCGGCGACACACCAGGAGCTGCCTAGGGGTTTGCTATCGTTGCTCACCCAATCCGCACACACACAGCCTAGGGAGCAGGCGCTACTATAATCTCCATTTTATGGATGGCGAAGTTGAGGCAAAGAGGGGATGAATACCTGGCTAGGGCTGATCACACGGCTAGTGGGCAGCAAAACTGCGTTTGAACCCAGACAGTCTGGCTTCTGAGCTGGGCTCCAACCGCCCCACTCTTCTGAGAAGGGCCAGGTCCCCTCCCGCAATCAGAGCGACTCTGAGATGCAGTTGGAGGACCCATGGCGAGGGACGTCTGACCTCCACCTTGTGCAGCCTGTCGTTTTCCAGAAAAACTGAGGCCCAAGGGGGACTGGGGGCCGTGTGTTCAGGCTCACACAGGCCTGGCTTCATGGGCCTGCGACCTGTGCCATCCACAAGGCCCTGTGCTTAGAAGGGCCCTGTACCTCTGCTGTTGCTGTTTTCAAATTCTTAATACTTTTTGAACAAGGGTCCCCACATTTTCATTTGCAAATTATGTAGCTGCTCCTGGGCTCATGGTCAAATCTTAGTGTGGGAGGAACATCCCTTCAGACCCCTCTCCTCTCCCGTGGAATCCACCAGCAAATCCTGTTGTCTCTCCCTGCAGCCCCAGCCTGCCTCCCCGTGGCCCTTCCTCTCCCCTGGGTCCGGCTGCCACCCTTTCTCTTCCCCGGCCTCCACTCCGTTCAGTCACCCTCCAGCCGGCTCCCAGGGTAAGCTTTCAAAAGCGGAAGTCAGATCATGTCTCGTCCCCGCTCAGCCCCTGCCAGAGGTCTCTGCTCCTGCTTAGGACAAGCCCCAGGGCAGCATCGTCCCTGCCTCCCCTGCAGGGCTCCACCCACGCCGGGGCCCTGGTGGGTCCGTGCTGCCCCTCTGCACACACGCACGATTCCCCTCTGGGCTCTGCACTCCGCTTCCCTGCATCTGCCTGGCTCTCCGAGTCTCAAACCTGGCTCTTCCCACAGCAGAGGTCCCCCTCAGAGTGCCCTCTCCCCGCCGCCCCGCTCAGAACCCGCCCTCACCCCTGCCTGTTCTATCAGCCTGATTTATTGCTTTCACACAATCAATTACTGTCTGGAGTTGTCTTTTTCCTTTATTTATTTACTTATTTCGTGTATGCCTTCTCCCTTGCCTGTCTGCTTCCCGTTTGCAGAGCAGTACCAGCACATAGTAGGTGCCCAGTTACCTCCTTTGATTGGGTACAAGGCTTCCTGAGGCTTAGTGAGTTCAAATAACCTGCTAACGGTCCGGGTATGGAGCCTCGCTTTGAACCCAGGTCCTCTGGAGCTACAGCCTCAACCACCACACTCTCCCGCCACCTGCATGGCTCTGTGGGGCCAATCACTGCCTCTGTGGGGAAGACACAGTCTGTCCACAGGTCCTCCTCTTGTCTGTGCTCCACCCTACTCCCCCACCCTCTACCAGACCCTAAGGCAGTCAGGGGACTGCAGCTTTTCTTTACTGAGCCCAGTGACAGGAGATTTGCTGATGGATTGACCACCTGCCGTGAGGCAGAGCCCTGAGGGCTGAGTTCGGGTCCTGCCACTACCAATACCCATCTGGGAAACCTTGTGCAAACCCCTCTCAGAGCCTGTTTCCTCGTCCATTGAATGGCAGGACTGGACAACAGGGGTCAGCAAACTTTTTCTGTAAAGGGCTGGATTGTCAATATCTTGGGCTTTGTGGGCTGCACAGTCTCTATTGCACTGCTCAACGCTGCTGCTGTTTGCAAAAGTAACCACAGACAACACGTAAAGGAGTGAACATGGTTGTATTCCAATAAAACTTTACTTTTAAAAATGGGTGATGAGGCCGGGCGTGGTGGCTCACGCCTGTAATCCTAGCTCTCTGGGAGGCCGAGGCGGGCGGATTGCTCGAGGTCAGGAGTTCGAAACCAGCCTGAACAAGAGCGAGACCCCGCCTCTACTATAAAAATAGAAAGAAATTAATTGGCCAACTAATATATATATATATAAAAAAAATTAGCTGGGCATGGTGGCGCATGCCTGTAGTCCCAGCTACTCGGGAGGCTGAGGCAGAAGGATTGCTTGAGCCAGGAGATTGAGGTTGCTGTGAGCTAGGCTGACGCCACGGCACTCACTCTAGCCTAGGCAACAAAGCGAGACTGTGTCTCAAAAAAAAAAAAAAAGAAAAAAAGAAAAAAAAAGAAAAATGGGTGATGGGCCATATTTGGCCTAGACTATCTTTAAGGAAACTTCTGGGTCAGATTCTCGATAATTTTCATGCAACCGACAGTGTCTTGGAGCTGAGTTGAAGAAAGGGCTCGTCTAGCTCACGCTTACCTGCTCAAGTAGAAGGCAAAGACTTTCTCAGCAAGGAGGCCTTGTTCCCACATGTTGTCGAAGACAGGCATGGTTTCTTTGGTGGCAAGGCTAGGGAACCCCAGGCCCAAGATGCCATCAAAGACTGAAAATTCCATTAAATCGCCACTCAGCTTGCGGGTCAGGCCAAACCCCTGGTTTTTGGCCTCAAGGTCCGCGATCTGTGGGAGAGGAGGGTGCCTGTGTACACGTTTGGGGCAGGGCTGGGCTGGGCTGGGGGAGCAGGCGAGGAGATGCCACCAGCACCACAGTCCCCGAGGCGGCTGTGTCAGGGGCTGCCCCTCAGATGACCGTGACCGGCAAGGACAAGAGTGTGGGTTCCGTGGGGCCACGCCGCAGATTCCGACAACACCTGCCCGCCCTCATCCCACCTGGACTCAGTCTAATAGGCCTTATCCCCCTTTCCCAGGCGGGGAAACTGAGACTCTGAGTGTGACCAAATGGTTCCTATTAGAGAGAGTAAGGTCATCACTTCTTTGTGGTCACCAGGATTTGATGACAGGAATGGAGGCACTCCAAAGGTGGTCTTTTTTGCACTCACTGGGGAAACAGTTGCCCATGACATCATGTCGCCACCAGGGTTCTGCTGAAAGTTCTGCCTGGGAAACTGAGTGTGTGTGTGTGTGTGTGTGTGTGTGTGGGTGTGGGTGTGGGTGTGTTTCTGTGTATGCTTAGGCACTGTGGGGGAGGGAGTCCCCAGTTTTCTTAGACTCTCAAAGGCCTGCGAGGGTAAGAAGCTATTATTAGGCAGGGCCTTTCTGAACCTGTAGCCACCTCCTTTCCCTGCCTGGGCCAGAGGCCACAGACTGGGGCCCCATACCTGCGTGGGTCCTGATTCCTGCCCCAACTCTGCCACTTGCCAGTTGTGTGACCTTGGTGAAGGCCCTTCCTTCCTGCTCTCCCTCCTCTGTAAGACGGAGGTGTCTGTAGTGCCTGCCTCGTGGGGTGGTTGGGGGTTGAAACAAGTAACTGCAATGGAGGTGGCGGCACAGTGCCTGACACAGCGTGAGAACCTGCCCAGGTAATTTCTGCCCACCTCTGCCCCTGCTCCCAGCAAAGCCAGCCTCACGCTAACTGTGGGGAAGGAAGCTGCAATCTGCGCCTCCTCCACTCGGGCGCCTCCAGTGGATGGTCCCGCTGTCTGGGGTCAGCTTCGTGCCAGCAGGGGCACTGCCTCCCCGGGGGCACGGCCCCACAGGGCAGGTGGCCGGCCGGTGGCAGACTTCGAGGAAAGACAGGTACTCCCTGCTGCATCTGGACTGAGGGGGGGTGGTCACACCTAGGGCCAGCCCTGCCTCCACCTCTGGTCCCCATGTTACCCGAATGGTGTCGTAGCCAACACGTCCGGACATCTGCCCAAAGCCATAGCGAAGTTTCATGCGCCATTTCGAGTCCACGAACGTGGAGGATAGCTGCGGCTTGAAGATATTGCGGCCACCTGCAGACACAAGCAGTGGGTGTCCACCAGGTGCCGAGGATGGAGGGGGTGGGAGGGACGAGATGGAGGGGCAGGGGACACTCACTGCAGGCGATGGAGTTGCAATAGATGGAGGGCACCCACAAGTCAGCAGAGCCTGTGTCAAAGACGACCTTGAACTCCTGAGGGGGTGTTCCAATGGTGATGACGCCAACATAGGCCATCTGCCAGGGCCAGGCAGGGGTGGTTAGGGCAGGCCTGTTTCCCAGGGGGCTTGCCTTCACTGGGTGTCCCCATGCATCCCAAAATCGCTTTCCAACTGCTCTACCTCCTAACCCCTGCTCAAGCCAATGCCTTCACTTGAGAAGCTGCCTTCCCTGCAGCTCTCCAAATCCTTTCTACCCTGGAAGGCCCAGCCTCTTCCTCCAGGCAGCCCTCCTAAAGTCACCAAGGCTACTGTGCTCCAAACTCAGATCACATAATCTCAAAAACCACACAGTTGGCCCTTTTATTTGATGTTCATTTACTCTTTGGTTTTTGAAGACGAGAGGGGCCTTTGGTTATCAGGAACAGTGACCATATCGTTAGTGTGTCATAGCCTACCACACCATACGGCTCAGTAGCTTCTGTTGCTGTGATTCTTGGGGCTGAAGAGGCTGAACTTCTTTAGCCAGGGCATCAAACTGGGTTTGCACTTGGCTTTGTTGTCATTTGTTCAGACACGGCTCACCCTTCAATGTGGCTCTGTTAGCTTAGTGATTCATTTAGTTCAGACGGAGCAAAAAGACCCCAAAGCGCGCACCACTGTGGCTCACAGGTGCCCAGTGACATATCGTTGGCACAGAAATGGACGTTTATCTGGCATCTGGTCATTGCTGGGCCTAATCACTGCAAACCAACAACCCTGTCCCCACTGTTTCTGCCTGCAGGAGCCCCAGCCCTAACCTGCTGGCTCACACCCCCAGCTGAGCCCAGGTGCCCGGCAGGACCCCTAGGGGGCGCTCTGGAGCTCCATCCTACCCGCATACTCACATCTAGGTGGTTCCTCAGAGGCTCACGATTCACTTGCGGGGGCTGATAATATGCATTAAGAAACCTGTCGGGGTTGTAAGGATACTTCTCAAGGTAATCTCTCAGCATGTTCTTTTCCCGGAGGGTTTCTCGAATGGATTTGATCTTCACCAGGGGGATTCTTTAACAGAGCATTGGGAAAGGAAACAAGTAAGAGACCCAGTAGGCTGCCCCTTGCTACAATGTGACTGTCACACCCTGCTTTATAATTGTGCCTTGCCTTTTCCGAGCATTTTAACAAGTGCCTATCTTATTATCAGGACAGGCCATCCGACACAATGGAAAGATGATGGCAGTGACTCTAGGTTTGAATCCAGGTTTTGTTGTATAACCTTGGGCAAGTCATATGACTTTTTGAGCCTCAGTTTCTCTACCTGTAAAAAAGGCGGAATGATAATATCCCACTCACATAGAATGTTTGGAGATGTTAAGTGAGATGGTGGGCACGATGCACCTGCCCTACAGTAGGTCTCGACGGTGACAGCCATTACCATTGCTTTTGCCATCTCAATGCATCTTTCTCAAAGCAGCCCTGGGAGGGAGGTACAGTGGGGATCCTTTTGTTACAGGTGAGGAATATGAAATGCAGGTAGGTTGTGACTTTGGCCGTGGTCACAATGCTCATCAGTGGCAAAGCTGGGCTTAGATGTAGCCCTCCTGATCTCTCCAGGGTTCAACCAGAAGAGAGGGCTGAGAGAGGACGCCAGGACATGAGAAAACTCAAGGATGCTGAGGTGCAGAATAAATCAGGTAAATGAAGAGGGTAGAGAAACAAGAATGAGTTGAAACAGAGGCTGGCGTGCCTGTAATCCTAGCACTCGGGAGGCTGAGGTGGGAGGATCACTCAAGGTCAAGAGTTCAAAACCAGCCTGAGCAAGAGTGAGACCCCATCTCTACTAAAAATAGAAAGAAATTAATTGGCCAACTAAAGATATATAGGAAAAAGTAGCCGGGCATGGTGGCGCATGCCTGTAGTCCCAGCTACTCAGGAGGCTGAGGCAGGAGGATCGCTTGAGCCCAGGAGTTGCGGAGGTTGCTGTGAGCTAGGCTGAAGCCACGGCACTCTAGTCCGGGCAGCAGAGTAAGAGAAAGAAAGAAAGAAAGAAAGAAAGAAAGAAAGAAAGAAAGAAAGAAAGAAAGAAAGAAAGAAAGAAAGAAAGAAAGAAAGAAAGAGAGTTCTGCATACACAGAGACACCAAAAGAGACCAATAAAGGAGAGAGATGCGGAGATAGAGATATAGTCACAGAGACACATATGCAAGGAAACAGAGAGGGGAGAGAGCAGAAAGAAGGCTAAGAAAATTATGCAGAAGACACACTATTCCTGGCTACATCTACAGCTGCACAGGTTGTGCACTGAACAATTCTGGGGAGTGCCATTCACATAGCTTATGATGTGACTGGTGCCCCTGGAGTTGTGCAAGCCCTCGGGCCTACCCCGAGACCCCTGGGTCCTACAGCGCACATGGCAAACTCCTCATCAATAAGTGGACACTTGAACTTAATGAGAGTCAGAGAATGATTAATTTCCTTCTTCACTCCTGTATTGGAAGGAGAATAAGGGTGAGAGTAAGAGAGCAGGAAAGTGTCCAGAAAGAGAGCTGATGCCACTTGTCCCATAGCTTACCTGACCAAGCATTCCGAGAGGGCTACCAGCCCTAGGACCCCAAGCCACTTCATGCTTCCTTCCTGGGTTTACAGAACTCAGGAAAGAGAAAGTTCTGAGTATGCAGCGGCTGTCAAGGGTTGCTCATTTTAAATATGCTCAGATCTGCCCTAATCATCCCCTTAAGGGCCACTACTTGGACATGTTAAGAAATACAAACTTTCCTGATAAGATCTTTACCCCCATGAATGTGCAGAGGAGAGCCAGAAAATTCTCAGAAAACAGAGATTTCTATTGTAATCTCTACCTTGGGGCTTGGCTAACAAAAACCAAACCAAACCATAGGGGCTAACAAAGAGCGGTAGACTCTTGCCATCTTGGAAATAAAGGCACTGCAAATAGTGTGATAAAAATAAATGCCATGTTTGACAACCATGGTCTCAGACAGTCTTCTCAGCAACCCTGCGGGGTGTGCATTGCCCTCCTCACTGGAGAGGAGATGGCTAGGAGGAAGAGGTGTCAAACCGCAGAGTGCAAACGTTGGGAGCCACCCACTGACATAGGAGTGGAGTGGGCGGTGGGTTGGCACAGCGCAGGCACGTCTAGTGCCCATCTGCTTCAAGGATCTAGGCTCAGCAGTATGACAACTGTACAATATTAATGCTGGAAGAAATGTGATGTACGCGTCCGAGAGATACTGTTTTCATGCAATAAGCATCTATTGAAGCCCCACTGTGCTCTAGGGACTGGGCTAGATGCTGCGAGATCAAAGTTGAGCAAGACAGAGCAGCCCTTGCCTTTAGGGACCTTGCATTCTGGGGCTGGGGTCAGGCACTCAAGGCCCAGGAAGCGAAGGACATGAGTGGCAGTGCTGGGTGGGCCTCGTAGGCAGGGGCAGTACCGCCCCACGGCAGGGGCACGGCCTCTTCTCTGCTCCGCCGGCGGGCGCCACGCTGCAAGGCAGGCCGTGACGCCAGGTTGGCCAAGTTTTCAAGAGAAGCGGAGAAAACTCAAACTGTGTTCCTCCTAGCGTACTCTCACAATAAGCTTCTGACGCCAGATGTGTGCGGGTTTTCTCCCCACCAAGGAGAACGAGCTAGCGATCAGTTCTGCAGCAGATGCCAGCTGGGTGTCCCCCAGTACAATTCTGATGCCACCCACCTGGAGACAGCGTCAGATCCCTCGGGTTGAGGGCTCATTTCCATAAGACTGTCCCCCACTTCCCATGCCAATCGCAAGCCCCAGCTTGTTTTACCTGCGCTTCTGACCGACCGGCTACAAGTTGAAGATCCCGCAACTCCATCTTTGGGTTTGATTAATTTGCCAGAGTGGCTCACTTGACTCAGGGGAACACATTTACCTGTTCACTATACAGGACATTGCAAAGGATGGGGCGAAGAGACGGCAGAGAGAGGTATGGGGGAGGGGTACGGAGCTTCCATGCCCTGGCCAGGTGGCCACCCTCCAGGAACCCTCACTCCCCCCCCACCTCACCCCCTACTCCATCCTCTTGGGCCTTTTAAGGAAACCTCATAGACACGACTGAGGCATTGACAACCCCGTAGAACAACATGGCTGGACAAGAAGTGTACGAGCTGATGCTAACAGACCCAGGTGGGAAACCCAGCGTGGCCTGTCCAGATTCTTCTCGGCCTCTCTGTGCAGCATTCCTTCCTCCAGGGGATGAGCAGGATCTCTTTTGAAATGGGAGTTTTATGACTTCCAATCAGACATGGTAGATTAGAGAATTCTGTCACGGCCAGAAGTGGGGAAAGGTGGGGAAAAATTAGAGTATGTTTTTAGTTTCTAAGGCCTGCCTTGGGGAGAAAAGGGCACGGGTGACAGGAGGGCAGGAGAAGCTGGTCAGGGGGAGAAATGCTCTTTTCTCAGGCCTGTTCCTGAGGCCTAACGCTCCCCAACATTACAGCAAAAGACTGTGACAAGGGCCATAGGAGTTATGAACAAGGGACTGTAGACAAAAGCCTTATATCTGTCTATCTAAAAATCATAAAAAGTGAGAAGTCTGGATATTTATGTGAAATTCCTGATCTTTAAAGTTTGGCAGCGAATGAGTTTGTTTCTCCGAGAAACATGGTGCGGGCCACCCCCGAGTACCTGCGGGCTGGATTCAGCCTGTGGGCAGTGCGGGGGGTTATTTCTGGCCTAGAGGTGGGAGCGGAGAGTGCCTGGGAGGGCGTTCACCTTTCACGTTGGCTGAATGAATAAGAGACTGAATGCATCCTGACCACATCAATTTTCTTTCCATTTGTAAAGAAAGACCAGTAGGGTCAGATAAACCAAAGAACTTAATGAGAACTTGCACTTGATGAGCACCTGCTGTAACTCCCCTGATAAGATCCAGGCCTGGAAACACTTTTCTGCCAAATCAAACATATAAAGCAATAATTATTTTTTAAGAGTCTTATCAATCAAAGGAGACAGAAAAGGACCACCCAGAGCTTCTGCTTAGCCCGAGAAGAGCAGGGCTACCTCCTTAAACTGACATTATTCTAGCCAAGATAAAGTAAGTGGAATTTTATGACTCCTTCCAAGACTCCCGGGGCCCTGGTGTTCTCTTGTGAGATCTGGATTCAGTCCAGGCCTGTCTTGGGTAGAACTACGCGGAGGCTGACCTGATGACCCCACTTTGCTGGTAGTTGGAATGAAGGCTTTGTGTCTTACTCCTCATTTTTGCATAGTTGTAATTCACTTTTACCCCGATGGAAGGGATTTGATAACATCTAGCAAATTACACACACATACATGCCCTTTGGCTTAGCAATTCTACATCTAGGAATCTATCCCAAAGATATGCTGGCAAAATTCCAAAAATTGTATGCACACAAACAATTCATGGCAACCATTTGCAATAGCGAAAGATTACAAACATACCAGAAATGTCCACCAGAGGTGACTGTTGAATAAGCCACAGTGCAGAGAGTATATTCCAGGTAACCACAGAGAGTTGATAAAAAAAGTTTTTTTAAATTAAAAAATTCCAATGATTCAACTCAGAATGAATGGTGGAATTAGGAACTCACTGTTTTTCAACTTCTGATGAAAAATTGGAATTAGGCAAAGATGCTCAATGGATCCATAAGGTGGAAGGTCGAAGGGGAAACTCATACTGGATGGATTAGGTTGACAACACCAGGACCCACTGATTAATCTTAGCACCTATAAAATTGGGACACCAGAAATTATGTGCCTCTCCATGTGATGCAATAAGAAACATATGGAACGACCTATGAAGTATTCCAGTAAAAAATTTTGAACTCTAGATCTACTTACCAGTTTTCAGGAAATATGTAGATAAAGGAATAAGGAAGCAATCCTCTAATATGTGAGACATCCTATAGGACAAATGACCCCTCCACCCAGCATCACCCCACTTAAAAAAAACAGACTTTATTTTTTAGAGCAGTTATAGTTTCACAGCAACATGGAACAGAAGGTGCAGATTTCCCCATACGCCCTGCACCCCCCCTCCCCCCATGCACAGCCTCCTCCGTTAACAGCATTCTGCACCAGAGCAGGGCATTTGTTACAACTGATGAACCTACAACGACACAACACTATCACCCCAAGTCCATAGTTTACATCAGGGTTCACTCTTGGTATTGTACGTTCTGTGGGTTTGAACAAAAGTGCATAGACATGTATCCACCATTAGAGTATCATACATAGTAGTTTCACTGCCCTAAAAATCCTCCATGCTCTGCCCGTCCATCCTTTCCTCCCCCAGTCCCTGGCAACAACTTAGCTTTTAATTGCCTCCATGGCTTTGTTTTTCCCAGAATGTCATATAGTTGGAATCATACGGTATGTAGTATTTTAAGATTGGCTTCTTAGGTGCCAAGAACATACACTGGGGAAAGGATAGTCTCTTTGATGGATAGTGCTCGGAGAACAGGATACCCACATGCAGAACAATGAAACTAGACCCCTACCTCTTACAGTGTAGAACAGCGGTTCCCAACCTTTTTAGCACCAGGGACTGGTTTCATGGAAGACAATTCTTCCAGAGATTGGGAGGGGTGGGGTGGGAGGTGGAGCTCAGGCGGTGATGTGAGCGATGGGAAGTGGCTGTAAACACAGATGAGGCTTCACTTGCTGGCCCGCAGCTCACCTCCTGCTGTGCGGCCCAGTTCCTAACAGGCCATGGGGGGGGGGGTTGGGGACTGCAGAAAAATCAAATCAAAATGGATTAAAGACTTAAATGAAAGACCTGAAACCATGAAACTACTAGAAGAAAACATTGGGGAAATGCTTAAGGATGTTGGTCTGGGCAGAGATTTTTTTTTTTTTTTTTTTTGAGTAAGACCTCAAAAACACAGGCAACCAAAGCAAAAATTAACAAATGGGTTTACATCAAACTAAAAAACCTCTGCACAGCAAAGGAAGCAATCAGCAAAGTGAAGAGACAACCTACAAAGTGGGAGAAAATGTTTGCAAACTATTCACCTGATAAGGGATTTATAACCAGAATATATAAGGAATTCAAACAACTCAATAGGAAAAGCAAGCAAACAGAAAAAAAAAACCCAAAAAACCCAGAACCCAAACAATCCGATTTAAAAATGGGCAAAAGATCTGAAAAGAAATTTCTCAAAAGAAGACATACAAATGGACAACAGGTGTATTAAAAAAAATACTCAATATCCGTAATCATTAGGGAAATGCCAGTGAAAACCACAGTGAGATATCATCTTGCCCCAGTTAAAATGGCTATTATCAAAAAGGCAGGAAATAGCAAACGCTGGCAAGGATGCCGAGAAAGGGGACGCTTGTACGCTGTGATGGAAATGTAAATTAGTGCGGAAAACAGTATGGAGGTTCCTCAAAAAACTAAAAAACAACTACCATAGCCTCCAGCAACACCACTGCTGGGTATATATCTGCAAGATATCAGTGTGCTGAAGAACTATCTGCCCTCCCATGTTTGTTGCAGCACAACAGCCAAGATATGGAATCAACCAAATGCTCATCAATGCATGAATGGATAAAGAAAATGTGGAATATTATTCAGCCATAAAAAAGAATGAAATCCTATCATTTGCAGCAATATGGTTGGAACTGGAGGTCATTGGGCTAAGTAAAATAAGCCCAGCACGGACAAACAAATACTGCATGTTCTTACTCATATGTGGGAGCTGAAAATTTGATCTCATGGAGTAGTGGATAGAATCTGCTTGCCAGAGGCTGGGAAGGGTAGTGAGGAAGGGAGAATAAAAAGTGGTTGGTTAATGGGTACCATAAATACAGTTAGATAGAACGAATAATATCTAGTGCTTGATAGCACAATGGGTCAACTATGGTTAACCCATTCAATCTAGTTGAATGAACCCAGGTCAATATAGTTAATATGCAATAGTTTATTGCATATTTCAAAATAGCTATAAGAGAAGATTTTAAATGTTCCCGATACAAAGAAATGATAAATATTTGAGGTGATGGATATCCTAATTACTCAGATTTTGATCATTACACATTGCATGCTTTTATCAAAATATCACATGTATCTGATAAATATGTACAATTATTATTTATCCACAACATTTTAAAAAAATGTTGGCTTCTTTCACTTCATGATATACACTTAAGGTTACCCCATCTTTTCATGGCTTGATAGCTCCTGTCTTTGTAGTAACATTCCATTGTGCGGACGCACCAAAGTTTATCTAGCTATTCACCTACTGAAGGACATCCTAGTTTCTCCCAACTTTTGGTAATTATAAATAAAACTACTGAAAACTCTCACGTGCAGGATTTTGTGTAGACATGAATTTTCAACCCCTTTGGGTAAATCAAAGCCGTGCGATTGCCAGATCATGCAGCAAGAGCATGTGTAGTTTCGTAAGAAACTGCCAAACCATCTTCCAAAGTGGCCGTACCCTTTTGCATTTCCACCAGCGATGAATGCGAGTTCCCGTGGCTCCACATCCCTGTCAGCATTTGGTGTTGTCAGTGTTCTGGATTTGGGCCATTCTAATAGGCCCCATACACTTACTTTACAAGCGAATAAATGGCATAAAAAGGGGACTGTTATCTGTTAAACGTCTTAAGAGACAGCAACCAAATGCAACACATATGGACATTCTTGAGATCCTGATCCCTGATCTGAATATATAAACTGTTAAAAGGCATTTTTGAGAGAATCAAGGACATTTGAATATGGACTGGATATTGGTTGATATTAAAGTCGGTAATTTTGTTTGGAATAAAAGATCATGGTGGCTACATACATAACCACATATTTTGAAAGATTCTCACCTCCTAGAGATGTTCAATAAAGTATTTACAGTGAAACGGTAAGATGTCTACTTTAAAATATTCCAGAAAAAATAAATTAATTAATAAAAATTTTAACAATGAGGGTGTAGATAAAACAAAGACTTGCGGCATGGTGTAACTCTTGATGCCAAGTGATGGAATATGGGGTCTGTTATACTATTCATTTTTATTTTTACTTTGAGTTTTGGAAATTTTTGTAATAAGCTGCACACTTCAGTGTGGTAGTAATACAGTTACACAAATGAATACGCCGCAAATTTCCATTTTGAAATTTCTGTCTTTAGTGGTATCGGGAGGGGGCCCAGCAAGGCGGACTCGGGCGGGCCCTGCACTGGCCGAGCTGCTCCCCAGCCTCCCCTGCCCCCTGTCCCCGGGCCCAGAGACGGGAGGGAAGCTGGGAGCGGGGTCCTGCTAACTCCCCGCCACCCTCGGGGTTGCTTGACCACCCAGCTTCAGACTTGGAGGAAACATGTCAGGCCGGGAAGAGGAAAAGGTGAGAACTATTTTAGGAACAAGGTGGGGATCTTCCTCCCTGGCTTCCTCTTCTTTAGTGTCATCTGCAGGGAAGGGGTGGGGGCCTGGGCAGGGAGGGAGCAAAGGACTGAAGCAGCCGGGATGTTTTGAAGGGAATTGGGGAGGGATTCATAACTAAATGACAGAGAGGAGGGCAGTGTGTGGGCAGCACCCAAGAGAGACTGGGATGGGAAAGCAGCCCTGGGAAGTGGGCAGAGGCTCTGCAGACTGCATCAGGATGTCAGCAAAGGATCTCCTCTGGCAGCAGGGTGTGTCACAGTGAGCCAATTTAAAGCCCGATTTAAACAGAGAACAGCTGGCTGTGGGGAGGGCAGAGCTAGGACTGCTGCAGTACCTACCAGTGGTCCAGCCCCTCTTGGATCTTCCAGGAAATTGATGCTGGAGGCTGCATCTTCTCGTTGGAATTGCTGCCCCGGATATGGAGGTGACAGGCAATGCTCGCTGCTCTCGAGCCGTGGGGAAGAGGAATAGCCACATTCAGGGGCCTTTCGCTGCTCTGTGGCTGTTGGCATCATCTCACGCCGGGCAGCAAAAGAGCAGGCCATCCCAGACATCTCTAATTTATAGTATCGTCTAATTTATCTAACCCTTCTCGGCATGTCTTGGACCTAGAATCCTTTCATTGTTGTTCATTCCTTTAGGAAAGGTCATCCACCAGCATCACTCGAGTTTGTGTTGGAGAATTCACAGCTTCCCAGTTGGTCACTTCTGCCTCGTAGCCATAGGATCTCATCCCACAGAATCCGAGTGGTGGAATGTGCCACTAGGCAGGGATGCAGAGGTCCTCTAGCTCCTGGATGGCAGCAACGTGGCGCCTGGTCTGCCACTGTCAATTCGAGTCCAAAGCAGACATCACCAGTGAGTCACAACATCCCTGACCTCTGGGTGTGGCCCCAGAATCCTGAGCAACACACCCCGCTTCAGCCACCTGTCCCACTAGTCAGCGATGGCCCTCAGTCTGAACGACTGCTGTTCAGTCTTGGACAGGTCCGATCTCCTCGTCCCGGAAATGGGGAAATTGCGAGCTGGGGTGTGTAACTTACCCAAAGGTTTCCATGTGAGTTACTGAAGCGCTGAGCTCCAGGCAGTCTCTTCCCGCCCGGGGCACAGGCTTGGAGAGCTCTGAGAAGGGAAAGGTCAGAGAATGCCCCGCTGCCTTCACTGCTGCCGGCTTCCGAGGGTGCCTCCCAGAGGCCTGCAGGTGCCAGAGCTGGGGTTCTTTCCTCTTCCTCCTCAAGTCCAACTCCACTTATGTTGCCAGACCTGCCACCGTGTAGCAGCAGGCAAGCACACTGGGAGCTGGCCCGGCCAGGTGCCAGGCACAGAGGGGCGGTCCCAGCTGGAGTGACCAGGAAGCAGGAGACAGTGGGCCCAGTTAGTGCTGACTTGTGCCCAGCGTGGCAGCCCCACGGCTTCTCCTCCTTGTTCATGCAACACTGACCCTCGTAAGTTGGCGTGGCGCCGGCCCACGTTCAGAGTAGCGAGCCTTTTCTGGTCGGACTTTGACATCTGAAACCCTATGTCTTATTTCTTCTTTGGGGCATACTTGGCTGAGTTGGGAGGCTCAGACAAGGCTGGATTCAAGGACTTGTTGCCTCTCTGATGTCCAGGAAAGACCCTGGAGCTTTGGAGGCCCTGATGGGGGACAAAGCCCTCATGCTTGGTGGGGACTTAGCTGCATGGGTCTGGATGGAGAGAAAGAACAGACGAAGGCAGACCCGCTGGGAAA
Organism: Microcebus murinus; assembly: GCF_040939455.1. Lineage (NCBI taxonomy): Eukaryota > Metazoa > Chordata > Mammalia > Primates > Cheirogaleidae > Microcebus > Microcebus murinus. Next base: position 14,607,893 of record NC_134107.1, read on the forward strand.
GGCTGCGCGTTACTCGGTCCCGCCTGATCACGCCCTGAATTCCGGCCGGGCCTCTCGGTCAGGTGCTGGTGCCGGCGCCCACGGCCACCTTCCAAGAAGAGATGGAGGAACCAGACTTTGCCAAGGGAGCGGCCACCTCCGGGGGCCCCGTGATCCCACTGGGGGAGATTAGACAAGAGTGTTTACTTTCCTCCTGGCCCCAAGGGTGTGCTGGGGGTTCCACCCAGGAGGACAAGCAAACCAAGAGGGCCAGAGTCACTGCTGGTGGCAGTGATGTCCACTGTGCCCCTGGGACAGGTGCCGCTGGCGGTCACTGGCTTATCCACATGGCCCTGGGCCCAGAGCACACTCGGCTCTGTTGACACCCTGGGTTTCCTGCCTCCCGTTGTTTGTAGCCCCAAGCTTGCCATTCTGGGGAGGGGCTGGAAGGCTTGTTGCTGTCAACTCGCTCCGAGTCAATGACTCAAGTGTGAGACGAGGTCACGGTGGGTGACTTGTGGCCTACATGTCCCCTGGTGGGTGATGGTGTGTCCAAGTGTGGAAGGAAGGCTGGAGATGGAAAAGCAGCCATTTCTTGAGCTTGGTTACCTTGGGCCTTTGCAGTTGCTCTTTCCTCTGTCTGGAAAATTCTTCTCCCTGCTCTTTGCATGGCCAGCTCCTCCTCAACACCCAGCTGCCATCTCAACGTCTCCTCCTCAGTGAGGCCTTCTCTGGCCACTCAGTCTCCCAGCCATAGAGCCTGGCTGGTCGGAGGAGCCCCGCAAACACCTGCTGAATGCATTTTCCCTTGTGCTCTTCCAACCCTGTTTCATTGGAAAAAGAGAGCGTGGAGAGGGAGGGAGGGAGGTGAGTGGAGCAGACACACATTTTGAGGGGTTGCTTAGATTGGAAAATCAAGACTTTGCTGGGGTTTAGGGGCCGACCTCAAATATCTAAAAGGTTTTTTTTTTAAAACAGAAATAATGGACTAGACTTATGCTATGGCAAATTTTCAGAGTAGAACAAGGACAAAGGTTGGGAATTGTAGGGAGGCAGATTTAACTTTTTTCTGATAACAACTTCTGTATCAGCTCAGCTTCGGCGCAGGCAGCTTGCACGGATGGGGGAGGCGTACAATATTTTGAAGTATTAATTTCCTTCTTGTTCTCACAGCTGTAGGAGAGAAGGAACGAACATTTAATACTGCAGGCTAGGGCTGTTCTTTGAGGGCGAGAGGTGGTAGTTAATCACTTTGCTGTGTTCTAGGACTGAGCTGAAGGAAACTCCCCCACTCCCAAGCCCAAGTTTAGAAGATGAAGTTAAGCAAGAGTGCCCACAGGTGGGGAGGAGGGTAGAGATGTAAGTGCCGGGTTAAAAGGAAGGAGGACGTCCCCTCTGGGGGAAAGGGGGTGATGGCTTCCTTGCGTGGGTTCTGGGCTGCAGGAAAGGGCAGAACTTCTGATCCTAGGTAGGTCGGGGCCAGGGCCCGATCGCCATGTGGCCTTGGGGGGACTGGCCCTCACCCTGGCCCAGGCCCATTGAGGGGCATCTGTGTGACCTTCCCAGAGACAGAGGACATTGACCTGTCGCCCAGTGCCTAAGGGAGCTATGGCCAAGAGATTGACCACCACGGTGTCTGTACCTGGTCCCTGTGCCCCCCACCAGTTTTTCTGGCACCACAATAGTTTGGACATGTCACAGAATTCTATGGAGGGGGAGGAAGAGTGGGATGTAAGTTGTCTCTGGCCTAGACAGGGAGGAGGTTCAGTGAAGATCGAACTTGTTAAAGAAATAAAATTATGTAGCATTGCTTACGAAATGAGAGGAAGTATAGCATACCACTTAAGAACCCAGTGTTGGCCAGGTGTGGTGGCTCACGCCTGTAATCCTAGCACTCTGGGAGGCCGCGGTGGGAGGATCTCTCAAGGTCAAGAGTGGGAAACCAGCCTGAGCAAGAGCGGGACCCCATCTCTACTAAAAATAGAAAGAAATTAATTGGCCAACTAAAAATATATAGAAAAAAATAGCTGGGCATGGTGGCGCATGCCTGTAGTCCCAGTTCCTCGGGAGGCTGAGGCAGGAGGATCACTTGAGCCCAGGAGTTTGAGGTTGCTGTGAGCGAGGCTGACGCCATAGCACTCTAGCCAGGGCAACAGAGTGAGACTCTGTCTCAATAAAATAAAATAAAATAAAATAAAATAAAATAAAATAAAATAAAATAAAATAAATCATACAGTTTGGACTTGAACTCATACCTGTGATAGTTGCCATAGGTGGGGAGTTTGTCAGGGGTTTAGGGGTTAAAGGGGAGCTGCCTCTTAGTGCCCTCAATATCTTGAGGGCCCTTCTGGTGAAGCCCTTGGCTTTACAGATGGGGAAAATCTAGGCCCAGAGAGCTGAAGGGACTTGGCCAAGGTTGCTCTGGACCAAGGTGATTTGTGGGACTGGAACTCAGGAGTCAGAGAGCTCCAAGTCTGGGTCCCAAGTCAGGCTCTTACTCGCTGCGTGATCTCAGCGAGCACCTGGGCTGTCCAGCTGCGAATGAACAGCTGCTTTGCGAACCTCCAGGCTGCAAGGCTTCCAAGCTGGCCCGGGGCTGCTTTGGGGCTGCTGCCCAGAAGAGAGGCGGCCCTTTCATTCTGAAGTCCAGCTGGCCTCAGGTGTTGGGGAGATTCGTTTGACTTCCTGTGGCTTTATCACCGCCGACACCAAGTCATTTCCAAAGACTGGAGAACCCTCACAGTGTTCCTGGCAGGGTTCTTTTCCAAGGAGGATCCAAGTGTGGGGAGTGCAGAGTGCCACCAAAAACTCAAAGTTCCCAGGGGCCCAAGCTAGACTGAGCCTGGCCAAGACCAAGACGGAGCCTTGGTGTTGGTTGAGCACTTTATAACAGTCCCGGCACTCCCTGCATCTCGTTCTTAAGAAAAAACTTGTGTGCTGGGGGTGGCGGAGGGATTTAAATGCCATGGGGACCCCTGGGGCGCATGCATTCTTGCTCCAGCTGCTGGCTTTTCCTTAGCTCATCAGAAGTGTCTTTTCCCTTACATTTAGGGAGTTTTTGTCTCTGGGGACCGGAAGAGCTTGCCCCTGAAGCCTTGGCAGGATTCCTAACACGATGCTGGAGAGAGTAGAGGAGGTGTGCAAAGCCCCAACACGGTCTGAGGTTGCATTTCCCCCAGCTTTGCAGTGCTTTTGCTTCTAACAGCACCTAGGACTTGTCTTTGGAGGACGCTATACAAAAGCCCGCAGGTGCACGCTGGCCCTTAGCCAATGGCTGAGGGGTACGTGTATGAAAGCCCAGCTTTCTTGCTTTGGGTCGGGGCAATTTTGAGGCACCACTTAGATTCCAGGCTTCCCTTTGGGGATGAGGATGGAGCTTCCGTCTGCAGGACTTGCATGAGCTCACACCCTTGCTTGGCTTCATGTCCCCTTCCCTGTCCTGCTCCCCTGCTCCCTCGCTGGTTTCCTGGAGCAGCTTTGAAATAAATGATTTGTACATGAAACCTTATCTTACTGGCTACTTCTGGGGGGGCCTGACCTAAGACAATCTCCTTCGGGCAGCCCGCTGAGACCCCAAGTGGGTTAGGTTTTCCTTCCATGTGTTCCTAGAGCACCTTGAAGCTTTCCCTGCCATGTGGCTTTGCTGTGGCTTGACTTTCCGAACCTCCTGCTAGACCTCATGTTCCCAAGGGCAAGGATCTCACTTGACTTGTTCATAAGTCCATGTAAGCAGATGTGGTCTCTCTCGGCCATAACTGTAATTGTCAAAACAAGGATAACACACAGAAAATCCTCTGTATTAGGTTGCAGGTTCAATTGCTGTAACCAAAGCCCAAATATCAGAGGCTTAATTAAAATATAATTTTATTTCTCTCATGTAATAATCCAAGTGGCTCTATAGTGATGGGGACCCAAATTGTTTCTTGTTGCCTTGCCATCTTCAATACATGGTATTTGTCTCTTGGTCTATTGTGGCTGCTCCAGCTCCTGTCATTACATCTGTATTCCAGCTATCAGGAAATAGAGAAGGGGAAGGAGGATATACTTCTTTCCTTAAAGGGCATAATCCAGAAGTTGCAATATTACTTCTATTCATATGTCCCTGTCCATAATGCATTCACAGGGGCCCCTTTAGGCGTGGAAGGGAGGCTGGGAAATGTAGTCTTTTAGCTAGGTGACCACAGACTAGGCCACAGACTAGGGTTTGATTACTAAAGGAAGGAGGAGACAATTAGCAGTCCCTGTTGTACCCTCCTGTTTCAGTGACAATAAGCTGGGTTATACCCCTCAAATCTCGGAGGCTCAACACAACTGAGGTTTATTTTTCACTCACATCTGACGGGGGCTGGCAGGGAGCTCTGCTCACCCCCGTCACTCGGATACAGGCCGATGGACGCTCCGTCTTGACGCAGGGGAAGGGGACAGGTGGCCCATCGGACTCTGGTTCTTAAAGGCTTCCTCCTGGAAGTGACACACATCACCTCCGCTCACATTCCATAGCTCAAAGGAAATTCCATGGCCATGGCGAACGGGGCAGGAGAGGGGGACAAAAGAGAAAGGGGACGTGTGGTCCTGCTACAGAATCTTTATGAACAGCAGCAATGGCCACCGCCCTTCATTGATGGGCTCATCCTTTATTCCTCTCTTATTCTCCTTAACCTCCCCGCCCCCCCACCCCCAGCCTCTTTCAGCCATTATATATGGATTGGGATGAGATTATATGGGAGGACATATACTAGGCTGTTAATAAGTGGGAGAATCAAGCAAAAAAATGAAAAGAAAAAAAAATCCCTAAATTCTATTTTAACCATGTTTATAATTACAATTTGCATTTATGCATAATTATGTATATGTGTGGCTTTATGCATTAATATAATTTCATTTATCAGACCCCCTCCAAAATAATAATAAAGTTGTGCCATGCTGTTATGAATTAAATTGTGTCTTTCCTTCCCCCACCAAGCTCATACATTGAAGTCTTAACCTCCCGAATGTGATGGTATTTGCAGATGGGGCCTTTGGGAGGTAATTAGGTTTAGATGAGTTTATGAGGGCGGGACACTCATGATGGCATAATGCCCTTATGAGGAAAGATACCAGAGAGTTTGCTTACTCCTTCTTTCTCCACCATGTGAGGACACAGCAAGAAGGCAGCTGTCTGCAAGCCAGGGAGAGAGCCCTCCCCAGAGCCTGCTCATGCTGGCATCCTGCTCTCCGGCTTCCAGCCTCCAGAACTGTGAGAAAATTTCATCTCTGTTGTCTAAGTCTCCCAGTCTATGGTATTTTTTAATGGCATCCTGAGCAAAGACCCATATATTAACTATGTAGTAGTATCAGGATTAAGTTTGGGTGCACACGACAGAAAACCTGAAATAACCATAACTTAAGATAAATATTTTTTTTTCTCCAACTTAAACAAATCTGTAGGATTTCAAAGTTTGAATGGTTTCCACTTCCAAGGTCACCTCATAGTCCAAGATGACTGCAGGAGTTCCAGCTATCACATCTGAAATCCAGACAGTATTTAAGAAGAAGACAGGGGGAGGCAAAACTTGACTTACCTCCCAGCAGAATTAGCTCCTTTAAATTGACCTTCCAAGAAATCCCTTTCAACACTTCTGCTTATATCACAAAGTCACCTTGCCACAACTAATAGCACTGCAGGCTGGGAAATGCAGTCTCTTGGCTGACTGGACACATTACTATCCTGAATAAAATAGACTGTTTTTAAGGAAAAGGGGAGAATGGATAATTTTGTAGGCAGCTACCAGGCCCTACCTCAGAGGCATAGTATGTTTTCTGGATTGTGTAGGCTGGACTTATCTGCCCCGTGTGGGGGCCGGAAGGAAGGAGTAGAAGTGACAAACGGGTCAGCCAGATATGACTTCCAACTTTAGGGGGAAAAAAGACAAAGTAACTCTTCACTGACTGTCTCCTGGAGACCAACTCAGGGATTACACATACCACAGTGCAAAGCTTCCTTTGAAAACAGCGTTTCCAGTCCAGTTCCCAAATCTCTCTTGACACCTCAGCTTCTCAAATGTCTCCTTTCCTCAAACAATAACTCACCTGTCCTGCCTTCCTCACTTGCGTTTACATCACGTGTCTGTCCTTTCAGCCAGCGAACAACAAGCAAACAAATCAACAAGCAAGCAAAACAGAAACCCCTCCTTTGCAGAAGGGGGTCGAGAGAAAGCACAATGTGTACTTCAAAATACTCTAATATTTTTTGTTCCTGATAAAGGTCATTGGAAGGACTGAGATATCTTGGGGTAGGGAGAGCTTGTTTCCTGTCACATCCCAGCCGAGAATGTGACTTTCTCGAGGCCGGAGGTGGTGTCTGTTTACCTTTGTATCCACAGTCCTTAGCAGTACAGGTAGGTACTCAGTGAATGCCCATGGAATGAATGAACAAGCGAATGAATGAATGAGAGAAGAGAGGTAAGGTGGTGCCTTTTCTATTATTATTATTATTTTTTTGAGACAGAGTCTTGCTTTGTTGCCCAGGCTAGAGTGAGTGCCGTGGCGTCAGCCTAGCTCACAGCAACCTCAAACTCCTGGGCTCAAGCGATCTTGCTGACTCAGCCTCCCGAGTAGCTGGGACTACAGGCATGCGCCACCATGCCTGGCTAATTTTTTTCTCTATATATTAGTTGACAAATTAATTTCTTTCTATTTACAGTAGAGACGGGGTCTCGCTCTTGCTCAGGCAGGTTTCGAACTCCTGACCTCGAGCAATGCGCCCGCCTCAGCCTTCCAGAGTGCTAGGATTACAGGTGTGAGCCGCCTCGCCCGGCCAGGTGGTGCCTTCTCTAACTGGGGTTATTGGTGTCTATAACTTTCTTTTTCCCCATGTATCAGAGCCACTCCAGCTATGAATGAAACTGGGTGTAATTATGGCACAGGATGAGGGGACATAGATGTAAGTGGCAGGACAGGAGGGGATGGGACTAGAGCCAGTGGAAGCTGAAAAGGGCCACAGTGGGAAATAGCAGGAAACAAAGTAGAAAGAGCACCCTTTTCCCTGCCACCTGCCTCAGCTGACCTGATTTCCTGCTACTTTCTCTCCCTCCCTCCTGTGCCCTGATTCTCTATCTTTGGTTACTCACAGGGGCCAGCACCCTTCCCCCAACTTGAGATGACTTGACGGTGACCCAGGACCTGCAGAGACAGGCGGCAGTTTGTCATTTCCCCTCAGCACCCTTAGTGGAGTCATTGTGTCTGTCGTATTCACACGGCTTGTTGTTGTTGTTGCAGCTTTAGCAGTTTCTAGCGTCTGCATAAAATGATGTGTAAAATAGAGTCTTTGCCTGTCCTTAGAGAAGTTGCTGTCTAGGGGGAGTGAATGAGCAAACATAGAAAAGCATGTAGAAAATGCTAAGAAAGGGAGAAGCTGTGGACTGTTTAAATAACATACAGGGAGGGGGGGACTTACCCCGTCTTAAGGGTACAAGAGGGGCTTTCTAGAAGTGGAGTCAAAGACCTAAAGGGCACAAGTGACATAAAATCTGAAACAGTGGCGTGCACAATGTGATTTATTTCCCCTCAAGTGGAAGCCCACAGGAGCATCCAGGAGCACCACCGTGCTCTGTGGTGTCAAGACCCAGGCTTCTACTTTGTTGTGCTACCAGGTGTGGCCTCTGTGTCCATGGTCGCCTCATGGTTCGAGAGAGTACTCTAGCTCCAGCCATCACATCCACATTCCATCTTCCAACATGGTACCAGTCAGTGATGGGATTGCTGCATATAAACATAAGCTAATCCAACAGTAGTGTTTTCTGTTGACAAAAAAAAAAAAAATTAGCAAGGTTTATGCTTTGGAAAAAGGAGAGCTTTATTTCTCATGAAGAGTAGCAACCTGTTGAATGGCCATTGCAACAGATTGGGAAGCAGAGCCCCAGCGAGAAGCCAGGCACGTGTGCTTCGAAAAAGAGACAAATGGGAACAGCATTTTATACTGAGTGGGGTAGTCAAATATACATATTCAACAAGCTACAGGAGGAGTCATGAATATTCATGAAGGAAAAACCATATGCATGTACTTGTGCTTTATCTCTCCCACCCGGTGGCTGGGCTCTCAGTTTTAAGGTGTTTCTTGGGTCCTCTTGGCAGAGAGGGGTCCATTCAGTTAGCAGAGGGCTTAGGATTTCATTTTTGGTTCACATTTCCAATTCTTTTTTTTTTTTTTTTTTTTTTTTTTGAGACAGAGTCTCGCTTTGTTGCCCAGGCTAGAGTGAGTGCCGTGGCGTCAGCCTAGCTCACAGCAACCTCAAACTCCTGGGCTCAAGCAATCCTGCTGCCTCAGCCTCCCGAGTAGCTGGGACTACAGGCATGCGCCACCACGCCCGGCTAATTTTATATATATATATTAGTTGGCCAATTAATTTCTTTCTATTTATAGTAGAGATGGGGTCTTGCTCTTGCTCAGGCTGGTTTCGAACTCCTGACCTCGAGCAATCCGCCCACCTCGGCCTCCCGGAGTGCTAGGATTACAGGCTTGAGCCACCGCGCCGGCCCCAATTCTTTTCCTTCAGAAATAATATACATGCAGAATTAAAAATCACATAGCACAAAAGGGCTTGTGACAAAAAGTTAAGGTCATCTTCCCTGGCCCTCCCTATCCTTAAGAAACAGTTTCTGGCAGCTGCTGGCAATGGGAGATACTCCGACATTATGTTCGAAGTGAAATGTTTGCAAAACTAACAACAATAGCATCCCTCAAAGGAGTCACCATTGTCCTAGGAAAGTCAGTAGCTGAGACTGCCTTTCTCGCTGACCCCTTCTGTTTAAGAAAAACTTCAGACAAATTAAATTTAACAGACCGATTCGTGAATTGAGCAATTCGTGAATCAGGCAGCCCACAGAACCAGAGTAGGTTGAGTGGCTCTGGGGCTGCCTCATGGTTGGGTAACATTTATTCACAGAAAAAGAAAAGCGAAGTCCAGAAAATGAATGTGAGGTGCAGCAACAGCAGGAATGGTTGCAGCGCAGCATTTGCCTTATTTGAACATGGTTTGAACCGTTGGCTACCTGTGATTGGCTGAAACTCTGTGATTGGTACAAGAATAGGTTATAGTCTGTTTACATATCCAGTTAGGTTACAGTTAGTTATGGAGAAAACTTTAGGCCTGTCAATATAACATCATGAGGTTTTTATCAATTTGGAGAGGATAGATTTATTTCTTATAAAAGGTCACAACCTTCAGGCTGGGACCCAGGCTGAAACCAGAGGCAGGCATGTCAAAGGAGGAGGGGTTGGGGCAGGAGCTTTATGCTGAATGGGTTGGCTAAACATACATATTCAACAGGTTTCAGGAAGAGCTATGAATATTCATGAAGGGGCCCTAACACATGTGCATTGAATAAACATGTATATCATATATGACCCATGTTCACTTGAGGGGGAAAACTTAACATTTAAATGCATTATAATCAGGCACTGTGCATCAAAAGGTGAAGCAGGGACATGAAGACACTCAGTGTGCAGCCTCTGTAAACTGGCCAGAACCAGTTCAGGGTCCATGGTCTCTTTTCAGGAGAAAGTTACTGAAATTGATCTCTTGTCCAATCAAAGCTATAGTTATGGCTTGTGGAACAGTTGGGTCAGTTAGTCAGCATTTGGCAGTGGATGAACTGCAATTGTTTCAATATTGCTTATCTCGAGGTTAGTGTTTAGCTCCTAGAGAAAAAGAAAAATCTTGTGGTAGCTAGAACATAGTTTATTCTTTAAGTGTAGGGGTGCATGACTTAACCTTTGCCTGGCATACTCTTAGATCTTGTTCATAAATTGGTATCTTATTGCCACAAAGAGTGTTCTATCAGTCTTATGATCTCTATTTTAACATTAAAGTTGGTCAGTTGTTGTGGCTAAATTGTAAAACAGAGGGGGTATAATGAAGCGTGTCTGACCGCCCATCCTGTCATGGCTGGGAACTCAGTTTTTAAGGTTTCTCTGGAGTCCCCTTGGCTAACAAGGGGTCTGTTAGATGAGTTGGGGGGCTCAGGATTTTATTGTTTGTTCTAAGGCCGAACTTAAAATATGCAAGGAGGCAGCTCTAGGCTAAACTTAATTTAACGCTTCTAAAGTAGGCTGTACTCTAAGTCATGACCACTGATTGGAGAAGGCTGAGCACCTGTCCCAAGGGGTCATTAATACATAGGCTGCCTGGCAGCCTATGAGATGCAAAGGAAGAGGAGCTCTGCATAGTAGGAGCAACGTTGGTTATCTTAGCCAATCAGATTCATTCCCTCTAGAATTTCAATTAGAAATTTTAAGAGACTCTGCTGAGAGGGTGATGAAACCAAAGCGAAAGAAAACAGTCAAGATGAGTAGGATGAGGCTTAAGATGGCGCCATATCTGGTGCTACCACTGCCCCTGGACTTTCTGGTTATGTGACCAATAATTCCCATTTTGCAGAAGCTGGTTTGAGTTGGGTTTCTGTCACTACCAACAATGGTCTTATTTCAGTATCTAACAAGTTTTTGAATATTAGGCAGCTCAGTTTCCTTGGTCTAAGAAGCCAGCCTCCTGGGGTTCCATTTTTACAAAGTGACAGTTGTGACACCATTGAGAAGAAAAACAGGATTTGGGATTCACCTCCAGGCCTGGCCATTCAGTACAAGCTGTGCAGGGAAGACTCTGCTAGCATCAGCGCCCTGCTTCACTGGTCATCAGCCTTGTCACTCTGGGCAGGTGAGGATGTAAAGGCCGCCTGTGCTTTATAAAGCACTGCCCACACAGAACAGACTGAAAGTGTAAATGAGGTCCTTGGGAAACAGGTTACTTTTGGGGACATTTAGGTCTGTTGGCACTCCAATACCAGGGACAAACTGTGTCATGGAAATGAGCCTGTGGTCGGCCTGACAGCTCCTCAGTCTGAGCTCAGCCCATCTAGGGACTGCCCTAGGTACTTCTGGGGTACTTTGAGCAGCCTCCCCACTGTGGTCAGGGACCGTCCAACCCTCGCGAGCCCACTAGAGACCCGGCATGAAGACTGCGCAGGCGCACTCGCCCAGAGCGGCCTGGTCTCCGCCCAGTGAGCCGCGTCTCCCGGGGGCGTGGCCAGCAGCCAGCAGGGGCGGGGCCGGGCGTCCGGCGCGCGCGGGCCGGTCTCGTGTGCCTCCCGCGGTGTGGTCCCGGGAGGCCGCGCGTGTGCGTGCGTGCGGCGCGCTGCCGTGGTGGTAACCCAGAGGCGAGCGAGGCGGGTCGCCCAACGTGGTTGCCTGCGCCGGCACCCGGACGTTGGAGGGGTGTCACATCCGGCGGGAGGGGGCGGGCCTCGCGGATCCCGGAAGTGTGGGCGCGGCTGTGGTTTAACCCGCGGTGGCGGTGGCGGCGGCGGCCACGGCAGGTGAGGTGGCCCCGGGGAGGGTCCCGGCTCTGCCGCAGGGGGCGGGCCGAGCTCGAGGGGTGGGGGCGGCGCTGGCAGTGGCTCCCGGCGCGTCCCCTCCGCCCCTCACCCTGGCAGAGGCCGGTGATTGGGCACGAGGGGCGCGTGACTCGGGCGGAGGGCCGGCGCCCCAGCCCCTCGCGGTGGGAGGGAAGGGAGGGTGCGAGGCGCCGCCCCCCCTTCCCCCAGCCGATCTCACCTCCAGCTCTACCCTGCCCCTCACCACCACGCTCCGTGCATCACCCCTCTAGCCCCTGGTCCCATGTGAACATCTTGCTGTCACAATTCCAGTGACGTTAAAGCCAGTTTGCCCATTGTACAGATGGGGAAACTGAGGCCTAAGAGTGGGGTCTGACTTGCCAGAGGGTATCCGGAAGAACAGTGACAGAGTGAGGTTGGGATTCTGGTCGTTGACTCCCTGGCTTGTGCCTTTTCCCCAGGCTGGTGAGAGGGTGGGGCTTGCAGCCTTGGCTCTGTTCTTGTTTTTTATTCTGGAACCCAGACTTGGACATTCCACCTTCACTGACAAAGGGCAGTGGTGTGTGTATATATGTACACCCACAACATGCCTGGTTCCCCATTTTCTTATCACAGCGGGTGAGGTGATTTCTCACTTTATGGATGGGAGAAGGAGTTACCTACCTAGTGCCATGTTGTGAGTTACTGACAGAGTTGACTCCACATCTCTGCGCTAAGACATAGCTTTTTCTCAGCTACTCCTTGTCTGGGCTCACTCACCCTGGGAATGTCCATCTTCAGCCCCGGAAACTTTTCACAGACTCACGTCCCTTCACTGCAGCAGTATCTTAGTTCTGTTGCTGCCCAGGGCCTTTCCCACCCCCTCATTGCTCGGTGCCTCTTACCTAAGAGTCCCATTTCCTGCTGGTGCACCCAAGGTGCTGCCACCCGAGTCTCAGTTCCATGGCTCTCAGCCCTAGAGCTGGAGGTTGTGGTGACAGAGGGACTTGGGAAAGAAAGACTCCTCTTTACTTTGGCTGTTATGCAAACCCTGCAGAGACCCGAACTCTTTAGTTCTGGGTTGGACTGAGGACTGCTGGGGTCAAATATTGGATTCTGGAGTGTTTGTTCTTGGCCTGTTATAATGCCCAGAAAGCCTTTTTCCTAGATTTTCTTGGAAATTTGGCTGTGTTCCTTTGTAATTTCCATGTAATTTCCAAAATTTTCCAGTAGAAAATTTTCATTGTAGACTTCATCTGGGCAGCTTCTGGTGGCTGTTTTGCAAGTCACAGTAGCTCTGATTTCTTGCTTGTCTACCATAGACTAGACACTGTTTTTAGGGGCTCTCTGAACGTACTGAATTTTGAGAACATGTTCAAGTAGGTAGTGATCCCATTTTTATAGACGAAGTAAGTGAGTTGTAGAGATACTAGATAACTTGGCTCATGTCACACAGCCAGTAGGTGGCCAGGATTTTTAACAAGTCAGTCTCATTTCAAGGCTAATGCCGCATTTTTTCTCTGTGATTATTGCCTTTTAGATTTCTTAGTTCCCCAAATTTGCTGGACCTTAAGAATCATCTGTGATGCTTGTTAAAAATACAGAGCCTGCCTCTGGAGTTTCTGTAATATTGTATGGAGGGGGACCCAGAAGTGTATTTTTAACAAGTGTACTGAGTGTAAGGCAAGTTCAGGAAACACTGCCTTGAGAACTTTAGATTTCTTGGGCCAGTGGTATCTTGGAAGTGATATTATTACTACAGATTGTTGTTTTCTTATTGTTTTGAAATTTGCTAATCTACCCTTAAAAGGGCATTGGGATAACTAGCCACATGAGTCATTTCTGGACACTGTTGGCCAGTAGTAGTAGGGTTTTTCCAGGCTGACATAATCAGGTCACTGAAGATCTTATTTTAATCCAGTTGAATCTCTGTTGTGTGAAAATTCTGTTAGAAGTTTCCTTAGAGGATGTAGAGTTTCTAGAATGTTTTGATTTGTTCCCAGATGGTTGCCCCATGACAGAGAGGTCTCTGTAACGGAGGTAGTCTTTGAGGTTTTCCTAACTTTAAAGGTATGTTTAATTAGCAGGTGCCTCCTCTACTTCATTTCTTTATCTGCTTTTACTGGTTTATGTGAATACCATTAAGCAAATATCAAACAGGTTTGTCTTGATTTAGCTGGGGCTGACAAGTTAGAATCACTGGGGTTTAGGATGGGCTGGAGAGGAGAGAAGAAAGAGGAGGTGAGTGTCTCCACCATAAACTTCAGACAGATTGTTCAGGCTAGGTAGGCCTTGCATTGAAGGCCTGTGAATACTTTTAGTCCCTTCTCAAGTAGGATTACAAGTGTCAAAGGGACAAAGTCAGCATTATAGTATTTCTTTATCTCCCTATCTGATAAATGTTGATTTCTAATTTAATTTCTTTGTAAATAGAGGCCATACTTTGTATGATTTGAATTGTTTTAAATTTACTGAGACTTGTTTTATGGTCCAGGATGTGGTCTTCTAAATGTTGTGTGAACACTTGAGAAGATTGTGTATTCTGCTATTGTATGGTCAAATGTTCTATAAATTTCAATGCAGTCAAGTTGGTAGTGTTGTTCAACTCTTCTATTCCTTACTGATTTTCTCTCTACTGTTCTTTTAGTTATTGAGAGAGGGACACTGAAACTTGTGACTATTGTAGGGGTGAGGGGAAACTTGCCCTTTCCCCAGAAAGTTCTCTGAAAGATTAACTCACAATTAAGGCAGATTAATAAGAGAAAGGTTTATTTACTATGTACATGGGGAGAATCACAGAATGATTACCCAATATCCCAATGAAGTTCAGATATTTTTATAAACGCCTTTTAGAGAGGAGGGTGGAAATGTGGAGTATAAGTAATTCCATTTAGAGGTGATAAAGGGTTGCTAGGGAGGATGAATGGATGGGGGAAACAGGTGACTTGTAAATTAACCTGAGAGACAGGTATTACATTTTAAATGATTTGGGCCAGGTATGGTGGCATTCTGCAATATGTTGAGATAACAGAGGAAAGGAAGTCCATTGTTCCCTTTTGATCTTTTGATTAAGGTCAGTCTTTTTATGCAGATAGAGTGAAAGCCTCCTGCAATGCTTTGTTGATCTCTGAAAATACTCTTTATACCAAAGAATCATATTTTGGGTGAAATTTTCTGAGCTCCTTCACTATGATTTTGGATTTGTCAATTTCTGATTGTGGTTTTATTTCATGTGGTTTTTTTTGTTTGTTTGTTTTTTGAGACAGAGTCTCGCTTTGTTGCCCCATCTACAGTTGAGTGCCGTGGCGTCAGTCTAGCTCACAGCAACCTCAAACTCCTGGGCTTAAGCAATCCTGCTGCCTCAGCCTCCTGAGTAGCTGGGACTACAGGCATGCACCATCATGCCTGGCTAATTTTTTCTATATATGTTAGTTGGCCAGTTAATTTTTTTCTATTTATAGTAGAGGCAGGGTCTCGCTCTTGCTCAGTCTGGTTTCAAACTCCTGACCTTGTGCAATCCTCCCGCCTTGGCCTCCCAGAGTGCTAGGATTACAGGCGTGAGCCACCGTGCCCAGCCATTTCATGTGTTTTGAAGCTGTGTTATTATATAAACATCGATAAGTATTATATTCCCTTGATGAACTGACCTCCTTTATCATGAAATGACCCTTTTAGTCCCTGGAAATATTCTCTGCTCTGAAATCTGCTTTGTCTGATACTACTATAGCTAATCCAGCTTTCTAAAATTAGTGTTAGCAATTGATATCCAGAATATATAAAGATCTCCTACAATTCAACAACAAAAAACAACCCAATTCAAAAATGTATGAAGGACTTGAAAAGATATTTCCCCAAAGAAGATATACAAATGGCCAGTAAGTACATGAGAACATTGAAAAGATGCTCAACGTCACTAGTTATTGTGGAAATGACAATTATTACCACAATGAGATACCATTTTGTACCCACTAGGATGGCTATTATCAAAAAGAGAAAATAGTGTTGGTGAGGATTGTGCATTTTTGGTGGGAATGTAAAATGATGCAGTCAGTGGAAAATAGCATGGCAATTGCTTAAAAATTTAAAGGTAGAATTGCCATATGATCTAGCAATTCCACTTCTGTGTATATATCCAAAAGAAGCAAAAGCAGGGACTCGAACAGACATTTGTGCACCCATGTTTGTTCATAGTAGCATTATTTACAATAGCCAAAAAGGGACAGTCACCCAAGTATCCATTGACAGATGAATGGACAAACAAAATGTGGTACATATATTAGATAGAATATTATTCAGTTTTAAAAAGGAAAGAAAATTTGATACATACTTCGGTATGGATGAACCTTAAAGACATTATGGTAAATGAAATAAGCCAGTCACAAAAAAGCAAATACTGTATGATTCCTCTTATATGACGTTCCTAGAGTAGTCCAGTTCCTAGAGACAAAGTAGAATGGTGGCTGCTGGGGGAAGGAGAGAATGGGGAGTTAGTGTTTAATGGGTATAAAGTTTCAGTTTGGGATAATGAAAAAGTTCTGGAGAGGGATGGTAGTGTTGGTTATACCACAAAGTAAATGTACTTAATGTCAAAGAACTGTACACTTAAAAATGATTAAAATGGTAAACTATGTTATGTATATTTTACCACAATTTAAAAAATCAAGATTTAAAAGTTATAGTATATCTTTCTAAATTTTTTTACTTTTGTTTTGAGACAAGGTCTTTTTTTTTTTTTTTTTTTTTTTTTTTTTATTTTTCCCTACAGCACTGAAGTAGAAGAGACAAGGTCTTGATCTGTTGTCCGGGCTAGAATGCAGTGGCATCATCATAGCTTATTGCAACCTCAAACTCCTGGGTTGAAGTGATCTTCCTGCCTCAACTTTTGGAGTAGCTGGGACTACAGCTGCACACCACCGTACACCTAGCTAATTTTTCTATTTTTTGTAGATAGGGTGGGTCTCACTTTTGCTCAGGCTGGTCTTGAATTTCTGGCCTAAAGCCATCTTTCTGCGTTGGTCTCCAAGGGTGGTAGGATTGCAGGTGTGAGCCACTGCACCCGGCAATAAATTTTTTTACTTTTAAATGATTTTTGTGTCTTGATATTTAAAGTGGGTTGTTTGTAGGCAGCTTTATATGTGGATGTTGCTTTTTAAAATCCAATTTTATAATCTCGGCCTTTTAATTGGGGTGTTTAGACTATTAATATTGAATGTGATTATTGATATGGTTGAATTTACATCTACCATCTTGCTATTTGTTTTCAGTCTGTCCTGTGTTCTTTGTTCCCCTATCCCCTTTTTCTGCCTTCTTTGGGGTTGAGTAATTTTTATGATTCAATTTTGTTTCCTTTGCTGGCTTATTAGCTATAACACTTTTTTCAGTGGTTGCTTTAAGATATGTAGTATACATATTTAATTTATCACAGTCTGTCTTCAAGTGGTATTATACCACTTTAATGTAAGAACTTAGCAATAGTATACTTTCCTTCCTCCCTCCTAGATTTTATACTGTTGTTGTCACGCATTTCACCTCTATATATATTATAAATCTCACAATACATTGTTATTATTTTTGCTTTAAATAGTCAGTTATCTTGTAAGGAAATTAAAACTATAATATCTGAGATTAAAAGTACACCGAATGGGAATGTAAGAAGATTAGATGCTGCAGAAGAAAAGACCGGTGAACTTGAAGACACAGCAATAGAAGCTATCCCAAATAAACCAGAGAGAGAGAGAGGGAAGAAAAAAAAAAAAAAACTGGTGGGAAGAATGAATTACCAGAGAACTGTGGAACACCTTCAAGCACTCTTATATGAAGTCCCAAAAGGAAAGGAGAAAGAATATTTTCTCTGTTCCTTTTTCTTTCTCCTATTGTAGTTTTTTCTTCTCTAGAAGTTTGATTTGTGTCTTTCTGTATATCTTCTGTGTCTCTACTTAACATGTTCAATATTTCTTTTAGCTTTTTGAATGTATGTGGTTATAGGAATTGTTTTAATGTCCTTGCTTGCTGATTTTATTATCTGTATAATTTCTAGGTCTGTTTCTATTGATTGTTTTCCTTATTATGTTTCATATTTTCTTGCTCTTTTGTATGTCTGTTTGATTGGCTGTCATGTGAATTATACCTTGTTGGGTGCTGGATATTTCTATATTTCTATAAATATTCTTGATACTGTTTTGGGACACTTAAGTTACTTGGGAACAGTTTGATCCTTTAAACTTTGATCTTTTTTTTTTTTTTTTTTTGAGACAGAGTCTCACTTTGTTGCCCAGGCTAGAGTGAGTGCCGTGGCGTCAGCCTGGCTCACAGCAACCTCAATCTCCGGGGCTCAGCGATCCTACTGCCTCAGCCTCCCGAGTAGCTGGGACTACAGGCATGCGCCACCATGCTCGGCTAATTTTTTGTATATATATTTTTAGCTGGTCAATTAATTTATTTCTATTTTTGGTAGAGACGGGGTCTCGCTCAGGCTGGTTTCGAACTCCTGACCTTGAGCAATCCGTCCGCCTCGGCCTCCCAAAGTGCTAGGATTACAGGCGTGAGCCACCACGCCCGGCCCTAAACTTTGATCTTTTAAGCTTTATTAGCTGGGAGCAGAACGGCCTTTAGAGCAGGTCTAAGTTTTCTTCACTGCTGAGGCAGTGTCCTCTCTGATATCCTCTACTGATGTCCTGTGAATTGTGAGGTTTCCACTGTGGCAGGTGGGGACAAACACTATTTCTGCCTCCATTTGAGGTCCTGGGGTTGTTCCCCTGTAGTCCTGATTGGTGCTGATCAGTACTAGCTGAGAACTGGAGGGCCCTCTGCAGGTTTCTGGGGTTCTCTTTGTAGTTCCCTCCTCTGTGGTACTCTGTCTTGTGAATTCTGAACCTTGGCTTCCCTAGACTCTGAGTCCCTCTCCTCGACTCCCTGTGCCATGGCCTGGAGACCCTCTAGGCAGTAAGTTGGGTCAACTGTAGAGCTCACCATGTTTGTTTCCCCCATCAGGGCTCACTCTTCTGTGCTGTCCATGCCCAGTGTTTGAAAACTATTGTTTCACTTATTTTGCTTGGCTTTGTCTGGCTTTGAGGTTGTTTGAGGCGGGAGAGTAAATCTGGTGCCTGTTCCTCTGTGTTGGCCAAAAGTGGCAGTCCCTGTTCAGTAAGCACTCGTTGGGTGCCTCGGGTGTGCTCAGCGTTGACCTTGGTGCTGGGGTGTAGAAGTGAATGAGACATGGGCTGTGCCCTTTGGGAGCCACATTCTTGCCCAGAAACAGGCTGATTCCTAAATAATAAATGCCGTGTGGTGTTTACAGAGTACCATAGGAAGGCAGGGTGAATTCTTTGAGAGGAAGGAGCAAGGAAAGCTCCAAAGAGTTGCTGACATTTGAGGGATGAGCAGGCACTTTCTAGATGGGGGAGGTGTGGGAAAGCACATTCCAGGCAGGGGGAGCAGCAGGAGCAAAGGCAAGGAGGTGTTTGCCCTGAGCTCTTTAAAGGGCAGGATTCCTGACCTACTGATCTTTATCGATCAGTATTTGAAAAGTGACTGGAGTATGTTTTTTGTTCTGGGAATAGAAGGCAGAACAGGGGTTGGATTGGGGTGAGCAGCCCTTGGAGAAGGGGAGTTGGGGGGGGGTCAGCTGATATAGCTAGCGCCTTGTATACCGAGCCAAGGAGTACAAGATTGTGAATGTAATACCTAAGTACTGGGGAGCCATGGAAGGTGTTAAAGCAGGGCCCTGAGAGCTCGGATTGACTGGGTTCTCTAGAGGTTACTGGGGTGTGTGGAGGAGAGCTGGAGAGGGCCTGTTAGAAGCCAGCGGGCAGCTGCTGATGAGGCTGGCTCAGGGCATACATTCTGCACCAGGAGGAAAATGAGTCCAGAGCTCAGTGCAGCTGCTGATACAGCATTGCCACCTTTTACCTGTTTGATAATGGTCTTCATGGATTCCTGGCTGGGACCATAGTAGATATGAGGGGGCTCTGGCTCGGTTTCTCTCTTTCTGTGGCTGTACTATTACTCTCAACACACCTGTCTGCCTGTTTATGATTCTGCTGGACCCACAAGTTCACTGGGTCAGGCTTACCACTGGCAGGGGTAGGGTGTGCAGCTACCCCACCTTACTGATGGCCAAACATCAGTGAGGACAGAGTCTCATCACCTTGGGCTTTGAACAGACACACCTTGGGTGACCTGTGCACACTCCTAGATGTTTGTCTTGAGTGTACCTTTGCCTTGGCCTTCATCTTGATCCTTCCTTAATTGAATCTGCTTGCTCAGCTTGCTCTGTGCAGATTAGAAGTGTGGGGAGGGGAAAGACAGCTGCAGATTGAAATCCTTTCTGAGCTCTGAAGTGTCAGGACAAAGGAGAAACAAATGGGAGTTTGGTGTGAAGTTGTTGAGGATGTTTTTCTTCTGAAGTCAGAGCTGTGAGCCAAAGAAGGAAGAGGCCGCCACGTGGCTGGGCTTTACTGTCAGGAAGTTTCAAGAACAGGCCGCTTATTAAATCACTTGTTTCTTGGCCATCATGTTGATTGATGCTGAACGCTATTGATCCGATTACATCCGGCCATTGTTGTTGGGTTGCTCTGTTGCCTGCTGCCGTCTCTGGAAAAATCTTAGGTTCTGTCTCCTCAGAGTCCTCAGGGAAAGTGCCTGAGTTGCAGAGGTAAGAATGGACTGATGCATGAGCTCAGCCATGGTGATAAAAACCACCACTATTTATTGATCCCTGCGTGAGAGTCAGATGTTAGACTTTCTAGGCACTAACTCAGTTCATCCATGTGAAAGCCCTGTCTTACAGAAGAAACTGAGGCACAGAGAAGTTGAATCACTCACCCAAGCTCCTCAGCTAGTACGTGACTGAGGGCGCAGGGCTTCTGCCTTGCAGATTCTGAGCCTTTAATTGCAGGTCTGCCCTGCAGCGCAGAGGTGAAGGAGGCGAGGCGCTGCTCCTGGTGCTGCTGGGGGCTCCGGGCCCTGTGCCCCGGCCGAGGAGTTTGCACTGAGCCTGAGGGCCGGTAAGGGAGAGGAGTTCCTGCTCTGGCACTGGTCGAGGACGGCATTAGGCTGGGTTCCTCACATAATGTAAGTCCTGCTCTTTAGCAATGTAGTTGAAAGACATCAGTAATAACGACTATTTATTTAGTCCCCATGGATGTGGACTTGACGAGAGGCGGCCTTGTGGGGAAGCTCAGGGACCCCAAAGCCAGGTGCCCTGGCTGGAATTCAGGCTCTGCCATTTCTTCCTTGTGAGGCTGAGCAGACACGAAGCTTCCTTTTGGCCCAGTTTTCTCCTCTGTGAGCTGAGGGAAACCCAAGGATGGACAGTGGCGTAGGCCCCTGGCAGGGATCACGTGAGTTGCCATGCACAGAGCACCTAGGACAGCGCTCTGCTCGGTGCACATGAGCCGTGGCCAGTGTCCTCCTCCTGTCCCACTGGCGGGTTGGTGAGGCGCAGGAGGGCAGCCTGGCAGAGGTGGTAAAGCCCCCCTCGCTCTGTGCTGCCAGGCAGACATCACAGCTGAAAGGATCACAGTCGGAGAGGGACACTTGGGCAGGGGGTGGCGTGGGGTGGCAAGAGCTGGCACCACAGAGGTGAGGGGTTAGGGCAGTGGTGTTCAACCGGTGTTTTGCAAAGGTGCCTCACGGGCCACCTTGAGATCAGGAGGTCATGAGAGTAGAGCTGTCCCCTACCCCTTTGTACAGAGCGTGTCCTTTGTGATCTGTTTTGTATAGTGGGGTTTGGGGGAACGTTTTGCTTGAAAAAAGAAACTTCTCCTTTAAAAAATGTTGGAAGTGACAAGAGTTGGCTATGCTGAGAAAGTGAGCAAAGAGGACAGAGTCATCAAGTCAACTGGTCAGGCTGCTTACCTACGCCTTCCTGATGGAAGGACAGGTGGGAGATACAGGGAGGAGGGGGGACAGGGAAGGCAGAGGGAGCCGGAAGTTGAGTGATAGGAAAAATTAATCCGGAGG
Organism: Microcebus murinus; assembly: GCF_040939455.1. Classification (NCBI taxonomy): domain Eukaryota; kingdom Metazoa; phylum Chordata; class Mammalia; order Primates; family Cheirogaleidae; genus Microcebus; species Microcebus murinus. The sequence continues at coordinate 14,629,184 of NC_134107.1, forward strand.
TGCTGGTGGGATGAGTGTGAGCAGAGACAGTGGAGGCAGGAAGACTGGTTTGGAGCTTGCCACAGGGTGGGGATGGGTGCACTTAGGAAACTTTGCCATCCCCGAGTGCACCTGGCTAAATAAAACCTGGTGATTGGACATCCGGGTGAGGGAGACCCATGTGTCCCCGCTGACCTGGAAGATTGGAAGTGAGAGTGAGGAGCTGACATCAGTGATGGAAGTGGAGATTGGGAGGAAGTCTGGTTTGGGGAGAGAAAAAGCTGATGAGTGGAGATGCGGGCATGTAGAGTCGGGATGCTAGAAAGAGGGGGAAAGGTGGAGGTTCATCAGGTTTGGGAGGAGTCCCCTTAGGGGTTGGGTCAGCCAAGGAAAGTGAGGAGCAAGGGCCCCTGGGAGTGGCTCGGGCCCTGCAGCTTGCCCTGTGCTGACACAGCACCCAGCCAGCCGGCTGGTTTAGCCCTTGGGGTGGAGAAGCCAATTTCCTGAAGTCTCCTGCCACTCCCGAGTGCCCCCCCACATTCGGGACAATGCACGGGCTCATCATTCCTGGGTCTTCTCACTCAGGGGCCCTGCCTCTGGGGGAGTCAGATGGAGTTTTTCAGTGGAACAAAAGGTTGTTATGTAAATATTTATGTAAAGGTGACAATTTGCTTTATAAAGTCTTATCATGAGAGATTGTACATTCCCCCGTAGATATATATATGTGCTTATATTTGAGACTTTTGTTCAGATTGGTTTGGAGCCTGTTTCAGAAAGCCACATTCTTTGCTTCCCTCTAGAATCAGCTCTTTCAGAGTCCTCTGGCCCCGGACCTGGGTGCCTGGCAAAGTTGGCAGACAGCCTTTTATAACAGTGCGTCGTGCAGGTGTGTGAATTAATAGTACCTGGTGCCTGCTGAAGGCCAGGCCTGCTGCTTGGTGGTTTTTCTTTTCTTTTCTTTTCTTTTTTTTTTTAATTTCAGCTTATTATGGGGTATAAATGTTAAGGTTACATATATTGCCCATGCATATATACCCCCCTGCTTGGTGGTTTTCTAGCTCCTCTAAATATTGTCTTGTTTAATTCTCATTAAATCCTTACATGATGTTGGTAGTATTAGCCCCATTTTACAAATGGGAAACAGAATGAGAAAGGCTAAATAATTTGCCCAAGGTTATATAGCTAGTGGGGATTTAGATGCTCTGATTTAGGGGCTCTGAAGCCCCTTCAGGAAGTCTTAACTGTTTAGCCCTGGTGAGTGGGGAGGGAGCTCCAACCCCCACCCCAGCAATTCCTAGGATAGAAAGAAAACCGTAAATGTCTCCCTTTCTGAGGCTTATGCACCATCTTTCCCAGTTATGGAGAAGGTCAGTTCAGTGGTGCTTTGAGTCCGGTGAGAAGAGTGCGATGATTGGATTTGTTTTTATTACATCCTGTGGGAAGTTAGGAAACTAAACATTCTGGCACTTGGGTGCATGGCTGGAATCATTCTGGGAAAAGAAAATTAGATCAGGTCAAAAAATATTTCCTCATTAAGCAGCAGGATTAGGAAGGTTTCTAAGGCAACAGCAGGTGTTTTCGACATGAGGGGTGGGATGGGGCCAGTTCCCTATAACACATGCAGATTGAACTTTGCAGGTTGCTATGGTAACAACTTCTTCTGATGCCATAGCTGGCTGTGGGGAATTTATAAGAAACCAAGGGACTTCACAACTCTCCTTGCAGTGTGATTTCAGGCTTGAAGTCACTGCAAGTGAGGGTTGGCTGGCACCTGTGGTGGGAGCCGACAGAGGCTGGGACACACCCTGCCTGATCAGAGGGCCCTGTTACAATTCAATAACATCAGTCATTTTGCTTGACTCGTTATTGCACCCCAGGGATTTCAGGAGTCACCCCTAATCATTAGATTACCCGAGAGGCAGAATAATTCACATCTGTTCAGTGCTCAGGAGTTTGCAGGGCTCTTTCAGGGCTGTTTGATTTTCTGAGCCACACAGCAACCCTCGGTGGGATTATCATCATGGTGCCCCATTTTCCAAGTAAGGAAACTGAGGTTAAAGGACTTGATCAAGGTCACACAGTTAAAGAGCTGTGAAGCCAGAGCACAAACCCAGGGCATCTGCCCCGAGATTCTGTGCTTTGCTGCTCCACATCCTGTGGGGGAGAGCTGGCATCAACTGTTTAGACCGAGGCAAGGAATGAGGGGTTCCGCAGGCTGGCTCTGTGACTGGCATGCCATACTCTGAGCTCAGCGCCCTCACTGCCTAGAAAATGCTGCATTTTGCATTCCAAATTTATTTTCTTTTTAAGAGTTATTTTTACAAGGGATTTCTGATCAGTTGAAACTATTCGTTTTTGAGTTGAACGATGAGGGGCAAAGATCCTCATTAAGCAAGAAATTGCTTTTTTTCCCTGATAAGGACATATCTGGAAGGCTGCCATGAGTTTGAACCCTTCCAGGCATCATCCTCCACCTCTATCGTCTGAGATTCTACAGCCTCCCCTGCTAGGGGACATGGCACTGCCTTTGGCCTAAATCCACTTTGGCCTGTGCTATCTTCCACTAGATCGTGTTCCCTGTGCTCAAGGCCTGTGGGATTGATTTAGTCAAAATACAAAGTAATGGAAAGAAGTTGAGACCAGAGATAAAAGCAGCAGGTGCCAGTAGGCCAAGGCTTCGCTGTCGCAGAGAGGAAGGGCCTGGCTGCACCCAAAAATGCTTCTTTCTTGGTTCTGATTGCAAAGCTCCAGGATGTTAAGCCTGTGCGCCCACCTCACCCCCACTTAGTGCTTTGTGACAGAAGGTGGGGCTCAGGATGCCTCTGGGGTGTCTTTGTCACCTCTCTCCTCCGTCCCCCCACTCTATTTTCTGTGATCTGTCACCTTGCACGTGTCTCCCGCAGAGGGTTTGGTGTTGATTTTGGGTTAAAAACTGACTGCAACTCATAGGTTTTGATGGCCGACCCAGAGTTTTTTACAACTTTGAGTTGGCTGTTGGAATCTAAAATGTGGAGATTCACCTAGATGTGGATTTCTAGCTTCCCCTGGGCGTTGCCTCCCATCCTCCCCTCCCCCAGGAGGGGACTGGAGTGCTGGCCTGGTGCTTGGCCTTTGACTCACAGGCCCGGCCCTTGTGGGCTGCTGGGGTTGTGCCTTCTGGTGGAGGTGAAAACTGCAGAGCAGACACAACTTTTTAAGAAAATAGGAAAAAACAAAAGCAAGCCTTTTCCCTTCTCAGGGGCACCCAGCGAGGCAACAGGGACACATTTTCTCTTCCTGGTGCGAGGAACACAGCCTAGCTCATGCATCACTTTCGCACCTTGTTCCCAGCCTGATCACCTTTGAGTTGATGCTGTTGCCCCAGAAAGAGGTGTTGTCTCGCTGTACCTGTGAGCCTGTGCAGCTGCCAGCTCACCCGTTCTCCCAGGCCTCGGATCTGCAGCGGCTCTCCATGGGCTCAGCTGCTCCCAGCCGAGAGCTGCCCACCCCCACTCCTCACTCCGCTGGTCCCCCTCCCTCTGTTAGGCCCTCTCACCTGTATGCACAGTTATTCGTTGTGAGGATTTTTTTTTTTTGCTTTATAAAACCAAACCGAGATACTTGAGAGTTAGGATCAGTTTTTACGTGTCAAGCCGGTGAGGCACGGTGAGAACCTTCTGCCTGAGTTTGTCCTTCCCCCCTCCGTGTGGGGCCTTGTTCTTGGCGCACACTAACTGTCAATATGTGTTCGGTCAGTAGAGGAGTGAAGAAATGGAGGGAGGCACGAATAAATGAAAGAATGACCTGTCCTCACTTCCCTGTCTCACAGGACTCATCTGCTGGCTGGCTGCCACGTCTGTCCCTTCCACTCTCCCTCGATCACTCTTTGGGCAGCGTTATTCCGAGCTGTCTGTGAGCCTGTCTGGCTGGGCACTGGGAAGACAAAGGTGAATAAGACATTCTCCTTGTCTTTGAGGGCCTTATTTCTTCACTCCTTCAACTCCTTCTCCTCCTGTTCCCCAACAGCAAATGCCAGATGTCACCAGAGCAGTCCCCACATCCTCCTGGGCAGGCTGGCAGTGGGAGGCGCCAGGCCAGGGCCCTGGTGCCGAGGGGCCTGGTAATTGGCCTTGACAGACCCTCCAGAAACAAAAGCCCTCGACTCTGGGTCCCTGGATGACGTCTCAGGAACCCTAGTTCTCTACTTGGAGATATCGCTGGTGGCTGTGGCCACTCCGAGAAGCACTGGTTTGGACTTTCCCCCATGCTGGGTCACTGGGAGCCAGAGGCTGCCAGCAGCCATTGCCCAGGTTACAGTGGCCCCTTCTTAGTCTGCAGTTTTGTGGGCCCTTTGTGCAAAATCTTTCCTGTTCTCCCTCTTTTCCAAATTAGGGACCCAGAGAAGTGCTTGCTGCTTCCAACCTCCCAGGGTGGCTCGGAGGAGCAGCTGATGGCTCTGTGACTTGGGAGAGAAAGGCACTGGTAACTTCCAGGGCTGGGTGATGCTACAGTAAACCTTGCAAGATGGTACTTGCCTGCCCGGCCTGCGTTGCCGTGTGAGGGTGGAGGAGCCGCCCCGTCCTGGAGGCAGGGCAGGGAGGGGCCAGGGTAGGCAGCCTGCTTGGGTAGGCTCCTAATCTCCAGATCTCGGGCCTTGTATATAGCTAAACTCCTTATCTTTCTTCACTCTGTGGCGGACAGATCAGGTGGGGCAAAGGCCTCAGTGGAATGAAAACACCAGGGTGAGAAGGGACGGGGCCTCTGGTGGTTTGTCTCCCAAAAGCATATAGGACCTGGGGCAATACCCTTCCTGTTTCTTTCTGGGGCTTCATTTCATCTCTGAAATAGGGGGTAATTAAGCCCTGTGCACACTTTATTTACTAGAGCGATTACATAAATTAATGAGAGAGTTTACAGAGGGCTTTGATCTCAGAAGAAAGGAACCATGTGAGTGTAAGGGTTTGTTTACCCATTTTATAGATGAGGAATATTGAGTCTCTAGAAAGAGAACGTTTGACCTCTGGCTGTTTGGCAAAGTTGGAGGTAGGGTGCTGAGCACACCTCATTCTGGAAGAAGGAGGGACATGTGTGTCTGGCGCGTGCCGGCAGTGCCTTCTGAAGCAGAGGAGAGGCAGTGGGCAGAAGAGGCCGAAGCTGAGTGGGACCAGCTGGGCCCTTCCCTGACTTGGCCTCCAGGTAGGGCGGGGACCCCTGGCCTGGCAGCCTGATGCTGTAGCAGGCACCGTCTTCACGTGACTCTCCCCGTGGGGTTGGGCTCTCCTGTGAGCCACAGCCCCGATGTTCTGCCTGTTGGTCTTGATAACGTGTTGGCGGACTCTGACACTGTGTCACTTGGCCATCCATACTGTCCTGGGACTGCAAATCTAGAGCTTAAATCCTGGTGTGAAAGACCCCTGTCTTGTACATCTACCTGAGTTCGCTTAGAGTGTTAGAGAAAGGGAGAAGGAAGAAAATAGAAGCCAAACTAGTTTTATCTGTGTAGTTTAGTTATAATGAAACCTTCATTAAAAATGACGCTAAGAACCCTGGATATTCTGAAGTTCTAGTCTGGAGGAGGACTTTGGACTCTGACTTTAACGAGGGTTCCAGGTGATGCTTGTGCACATGTTGGGAGACCTTGGGCAAGTTGCTTTACCTGTCCCGGCCTCCCCAGGGAGGTCGGGTGATACTGATGCCGCTGTATACGATAGTCTTGAGGGTCGTCGTGACGGCAGTTACTTATAGGGTGCTTACCATGTTCTAAGCTCTGCTCTGTTTTACAGACGGGGAAACCGAGGCACAAAAGGTTAGATAACATAGCCAGTAAGTGGCAGAGCTGGGATTCATACCCAGGCAGTCTGGCTCCAGAGGATACTCCATACCTGTAGGCTGGTAGCTCTCAAAGTGTGTTCCAGGGATCCCCAGGGGTCTCCGAAGACCCTTTTAGGCCACCTGTGAGGTTAGAGTGATTTTCATAATAATTCTAAGAAATTATTTTCCTTTTCACTCTCTTTCTTACATGAGTATACAGTGGAGTTTTCAGAGGCTAGCAACCTGGGATCATGTCATCGTTATGGTGGCTAATGGGATGTATGCTTGGGTATTCTTCTTGTGTTTGAAAAATTCCTCACTTTCAGTTTCTAAAGTGGTAAGTGCTGATACCTGTAATCGACATGAACAAAAACTCTTTGAGGTCCTCAGTACTGTTGGGAGTGAAAGGGGTTCTGAGACCAAAAAGTTTGTGATCTGTTGTTCTAGGTTGTGTTGCCTTAAATGTGATACCTGTTGCGCACGTGGCCACACCGCCCATGGCATGCGGCCAGGGGAGAGTGGGTGCCCGTCCCAGGGAAGCTCGGCTCTGTGCAGGGCCCTGCCTGTGCCGGGAAGCCTCCCTGCGTGAGAGAGTGAGCACTGAACCTGCGGGGCGCTCTGGCCGACAGCACGGCGACCGCGCTGTTTGTGTGTGGTCAGCCAGCTGCCCACGCCGGGGCTCCCACCCTCCGCCTTGCCATGTCTGCTGTGCCCAGCCCTGACTGCAGGAGCCATTAGGCACTCTGCTCCATGGCAGGCTTCTCCCTGGTGGAGCTGCCGTGGCTCAGCAAGTTCTTGGCTGGGCCACGCCGGAGGACTTCGTGATAATAAGTAATTTCCATGCTGTTAGAATCTTGCGCCAGTGTGTGTTGCAGGCCAGGCCTCACACCAAGCCAGCACGTTGCCTGCCTTTTCTCACTGAACCTCACACCAACCCTGTAAGGGAGGTGCTGTTGTTAGACCCATTTTACGGATGAAACACCTGAGGCTCAGGGAGGTTCCAGTTGTGTGAGGTCCCACAGCTGGCAAGTGGCAGGGCCTGGGCTCAGATGAGCTCTGCCTGTCTGCAGCCTGGGCGCCTCATACGTTCTGGTGTCTTCAGAACGTCACTCCTGCTGTGGCGGACTCACCTGTGTCTGTGGCGTGATGGCGTGTGTCTCCTGGAGTTCCGGTCCACCCCAGAGCATTTGCAGTCTGCTGTTCCCTGGCTCCAGCTTTAGCCCAAGGGTGTTTGGAGCAGCGGGCTGAGGTGTGGGCAGAGTGCAGGTGTGAATTTTGGCTCTGCCATTTGCTTGCTGTGACCTCACTGACCTTTCTGGTCTCCCATCTGCATGTGGCACAGTTGCTGCTCCCTGGCCTCACGAGGAGAGAGAGTTCGGGGAACACTCACGTGGCAGGTGCTTAGAAACCAGTGGTTTCCATTGTGACACGACTGGCATGAAGCTAGTCTTTCTCAAAATCTGGCCCTGGACTAGCTGTATCAGTGTCTCCAGGACGGACTCTGAATTCTGGGCCCTTCCTCGACCTGCTGATGCAGAGCTCTGTGGCTGGGGCTGGGCACCTGCGCTGTCAGCCAGCTTTCCCCAGGACTCAGGTGCACACTGAAGTGTGGCAATCCCTGCTCAGAGGTTGGGAGCGACATTCAACCCTCAGGATATGACAGATAGTGCTTGTGTGCCTGTCTGGATAGCCCTTTATCAGTAGGGTGGCCATATGATTTGTTGTTTCAACCATGGCGCTTCTGAGCGTGAAAGGGGACCCCCAAGGAGTTCACTGGACTTCCTGGCACACAAGAGCACTTCGGCACTGTTTATCAGTTTCTTCTTTCATCTTTCGGACGGCCCCAGGAGATGCCATGCCCTTCCTGCTGGAGAGGGTTCCTTCCGTCCAAATATCTGTAACCCTGGCCCTTGATTCCAAAATGCCTGCGTGGCTGAGTCATCAACGTTGGCTCACCCTAGCTGAGCACTGGTGCGGGAGGGTGTGGAGGACCCTTGATTTCTGTTGGAATCTTTTGAAAACATAACCTTTGCAATGGGCAAAGCCAATGTTAAAGCTATGAAACATACATCTAGAAAAGATAAGACCCAGATGAAAATGGAGGATTCTGTCAGCAGAAAGGAAGAGGTGTGGGTGTGTTTGTGCCTCCTCTCCTCAGTCCCTGGGGTTCCCTCCTGGGCCTGGCTGTGACCCGGCAGTCACACAGACGATCAATGGCCCTCTGGGCAGACGGACAGGGAGAGGACCCTGACACCAGCTCTCAGACAAAGCAGATGTCCTATTTGGGTCAGTCAATTTGTTTTCCTCCTGATTGCCTGAGAGGCCAATTGGGTGATTTTTTTCCCCCATGCTCTCATAAGGACATTCATGTGACAGTCTGTTTTTGTGATGTGGAAAAGGCTGCAACTGCAGGGAATTCTTGAGGGAAGCCTGAGGTTATTACGTGCTAAATATAACCCACAGTGACACAGTTGAGCCTGTGTTGTCAGCCAGCAAAGCCCCTGTGCATGGGGTCGGGGTATTTCTGGTTCAGACAGAAATAGGCACCTGCCAGAGGGCAGGCTGGCATTAGCGCTTGCAGGCAACCTTGGGCCAAATTTAGTCTCTATCCCTGCTGCCTGGCTCTTCCTCCTGCCTTTTCCTGTCTGTTCCTTGGGGTGCTCCATCGGCACCTGAGGGACTGTGGTCATGCCTGCTGGCTGCCGAGCACTCTCACATACCCTTTCATTCCTGGTGTGGGTGGGAGGAGCACGTCCTTGGTCTCCCTGGGGAGAGGGGTGGGCAGAGCCTCAGGACTGTGCTCCCTGGGACCCTTGCCTCCCTGGTCCTCCCTGTGGAGTGGTGTCATCGCAAAAAAGCCCAGTTTGTTTTTGATGAGTAGGACGTACGGGCTCAGGGGTCCCTTTCCCCAGACCTTCCCCTTCCTCACTTGGGTGGCGCTCTGTGTTCACAGGGCAAGATGGAGACGCTGAAGGACAAGACCCTGCAGGAGCTGGAGGAGATGCAGAATGACTCGGCGGTGATTGACCAGCTGGCCCTGGAGTCCTGTGAGGTAGAGGGAGGCCATTATGGGGCCCATCAAAGGCCAGCAGATGGGACTTTTTAAGAGGCCATCTGAAAGGATGCTGCTTGTTAGGAGCTTTGGCCAAATGCATCTCCCTTTTCTGTGGACATCACCCTGGTTTGGACCCGGCCAGAGGAGCCCCTGAGGTTTCAGGCCAGTCCTGGGTCCTCTGGGAGTTCTAGGCAGTGCGAGGGAGCCCAGGGCCCCTACGTGGACTCGGACTCCAGGCACTCCCCGGGGACCCAGGTGCCCCAGGAGTCTCTACACTGTCGTTCCAGCTGGAATCTGAGGCAGCTCCTCAAAGCACTGGTATGGCTTTTTAACCACCTTTCCCAAGGGCCTCATGTGACCCTGTATCTCCAGGTGATTCTGAGATGCCAGAAGCCATTCCTAGCTGATCTTGTTTCTTATTGTAACTGGTGCCTAATCCTCTCAGTTCCTGATCAGAGTCCTCGTGGGAATAACCGTCACCCTTGTGTCTGTACAGAGCTTTACACTTCATAAAGGACTTTCCCTGCCCTCCCCATCTCCTGTGACCCTGCGAGGTCAGCGACCAGATGTGGCCACATGGCTGGAAATGCCCTCAGTCACCCCTTGAGTGGCTGCAGCCCGCCCGTTGTTCTGGAAGCTCCCGCCTCGTGCCCCTGAGTTGGGGGAGACACACGAACACAAATAATGCCAAGCTCATTTGATTAGCGTTTGGAGTATACTTGTATTTTCACTGATGAACAGTGTGGTATGTCTCTTCTGTGAATTCACAGTATGTTAATAAAAAAAAAAGCTCCCCAGCCAGCTTCCCCTCCCCTTCTCAGAGCACTTCTGGGCCCTAGGATGTCAGCACCAACATGTCCCCTGCAACTGTCCCTGCTTGTGCTCCGCCCCCCACCCGCCCCCTGCTACCCAAGTGGGGAATCTTTGCTGGCGTTGGAGTCAGCAGACGTTGGAGGTGGCTCCTGGTGGGCAGGATGTGAGCAGAGGTTTGGGGACTCTGTGTGGAGTGTCCTGCTGCCCAAGGCTTTATGACTGTCCCCAGCTGAGCTTACCCAGCGAGGGTGTGAAGCAGAGCCTGTCTTGCTTACGCTCCAAGGCCACTCAGATGGTTACTTAGGCTGTGAGCTCTCTCGGGGCATTGCTCGCACCTGGCACAGGTGCTGGGTAGAGCGCAGGTCTTCATTCCATCATTTCCGTTCATTACATATTAAGCACCAAGTGTTTCTTGGTTCGGCTGTAAACACAGTGTCATGGGAAGCCGAAGGCCTGCTTCCAAAGTGCACAGCGCTGAGGAGGCCGATAGCATCTGTGATGGCGCATAGCTTCACAGGAAATGTAGCAGAAACCACCTTTTGGGCAAAAGGCAACTTGGCCTGCAGCCACACCTGCCCCATCGATTTGCAAATCGATTTGAGTCCTCTGAGGCAAAAAATACTCAAATGGGTCAGGCAGGAGCGAAGCCTGGAGAGGTACTTATTCTTTCCAAAAACCTTTGACTAGCTTTCCCACCATGGGCTATAAAGTGAGGATTGAATCACTGGGATTGTGAGAAGAGAGAGGAGCTCCTTTAGTATGGGGCGTGGCCACCGTGTGGAGGGAAGAGCTGGCACGGCGGGGTGGGGGCAGGGCGGGCGCCATAACTGTCTTATTGACATCTTTTTAATGACTGGGAGGACTCTATAGTGAACTCCTGACGGATAAAGATTTTCTTATTGATACATAATATTTTACATATTTATGGGGTACCCGTGATGTTTTGTTCCATGTACAGAGTGTGTAATCATCAAGTCAGGGTATTTGGGGCATCCCTCACCTGGAGTATTTATCATTTCGGTGTGTTGAGAGCATTTCAAATCCTCTCTCCTGGCTCCTTTGAAATAAACAATACGTGTTGCTAACTGCCTCACCCTAGTCCACTGTCAGACACAAGAACTTACTCCTTCCATCTGAGTCTTGGTTTGTGCCCATTAACCCATCTCGTGAGAAAGGTTGGGGAGGCGGGGAGGGAGGCAGGGAGGGAGCAGAGTGGGAAGGGCAGGGTTTAGGGGAAGAGGACACAGCGTAGAGTTATTGGTGGGCGCATATGAGGGCTCTGCGGGGGGCGCCTGAGCAGGAAGGCTTCAGGCCTAACACACTGTGTCAGCCACGCGTGTAAAGAAAAACTGCCGTGGCTAATAGAAATTAGATTGAAACTCACCAATGTCTGTGTCCCTAAGTCAGCCTGCTTGTCCTGTGGCTGAAGAGGGTGTTGGTGGCAGGAAACCAGAAAGCCCAGCTGTTGGGGCAGCTTGCCAGGACCCAGCAGGATGGGCTCTAGGCTGGACAGACCCTGGGTCCTGCAGTCCCTGAGCCTGGCAGTCCCGTCTGTTGGGGACAGGCAGGGCACTGCGGCAGCCTCTTTCCAGTCTGGAGCAGGCTGGAGGTGCAGGCTGTGGGCCCGATCTGGAGCACAGGACCTGAGCTGTGTGGCTGGGATGGGGAGGGCGGGCTGCCCTGGAAGCCCCTTCTTCCAGGATGCCCACGGGCTTCCTGTGCCTGGCGGCGGATAAAGGCCAGTCTGGCTTGGCCTGTCCCACGCTGCCCATGGTGGAGAAGCTGCATGGTGCAGGGCCAGCGGCTCGGGTTTGGTCTTGCCGAGCTGTGCCCTGCACCCTGTAAGCCCGTGCTGAGTCCTCTTCTGGTGCCACATGGTACTGTCAGTGTATTGTCACCGCTATCTCAGTGTCATGGGTCTGACTCTTCAGCCCTCCTTTCAGTAAAGAGGAGTTCTTGGCAAATGCACAGTGTCATGGGACAGCTGGACAGGGTTCTGTGGCTTCTGCAGCAGCAGAGAGCCCGGGCAGATGCTGCCCGTGGGAAGTGTTTTCAGCAGGTGCATCCCAGGCCACATCTGAGGTGGCCCATCTGTTGGCTCATCCTACAGCTTCTCAGAGGGACACCTGTGGCCTAGGAGGCAGGGACAAATCTCTTCTGAGTCGGTGTCATGGTCTGGTCCAGGGCCCTGGCTCTCTCACCCCTTGAAATAATTTTATTTGGGGGATTTTTTGCACATCCAGGTCCACCACAGTAGGTCTCTTGATCCTGAAGCTTGGGGATAAGTGGTGGGGACTTCTGGTCCCTTCCTTCCTATAAAGCCTCCAACTTTCTTATGTAAAGTGAACCACCCCGTCTTTGGAGCTCTGCACACCCCATGTGGGACTTAATCACGTGGCCTTGCATGAGCATTAACCTTCAGTGCCAGTTTGCCACGTGTGGGCACCTCCTGTGCTGATGGTCAGGGGTTAAGTGGGGCAGAGGCGCCTGGGGCAGAGTACTTTGCTCAGGGTTTGGACCCAGGTTTGTCTGACTGTAGTCGAAGGCCAAGTGTCACCCTGGCTTCCCCAAGGTGAGCGATGAGTCGCTGAAGCCCTTGGCCCAGCCTGCTGGAAGATGAGTGGTGGTGGAGGTTGTCCTGATGGTCTGTTGTCCTGCCCTTTAGGTCCAGGACCTGCAGCTGGCAAGGGAGATGGCACTGGCCACCAACCGGAGCCTGGCTGAGCAGAACCTGCAGTTCCAAGGCCCCCTGGAGGTCTCCCGCTCAGTGCTCTCTGACAAATACCAGGAGCTCTGGAAGCTTGTGGAGCGGTGCCAGGAGCAGAAGGCAAAGCTAGGTAGGGTGGCCAGCCCTGGGAGTGCGCTCTTGGGAGGCCCCTGTGTTAACTCAGGGTCGGACTGGGCGGGGCAGCCGGAACAGCGGGAAGGGCAGATCCCCTCTCCTTCCCAGGAGGGGAAAGGGCCCATAGTTACTGAGGCTGGCTGTGTTCTGAGCTCAGCGCTAAGTGCTTTATGTACATTTTTTCGCAGCAGCTGTAAAAGGGTAGATACTGCTGTTATTCCCATTTTATAGATGAGAAAAGTGAGGTCTAGAGAGATTCAAGAACTTGGCTCAGGTTAACCAGCTGGAAGTAGGTGGAGTTGGGATTTGAACCCAGAGAGCCTGCTACATCCTTTGCTGCTGCTGTTAACTCAGCCAGCTCAGCTTTGTGCTTTACAGAGCTGGTCCAGCTGTCTGTGTCCCAGGACTCGTCACCTGGGGAGGTGGGAGGGGCTGTCCTGGTCATGACAGTGAGGGAGCCTGGTACTCACACAGGTTAGGTAACTTTTCCCAGGCTCAGGGTCGGGTCAGTTGGACTCTGAAGCCTGGGCCTGTTCCTGTCCCAGGCTGGTGTAGGGGAGCCTGCTTGGCCAAGGTCTGGGGTGGGCTCAGTCAGGCTGAGTCTTCTCTGCTTAGAAAGGTGACCCAAGGGAACTGGACCGAAAGCACCCAATGGGCCTCCCTCCCCAAAGGGACTCTGCAGTAGACCCCAGGGGGGTGGCGGGACCTGGATGCACACAAAGGGCGTGCTAAGTGCCTTTCCTGAAATGTTGGCCTTCAACACTGAATCAGGAAGCACTTTTGAAATGTCAACTTTTCTGCCCTTCCTTCCAGAGAAATTTTCTTCAGCTCTGCAGCCAGGGGCGCTGTTAGACCTTCTGCAGATTGAAGGCATGAAGATTGAAGAGGAGTCTGAGGTGAGATGCCTCGTTGACCCCCGCCCCTCCTTGGACAGGCGTTGGTCCCTGGAGCAGGAGCCCTTGCGCGCGGCAGCGGATGTCTGAAAAGCATGGGACAAGGGAGCTTTTGTAAATGGCAAAAGTGAAGGGCACCTGTAGTTCCAGGAGAGGCCCTTTGGGATGCAAATAACAGGAACCCAGTCCCACTAGCTGAAGCAGAAGTGGGTGATGTGGGCAAGGCCCCGGGCAGCTTGCAGAGCAGGAGCCCCCAAGGGACTGGAGCCAGGCGCCACCCGCATCCTCTCCCTGCCTCCTGCTTCCCTCTGGGGTCTCCAGTCTCCGGTCTGCCCAGTCCCTGGGCTAGTGTTCAGCCATGTGTGATGGGCACACATGTGCAGTGGCCACTGTGGGCCTGGCACGATGCCAGGGCGGGGGGGAAGTGACCATGACAGACATAGATCTCGCCCTCCAGGAGCTGACATTCCAGCTGGGGAGACGGTGCGCGTGTGACATGTCAGCAGTGGGAAGGGCGTGAAGAGAAATTCCCAGACAGGGCCAGGAAAGGGCAGGGGGTACCTGAGGTGGGAGGGCCACAGTGGGACCCTGACCGGGGGAAAGCGGGAGGCCACAGTCTCGGCAGGCCCCTGTTGTCACCGGACTTTATGTCTTTCTAGGCCATGGCTGAGAAGTTCCTGGAAGGTGAGGTGCCCTTGGAAACGTTTCTGGAGAACTTTTCTTCCATGCGGATGCTGTCCCACCTGCGCCGGGTCCGTGTAGAAAAGCTCCAGGAAGTGGTGAGGAAGCCCAGGGCTTCCCAGGAGCTGGCCGGCGATGCCCCTCCGCCCCGCCCGCCACCCCCGCTTCGCCCAGCGCCCCAGGCCACGCTCCCTGTGGCTGAAGAACAGCCGCAGCCGCCATCAGCCGTGCCTCCCTACCCTTTGCCCTACAGCCCGTCCCCCAGCATGCCCGTGGGCCCCACTGCCCAGGGAGCCCTGCCCCCAGCCCCTTTCCCCGTGGTGTCCCAGCCCTCGTTCTATGGTGGGCCCCTGGGCCCCACTTACCTGGCAGCCCAGTCAGGACCCAGGGCTGCTGCGGGCTATTCCTGGTCCCCACAGAGGAGCACGCCATCCCGGGTGGGCTATCCCGGGACCCCACCTGGTGCCCCTGGCCCTGGGTACCCCGTGGCAGGAGGCAAGGCCTCCAGTCCTGGTTATCCTCAGCAGTCCCCGTACCTCCCGGCAGGAGGAAAACCTCCCTACCCAATGCAGCCCCAGCTCCCCAGCTTCCCCGGACAGCCCCAGCCCTCAGTGCCCACTCAGCCCCCCTATCCTCCCGGGCCCGCCCCTCCCTACGGGTTTCCACCGCCTCCAGGGCCTGCCTGGCCCAGGTATTAGACTCGCTCCTGGCCCTTGGTCCCTCCCTCCTCCCACCTGTACTGCAGCCTTTGGGCCACCTGTCACCGAGACTCAAGGGGAAACGAGAAGTGGCACTGGCGTTCCCTGTGGACTTGTGTTGAGACACAGGCCTTGGAGGGACCCAGCTGGGAGCATGTAGGCCCCCAAAAGGCGCTGGGCAGTATGACCAGGTGGGCCGAGGCAGACGGTCACCGCACGTGCTGGCCTTCCGGCTAGAGGTCCTCCTGGGCACTCCTCTCCATGATTGGCTGTAGCATTTCTGGTGCTAGCCAGGCTGGCAGTCCAGTGCCTCTCACGGTGTCTGAGCGTATGCACATGCCTGTGAGCATCTGCTTGTGCCTACACTCAAGGCCGTCCGAACCCCGTGCAGAGTTATCTTGGTGATGAGGTGGCCCCAGATTTCTGGCCCTGCTCATCTCCTCCCTCTCCCCTGGGATTTGGCATATTTGACTTGGGGCCATGCCAAGGGATGCAGCTCTGTGTCTGCCTGGTCCTTCAAAGCTGGTCTGCCCCATGCACCATGGCAAGGATCAGATTGGAGGGAGAGAACAGAGTTAGGAAAAACAATGATTTTCGAGCCCTATAAAGCCATAATTTAACTCCAATAGCTGATGTCAGGCAAGCTCGTCCTGGGTGCTGTTTGAATGGCAGCGGTGCAGTGCAGGGAGGAGGCTGGGGGTCGTGAAGGCTGACCCCAGACCTTGCTTGCGCTGGTTGGGGAACCCCAGGGGCTCCCTTGGGTCCTCTGGCTAGAGGTAAAGAAGTAGCCCTAGCCGGGAGATTGTGGTCACATTGGGATTTTTTAGGAGTAGGGGACCGGGTCACCTCCCCAGCCGCGCTCTCTCTCTGGCCCTACACTTCAGGTTGACTTTTCCTGAGGTCCACCTGTCTGTCCAGTTCTTTAGTGCCTTGAATCTCGTTCACAGCAGCCCCCTCCTCCTCTCCCCTCCCCCGGCCTCTTTGATGTAGTTCTCCCCTGCCCCCAGTACCTCTCCTGGGACAGACATCAAGAGATGTCCTAACAGCAGCTTCCCAAATGGTGCTCTCTGAAACACCATCACTACGCTGGGGGCGGTTTCTTTGCACCTCTCTGGTCTTCAGAATGTAAAGGGTGGGGGTTGTGACTCCGTGTCACCGGCAGCCCGAGTGCATTGTGGCGGTTTAGGCATGTCCACTAATGAGGATGACAGCAGTAGACCAAAGGGGGTGTGATAAGTGAAGCATTATAAACTTAATTGTTCCGGGTATGAACCAGGTCTCAGGGCAGAGCCTGGAGCTGCTATTGGTGGGGAAGTCGTATGTGCCTTGAAATGTCCACTACCTGAAGACCCAGCATCTGGTGGGCCGGGGCTGCTGGGGCCCAAGGAGGAACTTGTCCTCCTGGTGCCTGCCCCTCCCCGGCCTGCGTGCCATCAGTGGGGCTGTGTGTGATGCTAGGTTAGCGCTGCCGGTTCCTTACCAATTGTGCTTGCTTCCCCTAAGTTATTTATAAAGAGGAATCACTAATGGACTCTGCTGGTTCCAGTGCTTCTGAACTGGATGAACGATCGCCCATATGTTTGTATAATTAATTGCCATAATAAACTTGGATGAGTTACATGTGGTGTTGTGGCTCTGCTGGGTTTGAAAAGTGAAGATGTGGCTGCGTGCGGGGGCCTTTAGAACCGTGCCCTAACGAAGGACCTCTGAGATCCGTGTCACAAAGCACCATCTGTCGGGACGGCATCCGCCCCTGCTCCTTTTCCCCAGGGCCTGGGTCTTACCGCATTTCCCTTCTCCGCTCTTTGGTTTTCTTTTCTTTTTTTTTTTTTGAGACAGAATCTTGCTCTGTCACCCTAGGTAGAGTGTCCTCATAATTCACAGCAACCTCAAACTCCCGGGCTCCAGCGATCCTCCTGCCTCAGCCTCCTGAGTAGCTGGGACTATAGGCACACGCCACTATGCCCAGCTAATTTTTTCTACTTTTTTTTTTAGTGGAGACGGGGATCTCACTCGCTCTTGCTCAGGCTGGTCTTGAACTCCTGGCCTCCAGAGATCCTCCCACCTCTGCTTCCCAGAGTGCTAGGATTACAAGGCCTGAGCCACCACAAGGGGCCTGGTTTTCCTTCTTAGCCATTTTCTCGCTGGAGCCTGCATGGCTGTGGCATGCAAGGCCACAGGGTCCCACGAGGGGGCGTCTGGTCCTCAGCCCAGCTTGGAAGGGTCCCGTATTCCCGCCACCTGCTGGCTGGCAGGATGTCTGATTGTCAGGCTGGCCACGACCCATCCATCTTACAATCTGGGATTTCGGGGTGTGGTCAGAGGGGCTGCAGGCCATAAACTGGCTGCAGCACCAGCGGGTCTTCTGCCTCCCTCCCCAGTGTCGCCTTGAGCTCTGCTGCTGAGCTGGATCTCCTGAGGCCCGGGAAGAGGTCTTCAGCTTCAGCAGGAAGGGCAGCTTCAAGGGAGTCGGGAGACTGGGCTTTGAACAGTCTCTCAGCCTTTGTTTCCCCGCACGGTGACAAGGGCAGCCACCCGTGCGTGATACCCAGACTTGTTAATATTGCATACTCGGCAGGGCTGCAGATTGCAGATTGCATTGTGCTTGCTGTGAGCCTTGTCCCCTTGAGTCCTCTCACAGCCCTTCATTCCCAATTTAAATGGGCAGGAGGCCATAGGGCAGGTGCTTCAGTGACCAGGGTGCACAGCCTGGAGCACAGAGGGGAGACTTGGACCTCCCCAGTGGCTGACGGGGGAGGGGCCAGGGGGCTCCTCTGCCCTGCCTCTGTGGTGCCAGAAGTCGGTCCCCAGGACACAGCTGAGGGGCGCCAGGCTCTGGTCAAATGTTTACTGCCCTTTGCCCCTGGCTGAACGGTGGCCTGGCCTTGCAAATGTCCAGGGCTCAGGACACAAGACACCAGGGAGAGCTGGAAGCAACTTGGCTCTGTAGGAAGAAGCTGCAAATCCCACTCTGGGTGCACAGTCAAGTCACTTGCCTTGGGTTGGTGCCAGAGTGGCACTGGGGGCATGGAGGGGCTGGCTGACTGTCTAGGAAAGGAGTGTCCCGAGCTGCCTCAGTGGGTCTCTCAGTGTGTGTTGCCCTGCTGCTCTTTGCTGTCCTTTCTCTAGGCCGCCACGCCTTAGATCACAGCACACACCTCCCTCCCTGCAACCCCAGGACGTCGCTGGGTGGCCTTTACCAGACCACAGTGTTCCTCTTGCTGCAGAGCTGGCTGTGTGGGACAGATGCTAAGTGTCAAGTTTAAAGACTCAGATTCCTAGCTTAGAGGATGCTTTGCTGTGCTGGCTGCGGTGAGGCCGTTTGAAATGTCCTTTCTGCTGTTGCGTTGGTTTCGTTCCCTACTCCCAGATCCCTGGGTGCACGGCAGCTCTGAAGCTAGACTTGCTGCCCGATAGTCTAAGCGAGCTTTCCTCTGGGCCCCGGTTGCCGTGACTTGAGGTGCTGGGTTCACACGCAGCTGCCTCCAGGGACTGGCCAGGTCACATCATTTACCTGGGGACATGATTGACTCTAGGGGAGCGGGCAGGGTGTGGGGGACACATGGGTGAACGGGAGGGGGCCATGCACCTCTCTGCAGGTGGCTGGGGGGCAGGAATCGCAGCAGGGCACCCTGTACACTGCAGGGGCAGTGGGCTGGTCTGCCACCTGCTAAGTGGTGGCCAAACTATAGATTAAAGAGCTTTCGTCAGGAAGGGCACTGGTGGGAGACGTTTGGTGCCTTGCCTCCTTTGCCTCTTCTAAGAGCAGCCTCTCTGTCCCCTTTTGAGGAATCTCCCCACTCCACCAGGTGGGGGCAGTGAATGGCCTCACTGTTTCCGCATTCTCAGGGCACATGTGTGACCACCTGGGCTCTCAGAATGGTTTGGGGTGCTGGGGTCAGAGTGCCACCAGACTCTCTGGCATGCCAGTGTCCCCTTAAGTCCCCCCCTCCCATATCTGTCTAGTTAACTCCCTTTTGCTCTTCCAGAATTGGCTTCTGGGGCTTGGCCCATTGACATCTGTGGTCCCACAAATTACAGTGCCAGTCACACAGAGAAAGGCCCGGAGTCACCTTGCAGCTTCGTCCTGAGGGGCTGCCTGGTGCCCGAAGCCTAAGTGGTCGCGGCACAGCCCCTCCCCGTGCCTCTCCTGAGCTTCCTAGTGTCTACCAAAAAGAAGACGTTGAAGCAAAACTGGTAGAGAGTTTGGGCCAAGCTTGAAGTTTAAATTCTGTTTTTAAAGGAGAAGAGGCAGTTCCTAAACTGCCAAGAATTTATGTTAAGATGACATAGGTGTTGATTGGATCTACTTTGTATCACAAATTCCAGGAACTCACAGATAACAGGTGAGACAACCAGTCAGGAAGAAAATGCCATTACGCAATTGCTCCGGGGCGCGCGCGCGCGTGTGTGTGTGTGTGTGTGTGTGTGTGTGTGTGTGTGTGTGTGTGTGTGTCTGTGTGTGTCTGTGTCTCCCTCCGGCTCTCTCTCTCTCTCTCTCTGGGCCTGATAAATTTTGCATATCTCAGACTGGTCTGGGCTATTTTTCTTTTCTCACTAGTCAGATGCCCTCCTCTCACTAATAGTTAGGGAAACTGAGGCACTCGGTTAGAAGGTTAGCTGTGTTGGCTGTAACTTCCTGAAGCTGGGCCTGCTAAAGTGAAATAAAAAACCGAATTGGTCAGGATTTACGAGGTGCCCCCTTGCGCGCGGCCTTGGGGTGCCTCCTGTGCTCTGTGAGTTTGACGGCAGCGGGCCCTGCTCTGGCGTGGCGGGCGGCATCTGTGGGTGCGGGGTGCGGGCAGTCATGGGGGGGGGACGGCGTGGGGCGGGTGAGACTGTGGGGGGGCGGCCAGGGCAACCTGGGGCCCACACGGTCCCCGGCTCGCAGATGCTGTCATTGTGCTTGGGGACGCAGCCCTGACCTTGCCTCCGCAGAGCCCCCCCCCTTGGGAGGTTTCCCCAGGGGATCACAGGGGTAGACCAGGACAGAGGAGGCCAGAGCACTCTCAGGAAGTACAAAAAGCATTATTTACAAAGAACATATTAAAAATGCGCGAGCCCAGGTGTGAGCTTCCTTGTCGTTCCTTATCAGGGTCGGAGTCGAGGGAGCTGAGTTCTGCTGGCGCTGCTCCCCCCGCCACAGGGTTGGGAAAGGGACCCCCTTCTGGACACCCCCAGTCTCTGCCTGGAAGGCTGCTTGGCTCCGGGCTCCGCCCACCCCAGCCTCCTCACTTGGAGTGGCCGGCCGAGCTGTGGGTCGTGGAGGTCCCTGTGGGGCCAGGGCCCAGTGGGGTGTGAGAGCCAGCCTGCCCCTGCAGGGCAGCAGCACCTGTTTGAAAGGCACCCTGGCCTCTGTCCACGTTCTGTCTGGCGTAGAAATTGGGGTGTCATTTCTGAGTGGTGAATGCAGAGTTTTCTCAGGATAAATATGTCTGGCTCTTGGTTTTTTGTTCCTGGCTCCCAGTTCTGTGGGGTGAGAAGGAAAGGTGTCAGAGGAAGACACCGGGAGGTTATTCAGGGAGATGGGGCAGGCCCCACGCCTTGGGCTCCAGGTTGGGGACAGTGGCTGTTCTGCGCCAGGGGCTTCTCCATGCTGGTAGGCTGGTGTTGCTGTGGGGTGTTATTCCATCATAGAGCTCGTAGGGGCTCCCGACTGCATGGTCGTGTGAGTGGAGTCTACGAGATGATTTTTGAGGTTCCTCTGCTCTAATTGACAAATCAACTCCCATCACCCACATTGCTCAGGGTCCTCTGTTCATGTTTGTGCAGGTGGGGACAAAGCGAGGCACCCGGTGGCTGATGCTTATCCCCAGGGCCATGGGACCCCTGGTGCCGGGCGTCAGACTGGAGACAGGCTCACCTTTCACAGCCTCTGAGCCCCGTGCAGATCATAGTCGCTGTCGGAGGAGTTGTCGGGCTGGGCGGAGGAGCGACGCAGGGCCCCTTCCAGAGCTGGGAAAGAAAGGAGGCTGTTTGCAGGGGGCTCGCAGGGCCTTGTCCCGCCAGGCTACACAGAGCCGCCGCCCACAGTGGGTCTCAAGATCAGAGGGTAGCTCTAAGAGCCAGTGACAGCCTGGTATCTGTTTTGATCAAGTCAGGCAAACGTTCACTAATGATGCTGAACTCTAGGCTCCCTGGGGCCCAGGCCCTTGCAGCCCACTTAATGGCTCTCTTCTGGCTCCGGGAGTCAGAGGGGCCTCATTTACCAGGCTTCTCGGGGCCCTGCAGGGAAGCGGGCCCATTAGGTCACAGCAAGGCTGGGGTTAATGGCGTCTGAGTGCATTCTTCTCTACAGCTGAGGCCTGTGACTGCTGTATATCCATCCTGCCCTGCTGTGACCTGCTGTCTAGCAGGCAGTTTGATCCCCTGTGCCCTGGGGCCTTCCTTCTCTCTTTGGGCCATCACATGACCTTCATGGCATCACGTGACATGTCTTGGCCGGCCTGTTTCAGCTCTGCCTGCCTGCCTGGGAGCTCCGGCTGGCACTTACCTGGATAAGCGGACACGTAGGAGTTCCTGGGAGGCTGGCTGTATTCGTTATCCACGTGGGAGGCTGTGGGGTTCTCAACCTGGGACCGGACGGTGGCCGTGTGGTTGCGGTGGAAAGACACTGAGCGGGTGCAGGAGACAGCGGCATTAGACCTGCTGCTCTGTCCTCTTCCTCCGTCCCCAGCAGGTGCCCAGAACTTTAGAACTTTAATTTCCCATTCCCTTTACATCACATGGGCAAGGGCGAAGGCACCCAGAGCCCCTTCAATACCTCCCCCCACCCTTTCTCCCTGGGGAGGTCCACGCTGGCAGGGCCAGCGGCAGACTCTCAGAGCGGCCTTGGGCAGGCCGGCGATCTGATGGACGGGGCGGGGCCTTCCATCGGCCAGTGGTTCATCCAGCATTTACCAAGCAGAAGTGACAGGGCACATAGGCTCCCTGCCCTTCAGGAGCTGCGGGCTTTTAGAGTATAAAAAAGATTGAACAACACAGAACCTTTTTTTTTTTTTTTTTTTGAGACAGGGTCTCACTCTGTTGCCTGGGCTAGAGTGCAGTGGTGTCGTCATAGCTCACTGCAGCCTCAAACTCTGGGGCTAAAGCAATTGCCTGGCTAAATTTTAAACTTTTTGTAGAGATGGAGTCTTGCCCTGTTGCTCAGGCTAGTCTCAAATTCCTGGGCTCAAGTGATCCTCCTCCCTGGGCCTCCCTGAGCCACTGCACTCAGCTTGAACTTGTGAAGGGGACAAATGTGGAATGGGTGGCAGGAGGTGGGATATGGCTGTAGCCACTAGGGTGGCTCGGGCAGTGGCCCAGAGAGAGGACGAAGACCAGGGGTGGGGTGGGGCTGGCTGCACCAGAATGTTCTAAAGCTGTCCCTGAGTTGTCCCATGATAAAACTAGCTTGGCAGCCTTTCCTAACGTATCCCTGCGTCGCAGATGAACAACGCAAAAAGGCCCATTGAGGTTCTGATAAGTCCTGAAATAAAGAGCCGTGTTTAGCTTTGCTTTAACTCATGATTTTCCCAATCTGTGTGGTCATGGAGTCCTCGTTCATGAGTGCGACCTTTTGACAGCCACTGGCCGCTGTGTTGGGGAATGTGCCGGTGGAGGTGAAGGCCCCTGGGGGCCCCAGAGACAAGGCAAGAGACAGGGGACACATGGTCTCTGAGGCTTCCGTGGTAGAAACCGCCCAGCCATCTGCCCCATCTAGAAGCCTCAGTTTTCCCCGGTGTGGGGACATCTCTTAGCCACAGTCACACCTTAGACGGGGACCGTGGAGATCACAGGCCTCAAGTAGCCACGGGCTTTGTCTGTGGTCAGCAGAGAACCTTGTCTCTGCCTCTGTGGCCTCTATCCTGGGGCCAAGGGAGGCCCCGCCTCTGGGGACACTTACTGTTCTGGTTCATTCCCGTGGGGCCAATCCACTGGCGTTGCTTCCTCTGGCGGACTGGGCAACAGACAGGAAAGGCGTCAGGACAGGTGGGGGCGGGGCGGGGCCCGGGAGGGAGGGAGGAGGTGTGGGCGCTGCTGAGGGCCGGGCCGCTGGGTTCTCAGGGTCTGGAGTTTCTCGGGGCCTCGGTTTTCTTTTTTTTTTTTTTGAGACAGAGTCTCACTTTGTTGCCCAGGCTAGAGTGAGTGCCGTGGCATTAGCCTGGCTCACAGCAACCTCAATCTCCGGGGCTCAGCGATCCTTCTGCCTCAGCCTCCCGAGTAGCTGGGACTACAGGCATGCGCCACCATGCCCGGCTAATTTTTTGTATATATATTTTTAGTTGGTCAGTTAATTTATTTCTATTTTTGGTAGAGACGGGGTCTCGCTCAGGCTGGTTTCGAACTCCTGACCTTGAGCAATCCGTCCGCCTCGGCCTCCCAAAGTGCTAGGTTTACAGGCGTGAGCCACCACGCCCGGCCAGGGGCCTCAGTTTTCTAACTTGCCCAGGAGGGGAACCGAGCTGCGGAGGGCGCAGAGGTGGCTGGTTCCCCTGGAGAATCAGCCACAGGTGTTTAGAACCAGACCTGGGCAGGCGCTGAGGGCAGCCCTGCCCGCTCTGCGCTTTCTGTCCCCAGCCTCTCTGAGCTCACTTCCTTGTCTCTGAGTGATTGTCTCCCGAGTTCTGCAAGGCGGGGACAACCTCTGCCTTCGCAAGCTGCACAGCTGCCGGTTTGGTAGACGAGGACACAGGCTCAGAGAGAGGAAGTGGCCCCGTCAGCATGCTGGCAGCTGGCAAGTGGTGGGGCCGGGCCTGGGACGTCTGCTGCCGTCAGAGGCCCTGCTGATGACACCGTGGGCCGCCTCCGCAGCCTAGGGCATGGCCACACCCTCTCTCTGGCCTGGAGGAGATCTCACTGGGCCGCAGATATGGGCAAATCAGTGATTATGACTTCCCTGACTTCCTGTGACTTTGGGCAGGAAAAGGCCAATGGGGAGGGGGTATCTGGGGGTTGCAGCAGAGGTGCCCTCGGCCCAGCCCTCTCGAGGTGGGACCCCCCTCCCAGGGTTCCTGCGCAGCCCCTCATCTCCGCATGTGGGCACAGAGCCACGAGGGGCACGGGCACCTACATTTCTTCACCACCTTCTTGTAGGCCAGGGGACCGAACACCACCAGCAGCACCGCCAGGAGCAGCAGGGCCAGGATGACGCTCGCCACGGTGCCGGCTGCCGGGCCCCTCGGGTTTGGATCCTGGCCTGGGGGAGGGGAGGATCCGGGTCAGTTCTAGCCCTGGGGGATGGAAACTGCCCACCCCAGGGAAGCTGCTGGCTGCCCTCACCCACCCTCGCTCTTTCTGGGAGCTCCCCAAGCCTGTGTTTAAGGCAGTTACCTGTCTGGCTGTCCCTCCGTTGCTAGAAGTCTCTGCTACCCATTCATCCATCCACCATTTATCATCTAACAATTGATCCTCCAGCTGTCATTTGCCACCCTCGTTATAAACTAACTCTACCATTTGCCATCAATACAAGTATACGATTGTGTGCCGGTGGCCGGGTAGCCCTCTCTTTATCCGTCTGTCCATCCATCTCTTTTATCTGTGTTCAGTTACCATTCATGCGGCGAATACATACCGTCTACCCTTGATTTTCTACCTTCCATCCTGGAACGTGGAAGGGAGAAGGGAGAGCTCTGCCACCCGTCAGCTGCCCTGCCTGTTGCTGTGCCCGCTCCTTAACCGTTCATGTTCATTGCTGTCTGCTTCTTGCTCCCAGTTCCCCACGTTCCCTCTCTCCCTCCTTCTCTGGGGCTCTCTAGCTCCTGGGGCTATCCTTGAGAGACATGCACCCTGACCGGTCCTAGCAGGGAAGTTCAGAACTGCCCTCCACCCACCGTGGGCCGGGGCCAACTCACATGCAACAAACACCCTCTTGCAGTAGGATTTTTTCTCCCAAAGCTCATGGCACTGGGACAGCTTCTCCTGGGAACAGGAAAACCCCTGGGAGGTCGTCTTGCCGGAGTCCAGCACGTGATAGGAGTTGACACTGCCACACTGCTGCTCCTGGCACACCTCCTCCCACCGCGCCGTGCCCTTGGCCGGGGAGCTGTCGCACAGGGCTGCCCACTGCGTGCCCTGGCGCACCTCCACGCTGCCTTCACACACGCTGCTGCCCCCCACCAGGCGGCTCTGCACCTTGGGCTGGAAATCTGGGAGGGGAAGCAGTGGGAGGTGAGGGAGCAGGTATGGCCCTGAGCCTGAGTGCTGGTCCCTGTGGTCCCATGCCCCCTGCGAAGGAGGGCCCTGACGGGCGGGGACACTGTGGGACCACCGGGACAGGCCGCCTTCCTCTCTGCCCTTCCCTCCTTCCCCGGACTAAGCTCTGCCCCTGTGCCTCTGGCAGCTGGTGGCACCATCCTGACATGCAGCCACACAGGCACTTTCTGTCCAGAGGCTGGCAGTGTGGCAATGCCTGTTGGCAGCCACCAGCAGGGAGCTGGCCCCCTGCCAGGTGGGGCAAGTGACAAGTGTGGGAATGGGCTCCACCTGGGCCCGCTTCCCTCTTGGCACTGTCCGCTCATTCTCCTGCTGCACCTTGGCAAGAAGGAGGGATTTTCAGAAGAGGGAAACTGAGGCTCAGGGAAGGGGAAGACCTCCTGCTCTGAGTCCTGGTGGTTCAGAGTGGGACAGAACCGGGGAAGCCTGCTGCCCAGGCCATGCACCCTGAGGGCCAGGCTTTCAGCACGCCGGGCCTGGCCTGCCAGAGACTCACGTTCGTTTCTGCTTGCCGGGCGCTGGGAGTCCAGAGCTGGGGCCCACGCAGGCTCAGTTTAGAGCGAGCTGTGATCTCACCAGCTTTGGCCAGTTTCCATAGCAACACCTACCTTCAAAGCCCTATCGAACCTATTTAGAAGCAGCTTCAAAGGCAAGAACCCTGGGTATGGTTTTGCCCGTGTAGCCTGCGGGAGGGATCCTAGCAGAGGGTGAGTGGGGCTGAGAGCCACCCCCTACTCTCCTCGTTGGGCTAGGGGACCCTCGGGGGCTGCCTGTGCCCAGAGGGGGCAGCAGTTCCCTAATTTGCACCATGTACCCAGTGGTTTAGGGCTGTCCTGCTTGCAGGATCCAAGGAGCCCAGCGCAGTGCCGCCCAGATCTGTGCACTCGAGTCACTGGGGGCCTTGCTGAAATGTGGATTCTGACTCGCAACGTCTGGGGTGAGGCCTGAGAGGCTGCATTTCTGACCAGCTCCCAGGTGCCACTGTGGGTCCAGCACCGCACTGTGCATAGCCGAGGCTCAGACGACGGGCTCCGGAGTGACACCGCTTGAGCAGAAATCCCAGCTAGTGCTCTAGGTTACTGGGCAAGACATTTGACCTCTCTGAGCCTCAGCTTCATCATCTGCAAAAAGGGGTAACAATAACACCCACCTCCTAAGGTCACTGTGAAAATGCGTTAATTAAAATGCCCTGGAATGGTCCGTGGCATGAAGCAAGGTCCCGGGAAGTACAGTGTGGCCTTCCCCGGGACACTCCCGGGATGGGACCCGCTGCCTCTGGACCTGGTTCCTGACTGGCCTTCCTTGTTTTGAGCTGTGGTCACTTCCCTTTAATTTCCCCCATCGGTCCTGGGTTGGCCCCCTGGGGTCTCACAGACTCAGTCTCAGCTGCCTCCTCCCCTCGGTCTCACCATCACTATTCTCTCACCTGTCGCCGTGGCTCTGGGCCCTCTGCAGAGACCCCCAGGCCTCAGGGGCCTCCCACCTCTCACCATCTCTGCATCCTCAACTCGCAGGATCTATGCATGCCCCTCCCGCAAGGCCCGCCCTCAAGTGCTCTGTGTTTGGCACAAGCCACAATTCCCGCCTACAAACCCTTCTCCCTTTTCCTCCCCAAACCCACAAGGAGACCTTGCCTTCTGCTGGAGTCCTGCTGCCTCCACTTCCCCATGTGGCAGCTGAGCCAGCGGTTCCTTTGGCTTTGATCGGTGTTGCTTTGTGGAGACTCCCAGGTCACTGAGTGTGTGTGTGCCCTCCCCCCGCCACCCCGTCCCACCTCTTAGAGGCCAAGGATCAGGCCTCAACCTCCCTCGTGTTCTCCACGGTGCCGGGCACCCTGCGCTGCAGGCGGGGTTTGCAGGGCATGTGTGTCCCCCGGCCTTGCGGGGGTGCTCCGGCTGCGGCCATCCCAGAGCAGCAGGAGGTGCGGGGGCTGGGCCGGGCCTCACTCACCGGAGCAGACGATGGCGAGAGCTTGGCCGCCCTCCTGGGGCTGGACTTTCCTGAAGCACTGTTCCAGGGAGGCACAGCTCGAGTTCTGGATCTTCCACCGAATCGGCAAGCGCCCGTGTTCCCGGAGCTCTCCTAGGTCAGGTGCTCTGGTGGCCTTGGCCTCTGGCAGGTGCTTCAAGAAGGAACCGCAGTGGAGGGCCGGGCACAGGAACCCTCCCAGGCTCTGGATGCTGTCCTGGGCCTCGTAGGCGATGGTGCCCCCCAGGCTGCCGCTGTAGAACTCCACCACGCCGGCACAGCGCAGGCCCCGGGGCCCTGCCACCAGCTGCAGCCTGGGAGGAGCTGGGCGAGGAGAGGGCAGGGCCGGGAGCCAGCCTGAGTGCCGGCGTCTGCGGCACGCTCGCGGCATCTGCTCTCTGGCCCCAGCCCACTGACAAATGCCGACTGACGGCTGGCCTTGGGGGTAAGGTCCCTAATATTGCATATGACACGCTTATACTGGAAATTCCCACATTTCACAGAAATTCAAATGGAACCAGGCATCCTGGGTTTTCATTTGCTAACTCTGACCCCATGAAGGTCAGAACCCTCTTACCTGTGGGCTCTGGCGTCGTTATGGGCGGGGGGCTTGTGGGCGGAGGTGTGGTCGTCTTGGGCTCTGCAATGACATGATGAAGGTGACTCTGGGAGAGGGAATGGCGGGAGGACAGAGGAGGGAGGAAGGGGATGTGGCCGGGGGTGGGTGAGGGAGTTGGGGGCAGCCGGCCGTGCTGAGACAGACCAGGTGCTCTCGACGTAAGTACCACTTGCCACTTTAAGTCCACCTGGTCCACACATTGTCTCTAAGCCTCCTGTGAGGTGGGCAGTACCACCCACTTTACAGATGGGACAATGGAGGTTCAGAGAGGGGACACTGAAGTTAGCAACTGGCAGAACCAGGTCCTCCTTTTCCGTCCTACCAGACAGGTGCCGGTCCCTGCAGTCCCTCGACCAGTGTATGTGTCTTGGGGGCTGCTGGTTACAACCAGGGACCCTTCACCACTTCCACCAGCCTGCTCAGGCGCCAGATGCGGGCCCGGGGCCGGCTCCTCGGGGCTGGTGCCCAGGCCAGGGTGCCGTGTGGCTGGCTGGCTACCCACCTAGGCAGATGAGGCTCAGAGGTTGGCACCGGCTTTCCGAACTGCAGTTGGAGAAGGACCCCACATGCCCTCGGCAGACGATGTGGTTCTGGGCTCTGCTGAAGTGCGGCAAGGGGCCCAGGTTCAAGGCCTCCCCACAGCGCAGCTTCTGGCAGACTTTCGAGGCCTGGCGGGCGTCCTCCCGGCGGTCTGGGCTCCGGCCCCAGCTCTGGCTGCAAACCGTGTGCCACCGGCTCCTGAACTGGACTTCCAGCAGGCCCTGGCACCGCGAGTTGGAGCCGGTTAGCCTCCCCTGGAAATCTGAGGGTCAGAGAGGGGTTCAGGCTGGGTAGGGCTGTCCACGGTGGCCCCCCACAGCTCGGCGAAGTCCCCTCCTGCCCCCTGGCTGCCTTGTGAGCTCCATCTCCTCTGGCCCTGCAGGCACTTTCCAGAAGCCCAGGCTGGCGAGGTCCTGGCCCAGGCGGCCTTTAGCTGCACCCAGGAGGGTGGGGCTCCAGCTGTCAGAGCCGGAGGGAGCTTGGAGCAGGGGGCAAGGTGTTCTCAGCACCAACCATCCAGCAGAATCACCCACTCCTGGAATTCTGCCTCAGTAGGTCTGGGATAGGGCCTGATGTCTTTTTTTTGAACTTTTGAAATCAATTTTATGGAGATACAATTTCCATACAGTGCAATGAACTCACATGAAGGGTACCCGTTCAGTGGAATTTGACAAATGCACGGAACCACCACTATAATCCAGATATGGAACATTTCCACCACCTATTTAATACCGTGTTTCCCCGAAAATAAGGCCTACCCATAAAATAAGCCCTAGCAGGATTTCTCAGCATTTGCACAATAGAAGCCCTGCCCCGAAAATAAGACCTAGTGATGAGTGTGGCTATGTAGTGAATCTGCACAACCCATGCATTTTGTCACAGAGCGGTAAAGAAGACGAGCAGCCCTTCTCAGCTGCCCCATGAGAGCTCTATTGCTCGACAGGAGAGATGGGGGCCAATGGTTCTAAAGGAAATAGAGTTGTAAGAAATTCAGGATGGAATTCGGGATTTGGAGAGTTATTATGATGTTCCAGAAGAAGACGACTTAACTATATTTGAATAAATGCAGATTGTTGCTCCGTACTTAAAAAAAAAATAACACATCCCCTGAAAATAAGCCCTAGGGTGTCTTTTTTGTGTTGTTTTTTGAGACAGAGTCTCGCTTTGTTGCCCAGGCTAGAGTGAGTACCGTGGCGTCAGCCTAGCTCCCAGCAACCTCAAACTCCTGGGTTCAAGCGATCCTCCTGCCTCAGCCTCCCGAGTGGCTGGGACTACAGGCATGTGCCACCATGCCCCACTAATTTTTTCTATATATATTAGTTGGCCAATTAATTCCTTTCTATTTATAGTAGAGACGGGGTATCGCTCTTGCTCAGGCTGGTTTCGAACTCCTGACCTCGAGCAATCCGCCCACCTCAGCCTTCCAGAGTGCTAGGATTACAGGCGTGAGCCACCGCGCCTGGCCTAGGGTGTCTTCTTGAGGAAAAATAAATATAAGACCCTGTCTTATTTTTGGGGAAACACAGTAGAAAGTTCTCTCCTGCCCCTTTACAGTTAATTTCCCTGAATGCACCTCAGGCAACTGCTGATCTGCTTTCTGTCACCAGAGATTAGTTTTGCCTACTCTGCAATGTCATATGAATGGAACCATATAGCATGTTTTTTTTTTTTTTTTTTTGGTTTGACTTCTTTCACTCAGCATGTATTGGAGATTTATCCATGTTGCTGCATGTACAAGGGATTCATTCTTTTTTACTGTTAGATATTTTATTGTATGGATACGCCACAATTGTTTTCCATTCACCATTTGGTTTGTTTTCAGGTTTTTTTGACTACTATATAAATAAAGCTGCCATGAACATTCATACGCAGTCTCTGTGTGGGCACTCGTTTCCATTGCTCTTGGGTAGATACCTAGGACTGGAATCGCTGGGTCATAGGCAGGTATGTGGCTTTTGCGATTTTATAAAACTTCAGGAGGGGAAAATATTCGTACATATGTGTGCGCTCGTATTTGCATAAAGAGCTTTTGGAAGAATACGCAGGGCACAAATAAAAGTGGTCATTACCTGGGGTTTTGGGGTGGGCGGGACAGATGGGCTACAGAGATGGAAGTGAGACTCTTCACTTTAGATCATTTTATATTTTTAAATTTTTGAGCCAGATGAATGTGCCACCTATAGAAGAATTTTTGTAAACGGCTCTTCCAGGTGACTCTGCGGTGGAGGGTTCCCTGGTTGGGAACCACTGGTCAGGCTGCCTTTTTCTTTAGCTGAGGATGCTTTAGGGCCAAAGCACAGGGCCAGGGCTCGCCAGGGTCACCTGGCCAGTTAGAGGCCAAGCGGGCTAACTTTGGTGGAACCCTTCTCAGGCTTCCTGCCCAGTGAGTTGACACATGACAGCTTCACCAGGGACTGGATTTTTTTTTTTTTTTTTTTGAGACAGAGTCTCGCTTTTGTTGCCCAGGCTAGAGTGAGTGCCGTGGCGTCAGCCTAGCTCACAGCAACCTCAAACTCCTGGGCTCGAGCGATCCTTTTGCCTCAGCCTCCCTGGTAGCTGGGACTACAGGCATGCGCCACCATGCCCAGCTAATTTTTTATATATATATCAGTTGGCCAATTGATTTCTTTCTATTTATAGTAGAGACGGGGTCTCGCTCTTGCTCAGGCTGGTTTTGAACTCCTGACCTTGAGCAATCCGCCCGCCTCGGCCTCCCAAGAGCTAGGATTACAGGCGTGAGCCACAGCGCCCGGCCCAGGGACTGGATTTTATTCCCATTTCACAGGTGGGAAAATCGGGGCTCAGGAGGGTCAAGCATCTTGTTAGATCTTGGAGCTAGGACATCAGTGAAGGATGCAGGTCCCAGCTCGGGGCCTGCCAAAGGCCCTGCAGCCCCCTGTGGCTGCACCATGGCTTCGTGAGCCCCTCCAGCCACATTTCGCCACAGACACATTCAGCATGATGCTATCCCAGTCAGTGCGGAAAAGAGAGGTCTGTGGTGAAACAAGTGTGGGAACTGCTGGGTTAAAAATGGTTTAACATGTTTCTTTGCTGCGGGACTTCTCAGAGCCTTTACCAGGCCAGTGCCCCCAGTGGGAGATGAGGTGTTGCCTGCCCTTTATCCAGCACGTTCCATGGAACCCTATTTGGGAAATGCTGGCCTCTACGGCTGGACATTCAACACAGTACAATCTGGCCCAGCTCCTGTCTGTAGCCTCAGTTGCAAATGGCTTTGACTGTGAGCCAAACACAGAAGTGGGGAGGAAAGAGGGCTTTGCAAGATGCATTTGTGGGCCGGTATGTTTTCTGTGCATAGTGAGTGGGTCATCATAAAACTGATGGTGAGAACCAGCATTCGTGTGGCGCTGTGTGGCCAGGGAGGACACGCACCCCCATGTGGGCATCTTAAACGTGCACATGTCCGTGTCCGTGTGTGTGGTGGGCCTCACTCTGGCGGAGGTGATGGCTTCTTGGTCAGAAGGTCCCCCTGTGGCCTGATGGGACTGCAGCCCCACTCTCCCCCTGCCCCGGGCCTCCCTCCCTGTGGCTCTTCCTTACCTGGGTCGTCCCAGCTGGGCCCTCCGAGGCAGGAAGTGACTGCAGAAAGGAGAGACAAAGTCAGGAAGTGAAGCCTCCCACCCTGTCCCTTCTCCCCGGCTCACCCGCAGCCTGAGCAATGGCCCCTTCTGCCTTCCCCACGCCACTGTCACGGGGTTCGGGGCAGGGATCTCCATGCTACACCTTGGAACTCCTAAGTGATCATGAATTCAATTTAGTGGGTTGCAACTATCAATTTGTTTTTCCTTTTAAAAAAAATTTACTTTTTAAATGAACACTCAGTGAAATTGATTTTTGTTTAGTGCACAATTCTACAAATATTAACAGGTATATACGTGCGTGTGACCACTGTCACCATCAAGGTGACACGAGTTCCATCACCCGCCCCCAGATTTCCTCATGCTGTCCCTTTGGTATCCCTTTGTAGTAATGCAACCATCAATTAATTTCTTTCTTTCTTTCTTTCTTTCTTTCTTTCTTTCTTTCTTTCTTTCTTTCCTTCTTTCCTTCTTTCCTTCTTCTTTCTTTCTTTCTTTCTTTTTTTTTTTTTTTTTTTTTTGAGACAGAGTCTCGCTTTGTTGCCTAGGCTAGAGTGAGTGCCATGGCGTCAGCCTAGCTCACAGCAACCTCAAACTCCTGGGCTCAAGCGATCCTACTGCCTCAGCCTCCCAAGTAGCTGGGACTACAGGCATTCGCCACCATGCCCGGCTAATTTTTTTTTTATATATATTAGTTGGCCAATTAGTTTCTTTCTATTTATAGTAGAGACGGGGTCTCGCTCTTGCTCAGGCTGGTTTCGAACTCCCGACCTCGAGCAATCCACCCGCCTCAGCCTCCCAGAGAGCTAGGATTACAGGCGTGAGCCACCGCGCCCGGCTTTTCTTTTTTTTTTGACAGAGTCTCACTTTGTTGCCCAGGCTAGAGTGAGTGCTGTGGCATCAGCCTAGCTCACAGCAACCTCAAACTCCTGCGCTCAAGCGATCCTCCTGCCTCAGCCTCCCGAGTGGCTGGGACTACAGGCATGCGCCACCATGCCCGGATAATTTTTTCTATATATATTTTAGTTGGCCAGTTAATTTCTTTCTATTTATGGTAGAGACGGGGTCTTGCTCTTGCTCAGGCTGGTTTCGAACTCCTGACCTCGAGCAATCCGCCCGCCTCGGCCTCCCAGAGTGCTAGGATTACAGGCATGAGCCATCGCGCCCGGCCACCCTCAATTTCTTAACAAACGAAATGGACTAGAATAGAGAATGGCAGATGGCACCGTGCTTTGCAAGGGTAAGGACCACGTTTTGTGCACTGGGGGTTGCAATGTAAAAATGTCCTTCTCGTTGCTTTCAAAGAAGTTTGAACTCCATAGTTCTAGAGAACTGAGAAATAAGCCAGAGGGGGAACTGAAGACAACATTTGCTACTTTCCAGTAACAGCTCCCAGTTTCTGGAGAAGACCACAGCTCAAAGAGATGAAGGGACCCGCCCACCGCAGCAAGCTCGCGTGGCCTGAGAGCCCACCCTCTGTGCCCACCAGCTGCAGCAGTTATGGCGCAGGGGCAGTATTTTGGTTTCCATCTGTCTCACTCCTGGGCTTCCTGCTCGGAGGGCAGCTGGGAACAGCACTGGGCCAGGGAGACTACTTTATACGGTGAAAAGCTCTTCAGATTGCCTGTGAGATATTGTTGCTGGGCATTAAAAAATAGGTGTGTTTAGCGGGGCACAGTGTTGCACACCTGTAGTCCCAGCTACTCAGGAGGCAGAGACAGTGGGATTGCTTCAGCTTAGGAGTTCGAATCCAGCCTGGGCAACACAGTGAGACCTTGTCTCTTAAAAAAATAAATAAATAAGAGTGTTTAAAAACAAAAGGCTGGGGCCGGGCGTGGTGGCTCACGCCTGTAATCCTAGCACTTTGGGAGGCCGAGGCGGGCGGATTGCTCAAGGTCAGGAGTTCGAAACTCCAGCCTGAGCGAGACCCCGTCTCTACCAAAAATAGAAATAAATTAATTGACCAACTAAAAATATATATACAAAAAATTAGCCGGGCATGGTGGCGCATGCTTGTAGTCCCAGCTACTCGGGAGGCTGAGGCGGTAGGATCGCTGAGCCCCGGAGATTGAGGTTGCTGTGAGCCAGGCTGATGCCACGGCACTCACTCTAGCCTGGGCAACAAAGTGAGACTCTGTCTCAAAAAAAAAAAAAAAACAAAAGGCTGTTCTTGCTTGAGTGTTCTGAAGCTGGTGGTAGAATTTTAAGGGGTGATATGCCCCCACCAGCCCATCCTCCTCCCAGAGCCAGCAAGACTCCTCGTAATGAAGTCACTGTGGTCCCGTGATAAGTTCCCCCATCTTTGCAAGATCCCATCATGGTTGCTCTAGGAGTCATGGGCCTCAGAAGATTATTCTCACAAACAGGGAGTGTCAGGCCGGGGCAGAGGCCAGAGCTCTGGCCTGGGTGGAAAGGGATGGTCCAGCTGTCAATCATCTGATCTATGGCAGCCTCAGGAGGACATGGGGCAGACGCCCAGCCATCGTGGTCACAGAGGAAGCACGAGGCCCTTTGCCCTGTCCTCACCTCTCACCCTTGACCTCCCACTCCCACTTCCCTCTGGTCCCAGCTTCC
Source organism: Microcebus murinus (assembly GCF_040939455.1). Classification (NCBI taxonomy): domain Eukaryota; kingdom Metazoa; phylum Chordata; class Mammalia; order Primates; family Cheirogaleidae; genus Microcebus; species Microcebus murinus. Next base: position 14,663,426 of record NC_134107.1, read on the forward strand.
CATGGAGACCAGAGCAGTCTACCTTTAGGGAGTCATTCCTTTGGCTAGGTCATGAGGGCTGAGGCAGCTTGGAGTGGCGCCTGTGGGGAGAGGGACCCCGAAGATCTGCCCGCCGGGGCTGTCCGGCACTGGACAGGCAGTCACTGGTAACTTTCTACCACTCTGAGACTGAGTGTCAGTTTTGCCATTTCCTGCCTGTGGGGCCCAGGGAGAGAGTCTCCCGGCTCCCCCGAGCCCCGTTTTCCTCATTCATAGCATGGGGATCAGACTAGGAGCAGCTTTCCAGCCATGCGAGGATGCCACGAAGTAATCTATGCAAAGCCCAGCGCCTTCCTGGCCGGCGTTCAGCGCTCAGAGCTGGTGTTACTGGCCCGTGACGAGCGCTGGGCCTGGGGGGCCCTCGGGGGCTTTCCCAGCGGGAGGATTCCCAGTCCAGAAGCAGAGAGCCGGGCCACGGGGCTCACCACTTGCCTTTCCCACAGATAGTCCCCGACTTACGATAGTTCAACTTAGGATTTTCCAACTTTACAATTGGTCTATGGGGCATTCAATGAATTTTTGACTTATGATCATATTTTAAACTCACTATAGGTTTATCGGGCACTAAACCCATTGTAAGTCCAGGAGCATCTGTATTCCGCAAGTCATCACAGTCAACCTTCATTATTAGCAGTAGCTACCAATTATTGAGCACCCACTGTGTACTTGGTACTCGACATGGTTCATCACAGATAATATTGTTAATCTTCCACACGGCCTCCCGACGTGAGTTGAGTGTGTTCATGGTATAAACACACTCGAGGGCAAGTGTCCTGTCTGGGGTGATATGACCTGCAAGTGGCAGGACCTGGATTCAAACCACGAGTCTGACTTCAAAACCCAAACTCTCTGCTCTCGGCCACCCAGTTGCTCCTCCAAAGTGCCAAGTTTGGAGACACAGAGATGAACGCGACCCAGACCCCCTGGGGGCAGGGACTGGCCTGACCGTCCTTGCGGGTCCTACATGGGACAGCCCAGGTGGTGCCCAGGAAAGACCGAACAAGCTGGAGAAATTCTAAAACACTGAAATTCTAGAAAAGAAAATGCCGTGTTGAGAGAAGGTGTCTATGCATTCCAGGGCGAGGCCTCCCTCCGGGCGCCTGTCTGGTCCTCACATGAGCAGCGTTTCCTCCCCTCCCCCCCGTGACCATCATCATCACCATCGTCACCACTTTTACAGCTTTCACTCTTCCAGGCCTTTTTACACATTGACTCTCTCAGTCCTCACCCCAGTGCTATGAAGCAGGTATTATTATTTTGGTCCCGAGTTTATAGATGAGGACACTGAGAGAGGTTAAATGACTTGTCCAGGCGGCTACTGAGCACTGGGGCCGGGACTCTGAGCTGCCCGCCTGGCACCGAGTCTGCGCTTTTGCCCGCCTGGCCAGGCTGCCTCCCTGCCCTTCCATGGGGAGCCCTCGGCGTCCTGCCCCGTGTCTCACCGGTCCCCGCATGTCCCTGGTGTGTAACTCTGACCAGAGGGAGTGAACCTGGGGTTCTGTTCAGTCAGTTAAACATGCTGGGGGAAGACTTAGCCGTGAACTTGCTGTGTGATCTTGGCAAGTCACTCAACCTTTCTGGGCTTGGTTTCCTCGTCTGTAAAGTAAGGAAGTTAGATTCCTCTATCCCTCACCTTCCCCTTGAATCAAATTTTAAAAACTATGCAGAACAAATGAAGCTTGGTTCTGTGGTCTGTCATCTTGAGTTCCTGATGTATCTCAGCAGCTGGTGGGGGGCGAGCAGAGGAGGACAGACATTGGGTCTCTGTTCTTTCTACCTGTCCATGAGCACGGTCATGTTTTGGTGGGCCACAACCTATTTTCATTCTTTCAGCTGCTTCTCAAAGGGCTCAGACTCACACTCTCCTTCCCCTGAACCCTGCAGACTGTACCAGGGGCTCCCTGACGCCCTATGGCTACAGCTCACCCCTGCCCTGGGCTTCCTGGAACCCCGCAGCCTGAGACCCAGTGCTCTGCGGCCGCCAGATCTGTGAGCAGAAGCCTGGGACTGCGGGACCACGAGGCTGGAAGCATCGTGCCATTTCCTCATCTGCCATCGCACCTAGACCCCGAGCAGCTGGGGCTGGGAATGAAAATTCTCTGGGGGCACCTTCTTCCCCTGCCAGCGTCCCCTTGGAACTCCCACAATTTAGGGCTTGGACTGGGCAGGCCTGGACAAAACCCAGGGCCAAAAATGCCAAAGAGGCTGGGCTCAGCAGCTCACGCCTGTAATCCCAGTACTTTGGGAGGCCGAGGTGGGAAGATCGCTTGAGGCCAGGAGTTCGAGACCAGCCTGGCCAACATGGTGAAACCTCATATCTACAAAAAAATTAAAAAATTAACTGAGTGTGGTGGTGCACAACTGTGGTCCCAGCTACTTGGGAGGCCGAGACAAGAGGATCACTTGAGGCCAGGAGTTTGAGGTTATAGTGAGCTATAATTGTACCACCGCATTCTAGCTGGGGTAACAGAGCAAGAACCTGGCTCAAAAAAAAAAAAAAATCATATAAAATAAAAAAGCCAGAGAGAGTTGGAAGGCTTTTAATTACTGTCCTCAAGCCCCAGCTGCTTTGACCCTGCTGGCCCTGGGGTCTTGGTGAGGATTAGCTGAGTTCCTGAAAGCAGCTCCGAGACCCTTAAAGCCTCATCCCCTACCTCCCCCTCCTCTCGGCCCACAGTATTCGGGAAGAACCTCACTGTGGCCCTTAGTTTGCCGTCCCATGTGCCGCATTCCACCACGTGTGAGTTTTGTCTGCTTTACACAGTGTTCAAAAATTTTCGAGCCAATTCTACAAAAAGATTTCTTGCGATTTTTCTTTGCTTTTTAAACAAATCCTAAGATTCCAGATGTTTTTGAGCAACAAGACATGCTGGCCACACTGGCTGCATGACCCAGGCAGTGGCCGTGGCCCGTGCCTTCTGTTTTGCCAGCGCCTCGGTGGCCTCCTACCATCGCCATGTGTCTGGAGAGCCCTGGCTTCAAGCACACGGCAGTGTCTGCAGCAAGACGAATGAATTTCACACTCAGCGGGATGCATCGAGATTATAAATAGTCTCCCATTTGTTCAGGTCAGGATTTGCACCAAATGCGTTTGTCAGAGATTTGCAAATCCTTTTTGGGTTTTGGAATTGCAGATGAACGTTTGTGGACCTGCATGATCGGTTCCATTTTACAGATGATGAGGCCATGGCAGCGTGCAGGGGCGAGTACTCACCCAGGAATTTCCCCGGGGCCAGCCGGCCTCGGACCCCGCACTCCTGACCTCCGTCTCAGACTCACTCCTACGTCCTGCTTGGACCCTTTGGCATTTGCATTCGAGGCCCCTACAAGCTGGGGGATGGAGGGCAAGGGCGTGGCCTGCTTAAGGGCCAGCGGGCACCTGGGGACACGGGGAAGGGCTGGGACATTACCGATGATAGTGACAATGACAGTGCCCCTGCCCTGTGCAGGCCCCAGGGTGAGGGTTTTCACAGAAGACCCCGTTTCTTCCCTGAAGCCCTGTCTGAGGGAGGCTGTCACCAGCCTGTGTCACAGATAAGAAACCTGCGGACTGATTCAGCTTGGTCTGGAAGTCAGGCATTCCCTTCTTTCCATAAAAAGCGATGCCCTCCGTCAGCCCACAACCCTCTTCATAACCACAGCCATCCAAGTACGTCAGGCGCAATGTGTCTGTCTTTTTGGGGAGGACTCTGGCTTTTCCTCCCTCGAACCCTCTACGTTGGCTGACTTGGAAGGTCAGAAACACCTCTGTTCTGAGACAGCAGTCGTCAGTGTAGCCGTGTCTAACGTGGAGCCGTGTTGGGGCTTCCGGAAAACAGAGATCGCAGGGGCCAAAGTCTTGTTTCTTGGGCTGAACCCCAGAAGAAGTGGCCGGTTTCCGATGAGGAGCCTTTTATGTGCAAAACACACATGGAATCCCACTGGGTTTAAACCAGGGAGGCCTGGGGAATGGAGCCCGCTGGCAGGGTCTTTAATTTCGCTCACCCGGGCCCTGCACCCGTGAGCAGACGGAGCATGGTGGGCAAATGGCCTCTGCTATTTAAATTGTTATTTCTCTCTCTCCCCGGCAGCCTGGTGTGTCTAATTGAATTTGCATGAGTTTCATGCCATGTATGGTGTCTCTGCTGTCACAGTGACAAGCCTTTGTTTTTGTTCAGAGCTTCACGTACTCCGAAGCTCTCTCATGCACGAGGGCTTGTTCTTTCCACCCATAGCCCTGTGAAGAAGGGACCATTTTCAGATCAGGAAATTGAGGTTCAGAGAAGTTGAGTGACATGCCTAAGTTCACGCAAGCAGCTGGTGGTGCAGTCAGGACAGAAACCCTGTCTCCATCACCTGACAGGGGCCCCTGGGAGTCAACCACGGGGAGACCCCAGAGTCTGCTTGCCCCATGGTACAAATGGAGGAAACTGAGGCCCGCGGGGAGGCTCCCTCCGATGCCTCCATGGGAGTCTGTGGTGGTGCCTAGGACCCTTGTCGCCTCTGCCGACTGCCACTACCCATTTCTTATCCTGCTCCTTTGGCATCTGTCCCTCTGTGCCCCCAGGGAGAAGGGAGCGTTGGGTCCCTGTGGGAACCTCGAGAGTCAAGCCCCTAACGGACATGATGATGATGGTGACAGTAATGGTGATGGCAGTGGCAGTTATAGAGGACGTGATCCAGGCCCACAATCTCCTATCTGCAATTCAAAATCCAAAATTCCAAAATGTTTTCTCGTGCATTTTCGCGGGAGGGTGTTAGTTGTCCTCACCGGGTCCCTCTGAGTGTGCAAGCTCGTATGTTTCACTGCAGAAACGGGCATGCGTGCGATTATGGGGTGTTGCCCCTGACCTCGCTGTGCGTGTTATAAACACACAGTACCTACGCGATATAACTTTGCACAATCTGAAAACTTCTGAGTTCCCAAACACATCTGGCCCAGGGTTCCAGATTAAGGGCGTGAGGACCTGAAGAGGTGAGAGTTGGGGTGTCTCCTCTACTCACCCCTGCTCCTGCGTGGCTCTCCAGTGCATGGGAGGAAAAGCCCAAGTCCTCACGGAGGCCTCGCTGGCCCATGCGGCTGCCGTGTCTCTCCACTCGGCCCTCCACCTGCAACCCACCTCCCCAGGCCCCCGCGGTGGGCTCGCTCACGTGCTTCAAGCACTGGCTCAGACACTGTCCTCTCCTGAGGCCACTGAACCCTCCCTAGGTTCCGCATAACCCCGGTGCCCCCTGTCCCGGCTGTCCCCACACCTCTTGTGACTTTCTAGCACTAGCTTAGTTGTCTCTTGCCTGTCTCCCTGTTGCACCCCGACTACCCAGATCCACCAGGACAAGGATCTGTGACTGCTGTGTCAAACAGTACACTGCTGTGTCCCTAGCACTTATAGCAACGCCTGGCGCACAGTAGGTGCTCAATAAATCCTTGCTGTCTGAATGAATCTGATAGAATTATTGCAATTATCCTTTGAGTTAAGCGCAGCTAGGAGCCTCTACTTTTATAGATGAGAAGGCTGAGGCTCCGACAGGTGTTCTTGTCATTTGTGGGTGGCCAAGTAGAAATCAGGCCTAGGTCTGCATTGCTCCAAAGGCCCCTTCTACAGGACTGCACACATGTATGCACACATGCACGCACAGCACACACACACACACACACACACACACACACAAGTAGATGTTCGATCACTTCTGTCAAGTTTAGCTGAATTCTCTTCCTGCTCATTGCCAGGAAAACCTCTCTGAACTGGTGGAGCCGGGCAGAGACAGAAAGGCCAGTGCCAGCCCTCGGGCCTCCGGGTCCCTCCATTCCTTGCTGGGGGCAGGGAGCTGAGGGTCTGCAAGGAGCCTGATCCTTTGTGTGCGGAGCCAAGGGCCTCAGGTCTGCAGCCCGGACAGTGGCCTGCTTCCAGCTGGAGCCCCTCCCTCCTCCACTGTGGACGCCCAGCCGCTCTCGGCCCGTCCGTCCCTGCTGCCTTTGCCCTGGCCGTCCCCTCTGCCTGCGACCCTTTTCCCTTTTTCTCTGACCTCTCAGTTGAGAGGTCACCTCCTTAGACAGGCTCGCCCTGCCTGCCCAGCCCAGCCTCCTAGTGCACACTGCATCGTGCCTCAGCCAGCGGTGCCCTCATTGTGCTTGTCACGGGGTGTCAGAATCCGTGACTGCTGCGGGCGCTGGTTTACTCGTGTTCTCTAACGGGTCTCCTCTGTTGGCTGGCCAGACCCATGAGGCCAGGGGCTCCTGTCTTGGTCGCTGCTGTGTCCTTGGCATTTTGCACAGAGTTGGACACACAGAAGATGCTCAGTAAATATGTACAGATGAATGAATGAAAGAATGAATGAATGAAGTAATAGTCTGTGCAAGAGGATTGCGGGAGAGAGGTCGACGGCTGGGCGGGCCTCTGGCGAGACTCTCCTCCCTCCCGGGTCCTACCTCGCCTTGTGTCTTGCTGAAGCTCCCCATGCCTTGATGTGTTTCGTCCCGATAAGCCTCCGTAACAGGCTATTGCCATTCCGAATTTACAGATGGGGAAACTGACGCTTGTGGAACTAGTCCAGTGTCACCCACCGGCAAGTGGCAGACTGGACTCCAAACTGCAGTGGTCAGAGCCTCCCCACCCCGCAGGTGAGCCCCAGGTGGGCTGGGGCTGTGGGGAGCCCTGGTCTGTCGCTGGCACCCCAGGCTCCCCCAGTGCCCAAGGTCTCCAAGGCCTCACGCCAGCCAGGAGGCTGCGGCGTCCCCTGGCTGTGGCTCAGAGCATCTCTTCTTGGAAGGGCTGGAGGGGCCTGTGCTCTCTGCGCCCAGCCTCGGGCCTGGCCCCCAGCGGCCGCATATCTGCTGGGGGAGGTTGTGTCCCGCGGCCGCTTCCCGGCATGGAAGTGGCCGGCAGGACTTTACTCCTAGCTGAGGGTGTACCACGAGGGCAGGAGTGCTGGCCGGGGTCGGCTCTGCTGCCCGCCAGCTGCTCTGCCCTGGGTTTGCACTGGCTTTTCTCCGCGTCACAGGCTGTTGTGGCGCTTACAGCAGAAAATGGCCTCAAAAGTATTTTCTGAGCGGTGACCACCTGAACTAGGGGAATGCTTGTCACCCGCCAGTTCACACCAACAGACACGCCGGGGACCATGTGCCCCTGGGCTTCCAGATGGCCCCATACTGGGGGTGAAGGTGCTGTCTGCAAGTCCTGACTCTGGGTTGCGTTGGTCCTGCTGGGAGCCTCGCCCCGTGCTGGGATTCGGGTGGGAGGGCCGCGGAGCAGGACCCCTGCCCATGCCCAGCTGGAGCTTGGCTGGGCCCAGCCTCCCTGTCCCGGGGGTCTGAGGCCACAGGTGAGGGGCAGGTGGAAGGGTTGAGGGCCTGTTCCTAGGAATCCCCAGGACCAAGGAGGCCACAGCCGCTGCTTGGCAGGGTCCCGGAAGCCCATCGGGGGCCTGCCTCTAGGCCTCTGGCCCGGGGACGGAAGGCATTTTGTACCTCTTGTTACGTGGGATAAGAGCCATGCGAACATGTCTGCACATGAGCCAGCGTCACATGTGTTGGGGGAGGTAAGCCTGCGTTTGGAGGCCATGGGCCTGGAAGCACACGCACAGCTCTCACACGCATGCAGACTCACACGCACACTCACACCTACACACCCAGCGTCTCTAGGAGGGAACCGAGGCTCCCTGCTCAGGCAGACAAGGCCCCTGAGTCCTGTTTTGTTTTTTTTTTTTTTATTGGAGACAGTCTCACTCTGTTGCCCGGGTTAGAGTACCGTGGCGTCAGCCCAGCTCACAGCAACCTCAGACTCCTGGGCTCAGGAGATCCTCCTGCCTCAGCCTCCCGAGTAGCTGGGACTACAGGGATGCGCCACCATGCCCGGCTAATTTTTTCTATATATTTTTGGTTGTCCAGCTAATTTCTTTCTATTTTTTATTAAAGACGGGGTCTCTTGCTCAGGTGGTCTGGAACTCCTGACCTTGAGCAATCCTCCCGCCACGGCCTCCCAGAGTGCTAGGATTACAGGTGTGAGCCACTGCGCTCTTGAGTCCTTTCCCTCCAAACTTCAAGCCGCCCGCTTCCTCCCGTTATCACCCTGGAGCAAGCCTTCCCCACCCTGCCACACCTTCTCGGCCCGAGGAAGCAGTCAGGTCTCCCCCAGGTCACACCCCCTGCAGTATACACTAGGGGACATCGGGGTCTGGAGAGGCGTGGGGACCTCGCTGAGGTCATACACGGTTGGGCTTAGAACCGGGGCTGAAGTGGGGGCAGACCCAGCGAGTGCTCACGCCCCCCAGCCTGGCTGCGTCCCTCTGGGACCGCCCGGGGCGATGTGTGAGGGGACAGGGAGCTACGCTGTGTCCTCAGAGGCGGCCTCGCCCTACCACCGCGACCCACTGTCTGCCCAGAGCATCATCAGAGCTGCCTCGGGAGGTGGCGAGACTCCTGTCCCTGGAGGCAACGCAGTAAAGGCCGGGCACCCACATAGGACATGGGCCAGACGGCTTGGTCTTGGCATGGGTTCTACCTGGAAGGGTCCGGTAAGGCCCTGGCTGCACCAGGCCACCAGGGGTGAGAAGCAGGGCTGGGAGCCCAGCTGGGGCTGGGAGCAGATGGGGATCCTGGTGGCCCAAACCTCCCCGGGGCGCCAGAGAGGTGGCGTGCGGGCCCAGGGTCAGACTTGGGAAGAACTGGGATCTCAGGTGTCCCGGCCTCGGCCCGGAAGAGGTACTCACCCAGCACCCCCAGCAGGTACAGGGTGGCCGGCCGCGGTTGCAGAGACCCCATGGGTGCAGCCTCTTCCCGTCCCAGCGTCGGGGCGCTCGCTCCCGGGGGTGAGGGTGTCTGGCCCAGCGCCTGGCTCCTGGGGAGGGCGGGGCGGGGCGGGCGGCACACGCAGGGGCAGGGGCGGCGGGGAGAAGCAGTGTGGGGCCTGCGTCATCTGTATTTGAAGTTGAACTGTCAACTTCCTCCCAGAAACCATCTGCCCCAGTTCGAATGGCGGCCCTGGCCGCTGCCAGCTTCCTGCCTGGGGTGCCAAGGCCGGGGCAGCACCCGTGGCCACCACACTTGGGGCCGGGCCACACATTCTGGGGGACAAGGCTAGGGCAGCGCCCGTGGCCACCACACTGGGGGCTGGGCCACGCATTTGGGGGACGAGGCCGGGGCAGCACCCGTGGCCACCACACTCGGGGCCGGGCCACACATTCGGGGGACGAGGCTGGGGCAGTGCCCGTGGCCACCACACTGGGGGCCGGGCCACGCATTGGGGGGACGAGGCCGGGGCAGCGCCCGTGGCCACCACACTGGGGGCCGGGCCACACATTCGGGGGACGAGGCCGGGGCAGCGCCCGTGGCCACCACACTCGGGGCCGGGCCACACATTCGGGGGACGAGGCTGGGGCAGTGCCTGTGGCCACCACACTCGAGGCCGGGCCATGCATTGGAGGGGCGAAGCGAGGGCAGCGCCCGTGGCCACCACACTCGGGGCCACGCATTGGGGGGCCAAGGCTGGGGCAGCGCCTGTGGCCACCACACGCGGGGCCGGGCCACGCATTCAGGGGGCGAGGCCGGGCAGCGCCTGTGGCCACCACACTCGGGGCCGGGCCACGCATTGGGGGGCGAGGCTGTGGTGGGGCGCCTGGAAGGGGCTGCCTGGCTCCGGCCGAGGGCAGGCCTGGGGGAGGTGGGGGCGAGAGGCCCCGGGTGGAGTGGCCCAGAGGGCTCCAGGCTGTGCTGGGGTGAGAGGCCGGGAGAGGGGACGTCGCGTCGGTCTTGCTGCAGACTCTGGCCCCAAACCCCTCGCTCTCCCTGGGGACGAGGTCAGCGTTTAGGGGAATCCCCACAGGTGTCAGTGTGCCAGCAACGCCAGAGCTGAGCACCGCACTGTGTGTGTGTGTGTGTGTGAGAGACCTCCGTGTTGATGTCTGTGCGGTCTCCATGTCGGCGTGTGTGGTCTCCATGTCGGCGTGTGTGGTCTCCATGTCAGCGTGTGTGTGTGATCTCCATGTTAGTGTGTGTATGATCTCCATGTCAGTGTGTGTATGATCTCCATGTCAGTGTGGGTGTGATCTCCATGTCAGCGTGTGTGATCTCCATGTCAGTGTGTGTGTGGTCTCCATGTCAGCGTGTGTGGTCTCCATGTCAGTGTGTGTGATCTCCATGTCAGTGTGGGTGTGATCTCCATGTCAGTGTGTGTGATCTCCATGTCAGTGTGTGTGGTCTCCATGTCAGTGTGGGTGTGATCTCCATGTCAGCGTGTGTGATCTCCATGTCAGTGTGTGTGTGGTCTCCATGTCAGCGTGTGTGGTCTCCATGTCAGCGTGTGTGTGGTCTCCATGTCAGTGTGTGTGATCTCCATGTCAGTGTGGGTGTGATCTCTATGTCAGTGTGTGTGGTCTCCATGTCAGCGTGTGTGTGTGACCTCCATGTCAGTGTGTGTGTGGTCTCCATGTCAGTGTGTGTGTGATCTCCATGTCAGCATGTGTGATCTCCATGTCAGCATGTGTGATCTCCATGTCAGCATGTGTGGTCTCCATGTCAGTGTGTGTGTGGTCTCCATGTCAGTGTGTGTGTGGTCTCCATCTCAGCATGTGTGATCTCCATGTCAGCATGTGTGGTCTCCATGTCAGTGTGTGTGTGGTCTCCATGTCAGTGTGTGTGTGGTCTCCATGTCAGTGTGTGTGTGGTCTCCATGTCAGCATGTGTGATCTCCATGTCAGCGTGTGTGATCTCCATGTCAGTGTGTGTGATCTCCATGTCAGCGTGTGTGATCTCCATGTCAGTGTATGTGATCTCCATGTCAGCGTGTGTGGTCTCCATGTCAGCGTGTGTGATCTCCATGTCAGTGTATGTGATCTCCATGTCAGCGTGTGTGATCTCCATGTCAGCGTGTGTGATCTCCATGTCAGCGTGTGTGATCTCCATGTCAGTGTATGTGATCTCCATGTCAGCGTGTGTGATCTCCATGTCAGCGTGTGTGATCTCCATGTCAGTGTATGTGATCTCCATGTCAGCGTGTGTGGTCTCCATGTCAGCGTGTGTGTGATCTCCATGTCAGCGTGTGTGGTCTCCATGTCAGCGTGTGTGTGGTCTGTGTCAGTGTTTGTGATCTCCATGTCAGCGTGTGTGGTCTCCATGTCAGCGTGTGTGTGGTCTGTGTCAGTGTGTGTGATCTCCATGTCAGCGTGTATGTTATGTGTGTCAGTGATCTCCGTGTTGGGGTGTGTGTGTGTGTGTGAGCTCCCTGTCAAAGTTGTTCCTGGAGGGGCCGGCACAACCTCTGCCCCCCCACCCCTGTAGAAGAGGCAGGGTCTCCCGGGTTCTGCCAGGCAGAGGCGCGGCGTGGGGCAGGGGAGGGGCTCCGGCCTCCCCTGGGCTGGGCCGGGTTCAGCTTTCCCTCACATCCTAGTGCTCGGGCGGCAAAGGCCGGGCCCCTCGGGCTTCCGGTGTTTGGGCCGTCCCAGGCGGGCGTGTGTGCAGTGGCCGCTGAGTGCTCAGTGTCCCAGGCTGGGGTCTGAGCCAGGCCTGTCAGCCCCTCCCTGTCCCCCAGTAGCTCGGAGTCCTCCAGGGCTGGGGCGCTCCCTCCCTGCGCTGGTGAGGCTGGCTCCTGGCCGTGACACTTAGCTGTGACACTCGACGCTCCCCAGTGTCTGCCAACTCGAGGCTGCAGGTTCCGGGAGCTTGAGCGTGTTTAGCGCGGGAAGCAGCTCGGCCTCGATCAAGGAGTGAGGACTGCTACGGAGGCTGCGATGGGGCCACACCCCACCTCACAGCACTCGAGGTGCCGCCCAGAGGTGTCACTGCCTCGGCCTGGGCCTCGAGACCTCACCCAGCCCTTCCGGGCCAGGCCTGGCCGGTTCCCGGCCCCCTGCCTCACCGCCATCTCTCTGGCCCTGTGACTCTGGAAATCATTCGTTCACTCATTCATTCGACAGGTATTTGCTGCACGCCAAGCACCGGGAATGCAGAGATGGAGACAGGTCCCTCTCCTACTTGCACGCCAAGGCGTCCCTGGATTAGTCTTCTCTTGATGCCGCGGTGTCCATTGGTCTCACAGCTGTGCGTGTTTCCACACTGGGTTTACGTCCTCTTGGCCGGGAAGGGAGAAGGTGTTTTCACTGAGCACCTACCTCGAGCCGGGGCAGCAGCTCCTTCAACCTTCCCAACCATCAAGAGAGGAGGGCACAGTTTCCCATTTCACGGATGAGAATATCGAGGCTTAGAAAGTACTGTATTTGGCCCCAGGAGGTCAGAGCTGAGATTCGATGCTGCGTTTTTCTCACCGCACAACCCTTGCCACGACCCCCCGCCTCTCACCAAAAGCAAAGAAAACAAGCCCAAACCCTTGGCTTCTTATTTGATCTTGGCGTCTTCATCATAGGCATGGGCATGCTTTCGTCTCTCGCTTTGCGAGTTTGGTTTTGGAAAACTGAAAGTAGCTCAGGGTCTCGGTCGCTGCCTTGCCGGTATCTTGGCATCTGCCTGGCCCTGGTTAGGGCCCTGCACCCCCAGCCTCCGCCCTGCTCCTGGCTACTCCCCCCGTGCTGCCCACCCCCATTAGGTCCCCCTGCACGGTCCCGGCCCAGGGCCCCGAGGCCTGCTGTCCCCGCTCAGACCCCGGATCCCTGGCGGGAGTTTCCTGTCCTCATCACCATCGCTGCACTTTCCATGACACAAGAGGAAGTCAGCTGAGCCCTGGCTGGGTTTTCCACGCAGCCCGAGTGGGGGAGGGGTTGGCGAGCCCCCGGCCTGGTGTCAGAACCTCCTGGCCTCCGAGAGGGACAGGCGCCGGCCTGCGCCACACCAGGTACCCTTGGGCGGGGGTGCGTGTGTCTGTCGGCCCCCAGCGCTGTCCCAGCCCCTCCGGCCTCGTGACCCCCCAAGGGTTTGCCTTCTTGGCAGGGGCAAAGGGGCCACAGGGGTTGTGGGGAAGGGGGAGGAGCTGAGGGTGGAGGGAGGGGTGGTGCGAGGAGGGGAAGGATGCTGAGCAGAGCGACTGGAGCTTAGTAGGGCCTCAGTGTTTGTTCAGTGGATGGAGGAAGGTTCCCAAAGATGATGGGATGGCCTGGTGGTTGGATGAGAGGGCCGGGAAGAGTGTTGCAAGTGTTTGTTGAATGACTCAGTGACCTGAATCCTAGAGAACCTCTGCATGGCTGCCTGGGGGGGGTTCCCTGGGGGAGCAGCCTTTATAGCACTCCTCTCCCCACCCCTGTTCAGGAAGTGCACCCCCTCCCGCAGTCAGACCCTTGGTGGAGGGGAGGGAGGGGGAGAAAAAAGAATATAGGCTCCTGGCTCTAGCAAGGTTCTGGATAGTTCTGGATGGTTCTGGAAGGGTTCTGGACAGGCAGCTGACTGGCATGCAGGTGTGGTGGAGGGGTGCTGGCCTGGCAAGCACCTGCATTTGAGTCCTGCCTTTGCTGTGTGGCCCTGGGCGAGTCTGTCTCATGCTCTGGGCCTCAGTTGGCTCATGTGTAAAATGGGGAGATTGGCTCATGTGTAAAATGGGGAGATTGGATGTTCCTGAGCCGGTGTCCTTGTCCTGGGAACCCAGCACGAAGGTGGCCGGCAGGCAGGCCACGTCCCATTGAAGGCGGGAAATTTTCTGTTCTGGGACCCGGAGGGTTTGACGCCTCCGCAGTGTGAGGGGTGTCAAGTGCCAGGCTTCGGGGAAGGACAGAAGACAGAGGATCTGAGTTGTGGCACTGGGTGGGGGCGGGCTGCTCAGGGGCCTGTCTTGCCTGCGGGGATGGGTCAGGGCACCGCAGCCCCACTGTCCCGGCCTCCAGTCCCTGAGGTGAGACCCTGAGGTCCAGCCGGTTCCCCCGTTCCTCGTCTGTGCCCCGCGGGAGTCTGAAGCAGAGCGGCCCTGCAGACAGCACGCCGGCCTGGCTCCCGCCGCACTCCGGGAACCGCAGCTGCTGTGCCTGATGGCCATTTTCAGGGCGGGGGGTATAGGCTCTGGGGTCCGGAAGCCAGCTTCACACGCTGACTTGGGCGACCTTGGGCAAGTCACTTCCCCTTTCTTAGACGCATCATCTGCCTGCAGCCTGGGGCTTCTGGAAGTTTCCGTGATGATGACGCGAAGGGCTTGTAAGCCCTAGTGCGCCCCTGAGTGAGAGGGCTCACGCCTCCCTCCCCGGGCTGTGTGCGAGGCCCCTGATGAGCTGAGTGGCCCTTGCCATCCCTGCACCCGCACCCGGCCCCCGCGGGCCTCCCTGCGGCGGGTGTGCCCGAGTCCATCCCACGGCCTGTGGGGCCGAGGCGTCGGCCTTCACACGGTCTCTTCTGCTGCTCCTGTAGGCAAGGCGGGACTGGCTCAACCGCAGGGTGTAAATTTTGGTTGAGAAAATAAGGCCACCAAGTAGTGCAGGACAGGTGTTAACCAAACCCATTTTTCAGATGTTGTAACTGAGGATCAGGGAGGTTAGGTGAATTCGCCAAGGCACACAGCGACCGACAGTGAGGTTTGGACGGGGCCGTGGGCATCCGCTTCCCAGTGCAGCCTCTCTCAGTCGGGCGGGCGCCTCCTCCTCTGTCTTTACGGGGGTCACTGTGTCATAGCAGAGAGCGTGGGCGCCCAGGGGACAGCAGACCCCGCTCTGCGCCCTTGGTCTGATGCAGCTGCCTGGGCTCTCAGAGCCTCGGGCCCTGTCTGCACAACGGGCAGGGCGGAGCCTTCAAGATGTTAAAGGGATGTAGTGAGCCTGGCCCGGCCGGGCCCTCAGAGGGAGGCCTCAGAGCAGCGCATTCAGGGTTCAAGTCCCGACTCCGGGTGGAAGCTCTCCTGCCTCTTTCTTTCATTATCCAACCCGAGCCTTCTCCCCAGCAGCCAGCAGCAGGCACATTCTCGAACAGATGAATGAATGAATGAATGAATGAATGAATGAATGGGCAGCTTGGACAACACACATGAGACAGACGGGCCAACCCCTCAGCCCCTGCCCTGAGCTTCCAGTCTAGTGGGAGACCACCCGGCAGGCCGCTGGGACAGATCATAAGCAGGGCAGGGCCCGAGGGAGCACAGAGGAGGTGTGTCCAGCCCAGCCTCTGGGAAAGTCAGGGAAGGCTTCCTGGAGGGGGCGACATCCCGGTGGAGACCCGAAGGATGAGCAGTTTTCCAGCGCGGCAGTGGGATCCTGGGCTGAGGGACACGTGAGGGCAAAGGCTTCTGGGTCCTGTCAGCGTCATAGCTGTGCTGCTACAATTGAGGGGCTTCTAGAAGTCGGGGGATGCGGGCAGCAGTGCTGGCTCCGCCCGTCGCCGTCTCTGTGCCTGGGGATGAGGGTCTCCCGAGGCCTCAGTTTCCCTATGAAATAAAGGGCTGCACCAGCTGGGCCCGGAGATCCCTCAATCTGTGAGTCGAGGCTTAGAAGCTTATTTAAAGAGCACCATTTCCCAGAACCTGAAAAATCAATGCAGCCTTTTTCAAAGGACAACTCGACAAAAGTGACAACGCTTTTTTAAAAGCTCAGGCGCAGTGTCACCTTTAGAGAGCTCCCCTGCACTCGCCGGGTGAAGGCAGTGCACACAGGGGCTCAGGCCGCCCGGGGGTAACGGAACAATGGAGAGACAGGCCGAAAGACAAGAAAGTTCCAGCCCAGCTTCACTCTGGAACATTCTGGAATACGGCCACCAAGAAAGAGGAGACATCCCAGCGCAGATGCAGGGACATGGCCGTGGCGTTCTGCTCAGTGAAAAGACGAAATTTCAGAACAACTTGCAGAGTGCAGTTTTATTTTCATGAAATAAAAAATATGAGTGAGTTTGAATAGTTATAGTTTCTACATTCATGGAAAAAGGCTTTTCAGAATATAGATCAAAATAATAACAGAGATCAATTGTGGACGTGAGATTTGGTGGAGACGGTAGAGTAAGGTTAGGCAGGACTTTTGCTTTTATTTTATGCACTTCTGTATTCATTTTTTTCAGAGAAAGTATACTATGATTTTATGATAAATTAACAAATAACATAAAAGGGATCTGCAGGAAATCTTTTAAAGAAAAAAGTCCCATGTGTTTGTTTGTATAATTATATATAACATGTTTTAAATGTTTTTCTTGTTAATAAATTAATGCATATTTATTGAGAAAAATCAGCAAATACAGTAGAGTATTAAGAAAAAAACAAAACCACCCACAATCCTACCATCCAATATGACCACTGTTAACATATCAGGGTATACATTTTTATTCTGTTTTCTATTATAATTACAATAATTATACTGTGTTTCAAAATTAGAATCACATATTTATAATATATCTTTATATATGAAGTATATATCTTTTATATAAATATATATATTTTCTATGTATAAAATATATGTGAAAGATATATACATATACAAAGAAATATACATAATCTTTGTAACCTGCTTTTTCCTCTTAAACTATATCTTGAGTGTCTTCCCATGTCATAGACTTATACAATATGGTTTTTAAAAATGGTTCTACAATAATTATAGAAAGTTCTGATGGTTGTTTAACTAACCCCTATTATTGAACATTTGTTGTTTACTCTCTTTTTTTGCTATTAAAAATAACTTTCTGATAAATGTCTTTGCTCAATCATCTTCTTTTCATATCCTTATTTCCTTTAAGTAGAATTATGCGAATCAAAGATCTTGACCATCTTAAATGCCAAAAGCCCTTTATAAAAATTGAATTAGCTACCTTGACCTCAACTTAGTCCTAGTATATCTGGACTAACGCTGGTCGGCTGCGCTACTTAATGAGGCGCTTGCACGAATAGGATTGCAACCAGCTCGGGAGTCTGGGTCTTTCTATTCCGTGATGGGCTCTCCAGGTGCCCTGTGACAGGAAGGGGCCAGGCCCACCGCCGGGGGCAGATTTGAGGTAATAGTAAGCCAGGTTTTCCATGATTTGCAGGGCGTCCGGGGCTCTCCTTTGGTGACTTCTGTCTGTCTTTGGTCGTGTGTCCTCCCCTGGGCCCTTTGGCGGGAGGTTCTGGGGACCCGAAGCCACAGCGTGTTCCGGAAACGAGGAGCCCCACGTTCTGGGAGGTGAGGGGACGGCCGAGTACGGTCTGCCTTGGCGGGGGCAGAGGCAGGTCCACACAGGCAGTCTGGAGGGAGAGCAGCTCTGGTCTGGCGTGGGAGGGTGGGGGGCGCGTACCCCAGCAACTCCGTCCGCGCCCACGTGGAGCCCTCGAGGGGGGGATGTGCGTCCCAGCAGGACATCAGCCTGGCGTCCACGTTCTTGACCCTTCAGACCAGGGGTCCTCAAACTCTGTAAACAGGTGCCAGTTCACTGCCCCTCAGACGGTTGGGGGGCCGCTGGAGAGCGAGGCGCACGTTCCACACATGCGCACTGCGGGCCCGGGGGGCTGCTAAGCAGGACAGGCGGCGGCGGCAAAAACACCCGGCGGGCCGGACAAATGTCCTCGGTGGGCCGCACTTTGAGGACACCTGCTTCAGAGCCACGCCGGGTCGATTCCGTGGGGTGGTCCGGAGGCAGGTATTCACGGGCTTTGCGCGCGGAGATAAATTCGAGGGTGATGATGATGATGGCCATGGCGGTGGCCGTTTACTGAGGGCCCGCACAGTGCCGGGGCTCTAAGTGATTACATTGTCCTGCTTTTGTCCCAGAGTGAACACGCCACCTTCGCCGAGGTGGAGGATGACGTGGGGCGGCTCCCAGATGAGCATTTTCATCTTAATAATCATGCATTCGCTTTAATTCATAGTAAATTCATATTTAACTCATATGCTAGGAAACAGACGTGCAGCACACCGAATTCATAATTCATGAGGGTGATATAAAGTTTCATTTGTAGATTATTTAGGTAAAACTACCGAGTTCTGATTTAAAGGAAGACTATTAAGTGAAGAATAACACTTGGGTACTTGGATAAGCTAAGGATTATGAAAGGAAATTTAAATAGTTGATGTTTGGTACCACTTGAGGCAGATATTATTATTCTCACCTCTATTTTGCAGAGGAGAGAATGGAATCTCAGAGAGTTTAATTAGCCTGAGATCATGCAATATGAAAGTGGTGGAGCTGGGGCTTGAACCCGGATGCTTAATTTAAAAAAAAAAAAACAAAAACTTTTTACTTAAATATAAGATACACGTGGAAACATGATGGGGTGTACTGCAAAGGCGCCGAGCAGCACCCCGGAGCCCCTCACGTGCTTCCCTCTGGACACTCACTGCTTCCTGCGGTGTCCGCCGTCCTGACTGCCGTCACCCTGGGTTGGTTTTGCCTGTTCTTGAATTTTAGCTTAATGCTCTCACACAGTTTGCGATTTTTGGTGTGTGGATTTTTTTCCACTCAGCATTGTGCTTGGGGGATCCACCCACGTGGCTGTGTGTAGCGGGAGCGTGTCTGTTCTTTTTCGTTGCTGTGTAGGGTTCCGTCTGCGGACCACGCCGCCACTGACTTACGCATCCCACCGTGACAGGCATTTGGTCCCTGCAAAGTCTGCATGCCTTAACCTTGGAGCTCTGCTGCCACCCACAGATATTGGCGCATCACAGAGTAAACAGGACCTTCTCTTAAAGAGCTTGGAGACCAAGGAGGATGTGAAACGCGCAAAGCCACAGTTGCAGAGACAGCTGCCTTCCTCGGCGGCCCCGAGGTGGCCTGGGTGGCGCGTGGTTTGGACGGCCTCGACACTCCTCTTGCAGTAGTGCACTTTGCAAAGCACCTCCCAGAGGCACCCCTCCTCGTGTCTCTGACAGCCCTGTCAGGCAGGGGAGGGTGCCTTTTCCCCTTGCTGGAAACGAGGAAACCGAGCGAGGTTAAGGGAAGTGACTCCAACGCCACCCGGTGAAAGAGAAACGGACAGAAACAGAGTCTGAACTCGCATCTCCTGATGCGAAGTGCCTCGTTCCAGTCGCTGGTAAACCCAGGGAGTCTGCAGGCCCTGGACACCTTTTCTGTCCCCTTTGAGGGGACTTGCAGTCTGGGACTTGAGCCTTCAGAGGATTTAAAGCACAAACAAGTCTGAGTTTTTCGGTGTGAAAAACCTGCTTTCCCGGAGCCCCATTTTATTCCATTCGCAAAGCAGAGGGAGGGCCCCCGCTCCCCTCCAGGGGAAGGACTGAGGCCACCGTTGTCCGCACCGAGCGCCGACTGTCCAAGACCGCCACCCTCGCTGAGCCCCACACTTTCACATCCGGCCAGGTCTGCAACCAGCCCTGGGAGGGAGGTGGCGCGGATGGCATTTGCCCCATTTTCCAGAGAGCTGACGTGGCCCACCCATGGGGACACGGCAGTTAAGGAACCAGACGGTCAGTCCCGGGGCTCCTGATCCCCAGCCCACGAGGACACTCTCCACTCCTGTCCTCCGGTGTGTCCCCTGGTGGAGGCCTTCTGTTGGGACGCACCCCACTGTGAGGCCTGGGGGCTCAAAACACGGGGACGTGGGGGCCGGCAGTGCCGGGGCTTCCCCGGGGCGCGTGGCCTGGAGGGTTGGGCTGCCGGGACCCTCGATGGTTCAGGGGCAGCCTCCCTGGCAGGGACGGGGGTAAAATGGGTTTCTAGAGCCCCCTCTTAGCCTCTGCCAGCCAGCAGTGAGTGGATGGGGATAATAATAATGATAGTACCTGCCTCCCTGGGCCGTCCTGCGGGTTCAGTGAGGTACAGTGAGTAAAGTGAGGCCGGCGCCTGGCACAGAGCATGTGCTACTTGACCCTTGACCCCTGACCCTCGACCCTAGCTGAGGACCTACCAATACACACCTCGTCCAGAAGCAAAGTTATTTGTAACCGTGGGAAACGCGATCGGGCTGTGTGAAGGAGATGACACCAGTGTGTGAACTGCGACCACGGAGCGCTGTCGCCTTGATTCTGTGACAAGACCACCCTGCCAGGTTCCATCGGGCTAGAAAGAACAATGTGCCCGGGCACACGGGCCACACCCTGCCCGCGGGCTGCCCCGGGGGCTGCAGGGAGGCCCCTCGTCCCGGCTGTGTGTGTCTGTGGGCCGGGTCCTGCCCTCTGTGCAGGGCCAGCCGAGGGCCCTGGATGGGACAGGCCGGGAGCAGGAAGCCCGGGCTTGCTGCTGGGCGATGCACGGGGTGAGGTCTGGGTGGGGTGTGGGAAGGAGGGTGGGGGACGGAAGGAAACTGGAGCTGGTCCTGCCTCACTCTGACTCTCAGCCTGGCCCTGGGCCAAGGCCTCCTCCCCCAGGCAGCCCTCCTGGGTTCCCACTCCACTTTGAGGTATGGCCGGTGCCATCTTCCTCCATCTTTTCTCCTTTAAGCTCCCTCTGACCTTCCCTCTCTGACAAAGGGGATGGACAGAAAAGCAAAAAGGCTAAACTTCTTTAACCACGAGGGCTCGTTCGTCGCCAGCCCCTGCTCACAGCCAGTGTGGCCACAGGTGTACGGAGAAATTCCAGGTCAATTCTGATACAGGATTTATGGAGAGAATGGAATATTTAAGGTGCAAATGAGGATTTCTCATGCAGAGTCAACTGTTTAGCTGGAAGTCCTTCTGGCACTTGGACCCCAAAGAAGGAGGCTGCGTGTGGAGGCTGAGGGCTGAGGCTGGGGCTCAGAGGGGCTTCCCCCACTGTGCTGAGGTCCAGAATAGGGCAGGGCACAGAGCAGCCCCCTCTGGACATGGGGTCTTAGAGCCCAAGGGACACTCGAAGGCGTTGGGACAGAGAGCTCCTTTTTTGGGGTCCTGTTATCTACTGACCCCTATTGTGAGTGAATCTAAGGCAGGCCGCGGGGCCGGCTCGCTTTGCCCTGGGGCAGGGATGGCACATCCGGGGGCAGCCAAAATGGCACCAAGCAGGACAGGGCTTGGGCCCCAGAGCCGGGGACGGGGCTCCCTTCCCTGCGAGCTGCTGGGACTCCAGGCTCATTCCTGCTGCCTCTGAGGGCAGCCTCTGGCCTGGGAAGTTGTCGAGGGGCACCCCGAGCCCAGGGTGGGGTGGGTGTCCCCACTTCGGGGCTCCAACAGCTCCCTGATGTCATAGTGGCCTCTGTGCGTTTTCTGAGAAGGCCCTCACCTTTCATCCCAGTCCCGAGCACCTCACAGAGGCTCGAACCTCTGGCACGGGCCGCGGCAGCTCAGCGTCCCGGCACGTGGTTTCGTGCTTGGTTGATTCGCTAGGTTTTGCTGCAGAGAATGCAACTTCTCCCCACTTACGAAACCGCTGCGTGGTGACCTGGGCTCTGTGCTTTTAGTCGTTATTGCTGGGCTCTGTGTGCAGCTAGCTGTGCTGCTAGAGATGACAGCATTTCCGCACTGTCCCCAGGTCCTGCGAGGCAGAGGCCCCTGTTCTGGGGAGCCTCTCGTAGGATGCTGTCTGCTGGGGCTTGTTGTAATTTATATTCAGAGCGGAAATGAACTTCGTTGTACAGAGGAGGAAACTGAGGCCCCCGAGGTCAAGTGACCGGCGCAGGCCCACAGTCCTGACTTCAGCTTCTGGGTCCTGGGTGCTTTTGTCCCATTTTCCCCAACCTCATGGCTTTCCCCGTTGCCGTGGCAACAACAGAAAAGGGGCCAGAGGGAGCGGATACTAGTACTTCCCAGGCGGTGGCCGTTTCATCCGCTCGCTGCCCCTCCCCCCGTCCAAGCACCAGATTCTTGTCCACACGTGGTGGCCACGGCCTAGGTTGGATGGAAGACCAGGCCATGGTTCTGCTGTTGACCCAGAGTCCCTGCAGGTCCCACAGAACATCCTGTTTGCTAGAATGTTCCTGGCCTCTTCCTGCATCATCGCAGGCTCCTCAGACTCAAGGGACAGCCGCTCATTTCAGGCAAAACTCTCCATTTACCCCCGAAGTGTCATCAGCTGAACAGATCTAAGTCCCAGGCCCCTTACTTTTGGTTGACAAGGAGGTTTCGCGTGCTTGCTCTGCCCTGGGGCATTTGAGGGGCCCAGAGATCAGGAGAAGGAATCCACACAACAAAGCTTGGCCTGTTAGAGAGGGAGCCCCCGAAACTCACCCCGAGGAGGTATTTGTTCCTCCTGTGGCCACCGTGCTTTTTGGTGTTAGATGCCTCCTTATTCCCCAGGTGTATGGGGACTGGGGACCTGTGGGTTTTGGAGTGTTTGTCGTGACCAGTTCCAGCTTTGGGGGCTCACAGGGGCAGGGTGGGGACTCCCAGGTTCTCAGAGGAAAACAAAATCTATAAGTGACAGAAATGCGATAGATCTGTTATCAGCTCGGTGAGCTGCAAAACACAAGTTCCTTTTCTCTTCTGACAGTGAAAAAATTCACAGACGGTTTATCAGCGGGCTAGAAAATGAAAAGGTGCCACTTCTCGGTACAGATAATCTGCTCCCCGTTCACCTGGGAGTGTTTGCCGCTGTGCAGGGCCTGGCTTCGTGGGTGGACGAGGGGCCCAGGGAGGCTCTGAGGCCTTCTGGGTCCAGCCCCCACCTGCAGGCCCGCAGGCGGGGCCCCCTCGGGACGTCCGTGGTTCCCTGGTGCTAACACGCAGACCCCCTCACCAATCAGGGGACCTGGTTTTCTTAACTACCTTTTTTTTCTGATTAGGAAAAATAATACCTATTCACTATCCCTTGTACAAAGTTTGGGCAATGCATAAAGTACATAGAAAAAAATTTAAATCAGCCCGGAATCCTACCACCCAGAGGGTCCCTGTTAATACCCAGCTTCAGCCACTCGCTCACCTAAGTGCTGACCTCCTGGGCTTAAATCTGACTTCTATAGCACAACCAGTTAAACTTAATTTATTGACTTCAGCTTTGCTTTCCCTTTTAATGCCTTTTTTTTTTTTTTCATTGTGAAGGTAGCATGCTCACTGGAGACAATTTGGAAAGCACAGAAAGTTATTTTCTTGCTTCTCTAAGCAAAGAAAGGACATTCATTCTCACTTCCCTAAGGCGACCACTGTTAGCAGTTAGGAATTCTCATCTTTTTGGACTTTTAAAACATATGTTTAAGATCATGTTATACAGAGAATTCTGGGTCCTGGTTCGCCACGAGACAGGGTAAACAGCATGTCCCATGTTAATAAAAACAGTGGCTCTTGTGTATGGTCTGTGCACAGACTCCACTGAGCACAATGCTTAATTCTCACGCAGCCTCCTGGGGCAGGTGTTGTTACTAATTTTGCAGATAGGAAACTGAGTTGACCTCATCTGAGGCCTCAGCCCATCTAGCTTCAAGGTCCTTGCTTTTTTTTTTTTCATGATTTGTTTTTATTTATTTTTTATTATTATTATTTTTTATTTCAGCATATTATGGGGGTGCAAATGTTAAGATTACGTATATTGCCCATGCCCCCAAGGTCCTTGCTTTCAATCACTAGGTTATGTCTTCTGTAAATTTTTAATAACATTTCCAGTTTTATATAAAGACAGCAAATGACTGTTGTTAAAAATTCAGGAAACAGCATAAAGAATATTCAGGAGCCTGTCGCCCAGTGTTATTTATTCTGACACCTGTCAGCTTTTTGTGCAGATATAGCCATCAGATTTTTATAGTTGATTTCATCTTAACTTCGGTTTTGAACGTGTTTGTTGTTGTTTTTTAAAATCTACTTTTATAGGTATTTCTCAAGTCATTAGACGCTCTCGGAAAAACATAACACATATTGGTGGTTTATTGGCCCGTGGCTTGGCTGATCTTAGAGTGTAATCACTTTGCTGGGGTGCAGCTTTCAGGCGGGGGCTCTCTTTCTGAATGCATAAAAAATTTAGGAATAAATATGTTTCTGCATAAAACTGTTCCTGTACTGCTGACAATTTCGTTAGGATCAAACATATTCCTAGAAACTGAATTACTGGGCCAAGGATTTTGATAGCTCTTAATTTTTTATTGCCACGTTATTTTCCAGATGATCAGTAATTCTTTATTCTTCAATTAGCAGCATGTTGTTTACTTCTAATTAGATGCATCAAATTATGACCTTGTTTTAACTCGCATTCCTTTTATTCCTAATAAAGGTTACGTGTTTATTGGTCACTTGTGTGCCTTTCTTTTGTGGATTGTCTAAGACAGAGCTTGCCAATCAGACTTTCTGCGATGATAGAAATGGCTGTGCATTTGAATGCAATGGCCACCAGCCACATGTGGCTATTGAACGCTTGAAATGTGGCTAGATGGCAAAGTTGAGCTTTTAATTTAATCACATATAAATTTGGATTTAATTTAATTATTTAAGGTTTACATTTTTTTTTTCCAAAACACTTAAGTTTTATTGAAAATGATAAAATACAGAAACACCAGATCCTCATCGTAAAGAAAAATTGACAGTATCTTCAAGACCTTTCCTAGTACTGAACCATTCTTGTCACTACTGAGAAACAAAGCCAAGTTCCATATCCAACATAACAAACGAACTTGCCGGTAAACATTCTTCTCATGGTTCTAGCCCCTACCTTATTTTTCTAAATTTTACATTTGTATCTATTTAAGGTTTAAATTTAAACCTAAATTTAAATCGTCCCCTGTGGTTAGTGGCTACCATATTGCATAGCACACTCCTAAGCCTTCCCCCGGTTAGGTGTTGGGGTGTCAGTGGATGATTTGTATTGATTTGTACGAGCTCTTTCTTTGTGGCGGCTGTCAATCTTTTGTCATATTTTTTTGCAAAGATTTCCCCCAGGTTGCTATTTGACCTTTACTTTTTCATTTATGTTGTTTACAGAGTATCAAAATGTTAGGTACCCAAATCTAGTGATCTTTTCTTTTGTGGTTTCTCCCATAGCTTTAAGGTTAGAAAGTCCTCCCCCACACAAAGGTTTGATAAATTCTCTCATCAACTTTATTTGAGTCTTTCTGTGATTTTTTTCCTTTAGCCCTTTAATCCACCCAGAATTAACTTTGCTGTGTGGTATGAGGTACGGCACGTCTTAGTCACCTCTGTGCTCAGTATAGCATGTGTACTCGGTACATTTTACCGTAGATGGGACCCTTTGGTGCCCTGCAGGTTAGATTGGGGTGAGCAGTGGGTAAGCAGGGTGAAATTAAGTACCAGGTAAAATACTATTTTAAAATTTGAAATGTTTTTAAATTTTAATGTTTATGAAGATTTTGATGACATAAGAAAGTGACTCTGATGCAATGTTGTCTTCAAAGAAAAACACAAAATCACGCCTACAATGTAATATCAACCATGTTTAAAAATGCAATGAAAATATTGGATGAAATATTCCAAAATATTAGTAGCAATTATCTCTGGGTGGTTGGTATTTTTTTTTTCTTGCTTCTTAATTCTTTACATCTCTAGTTGACTATAGTACTTTGATGATCAGAAATGTTATTAAATATAGCACCTGGAGAAACAATGCATGATCACTTGCTACCTATAACTCCCCACGGCCCTCACCCACCAAATCTGCAATGCACACAGCCATGCTTTGTGTTTAGGTTGACTGGAATTCCTTCTTAGTTACTCACAGTGTGAGCATTTCTCGGGCAAGTGATATAACTCAGAACGGTTTTCTCAATCCTAAAATAGAAAAATAACAGCTTTGCACAGGGCCAGTGAGGACATATTTCTTTGTTAATGATACAAGTATGTGCCTGCACTTGTGCACACACACACCATAAGTATATGCAAAATTGCACATGTCATCAAAACGGATTCAAAGAGCACCAGCATTAATTTGTCAAAGGCGACATTCTCTCATCCCTATCCCCTTCCACCAACCCTATTTCTCAGATGTAACCACCATTAAGTTTGGTTTGAATTTTCTTTTTTCTTTTTCTTTTCTTTTCTTTCTTTCTCTTTCTTTGTCTCTCTCTTTCTTTTTCTTTCTCTCTTTCTCTCTGTCTTTATTTTGTTTCTTCTTTCTTTCTCAAAATGGGGTCATATTATACTTATTGCTATATAATTGCTTCTTTTTTTTTCACTTTCCGATAAATCATGAGTGACTTTCCATGTTTGTGCATGTGGATTTGTGTCATTCTCTTTAATGTCTGTGTAGTCGTCTGCACCATGAACGTGCCGTTGTTTATTTTGTCCTGCTTCTACGCATCAACAACTTGTCTGCTGCCCCCGTCACGAGGCCAGCACGGGGAACATGTCTTTAGGCTCCTGCGTTTAGTATCTTGTAGGATGTGTTTCCAGATGTGGTGCTGTTGCATGCATGCGAGCATTTAAAAATGTTGGAAGACGATCCCTAAATGGTTCTTTAAAGAAAGTTGAACCACTGACATTATTACTGTCAAGGTAGGAAAGCTCTGATTGCCCCTCACCTACTCAATTTTGGATGTTACTTTAAAAAAAAATATTTTAAGATATCTTAAAGACTTCATCAATATGATAGGTATAGCATATCTAATTGAGTATTTAATTTTTATTTATTTAATTCTCAGGGAAATGGAAGACTTTTTTATATGTTTTGTGGACATTTGTGTTTTTTCATTGGTTGATTATTCATATTCTTTGCCTGTTTTTATTTTGGGTTGTGGGTCCCTTCCTGGTTGATTTATAGAATCTTTATATAACAGATATTAACTCTTTGTCTGTTGCATGTGTTGCTACTATTTTCTCCCAGTTTGTCATTTGTTTGCAACTATTTATTTTTATGACATCTTCTACTATTCATAAGTTTTAATTTTTTATGGGGTTAAAATTCTTTTTCTTTACCTAATGGCTCTTAAGTTTTATATCATCTTAGAAAGATCTTTTCTACATTGAGGTTATATAAATTTTTTTTCCTATATTTTCTTCTAGTATTTTTGTTGTTTTATTTTATTTCATAGGAGTCTCTAATTCAATTATACTTCTATTTTTGAGTATGGTGTGAGATGTGACTTGTTTTAATTATTTAAAATTATCTTCAAAGTTACCTATTTTTCAGTTTTTTTCCTCCAAAAGAAGAGGAGTTGCTTCAACATTACTGTTTGAAAATTTCATGTTTTCCCCTACTGATTAAAAATACCACCACGTTAGTGAATTTTTAGAATAAATTTTATAAATTTATTTTTTTGGATTCTTTCTTTCCTTTCCTTTCTTTTCTTTTCTTTTCTTTTCTTTTTTCTTTTTTCTTTTTTGTAGAGACAGGGTCTCACTCTGTCACCCAGGCTGGAGTACAGTGGCCAATCATACCTTGCTATAACCTAGAACTCCTGGGCTCAAATGATCCTCCTGCTTCAACCTCCTGAGTAGCTGGGACTAAGGTATGCACCACCATGCCTGGCTAATTAAAAAACATTTTTTTTTTTTTTTGCAGATATGGGGTCTTGCTATGTTGCACAGGCTGATCTCAAACTCCTGGCCTCAAGTGATCCTCCTGCTTTGGTCTTCCAAAGTGCTGTGATTATAGTCATAAGCCTCTGCACCCCTTTTGTTGGATTCTTTCTTCTTTTCCAATAATTAATCTATTCTGAAAATAGTACATCCAGTTTTAATTTCTGTAAATCTTTAGCTTGAACTATAACTCCCAATGTGTGAAAGGACATTATTTTTCTTTGTCTAACATTTCTTAGTTATTCTCATTCATTTTCAAGTAAATTTGTCAGATCTCCCCACCCTTGAAAAATCCCATTAGATTTAGATTTCAATGAATTTATGGATTTATGATTTGAAGTAGAATTCATGTGTTTACAATATTGAGCCTTCCTATCAAGGATCTGGCATTAGACTAAAATTTATGCTCCTGGTCTCAGTTTCCCCATTTGTAAAGAGAGGGGGTTGAATTAGATCTGAAGTTCCCTTCAGGTTCTACAATTGCGAATAACAACGACAGCAGCAGCAGTTGTTCTAGGGCCTTGAGCCACATGCTGGGCGCTAGACACAAAGCTACAGAAGACATATTCCCCATTCTCTCTGAGTTTGTTATCCGGCGGGGAGATGCAGCACATGCAAGAAATTTTGACCAAAATTCCCAATTCATGTATTCCAGATTCATGGGCCAAAGCAGATAAAAGAAAAAAAAAAACAACTAATCAATGATTGGAGAGAGCGGCAGTTGTTAACCTGGCCAACGGCAGTGTTGAGATGCTTTGTAGGTAGAAAAGTTTTTCATTATTTTTAGTGAAATAAAAATAGGACAAAAAAAAAAAAGAAAAAAAAAACAACAATAGCAGTGGTGTCTGCATCTAGATTCCTGGACAACCCCCACCTTCCTTGGTTCCTTTTTATTTTTAGTAACCAGTGAGTTGCGACCCATTGTTTGCCTTGGACCCGGTAAGAACATGCCAGCGCTTGGACTCTCACAGCTTCTTGGGGTCAGATGGAACCTCAGAGACCAAACTCCGCTGTGTAGACCAGGAAAATGAGTCCCAGAGAGGGGAAGGGACTTCCCCAAGGTCACACAGCATACCAGAGCCAGGAGGACTGCAGGTCTGTGAGTGCCTCATGGTTTATCTTGTCCCCCTCCCTCTCTGGGGCCTGAGGGCACAACGTCCCCAGTGGGGACAAGGCAACCTGCCCACTCCAACTCCAGCCCGGGTGCCTGGGGCTCTGTGGGGGGTCTGGTGGGCAGAGCGTGGGGACTGTCCCCCGGGGGCGAGCTGACACCACTTCCTGCTGATTCAGGCCTCTGGGGCCGCCCTGACTTTTATCCTGACAACTCCCCGAGCTGCATCGTCGCGTGGGGTCTGGGGCCCCGGCTTCGGGTCCGGGATGGGGTTCCGACTTGAGCAAGGCCCTCCCGCTCCTGCCGCAGGAGTGGGCGAGAGCGGACGGTTCCAAGTCCCCTTCCCAGGCCCCCGACCCCCGCAGCGGCTCGCTGGGGTTTTTGGCGTCTCTGCCTTAGGCTGGGACATACAGCTCTGTGTGTCCGTCTCGGTGGTCTGGGTGCCACACAATCAGAGTGTGTGTGATGGGCTGATGGCGACGTGGGTGACGGATGGGCCCCGTGGCTGGTGGCAGATCAGGGAGGAGGGGGACAGCAGCCTCAGGCTCCCGCTCTGCGGCGGGAAGCTGTCTCCATGCACCAAGAGGCCGCCTCCCTAACAGCACGGACAAGCGCCCCGGATCTGCCCATTCTCACGCAGCAGCGCGTCAAGCTGTGCCCACAGGAAGCCCGCACGTCCCCCGAGTCACTCGGTCCAACAGAAGAGCCCCTGACTCAGGGTGTCCTCGTCCGGCAGGTGGGAAGCCGACGGGGTGGGACCTGGGCCTTATGACCCTGGTGAGGACTGGCCGTCACTCGCTAGAGGCAGGCAGCGGAGGCCCTGCACCGCCAGTGTCCCCCCTGTGGGGCTGTCCAGGTCAGGCCCCCTTCTGCCCCGCTCGCTGGGGCGGTGCCCAGGCACCCCGGCTCCGTCCTGCCCTCTTCTCCCTCTGTACAAACAGCCCCTTCCTTCAGGACTGAGCGGCACTGCCGCCCCTGAGAAGCCAGGAAGGCCCAGCTCGTGCACTGCCATGCTTCTTTTCGCAGCAGCGGTGCAGGTCGGCATTGCAGGCGGCTGGTTCGGTCCCCTCCCTTCCTCCCGTGAGCAAGTACCCAGCGCCGGCCCGGCTGGGCGCCCTGAATGCAAAGGCGGACGGAGCACAGTCCCGTTCACGGAGCCGGACTCTGCCTGGATGAGTGGCGTCCAGGCAGACGGGGGTGGGGGGTGTGGGGGGGAGCTTCCCCCGTGCCCAAATGTTCCTTAAAGAGGGACGGGCCCGTCCAGAGGCATCGGGCTCAGGGGATCTGCAGAGGGGTCTGTTGCCTGAGGCCTGCTGCTCACTCGTGCTGGTGACGGTGCTCCCTAAAGCAGGCCCGGCTCCATGTCCCCACGGGGCCACCGCGCTGCTGGGCACGTCCCACCTGCAGGCCTGGTCGGCCTGTGGCCACTGGCCCTTGGTGGATGGCGGTGACGGGGCCGCCGATCCCTGGGCACAGTGCGGGCCGCGCTGGCCGTGAGTCAGGCGGCCGTGCTGCCCAGGGAGCCTCTGCTTCTCTCCTCGGTGGGCGTCTCTCCGCCCCCAGAGCCGCCACCAGCAGCAGCTACGCAGGAAGTGGTTCTTTCTCTCCGCTCCTGCCCCCTCAGTCACACGCACGGCTGGAGGTGCCAGGCTCCCCGCTGCGGAGGCTCAGAGCACGTCCTCGGCAGCAGGTCTGGGTGCAGAGGTGGCCCCGGCAGGTCGGGCCTCGTGCGGAAACCTCTGGAATATTTAATTTGTTTTCCTAAAATGAATGCATCTTTTCTGTTGTATTCACTAAGGATATTGCTATATATACACTAGTTGTAAAATTATTCAAGCATGCAGAAAAGAATAAAAAATGAGAGTGACTTCCCTCTCGGCTCACTAACTAGAGACAACTGCTGTTCACGCGGCTGATAGATGTCTTTGCAGACACTTTTCTGTGCAAACATGTGCACTTAAAAAACAAAACAAGAATGGACTCACACAACACATAGTTTTATGCTTAATGTCGCAGCCGGCTTTCTGAGTTAGGAAGTGAAGAAGCACATTCGTTGTTCTCAAGGAGTCCTGATGAATGAATCCCGCGCCCCTGGCTGGGGCACTCAGGTGATTTCCATTGTCCTCCCCTCACCAGCGCTGCCCCGAGGAACGTCCCGTGCAGTCACGCTGTGTCCTCCTTCCATGATGGCTTTGCAAGAAATCTCTAGGTGTAGGTTTACGGGGCATAAAGAAACGTAAGGGTATTACTTCCCAAGCAGGATCTGCTTTAGGTTAGGAGGAAAAAAATCCAACAAAGTTCTCTGGTGTCTTTCCAGGCCCACTTTGACCCTAAGCAGCTCTGCACCCCCTCCCCAGTCCCTGTCTCCTGGTTTCTGGCTGACTCATTCTCCCGAGGCAAGAGCCTCACGGGCTGTGTCTGGCATGGTCACTGTCATCGTGGTGAGCCTGCGCTGAGGGGCTGGAGGAAGCAGGTGGCAGAGATAGGGTGGAACTGATCCAGGGCTAAGCTTGATGTCAGGACAAGCTGTCCCTCCTGTGCTGCATGTCTTCGGGCCTTAGCCTGGGTCCCCCAGGCTGTGCGACAAGGATGCTGAGATCTTGCTCGGGGCCTCAAAGCTCTTTGTACATTGTAACAGGCGGGACAGACATGAGGCCGATCAAGGAGGCAGGAGGTATCTTGAGGCATCAGAACCCACCTTTGTCCCCGCCTCTAAGGGGACACAAGGAGGACCCGCTGTAGACACACTGGCCATCTGTAGTTCTGCTCTAGGTGTGGCACAGAGGGGCCAGGGGAAAGGGGAAGAGCTCTGCCGCCTAGCCTGTGGTCTCATGCGAATGACTCTGTTGCCTCTCCAACCTCACAGCCTACTTCCCTACCCTGCCCGCACCGTTGGGACCACGCTGGCCGCCAGACACACCAGGCAGCTCCTGCCTCAGGGCCTTTGCACTGGCTGGTCCTGGACTCATTCATTTATGCAGCGGCTCGCTGAGTGCCCGCTGCGCGCTGGGCACTGTTCTCGGTGTCGGGGATGTAGCAGTGAACAAGCCAGACCCAGAACATCCTGCCCTCGTGCTTCTTACAGTCTGATCTGGGGAGCCAGACAATAAACAAAATAAATAAGTGAAAATATATTGTGTGTCAAGTGTTAGTAAATGCTATGGAGGGGATGAAAGCAGAGGAGGGGAGGGGAGGGGTAGGGAGGGGTGACATTTTAAATAGAGTTGTTAGGGACGGCCCCACCCAAGGTGGGGAGGGAGCCAAGTGGACATGTAGTGGAAGAGCATGCCAGGCAGAAGGACCAGCCAGTGCAAAGGCCCTGAGGCAGGAGCTGCCTGGTGTGTCTGGCGGCCAGCGTGGTCCCAGCGATGCGGGCAGGGTAGGGAAGTAGGCTGTGAGGTTGGAGAGGCAACAGGGTCACTCTGCACACCAGGTGGAGAATAGGAAGACCAGTGGGGAGGTGAGACGGGGGCCTTGACCAGGGGGTCACAGTGGAGGTGGTGGGGTCAGAGTCTGGCTACATTTTGAAGGCAGAACCGATAGGATTTCTGGATGGATTGCAGAGGGGATGTAAGGGAAAGAGCAGTCAGGGGCGGCACTGAGATTTTTGGCCAGAGCACCCGGAAGGATGGAGGGTTCCTGTCCCGAGGTGTGGAGAGTCAGGAGTTTGCTTTTGGCCGCTGACACTTGCGATGCCATCAGACGCCCAAGTGGATGCTGCTCAGGCTCCGAGGGGTGCGGGTCTGGGGCCGAGAGAGGGCCACCACCACGGTGGTGTCACCACCGTGGACAGGAGGGACGGTGGGTGTTGGCAGCAGGGTCATGCGGTCACAGCCCGGCCTTTCTCCGCCCCACAGTTGTGCCCCAGAGAAGAGAGCCAGGAGCCCCGGAGCCCACCCCACTCTGCCTGCCAGCCGCCCCCTCCCCGCCCTCCTCTCCACCCTTCCCTTCTTAGTCACCTGTTGTCTGAGCGTGGGTTGGGGGCGGGGTTGCTATTTTGGGCTCCCTCCACCCCCCACTGAGCAGAGGAAAGAGCATCAGCAGAGGCCACCGGCTCCAGCCCCAGCTCTCTCAAAACTAGGTCACGCTGGAGCCCGGGGTCTGTCACTGACCCGAGACTCGCGTGTCCCTGCCCCTGGTGGCTGCCACCTGTCACCCACAGCTCCCTGGCCTGAGCTCAGAATGCAGAATGGCTGACTCCTTCACCGGTTCCAAGCACGGGCCGTGGAGAGGGCCCTTGTCGTGTCCACCGCATTTCCGAGGACAGACTTGCTCCCTGGGTGGCCGCGCACCGTGGTCACTAGGAAGCACACACGGGCTTGCGGGGGCCTCGGGCTCCCGTTCCACAGGAAGGATGCAAAACCCCAGCAGCACCGCCTCCGGCCCAGGCTTCTCGTCGTTTGCTCAAACAGACGTAGGTATAAGGGGAGCTCTGAAAACAGATGTGGAGACGGACACCGTTAATGGCTTTTTTAAAAACACCAAACTTTCTGAGGTATAACGTGCGTGCACACACACACACACACGCCTGAGCGCCCACACGCACGCACGCCATGTAGCCACCGCCCCGCTCAGGAAAGACACGGGACATTTCCGTCCCCCTGCAGGCTCCCCAGGGCCTCTTCCCGTCCGTCTGCCTCCCACCAGGAGCGGAGCCGCGTGCTGACCCCGTCGCTTCGGCCCGGTTCTTGCGCTGCACAGAGGGCGATGCGCTCTGGTCCCCTGGCTGTCGGGCGTCCCTGGGATTCATCCCTGTTTTCCAGGGTAGCAGCAGCCGGGGCTTTTCATATTGCTGCGTTGTGTTCCGTTGTGTGGAAGCTGCCTTTTGCTTCGTGCTGACGATTTTCCTCTGAGCACCTGAGGACCTGGACACTGGGCCTCCTCCAGGACCGTAGCGCGGAGCCTGGCGCGGAGGCTGGCCCGCGTTTGTCGGACGGGCGGGGGCGTCGCTGTTCGAACCCCGTGGCTGCAGCCAGGGCTGGGTTCTAGCCTCGCAGTGCGTCGTCGCCGCATTCGTGGGCTGCCTCTCGGTCACGCTGGGATTCTCTTTCAAGGACCAAGTAGTTGCTCATGAAAACCTCTGGGCAGGGCCCGGAGGCCACAGTCCCTGCCTCCCCCTGCTCTGCCCAGGGCCCGTCCCCTCGGCTGTCAGCCCTTTGGCAGACCGCTCCCTTGTTACAGTCCCGGTTCTGGGCCGGGCGTGGTGGCTCACACCTGTAATCCTAGCTCTTTGGGAGGACAAGGCGGGCGGATTGCTCAAGGTCAGGAGTTCGAAACCAGCCTGAGCAAGAGCGAGACCCCGTCTCTACTATAAATAGAAAGAAATTAATTGGCCAACTAATATATATATAGAAAAAATGAGCCGGGCATGGTGGCACATGCCTGTAGTCCCAGTTACTAGGGAGGCTGAGGCAGTAGGATCGCTGAGCCCAGGAGATTGAGGTTGCTGTGAGCTGGGCTGACGCCATGGCACTCACTCTAGCCTGGGCAACAAAGTGAGACTGTATCAAAAAAAAAAAAAAATCCTGGTTCTGGGGCTGCCGGAGCCTCTGGTGGGGCCCCCTTTCCTCCCTGGGGGAAGGAGTGGAGACATTCCTCCATCAAGTAACCCGAGGCGATGAAGTGCCCAGGCCAGAGTGCAGAGTGCGGAGACTCGGTCCCAGAGCCTCGCTGTGTGACCGTGGCCACACCACTGCCCTCTCTGGGCCTTGCTGCCCTCATCTGAGCAGAAAGCCTGGCTTTGTCTCATCTCGGGCTCTCTCGGGGCTTGTGTTCACCGTTGCTGTGGGAGCGGGTGGGACGGGACCAGAGGGTGACGTTCCAGGGCGTCCTTCTGCTGTGGGCTGTTGGGACGGGCCGAGGGTCCCTGGGCCGCCATGCCAGCGTCACCTCGCCACGGAAAGCTGTTGCCCGGCGCGCTGCAGATAAGCCTCCTCCCCGGCTCTGCCCTGGCCCCGTCTTTGATGGCGACATGTGAAAGGAGGAAGCGGCCAGCTCTTGAGTGAAGCTGTATCGAAATGAATCCATCAAGGCAACGGGACCTTGATTGCTCTTCTGTTCCGTGGTTGCTGTTTCCTGCGTGGAAACGCGAAAGGTGACAGGTGGCTTTCGCCAGAAGACAGAGTGGGGCGGGCGAGGCGCACACAGGGGAGGGCCACAGGAGGCAGCTGGATCCTCCGCCTCGTGCCCAGGGTGGACCCCAGTGTGAAGGGGCCGAGGTCTGGATGTCCTGTCCACTATTTGTAACCAATTCTCGGCCCACGGGATCAGCATTCCTGCGCCCCTGACAGTCGTCACTAATCAACGATGGCCTTGGTTTCGGCCGGGTTCAGACGCAGCTCGGAGTCACGCTCGGCATAACCGGGTTTGGCGCCAGCAGACCCGGGCACGGACTGAAACCTGTTTGTTATCTCTGGCCCACACACAGATCCGCAGAGGACGAAAGCTCGGAAACGTTGCACGTCGGTGGAGCCTTTTAGCTTTTATCCGGGTTTTTGGCTCAACTTAATCTAGGTGCCTACTAGGTGGACTTTGAGAGCTCAGGAAAGGCATGGCTTGGGGGGCCCTTTTAAACACAGGAAATAGGGGATCTCTCTGAATAGCACCTCCGTGTGGGTTTTTGGAGCCTGAAAGGGTCTTGGGGCAGCGTCAGAGCGGAGGAACTTGGTGGGGGGAGAGGAAAGATGGGCGACTTGACCTTCTTGCCTGACTTCACTTTTGGGGCCCAGCCCTGGATTCTAACACAGACGGGCATCGACGATGGCAGCACAACAGCAACGAGGCTGCCCGAGTCTGTAGCCACTCTGCAGCGCACGACGTGCCCTCGCAAGCATCGCCTTCCTTAACCCGCCCCCGAGACGTGCCGTCACCCGCTCTGCAGAGACGGCAAGACGGCCCCGGAGGAGCACGGCCAGGTGGGCGGCGGCACACGCCCCACCGTGCGCAGGGGTGACCTCTCCTCGGCCGTGTGACATGCCCTCATCCGTCTCCCAGCTCTCGAATCCCTTTCCTACTTCTCACCTGACCCGGGCGACAGCGAGGCAGGGGGTGCCCCAGTGAAGGGAGGAAGCCCCCCAAGAACCCTCCAAGTGAGTTCTTGGCTTCATGCGGGAATGAATTCCAGAGCGAGCCAGCCAGCGACAGAAAGCGCATCGAGAGAGGCGGACAGCAGAGCCTCTCCCCAGAGCAGGGCCTTTCCTGAGCAGGAGGGGGACCCCTTATGGGGAATGGTGACCGTTTTTAAATGTTCAAAGGCCCCATTAGGAACAGCCGTATGTGACTGGCATTTTCTTGGGGTCAGGCCATACAGGTTAATCATACACTGCTGTCGCGGAAAGGCGAGCACAGTTTGTAGGGCGTCTGGCTGAGTGATTGGTCTTCAGGGGGTCCCAGCGGCTTGTTGGCGACTTCCTCGTTCGGGGAGGTCGGGGTCCCGTATGGCCAAGTGGCCGTGCTCGGGCTCTCTCGACCTTCTTTCCTGCCTGACCCCGGCACTGTCAGCGTGTCTGTACCTGCTGTTCCGGAGTCCAGCGTGCTAGTGGCACGCTGCAAACGGAGCCATGACCTGTCTTTCCCACGGCTCGGCCCCGTGTCCCCCACTGGGGGAAGCTCCTGGCGGGACGTGACCCTCGGCGATTCAGACAGTGCGCCGCGGTGCGGGGCGGCTTCGAGTTGAAAGCGTGGCGTGCGGGAGGGTACGTGAGGTGGTTGAGCACGTTGCCGACCTGGCCACTGTTTCTGAAGCCTCTGCAACTGGTTCAGTGTCACACTGATGGGATCAACACAGGAAATGCCACACGGCGTTCGAGTTAGCTCCCGAGAGCATCTTCCTTCCTTTTTCCCCTTGGCCCTCGGTGAGGTGTTGTGGCAGGTCCCTGGGGACCCCAGGCTCCCACGTGGGGTCTGCTTGCTTAGTGGCAGCTTCCACCCTGAGCCCAGGGAGAACTCGGGCAAGGAGGCCCTGGAAAATCAGCCCCTGGAAGTTCGTCTGGGGTACGCTGATGCTGTGCGGACGGTACTTATCTCCTCATCTCCCTCCCTCCCTCCTCCCCCCTGTATGTGCCCCCTCCCGTCCCTCTTCCGTAGAGCTGCTGGAGTGGTCTCTGTGCAGTGGAGTTTGGTCACATGATCCTTGCCCTCCCCGCACTTCAAGCCCTTGAGCCCAAGCTCTTCAGCTCTCTGCCCACCCCACCCCTCACCCCTCACCCCGGCAGGCCGCGTCTGTGAACTAACTGGGCCAACAGAGGAGACATCGGGGAGCGGTGGGGGCTGCAGTGAACTGGGGTGTGGGGCTACACCCCACCTAAAGAGAATTACCCCAACTCTGATTGCTGTCATGGAAAGATAATGGCTTTCATATCCCCAGATCCTGGTTGTCCAATACACCCTTGGAAATCTGGGGTTTTAGGTGAAATCTGCCAATTTTCAAATGTTATTTATTTATTTTGAGACAGAGTCTCACTTTGTTGCCCAGGCTAGAGTGATTGCCATGGCGTCAGCCTAGCTCACAGCAACCTCAAACTCCTGGGCTCAAGTAATCCTCCTGCCTCAGCCTCCCGAGTAGCTGGGACTACAGGCATGCGCCACCATGCCCCGCTAATTTTTTCTGTATATATTAGTTGGCCAATTAATTTCTTTCTATTTATAGTAGAGACAGGGTCTCACTCTTGCTCAGGCTGGTTTCGAACTCTGGACCTCGAGCAATCCTCCCGCCTCGGCCTCCCAGAGAGCTAGGATTACAGGTGTGAGCCACCGGGCCTGGCCCAAATGTTGTTTATACTAGAATAAAAAAAAACCAGAACAGCACCATGTGGGTCACCGACAAAGCTGGTCACGGGCCACACCCCCGCATGTGGCCACTGTGCCCCACGCGCCACGCTCCCCAGCGCTGGCGACTCTCCGTGAGTGCCGGTCCCTTTCCTCCTGGGACTTCCCCGTCCTGATCCCTACGCTGCCGCTGGCAGGTCAGCCTGTCCCCGTGCTGTGCTCACGTCAGCTGTGTGACGTTGGGCCAGTTACTTACCATCTCAGTGCCCCAGTTCCCTCCTCTGCAGAGTGGAAATGGTAATGGCACCCGGCTCAAGGGCGACTGGGAAAGTTACATGGGTCAATGTGTGTAAAGCGTCAGAAAGTGCTTGGCGTGTTGTAGGGCCGAGCCAGAGCTCACCGACATCCTCAATGTCCTCATGATTGTGATTGCCGTCCTTCTAGTCCTGGCTGCCGCCTCCTCTGGGAAGCCTGCCTAGACTTCTTGAGAACAGGCTGTCCCCACCCTAACTTTGCAGCACCCTGTGCACACGCCATCCTCATGCACACGCCAGCCATCCTCACACCTGTCTCTCTATGTCCATTGTCTGTTGCCTTCTCGGTCCCCCCTGGGCTGTGGGCACTTGAGCAGACAAAGTGTGGGTTTCTTTCCATGCACGACGCCTAACAAACACTGGTCCGGGAAGGGGCCTCCTTAGAAGCTTCCTGAGTGGATGGACTTTGAATGAACGGTGGCTTGGAAGCCTGAACCCACTTGATATCTCAATCCAGATCTTATTTTTACCACTGGGACCAAGGATGTGCTTCTTCTAGAAGCACAAGAGGGTGGGCTTGTCTGGCCCCACCGTGGGTGACATCATCCTTCCCAGCAGTCCCCCTCCCCGAGGGAAAGCAAGGACACAGGAAGTGAAATTGACAGTTGCCTGTCAGGTGTGAATGAAAAGGACCAAGCCTCCCCCAACCTCCCCCACCCCACCCCAGTCCCTGGGTCTGGGGGTGCGTGAGTCACTGTGTTTTACCAAGATTTTTTGGATGCATCTTTCTGTTTCAAAAGCACGAAGCATTATTACTATGGGCTGAGAACCTGGAGTGCCAAATGACTGTGTCCCAAACAGGATGGCGCGGTCTGTGTCTGGTAAAGTACCTGGGAGTTTTCTCTGCTCCAAGTGACGGTGGCGGCTGAGCTGTGTGGCCTTACAGTGATGTTATGGTCCCATACAGTATCGATCCGGAACCTCTGAGCCCTGACTAATCCTTCTGCCCTTGAGCTGGTGTTTGAAAGAAGAAGAATAAAAAAAAAACACAAAACCCTCTGTGGTCGCAACCGAGATGTAACGATAGACTTTGAGCCCCGAGAGTCGCACCCAGCCCACTCCGGCACGTTTTGGGGATGCAGTGAAACTGAACCGGGCTGCCTGTCGTCATAAGAGAACCGAGCGAGTGGGGTAAGAAGTTGAGATCAGCACGAGTTCTGTTTCTCGGGCCTTGTACAAACAGGCACTTGCCGGAAGCTGCCTCGGCGGGAGCAAGGGGGAGCTCCGCGGGGGCCCCGTCGGGTCTTGCTGGGAATGTTGGAGGTATCTTTCCATTTTCTCATTTTCCGTTACTCTTACGTGGTTATGACCTGGGACTTTTTGTGTGTGGGGTCCTGGCGGAATGTTTGTGATATTCGGGAGTTCTGGTGGGAGTCGGGTGGGGGGCGGGTAGGGTGAACCTGAAACTTACCCCAGATTTGCGTTCCATTCATCGGTACCGATTACTCACATCTTTTAACATTTGCTCAGAAGATGCCTGGCGTGGCGGAAAGGATATGGGATTTGGAGTCAACTGGGCCTGGTCTTTCCTGGACAACTTGGTTGGACAAGTTCCTCTACCTCTCTGAGCTCCGTTTCTGCATCTTCAATAATGGAATAATGCATTTGTAATATAGGATTTGGGGGAAAGAAGTAAAGGGACCACGTGCAGACAGGTCCAGGAAGGTTGACCACGAAGCTGGAGGGGTCAGTTCCAGGGCCCCTCACCTGCACGGCCCTTCCAGGGCCCTTGATCTAATGCTATTTGTGTACTATTCATACATTCTTTTTAAAGAGGGCCCCCAGATTGTATAGGCTTCAGGCTCAACAGAACCCAGACTCATCCTGATCATGTATATTGAACAAAGGACTGGCTCTGTCGCCTAAGTGTTAGAATCTTGGCTTGTTAGAATCTCTTGACAGGGTCCAGCTGTTGGCATACTGTGTTCGTTTGTCTCGTATGTAGCTGCTATGAAGAGTGTTACATTCACTTATCACCCCAAATAGGAATCACACCATCAGGGCCAGCCACCCTGTGTAGGTAAATTAGTCCTTACTAGAAAAGAAAAGGGGCCGGGCGAGGTGGCTCACGCCTGTAATCCTAGCACTCTGGGAGGCCGAGGCTGGCGGATTGCTCAAGGTCAGGAGTTCGAAACCAGCCTGAGCAAGAGCGAGACCCCGTCTCTACTAAAAATAGAAAGAAACTAATTGGCCAACTAAAAATATATATAGAAAAAAATCACCTGGACATGGTGGCGCATGCCTGTAGTCCCAGCCACTTGGGAGGCTGAGGCAGGAGGATCGCTTGAGCCCAGGAGTTTGAGGTTGCTGTGAGCTAGGCTGATGCCACGGCACTCACTCTAGCCTGGGCAACAAAGCGAGACTCTTATCTCAAAAAAAAAAGAAAGAAAGAAAGAAAGAAAGAAAGAAAGAAAGAAAGAAAGAAAGAAAGAAAGAAAGAAAGAAAGAAAGAAAGAAAGAAAGAAAAGAAAAGAAAAGGTCCAATGTGATCTTCATTTGAATTAGCTTCAGTGGCAGAGACAGGAGTAGGTGTGAAGGGCTTGGTCCTAGTTGAGGAACGACCAGCTGACATGGCAGGTAACACATGTATTTGCCGCTGTGGGATCTCACATCAACGGACAGGATGGGAACTCAAGAGGTGGGCAGGGCAGGGGTCATCGTTGTCCCCTTTTAGCAGGTGCACACATAGACCCAGAAGGGTCAAGGAGCACATTCGAGCTTGTACCTCCACTAAGGGCACAGCCAGGATTCAAACCCAAATCATCAAAACTCTAAATTCAGTGCCCTTTAACCGACACCACGTTGCTTCTCCAAGAAGCTGCAGGCAAGAAAGACGGCAGGGTGGAGTTGCTGACAGCATTTGTTCCTTATGGAGAGTGACCCCATTTTAACTGTACCCGCCGTGGGTTGACGGGAGCGGAAGTGAGCGGTAGGGGCTGTGCTCTCCCCGTGCAGCCCGGAGCACGCTGGTCTCCCGGGTTCACGGAAGAGGAACTGAGGCTCCTCACCTCTCCCGCTCTCCCTCTCCCTTGTCAGGTTCAAGGTTAACCTGAGGAGGTTGGCAATGCTTCAACTTATGGAAAACGAAACGCCCACTGGAGGCGTGATGACCCTTTGATTCCGTGACTCTATTTTTCCTGGTTGACTGTTGAATCGAGCATGTGGTGTTGCGTTGTGATTCATGTTAAATATTACCCATCTAACGGGCAATGTTAGATGTTAGCTTCAACTACTCCACTCGTATGTCTTCAGCTGAGTTAGGTATCAGTGCTAGGAAGACTGCTAGAACTCTAGGACTTCAAGGGGGCTTTGGGGTGCACTCAGGACCCTGTGTGTGGGGGTGTCAGGCAGGTGACTGTACCCCGTGTGTCAGGCCAGGCGTCTACTGACAGGGAGCGGCAGGGCTGTAGCATTCAAATCCAAAAACTTCAGTCTCCTCTGTGCTGACCAGATGAAACTTTTCGTCTGAGAAGGTTTGACCCTGTGTGGTCAGTTCGCAACTTGAGTGTGGCCAAACTCCTTTCATTACATCCCCAGGAAAACCGAGGTCCTGCATAGCAAAGTAACCTGCCCAAGGTCAAGTTAGACCATGGATGAGTTCATGAGTCTCAGTGTTGTTTGTCATTGTAAATTAAGAAACAAAGCATCTACATTTGGATATAAGGTTTTATAATTTAGTGTGGTCACACGAATTATTGTAGTGAGTCTTCATAATATTCTCACTTTATTTTTAAATTACTTATTTAGTTAGTCAGTTAGTAAGTTAGAGACAGGGTCTTACTCTGTTGCCCAGGCTAGAGTGCAGTGGTGTGATCCTAGCTCACTCTAACCTCAAACTCCTGGGTTCAAGCCATTCTCCCACCTCAGCCTCCCGAGTAGCTGGGACCACAGGTGCACACCACCACACCTAGCTAATTTTTTAAACATTTTGCAGAGATGGAGTCTCTCTATGTTGCTCAGGCTGGTCTAGAATTCCTGGCCTCAAGTGATCCTCCTGCCTCGGCCTCTTGAGGTGGTAGGATTACAGGCGTGAGCCACTGAGCCTGGCCCATAGCCTCACTTTAAACATGAAAAGATTAAGCTTCAGAGAGTTTAGCCAACTTCAACTCCACGTTAGGTGACCTTACATCCTAGTTGCTTGAGATGGTGCCAACTCACTGGTTGTCCCACCGGGATTGTTAATTGCCCCCTTTAGTAACTCCCAAAGTGTTCTGGCTCGGGGGATGAATCACAGGTCATTCTAGCTGGAAGGTTCCTGTGGTCTCGGGCCCCAGCCGTTTTCCCTGGCCTCTGGAGGCAACAGAGCTAGTGCATGCTGTGCAGCTCTGACTCCTGATCTCTGCTCTGTCCTCTTGCGTCTCCTTGTGAGAAGAACAGCAGGGCTGAGCAGTGTGGCCATTAGATGTCTGCCTGACCTGCGTTCGAATCCTGGCCCTGCCTCTTACCTGCCTGAGTTACTTAACCTCTCTGAGCCTCAGTTTCCTTGCCTGTAAAATGGGTGTAATAGCATCAGCTACTCCATAGCCTGGGTGTGAGGAGTAACAGAGAGAATACTGGAAGCCACCTAGCACACAGCTTGCACTGACGTCATTGTTATGGTTAATAGCAAGGGGCCGATGATGAGTTTTTGGACTTGGTTAACCTTGGGCCCCTGTGGGGAAGTGTCCCATCCTAACACGTCTGAGGCGACTCGAAGCCAGCACCATCACTCACTGCTCCCGAGGAGAAATAATGGCCTGACTAGCTCCGGGCGGGACGCCAGGCACTGGCCCGTGAGCTCAGCAGTGTCGGTGCTGCGTGGCTGGGGCCTGTGGAGTTCGTAGCGTGGGAGGGTGGCAGGTGGGCTGAGGTGCACTTTGGGGTCCAGCTAAGACCTGTTTTCCCAGGAACTGCTGTGGCTGTCGAGGGGGCTGGGGACGAGGAGGGTGAGCAGGGAGGCTGGCCAGGCCTCAGGGCGGCTGGGCGTCCTCCAGGGAACCCAGGGAAAAGCACCCAGACTGTGGCCAGGCTGTGGCTCCACCACAGAGGAGCCCGAAGTCCAGCCTGGCTCTCCAGGGCGCAGCTGTCCTGGCCCGTTTACAGGACGGAGGCTGAACACAGAACACAAAACACAAACGCAGAACACAAAGAAAAATGCAGACTTACAGACGGTTGACTAGAGTAATAATACACTGGGTCAGTTTTATTTTTATACTCTAAAAATTTAAAGTTAGTTCCTTGTACGTAACCACCCAGGCGTGGCAGCGATAGCCATAAATTCCGGAATGGGTAGCCTTAGGGAAGCAGATACCCCTACTCAGAATCTCAAGGTGGTTGCTCTAGGCGCTAGGCATAGATCACGGACCGAGATTAGCAAGGATGGGCAAGGTGAGCCACAGGGGGCATTTCTCATCCCCAGCTTCTCTTAGGGTTACCCCCTAAGATCTTCGGCTGAAACTCGGAGGCTGTGCCTGGCTTAGGTCGCCCCTCCCTTGAGGGGTTTTACCCGTCATTGACTAACCAGCCATCTCATGGGATGTACACAGCAATCACAGGAACAGTGTGTTTATTGTGTGGCCTCCAGACCCCCAATGCCGTGGGGCGGGGTAGCTCTTGCTTACTTGCAACTCAGGTCCTTTGTTATGCCTCTAGGCAACACCTTGTTTATCATAAGGACCTTGTCTGGAACAGATTACTTTCACACGCTCTGGGCAGAACACGTACATTACTCACTAACTTTAATTCTTTAAACTAGGAAAATATATGTCAGTCCCCTACACGCAGCAGCTCAGCCTCGCCTGCTCTTTGGAGTCCCCTTCATTTCGCTTAAACTAAAAAATCCCTTTGCCCAAGCGGCAGCCCTGGCTGACTAAGGGATGATTCTGGGGTGGGCGCGGACTTCAGGACTTCCTGCTGCTGCCCAGGCGGCGCCCGGGTTCCAGGCAGTGCGCCAGAGCTCGGAGCTCACGCTGGGC
The DNA here is from genome assembly GCF_040939455.1 of Microcebus murinus. Taxonomy (NCBI): domain Eukaryota; kingdom Metazoa; phylum Chordata; class Mammalia; order Primates; family Cheirogaleidae; genus Microcebus; species Microcebus murinus. The sequence goes on from NC_134107.1 coordinate 14,706,712, forward strand.
CCCACCATCACTTGCAGACCCATTTGTTGCCGTGACTACTACTTATTGCGAGCAAATGGGGTATTGCTGGAAAAGCACCTGGTGAGCCACTGGGGCCCTGCAGGCATACGGTCATGCCATCAGTCCATCGGGGCACCTTAGGGCAGCAGTCTGCCGACAGATGAGTGTCACCAGGCGGCCCCCGGCTTGGTGTTTACTCTGGCAGAGCCCCGTTCCCTCCCTCCCGCTCCCTCATTTATCCTCCTCCCAACAGATCTCCTTTGGGCACCTGTACTTGGGCTTTGGCGTAAATAGACCAGGTTTGACTCCTGCTTGTGACCCGGAGCATGCGTTCCAGCGCTCCGAGCCTCAGTCTCTGTGGCTGTGGAGCAGAGACAATTCAGGGACGGGGTTATCAGCTTACTTTGTGCCCAGCGGGGCTCCAGGCTGCTCCTCCCTCGTCTCCCCCGATCCCAGAGCCGGCCCCCTCCCCTCGCCCATCGTGGCCCGTGTTTGGCCAACAGGAAGCAGCTCTGGGATGGGCAGAGCCCCGCTCTGGGCTCGTGTGGCCGATAGGAAGAGGTTCAGAACAAACGACCGAATCTCACCCGAAGCCCGGGACTGGCAAATGGCACGAGCCGCAGTGGGGACATTGTGATGAACAGATAGTGTCTCCAGCTCTGCTCTTGGCTGTGGGGGCTTTCTCTGAGCTGCTGGGACCGGAGTAGTGAGGATGAGGATGATAGTAAGAGCTACTGATTACCGAGCACATGGCCACAGGCCAGGCGAGTACCAGCGACTCTCTCGTGTATTAATTAACACGTTTAATCTCCACATCAGCCCCGTGAGGCTGAGACTGTTTCTGTCTCTGTTGTAGAGGCGAGGGGGCGAGGCCCAGAGACATGGGGACTTGCCCCTGGTCCCAGCTGGGGGGTTCTGGGGTCCCATGCTTGCTGACTCCGGGCCTGGGAGCTTGGTCGCAGCCACTCTCTGCTGTAGCCTCACTAAGATATTTAGTCTCCTTAGATGGGCCTCTCTGTAAGCACATTACCGTTCTCAAAATGCTTTCCTATATGGGATCTGAACTGATCCTTACAACAAACGCTATTTGCCAGGTACTTTTTAAAAAACAGCTTTATTGAGGTATTGGTTACATACTATAAAATTCATCTTTCTTTTTGAGAAGAGGTCTTGCTTTATTGCCCAGCTGGACTCAAACTACTGGGCTCAATCAGTCCTCCCACCTTAGCTTCTCAAGCAGCTGGGACCACAGGTGAATTCACTTGTCTTAGTTGTACAACTGAATGATTTTTAGTAAACGTACAAAGCTGTGCAACTGCAATCCAACACCCCAAAAAGATTCCTTGGCACCCACCGTCTGTGGTCACTCTCCACCCCTGCCCCAGCCCTAGGCAGCCACCAACCTGTTTTCTGTCTTTGTAATGTCACCTTTTCTGGACATTTCTTATAAATGAAATCATGCAATGTGTGGTCTTTTGTGCTGGGCTTCTCTTACTTAGCGTGATGTTTTTGAGGTTCATTCATGTCGTAGCAGGTGCTAGTGTGAGTTCTTTTTTCTGGCTGGGTAGCATTTCATTGTATGGACACATCACTTTTTGTTTATCCCATTGATGGGCATTTGGGTTGTTTTTGGTTTTGCCACCAGGTTCTCTTGCTGCTGTTGTGCCATTTTATAGTTGAAGAAACTGAGTCCTGAGGATTATTACTGTCCTCATGTTACAGCTGAAATTCCTGGCTGGTTGACTGGCCACGAAGTGTCAGAGGCAGACCAACCCCAAACGCATTCCATGGGCCCCGTAGTCCCTTGGCTTTCGCTACACAGAGTGGCCTTTTTCCTCTTTGCTTTGAGAATTCCTGCCCCCTTCCTCCTCCCGCTATCCCACGGAGGGGCAGCCGCCAGCCGTGAATGAATTCCTGAGGCTGCTGAGGCTGGAAATCAATTAAGGTGGAATCGTGGCTCGCTCTCCCGAGAGACACGGGCTCATTTCCTGCAGCGGGAGGGAGCACAGCGATGTGTGGTTTGGGCTGGACCCGATCCCCAGGTAGGAGAGCCAGGAGTGGGCTGAATACGCTCTTCAGTATTAATTTAAAAAGCTCCCAAGCGCTGAGAAACTAGACCCAGAAACAAGCTGCTTGGGGACACGCAGACTGCGTTTTCTGGTGTCTGTTGCCCCGTCCACAGAGTTGGGGAGACATTGGTGGCTGGTCTGAGGACTCAATGTTCAGGGCACTGCCCGCGGCCACCTTCCCCACCCGAGGCCCCCAGGTCTCCTCCAAGGTGCAGGGTCCAGGCCATGGCTGGGGAGAGGGGGCAAGGCAGGGCCCCCATCTGTGGGCCATGATCGCTGTGGTTGTGGGGGGAGGTGGCAAGGACAGAGCTCCTCTTGTCCCCCGGTTTGGAAGGACTGCTCCAGAGAGGCAGGGCCAGGTGGGAACTGTAGACAAGGACCTGTCCTGAGCCTCCCCGGGATGACATGAGGTCCCCGGTGAGTTCAGCTGGTGTGCGCCGGTAGGGCCAGCGTGGGTGTGAGAGGGGTCCCTGGACCCCTGGCCACCATGCGTCGGCTGCTCTGAGCCCCTGTCCCAGGAGGACGCTCACCTGTCCTGGGGGCAACTTGGGGTAGGGGAGGGCGTTAGACGGGGACTCAGCGGTGCTGGAGGAATCCTGGCTCTGTCACCGTCCCTGTGAGCCTGGTCCAGGCTCTTCACCTTCCGCACGTCCACATCCACACCTGGATGTGTGGGGGCTGGGACACTGCTCTCCCCCCTGCCTGTGTCTCCGGCATCTGAAGGAGGGGGAGGCACCCTGTGATTCAGGCCCAGGCTTGAAGGGTCCCCATTTCAGTGTGACCTGCTGGCAGTATAAAAGCAGCTCGTTTTCCTGGATTCCTTCCCGGCCCCCAGGCAATGGCAATCGCAGGCGCCCGCAGGGCCTGGGAGACATTTCAGTAGCTCAGTCCAAGCACTTGAAGTTGAAACACTCGCTGCTTGATTCCTTCCATCCTCCAGAGATGGTTTGTTCGTTTTAGCTGGTGATTATAAATCAAAGGCCAAATGCACAGGAAGCCGCTTTTATGGAGATGTTAATGAAGCCAAAGGGAGAGGGGTTTGGAAATGGCCTTTGGGGGGCCTGGAGCAGGGACTCTCACTGACTCTCCTATCCTGGCTGTGCCTTTATTGCATTGAGATCAGCAGCTGGTTCTGTTAAAAATCAAAGATAGGAGGGGTGAGCACGATGCAGCGGTTGAAAACGGCACAACGGTTTGCAGCGATGGGAAACACCATCGCTCGGGCGTGAAGCGGAAGGGCAGCGATCAAGCTCCACGTGTGGACTTACGGCGCAACCACAGCTACATCGTGTGTTGTAATTTGCAATTTATGACTTTGTGTTTTTAATTTTTAAAATACTGCATATGTAATGTACACATATATTATAATTTTAATGTACAAAATATTGGCTACTGGTACTTCCGTACTAAAATGAAAGTTTATATGTAAACGGTCACCATCAGTGGGCGCTGCCTGTGGGCAGATCCTGCAGACAGCCCTCGCTGCGGCTCACAGGGTCCGCACGGCACCCTCGAGAGGCAAATCCTCTTCTTCCCCCGTTCCCTGGACGGGGAAACGAGACCAGGGAAGGTTGAACGATGGGTTGCACGGCTTGGAGGTGAAACAGCCAGAACCACCCCCCTGCCCCCAGGGCCTCTGCCCCTCCACTCCCCTGCTCTCTGTGCTGTTTCAGAGACACCTGCTTCCTACTACACAGGCTGGGGGAAAAAAGATGCTTAGATGGGAGATTCATTGTCTCAGGGGTGGAGAGGTTATTTATGGCTGATTACAATTTCTTCTTTAGATATTTGTGCATTTTCTAAAATGTCAACGTATGATTGTGTAGAGGAGAAAGAAGCTTTTCCTCTACTGTCTTTGGTTCGGTGCCGGACACCTGAGAATCGAACTGGTGGAAGACAGCTGCACGGGAGGGAAGGCTGATTTCACACCCACACAGGGGCTTCACAGGCAAGCAGTGAACACCCAAAGAAGGGCTCAGACCCAGGGCTTTATATGCATTTTAACAAGAGATAGTAAATCACGGAAAAGCAGCTAGTCACAAGAAAGGCTGGGGGTTTTGACTTCTAGGAGCAGTCAACTGTGGGAAGGCAAATGCGTGGGAAAACTAATGGGAGAAAAGGAGGATCAGTAAGGTTTGTTACGCAGCCTAAGTGGGTGACACGTCCCCAGCGAGTAAGAGTCGTCCTCCGATTTCTGGTCTGGGGCAAGGAGATACCTTTACAAATGGAATTTTATGTTTTTTTTTTTTTACAAAGGAAAAGTTATGTCCTGCTTTTAGATAGAGGGAGAGCAGAGAACTTTATTGCTTTCAGCTCAAAATAGCCCTTATGCCAAAGCGGCGTATTTGGGGGTGGCATACTCTGATCCCCTTCAACTGTATATGACATTTATGCCAGGAAAAATGTGATTGCATTTCTTGTTTTAAGTGTCCTACCTTTAAGGACACAAATGAAAGAAGAAAGATTGTGCGTTTAAAATGTCTACTGCAGACATTTGGGTAGAAAACCGATGTACCATGTAAGACATGACTTAGGAAAGGACTGAAAAGCCACTCAGATTAAACAGGCATTAAGAATGACAGGCTGGGCTGGGCACGGTGGCTCATGCCTGTAATCCTAGCTCTCTGGGAGGCCAAGGCAGGAGGATTGCCTCAGGTCAGGAGTTCAAGACCAGCCTGAGAAAGAGCGAGACCCAGTTTCTACTAAAAAATAGAAAAATTAGCCAGGTGTCTTTGCAGGTACCTGTAGTCCCAGCTACTCAGGAGGCTGAGGCAGGACGATCGCTTGAGCCCAGGAGTTCAAGGTTGCAGTGAGCTATGATGATCCCACTGTACTCTCCGAGAGTGACAGAGCAAGACTTCATCACAAACAAAAACCAAAAAATGAAAAAACTGAAAATCAGACCAAAACAAAAAGGAATAATAGGCTGGAGGGTGACAGGAGTCCAGGAAAGCAGGTGTGGGGCAGGCCCTGGGAGGCCTCGTGGGGAAACACAGTCACAGCAAGCAGGGCCACAGGTGGCCAAGGGCAGGGCACAGTGGTTTGTCAGGAACACAGAGGGTGGCTGCAGGCGGCTTCTCTCTGCTTTGGACGCCTGTGGTGGATGTTGTTTCACTTGTTCCATTTTAAAACTTGGAGGAAACAAGGGGGAAAAAAAAATCAATCAATTCATTTAAAAAAAAGGAAACAAAAATCAAACTGTAGCAATGATTCGCCATCACAAAGCATTGCTTCATTACAAAATAAAAAAAGAAAGATGAGAAGAGCATCCTCTTCCCGCAGCGGGGGGCGGCGGGGCTGTGCAGAGAACACGGGGTTCAGTTGAACGTGCTATGACTGTGTGTGAAAAATAGATCTAAAGGGCTTTGAAAACTAGGAGTTGTAATAACCACACAGCCTCGGCAGCTCGGGTTTATTAAAAGCTTACTACATGCCAGGCACCGTGCTGGGAGTGTCACGCTGTCACAATAGCTAGATGACTAGATCGAGACGGGTCCTGGCGCCTGTCGTGTGCGAGCCTTGCTCTAAGAAGGTTGGGTGCCCTGGCTCCCTACGAGTCCAAACGGCCCTGTGAGAGGAGGCACAGAGAAGGGACGTCAACAGCTACTTAGTGCAAGGTGGGCGCCGTGGTAACTGCATTTCACCTTGAGGGAGGCGAATTTCTAGCTCAAGGTCATGGGTACATGTGCAGTCAATGTCAAGACGTATTGTGTTGGGGAGCATTTCTTTAGAGCCCTTGTGTTGGGGTGCTGGGCCAGGTATTGGGGTTTGTCTTAATGTGAGCCACTTGTAAGACAACGCGGCGTGGAGAATTGACCGTCACTGTCTGCTGAGGCCAGGTCTTTACGACAGCTTTGGCCAACTTCAGTTAACGTGGAAAGGTTGTGCTTTCTGTGATCTCACTTGAAACTGGTTAGTGTTTTAAGAACAGGCAGCCACGTGGCTTCCACCGAGACCAACAGCCAGGAGGGGGGGCATGGGTCAGGATTGGAAGCCGTCACCTGCTGAACCGTGTGTGCTGAGCTCACAGCAGGTGGACAGGGGGTGGGAGGACAGAGTGCCCACCAGGGCCTGGATGGACAGGTCAGGGAAGGCTTCCTGGAGGAGGTGGGGCTCACAGGCTGGACCAGAGAGGGAGGGCGGGTGGGCAGGCCAGGCAGTGGAGAGGGCAAGCACAGCAGCTCGATGACCTGGAAGAAGGTGATGTTTGTGCAGTCTGGTGGGGACGAGCCACCTGTGCGGGCGTCTTTGCTCGTGCCTGGGCAGCAGCGTGGAGCTTTAGGCGCTGGAGGGCTTTTTGGTTTTTGTTTTGCTTTGTTTTTAAATCCAGGCTTTCTCTCAGTCACCTTAAAACCTGGTAGGCCACTAATTTAGAGTTCTGGATCCGCAGGAGATGGCCTTTCAAGGGTTATTTTAATTTACTGACTTTGTCACCTTTACCTGGCGGGCAGGGAGGAGAACAGGTCTGTTTTGATGGTTAAGAACAAAAGGCGGCGGAGTGGTTGAGGAAGACGTGGAAAGGGCCAACGAGGACTTTGTTCTGAGGCTGCAGCGACTGGGGGTGACTCAGACCAGCCCATCAGAGTGACTCCCCCTCCTCAGGCAACCCAGTCGTCAAAGGCAGGGAAGGGGCCGGGAGTTAGGGGACCTAACTTGTCCCATCTGACTTCTAACACTTACTCACTCCCCTTCCCATTCCACCATGGATATGAGGCAGCAGTGCAAGGAAGGGAACAGGATGAAAACGAACCAAGAAAAATCTGGGTGATAAGAAAACATGGGTGGAAAATAAGATGAATTTTATGGGAAGGTTATCCACATGGTGCATCATACCAAAAGGTCTCTTCATTTTATTGGTGGTGGGGGCACTTGTTTGCATATGAGCTTCCTGGTGGCCAAAGCAAAGATGCAAACCCAGAGCCCTGAGGATCCTCTCTATCGTCTCAAAAGACATTCTCATCATTTCTATAAGCAATAAATAGCAAGTTTCATGGGACTGCTCCTTATAAAATCCCTTGATGACTGAAGGTCCCCCCACAAAGTAAAAGTAGTTCTTTAGGACCAAAGCAAGTTAATGCTTGTGAAAGACACTTACAAGTGGCTAGATGTAATTACCGTTGTAGCAGGGATTTATGCATCGGAGGATTGGGCCTTTATAAGCCTAGTTTATAGAGTCAGAGACGCTGTTTAAAGCTACAGTTGTTGATAAGAGTTTTCCCCAACTGCCTTTAGAAACTGCCCAGTCCTCAGAAATGAAGTGACGCACAAAATGTGCGTAGCACATAGTATGTGCACAGTTAATGTTTGCCATTGCTGTTTTTGGGTCAGAGCCAATCTGCCCAGGCGAATCCCGCTCTTAGGCTTGCTACATGCCATCTAAAGCTCTCTGTTAGGAAGAGGCCCATTTTATGAGCATTCACGAGGGGCATGGTGCTGACAGCAGGCGGATTCCTGAGAGATTTGCTGCAGAGCAAACATGAAGTTCAAGGCTTCCGTGTGTGTGTGTGTGTGTGTGTGTGTGTGTGTGTGTGTGTGTGAGGACTCTGAGAACAGAATCACTGGGAGGAAGGCAGGTGGCTGCACAGCCCTGCATTTTGGCGAGATGCTGGCCTGGCTGAAGACAGAGCTGCATTCTGGTGGTTTATAGCCCAAGATGTCACCAGAAGCCACCTCCCAGTCATCCTGCGGACCAGGAAACATGTACCGTTCGTTGAAGGCTGGTGGTAATTTGAAGGCTTCCACAGTCTCATTTCAGAGGCGATCACTATTCTTAGCTGTGCAGATTGCTCTAAATTACACCGAGCACTTCATATTCCTGAGAAGTCAGCTGCCTAAAAACAAATCAGAGAATGCTGCAGCTGGAGGCATTTCAGGAGTCCCTCGATGTCCACTATGTCCTCTTCTTACAGAGGAGGAAACTGAGGCCCCGACCAGGATAGTGGATTGACTGTAGACAGGAAGTTAGAATGGAGACTGACCCCCGGCCCAGCTCACTCACCGATATGCTAATGACTAAGTGAAATATTGCAGACAAGCTCAGTGTGCATCAATAGCGCATCGGTTAAATAAATAATGGCTCATTCTTACAAGATGCATGGGTGGAAATATTTTAATGCAGACCATTAAAAGAGAATGAGGCCGATGGACTTTTATTGCTGTGGAGGGTGTCTGCGACATATTGATGGGGGGAAGAAGCAGTTTGTAAAACCACATGCATGTGTCTCTGTGCCTATGTGTAGTTATCTACCTGCTGTTGTACAGTCAAATGTTAGATAAACGTGGTTATCTCGAGGTGGTGGGATTTTAGATTATTTTTACTTTCTTCTTTAGGTTTTGCACAATGATTCGTGTTTAGCCTTTTTTTTTCTTTTATCCTTTCCATGGGTTTGTTATGAAAAACAGCTACATTAATTTTGAAAAGTATTAATTGCTCGTTTAAAGTAGGTTTCAAAAAGTTATCAAGGAACTACATGTTTATGGTCCCAAACTTGGAAAACTGTTTTAAAAACTAGAAAGAAAAAAGAATCCCATCCAATCCCACCAGCCAGAGTGTCACGGGTGGGCGGCTGTTAGGTTTGTTTGCTGCACATCTTGCTGGGGTTTATGAAAAGAATCACTTCTGAAAACTGCGTAAAACTCTGTCTGATCTATATACCAGAATTTACCAAATGGGTCTCCTAAATGTTAAACATCTAGTTCTAGTTTTTTTCCTTCTGACTCATGTGGTAAATGACATCTTTGTGCCTGTGTTTGTCCACACGGTTTCCTTAGCGGTTCCTGGATGTGGGTCCCCTGATCAAAGCACAGGCTTCGTTAAAGCCCTTGGTAGGCGCGTCTCAGGTCTTTGAAAGTCTGTCTCTCAATTTACGTTCCAACCTGAAGTGAGAGAAAGTGCCTATTTGACCCCAGTCTCACAGACTTGTGACTGTCTTTAAAAAATATTTGCTAGTTAGTCATCTTAAAGCACATGAGGCTGAAAATCGAGAGGCTGGTGCTGAGCTGGGGGAGGCGGGGGCGGAGTGCTAGGGACGCCATTTGATGCTGGTGTCACGACCTCTGAGTCCTTCCAACTCCCTCCAACAAAGATCCCGGGACACGAGGAGAGGTGGGTGTGAAGGCACCCGAGGTCCAGGACAGAAGACCAAGGATCATGATTTACAGGTTAAAAGCAGTTGCCCCTAAACCCAAATGGCATTTGTGTGTGTGAGTGTGTGTGTGTGTGTGTGTGTGTTTGTGTGTGTTGGAAAGCTGGGGGTATTGAGTAATTTTAAAGTTCTCCTAAAGGATAAACTGGAGAGAATTAGCAAGAAATTCTTGAAACATAAGAATGGTAAAACAGAGCCTTTCCTTCCAGATATTAGGATTTCAGTGTTTTGTAAAAGTAGAAACTAGAAGATAATATAGGGCAATGTTTATCTGATTTAAGGATGAGAGAAAGACTTACCAGGCATAGAATATGAAGGAGTCTGTAAAAGGAAAATGGAAATAGGTTTTAAAATTCTGTAAATCATAAAGCACCATGAACAAAATTTTAAGCTATTGGATAACCAGCACGTATTTGCAACGTATATGAAAGACGATTAATGTTCCTCTTATTTATTCATGCATTCAATATTTATTAAGTGCTTATAATGGTTGAGGCACAGTTCTAAATGCTGGGGACTCAAAAACATATTAAATACTTTTACATGTCTGTAAGAAAAAAGGAAAATAGGTGAAAACATAAGCAACTTACAAAAGAAAAGATAGAAGTGGACAATAAACATGAAAAAAACCCCTAACCTCTGTAATAATCATGAGCATGCGAATTTCTCAACAATTTTTCACTCTAAAATAGTTAAAAAATTTTCAGGACAGTTGTACTGAATTTTGACCAGTTGAAGCATAAATAGTGAAAACATTTTGCAGACAATTTAATAATAGTTTTTAAAATTTTTTTTTTTTTTTTGAGACAGAGTCTCGCTTTGTTGCCCAGGCTAGAATGAGTGCCATGGCATCAGCCTAGCTCACAGCAACCTCAAACTCCTGGGCTCAAGCGATCCTTCTGCCTCAGCCTCCCAAGTGGCTGGGACTACAGGCATGCGCCACCATGCCCAGCTAATTTTTTCTATATATATTATTTGGCCAATTAATTTCTTTCTATTTTTAGTAGAGACGGGGTCTCACTCTTGCTCAGGCTGGTTTCGAACTCCTGACCTCGAGCAATCCGCCCGCCTCAGCCTCCCAGAGAGCTAGGATTACAGGCGTGAGCCACCGCGCCCGGCCTAAAAATTATTTTTAAGGCCTGGCACAATCACACACACACACGGACTCAACTGAAGTGTTTAACGGTTGAGTACTAGTTTACTAAATTAAGGCACACTTATACAGTGGAGTATTATGTAGACATTAAAAACTTTGTTTTCTAGAAATATTTAATGACATATCACTAGGTGAAGAAAAGTAGGATGTAAAACTATATAATTTTTTTAAATTATATGTGTTTAAAAGTACACAATGTTCATACATGTATATATATATTTAAAGGACTAAAAAGACATGAACAAAAGTTGAAAGAATACAAAGCAAGTTGTCAACTTTGGGGAGGAATCTCTTATTTCTGCTTTTATTTATTTATTTATTTAGAGACAGAGTCTCGCTTTGTTGACCAGGCTAGAATGAGTGCCATGGTGTCAGCCTAGCTCACAGCAACCTCAAACTCCTGGGCTCAAGCAATCCTCCTGCCTCAGCCTCCCGAGTAGCTGGGACTACAGGCATGCGCCACCATAACCGGCTAATTTTTTCTATATATATTAGTTGGCCAATTAATTTCTTTCTATTTATAGTAGAGATGGGGTCTCGCTCTTGCTTAGGTTGGTTTCAAACTCCTGAGCTCAAGCTATCCACCCACCTCGGCCTCCCAGAGTGCTAGGATTACAGGCATGAGCCACCACGCCCAGCCATTATTTCTGCTTTTAAATTTTAATTATTAATATTTTGTTTTAAAAATTTTGCTACAAGGAAGTACTGCTTTTGTTAATAAGGAGATAATTTAGGATGTTCACATAAGATAAAAAGTCCAGTTAATATTATTCAATGCACACAAATAACTAGTAAAATATGCAGGAGAAAATAGCATTATGATGATTTGGATTTTAAACTATATTTTTCTTCTTTTTTGTATTTTCTAAATTTTCTACAACAAATAAATATAGGTTTTATAGCTGGGAAGTAAACCACAACTATTATTACAAAGTGCCTAAAATGTTGAAATGACCTTACTAATTATTTTTTCTACATTCAGCATGCCCCTAAATTCAGGAGACATAGGATAAACTTATTTTAAAATATTATGTTAGTTACACTTTCCAAATACATGTTTTTCTTCAACCTCTAGACACTTTTCAGGTGAGGTACCTCTATATTTGAAGCCATAGATCCAATTGTTAATCTGAAAAAAGTACAATAAGTCTTCTTTCCAGACTTTTGGACCTTCTGTAATGTATTTGTGGCACTGGAAGTTGAAGAAAAACATACTGAGCATAGTATTCAAAGGGTGTAACATGCTGTTTATGTAAATGTGGTCCAACCACTTTGGAAAATGGTTTGACAGTTCCTTATGCAATTAACCATACAGCTCCCATACAATCCGATAATTTTACTCCTAGGTATTTGCCCAGGAGAAGTGAAAGCTCATATCCCCACATGGCTCGTACATGAAAATTTATAGCAGGACTGTTCTAACAGCCCCGAACTGGGAACTGACCAATTGTCCATTAATGAGGAAAGGGACAAAATGTGGTGTGTGTGTATCTCCATATTTCTCTACAATAAGAAAGAACAAACCACTGATCTCACAACAACATGGTGACTTCTAGAACATGGTGCTGAGGGAAGAAGGAACGGCATATCAGTCCATATTATCAAATTCTGGAAAGGACAGAACCAAGCTATAGTGACAGAAAGCCCATCCGTGGTTGCCTGGGGCTGGGGTGGGGCACGGCTGCAGGGCACGAGCAGCCCGGGGGGCTAGTGGAGAGGTTCTATGTCTCAGCTTTGGTGGTTGCATGGATACATGCATTTGTCAAAACACTTCCGACCATCCTCTTAAAAATAGACGTGTTTTATTGTACACAATTATTTCTCAGCAAAGTTAATGTTTTAAAAGGGAGTTTATTCCATGCAGGGCCAGCCATGTCATTAGAAATTAAGACAGTGGCAGAAAAGGATGAAACTGAGCTCGGGCCCTTCTGGTTGTGGGGCCCTGCACAGGCCCTGCACCCCCTAAGCTGCCCCAACGCTGCTTCCAGACTTTTCAGACTCTCAGATGCCTGGGGGCGTGTGTGCGTGCATTTGTGTGTGTGTGTTTGTGTGTGCGCCCATGTGCGCACGTGCAAGAGAGAGAGAGAGACCGTTTCACATAAATGGGATCTTACTATCAATGCTGTTCTTAAATTTGTTTTTTAACTCTGTAATAACGGGCTGAGTCACCTCTCCAAGGCAATAAATTGAGCGCCACAGCAGTCTCCGAAGAGCATTCCGTTGTGTGCCTCCCTGATCGACCAAGCTCCTTTGGAAGGCATTTTGGGATGTTTTCCCTTCCTCACAATCAGCAACATGCAGCCCCCACACAGCGTGGGGCTCTCTCTGTGCAACAGAAATTTCTAGGCCCTCCCAGCAGCCGGGACCCCTCGTGCCCCAGGTGCGGTCTCTGTATGCCCCAGACGGGCTGTTAGCCTTGAGCATTTCCCTTCCCGCCTTCCCTTTTTCTCCAGCCTGAACAGAGCGGCCAGGGCTCTAGAATGATGGACTTTCTTTAGCTCAGAGGCCGCTGCTGCCCTCCCGCTCCAGGACCCGTGGCGCCGGCTCTCGCAATGACTGAGGTCACTCCGGGCCACTCCGGAGGCCTCGAAGGCAGAGCACAAGGCTGTGACCCGGACTCCTGGGGGGTCAAGGAGGCCAAGGCCCTTCCCCAGGTGGGGCTGTCATTAAGCATCCCCTTAGGATGCAAGGAGTTCTGGGCCTCAGGATTTCCAGAATCTACCTCGAGGCGGCTTTCTATCCCAGGGGAGGGATACCTTTCAAGGGAGCCTCAGTCTATATTTTTGCCATATGCAGCTCTGTGTTGGCTTCCCACACCCAGAACCTTCTCTGGGCCGCTGGCTTTTAGGGTCTGCCGAGGTGACCTGCTCTGTGCAGCCGTGGGACTTGGGGCCACCCTCTGCCAGCCACGCGTCAGGTCCCACGGTGTTTACGTCTGTCAGGGCTGTTTGGAATGGGAGAGACGGTGGCCTCTGACCAGCTGCAGTGCCTTAGGGAATCTCTGTCACCCTCTCCGCCCTCCACTTTGCTACACGGTGTGATCTGTGCATTCCGGGAGCCTTGAGGATCTTTACGGTTTCTTCTAGGCCCGAAATGTCGGGAACTTGTTTCTCTTTGTCCAGAACAGAAGGCACTTTTCTCAGCTTGGAAGGACTTTAGTCTGTCCCTTCAGGGCACCAGCAATAAATCCTCTGCAAGGGAAAATGGATGAGGATGAGGGAGGGGAGGAGGAGGAGGAGGAGGAGGAGGAGGAAGGGGAGGAGGAGGAGATGATCCCGTGGGAGGGGGCTTCCCTGGGTGCAATGGCTGCTGCTGTTTCTTCTTGGCCACACGGGGGGCTCTGTGTCCTCCCGGTGGCCGTGTGATCAGTTAGTGGTTGCCTCGAGCACCCTGGGGAGGCCTCGCCAGGCTCATCGGGATTCATGCCCCTTAGGAAAGAGACGGTAACTGAAGAGTGGTTCCGCCAGGGTGAGGGGACATGTCCACAGTCGAGGAGAAACGAAGTGGGCCTGGTCACAGGAGGTGGAGGCGGGTTCTACTCGTCGACTGCTGCCGCAGTGGGGAGGAGGGTCCGGCGGAACTGAGCTCACTCGGTTTGTGCAGAGGAGAATGGTGTTTCAAAGGGGGAGAAGCAAGCTGGGGCCCAAGCAGAGGTGGGGAAGTGAAAAATTACAAAAATCGAGTGCGGTGAGAGGCGGTCAGTGTCTGCGTGATGAGGCCTTTACCAAAGTGAGGCTCCTGCCTGCTCTTGCTGACAACTACGCACGGGTGACTCCGCTGGGGTGAAGGAGATGCATGTTCATCTCAAAGGGCCAGAGAAAGGATTTATGACAGCAGCTTTTTATTTATTTATTTATTTTTGAGACAGAGTCTCACTTTGCTGCCCAGGCTAGAGTGAGTGCCGTGGCGTCAGCCTAGCTCACAGCAACCTCAAACTCCTGGGCTCAAGCGATCCTCCTGCCTCAGCCTCCCGAGCAGCTGGGACTACAGGCATGCGCCACCATGTCCAGCTAACTTTTTTTATATATATTAGTTGGCCAATTAATTTCTTTCTATTTATAGTAGAGACGGGGTCTCGCTCTTGCACAGGCTGGTTTCGAACTCCTAACCTGGAGCAATCCACCCCCCTCGGCCTTCCAGAGTGCTAGGATTACAGGCATGAGCCACTGCACCCGGCCAGACGGTAGCTTTTTAAATAAGCATCCATCCTCAGGTGCTGGCAGCCCCTAGCTTTTCCGGACAGGAACTCAAGGGGGCTGGTTTGACTCCAGGACGTGGCCGGAGGCTGCTGGAAGCTTTGCTGGAGCTTGATCCCTGTCTTGGTGCAGGAGTTTGGGCAGAGCAACAGAGTGGCTCCTCAGCTCAGAGATCTGCCTCTGTATCTTCACGCCAGGCTGCGTGGGGACTGATTTCTAGCTCCTCGACTTCCTGCCTCCCTGTCCGCGCATGGTCTCAGCGTGGTTCTCCCGTCAGCCTGTCATAATCGCTCTGCTTCCCCTGCACTATAAAGGTGGGGTCCTAACCCACCCTGGATTCTACTGGGAGGAAAAACTTCCGGGGCACCAATAAAGGGACAGTGCGAAGTGTTGGCAGTGGCACTGAGGAACCCAATGACTCTAAGATGGGTAACAAATCATTTTGCGAGTCAGATGGCTTCCAACTTTTGTTTTCAACAGCTTTTAAAAAATTAAACAATAATTTGATTCTAGATGGCTTTGTGATGTTTTTGGCCTCAAACTTGGACAGAGTTGAAAAAAAATTGAGTGGCATTACTGTGACAAACTCCTTGTGACAAACCTCATGGCCTCACTCAATAAAAATAAAAACAAGGTGCTAATCCTGTCTTGTTCTAGCAGCAAGTAATATCCACCATGGATAGGTTAACTAAGTGAGGTGGGGAAACCTAAATGCCCCATTAAGATACCTTTCCGATAAATTTAGCTTTTTGTGGCTAACCATCATCAAATTTTGATGTTACTGATTATATTGGTATAATATCAAATATTACTTATTATACTGATGTAATAAATGTTAGGTCCAGAGCTGAGAGAGAGACACATGAAGTCTCATGTGTAGTAAAATGTTGTTTATTTTGAGGACCTGGGTGCAGATGGCTGGAGGCCAAAAGAGCGTCCATCCCGAGAGAGAGGGGAGAGCCTTGGGTTTTGTAGACAGTTTTTCTGGGGGAGTGAGTACCTGGGCCAGAATAGCCGCTATAATAACATTTTTTTAAATAACCCATTTCTGGGACCCTTGCATCAGTCTCATCCTGTAGAGATAAGGAAGGGGGTAGTTTTGTCTTTATCAGGAGGGATAGGAATGAGGTGTCCCTTGCTGTCTTGTTAGATTTATAAGCTTCAAACTCTCTGACTCCTGTGGCTATTGTTCTACAAGTCTAAGTTTTCCATTAACCGCATTCTGTCCTATACATACTTTTTGGGTTCCCACCTGGAACAAAGCTAACAATAAGTAATATCAAAATTTGTGGCACCCATGATTTTTTGCTTTATGTGTTAATAATAATTGTATGACAACATACCCTAGAGCATAAAACTGAAAAGTTGTCTTGACAAGTGGATAAAAATAATAACCTAGAGCAAAAATTTTATGAGGGCCTTATAGATCACAGGAACTGATAAAGTTTAAGCATTTTTAATTTATACACATTTTTGTTTCAAAGACTCTTAGAGTGATTACTATACGATTTGGAGGCATAAAAATATATTAGGGTTAAGATTATATGGAAAGAGTGGAAGAAGAATTCAAGGATACAAAGGAATGGTGTCATGGCACTGTTAAGAAATGGCTTACTCACATATTTTAAAAATGGATAATAGTGTATGTCAAAGTAATATTCCACTAGGTTTATTTAAAAGGATGACATAAGTTTTCTTTTGAAATGTCAGTATTGAAAATATGACATCGTATATGGGATATGAATCACATCCTGCTTCATCGAACTTTTGTTGAAACATTTTAGAAAACAGCTTAAAAATGCGTGAGGGCACGCAAGGTAGCTTTCTTGAAACTGTTCCACTAGACCAGGGCCACGCAAGCGACAGCCCTGGGGCCAGGTGGCCCCGTGCCTGGTTTCGTTGTGCCCAGAAGCCAAGAGTGGTTTTTACATTTTCAAATGGTTGAAAGAAAGGAGGAAGACACATGAAACTCGAATTTTAGCACTCATAGCTGGTTTGATTGGAGCCCAGCTATGCTCCTTCCTTTTCACGTGCTTTTTACACCCAAACGGCAGAGTTGAGCAGAGACTGTACGGCCAGCAAATCCTGAAATATTTCCTATCGGAACATTTCCAGGATACGTTAGCTGACTGCTGCGCTAGACCACAGGCTCAGAGAACCTTCTGGTGGCTCCAGCTCTGCTCTTGATCGTGGATAAATCTGAAAAAAAAAAAAAAAATGTGCTGTTTGGATCAAGTGATCTCTGAGTTCTCTAAAAGTTCTAGAAGCCCGGGAAAGCAGCCCATTCTCAGGTATTAGTGGCTGATACCTCCCAGGTGTACCCGCCTTTAAAAACGACCCCTGAGGGGGCAACACCTTTAACGCAAAGGGGTGAGGTGCTCAGGGCAGTGGCTGGTGGTGGCGATTTTGAGGAAGGGACTTTACTCAGCATCAGTCGATGTCAGAGTTTGTGATGAATGGATGAAGATTTATGCAATCCATCTACCCGGTTACAAGCACCCGCCAGTGTCCCTAGGGGCCTATCCTTGCCCACTCCAGGCCCATACACTTCCTGGACCTTGCAGAAGCCTCAGGGAAGGTCTGGCACAGACAGACCGGAAGCCACGCCGTGCTCATCCAGCCCCACCCGGTGCCACGTTCGGTGGCAGGACGGGGGCGTTGTGTCTGCCTTTCATCCCCTCCGGCTTTGTCTATGAAAAGCTCATCTCCTGTGTGGGCCTTGCAGGGTGCGGTGGGAGGCGCCACGTGAGTTACAGGCCAACCGGGGACAGGCCGTGGTGCTCCAGGGGCCCTGGGAGGATGTTGTGCAACCCCCCCACCCACACCCAGTGCAACCTCAGCCTGGGGCAGGCGCAGCTCACAGGACGTGGGGAGGGCTGGGCATTCGGGGGCTCCCCGAATGGCGTGGCCAGCCAGGGCTCCGCCATAGCACACCCCATGGGTCAGGTGTCACTGAGCTGGCCTTTGAGGAGGGGGAGGCCGTGAGCAGTGGGGCAGGGAGGACAAAGCCGGTGCCAGGTGGATCCCAGACCCGTCTGAGAGGGCAGCCTCTCCTGGCGCCAGCCCGGCCGATTACAGCGGACTGCAGAGGTTCCAGACCTGGCTGGGGTTGCCAGAGTTTCCAATTTTTCAAAAGAAACTAGGAATCTGGGATTCTCTGTGAAATCTCCTGATTTCCAAATGTTGGCAATTCATTCCAAAAGAAATTTTTTTTTCCTTATCACCGTTTTTAAGCAATTTGATTATGATATGTCTAAGTGTAGTTTTCTTCATGTTTCTTTTTTGAAACAGTCTCACTTTGTTGCCCAGGCTACAGTGAGTGCTGTGGCATCAGCCTAGCTCACAGCAACCTCACTGGGCTGGGCTCAAGCGATCCTACTGCCTCAGTAGCTGGGACTACAGGCATGCGCCACCATGCCCAGATAATTTTTTTGCATATATATTGTTTTAGTTGGTCAATTAATTTCTTTCTATTTATAGTAGAGACGGGGGTCTTGCTCTTGCTCAGGCTGGTTTCGAACTCCTGACCTTGATCAATCCTCCCGCCTCGGCCTCCCAGAGCGCAGGCACGGAAACGGCCTTGGGAATGTCGCTCCTTTCCTGGCTTAGAAACTTGGCACTGATCTCCGAGGTCAAGAGAAGTGAAGTGGGGGCCGGTGTCTGGTGGGCGTGAGGTTCTGCCCGCTGCTCCATTTCTCATTGCTTCTGGAAGGGACTTGGCTGGGTGACGTGCCAGTCGGCACCCTCGTTTTGCCCTCGTAGGGGCTGCCAAAGGCCCACCCTCAGCCCCACCGCGCACCCAAGGAAGCCTCTCAGACGGGAGGCGCTCTGCATCCCACCCATGAGACCTTGGGGAGGGGGCGGCTGCCCAGATGGCACCGATAAACTCGTCATGTGACACTCGAGGCTGATTTCCGGATTTCATGTGGGCCTTTTTCCCTTAGAAGAAAATCAGATGTCCTTGAATTAATGCACTACAGAGATCCATTGTCTCTTCCCTTCTCCAAACATCCCCAGAGAAAAGCCTGCAGCCCCCGGGGGGTGCTGGGCTGGGCCCGGGTGGCCTCGGTGTGCAGGGCTGAATCTGGGTTTGAATTCTAGTCCCGCTGCCAGTCGCCTGTCGTTCCCCACGCTGTGGATAACAGCGGTAGCTGCTGCAGAGGGTGGGTAGGATTAAATGTGATAATGTATGGAAAATGCCTGGCACAGAGCAGGGGAAGGGGAGGAGGAAGAGCCAGAGGAGTTGGAGTAGGAGCAGGATGTTTGCAAATTGAATGAAAACAGAAACGAGTGAAGGAACGGTAACACCCATTCTAAAGGGATCTTACAAAAATTATATCTCACTTCTTTAGAATAATACATTATAATTCCCACCACCATGCCCCAAAGGCTTGCTTTCTAATTATGTTTCGTCTTTTCATCTTGCTTAATTAAAAAGTGATGTACTGAGGGACTCTGGTGTTCGGAGCTGTCACTCACGGCTCGGGCCGGGCTCCCTGCCGGAGAGTGGAGGGTCTCCCGGCCCCCTCAGGCGAGGATTGGGCTCCTCCAGCCTGGGACTCACTCACTGGACAACCAAGGGTTGTATCTGGGACCTCCAGCTCCCACTGGGGGTATGATGCCCTGGGCGGGGGGGGGGGGGGGTGCTGGAGGGAGGGGCACAGGGGGCAAGGCTGGGCCCTTTCAGTCTTTTAAATTGGAGCAGAAATGAAGGATGCCAGTGACATCCACTTACAACTTTCTAAAAACCTTTTTTGGGACACAGATGCTCAGGTTGCAGCATAACCTATTTATAGAAACACCTATCAAAGGAACAGCAAGCCTGCCTCTTAAACAAGAGAGGCAATTAACCAGAGACCTGATGCGGTGTAAAAGCCAGGGAGTCTATTCCTGGAAGGGCCCGTGTGCCTGGGGGACCTGACTCAGAAGCTAGGCAGCCCCTCTTCCTTTCACCCTTTCCCTGCGACAGGGAAAAATCCTGCCGCAGGGCGGCCAGGCAGACCTCGGGGCCAGGGAAGAGGATTTTCTGAGAGACAGTTTCCACTTTGTCTTAATTGTAGTAGATCAGCGAGACCGAACCTTCTCACTGGAATCGGCCCCTTGTGTTTCCATTTTTCACTCTTCTTTATAGAGTAGTACTTGGCAAGGCATCAGAATACCTGCACAAGCAAAGGCAGCCAGGAAGGTGGGTGGCAGGCCCTGGTGGCTCCAGCGCTCATTCATCTGCCTACGCCGGGGTGCAGGCTCCCCGCAGAAGGGGACATTTGGGGGGGGGTGTCTGTGCATGAGGAACAGAAGTGCCAGGGCTTTGAGAGGCACTCACGCAAAAGTGGAGGACTGTTCAAACACTTATTGGGTGTCTACGACATGCCAGGGCCACTTGTGGGTGCTGGGGGCACGGCAGTGAACACAGCAGGTGCCGCCCCACCTGCCCGGAGCTGGCGTTCCAGGTGCTGCTCCTGTTCGTGCAGTTCTCTGCGGCGATGTGAGTCTTGTCATCCCATTGCATTGAGCGGCCGACAAATACTCACGGGGACTGAGAGCAGCTGGGGAGCCAGCGCCACGCCCGTCGTTGCATCCTTAGAGATGGACAGAGAAGACGACCCATAGCCGATGCTCCTAAAATAGTATTTGTGTTGTTGCTTTAAAGACATTCTGCCAGACGTCCAAGTGGGAGGAGTAGGGACAGAAAGAAAAGAAAAGAAAAAAAATCACAAGCTCAGGCCTTACTTTTGAGCAACTTATAACCTTGATGGAGAAAATCAGAAAATATAAGACAGAAATGGTATATGGAATGCAACCATTAAGTACCTGGATGGCGGATGGTGAGAACCAGTTCCTTGCTGTTGCAACGGGAGGTTACAGATCCGTAAGAATGATCCGTGTGGCGACAGTTTACGGTTGGCGGCATGAAGTATGAGTTCGTGTTTACCTTAATGTAGTAGAAACAGGTGGACACGTATAGGCGTGTTATGGATTTGCACATGTGCACGGTGTAGTATGCACACATATATTTCCTTACTCCGTCAGCTAAGGCAGCTTAGAGACAGCCACACCCCAGTAGCAACAAGCACACGAAGAACCCAGATCTCTGTTTTTAAATATTATTCTTATATACCAGATGAGCTTGGAGCATCTTCCCCCCCCCCAATTTCTTTTCTTGTGGTAAAATTCATATAATATAAAGTTGGCCATCATAACCATTTTTAAGTGTACGGTTCAGTGGTATGAAATACACTCATAAGGTGCAACCAACGCCACCACCCATCTCCAGAACCCTTTTCATCTTTCAGAACTGAAACTCCCTGCCCATGAAACACTAACTCCCAACTCCCCTCTCTGCCATCCCTGGCAATCGCCGTTCTACTTTCTGTCTCTACTGATTTGACTACTCTAAGAACCTCATCTAAGTGGAATCAGACAGCATTTGTCCTTCCGTGACTGGCTCATTTCACTCAGCGCGATGTCTTCGAGGTCCGTCTGCACTGTAGCGTGTGTGACGACTTCCTTCCCTTTCACATCCCGGAGCATCTTCTAGGACCAGAGGATGAAGAGTGCTCCACCAAACCCACAACGACAGGGACCTGTGAAACTGTCACAGGAGCCCGTGGGAAAAGCTCCCAACAGCCAAAGCTGGACGAGCTTGAGCAATAAAATAAATTAGTATCGGGCTGTGACCCAAAGTAAATACCCGCGAGCTCACACCGACATCAACAAATAATAAATAGAGGAAAATGGACAAATCTCCCATGGAAAAAAATTCCAGATAATTCATTATACAGATGCTCTGACCTCAGAGAGGTGGGCCCTGATTGGCCGTTCCTTAACCGTGGGCTATGCGTGGTGACGTCCTTCCAGAGGGGACAGTACAGAATCGTGGGGGCTCAGGGACTTACTGTGCAGTGGAGACACCTGACCGGCACTCTCTCAGGCAGATGACACTGTCAGCATCCACAGTGACGTGTCCTATTGACGGGACGGCCCTTCGACATGATGGGGTGAGAACAGCCCTGCACCTCTGAGGTCTTCCTGCCCCACCCCGTGACCCCAGTCTGAGCCTGAGAAAAACACCAGCCAAATCACAGCTGAAGATCATTTTACAAAACACCTGAACGAATACTTCTCAAAACTGCCATCGTTATCAAAAACAAAGGAAGTCCGAGAAACTGTCACAGCTAAGAGGAGCCTAAGGAGACATGACGATTAAATAACGTGTGGATTCTAGTGGGTAGTCATGTATCCATGCTGGCTCATTCACTGTGACAAACGCACCATGCTAATGTAAGGTGTTAACAATCGGGAGACTGAACATGGGGTGGAGGGGAACTCTCAGGGTTATCTATGAGATTTTTCTGTAAGACTAAAACTATTCTAAAAGGAAATGTTGGCTGGGCACGTGGCTCACGCCTGTAATCCTAGCACTCTGGGAGGCTGAGGCAGGAGGATTGCTTGAGCTCAGGAATTTGAGGTTGCTGTGAGCTAGGCTGACACCACGGCATTCTGGCCTGGGCAACAGAGTGAGACTTTCTTTCAAAAAAAAAAGGTTAATTTTAAAAACTGAAATATGCCCTAAGAAAAATGGGAAGAAAATCCTCCTTGGCAGTCAGAAGGGAGCAGAGGCTGGGTGTGGTAGCTCCCGCCTATATTTCCAGCACTTTGGGAGGCCGAGGGATAAGATTGCTTGAGCCCTGGAGCCCTGCAGTTCCAGACCAGCCTGGGCACATAGTGAGACCCCGTTGCTACAAAAGAAATTGCTAATTTTAAAAATTAGCAGGGGCGTGGTGGCATATGCCTGTAGTCCAAGCTACTTAGGAGGCTGAGGTGGGAGGATTACTTGGGCCCAGAAATTTAAGGTAGCTGTGAGCTACAATCAAGGCATTGCATTCTAGCCTGGGCAACAAAGCAAGATCCTGTCTCAAAAAAGAAAAGCGCAGGGGGAGAAGAATGGGCTTGGGGTACTGGAGGAGCCAGAACAGATACTTAATGAACAATGAAAGCTGTGTAGCTTTCCTGGGTGTGACAGATGGGGGGCTGGGTCCTGACACTTCATTTCTCGCACACTGATCGTGTCTTCTTTCCTTCACCAGCTCTGAGCCACTCCTGCTCTGTGTCTGCTCCTGGGGCTCCTGCCTCTGGACTCCTGGCAGCCCAGGAATGTTGGGATTCGGAGATGGGAGCCGTGCCCTGGACGTTCTTCCATCCCAGCGCCCAAGACCGCCCAGGCTGGAACCTTCCTGTGGGCCAGGACCCTGTTCTCTCTCTGTGCCAGGGCTCCATCATCGATCGAACTGGCCCTGAAGACGCCCACTGGACTTTCATGAAATGAATGTTCCGGACCTTGTAGCCTTGGGACAGGACTCTGAGTATCACTGAATCACAGAGAGAAAGCATGGCCCTTTTCAACTCCGTGCCCGTCCTTCTCATCGCAGCAAGCAGAACACTTGGTTGGTTTGAGGGTCTTTACTGCCTCTCCCATCCCTGCCTGTCTCCATCTGTAACCCAAACCAGGCAGATCCCAGACTCAGACTTAGCAGACAAATGTGTCTAGCGAGAGTCACAGCACTGCTTTATTTTGGAATTATCTTCAATTTATAGCAAGTGATACAGGTTTTTCACTTATAACGGCAACATTGTTTCCTTTACATTTGTTTTAAATTTTAATTCATTTTCAGACAGAGAGAAAAGTTGCAAGCATAATACAAAGAATTCCTGGATACCCTCATCTGGATTCCCTAGTGTTAATATTCTCTCTCTCGCCTCCCACAACACACACACACACACACACACACACACACACACACACACACACGATTTTTTTTTGAACCATTTAAAAGTATGTTGCCCTTTAACCCCTAAATACATCAATACTTCAGTGTATATTTCCTAAAAGCAAGAATGTTTTCTTACGTAAGCACAGTACACTTTTCAAAATCAGGGAATGAACACCGACATAACACTGCTATTGAATCTCCAGACCTCGTTCCTGCTCACTACCTGTCCCAATGACGCATTGGATAGCAAAAGAAAGTCCCAGGCTGCGCCTTGCGTTCAGGTGGCATGCCTCCTCAGCTCCTTTAATCTGAAGCAGCTCTGGAGTCTTTGTATTTTGTGACATCAGTGTTTTTGAAAAGTACATGCCAGATGTTTTGCATAGTGTTTAAAGATTCTTTTTAAAATAAATTTAAGTTTTTAAGAATTGAGTCCATTTAAAGAAAAACCAAGTGACCGAAAGAACGAATGGTCCACAGACAAAGCAGAAACCGTGAAGATGCACATGGCTAAGAGTTTGGAGAAGCGATGCTTTAAATGTATTTCAGTCTGCCCCGGGGTCCCCTCCCCCTGGGATGGTCAGGCCCTGGGCCACTGGGTTAAGGACTGTGGATAAAGTAGTGACACAAAGGCTGTCCCAGACTATGGCAGGCAGCTGACCTCGGAGCGGGGGTGGGGGGGAGGGGGGCCGCAGGGCTCTGTCTTGGCTGCTGGGGAGGGGCTGGGAGGAAGGCGTGCTTTTGGGAAGGTGCATGGCACATGGAGACCCCACATGTGGGTCATCGGAAAAGCAGCCCGTAAAATCAGGAATAGAGAAGAAAGCTTGACAAAGCGGCAGGAAGACTTGAGTGTGGACAGGAGAAGAGATGAGTTTCCTGGAACCAGAAGGCGGGGAGGAGATCTCTGGGTCCTCACTGGGCAGGGGGCCTCTGCTGCTGTGTGCAGGATACACCCCCCACTCTTCAGGCTGCCAAGAGGGTGGGAGGAATGAGGGCGAGGGCAGGAAACACAGAGTAGACGGCGGGAAGGCAGGGCACTGGCCACGCAGGGGCTGCAAAGAGTGTGGGGGAGGGGAGGGGGACCGTCCCGGTCGTGTGACAAAGGGCATTGCCGCATCCTGGCCGTGCAGAAAAGCTGGGGTGCTCCTGACCCCAGTTATTTTAGTTTCTCATCTGCAGATGAGAGCAGCCTCCACCTGTCTCCACACCAGGCGGGGAAGACTGAGCGAGGCCACAGGGAGAGATGGTGGCCCAGAGGGGAGGCCACGGGGGAAGCAGGAGCCCGGGGAGCTGAATGCTGGGTCTCTGGGAGAGCCGCGTGTGGCCTGGAGACCCGTGGAAGGGCACAGATGGGTGTAGATCGTTTCTCTCTCCCCACTGTGTGCGGGTGCCGAGGGCAGGCGAGTGTGGGCTCGGTGGTGGTGGGAAGGCAGGAGGCCCCGTGGGCAGAGGGCATGTTTGTGAGCAGGTTGCTGGGAAGGAAAATGCGTCCCAGAGCCCACGGCCCTGGGGGATGACCGCTCCCCTCCTCCGGGAGGGCCTGGGGTGCGGTGGCCTGGGGAAAGGGACAGGAAGGGGGCACCTGCCCTCAGCCAGGATGGGGCTGGAGTCCTCTGGGGGGGCAATCCTTCCAAGAAAGGACGCATCGCGGTCCAGCCTTCCACCTTTCCATTCTCTCTCCTCTCCCGCTCCTGCTGCTGCGCCCAGCTGCATGACTGGCTGTGAACCTGGCTCCCCATCCTAGCTGGGTGACCTTGAACTAGTGCCATGACTTCTCTGGGCTTCACTTTTCTCACCTGGAAGGCAACGGGGATTAGGAGACCTTATATCCCTGGGCAGTTCTGCACCTTGAGGGAGGCCACATTGCAAGGACGGGCAGGTGCTGGGGTCAAGGGCAAGGGATGGGTAAAGGCGGCTCCGTGCCTTCCTCGCCTGTTCAGACGCACCGCTCCCTCCCCGCCTTCCTCCTTCCCTCTCTGTCTCATTATTCTCCCCCCCCCCCTTGTGTCTTTCTTCTTTGTCTTCCTCTGTTGCTATTTCGGTGCTTCCTCCGTGATGCTGGTGAGGGGTGAGCCTCTTTTCAAGTCAGGATGCCAGAGCCCCGTCTAGGTGGTAAACAGCTGAAGGGTGCGGTGGGAGATGAACTTTCCACTGAGGCTGCGTTGAACTTGTCCCTCCCTTGATGGGGGCTCCCCTGCCCCCCACCGTGGGGCCTCCATCCCAGCCCCATGAAGCCAGGCCGGGGGCCGGGGACCGCGCCCAGAGGGGTCCACACTGAGCGGCCACACAGGGCTCCAGCCACCACTGCCTGTCCACCAGAACCACGCAGAGGGTCTTCTCGAGGGGCGGAAGTGGAAACCACAGATGGGGCGATAGAGAGGAGTGGGGAGCTGAGCAGGGCTTGGCAGGTGCACCCCGGAGCTGAGGTTTCCAGTGGAGAAGGCCGGGGGCCAGCCGGCGATGCCGGCGATGCCCTGCCAGGGAAAGGAAGCAGCCCAGGCCTGTGCTCCCTGGGAGTGGCCTCGGAGCCTTGGGGCCACGTCCATGTGGCCCCTGGCGGGGTCATCCTGCCGGAGCCTCCTCCCGGCCCGGGCACAGACGCGAGCCTTTGGCGTGGATCTCACTGCACGTGGTGAGGAGGAGGCCACGTGCAGTGGCAGCCAGGGCCCGGCCACACAACCGGGGCAAACTGACAGCCCTGGGGAAACTCTGAACCCTCCCGAGCCTCAGTCTCCTCAACCCTAAGGTGGGGGTGATGCCGGTGCCTCGTGGGGCTGCGGTGAGCCCGAATAGTGCCCATGACGTGCTCAGCGCCATGCCCGGCTCACGGTGAAGCACCCAGGAATGGCAGCCGTCAGTATTAATGTCCCTGTTGTCATGTTGTCATCGTGGCTGGAGGCTGCGGTGTTGGAAAATCATCCCCCATGTCTGTAATCACTCTCCAAATCCCAGATCCAAATCCCTTTCTGCTGTTCTCACCCACCGAACTCCTACACATCCCTCAAGGGCCAGCTCAATTGTCCCCTCTTTTGTCCTACTTTCCCCAAGAAACCCTGGCAGAGCTCGTGGCTTTTCCCTCTATGTCCACACATTCTCTGCAGCAACGAGGTGGAGTCCCACATGAGGCGCAGGTTATGTGCGTGGGCAGCACACGGGACAAAACTCGATCATGGTCAGCACTACCGCCGAGAATCCCTTAGGAAAGTTCTCAGGGACACCCTGAGAAGTGAAAGAAGCCTAAGAGTGTGGACAGAACATCATTTTTGTATAAGAAGCGTGGGGGGAGGCAAGGGGCATTCATATTTGCTGGTGTTTATTATATCAGAGAAACAATAGTAAGGTGGATGGTGGGGACAGGATTTTAATGATATGAATTTATGTTGTTGGGGTTTTGAACCATGTTAAAGTATTTACTTGAAGGAGGGAAGGAAGGAAGGAAGGAAGGAAGGAAGGAAGGAAGGAAGGAAGGAAGGAAGGAAGGAAGGAAGGAAGGAAGGAAGGAAGGAAGGAAGGAAGGAAGGAAGGAAGGAAAGATGGGAGGGAGCAAGGAAGGAAGGAAGGAAGGAAGGAAAGGAGGGAGGGAGGGGGGGAAGGAAGGAAGGAAGGAAGGAAGGAAGGAAGGAAGGAAGGAAGGAAGGAAGGAAGGAAGGAAGGAAGGAAGGAAAGATGGGAGGGAGCCAGGAAGGAAGGAAGGAAGGGAGGGAGGGAGGGAAGGAAGGAAGGAAGGAAGGAAGGAAGGAAGGAAGGAAGGAAGGAAGGGAGGGAGGGAGGGAGGGAAGGAGGGAGGGAGGGAGGGAGGGAAGGGAAGGAGGGAGGGAGGGAGGGAGGGAAGGAAGGAAGGAAGGAAGGAAGGAAGGAAGGAAGGAAGGAAGGAAAGATGGGAGGGAGCCAGGAAGGAAGGAAGGAAGGGAGGGAAGGAGGGAGGGAGGAAGGAAGGAAGGAAGGAAGGAAGGAAGGAAGGAAGGAAGGAAGGAAGGAAGGAAGGAAGGAAGGAAGGAGGGAGCGAGCGAAAGAGGGAGGGAGGAAGGGAGGGAGAAGGAAGGGAGAGAAAGGAAGGAGGGAGGGCGGGAGGGAGGAAAAGCATGCTCCCTTAGGAAGGTGCCTGTATTTGAGTCGGTCCTGTGCTGGCTCCAGCCCAGATGTTTCCCTGCAGCGTTCGAGCAAGCGCGTGAGGGGGTGGGCTTGTGTTTCAGGCCTGCCGTGTATGAAAAATGAATGTTTAAGAACTAAACTTCCACCCAGTGTGGCAAGATTCCCGCAGGGTGGACAGTTCCCAGGATCTGAGGGAACAGAGGGTCCCCACCGAGCCTCTGTCCTCCCTGGTGTTTGTTCCCCGAGGGGAGCAGCGGCTCAGCTGCACTTTTCCTTTCTGTTTTGCTGCAGATCCACTTCAGTTCCGGGAGGGGGTGTGTGCAAGGTGCCCATGACGCCCCTCGCTGTGCAGTGTGGTGGTTTCACACTGGGGCTTTGGGGTGAGGTAGAAAAGTTGTGCTACACGCCAAGCTGTGTGGCTTCTGGCTGGTCCCTTAACCTCTCTGGGCCTAAGCTTCCTTATTTATAAATCAGGGAAGATAATACCTTCTCAGAGTGTCCTTATGAAGCTTACATGAAATAGCACCCGCCTGGCGTCACCATCACCGCCCCATGGTGACGGACTGTCTCTGTCTGTCTCCTCCAGAGACCGCAAACTTCCGAGGGCAAGGACCAGGCTTCACTCCTCTCTCTGCCCAGAGCCCAGCACAGAGCCGGCTCTGTACGGGTGTCCAGGCCGTGCGCGGTTCTAGTAAGACGCCGCGGCCCGGCATGCCGGAGTGCGGTGGGTGCCTGTGCTGTCGGCGGGCGGGCGGGCTGGCCAGCGTCTCCACCTCCCAGAGCTGGGCTGGGCCTGCTGCGCTGGCGACACAGGCCCGGGAATGGGTTTCCACCAGAGAGCCATGGGTGACGCCCAGACTCTGAAGCTCGACGGCCATATTCAAATCCCAGTGCTGACGTTGTTCAACTGTGTGGCCTTGGGTATTTTACTTAACCTCTCTGGGCCTCAATTTTCTCTCCCATGAAATAGGGTCGGGGTGAGAATTAAGTGTCCTCAACTCACTTCTCTTTTTTTTTTTTGAGACAGAGTCTCGCTTTATTGCCCAGGCTAGAGTGAGTGCCGTGGCGTCAGCCTAGCTCACAGCAACCTCAAACTCCTGGGCTCAAGCGATCCTCCTGCCTCAGCCTCCTGAGTAGCTGGGACTACAGGCATGCGCCACCATGCCTGGCTGATTTTTCTATGTATATTAGTTGGCCAATTAATTTCTTTCTATTTCTAGTAGAGATGGGGTCTCGCTCTTGCTCAGGCTGGTTTCGAACTCCTGACCTTGAGCAATCCTCCTGCCTCGGCCTCCCAGAGTGCTAGGATTACAGGCGTGAGCACCACGCCCGGCTAATTTTTCTATGTATATTAGTTGGCCAATTAATTTCTATTTATAGTAGAGACGGCGTCTCGCTCTTGCTCAGGCTGGTTTCGAACTCCTGACCTCGAGCAATCCGCCCGCCTGGGCCTCCCAGAGTGCTAGGATTACAGGCGTGAGCACCGCGCCCGGCCTTCAACTCACTTCTCATCGAGCTGGACCTCCCTTTCCCTGGAGAGCCAGGCAGCTTCTTGCTCCCCTTTGCTCGGGCCATTCCGTGGGCTCGGAATGCCCTTCCTGCTCCGCTTGGTGGCTAACTCCTACTCAGCCGTTACGACCCGGATCAGGCGTCCCCTCCCCAGGAATTCCCTGGGCGTCACTGTCCAACTGCACGTGCAGAGCCACCGCAGCCACCGTGCCTCCAGGCTTGCACGTGCCCCTCCCCCACACCAATGTCTCTGAAATCGGGGTTCGGCCGCCACGTCCACCTAACGCCTTTGTGTTTCCACTCCCGCATCCTTGCGATGTGTCATAACGCCAGGTCGCCACACCCCCCTGCCAAGCTGGGGCCCAGCCCTGAGCCCGATGTCATTCATCTCGGCCTCCTCAGGCCCAGCACGGGCCTGGCACGCGTCAGCTCAGCGGGGACAGGCCTGAGTCCCAGGGCGGCTTAGATGGGGGAAGGGCCTCTGCGAGAACAGCCCCCGCCATCCTCCCCAGGTCTTGGGGCCGTCGTCACCGTTCCGGACAGGTGACACGATGTTGTGTGTCACAGCGCCCCAGGCTGCCCCAGGTTGCGTGTCACATGGACATGTGACACGATGTTGCGTGGGACACAGCGCCCCAGGCTGCCCCAGGTTGCGTGTCACATGGACATGTGACACGATGTTGCGTGGGACACAGCGCCCCAGGCTGCCCGGGGCTGGCAGGGGCAGGGCAGGAGTGTCTCAGAGTCCCCCAGTTTCTCCTGTGCAGGGGTGGGGGTGCAGGGGAGGCGGCCCTGGTGAGTGGGGACTCAAAAGGTGTCACCAGCTCTGAGTGGGCCTGCGGTGGGGTAGGACTGCATGTCACTCCAGCACTAACTCCCGGGGATCTTGGGCCAGTCCTTTCTCACTCCAGGCCTCAGTGACCTCATCTGTAAAATGAGAGTGGGACAGGATGTTCTCCGTGTCCCCCGACCCCAGCACCAACGCACAAGACCTCCCGGAATTACTGTCTCCTCCGCACCTTTCTCCTTTTAAGGAGCTCTCTCACCTGTGGTGACTGACCTGCCAGTGAGCAGGAGCACCTATTGCCAAGCCTCCGGCCCCCCACCCCGTGAGCTGTTCACCCTCCGTGCACGTTCTGCAGACACACGTGCAGCTAACAGGCTCAGAGAAGGGGAGTGGCTTGTCCAAGGCCACACAGCCAGGAGCCGGAAGTTGAACCCAGGCTGTAAAAGGCTTTCACAACCCCGCCCGCGACTGCGCCCCACCCCCAGCAGTGGCTCCTCCCGTAGGAATCCCCCGCCAGCCCCGGGAGGGTTCAGAGGGCCCGAGGTGGGGGGGCAGCACGGTGGCAACCACATCCTGTGACGGTTGCCGGGAGGCCTGCTGTCTCCCCACCTCTGGGACAGGTGAACAGGCCCCGCCCAGCCCCACAGGGTGGGGGCGGGGGGAGGCAGCTACAGCCCTGCCTGGGGTGGGGGAGAAGGGAGGGAGGGACCGGGCCCTGGTCATCGCAGCTGAAATCACAGCCCCAAGTGGGCGAGCACTGCAGGAAACGCCCAGATTCCTCTGCGTGGTCTCTACCGGCCTCGTCCCTGCTCCTCGGTGGGCACAACCCCCTCGTCAGGCACCTCTGAGCTAAAACCCCCCCGAATTATTCTGCCTTAGGGGCTCTGGGGACTGGGTGGGATCCCCTTCGGCACGGCAAGCCATGCTGTGAGCAGGGACGCGGCAGCTGCTGGATTCCCGCAGGCCCTGCCTTCTCGCCCCTGCGTCCCCAGCCACGGTAGGGTTCCCAGTTCACCCTAACATTCCCACCTCGATGGACAGAGCTGCGGCCACCAACGCCCCACCCAGCACAGACAAACACACCACACACACCACACACAGCCTGGGTTCTATGGAGTTTAAGGACTTGTCGCTCCACACCCAAGCTTCATTCAGCAATTCAGTTTAATCTCGGAACAGTCAGCACAGGACACAGGGCCTGGCGCGCTGGCGGCCGGGGTGCATCACTGCCCGCCCTCGCGTTCCTCCCGGGAGCACCCTCCTCTGCCCCAGGAGGCGCCGGGCCCTTGCTGGGCCCCTTCCCGGCAGACGTCTTGCGCGCCTGCCCCCGCGGGGACTGGGCCTCCACCCCTGGGGTCTGCGGGAGGGCTGGCTGGCTGGGCCCCTCTCTGTAACGCGTAGGAAACTCAGAGCGAAGGCCCAGTGTCCTCGGGTGGTCACTGCAGAACAGGTGTGAGCCCCTGGGGGGCTCCGAGGGTCCCCGGGCCGGACTGGCCTCGGGCCCCAGCCCCTTGGTGGGGGGCACGCGCTCATCAAGTCTGCTGTCGGCTGCCCCACCCCACCCCAGCAGCCCCCATCAGAGCGACAGCAGCCCCACAGCCCCGGTACAGGGGCTCCTGCGGTGACACCAGGAGCTGCCCCTCCCAGCACCTCTGGCCCTGAGCTGTCGGAGACTTGGGGGTCAAAGCACCAGACCCCTGAGGGGCAGAAGTGGCCTCAGGAGTCCAGTCCAGCGCGACCCACCAGACTCTGCTCGTCCATCCAGAGACAGAGGGCTCACTCCTCGTGGAGGCGGTTCCCTCCACCCTGGGGTGCTCATCGGGCCGAGAGGGCTGTGCCAGCAAGTTCGGTCATGGAGGGAGACCGAGGGGCACAGGGTGTGGAGTTTCTTCCGTCCCTCTGGGTGGGGGGACGTCTCAGCCCCATGGGGGTGACCTGGGAGGGTGGGGGCGGGGCGGGGTGGGCCGGTAGGTAGAGCAAGAGGCCGGGAGTGAGGGCAGCCACTGAGGGGCCTCAGCTGGACCCAGTCTAGGCTGCTCCGATGTCATCGTAGTCCTCATTGTCAGTGGAGTGAGGCTGGGGACTGGGGGGCCCTGTGGGCAGGGAGCTCAGGTCAGCGGGAGGCCCAGTCGCCGCCCCTGGCGCAGCACAGAGCTGAGCGAGTCCACACCCTCCACACCCTGAGGGTCCACACCCTCCCTCTGGGGTGCCAGGTGAAGCCAGCCCAGCGTCCTGTCCATGGCCATCTCCCAGGCTAGCATGCCAGCCCGGAGGGCAGAGCCTGTGTGCGGTCCCCACGATGGCACGGTGCACGGAGTGATGGACCGTTGCATGTCACGAGCCCCTCTGCTACCACAGTCTGTCCCAAGGAGCCAACTGGCTGCTTTTGCTTGAATGCCTCCACTAATGGGGAGGTCACTTCTTATCAAAACAACCTCTTTGACTATTTCTTCATCCCATCCACATCCATTTTCCCCACTCCTTAATATTCTTGTTTTGATTTTTAAAGGAAGAATCGCTTTCCCTCTCTTCTTTTCGCCTTCCTTTCTCCTTTTCCCCTTGGGCTGATGCATCCAACAGATGCCCCAGTCGCCCTCCCCACTCCCTCTACCCGCCCTCCCACGATCCCCTCCCCCGCCACTGGCACCTGGACACCCAAACTGCTCCGCCGACGGGGGCTGGGGCGGCGGCGGCTGGAAGTTCTGGTACCACTCCCCTCCGGACGAAGTGCTGGAGCTGTCATCGGCCGAGGGCCCTGCTGGAAACGCCCAGAGCCAGTCACCCGCGGCCAGGGGACAGCCGCTTCGCCCGCTATCAGAGCTGGGAGGCCCAGCCCGCTCAGGAGCGCCAAGTCCTTAGCTTGACAAATGAGGACATGAAGGCCCAGAGAAGGGAGGAGATTTCCCAAGGCCACACAGCAAGTGGCTGTGGAGCTGGGACGGGCTCAGGGCTCCCAGGCTCATGCTTCCTCCAGCCAGGCTGGCTAGAGGATGGGGACTTGGGGGATGCACAGATTACCTGAAAAAGTTGTCCGGGAGCCGGCTAGCTCCAAGTTCGGGGGCTGGTCCAGGAAGGAACTCCTCTCTGAAGAGAACACCTGGGCATTCCACGGAGGCGGCTTGTTGCTGGTGTGATTGCAGTAATCCTCTCCAGAAGATGTGCTGGACTCACTATTGCTCCTTGGGTGACACTGAGGGTTCAGGGAGGAGGGGTCTGCGGTGCAGTGCCCAGGGTTGGCGGCTGGGACATGGGAGACGTGCAACTCTTCAAGTCCTGGGCCAGGAAAGGGGGAATGGTGAGGAAAGAAGCAGCGATGCAGCAAGAGGGCTTTAAACCAGACTTGAGGAAGAACTTACTGCCGATGGGAATTGTTAAAGTCAGGAAGGACCCATTGAGGCAGGCTGCTGCCAGTAGTTCTCCAAGTGAGCTGAGCTACTGTTTGGAGGCAGGGCTATCATCCTAATCACCCCCGTCCTATCCCTCCCCGCCAGACTCACCTTCCTCCAAGGGAGGCATCTGGAACCTGCTCTGCTGGGCCTCCTCATCTGTGACCCGGTGCCGCTGGGAATCTGCAGGCAGAGGAGGCAGTGGGGAGGGGAGAAGGCTCAGGCTCTTTGTCGCAGGAGTCTGGAGGAAGGGCTGGTGTCCCTCAGGGCTGGGGAAGATGCCCCTGAGGCTGACCTCCTGACAGGCAGCCCCCTGACCTCCATCTAGGGAAGACTCATGTTTACCCTGAAACCAGCAGCCTGGGGCCAGAGACGCTAGTGCCCTGGGACCCCCCAGCCCCAGCCCCAGCCCCAGCCCTAGCCCCAGCCCCAGCGGCCCTCCTGCTCCTTAAGGAAATGCCAAGAGTCTGGGCTCTCTCCTCGTGCCCTGGCAGCTCTGGGCAGGAAAAGGGCAGAGGTTTTCCCCTTCGAGGAGCCTTCCCAGAGCGAAAGCTGGACGGTCTGGAATCGCTGTGTCACAGCCTCTGTGGCTCCTCGAGTTTCAGAGTCAGAGAGACAGAGACTCATAGAGTCTTAAGAATTTGAGAGTCTGGGATCTTGCGATCAGCTCTTTTGAACCTTATACCACTGACTTTTAGTCTCAGTGTTGGAGGATTTTGGACTCTCAGTTTTGCATCTCACATGCCTGGCCTTAGAATCTCAGGGAACCATCCCTGCGGCTCCCAGACACAGGCCCATGGACCAGGAGAAGTGGGATCAGTCTGTCCTGTCCCCCTGCCCCCTGGCCCTGAGTGAGCAGGTAGGGCAGGGGCGGCTAGCTGTTCCCAACATCCACTCTCCATCTGTCGCAGGAGATCCCCTGGCCTTTATCTGGACACACAGCTGCCCAGGGCTGAGGCTTTTTCCCTGCCTCTCTTGCAGCTAGCAGGTAGAAGAATGGGAG
This sequence comes from Microcebus murinus, assembly GCF_040939455.1. Lineage (NCBI taxonomy): Eukaryota > Metazoa > Chordata > Mammalia > Primates > Cheirogaleidae > Microcebus > Microcebus murinus. Next base: position 14,740,823 of record NC_134107.1, read on the forward strand.
CGGTGATGACGTGCCCATCTCTAGCGTCTCTAGCCTTTCGGCTGCCTGGAGTGTGGACGTGACGGCAAGCCATTCTGGACCGTGTGGACGAGCATCTTAGGGACTGCATAGCGACAAGAAAGAAGGAGGCTGGGCCCTCGCCAACTTCTCAGGATGCTGTCACTTGGGGTCCCTGTCGCACACAGCCAGACTCTCATCCTGACTTGCACAGGAGGTGCAGGGCGGGGCTCAGGAAGTTCTGACAAGCTCCCAAGTGATTCCAAAAGAGGTGTGGGGCTCTCGGTCTAGTCCAACCTCCCAGCATTGCTGGCCCTGCCTTAGGCACTGTCTTCCTCTTCCCGTGCCCAGAAGAAAGAGAGAAGAGCTAGACCAGCCAGCCAAGAGGTGCAAGCTGGCGTGACAGTGGAGGCAGGGGAGGGGGTGGGGCTGGTGGGGCCGGCAGGGCGGGATGTGACACGACACGGAAGGGGACAGGGGCGTGCAAGGTGCCCTGACAACTGTGCCTCTCGCCCGCACTCCCTCACGTCCCACTGACACGGCCCCCTTAGGTGAATGTCGAGGGCCTGGTCACTGTCTTAAGACCCTACATGGCCAGGGACAAGCATGGGAGGGACAGAGGTCAGAGTGGAGATGCCGCGAGACAGCGGGATGTGTCCGGGGTCGCAAAGCTCTTTGGAAATTTCACTGCAGGGCCTTTTACAGTCACCCTAGTGGGGAGCAAGGGCATTCTGCCTATGCCACACAGGGGCTCCTGGTGGGGCCTACAGAAGGTCCCCTGGCCAGCTGGGCTCTCTCCCTGATCCGAGCAGCTGGCCCTGGGGAGCCGGCCCCGGCACTCACTGTAGAAGGTGGTCAGGGCCACGGGAGGCTGGGCGCTGAAGTCATAGTGCTCATAGTCTGTGTCCGAGCCGGAGTCTGAGTCCTCGGGGGCGGGGGCCCCGACCTGCATGGGCAGCTTGGGAACTGGGGAGAGAACAGAGCGGGGGGGCGTAGCAGAGTGGTGGGGGGAGGGCGGAGGGAGAGGTGGCAGGGAACAGGGACAGCAGGGATGGGAGGCAGAGTGGCAGGAGGGCACCAGGAAGCCCGTCTGGTACGGACCCCCCAGCCTGGATTTCCCAAGCTCCTCCCACTCGTTTCCAGTACCGGGAACTAAGCAGCATTTATGTATTTAGCAAACACTTAACGTAGCACTTGCTCTGTGCCAGGCACTGCTCTAACGTCTACCCGCAAAATAGCTCCGTGAGGTGGGAACGTTATTATCCCCATTTTGCAGCTGAGGGAACTGAGGCGCAGAGAGGTTCTCACCCAGCCCAGAGAAGCAGGCGTCCGGTCTAAAGCCCTAGACTAGACTATTCAGTGGGCGTCTGCTCTGGGCTCAGCCTCGCGCTAGATGCTGTATTCAGTCTCTTCTCCAACATCTGGCTACTGTGTGCAAAGACTGTTTACAATATTTGGCTGACTTTGGTATTGGTCTTCATGTCATCCAACTCTTTCCAATAAAGGTGACTGAATATATTCATAATGCAATGTGATAAAACTCTAACTCCTTTGCAAGACTTTCAAGAGGTATCAATCCACATATCATAAAAGATGGATGACGGACCTAATTTTTCTTTTCCCAGAAAACATGAAATAAAACTATGTTCCAGGAGAACCTCGATGGAACCGCGGGGCAGGCCGCTGAGGGGGCGTGACGTCACAAGCAGACTAGCCGATTAGCAGAGTGCAGCTTTCCTCTGAGAACCAAGATCCCAAACGCCCCCAGCCTGTATTTGTCCAGAATTTAGAAGTCTAGAGCCCTGGGACGACTGAACTGGAAGGCCATCTGCCCATCAAGGTCCAGAGAGGCACCTGACCTGCTCAAGGTCCCACAGCCACAAGCTGGTCCATCTCCAGCTGGGCACTGCTTGACCTAGGCAGCACTGACCCTCCAGAAAGTGTACCCTTCCTGTCCTCCCCAGCCCCTCACACCCAGGTGGGGGGCAGCCTACCTTCTTCTTTGGGGATGGTGATGGGGACCACTTGATAGCTGTTGATGCCTGCTGGGATGGTGGCGGGTGGGTGCTGGTGGTTCACCATAATAGGGAGGGCTGGGAGAGGGGAGGCAGAAATTCTACAAGTCACTTTTTTTGCCCTCTCCCAGTCTACCTGGTTCTGTCCTCATCGAGACACCCCCACCCCACCCACACACACACATAAACATACACACACACACACACACACACGAGTCTGATCGTCCCACGGGACCCACACTAGTGAGTCCATTTCTGCTGGGCATGCTGGGAAAATCCTTCCCATCAGGAGCTGGATGGCCACTGCTGCACTGCACCACGCCTGCTAGGGCTCCCCCCGGGCCCACGCCCCCCTGGGCTGGCCCTGGCTCTCAGAACTTTGCACCTACCGTATTTTCCTTTAACTTTCAAGAGGATGAAGGCTATGGCGATGAGTGAGGCGAGGAGGAGAATTCCCAGAACAATGCAGGAGATGAGGAGCATTAGCTCCAGAGATTCCGTGTCGTCCATTTTCACTGTCACAGAAGATTCTGGAAACAAGAACCCCAATTCAGGGAGAAAGAGGAATGCGCACAGACTTCTCTTGGCCCTTCTTCTTGCCTTTCCATCCTCCCTACAGCTGATCCACTTCCCTTCTTAACCTGTCTTCCTCCTCCTTTCTTGTTTTCAAAATGTCCTGCCTGCTTTTAGGAGTTTGGTATATAGTAGGTGCTCAATAAATGCATATTGAATGAATAATTGACTAAATGAATTTCTGCCTGAACTTTCCCTTGGCCACCAGGCCACAGGGATCTCTCTCCGCTAGCTCTTTAGTACTTAGTCTTTGTTCAATAGACAATTATTGAGTGCCCACTGTGTGCCAGGCACTAGGCCCTTCAGATACAAATATGGCAACAGTATCACAGGCCTTGAGGGGCTCTGTCTAGTGGGGAGATCAACAAGTAGACCCAAGCCGGTATGGGAAGGGCCTGCTGTGATGGAGGTGTAGGCAGGGACCCTGCAGGCATGCAGCCCTACAAGGGGCACTTGTTCTCTAAGCGAGGGGGGGGGACCAAGGCTGGCTTCCCAGAGGAAATCCTGGGGAGTGGAGACAGCAGCATGCCGGGAAGGGCATGAGACCATCCCAACCCCCTGGTGGGGCAGCATCTGCTACCCCTGGGAGAGGACCCTCTCTGTCCTCGTTTTCTGTGTGCAAAGGAGGATGGGAAGCTGGAGCTGGCAGCAGGGAGCTGGTAAGAGGGTGAGGCTGGGCGTGGGGGCTCTGGGGAGGCTACTACGAGTGCGCCCAGAGGACCTGCCCCCGAGGCAGGGGCTGGTGGACCACGGCGGGGGTGTGGTCCCTGGAGGCCAGTTCTGTCCTGGGGCGGTGTGGCTCCCACCCCAACCTCAGGAAGGGGCGGTGTGCGCAGGCTGCCTGTGGGTCCTGGCAGGAGCTCGCCCTCCAGCCTGTGCGGTTCCGGTTCATTCCCTCTCTGCGCCAGGGCCTCCGCAGGACTTGCCGCCCCTTCAGTCTCCCCCACGCGGCTCTGGGGTGTCTGAGAGAAGCTGAGAGGGAGCCAGGAGGCAGGGGAAGCGAGTCTGGGCCTATCCCTGTGAATATGGGGGGGGGGGGTGCAAGAGGCACTATGCCTGGACTAAGTAACATAAGAACAGCGGACGTCCAGACAGTTCTTACTGTGTACCAGGCCCTGTTCTAAGCGCTTTATAAAAATTAATTCATGGAGCCTCCTCACAGCAACGCTAGGAGAAAGATACTACAATCAACACCCCCTTTCATAGTCTAGGAATCTGAGGCTCAGAGAAGCTGAGAATTGCCCAGTGTTGCACAGCTAGCAAGCAGCACAGCTGGGATCGGAGCCCCAGAAGTCCGCCCCATGCCGGCCAAACCACACACAGCTGGCAGGGAGGCCAGGCAGGGGTTCAGAGCCTGGGATGCAAGCTCTGGCCAGCACTTGGCTGGCTGTCACTTCAGCCTCGGAGCCTCAGCTCATTCCTAGATGTAAGTTATAATGAGACCTCTCCCGCTGGGCCTAGAGCATCGTAAACACGCCGGCTGGCTGTTCCCCTCGGCATCCCTGCTGCCTGGGCGCCCCTTCCCCCCTCCAGCTCAAGGCGGCGGTCTCAGCTATGGCTCTCTCTCCAGTTCTTTGCTCCTGCCCTGCAGGAGCTCACAGAGAGTGGAGATTCAGTGAGCTGCAGGCTGACTTGGCAGGGAGGGAAGGGATAAGGAGCACAAACTGCCCAGAGAGCCCCTAGGAGGCAAGTCCATTGGCTGCAGGAGGGGGATGGGGAAGAAACCATTAACACCTCCCCCCACCCCCCCAGACACACGCACACACAGGCACTGAGAGGTAGCACCCGGCAACACTCACCTACAGTGACCGGCTGAGCACTTGCAGGGCCTTCAGGAGTGGACAGGTTGTGCAGGCGCCGGGAACCTGTCGGAAAGCGCCACCCAATCACTCAGTGCGCATTACTGAGCACCTACTGTGCGCCAGGCCTGTGCTGGAAACTGAACAAGACAGACGAGTGGCCTGCACCTGAGGGCGCACTCCCATCTGGGGCACGTGGCTAAGGAGATGTGCCTTTCCCACCCCCGCAATAAGGAGGAGCTCACAGATTAAACCGCTGGGAAGGTTCTTTGGTTAGAATAGGAGCTAATAGAAGAATTATCCCTTCTTTCTGTATAAGCTGCTGCAGACCGCAGACTCCCTTTCCATTCAGTCTTCAGTGCGCCCCTTACCAGCCCAGGACACAGGGAGCCGACATTACCTCCATTCCCATCACCAGTGTCCCCATTCGACAGGTGTGCTTACAAAGGAATGGCGCTCACAAGGCCCCTTGGCAGATACTGTCTGGTCTCCCTGCTACCCGTGAGGTGTCTAGTATCAGCGCCCACACATGGAAGTTAACGGACTGTCTGAAGCCTCCCAGCTGGCCAGCAGCAGAGCTAGAATTCAAACCAGGTGTCTGAACTCGGTATGGATGCTACTACGGCCTTCCTTCAGGTCCAACACCCATTCTTTCACAGTTAATGCCTCTAAAATCAGGATGATGGCCTCAATCATTATGTTTGATGGATTATCAAGAGTTTATCTGGACAGCATTTCTTCCCCTTATGGTACATAAAATAATAATGGTGGGAAGCCAAGGCGGAAGGATTGTTGAACTCAGGAGTTCAAGACCAGCCTGAACAAGAGTGAGACCTCATCTCTACTAAAAGTAGAAAAATTAGCCGGGCATGGTGAGGCACACCTGTAGTCCCAGCTACTTGGGAGGCTGAGGCAGGAGGATGGCTTAAGCCCAGGAGTTTGAGGTGGCCGGGGGCTATGATGACACCACAGCACTCTAGCCAGAGCAACAGAGCGAGACTCTGTCTAACAAAAAAAATGGTGTGACTTATAATCAATGCCATCTCAGATTTGGTGAAATACGGTAGAACCCAACTCACAGAGTGGTTACGGGGCTTAGCTGAAGTTAAAGCTACTGAAAGCTTGGCAATGCCTGCCACATGATTAGGGTTTCAGATGCTGTCACTGATATTATCATTATTATTATTAGTGTCTCCTAATATTATTTGTACTAGGAATGCCCTGGCAAATTGGTTTCAACTCTGGAGTCAATTCTAGTCAACAGGGCCCATTGCTCAGCATCTAATAACACCCGAATCAATATTGGATTCATGATTCTGGCTGTGTTGAGCATCTGTAGGAAAGAATGCAAGTTCTTAGGATTCAGGTGGACTCCTGGTCCAAATATGGGGCACAGTGGGGTGGGGGGGGTAGGGATACCTGAGCAGAGGACCCTGGCTGCCAGCGACTGGCTGCAGAGGTTGGAGTTGTTGAAGCGCCACAGGCAGTCGGAGAGGGTGGGCTCCCTGCCCTTGCACGAGTAGTACATCCTGCCCGCCAAGGTGTGCGGCCGCCCCTTGGGCTGTTCCACCGTGGTTCCACAGCCCAGGGTCTGGCAGAGCACTTCGGCCTCCTGTGAGTACCACTCGCTGTCACACACGGTGCTCCAGACCCCACGGAAGTACACCTCCACCTGCCCCTCACAGGGGTCAGCGCCCCCGGTCAGGCGCCAGGACTGGTGCTCTGCGGGGGGGAGGTGCAGGGGGCAGAGTCAGGTCACGATTCTTCGGGCCAGAATCCATGCCAGCCCAGACCCGCCAATGCAGGCAGGCATCGGCACAGGAGCCTGTGCAGCCAGCTGGCCTCCAGACCTCGTGTCTCCCCCTCCTGCATCTGTGTCCCCCTTTCATCTGCCACATCTTCTCTGGCCAGCCCTGCGGCAGTACCCTAGGTCCTTGCTACTCAAAGTGTGGTCTGTGGACCATAAGCATCGGCACTGCCCGAGATCTTGTTGGAAATGCAGAATCTCCAGCCCTGCCCAGACCTGCTGAGTCAGAATCTGTGTTTTAACATCCCCTGGCCCCATTCTCGTGCATATAAAAGAGAAGCACGGCTGGCCCAGAACCTCCTGGTCTCACCTGGACGGCCCAACAGCCTCCTCAGGGGCCTCCCTGTGTTCAGCCTGCCCTTGCCGCTTGAACTCAGGTGATCAACTACCATTCAGGATGAGTGTCACCTCTAATGCCACCTCCTCCAGGAGACGGACAGGCTCATCCTGCGGCTCTGCATTGCCTGCTGCCTCTGAACTCCACCTGACCTCCCTCCCTTGGGACATTTCCCACTCTCTCCCCTGAACTATGTTCGTCTAGGTCTCATCTTCCCTCCTGGGCTGTGGCCTCCCAAAGGCAGGGACCACTTCTCCAGCACTGACTCCAGGCCTGGCGCCCAGCTGGCCTAGGGTAAGTCTTGGTACCTGAGCACACCACGCCCGCGTCCTCCTTGTGGCCGCAGTAGTGGTCTCCTGGCAGCCCCGGGCAGTCCCACAGGTGAGTCTCGGCCCCGGAGCAGTTCACCTGGTCCCGGTGGATGGGCCCCCGGCCGGGCGTGAAGTGCAAGCCGGGCAGGGCCTGGACTGCCCAGCCGCAGCCCAGCTGCCGGCACACCACGTGGGCGTCCTCCAGGTCCCAGGCGTCGTCGCACACCGTGCCCCACTGGCCGCTCTCCAGCATCTCCACGCGGCCTGCGCAGGGGCCGCCGCCGTCCGCCAGCCGCAGCGCGCGGTTCTCTGGGGGCGGGAGGGGTGTGGGTGCTGGGGTGCTGGGGTGCCGGGGGCGCCCGGCGTGGGAGGAGGTCGGGACTGGCGGGGAGCGGTGGGCGGGCTGTGGGCCCAGTGAGGTGGGCTGTGGCCTGGCGGGCGGACTCGCCAGCTGTGGGCGCGGTAGGCACAGCGGCAGGCTAGTGGAAGGGCCTAGAAACCTGGCGGGCGGGGCCTGGAGAGCAGGGCTGGGGCAGGAGAGCTACAGGGCTGGTGACCCTGCAACTTGGCAAATTTCAGAATATGAGGAACGGTGGAGATAGAGACCCAGAGCAGGAGGGGGTGCGGGGTAAACAGGGTTAGAGACCGGGTTAGCGCTGGGAGCGCAGGGTGGGTTTGGGGACCAAGCGTAGGGGGCGGGGTCTGGAAATGCTGCCATGCCTTCAAGCGGCGGGAACCAGCTGTGCGCGCACTGGTGGGGTGGGGGTGCGAGTGACTGGAGTGAGAGGCAGCGACCGGAAGCCTGGGGAGTGGGGCCGGCAGGGGCCTCGGTGGCGGACGCGGGTGGGGCGGTTATCGTCGTACCTGCACAGGTGACCCAGGCGGGCTTCCCGTCGCGGCTGCACACGTGCTCCACCACGTCGCAGAGCTGCCACTCGGCGCTGCTGCACAGGATGGCGGGCGCCCCGGCCAGCGTGGCGTTAGGGGCCTCGCTGGCGTTCCCCGCGGCGGGTCCCCACGGCAGCTCGGGGGTCGGCGGAGGGAGCTGTGCGGCCGCCCCCGCCCCGCCGCAGCCCAGCGCGCGGCACACGGCCTCGGCGGCGTGGTGGCTCCAGAGCGCCCCGCACGCGGGCTCCCAGGACGCTTCGAGCAGGACCTCCACCGTCCCGCTGCAGCGGCTGCTCCCGTTCACCAGGCGCACCCCAAGCTGCTCCCCTAGAAGTGTCAGACGCCAGCAGAGACCTCAGTGGATTCGCACTCTGACCATCCCAGGGGTGGGGGCGGGGCCGGGGCCGGAAGTTGCCCAGACTCTGCCACTGACCCTGTTTGTGACTTTGGACAACGCTCTGGCCAGCCTCAGCCTTCCAGCCTGCAAAATGGGGCTGTGCTGGCTCATCCCCGAGTCCCCTTTGAGGCCTGACCCTCTGGTTTTCCTTGGAGTTAGGAGAGGGTGGTTGGTGCTCAGGGGTGACCTTCAGAGGTTATTAGGATGGGTTAGGCGTGGGATGAGAGAGAACCAGAGGTCCCGTCCCCATGAACCCTCTTGGCTTGCCCCTGTCTTCAGGAGCACCCTTTTGTGAAAGTAGAGCAGAGGTCTGGGTTCAGGGGCCCTGGTCCACTGGGTACCACGCGTCCCCTCTTGAGCCCCTCTGCTGCTCTGAGCGCACTGAAGGCTGCTGCAACCTGGGAACCCTGCGGGACGGGCGTGGGGGCTGGTCACCAGGTTGGACATGGCCTGCTGCAGCTAATGGTGGGTCCCCCTTCCCCGGAGCCCGTCCCTTGGGAACCACCTGCCCATATTAGCCCAGGATTGCACCCCGTGTGCAAGCACACAGCTTTGCACAGAGTACGTCCTTAGTAAATATCTGTTGAGTAAATGAAGGACCCTTCCCATGGAACCCTGGCACCCCCACTAAAAGCTCTTCAGCTTGTTCTCAGCAAATCCCCTTAAAGTACTCAATGAATGCCGAGTGCACATGCAGGTGACTTAGCAGTGGCCTCTCAAAAATGGTAGTTCTAAGAGCTCAAACTGAATCTCATGGTGGAACTTCCGGCACTGGGTCAGGAAGGTTAAGGCTTGCCTGAAGTCAGGGAGCCTCCCTGGTACCTAAAGGCTCTATTTCCCTTTCTCATCGCGCAGGAGAGCACCTACTTGGTTTCTGAAAGCTGATCGTGGACCCAAGAAAGATTACTTGCTTACCTGGTTCCAAGGGCCCCGTCTCCGTGGTGCTGGTGTTGGGCTGGCCAGAAGGGGCTGGAGACAGAGGACCTGAAATTAACCAGGAACAGCCACTATGGGTGTGTGAGCTCAGCCGTGGGGCCACAGAGGCACCCTGATGGGCAGGGGTCATTTTCCGGCACCTGCAGTGGCTATATGACCCCTTTGAAAAGACATGGTCCTCAACCTTGCCTCCCTTTAGGGCAGGGAAAATTCTCATGCTTTGGAGTTTTAGCATCCTCCACTTCATCTATTAATCACACATCCTCAGAAATCAGAGTAGAGCAGGGAAGAATGACAGTGGGCTTTGGAGCCAGACCCACTTACTGGCTGTGTGACCATAAATGGGTGACTTAACCTCTCTGTGCCAGTCCCAATTTGTTGGCAGTAATGCTTAGGAAAGTGCTGTGAGGCTGAAATGAGACAAATTGTAAGATGTTTGACATACACAAGAAGCTTGAAAGTGGGAGTGATTCAGGAAAAACACTTTTGTTTGGAGAGTTTGTAGTTTGTTTCTGCTGGGAACCATTAGAATGCAAAGTGCCTTTGGGCACGGAGAAATTAATATTCACTAAAGGGCCTTTTATATGCAGGCCTTTGCATATATTTTTCTATTTACTTTCAACAACACATTGAGGTAGGTATTAGCATTCCCATTTTACAGATTAGGGAAGGGAGGCCCAAATAAAAATCAATTGCCTGTGCCAGATAGTGTCCATCTGTCCCTCCAGAGCCACCATCCCCTCTGCCAGGGGAGGCTGACTTTTTTGGATTGATCAGTGTCTTCCTGGGCCTTTTGGCTTCTGTCAGGTTTGGCCAATAGGAAGCTGCAGCAGAGAAAGGAGGGAGAAGGGAGGAAGGGAGGAGAGCAAAGGTGTGGTGCTTATCCCCTGCTCCACCCCTGTGAGGTCCCCGGGCAGGCTGTGTCCCTCATCTGAAGGTCATTGCTCCTTCTAGGCAGCTATCTCTCCTTGACTATCTCCTCCCAGGTCTCGATAACCACTCCCTGGTCTTGTCCCCCTGGGCTCAGGTGGTAGCAGCCCAGCTGTCCTAGCTCCTGGTCACTGCGTTATCCTTTGCAAACAGCCCTTTGTAAATAAGCCCCTTTCAGACTCTCCTACTTTGGGTGTGCCATCTGTTTCCTGTTGGGACCCCGACTGATACGTGGCCCGAGGCTAGCCAGGTAGCAAACAGCAGGACCACGGTTTACATGGTCTGCAAGGAGTCCTCCCCACTCTGGGCCTGGATGTTCTGGTTTGCAAAGCACAAAGGGAGGCTCTGTGGCAGGGATTGAGGTCTGGGCAGAGGATGTGTGTGTACTTCTGGGCCAAGGCGGGTAAGACACGGTGAGCCTCCTCCATTGGCTACTCCCCTGTTACAGGACATTAGGGGCCCTGGGTTCCGAGGGGATACCCAAGACAGACTCAGTCTTGACCCAACTCGGAGATTGTATGAGTTAAGAAGCAAGCTTTGATTATGTCAGTCCATGAAGGTCTGGGGTGTTCTGTCGCCACGGCCTTGCCCACCCTGGCCTGACGGACGCAGAGGCCAAAGACTCAGGCGGACCACTGCATGCTCTTGGAGACCCCCCGGGGGTGGGGGTGCCTCTAATTGCCCGTCCTCACTAACTCCCTTGTGGCTGCCCAGCCTGACCCCCAGAAGGGGGAATGACTCAGAATTCAGAGCACAAACTCCACAACTAATGTAATATTCAGAGCAAGAATCCAGATGCGCACAAGTTAGGATTTCAGAACCCGGTTTCCACAGCAACGGATGCAGTCAGTGCTCTGGCATAGTTTTCAATATTTCTCCGTGAAATATTGAATGCTGGCTGCACGGTGTGATCGCGGGGGGTGTGTGAGTGACTGTGTGTGAGTGTGTGATTGTGTGCCTATGACTTTGTGTGAGTGTGTGTGTGTGTATGTGTGTGTGAGGGGCTGTCGCTCCATTCTACATTACTCTGTCTGGGTCTGGGAAACCACTTTCTCATGCAAAAAGACACACATGTTTTCTACTACAACACAAGACCCTAGAGGGCGGGGCCCGAGGCCGGGTCAGCCCCGTGTCCCCCAGGGTGTCCAGCACAGCGTTTGTTGATTGACTGAATGAATGAAAGAGTGGGCAGGAGCTGCCAGCTCCAAGGCAGTTTAAGGAAACGAGATATGCTCGAGGGCTTTGTTTCTTGTGTGATAGGCGTCCTCCTGTTTCCTATCCCAGGAAGGGAGCTGGCTTTCCTGTCTCTGACTTTGGGGCTGCAGGGACAAAAGCAGGGGTTACCTCGAATCCTCTTTCCAGCTTGGGCTGGTTTCACAGAGGGCCCAGTGGGGGAATCTGTGCTTCCCAGACGTCCTTACCACTTTCGTCTGGTCCTCGGCGTCACACTTTTCTTTAAACTGGCTCACTTTTTTGCTACAGTAAATTTGTTTGAAAAGGAACCTGCAGCCGTTTGAAAATGGGCCCCCCAACGTTCACGCGTTGGAGACTTAATTCCCGGCCCAACAGTGTTTGTTGGGCAGCGAGACCTTTAAGAGGTGCCTGGGTCACGAGGGCTCTGCCTTCAAGGACGGAAGACGCGGCTGTCGCAGGCGTGGGCTAGCTATGGTGCCAGTGGGTTGGCTGTGAAAGCGAGTTCGGCCCCTCTCGCAAGCACGCTCTCCCGCCGCGTGACACCTTTCACGCAGCGACAAGGCCCTCGCCAGATCTTGGACTTCTGGGCCTCTAGAACTGTGAAAAACAAACTTCTTTCCTTTATAGATTACCTAGGGCCCAGCCAGCCAGCCCAGCGTCAGAGCGAGCCTGGTGGGGAAGCTTTCAGGTCCAATCGGGGGCTCGCCGGAATGTCGCCCTGGCCACACCGGCTACGAGTGTCGGGTAAATGCCAGCTACCACCCGCCGCCCAGGCTCCATCAGATGTGCTGAGAAAAGAATAGCTGTGTCATACATGCCATTTGAGTAGATGCTGGGGGAAGAGATGCTGGGTAGAGCTGAGAGGCAGAGCAGAAAGGAAGGACCATAGAAGTATGGAGGAGGAACCTCCAAAAAGAACCAGTGTGGCACGTGTCACCTGCTAGACGCATATATTTTTTAAAAAATCAGTAGAAAATATTTGCAAGTACATACAGCAACAGCCTTAACAACAACAGCAACGGCAAACCAAGCCTTCCTGATCCTGTGACTCTAACCTCTGGGACCAGCCCCGGGACCGGAAACAGCCCTGAACGCCACACCGCGTGGAGATCGGAGTCCACGCTTCCGAATCGGGTGGTCCCAGATTCCTTTTGCCAGCTGAGCCCCTTTCTAACTGTGGGATTCGGCGGGCAAATCACTGAAGCTCTCGGAGCCCCAGGGGCCCCCTCTATGAAACGGGAATACGATGTAGAACATTCCAGGCTGTGGGGAGGGGGAGGATTAAACGAGATGATACGTGCAGGGCCCTTAGGGTAGCAGCGTGCTCTGAGGTGCTGGCTGTCTCTAAGGGTAAAAAAATAAATAAATAAATCAAAAAGAAAAACAAACAAAATCCAGACTGGAGACAACTGAATTGTCTAAAAGCGATTGGGTGACTGGTTAAGAAATCACAGCACATTAAAAATATTTGCAAAAAATGTCTATATAAAGTTTTTAATGAGGTGGGGGAACGTTAATGACAAGATTAGTGGGAGAAGCAGAATACACAGTTATAAACAGGGTTTGTGCTCTTCCCTGCAGCCCCTGCCCTCACGCCCTGGCCAGGTTTTAAGCTTCTGAAGGTCTTCCAGGACTCCGAGGGAGCTCAAGTTCAATCCCCAATTCTGTCCTCTCAGAGCTGTTCCTTTGTGGGCCCAGCCACTTGTCATTACACAGTCAGTCTGGTTGCGAACTGTCTAACGGCCCTCGATCCAGCTGGAGTCTGAGCATCACATGGACAGGGTTGGTATCTATTTTGTTCATCCCCAATCCCCGGCACCTTGCACAGTGCCTGGCCCCAAAAAGACGCTAAGAGGACATAAATAAATAAAATTCAGTCTCTACTACAGAAAAAAAATACCATAGGAAAAATAAAACACATGCCCATATGGTGAGTTTTCTTTTTTTCTTTCTGCATTGTGGTGCTAAATTTTTCAAATGTTCTACATCAAATAAAAATTAAAGATCTCTAAATAAATGCCGGGCTTTTTCTTGGGGAGACATGTGGCTTGCTCACAGTCCCCAGACAATGAGCTTTAATAGGGACTACCCACTCCTCCCACCCCCCCGGGTCCTCAGAGAGAGCCTGGGCAGATGGGTGGCCTCGTCAGCCAAAGCCATACTTGCTCCTGGGGACAGAATGAAGGCCTCATGTGGCTGGTGGGTCAAGGTGTTTTTTTCTCCTGAAAACGTCACATTGTTGGGCAGCACAGTGGAGTGGTGTCACCAGACTGAGCATTAATTAGGGATTGGCTCCTGGTTGATTCCTATCGTTAACTTGCTGTGTGACCTTGCACGAGAACTTTGCCCTCTCTGGGCCCTTTTCTCACTTGCATGGCAATAGATTTCTGATCTCTTCCCGTCCTTGCATTCTTTGATTATAATTAGAGGAAATCAATAATGAAAGACATCTATTTAGCGCTTACTGTATGCCCCATAGATGAGAGTTGTTTTCTGTGTGCTTTACAGGTAGTATGATTCCTCACAACTACCCTACGGGGTGGGTGCTGTTATCATCCCTGTGTCTCACTGAGAAAACTGAGACACAGGGAGGTTAAGTAAGTCACCCAAGGTCACCCAGCTGGTCAGGAATAGAGGCAAGATTTGAACCTGGGCAGTCTGGCTCTGGAAACCACCTTTTAACCACCGACGTGTGCTGCTTCCAGCATCTATCAGAATAGACGGGAAATCTGTCCTGCACGCTCATTCTGTCATTACAGAAGTGGACCTGTTGTGTACAAAGAGCTCATATATACAAACGCAGCAAAGGAGCATAAACCTGGAGACATTAGTGCTCATTCTGTCCAACTTGGAGAGTGACCCACCTGCAGCTGTCCAGTGTGGCAGCCACTGGCCACACGTGGCTCCTGAGCATTTGAAATACGTTTCATGCAGGAGCTGAAAATTTCATTTTATTTAATTTGCTTTTTAAAAAATTTCTGTTTAATTTTAAAAACCAATACTCAATTCAATCACTGGAAAAACTTTTTAAAATGGTTAGAACAACTGAGACATGTGATTCTCCTATTTCAATGGTAAATCTTATGAAATCTAAATACAGATCAAGTATTTCTGATGAAACTTTAGTGTCCAAATTGAGATGTGGTTTATGCAAAAACTACACCCTGTGTTTCCAAGACTTAGTAAGAAAAAAAAAAGAATGTAAAATATCTCAATAATTTTTTTTAGCCTGGGCGTGGTGGTGGCTCATGCCTGTAATCCCAGCACTTGGGAGGCCGAGGCAGGAGGATGGCTTGAGGCCAGGAGTTTGAGACCAGCCTGAGCAACATGGCTAGAACTCATCTCTCTACAAATAAAAAAAAAAAAAATTAGCCAGGCATAGTGGGCACATCTATAGTCCCAGCTACTCGGGGGACTGAGGCGGGAGGATCGCTAGAGCCCAGGAGTTCTGGGCTGCAGTGAGCTATGATCCTGCCACTGAACTCCATCCTGGGTAATAGCACAAGACCCTGTCTCTAAAATAGTAATAATAATAATAATTTTTCTATTGTTAGCATGTTGCAATGATAATATTTTGGATATGGGGTTAAGTTAAATATATTATTAAATTAATTTCACCTATTTCTTTTTACTTTTTTTTTTATGTGGCTACATTTAAAATTACAAAACGTGGCTCACATCATATACGTATCAGACGGTGCTGTATGGGGGAGTACACAGGCCTGGCATCCAAAGGTTTGGGCTGGAGTCCGGCTCTGTTCCCTATCAGCCGAGTGACCTTGAGCCGGTCGTTTTACCCGTTTGGGCCTGAGACTCTCATCCGTACACTGGAGTTAATAATGCTTCTCTCAGAGGCTTGTTGTGAGCAAGTGTTTTGTAAACGGTTGAGACCACACAGATGCGGCTATTGCCACTGTCCAGGCCAATGGTCTGGCTGAATTATTGGAAGATCTGAGGCCCAAGGGAAATGTCCCCCAAAGTCTGCAGGGAGTCAGGCTCCCTGTGCAGCACGGTGACTTCCCAGTTAGCCTGGCTGCTGTCCTGGGGCACTGCGGGGACAGGGCAGGGTGTGCCCCTCTGCAAGACTGGGCCCCAGGACTAATTCCCCAAGCCTTGGGAGAGGTGAGGGCCCTGCTGACCTGGAGACCACCGTGCATCTTGTTTACACAGACTGACCTTTTGTGTCCTGCGCAAGGGTGACAACCTTACGAGAACCTGCTGGCCTGCCCCCCCTGAGGCCCTGGCTCAGCCTCCAGGTATGCAAAGGGAGTGGCGCTAGTGCCAGGAGCTTTCCAGAAACACTCATCTGCCCCTAGCTCAGTGGGTGGGCAGCTGGACTGGTGTTCCCGGTTTGCAGGTGGACATTTGCGAGGCAGCGGGATAGGAGCCTGGTATTCTACTTCCCACCCACGTTGGTGGGAGCAGTTACCTATCTCAGGCACCCCAGGTCAAAAGTGCAGGGAGACAAGGGGAGGGTGTTGTGATGCTTCCCATTGTTCTGATGGGAAAGAAGAGGCCCAAAGACAAGTCAAGCACCCACACAAACCTCCTGGCACAGCTCAGCAATGATGGCTGACATTTATCCAGTAGTCTGTGCACACCAGGCCCTCTTGAAATACTTCAGATGTGTAACCCAAGTTAATTCTCACAGCAAGCCTACAAGGTGGGGAAACCGAGGCACAGAGAGGTTTAGTAATTTGCCTAAGACTACACAACTAGAAAATGGCTGAGCTGGGGTTTGAACCCAGGCTGTCTGGTTCCAGAACCTGCATTCTTTTTTTTTTTTTTTGTGACAGAGTCTCGCTTTGTTGCCCAGGCTAGAGTGAGTGCCATGGCGTCAGCCTAGCTCACAGCAACCTCAAACTCCTGGGCTCAAGCGATCCTCCTGCCTCAGCCTCCCAAGTAGCTGGGACTACAGGCAATTGCCACCATGCCTGGCTAATTTTTTCTATATATATTAGTTGGCCAATTAATTTCTTTCTATTTATAGTAGAGACGGGGTCTCGCTCTTGCTCAGGCTGGTTTCGAACTCCTGACCTCGAGCAATCCGCCCGCCTCAGCCTCCCAGAGAGCTAGGATTATAGGCGTGAGCCACCGCGCCCGGCTTTTTTTTTTTTTTTTTTTGAGACAGAGTCTCGCTTTCTTGCCCAGGCTAGATTGAGTGCCGTGGCGTCAGCCTCGCTCACAGCAACCTCAGACTCCTGGGCTCAAGCGATCCTGCTGCCTCAGCCTCCCGAGTAGCTGGGACTACAGGCACGAGCCACCATGCCCGGCTGATTTTATATTATATATATTAGTTGGCCAATTAATTTCTTTCTATTTTTATGGTAGAGACGGGGTCTCGCTCAGGCTGGTTTTGAACTCCTGACCTTGAGCAATCCGCCTGCCTCGGCCTCCCAGAGTGCTAGGATTACAGGCGTGAGCCACCGCGCCCGGCCCAGAACCTGCATTCTTAACCACTCCACTCCACTGGGTTGGAGTCAGACATCCTGAGTTCTGATTTGATGACCATGCCAAGGGCAAGAGGCAGGGAGCTCTGACCACCTGGGTGGTTTTCCACACTCTCTCCAACTCTGCTAATCCCATCCAGCCCTGAGCTTAGAAATGGTAACCCATCCCCTGCCTTCGGATGGTGACACAACTCAGCACGAAAGCCCCAGGACTAATTTCCAAAAGGGCCCCCAACTCCAGAGATGAGCAGCATGAGGAGACCTTCCTTCTCCAGGGCAGGGGTCCCTGGGTGGCCTTTGTCCCAGGGTCCTCACAGCAGGGACAAGACCTGGCGGTCCGGCCTTGCGCTGCCCCCACCCCCTGCCCCCGGCTGCCACACACGCAGCTGGCTCCAGCATGTCTCTGTCCCCTTGTTTCGATGCTGAGGCCAGAGGAGAGACAGACAAACGGACAAGGAGGGCCAGTGAATTTGAGGGGAGCCCCGAGTGGGAGGAGCCGGGACTGTCGGGAATGTTTTTCTTTAAAAAATTCCCTTGATGTTGCCAATGGCGAGCAATTGATAAAACAAATAGGAAGAAGGAAAAGCCTGTAATTCTATTAAAACTGGAAAGAAGCCTAGCGCTGCCTCTCACGAGTGACATGATTTGATAGGGAGGTGGCAGCTGTGTTCCCCTTTGGGGGACTTGGAGAAGCCGTTGCTGTCCAGTGGGACTGCCTGCGTTCTGTTTCAGGAAGAGGAAGCCGTCCAGGCTTAGGCAGGTAGCGCCATCCTTGGTCGCAGGGGGGACCCACAGCAGTGTGGGGACGGGACGGGGCTGTACCCACCCTGGCTCTCCAAGCCCAGGAAGGTTGGAGTGACTTCTCTCCCGTCCTAGCCCCAGGGAAGGTCAGGGGTGTGGTGCTTTGGTGTCATTTTACAGGATTTTTGTTTGTTTTCACACTCCCCCATTGTCCCTAGGAAGAGCTTGAAGACACAAAGAAAACTCATCACACTCAACTGACAGAGACAAAGAGTCCCAGCCCCAGAGGACTTCAGCCACTCGGGTCAAAGAAATTCATCCTTTTAAACTTTTTTTTTTGTTGTCGCCGTGACACACAACAGGAGATGTTCACCTGCCTGGCACCTTCTGTGCGTGCCCAGATTTCAACCCCCTCCTCTCCACCACCGAAGCCAAGGGGAAGTAAAGGACAACAATTCATCATCTCTGCCGTAAGGGAGCTTAAAGATAAGATCGAGGCGACATAATAGGCTTGGGCTATGTTCAATTTCTGGAATGCACTCTTTCTCTCTCAGCTGAGAAAGTGAGTGTATGGGAGCCACGTTCTCCTGAAAGCTGAGAAATGAGCTTCCTACCAGCCTGCATTCAATTCCATTAACATTTGCTGAACTTGCTCCCCGTGCTGGGAGCTGGGGCAGGTATTAGGGAGATAAGTGTAGTAAGCAGGACAACCCCGGGGATAGGAGAGTCGCAACCTTCCCCAGGCACCAATTCATCTGTGTAGCAGCCTCCACGCTAAGGAAATTCTTTTTTCATGATTCAGAACAGGGACTTTGGGGACAGACCGAACAGTGATCTGCACCCACTCTGACCATCACCAGCTGTGTGGCCTAGGGGAAGTCCCCAAGTCCAGCTAGGTCTCATCTTTAACCTGCGTTGGGCACCATACGGGCCACACAGGGTCGCTTCGAGGGGTTCATGGCTGATAAATGGAAAATGCTTGGGACTTGGTCTATGGCAGCTGCTGCTGTTATCCTCCCCCGTCCTGAGGTGCTGACCTCCTCTCTCTCCTCCAGTCCTTAGTGGACGTGGGAGGGCAGCTGGCCATCGACTCTGCGTTCCCTCCCAGGCATAAAGATGACTCCAAGGGCCCCTCAGCCCCCTTCTCTGCAAAGCGGCGGTTCCAGTTCCCCAGAAGCTGCGTTCTTTCTTCCCCTCTCCCTGCCTTTCTCACGAATGTTATCAGAGCTGCCGCAGACTCGCAACTTGGCGGCTTCCTTCCCTGGCTCTGCAGGCACGGCATCCCATGTTCCTGGAGAGGAGCCGTAGGCTGCAGTTGCCATGGCAACAGGAGCTCCTCTCAAAGAAAAGGCTCCTGGGGTCCTGGCCCCAAGGCTTGTTCAGGCTCCTGTGCCAGGCTGTGCCTTCTTAGCAGCTCCCAGATGGGAAGCTGAGGCACCACCGATTATGGGGGGTTGCGAGCAGCTCCATAAAAAATCCCGAGGGATGACAGCAAGGATTTGGCTCCAAGCGAGCCGGGCAGGCCAGGCACGCTGGCCCTTCACAAGCTCCATCTTCTTGATCCCCCCGTGGGAATTCAGATCGTTAAGTAGAGGAGAAGAACGTCTAGTCCCTCTTCTAGAATTTCTACTCAGTCTCAAATGGAGCTCTGCATCTGACTGGGGGGGGGGGGAACCATCTAGCAGGTCTTAGGCAGCAGAAAGAGCATCGGATTGGAATCAAACATGCCTGGGTTTGAAACCCAGCTTCCTCCTTACTATGGGGTGACCCTGGGCAAGTCTCTTTGTGTGCCTAACTGGCCTTCCTCACCTCATAGGTATGAAAACCTCACTGGACTGATGTAATATCACAAGAAAAATCCAGCACTCGGCCCACTATAGGTTACCAGGAAGATCTTTTTGAATAAATGAATACAAATGCATCTATGAGATAAATGCGTGTGTGTGCACATATGTATGGTAGGTGGAAAAAGCAGATTACAAACAAAACATACAGGATGATAATATCCTTACAAATATAGTGCATAGAAAAAGGGCTGGTGATACCTCATAGAGTTCAGGAGGCTTATACTTTGACCTCAAAACGATGCCTGTATGTACAAATTCCAGGAAAAAAATTCTCTGGTGTGTTTACACACAGATGTGCACAGGGATGTTCATTGCAGCACTGGTTGTAAGCAGAAGAAAATTAGAAGTAATCAGACAGTCCACCAGCTGGAAATAAACTTACCGTACTGCATCATAGACTGGACGATTCAGTTGAACAAATGAGCTAGGTCTATATCTAACCACTTGGATAGATGTTGAAAACAATGAGAAAAGTAACTTGTGGAACAAAATGCCCAGTAGGATATCATTTATATGGAATTATAGCACATGTCCCAATATCATCCACTGTGTACAGATACCTTTTTGTGTAATAACAGTACAAAAAATGTGGAAGAAAAGGGTGCACGCACAGCGTGTACACTCTGGTGTGTGAGTGTTCTGGGGGGTAAGGAATTATTTAAACAGCATCTGTATGGTTTTCTTTCCTACTAATATAGATCTGAGCAAATATGGTGAAAATGTGAACATTTCCTAAATCTGGGTCATGAGGATGCATGTGGGTTGTTAAAACACTCCCAGTGCATTTTTGTGTGTTTGCAATATTTCTCTCTCAAAATGTCTGGAAGATTCTATAATAGGCTAATAACAACAGTTATCTTACAGGTAGCATTATTGGTATGTTTTTTTTTCTTTTATTTGTTTTTTTTTTGTATTTTTCTAAATTTGTGTCATTTTTACTATAAACAATTTTAGTGTGATCAAAATAAAAACAAAATGTTTAAAAATCGAAGCATAGGTGAAAAACCTTTGTAAATTGTCCTCGTTGTATCAGCACACCCTGCCAATGATTCTTGTGCTCTTTCCTGGGTGAGAAACTGTGGGTTTTTATAGTTTTAAACTTTTTAATCTCCTTAACAATGCGCAGAAGTAGACACTATTATTATCACCACTTTGCAGATGGAGAAATTTAGGATCCAAGAAATCACGGAACTTTCTGAGACAGTAGAGCCCATAAGAGCAGAGATTTGAGCAGAGAGGGTCTCCTGGGCTCTGCTGCAGGGGTGCAGCTGAGGGAGCCGGGGGGCCGGGCCTGCCCGCACCCAGCGTCCGGCAGGAGAGCCAGGTGTCACATGCTGACCGGACTCCTGTCTCTCTTAGGTGGGTGCTCCGTGAACCTAGCGGAGAGAGAGGCCTGACCTGCGAGTGGGGGCTGGTGAGTGAGCCCAGAAAGTTATTGCAGGGGAGGTGACCTTTGGGCCCCGGCGTGAAGGTCAAAGATCAAGGAGCGTCTTTACCTAGGACTTCCTCTGCACGTGTGCTTTATGTATGTTACCTCTCGACAGCCCTATTTATTCCAGCTGGTGCTGGAATAAAACCCATTTTACAGACAAAGAGTTTTGGAGAATTTCAGTTACTAGCCCAGGTTGAGGCTGACAAAGCCAGAATTCAAACCCAAATTTGCTGCCCAGATTCACTCTTTGCAGGCGGCTTCGACACCTGTGAGCAGTTGGGGGGTGGGGGGGTAGAGTCACAGTGTGAGCAAATGCCCGGGGCAGGATGGGGCCTGGCCTGCTGGGCTAGAGACTCAGGACACAAAATTCAAGAATGAAATCCCCCAGAGCTTGGCCCTCTGTGCGAAGGCTGGGAGGGGGAGCGGCGAGGCTGAAACCGCTGAGGCCTGCGTGACTTTCCCGCGGCCTGCCCCCACCCACCGGCTCTCGGGAGGGGCCCTCATTCGGGCCTTCCAGAGCTGCTGGAGCAGCAGTTTCCGGGCGAACGAAGCTCGTACGTGGGCAAGAGGTGAAAATCCTCTCTACTTTGGGGGGAGAGGGGGCGCCAAGATGTTTCCAAGGTGGCGTGAACCCCCTCGGAGAAGGGCCCCTGGAGATCAGGCATCCAGAAGCCACCGGGAGGCATGGGCCTCCCTCCTCGGAAGGAAACAGCCTCTCCCAAGCAGGCGGGAATTTGGGCTGGGCCTGGAACGTCTCCCCGGGGAGTCCGGGCGCAGCCCTGGGGCAGGGGCCAGGCTCGCCAGGCTCCTCTCCTGTGCCCATCAGCCCTTTGTCCCAAGGATCCCCTCCCTGTCCACTGCCTGGCTCCTCTCTTTAAATAAATCCAGGCTCCAAGCCTGGTTTGAAGAGAAGCTGGGGAAGGCACCGGGGATTTTCGGGCCGATAGTCCGTGGCCGCCTTGTGTTGTCAACGGCCCTGATCCGTGTGCCCAGTGGACTCAGAGGGTCAAGTTCGGGAAGTACATGTGGGCTCCCGGAAGGGAGGTAACCTCTGAACGCCCCCCCCTCCTGCTTTAGGTATGCGGCACGCCCTCCCCCATTCATCTCCATAAGGGGCCCCTGAAGTCTCCGTTTTCCAGATGAGGAAATCGAGTCTCAGCGGCATGAAATGACTTGTCCAAGGCCACCGTTCCTAAGAGGTGGAGCCAGAATTTGGCTTCAGGTCTCTCTACACCCAAACCCACACTCTGCCCCGTCCTCTCCTCTGCAAGCCACATCTGGGGTGTCCTGAGGTGACTCAACGTCCTTTCAGGTTCCCACTTATTGTAACCCTTAGCCAGGGAGGTGCCATTCATTGCTTCTTCCTTCCCTCCTTCCTCTCGGCCAGGCCCCATGCCCTGGTGGAGGATACAGATATACTTCCAGTTGATTATGATAAGATGTAAGTGCCATCCCAGGGCTCAGAACGAAGTGCTCCGGGAAACGGAGAGGTGGAAGGGAATAACTTCGACTTCAAAGAGCGGGGGCCATTTGGGAGGGGTCTTAGAGGATGAGTAGGAGTTCTCAAGGATGAGAAAGTAATGGCACATGGTAGATATCCAGGCCTTTGCCAAACAACCTGAGAGATCTCATTTGCACATTTCCCTCTCCCTGGGGGACAGTCTTTAGGCCTTTAAGCTGGGACAAGCAGAGACCTGGATGAATGTTTGGTCAATGCCAAAGTATGACAAACATTTGGAAAGTTTTGGAGAGGTCTGAGGTGGGCACCCAGGCTGTAACAAGCAGCACTCACTGCTCCAGAGTGAGGGTCTGGCTGAGCCAACTCATCTCCTCCCAGTCACCCCCTGGCTGCCTTCCCAATCTACTCCTCCGGCTGGTGACTTTGTTTCCAAACTCCAGAATCTGGGGAAGCAGAGAGGCCAAGAATCTGGCCTCCATAGGGTGGGGCAGAATATCCCAGAGTTGGAAGCATGTGGATTTGGAGTCAAAGTGACGTGCGCCCAAATCCCATATCTTCCTCTTAATATCAGTACTGACTTTCTTAACCTCTCTGAGCCTAGACGGCTTTATCAACATAAACAGTGATGTTAATACCAACCTCCTGGAGCTCTGGGGAGAATAAAGGAGGGGGTGGGCGCCCAAGGGCTGACTCTCGTAGACATTCTGGCAACACTAGCACAGTCCCTTGCTGCAATTCTGAACCCCTAGAAATCCCCCAACTGAACGTGTTTTCATAACTCTATTGGGGGCAAGACCTGGTCATTTATTCTTCGTGATAGGAAAAACCATGTATTTTGCTGCAGAAATGTGAGTATATTTGATTACAGTGGCTGACCAGGCCCCCACTGAGACATTACCTAATAGTCAATATATATACCAAGTCACCTTTCTAAAAATCCACGACATTCCAAATTCTGAATTGCCCCTGGCCCCACAGATTCCAGAAAGAGATTGTGGACCTGCAATGGGTTCCCCCCGTCTCTCCCCCGAAAGAGTAGCCGTGATGGTCAGTTCTCAATTAAAACGTGAGGACAGAAAAGTCACCCTAACTCCCCCTGCCTCTTCCTCTCCTCACCTGCCCGAATACAAACCCTATTCAGAAAGGGATCTCTCCTGTAAGGAGCAAGGAAAAGGGGAACGGTGGGGAAGTGGGCACAGGCAGGGACAGGCAGGACTCACGAGCATGGAAAGGATCCGGCTCTCGGTGATCAGAGACTTGTAAGGTGAGACCATGGGGAGACGCTGCGGGACACCCACCCGACGGGCAGGGACTAAGCTGCGTGGTGACACAGTACAGGGACAACAGGGTCGGCAGGGACTCTGCCCATGGCGGGGGGAGCCAAGCTGGTACAGCCCCTCTTGAAGACATTGCATGGTCACCACCCAGCAAAGCCACTCCTGAGTAGTGTGGGGCTTTCTAACGTTTCTGTCCAAACCTACAGTACCTACCCCCACCACACACACAGACACACACACACACACACACTGCTATGGGTTGAATTGTGTTCCCCCCCCCAAAAAAAAAATGAGTCCTGATTCCCAGTAACTCAGAATGTGATCTTATTTGGAAAGAAGAGACCATCAAGTTAAAATGAGGTGACTCAGGCCGGGCGAGGTGGCTCACGCCTGTAATCCTAGCACTCTGGGAGGCTGAGGCAGGAGGATCGTTTGAGCTCAGGAGTTCAGACCAGCCTGAGCAAGAGCAAGACCCTGTGTCTACGATTAATAAGAATAGAAAAATTAGCCAGGCCTGGGGGTGCACGCCTGTAGTCCCAGCTACTTGCGAGCCTGAGGCAGGCGGATCACTTGAGCCCGAGAGTGTGAGGTTGCTGTGAGCTACGAAGACGCCATTACACTCTACCTGGCTTGACAGAGCAAGGCTCTGTCTCAAAAAAGAAAAAATGAGATCATTCAGATGACTAATTCAGTACGACTGGTGTCCTCATCAAAAGGGGAAATTTGGGCACAGACACGTGCATGTAGGGAGAACACCATGCTAAGACGAAGGCAGAGATCAGGATTATATTTCTACCAGCCAAGGAATGCCAAAGATTGCCGGCAAACTGCCTGAAGCTAGAGAGACGCAGGGAACAGATTCGTCCTCCCAGCCCTCAGAGGGAACTGACCCCGCTGATGCCTTGATCTAGGACTTCTAGCCCGTAGAACTGCGAGATGGTACATTTCTGTGGTCATAGCTCCCAGTCTGCTACGGCAGCCTGGCAAACTAAGTTACGTGCATCTATACACACTCCTGCATTGAAAGTCATCTCCAGGGCGGGAGTTGAGGACAGCCAGGAGGAGCTTCTAGGGGATTCCAGCGGCATGGGGCGGGGAGAGGTAGCAGCAAGATGGAGGGATGTGGCTGGCGCAGTGGCTCACACCTGCAATCCTAGCACTCTGGGAGGCCGAGGCGGGCGGATTGCTTGAGGTCAGGAGTTGGAAACCAGCATGAGCAAGAGCGAGACTCCGTCTCTACTATAAATAGAAAGAAATTAATTTAATTGGCCAACTAATAGATATAGAAAAAACTAGCTGGACATGGTTGCGCATGCCTGTAGTCCCAGCTACTCGGGAGGCTGAGGCAGGAGGATCACTTGAGCCCAAGAGTTTGAGGTTGCTGTGAGCTAGGCTGATGCCATGGCACTCACTCTAGCCTGGGCAACAAAGTGAGACTCTGTCTCAAAAAAAAAAAAAAAAAAAAAAAGATGGAGGGATGTGCCCCCTTCCCTTCCAACCTCAAGCGCTTCTTGGGACTGAATTCTGAGGCTGTGTTGAGGTCTTCAGGGAGGGCCTTAGCGTCTGTCCAGAGCAACAGAGCTGACGTGCTGACACACAGCCCTACCCACTGTGCCTTGGAGAGGTTCGGGAGCTCACCTTGGGCCCGGCGGAAGTGGCAGAGCCTGGAATCCACGTGGGCCTCCTCTCGCAGCCCCCAGAGCCTGTGTTCTTGCAGCCACCCAACAACGTGCATCAAAACCAGCGCGACGCCCATTAGCACACCCACCTTCCTGCTGAGGAGACAAAACGCCCTTGGCACGCCAGAGCCCTGAAAACTCCCTCCCTGGGGGGTGGGGGGGAAGGGCTGTGTCGTGTGAAGGTGCTGGCTGAGACTTTTCTCTTTGCTTTCCTTCTAATGTGGTGGAGGTGATGCTCTTACAACAAGGATGACTAATGTTTACATCGTGTCTGAATTTTCAGCTACAATTGGGTGGGAGTGACAGAGAGAGTGGGTAGACTCGAGATCAGCCATTACTGTGACCTGGGGCAAGTCCCTGTCCCTTTTCAGGCCTCAGTTTCTCCAGGGGTAGCCTGGGCCAGCTGGGGCTGGCTGCAGGAGTCTGGGGCCCTCACCACCTCTGACTGTCACCTCCCTCACAACACAGCCGCTGTCCCCAAATCCTTCCACCCCTTAGTGAAATGTTCCCAAACCAGGCCTGGGACAGAAGACAATGTAAGGTATAAAATTAAGTGGTATTGAATCGCCCCGTAAGCAAATTACTCCTTTCCCAATCCTTTCTCCTGTGCAGCTGCTCAGCCTCCAACACCTAACACTGTTTAACAAAGGGACAGCAGGCTCAGGCTCGGATGGCAGGCTATTAGATGACACTTTTGTTTTCAGTATTTTATTTGTTTATGTGGACACATTCTATTTACCAAACTAATATTAGTTTGAAAGATATGGTAGTGATAGAAGATAGAAGATAAACTTACTTTTAAAAAGCAAGTAGTGGCCAGGTGCGGTGGCTCATGCCTATAATCCTAGCACTCTGGGAGGCCAAGGCTGGCAGATCGTTTGAGCTCAGGAGTTCGAGACCAGCCTGAGCAAGAGCAAGACCTTATCTCTACCAAAATTAGAGAAAATTAGCCAGGCATGGTGGCGCATGCCTGTAGTCCCAGCTACTCGGGAGGCTAAGACAGGAGGATTGGTTGAGCCTAGGAGTTTGAGGTCACAGTGAGCTAGGCTGGTGCCATGGCACTCTAGCCAGGGCAACAGAGTGAGACTCTGTCTCAAAAAAAAAGGAGTTGATGCAAAAATATGTGTTAAACAATTGTATACGCATAAAGGGCAAATCAGATCACACCCTTCTATATCTAAGACTCTCTAACGGTTTCCCATTCCCCTTGGATTAATTCCAAACCCCAAGATGTATGCCCCCAGCCCCTGGCAACCTCTCCCACTCCCTCTCCTCCACTCCCCTATCCCTCTGCAATTTACTCTAACCCGTCAACCTCATTCCTGCCTCAGGGCCTTCGCACCTGCTCTCCCTTCTGCTAGAATGTTCTCCTCCCTGAGCGCAGCATTCCCAGCTCATCTCATCATGCAGGTCTCTGCTCAAATGCCATTAGAGGCCCCACCTGGATCTCTGTCCCTGTCACTCCTGGTCCCCTTATGTTGCTTTATTTCACTTGTTGCACATATTCCTCTCTGAAATGATACTATTTTTAAAATGTGTTTACTTATTTGTATATTTTCCCCATTGGAATGTAAGCTCCTTGAAGACAAGGGTTTTGTCCGTTATCCTCAGTGGCTCAAACAGTGCTCAACATATAATAGGAATTCAACAAATGAATGGCAAAAATTGTAAGGGTGGGGGAAGAACTAGCCCGGGGGAAGAGAGGAGCTGAGGCCAGGCAAGACCGTGGCCGCCAGAGGCTCAACCCGAGGGCAGCTCTAACCTCGGCCTCATTAGTACCGGTCTACAATGCGCTGAACCAGCAAAGAAAGCCAAGCCGGTAACTATAACGGCAGAAGGAACGATGGAGTCATAACATCACTGTCAGGCAACTGTCCTTGTAATGACTGACTCAGACAAGAATCGTCAATAATGTTACAACCAGTGGGCAAAGGTTTGAGTGGGACCGAACTATTAATATTTACCTGTTCACAAAGAGTCTGCCACGAGATTACAAAGGAGGGAAGAGCATCTTTACAGTGGCAAGCCCAGCAGACGACACCTTCCCAGAGCAGAGGTAGGCCACCCGTGGGGGACAGCACCGCTTCTGCGACATTCCTGCCAAAAGACGCAGGACTTAAATCTAATCCCAGAGAATCATTGTAGAAACCCGGTCAGGGGCGTTTTACAGAGCAACTGGACTGTGCACTTCAAAAAGGTCAATGTCACGAAAGAGAAAGACAAACTGAGAAACTGTTCTAGATTAAAAAAGAATAAGGAGTGTGAGAATTAAATGCAGCACATTGAATGGAAATTTATTCTGCTTTAAGTGATATTATTGTAACAATTGACAAAATCAGAATAAGGTCTGTAGATTACCTAATAGCTTTGTATCAATACTAATGTCCTGATTTTGATAAGTATGCTGTGGTTATATAAAAAAATGTTCTTATAGAAAAAAAGCCAGCACATTGGAGTGTTTAGGAGAAAGGGACTTTATTCCTACAACCCATTCTCAAATGGTTCAGGAAAAAAGTAATAGGAAAAAAAACACACTGAGAGAAAATAACCAAGCCAAATATCAACAGCTGGGGGTGTGAGTAAAGAGCGTATAGAAATTATTTGTATTATTCTCACAATTTCTCAGTAAGTCTGAAATTAGGCTGAAATTAAAAGTTAAACAGGGCCAGGCTTGGTGGCTCATGCCTGTAATCCTAGCACTCTGGGAGGCTGAGGCGGGTAGGTTGCTCGAGCTCAGGAGTTCGAAACCAGCCTGAGCAAGAGCAAGACCCCGTCTCTACTATAAATAGAAAGAAATTAATTGGCCAACTAATATATATAGAAAAAATTAGCCGGGCATGGTGGCACATGCCTGTAGTCCCAGCTACTCAGGAGGCTGAGGCAGCAGGATTGCTTGAGCCCAGGAGTTTGAGGTTGCTGTGAGCTAGGCTGGTGCCACGACACTCACTCTAGCCTGGGCAACAAAGCGAGATTCTGCCTCAAAAAAAAAAAAAAAAAAAAGTTAAACAGAAAACAAAACTGGGAGAGAAATACGGCAGAGCCCTAGCACTGAGGGAGCTGTCAGATGGGTGGGGCAGAGCCCAGGGTCGCCTGTGTCCGTGTCAGGCCACGTTGGGCCACGACAGGCCACAGCTGTCCCCGATGGGCCACAGCTGTCCCCAGCAATCTTGCCGTGGGGCGTGAAGGTGATCGTGTCCCTGGCTCACACGGGCCTGCGCCAGGCCCTGCTGGGCAGTGTGGGAGGGAGGGGGCCTTGGGCAGGGCCTGCAGACCAGAGCCCTCACCCCTGCTCCGTGACCTTGGGCACATCACCCCCACTCTGCACCTTACTGTTCTCCTCTGACAAATCGGAGGGGAAAACTGGCAGCTCTCTGGGGTTTCTTCCTCCTCAAATGTTGTGATATTTCTAGAATCTCATCTGGGCAGAGCAACACATTTTTCCAGGGAGTGTAATTCCTTCGATGAGTGTGTTTCCTTTAGTTTAGCTAAGGAAGGAGGGAATAAAGATGCTGAGCAGAGTGGGGACCGGGCCTCCACCCAGTCCTGGGGGGCTTTGCTTCCCCACCTCTGCCCTGCCCCAGCCCCAGTCCCAGGCACCCATAGACTGAAATGCAGGTAAAATCCTCCCCCCAGGTCCCCATTTAGAAAGAGGCAGGTGGCAGGAACAGGTCAGTGACCAGAAGGTGACTCTGGTCCCAGCTCTGTCCAAGACTGGCAGCATTGCTCAGCTCACCGGTTTGCTCTTCTGCAAAACAGTCAGAGCCGTGCTCGGCTTTGCACTCAGCCATGAGGACACAGTGACTTCACCTCGGCATCCCCTCCGCCCCCCGGCACAGGGCAACTCCACATTGGAAGTGGGGTGCTCAGATGGGATCCCCAAGGCACCCCGAGAAGCCCCCAGCCCCGAGGCTCCTCCTCCCCCTCACAGCCTGTGTCCCCAGGGCCCCAGCCCCACGCAGACCCCCTGGCATCTGCTGGCACCACCAGAGACTCTAGCCGGGCTCAGGGTCATGGTAGAGGTCAGGGTGGCCTGGAAACGTACAGCCTGGACCTTTGGATGTACCCCTGCCCCTAACACACGGCAGAGACCCAGAGCACCTCCCTTAGAGGGGAAAGCAAGAGGTCCCCCTCCCGTGCTGGGCCCGTGTCCAGCACCTCCCAAGGGCGGGAGGCCCAGCCCCACAGCTTCCTCCTGGGCCGTCCGCCCAGCCTCCTGCCTCTGGCCTGTCTTAGCCGCCGTGTTCAGGCCTAAGGAAGCTGGACTGTGGGAGCGTACAAAATGGCGGGTGGAAACCTGAGCTTCCTTCCATCTCCTTCTCTATACCTGGGAGCTCCTGCCCCGGCCAGTCCCAGCAGCAGCTGTGGCCCTGAGGCTCTCCTCACTCACTTAATCAGTAAAATGGGGGGTAATCATTCATACCTCCTGCGGCTGCGATGGGGAGAAGGCAGGTTTTCCTATTTGCAGAGTGCTGCCCCAGAGGCCATTATCCTTGTTTTTGCCTGGCTAGCATGTGTAAATTACATGTTGCGTGTGCACCTTCTATGGGCCAGTGGTGTGCCCGAGTTTCCATGGGTTTCAGCTCACTGCATCCTCGAGACACACCAGTCTGGATGCGTCAGGAGACAGAAAAGGGCCTGGACCTCAGCTCCTTCGGGAATTTCATCCCCACCCACCTGGAGTGACCTGTGGGACCAGGTCCCCACGGCTGACCTCCCAAGGGTTATCTGACCTCTAGGTTTCAGCTCAGATGGGGCCTTCTGTCTGAAATCTTTTTTTTTTTTTTTTTTTTTTACCATTTAATTTCTTATTTTGAGATTATAGCCTGGCGCAGTGGCTCACGCCTCTACTCTCAGCACTTTCGGAGGCTGAGGCAGGAGGACGACTTGAGCCCAGGAGTTTGAGGTTGCAGTGAGCTATGAAGATGCCACTGCACTCTAGCCTGGGCGACAGAGCAAGACCCTGTCTCTAAAACAAAAAAACAAAACAAACTGTGGACTCACAAGAAGCTGCAAAAATAGCACAGAGAAGTCCCCCGTCCCCATCACCCAGCTTCCCCGAGTGGTGACATATTATGACACGGATTTAAATGCAGTATCAGCCACTAGCCTGGGACAAAATAGGTAACTTTCTGAGCCTCGTCTTCCCCACCCATAAAGTGGGGGTGATCGCCTTCACGGTGTCACGGTGGCAGGGGACAAGCATAGCTGGTGCTTGGAGGGTGTAAGTCCCCGGCAGTGGGTGGTGGTTGCAGTGATCGTTGGGGTGTACAGGCTGTCACGTCTACCCCCGGCTGCCGCTGGTGTGTTCACCCCCTTCCTCGCAGCACTACCGTGTGCTCAGGGGCCAACCTTCATGGCCGTGTCTCAGTGCCAGCACAGGGCCCGGCACACAGCAGGTGCTGAATAAATATGAAAAGATGGCGCCTCCTGCCAGGCACACTCCCCCGTGACTCATGGGGCCTCTCTAACGTCACCTTCGTTCCTGGCCGCGAGAGCATGGCAGCTGCAGGCAAGCCCCCCGAGTAGCTGGGACTACAGGCGCACACCACCACACTTGGCTAATTTTTTTCTATTTTTAGTAGAGATGGAGATCTTGTTCTTGCTCAGGCTAATCTCAAACTCCTGACTTCAAGCAAGTGATCCTCCCGCCTCAGCCTCCCGGAGTGCCAAGATTATAGGTGTGAGCCTCCACGCCCAACCCAGGCCACTCTTTGGTGGTGGAAAAAGCACTGGGCTGTGGGCTGGGAGGCCTAAGCTCAAGTCTTGGTGCTTAACTTGCTACAGGTTTTGGACACATCTGTTAACCTCACTAAACCTTGTTTTCCTCATCTATACAATGAGGTCGCCATGCGGGTAAAGGAGCTCATCATGCAAACAATGCTGGGTTAACCACCAAGTCTTGTGTTCACACATGCAAGGGATTGTCTTTGGCCTTGCTCTGTAACATTTATAAGCCAACACTCAGAGCACTGCATTTTGTGTGGGTATTTTTAGGTACATTAACTAAATTAACTTTTACACTTTGGTGAGCTGGGTGTTTTAATCTCTAGCACGCAGGCACAGAAACAAAACCAGCATCATGCACAGCTAGAATTCGGAACCCGAGTTGGCCTGATTCTATAACATTTGGCAAGATGCCGTCTGGGGTTGTGATACTGTGCCTTTCGCAGGGCTGAGTTCCTGAGGGCTGGATCTCTGTTGCTTGCAGCTGGCTGCCCTGTTCCACAACCGGTAAAGCCTCAAGGAACGTACATAAAGTACAAGGGTGTTTAGCCTGGGTCCTTAGTGTTCAATTTGCCCATTTTTTCCAAGGAGGAAATGAGAGCCAGAGAAAGGAAGGAACTTGCCTGAGCTCACCCAGCAAGTTAGGGTCAGAGCTAGTTCCAAAAGTCCATCCTCACCTCACCCTCCTCAAAGCTCCCTCTCCTCCCATGCTGCAGGGCCTCAGCGTCCCAGGAATCGGGGAACATGAGCTCGGGGGTCACCCCCAACTTCAAGGCTCATGGAGAAACTGCCTGCCGAGCTGCCCAGGGTGCCAGGGACCCCCTGATATGGGGCCCTCGTGTCCAGGACACCCCTAGGCAGCTTCTCCAGGCTCCATCCCTTCTCCAGATCAGTATTTCCAAAGTGGGGGGCACATTCCCAAAGGTACACAAAATTATTTAAGTGGTCACCGACTGGCACTGAATTACGCAGTGAGGGAGTTGTATGACTTTGTTTCCCTTTCAGCCTTTCTGATTCCATCCAGGCTTGGAGGAGAAGGGCTCCATGGGCTAGCCTTTCAGGCCCACTGCCTGCACCCCTCCCTTTTGGGCAAAGGGACTGGAAGAAATGCAGCTGGCTAGAATTTAGTGGTGTCGTTTTGTTTCCATCATGTTTATTTTCACCATTATAATCATGACGGTGATTTACAATGACTTTCCTTTTAAGGGAGAGATACAAAGTTTCTCCTGAAAATACATGCATTTACAGTTTAAAACAGTGGTTAAGAAAGAGTGTTAAGTGAATTGCCAGGTCCCTGTCACTTTGGCAAACACCGGAAAGCTGACTAGAATGGGGAGCCCCAGGGAGTGTCATTCGGGGTAACCCGCCAGGCCCTGATGGGATGGGGGTCCGGGGGACACGGTGGCTGGGAAAGGAGACGGGACTTGAGGGTCCCAGTCCCACCAGGGTCTGTTCAGTGTCACCTGAGCACCCGGCATGGGTGTTAACGTTGGTGGTTTCAAGTCTGTGGTCCCGGCAGGGAGGGGGCGGCCAGGTACCCGGGATGGGGTGAGGTGACTTTTCCTACTAGGTAGTTTTCGGGGGCCTTGCAAGGCCCGGTCTCCCAGCCTCAGTTGGGATCATCTGCTTTTTCCTCCTTGCCCCCAGGGAGAAAGCTGATGCCATCGCTCAGAATCGAACAGCATGGGGCCCAGTTGAATTCCTGAATTTTCCTATAGGAAAGGAGGCTGGTGCCAGCGTTAATAAATAAAGCCACTACAAACGTGGAGCGAGCAAAGGAGGCCATAGCCAGCGTTTCCCGCTCATTCTGGAGCCCTCTGTGATCATCCACATTCGGCTACAAGTGCCAGCCCAGCTCCCTAGGAGACACCCCGTTCTGTCCCCCACTACGGTGATGAGCATGCCAGCATCCTCATCAGTCACTGACCCGTGGCCGAGAGCCACACTAAGCCAGAAGAAACACGCAGACGCCTGTCATACGTTATGCATGTATCTACGAGACGCAGTCTGGCCTGGCAAGAATGTAAAAAGAAATCTGAATGGAAAAGCAAACACGCGTGTTTAATTTAATCCAATCAAGTGCTGACGCCATCTGGAAGTGGGGCAGATGTAGGTATCAGGTTTGTATAACTTGGATCCAGAGGTCATGGGTCAAGGGACCAGCCCAGCTGGAGGGCACAGGCCATCAGAAAGGGGGGACGTCCATCAGTGGCACAGGAGAACCGTGTCTCATATTTTGGTGAAACAACAAAAAAGCCTTAATTCAGTCCACTGAGATGGAAATTTCAGCCTGCGTGGTATAACCCAAGTTACCTTTGATGGCACAATCATTTTCTCCTTAGTAAGCTGCTTTTAACTCAGGAAGATTAGAATTTAGAAAACAGATGGTAAAAATAAGCCAACACCCATAGTATTTATACATTTGTGTTAAGTGTAAGTTAGGTCGAATTCTGTGTGTTGGTGCAGAAAATCCTGTATTTGTGATGTTTTAAGAACATTGAACCATTGAGTTACTCATGAATGTGATTGAGTAATTAACTTTAGTTCAAATTTTAAGTTAAAAACTTTAAGAGACTTTGACAATGTAAACATTATTAGAATATTTAAGAGGACTCCATACTCATTTTGCTTATGCTAGTTTTTTGAGATTTGAAAGCATTTTCTGAAATCCTTGGGAACATGTTGTTTCTTATTCCATAATAAATGGAATTCATTATATTCATAAGTGCTACTTAGAATATCAAAGGCAGTGCCATCCAATATAAATACAATGCAAGCTACATGTGTAATTTTGGTTGTTGTTTGTTTTTTTTTTTTTTTTTGAGACAGAATCTCGCCCTGTTGCCGGGCTAGAGTATTGTGGCAGCCTAGCTCACAGCAACCTCAAACTCCTGGGCTCAAGCAATCTTCCTGCCTCAGCCTCCCGAGTAGCTGGGACTAAGGCATGCGCCACCATGCCCAGCTAATTTAGATATATATATATATATGTATGTATGTATGTATGTATGTATTTCATTGTCCAGCTAATTTCTTTCTATTTTTTTAGTAGAGGGGGGTCTTGCTCTTGCTCAGGCTGGTCTCAGAACTCCTGAGCTCAAACGATCTGCCCGCCTCGGTCTTCCAGAGTGCTAGGATTACAGGCGTGAGCCACCACACCCGGCCTACATATGTAATCTTATATTTTCCAAGAGCCCCATTTTTTTTTAAGAGCTGGAGTCTCACTATGTTGTCTAGGCTGGACTCAACTCCTGGGTGATCCTCCTGCCTCAGCCTCCCAAGTAGCTAGGACTACAGGTGTGAGGGATTATCTTTGGCCTTGCTCTATAACATTTGTAAGCTAATTCTCTGAGCACCGCATTTTGTGTGGGTATTTTTAGGTATATTAACTAAATTAACTTTTACACTTTGGTGAGCTGGGTGTTTTAATTTCTAGCACGCAGGCACAGAAACAAAACCAGCATCATGCACAGCTAGAATTTGGAACCCAAGTTGGCCATACCTGAAAAGCCCCATTTTTAAAAAGCAAAAAGGAATAAGTAAACTCAATTATAGTAATAAAATGTTTTTAACCCAACATATCCAAAATATGATCATTTCAACATGTAATTCACATAAAATTTAGTAACGAGATATGTTACGTTCTTTTCTCAACTCATCTTCAAAATCTGTTGTATATCTTACACTTTACGCATCTCAGTTTGGACTACCACACTGTAAATGCACGTTTCTAGTGGCTATGGTATTGGACAGCACAGATCTAAGGGAATTTAATTAGCTACATTTGTAAAGGGTATTTATTATTTAAGGAGGTTTGTTCCACTTGATTTGCTCAAATATTAATCAAAGGATCCTTGCAAGTCATTATTAAAACTTACCGGGCTTATAAATACAATATGATTTGTATGTTGAACTCACACGTTAAGGAAAAAACAGATTTTTTAATTTGTTAATTTAAAAAATGAAATATTATTTTTAAAGTTACCACAAAGAGCCTTTCCAGCACAAAAGCAGCCCTTGAGGACCTCACCGACCGCGGCAAAGATGGGGTTAGTCACAGACCTCGGCACTGCCCTGGCGGGAAATGCCCAGCTCCTTGTCACTGCATTGTCTTGTCAGGTCTGGACAAACCCCTACAGAGCGTCTGCCCAAGCACCCCCATTCCACAGATGGAAAAGCCAAGGTCCAGAGAAGAAAAGAAGCACAGCCACGCAGTGAACTCAGGCAGGGCTGGGGCAGAACGTGGAGTCTCCTGACCCCACCCAACCTCCCCGGTTGAGGACTTCTAGTTCATTCTCTCTGCCCCTTCATCCCCAGTTGGCTGATCAGGAAACTAAGGCAGAGAATTTCAGGGTCCTGGACCCATGCCTCTGGGGAGCACCAGCGGCGCATAGGAGGGCTCAGACTTCCAAGCCCTCATTCAACAGCACAGACCGAGGCCTGCCCAGAGGCCAGCCCAGAGCCCGGGCCGCCGGGGCAGAGAAGGACCGAGCATAGCGCTGGGACTGGGCAGGGGTGTCCGCCGGTAGGCTACGCCAGGTCTGCCAGGGCCCAGGAGAGCCAGACTCCACCAGCCTGTGGTCCCCAGGGCAGAGCCAGGCACCCCCACCCCAGACATAGATCTTGGGGTGAAGGCCTGGACTCCCTCACGGGCCTCCTTCTCCGGCTACCTTTCCTCCCTCTTTTCCATCATTTTTCTTTCTTTCCTTTTCTTTTTCTTCTTGAAGGCCCTAAGCCCCTTTCCCCAACATGGCCAGCCCAACGCAGACCCCCCACACACAAGCAGACGGGGGTCACCCTTGCCCTCCGAGGACAAGGGCCTGCGGGATTGGGGCTGCCCGGCCAGCGTGGAGAGCACGGAAAGCTCAGGCAGGCCCCGGGCAGCATCGGGCCCTGGCTCCTTTGCGTGCAGTCTTCCCTCTACCTGGAAGGCCCTTCCCGCCGGGCCGCATGTCTCAGCAGTAGGACAGATGCCACTGGCGACCCCTAGGAGAGCTCACAGAGGTCGAATTTTTTTTTCTTTTTTTTTTTGAGACAGAGTCTCGCTTGTTGCCCAGGCTAGAGTGAGTGCCGTGGCACCAGCCTAGCTCACAGCAACCTCAAACTCCTGGGCTCAAGCTATCCTGCTGCCTCAGCCTCCCGAGTAGCTGGGACTACAGGCATGTGCCACCATGCCCGGCTAATTTTTTCTATATATATTAGTTGGCCAATTAATTTCTTTCTATTTTTTTAGTAGAGACGGGGTCTCGCCCTTGCTCAGGCTGGTCTCAAACTCCTGAGCTCAAACGATCTGCCCGCCTCAGCCTCCCAGAGTGCTAGGATTACAGGCATGAGCCACCCGCCCGGCCACAGAGGTCGCATTTGATGCCACCAAATCACATAGTGAGGACACGATGCCCTGCTCACAGCGCCCCGTCCTGCAGTCAGGAGGAGAATAAGCTGGGGAGCCCGGGGTCTGTGTCACCTCCCTCGCTTCCCTCTAGCAGAGGGGTGGCTCTGGGCCTTTATCTTCTTTTCACTTTTGCTAGAGCGTAATAGAAATTGGGTTTTGCTGCCACTTACTTTCACGCTTTCCTTTACCTTTTGTTTATGGCGAATGATACTGTTTTCCATTTACAATACTGATGCAAAGTTTCCTTTCAAAACTGAACTCGTACTAGTAACAACAAGTGAGTCAACAGAATAGCCACACAGTTTCAAAAACAAGAACTAGATAGCGCCCAGTTCAACGCCGGGTCCCCTGGCTGGCTGCTGGGCCGGCCTGCCCAGGCTCCGGCACCAAGAGCGCTGGGGCCGCCCTCAGTCCTGGCCCCTCGTTCCCGCTGGGAGGCTGCGGGAGGAGCTGGTCTGAAGCCCTGGGTCGGGGAGGCCCATGGCCCCCCGCAGACCTTTCGGACCTGGCTTACTCCCGAGCCTATGGCTGGGCCTCCCGGGGAAGGTTGGAGAGGGCGGCCTAGCTAGAGATCAGAAGGGAAGGCCACTCTGGGGCGATCTGTCTCAGCACAGGGGAAGAAGGCAGCTGAGCTCCCTGAGCTGGGGCTTTGCAGACTCTTGCAGAGCGAGGAGGTAGGGAAGCTGACCACCCCAACACCCCATTGGCCCCGGGAATAAGGCGCACAAATTCCCGCTCCCTGAGCCAGCTGGCTTTCCCTGAATCTGCAAGGCTAGGGGACATGGAACACGTGCCCACAGATGAGGACAGAGAGAATGTGCCCCTCAAGGCTCCCCACATACACCCTGTCCTCTGAGCCAGCCTGATGCCCCTGGACTGTGTTTTCCACGGTCTCCTTTGGCTCAGACCGAAAGCACTTGGCTCCCGCTGCAGTTTCCGCACCAGTTTCCCCATCCCAAAAATGTGGGAGCCCAACAGGGCAGGACCTCTGCCCAGCTCCGGCCAGCTTGGACCCCACGCTCAGCAGGGCCAGCAAGTATCTGGGGTGCACAGCCCAGCGTCCCGAGCTTTCTGGCCGCCTGATCCCCTGGCCCAGGTGGCGAGGATGTCTTCTTGGCACCTGGGGGCAGCTCAGGATGGGAGGAGGTGGCCCTTATGCTGCTCATTCCTGCCCTACACTACACCAACTTGTTGGGCCAAAGCCACCAGCGCCTGGCTGTCCGGAACTCCCCTGGGCTTCCCCGAGTTCTGTCTCTGGGCCTGCTCTCCTGTGAGCGACACGGGCCCCGTGGGCCCCGAGCTTCAGGTTTGGCATTGGAAATGCAATCGTCAGTGGCCCTGCCTCTCTGGAAGGTGCACAGCTCCTTCCTGGGGGTTGGCAAGAAATAGGAAGAGAAGTTGCTGAGCCGAGGGGTAGAAGGCGCGCCTCTCTCCTCAGACCCTGGGGACCCGCTGGAAAGACTCGAAGCATCTGCCTGAGTTATCTCACTCTCGGGCCTCTCAGGACTGGAGCATTGTCCAGGCACAGCCCTGGCCCCTCAGGGGCCTCCTGTGCCCCAGATGCCATTGGCACAGCTGGAGGCTCCCTGGGACCCGAGTATAGTCTTGGCTCATAGTCTCCAGAAAGGTGACCACGAGAAAATCACCAGAAAGGGAACCAGGAGGGCAGGACCCGGGCCCCCAGCACAGGAGGGGAGGGAAGGGGGCTACCTGTCAGGGCTGCCGTCAGCGATCCAGCGGTCACAAGGAAGAGCCACATGTCTGGGGCCATCTCCGACTGCTACGCGTGCCTGCCAGCGGGAAGCACCATCCTGGGGCCGGGCGGTGACACGGCCACTGTGTGCCCCTCTTGCCCGCCTGCTCTGCCCTTTGCTGTTCCTGCTCGAGCCTTTCTCTCCGCCGCTCTCTTACACGCATGCGACCCAACCCAGCCTGCGAGCGTCTCTCACGCCTCCCTGTTCTGCTTGTGGTTTTGGTCTCCAGGAAGCTGGGCTGGTGTTGCAGGGGCTGGTGGGGAGAGCCCAGCTGCCTCTGCTGGAGCCTCCCGAGCCTGGATGAACCCCAAAAGTCAAGGAGCCAGACGCGCACACGCACCCATGCACACGCACTTCCCTGAAGGTCTTCTAAGGAGAAGGGAAGGACAGGGGCCGTGCCCCGTTTCTGGGGCCAAAAGGGAGAACTGCTATGTAGTAGATGCTCCATCCATACGTGTTGGAAGAGTTGGTGACTAACCCATTTGTCTGTCCCAGTCCATGGAATCCGGCTCATGGGACTAAATCCCAAGGCTTCCCTTGACCTTGGGAGCAATGGGAAGGAGGAGGGCATGGTCTTGGTGCACTTTTGAGAGACAGGAGCCCAAGCCCCCACTTGGAGTTTCATAAATGGCAAGGGTGTGAAAGGTGGCCATTCCACACGTCCCTCTACACAGACGGCAGCCAGGCCCCCCGAGGTGGCACAGAAGGGCCAGCTCTCCGCCCCGGGCCAGGCAGGGCGTTCGCTGACAGGGGCCCCTGAGGATGAGCAGGATTCCATCCAGCAGCGGGGGCAGGAGGCCTCAGGGCCGGGGCCACCAGGTGTGTTTAGTTCTCCGCTGTGCTCCCTGTGGCGCAGACAGAACGTGCTGAATAAATGTCAGTTGAGTGGACACAGGAACAGACAGCATGGTGGTCCCCGCAGAACCCCAGAAGTGGTTGAGCCCAGAAGGGGACTGGTTCCAAATCCTGGCCCTGCTCGGTGTGACTCCATCTCAGGTGCCCCCTCCTGGCCCTCCATTCCCTGCATTGCAGCCTGTCCTTTCCCCACCCGGGACTCGGAGGGACTCCGCCTCCGCTGGGTCCCATCCTGGGGAAGCGCTTGGTGCGGCAGGTTTGGGGGCCACAGGGAGCCAGGCCGGTCCTGCAGGCAGTGAGACCCCACCCTGCCTTGCCCCTCCCGGCCCCGGCTGCGGCCGCCCCCTGGTGGCCAGTCCCCGGCGGCACAGGCCGGCGCACGGGGCCTCGGGCTCGGCTCAGCTGCAGAGACAGCGGTGCGTGGTGCATGGGCCTCTGGGGCGCGCTGGGTGGAAGGTGACGGGGCAGACCGCATCCCTGCCCTCAAGGAGCGCGCAGTTGGCAAACACGAGTGACCAAACCACAGGCCAGGGTGAGACGAACACAACGTGAGGCCTGCTGGTGCTGAGAGAAACACGTCTCTGCAATGAGCCAGGGAAGGAGGGCTGGACTGCCATTCCTGGTCACGTGGGAGACGGCCGGTTGGGGGCGGGGGAGGAAGTCCCCCATCACAAAACACCAAAAAAAATATTTTAAGTCATCTTTAAAAACGTACAACGGAGGCCAGGTGCGGTGGCTCACGCCTATAATCCTAGCACTCTGGGAGGTCGAGGCGGGTGGATTGCTTGAGGTCAGGAGTTTGAAACCAGCCTGAGCAAGAGCCAGACCCTGTCTCTACTATAAATAGAAAGAAATTAATTGGCCAACTAATATATATAGAAAAAATTAGCCAGGCATGGTGGTGCAAGCCTGTAGTCCCAGCTACTTGGGAGGCCGAGGCAGGAGGATTGGTTGAGCCCAGGAGTTTGAGGTTGCTGTGAGCTAGGCTGATGCCACGGCACTCACTCTAGCCTGGGCAACAAAGCGAGACTCTGTCTCAAAAAAAAAAAAAAGAAAAAGAACGTACAACGGAGATGGCAAGAAAGGAAGGGGAATAACCAGAGGCCCCAAATGACAATGAAGCACAAATCCCAAGAGAGGGCTGGGAGCGGTTGCCCTGAGGCTTCTGTGGGTCCAGGTGGGTGAGAACTGCAGTGTGATGAGCCTTCGCAAATCCCGGAGCTGAGCAACGTGGAAAACAAGATCAGAAGCCCCCAGCTAAAACAAAGGGCACTAAACCAACACCCATGGCCGTGAACTTGGGGAGAAAACCTCCCCGAAGGAGCTGGCACAGGACGTGCCTGGCTCAGCTTTGGCCCTGAGTGGAAGAGAAAGGACTGTCAGGCCTGGATGGCCCTGACCACAAGTCGGCCACAGATAAGTCTGGAAGTGGAATACACAGAACTTGTGTGGCAAAAAACAACAACACAACAGGAACCAACCAAACAAAGACAACGTAAGAATTTAAAGTAGACTATAGTTCCCCAGGCACCTGGCAGAAACCAATGGCGAAAATACCCTCAGTCCCTAAAGACTTCCCACAGAAAAAGTTCCAAGGAACTTCCAGAAAAATCATAAAGCACAGGACACAAGGCACTTTCAGTGAGAATGGCACAAAGCAGTAAACAAAAGAATCACACCTTCAAAAACTTTGGATATTGGAATTGTGGTATATATAATATGAGGATGGGCCGGGCGCGGTGGCTCACGCCTGTAATCCTAGCACTCTGGGAGGCCGAGGCGGGCGGATTGCTCAAGGTCAGGAGTTCAAAACCAGCCTGAGCGAGACCCCGTCTCTACCATAAAAATAGAAAGAAATTAATTGGCCAACTAATATATATATATAAAAAAAATCAGCCGGGCATGGTGGCTTGTGCCTGTAGTCCCAGCTACTCGGGAGGCTGAGGCAGGAGGATCGCTTGAGCCCAGGAGTTTGAGGTTGCTGTGAGCTAGGCTGACGCCACGGCACTCACTCTAGCCTAGGCAAGAAAGCGAGACTCTGTCTCAAAAAAAAAAAAAATAAAAAAATAAAAAAAAAAATATAATATGAGGATGTTTCATATGCTTAAAGAAGTAAAAGTTGGCCCCTGATGGTATAGATAAGAACAAGAGACTGTTAAAAATGACCAGGAAGATTAAAAAAAAAAAAAAGCAAGTAGTACTTGTATAAATGATGTAAAAACATAATATTTGAAACTAGAAATCCAAGGGACAGATGAAAGGGCAGATTAACGTAGCCAAAGGGAGAACTCATGAGCCGAACAATGGATCCAAAGCACTTGCCCAAAATGGAGTTCAGAGAGACGAAAGGATGGAAAATTTGAAAGAGGTTAAGAGATGTAGAGGGTGAACAAGGTCTTGAATATGTCCAATTAGAGTTCCAGAAGGAAATGGAAAATTTCCAGATTGATGAAAGACATAGTCCTCAGATCCTGAAAGCTCCCACAGCCCAAACACGATAAATAAATTTTAAAAAATCTGCACTTCTAGTAGCACTTCTAGTAGCAAAATGGTTGACTACTAGAGAGAAGATGGATGAACTATGAAGTAGAGTGGTCGATAATTTCTCAATATCAACAACGGAAGCAAGAACATCTCAAAGTGCTAAGAGAAAGTGACCATCGACCTTGAATATTTTCCAAGAATGGGGTTGAAAAGATACATTTTCAGGTAAAAATTGACAACATTTATGACTGACAGACCCTCACCTAAGGGGATTCTAGAGGATATTCTTTAAGGAAAATAATCCCAGAAAGAAAGTCTAAGATTCAAGTAGGAATGATGAGCAAAGAAATACATGAACACAGAAGTAGTTCAAATAAGCATTTTTAAAATTTTTTTTATATTTTGGAAGGAGTCTTGTTGTGTCACCCAGGCTAGAGTGCAGTAGCACAATCATAGCTCACTGCAGCCTCAAACTCTTGGGCTCAAGCGATCCTCCCTCTTCAGCCTCCCGAGTAGTTGGGACTACAGGCATAAGCCACTGCACCCAGCTATTTTTTATTGTTTTAGAGACAGGGTCTTGACATATTGCCCAGGCTGGTCTCAAGCTCTTGGCCTCAAGCTATCCTCCTGCCTTGGCCTCTTGAGTAGCTGGTATTACAGGTACAAACCACCTCACCCGGCTAAATAAGCATTGATTGCATAAAACAATTACAAAAATGTTTCATTTGTAAGGTTAGAAAATAAATGAGATAAAACTAAAAAACCAGAACATGATAACAAATGAATTGGTAAAGAGCAATTAGAGTGAGAAAGGTCTATTATTTGGTGGGAGGGCAAAATATTCACTAGCGTTTGAACTTGTTAAATTAAATGTGCATGCTAAACCAGCAGAGCAATACAGTGGAACCGAGTGGGGTGGGGAGGGAGCCTGCTGTAAAGCCAAAGAAGGCAGGAGAGGAAAAGAAAGAGATGCAACAGGAAGAACAGGCCAAGCAGAAGGATGGGTAGGTTTCAGCGGGTAGATCGGGTGTAGGGTGGTGAGAAGGGTGCTCCTGGCAGGGGGGACAGGGTAAGTAGGGGCAGGACAGTGTAACGTGAGTGTTCCTGGGGCTGGACTGACATGCCTCATCCCAAGCTGCCCGTGTTCCACAGACACCACGAACCTTCGAACAGGAAGCTCGAGGTTGTTCCCAGCTGGGTGTGCAAATCAATGAGCTCGTTTTTATTTATAACTCTTGGAGCCAGGACCTTCTGAACTCAATTTGCAAGGGGCACCTAGTGGCTCTGTGTCCCGTGGAGAGCCCAAGCATTTTTCGCCTAGACCTTCTCTCTCTCCTGACCTTGGCCCTGCAAAGTGGAATAAGCAACATGACCGAGGGAAGCCTGACTCTCTGCCCAGAGGATGACAGGAGCTAGAACTGCACACCCCACACCCCGCCACGTGGCACAGGGGGAAGTTGAATGCTGACTGGTGCTTATGGAGCACTTCCTGTTGTGCGGGACACTTCACACGGAATGTTTCCGCTCAATTCTCACAACCAAGTAGGTTGTATCCTTAGCATATCCTTGCAGATAAGGACACTGAAGTTAGAGGGGTTGTTTGCTCAAGATCCCACAGCTAACAAGTAGTAGGGCTAGGCTCTGGATCTAAAACCCCAAGTTCTTAACCACAAGCAAGTCAGCCTCTTGGGGATGGAGAGTTATTGTCTAAGCATGAAGGCTTTGGCTGAAGAAGACACGTAGGCTCTGGTTCTATCAGACCCTACACTTTGCACCAGCCCTGCCCCCAGCCCAGGCCAAGCCCACTCCTCAGTCTCAGGAGTCCTGAAACGCCTCAGTCCTGACCACAATCTCCAAACCAGCCACAGCCAACACTTGTCTTTCCCGAGGCCCAGAGTTTCTACCATAGTCTAAATCTTCAGCACCTAAACGTGTATACATTGTCACTAATCACTTTGTCACTCATTCAGAACAACTTTCATCATGCATTCTAGGTGCTGGGGACACAGCACTGACCAAAACAGACAAACATTTCTGTTCTTGCAAAGCTTACATTTTAGTGGGAGAGAAACGTAATAAATAATAGACATAATAAATAAGTAAATTATCTGGAGAAAAGAAATAGAGCTGCATAAAAGGGGTTAGAAGTGCCAGAAAGCGGTTTTGATTTTTTTTTTAAATAGAGTCTCACTCTGTTGACCTGAGTAGAGTGCCGTGGCATCAGCCTAGCGCGCAGCAACCTCAAACTCCTGGGCTCAAGTGATCCTCCTGCCTCAGCCTCCCAAATAGCTGGGACTATAGGCATGCTCCACAATGCCCAGCTAATTTTTTCTATATTTAGTAAAGACAGGGTCTCGCTATTGCTCAGGCTGGTTTCAAACCCCTGACTCCTAAACTCAGCGATCCTCCTGCCTTGGCCTCCCAGAGTTGCTAGGATTACAGGCATGAGCCACCATGCCTGGTCAAGGGGTTATGATTTTAAATAGGGTAATATCTTAGCCTGGCTTCCTCCCTGACAAATAGAGCCTAGGATGCAGGGCTTGTTTGCAGATGGGTTATTTGGGAATGTCATCTCGGGGAACAGATTGAGGAAGAAGGAGGACTGACATAGGAACAGAAGGAAAGTCAGTAAAGGATGCGTCATTGAATTGGCCACACCCTGGGCAGCTAGTGCTCGAGCTCAGACTTCTGAAATGGATCTCAGAGCTGCCTGCCCCATGTGTAGCCTCCCTGCCTCCCACCCACTGCACCAGCACTGCTGTGGCAGACAGAGAGCAGGAAAAGGCACCCTGTCCACTTGGTAATTGGAGGCCTCCCTTGTGGTTGAGCTTCTCTGCGTTGACAGAACATAAAGACAGAAAGAACCGCCTGCTTTGCGCCCATCCACATGCCTCCGCCCCAGATACCCTGTCTCTGGTTTTCCAGTCTTGCTCCTTCCAGGCCCTGCCCAGGAGTCTATGTATGTCCACACCTCCAGCCACTTGTCCTTCCACATACAGCTGGTGACCAAAGGTACGCTCCCATCTCTGCCCACCGCGAGGATTTTCATCATCATTGTCCCTCAGAGCCACCTCTGAGTGAGGCTATAGCGCACTTCTCTCCATTTCTGGTTAGTAACAGCCTATCGTGCCTCCCCATTTGTGAACCAGGCATGAGGTTTTCCTCTTCTGTCAAAGGGAGCTCCCTTGAGGCCATAGAGATGTGAGTTAAAAGAGAAGTACAGGCCGGGCGCCGTGGGTCACACCTGTAATCCTAGCACTCTGGGAGGCCAAGGTGGGCAGATTGCTCGAGGTCAGCAGTTCAAAACCAGCCTGAGCAAGAGCGAGACCCCGTCTCTACTATAAATAGAAAGAAATTAATTGGCCAACTAATATATATAGAAAAAATTAGCCAGGCATGGTGGCACATGCCTGTAGTCCCAGCTACTCGGGAGGCTGAGGCAGCAGGATTGCTTGAGCCCAGGAGTTTGAGGTTGCTGTGAGCTAGGCTGACGCCACGGCACTCACTCTAGCCTGGGCAACAAAGCAAGACTCTGTCTCAAAAAAAAAAAAAAAGACCCCTTTACATTCTTAAAAATTAGAGAG
The DNA here is from genome assembly GCF_040939455.1 of Microcebus murinus. Taxonomy (NCBI): domain Eukaryota; kingdom Metazoa; phylum Chordata; class Mammalia; order Primates; family Cheirogaleidae; genus Microcebus; species Microcebus murinus. Next base: position 14,785,682 of record NC_134107.1, read on the forward strand.
GACCCCAAAGAACTTTTGTTTATGTGGCTTATATCTACTGATATTTATCATATTGGAAATTAAAACTGAGAAATTTAACATATTTATTTAATACATTTAAAAATAGCAACAATAAACTCGTTGCATGTTAACATAAATAACATTTTATATGAAAAATTACTATATATTCCAAACCCCTCAAAATGACTGGGAAGAGTGGCATTGTTTTACATTTTTGCAAATCTCTTGAACATCTGGCTTTGTAGATTCTCATATCTGCTTCTTTACTCAATCTGTTGAGATATGTTGTTTTGGCTCAAGTATATGGAAAAAATCTGATCTCACAATATGCAGTTGGTAAAAGGAGAAGTATATCAATAGCCTTTTTTTGAGAATTGTAGATATTCTTCTCTGATACTATAACAAAATTTGACAAGTGATAGTTTCTAAAGGTTAGTACCAATATGGAATCTGAAATCATACCAGTGACCTTTTATACACTGTTAAATTAAAATCCATCGGTCTATTTTGCACTTTGAATGGCTTCCGTATCCATGCATGATCTGTGATAACACACATCAGTCATTTTGGAAAAATACTGTTTCACAGAGTTATACCGATCTTCCAAATGTTGACATATTTCATTACACAATATCAAGAAATCACATTCCTCGATGTCATCTTTGATCCCACCAGAAAACTTTAAGCATCAGGACGATGTCAAGATCATGGCAGCAGATACCCATTTTCCAAAATTTCTAAAAGCTCAAGTTTCATCCTTGGCAACCAATACTGTCGGTTGTTTTCTTTCAAGTGACAGGCTCACTTCATTCATCTTCAAAAAATTTGCCTGCCAGATTCTTAAGTCTGAATAACCACAGTTTCAAGTAAAAATGGTGTTCCATAAAAAAAAAAGAAAAACAAGTCCAGCTGGCAAACAGGAGAACAACACAAGTGCGTTCCCCGGAGGCAGCCTCTAGGCTGGGGTGTTCAGTAGGAGTGAATGCCGCCTACTTCTCCTTTTGTCACAAAGAATATTAAAAAGCCGTGTATCTAAGGATTGTGATTTAATAACATTAATAATTGTACCTGCTTCATTGAGGACATTCTTAAGTAAAACCAGCAATTCCTCCCCCTATTTTGACTCTGAGAGCACGGGGTAAAGGACCCAGTGGCTACTAGCGCAGATTGGTGGCACCGCTTTGATTCATGCAAAGGCACAAGCACTTTCACCCACCATTGCTTTTGCACCAGGCAAATTATGCCAATGCAAAGGGCCAGTTGTGTCTTAACACTGTTATGTGAATAATTTTGACCTTCCGGGCCACTGAAAGGGCCTCGGGCATCCTTAGGGCTCCATGGATCCCACTTTGAGAGGGGAGGGAAGAGCTGTGGTGCTCAGAGCTGACACTCAGCATCTCAAATCCCCTAGTTCCTCTCCTAGGCATTGCCTGAGACGTACAAGCCCTCTTTGAGGGGCAGCCCAGCTGTCTCTTGCCCCCGATGTGTAGGATTCCAAGGCTGTTCGCCACCCTGATCGGTTCCCATTGAACCTTCCAGTGTGGTGTCTGCTGACCCCAACACTCCGCGCAGGAACCGATCCGCCTGGGGTCTAGCAGAGTGATGTCCCGGTGCTAACTTCGACCTCTGTGTAACAATCAAAGCCTCAGAACTATGTTAGAGGAACGCTAGAAAATTAGGAAAACAAAAGAGAATCACCTATAGCCACATCACCTTGACAACCACGTGGCTTAGGGTGGCCTTAAATGTTGACACATCCTGAATTTACCACTGATGAACATCCCCAAGTGTTTTTTTTTTTTTTTTTTTGTCCTGATGCTGTGGAGCCACGTCACCCTGGCCCTTCCCAGGTGGGTGTGAAGACTCCAAGAGGAGGACCTGATGCTCAGGTCTGTGCACGCCATGCGCACACAGCTGCCCTGTCCGCACCTGGGGGCTGGGTCCACCGGCCAGCTTCGTGGGCTCTGCACACAGGCTCGCCCGTGTCTATGGGCTCGCACATAAACTCCCCTAATCGGAATCTGAATCTTGAACTACGACTCCCGACGGTGAAGCCGCACCCACCGATGACGCAGCCCTGCTGTATCAGTTTTCCCGGCTGCTGTGGCACACTGCCACAAACTTGGTGGCTTAAAACAACAGACGTTTATTCTCTCCCAGTCCTAGAGGCCAGAAGTCTGACATCAAGGTGGCAGCAGAGGCCGGGCGCGGTGGCTCACGCCTGCAATCCTAGCATTCTGGGAGGCCAAGGCGGGCGGATTGCTCAAGGTCAGGAGTTCAACACCAGCCTGAGCAAGAGCGAGACCCCGTCTCTACTATAAATAGAAAGAAATTAATTGGCCAACTAATATGTATAGAAAAAATTAGCCGGGCATGGTGGCACATGCCTGTAGTCCCAGCTACTTGGGAGGCTGAGGCAGGAGGATTGCTTGAGCCCAGGAGTTTGAGGTTGCTGTGAGCTAGGCTGACGCCAGGGCACTCACTCTAGCCTGGGCAACAAAGTGAGACTCCGTCTCAAAAAAAAAAAAAAGGTGGTAGCAGAGTTGTACCTCCTTGAGAGTCTGTAGGGGAGAATCTGTCCCTGGCTTCTTCCACCTTCTGGAGCCGGCGGGAGTCCCTTGGCATCCTTTCGCTTGTGGCTGCAGTGTCTTTATAGTGCCTTCTGTTCTGTGGGGGTCTAGCTAACCTCCCCCCCGCCCCCCCCCCGCCTTTCTCCTATTAGGACACTGGTGACTACAGCTGGGGCACACCCTGATGACCCAGGCTAAGCCCCTCCCTTCAAGATCCTTAGTGGAATCAAACCTTTTGCTGTGCAAGCTAATGTTCATAGGGCCCAGGGATTAGGGTGTGGACATCTATTTTGGGGACACCATTCCGCAGACATCCATAGCAGCAGTTTTCAACAAGGAATAATTTTGCGCCCCGGGGACATTTGGTAATACCTGGAGAGATATTTTTTGGTTGTCATAACTGTGAGGAGGGAGTGCGGCTAGCATCTTGCCACGAGGCAAAGGATACTGCTAGCCACCCTGCAGGGCAGGGGACAGCTCCCCAAGACAGGGCGTCAGCCAGCCGGAGTGACGATGGCGAGACATCTGATTTATAATAACGATTTATTATTCCAGCATACCCTAGCTAAAAAGTTGCTTTTTAGCTAGGGTATGCTAGCTAAAAAGTATGCTAGCTAAAAGCTAGTATGCTAGCTAAAAAGTAATTCCCACCTCTTTATCTGGCTTCATTTTTCATTATAGCCTTTGTTTTGTGTGGCGTTAAATCTATTCTACATTTATTTGCTTGTTGTCGTCTCTCACGGCCACCAGCATATCAGCTCCACGGGGGCAAAGGTTTCTATTTCATTCACCGCTGTTTCCTCAGCACCTTGAACAGCAGCCAGCACTCGGCTCGCAATCTCTAAATATTTATCGAATTTAGTTATTAGCTGATCGAGGTGTACACATTTCCTGAGCCCTCACCACATGCCAGCCAGGGTGCTGGGTTATCTCGTTTTGATACGAAAACCCTCTAAGGTAAGGATTGGTATCCTCCTCTGTTCTTCAGGTAAAGAAACAGAAGAGATTAAGCTACTTGCTGAAGATCACACATCTCTTAAGAGGGCAACACAGGGTCCTTTCTCAGGTGACTCAACCCCAGAGTTTATTTCCTTAGAGCAGGCGTCCTCAAACTACAGCCCGTGGGCCACATGCGGGCCGCCTAGCACATCTTTCTGGCCCTCTGGGTGTTTTTGCCGCCGCTGCCCGTCCTGCTTAGCAGCCGACTCGTCCCGGGCCCACAGTGCGCACTCTCCAACGGTCTGAGGGACAGTGAGCTGGCCCCCTGTTTAAAAAGTTTGAGGACCCCTACCTTAGAGCAATGATTCCCTTAGAGAGGATGTGCCTCCTGTGTCCCAGGCATGGTGACAGGCACTGAGATACACAGATGCGGAAAACACAACCCCTGTCCTCAGTCGTCTCTAGTCCATGGAAGAAACAGGCAAGTCGGCGGGCAGTTATGACGTGAGTCACTGCAGGGAGAGATGAGGGGTAAACCAGCCTTGAGAAATCAGGGGAGGCTTCTCAGAAGAGGTGACATCTGGGTTAAGTCCTGAGGGACCAATATTAATGAGTCATGGAAAGTTCTAGCAACACGTGCCAAGTTCCAGATGAGAAAGAGCTGGAAGCTGACTGTGGCTGAGGGCAGAGTAGGGCAGGAGACTGGAGAGCGAGCAGCGGGAGATGAGGCTCATTGGCTCAGCAGCGGTCAGTCCTAGAGGCCCTCAAGTTGGACAGAGGAGTGGGGACTTTATCCTGAGAACCAGGAAGGGGCCTTGCAGGGTTTCAAGCTCTCTGGCCACAGTGCTGAACAGGAACCAAAAGGTGCTACTGCCCTGGTCCACGCAGGGAACACTGGTTGTTCAAACGGGGCCAGCGCTGTGGGGTGGGGAATTGGTGGGCGGCCACAAAAGAGAGTCGCAGGGCAATGAAACGTGGGGACAGGACCCTCGGGATATCTGAAACAGGAGGCAGGCAGGAGAGCAATTGGTTTTCTAAAAGGTTGGTGAGAACAGACATGTAATAAAAGGATATAATAAGAAATAGCCATCACTGGTGAAATGTTGCGGCCCCACCCAGCTCCCAACCTGTGGGTGGCCTCACTCAGGTGTGAAGGGGACAGGGAAGACAAAATAAGGATGCATCCTCTACTGTCATCTTCCCCACTGGGGGCTGTGGCTTTCCACAGTCGATGTGGCCCTGGGAATGCCCTGCTCATTCATCCTGGTGTCATAGTGCAGGGAGTAGTTGAGGCAGGCCCACGAGGACATTAGCTACTTCTCCCCACGGGGCCAGGTCCCTAAGATAGGGGCCGCCACAGAGGATAAGGAGATTGATAGGAGATAGAGAGAAATAAAAGAACACACAGAGTCTAAGGTATAGTTTATAGTTTTATATGAAAAGATCAGATATAACACAGCGGGGTACTCAGGAGACTGGCGTATCCCCACGAACGTCCAGCAATATGGTTAGATTCGTACAGGTTTTTATAATCACAGACATCAATTACCAGTTGTCAGGGTAACATAGTTGCATATCAGAGAATGCAGTTGCTAGGGGAGACAGGTAGTGTGTTGGGGTTCAAAAGTCCTCTCAAAAGGCTTCTATCTATCTAGGTGAACAAACAGGTACAAAGTCTTTCAGGGGCTAAGTTCTAAGAGGTAGTTGTCAATTAACAAAGATATATCAAAAGAGGTATAGTGACTCTTTATTTCTTTGATTTGTTATAGTGGAGTTAAAGGTAGACAGACAGGACAGAGCAGGAAGCCCATCTCTATAAAACAGGTTGTTTATAACCACCGGGCGCATGTCTGGGCAAAAGGCACTCATTGTCTCCGGCTCCCGTCCTGTGGGCCATATTCACCTTGCCTTGGGTCTTTCAAGACACAGGGAAGCTCACAGATTTTGAGATACTGGGAAGCCTTCCTGGGAAACATCCCTACCAGAGATCTGAGAGCTCTCCCATGATACCAGCCTCTAATAAGCAAACCATTGAGTTCACACATTCCTTCAGGGCAAAACCCTGCAAACTCCTGTTTCTGTCTTTAATGTAGCAATATTGGGTTATACAATAAAATAATGATCTTATGAGCCACATCTCATCAATTCCTCAGTCATATTTTCCAACATCAGAGGCCTGTGAATTTGCTCTCTTCTGTGCCTTTCAAGGCACCTGGCTCTCGGGGTGGTCATGGGGATGGGGTCAGCCACGTCCTGCAACAACACAACTAGACTGATGACACTCTGTGGGCAGCTACATGCTTCCATCAGGAATAGGAGTGCTGCGAGAACAACTCCACTGCAGGTTACATGCAGCTCCTGGTGCACCTGCTACACCCAGGGCATGCTGGGATTGAACACCCTGGCATAAGAAGCTGCTGTGCATGGCCCCTCCTTGCTCCACTGCCACTATGCTTTTATCCAAGTGGCTCAGTTTTTTGGTTTCCACCTTTCCTCAAGCAGAGGATCCCCCTCCAGGTACAGGGCGGAGGTTGGCCAGGTATAAGAAAACTCCAAAGTGTTCTATGTGCGTGGCAGACCTTGGCTAGGCCTGGAAGATAACCTTGCCCCCGCTGCAGGGGCCTCATCCTGGTCACCCTTACAGAGTCGCAATGAAGCTGTGCATATTTGACGTTCACCCGTAACTATTTAACCTGTGGAGAGTGTAGCAGGGCAGCACTGGGGCATTATTAAGAAATTGTCCCTGGAAACCTGAAGTGAGATCAAGAGTTCATTGCTTCATTTTTTCAACCACATGAGTTAACTGTGCTGGGTTTTAGAAGGTGGGACTGGGGACCTGAGAGGATAGGCAAGTTCCACTTTCGAACCTCCCAAATCCTGACATCTCTCCCCTGGCACGGCAACATACCATCAGCAGGAACTGGGAGATTCCAGAAGCCACTTCCATGTAACCTCCTTACTGTGACCCCTCGATGAATGCTGCTGGCAATGTAACCTATGAGCTCCTCGCGCTCAAGGGCAGCTGCAGATGGACGTAGGCGAAAAGGCTCAGGTGCACCCTCCCCCGCCCAAGGTGTGTGCAGGACCACTTCAGCATGTCACTGCGCCAGACAGGGTGGCGGCCACTTGGCTCTCTGTGGGCATGCAGGCGCCCAGAGTTGCCGAAATTTCTGCAATTTTAAGAGGAGCCAAAAATCTGGATTTTCACGTGAATATTTCTGAATTTTTAAAGAGATAACTAAAAACTTTTAAAGATTTTTAGATTAAAAAACAATAACAAAACCAATACCCAAAACTTGACACCATGTGGCTAACTGCTATCTGGACCAAACCACATAGACTTGTGGGTCACGGCCATGGCCCACCAGCTCTGGGGCTCCTCTGTACTGAAGTTTTGCTCTCATACCGTAATCCGTGTTGTAACTCGTGCCCTGGGTGACAGTCATGTCTACCTTTACGACACCACTTCCCCTGTGAGAGGCAAATCACCCACACTTTCTCCCCAGCTGAGCGTGTCCCTGGGACTTTCCCTGTGAGCCCATCCTAGTCCCTGTCCCCACCCACCTCAGGGATGGAGCCTGGGCAGAAAGGAAGAACCTGCACTCCTCTTTTGTTTGCTGCTTTGGTGTCCTCTCCTGCTTTTTCTCTGCAGGCCACACTGTTTCTAGAAACCTTTCCTTTCAGCCACCACCTGCTACGGGTGCCTAACAGTACATTAGCACTCTTGTTTGTAAGGCTCAGCCCTCTGCGATGGCTTCTGTCACATCTGCCAGCCTAGTGACATTGCCGAGAGAGGAAGGAGCTGGTCTGATGTGACCTGGGCTTTGTCACCACACCCCTGTGGCTAGAGATCACAAACTTCCTCCGAGTAGGCATGGAGGTGGCTTGACCAGAGCATCGTCCCTCCTCCCGGCTCTGCCTGCCTCCCCCAAAGCACGTGGTCCCTGATGACAGCGACTGAAACAGAGCCTGGGGCGGACAGCTCTGCTTTCTCACCATCACTCCCCAGCCTTACACCTCCACGGGCCGGTCCCATCCACCACGGCCCGTCTTCCTACCTGATGTCACATGCTAAACGCCCACCCTTTTGCTGGTGTCTACCTGCAGCTTTCAAGAGACTCAGTTCATTTTAGCTTTTAGCCTTCTTGATGGAATTCCTACAAATCTTGCCTTGGGACACTCCTTCCATTCATTTATTCAGCCAGTACTTACTGAGCACCTACTATTTGCCAAGCACAGGCAGTCACTGGGAATAAAACAGTGAAAAATTAGACAAGGTCCTTGATCCCGTGGAGGGTCCGTTCTACTGGTGGAGACAAAAACCAGTAACTGAACAAGTAACACATGCTCTGAAGACCTTGAAACAGGGTGGTGTGACAGAAAGGATGCAGAGAGTCCAGTAGGCAGCTACTTAAACAGGATGATGCCAGAAAGCCCTCACGGAGAGAAGACATTTCAGCTGAAACCTCAACAAAGAGAAGGGGCCAGTCATGCACAAATCCGGAGGAGGAGCAGTTCTGGCAGAGGGACAGCAAAGACAAGGCCCTGGGGCAGGAAGGAGTTTAGCGTGCGAGAGGAACAGAAAGGTCAGATGGCTGAACTTGAGTGAACTTGAGGCTGAGACCAAGTCAGAAGAGGGCAGAGGCCAGAGCCCCCTGGGCTTGCAGGTCAAGGTGACGGCTGGCTCTTGTCCTCAGTGTGTCAGAGGGCTCTGGGCAGGGCCGTGCTGAGGCCCACAGTGATTTAGTCTGAGGTCAGCGGGCCTCTCAATCCTGATGCACGTGTGGCTCTCTCTGGTGCCACAGGCGTCTTGAAGGTGCCCCACTTCCTTCCTCAGTAGCATTTGCACAATCCGAATTGCACTGTCACCCAGGAGCCCAGGCAGGGGTTTACCCCTAGGTCAGTTACCATGGACCAGTGATCCTCTGGCCCCTCTGCTCACCCCCCACTGGGCCTCAGTCTCTGCATCTGTGAAGTGGGCACCTGCAACGGTATGATGCTGGCCTTCCCAGTTCTATCAGCCTAGCTTTAGATTCTGATTGAAGAGGATCCAGGGCAAGCAGGATCCCGGCAAGAAATGAAACTGAAAGTAAATATTCCTCTGGGCTCCAGGGATGCAGGCAGAGGGGGGAGGAGTGGGCGGAAGAGGAGGGAGATTTTTAGAAAGCTGAGTGGGCAGGGGCCCAGTGACCCAGGCTTTCACTTCTCCTAAACACCAGGCGCACCATGTGACGAAGGCAGCCGCAGGGACCAGGGAAAGGGGAAGCGAGGGGGAGCCCAGAGTTTCTCAAGAAGTCAGAGAGGGACAGGCTGAGCCGGGAGGGCTCAGAGGGGCGCCAGGAGGAAGGGGAGCTGAGGCAGTTGGGGACAGGGAGGAGACAGCAGGGCCAGTGGGGCGCCGGCGGGGCAGAGGGAGCCCTCACCCAATGCAGGCCATGTGTCATTAGGAAAGGGGGCAAGACTTAAGAAAGGGAGGAAAGAGGAGAGGGGTGGAAAGTTGGGGTGGGGGTGGCAGTGTGAAAAGAGGGACAGAAGGGGTCAGGGTCGGGCAAGGAGAGGGGAGAATTAGGGGTGAACCGGCTTGGGGCTTGGGTGAGGGGAGCAGCATCAGGGTTGGGAGGAGGGAAGAGGAGAGTTGAGAATTAGGGGGTGGTAGAGCCCTAGCAGTGAGCAGAGGGACCCAGGGTAGAGAAAGGAGAGGAGAGGCGCAGGGGAGGGGACGGGTAGAGGGGAGAGAAGGGTGGGCAAAGGGGTGAGAAAGGAGAGGAGCCGGTGGGACGGGAGGGGAAGGGCGAGGGCTGGGAAGGTGGGGTAGAGAAGAGCGTCGGGGATCGGGGGGCAGGATGCCGGCGCCGCGCGCCCCGGGGGAGCCCCGAGTGCCCGGGGAGCGCCGGCCACTGCTGGCGCGCGCTGCTCGGGGCCCGCGCGGGTGGCGGCGGGCGGCGGGCGCCGCGATCTTGCTGGTGCAGATGCTGGAGCGCGCAGCCTTCTTCGGCGTCTCGGCCAACCTCGTGCTCTACCTCAACAGCGCCGACTTCAACTGGGCCGGCGAGCAGGCGTCGCGCGCCGCGCTCCTCTTCCTGGGCGCGTCCTACCTGCTGGCGCCCGTGGGCGGCTGGCTGGCCGACGTGTACCTGGGCCGCTACCGCGCCGTGGTGCTCAGCCTGCTGCTCTACCTGGCCGCCTCGGGCCTGCTGCCCGCCACGGCCTTCCCCGACGGCCGCCGCTCCTTCTGCGGCGAGATGCCCGAGTCGCCGCTGGGGCCCGCCTGCCCCTCGCCCGACTGCGGGCGCAACTCGCCCAGCCCCTACTGCGCGCCCACCCTCTACGCCGGGCTGCTGCTGCTCGCCCTGGCCGCCAGCTCGGTCCGGAGCAACCTCACCTCTTTCGGTGCTGACCAGGTGAGTGGCACGAGGCCCGCCCCGACAGGAGGCCCAGGCGTGTGAAGGGAAAGCAGTGGGCCTGGGCTGACAGCCAGGAGGCAGGCGGTGGTGACCTCGGACAAACCACTTCCCCTCTCTGCTCCCGGTTTCCTTGTTTGAAAGAAGAGGGGTGCAAGCCCTGACAAAACCGATGGCAACAGCAATGGGAATAACTATAGTCGGCCTTCTTAGAGCTACACCCCAGGCCCCGTATGCCAGCCCTAAACACTTGTACCATTTTAACTCATTTAATCCTCTTCACTACCAGTGAGATGGGTAGTATTGTGCCCATTTTACAGAGAAGGACACTGAGGTTTCGTGGCATTAATCAACTTGTCCAAGGTGACATGGAGGGCCCACTATGAGCGCCATGTCTGTGTGTTATAGGGTTTGGGGAGCAGGGCAGGAGCAAGCCAGCCTCTTCCTACCAGCAGTGCCGGAGGTTGTCGGGTAGACTTGTTCAGATCCCAGCCATGCCCCTCACTAACTGGGGACTCTTGGGCAAGCACCTCAACCCCTAAGCCTCTCTCCCTTGGACAGAGGGTGGCACGTAGGAGAAATTCAATAAATATTTGCTAAGTGAATGAGTAAATGCCTAACAACATGGTTGTATTTTGATAGCTCTACTCAGCAGGCTATTAGACAATAATTTAGACTAATGTGTGATATTATTAAAACAAACCACATACGGTGTCAATGAGCAGAAGCAGGATGCAGAACTGCGTACAGATATGAGTACAGCCACGTGAAAAGGCTGGGTGTCAGCCAGAGCGGAGAAACTGAAGCAAGATTGTAACGCTAGTATGGCCAGGCCACTGGGCTTAAGCGCACTTCTTCGCTCATTGACTCTGTTTTTCAAATATTCTTTAATTGCAGGTAGTACGCTCATAAAGGGGACATTTTTAAAAGGATCATTTCATCCAGCAGCATCCACAGTCCAGCAGTGAGCACAGTTTCCAGTGTCCTTGCAGAGGGGTCCCTGGTCCAGCCTGTTTAGATTCCTTTGACAAGGGGGGGGGGCTCTGTGCCTCCAGGACAGCTCTGGCCATTTCTTATCCACTGTTGACCTTCCCTCGGACCAGGAGACCCTAATACTTTCCAGTAGGAATCTCCCATCTTCCCTTAATTCTGGTCTCTCGTTGACATCCCACTAGTGAGTGCCCCCACCCCAGGTGCCCTTAACCTGTGCACCTGTGCCCTTGACCCCACTGACCTCCCGAGGGCCTCAGCCTTCCCGCGCCCACTGTGGCAGAACTGGTCTCCCTGACCCTCCCACGGCATCCACAGTGACAGCAGCTCCAGTGTGTTCTTCCATTTCCTGAGCACGGACTTAGGCAGAGCAAGGCCGGGCTGGAAGGCTGCCTTAAAAATCAGGCCCTGAGCCCAGGATGATGCAGAAACACTGACATGGTTTGAGGCAGGGATGGACATCGCTGGATTTGAGTTCTTTAAAAATGGCTCTGGCTGCAGTGGAGAGAGTGGGCGGGCTAACAGGCATGGGTGCCCCAGAGCGGTGAGAAGGCTGCCGCAGGGGCAGTCGGGGAGGGAATGGCACCGTCTGGCAGCCAGCTCTACCCAGGAGCTGCGTGTTCAGCACACTTGCTGATTTCAGGAAGGGCCATCCATCATTCTCTACAAAGTGTCTGCTCATTCTGGAAGAACTCATTTATATCCTGAATGGCTGCCTGGTCTTCCCCTTTAGAGTTGCAATTGTCATATCCATTTACTTCCAGTTAATAAATGGAAGTGGCTACTCATAATGGGACTTACTCAATTTTCCGCTTGAAGGTCCAGTGCCAGGGTTCTCAGCTGACATGCCCTTCCCTCCCGATCGCCAAGAGGACCCCTCAAAATCCCCACAGCAATGCAGTTTTAAGCACATCCATATGGATTATAGTTTTACATTTGGAAAAGGAAAAAAAATGCTTATCTTTTTCCCAACGTAACTACAGAAAGTAAAGCTTGACACAGTCTTCATAAGTAGTGGAAATAGGTATCGCCGGATGAAAGACAGTAATGGATTCTGAGATTTGGGGGTGATTGAAAGGGTGACAGGTTTAACAATGGAGAGAATCTTTTATTTTGCTCCATTGAGGTGACCCTTGGCCTTCACTGCTTTCTAAAAATGTGGATGCCAGGGCCTTGCCCCCCAGACCTCTGAGTCAGAATCTAGAACCAGGGCCTGGGAGAGGTGGGGCGGCCCATGCTGTTGACCGGAAACCAGCAGACCAGAAAGGGGCCTGGGGCCTGACTGTTGTGGATTGATCCAAATCCTGGGTAAAGAATTTCAGCCCATCTGCCCTTGCTGGGGGGCCTGAACATATTTTTTCCATATGGCAGAGGGAGGCCAAATAGAGGGAGAAGGGGTGGGTCCAAATAGAGTACTCTGATTGCATCTCCAAACCACAGAGGACACTCTCAATTGGACTTCTAATGGTTCTTTCAGTAATATGCGTACATCACATTTAATATTCTGGAACAGAACTGAGATCTTTATTGGCTTTCTTTTATTATAAGAGTAATCCATAGTGTAGGTTACTCAGTCAAAGACAAAGGGATGAATCAACCAGAAATGAACATCAGAGATATTCTCTGGGTGAGAATATCTGGGTGACATCAGAGTGGCATCAAAGATATCGATTGCATGCACTCCTCAGTGACAATAAAAAAGCAATGTGTCCTGGCTATGCAAAAGCAGCTGTGCCAAAATGCCCTGATAGTTAACAAGTGACTCCCCAAGGGAAAGGCTTATTCATTCATTCAACAAATATTTATTGTCTATTTAGTGATCAGAGACTAGGGAAGTGCAAGAATGCCCACTTGCTGACACATGAAGTGTCCCCCTCCCTGTGGAAGGGAGGGGTGTGGGTACAGAGGGCGCCCCTGGGCCTCCTTGGGCCTCACTCTCTCCCCTTCCTGGCTGGCAGGTGCTGGACCTCGGCCGCAATGCCACCCGCCGCTTCTTCAACTGGTTTTATTGGAGCATCAACTTGGGCGCTGTGCTGTCGCTGCTGGTGGTGGCTTTTATCCAGCAGAACATCAGCTTCCTGCTGGGCTACAGCATCCCTGTGGCCTGTGTGGGCCTGGCGTTCTTCATCTTCCTCTTTGCCACCCCCATCTTCATCACCAAGCCCCCCATGGGCAGCCAAGTGTCCTCTATGCTTAAGCTTGCTCTCCAAAACTGCTGTCCCCGGCTGTGGCAACGGCACTCTTCCAGGTGAGCAGGGGGCTCTGGGTGACGGGAGCCTCCAATCCTGGAGCAGTGCATCCTTCTCCTGGGGAGGCGAGGTCCAGACTGCAAGGTTCTGGTTCAGCTAGGTCCAGAGACAGCCCTTTTTGATGATCTGCTCTCCCGTGGGCCAGAGCTTTGACTGAGGATGGCAGTGGAGGTCAAGGTGGCGGTGGTGCTGGTGGCATTATTGGTGACACCCTAAGTATAGAAAGTGTGAAGATTCGGCCGGGCGTGGTGGCTCACGCCTGTAATCCTAGCACTCTGGGAGGCCGAGTCAGGCGGATTGCTCGAGGTCAGGAGTTCAAAACCAGCCTGAGCAAGAGCAAGACCCCGTCTCTACTATAAATAGAAAGAAATTAATTGGCCAACTGATATATATATAGAAAAAATTAGCCGGGCATGGTGGCGCATGCCTGTAGTCACAGCTATTCAGGAGGCTGAGGCAGCAGGATCACTTGAGCCCAGGAGTTTGAGGTTGCTGTGAGCTAGGCTGACGCCATGGCACTCACTGTAGCCTGGGCAACAAAGCAAGACTCTGTCTCAAAAAAAAAAAAAAAAAAAGAAAGTGTGAGGATGGTCATGGTCTTGACAGTGAAGATGGTGATAAGGATGAAGATGATGGTGTTGGTCCCTAAAGTGAAGACAAACACTGGTAACGGGGATGACCATGGCAGTAGAGGTGGTGTGCTGGGATCTAATATGAATCATGCTATGCTGCCCTGTTATTAAGTGTAACAGAGTCTTGGGAACATCCAAGGGGGGAGATTCTAAATGGCCTTGCATGAGTACAGTGGCTTCCTTTTGCCCTCTCCTTCTGAGATAATTGATTACTTATTCTACACAAATCTGTCCCCCGACCGTGGAGCCAGTTACAGCTCCTGTCAGTAGGCTCTAGATGAAAAAGCTGAAGAACATGCTTCTCCCAATCTGGTATATTGCTGGATGGTCTGTGAGTATAGTCAGCAGGTGCCAAGAAGTGGTGGTCTTGATTATCTATCGCTGCTTAACAAACCGTGCCAGAACTTAGTGGCTTAAACAACAATCTTTTCATCCCCTCTCCCAGTTCTGAGGATGACTGGGCTCAGCAGGGAAGTTCTTCTGCTCCTCATGATGTCACCTGGGCTGTGGTCATTTGAGAGCCAGAAGGGCTAGAACATCTAAGTCAGCTCACTTATGTGGCTGGCTGTCAATGTGGGCTGTCAGCTGGGCCTGAAACTAGGGCACCTTGCTTCCCCTTCATGTGACCTTGCCACGTGGCTTGAGCTTCTTACAGCTTAGTGTCTGGGTTGCGAGAGGAGGGAGCATTCCAAGAATGAATGTTCCAGAGGGAGGAAAGCAGAAGGGGTGGGTCTTCTTGAGGCCTTTACGAGGCTTAGAAGTCCCAGAGCAGCACTTCTGCCTCATTCTGTTGGTCAAAGCAGCCATAGGGCTGGGTCAGAGTCAGTGGCAGGGAAATAACTTGCACCAGTTGGTGGCAGAATGGCAGCACCTACTGGCAGGGAAGCAGTTGACGGTGGCTGTCTTTGAAGATGACCATGCTGCTCTTGTCCTTTCTGGAATCTCAAAGGATAGTGCAAGACTCTTGGACAGGAAGGGGTCAGAAAACTTTCAGGACAAAGGGCAAAGGTGAAGTCTGTAGCAGCAGTAGATCTCCTAGTCCCATGTCCTAGTGCCGCTCTCCCCCCTCCCTGCCTCTCCACTCCCTACTGTCTCGTGTAGGGAGAGGGTTATGATGTTGACTGTTGAGGAGGATGGACTTGGGGACAGCAAGAAGGGGAATTCTGGTGTATTGAATCTGTGACAGCCTCTGTCTCTGAGTCAGGCTTGGACTGGGACTCCCCTGGTTGCCGTGGCAAATTGATGCTACGAGCAGAAATATCCCTTAAGCCTCTGCTGGCCACCGTCTGTGGTCTCACTTCCCCCAGGTGACAGTAATGGAAACTCAGTGGAGAGGGTGCTGTGGTGATAGCTTGAAGGTCACCTTTCTAAAGGTGGTGATAGTAGGGATGCTGGCCTGGGTGACAGTGACAATGGTGGCAAAGGTGATGGGAACAGTGGGGTGGAGGGATGAGGGTGGTGGTCTCCAAGATGGTGGCTGTGAGGAGTTCCGATACTGGGAGGAGGACTAAATTAGGGGACACTGGTGGAGGTGAGAACGGTGGCCCTGGTGGTGGGATGGTGACGGCTGCCTTTTATCTTCTGCCCCTGTGGGCCTACAGAGACCCTCAAGGCGCCCACCTGCTGCCTGACCAGGGATCTCCCCAGCCTAGGCCATCCCCCCAAGAGGACATTGCCAACTTCCAGGTGCTGGTGAAAATCTTGCCCGTCATGGTGACCCTGGTGCCCTACTGGATGGTGTACTTCCAGGTGAGCGCCCCTGCCCTGTTGCCCTGGGGGGCCTGGCTCCCCAACTTGCCTCACTGGCCTCAGCTCACATCACAGAAGCCCGGGGGCCTGTGGGAAGGGGGTAAGGTGGGTACAAAGTGAGCTGCTGTTACATGCCAGCTGGCGTGGGGCCTGGGACAAAGCCATCCCGATAATTAAACTCCCTTGGGTCATACAGCAGGAGGGATTCTGGAGATAGGCCCGAGGCCCAGCTCCCTGAATAAGTCATCCATCTCTCTGGGCCTCAGTTTCCCCATGTGTACAATGGGTGGCTTGCACAAGAGGCTCTTCCAGCTCTGCAGCATTTGGGTCCTCTGAGTTGGTAGCTGTGGCCCAGAAAGGGTGTGCCGGTCACACAAAGCCCCACAGCAGGTCAGGGGAAAGCTCAGTGTGTAGAATACTTTGCAACAGCGGTTCTCCAACCTGGCTGTGCCTCAGAATCACCTGCAGAGCTTTTAAAAAATACAGATTCTTTTTTTTTTTTAATAAGTGACAGAAATTTATTTTCTCATAGTCCTAGACTGATAGTCTAAAATCAGGGTGCCAGCATGGTTGGGTTCTGGTGAGGACTCTCTTTCTCACTTGCAGACGGCCACCACCTCACTGTGTGCCCACTGACTTCCCTGCGTGTGTACATGGGAGAGGGAGAGAGAGAACTGGAGAACTCTCTGTTGCCTCTTTTTACAAAGGGCACTAATCCCACCAGAAGGGCCCCACCTTCATAACCTAATCTAAACCTGATCATCTCCCAAAGGACCCGTCTTCAAATATTATCACGTTGGGGGTTAGTGGATCAACATATGAATCAGAAGAGGGGAGCATAATTTAGTCCATAGCAACAGGGTACCAGAGAGAAAATAAGGAGAAGCCACAAGATTATAAAGAAACTGGAAGGCAAACAAGATCGTGGGGCCTGAAATCTGTTTGTAAAAAATTAGAGGAGCAAATCAGGAAAATCTCCTTAGCCAACATGAACAAAAGTCTACTAAAAGTTGGGATGCCAGTATTCAATCGGAAGACTTTTCACTTTGCGGGGAGTATCATATAACACAACTCTCCTAAGTTACTTCAAACTCTAAGAACTGCCTTAACTAGTGATATCATGGGGGCATTTTTAGGGAAAGGAATTATGTTGTTGGCAATAGCAAGTAAAATGGGATCTAACTACGAAAATAACAAAGCAAGCCATATATTAATTTAGTAGAAGCAGGAGGTTGGGAACAAAAGGCGAGTTACAATAGACCCCTCCAGATCCTTTTACTCTAACCTTCAAATCTCTGGATAGTTGTAAGGGTAGACTGGAGTTCATACTGTGTGTTCAATAGTATATATTTGTCTTCTAAAAGGCATGGAATTTGGTTGACATTTGGATTGAACATATTTTTGTTGAGCATCTACTGTTTTCTTAGTACAGTGTATTAGACCTAGTGAGTAACAACCAAATGCAAATGTCACTTAAGTCTGTGACTATTTCAGCAATATAAAGACAAAAGAGGCCGGGCGCTGTGGCTCACGCCTGTAATCCTAGCTCTTGGGAGGCCGGGCGGATTGCTCAAGGTCAGGAGTTCAAAACCAGCCTGAGCAAGAGCGAGACCCCGTCTCTACTATAAATAGAAAGAAATTAATTGGCCAACTGATATATATATATAAAAAATTAGCCGGGCATGGTGGCGCATGCCTGTAGTCCCAGCTACTCGGGAGGCTGAGGCAGGAGGATCACTTGAGCCCAGGAGTTTGAGGTTGCTGTGAGCTAGGCTGACGCCACGGCATTCACTCTAGCCTGGACAACAAAGTGAGACTCTGTCTCAAAAAAAAAAAAAATACAAGGATGTTCTTGTATGTAAACAAAAAAATAAAAAAAAAAAAAAAGACAAAAGAGCTTATTATAACTGCATTATAATAGGTACATTAGTTTCCTAGGGTTGCCATAACAAAATACCCCATACTGGCTGGCTTAACCAATAGAAGTCTATTGTCTCACAGTTCTGGAGGCTGGGCTGTAAGAGAAGGATCTGTTCGAGGTCTCTTACTATGGCTTGTCAATGGCAGTCTCCTCTATCTCTTTACATCATTTTTTTTTTTTTTTTGAGACAGAGTCTCACTTTGTTGCCCAGGCTAGAGTGAGTGCCATGACGTCAGCCTAGCTCACAGCAACCTCAAACTCCTGGGCTCAAGTGATCCTCCTTCCTCAGCCTCCCAAGAAGCTGGGACTACAGGCATGCGCCACCATGCCCGGCTAATTTTTTGTATACATATATTAGTTGGCCAATTAATTTCTTTCTATTTATAGTAGAGATGGGGTCTCGCTCTTGCTCAGGCTGGTTTCAAACTCCTGACTTCAAGAAATCTGCCAGCCTTGGCCTCCCAGAGTGCTAGGATTACAGGCGTGAGCCACCTCGCCCTGCCATCATTTTCCCTTTATACATGTCTATCTCTGTGTTCAAGTTTTCCCTTGATGAGGACACCAATCCCTATGACCTTATGACATTTTAACTTGACTACCCTAGGAAATACCTTCTTTTCAATTAAGATCACATTCTGAGATACTGGGAGTTAGGACTTCAACATACCTTTTTGGGGAGACACATTTCAACTCGTAACAGCTGTTTAAAAATGTGACTTCAGAAAATCAGTATTAAAAATGCAGATTTTCCTCTGGGAGGCCGAGGCAGGCAGATTGCTCAAGGTCAGGAGTTCAAAACCAGCCTGATCAAGACCTCGTCTCTACTATAAATAAAAAAGAAATTAATTGGCCAACTAATATACATAGAAAAAATTAGCCGGGCATGGTGGTGCATGCCTGTAGTCCCAGCTACTAGGGAGGCTGAGGCAGAAGGATCACTTGAGCCCAGGAGTTTGAGGTTGCTGTGAGCTAGGCTGACGCCATGGCACTCACTCTAGCCTGGCAACAAAGTGAGACTCTGTCTCAAAAAAAAAAAAAAAAAAAAAAAATGCAGATTTTCAAGTCCCATCCCAGGCTACTGAATCTGAATTGCTGGGGAAGTCTCCAGCTTAATAAACTTCTCAGATGGTACTGACACTCTGGTTTGAGAACTGCTGCCTCCCACCCACCATGCCGCCTCCCAAGGGGAAGGCTAGTGGTGTGCATGTGTGTGTGTGCATGCATGCATGCGTGTGTATGTGTGTGTGTGTGTGTATGTATGTAGTGTGGGCAGCAGCCTAACCCAGCCCCTAAACCCCAGGCCATAAGGTCATTCCCTCCCACACCCCTCCATAGGAACGTTTGTTGGAGTTCCTGCCTGCTAGGTAGGGGTGGCACAGAGTGTCCCTGATGAGACTGGGACGTGGGGGGTGTCCATGGCTGACTCTGAGGCATCCCCGTCAGAATACTGACATCTTCCATACCACTTGGTACAGGGCTGTTCCCTGAGTGACCCAAGCACCCTCCCCTGCCCTGGCCCCTCCGGATTCTCCTGGAGCCACCCCCGGCCCCCGTTATTCAGCAACTAAAGGGGCAATGCCTGGGGTGGCAGGGGCCCTGCTCCTGTGGCCGTGTGCAGGCCTCCTGGCGGGTCTGTGTCTGTGCAGCCCCTGTGTCAGCCTGGGGGACCCAGCTTGGCTTCAGTGTCAGATGAGAACTCCCTGTGGGGACAGCCATGCCATTATCTTCCCCATGTCAACAAACATTTATCCACGCTTACTCTGTGCCAGGCCCTGGAGACACAGATGTGAGTCAGACCAAGGCTGGCTACCAAGGCGGAAGGAGGATGGGAAGGTGACTTTCCCCCTGAGGCCAGGAGAGGGGACAGCTGCCCAGCTGCCCTGTGCCGCTGCTGGGAGTGCCCGCCTGGGCGCCGGGAGCCTGCGGGGCTGGAGGGGGCGGCCAGCCCTGCTCAGCCTCACGCCCGGCTCTCTTGGCAGATGCAGTCCACGTATGTCCTGCAAGGTCTCCACCTCCACATCCCGAACATTTTCCCGGCCGGCTCTGCCAACAGCTCCGTGGCCCTGGGAGCCCAGCGCAGCAGCTACACGGTGAGAGACGAAGAGTGTGTTCAGCACCTGCTCAGCCCCGGCTGGGGGCCTCCTCTAAGGAGGAAATGGAGCTGCCCTCACACTCCCCTTCCCCAGCTGCAGGGCGACCTAGGATACAGGAAAAGCCCTGCAGCGCGGCCGGGGCAGGGGTTGTGCGACACCCAGGCATCCTGCCAACGTGCTCCACTGCTCAAAAGCACTCAGGCCAGCTTCACTCCCCGAAGCTGCTGCTCCGAAGCAGGCCTCGCTGCCCAATTTTGCACCCTGAGATCAAGCACACGCAGGTCCCATTCAACTCTATGTTCTTCCCTCTTTCTCTGGGACCCTTGAATACTTAGATCCCTGTCTTTCACCAGAACTTTCTCATTTTATGAGTCTCAGAGACTCATAAAATCAAAGATCTTCAAAGCTGGCAGGTAAATGACATATTTGCCATTATACTCCATTTCCTTGCCACGGCAGACATCACTAATCAATCATGACAGGTTTTCATGTTGATCCCATAAAGGTTCCAAGCATCCACTACCTATTGATAGAAGCTAGAACGCAAGAGGAACCTATGTGCCAACCCCAATTTAATCCCATCCCCTAGTTACACACTGGAGGAATGCGAGTTCCAGAGAGGGGAAGGAGCTGCCCCTAGGTCATGCAGGGACAGCCCGGCATCCGGGTCCCCTGGCTGCAGCCTTCCCTGCTACCGTACCTCTCTTGACTTCCGCCCAGATCCCGGAAGCCTGGCTCCTCCTGGCCAACGTAGTGGTGGTGCTGATCCTGGTCCCTCTGAAGGACCACTTGATCGACCCGCTGCTGCTGCGGTGCAAGCTGCTTCCCTCGGCTCTGCAGAAGATGGCGCTGGGGATGTTCTTTGGTTTTACCTCCGTCATCGTGGCAGGTGTGCAGCGGGTGCGGGGCAGGGGTCTGGTCTTTGTCTTTCTTCCATTTCGAAAGGATTTGAAGGCATTTGTAAAAAATAAAAGGGGGCAGGGCTCGGCTCAGCTAAAGAAGACTTTCCTGCTGTGGCACAACCCTGAACCCTTTTTGATCCTCAAGTCACTTAGGGTCTCTGAGCTGCATCTTTAAAACGGGGATTGCAGCCATTCGGACAGGGCCTGTCTCTGTCCTCAGGGAACCTAGTCTAACTTGGGGTGTCATGAGGATCAAAGGAGATGAAGTCTGTAAAGCACCTTTTAACATGCCTGGATCACAAGTAGGAACTCGAGAAAATTAAAGCTCAATAAACAGTATTATGTTGAAAGTATAGAAACCAAACTAGATTATTTTTCAGCTATGTGCTTTTAAGCATTTTGTCCTATTTCATCCTCACAATAATCCTGGGAATTTTATTCATGCTTCTTGCATAACAGAACTGGATCTCAGAGAAGTCAAGTGATTTGCCCAAGGTCACACAGCTAGCCAATGGTAGGGCCAGGGCTGGAACCCAAGTCCTCTAACTCCATGTCCAGCATTCAATCCTCTATTCTACTAGAGCATGGCTATTTTACAATTAATGAAAGGGAAGGAGATAAAATAGTTAAACTTGAAAGCCAGGTTAGAAACACAACAGCAATACTTGAGGTTACAGTAGAGAAGTCACGTGGTATCACAGAAAGTAGGCCAGCTTTGAAACCAGACATACTGGGGCTCAAACCCATCCATGCCTAATTATTAGCTGTGTGACTGTGGGCTGGCTGGTTGCTTAACCTAAGTGTCACCTCTTTCATTTGCAAGAATGCATACTTCAGTGCCTAGTATATAACAAGCCCTCAATTAATGACAGTTGTTATTGAGTGCAAAACCTAGCTCTGAGCTTCCTAGCAGCCAAGGCAAAAAGTGAGAAGTTGAGATGAAATCTTAACCCCTACCCCTTGGGCCAATATTCTTTTCCTTACCTGCTGCCCAGTCAGTCATTGGCTACTTAATGAGTACCCACAGAATACCAATCTCTGCTGTGGGCTAAGCCAGCAGTCCCCAACCAGGGACCTGTTTCATGGAAGAGAATTTTTCCATGGACCAGGGCACAGGGGGGCGGGGAGGGGTGGCTCGGTTTCAGGACGATTCAAGCACATTACATTTATTACGAACTTTATTTTTATTATTATTACATTTTTAATCTCCCTGTTGATGACAATCTGTATTTTCAGCAGCTCCCCAGGGCTAGCATCACCGCCTCAGCTCCATGTCAGATCATCAGGTATTAGATTCTCATGAGGAGCCGCAACCTAGATCCCACGTCTGCGCAGTTATGAGAATCTAATGCCGCCGCTGATCTGACAGGAGGCGGAGCTCTGGCGGAGATGCAAGCAATGGGGAGCGGCTATAAATACAGGCGAAGCTTTGCTTGCTCACCTGCCACTCACCTCCTGCTGTGCAGCCTGGTTGCCAACAGGCCACGAACCAGTAATGGTCCACGGCCAGAGAGTTGGGGACCACAGGGCTAAGCTGCCTGGGGTGGGCCTGGCTATAACCTCCCTCTTCTCCCCCACCAGGAGTCCTGGAGATGGAGCGCTTAAACTACGTCCACCACAACGAGACTGTGACCCAGCAGATTGGGGAGGTCCTGTACAATGCAGCACCACTGTCCATCTGGTGGCAGATCCCTCAGTACCTGCTCATCGGGATCAGTGAGATTTTTGCAAGCATCCCAGGTACCCTGGATCCCTTCCCCTGCTCTTGCACCAGTGATGGTGGTGCTTCCAAGTCAGGGAGCCCATGGGTGCAGCCTCCAGGGCTCATCTGCATGGAGGTGTTTCCTGAGCAGGGCTGCATTCACCAGTGGGGATTTATTGGTGCTTGGTTCATGCCAGCCACCTCGATCCACACTGGTGACCTGGAGGTGAGCAAGGCACTTCCCACTGTGTCTTTGCAGCTGCTGTGCCCTCCACCTTAGATTGAGGGTGAACTCCTGTTTCCCTTTCAATTGTGGTCGCAATACCAAGGACCCTGGGCAGAGGGCGTCCTCCCTTCCTGCCCTTTGTTCATCTCTATCACAGCACACAGCAGTCTGCGTCATACTAATGCATTTCTGTCTGTCCCCCTGGGGCTGGGACTAGAGAGCTGCAAGGCTGGGACAGAGGAACAAGGGCTTCCGTGCTGCAGGGCCCAGGGTTAGGCTGGGTGGGACATAAAGATAAACTGGGGGGAGAAAGTCATGCAAGCAATAAACCAGTGGAGTGCTGGAGAAGTGACCACAGACTGTGGTGGGGGCCACAGGCATGGCAGGGAGGGGCCAGGTGAGCAGGTGGGAGGAAGGGCCTCACAGGCAGAGGGAACAGCATAAGCGAAGACCCAAGCCTTGTGGGGAGCCTGGGGGACAGGGCTAGGGAGGCTTGGGGGTGGGAGTGGCATAGGGGATGGAGGTCTTGTGGGCTGAGCCAGGATCTTGGAATTTCTCCTGGGGGCGACAGCACCCCCACACCACCTCCACTCTCTGAGGGGCTTTGGCAGGGAAAGGACTTCATCAGAGATGCTTTAGACAGACCCATCTGGCTGCACGAGGAAGGCGGTGTCAGGACAGTTTAAGAGACATTTGCAGGGGCCGGCAGAAAGTGACCAGGGCTGGGGTTTGACCCAGGGCAGAGTGGGGACAGAGAGGAGGACCTACATTTAGAGCAGATTTCAGAGGCTGAATCAAAATGATTTGGCAATGACAGTGCAGGTGGGCAGAGGGTGGGGGACAGAGGGAGGGTGCACATGGTGCTGGCTTGGAGGTGCTGTGGCTGAGATGGGAAACCCAGGAGGGGAGGAGGGGAGCCAGAGCTCTTGCGGCAATGCAGGGAGTGTCCAGGTGGAGCAGTTCAGCCAGGTGATGAGCAGGGTAGAGGGGAAGGTGTCACTGGTGCTGAGGTGGGGGTGGCCCAGGCCTGTCCTCTGCTCTTCCACCAGCCCCTGTGGGCCTCCCACCCCCCTCTCCACAGGCCTGGAGTTCGCCTACTCAGAGGCCCCGCGCTCCATGCAGGGCGCGATCATGGGCATCTTCTTCTTCCTGTCTGGGGTGGGCTCGCTGTTGGGCTCCAGCCTCGTGGCACTGCTGTCCTTGCCGGGCGGCTGGATGCACTGCCCCAAGGACTTCGGTGAGTGTGGGGGCCTCCCCAGGAGTGGGACACAGGTGGGGGAGGCTTAGAAAGTCAGTGGCAACTGCTAAGTTCCAGGCAGAACGCAGTAGAGGGCTACACTCGGGAAAATGGGGTTCTAGCCCAGACTTGGCCAGTCATATAACATGACCTCCCTCCTTGGGTCTCAGTTTCCCCAACTGTCAAAAAGGAAACTGAACTCAGGGGAATTGCTGCCATTCTGGCTGAAAGGTCTCCTTTCTCGTGGTATTTGAGTTTCAAGCCCCCTTACGAATAGCTAGCTACAGGGGAGCTGCAGACACCCCGGGAGACTCTCAGGGAGCCAGTCGCTAGAGGGGTATCTACCAGCCGCTTCAGAGCCCACCCACTGCCCACATGGCTCAGCTGCCAGGCCCAGGGCCAGGGCACAGCAGGCAGAGGGTGGCAGACAGGGCATCCCTGCCCTGACCCGTCGCCCACCCGTCTTTCCCCAGGGAACATCAACAATTGCCGGATGGACCTCTACTTCTTCCTGCTAGCTGGCGTGCAGGCCGCCACGGCCCTCCTGTTTGTCTGGATCGCTGGTCGCTATGAGAAGAAGGCTCACGGCCCAGCCTCCCACGGCAGTTCCGGCAGGGACAGGGGCTGAACGTGTCCCGTCCCACCCCCTCGCTCCTCTCCTCAGACACAGACAGCAGCAGCTGTGGTTTCCTTCTCGGTTTATTCTGTACTCAACATTAGAATGCAACGGTTCCCATAAATAAGGGGCATGAGCCCTTCCTCATGACCATGGTCCATGACAAGGGGTGGGGTGGGGGGCCTGGGTGGGAGGCCTTGCAGAGGACCACACAGGGGACTTGAGTAACAAGCACCAGAGGACCCGCAGGAGGGGCAGGCTAGAGGCTCGCGGGGACCCCACGCTTGCTGCGCCAGGTGGGCTGGGGAGCGTCAGGAGCTGCCCCGGATCCTCTCCATGTAGTTACGAAGCTCCTCGGGGTCCTTCAGCCCCATGTCCTCACACACCCAGCGGATGTCCTCCTCGCCTGCCACCAGGATGGACTGCACGGCAGGGCCCCCCACGGGCTCCTCAGGCAGCTGGGCTGGAGGGGCTGGCGCGAACGTCACAAACTCTACACGCTTCCGCCGCCCCCCAGCTTCCTTTCGGGCCAGGGTGCTCGGGGAGCTGGAGGTGCCTCCAGGAGGGCAGGGGGCCTGGGTCGGGGCCTCCCCTGCTCCCCCACTCTCACAAGGGCAGCCCCCCTCCCCCTTGGGCGGGCCAGGGGACCGCCGGTCCAGCTGGCGGCTCAGTTCCTCCTGGTCGGTGCCCAGCCAGACCCAGTTGTGGGGCTGGGGCGAGGCGGGGTCGGGGGCGCTATCGGGAGGCTCTTTGCGCTGGTAGCGCAGCACGAAGACCACCCCGTTGACCAGGAAGATGAGGATGGCCACACAGAAGATTCCCAGCAGGGCGTACATGCCCAGCTCTAGGTCGGTGACACGCTGAGGGGCCGGGACCATCTCCTCCTCCTCCTCTTCCTCTTCCTCCTCTTCCCTGGCTTCTGCCTCCTCCTTCCTGGCCTCCTCCTCCTCAGCCCGCTCAAACTTGCCCCTCACACCCACGCCAGCCCCCGCACTGCCTGTCCCCCGCTGCTCACCACCTGTGCTGGCATCTGTGGCCGGCGGGCTCTGGGCAGGGCTGGATGGGAGGGCAGGGGCCGGAGTGGGGGCAGGGGGCAGCCCCAGCCAGGCAGTGCCAGAAGCCAGGGGCACACGGTGGCGGCCCCGGCGGCAGGGCTCGGGCGGGTGCAGAGCCACGTGCAGGGGCAGCCCCTCGGCGCCTGCCCCACTCACCACCACCCCGAGCTGGGCACCCTGCTCCTCGGCTGGCAGGACGGCACCAGGCTCCTCGGCCGAGACGGACAGTCCCAGGTCACGCTGGTCGTAGAGCTCAGCGGGGGCCAGGGTGTGGTCAGAGAAAGACAGCCACAGGGAGAGGGCCACCTCCTGTGGGGCACACAGACACAGGCAGAGACATGCGAGGGTACGCACGCATGCACATAGAGACCACTCCCACAGAGACAGGCCACATGGAGGAGAGACCAGAGAGAAAACAGAGACACAGGCAGATGGACAAAACACAGGGAGAGAGGGGATGTGTGTCAATCACCTGTCTGCCACTCAGCCCTGGGGTCTGAGTCATCGGGAGGGTCCTCAGGTAGAGCCATCTAATCAACCTCCCACTGCCACACTCCAGCCACTGCTTGATCACCTCCAGCCACAGAGCACTCACTACCTCACAGGGAAGTCAGTCCTCACTCTGAAAACCCTAAGGTAAGGGGTCGAGGTACCAGGGTCCCCTTCTTCCCATCCCCCTCTGCCATCAGCCCCCACCTGGAGATGTTGACCTCACCCCCCTGACCCCCAGCTGTCACCTGCTTTGGGGTTGGAAGGGCTGACTGTGCCCAGCATGTGGCTGTGACCTCCCCAGGGTGGGCAGTGCCCCGGCTCAGGGCCAATGAGATGCCCATCACTGGCTGCACCCGCAGTTCCAGCACCGAGACTTTGTCGTCCGTCACAGCCAGTGCCTGCTCCCCGAGAATGGAGTCAGACAGCGGGGAACGCACCTGAGGGTGGGAAGGAGCTGGAGGTGGGGGGCCTCCTACACAGCCCCCCACCCAAAGGGATCTGTCTTCTGCTCCCAGCATCCTCACAGGCTGCTCTCCACCCTTTGCACCCCAACTACATGGCCTGTACACACCTGAACCCCAATCCCACACGGAAGGACAGTTCCCTCCTCCCTCCAGACCTGGTACCCACACCCCAGCCCTTCATGACTAAAGGACTCCCCCCACTACGCGACACCCCGTTCTCACCCAATCCTGCTGTGCTCATGCCTAGACTGCACGCCTCCCTCCCCAGGCACACCCTGGGCGCCCCTACACTCTACACCCCTGCCCGTGACCATGCTGGGGGCACCTACACCCTTCCCAAGAGTCTGCTCTGCAGCGTCCCCTGCTGGCTCACCTCGATGGAGGTGACACCCGGCTCCCGGCCCACCAGGACGCGGCCGCCCTCCAGCGAGGCTACACGCGGGTCCAGCACATGGGCGTGCGGTGCCACGAGGTGGGACACGTCTAGCAGCCAGTCGGGGCCGAGCAGGTGGGTGAGGCGGCGGCTGCCGTCCAGCGGGTGGGCCGCGAAGGGGGCGAGGAAGCGCACCCCGGCGCGCTGGTACTGCAGGCGGCAGCCGCGGGCGCGCCGCTCCTCCTCCGCCGCCTCCGCCTCGGGCTCCGCCGGCCTGCGGGGCGGGGCGTCAGCGCAGGCCCCGCCCCCGCACGGGAGGGCCCCACCCCCACCGCCCTCCCTCCCTCCCAGGGTCCCGCCGGAGCACGCCTGCCCCCCTCCCCGAGGCTCGGTTCCTCAAACTGGGCGGCCAACCCCGCCCCTCTTGCTCCCACGGAACACTAGTGGAGACCCTCCCTTATGGGGAGGGGCCGCCTCAGCCGGGTCCTGGTGAGCCCATGCCCGGGGACAGTCAACATTTTCCCGGGCTCTGTGCCGTCCTAGGCTTTGCGGACACAGCAGTGACCAGAGCAGACGGAACCCTGCCCTCAGAGGCTTTCGTCCCCAGGGGAGGGGCGTGGGAAGGGTCGGCAGGCAACAGGCAGCATTAACCAGCACGTGACACAGATTAGAAGTGGCAGGTACTGTGGGGAGAAGTGAGGCCGGGAAGGACGAGGCCGCAGGTTCAAATGCCGGGGTCAGCGCTCGGGCGGCCAAGGGCAGGGATGGGCCGAAGGAACTGCAAGCACCTGGGCAGTCTTTCAGACCCCACTTGGCCCGTGGCTGTGTCCCCTGCGCGCCTCTCAGTCCCAGCGTGACTCTGCCAAGGCCTGCCTGCTCCCTCAGGCCTCCACTCACCCTTCGGCCGGGCCAGGGACCCTCCAGCCGCGGACCTGCTCCAGGGTGGTGTCGGTCAGCTCGATGCGCAGGGGCAGCAGCGGGGCCCACACGGTCAGCCGCAGCGAGGCGCGGAGCCGGCGCCACCAGAAGTCCACCCGCACGCCGCGACCTCCCCGGCTTTCCTTGCCAGCCACGAACACGGCATCGCAGGCCTCAGACACCTGTGCGAGGGAGGGCAGGGGGCTGAGCTAAGCCACAGGAGACTCGCAAGCCTGGGCCAAGGAGGGCAGCCCTGACCCCAGGCCACAGGAAGGGCTACAGCTGAAGTTCAGGGCTACAGCTGAAGTTCAGGTCTGCATTTCCGTGTAATGCACCCGTGGCGGGCTTGTTGGTTAAGCTACTGTCCTGAGTTTAAGAAGATTTTTCTGTGCCTCCAGGGTGCGCTCCCCATGGAAGAATTGGGCCATTCCTTGATCGCCCCTGGGGTCAGCTGGGGAAACTGGCTATTCACATACCACAGTGCCTTCCTCCTGGCAGAGCAGGGGTTTGAACCCATAACTTTGGCCCCTTATTTATGCTGGCCTCTGACATTGGTACTGGAGCCATTGGCAACCAGCCGTAGCTAAATAGGCAAAGTCGGTAGGCAAGGCAGACCTATCCACCCAAGGCCCTCACCCACCCGAGGATGTACATGTCAGCAAAGGGCTGCCACAAGTGGCAAAAGATACTGTCCCCATTCGGGTGGCTGGGATCTGTGTAAAGGCAGGCGCCACGCTTCCCCTCTTAGAACTTCGAGATGGAGAAAGTTGCCCTGCCCTTTTTTTTTTTTATAACCTCACAGTTTCGAATAATAATAATTACTTTTACCATTATATAATTATCACATTATGTTATTATTAAAACAGCAGTAGTAGCTGCTGTTGTTTCAGCTCTGCTGTCTACTGGAAACTTACTGTCTTAGGTGCTCTTAATTCTTACAACAACCCAGAGGTATACTCCCATTTTAAAGTTTAGGAAACTGAGGCTCAGAGAGGTCAAGAGACTTGCCTGTGATCACACAACTAATTGGTAGCAAAGACGTGTTTCGAACTAAAACTTCCTGATCCCAAAGTACATGCTGTTAAGTCTCCCAGGCCAGCTCATCTGCCAATGCAATAATGAACGTGAACGTGCCCATGGTGGGGGCTGCTGGGGTTATGCAGCTCCCACTGGACTCTGGAGAGGTGGCTGAGACAGAAGAAGTTGAAGGTGTGGTTCCTCCCATGAGGTTTCTGGTCATGAGAAGAAGCTGTGCTCTTGGGGACCCGCACGGGGAAGGAGGAGAGCCACGAGTGCGTGACTGTGCACACCAATGAACACTCGCACGGGCCGGGCGCCTGCCACTCACCTGCAGGACCTGTGTGTTGGCCGACTCGCAGCCGATGTGCTCTGTCAGCTCCACCAGGGCACCCCCGCTGTCCACGGTGACCAGGCGCACGGGGACACGTCGGGGCACTCCAGTCAGTGGTGCTGTATTCACCAGCTCCTCAGCCTGGGGGCGGAGGAGGAGCTCAGTCCCAAGCCTCTCCCCTCGGCTCGCGGGGCTCCTACGACTTGGCCCCAGCCTGGCCGGGCAGACACGGAGGCCCCCTTACCTTGGCCAGCGGGATGAGGGCTCTGATGTCCCGCTCCGACACCAGGATTTCCCACACCATTTTGTCTTTCTCTGCTTCGGGGGCCTGACCTGGGTACTCCAGCTGCCACGTGACGGGGCGAGTGACCGCCACGGCCCCACCCGTGCCATTCTCCACCACAAAGTCCACCCACAGGAACTCGGACAGTTCGAGGGGACTGCTGGCCAGAAGAGAGAGAAACTGAGTGCTTGCTGGCCTTCAGGCACGGCCCAAGCACTTCCTACGTTCACAGCTACGACTGTCCCCACTTTCCATGTGAGGAAACTGAGGTATAGAGGTTACATAACTCACCTAAGACCACATGGCATAAAGTGGCAGGGCCAGGATCTAAACGCAAGCATCTCAGCTGCACAGCCCAAGCTCTTACCCACTCTTGGCCTCTCCAAGACCCCTGCGGCCACCTCGCCACCTCCCAGCAGGTTGCTGGCTCCCCTGCCTGCCTGTGTCCCCTCTGCTATGATCTCCGCTTCCCACGGCCATGAGGTGGCAGAAAGCATTGAGGTCAATGCCACCAAGGAGGGAGATTCGCTTCCAAGACCTGGGTGATAACCCTCAGAGCTTCCTTGGATCAAAAACCTAAGTGCTGGCCGGGCGCGGTGGCTCACGCCTGTAATCCTAGCACTCTGGGAGGCCGAGGCGGGCGGATTGCTCAAGGTCAGGAGTTCGAAACCAGCCTGAGCAAGAGCGAGACCCCCGTCTCTACTATAAATAGAAACAAATTAATTGGCCAACTAATATATATAGAAAAAATTAGCCGGGCATGGTGGCGCATGCCTGTAGTCCCAGCTACTCGGGAGGCTGAGGCAGGAGGATGGCTTGAGCCCAGGAGTTTGAGGTTGCCATGAGCTAGCCTGATGCCACGGCACTCACTCTAGCCTGGGCAACAAAGTGAGACTCTGTCTCAAAAAAAAATAAAAAAATAAAAAACACCTAAGTGTTGGAAAGTGTCCCCGGAGCGTGATGTGCAGTACCTTATTTTATTTTCACAAACCCTAAGGGATACGTTATTATCCCCATTTTACAAGTGAGGAAACTGAGGCTTGGGTGGGGGGATGTTAACTGGCTGGCCCAAGGTTATTCATCCAAAAAGTGTCTGAACCAGGATTCAAACAGGGGCTGCAAAGTCTATGGCCTTGGCCCAGGCTGGGGGCACAAATAAAAAGAGATTGTAAGTGTTCCAGAGCTGCAGGTGGGCTGTGGGGGAATATTCATGGCCCAGAGGAAGGGCCCCAGTTGGTGGGGGCAGGGGGCAGGTAGTGGCTGTGAGGGCTGTAACTGGGTGGCCAGGATACGCTGGCACTACCTGGGATAAGACCCACAGACACCTGCCGTGCCTGGCACGGTGGCTGGCTCTGGGCAAACAGTGGGTGAACGAATGATATACCTGCTTTGTGCTGCTTTCTTTAGAAAGTCTGTTCTTTGGCCTGCTGACACAGTGATCTGAGGTAGCACATCAGCCCCCTTCCCTCGGGCCTCCACATCTGCCCACTAGCACTCTAGGACCGGCCCTCCCTCCTCTGCCTCCCAGGGGAGGGGAGCTGCCCACCTGGAGTCTGGCCCTGTGAGCCCGGCGCGGTGGCAGGTGATGAGGGTGGTGTGGTGCTTGGAGCCTTTGAAGCGGTCCAGCTTGACAGTCCAGAGGGTGGGTTGGGCTGGGCGGGCGGCTGTCACATGCAGCCCTTTCTTCACCTTGATCCTGGGGGAGAGGTTACAGGTCCACTTTGGCAAGGTAGACACTGAACTGTGGACTGGATCCGAGGCGGAAGACAAGGGGCCAAAGCCATCAGCCTCCTTCCTATCTGGTCTCCCTGGCTCCAGTCTGAATGTCCTCCTGGCCATCCTCCGATTCAGAAGGACCCCGCCTCAGCGCAGGTCACACTGTAAAGCTGTCCCCCACCTACAGACCACTGACAACTCCCCACGGCCCACAAGGTCAAGCCTTAGCCTGGCATTCGAGGCCCTCCAGGGTCTGGTCCAGTCTCGCCATCTCTCCACGCACTGCCTGCTTCAGCTACACAGTTTTCCCCACGCACGCACACACATTCCTCCCCACGCACGGCTCCACGCCTTTACCCAGGCTGTGCCTTCAGCCAGGTCTGCCCTTCCTCTTGGGATCTACTGATTCTTTAAGCCTCCAACAACTCGAATACCATTTCCCTTAGAAAGCTTTTGCAGCGGCAGGATGAATTCCCCCCTTACTGCACGCCCTGACCCAAGCCCCTGCAGCATTTTGAACCTTCATCAGAGCTCACACGCCCACGCGCCTGCCAATCCAGTTCACGCCCTGCCCTACTGGCGGTCCCTTACTGCCAAACGGGCACTGGCCCTTGCTCATGCGTGGATCTCCAGAGTGGGGACACAGGGCATGACATACTAAAGTGTCCAGCAGATCTGTTTAATGAGTGTGTGAGCGAGCGCAGGAGGGCGTGAGAGACAGGGAGACACACATAGATGGGACACGCACAAACCCACATACGGGAGAGACATGTCACACTCTGCAAATGCTTGTCAGGTGGATTGGGTAGGTGGGTAGGGGGCTGCTTTGGAGGAATTCCTGCAGAAAAGGACACAAAGAATGTGGGCCTTCCTATGTGGGGGAGAAGGTTCTATCCAAAGGTTAGGGACCTGTGGCGAGGGTGACAAGCAGGGAGAACGTGCAGATGAATGTGATTGGGGCACATTTCCCTCTCCGGGGCATTAGAGCAATAGCCCACCCCCCAGGCACCACATTTTCCAGTTCCTAAGCCCTTTCCTGATTCCCCTCCCTGGGCCAATGTTAGTCCCATTGGACAAAGAAATTCTAGAGAGGTGCCAGGGGGAGGGGAGGCTTCCTACTTCTGACTCCAAGTTCAGAGCTGTGCCGATAACAGGGTCCTGCCAGGGCAATTATACCTCTTTGCCCAGAATGGGTTTGGAGGACCCATGTTTTGCAGAAGTTAAAAATTCCAGCAAAGACCCCAAGAAAAGCAGGTACCCGCCCATAGTCTACCTGCAGAGGTTCCCACCCCACCCATGCCCAGGGGCACAGTGCTCACCGCAGGGTCAGGAGGCTGGCCGTGAAATTGTGCCGGAGCAGGAGGGTGGCACTGAAGACCTGGCCGGGCCTCACTGGCACATCGGGCACCCGCAGAGTCACGGCCTCATCCAGGGGGACCTCCTGGTACTGTGGAGGGTCTGCCGGGCGCAGCTCCACACCACCCACCGGCAGGGCCTGCTCCCCAGGGTCCTCCTCCCCGCCAGGGCCGCAGCCCCCAGGGCCCTCGGCCGCGGGCTCCAGCGTGTAGGCCAGCTCAGCCCGTGTGGTGGCGCCCTGCGAGAACCAGTGCGCGGGGAACTCCAGCTCCACCACACAGGCGCCCAGGGATGGCTAGAACACACAGAGGCTGTGGTTGGCACGGGAGATGGGGGAGGTGGGGCTTGGGGGAGGGGGAGGATTCCCAGCACCCATGGCAGGAAACCCAGCGCTGGAGGGATCCATTAACAAAAAGGGCCAGCACCAATCAGAAGGTGAAAAAAAAGGGGGGGGGGGCAGGGTGCCAGCATGGGCCAGAGACCTCTCTTCGGTCACACAGCAAACTAGCAACGTGGCTGGAAAGGTCTAGGTTTCAGAACACACCTGCAGACCACTCTTCTGCCCTTAGGAGAAGTCTCATGCCAAAGTGAGCAGATCCCAGCACTCCACCCAAACCGTGACCCAGGATTGCCCTGACTAGAACTCAGGCTTCTCCGCATCCTAAAGCTCAAGAACTGTCTCTTTCCCAAGGATTCCTGTGCTAGACTCTCAAATAGTGGAAGCAGCAATTATGAAAGTAATACTAACAATAATGCAAAAACACTGCCCAAGTGACTACCTGCTGTAGCTGTTCTTGTGTTCATCTTATTTATGCCTTACTCCCATTCCCTATGAAATAGGAATTGTTATTACCCCATTTTACAGATGAGGAAACTGAGTCTCAGAGAGATTAAGTTACTTGCCCAAGTCATACACGATGGGCCGAACTCCTAGGGGCCCTACATAACCTTTCACAGCACTGAAAGCTAGTAGGGCAGGAATGGAGTCAGGTGGCCGGTGACCTGCAAACTTCCCAGGAGTGGTGAGCCCTTTCCCCTCCACTATGGGACCACCCTTTGGCTGGCACAGCAGCAGCAGCAGCAGCAGGGCCAGCCTGGGCGGGGCCCGCCCACTCACCTGGAAGCGGCAGGCTCCGTGGGCAGTGCCTGCAGGGTGTGTGGCGTGCAGACGGGCACAGGGCAGGCTGCCAGGCCCCGGAGGCCAATCTTGCCCTTTGAGGTGGAAGAGGACCCTGGCATGGGGCTCTGCTGGAGTCACGGCCGCCTCCACTGAGACAGCCCGCACGTCCCACGGGACTGGCCGCTGGTGGGGCTCAGTGACCTGAGGAGGGACCACCTGGAGGGAGAATGAGAAGGCTTAACGAAGCAGGAGGTGAGGGGCAGCAAGATCTGGGAAGATAGGATGCCCGGGTTCCAATCCCAGCCTCAGTTTCCCCCTCTGGAAAATGGGGAGCACAGCTGGGGCTGGGGAAGGCCCTAGCCACACACAGCAGACCTCAGGCATTAAGTCCTGTTAGCCTGAGGGTGCCTGGTGCCCCTTCCTTACCTGCTGAGTGGCAAAAGGTGGGTAGGAGGCCCGGAGAAGTGGCTGGGCCCTGGGCCAGGGCTGCAGGAGCAGAAAGGTCTCAGATCGGGATCCCAGAGAGGAGTTGGCAGGTGGGTAGTGGCCCACCTGCTGCACACGGAAGTGCTCAGGAGCATCCAGGAGCTCCAGGGCTGCTGGCAGGTAGACAGGGTCCAGGGGGTTCTGGTCACAGTCCACTGAAGAGGGATAAGGGGTAGAGATGGTGACAGCTCCAGAGATGGCAGGGGCTGAACAGAGCTCCATCCTGGGGCACAGTGATGGTGGGCAGTGGAGGGAGAAAAGGGCTGTAAATGTCCTATGCCCCCAGGATGGCCTAGGAATCTCCCCATTTCACAGATGAGGTTAAGTGAGGCTGAAAGAGCCTCACACCGGTAGCACACAGCAAAACCAGGATTTGCACCTGAGTCCAGCATTGGATGCCAGATTCCCAGCCATCCCTCCTTCTACAGACATGGCCTTCTTCTCTCCAGCAGAGCCTTCTCAATGCCTCCCCTCCCCCATCTCTGCCCTCTACCTACTTGCCTGATATCAAGATATTTCTGGGGCATGACTCCCCCCAGATAGGTCCTATTCAGTAAATGATGATGACAAGGTGAGCTTTGTACAAAGTAGAGACCCTTTCTCTGCCCCTGGGACCTTGGCTAAACTTGGCTGGGCATCCACGCTCCCTCCTCCGTCACTGCCATGGCAACCCACACCATCTTTCCAAGCTTGTTCCCTTCGTCCCTGCACCCACTGGGTACTGGAGCACAAGAGGGGGGTGGGGGGATGCCAAAGAGGTCTGTGGAGCTAGTTGTGTGCCCTGGGGGTGGTGTGGGGGCCATGAGACTGGGGACATAGTCGAAATATTCAGTCACCAGAAAGATAAAGAACCACTAAGGCCATATTGGTTTGTACCATTAACCCTAATAATAACAATTAACGTGTTTTGAACACTCACTATACGCAGGTACTAGTTTAAACATTTTGTGTGTATTTAACTATTTTAATCTTTGTAGTAACTCTGCGAACCAGGTTCTGTTATGATACTACAGATCCCATTTTGTGGACATAGGAAATGAGGTGGAGAGGTGAGGGCACTTGCCCGTGGGCCCACAGCTGGAGAGCGGGCGAGCTGGGAGGTGAGCCCAGGTGTTAATCACTAGACAACCCTGCCTCTCTGTGGCCCCCCTCGTTCCCCCACCCTGCCCTGCAACAGTGCCCCCTGCCTGCTTCACTCCCAGGACTATGTGTCCCCTCCTCTGCCTGGTGGCACCTCCCTCCTCCTTCAAGGCCAAGAGTGAATTGCCTGAGGAGGAGAGTTGCCTCCCTCTCCAGGAAGCCCTCCTTGGTTATCTGCCCTCCCACCAGTCTCCTTAGTCTTTTGGAACCCCGGTTGCCTCCTGTGGATTAGTTATCTTCCTATCAACCCGGGGCCCTGTCTTACTCATCCTGGAGTTCCCCCAAGCTGGGAAGCTCTGTGCAGAGGACTTCCTGGGAGCCTGGAAACCTGAGTTTAAGTCCTAGCTCTGCCTCAAAACTTGGGTCAGGGCCGGGCATGGTGGCTCACACCTATAATCCTAGCACTCTGGGAGGCTGAGGCGGGCGGATTGCTCGAGGTCAGGAGTTCGAAACCAGCCTGAGCAAGAGCGAGACCCCATCTCTACTATAAATAGAAAGAAATTAATTGGTCAACTAATATATATATATAGAAAAAATTAGCCGGGCATGGTGGCGCATGCCTATTGTCCCAGCTACCTGGGAGGCTGAGGCAGGAGGATCGCTGGAACCCAGGAGTTCAAGGTTGCTGTGAGCTAGGCTGATGCCATGGCACTCACTCTAGCCTGGGCAACAAAGTGAGACTCTGTCTCAAAAAGAAAAATAAAAAAACTTGGGTCAGTCAGTAACATCTTGGAGCCCCAGTTTCATCACCGGTAGATGAGGCAGGAGCATTTAGCCACACCGAGGACAGGAGGGCTTTGTAAACTGTGGAGTGCTGTCTGAAGGAGGGATTACTGCTGCTGCATAATGGATGTGACAAGGCTTTCCTCCTCTCTCTGTGGGAGGGACCTCCCACCCGGTCCCTCAGGGTGGGAGCAGGTGGCTGAAAGCGGCCCCATAGCAGGACTGGGGGTGGAGTGGGGGGATCGGTTTCAACCTCCTTCCAGCCCTCCCCAACAAGGAGCAAGTGTCTGAGAAACTCCCACTGACCCCCTTCCCTCCCAGCCCCAAGCCAACAGGTGAGCGACTACTGCTCCCTGGGGGTAGCGCCTGGCCTCCTGCTACTCCGTCGCCTCCATAATTACAAGATGCTCTTAGCCGGACTCCCACGGACTCCATCACCGGACCTCAGCTACCCCGGTGGTGGTAGGAGAGTAGAAAACGCCCCACTCTTCTGTGGCATCATTCACCCTGCAACCACAGCCTGGCTCCCCAGCCCAAGCCAAAGGCCCCCTCCCCTTCCCCCAGGGACGGAGCCTCACAGGGACTCAAGAAGGCAAGGAGGGGGGCCATCCCTGGAGACTCCAGAGCAGAGAGCCCCGGGGCGGGGGCAGGGGGCTGCATATCCCCCAGGTCCCAGGCAAAGAGGCTGCTTTCCATTCCCGCGGGGGTGGCTTGGTTGTGGGGGAGGCTAGGAGCCCCGAGAGTGCAGCCCTATAGACCTCAGGTTAGAGTGGTGGGTGACGCCGGAGTGCCTGGGACAGGGCAGCCGGGTTAGATGCTCCGGCCGAGGGGAGGCTTGCAGAAGGCGCGGGGACGCGGACAGGATGGTGGCGGAGCCCCCGCGCCGGGCTGCTCCTGGCTCCGGAAGGAGCAGCCGGGCCGTGCAAGGCGAAGGAAGCCACGGGGGCGGGCGGCTGGGGGCAGGTCCCCGGGGCAAGACCTCTCCTGCCGTCAGGGCGCGCTGCGGGGCGACCCGGCTCAGGGTTTAGTCCGAGAACCCGCGGCTCCCGGGCACGCCTCGCACCCCGCTCGGCCCAGCCCGCGCCCCGCGCCCCGCCCCGCCCCTCCCGCTGACCTCTCACGACGTCCAGGGCGAGGGCCACCAGGAGGCAGAGCCAGGCGCCGCGGGGCCCCCGGGGGGCCACTGCCGCGCGCCCCGCCATCCGGGCGCACATCCTTCCCACGGAAGGCGGGGACGAGGCGGGGCGGCTCAGGTGGCCGCGCTCCGGCCCGGCATCTCCCGCGCCGCTCCGCGCCGGCCCGACCCGGCGGCTGGGTCCCCGCCGCCGCCGCCCGCGGCCGCAGTTCCCAGACAATGGAGCGCGAGCCGCGGACGGGAGGGAGCGAATCGCAGCACATGGGCTGCCCCTCCGCCCCGCCGGGTCCTAGTGCCCTCCGGATCCCCAGCACGAGAGCGCCCCGGTGCCTGAGGTCGGGAAGAAGGCGCTTCCCGGGAGACTACAAGAGGGGACCGGCCGCCTCCGCCGGAGGGACACGATGTGTTCTGTTTGGCTGCCTCTCGGAAGCTCCTGACCAAGGAGGAAAAGCCCGCTTCCTCTGCCTCACCCCCGCCCCACAAGCTGTTCACCTGTGAAGGCATCTGACACCTGAATCAGAACCGGAATTCAGGGACATATGGGAACCGAGCTGCAGGGGCAGAAAGGGAGGGGGACAAACGGGGCCAGATGCCAGCCACCTGGGCCTGCCCTGACAGAGCCCTGGGCCACCCCTGTGGAGGAAGGGCTCAGGTGCAGGCAGCTCCAGTTTCATGCCCAGCCCCACCCCAGGGAGAGGCCCGTGGGCCTAGGAAGGGTGAGGGCAGCCAACACTCCCAAGGAGAGGCCTGCTGCCTGGGGCCTGGCCCAGTGCTGCCTGCCAGCCTGTGCTGGGAGCGGTCCAGAGCGGGGCTCCGGCTGCACGTTAGTATCCCCATGGCAGCTTAAGAAGAAAAACCCATGTCTAGGCCCCTCCACAAATGACTGATCCAACCTACAGCCCAGCTGGGAGCCCTGGCGCAGGAAACTCCTCCTGTCTGTTGTCTGTTGGGTGGGGAGGAGGGCAGGCAAGTCTTCTCTAGGCTGCCCACCCACTGGTAACACTCCAGCACACTGTGGGGAAGGGGTACCGCCACCCACCCCAACACACACACATCCTATTCCAACAGTGCTGGTTAGTTCCTGGAAGTTTGGGGGTGGTGGGGAAAAGAAGAAAAAGTTTCTGGAAGTTTTCTACTGGGAGCATACCTTCTTCATTCCTCACCCCCCTGGAGGGAAGGGGACCTGGTACCAGCCTGCCTTTCAGTGCCTCCCTCCCTGCCAGCTTCATGCTGCCCCTACAGGGAGAAGCAGAGAAGGCAGAGCTGCATTACAGAAACCGGTTTAGCAGTAGAGGGAGACATCAAAGCAATCTAGACTTTGAGTAAATACATTTTATTCAGAACAAGATAATAAAATAGCGTGCACTTTATTTAAAACCAACCAAGAGCTGAAAAAATATATCACTGCAGCTGTGATTCCACATCAAATCGTAACAGTAAGAACTGGGCATTTATTCTTCACATCATGTGCTGGGCCTGGCAGAGAAGGACACCCACCTCCATCACAAACTCAAAGGAAGAAGTGGCCCCTAACTGCCAAGAAAGGGTGCCCTCGTGGAGAGGGGGCAGCTGGCGGCTCAGCCTGCTCCCCACAGAGCACCCGAAGGGAGAGGGGCTGCCTGTGTTCTGCCCAGGCTGCTGGGGCGGACACTGATCAGCGACTCCTCCTCGGTGGCAGGGAATGGAGGAATCGGATAGAGAACCACATGCAGCTGTGCAGACAAGAAAGTGAGTCCTTCTTCCTCCTCAGGGTCTCCGGAGCCCTTCAGGGCATCCGACAGCCATTGCGGGTCCTACTTGCAGGCACAAGCCTGCAAAGCAGCAGCCATCTTTTGCTTTGGCTGAAGGGGAATCAAATTCTGAGAGCAACTGCTGTATTCTTGACACGAAGCAGCCACAGTGCACTTTCCTACATACAGTATGGCAGCGGGCAAGCAGAGGGCCCTGCTGGCTCCGATTAAGGCACTTGTAACAGACTCAAGGGACACCCTCCTCCCCAGCCCCACAGGACTCAGAGGACCCCGTTTCCTGCTCCATCATCCTCAGGTCCCATATCCCCTTCCCCACTGCTGGGCAATGAAGAGGACAGGAGCATCTTTGAGGACTGTGACTTGGTGGGAGTACAGGGCTGGAGGGAAGAGAAAAGCAGGAAGGGAACTGGGGACTCGGCCAAGGAGCAGGACAGGACAGGACAGGAGAGCAAGAGCATTAGGAGGAAGCTATGGCAACAGCAGAAGGGAGCTGGTTAAGTCACAGGAGACTGATGGCAGTGAGGCCGCCGAGAGCAGATGCAGAAGCCAGAGGGGTGGCCCCTCCAACCTGCCCTGGCCAAGACAGGCTAGGAACATAGAAAGGGTTAAGAGAACCAACCCCAGACAACGAACCTCAGAAGACAAGGCCCTGGGGACCAGCAGTGGGGATGGGCTCTCTCTCTCTTAGCTGGGGATCAAGGTTCTGAAGGTTCAGAGACAGGGCAAGAAGAGGGCAAGGGCCCAGCAGGAGGGCTGTGCGCCCTGAAGCAACTCAGGTCTTTGGTATGGTGAAGGCGCATGGGGCGTTCTGCTCATTCCTCCTCCATGCTGCGGGGCCCCTTGGCTGCTCGCCTCTGCCGCCAGCGCATCTCCTCCACCTGGCGCTCCAGCCCTCGCACCTTGGCCTCCAGATGGGCCCCCGAGGCCCGGGTGCCAGTGAGCCGGCTCAGCAAGGCATAGAGGGTCAGCAAGGCCAGGAGCAGCAGGGCCCGGGTGGAAGGGTCGGGCACCGACCTCACCAGGGCCACAAAGCCGGCCAGGAAGATGACAAGCTTCAGGCCCCACAGGATCCTCCCCAGCAGTGCCAGGACCAAGCCGAGGAGCAGGGACAGCAGCCAGTACATGACCAGGGCCCCTGCTCCCCACAGCAGGAAGGTCTGGACCTGGCCAGGGCTGAGCTTCAGGCCCTCAGTGATGTGATCACCTGGAAGAGGGGAGAGGCAGAGTCACCCCAGAGAAGTGGTGAGGGGAAGAGGGTGAGAACTTAAAAAGTGGGAGGTACCAGCCCCTTGTAAAGGAATAATCTGTTCTCAGACTCAAAGAGCTAAGGGTTGGAATCTCAGCTCTGTTTCTGCTTGCTGTGGGACCTTGCACCTTTTGTTGAGCCACAGTTTCATTTATTAAATGGGAACAATTCCACCTGCCTCACTGGGCCTTGAATAACAAGTAAATGAGATACTACGCTCAGCATGATGTCTGATGGGACATATACAACTGGTACATGGTGGTGGTAGTTCTTAGCCTGCTCTTGTGCCATGTCTGGGGAAACCTGGGAAGTGTCAAGCAGCTTGGAGAAAAGTCTACACCCTGACAAAGATAAACTCCCACAAACAGGAAGGCACAGGTGAAGCTCCCCGAGGATCCA
The DNA here is from genome assembly GCF_040939455.1 of Microcebus murinus. Taxonomy (NCBI): domain Eukaryota; kingdom Metazoa; phylum Chordata; class Mammalia; order Primates; family Cheirogaleidae; genus Microcebus; species Microcebus murinus. The sequence continues at coordinate 14,825,917 of NC_134107.1, forward strand.
GTTGTATACCACTCACCATCTAGCCCCAAGGCATTCAGCAGCTGTGCTGCGATCCCAGACAGAGCAAAGAAGGCCATAGAGATGGCTGATGAGATGCCCCACATCACCTGGGACGAGGTCTGTGGAAAAAGCATAGAGTAAAATGAGCCCATAAGTAATGATGCTGCTCTCCTTAAGCCCAGTCACCACTGCCCAGGCAAGGCCTGCAGGAAGGTCTCCAACTCGCTTCTCAGCCCGTGGTGAAGGGCCCAGGTCAGAGGTTTGGAGGCCCTGGGCCTCGCTGAGGGGGCCCTTCCACATCCACCTTCCAGTGCAAAGGATGTACAACAGGCCATTCCTCCTTCCTAAACTGGAAACTAGGACATCTGGGACCTAATTCAACTGATTTGCTGGGATACTCTGGAGGAAAGAGTTGGTGTACTTGTGTATGAATGGGGGTTGGGGGATCATCAAATCCCTTGAGTGATCACCAAATTCTATAGTCACCAAATGGCATGGTTTATAAACATGGCTCATTTCCTAGTCTTTCTCACAAAGAAAGGGCAGGAGCCAGGGAAAGGAATGGAGCTAAAAGGCCCTAGGGTAGGAATCAAATGAGGAGGCAGCAAAAGGCAAGTACCATGGGGCTTCTTTTTGTGGCACTTGGGGCTCTCTGCACCAGGGATTATGACACTGAGAAGATGCAGAGCCAAGATGAGGTGGCCATTACCAACACCTCTTCTTTTATCTTTCTTCAGTGTGCACAGTCACGGCAGAGACCACCTTCCTTACCTCTGACACAAAGTGCATGGTCTCTGGCCCAATCCAGGCATCCAGTGTCGCCCGCACAGACCGACCTATGTGGGTCAAGAGATCAACTGGGGCCTCCCTCTTCTGCTGGCCTGGTGGTGCAAAGTCTCGATGAGCCTGGGCCGATGCTGAGTGGAGGAGGATGAGGGCCACTAGGACCATCAGGATAGCTTTGAACAGATGCCTGCTCCACCGTGGACTGCTGCCTAAGCCTGCCATGACTGGGTCTGCCAGGAGAGAAGCACAGGGTAAGCTGAGGGCCAGAACCGGTAGACACAGCCACTCTCCCAGCTCTCAATGCCCCAACATCCTCCTCTACTCCTCCCCCCCAGCAAGCACCTAAGCTAGAAAGGGCTGTTAGCTGAGACAGAAAGGACTAGGACTTCCAACTTAAGCTGGCCATGACCATCTAATTCACAGGTTCCTCTTTCACATGCTTTACCAGGTGCATATTGATTAACCAGCAAGTATTATTCAATGTCAAAGAGTGAGAAGATCTCTCTAAGGTATATGCCAGTTATAAAAATCTGAAGGACTGTCTCTGTGTCTTAGGTGCGTGCTATGGACGTAAAAGAATTATAAAGACTCTAAGGCTTTGTCCCAAGAAGCTTATAATCTACTTAAGATAAAGCTGATATAGAAAATAACTTCAAAATAGCAGACAAGTAGGGTTACCACCATATAATGATAAAAAGAAAAGTGAGTGTCCCTTCGACAGCTCAGCTGGTAGAGCAGAGCACTATAGCTAATTCCTCAGCAGGAGAAAAGTGCTCAGTTATGTGCTCAAACAAGAATAACTGTACACATGCCACTTGCTCTGCAGGACCATCATGTGAGGTGGCCATGACCCTGCTCACCCCTGTTGGTACAGATGAGAAGAAACTGAGACTCAGAAGTTAAGAATTTGCTCATAGTCACTGGGCTAAGAAGTAGAAAGGTCAGGATTTGAACATAAGCTTCTGCTTCCAAATCCCACATTCTCCTTATCAGTTTTAGTGGGGATACAAAACAAGAAAAAAAGAAAACAAATCCCACATTCATTGAGAGTCAAGGTATACAGTGGATCTCAACCTTGGCTGCTCATTGGAATTACCTAGAATCTTCACAAAGTACTGAGGTCTGTGTCCCAAGCCCAGAGGTCCTGATGTCATTTCTGGGTGTTGCCTAGGCTTAGACCTGCAAAAGCTCCCCCAGTGATTCCAATGCACAAAGCTGAGAACCACCAATACAAAATGACTTCAATTCCCCACCTCCAAAGGATGTGCTATAGTTTGAATGCCCCCCTAAAACTCATGTTGAAATTTAATTGCTGGCTGGGCACGGTGGCTCAAGCCTGTAATCCTAACACTCTGGGAGGTTGAGGAGGACGATCGTTCAAGGTCAAGAGTTCAAGACCAGCCACAGCAAGAGCGAGACCCCGCCTCTACTAAAAATAGAAAGAAATTCATTGGCCAACTAAAAATATATAGAGGCCGGGCACAGTGGCTCACGCCTGTAATCCTAGCACTCTGGGAGGCCAAGGCAGGCGGATTGCTCGAGGTCAGGTCGAAATCAGCAAGAGTGAGACCTCATCTCTACTATAAATACAAAGAAATTAATTGGCCAACTAATATATATAGAAAAAATTAGCCGGGCATGGTGGCACATGCCTGTAGTCCCAGCCACTCGGGAGGCTGAAGTAGGAGGATTGCTTGAAGCCCAGGAGTTTGAGTTTGCTGTGAGCTGGGCTGACGCCACGGCACTCTACCCGGGCAACAGAATGAGACTCTGTCTCAAAAAAAAAAAAAAAAAAAAAAAAAAAAAAAATTTAATTGCTTTTATGATATAGTATTAAAAAGTAGGATCCCTAAGAGGTGATTAGGTCATGAGGACTCTACCTTCATGAATGGATTAAATGTCATTATCTTGTGAGTGGGTTAGTTATCTCAGGAGTGGGTTCTAGATAAAAATGATGAGTTGGGCCAACTTCTATCTTCCTCTCTCTGTCTCATGTGCTTGCTTCGGCCTTCTGCCCTTCTGTCCTGGGATGACCCTCTTCTGATGCCAGCACCATGCTCTTAGATTTCCCAGCCTCCAGAACCATGAACCTAATACATTTCTGTCCATTATAAATGACCCAGTCTGTGGTATTGTTATTGCAGCAGAAAATGGACTAAGACAGTAGGCAAAGGCTTAAAGAACAACCCTTAAGGAAAGATATAGTTACTACTAAAAAGCTAACATTTACCTATTAATAGGTCTTGCCATGCACCAACTATTTCATTTAACCCTCACAACTGCCCACAAGATAGGTATTGCTATTATTCTCTATTTTACTGATAAATAAATTGAGGAAAGTTAAGTAGTAAGTGGGGAAACCAGGATTTGAATCCAGGTGCATCTGACACTGGGCCCCCTCACCCATAACCACTCAGCTGTATCATGTTCAACTAAGTCTCAGAAATGATTTAGAAAGTCATACAATGGATTATTCAAGAACTTAAATAAACTTGGCATCCACCAATCATCTCAGTGAATTACTGGTAAAATTCACCTAACCACTTTGTGCTCTGATCTTTTCTGTAACATGATGCCACAGACAAGTTAAGATCCAACAAGTACCAACTCATTGAAGCAGGTGAGGCTCAGCCAAGGAAAATGTATGCAAGTCCACCTTTTATTTGCCTCCCTGCTGGAGAAATGTCAAACAGCACCAGCAAACCGCCAGGTCTCCTCCAGGCTTCGAAATGAACCTGTAGTTCCGGGAAGTTTCTATGATTCAAACCTAATGATCAGAGGCTAAGCCATGCCCCTGAGATAAGGACAGCCAGGTTTTTGAAGTTTTGCAGTTACCTAGGCACTCAGGGAGTTAGCCAGAAATCCACAGCCATTGTGATGAAGGAGAGGGAGAGAAGGGTGTTCCCATTTTTTGCTTAGTGGGAAGGAGGAGGGTCAAAGAAAGAGAACTAAAAATACCACATTTGGGGTACTTTCTGGCTCCAAAACAGCTGCTCTAAGCCCCTCCTGAGGCCTCAAGGGTCAAGCAGGGCTACAAAACGCACAATTTATGTGGAAGTACCTCAGACCGGGAAAGCCTTCCACTCTTTTTGGCACAAATTAAGAACCAGATGGCTCCTGCCTGCCAGTGGTCAGAGATGAGGACAGCATAGGTCAGTTCCCAAGCTATGTGGGTCATAACCACGTTGGGGACTTAAAGAGCAAGGTTGCTATCTTGGGTTGGATCCTGTATCCAAGGACCTCCACGAGGGGGGAATCAGATGTCGTCTCCTCCACCTTAGAAGGTCAGGGTGCTATGAGCTGCTCCTCCCACGGCAGCCTGCTGTGCTCTGTGCCAGCCTCAACTTTCAAGTGGCCACCTGCCTCAGTTCAGGGGAGCTGGGGGACCTTGAAGTAAACCCTCCACAGTGAGGCTGGCATCACCATGCAAGCTGACTTTCCAAAGTGTACCAGAAACCAAATCTAACAGGATTTTGGAGTGCACCCTTTAGAAATAATGAGTGTGGATGACTGGCTGGCTGGTTCATTTTTTCAAATTGTTTTAACAGGATTCCTTCTCATTTCTTCCAGGTTAGTCCTAAGCAGTGTGAACTCCCTATTCATTATGCCTCCTCATTTTGGCCTAATCAAACACTTACAATAAAGAAAGAGGCCATGGTACTCAAGAGCCGAAGCAGTCTCAACCTCTGAGAAGAGGAAGCATGTCTTAAACTTTTTCACCTCCTGTAATGCCTGGCTTCAGACAAATGGCAGGCACTCAACAACTACAACAAATAATAATAATAATATATATAAATTATAACTTTGTGTGGTGCTTTAAAATTTACAAAGTACTTGTTACTTTACCATCTCATTTAACTCTTACAACAATCTTTCAAGGTATTACTACTGTCCCCATTTCACTATGAAAAGTATGGCTTAGAGAGGTCAAGTGACTTATCCAAGATCACAGAGCAGAACCAGGGACTTGACTGCAGAACCTAGGATCTCAATCTTGCCCTTTTGCTTGCCCCAAACCCCCACGCTGCCTTGAGAAGACATGGTCCCTGCCCTCAAGGAGATTAAAGTTTTGCCAAACATCAACAAGCTCAAAGTAGGAGGACATGAGGACTCCCATGAGGAAACCACCTACCAGGAGATGACACACTGGCTGGGCTTACAGGTCATGGGTTTGTATCAAGAGGTATGAGAAGATAGTAAAAGATGGGGACAAGACCTGCCACTTTTGTCCAGGTAGCTGCAATATGGCTAAGATGGAGTCAGGAGAACCCAGGTGGGCTGGGGAAACTGCTTAACTTACTATGACAGTGAGAAAGTACTACTGCTTATGTTTAGCTATGGTTTGCTACAGGGCTAGGGTGGGGGTTCACACACCTCCCGCCAAGGCTGCTTCCTCTTCTTCTCTTTCCTTTGGTTAGTTTCCTTTCATGCTATGAATCACTGTGTGGCAGAAGGGGCAGCTGACTTAGTGCCCCCTGCCGGACCTGACTGTTCCATCACTGCTCATAGCTGCCCCTATGGAGTAGCGGTTCTCAACTCGCTGCCCATCGGAACTCCTGTGCAGCCTGTTAAACAAGGATGTCTGTCCCACCCAGAGTCACCTACTCAGACTCTCCCACAGAGGGGCTCAGCCTTTTGTTTGTAAAGCTCCCCAGGAATTTCTGATGCATAACCAGACAGCTGCTACAGATAAATAGCAGCACAGGGGAAAGCCTCAAAAATGTAGGAGTGTACAAAGAACCCCAGACTTCCCTCCCAGGCTCAACTGTGCCACAAACTAAAAGCCACTACCTTTATGCCTGTTAGTTAACCTGTCTGGGTTCCATTCTCCTCAAATATAAAACGGGGTGAAGCCAAACCGGGTTAAAAGTTGCTGCAAAGAGTTAAGATGTTACTGCAAGGACTTTATAGATGTCTATAGAAATACTTGCAGCAGACAAATGGCTAATATACCACTCACCACACTGTAGTGTAACTTAGCAGTTTATCAGCCTGCCTCCCCATTAGACTGAGAGCCTCCTGGTCAGACTTGACATCTAACTTTTCTTGGAATCCCCAGAGACTAGCACAGAGAGATGACTAATAAATGCTTGTTAAATGAATATTAGAAGATCCGCCAAGAAGCGAGGAGGGTAGAAATGGAGAGACATGGAGAGGTGGGGAGGGAGGTTATTTTAATAGTTGATCCAAATATACAGCAGCCACCTGAGATGCACAGCTGAGTCGAAATGAAGATCCTAAACAGGACGAAGCCGCCACTGCAGAGAATGAAGTCAGAGGACTGGCAGGTCCGGGGCAACCCCCGCTAAACCCCTGACAGCTGCCGCCCAGCAACTGTTTGGGGGCAGGGCAATGGCAAAGGGGCAGCCGCGCCGCGCCCTCCCAGGGCCCAACCTCCCGGAGACAGGGTGTCAGTGGCAATGTGCTATTTCGAACAGTGCGTCCTCTGCCAAGAGCTGTAGGGTGGCGTCGCTGGCAAGAGAGGCGCTGCGACCCACGAGTTCGGGGTACCCCGAGGGACTCAAACTGAGGCTGCAGGAGGCTGGGCTTTGGGGCGGGGGTCGGGGGCGAGGGGGCGCTGGCCTCGTCCCCTAGTCTGACAGCCGCTGCGCCTTCACTGGACTCACCCTCCGGCGCTCCAACACTTCTCCACGGAAATGCGCGCCTCCTGGATGACCTAGTAACGACGCCCCCGGTTGCATAGCAACGAGGATCCGGGTCCCCAGTATGTTTCGCCCGCCACACCACGTCGGACCCCTCCCCACTCAAGCTCCCCGGGCCTCACGGCTCCGCCCCAGCCCGGCCTGCAGCGGCTGCCGCCTCCCACTGCTGCATGCTGCCCGCCAGTCCCGGTCTCGGTCCGCACTCACCGGCTCCGGCCGCCGCTACCCTTCACGTGCGACTTCGCTAAAACGCGCCACCAAACCCGCGCCTCAACTCCGGGGCGTTGGTTTATGGTCTGCGCGTGCGCAAGGCGGGATGTGCTCGGAGACGGACGGCCTCGCTCCCAGACCGAGCCTGTCCCTGCGCGCACGCGCTCTGCCTCAGCCGCGACGTTTGTTTTCCCCGAGCGTTCCCTCCGAGAGAAGAATGGGATCGGAAGTTCCAGCTGGGAACGGAAGTCTCCGGCGGGAGACGGGAAATATCACAGCTATATCTGTGCTGTAGAGTGGGTAAACTAATCTTTAAAATCGGGGTCGAAGCTAATCCGCCTTTTCAACCGCTCGGCATTTGGGGCAATGTAGTTCTTGGGCTACAAATTCCCCTCCTGGGGCTTTGTGGGAAATGTAGTTCTAACAGGCCGCTTCAGAACACCTGGTCTTTTGAGAAACTTTTCGCGCTCAAAAGGCACAAAGGGAAAAGGTGTTAGAGGAGCAGTTAAAGGCACGCAACGCTGGGAAAATGCGTCCGCTCCCCCAGAGAGCAAATCCACACCTGAAGTCTGCAGATGGGTCCCAAGCATTAGCTCAGAATTTTAGAGAAGGAAGGGAACCAACCCCCACACCCTATTTCTATCACAAAGGCAGCATTGTAAGGGGACCCGCCAAGGATTTGGATGAAGTGATCCCTTGCCTACTTTGTGATCCTCGGGCATGTCACTTCTTTTCTATGGACCTTAGTTGCTTAACTTTCAAAACTATAAAGTAGGCCGGGCGTGGTGGCTCACGCTTGTAATCCTAGCACTCTGGGAGGCCGAGGCAGGCGGATTGCTCAAGGTTAGGAGTTCAAAACCTGTCTCTACTATAAAAATAGAAAGAAATTAATTGGCCAACTAATATATATATATAAAATTAGCCGGGCATGGTGGCGCGTGCCTGTAGTCCCAGCTACTCAGGAGGCTGAGGCAGGAGGATTGCTTGAGCCCAGGAGATTGAGGTTGCTGTGAGCTAGGCTGACGCCACGGCACTCACTCTAGCCTGGGCAACAAAAGCGAGACTCTGTCTCAAAAAAAAAAAAAAAACTATAAAGTACATACAAATACCACTTCACAGTTGGTGTGAAGTTTCAAGGAAGTAACGAGAGTGAACTTTTTTTTTTTTTTAAATCTAAGTTACTGTCTGAGTGTTTTCATCACCACCATTAGCTGCCATAGGACAGTTCCCCTTTGAGGTTAAAACCCCTTCCTCAAACTCAACCCTCTGAAATGTAACTCTTCACCGGCACACTGAACTAGCCTTCTAATTCTGCCGCCTTCTCAAGACTACACACTCAAATGGCTCCCAATCTGTCACTTCACCCAGTTGTTTCTTCCCAACAAATGTTTCTCAGACTCATCCATCTTCATCTGGGCCCTTATCGCTTCCTGCCTCTCAGCTGAGAGTCTTTATTCCAGAACAGGCTGGTGCACTTCACTTTCCAGCATTTCTAACAGTCAACTTCACATTTGCTTGTGAGCTCAGATCGTTTCTGATATGTAGGATTACCAGTCTCATTGCAGCCTTTCCTCGGCAAGAAATGTAACTTTTATTTTTCTGTGACAAATTGATGTTTTATTCAACTCTTTTCCATTTGAGTAGTAGAAACAATCTCAGACAGTTCAGGGTTCTTCCCACTTTGAATTTCAGTTTTGGAGAATTAACATAGAGCCAAATAGAGGAAGGTGGGGGGGAGTTAATCTAATCTTCAGTGTCAGTTGTTTGAGCTGGCAACTCCTGAGACTCATTATCCTGCCTAATATTCTGTCACTCGTCCACAGACGCTCACAATCCTGCCTAATATTCTTTCACTCAGTCACACAGGTTACCACTGAATCCACCTGGAAAATGGAGCTGCTTCTGGGAGTTTGGCCACTGTGTCCCTGTGCTTCCCAACCAGCAACAGCAGCCTTGGCCTGGGGGAGCCAGGCATAAAGTTCCTTCCTCAGCAACCCACCAACACCTATGCATACATCCCTCTCCCCAAAGTCTCCTGTTTACTGGAAAGTCAATTGTCCTGAATCCTTTCTAGTCTCTGTAGAAATGGCTTTTGAAACTGAAAAGCCATAAAGGGACTCCCTTTTTCTTGCATTCTGCTGTCATAGCCATAAGCTCCCCAGTAGAGGGACACCTCCAGTTTTGCTCATTGTGGTATCACCAATGCCTAGTACTGTGCCTGCCTGGCACACAGTGGGTACTCAATAAAGATTTGTCCAATAATTGATTACTGGACCTCCCTACTATTCTGTCCCACCCCAACCAATCCAGCAAGTATCTTCCAGAGGGAACTCTGATGAGTGGTTCCATAGCTCAAATGCAATCGAATGCTGCCAGTCCATCAAGTCTAACCTGGGGTTCAAGGCTCCACCTAAACAGATCCATTGTATTTCCTACCACACATCCAAGTACAGTACTTGACTTCCTGCTGTGTGCCAGGCACTGTGTGGCACTCTTAGATCTGAGAGCAAGAGTAACCAGAACAACTATGGTTCCTGCCATCATGAAGTTAATAGTCTAGCAGAGAACAGACATCAAACAGATACTTATAAGTAAATAATCAAATGACTATAGTTGGCTAGGCGAGGTGGCTCTCGCCTGTAATCCTAGCACTCTGGGAGGCCGAGGTGGGCAGATTGCTCGAGGTGAGGAGTTTGAAACCAGCCTGAGCAAGAGCGAGACCCTGTCTCTACTATAAATAGAAAGAAATTAATTGGCCAACTAATATATGTAGAAAAAATTAGCCGGGCATGGTGGCGCATGCCTGCAGTCCCAGCTACTCGGGAGGCTGAGGCAGGAGGATCGCTTGAGCCCAGGAGTTTGAGGTTGCTGTGAGCTAGGCTGACGCCATGGCACTCACTCTAGCCTGGGCAACAGAGTGAGACTCTGTCTCAAAAAAAAATTACTATAGTTATTCAAAGTGTGTTGGAGGGAATTACAGGGTCCTGTGGGGACCAAACCTCAGTCAGGGGTCAAGGAAAGGCTAACCTTTAAGGTGAAACTGAAGTTTACATTAGAGGGGTTGGAAGGGCAGGGGAAAAGGGAGAGAGCTGAGGAAAGTGTTCTAGGCAAAAGTTCTGGAGCCATCCAGAGTGGGTATGTTTGAAGAATCTTGAAGAGTTGAAAGGCCAGTGTGGCTGGAGAGAAGGTGAGGTGAGACTATGGAGGCCAGCATGGGTCAGACACGTGGGCAAGCTTCCCTTGCCAGAAACTCTCTCCTTCATTCCTGGTCTCAGGACCGACTCCTTTTCCTTTTTGGGGCTTAGAGAACAGTACCCCAAACTACCATGCATTGGCATGCCCAGCATTTTTGAATGAAAGGAAATTGGAAGGTATTAGCATCTGCCTCAGAACCAAGGAGCAGCTAATCTCTTGTGCCTTCCACTCAAGTGCAGAGAAGGATTTTCTCTGCAAGTTCCCTTATCTGGCTGAGAAAACGTCTTTCAAAAGAAATGCCGTTGTCTTAAAACCTCCTCCCTAGGAATGTAATCAAATAACCAGGAAAGATTAACCACTGGAGACCAGAAAAGACTAAAAGTGGCTACCAGGCCTAGACAGATTTTTCACCTATTCTGAAGGCAGCTCCAAGAGATTACCTGAGAGACTTCATCTGCACAGTAAGACATCCTTTGTTCACAGTGTAGTTCTGCCCCTCACCTTGTTGCCACTTCCCCTAGCATTGAGAGGAACTTTGTCCCAGACCATTGTTCTTTGGGCTCATTTGCCCTAAAAAATCATATACTACTCTTCAAAATTGCCTACATTCCCCCATCTCCCTCTTCTCTATGAAGAAGGTGGTATTGAAGCTTCAGCCATCTGACTCTTCTTTGAGTCTCATATTTTGTATGGCTCCTGTGCACACTTGCATGTTGATAAATTTGTGTTCCTTTTCTCTCTTCAATCTGTCTATTGTCAGATCATTTCAGTGAACCTTCAGAGGGCAGAAAGGAAGCTTTCCTTTTGCCCCTATACCCTCATTCAGGTCTCAGCAAATATGTCCCCCCCCCCTCAGCGATGCACCCTCTGAACATGGTGCCTAAAGTGGTCATCCGTCTAATCCCCAGCACCCCCATTTATCTTACTCTGATTTGTTTTATTCATAGCACTTACCACTCTCTGGAATTTTCTTATGCGTTGTTTGTGTCCTCCCGGTAGAATGCAAGCTCCAAGAGATCAGAAACCTTGTCTTTGTTGTTCAACTTTTCTATCTCCAGTTGTCAGAACAGGGCCTGACACATAGGTGGCACCCAATCAATATTTGTTGGATGAATGAAAAGCCTGGGGAGTAGCGTGAATAGATTTTTCATTGAAAGGAGATCACTGGCTGTTCTGTGGAAAGTGGATTAGAAGGAGGTCAGGCTGGAAGCAAGAGGACTTAATTAGCATGCTACTTTATTGGTGCAGGGAAGTGATGTCCTTTTTGTGTATTAACTCTTCACAACCACCCTGTGAGTTAGTTCTAGCCTTGTTATCACTCCTCCATTTTACAGATGAGGAGACTAAAGCATAGAAATGTTCATACAGTGAACTATCTGGGTCGAGCTGGGCTTTGAGCACACAGTCTAACTTCAGAAGCCATGCTCTTGGCTACTACACCATCCTGCCCTTGGTGCCTATAACTTTTATTTTTCTCTCCAAGCCTTTACTTATGCTGGTTCTCTTCCTGGAATGCTCTTCATTCCCCTTATCCTCTATCTGAATATTGCCCACCTGTCAAAGTCCAGCTCATTCAGTAAAGAAGTACTTCACTGACCACAGCTGTCCATCCTGCTCTTTCGTCTGGATATATTATAGACCACACCACATGTTATCTGCATGATTCCTGAGTGTCTTATCTTATAGATATCCACAAAGAATCATACACTGAGCTGGAAGGGACCTAGAAGATATTAAATGAAATTTATAAAGGCCATTGATTTGGACTGAGCTTCCGCACTACAGACCAAGCCCACATGGAGTTACTTCTCCTGACGCTCCATGCCACCAAGCCAGAACCAAGATCTTTATCTGACCTTCTCAAAAATGAGGGGGGAGAGATATAGTAGCCAAATCCCCAAAAAGCCGCTTGTAGTCAGCATGAGACTGACTCCACTTTAACCTTTCAAGAGAAGTAACTCTGAAATGACCAATCCGCTTTTTGTTTTCTGTTCCGCTTTTCTCAGCTCTTTTCTGTCTAGAAAACCAACCTCCTCTGCCCAGCTCATCAAAACACTCGTTCTATTTTATAGAACGGGCGCTGCCTGATTCTAGAATCACGAATAAAAGCACGAAAAATAAATTAAGGTCTTTAAATTTGTCGTAATTTTGTCTCTTGACAAAGACGAAGGGGCGGCGAAGCGGATGACTTGTCCAAGATCACAGAGCAGACTGGCAGTAGAGGCGGGGCCAGAACAGTTTCTTTCTTGGCGGGTGTTACCAATACTTTCCCTACCATCTGCACTGTACTTTCTTCACTGGGCCACACGGCAGCGTCTCTGAGAGGGTGGCCCGAGAAAACACCTGCCTACGAATCACAAAAAGACTAAGGCAGGCCCGAGGAATCTGCATTCTGACAAGCTCATTAGGACATTCTGGAGCACATAAAAGAAAGTTTAAAGGACCAGGGTCGCGTGGCCCAGGGCCGCGCCGTTCTCAAAATAAGCGTTGCCAAATTGCTTCGGCTTTAAAGTCGCTTTGGCTCTCCTCTTCCCCCGCCCACCTCGCTTTACGGAAGGAGCCGAGTCAATCCGGAAGTGGCCGAGTGTTCCGTGGCGGGCCCTTTCCTGCCCGGTTGCATTCTGGGAAAGGGCAGTTTCCGTTAGGTGCTGAAGGCTGAGGCGCGCGACCGGCCCCATTCCCACGTGAAGCGCTACGCTAGCATCGCTCGGCGGGGCTGCTCCCAGCTCGCCGCGGAGCGTCCTGGCTGCACCGGGGGACCGGAAGTGGCTCGCGGAGGCTCAGAAGCTAGTCCCGGAGCCCGGTGTGAGGCGCCTCGGAGCGTGGCGACGGCGCCATGTCCCTGATCTGCTCCAGTGAGTGTTGGCTACGGCCGATCTCGGGTCGCAGGAGGCCGGAGAGCGGACGGGAGTGTGTGCGGACCGTTGCGGCGCCCGGGTCGGCGCGAAGGCGGGAATGGGGCGCCCCAGAGGCAGAGCGGCGGCCTGTCAGCACGAGGGTCCTCTCCTCAGCGCGGGGTGCATTTGCGCAGTGCTCCGCAGTTTACATAGTGCCTCAGGTTTTTGTCGCCGGGATTACTGAGGCCAGCTGCCTCGTTTTACGGAGTGGAAACAACTCTGAACAGAGCTGGTGCAGCGGAAACAGCTCTGATGTGGGAAGCAGGAAACCCGAGGGCTTGTCCAGGGTCAGCCTCCGTTTGGCTTTGTGAACTGGCTCGAAGCTCTGGGCCTCAAATTCCGCGTCTGCAAAGTGGAGAGCATTGCGCTGAGTGTTGTCTGACGTCTCGCTCGGAGCTTTTGCGATTTGCGAAGGTCACACAGCCAGTTAGAGGCAGAGACAGGCGCCCGGTCTCACACTGTATGAGTAATAAAAACAGCTCACATTTATAAAGCTCTTACTGTTTACGACGTGCTTCCAAGTTTATGATCTCATTTTATCCTCACAAGAATTCCCTAAAGGAGAAATAAAGATACTGGTTTTACAGATGAGGACTCGGGAGGAGTGAGGCTAATCTAAGGATACACAGCTAGTAAGTGGCAGGGCTGTGTGACGCAGCTAGGTGATATGGAGCTTTGACCCTGAATCTGTGCTTTTTCCATGCTTTCTATTGTCGTTCCTTTTGGTATTTTATTATGGCATGCAGGTGTTTTTCCTTCTCGTTTCATCAGATTACCAGTTTCCCATCCCTTTTTCTATTCTCTTCCTTCTCTTCTCAGAACCTCTCCATTAATCCAAAGGGGAAGGAAGGAAGGGAAATGAACAGAAAAAGGAATGCCTCACATTGAAGAAATTACAATTTGCAAAGTATTTCGACATTCATCGTTTCCTTTCAGTCTTGAGAAAGCTCTTTTTTATATTCCTCAGCACCATTCTTCCTCTCATTCTCTAGTTCACTCATTTATTAGATGTTTACCAAGTGCCTGCTGTGCATCTGCATAGTACTGGAAGTCAGACCAGCCGTAATCCCTATCCTCAAGGGGTGCATAGTCTCTGGAGGCAAGTGTGCAAATGATACCTCTGTTGGGGGTTGTTGTGAGGGTATGTTACTGTGTGTAACATGATTGGAATCACATATTAATGGGCCATGCAAACCACATAGTAATGTGCCATGCAAATGTACCACATAAGTGTTTTTTCTTGTCTTAGTGTTTGTCACATTGCTCCTTGGAATCTTCCAAATGATAAGTATCTTTTTATATGCTAATGAGTTGACTGTTGGCTGGCAGTCCTGTCTCAGTTTAAGATGGGAGTTGTCACCCCCAAAGACCAAGGCAGGATTAGAGAGCTGAGACTTTCATCCTACCCCCCCAGCATCTGGGTTAAGTTGATCACCACTGGCCACTGTTTTAATCAGTCATGCCTTTGTAATGATACCTTCATAAAAACCTAGAAGGACAGGATTTGGAGAGCTTCCATATACTGGTTCCTGTAGGCTCTGCGCCCTTTCTCCCATATCTCATTCTATACATCTCTTCATCTGTATCCTTTGTAATATTCTTTATAATAAATTGGCAAATGTAAGTGTTTCCCTGAGTTTTGTGAGCCGCTAGCAAATTAATGGTCATGGGAACCCTGATTTATAGTTAGTCATCTCAGAAACACAGGTAAAACAACCTGGGGCTCAAGATTGGCATCCGAAGTGGGGGGAAGTCTTGTGGGACTGAGCCCTCAACATGGGATCTGATGCTACCTCAGCTGGTATCCCTGCTAAACGACTACTTGCTTGCTCTGTGGGGTAAAACCCCCATATCTGAGATCACAGATTAGTCTTGTCAGAGTATAGGAAAAGAACTGATTCTCAGACTTTATAATTTTTTTGATAATCCATCCAGGAGAATTCCTGAAGTGGATGTCAGGAATTGGAGTGGGTTCTTGTGTATCTTTGTATTGTGGAGTAAAATGGGTACACAACCATCTTTGTTCAAAAATGAAATGGGCAGGGATTATTGACTGCTGTTTTCTAGGTCCCTGGCACGTACTAGTTGTTAATAGTTATTGTTGACTGTCAGGAGACTGGTGGAGAGCTAATTATGTACTGGGAAACATTCTGGGTCCAGTACAAAACTGGCCTGGTGTTGTATGCCTTGCTTCCTGTTACTTGAGTGTGAGGATGCCTGGTCTTGTTGGGGCTAATAGCAACTGAGGATTTCCTAAGACCCAAGATTCCCTTCACCCCAAGCTCACTGCATGCCTTTTCTCTACAGTCTCTAATGAAGTGCCAGAGCACCCGTGTGTGTCCCCTGTGTCTAATCATGTCTACGAGCGGCGGCTCATTGAGAAGTACATTGCAGAGAATGGTACAGACCCCATCAACAACCAGCCTCTCTCTGAGGAGCAGCTCATCGACATCAAAGGTGCCCACCGGCTGACCTTAGTTTAGGGCCATCTTAGGTCAAAGCCTGAGAAGATGGCAGGTGGTGCCAGTGCATTGGAGAAGGAGATAGTGGTCTGTTTGTTTGTTTTTTTTTTTTTTTTTTGAGACAGAGTCTTGATTTTTTGCCCAGGCTAGAGTGAGTGCCATGGTGTCGGTCTAGCTCACAGCAACCTCAAACTCCTGGGCTCAAGTGATCCTCCTGCCTCAGCCTCCCGAGTAGCTGGGACTACAGGCATGCGCCACCATGCCCAGCTGATTTTTTGTATATATTTTTAGTTGGCCAATTAATTTCTTTCTACTTATAGTAGAGGCGGGGTCTCGCTCTTGCTCAGGCTGGTTTCGAACTCCTGAACTCGAGCAATCCTCCGGCCTCGGCCTCCCAGAGAGCTAGGACTACAGGCGTGAGCCACCTCGCCCGGCCGAAATAGTGGTCTGTTGATGGCTAAAGGGAAAAGAGGTGTAGGGGAGAGTCCTCTGGCTTATAGTTCTTCATCCTGCTTTCCCTCTCTTGACAGTTGCTCACCCAATCCGGCCCAAGCCTCCCTCAGCCACTAGTATCCCGGCCATTCTGAAAGCTTTGCAAGATGAATGGGTGAGTTCCTGGAAGAGAATCAGTCAATGCCTTCCTCACTTGAAGAGAATGCATCACTAGACTAGGACTTGAGGGTGGGAAGGATGGAGCATTATTTAGAGTATAAACTATGATGTCAGGGACTGGTTTTATTCATCAATGTATCCCCAGCACTGAGAGCAGCATCTGGTACATAGTAGGTGCTCTACAAATAATGAATGAATGACTACCTCTTATGGGACTGTCTGGCAAAGTGGCTGACATAATGAGGCCAACCAATAAATAGCAGCAGCAGCACGGTTATCATTTCCTTTTAGAGAGGTGACTGTGTGACATCTGTGATTTGCTGGTAAATTAGAGAAGATGGGAATGGGGAAGAGCTGGTTCCTACTGTGCAATGTGCCCCATATTTGATCTGGGGTAGGAGCTCAGGAGTGTCTGCCAGCGTATTCAGGGTCACTTGGATCTCACTTGGGTCACTGATACTGGTCTAGGCTGTGGGGTAGGCAGCATCCTCTCCTCAAGGCCCAACTCTACTGGGTGCTCCCTGCCCTCCCCACCTCTCAGTGATGTTTCCCTCTCTCAGGATGCAGTCATGTTGCACAGCTTCACTCTGCGCCAGCAGCTGCAGACAACCCGCCAGGAGCTGTCCCATGCTCTGTACCAGCATGATGCCGCCTGCCGTGTCATTGCACGTCTCACCAAGGAAGTTACTGCTGCCCGAGAAGGTGCTGCCTCACCCCTGCTATCCCCAACTCTGGGCTGGTCCCGCTTTGTGATATCCTATTTCTGACATTATCTTTTCTCCCAGCTCTGGCTACCCTGAAACCACAAGCTGGTCTCATTGTGCCCCAGGCTGTGCCAAGCTCCCAGCCAAGTGTTGTGGTGAGTGTCCTTCCCCCGCTTGGGAGCCTGTTTGTGTGCAGTGGCCTATGGAGCTCTCTTTACGTGAGTGTCTTTGGCACTCCATGCCTCTCACCCTCACCTTTCTTCTCTTCAGGGTGCAGGCGAGCCAATGGATTTGGGTGAGCTGGTGGGAATGACCCCCGAGATTATCCAGAAGGTGAGTCCTGCTGTCACTTGGTGGGAATGCTGATGGGCCTTCACTTTTCACCACCTGCCTTGAGTCCAGTGTGACTAAAAATCCCAACATTTGGGAGTAGAGTATGATGGTACAGAGCAGGGTCTCTGGGACCAGACTGCCTAGGTTTGCATTTTGATGACACAGCTTTATGATCTTGGCTTACTGAGCCAACCCTTCTGTGTCTCATTTCCCTTGCTCCTAAACTGAGAATATCATAGTACCTACTGTGTAGGTTTATGGGAATTTAGAAGATTTAATTACTGATAAGTGTGACATTTAGCTCGTATTGTTATTAAGCGAAGAAGTTATTAAGCTGCTTTGTTATTAAGATATTAAGCTACTTTTTTATATGTTTTCTTATATTTTTTCCTATGGGGGAGACAGGATAGGAATTTATCATCTTCATTTTACAGATGAAAGACACACCTCAGAAGAGGCAGAGCTGGGCTCCTGATTCCAAGTCCAGTGCTCTGTTTGATACGTGGAATCCTCATTTGTGGGGCTTGGTGGTATCTTTCCAAGCAGTTCAGATTGTCATCGTGCATCTGAGCTCTCGTCTTGGTGGCATAGACCTGTGGGAGTGCTACAGACCTGGTTCAGGTCCTTTCTCTGTTATTTATCACCTCTTTGACCTTGGGCAAGTGACTTGGCTTTTCTGAGGCTGTTTCCTCAGCTGTAAAAGCACCCACCTCGTAAAGTTGGGGTGAAAGTAAAAGAGATAATATATATAAGCCTTTAGTGTAGAAGTTGTCAGGTAACAAGTTCTTGATGATGCTTGTGAAAGCACAGATGTGACTAGCATCCAATATGCCATTGTCCTGGCAAGATAATTTGTCTCACATTGTGCCTGTTCCTCCCCAGCTTCAAGACAAGGCCACTGTGTTAACCACGGAGCGTAAGAAGGTGAGTCCTCTTTTAGAGCCAACATGCTGGCCTGGTAGGATGCAGTTGACCCCTTAAGAGAAAGAGGGGTGGCTGAATCTTGTATTTATTGCTGCTTTCTTTGGGGGGCATTTTCATTTTATCAGAGGGGGAAGACTGTGCCTGAGGAGTTGGTGAAGCCAGAAGAGCTCAGCAAATACCGGCAGGTGGCATCCCACGTGGTGAGTGGTTGGGTCCCCACTAACTTGGAGTCAGGCCCTCCCCTGCTGTTTCTGGGGTGAGACCGGCCAGCATGGAGAACAGTGAGTGGAAAGCTGTCCAGACAAACAGCTCTGGCCCTGTTTGGTGCCTGGGCTGCTGAGTTAGAGCTCCTTTCCTGCTGAGCTCTGGGTCCCAGTAATGCAGGTGGGAGTGACCACAGCCAGGCAGAAAGCCAAGTGGGATGGATAAGGAGTAGAAGTAACTCTTGTTACTCTCAGGGGATGGGTGCCTGGGGATGGCAGTGGGGGAGTTGTGTAGCTGTGGCCTGCTGTGATCCGGCTGTGACAGAGTTTGGTGTGGCTCTCTCTGCAAAGGGCTTGCACAGTGCCAGCATTCCCGGGATCCTCGCCCTGGACCTCTGTCCCTCCGACACCAACAAGATCCTCACTGGTAAGAGTGTGGGCCTGGCCCAGCAGGCCAAAGTGGGGAGGAACGTCAGAAAGGTTCATGCTCCTTGGCCTCTTCATGGGCCTGGGAACAAAAGTCCCTTCTTCAACACACGTGCCTGGATAGGCCTGACTCACTTTTTGGTCTCATTTGGGTCCTCTCCAGGTGGGGCGGATAAAAATGTCGTTGTTTTTGACAAGAGTTCTGAGCAAATCCTGGCCACCCTCAAAGGCCATACCAAGAAGGTCACCAGTGTGGTTTTTCACCCTTCCCAGGTAAGGGGTTCTCCCAGCGACTTTTGGTCCCTCTTTCCTGAGCCCCATTTCCTGAAACAATGGTCCCTGAACCATCTCCCAGTCCCCAGCTGTCTCTTTGGTGACGTGGAGCTGAGAAGGAGCTCTGACTCCTGAGAGTGGCCCTTTAGAGGGCCTTTGTTTGGAGTCGTGGGGATTGCCCTCTACCCTGTGGAGGACCTCCCAAAGCAGGGGTCTTCAGACAGGGGGAGAAAGGAAATGGATGGTTTAACAAAGCATATCATTGAAATATATTAGGGAAAGAAAAAATCACCTTAACAGTGTTTATAATGTAAACTACAGAAGACAAAGCTCAACATAATCGTGACTCACAAGTATCTGAGGAAGACAAATGGGTCTGCTTTCCCATGATTCTTAAGGATGGAAGTGGTAAAAACTTGATATTGACTATTGAAAGCGGTGTGGCTTACCAATAAAGAGAACCTCTGATTTATAGGGTAAAGGTAATTCATGAGACCAGAATAATGATTTTACAAGATTTGAGTTTTAGACCAATAACAGTTTGGGTCTTATCAGTGCTTCCCCGACAGTCAACCTTCTCCCTTGGCTTGGACCTTAGTGAATGAGAAATAAAAGAATAACATAGTGAATTTTCTATAAAACTAAACTTATTCAAATTAAAAGCACTATTCTCCTGCTTGGTATTAATAGTTATATCTCTTATGAAATCACATTGATAAAAAGTGATAGTTATTTTTACCTTATGGCATTTGATGTCTTAACCAAAATAATTGGTTAGTAACACTGTAAGTTGTGTACCTGCTCTAAGTCTTTTGGAAAATTAATTTGCCCCTGAAATTCATAAGTATAGGATGTACTGAAATATGATCTCACATAATTAATTTGCCCCTTTCAGTCCCAGTCTTGTTCAGACCTGTGGCTTCTGATACAGTAGCCATTAAATATGTGTGGCTATTTCAATTTCAGTTAAATAAAAGAAAATACACTTCCTCGGCCAGGCGCTGTGGCTTATGTCTGTAATCCTAGCACTCTGGGAGGCCGAGGCGAGCTGATTGCTTGAGGTCAGGAATTCGAAACCAGCCTGAGCAAGAGCAAGACCCCGTTCTTACTGTAAATAGAAAGAAATTAATTGGCCAACTAATATATATAGAAAAAATTAGCCGGGCATGGTGGCGCATGCCTGTAGTCCCAGCTACTCGGGAGGCTGAGGCAGGAGGATCGCTTGAGCCCAGGAGTTTGAGGTTGCTGTGAGCTAGGCTGATGCCATGGCACTCACTCTAGCCCAGGCAACAAAGTGAGACTCTTGTCTCAAAAAAAAAAAAAAAATACACTTCCTCAATCGTACTAGCCACATTTCTCCTTTGGTCCTGGAAATGGGTTGGGAAGTTGCTTTCTGTTGCAGTTGTCCTTCTTACCACTAGATGGCAAGTCCTGATGCTGTTGGAGTTATCATTTGAATAGCATTTGCCTTTGGCTCTCAGGATCATTGGTGGATTGGTGATTCCAGGAAGGGCAGGGTTGAAAGGAGAAGCAGTTGTCTGTAGCAGTGGCCATCCCCAGTTCCCTTTTGTAAGATTGTTGTCGTCCATCTCTCTTTTCTGTCTCTGATGTGCTGCCTCTTTGCTTTCCTTTTAGGACCTGGTGTTTTCTGCCTCCCCAGATGCTACTATCAGGATTTGGTCGGTCCCGAATGCCTCCTGTGTGCAGGTTGTTCGGGCACATGAAAGTGCTGTGACAGGCCTCAGCCTCCATGCCACTGGTGACTATCTCCTGAGCTCTTCTGATGACCAGGTGCGGTCCTAGTCAGGGCCCTGAAGAGGCCTGTTGGTTCCCAA
The DNA here is from genome assembly GCF_040939455.1 of Microcebus murinus. NCBI lineage: Eukaryota > Metazoa > Chordata > Mammalia > Primates > Cheirogaleidae > Microcebus > Microcebus murinus. The sequence continues at coordinate 14,846,440 of NC_134107.1, forward strand.
GTTTAAAGATCCTGGGGGGTGGGGGTGGGAACCATCTTACCAGCAGGTTCCCCAGAGTCTCAATGGAGAAAGTTTTCTTTTTGCTGAGAGGCATTAGCTTTGCCAGGGTTTGCCAAACCAAGGTGTTTGCCTTCCTGAAGGGCCACCAGAGCCTGGGGACCCACTTTCTCACTGGCTCCATTGTCTCTTTTCTTTTCAGTACTGGGCTTTCTCTGACATCCAGACAGGGCGTGTGCTCACCAAGGTGACGGATGAGACCTCTGGCTGCTGTAAGTTGTCTCAGAGGTGCTGGGCTCTTTTGTTTGCTATTTATCATTTACTTTTGTTTTATTTAGTCATTTTGCTAATTTTTTCTTCTAAATATACATTTACCACCAATGCCTGGCTAGTGCCAGGCTTTGTGCTGGGTGCAGTGAGTAATGTGATGAACAAGGAACCTACCTTTGCTGCTCTTAGTGTCTCCCCAGTGAGCTCTGACCACAGGTCCATCTCCCCTTCTCCACAGCTCTCACCTGTGCACAGTTCCACCCTGATGGACTGATCTTTGGAACGGGAACCATGGACTCTCAGATCAAGATCTGGGACTTGAAGGTAGGCCATGGAAGGCCTCCACCTGAGGCCCAGGGTCAGAGGGGGCACATGCTTTTGTGAAGATGTGTTGCTGATTAGGTGCTTATGACACCTAGCCCTAGGTGTGTCCCGAGGGTGGAGTGACAGTGACTCTGCATGTATGATGCGATGGCTGTGATCTAGGGGGTCCTGGGCCTGGCCATCTACACATGCTGTTCCTGCTGGCTGTTCTTCCTGGAAGGACAGGAGGACTTCTCAGGTGTTTGGTGAGCCCCATTTTCTTCCTTTCATGGTCAGTGGGTGATGTACTTTACTACCCACCCCCCAACTGTAGGAGCGCACCAACGTGGCCAACTTCCCTGGCCACTCAGGCCCCATCACCAGCATTGCCTTCTCCGAGAATGGCTACTACCTGGCTACAGCGGCTGACGACTCCTCTGTCAAGCTCTGGGATCTGCGCAAGCTTAAGAACTTTAAGACATTGCAGCTGGATAACAATTTTGAGGTGTGCCCCCTCCTCTCCAGCTCTCTTTGTTGCTTCTCTTCATTTGTTATTTACTGAATTAATCTAAATTGCATCTGTTAATCCCCAATTGCCCCATAGTTTCTGTTGCCCTTGTGTAACCTCTCTTTCTGGTTCTAATAGGTGAAGTCACTGATCTTTGACCAGAGCGGTACCTACCTGGCCCTTGGGGGCACAGATGTCCAGATCTACATCTGCAAACAGTGGACGGAGATTCTTCACTTTACAGGTAGAGGCTGGCTCGGGGCCCCTGAGGTCTCTGGGTACCCAGGTACAGAGGGAAGCCTCACTGGGTTAGGAATCTCCAGGGCTTGAATTTGTCTCAGCAGCTTTTAACACCACCTGAGGCAATAGGGCACAGTGGCTGAGGAAGTGAACTCAGAGTTAGACTGCATGGTGTAAATCCCTGTTCTAGCTCTGCCATTTCCTGGCTGTGTGGCATTGGGCAAGTTACTGTAGGGGAGGGAAAACAATCTGTCTGCCCTCTGAAAGATAATTGAGTCTATGAAATTGACAGTAGACAGATTGGGAGGAGAAAAGCCATTTTAATTATGTGCATATGCATGTACAAAATGCGAGACTTGAAAAAGGTCAGATTATTGAGGTTTATACAGTCATGCGCCACTTAACAATGGGGATACGTTCTGCGATATGTATCTTTAGGCAGTTTTGTCTTGTGAACATCATAGTATACTTACACAAACCTGTACAATCTGGTACTGTACTGAATACTGTAGGCAACTGTAACACAATGGTATGATCTGTGTATCTAAACATAGAAAAGATACAGTAAAGATACTGTATAAAAGATAAATGGGGCCAGGCATGGTGGCTCATGCCTATAATCCTAGCACTCTGGGAGGCCAAGGCCGCAGCATTGCTTAAAGTCAGGAGTTCAAGACCAGCCTGAGCAAGAGTGAGACCCTGTCTTTACAAAAAATAGAAAACTTAGCTGGGCATGGAGTCATGTACCTATAGTCCCAGCCTAGGAGGCTGAGACAGGAGGATTGCTTAAGTCCAGGAGTCTGAGACTGTAGTGAGTTATGATGATGCTGCTGCACTCTAGCTGGGGCAAGAGAGCAAGACTCTGTCTTTAAAAAAAAAAAGACACACCTGTATAGGGCATTTACCATGAATGGAGCTTGCAGGGCTAGAAGTTGCTCTACGTGAGTCAGTGAGTGAGTGGTGAGCAAATGTGAAGACCTAGGACATTATTGTACACTGCTGTAGACTTGGGCTACATTAAATTTATAAAAATATCCTTAAGTAAATTAGTGTTAGCTTACTATAATTTTTTTTACTTCATAAACTTCAGGGATGTTTTTTACTCTTTTATAATAACACTTAGCTTAAAATACAAATACATTGTACAGGTGTGCAAAATTATTTTGTTTGTTTATATCCTTATCCTATAAGCTTTTTTCTATTTTCAAAAATTTTTTTACTTTTCAAACTTTTTGTTAAAAACTAAAATGCAAATACATACATTAGCCTAGGCCTACACATGATCAGGATCATCAATATCACTGTCTTCCACCTCCACATCTTGTCCTATTGGAATATCTTCAGATGACCCATGGAGCTGTCATCTCCTTTGATAACAGTATCCTCTTCTCCTGAGGCCCTACCTGAGCTGCCTGTTTTACAGTTAATTTTTTGTGTTTTTTTTGTGACGAATCTTACTCTCTTGCCCTGGCTAGAGTGCAGTGGTGTCATCATAGCTCACTGCAACCCCACACTCCTGGGCTGAAGTGATCCTCCTGCCTCACCTTCCAGAGTAGCTAGGAATACATATCCGTACCACCGTGCCCAGCTAATTTTTCTGTTTTTGGTAGAGACAGGGTCTCGCTCTTGCTCAGCCTACTCGAACTCCTGAGCTCAAGTGATCCTCCTGCCTTGGCCTCCTAGAGTGCTAGGATTATAGGTATGAGGTGTGAGCCACTGTGCTTGGCAACCTTTTTTTGTAGTAGAAGGAGTGTACTCTAAAGTAACGATTTAGAAAGTATAGTATAGTAAATACAGGCATACCTTGTTTTATTATGTTCCTCTTTATTGTACTTTGAAGATATTGGGTTTTTCACATATTGAAGGTTTGTGGCAACTTGGCGTTGAGCAAGTCTTATCAGCACCATTTTTCCAACAGCATATGCTCACTTTGTGTCTGTGTCACATTTTGGTAATTCTCACAATATTTCAAGCTTTTTCTTGATTATTATATCCATTGCAGTGATCTATGATCAGTGATCTTTGATGTTACTATTGTAATTGTTTTGGGGGTGCCATAAACGGTGCCCATATAAGACAGAGAACTTAACTGATAAATGTGTGTGTTCTGATTCTTTCCCCTACTAGCTGTTCCCTTATCTCTCTCCCTCTCCTTGGGCCTCCATATTCCCTGAGACACAACAATGTTGAAATTAGGCCAATTAATAACCCTACAATGGCCTCAGAGTATTCAAGTGAAAGGAGGAATTGCACGTCTCTCACTTTAAATCAAAAACCCAAGATGATTAAGCTTGCTTAGTGAGAAAGGCATGTCAAAAACCAGGATAGGCCAAAAGACTTCTTATGCCAGTTAGCCAGTTGTGAATGCAAAGGAAAAATTCTTGAAGGACATTAAAAGTGCTACTCCAGTGAACACATGAATGATTAGAAAGCAAAACAGCCTTATTACTGATAGGGAGAACGTTTTAGTGGTCTGGATAGATCAGACCAGCCACAATATTCTCTTATTAGGCCAGAGCCTAATTCAGAGCAAGACTCTAACTCTCCTTTATTCTGTGAAGGCTGAGAGAGGTGAGGAAGCTGCAGAAACAAAGTTTGAAGCTAGCAGAGACTGGTTCATGAGCTCTAAGGAAAGAAGCCATTTCCATAACTCGAAAGTTCAGAGTGAAGCAGCAAGTGTTGATGTAGAAGCAAGTTATTCAGAAGATCTAGCAAAGATCATTGATGAAGGTGGCTACACTAAACAGATTTTCAATGGTGATTAAATAGGCTTCTGTAGGAAACAGGCTTCTATAGGACTTTCACAGCTGGAGAAGAGGAGTCAATGCCTGGCTTTAAAACTTCACAGAACAGGCTGAGTCTCTTGTTAGGGGCTAATGCTACTGGTAACTTTTAAGTTGAAGTCAAATCTTGTTTACCATTCTAAAAATCCTGGAGCCCTTAAGAATTAAGTCTACTCTGCCTGTGCTCTATAAATGGAACAACAAAGTCTGGATGACCTGTTTACAGCCTGGTTTACTGAATATTTTAAGCCCACTGTTGAGACCAGCTGCTCAGACAGATTCCTTTCAAAATATTACTGTTCATTGATAATGCACCTAGTCACCCAGGAACTCTGATGGAGATATACAAAGAGATTAAATGTTGTTTTCATGCCTGCTAACACAACATCCAGTCTACAGTCCATGGATCAAGGTATAATTTCAACTTTAAAGTCTTATTACTAATATTTAGAAATACATTTTGTAAAGCTATAACTGCTGTAGATGGTGATTCCTCTGATAGATCTGAGCAAAGTAATTGAACATCTGAGAAGGATTCACCATCCTAGATGTTATTAAAAACATTCCTGGGCCAGGCATGGTGGCTTATGCCTGTAATCCTAGCACTCTGGGGGTCCGAGGCCGGAGGATTGCTCAAGGTCGGGAGTTTGAAACCAGCCTGAGCAAGAGCTGTCTCTACTAAAAATAGAAAGAAATTAATTGGCCAACTAAAAATATATAGAAAAAATAAGCCGGGCATGGTGGCACATACCTGTAGTCCCAGCTACTCAGGAGACTGAGGCAGAGGGATCGCTTAAGCCCAGGAGTTCGAGGTTGCTGTGAGCTAGACTGACGCCACGGCACTCTAGCCAGGGCAACAGAGTGAGAGTCTGCCTCAAAGAAAAAACACAAACATTCCTGACTCAGGATGAGGTCAGAATATCAACATTTTTTTTTTTTTTTTTTTTTTTTTTTTTGAGACAGAGTCTCGTTTTGTTGCCCAGGGTAGAGTGAGTGCTGTGGCATCAGCCTAGCTCACAGCAACCTCAAACTCCTGGGCTCAAGCAATCCTACTGCCTCAGCCTCCCGAGTAGCTGGGACTACAGGCATGCGCCACCATGCTCGGCTAATTTTTTATATATATCAGTTGGCCAATTAATTTCTTTCTATTTATAGTAGAGACAGGGTCTCGCTCTTGCTCAGGCTGGTTTCGAACTCCTGACCTTGAGCAGTCCGCCCGCCTCGGCCTCCCAGAGAGCTAGGATTACAGGCGTGAGCCACCGCGCCCGGCCAGAATATCAACATTTAACCAGAGTTTGAAAGAAGTTGATTCCAACCCTCCTGGATGAGTTTGGAGGGGTTCAAGACTTCAGTAGAGAAAGTAACTGTAGATGCGGTAGAAATAGCAAGAGTTAGAAGTGGAGTCTGAAGTTGTGACTGAATTGCTGCAATCTTATAAGAAAACTTTAGCAAAGGGGAGTTGCTTCTTAGGGATGAGCAAAGAAAGTGCTTTCTTGAGATGGAACCCACCTGGTGAAGATGCTGTGAGCATTGTTGAAATGACAACAAAGAATTTAGAATGTTACATAAACTCAGTTGATAAAGCAGCAGCAATGTTTGAGAGGATTGACCTCAATTTTGAAAGTTCTGCTGTAGGTAAACATCCTATCAAACAACATCCATTGCACACTAGACAGATATCTTTGATGAAAGGAAGTCAATCAATGTGGCAAACTTCATTGTTGCCTTATTTTAAGAAATTGGCACAGCCACCCTAGCCCTCAGCAACCACCATCCTGCTCAGTTAGCAGCCATCAATATCCAGGCAAGACCATGCACCAGCAAAACGATGGAGTTGCTGAAGGCTCAGATGATTATTAGCATTTTTAACAAAATGTATTTTTTTAATTAAAGTATATACATTGTTTTTTTATACATAATGCTATTGTATACTTAGTAGACTTGTAGTATAGTATAAACATAACCTTTATATGAGCTGATAAGAAAAATTTGAGATTTGCTTTATTACCGTATTTACTTTATTGCGTTGGTCTAGAACTGAACCCGCAATATCTCTGAGGTATGCCTGTACATAAACCAATAATGTAGTCATCATTATTATCAAGTACTATGTATGTACATAATTGTGTATCCTGCACCTTTATATGACCATAGGTTTGTTTACATCATCATTACACGTGAGTAGTGCATTGCACTATGATGTTGTGATTTTAAGATGATAGGAATTTTCAGCTCCATTGTACCTTATGGGTCCACTGTTGTATATGCGGTCCGTCATTGACCAAAATGTCATTATGTGGTGCGTGACTGTATAGCATCCTGAACTACAGAAAAGAATAGGGGCCTGGGGCTTCTAGGAGGTGTTGGGGACACAAGTTATGGGAGTTGTGGGGAGGAAATGCACTAAATAGTCTCTCGGGTAATAAAATTTGTCTCAGAGACAAATTTGTCTCAGAAGAATAGATGATAGTCTGTGACAAATACTGGACATGGTGTCCAACCTCTAATCTCCTCCCTTGTGATACCAATTAGTTATTTTTGGTTGGTGAAACTCCCAGGAAAGGGATTCAGGACAGTTGTGTTCCTTTGTCAGATACAAGAAAGAGGGGTGAGAGACATTGGTTCTCCTTTAGAACTCAAAGCAGTCAGCATGCCAAAGTGCTGTACTTTGGGTATTGTTTTCTGAGCCCCAACATTACTCAACCTCTGTGGAGTCTCAGAAAAATGGGAATGGTCATAGTATATACTCAGTGGGTGTGTGTGAAAATATACGATGGGGTTATATCCTGATAAATACATTTTAATGCACTTAATATCTCATAAACCCATTATAACATCAAAATATCTTAAGTTGAACCATCAACTTAAGATGCTCCACAACTTACGATAGGGCTAACAAATGTCCTGACAAACCCATCGTAAGATGGAAATATTGTTAGTCGAACCATCATTAAGTTGGAGACCATCTGTATATAGGTAGGTTAGAACAGTGTCTTGCACGTGGTAGGTATTGTTGTTATTCAATATTGTGTGGGTCTTACAGTCGTGTGGCCCCAGCTGCATGACCTTTCCTGTCAGAGCTTTAGTTTCTTCATCTTTAAAATGGGAATGTTGTCACTGTCTTGCAGAGTGGGACACCTAGTGATGTGGAGGTGGCATACATGGTAACAGGGGACCTGATGCTAACTTAAGAATGAATAGGAGGCTGGGCGCTGTGGCTCACGCCTATAATCCTAGCACTCTGGGAGGCCAAGGCAGGTGGATTGCTCGAGGTCAGGAGATCGAAACCAGCCTGAGCAAGAGCAAGACCCCGTCTCTACTATAAATAGAAACAAATTAATTGGCTAACTAATATATATAGAAAAAATTAGCCGGGCATGGTGGCGCATGCCTGTAGTCCCAGCTACTCGGGAGGCTGAGGCAGGAGGATTGCTTGAGCCCAGGAGTTTGAGGTTGCTGTGAGCTAGGCTGATGCCACAGCACTCACTCTAGCCTGGGTAACAAAGTGAGACTCTGTCTCAAAAAAAAAAAATTAAAAAAAAAAAAATGAATGGGAGCTGCTGTACTCTTTGTTGATGAAATTTTCATCCTCATTAGCAGGTTGTAGGCAGGATACAAGACATTTCTTCCATGCCCCATGTTCTCCTGAGCCCCGCTCAGTGTGTCTGTTGAAAGGTGTCTGTTCTGACTGTATGGCCTGCTGGCTTTAACCCTGCACTGGACCTGGTGATTTGATTTGGAGCTGAGTGAGGTAGGGTGGCAGGCTGAAAGCACACTCTGGGTTTCTTAGTGAGGAGCTGCTTGATTCTAGGTGTGATCCTCAGTCTAGAAGGAGTTTGTTCTGATGTTCATGAATTTCCTGAGTCCCGTGAGATGTGTTGCCTAGCCCTGCTCTGTCCGTGTTAGGGCCAAGTGCCCTGGAGTTGGAACCTCATGAGCTAGAACAAGCTAGTGGACTATTCCAGTTAAAAGCAAGGAGTTAGAGCTAAACATACATCAACAAGCTGAACACTAAGGTTTTTCCTGAACTGAGTCACAGTTGCCCAAAAGCTCAGGTGAGAAGGAGGACTGACGTTGCTTTATTCATTCATCCACCAATGAAAAATGGAGTGCCTGCTTTGTGCCAGGCTTGAGGGAGGCACTGGAGGTGCATGGTGAGCAGGTCGGACTGCAGTCCTGCCCTTGAGAGTGTATAGTCTCTCAGTGTGATAAGTACTGACTGGGGGAGGACGGGCTGTGTTGGGAGCTTGTTATTAGGGGTCAGCGTTCAGACTAAAAAGGAAAAGCCTTCTCATGCTTGCCTCTTGTCTTTCTCCTCAGAGCATAGCGGCCTGACCACTGGGGTGGCCTTCGGGCACCACGCCAAGTTCATCGCTTCGACAGGCATGGACAGGAGCCTCAAGTTCTACAGCCTGTAGACCCTGCTCCTTCTCACTGAAGCTGGGCCTCATCTTAATAGAGGGGTAGCGTTAGGGGTGGGGGGTGGGAGGAGATCATGGGAGGGCAGGGTGCTTCTGTGGGCGGGACATTGACATCATTTCACTCTGGTCTGGGTGGTCGCCTGAGAGCCATGGCGGCATGGACTACCCTCATCCGTGCACCACCAGGCCCCACGGGAACGGCTTTGGGAGGAAGAACTCATCCTCTGAAGGCCCAGGGTTGGAGCCCAGGGCCTCTCCCCTCCTGTCATTCGTTGCGTCGACAATGAATGTGGTGGTGGCTGTTCAGCACCCACTTGTTTCAGTTCCTGTGAGATGGGGAGAGGCTGAGCCAAGGGAACTGTGAAGGGGATGGGCAGGAGAGCTCATGCAGGGTTTTGTAAGCAGTGATCTAGTTTCATTAAAAAAAGAAAACAATAAATGTAACCACCTCCTTGTGTCTGTCAGTACCTGGAATACCCGAGCAGGGAAGGTCAAGGGGGAGGCACACAGTGGGACACTGCCTTCCAGGAAGCCCATCGTTCCTTTCCTTGCATGGGTATCTTTTTTTTTAATTGTGCAGAAGAAATTAAAACAAGTCTACAAACCATTTGTCAAAAGAAATCTTCCATGTCCCTACAGGCCTTGATCTTATATTTCTAGGGACTTGGCTTCTCACATAAGCTCGGGAGGGAGGGAGATGTGTAGGGAAGATTAGCTGGATCTTGCCGGTGAGGAAGTGTGAGCATATCAGTAAGGATTCTTTAGTTGTAGGTCATAGAAAACCTGTCACCAACTGGCTTAAATCAAAAAGATGCCATTGAGTCTGGCAGAGGAAAAGTGGAGTTAGAGCTTTTTCCAGGGAGATAGCCAGCGAACAGTAAAGATCAGGTAACAAATGTGCCACGTGGAAATTGCTGTAGGGTCATGTGGCTGCTTTAGTTTGAGAGATCAGGAAAGGCCTCAGGTGGTGATATTAAAGCTGAATCTAGAATGACGGGACCTAAAAGGTGGGGGGTGTTGCAGGTAGAGGAAGACTCAGGCTAGAATGAGCGAGATTTGGAGGAGCAGGAAGGAGGCCAGTGTAGCTGGAGTACAGTGGCCCAGGGTTCAATAGAACCCTGACGAGGCCATCCCAGGGGATTGTTGGGGCTGGAAGCCTGCTTGGAGCGGGTTGAAAGACATGAGATGAGGAAGTGGGAGTCAGTGATTATTGAGAAGAGATTGTGCTGGGAAGGGGAGCTAAGATACGGGTGGTTACCTGGAGGGGGTATGGGTGCAAAGTACAGTGGTCAATGTTGATGCAACAGGACATCTCCAAGCGTGTCTTGCTGGGTCAGTGTGTGGTCAGGTAAGTTTGGGTCTGCCATATCTCCCTTGGAGGGTTGGGATGCTTATTAGTTAGTAAAAGCTCTGAAAAATCCCGCAGCAAAGAAACCATTTAACTTAACTTAGCTTCATTAAATATTTGACCAGGTAAGCCTTTACTTGTGTGTACCTATTGATACCCTTTGTACATGCCAGAGTTTGTACATGCCAGAGTTTTAGCTGTTTGTAAGTAGTGCTTCCGTGAGTCTCTTAGAGCACACAGCGTCTTGCTAGTCTTACTAGTTTGGGTTAGCAGTTAGGAGTGACTGCCAGAGTGGAACGGCGAGGCAGCGTGTGGAACACTTAACAGATTTCCAGCACTTGCCAGTCTGCTTCATACCGATTTGAAGGCTTGGCTCAATGTCTCACTATACCAGTTTAACATATCCTCGACCAATTTTAGGTATTTATTTATTCAGAGTTTGAAAAGTAAATTTAAGAAAAGATCAATCATAGAGTTTTCCTGAGGCAGAACAAACTTAAAAAAGAGGACAAGTGCTGAGTAAAAGGTGGGCTGATAACAGCTGTGGTTTGCAGATGGTAGAGCAGTGTCACTTGAGGTGGGGGAGAAGTGGAGGGCATGGTGTGGGGACAGCCTGGGGCTAAGTTGGACCCCAGGGCTAGTACAACACTAAAGCCATCTAATGGTTTCCAGTGTTAGGTATTAATGTGTGTTCTTAGGATCTGCTTCAGAGTGACTAACCTCATCCCCATCCCTGACCAGTTCCACTGGGCCAGAACCACTGCCCTAAGGAACTGAGACATGTTGCTGTCCTGGCCTCTGGGAGCCTAATGTTTGTGTCATAAGGCTCTGAATGCATCACTTCTGTACCTTCATCTGTCCACTGATAGCAACAGAAGAGCTGTGTGCCGGACAACACCATATGTTTGCTCATTTAATTCTTAAAACAACCTTGCACTTGGCTGTCCAGCAGCTGAGCAGCAGCTTGTTCCCAGCACACCCCGTGGGGCTTCGTGCCTCTCTTCCTGTGCAACGTGGAGCAGAAGGTGGGAGCAAAGACTCTGGAACCAGACTGCTGGGCTTCGCAAACTGGCTCTGGCACTTGGTAGCTGCAGGATCTTGGGAAGATTATGCAGCTTCTCTATTTCTTCATCCATAAGATGGGAGATGGAGATATATATATATATATAGCAGCTGCTGCTACTGTTTCCTCTCACTGGAGTCTTCCCTCCCCAAAGACAGGCTAAATCCTCCAGGAAGCCTTCTCTGGTGCCCACTCCCTGCTCTGCCAGGTGAGTGGCCACACTCTGAGCCCATGGTTCATGCCTCCAACAAAGCTCTAACCATGTTACCTTGAGGGTGTTTGTGCATTTGTCTTTCTTAACTAGATTTCAGTCTCCCCAAGGGCAGGGCCATGTATTCATTGCTGTCATTGATCTTTTCACCTTGTCATGCTGCTGCTAAGTGGCAGATTGAGAGATCCAACCGTAGGGGTCAGTCCAAAGCTTAGGCCATGTCTGTCTCTATCCTTGATCCATAAAAGCAGGGGTTTGGCAGACTGTTAGTTTCAGCCAAATGGATGGAGAGCTCTCCAGATTTGGGTAGCTACCTTGTAGGTGAGCCTTTGGAAAGTAGGTCTCAGTTGGGGGTTGGATTCTAAAGGGCTTGCCTTTTGTGGACCCATATTGTCAGGCTAATGAGTTTTTATTTAGGGTCCAGGAATAGACGGTAGTCCTGGGTACCCAAAGGGAAATCATTTGACGGTGCAATCAGTGTGTAGAGCATCCTACATGCACTTGAGCCCTTTGATGATCAAACCTTGTCCCCCTCCACTGTTGCAGGTAAGGGGGCATCTACGTTTTTGTGCTTGACCTTGGAGCACTAACCAAGGATGTCACCTGGGGGCAGTGTAGGGACACCAGTCTCCCCCATAACACTGGCACCACAACAAAGCTCCTTGTGCCACAGCATGACCCTGCCAGACAGGTTATCGTCCTCAATCTGTAGGTGAGGAAACAAGCTCAGAGGAATGCCTTGGCTTTAGGCCACTCTGTAAGTCATGGAGCTGGGAGTTTAAGCTGTCTGGCTTCAGAGACCACCTGAAGACTCCATCACCAGCTAGGACAGGCGTGGCCTGCTGATGACCCACTCACAGCTTCCTAGGAGTGTCATGTCCCAGTTAAGTGCAGACTCTGGAGCCAGAAGCCCAGATTTGAATCCGTTTTATGACGTGTCTTTTTTTTTGTTTGTTTGAGACAGAGTCTCATCTGCCCAGGCTAGAGGGCCATGACATCAGCCTAGCTCACAGCAACCTCAAACTCTTGGGCTCAAGCAATCCTTCTGCCTCAGCCTCCCGAGTAGCTGAGACTACAGGCATTCGCCACCATGCCCGACATTTTTTCGATATATTTTTAGTTGGCCAATTAATTTCTTTCTATTTATAATAGAGACGGGATCTCACTCATGCTCAGGCTGGTTTTGGACTCCTGACCTCGAGCAGTCCGCCTGCCTTGGCCTCCCAGAGTGCTAGGATTACAGGCATGAGCCACCACGCCCGGCTATGACGTGTCTTTATGTCTCAGTTTCTGCATCTGAAAATGAGTTCCTGGTGCCTACTTCATAGGGCTCTTGACAATTAAGTGAACTGACCTGTAGACAGTGTGTGGCGCACTCAGTGAACTTGGCTACTGTGTATTTCCCCTGCTTCTCTCTGCACTGACCCATGACACTGCTAGCGGCCATGGTGGTCCTTGGTGCTTGACACCTGTGGTACAAAGCTTTGGTGTGACTCTGCCTTCTCTGTTCTCAAACCTGACTGACATTAAGGCTCTGGTGACATGAAGTGTCTGGATCATAATCCAGGCAGGGAAGCAGGAGTATACAGAGGAATGCAACCATGACACTGGACTTTGGATAGAGTGCCAGCACAGGATGGGGTGTGCAGCTGTTAAGAAAATCAAGTAAATTGGGGGAGGTGCCACGGCTGCATGTTGAAGAAGTAGAAGTTTGCTAGGAACGCTGCAGGGGTGGCCGGTTAAGCAGAGGTGCTGGTGGCCCCAATCCCCGTGCTGTGCAGTAAGGAGCGATGAGAAGGCAGATTCAAGGGGAACACGGGTGGCAGGAGAAGTAGGGGTAGGAAGGTGGCTGGAGAAAGGCCCAGCAGGTGGTAGTGAGGCAGACAGGGAGGTTGCTGGTCTTGGCCAGCAGTGTAAAGGCTAAGATCTCACCTGAAAGTTGTCAAAATTTGGAATCGGTTTTTAACCAACATTTAAAAAGTTTTCTCTTGTGAAATATTCATTCAAAAGTGTCTGAAACATACCTGTACAATTTAAAGAATGTTAAGCATCCTTGTATCCACCAGCCAGCTGAAGCAGGCATGAGGGCCTCGGTGTGTTCTTCCATGAGGGCCTCCCTCCCTGCCCCTGCAGAGAAAGCCACTGCCTTGAACTTGGTGCTGATCATCCCTTTGCTTTTCTGCATAATGTTATGCCATATTGGTTTTTTTGTTTGTTTGTTTTTTTGAGATAGAGTCTTGCTTTGTTGCCCAGGCTAGAGTGAGTGCCATGGCATCAGCCTAGCACACAGCAACCTCAAACTCCTGGGCTCAAACAATCCTACTGCCTCAGCCTCCCGAGTAGCTGGGATGCTACTACAGGATGCTACTACAGGCGCCACCATGCCCGGCTAGTTTTTTCTATATATATATTAGTTGGCCAATTAATTTCTTTCTATTTATAGTAGAGATGGGGGTCTCACTCTTGCTCAGGCTGGTTTTGAACTCCTGACCTTGAGCAATCCTTCTGCCTTGGCCTCCCAGAGTGCTAGGATTACAGGCGTGAGCCACCACGCCCGGCCCATGTTGGTTTTTTAAAAAGATTTTTGAACTTTATAATAAATGAAATCAATCTATTTTCTTTGACCTCATTCTCTTGACATTTTTCTTGAGATTTACCTGTATCGATACACATAGCCCTGGTTCATTCACTTTTGGGCAAACAAAGGCACATGGCCAAAGGGAACTCACACCAGGCTACTGGGACAGCATTCACTGGAGACAGGAGCTGCCACTGATGTGTGGGTCCCGCATGGCCCATTCATTCATTCTAGGATACTGCGCCCTGGGAGGAGAGTCCCGACCGTCAGCTATGTCAGCTATGGTGCCTTTAAGCTGCGTGGTTGGAAGCACGCTGCCTTCTGCTAGGATCAGGGCTCTAGGGTCCAAGTTCTGCCACTGTAGTTACTTGATGTGGCCAGCAGTAGAATTCACTGCATTGTGTTCCTGGTTGGAGAAGCACCAGCCCTTCCTCTGGCATAATTAGGAGGCTGGGGTCCGTGCCTTGTAATTGACCAGTGCCTTAAGCACTTGGCAACTGCTGAATTCCGTGGAGCCCTGTAAGAATCCAACTCCTTTTCTGGGAGGCCAGCTTGCAAGGGATAAACCTCAGACAGATTAACACTTACCTGGTATGCATTAGAGAATTCCTTTGTAGGAATATACCACAATGCATTTATTTATATGTGCTATTGTTGATAATAAACATATGGGTTGTTTCTAGTTTTGCCTTTTTTTTTTTTAACTATTATAAACAATGTTTCTGTGAACGTTTTGGTGCAAGGATTTTTCTAAGATGTCAACCGAAGAGCGGACTTATTATATAATGCCATTAGATAATGGCAATTTCTCAACATGGGTGTACCAGTTTACATTCTGATTAACAGTGGTAGAATGTTCCTGTCTCCATACCTTGACCAATACTTAGTATTTTCTGATTTTTACATTTTTGCCAGTCCAGTGAGTGTATAATAGTGTCTTGAAGTTTAATTTTTACATTCATGATTACTATTGAGGTTGAGCATCTTTGTAGCCACTTACAGACCAGTTTGAGTTTCTCTCTTGTGAAATGCCTGATTGTGCCTTGCCTGTTTTTCTATTTGTGTTGCCTTTTTCTTACTGGTTTGTAGCAGTTTTTAATATGCTTTGGATACTAATTCTTTGTCAAGAATGTGTTGCAACTATCTTCCCACTTTGTGCCTTGACTTTTCACTCTTTATTGTGTCTTGTGATTTGATGGTGGGGTGCTTATTGTATTTGTAACTTTATCTGTGAGAATTCTTTCAGACGTAATTCACATTTGCTCCTTCCTGAAGCCTGGGGATCACTTTAAATTAAATTCAGCCTTTGAGGTTTTTTTCCCAGTTTGAACCTTTGAGAACAACCCCTTCATCCTCTCCTCCTCAGTCTAAGAATTTGGATTGTAAACACCAGAGAAGAGTTAATTATACTTTTAATTCTCAAGAATGATTTTTCTTTTCTTTTTCCCCCCCAATCCACCCAGCACCAAAATCAAGATAGGCAAGATTCCTTGCTGTCCCGACTGTGCAGTGGGTTTATTTCTCCTTCGCTCTTACACTGAGGACTTAGCCCCCTACAGTCCTAGCTTTAATAAGAGACTTATTTCCAGACTTGCCACTTGCCGGCTCTAGACTTGCCCCGCAGCCCCCTGTACTCATCAAAGAGAATGTCAGGATCTGCAGGGGTCTTTGGAAGTTCCCAGAATGGGAGCTGGTAATTGTTCCCAAAGTTTTTGCTTTTAAAAATATTTATGACCTGGTGTTTTGGTTGTTTACTTGAGGCTGATCTGTGTGTCCGGTGTTCCGAGTGCTAGAAATGCTCTTACAGAAATGTCTGGACATGGAGCCAAATGTTTTTGTTTTTTTTTTTTTGGAGCCAAATGTTAAGGTATTAAATTTTACTTGAGCTGAAGTAACAGGCTGTGAAGCATTCTCTTCCCTTTATTTAAAACAAGGCACCATAGAAAGTATTTGATGTCAATGTGTAGAGTATGTGGGAGCTTGGGGTGGGGGAGATGGAGAGGAGGGGTGTCCCTTGGGTCTCACAGGGCTGTAGCCGCAGCCCTGCCCCCTCCCCGAAAGGGCAGGAAGAGATAAAACCTGAGGGCCAGAGCAGCTCTGCTTCCTGCCACAGGTTAGCAAAAGTGGTTTGTTATCATCCCTGGGGGGCCTGACTCAGCTGCTCAAGGCCCAGCAGGTGCCTGCCGACACAGGGGAGGACTGTGATAATGGGGGAGGAAAAAAAGCTTTAAATTGGGCAAAATCCAGACTAGATTTTGCTGTCTATGGAAGCCAGAGCTTAGATAGCTTCCCTCCAGAGAAAGCATAGGGACCCCAGTTCAGCCTGGACTTCGTTGTTCACGTATTTGTTTCGGTGGACAGACTCCTTTGACATAGATGTGTAGACAAAATCTGTGCACCATTTACATCTCAATTGCCATAAAGTCTGCACCTATATACGCTTGAAAGTAGGAAAGAAATAATTGCGTTGTCACGAGAGCATCATCAGAAAGCAAATGGACACTTTTGTGATTATATAGGGTTCGGGAAGGTCTTTGCCATATTCAAAAATAAATGTATGAGGCGAAAAATTTATTATATAATCCCCTCAAAGGTGAAATCCTGCACCCCCCACCCGCAAAGAAAAGCCAATGGCCAGTTTGATGGGAAATTTATAAGATGAGGATGTTGATCCCTGGATCTGTGGAAGCTCTTTACAAACAAGGAAAGAAAGAAACTGTAGAGAGTAGAAGAAAGACATGAAAGGTAATTTATAAGATACAAGTGGCTATCAAGATGCTTGGCTTCTAATCAAAAAGAGCTGCCACTTTAAAATAGTTGTGCTGTTGCCTTATGCTGCTCAGATAGGCCAAGATTTAGAATGATATTGGTCTGAGGTGGCAGGGCTGGGGGGCGGCAGACACCGGTATGGTCCCAGAGCCCCACAGTAGTAAGGGGCGTGGCTTTTGCCCTGGCAGTTCTACCTAAGAATGTCTTTCCAGAAAGTAGTATTCAAAGAACTGCATGCTTACATAATTGTGTTCAACACTTATCATCCTTAACAATAGGATTTGGTCTCTATCAAAAGATCGAATATGTCATCGTTAAACCACAATTTAGATAAAGTGGTAGGAAATGACACACGATGTCTACCTTGTGTTAAATGTCTACCTTGTGTTAAAACGTTAACTGAGAAAGTCGTTTACACAATGGGATTCCAACTGGTACACACAGACCAATGCTTTGTTTAAACAGAGCATCAATGCCATTCATAGACCCACCCTCCCGTGCTATTTAAAATATAATGAGCTTGTATGATGGACAGAGGGGAACAGGAAGAGTTGATGCTGGAAGGAACCAGAACTCAGGTCCCCAAGAGCAAGTCAGCCTGCCTCCTCCAAACAGCCAAGCTAAAAGTCCTCACATCACACTGACCCTAAGAACACCTCCTTTCTCCACCTGTACAAGCCAGGAAACTGGGCTGGGCAGAGCAAAACTGGCTGTCACTAGCCTCAGGTGGGAAGACGGGCCCAGAGAAGGGAAGTCATTTGACTGACTTCCATAGCAAGTGTCTGGGCCTTCCTGCCTCAGTGCTCTCTTAGGCTCCCTCCAACCAGAATAGTCCGAAAGCAGCAGCGCCCCCTTGCGCTGGTCTGTAAACTTGCACATACAAAATGGAAAAAAAAAACCAAACTAGGTAAGCATTAGGTTTTGGGGCAGGAGGAAGAGAATCCAGTGAGTAGCTAATGTTGGCTACCCGGTATGTACTATTCTAAACATTCCTACCTATTAATTCATTTTATCCAACACCCCTGAGGGGACAGGCATTATCCCCATTTTACAGATGAGGAAACTGAGGCCCAGGGAAGTTCTGTAACTCACTGGCTATGACACAGCTAGTCAGAAGCAGAGGTGGTGGCTCAGGCAGCCTGCCTTTGGAGTCCATATGTTTGATCAATACCCTGAAGACAGAAAAGGTTGAGTAGCCAGAGCCGGGGCCACCCACGTAGTATCAAGGTCGCAGGCCTGACCTGGGCACTCTAGTTCCCTCTGTAACAGCTCTCTAAGCTCATGCCCTACCAGAGGCCCAGAAAGGTGTCTGAAGCCAAGTTCAGTCTTTCCTACCAGATTCTTCTCCCTGCCTGCCTGAGGCTGAATCCTACCCCCTTTGCCCCCCAACCACTACCCCTTCCTAGCCTAGAAGGTCTACATGCCAGTCTGCCAAGGCCTTTGCTGCCAAATCAGAGATGCAGGCCCATGCCACACACAGGCCGCCCCGGGTCAGCAGAACAGCCAGTGCTGGTGCTGACCTATCCAGGGGCCGTGCCCACCATGGCAGGCCGCGTCAGGGCCAACAGGCTGCCATCCAACCTGTGCCATCCCCCCGTGTGTGGGGAGAGAGGCCGGTGCTCGGAAATGTCTCCCGGCGTCCTTTAGCAGCAGCTGGCAGGCTCAGAGCAGCACCTGGGAAGAGCTCCTTCAACTCAGGTTTAGTTCTTTTGTCCCTGAGAACTCTGGGTCCCTCTTATCCCCAGTGGCACAGGGTGCTTTGAGGGTGCCCCAGTCAGAAGTCCTGTGTCTGGGGAAGTTGACAAGCTGTCACGGGCCATTCCTTCCTGCCAGGTTCCCGACTCCCAGCTGTTGCTGTTCTTGGCCCCTGTCATGCTTTTACGCCCGTATACCTTTGCCTTGCTCTGTTCTCTGCCCAGAACGCCACCGTCCCTTGCTGGGTGGCAAAGTCCCCCAAATTCAGCCTTGGGAGACACTGGACTCCCAAGGGGATGGCATATATTATTTGTAAAAGAAGCCACAATTCTGAAAGGACAGAAGGAGGAAGAAGTTTCTCAGACAAGTTGTTAACAGGTAACGTCTCCACTCTGTTTTCAGTAGTTTGAAATCATGGTCTGTTGAGCCCATTCAATAAGGCCCCTGTTGCCTTCCCAGAGCCCCGGGGCCCAGGTTTTGCTTGGGCGCACCTAGGACAAGGGCAACAGCCAGCAGCCCAAGGACCACCCGGAGGAGAGGCCTAGGGCTGGAGTTCCTTCTGGAGCCTTCGAGAGAGAAGGGGTTTGAAGGACTGCAGGATGGACGAGGCTCCCTTAATCCTCTCCTCTGCACCAGGCCTTTGTAATGAGTCACCCCGTGCAGCACCGAAGCCACCTTTCTGCAGATGAGGTGGACCGTGTCTGTCTTCGCTCAGTTCCCCACCGAATGCAGTTGCGCCATCTCCTGTCCTCCCTGTGGCCGGAGCTTCCCCATTTTGCCAGCACACTCTTGGGCGGGGGTGGGGCGATGCCTGAGGAGCCCACCCACAAGCCCCACACCTGTGGGCCCAACGTGGGCTCCTGCCTGTAGGAATCCTCAAAGCCCACTGGCTCTGGACAGCTCACAATGTCCCGGGGCCTGCAGCTGGGGAGGTGGGGACGGGATTCCGCAGGCACCTGTCCACCACCTTGAAGTGGACAGTCTGGCCTGGCCCAGGCAACACCCATAGTGGCATGCCCTTGACCCTGTAGTCATAGCTGTGCTGTAGGCCTGGGAGGCCACACTCCAGCCATGGCCCCACGATGACCCCAGGCCATGGCCTAGTCTCCTGCCACCAGACATACCACAAACACCTGCAATAGCCCTGATCCCACCACCACAGCAGGGCCCAGGCCTTATAGGAGGGAGGCGGCAAGTGGGAGCCTCTAAGGGCAAAAGGGGCCCACCTGGGGGAGCACCCACTCAGCCACCAGGGGGCATGGCGAAACTCCTGCCCCAAAGGCAGGGGCAGACACCCTCCCAGCCAGGAGCCCTGGGTGCTGCCCTCTGCCCTTCACTCTGGCTCTCTGGCCCGCAGCTGGGGCCTGATGCTTGCTCAGCAGCAGTGATCGTGGCTGTGAAGGAGAGGAGAGAGCTTTCTAGGAACATTAAGGCTGCAGGGAGGGCAGGACCCATGGCCGGGAAGTGGCCCTGCGGGCCTTGGGCCCCTGAGTGCCTCCCTCCCAAGCCTTCCCCATCCTGTCCCTGACCAGGCAGGCTCTCCAGGGACGCTGCCTGCCTGGAGGCCTCAGCACCACAGGAGGCTGCGGGACAGTGTAGTCACCATGCCTCCGGCAGGGCGTTAGGGGCAAGACCAGGGTGACAGGGCCCTGCCCTCAGAGGGGGCAGCAGGATGGGACTGCAGGTGAGGAAACAGACTAGTAACACCTCACCGGGCTTTCTGAGGAGTAAGACAGTTAGTGTGATGATGACTATTACTAATACAAAAATATCAAAACAACAACTAAATGTAATGTGGCATCCGGGACGGGACCATGGAACAGGAAAATGACATTAGGTAAAAGCTCAGGAAATGGACTTTAGTTAATAATGATTTGACTCTGGTCTGGGAGAAGGTTAAAAAAATAATAATGGATCCATATTGGTTCATTAATAGTAGCAAATGTATCATACTAATGTAATATCAATTACATAGGAATAATATACTAATATCAATTACAGAGGAAACTGGGAACTCCCTGCATTATTGTCTCAGTTTTTCTGTAAATCTAGAACAGTTCTAAGGAATGAAGTCTATTGAAAACAACAAGAACAGGGCTGGGTGCGGTGGCTGATGCTTGTAATCCCAGCGTTTTGGGAGGTTGAGGTGAGAGGATCATTTGAGATCAGGAGTTCAAGACCAGCCTAGGCAACATAGCAAGATAGCAAGACCCCATCTCTACAAAAAATAAAGAAAAAATTATCCAGCTGTAGTGGTGTGCACCAGTAAGTAGTCCCAGACACTCAGGAGGCTGAGGCAGGAGGATTGCTAGAACCCAGGAGTCCGAGGCTGCAGTGAGCTATGATGATGCCACTGCATTCCAGCCAGGGAGACAGAGTAAGATCCTGTCCCTGAAAAACAGCCCACGGTCTGCAGTGTTCACCATATGCCAGGCACACACAGTTCCAAAGCCTTGCCTATATTAGCCTTGCCTCATACTACCCAGCCATCCTCTGAGGGGGGAACTGTCCCCAGCCCCATTTGATGGCGCTAATTCCTGCAAGCCACTGGGACCCAGCAGAATCTGAGCTCTGCAAACGTTAGGAAACACAGGTGATTAGCATTTACAGCAGTGGGGCGCGCATCCAGCCCCTACAAATCGGGGGTGCTAATGCTGACTGTGCAGGCTGGGCGGGAAGACAGAAAGAGACACGTAACGGTGCACTCGATGGTGTGAGGCAATGATTTCATGCTTGGCAGTGATCAACTTTCGCCGTGACTAGGGCTCAGCTGGGGAAAGCCTGGGGGGTCTGGGAGTAGAGTAGGGAGAGGCGCCGACCCAGTGGAGGGCTGAGGCGGTGTGTGGAGGAGTCTCTGGGGGGAAGGGCTCCTGAGCAGAGGCGGCAGAGCCGGGGGTGGGGGCATGGGGCTGTGGTGGGGACACTGCATTGAGGCACAGGGGATTTGGGGAGAGCAGGGAGGGAGCGGGGCGCACGGAGGGCCAGAGCAGCTTCAAGCTGGGCGGTGGGTGCTAGAAAGGGACGGGCTGGGGGGGGGGGAGAAGAGGACGCTGGAAGAGGGGAGTGGCCAGTGAGGGGGTTTCCTGAGGGGCAATATGGAGGCTTTAAACTTTATTTTGAAATCATTTTAGACTTACGGAAAGGAATTTCCATAGATCCTTCTCCCGATTCCTCAGATGTTAACTGCTACCTTCTTATGTTTGCTTCGGCTCGTTCTCTCTCTCTCTCTGTCTCTCTGCACATGTACACACACACACACACACACACACACACACACACACACACACACACACCCCTCTGTACCGTTTGAGAGCTGGTTGCAGACATGACTAATTCTCCTTTTGCTCTAATCACCTCAATATATATTCCCTAAAAGGGAAATAACCATTTCAGTAAAATAATCAGGAAATCAGTATTATAAACACAACTGTCTGCAAACACAAGCAGAAATGATCTGCTTATCTGGCATGCGATACCAATTGCCC
This sequence comes from Microcebus murinus, assembly GCF_040939455.1. Taxonomy (NCBI): domain Eukaryota; kingdom Metazoa; phylum Chordata; class Mammalia; order Primates; family Cheirogaleidae; genus Microcebus; species Microcebus murinus. The sequence continues at coordinate 14,868,111 of NC_134107.1, forward strand.
TCATAAGGACTTTCACAGCAAAGGGGAGAAGTGTTTCTGCCAGCCTGAGGGTCCAGTCCCGGACTGGAGTCTCCAACGGGCAAACCTCTCCGGCCTCCCCCAGTCTCCCGCAGTCCCTCTGTCTCCCTCTGTCTTCCACGTCCTCCGCACCTTTGAGGGGTGCCGGCCAGTCACTTTGCAGAGCACCCTAAGTGTGGGTTTGTCTAGTGTTTCCTCCTGGTTTAGGCAACAGACATTTATCATCTCACGGTTTTGGAGGCTGGAAGTCCAAGGTCAAAGTGGAGGCAGGTGTGCTTTCTCCTGCGGCCTCCCAACCCCTCATCCCCCCGGCCCACAGCAGGCTGTCTCCCCGCCCAGTCCTTACATGGGCTTTCCTCTCTGCTGTGCATCCTCCACGTCTCTGTCCAGATTTCCTCTTCTTCTAAGGGCACCAGTCAGAGTGGATTAGGGCCCACCCTGATCGCCTCATTTTAACTTACCTCTTTAAAGGCCCTACCTCCAAATATAGTCACATTCTGAGGGACTTGGGGGACATATGAATTTAATGCATGAATCTAGGGGGGCACAATGAAGCCCGTTGCAGGCAGGGGCGCCCCAGAAGTGACGCCATGTCCTTCCCAGCGCGTCCCATCAGCAGGCACATCCTGCTGGCTCGTCCTGTTGCAGCTGTGACTTTGATCAATCTGTTAAGGTGGTGTCTTCAGGTTTCTCTGCTGTAAAGTTACGGTGTTTCTCTTTGCATCTTATGGGGAGATGCTTTGGAACGATGCAATTATCTTGCTTGCTCCTCATCAAATGTTCACCCGTTAGGTGGCGGTTGCCGTGCGGGTGGTGCTCCCCGACCCTCATCATTTCTTCTGCATCCATGCGCTTCCCTGATGGGGGTGTCAGGCGCACAGAGAGCCTCCGCTGGGGTCGTGGAGAGGCCTGGGTTTTGTCTGGGGTTCACTGCTTGTGGGCAGAGGGCCCTGGGAAGTCACTTACCTGCTCCCCGTACCCCCATAGCTAGAAAATAGGGATGAGAATGTTATGGTGGGGATGGAATTGGATAAGACACAGGCGTTTCCTAACCGATCTCGGACCCCTAGGGAGAGCATGTCTCCCAAGGCCCTGGAAATGGGCGGGGAAGAGAAGGGAGTTTCCTGGGGACCAAGGGCAGAAGGACGCCCTTGAGAAGACGGTGCCAAACTGTCGCGGAGAGAGACAGCCCTGAGCCCTGGGTTCCGACTCCACGTTCTTGCAAAGACTCAGGGACACCAGAGCTCATCAGCCTGGGGGGTCCCAGCTGCCCGGCTCACCCACTAGGGGAAGTCACTTCCCTGCCGTGTGACTTGCTTTCCTCCTCTGCATGGCAGGGCTCACAGCAGCACCTCACGCGTGGGGTGCCGTGAGGGTTAAGGCCACCCACGCTGAGCTCGCAGAGCAGGGCCTGCACGAGGCAATCGCAATCGTTCAGGCACAACAGCCATTAAAACCGCCGCTATTTTTACAGATGAGGAGAGAGGGTCACAGCGAGGGGACTTCACTTAGAATCTTGGCTTTACCCACCTGGTCTCTTTCCAAACTTCAGTTCGTTCATTTCTCTCTTTCCTTTGTAAACCTCTTTTTTAATTTTTAAAAACCAGACTTCAGTTTCTTAACCTGTAAAACGGGACCTAGAATGCGATCGACATGACTGGGGTGCGGGAGATGGAAGTGTCGGTTTCCTGGCCTGTCTCTCCTGCTGGTGGAATCCGGGGACACGGGACAGCACGGGGGAGGGGGGGGCCCTCCAGGCTGGGGAGGCAAGGCAGCGGGGACACAAGCAAGCCGGGAAACCAGCAGGGAGCAGCGTCCTCCCTCGGTGGCCTGCAGAGTGACCCAGGGGGAGCCCAGCTGTGGTCCCTGTGGACTATGCTTGCCGCAGAGATACTTCCAGAAAGCCTGCGGGAGCACATGTAACGGCAGAAAGGCGGCCCTGCTTGTCCTGCAGAAACAGCGAGCCTCAGGGAATCCTGCCCGCTGGGAAGGGCTGGGCGCTGCTGCTGGGCCACCCGGCCCTGGGTTCTAGCCCCTCTGCTCCGCAGTGGAGCCCCCTCAGCAGCATCGCTTAACCTCCAGGAGCCTCAGTTTTCTCTTCTGTGAGTGGGGAGGATGGGTAGTACGTGTAAAGCGCTTGGCCTGGTGCTGGTCCCACAAACCTTAGCTGTCGCCGTTTGCAGCGTGCCGAATGGGGCCCTCAGCAAGAGGTGTGCACACCCTCACCCCAACCCGAGACCGTGACCCTATTTGGATAAGAGGGCTTTGCAGATGTAATTAAGGATCTCAAGATGAGATCAGCCTGGATTATCCAGCTGGGCCCTAAATCCAATGACAAGTGTCCTTTCAGAGACACAGGAAGAAGGAGGAGGAGGCCAGGTGACAAGGCAGAGGGCACCTAGAGCCACCAGAAGCTGGAAGGGGCAAGGAAGGAGCCTTTGCTAGAGCTTTTGGAGGGAGTGTTGACAGCTTGATTTCAGACTCAGGAATCTGGAACATCTGTCGTTTACAGCTGCCAAGCTGGTGGTGACTTGCTGTGACAGCCCTGGGAACTGGCACATGTGTGAGCCTGAGCCCAGTCCAGGGTCTGTCTCTGCCTGTTCTGCCTCTTATCTTCCCTCCTGAAGTTATTAGTCACCAAGCTTGTACCCACTGCCGGTGCAGACAGAGCCAGGGAGAACTGCACCAGACCGTGGGTAACAAAGAACCCAGAATGGGTCACCACGAAGGACTGGAGACTCTGGGGTCCGCACATGGAAGCCAGTATTAGAGATTCATTCTGCTCCGCTGACATTTGTTGGGGCCACTCCCACACGTCAGGCCCTTTGCTTGGCTTGAGACGAGGAGATACAGTAGGAAGAGTCTCTGTCCTCAAGTTGCCCATCATAAGGGTGGGAACTGTGCGAAAAAGAGTCACCAGGGAGGGCAAGGGTGACTGTCGGTGAAGGGAAGTGGAGATATGGAAGTGGGGACGAGAGGTGGATCTGTCTGTGAGGCTCGGCAAAGGCTTCCCAAGGAGTCAACCTCTGGCCGGGGTTTTGAAGGATGAGTAGGAGTTTTCTGAAAGACCAAAGGAAGAAAGGGCATTCCAGAGCAGGGAAAAGCAGCATAAACATGGGCACAGAAACAGCTTGGTGCGCACAGGGCAGGAGGAGACAGAGACACAGGCTGCTGGCGGAGGAGCAGCAATGCAGGTGGAGAAATGCAGAACTGTGTGGGTGGGGCCAGGTCCTGGAGGGGCGTATAGGGCCTGTGAGGAGTCCTGGGGTGATGGTGGCACCAGGGTGCTCAACCGGGGCCTCTCACAGGTGTCAGGTGGGGCGGGCCTCTCCCGCTGGGCGTGGGCAGCCCGAGGGGCTGTAAGGGGCCGGAGGATCCAGGGCAGGCTTAATCTGCTTCCTGCGTCTCACTTCCTGTTTGATCGACTTCTTTACAGTGGCCAGAAAAGAACATGAAGAACCTGCTTACTAGGGCGGGCCGAGGGGGCAAGCTCACACATTGGCCCCTTCGCTTGTTCCCTCGTTCCCTGTTTGCTAAACACACCGATGCCATATAAGCTCGGCGCCTTTGGCCCCTCGAGGGCCCAGCTACACTGATGGCCGCAGACGGGGGCCCTGCGGGATGAGTCGGGAGGGGAAAGGGCATTCCGGGCAGCGGAACAGCACGTGCAAAGGCACTGAGGTGGGGAAAGGGGGATGGGGTAGCTGTGGACAGGGGGCAGGGGGTGCCGGGACTGGTGTCCGAGTGCTGCATTGGGAGAGGCTCCGAGCTGAGGTTGGGAACGCAGACAGCTCCTGCGGGAAAGGTCTGTGCGCCAGGCAGCGACAGTCTGGAATCGTCTCCTGCACGGCAGGAGAGGGTGCTGATGCAGAGATGGGCCCGACTTCCGCCCTTTGTTGCTGTGACCTGAAGTTCCCAGCCATGGAGAAGGTCGTGCCTTAGGGACTGGAGTGGAGCCGCATCTTTCTCCCGGCCCAGGGGAACACAGGACGTGGGACAGGGCAGGGCACAGCTCAGGCTAAGATCTGCCCCAGCCTCTCCCCCGGCTCCCAGAGAGGCCAGGCTGAAGTGGCTTTGTAGGCGCCCAGCCCGGCCCACCCTTCCGGTCAGAAGGCCCGAGGCCTGGGCCACTGTGTCTCCCCTCAACCCAGGACCCCTCCAGGGAGGCCCAGCCCACGGACGTCCCTCCCCCAGAGTCACTGCAGACAACAGCCAGAAATAATAATAGCGGCAACTGGTGCCCATGTCCTCACTCTGTGCCAGGCCCTGGGCTGAGCACTTGGCTTATTATGCCCTGTGGTCCTCACAGTGGAGGCAAGAACACAGGCTGAGAGGGCAGGCGCCCCTGCAGCCCAGGACGGCCACAGCAGCTCCCTGCCGCACGCGCGCCAGACCTGAGGACCCTCGTTCTCATTCCCGAGCTTCGGTCCTCGGCGTGCCCCTGGCCCAGCAGCACTGGTGTCCCCAGGGAACTTGGCAGAAATGCCAATTCTAAGGCTCCACCCCGACCTGCTGCATCCCCTTGGGGCGGGGCCCAGCGATCTGGTTTCGAAATCCTTGCAGGTGATTCCGACCACACCCAAGCTGAAAATCGCTGTCTATGCTGTGTTCGGCTCTCAGGGAAGGCCTGGTCACCGTCCTTTGGACTCTAAACTCGGCTCTGTGAGGACCCACCTGACAGTCTTGGTGTCCTCCTGCTCCCCAGCACCGGCCTGACACCTCGGACTCCTCCACGCAGGTGCCAGACTCGGCCGCAGGTGTCACCTGCTGAATTGGAGACTCCCATCCTCCGCTCCCCACCAGCGAGCCCCCGCCAGGGCCCCCACTGCTCTCGTCCACTCCGAGACTCTTCCTCTCAGGGTGCCCAGCGTGGGCTCCTGAAACGCCAGGGCAGGAGGCATAAGCCGGCATCCTGCCCACCCAGCTTCCTGCCTCCACCATCCTCCGCCATGGAGGCTGAGGGACATGGAGGCTGAGGGACATGGAGGCTGAGGGGCATGGAGGCTGAGGGACATAGAGGCTGAGGGACATGGAGGCTGAGGGGCATGGAGGCTGAGGGACATGGAGGCTGAGGGGCATGGAGGCTGAGGGGCATGGAGGCTGAGGGACATGGAGGCTGAGGGGCATGGAGGCTGAGGGACGGGACACGGGGCTCTCCGAGGACGTGCAGGAAGGCCGTTTCCACCGTGGGAGTTCAGCTAAGGAGCCAAAGACAAGTGTCACCGCCTCTTTCTTCAGAAAATGCCTTAGGGCCTTGCTCATCTGGAGCACATTTTGTTTTTGTTTTTTTTTGTAATGTTAGTAAAACATAGTAACTTTTTTTTTTGTTAGTGTTGAGTTGTCCTCGAGGAGGGCTGGGAAAGGAGCCATGACAGGATTAGAAACAAGGGTTGAGAGGGATCAGAGGAGTAAAGGTTTTAGCTGGAAAAGAAGCACCGTAGCAGGCGTGCCGTGAAAGGTTGTGCAGGATGTTCACTGATCAAGGCTGCTGGTGGAGGGGGCAAGGGAGGGCCGGGATCCAGGGACAGGACTGTGCCCTATCTAGGGCCTGACTCCCAGAGTGCTAGGATTACAGGCGTGAGCCACTGTGCCCGGCTAGGAGTACCTTTTAAAATTTGTATTTTATTGCTGCGAAGTTACTTACCTACAGTCACATAGCTAGGGAGTGGCAGTGCCAAAACCAAACAGTGGCAGTCTGGCCCCACAGCCCCTGGGCTTAACCACTGCACCACACTGCCTGCATGGTCTTGTCCCCGGGCTAGCCGGTTGGGCACAGGTGCTGGGCAGGGATGAGAGTGCTCTCCCCAAGGTGGAATGCAAACATCTGCCTGTTTTCTCGGGAGGGCTGCAGGCACATGTCTTTGAAACTCCGAGCCCTCCTGATGTAGAGGAAAGGAGACATTTTCCTATTGCTAATGATTGGGATTGGGCTTTGTATGAAGCTGAGGTCTAAATGGAAGGTTCTTGTAGAGTCAATCCCATGGGAGGTATCCTTGCCCCATATGGGGGTATTGAGGTCTTAGCATGTTTTAATGAGTGTCTACTAGGTGCTGAGATGCTGAGGTTGAAGGAAAGTGCTCTGGTGCCAGGAACCTTTGTCAGCAAGGGAGAATAAGGACTTGGGGGACAATAAAAGGCAGACTTACATGCTCCCATCTTCTCTTATCCTCGGCCTCTCCCCAGAGGGGAGAGAAGCTGATTTTCATAGGCACTTACTGTGCGCTTTGTATAACCTACCTCATTTGACCCTCGCCACAGCCTGTGAGCAGACCTCATCGCTCCTGTTCGCAGGTGACAACACTGGGGCTCAGCAAATGGAAGTGACCGGCCCCCAGCCCACATTCCTCCCCCTGCCCCCCTGCTTTCCTGGCTGGGGAGCCCCCAGGGTCCCTCTTGGACAGGCCCCCTTGCTGCCGGGGACCTCAGAAGAGCTGGAGGGGTTTATTCTCCAAGGATTATGGTGTCAGGGGAGGGCAGCCCAGGGAGAGTGGACAGATGGACAAGGCACCCTCCTCGTCATGCACTTACCCCACACACTGGTCACTCTCAAAAGCACAGCCCCGGGCACCCCGGGCTCCCACTGTCTCGCACACACCGATTCCCCCACGTGCGCTTGCTCTGCGCTGGAGCCTTCTGCTGGCTCCTTCGTGCAGGGGGCGGAGCCGGGCTGCCAGCATCGATGGAGATTGATGATACTGGAACACTGAGTGGCAACTCACTCTAGCTGTCCCCGCCTCCCCCCACCCCACCCCTAAAAACACACACACTCCAGGGCTGACGGCTATTTCCTCCCTCTCCTCCACTCCCCTGCCTCCTCCTGCCTGGGGCTCTTATCTAGCTGCAGCCAGAGCTGACCTCCTCCAGGGCTGGAATCCTGTGTTTTCGGCGTGCCCAGGTAAGGATGCCGTGGCCCAGGGACTGGGCAGCCTTCGTGTCCTCTCTGGACCCACAGAAGGTCCAGTAGGACCAGGCGAGAGGGCTGCTACTAGCTAGGATGGCAGAGGGTTGAGTGTACCAAGGACTGGAGGGCACTTGATGCTCAGAAAAGGGCAGGACTAAATGAAACGTCCTCGGGCATTGACCAGATGCCAGGCACAGCTGCAAAGCATTCATACACCTTGTTCCATATTCACAAGATTATACCAGCAGGCTTAGGGTGGTCGACCCAAGTCCACTCAGACAGGAAGCCGAGGAGCTGGGATTCAAACCCAGGTCTAGGAGCCCCACAGCTTGCATTCTCTGTCCCCCAGCCCCCTGCCAAAGCAGGACCCTAGCTGCTGGGCTCCCCGAGAATCCTGGGAGGCGGGGGCTGTCCCCATGCAGTCAGAGGGACTGATCTGGTTTCCAAGGGTGGAGCAGGACTGTGCTCTCTGAGGTCTCTATGGGACTTGGACAAGCGGCAGCTGGACTGAAGGGAATGTTTCAGAGCAGCGTGGAGATGGCACTTGGCCGTCTGCTGGGAGTGGCCTCTGAGCCCCACCGCTGCAGCTGGGGAACGTTGGGCAAGTTGCTGTGCTTCTCTAAACCTCAGTTTCCTCTTCTGAAAAATGGGGGTCTCGTAGGCTTACTGCAAATGTAATTGCTTGCTCTGCAAACTCTAAAGCCTAGGAAGTATGGCCATTCTCAGCGGCACAGGCTCCTCTTCCACCTCCATGCGGATCCCTTGCTCCAAGGGGCTCATCTGCCAGCGAAATTCTAGTTTGATATCCCAGGACCCCACCCCAAAAAGGCCAAGATCCCTGGAAGGGAGTGGCTTTTCTCATCCTGGCCAACAGTGTTTCCCTTGGAAAGACGAGTACTGAAGACCATTGCTCCCCCTTCCTCTCTTCTTCCTCCTCCCTCTCTCGTGCTCGGGGCAGAGGCAGAGGGAAGGGCTCAGGCTGGGCACGGAACTGCTGCTCCTCCATGTTTGTGTCATTTGGGTGCTCGGAACCAACTCTTTAAACAGGGAGGCTCAGTTTCCTCATCTGTAAAATGGGCTGGAGAGGAGTATAGCACCTTTCTTCTAAGTGACAGACCTGCCACTGTACCCGCCTGTTGTGGGGGCCCAGGACAACCTGAGTCCCCACCCCTGCTGCCTGCCCCCAGCCCCTGCAGGGAGGCTCCTGCCCCAGCTTCCTCAGCCCTCGTGGATCTCGACCAGCCTCACAGCAGATGGCCCCTGGGTTTCTGACGAGGCTGGGTGTGTGCACGTCTGCGGGGCTGCCTGTCTGCCAGAGCCTGGCTCCCCCGGCACTTACCTGAGTTGTTGCCCAACAAATACTGGTTGAACGAGAGTGTGAGTGAATAAGTGAGTGAACAAGGGTAGGATTCCTGGCGCGGGCAGTGCCGCGTGGCTGCCCCCGGGAGGGGAGAGATCTTTTGGCCCCAGTGGGCCCCCATCTGGGAGTTCCTCCTGCCAGCTCTTATCTTATTTCCTCTCCGGCTATCAGAGGAGGGCCTGGCTCCAGTGTTTGAGGTCACACACTTTCCCAGCCACCACTGTGGGAGCCAAGGGTCGCAGGGAGGATCTGCTGAGCAGCAAGGTGTGGGGGGGGGGTGTCGGGTGGGAAGGGGAAGCATAGACTCCCCTCCCAGCCTCACCCCCCCAGGCCAGCAGAATCCTCCTGCCCTATAGTGGGGCCACGTTCAGGCCCCAGTGCTCTGGGGATTGGGAAAAGGGGTCCTGCGTGGCCCGTCCTTGTTCCCATTTTCCATGTGATCTTAGACCACTTGCTTCATGATCATCACAATGACATTGATTCAGCGCTTGCCCTGTTCTAAAGGCTTTCACATATTGACTCATTTAGTTCTCCCAGTAGCTCTCTGAGCTAGGTACGGTTATGACCGACACCCACGTTACAGAAGAGGAAACAGGCTCAGAAAGGTTAAATGACTTGCCCAGGGTTGCACAGCGAGCATATGGGGGAGCTGGGATGTTATCCCCCCACTTCACCACCTTTGGGCAACCTCACTGACACCCAGCAGCAGCTCTGCCACATTCATGGGTCATACCCGACTCTCCTGGCCAGGCTCCTGCTCCAGGCTTCTCTCTGGGTTCCCCTGTGGCCCTGCACTGCTAACCTCAGCACCTCCTCCCCCACCGCAGAGCCCCGGTGGCCGGCCGCGATGTCAGCCAACGCCTCGCTGAAGCCGCTCTGCCCCATCCTGGAGCAGATGAGCCGCCTGCAGAGCCACAGCAACTCCAGCATCCGCTACATCGACCACGTGGCGGTGCTGCTGCACGGGCTGGCCGGGCTGCTGGGCGTGGTGGAGAACGGCCTCATCCTCTTCGTGGTGGGCTGCCGCATGCGCCAGACCGTGGTCACCACCTGGGTGCTGCACCTGGCGCTGTCGGACCTGCTGGCCGCTGCCTCCCTGCCCTTCTTCACCTACTTCCTGGCCGTGGGCCACTCGTGGGAGCTGGGCACCACCTTCTGCAAGCTGCACTCCTCCATCTTCTTCCTCAACATGTTCGCCAGCGGCTTCCTGCTCAGCGCCATCAGCCTGGACCGCTGTCTGCAGGTGGTGCGGCCGGTGTGGGCGCAGAATCACCGCACGGTGGCCGCGGCCCACAAGGTCTGCCTGGTGCTCTGGGCGCTGGCTGTGCTCAACACCGTGCCCTACTTTGTGTTCCGGGACACCATCCCGCGGCTGGACGGGCGCATCATGTGCTACTACAACGTGCTGCTCCTGAACCCCGGGCCAGACCGCAACGCCACGTGCAACTCGCGCCAGGCGGCCCTGGCCGTCAGCAAGTTCCTGCTGGCCTTCCTGCTGCCGCTGGCCATCATCGCCTCGAGCCACGTGGCCGTGAGCCTACAGCTGCGCCTCCGCGGCAGCCGGCGCCCGGGCCGCTTCGTGCGCCTGGTGGCGGCCGTGGTGGTGGCCTTCGCGCTCTGCTGGGGGCCCTACCACGTGTTCAGCCTGCTGGAGGCGCGGGCGCACTCCAAAGCGGCCCTGGGGCCGCTCGTGTGGCGCGGGCTGCCCTTCGTCACCAGCCTGGCCTTCTTCAACAGCGTGGCCAACCCGCTGCTCTACGTGCTCACCTGCCCCGACATGCTGCGCAAGCTGCGGCGCTCGCTGCGCACCGTGCTCGAGAGCGTGCTGGTGGACGACAGCGAGCTGGGCGGCGCGGGCAGCAGCAGCCGCCGCCGCCGCCGCGCCTCGTCCTCCTCCGTGTCGCCAGGCCGCCGCCAGGACTCGCTGCGTCCCGCGCGCCTCCTGCGCTGGCTGCGGGGCGCACACGCCGCGCCCCCGCACAAGGGCCGGGCCCCATCCCAGGACGAGAGGGGACCCCTGAGCCGGGAGCACAGCACCACCTAGGGGTAGGAGGCGCCGGTCGGGGTCCCGAAAGCACTGCGAGGGCCCCATCATGACATTGTTGACGCGGACTCCACCCTGTCACTGGCCCAGGGGCAGGACCCAGGCATCTGCATTTTAAAGCACCGGGGTGACTCAGTGGATCTTTTTCAGAAACAAAGCGAGTTAAGGCAGCCCTTCCCAAACTGTGATGTGTCTGAGTCCCCAGGCAGCTCCTTAAAGTGCAGTCTGACTCGGGATTCTGCACTTCCAACAAGCTCCCAGGCCTGGCCTCGGTGCTGCTGGAACCACGCGTGGAGTAACAAAAGGGAAAACCTTTAGACTTCTCAAATCAGGGCACCCTGGGCCAATCTCCCTGCAGCTCAATTCTACCAACCAGTGGTGTACTTTAGGAGAAGAGGGAGCAGAAAGGTTTGAGGAGCCCTGTTCCAGTGTAATTTCTCTGCTTTAGCCATTTGACCAATGCTTATTGTGCTAGACACTTTATCCCACAATCTTTATTTTCTTTGAGACAGAGTCTCACTCTGTTGCCCAGGCTAGAGTACTGTGGCATCATCATAGCTCACAGCAACCTCAAACTCCTGGGCTCAAGCGATCCTCCTGCATCAGCCTCTCAAGCAGCTGGGACTACAGGCACGTGCCACCATGCCTGGCTAATTTTTTTCTATATATTTTTAGTTGGCCAATTAATTTCTATCTTTAGTAGAGATGGGGTCTCGCTCTTGCTCAGGCTGGTTTCAAACTCCTGACCTTGAGCGGTCCTCCCGCCTTGGGCTTCCAGACTGCTAGCATTACAGGTGAGCCACCGCGCCCGGCCTACCCTACAATCTTAAGGCAGCTTCTGCTAGCTGATCTTTACAGATGAGCACACTCAGGCTCAGGGAGCGTAAGTAACTTGCCTAAAGTTTCAGGCCTAGTGACATCAGCATCTGCACCCTAACCTGAAGCACCGATTACTATCTGACAAGTGAAAGAATGTCCTTTGACCCACCGAAGATACATCAGATAATAGCTCTGTGGAGCTCCTATCTCAACCCTCGCGACCCAGCATTGCCGGAAATGTTTACGAGGCAGAGAAAGCACGTGTTATGGTTAAGTGTTTGGGAAACCTGGAGCTGATCAGTCTAATGGGCATCATTACTGAAGGTCTTCTCAGTCTTTAGATGAATGTACCTGGCAGCAGGCCTGGGGTTCTGTGGGACCCCTCTGGACACTGGTAACCCCGACATCTTTGCAGCACCCACCTCCTGACTGCAGAGGGATGGGGAACTGCCACTTCCCATTTGCAGCTGGGAGGGGTGACTTGTATCTCTGTCCTGGCACTTACACCGCACTGTGTCTATTTTCTCCACCGGCAACGGACGTGGGGGCAGAGACTGCTGTTTCAGCTCTGCATCCCAGCGGCTGACCGAGTTGAGTGAACACTTGCTTGCTGGCTGAAACATCAGCGGGAGAGCCAGGATGAGAAACTCTTGGGATCTTGGTCCCCTGCCCCCGGTGCCACTGAAGGCTGGGCTGGCCACTCACCATTTCTTTCCAGTGGAGGTGGGGCCCAACCCCCAGCAGGCGTTCAGCAAACTGAACAGCGACATGCACAGCTGGCTGAATCGCCACCCTGTCTTGACGCCTCACCCCACTTCCCTCACAGCACTCTCCCAGCAGACGGGCGCACAGTGTTCTACTTGTTTATTATGTTCTCCCCATCAGAATGAAAGCCATGGAGGGCAGGGGCTTTTGTCTGTTTCCCTGGTGCTTAGAATTGTGCCTGTACACGAGAGGCATTCCATAAATATTTGTTGTAGACTGGCTGAGCATGACTTAGGTCTTTGGGGCTTCTGCAGAAGCTGGTTTGGAAAAGGGGGAGCTAGAGAGAAACCCCGCTCCTCGCAGCAACCTCCCTATTTGAATCCTTCTGTGTTGAAAGTGGGGAGGCGCTGGATTCGGTCTGCTGGGTGACAGGGTCAGTGGGGCTCAGAGGTAGCCGCAGCAGCTTCGGAAAGTGTGCAGGGAGTGGATTCCTGACTGCTGGCTGCCAGGCCTGGTGGGAGGAGTCTCTCTCCATCACCAGCTCACTGAGGAACCAGAGAATTTACTGTTCTTGGACGGAAGGCACTTAGAGAAGGAGGGAAGGGGGTTGAACCTCTTCCCTCGCCCATCTCTGCCAGGTCCCAGGTTCCTCTTGGGGCCTCTGTCCACAAGCCTTCAAAGGCGTAGGAGCCCTGGATGGGGTGAGGTCCCTGTTTTAGAGCCAGGGAGTTGGACAGCCAGCTCCAGCAGAGGCGTCTGACCAGTGGGCAAGAGTGCTGTGTCTGACACGGGTTTTGGCCATGGCAGGCGTCTTGAGCTCAGATCTTGGCTGTGGGCCGCTGGGGCGGCTGCTTCTGCAGCAGGGCCAGGGTGTCCCGCTTCTCAATGGAGCGCAGCTGCTTCTTCTTCGCCCGCTTGAGCTTGGCAGGGTTTCGGATCTGGGGGTGGCATGGGGGGAGGGCATTAGTGTGGCTGCAGCCTTTGTCCCTGCTCCCTGGGGAGAGAAAGGCCACCCCAAGGGGCCTGGATTGCAGCATGAGAGCAGGCACGTGAGGCCAGGGGCCGAGGCTGTGGTTCGCACCCCTAAGTGTGGCAGGGGGTTGGGGGAAGACGGGACACTCACCACTTGGACAATCTCTGCCTTCCGCTCGTTCTCCAGGCGGCGTTTCAGGTTCTCAGCTCGGCGCTGTTTCTTCTCCTGGAACACAGACAGGATTTGAGTCTGGGAGCTGAGGCAGCCCTGTCTCCCAGGCCCGAGAGGAGCGAGGGCTGGCAGAATTCCCAGGAGGAAGGGGAAAGGCCCTCCTGCCCAGGCTCTGGGCTGTGCCTGGTAGTGCTGGTGGAGGGCCTGGGACCCTCTGCGCAGGCCAGTGAGAGCAATCCTGTGCCCTCAGGCCCAGTGCCCAGAGGCCGACTGTGGTGGAAAGTTCCTTGCTGCACATTGGAAGGCGGGTGCTCGGACAGGCAGCTGAGGACGGAGGCTTAGACAGGAGGCCTGTGCGGGCCCCACGTACCACCCTCCTGCCACGGGAGAAGGGGTGGGCTGGCCCCTCCCTTATTTCCACCTTCCTGGAGTCTCCCTGTCTCCCCAGAATCCCTGATGCGCTAGAGTGCAGGGCAGGGTGAGGGCTGGAACCTGAGATTCACCCAGGTGCAGGGCTGAGCTGCAGGGAAGCGGCTCTGGGGTTATCTGGCCTGGGTTCAAATCTTGACTCTGCTACTTTCTAAATAGTTGACTTCGGCTAAGTTTCTGTGCTTCAACTTCCCCATTTTTAGAGTGAAGATAACCATAGTATCGACACCTTGCAAGACTGTTCTGAGGAATAAAGAGTGATATGCGTGCAGGGCTTGGAACAGCACCCAGCTTTTTGGGAACAGTCTTTTGCGGGAATGGGAAGCCCGGTGGCCACTCTGACTGTCTCCTGGCAGGGCCAGGGCGAGGACGTGGGCTCCAAGACTGCTGCACGCTCAGAGGCTTTGGCAACTTGGGGTAGCAGGGGTGGCCTGGCCTCTGGGGACAAAGGAGAAGTGAGACTTGGGCTCCTGCGGTCAGAAGGGGGTCTGGGCATCTCTCCAAGGGATGGTGAGAAGTGAGAAGGCAGCTCTGTCTTGCCCAAGAGGGTCCTAGGGCCACACAGGAAGTAGGTAAGGCTTTATCATATGGTGGCAGGCACACCGTCCCTAGGGGCTCAGCTATAGGTGACTTAGAACAAGGGATAGATGATGGAGTTCCTAAGCTGGGACTCTGGTGCACTGTTCCTCCACCCCTGGGGTCGCTAGTCCAGCAACATCCCACTGATTACCCTGGTCCTGGGGGCTGTCGCTGACCAACGCCCTCATCTTGCTTTCTCTGTGGGCTGCCTGCTGAGCACCCTGCTCCCTCCCACCGAAGGGAGTCCCTGCTGCAAGGGGTGGAGCTGTGACCCTTTACAGGGGCTTCCTGGACACTAGAGACAGTGGGTGTGAACCTCTCATGGAGCATTTCTGGCTCTGGGATGGGTGGCGGAAAGGAAGTGGAGGAAAGGTGTGGGGGCTGCTTCTTGGAGAATGACAGCAACAATACTGGGGACAAGGTTTTCCAATCTGTAAGCCTTGTCCACCTCAGCAGGTCCCAGGGCAGGGACCCCGACCGCATCTTATAGAATGCGCAGCGGGGGCTTCTTCTTAGCCTCCAGCCTCTTACAGAGGCCCAGGCTAAACCGGATGGTCCCCTGGGCTTCCCAGTCAGTGGTCCCAAGCTGTACTTCTGCTTCCGGCCAGGCTCCCTTCCTCCCTGGGGCCCTCAGGCTCCAGACCTTCTCTTGACCAACTCAGCCCCCCGGGCACCCATGCAAGCTCCCCTCATCCAAGTCTCCACCTTGGCCTGGCTGGCCCCTCACCTGCCGGCGTCTCTCCTTCTCCTCCTCCAAGTGCCGGGCGAAGTCCTTGGCCAGCTTCTTCTCTTGCCGTTCCTTCATCTTCCGCTGCCAGGATGTGCGCAGGGGCTTGTCCTGAACCATCTGGGAGAACCTGGCCAGGGAAAGGGGGTGCTTGCAGAGGCTGTGGGGTGCTGCCCGCTCTGTCCCCCCTCGGCTCCAGGCTCTGGACCTTCTTCCTGAGCCCAGCCAGAATTGCCACCCTACTCACCTGGCAGGCAGCCCCCCAGGTCTGCAGACACTCGGGGCAGGAAAAGACCGTGATTGTGCTGGCTGCCACTCCTCAAGCCCTGCTACATGTCCCTGAAACGAGTACTCTGGTTCTCTCCACTTTACAGGGGAGCAAACCAAGGCACAGACAGGCTGAACACCTGCTCAAGGTCACCTTGTGCCTGAGTGGAAGTCAGGAGTTGAGCTGTTGTGACGAGTCCAGGCCATACAACCTCTGCTGGAAAATTCTGTGGCTTCCACCAAGCACAGTCGGCCTGGGTGTGACTGCCCCTGGAGATGGGATGCTCATGCCCTATGGAGGTGGCCTGTTCCATCTCACCATGGCCTGAGTGGCTGGGGCTCTGTGTCATGGCTCAGAATCTCTCCCCATAGCTGGGGAGAAATGAATGTGGAATGGGCGTTCAGGGCTATCGGGGAGGTCTGGAGTTTCTGAAAAGTGATAATGATTTTAGAGTCATGGGAGAAATGTGAGAACGTAGAGATTTGTGGGTGGGATGATGTGTCTAGGATGTGCTTTAAAATATTCCAGGGTGAAAAAAGAGAAGACATGTTGAGGACCAAAGATAAAGCTGGAGCAGTAAAATGCTGAGCAGTGTTGAAGCTGTGATGGGAACACGGGGGTTCATGAAGCTCCGCTCTTTTCTGTATGCTTGAAAACTTCCTTAATAAAAAGTAATAGCAAAATGAAAACAAGTCTCCCGGTGGCCGCCACATACTGCACTTAGGTCTTCTTCCTTTAATGATGCAAGGCCTGTTTGGGGTCCCACGGCCCTGCTGCCCTCTGACCCCAGCATCCCTTCCTCCGAGGGCCTCCTGCTGAAGATGCGATCCCCTAAACACTAAGAACAGGACTGCTGCATGGACTTCCTCCTTAGCCTTACAGCTGGGCTCCCCAAATTGGGGTATGAGAACCCTGAAGGGACAAGGTGGTGGAGCCTGGAGACACACAGAGCCACAGGACACGATGACACGCCTTTCTAGAGCAGGGCTATCGCACAGAACTTTCTGAGATGGTGGAAATGCTCTATATTGGCACTGTCCAGTAAGGTACCCACCAGTCACAGGTGGCTGTTGAATGTTTGAAATGTGGTTGGGGTTGACAGAGAAATAGATTTAATTTTAATTACACTTACACAGCCACATGTGGCTGATGGCTTGGGTACCGAGGCAATTCCAGGGCATCGGTTCTGCCTGGGGATTGAAGACAGGCCCGGGCTCCCAGTCCCGAACACACCAGACTACCCGGGCGACCTTGGGCAAGGGAGCCTCTAAGTCTCAGCCCCCTCCTGCATGGGGATGAGAATCATTCCTGTCCCAAAGGGTGCTGGAGGATTCATTGACACATGCACACAACAGGTGTGCAATAAATGCAAATCCTCAGAGCACAGCCAGCAGGGAGATGGCACATCCGAGGGCACTGTGGAAGTGGCATTTGGCATGAGCCAGGCAGGGGGGCTGCAGCAGGTCTCCCCCACCCTCATGCCGTCCCAGTGCCGCTGCCTCCCTCCCTGCTGCGGGCACTGCCTGCACCTGTCTCTAGACATCACCTCCTGCAGCTGCTTCCTCAAAGATCCCAACTGTCCCCTGAGTGGCCTGCTGGGCCCTGACCCGCAAGACCTGCCTGACGCTTCTGAAGCCCTTTCAATTCCCTTGCACCAGCGTAATCACTGGTCCCGTCTTCACCCCTGCCCACCTATGTCTGTACTCAGCTGGCCAGACTGATCTTCTCGAAAGCTGTGCCATGTCATTCCTTTGCTCAGCAACCTCCAGGGCTCCTGAGCTCACTCAGGAAAGCCAGAGTCCCTGCAAAGGCCACAAGGCCCCCTGCCCCTCTGACCTGACTCCTTGCTGCTCCCTGATTCCAGCAACGAGATCCCTGGACCGTCTCTCAAACAGGAGCATGCTCCTGCCTCAGGGCCTCTCAACTTTCTGTCCCTCTTGCCTGTTACTCTCTCCCCAGCCAGATGTCTGCCTTGGTTCCCTCTGTCGCTCCATTCAGGCCTCTGCTCTATGCCCCTTTATCCGCCAGGCCATCTCTGACCACAGCAGCAACGTCCTGCCCACTCTGCTCTTCCCTGGTCCCCTTCCTAGTTTATTTGTCTTTGAAGCTCTTATTACTGACATAGTATATATTTACTTGTTTTTTATCTGTTTCCCATAACTAGAATGTTTGCTTCAGGAAAGCAGGGACTTTGTTTTGTTTACAGCCATGCTTACCCAGAGCATTATGAATTGCTTGAATGAGTGCTGGGTTCTAGGGGGTCTATGGACAGTCTGATTTAGAGAGGAAGACAAGCAGCCAACAAGAATCACCCAAGTATTTGTAAGTAAGCATTTGTGCAAATGGAGATGTTACAAAAGAGAAGTACACAGTACAATGGTAACATATAGCTTGGGGACTTATCCCCCAACTGGACTGGATAAAGAGGAGCTTTTTAGAGGGGGTTACATTGAAGCTGAGCTCTGAGGGATGAGCAGGGATGGGCCAGGGGAAGAGGCTTTTGAACAGAGGGAATAGCATGTGCCAAGGCCCTGAGGTAGGAGGGAGCATCACACACTGGAGGAGTGTGGAGAGGAGGTTGGTGTGGAAGACTCTAGTGAGGGATGGGGAGAGGAGGGTGGCCCTCTTTAAGGAGTCTGGAGTGCATGCTCCAAGGAGCAGGAAGTCAGGAAGAGCTTTCAGTTAGGGCAGGGAGCTGGAACCAAATGTCCTCCCTTCCCATTTCTTGCTACCCTGCTCCAGCTGCTGATCCTCAGTTTCTCGTGCTGATCCCTGTGCATGGGCCCAGCCCCTTCTTGCTCAACAGACTAACCCTCCCCCCACCCACCAGAGTACCAGGACCCCAGGCTCTGCCCACTCAGCTTGCTCAGCACCCTCTTCTCATATGAACCAACCTCTTCATCTGGTTCTACCTGGCCATCAGTGGCCGCACCATTCTCCTATGACTGGCTGAGACAGGGTGGATGGCAGTGCCATTAGGCACTTCTCCAACTTTTATAGTCACTCCAGCTTCAAAGTCTCTCTCTGATTAGTGACTTGCAGCAAATTACTCTCTAAAACTCAGTTTCTTCTTTATTTAATGCGGGGGGGGGGGAAATAATACCCACTGCCTAGGGTTTTAAGAGTACAGAAAAATGACATCAGCACAGAACCTGGCACAAAGCTTGGCAAACTCTACCCTTAGTAAATGTCAGCTTCTTCCTTAAAAACACCCTCCTTCCCACAGGTCCTCCACAGCCAGGCATTCCCGCTTCTGCCCCGTGGTTCCCATTAGCTCAAATGTGAACTGAACCCCACCTCTCCTTCCTGGCAGCCTGAGCCAGTCCTTCTTCAGATAAGCCTCTTCGCTCCTCCTTTCCACAAACACTTATTATGCACTTAGCACAGAAACACAAGGAAGACCTCGGGCCTGCCCTTAAGAAGGTTGCAATCCAATTCAAGGTGAATCCACAGGGAGCAGGTAAAGGGATTTCCTGCATAGGCTTTGATAGACTGCATACACTCACACATGTGCTCCAGTCCTGCATATTCCACTAAGCCTCAGTTTCCTTATATATAAAATAGTGTGGGAATAATAACGCCTGCTTCATAAGGTTGCTGTGCTAATACTTGCTCTTCTGTCTTTGAAAGGCTCTTCCACCGGCCAATCCTTATTAAAGGGCTTAGCACAATGTCCTATATAATCAGCACTCAGATAATAGTGGGTGAAGACCTAACTGCTTTTATCAAATACTGGCTGGTTTACTTGCTTCTGCCTCCTTTACTAGAGAGGGCAGACAATGGAAATGTCACTTGAATGAATACACAAGGGAGGTGCTATAGGAGAGGTCCACAGGGGCCCTGAGGAGGAACAGCATCATAGACATGATCCTTGAGGGCCTAGCCTCACGTCTCACCCTCCCCGGGATCCAGGGCATTTTACCACTTTCTGATTATAATTACCTGTTTGCTGACCTCCCCCTCCCCCACTAATGTGAGCTCTCTCCAACCCTGGCGCTGTCTGTCTACAGCCTGAAGCAGGGCAAAGGTGGGGGGCCCCAACACCATAGAAAGCCCCACCCCTACCCATGCTGTCTCCCACTTTACCTTTTCTTGGAACGGTCCTTCCATACCCGCCCCGATTTGGGCTTCCCTTTCGGGATTACAGGAAGCTCCTCCTTCTCCTCCTTCAACTTCTTGCACACTGGGTCCTGGGCTGAAGAACTTTTTCGCTTCTTCTCCCCGAGGCCGCCTGTCACCGTCTCACCTACCGGAGGTGGCTTGCTTGGCTCGTGCTGACCCTGTGGGGAGCCTGGTGCTTCAGGTGTCAGCTCCTGTAGTGGCCTCGAGGGCTCCGGACCCGGTGCTTGCTGACCTGGATAAGGCTCTGGTGATCCTGGGCCTGGCTGCAGCTGATTTTGCGGGGCTTCCGGGCTCGGCTCCTCCTTACTCTGGGCCAAGTCCGAGGCCAGTTCTCCCAGGCCCTGAGAGAATTTTGGTGACTCCTCATTTGGCGTTGCCTGACGTCGGGGGGATTCGGGATTCGCCTCTGGCTGTCTTTGGAGCGATTCCAGGCCCAGATCCTGCTGACGCTGGGGGGACCCTGCGCCCCGCTCTGGCTCACTTTGGGGGGACCCTGCGCCCGGCTCTGGCTCCCTTTCGGGGGCCCCTGCGCCCGGCTCTGGCTTCCTTTCGGAGGCCCCTGCGCCCGGCTCTGGCTCCCTTTCGGGGGCCCCTGCGCCCGGCTCTGGCTCCCTTTGGGGGGACCCCAAGGCCGCACTCTGCTGCCGACTGGGAGATCCCGGGCATGTCTCCGGCTGACGTTGGGGGGATCTCAGGCCAGCTTGCTGCACACTCCTAGGTGACCCGGGCTCTCTCGTTTCTTCTGGGTTCGACTCAAACTCCACAAGGGCCCGTCTCGCCCGCGAAACTGTGGTGGGGCTCTCGGGGGATTCAGGTTCTAGGCCTTCCAGCCGCCGGCTGCGCCTTAGCGGCGTATCCATGGCCCAGCCAGAAAGTTTCCAAATTCGAGCCCACGTGCAGAGTCTTCCACCGCCTCTTGGGTAACCGGCGCCTTCCTATGACGTCAGGAGCCGCCACATCTGTGCCGGGCAGGAGGGGCTGTTGCCGAGGACGCCATGTTGGTGAGGGGCAGAGGCGGGGTTGTCCGCCTGTGGGGGCTGGGCTGAGTACACGCATGCGCAACGCGCCTGGGCGACGTTACTTGTGATTGACTGGGCAGTCCTTTTCCCGGATTTCACTCTTGTCGGTCTTGTAAACACAGTTTCCTGGGAAAGGAGAGCATGCGGGCGGAGAAGGGAAGGAGGGTCATTTCCAGGGAAGAGGGGAGTTGGGAAAAGGTCCAAGGAATTCGTAGGCAAGTCGGGATGGAAACTTCGCCTCTGAGTCACTGCCGTGCCTGCTCTCCTTCGGCCTCAGTTTCCTCATTTGTAGTATGAATGATTTTGCACTAGCTTAGCGCGTCTAAATGATCCTGTAGGAGTACTCCTCGCTGCTTGAGTGAATGCTACCTGGGGATCCCAGAGGTGGGAAATATGTCTTTTCTGTGTTAAATGTTCACACTCTTGCCTTCTCTTCTCCTGCCCCGTGCTTCAGTATACGATCTGTGGCTCTCCCTTTCCACGTTGTCAACATGTATGGGTGAAGTCGAGGTACCAGTAAGACACACCACCTTTGTCTTGTGGCACACCTGGGCCCTCCCTAGCTGCATACCTTCCCGCATCCCCCTTCTGTTTCCCACTTCTAGAAACAAGTTGGGTCATCTCTGATCTTCCTTTTGGCCAAAACAGTGGCTTTTGCCCCTGTGTGTGAACCTGCCTCCCGGCCCTTTCCTTGGTATTCACCTGTAAATGTACTTTGCTCACTAATGCTTTGGGGCTTCATCAGTGGGCAGGCCTTCCGGGTCTCCCAGTGTCTAGAGAAGATTATTTCCAGGGCCCCTGTGCCTGAGACCCAGGAGACGGGGGCTGGCTGTGATTTACTCACAGCATGCTTCTTTCTTAGGAACATCTTGGAAGTGGTCCAGTTGCATCCCAGTGTTATTCTTGGAACTGCCTGGAGTTGGTCCTCAGCGATCCCAGGGCTCCTGTCCAGCATTCCAGTGGCTTCCTTTAGAAACCATTATTTTTTCAGCTGGAGGCCTGTGAGAGGGCCTGGAAAGTTGTCCAAGGATACTCAGGGGTTAGAGTGCCCTTGTGTTCCTGAGCCAAGGAGAGCTCTGCAGGTGATAACGAACCCACAAAAGAGGTTCTCTGTTGCCTGCTACACAGAAAGCCAATTACTGAGACTGTGAGGATTGTCTAGGAGGAAAGGATTTGTTGCAGAGTGTGCGTCAACCAGGAGGTGAGAGGAATGGACTGCTTCAAACCTGCCTCCCCGAGCAGTGGGGTCAGGGGTTTTTCTGGATGTGAAATGAATAATGCATGAGGGGAGTGAGCATCATTACATGTTTGGTGTGGAGCGTAGGGCACGCAAGTGCAGTGAAAAATCATGCTAGTACATGCATCCCATGATCAAAACATGGTGGACAAGTCCCTTAATAGTAGTATAATGAGCGAGGGGTTAATATTGGTCATTCTTCTAGTCGTGTGCGCAGGTGAGATGCAGGTAGTAGGCTGCTCAGCGGGTCCTTGGGTGCAATCTGTGGTGGAGTGTCACTTGTCTTTTCTGGACAGACAAGTGGCATAAGGGTTTGTAGTTACCTTATGGCTACAAGGAGGTTCCGTCTTTTCCGGGAAAGAAACTCAAAAGGGAATGAAACAGAAAGTTACAAAGTTCTTTCTGTTCAGTAAATCTTACCAAGTCTGTTAAGCTCTCTCTCTATTTTCTGCCTACTTTGAAACTTCAGTTCCTAAGTTACTGGCATTGAGATAAAACTTGCTCTGGTACCACTAATTTAAGATTACTTAGAGTAGCCAGTTCTAGCTATAATGTGAGCATTGAAAACTCATTCAAAACATAAGAGAACTGTAAAAAAACTATGAAAAAACTATAAAGAAGTTTTCTTGCTTATGAAGCCAGTTACCCAGGGAAGCTTCCAGCTCCCAACTCTCAGTGAGCGAGCTCCATTCAGTTCCTTAAATTTCCTGCCCCTGCCTGGAGACCCGGATAGTGTGACACTTGGAACCACACTGGCTGTGGTTACCAAGGTGACTAGAGGAGACTGTAGGTTCCCTCTGCCACTGCTCCAGGCCCCCTTGCTGTTCCTGTCCCCAGGCTCTTCTTCCCAGCTGGAAGACTCACTTTCAAGTGCCACTTGGATCATGTTCCAGCCCTGCTTAAAATATTTCAGAGAGTGATCTCAGGTTCCCTCCAGAAAGAGGCAGATAGTTTTCAGATGGAGACATTTGGGTGGCCCTCAGGCATGTTCCTGGTCCTGAGTCCACTACTTCCATGTGTGGAGGTGCTTAATCAACCTCAGCAACAGGGGAGGTCTGGGCCAGAACGCCCCTATTCCCATCTGAGTCAGTTTGTCATTGTCATTACACATGGTGTGCAGGGACCCAGAGGAGACTCCTGGGGTTTTCAGAGGATGCTGGTGTGGCAGTTGCTGCTGGGTCCCTGTTCCCTCACATTCCTTTGCTTGCTGCTGCAAACATCCCAGCTTCCATGCCTCCAGGTGGGAGGATGTTGGGGGGGTGTCTCTGCAGCCCCCCAGAGACTCCCAGCAGGATTGAGCCCCAGTTGGCCACCAAGGGAACCTGGTCATTCATGCACCCTTCCTGTCTCAGTTTCCCATGCCCTTGCAGGTGCTTATTGGGGTCAACTTCTGAACAGACTGCTTGCGCTAAACCACTTCGGGACAAGCGTCTACTATGGTTGATAGCCACAGATGAACGCACATCTACTTTAGCCGACAGCCGTGATATGAAGGCACACAGCCAAGCATCGACTTTAGCTGACAGCCATGATATGACTTCTCGAATTTTTCATTTATCAAAATAAAATTGTGAACATTTAAAAATAACGTAATGAAAACATATATGTATAAATTACCTATTCTGATTTACATACAAGTAAAGCTGCCTGTAAAAGTGAAACAAGCTTTCAGTGCTTAAAAGCTTTTCTTATCACACAAGAGCAAAACGGATCCGTCAATGCACAGCACAAGCTATCGTGCGGACTGTGAGTGCCGGCTGTGGGCACGGTTCCTCGGCTGGTGAGCACTGTACCGAAGTGGTTAAATCTTTATCTCAGAGTTGGCTTCTAGAGGAACCCAGCCTAAAAAGCTAGGGCAAGCAATTATTGGGCCAAGCATTCTCTCAAGCACTCAGACTGTACAGACCTATTTATTCCTCACAACAACCCCTCGAGGCAGGTGCTGTTATTATTATTCCCATGTTACCGATGAAGAAACTGAGGCACAAAGAGGCTGGACCACTTGTAAAGGTTGCACAGCAAATAACCAGTGGAGGTGTCTGATTCTGGAGCTGCAACTTTCAGTAGCAAATCTCTCTGTCGCCCAGGTAAGGACACCAAGGCACAGAAAGGCCGAGGTGCCTGCCCAGAGTCAACAACACACTGAGGAGCTGGGACTATGGTTCCAGAGCCAGCATGCTGAGCTGCCCCTCACGGTGGCCTTGCGTGCCTGTTCCTGGGGCTGACTCTGGTCTGTGCACCGTGAGGTCTGGGTGTGCATGGCCCACCCTGTCGTGCAGAGTGTGCTGAGTCGGCAATGCCAGCTTACTTATGTAACCTGAGATATGTTGACTAACGGAAACCAAGCACCCACAGATGGACGGAAGATATGGACCCACTGTTTTTCTCTGAGCCATTGATCCTCCGCCAGCCAAGGGGCGCTGCAGTGAGAGGGTTCAAGAGTCCCAGATGCCAGGGGTCTGTGTCCCCATGGCTCAACAGCAAGATCAGAGAAGGGCAAGGTCACCGGCAGCACTAACTGAGCATTTACTACGTGCCAGGCGTCTCCTGGGTGCTCATCTAATCCCCTGGAGGGTGATTTTCGGCAGGAGCACGGGGCTCGATAAGTGTTTGTTCAATGAGTGAATGGATTGGCATTAGGACCTCCGGGGCTGGGGTGATCATCCCTGTTTGATGGACCAGGAAGTCCCGGGGGGCTGACTCCGTGCCGGGTGACAGGAGGAGAGGGTGTGGGGTCAGGCCTGGGGCTTCATGACTCCAGACCCTTAAACTCCACATCCACAGGCCCAGGACCGGGAGGTAGGGCTGACTCAGTGCCAGCCTTAGGGGTGTCCTTGGCAGAGGGGCGTTGGCGAGTGTGACGGGAGTGAAGGCAGGACCCAGATGGGGGGGGGGGAGGCATCACTGGGCCTTCGCTGCTCCTCAGGGGGCTGCGGGGATGGATGCAAGCTGCTCTCTCTTCTGCTCTGAGGACGCTTAAATATTTGAAGTCCATTTTCTCATAACTTTTTAATTGTCTTTTATCGAGGCCAAACATCTCCTGTTCCCTCAGCTGTCCATCCCACAACATGATAAATCTTTGGGAAAGACACCCTCAGGCACCCTGGTTGACTGCCCCACAGACAGTGGATTTGTCCCCCGCCCCACTCCACGATCCCTATCAATACAGCCAGGACCCCAGTCTCCCTGGCAGCCACCCTGTGGTCATCCGACCGAAACCCTCAGTTTAGTTCCAGCTGCTGCCGGGCTTGGACATGAGCTGTTGGCTTATTTTTTAAAGATAGAGATACTTTCTTTCTCTGTCGCCCAGGCTGGAGTGCAGTGGTGAGATCACTGCGGCCTCTAGCCCCTGGGCTCAGGAGATCCTCCTGCTTCAGCTTTCCGAGTAGCTGGGACTACAGGCATGCGCCACCACGCCCGGCTAATTTTTAAAATTTTGTGGAGAGAAGGGGGGGTCTTGTTCTGTTTCCCAGGCTAGTCTTGAACTCCTGGCCACAAATGATCCTCCTTCCTTGGCCTCTCAAAGTGCTGGGATCACAGGTGTGAGCCACCGCGCCCAGTCAGTACAGGATTTTTCATCTGTCTCTGTAGCATTTCATTTTGGCCTCTCTGGAGGCCCAGCACTACTCCTCCAACACTTGCCCTGCTCCCCTCTTTTGTGTGTGTGAACAGCGGCTTCTAGGTACCTGGAATCGGACCCTACCGAGGATGTGGAACAGGACTGAGTGATCGTGTCAGTTCTTTTTTTTTTCTTCCTTTCATTTCATCATATTATGGGGGTACAAATATTGTTAGGGTTACAAATATTGCCCCTGCCCCTCCCTCCCCCCGATGTGCCAGAGATTCAAGCGTGTCCAATCCCCCGTGGTGCGCACTGCACACATTATGTAAGTACACACCCTGCTCCTCCCCCCTCCCGCCTGCCCACCACCCGATGAAAAGTTTTTTTTTCTCCCTTTTTGTTTGTTTGTTTGTTTTTGACATTTTGGTTGCATTGTATATCTTTGCCTCTCCCTAAGAAGGGTTCAAGTTATGCCCTTCCCCTCCAAAATGCTTGCCACATCCCTAAGATTGGTTTCCTCCCCACCTTCCGAATCCCTGGTGAACATTAACACCATTTGAGAACCATAGTTTTAATCAGTCAGTACCAATTTGATGGCAAGTCGATGTGGGGCCCATTTTCCAGGTCTTGTGTCGTCTCACTTTGGATAACGGGCTTAAGCTTAATCCAGGATAGCATAGACGGTGCCAGCTCACTGTCATTTCTTAGGATTGAGTAATATTCCATTGTGAGCATTTACCACATTTTAGTTATCCACTCATGAATTGACGGGCGCTTGGGTTGTTTCCATGACCGTGCGATAGTGAATTGTGCTGCCATAAACATTCGGGTTCTTATTGTGAGTGCTTATCTCGGAGGCTCATCTTTGCTGTGTGTTCCCAGCAGCTCACTGTGAGTTTCGGATCCCTGAGAGGAGGGGTCAGCAGAGGGCCAGGGGGCAGAGGGGAGGCTGGGAGTGGTACCTGGGACTCCAGGTGTGAGACCTCCCAGCTGTCCTCGCAGGGCGGTGAAGGGCCCCCTTTGCAAAGCTGTGGTGCACCTGGTGCTCTCAGTGCCGAGATCAGGATCTTATCTCCTGATCCTCTCACGCATCTGCAGGTTGTGCTGAAACAGGAAGGGGCCAGACCTGCTACCCCTGGGAGGGGGAGGGGAGAACAGGAGACCACAGCCCCCCTCCTTCCTCAGGCCCCCGCCAGCACCCATTTTTTTTTTTTTTGTAGAAAACAAAAATGGAACATTTATTCGTAACACAAAATAAACACTAAGCAGATAGGGTAAAAAATTAAATATAAACACAGCAAGTTCCACCCCAGCCCTGTTTCTCCAAGGTTGCATGGTCAAATGGAATCTTGGAGAGAAGCCCTGGACAAGAGGACCTGTCAGCGACGTCTCCGGTCTGGACTCCTGCTGCGTCTTCGGCCACCTCTCCTCTTGCCCTTGGGTGGACCCCGGACAAAACACCAGTCGACACTGATTGGCTGTCCCATCAAATCCTGGCCATTGAGTCCCTCCATAGCAGCCTGGGCCTCCTTGTATGTTTCATACTCAGCTAGAGTATACCCCTTCAGGTATCCTGTTCGTCTGTCCAGATTAAGGTGGATGTTTTTTATTTCCCCATATTCTGCAAATTTGTCATGGATGTCTTCTTCAGTGGCTTCCTCATGGACTCCAGTGACAAAGAGAATCCAGCCTTCAACAGAACGTTGTGGCCCTGGTTCATCACCATCCTGTTCCACGCTGTCATAATCTTCACGCATCCGCGCTCGGGACCCCTCTTCGGAGCCAAAGCCGCGGCCCTTCTCCTGCCTCACGCAAGCCAAGGAAGGGGTGGGGGTGAGCTGGGGAATGAACATCTGAACCAGGTGGGAGGTAGATACCCCGAGAAGGGGACACGGGTGTCTCACACCCCATCTCACCCTCACCCAATGTCGCTCTGTGATAATAGCAGTGCTTCTTGAACTCCAGTGAGCAGCAGAATCACAGAGTGGTGTTAAAGCGCAGATGATCCAGTAGGTTTGGGCTGGGGCCATAAATTTGCATTTCTAACAAGCTCGCAGGTGCTGCTGCTGGTCCGAGGACCACACTTTGAGGAGCAGTGTCCTGTAGGAAGGAATGAGCAATGCATGAAGAGCTTTCCTTCTTTGCCTTCTGTACAAAGAGCAGGGGCTGAGTTCACCTCCATGCTATCATTTATTCACGATGTTTTTATTCCATCTTTACTCCAGGATAGGCACTAGAGGTGCAACAGGAAACAGGGCAGTGGTGGTCCTTGCCTTGATGGAACTTACTTTGTCTTTGGGGCACAGATAATAAACGCTTGGATCTCAAAGCTATCCTTTGAGGAAGGCTGAGAAGGAATTATTTTCCCCATTTTATAGGTGAGAAAATAGCATCTCAGAGAGGTTCGGTGACTTGCTGAAAGCTACCCAAATGTTAAGTGGCAGCACTTGAACTCAGGACTTCTCAACTCGAAATCTGGCCCCCACCCCCTGGCTGTGAGCCCTCTCAGCTTCATGGGGTTAGATTGAGATGGGGCTTCATCCCTGTGTATGGAAGGAGAGCTTGAC
The DNA here is from genome assembly GCF_040939455.1 of Microcebus murinus. Taxonomy (NCBI): domain Eukaryota; kingdom Metazoa; phylum Chordata; class Mammalia; order Primates; family Cheirogaleidae; genus Microcebus; species Microcebus murinus. The sequence continues at coordinate 14,895,612 of NC_134107.1, forward strand.
AGACAGACAGGCATGCAGACAGGCACATACACCCACACCCCACGCACAGGGACTCTCAGTTCCCAAGACCTGAGATCACAGAGTTTCATAGTGAGTCACTTCCTCTCCCTTCCTCTCTGTTCACTGTCCCTGTTCTCTCATTTCCTCTAATGTTTGGCTGCTCTATGGCGCTGGCCCTTCCACAGTGCTATACTTGCTTGGTGATGGTTGGCCCTCCCAATCAATATGGTGGCCTCATCTCCGTGGCAACCTCTGGAGACGTTGCCTTGGTGACCAAGGAGGAGCGAATAGGGAGCAAATGAGGAGGCCCCTTTCCTTAGGCACAGTAGGACTTGATCCCTGGTTTCTGGCAGGAATCTGTTGACCCTGCCGTGGGAGAAATCTCTGCTTTCTCTACCCGCCACGCCCTAGTGGTGGACTAAAACCTGCCTGAATCTGACTCAGCTGGCTCATACCACACCAGGTTGCTGAGCTGGGCCTGCCCCTGAGCCAACAGTCGTGCTTCTTGTGTTATTCTTGTGGAGCTGCCAGAACATCGAGCCCCCAAGGTTTGGGATGGAGCAACTGCCCCCAGAATCCACTGGATCAGCGGGGCTCATTCTTCTGTATCTCAAATGCCATGGCTTGCTCTCCCTTAGGACTGTTATAGAAACAAAAACACCATTCCCCAAAAGGGACCATTCACACGTTTACAGATTGAAAGTGTATCATTTATGGTATATTTAAGGTAAGTTTTTTTTTTTTTTGACAGAGTCTCACTCTGTTGCCCAGGCTAGAGTGCCATGGCGTCAGCCCAGCTCACAGCAACCTCAAACTCCTGGGCTCAAGCAATCCTTCTGCCTCAGCCTCCCGAGTAGCTGGGACTACAGGCATGTGCCACCATGCCCTGCTAATTTTTTCTATACATTTTTAGTTGTTCAGATAATTTCTATTTTTTTTAGTAGAGACAGGGTCTCACTCTTGCTTAGGCTGGTCTGGAACTCCTGACCTTGAGCGATCCTCTGGCCTCGGCTTCCCAGAGTGCTAGGATTATAGGCGTGAGCCACCTTGTCTGGCCAAGGTAAGTTTTAAGGACATAAAAATGATAAGCAATATTGATGAGAACATATTTTATTGCAGCAATAAATGCAAACCATAAACCACAAAATGCAAACCAAAACCCCTAAAAATGTACCAATTCCACTTGTAGTTTGAATGATTGAGATTCCATTCAGAGTAGCTACCAAGTATGGAGGGCTTTTGCAGGTATTATCTCATTTAATTCTTACAGCACCCCTGTGAGTCTTCCCAGAAAGGGTCCCAGAAATTGTGGAGCAGAGATAGTCCCCTCCTTGCTATGCCCTAAGTTTTGAGCCACAAACTCCATGAGCGTAATAACATGGTTGTTTCACACCACTAAGTTTTGCGGTGATTTATGACACAGCAGCAGTGCCTGGTACAGAAAGTGTTTGCCCCCTTTTGTGGGGCAAATATGATTGGCAGGGATGATGCCCAGTCGTGGCTCTTTTACTTCTGCACAGGCAGGTTGGCTGGACAAGCCCTTCCTTGGTTCTTTAGTTACAATATGTTAATATATTTTACTTGCCTATTGGCTGTCCACTTCCTGCTGTACAGATGTTTCTCAACTTACAATGGGGCTGTGTCCCAACAAATCCATCATAAGTTGAAAGTATCATAAGTCAAAAAGTGCACTTAATACCCCAATAAACCCATTGTAAAGTGGAAAAATCATAAAGTTGAACCATCATAAATCAAGAACCACCTGTACTTGGTACTTAGCAGTTGCTCAATAAATGCCAAATGAATGGAAATAAAATATCAAGTGGGTGCAATTTTTGATAATGATTTTTTGAGAGGATTGTTAACATTACCATGTCCTAGTTATTATGAGAATGTAAAATTATTGTCTGGACAAGTTCACATTGTGGTGGAAATTTCTTGAGAACAATGGAAGTCCCAACTTTTTCTTTAAATAAAGGCAAGAAAAAGAATCATGAAACGTATGAGTGTTAGGGGGACTTCAGGTCTATACTAAGGAGTTTGTTCAAGGAATTGGTTTCTGGATGCTGTCTAAAAGGATTTAGCATCAGCCAACAAGTAAGAATTGATTCAAGTAAACCTTTCTTTGTTGCCTGGCATGGGGACCACAAAAAATTATAAGATGCAGATGCTGTCCTCAAGCTACGTTGAGTCCCATGGAGAGATGAGGCTGAAATCTGTGAGGCAGACAGCCCAGTAAGGCAAGCTAGGCCCAGTGGTGAAAGAGATAGGGTTTTACCAGCTGAGGCTCCTGAAGGTGGGGGAGTATCAAGGAGGACTTCCTGGAGGCGGCAGGTTAAGGAAGTCTGAGGGGCAGCTAGCTGCCTGAGACACTGACCCAGAGGAACACTGAAATGCCACAGAGATTCACCAGAAATCTGCCACCTGTTAACTCAGGTTTCCGTCTGCAGAATATCATATAGCTGGTGGAAAGGAAATTAGTGTCCTTTTTGGGAAAATAAATAATACCCTTCAATAGAAAGAAAAACTGCTGCCCAGCACCAGCCTACCTCTGCGAGGGTATCTTTGCGGCGTGCATTGCAAGTTGCTGTGTCCACTGGCCTGCCTGGTCCTGAGACCAGCCAGCCAGCAGTCCCTAAAGTGGGCATGGCTGGGCAGCCCGGATTCTGAAACCAAATAGTGCATTGCAAAGGACTGTTTGCTAAGAAGGTACCTGCAACCCTTTAAAATGTCTCCTAAGAGGTAGTTTGGTTGCAAAAGAAAACTAGAGAAAATAACTACAGAAAAGTAAACCACAAACACCTGAAAGCAAGCGATAAATACACTTAGAATAAGACCTGTTATTGCTCCCACAGTGATTTCTGCTGTTTATAAATGAGGGGGTGGGTGAGCAATGCTCCCCAGTGATGAGTGGGGGAAGAATATGGAAAGAGAGTTCAAAATAAATTAGAGTGCCTTTGGTGCACGTAACACATCTGCACGTTGAACATAAAGAGGGCTATAATTTTTATTAATGGGATAATGGCTTCTTCCCATCCTCACTCAGTTAGCACTGGAAATAGCTTGGAAGACTATCAATTTGGAAGGGTGCCCAAGTGTTTCTGATCTGCTCTCCCGGCAGCGCTTGTGCCAGACCACATAGTGCTGTTGGTGAGAAGAGACTAATAATTCACATGCAATAATCTTAGAATGCACCAAAAGCCATTAGTGGCTGGAGCCAGGGGAGTTCAGGGTGACCACAGCTGGAAGAGTGGGCAGAAGTGGAAGCCCAAAGGCACCGGCTTGGTGTCTCTGACACATGACTTTCCTGGCTGTTCCCTCCTTGGCCAATTTGGTTCCATTCTGCAAAGAGACATCTTTCTGGGTATGACCTTGAGCAGAGCTGGCTCCACTGGGACCGGGAGCCTCAGCAGGTGCACATGAATATGTGAGGCTGCTGTCCACCTGGCCAGGGGCTCACGAATTCCACCGGGCCAAGTGCAGTGCTCAATGCCACACCACCACCTGGTGGCCTCTTGTCATACATGTAAGTCTCTGGGTCTGCCTGTCTGAAGAGAGCGACTTTCCCAGGGTTGATAGTGGTCATATAGTTTATCCTCCTGTCTAGATGGGACACCAGGACAACAGGTACAAACTAGGTCTGTGCCGGAGACATATGGTGGGTCACTCTGTCTTGGTGGCTTCCAGCTACTGGGATGTGCACTCTGTGATCTGCCATCCTGTGACGGAGGTGGGTACCAGGAAGCTCTGCTCTCTGAGTGTCTACCAGTGCATCAATAGTCCTCTTTCTCCTCCAGGGCAAGGCATCTGGGTCCCATCATTTCCTTTCGAATCAGCGATATACTATTTACCATGTGAGGCCTTGGGCAACGTACTCAATGAGGTAGCACTTTTACAGTGCCTTCTAGAAGCAGCCACTATTCTAAGGCAGTGCTTACCACAACCCTATGAAGAAGGAATTATCATTGGCCCCATTTTACATTTGAGGAAATGGAGGTCCAGAGAGGTTAAGTAACCTGCCCAAGATCACACAGCTAGGGGAGGGGACAGCCAAGATACTCAGGCTCAAGTTTGTGGTCTTAGCCATCATGCTATGTTATCTTATGGGCTTCAGTTTTCTCATCTATGATTTACATACTGTTTTTTTCTGTACAGACATGCCTATGATAAAGCTTAATTGATAAATTAGGCAAAGAGATTAACAATAGCTACTAAAATAGCAATTATAACAATATGATGTGGTAAAAGTTATGTGACTGTAGTCTCAATATTTGATCCTACTGTACTCACCTATTATCAGACTGGTTGAGCTTGGGTAACTGAAACTATGGCAGGTGAAGCTCCAGTTAAGGGAGGAACTACTCTCATATTGCTTCCTACGTATACGCTTGTCTCTGTTGAGCAGTTTTCTGAGAATTGCTCGGGTACCTTGGGTTGGAATGGGACGTATAACTTCTCATTCACATTAACAAAAATATTTTTTATTTAATGGCTTTGCATTTAGCAGCAAGGGTTTCAGGAACTAATTCAAGTCATTAAGTGAGGAACGGGGGATACTCCTGCCCACTTGTTCACCCACACACGTGGCCGTGATATGCCCAGGGTCCCCGACACACGGACAAGATGTACAACTCTAGTCACTCAGTCCAGGGAGCTGTGACCTAAGCCAAATGTCAATGTTTTATGGACAGCAGAGCAGCCATGTGGAGGGATGTTTCTCAGACACAGACCAGGCCTGTCTCCGTGCTGGGGTGTGTTTGTGTGTGGGCGGGGGGCTGGGGGAGTGATCGATGGAGCTGGGTGTCAGCCCTGAGGGCCAACCCTGGAGACAGGAGGGGAGAGAGCAGAGCCCCAGGAGGCCAGGCTCTGGGGAACAGCCCATCCCCCAGGGAGAGCAGGTGCCTCGGGCTCAGGTGGTGGCTGCAGGCTGCTGTGGCCATTGGCACATCCTCAGCTGGGTTCAGGTGCTGGAGTCAGGAGAGGAAGGAAAAGCCTGACCACGTGCCTTTGGTTACCCCAGAAGCCCACGTGGTCCCATGATCCTTTCAAATTTTTTTGTCCTCCGCCTTCCCTGGTGACCCAGGCTTCCCTCTCTGGCCACATCCCTCTGTGGACCAGGGAGCAGAGGCCTGAGCCCCCAGACCTTGCGCTTTGGGCTGAATCCTTCTTGTAGCTATGGTCTTCCTTGGGGAGAAGGTTGACTTAGGAGTCATACCTGGATTCTGGGGCTGGCTGTGACCTCAGCCAGGTCACTTCTGTTCTCTGGGCTTCACTTTCCTCAGCTGTTGTCACGATCTCTCCCCTGCCCCCTTTAGGTCTTCCATGAGGGTCGGGGGGATGAGCTGGCAGAGGCCCCTTGCCAAGGCCAGCTGCTGTGCCCATCTGCTACCAGGCCACACGAGAGGCTTGCTTTCCACTCTTCCTATCTGCGGCATCTGCTGCCACCACCACTGGGTTGTTGTCCCCAGCCAGATTTATGCTGACACTGACCTTTTAGCTCTTATAAGCGTCTCCTCCCCCAGCCCTCTCCCCTGTTCTCACATGGTCCTCGAGCTGCACCCCCCAGCGTAGATCAAGTCGGGAGGGCAGGTGGGCTTCTGTCTCCCACCCCAGCCACCCCACACTGCTCTTGTTCTCCCTTCTCCCTTTGCCTCTGCTATCCAGGCTCTGGGGGTCGGGCTAGGGTGCACCTGTCCTGCAGAGACCTTGCGACCCACTCACCAGCCAGGCGTAGCAGAAGGTGGCATGGAAGCCCAGGAAGGGGGACAAGGAGGCGAGGCACAGCTCTGGGATGGCGAAGAGCAGCAGCACCACCGTGAGGATCTTCCCGGGCACCTGGACACCCTGCAGGAGGAAGCCCCTCAGTGCGCACTGTGCTCCACCGGAGTGGGGGCGTCTCCCCAGCCCAGGGCAGCCAGCAGACTTCGACCCCAGCAGAGATGGGGAAAGGAAGGGCAGCTTTCTAGGAGGGGGAGTGATCCGTCCTCTAATTCAAATCCCAACCCCCACTTATTAGGCGGGTGCTATGATTAGCTCTGTTTCAGAGGATGAAAATGAGGTTCAGAAAAATTAAGGAACTTGTCCAAAGCTACAGAGCAAGTTAAAGCTGGGATTCAGACCCAAGCCGTCCAGTTCCAAGTCCCCTGTGTGCAGCCATTCAGACTGACTGCCAGCGGGAGTGCAGAAAGGTCAAGTAAGAAAAGACACAGAGAAGCGCGAACTGCAACTGCGCTTGGCAGTGAGCCACTGGTGGCCGCCCGGGGGCTGAGCGCTGTGGGACAGAAGGTGAGCAGGTGGCGTCAGTAGGAGATTGTAGCTGTGGAAGGGAAAAGAGAGGAGACCACAGAGAGGGACACAGGGTCTCGGGGACTTCATGATGGAGTGAGCTTCTGGAGCCGGAGGAGGAGGAGGAGGGAAGGGTGGAAGAGAGAGGTAGCCAGGGAAGGGAGAGGCAGTGCACTAGGGTCGGGGTCTGGGAGGAACAAATTTGTCCTCTACTGGCGAGGAAAGCAGAGCGGGGCCGTGTGAGGATCAGGTGCGTTTGAGGTCGTGGGTGGGCAGTGGGGAACCCCAGGCTACGGTATGTGCATCGCATCCCACTGAAGGGTAGGCTCCTCCTTTCCTACTGCCTCCCTAGGATGCGAGCAGGGGGAGTCCTCCCTCTGTACCCCCAGCTTTATTTATTTTTTTGAGACAGAGTCTCGCTTTGTTGCCCAGGCTAGAGTGAGTGCCGTGGCGTCAGCCTAGCTCACAGCAACCTCAAACTCCTGGGCTCAAGCAATCCTGCCTCAGCCTCCCGAGTAGCTGGGACTACAGGCATGCGCCACCATGCTCGGCTAATTTTTTCTATATATATTAGTTGGCCAATTAATTTCTTTCTATTTATAGTAGAGACGGGGTCTCGCTCTTGCTCAGGCTGATTTTGAACTCCTGACCTCCCAGAGTGCTAGGATTACAGGCGTGAGCCACCGCGCCCCTAGCCCCCCCAGCTCTATTGTTGCCACATGCAGGGCCATGGTCGCGCCCTCACGACATACTCACCTATCACACAGCTCTGACCCGACAGACCCTGATCAGAAGGAGAGACTCTCTGGCAGAGCCCAGTTATCCTTACCTGTGCAGTCTTCCAATGTCCCCTCCCCCTCTATCATGGGGGTGCTCTCGGGAGGAGGCTGGAGTGTCTCACTCCATGCAAGTGTTCTTTGTGTCAGCTCAGGAAAAACTAGTCTCGTGGCCAGAGCCTGGGACACTTAACCCCACTGCCAAAAGCTGGCGCAGTGGTGAGTGCCTGTAGTCCCAGCTACTCGGGAGGCTGGGGTGGGATGATTGCTTGAGCCCAGGAGTTCAAGGCTAGCCTGGGCAACATAGCAAGACCCTGTCTCTAAAAAAAGTAAAATAAATAACAACAACAATAAAAACTCCACTCCCCAGCCCCACTTTGGTAACAGGGGATAAGACGACATCTCCGGGGGCCGTTTCCAGATTAAGTGGCACACCAAGGAGTGCTGGTCCCCTGGCCCCTTGGCTTCCTCTCCTCCGGGCCCGAGGCACTCACCCGGCATCTCCGCTGCCGGCGCTCAGCTCCGCCAGGAAGGTGCACAGCCCGAGGCCGGCACACAGCGAGCTGACCAAGTTCAGCCCTGTGCTGGCCTTCATCTGCCAAGACCAGGGCACCCGTCAGTACCCAGCGGCCAGGGGAGGGTGGCGGCTCACAGGCCACCTGTGCCACAGGCTTCCTGCATGGGCTTTTGACCTGGGAGGAACGGCCCGACCTGCCCAGGGGCCAGGAAACAGTGACTGGAGGTGAGGACACCCCTGCCCTGACTCTGTCGTTTGTGGCTGCAGAGCTAAGTCGGCTCTCACAGCTAGAAGATGGAGCCGTCGTGGGGAGGGGCACCGACAGCACACATGTGGCCACTTCTTCCTCCCGAGCCCACGGCAGACAACGTTAATCAACCCTCAGAATCTACAATCAGCATTGACATAAAAGCTTCCACATAAAAACGTAAGTGGCTCTGGCTGGGATGGACCCCTCCTTCTGAAAGTCTGACCAGAAGGCCAGCAAGTTGAATGCCATCTGAGTCTGCATCCAGCCTATCTGGTTAGGGGTGACCTGGTGGTCACAGTGAGGTTCAGGCTGTATCGCAGGCATGGAGGTGGCCAGGCGTGGTGGCTCATGCCTGTAATCCCAGTACTTTGGGAGGCCGAGGTGGGAGGATTGCTTGAGCCCAGTAGTTCAAGACCAGCCTGGGTAACATAGTGAGATCCGTCTCTACAAAAAATTTTAAAAATTAGCCAGGCATGGTGTCACATGCTTGTAATACCAGCTACTCGGGTGACCAAGGCAGGATTGCTTGAGCCCACAAGCCCGAGGCTGAAGTGAGCTATGATCATGCCACTGCACTCCAGCCTAGGTGACAGAGAGAGGTGACAAAGACAGGTGACCCTGTCTCTACAAAATAAAGGCAAGGAGGAGCTGTGATACAGGAGAGAAGACTGGGACATGCACCAGTTCAAGTTAAACACAGGAGGCTCCTACAGGACGTGGGGTTGGTCAGGCACTCAGACCCATGGTAGGTGCGTTTGAAGACAGAGGCTCACTCTCCCAAGGTCTTCCAGATGAGCTGTGCCCAGAAGCAGAGGAGATGGCTGGGAAACTCACCCAGTAAACCGTGTAATTTGCTGAGACGGACAGGGAGACTGCTCTGGAAATGAACTACACAGAGAGACAGGACAACTGATGGTCACAGGAAGCCCAGGGCCACGTGCCTCCTGTAAAACCCTCATGCTGGGAAGGTTTCCCATGGGCATTTAAGGCTCTGCACAGCGTGGCCATGTAACGGGGGGAAATGGAGCTTATGGGAACAGAGAAGGGTGTCTAGGTCCCCCCTCTGGGCTCTGCATAGTGTGGTAGGACAGGATTCTAGAAGGTGACCACTAAAGATCCCCAGGCACCTGGCCCAGGTAGTCTTCAAACTTGACCAAGCAATGAGCAGCCTGGGGCCTTCGTTAAATAGCAGACTGAGTCGGTCCCACTGGGGAGGGGCTGGGATTCTGCATTTCTAACAAGCTGCCAGGTGCTGCCAAAGCCCCGGTCCCTTTGAGGAGGGAGGGACTAAGGCTGGGAGCAGGAAGCAACCTGCCCAGGTCATAGGGCCAGTAAGTGATGGATCTGGACTGGAAGTCAAGTCCTGGGGGGCTTTGTTCCACTGTAGTGTCTGAGTTTCTTGACTTGAATGCCACCACTGGGGGAGACCCCAAGGGACATAGCCTGTTTCCTTCCCTGGGCTGCATATACTGGGGAAGGGGCCTTTTTCCACGACCCCGTGGTGTGCTGTGAAGCCGCCTCGGCTCTTTATCTGGCCGCCCCCGGCCCAGCTCCTCCTCCAATGCTGCATGTCGCGCGGGTGCACACGTGGGGGGGACCTGGAGCTTCTCTGCAACTTCACTGCCACTTTACAGACTCAAAGTCTGGAGTCCCAGGTCCCCGCAAGCCTTGGGTGTGGTCTCTAGGGTACTCAAGAGCACTCCTCCTGCCAGCGAATGCGGGTAAGTGGTGGGGAACTCCATGAAGTTCAGGGAGGCCGCCAGGATGCCCCCACAGCCAGCATGGAGCAAGCCGATGACCATCTGGAGGGCCTGGAGGGGTGCAGGTGGGGAGGGGACAGCTGGAGCCTCAGGCCTTCCAGGGAGGGGGCTCTGTCTCCCAGGGACCCCAGTGGCTGGGCAAACCTTTGTGCAGATGGGACTTTAAACAAACCTGCATTCGCTGCCTTTCTTAGCAGCTAAGGAAACAGAGGTCTGGACACAGTTGAGAATCTGGCCAACTGCTCCAGCCCGTGAGGGCCAGAAGGAGGCCTCACAGTCCCCAGCGGGGGACCCAGGTTTGCAAAAGCCTAGACACCTTGGGCCAGGGCCATCTCCCGCATCAAGCCCAACCTTGGTTACCTCCAAGGCGTCAGGCATGGTGAACGCTACGCGTGCTCTGTGCCGAGCCATTCGGCACTCCTAATACCACGCTGGGGGCAGCGTGCTCTGCTCCGAGGAGCAGGTGGGACCGGAGCTGGGACTAGAGCCGTTTCGGCCCACGCACGAAGCCTCGCTCCACCTCCCACGCTGCACACGGTGCAGAACACCGTGTTGACTCAGCCTCTTCTGATGCCCGGAAGTTTGTGGTCATTTGTTCCCCAGTGTGACCAGCACCCTCCTAGGCTTCTGACCCTGAGAGCAACCCTTTGGCCTCGCCGTTAATACTCTGCTCCTGTCACCCAAGAGGAGCAGCTTCTCCCAGTGCCCTCCATTCCTCCTGTCACTCCGTGCTCACCAGCAAGACAAGAGAGCCCCATTTTGGAAACTGGGGCTCAGAGCCGCACTGGCCGTGAGCGGAGGGGCTGGGATTCACACGCCCGGCTGGGCCCCTGCTCTGCTCAGCTGCCCACGCCCACGGCACTGGTCGGCAGGCACAGCTTGTCACGAGCTGGCCTCACCACTGACAAAGGCAGGAAGAGCGAGGGTACAGGTGTGGGGCATCAGAAGGGGAAAGCAGAGGGGAACCGGAGGGAAGTTGACCGCTCACCCTAGAGTGGCCCTGGGAGGATGTTCCCAGCTCCTGGGGCCTGCAAGGGGGACACAGGCTTGCTGAGAGAGCTGCCCCCTCATCCTGGGTTCAGGTGGGTGCCCCCAGGAGGCAGCGGCAGCCCCAGCCCTGTTGTTTTTCAGAGCTGGTGGCACGCACAGAAAACACAGGAGATCTGCCCTGCCTCCCTGCGCTCCGTACCCTCGGCCCTGTAAATCCCGCTGACCCTGTCACTGCTGGGACTGGCAGTGACTGTTTCGTGTCTGCCTTGGGAAGGGGAGGGTCTAGAGGTTGGGTGGCCCTCTTACTCCCAAGGTGGTTGGCTGTCCCCAGGAGAAGAGCGCCTCCCTGCTGGGGTGGGCATTCTCCAGGGCGGCTCCTCTGGGCTGTGCCATGGCAGCCCTGGGGTTGCGGGGAGGGTCCATCACTGAGTGCTGCTGCCGGATTGTCGCCTCTGGTGAGCTGGCTTCAGAGGGCAGGTGGGCAGGGGGCTGGGCTGCCTCAAGCCTGCTGGAGCGAATTGGGATCCTGGGTCTTGGCCTCTGTCGTCCCAGACGACTGCAGTGCACACGTCCGTGGTCCGAGAATGAGGAGGAGCATTCTTGGGCAGAACCCCATTTCCTGGGTCTGTTTTCTCATCCCAAAAGTACAGCTCTGAGGCCAGGCGCGGTGGCTCACGCCTGTAATCCTAGCTCTCTGGGAGGCTGAGGCGGGAGGATTGCTCGAGGTCAGGAGTTCAAAACCAAAAGTACAGCTCTGTCACCAGGAGAGGCGGTTGGTAAAACATGGGTGTGTGTAACTTGCAGCAGCTAAAAGCAAAGCATGGGATGTCCACAGAGAGCAAGACATACAGATCTTAGACACAGGGCTGAGAGGGAAATAAAAGCGAGAAACGAGACATCACAATATCATTTATGCAAATTAAAAATGTAAAAACGTGCACACCAGACATTTCACAACAAAACAACACACATTAAGACACACTGAAGTTGCCGCCTGGGGCCGGGAGGATGTGGGGGTTGGAGGTAAAAGGGAATGGATGAGACAGAGAGGTGGGGGAAGGGCCTGGGACCCGTGACAACTACCACAGCCTCACACTTACCAGCAAGCATTTATGATTTGATAAACCCAATCTCCATTTCACTCATGAGCAAACTGAGGACCAGAGAGGTTAAGTAATTTGCTTGGATCACACAGTTAATAAATAGAGGAGCTGGATCTGAACCCAGGACAGCTGGCTACAAAAACAGAGTTTTTCTTGGGTTAGGGCACCCCTATTCCCTTTGCCAGGCTAGTTAATACCACCGCCGACTACACAGCCTACACCTGTGTGTGTGGCTTGTTTCCACTTACCTGGCCTCTTCACATACTGAACATCCCGGTGTGGGGATCCCTGAGCTGAGCCCGTGGCTCAGCTCAGACTCGCTGTAATAGCTGGGTCCACACTGCACCCACAGCTTCTGACCCCATGTCCAGTGTTTCCTCCGCTGTCTCATGCTGCCTCCCTAAGCAAAGGTGGGAGACATTAAAAGCAAAACACGATGCAAAAAACAGCTCCGATTATAGGTGACCCTAGGAACAGAGAGCTGGGAGGCCCTGGTGTCTGCAGGCCTGAGGCTCTTGGCCTTTCTCTGGCCGTGGGGCTCTCCGCCCAGCAGCCGGGGCACCTCCTCGCCCCTCCCAGCGTCGCTCAGGCCCGCCGCTGAGCCTCCGCACAATCCTGCCATCCGTTCCCTTTTCTTCTTTCTCTAGCAGGTGTCTCCCAATCTTGCTTGATCATAAGAATCACCTGCGAACTTGCTAATACAGTTACAGGTCCTCACCGCTGGCCTTTCCGAACCAGACTATCCAGGGAGGGGCCTGGGAATCTCCGCCTTTAATGCGCCCCAGGTGATCTTTCTGGGGGCTGTCTGCAGAACACCCGCCCCTCCACACCCTCCCGTCCATCGGGCCCTGCCGGGTTTCGGTTTCGGTGAGGTCTCCTGGCCTCGAGCCCTTTGCACTGACCTTGCAACTCCACACCTGAGCAAGTCAGTTAACCCCTCTGAGCCTCTGTTTGCTCCTCTCAAGGTGTGGGGGCAGGGAGTACCTATCCCATGGGATCTGGGGGGATTAAATCGGATGCTACGTGCAGAACGCCCCACACAGCTCCTGGCACGCAGGGGCGGCTGCATACACGCTGGCTCCTTCCTTCCTTCCCACCAGACACGCAGCAGCTGCAGGGACAACGAACGCAGGGTGAGCTCCTTGGGCTTAAAACTGTGCTCACTTCGTGGGACCTGTAGACCTGTCTCAAACAGCCTGAGATGAGGCCCTGACGTGAGGCCCTTCTGAGATGCCCATCTGTCCCCTGCAGAAATGGCTACACCCCTGTACAAATCTGCCAACTGTGACATCTGCCCAGGGCCATGTCTGAACCTGGGCAGGTGATGGTTGTCGCTGGCAGCCTGGGAAGGAGCCCCAAGCCCTAGGCCCACTGCCCCATCCAGCCCGTGGCAAGCGCCACGCTGCTCCTTGCAGGTCAGCCGTTGCCATTTCCTTCATGCTCGCTGCCACCTTAACTCTTTCTATTTTTAGAGGGATTATTTTTCTAGACTTCTCTGCCACCTGTTTGGGCCATGACAGTGGGGGAAGGCAGCCGGTGGGTGATGCTATTGCGGGCATAGGGGCAGGTGTCAGAGTTGGCAGGAGGGGCTGGGGATATTCCTCACTGTTGGGTAGGAGTCAGCCAGAGCTGGTCAGTAGGAGGAGAATTGGCTTCTACAAATGGTACAGACTTGTGTGACCGTGGCAAGCATGTGCCATCACGCCTAGCCCCTGCCCTCCCAATTTCTGTCAATTCTGTGCACCTCTCTGGCCAAGGGCACCCCTCCGGCCCACGCTACCGTGGAAATAGAGAAGGATAAATAAAACTACCTTACATTCTAGCACATGTTCAGATGGAGATGCCCAGTGAGCAGAATATTCCAAAGGTGTCAAAGAAGGCTGGGGTTGGCAGAACGGGGAGAAAGTTTCAAGGAGAATGAAGATGCCAATTTGGAAGTGCAGTAATGCTGTCAACAATACTTTGCCACTCTTTAGGGATTCTAATTCACACCCAGACCATGACAGAGATCCGGTGAGAGCTGTCGCTGTTGTTGGTTGGTTTCACCCAACTCACTGTTCTTCCAAGACTGTGTGTGTAAGGGTATGGGAGAGAAAATCTGATTTCAATTCAATTTAACTGGATAAACTCATAAACTGTATTTTATTACACAAACAAACAGACCATGCAAGATGTCACCATACTCAAGGAGCTTGTAGTTCAGTGGGGAAGTGACGCACAAACCAAAGGGCAAACACCTGTGGTCCTTGGAAGTATCTTTGTGTTTCATGGGGCTTGTCTATTTTTTTTTTTGGGAAACTAAGCCCTTCCAGTTGACAGCCACTCACTGTTGCCTTGCACCCACGTTATCACTCATTTATGCCACTCGCCTGGCCCCTGAAGGGCTGTGACTGTGAGAGTCTTAAAAATGAACAGCACAGCACGACAGCCAGGGCTAACTTAGCTGCAGAGAACTTTGTGGTAGCCCTTTGTGTGTGCACATCTCATCTCCCCAGTGAAAGTGAGCTCAAGGAGAGCAGGGGCTATGTTACAACCCAGTGTGGGCATGGTCAGGAGGTGGTACTTCAGCTTGGAGCCTGGGGCCTAATCCCAGCTCTGCCACTTACTAGCTGTGTGCTCTCGGACCACTTGCTTAACTTCTGTGAGCCTGCATGGTAATGGAGGTAGTAATAGCACCTATGTCATAGATGGATGGGAGCATTAAATGACATCGAGATTAAATGACATTTATTGGCCCAGAGTTGATAGTCCAGTGAAGATTCAAAGAGTGGGCTCTGCAAATGCCTGGGGGAACAGAGTCCCGGTGGAGGAAGGGCAAAGGTGATGGCTCAGAGGCAGGGGTGTGCTTGGGGCATCTGTGGAACACCAAGGAAGCCAGGACGGCTGGAGCGGAGCGAGCAAAGGAAGAGAAGCACCCAGTGAGACCACGGGGGTGGGACAGGAGTCAAGCTTTATTTTCACCATGTTTATACTATTTTGGGGGTTAGCTTCTATTTATGGAAAGATTGATTTCCCTTTTTATTTTATTTTATTTTATTTTATTTTTTGCTGCTACAAAGTGCCTCTTTAAATTCATATAGAGAAACGAATCCATTTAAAGAAAGAGAAAGAATACAGTACAGTCTGCAAAAAGCAAAAATCCCAAATACTATCCTCAGGCGGCTGGAATCTGGGGTGGGAGGAAGGCAGGTCTCTCTCCCTCCCCTGGTTTACCCAGCACAAGTAGGGTTGGAATTCCAAGGTGAAGGTGTGCTGGTGCCCTCAGACGTCACAACCAGACCCTTGAATTTGACTCCTGGTCCTGGAGCTTTCGAGCTGGGAGGCTCCTGGACTGCTTCAGCCACTGCCCTCCCCATTTTACAGATGGAGGCACTGAGGCCCAGGCAGGCAAAAAGGCGCATTCTATTTGACTCAGCTCCCCAGCTGCACCTACCCCAGATCCAGGGATTCAGACACGCAAGTTCCCCCCAGAGACCGTGCCTCCCCCAGCTCCGAGGACCTCGTCTGGCTCCCCCGCAGCCGCCTGTGGGCCCGGCATCTGTTGGAGAGGGCAGGCAAGGGAGGCTGAGGGCGAGGGGGGTGCCTGGGGGCTGCGGGCCCAGGGGTCCGTGCCGGAGGCTGCTATGGAGGGCGGGTGGGTCTAGTCCTGCCCCGGTTCAGCTGAGGCAGCTCTGGCCCAGCAAGTGGAGTGCTAAGGTTTCCCCCAGGTGAGCCCTGGAGTTTCCTCTGGTGCCTGAAGGGGTGGGACTCCTCCCCCCATCTCGGCCACCAGACGGTTGTGGCAACAGCTCTGTTTGCCCCTTTCTGGTCACCGCCCCCCAGGGAATTCTGTCCAGGCCCGGGGGAAGGGGCGGTGGGTGATCTCTGGGGATCTGGGCAGCCCCGGGCCAGACCTCTTCCTCTCCGATTTTGCTCGTCTGGTGTGTGCCTTGAGTCACATCCTCATAGGTCGGCAGAGGCCCCGCCGACAGCCCCCTGTGCTCCAGCGGTGTGCTGGGAATCAGGGACAAATCGTCGTCCTGCAAAAGAGGAGTCCCTTCCCTGCTGCTCACACCCTCGGGGCGACAGCTGCTGACAAAGCACTTTTGAAGTCTCAAGTCGCCCACGAATGTGAAGAAACTGAGGCTGGAGAGATGCAATGACCTCCCCGAGGCCAGTGCGTGACTCCCCCCACCAGAGGGGAAGCGGAGCAGCCCGCAGTGGGTCAGACCCCAGGTTCCTTCCCGCCCCTGGGACCACACCCTCATCCCTGACCCGTGACGACGGTGGCACCGACCCAGCGCGGCAGAGCCTGTCCCTGGCACTGTCCTCCCACACGGAGGAGAACACAAAGGCCCTTGGGGAGGCCCAGCACGGCCACAGAACGGCTGTGTGACCACAGGAAGTCACTTAACCCTTCTGAGCCTCAGTTTTCTCCTCTTTAAAACAGAAAAGCAGAATCTGCTTCCTTGGCTGGTGTGGGGGCCACGTCCTAATCCCTGGTCACATGGTCAAGAGGAATGCAGGCCGCCCATCCGCCTCGAGATGGGGAGCCGGTATAATTACAAGGGTCCTTAGGGGCGGAAGAGGGAGGCAGGAGCGAGATCTCCGAGGACCCTGTGCTGGGGGCTTTGGAGGCGGAAGACAGAGCCACAAGCCAAGGAGTGCAGGCGGCTCTAAGAGCTGGAAAAGGCAAGACACAGGTCCCCCCAGTGCCTCCAGCCCTGTGGACACTCTTGATTTGAGCTCATCACGACCCTTTCCAAACTGCTGACCTCCAGAACCGTATGACAGTGTGTCTGTGTCCTTTTAAGCCTTCAGATTTGTGATGATTTGTGACAGCAGCAATAGGAAGCTAATATAGCCACTGCACTGGCACATGGCAAGTGCCAATAGGTAGCAATGACTATTGTTACTGCTGCAGCCGGGCATGGGCCTCAGTTTCCCCATCTTTAAAAGTGGGGTTGGCTTTAGGGACTCAAGGCCCCTATCCAACTCTCTGATGTCCTAATGAGATGACGTCCTGACAGATGACCAGGCATTAGCTAAGACCACTTATTTGCTTGATGTCAAATAAAACTTGGGGGCCACAAACTCATATTAGCATCGGGTGAACACCTGGTGTGTGATAAACAGGAACATGAAAATAACCCAAGTGTTAAATATACAGGATTATGGGGTATTTGGAACATATGTTTTTATAGTATTCTAAAGTCGAGATTATAATATAAATTTTTTTCCTTTAAAGAAATGAACTTTGGAGATCACTTCTGGTCAGGGTGGGGAGGGGCTAGTCTGTTTTAAAATATACCCGGCCTGGCCTGCCATTCTGCCATCCCCACCGGTAGACCAGGGCCTGGCTGTGGGTTAACACAGGTGGCCGAGTCCTGGATTTCCTTATTGGCTGTTTGGCCAATGGAAGTGATGTGACCTCTCTATGCCTCAGTTTACTTGTCTGTATAATGGGGAGTAAGTACTTACTTCAATGAGTTGTTGAGAAGATAAAGTTAAATAAAGTTATAGTCATCTATACATCTGTATATGCGTATCTATCTAGTGCTTATATCTGGAATGCCGTAAGTGCTCCAGCTTCTGTGAGTCCTCCTCTCACTTGCGCGAGTAGCCAAACTCCCCACCCGCAGTAGCCGCCTGCCATTCCCTGTCCTGTCTCCAGCCAGTGCTCCTGCGGGTGGTCCCTCCTCCCATCTGTGTCTGAATCCTGCCTCTTCTTCCTCATGCAGTTTCCTGGGCACCATGGCGTTTGCTCCTTGGTGGCCCCACCTCTTTCACCTTGAACTTCTCCCACCCCCAGGCCTCGGCTCCCCTGCTGGACTGTGGGTCGCCACTTAGTAAAGGCTCAGCAGCAAGGGAATGAATGAGAGTGAATGAATGAGCTCTACGCTTCTCTCTCAGCCCCCACCTCCTGAGGGCTTGCGGCCTGGAGAAGGGCCTCACCTCTGCAGACTGGCGGTCCCTCCTGTAGGCTACGACAGCTGTGGGCACCGGCAGGAAGAGCTCCAGGAAGGTGAAGCAGAGCAAGGCCAGCTCCAGCCTCTGGATGAAGACCTAGGGGAGGGAGGGAGGCTGGGGAAGGCGTCTGCACCCAGCCCGTGGGCCTTGCAGGGCGGGGGTCAGAGCCTAGCAGAGGGCAATGTGGCTCCAGCTCCCAGACACGCTGGGGAGGGCAGGTGGAGCCTGGGTCTGTCTCGGTCACTGCCCTGCACCCAACACCTGGCACATATAGGCCCCTTGGTGAGTATCTGCCAAAGGTTTGAGGGCTGGGGAATCTCGAGGGTCCTTGGTAAGACTGAAGGTGGCCTTAGGGTCATCTGATCCAAGCCTGCATGACAGATGGGGATACCTAGGCCCAGAGAGGAGTGTCTTTTATAGCGGGGGAGGAAGGGCTGGGCTGAGGACCGCCATGCAGCTGGGTGACATCTCCTAGGACCACAAGCATTTGGTGGGGAAGTATGTATGGTGTGTGTGTGTGTCCATGCATGTGTGCACCCGTGTGTGGGTGTGCATGTGCATGCACGTGTGTGGTGGGGGGAGATAAGGACTAGCAAACCACCATGGTCAGACCCTCGCATCCAGACGCTCACAGCTTGGGATGGCTGATCCAGCCTCTGCTTCAGAGGCAGCCATGGTGTGGTGAAGAGAGCACTGTGCTTGGAGTCACAGACCCGGCTGCAAGTCCTCACTGCACCCCTGACTTGCTGTGTGGCCTTGGTCCACTGGTGTAGCCTCGCTGGACGTCAGTGTTCACTCCCATAAAATGGGGTAACAAAGTGGACTCAGCCAGCGCTGCAAGGCTTCTGGGAGCCTCCCGGTGACGACGTCACCAGGACACCAAGTTAGGGTCGTGGCTGGGGAATCGGCAGTTCTAGGTTGTGGTCCTGGATTTGCAGCCAACTTGCTCCTCGACCTCAGACAAGCCCCTCCCCCCGGGCCTCAGTCTCCCCATCTGTTAATATAAAAGTGGGATTGGACTCCATGACTCGAGGCCCCGTTTGGTTCCCTGGTCTGTCCAGGGAGCAGCCGCCCCGCCACGCCCGGGCGCCGCGCAGGTTGGCTCAGCTGCCTGTGCCTGGGCTCCAGGAGAGGCTCTCCGAGAGCTGGGAACCTCCTCTCGGCCAGGCCCGAGGAGCGCCCTACTTGGAGCCCGGGATCCTCGGGGCCTGGGCACTCACTGTGGAGTAGGGGTACGGTCTCCAGATGGGGGCCTCGAACGGGCTCTCCAGAAAGAGGTCCTTGGTCATGACGAAGAGGCCGGCCAGCACGCAGAGGAGGCTGACGAGGTTCGCCGTCACGCACAAGACCTTCTGCAAGCGAAAAATAAAGGCCACAGCTCTCACCCCAAGGTTAGAGCCCGGGTCTGGGTCCTCCTCCCAGCCTGCCAGCAGCTTCCTCTGTGGCCTCAGGAAAGACTCCACCGTCTCTGGGCCCGGGGCCTCACCCACTGGCGCCAGGAGCTGAGCCACGGACCACCGAGGAACACCCAGCTGGCTCTCACGTTCTACGGGACAAATTGGGACCTGAGCTGCCCCCAGATCACAGAGCTTTGCAGTAAAGGACGCCCCACCGTCCCTGGGTCACAAAGGCAGCCCCATCCTACAGCAGACAGGGCAAGTGGGCAGAGACTCCCCACCCATGTGGCCCCTCACCCCGCTGGTTCTTCGTGGGAAAGGATGGGGGAGGGGCCCTGTGGTGTCCCATCCTCCCCCTCCTCAGTGTCCGATCCCTTCCCTGACCCACCCCCCCCCCCCAGGTCCTTGAAATGCCCATAGTACCACCCTCTTGGGCGAAGCATTATTCTGGGAGCCTCTTGCCAAATGAGAGCCCCTGTGATGGGGGGAGAGCATGAACCTATGAAATCTACAGCCCTGTAGGGTGAATTTCATTGCAATAAGAGGGTCCCTGTGCTCAAGTATAGGAACAGAGAGGCTCGTGGTCCTCAAAGGGGCTCGCCTAGGGGGTGAGGTCTGGGGAACGGGCGGGTCTTTGCCAAGCATCTCCTGTCTCCGCTGTGCAAGCTGCACAACCAGTGTCCTGTTCTCATGACCCTGGGGAAGCAGGGGACAGCCGCAGCCTAGGCACGCTGAGGGCCACAAACGTGGCAGGACCAGGCCAGGGCTCCTGGAACAGGGTAGGGAGGGAGGGGCGGAAATATGATTTGCAGAAATGGTCTTTACGTCATCTGTCCACCTCCAGCCGCCCGGTCTTGGGTCTGGTGTCTGCCCTGTGCCTTCCTGGGCCACCCTGGCCTACAAAGATGGTCCGTCACACTGCCCACATGAAGCTCAGTGTGTGGCAGAGACGGGCGGGTCCACAGGGCAGTGGGCACGCTGCAGCCAGCAGCGGCAGGTAATGGAGGACCCGGGAGGGGACGAGGCATAGGAGCCGAGTCCTGAAGTAGGGGCAGGAGTGGTCAAAGATGGGGAGACGTGTGCCGTGGGGAGGGCGAGGGGCTTGGGCAGAGCAGGGTGACGACAGTGGCCCCTGCCTGGCTCTCAGAGATGAGCCGTGGAGGGAAATCCAGCTGCAGGTGGGACTTGCAGGCTGGGTAGTGACTGGGCTCAAAACTCGGTAGATTTGGGAGGCAGCAAAGGTCTGTTCTAGATGGGTGGTTTGGGGTGTCTGGGAGCCAGTTCCTCCTTCTCCACCGCAGGGCACTGGGAAGACAGAACCTTGGGGTAGGGCTTGCTTTCCTCCCACAGCCAAATCCGCCAGCCTGCACCTGGGCCCTGCCGCTCGCTCGGGTGCCCTCTGCTGTCTGGAGGCAGGAGCCTGCTCCCAGCGCGCCCTCCAGAACGGCTTCCTGAATGACCCGCACACAAGTGCCCTCGG
This sequence comes from Microcebus murinus, assembly GCF_040939455.1. Lineage (NCBI taxonomy): Eukaryota > Metazoa > Chordata > Mammalia > Primates > Cheirogaleidae > Microcebus > Microcebus murinus. The sequence goes on from NC_134107.1 coordinate 14,916,119, forward strand.
CGAGGTTACTCCAGGCTTGGAAGGAAGAGAATGAACTCAACGCACCAACTCACCAGATGTATTTTAGGAAAGGTCTGCACTATCATCGCCAAGAACCCTGAAATGAGAAACTGCAGGCCGGATTTGAAAGTCAAAGGAGAGAAGATGGGGTTCCTTGAAACCCACAAATTCCCTTCCCCGCATCCTCCAAGAAAACCAACCCCTGGTGGCCAGAGGGGCAGAGAACATCATTTCCCCAACAAAGAGAGCTCCTCCTGCCCGCCATGTGGTCCTTTGCAGGCCCTGCCCCACCTCCCCCGCCTTCCCACCTGTCCCATCTCCCACCTTGGGCCAAGCCCTGCCCTGCACTTGGAATGCCCCCCAGCGCCTCCTGCGCCCCCACACCCTTTACGAGCCCAAGCAATGTCTCTGGGATCAGCCGCACTATCTCCTCCACCTGACCCTTGCTCCTTTCCTGAATCCTGCGGCTGGGAGGACGTTGGCCCTTGGTTCTCAGGTCTCTGGTGTAGCTCTGCAATTATTCTGTCCAATGTCCATGAGTGCCTACTGCATGCCAGTCCTGGGAGCCCAGGACGGGTAGGCCCTGCCTGTGTGCAAGCTCTATCGCTGTGCAGGGACAGCTCCAAGCTGGGGGCAGTGGGGTCTGAGGGCTGACGTGAAAGTCGGGGTCGGGGGGTCAGGACACCTGAGCAATGAGCTGGGACTTGGCGCATACGCAGGGCTCCACCTGCAGGAATGGGAGCCTCTGGGAAATGGTGCGTGCACGGGTCCCGTGTCATCTCCCATCCTGGCCGATGGCCCTGGGAGGACAGGCGCCACTCCTTACACTCTGTGTGCTCCCGCAGACCGACCCCGGCAGGGCACCAGGGACCTGTTGCTGGGGCCACAGACGACCTGGCTGCTCAGCAAGTGGGGAAAGAAGGGAGCTGCCCCAGCTCATGCTCTTCGTCCTCCCTGCCGATACACACGTTCAGTGAGGGAGTCTCTCCTGGGACTCAGGATTGACAGGTTCCCGGGGAAGGAGCTATTTCCAGCATGACAGAGACAGGGGCATTGGAGAAAGGGGCCGGCTTACGCTTTGCTCCCGTTAGCTTGCTCCCACTGCATCCCGTCTCAAACGCCAGCGCCCCCCAGGCCTGCCCTGCACACCCCACAGCCGGCCTGCGCTCCGGCCCCTACTCACAGAGGCAGCCCCCCAGACTGGAAACCAAGACTTCAGCACCACCAGGTGAAGGCTCTTGACGGTGGCGGCCAGGTAACCCCCAAAGGCCAGGTGCAGCATGGCGATGATGATGTGGAAGGCCTGGGCAGGGAACAGCGAGCTGCTGGGGTCAGGGCATCGGTGACTGGCCCCGGTGAGGCCATCAGTGTCCTGTATCTACTGGCTGGGGCGAGTCCCTTTTCCGCCCTCTTGTGAATCCTGGTCTGCACAGCAGGGCTCCTCCCCAGGATTCCGGGCAGGGAGAGCCGAGGCTGCCCGGGCTCCCACCGGTGGGGCCATCTGTCCTGGAGCTGGCTCCGGCTGGCCGGCAGCCCCTGCTGTCACCCCCACGGGAGGCCCCGCCCAAACCTCACAAGACAGTGGGTTGGGGAGCCTCTCTCCACCCCTTGAGGCCTTTTCAGGTTTAGGATGAGTGATGTGCAGGAAATCTGGAGGCTTTCTCCTCGCCTCTCTCCCCTCGGGGTCCCCAAGTATCCTCCCTGTGTACCCAGCTCCTGTCCCCTCCCAGGCCAGGGAGGACCCCGGGAAACGGACACTCACGGCCAGCTCCTTGAGAAGGCTGCTCCTCCTCCAGGGCTTCTCCTGGTGCCGGCAGGAAGCCAGGAGCCCAGGCTGGGCCACCTTCTGGGGTGGCCATGTGTGCCCGGGCTGGGTGGGGCCGGGAGCCTGCCATGGCGGGGGTCCCCCAGCACCGAGGCCCGGAGCAACCGCAGCGGCTCCGTAGGCTTCGGCTGCCATCGACTCTGGCTGGGGCCCCTGGCTGCGGGCCGAGGAGAAAGTCCACACCAGAACCCGTCTTGTCTCTGAGACTTGTGCCTGGGCGGGACTCTGCCTATCGCCTCTGTTCTCTGGACTGGGCCTTCCAGAACAGCGGTGGCCCTGCCCAGCAGCCCCTGGCACTGCCCTGGTCTGGAATAATCTGGCCCCTGTGGACGGTGAGTAACTGTTGCTCACAGCCTCTCTGGGGTTGCAAAGACATGACTCCTTTGGGGGCAGAGAAAGAGGACTAGACAGACTTCACACCTAGCGCAAGACAGAGCCCACCCAGACCCGCCAGACTGCAGCTTAACAGGAGCCAGGAGGGGCAGGAGGCCCGGGCAGGTGTGGGAGGCTTTGTAAACAGTCCCCATCCACTGGCCCGGGATGAGTGGCTGAAGGCAGGTGTCCATCAAATAATTATCCAACTTCCTTTGGCCCCGGGCTTGGGGGGATGGGGAAGAGAAGAGAAGAGAAGGATTCTGTTAAGGACTTATTATGAGCCAACACTGAGCCAGGAAGTCAGTATTCACCAACAATGCTAACATTTATGCGCTTTCTCTGTTCCAGGCGCTGGGATAAGCATTTCATATGCATGATCTGATTTTATCCTCATGCCAACCCTATTTGGTAAATACCGTCCTAGCTCTTATTTTACAGATAAGGCTCAGAAAGCTTAAGCCACTTGTTCAAGGTCACACAGCGAATACATGACTTGGACCCGAAGCATGGCAGGCTGGCTCCAGAGCCTGTGGGCTTAAATCCTTCACGTACTGTTGGCTCAACGGACAAAAAGGAATGTTCTGGATGTTTTAATGGGTACAAGAAAGGGGTTGGGGACAACTTTGTGGGGGCCTGGTCATCATAGTGTGTACTGACGCCACAGGGCTTGGGGGGCTGCCTGGTGACTTGGTGAGGAAAGAGGAAGTCTCTCCTGGAGAGCAGAGGGGGGGAGGGGAGGGAAAGGGAGCTGGCTGGAGGGAGGGAGGTGGGGCGGGACGTGGTGTCCCCATGGGGACGGGGCTCGGAGTAAAGCCTTTGGAGAGAGTGAGCTGCCTTCAGACCCTGTCCTGGAAGAGCAAAAGGAGGGGGACATTCCTCTCGATTGTAAGTCTGACTTGTGAATTTAGGAGGTCCTGTTTGAGCATCCATAATTTTTGAGTCTTCCTTCCCCAGAGGTGCAGGGATTCCTTTCCATGGAAGGGAAAGAGCCCTGGGAGGTTGGGAGGGACGAACAGCCCAGGTGACTGCATCCTGCATGGATGGAAAGGAAGCTATCCAAGAGTCAAGGAGCCGGATGAGGCCCAGGCCTGGCCACCACTCTACGCCAGGCACTGAGCCAGGAGGCGGTTTTGCATGCCGGCCTTCCTTAATACCCAGGAAGTCAGCATCATTACATAGGGGAGGAAACCAAGGTTCAGAGAGGTCATGTGCCTTGGCCAAAGTCACACAGTGAGGAAGTGCCTGGGATTGGAACCAGCACAGTCTTAGTCCATTGCCAGTGCTCCAGGCCGAGGCTGCTTGGTGGGACCCCCTGATGGATATCTCCATTGGTGGTGACAGCCCCTGATTTAGTGAGGAGAGGTGGGGGTCCGGGTCTCCCTCCTTCCTGGGCTTCAAAAGCAGAGCTCAAAGACACAGGGCTGAGTGACTCTCCTTTCCATGACCTGACCTAGTTGTGCTTGGGCGTCATCCCTCTCTCAAGTCCCCACTCTTTAGGAGCCCTTGTCACACAGCTAGCTGGGCTGAGGGACGCGGGTACCGGATCAGGCACTGGCTGCAGCCAGACTTCCGTGCACCTGGGAGGGCAGAACCTGGACCTGAGCCCAGACTCCACCGGGAACACACAGGGAACTCTTTTCTGCAGTGTCTCAGATGCAATGCGCTGTTGGGGGCATCCTGAGTGGCCCAGCACCAGAGATGGGCCTCCATGTGGGCACTCACTTGCCAGAGCTGTGGCTAAAATAGCCAATATGGAGTTGGCTTCAAGAGGCCAGAGTAACCTTTCTCAAAGTATGTTCCACGGAACACTGGTCCTGACAAATCTGCAGGAAACTCGGTCTGTAGTCAAATAAGTTTGGGAAACCCTTGTCTCCCTTTCTCATATTAAAGGCTCTGACCTGTAGCGGACCACTCTATTTTAATATTAAGGTTATTTACCAAACTTAATTGCCCTTAGAACCTTTTTTCTTGTGGTCCAATGATTCTAAGCAATCGATATTCTGCAAGGTCTGCTTTTGGACAAAATGACATTGAACTTTAAGACTTCCAGTTCCGGGGTTTTAATTGTTTATTTATTTTTGGATCTCTTTGCCTTCCTCCTGGTTTTCCCTTGTGCATATCACAGTGGGAGTGGGAACTGCATGAGGATCTCTTGGCTCCCTTCCAACTGTAAATACTTGTCCCGTGGTATAACCAGGAGGGGAGGCAGTGGAGAGGGCGGGCCTCGGACACCAGAGGGGAAAAGTCTGTTTGTTTCAAGGTTTTATTTCCACTTCCCAAGACCAAGGGCATGGATGCTGATGCTTTAGGAGGCTTGTTCTGCCCCCCCCCTGCCCACCTGTGCAGCACCTGTGTGGGGCTCTTGCGGGTGGAAGTGGGCTGGCGGAGAGGGCTGGGCAGGCTGTTTGAGTCATGGGAGGGACTTTTCCAGCCTTGGCCCCCCACTTTCTGTCCAGCCAGCTCAGGACCCCCACGCCCAGCCAGCTGGCATCCCTAGGGAGACCCGCCACCACCAGGGCCCCGGGGCTGTGCACAGGGCCACGTGCCGCCTGGGTCCCGCACATATTCTGGGAGGACCAGGAGGGCAGGCACAGAGCTGGGCAGGTCCTCCAGAACCTCCCCGTAGAGGAGCCGAGTGGGCCAGACCGTGAGCCTTGGAAGCGGAGGAGCCTGGGCCAAGACTTGGCTCTACTCCCTGGAACCTTGACCTTGGGCAGGTTCTTTACACGTCTGCACGTGGGGAGTGCTGGCACCTGTTCCTGGGAGTGGGTGGTGGGGAGTAACTGGAATCGTGTCTGCAACAGACAGGGCCTGGCACACAGCAATAAATGCCAGTGGGTGTTACCACCAGCCTGCTGCGTGCCTGGAATCTCGCCAGCAAGGCTCCACCTTGTCCTCATCTGGTTCTCTGTTAAGATACCAACTGGAGTGGTGAGTTTATGGCCTCCACTCCCTCCTGCTCACAGGGGAAGAGGGCCGTGAGGGATCTGGGGAGGGGAAGGATGTGGACAGGGAAGGAGACCACTCAGTGTACAGAGCCAGGGATCTGAGACCCAAAGCTGCCGTTCATGGAAATCCATGCACGGGACGCCACAGGGACCCGGGTGCAGGAATGAGTGAGACTCATCCCTGGGAGGTTTGTGAACAAACGGGCAGAGAAAATCTTGAATAGGTCACGAATAATGTGACCCTAATCAGACTGTGCAGAGGAGGCCTGGAGGACAGGGAGAACTTCTGAGGGTGTGTGTGCGTGTACATGTGTGTGCCCATGCATACGTGTGCATGTGTGCCTGTGCATGTGTGGATGTGTGTGCTTGTGCATGTATGTGCATGTGTACACGTGTATGCGCGTGCATGTGTATGTGTATATATGTATGTGCATACATGTATATGTGTGCATGTGTATGTGCATGCATGTGTATGTGCGTGCATGTGCACGTGCTTGCATGCACGTCAAGCAGAGAAAGGCAGGAATTGAGAAGCACTGACTAACGGTGTCACCATGCGACAGACAGGACAGTTGGTGGGGGACCCTTAGAGGATTGGGGTTTCAGTGGATGCCAGTTAGAAAACAGCCCATGAGTGTGCCAAAGCCGCCTCCCAGTGTTTAGGACGGAGTGCCCGGTGTGAACAGGGAGTCACCTGCAAGGGGCCGGAGGGCAACAGAGGCCTCCCCTCTGAGAGGGGTCAGAAGTCCTGGATTCTAGTCCTGGCCCCAAGTGGCCCTAGACAAGTCCCTTCCTCTCTCTGGGCCCGTCTCCATGTGCGTGCACTTCCAGGACTGGCGTGGAAGTGGCGGGGGCTCCTCCTGGCTCCGGTGCTCAGTGACTGCCGCGGGGCTGTGAGTGGGGAACTCCCATTGCTGAGGCTCATGTCTGCTCCCTCCTGGGAGTTTCTGTCACCCCCTGCCCTTGCCCCAACCCTGTAGCCAGTGACTGCTGGTGAAAGGGAATGAAAGGCCAGCCCCTGGCTTCAAGGTGGGACCAAGTCTGTGCTCCTGAGCACCACACCCACCCGTGTGGAATGACAGAGACACTCCCCTCTGTGGCTGCCACGAGGGGACCATCGCCTGGCCCCAGGACCTCTGCTGGGAGCAGCCAGCCGTACTCTGGCCTCTGGAGACACCTCAGCTGCAGGGCGACAGTGCTGGAAAGTCAGAACATCTTCACAACATTAGACTTCGGATCTTTTCCCTCCTGGACCCACCTCCTCCTTCACTCCCAGCAGCACGGGACCTGTCAGAGTCTTCCCTGTCCCCAAACCCCGGCAGGTGAAAAATCTCAGTGCCCTTCTTTGAGCCTCTCTTTTATGCCACACATTTTTTTTTGGCAAGGAAAACGTTGACAATTTAACCTGTTTAAAGTGCAGGATGGAAGGAGTGAAGGTGGTATATAATCTTCGATTCAGAAGTTGAACCTTTCGAATGAATCTTTTTAATTCTGGAAAATTTCAGGCATTCACAAAAGTAGAGGGAGTGGGACGAACCCCTGGCTAGCTCCTGTTGGATCTTGCCTCCCCCATCAGTAAGCAAAGCTCAGACATCCCACCATGCTATTTGTAAGCATTTTAGTATTTGTCTCTAAAAGACACGGGCTTGCTAAAAACGTGTGACCACCTGATCACAACTGAAAAATGAAAACTAAGTCCTGGGGCTCAGCGAGGCGTAACCCTGCAGCCCCGCGGAGATCTGTGCGGGTTTGCAGAGCTCTGTGCGGGTTTGCAGAGCTCTGTGCGGGTTTGCAGAGCTCTGTGCGGGTTTGCAGAGATCTGTGCGGGTTTGTAGAGATCTGTGCGGGTTTGGAGCTGCTCTTGCGAAGGCCAGTTGCAACCCCAGGGGTCAGGAGAACCTGTTCTTACCCAGTTTTTGCTACTCAGTGGGCATCAACTATCCAGGGCTCGGATTTCCCTGATTGTCTCACAAAGGTCTTGCTGCCGCTGACTTGTTCCAATCAGGCTCCAGGCGCGGCCCCCAAATCGCATCAGGCAGATCCGGCCAAGCTGTCTGGCTCTGCCCCTGCACGGCGCTGTGCCTGGGAGGTGCATGGACCCTCCGTGAGGCTCCCAGGTGGAGCAGGTGTGCCGTGGGCTCAGCGACCCCAGGGCTCCCATTCCGGGCTCCTCCTTCTCCATTCGCCTTCTCTGTCTTCATTGTTATGTCAATGATGTGCACGGGAAGCTTGATGCGGAGCCCAATGGCCAGCTCAGACACCGTAGTCCCCACTGCCAGGACTTACTCCCTGTGGCTTGCTGAGCACAGCAGAGCACGCGAGAGCTGACTCCAGGTCCTGGCTACCTGAGTCCAAATCTTGACTCTACCACTTAATAGCTGTGTGATCTTGGGTAGCTTATTTGACCTCTCTGGGCTTCAGCTTTCCCCTCTGTAAAGCAAGGATGATATTATTATCATTTTTCTTTTCCTGATTTATTTTGAGGAATTATTTGTATGTTATGCATATGAGACCTCTGTCAGAGATTACGTATTTCAAAATCTTCTCCCAGCCTGTGCTTTTGTATTTTCACACTTACCATGGGATTTTTTTTTTAATAAACAGAGGTTCTTAATTTTGATAAACTCCAGTTTGTCAATCTTTTATGGTTAGTGTTTTTTTGTGTGTGTACTTTAAGAAAACTTTGTTTATCTCAATGTAATAAAGATATTTTCCTATGTTCTCTTTCAGAAGCTTGTTTTAGTTTTAAAATTTAGGTCTATGACCCATTCTGAATTCCTTTTTACGTATGGTGTGAGGTAGGAATTAAGGTTTTTTTTTTTCTATACCAGTATCCAATTGCTCCAGCACCGTTTATTAAAAAGAATGTCCTTTCTCCACTTAATTGTGGGTACCTTTGCCAGGGAGTGACTGTGGATGTGAGTTCTGTTTCTGGGCTCTCTGTTCCACTGGTCTATGTCACTTTTTGCACTAAAATGATGCTGTCTGATTACTGTCTACAGTAAGTCTCAAAGTCTGGTAGTTTGAGTCCTCCAACTTGGTTTTTCTTTAAGATTTTTTCAGCTTCTTTAGATCCTTTGAATTTCCGTATGAATGTTACAATCTGCTTCTTGTCACTTTCCCCCAAAATAAACTTTGGAATGGGATTGCATTGAATCTACAAATACATTTCGGAGATAAATGACATTTTAACAAAATTGAGCTTTCCAACCCATGAACATAGTATTTAATATATCCTTTCATTTATTTAGGTCTTTGCTAACTGCTCTTAGTAACGTGGCATGGTTCTCAGATTTCTTCTTCATGGCAATCACCTCTCTACCTCCCATTTTCTCTCCGTGGTAGAAAACTTGATTTTGCCAATTCAGGTTAACTCAGTCACTTCTCATGACTTCCAAGCCACAAGCCACCGTCTGTTGTGGCTAGCATCTGCTGAGGGGCACTTTGTCCTTCATGGTGTCTCGGTGGTGGCCCCTGTCCCCACTCTTATTTCCTGTTCTTATTTGCTGCAAAGCTACAGTCTCATGTAATCCACGTCACACCTCTGGCCACTGTGCTCCCAGGAGGCACAGGATGCTCTCGGACGCTTGGCCTCTCACGCCATCTGGGAGTGCAGGACCTCATGTCACAAGGCACAACCCTCAGCCAGCTCTACTCTCGGTGTGGCTCCATGCTGTCTGGACATGGGATGTCTCTAGGGCCCTTGCACAGTCCCCAGGATACAGCCAGGGATGTGAGGAAGCATCCCAGCTCCTTAATTCCTCCTGATTTGTGTTTTTTTGTGGTTTTTTTTTGTCCCTGAGGGACTTTGTCAGCTGAGGGAAGAGGGCGGTAACTGCAGCTTGAGGCTAAGCTCTCTCTTCCTCCTCCTCCCCAAACTCCTCTCCTCGGTTCTGAAATGTCTCTAATCTCCTAAAACTGGTCTTAAATCCTCAAGCACATCTCACCCCATTCTATACTTAATGGTCTCAATCCTCAAGTCTCCTCTTTTGATTTAAAAAGCCAAAGTGCATTGCAACCCCCACCCCTGGCCCTCGCTGGCAGGAGCCTGGGAGTGAACGCCTCCTTAAATGGCAGCTTCTGGACGCCACCCTTGAAGGGTCTGGGAGGAGGAGCAGGAGTTTGCTGATGATGAAGGAGAGGCTCTGAGGAAGGCAGCCCAGTCCCAGTCTTTGGGATGGGGACAAACAGAGGAAGGAGGGAAGGCGCTGGTGGAAAGCACTCTAGTTTAGACTGTGGAGAGGCCGTGTGGTAGCATGGACTTGAGGCCACACAGGGCTGAGTTCAAATCCCAGCTTGGCTTCTTACTAGCTTGGTGGCCTTGGGCGTGTGATTTAGCCTCTTTAAGCTTCAGCATCCTTAGCTGTGGAGTGGGGAGATGGACGCTGGCTTGTTTGGGCTGAGGTGGGGACAGAATTAGTGTGAGGGTCACACCACACAGAGCGTAGCACCCAGCACCCCCAGATGTGTCCCTGTGCAGTGACAGCTGGACAGTGACCCAAGTCCTCTGATGGACTGAGATGACCCTTAGGGTATCTAACCCCTGAGGTGAAAAAGAAAGTCACTGCAATGAGACTCTAAGGCTGGTGGCGGGCCCCCTCCCATCCCTAGATCAAGAAAGAAAAGGCTCATGAGACCAGACGCACAGAGGACAAAACTGCCAGGCCCCGTTGAGAGGAACCACACCCAGATGTCCACCTGGATAAGAACGTTTAGGCTCTTGGATTCCACAAATACCTCCAGCCCCCCCTAAAATCCCCAGCTCTTCCCGCCAAGAGTCCCTAGCCAGGCCCAAAGGGTATAAAAGGCCTCAACCCCTTCAAACAGCGGAGACTTCTGGGGCCCCCCTCTCTTGGGGCCCCAGAACCTCATCCACGAGTGTATAATAAAGCCACGTGGTTTGGTCCCCACTCTTTCTGTCTGTCTTTTCTTTTCACCGCTGCCCAAAAACCTTACGGAGACCAACTCAAAATTTAAGCCACACTGTTTATTTCCCTCTGTGCTATGGAGGAGACGAGCCCTTTGCCAGGGCCTGTGAATACCAGGCTGGCAGCCATCTCTTGGTCCCCTGGGGACCCAGCCCAGTGACCCTCAGGGCAGCCCTGTCCTCAGGCTGTGGGGTGGGGGAGGGAGGCTGAGAGGCGCTGGAGCCCCAGCCAGCCTCCCTGTGCACCTGTCCACGCTGGCTTGAGGAGTGGGCTGGCTTCAGCCCTCCCCTGCGAACCCCCTACCTTGGGAGGTGGGCAGGGCTGGGGTCAAGCATGCCTCCATGTTACCATAGTTTCTGCAGGGAGGGGGGTGGGGGGACCGTGACCGTGCGCACAACACTCTGGACAGCCTCTGTGCCCTGGAAGCACGACAGGGCTGCAGGGGCTGAAGGACTTGCACCCTCGGCATCAACCTGGCGTCTTTCAGGAAGGAAACTGCTGGGGACGAGTGTGGGACAGACGCCCTTGGGGACGCCTCACTCAGGTGCCCCGGCACGTGGGACTGGGTGCGGGGCGCAGTGGGGAAGGGGCAAGGTGGGGTGGGGGGCAGGCTGGGCTCCAACCCGTAGGACTCCCAACCCGCTACTCGGACGACTCCTTGGGTACATATGCCACATTGTCGTAGGCAGGGGGCGGGGAGGCTGCCGGGCTGGGGATGTTGAAGTCTGTGCTGAAGGCGTTAGGCAGGAAAACCACAGGCTGCGAAGATAAAAAAACACCCAGCGCAGGGACGCGTTACGGCAGCATAGTGCCCCCTTGTGGGTATTCTGAGAACAGCGCTCTGCTAATGAATTCTGCAAGACTGAGTTGCACGCTCAGAATTGTCATCTGTCTGACCAATATTTCAAAAAACATTTACTGGGGCCAGCTATGGCCCAGGCCTTGGGAGTGCAGCAGTGAACAAAACAGACAAAAGTCCTGTTTCTTTAGCAGCTGATGCCCTGGAGTTCTTATCTCTGGATGCCCCATCCTGGGGTTCAGGGGTTCACTACCTCTTGCCTGCACTGGAGCACTGGCTTCCTTGCTGCTTCCTGGCCTGGAGCCCCCAGATGCCCACCCCCTCCCGCCCCTGCATGGGACAGATCCTCCTGATTGAGCTCCGTGAACCCAGCTCAGTCTCCTGCGTGCAGACCTTCGATGCCGCCCCCTTACACGGTGCACCCCGCAAGCAGCACCTCCCACTCTACTGAGTGGAACCACACCCAGATGTCCGCCTGGACACCTGCTGCTGCACCCCGCAAGTAGCACCTCTCTTCCCTCCTGATGCAGCCTTTGCTCAGACTGGCTCCTCTGCCATGAGTGCCCCTTCCAGCCCCTCTCTGTTGTCACTGTCCTCCATTTCCTTGGAAACTAAGCTCAATTTCCACCTCAGCCATGCTGCACACTGTGATGTGCCCTGTGCCCTGCATAGCCCGGGAACTCCTGGAGGGTCTGCTCCTTTGGGTACAGCCCTGCCCCTCATGTCCCGAGCCCAGGCCTCCTGCTCTGCGGCAGGGCAGTGGGTCTGTTGCTGCCGGACACCGCACCCCACCCCCCCATGGCCACAAGAAGAACAGTTCCATCTGCACTGAGCTGTGAGGATGCTTAGGTTCCCTGATGTTCAAGTGGGACGCTCAGTGCTGCGCTGCCCCAGGGGCTGGGGGCAGGGAGCCCTCCCGGCCTACCTCAGAGGCACAGGTTTAGGGGACGCAGGGGTGGGGGTACTCACTGCGTTGGCTTGGGCGCGTGTGGCCTGGCACCCAAAGTGTGTGGCGATGACTGCGATGAAGAACTCCAGGATGGTGAAGATAGTGAGCACAGCCAGGTAGCTCCTGCCCACATCCTGGGACCAAACCCACGGTCCAGGTGAGCGGACAGTTCCAGAACAATGGGAGCCCTGAGCAAGGGTAACTCGCCCAAAGTCACAGAGCCAGGTGCACCTGTGCCTGGAGCCAGTCTTCCTGCTGCCAGTCCTGCGCCCTCCCCTTCACCCTACAGGCTGCCTCTCCGTCCCGCCAAGCCCACCTTGGTGCAGGGTCAGAGGGTCCATATATTCAGGGATCTATCGGCCCCGCCAATGCCCTGCTGCTGCACACTCGCGCCTCCCTCCCCCTCCTGGACAGGGCTCTGTCACTCTCCAGGTTTTCCCACTGCTGGGGATATCAGACAACACACCCAGTTAGTGACACCAAAATCCATGAGCAGAATGGCTGTCCCAGCAAAGGCCGCCATGGCGCTGAGAATGTTGGTGCCCAGGCTGCTCCTCACCTGCAGCGGGGAGAGAGGCAGGAGCAGAGGGAAGAGGCGAAGAGAAGGAGGATGAACAGAGGCGGGGGCGAGGCCGTGCAGCCCCCAGCACGTCCCTCCACCGCCCAGGAGGCAGTGGCTGGGGCTGTGCTGACTGCCTCCTTCCTTGGGACCTCAGGAGGAGGGAGAAGGGCCCGACCTTCACAGCCTCTGCGGGCAGGTTTGTGGCAGGGCTCTCGCCCGTCTGTTACCGTGGCTGCCCCGTCCCCCCGAGAGCACCCTGCAGGTAGAGCTGCGCTGAGACCTGTCCCAGGGGCATGGGTCAGGGGCCCTTTGCTGTGGACACTGAGAGGGGCTCGGGTCACTTCCATGAGGCCCCAGGCAGCAGCCACCAGAGCAAGGCACTGCAGACCCCAGGGTGGGGGACATAGGGGTGGGGGGCAAGGGGCAGGGGTGAGGAGAGAGGCAGGTGCTGAGGGCCGGAAGTCGGGTGGGCCAAGCCCTCACCGAGAGGCCCAGGACTTCCATGTCCAGAAAGCATGCAGGGCATGTGAATCCCAGGGGTGGTCCGCGTGGCCACCCTGGGGTCACTATCCCAATGCAGCTGGAATCTGACACTCTTGTGAGTATAGTAGCTGGAAGCTTCTGGTTAAACTGCCCTCACCTTAAAGGGGGAAACCACTCAAGGGTGGGCCAATTCAAATTCAAAAATACCTGATTCTGCCTTTTAGATGACAGCCAGGAAGTCATTGAGACCAGCACAGCGTCACAGGCTATGGATTAATTAGTTAATTCAACAGGCCTTTAGTGAGCACCTACTGCATGCAGACACTACGCAGGTGCTGTGAGTGCAGGGGCAGTTGGTCAGGGCTCTGCCTTCCTGGAGTCCACAGCCTGGGGGCGCTGGGTTTGGGCCTGAGGCTCCCGGTCCTGCCCCTCCACGACTCATCCTCTGCCCAGCACCCCGGACAGCGCTCAAGCACTGAAACAGGGCAAGGACTCCCCAGCTTAAACCCCAGTAGCTGCTCATCGCCCTTAAAATAAATTCTAAACTTGGCATTCAGTCTCTGAGTCGCCTCCCAGCTGTCCCTCCCAGCTCAGTCCCTTCCACGCTGCCTCTTGTCCGCGATGGCCCAGCGCTGTGGCCCCCTCCCACATCGTTTCCCCGACAGGCTCTTCTGTGGCTGTCACCGTCTGAACTGTGAGGTCCCTGCTCAGTGGGCCCTGCTCAGGGGCCCCAGACTGTCCCAGCCAAGCAGAATGACCCTCACGGTATCTCGTCTGCTTCCTTTGGAGCATTTTTCATGCTCCAAAACTATCTTATTGGTTAGTTTGCTTTTGGGCATCTTGCCAAGCACCGACCGGAAGGGTAAGCAGCATGACCTTCGCTGCTGCATTCTCTGAGCCTGGCACAATGCTGACGCTGTCCCATTCAAATACCTCTGTCACCTCCCTGCTGCCAGCAGAAGGCACCAGAGCCTTCCTCGAGGCCTCAGCACATCTCTCCATATAATTTCTTTCCACTTTCCTTCCCAGTCCTTTGCCCTGGTCCAGTGGAGCCGTGCGTGGTTTCCATAGCAACCTTGCCTGCACCCCTTGCATGTCTAAGTTCTCCCCGCCCACCGAGGCCCGGCGTGGCCGTCTGCTCTTCCAGGAGGCCTTCTTGCATCTTTCCTTTCTCGGAATGACCGTGAGCATGTTATCCCTGGACCCTCACTTTCCACCCCGCATTGTACATGGAGAGAGTGTCCCACTCCTCCTGTCCTGTCTGTCCGCTCCGCCTGGGGGCTGCCCCCCACTGGCACTCAGCAGGTCCTCAGGAAGTGCTGGCTGCCTAAGCCGCATGAGTGAGTGGGAGGAAGGAGCAGAGCCCAGTGGGATTCAGCGGTGGCCCTGTCCCCAGCCTGGGGCCCCCTGGTTCAGGCTTACCAGGCAGCTGGTGCGGTTCTTCTCGGCTGCCACGGAGAGCGACCCAGAGATGATGAACTGTGTGGGGAAGGGGGGACCCGGTGAGGCTTCGGCTGGGGCCCTGGGCGGGGCACACTATGCCTGGGCTCTGCCAAGAGGCGCCGGAGAGAGGGCAGCACAGCCGCCCAGATGTACTTTCTCTGCCTCCCAGCCAGGCACCTTGGGTCTCTCTGTAAGGGTGTCCCTTGCTTTCTAGGAGCCCCTGTCCAGGGAACTAGGGCCGTGGCTCACAAGGCAAGTGTTTCCATTGACATCACATCACCAGAGCCTCACAGGAAGGGCATTCAAGTGTTCCTTCAAATATTCACTCATCAAACATTTAGTAAGTGGCAGTTATGTGCCAGGGACATAACGGAGTTGACGAAGGTGACACATCCCTGCTTTCATGGGGCTTATCTTCTAACTGGAGAAGATTGACATTTGGCAAATAGAAGTGAAGAGATGTATGGATAGTGGAGACAAGAGCTGAGATGAAGTGAGGCTTGACTGAGAGAATGGCATCGACCAGTGCTGCGTCAGCTCTGGGCAGTGCTTAGCAGGTTTGCTCTCAGCTGCTGTGCTGGAGAGACCACGGGACAGTGGGGGCTGGGGGAGGCCCTGGGGTGACACAGAGACAGACAGGACCAGGAAGGAGCCACAACAGACGTCCAGGTGGTGTGGATCAGGGCGGTGGCCGTGGAGGTGGGGCGAAGTGGGCAAACCCAGCCTGTGCTTTGGAGGGTGAGCCGACGGGACCTGCTGGAGGGGCTGAAGTGAGAGTCAAGGGTGATTCTTGGGGTGCGTTTCGCTTTGTCAGGGGGGTGGCTGGAGGTGTCATTGCTGAGATGGGGAGAGGAAGGGAAGAACAGGGTAGGAATCAACAGTTTGGCTTTGACATAGTGAGTTTCCTCTGCAGCATCAAGTGGAGATGTCAGGATGGCATTTGGATCTACAGTTCAGGTCTCGGGGCTGGAGACAGACATGTCTTCTAGATAAAGAAGCTGAGCCCCAGAGAGAGGCATGATTTGTTCGGGCCACACAAAGACACGTTCCAGCTGTCCTGCCTCGTTCCTTCTGTACCTAATTATCTTCCCATCTAGAATTTTGGGAATTTTCAACTAAGAACTCCTTTGAGCCTCTGAGGAAAGCTATGAGACCCCTTTCTAGAAAGAAATGCACATGATAAAATAAAAGCACATAATACCCTATACCTTCAGGAATCCCCAGAGGGTAGTGACGTGGAGATCTAACTGAGTGATCAAATGCTGGAGCTCACCCGTGTCTCCCAGGGACCCCTGACTCCGATGTCTCCTGAGATTGAAAAGCAGATTTTTGTCTTTTTTCTTCCCCCATTTTTGAAATCTTTACTGGGAATAGTTTGTGATAAAGCCTGGAAGGAGGGAGCTTGGAGAAGATGTGACACATTTGTTTCTTCCTGTTATGATTTCCCCTTAGGCTCTCCCATTTGCCAACATTTTCCAACTTTGGGTCACTATGGATCATTCAAAGGGCCAGAGCTTGTCCCCAAGCATGGCCTGGGGACCATCCTGCCCTAGCTGTGGTGGGTCAGCAATGTGGCCTCTCTGGGCCCCTCTTAGGGGGTTTTGGCTCTTGCTGGGGCAGTCTGGGCAGGGAACAAAGTCACTGTGGTTCTGGAACCAACACTCGCTCAGTGGAGGCTGCTCTCATGCAAATTTCTGACGTTTCCTCCAAATAAGGTCACCATCAGTCACCGTTTGGTACGGAATTTTAGGGTTAGTGATCAGCTTCCACGTACATTATCTCTTGATATCCTCAGCAAACTATGGGGTAAGCAGGGCTAGATCTATGAATGCAATTTTCAGATGAGGAAGTTGAGGCAAGGGGGGGGTCCCTTTCCTAAGGGACCGGATGGTATCACGTGGTGGAGCTGGCATTCAGACCCCACCTGCGGCTGGAGGCTGCGGTGATTCGGGTGACAGCAAACGCCAGTGTTCACCTTGGAAACACGGCAGCACTCTCCGCATGTTGGAGGTGACAGCAACCTGCTCACCCAGTGCCCCAGCAGGGTGGTGGGTGGCCAGATTGGCCGGATTGTGGCCAGAGGAAAGGGCTCAGGGGCTTCAGAGCTGGTCCAACTCCAGGCCAGGGAGCTGATGGAGGGCTGGGACACTCCCAGGGGAGCAGAAGGGTTTCTGCAGGAGGGGCTTGCATGCAGGGAGCGAGGCTTAGGGTCCCGGGAGTACAGGTGGTTAGCACCTGGCCCCACCCACTTCATCTTATCCTTTTAGGCGCCTCCTCTGGCTGCTGGCTGAGAGCTGGGTACAGGCTTGGGTTTATGATGAAGTTTGCGGCACGGAGTTAGATTTAGACTCCAGTTCTTCTAGGAAGTGCCTCCAGGGCCCCACCTGGGAGGGGCTGAGGCAGGAGCCTGGTGGGGGTGGGCACTGGGGGCAAAGGTGAGCCTGGGCAGACCCGCCGCCCCCCCCCCCCCCATGGTCCCGCCACTCACGCAGGCTCCACCCCAGAAGGGGACGCCGCCTTCGATGAAGAGCATCCCCACGCGGCCGCGGCGGACCAGGAGCAGCACGCTGCCGAAGCCCAGGTGGATGAGGCCCACGAGGATCTGCACGGTCTGCGGAGGGGAGCGAGGGCTCAGCCGCGCGGCCGGCTCCACACCGCCCCCTGCCGGCCGCCCTCCCCAGCTTCCGTCAGCGCATGGGCAGAGCGACCATAAAAGACGGTGTCCAGAAAGAAGCCAGTTCCCCGCGGCCTGCGGGAGCCACAGGGCACAGCACCCAGGGTTGCCTCCTGCTTTGTGTTCTGAGCCACGGTCTCCAGCATCCCTTAGCGTGGCTACCTGGTCTTCTCAGGCCTCGGTTCGAGGACTCACATTCCCTGCACCGAATGCCTCACCTGCCCTTCCTCGTGCCTGGACACCCCTGCAGCCTGCAGCCAGCACCTGCTCCTCCAGCACCTTTCTAGTTCAACGTCTGTCACTGGTCCCTGTGCTGCCGCTGCCTCCTGCCCAGCTGAAATCTCAACTTGGACAACAGTGATGACGATGATGATGATTTTGAGAGTTGGTTTACTAGCGCCCCTCTGATCTATTCCCAGAAGTGGGATGGTTTTCCCAAGGGTGGGGACGGGTGGGCTTCTGGTAAGTTCCACCACATTGCAAATATATTGCAATGTTTTTGGTAACTGTTGAATTCTGGAACTGAGCAGCAAGAGATGTTGAAGACCCCTTAATCCAGCCTCTGCCTTGTCCAGGAGCCCCTTCCAGCTGCGCTACTTTCAGACGGGCTCCTTCAGTGACCAGTGGTCACCACCCCCCAACCCAGCGAGGTCCTTCTGTGGGCGGTTCTGAATGGGAACAGCTGGAATTGCATATCCCTTTTCAACATGAGTGCTAAGAATTCGGGTATCTATGGGCATGACCCCTGGAATCTTCCGCCTCCTTCTCCCTTTGGCTGTATGTCTGCCGTCCCATCAGTGTCTTCCTGTGGCACCGTGTGGCACAGCATCCTAGGTGCCAACGTCACCCTCCCTTCCTTGCAGGCTGCCCCCTGCTGCTAGACCACCGCAGCCTCTGCGATTGCTCCCCGGAAGACGGTAGCTGCCACTAGTCGAATGCCTGCCTGCACCACGCACCGTGCTGGGGGTCTCAGAGACGTGATCTCATTTCATCTTAACGTCATGAGGTAGGTATTATCATCCTAATTTTGGAGACGAGGAAACCGAGGCTCAGAGATGTTCAGTAACTTGCCTGAGGTCTCCCAGCTATGAAATGACAGGTCGGCTAACTCCAAAGCTGGTGTTCTCGCTGGGTGGCATTCCCTCACATTTATTTATATTTTCTACTTTTTATGCTTTTCAGCAATTTGTATTTGTCTCATCAAATTCCTTTGTGGGAATCATTTGTTCCCAGGGTCTACTCTGAGGTTTTAGGATTCCAGCAGTTGATGACCCCCTCCGTGTTCATTGCCTCCAGTCCCCTCCTGTACCAGCGGATGTGGTGTAGCTTTTAGGGCAGAATTCTAAATTTCATCATGGTTGAGCCAGAGGCCCTGGAGGCTGCCGAGCAGAGAGGTCAAAAGTAGAACTTTGTGGTCAGGTCATCCTCGGTTACAGGGTGCCACCTAGCAGCTCTGTAGCCGTGGACAAGTGATTCAGCCTTGACAAATCTCAGTTTCCTAATCCATCCAATGGAACTATGGTCTGTGTCTTACAAGGTGGTGCTGAGAATCTATCGAGACAATACATGCAAAGACGTTGGCACGGTGCATGCATCTCCCAGAGACACTTAATAAACAGGAGCTGCCATCAACATCACTGCCATCGTCATCACCATTGCCTAAGCTATGTTTTTATCTTCCACTTGGAGAAACCGAAGCCAAGGGATGAACTGAAGACTATATACCTGTGTGTGTATAAACGAAATAAACAGGAGCCCCTTAGCCTGTCTCTGTCCTTTGCATTCCTATGTAATAAACTGCAACCTAACAGTATGTAAACAAACTGAAACCTAACTAGGAGTATATTTTTTTGTAACGAATAGCTGGGTTTCAGCCAATCACAGACAGCCAAACTTCAGCTAACTGGCCAGAGCATGCTCAAATAAGGCAAATGACTCAGTACATCCTGCATAAATAAGGCAGACGCCTAGCTGTAGCCAATCAGGGGATTTCTCTACTTTGCTTCTGTGTTTGGCTTATAGAATCTTGTTGCTCACACTGCTGGTTGGAACTCTCTGAACCTGTTTCTGAGTGCTGCTGGATTCGCAAATCATTCTTTGCTCAAATAAACTCTGTTAAATTTAATTTGTTTAAAGCTTTTCTTTTAAACAATATGCACATGCACATGAGTATGGGTGTGCATATCCATCTATCTATCATCTAATATTTTATTCCCCCCCAGAGACTGATAACTCAAGGCCATTTGAGATTACGAAAGAGCTCAGAGGCCATCTCTCATGCACTGCCAGGTGGCTGTCACCTACCACACCACCTTTATCTCATTTCCCTCCTTCCTTTGCTCATTATGTCCCAGCCATGTCAACCTTCTATTTCTTTCCTGAACAGCCACACTCATTCCCACCTGAAGGCCTTTTTTTTTTTTTGAGACAAAGTCTTGCTTTGTTGCCCAGGCTAGAGTGAGTGCCGTGGCGTCAGCCTAGCTCACAGCAACCTCAAACTCCTGGGCTCAAGCGATCCTCCTGCCTCAGCCTCCCGAGTAGCTGGGACTACAGGCATGCACCACCATGCCCGGCTAATTTTTTCTATATATATTAGCTGGCCAATTAATTTCTTTCTATTTATAGTAGAGATGGGGTCTTGCTCTTGCTCAGGCTGGTTTTGAACTCCTGACCTCGACCAATCCGCCCGCCCTGGCCTCCCAGAGTGCTAGGATTGCAGGCGTGAGACACCACACCCGGCCTACCTAAAGGCCTTTGTACTTGATTTTCCTCCTACCTGGTGAACCCTCTGGACCCCTCCACTAGCTCTTCCCTTGACTGGCTTCAACCCAGCATCTAGGTTTTTAGCTTTAGCATCATCTCTCCCGAGAGAACTTTCTGTCCACCCTGGCCAGTGTTGCCGCTGCCTGTCCATAATTTCCTACCTCATTCCCCTCTTTGGGGCTACCTTAGTCACTTGTTTACTGGTTTGCTGCCTGCGAGCTCCATGGGGGAAGCGTCCTTGTCTGCCTGGTGTGTGGCTGAACCCTCGAGTCCTCACTAAGTCTTTGTCAACTGCCTGCTTCTCTCTCCAAGGGGTGCACGAGTGCTCGGTGCCGGGGCGCCCACTGCCCGTGCCTCAGGTCAGCTGGAAAGGCTGTTCTTACCCCTAAAGCTTTGGGCTCTCCGGTCAGGAAAGTCTCCACGGGTCGTAAATCAGGCGGCTGGGTGGCCCTTGGCATCTGTGTCCCCAGTGGTGGCTCCTCGAACTGCATGATCCCCGGGGGCTGGCACATGGA
Source organism: Microcebus murinus (assembly GCF_040939455.1). Lineage (NCBI taxonomy): Eukaryota > Metazoa > Chordata > Mammalia > Primates > Cheirogaleidae > Microcebus > Microcebus murinus. Next base: position 14,936,383 of record NC_134107.1, read on the forward strand.
GGTGGGCAGAATGGCTGGAGGGGGGTGGAGGCCGCTGGCACTGCCGGGCGGGATGACGACAAACACCCCGTTGCTGGCAGGAGCGGTGGACATCGTGTGCGGAGAGCCTGGGAAACAAGGGGGAGAGGACGGCGGGCGCGGCGGTGGTGACGCGTTTGCACACAGCTTCTCAGTTTATGAGCAGCCTGCTTACCTGCCCTTGCTTGCTGCAGCCGGGCGCGGGTGGCACCAGGATCTCTGGCCACCGCTGGGGGAGCTGAGACTCAGAGGAGTGCAGGGTGTCTGAGGTGAAGGCCTTCCGGGTGGGGTAAGGCTGAGAATCGAATTCTGGTCTCTGTCCCCAGAGGCCCCACTTTTTTATTTTTTTAATATATTTTTTCCTTATTTTTATTTATTTTTTTCTTTTTCCGCTAGCATATCGAGTGGCCTCCAGAGGCCCTACTCTTACTCTCTGTACTGTATTATGTGGAAAGGACATTTTGGAGGTGTATTTAAATATCCTTCTCTCCCCAGAGAGGGCAAGGAACTTGTCCAAGGACACACAGCTGATTCAAGGTAGAGCTCAGCCAGAGCGCTGGTTGCTTCACCCCTAGACCAGGACTTACCCGTTTGGCTAGTCAAGCAATTGCCATTAATGTAGCCAAGACACGCATAGTTATATGGCTATAACTTTAGGTATGGCTGGTCCGGGCAAACACTTCAGGGATAAACCACCCGTTACCCGGGTGTCAGGAGATGAGTTTACTAGGAAACAGCAGAGTGATGAATCTGCCCGATTATGCAATGAAATTAAAAACAGTCGTCCTTGTCGGCATCAGTGGGGGAAGAGTTCAGCGCACGGCTCTCAGACAGAAGCTGGGACTTGAATCCTGGCCTCTCTCGTTACTCTGAGACCTGGGGGCAAGCTGGTCACCTCCCCTGCCTTGGTTTCCTTACCTGCGAAATGGGGATACTAACACTGGTACCAATCTCATAGGGTTTAGTGTGAACTAGATTGAAAATACATGCACACAAACTCGATCAAATCCATCTGTTACAGTGTGATTTATTATAATGCGATTGGCCTGAGATAGTTTCTTTTTTCTTTTCTTTTTTTTTGAGACAGAGTCTCACTTTGTTGCCCAGGCTAGAGTGAGTGCCGTGGCATCAGCCTAGCTCACAGCAACCTCAAACTCCTGGGCTCAAGCAATCCTTCTGCCTCAGCCTCCCGAGTAGCTGGGACTACAGGCATGCGCCACCATGCCCGGCTAATTTTTTCTATATATATTAGTTGGCCAATTAATTTCTTTCTATTTATAGTAGAGACGGGGTCTCGCTCTTGCTCAGGCTGGTTTGGAACTCCTGACCTTGAGCAATCCGCCCGCCTCGGCCTCCCAGAGTGCTAGGATCACAGGCGTGAGCCACCGCGCCCGGCCGAGATAGTTTCTTAAACATGCGGTAGATTCTCAATGAGTCTGTGAATGCTCTCAGCTGACAAGAGTTCGGCCTCACTGCTCTGGTATGACTGTGCTTGCAACTTGTGTGTTCTTTGGAGAACCTTTGTGCCATTTGTTTTGTGACGGGCCTGACCTATCTCGGCAGACAAAGTAGGCAAGGGCGGCGTTGGAGCCGCTGCAGAGAAACAGAAGGAGGAGGACACACGGGCTCCACAGCAAGGTGGCCAGTGACTGGCGGCACTGGGGAAATGGTGGAGGAAACAGGGTAATAATCTGCTGACGTTTAGGGAGTGGTGGGAGTCATTTGACATTTTTAAGGGCTTACTAACCCAGCTCCCTCCAGCCTGTGAAGTGTAACCAACACGTGATTCTAAGAATGGATCTCCCTAGAGATCACGCTGTGGCTTCCCAATAGTCCTGACCGTGTTGGGCTCCCTTTTCCATGATCTCATGCTGAAATCATTACTAGTAGCTATGCACCTGCTTAGAATAGTTTTAAACTGCTTAGAACAGGATTGGCAGAGAGTAAATATTTTGGGCCTTGTGCAGCTATGGCTTCTGTTGCAACTACAGGACTCCTCTGTCGTAGCACAAAGTAGACATAGACAATACACCAAATGGGGGTGTCTGTGTTCCAATAAAACTTTACCTACAAAGACAGGTGCTGGGCTGAGTTTGATCTGTGGGCTGAAGTTTGTTCTTGGAACACTGCCTGGAGCATAGTAAATGCTCAGTAAACTTTAGCTATCGCTTCAAATGTTGTTTACATGGATTATTTGCTGTGGCTTTAGGCAAGACGTGAAACTGCATTGAGCTAATCTGCATTCCCATAAAATAAGGAGAATGGGGGCTACTCACCCTGCTGGGGTTCACTTTTAAGGTTATGGTTTCAAAATGATGTTGCTAATGATCCTATCTCGTCACGCATCATCATTCACCTCTCTGGAACTTTCTAAATCAATTCACAATTGATTTAGAAATTGAGCCCCACACTATTTCTGTGCTAGTGCCAGGTTAACAAGAGCTTACACTAAACATTTTTTGAGGATGTACTCATTTCTAGGCACTTCAAATATATTATTTTTTGTCTTTACAATAATCCTTTGATACTTCCTGAAAATTTATTTTACAGATGTGATAACCAAGGCTCAGAGCAGTGAAGGGAATGCCCACGGTCAAGTCCAAGTTTGTCCATCGTCAAAGCCCGCATTAGTCTGTCACTCCTCATTGCTGCCTCTAATGGCAGCCAAAACTGTGACTGGCCCATTGTTCCAGGTCTTACATTCTGGGTGCCCTAAAGTTTGGTGTGGCCATGTGACTTGTTTTGCCTAAGCAGACGTGAGTGGAAGTAAATGCATAGCTTCTGGGTGGAAGCATTTAGGTATCAGTGCACGACACTGCAGGGCTCTTTTCCCCTTTCTCACAGTGAATAGTAGTGTTCCAGACAGAGGCTGCCTTAGCCACCTGGGTCCCCAAGAGGAGAGACCCCAGGGGACAGGAACACAAGGAAGAAATAAACCTTTGTTGTGTTAAGCCACAGAGCATTTGTTATAGCAGCATAACCTAGTTTATCCTGACTGTTACGTCCTACAAAAATGAATACATATAGGCAGCGGTCCTCAACTATTTTGGCACCAGGGATCAGTTTCACAGAAGACCCTAACAGGTCATGGAACCGTACTGGGCTGTGGCCTGGGGGTTGGGGACCGCAGCCTATAGGGATAAAACAGAGCCCATATCCTTAAGGATCTTAGAGTTTGGTAAGAGGAGCAAGAGAAATTTGCAGTTCAGTCCAACAACCAGTTACGGAGTGTTTACTATGATTCCCAAGTGTAGGGGCTGGGAGCACAAACATGAATTACGGCTGGATGTCCTGCCCTCAGTCTCACAAGGTGGGGAGGGAGGCTGGTGGAACTCAGGGATGTCTTCCAGGAGGACATGGACCCACAGCAGGGTCCTCAGAGCCTGCTGCCCCGTGACCCCTCCTCCCCCACCCTGTGCACTTTTTTCTCCTCTTTCTCTCTTCGTCCATCTCTTTCTTCTCCCCTACCTGCTGTGGTTTGAATGTGTCCCCCGTCCCTCCAAAATTCATGCTGAAACTCAGTCCCCATGGTGGTGGCATCAAGAAATGGGGCCCTTTTGGGAAGTGGTTAAGTCTTGAGGGCTCTGCCCTCATGAATGGATTGGTGCCTTATAGAAGGGTGGAAGGAAGCTGGCTTAGGCCCTTTTGACCTTCCGTGTTCCGCCATGTGAGGGCACAGTGTTTATCCCTTCCAGAAGATGCGGCAACAGGGTGCATTCTTGGAGGCAGGGAAAGGAACCCTCACCAGATGCTGGACCTGCTGGTGCCTTGATCTTCGACTTCCAGCCTCCAGAACTGTGAGCATGGGTTTCTGTTCCTTATAAACTACCCAGTCTCAGGTACTTTGTTATAGCAGCACAAACGCACAAAAATACTGCCCATTTGGCCCTGCCAGACATATTTGGGATGATTAGACAGTCACTGAGGATGTTGCTAAGGACTGCCTGGCCTCAGAGTCCATGAGCATGGGATGAGAGGGACAGATGGCAGAAGGATGGAGAACTGGGCCGAGGAGGACCCACCTGCTCACAGGCCTTTGGCTTCCTGAGATGTGAACAATAAACAGGTATTGCCCTCATCTCATGCTAAGGGGAGATGGGCATGGATTATTAGCTGTGCTTTAGAGGTGAGGGAAAACAGGTTCAGAGAAGGCAGGTGCCTCCCTCATGGTCACACAGCATTGCAGCAACAGAACTGGGATAGACCCTGGACTCCCACCTCCCAGTAGGAACTCATGGAGTTCATGCAATTCTGGGTGAGAGTCCTGGCTTCATCAGAGTGAGGGGACCAGTGCTTGCACCTCACTCCCGGGAGTAATCCTTCTGAAATGCTCAGTGTGCACACACCAGCAAATTAAAAACAAATGGGAATCATTCATCTGCCAACTTTCCACTTCCCCAAGTACGTTCACTTAAAAAATTGATCATGTAGAATGGCTATTTTAACACCAAAGAGATATGAAGGTCATCATTTTAGGATAAAAGGATAAAACCTTTAAATGGAACAAATTTAACTCAGTGAGCACCTGGCCATTCTGCCCATATAGTTATCGTTTCACCAGCGACAGGTGAACGCTGCGTCCAAGGTCCATGGTGTGGGCAGGTTTGTCACGTCCTGGGTGGGGGGCAGGGGCAGGACCAGGGCCACGACTTTCAGCGGGCTCTTTCTGGGCTCTCGGATCAGAGGGGGCCTGAGTGGCCCCGAGGGGGGCACACGCTTGATTAACAACATCTCTCCCGGGCAGGTGGTGAGACAGTCGGTAACACTGAGACCTCATGATTCTCAGGAGAGGAGAAAACACCTACAAAAATAGGCTGTCTGCCGACAGGCAGGGTAAGTGGAATCAGGAGTGTGAAAGTGTCACGTAGTTCCTGAGATCTGCAGACTCCTCTCTCTCCCCACCCCTCTGTGGCCACCACCAGCGCCGCCGCACCCTGAGGCCAGGGATTGACCCATCGGCCACATGCCAGAGGCCCCCTGGCCCATGCCCCAGCTCTGTGCCACCCAGCAAGAGAATTCTCTTTTTCGTCATTTTTTTTTTCAATCAACCAGCATGCCCCAAACACTGATGCATGTGTGTCAGGGACAGGCAGGTGGAAAATTAGTCCCCTGCCATGGGGAAGGCACCCACCAGGGGAACAGTTGCCTGTGGCAGAGATGCAGAAACACCCCAACGTCAGCAAGGGGCATGCTGTGAAGCGCTGAATGAGCAGTGGTAGTAGCAGCCCCTCACAGGCACAGCCCCGTACAGTTTATAAAGAGCCCTCACCTGCCTGCGACCGTAGACCCTCACAACAGCCTGGTGTAGAGGGTATGATCCAGCCCATCTTGCAGACTAGTAAACTGAGGGCCAGAAATAGCAGTGTGGTCGAGTGGGATGGGCTGAGGGCCGTGAGCAGAGCGGTTAGAGGGGAGTTTCGGCTGAGACCAGGTACTGGAGTAAGTTGTGCTGCAGACGGCCCAGCGGGACTTGCAGAAAGCAGGTGGCAGAGAACATGCTAGATGCCGTTTACACCCTCCCTCACAGAGTTGGGAGTAGGGATTGAGAGTGGATTTGGGGAGAGAACATTTAGAGGGACCTGAGCCGGTGTGCGGACAAGGAGGATGTGTTCTTGTTCACCTAAGACAAGGCAGAGAGGGTGGCTTTAAGGAGACTGCTGGGAGACATTCATACGCATGCCCTGCGTAGTGCACCTGCCAGATTCCTGAGCTGGCGAGGAGTTTTGTTGGGGGCCACTCAGGAGGGAGACCCCCAGAGATGGGGGGCATCTCCACAGAGCCTGTGAAACCCCCTTGCAGAGAAGTCAGCCCGACCCTGCCAGCCTCGGGGAGGGTGCTGCAGCTTGCAACCGCCCCAGGCGGTACACGTTCCCGCCCCTTCCTCTCCTCCCCTGTCATCCAGCTTGGAGAGGCAGAAGGCACAGGTAGCCAGCTGGGAGGAAGAGGGGAAGTGGTGGGAGAAGGGAGGGAAGCCCACCAAGCACCCTCTCACCTGCCATGTGCCTGGGCTGAGAACCGAGGTGCCCAAATCAAGTTAAACGGTACACAAGATTGGGCTGTCGAATTACTAAACCCGGGCTGTTTGTCTTGCGCGAGAGCAGGGAGAAAAGCGATGGGACTGCCCCGGTTTTGTCCTCCTGTGAGATTTACAAGAGGTAATGCCCATCTCAGATCCTAGCAACAGGGCCTGGAATGCAGGAGGCATCTGGTACTTTTAGCTTCTATTATTGTTAAGAACCTTATGGGGTAGGTACTATTATTGCTCCCATTTTGCAGATGAGGAAACTGAGTTTGGGACATTCAGCAATAGGCTGCCCCAGAGGCCAAGGCTGAGCTGCCCCCGGCAGCCAGGACTTGTCTCGTGAACGTCTCTGGGCATCACCTGCATTCACCAGGAGCCAGAAGCGGCTTTGTTTATTCACATGTTGGAGCTGCGGCCTGGGGAGTGTCACCACCCAGAAGAGAGAGGCTCTAAGGAGGGTGTTTTGGACAAAATTCACACAAGCACATCTGGTGGGGGGGCTGTACATCTGCACATCTGGGAGGAGGCAGCTTTGCTTAGCGGTTAAGCTGTAGGCGCTGTGTTAGCCTGGTAAGAATCCACCCTATTATTCCGCCTGCTGCGTGACTTTGGGTGAGTTGCTTAACCTCTCTGGACCTCAGTGTCCTCCTAGGTCAGATGGGTGGCTGTGGGTTTGGTGGGCTGCTCCAGGCTTTGAGGATGCCCCATCTACCTCCCCCACCTGTAGCTGTGCTCCCCCACCCCCTGTTTTGGGCTCCGGCAGGAATTCCCTCCTTCTGTTTAAGTCCCACCCCATGGCATCCACCGGGCTGGATGCTGCGGCCAGGAGCCCTGGCTGGGCCCCTCCAATCTCAGCCCCTCCAGGACGGCCCAGAGCTGCCCCACAGGCCTGAGAGGATGCAACAGACGCCACCACGTGGTGGAGGAGACAGGCCTCCCTGGTCCCTGCACCCTCTAGACCAGGCCACTCCTACCACCTGGCCCTCGGCAGGGTCCCCTCCACCCCACTCTGCTGCCCACTCCCTGCCGAAGGCTGGGGAGAAGGGACAGCCCTTCCCTTTCCTGAGCCTCTGTTTCCCCATCTGTAAATGAGGGGCGAGTCCATATTTGCCCCTAAGCTCCTTCTCAGTTGAGAAGCCCTGCCCGGTCCTTCTCCTCTTTCAGAGAAGGGACGGGCTGGCCGCCTCTTCTGGGTGGGGCTTGCCTTTCTGCCCGACACAGTGCTGGGAGGAGCGGGGGCCAGACTCCATTGCCCCGGGAGGGAGGTTAGGGCCCCAGGGTGTCTGGGGATGCCTGAGTCATCTCAGCCACTGGCTCTGACGACAGAAGACAGGTGGCTGTCCTTTACCACCCCCCCAATTCCCCCCGGCCAGGCCAGGGTCCCCGAGTGGCAGTTCCCTGTCAGGGGTGGCCAGGAGTTCAGACAGCCCTGGGAGCCGTCCTGTCCCTCTTGGTGCCAGGTGGGGGGCACCTGCCGGGGCGGGGGGGGGTGGTCTCTGCCACAGGGATCCAAGTGTCCCTGCCCCATTTCCCCTGTGGTGCCCGGGGGGCGGGCGGGCCGGGCTGACCTCCCCGCAGGGCATCAGGTACTCACCGGGCCGCTGTGCCGCTCAGCTGCGCCCGCCCGCTGCCTCTGCTCTCCCGTGGCCGCTGCTCCTGAGTTCACAGGTTTGCAGGTGAAAACCCCGCTGTTCGTGTGGGGCTTGGAAACCCGCTCTGCTTGCCAGCTGCCGCCTCTGGGAAGTTCTCGGGTCCCTCCCGGCTCTGAGGCCATGAGGGGGCCAGGAAGCTGCCCCAGGACCCACTGGCGTCCCGGCCACAGGGGCCCCATGAAAGCGTCCAATTCCCTTCTCTCAATCTACAGAAGGGGAAACTGAGGCCCTAAGAGGGTAGTGGCCTGCTGGGGTCCCCCCTTCAGTGTCGGAGCTGAGGTGGGGATCCACACGGGCCTTCACTCACCCCCTGCCGCTGGGGAGGGAAGCTCTGAGAGCACCCGGGGCAGCCTGTCTTCCTCCCATGGCGCTGGGCCAGCGTTGGAGGGGAGGGGCAGGGAGCGGAGCGTGTGCGCACGCACATGTGTGTGGACACGTGTGAGTGCGTGTGAGTGTGTGCATGCGTTTTTATGCACGCAGAGTGGTATGCAGGTGGTGTACGTACGTGGAAAAATTTGTACCTCAGCTTCTGGGGTCAGGTTCTCACCAAATAGCCCCGAGGCCTCCGTGCAAAGTCAGGGAGACGGCACAGGACCTGTGGGCTCAAGACGGCTTGGGGAGTCATCTGGAAGGGCACAGCCTGGGCCAGCTCTCGGCTAAGCCAGGGTTGAGGGGTTGCAGTTAGGGCTGAAGTCTCTTTTCACAAATCCTTGACGCTGGGCTGCCTTGTGACTTCCTTTGCCACCGGGCTGAGGCAGAAGTGGGCATGTGTCAGCTCTGACCCGAGGCCTCAGGGGGCCTTGCCTGCTCTGCCCCACCTTGGGGCTCTGCGGCCACGCGGACCATGCCTGGGTGCACCTGCCGGCGGGGGGTGGGGGGTGAGGAGACACGTGGAGCCCGGCCTGGCCGTCCCGGCTGTCCCCGCTGAGGCCCCACACTGCAGCCAAGGCCTGCAGCGTTAGCACGTGAATTTGTACATGGGAAGAGAAAGATTGCTCACACAAAGATTAGGATAGAAAGAAGTGAAAGGTTTTATTTTACTTTCTCCTAATGAGAAAGGGCTTGACACAAGGAAGGAAGAACGGGGTGTTGGCCCTGAAGTCAAGGGAAGGCTGTAAAGGGGCAGAGGAAATTTATTGCTGTGGGCTGATTAGCAGGAGACAGCTGCGAAACTGCTGCGTTTGCTTTTTCCCTTTTTTCTGTACCGCAGGCTGATAACACAAGCGGCTGGCGGCCATCTCTCCTATTCTCAGGGAGACCGGTTTGTCCTTGGAATGTGGTTTTTGTTGGCTTAGGGGTCTTCAAAGCTGTGAAAACAAACTCCTCTTAGACAGAAGATGTTAAGCCCCGGGTGGTGGATCAATCCAAACAAAGGGCAGTTTCGTTGTGAGTTTACCCCTCTTACTTTCTGCTAGACGGTTCATGTTTCTCTGTTAGCTAGTTAGTGAGGCTGGCCTTTCACACAGGGCCTCCTAGCTGGCCTCAGCCGAATGCAAACGCGTGGGTGAGTCCGGCCAAGCCCAGATCAGACCAGGACTGCCCAGGCCACCGATACACTCGTGAGCAAAAGCACATGCTTCTTTGTGGCGTGCCACTGAGGTTTCACAGTTGTTTCGTAGTACTTCTGTGGCCACAGCTGAGTGAAGCGATCCGTTTCTTTACGGTGGCTTTATCCTTTCTCACATCAGCCACCCCACAGGCCTGAGACCAAACAGGCCATGCTGAAATGTAAGAGCCAGGAACAGCTGGAAAAATGGGAACACCAGACTCCAAGCCCAGCTCTAGGCCCTCCCGCTCCTTGCCTGCCCCAGTGCCATCCTGTTGCCCTATTTATCCCTTTCCTTGTCTTCCCTTTTGGGAATGCTGATTCTTTCCTAGTGTTTGCCAGTTTTCAGAATCTCAGGTGTGCCCTAGCAATATCCAAAGATGATCAAAGATTTTTTTTGTTTGTTTTTGGTATTGTTACGAGGCCACCTGTTTCAATCCGTTGCAGGTGTTGATGGTGTTACGACCGTGATGTCCAAATTTGTTCCTTTTATGGCTATGATTTTGTCTTCACGAGAATATCATATAAATGGAACCATACAGTGTGCAACTCTTTGAGATTGGCTTTTTCACTTGTGATAATGCCCTTGAGGTCCAAATTGTGTGTATTGAAAGGAAACTAGAATATATCACCCCTAAATATGCCAAATTATTTTGAGCCGGAGGTAATTAAGAAGCAGCAAATGCAGGAAAATCCCCCCCTACCCCCACCGTTTTCTGCCTAAAGACAGGATGTAAATTCTCCTTAACTGGGGAAGACTCTAGACTCTGATGAGCCCAGAGAGGGCACTGGAGGAGTCTGCAAACAAGCCCTCCATTAGTTTCCTTCCATATATTTGCCTTCCCACAGTTTCCCATCCTTGGAAGCCTAAAACTATTTTCCTTTGTCCTGTCATTTCTCTACAATGTCGTTCTTTGTCGAAGCTGCTGCATAAACCAGAGTTCTAAGCCACCACTTGGAGTTACTTTTCGCTGAGGTTTCTCCTGGGTGATGTGGGCTGCCTAGTTAATAAACTGTTTTTCTCTTGTTAATCTGTCTTTCTGTCAAAGAGCCGCAGCTGAAAACCTGCGATGGGTAGAGGTACAGTCTTCCCTCCCCTACAGCATCAATAGCATGTTCCTTTTCATTGCTGAGAAGTATTCTATTTCATGGATGTAGTGCAGTTTGTTTTTATATCATTCATCCAGTGAAGGGCATTTGGGCTGTTTCCAGTTTTTGGCTAAGGACATTTGGGTACAGGTTTTGTGTTAGAGTAAGTCACATTTTCTCTAGGAGAAATACCCAGGAGCAAGATTGCTGAGTCATAGGGTAGGAACATTTTTACTTTATAATAATCTGCCAAATTGTTTTCCAGAGTGGCAGTGCCGTGGACATGCCCAAGAGCCGGGCCAGAGGCTTCCAGTTGCCCTGCATCCTCACCAGCACTTGGTATTGTCAGCACTTTTTATTTTAGCCATTCTAATAGGTGTGTAGTGATAGTTCATCATAGTTTAACAGCTAACGAACGATGTTGAACATCTTTTCATGTGTTTATTTGCAACCTTCCATTCTCTTTGCTAAAGTGTCTGTTCAAGTCTTTTGGCCATTTTGTAATTAGATTGTTTTCTTATTATTGAGTTTAGAGTGTTCTTTAAATATTCTGGAAACATGTCTTTTTCAGATATATGATTTGCAAGTATGTTCTCCCAGTCTATGACTTTTCATCTTCTTAATAGGGTCTTTCACAGAGCAAATGTTTTTTTCATTTTGATTAAGTCCAATTTATTGATTTTGTTTTCTTCTGTAAATTGTATTTTTGGTGTCATGGCTAAGATCTCTTCACCTTACTCTAGGTCACAAAGATTTTCTCCTACGTTTTCTTCTAAAAAGTTTTAAGTTCTGTTTTAAATTTAGATCTATGATTAATTTAGAGTTAATTTTTGTATAAGGTATTAGGTTTAGATTGAGATTTTATTTTTTGGCCTATGAATGCCTGATTTTAGACAACAATTGGTTAAAAAGACTATCCTTCCTCCATTGGGTTGCTTTTGCACCTTTGTCAAAAATCAGCTGGTGTACTTGTGTGGGTCTATTTCCAGACACTCTCTTTTCCACTGATTTATGCCAATACTATGCTATCTTGATCACTATAGCTATATAATGTCTTAAAATCAGATAGAGTGATTCCTCCAACTTATTTTTATTTTTCAAAATTGTTTTGGATATTTAAGTTCCTTTGCCTTTTCATATATATTTTAGAGCTAGTTTGCCTATATCTACAAGGAATCCTGCTGGTATTTTTATAAGAATTGCATTCAACCTATATACGAATTGGGGAGAATTGACGTCTTTGCTATGCCCACATGCTACATCTCTGTTATTCATGTCTCCTTTTGGTTTAGCCTTCCTTTGTTTCTATTTGAAAATATAAGCTTGTGTGTATGTATAATAGCTGTAAGAGTACACAAAATTTATATTTTTCCCTTTCTCATACAAAAGTAGCATGCTGTATATATTATTCAGTACATTGCTTTTTTTTTGTTTGTTTTTTTGCTATTTTTCATTTACAAACCTATCCTGCAGATCACTCTCAGCAGACATAGAGATCATCCTCGTTCCTCTTTATAGCTGCCCAGGACTCTGTATGCGGGTGTACCACGGCTTTAGTCAGTGCCCTAGTTCTCTACTGAGGGAAATTTTGGATGTTTCCAATTTTATTTTGTGTGCTGTCTAATTTTGTGCAGTTATTAATAATGGTGCAATCAATTAGCTGAGTGGGTCCTAATAGGATTGAATGGGAAGGTCACTGCCCTGGGGCTCCCGGAGGTGGGAGCATCAGTGTGGGGTGGGTGTGCCTAGTGAGCACCGTTTCACAGCCCTCACATGTGAGTGTGTGCACGCGTGTGCGCGCGCGTGTGTGTGCGCGTCTGTGTGTGAATGTGTGTGTGTTTATGCAAGTGTGAGAGTACGTGTGAGAGTGTGTGTGTGAACATGAGTGCGTAAGAGTGTGAGTGTGTGTGAATGAGAGTATGTGTGTGTGAGAGTGTGTGTGTGCGAGTGTAAGAGGCACTGCCACCCTCTCGCGTGGCGCCAGGCATGTGGCTCCCATCATCCCAACGATGTGGCCTGTTGTCAGCTGGAGCCAGACGTCGGAGGAGGGCAGAGGGACAGAGAGAGAGGAGGGCGGGAGATGGGGGGGTGCTCTCTGTAGCTGGCTCTGTGGGCTGAAAGGTACATGCAGGGGGCGCTGCTGGTCCGTAGGGCACCTTTGTGGGAGTGAGGACAGGTACCCTTTCCCTAAGTAATAGTATCATTTAAGTGCCATTGCACAACCTGATCAGCTCCCTGTCTGGGGCGTGGGTGGGGCACGCCTTTTGCAACCCCCACCCCACACCCAGGAATGCTGGGCCACATGCACCACCAGCCGGCACCGTGCACACTCTGCACTGCTCTCCCGCCTTCTTGGGGGGAACCGTGTCAGACTTAGAGTTGGGGGCAGGGCAGGAGTCGGACCTCCACAAATTCCACGGCCCAGGCACTGATTTAGAACTGGTTTCTCAATACTGAGCACACACTAGGAGCCACGAAACAAAAACGCACCCTGCGGTTCACCCAGGTTAAAAGAAACTGAGAGCCAAGTGGAAATTATTTATGAATTTAAAAAAAAGGCATCAATAATGAACAAAAATGAAGCTTAGTAGTGAAGGGGACGGAAATGGTTGTTCGTTTCAGCCTCGCAACAGCTGTAGCGGCATGGTCACGGGGTTTCGGGGAGTAGGAAAGGTTCTGCTGCAGTGGCTCCTCCGTGTTATCAAGGCAGGCATCGCGTGTCATCTATCTCTGGGCAAAATTAGCTCTATGTTGGTATATGGGTTGAGGGAGTACATTGTTGGTGTAGATTGGGTTGGCAGGGCTGGTGGTAGCATCAACAGGGCCAGTGGTAGTGTAGACAGGGCTGCTGGTAACATAGACAGGGCCAGTGGTAGTGTAGACAGGGCCAGTGGTAGGGTTGACAGGGCTGGCAGTAGCATTGACAGGGCTGGCGGAAGGGTTGAAGGGGCCCGTGGTAGCATTGGCTGGGTTGACACCGAACACGTTTGAAAACGCCGTTGTGTTCTGAAAGACAAAGGACATGAGGCCATCATCTTCCTCTGTAGTGAACTGCAAGAATGGCCACAAAGTCTTCCCCTTCCTGTTTCCATATCCTTGGGTAGACCCTCCCTCCCTGATGTGGGACTGGGTCAAGTGACTTTCTTTGGGCAAGGGAACGATGGCAAATGTGACACAAGCAGAGATCTGCAAAATGTTTTCCTGCTGGGGCTTGCTCTCTTGTTGTTCTTTCGAACACTGAACATAGAGAAGCCTGGGCTGGCCCCCTACATAGTGCGAGACAAGTGGCCCGGTTGTCTCTGTTGACAGCCAGCTTGCCAAAGGCCAACATGCAAGTGAGACCATCCCCGATCATCCAGCCTGGGCAACTCAGAACCAACTTCAGACTCATGGCGAGCCCAGCAGAGGTGAGCAGACCCAGAGAGTCTTGAGCTGAGTAAGTGGTCATTGTGTGAGCCGTTAAGCGCTGGGTTGTTTGATATGCACCAGAAGCTAATTGACACAGAAATTGGTAGTTAGAAGTGGGGTAACAAAAATCCAACACAGGCATTGGTTTTGGGACTGGGTAGCAGGTGGGGCTGGAGAAGCCGTGAGCAAGGCCCTAGCAAAGGCTGGAAAAATGGTCATTTCACTGCTGGAAAAGGCCAGAAAAGGGGAGAGGAAACCGCCCCGGCAGTCGGGAGCAATGGTCACCCAAGCTGTGTAGTGGGGGAGCACTGTCCCATTTGGAAGACAAAACAATCTATCTAATTGCTTTTGGATTTGGCTAAGGACATGGTCGGGCAGAATCATGGAAATGTCACTTGGGTGCTCCTAGCTGCATATGATAAAGTACTGAAAGAGAGAGAGCAGATAATGAAGGAATGAATTAGTTTTTTTAGTAGAGGGACTATAAAAGGTCCAGGACTTGATTAGTTAAAAAACAAGATTGTCTATTATTTCCAAGGTCCCCAACAGATAAATGATATTTGAAGTAAAACTAGGCCTGAGAACAAAGATCAAACCAAAGATGTGTCTATACAAACTTTTGTCAAGACTTTTTTTTTTTTTTTTTTTTTTGAGATAGAGTCTCACTCTGTTGCCTGGGCTAGAGTGCCGTGGCATCAGCCTAGCTCACAGCAACCTCAAACTCCAGGGCTCAAGGGATCCTCCTGCCTCAGCCTCCCGAGTAGCTGGGACTACAGGCATGTGCCACCATGCCCGGCTAATTTTTTCTATTTTTAGTAGAGACGTGGTCTCGCTCTTGCTCAGGTTGGTCTTGAACTCGTGAGCTCGAAGGATCCCCCACCTTAGCCTTCCAGAGTGCTAGGATTATTGGTGTGGGCCACCATACCTGGCCTTTCAAGACTTTTGAAAGCTACAAGGTAGTGCCTGTTAGATCCTGACAGCTAGACAGAAAGAATTCTGAGAATCTAATGAGTTTGATCCCATAGAAGCCTAATCCCAAAATAGGTGGTAGATTTAGAGAGAGGGGCATGTCTAGAACACAGTCTCAGGAGTGGCTTTTGTCAGATGGTGAGAGCCATAATCTGATATATTAAACACCCTCGGAGTTTTTAAGGAAATTGTATCAGCAAAAGGACTACCAACTTAGACCAAACATGACTGAAATTGCTTAAATTGCAAAAAGACTTTTGGGTCCCACTTTCTTAATACAGGAAGTAGGTTGAGAGAACTACTTATCTTTTTCAAGATGGAAAAGATGGGAAAAATTTCTTTCATTCTTCTTTTTTTTTTTTCTCTGAGAGACAGGTTTCCTCTTTGTTGCCCAGGCTGGAGTGCAGTGGTGCCATCATAGCTTACTGCAACCTAAAACTTCTGGGCTCAAGGGATCCTCCCACCTCAGTCTCCTGAGAAGCTGGGACTACTGGCATATACCACCGTGCCCAGTTAATTTTTTTTTCTCTATTTTTAGAGATGGGGGTCTCACAACATAGTCCAGGCTGGTCTTGAACTCCTGATCTCAAGCAATCTTCCCAGCTTGGCCTCCCAAGGTGCTAGGATTATAGGTGGGAGCCACCGTACCCAGCCTGATGGGACATTTCTTATGGAGAAAAAAAAGAAATAGTTCTGAGGGTGGAGACAAGAGGATAGAGTCAAGATGTTGGAGAACAATGGATTAGGGATCCCCTCCCAGGAAGCAGTGGAGAATAGTGGTCTGGGTAGACTTTTCTAGAGAGGCAGATTGACCCGTAATCAACAAATACTCCTGCCCCCAGGGTAGGACAATATTTGCCCCCTAGGATTTCAGAATTATGGAGCAGTGACTGTCCCGTGCTTCCTGTTCTTCCTCTTATTGAATGGGAGGGTGTACTGCAGTTACCCTGTTTTTGTCTCACTAAAGCATGTTGGATACATGGAGCATGGAACTTGTTTTTAGTTCATAGCTTTCTGGATCCATAAGACTCACATCCCCAAATACTCAGTCACATCTGGACCTGATTTGGGTCCTGGACGTCGAGCCTGACGCCATAATTGGATGGGATGTTTGAGCATCCTGGGATGGGGGTGAGTGTGTTTTACATGTTGGATAGGTGTGAGTACAACGATCAAAAATTGCGGTCTGGGGGAAGACCGTCATAGACTGCAGTACTGGCCAGACATCCTGATGTTCATGAGCCTTTGCTGGGTGGCTTTGTAGCTCCTCTCCTCAAGAGGTAGAGCTGTTTCTCCACTCATGGAGTCTAGGCTTGGCCATGTGACTGGCTTTGGCCAGCGAGACAATAGAAGTGTGACACAAGCAGGGACTTCAAGCTGCTGGCCTGTCAGGGCTTGCCATGTCTTGCTGCTCTCCTCCCAGCCCCGCGCGAGGAAGCTCAGGCTAGGGAACTGGAGGATATGATGACACATGGAGCAGAGGGGACCTATTCCACTAAGGCCCCTTTAGGCCACCCAAGCCCAAGCCTACTTGCGGCTGGATGCACATGCAAGAGTGAGTCCATCTGAGACCAGCAGAAGAGCTGCCCACCCGTCATAACCCCAACTGATGATGCTCAGAATCAACAGCTAAATAATTGGTTGCTGTTTTAGGTGGCTAAGTTTTGGGGTAGTTTGTTATGCAGAAAACACTGAGACACCCTCTTTCAGGCCTCACTTCTCCCCATCTGTGGGCACCTCTTGCTACAGCCCCTCAGAGCACGCTCTGATTCCTGGAACAGAGCCCAACACTTACCCCAAATTTCTTGCAGCAGACAGCCTGGCACCCAAAATGTGAGACCACACATGTGAGGATGAACTCCAGGAGGGCGAAGGGGAGGAGACCACCAGGAATTGCCTTTACATGCACCTAGAGGCAGAGAGGAATAGGAGGCTTTTTGTCCTTGGGTTTGACTGTCTGGGTGACAGTTCACATGTGGAGGGGTCCTCTTAGGCAAGCACCACATGTCTCATCTGGAAGGCCCGAGACCCTCTTGGCATGGGGCACCTTGGGGCAGATGCTAGGGGCGTCCCTCTCATACGCCCTGGCCTCACCCCCTTAGTGCACACTGGCCTGACTTCCTGCTGCCAGCACCTGCATTTCTCTGCTGTAGGGCTCTCTCTGGACTCTGGGGCACACTCCGGTGTTGGCACAACAGATTTGAAATTCCAGGGAATCAATGCCCCATGAGAGCAGCCTCTATCCATGCCTGTCAGGGTTTGGAGTGTCAATACCCCAACTCCCTTCCCTCTTAGGCTGGTGTATGCTTGCCCTCCAAAGTTAACTCCCAAAGTCTGCTTCTGGGAGGAAGCCAAACCAAGACACACCTCAACAAGCACACTAGCCAGGTAACTGTGTGTGAGGGGCTGGGTATCCTCAGCTGGGGTCAGGGGATGGCCCCCACTGGGGTCAGCATCATTGGCTCTGCCAGCCTCCTGCGATCTTGCCTGGTGCTGCCCCTTGGCAGCTTGGGAATGGGGGCCTCCAAGTGTCAGGGGCTTCTGCCATGACGGGAGCCAAGGCAGGACGGAAGGGGCCCCACAGAGCCCAGTGTGCTCCAGGCCTGGGCCCCACCCACAGTAGGCTGGGAGGTTCGGGGAGATCCCTTCCTCATCCCATATGTGCACCCTTGCTCTCTGCAGCAGAGGGTGGGGAGCGCGACGTTTGGACCAGTGCCTGTTGCAATCCAAAGCACGAATGCTACACTACACTCACATGCTCCTTCGTGACAGGGGGCCTGACTGCCGAATGACCACTTTTAGGATTTGTAGCTGTTGCTGCTCTTGATTCCCCATGACCACAATCCACCCCTTGTTGGGACACTTGGTTGCATCATGCTGGACTCCAGAGGCCAGCGCCTTGCCTGGGTTTGTGGTTTGCTGCCATGTCATCTAGACCCTGTTATACTGGGTGGATCAGGCTTCTTCTCAGGGCCTGCAGGGAGCTCTCCCCTTGGGGACAGCCCTCACCCCTGTAGACAGGTCTAAGACCCTGTGCCCTGCCAGCCTTCCCCGGCCTGCTTGGTTAGTCCTGAGCTAACGGTGGAGCAAGTTACTCTTGATCTTGTTCTTCAGGTCTCCTCAAACCTGTGTCAATGTTCCAGATGTCCTTCCCGTCTTTCCCTGCGTGCTGCCTGACTTTCAGCTGCGTCACTTTGCCTGGGGCCGCAGAAGGCTGCTTTGCCCACAAACACTGCAGACTGGGAGCTCATGCCTCTCGGGGGAGTTTTCGCTGAACGACTGAGGGAGTCGATGGACAAATACCCCAGCTCCCCTGCCCCGGCAGAGCGCAGGCTAAGGCGCGTATTGTTCACTGTCTGCCAGGGGCCAGCAGGATGAAGCTCCAGCGGTAACTTGCTTGTTGAAACCCTTTAGCATGTGGCCTCGACCCCTTGCTTGCCTGGCGTCCTCCCTCCTCTGCTGGGTCTCCTGGGATAACCTCTGAAACACGTGGCACCTGACTCCTCATCTCTGCGTCTCTTCTGGGGGCCCCAGAATAGGGAAACAACCGAGCACCAGCACCTCCTGTCTGGGTGAAAGGCTGTTCCTCCACAGTTTCCTGGGGTAGGTGATCTTGCGACTTTGAGAGTGGCGGCTGCTCAGGCTGCTGACCTGGGCGCCTGCTGCCTCCGAGCAGGAAATAGAGTAGGTATGAGGAGGGGTCAGACAGCGTCACCTCCCCGAGCCTTGGTGTCCTCACTGAGAAATGCGTTTATCATGGCTGCCTCGGAGGTCACTGGGTTTTGATAAGGGTTAAATAATTTATGGACACGGTGGTTGTCACAGGGGGATGGAATTCTGCAGCAATTCCTTCCTGCCCTGGAGCCTCATAAGCCCTCCCGGACCTTCGGAAGCATGGGGCCCTGGCAGTCGTGGATGCTCACCATCTCCAGGTGGATAGCCAGATCCGCAATGGTGAGGAGGATCCCGGCCAGGGACGTGAGCGCGCTGATGATGTTGGTGGCGATGCTGCCATTCACCTGGAGGAGACGGAGGGAGAGGAACCGGTGAGCTGAGTCTGCAACCGGCTTGTGGGGACCCCAGGAAGTCAGAGAAGAGGGACACAAGGGCAGAAAAGAGATGGTCAGGCAGGAGGAGAAGCCAGGGCAGTGAGGTGAGAAGGTAATATTTCACTCACCGTGCAGAGTCCTTTTAGGGCAGGAGCTGGATTTGTTTGAGGAAATACCTTGCTAAGCAGCGGAGGGGTAAGAAATGAGATTGAGAAGGTTGCACTGGGAAGAGACAAGGCAAGGGTGCTGAACTGCTCGGCAGAAGAAATGAGCAGGGATTCCAGGCTTGCCTTGGGAGAAGGGAGTCGGGGAGACTTGGTCCCGTGGTGGCAGGCTGGGCCCTGGGCAGGATTGGCTGGGGAAGGTTTTCAGACCCAGAATGCCTAATATTCAATTTTAAGGGATCTTTTGCTCAGTGTTGAGAGCCTGAAATCCTCCAATTACCGACTCTCCATTTCCTGCTCAAGCTGGTTCTCTTTAGGGGGGTTAAGGAGAGGGAGACAGGGAGAAAACGAAGAATAAGGGACCATGCCCCCCGTTTGGGCTGAGGCCAGGGCAGCTATAAGACACAGAGTGAGACTGAAGTTTAAGGTCCGAGCAAAAGAGGGCTAGGAGACCCCCAGGGATCGGCTGGCATCTTGCAGAGGGCATTGGACTTCCCAGAGGATGTGGAACAGGGCTTGACCCAGTCTTGTTGGGACATTAGGGACAGTGTGAGCTGAGCTGACATTGGAGTGCCAGGAGGTTTCTGCTCCTACCTAGGGGGCTGAGGTAAGGAAGACTGTGGGGCCACAGACATTTGCCTTGCAGACTGGGGATTGGTAATTGGGAACCCCTAACCCTGTCAGACAACCCAGGCCGTGGCTGACCCATGACTTTGCAATGGAAAGGCAGAAGAGAGATGAGAAGCCATGCAGAGCAGGTGCAGAGAGGGAAGAGGGACATGAGAAGGAGGGAGATGAGAGTAGGGCCACCACGGAGCTCAAAATCTATCCCAGAGCTTCTTAGAGGCTGCAGCAAAAACCAAAACATGAACACATATTAATACCATGCTGGATGTTGACACAGTGAATGACATTCCCAAGGGGCAAGAGAGCCCTGGGCCCTGTGCCCTTCACTGGGACTCTAAATTGTTCAAGGCAAATATTTCTCTCACTTTTCTAGATCTAGCCAAAGCGGAGGGTGAGAAATACCTTAAAGATGTGGCTGAAATGCAAACACATTTCTGCGTGGCCCAGGCTTGGCTTTCTGCTTAATTCAGAGCACCCATAAGTCATCGAGCTGTGGATACTCATGAGTATCCCAAAGGCTGAGTTTTTGAGTAGTAGAATGCAATAGGTAAACAGAGAACAGCTTTGGAAGCAGAGAGCTCTGGGTTCAAATCCTGGCTCTGCCATGTGCTCACTGTGTGATCTTGGGCAAGCCACCTGACCTCTCTGTTCCTCAGTGCTCTCATTTGCAGAATGGGGATAGAATTTCATAGAGTTGTGGGCACTGGATAGAATAAAGTATGTAAAAGCACTGAGCTCAGGGCCAGAGCCAGGCCACACAGCTACCTCTTTTCTCATGTTTGGTAGAGAGCCACATTCTAATATTCAGGGACCATCAAAGATGGTATTGTGACTCACCATGCAAGTGCTCTTGTCCTTTTCAGCCCATATGGAGAGGGATCCAGATATAATAAACTACATAGACAAAAACAAAACAAAACAAGAGTGAGCAGTTGTGCAGAGTGTTAAAAAAGACAACCACCTCTTCAGAGATGCATTTCTCAATCTTTAAGTTCCATACACCTTGTCTCACAAAGTGTGCAAATGTGTTTGTCTTCTCAACGTCTTTACTGTCTCGATGGTTAGGCACCCAATATACTAAATACTGTGACACTCCAACTCCTGTGTGTCTAGGCTAACACCATTCTTCCCCCTAAAAACCTGACTTTTGTTCCAGGATGCCGTAAGTCTCATTAGTATTATTTTTCGACTGACCCCTTCGAGCCCACTGCCTGGGCATATCATTGCCAGACTCACTTATGGCTGATCGGGCCTCACACTGCCCTGCGCTCCACTGTGATCACGGCAAACCAGGGCCAGGGGAGGGTGGTGGGTAGAGCCTTGGGAGGTAGGAGACCTGGGCTCCTGCTCTGCCTTTGCTGCTTGCTATGGTCCTGGACCCAGGCTGGGGGACCTAACTAGCACTTGATGCTGTGAGGCAGGTGATGGGCACGTGAACACCAGAGGCAGTAAGAACTCGGTCCTGTCATGAGAGCCCTGAGCTGAGGGGTCTGGGCATGAGACCTTCCTCCAGCACTTTCTGGCTATGAGGATGCAGTCGTAGTACCTCATCTAACCTCAGTTTGGCAAATAGGCATAGATAATGATGCCTGCCCTCTCTACCTGCAAGAGTGCCACACAGTTCAAGTGGGAGAATAAGGGTGGCATTTTCAATGGGGAGGACAGGGACACTCAGGGGTCTTACTAGCTCTCTTGAGCTGTCCCTCAAAGGAACTCATTTCCTCTGTCATTGCAGAATCCTAGAAGGCAGTAAGGCTTGGGCAGAAAGGGCAGACTTGGGGCTTGCTGGGAAGCTGCCCCAGGGCTCTTGGCAGAGGATGGGAGCAAGAGGCTGCTGTGATTGTCACACCATGTGGCTGTAGCTCAGCCCTCCAGCTGTGATTTTTTTGCCCATAGATGGGACTTGATTGTGTTCAAGGTGTCTCCCCAAGGGACAGGTATTCTTATCACTATTGTGTGGGAAAAACAATAGACCTCCAAGCCCAGGTCACCAGGGTGATAAGTTAGTTTAAGATCTGGCCAAATGTAACAAAATCTTACATTTTAAGGGCAATATTGAAAACTCCAAGTCTGTAGTCAAGGAAAAGCATATTTTATGGACCTGATCTGAATTTATCGTACTTGTGAATTTATGTTTTATATGTTAATCTTCCTAGGGCAAGATATTTGACATCTTTTGCATCTTTTTAGTCAACCAAGTATGTAGCAATCAACAGGTTTGTCAAATGAACTTCAGAAATATCAGGTCTTAAAATTACCCAATGGATTAAGGCAGTTAGTTGACATATCTGATGAACTTGTGACAGTGCTGGAGACCCAAGACATCAAAGCTGAAATTGATCTGGGGTACGTGTGGAAGGCCACCTGTCCAGGCACCGCTGCCCTGCTTTCTAGCCAGGCAATCTCCTTGAGTTACTACTATTGAAGCTGCTTCAACCTCCTCATTTGTAAAATGACCAAAGTATTAGCTCCTACTTATACTACTTTTTGTTGGGATCATTGAGATGCTGTATGAGAAATATTTGTAAATGGTGAGGTGCTTTAAAAACCTGCATTGTGATTGACCCATGTCCATTTGGAAGGGATCTTTGAACTGGATGATATGAAATCCTAAAAATGATTACCTAATCTCAGATGGCTGAGTCCAGGGGACTTAAAATTTGGCTGAAATCTATTAATGCAGGAAGTGGAGTATTAGCCAGTACGATAAGATAAGGAAACAAAATAAAAACATAGAAGGATTAAAAAGGAAGAAACGACAAGGTTATTATTAGTAGGTGATGTGATAGTCTGCACAGAAATTCCGAAAGATCCTATAAGCAAATCACTAGAATTAAGAAGAAAGATTGACAGTTTAACTAGACATAAGATCAATGTGCAAGCATTAATTGCATTTTCACACACCAGGAGTGAGCATTTTGAAAACATAATTTTGAAATATATTTACAAAAGCAAGAAGAACAAAAAAATTTAGGGAAGAATCTAAAAAAACATACATACATTGTTTATGAAGGATTTGACCGAACTTTGTTGAAAGACATTAAAGCAGACCTTAGATGGAATGACAGGCCATATTTATAGATCAGAAGAGTCAATATCACAAAGATGTGAATTCTTCCTAAATTGATATGTTGATTCAGAATGAGTTCAATCAAAACTCGATGCGATTTTTTATGGGACATGAAATTTAGATGGATGATCAAAGGCCAAGTTGAGTTTAGACACTCCTGACTGAAAAGTAAAGAATTAAAGGAAATTCTAGATACCAAGATTTGCTGTAAAGACATAGCATTTAAAACAGTGTAACATAGTTGTGGGGACAGAGAAGGAAACACATGGAACAGAATGGAGATCTTGGAAACAGACTGACACATCTACAGATCTCTGACATGTGACTGGTGGCTTTGTAGGTAAGTGGAGAAAGGACAGACCAGTTGATAAATGACACCAGGACAATTGCTTATTCACAGAGAAAAAAAACCCTGGACTTTCACTTCATAATATAAACCAGAATCAACCCCTTATAGATTAAGAATATAAATATAAAAAGAAAACTTTAAAAATTTTAGAAGAAAATATAGAAGAATATCTTTATGACTTTGAATAGGAGAAGATTTCTTAAGACACAAAAAAGATTAAACCATAACAGTTTTGACAAATTAGACTACATTAAAATTATGATTTTTCTGTTCATCAAAAAATCAAAAGATACCATAAAGAAAGTAAAAGGAGAAGTCAAAAAACTGGAAGAAGACATTTGCAGCACATAACTAACAAGGGAGAAACATGAATTATTGATGAAGAACCCCAAAGAATACAATAGAAAAAGACAAGGAACCCAATAGAAAAATGAGCAAAGAAGCAAACTGGCATTTGATAGAAAAGAAAGAGGAATGGTCAATGGATACATGAAAAGATGCTTAACTCATTGACAACCAGAGAGATGAAAGTTCAAACCACAGTGTTACACTCACCAGATTAGTGGATGTTTATAAGTTGGACAATATCAGATTTGAGGCAGCCTGTGGAGCAGTAAGAACTCATACTGCTGATGAGAATGTCGATTTCTATGAACTCTTTGGAGGACAATTGACTCTACCTAGCACAGCTGAACTGTACAAATCCCATACCCGGCCATGCTACCCTTAATGGCAGTCTAGAGAAGTACTTCTCAAACTTTAAAGCATACAAGAATCCCCTGGAGATCTTGCTAAAATTCACATTCAATGGGCAAGATTCTGCATGCCTCACAAGCTGTCAGGTGAGGCTGCTGGTCCAAGGACCACACTTTGAGTAGCGAGGGTTGGTCGACCTGTGCTTGTTTATCTTTTTCACAAATAGATTTCCTTACAGCCGCCCTCCTAGGAGCTCCAGGGAAGTCTCCATGCAGTTAGATGCAACTGACAGGGGAGTTCTGGTTTCCTCAAGCCCCACCTGGCTGTGGCATGGTATCTCAGGGCACACCTAGGGCCACGCACCGCATGCTAGCCTGGGTGGTCCTGCCCACATGGTCTAGGAAGCACACGCGAGCAGTCACAGGGGCATAGTCTGTATTGCACAAAACTACAGGCAATCCAAATGTTGGTCAACAGGAGAATGGATAAATACATTATAGTGTGATACTATATGTTAGTGAAAACGAATGAACAGCTGCTTGCAGCACAGATGAATCTCCCAAATGAAATGTCCAGTGGAGGAAAAAGCTAGCGGCATACAGATATAGCATGATTCCATTTATATGAGTTTGCAAATATGCACAACCAAGCCATGCATTGTGTAGTGTTGTATGTGGTTGGACTACAAGAAAAGGCAAGGGAATGATGAACACAAACTTGAAAATAGTGGTTGCCTCGGGGCAGGGAGAGGATACTCTTACAGATTTTATTTATATAACTGTTGGTGTTGCATTGTTTTTTAAGTTAGGTGCTGGATACTGGATGCTCATTTTTTAAAAATTTAATTTTTTATTATTTTTATTATTCATTTATTTATTTTTGAGACAGAGTCTCACTTTGTTGCCCAGGCTAGAGTGAGTGCCGGGGCATCAGCCTAGCTCACAGCAACCTCAAACTCCTGGGCTCAAGCAATCCTCCTGCCTCAGCCTCCCGAGTAGCTGGGACTACAGGCATGTGCCACCATGCCCGGCTAATTTTTTTCTATATATTTTTCTATATATATTAGTTAGCCAATTAATTTCTTTCTATTTATAGTAGAGACGGGGTCTTGCTGTTGCTCAGGCTGGTTTCGAACTCCTGACCTTGAGCAATCCACCCACCTCGGCCTCCCAGAGTGCTAGGATTACAGGCGTGAGCCACCACGCCTGGCCAATTTTTTATTATTTTTAATTGCGGTAAAATACAACATAAAACTTACCATTCACCTTCGGGTGTGCAGTGCACTGGCACCAAGCAAATTCACATTGCTCTGCGATACCACCACCATCCTCCTCCAAAATGCCTTTCATTGTCCCAGACTGAAACTCTGTCCCCATTAAACACTAACTCCCCACTACCCCCTTTCCCCAGTCCCTGGGAAAACCACCGTGCTACTTTCTGTCGCTATGAATTTGACTATTCTAGGTACCTCATCTAAGTGGCATCATACGCGTGGGTGTTCATTTTATTATTGTTATTTAAACTCTACAACATTATACACACCCAGTGGTGTGCCAACAAACATTTAACACCCACCTTGTGAGGCGGCAGGGGTTCAGGGAAAGGCCCTGATTCGGAGCATTTGTTAATTTTCACAGTGTATACATACCCAGGATGGCCAGTTTCCTGCTACCAAATGGCTTGACAGCCCTTTTACATGATGCCTGAAAATGTTATAATTAGCTCTCATGCGTGGTAGGTAGATGCTGTCTCTAGCACACAACTTTATGCACTCTGAGTTGCATACGTGCTGTTTCATAAAAAGAGAACCCAGAGAGAGTGGAATAGTTAAAGCACAGGGTTCCGAATGGGCTGGGGGGTGCAGCCAGGGCACGGGGTGGCGGTCGGGTCCTTGACCCTTTGCTACACCTGCAGAGTGAGGTGGCTCTAGGCTATGCCGGTCATATTACTGGGAATGGGATCCCATGCTCCTTATTCCTCTGCTTTCTTTGAGTCCCCTGCTGGTGCCCCAGGAAGGAGACCACATGGCCTTGTACTCACGGACAGTCCTCCCCAGACCGGGTACCCCGACATCCCAGTCATCGTTCGATTGATATACAACGCAGGGTTGATCGCAGCGAAAAAGTGCGTCAGGCCGATGAGGATCTGGACAGCCTGCCGGGGAGAAAAGTCACCGTGAGAGAACAGACGCGGGTGGGGGCCGGAGGGCTGTGCAGCTGCACTCTGCAGCCCCAGATGCACCCCAGAATCTCCCCAGGTGTGACTGGATTGGGACTGCCCGCAGACCAACTGGGTCAAAATCTCTGGGGGTGGGGTCCCTGCCTGGGTCTCTTCCTAAAGCTGCACAGGTGGCGCTGATGTGCACTCAGGGTCGACAACCACAGGCAAGTGGAAAAGGGGTGACTGTTTAGCACGCAGGAAGAAAGAAACATCTGCCCCTCAAACCGATCCCACAGGCGTGCAGAGATAGGCCGGGCTGGGGCACCAAGCCTGGGCATTGGCGGCAAACCACTTGCGTCCTGGCTGCGGCGCTGGCCGGCCGTGTGGCCTCCGGTGAACGCCCTCTCTGTGTTGTAGTCTCTCTGTTTGCAAGTTGGCGATCCCAGCATCTGGCTCGCAGGGGCGTCGCAGAGATCAGGACTGTGTGTGAAGCTTGGAGGCCAGTTCCTGGCGTGTGGCAGGTGTTTCGATGCCCTCCATGACACCACTGCTGTCCCCACACCCCATGTCCTCTTTTCTACCCTCCTTGCAATGTGCCCACAGTGCCCCTTTGCAATGGGCACAGTAGGGGGTGCTTTGTCCCCTTCAGGGCCTGTGTCCTTCCTCCTCCCTCTGTGCTTTTCCTCCACTGCTACCTGTGTCTGAAATCTACTTATTTTACTCTCATCCTGCTGAAGTCCTATTTTCCCCTTAAGGATCAGCCAAAGCCTCTTCCTGACCTCCTCCCCATTCAAGCTGAATCCCTTCCTGTTTGGAGTCCCTACAGAATTTGCTGTCCCTGAGACCTTGGGGGTGGCATTTGGATTCTCTGGGCCTCAGTTTCTTCAGGAGTCACACGACCAGAGTAGAGAAGATGAGTTCATCTCACCTGGTCTGTGAGTCCCTGAGTTGGTGACACACCTGGATTCCACACGAGCATCCCTTCCTGAGACAACGTGCTCGATTTTGTCTGCAGGCCGCTTTGTCTGTATCCTAAGAGGCAGGCATAGTTTCCTCCCCAAAATGAAATTGTAATTCACTAAAGGTGGTCTACACTTTTGGCTTTGCATTGTGTTTGACTGGACTCCCCAGGCACTTGTGACTTAAAATAGTTGTTTTGAGAAATATTCAAATCTTTCCAAAATGCCTTAAAATAATTGGGAGCCAAAGTTAACAAGCATTTACTCAGTATTAACGCCAAAGCTAGTATTCATAATAAAAAATGGTAATACGAAATTACTATGTAACATCACATACTATCCTTACCTTTTGTAGCATTTGCACACACATTTATAATCTCCCTTGATGGTTGTGACCAGGATTTCTGTGCTTGGGACTGTTTTATAGAATTTAGTCCAAGATTTGATTTTGGTCAGTTTGGGATGCAAACAATGCCTTGTTTTTTTTGTGCCATTTCCTTGTCTATTCCTGAAGGGTCACAAGGAGGGATAGGTTGGGATGTTGGTAAGTGTGCCCCATTCCTGAATCCGTTCTCATCCTCCCGCCTCTATGAGGGAGGCTCTGTAGCGTCTCAAGGAAGCTGGTCAACTTGCACTCTTTGGGCACCCACAGCGACTTGTGCATACGACTTATGGCTATTGCCAGAAGGTTTTTTTTTTTTTTTTTTTTTTTTTTGAGACAGAGTCTCACTTTGTTGCCCAGGCTAGAGTGAGTGCCGTGGCGTCAGCCTCGCTCACAGCAACCTCAAACTCCTGGGCTCGAGTGATCCTTCTGCCTCAGCCTCCCGAGTAGCTGGGACTACAGGCATGCGCCACCATGCCCGGCTAATTTTTTATATATATATCAGTTGGCCAATTAATTTCTTTTTATTTTATAGTAGAGACGGGGTCTCGCTCTTGCTCAGGCTGGTTTCGAACTCCTGACCTTGAGCAATCCGCCCGCCTCGGCCTCCCAAGAGCTAGGATTACAGGCGTGAGCCACAGCGCCCGGCCTGCCAGAAGGTTTTGTAATTATGGCAGCTGCTACAAAATGAAGAACCTCTGTGGTCTTCAGGGATGGTACCTTGGGCACTCCTGGCAGGGTGCCTGCCATGTCGGATGGTGACTGCACGTGGATCCGGCACCTGTTGCAGGCCAGTCCCCATGCTAGGGGTGGGCCGGGTGTCCGGTGGGGCACAGGGCCGATCTGGTTTCTGCCTCAAAACTGGAACTGAATTGAGCTTTGTGAGGTGCCAAATAAAACTGGAGGAGGCAGGAAAGAGGCAGGAGCCTCCT
This sequence comes from Microcebus murinus, assembly GCF_040939455.1. Lineage (NCBI taxonomy): Eukaryota > Metazoa > Chordata > Mammalia > Primates > Cheirogaleidae > Microcebus > Microcebus murinus. The sequence goes on from NC_134107.1 coordinate 14,964,475, forward strand.
TGGCTGAAGAAGAAATGACAAGACCCCAGAGCTGGAAGCTAGAAGGAATTTAAGAAAGAGCTTGCTAGATCTTCTCATTCTGAAGAGGAGGAAATTGAGGCCCAGAGAGGGGAGGGGATGTCCCTGAAGCCATTCAGCAAGCCTCGCGGGCCCTGAGACCTGGATCACCTGACTTCCTGGTCCCTGGTCCTTTTAGTGAAACTGCTGTTGACCTCTGGCTCTGACAGCTAGGTGGGGGCGGTTTCAGGGAGTTGGCATCCATGGGGTTGAGCTAGGCCCAGCCTCCAGAAAGTGCCTTTTGTCCTTTGCCCTCTCTATCTGTTCGCTTCCTCCTCTAAGAGCACGAGAGTTGGGCTTATGAAGTAGCCCAAACTGGAGAGAAGAAGAAATCATACTCACCCCCAATGTTTTGACCTCCTCATTTATGAACTTCTTGGGATCGAATATAGGAAATGATCCAAATGACATGTTCCATTGGAATGGGTTTGAGGTGTGTGTCGGCCCAGGGAAGACGTCCGGAGGATTCTGAGGACCTCCAGGAAGGGCCTGGAGGTTCGCTGTGCCCTGTGTGTATTGCATCCCTCCAGGTGGAGGCTGCAGACCGGCCATTCCCACTGGCTTCTGGTTCACCACGAGTGGGCTCTGTAGGTTTGCTCTTCCTGTGTCACGCTGGGGCACCGGTGATGAGGCTGGGTGAGTGGTCACCCCCAAAGGCTGCTTGTGGCTTTCAGAGTCCCCAGGGTCCTTGCACTGGATGACATGGACATTACTGGGGGCAGTGATGCCAGGCACATTGTTGGCTTTAATCGCCTGTTCGGTCATGGTGTACAGCTGCTGCAAAACACAAGAGAATGTCCATTCCTTCCTCTGACGAAACAAATCATCCATCTTATCTCACTCTTATTTTTAGTTTCATCTTCCTGAAAATAAAAACCACCTACCATGATACCATACAAAATAAGCTTCTTGCCTTCCTTGTGGTCCATGTCCTTGGGACATGCTGTTTTCTTCTTATGGGTTTGGATTTGCAAGACTAGGTTTCCTGAGGCTACTTAGCTCCTTGTAGAGCCTTTGCTGACTATCTGGGTAGTGACTTTCTTTAGGCCCCTGCAGCTGGCATTTCAATCCGCCCGCCTTGAGTTTGCTGAGTGGGCGCAGGCTACCTCCCCTCCCTGCTCCCTGTCCTGGCCATGGCTGATGGGTTTGTGGCTGGACAATTGAGCCCAGGTGGGCTGGTAGACTTTTCTTCCTGGGCATTGGAACTGGACCCAAGGACTATTGTGGGATGGGAGGCTGTGCAGAGCTGGAGGGGTCATATTTATATCGTGGGCAGGGGAATAGAGAAAACCAGTTGAAAGGGTGAAAGGAAGAAGGCTGATGAGAGTTGGGGGGGTGAGAGAAATAAAGAGGAGGAGAGAGAAAGAGAGGGAGAGGGAGAGAAGGAGGGAGAGGGGAGGGCCAGTGAGGGAGGGAGAGGGAGAGAGAGAGCCACCTTGGTTCTTGATGCTGTTTTGATTCTTGGTTCCAGGTTCTCATTAGCCCTGGCTATACTTCTGCCCTTGAAGTCTATAACTAGTTAACTAGCTTATGGATTTAATTTAATTAAGCTAGTGTGTGTGTGTGTGTGTGTGTGTGTGACTTTTCAACATTAATTGGTTTCAGAGAGAAAAAAGACTCAGCATTGCCTTTCCCAGGTTACGTGGGTACCTGTGAGATCGCAGGGGGACCGTGAACCCAGTGGACTGGGAATGACTTTCGTTTCTGACCTCTTTATAAGTCTTGTCCGTGTTGGTGTTGGGATCAGGACCAGTAGGAATTTTGCTGAATTCTGTGTGTTCATGCTTAAACCATTGTGGTTCAAGGTACTGGAGATTATGATAGTGATGAAACCCTTAAGAGCATGTGGAGTCTACGGAATCTGGAACGTTAGAGACCATTAGTAAGGGCATCACTTGGAGTAAGACCTGGGAAGTGGTCCTGATTTGACCTCTGATAAGCTGGACTTGGAGAATATCTTAATTTTTCTGTGCTGTCGAGCAAGGATGCAAGGGAGGAGGTAGATATGTAGCCTCCTCAGAAAACTGAGGACATTGTGGAAAGAGATCCCACCCAGACAAGAGGACAGATTACTTGTTAATTATTATGGCTGGTGGTCTCATCTCTCCACCTGCATTATACTTACTGGCAGGAAACCAAATCCTATGGCACAAAATAACACGGACTGGATTCCAGAAGGATGCTGTAGGAGGCTCTCTGCCCCCTCTAAGTCACAGGTATAAAGTGGACCCGTCACATTGCCCGCACTGTCCCACCTGCTTCCGGAATGAGAGAAACACCCTGAACTGTCAACAGCCAGCTTGGGTTTGGTGCTGGCTGATGCATCGGCACTAGTTAGCATTAATCATCTAGAAAATAAACTCAAAAGCGAGACAGTGTCAGGGCTAAGAGATTAGGCAGCCCTGAGTCTGTTTCTCAGTTTCATTTATTAGTCGTACGACCTTGACCAAGTTGCTCGAGCTCTCAGTTTCCTGTCTATAGAAGGCAGATGATAACAGCACCTTCCCCAAAGGGTGTTCGGCAGATTAAGTGAGAAAACTTGCACAAAGTCTGGCACAGAGGAAGCACTCAGTTAACATTTGCTCTTTGTTGAAGGGTAGAGACCATCCCTAAGAGAAGGGCCATTTGTTTTGAACATATTTCTTAGTTGGCCCCCAACTATTTTGTTTGTAGTATTAACACTAACAGCAATGGCTCTCAAAGCATGATCTCTAGACCAAGTACTGATATCACACAGAACTTGTCGGAAAAGCAAATTCTTGGTTCCCCTCCCCAGACACTTACTGAATCGGAAATGCTGGGGGTGGGAGTTTTAACCTGTTTTCCAGGTGATTCTGATGCTGCTAAACTTTGAGAACCGCTGCTGTCCAGAAATGCCCTATACTTCTCCTTGGTGGTTTCACTTTCCTTTCCTTGGACCCCAACAGTTAAAAATATTGGCTATACAGAACTTCCAGAAATTCCTAGGCTTCTCTTTCTTTTAAAAATATAGTTGGTCTCCAAGTCGCCTTTCTGAAGGTGGAATGACTTGCCTATGATTATGCAAATCACAGTGGTATCTCTGAGACTCGGGTTTATCTTCTGACTGCTCTTTGTATTTCTCTGTGTTTTCTTTTCCCAGAAGGAATGTTCTATCTGCCAGTGACATGAATGGCAGAATGTTCAGCAGCGTAAACAGAGACTGTAGCAGGCAGCAGGAGTCACTTCTGCCTTAGACCTTGAGCATTCCTTGCTTTCTCAGAGGAACAGCAGGTCTCTAGGGGGATGGTTTACAATAACAGCTACAGAGACCATGGATGCTCATGCCTCACAGCCTGGTAGATATAAGGCAATTCCTTCAGTGACATACGATTATTATTTTTCCAGTGATATGTTATTGCCATTGCCATGAGCATTTTGCAAAAGGAACTGAGGCTCAGAGAGGTTAAGCAACTTTACTGTAGTCACACAGCTAGGAAATGCTGAAGCTAAGACTTGAATTACAAGAATCGAAAGTCTGTCTGCCTTCAATTTCCATAATGAATGCTGGGCTAAATGTTACATCCTGCTTCATGATACAAAAAATGGATTATTTCTATTTTCCTTTTTTCAGAGCAGGCTTCCTTCTGTGTGTGAAAACAATACAACTATAGACCCGACAACAGGCACAGACAGCTGGATCTTGTGATGGTGCTCTTGAGACCCCGTGAGTTCTACCTCCTACCAGAAAAATGTCAGCAACAAAGAAGGCGGTTTGGTCAGAAGCCTTTCTACCTACCGGTTCTAGGTTGAGGTCCTAAATAAACTAATCACAGCATGCCTATTGCTAGACTCAGGGACAGCGTCAGACAGAAGATGCCCTGCAGAGTCCCCAGCCTTCTGTGTTAAGATTGCTGTGCCCATGCAGAGGAGTGAGCTAGTTTCCGAAATCTTCAGTTACCTCCCAGCTGGCCAAACTGTGCATTTGCGAGGGTGGGTTGCTGCAAACCCTGTCTTGCTGAAGTGCAAGTCTGCATACGGACCCCTGACTCCCTGCTGTGCCCAAGGGACACTTCCCAAGGCCTGTCTAGGTCCCACATCTCTCTGGGGTGAACTGGTCACTATCAGTCTTGCAGAGGAATTCACAGAAGCCTTACCTTACAGTCCTGGCCAGCCTTTGGATGCTCTTTCTTTAGGCTCTGTAGGTTTCTGCAGCCTGGTGTAGAAATTTCCAATGAGGTACGAAAAATTAGGTTTCTCTTTCAAGCTCCAAAGTCCTCCTTGCAGTTTCATCTAGAGTTCGTTAGTGAATCTATTGTCTTGCTCCCACACGGAGCTTGTTTGCCCCTCAGAGTATTTATGGCCCTGGTTAAAATAGGCTTTCACAGGACTCCTTCCAAAGCCATTAGTGAATGTTTCTTATCCCGTGTGTGCTGGTTAGTATGCTGGAATACCAGGCGCTTTAGACTTTACAGTGAGTTGGCAAGACACAATATGACCATTGTTGGATAATTTTAGCACAGATATGGCCAGTGACAAACAGCCCCCCCGTGATGACATAGTTGGGGAGATGTGTCACAGAGCTGGGAAGTCGAGGTGGACATCCACTCAGGTTGAACATTGAGAGGAGGATCGGATTCAAGCTGCGTACTCGGCACAGCACGTTCCATAGCAACCCATCCTTCACCCATCCGTGAGGACGCCCTAGAACTTTCCATTGAAAACAATCTCTTTGAAACCCATTGTCTCAAATGTGAGCCACCAGGGGTTGGGTGGGGGACATGTGTGTCCCCAGTTCTCCCAGCCTTACAGGACTGATCACCCTTTCCTGTAGTTTCTCTTGGACTATTTAACGCCCTCGTCCTACACACAGTGGCCCTACTCCCAGCAGCCCAGAGGATTTTTGGTTGTGAATTGTGCTTTCTCAGTCATCTCTTGCTCCAATTTCCTGCTTCCTGTGCATTCCTGCCTCACTCACATCTCACCTGTCACGGCTGTTTGTTCCCCAACATGGGCTCGGTCACGGAACGTAACTCCCACAATGGGTTGACTTATCGGTCCCTCCCCAGAAAGACATGTTGGAGTCCCAGCCTCTTAGCCAGTACCTCAGAATGGGATCTTATTTGGAGATAGGGTCATTACAAAAGTAAATAAGTTAAAATGAGGTTATTAGGATGGGCCTGAATTCAATAAAAAGGGGGAAATTTGGACACAGAAACAAACGCGGAGAGCCAGCATGATGCAGCTACAAGCCAAGGAGCGCCACAGATTGCCATAAACCACTGGAAGCTAAGAGGGGACAGGGAACAGATTCTCCGTCATGGCCCTCACAAGGTCCCAACCCCGCCCACACCTCCACCTCACACTTCCAGCCTCCAAAACTGTGAGATGGTAAATTAAGTTAACAAGCCACTCAGTTTGTGGCACTTTGTCATGGCAGCCCTAGAAGACTAACAAAGCTCCCTTCCTGGATTTTCCTAAAACTTCGCTCACACAAAGCAATTCTGAGTAGTGGAATTTTACTAAAAGTAGGGGTCACAGGTGTTGGCGAAGGTGGCAGGGCAGCAAAGCAGAGGGAGTCACTGAAAATTGAGTATTGGATGTCTCTGATCTTAGCTCCTTGCCCACTCCTGCCACAGAGAGCTTAAGCCTGGCACTATCTTTTCCTGGACCCTGGTTCTCCTCCCCTCACTTTCCTTTTCTTCCCATTCCACAGCCTCCTCCTTGGCCTCTGCAGGGATACCACCCCCTCATCCCCCCCAATTTACAGACTCTTCCCACATTATATGCAGAGCACTTAGCTTTCTCTGTTTTAGCTGCCCCATCCTGGCCAGTCCTTGGGGTGGGAGGAGGGCTTCATTTTCCATGCTCCTAAAGATCCAAAGATCGTAGTCCACTAAGGAAATCTTCTGCCACTTGAAAAAAAATAAATGTTTGCTCCCTTTGCGGCATCCTTTTCCAAACTCCCCTAGCATTTTATTTGGACTGCTCTTGTGTTCTTACAGCGATGTTATCTGTGCACTTGTGCATCCTTCCTTATGAGTCTCTGAGCCCCTAAGGGTTGGGATCCAGGTTCTTACCTGCAGGGGCAGGTTCTTGGCGTTTGATGAACGAATGAAGCCTGAAGTTGGTGAGCTCAAGGCAGGAGTCACTGACAGACTGGCTGGAGGACTGGGATTTGGACACGGTGGGAAGAGGGATTGAAGTGGGAACAGGCTGTGAATGCTATGATCAGGAATTTAACCTTATTCTGTCAGTGCTGGGAGCTCTCTCGGGGCTTTGAGAAGGGAAATTTTCACTTGAAAGCTCACATTTTTATCATTGATAACAAAAACTGTCAATTGTCTTTCTTGAAGTGACATGCTCACTTTGTTCATTTTCAAGAAAACACCTGCCAAATATCTAAGTCTGAATAACCATAGTTTATCTGTCAGTCATTCTTTCCAATAAAAATGGTGTTGCTTGAAAAAAATGGTGAGTTCAGTTGCACGAGTGCTTTTTCTTAGGACCGCCATTGATCGTATTTCAACATGTGGCAGAAGTGCTTTGCAAGCACGTCCCATTTCATCACACAGAAGATTAAGGTGAGTACTTAAGAGTCAAGATTTACTACAACAAACAACTTTTATTGCTTGATCAAGGACATTGCTAAGTGAAACTGCATTCCACCCCCCTGCCCAGTCCCGTGCCTGCATAGTGGTGAAGAGTATAACGACTATGGGTATAGTTTGGTGGCAAAGCCTTGGTTCTCACTCAAGTCCCAGCAGTTTTCTCCACCACTGCTTTTGTACCATCAGTGCAAATGTCAACACACTGAAAAAGGCAAAAAGCGTCTTAGTATTATTATGAAAATAGTCTTGATCTGTGGATCTCCGGATAGGTCAAGGACTCTCAGGGATTGTGTCAACCACACTTTGAGAAGTTCTGGTGTAGACACAGGTGCTTCCCCCTGTAGAAGAACTGTTTGTACGGGGAGCCCAGCACATTTGCTCTGCACCAGAGGAAAGTGGTGCCACTCTCTTCTTGTAGCACAGTAGTCAGGTGGCCCTTTAAATAGCCAACTCGTTTGGTTCATTATGATACTTCTCTGGTTAATCGAAAATGTGTTCATGCCTCTTTTTGGGGACTGGTTCAATATATGACCTTAGTTCTTGAGCTTCCAAGTTCCTCCGGGAAATGGCATGACCAGTCTAGACTCCCTGACCTCCATCCGAGGCACGGGTGACAGATGTGGGGGAACATTGGACCCAGGGGACCTGGATCCAGTCTGTGTCTCTTTAATAATCTTGCTTTTTAGTATCCCAATGTGGAGGTGAGATTAGATTCATTTTTTAATCATCAACAAATATGAATTGAGTGCTTACTGTGTGGTGAAGATCACTCTAGATTCTGGGACTGTATTAGTGAACAAAATTGGAAAAACGTAGCCTTGCCTTTGTGGAGTTTTTACTTTAGCTAGGGGAGACAGATAACAAATGAGTAAATAAAAAATATGCAGTATCTCAGATGTTAAAAAAAAAAATACTACGGAGAAAAACAAAACTAGGAAGGAGGGCAGTAGTGCATGGATAGCTGTGGTGGTGGTGGTGGTTTGCAGTTTTAAAAAGGTGGCCAGGGAAGGCCCCGAAAAGAAAGTCACATTGGACCAGGGACAGAGGATGGTGAGGGAGGGAGCCTTGTGGCACAGGGGAGGAGACTCCCGGAGAAGGAGCTGGGAGTGGAAAGGCCTCCCTGGGGGCAGCGGGAACAGCCAGCCAGGGGCCAGGGTCAGGTTATGCAGGAGAGCAGCAGGGGAAGAGGTCAGAGATCTGGCGCTGTAGGGACTTATGCAGCATTTGAAGGTCTTTGCATTTTACTTGGAATGAATGGGGAGATTTTAGCAGAGGCTGTTGAGGAGAGGAGTGATATGGTTCGACTTAGGTTAGATAAAGATTGAATCTGGCTGATGGATTTAATGTGGGAGGGGCAAAACAGGGGGCTATTGCAATAATCCAGGAGGTGAAAGCAGTGGCTGGGGCCAGGGTGGTAGGTGTGAAGTGGCTGTTCTGAAAATATGTTGAAGGTAGAGCCCATGAAATTTCTTGGCCAATTGGATGGGAGAAAGAGATGAGTCCGAAATGATGCCAGTGCCTTTGGTTGGAGCACCTGGCAGGATGGGGTTGCCTGGAAGAGCGGGAAGACCATGGCAGGATTTACAGCCAATTTGCTCCCCCCTGGAGTGAGCAGCTTGTAACCTCATGGTACACAAAGGATGACTTTGTCATCATCACCACCATCATGTGCTTTCTTTTTGTCCTGTGGCCAGCATTGTGGACATCACAGGATGCGATGGCAAAGAACATGGGTTTTGGAGGGAAGGGACATGGATTAAAATCCATCTCCCCCAAATACTAGCAGTGTGGATGTGGGCAAATTACTTATCCTCTCTGAGCCCCAGATTTTCCCTGTTTCTTGTTCTCAAAGCATAGATAATTCCACTCTGTGTTGTGAGAATATGAGATGAGACCATACGGGTGAAAAGGCATTGAACAGAATAACTAGGTAGATCTTGAGGACTCAATAAATGTTAATTACTTCTTTTTTTCAGAAGATTGTGTTCATTCAACAGGCCTGTGTGAAGCACCTGCAGCTCCCTGCCAAGCTCACTGAGTGTTCAATAGTGGAGGGTGGGAAGTGTTCCTCGACCACATGAAGCCCCCTGGCAGTCTTTGGACCGGCCCAGTGGTTTATCTGTCATGGTGTTTTATTGCCCTTCTACCTGACTGAAGTGTAATTTTGCTGCTCTCGCCTTTATTGCCCTCTGTATCTGCACAGCCTCTATTTGCTCCTGGTTGTTGATTTAACTTTATGAGGCACACAGAGTGTGCTTGGTAACAGCCTTACCTGAGTGGGAAGAGGGAGATGCATTGGCCAAAGGGGAGGGCAGGGGAGGGACTTGGCCCATTAGAGCCTGGCAGGAAGTAGATGGGCTGGGGCTGAGTCTTCTTTGATACTCTGATTCCTGAAGTCTGAAGGAGAAGGGTCTTTGTTATCTCCCACATCCTAACTTCAGGGGTGTCTTATCTGCATTTTCACTTTTACTTAGTTCACTCTCAGGAGGAGCTCAGTAGAGTCATCTAATGATGGCGTCGGCTGTCTTGAGCAACACCATCATGATATGCACCCTATTAGAAGGTGCTCAAAATGTGAAAAAGCAGTCATTTGAAAAGATACTGTTGCACAACAGAATCACCTGGCAGGCTTGTTAAAACAGAGATTGCTAGACCCAGCCCCACAGTTTCTAATTCAGTGAGTCTGGGATGGGGCCGAAGAATGTGCATGGTTAACAGGCTCCCAGGTCTTGATTTTTCCTCCTGGGAATTTGGAACTGGACCCAAGGACTGTTGTGGGATGGGAGGCTATGCAGAACTGGAGGGGTCTGATCTCTTGATCTCTACAAGATCTCCCTGATCTTGTAAGTCCAGGGGAATTATAGAGGATACCCAAGCACTAGGTGCAGGTTAGACTATATTTTCTTTCAGCTTTTGGCCACCTCTGAAATTCTATGCTTCTATAAGTTCTTGAGCCATATGTTACTAAAATCTTGGGTTTTGTCTTGGAAACATTTTCTACTCCAGCTTTCTCCATCTCAGTAAATGATTGTCACCCAGTTACTTGACCCAGAAACCTTGGCATTGTCCTCAATTTCTGCCTCTTCCTTAGCTCCTCCTTCACAATTCAATCCATTCCCTAGAGATCACACCTCCAAACCAGGTCCCAAACCTGCCCCTCTGTTGCCACCATCACCACCTAGTTCAGGCATCCAACAGCTCTGGGCTGGGCTCCTACATCCCTATGCACTTCCCCAACCATGACCGTGTTTTTGCAGAAATTGGTTTCACCAGGGAGCTTCTGATTATCACACAGCCACCTCGGCAACACAAACACAAATACCACACTCTGTGGGCAGTGGTGGCCTGGGAAGGGAAGTCAGGGTGGTGTGGGTCACAGCATGGGTCTGGGGTGGGGCCCTGGGAAGCTTGTGTCTTTCCTTGACAGAGTGTGCCGCCTGACATTGTAATGCCCCGTTCAAAGACTAACCACACCTTCCCAATGTAACCAAGGATCTGAGGGAGGGCAGCAGGAGCTGTAATGCTCAAGTGTGAATTAGCTGCTGTGAAACATAAAGTCACAGCTTTATTTATTTATTTTTTTAGCCACAGCGCAAAAACTAGAATTTTTTTCAGTCAATAAAAAAAATAGAAAGTCCTCCAAGTAAAACTCAGTGCTGTCCCTGCTGGGTCACACTGTGCCCCCTCCCTTGCTTCCAGCACAGGCCTCCTTCTCCCTGGATGCCTCTGGCTGTGAAAATCTGCAACATAATAAAAATACCTATTTGGTCTCTGTCTTCTGTTCCTGTCACAGAGCTCCTAAAACCCCTGCCATTTCCTGAGCAGTAGGCGTGCTGGAAGAATATTTTGTGCTAATATTGGTTGTTTGACCCTGGCACCTGCTGCACAGCTCCTAACCCTTTGGAATTTCCTGTCTTCTGTCCTAATGAGGTGTGAGCCTTGGTGGCTCCTAGAGAGGGGGCTGGTCACTTGAAGGATCAAGCCATGGTTAGAAGTTTGGAAATTTCAGCGCCACTCCCCATCCCCAGGGAAGGGGAGAGGGGCTGGAGATTGAGTTAATATAATAATTGATCATGCTTATGTCATGAATCCTCCATAAACCTCCTGAACTACAGGATTCAAAGAGCTTCTGGGCTGCTGAGCAGGTGCAGGGTGGTGTGTCTGGAGAAGGCATGGAAGCCCCCAGCCCTTCCACATACCTGGCTCTGTGCATCTCATCTATATGGCTATTCACCTGAACCCTTTGTCATTTTCTTTATGATGAACCAGAAAATGAAATTAACCCTTTCCTAAGTTCTGTGACCACCAGAGGAGGGAGTGTGGGAACCTCTGATTTATAGCCAGTTGGCCAGGAGTTCCAGGGACCCAGCCTTGTCATTGGCATTTGAAGTAGGGACAGTGTTGTGAGACTCAACTCTTAACCTGTGGGATCGAATGGCAACCCCAGGTAGAGAGTGGCTGAATTGAATGGTATCATAGGGCACCCAGTTGGTGTCCACCAGAACATTGGTCAATGTGGGAAAAATCCCCACACATTTAGGTGGCCAGAACATTGAGAGAGTAGGAAAAGTTTGTTTTTTCCCATCTCATGCAGAGCCTCAGACAGTGGCTGGAACTTGTGCTGTGGGAGCAGGTAGCAGGCATAACCACCCAGGAAACAGCATGGCTCCTTTCACGAGGAATATCTAATTGGAGGAGGGTGAGTCTGGGACCCAGAATCTGATTGGTATAAACACTTTGCAGCACACCCATGCCCTGATGAGCACAATGGAACCTCACAGCTGCTCCCTCCAAGATGCCACCTGAGCTGCTCACACAGAAGGAGGAAGCCTCTGGAGCAGCTGGAGCACAACCAGGAGACAGTGTCTGAGGGAGAATAGTTTGTTGGGTCAAATTCTGCAGATGACCAGTAAGATAAGGTCAGACAGAAGCACTGGGCTTGGTGACATGCAGAGCATGGAGGACTTTGGTGAGAGCAGCACCTTCAGTGGGTGGGGACCTGGGGGAGAAAACTAGTTGAGAGTAGTGGGCGCTAAGGAAGTAGAGACAGTGTCTCCTGCCCTTACCCACCTACCCTTTCTGCCACGTGGCTCTGCCTCTGCAGGGAGCCCTGACTGGCTGTCAGGATTTCTGGTTCTGGTCCTGGCTGTGCCCCAGCTGGGCCGAAGGCCTTGGGCAAATTTCTGCCCTCTTTACCTATCTTAGTATGTTTTCTATTGCTATAACAGAGTAACAGAGACTGGGTGATTTATAAAGAAAGGAAATTTATTATCCACAGTTCTGGAGGCTGGGAAGTCCAGCAGCATGGTGATGGCATCTGTCAATGGCCTTCTCTCTGCATCAAGTAAATACAAGGCAGAGAGGAGACAGACGAGAGATGCCAGATGCCAAAACTTAATCCTTTTATCGGAAGCCCATTTCTGAGATAACTAGCCCACTGCCTACATAAAGTATTAATCCATTCATGAGGGAATGGAATAACGTGGCGGCGGTGAGTTCGCTGGTTCTGGGATGAACACTGGGATTGTTGTATAGACATTTGGGTAGACACGCTCACCTAGAAAACAAGTACACAGAAGGGGGCTAATAAGGGCGAAGGAAGGGCTGAAGGAACCAAGGCCCTGTACCGCGGGAGCGAGAACCATGAAGAGCCCTGCTGTCTCCACCCTTTGGGGGAGCGTCTTTCCATGTTCTGAAGAGCCAACGACTCCATTTGTGGTGCTGACAGCCGACCCGTGGGCAGCCGAAGTGCGCAGGCGCGAGACCGGTGAGAAGCCGAGGTGCGCAGGCGCGAGACCGGTGAGAAGCCGAGGTGCGCAACCGCGTAATCTGTGAGAAGCCGAAGTGCGCAGGCGCGAGACCGGTCGGCTGCCGAAGTGCGCAGCCGCGCGCGCAATGCCAACAGCCGCATGCAGGAGACCAGCGGCGCCCGAGACCGAGACTGCAGTTCTGCAGACCCGGAGTAGAGCTGGGCCACAGGGGACGGGAGCTCGGAGTGTGGCTTGCGAAGGAAGGACCAACTCTGGCTTTGGGCAGTTGGGGTCCTCTGTCCTCTGTCAGCCTCATGGGGAGAATGTCCCACCTGGTGTCTGAGGATCACGTGTGGGCGTGAAAGGCTATTTCAACTCTCCCTGCCAGCACTCTTCTGAGGGAGAGGGTCATCCTGTTTAGGGAAACACCTTGACAGGTGGCTTCAGGTGCAGGGAGGCCTGAGATGTGGTCTGGAGTCACACAGGGAAAGTGGAGCTGTTCTGTGGAGGACGGGAATAGGAATTTGAGGGTTCAGACAGGCCGCAGAGCGAAAAGCGAGATGGCGGCAGGGGACAGATGGTCCCGAGCGCCGTGGCGGGAGGTGCGGCCTGTAGGGAGAGGCTCCTGCCCGAGATGCAGACTCGCCAAGCAGGGCTGGCGACGCCCCAGGCATCAGTGGTTTGCGGGGCTCTGATGTGAACCTCTGCCCTCCCTCTGACCCTCTGGGGAGAGCCGGCCGCTGAGAGGACCTTCTTGGCTCGTGACAGTGACATTTTGTGGAGGGGAGGAATGGGGACTATCCCTTTGGCTTGGGAAAAAGTCAGTGAAATGATCTTCGAATTGAACTAATTCAGCAGCAGGAGGGACCCAGGAGAAATGCAGGCCTCTGCTTGTTGTCCCCCCCGAGAACACCCAGGGGTGCAAGGTCTCCCAGAGCATCTGGGAGGAGAGTTTGAGGAGAACCCGTCTGCATCTGAGAGATCAAGGGAGGACCCCAACAGCCATTTGGTTTCCAATTATGTAAGATGATAAACATGACAGTTTTAATCATATCAATATTAATAAGGTACACAGTACTTGGTAGGTAACAAAAGTTTCTCAGTTATCATTGTAAAAAATGGCCTTGGGGGGAGCCAGCTGCTCAGAGAATTCTCCTCTTTGGAGAGGTGTCGCCTTAGCTCTTTCCTTCTCCCCCCTCAATTTAGCAAGGAGTTGTTAAATATCCATTTGGTACAAGTGCTGAGAGCAGCATCCTGACAGGCACAGTCTAGTGACAGGGACAGATCCAGATGTAGATCAGTATAATTCACTTGTGCATTTGACATTTAGACACAGCAAGAACTAGAAGAGAGCAACAAAAGTGCCCAGAGCACTGAAAGATTTGATTGTTATCAGGGGATTTAGAGAGGGTGGGGTAGGAGTGCTGTGTCAGGCAAAGGGAAGGCAGGATGAAGGTGTCTGAGTAATGAATCCCAGAAGCTTAGAGTGGAAGGGCCTTTACAGAGTATGCTGGTCCTTTTCCAATGTTTTCTTGTTTTTTAAACAAAGTTCTTTTATACATAAAATCTTCCAAGGAAAAAGGGTCCCTCAAGCAGCTGAGATATATGTTATTTGACTGACAATAATTCTGCTTTCCAACCCTGGAGCCCCTGCATTCTGAGGTCATTATGTGCAAAGCTCGGACACAGTCTGGCCCTCCATGGTCACATGGGGTGGCTGAGGCCTGAAGGTGGTGTGTTGGTGGGCATGTGGGGGGAGGTCTCTGCCCGGGATGAGATGTTGGTAGAACTGAGATTAGAAGCCAAGTTTTATGACTCAAAAACTACTGCTCTCTCTGTTCCAGGGTATTGGCTGTGCTGGTGGGGTTAACTCCTCCCTGAACTCTCCTCTCCCTCAGCCCCTCCCCCAGCATTTGCTTCTGAGCCTGCTTGGTTGCTTGGTAGGTTCTTTCCTAGCAGGAAAAGACCCAAGTATTCTTCAGTCCTCCCTCTCCCAGTGGATGGGAGTAGCTGGAGTTCAGGGCGAGTGAGAAACTCTAAGATTCGTAGGGCACAGTGAGATAGAGGCAGATTCTTGGGAGGACAAATACTTGGCTGAGGAATTTGGACTTTCATCCTGAAGCATATGGGAGCCATAAAATGTTTCTGCAAGGTGAGAAACTCAAGGTACTTTCAATAAATGACATGGCCTTGACCTCTCTGGGGAGAGACTTCTTAGAATGTTGGAGAGAGAAGTCGTCGAGTCTTTTGGAGAGTAGAGGAATTTCTGATTGAATACAAACAACATTTGATGGCCACCGTTAGTAATACTGAGTATATATCACAGTTGGCACAAATGCTTATGGAATGTCAACTACATGCAGGGCATGTATTCTAGGTATTTGAGGTATGACAGTGAATGAAACAGAAAAACATCTTTGCCTTTAAGAAAGCTTATATTGGCCGGGCGTGGTGGCTCACGCCTGTAATCCTAGCACTTTGGGAGGCCGAGGCGGGCGGATTGCTCAAGGTCAGGAGTTCAAAACCAGCCTGAGCGAGACCCCGTCTCTACCAAAAATAGAAATAAATTAATTGACCAACTAAAAATATATATACAAAAAATTAGCCGGGCATGGAGGCACATGCCTGTAGTCCCAGCTACTCGGGAGGCTGAGGCAGTAGGATCGCTGAGCCCCGGAGATTGAGGTTGCTGTGAGCCAGGCTGACGCCACGGCACTCACTCTAGCCTGGGCAACAAAGTGAGACTCTGTCTCAAAAAAAAAAAAAAAAAAAAAAAAAAAGAAAGCATATATTGTCATGGGAGGAGGCAGGCAGTAAGTCTACAGAGGGTGTTAGAAGATGCTTAGGCTAGGGAAGATAGATTAAGGAAAGGGAAGAGGGGTGCTGGGATAGCATGAGTGTTGGGTTGTTCAGGTGGCCTCACTGGGAAGGTGGCTACTGAGCATTGACCTGAAGGAGGTGGGGAAGGGAGGGAGGGAGCCATGGGGATGTCTGTGGGAATAGTGTCCCAGCCAGAGGGAACATTTCAGGCCTGGAGGTGGAACCATGCCTGGTGTGTTTGAGAAAACACTGGGGAGGTTGGGGTGGCCCATTGGGAAGAGCCAGAAGCTTGTAGCAGAGCCTGGGGTTGGGAGCACAAGAGCCAGCATCTTCAGGCTGCTGGAAGGTTGTTAGCTTTTTTCCTGAGTAAAATTACAGCAGTGGAAGGTTTTGAGCAGAGAAGTGATGTGATCTTACAATTCCAGGGGATCCCTCTGCCTGCTGTGTGAACAACAGCTGCATGGAGGCCAGTGTGGGAGAGGGTGAGCAGTCAGGAAGCTGTTGCCGCGACCAAGAGGAGAGGCGTGGTGGCTCAGGCCAGCATGGGAATGGAGCAACTCGGGGAAATGGCTGGATTCTGGATGCATTTTGAAAGTGGCACCAACAGGACTGCCTGAGGAGTTGGCAGAGGGGTGGGAGAGGAAGAGAGGGGTCCATGATGACCTCAGGGTTTTGTCCCAAGCACATGGAACGATGGAGGCGCCATCAGTCGGAATCAGGAAAACTGAGTAGAGAAGGTTTGGGAAGTGAAATCTGGAGAGGGGACTTGGATGTGTGGATTTCGAGCTGTCGCGTAAACTACTGGACATGCCATTCTGGCGTGTAGGAGATAGGACTTGCTGGAGCTCCAGCCAATGGCTGTGCATTCGGGAGTCGTCTGAGAGAAGGTGTTTCAAGTTACCAGGCTGGATGAGATTGACAAGGCAGAGGATAGAGAGAAAACAAGAGAAATGACGGTTGAGCCTAAGATATTGGGAAAAAGAGAAGAACCAGCAAAGGTGACAGAAAAGGGAGCAACCAGCAAGGGTGGAGCCTGGAAGCCACGCGGAGTCCCTCAGAAGGGATGATCAGGGTTGGGGGGCAGAGCAGGCTTTTGGAGAAGTGAGGCTGCAAGTGACTGCAGTGGGTCCAGAGGGGATCCGAGAAGAGAGCAGTGGAGGGAGTGAGTGTAGACTGTTATTCTAGAGATTTGTCCAGAAAGAGGATGAAGGAAATAGGTGGCAGCTGATGGGGGAAGTAGGACCAAGAGAAGGTTGGTTTGTTTTTTAAGATGGAAGAAACAAAAACATGTTTAATGCTGATGGAAAAGCTCCAGTGAAGGGGGGAAGGTTGATGATGTAGAAGAGAGATGGGGCGAGGGAGGGGGCAGAGAACTTTAGCAGGTGGGAAAGGAGGAGGGGTTGAATTTACACGAGACACAGGCAGCTCATCCATAGCCGATCTGTTCAATGCAGTAACTCCATGTGGCTCTTGAGCTGTGGCTAGTCACAAATTCAAATGTGCTGTAAGTGATAAATACACACTGGATTTCAAAGACTTAGTACCCCACATGCAAAATATTAAGTTTTTATACTGATTACATGTTGAAACGACATTTCTCTAAATCTTTATTTCCTCATCTGAAAAATGGGAAAATTTACAGCTTTTCCTAAGTATCATGTCATGAGATGAATTTGTGTCCTGCACCTGGCATTTAGTATATCTTGCACATAGTAGATGGTTAATAAATGTTAGCTTCTGTCCTTGTCTTTTATTTTCCCACCTGGACACCTGTGGCTTTCCAGTCTTTTTATCAGGGTTCAGTTAGGCTTGGGGCTTCTGCAGGGAAGAAGGAAAGGGTTACCAGCGTCTTCTCTGCTGCTTTGAGATGGAAGCCCAACACTAGTCCTTGTCTGTCTGCATATCTGGACAAGTACCTTTCATAACTGGGATAAATATTGGTCCCTACAATGCAGAACATCAAATATGAGGATGAGGACAGACTGTGTGCATTCGCTTCAATGCTGGTAGCCTGTAGGCATTGTGCCTGATGGGCTTACTTGCCATCTTTTGCCCAATGCAGTAGCAACAGTGGTCTGAGAGGGCATGACTGTAATTTAAGAAAAGCTACCATTAGCTAAGCACTATGGGAAGTATTTTTTTAAAGGCTTCATTGAAATATGATTTACATACCATACAATTTACCCAAAGGTGTGCAATGCAATTATTTTAGTATATTTATAGAGTTATGCAACCATCACCATAATCTAAGTTTAGGACATTTTCATCACCCCCAAAAGAAACCCCATACCCATTGGCAATCACTCCTCATCACTGCCCTGCCCCTACCACATGAAGGGCTTGTTTAACCTTGCCTTGTCTGACTGCATGATGGCCCATCAAACACCATTATTCTTCCCATTTCATAGATAGGCAGACTGAGGCTTAGAGATTAAAAAAAATCTCACCTGGTATCATCCAGCAGGTAGTAGAGTAGGAATCAAATCCAGGCAGCTTGACTTTATTTGTTTATTTTTTTCCTTTTCTTTTTAATTTCAGCATATTATGGGGGTTCAAATATTAAGGTTACATATATTGCCTTTGCCCCCCTTTCCCTCTCGAGTCAGAACTTTAAGCATGACCATCCCCCACACGGTGTGCCTCGTACTCATTATGTATGTATATATCCATCCTCTCCTCCCCCTCCCACCTGCCCGACACCTGATAAATGTTATCCCTATATGTCCACTTAGGTGTTGATCAGTTAATACCAATTTGCTGGTGAGTACATGTGGTGCTTGTTTTTCCATTCTTGGGATACTTCACTTAGTAGAATGGGTTCCAGCTCTATCCAGGAAAATACAAGAAGTGCTATATCACCAGTGTTTCTTAGAGCTGAATAGTACTCCATGGTATACATATACCAGATTTTATTAATCCACTCATATATTGATGGGCACTTGGGTTGTTTCCACAACTTTGCAATTGTGAATTGTGCTGCTATAAACATTCAAGTGCAGGTGTCTTTTTTATAGATTGTCTTTTGTTCTTTTGGGTAGATGCTCAGTAATGGGATTGCTGGATAAATGGTAGATCTACTTGTATTGTTTTAAGGTATCTCCATATTGCTTTCCACAAAGGTTGAATTAGTTTGCAGTCCCACCAGCAGTGTAGGAATGTTCCTATCTCTCTGCATCCATGCCAACATTTATTGTTTTGGCACTTTTTGATAAATTCTTACTGGAGATAAGTGATATCTCATTGCAGTTTTGATTTGCATTTCCCAGATGATTAGAGATGTTGAGCATTTTTCATGTTTGTTGGCCATTATTCTGTCTTCTTTTGAAAAATTTCTGTTCATGTCCTTTGCCCATTTTTTGATAGGGTTGTTTGATTTTTTTCTTGCTGATTTTCCTGAGTTCTAGATAGATTCTAGTTATTAGCCCCTTACTGGATGTGTAGCATGCAAAATTTTTCTTGCATTCTGTAGGTTGTCTGTTTGCTATCGTGACTGTTTCATTGGCTGTGCAGAAGCTTTTTAGTTTGATCAGGCCCCATTTATTTATTGTTGTTGCTGTGATTGCCTTTGGAGTCTTCTTCATAAATTCTTTGCCTAGGCCAGTGTCTAGAAGAGTATTTCCAACATTTTCCTCTAGAATTCTAATAGTTTCATACCTTAGGTTTAAGTCTGTTACCCAGCGTGAATTGATTTTTGTGAGAGGTGAAAGGTGTGGATCCTGCTTCCATCTTCTACATGTGGCTATCCAGTTTTCCCAGCACCATTTATTGAATAAGGATTCTTTTCCCCAGTGTATGTTTTTGTCTGCTTTGTCAAAGATTAGATGCCTATATGAGGATGGTTTTATATCTGGGTTCTCAGTTCTGTTCCACTGGTCAATGTCCCTATTTTTGTGCCAGTACCAAGCTGATTTAATTACCACAGCTTTGTAGTCAGGCAGCTTGACGTTAGACTCCATGTTCTTCACCCTGACCCTACACTCCCACTCAGGGCCGAGGTATGTGCCATGGAACAGAAATAGTTATTTACAATGGAAATGTATTCTAGCTGCTCTGCCTTCCAAGGGTATGCCATATTTTCCTATAAGTGGAAAAACAAACCTCAATTTCACACACTTCTGTTTATAGAGACTTGGTGGGAGGGAAGGAAAGAAAGGGCTGGACTTTTGATGTCTCTGTCAGTCCTTCTGAGGTGCCAGAGAAGATGGGCCTTTGTTTCTGAAAAGGACATTGTGATCTTTGGGAAATAGAAAGGTAGTTCTGGAGTCGAGAAGGCAGCAAGGAACACAATTGCCCTGCAGAAGAAAGGGAGGAAGGCCACGAGGGCTGAACGGAACTGAGTGGCTTGGAGGAAGGAGTTGCAGAGGCTTTTGAAATGCCAGGGCAGAGATACTGGACAGGTGAGACTGTTTTTATATTCTTGTATTATACATAACATTGAGATAAATGTCCTTCTATGTAAATCTTTGCCCTCACATCTTATTTCTTTAGGATATTGTTATGGGTTGACTTATGTTCTCCTCCCCTGCCTGCCATCAAATTCATATGTTGATGTTCTAACCCCCAGTACTTCAAAATATGACCTTTTTGGAAATAAGGTTGTTGCATATGTCATTAGCTAAGATGAGATCACACTGGAGTGGTGTGGGCTCTTAATCCAGTATGACTGGTGTCCTTATAAAAAGAAGGCCACATGAAGATTGGAGTGATGTTGCCACAAGCCCAGGAACTAGCAGAAGCTGGGAGAAAGGCCTGGAACAGTTTCTTTTCTAGTGCTATCAGAGAGAGCATGGCCCTACTGACCTTGCTCTCAGACTTCTAGTCTCCAGAACTGTGACACAATACGGCTCTTAAGCCACTCAGTTTATGGTACTTTGTTATGGCAACCCTAGTAAACCAATGCAGATAAACTCTTGCACACTTGTCATCTAGACAGACATATATTTGTACAGGCAGTGCCTGACTTATGATGGTTTGACTTGAGATTTTTTGACTTTCCTATGGTGTGAAAGCAATATGCATTCAGTAGAAACCGTTATAAAATAGGCTTTGTGTTAGTTGGTTTTTACCAACTACAGGCTAATGTGTAATTGTTTTGAGCACGTTGAGGCTAGGGTAGGCTATGATGTTTGATAGGTTCGGTGTATTAAATGCATTTTTGACATGATATTTTAAATTTACTATGGTTATATCAGGAAATAACCCTATTGTAAGTCTAGAGGTATCTGTATGTGTATGTATACTACAAACATGCTGGCAAATACAAATATGTTATTTCCTTAAATTTGCACAAATGGTGGCAAATTATATGGAATGTCAGCCCCTTTTCCGTTAATGCTCTATCTTGGGGTAAGTCCATATTATTACACAGAGAGCTTCCTTGTTCTTTTTCATAGCTCCACTACATTGCATTCTTTGGATGTGCAAAATATTGACTTAACTGGTATTATATTGATGGATATTTTGCTTGTTTCCATTCTCTTGTTATGAACCACGCTGCCATGAGTAAGCTCATATATATCACATTTCTTGTGAGTGCAGGTCTATCTGGAGGATTAAGTTTCAGACATGGAATTATTGGGTATTTTGTAAATTTGGCAAATACAAATTGCCCTCCATTCAGTTTATATCAATTTACACTCCCATGAGCAATAATTGAGGGTGGCGCTAGGACTGGGCTCACCGCCATCAGGATCAGAATTCATGTTTGTCATCATTCAGTTACACAATGAGATGGGCCTCCCCTTGTCCTACCCAGGACAGCCTTTCAGGGTTTGTTGGTTGTTGTGAACTCTTTTTGTGCCAGTTGTCTACCCTGCTTTTTTCCTTACTGGGTAAAGATTTGATTCAATCACATTGGGTTTTGACTCCACCTTGTGGCCTCCTTGGGCCTTGCTGGACCCACTTTCTTCCAGATGCCACATGGATTGACATGGATGCTGGCAACAGGATCAACATTCAAGATTACCATTTTTTTTGTTGCTTTTGTTTCTCTTTCCTAAAATGCCTAAATCAGAAAATACAAGGCCCCATTCGGAGGCCTCTGGTGATGCTGCACAGCTGAGCTTTCTAATAGACCCAAGTTGGGCAAGGCAGGGTCAGCTGCAACCCCACTTTCTGATGTGGAGGAGTTCCTGTATTTCCCAAGCCTGTTCCTCTTCTCCTTATGGCGTCGTGATCGCTGGCCTGCAAAGTGAAATCCCACTCACCCCTAAGGCTTTGCCTTCTCTTAAGCCTTTCTGGGCAGGCTGCTCATTTACATTCGACACCAAACCAGTAGGGTTCCCAGGAATTGGGTGGATCTGGGGCTGGTCGTTTGGATACAGGGGCACCTGCAACATGACTCCCGAGATCACAGGCTAACCCTGTGGGATGCCCACAAACACAGAATTGGCCATGGGGCCTGCTGAAGTCATCAAATTCATGCTCCCCCCAAAATAAATGCAACAGAATGGTCTCTCACGTATGCACTTGCATTTATATTTAGAAAGGACTTTTGCTTCTTTTAACTCATTTGAGCATCTTAACCCCTACGAGATTATTAATCCTGTTTTAGAGATAATATTAGATACCAGTTATAGGGCACATAAGAGGTGCCAGGCAGTCAATGCTTCACAAATACATCTCCTTTAATTCTCACACCTGCTCAGTTTTACAGACGAGCAACTTAAGGGTCAAAGAGGTTGGGCACTACCAGAAGGCAAGGGCTGTGTCCTTTCCATCTTTGTATCTCTTGCCGTGTTTAGCATTGTGCTCTACATATATTCGTACTATCTGAAAACAAAATTTCAGAACTGGAAAGTCTCTTGGTGAACACTGAGTTCAAGTCTCGCATTTTCTGGAACAGGAAAGAGATGATGGGAGAGTAGATGTGAATTCTTCGAGGTCCCAGTTGTGTAAATCTTAGCTAAGTGGAGACCATCCCCCTCAAGGGCAGCCCCCTTGCAGGGTATATCCATTGGGTGGCTTATGTTGCTCAATTTTCTAGTACATTCTGGTGTGGTTTTCAACATTTCTTTTTTTTTTTCTTGTTTCCCTGCCATGTCCTCCACCGACACTTAGATTTACCAAAAGTCTCATTTGGCAGAAAAACCTTATCGCCATCCCTCAGTTATCCGTACAAACCACCAGATTAAGCAAACTCACCTTGCTCTGCCAGCAGCCAAGTATCTCTTGCTCCTGTTCCCAGTTCTTTGCTGTGCGGAACTTGTTGTTCCTGAGAGAATGAATGCACTTGGCCCAGGTGTGTGACAATGTTTAGAAGGATCCAAAGTCCTCCCCACAATTGCCAGGTCATCAGCTGCTTAGAGCTCTGATTCCCCACTCATATTTACTTCCTGTTTTGGCCAATGAGCTGATTTAGTATGGTTCAATCTGACAAATGTTTAATGGGATCTGTGTGGAAAAAAAAGGTTTCTGGCTGCTCTGAAAGACATAGTACTGAACCGTATGCTGGGTATGCTGTACACAGCCGTAGTGCCAGACGGAAGGACATCACCCACAGCAGAGAGATGGGTGTCTCCCACAGGAGAAGAGGAGAAACTGATTTGTTGGACTTGAAGAGATTAGGGAAGACTTCACACAGAAGATGCCATTTGAAAACAATAAACTGCAATGAGAAAAGGCATGGAGTCACAGCAAATGAAATGAGACTTCTAATCAACTTTGATTTGTTTTGTTTTGTATCTAAGTCAGAGGCAATAGAAGGTCAGAAACACCAGTGCGAGGGCATCTAACATATCTCTGACATATGTCATGTGAACCGCAGAGGCAAAATTGGTAAGAGCTGCTGCTGTAGGCAATGAGCATCTTATTGGAATAGTCCCTGACACATTTACCTTTCTATGCCTACTGGCATATAATGGGCACTCAATATGATGACTGATTTAATAAATGAAGCTGATGGGATGGCAAAATTTTTTAAGGTGGTCAAGAGAAAGAGCATTACAGGCAGAGGGTATGGAACAGGGCAAAGTCTTGGAGGAGAGACAGTGTAGGACATATTTGTGTTATGGCTCATAGTGAAGGGTATTAAACATGAAAAGGACGAAAAGGTGGCTGCAGTCTCAGATTGCTGGACCTTTGCTTCTCAATTATTTTTATTTTTTAAAATTTTATTTCAATATATTTAGGGTATATTAATTTTTTTTGTCATATGGATGAATTCTGGGCTTTTAGTGTACCTGTCACATGAATAGTATACATTGTACCCAATAGGTCATCTTTCATCCCTTGCCTCTCCCCTTTCCAAGTCTCCAGTGTCCTTTATACCACTCTGTATGACCAGGCATACCCCTAGCTTAGCTCCTACTTTTTAGCGAGAACATGCAGTATTTGTCTTTTCCTTCCTGAAATACTTCACTTAGAACAGTGGCCTCCAGTTCCATCCATGTTGCTGCAAAAGACATTGTTTCATTCTTTTTTTATGACTGAGTAGTTAGTATTCTGTGGTATATCCATACCACATG
Organism: Microcebus murinus; assembly: GCF_040939455.1. NCBI lineage: Eukaryota > Metazoa > Chordata > Mammalia > Primates > Cheirogaleidae > Microcebus > Microcebus murinus. Next base: position 14,988,136 of record NC_134107.1, read on the forward strand.
TTCTTTATCCACTTATTAGTTTATGCACATTTAGGTTGATTGCATATCTTTGTAATTATGAATTGTGCTGTGATAGACATACATGTACAGGTGTCCCTTGTATATAATGACTTCTTTTCCTTTGAGTAGACACCCAGTAGTGAGATTGCTGAATCCAATGGCAGGTCTACTTTTAGTTCTTTTGTGGAGAAAAATCTAACCCGCCGTTCTGCTTCTGTAAAATCCGCTCGCTCAACCCTACTCCCTTCCCCCGCTGGCATCCCTCCGCTCGCTCAACCCTACTCCCTTCCCCTGCTGGCGTCCCTCCGCTCGCTCAACCCTATTCCCTCCCCCGCTGGCGCCGGCGCCACTCTGTAACTCCCCGAAAACCGCTTGCCGTTAGTCCTTGGAGTTTATTGACCAAGATTAGAAGTTCCTGATATTAGCCCATCTGGTACATGTTTGTGCAAGGTCAAAGCCCATGGAATTTCCCCCCACCCTGTGATCCCTAGCCACCTGCGTGTGGTTTCTGCCTATAAAATCCTAAGGAAAAAAAGGTCGGTGCGGCAGCTTCCCTAGCTCACTTGCCCCTGCGCTGCGCTGGAAATAAATCCTCATGCTTTTGCATCAAGTCTCTGGACTCTGAGTCTTTTTTTAGGCAGTCGTCTCTCCCCCACATGGGCTGTACATTTCTGCGGCCTAACACTTTGAGGAATCTCCATACTGTTTTCTATAGAGGTTGTATTAATTTATATTGCCACCAACAACATATAAGCGGTTCCTTTTCACCACATCTGTGCCAACATCTATTTTTTGACTTTTTAATAATGGCCATTCTGACAGGAGTAAGGTGTTATCTCATTGTGGTTTTAATTTGCATGTTTCTGATGATTAGTGATGTTGAGTATTTTTTCATATATCTGTTGGCCATTTGTATGGGCTCCAGCTCCTAGAGCATATAAGATGCAAATATAAACTATTTTTAAAACAACTGTTGTTGTTTCTTAAAAATTCAGTGAAATTAAATGAGCTCCTATGTCAGAATATCATCTTTCTGTGGATTAGATCCCTCACCAAGGCAGGTACATGGAGGTGTCTACTGGCCACAGAAAAGAGCCACTCAGTTCCGGGTGGTTCTCCTGGGCATTAGTGGCCTCTTTTGTAATTTGGCTGCATCTTCAGACTGACCCCCAACTGGCAGCACTTTGCTGCAATGCTTCGATATGCATTGCTCTCCATGCTGCAGCAATGCTTGGGGAACCTGAGGCTTCTGGTCTCATCTCCCTCTAGGGTTCTAATGTTTGGGCCTGCAGTCAGTGGTGAGATCTTATCTCTTGCAAGCTCTGGCCTGCAGGGGTGGTCCATCGTCCCTTTCTGCATGACCATATAGCCATGTCTTCTCCTAACATTGCTGGCTTTTGTCCTAGTTGTTCTAGAGCATGTCAGCAAGTCCTATCTTGGTCCCAAAGATTACCAGTGGGGAACAGGATTGTTCCTGTAGATACCCACAAACTTTACAGCAGCTTCTCCTCTCCCCTCCAGCGTCAGAGAGTAGAAAAATCAAACGCCACACTCCTACTCCTAGGTGTGAGGATAACCTCCCTTCATAAACAACTAACACCCTCCAGGGAGCTGGAGAAATATAGTGCTCATTATAGTGAAAAGGCACCTGCGTCACTTTCCTAGGGCTGCTATAACCAAGTATCACAAACTGAGTAGCTTAGAACAGCAGGAATTTGCTGTCTCACTGCTTTGGAGGCTGGGAGTCCAAATCCAAGGTATTGGCAGGGTCATGCTGCCTCTGAAACCTGTAGAAGAAAAATCCTTCCTTACCTTTTCCCAGCTTCTGGTGGTTTGCTGGCAATCTCTGGCATTTCTTGGCTTGTAGATACACCACTCTAATCCTTCATCTGCACATGATATTCTCCCACTGTGTCTTCATATCATCATCCCTCTGTACATGCCTGTGTCTGTGTCCAAATTTCCCTCTTTTATAAGGACACCAGCGATACTGGATTAGGGTCCACCCTAGAGACCTCATTTTAACTTGACTGGCTCTATAAAGACCGTATTTCTAAATAAGGTCACATTCTGAGGTACTGGGGGTTAGCGCTTTGACATGTCTTATGTGGGGGACCCAATTCAATCCATAACAGCCCCTTTCAGCAAGCTCACAAGTGGTTTTCTGGACTTAAAATATTAAGTACATCTTGTGCTTTCATAGGTGGGCTCTAGTTGACAATTCTTGGAAAATAGAAAAAATTCAATCTAGCTTCCTATATCATCCTGCTATTGATACAATGATAGGGCTAATAAATGATAAATAATAATTCTTTGAGGGATTACTATGCGTTAGGAGCTAATCTAAGCTTTTAAAATGATACATTGTCATTTAATTCTCCCATCTACTCTGTGGGCCAGGGACTGTTATTTCTGTTTTGCAGGAGAGGCAACACAAGCACGATAAATCGAGAGTGTTGCTATTGCTCGTTGACATCGTGCCTCCTTCCAAAGCTAGAATTTCTTCTCTTGAATGAAGGAGCCCCTTCATTCGGGCCAGTCTCTTCCAATCTGAGATACAGTGGGCATGCAACTCCCACAGGGGTAGGAGAGGCTGTATTTACCCCTGCTAACCCATAATGGCTTTTAGATGAAGGGAACCCACAATGGCTTTTATATTAAATGGCTTTAATAAGGAGGGAAGAGTCAACTATGATCACACTGCATCCTTTATTGACGAACTAAGAAAAAGGAGTACTGGGAAGGACTTCATTAGAAGATATTTTCCATGAGGCCTCTTGAAAAAAAAATTACAGAGTTCTTCACTGATTCACAACGTTTCTTTCATCCTTGACTGGAGTCTCTGTGGCTGTTTTCAAATTCTGAGGGTTGGATTCTGGTGGTGGGGCTTCCGTGGGTTCTAGTGTTGAAATTTCCGAGGTTAAGGAGCCTGAGGTGAATTGAGTAATAGCAAATTGGTCATTATTGTATTCTAAAATAAGAGCCTTTCCCTGAACCACTGAGTCAAAACAAGGCACACACACACACACACACACACACACACCCCAAAAACAACAAACAAACAAATACGTAAACCTAGAATGTGATCAGTTAAAACCATACTGAGAAGACAGCACCTACTTGTCCTGGGGACCCAGGCATTGGCACGTCCAACCTATGGCCTGCCAGATACCAGAGGTTTCAACGAACTACAGCAACCATATTAAATTATTATTCTTCTCAGTATGACTTTAACCTTCAGCTGGAGTCTGGAGAGTCTAAGATTCCCCTTGGGTCCTCAACTTCATGTTTTAGGTCAGAAGAGAAAAATCTGAACAACCAATCGAGTGAAGAGCCGTCTGGCTCAGACTACAGACTTCCGGGAGTCGTTGCAGAAGGCGTTCTAATGAAAACAGTGTCATTCTTTCCCGGAGCAAAACTCTATTTTGTTTTCTGTGCTTTGTTTTTATGCAGAATATGATGCTATGTAAGCACTCGTACACACAAAAATGAAAATACGTGAACATTATGAAATGTTTCCTTATCAAATGAAATACAGGTCAGTATGTAAAGCTATGTTCAACAGTTATTGAGCAGTATGGGAATTAGAAATAAAAGATAAGTGTTTTAGGAAACTAAGTTTGGGAATTAGAAATAAAAGATAAGCGTTTTAGGAAACTAAGTTTGGTTAATATAAGATCTTAGTTATCTAGCAAAATTGAGTATGAAACTAACTAATGTCCAAAACATTTATAAACTTTCTAAATACCTTTCGAATTTATCCTCTTCTCCTTACTTATCAGTGTTTGAGTTTAGGTACCTGGATGGCCTGTTGGAGCAACCATCTAATTATCTCTATGTCTAGACTTGCACTTCTCCCATTCTGTCTCTATTCTCCTGCCAGAAAGACTGGGAACACTATGGTTGACTCCCTCAAAATCATCCTGCTACCCATGGTTTGTCTAAATCCTTCACGGATATTTCATTCCCTTTGCTATTATTCAGTTCAGAGATAAACCTGAGGCAATTGGGCCAACGTGCAGACAAGAGAGGCTTCCTCGTGGCTTCTGAGAAAGAGAAGCTAGTTTCTCCTGTTGGATATGAACCAAGTCATCTTACGATTACAAGGTGATTTCTGATTGATTTAGCAGTTTGAGTTGGGGGAAGGGGATGTCTGTAATTTGCTGCAGAGAATATTCTAACGGAAATAATTATGTAAATGAAAAATTTCATCAAGAAATACTGCTGTGAAAAAAGCACTTCAAGAGCACCCTGGTACCTACAGACTAAATTCAAAAATTTTTACTAAGGTAGTGAAGCCTCATTGGGATCTGGTCTCAGTTTACCACTCCAGCCTCATTTTCCACTACTTTCCTGTCCCACAGGAATTCCATCAATATGTCATTCTTTGGCTCCAGGCAGAGTTTTAAGTTGACATGAAACTGCAGATTTTTGGGGGGAACTTATCTATTTTGAAAGGATTTAGGCAAACTGATTAGGGAAGGAAATAAAATTGTCAGCCATTACAATCTACTTCCTTCCATCACCATTCAGTGACTGTGCTTCTGTCCATTATTATATCAACGCAGTGTATGATATTGCCTGAGTTTTGTATGTTAAACTAACTTTGAATTCCTACGGTGGATCCTACTCCGACATGGTGTGTAGTCCTTTTCACACGTTGCCGGATTTGGTTTGCTAGTTTGTTGTTGTTGTTGGGAATTTTTGTATCTATATTGACCAGGGATGTTGAGCTGTAGCTTTCTTTCCTTAGCCAATTTATCTATTTTTTTCTTTTGTTGATTGTGCTTTTGATGTCATATCGAATACATGGTTACCTAACCCAGGTCACAAAGAATTATACCTATATTTTCTTCTAAGAGTTTTATAGTGTTAGCTCTTAAATCCAGGTCCATGTGCATTTTGAGTTAATTTGTGTATATTATGTGAGGTAGTGGTCTAACTTCATTGTTTTGTACATGGATATCCAGTTGTCCCAGCCCCATCTGTGGGGAGAGACTGTTATTTCCTCATTGAATTGTCTTGACATTCTAGTCAAAAATCAATGAGCCATGTAAGGATTTATATGTAAAGACTTATTTTTGGACTCTTGACTCTATTCTAGTCTTTATTGTTTTCACTTTAGGTTTATTTTTCTCTTCTTTTCCTGATTCCCTAAGGTGGAAGGGTCAGCTTTTTGATTTGAGACATTCATTCTTCTTAAAGTATAGTATTTACAGCTATGAATTTCCCAATATTGCTTCAAAAAGTCATCGTGCCACTTTCCCTTTCCCTCTCTGTCCTCTCCTTGTGTGATGACCAGATGCACATTTTGGTGTGCTGGGTGGTGTTGCAAAGGAGTCTGAAACCCTGTTCATTTTTTTGTTCATTTGTTTTCATTCGGTTCCACAGACTAGATGATTTTAATTGAACTGCCTTCAAGTTTGTGGATTATTTCTTCTGCCAGCTCAAGTTTTCTGTTGAGCCCCCTGAATAAATTTTCATTTTAGTTTTTGTACTTTTCTGCTATAGAATATCTATTTGGTTCTTTGAAAAAATAGTTTCTAGGTCTTTACTGGTATTCTCTTTTTGGTGAGACACTGCTGTCATACTTTCCTTTAGTCTTTTTAGACTCTTTTTTTTTAGTTCTTTGAGCATGATTTAAAGTTCTTTTTTTTTTTTTTCTAGTAACTTCAACATTTAGATTTCCTCAGAGGAAAGTTTTTTATTGACTGTGTTTTCCCTTGTGTTTAGGCTATACTTTTCTGTTTCTTTGTATATATTTCATATTTTGTCTTGTTTAAAAGTACACATTTAAAATAATATAGTACGGCAGCATTGGAAATGATAGCCCTTCAGGGGTGGATCTTTGTTGTCATTTTTGTTTTTCTGCTTTGCTAACTAAGTGGCCAGCTAATGATTGGACATAGATTTTCTCAATTCCTTTGAATCAATACATTTCCCAGTCTTTGCTGAGAGGCTGTGTGTGTGTGTGTGTGTGTGTGTGTGTGTGTGTGTGTGTGTGTTGGGCCAAGCCTTTACAGCTCTGGGAGGCAGTTTGCAACTCTGCCTTAGCCATCACTTCCTGCTTGCAGGGATCTTCAGGTCAGCCAGAGGTGGGGGATTAGGGCATTCTAAGGCGTTTTCTTGGCATGCACACATCCTTGCATATATATGTGGCCTTTTATATTTCCATGTACTGTCACAGTTTCAAAATCTTCTATGGATGTATTACTCCTCAGGGCTTTTATTTTTTTTTCTTTTTCTTTTTTAATTTGACTTGTTTTCCTCAAACTGTTATCTCTGCCTCACACAGCTGTGATGTTTAATGCCACTGATTGTTCTGATAAACATTCCAGGGAGAAAAGCTGTTGGCAATGATCAAGCTCTGAGTGAGGTCAAATTAAGAAGAGCCTTGCTAGTGGGGATTTCTGGGGCGACGCCAGACAAGTCAGTAACAATTCTCTGAGAATGGGGCTTTTCAGAGGACCTCTAATCTTATTTTGCCCCTTCCTGTGTTTGCTAGGCTGGTGTTTTTCACAGGTACTGTGGTTGCAAGGTTGTTACTTTTAAAGGCTATTGTGGAGATGGGCTAGGGGGCTGGGAATAGGGCAAGGCATGGCAGCATGAGGGTCACTGTTCTTACCAAGATTCAGCCATTTTACTTGAGTAAATGCATGCAGTGTTCCCATATCACCGGCATGACCCCTGAGACCTCTTTGGTCTCTGTGTTTTCTCTATTAATCTTACGGGGGATGTAAGTCTAAAAGACTTCTCCCGCATGGTTTGCCAGGGCAAGTTGTTTGACTGTAATTTCACGCACTGTCAAGCAGGAGGTATTTCAGCAGGTTTTGAGTAGCTCTTTGCCTTACTTGAGAGCAATCCTTCTGTTCCCCAACTTTAAACTTCAGACTCTCAGGAAAGGCTCCTAAAAGAAACTGTTTTATCTTGATTTGACAGCCAGAAACAAAATTACTCACTTTCTTCAGTGGGTTGTTCCTTGCGTAATGCTAGTCTAAGCCAGTCGATACTTATGACTGCAATGACCATCTCTGCGATGGTGCAGAATAATAAATATTGTAAAAGCATCAAACAAGTCATCTGAATGAAAAAAGAGAAATATACCTCATATTAATCAACCATTTAAAGGCTATACAAGATCAAAGTTTAGAAAATAGAGAATAAATATTCATCCTAGCAGTCTCACACACCTACAATTACTGTGGGGTATTTTTCGTAGCAACTATATATGTTTTAAATTTATTGAGTACCAAGTATTATGTTAAGCACTTATTTCTAGCAACAACCTTACAAGTTACACACTTTTGTTTCTATTTTATATATGGTGAGACTTAAAAATAGATAACTGATGGTACCGTGGTCTGCTGGAGTTTTTCAAGGTTTGACACGGAGTGCCCGTCTTTTCTCTTTATACTTTTTTTTTGTTGTTTTGGTGAGACTGATTGGATGATCTGTGCTGCATGCTGTTCCCTTCAGTGCATATATAATTTCATGTTTTATGTTCTTTTAATTTATGTGTTATAAGCACTATTTCATGAATTAAGTGGAACCATTCTCTCTCTCTTTCCAAATTCTTACCATAGCCCAAAGAAGGAGTTTCTTCTCTCTTAGAAATAAGGGGAAATGGCTTCTGGTGTTTCTCAGTGCTCTTCACTTACAATTTCCTTGTGAAGAAAAGAGACTTATCTAATTGGTGATTTTGAGAGAAGGGACCTAGTGCCTTCTGGGTTCTCTTTTTTCAGAATGAGCTGTGTTTATAACCACAAGACTTTCTTCCCAACTTCTGATAATTGACTCCAGTATAGGGAGGCCTATATAGGCTGTGGTCTATCTGTAATTAGGTGAACGAGTTTAATTTATGAAAGGAGGTATTAATTAGTAAGCTTATTTGGTTAAAGATTTAAAACTTGTTCTCCAAGTATAATAATCAATAATAAAGCCAACAGTTTTGTCTACATCTACTTGATTCTTGTGTCTTATCTCAGTAGGTTCAGAACACAAGAGAAGAAGATTAGGTGGTTATTTATTGGCCACCTATATTTGTTTCCTAGGGCTGTTGTAATAAAGTAACACAAATAGGGTGGCTTAACACAACAAACATTTATTGTCTCACAGTCGCAGGAGCTAAAAGTCAAAAATCAATGTGTTGGCAGGACCATGCTCCCTCTGGAGCCTCCAGAAGAGAATCTTTCCTTGCCTCTTCCAGATTCTGGTAGCCCCAGGTGTTCCTTCGCTTGTAGCAGCATAACTCCTATCTCTGCCTCTATGTTCACATGGCCTTCTTCTTTATGTGCCTGTATCAGAATTTCCCTCTTATAGGAACACCAGTCATATTGGATTAACGGCCTACCTTACTCCAGTATGACCTCATTTTAACTAATTACACATGCAATAATCTCATTTCCCCAAAGTGTCACATTCTGAGGTCCTGTGGGTTGGGACTTCAACATATCTTTTTCGGGGACACAATTCAACCCATAATAGTCTGCCTCTAGTACCCTCCAATTCATGCCCTTCCCATGTGCAAAATATATTCACCTGACCCCAACATCTCCAAAAGTTTTAAACCAATTCCAACATCAACAATGAAGTCCAAAATCTGTCTGAAATACCATAAAATCAAAAAGTCCCAAATCTCATCAGCGGAATCAGTTATGGGTGAAACTTATATGAATAATATGGTTCATTCTGGGGCAAAATTCCTCTCCGTCTATGGACTTGTGAAACCAGAGAAAAATTTGTCTGCTTCTAAGATACAATGGTGACACAAGCCTAGGATGTGTACTTCCATTCCAAAAGGAAGAAATAAGAAGGAAAAAAAAGGGGTCATGGTCCCTAAGCAAGTTCAAAACCCAACAGGGCAAATTTTGTTAGATTTCAAGGCCCAGGAATAATCCTCTGTGGCTCATCCTCTGGGCCTGCTGGGGAGACAGCCCTACTTTTTGACCCATTAGAGTGGTGGCCCGACTCTCTTAGCCCACTGGGGCAGTGTTCTTACTCTTTAGTTTATTGCTGTCCCAGCCTGTATTATGTAAAAAGTGAAAATATTTGTAGCCTGAAATGTGTCTCTTTTTCACTTTTACTTCTCGTTTTCTCTCTTGCTTGTGTAACTAATATAATGATTCTACATTTTATGTTGATTTTTATAGTACTTATGCTTATACACTTAATTTGTGATTTATTTCCATACATAATGTAAAGTAGATGTCATTATTATTTTCTTTGAAATGGACAGCTTATTGATTTAACACTATTTAAGTTTCATCTTTATTGACTGGTAATGTTATCTCCCACAAAATAATATGTATTTACCTATACTTGGATTTGTTTCTCCACTCTCTATTCTATTCTTTGTTCAGTTTTTTTAGTGTGTAAATGTTATATCATTTTTATTGTCATAGCCTAATAACAAGTTTTAACATCTGGTACAGCAAGTTCTTTGGCCCTCCCCCTTATTGTGTAACTTCTAGACTTTCTTGGCAATTTTCATGTAATTATTCTTCTGTCCATATCATCTTAGAGTCATTTATTGCATTACTCCCAAATGCTGTTGCGATTCTAAATGAAATTGGAGCACAATTATGTATTCATTTACAGAAGCTGGCAATTTTATGATATTGCGAATTTGTATTCAAGAACATAGTTTTTCAAAGTATTCAGTTCTTTTTTGCGTCCCTCATTACATTTTTATAGTTTTGCTGCTATTTTGATTGGGTTATTTATTATATTTTCCATTTCAACAACTATTTCTAAAGTAAATAAAATTTATTAATTTTGTCGGTTTTTCTTTTATCCAACCACCTTATTAACTGTTTTTACTTCTGCAGTAGCTTTTTCAGGTAAGTCTTCAGGATTTTCTAAGTCTTCTATAATTTTATCTTCAAATAATGATAATTTTTATCTTTCTTTAAGGTTTCTGGTGTTTCCAAATTTTTTAGAAAAACTGATTTTTTAATATGCCTATGGCAAAAATTTGAAGGAAATGCAGTTTATTTTTATATTTCTATGCCAAAGATGGTTGACAAATTTGGTTGCCTTTTCTATACTTTTCTCACTTCAACATACTCACACCATTCACCCTAGTTTTTTCATTTATATATAAAATTTTGATCTAGTTACACTTAAAATTGGTACTTACGTTCTGCCAAGTGTATGCAGTTGCTTCTGCTTCATAAAATGAAATCTCAACGCATAAGAAAACAATCCCAATTACAGTCACAGCTGTACTTATGCTGTTCATTACAATTGCTGAAATAATCTGTAATAGACAAAGAAAAATTTGCCAGAGACAGCATAAGCAGATTTTGATGAAGCAATCAGGCTGTCATACTGACTAGAATATTTAGGATGAAGTCCTTAAAAATCTGACTTTCTGAAATCATAACAGTGGTTGGTATCAGGACTCTGCTTCAAATTTGTTTAGAAGCCAATAGGATAATTTGTTTCTCAGAAGAGGCTTTTATTTATTCCTTCAACAAGTAATCACACAGTGCCTGCAATGTGCTAAACATTGTGCTAGGGATAGCACCAGGTTTCTACTCAAGGAGCTTACAATCTAATGGGAGAGAAAAGTTATAAACACTCTAATTTCATTTAATAAAACTTAATAAATGATGGATAAGCTTCAAGTTTGGGATTTGTCCTTATCATTCCTCCAGTAATGCCACTTTACTACTTAAAACCTTTCAGTGGTCCTCAACTTCCTTCAAGACAGCGTCCACACTCTTTGAACCTGAGGGCCTGACATGAGCTGTGAAAAAAGGCTGTGCTCCTTTGAGAAGGGGCTGCGTGTATTCTATATGTATGTGTGAGGGATAGTTACAGGTTAAAAGGAGTTTTTTCTTCTTGTCATTTGTTTGTTTTGTAATCACGGGAAGAAGGGTAGGATTTGATGCTAGTCAACAAAAGAAAAACGACTTAAGTGAACGCATACATTTTTGGTTGGCTGGCAGACAGCCCTCTTATCCTATTTTGAGGGCTCTCCTTATTGAGTTAGTTTTTATGAAAGAAGTTTATCCAACTTCTGCTATGAAAGCCTGAAGAGGGAGGTCCTTCCTCTATCCAGTCTTTTATAGCCATGGCCAAAAAAATTTTCCTCTCAAAAATTGTGGGTGTTAAGCAAGTGACTTAAAGGTGAAGAAAATACTGACATTCATTTTTAGCAGAGACATCTGTGATGTTATGCAGTGGGGGCAATAGTGACCTTGAGTGCCAGAGGACAGCTATGATATCTTGTGACGATATAAGCCTGGCATCTTCCCAGTAGATCCTGTCTTTGCTTAATCTAGCCAGATTCAGTAAGCAATAATGGGAAAAATTGGGAGAGTGTATTATGGAATAGAGAGTAGTGTGTACAAAATTTCAGAAGCATGGAAAAGCAGGTATTCATGGAAATATCTTCACTAAGCTTAATCATTTCTAGCTTTTGATTGAAAGTGACAGATGTGTGACTATTCTTTTCACTTGAACAGTGAGGAGCTGCTGTTGGGTTATCATCTGGCCTAATTTCAGTTGTGTCTTGGGGAATAGGGAAGCTCAAGGAGAGTGAGAGAGATGGAGGAACAGCTGGTTGGTGGAACAGTCATAATACACGCAACCTTGATCAGCTCAGTTTACCATCTTGTATGGGCACGGTTTGTAGTACCCCAAAGCAATTACAATGGCAACATCTAAGATCACTGATCACAAATCACCATAACAAATATAATAATTATGAAAAAGTTTGAAATATTGTAAGAATTACCAAAATGTGACAGAGGCATGAAGTGAGCACATGGTGTTGAAGAAATGGTGCCAATAGACTTGCTTGATGCACAGTTGCCACAAACCTTCAATTTGTAAAAAATGCATTATCTGTGAAGTGTAATAAAGTGAAGCACAATAAAACAAGTTATGCCTATATACCATAGCCAAGTGAGATCTATTCCACAAATGCAAGGTTGGTTTAATTTTCCAAAATAAATTAATGTAATATGTCATATCAATAAAATAGGAAAAAAACCCACATGTGATCATCTCAATAGATGTAGACAAAGCATTTGGTGACAATCCAGCATCCTTTCGTGATAAAATCATTTCAAAAACTAGGACTAGATGGGATATTTCTCAACCTGATAATGGGTATCTAATAAAAACCCACACTTAACATACCTATTGGTGACAGACTGGATGCTTTTTTCCTAAGACAAAGAACAAGGATCAAGACAACAATATACCCTCTCATCACTTCTATTCAACCTCATATTAGAGGTTCTAGCCAGGGCAGCTAAGCAATGAAAAGAAACAAAAGGCTTGCTCAAGGAACAAGTAAAACTATATTATTGATAAATTACATGTTCTTGTATATAGAATATACTAAGGAATCCACTAAAAACCACTAGACATAGTAAATGAGTTTTGCAAGATTACCAGATACAAGACCAATATACAAAAGTCAATTGTATATCTATATACTTGTAATTAACCATCCAAAAATAAAATTAAAGAAGCAATTCCATTTACAATAGCATCTAAAAGAATAAATACTTAGGAATGAATTTAACAAAGGAAGTGCAAAACTTACTCTGAAAACTAAAAAGCATTATTGAAAGACAAGTGGAAAACATGAAGACTTAATATTGTTAAGGGCAATATTCCCAAAATTGATATACAGATTCAATTCAATCTCTTTCAAAACCCAAGTTTGTTTTTCTTGCAGAAATTGACAAGTTGATCCTAACATTCATATGGCATATCAAGGGACCCAGAATATCCAAAAAAATCTTATAAAAGAATAAAGTTGAAGAGCTCAGTTTCCTGATTTCAAAACTTACTTACAAAGCAACAGTAATCAAGACATGTGGTACTGGCATAAAGATAGACATAAAGATCAATGGAATAGAATTCAAAGTCCAGAAATAAACTTACAAAGGTGGCAAGATAATTTAATGGGGCAAAGAACAGTCTTTTCAACAAATGGTGCTTAGACAACTGGAAATTCACAAAAATTCACACACACACACGCATACACACACACACACACGCAAAAGAATGAAATTGGACCATTTTATCATACCATTAATAAGTATTAACTCAAATATCTAAGAGCTGAAACTATAAACTGTCTGTAAGGAAACAGGAATGAATTTTCATATCCTCAGTTTTTGAAACAGACTATTAAATATAACACCAGAAACACAAACAACAAAAGAAAAATAGATAAGTTGGAGTTCATCAAAATTACATACATAATGAGTGAGATGTGCACCATCTGGGGGATGGTCATGATGGAGACTCAGACTTGTGGGGGGGGGGAATGGGCATTTATTGAAACCTTAAAATCTGTACCCCCATAATATGCTGAAATAAAAAAAAATTAAAAACTCCTATGTTTCAAAGGAAACCTCAGAATGGGAAAATATTTGCAAATCATATATCTGATAAAGGCTTGTGTCTAGAACTTATAAAAACTCTTAAAACTCAATAATAAAAAGGTAAATAACCCAGTTTAAAAGTGGACAAAGGACTCGAATAGACATTTCTCCAAAGAAAATATACAAATGGCCAATAAACATATGAAAACATGCTTGATATCACTGGTCATTGGGGATATGCAGATTCATACCACAATGAATTACCACTTCAAACCTATTGGGATGGCTATAACCAATGGTAAGGTGATAAGTGTTGGCAAGGTTATGGAGAAATAGGAATCCTTACATACTACTGGTGGAAATGTAAAATGGTGTTGTCACTTTGGAAAATAGTCTGGCTTTTCCTCCAATGGTTAAACAGAGTTGTCATATGACCTAGCCATTTTCTTCCTAGTTACATATACCAAAGTATTGAAAGCTTATGCTCAAACAAAAAATTTTACACAAATGTTGATAGTAGCATTATTCATGATTATTCATTATTCATAATAGCCAAAAGGTGGAATCAACTCAGATGTCCATCAACTGATGAATGCATAAACAAAATGTGGTATACCCACATAATGAAATATTATTTGGCCATAAAAAGAATAAAGTATTGATATATGCTACAATATGGATGAAATTTTAAAATATCATGTTAAATGAAAGGAGTTGCAAAAAATTGCATATTTATAATTCTTTTTATAAATTAAATGCCTAGAATAGGCAAATCTATGGAAACAGAAAGTAGATTAGTGTTTGTTTAGGGCTGGGAAGAATTGGGGGTTGGGGATGAGAGTGATAGCCAAGGGGTACCGGGTTGCTTTTTGAGATGAGAAAATGTTTTAAAATGGATTGTGCTGATAATTGCACATATCTATAAAATAATAAAAACCATTAAATTGTATACTTAAAACTCAATTAAGATAATAAATACTTAACTATATAGCTAGAGATTTTTCCAGGTTAACATTAAAATAAATACATATGTTTTCAGAAAGAAAGAGTTGTTGAACTCAAATATCTGCACCTTAAAAGGGTGTATGTTAATGTATGTTAAACATAATTTTAAAATTTTGGGTGCAGAAGAAATACTTTACATTTATTTTCTGCTTTAATTTGAAAACATACACATGAATAAATATAAATATTGTACTCCTTAGAACATGATAAACTAAGAACTTTACAATTAAAAATATTTATTACTTCCTCCTCTTCTTCCTATTTTTCATGTTGGAGTACCCTAGGGCTCAGTTCTTATTTCTCCTTTCCTCTTTGCTATGCTCACTCCATTGAAGATCTAAGCAACTCTTGTGGCTTCAAATATTACCTTCATGTCTAAGATTCCCAATTCAATCCATCCAATTCCTCAAGACAAAAACTTAATTTTAATCCCTACTTTCTTTTTCTCGCATTCTTCCCCCATTAGGAATTCTTCTTGGTGTTACCTTCAAATATATCCAGAATCCAAGCACTTAACATCCCCCTCTACTATGTCTGTCCTGGTCTGAACCACCATCATTTTAAAGCTCACGACAATAGCCTTGTAACTGGTTTCCCTGCTTCTTACCTGAACTCCTTTATACACAATTCTCAGAGCATTTCAGCCAGATTGATATTTTCAAAACACTCTCTGCATCATTTCACCCCTCAAAATACTCCAATCTCTCTACATGAGCTGTGAGCTCTGGCACCTTTAGCACACTGACCTCATGTTCTGCCACCCTTCCCCAGCTACACTGCCACTGCCACTGACCTCCCTGCATGCCATGGCTTTTCCAGTGGTTCATCTCTTTTCTTGGAGTGCTGTTCACTCTGATATTGGCATTGCTAATTTTCTTACCTTCCTCAAATGCTGCCTTCTCAGTAAGACTTATCTGGATCATTTCTCTTAAAAACACAACCCCCCACACGTCAGTCTGCCAGACTTCAATCTTTACTAAAAGGCTATAGGAACCAAAACAGCATAGTACAGGTGCAAGAACAGAGATATAGACCTTTGGAATAGGACAGAGATCCCAGATATAAAACGATCCTCATATTGTCATCTAATCTTCGACAAAGCAGACAAAAGTATACATTGGGGAAAAGACTATCTATTCAATAAGTGGTGCTGGGAAAACTCGATATCCACATGCAGAAGACTGAAATTGGATCCCCACCTCTCACCTCTTACAAAAATCAACTCATGTTGGATAACAGACTTAAACCTAAGGTGCGAAACCTTAAGAATTCTGGAAGAAAATGTTGGGAAGACTCTTTTAGACATTGGCCTAGGTATAGAATTTATGAAGAAGACCTCCAAAGCAATGAGAGCAGCAACATCAATAAACAAATGAGATCTTATCAAATTAAAAAGCTTATGCACAGCCAAGGAAACTATCACTAGAGCAAATAGACAACCTACAGAATGGGAGAAAATATTTGCTTTCTACACATCCAATAAAGGACTGATAATAAGAAACTATATAGAACTTAAGAAAATCAACAAGAAAAAATCAAACCACCTCATAAATAAATGGGAAAAGGGCATGAACAAAAACTTTTCAAAAGAAGACAGACTAATGGCCAGGAAACATATAAAAAAGTGCTCAACATCTCTAATCGTTAGGGAAATGCAAATCAAAACTATGATGGGGTATCACCTAACTCCAGTGAGAATGGCCTCTATCAAAAAGTCCCAAAATAACAAATGCTGGCATGGATGTGGAGAGCTCGGAACACTCTTCCACTGCTGCTGGGACTGCAAATTAGTACAATCCCTGTGGAAAGTAATTTGGAGATGTCTCAAAGAGCTAAAAATAGAAATGCCATTTGATCCAGCAATCCCACTACTAGGCATCTATCCAAAGGGAAAAAAAAGACATTCTGTAATAAAGACATCTGCACTCGAATATTTATAGCAGCACAATTTACAATTGCAAAGATGTGGAAACAACCCAAATGCCCATAAATACATGAGTGGATTAATAAAATGTAGTATATGTATACCACGGAATACTACTCAATTACAAAAAACAATGGTGATCTAGCACCATAATATACTGAATTAAAAAAAAAAATTGAAAAAAAACCCAGCCCCCCAATGGCAGCCCCTAGTATGTTTTCTTTTTCTCATCATACCTATCACCTTCTATTTTGTCATGTTTATTGTTTATTATAGTTCCTAGTTTGTCATGTTTATTGTTTATTGCCTTTATCCCGCTATTAGAATGTAAGCTCCATGAGGGCAATAAATCTTCACCTGTTTGTTCCCTGATGCATCCTACATACATAGAACATGCCTGACACTCAATAAATATTTTTAAAATTGAATTATTGGGATTTAGGTGCATTATATTAGGGACATCACAGTATCTAAGTATAATAGAATATTATGGGGCCACTAGAATAATTTTTCCAAAGCATATTTTCATGACTTGATAAACAATTACAATTGATTTCCTCTTGTGATATTAAGTCACTTTGGTTTAGAAAATGTCTGAACAACCATCCTTGAGGCTCACAGATGAGTCTCTGTGTTTCTGTGAGGAATAATGTCATTGCTTCTAGAGAAGGAAATAGAATTGCTCTATATGAGGCAGGAAGAGAAGTTTAATTTTGCTTCTTCATGTGGAGTGGGGGAGAAGGAAAAAGAAGGGCAGAAGATAGGGTGATGGTGGGAGTAAGGGGGAGAGCTACAAAGGGATCCAGGTCATGAACAGAACTTGGAAATTGCAACTGTAATCTCGCCCCACCATCCCTCAAGTGAAAAACCAAACATTTTTTGTGAGTTTTTGTGGAAATCAGTCAAGGGGCCATACTTATTCATACCTTGGGTGATGTGGAGCAACTTTGGGACAATACGCACAAATGCAGAAACTGAACTATGAGAAGGCCAGTCCCAGGAATTTGCAAAATCACAATGGGGCTTCATGGGCTTTGATGTCATCTGTACACCTATCTCTGGGGAAAAGCATACCAGATGACCTCTAGGCCACACACACACTCTACTTGCAAACACATTAGAAAAACAAGCTTAGACTAACGAAAAGCAGAAAAGAAAAATCTCTAATAAGCTCCATCAGGAACAATAAAGGAGAAATTACAACTGATGCCACAGAGATACAAGATATAATTTATGAATACTACAAAAACCTCTATGCACACAAACTGGAAAATGTGGAGGAAATGGACAATTTCTTAGAAACACACAGCTCCCTAGGCTCAACCAGGAAAAAATTAGAATTCCTGAACAGACCACTATCAAGTGCTGAAATTGAAATAGCAATAAAAAACCTTCCTAAAAATAAAAGTCCTGGACCAGATGGTTTCACACCTGAATATTACCACACCTACAAAGAAGAACTGGTGCCTATCCTGCAGAAATTATTCCACAACATTGAGAAGGATGGAATCCTCCCAACACATTTTATGACGTGAACATAACCCTGATACCAAAACCAGGAAAGGATGCAATAAAAAAAGAAAACTACAGACCAATATCCATTATGAATATAGATGCAAATATTCTCAACAAAATCCTAGCCAATTGAATCCAGGTGCTTGTCAAGAAAATAATTCATCACAACCAAGTGGGCTTCATCCCAGGGATGCAGGGATGGTTCAACATATGCAAATCTATAAATGTAATTCACCATATAAACAGAAGCAAAAACAAAGACCATATGATACTCTCAACAGATGCAGAGAAAGCATGTGACAAAATTCAACACCCTTTTATGATAAGAACGCTCAACAAAATAGGCATAGATGGGGCTTACCTAAAAATGATACAAGCCATATATGACAAACCCACAGCCAATATCATACTGAATGGGGAAAATTGAAAGCATTCCCACTTAGAACTGGAGCAAGACAAGGTTGCCCACTATCTCCACTTCTGTTCAACACAGTGCTAGAAGTCCTCGCTACAGCAATCAGACAAGAGAGCAGAATTAAGGGTGTCCAAATGGGAGCAGAAGAGATCAAATTCTCACTCTTCACTGATGACATGATATTATACCTAGAAAACCCCAAGGATTCAACCAAGAGACTCCTTGATCTGATAAATGAATTTGGTAAAGTCTCAGGATACAAAAATCAATACACAGAAATCAGAAGCATTCATATATGCCAACAACAGTCAAAGTGAGAACCAACTCAAAGACTCAATTCCCTTCAAAATAGCAACAAAGAAAATAAAGTACCTTGGAATATATTTAACTAAGGAGGTAAAAGACCTCTACAGGGATAACTATGAAACACTGAAGAAGGAAATAGCAGAGGACGTAAACAGATGGAAGAATATACCGTGCTCATGGATTGGCAGAATCAATATTGTTAAAATGTCTATATTACCCAAAGTGACCTACAGAGTCAACACAATCCCTATCAAAATACCATCATCATTTTTCACAGATATAGAAAAAATAATTTTATGCTTCGTATGGAACCAGGGAAGACCCTGTATAGCAAAATCAATCCTAGGCAATAAAAACAAAATAGGAGGTATAAATTTACCAGACTTCAAACTATACTACAAGGCTATAGTCATTAAAACAACTTTTTATTGGCACAATAACAGGGACATTGACCAGTGGAGCAGAACAGAGAACTCAGATATAAAACCATCCTCATATAGCCAGCTAATCTTCGACAAAGCAGACAAAAACATACACTGGGGAAAAGAATCCTTATTCAATAAATGGTGCTGCGAAAACTGGATAGCCACATGTAGAAGACTGAAACAAGACCCACACCTTTCACCTCTCACAGAAATCAACTCATGTTGGGTAACAGACTTGAACCTTAGATGTGAAACTATTAGAATGCTAGAGGAAAATGTTGGAAATACTCTTCTAGACATTGGCCTGGGTAAAGAATTTATGAAGACCCCAAAGGCAATCACAACAGCAACAAAAATAAACAAATGAGACCTAATGAAATTTAAAAGCTTCTGCACAGACAAAGAAACTGTCAAGAGAGCAAACAGACAACCCACAGAATGGGAGAAAATTTTTGCAAGCTACACATCTAATAAGGGCTGATAACTAGAATCTATTTAGAACTCAGGAAAATCAGCAAGAAAAAAATCAAACAACCCTATCAAAAAATGGGCAAAGGACATGAACAGAAACTTCTCAAAAGAAGACAGAATAATGGCCAACAAAGATATGAAAAAATGTTCAACATCTCTAATCATCAGGGAAATGCAAATCAAAACCACAATGAGATATCACTGAACTCCAGTGAGAATGGCCTTTATCAAAAAGTCTCCAAACAATAAATGCTGGCATAGTTGCGGAGAGAGAGGAACACTCCTACACTGCTGGTGGAACTGCAAACTAGTTCAACCTCTGTGGAAAGCAATATGGAGATACCTCAAAGCAATATGAGTAGATCTACCATTTGATCCAGCAATTCCACTACTGGGCATCTACCCAAAAGATCAAAAGTCACTTTATGAAAAAGACACCTGCACTCGAATGTTTATAGCAGCACAATTGACAATTGCAAAGCTATGGAAACAACCCAAGTGCCCATCAATTCATGAGTGGATTAATAAAATGTGGTATATGTATACCATCGAATATTACTCAGCTTTAAGAAACAAGGGTGATATAGCACCTCTTGTATATTCCTGGATACAGCTAGAACCCATTCTACTAAGTGAAGTATCTCAAGAATGGAAACCATCACCACATGTACTCACCAGCAAATTGGTATTAACGGATCAACACCTAAGTGGCCATATAGGAGTAACATTTATTGGGTGTTGGGACGGTGGGAGGGGAGGAGTATATACAACTACAACGAGTAAGATGTGCAACATTTGGGGGGTGGACATGCTTGAAGCTCTTACTCGAAGGGTAGGGGGGCATGGGCAATATAAGTAACCTTAACACTTGTACCCCTATAATACGCTAAAATAAAAAAAAAAAAGAAAAAAAAGAAAAAAAAAAAAGAAAAACAAGCTTAGATGAAGGACTACTAGAATTGACAATGATGGTAACAGTGGCTACCTAGGTGATCGTAGAAGTTAAAAAAAATATATAAAAACTTACAGCCCATAGTTAAGAGTTGCCAAGCTGCTGCTGAGCAAAATGGCCTCTCATATCTCTTTGACTCCATCTGATTGAAAAAAACAAATAGATGAACCTTTTGCTGAAATATGAAACAAAGTTTCAGTTTCTTCTTTCACTAGTCCTTGAAAGCACCCTGTTTTCCGCCAGAGGTCTTGGTAAGCATAGTGCTGTATGTATGCCAGGCACTGTTCTTTATGCTTGTTTACTGGCTTAATCCTCGCAATAATCTTTGAGGTAGGTGCTATTATTATTATTATTTTTCAGATGAGGAGAGTGAAGCACAGAGTACTTTGCCCAAGTTTACACAGCCTGTGATAGGGTAGTCAGAATTTGAATTCAGGCCATCTAACTCCAGAGCTGTGGTCCTAATACAAGAGGGCTGTGGGAGGAAGGATGTTCGTTCTAAAAGAGAAAGGGGCTGTCGTGTGTTGATTGTGTTGTAATGATACCTGGTTTGTATCCTAATGGTATTTCCTAGACCTGGGTTTGCTGAAGGCAATTATCTTTTCATACATTATTTTGTTTCATCCCTTTCCCTAACTAAGCACTGATCTTCTAAGCTTACCCTGACTATGTTTCCTCCCTTCCTAATGCTTTGACTTTCAGGTCAGAGTTTTGTTTGGTTTTATATACTCCTTTAGCTAGCTTAAAACGATTTATTTCCTGGTTAGAGCTGGAACCCATACTACTAAGTGAAGTATCCCAAGAATGGAGAAACAAGCACCAGATATATTCTCCAACAAACTGGTATTAACTGAGTAGCACCTAAGTGGACACATAGGTACTACAGTAATAGGGTATTGGGCAGGTGGGAGGGGGGAGGGGGGCGGGTATATACATACATAATGAGTGAGATGTGCACCATCTGGGGATGGTCATGATGGAGACTCAGACTTTTGGGGGGAGGGGGGGAAATGGGCATTTATTGAAACCTTAAAATCTGTACCCCCACAATATGCCGAAATAAAAAAAAACAAAAACAAAAAACAAAACGATTTATTCCATGGAAACTTTACACCTATCTCTTTATACAATCTTACTGCTCACACTGCATCCTCCTCCAACAGGCCCCCAAACAAAAGAGGCATCGGAGCACAGCCTTATAAAAATTAAATGATTTTTTTTCATCTCAACATTTGGAAAAGTTTTTTGTTTCCCCCAAAATTTGGCTCTGAAGTAACACTTTCTCCTTTGCCAGGTAGCATTTTTCTTTGGAGCTGTCCCAAACATACTGACATACCTTACATAGTATGTGAGGCTTCTGTATTGTACTGCAGGATCCTGAGATGATGAACTGGGGATAGAAACAGGCATTTATAAACACCCATGCCTTCTGACAAGTTCTTTTCCTAATGCCACTGTTATCCCTGATATCTGAATTATCACTGAATTCTCTGAAGAGAGTGGTTTTAACATGAAAAAACCCATTTCAGTTCTAAAGTGATCACTAGTAGAATCTCTAAGGAATAGATTCACTATTTCTCTGTTACAGAGATGAAAAGGTATTTTAAAGTTTCTGGTAATTAACAAGATCTTTGTATAGGTGATGGAACTTAGGGATCTCACAGTGATTTTTTTTATGAGGGACTAATAGGCACTTCACTTGTTTTGATTGTCATTTATTGATACTGTGACCCGAATTATTAGCAAATAAGCCATAGTGGCTAGTGTGGTAGCTCTCACTTCCAAGAAGCACCTTCCCCCTATAATGTTGTAGAAAAAATATTTCATCAATGGAAAATAGTTTCTGAAAGCATTTGATCTGAAGATTTACAGGTTGCTTTCTACCAACACCATGCCCCAAGTGCTATCATCACCTGCTGTCACTAGTTTGAAAGGATGGCTGTTTCTGATACATAAAGAATTTAATTTTTGTCCAATAGCATATCTAAACCTGCCTTAATTCTGCCTGAAGGACTCACAAAAGATGACTCAAATATTACCAAGAAAGGGATCGGGAATCCTCCAGTCCAGGAAAATGAAATCCTGTCATGGAAGTAGAAGCACCTTAGCTTGACTTTCTTTTGTTTTTTCTTTTTTTTTAAATCGGTGACACTTTATTTCTGTGTTACTCTGTAAGAGTTAGTGAAGTTCTTTAAGCTTTGGTTTCCCCATTTGTAAAATGGGAATTAATGACAGCTATCTCATAGCGTTGTTGGGACATTTAGGTAAAAACGATCCTGAAGTGCCTTTGGAAGGTGTCTAATACACAATAGACACAAAAGTGAATAATTATTATTTGTGGCTAATTTCTGCCATAAGCTCCCCTTTCTACATCTTTGGATTAGGATCCTTTCTAGATACTTTGTAATAGGTGATTCATTACATAACTTCCATTTAAATATTTTCTCTTTATTACATACAGCACTTTCTAGAAAGTTCTCAGTGTGGGTAAACGCCTTCGACTTGAGGTCTCCCACTATAAGAAAGCCTCTGAGGAAATACTGTCTTTCCTCCAGAGCAGGGATTGCCACGCCCTTTGCAGGGGGAAGTGACCATACTTGCGTGGCTCAGAGGCCTTTTCACAAAACACAGGGACAACTCACATCTTCTCTCCCTTGAATCCCTGTTCTTGGTTGAAAAGTGCAAAGGGGTGGGTAAGGAAGTAATGCAACCCTTTCTGCTCTATGCAGAAATCTAACCTGGGGTTAACTTTCTACTCCTGTTCAGTTAAAAACTTCACACAGTCCGGATGTCCGTTGTGTGACTAGGTCACATTGCTTGTGTGTAAAATGATCTCTGCCTGAATAATTGCTTCTGGACTGAACGTAACCGTGAACTAAAAACCAGTTGTGGGAAGCCAGAGCTTTGGGCTTCCCTGGGTGTAATGCCTTGTAACCGGGCATGTCCTTGGTGGGAACTTTGGCAACTACGGCCATGGGATTATTGTGATATCTTATTCAAACATCTACTTTAGAAATCTCTGTTTAATTTCCCCAAATTCCTCTTGGGCACCTGGGTCTCTTTGTTTTTTCTTTCTTCATATGGCCTCTCTAAAAAGTGGCTCTATAGCCCCAAACATTAAGCTAAGGCCTTTGGATTCTCAGTCTGCAAAAAATAAGCCTTAGAGCCACTCCCTTTATTATTCTTCAAGCAAATCCCTTGGAGATCTTTTCCCCATGTACACCCCACCCTTTCAAGAAACTTACCAAAACATGCAACAAACATGAAAAAGGTGTTTCCATGCCTGTTTCCACACTAAGATGGGCTGCTTTAAGTCAGAGGTTGGGTCTTTAGCCCACTGCTTAACCACCTGAGTCATTCACTTGATTCAGCAGAAAAACAATAAATGAATTTAAATCGATAATATGAGAGTTTACTCACAAAAACTCCTGACAAAGCTGAGTAAATTACTATGACAATTACAGAGATGGGACCGGCAGAACTTTCTTTCTCTTCTAGGAGATACATATGTATCCAGAGAATCCCCAGGGCACCCTGAATCAGGCCGATCATTATTTGCGCGGCCTGTGAGAAGAGAGAGGCAGCGTTATTACTCAAGTCACATCTGTCACAGACAATCACAGCTGGGGTGACCGGGAGGCCATGAGAATGTCCAGGTTACCCTGGTGCTTCTGAAGGAGTGCGGAAAGGAGTGTGTGTCAGGGGGGAACGGAGTCTGACAGAGATGTGGCAGTCGCGGTTGGGTGTTGGGGTCTCCTCGTTCGTTTAAACAGGGAGTATTTGCTTTTGTTTCATAGTGGCCTTCAGAGATAACCAATATTTCATTTTCTAGTCGATTCTATTTAAGTAGAAACCAGAGGCCTCTGCGTTTGGTTCAGGAAGGCATCAGCTAGAAGCGGAGCTGCCGGCTCTGAGCGTCTCCAGGGCTCCATGCCCTTCTCCCTCCTACAGGTGCTTCTCTGAGGCCAACTCCAGCCTGAAAGTTTTCTCTGCCACGAGCCCCAGATAGGAGCTTTTTACCTTATTTTACTTTTCTCCTCCTCTCTTGTCTGGAACTTGCACTTTGGTTTTCATCGGCTCTGCCGACTTCCACACCCAGCGCCGACCGACCCTTGTAACCAGTCTGGACCACAGCCCTGGGGGCCTGTTCAGAAAAGCCTGCAGGAAGGGTCTCCAGTGACCCCTGGTTTTCCATAACTCTTACGTGAAGTGGTTCTCACGGGCCGGGCTCGGAGATGGGCCTCTTTTCCCAGATGGAGTCTAGCCACTCACGCACACCAGTGACCAGGATGCCTGCAGCCATGGAAGGAGCTGGACTGGAGATTAGAACCCAGCGTCCCTTGCCCTGCAGCTGCTTTACTTCCTAATGCCCATTCTTTCTCTCTCAGATCCATTTAGGTAGTTTTAAGTGGATGTAAGTTATTTAAATCAGATTACCTTAAAAATTTATGTTCATAGGGAACAAACAGGTTTCTGTTTTGGAATTGAGGTTATGGGAAAGTGTATTAGAGTTCTCCAGATAAACAGAACCAATAGTATATGTCAATATCTATGTCTATACCTATATCTAATCTATGTCGAATCTCTATCATCTATCTATCTATCTATCTATCTATCTATCTATCTATCTATCTATCCATCTATCTACATATATATAAAATGAAGACTGGCATGTCCAAAATCTTCAGTGTGGGCCTGCAGACTTGAGATCCAGGAGGGCTGATGGTGCCGATGAAGTCTGAAGGCAGTCTTCTGGAGGATGTCTCCTGCTCCATGGTGGGGCAGGAGATGAGGAAAGGAGAGTGGGGAAGGAACAATCTTTTGTTCTAGTCAGACCTTCAACTGATTGGATGAGCTCTATCTACATTATGGAAGGCACTCTGTATTTGCAATGCATATGCAATGTTGGTTTGATGATGAAGTGTTGCTGTGCATACCCACTTTTTCATGATGGCATGGTAGCTTGGTAGCATGGTAGCTTTCAGGTTGCATGGTAGCTTGGTGGCCCATGGTTAATCATTCAGTCTCTGCTAAGGCCCAGTAGCAGGCCAAGACCTGTTTCTCAAAAAGAGAGTAGTTATCCACAGATGATGGCAGGGTTTGGCTCCAAAATCCTATGGTCTGTGCTATGATTTACCTGGAGAAGCCTGCCAGAGGTGTTAAAAAACAACCCTATCTGCCACTGATACTTTTAGAACCATTGGATCTGCTGCATCATATGTCCCAAGGGAAGAGCAGCTTGCACCAGTCTAAACCTATTGCAGAAACTTCTCTTATTCTGGACCCCACTAGCAGCTTTTTGAGTTGCTTGGTAAATGGGTTGGAATAACACACCCAAATGAGGAATGTTTTGCCTCCAAAATCCAGAGGTCCACTAGATGTTGTTCCTATTTTTGATAGTAAGAGAGGTCAGATGCAACAATTTATCCTTCACCTTAAAAGGGATAGCTGGAGGTGACCTTTATAAATTTCACTGAGGTAGAAGACTCTTGAAATTTGTTGGTTTTGTTGCCCATCCTGACACATAAATGTCTTACTCATAAGTCTAGTGTAGTTGATATTTCTTGCTCATTAGGTCTAATCAACATAATTTCGTCAATGTAATGGACCAGGGTGATACCTTGCGGAGGACAAAAGTAATCAAGATCCCCGTGGAGTAAATGATGACACACGGCTGAAGAGGTGATATACCCCTCAGGTAGGGCAGTGCAGGTGTACTGCTGTCCTTGCCAGCTGAAAGAAAACTGCTTCTGGTGATCTTTATCAACAGGGATGAAGAAGAAGCATATACCAGCTCAATAGCTGCACACCTGGTAACAGAGGATGTGTTAATTTCATATGCAATTAAACAGATGCAATTAGAATCACAATTTGATTAAGCTTACAACAATCCACTGTCATTCTCCAAGATCCATATGTCTTTTGCACAGGCCAAATATGCAAGTTGAATGAGGTGGGAATCACCTCCCATGTATCTTTCACATCCTTGATGGTGGCACTAATCTTTAGGATTATAGTATTGCTTTTAGTTTATTATCATTCTAGGTAGAGGGTGTTCTATGTGCTTTCACTTTAGTCTTCTTCACCATAATATGTTTCACTCCACAGGTTTATGGAACCAACATGGGGATTCTGCTAGTTACTGAATATAAGTATTGCAAGCATGCATTCCAGAACTGGTGAAATAAACACAGGATGGGTTCAAGCATCCGCTGAGACTATTGTGAGATGGACCTGAGCTGAAACTCCATTGATCACCTGACCTCTATAAGCTCCTATTCTGGACTGTATAAGCTCCTATCCGGTACTGCTTTGTTTTTTGTTTTTTTTTTTGAGACAGAGTCTCACTTTGTTGCCCAGGCTAGAGTGAGTGCCATGGCGTCAGCCTCGCTCACAGCAACCTCAATCTCCTGGGCTCAAGCGATCCTCCTGCCTCAGCCTCCCCAAGTAGCTGGGACTACAGGCATGCGCCACCATGCCCGGCCAATTTTTTGTATATATATTTTTAGTTGGTCAATTAATTTCTTTCTATTTTTGGTAGAGACGGGGTCTTGCTCAGGCTGGTTTCGAACTCCTTACCTTGAGCAATCCGCCCGCCTCGGCCTCCCAAAGTGCTAGGATTACAGGCGTGAGCCACCGCGCCCGGCCCGGTACTGCTTTGGATTTCCTGAAATTAGCATCAATTCACAACCAGTGTCCAGCAATCTCTGGAAAGTCTGATTATTTCCTTTTATCCAATGCAAGTTCAGTCCTGTGGCTACAGGAGAGAAGATTCTGACCAGGGCACACATAAAAACTGTTAGGTCATTTATGCAATGCTGGAGCCAAGACATAAAATCCCTCAGCTTATCCTTTTCTTTCATCACTTTGGCCAGCGATGCTAAGAACAATCAATTAATGTCATTATATTCCTTGGTTTTCCATAAATGCTCAAAGGTATCATGTATAAAGTCACTAAATTCCTTGTCTCTTTTAAGTGGTGAATTAGGAGTGTCAAATGCATTTATTTTATGTATCTTTATAAACAGTTCTCTGTATATTATTAGAAGTGTAGCTCTTTGCATTTTTAGGTATAATCAGATTAGGGAGCTGATTCCAGAAACCCCCAAATCAATTAAGGAAACTCATTCTTAAAATTCAGCTCCTCTAGAATCACTCCTGATACCAAAATCTGTATTAGTCAGTCCTCCAGAGAGATAGAACCAATAGGAGATATACATATATGTGTGTGTGTGTGTGTGTGTGTGTGTGTGTGTATGTGTATGTGTATATATATGGATTTATTAGAGAAATTGGCTCACACAATAATTATGGAGGCCGAGAAGTTCCACAGCAGCTTGCCTGCAAGCTAGAGACCCCGGGATGCTGGTAGCATGCTTCAGTCCAAGTCCGAAGGCCTCAGACCCAGGGAAGCTGATGGTATAACCCTCAGTCCAGGGCCAGGGGCCTGAGAACCCTGGGGGACCACTGGTATAAGTTCTGGAGTCCAAAGGTCAGGGAGCCTGGAGTTGTTGTCCAAGAACAGGAGAGGAAGAGTATATCCTGGCTCCTGCATATGGAGTGACATATTTGCCTTCTCTCTATTTTTGTTCTCTTTGGCCCCCCAGCAGATTAGATGGTGCCTGTCCACATTGAGGGCAAATCTTCCCCATCTAGTATACTCAGGTCCACATGCTAATCTCCTCTGGAAACACCCTTATAGACACACATTAAAAAATAATGCTTTCCCAGGTTTCTAGGTGTTCCTTAATCCAGTCAAGTTGACACCTAAAATGAACTTTTACCGATCCTAAGCCCTTCATCCTCTCTGAGGCAGTGGATTTCACTGGTAGGTCAGTGGTGGCCAGTGACAGGCCTATACCTTCTCAAACATTTTGCCACTAACCCCCACCAGAACAGACAGATAAGGAGTGAGCAATCTAGACCAAAAACACCATGGGATTGGGGATAGGGCACAGAGATGACCATCCTCTGACCCTACTAGATATGGGACTTCACTGCATGTAGGTGTGCCCCGCATTCTGATAGTGTCCCAGGTAGATTCCAACTAGCAGGAGATAATCATGGACTTGATATGTTGGGGATTTTCTTGGTGCAAACTTGAATGTTGCTGAATTAGATGCAAATGTGATTCAATGTCCCACAAATGTTGGTGGATAATGCAAAAGGGCATAGCATTCTAATGGTAAGAAGAGGTAAGAGGGAGACTACTGTTGCAGAATATGACCCCTTTGAGCTGAATATACAGGGGAGCATGTTGATAGTACAGTGCCCCTGTAGCTTTTTCTGGTTTTCAGCCCATTACCTGACCATTTTAGTTATGATCTATAAGCTTTGATTCAAACTATTTTCAAACAAAGGCAGAAAGGGGACCGCTCAGACATCAGCATGTGCTAGAACCCCGAGTAAGTTGTGACGATGTCGAACTATTCAGGAATGGTTTGTGAATCCATAATTTGTGTCTAATTAGCTCTAGTCTGATTGTCATCACCTCAGAGCACTTTCATCAATTTTCTTTCCCTTGGGCAGTTCATTGCAGATATGGTCAATG
Source organism: Microcebus murinus (assembly GCF_040939455.1). NCBI lineage: Eukaryota > Metazoa > Chordata > Mammalia > Primates > Cheirogaleidae > Microcebus > Microcebus murinus. Next base: position 15,017,052 of record NC_134107.1, read on the forward strand.
TCTCTTCCCTTTTATATTAGGAAGAAGCAGCACTAGTCATTTATTAACCCAAGTAGCACTTAGTCCTTACCCCCATTGCTTTGGTGTCCTCTCTTAGCTTATATCTTCTTGGCATTTTAGCTAAGATATGTGGTATAGAAATTATAGAGGATGAATAGACTCCTTTTCTGCAGAGAAATACAGAGAAAAAGTAACACTTATTTTTAGATAAGACACTTAAAATGGCAGCCTCTGATTTTCTACTACTTCACAATTCCTTGAAAAATGCTTTTTTGCATCAACCCACTGATACTGATTTCTGCTAAACAGTGATAACTCCCTAGCAAAACCCAAGAGCTACCTTTCAGATTTTATTCTTTTTTCATGGCCTTTAAATAAGACTGAGTAGATACCTTTTGATGTAGTTACCTCACTGTCCTTATTTTCACCTTTTCTAGGAGTTACCTGCTCCCCTAACTCCATGGGGTCACTCAGATTTGGATTCCTGATTGCTGTGTTTGCTCTCCACACGAACGTCCCCTAATCTAGCCATAGCTAATTGGACAAGTGGTGTGTATCCAACTCGAATTGAGCCAATAACGGTTCCCTATCCAGAAAACTCCCAGGTAATACAGTCCGGTTCTCGGTGTGTCTCCTAAGCAAGAAGTAGCAGCACTACCATGTTCCACCTTACAAAAAGAAGAGTGGAGAGACATCAGAGTAAGGAGATGGGGGGAAGGAATTCCCTAAATATTCTGATGGCTCTCATTTCCCAGATTCCAGTTGCTTTTAAAGGCCTGCTTATGAGATATACCTGCATTTTAAAAATAAATTATCTTTGTTTTGTTAAAACTAGTGTAAGAGGATATACATCAAGTGAGAATGTTTATAGTGTTCCAGAATAAAGGCTGAGTCTCAAAGGTTGACACAAGGGCAGTATTTTCCAGTTCAAATTCATAAAATTGCCAGAGGTTGTGCCTAGTAGCCTTCTCCAAGGACTTATCGGTAGGTGATGGTTCAGAAAGGTGGCTATGGTCAACTGAAAAACTGTCCCCAATTATTCTTTCCTCTTTCCCTGTTAGAGGGTTCTATACCTTTCCATGTGGCCTTTGACCTGCAGTGTCCCCCTTCTGTCCATGGGAGGAGCATGCTCTCTACCTCCTCGATATTGGAGTTGACCTTGTGACCTGCTTTGACTGATGGAACGTCACAGGCCACCTCTGAGTCAAAGCCTTAAAAGATGTTATAAGTTTCTAGCAGATTTCTTTCTCATTTACCTCTGATGTGAGACTATCGCTTTCCAGCCACCCTTTACTGTGGATACCAGAATGAAGACGCAGGGAGCTGGCCCACAGCTACCCACACAGCACTGAACAAAGCTCCAGGAAGTGAAAAATAAATGTTTTTTTCTTGTAAGTCAGAGGTTTTGTGGTTGTTACACCAGCAACACTGACTAATACCCTGGCACTAACCAATGCCCACAAGCAATGTGGAAGGAGGACAGGGAGAGAGAAAATAGCATTTTAGGAAACATCATATTGGGGAAACTATGGGAGATTAGAATAATAACACTTAGAGAATAGAAAGGTCCTTCAAGAATGTGTGACTAACTTTTACCTCCCTCTTGGTGTCTTTTTGCTGGCAGATAGGGTGGTCTGCTCTTGTGTTGACTAAGCAGAGGAAGAGAGAATGGGGGCGAAATCATTTGGAAGGAGTGACCCTCACAATGAGAGAAGGCCAGTACTACACCGCCCCTTCAAGTTGTAGATGCAGGCAGAAAGTTTTTGGAGAAAGATCCCAGTGACAGTCCTGGGATGGTAGATGAGATCAGAGGCTATAATTTTGCGGAAAATACTATTAGTATCAGAGGAAGGTGGCAAAGACAGCAAAAGAGAGGCTCACTTCCAAGGAATATAGCTGGATTCCACTAATTTGGGTGTGGTAGTAAAGAGTTTTGGTAGTCAATAAAGTCCCAATGTAAATAATGTAAAATCAGATCCCTAAAAATAAATATTTTTTCTCTAGCTCAGTTCCCTAAATTTGCCCAAGAGAAGCAGCTCTTTTGCTCACTATTAAATCTCATGTGTAACCCTAGTTGGTTCTTTATCTTTTCCTCCAAGAGAAATCAAGAGGGCTCTGCTACAGAAAAACAATAACGTGTATAGGACATCATTTTCTTAAAAGAAAGCAAGTATGCTGTTGAGAATGTCAGAGACACTGCACAAAGGACAAAGAAATCAGATTAATGGGGCTCCCACTGGCAAACTTGTGACAATTTAAATAATGAAAAATATTATTATGAACTGATTTGTCTGTTGAATGGCCATAAGTTCATTATGATACACAAAAAAGAAGATTTAAAGTGTTAACGAAATAGTATGCATTTCATTTTTCATTGGTTTGAAGTGGTAGGGGAATGCAAACATGCATATGTGTATTTTGTTTCTTCCTTTAAGTATGCATCCATTTTTAAAGCAAGAATAAATATATAAATACAAAGATATATGTGTAAGTATGAAAGAGGGAATCAAAAATTGTGAGTGGGCCGTGTGGTCCACTGGCAGTTATTCCCAGTATTAGGGGCACCAACGAGCTGATCAGCACCACGGGTGTCCTGCATTTCCCAGGTAGAAGTGGAGGGCAGCGATTGACACTGTATGTCATTTATAAACAATCACTAATTTGAGGACAGGTCTGGCACTGCATTTCAAGATGATGAATTAGCCAACTGTCCTGCATAAGAGAATTGCGCATACTTAGTCTGCCATCATTTATTCAGTATAAGCCCTAGATGATTCTAAATATTATAATGAAGGCTTAAAAGAGCATTCACATGGTTCCAATCATTCTAATTAACCAGGTCAACATATTGTAATGGCGGGACAAAGTAATAAGCAGGCAGTGATGGCCAGTCAAAACTGAAAGCCTATAGTATTGATATAAGAGGTAAGGAACTAAATATCCTGTGGTGTAACAGAGGCTTAGTATAAAAAGAGACTCAGTCTACAAACAGACTCTGTCTGACGACCAGTGGGCAGGTTTGAGTAACTTCGGGTTGCAGAACCAGGTCCCATGATTTAACCAATGATCAATGAATCTGATGACCCAGATACTGTAACCTTGCTTGGCTCAAAGAACCTTCTTCAAAATCTTTTGGGTCTGGTAAGATTATTTGCAACCACAGTATGTTTAACAATACTGTCTGTTAAAACTGCTGGTACCCTAGGGGTTATAAAGAGAAAGAGAAGTTAAAATTTATCGCGTGCTTACTCTGCCAGGTGCTATTCTAAGTCCTGTACACGTATTCACCCATATAGATTTCTTAAGAACCGTATTTTGACAATTTCCAGATGAAAAATAGAGACACAGAGAAGCTCTGTAATGGGTTCAAGGTTACACAGCAACAAGTAGAAGAGCTGGGATTTGAATTCACAGCCTGGCTCTATAATCATCTTCTGCTATTCTACCATGCAACAAACATTCACAGTATGAAAAGACAGAATGAAGAAACAAATTTAAATCCATGATTATAATTATTTTGTAAGAAATTTACATATTGGTTATATCATTAGTTGTAACCAATGTGATATTTTGCCTGTGGTTTCATAGTAGTAGCAGATATATTAGCTTTGATTTTAATGAAATGTGTAGAAGAATTTCATTATTTTTATATTAACTTGTGTTAAATAGTTGAATTTAATAAATCTATATATTTTATTGTACTACTTTGAAAGTTGTATGTGAATATTTAGTAGAATGATGGTTGTTTAATTTTAAAGGAAGGCTAATTGTTCCATAAACTTATGAAATTGAGTAAGTCAGGCATTCAACAAAAGCCTCTTCAGAACAGTGGGGATTAGTAGCCAAATCCTACAAAAGGACACTTGTGCCTAGAGAAGCTACTCTTGGGTGAGCTGTTCTCCCGGAGCATGTCAGAGCTGCCACCCACTTGCATGAGGCCTACAGACTGTGATCTAGAATAACCGACCCCGAGAAGCAGAGACTGATCCCTTGCTCAATTAAATAAGGAGATGTTTGCTTTTTTATTTTTCCTTAAATGCTTTCTTTTTGTCTTGTATTTCTGTACATGTTTTCCTGTTATTTTCAGAAGACTTTCACCCTTCATGGTTCTCCAATACCCAGCCATTCAGCGTTCTGAGATTTTCATGAGCTCAGCTTATATATCACTGCTATGGTTTGGATATTTGTCCCCTCCAAAACTCATGATGAAACTTAATCCCCAATGTGGCAGTATTGAGCAGTGGGGCTGTTAAGAGGTGATTGGGTCATAAGGGCTCATGGATTGATGGGCTAATGAGTTAAAGAATTAATGGGTTGTCATGGGATTGTGACTAGTGGCTTTAATAGAAGCGGAAGAGATACTTGAGCTAGCATGCTCAGCTCCCTCTCCACGTGATGCCCGGAGTCATCTCTGGACTCTGCAGAGAGTCCCCACCAGTAAGAAGGCCCTCCCCAGGTGCAAGCCTCAACCTTCAAAAGTATAAGAAATAAATTCTTTTTCTTTATAAATTACTCAGTTTCAGGTGTTCTGCTATCAACAGCACAAAATGAAGTAAGACAATTCCCATTTCTGATTTCTTAGTTCTTGGCTCCAACTTCCTTATTTACATGCATTTTTTTAAAAAAGTAATTGAAAATCAAAATATTGATCCTGTTTTAAAATATCAGTTGTATGTTCTTTTGAGAGTTGAGGGGGACTTAAGTTTGGACCCTATTTGGAGACAGAATCAGGAGTAAGACAGATGGAGATCAGCTTTACTAGTAATAAAATAGGTGGGAGCACATGGCGAGGGCATGTGACAAAATGGTTTTGTTGTTTGGAGTACACGGCCAGTGTATGTGACAACATGGTTTTGCTCATTAGTCTCTGCCCTCCCTTCCAGGTTAGCTTTTGGGGAGTAAGTTTTGGGGGAAAAATGAACTCTGTGGAATAGGAGCATTCATACAGAGTCACTGCCCCACATTGGTCCAGGGCAGAAAGGAAAGAAAAGAAATTTAATTTCTAATGCTTCAAATATTTTTGATATCTTACTCAAACTAAAAAGGAAAGATACAGAGCAATGGCCATCACTCATCACTCAGGTCCCTAGTTCCCTGCCTGTGGACTGTTAAAACAATTAAGAAGGAAGTCACTAGCCTCAGCATGCCTCTGTATCTGGAGCTCTTACGTAAGCAAATTGGAACTTGGAGGCATTTCTTCCAAATGACTTAAAGAAAACCAGCTTCATCCAATCACAAACAGCCAACCAGCTGATTGGGTATATAACTGGGGATCTACCATTAGAACAAACCCGAATAAGACAACCACTTAGCTGTGTCCAATAAGATGATCCTTTTGCTGCTGTGTTCTGCCTACGAAAGCTTGCTGCTGGAGAGGGCCCGTAATCTCTTTTTCATTTTGGTGATTCCTGATTAGTGAATCATTCTTTTGCTCAAATAAACTGCTACATTAATTTTGTCTACATTTCTTCTTTCAACAGGACTTTGTGGAGAGTTGTGAAAAAGAGATGAGGCAAGAGACCAGGAATATTTGCTACTGGGAATCATTCCACATGGGACTACAACAAGTGCAGGGTCTGTCCTTGAAACTTAGAGAATCGAGCATAAGTATAATGGAAGGAGAAAAAAATAAAGTGGGTCCAAATCCTGTTTCTACCAAAAAGTGATGTCAGCATTATGGAGGAATAGGAGATTCAGCCTTCTTTTTCCCCACAAAGAGAAGCAATTTGGCATAACTCGGGAAGAGCTTCAGAGTCCACTTAAGGAGCCTCAGCAATATGATGGAAGAAAAAAACTAACAAGAACTACACATTCTTAGAAAGAACAGTTTCATTTTTCCTGCATCACCCCATCCCCCAAGCTGGCATTGTTTAGCATAGAGGGGGACTCCCTGGCTCCACATTACCTTGAAGGGAAAAGGAAAGCAGGGTGTACCACCGATTTCCCTATCCTTCCAGAACCCTGCTATAAGAGCTAGCTTCAGTTTTACTCCACCCAGATCTCTGTGGGGACTGGAAAAGCTGAGATGTCTGGAGACAGTGGGGAACAAAGACGGGAGACTTGCTCTGTCAATGTCAGCCATGCAGCTGGAGTCACAGTAACCCACAGTGGCCTGCTCAGCACAGGACACCAGCAGAATTCCCTGCTGAGGACTTCAGCGGCCCTGACAGATGCAGCTCTTCTACAGAACCCACTTCTGTGATAATGAACCCACTCCTGTGACAATAGCATTAATTCATTCGTAAGGAAAGAGACCCCCCTGGCCTAATTGCCTCTTGAAGGTCCTACCTCTTTTTATTTATTTATTTATTTTTATTTTAGCGTATTATGGGGGTACAAGAGTTAAGGTTACTTATATTGCCCATGCCCTCCTCCCCCCTCGAGTAAGAGCTTCAAGCATGTCCATCCATCTTACTCGTTCTACCTCTTAATACTGTTAAATGTCGATTAAATTTCAACATGATTTGGGGAGGGGACAAACTTTGAAACCATAGAATTGCCCCTCTGCTTTCCTAAAACTTGAGTCCTTCTCCCATACAAAATACACTCTTTCTATCCCAATGACCACCCCCCCAATCCCCGCTCCCATAACCCATTCCAACATTCACTCAAAAGTCCAAAGTCTAGAGTCCTGTCTAAATCATGTATAGGTGAGAGTCAAGGCACAATTCATCCTTAGGCAAATTTGCCTCCAACTGTGAGCCTATGAAATTAAACAGGTTTTTTTTTTGTTTGTTTGTTTTTTTTTTTTTTTGAGACAGAGTCTCGCTTTGTTGCCCAGGCTAGAGTGAGTGCCGTGGCATCAGCCTAGCTCACAGCAACCTCAAACTCCTGGGCTCAAGCAATCCTGCTGCCTCAGCCTCCCAAGTAGCTGGGACTACAGGCATGCGCCACCATGCACAGGTAATTTTTTCTATATATATTAGTTGGCCAATTAATTTCTTTCTATTTATAGTAGAGACGGGGTCTCGCTCTTGCTCAGGGTGGTTTCGAACTCCTGACCTCGAGCAATCCACCCGCCTCTGCCTCCCAGAGTGCTAGGATTACAGGCGTGAGCTACCACGCCCAGCCTAATTAAACAGGTTTTGTGCTTCCACAATACAGTGGTGGGACAGGAATAGGATAGACATTTTCATTCCAAAAGGCAGAAACAGTAAAGAAGAAAGGAGTACCAGGTCCCAAGCCAGACCAAATCTCAAAAGGGTAAACAATATTAAATATTAAGGCTTCATAATAATCGTGCTTGACTCCATGTCCCTCCTCCTTGACACAACGAGGTAGGAGTTGGGTCCCCAAAACCTTGGTAGGCCCAGCTCCTGTGGCTTTGCTGGACTCAGAATATGCAGCAGCTCTCACAGGTTGGAATCTCTTGCACCAGCTCTTCCAAGCTGGGGTTGCATGCTGGTTGCTCTACAGTTCTCGGGTGTCAGGGTTGGCCCCATCCCTGTGGCTCCACTAGTGGGAACTATGGTGGCTCTGCCCCTGGTGTAGGTTTCTACTTGGGTCCCAAAGCTGTCTGATACATTACTTGAACTTTAGATGAGGCCACCAAGGCCCCACAGCCCACACACTCTGTGCCTGCAGAATTAGCTTCACTAATTAAGCTAATTAAGGTTTGGCCTGAGCATCCCCTGGGCCCACTTCAGCTGCAAGTTTTGATTAGTTTTCAGAGTTGTGAGAAAGTTGATTCTGACAGCTTTGCCAGTGTGTGTTCATTGATCGGTGTTCTCTACTCTGCCATTTTCACTGATGTTATTTCTAACCACACCTTCTTGGATTAGTCTCACTGACGTGAGTCTTGTATCTCAGAAACGAGCCTGATGAGTTCTCACATGCTCACCTCACTGCAGCTTTCCTCTAACCTCCTCTGAGCTCACCATCTTCTGGACTTGGCTTTTGTCCCATTCCTGATTTAAACTGCTATTCATCAGTGGAATTGAAATGATTTCCAGAAACCCAACTGAAGTGTTATTAAACTTGGATATGCTCACTTTTCCCTCCAACTTCCTTCCCTCACCCTTCCTCCCTCAAAGTCAACCCAACCCAACCCAATAAATCAACCAATTAAACTGTGGAAAAACAAAAAGCCAAATCTATTACTATGTTGAGGTGTGGGTGCAGAAGTAGAATGGGGAGACAAAGATCAGTGGCTGAGTTCACCTGGGACTGATTTTTTTTGCTTGGGTTATTATCAAGACCTCTTATTTGGTCTTATTTCCTTTGATATTTCATCATTATTCTTCTTGCCCTTTCAGTTTATTCCCATCTCAGTCACAGCAATACTTCCAATCTCATCATATCAGTTAAGAGCCCCCCTTCCCCCATTGTCTTCAGAATGTTACTAAGCAAAAGGGGCTCACTGCCTCAGGCACACAGAAGCCAATACTATGGCACTGGGTTTTTGAGAAAAGAAAAGCTTTTAATGTGAGTAAACTAACAAGGAGACAGGAGTCCAGCTCAAATCTGTCTCCCTGTGCTGATTTAAAGGCAGCATTTTTATTAGAAAAAATTTAGGGGATGGATTCTGGGATTAGTAGGTGATTGGTGGAAGGAAAGGGAGGTCTGGAAAGTCCTGCGGCATATGCATTTATCCCTTTGTGCCTCCTCGCAGGTCACCTGTGCAATTTTGGGGGGAGTTTGTATGAAACACGTGGTGGAAATTTGGGCTACAATGTCAGCAAGCTTGTTTTGCACGTACTCCAGTTGGCTATATTGGTTCCAACTGATTTCAGCCTGTTTTGGTATTTGATATCTGTTTTCTTAAAGATATTATATTAACTTCTATACATATCAGACAACAAGCCCCTTTTGCTCAGTAACAAGAATCGTGTGCAAACATAAAAGAGCCATTTGGTTTCCTTACTAGCCTAATCTCTTAAACCACACTCCAGCCATTTCTGATCAGTTTCAGTTTCACCAAGAGCTCATCTTTTCTTGGTATGTTGTGTCATATTCATCTTTGTAACTGTAGACTATAAGCCCCGTGTATGGCACATTTTTGGAGCTCAATGATTGTCCAATAAATATGTAAGTACAACGAAGTTTCTATGTGTTCCTGCAGTCTGCAAACATAAATGAACTGGCTTTCATTTCATGGTATTTGGGATCTTAGTATATGGGCTCATGAAATTAGTATCAGTAGGGAAAGAAATTAGAGAAGTGTCTGATAGATGGTATGTGTGCAATACTTGTAGCCATATTGTATTAGTGTTACTACTGTCCTAAAAAGCAAGCTGAAACTCCAGATTACTTTTCATCAAATTTGGGTGATAAGTCTGGAATGGCATGACTTGAAATCTAGGCTACGTGACTACACAAAATTCACCTTAGCGACCGCGGAGAAACATCTCAAGGCGATAAAACAGCCATCTTACAAAACAGCAGACGCTCAGGCTCAAGAGGATAACCACAGCGATCCAAAACATGAGGACGAGAAGAGGAAACAAACACTGGTTTCAAACAGGAGCTGGGGCGGACGCTGAGAACTGCAGGCCTCGATTTGTAACGGTGCTGCAGCTCAAAGGCCAGCTCCCCCGCCCGTGTTTACTTACTTAAAATGATGGAAAATTCTCCCAGGCGATGCCAGGTAAGCCACCTGGACGTCTGAATCCTCCTGAAATGCGTAAGACGAGCATGGGTCCTCTCAGCTCGACTACTGTTACTAGTAAAACATTCCTGGCTATGGGAGAACCCAAGACGAGGGAGTCCCAGGGTGCCTGGGCCTGGCAACCTTTGACTTCAGTTGAATCCGGTTTGAGTCTTCGTGGGAACCCGGCCAAGGCTGTCTACACCCGCGGCATGCCCCAGCACAGGGCCGGGGGGTGGGGGTGGGGCGGGATCACACAGGCAGCGCCCTCAGTTTGGGCCCCCCAGCCCGGGGGTGGGCGCTGCTTCCTCGGTCATGCCCCTCATCCCGCCCTCGCGGGGTCCCAACGCCCGGTGGGGCCAAGAGCACTGCTGTGTAAGGAGGCCCGCGCGCACGCCTGACGCGTGGCCAAATTCCGGCGGTTCCGCGGAGAAAAAGGTGGGGCAGTGGGCTGGGAAAGATGCCGCCCTTTCCTGGCCGTGTGTTGTCAGCATCACACTCTGTCCTTGGACCTGGGCACACCCAGGGGGAGGAGGATGCGTTTGACTCTGCCCGCGGGCTGCGCACGTGGCACCTGCGCCGCTGACTACAGAGACACCCCCCTTGGAGGAAGTGTCATTAACACAAGCTCCCGCAGCCAAGAATCTTCTACAAGATGTGGTGAGTACAGCACTACAACGTCACTTCTTTGGGCCTCGGTTTATTCTTTTGTAGAGTGCAGAGAATACCTGCTCAGGTGCTATACATGCTCCTGCTACAGAACTTCTGAGATCAATGTGGTTTTACAAACATACTCCTCTGCTACAACCGGGTATATATGCGTCCCTCATGCTGAGTCTGACAGTTAACTTTTTATACCCAGTGTTTAACTGTGCCCAACGCATGGTAGACATGAATGATTGCCAGGTCCGGTCTAAATTGTAAAAGTGTTTGTATCAGGTGGCTAATTATGAGATGGGAATAATGTCTGTTGACTTCCTTTATGTTTGGTGTTTTGCCAGTTAATTAATTCAGTAAATTTTCATTGAGTGCCAGTATGTGCCAAACACTGTTCTCAATTCTGGGGATATAGCAGTGAAGAAAACAGATGAAAGACCCTGCTCTCTTGGGGGCTTATATTAAGAAGGGGGAAACCAATAATCAACAAGATCCATAAGGAGAATTTATAGTATGTTGAGAGCAATAGGCGCTAAGGAGAAAAACAAAGTATGGAAGGGAGATAGGGTGGATGGGAATTTAAATGAGAACAGTCAGAAAAGTCCTCGCTGCAAAAAGGACATGTGATCAAAGGCCCAGAAAGGTAAAGGAGAGAACCTTGTAGATACCTGGGAAGAGATGATGTCTGGCATAAGAAATGGCAGCAGGACAGTATCTGAGGGTGTTCAAGGAGGAGGGTGTGGCTGGCAGGGAGCGAGAAGAGGGAGTGAGAGGTGATGGGATGCCAGATCATGCAGGGCTTTGTTAGGACTTTGGCTTTACCTGTGAGGGAGATGAGACATAAAGGAAGATTGTTCCGTTTAACTTTTTATCACAGAAAGTGTCTAACATGCAGAATATAATATAGCAAGTAGCCACCATCCAACCTCAACAATCATACTTTGCAACCTAGTTTCATCTCCTTATTGTCTATTTATTTTTTTCTGGACCTGGCAACATATCATAACATTCAAATATTTTAGTATGTGTCCTAACAGGTAAGAGAAGATATATATATTTTTTTATTTCGGCATATGATGGGGGTACAGATTTTAAGGTTTCAATAAATGCCCTTTCCCCCCTCCGCCCACAAGTCTGAATCTCCAGCATGACCATCCCCCAGATGGTGCACATCTCACTCATTATGTAAGTATATACCCACCCCCTGGGGGTGGAGCAAGATGCCGGACGAATAACACTGCCAGACAGAGTGTCTCTGCAGAAAAGACAGATTCTAGCAGAAATTAGAGGAAAGAAGCAAGAAGACGAGCATACAGCGGACGAGGGTCGGAAGGAGGGGTACCTGAGACCCCGGGAGACTCCACGGGAGGAGACTGCGGAGGAGAACGGGAGGCTGAGACCACTGGAGCAGCCCTGAGACCAGCGGCAAGGGTAGGTGGATTTGCTGTTTCCCCTCCCCTGCATTTGGGATTGCTGGTGGGCTCCCCAGCGGGTGGAGAGACCTGCGGACACCAGCCCAGAGACTGCCGCCGCCAGCCAGTGGTGAGCCTGTAGCAGACGTGGCACCAGGTCCCCAACTTCCTCCGGGCACCTCCATGTGCACAGACCCGAGCCGCGCGGCAGGCACCATATTGCCTCCTCCTCCCCTCCGCCGAACCTACCCGAGGCTGCCCAGAGAGACAATACAGCCACCAGCCAGAGGCACCTCCAGGGAACCGGACCTTCCCTTTTGGGACCCTACAGCTGACTCAGGGGAACTCAGACTGTGAGCTCCCTACCCGCCCGCCCTCCCAGGTGCTGCTGGCACCGTGTTCGCAGGAGATCGGTGCCGACTCAGAGGCTGAGAGACATAGACCCAGCTTGGGCTCCCTGTGGGTGAATTGGGACCGGAAATCCTCTCCCTGGTGGGGATACAGTTTGAACTCTGGGACCCAGAGGTTGGACCTGCAGACCAGATCCCCTGCACCAAGGGCTAGCATTGCCCGGGACACAGAAGGGTTATACGTGAACAGCCTACTGAGGTGTGTGTGCCTCCAGGGACGGATCGGCATCCTAGAGGGCAACCCTCCTCCCAGGAGGAGGCCGTGCACCCAACCCAGTTGGCGTTCCTGTGCAGGGAACCACCCCGCCGGCATCACAGTCCAGGGAGGTCTAGTGGCTTGTGGTCTGGCCTGCTGGCAGAGGCCCAGGAGTAGCTGCGGACTTGGGGAGGGTGGAAAGAAGCGAGGCCCGCTCCAGACTGCAGGTCTCAGACAGACCCACCCCCACAAGCAGACTTTTTGGCTGAGCGGGACCATTCCAGCCCCACCCTGACAGCTTTCCCTGGAAGCGGAGAACGGAACTTTGACCCCTGCTAACTGCCTGAGGGCAGGCTTACCCAACCCAGCTCCGTCCAGAACAAGAGCTGATAACAGGACACAAAATCAACAGCATAGCCTGTTCCTCCAAGCAAATGCCACCTACTGACAGGGAGGGCATCTTGCATAGCCTTTCCACGGCACCCACTGACTCATTATACAGGGAGTGGTCCAATTTCACCCACAGACACCACCTAACGCTCAGAAACTAAACAAGGTGTGTGAATACCCAAACAATAACCTAAGGAAAGAAACAACAACTGATTGACATGGGAAGAAATCAGCGAAAGAACTTAGGAAATATGAAGAACCAAACGGAAAACACACCCACAAAGAGGAGCAGCAGCCCCCTAGAAACGGACACCAACCAAAATCAGGCAACCAATATGACAGAAGAGGAATTTCGTATGTGGATCATAAGAACACTCACCCAGCTGCAACAACAACTCAATAACCAACACAAAGAAACCACAAAAAGCCTCCAGGATATGGGAAAAGAAATAGACACAATGAAGAAAAGTGTAACCGAACTCCTGGAAATGAAGAATCAATTCAAGGAACTACAAAATACAGTGGAAAGTCTCAAGAACAGGGTAGATAAAACAGAAGAATCTCAGAGCTTGAAGATAACACCCTCCAATTAAATAAATCAGTCACAGAAATAGATCAGAGAAACAAGAGAAAAGAGCAAAGCCTACAAGAGCTGTGGGATTATGTGAAGAAACCTAATGTGAGGGTCATAGGGTTACCAGAAGGGGAAGAAGACAACACTCAAGGGTTGGACAAGCTTTTTGAAGATATAATAGAGGAAAATTTCCCAGGCCTTGCTCAAAATCTTGATATACAAGTTCAAGAAGCTCAGAGGACCCCTGGGAGATTCAATGCAAACAGGAAGAGGCCACGTAATGCAGTCATCAGACTGACCAAAGTATCAACTAAAGAGGCCCTTCTAAGAGCTGTAAGACAAAAGAAGCAAGTAACATACAAGGGAAAGCCAATTCGAATAACATTGGACTTCTCTAATGAGACTTTACAAGCAAGGAGAGACTGGGGCCCCATTCTCACTCTTCTGAAACAAAACAATGCCCAGCCTAGAATATTATTCCCTACAAAACTAAGCTTCGTATGTGAAGGAGAAATAAAAACATTCTCAGACAAGCAAAGGCTCAGAGAATTCACCAAGACAAGACCAGCCCTACAAGAAGTACTTAAAACAGCGTTATGCATGGAACATCATAATAATAACCCACGAATATAAAAACAACCAAAACCCAATGATATTAAAGGCCAGATATTACAATGGCTCAAGACAGAAATCATAGCAACAACATCCAACCCAACCAGAATGATCAGTAATCTACCTTACCTATCAGTTCTCTCAATAAATGTGAATGGCTTAAACTCTCCACTGAAGAGACATAGGCTGGCTGAATGGATAAGAAAATACAGGCCAAGTATATGCTGTCTTCAGGAAACACATCTAACCTGCATGGATACATCTAGACTAAAAATAAAAGGGTGGAGAGCAATATTCCAAGCAAATAGAAGCCAAAAGAAGGCTGGTGTGGCAGTTCTAATTTCAGACGATTTAGTTTTTAAACCAACAAAAGTAGTAAAAGACAAAGAGGGTCATTATATAATGGTGAAGGGCACAGTTCAACAAGAAGAGATAACAATTTTAAATATATATGCACCCAACTTAGGTGCACCCAGATTCATAAAGCAAACCTTACTGGAGCTAAGCAAATGGATTAATAGCTACTCCATAATCGCCGGAGATTTCAACACCCCACTGACGGCACAAGACAGATCCTCCAAACAGAAAATTAATAAAGAAATAATTGACTTAAACAAAACTCTAGAATAATTGGGTCTGACAGACATCTACAGAACATTCTACCCAAAATCCACTGAATATATGTTCTTCTCATCAGCTCACGGGACATTTTCTAAGATTGACCATATCCTAGGACACAAAGGAAATCTCAAGAAATTTAAAAAAATAGAAATCGTACTATGTACCTTCTCAGATCACAGTGGAATAAAACTAGAAATCAACCCTAACAGAAACTCACATTTCTACACAAAAACGTGGAAATTAAACAACCTCCTACTAAATGATTACTTCATAAATGAAGAAATCAAGATGGAAATAAAAAAATTCTATGAAGAAAACGACAATGGAGAGACAAATTATCAACTCCTCTGGGACACAGCTAAAGCAGTTTTGAGAGGAAAGTTTATCTCCATAAATGCCTATAACCAAAAGTCAAAAACATCACAAATAGACAATCTAATGAAACGACTCAAAGAGCTGGAAAAAGAAGAACAGACCAACCCCAAACCCCGCAGAAGAAGAGAAATCAACAAGATCAAATCAGAACTAAATGAAATTGAAAACAGGGAAGCTATTCAAGAGATTAATAAAACAAAAAGTTGGTTCTTTGAAAAAATAAACAAAATTGACACACCATTGGCTAAGCTAACAAAAAGCAGAAAAGAGAAATCTCTAATAAGCTCCATCAGGAACAAAAATGAGATATCACAACTGATCCCAAAGAGATACAAGATACAATTTATGAATACTACAAAAATCTTTATGCACACAAACTGGAAAATGTGGAGGAAACGGACAAATTTCTAGAAACACACAGCCTCCCTAGGCTCAACCAGGAAGAAATAGATTTTCTGAACAGACCAATCTCAACAGCTGAAATAGAAACAGCAATTAAAAATCTCCTTAAAAAGAAAAGTCCCGGTCCAGAGGGCTTCACACCTGAATTTTACCACACTTACAAAGAAGAACTAGTACCTATCTTGCAGAAACTATTCCACAACATCGAGAAGAACAGAAACCTCCCCGACACCTTTTATGAAGCGAATATTACTCTGATACCCAAACCAGGAAAGGATGCAACAAAAAAAGAATACTACAGACCAATAACCCTAATGAATATAGATGCAAAAATTTTCAACAAAATCTTAGCTAACCGAATCCAGACACTTATCAAAAAAATAATCCACCACGACCAAGTGGGCTTCATACCCACCCCCCGCCCCCCTACCCAATACTCTATTACTGTAGTACCTATGTGTCCACTTAGGTGCTTTTCAGTTAATACCAGTTTGCTGGTGAGTATATGTAGTGCTTGTTTTTCCATTCTTGGGATATTTCACTTAGTAGTATGGGTTCCAGCTCTAACCAGGAAAATATAAGATGTGCTATATCACTGTCGTTTCTTAGAGCTGAATAGTACTCCATGGTATACATGTACCACATTTTATTAATCCATTCTTGGATTGATGGGCACTTGGGCTGTTTCCACAGCCTTGCGATTATGAATTATGCTGCTATAAACATTCGAGTGCAGGTGTCTTTTTTGTAGAGTGTCATTGAATCTTTTGGGTAAATGCCCAGCAATGGGATTGCTGGGTCAAATGGTAGATTCACTTGTATCGCTTTAAGGTATCTCCATATTGCTTTCCACAGAGGTTGAACTAGTTTGCAGTCCCACCAGCAGTGTAGGAGTGTTCCGCTCTCTCCGCATCCACGCCAGCATTTGTTGTTCAGGGTCTTTTTGATAAAGGCCATTCTCACTGGAGTTAAGTGATATCTCATTGTGGTTTTGATTTGCATTTCCCTGATGATTAGAGATGTGGAGCATTTTTTCATATGTTTGTTGGCCATTCCTCTGTCTTCTTTAGAAAAGTTTCTGTTCAAGTCCTTTGCCCACTTTTGAATAGGGTTATTTGATTTTTGCTTGCTGATTTTCGTGGGTTCTAAGTATATTCTAGTTATCAACCCTTTATCAGATGCGTAGGATGCAAAAATTTTTTCCCACTCTGTAGGTTGTCTGTTTACTCTCATGACTGTTTCTTTGGCTGTGCAGAAGCTTTTTAGTTTGATCATGTCCCATTTATTTATTTTTGTTGCTGCAGTGATTGCCTTTGGGGACTTCTTCATAAACTCTTTGCCTAGGCTGATGTCTAGGAGAGTGTTTCCAACATTTTCCTCTAGAATTCTAATAGTTTCGTACCTTAGGTTTAAGTCTATTTTCCAGCGTGAGTTGATTTCTGTGAGAGGTGAAAGGTGTAGGTCCTGCTTTAGCCTTCTACAAGTGGCTATCCAGTTTCCCCAGCACCTTTTATTGAAAAGGGATTCTTTTCCGTAGCATATGTTTTTGTCTGCTTTGTCAAAGATTAGGTGGCTATATGAGGATGGTTTTATATCAGGATTGTCAGATCTGTTCCATTGGTCAATATTCCTATTTTTTGCCAATACCAGGTTGTTTTAATTACTACAGCTTTGTAGTGTAGTTTGATATTTGGCATATTAATGCCTCCCATTTTGTTTTTGTTGCCTAGAATTGCTGTTGATATTCGGGGTCTTCTTTGGTTCCATACGAAGGATAAAATTATTTTCTCTATATCTGTGAAGAATGCTGATGGGATTTTAATAGGTCTTGCATTGAATCTGTAGATCAGTTTGGGTAGTATAGACATTTTAATGATGTTGAGTCTGCCGATCCACCAGCATGGAATGGATTTCCATCTGTTTACATCCTCTGCTATTTCCTTCCTCAGTGTTTTATAGTTCTCCCTGTAGAGGTCTTTTACCTCCTTGGTTAAGTATATTCCTAGGTACTTTAATTTCTTTGTTGCTATTGTGAAGGGAATTGAGTCTTTGATTTGGTTCTTGATTTGATTGTTGTTGGCGTATATGAATGCCTCTGATTTCTGTGTATTGATTTTGTATCCTGAGACTTTACTAAATTCATTGATCAGTTCCAGGAGTTTCTTGGTTGAATCTTTAGGATTTTTTAAATATAATATCATATCATCAGCAAAGAGTGAAAGTTTGATCTCTTCTGCCCCTATTTGGATACCTTTAATTCCACTTTCCTGTCTGATTGCTGTAGCCAGGACTTCAAGTACTATGTTGAATAGAAGTGGAGATAGTGGGCAGCCTTGTCTGGATCCAGTTCTAAGTGGGAATGCTTTCAATTTTTCCCCATTCAGTATGATGTTGGCTATGGGCCTGTCATATATGGCTTGTATCAGTTTTAGGTATGTTCCTTCTATGCCTATTTTATTAAGGGTTCTTATCATGAAAGGGTGTTGAATTTTGTCAAAAGCTTTTTCTGCATCTATTGAAACAATCATGTGGTCTTTGTTTTTGTTTCTGTTTATGTGGCGAATTGCATTTATAGATTTACGTATGTTGAACCATCCCTGCATCCCTGGGATGAAGCCTACTTGGTCGTGGTGGATTATTTTTTTGATAAGTGTCTGGATTCGGTTAGCTAAGATTTTGTTGAAAATTTTTGCATCTATATTCATTAGCGATATTGGTCTGTAGTTTTCTTTTTTTGTTGCATCCTTTCCTGGTTTGGGTATCAGAGTAATATTCGCTTCATAAAAGGTGTCGGGGAGGTTTCCGTTCTTCTCGATGTTGTGGAATAGTTTCTGCAAGATAGGTACTAGTTCTTCTTTGTAAGTGTGGTAAAATTCGGGTGTGAAGCCATCTGGACCGGGACTTTTCTTTTTAGGGAGATTTTTAATTGCTGTTTCTATTTCAGCTGTTGAGATTGGTCTGTTCAGGGAATCTATTTCTTCCTGGTTGAGCCTAGGGAGGCTGTGTGTTTCTAGAAATTTGTCCGTTTCCTCCACATTTTCCAGTTTGTGTGCATAAAGATTTTTGTAGTACTCATAAATTATATCTTGTATCTCTTTGGGATCAGTTGTGATATCTCATTTTTGTTCCTGATGGAGCTTATTAGAGATTTCTCTTTTCTGCTTTTCGTTAGCTTAGCCAATGGCATGTCAATTTTGTTTATTTTTTCAAAGAACCAACTTTTTGTTTTATTAATCTCTTGAATAGCTTCCCTGTTTTCAATTTCATTTAGTTCTGATTTGATCTTGTTGGTTTCACTCCTTCTTCTGGGTTTGGGGCTGGTCTGTTCTTCTCTTTCCAGTTCTTTGAGTCATTTCATTAGATTGTCTATTTGTGATCTTTTTGACTTTTGGTTATAGGCATTTATGGAGATAAACTTTCCTCTCAGAACTGCTTTAGCTGTGCCCCAGAGGATTTGATAACTTGTCTCTCCATTGTCATTTTCTTCATAGAATTTTTTTATTTCCATCTTGATTTCTTCATTTATGAAGTAATCATTTAGTAGGAGGTTGTTTAATTTCCACGTTTTTGTGTAGAAATGTGAGTTTCTGTTAGGGTTGATTTCTACTTTTATTCCACTGTGATCTGAGAAGATACATGGCACGATTTCTACTTTTTTAAATTTCTTGAGGATTACTTTGTGTCCTAGGATATGGTCAATCTTAGAGAATGTCCCATGAGCTGATGAGAAGAACGTATATTCAGTGGATTTTGGGTAGAATGTCCTGTAAAGACAGTCCTGTCTTAAAGAATGTCCTGTCAGTCAGTCCCAATTGTTCTTGAGTTTTGTTTAAATCCATTATTTCTCTGTTAATTTTCTGTTTGGAGGATCTGTCTCGTGCCATCAGTGTGGTGTTGAAATTTCCAGTGATTATGGTGTTGCTATTAATCCATTTGCTTAGCTCCAGTAAGGTTTGCTTTATGAATCTGGGTGCACTTAAGTTGGGTGCATATATATTTAAAGTTGTTATCTCTTCTTGTTGAAGTGTGCCCTTCACCATTATATAATGACCCTCTTTGTCTTTCACTACGTTTTTTGGTTTAAAAACTAAAGCTTCTGAATTTAGAACTGCCACACCAGCCTTCTTTTGGCTTCCACTTTCTTGGAATACTGATCTCCTCCCTTTTACGTTTAGTCTATACGCATCCTTGCAGGTTAGATGTGTTTCCTGAAGACAGCATATACTTGGCCTGTATTTTCTTATCCATTCAGCCAGCCTATGTCTCTTGAGTGGAGAATTTAAGCCATTCACATTTATTGAGAGATATGATAGGTAAGGTAAATTATTGTTCATTCTATTGGGTTGGATGTTGTTGCTTTGATTTCTCTCTTTAGCCATGGTAATATTTGTCCTTTAATCTCTGGGTTTTGGTTGTTTTTATATTCGTGAGTTTTTATTATGGTGTTCCATGTGTAACACTGTTTTGAGTACTTCTTGTATGGCTGGTCTTGTCTTGGTGATTTCTCTGAGGCTTTACTTGTCTGAGAATGTCTTCATTTCTCCTTCATATATGAAGCTTAGTTTTGCAGGGAATAAGATTCTAGGCTGGGCATTGTTTTGTTTCAGAAGAGTGAGAATGGGGCCCCAGTCTCTCCTTGCTTGTAAAGTCTCATTCGAGAAGTCTGGTGTTATTCGAATTGGCTTTCCCTTGTAAGTTACTTGCTTCTTTCGTCTTACAGCTCTTAGAAGGGCCTCTTTAGTTGCTATTTTGGTCAGTATATTGACTGCATGACGTGACATCTTCCTGTTTGCATTGAATCCTCCAGGGGTCCTCTGACCTTCTTGAACTTGTTTATCGAGATTTTGAGCAAGGCCTGGGAAATTTTCCTCTATTATATCTTCAAAAAGCTTGT
Organism: Microcebus murinus; assembly: GCF_040939455.1. NCBI lineage: Eukaryota > Metazoa > Chordata > Mammalia > Primates > Cheirogaleidae > Microcebus > Microcebus murinus. Next base: position 15,037,181 of record NC_134107.1, read on the forward strand.
CCAACCCTTGAGTGATGTCTTCTTCCCCTTCTGTTAACCCTATAACCCTCATGTTAGGTTTCTTCACATAATCCCACAGCTCTTGTAGGCTTTGCTCTTTTCTCTTGTTTCTCTGCCCTCTCTCTGTGACTGATTTATTTAATTGGAAGGTGTTATCTTCAATCTCTGAGATTGTTTCTTCTGTTTGATCTACCCTGTTCTTGAGACTTTCCACTGTATTTTGTAGTTCCCTGAGTTGATTCTTCATCTCAGAAATTGTGTTAATGTTTTCTTCACTGTGTCTATCTCTTTAGTGAACTTTTGTTCCATATCCTGGAGGCTTTTTGTGGTTTCTTTGTGTTGGTTAGTGAGTTGTTCTTGCAGGAAGGTGAGTGTTCTTATGATCCACATACGAAATTCCTCTTCTGTCATTTTGGTTGCCAGGTTTTGGTTGTTGTCTGTTTCCTAGGGGCTGGTGCTCCTTTTTGGGGGTATGTTTTCCATTTGTTTCTTCATATTTACAGAGTTCCTTCGCTGATTTCTTCCCATGTCGCTCAGTTGTTGTTTCCTTCCTTTAGGTTTTCGTTTGGGTATTCACACTTCTTGTTTAGTTTCTGAGCCGGTAGGTGGTGTTGCTCAGTGGCGGCGGCAGAGATTTTGTTTTTGTTTTGAAAACAATGCCATTATTATACCTAATGAAATTAATAATACTTTCTTAATCTTATCTAATACCTAATCCATATTCAAGTTTCCTGATTGTCTGAAAATATCTTTTTGTCGTTAGTTTGTTGAATTACAATTCAAATAAGGTCCACTTACTGCCTTTGGTTGCTGTGTCTCTTATTAACTTATTAATAGTTTCCTTACTTCTAAAATGCTATATTTTACTGGAAAAACTAGGTCAATTGTCCCTAATAATTCCACACTCTGAATTTATCTAGTTGCTTCTGTATGTATCATTTAAATTGTCTCCCTATCCCCCATATTTCTTGTAAACTGATGGTCATATATACAGAGGCTCAAATAGGTTCATATTTTCTGGCAAAATGCTTCATGGTTGGAGCTGTTTTAGAGATATTAAAGTTGTTCAGTAGAATTTAAATTTTGTTATGGTCCATTCATTACACATTTTCTCCTAAGGAATTTTAAAACCAATTGGTGATCTTTACCTAGATCCATACCATTAAGAATTGCACAGTGGCAGTTTTATTTTTTTTTAATTTCAGCATATTATAGGGGTACAAATTTTTAGGTTTGTATATTGCCTGTGCCCCCCCGCCTGGAGTCAGAGCTTCAAGCGTGTCCATCCCTAAGATTGTGCGCATCGTGCTTATTATGTATGTATATACCCATCCCCTCCTCCTCCCTCCCATCTGCCCGATACCTGATAAATGTTATTCCTATATGTGCACTAGGTGTTGATCAGTTAAAACCAATTTGATGGTGAGCACCAACATGTGGTGCTTGTTTTTCCATTCTTGGGATATTTCACTTAGTAGAATGGGTTCCAACTCTATCCAGGATAATACAAGAGGTGCTTTATCACCATTGCTTCTTGTATTTGAATAGTACTCCATGGTATATATATACCACATTTTATTAATCCACTCATGTATTGATAGGCACTTGGGTTGTTTCCACATCTTTGAAATTGTGAATTGTGTTGCTATAAACATTTGAGTGCAGATGTCTTTTTTTATAGAATGTCTTTTGTTCTTTTGGTTAGATGCCCAGTAATGGAATTGCTGGATCAAATGGTAGACCTACTTGTATCTCTTTGAGGTATCTCCATATTGCTTTCCATAGAGATTGTACTAGTTTGCAGGCCCACCAGCAGTGTATGAGTGTTCCTATCTATCTGCACCTACACCAACATTTATTGTTTTGGAACTTTTTGATAAAGGCCATTCTCACTGGGGATAAGTCGTATCTCATTGTGGTTTTGAATTTATGAAGAAGTCCCCAAAGGCAATCATAGCAACAAAAAAAATAAATAAATGCGACCTGATCAAATTAAAAAGCTTCTGCACTGCCAAAGAGACTATCATGAGAGCAAACAGACAACCTGTAGAATGCGAGAAAATATTCCCATGTTACACAGCAGATAAAGGGCTGATAACTAGAATCTATTTAGAACTCAGGAAAATGAGCAAGAAAAAAAAATCAAACAACCCTATCAAAAAGTGGGCAAAGGGCATGAACAGAAACTTTTCAAAAGAAGACAGAATAATGGCCAATGAACATGAAAAAATGTTCAACATCTCTAATCATCAGGGAAAGGCAGTTTTCTTAATTCAATCATTGCTTCTTAATTTCTTGTCTGGTAGTCTTCTGAAAAGAAAAAAACTTTCTTTGAGGAATTATACTTACTATGAAAATAGTTTGTGTAAGGAAGGCAAAGGGGAAGCACATCCCGAATGGCACAATAAGAACTTTTGAGAATATGCTCCTCCATAAAAGCAATGAGAACTTTGGAAAAAAACCAACTTTTCAGAAGAGTATTTATTAAATAAGGGAGTGTTTGTTCAGGAAAAATGACTGACTTTTGGTAACAACAGTGAACTCTGTGGTGTTTTAACTTACCCTATTCCCATCCCCCTCTTTCACCTTCCTGGTAGCCTTTGAAATCAACAGCCTCAGATTGATGGTAACTCTGAAAACAAGCAGCCCAGCATCCACCAGGGGGGCAAAACAGGTTTAGAACTCATCCAGATAAAAAATCAACCACGAAACATTGTACTTAACTTGCACCATAGAGAGAATGGACCTGTAAATAGATATTTACAGAGTGTTTCATCCAACAGCTGTAGAATTCATGTTCTCCTCAGCTCATAGATTATTCTCAAGGATAGACCACATGGAAGTCTCAAAAAATACAAAAAAATTGAAATCATACCAAGTATTTTCTGTGATCACAATGTAATAAAACTAGAAATTAATAACAAGAGGAAAATTGGAAAATATATAAACACATGGAAATTAATATGCTCCTGAATGATCAGTGGGTAAATGAAGAGATCAAGGAGGAAATTAAAAAATTTCTTGAAACAAATGAAAATGAAAACACAACCTATTAAAACCTATGGGATATAGCAAAAGCAGTAATAAGAAGAAAGTTTATGGCAATAAATGCCTAGATCAAAAAAGTAGAAAAGATTCAAATAAACAACCTAGTGATGCATCTAAAAAAACTAGAAAAATGACAGCAAACCAAACTCCAAATTAGTAGAAGAGTAGAAATAATAAAATTCAGAGCAGAAATAAATGAAATTAAAGCCAAAAAAATAAAAAGATCAACAAAACAAAAATTGGCTTTTTAAAAAGATAAACAAAATACACACACCTTTAGCCAGACTAATAAAAAAGAGAGATGACAGAAATAAATAAAATCACAGATGAAAAAGGAGACATTACAATTGATACTACAGAAATTCAAAGGATCATTAGACTACTATGAACAACTATATGCCAATAAATTGTAAAACCTGGAAGAAATAAATTCCTAGGTACATACAACCTACCAAGATTGAACCAGGAAGAATTCCAAAACCTGAATAAACCAATAAGTAATGAGATAGAAGCAGTAAAAAAGAAATCTCCCATCAAAGAGCAGCCCAGGACCTGATGGCTTCACTGCTGAATTCCACCAACTATTCAAAGAAAAACACCAAGTCCTACTTAAACTACTTCAAAAAATTGAAGAAGAAGGGATACTCCCAAAGTGATTCTACAAGTCTGTATTAGCCTAATACCACAACCAGACAAAGACTCAACAAAAAAAGATAACTATAGGCTAACATCTCTGATGAACATAGATGCAAAAATTCTCAACAAAATGCTAGCAAAGTGAATTCAGCAACACATTAAAAAGATTATTCATCATGATTAAGTAGGATTCATCCCAGGGATACAAGAATTGTTTAACATATGCAAATTAATGTGATACATCATATCAACAGAACAAAGGACAAAAACCATATGATCATTTCAACTGATGCTGAAAAAGCATCTGATAAAATTCAACATCCCTTTATGATAAAAACTCCCCCAAAACTGAGTATAGAAGGAACTTACCTCAACACAATAAAAGACTGACAGCTAGTATCATATGGGAAAAAGCTGAGAACCTTTCCTCTAAGATCTGGAACAAGACAAGGATGTCTGCTTTCACCATGTTATTCAACATAGTACTGGAAGTTCTGGCTAGAGCAGTCAGACAAGGGAAAGAAATAAAATGCATCCACACTGGAAAGGAAGAAGTCAAATTATCCTTGTTTGAGGATGATATGATCTTATATCTAGAGAAACCTAAAGACTCCACCTAAAAACTTTTAGAACTAATAAGCAAGTTCAGTAAAGTTGCAGGATACAAAATCAACATACAAAAATCAGTAGCATTTCTGTATGCCAACAATAAACAATCTTAAAAAGAAACCAAGAAAGTAAATCCCATTTACAATAGCTACAGATAAAATAAAATATGTAGGAATATACTTAACCAAAGAAGTGAAAGATCTCTGTAATTAAAACTATAAAACAATGATGAAAGAAGTTGAAGAGGACACAAAAAATGGAAAGATATTCCATGCACATGGACTGGAAGAATCAGTATTGTTAAAATGTCCATACTAGCTAAAGCAATCTATAGATTCAATGCAATGCCCATCAAAATACCAATATTACCACAGAAATATAAAAAATAATCCTCAACTTTATATATAACCATAAAAGATCCAGAATAGCCAAAGCCATCCTAATCAAAAAACAAAAAAACAAAACTGTATCTGACCTCAAATGGTAGTACAGAGCTGTAGTAACTCACATGGCATGGTAATGGCATAAAAACAGACACATAGACCAGTGGAACAGAATAGAGAACCTAGAAATAAATTCACACATCTATAGTGAATGTATCTTTGAAAAATGTGCGAAGAACACACAGTGGGGAAAGGACAGTCTTTTCAATAAATAGTGTTGGGAAAACTGGATATCCATGTGCAGAAGAATGAAACTAGACCCTTGTCTCTCACCATATAAAAAAATCAAATCAAAATGGATTAATGACTAAAATATAAGACCTGAAACTATGAAACTACTAACAGGAAACATTGGGGAAACACTTTAGGACATTGGTCAGGGCAAGGACTGCTTGAGTAATATAATACCCCCAAAGCACAGGCAACCAAAGCAAAATTGGACAAGTAGGATCACATCAAGCCAAAAAGTTTCTTCACAGCAAAAGAAACAATCAACAAAGTGAAGAGACAACCAACAGAATGGGAGAAAATATTTGCAAAGTACCCATTTGACAAAAGATTAATAACTAGAATATATAAGGAGTTCTAACAACTTGACAGGAAAAAATCAAATAATGCAGTTAAAAAATGGGCAAAGAATCTGAACAGACAGTTCTGAAAAGAAGACAGACAAATGGCCAACAAGTATATGAAAAAAATGCTCAGCGTTATTGATCATCAGAGAAATGAAAATCCAAACTACAATGAGAGATCATCTCACCCTAGTTAAAATGGCTTTTATCAAAAAGATAGGCAATAGTAAATGCTGGTGAGGATGTGGAGAAAGGAGAATCCTGTACACTGTTGGTGGGAATATAAATTAGTGCAACCACTATGGAAAACAGTATGGAGGTTCCTCAAAAAACTGAAAGTAGAACTACCATATGACCCAGCAATCCCACTGCTAGGTATATATCCAAAGGATGGGAATTAAGGATATTGAAAAGATACCTGCACTCCCATGTTTATTGCAATGCTATTCACAATAGCCAAGATATAGAATCAACCTAAGTGTCCATTGATGGATGACTGGATAAAGAAATTGTGGTACATATACATAATGGAATATTATGTAGCCACAAAAGGAATGAAATCCTGCTACTTGAAACAATATGGATGGAAGTGTAGAACATTATGTTAAATGAAATAATCCAGGCACAGAAGGACAAATCTCACATATTCTTACTCGTATGTGGGAGCTAAATATTAAAAACAATTGATCTCATGAAGACAGAGAGCAGAATGGTCATCAGAGCCTGGGAAGGGGAGTGGGGAGGGGGCTGCAGATCAAGTGGGGATGGTTAATGGGTGCAAAAATATAGTTAGTTAGATAGAATGAACACTGATAGTACAACAAAGTGACTATAATCAACAATAAGTTGGAATATACTTTAAAATAACTAAGAGTGGAATTGGAATGTTCCTAACACAAAGAAATGTTATTAATAAATGGTTAGGTGATAGATACACCATTAACTCTAATTTGATTAATTCACATGTATGCCTGTATCAAAACATCACATGTATTCTGTAAAGATACATAACTACTATGTACCCATACTAATTAAAAATAAAAAATAAAAAATAATCAAGAGACCTAAATGGATGAACTAGAACTATAAAACACCTAAGACATAAGTGTAAATTTTCATGACTTTGAATTAGACAATAGTTTCTTAGATATGATACTAAATATACAAGTGACAAAAGAAAAAAATAGGTAAATTTGACTTCATCAAAATTAAAAAACTTTTGTGTATTAAAGGACACCATCACGAAAGCTAAGAGACAATCTAAACAATGGAAGAAAATACTTGAAAATCATATATCTAATAAAGGACTAGCATTCTATATGTAAAGAATTCTTATAACTGAACAATAAAAAATCATGTGATCTAATTCTAAAAACTGGCAGAGGACTTGAATAGATACTTCCCTGAAAAATATATACAAATGACCTATAAGCATATGAAAAAATACTCAACCTCATTAGTTATTAGGTAAATGCAAATCCAAACCACATTGAGATACCACTTCATACCCACTAGGGTAACTATAATTAAAAAGACAGACAATAACAAGTGTTGGTGAGGATGCTGAAAAATTGGAACTCATAAATATTGCTGCTGGAAATGTAAAATCGTGCAGCTACTTTGGAAAACAGGTAGTTCATTAAAATATTAAATTTAGAACTCCCATATTACCCAGCAGTTTCACTCCTAAGTGTATATCCAAGAGAACTGAAAAAATAAATCCACACAAAAACTTGTACACAAATATTTATAGCAGCATTATTCATAATTGCTCCAAAATGGAAACAACTCCAGTGCCTATCAACTAATGAATGAATAAACAGTGTTTGGTATATCCTTATAGCATAATATCAATTGACAATGAAACAGAACAAAGCCCTAGTTTACACTACAACATGGAGAAGCCTGGAAAGCATCACGCTACATGAAAGAAGCCAGTCACAAAAGACATTCGTGTGAAATAGCCCTAAGAGGTAAATCCATAAGGACAGTACACTAGTGGTTCATTAGTGCTGGGGTGAGTAAGTGGGGAATAAGAATGACTGCTAATAGGTTTGTATCCAAAATTAGGTTGTGGTATCTGCACAACTCTGTGAGTATACTGAAAATCACTGAGCTATATACTTTAAATAGGTGAATTTTGTATGTGAATTATATCTCAATGAAACTGTTATAAAAAAGAAGCAGGATAGGTGCTTGATTTTATCTTACTTATAAAATTAGGGAATAATGAGCACCTTCCAAAGGTGACCAATGATTCTTTCTTCTTCTTCTTCTTTTGTGTGGGGCAGAGTTAGCCTTATATGTTTTTATATATTTGCTTTGTTGACCAGTGTGTGATCCATATAGTGCCACCGACTTCCTTTCCCTAGAATCATATAAACTCCATGAGGGCAGGGTCTTGTCCTTTTTGTTTATATCTGTTCTCAGAAGCAAGAATTATGCCTGGTGCATAGTAGGTTGCCAATGAATAGTTTTTGGTAAACGTATGAGTGAATGAAAGAGCTACCTGATAGTTTCTGATCACCTGTAGCTGATTCTCTCTCATATTTTAGTTCTATTATCCTGTTCCGTGATCAAAACCAACCATTCTCCAGCTCCCTATGTCATATCACTCCCTATCTAGAGCTAGTCTTTGTGTTAAACTAGATCAGGCTCTGAAGCTGAGATCTTGTGCAAGGAAGGGTGCATGTCCATGGGGGCAAGGATTGGGCTGGAATCCCACCTGGTCTCCACCTGCAAAGCATACTCTCTGGTGCTGGGTGGATCATCCAGGAGTAAGGGGGCTAAATTTCTAATTGTACATACTATCCAGAGGGGGATCCTCCTTCTAATTCATTTTCCCAGATGGGTTGCCATTGAACTACCTGTCCCCTTGGAAGAAATGCTTTTTTTTTTTTTTAGATCCCACAAAGGTACTTTATGTGTTAGTAGTTCTGTTTCAAAATTTTGGTGGCCTAATCTGTACATTACTTTCAAGTTTCCTGGCACCATACCCTTCCTCATTCAGCTTGTATCCCACAGATATAACTCATTATCTTATTAAAACCCATGAATGCAAGTTTTATACCTTGTAATTCTGCTTTCTCTGTGTGAAATATCATAGGGAAACCTCACAATCACATGGACAGGCACCACAGCAAACATGTCGTCTGAAATCCCAGTGTCGCCTGTGCCTCTGATTAATTCCTTGATTATAATTTTGTCATTGCTGTCTTTGATTCTTGGCAACTCTTAATCCAAGCAGGTATTTTATTAATTACCGCCCCTCACTTTTAACATATTGCTTTATCACATTTTTCAAAGGAGAAACAAAGGCCCTCATGTTCTTCCCTATCCCTCCCTAATATATGTATTTACCTAAAAACCAATTATTCACTATTTTATTACTTGTTAATAATTAGGCATCCTTCCTCTGTTCTAAAATGTATATCTGTTCTGTGCTACTAACCTCAACCTTATTCTACTGATTATTTCTTTCTTCCCAAATATATTCAAATCTTACTTCCTGTTCTATTATTTCTTCTCAACTCATAATGTACTAAAGTCCCTCTTGCAGTTGTGGCTTCTAGTTTACAAAAGTGGAGTGAGCAGATGCTACTTATTTCTTTTTTTAGTTTAATTTAATTTTTTTTTATTTTAGTGTATTATGGGGGTACAAGTGTTAAGGTTACTTATATTGCCCATGTCCCCCTCCCCCCTTGAGTAAGAGCTTCAAGCATATCCATCCCCTATATGTTGCACATCTTACTTGTTGTGGTTGTATACACCCTACTTATTTCTTGTATGAACTCCAATTCCAAGAAATGGATGAAATATCCCTTGCCACATTGGAAAATAAGAAACAACATGTTGGTTGTTGGGGGCTGATTCTGGCGTTGTGCCTTATACTAATCATTCACTATAGCCTGTAATGTACGTGTGCTGCATGACGCAGCGGTAGTCAGCATTTTCTTCAGACACAGTTGCTGCCTCGTGACATGATAAGAGGCCTGAGTTTATGCATGTAAGCAAATGTTGCCCAGCTCCCACATGGTGGGCCCCCGTGGTGGGAGTCTGGAGGCCATAAAGATAAGAAGAACATTCCCAAGGCCCGGCCCCATGAGATGGTTGGTAGTCAGTGACGGGTAAGACTCCTCAAGGGAGGGGCAACCTAAGACAGACACAACTCTGGGGGCTGGCCGCTGGCTGGGAGAGAGAACAAGAAGTTTTTCAGATGGCTGCATTGCTCTATGTTGCTTATCTCGGCCTTAGCTTTTGAGCTATGTCTAGGCGCCTTAAGTAACCGTTTTGAGGTCTGAGATCATGGGACCATTGTTCCCTTGTGAAACTCCAGAATTAATGGTTATCGCTACTATGCTCAGATGCTCACGTATAAGGAACTAACCTTGGGACTGGAGAGTATAAAAATAAAGTGACTGGTACATTGGGAACTCAAGTCATGTAATGTCTTTGTGTGTGTCTCTGTCATTATTTTATGTTCTGTGTTCATCCCCCGTCCTGTAATCATGCCACATCAGTTGGTGGACTGGAATCTGTGAATCCCTAAGAGATTGGAAGTATACAGACTGGACTGAGGAAAAAGTGCACAACATAAAGCACCTGCAACAAAAGACTGTTCTAAGTGGTGAAAATTCTTGTACTTCATGAACAAATGACACATACATATATAGGAAAGATATTCTGCTGCTGAATCCCATATCCCAGAGAAATTATTCAAGGGTGTAAGATGAGGCAACCGAGATGTTCATTCCTGGGACAGTGAATGTATAAACATGTTGGATACATGCCATAGACTACTAGGCAGCATTCAAAATCAACTGCTAGATGTACTGATTGAGATGTACTGATAGCAACATGGATAGGTCTTAACAACATACTGCCAAGAGGAAAAAAGTATGTGTGCACGTATGTGTGTGTATGATCTTCATGGATTACAACAAATACCTGCCTACGATAGAACGCCATACAGTTTCTGGGGACACTTACAAATAAAATATTTATGTTTTACACAATGGAGAAGTTGCTCATGGAGGGAAGGAAGTGGGAGTTTGGTATGGAGGTCAAAGAAAATTTAAAAACGTAAGAAGTATCTTTACAGGCAACAAAACATTTCTAACAATATAATTTAGCTAAAATGTTTATAAAATTCAGAGTGTGATAAGCCATAGAGTAAAATTGTAGGCAAAAAGATGTAACATTTTGGGAGCTGGACTTTCTAGAAAAACTAAAATGTAGTACACATTCACTCATGTAGTCTCAATAACATGAAGATATGGCTAATTGTAATATACCTTTTTTGTTATAGGTAAGCTAGGTTTATTTTAACAATATCCAGTGAGAAAGACAGACTTAAAAGTAGTGTTTAGAGCTAATCTGCCAGGAGGCCTTCACAGGCAATGATACTGTTTATAATTTACTTGCTAATTTTACTTTTTGCAATGAAATGATTTCCTTGAGTCAACATTTATTACATCACTATCAATTTTAGATTTGGATTCTACTCTAGAAACATGTGCCCATTCATAGAATTTCTCTTGTATGGGAGAATCCTTTAACTCAGGCTGACTATATTCAACCCAAGATAAATTTTTTGCTTAGCTCTCCACACAGAAAAGAATAACCATATTCACCAATTTTAATTTTTTTAATGGGATAGGAAAAGGAAAGTACTGAGATGGATGTAATTAAATTACATTTTTCAAGAAGCATCTTGAACAAAATGAAGTTCTTCATTCACCACTAAACTTTCCTCCTCGACTGAGGTCATGATGGTCCCTTAATATGCAGGAAAAGGATCCCCTTCTGCCATGAACCTGAGATAAGTTAGTACATTGATTATTAATTAATACATTCTAAAATAAAGAACTGTTGGACTTGGGGCAGCATTTTTGAAAGAATTCTAATAGGAATATTCTCATCACTGAGATTTTAAAATCAAACCATGTGCTTTTGATGCTTTTAACATTTCCCTTCCCCCTTCCTTCACTTTCTCCCTCCCTTCTCTCCTTCCTTCCTTCTTTTTTGTTTCTTTTTTTTTTTATTTCGGGATATTATGAGGGTAAAAACATTTTAGTTACATTTTATGTCTTTGCATGCCTCAAGCGAGGGTTAGAGGCAAGCCCTTGCTCTCTACAATGCTCACCGTGTCCTTTAGTTGTGAGTTTACTCCCCCCCCCTCTAATCCCTGGAGAATAATACTACCGTGTGAGCAGCATAGTGTTGATTCGTCAGTGCCAATTTGATGGCAAATACATGTGGAGCCTATTCTTCCGATCCTGTGATACCGCACTTCGTATAATGGGCTCAAGCTCTATCCAGGAAAACACACGAGGTGCTAGATCACTGTCGTTCCTTATAATTGAGTAATATTACATTGTATACATATACCAAATTTTAATAATCCACTCATGAATTGATGGGCATTTGGGTTGTTTTCACATCCTTGCAATAGTAAATTGTGCTATCATAAACATTCAGGTGCAGATGTCTTTATTATAGAATGTCTTTTGCTCTTCTGGGTAGATGCCTAATAGTGCTATTGCTGGATCAGATGGTATTTCTATTTTTAGCTCTTTGAGGTATCTCCAAATTTTTTTCCACAGAGTTTGCATTAATTTGCAGTCCCACCTGCAGTGTAAAAGTGTTCCTGTCTCTCTACATCCTTGCCAGCATTTGCTGTTTGGGGATTTATTTTGATAGAGGCCAATCTCACTGGAATTAGGTGATATCTCATTGTGGTTTTGATGTGGATTTCTCTAATGATTAGAGGTGTTGAGCATGTTTTTTGTGTTTTATGGCCACTATTCTGTCTTCTTTTGAAAAGTTTCTGTTCATTTCCTTTGCCCATCTATCGATGGGGTTGTTTGATTTTTCTTGTTGATTTTTTTAAGTTCTAGATAAATTCTTGTTATCAGCCCTTTATCAGATGTGTAGAGAGCAAATATTTTCTCCCATTCTGTAGGCTGTCTATTCGCTCTAATGATAGTTTCCTTGGCTGTGTAAAAGCTTTTTAATTTGATCATATCCCATTTATTTATTTTTGTTGCTGCGGTGATTGCTTTGGGGGTCTTCTTCAAAAATTCTTTGTGTAGGCCAATGTCTGAAAGGGTCTTCCCAACATTTTCTTCTAGAATTCTTAAGGTTTCATGCCTTAGGTTTAATTCTATTATCCATCTTGAATTGATTTTTGTGAGAGGTGAGAGGTGGGGATCCAGTTTCATTCTTCTGCATATAGCTATCCAGTTTTCCCAGCACCATTTATTGAAAAGAGATTCTTTTCCCCAGTGTATATTTTTGTCTGTTTTGTCAAAGATTAGATTACCATATGCAATTGGTTTCATCTCTGGGTTCTCAGTCCTGTTCTAAAGGTCTGTGTCTCTGTTTTTGTTTTAGTTACAGTTACTATAGCCTTTTTTGTTTCTTTAAGTTGTAATCTAAAGACAATGCTAAATAAAGAGAGAGTCTCCAAGGCAAGGATTGATCATAAAGACATATAGTTTTCTACTCATATTTGATTTGTTATGATTTGATTTGTTATAATTTTTTAGATTACTATTAAGTATAGCATTGAATACCTATCAGTTTAAATTCTATCTAGTCTGAGAAGAAACCTGTGTGTTCTTATATGCTCAATCCATGCCCTTTCTCTTTTCACTTTATTCAGAGAATTAAGAATGAGACCTCTGTGTGTGTGTGCGTGTGTGTGTACATATGTGTATGTGTGTTTGGTGTGTGTTTTTTATTTACTTTGCTTTTAACTAGTACTATACTTTTTTCTAGATAATGAGTTTTATGCCTTTAGATGGAACTTCAGCTCCCCATTTTACTACCTTACTTAACTAAATTTTATTGAAAAGTTATCAGTGATCCAGATATCAGGGTATTTTTAATACCCTAATTCCTCTGGCGTAACATCTAATCCATGTTTTTAAAAGGAAATGACTTTTGCAGCACAAGTGAAGATGCAGCCTCTGAGTGTCAAGAGATAGTGGGAAACTCAAGGAAAAATTTGTTTGATAATTTCTTCTCCTTTCCTAATTAATTTTATCAGGTTAATTCAAAATAAAGCTTAAGCAAAGATATCTACAGATTAAGAAGGTAAACTAAACAAGGCATATTTGTGAAATGGTAAAAAAAATTGATGAGACTGGAACACAGAGTTTGTGGGGTGAGTGGTGGGAGATGGAATTAAGAAAGTAGATTGGGGCTAAATTATTACAGAAATAAATATTGTGTTAGAATATAAGGCCCTCATGTGTTAAGTGTTCCTTGTATAAACTTTCATTATGAGAGATGAAGAAAAGGAGGACAGAATAGAGTATATTTAAGGGATCATATAAAAAAGGTTATCAAGCCGGGCGCGGTGGCTCACGCCTGTAATCCTAGCACTTTGGGAGGCTGAGGCGGGTGGATTGCTCAAGGTCAGGAGTTCGAAACCAGCCTGAGCGAGACCCCATCTCTACCAAAAATAGAAAGAAATTAATTGACCAACTAAAAAAATATATACAAAAAATTAGCCGGGCATGGTGGCGCATGCCTGTAGTCCCAGCTACTCGGGAGGCTGAGGCAGTAGGATCGCTGAGCCCAGGAGTTTGAGGTTGCTGTGAGCCAGGCTGACGCCACGGCACTCACTCTAGCCTGGGCAACAAGTGAGACTCTGTCTCAAAAAAAAAAAAAAAAAAAAAAAAGATTATCAGATTTTTTCGGTTTGGCTCTGTCTCTCAGCTCATTGGCCAGGGCAGTTAAGTGGATGGTGGTGCTCTTAAATGGAAAAGAGATAGAGAAATGACATTGGGAGTGAGATGATTAGTTCAGTTTTAAATATATTTTATTTGGGGTGCTTTGGAATCACTTGGGTCAAAATCTCTAGAAAGCAGTTGGAAATATGAGCCCACAGCTCAATAGAAAGGTCTAGAGTAGTGATTCAGCATTAGGGTTGTAAATTTATAGGTGGTTAACCAAGCTATAGGTATATATGGTGTTTCCTATAGAGAAACTATAGAATACAGTTGGAAAAGTCAAGGGACAGAATAGCAGCCTACGAGATTATGGCATAAATACGAAGCTAGTTCAAAGGGTCCAATTAGTGAGACTAGAAGTGGTAAAATGGAAAGGGAGCTGAATTTTCCTAAACCTCCTTGCATATCCAGTCTAGGACATATGGACAAACCACTGTCTCCTTCATGTTAACTTTGAACTCCTGCTCCTTCTGAGTTGTTCTTATGATCTCATTGATCTCATAGCTTAAATATGACACTTCTTATCAAAACCTTAGTTCTTCAAATGGGGTTCATAACAGAAGCCAGTGTCTTCTGATTCACCAAGGGAGAAATGGGATACTCACTGCATCTTTATTATCCTCCATGTCTTGCTTTCCTTACCCAGTGGACCACTACAAATGCTGCAAACAACTCTAAGATGGTGAATATGCCCAAGTATTCTGTAAGGAGTTTACCAGCCGTCTGTATTCAAAAAGAAAATGTACATTCTTTATAGATATTTATATGTTAATACTTTAAAAATAATATATGTGTCATAAAATTGCAGGAAGAAGAAAAGTAGAAAACTACCCATTATGTCTATCACCCTCGACAGCAAAATTTTTAATATATTTTTTGATCATAATGATAATAACTAATAATTATTGAGGATGATAATAAACTGATGTATTTCTGCCAAATAAATAATGAGGATCATTGTATTTTCCTGTTTGTCATTGTGAATACGATCAGCAAATTTTTATTGAGGCCAAGATACTTCTAGACAAGATGGAATTGAGATGCTCTTGAGGTTCAGTGTTATCGAACTTATTTAATGGAGAGATTTATAAAATCTGCCCTATTGTTAGGAAGGGACCTTAGAGACAAACTCATAGTGAAAGAAGAGAAGGTTTAAATTTGTAACCTAGGCTTAAAACAAGGGTTTATGTGTCCTGGGTGTAGGCTGTTTCCTCCTGGGATTGTGCCTCTTACTATAAAGTGCAATAGACCCGTATCCTTGGGCTAGGAATAAGAATACAGAATCAGTAATATTGGAAGCCCAATCCTCTTCAGTACCCAAAGCACTTTTGTGACAAGGCTTCCATGGGCCATTCAGATCAGTGTTCAGTGATGACACCATTTAATAGTAACTGAACCACCACAGTGGTAATTATGGGCATTCTCATGGACTGCTGAGATGTTCCAGGACTCTATCAACTAAGGGTTTGGAGTCAATATTGAATTTTTGGCTCCCAGTGTGTTCTAATTCTTGACAGGACAAATGGGGAAGAGGCTTCAAGAGAAAGATCCTGGATTTCCTACTAATATTAGCATTGGTTGTTCAAGACATGAATTGGAAAAATGAAATTGTTAAGACCATAATTATAGTTCAGTCCAATAAAATGAGTCATTCTTGTTAAACAAATATGATTTTAAGCAATATCTTGGTGTTTATATTTGTTTAAAATATCATTTTAAGGTATCCACCAGATTATGCGTCATAAAATACTAGCATTCCCTACAGCAGTGGTCCCTTGATGTGCCACTGAATTGATTTTTGTAAAGACTCAATTTTGTATGATAAAATAACTTAAAATTTAGACTCTTTTTGATTAGAATAAATGCTCTGCAAGTGACTATCCCTGTGACCCTGAGTAAGTAGCTTAACATTTCTAAGGTTTTTTCATTATTGAATCAGGCACATAAATCATTACTTGAGGAAGTTTGCAGTCATATTCACTGTAAAATCACTTTTACAGCTACATAGACATAAGAAAGATCCGCCATAATATAAACAAGTATATACGTTGGAACTAGCTAATTAACCAAGAGTTTTTGGACAAGGGACAGAATAGCAGCCTAAGAGAGCTTACTTAATTAGGCTAGGAACTTAAAAATAGGCAACATCTGGGGGCTCAGTTCAAAAAGTTGGTTTCCAGGTCTCGGTTAAAGGCCCTCTGTGAAGCCTTAGCATACGGGATAGAGCAGAAGGATAGGAATCTTAGAGAAGACTTTAGCACCTATGGGCTTCACTTCCTACACAACTTAACACTGAACTTCAATCTTTTCCTCCTAGCCCCCTTTCTCCACACCAACAAACTTATATAGATAAGTGTACATATGTCCAGAGTCCCACATGCTTAGAAACACAGATATACATAGACACTGAAATACAAACATGGACCCACTTCAGCCCATACAGACCTGCTGACAGATGGACAGACTCAAAGCAGGTAGTGCAAAAATGTCCACCTAGTCATATTCTCATACAACTGAGTCATATGCATTTTAAATTGCATACATTTATAGACTACAGCCCTGATATTGAACATAAATCCCTGAGTATCACAGGCACATCAAGGATGCCATTTCTTTTTTCCCAATACCAAGCCTTGCTGCAACAAATGTGATCTCTTAAGGCCTGGGAGAACTGGCCTCAGAAATGTAGGTGCCTGAAAAGAACTGAGTTGCCCATCATAAAAATAACCAATGTAATGCTTAATCACTCAAAATACATCTATTAATATCTTAAATATCTTCCATTTGTTACTTGAGGTTTTTGGTGGCCCTAGGTTTAGGAATATAAACATGTAGTTTTATATACCAAAGAGTAAATTAATGATGAGGGTCATCCCCATGACTTGCATGATACTTAAATACTCTGATCATTTATCAAATAATTTAATTCATAATTCTAAAATTGTGATGAAGTTCTTACAGAATCCTGGTACTTACATGTGGCCAAATAGGAACATGTCTACTCGCCCTCTGTGCTGCTAACTCAAATGTTATTGCTATCATACCAACCAATGCAACACAGAAACTTGTGATGTTCAGATATGTAGTATAGCACATCTGAAATAGATAAAAAAAAATCATTCGGTCATTAGAAGTTATTCATATGTATGACTGGCAAAAATATTTATATAAATTCTGATCTTTTAAGAATAGTAAGACCATTAAAAAGTCTGCCAGAACTGCAGATTTTTAGGATCCCAATAGGACTGAAAAATTTCGAAGACAATAAAACTTCTGATATAGGATGCAGGTGTTTATTTTTTTTCTTGACATGAAATTTATTGAATGCCTAGTTTGTACCCTGCAATCTATGTTCTGCGTTAGTAGATGAAAGGCAGAAAAGAAATGATCTCTGCACTCAAGGAATTTTCAGACTGCCGAGGAAGACAAACAAGTGCATGTTAAATGTGAATAGAATGTAAAAAAATTGTCAACATAGGCAAATCTTTAGTGTCAAACAATTTCATATTACCAGAGAGCTAACATTTCAGAAGTTTTCTGTGGTTCATTTTGGAGTGCAAGGAAGTGAGTTTTAGGAAATTTTCTTGGAAAGACGGTACTATCCAGCTAGGCAAGATTTTATCTTAAAAATGGTGGAGAACTATTAATAGGTTTCTCAGAATGTACTTACTCTGTTTTCAGGCCACATTCACGCCAGGCTATGTACTCTAGACAATGCATATGTGTAATGTTGCTGTATAATTGCATTTTGTCCATATTTGAGGTCAGAGAGATGATAAGTCATATGATATTGCTATTGAGAAGATCTCTTTCTTATATTTATTTCCTTGTCTACATTTGAACTAATGAATTTCTTCGTATCTAATGTGAATTAGAAAAAAGTATGAAAACTTAAACTACCTAATTCTGAAAACCTATTTCACTGGATAAAGCATGTGTTTATCTAAATTGCTATTGTAAGTTGTGGAGTGGTTTCAATTAATTTATTCTTTTGGAAAAAAATATTTAAAGAAAGACAACTAAATTAAAATAGATTCTTCATTAACTCATTTTATAAACTAAATATCCAATATTATTACTTAGCAAATTATAGTATATCAATGTAATTCAATCTTTAAAATGAAGTATTTGGTGACTTTTCAATTATACAAATGGTTATGCCAAAATAATAATTTATTATTATTATTATTATTTTTTAGAAAAAGGGCTACCTTGTTGAGAAAATGCATTGACAAGGCTGCTTGTAGCAGGTTTTCTTCTCTAGAGCAGGTGTCCTCAAACTACGGCCCACGGGCCACATGCTGCTCCCCGAGGACATTTATCCGGCCCGCCAGGTGATTTTGCCGCCGCTGCCTGTCCTGCTTAGCAGCTGACTCATCCCGGGCCCACAGTGTGCACTCTCCAACGAATGGTCTGAGGGACAGTGAACTGGCCCCCTGTTTAAAAAGTTTTAGGACCCCTGCCTGGAGTATGAAGTTTTGCTGGCAAAAGCTTATCTAAATAAAACAAGCAGAGTTGCTTGTTTTGGTTGAGGTGATATTAGGAGTATACTGTAAGAAGGGAGTGAAGGTGTGGAGAAACTAGAACACCCAGCCCGTGGGTGGGGATGTGATATGCTACAACCACTTTGGAAAACAGTTTTGCAGTTTCTTAAAAAGTTAAACATGAATATGGCATATGGTTCAGCATATTTTACCCAAGAGATATGAAGGCATATGTCTGTATGAAGACTTGTATGTTAATATTCATAGTAGCATATGTTTCTGACATATGTGTTCATTTCTCTGAGATAATTACCTAGGAATGGATTGTTGTAAGAGCTCAAAACTGGCAACGATAAAAATTCCATCAACAGGCGAATGGATAAACACATTGTGGTATTAATATATCCATACAATGGAATATGACTCAGAAATAAAAAAGAGGTTAACTATTTATATACATGGTTGAATCTAAAAATAATTATGCTGAGTGAAAGAAGTCAGACAAAAGGGTATATATATTGTATGATTCCATTTGTGTAAAACTCTAGAAAATGCAAACTAATCTATAATGACAAAGGCAGATTAATGGATGCTTGCAGGAGGGGGTATTTTGGGGAGGGATCAGCAGGAGGGATTACAAATAGGCACAAAGAAATTTTGGGGGCCAGTGGTTTTATTCACTATCATATTATAGTGATGATTTATCAAATTGTGTACTTTAAACCTGTACAGTTTATTATTTATTATGTATCAGTTATACCTCAATAAAACTATTGAAAAATAAAAAAAAAGAAGAGCATGAAGGGGCAACTGTATGACAGCCGGATATGATGGTTAAAAAGTGTGAGGCATGATGAGATCCTGCCATCTACTATTTTTTTTTTTGGAGTAATTTTTGAAAATAGAGACCATATAAAGAATATTTTAAGAAACACTTTCATACTTTTATTATATCCACAGAAAATTATTAATCTTTATTTTTAAAATTCCAGGCTTTATTTCTAAAATAACTAAAACATTTCAGATAAACTTTTCCTAACATCTAGTCTAATTTCAGGCTTTGGCTATTATGAGTAAAATTGCTGTAAACATTGTGTGCAAGTTTTTGTTTCTGACATATGCGTTCATTTCTCTGAGATAATTACCTAGGAATGGATTGTTGGGTCAGATTGCAGGCATATATTTAAATTTCTAAGCAACTACCGCATATTTTTACAAAGTCATGGTGTCATTTTACTCTTCCAGCATCAACATGAAGGCCCTGTCTGCTCCACATACTTGTCAACATTTGGTGTGGACAGGCTTTTTAATTTTTATCACTCCAGTCAGGGTAAAGTGATATTTCCTATAGTTTTACTTTGCATTTTTTTAATGACTAAAGATTTTGAGCAACTTTTGTTTATTGGTCATTCATATATTTTCTTTGTGAAGACTGTTCAAATCTTTGCACATTTTTAATTCAGTTATTGGCCGCCTTATTACTGAACTCAGTAACAAGGATCCCTTTTATATAATCTGTATATGCCTGTTGGATACATAAGTTTTATGTATTTTTCTCCTACCATGTGCCTTCTCTTTTAATTTTCTTGACAGCATCTTTTAAATAGCAGAAAGTTTTGATTTTGATGTCTAATTTATTAACTTTTACTTTCATGATTCCTGCTTTTTAGATAGTTCCTTTCTAAGCAGTCTTTTCCTAACTCTAGGTCAAAGAGAATTTTTCCTATTGCTACATCTAGAAATGTTATAATTTTAGTTTTAATGTTTAGATTTATGATTCATTTCAAATTCATTTTTGTGTATGGTATGAGGTAGAAGTCAAAGGTCCTCTTTTTCCATATGTATGTTCAGTTGTTCTAGTGCCATTCCTTACCAGATTACATTGGTGCCTTTGTCAAAAATCAATTGACCAAATATATGTGGCAGGACTAGGACTATTTCTGTATCTATGTATAGGAATATTATATATAGAAATATATATATATATATATATAGTGTATATGTATCTATACACACACACCAATGTTATCTTCTTCTTTATATGTTTACTTGTTTAATTGACAAAAATTATACATTTTTATGGTATACAACATGATGTTTTGATATGTGTATACATTGTCTAAAGGCTAAATAAAGCTAATTAACATATCCATTATCTCACATACTTATCATTTTTTGTTATGAGAACACTTAATATCTGTTCTCTTAGCAATTTTCTTATGCACAATACAATACCTAGTTATTAACTATGGTCACTATGTTGTCAATAGATTCCTGAATGTATCCTTCTGTCTAGCTGCAATTTTGTACCCTATGACCAATATCTTCCCAGACTCCATCTGCTACACCCTTAGGGTAACAATTATTCTATTCTCTGCTTCTGTGAGTTTGACTTTTTTAGATTCCACTTATAAATGAGATCATGCCTTTCTGTGCCTGGCTCATTTCACTTAACATAAAGTTCTCCAGGTTCATCTATGTTGTTGCAAATGACAAAATTTCCTTCCTTTTTAAGGCTGAATGGAACACTTGTGTATATATACCACATTTTTTAAATCCATACATTCACTGATGGATACTTAGGTTGATTCTACATCTTGACTATTGTAAATGATGCTGCAATGAATATGGAAGTGTAGCTATCTCTTGTAAACACTGATTTCATCTCATTTGGATATATACTCTGAAGAGGAATTGCTGGATTACGTGGTAGTTCTATTTTTAATTTTTTTGAGGGAACTTCTTGGTTTAAATGAAACTCTTTGGGTATTCCCCTATCAACTTAGCTGGTAGCAGCCACCAGAGGCCAGGACAAAAGGGGATCCACCTGCATGGGTCCCTTCAGGGTGTTCTTGCTTTCAGGGGTCAGATTGGAGGCAGGCTTCAATGATAAAACCACAATGTGAAAATTTAAGAGGTTTTAGAACTTACAGACAGTGGGAGATATGCTGCACACTTGGAGCCAATACACGGAGTCAGCGAGTGCACGAAGGGAGAAAAAAGAAAGAATGGCAACTAGCAGTATATTGGGGGGAATAGGATGTGGGTCACTTTAAGTTCCCAGGCAAATGCTTGAATGGTCCATTTAAAGAAAGCAGTGGGAAAGCTGGGCACCCAGTCTGCTAGGCAGAAGAGATGTCTCTAAGTTCTTATCTCTGGCCGTTGGCTGGAGCCACTTGGATGTGATACGGAACTGGAAACTGTGTGAAGGTTGCCTGCATTCCAATAGTATGCCAAGACAACATAAAATTATAAGCATTCATTGCACCCGTATACTGTTTTCCCTAATGGTTGTACTTACATTCCCCATCAACAGTGTACAAGGGTTCATTTTTCTCCATATCTTCACTGATAATTGTTATCATTTGTATTTTTTATAATAGCTATTCTAACAGGTGAGGTGATATTTTATTGTGATTTTCATTTGCATTTCCCTAATGCTTAGTGATCTTGAACAGATTTTCATAAGCCAGTTGGCCATTTTTCTGTCTTCTTTTGAGAAATTATCCAGGTCTTTTGCCCATTTTTAATTGGATTATATGTTTTATTGCTATTGAATTCCTTATGTATTTTGGATATTAATCCCTTATCAGATGTATGATTTGCACATATATTCTCCCATTCTATAGGTTGTCTCTTCACTTTGTTAACTGTTTCTTTTGCTATGAAGAAGCTTTGTAGCTTGATGCAATCCCATTTGCCTATTTTTCTTTTTATTGTCTTGATTAGCTATATGGTAAGTCTCGAAATCTGGTAGTGTTAGTCCTATACTTTTTGGCTATTTATGTATGGTGTTTGAAATCTATCAATAAATAGAAAAAAACCTTTCAGGATTTTGATTGGAACTGTGTTGAGTCTATAAAATCTTTCCATCCATGAACATATCTTGCTATTTATTTTGATATTGTTCAATCTCTCTCTGCAATATTTTATAATTTCCCTAACACTTAGGGTAAATATTTCCTAAATATTTTATTTTTGTGTGCTATTGTAATGGGTGTTTTCAAAAATTTTATTTCCAATACATAGAAATACAAGTGATTTTTTTTAAAAAGTTAACTTGTATTCTGCAACATTTGGTACATTCTCTTATCAATTCTATATTTTTGGGGACTACTTAGGATATCTTAAGATGTTTTGTTTAGGATGTCTATGAACAGAGCATTACTTCTTTTAATCTTAATGCTTTTTATATCTTTTTCTTGATTTGCGTTACTGGATAAGAACTCCTGTACAATATAAATAGATTTGGTAAGATGGTACGTTTTGCGTTGTTCCTGATTTTAGGGAGAACGCATTCAGTCATATACCATTAGGTATGATATTTGCTATAGGTTTTATGTATGTGCCATTTATCATGTCGAGGAAGTTTCATTCTATGAATATTATTCATTTGATGAAAGGGTTTAAAAAATGATTGTAAATGCTTTTTCTTCATCTCTTAAATTATCCTCCTATATTGAATTACATTGATTTTTGAATGTTAAAGCATGCTTTCCTAGGATAAATTTTACTTCATTATGATGTATAATTTAAAATAACTATGTCACATAATATTTCTTATCCTTTTGTTTTCTCTAGTATCTATAGTGATATTTCTTCTTTTATTTCCATTATAGGTAATTTGTGCTTTCTCTTTTTGTTTTCTTGATCAGTCATACTAGGGGTTTATCAATTTCGTTAATTTTTTCAAAAACTAATTTTTGGTTTTATTAATTTTCTTTATTGTTAGTTTAATTTCTATTTTATTGACATCTCTTCTCTTTACTTTTTTATACTTTCTCTTACCTTTGTGTTAAATTTTGTTTTTCTTTTCTAGATTTTTTTTGCTCTAAGAATTTTATTGAGAATATATATTCTATTTGAATTTTAAAAATCAGTTGGAAAAACAAAAACTCAAGTTTATACTAAAATAAGTGACTTATAAGCAACACTTTCAAATTCTAGTCATTTTCACTTTAAACCAGCATTTTTTTTTCATTTTTATTTTTTTAAATTTTAGGATATTATGGAAGCACAAACATTTTGGTTACAAGTAATGACTTTGCCTCATCCAAGCCAAGGCTAGAGGTGTGGCCTCCCCCATACAGTGCACATTGCATCCATTAGTTGTGAGTTTACCCAAGCCCACAGCCTGACTTGACCGACATCCAATGAACATTACTACCATGTGAGCACCTTAGTGTTGATCAGTTAGTACCAATTTGATGGCGACTACATGTGATCCTTATTTTTCCATTCTTGTGATACCTCACTTTGAAGGATGGGCTCAAGCTGTATTCAGGACAATATAAGAGGTGCTAGATCACCATTGTGTTTTGTAATTGAGTAGTATTCCATGGTATACATATACCACATTTATTAATCCACTCATGGATTGAAGGGCCCTTGGGTTGTTTCCACATCTTTGCAATTGTGAATTGTGTTGCCATAAACATTCAAGTGCAGATGTCTTTATTATAGAACATCCTTTGTTCCTTTGGGTAGATGCCTAGTAGTGGGATTGCTGGATCAAATGGTATTTCTACTTTTAGCCCTTTAAGGTATATCCAAATTATTTTCCACAGGGGCTGTACTAATTTGCAGTCCCACCGGCAGTGTAAGAGTGTTCCAATCTCTCCACATCCATGCCAGCATTTGTTATTTTAGGACTTTGTGATAAAGGCCATTCTCATTGAAGTTAGGTGATATCTCATTGTGGTTTTGAATTTCATTTCTGTAATTATTAGAGATGTTGAGCATTTTAAAAAATATATTTGCTGGCCATTATTCTGTCTTCTGAAAAATTTCTGTTCATGTCTTTTGCCCATTTATTGATGGAGTTGTTGGATTGTTTCTTGTTGATTTTTTAAAAGTTCTATATAGATTCTTATTATCAGTCCGTTATTGGATGTGCAGAAGCTTTTTAATTTGATACAGGTCACATTTATTTATTTTTGTTGGTGCTGTGATTGCTTTGGGAGTCTTCTTCATAAATTCTTTGCCTAGGCTGATGTCTAAAAGAGTCTTCCCAACATTTTCTTCTAGAATTCTTAAGGTTTCATGCCTTATATTTAAGTCTATTATCCATCGTGAGTTAATTTTTGTGAGAGGTGAGAGGTGGGGATTCAGTTTCAATCTTCTGCATGTGGATATCCAGTTTTCCCAGCACCATTTATTGAATATTCTTTTCCCCAATATATATTTTTGTCTGCTTTTTCAAAGATTAGATGACAATATGTGGATGGTTTCATATCTGAGTTCTCAGTCCTGTTCCAAAGGTCTTTCTCTGTTCTTGTGCCAATACTATGCTGTTTTGCTTACTATAGCTTTGTATTAAAGCTTGAAGTTTGATAGACTGATACCTCCCAGTTCGTTCTTTTTACTTAAGATTGCTTTGGCTATTCCAAGTCTTTTCTGTTCCGTACAAAGTGTAGAATTATTTTTTCTTGATCTGTAAAGAAAGGTGATGATACTTTGATAGGGATTGCATTAATCTTGTAGATCACTTTAGGTGGTATGGACATTTTAACAATATTGATTCTGCCAATCCATTAGCATGGTAGATTTTTCCATCTCTTTCCATCTTCTACAGTTTCTTTTCTAAGTGTTTTGTAGTTCTCCCTATATATGTCTCTCAACTCTTTCATTAGATATTCCTAGATACTTAATCTAGGAATCTAGATTAAATTCTTAGATATTTAATTTTCTTTGAGGCTATTGTAAAAGGTACTGCGTTTTTTATTTGATTTTTGGCTTGAGACTGTTATTGGCATATATGAATGCCCCTGATTTGTGTGCATTAATTTAGTATCTTGAGACTTTACTGAAGTCATTTATTAATTCCAGGAGTCTCTTGGTTGAATCCTTGGGCTTTTCTAGATATAATATAATATCATCAGCAAAGAATGAGAGTTTGATCTCTTCTGCCCCCATTTGGATGCCCTTAATTCCCCTCTCTTGTCTAATTGCTCTGGCAAGGACTTTTAGCACTATGTTGAACAGAAGTGAAGATAATGGGCAACCTTGTCTGGTTTCAGGTCTAAGCAGGAATGCTTTCAGTTTTTCCACATTCAGTATGATATTGGCTCTGGGTTTATTGTATATGGCCTTAACAATTTTCTTTTTTACTTTTCATTCTTTTTTCTCCTTGGATTGTATATTTTCAAATGCTCCGAGTTTGATTTCACATATACTCTCTTCTTCTTGATTAAATCTGCTGTTGATGCTCTCTACTGTGTATTTTTACTTCATTTATTGTGTTTTTCAACTCTAGAATTAGTTTAGTTTTAATAATTTCAATCACTCTGTTAAATTTTTAATTTTGCTTATTTATTTTTTCCTGATTTTATTTAATTATTTCTATGTATTTTCTTGAAGTTCCTTGAGCTTTTAAGAAACACTTATTTTGAATTCTTTTTGAGGTGGTTCTTTAATCTCCATTTCTTTGGGGTCAGTTACTGGGAGATTATTATGTTATGTCTCATTGGTTTTTAATGTTTCTTGTTGACTTTTGTTGATATATATGGACATTTGAAGAAGTAGGGATATATTACAGTTTTTTAAAGGCTGGCTTTGTTCGGAAAAGCCTTTCACCAGTCAGTCCATCCATACACTCTGGGCAGGATATCTAGTGTGGTTTGGTGGTGGGCATGCTGCTGGAGTCCTCAGTCATCCTGGGCTGGTGCCTAAATAAGCAGGTGGGTGGGCCTCACCCTGGGTCTGTGGGGTTGGGCCTGAAGCCTGTGCCCACTGGGGTGGACCTATTCATTGAGTCTATGGTGATGGACCTGAAGTCTAAATCTGCAGGGGCCATCCAGAAACCTGGTCCACAGGAGCTGACCCATGAGCCTGAGTTTGCAGGGACCAGCCAGGTGTTGGGAAGGATATGGTACCCGGGACTACTGGGACAAGCCTGGAGCTTAAGTCCATGGGGGTTGGCCTTATTCTGGGGCAGGCCTGAAGCCTGAGTTGTGGAGGTGTGTCTGGGTCTTGGGTTCATGGGAACTGGCAAAGAACTTGGGTCTTTAGTTATGGTCTTGGAGCTTCAGTCCATACTGGGGTGAGTCTAGACTCTGGGTTTGCTGGAGTAGTAGTCTAGACTCTGGGTTTGCTGATGAGTCTAGACTCTGGATTTGCATGGACTGGCTTAAAGCCTGGAGTTGACCTGATGCTGGGGCAGGTGTGGGGTCTGGGTCTATAGGACTGGTGTGGAGCCTAGGATTTTGGAAGCTGGAATGGTGCCTACAGTCACTGGAGATTGCTTCAAGCCTGGGACTGTGGGGACCAGCCTGGTGCCTGTGTCTACTGATACTGGCCTACAGGCTAGGTGTGTGGATGCTGGCCTAGACACTAGGTCCACAAAAGATGGCTTGGTTCCTGAGGCCTAGGGGCTTGTCTAGAACCTGGGTATGCAAGGATAGTCCTGGTGCCTGCATTTGTGGAAGCTGATCCAGCACTGAGATCTAATGAGATTGGCGGATAGACCCTGGATCTGCTGAAGCATGCCTGGACCTTGGTCTACTGGAGCATGGGGCTGTAGGAGACAGCCTGCAGGGTGGGGCCACAGGGACCGCCTGGCACTAGCAATGTCCAGAGCTTGTGTTCATGCGTTCCTCACTGCCTTGAGGCCAGGGGTACCAATCTGGAACTAAGATGAGCCTGAAGCCTGAGGCTGGATGGGCTAGCTTAGTGCTAGGCAGCCTGGAGCTCATACTCACAGAGGCCCGCCTAGAGGCTAGGTCCACAGACTCTGGCCTGATGACTAGTAAGCCTGAAGCTTGGGGCTTCTGGGGTCTGCCTAGTGTTGGGGCTGGTCTGGAGCCTGGGGCTACTGGAGTTAGCCTGGTTTTGGGCTAGGCTTTCAGACATAGCCTGATGGGCTGAACAAAGCCTGGTGTTTCAGGATCCTGCCTGGTGCCAGGACATACTTGTAAGCTCAGTGCATGGGTACTGGCCTGGAGTCTGACATGACAGGAGCTGGCCTGCCATTGAGCAGGCCTGAAGCCTATATACACAGGGGTCAGACTAGAGGCTGGGTCTGCCGGTGCTATCTTTCTACTTCTAGAAGTCCTGAAGGTTGGAGCTATGGGAGCCAGCCTTGTGTTGGGGGCAGTCTGGAGGCTGGGGCTGCTGAGGCAGCCTTGGCAGTCAGGTGGCCTGAAGACTGAGTCAATAAGGCAGTCCTGGAGACTGGGCCTACAGGATCTGTACACATACCAGTGCAGGCCTAGAGGCTCAATATGTGGGTATTGACCAGGAGTCTGGGGTCATGGGTGCCTTCCCAGTGCTGGGCTGTACTGGGGCAAGCCCAGTGTTGGAGTGCAAGGCAAAGTATGATGCTTACTTCCATTTCCTTCCCCTAGGTGGAATGTATCTCTCTCCTGGCTCTGCTGCCTAAAGTTCGGGGAGAGGTCATGTATGTAATGTGGAACTGCCATTCCTATCCTCTCCAAAGTATCTTTTCTTATATTGGTTCTGTAATCTCTCTTTTGGTTTCCAGGTGCTGTAATCTCTCTTTTGGTTCTTGTCAAGATATTTTTGTGTGTAGAACGTTGTTTGAATTTATGTTTCTGTGGGGGCAGTGAGCACTAGAGAGCTCTATTCTACCATCTTGCTGATGTCCCTCTCTATCCTTTTACTTTCAACTTATTTGCATCTTTGAATATAAAATGTATCTCATTTATACATTATCTACATACTAGATAGCATATAGTTAGAAATGCTTTTTAAATCAATTTTGCCAATCTCTGCCTTTTTATTGAAGTGTTCAATCCACTAACATTTAATGTAATTACTGATAAGATAGGGTTCATGTCTGGCATTTTGCTCTTAGCTTTCTATATATATATCTGTTTTGTTTTGTTTCTTTGTTTTTCCATTATTGCCTTAATTTTTCTTAAATATATATTTGCTGGTGGTCTTAGTCTATTTGTGCTGCCATAACAAAATACTACAGATTGAATAATTTATAAGCAATAGAAATTTATTTCTAACAGTTCTGGAGGCTGAGAAGTCTAAGACTAAGTTGCCAGTAGATTCAATGTCTGGTGAGGGCTGCTGTCTGCTTTCAAGATGGTTTCTTGCTGCTGCATCCTCTGGAGGGAACAAATGCTGGGTCTTCACATGGCAGAAGAGACAGAAGGGAAAACCGGCCTAGCTAGCTCCATCCAGGTCTTTTATAAGAGCACTAATTCATTCATGAGAGTGGAGACCTCATGACCTAATCGCATTCAAAAGCCCATACCTATTAATACTGCTGCTTTGGAATTAAGTTTCAACATGAATTTTGGAGGAGACACAAACATTCAACCATAGTATCATATTCATTTTCTTGTTTATTGTTTATTTTAAGTTCTTTTTTTAGTGTTTTCCCTAGGAATTCCAATTAACATATTAAGTTAAAACAATCTATTTAATTTCTATCTTTTTATCGATAGTCTCTACTTCATGAGATATCACTTTTATAATTTCTTTTAATCCTTTAAACATTGTTTCCTTTGGTTCTTTGGACATATTTAAACCATCTGATTTAAAAATCTTTGACTACTAAGTCCAAAAATTTGGGGTTCCATAGGGACATTTTCTGTTGGTTGCATTTTTCCCACTGTGTATATAAAATATGTTTGTTTCTTTGCATGTTTTATGTTTATTTTAAAAGTGGACATTTTACCTAATATATTGTAAAATACTTGGTATTTGACTGTTGTCTACCCCAAGGGTTTGTTATTTTTGCTGCTGCTTGTTATTGTTGTTTTTCTAATTCCTGCTTATTTGTTTGTTGACTTTCCTTGACTAATTCTGGAAATATTATATTCCCTCAATGTAGGGCCTGTGAGTTCTCTGCTTTCTAGGAGTCACCCATGAGTCAGTATAATCTCATGTCAGCCAATGATACTTTTCCAAGAGGAATCTGTACGTAAGACAATACATACTTAAAACATTAATCAGTTTATAAGACAGCCTTAGCTTTCATTTATTCCTTGCTTGGGGCCTCTCAGTCAGCCAGAGATGAATTAGTGGGCCTTTCTCCTTTCTCAGGTCTTTCCTGGGCATGCACACAGCCTTCCACATGTGTGAAGCATTTCAGATCTCCAAGAATATGTCAGAGCTTTTCGAGGTTCCCTATGGCTTTCTAGTTATTCAGGATTTCCTCTTAAATTTATGACCAGGCTCCTATTCACCTGAATTCATTGCCTAATTCAGCTGTGCTGTTGCCAGCATATTGATACTGTTTAAGCCACCTAGTGGTAGGGCTTTGTTTTATTTATTTATTTATTTCAGGATAGAATGGGAGTACAAACATTTTGGTTACATATTATGACTTTGCCACACCCAAACCGTGATTTGGGGCATGCCTTTTACCCCTACAACACTCACCACGTCCATTAGTTGTGGGTTTACCCACTCCCAATCCTCTAATCCCTGGAGAATGTTACTACCATGTAAGCACCATAATGTTGATCAGTTAGTGCAAATTTGATGGCGAGCACATGTGGAGCCTATTCTTCCATTCTTGTGATACCTCCCTTTGGAGGATGGGCTCAGGCTCTATCCAGGAAAATATAAGAGGAGCTAGATCACTGTAGGGCTTTTTTTTTTTTTTTTTTTTTTTTTTTTTTTACTGAACTGAGGTCTGTGTCCAAATAGCCAGAACATCCTGGGAATAGAATGTTTTTTCCCAGCCAGTTCAGACAAAATGTTGACTATGCTCAGGAGATAGTGCTTTTAATAGAACATCAAATGATGTCAGTCTTATCAGTTGGCTGCAATACTGTTGGCTTTTCACGGATACGTTGCCAATGAAATGAGAAAGGAGAGGAGATGGAAACAGCCTCAAGTTAACACATTATAGATCCCTCTGCTTTACTGAGGTTTAGTTGCATCTCTTGGATAGACAATTTTTGGTTTTTGCCATGGCCTTGATTAATTATCAGTGTTCTGAATCATTAATTTTAGTTGTTTTGCCAGTGTTTTCCTTATTTTTTTTTTAAGAATGAATTTATGGAGTTGTTTACTCTGCCATCCCAGAAGTCAATCTTCCATCATTAACATACATAATAATTCTAATTTCTTATTCTTACATCTTACTGTCAATACAAAACTCAACACTATCTAAAGGAAATCAACATAATCCAGACTCTTTTACAACACCTCACACACGATGTCCACCATACAATTAAAATGTTCCTAGATGTGAAGAAACAATGAAAAAGAAGATAATAACAGATACTGTGTCATTTCAAGGTCTCTGTATTTACATATCATAATTGACATTCTAATTTGCATTACATGGATTATCATATAAAATTTAACTTCTTGGTTAACTTCGTAGTCCTGAATTATTTCTATAACAAATGAAATAGAACAAAAATTTTGGAAACTGGAGTGTATGCTTTTTTGGATGAGAATGCAATAGAAACTTACATTTCTTCTATTTTAAAAATCCTCCAAAGGTTATGGATAGGTCTCTAGTGACTCATAGACAATGCTGCTTCCTCACTGACTTTAGCTCTTATGGCAGATAAAAATCTTTAGAGTTGCTATAAGTATTCTGACTTACCAAGGAACTTGAAGAACTCTTCTCTACCACTATTGCAAAGATTCCTGAGAAGGTAAACTGGAAACAAAGATCACATTTATTAATACCAAGTCATTACATTTATATATAAACTTAAAAAGTAAGAGAATTCTGGAATTCTGTAACATGAATAATATCATCTTAGTTCTTTAGTGGGATCACTGAGAAAATCATCCAGGAAATATTCAAGGGTTTTCTATTGCAGAGGTGGGCTAAAGCCATGAAATATCTGGCCACTAATGTGAAACATGTATTGGAAGTGGAATTTAAGGGTCCCTGAAGTAACTTTACAGGAAAAGGAATATCAAATTTTACTTAGTTTTTGTCAATCATAATTTATTAAGCCCATAAGGTGAATTATAAGAAAATGTTTCTAATTAATGAATTATTACTAGACAGTGTTATATCTTGGTGAGCTCATATACAAATACTTTTAATATAATATCAAAATCTTTTATTAATAGAAAGTATCTGCAGAAAACAATCAAGCTTCAGTTTACATATTTAAATATAAGAATCACATAATGTCTTCCATAGGTAGCTTGTTCTGAGACCTTCTATCATAATCTAACACTTGTTATAAAGATGGCAGTTATGGTGAATAAGAAATTTATTTTCTCATTGGTGCAAATTTTATGCAATTATTTGTATAAAAATTATTTGCATAAAAATTTCCCACAACATTAAAAAAATGAACTATTCAGTTAGTAGTAGGGTAGAGGAATGTTCTTTCCCAGAAAAATGGGGACACTAACATGTTGATATTAAATAGTACTTTGGAGTCAGAAGGATTTGAGTTTGAGTCCTCTGCACTTCCCTTTCTCTGTGGCTCAGGAAAAATTACTTAACTTATTATTTAGTTTTACTTTTTCATTGGTAAAATTGGGATTGATATTCTACCTCATTGTGGTGTTGTGATAGTGTTGTAATAGTTAAGGCAATATAAGGCAATGTGCTGAATTATTTCTATTCAATTTGTTTCTACCACTTCCATCTGAGGCTCAGAATCAAAGTGAAAGTACGCTTGCTAATCATCACCGTAGACACATCTTCAGGAAAAGTCATCCTCTATGAAAGTCAATCCAAAAATTTGAAGGAGTGACTTTTATATCAGATGCACAGATATCAATGTAAGGACACCAGAAACATGAAAAAGCAAGAAAATATCACACCCTCAAATTATCACAATAACTGTCTAGCAACAGATTCCAATAAAAATATTTATAAAATCCCAAAAAAGAAGTCAAAATATTGATATTGAGGAAGTTCAGTAATGCAGAAAAACAATATAAAGAAATCAGAAAACCAATTCAGGATATGCATGAGAAATTCACCAAATAGATATCATAAAAAAGAATTAAACAGAAATTTTAGAACTGTAGAATTCATTGAATAAAATACAGAACACATCTCAAAGTTTTGACAATAGTCTAGATCAAGCAGAAGAAAGAATCTTAGAACTTGAATACAGGCCTTTTAAAATAACATAGTCACACAAAGATAAAGAAAGAAGAATAAAAACGAATGAGCAAAACCTACATGATGTATGAGACATCCTAAAATGATCAAATATTTGAATTTTTGATGTCCCAGAAGGCAAAAAGAAAACTAAAGAGTTAGAAAAACTATTTAATGAAATAATAGATGAAACTTCCTAAGCCTTGCAAGAGATTTAGACATCAAGATTCAGGAAGTTCAAAATTTAAAGGTCTTTTCCATAGCACATATAGTCAAAGACAAAGAAAGAATTTTAAGAACAGCAATAGAACAGCATGTAGTTACCTATAAGGAAACCCCCGTTGGAGTAACAGCAGATTTATCAACATAAACCTTATAGGCTAGGAGACAATGGGATAATAATAGTGAAAGTAGTAAAAGAAAAAATTGCCAGCCAAAGGTATCGTATTCAGCAAAATTATCCTTCATAAATCAAGGCAAAATGAAGACTTTCCCAGGCAATAAAAACCTAAGGAAATGAATTGATCATTACTAGACCAATCCTATAAGAGATACTGAAGGAAAGTCTAAACCTGGAAGCGAAATAACAATGTCTATCATTAGGAATACACATGAAAATATAAAACTCCACTGGTAGAGCAAACATATAAACAAGGAAGAGGAAAAAATTCAAATGATACCACTACAGAAAATCATCAAATCCAAATGGTAAACAATAAGGGAAAAGAAAGGAACAAAGGATATACAAAGCTCCCAGAAATTAATTTAAAAAATGACAGGAATAAGCCCTCACATATCAATATTAACCTTGAATGTAAATGAATTAAACTTTCAACTCAAAACATTTAGACCAGCTGAATGGATAAAAAAAATGACCCAAAAATATGCTCCCTACAGGAAACTCATCTCACTCATGGAGATACATGTAACCTGAAAGTAAAAATATGAAAAAAGATATTCCATGCAAATGGAAACCAAAAAGCAATCAGGAGTAGCTACACTTATATGAGATAAAAAAATTTAAATCACAACAGTAACA
Organism: Microcebus murinus; assembly: GCF_040939455.1. Taxonomy (NCBI): domain Eukaryota; kingdom Metazoa; phylum Chordata; class Mammalia; order Primates; family Cheirogaleidae; genus Microcebus; species Microcebus murinus. The sequence goes on from NC_134107.1 coordinate 15,070,770, forward strand.
AAAAATAAAGAAGGGAATTATTTAATGATAGAGTGATCAATTAAGCAAGAGGATAAAATAATTGTAAACATATGTGCATCCAATACTGGAGCACTCAGACATGTAAAGCAAATATTAGTTTCAAAGGGAGAGATAGACTCCAATACATACTAGTGGGGGACATTAATATACTATATATTAACAATAAATTTCAGCAATGGGTATATCATCCAGACAGAAAATTAAAAAGGAAACATTGGATTTAAAACACATTCTAGACCAAACAGACCTAACCAGCATTTACAGAAGATGTTATTAAAAAACTAGAGAATACACATTCTTCTCAATAGCACACGGGATATTCATCAGTACAGACCATATGTTAGGATACAAAAAAATCTCAATGAATTAAAAAAAATCAAAATCATATCAAGCATCTTCTCAGATCACAATGGAATAAGACTAGAAATCAATAATACGAGGAACTTTGGAAATTGTACAAATATGTGAAAATTAAACAACATGTTCCTGAATGATCATTGGGTCAAGGATGAAATTAAGGAGGAAATTTAAAAAGTCTTAAAACAAATCAAAATGGAAACACAACATAAAAACCCATGGGATACATAAAAAGCAGTGCTAACAAATGGTTTCCAGTTTTTCATCTGCAATGCCAAGACTGAGTGGTTGGATGGCAAGCATGTGGTCTCTGGCAAGGTGAAAGAGGGCATGAATGTTGTGGAAGCCATGGAGCGCTTTGGGTCCAGGAATGGCAAGACCAGCAAGAAGATCACCATTGTTGACTGTGAACAACTCTAGTGACTTTGACTTAAGTGTTTTATCTTAACCACCAGACCATTCCTTCTATAGCTCAGGAGAGCACCCCTTTACCCTATTTGCTGGCAATATCCTGTAATCTTTGTGTTCTCACTGCAGTTCTTTGGGTTCTGTATTTTCCTTATTCCCCGCCATGTCTAGTTGGATTTCAGAGTTAAGTTTATGATTATGAAATAAAAACTAAATAACAATTGTCAAAAAAATCAATGCTAAGTGCGAAATTTATAGCAATAAACACCTACATAAAAAAGTTGAAAGATTTCAAATGAACAATCTACTGATGCACCTCAAGGAACTAGAAAAGCAAGAAAAAACAAACCCAAAATTAGTGGAAGGAAAGAACTAATGAAGATTAGAGTTGAATTAAACAAAATAGAGATTTAAAATAAAATACTAAGGATCAATGAAATGAAAAGTTATTTTTTATAATTAAACAAAAATCAATAAGCTTCTTGCTAGACTAACCAAGAAAAAAAGAGAAGACTCAAATAAAATCAGAGAAAAAGGAGACATTACAACTGATACCTCAGAAATACAAAAGATCATTAGAGACTATCATGAACAACTATACAATAACAAACTGGAAAACCTATAGGAAATAGATAAATTCCTTTAAGTTTTTCAGTTATATAGAACACATACAACTTATCAAGATTGAATCAGGAAAAAAATAGAAAACTTGAAAAGACAAGTAACAAGAAATGAGATTGAGTCAGTAATAAAAAGTCTCCTAACAAAGAAAAACACAGGACTAGATGTCTTCACTGCCGAATTCTACCAAACCTCTAGAGAAGAACTAATACTAATTCTCTTCAAACTATTCCAAAAAATTAAAGAAGAAGGAATTCTCCATAACTCATTCACTCATTCTATGAGGCCAGCATTACCCTGATATCAAAACTGGAAGAGGAAACAACAACAATAACAACAACAGCAACGACAAAGAAAAACATAAAAGAAAACTATAGGCCAATACCCCTGATGAATATAGATGCAAAAATCTTTAATGAAATACTAGCAAATAGAACCCAACAGCACATCAAAAAGATAATACACTCTGTTCAAGTGGGATTTGTCCTAGTAATACAAGGATGGTTCAACATATGCAAATCAATCAATACAATCTATCACTTTGACAGAATGAAATACAAAACCCATATGATCACCTCAGTGGTCCATAAAAATATTTGATAAAATACAACATCACTTCATAATAAGAACCCTCAAAAACTAGGCATAGCAGGAACATAACATAATAAAGATCATATATGACAAACTCACTGCAGACATCATGCTAAATGTGGGAAAGCTGAAAGCTTTTTCTCTGAGAACTAGAACAAGCCAGATACCCCTTCCACCACTCCTATTCAAGGTAGTCCTGGAAGTCCTAGCCAGAGCAGTCAGCCAAGAGAAAGAAATAAAAGGCATCCAAATTTAAAAAGAAGTCAAATGTACCCTTGGCAGATGGTATGACCTTATATCTAGAAAAACCTAAAGACTCTACAAAAAACCTTTTAGATATGATAAATTAATTTTAGTAAAGTTGCAGGATAAAAAATCAACATACAAAAATATGCCATTTCTATATACCAACAATGAAATAGCAAAGAATAAAATAACAAAGGCAATTCCATTTACAAAAAAAAAATACCTAGGAATAAATTTGACCAAGGAGGTGAGAGAGTTCTACAAGAAAACACTACAAAACAGTAATGAAAGAAATTAAAGACACAAAAAAGTGGAAAGACATCTCATGTTCATGGATTGAAAGAATTAATATTCTTAAAATGACTATACTGCTCAGAGCATTCTATAGATTCAGTGAGATCCCTATCAAAATACCCAAGTCATTTTTCACAGGAAAATTAAAAAAATCCTAAAATTTGTACATCACACTACCTGACTTCAAATTATACCATAAGGCTATAGTAACCAAGGCAATATGGTATTTGTATAAAAACAGACACATAGGCCAATGGAACAGAATGCAGAATTAAGAAAGAAATCCACATATTTACAGCCAACTGATTTTTGACAGAGGCTCCAAGAAGAACACTGGGGAAGGAACTCCCTTTTCAATATATGATGCTGGGAAAATTGGATACTCATATGCAGAAGAATGAAATTGGAAATTGAAATCTCACCATATACAAAAATCAACTCAAGGTGGATTAAAGTCTCAAACATAAGACCCAAAACTATAAAAGTCTTAGCAGATAACATAGGGAAAACACTACAGGACATTGGTCTAGGCAAATAATTTACATCCAAGACTTCAAAAGCACAGGCAAGAAAAACAATAGACAAATGAGAAATAGGCAAATGGGACTGTATTAAACTGACAAGCTTCTGCACAGCAAAAGAAATAATAGAGTGAAGACACAGTTTGTCAAATGGGAGAAAATACTTACAAACTCTTCATCTGATAAGGGACTAAAATCCAGAATCTACAAGGCACTCAACACTAAAAAAACAAGTATGCCCATTAAAAAGTGCACAAAGGACATGAATACACATTTCTCCAAAGAAGCCATACAAATGACCAATAGATATATGAAAAAATACTGAACATCACTAATCATCAGGCAGGTATATACATACATAATGAGTGAGATGTGCACCATCTGGGGGATGGTCATGCTGGAAACTCAGACTTTTGGGGGGAGGGGGGAAAGGGCATTTTTTGAAACCTTAAAATTTGTACCCCCATAATATGCCAAAATAAAATATTAAAAAAAAACAACCCACAATGAGATATCATCTTACCCCAGTTAGAATGGCTATTATTAAAAAAGCAAAAGAATAACAGATGTTTGGTGAAGATGTGGATGGAGAAAACTCTTATACACTGTTGGTGGGAATGTAAATTAGAGCAGCTACTATGGAAAACAGTATGGAGATTATTCAGAAACCTAAAAATAGAACTACCATATGATCTAGCAATCCCATTGGTGGGTATTTATCCAAAGGAAAACAAGTAAGTAAGTATATCAAAGAGATACCTGCACTGCTGTTTATTGCAGCACTATTCACAATAGTAAAGATATGGAATTGTCCTAAGTGTCTAGCTATGGACGAATGGATAAAAATGTGATATATATACACACAATGGAATACTATTCTGCCACAAGACAGAATAAAATCCTGTCATTTCCAGAAACATGGATGGAACTGGAGGTCATTATATTAAGTGAAATAAGCCAAACACAGAAAGATAAATATCACATGTTCTCATTCATATGTGGGAGCTAATGTTGACCTAATAAAGGTAGAAAATAAAATAATACTAGAGGCTGAGAAAGGTGTGTGGGTGGAAGGGAGAATGAAGAGAGGCTGGCTAATGGATAGAAACATACAGTTAGATAAAAGGTGTAAGTTCTTTTTTGTGACAGAAGGGTGACTATAATTAACAACAATGTATTGTATGTTTTAAAGTAGCTAGAAGAGAGGACTTGAATTGTTCCTAAAACACAGAATAGATTAATACTCAAAGTTATGGATATATCATATACTCTGACTTGATCATTGCACATGTTTTGCACATAAAATGTCATTTATAGATTATTATGTATTAATAAAAAATACATTGTTAATTAAAAAATTAAAGGCCAACCAGGATTTTCTTTCACCAATTTAAGCTTTCCTTTAGGATATAGTTCTCTACCTGAGGTAAAATCAACATGGATGAGTATAACCATTATGGAATCTAGCATGGAGGTTCCTACACAAATTAAAAATAGAACTACCATATGATCCAGCAATCTCATTACTGGGTATATATCTAAATGAAGCAAAATCAGTATGTTGAAGAGATATGTGAACTCCCATGTTCATTGTGGTATTATTCAGCAGCCAAAATATGGAATAAACCTAAATGTCTATCAATGGATAAATGGATAAAGAAAATATGGTATACATACACAATGGAAGATTATTCAGCCTTAAAAGAAAAGAAAATCCTGTTATTTGCAACAACATGGATGAACATGGAAGACACTATGTTAAGTGAAATAATCCATGTATATTCTACATGATCTCATTTTTATGTGTAATTAAAAAAACTAGAACTCATAGAAACAAGTTGTAAAATGTGGTAGCCAGAGGTTTGAGGGTGGGGAGATGGGGGAGATCCTGGTCAAATGACATAAAGTTCCAATTAAACAGATGGAATAAGTAATTTTAAGAGATTTGTTGTACATCATGGTGACTACAGTTAATAACAATATATTGTATAGTTGTAAATTTTTAAGAGAGTAGATTTTAAGTGTTCTCACTACAAAGAAATGATAAATACAAGAACTAATGCTTATGTGCCTATGTTAAATATCTTGATTTAGACATTCCATAATGTGTACATGTATCAAAATATCATGTTGTACACCATAAATATATACATTTTTTTACTTGTCAATGAAAAAAATAATAAATAAAATACATAGAAAAAACTCTCTGATCCAATGTATTAATGACCTCATGCAAATATTAGTGGTTATAAGGTATTCCTGTCCATATTGAAAATAAGTTCATGGAAAACACTGGCAACATCATTTAAGATACAGAACTAACATTTCTAATACGATCTCTGAAAAATATTTTAAAAATCGAGAAGGCATTTTGAAAGGATGAGAAATTCTCACAACAATCAAAACATTTTTGATTATGTATAACCTTGTTATTGCTTCAACCAGGATTTCCTTCAAAGGCCCCTTCTCCTTTCTCTCCCCACAATGTGTCTGGCATTTAATAGACTTGGAAAACTTTAAAAAAAAGAAATAACGAATGTCTCTCAGTCTGAAGTATAAATTTGTTGGGAGCAGATAACTTATTTATTTTTCTTCTAATTCTTACATCCAGTAAAATGCCACACACAAATTAAATGGTAAATAAATAATTCTTTAATTAAATCAAAATATATGTTGAATAGAGGAAACAGTAGTCTTAGAAAAAGTCAGTTAAACAAATAAAAATCCCTGAATAATTTCAATTAATACTTTCATATTATAAATATAAATATATGTGATAATTTTTACAATGGCAACCTTGTTTTTAATCAGATTTTTTAAATATATTAATACAATTGATGCATCTGTTCTTCAATTATTTAGTTATCTAGTAATTTCAGAAAAATCCTTTGAACCTGCTGTGGTTTGAATATCTCCTTGAAAATTCATGCAAAAATGCAATTGCCGTTGTGATGGTATTAGCACATCATGCCATTAAGGGGTGATTAGTCTATGAGGGCTTTGCCCTCATGAGTGGATTAATGTTGTTATCATGGGAGTGGGTTCATTATCACCAGAGTAGGTTGTCATAAAATCAAGTTCAGCCCTCTCTCTCTTCTCACTCTTGCTTGCCCTTCCAACTTCTGCCATGGGATGATGCAGCACAAAGGCCCTTACAAGATGCTAGAACCTTGATATTGGACTTCCCAGCCCCTAGAACTGTGAGAAATAATTTTTTTTTAAATAAATGACCCAGTCTCTGGTATACAGTTAGAGCAATACAAAACAGACTAAGAACTCATATGTTTGGCACCTCTAAGTTGAATTAAGGCCCTCAACATTTTTCTTATCTGAACCACCCTGGTGACCTTCTCTAATGTCCCTAGTATTCTTAAATCTAATCTTTTATTACTCATAGAGTGACTATATTAAAACCAGTCTAATCATAGCACTTCCCTCAGTTGGAATCTTGTCTAGAGCTGTCCAATAGAAATGTAATGCAAGAAACATATGTAATTTTAGGTTTTCCAGTACCACACTAAGAAAAGTAAAAAGAAATATATGAAATTGATTTTAATAATATATTTTATACAACCTCAGTATATTCAAAACATCATTTTAACACAAGAACAATACAAAAATTAATTATATATTTTACATTCTTTTTATTTATACTAATTCCTTGGACTCTTGTGTATTTTACATTGATAGCACTTTTCAATGTTGTTTAGCTGCATTTTTCAGGCTCAATAGCCACACATGACTAGTGATTGCTGTATTAGACAGTGCAGCTCTAGTCGTTACTTATCTCCTCATCTCTATTTTCACTCACTTCCTTGCTGATCTCACCTAGTCTTATGGCTTTCAAATATCTTCTTGCCAAAGACTACCAAATGTATCTTGAGCCTAACTCTCTCTTATGAACTCTAGATTCTATATCCAACAGGCTACTTGATATTTCCAGTTGAATATTAAATAAATATCTCAAACTCAGCATGTTCAAAACAAACTCATTGTATTCCTCTGAAAACCAGTTCTATCTGTGATCTTCCCTAAATCAGTAGATGTCAAGTCACAGGCATTATCTTTAACTTCTTTCACATTCCACACCCAAATATATACTTTGTATGGAACCAGAGAAGATCCCATATTGCAAAAGCAATCTTAAGCAAAAAGAACAAATTGGGAGGCATCAATTTACCACACTTCAAGCTATACTACAAGGCTATAGTAACTAAAACAGCATGGTACTGGCACAAGAACAGAGGCATAGACCAATGGAACAGAACTGAGAACCCAGATTTAAACCATCCTCATATAGCCATATAATCTTTGACAAAGCAGACAAAACCATACACTGGGGAAAATAATTTTTATTCAATAAATGGTGTTGGGAAAATTGGATAGCCACATGTAGAAGACTGAAACAGGATCCATACCTCTCACCTCTTACAAAAAATCAACTCATGTTGGATAACAGACTTAAACTTAAGGCATGAAACTATAAGAATTTTAGAAGAAAATGTTGGAAAAACTCTTACAGACATCAGCCTAAGGAAAGAATTTATGAAGAAGATACCAAAGGCAATCACAGCAACAGCAAAATTAAATAAATGGGACCTGCTCAAATTAAAAAGCTTCTGCACAGCCAAGGAAAACTATCACAAGAACAAACAGACAACCTACAGATTGGGAGAAAATATTTGCATGCTACACATCTGATAAAGGGCTGATAAGTAGAATCTGCACAGAACTCAGGAAAATCAACAAGAAAAAAATCAAACAACCCCATTAAAAAGTGGGCAAGGGAAATGAACAGAAACTTTTCAAAAGGAGACAGACTAATGGCCAACAAAATATGAAAAATGTTCAACTTCTCCAGTCATCAAGGAAATGCAAATCAAAACCACAATGAGATATCACTCAACTGCAGTGAGAATGGCTTTTATCAAAAAGTTTCCAAAAAACAAATGTTGGCGTGGATGTGGAGAGATAGGAATACTCATACTTTGCTGGTGAGACTACAAATTAGTACAACCACTATGGAAAGTAACATGGAGATACCTCAAAGAACTAAAAGTAGAACTACCATTTGATCCATCAGTCCCATTACTGGGCATCTATCCACAAGGAAAAAAGACATTCTGTAAAAAAGACATACACTGGAATATTTATAGTAGCACAATTCACAGTTGCAAAGATGTGGAAACAACCCAAGTGCTCATTAATACATGAGTGATTAATAAAATGTAGTATATATGTACCATGGAATACTACTCAGCCACAAAAAACAACGGTGATCTAGCACCTCTTGTCTTATCTTGGATACAGCTGGAGCCCATTCTACTAGGTGAAGTATCACCAGAATGGTAAAACAAGCACCACATGTACTCAGCATCAAATTGATATGAATTGATCAACACCTGGGTGCTCATATAGTAGTAACATTCATCGGGTGTCAGGCAGGTGGGAGGAGGGGATGGGTATATTCATGGGTGTGGTATACACTGTCTAGGGGATGGATATGCTTGAAGCTCTGACTTGGGTGGGGCAAAGGCAATATATGTAACCTAAACCATTGTACCCTGTAATATGCTGAAATAAAAAAAGAAAAATAATGATTTGCAAGATAAAAAAATAATTACTTTCACCACTTTCACTTCACTTCTTACCAACCTTGTTTGAGTCTCACCTGGATTTCTGCAGTAGCTTTCTAAGTGAACTCCTTCACCCCCTTCATGCTCTTCTCAACTCAGCAGCCAAAGTGATCCTCTTAAAACTTAAACCAGACTGTTTAACTAACACTGTTCATGAAACAGAATAATAACTCCAATTTCTCTTATAGTAAAAGCCAAAATCCTTACAATGGCTTATAAAGCCCTATATTACAAGCTCCCCATTATTTTTCTGACCTCTTTTCTACTACCACTCTGCTCTAGAAATACTGGCCACACTTTTCTAGAACACTCCAGGCCTATCAGACATTGAAGACTTTGTTCTGGATGTTTCCTGTCTTGGAATGTTCAGTCTTCCCATATCCATGTGGACAAAACCATACCATTTTCTGTCTTTGCTCACATGCCATTGTGGTAGTTGGGATGGCTGGTCACAACTCTTTAATTTCAGACATTAATAATACCTCTTCATACTCTTGCTGTAGTCTCAAGGTGGTTGGATTATGCTTCCCTGCTCCTTAACTTGGAACTTGACCATTTTATTTGTTTTGGCTGATATTTTAGCAGACATGGCCCAACCCAAGACTTGAAATGTTTTTGTGTGATTTGGTTTGTCCTCTTGTGTCCCTACCTTTCATCATGAGAAGTATATGTCTCCAGTAACCACTAGTCTAAGGAGGATAAGATACTTGTACAGTAGATATGGACCTGTCCTGTAGCTTGAAGCCAAGCCTGCCTGGTTCTAGCCCAGATCAGCTGAATCTCTGCTAACTCTGCATGAGTAAAAAATAAATGCTTGTAGTTGGATGTCGCTGGGTTTTGTGGTGGTTTGTTATATAACAATAGATGAGTAATAGAGTCATTTTTTTCAATAAGTTCTAACTCAACTATCTAATTTTAAATGATAACCCATATCCCTTCACCTGGTTGGGGTAGAGAACCTGTGGCCTTAAAGCCACATGTGGCCTTCCAGGTCCTTAAGTGAGGCCTTTTGACTAAATCCAAATTTTATAGAACAAATCCTTTTATTAAAAGGGGTGCAGCAGAGAAAGATGAAGCTTTTCTTGTCTCCTTTGGTGGTTAAGAAAGAACAATCTTGAAATCAGAAGGTTGCAGGTTCTCTACCCTTTTACTCTTACCATATTCTAACATACTACCCCCTACTAGAATGAAAGTGCTGTACGGACGAGGATCTTTGCTTTTTTGCTGTTTTGTTGTTGTGTCTTAGGTGCATAAAACAGTGCCTGACACATAGTGAATACTCAATAAATATTGTTTGAGTGACCAAACTTCAAATGTGATATTATAATGAGTTTCACTCAGGATTTTGTCAGGAACAATGGCTTACCACCAACCATAATATCCTTCTTTTAGGATATCCTCCTTTAAGGACAATGGCACATCACTTGCCATACTACTAGACACAAACAAAATTTACTTTAGAAATCTGTGTGCAATTCTATCAAATTCTTCTTGGATCAATAGAACACAAACATTTCATTTTTTCTCTCCATACCATTGTCTGTATTCTAGTATTTCCTCAGCAATTATGCTCTCATTTTTACTTGCCCACTGGAAAAATTAATGTCATATGGGTAGTTAAATAGTCACCAACAATTTTATGTTTCCCCAAAATGCCTTTTGTGCATCTTATCATTGTTCCCTATATTTAAATAGAGTGTAAAAAGTGGCCATTATACAAAATAGACCCTTATTATGAATGAACATTACTGATAAGAATCTAAGGGTTCTCTTATATTGATATGTTCTTTTTCAACTAGATAAAAGAATTGAGTTCCTTGAGAACAGGGATTGTGCATTTTTAGTGTTCTAACTCTGGCACACTGCTTGGCTCAGAAACAGTCATTAAATGTAATGAATATATTAATGAATAACAATCAAGGATTAGATTATTTACTCACAAACCAGGATGACCAATATGGGTATCCTATCGTTGATGTAAAAGGAACATAAGTTTTTCCAAATGCCATAATATGTAAGGATATCAAGTACGACCAGAGAACTCCCAGGGTGTGAACCATCAGGGCAGTCATTATTTGTACGGCCTAGGAGAAAAGAACACCATCATTAATTACTTACTATTTTACCATCCTTTGAAAGGGATACATATCAAGACAAAGGCAGGGTGGAAGAAGAAGGTGGTGAACTAACAGAATTTCAGTTTTCTCAACATTCAAATCAGATGAGGAGAGTTTGTTATTATTTTAAAGCCATTTGCAGCTATAATTAGTATGCATGTATCCAAATAAGTTATACTAGGAGCCTATTTATCTGAGGCCATTCAGCATGAGCCCTGGAGCCCTGAAATAATTGATCTCCCTCAAGACTCATTAGTACCTGTGTGGTCAACAAACCTTGACCTGTATGGTCAATAATTCTTGACCTAGGTCAGCAACCATATCCTGCATATATAGCTCTTATGTTCTATAGGCAACTAGACTTGGTATTTCTGACCTTACCTACCCTTCTCTTATCCTACCAAACCTAGGATTTGGACTTTGATTTCTTTTGTTCTGCCCACCTCTGTACTATCTGTAACTGTGATTTGTATCCCAGTCCTGGGCCCTTTATAAATAAAAGAAAGATAGTGAAACTTTGGGATCCTTGGTTTTATGTAACTCTTCCAAGGGACCATTACGTGGGGTGAGGGTATCAGATAATTTCTGCCCATTGAAGTCATGGGCTAGCTATGATAGTTCTGGACCATAGGAGGAGGACAATTCTAAGTTGCTATGTACAGCCCTCTAACATATCACTGTAGGGCCTTTCAATTGGTTGTCAGATAGATGCTTCTCAGGTGTGCCTCTTTCTGCCACAGCTGAATTAGGCAGTCTCCTGGCTCCTCCCACCCTCACTTCCACCCCCACACATGGGTTAAGTCTGAAAAATGGGGGAGCTGTATTGGAGTTCGGAACCTAGCATCTCTTACCTTACTGCAATAATATTTCCACAATGCCTGGGGGCCCTGACATCCTTTTTCTCACAGACCTTAACACACTTGGCAATTTTGCCTTGAAGTTTGTGATGGCCTTCTGTTCTGGTATGTGATTATGGTGAATGCCAAGAAGTGGCTAGTTGGTGGAAATATTCCTCTCACTTAGAGATTACTCTGACTTCTAGGCAACACAAATCTATGCATTTAGTAGTACTTATAACAGGCTGTGGCAGAGGGAGGAAGCAAGGAGAACTGGGGGTGGATAGGACTTCTCCCACTACTGCCATACTAGGCAGTTTCATCTCCTTGCTTGGCTTGGAACACAGTGGCTTTCTCTGAAGTCTGAGTTTAGTGAAGGATGCAGGATTTTTTAAAAACTTCTTATTTTTAAATAATTATAGATTCACAGGAATTTTCAAAAATAGTACAGAGCTGTTCTTGAACCTTGAATCCAGATTTTAAGAATGGTTACATCTTACCATAGTACAATAACAGAATGAGGACATCGACTTGTATATAATGTGTGTGTGTAGTTCTATGCCATTTTATCACGTTTATATTTGCATAATTACCACCATAATCAAGATACAGAATTATTCCATCACCACAAAGATAGCCCTCATGCTATATCTTTATTGTCACTCTCCCCTCCCCCTCAACATCCTTAACTTTTGGTAGTCACTAATTTGTTTTCCATATCTACACTTTTATTTATTTTGAGAGTGTTATATGAACAGAATAATTCAGTATGCACCATTTGAGATTGCCTTTCTTTGTTCAGCATAATACCCTTAAAGTTGTTGCATGTATTAATATATAGTTCATTCCTTCTTATTTCTGAGTAGTATTCCATGATACAAATGACTATACTTTGTTTAACTATTCATCTATTGAGGAGTATTTTGATAGTTTCTTCAAGTTTGGGGGCTATTACAAATAAAAATGCTATGAATAGTCATGTATAAGTTTGGAGACATCAGTTTGCAGTTCTCCAAGAAAAATGCCCTGGAGTGCTCTTGATGAGTTTAATGGTAAGTGTATGTTTAGTATTTAAAGAAACTGCCAAACTATTTTCCAAAGTGGCTGTACCATTTTATATTCTAACTAGCAATGTAGGAGAGATCCAATTTCACTACATTGTCTCCAGCATTTGGCATTGTTACAATTTCTTATTTTAGTTGTTTTAAAAGGTGTGTAGTGATATCTCATTGTGGTCTTAGTTTGCATTTCTCTGATGGCTAATGATGAATATCTTTCTACATGCTTATTTGCCACCTGTATTCTTCTTCAGTGAAATGTCCCTTTATGTCTTTGATGGTTTTAAAATTATATCATTTGTGGGTTTTTTTTTATACTGTTGAGTTTTGAGAATTAAAAAAAATATGTTATAGATATAAATCCTTTGTCAGACATGTGGTTTGCAAGTATTTCCTCCCAGCCTGTGGTTTGTCATTTCATCTTCCTAACAGGGTCTTGCACAGAACAAAAGTATTTTAATTTTTAGAAGTCCAATCAATTTATTGATTGTTTTCCTCTGGATGTTTTCCTGCGGATTGTTTTCCATGCTTTTGGTGTCATGTCTAACATGTGTCTTAGGTACCAAATTCATTCTTTCTTTCTCTTTCTTTCTTTCTTTCTTTCTTTCTTTCTTTCTTTCTTTCTTTCTTTCTTTCTTTCTTTCTTTCTTTCTTTCTTTCTTCTTCTTCTTCTTCTTCTTCTTCTTCTTCTTCTTCTTCTTCTTCTTCTTCTTCTTCTTCTTCTTCTTCTTCTTCTTCTTCTTCTTCCTCCTCTTCTTCTTTTTCTTTCTTTCTTTCTTTCTTTCTTTCTTTCTTTCTTTCTTTCTTTCTTTCTTTCTTTCTTTCTTTCTTTTCTTTCTTCTAAAAGTGTTATAGTTTTACACTTTATATTTAAATCTATAATCCACTTTGAATTAATAGTTGTATAAGGTGGTAGACTTTAGGTTGAAGATTTATTTATTTATTTATTTTTGCCAATGGCCATCCAATATCCATTGCTAAGAAGACTGTACTTCCTCTATTGAATTACTTTTATAAAAATCAATTGACTGATTGACTGTACTGGTGTACAGTCCAAATAAATACTTGACTGTACTTATTTTTGGATTGTATATTCTGTTCATTTAATAACTATGCATCTATTGCTATACCAATACACACACAGTCTTGATTATTATAGCTATATAATATCTTAAAATCAGGTAATATGATTCCTCCCACTTTATTCTTTTTCAAAAACTTTTAGGTATTTTAGTTTCTTTACATTTCCATATACATTTTAGATAATCTTCTCTAAATCTATAAAAAATTGCTGCTGAGATTTTGATAGGACGTGTGCCAAACTGATATGGCAATTTGGGGAAAATTAACACCTTTACTATGCTGAGCTTTCCAATCTACATGCCTTTTCATCTATGTAAACTACTTTGAATTTTTTCATTAGTATTTGGTAGTTTGCAAAATACAATTTCCATACATGGTTTATTAGATTTATACCTATGTATTTATTTTTTCAAGTGATTGTAAATAGTATTGAATTTTAAATTTTGGTTTCCATATGTTCATATTTTGTAAATGATTTTTGTGTCCATATTCTGAAGGATATTGATCTATAGTTTTCTTCTTTTATACTGTCTTTATTTGGTTTTGGTATCAGAATAATATTAACCTCTTCAAATGAGTTGGGAAATGTTCCTCCTCTTCTGGTTTTTGAAAAATATTGAGAATAAGTGGTGTTAAGTATTCTGAAACCATCTGGTAGAATTCTTCAGTGAAAAAATGACATTGGTATTTTGATAGGGATTGTATTGAAACTGTAGATTGCTCTGGGTATTATAGTCATTTTAAGAATATTAATTATTCTTCCAATCCATGGGCATGGGATATCTTTCCATTTGTTTATGTCCTTCAATATCTTTCATTTCATTCATTTGTAGAGGTATTTTATGGAAATCTTTAACTTCCTCGGTTAAATTCATTCCTAGCTAATTTATATTTTTAAAGCTATTGTTAATGGTATTATTGCCTTGATTTAGTTCTTGTGTTGTTTATTGTTGGTGTATAGAAAAACTAAGGATTTTTGTATGTTGATTTTATATCCTGCAACTTTATTGAATTTATTTATCAGATCTAAGAGCCTTTTGGTGGAGTGTTTAGGTTTTCTTGATATAAGATAGTCACAAAAGGACAAGTGTTTTAGGATTCAACTAATTTGAGTAATATAGAGAAGTCAAATTTGTAGAGACAGAAAACAGAATGGTTGATAGGGGCCGTGGGGAAGGGAGTATGGGGAGTTACTGTGTAATAGGTACAGGGTGTTGGTTTTGGAGGATGAAAAGAGTTCTGTGGATGGATGATAGTGATGGTAGCACAATCACATGGATGTACTTAATGCCACTAAACTGTATGCTTAAAATGGCTTTGGTTATAAATTTTTATGTCCGGTGTATTTTACCACAGTTAAAAGTGTTAGTTAAATCTTATGTTTTATAAGATCTTCTCTGATACTGTGCTGGCAAGAGCATGGGGGCATAGCCTTGTTACTCCTAGGTGAGAGTGGAAGGTTAGACTTCCCACTTAGCCTCAGTTGATACCTGGCAGAGAGGAGCATGTTAGTATTGGTGGGTGGAGATAGAAGTTCAAGCTCCAGTAGGCCACTGCTGACACCGCCATGGCTGGTGATTGCAGTCACTGCATTCATTACTGCTCCCCCGTGTGACCTCTTCTGATACTGAGGTCTGCAGTAGGGAGCTCATTCCTGTTAAGAGGTGATGAAAATCTCAGCTTTCTACTCAGCCATCTCTGATAACACCCTGAGGAAGGGTAGAGGTGTTTTGTTATGGCAAAGTGACGGTGAAAGCCTAGGTTCCTACATTAACTTTGCTGAGAGAGGTAGGAAAAGTCCCATAGTTTTTCCTCCTGTGTTTAGCTAGAGTAGAGCAGATACTGTCTAAATGTTTTTTATCTTGTTTCTGGATGTATGACTGAAGAAAATAATCTTTACTTGGGACTTTTTTTCTTTACACTTATTGGTGTTTGGGGTTGCAGACTTCTTGAGCACCCAGTTTGAGATACATGATATAAAAAGAAAACCCAGGAAACCCATGACTATATCATTCCTTGGGGTCCAAGGTCCCTAGCTCTCCCTCCTTTTTGTCTGTATTTTTCAGAGTTTTCTTATATTTGTTCAAAGTTTTAGCTATAGTTTGTGATAGGAATAGAGAGAAGTGTATCTACTCTATCTTGTATAGAACTGGAAATGGGAATATTTTATTGGATGAAATAAAACCTGAACTCTGTGTCTTTCTGAATAATGGTACATATCATTAGAAGGACAGTAATGTGGCCAATAGACCTATTTATTCTTAGACATACTTCAACTATTACTTCCCAATACCAAGACCAGATTACGTGGATAAGGGGGTTAGGAATCCACATCTTTAACATCAGAACACTGGGAATGAGGAGAGGAAATATGAGTTAATTCTTGGTTTTATGTAAGGCTCTTAGTATAATGCTGGCAGGGGATCAGGTAGATTTTAAATAAGTGGAGGAAATAATACACTTGGGATGTTGGGAATTTTTTCCTGAACCGAGCTTTAATTTCACCGCTGATTTCACTCCTAATCTGACTCCATCATCCAGCAATCTGGGTGGATGCAAAATAATCCAGCAATATGGGTGAATACCTGCTATATTTGATAGGGTTGACTGGGGAAACAGTGGCATGTCTCAGGGGTGTTGTTGAAAGCATAGTGCTATTATGATCACTGTTCACAAAGCTCTATGGTGTGTACCTTCTTCTAAATGTAGTTTCCACAATCTGACCTCATTTAGAAACATGTCATAGCTTAGATTGAAATAATTTATACATACACAAAAGAGATTTTTGCTCATTTCCAGACCTCAGCTATATTTGCTGAAAGTATGAGTAGGTTGTGATATTGTTGGGTCATTTAAAAGTAGTTGATAGAGTCATAATTTCTGCTTTCTTTAACTTTAATCTAATACACAGTTTATGTGTTCAGTCTGCATGTGGAAAATGCAGATGCTATGTCAACATTTCAGGATACTTTTATAAACTCTTCTCCATTTGGGGTGTTCATAATAGCATATAGTTATAATCTTTTCCCTTTTATATTTAGAAATTGCAACACTATAGTCATTTATTCACTCAAGTAGCATTTAGTTCTTACCCCGAAGACTCTTATTTCCTTTCTGATTAACTGCGGTCGATTTCGTGGCATTTTTCACAATAGAGAAATGAGAGTGTAATGTGCTTTATTTTCTGTAGGAAAATATGGAGACAAAATGGTATTAATTATTTTCTTGGTTAAGATGCTTAAACTGGGGAGGGAAATCTAATCTTACAGTTGCTCATTTTTCGCTATAGTCCCTTGAGAGATGTTTTTGTAGCAAACCACTAATATAACTGTCTTGACAAAATCTATCATCTACCTCTCAGTTTTATTTACCAACTTTAAATTAGACTAGTAAATAGTGTATGGTGGCTGCCCCAATCACACCAATCTGTCTAGAAAGTATCCACAGCCCCATATTCACAGGGTCAGAAAAATTAGAATTTTGGTTGCCATGGTTTATTCTCATACTCATTCGTGTTTTCTTCTAAACTAAAGTCTGGTTCAGGGGCCCCTGATTGGAAGAACCCATGTCACATACCTACACCAGCTATAGGGGAGGCTAGAAAATAAAGTGCTATATATATTATACTTTGGAAGTGTAAGCTTCACAAGTTAGAAACCCATAAAAATGTAGGAAGGGTGTTCAATAGATAAGAAAATTACAACTAACAGATAGCTATTGTTAAAGTTGTGTATAACTTTTATTATTCTGTTATTATGTATAACTCATATCAATTCTCCCTAGCTGCCGTATTTAATATCCATGATAATTATTCCTTGATCCTAGTTGATTGGGTCAAAGGTGAGTATCTAACTCAAGCTGGGCTCGTGATATCCTCTTTCCCAGATAGTTTGAGCTGGTCTCTTGATGAGGAGATGTAAAGACTTAGGAGCAGTATCTACTCTAATGGACAGAGAGGTAGAGAAAGTAAGCTTTGAGAATGAGAAGAATAGAGAGGACACCCAGAGAAATACAGACATGGAGGAGGAGCAGGACTCCCTGAGTTTCTGCTGGCTTTCCATTTTCTAGTTCCAGTTTCTTTAGGAGGGGCGGCTGACATGTAAATATGCTTGTTTGTATATTATAATACGTATATCTTAATTTTGCTAAAACTAGTTAAGAGACAGTTTTTGTTTCTTACAAATAAAAAGTTTTTATTTTCTAGTTGCTTTATCTTCTAACTTTTCTCACATAGCTTTGACAATCCATTCTCCTCTCTCTCCAATGCCTGATGGTTTTTTCCTTTGTCTCTTTAACCTCTTATCTGGAACCACATCTGAAGCCTGAGATCCTGTCTTCAAATTCTTCATTTATAATTTTTTTTTCTCCAGGTTGTATAAACCATGAACTATTAAGGTTTAGTTTGCCCTTGAAAGATGGCCCATTGACTCTTGAAATTGAAGAAGGTATAGAAAGATACAGTGGAAAGAGTCAAATCTTGCCAGATGTGAGTTCAAATCTTACCTTATGTGACCTTGTCCATATTTATTCTTTTAAAGACTCTTTCCTCGGCAGCAAAAACCCCTACTGGAGAGCAAACAAGAGAAACTGGTACAAAATTGAAACCCAAATAAGAGGAACGTGTTGGCAAAGCCTGCCTTCGGTGTGGCCCACACCAGACCAGTGGATCTTTACACTGACTTGATCTTAGGGCTAGAGGGACCTGATCCTTCAGGTGGCATTCTTAGACCAGGACCTTCCAGCTTCGGGAGTCCCGGAGGCAGCACCTGCCGGGTGGGGGTGGGCGATGCTTCTCTCGGTCGTGCCCTTTGTTACCTCTCGTGGTTCCAACGCTGCGGTTATGGTCAAGAGTGCCGCGCGCCAGGAACCCAGGAACCCGCGCGGACACCGAGAAACTCTGCCGGTTCCCAGGAGTAGGGTAAGGAATGAGGTGGTGGGGAGGGAGCTGGCACAGATGAACCCTTTCCTGCCGGTGATATCATCATAGGCTGTCCGCGGACCTGGGATTCCCTAGGGGGCTGCCTGTTCGGAGACTTCTCCATCAAGCAAATACCCTCTTCTCTGCTTGTCTACTAGGTTAGTACCAGCAAAAGCCTTTTCACCTTTAATCCTCACAAGGTCTAGAGGGAAGAGTACTGGTCAGCAAACCTGGGCTCTGGTCCTTAACTCTCTCTTTTGTTAGATAATTGTATGCTTGGGCAAAATGTTGATCTTTCATGTTCCTTGGATTGTTTTTCTGTACAATTGAGATAATTGTATGTTCTGTGTACCTCCCAGGTTCACACTAACTTATTCTGAATACTGAAATCAGGTTATACAAGTTTAACATCTACTGCTACAATCCTAACTTGAAGGCCATCTCCATGACGGCAGGTACCACATAGAACTTTTTTTTTTGTTTTTTGAAATCACTGAACACTCAGGATATGTGTGCTGTTTCTGGCACATAGTAGAAATGAATGAATGAATGAATTAAAGGTCATCTATTCAAACTTCCTCAGTTCATACCAAGTCATAACTTAAGGGTAAAAATTATTTGATTTGAAGGCTAACTAAAGGCATGGTTATGATAGAGAATGGAATTAACATTTATTGAGGCTTTATGCATAAGTATTTCACATATTGTATAATTCCTTCAACAGATATCTGTTAAGCATCAATATGTGGCAAGTATCGTTCCATGTATTGGAGATAAATGAATTTTATGAATTCTATGAATATAAAATTCTATGAATTTTCCCTTATGTGAAGAAAACACATAAAGATCCCTTCCTCCCCTGGAGCTTACCTTGTGGGAAGGGTGAGATGAGGGAAGATGATAAGTGTTAATGTTAGGAGAGCAGGGAAAGGCACAGAATTCGGCACAGGAGGCGAGGAGTGGCCAGAAAGGTAAGTAGACATCTACAGAGTCCTGGAATATAAGGAAAGAAAATGTAAAATGATGGTAAAAGTTTCCTTGGGTGGTCAATTAAGGTGAGGACTGAGCACCAGTAATTTTTAGGTTTTGCAATATGGAGGTCACTGTTGTCATTGACAACAGTAGTTTCAGAGGAGTGGTGGGCCAAACCCTAACTGGAGTAAATTCAAGAGAAAACAGGAGGAGATAATTTGTGGATAATAAATATAGATCTTTTAAGTTTTGGTCTTACGGAAAGAAATGGAGGCATATATAGAGGGAGAAGTAGAGTTGAGTTTGTTTGTTTTATTTTAAACGGCGGAAATAATAACATGTTCATATGCTGGTGGGAATAGTCCACAAGAGAATGAAAAATTGCAGGCATCATCGGAGATGAGGATGGGGTGGGGAGATTTTTGACTGTGTCCTCTGGAATGTGCCTTCTATTGTACACAGACCCCTGTGTATTCTCAACTTCTTCAAAAAATTCTTTTCTAATTTTCTGCTGGTGTATTGAAATGTAGTTTATTTTTTGTTTGCCATAAGATTGGTATTAATGCTAATTAAATTATCTGTAGATAGTTTTGAATTTTCTACATAAAATAGCATGTTCTTTGCAAATAATGACAATTTTATATCTTCCTTTTATATTTTAATACATTTACTTTTCTTGTTGAACTAAATAGGACCTGGATACAATATTAAATCAATGTGAGCTCTTTTTACTAATTCTGATCTCAACAGAAAAATCTTCAACAATTTCATATGCTGTAGGTTTTTTGTAGAGCATATGAAAGATTTTCTCTTTATAAAGAGTTTTGATTTTTATCATGAAATTTATGGTGAATGTTTTTCAAATGCCTTTCCACAAGTATTGAGATAATATAACTTTTTTCTAGTTGGTCAGTGTGGTGAATTACATTGATTGATTTTCAAAAGTTTTTTATTGGAGTAAGAAACCATAAAATGCACAAATCTTAAGTATGCCCAGCTCTATTTTTATTAATGTATACATCTGCATAATCACACCCAAATCAAAATATAGAAAATTATTAGTACCCCAGGGCATCCTTGTTAGCCCTCATTCAAATTTGGTTTCTCTCACCATAATTTAGTTTTGCCTATTTTTGTGTTTAATATAAATTGAATCATGTTATATACTCTTTTGTGTATGGTAACTATTGCTAAAGATCATGTCTATGAGATTATATATGTCTGTTATAGCACTAATTTGGTTTCATACTTAATTTTATTTTGGTAAGACTACAACACAATTTATTTATCCTTTCTAGATGTGATGGATGTTTATATTTTTTCCAGTTTGCTATTTTTCAATTAAGATACTAGAAACACTCTAGAACTTGTCTTTTATTCCAAATATGGACTAGTATCTATTGAATATCTATGAAAGGATGTAATTATTAAGTGATAGGGCATATCTTTAATTGGCAAAAATTAATTTGGCTAATAGTTTCCAAAAATATTAATTTATTTTCCTACATACACTCCACCATCAGGTATGAGAATTGCACATCTCATGAATACTTGATGCTTTCAGCCTCTGTAAAATTTTAAATTCTAGTATGTTTGCAGTAGAATTTTATTTGTTTTTTTTCATTTCCTTTAATGCTAGTAATGTTGAGCAAATTCTTTTTCTTTTTATTTCAGGATATTATGGGGGTGCAAACATTTTGGTTACATGTTACGACTTTGCCTCACCCAAGCCCAACTGGACATGTGCCCTTTCCCCCATACAGTGCTCACTGTGTCCATTAGTTGTGAATTTACTCGTCCCTATCCCTCCAACCTCCAATGATATTACTACTGTGTGAGCACCTTCGTGTTGATCAGTTAGTGCCAATTTGATAGTGAGTACATGTGGTGCCTATTCTTCCATTCTTATGATACCTCACTTTGGAGGATGGGCTCAAGCTCTATCCAGGAAAATATAAGAGGTGCTAGATCACCATTGTTTTTTGTAATTGAGATCAGAGAGAAAAAATTCTTTTTTTTTAAATCCATATCTTTGTTTTTATTACCTCATATTATGGGGGTACATATATTGTTATGGTTACATATCTTGCCCCTGCCCCCCACCCCCACCCTGCTATGCCAGAGCTCCAAGCATGTCCAGCCTCTAGGTGGTGTGCACTGCACCCACTGTGTAAGTACATACCCTTCCCCACTTCCCCCCTTCCACCTGCCCACCTCCCGATAACAGATTTTTTTAGACATTTTGGTTAAGGGTATATCTTTGCCTCTCCCTGAAAAGGGATAGAGGTAATCCCTTCCTCCCCACAATGCTCGCCACATCCTTAAGATGTGGGTCTCCCCCCTGAATCGCTGTTGAACACTACCAGTTTTTGAGCACCCTAGTTTTAGTCAGTCAGTACCAATTTGATAGCGAGTAGATATGTAGCCCATTTTCCAGATCTTGTGTCATCTCACTTTGTATTAGGATCTTAAGCTTAATCTAGGATAGCATAAATGGTGCTAGCTCACTGTCATTTCTTAGGATTGAGTAATATTCCATTGTGAGCATATACCACATTTTAGTTATCCACTCATGATTTGACGGGCACTTGGGTAGTTTCCATGATCGTGCAATAGTGAACTGTGCTGCCATAAACATTCGGGTGCAGATGTCTTTATAATGGAGAGACTTATGTTCTTTTGGGTAGATGCCCAACAATGCTATTGCTGGGTTGAATGGTATTTCTGTTTCTAGCTGTTTGAGGTATCTCCAAATTCTTTTCTGCAAAGGTTGCACTAATTTTCAGTCCCACCAGCAGTGTAAGAGTGTTCCTGTCTCACCACATCCTCGCCAGCATTTGTTGTTTTGGGATTTCTTGATACAGGCCATTCTTACTGGGGTGAGGTGATATCTCATTGTGGTTTTGATTGCAACATGCAGAAGAGCGAATCAGGATCCCAACCTCTCACCTCTCACAAAAATTCACTCAAGATGGATAACAGACCTAAACCTAAGGCACGAAGCTTGAAGAATCTTAGAAGAAGATGCTGGGAAAACCCTATCAGATATTGTTCTAGGCAAAGAATTTATGAGGAAGACCCCCAAGGCAATCACCGCTGCATCAAAAAAAAAAAAATGAGATCTGATCAAATTAAAAAGTTTCTGCACTGCCAGGGAAACGATCATCAGAGCAAATAGACAACCCACAGAGTGGGAGAAAATATTCACTCTCTACACTTCTGATAAAGGTCTAATAACAAGAATCTATCTAGAACTTAAAAGAATAAACAAGAAAAAATTGAACAACCCCATCAAGAAATGGGCAATGGAAATGAACAGAAACTTCTCCAAAGAAAACAGAATAATGGCCTGCAAACATATAAAAAAATGTTCAACATCTCTAATCATTAGAGAAATGCAAAAGAGAGAACAAATTCTTATGTGCTTGTTGGTTACTTTGTTATCCTTGTTTGAGATGTGCCCATTCAAGTTTTTTTATACCCATTTTCTCTCTCTCTCTCGTCTCTCTCTCTCTTTCTATGTGTGTGTGTGTGTGTGTGTGTGTGTGTGTGTGTGTATGTGTGTATAAATTTCAAAATATTAAGAGTGTACAAATGTTTTTGTCACATGGATAGCTTTTATAATGCTTTAAGTCAGGGCTGTTAGTGTGTCCATAACATTAATAGTGATCATTGTAGCTGTTAGGTAGATTTTTAACTCTCCCTTACTCCCCCTCCTTCCCTCTTCTTGATTCCCAATGACTTTTAGTTCTCTCTGTGCACATGTGTGCCCATTTATTAGTTCCAAATTATTAGAGATTATATGTGGTCTTTGTTTTTCCATTCCTGGTATACTTCTTTTAGGATAATGGTCTCCAGATCCATCCAAATTGCTGCAAAAGACATTAATGCATTTCTTTTTATGACTGAGTAGTACTTCATGGTGTGTGTGTGTGTGTGTGTGTGTGTGTGTATGATCTATATCTATATCTCACATTTTGTTAATCCACTCGTGAATTGATAGACACTTGGGTTAATTCTACATCTTTGCAATTGTGAATTGTGTGCAATAAACATTCCAGTGTAGGTGTTTTTTTGACAAAATGACTTCTTTTCCTATGGATAGATACCCAGTAGTGGCATAGCTGGATTGAACAGTAGGTCTATATTTATTTCTTTGAGGATTCTCCATACTGTTTTCCACAGAGGTCGCACTAATTTGCAGTCCTACCATCAGTATATAAGTATTCCTATTTCTTTGCATTTATGCCAGCATCTATTGTTTTTTGACTTTTTAATAATGGCCATTCTGACAAGGGTAAGGTGATATCTCAATGTGGTTAATTTGCATTTCCCTGATAATTAGCGATGTTGATCATTTTTCCATATGTTTGTTGGCCATTTGTCTATCTTCTTTTGAAAAACTTCTATTCATTTCTTTTGCCCACTTTTTAATGGGGTTGTTTGTTGTTTTTTTTTGCTGATTTGCTTGAGTTCTTTGTAGATTCTAGTTATTAGCCCTTTATTAGGTGTATAGCTTGCAAATATTTTCTCCCATTCTGTAGGTTGTCTATTTTCTCTGTTGATAATTTCCTTTGCAGTGCAGAAGTTTCTTTTTTAATTTAATCAAGCCCCATGGATTTACTTTTGTTGTTGCTCTAATTGCCTTTGGGGTCTTATTCATAAATTCTTTGCCTAGGCTAATGTCTAGAATAGTTTTTCCTACATTTTCTTCTAGAATTTTTATGGTTTTTTGCATTTAAATCTTTTATCCATCTTGGGTTAATTTTTGTGAGTGGTGAGATATAGGGGTCCTGTTTCATTCTTTTGCATGTGGCTATCCAGTTTTCCTACTACTATTTATTGAATAGGACTCACTTTCCTTAGTGTATGTTGTTGTCTGTTTTGTTGAAGATCAGTTGGTTGTAGGTATATAGTTTTATATCTACATTCTCTGTTCTGTTCCATTGGTCTATGCCTCTTTTTTTTTTTTTTTTTTTTTTTTTACCATAGTGGTTTGGTTACTATAGCCTTGTATTATTCTTTGAAGTCTGGTAATGTCATGGCTCCAGCTTTGTTATTTTTGCTTAAGATTGCCTTGGCTATTCTGGTTCTTTTTTGGTTTCAAAGGAAGCATAGAACTATTTTTTCTAGATCTGTGAAATATGATGTTGGTATATTGATGGGGATTGCATTGAATCTATAAATCACTTTGGGCATTATGGACATTTAAACAATGTTGATTGTACTGATCCATGAACATGATCTGTTATTCCATTTTTTTGTGTCTTCTGTGATTTCATTTCTCAGTGTTATGTAGTTCTTCTTGAATAGATCTTTGACCTGCTTGGTTAAGTATATTCCTAGGTATATTACTTTCTTTGTAGCTATTGTGAATGGCGTTGAGTCTTTGATTTGACATGTGGCTTGACTGTTATGAGTATATAGAAATGCTACTGATTTGTGTACATTGATTTTGTAACATGAGACTTTGTTGAATTTCTTTTTCAATTCTAAGAATCTTTTGGTGGAGTCTATGGGATTTTATAGATACAAGATCTTATCACCAGTGAAAAGTGATGGGTTGACCTCCTCTTTTCCAATTTGGATACCTTAATTTATTTCTCTTGCCTGATTGCTTTGGCTTGGACTCCCAGTATTATGTTAAATAGAAGTGGTGACAGTGGATACACTTGTCTTGCTTTTAACTTTTCTCTATTCAATATGATGTTGGCTGTGGGTTTGTCATATGTGGCTTTTATAATTTTGAGATATGTTCTTTCTATGCCTAGTTCGTTAAAGGTTTTTGTCACGAAAGGGTGCTGGATTTTGTCAAATGCTTTTTCTCCATCTATCGAAATAATCATATGATCTTTGTTTTTGCTCCTATTTATGTAATGAATCACATTTACTGATTTACATGTGTTTAAACATCCTTGCTTCCCTGGGATGAAGACCACATGGTCCTGGTGGATTTTTTTTTTTTTAATGTGCTGTTCAATTCAGTTTTCTAGTGTTTTGTAGAGTATTTTTGCATCTCTATTCATAAGGGATATTGGTCTATGGTTCTCTTTTTGTTGTGTCCTTTTATGGCCTTGGTATCAAGGTGATACTGGCTTCATAGAATGAGTTGGGGAGGATTTCCTGTTTCTTAGTGTTCTGGAATAATTTCTGTAGGATAGGTGCCAGCTCTTCTCTTTAGGTCTGATAGAATTCAGCTGTGAATCCTTTTGGTCCAGGATTTTTGTTGTTGTTGAGAGATATTTTTATTACTGCTTTGATCTCAATGCTCATTATGGTCTGTTCAGAAGTTCTATTTCTTTTTGATTCAGTATTGAGAGGTTGTATGTTTCCAGGAATTTGTTCATTTTCTCTACACTTCCTAGTTTATGTGTGTAGAGATGTTTTGTATTTCTAGGGTATCAGTTGTAATGTCTCCTTTTTCATTTCTGATTGAGCTTATTTGGATCTTTTCTCTTCTATTACTGGTTAATCTAGCAAGAGGCCTATTGATTTTGTTTATCTTTTCAAAGAACTCACCTTCTGTTTCATTGATCCTTTGTATTGTCTTTTTGGATTCCATTTTATTTTGTTCTGCTCTGAGCTTTGTTATTTCTTTTCGTCTGCTGGTTTTGAGTTTGGTTTGCTCTTCCCTTACTAGTTCCTTAAGATGTGATACTAGGTTGTTGATATGTAATCTTTCTGTCTTTTTGATGTATGCATTTAAGGCTATGAATTTTCCCTTTAGGACTGCCTTTGCTGAATCCCATAGATTTTGATAGCTCCCCTTTGTCACGAGTTCAAGAAATCTTTTGATTTCCATCTTAATTTCATCATTGATCCAATAATAGTTCAGCAGCAGGTTGTTCAATTTTCATGATGTTGTATAGATCTGAGTGTTTCTCTTGGAATTGATTTCTAGATTTATTACACTGTGCTCTGAGAAGATGCATGGTATGATCTTGATTCTTTTGAATTTGTTGACACATGTTTTGTGACCTATGGTATGATTTTGATTTTTTTGAATTTATTGAGACATGTTTTCTGGCCTAAGGTATGATCAATTTTAGAGAACGTCCAAGAATGTCTAAGAATGTCTTCTCTGATGAGAAGAATGTATATTCAGTAGTTTTTTGGGCAGAATGTTCTGTAAATGTCTGTTAGATCCATTTGTTTGAGGGCCCCATTTAAGCCCACTGTTGCTTTATTTATGTTCAGTTTTGATGATCTGTGCAGCTCTGATAGTTGGGTGTTAAAGTCCCTGACAATTATGATGCTACTATTTATCTCTTTGCTAGTAGAATTTGGGAGCTCCTATGTTAGCTTGATATGTATTTAGGATTATTATGTCTCCTTTCTGAATTGCTCCCTTTACTCCTATATAATAACCATCTTTGTCTTTCTTTACCATTGTTGATTTAAAGCCAATTTTATCTGATATGAGAATGGCTATACCTGCTCTCTTCTGGTTTCTGTTTGCACAGTATATATTTTTACATTCCTTCAGCTTGAGTCTGTGTGAGCCCTTGTGGGTTAGATGTTTTTCCTGGCGATAACAGATACATGGGTCGTGTTTTTTCATCTATTCAGCCATCCTGTGTCTTTTGAGTGGAGCATTCAGACTGTTGACAGATAATATTGATATGTGGGATGCTGATTTGTTCATGTTGGGTAATACTTTATTGCTTCATTTTCACTCTTGAGCTTTTGTCTTATATGATCTATGAGCTTTAGCTTTTGGGTGATTTTATGCTGGTGGGTATCCATTGTGCTGATCCATGTATAATGCACTTTTGAGTATTTACTTCAGGGCAGGTCTGGTCATGACAAATTCCCTCAGTATTTGCTTGTCTGGAGGAGACTTAATTTCTCCCTCAGTTGTGAAACTTAGTTTTTCAGGATACAAAATTCTGAGCTGGAAGTTGTTCTTTTTAAGAATATTGAAGATGGGACCCCAATCCCTACTGGCTTGTAAGGTCTCTGCTGTGAAGTCTGCAGTTAGCCTCGTAGGCTTTCCTTTGTAGGTTAGTTGTTGCTTTCATCTTGCTGCTTTCAGAATTTTTTCCTTTATTTTGACTTTGGCCAAGTTGATTGCTATGTATTTTGGAGATTTCCTATTTGTTATGAATCTTCCTGGTGTGCTGTGGCCCGTTTGCAGGATGGGGGATGAACACAGAACACATAAAGCCACAGACACACACAAAGACGGTTACAAGACTGCAGTGCAGAATGCACCAATCATTTTATTTTTATACCCCCAAAATCAAAGTTACTTCCTTGTATGTGCCCACCCAGGTGTGGCAGCAATAGCCATAAATTCCGGAACATGTAGCCTAAGGACACAGATGTCTCCTGACTCAAGGTTTCCAGGTAGTTGCTCCAGGAGCCAGGCATAGATCACAGATCGAGATTAGCAAGGTTGGGCAAGGCCGCCACAGGGGGCATTTTTCATCCCCAGTTCCTCTTAGGCCAATCCCCTGTGGCTGTGAATGGCTTAGGTTGCCCCTCCCTTGAGGAGTCTTACCCATCATTGACTAACCAGCCATCTTATGAGGCTAAGCAGCAATCCAAAAGAACAATGTGCTTATTGTGTGGCCTCCAGGCCTCCACTTATTGTGGGGCTGGGCAGCTATTGCCTCAATGCAGAAACTCAGGTCTATTGTTATGCCTCTAGGCAGCAACCATGTTTGTTACAAGGGCCTTGTCCAGAATACATTACTTTCAAATGCTCTGGGCAGAACACATATGTTACTCACTAAATTTAATTCTTAAACTAGGAAAATATATGTCAGTCCCCTACATCTCCCCCTATCTTATTTAATTTTGAAGGTGAACATGCTGGAAAACAGCCATGACATTTTGTTTTTGCTGTCACTGAGTTGCTTGCCTTTTTTTCCAGCACCTGTAGATTAAGAGCACAAAACATAATGCAAGGAGGAGAACACCCAAATTACTTCCAATACTACTAAGCATAGTTTTTAATGAAGCCAAAGGGTGGGCCTGCAACAATCCACTGGCCAGGCCAGAAAAGAACTCATCATTATTAAAATCTTGCAGATTGTCTTGAAAAGCAGAGGTGATTTCTTGTTCTAAGTTTTGGAGGTCACCAGTTAGGTTTTGGCCTCCGTTTAACAATTTTCATAATGACATCCAATGTCGACTACTATTGAAAGGAATAGGAGTGACACAAAAACGGGAAGAATTCTAATCACAATGGAGAAAAGATTGAGTTGTCAAAACCTGAATTTGGTCTCCCAGCCACTGAACTATATTCTGCAACTGAATAATTTCACCTTCCAGTTGAGTATCAATTTCTTTTTTTTTTTTTTTTTTTTTTTTGAGACACAGTCTCACTTTGTTGCCCAGGCTAGAGTGAGTGCCGTGGCAGTCAGCCTGGCTCACAGCAACCTCAATCTCCAGGGCTCAGCGATCCTACTGCCTCAGCCTCCCGAGTGGCTGGGACTACAGGCATGCGCCACCATGCCTGGCTAATTTTTTGTATATATATTTTTAGTTGGTCAATTAATTTATTTCTATTTTTGGTAGAGACGGGGTCTCGCTCAGGCTGGTTTCGAACTCCTGACCTTGAGCAATCCGCCCGCCTCAGCCTCCCAAAGTGCTAGGATTACAGGCGTGAGCCACCACGCCCGGCTCAATTTCTTTTTGATGTTGCCATAATTTATGTGAATCTTCATGCCACTTACGAACAAAATCAGCAGTTTGCACAGAATGATGGAGAGCAATCCTGGCAACAGCAGCTGAGGAAGCAATAGCTATTAAGCCAATGACTGCCATGATTATCAGACCAATGACTTTTTGTTCTATGAGCCAGAGAAGTTATTTTATTTAAAAGAGTGGGGACCAGGGCTGAATTGCCCCAAGGTTGAGAAAGTTTAACAGGCAAACATATTTCTGTGTGAGCCTTAAGGATATATAGACTATGTAAGGATTTGTTAAAAGTAGCCCATGAAGTGAAGTTTACACAAGTAAATAGGGCACAGTTACCAGGGCAAGTCAACTTTCCTGTAGACTGATTCCAATAAACAGTTCCCATGAGTAAAAGATAAGGATAAGGCATGCATGCCAGTAAAATTTTAGAATGGCAATGCTGGAGGTGTACTTTTACACCTCCCTTCTCATCTGAGGACATATTCCCCACCCAAATTTTAAGGTTTCCTTTTGTAGCCAAGAGTTTCCAAATGTGCCCTTGTTTTTCTGACCTCCTGAGTAAGTGAGACTGGGGAGAAGAAAGGCCTTTATCATGCCAGATAACCGTCTCATTAGCAATGAGATGGCTAATGAGCAATTAGCCTCAATAGTATCTTTATAAACACGCCAGCGTAAGGAGTGACCAGAAAACTTTTCCTTAAAGTTGCCACAGGGGCTCCAGTCAACAGTCTTAGGATTATTGTGTACTTCTTTTAGAACTTTACCTCTCCATATGCTCCAATCAAAATGAGTTACAGGAGGTTTAATTTGAGGCATAGAACAAAGGGGTAGAGATGGAGGTCTTTCAGTTATGTTAGAAGGCACCCCTTTAAACCCCTTCATAGATAATAGTATAGTGTGGGCTGCAAAAGTAGAGGTGTTATATTGCAGACCCCAAGCTCGAGTAGAGGGTACCAGGCAATGCTCTCTTGCTCAAAAACAAATGGGATACCCTTGAGCATATGTAGAGTAATTAGAAACCGGTCTCCCTTCATCCCCGGGATGCAGTGATTGATATTGATAAGGAGGAGGCAGCCATTTGGAATCATTAGTATAGACGATGACTTCAGGCTCCCCCCAAGATACCGCTTTGAAAAGGAGGGGATAGGGAACATAAGCCCAATATACATGCTGAGCATCAGCAGAAATAACCTGATCAACCAAGGACGAGCATAAAATTAGTAGAAAGGCAGGTAGGCTAAAGGGCAGTCACACTGCCAGCGCTACCGCCTGCTTTTTCTTCTTTGGTTTCAGATGTTGCGTTCTCATCTCAAGTGGTGCCTTGACTAGGGCATCTTCGTTTGAGTCAGCGTACAGGAACCCACTCACAACCTTGTTCTGTAGAGACATAAGCATATCCCCGACCCCATCGTAGAACTTCTCCCTCAATCCATCTTCCGGTAGGAGTAGCAACATCCACGGGATCACAGGCCTTTTGCAAAGGAGGATAAGAAGCAAAATGACGCTCTACTGCCAAGGCATGCAAGTCCTGCCAACAATTTAAAAAATTAAGGGTATAGAGGGCACAGCGTAAATGTCAGTGAGGAGATTCCTTGACTTCCCCTTTTTGTTTTTGTAATTGAAGCTTGAGAGTACGATTGGCATGTTCAATGATGGCTTGCCCTTGGCTATTAAAAGGGATTCCAGTAATACGTGAATGGAATATAGTGTTAAAAAGTTAACAAGTTTTTGAGGGGTATAAGCTAAAGCATTATCTGTTTTTAATGTCACCAGAAGTCCCATGACTGCAAAACAGAAATAAAGATGAGTAAGAACCGCATCGGCCTTTTCAGAGCTATGAGCCGTAGCCCACTGAAAATGAGAATAAGTGTCACTTGTATGATGAACATAATGAAGCTGTCCAAATGAGGCAATGTGGGTAACATCCATCTGCCAAATATGATTACTACGCAGCCATTGTGGGTTGCACCCAGTGGGGAGAGAGGGAAGAGTGAGAGGGGTGCAGGCGGAACATGAGCAGACAATAGCATGAGCCTGTTTTCTAGAGAGAGAAAATCATTGTTGAAGGCTTTTAGCATTAGTATAATGAAGGGCGTGCTTAGCTGGGGAATCTTGAACTGAAGCTACAAGTAGAGAATCAATATTAGTATTGCCTTGTGATAAGGGACTGGGCAATCCGTGATGTGGATGAATGTGCACCAAATAAATAGGAAAATGCCATTTGAGAACAAGAGTCTGTAGGTGTGAAAACAACTGCTGTAACGTTGTAGAAGAATTAAGTGGTAACGAGGCAGTAGATAATTGGGAGGTGACATAAATGGTCTACTGAGAGTCACTAACAATAGTAAGAGGCTCATTGGGAAAGTCTTGCAGCACCAGACAAATAGCATAAAGTTCACTCTGCTGGACTGATGGAAAAGGAGAGATAACAACCTTTTGTACCTGGGAACTCCAATAACTGGTTTTGCGAGTGTTGGAAGCATCGGTAAAAAAAGTAAAAGCAGATAAAGGTTGAGAAGCTATAATTGTCAGAGGGAGAACAGAATGTATACATAAAAAAGAATACAATTTGTGAGGAGGTTAGTGGTTATCAAAAGTTCCAACATAGTCAGCACAGGCTACCGCCAGTCAGTAGAAAGTTCAAGATCAGTTTGAATATCTTTGGAACTCAAATTTGTAACTATTTTATCAGGATCTCATCCGGATAGTTGGCAACTTTGTCGTCGGCCCCTGGTGATTAAATGAGCAAGTTTATCTAAGTAGTTAAGAAGTTTTTTAATTTTGATTATTAGGTAAAAACAGCCACTCAAGGATGCCAGTGTCTTGGCCCAGGCATCCTGTAGGGGACTGATATGTATGAAAAAAGTAGAGAATAATCAGACAGGAAGGTTGAAGAAAGGTAAGAAATCCAGAACTAAGTCATTGTTCCACATAGCCAATTTATATCTCCAAGGAGCTTTTGAAAATTATTGAGTGTTTTTAAATTATCTCTCCTAATTTGTAATTTTTGAGGTCTTAACTGTTGTTCAGATAAACAATATCCCAGATAATCAATAGGCAACTCAGTTTAAATTTTTTCAGGAGCAATGACAAGATTGTAGGATTTAAGCTGATCCTGAAGATCATTAAATGCAGCATCACACAGTGTCTGATTTGGGGCTACAAGAAGAATATCATCCATATAATGATAAAGGATAATAGAGGGGTGCCATAAGTGGACAGGATTAATGGCATGATCAACAGATTCTTGGCATAGTGTAGGGCTGTTTAGCATGCCTTGAGGTAACACCTGCCACTGATATCTCTCATTGGGGTACCCATTGTTATATTCAGGAATGGTAAAAGCAAATTGCTTATAGTCTGAGGATTGAAGAGGAATAGAAAAAAAGCAATCTTTAAGATCAATAACCATAAGAGACCATCCCGAAGGGATCATGGAAGGCAAAGGAAGGCCAGGTTGTAAATGACCCTTCGGTTGAATACACTTATTTATTTCTCATAAATCTGTGAGAAATCGCCACTTCCTGATTTTTTCTTAATAACAAAAATGGGAATTCCATGGAGATGTGGAAGGCTCTATATGTCCAGCTCTAAGCTGTTCAGCAACTAAAGTTTTTAAAGCCTCGAGCTTTTCTTTCGTTAAAGGCCACTGCTCTATCCATACTGGCTGATCGCTGAGCCAACGCAATGACATAGCTTGAGGAGTTTGATGAGCAACTAGTTTAAAGGAGAGGATGTCGCCTCAGAAGCCTTTTAAAAATGTATGGGGTCATAGCCCATTTTTAACATCATATGTTTAACGTTGGCAGGTAAGCAAAGAATGATCACAAAAGCTCCAAATTGATGTAAAAGATCCCATCCCCAAAAATTTACTGCAATATCGGTAATATAAAATCTTAAAGCTTTTTGACTTTCTGGTACTAAGCACATGAAAGTCATCACTGTGATAAACAAGTTGAGCCTGGCCCAGTCCAGAAAGTACAGTGGGCACGGCGCTCTTGGGCCATTCAGGGGGCCACTGAGCAAGGCAAATAATGGAGACATTGGCCCCAGTGTCTACCAACCCCTCAAAAGAGCAGTCTGTAACAGTAAGATTAAGGGCAGGCGGAGAATCTTGAATTCAAGTTTCCCAAAACATCTTTGTGCTTGTGCTGCCAAATCCCCCTTCGCAATCGGCGTCTCTAGTGGGAACTGGGGTATAAGGCAAAAGTAGAAGTTGAGCTATGTGAGTCCCTGCAAAAATTTTTGTAGTTTGAGAAACTGAAGCCATAATTTGAATTTCTCCAGTATAATCAGGATCGATGACCCCTAAGTGTACAAAAAGACCTTTCAGGGTGCTATTATTGTTTTCAATTACCAGTCCAATTTTTCCCTGAGACAAGGGACCAAAAACTTGAGTAGACAGCTTATG
Source organism: Microcebus murinus (assembly GCF_040939455.1). NCBI lineage: Eukaryota > Metazoa > Chordata > Mammalia > Primates > Cheirogaleidae > Microcebus > Microcebus murinus. The sequence continues at coordinate 15,104,508 of NC_134107.1, forward strand.
AACGCCCCCTGCTGGCGTTACTGTATATGTCCTAGGCACAGAGAGTTTGGCCGCAGTACTGCCTTTGGTGGCCGCATATATTGGGAGACATTTAAGCCTCGTTCTCCTGGAGAAAAGGGTTGTTCATCTGATGGGCTGTCCCATCGCTCACCAGAAACTGCTGAAAGTGAGGCCTCAGATTGTTTTGGGGGCCCTGAGGTTGGGGGTCCCTCAAGAAGTTTCCTGAATTCTCTCTATTAAGGGACGGCAGAGGATTGCCATTTTTGTCAAATTTTGATTGACATTCATTAGTCCAGTGACCTACTTTACCACACCGGCCACAAGGCTTTGAAGGCAAAGTTTTTATGGGCTGGGCATTTAGCCCTCTTCGTTTACATTCTTTCCTAATATGTCCTACTTTACCACAATTGTAACATGTAGGATGATTATTCCCCTTTTGAATGGCTCCAGCTAATAAGGTGGCGTGGTAAGCAGCGCCTCCCACACTGGCACAAGCTCAAACAAACTCATCCAAAGTAGCCTCGCTAGCTTTTAATGGGTGTACAATTTTTTGACAATCAGGATTAGCATTTTCACAGCCAAAGACTGTAAGATAATAGTAGTGGCCTCTGTGGAACTAATAATGCTTCTCTGGACTGACTCTTTAAGGCAGGATAAAAAATCAGTATATGGCTCGGTGGGGCCTTGCATAGTTTTGGTAAAAGACAGCCCCAGGGTTCCAGATGTTCCAATCCTTTTCCAGGCTCAGATAAAAATAGATTTGGTCTGAGCTAAGGTTGCATCTCCAAGTCCCACTTGGGCTTCTAAGGTTTTATATTGCCCTGAGCCTGTAAGCTCATTCTCCGTCAGCCCTGGAGGATTTTGTTGAGCGTTAAGACGAGCCTGGATATGAGCTTCCTCAACCCACCAACTGCAAAGTTGTAGCCATTGGGGGCTCTCTAATGTAGTTATTCCTAACTGTTCCCAATCTAAAGGAATACAAGTGTTTTGGCTTGAAAAGGCATCAATAAGACCAGTAACAAATGGAGATTGGGGACCATATTATTGAACTGCTTGCTCGACGTCCTTTAGAATTTTATACAGAAGACCTTGATATCTAATATGAAAACCACCTCCTGGATAGTTAGCATCTACTTCAGGGCCAAAAGCCTCTTTAACAATGGGAAATGCCCTATGTCGGGGGATGGTGAAAGTAGTGCCTGACTTTGGTATTAAAGGTAGATTATCATCAAAATCAGGAGGAGGTGGAAAATCATCATCCAGCCCCTGAGTACCCAAAGGAATGGTAAAAATGTGTTTTGAAGACAGGGTGGTAGGCTGAACAGGATAGGCAGAAAGAGGAGGAGGGGGCAGTGGACCAGCTGCCGCAGCCATCCAGCTCTTTTCAAACAAAGGGATTAACTCCTGTATTTCAGATCGAATGAGCTCTTTTATCTTGGCTTGGGCAGAAACATCAGGAGAGGGATCAATTCTTTCCTCTCCTGAGGACTCCTCCTGATCATCTTTACTTGGGGAAAGAGGTAGAGATCTTGGAGGGTTTTTATCATTTTTCCTATCAGAATCACCCCTCTCCGAGTCCGACCGTAAAAGAGAGAGAGCCTGAGTAACAGCACTACAAATTGATCAAATTTTCAAATCAATGATATCTCCTTGTTGATGGGCAGTGTGCAAAGCTTTAACAACTTGTTGCCAGCTATGAAGATTTAGCTGTACCTGAGGTTGAGATTGAAACCAGTAACAGTGTTTCTGCACTAAAGCAAACAACTGCTTTAGGGTTCTTTCTCTTACTTCAATCCCCACCGAGTTTAACAAACCTTGAATTAACTTTTGATATTCATGCTCGGCAACTGAGGGAGTATTTCCCATATTTCCCGAGAGTTCCCTGTTGGATGCCACTTACCAATAGCCAAAGGGGCACCTGATCAGTCCTCCCATCCTGAAATGATGCAGACTCCATTCAGGGTTCAAGACCCTCCAGGGTTCAATACCCTGCTCGTTGCGCCACTTGCCATGGCCCGTTTGCAGGACAGGAGATAAACACAGAACACAAAAAGACACACGGACACACAAAGACGGTTACAAGACTGCAGTGCAGAATGCACCAGTCATTTTATTTTTATACCCCCAAAATCAAAGTTACTTCCTCATATGTGCCCACCCAAGCATGGCAGCGATAGCCATAAATTCCGGAACATGTAGCTGATGTCTCCTGACTCAATGTTTCCAGGCAGTTGCTCGAGGCGCCAGGCATAGATCACAGACCAAGATTAGCAAGGTTGGGCAAGGCCACCACAGGGGGCATTTTTCGTCCCCAGTTCCTCTTAGGCTGATCCCCTGCAGCTGTGCTTGGCTTAGGTCACCCCTCCCTTGAGGGGTGTTAACCGTCATTGACTAACCAGCCATCTTATGAGGCTAAGCAGCAATCAAGTGAACAATGTGCTTATTGTGTGGCCTCCAGGCCTCCACTTATCGTGGGGCTGGGCAGCTGTTGCCTCAATGCAGAAACTCAGGTCTATTGTTATGCCTCTAGGCAGCAACTGTATTTGTCACAAGGGCCTTGTCTGGAACATATTACTTTCAAATGCTCTGGGCAGAACACGTACAGTACTCACTAAATTTAATTCTTAAACTAGGAAAATATATGTCAGTCCCCTACACTGGTGTTCAATGGCCATGTTGTTTCTAGATGTCTGAATCTCTAGCATTACTAGGGAACTTTTCCTTAGTAAACCCCTCAAATAGATTTTTCATGATTTTAGCTCTTTCTTCTTCTCCCTCAGGGATACCTATAATTCATATATTAGTTTATTTCATATAGTCCCATATCTCTCTCAGTGATTTCTCAGTCTTTTTTATTTTCTTCTCTGCCTCTTTAAATGACTGGGTTAGCTTGAGAGTCTTGTCTTCAAGTTCTGAGATTCTTTCTCCTCCTTGGCTTAATCCACTGTTAAAGCTCTCTGCTGTTTTGAAGTTCCCTAAATCAGCAGTCCCTAACCTTTTTGCCACCAGGGACTGGTTTCATGTAAGACAATTTTTCCACAGATGGGTGGAGAGGTGGAGGCAGAGCTCAGGTGGTGATGAAGGGGTTCTAAGCAAACTGACATTTGTTTCTCCAGAACCTGTGACCACTGTAGTTGTCTCAGCATAAAGGATTCTCTAAGCCTAGGCTTGCTGTGAGCCTCACAAGGGATTCAAGGTTGATGTGGCCTTCTGGCCCGGATGGACCTAAGGAAGATCTAATAAGGGTACTGGGGCTGTGTAAGAATGGTGGCCAGGAACCTGAGTCCAGATGACTGCTTTAGTGGCCCTAATGGGTGTGTCTCCCAGAAGGTCTCAGCACAGGTGGGATGGATCTCCAACTGCAGCAAGAGAAGCCAGAGTTGAGACTGGACCCTTTTGGGAACTGCTGTAGAAAGGAGACTGGTAAACCCATATCTTTGGCTCATGGGCATGCATCCCCCAGCAGATCCCTATACAAATGGGCTCGTTTCTCAATTGGAGTAGAAGAGGCCAGAGTTGAGACTAGGTCCCCTTAGGTTCTATTGTGATATGTAGGCTGGCATGCCTTTCACTTTGGCTCAGAAAGGTGCATGTCTCACCTTATAGCAGGTACCTGCACAGATGGGATAGTTTCCCCAACTATAGCAGGAGGTGTTGGAGCAGAGATTGGGCCCCCATGGGATCTTCTGTGAGGCAGAGGTTGGAGATCCTAAATCTCAGCTCAGAGGGGTGTATGTTACCCAGCATGTTCCTGCACAGATAGGATAGTTCCCCAACTGCAGCATGAGTGGCCAGATATGAGATGTGTTCCCCTCAGCATCTGTGTTGGGCTAGAGGTTAGAGAGCTGAATTTCTTTGGCTCAAAGGGCATATGTCTCCCAGGAGGACCCTGGACATATGGAATAATTCCCTGATTGTATCAGAAGGGACTGGAGCTGAGACTGGGCCCCTTTGGGATCTCCTGTGGGATGGAGGCTGGAAAGCCAATTTAATTGTCCTAGCAGGTCTCAAGACACAGATGGGAAAGCTCCTTGACTAGAGAGGGCTGGAGCTGAGATGGGGCCCCCTCAGGATCTACTGTGAGATAGAGGTTGGTGAGTCCATCAGGGAGGCTTAGGCTCCTGGGCTGAGATATGGGTGAGTGTCCTTCTCAGTTCTTGTCTGAACAATGTAGAGCCACAGGGCAACTTTCAAGTTCATTGCCAAGACAGATGTCAGCAGGGAGACAAGCCTTTTTGACAATGTACTAGTGTGTGTGATTCCTTCTGCGTGCCTTGGCAGATGGTTTTGGTTGCAAGCTCAAGGCCAAATAGGGCTGTAGCTTAGTCCCTCAGGGGACTAGGCCATTTCCTGGCATGAACCCAGAAGCAAGCTTGGTAGATCAGATGACTCTTCTAGATCTTTGGCTCCACTGGGATTAAACAAACTCCTACCTAAATCCTGAGGCTCCTACAGAGAAACTTGACTGTGAATAGGTGAAGAATTTTTTGTTTTGTTAGGGGGATATAAGTGTATTACTTTCTATTATGCCATTCTAGTGATGTCACCCTCCATATTTTTAATTACCATCACAATAAGTATCTGTATAGATAATATTACCCTAATCTCCAGATTTGTATTTTTAACTGCCTAATTGCTATTCCATAGTTATCTCAAACTCAATTTATCTAAAATTGGATTTATTATTTTATCCAATCCTGCTATGCTTTCTGTTTTATATCACTGCAGGTGTTACCTAGCAGAAACTGGTGGGTTATTTTCGACTCCTTCACACCTCATGTTTAACCATCAACAAAGCTAACTTACTTTCTCTTTTTCTTTGCTTTTCTGAATCATTGCAATAGTGATTACTCTCTCCCACACTCCCTATTTCATGTTTTTTTTTTTTTGAAATTTAAATTCAAGCCTATTACTTCTCTATTAAAAACTCTTCATTAGCTCCCCATTGTCTACAAGATGTAGTTCAATATTTTAGTCACTAGAGTCTTTGATGATTTGACTTCTTTATCATCTGGCCTCTTCCCACCTCTCCAACTTTCACTCTTGACCTCTTCCTCATTGTCATTATGTCATTGTCATTATGTTCTAATGATGTATAATTTATTTTAGCTCCAATATTTCCCTTATTTTTGATGAACTAATTCTTCTATTTAAAATGTCCTTCCACCTTTCTGCTTCGTAAACTGCTAATCGCCTACTCAGAAGTCTTTCATAAAGCTTTATTCCCTCTTATTTCACATTGAAAGGATAATTATTTCCTTTGTTCTGTTTTTTCATACTTATGTTCACGTATTACAGTCTTGATTTGTTACTTGTTTCTTCCCATGAAATAAAATCTCCTTGTCATCAGGTGCCTTAATTAATCTTTGATACTCCAGAGTTTAATGTATGCATTGGCATACAAGTAGAAACTCTGAAAGAAATGAACTTGCATGGACATTCTTAGAATCAAGAAACCTTATAGTATTTTATAACAATCAGTGAAACATCTTGAGAGACAAGGCAGAAAACAAACAAAAACAACAGTACATTTTTAAGAGACAGCTACATGTACTTACTGGCATAATTAATATTGCTTAGCAAGGATTTATGAAGTAATATTCTATATTATTAGAAGAGAGAGTGAACTGAATTCAGATCAGATACCCTGGAAATTTGCCTTATTGTGGAAAGAAAGTCTATTTGTTTTGAAAAGCAATTGAATAAATGATCTGAACATTGATAAAAAGTAAAAAGCAAGGGGAAAAGGGGGGAAGAAAGCAGAGATTTTCAGGGCAGAAAAGGAAGAGAAGTCAAAGAACAAGAACAAAGGGAATATGAATTGGAGGTCTTTTGATTCATACTTTGTTGAGGTACAAGCTAGTTCACGTAGAAGTCAGACTGGGAACTATGCTTTTCACTTGTAGGGACATAAATTATTTAAAGTTTTCCTGTGAATTACACAACATCACACTCCAAGTTTTGATAGCCTGCACTCTAGCAATGATCACAAATCATTTTTATGGTTTCATTAAAAGCTCTGTTGTGGGCAGTCATTCAGAGTACCTAAATAACAAATTTTTCCTTGTAATAATCTTATATTTAAATAACAAAAAGCTTTCCTCTTGGAGCCTAGAAAAATGTGTGCAGAGAAATTTCTTGAATACTGAGGAGAAAAATCCAATTTGTTTTGTATTTTATTTTGCACAAAATCTGTGGGCTTTGGAGCAACTTTGTTACACAGAGATATTATTAGGCCCCATATCAGGCATTGGCACCAGCAAAATTCTCACATTTCTAAGGTTCTAATAATTGCTCATAACTTCATCAGCAACAGATGTAACAGTATCTTCACGTCTTTGACCCTGGAAAAAAATTAACCTCTTACAAATCATGTTTCTTAAAATTATACAAGTAATGGATAACTCTTTTAAAATATAAACAATACTGATGTTTATAGAGTAAAATCTTAAAGTGCCATTTGCCCTATTTCTCTCCCATTCCCTCTTCAATCTACTTTCTTAATTCCTACTGGATCACTTGTAATTTTTGGTATACTTCCATACTTTTGTAATATAAATATTCAAGATCTTCTTCAAAAATAAAAAAAATGCCAGCACCCCAAAAGTCACCCTACCCTCTTATGACATTTCCCAACTCTTAGCTGTTCCTTCCCTCCAAGGCAACTGTCATTTTGACTTTTAGGCAATCAATTCTATCTTTTCTGTCTAGTTTTATCAACTAAGCTTACATTCCTAAACAATATAATTTAGCTTTAGTTTTGCCTGGTTTCCAACTTCTTATGAATGGTATAAAAAAGTATGCATTCTTTTGAGTCTCCCTTTTTGTAGTTTACATAATATGTGTAAGGTTCATCTATGTTATTAAGTGTAGGTATAGTTAATTTTAATTGCTATGTAGAATTTTATTAAGAATAATATACTTCAAATTATTCACTACTCACCCATCAGTGTTCTTTCCACTTTGGAGCTCTTATGAATAATACTGCTATATGTATTTTTGGAAGTTTATGTTGGTATATATGTGCAAACATTTATGTTGAGTTTATACCAGGGACTTAAATTACTGATCATAGGATATGCACATCTTAATATTTAGTAGATAATACCCAAGGTTTTAAAGTTACAGTAATTTATATTGCAACCAGGAGAGATTTTATTATTTACAGTCTTTACTACCACTTGAAATTGTCAGTATTTTGAAATTTCATCATTCTAATATGCATTTAAAAAGATCTCATAGTTTTAATTAATCTTAATGTTATTATATGGAAATTAATGAATTTATATCTGACATTTTATGTGTTTTCTATATGTCCTATGTGTTTTATGTTCTTCCTTTATCTGTTTTTTAAAAATATACTTTACATATGTTACTTTAATTCCATTGTTGATTTTTTAGCTATCATTTTTTTAGTTTTCTTAGTCATGAAAAATGCATCTTAATTTATCACAATCTACTTCAGATGAATACAAATTTAATTCTAGGAAAATACAGCAACTTTATTCCCATATAACTCTATTCTCTTCTTCTTTCTTTATATATTATTGTCATACATACATATGTATATATATATATATATACACACACACACATATATACATCTATATATGTTATATAACAATATGGTGTTACAATTATTTTTATAATTTTCTTTTAAAATTTAGGGGAAAATATTTACCTATAGAGCAGAGGTTAGCAAACTATGACACATGAACCAAATCTGGCTCACTGCCTGTTTTTTTTTTTTTTTTTTTTTTTTTTAAAGTTTTAATTATTTTTTTTTATTTTGGCATATTATTTTTTTTTTTAAAGTTTTAATTATTTTTTTTTATTTTGGCATATTATCACTGCCTGTTTTTGTAAATAAAGTTTTATGAGAACACAGCCATATCCATTAATTTATGTATTGTCTATGGATGTTCATGCTAAAAGGTGGAGTTGAGTAGTTCTGACAGATGGAATTAATGTTACTAATGAAATGACCTTAAATTAAGGAGATTACCCTGGATTAGCCAAATGCAATTTATGTAATTATCTTTTAAATCATTTAAGAAAACACAAAAGATGTATTTATACTGATTTTTATGATCACCTACATAATTACTTTTATCATATTATTTATTCATGTGCATTTGAATTTCATATGCTATCACTTCCTTTCAGTCTAAAGAACTTGCTTTTGCATTTCTTGTAAAGTATTTCTGCTAGCAACACATTCTCTGTCTTGGCTCATCTGTGTATGTCTCTATTTCACCTTCATTTTTGAAGGGTAGCTTTTTAAAGGATATAGAATTCCTGATTGACTGTTTTCTCCCCAGCACTTTAATGTGCTATCCCATTGCCTCCTGGCCTCCATTGTTTTGGATGAGAGCCAGCTGTGGATCTTATTGTGCGTGGCTCCTTTGTACATGAAGAGTGATTTTTTTCTTGCTGCTTTAGAGATTTTCTCTTTTTTATAAGTTTGATGCTGAGGTGTCTAGAAGTGGGTCTCTTCTGTTTAACCCATTTAAAGATTGAGCTTCTTGGATATTTTAAATAGTATTTTCTATTAGATTAGGAAAAGTTTTGGCCAGTATCCTGTCCGTCCTATTTTTTTCTCTTTTTTTCCCCCTTATTCTTTGCGCTAAATAATATTTTTGTTGTCTTCATGTTTGCTGATCTTTCTTCTTTTGTCAGCTCAAATCTGCTCTTGAGCCCCTCTAGTTAATTTTTCATTTTGGTTACTGTCTTGTTCAACTCTAGAATTTCCATTTGGTTTTTTATAATTTCCATCTCTTTTATTGATATTCTTATTTGATGTCATTATTGTCATACTTTAATTCTTCAAATATATTTCCTTTAGTTTTCTGAAGTCTTTCTTTGTTAAGTCCAACATTTGTCCTCCCCTCCCCAAAAATACTCGGATTTATCCATTTAGTGCTCTTTTTCAATTGTATGGGTCACTATTTTCTGTTCTTTGGATATGTTTGTTGCTGAATACTGTGGACATTTTAGGTGATTTGGAGTAGCAACTTTAGATTCTGACCGTCTCATCTCTCAGGAGTAGTGGTTATTGCTGTCTTTTTAGTGACTTGCTTGTGCTAGTTATGTGGAGTCTGTTTCCCTTGCAGTTTGTAGTTTCTGATATGTCTACTCATTTTTTCATTTTTTAAATTATTGCATTTATTTTTAAGACTGATTTCCTGGGGTTTTCCACTGGCTCAGCATAAGTGGTCAGCCAATGATTAGTTAGAGGTTGTGCCTAAACGTCTTATCATCTAAACTACTGTGTTTCCCTGAAAATAAGACAGGGTCTTATATTTGTTTTTCCTCAAGAAGACATCCTAGGGCTTATTTTCAGGGGATGTGTTATTTTTTTAAAGTATGGTACAACAATCTACAATTATTCAAATATAGTTAAGTTGTCTTCTTCTGGAATATCATCATAACTCTCCAAACCCTGAATTCCATCCTGAATTTCTTGCGGCTCTATTTCCTTTAGAACCATTGGCCTCAATCTCTCATGTCGAGCAATAGAGCTCTCATTGAATGAGCAGGGCTGGCTTATTTATCAGAGATCCAGTGAGCATTGGGTCCAATCTGCACAGTGGAGCAGAAATGATCTGTAGGAGACTTTTTGCAGAAGCTTTTCTCCTATCCCCTGGTGTTTGTGGAGGGTGAGAGAGGCCCACAGTGCTGAGTAAAATGACAGCCACAGCTTTCCTTCTTCCCCCTGGGGACACACAATACCTAAAGCAGAGCATCTGGCTCGTCACTTCACTGAGGAGACTGTCCCCTGAAAGCCTCAGCTTGCAGCACACACAGGATGGCCAAACCTGACAGGGGGAGGTGACCTTGTTGGTGGGGCTGCCCGCACCTTTCTGGTTACCTCTGGGACAGTAGTTGTCACAATGGGGCAGTTGAGAAGGGTTTGACATCTTCTTTACCGCTCCGCAACAAAATGCATGGGTTGTGCAGATACGCTGCACAGCCACGCCCATTACTAGGTCTTATTTTGGGGGTAGGGCTTCTATTGCACAAATGCTTAGAAATCCTGCTAGGGCTTATTTTATGGGTAGGTCTTATTTTTGGGGAAACATGGTATGTCCCACAAAACTCTTTGTTAAAATCTTAATCCCTAGTATCTCAGAATGTGATTATATTTGAAGATAGGGTTTTTAAAGTTGTAATGAAATTATAATGAGGTCATTAGGATAGTCCCTAATCTAATGACTGGTGTCCTTATAAGAGCTTAGGACATAGATACATAATGAAGAAAGACCATGTGAAGACACAAGGAGAAGACAGTCATTTGAAAGCCAAGAAGAGAGGCCTCAGAAGAAACTAACCTTTTATACATCTTGAACTTGGACTTCTAGCCTCCAGGATTGTGAGAAAATAAATCTGTTGTTTAAGCCACATGGTTTGTGGTACTTTCTTATGGCAACTCTAGCAAAGTATACATTTTCAGTCAGCAAGATTTCTACCCTTTCCCAATAAATCAGTGTAGCTTAAGCAATGTATTGAAAGTTTAGGCCATTTATAAGTCTGCCCCAGCTTTTACTTCAGTTTGTCAAGGCCTCTTGTACAGCCAGGGATGAGTAGCTCACTAGGGCCTTTTCCAGTCTCCTTAACATGTGTGTAGCTTTGCATATATTTATATTCTTCCATACCCAAAGGGATAAGTAGGATATTATCAAGGCCCACTGTGGCTGTCTTGCTATCTGAATTTCTCTGTTGACTTTCTGGTAGGTTGCCAGTCAATTTCTTGCCCCAACAAATATTGTGATCTTAGTTAGGCTAGGTGTGACAGTGGCTTTATCTATTTGTTTGTCACCTAGAACACTATTGTTTTAATAATATTCCTGGTCATGGAACTTACTGTGCTCTGTTCCAAATCAAATTAGCCCTCTCAAGCAATAAGGCTGCCTGTCCTCACAATCTGACCCATGACAGTAAAGTTATGCATAATGGAACCTGGGTAGTAGGAATGGGAGCAGCCCCAAGTTAACATGGCATAGATATCCACTGTTCTTACTAAGATCCAGTTTTCTTAAATAAACAATTCTCACTTTGTTGTAAGCTTTGGTAAACTTTCTGAATTGTTAACAGGCTGTTTATTGACAATTTTGTTTAGTTTTATAATTTCTTTTTACGGAGAGTTGCCATGTCCTCAATTCAGCCATTCTGGAAGTCTTAGTCTCATGGTTGCTTCTGTATTTCAGTTAGTTGCTGCTTAGCAACTATGTAAACTATGTAAAATAATCTTTGCCTTATCTTCTTATTCTGTTTTATTTTGCTTCATAATATTTTTCACTTCTTGACATTATTTTATATATTTATTTGTTTACTGTCTTTCTTCCTACTGAAATGCAAACTCCCTGACAGTAGGGACATTGTCCTGTTAGTCATTGTATCCTTTGTATCTATTATAATGCCTTGCAAATAGTAGACCCTCCATAAATATTTGAGAAAGAATGATTGTTAGATATATAGTTTTTAAAGCTTATAAGAAAATAATCATTCTCATAAACATTTGCTATATTGTGAATTGTTACAAAATTTTGGGATGTTATTAAACTTGACCCTTTAATTACACTTCCAGGAATCAACCACCTACAGAAATAGTTATCTTGTATGCAAAAATATTTGTATCGGAATGTTCACTGCATCACTGTTTATAATTTAGAAAAAAACTGGAAAAAAAGTGAAATATGTAGTAATAAGGGAATGTTAAATATTAAGAAAACAATGAAACTATTAAAAGGCATTATTTAGATGGGTTTTATAATGGAAACATGTTTATGATAGTTGCAAAAAATGCAAGTGACAAAGCAATGTGAATATGATCACACAATTAGTTAAAAAGAAAACTATGTGTGTGTTGCTCTTTTTTAATGCAGATTTGGATGTGTGGGTATGATGAGGACTGTATTAAAGGAGCAATCACTTTCTACTCTATAATAACTTTTTTTTACTTTTAATTTACAGTTTCATGTATTGCTTTTGTAATTTTATGTTTTCTATTTATAAAATAAAAAAAGTAAAAAAATAAAGGAATTATCACATATTCCATTTTTATTAGTTCCAAACATATTGTATCAGTGCACTTCATCTCCTCATAGAGTATGCTTGCTAGAAATCAACACCTCTTGTTTTACCAGAGAGTAGATAACCACTTACCAAGTTCATACAGCTGAATATCGAATATATAAGTGCAATAACACATTCCAAGGGGTAGAAGGTCAGCAAAAGACGTGAAACTTCCCTCCCAAGTTTCTGTAACCAAAAAACACCAAGAAATCTTCCATTATTATCTTTAGTAAGGGAAATGCGTTCACAGAAGGAGCTCCTAGTATGACAGTCAAGGAAAAGAAGGAAAATAAGAATAGTTGACTCTTTCATCATTTGATTTCCCTAGGCATTTCTACCCCTTTGCCTTCTGCTTTATTTTTCCTAGCTTTCATTTCCCCAATTCATTGACTTGAAACAATTATGTGCTTAATAACTTAAGTCCTCCCTCCCTATTTTCTGCCCCCAGAATTATAATTGAAGATTTCTTGATTGAATCTCCAGCGTAACTGGAGAATTTCATTAAAATTTATAGGGAAAACCTGGTCTGTGTTTATTTAAATCATCATTCATTACACATAATCTATTTTGAGGTATTATGGCACTTTCTGTCATTGTCTCATTGTCCTCCAGGCTTTTGTTCTTCATGCTTGGATTCTTTCCACTGATGCATGTATGGAGAGGAAGTGTGTAGGGAAGGAGCAGGGAGTTTGTACCTCACCTACAACCACTCTTCCATTCAATATTGTAATTATTAATTGTTTTCTGTTGGTCAAACAAGGAGGAGCTCCACTTCAATCTGTCCTTATTTTAAATGTGAGATTTTCACAAGCATTGCTAAAGCCTTTGCAGCGCTAATATCCTGTGATTCTGCATTTAAAGCCAACATAATTTGAATAAATCTACTGTGTTATTAGTAAAGATATTCACATTTACTGGAGAATGCTACTTTCTTAGGAAGAAATATCATTATTTCTATTACTAAGAATGTGACTGGATATTCAGTTAAATGGAAGCAAGACAGGTTTATATATATTTAGCATTTTCAGATTTAAATCAAAATTCACATAAGATGCAAAGATAGGCTGTGTATGAAAAGCTCTATGTTAAAACAGAAATTACTAGGTGTCTACGATTTGAACTATGTAATGTGTCAACAGCAGAATTCTTTTGTTGATTTTGAGAATGGTTATATGGTCCAGGATTATACTTTTCTTGTACTAAAAGAATCATTAGTGACCTTGTGCCTCACCAATGAAGCCTTCAAGTTTTTTACTTGCTTTATTTTAATTTAGCAAGTCAAAAATTCAAACATGCTATTAATATTTACTTAAAAAAAATCACACCTTAGAATTAGTTTTGAATTAAAACTTTCAATCACTCAGAGCTCATTACTAAAAGAATTTTGCAAGGACCAGTAAAAGCCACATCTTACCTCCTAAGGCTTCAAAACCATTGAAAAGAATAATTTTGAAATTAAAATGTTTCTATAGAATTGGCCACTTACCGCTTGTCCATAATTCCTATATGACACAGTGTTAAAAGACGACAACTCAATTATTGTTAGAATTATGGCAATAATTGTGATAACCATGCAGAAGATGTTTAGGGCCATAGCACTTATAATCTGAAAAGGAGACATAGAGTAAATTTATTATATTCAGAATAAACACTTTTGTTAAATAGTTTGTATTGCTGAAGAAAGTCATCGAGTGAAAATTTTAATCTAGTTTTTCTTAAGCTTTGGAAGTGTTTGTGTGTTTGTCATTAATGTAAAATATTCTGGTTTACATGAAACCCAGTTATTCTGGAGAAAGCATTAAAATTATCAACAATAAGCATCAATCTTCCACGTGGGCTCAAAAATACTGTATTTTACAATTTTATGAGTCAATTGGAACCTCTAAGATATGATTTAAACAAAAGGTATTGCACTGCAAGGAGAAAAATAAAAAAACCTATAAGATATGATTTGAATAAAAGGAAACAAAAAAGGAAAGAAGAGGGAAAATGACTGCTTGTAGAACTATATCCAAATAGGAGTTTATAAAGTTTAATTCTGGGTTTTCTTTATCTAAGGAAATCTCTCAATATATTTGGACATAAGTTTTTTTATGTGTAAACTTATGAGATCAGACAATTTAATTTCTAATATATTTTAGCTCTAAGATCCTACAGGGTTTTTATTCCCAATATCTTTCCACCTGTACCATAGATGTATCTTTATTCTGGACAAATCCCCTACTTTGTTAAAAGGTACAATTCTGTTCTCAAACTGGATAGTTCAGGGAATGAAGTTTTATAGCAATATAATGTCTATATATAAAGGCATTAAGTCCTATTAAAATTTTTCTAATCATAAAGGTTATACAATGTTAAAAGGTAGAACACCAAATAAAGCAAAAACTGTATTTAAATTTAGAAACCTTTACATGATTTTAATGAATATAGCATATTCGTCCATATCAAATTATGTGTTCTTAGATTTTCACTTAATTCTTTCATGTATTTACAGGTAGGTAGGATTCCTTCATTGTTTAGACAATCACTATCTTTTCATTACAACCTAATGTTTAATTTTGTGACTAGTGCTTTATAGAGCTACCCCAAACATTTCAACTTACCAGGGATCGAGTTGGACGCTTTGCTGCTCTTACTATCAAGGCTCCTCCTATGACAGGCTGGATATAAAAACATATATTTATAAATACTCATTGATAATGCTTGCCAACTTAAAATGTATTTTTAACAGTCCTCTTCTAAGTCAATTACTTTTAGAATACTAAAAGTAACAAAATATAAGGAAAAAAATATAAGTAGAAGTGGTCAGGACAAGTTTCTGTCATATAGTAATCAACTGAAAGGTAACATTAAGGTCACTTGGGACAGAAACACATAGGGGATAGTGGGCAGAATTCAGGTTGTGGTATATGCCAAAGATAGCCTTAGTAGTCCTGAACCAGAAACCAAGTTTGCTTATATGTATGTGAACTACCTCATGTATAACTCATTCGATTAATTCTTATCCTATTCTTCCTAATGAAATGATGCTATTCATTATAATTACTGTGTACATATCCAGATATGGAAAAAGTGGTCCAAGAGTCTAGTCTACATTGTGATTATACAAGATACACAGTCTCTTAGCTGAGACTATAGTAATTATTAAGGTAATGGTTGCTATTCATGCCTTTGTTTTTTAAAAAAAGAGGTTCCATTATTTCCTGTCAAAGAACTTTATTTCTAAGAAGTGTAAAGCTATCCCATATTATCTGAAGGTGGGCTGCACAATTCTCTTGAAATATTCCTTGTTTTATCTGTTTTAATGGTTTTGGCAAAGATCCAAGTCAAACATTAATTTTTGGAACAACAGTGTTCATGCTACATACCATATGTAGGAAGGCCAAACCTAAGGATAACTTTAAATTTATACATTTAGCACTTCATTCCATAACAAAAGCTGAGATTGCTAAGGAGTTGTGTGTGAAGGTAAGAACTATCTCAGAATATAGGCCAGGTTGCACTGGCTCACGCCTGTAATCCCAGCACTTTGGGAGGCCGAGGCAGGAGGATCACTTGAGGCCAGGAGTTCTATAGGAGCCTGAGTAACATAGTGAGACCCCCATCTCTACAAAACACAAAAATTTGCTAGCTACGGTGGTGTGGGCCTGTAGTCCCAGCTACTCGGGAGGCTAAAAGCAAGAGGATGGCCTGAGCCCAGGAGTTCAAGGTTGCAGTGATCTATGATTGGGCCACTACACTCCAGCCTGGGTAACAGAGTAAGACCTTGTCTCTAAAGAAAAAAAGAACTACTTCAGAATATAAATAAAGTGAAAATATCTTGTGAATTCTGAACTAGAGTACTCTTCAACTAGATTATTTCTAACTAGATTACCATATGCTTCATAAAATATCTTTCAAGGTTTATGCCTAAATGAGAAGTTTTGTATTGGATTACATTTAACTGAAATTTTGGATAATTTATCCTAGGAGTTAAATGTGTTATTTTTTATAACATGAATTGTTAAACACTAAGAGACATGCATCAGTTGTCTAGATTTTGTCTGAAAATTCACTATCTTTCCCTTAATTTTCCAAGGCAATGCTTTGACATTTATAAGCCAGTGCATAATTTATCATTTATCACTTATGAGCTAGCTGGTGCATCATTTATGAGCTATGTGTCATTTATGAACCATGCATCATTTATTTGGATTTTATATGAAAATTTGCTCTTTTTCCCCTATTTTTTCCCCAAGGTAATCCTTTGACACTTATGAGACTGTGTATGTATAAAGTCAGAGGATCACTTAGAGATCATTATTTCCTCTACTGATCACTTGCCTGCCTCAAGTGGCAGCAATCTTGTCTCCTATAGCCCTCATTCCATCTGTTCTAAGCATGGGTTAAGTGGTTTCCTTGCTCCTTATTGCTACTTCCAACTATTCTTTCTCCTCTAGCTTTGGATCAAATGCCATCAGGTTCAATCACACACTATCCTTCGTGTTTGAAGTCATCTATTGACCCCCTGGCCATTTTTCTTTCCAGATGATTTTAATTCTTGTCTCTTTGACTCCCTCTCCAACACCACTTAATACTTGGTGATTTCAATAATATATATATGTATGATCCTTCTAATACCCTGGGCTCGACCTATCTTAGTTACTCACTCCCATATTCATTCTCTTGTTCTTGTTATTCATTTTAAATCTCAATTTCAAGTATCCCACCCTGACCATCACCTGCTATCTTTCTAGCTTGTGCTCTCGAGTATTAAAACTCTAACAATCTTTTGAGCCAACCTTATAGATCTATAATCTGGCATCCTCACCTCCCTGTTAAATTCTTCTCTCTGGTATCAACTTAAATTGCATGGTTAACTATTATGAATATTCCCTTATATCCACTTCTCAACTCCTTTGTACCTTTCTTGTTTTATTATAGTTACATGGTTAAATGAAAATCTTGACTAGGTGTCATTTTCATCCTACTGCATGCCTGCACCCATGCAGCTGAACGTGGTCTGGGAAAGAAACACGATCCCTTTCATTATATTACTATAATTATGTTCCTAAACCTCGAGTCCTTAAATGCTGCATGAAAAATCAAACGACTTTTCCATAATCCATGCACTTTCACATTTTTCCTAGGTGACTATTTGATATCCTCCTCTCTCTCCTCAAACTACCAATCTACTTGCCCATCTTCACTTTCACCTTAGGATCTGGCCAATTAACTGAGATATTTGAAGCTATTGGAACAAAACTTCCACAATCTCCCATCATTTTAAAACCTGCCTTTTCTCTCCCTTACTCTGCATTTCTCTCCCATTATCCTGCCTTAACACAATTTATAATCAGGCTGGATAATCTTTTCTTGAGAGGGGTTGTCCTATGCATTTTAGGCTATTTAGCGGCATCCTTAGCCTCTGCCCACTAGTCGCACACCATCAGCTGTGAAATCCCAAAATATCTCCAGACATTATGAAATGTTCTTCGAGGGGCAAAATCACCTTTAGTTGAGAACCACAGATAGAGATGACCTGTCATTCTCCTAGTTATTTGTGTACTAAAATTCATCATTTCTTGCCTACTGAAATCCTTGATTCCAATATCCTACCCCTATTTATATCATATCATCAATTTTTTTTCTTCTGGTTCAGTCCTTTAAACAAAGATATGATACTATTCATTCTAACTCACAGAAACAAACAAACCAACCCTCTTCTATCCCAAACTTCCCTGGCTATCACCTCATTTCTCTATACCACATTACAGAAAAGTGCGTAAAGGAGATGTCTGTATTTGCTGTCTCTAACTCCTCTCTTCCTAGTATTTCTTAAACCAACTCCAAGCAGGCTTTTGCCTCACCATTCTACTGAAGATACTTAAGTTTACTATTGGCCTTGATACTGCTAAGTCCAATGGTCAATTCTTAGCCCTCCTCCTATTTGACAAAACAACAAACGATAATACTGTTGATCTTTCCCCATTTTTTGAAAACAATTTCTTCACTTGGCTTCTAGGGTGCCACACTCCCCAGGTTTTCTGCCTATCTAATGGCTGTCTAGAAACCACAGAAGAGTCCCAGTAATAATAAATTTAGAAAATAAGTATTGACTCATTGTGCAAGGAGGCTAAAGTGAAGACTGTAAATATGAAGGTTAATCATGCTAATGGATATTATAGTTAAGATTCTTTGTCTTTCACATACCTAGGGACAATCTACCCTATGGATGTCATTGTGTACTTATTCCTGTGTCCATTACATTTTGGAATAGCACTTGTAAATTAAAGGTACACAATACTTATTTGTTGAAAAAAAGAATTTGACTTTGAATAAATTACCAACATAGGATTTAGTTACATAATTCTCCTGAAAACCTTGTTTATAAACTGTTTCCTACTTTCCACAATTGGCATGAATATTACTTATTAAATGGTTAAATCAATATGCATTTTACTCACAAAAATTCCCCATAAAGCACATCCTGTTTTGTAAGTTATAGGTTCGTATGTTCCAAAGACTCCTTTAACTTGTCCCATATACAAAACCAATAGGAGGTACCACATGAGAAGTTCAAAGATGCCAATCATAACCTGGATAACCTGGGAGAAAAGAATGCTGTTAGTACTGAAATCATGTAATTTAAAACACAATTCCAGCAAGAGTTAACTATAAGAAACATTTAAAACCTTTACAAAAGATGAAAGAAAAATAGCAATGTACTTAATAAAGTATTGCCTGAGTTGGTTAGTCCAGAAAGAATGCTCAAACCAGGAAAGACTGAGGTTTACCAAATAGGAACCAGTCATACTTGGAGCAACAGATTTTTCAATAATAGTAGTTCTGGCCAATGCTCCCACAAAGAACTGTGGAGAAAGAAAGTTCGCAGTCTGATTCTACCACTGGCTATCCTCTTCATACATCAAGTAATGGCATGAGAGGAGAATACTGAGGGTACTTGAGAGAAAAAAATGTAGTTACTAATCTACTTCGATCCAGGAAACCATATATCCAACATTTTCTTGTACATTAGTAATTTATAAAGGATGAATCACTTTTTAAATCTTATATGGGTTTATCTTTTCCTTCAAGGACTACCTGGTATAGATTTTTTTCACAAGTAATCTGGAGTGAGGTACAACCCAATACAGTGAAAGAAAGGATAGCCAAGGTGGACTTGTTAGCACTAGGTCTTCTCACTGGATAAGGGATTAGTTAGAATTGAGGGGAATTATTGCTCAACCTTAATTTGTAAGAAGATAATGATAATCCCAGTAACTATACCCCAGTAAATTTATTTCTGAATTTATATGTGAATTGAAATTTCATATACTGGGTCACATTTTTAATTACTTTAAAAATGACAGAGGATACATTATTTTTATCTTCATATAAACTTTAATAGGAAGCTATTTAATGCTTTAAGGGTTTCAGCTCTTTGTAAATAAGGCAAGCGGTCTATGAAACATATAAATGCAATTGGCTAATTTTAAAAATACACTTTAGAGAAGATTTTTAAGAAAGACCTCGTTTTAGGTAATAATCTTATGAATTTTTATAGATTTAGAATTTGAGGTTTTCCCTGCATCAAATTTGCAGGAGTGGTTATTATTTCCAGAGGTTTTTAGAATTTGATTGGGAGAAATATCCACATTAAACTACAAAATCCTCAAGAGACTAGACTTTGGTTTTCTCACTGTTGTATCATCTGCCTCTAATATGGTACTCAGCATAGAACAGACACCCAGTAAATAACTCCTGCATAAGCATATTAGTATCAAGAATAGTAATTCCATGTGACTATCCAAATTGTGAAAAGGAGTGAGTGGGCTTGAAAAATAGTATCTCCTTTTATATCACTGGCTATTGTTCTATATAAAACTATAAAATATTCAAGTAGCCAAAACTTGTAAAAAAACTGTGTATGGAGAAGGACAAGATGGGGTTTCTTATTTAAAAATTGTTCTTGGCTGGGCGCGGTGGCTCACGCCTGTAATCCTAGCACTCTGGGAGGCCGAGGCGGGCGGATTGCTCGAGGTTGGGAGTTCGAAACCATCCTGAGCGAGACCCCATCTCTACTAAAAATAGAAAGAAATTAATTGACCAACTAAAAATATATATACAAAAAATTAGCCGGGCATGGTGGCGCATGCCTGTAGTCCCAGCTACTTGGGAGGCTGAGGCAGGAGGATTGCTTGAGCCCAGGAGTTTGAGGTTGCTGTGAGCTAGGCTGACGCCACGGCACTCACTCTAGCCTGGGCAACAAAAGTGAGACTCTGTCTCAAAAAAAAAACTAAATAAAAAAAAAATTGTTCTTAATCTAGAACCAATGAATGAGTTCCAGGAAATCAGGCTCCTCCTCTCCCCTAAAAAATGGAGTGTAAAGGATTATGAATATACATAATTTTGGGGAGAAGATTCAGAGTCTTCATTCTATGCCAAAGTGGTCTGTGACTTGAAACGCTTTAAAAACCTCTGCTGAACAGTGAGTTAGAAGACTTAGACATTTAATCTACACAGCATCCAAACTCAGAGGAAAAGTTCACATGAGTAGAAAAGTTTTCTCCTCTTTAGACATGAAAAAGCGTGGTCCTCATATTTCCTTGGTGTTTATTTAGAGAGCTAGATAAACTGTAACCTTACATGTTTATAGGAAGAGACAAATTTATAATCATCCCACTACACAGACATCAGTATAGTAATTAAATCAGCAATAGATCTCTCTCAAAGTTAAAACAACACACACTCTTTTTTTCCTTATTCCTTATTTGGATTTCTCTATTACCGTGTGTATGTTGGTTTAGTACACTTAAATCTGAGCACCTATTTGTTTATGGTGGAACATGAGATGAGTCAAAATTTGTAGATGCCAACAATATTAAAACAAAATAAACTTTTACCCTTTTGATTTCACTAAATTTGTCCCTCTGCAAATCCAAAATGCCCTTTTTAAAACTGGAATAGTTCATGATACTGAATGTAGTCAATCAAAGTGAAACTTTACTTACCCCTATAGTAAGAGAATCTGCCGTAGAGATTCTTGCATTCCCACATGCCATACTACTGGCATTTCCTCTGGATGATTTTGTCTTTAACCTTCGGTGTTATCTTAATTAGCAAACTTCTATAAAACAATATAAAACACATATACATGATTTTTCTCAGAAGAAAATACATAAATTTGATTCTTTCCTTAATGTTTGGCAACAACTTTCCCACAATCAGAAGCAATAGCTTTCTTCTTTCTATGCCTTAATTCTTAGAGGCATCAGTTTCCATTCACCTGTTGTGAATAACAGCCTAACTGAAAAGCCTCTCACTATGACTAAAAAATGATTGGCATGTTACAGATACCATCTCTGAAGTGAACAGTTTCTCTAGATGATAAAGTATAAAGAACACCTGGGGAATAGTATTAGAGAATTTTCAGTAAAGCTTTCAACAATTTATATGCAATTCATAATCAATTCAATGCAATTCATAATGCCATATTTCCATTTTCAAAACCAAATTCCTGTACTTAAATTCACCAAAAATGTGGGCTTGTGAGGTTTTTGTTCTGACACATATCTGCTATCTACTTCTTTCTATATGAAAAGAACCTTTTCTTAGACAACTTATCAAAGTTGCTTGTGAAATCCTAATGGCACCTCTCACCTTTTGTTTTTCTTTTCTTTTTTTTTTTTTTTTTCCCCTTTTGATTTAATCAAATATACTATTCTCCAGATCCAAAATATCTCATTTCTCCTTGGTGTTTAGATTATCTTCATATTTATTTTAAGATAAAAACCTGGCTAATAATTATATCCCCTTGTGAACCGTACCTCTTTGTAGATCTGAAATTCTACATCTGCTAGTATGTCAATGACATGAGTCAGGCCACCTGACTGATGATCTTAAAATCTGAGGTTTGATCTTTTCAGAAAGGAGGGAGTTTGACTAAATAACCTTTCATTCCCTGCACCCTTGAAATCTCATGATTTGATTATTTTAATGAGTCTTTGGTTTCTAAAATTTATTTTATCGATGTCTCTTAATACCATAGAGCATATAAACAGAAAAAAGCTAGAAAAAATACAAGAGTTAGTGATAGAAAAAAGAGAGACAATGTTAGTAACTAATGTAAGCTTTGCTCATTCAAACACCATATTTCAGAAATAACAGAGAAGGCATTTAGAACTGTAGAAAACCAAGATCAATCACTCTGTTATAATTCAATAAAAAGCCATACAATTATAAAATTCATATAGAGTAATGAGGAAAAGGCATACATAGATTGCTATTATTTTTTACTTTTCACAAAACAGGAAAATAAAAAGAAGCCCTTTTGTGGATACTGTCTGCTTTCTGTTTCCAGGAATTCAACCAATTGCAGACTGAAAATATTAAAAAAATGCACACACAATATGGCAAAAATACTAATTAAATAAACAATAAAAAACTATTTACATAGCATGTACATTGTGTTAAGTATTATAAGTAATCTAGAGATGATTTAAGTATATGGGAGGATGTGTGTAGATTATGTGCATATCTTATGCCATTTTATATCAGGGACTTAAGTATCCTTGGATCTTGGTATCCATGGGGTTTCTGAAACCAATTCCCAACAGATATGAAGGGACAACTGTGTAGAAAAATTCTTTTCACATTTGTAGTTATCATGAAGTGACTTGAGGAGTAGAATATTTAGCATAACTATAATCACTATTAGGCCCACCAAAACCACCCCAAGTGAAGTACTCATAAAAAATACTAATCAGAAAGAGAAAGGGAGGGTGTGTTTAAAATCCTCAGCTTAATTTATAGAAGAAGCAAAGAAATACTCCAACATATTCTTTTAAAAAAATATCCTATATTTGGCATGCTGCTTTTTGTAAAAATCAATCAGTAAACAGAAGTAATCATTTATTTGTTTTTTTTTTCTTTTTTGTTATTGTTGTTTTTATTTTCTGAGGCGATCCCATCACTAATCCCAAAGCAGCTGCTGGACGAGTCCCCTAGCTCTTATTCCCAAACCCATTGTTACTCCCTAAACTTTACACAGAAATTCTCCAACAGTCACAGAAAACTCACGTCTAGAAACCACTTTTCTATCTTTAGCATTTTCAGCAGGGATGCAACCCCCTCACTGTCTTCAGAGTAAAGTCCAAATTCTTTAGTAGGATATATAAGGCCTTTTCTGAACTGCTCCATGAGCTTGTTCTCAACTTCATCCTGGCCACTCTTCGGTTTGGGGACCCATGCCATGACTCACCAGACTGGTGGAGTCCCCACTCCTTGTTCTCCTAACATCCTGTGCATAATTCTTATCACAATGTATTCTAACTTTGATTTTCAGGACTGGCTCTAAAGCCAATGTTAGTTCCCAGAAGTCAAGGAATTCATTTCTGTACGTCCAGGGTCAATCCTGTGCTGGGGCAGAGAGACATTCGATGCAATCAAGAATGGGAGGATGGGTGGGTGAGACCCAGACCCTGCCAAGGGAGGGAGAAGGGAAAGAGCAGGGCGGGCGGGGGGAGGGACACCATATTCAGCCTCCACGCCCCTTTATGGCTTTTGAAGAAATCACTTAAGCAAAACAACATCATTACCCTGCATTATACTTGTTCAGGGTCCCAAGGATTAAGTTCTGCTCTCTCAGGTCCAGGCTTAGGCAAAGCGGGGGTCCCCCCAGCTTAGATCTTCACGCCCGATCACCTGATCCTGCTGAGCCACCATCACAGAGGAAGCCAGGACTCTAGTGCCCCACCGGCCCTCAGGCTCCGGGGGCGGTGATGGTGTCCAACGGCAGCCGCGTCTTCCTGTGCGCCTGCGCGCTCGCTCAGGGCGGGGCTGCGGGAGAGCATACTGCGCAGACTCAGTAGGGCTCTGCCGGTCACGTGATTGGAGTCCTTTTCGTTGTCTCTAGACATGGCTTTTCTACATCTAGTTTCTGAGATTTTCTTGTAGGTGCGTTTCTTATACACACGCCCACTGCAGGGTGACTAGGATCACTGATGAAAAGTCAGTACTTCTCCTTTTCGGACCACAAAGAAAAATTTGGGCCACACGTGCAGTTTAGATGGTCTGAATATTTGATTTCGAACTCCTGACCTTGAGCAATCCACCCGCCTCCTTGGCCTCCCAGAGTGCTGGGATTACAGGCGTGAGCCACCGTGCCCGGCCTGTCTGAATATTTGAAAAAGGCAAATAGCTGAGTCAGTGGCTCACTTTTTCCCCCCTTTAAACGTAAGTAACAAAAGAAGGAAATTAATGAAGAGTAATATTTAGCAAGGCGCCAGGATGACTTTTAGATACATTTGCTGAGATAAGTTTACCTTTCAAGTTATACATGGCCTTAGTTTTCTATTTGATGTAGACAGTAGTTCAAACAATGTTTACGAAGAGGTGTGTAAAGAAGTAAAGGTAGCAGCTAGAATCATATCTGAGAATGAGGTTGAGGAAGTGGGGAAAAAAAAAACCTCAAGTAAACAATGTGATCTTTAACTGACGAGTATAGACCATCCTGTTAGTGCAACTATCAGGCCTTATTGAGGTGTTAAAGTATGGAGAGCAGTTACTGAATGTCATGAATACTCATTTATTCCTGTAAAATTTAAATTGCCATGTGGAAAGGTTAAAATTCTGTAAATATTTAGTGAATGTTAGCCAGTGAGTAAAACATTGAAAACACAAAACTGATTTTCCTTTAAAAAATAAGGAAAATTTTATAGTGCCTCCATCACCTTTATTTGCAAAAGCCAAATTATGAGTGTGTATTAAAGCCACCAATAGCTTCTATGATTTTTTTTTTAGAGCCTGAAAAATCAACTACAAACTGAGCAACTTTATTTTTAGCATCACAGCTAACTTCCTTACATTGGGACACCAAAGTCCCCTCAAATAAAAGAAAACAGATGCCCAGGTTCTTTTAAAGTCTTTACATTTTGTATTCGTCAGTATATCATTGAGGGTATTAGTTTTATTCTTGTAAATGAAAATGTAGCACTTCATTTTCTAACATTAGTATTCTTTTTGATTTACTTACCTTATTAGCAGAGAGGGCTTTGACATTAAGCATTCTATGTGCTATAGAAAGAGAAACTCACTTCAGTGTGTTTTCAACCTCAAGGTTATAAATTTAGGAGAATCAAAGTAGAAAGAGCCAGTTGTGATGAGATGGACCCTTATTGTAACTTGCTGCCAAGACCAGTTGATTGTGAAGGAAGCGATTTATCTTTTCATTTAAGGTATAGTTAACCGTCTCTGGAAATTATCTTGGATTTGACATTTTCTTGAACAGGGACCAGATTCTGAATACAGTATAAACATAGGCAAGAATAGAAGAGTTAGCCAAAATATGAGACAGGCACAGATCCTTGGCAATTCTTAATTCCTCTGATAATATCACTGATCAGTAAATCAACATTGATTTTTCTCTGATGTCTACAACCTATCTGGAAATTCAGAATTCACTTCATTTTAATTTTTTTCTTTGGTTGTTAAAAATTCTGTAGCTTCTAACAATGAAAAGGCAACCAACCAATCATGGTTTGACATCCAACAGGACTTACTTTTTAATCTTTGTCATCTTAAATATTTCTCCATGTTGTTAATTTCCCTTGAATTGGTTCCCAGGGTACAAAAGATGTTAAGAGAAAATGTGCTGGAACCAATGTGCCTCATATAATGTTGTTAAAACCATTGGAATTGTGTTTTAAATTACATGATTTCAGTACTAATAGCATTCTTTTCTCCCAGAGACCTTGTTGTCTGTAAGCCCTGATAAAATAACTTTTCCAAATTGCTATAAGGAGTTTCCTTTTACACAGGAGAAAACAATTAGAACACCAGGGTGTTCTAATAATAAAAATAAAAATAAATCTATGTGGACTGTGGAAGCTAAGCAATGGAGTTCATTGTAGAAATGCAATATGTATATATATATATAAAAAGTATAATCTATATGCATATATGTATACACATAGATGTATGCAAATATACATATGCAGATTTCAGTTCTCATATAGTTACCATATCACTTAAATATTATTCTTTAATAAAATGCTGATTAATAGTTTAAAATTATTTCTTTTTTTTTTTTTGCGTTTACTATACCAAGGTGGTATGTTCAGTGTCTTACATTGCTTATTTTATTTAAAATTCACAACATTGCTATGATTGTTATTTTCATTTTAACAGATGAGAATATGGAGGCTTAAGGAAATTAAGGGTCTTGTCCATGGTCACATAGCTTATGAATATTAGAGTTGAGATTCTGACTCCAGTAATGTAAATCTAGTTCCAGAATCTGTACCCTGTCCCCTCATTTTTATTCTCTAAGTCTCCTTCTGGAAGGGCTCTGCTTTGTGACTGTCCTGGAATTGCGTAAAGAACACTGTTAAAGAAATCACAAGGTCTAGGGATGGTTCCCAGCTCCAGTTCTGGCTGTGTGTACTCCACTGTACTACTCTTTGACTTCATTTCTCACCTGTAAAATTAGGGTCTTTAACTAGGCATTGTAGCGTTGTTTCAAGTGGCGTTGGTCAAAAAGTCCATACTATATTCACAAGTGTTACTAAATACTTGGGAGAGTTGGAAGAGTTGTGAAATATAAAGTCAAATTGTGAATAAGGTTTAAACTGGGTAGAGACCCCTTGGGAGCATGTGTGGTGAAAAAGATTGAATGACACTCCTTGAGCACTGCTGAGCTGATAGAATTGAGTAAACAGCTACTGGTTTTTAAGAGTGAAGCTAGGTAACTGAGGAGTGGAGATGAGGAGAGTTAGGAAAGAAGAGCAAACAGTTAAATGTTATAAACTACCTTAGAGAAAAATAGCCCAGAGAGAGGATGACTTTGTTTTAAATGCAAAATGAAGGCAGAAGGACAAAATTCAGCCAGTTTTTAAAAATCACTGATACACACACACACACACACACACACACACACACACACACACATATATACGCACACACAAGTCCTCTCCAAGCTGTGGGAATGGGCAGGACACATTAGCTGTATGGCTAGATTTGCCTGTTTTGCATTCGTATTTGCTAAAGAATGACCTCAGTTCTCTGCAACCATCTCCCCAAAACCAAGTATTTCTTGGGCTTCCCCAGAATTTTCACATGTGTTCTGCAGCAGGCCTCTGCTGAGCTTTTGCTGTAGGGCGGTGGGCAGCTGCTTTGCATCTCTTTCATACTCTTCTCAGGCTGTGCTGCGGCTTCTCCAGAGCAAGGCTGCCTTGCCCCAGGTGCTTTTCCCAGCGCCCCCCAAGCTCCAGAGCTTTGGAGGTATTCGAATAGCTTGGCACTTTCTTCACTCTTCCTTATGGAGCACAAATGCACAAATGAGGACCACACCCTTTTCTCCAGAGGCATCAGACCTGGTCATTGAGGCCAGTCAGACACCTGGACTCCATTTCCCAGTCTGTCAGCTTCAACTTCAGATACCCAAACTCAAAATTTCCACAGGATCTTTTCCTTGATCACTTCTCTATGTAGATGTCTAGGGACCCTCTGCACCCTATTCCTGGTCATTCAGCATCTACTCCATGGGAAAAGGGGACAATTATGATTGATTGATTGATTGTTAAAGGTGTATAACAAATGCAAACTTGTTCTGGGAAAGAGAGCTTTCAGAAATGTTGTGTTGGACAGGAATGAATCAATGATATGTGTATACCTAAGATACACTGATGGATTCTGGAGAGATAACTAACTCTTGAACCCATACATTTCATGATGAATTACTGACCTTCTCTAAAGCCTCAGAATTTAGAATTAGGAGACAATGTAGAACCCTAGAGATCTAATACTTACCTGTGTTCTTCTGAGGAGGGAAGAGATTAAGTATACGATACACTTGGGTTTTGTGTGCATGTGTGTGTTTGTGTGCACGTGTGTAGCTTTAAGTCAATATTTCTTAGGCAAAGTCTTTGTACTCAAATCCATCATTAATTACTTGTGCATGAAACATGTGTGCATTGGCATTTAGATAATTCCCACTCCATTCCATTTTATATTACCCGAAATGAAAAATTTTGTAAAGCCTAAATTTTATGCAATAGCTTAGCATGGTGTTTGGCGACAAAGTAGTAGTGCAATACTTTTCTTTTAAACAAATAAATAAGTAAATGAGTACTTTTTTTAGATTTACAGAATCAAAATACCATAAGGACTTTAAATAGTAATACATTAGTAGTAGGCATGTGACTTGTAAGCTAGAATATAATATTTCTACTCTAGTCACCTTTTTAGGTCTCAGAATACAGGTGTATTTTTAGAAAGCTTAGAAGACATAAACTTTAAAATCAAACTGATTTTATTTTTCACTGGAAGTTTAACACTCAGATCATATAAGCTTCCAAGGAACAGAATTTTTGACTGTTTTTCTCAAGCACACATAACACTGTCCTGTACGGAGTAGGCACTCTATAAATATTTGTTGAATGAATGGCATTCCTAGTTGAATAAAACCACGATTGCATTGGTTCAAATGAATCCATTATGTAAGAATTTTATGCTTGCAGTTTTGTTTAAATGGCTAAAATTTTTTCATACTCTAAAGATCCTCAAATAAAAATTTTAGATGGTTGAAACCAACTGTCTTAGCATCATTTGACTATCCAGTAAAAAGACAAGTTAGGGAGGGAAGCAATTGATACTCTAGATAGTTAGGGGCTCCCAGGTGAGATTAAAAGGTAACAGTAACTTTCAGGAAGAAAAAGTTGAAAGTAGGCAGTTGACCCTTCAACAATGTAGGGCTAAGGGGCACCACACCCCTAACCCTAGATGTAATCAAATTAGATGCCTATTAGATATTAATAGATACTTTCTCTGCATCCATATGTGAGCAGCCAAGCCCTGCTGGAACAATCCTTTCATACTATCCATTTGTTATCACCCCCTCAAAGTGGCCTCAGTACAGCCTGACAGTCTTTCTATGTTTCTCTGATCAGTTTATTCTCCCTTTCCATGACTTTTCCCACATTACCCATTCTGTTCAATAGTTCAGCTCTACCCATCCCCCCCACCATGGGCACGACATCACTGCTGCTTTGGCAGGGATGACAGGAGCTATCATATTGGACCCTTCGTAAGAACTCTCTTCCATTATTGCAAACCTATGGGTATCTGTAACAATTACATCTTTTTTTTTATTTCAAGAAAATATGAGAGTACAAATATTTTCATTCCATTTAATATCTTTGCCTCTCCCTAGCAAGGGTTAGAGGTATGCCCTTCCCTCCACAATGCTCACCGCATCCCTCAGATGTGGGTCTACCCTCCAAACCTTTGAATCCCTGGTGAACACCACCACCATTTGAGCACCATAATGTTAGTCAGTCAGTACCAATTTGATGGCAAGTACATGTGGAACCCATTCTTCTGATCTTGTGTCACCTTACTTTGGATAATGGGCTTAAGCTCAATCCAGGATAATATAAGCGGTGCTAGCTCACTGTCATTTCTTAAAATTGAGTAATATTCCATTGTAAACATATACTAGATTTTAATAATGCACTCATGAATTGACGGGCACTTGGGTTGTTTCCACGTCCTTGCAATAGTGAATTGTGCTGCCATAAGCATTCGGGTGCAGATGTCTTTTTTATAGAATGTCTTATGCTCTTTTGGGTAGATTCCTAATAATACTATTGCTGGATCAAATGGTATTTCTATTTTTAGCTCTTTGAGGTATCTCCAAATACTTTTCTACAAAGGTTGCACTAATTTGCAGTCCCACCAGCAGTGTAAGAGTGTTCCTGTCACTTCACATCCTTGCCAGCATTTGTTGTTTTAGGATTTTTTGATAAAGGCCAATTTCACTGGGGTTAGGTGATATCTCATTGTGGTTTTGATTTGCATTTCTCTAAAGATTAGAGATTGTAACAATTACATCTTACTTTCTTTTCATCATGTAGAGAAACTGCCCTTCTTCATGATTTAGGCCATGTCTTCCATCTGTACTTTCGATCTCTGGAAACTTATACTGTCGTTCATCCCTCCTCTCTTACTTGGGTTGTTCTCATTGCATTTTAAATATGCAGGTATTTCAAAACTAAAAGGCCAAAATTCAAATCAGAGTCCAGAGTGCTAACCATGACACAATGGAACCACCACACTGCAGTTTAGATGCCTTTCTTTCTGTCTATTACACTGCCACATAGTTAGAGCCATTGGATTTTTTTTCCTTTTGTGCCATGCATTTTTCCACTTAAGTTGTTATTCCATCATATAAAACAAGACAAATGGTGTCCTGTATATTATTCCACCATCAACCTCTTGAAAGATAATGCAGCATGCTTATGTAACAGGAATTTGATACCCAGTTTTTTGTTCAGGAGGAAATTGTCTCTTTACTGCTCCTTTCCTTGGTTAAATGTGTTTATTATATAAGACCACTGACAGTTTTGAGTTACTAAATTTCTCTCCTTAAAATGACATGTCAGAATCTATATTTAAAGAAAAATAAGCTAAAAATGTGCTTCATGATAGCTTTATGATTATGAGTGTATGTATATATCCCAGTTTCACCAAATACCATTGATGTTTCCTGAGGCAAAGTACTCAAGTTTCTTACTTTCAGAAATGGACATAATAGTGCCTATTTCGTATCTTGTTGTGGGAATTAAATGAAGTAAAAATGTTTAGTGCAGTATCTGTATTATATAATGACTGCTAAATAACTGTGAAACCAAAAGAAAAAGAAAACAGTTCCAAATTAAGCATTTTCAGAAGAATCCCTATGGAATTTTTTGAAAAACTGCTACTTAAAGATAGCATTTCATTAAAGATAAGATTAAATATTTTAAGATATAGTTTTCTATATGATCTTTTGGGAATACAAGAAAATATAATTTGGGACTCATAAAAGGAAGACTATTTCTTGACTATGTTCCTTGTCACTGGAATGTTTAAGCAAAGGCCGGGGTGCCACCTGCAGGACCCATGCAGAGGGGAAGGTGGAACTAAGTGACCTCCACTTTCCTCAAGGTTCTATCCTGTGTTGTCATCGGAGCCAGGCCTATCATTTTGTTTCTTATCATTATCTTTGTCCTCAGAAAATTCTTACTATTCAGGCAATTGTAATACTACCTGGTTTTGTTTTGTTTTATTTTTATTTTTCTATTACAGTTTGCAAACTCAGAGCACAGGGCTGAAACAAAAGTCTAAGACCCAAAAGTGTTAGCTATGGTCTATTTCAGGCAGTTTGGGCAATTCCCTTGTTAATACTCAACCGCTAAAAGCACATCAAGTTGGTAACGGATCTAGAATGTAGCACCTGAAGATAATATGCAGAGCTGGAGAAGTGCTGGGAGGACTCGGAAGCTTAAGCTCTCAGCTTATCTGGAGAGGAAACCAGGAAACGTTTCAGCACTCATGCCTCGCCCTCAGTGCCTGCCTCTGTCTGCCTTACTGCCAATGTAGAACAAAGAGTAAAGAAATATGCTCACTTGAAATTTGCAGGAAAAAAACCCCTCAGATAAAAACAACTCAGGCACCATTGTTGTCCTGCTATTGTCCCATTGCAAATCAGTTTAATGTACATGGACAAACTCTGTATTAATGTCATCAAACATCTTGCCTCTTGAATATCTACAAAGTTTTGCCCTACAACCAAAATGAAACCAAAACAAATTTAAAAAATACTAGAGATACATGAGGGGTGGAGCAAGATGGTGGATGAGAAACACCGCCAGACAGAGTGTCTCTGCAAAAAAGACAGTTTCTAGAAGAAAGAAGCAAGCAGATGAGCATACATCAGACGAGGATCAGAAGCTGGGGTACCGGAGACTACGGAAGACCCCACAGGAGAAGGTTGTGGAGGAGAACTGGAAGAAAAGGCCTCCCAAGAAGCTCGGAGACCAGCGGCAAGGGTAGGTGGAGCTGTTAACTTTCCCCTCCCTTGCATCTTGGTCTGCTGGTGGGCTCCCCAGTGGGCAGAGAGACCTGCGGACACCAGTCCAGAGATGGCCGCTGCCAGTGAGCGGTAAGCCTGTAGCGGACACGACACCAGGCTCCCAACTCCCTTGGGGCACCTCTGTGTGCACAGACCCGAGCTGCGCAGCAGGCGCAATATTGCTACATTCTCCCCTCCCCTTTCCCTATCCGCGGCTGCAGAGAGCGACAATATAGCCACCAGCCAGAGGCATCTCCAGGGAATGGGACCTTCCCTTTTGGAGCCCTTCAGCTGACTGAAGGGAACTCAGACTGTGAGTTCCCTACCTGCCAGACCTCCCAGGTGCTGCTGGTATGGTGATTCCAGGAGAACGGGACAGACCCTGAGGCTGAGAGTCATCGACCCTGCTTGGGCTCCCATGGGTGAATTAGCACTGGCACTACTCTCCCTGGTGGGGTCAGGGATTGAATTCCGGGGCCCAGAGGTCATACCTGCGGACAAGATCCCATGCACCCAGGTCTGGCATTGCCCAGGGCACAGAAGAGATATTTGTGAATGAGCCTGCTAAGGTGTGTGTGCCTTTAAGGGCAGATCAGCATGCTTGAGGGCAACCCTCCTCCCAAGGTGGGGGGTGTGTGCCCAGCCCAGCTGGTGACCCTGTGCAGGGAACATCCTGGCCTGCATCATAGCCAGGGGAGACCTGGTGGCATGAGATCTAGCCTGCTGGCAGAAGCCCAGAAGGATCCACGGAGGTGGGAAGGGTGGAAAGGAGTGAGGCCTGCTCCAGATTGTGGGTCTGAGACAGCCCCACCCCCACACACAGACTTTCTGACTGAGTGGAGCCATTCCAGCCCCTCCCTGACAGCTTTATCCGGAAGCAGAGAATAGAACTTTGACCTCTGCTAATGGCATTGGTGGTGCCTGAGGGCAGGCTTACCCAACCCAGCTTGGCCCAGACTCACTCCCAGACCAGCCCTCACTGAGGGGGAGAAAATGACACACCTGGAAGTCCCAGGCCCCATCCACCACCTGAGGCACTAGAGTACCTCTCCAAAGGAACAACAGCTGGTTACAGAACCCAAAAAGAACAGTATAGCCTGCTCCTCCCAGCAAGTGCCACCTAGTGACATGGAGGACATTCTGCACACCATTTTCATGGCACTTACTGACTGATCATACAGGGAGTGGTCGAATCTCACCCATAAATACCACCTACTGGCTCAGAGACTAAACAGGGCGTGTCATTATCCAAACGAAAACCTAAAGGTAAGAAGCAACAACTGATCCAGATGGGAAGAAATCAGCAAAGGAATTCAGAAATATGAAAACTCAAATGGAAAGCACACCCCCAAAGAGGAACACCAGCCCCTTAGAAATGGATATCAACCAAAATCAGACCACTAAGATGACAGAAGAAGAATTTTGAGCATGGATCGTAAGAAAATTCAATGACTTGCAAGAAAAACTGGATAACCAACACAAAGAAAATGCAAAAAGGTTCTAGGGCCTGGAACAAAAATTCACTAAAGAAATTGAAATAATGGAGAAAAACCTAACCGAACTCCTGGAAATGAAGAATCAATTCAGGGAACTACAAAACACAGTGGAAAGCCTCAAGAACAGGGTAGATCAAACAGAAGAAAGAATCTCAGAGATTGAAGATAACACCTTCCAATTAAATCAGTCACAGAGATAAAGCAGAGAAACGAGAAAAGAGCAAACCCTACAAGAGATGTGGGATTATGTGAAGAAACCTAATATGAGGGTTATAGAGTTACCTGAAGGGGAAGAAGAAAGCACTCAAGGGTTGGAAAAGATATTTGAAAATATAATAGAGGAAAATTTCCCAGGCCTTGGTAAAAATCTTGATATACAAGTTCAAGAATCTCAAAGGACCCCTGGGAGATTCAATGCAAACAGGAAGACATCACGACATGCAGTCATCAGACTGACCAAAATATCAACTAAAGAGGCCCTTCAATGAGCTGTAAGATGAAAGAAGCAAGTAATATACAAAGGGAAGCCAATCCGAATAATGCCAGACTTCTCTACTGAAACTTTATAAGCAAGGAGAGACTGGGGCCCCATTCTCACTCTTCTGAAACAGAACAATGCCCAGCCTAGAATCTTATTCCCTGCAAAACTAGGTTTTGTATATGAAGGAAAACCCAAGACATTCTCAGATAAGCAAAGACTGAGAGAATTCACCAAGACCAGCCCTTCAAGAAGTACTCAAAACAGTGTTACCCACAGATCAGCACAATAAACACTCATGAATGTAAATCTACTCAAAAGGTAAATATCAAAGCCCAGAAACCACAATGGCTCAAGAGAGAATACAAAGTAACAAAGTTAAACCCAACATAATGAACAGAAATCTTCCCTACCTATCAGTTATCTCAATAAATGTGAATGGCTTGAACTCCCCACTCAAGAGACATAGGCTGGTCAAATGGATAAAAAAAAATACAAGCCAAGTATCTGCTGCCTTAAGGAAACACATCTAACTTGCAAAGATGCAGTTAGACTAAAGGTAAAGGGGTGGAGAACAATATTTCAAGCAAATGGAAGCCAAAAGAAAGCTGGCGTGGCAGTGCTGGTTACAGATAACTTAGTTTTTAAATAAAAAAAAGTAATAAAAGACAAAGAAGGTCACTATATAATAGTGAAGGGAACAGTTCAACAAGAAGACATAACAATTCTAAATATATATGCACCCAACCTAGGTGCACCCAGATTCATAAAGCAAACTCTACTTGATCCAAACAAATGGATAAACAGCAACACCATAATAGTCAGAGACTTTAACACCCCACTGACAGCATAGGACAGATCCTCCAAACATAAATCAACAAAGAAATAATGGACTTAAACAGAACTCTAGAACAAATGGGCCTGACTGACATTTACAGGAAATTCTACCCCAGAACCACTGAATATGCATTCTTCTCATAAGCTCATGGGTCATTCTCTAAGATTGACCATATCCTAGGACACAAAGCATGTCTCAAACAATTAAAAAAATAGAAATTATACCATGTATCTTTTCAGATCACAATGGAATAAAAGTATAAATCAACCCTAACAAGAACTCTCATTTCTACACAAAGTCATGGAAACTAAACAATCTTCTGCTGAATGATCACTTCATAAATGAGGAAATCAAGATGGAAAGCAAAAGATTCTTTGAACTAAATAACAAAGGAGACACAAGTTATCAAAACCTGTGAAACACAGCTAAAGCAGTCCTGAGAATTTATTTCCATAATGCCTATATCCAAAAGTCAAAAAGATCACAAATAGACAACATAATGAATCAACTCAAAGAGCTGAAAAAAGAAGAACAGACCAACCCCAAACCCAGTAGAAGAAGTGAAATCATTAAGATCAAATCAGAACTAAACGAAATCGACAACAGGGAACCCATATGAAAGATTAATAAAACAAAAATTGTTTCTTTGAAAACATAAACAAAATTGACACACCTTTGGCTACACTAATGAAAAGCAGAAAAGAAAAATTTCTAATGAGCTCATCAGGAACAATAAAGGAGAAATTACAACGGATGCCACAGAGATACAAGATATAATTCATGAATACTAAAAAAACCTCTATGCACACAAACTGGAAAATGTGGAGGAAATGGACAATTTCTTAGAAACACACAGCCTCCCCAGGCTCAACCAGGAAGAAATAGAATTCCTGAACAGACCACTATCAAGTACTGAAATTGAAACAGCAATAAAAAACCTTCCTAAAAATAAAAGTCCTGGACCAGATGGTTTCACACCCAAATTTTGCCGCACCTACAAAGAAGAACTGGTGCCTATCCTGCAGAAATTATTCCACAACATCAAGAAGGATGGAAATCTCCCCAACACATTTTATGAAATGAACATAACCATGATACCAAAACCAGAAAAGGATGCAACAATAAAAAAAAAAACCACAGACCAATATCCATTATGAACATAGATGCAAAAATTCTATACAAAACTCTAGCCAATCGAATCCAGGTGCTTGTCAAGAAAATAATCCATCACAACCATGTGGGCTTCATCCCAGGGATGCAGGGATGGTTTAACATATGCAAATCTATATACGTAATTCACCATGTAAACAGAAGCAAAATCAAAGACCATATGATACTCTCAACAGATGCAGAAAAACCATGTGACAAAATTCAACACCCTTTTATGATACGAATGCTCAACAAAAAAGGCATAGATGGGGCTTACCTAAAAGTGATACAAACCATATATGACAAACCCACAGCCAATATCATACTGAATGGGGGAAAATTGAAAGCATTCCCACTTAAAACCAGAACAAGACAAGGCTGCCCACTATCTCCACTTCTATTCAACACAGTGCTAGAAGTCCTCCCTACAGCAGTCAGACAAGAGAGCGGAATTAAGGGCGTCCAAATGGGAGCAGAAGAGATCACATTCTCACTCTTCGCTGATGACATGATATTATACCTAGAAAACCCCAAGGATTCAACCAAGAGACTCCTTGATCTGATAAATGAATTTGGTAAAGCCTCAGGATACAAAAATCAATACACAGAAATCAGAGGCATTCATATACGCCAACAACAGTCAAAGTGAGAACCAACTCAAAGACTCAATTCCCTTCAAAATAGCAACAAAGAAAATAAAGTACCTTGGAATATATTTAACTAAGGAGGTAAAAGACCTCTACAGGGATAACTATGAAACACTGAAGAAGGAAATAGCAGAGGACGTAAACAGATGGAAGAATATACCATGCTCATTGGTTGGCAGAATCAATATTGTTAAAATGTCTATACTACCCAAAGTGACCTACAGAGTCAACACAATCCCTATCAAAATACCATCATCATTTTTCACAGATATAGAAAAAATAATTTTACGCTTCATATGGAACCAGAGAAGACCCTGTATAGCAAAATCAATCCTAGGCAATAAAAACAAAATAGGAGGTATCAATTTACCAGACTTCAAACTATACTACAAGGCTATAGTCATTAAAACAGCTTTTTATTGGCACAATAACAGGGACATTGACCAGTGGATCAGAACAGAGAACCCAGATATAAAACCATCCTCATATAGCCAGCTAATCTTCAACAAAGCAGACAAAAACATATACTGGGGAAAAGAATCCTTATTCAATAAATGGTGCTGGGAAAACTGGATAGCCACATGTAGAAGACTGAAACAAGACCCACACCTTTCACCTCTCACAAAAATTAACTCACGCTGGGTAACAGACTTGAACCTTAAATGTGAAACTATTAGAATGCTAGAGGAAAATGTTGGAAATACTCTTCTAGACATTGGCCTAGGCAAAGAATTTATGAAGACCCCAAAGGCAATCACAACACCAACAAAAATAAACAAATGGGACCTAATGAAATTTAAAAGCTTCTGCACAGCCAAAGAAACTGTCAAGAGAGCAAACAGACAACCCACAGAATGGGAGAAAATTTTTGCAAGCTACACATCTGATAAAGGGCTAATAACTAGAATCAATTTAGAACTCAGGAAAATCAGCAAGAAAAAAATCAAACAACCCTATCAAAAAATGGGCAAAGGACATGAACAAAAACTTCTCAAAAGAAGACAGAATAATGGCCAACAAAGATATGAAAAAATGTTCAACATCTCTAATCATCAGGGATATGCAAATCAAAACCACAATGAGATATCACTTAACTCCAGTGAGAATGGCCTTTATCAAAAAGTCCCCAAACAATAAATGCTGGCATGGATGCGGAGAGAGAGGAACACTCCTACACTGCTGGTAGGACTGCAAACTAGTTCAACCTCTGTGGAATGCAATATGGAGATACCTCAAAGCAATATGAGTAGATCTACCATTTGATCCAGCAATTCCACTACTGGGCATCTACCCAAAAGATCAAAAAAGACTTTATGAAAAAGACACCTGCACTCGAATGTTTATAGCAGCACAATTGACAATTGCAAAGCTATGGAAACAACCCAAGTGCCCATCAATTCATGAGTGGATTAATAAAATGTGGTATATGTATACCATCGAATATTACTCAGCTTTAAGAAACAATGGTGATATAGCACCTCTTGTATATTCCTGGATACAGCTGGAACCCATTCTACTAAGTGAAGTATCTCAAGAATGGAAAAACAAGCACCACATATACTCATCAGCAAATTGGTATTAACTGATCAACACCTCAGTGGACATATAGGAATAACATTTATTGGGTGTTGGGCAGGTGGGAGGGGGGAGAGAGGGGGATAGGTATATAAAAACACAATGTGTGAGATGTGCAACACTTAGGGATGGTCACGCTTGAAGCACTGACTGGAGGGAGGGGGGACATGGACAAAATACGTAACCTTAACACTTGTACCCCCATATTATGCTAAAATAAAAAAAATACTAGAAACACCTTATATTCCTAATGACATTTTACTGAGGAAAAGGTTACACGAACAGGAAAATTTCTAACTTTAAGAGAGTTGCAGAGTCATTTTTCAGTCCTGTGGTTCTTCACTTTTGCCAGTGAAAGGGAGACAGAGTTATCATTAGGGACAAACCTAAGAATGGATCTCATCAAGGACAACAAAAAACTATCTTCTTAAGTTTCTGAAGAGTGGTTTTTACCCATGAGATCAGACTGGTGACCCTTTTACTTTTAATAGCTAGGCGGATAAGCTGGGTAAGCATCGTATCTGGGAGGAACGGAGGAATACTCTGGTGGCAAGGGGTTGTTTGCATACACAGTGGGAGCTGGAATAACCAGGACGGCCTAGAAAGAGTGAATAAAAACAAGAAATATCGTTACTACAACCCTAATGAGGTTCCCTTGGTCCCATCAAAGTCAAGGACATAGACCACTCTGGTAAGCCTATAGTGGGGATATAGCAGACACAGTCTGTATTTTCAAGCACGTATTCAGATTATTTTACAGAGAAGAGACCTAACTCACCCTACTGGTGTTGGAGATTATTTTCTGGGCAAAATGGGCGGTGGCACAAGCTATGCACAACTCCAGGACAGAGAAGATCATCAACATGGCTGAAATGCCTTTTCCAGAAACCTGAAACCAGAAATAAACACAGTGGATTTTGGGCTAATCAGGAGGGCCTCACACGGTTTTCAAAAAGTTATTGACTCATCAAATGTGCTATTGTTCATATTCAACTTGTTCCATGATTACTCCTCCATTATCATCAAATGCTTATCACAAGGGAATGGGAATTTATTTTAGATTTTTTAAAAATACCAGGAGACATTCCTTTTGGCAAGCAGACTATTTCACTTAAAAATATTAGAAAGGTGGTAGATTTTTTTCCTCTGTAGTGGCCTCTTTGTCTTTATTAAAATGTTACCCACTCATTGAAAAAAAAATCACTCAATATAGAAACCAACTAATCATTCCAAATGCCAAAGTTAATATTTGATGATCGTTATACTAATCTCTCTGGATAGGCAAAAAGGCAGATGCGTGGAAAGATAGCACAAGAGAGGACAAGAAAAGACAGCAAGAGAGAAACATTCTGCAACAATGGAACCATGTTATTCCTATTTTAAAACAAAAGTATTAAGTTTACTTGAATCCTGTACATGCCTTCTATTTGAATGAACACAGTGCAGGTGAATTTTCCTGGGTTCACACTTCCGCTGGGTCCAATTTGTCTTTCTTGTTTCCTTCTGCAACTTTAGTGCTAAATATTCTTTCACGTCCACTTTTCTGAATGTTAATCATGCGGCTGTCGCCCGGGGAGAGAGAGCTCAGCAAGCATTAAGCACAGTTCTTGCTGGTGAACATGAACTTTGCTTTCTCTTCTGAGGATCTGCAAATGCCTGATACCAAGGCCTGCTCCATGACTGGAGGCAGATTCTGTTCCTGTGGATTTCTGCTCGTTCCCCGATGTCAGCAACGTGCACTGGAAGGGGGTGCCCTTTCCTACTTCTCTTGAGGTTGTGGGTGTGACACACAGGCTTCCTCCACGGAGGATTTGCTTCCTCCTTTCTCTGAATTGACTGCTCTCCCCCTCAGTTTTCTTAGCTCCACATTGGAGAGTGTTAGCGATACTTCTCTGTATGTTTTGGCATCCCTGTTTCCTCAGTCTTGTTTCTGGGGAAATGAGAGCCAGGGCTGCGAGCTGTTTCCTTCTGCCACCTTGAGTCACATTGGAGACATTTGTTTCTCTACTTGGATGCCAGTATAAAATCTGTTTTTTGAATAATTTTTGTTCTTTTGTTCACCGTCTTAAAGGATGGATTCTGTGTTCTTGCTTCACTCTGCCTTAGTCAACAAGAGGCCCTCTTACCTATTCTTGCCTCCTAATCAGCTTCATACTGCCAAAAGAATGGTCCCTTCAAAACCCAAATGTGATCATTCCTGTTTCATGCTTAAAACTTGTCTGTGTCTTTAACAAAGAACAATCTTAGGCCGGGCGCGGTGGCTCACGCCTGTAATCCTAGCGCTCTGGGAGGCTGAGGCGGGAGGATTGCTAGAGCTCCAGAGCTTAAGACCAGCCTGAGCAAGAGCAAGACCCTGTCTCTACTATAAATAGAAAGAAATTAGCGAAACAACAAAAAATAGAAAAAAATTAGCCAGGCATAGTGGCGCCTGCATGTAGTCCCAGCTACCTGGGAGGCTGAGGCAGGAGGATCGCTTGAGCCCAGGAGTTTGAGGTTGCTGTGAGCTAGGCTGATGTCACGGCACTCTAGCCCAGGCAAAAGTGAGACTCTGTCTCAAAAAAAAAAAAAAAAAAAAAAAAAAAGACTTAAAAACAAAACAAAATAAAACAAAATGAACAATCTCAGAGCCTAGTGGAAAATGAGACTGCCAGCTACTTCAAACTATTGACACCTCAAAGAACAGACCCTAGTTAAGATCCTACCAGTGATTGAAATCAGGATTCCAGGACCTTTTAGTTGAGAAGCAAGTGGCTTTTTAACATGGCTACTTTGAGATCCAGTGGAATGGAATTACTTACATAGCACTGAATGAACTAAAAAGGGAAAGGTTATTGTGGTTATTTGTTAAAAATAGTGTTGATACTGTCTTAATATTCTCCTTTCTAGACATAAAAGGGAGTCATTCTAGTTCTTTCTTAAGATATATGTAGCCCACAGCAATTTAATAAGCTCTGCTTTTTTAAACTTAAAAAAACCCCCTCAAAAAACCAAATCCCCCCAAAAAACAAAAGCAAACAAATAATAAAAAAAAAAAAAACCCTCTTCGGTGGCTTTCTATTGCTCAGAATAAAGACAAAAAAATCCCTAACATGGCCACGGGGCAGGATGAACCCTCCTTTCCAACCTCATGTTATAGCATGTTCCTCCATTCTTTATAGGTAGTAAGAATTCCGGCCCTCAGACCACCCACTTCCTCTTAAGGTCAGAGTCCTGCTTGGCCTGTGTAATGATAACGAATAGACGATTCTGTTGTATGAGCACATTCAGAGGCATGTGCTTCGCTTTGTGTTTGCTTCATTCTTTGGGCCTCTCTAGTAAACACTGGATGTCCTTGTCACTGCCATTTTCCTCTCATCTCATTCTTACCTAAAATAAAAAGCCACTCAATAACTTGACTATATCCTTAATACATAATTTCAAAAATCTTTGGAAAATATTTTTCTGGGCAATTTTAGGAGTCTTGGAGGCCTATCTAAACCCTTCCTCGTTGTTTACATGATGAATAGTGAGGTGGACCAATGAGGGATGCCGTTTCTGCCTAGTCTATCTGTAGAGGTAACTCTCCCACTTTGCTCAATAGTCCTAGAGACGATGTGACTAGCGGTAGAGCTGGAATAGCAAAAGATTTTCCACTAGAGCTGGTGCACAGTAATAAAAGACAAAAAAGATAGACCCACTCTATGGGAGTGGAAAGAGAGCAGGCATGTGGTAGATCGTGGACGCTTACCACTGTCCAATAGCTTTGGCCATCTATAACATTGCTGCTTATATCCGTCAGCAACAGAATCACTCCATTAATGGCAAAGATACAACTAATAATATTCATTCCCAGGCTGCTTTTTATCTAGTGGAAATGACAAGAAAAATAAATTAGGATAATAATATAGGATCCTTGAAATTAAATGGAATAAGTATCAATCAGATGTCATGGCTCTTAACCTTGGAAATCTTGAAACAATTTTTTGAGTTGAAATGATGTTGTTTTCTGCCCTTCTGGGTAGTTACCATAAACATTACTCTGTGTGCAGTCTAGGTGTAGGGTACTTCTAAAAAGCTGTACAAAAATGTAAAGCAGGAGTTCATTTATTCCATTTGTTTAAAAGCCTCATACACAATAACAACTACGTTTATTTATAAAAACAGTAAAAGAACAAATATACTTTTCATGAGCATTTTTCTGTAATAGGTGCGGCTGTTAAATTATTTAAATACATTATTTCGTTTAACTCTTACAGCCATTGTATGAGGTAGTCTGATGGCATCTGATTTTATAGATAGGAAAATATATAGACATAACAGTTTTGCTGATAAATTTAGGAATTAATGAACACCCTGAAGTCTCTCAAAGGATTAGGTAAAGAACCCCAAATTTAGAAGGAGAAACTCTTTGGGCATTTGTAGGTAGAGGTATGGGTGAGTACCTCAGTTTCTTATACAGCAGAATAATTGTGAAACCAACTCCTAAGCTGACTTGCTATGGGCGGCACAGTTAAAGTTCTTTAGGATGTGTTACTGAGTCAGCATGCCTTAGGGTCTCCTGAAGCCCTCTAAATAGATCTTAGAAAAATTGCCTTAAGTAAGTTTCAGTGCTTGTCTTCTCCAAAAGGACAGTCTATGCTTGGACAATTTTGGTTAGAGGGAAGGACCCATGAAGGATGCAGAAGAAGGGTGTTTTATGTATTGTTATTGGATTACAACAGGATTTGGTTAATCAGGATTAGGCTGATTTTATGCTATTTTAATTTAATTTAATTATTTTGTTTTTGCTTTGTCTAGAAGAACATGAGCCACACAATTTTGTGTTCACGTTTCCCCATTCTTTCCTGTTCTGTTGGAGTACATATAACCTTCAGAACACCTCTGCTCTGGTTGGCTCTAGTTCCGGGCAAATCATTTTCTTCCTTGTGGTGTAGACCAGAAAATTGGAATAGGTGGGGTGCTATGACTGAGAGAATTGAAAGCCTTGTCTCAGTGACTGTTTTTATAAACTCTTCTTCTGGAACAAACTAGATGCTTTTAATGGTGATTTAGAGAATTGTAAAACAGTCTGTGGCCATAACCACCCTGAATATACCCGATCTCGTCTGATCTCAGAAGCTAAGAAGGGTTGGGCCTGGTTATTACTTGGATGGGAGAATTGTAAAACAAAAACCCAACCTGAATAAGAACAGGAGACATGCACAAATGAAAAATAAAAATACAAGGCAGAGCTGAGAAATGGCAAAGGAACAGGAAAGATTTTGTTACTGAAGTGGCAAGTAGGTATGTCCTGGCTCCTGCCTTCTTCTTTGCACTTCCCCGTATGTGATCTGAATGAACCAGGGAGATTTTTAGGTTAAAGCTTAAACGAGCCTTATCTTTACTGCTTCCCACCCTTGTGAGTTCAAGTGGTAGGACGTGACCACTGCTGTTTCTGAGTCGTAAATTGCGTGGACCGTTCCCGCAATCCAACACACAGACCATGAGGGCAGCCAACACATGTTTTGGGAAATGTGCTCCCATTCCCATTTTCTAAATCTGCCTGTTCATTTTTCCTCCCCAATCAATTAAACTAATCTTTGAAGAGGTTTAAAAAGTAGAAACATTTTAACTTACCAGACAAGAGGAAGTCTCCTTGGTTGCCGATATAGACAGAGAGCCAGAAATAATGAACTGTAGAATAAGACAAATTTGTGAAACAATGAGTTCGCTGGTTATACCCAGGAACTTTTCTTTATCTGAAAATTTGGTCTATTTATATTCATCTAGTTTCCCTCTTACAATTTCTTCTTTTGCTTCTCAGTTTTCTAGAGTAACAGGGATATGTCCTTGACTTTTTTTTTTTTTTAATTTTTTCTCCTTATAAAGAACTCCTCGTGTAAGCTTTCCTTGTTCTGATGATTCCTGAGCCTACTGCTTAATCTCTTCTTGTTATCAATTGCATATTTTCAATCACGTTTCCAGTTACCTCCTTTGCTACTCTCCACGCAACACATACATTTCCATCTCAAATGTAACAGGGAACTAACATTTTGGCTTGCCGATTACTTGATCAGAGTAAACTTTAGGGTATAGGCTTAAACTCCTAGTTAAAATGGGGAGTATGTTTCTCCTATTTTATACCCAGTCGGAGCTGTTATTTCTCTAAATTCTCCAGCCCTCGGATGTAGGGCTTATCACGAAATGAGCTAGAAACTCAGACTTGTGGGGGGAGGGGGGGAAAGGGCATTTATTGAAACCTTAAAATTTGTACCCCCATAATATGCCAAAATAAAAAAAATTTTTGTTTCTGAAAGGACCTAGTGTATGTTTTGGATATAGAAAAAAAAAAAAAAAAGAAAAAAGAAATGAGTTGTGACGATGCTGGAGATACCTATGCTTTGTGATCTGAGAAGGAGAGGTGTTCTAGCAAACTACTCACACAGAGGCCACCCCAGAATGGATATCCACCAATGAAAGTAATAGAGATAAAACCCAAATTTTGTCCATATGAGAACCGTAGTAAACCCAAAATAATTCCGAAACCAATCTGCATCAATCCAATCACGATCTGGATTGCCTGAAAAAAAGAAAACAGCCCTTTTAAAATGACTTCTTCACTTCCAGGCCTATGAAACGTTACTATCATTGCTGCTCCTGTTTATTTATTGTCAACTTTCCCAAGATCCACGGGTGTCATTTGGGCGTGCGTTAGAAGCAGGAGGTGGGCCGCGAGGATTTCAACATGCACCGCTAGAATAACAGAGGCGGGGGCGTTGGGCGCTAGGACCTCAGCATAAGGTCTAGTTTGAGATGTTTGGGGAGACTAGCTGGGGTGGCCCAAGG
Organism: Microcebus murinus; assembly: GCF_040939455.1. NCBI lineage: Eukaryota > Metazoa > Chordata > Mammalia > Primates > Cheirogaleidae > Microcebus > Microcebus murinus. The sequence continues at coordinate 15,149,443 of NC_134107.1, forward strand.
AGTGCTCTTCTGAAACCGCAACTGCCTAGGCATGCGTTAGAATTTCCTGAGAGCTTCTAAAAGACTGTTAGAAAGAAGAAAACATTCTGTGACTTTAGTGGCTGTCTTGTTCAAATGAATCAATTCTCTGCTTGGTTAATACCAGTTATGGGCAAAGGAATCAGTGAAGACAAAATCATCTACTGGGAATTAATTATGTGCTTGATGATGTTCCAAATACATTTATTGTTTCATGTAATTCTCTCCCAAACTGGATGGAGACACAGAGACCTAAAGAAATTAGGTGTCCAACGTCCCAAATACTAAGGGGAAGATCTGTGAAGTTACTGTAGCAAATGGACGCCAGAGCTCACCATCTGCCTGGGGAGTACAGAGCTCTTCAGTGCTGCCTTCTCTCAGGCTCAGCTCCGCCTCTTCCGTGAAGTCTTCCCGATTACACCCGTCAAATCCGCCCTATCTTTTTTTTTTTTTTATGTCAGCAATTACAGGTATACCAATATTTAGGTTACATAAATTGCCTTTGCCCCACCTGAGTCAGACCTTCAAGCGTGTCCATCCCCTAGACGGTGCACACCGCACCCATTAGGTGTGAATATACCCATCCCCTCCTCTCCCTCCCACCTGCCTGACACCCGATACATATTATTACTATATGTGAACTTAAGTGTTGATCAGTTAATAGCAATTTGCTGGTGAGTACATGTGGTGTTTGTTTTTCTATTCTTGTGATATCTCATTTAGTAGAATGGGCTCCAGCTCTATACAGGATAATACAAGAGGAGCTAGATCACCATTGTTTTTTTGTGGTACCCTGTCTTTTTTCATTCTAAATTTCTGTTGCATCTCATGATATATAATACACCTTCATACTTGGTTTTATACTCATTTATATTGTTCATTTTCTTTAAAACTGCAGGTATGAAATCATTTTCTTACCAGTCAAGAGACACATAACCAAAGATAAGGAATATATATCTTTTACTTCCTTGTACCTCTTATGGCACCTTCCCTAATCCTAGATAAGCATAGATTTCTAATAAATACAGCTGCCAGATTGCTGTAAAAGTTCTTCTTGATTGCAGATTTTCATTTTTTCATCAAAAAAATACTTCATTTTTTTCCCGACACTTATGTTTTATCTATCCAGGAAGACTGCAAATACAAAGATTGCTGTGTTAATTTTTTCAATAAATATCTACTGAGTACAATTAAATTGAATTAAAATTAGAATTGAATTAGAATTGAATTAAAATTTTAAAAACCAGTTTCATAAATAATACTGAGATTAATTTTTTTGAATAATGAAGTGCTTTGAGATTCTGATAAAAGTTATGAACTTTTCTCCCTAAAAAATTATTCTTGTACATTCATGCGCATGTTGCATATAGCTTCAGAGTGGTGGTGGGCCTCTTTTAGCCAGTCTCACTTGAAGAACTGCATTAGTCTTTCTATGTGATTTTTTACAAGCTCTTCTCCAGAGCAGCAATTCAGTCATCTGGTTGCGGACTTTCCTTCCTCATCCTTGCTGTCATCTTGATGAGGGGCAGTTAGATCTTGGATTCATACCAGCCTTCTTGTCTCCTCCTACAGCCCTGGCAGTAGGGCCATTTATTGATCAAAATTGCCTATAGGACAGAGTGAAAAATTTGGACACATAATTTGCCTGCATTTTTGGCCACACAACCACTGTAAGTCCTGAGTTGACTGGTGCACATGCTCCACATCCTGCCACCTGTGGCCCCTGCACTGTTGTGGTGACTGGGGGCTGCTAATGGCATGGATGTATACAATCTTCAGAGAGAGGAAGTAGCTTCTGCCAACTGGAGCTTTTAAAAAACAAAACCTCACTTATCCTTTGAAAATATTTTTATTACACACCTCTTCTGTACCAGGCAGCATGCGCCAGTGGCTCCTCCTTCCACTCAGTAAAAGCAAAGTCTCGGGCTCGCCAGGCCTCCCCAAATCTGCCCCTGCCACCCTCCTCTGCCCTCCGGCCACCTGCCCCCTCCCTTGCTCATTCCATTCTACTTTATTGGCCTCCTCCCTGTTCTTCAAACACGTCACACACATTTTCATCTAAAGACCTTTATACCGGTTGTTCCCTTTTGCCTTGATAGCTGCATGACTCACTCCTAACTTCATGCCTTTGAGCCCACGTCAACCGACTTGAACTTGCTACTCCCTCACTTCCTGGTACTTCATATCCTTTTTCCACTTCTTTATTCTCCCTGTATCGTTTAACACCATCTAACACACTGTGTACTTCACTTCTGCATTGTGTGTCCAGTCTGATTTCCCCCACTAGGTTTTAAGTTCTGTGAGGACAGACATTGTTCCTGTGTAGCGCTCTTTAATGTTTCCAACACCTGTGGTCTGTGTGGGGTCAGCTGTGTGCGCTGGTTTGTCCCATTTGCTCAACTGGAGCAGGCAGTGTCTTCTGACGGTGGCCAGGAATCCAGAGAGCTGCCTCCACGGCTTAGATGGGCTGCTGGAGGGGAACTGATGCTCATTTTTACTTTCCTAAAACATCAACCTTGAAATAGGTAGTAAGTCGGCCAGAAGAGTTTCTGGGACATAATAGGCACTGAATATAATCTACGGAGTGATCTAACGGAGAAGTTGGAGCTGCACGTAACCGAGAGATTTAACACAATTTGGTGGAATTACATTAGTGGTATGAATGAGGTATCTGCAAAGCACAGCAAAGGGACTAACGGTTCCTCCTAAGCAGGTGGAATCTTCACCTACAAGTAGGGTGCATTTTTACAATGCCTACAGAAACAAGGTGTTCAAAGTACCCTTTGTAGAAGCAAGGTGACAGTTAAGTGATAGTATCTCCAAGGGTACTAGTGGTGCACAGCAGAGAGAATGCCCCCTAATTCTTTCACACTCAGCCTTCCCCAGACTGCCCATTTGTAGTTTCTTCCCTTTTAAGGCAGCCATCAGTATTTATTTTAATATGAATTCACCTGTATACAAATGCTGGGCTTGTAGCCAATCCAGAGACAGCATTGAGGTTGTATAAAAAGTCCTTTGCCAGAAGTGAAATCAAGCTAGAAGTAGTGGTGCTCTTATCATGTCAAAATTACCAAATCTTCATGCTGACAGTAAAGGCCCCCGTCACCTGTTAGATTCTTACTTGAATCTAAAATAAAATGAACTTGATCTATATGTGGACTGTTTCTACCTAAACGAGATACGGTTTCCTGAATAACGTTCAGGCTTTTTAATAATTGGTTAGCATTCTTTCCACCAATAGTTTATAGGTACAAGAAAATCTTTCAAATGTATAATTAAAATTCTGATAGTAAACAGACTTACCGCTAGTGTCTTTGCTTCTTCTCTAAAGTTTGTTGCCACTCTTTCCATAGATGGATTTGTCATTTGTGTATTTCCTTGACCCAGCTGACTGCCAGCAAAGGTGCCTGAAGATATGGTGAAGGGAGGTTGGTCCCCCTGAGCTTGGTTTCCTTGGTTTATTGAACCCAGAGGCTGAGGCTGTTGAAACCTAGGAGCCACAAAGCTGCTTGCTGTGTAAGGGTTGGGTATGGTTTCACGAAATCCATGGTGGCTTGTTGGCTGGGATGACATCATTGTGTCCTAAGTATTACAAAACATATCAAAGTGATGTATTCACCCAGAAAAGAAACCAAAGAAACTCTTGTTAAATGTCAATTATCTATGCAGAAGGAAGAGAGCAAGTGAGCAGATAATGAGCAATGACAACTGATATAAACATGATTCTCATTTGACTTTGGAATGAGAATCCTATATATCCTGTGATGTGGAGGAAGTGAAGGAGGGGAAGATGGGAATATATTTATTTCCCTATTTTCATTTGGTTTACAAAGTATGTACATATATGCGTGTGTGTATGTCCTCCCTGAATTCGTAGTACCTAGAGGACAACAGGAAGAAAGGACTGTGGTAGGCAGAATAATAACCCACCCCCACCCCGCCAAAAATGTCTACATTCTAATCCAGGAAGCTGTGAATATGTTAGGCTACATGGCAAAGGGGAATTAAGGTGGCAGGTGCAATTAAGCTTGCTTATTAGCTGCTGATCTTAAAATAGGGAGATTGTCTTGGATTATGGGTGGGCCCAATGTAATCACAAGGGTCCATAAAAGTAGAAGAGAGAGATAGAAGAAAATCAGAGAAAGAGAAGCTAAGATGGAAGTAGGGCTGGAGAGACGCTATGCTGGTGGCTTGGAAGACAGAGGAAGGCATCCATGAACAAAAGAATATGTGAGGCTGCTAGAAGCTGGATAAAAAAAGGACACAGATCCTTCCTTAGAGCCTCCAGAAAGGAACTTAGCTCTCTGCTGACACTTGGTCTTAGTTGTGTAAAGGTGGTGTTGGATTTCTGACCTATAGAACTGTCAGATGAAAAAATATGTTGTTGTAAGTCACTAAGTTTGTGGTGATTTGTTACAGCAACAAATAGAAAACTAATACAGGAGTCAATTATACAGTTGGATGGCAAGGAGAGCAGTCCAAGAGGAAAAGTAATAATTTAGTAATTGGAAAAGTACACAGTTCATATATGGCCACTTAAGTTAATTCTCTTGTTATTTTTTAAGAAAATTACTCTTGAGATTTCTCACTCATTTCTGTCCTTCTGGAAGTGTAGAGCATCTCGGACTCCATGTGGCCTAGGGAAATTTTGTTGGAAGTAAACCAGCATAACTAGTTATGGACAAGAATCACTATTAATCTTTGAAAAAACTTATGACACTTAAAAACATTAGTCTTTGGTATCCTTAGATTCCTTTTGTTGAGACCTTATCCCTAGATCATTTTCTTGAATATCAAGAAAGTAGGAGTGATGAATGCCCTCATCCTTGGCATGAAGTATGAATAATATGAATAACCTGCCGGAACATTGCACACTGGTGTTTTAACAGGGACACTTATTCAGATCCTGTACTCATAGAGTCCTGAAATTTCACAGTAGGAAAGAACCTTTCCAAATTATCCTGTCTCATTCCCCTGGGTTTACAGATGTGAAATTGAAGCTGAGACGAGTTAAATGACGTGCTCGAGGTTATATAGAAAATGTGTGGCACAGCTAGGACTTGAAAATAGGACTTTTTACTGTTGGTTCAGAGTTTCTGACTTCAACTACACAGCTTCACTGTGAACGCTTGCAGCTTGTCTTCCAGGCCAGCCTTGGTGACACGGCATTGTCTCTGCTCCTACCACTACCCAACTACAAAACTGCTGTCTTCTGATGCCGTGGAGAGGGTGTTACAAATAAAGTTGATGACTTCTCAGTGATTCAGTAATTAACTTAGTAAGGCCTCTCCCTGGCAAACTTGGAGGGAGCTGTCTAGAGAGCTAATATTTATTAAACACTTACTGTAGGCACAGTGGGGGCTGTATATTGTCATGTGTAGGAGTGTGAACTTAGGGTTAGAATCCTGATTCTGACACCAGCTATATGTCTTTGGCAAGTTTGTTAACCTATCTTTGCCTTTGTTTTCTGTTTATAAAATGAGGCAAATCAGAGTACCTTCCTTATAGGATTCCTTTGAGCATTATTCTAAGCAAAGTGCTTAGAATAGTTCCTGTGACGGCTACCCAGGTTGGCTCTATCATTGCTGTGTTAAGTTTGTGGGACACATTTTCTCTCTTGCTCTTTACAGAACCCAGTGAAGTAGGTTTTATACTAATGTTATCCCTATTTCACAATGAAAGAATTGAATCCTGAATCTATGCTCATAACCCTTACCTTAAATCACTGGGGTAATGCAAATCAAAACCACAATGAGATATCACCAAACTCCAGTGAAAATGGCCTTTATTAAAAGGTCCAAAACAACAAATGCTGGCATGGATGTGGAGAGATTGGAACACTCTTACACTGCTGGTGGGACTGCAAATTAGTATAACCCCCTTGGAAAGTAATTTGGAGATATCTCAAAGAGCTAAAAATAGAAATGCTATTTAAGCCAGCAATCCAACTTCTAGGCATCTACCCAAAGGAAAAAAAGACGTTCTATAATAAAGACATCTGCACTCAAGTGTTTATGGCAGCACAGTTCACAATTGCAAAGATGTGGAAACAACCCAAGGGCCCTTCAATCTATGAGTGGATTAATCAAATGTGGTATATGTATACCATGGAATGCTACTCAACTACAAAAAACAATGGTGAGCTAGCATCTCTTATATTATCCTGGATAGACCTTGAGCCCATCCTTCGAAATGAGGTATCACAAGAATGGAAAAACAATCACCACATGTATTCTCCATCAAATCGGCACTAACCGATCAACACTAAGGTGCTCACATGGTAGTAATATTCACTGGGTGTCGATCAGGTGGGAGGGGGATGGTGAGGGTGTGTAAACTCACAATTAGTTGCAGAGTGTACTATATGGGGGAAGGGCATGCTCATAGCCTTGGCTTGGGCAAGGCAAAGGCATCATATGTAACCAAATGTTTGTACTCTCATAATATTCTAAAAAAAAAAAAAAAAGATGCTAGTTACCACTGAAAATGGCCGAAAACTCAATGAAAAGGGAGAAAACACATTTCTGAAATATCTGATAATCCAGGGATTATTTTTTAAAAATGGAAACATATTTTAACCCGCAAAAGGTTATTTTAAACAAGGAAAAATAAACAGTTCCATGGCTGTGAATCTTGCAGTGTGACTCCCTATAACTCTCGAATAACATATGAGAACATGAAGTGGTGCATCTTGTGGATTTGGTTTCTGTGGCCAAATGTTGCTCAAGCCCTCTTTTTTTTTTCTTTTTCTTGAGACAGAGTCTCCCTTTGTTGTCCAGGCTAGAGTGAGTGCCTTGGCGTCAGCCTAGCTCACAGCAGCCTCAAACTTCTGGGCTCAAGCGATCCTCCTGCCTCAGCCTCCCGAGTAGCTCCCACTACAGGCATGTGCCACCATGCCTGGCTAATTTTTTTCTATATATATCAGTTGGCCAATTAATTTCTTTCTATTTATGGTAGAGATGGGGTCTTGCTCTTGCTCAGGCTGGTTTCGAACTCCTGAACTCGAGCTATCCCCCGCCTCGGCCTCCCAGAGTGCTAGGATTATAGGTGGGAGCCACCACGCCCTGCCAAGCCCTCTTTTCTGATCCTTAATCTGCTACTTCACTAACTCTGGGGCTTTGAGCACATTTATTAACGACATCCTTTTTCATTCCTGTCTCAACTGTAAAATGACAGATGATGCCATTTAAAGTAGTTAGTGTAGGTGGGACGCAGTGGCTCACGCCTGTAATCTTAGCACTCTGGGAGGCCGAGGCGGGCGGATTGCTCGAGGTCAGGAGTTTGAAACCAGCCTGAGCAAGAGCTAGACCCGTCTCTACTATAAATAGAAAGAAATTAATTGGTCAACTAATATATATAGAAAAAATCAGCCGGGCATGGTGGTACATGCCTGTAGTCCCAGCTACTCGGGAGGCTGAGGCAGCAGGATTGCTTGAGCCCAGGTGTTTGAGGTTGCTGTGAGCGAGGCTGACGCCACGGCACTCACTCTAGCCTGGGCAACAAAGTGAGACTCTGTCTCAAAAAAAAAAAAAAAGTAATGTAGTTAGTGTAAAGACCGAATGATCTAAATTCATGGCAAGCTGTTATAACAGTGCCCAGCACATGGCAAGAGCGTGGTAAAAGGTAGCTATTATTTTATTATTAGAGCCCAGGGTCTTCCATCTTGTTTTAAGCAGTGGATGCGGCCATATGAAAAACTTACAAAAGGGATTGAACTTCAAAAAGTCAATGCCAAGAGCAAGGAGACAGGAGATGAAGGCTCAAGGTACAGTAATTAACCAGAGCAAGAATTTTCTTGAGCTTTTCAGAAGTATACAGTTGAATAGTTCTCCCATGTTTCTGCATCTGTATGATTTCATTACCTTCTTTGTTGTTCAGCATTGCACTTTTTGTCTTTTGAGAAATTCAATAAGAAAAACTCAAAACATTTAATTTATTTATCAATAATTTCTCATTTCATATCTGCTATTTAGTTTCTGGACAAAGATCTATAAGTTTCAAATAGAACCCAGATTAGTAATGGCTAGGTCTATAAAAACTATGGCTCGTCTTAGAATGTATTTTTACTGGGTCGCTCCTGGTTTTATAAAAAGAATCAAGGAGCTGAGCCACTTCCAATCCTTTTAGTGTATACCAAAATGACTTAATGTGTAAACAGCTAAAATGCATGGGAGGATAATTAATTATTCAATTGAAATGAAGATAATCTTATAAATGATACAAGAAAAGAGACACTAATGAATAGATTCTTTTTATAGATTTTACCTTTTGACTTAGTATGATTTTTCTCTTGACAGTCGGTAAGATATTTACCACGAGTTGTCTTTTTTCTAAAAATTATAGCAACTGCACTTATTTCAAACACAAGGAATACATAAAAAAAAATAGAAGATCTGATGAGAACAAAAGTATGAGGCCATAGCAATAAGAAAAATGCTTACCAGTTTGCTGTTTGATTAAATTTCAAGTAAATATTTCAAATAAAAATTCAAACATTTTACTTTTTCTACTTTTTTTTCTCCTCCCTTGCTTTCACATTAACTTCACTTTTAACAAACTAATATGTTTGAGAATGTATAATAGTATATAATGCAACATAAAAATGAATCATTTCCACAGAATCACCCAGAAAATCCACAGGGATACAGTTATATAACCTTCCACAAGTAAAAATGCGGATCTAGCGAAAATGAATAGTTTTTCCCCATCTATTTTGTTTTGTTTTGCCAAAAAGAAGCACCTTAATTAAAATGTATCGTAAAACCCAGTGCTTTGGTATTTCCGTGCTTTGTAGTCCTGTGGTAGCCTCGTTATCATCAAATGCTCAAAAAGTCGAAAAGTCAACCAAGCCTCCTCTTTGTTGACTGATGTTCATGGAATGGCATACAGCTGAACCTGCTATGTCACCTTTCTTAGCATAAGCCTTTGATATTTCTTTCTTGAAATCCATTTTACCTCTCTTATAGCAACTGACTGACTTTTTCATTCCTTTCCTATTTTATTTCTTTCCTGTTTCATTCCTCTCGTGGTTTCATTTTCTCTTATCTACTGGCCCCAACATAGACACGAGAATTGGCTGCATCTCTCCAGCCTAGCGGATGCAGCAGAGAACCTGCATAGGCAGACCAGCCAGCCCCACTCTGCGCCCATTGATTTTAGTGAAGACATAGGCAGGGTGTTTCAGTGGACTTACTCCGTTCCTTGGGCACCTCCGTGTTTTCTCTTTCTCTGCTCCAAGCTCTATGCCAGTCTCAGATATTTGTCTGGATTTTATAGATACATTTTACTTCCTTGTTTCAAACCAAACTGTCTCCTATATTTATGTAATTCCAAAGTCCCTTTATTATTGACACTCTTTACCCTAGCTGAATACATAGGCTCATTTGTAAATTTTGCAATATTCTATGCTTTCACGTCTTCCTCTCATTTGTGTTGGGAAGCCTATTCTGATACCCGCAAACATGTCAGTGTTTATTTCTCTAGCTTTCTGATACTCATCATTGCAATATCATACCACATTTTAATGCCTTTTAAATTAAACAAACAAAATTGGAAAATACAGATAATAAAAGAGGAAAAAAGCACTCATAATCCCACCACCCAGACATAATTAATGATAGTATTTTCATTCGGATCTATAAACTTTTGAATGTAAATGCAGATAGATAGAAATATAGCATGTTTTACATAGAGACATATATGATTTTGTAAAATCATCAAGTTGGAATCATAATGTAGACACATTTTATAATCTGCTTTTTGTTAATAGCTTAATATCTTATAAAGAGCTTTTCATGTCTTTTCATGGTTAGCTATTTTCTGTTTGTTCCTTTATAAAGATAACTTGTCATGTATTAACACATAAATTCTGGTCGATTTATTAAAATGCCTACATCCCAGTCTTCTAGGATTTGCATGCAAATAACCAAGTGAACTTATATGGGAAAATATTATGGAAGCAAATGATTGTTCTTTTAGGCAGTGAAAATTTTAATGTGTGTATGTGCATGTGCTCTCACTCATATGCTTATTAATACTCTATAGTATTATCATATCTGTTATTATAATTTAAATTCAATGCAATACTTCTCTAGTTAGCTTTTCTGATAAAGATTTTAGAAGGTTAACATTATTTTGGAAAGTTTCAAGTCAGAGGAAATTGGCCTAATTGTAGAGTTGGATTCCCAAGAAATAAGTCAACAGTCCTAATTTCAGGCAAGACCCTGAGAAGTGTGGTCCTGGGCCTGGATTCTGCAGGTGTAAGACTTTATACCCTGATTCTGCAGGCAGAGACAAATAACAGGAACATTGGTCCCAGGACACAGTCCTCCACCATCTCAGTGCTTCACAAACTAACTATAGAGAAAGAGTATTTTTCCATAAAGGATTAATTCATTGTATGTGGACCAATACTTTTGTAAAATATAACAAACATGACTTACAAGGAAAATAAAATTAAAAAGACAATAATTCAAGCCCATTTTTGTTAGAATCAGTAGGCATAAAATTATAATAATCTAAACAAGCAAAACATGAAAAAATAGAATAATTACAAATCTGAAAATGTTGATAGGCAATTAATATAATCACCACGACACATAGCTTTTTGCCCTTCCAAAATTGTAACTAAACAAAAAATTACAAAGGAAATAACAATTTCCTGTGTTAAAAGTCTATACTTACAGTTGGAACAAACATTGTATATGTCATATCTAAAGTTCCGCTACTTAAATGAGCTTGATGCTTGCTTATTAATTTGTTTAATCTAAGTTGGGATTGATGACAGCATGACTTGCAGAGGATAATATATTTTTTAACTGTTTCTGTGTTTTGTTTCAATAATACCAATAGTAGAGAAATCAGTCACAGAGGTTTGTTGACAGGAACAGAAGAAGAGATTTTAGAATAACATCAGAACCATGATTATTTAAAAATTTTATTTAAAATAAGACAAGTGATAATGTATTTTCAAAGTACATATTCAACCCATCATTAGTCATTTCCAACAATTTATCCTGTTTATAACTTTTTTTCTTATCATTAACAGTGGATTATGGAAAGACTAAGTTGCAATTTTCGGATCTTCTTTTGATGGAATATAAAATTCATAAGGTAATTGGTAATAACTTTTTCCAGATGTGTAATATCAAAATCATCAACCATTTCCTTGCTAGTTGTTAAATTAAGCTATGCACCATCACTACCTGTAAACTCTCTCTTTCTATGCTTCTAATGTTTGTCATGTTGCAGTTTTTCTTTGCATGGAATTATTATGGTCATTAAATTATTGAAAATATCATACAGATAAGTGAATCTGGTCATAGTCACATTTTTGAAATGTTGAGACCAAACCAGCTTCTCATCTTAATGACATATAAACTGTTCACTCTCTGTTTCAAATATTCTTGGCAGGAGGCTAGAAAAAACTAAAGGTAGTAACTAAGCAATTATATAACCATTCAACGGAATATTCAAAAAATAATAAACTATCTCTTTTTTTAGAGACAAGACCTTACTGTGTTGCCCATGCTGCAGTGTAATGGCCTGACCACAGCTCACTGTAATCTCAAAATCCTAGGCTTAAGTGATCCTCCTGCCTCAGACTCTTTAGTAGCTAGGACTACAGGGGGTGGGGTGCCTCCATGCCTGGTTTGTTTTTTTAAAAAAATTTTTTTGTAGAGATGGGGTCTTACTATGTTGCCCAGGTTGGTCTCGAATTCCTGGCCTCATTCGATACTCCTGCCTTGGCCTCCCAAAGGGCTGGGATTACAGGCATGAGCCATCATGCTTGGCCAAAAGGAATAGACTATTGATACACATAATAATTGATGGGTCTCAAGGGTATTGTGTTAAGTGAAAAAAGGCAATCTCAAAATGTTGCATGCTCTATGATTCCATCTCTAGAATTTTGTCGTAAAATGACAAAATATATGATGATGAACAGGCCAGTGTTTGCCAAGGATGAGGCTGTGACCATAAAGGGGTGAGACAAAGGAGTTTCTTTGTGGTGGTGGAAATGATCTATATTCTAAAGGGAGTGTATTTGGGATGATTGAATTGTTCCGAATTCTGATCATGGTGCTGTTTACATGAATCTTTACATGTAATGAATAAACTCTGCAGATCACACACACACAAAATAGTGAATGCATTTAAAAACTGGCGAAATTCAAATGAATACTGAGCTTTAGTTAATAGTATTATACAAATGTCAATTTCCTGCTTTTGGCAGTCGTACTCTGGTTACATAAAACGTAACCACAAGGGAAGCTGGCAGAAAGGTAGCCAGGAACTCCTTGTACCATTTTAGCAACTTCTATGTGATTCTAAAATTATTTCAGAATAAAAAGTAAAAACAAAACAGCACAACCACCACCAGCCTAGGTGGATGCGAAGTGTAGACATAAGGACTAAAGATGGTATTTGCAAAGAGAGAGGGAAGGCAGAGCCTGTAGAGGTTAAGAACAGGATGGAATCTAATGCAGACCCGTGGGTTCAGATTCCTCTTCTCCCTCTTTCTTCCAAGTTGTGACCTTGGGCAAATTAGTTCACCTCTCTATGCTTTCGTCAACTTGTCTTTGGAACTGGAAAATAGCAGTGTCTATGCCAAAGGGTTATTGTGAGGATGAAATGAGCTATGTCTGCAGAACACTTTGCACAGTGTTTGATACATGGGGAGGACTCAAAACCTGTCATTATTTTCTTATGAGACACGAGGAAAGAACCGTCAAGACTTGGGTCAAAGTGGATGTGAGGAATAAAGGCAGGTGAAGAATCCCATAGGAGAAGCGACAGAGTCATCATGGGGAGACTGGGTGGCAGCTGCTGGATGGAGGAGGGGATGTCAGTTGTTATATGGAGCGTGCAAATGGCGCCCCCCTGCTGGCTTTTGGGGACAGGGCATTAAGAAGATACAGATAAGAGGATTAACTACAAATAGTGATCTGAACTACCTCCCCCTTCTCAAATAATTTGAGCCAAGAGAATAAAAACTGAAGTGTTCCGCACTGATCTCTAGAATATTTAATCAGTAAATTAATTAACTAATTTAATTGACAAAATGAAACATTATATATATTTATGGTGTACGACAAGATGTTTTGAGATACATATATATATATATATATACACACACCTTGTGGAATGATTGAATCAAGTAATTATCATATCCATCACCTCATATACTTATCACTTGAAGGAAAGTAAAATTGTGTAGAAGATAAAACACATATTTGCTTTTTTAAAAAAAATTTCAGTGCTTTGAGGAGTAAGTGTTGCCGATGGAAACTGTGTTGGAGATGGTTTCACTAGGTTCTTAAAGAACAAAGTCTAACATAGTTATTCAAAGAGAATTGTTTGAGCAGGGGCTGGGGATGCCAAGGTGAGTAAAAACGGCTTTTACTTTCAGGTAGCACGTATCCTAATGAGAGAGCCAGACCTGGTGAAATATGCAGCTATTGTGATATACCCAATCAGTCCATACGATAAGAATTTAAAGTGGCTGCTGGGGAAAGGCTTTACAGAAGAGGTTATCCTTGAACCTGCCTTTGAACAAGACACCCTCTGAGATGGGAGGGTCTGTGGGCTCTCTGGGGCTAGGAAGCAATCTTTGGTTTAAAAGCAGCAGAACAAAAATTTAATTTTGGTGAACACTAGTGGTCTCTTCAGTCTGGCTCATTGACTCTCCCCCAGGTCTGGGCCCCACCCATCGGAAAGTATGAGACCCCTGGCCTTGTATGGTGGTCCCATTCATATTGTCCCCTGGGGTTGAGAGTGGGAGAAATAGGGGCCCCACCCTATCCCCCTGTAGGGATCAGAGGTGAGGGGATTTGGGCAACACAGGCCTGGCCAGCCCAAGTCTCCATCACCATATGGCCATCCTGCTCACACCCTCTTTCCTTCTATGAGTTACTTCTCCCTGGAATAAAAAGTGAAAGAGGTGAGTGTTGGGGTCCAAATTTCTCCTTCCTGATCCTTCTCTGATTTTATAGGCTAGCACCAAACGCACCTTAGCTTTTGCACTATTAATGGAAGGTTCTTTTTGTGGGTGCCATCACAGAATGGATTTTTTTCCAACTAAGCAAAGCAAAAGAGCCTCTGTAAAAATTATTATTGTCAAGTGTTGGAAGATATAACATTTCAGCATGACGCACTACCATCTAAGTGTGAAGAACATAGAGCTAAACAAAGAAGTAGCCTCCTAGAGATTTTCTATTCCAGCCCCTGTCTCCCATCCAAGAGTGAATATCTAAATCTACTAATTTAATATTATTATTCTTTAAATATCTCTGCCAGAACTTCCATTAAAAGCCAGTCATGTATCTAAGTATTCCACTGAATCGATCACATCCATCATTGATAAGACGTATCATTATTTTGTATAACACCAAGAAAGAAAAATTCTATGTAACTTTGATATTGTAAGGTCTCAAAGATGTTACAATGTGGAAAAAAGTGAATAATTAATGTGGTATATATTTAGATGGAAGATAGATCTTTCTTTTTAGTCTTAAGGAAGACAGTAATAGTTAGGCTGAAGTTTGGATTCCAGTTCTCCTCTTACTCGTTACGCATGAGCTTGGGAAGTGACGCTTCTTTATACTCTATTTCTTTATCTGTAATATGGAATCACACCCCCCTCAGTTAGGTTGAGGTGAGGAATAAATAATTTACTAGATATAATGCTTTTGTCCTAATGGCTGTCCCAGGGTGTGTATTTAACAGAAATTAGTTTTTCTTCTCCTTATTTTAAGCCAGTATATTATCTTGTATTAATTTAAATAAATTTCCTCTTGTTTTGGTCCTCTGAAGTGTAGGCATAGCTTTAAATTGAGGTGCCTTGTAAGGAGGAGTCTTAGTTATAGCAGAACATTGCTCTTTCTTGCCATTTCTGTCTCCTTGCTTTTTTTCCTTCCTGTCCTGCTGGTCGAAATGTAGACATTGGTGATTAATTGCCTGAACTGTTTTGCATGTAGACACAAGCATGCTCTGCTTTTTTTTTTTTTTTTTTTTTTGATATTCATGTATGATCACAAAAAGAGCAATTCTGACTTCACCTATTATGGAAAGTAGTTCGGCTCAGCAAGGATGGTCCCCACATTCAGCATCTTCCTCCTGGATAATGCCATGGAATATTGGTAAATATGGCCTCCAATTTCTCTTTCTTTGATGAGATTCTAATCAGACCCTCTTTAACTCATTGCATCTTTTCTGTCACCAACTCTACTCTCTATTAAATTACCTCTTTATTTCATTTCTCTTAATTTCATTTCTTTAGAAATTATATTACCCACCTTCTTTAAAGGTGCTTCTCCTTCCAAAAAAAAGACAACACCAAGGCAAAATACAGAAAAAAGGAAGGAAGGGAGAGAAAAAGAAAGAGGGAAAGAAAAAAAAGAAAGAGGACATAACTTTACTCCACACCTTTACTCCACACTGTTTGGATTTTGAGTTTTGGTATGTCTTGGACTCCATAAAAGGAATTTAGAATAGTGGTTATCAAACTGATGCACATGAGAATCATGTAGGAGTTTTTTTGTTTTTAAACCCTTATGCCTAAGCTGAGGCCAGATGTAATTATTAGAATCTCTGGACTAGAACTCAGCCTTCAGAATTTTAAAAAGTTTCCCCCGGTGCTTTTTTTGGCCTCTTCTTTTTGCTTTCCCTTTGCTGCAACAGTGGGTCCAGTTGTCACCTGTGGCCTCTGTGTCATGCTCTGTAAACCTGTATCTTGCTCTTGCTCTATAATCCTATCCTTCTATCTTCAATAAACCTCATTTTCATGCTTGCCTTAAAAAAAAAAATAGTTCCCTCAGGTAATTCCATTGTATAGCTGCAGTTGAAAACTAGTGGTTTAAAATATGTCATGTGTCCTATCTTAGAATGCTATTAATAAAATGCATGCACACAACTCAATTCAGCTGAAATCTTCTCCTCTTTTTCTTATTCAATAATAGTCTTTTTGAGATTGTTTTTCTCAGACCTTTCCTAATTAGAAAAATTTTAAGAGAACTCAGAAAAGAAAAAGCGTTTCAAAGAATTCCATGCAGTTCCACATTAGCAAATAAAAGGTCTGTAAATTATACATTCTAGATAGAGTTCAGCATATTAGTTTGATAAGCACCTAATTCAAGCTTATGTAACAGGAAAAATTTATGTCTGTCTCATTTAGTAAGTCTTAATAAAGTTTTCTACGATCTCGTGATGCACATTGTTCCTGTCATCAACTCAAATTCACTGCAGCTGTTTCCTGCGAAACTCAAAAGCGTAACTTTTAACAAGTTTCATTTCCTGTAAAGATAAAAGTACAGAAAGTTATGGATAGACCTTTGGGTAGCTCTGTTACTGAAGAAACTTATGAAAAATGGTGCCAGAGTTATTTATACAATGAAAGCTTTCTGACGTTCTAGAGCAAGGGTCTTTTTTCCTTCATCTCACCTGGTCCATGGAGTGATACTGCTCTTGTCATTGCAGTCCACAGATTTGTTTCTATTATATTGGCTGTTGTGGTTGTTTCTATCAAAGCTGAGCAAATATGAGTTTGAAGATCAAGAACATTTTACAAGCAACACACAATTGTCAATGAGTTATTGAAAGCGATGAGACTGAACCTTAGCTCTAAGTGAGCAGAAGTGTCTAAACTCCACCATCCTCTTGACCACTCAGTAGGCTGATGCAGATGAATGCATCCAAATTCTGTATACTCCATAAAGGCAGGAAGTCTTATCTGTGTTGTTTACTCCTATATCCTTGGCACTTAGAATAGTACCATTCACATGATAGGTGCTCAATAAATATTTGTTGAATTTGCTAAATAAGTGTAGCTTTGTGCCTATCTGTGCCTGTAGGCTTTATACTACTCACCATTCTGAGTAATCACTTGCCTCGCTTCTTATGCAAATCACTGGATTATATCTCTCCTTTCCCGTATGACGAAACTTCTCAACCCAACGTATGCTCTCACAATTTGAATATTTTCATGTCGCATTCATTTTTCAGTGAATTACAGTCTGTCTTTTCTCCTTAATACTTTCCTAAAATTATTTCCCTTAATGCTGCCAATGGCTTCCTGAATTGCTGAACCCAGTGGCTTCTACTCAATTCTCATTCTGTAGGATTTTTAAACAACACTGCTCTGTTACTTTTTTGCCCTTCAAGACACTTGACCTTCCTTAGCTTCCAAGATAGAACCCTCTCTTAAGTCCCTTTCCTACTTTCTCAGACATCCACAATTTCATCTTCACTAGTTTTCACTTTTTCTGGCAGCTAAATGTGAACATTCCTTACAAAGTGTCATCTTCTCCTAGGAACTCTCATCCGTTCTATTAACTCAATCTTTCAACTTTAGGTGACTAATTTATGTAATTACATTTTCAATTCTGTTCTCTCATCTTATTTTCAAGCTCACATGTCCAGGTATTTGCAAATTATTTCATAATGAATTGCCCATCTACAATGTAAAACTATAGAACTGATATGATCTAAGTTCATGGTCCAATTCCCATGCTCCCCCTTTTCAGCTTTCCATCTCTTTCTATTAGCATCATCACCAGTCTGACCCCCTTCCTAACCTCCCCTCCATCATACAAACTCAAAGCTGAAAATGTATTTGATTTCTTCCTTTTATATTCTTTATGCTATTTATACTACATATTATACTATATAATGAAGTCCTTCATATACATTAAGACATGTCTGTTTCAAAATCTACCCTCTCCTTTTTTCTAGTCTTCAATTCAGGTTTAGTTATTCATTTATGTCTGTTACCTTGCTTATTTTCTAAACTATTAATTGGAATTTGTTATGTTCCTACTCAGACACCTCAAATGATTCTCCAGTGCTTATGGATTAAAGTCCAGATATTGTGATCATTTAAGATACAGCATGTTAAAATGTTCAAGGTGATTTACAGATTCAATGCAATTCCCATCAAAATACCAACATCATTTTTCACAGAATTAGAAAAAAAAACCCTAAATTTCATATGGAATTAAAAAAAGAGCCTAAATAGCTAAAGCAATCCTATGCAAACAAATCTGGAGGCATCATATTACCTGACTTCAAATTATACTACAAGGTTATGGTAACGAAAACAGCATGGTACTGGTATAAAAGAAGACTCAGAGCAATGGAAAGAACAGAGAACTCCAGAAATAAAACCACATATCTACAGCCAACTGATTTTCAACAAAGCAGACAAAAACATATATCGGGGAAAGGACACCTTATTCAATAAGTGATGCTGGGAAAATTGGATAGCCATATGCAGAAGTATGAAAATGGATTCCTATCTCTTTCCATACAAAAATGAACTCAAGATGGATTAATGACTTAAATGTAAGACTGGAAACCATAAAGATTCTAGAAGAAAAGGTAAGAAAAACTCTTCTGAACATTGGCCCCTGCAAAGAATTTATGACTAAGACCTCAAAAGCAAATACAGCAACAATAAAAATAAATAAATGGGATTTAATTAAACTAAAAATTTTCTGCACAGCAAATGAAATAATCAACAAAGTAAATAGACAATTTACAGAATGGGAAAAAATATTCACAAACTATACATCCAACAAAGGACTAATATCCAGAATCTACAAAAACCTCTAACAAGTCAGTAAGAAAAAACCAAATAACCCCATTAAAAAGTGGGCAAAAGACACGAACAGA
Organism: Microcebus murinus; assembly: GCF_040939455.1. NCBI lineage: Eukaryota > Metazoa > Chordata > Mammalia > Primates > Cheirogaleidae > Microcebus > Microcebus murinus. Next base: position 15,168,127 of record NC_134107.1, read on the forward strand.
CATTTTTCAAAAGAAGATATACAAATGGCCAACAAACATAAAAATGCTCATCACTAATCGGCAGGGAAATGCAAATTAAAGCCACAATGAGATACTACCTTACCCCTGTGAGAATAGCGACATTTAAAAAGTAAAAAAATAATAGATATTGGTGAAGATGCAGTGAAAAGGGAATGCTTATACATGCTTGGTGGAAATGTAAATTAGTACAACCCCTATGGAAAAGAGTGTGGAGATTCCTCAAAGAACTAAAAGTAGTCCCACCATTTCATTCAGCAATCCTACCACTGGGTATCTACCCAAAGAAAAATAAGTCATTATATCAAAAAGACACCTGAGCCTGAATGTTTATCACAGCACAATTCACAGTTGCAAAGATATCAACCTAAGTGGCCATCAACTAATGAGTGCATAAAGAAAATGTGGTATATATTAAGTATGAAATGTCCAATTTCTTTAAGTACTAAGTTTGACAGTTGATATCTCTGACATTTCACTTTCACACTGCTCGTTTTATTTCTATTGTGCAGGTACATCCTCAGTCTTGAAAACACATGTTTTGGCTTGTGATTATCTTTCAATTTTTTTAAAGCAATTTTTGTGAAACCATGGATAAGTAAAAAATTTGTGTTATTTTTTAATATGAATTCTGTCGTGGAACCAATGCAACATACAGACAGTTTGAAGTATCAATGAAGTGTTTGGGAAGGATGTGGCTAATGAACACACAGTATGTCATGGTTGGAGAAGTTCCATTCTAGTGATTTTAATTTTGTAAATGAGCCATGTGAGCGAGCTGAGACAAACGTGGATAATCATGAGCTGAAAGCTGCAGTGGAAGCAAATCTATCTCAATCTAGGCATGAATTAGCAGCAAGGTTTGACGTTACTATTCCATATTGAACCATTTGAAACAAATCAGCAGGGTAAAGAAGCTGGATAGATGGGTAGTCAGCAAGGTAAAGAAGCTGGATAGATGGGTAGTCAGCAAGGTAAAGAAGCTGGATAGATGGGTATCATATGAATTAAATGAGCATCAGAAGAGAAATCATTTCAAAGTTTGCCTTTCATTGATTGTTGTCATGACATAAAGGCAAACCATTTCTATACTGTGTGCTACACGTGATAAAAAAGTGGATTCTTTTTGACAATTGCCAAGTATTAGGCACAATGGTTGGATAAAGATTAAGTGCCAAAACACAGTCCAAAACTGTATATTCATCCAAAAAAGCTAATGGTGTCTGTTTGGTGGTCCAGTCCTGGTATTATCTAGTATAACTTCATGAAACCTGGCCAATCAATTACAGTGAATGTCTACTGCAACCAATTGAATGAAATGATGAGGATGCTTGCAATTAAGCAGTTGAGAATGGTCAATAGAGACAGGCCAATCCTCCTGCAAGACAACGCTTGATGACATGTTGTCAAACAACACTGATGACAAATAACACTGCTCAAATTACAGAAGATGGACTTGGAGACTCTCTGTCATCTACTGTATTCACCAGACCTTGCACCAACTGACTACCCTTTCTACCAGGCTTTGGACCACTTCTTGCAAGGAAAAATATTCAATTCTCAACAAGCTGTGGAAAACGCCTTTCACAGTGTCATCACCACTTGCAGTTATCAGCACCTCCAGGTAGCTTCTGCTTGAAGGTTGTTTAACACCTGCATCCAATCTTCAAGTCCCTGCATTCGGTCCCAGCCCTGTCTCCTAGTCTTCCTACTCTACCAGCTTTGCTTCTGGGTGCATTCAGTGGCAAAGACTCTGTATGAATTCCTTGGTTATAGATAGCCTTAGTGTGGTGGCTTTCTCATATGCCAGTTGTAATAGTGGTGTACAGGGTAGGTGAAAAGGCTTAGAAGCGGGGGAAAGGGGGGTGGTGTTGAGGTCACAGGAAGCTTATCTTGTTCTCAAGCACTGCACACTTGTTTGCAGATTTTGTACTGGGTGTTGCAGGTTGACCTCCAGACCAATAGGTGGCGCTTAAAGACAAGAACCAGCTGTGGTGGTAGCAGTGGGGTTTATGCTTCATCTTTGTTTACCAGGAGAAACTCCCTGCTTTACCAGGCAATGGGCTGGCTTGTGGAATACTCAGTGTTTTGGGTTCCTCGCTCAGCCTTGGGGGCGGGGGTGAAGCTGGGAGAACCTGGACTGGGCAAGCCCACACTTGGTCCTCCCAATGGCAGTTGTGAACACCAGCTCTGACAGGGTCCAGCGGGCAGTCACCAAACACCTGAAGATATGCCCAGGCAAGGAGCAGAGAAGTCACTCCTGCACCAAGTTCCTTACAGGGAAAGGGAGGGGCAGGCATTCCAAGCACCCTAGCTCTCTTTCACTCTTCAGAATCACTGGGGCTCATTCCTCTGTCTGGACCAAGGGAGTCATTTGTGACACTCAGCAAAGTCAAATGTAATTTGACTCAAAGCCATCCCTGTCTGTAAAACTCACTGCCTGAGCAAAACCACAGCTGTCTGGCAAAATCTCCTCCTATTCTAGTCCCATGAAGGGAGAGAGCCCAATTCTAGTGCTCAGGGATGGAGCCACACCCCACACTCAACTCTCAGGGCTCCTCCTGTGACCCAGCACTCATCTCTGGTCTGAGACTCTCTAAATGCCTGAAGCTGCCACTGCTACGTGGTTGCTGAATCCTGCCCAGCTGGGTATGAGCCAGGATTGAGAATAGTGTCCTCCAATTGGGTCCTGGGTCTAGGAAAATCCTGGGGTACTTCTTAGTGCCCTTCTTTCTCACAATCTCTTGGGCTCTCCCCAAGTTGGCTCTAGGGCTTGAGAGGGACAGGTGCTGTCCTGTGGCCTGGGCTGTATGTTTTCTCAGTGGAAAAGTGGATCAGAGGGACATTCTCTCCCTTTCTGTCTCATTGGGTGTTCACTCAGTTCTCAGCTGGGCTAAACCATGCAGACTGCATGCCCACCTTCTTTCCTCGAGATCTGCAATTTTCTTTGATTTTCTGTTGAATTACTATGTTATTTCTTGAATAAAAGTTCACAGTGTGAATCTCTACACACCATTTTGCTTCTTCCAAATAAGTGGATGAGGTGGCTGGAATACCCTTTAATCTGCCATCTAGTCGTCATGATGGCATTACTTTAATGCTTCATGGGGGGGTCATAGATCAACAACTGGGCAGCCACTAAATATCAGGAAGTCTGTGACTGCCCATTGACCTGGGAAAAAGCTGGTGAGATCCAAACGTGGGGAGAGTCTATGACCCTGTGGCCACAGATTCTGAATTTTTTTATAGTGTGCTTTGAAGCACAAGTTTTAAATTTTGATGATATCCATTTTATCTATTTTTTTCTTGGTTGCTTGTGCCTCTATTGTCATATGTATGAACCCATTGCCTAATCCAAGCTTACAAAGTTTATACGTATGTTTTCTCCTGAGAGTTTTATAGTTTTAGCTCCTACATTTAGGCCTCTTATCTATTTTGAGTTAATTTTTGTATATAGTACGAGGTAAGAGTCCAATTTTGTTCTTTTGCATGTGGCTATCCAGGTGTTCTACCACTATTTGTTGAAAAGACTGTTCTTTTCCCACTGAATTTTCTTGAACCTCTGCTACATTTTTATCACCTAAGATTTTTGAGATCAGGGGCTTCTCTTATCTTTACATACCCTCTATATTTAACAGAATGCCTTGCCCATAAAAGGTGCCTGATGGATAGTTTACTAATTCCTTTTTCTCCAACCAGATAGTAAGCTCTAAGAGGAGAACACTTGTTCATTGTTGCTCACCATATTGTACTGCAGAGTAGGCTGGGAACAATAGGGGATGATCCTAACTTTGCTTTGATTTTTTCACCACACAACTGTACCATATTAATTTATCGCTTTGTCCACTTTAGCTCAGAACACACAACCAGGTTTTGAATCAAAGGAAACTCCTTTAAGGATTGAAGACTTAACCTAGGGAGATTTCAGATTTGAACACCACCCAACCCCAGTCAATCAATGTTTTAGATTTTTTACCAAGAACTTAAATCAAATTCCATAAATGAACTCATGTTAAATCAATTGAAGATGTCATTTTCACGTGTTGGATCTTTGACTATTCTATTGTCAAAGTGAAAGTGAAAGTAAATTTCCTGGTTTTTAACAGGTACCAGTACTTCCTGCTGGTAGACTTTGGGCTTAAAATATGAAGTCACATTTGAGTAACGATAAAAAGAAATATGTGTCTTGCTCACAATCTCTGCAGCTCCAAAAGTGATTTGCAAAAAGAAAAAGAGGAAATACCCTAAGTATTCAACTACAGAAGAATGGTGAATTTATTTTGATTCATGAAATCTTAAATTGTAATTAAAAGTGATGCTTATGACAATTGTATGTCAACAAAGAAAAAAATCTATTATGATATATAAAAGGCAGATTATATCATGCAGTCATTGTGACTGGGTAAAGTTATGTATTGCTATGAAATAGGGTGATGAACTATCCTGTTTACCTCAGACAATCTTGGTTTTAACACTGAAAATCCTAAATCTTAGGAAATCCCTCAAACTTGGCCAAACTGGATTGCTGATCACCCTATTATGAATAAGGATTATAAGAAAACAAGAAAAAAAATGAAAAGATGATATGTCAACTTCTTTGTCAATGAATACAACTAATTTTTTAAACTTTCTTAATGGTTATAAAATTTTTACAAAAATAAAAATTGAGACAAAATAAATATTTACAAAAATAAAAACTAAGTTAAGACCAGAGAATATATCTTCCACTTCTGGGCAAAGCCTATTTGCTATTGGCCAATATTATTATTTGATTCCATCTTGCCAAAGGGATAATTGGGGATAGGTCATAGAAATTTTCATTTTTTAAATAGTAGACATCAAAGGTGTCTTCTATTATGAGTTAGGTCAGTAAAAACTAATTATTTGAGGTTATGATGACTCAAAGTTCTTAAGGAAATCATGGGCTTGGGGAGGAATCCTCATACATATTTCAGAAGTGGAGAGGTTAAAATAGAAATAAGATCTGGTATCTTTTGATAGTTTTCTCATTTTTTCCATGAACCTGCCATTGTCATGCCATTTTCCCTCCTCTCTAGTACCATGCAGAAGCACCAGCCATATATTTCAGTCATGGTCTGGAGTGCTGAAAGTGAGGAATGTGTTATCAGTGACCTATTCCATAAACATTTTCCTTGGGAATGTGTATGTGTAAGAATATGCTGACTTGAGTATTTGATGACCTACATCTCACAGTTCAAACCCAGGTTGGGGTTATGTAAAATGAACTTAAGTCCACAGAAGCTTCCCATGGTCTGATGTTCTAAGAATAAAGAAGATGGGGAAACACCCACGTTGGAATCATCTATTGCAGACAAGGACACAAATGTAGTTTTATTCAATTAGAACTAATTTTGAGGACTTTACATGGACAGAGAAAGGTTCTATCTCCTTTTTTTCTAATTACAGGGAATATCTTCCATTGGTTGTCCTGAAAAAAGTAGAAATACCATAGGGAGTGAAAATTACATTGTCTATTTGCCTGTAACAACCTGGCAGCCCTCAACATGTAGCCCAAATGTGGTTGCTAGGTTACAGTGATGCCATCATAGGTCAACTTTTTTTTTTTTTTTTTAAGTAAGGTATATTAGTATATATGAATTGGAAAGTAGTGTGGCTATTACCTGAGATTTGGCATTTTAATTAGGTTTCCAAGCATGATCTTTCTGAGAATGCCTATAGCACTTAATGTCTACATTATACAGTCTACTAGCTAATTAGATAATAATGATGTAAATAGTTTTCCAAATGTGAACATCTAAGTCTTTTTTATCTCCAAGGAGTAAAATCTGATCCTGACTCTGTTGTTTTTCTCACTACCTGTTTAGTTCTCACTACCTGGTTTAGTTCTAGAGGGTAGGTTCTTGATAAAACTTGTTGACTTGGGTCTTGTAGTTTGTGCACACATTGGGTAGACAATTTGGTTGTTTCATCATCACAGAATTTTAGTAAAAGACTTAGGGATGAAACAAGGCTCTCACAATTACTAGCTGTGACTGTTGACAAGTTATCTTCTTGTTTACAAGTTACTTTACCTCTTGAATCACTTGTAAATAAGGATAGGGATTCTTTCTTGATCCTGGAAGATCAAATGAAATTATTTGGTTGAAATATTTTGTCATTTGGAAATCATTCTATAAACACAAGTGTTGATTATTATTTGAGATTTGGGTACTCGTGGCATTTTCTACCATTCTTTCTTCTCTTGCCTAAAGGCTAAAAGTAGGTAGACAATGCAACCAAAAGCCTAGAGCAGGAGTTAGGAAAAGTTAAGATCGAGACACATGTTCATGTATAAGCTGTGCTATTTGTACAAAAACCAAAACCAAAACAGTGCGTATTCACCATTTAGAATTTCCTCTAATGGGGTGTGGTGGATCTAAAAATGTACCACATTGTCAGCTCCATAGAAAGACAGATGAGGAGCAATAAGGAAGCTATCCCATTATGATGATGATTTATCATCCTTAAAAGAGTAGTGCAAAAGGGACTCCACCAAAAATGTAGATGTGGAAGGAATTAAAGATAATTTAGGGATGGCATGGAGCAGCCATACATCAGGTACGCAGTCTCCCTTTTGCTGATGGAAGAAATGGAAAAAAAAATTACTACTACTACTAAAAAGCTTGCCCAAGAAAAAGGTTAGTGGGAAAGCACATTCTGCAGCAATTATACCTTTTTTTAAATGTAACCAAGTTGCCCCAAATTAGAAACATGACAACACAATCTGCTAGAATGGCTACTTTCTCTGAATGCGAGAGAAAAGGATTTGTGGCCACTTGTACTGAGACCGGATAGAAATGTGGAGGATAAGCGCACACTACTTCAAGAAAGGAAGGTAAACATGTCTCTTAGAAGCTATGAACACTAATGCTTAGAAAGGAAACAGAAGAAATAGTTTAAGGAGTGCTGTCATTTTCTATTGGTGAGGATTCCTGATCTTGGGGAGGTTCTGGAAAGTTTATTTCTGTTTCTCCTTCTTCTTCTTCTTCTTCTTGGATTGGAATGATTTCAACGTCTTCTTCATTCTTTGGTTGGGAAGATATTTCAGTTAGCTCAACTACTTCTTCTTGTATTTCAATGGCCTGTTCTTTTTTTTCTTCAGCTGATAGGAGAACCACGTTCTAGAACACAAAATCAAACTTTTCTTGACTTTTACCATTGACACCTTTCTCAACAGTCTCTGCAAATACTTATCAAACACGCCCTAGTTTTTATGCTACTTATTTTATTTATTCTATGCCTCCAAATGCCAGGATTGATTTCCCAGGTGCTCAAATTGTTATCAAACACTTGCTTATTAAAACTCAAGTCTGAGTAAATCCTCAAGGGCAATTGACATTTGACTCTGTGCCTGGAATGATCACGTGATATTGGGAACACTACAATCATAGATTCTATTTCTGATTTACCTTCAGTGAATATAATCCTGGGAAAGTAATTTTCTTTCTAATCCCATTTTCCTCATCTGGAGGGATTAGGGATGGTTTCTAAATTCCATTCTGAATCTAACAATCTGGTTCTGAGCAGTTGGCATTAGGTCTATCATTGGGATACTCCTATTTCCCAATTGTGGAGCCTCTTTGAACTTATTGTTTTGGAAGAGGATAAGGTGAAAAGGGGCAGGTGAGGGTAACACTGAGAAATGAAGTCAAAGAACCAGTGACTAATCATCTTTCAACCTTTAACAATCCTGCTTTTATACATTGCATAAGGAACCCTGAAGTCAAGGTGGAAGCCTGAAGCCAAGCAGAAGGGTTAGTAAGAAGGTGCTAACTTCTATTATAGAACTGTGCCCTCTAACTACAGAGTCATGTCACATTTTAAGACATTTTTTTTCACTATTGGTATTTTTCTTTCTTTCTAGAAGTACACCAAGACCATTTATATGAAGATCCTCATTTCACAAAATCTCATGAGGTTACATTCTCTATAAATGATCCTTTGTAGATGTGAGTTTTCTAGAGAAAGGCTATGTACAGAGTGGCTACCACTTACAGTTTTGGGCCTGGAGCACATGTGTTTCCATTCATTCTCGACAATGCCAGCCACCACAAGTTCCTGGAGGAAGGCAAAGATCAGCATCACTGACAAAGTGCCCTGAAAAACAACAGAAGAAGGAAGGTGAAAATGTAATCATGGCACAAAGAACATGGTTGGTGTTCAGGAAATTGCTGTTGGCTGAATTAAATGATTAAAAGATCAATTCTTTAGGTAAGTAATGACTAGCTGTGAGAACTGCTAGTCTAGAAGATGATGTATTTATAACCCTAACCTTTAATACAACTTCTGGGACACAACAGATGGTTAATGCATGGTGCTGACAAAAAGTAAGGTAGGAATAATCAGCTGAAGAATTAATTCTATGTAGGAAATAATCACTACTGGGTCCCGAATTAAACTGTATCCAGATTTAGGTGATGTGGCATCACACCATGGAAACCTCTCCACATTTGGGAAATGCATTTTTTTCCACTTCAAACTCTACACTAAAAACTCTGGGCAAAAGATGTTTAAAACATCTCAGGTATTTCTTCCCTGTTAATCTTAATAACAATGACAGATAATAATGCTGTTAATGCTATTAATACTCACATTAAAGTAAGCACTGATATTATACTTCCTATGTACCAGACACTGTTCTAAGTACTTTGCAAACATTAACTCATTTATTCCTCAAAACAATCCTACGATTGCTAATCCCCACATTAGAGTTGGAGAAATCGAGGCAGAATATGGCTAAAGTTCTTGCCCAAAGCTACATAGCCAATAGGTAGCAAACTCAGAAAGTCTGGATCCAGAGTTGATGTTCTTAATAAAAATGCCATCCTTCTTCCCTGGAAAGAAATCCAGCTTCACACTTACCAAAAACACAGACTGTATGGTGTAACAGTATTGCGTAGATGGAGAACTTTTCTCAGAGGACCCAGCTGGTTCACAGTTGTATATGTTAATATATGGCCCGGAAGCTTTAATAAGATTCTGACTCTCCATTTTTAAAAAATGGGAGATTTTAATATTAAGTATGTCCATGATTGAAAGGATCATTCCAGAAATGGCAGCAAAGAGGCTCAATGAGTTCATTATCATTTTCCCTTTGGCCTAAAATGGAGATAAAGATTTACTAATTAGATTTGATTTCCATGGACGATATAAGTTAGGAATTCCAGATGCCATTCCCCTGACTCACAAAGGTACTACACCTAAATCATACTAAAGTTCTTCTCTCAGTTGTTTTTAGCCTATGGTCACTATAAAATAAAATCACTTCTCTATCCTGTTCCTTTCTTAGTCTTCCCCAGCTCAGTTTATGCCATTGCCATCAATTAATTTTATCAAACCATAATTCTAGGAGTGATTCTTAATTCTTATATCTTGTATCCTTGTACTTTCTTCACCGCTACTGCCACCATCCTAGTAGGCATTCAATAAATATTTGTTGCGTAAGTGAAGAAAAATCATATCCAGATTATCTGTCTTCATAAGAATATAGAGTGGAGAGAGAAAAGGAGATTCTTACATGAGACTTAAGTGGGGTGGTGCTGTGGGTATAGGTTAGGAAGATGCAGATAGAACCCTCTAGGTCTGCACCGTCAAATGGAAATAAAAGGCAATAGCAATGATAACAACATTTTCTCCCTATTGACACAGGTTGAAATCAGCCAAAGTCAACCATCTTTCAAAATACATTTAGGACTCATGTCTCTGGATGGCATAGGTTAGAAAATGTCAGTGTGAATATTCTACCTTACAGGAATGATAAAAAATTGAAGCAGGAAAACATATGTGGCAAGTGCCACAATGATATGGGATTGTTGATGATTATTTTTTTGACACACGTATTTCATCTCTGGCTATTTGACCTTCAGATGGCAAGTCAGTAGGTCTGGCTATATTTGGAGAATAGAATAAGTTGATTTTCCTAAACAGTTTTTCCCCCAGAACTGAGTCTGTTAGACCACTTTTAGGAGGAATCACCTCAATCCACTCAGTCTCTCACTGACTTCGAAAGTGACTCACTATAGTAAGTAAAAGAAGTGTTGGGGAGGATTTTCATGGGAGGGAACTTGCTGGAACCTCTTTTTCACCTACATAGAATTGCCAGCTCTGCAGCACAGCCTCTTACTGGGTATGGATGAGTTCCTGGGAGTTAGGTAAGCAAGACCACCCTCGCTCCTTATAGCCTCTGAAACACTGCCACACACATCACTCCTTTTCATCCTCATGCTAGTTTCATGTGGTAGCAAGGACTGTTACCTCCATTTTACAGTTGAAAACTCAAAGGTACATAGAGGTAAACTGACATGTTCAAGGTTACAGTTAAAAATTAGCTTAGCTAGAATTTGAATCAATCACAACCCTGATCAGATAATTCTCCTAAAGGTGGTCTGGGAGAAATGAGATGGCTTTCAAAAAGGTCTGTTATTTTCACACAGCATTTAACATTCACAAGACTGTAAGTACAGTCTTCACAGATCTGCCTTTAGTTGTTTCCATAGACATACATCAGTAGATGTCACTTCCAGGTTTTTCATGAATAAAATCACAACAGCACTGTGGAGGACTGTTTGCCTTTTTAGGGTTGAGAGTCTGTGTGATTCAAGGCTCTTTTAAGGGTCCCTAGGAGTTTTCAACTGAGAAAATAGGTGTTTCTCTGATGTGTGAGAAAGAAGGGCATATGGTTACTTGCCAAACTCTTCCTGGAGTTTTTCTCTGCTGCTGCCAGGAGTGATCCAGAAATAATGTACTGTAAAAAAGAGAAGTAATGAGTGGAGAGGGTGTGGGTGAGGTAGGAGAGAGGGGGGTCATTTCTTAACATTGAGAGCTGGTCACAAAGAAGCCATCTATAGTTTTAGCCACTTTCACTAAACTATCCACCCAGTTTTTGTCAGGTTCATTAATTTTTCAGCAGTCATGTTTCTCCTTTTTCAGGCTCAAATATATTCAATCCATGCCCTTTACTCAACCATCTGGGCTGCTAGGGCTAGGAATGTAATAAGACCAAAGAAACAGAACTCCTATTTCCTTGCCAATTAATATTCACAGTATGAATTTAAAGGTTTTATTTTTAGTTTTTCTTTCTTTTTAATTTGTGGAAATTCTCAATGGGATTCACAATGATTCAGATGACTTTGATGCCAACAAAGAGTGAGTTGATGTGGAATACTTGACCTTAATGTCATAGACACATGTTGGCTGCTACAGGAAGTGACAATTATTTCTCCTCTTCCTTTTCTAATGTTTAAGCATCTGATGTTAAGCATTAGAAACTCTTGTTCTAACCCTTCTCTCCTTGTTCTGAAAATTTCAATCCTGGACTCATCTTTACAGTGGCAACTATGAAAATATCACGGGGGAAATAAACATCCCTGCCCCATGCTATATCCAGACAGGGTTACAAGTTTAGAAAACTTGTACATGAAACAGCCATAGTAACTAAACAGGACTGTATGGTAGAAGGAGCAGATGGGAGAAAGTGGGATGTTCCCGCCCCCTCTTGCATTCCAAAACATCATGCCATACAGTCCCAATGTCCAGTGACTCCCTCCCTACCAAAATTGACTATGGAGAGGTCCTGCTTTAAACAATCCCTGTGTGGATCCATGAATTACATCTTTCTCTGAATTCACATGAGGCACGACCACTGACTCTTAACCATGCTCAGTTTAGCCAACCTCTCTTCCTACTGAATTATTTTAACTCAATGACCTATTTCGTACCCATATATTTCTTCCTCTATAATCTGGCATATCCCTGTGGAGCTTTTTAACATTTTTGTCTTTCCTGTTCCCCAAATGGTTGTTACTTTTGTTACTCACCATGATGCCTCCCCAGAGAGGGTACCACACAGTCACACAGATGGGTGCATATTCCCCAGTGGGGATCATCAGGAGACCCCCCAGGGCAATGTGGAAGAGCCCATTCATGATCTGGACAGCCTAGGGAGAGAGAGGGGGCACTGGAGGATGAATTGCATTCATCGTTGTTGGAAGGCAGAAGCAAGATTGGAAGCCCTGAACTCTGACTTGGAGCTGTGCAAAATGCCTTTAGACATTTAGGAAGCAGTGGAGGTGTCAGGAGTTTTGTCTTTTTCTTGTGCAGATCAATTTTCCCCACCACATGGGACATTTCCAAAGAGCAGGTATGCCTGGGATTCAGGCAATGGACTGGGAGACTGCTAAACATCCATGCCCCAAAGCCAAAAGGTGACATAAGATCACCCTGAGCTGATCCAGGTGATAACTTCTCAGTCTGTCACACTGTTGATTGGGCCTACTGTGTCAGACGTGAAGAACACATCAGGTTGGATGGCATCCCTTCAAGTTGAATTGAATTCTGTATGTGGTCTATAGCATCAGCTTCCGTAAGCCAAAGAATCCCTGGGATATGGGAGGGAGGGCACCTGACTTACCCCAAACGCCTTAGATTCCCTCATGAAGAAGCTCTGTGTGGGGCCTATTGGTGCAGACATCCTTCTGAGAGTCACTTTTTGAACAGGTTGCACAGCAATAGGGCCTTTCATAGGCTCTGCTGGGAACGTCCCATTCACTGAATTTCTGGGTGTCGTCATTTTGGTCTCAAAACTCCTAAAAATAAAACAATAAAGGAATGAGAGTAAGAACAAGATTTTTAGCAATCTTACCTTGTGTCTCGCATCTAAATGCTTCTTTCAGTGTTCCCTCCATGGGCATCATTGAGGACAGACATGGCTTCTTCCTGGTGGCCTCGGGTCTGAGACAAGTCTTACTGCCAAGTTATGAGAAAGAATCTAGAGGTGTTTGACTTAGGTAAGAACATATGGGCTCAGGAGTCTCTGCTGGTGTTCTTGGCAGCCAGGTGTGGTGCATACGTTACCTTTGTAGAGAACACCACGCACATATATGGCTGTATGTCCTGTTTGTCTCCATCTCTGGATGCTTCTCTTATGCTTTAATATTGGGAAATGTATTTTCTATAGATTTGTCCTTGTCCTTTTGCTTATCTGCCTTTGCCCATTGTGATGGGCCAGACGCATCGTTGTAGATGCCATTGTTTTCCTGTCCTTAGAAGCACATGGAGTGGGACAACAAACACTAGAAACTCAGAAGGGGAGCATGGGGGGTGTAAGAGAAAAAAAATTACCTGTTGGATACAATGTACACTATTTGGGTGATGGGTGCACTAAAAGCTCCATGTAACCAAAAACCCTTTGTACCAATTTCAATCTACTGAAATAATTTTTTTCTTTTTTAAAAACAAACGAACAAAAGCAAGAAGAAGGGCTGATTCTAGGCCTCCCTCTGCCTCTAAATCTGCCACCTTGAGCAAGTCATGTCAAGAAGGCTCTCCAATGCTGCACGTGAAGCTGTGGCCTCCTGAGTCAGACTGCCTGAGTTTCAGTGGTGATTCTTCTATTTGCTCTGAGACTTTGGGCAAGTTCTGTAAATTCTCTGGGCCTCAAGTTCTTCAACTGTAAGATGAGAATAATAATGATTCCTCCCTCATGGGCTGTTATAAGACTTAACTGGGCTTATAGTCTGTGCACGGCTGGTGTCTTTTCATTCAGGTGTAGCTCAAATGTCAGCTCCTTAGAGAAGCCTTCCCTGAACCCTCAATCTACAACACTCAAGTCCCATCAAAGTAGAGATTTTGTTTTCTCTTGTTCAGTATCTAAAATAATGCTTGAATTTAAGTAGATTCTTAATAAATGGTATTGAAGCAATACACGTATGCAAAGCACCCATGCCTGCATAAATATTAGCTGTTTCATTGCTATTCTTGTTCTTCTTACCTTTTTGTGCATTAGTTTCTATTTTATCCATCTGTAAAGTCAGAATAATACCCCTCTCTCAGAGATATTGTAAGAAATAACTTGACATGTGTAATTGTGCCTAGTACATAGGAGGAGGTAGTAAATGCTATTTGTTAGTCGTCATGATTTATCCATTTCTGAAGTGAGAAGGCAATTAAGAAGGGCATTTCCAGCTCTACCATTTTAAGACTCTGTTCAATCTTCTACATCTTGGGCTTCCTTTTGGCATTTGTTTATGTCAGCCACTTATGTCAGTTCTACTGGGTCTTTCCTGGGGCCTGGAAATCCCTCTTTGGGGACACGTCTTTGGTCTTGTCTTTATTGATTGCAAGTCATGTAAGGGGCCTTGGAAGTCAAGACCGACTGTCCAGGTTGCTTACCTTACTAAAGTGAGTACCCAATCTAGTCATTAGGCCACAGGTTCAAGTATATCTTACTAAACTCAATCAAACCTGGGTAGCTGCAGGTGTGCTGCCAGACAGGTGGCTGGGAGTCACTCACATTTGCACCTACTTTAGAGTTAAAAAGAAATTTCGCATATGGCATTTCATCTGAACTTCACAGATTAGGCCAGGGATGAATTGCTGCCTCTCTTGTATAGAAGAAGAAACAAGGGCACAGAAAAGTTAGGTAAATGGAACAATTTACATGGTTATTAAAGATTTAAAAATGAGGATTCAGACCTATCAAATGAAGGATCCAGGGTGCCACACTATGGCACCTGTGGGGAATAGGAATTCAGCCTTTCCTTTATGAACCCATCCCTTTTCCTTCAAATATTTGCACTATTTGGATGACTATAAATCAATTAAAAACAGATCATCTGTCTGGGGCATGGGATAGAGGGAAGAGAAGAGGCTTCGATAGGGTGTTTCTCACTTGATTTTGCCCCTGCCCTGTATAGCCAGATGTCATATGGTCCTGGGGATCTCCTGTGTACCAAAACCACTGCACAAGGCCACCAGCAAAGGGGATATATTAATATAGCACACTAAAGAGTTTGCAAACTGATTCTGGTAACCAGGAAGAATTTCTAGAGCTAGTCAGAACCCCAAACTATTCTGTTCGTACACAAATGAAGGAACTTCAGCCTGGGGGTGGGACATGCCTTGGTAAAGATCTTATGCTTAGTAACAGAGTGAAACTGGAAGACAGTTACCATGGCTCTGATGTTGATGCTTTTTCTGCTGTACTACAGCCTAGTCCAGATAATTATAGTTGTTTACTGAGCACCTACTATGTTCCAAAGATATTGTGTATGCTATCTCCAACCATCCCAACACCTCCCTTTCTAAATAGGCATTTAGCATCCTTTTTGCAGATGTGGAAATTGAGGTTCAGAGAGGTTAATTTTCTCCAGGTCCTATGGCGAGTATGGAATGAGCAGGGAGTCACTATACTCCTCTCCAGGGTGGTAATTTTAGTGACAATAACTTAAATTGCAAAAGTCGTTAATTGTTTGGACTGAAGGAGATGACCAGACTATCACTGCTTTAATTTCTCCTTATTCATCAACTACTTGACTAAGGCTGTGTCTATCTTATTGGTGAGATAAACCTTTTATATAAGCCAATTCTACTTGGGCTGTGTCTGTAGTGGCTAATGTTAATAATGACCATGGGGGAGTATTTTATTTCTCCTTTAAAATGGTATCTCACTATGGCAACTATATTCCTAGAAAGTCTTCAACAAATATTGCTATAAAAGATTGCATAAACAAAAACAGTGTTTTCCATATACTACTTCATTTTTTATGGAAATAATCTCTCTAAAATATACATACATATGTGTTTTATTTATGCATGCATGCATGCCAGGGAATTGTAGGCTGTGTGATGAAAAAAATCTAATTCCACGGGAATACGTAAAACTAGCCCACTTGCTCCTAAGAATATTGTAGATTTTTACAGCTTTGTCTTATCATTAAAAAAAAAATATTCACAATGGCTTAGTGCCCAATGTACAGTTCTGCTCAAAGACTAGTTGGTAGATTATTAGGGGTTATTGACAACATTGGTCAAAATATGGTAAGAATAGATTTTCACTGATACTAACATTAGCACTGATATTAAAGTCAGGACTCGGTTTATCACACACTACCTCATTCTATTACTCACAGTGACTTCTGCAAATATTTTTTGATTTTTAAGGCACCACTGCATCTGTGTCCATCCACTGAATAAGATCTCATAGGCTTTATGAGTTTTGGTTTGAATAATGACTTTTAGGTCCACTAATACCATCATATACCAAGGGGTTCAGAGCTGCCTGATTTTTGTTCCCCCAACTTCCTCCTGTGCCACTCAAAATAGCTTTGCATTTTTATCCTTTCTGGCCTCCTGTGTACTTATCTCTGAGGAAGAATGTTCTTACTTCCCTTCCCTCTGTATTTTTCAGCCTATCTCCCTCCACCAAGATGTTAACCCTTCCATGAAATTGTTTCCTCCTTGCGTCTGCAGTCTCTCACTCAATTTGTGGTGACATGTAGCAGAGTTAGTCCAGCTCTGTTGCTTTCGTGATCTTTTGTGATCTCTTGATAAATTTAACTAATAGTTGCCTTGCCTGTTTCAAATTATCATTTTGAGAATATGATATAATTTACAATTGATAAGGTATGAAATACTCAAAGAATAATCATTATTACCCCCCTCCCTTTGAGACAGAGTCTTTCTCTGTCACCTGGGTAGAGTGCAGTGGCATCATCATGGCTCACAGCAATCTCAAACTCCTGGGCTCAAGCGATCCTCCTGCCTCAGCCTCCCAAGTAGCTGAGAGTACAGGCACTTGCCACCATGCCTGGCTCATTTTTTAAAATTTTTAGTAGAGATGGGGTCTTGCTGTTGCTCAGGGGGGTCTCCAACTCCTGAGCTCAAGTGATCCTCCTCCCCTGGCCTCCCAGAGTGCTAGGATTATAGACACATACCAATCCTATTGGACACTTTTTAATGACTAAAATGTGCTGCAGCGTCCCCTAATCCCAAAGCCCTCTCCTTTAACCTAGCAATGTCCCCAGCTACTGCCAGGTTCTGCTCCTCTCCCCTCCACCCAGCTTCTTCTTCAAAGCTTTGCATTCCACTCTCTCCCCCACTTCCTCACCACCTGCTCACCCCTCAATGCTTTGCAACTAGTTTCTGCCAGTGATAGGACTGAAACTGCTCTCTTCGGGGACTGTGCTGTAAAAGCAAAAGCCTTTTCTCAGGTGTCACGCCGCAGATTACTTTCTGTTTCCTGTCACCCACAGTGCACTCCAGCTCCTTTACCTCTCAGTCCATCCTGGCCGTTGGTTCAATTTTTGGCCATGCCATGCCATGCCATTTCTACCTCTGCAGTGTATCTTGCACGTGGGCCTTTTCCCTATATCCAGTGTTACCCCCGAATTTGGCTCTCTTTTCCTTTCCTGGCTTAGCACAAAAATCTTGTTTCCCTGGGTTTGATCTTTCTCTTTTCTAATCCATTCTCCACAAGGCTGCTCGATCTCCACAAGGCTCCCTAAATCACTGCTTAAGTCAAGCTCAAGTCCTGAGCTGGCCTCTTTGCTGGCCTGTCCTTGTCTACCGGAGAAACCTTCTGGCCCCTCCAGTCTGTTACAGTCCAACCTCACACAACCTCCAACACCTCCTACTGCACAACCTCCAAAGCTCCCATGCCACCACTCCCCGCCAGAGCCACCGGTCTGGACATGTCTTCTACCTTCTACCTCAAAACCTCTGTTGAGAGGTTTCTCAACATCGACAAGTTCCTCCTCCTCCCTCCCTCTTCACTTTCTGTCAGACACCCCATTACATATTCCCATCACCTGAGGCCGTTCCTGCTCTGCTGCCTGATTGCCAAGACTCCTTCTTCAACGCCCCTGGCTCTTTGCTTTGTTAATCACCAACTACTTTCTTCCTAGTGTTACATTGTAACTCCCCTAATGGAGTGTGAATTCCTTAATGGGATCGTATGTCCTGCTAGAATTACATGGGGAACCCGTTTTCTACATACAACGGGCTCAATAAATGTTAAACTGAATATCCAACTACTTCCCCAGGCAGTTTTACACATGCTTAGGGTGCTGGATTAAAATTTTCATCTCACCTGATGTTCAGTGAGATCAAGCCACTTTATGGGAAACAGGGAAGGGGAATCACTTATATACTGGTTTCTGGATGCAACAGTGGCATGATTAATATTAATCCTTGTTGCCCTTCATTAGTGCTTCCCCATCTCCAGGGCCCACTCTCACTTTTGGCTTCCTATATGATGGATTTGAAGCAGGATTTTGTGCTTGGTTTGGCATCCACCAATCCCCTCTGGAAAATGTTAGCTGGTAAGGCTTAATCTCATCTAGATGTATTTGCATTTAATGGGATATCTTTGGATACAAAAGCATTTGAAGAAAGAGGTATGAAGTTATTTTCATTATGACCATGACTGATTATTTTCTCCTTTGGTACTAGGCAGTCCTTAGGGCTTCAGAAGTGTAGCTCATTTATTCTTCATCATGCATTGGCTATTACTATTGGCCCCATTTTATAGATGAGGAAGCTGAGGCATGTAGAGGTTTAGTGACTTGTAAGTGGTAGTGAAACTGTCGAGCCATAAGGTATAAATAGCAATCTAAGCCTGATTTTCATAAAAGTATAGATATAGTCAGAAGTTAACCAGCCACTGTTCCCTAACTTCCTTACTGTTATACCTGATTACTGCTTAATGGCACTATGTGACAGGTATAAGATTCGTGGCTTCCCCCACTACTTCTACAGATAAGTAAAGCCCAGAGACTTGTGCTTCCATAGGTAATGCCCCTTTTGTAGAGTCTAAGACTGGCCTTCGAAGTAGTTTTCAGACTGTATTCCTGGGGGACCCACTGATGTCAACCGGACCATGGATAGATGTGGCAATGGATCCAACAGCCTCGAGACCCCCTAACCTGGAAATCTCCCAAGTGAGAAGATAATCTCTGGTGAGTTCATCCCCTACCAATAAACAGACCCAACTGCCTAGCTCTTTGCCTGCTAAACTGTCTTTAAAAATCCTTTCTCCTAAAATCTCCGGGAGGTGGATTTGAGAAATTACTCCCATCTGCTCACCTGGCACCTTGTGAAACAAAACACCTGCTGTCTCAGTATACTGGCCTTCACTGGGCAGCGGGCAAGGGACCCCGCTGGATGTAGCAGTAGAGCTCCAGTTTGAACCCAACAGGTTAGAAACTGAGATTTAATCTACTGCTGCAATCTACTCTTTTTGTGGAATGACTCAGTTGATTACACAGAGGGATTCTCGAGAGGAAGAGTGGTTAAGAGAGTGGGCAGCAACCCCTGATATCACCCCTCCTCAAATCATAATACCATTAGAAAATCTGACAGGGAAGTCCTAGAATTAAAACCAAGAATCTCCAGTCTCCAAAACCATTCTATGCCTTATCCATCACCTCCTTTTAGTCATTTAAAGAAAGCAAGTTGATTCCTACCTGAGTCTCCAAGGCCTCCAGACTCAAGGGCTGATCTGGACGCTGGCTGCCGAGTTCAGTTTGATGCTGCTGGTTCTCAAGCTCACAGGAAGAGTGATTGTGATGGGCCTAGCCTGGGGCTGAAATCGCTGATAGATACCACGTGACGGGAAACCAGTAGCTTCTGCTACCTTGAGCTTCGCTCCAATTACTTTGGTTTAATATACACTTACCAGAGATGAAGGGGACACAAGAAAAGTTTCTGCCTTACCAGGAGGTTTCACTTCTTGAAAACGATCCCCGGGGACTGCCTGACGTGCTTCATGCTACCTTAATTAGGAGAACCTCTGCAGCCCCCACCCTGTCAGCAGGTGTAGATGGTGGGTCCCTGAGGACAAGAAGGACTCTAGAAAATCTCCAAAGATGGGCTGTTAGGGCTGACTTTTACCTTCTTGCTTCATTTTTAGGAGTGAGTAGGTGGGAAGGAGGCATCCATGCAGAGACTCAAGAGTCAGTGAGCCCATACGCTCAATGTTGTACTAGTGTGCCCACAAATATTGTCCCCATTTGCTCACTCTTAGGCTGCTAGTGGACCATGTATATATTGTGTCAGAATTAGCAGAAATGGCCTAAAATATACTTTGGTGTGATAGAGCATGTACCCAGAAGCTCGAGGCAAGAGTTAGCCTCTATATTTGGAGATACAAATTGAAATAGCACTTTCACCCACAAACTCACTTATGACCTTGTTCTTCCATCTGTCTGGTTTCCTGGTGTCCCCTCTCTTTTCAGTCTGAGCTGGAGCTGTATGGTCATCAAGCCCAGTGCTGGATCAAGCAGGAAAATGGAGGAAGTTGGAGGCACCAGGAAAGTCTAAACATTCGCAAGGTGAATAAAAGTCAGTTTTGCTCAAAGATACCGTCATCACTCTCCCCTACCATATACAAACTTTATGTTCGTATGTTGGACTTTTAATTACTTTTTAATTTCCTTGTCCATTGTTTTATTTTATTAGAGACATAGATCTATAGTTAGTAATTTGTTCATTTAATCTACAGGGATGCAACATGGCAGCTCTTTTACCTAATCTGAGGGTCATTCATATTTCTCTTTCTTCTCTTCTATTTCTCCCTCTCCCTCTCTGTTTTGTAGATGATTGGAACCACATGCTTAGAACCAATAGACTGAAGTAGTCCTGGGGAGGTTGATTTGGGTGCAAAATGAAAAAAATGTCATTTTCTCACCATTGGAGCAGTTAGTTATGGGAACTGCTCCAAAGGTATTTGAATAGAGACTTTGCTGTCATCAAAAATACACAAGTAAAGTCTATGCAGTCACCACTCAGAAATGCTATCAAAGATAAGAAGAGTGGAAAGAGATGATCCACCATCCTTTTAAGATTCTAGTTGTGGGTCTATGCATATCTGGGGAAATGCTTAAATGGTTGGTGACAGGGATGATAATTACATAGGGTATGGGTTGTGGGAGATTGTGAGGCCTGAGATTTGAGTGCAGGATTGTGGGGTGGTTAGAGGCATGTGCCTTTATTTTAGTGGATGTGGGAGCAGAGTCAAGACTTGGCAAACGTGCAGCATCAGAGTGGCTTGAGTTGGGGTGGCACAACCTGATCTTTTATATCATTTTCTCTGTTTAAGTACTGTTTTCCCCCAGTCAGTCTTGGGTCGTTTGCTACTCTGGTCTTTGTGGCCATTGAGATAACTTATCAGGCATCCTCAAACTACGGCCCTAGGGCCACATATGGACCACCAAGGATATTTATCTAGCCCGCCAGGTGTTTTTGCCACCGATGCCTGTCCTGCTTAGCAGCCGACTGGTCCTGGGCCCACAGTGCGCATGTGTGGAATGTGCGCTGCACTCTCCAACAGCCCTCCAATGGTCTGAGGGACAGTGAACTGGCCCCCTGTTTAAAAAGTTTGAGGACCCCTGAGTCTTAGATGGTTCTATGTGTGATTCTTCCCAAATAAACTTGAATTTGAATTTGTATGAATGAATAAATGTTTACCTTGTCTTTGCTGATTTGAACCGATTGACCTTTCAGTGCTTGAGTGTGTTGAAATTCATGGTACAATTTGGATTTGTCAACAGTAGCTTCTTTGATGTATCTCCACCCCAAACCCCAGTTTTGAGTATATTTTATTAGGTCAGTAACACATTTAAAATACTTCTCTTTGGGCTGGCCTTCGAGCGACAGCGATGCAAGATGGCAGCCACCATGGGCTCAGAGAATTTATGAAAACCGAATATGCAGTCTTAAAATAGAATGTGGACCTAAATACCCAGAAGCACTCTCCCTTTGTAAGATTTGTGGCAAAAATTAATATGAATGGAGTTAATAGTTCTAATGAAGTGGTGGATCCAAGAGCCATATCAGTGCTAGCAAAATGGCAGAATTCATATAGCATCAAAGTTATCCTGCAAGAGCTTCGGTGCCTAATGATGTCTAAAGAAAATATGAAACTCCCTCAGCCACCTGAAAGGGACAGTGTTACAGCAATTAATCAAAAAGAAAAACCACAGGCCCTTACCCTTACCCGCATTTGATTCAAGCAGTCTTCATTTTCCACAGTAGTAGATTTTCTAGATACGTCTTGTAGACCTCAAAGTACTGGAAAGGAAGCTCCCATTCAAAGGCAATTTGTCTTAAGATACTGCAAATGATACTAATTTTGTGCCCATTTGAAATATATAAGTTGTGCTATAACAAATCATCCTGTCAAGTGTAACCACTGTCCACGTAGTTGAACTTCTGGGATCAAGAAAGTATATTTAAATTGGTTCCCATCATCGCTGGTGGGGCACATCTAAAACTCAACGGTGAAAGGACACATCGCACAATCATCTTGCTGCTGAATACGTGGCCTGGGGTCTCTGCCTTCCCCTTCCCTTGCCTCCATCCTTGCCTGCAACAGCCCTCCAGTTTAGGGGCTTGTTAGAGTGGATGAGATGTGAAGGTTTCAGATCGCAGCCTATGGGACTACTGCTGGGAATGTAGGGTGCCTTGCCTGCACCCCTGGTTTCTTTCTTTAAGTCTTAAGCGATGCCCCCTTCCAAGCCATCATCTCCTCCCCACTCTCCTCCACTCCTGCCCTTGGCCAAAGCGTAAATTGTAATCCCTCTGCTCCCCTCTGAGATTGGCCTTTAGTGAGGAATTCAGGGCTCTCCCCATATGTTCTCTCCCTCACCTTTATCGAGGGGTGCTGCTTCTCCTCCCTCCTTCTCAAGTCCCTCTTTGCTCTGTCACCACCCAACACTTTCCATGACACTCCTTGCCATCAGGTAAGGTTGGACAGAGTCTCTGACCTCTGTCGTTTAGTTTTGGAACCACATTTATTCACTCCACCAGCCTGGGAAATGAATTTGGGGTCCTCAGCCCTGCCACCCTTTGCTGTCATCATCAGCTGATGTGTTTTTAGCTCAGGTTTTGATAAGGTGAAAAGAATAGTCCACTAGGACTATTCTTTTAGACCACTACCATACTCAGATCTGCCAGCTCTCAGAGTCTTTGGTGGTTAAACTTGGAGAAAGCCCACATGAAGACACTCCTAAGCACACACAGTCCCTCTGAATTGTTTTATTTTCCTGTAATTGCTTTTGCTTTTAAACATTGAAGAAGTTTTGAACATGGCTTTGATTTGGTCATCCTTGCAATCCATTGGGGTCTAGTTTGGAATCCGACAACTGGAACAAAAAGAACCTTGAATTCAGTGCATACTTTGGTTTTGGTGCTGCTTCTTCTCACGACCCTCAGCAGGGATCCAGAAAGAACTGGCTGTGCACAGCAGATGCCTGAAATTGGCGGGCTGACTTCCTGGCAAATTGCTGCGTTTTTCCACTTTTTGTTCAGGACCACTAAACGCTGAAACGTGGATGCGTACCAAAATAAAAGCAATTCATTGTGTAAAAAAAATATATTTCTCATTGAATTAATAAACCTAATATCATTATCTAATGGCCTTTTTGCTTCGAAAAGACAATCTCTTTCTCTTTTTTTTACAGGTGATCTTTTTAATTTAGAAGAAATCCCTAGACATAAATACTTTTAAGAAAATTCCCATTTTGTGGTTTAATAGATTATCTAAAGCATGCAGTAAAGTTTTAATTGTGGCAAATGCTTTATATATATATTTTTTATTTCAGCTTATTATGGGGGTACAAATGTTTAGGTTACATATGTTGCCTTGCTCCCCCCTACTCCCCTGGAGTCAGAGTTTCAAGCATGTCCATCCCCCAGATGGTGTGCATCGCACTCATTATGTATGTGTATATCCATCCCCTCCTGCCCGCACTCACCTGCCCGACGCATGATAAATGTTATTCCTATATGTGCACTAAGGTGTTGATCAGTGAAACCAATTTGCTGGCGAGTACATGTAATGCTTATTTTTCCATTCTTGGGATACTTCACTTAGTAGAATGGGTTCCAGCTCTATCCAGGATAATACAAGATGTGCTTTATCACCATTGCTTCCTGTAGCTGAATAGTACTCCCTGGTATACATATACCACATTTTATTAATCCACTCAGGTATTGATGGGCACTTGGGTTGTTTCCACATCTTTGCAATTGTGGATCGTGCTGCTATAAACATTAGAGTGCAGTTGTCTCTAAAGACAGTCTCTTAAAGTCTACATAAAGTATGCCAACTGTTATGTAGTTAGTATTTGCCTGATACAAATTTTTCTTTTATTCCCCCCACCTCTTAGCATTTCATTTTTTAAAAATCCTTAAAACATTTTGCCTCTTTTATGAAAACTCAATTCTACATCATAATTATTTGTGTCCTTGCCTTGCTTGGCCGTTTTTTCCATGTTCCTTGAAAGCAGAGTTGCTTTTTCTAATAGCTATGTCCTCTGTAGTTCTATGAGAAATAATAGTTCTGCTTTGGCTCTTTTTCCCATCTAGGTGATTGTCACCAGGTATGCAGTATTAGGAAGTCATATTATGCCATGTTCCTAACTGCTCAGCAAGGCCCTGGCACCCAGAATTATCTGCTGTTGGAGGGGTCTGGTTTCAGAGGATTGGTAAGGGAGACACAGAGTTCCTCAGAGGTGAGGCTAAAGATCTAATTGCAAATAGAATTTGGTTATAGGTCAGAAGATATCAATGTCATACTTATAAATAATTCAAATTTGAGTACCTAAGAGCTTCATGGTTTATGAGGTCTTCTTTCTGTTCTAAAGGACTACTTTCCATTTTTAACAGCTAGGAAAGTAATGTTAGTTAAAACCCTACTTATATGCCAAGCACTACCCATGTAAAAATCTTATAATGCATATAGTATTGATTCTGTTTTATAATTGTGGAAAGTAGTAGTTCAAGAAATAGGGGAAACTGGCCCCCAATCACACAGATAGTAAATGATAAGTGATGTTTAGAAAGCAAGAAAATCTGAGGTATAAATTTTTAGAAACTACCATTTACTAAGTGATTTTTGAGTTCTAGGCACTGACAAAATCACTTCATGTATTTCATTTAAGGTTCATGGTAAAACTATGAGGTAGGCATTATTCTAGCATTTTAGCCTAAGGATTTAAAGCCCACAAAGATTAAATAACTTGCTCATGTCACACAGCATTAAATAGCAAAATGACATTTAAACCTGGGTCTGACGTAAAACCCCTGACCGTGATGAATCTCAAACCTCACGCATCCGAATGTCACTCAGGTGCCAAATGTTTTTCATTAGAACCTCATCATACTGAAAAGAAATGAACAGTTTTTTTCCTGTCATCCACTGTCCCTCACCTGCAAGGTGACATGCACCTATAGACATAAGCTCCTTCTCTTAATAGTTCATAGCAGAAATGAAAGCCTGTATGTATATTTCTTTGAGTATGCCAAGTTATTTTTTTTTTTTATATGCCAGCAGCATTATAGGATAATGGGATTTGGAGTTAGAGATCTTGTTTCAAAGGCTGGTTCTAAATCATACTCCTTTGTGGTCTCAGAAAAGTTAGGCACATTGAGCCTCAGTTTTCATGACTGTGACAAAAGGCACACCTACCTCGGAGGGGCTGTCAGGACACACGTGATGGCACAGGTGTTTGGCTGGTGGAAAGCAATATGGTATCGGGCAGTGGTTCTCACAGTGTGATCTAGGAATTTCCTGGGGTCCCTTAGACCCTTTAAGGCAGTCTATGGATTCAAAACTATTTTCATAATCATGCCAAGACCTTATTTCCCCTTTACACAAGTTTTCAGTGCTGAACTCCACGGGCTACAGAACATGAGATATCATAATAGATTGAATGCAAAAGCTGTTAAGAGAATCCAGTTGTTTTCTACAAAGCTAGAGGAAAGCAGTGGCTTCCAGACTTTGCTCTGCCTTGGAATCACCTAGAAATCTTTAAAAACTCCTGATGCCTGGGTCTCACCACATTCTGACTTAGCTGGTTTGTGGTACTATATGGTGCATTGGGGTTCATGAAAGTTCCTTGGATGATTTGAATGTGCAGTAAAGTTTGGGAACCACTGCATTAAAGAGATTTGCAAAAATGTAAACCAGTGCCATTACACTGGTTATTTTATTTTGGAAAATATAGTTATTTTAGTAAAAATATTATTTGTATTAACTTATAGTAAGTCTTTGATAATTTTTCAAGGTATAAAGAGATTCTGAGACCAAAAAGCTTAAGAGATACTGGTAAAGGGATTAAGACCTTGGGCTCTGGAGCCAGACTGCCTGTTGATATTATGGCTTTGACATTGCAAGCTTTGTGACCTTGAGCTTACCCTCTCTGTGCTCAGCTTGTGTATAAGATGAGCATAATAACAAAATCCACCTCTTGGGACTTTTGTGAAATGAAATGAATGACACATGTATAACACTTAGCATGGTTCCTGAGGCATCGTCGTGGCTCCACCAATATTTGCCCTCAGTGTTTTTACTTTTGTTACTATTCTAGCTGATCAGCTTTTAACATTGATGATCTTGCAGCATTAATGCAAAATTTGCAGGCCAAATCATTCTTTTAACCAGCTCCTCTTTCTGTACAACAGCAGAATGGGAGCCACCGGGTGGAGTCTCTTAGAGAAATCGGCAAGAGATGCCATGAACCAGAGAAGTGAGATGGAAAGACTGGGTCACTCCAGACCCTGGGTTTTGGTTCATATCTTCGTTTGTACAAAGGCAAGACAACATTTTCTGTCCTTAAGTTGAAAGAATGTATGGCTAACACAGGTGACGACACCAAGGTGACTATTTGATTTGGGGAGAGGGGAAGATGGCATTGCCAAGAGGCAGTATGTGTCTTATCAGTCAAAATATTCCCAGGACCTCCTCTCATGGGTCACTCCCCTTTGTTTTAAACAGTTGCCAGCCTTAAGATTCTGTGCTCCTTTTGGCTTTTCCTAATAAGCAGAGTTCATCTCTAAATAATATCATAATGCATCTTTATTCTCATAGTGCTATTCAACACCAACCACTATCTTCTGAGTGGCACCACAAAATTGAGAAAGGCAATGAAATGAGTAATTCAAAAGTGCTGAAGATCATCAACATAATCATAATTCCCTGTAATAGAATAAGAAAGAGAGTGAAATTATGATATTAGCACAGTAATAGTTTTTTTGATTACAATGGGGTAGTAATGCCCAGGTAATAAAAGCTACCCCACTTCTTTCAAGTGTACCTGATGCTTCGGAATCAAATTAGTGGAGGACCATGAGAGTATACAGCTATTTTAGCATAGCATAGCATATTAGTTTCTTAGAGAAAGTCATGCAAAATAATATATTTTCTAAATTATGTATAAGAAATACTCAATTTTATAAATATATACAATACAAATAGATGCGATTTAAAAAGTGGTCTGATGAAAGAGAAAGCAAGAAAAGGTGGTGAAGAAACAGGAAAAAAAAAAGAAGCAAATACAGAAAAGGAAAGAAAAAAGAAGGAAAGAAGAAAACTTATAGGCCCATAAAAAGGGGAACAGATAGAAAAAGAGACATAAGAAGAGGTAAAAAGCAGCAGAGGATAGGAGTACCACTTTGTGTTCTTTTTATCACTGTAAAAAAGACCTTAAAATGCTTTGTATTTTGGCAACTAAGAGCACAAATAGGCATACACGCCTTGTCAGTAGCCCAGAGACTGGATATTAGTGCTGTGATTTGTGTATTTTATTAGCATTTTCAAGGAACAAATTGTTAACTATTATGTGCATTTTTTTTTACCAATTTCTTGTCTTGTTTTTATGTATTATTTCCTTCATTCTATTTTCTTTGGGTTAATTTTCTCTTCTTTTTCCAACTTCCTGAGATTAACGTTTAGACTATTATTTTTCAAACTTTTATATTTTATATTATCTATAAGCCATGGATTGCCTTAAAAGTATTACTTTACCTTCTGTACACGTTTTTGATCTTTCATTTCAAAACATCATATTTCCACCATTATTTCTTTTCTGACCCCCCAATTACTTTTAGGTATACTTCCTAATATACAACCACATAAGGGTTTTTGAAATTGTTTTTATCATTGCTTAAGGTTTTATTTCATAAAACATATACTGTATGACTTCAACCTTTGTTATAATCTGAAATTGTTTTATATCTCAGTATGTGCTTAGTTTTGTTGGTATGTTGATATGTTACAGAAGTGAGTATTCTGTTATTGCTAGATATCATAGACTAAATATATCTATTAGGTCTTGTTTTTTACTTTTGATGATATGATAAGTATTAAAACATACTTAACTTACCAAAGTCTAAAGTTTTCCACTTTGCAAGTTTAAGATTCTAGATTATTGGCAGGCAACCCTACTAACCTTGGTACTACCATGAAAGTCTTCCTTGACAATCAGTATTGTCATATTCCTTCATTCACTCATGTTGACAATAAGGGGCAAACTCCTAGACATAAACTACTGAAACTGACTAAAGAAGAAAAAGTATGAACATACCTGTAAAAAAGCAATTTAAAAACTTTACACAAAGAAAAGCCCAGGCCCAGATGGCTTCACTGGTGAATGCTAGAACATTTTTATAGAAGATTTAATATCATTACTTAAAAAATATCTCCCAAACAGTAGAAGAGGAAGGACTACTTTCCCATCTATTTTATAAGGCTAGTATTAACCAGACGCAAAAGCCAAAGACATCAGGAGAAAAGACCTACTGACGAATATCCCGTATGAATATAGATGTCAAAACCCTTAACTAAATAATAGCAAACTGAATCCAGAAATATATAAAAAGGATTATATACTATGACTAAGTGGGATTTATCTTAGGAATGCAAGGTTTATTTAAGATAAAAAAATCAATCAATGTAATACACCATATTAATAGAATAAAAGACAAAAACTACACGATCATCTCAATAGATGCAGAAAGAGCATTTGACTAAATTCAACATTCACATTAAAAATATTCATCAAACTAGTAATAGAAAAGAACTTCCTCAAACTGATAAAGTCTATCTACAAAATCCCTCAGCTGACATCAAACTTAATGGTGAAAGACTAGATGCTTTCCCCCTAAGTTCAGGAACAAGACAAGGATGTCTGCTCTTGCAACTTCAATTTGACATTGTGCTGGAAGTTCTAGCCAGGGAAACTAGCAAAAATAAATAAATAATTTAATAAGCATCTAGCTTTGGAAAAAAAAGTAAAACTATATTTTCAAAAGATACGATCTCATATATAGAAAATCCTAAAGAATCATCTAAAAAAACGATTGGAACCAATACATGAGAGCAGGATTGCAGGATACACTATCAATACCAAGAAATCCATTCTATTTCTATACACTAGCAGTGAATATTTCAAACATGAAATTAAGAAAACATTTCTTAATTCATTTATTAATATAATAGCATCAAAAATCATAAAATATTTAGACGTGAATTTAACCAAAAGAAGTATAAGGCTTGTATACTGAAATGTATAAAACACTGTTGGCAGAAATTAAAGAATTAAATAAATGAAGAGATATCCCAGGTTCATAGATCAGTCAACTTAATATCTTAAGATGCCAATACTCTTCATACTGGTCTACAGATTTGAAGCAATCTCTACAAACATTGCATCTGACTTCTTTTGAGGGCAGGGCCTCACCCAGTTCTTGGCTCATCCACAGTTTATGCCTATCAAGGTTAAAATCCCAGAGGGGGTGGTGGGTAGGAGGGAGTTGTCAGGGCATTTGGTCTGTGGCCATACTTTCTCAAGTACTTTTTCTGTTTTTGCTTTGTTCAGCAAGTCTTCTCACTGTTATGGGGCAGGGTACATTGTGTGGCTTTTTGTCCTTTCCTGAAGAGAGTAGCAGCCTATCAAGAGTTTAATGTGGAGAGGGTCTTTTCTGCAGCTTCCTATCTTGCATGGACTCTGGGCCTTGACTTCTTTCTCTTTCACTTCATAGGAATCAGATTCTAAGTGGGCATCACTGGCAAATGGCCTCAAGGCATAAGCAGCTGTGGTACTCTTTAGCATTAAACTTACAAATTTCAGATCACGAGCCTTCATCTAAAAGTTTTCTAGTAGTTCCAGCTGACTTTTCAGCTTTTAAATGCCTTTAAGGTTGTTTTTGTTTTGTTTTGTCTTTTAAGGTAGCATTTGTTTGTTTGTTTGTTTTAAAAGAAGGGTTGATATAAATAGCACAATTCACCATTATCAGAGCCAATATCCCTATTTTCTGCTCTTTACCCCTGCTTTCTGAGGAGCTAGTACATGCAAATGCTTAGTATTTCATAGAACCTGACATATGAAATATCTCACTTATTTTTCTGAGATAGGGTCTTGCCTCTGTTGCCCCAACTTGAGTGTCATCATAGCTCATAGCAATCTCAAACTCCTGTGCTCAAGTAGTCCCCCTGCCTCAACCTCCCAAGCAAGTGGTACTATAGGTGTGCACCACCACACCTGGCTAACTTTTCTATTTTTATTTTTTTGTAGAGACAAGGTCTCACTATGTTGCCCAGGCTGGTCTCAAACTCCTGGCCTCAAGCAATCCTCTTGCCTCAGCCTCCCAAAGTGCTGGGATTACGGGCATGAGCCACTGTGTTGGGCCTGAAACATCTCACTCCTGTTAAATGGTTAGTTTTCAGTTTCCTCAGCAATTTTTGATGTCATGTTGACTATTTTTTTTCTCTATATATGAATTCAAACTTTTTGTATTCCTGTACACTAATTTTAGTGGTATTTTAGAAAGAGCAGAAATCTACCATGCTTTATCAGAAGTTCAGCCTAACTATTAAAACCAAATAAATGATAAAACACTCAGCAGTGATTCTAACTTACATCTAGGACTATGAAATGTGATCATACTGCTGTACTTGTATTTTTCTTTTAGTATAACACTTTATATTTCTATTAATATTGATTTGTGTGCATGTTTTATCTCTTCTACTTATGTGTGGATTCCTAAAGATGGGAATTATATGTGTTTGTTTTTCTATTCCACAAGGCCTGGTATAATGTCTATTAAGTATTATGGATTCCACAAATGTTTGTGAATAAAAGAAAGTACATGCATATACACAACATCTGGATGGTGCTGATTGAGTGCTAATAAGTCATTTGGATTAAACCATTCCCTCCTCACTCTAAAAGTGCAACATACTTACCATGAATAGGACGGTAATAGCGTCACACTGACTGTTTTCTTCAGAGTAGCCACAAATGTAGTTTCGATCTAGAAAGAAGCCAAATGTGAGGAGAATGATTCCAGCTATTGCTCCCAGGGCACTAAAGAAATTCATTATTCGGCTCATTGTTATCTGAAACAGAATCAGAACATAACAGGATGACTCATGCCCAGCCTGAACCATAGACAAAGCAATGGGTGGGTAGACAAGAGGGCAGGATCTTAGTAACAGCATTGTAGTGCCATGAGGCAGCTGTGTGGTCATATGTGAGTCGCTTCATTTCTTTGGACTGTAGGCCCTCATCCATAGAATAAAAAGATCCAGTGGATTTTAAATGACCTTTTCATCCCCCAAGTTCTGTGCCTTATTCAGCCCCCATTCATTTGGGAGGAGGGTGCACATGGGGCAAGGGAAGTATTAGGGGAAGTGGCCATGTTGCATTTTGATGCTCTGGCAAAAGTCATGGTCTATTTGCATTTTTATTTTAAGACCCATGTGTTTAACCAAACATTGCATTCCTCTGCCATTTTTATTTCTTCCTAAAATGACAAACTAACAGATGCCCTTTGCTAAGAAACATTTTTAAGCATATTAATATTTCACGTCTTTGATTCTTTGAGTAAGGTAAAAATATCCTACTTATAATTTATCTGTGACTTGCAACTTTACATTAATTAGCATTGTGTTCTTTATTTTGAGCTTCTGCTTATGGTTTATTAGGTTATCTAAAGTGCGTCTTTCAGGTGAATCAAACTAGTGTCTCATATGAGACACTAGTTAGTATCTCATATGCAGTAAATATCAAAAATACTTGCAGAAAGAATGAACGAATAACTGGAATACTGAGACCCATTCTACCATTAATTGGCTGGAGAACTTGGACAAGTGATTTAACTACTCTGTGCCTCAATGTCTTAGTATATGAAATAAGAATTAAACTGGGCGGCCTAGAAAACTCTCTTCTAGCACTCATAGTTTATTCTATGAAAACAGGAAGCAAATGCTGGACCAGTTGGCATCAGTACTTGACAGTGCATGAAATTATGGTGGCCTTATGATTTTACAAATTTATTTTTCAAGGCCAGGATGAATTATTTTGAAGTTGTACATTTTTAATAAAGTGGAAATAGAACTCACCAGACTTTCTGTGGCTTTTCTTTTCAGCATAATTAGGAAGGCTCCAGAATTAATGAACTGTTAAAAAAGAATAAATACCTTAATGATGGCCGTAGTTGACTGGTGTTAAACAGTTCTCACAGAATAGACCTCTTCTATGTGCCTGCTTTTACGTGCCCTCCTTCTGGGTTTCACACAACCCTCAGGGCAGTGATTGCCTTGTGCAATTGCCCACAAATGAATAGTGGACAAAACACTGGACTGGAAATCTGCTCTCACTATTTGTTTGAACATGAGAAGGTCTTAAATCATACTGGGCTTCAGTTTTCTCATCCTTCTTCCTTTTGTGACTATTGTGGATTCAGCTTTGATATCATGACACATTGATGTCAAATCAGTTTACAACCATTGAGACTGGATTCCATGTATTGCAATCCACTGTGTTCTCTTGGGTGGGAACAGAAGAAGAGGTTGCAGCTAATGTGCTGGTAGTTCTTAAGAATCTCCAAGACTTTTCATGGAAATGAATCAAATGTGGTAGCATCATTGTCTAGTGGAAATTTCAAGTCTGATTACAGTACATGCATGTTTAAATTTCCAGCCTGTTTGTATTTCTCTAGCTTCATCCTTCTGCCCTCACTCCCTGAGCTGAACTCTCGTAGCTCACAGAAATAGAAAATGCTCTCCCATATCTCCAGCCTTTTGCTCGTATTTCTTTCTTGGCATGCAACTATCCCTTGCACCCAGGCATCCCCTACTCCCGTCCTCTGCTTGTTCCCTCACTTGATGAACCACTCACTCTTTAAAACTCGGTCAAGCTGGAAATACCTTTGTGCAACGTCCCTTCTGTTTTGTCAGTGCCTTTCCCAGGGAGGCAGCCTTTGTGGCCTCTACCATCCCTCATCGCACCCTGCAGTAATTGACTCTTCACTGAACTGAAACCCTGAGACCAGGGGCTGCCTTTTTTCTGAATCCATACTCCCTGACTGTTCTCTGGCAGTAAATTAGGTACTAAATTAATGTTTATTGAATGTGATTAAATGGGGTTAAATAAATGCCTCTGTGCAGTTCAAAAGGTACCTGAGAAGTCCCTGCTGCTTCTCCATTTCTCAAAAGAGTGAAGTGCTCCTTGGTCCCTGTTACACAAGCACTTCCTGCACCTCTGTGATATCATTTAACACACTGCCTTGACATGACCCAGTTACATGTTTTCTTTCATGTTGGACTGAGAGATTTTTGAAGGAAGGGCTCATGTGTTACTAACCTTTGGATCTCATTGCCTTGCTCTATGTATCTAGCTTATAATAGATAGTAACCGACTTTGAATGAATGAATGGACAAATAAACAACTTCAAGACCCAGAGGAATGTTCCCAAAGGATACCATTCCATATCCAATGATGGAATATCAGGAATTTTAATGAATTAATGGGGAAATAATTTCAACAAGGTTAATTTTTTTGTAGTTTTCAAAGTATATCATAAAACTGCATCTAGCTTATTACATAACAAAAAAAATCCCCTCACATCCTGGTTGGCATGGAGTCAAATTGAACTCAATTGACTATACTCACCAAAGCAGAGCCCCAGAATGGATATCCTGAAATAAATATAAAGGGGAACCTTGGATATGGTTTTGCCAAAGTGAAAAGGAAGATGACTCCAAAAGAAAATGTCATAATTCCAAACAGGACCTGGGTAGCCTGTAAATAGAGGAAAAAGTCGTGGTGAGAAAAGGCAAAGTGTTGAATACCCTTCTGTTTAGATCTTCTTTTGGTTGCAAGTATTTGGCAATTACCCTCTTTTGTAAATGAGGGAAGGATAGAAGTCATTTTGTGACGTTCCTGGGTATTTTCTTAATCCCTCTATATGGTATTTGGTAATAAGTGAAATGAACTAAATCAGTGCTCTCTAAAGTGTGGTCCATCTACTGGCACCATCAGTATCTCCCGGGAGCTAGAAGTGCAAACTATCAGGCCCTATCCCGTGTTTACTGAACAGAATCTCTAGGTGAGGCTGAGAAATCTGCATCTTAATAAGCTCTTCTACTCTAGCATATATAAAGTTAGAGAAGCACGGAATTCTAAATCACTGTACCAGCCTGGCCTCAAGCGGCAGGGGACGGCCAGAAAACCCTCCTGGAGATGACTGGTGCTCTCAGCCTGCGGAGGTCTTGTACCCCCAGCCCCAGAGCACTCCTCAGCCACTCGGTTTATTTTATTTTTTCTCCCCGAGCCACACTTGTGGCACCCTGCAACATCAAGCAGCGATTGAACAGAAGCACAGGACTGACCGTATCTGGAATCTCCCAGTAGGTAACTTCCTGCATCCTAAAAAAAGAGCATTGTTTCAGACGGAGATCACACACTGGCCTTGACTGCTAAAGTCCTTGGCAATGGAATTTGGAAACCAATAAATGGATCCTAGGCCCCCTTCATTGTGGGGCAACCATGTGATACAATGCAGCAAGCATAGAGACAAGGGAAGAAACATCCCTTCATGGATTTCTAAGCTGTTGATCCCCAAACCTATCAGTCTTGAATTGACCCTTAACCACATTTGCCAGTGAATTTTCAACAAGCTACCATATCTCAAAAAAGTTTATTTTAATCTAAAAAAAAAATAAACCCACAAAAAACAAAAGCTGGGGAAGACTGATGAGCATGACACAAAGGGTGGGAGTGTGCAACGTACGAGTGTATGTTCTCTGCTCTCCTCATGCTCAGTCCACCTCCTCAGTCTGAGTGATCTCCTTACTGCCACAGCAGCTGTCACTTTGAGCAGGTGAGTACTAAATGGTATCACTGTTTTGTCACGTCCAGACCCATGATTTTAGCTCTTGTCAAACATTCCCTCTTGAGCACTTTCTATTCCAATATATCCAAAACCAAGCTCGCTTTTTCCCCTTTAAACCTGATCTTCCTTCTGTCTTCCCTGTCTCTATTTTTGGTGCCACCTCCTTAGGCTACAAGTCTTAAGGTCGTCTTCTTATGTTCTTCTAATATCCTTGATCCTGACAATCAAAAAAGTAACCAAAATTTCCTATTATCTCTACTTGCAACGTCATAAATATTTGACTTTTTTCCCCTATTTTATTGTTGTTGTGGCCAATGTTGAGGCACATGTTTCCTACACCCTAAGGGTCTCCCACATATAGATATATAAGTAGAGAGAGTCATCCATCTACGTATTTCTCCACCTACAGCTGATGAATTTTAACGAAGAAATTGGGTAATGAGATTTTTTTGATAAAGGCCAATATCACAGGGGTTAGGTGATATCTCATTGTGGTTTTGATTTGCATTTCCCTAATGATTAGAGATGTTGAGCATTTTTAAAATATTTTTGCTGGCCATCAGTCTGTCTTCTTTTTTTTAATTTTTTAAATTTATTTCATCATATTATGGAGATACAAATATTGTTAGGGTTACAAATATTGCCCCTGTCCCCCTCCCTGCCCCAGATGTGTCCAATCCCCTGGTGGTGTGCATCACACACGTTATGGAAACATACACCCCTTTCCTCCTCCCCCTACTGCCGCCCGATAAAAATTTTTGTTTTGATTTTTTTCTTTGACATTTTGGTTACACTGTATATCTTTGCCTCTCCCTAAGAAGGGTTAGAGTTATGCCCTTCCCTTCCAAAATACTCGCCACCTCCCTAAGATTGGGTCCCCCCCTCCCAAATCCCTGGTGAGCATTGCCATCGTTTGAAAACCATAGTTTTAATCAGTCAGTACCAATTTGATGGCGATGAGATGTAGGGCCCATTTTCCATGTCTTGTGTCGCCTCACTTTGGATAACAGGCTTAAGCTTAATCCAGGATAACATAAACGGTGCCTAGCTCACCATCATTTCTTAGGATTGAGTAATATTCCATTGTGAGGATAAACCACATTTTATCCACTCAGTCTGTCTTCTTTTGAAAAATTTCTGTTCATATCCTTTGCCTATTTATTGATGGGGTTGCTTGATTTTTTTCTCATATTTCTCATCTTTCTTTCTTTCTTTCTTTCTTTCTTTCTTTCTTTCTTTCTTTCTTTCTTTCTTTCTTTCGAGTTCTAGATAGATTCTTGTTATCAGCAGTGAGTGTTGTAGCGGGGAAAGGGCATGCCTCAAATCATGGTTTGGGTGTGGCAAAGTCATAACATGTAACCAAAATATTTGTACCCACATAATATCCTGAAATTAAAAGAAAAGAAAAGAAAAGAAATGGGGTAATGAGAACCCAATCCCCTTTTCTTCTCTTCTTGCAAGTGAGCTCCAACAGAAAGCACATTCTCCTCCACTTCTCAACGCCCTAAATATTACAAAGGCAGATACTGCTCTTGCAATAGGAGTTTTGGGAGTAAGTTCACCTCGATATCTACTACTCATTCATCTGAATCATCAAAATTGTTTTCTAACTGGCCTTTCTGCATCAATCTTTTTCTCTATTACAATGTTGTATTAGCGCCGAAATAAGATTCCCAAACAGAACTCCAATGCAGTTACTCCTCTCGATATTGTTTGAAAAATAGTTCCCAAATCTGGTGGTCATGAGACTCACTCAGAGAAGCGTTTTATGAATGTGGATTTCTAGCTTCCCAGTCCCTCAAAGTTTTGATTCAGCAGTTCTGGGACAAGGCCTAGGGGCCTGGCATATATTTTGTAAAGTTCCTGAGTAGTTTAAACATTTTTACAGATTGGAAAGTAATTGTCTACATTATAAAATCTAAGTAAGGATAGAATTCTTGGCAATTAGTTCTCCAAGTCACCTTCCTGGTTATTTCTTTTTCTTTTTTTCCTTAGTTTCTTAATGTTAGTTTTTGTATTTTTTATTGTAGTAAACATGCATAACAAAATTTATCATACTTACCATTTTATGAAAATTAACAGGCTTTTAGGTTCACATCAAGTTTGGGTAGGAAAAACAGAGTTCCCATAGCCCCTTCTTCCACACCCCCAGCCTCCTCCGCTATCTCACTTTGCTCTTTGTGTTGTACATTCTATGGTTTTTGGCAAATGTAAGACATGTATCTACTATTATAGTATCACACTACCATACAGAACAGTTTTCCTGCCCTTAAAATCATCTGTGCTCCACCTATGCATCCCTCCCTCTCTTCCCCGGTTCCCCTGGCAACCACTGATCTTTTTATTAGCTCCACAATTTTGTCTTTTTCAGAATGTCTGTAGTTGGAAATATAGTTTGTAGTCTTTACAAGCTGACTTCTATCACTTAACAATACGCGTCTAATGGTCCTCCATGTCTCTTTGTGGCTTGGTGGTTCGCTTCTTTTGGCATGAATAATACTCATGGATGTACCACAGCTTATTTATCCATCCTAGTTGTTTCTTTATTTCTTATTATTTTTCGTCTTCTTACATCTTTTAAATTTAGTTTGATCTGCCCCAGCTCTCCTTTGTTATTCCCAAACTATGCTACCATGTGCATTTGTTCATGATGCTTTCTCCATCTAGAATGTCTCGTCTCCCTCCTCTTCTTTCACTTTTGCCTACTGAAATACCACCACTTTTTCAGAGCCCAGATTAAAGGCCAAATTTGTGGTGAAGTTTTCTCATCCCTTTTAGCTGGGAGTAATTGTTGACTCTCTGGGTCTCCCACCATCACCACCACCATTTATGGCTCTTATTAGATGCTCCATTGAAATGTGGTTTTTAATATTTTCATTTTATTATTACTTCTAAATTGTATATTTATTCTCTTCAATAAGAAAAACTAGGTTGTGTTTATTTCTGTAAGCTCCACAATATCTAACATTGCAGTTCCTTGCATCAAGTTTAATATATATTTGTTAAGATAATTTGAACTCTTTAGCAGAAGCTTGGATTCCATCATATTTGAATAGATGCTAAAGCAGTTTAGACTGATGGTCCTCTTATGCATGTTGGTGGGCCATCTTTCTCTACTTCTCTCCTTTTGACTGAAAAAGATTAAATTTTTAAAAAATTTCCATTGTTAGAGGCTGGGGATTGAATGGGCAAATGTTTTCAAAGATATGGGTAATATTACAGCCTCAAACACACTTAACCCCCCACATTGTCTTACATGAGAATTGGTAAATAAAAGAAAACAATATTTACGGAATGGATAGATATATGGATGAAAAGATGAGCACTTAAACTATTAAGAGGATATCCTGCAAAAGCCCCACATTATATTGTCAAACTGTGAATTATGATTTTTGATTGGGGAAATATATAACTGTAGAATACAATAACCTAGGATACAGAATCTGGTCTATTGACTACTTGATTTTACTTTTTCTTTTTTCTGTTTCCTTTGAACTTGACTTGAAAAATCTCATAAATGGTCAGTTTGGAGACTGTGATTTTCAAGAACCCGGGCACCTTGGCTTATGCACCTTGTATTTTCTTCTCCACAAAATCTTATACATAAATCAGAAATGTGATCCATACTTCCTGAATTGAATAGAAATAAAAGTTGGAATTGGCTCCTAACTTAAAACATGCTCCACTAGATAGTTTTCCATATACTTTCCCCTGCCTCAGTAGACTATACGTAGGGACAAGTCTTACTTACCCCTAAGATTTTCATTTTTGGAGCAAATGATCTTTGCAGGGGGCTTTGATTCCCATAGGTCGCAGCTGAAAGGTTTGATGACTCAGATTCGGGAGTAGCAATCTCTGGAGGAAATACCAGAAACACGGGACTATGTGCAGCACTTGGATCCATAATAGTGTGGTTGGTATTTTGAAGTGGCAGAAAATGATTTAGTTGGTACTTCAGTGTAGACTATGTTGTTTTCCTGTGCCAATGCTGTCTGGACCCCTGGCATTGTTGCGCTCTGTCTTGGAATTATAGAACCATAGTGTCACAGAGCCATAGAACCTTGGGACTGGTCAAGGTCCCAAGAAAATTAGTAAGTAAAATGTACTGTTCTAGGTATTTCACATACAATGAAAAATTTATTCCTCATAGTGTCTCTGTGGATAATAATTTATATTTGTAACAACTTTTTTCCTTGAAATAATTTTATTTAAATTATTCACATTCACATTCAGCATCAGTGACTTCATCATATGTAGGGCTACTTTTAAAAGATATTTTATTTTTAATTGACTCTTGATTTGACTTTTAAAAAAGCACAACTGATTGAAGACATGCATGTGCTGTCATTCTTTCCAGTCTATTAAAACTTCAGAAAAGTGATTTTTTTAAATAATAAAGACGAACATTTAATTAGAATTTAACTGAGTTGGAAAACATTATGGAGATAAATCATATAACCAGACAGATGGTATCACTAAAAATTCATGATTAACATTGCCACATAGACACTCAGCATCACCCCAGAAATCCCACATTTCTCTAATAAGCTAGATCTTATTATCCTGGTAATGTTTATTTGATCATTTTTGTCACTCCTCAAACTCCCATACCTGCTTCTCATTTCCTCATTTTCAGCTAACAACCTTGTTGAAATGGAAGTTACCAGAAGGGAGATCACTCATTGTCCCAATACCAAATTCAAAAACCCACTTGAAACTCAGTCTTATTCCTCACTCCTATTTCTGTGGAGGAAGTTCTATAAAAGCCAAGCCCTTCTATAAAAGCCAGGCCTCCTACACAGGTGCCCCTCCTTTCTTCTAAGGTTTAGTTATTCCCTTCATCTCTGGCATCTCTCTTTCTCTCTCTGTCTCTCTATCTCTGTCTCTATCTCTATCTCTATCTATCTCTTGACTATTCCAATCAGTATAAATGTTCTAGGATCAGCTAGCTTAGAAAGAAATTCCTACTGATATCATCACCTTTTAGTTTCTGTTTCATTTCTTTTCTCCACTCTATGGTAAGACATCTTGAAAGAATGATCTCCCTACTTTGTGTTTACTTCCTCATGTTCACTGATGACAACTAGGTTGCCAAATCCAGTGTATGTTTTTCTATCATTATCATACATCCCATCAACACGTGATGAGCACCTCATCCTCAAATTTAAACCATCTCTTCTCTTGCCTTCTGAGACCCCAGATTTTCCTTCTCTCTCTCTCTCTTTCTCTCTCTCTGTCTTTCTCTCTCTCTCTATCTCTGTCTCTATCTCTATCTATCTCTCGACTATTCCAATCAGTATAAATGTTCTAGGATCACCTAGCTTAGAAATAAATTCCTCCTGATATCATCACCTTTTAGTTTCTGTTTCATTTCTTTTCTTCACTCTATAGTAAGACATCCTGAAAGAATGATCTTCCTGCTTTATCTTTACTTCCTCGTGGTCACTGATGACTAGGTTGCCAAATCCAGTGTA
Source organism: Microcebus murinus (assembly GCF_040939455.1). Taxonomy (NCBI): domain Eukaryota; kingdom Metazoa; phylum Chordata; class Mammalia; order Primates; family Cheirogaleidae; genus Microcebus; species Microcebus murinus. The sequence continues at coordinate 15,208,374 of NC_134107.1, forward strand.
TGTTTTTCTATCATTATCGTACATCCCATCAGCACATGACAGTCACCTTGTCCTCAAATTTAAACCATCTCTTCTCTTGCCTTCTAAGACCCCAGATTTTCCTTTTCTCTGTCTCTCTCCCCACCCCTTTCATCCTTCTCTGTATCCATTGCCAGTCTTTCCTCCTTTTACTTTTTTTATTTCAAAATATTAAGGGGTACAGATGTTTTTGTTACATGGACAGCTTTTATAATGCTTGAATCAGGGCTATTAGTGTGCACATCACCGGAATAGTGTTCATTGTACCTGTTATATAGGTTTTTGCCCCTCTGCTCCTCCCCCTTCCCCCTGCTTGATTTCCAATGACCTTTACTTGTCTCTGTGCCCATTGATTAGTTCCAGCTTATTAGAGAGTACACATGGTGTTCGTTTTTCTTTCTTTCTTTCTTTCTTTCTTTCTTTCTTTCTTTCTTTCTTTCTTTCTTTCTTTCTTTCTCTCTCTCTCTCTCTCTCTCTCTCTCTCTCTCTCTCTCTCTCTCTCTCTCTCTCTCTCTCTCTCTTTCTTTCTTTCTTTCTTTCTTTCTTTCTTTCTTTTTTTGAGACAGATCTCACTTTGTTGCCCAGGCTAGAGTGAGTGCCGTGGCGTCAGCCTAGCTCACAGCAACCTCAAACTCCTGGGCTCAAGCAATTCTGCTGCCTCAGCCTCCCAAGTAGCTGGGACTACAGGCATGTGCCACCATGCCCGGCTAATTTTTTCTCTATATATTAGTTGGCCAATTAATTTCTTTTTATTTATAGTAGAGACAGGGTCTCGCTCTTGCTCAGGCTGGTTTCGAACTGCTGACCTCGAGCAATCTGCTCTCCTTGGCCTCCCAGAGAGCTAGGGTTACAGGCGTGAGCCACCACGCCGGGCTGGTGTTCGTTTTTCTATTCCTGAGATAATTCACTTAGATCATGGTCTCCACTTCCATCCATATTGCTGCAAAGGACATAAATTAATTTCTTTTTATGGCTGAGTAGTACCTCATGGCATACATATACCACATTTTATAAGGTCGTATTTCTACAATCACAGTGAGGAAGGAAATAGCAGAGGATGTAAACAGATGGAAATCCATACCATGCTCGTGGATCGGCAGACTCAATATCATCAAAATGTCTATACTACCCAAACTGATCTACAGATTCAATGCAATACCTATTAAAATCCCATCAGCATTCTTCACAGATATAGAAAAAATAATTTTACGCTTCGTATGGAACCAAAGAAGACCCCGAATATCAAGAGCAATTCTAGGTAACAAAAACAAAATGGGAGGCATTAATATGCCAGATATCAAACTATACTACAAAGCTGTAGTAATTAAAACAATATGGTATTGGCACAAAAACAGGAATATTGACCAGTGGAACAGATGTGAGAATCCTGATATAAAACCATCCTCATATAGCCATCTCATCTTTGACAAAGCAGACAAAAACATACGCTGGGGAAAAGAATCCCTCTTCAATAAATGGTGCTGGGAAAACTGGATAGCCACCTGTAGAAGGCTAAAACAGGACCCACACCTTTCACCTCTCACAAAAACCAACTCACGCTGGATAACAGACTTAAACCTAAGATATGAAACTATTAGAACTCTAGAGGAAAAAGTTGGAAACACTCTCCTAGACATCGGCCTGGGCAAAGAGTTTATGAAGAGGTCCCCAAAGGCAATCACAGCAGCAACAAAAATAAATAAATGGGACATGATCAAGCTACAAAGCTTCTGCACAGCCAAAGAAATAGTCATGAAAGCAAACAGACAACCTACAGAATGGGAGAAAATTTTTGCATCCTATGCATCCGATAAGGGACTGATAACTAGAATATACTTAGAACTCACGAAAATTAGGAAGAAAAAATCAAATAACCCCATTAAAAAGTGGGCAAAAGACTTGAACAGAAATTTTTCTAAAGAAGACAGAAGAATGGCCAACAAACATATGAAGAAATGCTCAACATCTCTAATCATCAGGGAAATGCAAATCAAAACCACAATGAGATATCACTTAACCCCAGTGAGAATGGCCTTTATCAAAAAATCTCCAAACAATAAATGCTGGCGTGGTTGCGGAGAGAGAGGAACACTCCTACACTGCTGGTGGGACTGCAAACTAGTTCAATCTCTGTGGAAAGCAATATGGAGATACCTTAAAGCGATACAACTGAATCTACCATTTGATCCAGCAATCCCATTGCTGGGCATCTACCCAAATGATCCAGTGACACTCTACAAAAAAGACACCTGCACTCGAATGTTTATAGCAGCACAATTCATAATTGCAAGGCTGTGGAAACAGCCCAAGTGCCCATCAATCCAAGAATGGATTAATAAAATGTGGTATATGTATACCATGGAGTACTATTCAGCTCTAAGAAACAATGGTGATATAGCACATCTTATATTTTCCTGGTTAGAGCTGGAACCCATACTACTAAGTGAAGTATCCCAAGAATGGAAAAACAAGCACCAGATATATTCTCCAGAAAACTGGTATTAACTGACTAGCACCTAAGTGGACACATAGGTACTACAGTAATAGGGTATTGGGCAGGTGGGAGGGGGGAGGGGGGAGGGGGGTGGGTATATACATACATAATGAGTGAGATGTGCACCATCTGGGGGATGGTCATGATGGAGACTCAGACTTTTGGGGGGAGGGGGGAAATGGGCATTTATTGAAACCTTAAAATCTGTACCCCCATAATATGCCAAAATAAAAAAAAAAAAAAAAAAAAAAAAAAAAAAAAGAAAAAACACAAAAAGAATGAACTAATGATACACAGAACATTGATGGGCCTCAAGGGCATTGTGCATAGTGAGAGAAGTCAGTCTCAAGAAATTAAATACTGTATGATTCCATTTATATAACATGCTTGAAATGGCAAAACAATGGAAATGGAGAACAGATTAGTGATTGCCAGGGAGCAAGGATAGGGTCAGGGGTGGGGTGTTAATAAAAAGAAGTATCATGAAGAAGTTTCTTTGTGGTGATGAAACAACTCTGTATCTTGATTGTGGTGATGGCTACACCTATCCTATATGCATAGGATAAAATAGCCTAGAACTGCACACACACACAGACACACACACAAATAGACGCAGGATAAAAAATGGCGAAAACTGAATAGTCCGTAGTCTAGTTCATTGTAATGTACCAATGTCAATTTCCTGGTTTTGATATTGTACTACAGGTATATAAGATGTCACTATCAGGGGAAGCTGAGTGAAGGGCACACCACACTATAGTTTCAAAGACAGAATTTTGGGTGAATCCTATAATTACTTCCAAATACAAAAAAAAAAAAAGTTTTACAAAACTTTAACACACACACACATATTACTTCATATATATATGCTTCATATATATATTACTTTCATACTTTAATATACATACTTCAGTATATATATATATACTGTATATTGAAGTATGAAATAAAAATAAAGTATGTGCATGTATTCCTTTTGATTTCTATGTTAGAAAATTACCCAGAAAGCAGTTCTTAAGTACATTAAAATCAAATAAATGTGTTATATCCATATATGGGGAAAGAGGAAAGAAAAGCTTATGGAGTATTTATTTTTTCATAACAACAGAGGACAGCAAGAGAAATAAATGAGACATAAAGTAAAAGAAGGGCCATGAAAAATAAAATATCTCTGGGATGATGACAAGGAGATCCCAGGATGGCAGCTGTACCATCATGGAGAACATGTAGGCTGGGCATCTCCAGTGAAGGCTTCTTCACGTAAGTGACATTGATATGGCTTGTAATATGAAACAGTGTGTTAAGAGATTTTGAAAACTGATGGAAAGTTTGGGATTGAAAAAAAAAAGCAAGCAAAAAAAAAAGGATAAAAAGACAATTCAAGGGAAAAGAAAACACTGTGCTGGTAAGGAAAATAATAATGTATTAAGTGCCTAGCTCCGATTGCATATATAGTCATAAAGGTATGAATGGCATGTACCTCTCTGCTCAAAATTGTGATATAAATATACAGAGAGGATGGGGGTGGGAAATGCACACGTGAGGTAGTTGGGAGTTGGAGAGAGGAAAGATCATTAAATCCTAATCTTCCATAGTGAGAAGACCATTGCACTTCAACTTTTTTCACATGCGGCATTTATTGAAAATGATGTTTGTCTAGAGCATGTCTGAACTAGAGGAATTTAAAGTTCCTAATAGGGCCACTTGCTACTTGCTACTCAGGATAATCATGTATGACTAGTCAACTCTTTAAACTATCTGAATATATATAACTGTGACTATTGAAATATTTAAAAAGACCACAAGGTTGACAAGGAAAGTTAATGTATTAAAAGGAAAAATAATATATTAACATATATTGAATTATTCATTTTTTCCCTTTATGACTCATGAAGAGTGGGACAGAAAACTTATGGTCTCCAGGAAGATTCCATGCCCTAACCCCCAGGACTACAAATATGATGAGGTATTACACCCATGAATATGTTATTTTCAACAGCAAAAGGGACTCTGCAGAAAGATTTAAGGTTACTAATCAATTTATCTTAAAATAAGGAGATTGCCTTGGATTATTTGAGTGAGTCCAGTGTAATCGCAGGATTCCTAAAAGCGGAAGCAGGACAGGGAGTCATATTTGGAGTCTGAGCAGGACTTGACACACCATTGCTGGGTTGAAGATAGAAAGGATCACATGAGAAGTAATGCAGGTGGCTTCTAGGTTCATAAAGCAGCTCCCCGCGGGAAACAAGGAAACAGGGACCTGAGTCCTATAGCTATAAAAACTGGAATCTTCCAACACTGAATAATCTGTAAAGAGAAACCCAAGCCTCAGAGCCACAGCTTTGGCCAGTCCTCTGATTGTAGCCACAAGATATTTTGAACAAATATAATAATTTAACCAGACTTTTCTAGACATATGACCTACAGAAACTGAGAGATAATAAATGTGCTGCTTTAAGCACTACATTCGTGGCAATTTGTTATGCAGCAATAGGTAACTATCTCAAGGGGATAAGAGAAAGATTCTTGCCATTTTGAGCAAGATTTGAAGTTTTTTGACTTAATGACTCTATTACTCAGCTTAGGCTAACTTCTATGACAAAGGAAGACCATGCTTTCCCTGGCTTAATCCCATAACAGGCTTATTTCTCTCTTAGGTCACCATCCAGTTGAAATCCAGCAGTGGACTTTATCTGCAATGTGATTTATGGGCCAGGCTCCATTCTCTGGGGATTCAGCATTTTCTGGGTCGTGGACTCACTGCATCTGGCCAGTGCTTGAGGAAACAGACATTGTGGGAACAATGCAGGCAATTTTCGGGGTCAAGCCTGGAAGTGGTGAGCATTCCATTGGTGATAGGCACCTTCTCACCTACCTAGATGCAAAGGGGTTGGGAAGTATAATCTAGCTGTATGATACTTAATCTATCAAATGAAAGCATATTTGTAAGCAATGAACTCATTTTTTTTTTCTCCCAGTGTCTTGGGAACTGAGGGTACAAGGTGTTACAGTAGCATCTCAAAATCAACAACTTCTCCCAATTTCACCAAAAAACAAGCCTAACAGATTCCAGAAGAGACATATTATATTCAGAATAAGACAGATTTTAAAAAATTATATTGCTTTTTAAGTAAATCATACATGTCCTAGTTTCCCACAGCCTTTTGCATCTTGTTTTATAAACAGGAACTTCATGTATTTACTTTCCTTATTAGCTCCTAAACACATTTGATTTTGTCGACTCTAGACCCAAACTCATTGAGGGGACAGTATTAGGCATTTCAGAAAGGGCAGACAAGAGGGAGAATGCCTTCAAAAAGCAGAGAGGAAAGAGGGGTTCCTGCAGACTAGAAAGGTGGCTGTGGGTTTTGGGGGCACTGGGCACTTCTGCCTTGCTCCCTGGCAAGTGCCCAAGTGGGATGGAAAGACCTCAGAGGGGATGGTCTTTTACATTTTTATATTCTCACATTGTAAGTCTAGCCCATAGGCATTGTATTCTGATGGGGATAAGACCACCGGGGCTTAGGGACCCCATTTCTGAGGCCGTGGGAGGAGGGGAGGTGAAGGAATGCTGCCTGAGCAGGAGCTGGGGATAAGGGCAGAAGTTAATTGCCTAATTGGGGGACATCCCAACAATCTAGGAGTGCAGCAAAGCAGACTCCCACCTTAAAGCCTGAGGGGCCACATGCCTAAAAAGCCATGGAGTGGCTCGATATGAAAGCCACCCACAGCTGTAAAGGAAGATTGCAAAACGTCAGCCCGGGAGAAGGGATGCCAGGCTCCAACCTTTAAAAAACACCGGGTTGAGTTTCTTCCCTCCCCTTTCTCAGTAGAGTGCATCAGTTAATGGAGAGCTAACCTCCCAATAAGAATTACTAATCTCTTTGTTCCCCAATCAAATGGGCCACAGCCACTGAGTTCAGAGATACTATCTGTAGATATCTTAAGGTATAGTTGTGCTTAGTAATGAGCTATGCATTCCTGCTTCTATAGATAAAAGAGTAATTAGCTAAGACATCTTGTGGCTATTAGGGGAGACTTGAAACTTCTACACATTGAAACCCACAAGCTTTTCACATGAAATTATTGTAATCTATAGCAGTTGCAATGAGAGAGATCACAAGAGAATAAAAACAGGTGCTAGATTTCAGCCAATACCACCTGGCTCACGGGAATGCTGGTGTTCCCCCGACCTCCCCGCACCCTTTCACCTTACTTTTTGTGTCTGTGCCTTTGTCTTTCCCATCTCTTGCAGCACACACTGCCTGGGGACCTGGTTATATCGGGGGCATCATGAACCCCCAATAGTATTCTTGCAATTTTAAAAATTTCCTGTATTCCATGTGTACTATGGAAGCAATAAGTATATAGGATACATAGGGTCTATTGGAACTGGGACAATGAGTTTCAAAGTAGTAACTGGTGTGGGCCTAGTCACTGATGACAGAATTGTCTCTCCAATGACTTGGCACTCTTTAAGTCCCCAGGATCTGTGTGTATGTGGGCATAAATTTGTATGTATGTGTGTGTTGGGTAGGTATGGTGCTGAATGGGCAAGAATGATTGCATCAGTTGGATTCTCAAAAAGAGAATTTGATTAAAAATTATAAATGCATATTTCCTGAACACCTGAGTTTGTGGACTGAAAATTAAACACATTATACAAGCACCTTAGAAACATTTGCTGATCAGCTGAAGCAAAATGTGGGAATTATTAGTATTCTTCAGAATAAGTTGAATATAGGTGGTGGTCATTCAGGAGCTACAGGCCAACTCAGGTAGGGACCTTACCTTGGTCAATCAATCATGGGAAACTGAGAAAGCTAATCCTTACTGCAAAGGCAATGGCAGCAAGGGGCATAGAGCTAGTCTCTCCAGCTCTATACCTAATTAGTCTACTATTTATAAACTCTCCACTCACCTCCAGGTGGAGAGTCCAGGCTCCCATTTATGCTTTTAAAAATAATTTATTGAATGCCTACTAGAAGCAAGCTTTTGTGCTGAATTCTATGGAAGACACAAATGTAACACAGTCTGGATTATTCACAAGAAGGTGAGAACTGCAGCTGTGTGTTGTGGTTTCAAAAAATGAAGGAAGTTGGGGAGAGATCTCTAGAAATAGCTAGTACAGAATTTTTGAGACAGGAAGAGTAAAACACAGAAGCCAGGCTGGGCACAGTGGCTCACACCTGTAATCCTAGCACTCTGGGAGGCCGAGGTAGGAGGATCACTTGAGCTCAGGAGTTTGAGATCAGCCTGAGCAAAAGTGAGACCTCCATCTCTAATAAAAATAGTAAAAATTAGCTGGATGTAGTGGTGCATGCTTGTAGTCCCAGCTGTTTGGGAGGCTGAAACAGGAGGATCTCTTGAGCCCAGGAATTTGAGGTTGCTGTGAGCTAGGCTGACACCACAGCACTATAACCCGGGCGCCAGAGTGAGATTCTGTCTCAAGAAAAAACAAAAAAACCAGAAGCCAATGGACAGTATAAAAATTGCAGAAAGAAGGGATGGTTAACAACTCCAAATGTGTTAGAGAGATCAAAGAGAAAGAGTTTGGGACAAAGGGCATCGCCTGATAGTGCCAGAGACCTTAGGACGCCACCTGTTGGAGCACCTACACCAGACCACGCATTTAGGGAAGAGAAAGATGCTGCAACTCCTGGACACTGCTCAACTAGGGTTCAAGTCACAAGGATGGGTTGCAGATGACATCGTCAGAAGCTGCCGAGCCAGTCAGGTTATGCAGTCGGGGAGGACCAGAGGGACCCACGCAGGTACGAGGGAAAGGGGGAGGCAGCCAGGACTATTTTGGGAAGTAGATTTCACAGAGGTCAAGCCTGGAAAATACGGGTACCGATATTTACTGGTCATGATAGATACGTTTTCCGAATGGGTAAAAGCCTTCCCTACGAAAGGAGAAACAGCTTTGACAGTAGCTAAGAAAATATTAGAAGAAATAGTCCCCAGGTATGGACTGCTGGAAGGGATAGGATCAGATAAAGGACCTGCGTTTGTCAGTCAGGTTAGTCCAGGGCTGGCCCAGCCTATGGGGATAGATTAGAAATTACATTGTGCATATAATCCCCAGAGCTCTGGGCAGGTAGAGCGAATGAATAGAACAATAAAGGAGACCCTGACTAAATTGGCCCTGGAGACTGGTGGAGACTGGATGACCCTCCTTCCCTTCGCCCTGTTCTGAACCCGGAACACCCCTTATCACTTGGGTTTAACCCCTTTTGAAATCATGTTTGGCACACCCCCTCCTGTAGTTCCTAGGATGAGCCCTGAGGCTCTTCTGGGACATCCCAAAGAAGTGTTACAAGCGGTGCAGGCTCTGCAACGCGTCCACAGTCAAGTATGGCCGGCCCTCCGTGCTATCTACTGGCCTGAGGAGGAGGGTGCCGGACACCCGTTTCACCCACACCAGCCGGGAGACTGGGTGTGGGTGAAACGGCATAACAGCAGAACCCTCGAGCCGAGGTGGGAGGGCCCCTATCAAATCATTCTTGTTACTCCCACTGCTCTTAAGGTTGATGGAATAGCGACCTGGATACACCACTCCCATGTGAGACCTGCTAATAAAAAGGACCAGGAGTGGTGCCAGGACCAGTGGAAAGCAACTGCAGACCCGAAGATTCCATTAAGAACCAGACTGACCCGCGTGACCGCCACAGACCAGAGCCCCTACGAGAAGAGGAACTAGATGGGACTGTTGGCACAAATTGTCATCGGGCTGCTGATTGTTCTCCTGGGACTTGGACTAGGAGTAGTGGCACCGCAGAACTGGACTAAATTGCAAAAATGCGTCTTGGTAACTTTTTATGTTTGCTATACGGGTGGTGTATTGGCCTATTGTTCTTGGGAGGGAGTTTTCCAACCATAGCTGCCCCAAATCCTCATGAGCCTCGTAATCTGACATGAGAAATTACCAACCTAGAAACTCATGAGGTTTGGAACACGACCTCAGGGACGGCACCGCTTAACTCCTGGTGGCCAGACTTATATTTCAATCTAGACAAAGTAAGTGATCTAGAGGAAACACCAAAGGAAGGGAGAAAACAACAGAGGTGAGTGTCCATAAGTAGAAATGAGTTTTTGGTTTTTTTTTGCATGCCTGGGGTTCTGACCCCCTACAGAGAACTGCTCAAACCCCAACGCCACAGGGGCCTGTTAGTTGTGCTATGATATAAGGTCCCCTTTCTATGAGGCAGTAGGAATAGCCACTTATTTTAACCTCTCTTCAGAAGACTCCCCTAAATCATGCCAATGGGACCGTAAGGGCCCTGGACTCACCCTTCAGTCAGTTCTTGGCAAAGGCACCTGCTTAGGGCCAGTGCCCCCCCCACCCCAGCTGCACACAGCTCTGTGCCGGGGGCAACAGAACACTAAATCGAACTGAGGGGACAAAGTGGATCATTCCTGGGCCAAGTAGATGGTAGATTTGCTCCAGAACCGGTTTAACTCCTTGCCTTTGTCTGTTTTCAATGGGTCTGAAGAATACTGATTATGGTGTTAGTGTTCCCAAAAATAATATACCACACTAAAGAGACAATGTATGAGGGCATAGTAGGGCAAAGAGTCACCAACCTAATTTTTAAAAGAAGAGAGAGCCTTTTACAGCCATAACCCTGGCTACTCTTTTAGAGCGATAGGGACAGAAACTGGTATCTCCTCCCTGGCAATGCAACAAAGAGGGTTTCATAGCCTGAGGGCCGCCATAGATGAAGATATAGCGAGAATAGAAGAGTCAATCTCGCACCTAGAAAAGTCTCTGACCTCCTTGTCCGAGGTAGTGCTCCAGAACCAGAGGGGGTTAGATCTAGTGTTCCTCCAGCAAGGAGGACTGTGTGCTGCCCTCAGAGAAAAATGTTGTTTCTATGCAGACCACACGAGAGTTGTCAGAGAATCTATGGCTAAGGTCAAGGAAGGGCTCGCTCGCCGTAAACGAGAATATGAGCAGCAGGCCGGTTAGTTTGAGTCTTGGTTCAACAGCTCCCCCTGGTTTACAACTCTAATATCCACTCTGCTAGGCCCACTCATTGTACTACTCCTCACTTTCGTGCCATGTGTGGTTAATAGACTAGTGACATTTGCAAAGGAACGGATAAGTACTGTTCAGCTGCTGGTGTTGCAACAACGATATCAACAGCTACGATCAAGTACTATAGAACAGAAACATCTAAAGAACCCTGAAGATGAACATGAGTATTCGTCCACCACCTAAAGAAAAAGGGGGGAATGTAGGGCAGAGGAAGGGCAGAGGAATTTGTAGGGCAGAGGAAGGGCAGAGGAATTTTTCCAATTGTCGGGAATTTACTTGGGAGGGGCAATGAGCTAACCACAAACTTTTGCTTCTGGTCATTGCTTGCTTGCTACACCCCTGTAAGGGGAATTATGGGATGAGGTCATTGAAGCACGGGCGACTGGCCCATCAGGCAACTGAGGGCAACCAACCCGCCAATTATTTCAAGAGGCAATAATGGGCAACCAATCATTTTAAAGGTCAGCGCATGATCCACACGTGATCAGCTTGTGCGCAGCTTGTGCACCATGGGAATAAAAGGCATGCCATTGTTCCGGTCGGGGTCCTTGCCTGTGAGAGTGGCCACTGCGTTGGTGCTCTAGGGCTTGGACCCTGGCTAGCCAGAAAATAAACCTCCTCTTGTGTGATTGCAAAAAAAAAAAAAAAAAAAAAAAGAGAGAAAGAGGATTGAAAAAATGTGATTAGCTTAGAAGATGGAGGGCCACTGACAGCTTTTGATAACACAGTTTTCTTTGACCACAGAGGATGAAATTATATGTCATAAGGGTTGAGAAATTAGAAGCAGTGAGTACAGTCATACACAAAGGGACTGAAGCTTCACTCAATACATTATAGTTTGTTATATTTTTCCGTATGACATCTGCATCTCTGCCCTTCCCTGACTCCTACTTTTCTACCTATAGGTGTGTTCTATTCTCCCCCTAACCATCCATCATATTCTGTACTCATTGCCACATTCTTCCTCATTAATAGTTAAACAAACTTGGTATGGATAACCTCAACGTAGACTTGGAGAAAGACAATAAAAGGGAAGATTGGAAACAGCAAAACAGGAGAGTGGTGGGGCCTATTTTTGTTCCTTGCTGACTCTCTTGGTTCATGAGCCCTCAGAGAGCTGCATAGACTTCTCCACAACTAACTTTCTGAACTCCTATTATGCATAAAGGATGAGGCAAAAAATATTAGCACCATAGAAGAGTAGCTCCACTCAATATTAAGTCGTAAAATAAATTGGTGATTATAAATTGAAACACTGACTTGGATGACGAGTTTACACCTGAATTATTCCTTCACCAGCAGAAAGTGCTATAGCGTTAACCTTTGGTTTGTTGTCATTTTATTTTAACCGGGGGCAAATTCTTTGAGTGTTCTGTATGCCCTTCATGTTTTGGTGAGTGAATTAGGTAGCAACCACAGTTTAGAACACAGGTTGGAGGATACTATGTTTTCCCCTAATTTGGTTCCATTATTGGGGACAGGGTGGTATTTGGGTAGTTTCCACATGTTAGTCAGAGTCTTCACATTGTTGATCTTTTGCGTAACATGAACTAGAAGTTAAATTCAGATCTTCTTTGTATGAAGTTGAGGAAACTGATATGTTTCGTTGCACATCTTGTTCTGAAACTATGTTGGATAAGGAGCCTACACATGCGTCTTGCACTGAGCTTTGGCCAGAACACCGCAAATCTGGCCTCGTGTCTTCTGATTGCAGCTCCCTCTGAGTTTGGTCTATGCTTTCCGTGTCCTCTGGTGTGATGTCTCTTATTTGCATACAGTCCACTTGCATGTCTTGTTCTTGTATAACTGTACATTCAAAGTCTTTTTGATCCTTATCTTGACACTCACTATCTTTAAATAGAGCGTCTTGTAATTGCCAATCTAAGTTATGTTGGGCTGCATTTTGGGGAGGTTGCCAGTCTTGTTGCTGCTGGATTTGGTATTCCTGATCTTGGCATAGCTGATTTGGAGCTTTCTTCATTTGAGTTCTCTGTCCTTTGACTTGAAAATTTTGGGATTGTCCCTTTGGGGATTTTACCTCTTGGGCCTGCTGGTCATTGGGTTGCTGATCTTGGTTTTGTTTCTTTGGGCTTTCCTGTTTTTCAGCCCGGTGGTCCTTCTTTTGCCCATCTTTGAACTGACTGATTGGAGCTTGCTTTCCTTTGGCCTGGTGGACATCAGTGTGCTGCTGATCTGGCAGTTTCTCTGGAGTTTGAGAAGATTGAATTCGCTTATCAAGGGATTGCTTCTTTTGGGATAGCAAGTGTCTGATTTGCTTCTCTAGGGCTTTCCATTTTGAAGATTGCCAGCTTTTGGGGTGCTGGTCTAAGGACCTCCTTCTTGAGGAGTGGTAGCGTTTGGTTTGCTGGTCCAGGGAATATCGTCTTGAGGATTTCTTTCTGTGGAGTTCCTCTGCAGAGTCCCACTTTTTGGTCTCTTCCATGACTTCTGATCGAATGTCTTCGTATGGTATTTGTAAAAGTTCTGGGTTTTGACGTTGAATGTTTTGTGGTTGAAGACCTGGGGGTTGCTGAAGTAGGGATTTCACATTAGGGAACCGCTTAGTATTGGGTGTTGAGACTTCAGGTAGCATGACTTTTGACAATGCTTCGGATAGCGTGTCTTGGGAGCGCTTACCTTGAGATGGTGTGTCTTGGGATAGTGCGTCTTGGAAAGGCGTGTTTTGGGATGATGTGTCTAGGGATGGAATGTATTGGTAGGGCATATCTTCACCTGTCAGGTCAAAAGACTGTACACCATGGATTGATGGGGATTTAGATAGCATGTTTTGCACTGGCAGGGTTTGTACTGGCGGGGCTTGGGATGGCAAGTCTTCAGGTGATAATTCTTGGCGTTTTAGTACAGAATGGGATGGCAAAAATTGGAATGGCAAATCTTGGTCCTGTGCCAATTGGCTTTTCATTTTGGGACGTTGAACAGTAGCAGGCTGTAGGTCTTCACCTTTTAGTTCTTCAAACGTAGAGTCTTCCAGAATGTGCATAATATGTTCTGAGGGCTTTCTTTTTAAAATTGGAGGCAAAAATTCTTCATATGAAGTTGGAAAGATACTTTCCTGTTGTTCACCTGGCATAGATGCAGAAGCTGTGTAGTAAATACTTTTATTACATGGTCGTGACCTGCGTTGGGAGGCTAAAGGACTTCTTGTGATTCTTAACTTGAAGAAAGCATAGCCTCCAAAGAAAACGGGCTGTAGGTTCATTATTGGGTCATCACCAGAAGACTCTTCTTGAAGCTCAAATTGTAACAGAGCATTTTGTCCTGGGCCAGGTTGTTCAGAATTTTGAGGAATATCCGAAGGCAAGAAAAACACAATCTATAAAACCAAGACGTGGGGAGGAATTAATATGACAGAATCATCTTTGATTTATTTATTTATTTTTTTTGCATTTCCAAATTATTTTTCATCCCTTACTTAAGAGAGTAGATAGGAAATAACATCTAGATGAGAAATCAGAAAACAAATACCATTCCTGCCTTCCCCATCAACTCACTGGTATTATTTTGGATATAATTGCATGTGTATGAAATTTGGGAAACTCAGAAGTAATCTAGGCAATAAGGACATTGACTGCAAAAGAGTCCTGTGAACCTTTTTGGGTGATAGAAATGAACTGTATCTTGACTGTGATGGTGGCTAAACAGATATCTACAATTGGTCCAACTCATTGAATGGGACACTTAAAATGGATGAATTTTATTGTTTGTAAATTTTACTTCTGTAAAACTGATATAAAAAAAAGAAAAAAAAATTACCAATCACTGTGCCCAGACTGATTTTTGGGATTTAGAGAACACGTTCTGGAGACATACTACCTGAGTCAGAAACCTGATGTTATGAGTGATGCTTAAGAGGTTATTTAACCTCTTTGTGCTTTAGTTCCTTTGTATGCAAAATAAAGGTGTTATCATAGTTTTGTTAAGATTAAGTCCATGCTCATTGATTATAATAATGACTGACATAGTCAGTATTCAGTAAATATAAACTATATAATTATAGACAATATTTAGTATTGCTGTTAATATTTTTTTCTCTACTTCCTCTCTGGTATTGTTTCACAGAGGAAATTGTTTCACACCCCTTTATGACCCAGGAATAGAATCCCCACATCACAGCAACTTGGGTTCTCATTAAGTCTGATACTTTATGTATGTGGCAGGGCAATAAGGATTTATGTTTGAACAGGCATGACTGAGGATAGCAGATAGGGCAAGAAAGGAAAGCATTGTTACCTCAAAGGGTGGGGCCATTTTAAATGATGATGGACCTTCCTAAATATAGAGGTTTCGGTTCAGCATCTGAGCACACTTCTCTGCCCAATAATGCACCAGAAGTCACCCTGAAGTGTCCCAATAGCAGCTCAGTCTTATAACAACATTGAACGCACCTCGTCTGAATGTATCCAGCACTTGTTTCTAAAGGTTGCAATGGTCACAGAGATGCTGAGCTCTGCTATACTGATGATCAGTAAGACTGACAAGATTCCCTGCAAATAATGAGGAGAAGTAAATGACATGAAAGCTGTATTGTTTTAAAGATAAGCTGCGCAATTTTCATCTCATGTCTTTCTGATAAGGCAGGGATAAGAAACTTCAGTGTCTGTGGGAGCCAGTCAACTGTCCCGAGTGAAACAGGAAGGCAGAGAGTAGTGAGTCACACTACTCACAGGAGACGTCAGTTACTAGTTCCAGCCAACTGTTACCATGTGGGAATATGGGGACCGTGGTGCCTCTTTTGTTTTTTCTTGTTTTCCTTAGGAAGCTGGTTATACATATTTTTGAGTTGAAATTGTTCAGTTATTTATTCACCTGTGTGAGCCAAATAGAACATTACCTACAGGCTGGATCTAGCCCACAGATTGCCATTTTGCACGTTCTGCTTTAAGGTAATGTTTAGATTGAGAAGCTGCGTGGTATCGCATAATATCCAAAAAGCTTAAAATCTGAGACAGAGAGAGCTGGGTACAATTGCGTCCAAGGTCACACTTAATCTTAGAAAAGTGGCTGATCTCTCTGAATCTTGGTTTCCCTGAAATACATCCTGAAGGCTTAGATAGTCACCATTTGTTGGTAAAACTTAAATGTCTGAAGACCCTACTGTGTGCAATTTACTGGCTGCAGCCATTGAGCAAGGTAGGGCTGGTCTTGGTTTTTGTGGAACTTACATCATAGTAAGGGAGGCAGACAGTAACAAATGATTAGGTATTTACTTAACTAAGTTGTGATAAGTGCTGTGAAGAAGGACCAGGAGCTATGCACTACCATGATGAGCGATCTAACCAGATCTGGAAGGAATTCCTTAAAGAAGTGATGTTTGAGTTGAGGTTTAAGTGTAAGGATGAGTTAATTGTAGAGGTAGAAAAGGGTGAGCACTTGGTCAGGGGACCTTTCAAAGCAGGAAGAGGCTGGTCTTGTGGCCCTGGGTGGTGGGCGCTGAACACATTAGGGGATTCCATGAAGTGGCTGGAATGTGGAGTGAGAAGGATAAAGTCCTGGGGATAATGTCAGAAAGGGTAGATGGGATAAGTGTTATAGGGCTTTGTAAGCCTGTTAAGATTTGGGTCTTATTCCTTTGTTTACCAGGAAGCCAATAAGTAATGTGCTCAGATGGGCATTTTTAAATGATGACTCTGGTCACAGTGTAGACAATAGTTTGTTCTTTGGGACAGGGGTGAGTCCAAGAGACATCTAAAGCCCCTGGTTCTGGATTTATTTATTTATTTAGCTTATGATGTTTGGGTTACAGCAAGAAATCATGAAGTTATACAAGTGACTTAGGAACAAATTGTCCATGATTCTGTATGTAGGTAACTAATCCTGCAGTACCCATCCATGGAGGGCAGGAGATAGATAGATGTAGAGAATTAACCCTTTTAGGATACAATTGGGACAGCAGTAGGCTCCCGCCCATTGGGAAAAAGGGCAAGAATTATAATGTTGTATGATGTTCTTGGCCCAATGAGGACAGGATTTTTTCCCTTATATTGTATTCTGGCTTTCCTTAGTAACATATTATGAGTCTAATTTTGGAATTTATCTCAGAACACATGAGAGGGTCCCCAGGGCCACTTCAATGGGTGATTGTGAGGATTGAATACAATCTTGTGTTCAGTAACTCATAATTCCTTTTCCTTTCTTTCTTTATTGAGGGAGACACTTTCCCATGATTCTACTTCACTTCTTGTCCTAACAGATTCAATATCCTTAAAACTCTAGGACCCAAGCCTTCAAGATACAGCTGGCAGAAACAGAATGAAACCCCAGGACTTATGGAACTAGAGGGAAAGGCCTATTGGAATCACTGACATGCTTAAAAATAATGTCATTGATTACTTATTAGATACTTAAAATTATATCTAAAATTACATTTCCTGGTAAAAATACATCTCATCTGCTTGAGTGAATAAAATTGCTGCAATTATATAAGATAACCTACATCCAAAGATCATTAAAATGCCATACTTTATTAAGTGGCTTGTATGCCTTCTCCTACTGCGTTTTTGCTTTCAGTGTTAATCAAGCAAATGTTTTAGATCATTTTGTCCCTGATTAATGCTGAAAAGATAAAATTTAATCTAATCCATTTAAATGATAATTGCATAAGCCAAAACTGTTGACTATTTACACTGTTCTAGGTACTGTTTTAATTTAAGCAATACTCACAACCACCCAATGAAATAGGTATTCTTATTATCTTCATTTTTCATATGAGGAAAACTGAGGGTCCAAAAGGATATGATGTTAGGCCAAGGTCACACTCTTATATGTGACAAATTAAGGATTAAAATTCAAACAACACAGCTCCTGATACGGTTTAATCATTATCCCACAGCATACTTCTCAACCGTTCAAATGCTGACACAGCTTCAATTATTGGAATAAAATCGAATGAATCATTGCATCAGGACAGAAACATTCAGATACAATTTTACAGATTCATCGCACAAAACAAGACCACTTACAAGGAAAAGCGTTGTCCCAAACACACATATTCCTTCCAGGGAAGGCCTCTGGCAGTAGTTGTATTGATATCTATAGGTGATAATGGTGAGTGTGATCCCAGCAACCGCAACCAGGGAACTGATAACATTCATGCCCGTGACACCTTGTCCCTGAAAAATAGTTTTAAAAATATAATAAAATAAAATCCAAAACAAAGCAAAAATAACTTGTAAGAAATTTTCAGTGCTTTTGTCCTAGCAGATTCCCCTCAGTCTTCCAGAATGTGCATAATATGATTATTATGCACATTGGATTCACATGAATCATTCCAACAGGTCAGTATGGTTGGAAGGCTTGTTAAGTTAAATCCTCATTCATTAAAGTCAGAAGGCAAACCAATATATTAGAATGGACCAAGGGTACTTTATGGCTAATGCTAAGGAAAGTGTTCATTTATCCCAATGCACCATCTCTCATAATCTAGAAGTAGTAGGGAGTGTTAGAAACTTTACTGGCTTAGAAATTAGACCTAATTTTAAGTCCTTGTTTTACAAGGACCTTGTAAAAATTACCTAATGTCTTGGAATCTCCATTTACCTTTAGAAATGTGAATGACATCCCTTGACTTTAGGGTAGTATCTATTTATTCATTTATGAAATAAATGACCAAATATGTGCCAGGCACTGCAGTAGGCCCTGGAGACACAACCATGAGCAGCAGAGATCGTTTCCTGCCATCGTGTGGTTTGCGTTCATTCCCCAGGAGAATTCAGACAAACACCAACAAAATCATGAACACATTTAAAGCTGGTAACAAATGTAGTCTGGAGTTTAAAGGTGTCTTTTCTTGATCTAGGTGTTCCAATATGGAAGGCATAAAAAAATTCAGATTGCCCCGCCCAATTCCCTTTGTTCATTCTTATTTGTTTTGAAGGGAGGAGGGTGTTTCTATGTCTGAGTTGCTTCTAAAAAGGGGGAACATCTTATTCGTTTCTTCTTACCCACTCCCAGCACTGATATTGCTTTTCTAAAGGAAAAACAAGGAGAAGCCTCACATCTCAAGTGAGCAGATATTTACTGTCCCTTTATGGATTGTCTTATGACTGTTGTGATGGGACATGCAATGATGCATTTACACAGCTGAAGAGTTTGTGGCTTAGTGTATCAGGACTTGGAGATGTGATTTAATGTTTACCTCCAACCCAGGTCTTTATTGCAAACATGAATTTTGGCAGAAAAAGCACAGGGACATACAGATACGTCATCCCTCTTAGTCTTCAGTCCTTTGTTCTCTCAAGGCTCTACTTTGGCTCCCATAGGACATTCACTAGACTAAGGTCTCTAGGTAAGCAACCTCTCATGTGTATTGTGCTTTACAAAGAACATGCCCAGCCTAGTCTCATCTGATCCTCATTACAATTTTGTGAGGTAGGTAGGACACTTGTTATTCCCTTTTTACAGATGAATGGGGTTCAGGAATTAAGTGGCTGTGGGCACTCCCACAGTTGGTGCACAGCTGTGATGGAAAGCCAGTTCTTCTGATGCCCAGTCCAGTGCTCCTGCCCCCACGCCTTCCTGTCCACCTCTGTCTGCATGGCCCTTCGTGAGTCAGGGGTAGGTCTGCTTTAACCTTAGGATAGTTCTCAGCTCTGGATGGAAGTCAATACAGAGAGAACAGCATTTGGGTCTGCATTGATTTCCACAGGAAAACATGGGAACATTCATCCCCCCAGAACTTCTCTATGGCTAGTAACTATCTCTAGAGGAAACTGGCAGAGGACCATCGGAACAGAGTAAAATGACTAAGAGAAGGCCCACATCTGCAGGACCTGAAACAAGATTAGAGTGGTTAGAAAGGAGTGCTAACATTCACCTATCATCATGTCTTTTACATCTTACTAAATCCTCAAAATTGCCCTTAGAAGTAGATACTTTTTTCCTTTAGGTTGATGCAACAGGGAGTGACATCCTTGATTCAATCTTAGAATAATTCAGCATTGATACCCAGGCCCTTTCTTCTAGACCTTGGGCAGGCTCCAAAGCAAAGCCTCTGCTGGTAGTGGATGTAGGATTGGGTTTGGCGTGCAAGAATTCCTGGGGTCCCAGAACTGGTTTTGGTTAGAGCAGCATTTCATAGCCTTGGTACTATAGACATTTTTGGTCAGATAATTTTTGTTGCTGTTATTGTGAGAGACTGCCCTGTGCATTTTAGGGTGCTTAGAAATATCCTTGGCTTCTACCCACTGGATGCCAGTAGCACTTCCACCCAGTTGTGGCAACCAAATACGTCTTCAGACGTTGTCAAATATTCCCGAGGGGGAAGGAATCGGGAATTACCCCCAATTAAGAACCATTGAGTTAGAGGGGTGATGAATGGTTTCTAATAAGCATCTCTGAGTTTATTTAACCAGGGAAATGGGGACCAGCATGAGGGTGTAGGGCTAGCAGTGGCACTGGCAAACAGGAATGATCTGATCTGCAAATTAGATGTATCAATATTTTCCTGAGAGAAACTTTATTACTAAAGGCTTTATACATACAGATTATATAAAGCAAATAGAAGATTTCAAATTACATAAAAGTCCCAAAAGTGACTTACCATAATTTTTGTTGACTTCTCATCAATTCCTGTGAGGTAGCCTGTAAGAATATACTGTTGGGAAGGTAAGAGCCAAAGGTTAACAAGTGATGTGTTTGGCCACCTTTCAATAAAATCTCTTTTGGATTCACAAACTGTCTGTCTGTGAATCTCCCAGATCATCTAGTCTTTCCACCTTAGCATTAGGGATGAGGGAGGGCAGGCACTGAGGTCAGAAAAGTCATGTGCTGGACTTGCTCAGTGCCGAACAGAGACACTCTGCCTGGGTCAGCAGGAGGGGTGACCTCCTCTTAAAGGTCCAGAAGATACCAGCCAGATGTTTGGCTCATCTGGGCTCCCAAAAGAAAGAGATTCCTGGGCTCTGGGCCTGGAAGAGGGTAGAAGGAGCTCTGTCCGTTCTGAGCAGGTGCAGGGAGACTTTTCTCAGGGAAGACCCCTCTAAAGGCTGAGATGGGGACTGCAATCCAGTGTGGTTTTCTCAGTCACTCCTTTTCCAGGACCATAAAGGGAAAATTAGAACTCTGTCACCCAGCATGGAACCCCTTACATTTTTTTTAATGTTCTGGGGATGGGGACCTCCTCTGTGGGAATCGGCAATGGACCTTGAGGACATCCAGGTCTTGGAGTCCAAGAACCTCCCGGGTGCGGAGATAGGAAAGGTACCTTTGAGACCCCTCTCCACTTCACTCCCCATATTGGGTCTCCAGGTCCTATCAGTTCTACCTCCAAGTCACCCCTCAAAGCTCTCCATCTCGCTCTATCTCCATTGCTGCCCAGCCCACTCAGGGCACCATCTTTCCTCCCCTGGACCAGTCCAGCCTCCTCTCAGTTGATTCTCTCAGGTTTTCCGTTACCATCCTTGAATTTGTTTTTCACTCAGAAAACACCATAATATTTCAGTGATAACAAGTCCTCAAATGTTACTACCATCTTTAAAATTTTTCAGTGGATTTTTTCCCCCCCTTACTTTCATTTTGAAGTTCTGTGTTCTTAATGTGAGCACAAGGGCTGGCCGGACTTGGTTCCATGACTTGGTTCCATTTATGGCCTTATTTTTTTATGCCACAACCATAGACTCGTTGATCTTCTTTCAGTCGCTCTTTCTCACATCACACCCTTGGCTCATGCTTTGTCTTTGAGAGGAGCTAGGTGCTTTCCCTCCTCTTCACCCAGTGAGCACCTATGTGTGAAGCATTTCCCTGACCTCCCAGCACAGGTGAGTGCTCCAGGAAGCCTTCAAATGGCACCTAGGACTCCTCTCTTAGAGCACTCAGCACAAGTGTAAGGACACATCCATGACTTTGTGCTTTTTCATTTCTAGCCTTCCTGTTAGATGACAGACTGGCTAATTCTGAGAATAATATACCACTTCTCTCGGACAGGGCCTTGTATATTAGTACTTCTCAGCACCTAGGACACTACTGAAGACATGCTCAGTACGTATCTTTGCAAGGAAGAGTGGCATTTTGAAAAGCCACTCAGGCCAGAACATCATTATAATTCACATGTGAGATTACACACAGTCACGCTGGGAAAATTCTGTTGTGAAATGGGGAAGTGAGGAGTTGGTCCATTTGATTTTCTACATGAAGCATGTACAGTTTGAAAATCATATTCAGTATTTTTGTATTGAGAAAGTGAAAAAACTACCAGTTGTTTTTGAAATTCAAATTATAGAAAAAGGCATGGGATTTTTATGTTTATCAAAAGAAGTGTGAGTTTTTAATAGAGACAATGGTCTAATGTATTCATTATTTCATCCATGTGCTCATTGACTGATTGATTCATTCAATCATTCACTCATTCATGCACGCTATACCTCAAGCATGATTCTAGATTTTGGGACTGTAGCAGCAATAAAAATGTTTTCAGAGGGGAAGCTCTAATGAGTCTACTCTTAAATATTATGGCCAAGATTAGGAACCAAGGCTGTGGGATTGGGCGAACAAAACACTATACTAAGAATAATATTTATGGCTCTGTTATTACCTACCTAGATGAATGACATTCATAAAATTGTCTCTGGGCCTAAGAAGAGGGTTGAGCTATAATAATCTTAAAATTATTCCTAAGCCATGGCAGTCTGTGATTCTGTGAGCACTAGCTAGATGTGCTTAAATTATTACCTACTCTCAAGCTCAATTTCCTTATGCGCAAAGGAGAAAATAGGATATTTGCCCATCTAATCTCCAAGATTGGTAGTAAGGAGTCAATAACTTACTCCACACACAAGGGCGGTGAAAACTTTAAAGCACTGTACCCCTGAGAATAGTTATTACTATGATGATGGTAGTGAAAAGACCAAATAGTGTCACTTCTTTTGCCAGGAAGGGGACTGCTTTTTTGGTCTCCTGGGGAACAAATTTATGGAATTCATTATCCTAGGACTTGAAGCAGTTCAAATCAGTCTTTATCAGTTTCTCAGAAGCTCCTAACCAACAGTACTCACAATTAATGCTCCCCAGAATGGATATCCTGTGAGGAAAACGAGGGGAAATTCTTGAGAGAAAACGAGGAAATTAAATACAAATATCATTCCAAAGCCTATGATGATGAGACCAAGCATGATCTGGAGAGCCTGTGAGGAGAGAAACGAGCACGTGAGGTTACAAGTAACCTCGCCCCTTTGAGCACCCCCCCAGGTCCCTTGGACATGCCTTTAAGCAACGACATTTCCTGCCATCTGAATCCCTTCTCCTCTCCCCTCCCATTTGCCAACCACTCTCAGACATTCAGAAGACTCAGTTCAAGTGTCTTTTCCCCATCATCCTTGCTTGAGTCCTTTGGATTCAAATCCTTCACTCTTGTCCTTCACTGCTTCCTGTGTTCCCTGGGGTTACCAATTTATCTTGTATCAGACTGTTTTGAGCACCTGTCTGGCTCCCCCTAGATTGTAAGCTTCCTGAGGACAGGGACTACAAATTATTCACCTTTGCGTTTTTACCCTTCAGTAGCACAAGTGCCCTAGTACTGTTCTCATTTCCTCCACCATATTCCAACATTCACTATATGCTTTTGGAATTGGGACTCATTCCAGTTCTCTGAAGTTTGCAGACATGGAGTGGAGAAACTGGGGTGAACTTTTGTCTCACTTCCCCTTCATCTAAGGCCTGGCCAGAGATAGGAGCAACCCAGTGGGTCCATCAGCCTGCAGGAGTCTGTAGGGAGATGAATAGCACAGTGATCTTGCAGGGGCAGTGGCTATTCTTGGGGCAGAAGTGGCTGTTCAGCAGTCTAGGTCTTGTCCCCAGGCCACACCTCTATGGTACCACACTGCAAGTAGCGATTTTACTGTTGTACTAAGGATGGAGGCCATGTAGACAGCTCTCCCCTAAATATATTTATGATGGAAAAAAATTTTGTGTGTATATTTATCATGTGGTTCATTATGGTGCTTTGAATATGGTTTTCAAAGAACTACCTATGCCTGTAAGAGCACAAAGGGGAAGTGTAACCTCTCCTCTAATGGCTTCTTAACACTAAGGGAGGTGGCACCACACCCTGAGGTTGCTTCCTCACTAAGATATTTCAGAATTTTGTACCAGTTTCCTGATTTCCTTCTGCTAGGATTCAGATACCAGTACTAGCTCCTTATGAAACGGCCCTAGGATTTCCTCCAGGTTAGGAGACTTACTAATTAGGTTAAATAATCTATTTCTTAGCTTTAAGCCCTCAGAAACATTGCTAAGACATGAGGCACACTGTGTGTGTGTCCAAACAGAACTTTTTCTCTTGCTTATCAAAATCTAGGGAGCTGGTGTTATTGGCTTTTCTGCCGATGATCCAATTCTTTGTACAAGCAAATGACTGAGAAGTATTTGTGATTAATAAAGAAGGATACATTGGAGATGAAAGATGAAGGGGGAAGTGGAATCAACTGCCTCCCTGAAAATCATTGTACAGTGATATCTCTGAAGACAAACAGGAAGAGATAAACCTCGTTTCTCCCTCCAGGAAGACCCATTGATTGGAGTGGACTTACCCCCAGGACTTTTGGCTCTCCCCTCAGGAACTCCAGCAGAGAGCTATGAGGCCTATAGGGTAATGCAGTAAATATGGTTTCCGTTGGTTGTATGGTGATGAAATGAGCTGCCCTTTTGTCCCGGGATGGTGACTCCATGATTCAATGGCAGAACTCTATTAAGAGGATAAGCGAGTGAATGTTGTGGCCCAAATCATGGTCTACTTCTCCACCAGTGTCACATGGAGTCCTTAGCAATGAAGCCCTTAGCAGTTAGTAGCAGAATCACAGAATCACAGTTATTGAGTCACAGACTCTTAGAATCCTAGCGTATACCCAGTCCCCTATCTTCCTGGTGAAGGATGCAGTTATCTGGAAGACTTACTCTTTTGTCAAGTTGTTTATAAATATATGGTAAACATAAAATAAATAGATGGTCTATTTTTTTTTTATTTTTATTTATTTATTTTTTTTTGAGACAGAGTCTCGCTTTGTTGCCCAGGCTAGAGTGAGTGCCGTGGTGTCAGCCTCGCTCACAGCAACCTCAAACTCCTGGGCTCGAGTGATCCTTCTGCCTCAGCCTCCCGAGTAGCTGGGACTACAGGCATGCGCCACCATGCCCGGCTAATTTTTTTTATATATATATCAGTTGGCCAATTAATTTATTTCTATTTTTTATAGTAGAGACGGGGTCTCGCTCTTGCTCAGGCTGGTTTTGAACTCCTGACCTTGAGCAATCCACCCGCCTCGGCCTCCCAAGAGCTAGGATTACAGGCGTGAGCCACAGCGCCCGGCCAATAGATGGTCTATATACAGACAAGTCTCCATACCTATGTTCATGAGATATAAAGGAACTAAAACTTATGAATATCCACTACATCCCAGGTCCTGTAGAATACATTTTGTTTGTTTTAAATCATCAACATTTACTCTTTTGACAGTTCTATGGTACTGAAGCTGAGGATCAGAAAGGCTATGTTGCCCACAGAGAAAAAAAGGCAGACAGAAGCAGCCTGCCAGCACAAGCTCTCAAGGAAAAAAGTGAAAATTGCAGGCAGCTGCCTACATACAGATTGCTCTTCTCTAAAGGAACATTGTGAAATCGCAGAGGAGAAACACGGGACATTCAGTGTGGAAAGAAAAGGTGATGGGGCGATACTACTTAACAAGATCAAGATCAAAGTATGCATGGAAAAGAATAGGAGGATAGAGCACTCGGGTGCTAGACAACATAAGGAAGGACATAATAGAACTTAAATGAAAGAGTCATTTAGGCAATCTCAAAACACAGCAGAAAGCTTCAGCAATAGATTAAACCAAGGAGAAGAAAGAATCTCAGAATTCGAAGACGTGGCTGTCAAGCTAACCCAGTCATTTAAAGAGGCAGAAAGAAGAGAGGAAAAAGAGCAATCACTTAGAGAGATATGTGTCTATGAAGTGAACTTACATACAAATTATTGATATCCCTGAGGGGGGAAAAGAAAGAGTTAAAAGCATGACAAATCTGTTTGAGGGAATTATTAAGGAAAAGTTCCCTGGTATCACCAGAGATCCAGACATCCAAATATAAGATGGTCAACAAACACTTGGAGGTTTCATAGCAAACAGGACATTTCCAAGACACATAGCACTCAACCTGGCCAAAGTGAACACGAAAGGGAAATTTCCACAGCAGCTAGACATAAGCAACAACTGATGTACAAGGGAAAATCCATCAGGCTTACAGCAGACTTCTTAGAGGAAACCTTACAAGCCAGGAGAGAGTGGGGCCCCATGTTCAATCTTCTCAAACAGAACATCTGCCAGCATAGAATTTTGTATCCAGTAAAACTAAGTTTCACAAAGGATGGAGAAATTAAGCCTTTTCCAGACAAGCAAACACTGAGGGAATTTGTCATGACCAGACCTGCCCTGCAGGAAACACTCAGAACTGCATTATACACAAATCAGCACTCCACCCCCGCCCCCGCCCCACCGTGGTCTAAAATCACCCCAAAAGGCTAAAGCTCACAACTCCTATAAAACAATAACATAAGGAAAAAACCAAAGCAACAAGGCACTACCCAATATGATGAACAGAACAGTGTCACATACATGAATTCTCTCTCTTAACGTTAATGGCTTAAATGCACCACTCAAAAGACATAGGCTGTTTGAATGGATGAAAAAACACAACCCAAGTATCTGCTGCCTCCAGGAGATACATTTAAACCACAAGGATGCAAATAGGACCAAAGAGAAAGGATGGAAAAAAATATTCCACTCAAATAGAAACCAAAAGAGAGCAGATATAGCCATTTTCATATCAGACAAGATTGACTTTAAATCGACAGTGGTAAAGAAAGACAAAGATGGTCATTCTATAATGGTGAAGGGAGAAATTCAACAAGAAGACATAACAGTCATAAATACATGCACCTAACACAGGACCTCCCAGATACATAAAACAAATTTTGCAAGGAAATAAATAATAGCATTGTAATTGCTGGGGACTTTTAATACTCCCCTGAGAGAGTTGAATAGACTGTCAAAACAGAAAATAAATAAACACTAGACTTAAGTGAGATCCTAGAAAAATGGACCTAACAGATATTTACAGAAAGTTCTACTCCAAAACTACTGAATATACATTATTCTCATCAGCATATGGGACATATTCCAAGATTGATCATATCTTAGTCCAGAAAACATGTCTCAACATATTTAAAAAATTGAAATCATACCATGTATCTTCTTAGATCATAGTTGATTAAAATTAGAAATAAATTCTAAGTGTAACAATTCCACACAAAATCATGGCAATTAAGCAACTTGTTACTGAAGAACTATTGGGTCAATAATGAAAAAAGCTTTTTGCTGATGATATGATCTTATGTCTAGAAAACTCCAAAGATTCCACCAAGAGATGCAGCAAAGACTCAGGTTACAAAATCAATGTACACAAATCAATAGCATTTCCATATTCAAGTAACAGTCAAGCTGAGAGTCAAATCAAAGACTCCATACCATTTACAATAGCTACAAAGAAAATGAAATCCCTAGGAGGTGAACCAAGGAGGTGAACGACCTCTACAAAGAGAACTACAAATCACTGAGGAAAGAAATTGCAGATGACACAAACAAATGGAAAAACATATCATGATCATGGGTTGAATCAATATTGTTAAAATGTCCATATTACCCAAAGTGATGTACAAATTCAATGCAATCCCCATCAAAATACCATTGGCATATTTCACAGATCTAGAAAAAAAGAATTCTATACTTCCTTTGGAATGAATAATAAATATTTTATTATATTTTGAAATATTTTATCTAATATTTCAATCTATAGACTTGGACCAGAAGGCAAGAACTAGGCTATTTCATTGAAAGCCAGAATGGCAGAGTCTTCAAGGGACAACTACATTCAGGGTGATATTCTTTGAGTGCTTTCAACTTGCAGTTGCCCATCCTTCCTTGAGTTAGTGTGTGTGTTTCCATAAATAAAATGAGATATTTGCTTCCTCAGTAAATTCATCCTTCTGCATGTGTTACCATGACACCCTCCCCACAGCCTTGGGAGGGAGGTTCTGTAAATCATACCCATTTTAAAGGCAGGGGAACTGCTGGTAAGTGGCGGAGCTGGAAACCTGAACTTGGCTGAAAGTTGACCTTTTCTTGTTCCAGACTTCATACAATAATCCTGTGGTGGATTTGTTTTTCTACTGCTACATAACTAATTACTATTAACTACAATAAGCCACAGATTCAGTGGCTTAAAAAAACGCACGTATATTATCTTACCGTTTTTATGGATCAGGAGTTGAAGCACAGCTTAAGTGGGTGCCTCTGCTCGGGGTGTCACGTGACTGCAGCCACTGCAATCAAGATACCAGCCAGGCTGTATTTTCATCTGGAGGTTCAAATGAGGAAAACCTACCTCTGAGCACATCCAGGTTGCTGGCAGAATCTGCTTCCTTGTAGGACTGATTGTAGGACTCAGGGCCCTGGGTGCTGCTGGCTGGCGATTAGATGCTGTCATCGGATCCTAGAGGACACCCTCAGTTCCTTGCTTCCTCAGTAAGGCTGCTGCCTTCATTGGGCCAGCAAGGATAATTTCTTGCTCCAGTTGGCTAAGACAGGAGGCAGGATTGTGATAAGGAGCACTGTGCTAAGGATCCCAGTGTGGGTGGCTCAGCCACTACATTGCTTTTTAAATCCAGAGGCAGAACTCAGGTTTCTGGTCTCTGTGTTAGACATCTTCCTGGACTTGGAACTTCCACTCCTTTTCTTGCTATGAGTTTAGTAGACTTTCCTTTTAGCGCTTCTGGCCTAATTGGTTGCCCAAACTGAATGTGGCCGTGATGCAAAAGGAGTCAACAATGACTCCCAAATTCCTGAGTTTAGAAACTGAGTGGAGAGTGACGTCATTTGTAAAACACAATCTGGCTGGTGGGGAAGCGAAGGGTGGCAAATGAAAGGTGCGGTATCCTAACTGCATCTTCCATCATTTTGGCAGACCAGATATTCTGAAGGACCTTTCTATAAACAGCAAAAACAAAAACAAAAAAAAACCCTGAACAAACAAATAAGAAGTAAACCCTGGGTAAAATATGATTTTATTGCATTTCTTGGCTTACAGGAAGAAGGGAAAGCTCCAAGGTCCTCCATCCCCAGTTTAAAATAAACACACACACACTTATATATTTGCAAACAGACAAATAGGGGCTGAAAACCTCATCAGGGTGTAGTGAGTTCCCTAATGTAGCTTACAGACCAGTGGAGGCATAAATACAATAAACAAACAACTAAATAAAATGTAAATGTATAGTGTATCAGGTGGTGGTAAGTACAATGGAGAAAAATAAGCACGTGAAAGGGAAAGCAAGCTAGAATTCTGTGTAGATTGACAGAGACATTTCCATTGAGGTTGAGAGATTTGAAGAAAGACCTGAAAGAAGTGAAGAAGTAAGCAATGGAAATACTCGCGAGACGATCATTCCAGATAGAGAGACCTGTACTCGTAAAACTCCTGAGGAAAGAAAATGCCAAATGTCTGCAAAAAAGGCCAAGCAAAAAAGAGAGTAGTTTAATTATAGTCTTTGAATCCAGTTATTTGAGAATAAAGTCATTAAATGAGACAGAGTAGAGCCATATGTTTTCTACGTACTTTTATTTAAAAATGTTCTTGCGATCCTTAATATCTAATATTTAAGCGATGTGAGTGTGAAAATAGTGTAGAAACAGGGCCTGCGTAGCCACACGACTTAGCCAATTCACACTCCCACAGGAGTTCACATTTTCTGTTATGTCGAGAGAGATAACAGCCTTTTTTTTATATTTATAATGCATTCTCCTCCAAATTTTGTACAGTAGTAGCTCTTTCAACTTGACCATAATATATAATTGCAGCAATATTTAGTTCAAAATTTAGTCTCACTTTACCTGGAGAAGTTTATAAAATGTATGACCATTTTGGAATAATAAAATTTTATTGATGTGGGCTTCTGAGAAATTATTTCCCAGAGAAATTAAATGACTTATGCTGAACAAGTACAAAACAAACGCGCTTTTTTTCTTTTTAAGTTTATTGCACAGTATCTGAAAAGTCTGAGAGTTCAGAAAAGTCTAACCACACTTTGCCGTGGGTGCTGGGTTTTTCTTCCTTGTTCCTCTGAGGCCAAGAGTTGCTCATTTCTATGACTTTGAAGAACTCTTTCTGACATGCTGGATATGATCTCATGACTAAGGCAAAGAAAATTCACTCTAGAAAAGATAAAATTTGTTAGTAGTTTTTAAACATTGATTTTGGAGGTTTTTTGATATTTATAATGCATTCTCCCCCAAATTTTGTACAGTAGTAGCTCTTTCAACTTTACCATAATATATAATAGCAGCAATATTAGTTCAAAAACTGCTATTCTCCAGCCTGTGAATCAATTTACTATTTTCTAATGGGATCACAGTTAAATCATAATTCTTTCAAATCCTCCCTGCCCCAAATTTTTTTCTGTTTTTTGCTATAGCTTCTTGGGGCCAAGAGAGCCTTGGCCCTCTGAAGTTTTGCTGAAAAAATCAACTTTAAAAAAAAATAGATTGGAGTAAAGGCATACAAATTTGTTTAACTTGGATACATGAGAGCCTTAAGAATAAAGAACCAAAGATACAAGGAAGTTTGTCCATTTTTGTGATTAGGTTCAACAAAGTATGTGCAGCTGCACAGAAATGTGATGGGACAAAAAGGGTCTGATCTAATGCTAATAGACTGAGCGGGAAGACCCAGCAAGTCCTGTCTGGTTCTTCCTGGCCTCACTGAGCATGCATTCCTTCCCTCTCTGGAATGGGGACCTTATGACCTATAAGTAAAACAAGGTAGTTCAGATAAATCTCCTTATGGACGGTTTTCACATAGAGTATTTTTAGGTTTTATGGCTGGCTTACGAGAAAAGAGGTTCTGGTTTCTACGACCTATCTTGGGAAAGAGGGATTCTCTCAATAATTTCTACGCTTAGCCTCAGGGTAGAATGAGGCTAAAGGAGACAGGAGGCAGGAGGACAGGAGAAGGTGAGAGAAAAATGTTTGCTTCTTAGGCTGTTTCTGAGGCTGTCATTTTGGGATATTGTTTTCTAAGACCAAACAAGCTTTTAGAGGAAATGAAAATATTTTGAAATTATAATATCATGAGCTAAGAGGAAGTAAGGAAGAGCACAGGAAAAGCATAAAGAGAACCAGGAAGTCCTAGTAAAATTTCATCACATTAAGCAAGAGAACTTGGTCATGGAGACTCCCCTGGCTAGGTGGTTGCGTTCGTAACAGTGAGAAGATGTGAGTTCTCATTCTCAGCCCATTAGTCCATATCATTCATTTTCCATGTAATTTTATCCAAGCCTTGGTTCTTTTGGGAAGAGTTGGGCCAAGTGATTTCTAAAGCTAACTAGCTTCACACTAAGCAATTCTCTACCTGGTCCTGCTGCCCAGTATGCACCAGCTGATCCCACATGACTAGAGTGTCCTCATGACAGAGCCCAAGTTTATTGACCTCATTTCTTTTTACCATAAAACTCGCCTTCCACATGCATCTCACGCCCAAGTCTTGACTCCTCTTTCTGCTGCTTTTCGAGTCTGGATCTTTACAGCTCAGACCTGGGATGCCGTGGGTATCATGCACCATGTCAGCATACTCACCCCAGGGTTGTTGGCGTAGAACCGTTTCCACCAAAAGACAGAAGTGTATGCAGCTAGTAAGAGCTCCAGCACGGTGAACGTGAGCATCACCACCAGAACACCCTGCAGATCAGGATGCAAATCGTTGGTACCCGACACAAGCTAGCCCTTGTGCCTCTGAGAGGGGCCTGGGGGACGAAGTCTCCAGCAATGGAGAGAAAAAGGAACAGAGAAAACTGTCTGATCTTCTTTTCTGCTTCCTCTTACAGACAGAAGAAAGGAAATACGCAATGACTGTCTCATCCCATAACCTTGGTATCCCACGTAATGACAGATAAGAGTAATCCGCCATTTATGTCTGGTTGCTTTTATTATTTTCTTTTTTGGTTTTGATGCTTTTTATTGTCATGGTAATATTTCTAGGTATGCATTTGATTCTGTTTATCCTACAGTGCTCTCAGTGCATTTCTACAGTCTGAAATCTCGTGTCTTTCTTTAATTCCAAAGAATTTTGATATTTATTTTTGCATATTCCTTCTCTTCCATCTCTCCTGTTGGAACTCATATTAGATGTGTATTGAACCTTTTCACTTCCCTCTATCCTCCATGTCTTTTAACCTCTCAGTAAGAGCTCCAGCAATATTTTTCAATTTTTTATTTTAGTGCATTGTGTTCTGTGTGATTTAATCAGACTCAAATTTCATTTCACTGTTTCTTTGAATATAGTCAATCAGTTGTTTAACTGATCTGCTCAGTTTTTAACTTTAAAGACCCCAGCTTTCATTTCCCATCATGCCATTTGGTTCTTCTTCAAATCTACTTGTACTTTCTTCTTACTGTCCTTTCGTTTTGATTGCAATTACTTTTTTTTTTAATCATTTAAAATATATTTTGAATATAGCTTCATTCAAATTATTATATTATATCCAATTCTTGGGCTACTAACTTTCATGTTTTCCCATCTGTTGCCATTTCCCGTGGTTTTGTTGTTATTATGTTTTTCATAATATTTTTATTGTTAGATGATTTCAGTGTGTAGGTGGTGGTGGTAGTGGGTCCTTTGACATATGGGTGTGGGTTTACGGATGTCTCCCTAGATATTGGCTTTAGGTTTAATTCTGCTAGAACCTCAGGAGTTTCACAGATCCAGTAACAGCTTTTAAGTTAATCCCTTTATTTGAGGTTCCCTTATTTTAAATGTAGTTATGAATCTGGATACCATACCTGCACAAGGCTTAATGAGCTTCTAGCTAGGATCAGCTTCTTGGGATGTTGGGCAGAAAGTTTTTCCTGTCTTATTTTCACAAGTTGACTAAATATTCCATCTCAGCTTCTAACATTTTTAATGTGAGCTCTATGGGCCTGACAGATGTCAAATCCTGGCATGGGCATTAAAACTCCATTATCCTGGCCTCTAACACCAATGTTTCTATCCAAACTGCCCTGGTTTGCTGGCCTCAGCTATCATTTGATGATTTGCTTTAGGATTGTTCCTGGATTCTGGAACTTAAGATATTTTTCTTCCTTCCTTTCACCTTCCCTCCCTTTCTTCTTCCAACTTTGGAGATATATATATATATATATATATATATATATATATATATGTTTAATTTTTAAAATTTCTTCCTTCTGTCCAGGTAATTTTGCTTAGTCTACCATGTTGCAACTTCTCTGATGTTGCAGGAAGTTGTTTTGGACTCTAATTGTCTGAGAGTGGGAGGCAGTTTGATGAAATAAAATTATTTTTTCTTTCAATTAAACACCCAATATCCCATGGGGAGGATGCCTCTTCCACCCTCCTTGCTTTACGTGATGTCTGTCCTGCACTGGAATTACACTATCTCCCTCCTAAAAGGGTCTTCATGCTTTTCTACTTCCTTAAGCTCCTGGATCAAAGGGCTTGCTTTTCACAACCTCCGGGTCACATGGGCAAACTCACAAAAACCTGCACATGTTCTCTGAGATTTGTGAGACAGAGCCAAGGGAATGAGAGACTGCCTTGGGTTCCCCCTGCTCCTACCACAAGGAGTCACAGAGGACATCATTTTCCTTAAAAGGCCACAGGTTTATGGTGTTAACACTATGATTCTATATTTGGAGGATTGACTAAGCCAGATTTATCACCATCAACAGGTGGTAACTATCAACTCTTGGGGAACAGTGGCAAGAAAACACTGCCCAGAGATGTTGACATTTCCGTGATGGGTCAAATCCACTGGTCAGCCACCTCCCATCCCCTCTACTCTCTGCCAGCCCTGCAGGGACAAAGTACCATAATTGTGTGTTTGGGCTTAAAGTTCAAGTTCTGGGACTAACTTAATGCAGCATACATAGGCATGCATTTGAAGAAATTGCACTGTGCGGCTTCTCCTAGCCCTCAACTCATGGATGATAAGAAGACAAGCAGCTCCAAGGGGTAGGGGCTTTCAACTCCAGGAAAGGAAGCCCAAAGAGCTAAAACCAAATTTAAATAAAAAAGAATATTTCTGCCTACCTTGAGGAAAAAAAAAAAATGCCTGCTCGACAAAGGGGGTACTATAGGAGTAAAACCTATTGTGGTTGGAAATTTTATTATTGAAGAAAGACCACCGAAGGCATAGGCTCTCCACTGCCCTTCTGGTTTCCTTTTTTGCCTTTATGCAGCACGTCCCCCACATCATGCAGTCTCCTGACCTGCCTCTTCCAGCCACATTATTTTTTTTTTCCCTGTCTGCCTCCAGGCATTCAGACCAACAGGACCAGAGACTGCTGAAAAAGCAGAGAATACCCAAAGGGGAGACACTGAGATTTCATGACAGGATATTCAATCTGAAACTTCTTACTGTTACAGTGGCAATGCTCAAGCGGCAATCCTCGACTTCATACATTGGATAATAGTACTCCGAATAAGGCGATGAAGATAGATAGTCCTTTTCCGAGTCACAATGTTGAAAGGCAGTCCCCACGGCTACCATGCCATCAGCGAGGAGGAATAGGCCTGCCCCAGCAGTAAGGGAGCTCACTGCATTTGAGATCAGGCTGCTCAGGGTCTGGAAGAGAAATTCCACATTAGGCTCTTGCCGCAGAATCAGCACCTGGTGCTGCTGTCCCTGTCCATTGTACCACAATGGGGCTTCCTTGTGTCTGTTTCCTCCTCCATTCTGTGTACTCCAAAGTGGACACACATTGTGTTTTATTCATCTTTGTACCCCTCTGTGCTATTTAGTGCATCACATGATATAATAGATAAATGCTTGTTGAATAAGAGATTACATGAATAATTCCTCCTTAGGGAGAGGGGTTCTGGACCCTTGACTCTCTATAGCACTCGAGATGGAGACAGTACTGCTCACACCCCTGCCAACATTTCCCCGTCTTCCTCAACAGCCTTAGAATAATTCTACTACCTAGGGGCTTCTAGAATATGGCCTTTGGTCCCTTCTGGGAAACCCAGTCTGTGGCTTTGCCTTACATAGAGGACAAGCTTCAGAGAAAAGGCAGAGCAAACTGGAGACGTTGGAATACCTATCTGTAGGGTAATCAGGGCTATGGGCACATAGCATATGCCTTCAACTGCCAAGTCACTGACCTTCAATTGACAATCAATGTTTGCTCAAGATGACAAGCATTTGCCCCCGATCTCCCTAAGTGGGCAATGCACAAAGCAGAGGTGTGTGGGCTTAGACCATATGTTCTCTCTTTCTACCCACTCACAAATGAAAAAATTATCAGACTGTAGCCATTTCCCTCACAAACCTTGGGAGGGTTGGGGGAGGAAGCAGCTAAAGCCTTTGCTCCTCCCCATAGCAACTTTCCCTCTCCTCTGCCACCCACCCACAAAGGTGACATAGGGAAAAGCCACATCCTGACTCAAGAAGGCACAGGGTCTGGCTGGTCATGGATGAGGACACATGGATGGGGTAGAGGCTGGTGTATGTTCTGGATGACTGAAGCTTCAGTCTCAAACCCAGGACTAGGGGGCCAGGTTTTGAAGAGTTCACAGCATCGGATGGGGTCAGAGTTCTGGACCTGGAATCAGGAAACCTGAGCTCCCACCCCAGCTCTGTCACTGACTCATCTGTGTGCTTGAAGAAGTTGCTTCCTACTCTGGGTTTCAGTGTTCTCATTTATAAAATGTGGAGGATGAACATGCTGATTTCAGAAGTGGCTTTCCTAATGTCTGAATACACAGAAAGAAGTCTATGCTTACAGTGACCTGATACAGTGTGGGCTCCATTGCTCATGTGGCAATTTGGGGCCAAGGCACTGCCTCTTCAGGCTATTCTTCCTTCAGAGACTCAGACATGAAGTCACGCAGCTATGGGACCAGGGTAGAAGAGGGCAGGGCAGCCCTACCCACAAACAGCATCCTTCAATGATACTTGAACAGGGAAGAGCATGTGCTGGAAGCCTTATAGACCAGTGTCTTTGGGAATGAATCCTCATGCACTGGGAAAACCCTTTTCCCAAAAAGGTAGAATAAGACAGAAGAGATGGTATGATGAATGTGGTCTCACAGGCCTGATCCACCCGGAGGTAGCTATTCCAACTTCTCCAGCTTGCTTCTGCCTTTTCTCTGAAGCTGCTCCTTTAGGTAAGGCAAAGCCATAGATTGGCTTTCCCAGGCGGGACCAAAGGCCATGTTCTAGAGGCACATAGGGCAGTAGAATGATTCTAGAGCTGTTGAAGAAGTCAGGGGAGATGTTGGCAGTGGTGAGTCCTCCTCTGTGTTCAGTGCTGTAGTCAGTGCTGACATTGCAGACAACCCTGCCTCCCTCACCCTCTAACATATGGACTCTCTACAAACCTTCTCAGATAGGACTCAAATTTGCTTACCATCATTCTCCTCCACTTTGCTCTGAACTGATTTTTTCTTTCCTTGGGCGTCCAATTACCAAGGATGAGTCTTTGGATGGAAATAATCTCCTCCTGCCCAGAAAGAAATGCCAGAGTCCTCTTCTGGGCAGGGGAACGAATGCCTCCCTACCTCATATTTGACTGGATGAGGTTTATTTCAGTTGCTTAAATAGTGGAAATTAAAAATATATCATGGACTTGTTACAACTTGTTACCATGGCTACCGAGTAGGGTGAACAACCATCCTGGTTTGCCTGGGGACCAGAGGGTGTACTAGGATATAGGGTTTCAGGGCTAAAACTGAGACAGTACTGGGCAAACTGAGACAGTTGGTCAACCTGACATTGAAGAGCTATAATTAGTGGGAAGTTTCAACTCTAGGAAGAGGGACATTTGGTATTGAAAAGAACCTCATTAGGAGGTAAGCTTTTTAGAAAAAGAAAAAAATATCTTTAGCCCTATCTGGGGTGGTTGGCTACCTTATGAAAAGTCAAGGTAGCAACTCATAAAGAGTCTATGATACATTTAAAACTCTCTACTTTTTGAACAACTGAAGTAAACCTCTGAGCTTTCGATGTGATACAAAAGCACCATTTTGATGGAGAAAGAGCGTTGGTCTAGAAGGCAAGAAATTTGGGCTCTACTCCTGGTTCTGCCCATGGGCCAGCTGGGAGAACTTGGGCTTCCTGATCTGTTCTGAGCTTCATGTCCATAAATTGCAAAATGGTGATTTGGAGCTAGAAGGATTAACTCCAAGGCTCCTACAATACCAACAAGCTAAGATTTTGTGGTCCTCATACTTACACATAGCTTAGTTGATTTTTCTCTGGAGATAATTGAGAGACATCCGGAAATGGCAAACTGCTCAGGAAAGAGACAAATGATCAGTTCAATTGTCTCATGTCACTCATTCAATCAAAAAGTGCTGTTGGAAAATTTTTAGGAAGACAACACGGCAGGAATGGTGTGGGTCCATATGGACAGAAAGACCTGATTTCTACACTCAGAATGCTCACATTAAAGAGTAGGCAGATGCACAGGCAGGTTGAGTTATTTTAGTGGAAGTCACTAGTAGCTGAGGAACCCTAGATAGGAGGTGTACATGGGAAGGACAGTGTTACTACATCACAGTGTTGAAAGAAAGGAGGTTGAGACAGACCAATGCCTTGGATGGGCAGAGAGATGGGGGCTGCCAACAGAAGCAGTTAAGAAAGAGGCTCTGATGGGACAAGGTGCAGAAGCATATGGACTTGAAGCTGTTGGGATAAGTGGCCTGAGTCAGACTGTGAGTTGAGGGAGCTGGGAAGGACAGTGTCAGATGTGAAGTCTTTATCATAAATCCCCCAAAGTCAGTATTTGATCCCAGTAGCATTAAAGATCCAGCTGATGGACAGAGGATATTCTGAGAGGGTGAAATGTTGGTTAAGCTTGTGGCTTGGGTATTAAGTAGTCACAGACAGAGAGAGTCAGCATGAGCTAACATTGGCTTCCCCAAGGAAATGCATGGCCCACAGCCACCATTTAAATAAAGAAGTCAAGGACAAATTGTGCTTTGGGGCAGGAGCAGGCCTTCTTGCATGACAGCCAAGTCTGTGTCCACACAAGGACCGTATCCACACAGAAGTGGTGCCTTGGCATAATTCGTCTGCCCGGAATGTATGCCTTTTTCTCCTTTGCACAGGATACTACATGGAAAAGAAACAATCCCTTGTGGGAGGCCTGAGTCTTCCCTGGCTACTCTCTGAAAAAAAGATCCACTGGGCCCTTCTTAATGAGCCATTATATGGAAGGCAGCAAACAGAGTTTCTCAAGTGCTCAGGGCTACCTACCTCTGAATGCACGGCAGGGGTACCTCTGATTCCCATGAGTCTTACCATTGCTAATCCAAGTCTCTGCAAACCTGCGGCACCTGCCAGTCATGCTCATTTTATTGTTTTTTAAAAAATGGCCTTCTCACTCCTACCTGACAAGTAAATTATTCTTAAAATGGAGGAAATCCAATGGCATCATCAAATCTCCAAAGAGGGATATGAAAACATCTTCTATCTTTCTGGGAGTATGCTGTAATGCCAGGTAAGAACTATCTATGGCATGTCTACTATATTACCTTCCCCTCTTGCCTCCTGTCCCAACCAGTCCCTCCCTGGGATGTTCACTCACACAGGAGCACAGATTAAGCCCCTCTGCTTCCCTTCTTGAACAGCAGAAACATCATGTGGGGCAATGATGGAGGGAAAGCTGAGGCTTCAGCTGCCTTCTCCTGGCTCCCTGCCTCTTGAAGACTGAGTCATTCCATGACTAAGCACCCAGTTAGCATTTACAAAGCATGGCCCCTTTTAGAGACGCCATTCTACTCACACAGAGAGCTCCTACAAATGGGTACCCAGACATCAAAATGTTGGAAACTGCTAGATTGAAGTGGGAGGAGTAGTGAGCAGAAACCAAAATGACCCCCAAGCTAGAAATCATCAGGCAACACAGGATCTGGATAGTCTGTAAGAGAGAAGAGGGAAAATTCTAGAACACACTTTAAACAGATGAAAGTCATTATTTGAATGCATGCACATCGTGAATTATAAAGAGTATAAAAACATAAGGTATAATTTGTCATGTTAAAAAGGAAAAAAATGTTACAAGGTGCAAAGTTATTACAGCTAACCTCTTTTCTTTTTTGATAGGATTGTTAAACTAGAAAATCAGGGAAGGACCATAGGCACATAGCTTTATTTTGAAGATGACATTGGAAAAATCTTTTTTTATTTAATTATTTGAAATGTAGAAGGAGAAAAGTTTTCTGGACAGTAGTCCTGTTAGGTGGAGAGCAAACTTTTCCAGGGAGTGTTGATGAAGGCCTTGATTTCAATTGAAATGAAATAGAGAAGGCCATCTCTACTGCTGCAATTCATCTTATTTTATTCATCATTGGATGTTAATAATAGCTATTTTTATAATACCAATAATAATAATAGTCTACATTTGTTGAACAGGCTCTACATTCTGGGCACTATTCATCTCATCTTTCTTACTTACAGATGAGGAAAATGAGGCATGGGAAGTTGTAATTTGTACAAACCACAAGTGGCCAAGTGGAAGAACTAGGACTTTAGTCATTAGCTTGATCTAGAGCCCGCATTTTCCCCCACCGTTTAATTCATATGCAAATAAAAGATGATGCAAATATAGGAAACATAAAGTTAAAAGAAGTCAACCATTCATACGATTAATATTGACCTCTTGTGTGCCAGGAACCAAGGAATAAATCAAATGAGTATCATGGCCATTGGGGAGCTTATATGTACTATTTCCTCTACAGACAAGTTCCATGGAAGGCAGAATGGAGTTAAGAGCAAAATCATAGGACATGAGGCCTGTGAAGTGCTGGAGGCATGGTGCAAACTATGGAGGGCTTTGTAAGCTATTTTTTTTTTTTAACCAACTTTGCTTTTCATTCTGAGCAAAAAGGGAAGCCCAATGGGTAATTTTGGGTAAAGAGATTACTTACATTTTAAAAGATCACTCTACCTGCTGCTTTGAGAATAGGTTATAAGGAAATAGGGCAGAGAGATTAATAAGGAGGATATTGCAATAATTCACATGGGAGATGATGTTGACAGTAGAAGTAGTGAGAAGTAGTTGGGTTCTAGATGGACTATGAGGATGAAACTTATAGGAATTGCTGAAAGTTTGAATGTTCGAATGTGGTAAGAAAGGAAAGAATAAAGGTTGGCTCCAAGGGGGTTGGCTTGAGCAACTGAAATGATGGAGTTCACATAGTTCTGAGGTGGGAAATATTGTATGAGGAGTGGGCTTGGGAGGAAGATCAGAATTCCAGTCTGGAGCAAGTTAAGGGAGAGATGTCTAGTAGACATCCAAGGGGAGATGCTCATAGGCTGTTAAATATCTGAGTCTTGCATTTGGAGGAGAGATCGAGGTAAGGAATGTAGCTTATTTTTTTCAAGCATAAGTGAAGATGACATTTAAAGCCATATTAAGGGATGAGATCGTCACTGGAGCAGATATAGAAAGAGAATAGAAGCAAAGACCTAGCTCTGCAGCATTCCAATTTTGGGGTCAGGGAAATAAATGGAAACAGTAAAAGGGGTGAAAAAGGACCAGCCAAGTAGGAAGGAGGAAAACCAGAAGGGAGTGATGTTCAGGAAGCCATGTGAATAAAATATTTTAAATAGGAGAGAATGCACAAATTGAGGGTTATCACTAAATAGAAGATATTCCTAGTATTGGAGGGGAGAGAAAGGATATACGGACACAGATGTGGGTGACTGGAGATGTGTAGCAGCTTGCAGACAATCATTCTCTCCAGATTGCCTCAATGTTTTTAGTGTTACAGGAAACAAAACAATCGATGGAGAATGAGGGCAGGGAAGAATCCTCAGAGGTTTGAGAGGGGAAAGTATGAAATAGTTTTCTGGGATCATAGGGAAGTAAGTGATGAAAAAATATATACTTTTGAGGCAGCATTAACAGTCCATTTGAGGTTATGGTCACAAATCTAAAGTGCTATGTGTGTATGTGCATGTGTGCGTGTGCGTGTGCGTGCGTGCGTGCCTGTGTGTGTGTGTGTGTTCAGCCAAAGTCAGCTGCCTGCATGCAGGTATGGAGTAGGCAAATGGGCAGAGAGTTAGACTTAAACCAATGTTTCCATTTGCCCGAAGAGTTTGCTATAGGGAGATGAGGGCATGGCTGTCGAGGGTTCTCATGAGAGAGTGAGCCACAGGATCTTGGCTGGGTGAGGAAGAAAGTGAGGTTTTGTGAGAAAAGGATATAATCAATGAGTCTCAATGAAGTTAAAGAAATTAGAGTTGGGTATAAGGATGATTATGCTAACTGATGCTGAATTCTAGAAGGCACAGTTGGGCAGGTTTCCAAGTTGGGAAGAAGTAGGAGTTGGATCTTACAAGGGAGTATTCAGAACCATATGAAGATTAAAGTTCTGGATATGAGGAATAATGACCTAGGACATTTGGGTATCTTAAAGTTACTCATGTGAACAGGGAGAAAATATATAGTGAGGTTAGTACAGATTGTCTCATCTCAAGATGTTTGAAAACTAGCTCAGAATAAGATCTCACTTAATCATACTGAGTATAATTGTGCAATTAAATAAGAAATCTCTACCATACTGAAGGCAAATTAAGAGACACTAGTTTGTTAATTGTGTAGCACTCCAGTAGAAAAGACCTAGTGGTTTGATATAGTTTACAGAAATGCCTGAGTAGGACATGATCTTCCCAGAAAACTCCACTTCATACTCCAATTAGCCTGAAGTCAGCCAGAAATGAGTATAAAATTTCTCCAGGTCCACTGTAGAGCTATAATCTAGATAATTCATAATAAATTTCCTTGCTGTTCCCCTTATAATGAGATGAACTTACCCCAAGAACTGTGACTTCTTTTGGCAGACCATCCAGCAGGTCATTGTCTTTTTGGTAAGTGTGTCCAGGTTTCTCTCTTTTGGGGGTAACTGTGCCCTTTGGAGTGAAGGTGTCAAAATCCCCCGTGGTTTGGGGCTGTAACAGCATGATGGTGATGGTGCTGGAAAAGGCAGTGACCTCTGTTAGTTCCCAAGATTTGACTTACAGACATAAACCTCCCAAGGCCTAGACCATGGGTGGGGAACCTGCAGCCTTAAGGCCACATGTGGCCTTTTATTCCCTAAGTGGAGTCTTTTGACTGAATCCAAATTTTATGGAACAAGTCCTTTTATTTTTTAATAAAGATCGGGAATTGCAATATTATCTTGTTTCTGCCAAAGGTAAGATGATTTACTTGCTTTGTGATACTGCAGTATCAACATTAAAGAAATTCAATGCTCATCAGCATTAGGACACACATAAGGAACACAAGTATTTTAAATTAGAGGGAGAGGCACAAAAGGTTGTATTGCAGAAATTAAAAGATGAAAAACAAAAGCAAACACGATTCTTTCAAGCAGCAATAAGACCTGGAAATAATGCCACCAAAGCAACTTATAAAGTAGCTTATATAGTTGGAAAAAAGGGAGGCCATTCGGAGATGTAGAAATTGTGAAAGAATGAATTGTTGAAGTTGTAGGATGCTTAGACCCTGATATCATTTCAAAGTACAAACAGCTACTCTTTCAAGGAGAATAATAACTGATCGGCAGCATGAATCAGTTTTCAACTTGACAGAAAAACTTTGTGCAATACTTCAAAAACAAAATATATATTAATATTATTCAATTACTGTGAATTAATGAACTGATACTACTGATTTGGCGCAGGTTTTATATTTCATTCAGGTCATAACAGATTTTCTTTGCGATGAAGAGTTACTCGCTTTGGGCACTCTTGTGAACAGAACATGGGGAATGGATATCTTCAATAACTTTCAAGACAAATATCATGAAGTTGGACTGAATTGGTAAATTTAGTGAGTGTATGTACAGACTGTGCACCTTCCATGACAGGAAAACATGAAGGATTTATTGCACATATAAAAAAGAAGTATTAACAGACCCAGATGCTCTCATTTTTCTTCATGGTACTTTGCATCAGCAAAATCTCTGTGCTAAAGCTACTATTTTAAGTGACACTTTGCAATAAGTTACAAGTATTATTAACTGTATTCATGCAAATCCAACATGACATGAGGTATTCAGTATGCATTTGCCATATCATTCTAATGTGCATTGGCTATCGCAGGGACAGGTGTTAGCCAAAATTTTATCTCTGCGAGAATGGGTAGTTAAATTTTATGAAGAACAGAATCAGCAATGTGAATTATTGAAAGAAGATTTATATAAGAATGCATTTCTGTGTGATGTCATGTCAAATAAAAATGACTTGAATATTTCTTTGCAAGGTAAAACTACAATATGTGGCAAAAAAAAAAATCCAAGCGTTTTGAAAAATGCTATCTTTTTTCAAAACACTTATTCTTCAAAAGGAAATTCCAGATGAACATTTTCCTCAGTTAGCAAAGGTCATGGAAAAGCAGGATGATATATGTGAATCATTTGAAGAATACGCAGCTGTTACAGACCTATTAATTGGAGACTACAATGAAAGGTTCCCTGAGTTTGAGAATCATGACATCACACTCAAATTAGCATTTCAGCCTCATCTAGTTGATATCACCACGGCACTTAAAGAACTACAGATGGCATTGATTGAGCTCCCAGCAGATGACATTTTAAATCCATCATTTATTGCTAAGAGAGATCCAATTGAAATATGGAAAATGCAGAAGAATATCCATGCCTCCAGCAACATGGCCAAAAAAATGCTTTCTTGCTTTTCAACCACTTATTTTTGCAAATCTACATCCTCCTACCTAACGTAAATTAAGACATCCTTAAGGTCACAAACGACTGATACCCATTTACAGGATCAACTGAAACTGCGGACCTCATGCTGCAACCAAACATTCAAATGTTTTCCAACAAAAAGCTGACACAACAAAGTCATCAAAGTCATTAAAAGGTTAGCTGAATTTAAAATTAACAAAGAGCTTTCATTTTTTCTTTTGGAAATCATTAAATACATAGTAGCTAGATTTTTAAGTATCTAGTTGTACATTTTAATGTATAATGTACATTTTAAGTATATCTAATTGAAGTTTCTTGAATGCAGCCTTATTTGATTACAGCTAAATTAATGTGGTCTTCCAACATGAAAAAGTTCCCCACCCCTGGACTAGACTTTGCAGGAACTTAAGAAGGTTTTTCTCCATCACCCAAAGGATTGTGTGTCCCCCAAATATGGGCATCAGGGGAGCATGGAAGGCTAGCATGCCTGGTCCTCCATCTATTGTGGACAAGAAGGATATCACCAGGCGTTCACGTGAGGAACTGAACTACGGGATTTGGCTGGGTGAGGAAAGAAGTGAGGATATAAGAAAGTGAGGTTTTGTGAAAAAGGGATATAATCAATGAGTATTGATGAAGTTAAAGAAAATTAGAGTCGGGTATAAGGATGACTTTTCTAACTGACGCTAAATTCTAGAGGGCACAGTTGGGCAGGTTTCCAAGTTGGGAAGAAGTAGGAGTTGGATCTTACAAGGGAGTATTCAGAACCATATGAAGATGAAAGTTCTGGACATGCGGAATGATGACCTAGGACCCTTGGGTGTCTTATGGTTACTCAAGTTAACAGCCAGAAAAACCACTGTAA
Source organism: Microcebus murinus (assembly GCF_040939455.1). Classification (NCBI taxonomy): domain Eukaryota; kingdom Metazoa; phylum Chordata; class Mammalia; order Primates; family Cheirogaleidae; genus Microcebus; species Microcebus murinus. The sequence continues at coordinate 15,252,582 of NC_134107.1, forward strand.
ACAATACTGTAATGAACATCTTTGTACTTTTGTGGTGTCTCATCTATTCAATTATCTCCTTAGAGTAAAATATTAATAGAAGTGGATTTACTGGGTTTAAAGCTATGATACTTAAATTTTGACACCTATCGCTACTTTTTAGGAGGGATCCTACATAACCAAGATTCTTTATGTTTCACAAGAAGTCTCCAGACTGATGCCTTCATCTCCAAAAGCCACAGTCTGAGAAGATGCTTTGTCCTTCCACATTCACCACGTGGACTCAGACATGGAGTGGTGCCCCACTTTTCAAAACGGCGCTAAATCCCTACTTTGGAGGCAAATCATGGCATGGAGATCAACAGCTCTGCAGAATTTTCTGTTTTACAGAATTCGAATGGAACCATGGGGTCCTCATGCAGGAGCCAGTGTAATTTGCACAGTATTCGTTGAGCATGTGCTCTGTGTAAGACTGAGTGACCCACCAGGGAAATGCAGCGAACTGTAGAAAATCATCGGCTGGCAACTTGAGGGAAACCTGAGACTTGTCTCACCCAATTTTCTTATTTGGCAAGTGAACAAAGTGAGGGCCAGAGAGGGGAACTGACTTACCAATTTGCGCAGGTGGACAGGAGCAGAGACAGGGCTAGAATCTGATTCCTTGGCTGTCTGTTAGAAAGCACAAAATCTCCCCCCAAAAGTCACAATCCAAACCAAGTTACCTACCTGCTCCTGTTCTCACAGCCCCGTCCTGTGTCTGGTGGCTGGTTGGTCAGCCCACTTCTGGGGAGCTCTCAGCCGGAACCACCCACTGGCTGTTCCCACCAGAACGATCGACCTTGCTGCTCTGCTCTCTAGCCTCTGAGACTGCGTGTCCCTTTCCCAGAGCAGTGCTTATGGTTTCACAGGATATGAATTTTGCTATAGTTACAGACAGTTGATATGTGAACAGTGCCTCTGGTTCCTCTTTCTATGTTTTGAGGTCTGGAAAAACAACACAAAACAGAAGTCATACGTGAGAAAAAGAACTGTGTGCAGACGCGTGAGTTGCGTCGTCCCATGGTCACGGTCAGAATTCATTTTCCCCATTCCTTTGTGGGGGTAGTTAAGTCAACTAGTTCCTTTTAGCCTGAGTTTTCTTACCTATTAAATGGGAGATGGATAATAATAATTCCACTCTATGACCATTGGGAGAATTAATAAAGAGAAAGGATGTGGAGAGCTTATGAAAAGTAGACACTTAATAACTATTGATAATAATAAGGTTAATTTTGAATTCGGAAGAATTTATTTTCCCATTTCCATGGCTCTTGATGAACTGAAAACAACCTGTGAAAACTCAGTGCCTACTTGTTATTTTTTTTTTTTTAAGGGGGACAGGGTTTCGCTCTGTTGCCCAGGCTGGAGTGCAATGCCATCATCACAGCTCACTGCAGCCTCACTCTCCTGGGCTCAAGCCATCCTCCTGCCTCAGCCTCCTGCGTAGCTGGAACTACAGGCAGGTGTCACCATACCTGGCTAATTGTTTCCATTTTTTGCAAACTCAGGATCTTGCTATGTTGCTCAGGCTGGTCTCAAACCCCTGGCCTCAAGTGATCCTCCCGCCTCAGCATTCCAAAGCGTTAGGATTACAGGCATGAGCCACCACACCCGGCCTCCTTGTGACTTCTTTTGAGTGTCTCTCCATTCTCCATCTCTGGCTTTGTGCTCAGAGAAGTCCAGGCACATCTTGGGAAGGCATTGCATTGCACTCAGAGGCAGAGCCATCAAGCTTTAACAAGCTCATGTTCTGGGAAGTATTGGTTGTTGAGGGGACACTCTTGCCACTGTCACATTCCTTTTAAGGCTTCTTGGAGAGCAGCCTTTGCTCAGAAGGGGAGGGCTCATGATGGGACTGGGAAGTGCAGCCTGGGACAGCAGCTGGCAGCACCACAGGCTATCCATGTACATTGTTGCAGTTTCCTGAAGTGGCAGGGATGTCTCCTAAGAGAGGAGCCAATCTAAACCAGGAAGTTTAAAAAAAAAAAACAACTCATAAAATACTTGGAGAGTATTTTAGTCCAATCCCTTTATTCTCAAATGAGGTAACACTGCTGAAGGAAGCTGCCCCAAATCACATGTCAAATCTGTAGGAGAAGCAGGGGTGTAATCCGAGTCTCTTGACACCAAGGTTCGAGCTCACATGGCAGCAACAGCCTGTAATTTTGTCCCTCTTAACCCCAGTGACCAGCGTCATCTATGGCCACTGCAGGCAAGAAGGCTCCAGCCCAGAAGGTTCCTGCCCAGAAAGCCACAGGCCAGAAGGCAGCACCTTCTCCAAAAGCTCAGAAGGGTCAAAAAGCTCCAGCCCAGAAAGCACCTGCTCAAAAGGCATCTGGCAAGAAAGCTTAAGAGGTTATTGTAAAAGTAATAAAGGGTTTTTTTTTGACATGTTGGCAAAAAAGAAAAAAAAATAAGAAAGAAAACCTTCGTGGTCCAGATTTTTCTCTGGGTCTGTGACCCACTTTGACCAAACTGTCAAAGAAGAACCTTGGTCATTTGGGCTTCTGCCACACCTCTTCCAAGCCTGAGAAGAAATTTATGGTAAAATCAGTTAAATATCCAGTGAGTTTTCTCATATATAAAATGACAATATTACAACAAAGGTTTCAGAGTTGTGAGGATTAAGTCAAATAACATATAAAAGTGCCCAGCACAGAGCCTGACCTATATTAATCATTCAGAAAAAATCTGATCTTCCTTATCCAACCTCTTCTCCCTCCTTTGTGGATTTTATTTTGCAATGTACTTTCATAATGAAGATTTTTTCCCTAAAAAATGAATGAATACAGTTCATGTCAGGTGAGGTAATAACTGCCACCTGGGTTACCAGTTGTATTCTCTCTATATTCTTAACACTCTTCTTGTGAAAATATTATTAATTTAAATATATCTAATATGTACACATACACACTAAATTCAATATTAGTAGATGACAGTATTATTTAGCACTTTGTATTTTACTTTTAAAGTATAAAAAAATCATGTCAACTATATGATAATGGTTTCTTTTTACATTGACTCTTAATTCGAATGCTGTGAAGAACAAAAATATTAAACATAGGCACAAGCCTGGGTCAGGACTCTGGGCATGGCTTAATTGAGTTCTTTGTTTCAGGGTCTCACCAGGTTGCAATCCAGGTGTTGGCAGGGCTGAGGTCTCAACCGAGGCTCGACTGGGGAAGGACTCATTTTCAATCTTACACTGCTGTTGCCAGAATTCAGTTCCTTGCAGGGGTAGGACAAAGGGGCTGATTTTCTTGCTGGGTGTTGGCTGGAGGTCTTTGCAGGCTATTGCACCCTCAATCCCTAAAGGCTGCCCACACTCCCTTACCACACAGAGCTTCCCAGCATGACTGATTGCTTCCTCAGAAACATCAAGGGGGAGAATGAGACAGCAGTAAGGCAGATTGTACCATCTTCTGTAGCATGATCATGTAAGCACCTCCATCCTGTCCCCTCTGCTGTATCCTAGTTATTCAAAGCCAGTCATAGTCCTTGTCTAAGTTCACAGGGAAGCAATCACAAAAGGCATGACCACTAGGAGGCAGGAATCATGACAGCCATCCTAGAGTCTGTCCGCCACAACTAAGAAAGAAGAGCACTTCTATTGGGATGGTCTGTCCTTCCACATGTGGTGGAAGTAAATCATTAATTTTAAATTTAAAAAAATATAAAATACCTATAACAATAAATGTAACTGCATATTTAATGACAAGAATTAATGTGGTTATAATTGGTTAAGTGATGAAAGGATTTTTTCTGAATGCCACTGAAGGTGAAGATGACATTTCATATCACAAAAGTAACTTTTAAACATTTTAACTAACACTAAGAAACTCAAAGCACATGTGTATTGAGTCAGAAGGTTCATACGATTTTAATCCCACTCTCTGACAAGATCTAACACTGTGTCAAAGACTGAAATAAAAATCGTAAGAGCTTATAATTAAAATATAAATAAAAAGCCAAGTTTATTTGTATATATACATATATATGTTTATGTGTGTGTGTGTATATATATATATATACATATATATATATATATATATATATATATACACACACCGAGTAAGGAAATATCTCAGTGGGGAAATTCATTAAGTATTCATTGAGTGGGGAAAGTCAGGGGTTTTTTTAACTGAAGAGAAGGAAGTTTCATAATGGTTATGCAAATTGAAGATTGAAAACTTGCAGTCTTCATTCTGCTAGATGAGATAACTACGTTGTTTAAAACAAGTCTCTTTTGTTCAAAGTTCATAATCTATTAGCTTCAGCAGATTGAACCAAGTACAATGAGACACAACATTCTGTTTGATTTATTTCCTAGAAATATGTAAACTCAAAATTAATTGCTAGCCAAAATTATTGGAAAAAATTGACCAACAAATTTTGTTTTTAAATGGTACTAGAATTTTATATAATATAGGTATGTGTGTGTAAAAATGAAAAAAAAAGTCTTTCCAAATATATTTTAGTAAAATATGCAAAATGATGACAAAATGGTTTTATATCCATTCACTGATACTACCTGGCTTTAAAAAAATCTTAGGAAGAATTTTTTTTTTATTTCGGCATATTATGGGGGTACAGGTTTTAAGGTTTCAATAAATGCCCATTTTCCCCCCTCCCCCCACAATTCTGAGTCTCCAGCATGACCATCTCCCAGATGGTGCACATCTCACTCATTATATATGTATATACCCTCCCCCCTCCCCCCTGCCCAATACCCTATTACTGCAGTACCTATGTGACCACTTAGGTGCTGTTCAGTTAATACCAATATGAGGGTGAGTATATGTGGTGCTTGTTTTTCCATTCTTGGGATACTTCACTTAATAGTAATGGATTCCAGCTCTAACAAGGAAAATATAAGATGTGCTATGTCACCATTGTTTCTTAGAGCTGAATAGTACTCCATGGTATACATATACCACATTTTATTAATACATTCTTGGATTGATGGGCACTTGGGCTGTTTCCACAGCCTTGAAATTATGAATTGTGCTGCTATAAACATTCGAGTGCAGGTGTCTTTTTTGTAGAGTGTCATTGGATCGTTTGGATACATGCCCAGCAATGGGATTGCTGGATCAAATGGTAGATTCACTGGTATCACTTTAAGGCATCTCCATATTTCTTTCCACAGAGGTTGAACTAATTTGCAGTCCCACAGGCAGTGTAGGAGTATAGAATTTTTTATTTCCATCTTGATTTCTTCATTTATGAAGTAATCATTTAGTAGGAGGTTGTTTAATTTCCACGTCTTTGTGTAGAAATGGGAGTTTCTGTTACGGTTGATTTCTACTTTTATTCCACTGTGATCTGAGAAAATACATGATATGATTTCTATTTTTTAAAATTTCTTGAGGTTTACTTTGTGTCTTAGGATATGGTCAATCTTAGAGATGTCCCATGAGCTGATGAGAAGAACGTATAGTCAGTAGATTTTGGGTAGAATGTTCTGTAAATGTCAGCCAGACTCAATTGTTCTAGAGTTTTGTTTAAGTCCATTATTTCTTTATTAATTTTCTGTTTGGAGGATCTGTCTTGTGCCATCAGTGGGGTGTTGAAATCTCCGGTGATTATGGAGTTGCTATTAATCCATTTGCTTAGCTCCAGTAAGGTTTGCTTTATGAATCTGGGTGCACCTAAGTTGCGTGCATATATATTTAAAATTGTTATCTCTTCTTGTTGAAGTGTGCCCTTCACCATTATATAATGACCCTCTTTGTCTTTCACTACTTTAGTCAAAACTAAATTGTCTGAAATTAGAACTGCCACGCCAGCCTTCTTTTGGCTTCCACTTGCTTGGAATACTGATCTCCACCCTTTTACTTTTAGTCTATATGCATCCTTGCAGGTTAGATGTGTTTCCTGAAGACAGCATATACTTGGCCTGTATTTTCTTATCCATTCTGCCAGCCTATGTCTCTTGAGTGGAGAGTTTAAGCCATTCACATTTATTGAGAGAACTGATAGGTAAGGTAGATTACTGTTCATTCTGTTGGGTTGGATGTTGTTGCTTTGATTTCTCTCTTGAGCCATTGTATTATCTGGCCTTTAATCTTTGGGTTTTGGTTGTTTTTATATTCGTGAGTTTTTATTATGGTGTTCTGTGCATAACACTGTTTTGAGTACTTCTTGTAGGGCTGGTCTTGTCTTGGTGAATTCTCTGAGCCTTTGCTTGTCTGAGAATGTCTTTATTTCTCCTTCATATATGAAGCTTAGTTTTGCAGGGAAAAAGATTCTAGGCTGGGCATTGTTTTGTTTCAGAAGAGTGAGAATGGGGCCCCAGTCTCTCCTTGCTTGTAAAGTCTCATTAGAGAAATCTGGTGTTATTCGAATTGGCTTTCCCTTGTATGTTACTTGCTTCTTTCATCTTACAGCTCTTAGAAGGGCCTCTTTAGTTAATACTTTGGTCAGTCTGATGACTGCATGTCATGACGTCTTCCTGTTTGCATTGAATCTCCCAGGGGTCCTCTGAGCTTCTTGAACTTGTATATCGAGATTTTGAGCAAGGCCTGGGAAATTTTCCTCTATTATATCTTCAAATCGTTTGTCCAACCCTTGGGTGTTGTCCTCTTCCCCTTCTGGTAACCCTATGACCCTCACATTAGGTTTCTTCACATAATCCCACAGCTCTTGTAGGCTTTGCTCTTTTCTCTTGTTTCTCTGCTCTATCTCTGTGATGGTTTTATTTAGTTGAAGGGTGTTATCTTCAATCTCTGAGATTCTTTCTTCTGTTTGATCTACCCTGTTCTTGAGACTTTCCACTGTATTTGTAGTTCCCTGAATTGATTCTTCATTTCCAGGAGTTCGGTTAAACTTTTCTTCATTGTGTCCATTTCTTTTTCCAGATCTTGGAGGCTTTTTGTGGTTTCTTTGTGTTGGTTATTGAGTTGTTCTTGCAGCTCGGTGAGTGTTCTTATGATCCACATACGAAATTCCTCTTCTGTCACTTTGGTTGCCTGATTTGGGTTGGTGTCCGTTTCTAGGGGGCTGGTGCTCCTCTTTGGGGGTGTGTTTTCCGTTTGGTTCTTCATATTTCCTGAGTTCCTTCGCTGATTTCTTCCCATGTCAATCAGTTGTTGTTTCTTTCCTTTAGGTTATTATTTGGGTATTCACACGCCTTGTTTAGTTTCTGAGGCGTTAGGTGGTGTCTGTGCGTGAGATTCGACAACTCACTGTATAATGAGTCAGTGGGTGCCGTGATAAGGCTGTGCAGGATGCCGTCCCTGTCAGTAGGTGGCGCTTGCTTGGAGGAACAGGCTGTGCTGTTGTTTTTGTGTCCTGTTATCAGCTCTTGTTCTGGGTGGAGCTGGGTTGGGTAAGCCTGCCCTCAGGCACCACCAATGCCATTAGCAGTGGTCAAAGTTCTATTCTCTGCTTCCAGGAAAATCTGTCAGGGCAGGGCTGGAATGGTCCCGCTCAGCCAGAAAGTCTGCTTGTGGGGGTGGGGCTGTCTGAGACACGCAGTCTGGAGCAGGCCTCACTTCTTTCCACCCTCCCCAACTCCGCAGCTACTCCTGGGCCTCTACCAGCAGGCCAGACCACAAGCCACCAGGCCTCCCCGGATTGTGATGCCGGTGGGGAGGTTCCTTGCGAAGAAAGGCTGCCTGGGCTGGGCACACAGCCTCCCTTTGGTGGGAGGGTTGCCCTCTAGGACACTGATCTGCCCCTGGGGACACACACACCTCAGTGGGCTGTTCACAAATATCCCTTCTGTGCCCCAGGCAATGCTAGACCTCGGTGCACAGGATCTGGTCTGCAGGTCCGACCTCTGGGTCCCAGAGTTCAAAGTGTATCCCCACCAGGGAGAGGAGTTCCAGTCCCAATTTACCCACAGGGAGCCCAAGCTGTGTCTGTGTCTCTCAGCCTCTGAGTCGGCACCGTTCTCCTGGGAACACCGTGCCAGCCGCACCTGGGAGAGCTGGCGGGTTGTGCGCTCACAGTCTGAGTTCCCCTGAGTCAGCTGTAGGGTCCCAAAAGGGATGGTCCCATTCCCTGGAGGTGCCTCCGGCTGGTGGCTGTATTGTCTCTCTGGGCAGCCGTAGGTAGGGTCGGTGGAGGGGAGAAGGAGGCAATATGGCGCCTGCCGCGCGGCTCGGGTCTGTGCACACGGAGGTGCCCCAAGGGATTTGGGAGTCTGGTGCCGTGTCCGCTACAGGCTCACCACTAGCTGGTGGCGGCCGTCTCTGGGCTGGTGTCCGAAGGTCTCTCCACCCACTGGGGAGCCCACCAGCAGTCCCAAATGCAGGGAAGGGGAAAGGTGATTTATCCACCTACCCTTCCCCCTGGTCTCCGGGATGCTCCAGTGGTCTCAGCTTCCAGTTCTCCTCCGCAGCCTCCTCCCGTGGAGTCTCCTGGGGTCTCAGATACCCCTCCTTCTGGCCCTCGTCTGCTATATGCTCGTCTTCTTGCTTCTTTTTTCTAATTTCTGCTAGAATCTGTCTTTTCTACAGAGACACTCTTTCTGGCGGTGTTTCTCGTCCGCCATCTTGATCCTCCTCCCATGAAGAAATTTTTAAGTAAAACTTTTATAATGTCATAATTTTTCAAATATTTTCAGCCAAATCTTCAAATGAGCTCATAACCAGGTTAATTGAAATATGCAAAGAATCCAGCTCACCTTGCTGAATGCACATACCTCAGTAGAAATTATTTTGCAAGATAAATGCTGATTGTCAAAAGACAATTTTCTGTCCATGATCTGATCTACACGTTTTTCTCACAAAAGAATGATGACTTTATCTAGGAATGGGGCTGTGCACAGCTAAGAGATGATATTTCCCAGTATTCCTTAAAATGATACAAATGGCAATGTGAACTATTCTAGCCAATGAAACTTCAGAGGAATACTGCCAGAAAAAATGTGTCAATTTCTTATTTAGGTGCTACTTCTCCCCTCCTCTTCCCACCTCCTTCAGGGTGGGACCCATAGCAAAGAACCCGGTTAAGCTGTGCCCAGAGAACTGACCCATAGAAACTGTGAGATAATATGTGTGTGTTTTTTAAACCTCTAAGTTTGTGCTAATTTGTTACGTATTAGTAGATAAATACACTGGCCTTAGTGTAGAAAGCCCTGGTCTTAGCCTCCTTTGGTTCCTCAGGGTTGGTTTCAAGTCTACCATTTTCCCTAAATTGTGGAAGATCCACATCCGGCTTCCCACATAGTCCCACGGGAGCCTCTCTCTCAGCTAGAAAGGAGGGCAAAGTTTCGCTTTCCTGCTCCTACCCTGTTCTCCTGTGAGAACAGAGAGGAAATCACACCGAACTTCAACAATTTCTTCTAATGCAAATCTCCAGTAAAGTTTTCAAATGAAGTTGTTCATAATAAAATTCTCTTCCTTCAATCTTACTCAATCTCTTACTCTCTTTGTCAGTCTTGAAACATCTTTTATAGGCTGATTAAGAAGGCCATTTTTGGCTATTTCTTTTATAATTTCTGCTTCCGCAAATGGTGTTTCATTTTGTAAATTGGGAGCAATTGTCATCTCCATAGCAGACCGAGGGATGGTCCCGCCAGGTGCAGCCAGTTAGAAGCGTTGTCTGTAAGACACTTTACAACAGTAACGAACTGCTATCTGCCTTTTATCATCCATATGTAAGCAATTCTGAACAAGACTGGTGATAAAATACCCTGTACAGAAAAGAATAAATTGTTGGTCTAAATCCTAATCTAAACAATTGCCTGTTCCAGGGACAAACTCCTGCTACCTCACTTTTGGTATGACTCTGTGTCATCTATTGTCTTTGGGCCTCAGATGAAGCTGAGCAGAAAGAGCTCCCTGCCTGTGTTTTACCTAGATGGACAATTTATCCTCTAGCTTTTACACTGTTTCCTAAAGCTGAATTAGAAAAAGCCACACTTTGGCAGGCCGGGGAGGCTCATGCCTGTAATCCCAGCACTCTGAGAGGCCAAGGCAGGAGGATCACTTGAGGTCAGGAGTTGGAGACCAGTCTGAGCAAGAGCAAGACCCTGTCACTGCTAAAAATAGAAAAATTAGCTGGGTGTCTTGGCGCACACCTGTAGTTCCAGCTACTCGGGAGACTGAGGCAGGAGGATGGCTTGAGCCCAGGAGTTTGAGGTTGCAGTGAGCTATGATGACGCCACCACATCCTAGCCTGGGAGACAGAGAAAGACTCTGTTAAAAAAAAAAAAAAAAGCGCGACTCTTTCTCGGGGCACTTTGCTGCCATCTTCTGGAAAAATGTTATAAAAAGTTTGCTGATGATATGATATATCTAGAAAACCCCAAGGATTCAACCAAGAAACTCCTGGAATTGATAAATGAATTTAGTAAAGTCTCAGGATACAAAATCAATACACAGAAATCAGAGGCATTCATATACGCCAACAACAGTCAAATTGAGAACCAAATCATAGGCTCAATTCCCTTCACAACAGCATCAAAGAAAATAAAGTACCTAGGAATATATGTAACCAAGGAGGTAAAAGACCTGTACCGGGAGAACTATGAAACACTGAGGAGGGAAATAGCAACAGATGGAAATTCATACCATGCTTGTGGGTTGGCAGACTCAACATCATTAAAATCATTAAAATGTCTATACTACCCAAACTGATCTACAGATTCAATGCAATACCTATTAAAATCCCAACATCATTCTTCACAGATATAGAAAAAATAATTTTACACTTCATTTGGAAACAGAGAGGACTCCGCATATCAAAAGCAATTCTAGGCAATAAAAACAAAATGGGTGGTATTAATATGCCAGATATCAAACTATACTACAAAGCTGTAGTAATTAAATCAATATGGTATTGGCACAAAAATAGGAATATTGACCAGTGGAACAGATCTGAGAACCTTGATATAAAACCATCCTCATATAGCCATCTAATCTTTGACAAAGCAGACAAAAACATACACTGGGGAAAAGAATCCCTTTTCAATAAATGGTGCTGGGAAAACTGGATAGCCACTTGTAGAAAGCTGAAGCAGGATCCACACCTTTCACCTCTCACAAAAATCAACTCACGCTGGATACCAGACTTAAACCTAAGTTATGAAACTATTAGAATTCTAGAGGAAAATGTTGAAAACACTCTCCTAGATATCAGCCTAGGCAAAGGATTTATGAAGAAGACCCCAAAGGCAATCACAGCAGCAACAAAAATAAATAAATGGGACATGATCAAACTACAAAGCTTCTGCACAGCCAAAGAAATAGTCATGAAAGTAAACAGACAACCTACAGAATGGGAGAAAATTTTCTCAACCTACATATCTGATAAGGGGCTGATAACCAGAACATACTTAGAACTCACAAAAATCAGCAAGAAAAAAATCAAACAACCCTATCAATAAGTGGGCAAAGGACATGAACAGAAACTTTTCTAAAGAAGACAGAAGAATGGCCAACAAACATGAAAAAATGCTCAACATCTCTAATCATCAGGGAAATGCAAATAAAAACCACAATGAGATATCACTTAACTCCAGTGAGAATGGCCTTTATCAAAAAGTTCCCAAACAATAAATGCTGGCATGGATGCAGAGAGAGAGGAACACTCCTCCATTGCTGGTGGGACTGCAAACTGGTTCAACCTCTGTGGAAAGCAATATGGAGATATCTTAAAGCAATACAAGTGGATCTACCATTTGGTCCAGCAATCCCATTACTGGGCATCTACCCAAAAGATCCAATGACACTCTACAAATAAGACACCTGCACTCGAATGTTTATAGCAGCACAATTCACAATTGCAAAGCTGTGGAAACAACCCAAGTGCCCATCAATTCATGAGTGTATTAATAAAATGTGGTATATGTATACCATGGAGTACTATTCAGCTCTAAGAAACAATGGTGATACAGCACATCTTGTATTTTCCTGGTTAGAGCTGGAACCCATAGTACTAAGTGAAGTATCCCAAGAATGGAAAAACAAGCACCACATATACTCACCAGCAAATTGGTATTAACTGAGCAGCACCTAAGTGGACACATAGGTACTACAGTAATAGGGTATTGGGCAGGGGGGCGGGGGCGGGTATATACATACATAATGAGTGAGATGTGCACCATCTGGGGGATGGTCATGCTGGAAGCTCAGACTTGTGGGGGGAGGGGGGGAAAGGGCATTATTTGAAACCTTAAAATTTGTACTCCCATAATATGCTGAAATAAAAATAAAAAGTAGTATGGGCCCCATAATATGCCGGAATAAAAAAAAAATAAAAAGTACACAAATCCATGATGGTTTCAAATTGAATGGTGCCTCCCAGATTTGTGCAGTGTTCCCCCTGCACACTCATATGTGATGATACGTGTGTGCGCACAAACATACACACTCAACTGTCAGAAGGCAAACTGGCCATTTAGCATTATAAGGTATAAGGAATTAAAGTGCAAAATGTCCACCATATATTACTTTTCTTTTTATCTGGTCTAGCAAGCGTGGTACCAGACTGTCACTTGGGTGGTCTTGAGAACTCTAGGTATGCATGTATGTAAGTGGGGGGGGTGGAGGGGAAGGAGAGGTTTGGGCTCCTTGGAGGAAATAGGGGTGTCAGGCTACCTAAGCTTCATTATGTAGGAAAGCAAGGCAGGGAAAGGTAGAAGGAAGGGGAGGAAAAGGCAACTCACAAACACTGGCAAAATTACCCAGTGTCAGGCATTATTCTTAAGTGTTTGATATACGTTTTCTCATTCTGTGACTATGGAGTACTATTGTATGTTTAACTATCTCCATTCTGCAGACAGAAAGGAAGACACAGAGGAGTTAAGGAAGTGGCCTAAGACAATTTCTTGTGTGTGTTTGAAAAAGTAAATTGAGAGGCTTCTGGAGGGAAATTGCTCACATGTTCTGGTCTGCTGGGTTAGACATTTGTGCCCTGTCTGTGCCCCACACTGACTCTGAGTTCCAGGATACACAAGAGCAGGGCTAAAACGTTATGAAAGGGACTTGTGTCAGTGCTGAGGACGGTGGCCCTAAGCTCTAGGACCAGACTTGCCTAACCAGCAGCCTCTCCACCGTGCCCCACCCCCACCCCGCGGCTGCAGTGGACACAAATGCAGATGGGCAGTTCTTATTTTCAGCCCGTGGGTGTGGGGTCTTCCTTTGCTTCTGGCCTGAAAAATAAAACTAAATCTTCCAAGCCAGCTGCGGCTTTGTCATCACCACTTGCCCTGAAGGTGGCAGTAGAATGTCACCTACTGATCACCGCATGATTCTGAGACTCAGGTCTTTGCCTCCCACATTTGGGAAAATATTCATAGTGTCTGAACATGGGGTGAGGAGGGAAATGAAAACTTGGTTGTGTGTAGCAGCTGGGAAATGGAAATTTGATATGTTTTTATGAGGCTTATCTTCAATTGCTTTCCATTTGTTATAGAGGAAATTTACTGCTTGGCTAATGTAAAGTACCTCTCAGATTGAAGAAGGCTTTCCTTCTCGTGGCTTTGGAGGGAGCAGTACCTCTGTGCTTTATGACTTATGTGCATGACATCTGGTCCCGAAAAGAATACTCACTGTCGTTTGAAGGGCTACAGTAAAACACAAGGAGAGAGGAGAGGAAGGCAGAAGTTCAAACAAGAAAAAGTGTGTATGTGTAAACTGCAGAGCTGTATGAAAATGGTACATTAAATAATAATAAAATAACTCTGAGGTTAATAGGAGACTTACATTTTCTTCTTTCTTTCTTCTGTCTTTTTTTTTTTTTTGTATTACTTCTGAGAGGATCGGCTCACAGAGGTGAGATGATAAATATTTCAGAATAATTTGCAATATTTATATGCTAATTGTGAAACTTTATAAACATAGATAACAGTGTAGTAAACAATAAAATGTATCTAGATATGTTTCCTAGAGAGTCAAGTGACATTATCATTTTCTGTCTTTATTTATTAATAGATCTACCCTTGTCCTGCCTTCAGAAATAAAATACTGCAGATAGCCCAAAAGCTCCTTGTCTCCTGTCCCAGCTTCCTTCCCTAGAAGTGTCCACATGGAAAGGAACTTCCCTTGTCACCTGCTTCATATTCTCTGTGGTGGAACTTCCCATAGAGAAATACATATGTTTCTCTCCACTCCTTTACCTGGCTTCTCTTCAGGGGAGGAGGAATGTTGCACGTAATTGCAGAGTTTGGAAGGGGGCATTGGGGGCTAGTATGTCCCAGCCCCTCTGAGTTTGTTGGTTTCTCTTGGAACCAGTCTTCCCTACTGGAAAGCACCATGATTTTGTTTTCTTCCCTCCTCTTCTAGGGTTTGGGGGTATATCTCTTCTTATGAGAGAGGCCTGGGGTGACCCAGCTCCGCCTGTGCCTGGTTGGGTACATTGACTGAATTCCATTTGGCCTTGAACTGAAAGAATGCTTTCAGGAATAAAGGGTTATTTGGGGTTTCACTTCAGTATTTGCCACGTCTTATTTTGCAAGTCATTCTAAACATGGGACAAGAGGAAAGAGGTGTTATTTAATAGCCCCCTAATCCCCTCCCAAATCTATGTCCAGAGACTAGGAGCTAAAAAGTAAATAAAAACTCTTACTTGGGGAGATTGAAAAATGTGTTGTAGCATCAGTTAGGTGGCTTCAAATTAACAGTTGAGTCGAATCTTGGTTCTAAATTGTTAAAATGTGAGTATGTCACTTAAGATGTGAAAGTCCCCGGGAAAAGGGAAGCTGGGACAAGACACGCAACATTGGATCTTTTGCAGGGTCAGCAGGAACAGGGTTGGGGTCTAAGATCCCTGGGGAATTCTTCCAGTAAGAATAGGTGGTGGTTGTCGTGTGGTCAGTGAGGAGCCGGTGGGGAACCCCCAGCCCTGCTCGCTTCCGTTGTATCTGGTCAGAACGTACAATAATCATGTCCATAGCGCGGTCTCACGGCGTGGCAGTGGTCTATTTCCGTTAGTGCTGGAGACGTGGTCAAGTGAAGAAAGCTTTTTCCTTATTCCTGTCCTCAAAATCCAGGCCAGGAACCATGAAGGCTAGGGTTCTCCTATAACCTGGCGTCTGGAATCTTGTATCTCTGGTTCAGAAGATGTACTGAAGAGGCCTCCCTCGGTGCTCGGGCCTGGCGCTGGTCTTGTGACAAAGGTGACACCGATGCCTGTCTGGTCTCGCCAATGTCTCAGGGTTGAACCTGAATATAGAAAACCAGAGAGTCAGGACTGTAGCTGTCTACCATCCCCTGATTATTTTCCTTTGCAGGAGCTGACACCTTCTAGCTTGTCACCCGTTAGAACAGAAAGGGTAGTTTTTGTTTGTTTGCATGGCAGTCTGAGAAGTAATAAAATTGAGTCCGCTTCTGAAGGTCTTGGAGAGTAACAGTTCCCATCTAGGCTGCTGTCTTCCATGGACTTTCAGGAAAACCAGGGAGTGTTCTGCCCATCAGCCATCACTGGAGCTTTCCTTTAAGAAGGAACCCAGGGGTTGGAGATGCTTGGCCAGCTATAATGCACTCCAGGAGGCACAAAGAGTACTTTGAATCTACTGTCCAGATGTTGCTCAAACCTTCCTGGTATGGAATATAGGAGCCAAGCTGACCTCGTGTCTGAAATCTCAGAATATCAGAGGGACTGCTGCATATCCCAGTCCCTCTAATATTCCTCTCACTGGATTCTGAAACCTGACTTCAAGTCAAACATTATCGAAACATTCTGGAATAAAAAGTGAGTCAACTTCCCCTACCTGCCTCTCTACCTCCAGCGAAGCTGTGTGTCTCTGGCCGTCTCCTGAGCTGTGAGTCTCTTGTAGGGTTTTTTTCTGTCACCCTGGTAATAACTCCTGACCTAAACATCTCTCTTTCTTCTTAAAATAACATTTTATGAGCATATGGCATGCACTGCTGATGCTTACGAGACTTTCCGTGAGGCTGAAATGCAGCTCCTGGGCACCTGTGATTATGGTCAGGCAGGAAATGGCAGGCACAAGCCACTTCTTTCTGGTTCAGTACAAGGCAGTCAATCTTACAAGTAACCGTGAAACTGGCCGTGACCGATTGCCAATTCCATTGTCTAAAATCTATTCCTGGACACCGTAGAATTGTCTTTGAGCATATTTACCATGATATGGATTTTTGTTCATTTATTCTCTAAATTCAGATACTCTCCCCCTCATCCATAGCCTCTCTTTGAAATCATTATTGGAAGTATTTTCTCCTTTTTTCATAGCTACTGTCTTATATTTCCTGTGTACCAGTTGCCTATCTGGCATAGACTGCGTCCTGTGCCTGTGCATTTATTTGGTCAATAAATATTTAGTGCCAACAAGTAGCAGACTCCATGCTGATTAATGAACTGGTTACTCATGGCCCCTATGCTCATGGGACTTAAAGTCTAGGAGAGATCGAGATAAAAGAAACAAAATAATGTGCTTATTACAAGATCATGCAATAGGCCGGGCGCGGTGGCTCATGCCTGTAGTCCTAGCTCTCCAGGAGGCCGAGGCGGGCGGATTGCTCGAGTTCAGGAGTTTGAAACCAGCCTGAGCAAGAGCGAGACCCCGTCTCTACTATAAAAATGGAAAGAAATTAATTGGCCAACTAAAAATATATACGAAAAATCAGCTGGGCATGGTGGCGCATGTCTGTAGTCCCAGCTACTTGGGAGGCTGAGGCAGGAGGATCGCTTGAGCCCAGGAGTTTGAGGTTGCTGTGAGCTAGGCTGAGGCCACGGCACTCACTCTAGCCTGGGCAAATCGAGACTCTGTCTCAAAAAAATAAAAAAAATAAAAAGATCATGCAATAAATCACCAACGAGGAATATTGAACCCAGGTGTGGGGAGATCAGGAACAGTGTCTCTAAAAAAAAGATTTTTACTGAGACCTGAAGGAGAAGTAGAAGTTAGTCAGATGTTGCTTTTGACATGCATTTATAGGCTTCAAGTCAATGGCTGCAATTTCCAAAACGAATTATTTCTTTTACTTGCTATAACATTTGGGAGTGACCTTCAAGGGAAGTGGGAGGATTTGGAAGAGTCGGCGTCTCTGATTGCTAACTTGAGTCACTTCATACCTAAATGTGCAGGTACCAGGATACCAACAGGAGAAAATTTTCCTCTGCATAAGAAAATGGGGACATAAACTATAGAGAAACTGTTATGTTTAGCAGAATCAGTGAGCTAAGAATGCAGAGGAGCTAAATGAAAACTTGGAATTTTTGTTTTCTAGAAAGAACAAGGCAGAAGACTTTCTTCGAGCACAAGAGCTGCTGAGGTTCTCTGATCCCAGGAGATACCCTTTGTGATTTGGCTGTGCAACATTTCCCATCAATAGGTGGGCATCTTGTAGTGAATTTTTCTAATTTTATGTTGCCCCAGCAATTATTTTGAATACAGGTTTAACTTTCTCATGCCAGAAGCAGAATTCAGTCACCCTTGATATGGTTTCTAGGGCTACATCCCCTACCAGTTCCTCAAAGTGGCCCGCCCAGATGTCTGCCTTCTGCTCCCTGGTGACCACTTCCCTATGGGGCAGCTGCATGCAACCTCCCTGACTGGCCCTTCTGACCTTTACGTGCCACACAAACTGTGTAGATGTGTCTAAGTGTTGAGCTCTCAGTGACAGTGTGACCTTCTGGAACTCATAGCTGCTTGCTTAAAACCCACAAATTAAAACTCCCCATGGAGCCAGGCACTATGGCATGTACCTGTAGTCCCGGCTACTGGGGAGGCTGAAGAGGGAGGATCACTTGAGCCCAGGCCAGCCTGGGCAACATAGCAAGACCCCATCTCTAAAATAAAACAACGGCAACAATGACATACTGTCACAGAAAACATGTTTGAATAAGTTCCTGGACTTCAGTAGAGACCTTAGCCCATATATAGGTCCCTCTTTCTTCCCTTCCCCCTACATTATTTTGATTTCCATGTGTGTAGCCTCTGGGTGGGCCATGTACACCCTCATGACTTGTAAGTAATAAAATCTTTATTTCTACTTTGTGTTTCCCCTAATCATTGAATGGGTACTCTCCATCTTAAGGATCCTAAATCAGAACACATCTATTTCCCCTGCTCTTGAATCAGGCTAGTCCTGCCACTTGCTTTAGGCAACAGAGTGCAGAAGAAATGAAGGCATGCCAAATCCGAGGTTAGGCCTGGTCCTCTTCTCAGAAACATGCCCTGTTCCCACGAGAGGAGGCCCGAGTATCTGATAGAGGACAATATCCGAGTCAGGCCAGGTTTCACAGACGAGGCCCAGATGTGCAAGAAAGCCAGGCCAAACTCAGAAAAGCCGCCTTCCTTCCCATGGCTGCCTGAAGACACGAGGGATCTGAACTGAAATTGGAAGGAACCACACCGACAATCTTTCCTGCCCTACCTGAGCACTCAGCAGCATCACAAGCACCCTACATACTCCAAAGACCCAGTAGAAAGCTAAAAGTCCTCTCCCCTCCTCACAGTCACTGTGTATGTCCTGTAAGTGAAAATTAGGTTTAGGAGGCCAAGTTCAAGCTCCCGGAGAGCCACCAACAAAGCCCCCTAATACAACAACTGCAGAGTTAACAAGTGGTTCCCACTCCTATGTCCTCTGAGCCTTGTGACAACCTGTAAGGCATGGCTGTCGCGTGTGGCTTTTTTCCCACTTTCCATATGATTAAATGGAGATGCGGTGGAACGAACTGATGTACCTAGAGTGGTACAAGCAGACAGTGGGGAAAGCAGTTCTCGGAATTCCTGTTTCAACCCTCCCCACCTTTCTCTTCCTTCTTCCCTTTCATTACTCTTCAATTGAGTAGGGTTTCTTTGAAAAATTGCAAAGCACCAGAGAGATGTCAAAGATAATGAGTATATTTTATTTCAGTTTTCAAACAGGACAACAACAACAAAAACCCTAAAACATTGACATTAAGGATGGGAGCCTGGTAAAATTCTGTGGATATTTTCTAGAATACACTTGGTAGACAATTTGTGAACACTTGTAAATAAATGTATGGTATGAGAGCAATACGAAGTATCTTTTACTATCAGTCACTTGAAAAAGAAAAGGGAGTGTTGTATACACAGTAGAAGTGCTTGGGACAATGAACTAATCTTCTATAATGGTGGAAATTAAATGGGAAGGTCAGGATGATTTCCTATATTTTATTAAAGCTAGGGAATTTTTTGTGAGAATAAGATGGAGAAATGAAGGTTAGAATATAACTCAGTTATATGGATTGTATCTGGCAAACATCCTATACAGCGAATGCTAATATCAACCTAAGTGGAGTCTCTAGGTTGGATATTTTTCATCCAGAATTTAGCTGCTGATTTAATTTGCAAATGACCCGAAGGTGGAAGGCATAACACCTAGAATGAGGGTGTCAAGATTGAATGAAACCCCCAAAAGCTGAAATGCAGATCAAATTTAATAAAGTCCCAAACTTAGGTTTAAAAACAAACTCACCTATATATGTAACCTTAACACTTGTACCCCCATAATACGCTAAAATAATAATAATAAAAAAAAAACTCACCTGCACAAAGGCCTGGGGTTCTTTATTAGTTAAGTGAAGGTGTGATGATAGAAGCAAAAGGCTCTGTAAGAAATCTGCCTTCACCTCTAGAGCAGCAGATCGCAATTGTGTCTGAGAATTGGAATCATTTGGGAAACTTTAAAACATACAGATGCATGTGGCCCCTCATTAAATATTCTGATTTAATTAACCTGGATCATGGCTGGGGAGTCAAATTTTTTTTTTTAGAGCTCCTCAGCTGTTTCTACTATGTAGTCAAAGTTGCAAGTCGCTGCCTTAAGCCTGCAGGTCTCACACTTGAGAGTGGATCGGAATCACCTGGCGGCTTGTGAGACCTCAGCTGCCTGCCCAGATTTTCTGATCGACTAGGTCAGGGGTAGGACATTGCAGTTCAACAACCACACCAGGGAGCCACACTTGGCCACCAGTGTCGTTTTACTACTGTGGGAAACACACTTCGAGAACTACTGCTATGGACAAACCAGATGCAACTACAGGCTCTTAGACATTTCTACTGCTGGTATTGAGCTCTGAGACCTGGCCCTGTGCCTGGCTTCTCTTCCGGGGGAGGATTTACGCCAAAAACTTCAGCTTCCTCTTTAGATCTTCCTACCTGTGTCTGGTGGGTAGAGCTAGGTTGGACTGGGGGATACTGAGCTGAAACATTTTATCGTAAGGACAGGAGCGGGATGTGATGTCATCGTGCTACTTCAGATTACGAGAGAAGACGTCGATACAATGGTCTCAGTTCAGAACCAAGCTTAAAGTCATAAACTTCTCAGGGACTAGGTGTCCCAGGAAATCAAAATCACGATTCACTTTTCCCTCTTTCCCCATCAAGGGGAAAAGAGTGACACGTCTTTGGGAATGAGTTAGGATGGAGGAGCGATGGGACCCTCGAACATCAGAGGAATTCCCCTAGTGCTCATGGCTTGGCCTGTTTTCTATTGAATACGAAGCACGTAGAAGGTGGCACACGATTTTTAGGTGTCCAGAAATGCAAATAGTTCTCCTAATACTTGCTCTGTACTCATCATCATCGTCATCACTTCCCTCTCCCTGTCAGCCCCCACCCCCACTCAAATTTTCCCTCACAAAACTAGTGCTGGCTTAGCTATTTCCTACACCTTCAGAACCATTGCCTCAGTTCTCCCTACTTTAACATGCTGTGTGATCTCTCTTTCTTTCTTCTTTCTTTCTTTCTTTCTTTCTTTCTTTCTTTCTTTCTTTCTTTCTTTCTTTCTTTCCTTCCTTCCTTCCTTCCTTCCTTCCTTCCTTCCTTCCTTCCTTCCTTCCTTCCTTCCTTCCTTCCTTTCTTTCCTTCCTTCCTTTCTTTCTTTCCTTCCTTTCTTTCTTTCCTTTCTTTCTCTGTTTGTATATGGCATTTCCCAGTCTGTTTCTTTTGGGTTATTTTTCAATAAGCTTAGAAGTAATAATCATCTTTATTGTCACTGACCAAGCACCTCCTTATGATATACACTAATTCTTACAATTCTGCAATTTAATTATTGTTAGTTAGCTGTATATGAGACAGAGCAGTGCACACGAGTCACATCCATGAAGTGTTTTAACACAGCATATGACACAAAGAGAGGGTGCAAATAAATGCTAGTGTTTTGAGTCCTTATCCAGCTACATCCACACTAGTGGCAAGGGGCTCCCTCTGGCACTTCTTACCAGACCATGATATCTTCTTTTGTGCCCTCTTCCTTTCTCTGGCATCTTTATTTCTCACATTATTCAACCTGCTACAGATATTTGTGAAAGGAATACACTTGGGCGTAGAGCCAGAAAGCCTAGGATTAAACCCTGGGTCCTATTCCAACTGGCCTTTTCGACCAAGTTTCCTGAGGTTAAGTAGTGTCCCGAATGCCCTGGGTTGCCCTCCTGGGAATGTCTGATAAACCGGATGCCTTCAGCCCTGCACACATTAATTCCTTCTCTGTGCTAGAGCAAGGCTTAAAGTTATGGAGCCTTTCACTGAGAAGATGCTTAAATAAGACATAAACACACTCACATGCATGCACACACGTGTGCTTACACACACAGTTTTATACTATAAAGATGCTTAGACTGGGCTGTACCTAAGAGACCTGATATACATCTTATAAATACAGAACATCAGCACTACAAGAGACTTGGAGATCTTCCCACACAGTTCCCTACACTGAAATGTGATGAGATTTTGGCCTAGAGAAAGTGATTCATGTTAGTCATGAAGGTAATGGGTTGGTAACTAACCCAGTTTCTGTTTTTTTTTCCTAAATCAATCTGCTTCATTTCCTTGACATTGAAGTGATATATTTAATTGGCCACAAGAGGGAGTCACTAGGCAAGAAATGTGCTTGAATTCCCACCTAACCTATGTCTTCTGGGAGGTTCTCACGGAAGGCAGACCTACATCTCTGGTTGTGTTCACTAGATCTCAATTGGATCCCATTTCTATCTCATATTATCTGGGGGTATAGTGGATGCAGTAATTCGTTCCTCTGGACCTCAGTTTTTTCATCTCCTAAATGTAGATATCATTATTATGTTGGAAGGTGTTTGTAAGGATAATTGAGAATGAATAGTAAATGCTTAGCACAAGATGATTCTCAACATAATAAGTATTAATGATGCCGGTTAGATGTATAATGCTTTTCTTTCAGAGTGCTTTTGGTGCCTCCCGCCGTGCCCATTCTCTCCACTCTGGTCAATTGAAAGAAATCTTTTGGACTCTGTCTGGTTGTTATCTACTCTAGTCATCTCTCGCTTCTGCATCTTTCTCCACATGCTGCACAATCTGAGCACATGCAGGGCGGAGGAGAGTGTGGGTAGAGCTAGAGGGAGAGGCGGAGACTGTAGATCTCACCGATCTCTAGTCTGAATGATTTGGGTTGTGGATGGGACACCAGAGACATTGCCATGTCCCCTTTCTGCTGTTTGAAAGTGGATCTTATTGCAGAAGGTGAGGGTTTGGGAAACCTTCAGGATGAGTGGCCGGGTGGCACCGTCTGTGCCTGGCTCCCTCCCATTTTGGTGGAGCAGTCACTGGCCTCTTATACAGGAAATAACCTGAGGGAGACCCTGTGAGCCTCCTTCATGGTATGGGACTTGTAGACCACATGTTAAGGACATACGTCAATAAGAGATTCTGGAATGACTCATGATTTCTGGAGCTGGAAGTGACTTTGGAGGTGATTGAGCCAACTTGGTCATTTCCAGTGAAGCAGACACATGGAAATGAACTTGCCCAAAGCCAAAGAGTGGGTCAACAGGGAGCTAGGGGTGGGGGGAGGGGATAAAAACATCTAATAAAGTCAGGACTCCTGAATACTTCTGCAATACTCAGTTCCATCATGGCCGGGCCATTGTCACTATCGGAGTGTTTGTTTTGTTTCTCTCTTCCTTTATTTCACACAGTACAGAACTTCACTGACTATTCCTTCTTAGATTTTTCTAGCCTTTCCTCCCCATAGAAACTTTAAATTACTCACACCTTTTCTTATTCCAGCAATTTAGTAACAGCCTTGTGTTGCTTGAATATCTCTTAGGGTTCTCACTCTCTATTCAAAATGGGTAATAAAGGAATTTTCTCAAAAGCAATTTAGATGAATTAAATGTAATCTAAATATACAAGTACTATTCTTCTTCTGACCCAATAATGTTGATACAGCGAGTGGAACCAAGCATTTATTTTTTGAACCTGATAGAATCCCTAGACCTCCCCATCAATTCTTTGGAGCAAGGATGTGGAAAGTGCAAAGTTCTTGAGGTGAGCACGCACCTGGTGTTTCTGAAGGGGCAGTGTCTAAAGACACATTGGGGCTGGGATAGGGAGAGGAGAAGACGATGTTGTCTGAGATGTCTGGGGGCTAGATTATAAAAGGAATTGAGACCGTTTAAGGACTTGAGGCTTATCCTGAGTGAGATGGGAAGACTTTGAGCAAAGGGAAGATGGGACCTCACTTGTATTTTATCAGGATCTCTCTGGCCACCTGCCATGTTAAGAATCAACTGAAAATGGACAGAGGAAGAAATGGGGAGAATGGTGAAGAGGCTGAGGCAATAGTCCAGGAGAGAGAGAATGGTGGGTTGGACTGTTGGGAGGCAACATTGCTGCTCACTCAGGATGAAACCTGGGAGGCTGGTTAGACACTTCTTTCACTTCCCCACGTTCAATCAATTTGAAGGCCCAATGTATCAGTCAGGGTCTCTCCAGAAAACAGAATTCATCCCACATGCTTTATTTTAAGGGACCCTAAAAAAGAAGACCTCACAGAGTTTGGGTACAGTTAAAAGAATGAAGGGAGAAGAGAAGGCACCAAAGACAAGAAACAGCAGGAAGGAATGCGTAGAGAATATCATGTTAATATTACTGGAGCCCAATAAGAGCAGGAATCTTGGAAGAGGTGCTCCTCGGAGTGGAATTGTGGAAGAAGCAGTCATTGCCAGAGGCTGTGCCCATGCAGAGAAAGGATAGGAGAAGAAATTCTTTGCCCTTTCTCTCTTTACAGTCTCTAATCCTCCAAACAATCCTGAATGGTTTGCTTTATTACACCAAATGTAAAGGGGAGTTGAGATTTTCCAGAATCACAGTTGACAAATGACCAAATCAAGTCCAGTGCTCAGATCTGCTGCTTCTTAGGACTACTATGCTCTTTCCTTTAAACCATAGGGTCCTCCCTTCTGAAAGAAACAATCAAATGCGACTTGGCTTTGGCTCACAGGGATGACGAACAGGGAAGGTTGAAAGTATAAATGGGTGAGAAGCTGTAGTATCTGCTCAGTCCCTTTCTTCCCCTCCAGGGAGAATAAAAGAACTGACAATGGATATAAATCTCAACCTTGGATTGATCAGTTTTCTTTTTCTGATGGTGTTGCCATTATTTTTCCTGATGTTTTATGTAGCTTTCGTTACCTAGATCATCTTTTAATAAAAGATGAAGGCTGAGACTTCTGGTTTCTAGTCTGACATGAAAAGAGCTTGAAAGTTACCACACCTATTCCTACAATAAGAAATCAGCTGAGCAAACCCAAAATCAACAAATATTTCTAGATTCTTCAGAGATTTGAGGTCACCAGGACAGCTGCTGCCCCCAAATTTGGGGAGACAGGCAAAAACAGAGTCACAGCTTTCCAGCAGGAGAAATACAATAGTCACTGATGAATTGCTGGATACACAACGTGGACTAACTGGACGGCTGAAAACTCCATGGGGCCCAGTGCTGGGGGAGAGGCCCCACACTTTCGTGAGGTTTACCTCCAAAAGTCCTGCCAGGTTCTCAGGGTAAAGATCAGAGAAAAATCTCCTTGGGTTTCTGGTTGGGGAAGGTTAAAATAACCATTCCGAAATACTCCCAAGAGCATTTTATTGTCTTTAACCAAAGTCTGCCCTCAAGGAAAACTACTTTACCAGAGTCTAACCTATTTGGGTTTCATCAGAGCCTAACCAACCTGGGTTAAGGGATATACCCAACTCCACCTTCCTCTAGCCCTCCATGTGGGAGATGGAATATTCAGCTACAGCTCCCTCTAGCCTTCCTGCCTCACCTAAGTTGGGGTGGGGGCTAAGAAGCACCTGTGATGCTCACAGGTGAAGGGCATAGGCCGACTAAAGGACTGAGACCTAATAATGAGACGTTAGAATGTTTCCCCTCCACCCCACTCTACCATCACATCAGTGAGGCTCCCGTCTAACAGGGTATTACAGTGACAGAACTGTAAACTTCAGACCCTATTTGAGAAGCAGTCTCTAGGCAGACCAAAGGACAACAGGGGAGACCAAAACAAGGATACTAGAGGAAAGTTTAGCCTTTGACACAAATACCTACGGCAAACAGTAAATGTGGCTTAACTTCTAGCCAGATAAACAGAATTCCTCACAAAAAAAGGCCTATTTACTTCAGTCCCTTTTATGCTATGTCCAGCTATCAACAAAGAATTACAATGTATGTTAAAAAGGCAAAAAGTACGGCATAAAGAGAGAAAGCAAGCAATGAAATAAGACTTCAATACAGCAGAGATTTTGGAATTATCAGGTCAGAAATTCAAAATAACTATGACTAACATTCTAAGGACTCTAATGGAAAAAGTGGACAAAATAAAGGGGCAATATAAGCAAAGAGATGGAACCTTTAAGAAAGAATCAAAAGGAAATGCTAGACATCAAAAATGCCACAATAGAAATGACGATTGTCTCCAAAAGTCTCATCAGAGGACTGGGCAAGGCTGGGGGAAAAGTCAGTAGCTTGAGGATATGTCAATAGAAACTTCCCAAACTGAAAAGCAAAGAGAAAAAAGAATGAAAAAAAAAAAAAGGCATAGAATATCCAAAAATTGTGGGACAACTCCAAAAGGGTTAATATACACGTAATTGAAATACTATAAAAAGAAGCAAGAGAGAAAGGAACAGAAGAAATATTTGAAGTTTAAATAATGACTGAGATTCTTCCAAAATTAGTGACAGATACCAAATCATAGATCCAGGAACTCAGAGAATACCAGGCACAATAAATATCAAAACATCTCTGTACCTAGGCATATCATATTCAAACTGCAGCAAATCAAAGAAAAATCTTGAAAGAAGACAGAAAAGGGAAAAGTGGGGGTTGGAGGGAACCCAACTTATCTAAAGAGGAACAAGGATAAGAATTACACTGGGCTTCTCTTCGGAAGCTATGCAAACAAGAGGAGCATGGAATGAAATATTAAAATGTTGAAGGGTGAAGACTCAGGCTCCAGCCACTCTTCTTTGTTGCAGAAGACACTGCTTGAGATATTAGTCTTTCAGCCCTGCTGTTCTGCTTATGCGTGCTATGCTATAGACAGCTCAACTCAAACTCTCCCAGTTTGAGTGCCAGCATCTTCCATTAAGCCCAATATATTTCAAGCATTTTGCGGATTAATATCCTCAGGTTGTCAGAAAGAATAGTCATGAGAGATACACGGTATGGATGGCAAGGGAGAAGGTGCTCAAATAAGCCGATCCATATTGCCAGTGAGATGATTGGATGGGAAGAGCCAAACAAGTGTGGAATCCCTGGAGATCAGGCTGTTGGGTCCTTAGAATTTACCTATTTGAACTCCTCACTCAGAAAGATGAAGAAACAAAACCTTGCTCTGTATCACATGGAGGCTGGTGACTGAGCTGAGATTAAAATTTGAGTCATCTAACTCCCAGTATTGTACCTTGTTGTCTTCAGCCAACTTGTTGCCTAGAAAGACTTCATAGCAAAGAATTCTTGCAAATGTGATCAGAGTTCATAGATTCCCTTTGCCCTGGTTTTCCCATAGTATCATTGACCATCTGTCTTCCCTCTTAGCTCTTAATCTTACGATTTTAATATCCTTTTCCTAGAAACCATAGCAAGTATAATAATCTTCTTGAATCAAAGTCCATTGACTTTATCCCAACATTTATAATATAGTTTTAATTCATTCACTATTTTATTAAAGCTAATTATTATGAACGGCTGGCAGGGAATAGTATTTGTTTGGATTTCTGAATACACTATAGGCAGTTTGGAAAAACTGATGATTCTGGGTCCAGAATTCAGAGGAAATGATACTGTGAAGACTATTATTAATATATGAAGCCACTGAAGTTGGATTTGAATAACTGCTAGCATTTTATCTTTTTTGTGGAATTTATTTTCTCCTGCCCTCAAAGAGACTGCCATTCATAAAATTAATTTTTCTCCTGCCCCAAATGAAACTGCCGTTTGTAAAAGCAGTGCCTTTCAGCAAATTTGACAATAGACTTCTACACCCATATTGGCAACACAAAATCAGCACTTCCGACATAAAAAAGGAACTAGTTGTTCTCGGAAATTTTCAGCACAGCCTTTAGGGTTTCAAAAAGAAGAGGATTGCAGATTTAAATTGAGTAAGGTGTGGAGTGCGGGAAGGTGACTGTATCTGGACCCTCTAAAGAACCCTGAGGCATTTGCCCAGAGCCTCATACTCATCAGACACACAGCAGACATTGCAGGCTTGAAGAAAGGTAGGTCCAGGGAAATGCCTTCCCAGGCTTTTGGGTTAATGGTTCTTTTCTTTTTTTCCATTTCCTGATTCTAGGATTTCTGGGGGTAGAATGAGAAAAATTGAGACCACTTCCCATGGGCAAGCTTGCATTCTGGGTTGGAGGTGGTTTGAGAGCACCTTTAGATGCATCCTTGGTGGTGGGGGGTGAGGAAGAGTCTTTGATGCAGAGCATCAGAGGGGAATTAAGGAAGAATTAGGGGAATCAGGGAAGAATCCTAAAGGCTGAAGCTGGGTATTAGATGAGGCTGTTTTACTTATTTTTGTTCTCTAAATTCCCAGTCTATCAAAAACATGAAAGCAATATTTTAAACTTTTTACTAACTATCTCATCTACTCTTAATGTTCCTTCTTCTATGGTCTTTATTCTCTGAACTGCTATTTTTATAATTCAACATTTAAGATAAGACCTGCCCCTTGCAGAATTTGGTGGAGATGGAGTGGGGTGCAGGCCAGGTCGCCATTCTTGTGCATTTAGACTGGTCTGGGGACAGACAGTGGCCTGACCGAGTTCTCCAGTGGTCTTTGGCACCATTCATGGGGCACCCAGGCTGTAAACTGAAGCTGCTCGTGAAGAAGTCTACCGGTGAAGGACCTTGAGGACTTCTAGCATTCTTGGGATAAGAAAAAAGCTTGGCGCAATCTTTCCTCAGATGAGGTAAATGAAACCCAGAAAAGGGAAATAGCATACCCAGAAGCACAAAAAATGACAAAAAATCTAGGAGCTAAAAATCCCAGACTTCTTGGTTCTTAGTCCAGGCCTTTTCCCTGCCGAGGTCACCATTTCTACATCACAGTCATCATCCTCCAACAAAGCATCCAGGTTCAGGCCTCCATTTGGGGGTTTCTGGTCTATTTTATAAGTTTGCAAAAGAAGGAAAGGCTGGCCCTTCACACCACTCTCCTCCTGCCCCTCCTTGATGACTGTGACCCATGAGGGGGTTGGTGATATAAAAATAAGGAAACAAAAGATTGGCAGTGACGTGGACCCATAAGGAGACTGGAGCCAATAGAAGAGCGAGGAATGGTTGTCTCGGTTTCTCCTTCTCTTTTCAAGGAGCAAAAAAATAAATAAAAATAAATAATAATAATAATAATAATAAAAAGACACCAGTTGTCAATAGCCTGATATGTGTCACATCGATGTGACAAAACTAAGGTTTAGACTCTTCCCCATCCTGGAAGAAATGTCCTTTATATCTGTCCAATATGCTCTTTAGTTTTCCTTGATACTTGAAAATAGGGAAGCTGAGCAATGGATAGCAAACACACAATTTTGTCCTTGGGGAATGTACCTGCCTTAGGTAATTAACACACGGGTTTCTGTGGGGTGAAGCTAGAAGGCAGTTATATAAATTTATGGCCAGAGTTTCTTATAAAGACAGAACACCAGAACCTGACCCATGTCACCAGAGAATTATGGAAAGACTGTAAGTGTCACTTGTGTACATCCTCAATCACTGATATCCACAGTAATAACCACTATTATTTTCCTAAGAAAGACTGTTTGAGGCAGCCACTGTTTTTTCAGCAAATTTCAAAATAGACATCCACATCTCTATTGGCAACACAACATCAGTTAGCCCTTCCAACATATGAAAGGAATTAGTTGGGTTTCTCAGAAATTCTCAGCACAGTCTTTAGGGTTTCAAAAAACAACTGCTAGGAGAAATAATGATATAATTTGATATAATGTATTCCCCCTGAAGAAGTTTACAGTCTTACTAGAGAGACGCTCAAGGCAGAAGAGTCACCAGGCATGTTCGATAAGACAGAATTTACATTTCCAAAATCCTAGGCCTGAAGGATGTCTGAGACATCAAGGCGGAGGTTCCTTTACATTAGAAATGAAAGTACACATTTAGTTGGACTAAGAGGAATCATCTTTAGTTAAGTTTACAACAACTTTGGCCTCTGTGGTGTAAAAGGGAAATAACAGAGATTTCATAAACCCTTACTTGCCAACGCTGGTTTAGTGTTCCAGATGTGGGGACCGAGGGAGGCAGGGAATTGCATCAGAGAAGACAGAGACTTCTTCTATATGATTAGTGTAGGACAATTAGATGCTGGGTGGGTTTTTTTTGTTATTCTTGTTGCATGGTGGCCATGGGAGGGGTGGAATATTCCTGCAAATGGGTCCAACCTATGCAAATGTCCCAATATAGAAATGAAATTCCTGCTCTGAAAGAACTGAGATAAGTCAAGTATATTTGTCTTTTTTTTTTTTTTTTTTAAGATAGGATCTTGCTCTGCTGCCCAGGCTAGAGTGCAGTGGCACGATCTTGGCTCACCGCTGCCTCTAACTCCTGGGCTCAAGTGATCCGTCTGCCTCAGCCTCCCAAGTATTATAGCTAGGACTACAGGTATGCACCATCATTCCTGGCCAGTTCTTTATTTTTTAATATTCCTGTAGAGACGGTATCTTGCTATGTTGCGGGGCTTTAAAAATGAAAAAGAGAAGGCCAGGCATGGTGGCTTTGGGAGGCTGAGGTGGGAGGATTGCAATACAGCAAGACTCTGTCTCTACAGAAAATTGTAAAAATTAGCCAGGCATGGTGGTATGGACTGTAGTTCTAGCTATTCAGGAGGATGAAGTGGGAGGATCTCTTGAGCCCAGGAATTAGAGGGTACAGTGAGCTAGGGTCACACCACTGCACCCCAGCCTTGGTAACAGACCAAGATTGTGTCTCTAAATAAAAAAATATTAATAAATAGGAAAGAGATTCAAGGAAAGGTTAGGATAATAGATGTGGACTGAAGTAACAGACTTTCTCTTATCAACAACATTAAAAATTTGGACTTTATACTAACAATGGTAGAATACAAGGGAAGGATTTTAAAGAGGAGGGTGACACAATTATTTTTGCATTTTTGGCATAATTATCCTGGCTACAAAATGAGGGATGCATTGGACATTCAAGGCCACAAAATGGACACAGGGGAACATTAAGAGGCTATGACAATACCCTTGATAAAAATAGGATGATGGCTTGGTTTGAGGAGGGGAGAAAACTATATAGAGTGGAAAAGTGGTTGTGTAGGATAGAATATAATTGGACATGGAGGGTAGGTAACAGAGGGCATCAATGACAAACTACTAGATATTTAACACGAACAACTCAGTTAATTGTTGAACCTTCCACAAAAAAACTGCACTTGTATTCACATTGCCATCTTATGGCTCTTGTTACCTTTAGCTTTGGCCACTTTTGTAGGGTTCTGAAATAATCTCTACATACTTTTCCTTGTACCACATTACTTTTTTGAAAAAGAAATTTTGAGGAAGACTGGATATCTTCGACTTAGGTCTTCTAATATTTGAAATAAAGATTACCTCTTCTCCCTTCTGGAACAAGTTGCTAAGTTATCAAATTATGGGCTTTATTACGATGACTATAAATTAAGCTCAGAGGAAGATAGTTCTCCCAAATATAACAGGATTGGAGGGTATGGATTAGATTTAAAACAAAAAATAAGGCCTCCTATTTTATTCTATCTCTTTTCTCTGAGCCTGCATCTTGTGTTCTGCTCAGAGGATGCTGAAGTCTACAGAGAGGTCTGCATACACCTACTGAATGGCATGTACTATGTAACCTTCCTACAAGCCCTATTATCATCAGAAAAGAGATGGCAAGATAAAGAGGAAGGCTTCTTTGACCGACTCTACATAGTCCTGTATCTAGCTTATTCTTTGAGAGCAAAAATTTTAGGACAACCCTGATTCTTCTGACCAACCTTTGAGATAAATCACAAAAGAGAGGAAGACTCAACCACTGACCACATGAGCCCTGTGAATACCATGCTCTGACCAATCCTATAGGCAGGCCCCTCTTCTCAATCTCCCCACTTCCCCAAGACAGGAGTGGATTGGAGCAGGAGAATGCCAGGACTAACGTCCCTCTCTAGCATGTCCTTGAGTAGCAGGAGTGTTAGTGGAAGTCTGTTTTATACCTGAAGTATCATAGTAATAGTAGGAACAACAACTGTAATAGTTGATATGTATTTAGTATTTATTTTGTGACATGCCCTAGTTTAAATGTTTTAAATATATTATTTCATTGTGAGATTCCCATAAGACATGGGCATTCACATGATAGAGTTATAGAAACACAAGATTAAGTAACTTGAGTAAAGAGCGGCGGGGCCAGAATTGAAATCCAGGTGCTATAACTCCAAAGCCTCTTTCCTTAAGAGGATCCACTACACTAGTCTGGTGAGTGGAAGAACTATTTTGTTTGCACATTTATTCATTCACCACTTGACAGACAATTGGGATGTTTCCATCTTTTGCATATTATGGATAATGCTGTTAAGAAAATTAATGTACAGGTTATAGGGTGGAGTTCCTTGTAGATACCTGTTAAG
This sequence comes from Microcebus murinus, assembly GCF_040939455.1. Classification (NCBI taxonomy): domain Eukaryota; kingdom Metazoa; phylum Chordata; class Mammalia; order Primates; family Cheirogaleidae; genus Microcebus; species Microcebus murinus. The sequence goes on from NC_134107.1 coordinate 15,284,421, forward strand.
GCTAGTTGGTTTATAGTGTTCAAGTCCTATTTTCTTATGATCTGCCCAATTTTTCTATCCAAGTGGGGTGTTGACATTTCCAACTATTATTGCTGAGTTTTGCTAAACATATTTTAGGGTTCTTAGATGCACATAGCATATCTTTGTAATTATGATGTCCCAACTGTGAATTGACCCTTTTTTTTTTATCACACTGCATTAGTATTACCATTCCAGCTCACTTTTGGTTACTATGTAAATATTTTAACTATTTTTTTTATCCCTCTTCCCCCAATCTTTTTGTGTCTTTCTCTTGCTGCTTTCAAGGTGCTCTCTGTATCTTAATTTTTCAACAATTTGAATGTTATATGTCTAATGGAGGATACCTTTGAGTTTATCTGACTTGGTGTTTGTTGAGCTCCTTGGATGTGTAGATTCATATTTTTCAAGTTTGTGAAATGTCAATCTATTCTTTCTGCTGCTTTTTCTCCTCTCCTTTTGAGATTCCCATTATGTATTAATATATGGTGGTATGCTCTGTTGTGTTCCCTGCGTCTCTGAGACTCTCTCCATTTTTGTTCAGATAAAAGACCTTATAGTTATAATTCACTATTTTGAATTGATAACAACTTAACATCTGTCCCATACAAAAACCTCTAAACTTTTATCTTCCCAACCACAATTTATATTTTTGATGTCTTTCTCAATCTGTTTTCTTCTGGTGTAACAGAACACTGCAGATTGGCTAATTTATCCAAAAAAAAAAAAAAAAAAAAAGGAAGAAGAAGTCTTAATTTGCTTCAGCATCAACTAACAAGTCCCAATTCTGCAAGGCAGTGTGCAGCATCAGCCTGGCTCCAGGGAAGAAGGGATGCTCTGAAGGCCCAGCCCCCAGGGAACAGGTTACAGCTGCAACCCAGGTCCCAGAAACAACAGGGCACAGCAGCACAACTCTGACCCCAGACGTTGGGATATCATGCAGTGGTGACTGTCCACCCTGGGATGGTGGAGCACAGCAGTAGCCCAGGCTCTGTGACGCTGGGTGCAGTGGCAGTATGGTCCCAGGAATGGCAAAGCCCAACTGTGGCTTGGCCCTTGGGGACCTTGGAGAAGTAGCGAAATGACTCCACTCCCTAGGAAGGCAGAGTGCCTTAGCAGCTCAGACTCTAGGGGTGGGGCACAGAGGTTGTTTGGCCTGGAGGACTGGGTAGCACAGCTCAACCAAGGCTCTGGGTCCCCACAGGATGGGGCAGTTTCAGCTTGGGCCCTGAGGGGCAGAGTGCACCAGCCACTGGGATGGGGACCTGTTCCATGGCAGCTTGGCCCCAAGGGATAAGGAGTAGCAGAAGTTCCGCTTGGGTACGGCAGGCCACCAAGTGGGCATCGGGCAGTGGTGGAGGAGTGCAATGGCTGCTCATCCCTGGAGCAAGAGACACTCAATGCCAAGAAGGGGCAGCACAGTAGCAGCTCAGGCCATGTGGGGGCAGGGCACAGTGTCAGCTCTTCTTGGGATCGAAAAGAAATTACTTGACTTACTATTTTATGATTTCTAATTTTGTACTTTTTATTTTACTGCTCTCTATAACTTTGAATATACACCTTACTAAAATTAAATTAATATTTTAAATGATTAATCTTTTATTTTCATTTTTTATTTAGGCATTTTCCCTCTATCTTTCTCTAAAATTGGCCCTTTTTCTTTGATTTATGTCATTTTTATTGATGCATAGCTAATAATGTATTTCCTTTAGTCTATCAAAGACAAATATAGGTTGATAATGCTTTCCAGTGAAATCCGAATTCTTTTCCTCAACATGGCAAATTTGGACTGCTATAACCTTTTTCATCTGTGCTACTATTGATAATAAAAGGACACACATGTCCAAACTTGAGACTTTTATGTGGCCTCAATGAAGCATAAATAGTATCAGAAGCAACTGTGGCCTGAAGAATCTTAGCAAGCTTCACTTCCCCCAAAATTTGTGGAAGTGGGACATGAAACATCTGAATATGAATTCAAAAGAGTAGATAAAAATTTTCATGTGGCTTAAACCTATCTTCACATAACCTGATTGGCATTATTATGTTGAGGAGAGAAAGAGGCATAAGAGTAATACATTTGTGCTTGGAGTCTCAGAAAAATAATTGTATCTATCCTTGCTATGCATTGGCAAGTCAGAATTTAAAGCACTGTAGTAGGATAAAAGATTTAAATTTGTAGTGCTAAGGATATGACTCAGAGCCATAAATTCCATTCTCAAAGTTCAGAGTTTACAGGACAAGATATAAGGTTATGTAAACCATACTCTGTAAAGATGAACCTAGGAAGGTTTCTAGCTCTGAGAATTTGACTGTGTTCTGATTAGAAAAGGGAGACTATAAAAAAAAGCTACACAGTAAATTGGAAAGCAGATGAGTCTGTGTAGTTTATTGCTATTATAAAAGTCATCCTTCAATGGGCAAATGGCTATAATCAAGGAAATAGTAATTGGGATAGAGATAAAATCTGAGCAGACTCAGGATTTGAACTTGAAGAAATTTCTCTAATTTGAGAGGTCCAACATATTTATTTCACTCTGTCCATATTTCCCTCTCTACAAGACTTTCTAGAATCTTGATATCCATGGCATTTAGCACCTTTCTCTCTCTCTCTCTCTCTCTCTCTCTCTCTCTCTCTCTCTCTCTCTCTCTCTCTCACCCCTTCCGCCCTCATGTTGCTGCTTCCATTTCTCTGGTTCTAACAGTTATTACAATATAGGAAGAGAATGTAGACCAAATTTTGTCCTTAGGGAGGAACCTGCCTCAAAGTGTCATGCCCCTCTCTTATTTTCAGGACCTCATCCTAAATTACATTTTTTATTGTAGCACTTTTTCCACTACCATGGAAACCATGCAAAGAATGGAACAGACCACAGCTGGCCTTGCTGTGCCCCAGCCTGCTGTTTTACACTCATATATGTGGAAAGGGTTGCAAGAGAAGTTCTTGAAGGGAAAACCCAAAGTCCTTGGGGTAAGTTGGTTGCAGATCTGGGAGAAGGGCAATGGTGTTTGTTGTAAACTCACAATGGATCAGAACTAATGCCCAATACACTGTCCGATTAGCCTTATGACACATAAATCAGCCCAAGAGACATCAGTATTCGATTTTCAGAACCTATCATTTGAAAAATGATGAAATATTCTGTTACATCATGCTTCCAATTTAGTTATATTTAAAATATATTGACTTCAGATCTATTCTAGGGTTCTGGGTCATCCATGATAATTAAATTTAGCCTCAGCATAGACGAGCAGCCAAAGCTGTGTGCACGTTTTGTTATGAACATAAGTTTTCAAATCCTCTGGGTAAGCACGATTGCTGGACTGTGTGGTAAGAATGTGTATAGTTTTGTGAGAAAGTGCCAAACTCTCTTCTGAGTGACTCTGCCATTTTGAAGATTTCAACCAGCAATGAATGAGAGTTCCTGCCATTCTACATCATCACCAGCATGTGGTGTTTCGCCAGTGTTTTGGATTTTTTTAGGTATTTTAATAGGTGTGTAATGGAATCCTATTGTCATTTTAATTTACATTTCTCTAATGACACAAGATGTAGAGCATCTTCTCATAAGTTTCTTTACCATCTCTCTATCTTCTTTGGTGAGGTGTCTGCTAAGTTCTTTGGCCCATTTTTTAGCCATAGTGTTGGTGTTATTAATTGTTGAGTTTTAAGGGTTTGTTGTATATTTCAGGTAACAGCCCTTTGTCAGATAAGTTTTGCAAATATCTTCTACCAGTATGTGGCTTATCTTTTCATCTCTTAACAGTATCTTTTGCAGAGCAGAAATTTTTAATTTGGATAAGATCCAGCTTCTCTTTCATGGATTTTTGCCTTTGGTATTGTATTGATAAAGTTATTGCCAAACCCAGGTTCATCTAGAATTTGGCCTATGTTACCTTTTAGGAGTTTTATAGTTTTGAGGTTTACATTTAGGCCTGTAATTCATTTTTAGTTAATTTTTGTGAAGGTTATAAGGTCTGTGCCTAGGTTCCATTTTTTCTTATGGATGTCCGGTTTTTTAGTATCATTTTTTTAAAGACTGTCTTTTCTCCATTCTATTTACATTTGCTTTTATCAGAGATCATTAACTATATTTATGTGTCTATTTCTGGGATTTCTATTCTATCCATGGATCTATTAGCCTATTCTTCTACCAATACCACACTGTCTTGATTCCTATAGCTTTATAATATGTCCTGAAGTCAGGTAATGTTAGTCTTCCAACCTCTTCTTCTTCAATATTGTGTTTGCTATTCTGAGTCTTTCACCTCTCCATATAAACTTTAGAGCCAATTTATCAATACCCACAAAATAACTTGCTGACTGTTGCTGACTACCTCTGATGTCTATTCAAAGCCCAAGCGCTCTTTAATCCACAGGTAGTGACTCTTGCTAGGACTGGGTCCTTCTCTTCAGGTCTACATGTTTCCTTCTGGCCCAGAAATGCCATCCAGGAACTAAGACCTGGACTCTGGGCTTTAGGAGTCTGCTTGATACATTATTTTACGGTGGTTGAGCTGGTACCCAAGTTGCAAAACAAAGTCCTCTGAATTTTCCCCTTTCCTTTCCTCAAGTAGAAGAAGACTCTCCCTGAGCTGTACTGCCTGTGGTTGAGAGAGGGGTGACATAGGCACTGGCTTGGCCATAGCTGCTGGTGTCTTACTGGGTTACATGGACCCCAAAGTTCACTGGCTCTGAGCCAGCACAGCTACAGGAATTGCCCAAGGACTGCAGCCTGTGTGGCCCTACTGCCTCATGAATTTAGTCCATGCTCCAGTCTACTTTTTTCAGCCAAGTGGCGGGCCTACCCAGAACTCAGGTTTTGGGATGGAGGATTTCCCTTTGGCTGGGCTGGTCTTAATTCTCCCTCCGTGGGCACCAGCAGAATTCTGCCCTGTGCAATGCTTCCCTGTGCCAGCATGGCCCTGAGTTTCAATGCCAAGTCCCACTGTTACTTCATTCTCCCTCCCCTGGGCACGTAGATTCTCTCTCCACTTTGCAAGCTTGTGTGGCACTGTGGGGGACAGGGAATGGCTGGCATAGGCAGTGAAAGATTGTCTTTTTTGCTCTCTTCAGTGCATCTTTCCTTGATATAATGTTAAAACCAGATGGTATGATCACTCAACTGATTTTTGGTTCTTCTGAAGGTGCTCGCTTGCATTGTGAGTTGTTGAATTTGGTGTTCATGCAGAGGGATGATCACTGGAGATTTCTATCAGGCCATCTGGCTCTGCCCTCCTCCAACTCTCCTATTTTTAGACCCCTGTACTCATACCCATGTCCTTAGGCACCAGACCCTAATAAAATGTCATATTTTATTTATTTTTTTTGTGTGTCCCTCTGTATACACTCTCCTTCCTTCAGGTTACTTCTCTTTGCTAGAACAATTGCTTTTTAATTCCTTGGTCACTTCTCTCTGAGCATATGACAAAGGAAAACAACAGCTTGGAAGAAGTAGCATCCTAGATATCAGAAAACTACCTCTGGGCTGGTTCTGATATACTGCTTTTAACGTTGAAATTATCGGGACAATGATGGATATTTTGAAAGATAATTTTATTAAGTTGGTATTTTCATGGTTCTTTATGTGGAAAAAAAGTGACAAGAGAATATCAAGATGGTCATATGATTATATCAAACAAGGGAGAATAAGGGTTGGAAAGGAGGGGGCATGGACACCAGTTTCATGGTGAATACTCAGTTTTTACCTTCTTCTCCATTTTTAGACTGTGCAGATCCTGATTGCCCTGATGAACCTCAGCATGGGAATAATAATGATGAGTCTCACCGTGCCGTGTGTGGGATTTGGATTATGTCCCATGTCAGTGTACAGTGGATACACAATTTGGGGATCACTGATGGTAAGGAGAATACTTTCTGATGTAACTGGAAATGACATAACATGGGTGTTAATATCCTCATCTCTGGGATTCTATTCTAACTCTATCTTGTAGCTTTATAAATTTGAGGAAAGTATCTAAACTTCTTTTGACTCCATTTTCTCATATTTAATTGGTAATAATAATATAAAACTCATAGACAGCTAGGAAAATTAAATATATAATATGTATCAGTTAGGATATATTACAGTAGCATGTAGCCAAACCCAATGGCTTAAACATTGAAACTATTGATTATTTTACAATGAGAAGCTCAGTGACTAGTCATTTCCAAGGTTGGTTAATTTAGTGCTGCAAGGATCTCAAGGACTGCTGGCAGATCCTATCGGATTGACACATAGCATTTTACATAAATGTTTATATGCATATTCCAAAACTATGGGTAAGGGTAAAGGATTTGCCATTATTGGCTTAGACTAATTAAGATTCACCTCTGTGGCTAAGAAGAGTTCACCCTAGCCTGAAGCTCATAGGAGACTAAGCTAAATGAGGGTTTTGTTAGTAAGAAAGAAAAGGAGAGGTGGCTGGTACACCGGAAATTTACTATCCAATATCAGTTGTTATCTTAGAAAATGGAATTGCTACTTGGTAAAATAAGTTTTACAAGTTTAATAAAAGTAACTATAATTAATATTAACTAAAATTATAATGAGAATTTTAAAAAGTTTAAAAATCTTTCCCCAAGACAAAACATAGGAGAGTTTTTAATGCAAATTGACAGTGAAATTTAGTATAAAATAACAAGTTTCATCTACTAACAACAGGAAAATAAAATTTATAACCTAGGTTTATGTGAGACTCAGAGAATCTATTCAAGTGTTGTGGGGTTTTCATTAATCTACCAAGTTCAAAATGAGATAATTTAAAGTTTTATTATAGAGCTTGATTTTGCTCCCCACAACCTTTTTACAGCAGAAGTGCAGGATTTGAAGAATGCAAAATGCTATTCTACTTCCAGAAAGTTGTACAGCATTTTTTATACCTAAAAATACCCATAATAGCTTTTATTAAGCTCTTACTATGATCTGGGCACTCTACTAAGTGCTTTATATGTGCAATTCCATGTCAAATAATCACCACAAATTTCTGAGGGAGGATTTATTATCATCCTCACTTTATCCATGAAGAAATTGGGACTTAGAGAGGTTAGGTAACTTACCCATATACCATGGAGTACTACTCAGTCACAAAAACAATGGTGAACTAGCACCTCTTGTATTAGCCTAGATGGAGCTAGAGCCCATTCTACTAAGTGAAGTATCAGGAGAATGGAAAAACAAGGACCACATGTACTCATCATCATACTGGTACTAATTGATGAACACTTATGTGCACATATGGTAGTAACATTCATTGGGTGTTGGGCAGGTGGGAAAGGAGAGAAGGGGGTGGGTATGTTCACACCTAATGGGTGCAGTGTGCACTGTCTGGGGGATGGGCACGCTTGTAGCTCTGACATGGGTAGGGCAAAGGCAATATATGTAAGCTAAACAATTGTGCCTCCGTAATATTATGAAATTTTTTTTAAAAAAGCTATTTGGTACAGGAATCAGGGGTCAAGTAGGATCAGTCTATTCCAAGAATTGCAGACATCTAACCACTCTAGTTTTCTGCTTCCTTTTTCATTTCCTTTTCAAGACCACATCAGAAACCAGCTTATGTAGTTCAAACCTTCTACACCAGTTCGGTAGGTAATTAAGACGGCAGGGCTGTTTGCCAGCTGAGGCAGCACTCAGACTATTGTAGGCATCTCACTGGATGAGCCTTTGTTTATTGGTGAAACATTTTTTTTGCAGCTAACCTCCATTGTTCTTTCACCCTTATTTCTAAACCTTACCTGTAAAGTGTCTCTTTTTTCTCCCTTATACAATATAAGTTCCGAGAGCCGATTGTAAATTTCTCATATTTTCAGCCTCTTTAGTCTCCAGTAAAATAGCAATCTGTCCTTTGCTAGAATCCCATAAAATTATTCCCACATTAGTCGACTTGTTCAAATTTTCTTTTGTGTACTTTTGGGATATTGTAAAGTTTTATTCTTATGTATCTTTCATATTTCTTGTTAAATTTTTTCCTCTGAGATACTTTATATATTTTCCCTATGGTAAATGGGGTGCTTTTATTCAATCCTGCCTTCAAATACACAAATACATATACAAATTTACAGTATGTATATATAATATCTGTATATAATGTTTTTCCATGTGCCTTACTAAATTTTTAAATAGTTTATAGTAGTTTTTAGTTCATAGTCTTTAGATTTTTTACAATATAAATTATATTCATATTTAAACAATAGTAATTTTAACCATTTGTTTCAAATATTTTTCTTAAATGTTTTGGTTAATATACTCAGAATAGTATGGCATAATAGTCTATGTCTTTATCTTGATTTTGACTTTAATGAGATGGTCCTAGGGTTTTACCATTAAACATAATAAAGACTTTCAGACTGAGACAGATATTCTATCATGTAAAGGAAAATACGATTATATACATTTTATCAATAATGTTCAAGCCAATAATAATTTTGGATTGAATTCAATGTCTTATCAACATTGTAAACATGAATAGCAATTAATATGTGAATTTTTTCCTCAAATCTATCAATTTCAAAAATTATAACATCTCAATATTAAAAATATCTATGCATGCCAACTTCTGTGTTTCTTCTCAGATAATTGATCTGTTCAACATGCCTATTTACTTTAGAAGTAAGCTGTATTACGTTTTGATTTCCAATATTTATTTAAAGTTTTTATCTGCATTTTTCCTTTTATTTCTAGTTCATTGTTTCAGGAGCCCTGTCAATTGCAGCAGAGAAAAGAACTACGAAAGGTCTGGTGAGTAATATTTCTTATTTTGGGGAGAGAGGGATGGAGGTTCCAAGAAAGGGAGGATTAATCAAATATGTATTCTGTCAGGGCATAAGGAAGATTTTGTTTCTTTGTTTTTAAAACATCAGAAGAGATTATAAGTTTTACCTAGTAGGATCTGTTTTTTAAAAATTGTGATCAAACAATTGGCTAATGATAGAATTACTGACATGGGACTGAATATTTTGGCAAAGTAGTAACTGAGAGAATCTTTATAAAGATACAGAGAATTCTTGAGCTGTCAAGCGGAATGAGTCCAAAAAACCCCTGCAGCTTGAGATCCACCATGTGACAGTAAGACACCAAATATTGGTATGCCATAATGCTTATCAACAGATTGCTTAAAATTTGCATTCCCACTGTGTCCATAAAAGATTTTTAGTTTGCAATAAAAGAAATTCACAATGAAGTCATTATTGTTGATATATAAGAATAAGCAAATTTAAACCGTTTAACTTCCATGCCAATATGTCTTTCATAAAGCCAACAAAGGGCAAAGCCCAGATCTCAACAAATGTTTTCCTGGCTCGCAATCATATTTGAGTTTCCTTTGCTCAAAAGATAAACATCAAACTCTGCAGCGGGATCACTATGGCCCCTCCAAATCTGGCCTCCGTCTGCTTCCCTAGCCGCAACCATTAACATGCGTCTGGTGCTACAGCCGCACGAAACTTCTCACACTTTCCTGAGCAATCTCAGTCCTTATAAAAAGCCTCCTTACCTTCACCCATGAGAAGAGAATGTGCTGCAGGACATACACCGCAGACAGGGACTTGAGAGGCAAGCAGCACTTAGAAAACGATGCAGCAGGCAGCGAGAGGGATGGATACGGACAGGGCTGTCCAGCCACAGTGCTAAGGAGGTTTGCAGTTTGTCTCATGTGCCCAAGGAAGTCAGCTGAAGGTTTTAAGCTTCAGGGAATAACAGCATCATATTTGTGTTTTGGCAAGAGGTTACAGCTGCAACTACTGTAAGGGGATAAATTAGAAGACTTGACATATTCAAGGCCCATTCAACTAAGTGATGTATCTCAAGAATGGAAAAACAAGCACCACATGTACTCACCAGCAAATTGGTATTAATGGATCAACACTTAAGTGGGCATATAGGAATAACACTTATCAGGTGTCGGGCAGGTGGTGCATGGGCAATATACATAACCTTAACATTTGTATCCCCATAATATGCTGAAATAACAAAATTAAAAATGAAAATAAATAAATAAATATTAAAACACAAATTCAAGAGAATGATGTCAAAGTAACAAATATATAAGAACTTAATCGTTTTTCAGATGTAAAGGGTCTATTAAATGTCCAGTATAATTCAAGGCCTTATTATAAAAATAAATAAATAAATAAATAATTTTTTTAAAAAAGATAGAGAAGATAGACCGTGTTGGGAAAGAAATGGTGGGTGTAAAGTGACTCACGGAGATATATCCGAGAATGTTGTCGGATTGTTTAATTGGTTTTCATTCTTTTCTAGGTCCGAGGTAGTCTTGGACTGAACATCACCAGCTCTGTCATGGCTCTGTCAGGGGTCCTGATCAATGCAGTCAGTGCGAGTATCTATTCGTACCAATACAATTACTGTAACTACCGTCAGACGACGAAAAATTGTTTCATGTACACGTCCATTTTAATGGTGAGTGCTTCTTCCTCTTTTCATGGGATGCCATGGTGGAAGCAAGTGTGGAGAGTGCTGGCTCTGGCAAAAGCAATAATCAACACTTTCTAATTGCTGGATGACTTTGGGAAGTTGAAAGTGATTGAGAAACGGAACAATTCGGAGTCAGGTCCACATCTCTTCTCTCTCTTTTCTCCTCCTCTATATTTAATGAGGCAAAGTGGGGGGAAAAAGCTCACAGTTCTAGAACACCTACTCCTTAATATAATAGTTACTGTTTTGGCATTTTGCATAAATTCTTTGTTTGATTTTAAAGCACTGATCAGTATTACTGCTAATTCGCTTTACAAATGGAGCCCAGATAGCAGTCCCTGCATGTCCCCAGGGTTTCCGAATGGAGCCTGATGGAGTTACATAGTTCTCTAATAATAAAGTAAAATTGTCTTGACTGTTATCTTGCAAGTGGTGAGTGTCCTTTCTAACTTCTCTGGATGTTCTGGCAAGGTTAACCACTTTTAGCCTCAACATCTGGCTCCTGGCAACTTCTCAGTCTCCATGCTGTATTTTACCATTTTTTTGGTACCAACTGCCCTTATTTCGATGCTATCCGAATTGCTTTATTCTGCAAGTTACCACTGACACAATGTTTTGTAGGCAGCAAAACTTCTTGACATTTTGGGCCATTGAATAAGCATGGGGTAGAAGAGTTATTGCCGCACATTGTAGCAGACTAAATGCACAGTTAAATCTTTACTGTGAAAAAGTCTATTGGCCATTCTCAACACCACCAAATTTTCTATTCCCTTCCCTTTATATGTGCTGTCAGCCTTTCACCTTGCTGCTTAGCTCTTTTCCTCATTTTCTCCTTCCTTTGCCTGTATGTGAAGACTCAACATTCTTTCTAACTTACTAGGCAGAATTGATTGCATTCTTTTACTTCATTCCTAGCTAATCCTACATAAGTCTTCAGGGCTCTATATTCACACCAAAATAACCTTTGAGTTGTCTTTGCTAAACTAATTTACTTAGAGTTTTCAGATAGCTTTTATAGTAAGCAATGCTATTTCCTCAAAATAAGAATAGAAAGCTTCTTCAGAGAACTTGACAAATTTTTCCAAGGTCACTAAATTAGAAATTGGCAAAAGCATGATTAGATTCTGGAACTTCTTGTCTCTAATCCCCCTGTTATTTGCTATTGTTATCCTGAAGAAGAACCTTACTTTGGGTTTCTGAAGCTCTCTCCACTCATAGACTTTAAGGGCACAATGATGGAGACAAAATCTGCAGTTGGCCAGGTTTGCAAGACTAATTTCATGAGCTTGGGACCTGTGTAGTTATTCAGGACAGTTAGAAGAACCTTGTGCTTCATTTAATACTCTGCTGCTGCTGTCTTGAAATTCTTTTTAAAAACTTAACAAGATACCCTGTAAATTATGTAGCTGGTTCTTCATTCATCTCAATCACCTTTTCCCGAAGGCCATTATAAATTCTTATAATTGTATGGACATTTGTTCTGCCTTTCCTTATAGCAGAGGACATCCATAAAGGCTTCCTAGAATTTGAAGCAACAGGTCTATTTCTGTCTGGGCACCCGCATGCTCAGTCTACCAGCCCATGAGCCCATATTTTATGCCCAGTCCCAAGTTGGGCACTCTGGAAGACATAAGAAGGAGATCAGCTCTCTACCATAAGGAGGCTCCAATTCTCATGGGAGAAAAAGATAGAAATACTGGAAAGGATATAATTATAAAAAGAGGTTATAAAAAGGTGACCTTCTTGTAGAAAAGAGGAGTTAGAGAGCATTAGGCAGAGCCATATAAAATTGCTAATGATCAGCCACCCCTGATCTAGAGAGACAGCAGTTTCATGTGGCTCAAACACGTGTATACCTTTTGTTGGAAGTCCAGCCCAGAGCCTGTTTTTGTAAATAAAGTTTAACTGAAATGTAGCCAAGCCCATTCGTCTATATATTGTATATTGCTTTTGTATTATATTGGCAGAGTTGAGCATTTGCCACAGAGACCTACTGGTCTGCAAAACCTAAAATATATGCTATCTGGCCCATTAGAGAAAGTTTGCCAACTCCTAGTCTTCCCTACTAGATGGTAAGATCCTTGAAGACAGGGGAGTGGTCTGTTTTGTTTGCTGCTCTATCTTCTGTGTCTACAACAATGCTTGAAACAGAGGCTGCTGCACCTGTTAAAGGCATGATTAAATAAACAATGAATGCAAATGTTCTCGGGGTTCCCTTGAGTGTGCATCATTCATGTCCTGAGCTTTTGGTCCATTGGCCCTTCCATAGCAGAGGGACTATCCCTAACCACGGAGAAAAAAAGAGAAAATAACCAAAGAATACCCCACATCAATCCAGGGTAAGATTATTTGGAATAAGTATACTTCCCAATGTTCCCTAAATTTGATCATGTGTTTTGGCCAAAGATGATCTAAAACCAGTTCTCTTGGGAGATGAATTAAAGATTGATTAACTTGGTGTTCATTGTTGCATTAGTTTCTTATTGTTGCTATAACAAATTACTACAAATTTAGTTGCTTAAGACAATAAAAATAGATTATCTTACGTTTCTGGAGGTCAGAAGTTCATAATAGGTCTCGTTAGGCTAAACTCCAAATGTTGACAGGGCCATATTCCTCTCTGGGGGTGTAAGGGGACAACGTGTTTCTTTGTCTTTCTTGGCTTCTGGAGTCTGCCTACATTTCTTGGCTTGTCACCCCATCCTTTATCTTCAAATCACGCAGTGCCCCATCTTCAAATCTCTCTTGGACTTTGACTCTTCTGCCTTTTCCACTTGTAAGGATTCTGTTGGTACTTTGAACCCACCTGAACAATCCAAGATAATTCCCTTATCTCAGCTAACAAGCAGCCTTAACTTGATCTGCAACTTTAATTCCCCTTTGCCATGTCACTTGACATAGTCACAGGTTCTGGGGATTAGGGTGTGAAGCTCCCTGAGGAACCATTATTTGGCCTATAATCACCAAGATACAGAATAATATTATTATGTCGACTCTATGAAATTTATAGTACTGGAAAAGACTAAGATAACAATTATCATTATAAATCCTTTCCCCCTTTTAAAGCACTTTTGAATAGCTCTCTGTGCCCATGATTTCACTGGAAAATAGTGGACTGGGGAAAAAAATATCTTATTTTAAAAGTGAAAAAAGTATGAGAAGTGAAGTGACATTCAGCCCACCAAGAATTGGCCAAGGGCATAGCTGCAATTAGGAGCCAGGTTTCCTGACTCCTGGCCAGTGAGTTTTCTCTTTTGGTGTTGTAGTTAGTGGTAAATGTTTGAAACTTGTCATCTCTATTTCCTCACATTCCTTTGTCATGGATTTTTCCCCCCAGGGTATGGATATCTCGGTGGCTATTTTCAGCATGCTGGAATTCTGCATTGCTGTGTCCCTCTCTGCCTTTGGATGCAAAGTCATGTGTTGTAGCCCCGGTGGGGTGAGTATTGGCCCTCATTTGAAGATATCTGTGTTCATTTTCTATTGCTGTGTAATCAATTACACAAACTTAGAGGCCTACAACAACATTCATTTATTACTTCTCAGTGTCCATGGGTTAAAAATGTGGGCACGGCTGAAGTGTGACTTCCACCCAGAATCATGCAAGGCTGTAATTAAGGAGTTGCCTGGGGCTGTGGTCTCATCTGAAGCTCTGATACTCTTCCACGCTCATGTGGCAGAATTCATTTCACCTCTCAGGTGCAGAACTCACTGACAATGCACTTTTTCTTTGAGGCCAGCAGGCAAGTGAAATTCTCTGATATTTTAAGGTTCTATTAAAGAGTTCATGTGATTAGATTTGTTCCATCCAGAATAATGCCTTTTTTGATAAACTCAGAGTCAACTGATCAGTATCTACGCTCACAGGAGTGATAACTTCTCATGTACATGAATCACACTCACACTCACAGGGGGGGATCACGAGAGTGTGGTTCACTCGGTTTCATTTTAGAATGCTGCCTACCACAATCACTCAAGAAAAGCTGTTTTCTCCTATCCTTACTACCTTGAAATTTCCCATCTAAGTCCAAGTCAGTCTCCATTTCATAGCGGAGAGGGCCCTAAGGAGTGTTAGATTTTACTCCATTATGTTATTATAGCAACCTTTGCAGGGCTGCCAAAGAAATGTCAGGACTTCAGACTTCTCAGTCAGCCGGTGAACATGTGCCCACTCTGTCACTCTGACACCCACGGCAGACTGTCCTGGCTGCTGAGCAGAAAGAATGTCACACACAGAGGAAAGCAGGAAATGGAAAGAGACCAGGAAAGAGGCTCTAGGAAGAATAGGGTAGGGCATCCTCCGAGGATTGAGGGTTCTGGAGCAAGGAAGTAAGTAAAACCCCAACTGCTACTCATTAGCTTCATTACCTAAAGTCCCAGGGGCAGACAAAACCAACAGCCAAGCAATCAAATAATAATAGCTTGATGAGATTGTGTTTCTGGTGCGCTTCTCCATCATTTTGTACCTCTTTGTCTTCTTTTGGGGGCTCCCAGGCAGCACCCCATCCCACACCCCCACAGCCCTTCCTCACAGAAGAGACATTGATGAAATTGTATTAATTCTAATAATGTGCCTTTGCATTATAAAACCCTAAAAGTGAGAGTTTCTCAGGAATTACGATGATTTCAAGAATTTGGGCGTGGGGGCAGACTAATTAGCAACCGCCATATCGGAGTATTTAGGCCTGTGCTCCCGGCTGCTGCTGGTGTAGCAGCTGGGTGATGTTGCTGCCACCAATCTCCTGCTGTGGGTGGAGAACAGCAGAGGCTTTGGGGCAAATAGTGCCTACATCTCTATCTCTTCCTGGCACCACTCCCCGCAACCCCCTGCCACACTAATTTTGTGGGAGAAAGACCATAATTTTCTCAGTCTTATGAAGATCTCTGCTACTTTGGGCCAGTGTGGTTTTTGCAATGTTTTATTCATAACCAACAAATCGTAATGTGGGTATTCTATTGTCATCAGCGTGGGAAGCCTGGTTTGAAAGAAGAGCTCTGTATTTTTCGTGACATCGGGGTTTCCCTAACACGTGGGGCACCATCACCCACATGTAATATTGGCCCACTTGCAAGAGCTAAGAGTTATCACTGAATGTGTGTGTCTTTAGGTCTAACTTGATCTAAGGAATGACTGAGAAGCCCACCAGACTGATCTTGAGAATGAATTCAGAGAAGAAAGAGTAAACTCTGACAATAACGACCTTACGTGGGCAGGAAAGGGAAACCCTGAGGTCATTTGGGTGACTCCCCTATGGCATTCTGATTGATTTCACAGGTTGTGATAATTGTGCCATCAAATCCTCACGCGGCTGAAGCGGCAACTCCTGCACCATTTGACGGAGGTTCGATGCCACCAACAGATCAATAGAAAAATCTTCCAGAAAATCTGTGCTGATTGTAATGCAAGAACCCTATATGTGAAAGTACCAGGATCCAACTCTGATATATATATATAATATATGAAAAATCCAATTCTGAACTGTATATACACACACAGATATAAATATACACATTATTTTTACTAAAGAACTTAATAACTCATTTTAGTGGCTCTTTATCAGAGTAGTGGAAATTAAATAAATAAATCATGCATTTATAATGAGGCAACGTGAAAGTTTTTCATTCATCTTCAGGACTTTATATAAGGGCATTAAATTGGCAAATAAAATTTGCAGCATAAGGGAAAAAATATTGTTGAACCAAGGCCTCCATGAAAATGTATATTTCTACTTTTTTCCCACCTTTGGAGACACAAAGTGCTTTTTCCTTTAGGAAGCTGAGATACATAGCTTCCGCCCTCCCTTTTCTTTCTCCTCCTTTCCTTCTCCCATAGAAAGTAACTTGGAATCACACAGTCAGTCCTTGCATATACGCAAGCCATCATTTGAGTATAAGTACACATTGGAATAAAAATTTCATTGTGGATCAGATTCAACTTATAGTTTCTATCTATTTCTTCTTCCTCCCCTCCCCTGTATTGTGCAGAATTATACCTTCATCAAATTTGTATCCAGTGCCCTATCTGAAAATGTGCAACACATGGCATTTGCTGAATGTTTGTTAAACACACTTGCTGTTTTTTTGCAGAACAAAAATAAATAAAATGAGATGTGATGTGTTCATGTGCTACCTACTTGCCATTCAGATGCAATATGGTGAAAAGAGACTAAGTGTTGATGTCCAAAATATAACAGTAAATAATGTGAGCTTTCTAATTTGACAACCCTGAGTTTTCATCTTGAAATCTCTTGCTTTTTATTTGTTACCTATGTTGCCATGGACATGCAACAAAATTTCTCTGTGCCTCGTATTTCTCTTAAAGAAAATAGTAATAATACTACCTGTTTCATAGACCTGTAATAATTACTTGGTATGTTAATAAAATAGATAGAGCAATCACTACTCAGTCTGGCACAAAGTGACCTCAAAAGTATTAATTGTTATATATACATATATGACTACATATGCATAGATGCGCCACATGGTTTTGACCATTTTTCTTTTTCTGTGAGTTGTTTACTTATTCCTATTCTTTAACTATTTTTCTTTTACTTACTATGTATATATATTTTCATATTAGTGATACTAACCTATCATCTATAGGCTGTGATGCAATTATGTTTTCTTTTCAGTCAGCTATTTTTCATTTATATTTATTTTTGGTATCTCATGCTGTAAAACTATTTTTATTTTAATGTAGAGATATTTTTATCATTTTATTTATGATCTTTTATATTTTTAATTGCTTGGAAAAGTTTTTCTTATCCTAGCTTTACAATATATTCTTTTGCATTTTCTTCCCTTGCTTAATAGTTTTGTCTTTAGTATTTATTTTTATTATTATTATTTAATACTGCAATTTTAACCTATTTTTTTCATATTTTTGGCCATTATGCAAATAGTACTGACTGCATAGTTCGTCATCACTGCACTGACATTAACTTAATATTTTAACATATCATAAGGAGATATTTGTCAGTTCCTATAATTAATCACAATATTTTAATTATTTTGTATGTATTGGTATCTCACTTATTATTTTTCTCCAATATATCATTAATAGTTTACACCTTTTGGTACCCAGCATTTATTCCCATTTGTTCTGATAACCATAGCCTGAACTTCCTCTAAGGAATCACCACTTCCTAACTCCCAATTTATGTACAAGGATAGAGCTCACTCTACTCTCAGCTTCAGGAGTTGACCTGTGTCCTACACCTGGACAATGGCAGAATTATATCAACCCAGCTAGAGTGAAATTCTGTGGTAGTCTTGTGACTTAAGGCAAACCACTTATGTGAATGACTGACACATTTCCAATCAAAATTAATCCCACCATTTTTGCTTCACTGACCAGGAAAGAGTGTCTCCATCTTTCCTCTTTCCTGTTGGGCTTGGAGCTTTAAGAAGGTAAATTTACTGCTAGTAGAGGACATCACACTACATGAATCCTGTGACAAACAAAGGCTTACAGAGCAGAACTGAGAGGTTCTGCCTCGTGAAAGATCAGACCCTAATGGTATGCTTTGAGCCTCTGAGGAGTCAAGTGGCTGCTCTGCTGGGTTGACTGTTGGGCTAAGAATTGCCTTTGTAGTGGTTGGTATGTTGGTCTAAGCTTTGAGGTTTTGACCATTAGTGACTATGGTTTGGCCATGACAATTATTTTTTAGACTAAGTATGGTCAAATCCAAACAGATCCTGTGAATGTCTTGAAGAATGGAACTTGATCAGTAATCAGTCACCACGTTAAAATTGAGCTCATTATTGAGGGTAGCATCTTGGGGCTACACTTTGCCCTGTGAATGATAAGAATAAAAACAAGTTGTTAAGGTTTTGAGTATGTAAGGTGATATTATTGAAAACTTCTAACTGTAAGTAGTCTGAGCTCTTAGAGTAGATGCAAGCTATTTGAGCCTGAAAATAATTCCTTTTAAAAAATCTTTTTTTTAAATTTCAGAATATTATGGGGATACAAACATTTTGGTTACATTTAATTTACAGGACTGTTTTTTATTGGTTTATTGATTTTTCTCCTGGTTATTAGTTATTGAGTTTTTTTGTTTCTTGGGAGGTACAGTAATTTTAGACTAGATGTGGGATATTATATTTGTATGTGATTGAGTGCTCAATTTTTTTCTTTTTTCACAGTGTTACACTTTATTTCTGGCAGTAAGTTAAACTTGAAGACTAGTTTATTTTCAGACTTTTAAAAAAACATTATAGGGAGGGTCTAGAGTTATTAATCTGGGCTAGTTTAGTTTAGACTTACTATTATTATTAGTAGTAGTAGTATTATAACCTTTCTGGAGGTCTCTACTCTGTGCCCCAAGTGTTCATAGAAGTCACTGCATTATAGCTGGTTGGCAATTGAATGTCTCAGCCCTGTGTGAGTTCTGGTTGTCATATTGCTTACAGCTACCTGAATATTCTTTAACTGTACATTTGGAATTTCAACCTATACATGTATACAGCTTAGTATTGAACAAAAAAATTAAGGAGACTCCCTTGCAGATTTCTAGAAGTCTGTCTCTACATAGCTACTTCCTTTATGGTTCTCTAAACACTAATTATCACTGCCTCAGCTCCCTCAAATTCTGATTTGTTTTCTGAATTTAGCAAGATCAACAGGGATCCATCCATGTGACCATGGTCTGGAAAGTTCCTTCCCACAGAAAACCAGAACAATTTTTATATTCGCATTTGTTTTCATTTTCTAAATGTTGAAAGCCCTGCACTGACTGTTGGCCAATGTCTGGAATCAGTTGTTTAATATTTTTTTCTAGTTTTCTAATTGTATAGAGAGGCCAAGTAAGTCTTATTTCCTTATGACTGGAAGAGTTGAGTTTCAATTTTAAAAAGATGCCCGTAAACATAGACATTTGTATTTTTATTTCATTATTTGAAATATTTAAAATTTACTTATGTCAATATATGTAACTTAATTGAATCAATACTTACCTGATAATTTAAAATATTCAAGTATAAAGTTGAAGTGTTACAATTTTCATATACTGATCTTTTTTTTTAAATTTCAGCATATTACGATGGTATAAATGTGTGGGTTACATATATTGCCTTTGCCCCACTCGAGTCAGAGCTTCAAGCATGTCCAACCCCCAGACGGTGCACACCGCACCCATTAGGTGTGTATATACTCAGCCCCCACGCTCCCCATTTGCTGACACTGGATGAATGTTATTACTATATGTGCACTTACGTGTTGATCAGCTAATACCAACTTGATAGTGAGTATATACTGATCTTTTTAAAGCCACCTAATTTAGATTCCATGAAAAGCAACTTCTAAAAGACACTAGCAAATTTCAGTTGTTATTTTATATTTAAATTAGTTTGTAATATTTTCCAATGTCTTTATATAGTAATATCCAGACAGTTATAATATATGCCCAAAGGTTTTTGTTTTCACACAACACAAATACAAGAAACAAAATGAGACAAAGCTATACAAATTCTAAGGAAAATATTTAAATTTTTGAACTAATTAAAATATGTGCCTTGGTTTGAATTTTGCATTTACTCAAAATTTGTATGATAAACACAAAAAGGATGTATAACATCATTTTCTTTTAAATTGCCTGGTGGATTGAAAAAAAACTACATTTGACATATAGTTTACAAAAAACTGACAACACATTTTCCTTCCTCTTTGACCCTTTTCAAGATCAGCAATTTATATCTTTACTAAGGCTTGTTGGGATTGCTACTGCTCATGTGATTCCCAGGAACTTAACTACTTTTCCTTAACTATGTGAGCTAATAATATTAGATTTATTTAAAAATTGTTTTATTCAGTAAGCACAGACATTCCAGCAGAGGAAGCAGTTCAGAAAGTTTCTTATGATTTCCCCTCTGGATCTTTTTATTGGCAATTTCAGTAAAGGGTGATACATTCCACCATGCCCCCATTGAAAAGGCCAGGTCAGCTTGTTCTAATTCTTCTCAGACTCCAGACACAGTTTACCAGATATGGTCTGTAACTTTCTCCCATCTCTTGAATGCATGCTTTCAGCTTGGCAGGAGGAGCTGGACAGAAAGAGGAAGGAGAACCACAGAAAGAGTGAGGCTCAGGAACCTCACAGTGCTCAATAACCCAGCTGTCATCTAGGGTGGTTACTTTCCCATGCTGCCAACAGCAGAGTTAATCCTGGTTGATTGATTGATTGATTGATTGAGACAGAGTCTCATTCTGTTGCCTAGACTAGAGTGCCTTGACATCAGCCTAGCTCACAGCAACCTCAAAGTCCTAGGCTCGAGCAATCTTTCTGCCTTAGCCTCCCAAGTAGCTGGGACTACAGGCATGTGCCACCATGCCCGGCTAATTTTTTCTATATATATTTAGTTGGCCAATTAATTTCTTTCTATTTTTAGCAGAGATGGGGTCTCGCTGTTGCTTAGGCTGCTCTCGAACTCCTGACCTTGAGTGATCTGCCCGCCTCGGCCTCCCAGAGTGCTAGGATTACAGACGTAATCGATCGTACAGCACTCCGCCCTCAATCTTTATTGATTATCTTCAATAACTATTATTAGTTTTTTTTTAATTGTTTTATCTACTTAGTATTCTTTCCCAAATTGATTTAAGATGGAAAGTAATGAAAACATTCACATTTTACCTCCAGCTCTGAAGTCACAGAAGTGTGGCCACAACAAGGTTTTCAAATGGTCTAAATTACCTTTATGCATACATACACATGTAGATGTATATGAAGTATATATAAATTTATATATATTCCACATATACATATGTACATATACTTTTTTTCTTAAGTTATAAAACTCTGGCAAGGTTTACATGAAAGATGAGATTCCTTATGTCTTTGTTGATGAAGATTGTATTCCCAAAACAAAATTATATCTAAATTTTAGAAAATTTGGTTATTTAGCACTAGGTTGCATTGTCTCAATATTTTAACTTAATTTATTTTGGAACTAGGAATAAGCCTTTAAATGGTGCAAATTTCACATTATCTCTACTTTATTAATGGATTGAAATCTATCACTTTAGTGACCTAAAAATGCCCTAAACTTATAATAGTTTTCCCTCCGCTACAATGAATTTCCCAATTTACTTTTCTGATCAACACCTATTCACCCTTTGCCAGTTCAAATGCCATCTTTATATGATGCTTTTCCCAAGTTTCCCACGTAGTCTAGATGTCTTCTCTGTGATTCTAAAGTACTTTGTAAACATATATATTTATAGCACTAAAAACAACAAAAAACACAAAAAGCATCATGTGCATACGACAAAAATACAGGGGGTTCCAAAAGTCACCATACATAGGGAAAGTGGGAAATTGTACATTTTCCCTATGAACGGCGACTTTTGGGACACTGTATTTATCTTTTAATTGGATTCTATGGGATGTCTTACAAGAAATTTGTTTTAGTTGACCTACTAAATAAAGATTTTATAGTTCAAACAATTTTTTTTATTTTTCTAGCTGTTAAGATATTTAGTTCAAGAAGAAAATCAGTTCAAAGTCTTTGTAAGTATGGCATCTTCTCTACTCCCAATTAGATTGCCCATGTGAGAGATGACTGCGTTCCCCAGGTGCACATTTGAAAGGACCTAACGAACACCACTGAATGTGCTTGCAAGAGGCTTCAGGCTTTGTCTGAAGGTGAGGTACAGAGCAATGAGAGAAAGGGCAGGGGAACTTTCACAGCACAAGCTCCTCACAGGCCCCACCAGACACGTGGACCACGCCAGTCTTTGATTGGAACTTCCCAGAGAAAGAAACTCTCAGCATCCCATTATGTAGTCGAGGAAGTTGTGTCAAAGCCATTAAAGCTAGTTACAAGCCATTGGTAAAGAAACTGATCTTGGCGCTTGCCAAAAGAGTTTGGGTTCTAAACAGCACACAGTATTTCCAATGTTCAAAAACCACACATTTAGGCATCCCCAGTGATGAAGACAGAGCTCTATCTGTACATCTGTAAATTAACTCTTACCTCACAATATCTTTATTCAACAAATATTTATTGAGCATCTACTATAGGCCAGGCACTGCTGGGAGTATAGCAGTGTACCAGATCTATCTGTGACCTCATGGAGCTGACATTCTAACTACATTCTAAAGTTACTCGGGAAGCAGTTTTAGCACATTCAATGCAGAGTTCTCAGTTAACAATGATCGCAAAAACTTGATGTAGTCCTTAAGCTTTAATTATTTCCTTATCAGTTAGACTCTTTTCGCCATACTGAAATCCCACTGACCTACAAACATGAGAGGGATAATATAGATTTAATTTAATCCTTGAGTTTTTGACTGTGTGTTACCCAGCGATACAATACAATAATATTGAAGAGAAGCCAAACACACAAAAAATTCCATGCTGTCTGATTCCATTTCTTAAAACATCAAAACCAAGCAAAACTAATCCCAGGTATTAGATAGATGTCAAGATACTGGTTACTGTTAGGGGTATAGTGGCTGGAAGGGAGCAAAAGGGTTCCGGGCTCTCCGAGTTGCTAGCTATTTTCTAATATTTAATTCGGAAGGTAAGAACACAGGTGTATTTATATTGTGATAATTCATTGAGCTTCACACTGATAATTCATGTATGTTATATATTCTTCCAACTAAAATATCAGCACTAAGTCCCTGTCATAGGTTCTGTTTCCAGTAAACCTAGGCTAACACAATAAACTAATTTTGAAGGCGCTCCAAGTGTGTGGTTGAATTGGTTTAGGTCTTGCTGAATCTTCCCCATGGGGGCCGCCTCCAGTTTCACCACTTCCCTACAGGTGCCCAGCCCTTCCTGAGGGTGAGGGTCTACCGTTAGAGAAAGAGAGCAGCCAGAAGAGGAATGTAATTCTACAGGAGGCAGCGATGGCTCAACAGGTGTTGAAAGGCTGCTTTCAGCCTACCAAAAGCTTGGGACATTAGAAAATTAAATAAATAAATAGCAAAAGAAGTTTTTCTCTATGTTCTATATTGCTAGTATTAGCTATATATCATTGAATGTTCCTTGAAAGCAATATAGTCGATTATTACTATTATTATGGTTAATTATATATTATGGACTATTATTTGCCAATATTACTACTACTATGAATATTAATTACATATATTTTTGAATGCTCCTTGAAAGCAGTATAGACTTTGTATAAACATTTTCTCTCATGTTTATAATAATTCTCCAGTGTTGGTATTGTTCCCCTATTCAACGGATTAGAAAAATGAGGCTCCGAGAAGAATAGACTGGCCTAGTAACAGGAAAGTCAGTCACGGAGTGGCAATTCGCACATAAAGCTCCCCATTGTTAGTTGGTCCTTTTTGTGGTTTTTTTTCTGAAGTTGCTAGAAGTTTACAAAAAAGGAAGTGCAGGCACATTTCACAATTCTACAATCTGTAAGTATCACATCCTGTGTGGCCGCAAACACTAGACTAAGGAAGGGCCAGTGACTTTCAAAAGATGAAGACAAGGAGGAACTATTGATAGGAGTGCCGAGGACCCAGGGTTAAAACCGCTTGGGAGCTTCTGAGAACTCAGCTGAAACCACGGGCACAGGTAAGCAGTGCTGGTCCATGGGCACAGGTGGGCAGTGCTGGTGCACGGGCACAGGTGGGCAGTGCTGGTGCACGGGCACAGGTGGGCAGTGCTGGTCCACGGGCACAGGTGGGCAGTGCTGGTGCACAGGCACAGGTAGGCAGTGCTGGTCCACGGGCACAGGTGGGCAATGCTGCTCCACAGGCACAGGTGGGCAGTGCTGGTCCACAGGCATAGGTAGGCAGTGCTGGAAAACTTTTCTTAGCTCACCACTCCCTTGCTTTGACCCCCTTAGAGAGGCAATTTAACTTGAAGCTCCTTGAGACAAGTTCAGAGACGCTAGAGCATTTTGTAAATTGAATGGGCAAATGTTTTTATAAACATTTTCTTTAGTTTCTCTGGAGTATCTGGTTTTAACTCTATTGCTTCTGTTTTCTCACTGCGTGATCTTGGTGAGTCACTTACCTAAGGTCATGTAATTAATGGGAGAAGAGCTCTTGTCTCTTCAAATGTCCTTGGGCAATTTGAAAACTGGACAGTCCATAAGCCGACAACAGCGTAGTGAAAAGAGATCCAAGCTGAGTTCAGGCTCTAACACCGTGGGCAACTTGGTCCTTATGCCAGCAAGTGCAGTGATCAGCCTTGATGTTAGGACTCCCAGACTTATTTTCATACCACTGTAGGTAGCTGCTTCACACAATTGAATAAACTCAGACACAGGCATGCTATCGCTAGGTGGGAAAGTAGGAAGTGGTAGAATGATTTATAGAATTATGCAAAGAGTTCGGACTTGGGGATAGCTGGCACCCAAGACTGGTTCTACAGCTTCCCACTTGTGTGAACAGGGAAAAGCAATAATGATAACTGCAAATGCTTCTTCAGCACTAACTCTAAGCCATGCATATATGCAAAGTGTACTATTTATACTCATAACTTAAACTTTTTGATTCTGAATTTTCTTATCTATTGTGTGCTTTTGCTAACTAACATGCAGGGTTGTTGTAAAGACTAAAAGCACTGTAGGATAATGTCTAATAAAATATGATAAAACTGTCTAGGGTTAATGCTCATAAATAGTATTACTAAACAAAAAAATAAATGAGCATAGTTACATAGTCTGAGTAATACAGAACCTGGATAGGAAAAGAGTGAAGATGAGAATCCTAATCATATCTCAAGACTGGTGGGGTAGTTTGAGGATGAAATTCATGAAATATATGGCAATGCAGTTGCTGTAGGCAGAACTGGGGGGAAAGGATATTGCTGCATATTGCAAATTTTGTGTGATCATTTGCCTCTGAACATAGGGACCTCTCAAGATTCATGCTTCTGCTGTCTTGTGATGTGTTTATTATCTATAATTAATGGACTGTGTCAAACATTATGGAGAAATTGTCAGGAAACCAAGGTTTTGTGGTTTTAACTGTTACCAGTGAAAAACAGTGGTTTCCATACAATACTACCAGTTTCTTTCCCTAAAGGACAGGCCAAGTCTGGACTAATAGACAAAAAACTGACTTACAGAGTCAGGACCTAGTAGCTCTGAACTTTTTAAGAGATAAATTTATTTATTTTTTCCAGCATTGGCAGCACCATCATGATATCGCAACCCATGACCAATGAGACCATTGTAGTGCTCTCAACAAATGACATGAACCTCTCCCAAGCAACGGGACCCCAACCCACAAACAAGAGGCAAGATAGCCTGAAGAAATATCTAAGGGATGAAGTCAACGTTATTGGGGTAAATCCAATTCAGAACATGTTGAAGAGGAGTGAGGGAAGAGGGAAAACACTATGTGTGACTTGGGACTAGACATCCATTGTGAGTGTGGAGACCCTTAAATTTTGTCAGAGGGACTCTAGGCTGATCTGCAGGTCTGTGGAAGCCACTTGGAGAGCTGTTTAAGTTTTCTCAGAACTTTATTGCAAGAGTTATTTCTAAAAATATTTTTTTTCCTTATCCTGAATACAAACGATTGAGTTTTTGATATATTTGTTGTTTTTGTAATTTGCAACACGGCACTTCTCTATATTTTCTTTTACAAAAGTCATGGTGGTAAATGATAACAGATTTTATACACATTTTTCTATGTGATCATTAATTGCATGTTTAATAATCCATCTTGATTTTTTGAAAGGAATTTTTCCTTCACTGCAAATTATGGGAAAACACAATTCCTCCCGCTCTTTTCTCCTCTCTTTATGAAATGATATTCACCTTTTGTTTGTCTCTTTTGTCTCTCTCCTCTAATGCAGGATTTATTAAAGAAACTCTGTTGAATGAAGGGAAGAGGGGATCTATCCTGGACTGGGAGGGAAAGCTAGGGTTTTGGTGTCTAGGATTGTCTCTGCAATCACACCATCTCAGGCGGAGCACTCAGTGTGACTAGGTTCCATAACCTGGTGGGTCTCATTTCCCTGCCTCGTACATACAATCATATGGGGTCCTGTGAGGCTCACAGGTGGACATCAGCAAGGAAAACGTCCCCTGTTAAGAAGATAGAGCTTTAGGATCCTCAGTTGCAGAGACACGGAGCCAGGCTCCATGTTGTGTCAGGTGGGCTCTAGGGGATGAGGGGAGGGACCTCCACACCACCCATGTTCAAGAGAGTGTGAGGGCTTTCATATGTCTCCTGTTCCCATAAGAGGTAGAACGAGAGTCCCTAGTCATGGATTCAGAGAGCTGGGAAAACAGATTCCAGCATTTGCCATGAGCTGGGAGCAAGGGTCCCAGGCAGACCGGAGCCTGAGAGGCAGAAAGACTTTAAGACTTGCTGAGCATTTGCCCCATGGCTTGGGACAGTGGCTTTCTGTGGCAGAGCAGCATCCCCTCCAGAATGTCTTTTCATATTTCTCACTCCAGAGCTTGTACACGGTCTGTATCCCCACTGGAATCTTGCAAAAAATGATAATGCGTTAGTGTCATGGGGGTCGGGGGGTGGGGGTGGGTGGGAAGGACCTGTCTTTACAAATGCTGGTTTTAATCCTCCATCTTCCTTCCTCTTCCAATAGGCTATCCAGATCTTTTGTGGCGTGATGATCTTGAACTTGGGAATCATTTTAGCGTCGGCTTACTTCTCTCCATATTTTACTCGTGTGTTTTCTACACTGTTGAAGTCGGGTTACCCATTCACAGGATCCTTGTGTGTGAGTAGAGTTCCTGAGGAGGGCAGGATGAGGTGGAGAGGGGAGGAAGATGCCAGCAGCTTAAACTCACTCCTCAACTGCCACCTTGCTATGTTTCTGTCTGCCAGGAGCAAGGAGTCGATGGTGGGACTTCTCCTATATGTGTAGTTCAGGGAAGGACTGAGTGAAGTAGTATGAAAGGAGTTGCCTGATTTTCGATCTCTTTCTTTTCTGGATCAAATAAACATTTCTTTTGAAGATCATTTATTTTTCACCTTATCATCTTGAGCTACGATGAGGCCAGTGGCTTCTTTACAGGTTTAGGCAAAAATCCAGGAAGTAGGAGAAAGTTGAGAAGGACATTTCTCTACAGTAAAATGAGCATCAGTGGAGGACATCAGTCACTCACAGAGGAGTCACACAGATGTTTGTGGGGATCATGGAGGAAGAAGCACTTTGAAAATGATTTTTGTTGCCTTTAGTAGTTCCCAGGGCAGGCTGAGCAGTTGTTTATGCTTCAGTGATGTCCTGGAAGTGCCTCTGAAACAGTTCCATGTCTGGGTTGTCAAGAGGACTTAGCAGTCCTTTTCTCAGAGGACAGCTTTCTTCTAGATTGATATGAGTGAGTCTTTCTCATAATTAAGCTTCACTGTCACAGTTTTTTGTGCCATCAACTTCTCGCAACTCAGACGAGATCAGGCACGTTCAGGGTGGTAGGACTGTAGACAACTTCCTGCAACTCAGTAGCTATTACTTGCCTTTTCTACATTTGTTTCTGTAATGCATCCAGAAGTCCACCTTTTTGTCAATCTGGTCCATTTTTCTTGTTTTATTAAATTCAACACTTTATTTGAATTTCACCAGTTTTCCCCATTATCCTTTTTTTGTCCCAAGATCCACTCAAGGATACTGCATTACATTTAGTCACTGTATCTCCTGGGGCTACTCTAGACTTTCTCAGACTTTCCTTTCCCTCAATGTCTTTGAAAGTTTTAAGTAGCACTAGCCAGGATTTTTGTAGATTGTTCTTAAATTGGGGTTTGTCTGATACTTTTTTCATGTTTAGACTATCGTGATGAAATTTTAGGTGAAGATGACAGAGGTAAAGTTTCATTTTTATCAAGTCATGTCAAGGGTACATGCTATCAACATAATGTCACTGATGAAATTAACTGTGATCATGTGGTTGAGGTGGTGTCTTTTGAGTTTCTTCACTGTGAAGTTACTACATCTTTCCCTCTTTGTATTCTCTACTTTTTAGAAGTCAATCACTAAGCACAGCCCACATTTGGAGAGGCATGTAGTCAATTTTTTTAAGAC
The DNA here is from genome assembly GCF_040939455.1 of Microcebus murinus. Taxonomy (NCBI): domain Eukaryota; kingdom Metazoa; phylum Chordata; class Mammalia; order Primates; family Cheirogaleidae; genus Microcebus; species Microcebus murinus. The sequence continues at coordinate 15,312,839 of NC_134107.1, forward strand.
TCAGCATTTATTTATATAGACAAATTACTTAATGCCAGGGTCACAGGAACCACGGCTTTTCTTCTGTTTTGTCCTGGTTTTTGTTGTTGTTGTTGTCAAATAATTTTCTATGACTTAGCTTCTCTTAATCTATTAGGTCATGAATTATTTAGAGAGTGAATACTTTCTTTGATTTTTTAAAACACAGCCTTAGAGGCGTCCTGCCATCCAATCTGGTCCTTCTTTCTGCTTTCATTTATTGTTTTACCTTAGCATGGGGAGCCATCAAATTAAAACCTATGTCTTTGTCTTCTCATATCTGTTAGCTTCCCCCATGATTTTTTTTTAAAGAATGAATACCAACCTTTCTTAACCTCTTCCAAAAATAGAAGAGGAGGGAGTACTTCCAAACCCATTTTACAAGACCATCATTACCCTGATATCAAAGCCAGGCAAAGACATTACAAGGAAAACAAACAAATAAACCATCTACTGGTCAACATCACTAATGAGCATAGTGGCTAAAATCTTCAAGAAAATACTAGCAAACTGAATCCAACAGAACATTCAAAAGATCATTCACCATGATCAAGTGACATTTATCCGAGCGAGGCAAGGATGGTTGAACATACATAAATCAATAAATGTGAAACATCACACCAGTATATTGAAGGACAAAATCCATGTGATTTTTCCCTATTATTATTTTTTTCTATATCATTTCTTTTAGGTCCTTCTCTAGAGAACATCTTACTCCAAAATTTTCTCATCTAATTAAAAACAAACAACTTCTTCCCTGGGTTTTAAAGTCCTCGTTTTGTTTGTAGGATGGATTCCTGCTCATATCTGCTTTTTATTTTTTCTCATGCTATCTGAATGCTATACAGGCAAGAAGGACAAATTTATATATTTAAATGGGTCTCACATTTTTGGTCATTGGCTTCCCAGAGCTTTTCCCATGGGAGTTTTCCATAAGCATCGTGATAGTAACACTGTAATAACACTGCACATGAAAATCGTAGAAACTGACCTGACCATTTTCTCTCTTTTCTGAGCAGTTTATCGTTTCTGGCTCTCTCTCAGTCATCACGGACAAAAGGTCAACTAAGACTTTGGTGAGTATGAGAACTGTCACCCACAACCTGATGGACCAAAATGAAACTTAGAACCCTTCACAGCCAGTTTCTCCACCCTGAAAAGTTAGAAACTAAGTTCCAGAGCAGTTCTCGGCCTGGATCCTCCACATCCATGTTCAGAGCACAGTTCTCCAATTATTGTGCCTTAAATCAAAGTCTACACTCAGGGTACTGTATTATTCCCTAGCCCAGTGCCCAGGAATCTATTTCGGAAAAATTCTCCTTACTTATGATGCCATTTTGCTGATAACCGGTTTTCAAATTTAGGTCTTCAGTGGTGAAGAAGCTGATAGTGTTATAAAGAGCTCTATTTGTTGTGGTTTACTGATATGCCCATGAATTAAAACCCTTGAGAAACCCAGTCAAAATGCTGTTCATATGAGAGATTGTCTCATTTATCTCATTCTTTCATTTGCCTCACCAGGAAGCCAATAATTTTATTTTGTTTGAATATAAATTTTTGAAAGCTAAAAGTTGTTATTAGTCATTTGTACTGGTAAAGGAAAAAAAAAAAAAACAACTTTATCTGCCCCTATCCCTTATTCTAGGAAAAACTAGGATCGAAAGTGGCAGGGAGTGGAAATTTGGATTACAGGGAAAAGTTTTCTAGTCTGTAAAGTTTCACTGTGTCTTCACTCAATCCTACATCCCTCAAGGGGTTGTTGTTGGAGGTCACGTGAGAGAATGTCATGTAACGCAATCGCACAGAAACTCAGTTTGGAAGCTCTGGCTAGAAAAAGCTCCCAAAGACAGCAAGGAAATGAGACACAGAGCTCAAGACAATGCCAATATCTCTTTTTCTCTCACCAGAATTTAGAGATTGTTATTTGGAACCCTCAACTAGACTCCAAACCACTAGATCTGTGCTGTTCAATAGATCTTTCTGTGATGACAGAAATGCACCATATCCATGCTGCCCAATATGTAGCTATGTGTGGCTATCAAAAACCTGAAATGTGGCTAGTATAACTGGATTTTAAATTTCACATAATTTTGCTTTAAATATAAATAGCCCATGTAACTAGTTACAACCATATTGAATAGCATGGCATAAGAGTAATGTTCCCAGATGTCCAGGGGGAAATACATGAGGCTTTTACCCCTGAGAACAATCCCACTGTGGGTGTGCAAGAAGCTCAAGGAGACAGGATGTGGTCTCAGGATAGACTCTACCTCAAGAAAGACATCTAGCCTTTAGTGAATTCTACTCGTTTTTTTAAAGTTTTATTTATTTATTTTTTAATCCATGATATTATAGGGGTACAAACATTTTGGTTACATGTACTAATGTGTTTGCCTCACCCAAGCCAGGGCTACAAGTGTGTCCTTCCCCCATACGGTGTGTTCCACTTCCATTAGCGGTGGGTTTGTCCCCATCTACCCCACTCCCCGACTGGTACCCCAAGAGTATTAGAGATTGGAGCACTTTGCTGGTGGGACTACAAATTAGTACAACCCCTGTGGAAAGTAATTTGGAGATACCTCAAAGAGCTAAAAATAGAAATATCATTTGATCCAGCAATGCCACTACTAGCCATCTATCCAAAGGAGAAAAAAGACATTCTATCATAAAGACATCTGTGCTGGAATGTTTATAGTGAATTCTACTCCTGTCACATATTATAATAGCCCTTTTTGAGACTGAAGAAAAGCACCACCTGAGAACAAAGATAGCTTATTCTAAGAAATACATACTCCAGGCATCATGACTAACGCTGGCTGTCAGGAGGCCCAGGAACACGCACTTTAGTCATGGCTTGGGGGAACTGGGGCCCCAAAGCATCAACTGCTGAGTTCCTAAAAGAAGAGGGCCCTGTACAGGACTGAGTGACACCCCAACGTGTGGCTGTCGAATGGGCCCTGGAGCCCGGCAACCTATCGCTATCGCTTTTCCAGGGGGCTGAACTCAATTCTGTTTCCTGTGGGTTGGGACAGAAGGGAAGCCATTTCTCCATCAGCATATTCATTTCACTCGCTCCATTAATGTGCACACCAGACCCAGGCTGTGAAGTGAAACTGAGGAGCTGAGGAACTGAGTCCCCAAGGAAACAGAGCAGAGGCAACCCCAGCATTGTGGATCTCGGTTTCCTAACATCACTCCAGACCTTTTCTTCTACCTCACACTGCCTTCCACACATCACACCGTCCTTGGCCCTGCATCTAGACCTCTGCCCACAGCCATCCATACGTGGTCCTCGATATCCCCGATCATATGCCTGTCCAGGCTCCTAGGCCTGCCCGAGACTGAGAACCATGTCCAGAAGGGTGTGCTTCCGAGGGAGGCAGCGTGCAAAGAAGAGCAAACTGCTGCACCTGCCTTTTCTGTGTGACTGGTGCTTCCACGTGGGGTTTCTGAATGAGTTGTGGGAGAGAGACTATATCTGGAATGCTGTCCCCCTTGCTTTTGGTCACACTCCCTTGGTGATTTAGCAGGCAAAGCCTCATGGAGGCCCTGCTGTCAGCCCAGGGTAAGGAACTTAGGAGGGCATCATTCTCTGCCACACCACTGAAGTCCTACCGAAGGGGGAAAGCTTCTGTGTGTTAATTCGCTCAGCCAAGATTTGCCTTCCAGCTTCAGAGACTTTTGCTAGCCCCTGGGGAGCCAGGCATAAATGAATGGTCAATCCCAGACCACCTGAAGGAAACAGATATAAGGGAATATTTTGTAGTGTAATGGCAGAGAGGTGTAAGAGACATTTGCTGCTCATTAGGAGTGATCCTTACTCACTATTTCTCTTTCAGGTTCGCGGCAGCCTGGCTGGAAGCATTCTGAGCACTCTGTGCGCTCTAGTGGGTTTCATTCTCCTCTCTGTCACCCTGGCTGCTTTGACTCCTGCTTCACTGGAGTGTCAGTTGGACAACGATAACAGGCCCACTCAAGCTTACCATTATTACTTTTTTTTTCATTCATATATGAAGGACTGCTTTATTGGTGAAAGCAGCCTGTTTGTAAGTATATTTTAGATGAGATGTTCTAATTTCATGAGGCTGAAATTAGAACATCTAATTTCCTTTTCTGAAAGCTTTGATGTCTTGTTATTCCTTCTTTTGAAAATCTTTCTGTTCTTTCTGGTTTGGGCATTTGGGGGAAGGCCATGGTCATGTAAATGAAAGGGGACTATGTGGATGAGATTAAGGGGCTAGACTATGGGATTACATACTAATAGAGTGAAATTGAAGAGTAATGTCAAATAAGGTTGATAATTAAAAAAACCTTAAAACTTATTGTTGGCAGAGTTTCTTAATTATCAAACTAATTCCATTTTAGAGGCATAAAATATGAATTTATCAAACAGAATCTTGGCATATGGATTGGTTAATTAAGAAAGGCAAACAAAGCCCCGGTGATCAGTAAATGCCAACAAGGAAACCTGGCATGTGTCTGCAGTGGGGAGTCACCCTGAGCTGGGAGGACATCAGACCCATCACTAAGAAATGGAGAGTAGAAAACGGGGCTAGAAGGCAAGGTCACCTCATTGCAGTGACCACAGTAACTAGTAGTACTGGTCAAGTGAGACGGAAACACCGTTGTTGCTTTTTGTTATAACTTAAAGAAGTGTGATATATTAAATCAGGAGATGAAAAATATAGGGAGATGGAGAATGTTAACTGATAATGATTGCAAGGAAAACCTATCTCTTCAGAACAATGAAAGCAATGACGTTTGCTTAACAGAAATAATATGTCTTAAGTTGGAAGATTAAGGGGCATGCATATCATCAGCAATGCATTGAGAGAAAAAGCAGGCAACGTAAGAATGAGGAGGTTGTAGAATATTTATTGTCCTGCTATCATAAAGTTGGGACAAGCCAAAGACTCAGATAGAAGATGGACAGATAGAAATGTCTGGTCAAATTCATGCTTATAGCCAATTCCTTATAAAGCTGGCTTTGCTTCTCCCCAAGTGAATGATATTATAATGAGAAAAAGTACATGCAAATGAGGTGGATAGTAATTGGTATAAATTACCACCTGGCACAGACAATTCCACCTTGGAAAAAATTCTGGAGAGAAGTTTGAGAGGAGTCTTTGTAGTGGATACAGTATAAATTTATGATGGGACAATTTTACATTATAAATAAGGGATATTCTGTTGAGCTTGCTTGCTGGGACAATTTCTAGGTAATGGAGACAAGTTGTATCTCCCTTTAAACTGTGTGTAAATTCTGTGAACTTGAGATGTATGCAATCAAATAATCTCCATTTTTTTTTTTTATCAGATAGCTAGTTCTGCATGAAGGATGCCTCAAGAGAGAAATGGTAGAACCTCCCTCTTGGTGTAGTTTCTTTTTAATTGGTCTGAGTTATTAGCAACTGTGGCAGTTTGCTACCTTGATGGTTTTTTTTCTAACTCTTACAGCCACCAAAACAGCCCCCCCCAAAAAAAAATCCAAAACGGTTTAGATATATAGAAAGGGGTGGAAATGTTGAATTGTAAAAAGATCTTGCACAGTCAAAACCTATGAATCTTCACAAGTCTCCCAGAAGGAAATATTATCATGCATGTTTGATAAACGAGGAAACAAGAGCTAGAGAAGGAAGGAGACTTGTCCGGGCTCACATAGCTACTAAGCAGGAAAAGTGTGAGTAGAATGGGAGCTGTTGATTCTCCATCCTGGGAGTCGTCACCCCACTCTCCTTTCTTACTGAGTGAACAGTGTCATCAGAAGTATGTGTCTCAAAGAGGTCAGAAACAAGTGTATAAAGTGGGTTGGTTGATTTAGCTCCCACTCATTGCCTCTTCTCCTCCCAAGAGAATAAATGAGTGAAGAGATTAAACTGAGCCAGCTGTGAGTTATGGAAGGATACTATTCTCTTCTTGACAATGTCCTTACTTTGTTCTCTGATGGTCAAGATGGTGTTTATCTCCACAGTCACCTCCCAAACAGGCACGAAGTTTTCGGTTGACTCAAGAAACACCAACCTCTTATTTCCTGACTTTCAGGGAACGTTGTCTCTGATGCTGGTTTGCACAGTGCTGGAGTTCTGCCTAGCTGTGCTCACTTCCGTGCTTTGGTGGAAACAAGCTAACTCTGACTTCCAGGAGGTGAGTGTGCTGGCCAGCCTCACTGAATCCCGCCGGCTGTATTGAGCTATGGCACCAAGAGTGGCAGAAGAAACAATCGGTTGGTCATGAGATATACGTGGGAGGCGGTTTTGATGGTGATGGAAGACAGTCAGATAAGGAATGGAAATTTAAGTAGCTGACCAGCTGAGGATCACTGGATATGAAGATAGTTAAGCCTGAGAAATCAACTTTTTCAATTCTCCCATTTTTCCAGTGAAAGAACTGATGCTCTGGGAAGTTAAATGACTTGCCTGGCATTATGCTCTGAGCTTGTGCCTGTTCTTAAGACATGAGAACCTGGCGGGCCTCCCTTCTAAGCAAGGGTAAATTCAGCCACAGCCACTAGTCTCCTTAACAGTCTCGACTTGGTGAAGGGCACTTGAACATGTGACTGGACTCAGTAAATGTCTTATGCTCTGCTTTCCCCTTCTTGTGATTTTAAAATTCTTTTCTCCCCTAAAAAATATAAAAAACTATTGTTGAATCAAATTACATGGGACACTGCACTACCACAACCATGGATTCATGTCTTCATTTAACAGAATTAAAAAGCTTTGATTTGTCCAAAATTGTATTGTAGAGAACTGAATGAATACTAGGCTAATGAACAGCAATTATATGAAGAATTTTATGATATGCCACACTCATCTTGGAATAGCTAAGAATCCTATGTATAAAGTTGGATGAAATGGCATCAAGATATATTTGAATATATTTAACATATATATAAAAAGTTGAACCTGAGTGAAGTCTGAAAATATATTTTGTTTCTTCTAGGTTGTGCATTTCCTGCCTCAGAATTACACGGATGCATCCAGCACGCACTCAAGGAAAGGTGGCCGTGGATATCAAGAGCTAGGGAATCCTTAGGAAAAAGGGCAGGGGTTGGGGGTGGAATATTCATCAGAAAGTTGGTCTTTTGGATAATGTAGAAAACCTAATAATTATTTAAAAGGCATTTTCCTAAATGTGAGCTTGTTAGGCAATGAACATTTTTAAAAATTGTTCTCTTCTAATTGCATAGATATGTTGAATGAGGGTCTATTGATTTGCCTGATATTGACTTCAACAAAAGCACAGAGCTATAAATTACCTTTTCCTAGACTGTTAAAATAGTCATATATGGTACTGAGAAAACTAGGCAGAATGAAGATGATTCAGTGGGTCTTGGTGGTGCAAAGGAGACATTTTTTCTTGTACCCCTTAATTGTCAACATGAGTTAACTGAGTTTTTGGGGTGTTCAGACTCCTTTATAATAGGCTATAGTGTTTTAACACATGTACTTTACTCATTAGTATATGGAAACAAGTTCCCTATGATGAATTTCAGGGTGTATAAAAGTAGCTGGCTTCAAAATAAAAATATTTGAGTGCATATTTTATTTGAAAACTGACTTTGCTATTTTTCCTTTAAACACAGAGTAAGTAAAAAATGATAGATATAAACCTAAATTTGAACAGCCTCTTCTCACCACCAAATAAATATTCAAACAAAACAAATAAGCAAACAGAAGCAAATCAGGAACACTTCTCTGTCCAAAAGAGACAACTGGTTCATAATTTTTTTCCTTATTTCACAGCAAGAAAGAACAATTGTTCAAGTGTACATGTTAAACCTTAGGACGCACACACACAGATGTAGACAGGTTTTTTCAATTTTGTATGAACTCCATTTCTTTGAAAGATCTTGTCACGTTTTCCTTGCCCTGACCCACCATGGCAGGGGTCACACTCATAGTGTCAGATCTTTGAGGCTCAATTTCCCTGCTGTTTTTCCCCAGTCTGGGACTGGAATGTTAGTTTCTTCTGATTTAGCTTTTTCTGCAAACTCTCTCTTCGTTGATACTTATTGGGCACTGGACACTGTGCTTGATGCCAGGGTGACCATGGTGAATAAGATATGCTCCTTGGCTTCAAGGAATTTATAGTCAAATAGGGGAAAGAAAGATGACGGTGAAATTGTCATAGAGGGCACCAAACACTATTTCGAGCACAGAATAAAGAATACCTTATCCTGCCTAAAAGAAAGTAGATAACAAATGAGAGAGAGAGAGAAAGAGAGCTTCCTATGAGAATTCTCTCTCCAGTGTCAATCGCATGCTGCCACCTGCCTGCCACAGGGAGGAATTCGACCCAGAATACACAGTTGATGTATTTATCTACCATGCTCCCTCTCCAGGTTTGTTCCTCACCCCTCTCCACCATATCTTCATCACCACCACACCACCACCTGCAAAATTTCTGGTATCCAGAGTCCCTCCAGAGGGCTTCTTTTCAAATTTGGTTTGTTTATCAGAGAAGGTGGACAGCTCTTTAGGCAGCACTCAAAGACACTCTTTCTCCTCGCCTCAACCTAACTGCTAAGTCAGCCGTCCATATGTTTTCTTTCAAGTAGCAACGCCCCTCCAGCCTGAGCCAAAGGAGAGTGGCGTCCACCTTGAGGTAAGAGGATGTACTGAAATAACATTTGTATAGCAGTTATCATTATATCTGACACATGGAAGATGCTCAGTTAACTTGAGTTTTTTTCTCTATTTTCTTCCCTTCTATTTTGATTTCGATCCCCCAAGACTAAAATAAATGTTAACCCGAATACACCTCTGGGACTTTGAACCTGATTGTTCTCATCAAATCTTCTATTGCTTCAAGAAAGTCTGTAGAACTCTCTAAACAGGGAGTCTCGGACTGTGTAAGAAACTTGCTTTCCCTTTGTTGCGGAGAAAGATGTTAGCATTAATGGCCTTTTTCAGATTCTACACCGTTTACTGACACCTTGTGGTGATAATGAGGAACAATTTTGCCCTCCAGATAATCAGAAAACACAAACTGTGGGGCTAATTGTATCTTCCTGGAGAATTTTCTGGAAGCAGCTAACTTGACCATAGGAAATCACACCTGCAACCTTTGTCCTTCACAGTGTCTCCACATGTCATCAGTAGGGGTAATTAATAATAAATGATTATTTATTATTTACATCTGCAAAAAATATGTACCACACTATAACTATCAGAGAGCTGGAATGGCTATATTCATATCAAATAAAATATACTTTAAAATAAGAAATCTTACTAGAGAGAAAGAAGAACATTTTTGTAATGATAAAACTGCAGGAAGATACAATTGTAGTAAATGTGACCTAACAGTGAAGCCCCAAATATATGAAACAAGAATGATAGAATTGAAAGAATTTGAAAATTCACCAGTAATAGATGAATCTTAACCTATTCTTATTTATTCATAAAAAAAACTAGACAGAAAATCAAGAAAGAAATAAAAGACTTAACCCTCTCAACCACTTTATATATATATATATATATATGTGTGTGTGTGTGTGTATGTATGCGTATATATATATATATATATATATATTTATTTATTTATCACTCCACCTACAGACTGCCGAACACCCAAACTTTTCAAGTGTGCATATGGAACATTATCAAGCACAGACCATGTTGTAAGCTGAATTTTAAGATGACTTCTAATGATCCTCGCCTTTGTGTAATTTCCTTCCAGAATTTGGGTGAAACTTGTGAAAATCATGAAATATCACTCCCAGTATTATGCTATGTCATATGGCAAAGGGACTTTCAAAGATACAGTTATGGTTACCAGCAAGTTAACTTTGGGTTAATCAAAAGGAGATTATCTGGGCAGCCTGACCTAATCACAGGAGCCCTTTGAATCTGGGTCTAGAAGTCAGAGACAGAGGGACTCAGAGAAGCGGCAGAGACATTCTCCTACTGTCCACAAAGAGTCAGTTGCCATCTTGTAGACAAGGCTATGCGACAGGGAAAGCAGAGGGCCTCTAAGAGGCTCCCAGTTGACAGACAACAAGAAATTTGAAATTAATTCTCAGAGTTGCAATGGACTGAATGCTGCAAATATCCTGAATGAGCTAGAAAGAGGACCCCATGCCCAAGATGATATTGCAGCCCTGGCCGACACTTGATTTCAGCCCTGTGAGACCATGAGCAGAGAACCCATTCACTCCAGACCCAAGGAAACTGTGAGATAATAAATTTGGATTGTAATAAGCCTCTAAGTAGATAATTTATTTGTTATAAAGCAATAGAAAACTAATACAGATCCTATGCTAGGTCTTAATACAAGACATCCAATCAACTCAAAAAGATTTTAAGTAATACTAAGTATATTATCTGAACAAAATAGAATTACATGGGAAATCAATAGCAGAAATAAATTTGGGAAACTCCCAAATACATAGAAGTTAAAAATCACTCACATCTCAATTAACCATGGATAAAAAAAAAATCACAAGGGGAATTAGAAAATATTTTGAACTGAATGAGGAAGAAAATATTACATACCCAAATTTATGGGATACAGTTAAAGTAGGACTTCTGGTCTCAAAAAAATAACCTAAGTAAGCTCCCTCCTTACAAAAGTAGAAAAAGAAGAGTGAACTAAATCTAAAGTAAGCAAAAATATGGAAATAATTAGGATTATACTGGAAATCAAAGAAATGAATAACAGAAAAATAATAGAGAAAAATAAATAAAGCCAAAAGTTGGTTATTTGAAAATATCAACAAAATTGACAAATTCTAGTTGTACTGAAAGAAAATAAAAGAGAAGACACCCATTACCAAAATCAGTTATGGAGGAGAAGATATTACTAGCAACTCTAAGGAAATTAAAAGGATTATAAAGGAATATAATGTACAATTTTACACCAACAATTTATATAAATAGATGAAATTAAAAAAATAAAAAAGATTTAAATCATCAAAAATGACACAAGAATTAGAAAATCTGAATAGATCTATAACAAGTAAAAAAATTGAAATAGTATTCAAAAATCTTCTCAGCAAGTAAAGCTGAGGCCCAGATAGTTTTACTGGAGAATTCTATTAAATATTAAAAAAGTAGTACTAATCTTTTACAAAGTTGTTCACAAAAGAGAGAAGGAAGGGGACACTCTCAATTCACTCTATGAGACTACTATCTTGATATCAAAATCAGACAAAGACCTTTGAAGAAAAGAAAGCTACAAAAAATAAAGCCCATAATTGGCATTTTATGTCCTCCTGAGTCACAAGAGTGAAGCCATAAAAGATGCCCATTCTGGTGCTGCCTCTTTTATTACAGTGCCATTCATAATGTGGGTAAGGAACATCCAATTTGAAATCTTGTTTCTATCTTCATATAGCCAGTCTGATACTGCCAGCAACTGAAGGATTTCTGTGGCTTCAATAAGATTTGACCATCTGTATCACAAAGGAGGAGCAGCAGGGCATTTGCCTTTTCCTGGGTACATATGAGTCACTCCTTCATTAATCCATTCTGATAAATCCTAAGGAGTTATTTTTAATATTTTAACAGGTACCTGTATAGCCAATTTATCAATTATAGTTGTCCAGATTCCTTTGGTTGGACCTCTACCTGCAATCCAGAAAGGGTAAAGTTCACCGTTGCTTTTGCTAAGTGAGAGCAGAGAAAACAAATTTTTAGCTGAACTGCTACCTTTTTTGCAGTTCTTTATTCATCTATTTTGTTAGATTCTAAAATTGTTTCTATTCCTTCCATATTATACTGGAAAGTTTTTATTATCGGTAACTGATTCCAAAAGCTTTGCTACTTCAAACCAAAGTGGCTCAGTTACTATGCCAGTTAATACCTAGTATTAACAGTTTGTTTCCATTCCTTTTAATTTTTTCTTTTAGAATATAAACGGGGTACAGATGTTTTTCTTACATAGCTTGAGTCAGGGCTGTGTAAATGTGCCCATCACCCAAATAGTGTTCATTGTACCTGTTAGGTGGATTTTTGCCCCTCCCCTTCTTCCCTGTCCCCCTTGCTTGATTTCTAATGACTTTTACTTCCCTCTGTGCACTTGTGTGCTTATGGATTAGTTCCAATTTAGTTGAGAGTACACGTGGTATTTGTTTTTCCATTCTTGAGATACATTGCTTAGGATAATAGCCTCCAATTCCTTTCAAATTGCTACAAAAGGCATTAATTCATCCTTTTTATGGCTGAGTAGTACTCCATGGTATACATGTACCACATTTTGTTAATCCACTCATGAATCAATGGACACTTGGGTCAATTCCATATCTTTGCAATTGTGAATTATGCTGCAATAAATGTTTGGGTGCAAGTATCTTTTTGATAAAATAACTTCTTTTCCTTTGGGTAGATAACCAGTAGTGGGATTGCTGGATCAAATTGTAGGTCTACTTTTAGTTCTTTGAGAAATCCCCATACTGTTTTCGATAGAGGTTGTACTAATTTGTAGTCCCATCAACAGTGTACAAGTTTCCTTTCTTTCTGCATCCATGCCAGCATCTATTGTTTTTGGGCTTTTTAATAAAAGCCATTATAAAAGGAGTAAGGGGCTATCTCATTGTGGTTTCAATTTGTATTTCCCTGATGATTAGTGAGCAGTTTTTAATATGTTTATTGTCCATTTGTCCATCTTCTTTTGAAAAACTTCTATTCTGTTTGTGTCTTTTGTCCACTTTTTAATGGGGTTGTTTGGGGTTTTTTCTTGCTGATTTGACTGAGTTCTTTGTAGATTCTGGATATTAGGTCTTTATCAGATGTGTAGATTACAAATATTTTCTCACATCTGTAGGTTGTCTATTTACTCTGTTGATTATTTCCTTAGATGTGCAAAATCTTTTTAATTTAGCCAATTCCCATTTGTTTGTTTCTGTTGTTGTTGCAGTAATTGTCATTGTGGTCTTAGTCATAAATGCTTTGCCTAGACTGATATCCAGAAGACTTTCTCTTGCATTTTCTTATAGAATGCTTATGGTTTCATGCCTTACATTTAAGTCTTTTATCCATCTTGAATTAATTTTTGTGATGGCAAGAGATAAGGGTCCTATTTATTGGCTATCCTATTTTCTCAGCACCATTTATTGAATAATGGTGCTTGTTTTCCCCAGTGTGTGTTGTTGTCTGCTTTGTCAAAGATCAGTTGACTCTAGGTACATGATTTTACATCTGACTTCTCTATTCTGTTCCATTGGTCTATGTCTCTATTTTTGTACCAATCCTATGCTGTTTTGGTTACTATAGCCTTATGGTATAGTTTGAAGTCTGGGAATGTGATGCCTCCAGCTTTGTTCTTTCTGCTTAGGATTGCTTTGGCCACTGGGGCTCTTTTCTGGTTTCAAACAAAGTGTAGAATTATTTTTTCTAGATCTGTGAAATATGCGATTGGTATTTTGTGGGGATTGCATTGAATCTGTAAATCACTTTGGGTAGTATGGATATTTTAATAATGTTGATTCTACCAATCCAGGAGCATGATCTGTTTCTCCATTTTTTTGTGTTATCCACAATTTCTTTCCTCAGTGTTTTATAGTTCCACTTGTAGAGATCTTTCACCTTCTTGGTTAAGTATATTCCTAGATATTTTATTTTCTTTTTTGCTATTGTGAATGGTATTGAGTCTTTGATTTGATTCTCAGCTTGACTATTATTGGTATATAGAATGCTATCAAGAGCAATTCTAGGCAAAAAAAAAAACCAAAATGGGAGGTATTAATATGCCAGATATCAAACTATACTACAAAGCTGTAGTAATTAAAACAATTTGGTATTGGCACAAAAATAGGAATATTGACCAGTGGAACAGATCTGAGAATCCTGATATAAAACCATCCTCATATAGCCATCTAATCTTTGACAAAGCAGACAAAAACATACACTGGGGAAAAGAATCCCTTTTCAATAAATGGTGCTGGGAAAACTGGATAGCCACTTGTAGAAGGCTAAAGCAGGATCCACACCTTTCACCTCTCACAAAAATCAACTCATGCTGGATAACAGACTTAAATCTAAGGTATGAAACTATTAGAATTCTAGAGGAAAATGTTGGAAACACTCTCCTAGACATCAGCCTAGGCAAAGAGTTTATGAAGAAGTCCCCAAAGGCAATCACAGCAGCAACAAAAATAAATAAATGGGACATGATCAAACTACAAAGCTTCTGCACAGCCAAAGAAACAGTCATGAAAGTAAGCAGACAACCTACAGAATGGGAGAAAATTTTTGCATCCTACGCATCCGATAAGGAGCTGATAACTAGAATATACTTAGAACTCACGAAAATCAGCAAGAAAAAATAAAATAACCCTATTAAAAAGTGGGCAAAGGACTTGAACAGAAATTTTTCTAAAGAAGACGGAAGAATGACCAACAAACATATGAAAAAATGCTCAACATCTCTAATCATCAGGGAAATGCAAATCAAAACCACAATGAGATATCACTTAACTCCAGTGAGAATGACCTTTATCAAAAAGTCTCCAAATAATAAATGCTGGCATGGATGCGGAGAGAGAGAGGAACACTCCTACACTGCTGGTGGGACTGCAAACTAGTTCAACCTCTGTGGAAAGCAATATGGAGATACCTTAAAGCGATACAAGTGAATCTACCATTTGATCCAGCAAACCCATTGCTGGGCATCTGCCCAAATGATCCAATGACACTCTACAATAAAGACACCTGCACTCAAATGTTTATAGCAGCACAATTCATAATTGCAAGACTGTGGAAACAGCCCAAGTGCCCATCAATCCAAGAATGGATTAATAAAATGTGGTATATGTATACCATGGAGTACTATTCAGCTCTAAGAAACAACGGTGATATAGCACATATTATATTTTCCTGGTTAGAGCTGGAACCCATACTACTAAGTGAAGTATCCCAAGAATGGAAAAACAAGCACCACATATACTCACCATCAAATTGGTATTAACTGAGTAGCACCTAAGTGGACACATAGGTACTACAGTAATAGGGTATTGGGCAGGGGGTGGGTGGGTATATACATACATAATGAGTGAGATGTGTACCATCTGGGGGATGGTCATGCTGGAAACTCAGACTTGTGGGGGGAGGGGGGAAGGGCATTTATTGAAATCTTAAAATCTATACCCCCATAATATGCCGAAAGAAATGCTACCAATTTGTGTACATTGATTTTATATCCTGAGACTTTGCTGAATTTATTTATCAATCCCAGGAGTCTCTTATATTGTCAGTGAAAGTGACAGTTTGATCCTTCTTTCCCAATTTGGATAACTTTCATTTCTTTCTCTTGTCTGATTGCTCTGACTAGGACTTCTAATACTATGTTGAATAGACATGATGACAGTGGGCAGCTTGTTTTGTTCTAGTTCTTAGTGGAAATGCTTTCAACTTTTCCCCATTCAGTATGATGTTGGCTGTGGGTTTGTCATATATAGTTTTTATAATTTTAAGATATGTTCTTTCTATGCCTCATTTGTGGAGGGTTTTAATCATGAAAGGGTGCTGGATTGTGTCAAATGCTTTTTCTTCATCTATTGAGATGATTATATGACCTTCTTTTTGCTTCTGTTTATGTGGTGAATCACATTTATTGATTGATGTATGTTGAACCATCCTTGCATCCCTGGGATGAAGCCCACTTGGTAATGGTGGATTATTTTTTGGATGTGCTGTTGAATTATGTTTGCTAGTATTTTATTGAGGGTTTTTGAGTCATATTAATAAGGGATATTGATCGGTCTGTAGTTTTCTTTTCTGTCATGTCTTTTCCTGGCTTTGGTATCAAGGTGATACTGGCTTCATAAAATGATTTGGGAAGGATTCCCTCATTCTTAAGATATATGTTTATATAAAGACTTTACACAAATGTTCATAGCAGCTTTATTTGTAATATCCCTCAAGTTAAAACATTCCCAATGTCCATTAACAGCTAAATGAATAAACAAATTGTAATGTATGCATATAATGGAGAACTACCACTGAGAAATAAAAAGGAATGAACATAGATAATGTAATATGAATGGATCTCAATGTAATTATTCTGAGTGAAAGAAGACAGGCAAAAAAAGTACATGCTGTATGATTTCATTTATATAAAATTCAAAAATAGTAAACTAATCTATAGCAATAGAAGGTAGATCATTGGTTTCCAGGAAATAAGGATGGAAGGTAGGGAGAGGCAGAACAATTTTTGGGGGGTAATGTTTATTATCTTGATTGTGATGATGGCTCATGACTGTATACATAAGTCAAAACTTTTCAAATTAAAGCCTTCCAAAAACTTCAGTTTGTTGTATGTCAATTATACCTCAATAAAGAGGTTTTTCTTTCTTCTTCTTTTCTTTTATAAAGACATGATCAACAGGCCTGAGGACTGTTCCTCCAGAAAGCAGAGCTGGAGGATGGATAGATGACTCGGGTGCAGAAAACCCTGTTCTTCAAACAATTTTCTGCTTGCCTTTATTCTCATGAGAATCATCTTTCTTTAACAGAAATTTAGGAATCGCCTATTACCACTCATAACACTATCCTGGCATGCTCTTTCCTGGCTGAATATCCTCAAAAAGTATGGCTCCATGTCTTTCTCACATTAACAGACCCAAATTGCTCAATCATGTATTTGTAGCTTTCAGTGGTGTAGGTCATATCAGGTAACTACCCACCCATCCCCCAATCCAGGGGTGGGGATATTATCACAACTTAGGTTCCCTTGAATCACCCTTCTGCTGGTCTGAGCAGCTATTATACAAATATTAAGACTAGATGGAGGGAGTATCTCCACTGCAAGGCTTTACTCACTTGTTATGGGTCTTTGCTAAGCCCATCATTGATTCTTTCAGGGGTTGATAACTGAAAATTAACTAATCAAGTTAGTTTCTAAAGTAACTAATCAAGATTTTCCATCTCTATTTTCTAATCCTGCAATAGACAGATGCTAGACTTTTGTATACTTACGTATTTTTCTGTGTCCCTTAATGAAGACGAGGTGCTCTGTAAGGCTCTACTCTGGGGTTCTAATATGATTCGAAACACCAGATGAATATAAAAGATTATTTATATCTCTTGAGGAATTCACGTTGTTCCCCATTGAGGTATTATTTCACAACTGAAGAAATAAAGCACACTGATCTTCTTAGATATTTTTTATCTTTGAATGTTCCTCAAAACAGATCCCATTGTCAGCTTTGGTCATTGAGAAATTTGCTGTTTTACAGAGTTTAAAAGATAGAACAACAAATCAATTAAAAGTAAAACACAGCCTTAATCATAGGTTACACAGTGAGTTATACCTTGTTTTATTAATTTTATGTTTAAATTAGGAAATGTTTTCAACATCAAATTACTACATAATAAATAAAAATAGCTAAATTTTTTAGCTATTTTTCTTTCTGATATAGTAATTCTTGACTTCAAACTGTACTATAAAGGAATAATAGTTAAATCTTCCTGGTACTGGCACAAGAACAGAAGCATCGATATCTGGAATAGAACTGAGATTCCAGAGATGAAACCATCTGTATACAGTAACCTAATCTTTGATAAAGCAGACAAAAATATACTTTGGGGAAAAGATTCTCTCTTCAATAAATAGTGCTGGGAAAACTGGTTAGCAACATGCAGAAGAGCAAATCAGGATCCCAACTTCACACCTCTCACAAAAATTCACTCAAGATGGATAACAGATCTAAACCTAAGGCATGAAACTTTAAGATTCCTAGAAGAAGATGTTGGGAATACTCTATCAGATATTGGGCTAGGCAAAGAATTCATGAGGAAGACCCCCAAGGCAATCACTGGTGCATCAAAAATAAACAAATGGGATCTCATCGAATTAAAAAGTTTCTGCACTGCCAATGAAACGATCATTAGAGCAAATAGACAACCCACAGAGCAGGAAAAAATATTCACTCTCTACACTTCCACTAAAGATCTAATAACAAGAATCTACCTAGAACTTAAAAGAATAAACAAGAAAAAATCAAACAACCCCATCAAGAAATGGGCAGTGGAAATGAACAGAAACTTCTCCAAAGAAGACAGAATAATGGCCTGCAAACATACAAAAAAATGTTCAACATCTCTAATCATTAGAGAAATGCAAATCAAAAGCACAATGAGATACCACCTAACCCCAGTGAGAATGGCCTGTATCAAGAAATCCCAAAACAACAAATGCTAGCAAGGATGTGGAGAGACAGGAACACTCTTACACTGCTGGTGGGACTGCAAATTAGTGCAACCTTTGTGGAAAAGAATTTGGAGATACCTCAAACAGCTAGAAATAGAAATATCATTCGACCCAGCAGTAGCATTGTTGGGCATCTACCCAAAAGAACATAAGTCTCTCTATTATAAAGACATCTGCACCCGAATGTTTATGGCAGCACAGTTCACTATTGCACGATCATGGAAACTACCCAAGTGCCCATCAATTCATGAGTGGACAACTAAAATGTGGTATATGCTTACAATGGAATATTACTCAATCCTAAGAAACGACAGTGAGCTAGCACCGTTTATGCTATCCTGGACGAAGCTTAAGCCCGTAATACAAAGCGAGATGACACAAGATCTGGAAAATGGGCTACACATCTACTCGCCATCAAATTAGTACTGACTGATTAAAACTATGGTGCTCAAAAAACAGTAGTGTTCAACAAGGATTTGGGGTGGGAGACCCACATCTTAAGGAAGTGGTGAGCATTGTTGGGGGGAAGGGATTACCTCTATCCCTTTTTAGGGAGAGGTAAACATATACATTGTAACCAAAATGTCTGAAAAAAATCTATAATCGGGAAGTGGGCAGGGGTAAGGGGGTAGGAGGGGAAGGGTATGTACTTACAAGGTTGGTGCAGTGCGCACCACCTGGAGGCTGGACACGCTAGAAGCTCTGGCATAGCAGGGTGGGGGAGGGGGGCAGGGGCAAGATATGTAACCCTAACAATATCTGTACCCCCATAATATGAAGTAATAAAAAAAAGAAATAAAAATAAATGGTCTATTTCTGAAAAATTAGCATTCTGGAGATCAAATGGGTTCCTTAAGGAATAATGACTGATATAATTGAGAGCTTAATATGTGCAAAAAATTGTTCTAAGCACTTTAAATCCAGTAACCTATTTAATCCTTACTTATGTTTGAATTAGGTCCTGCTATCATCATTTTACCAAATAGGATAATGATCCCTGGAGAAGTTAAGTGCCTTGCACAAGATACACAGGAAGTAAAGGGTAGCATGATTGAGGTTGATATAGATGGTGAACTAGACCTATGGAGAGATGATGGCTTAAACACAATAGAGAGCAGGAGCTGGCTCTCTGCTGTCTCTTCTTAAACAGACACTAAGGATACTAATCCTATCAGATCAAGACACCACCTTGATGATGTCTTTAAACTTAATTACCTTTTTATAGGCTCTATTGCCAAATAGTCACATTGGGGTTAGGGCTTCAACATATGAATTTGGGATGGGGGGTGGGCACAATTTAGTCCATAATAACATCTTTCTCCCTGACCAAGTCTTATCTTCTGATATGGTGCTGTTTATACCATCCTAGGACCTAAGTCATTAGCTCAGGCTACAGAAAATTTGCTCTAGTTCTTTTGAAATAGATTTTTGGCTTTGTTGTTGTTGTTGTAGAGCAGAGGAACTGAATGAAATTTTAAGCCCTGGGTAATTTTAAGGTTAATGTAGTAGTTCCTAATTCTTTTACTACATATGTTTTAAGGTTTATTAATATAAACCCCTTATTGTTATCATGCTATATGATCTGCGGGTTCTGCCTTATAAAGAAGTCTTTTGTATACATACATAATGAGTGAGATGTGCACCATCAGGAAGATGGTAACGCTGGAAGCTCAGACTTGTGGGGGGAGGGGGGGCACTTTTTGAAACCTTAAAATTTGTACCCCCATAATATGCTGAAATTAAAAAAAATAATAATAAAATAAAAAAGAAGCCTTTTCTGCCTCTTTTCAACAGGCATTTTCAATTCTGTGCCATAACAAATGCTTCCATTTATCTAACTAGGGACTATCTGAGACCCATGAAACCTGCTTACTTGGATGATATCATCCTGATTGCATCATTTGTTTCAGCTGGAGAATCACCCTTAGGAATCCCTAAACGAAAACACCTGTTCAGTGCTTAGCTCAAGGGCCTAATGAGTTCCTGGTTCTTCTGCTATGACTTCTTTAGTATATTGTCTGTCTTATCTCTTAAAATGCCCTGGCTTTGGGTAGCATTTCCTCCCTATATTTCTTTCTACAATGGTAAGTGCTGTTGTGTGTTCATATCTAAATTCATCTCCTTTTTACTAACACTCAACCATATTTGTAGCAATTTTGCAGCTTCTCGAGCTGGGTCATTCCTTCTCTTCTCTGAGATGTTCAGGCTAAGACAGTATGTAAAAGACTACTATGGGAACATCTTGTCAGTTCTGTTTCTGTGGAGAATTTTTCCATTCAGACTAATGTGCACAACCCTGTCTTTACAGAAATAACTATTCACCTAGGGACTATGCTATTGTGAGCTAAGCGACCATCAAAGCAGAAACCCTACATGGCCTCTCTACAGGACAGGGAGAGATGAAATTCAGTCTTTGGAAAGAAACAAACTTAGTGGGGAAAAGCAACTCTCCACCACACCACACCCCATGACATCCTTGTTTTGTAGATAGGGAAATTCAAATTTTGCAAAGATCAGATCTGTTGCTACACGTCATACCACTAACAAGTAGCTTGATTATAATTTAAACTCAAGCCTATCTATTGGAGAAAATGTATCAGCCTGCTATTCTTTACAAAGCAACACAACTTTTTCATGGGAAGAAAAGCTTTCTTTTATGCACCTTATGCAAATGAGGTGTGACATGATGGATATAAGTAGCATTACAAATACCTACATTTATTCTAATAAAAATAATGATCTGGTGGCTTAGAGAAAAAGACTGCTATAACTAGATTACCTGAAGAAAATACCCCCCCAACAAAATAATGAGAAAATCTCCAATGTAAATTAAACATTGTTTGGGTCTAATTATTGTTTTCAGAATAATAATAATAATTTTTATTTATAATAATATGTAATTATACAATATCAATAATTATAGTATAATATAATAATAAAAATATTATTATCAAATCTCCTTGGTTTGAGCATCTCCCTGTACTGATAGACCATGTGCATCATTACTCTTCTTCCTTTGACCTGACATGTTCCTCCTTAGTCCACTGAGGGCTCCCAGTCCTCACTTCAGAGTAGACCCTTGGGGTTGGACTGCCTCAGGAAACTCTATGGCAGGTGTTGACTGCTGACCCCCACCCCACCAGGCTATTATTTTTATTTTTACTGCTATAGAAAAGTGCTTTCACTTCTACAGTCTTTCCAAATGTAAAGAGGTGGAAGCAATGTGGCAAAGGCAATCCTAGGAAACATATGATGGAGAAAGGTCCAACCAGAATTAACTCTACCTTCTATTGGAGATCATGTATGTCAGCCCTTTGAAACTGCCTGGGTTCTGGCCTCTATTAAAACATTTTCCTGGGGTCGCATGGGTGTTACTAGGTGGAACATCTGTATTGGGTGTGGTGCATGCTGATTTCTGATGCCCTTCTAAACTGAGATCCCAAGGATTCTATGGTCACCAGTGACACCTGATGGTACTGTTAACTTAAGGCTCCTTAATAAACATAGGTAGAAGAAATTTTGTGTTGATTCTGTAAATGTGGCAACTTTTAGCTTTAAGAACGTAAAAGGGCTTTGGTGAAGACACATGAATGCTAACCTTGTTTCAGAGGGCGATTCTCCCCTTTCTTCTAGCACTGATGTCTGTCTGAGTGAGGAAGACAGAGTCTCATGGAAGGACAAGGCAGAATTAGGACTCATTTCAAGATTAATTACTGGTATGCTTTCGACTATTCATATCCACAAGGGTATAGCCAGAGTAGAAGTGGTAGGTGATGGGCAAAGGTCTCCAAGCATACTCCCTTTGGGATGGCTGTGACGTGAGCACCGGGTTCCTTTCTCCTAGAGAAGAAAAGTCAACCCCAAACTCCGGTGAAACTTGTCTTTCTCTTTCCCCCGGAGTCAGCCTGTCCTGATCAACTACTCACCCCATAGGTGTGGGGACTGCAGGAGGGTGAAATGGCAACGTGTGTATGTGTGTGTGTGTGTGAGAGAGAGAGAGAGAGAGAGAGAGAGAGAGAGAGAGAGAGAAACAGGCACGGAATCCTCCTCTGAAATTATCTGAGACACCAACTTTGCCCACCTAGGAAAGGGCAACATTTCTTATGATTTCCATGAATTTAGTGAATAAGGAATTGTCGTTCTGATCCAACTGTATACGCACCCAAATGACAAATGTTTATCTAATTGTAGGGTTGGTTTCCTGTGGTAAAACCTCATGATTGATTTTACCCCCAGGCCTGTTATTGTGAAACTAGGACAGGCACTTTCATCTGGTTTGGGGCTATGCTCATATCCTTCTCACATTTCACATAGAACAGAATATCTGATGTGTAAACTGGTTGTCTGCTTCCCAAATTTCTTCCCTGGGCACAAGCACACTGTGTTTCTAAGGTTAGAGTTATCTGTCAGGCTTGTTCCACAGTCCGAGCCCTAACCTTCAAGGCCATCAGCCAGGAATAGAGTACCTGCTGCACAGATACAAGGATAGAAAAAAATTCTCCTAGGCAGGGAATGGAGACTCTACCTTTGTACCAAAGAAACTTCCTATCCAGACTCTTTCTAGCATACAGTCTGGGCACCCTCCAAGTATTGAGTGATAATTGTGCTGTACCTATGGATAAATATTCTAGGGGTATGCATTGGTCAAAAGTCCTAGTATACAAGGTACCTCCAGAAAGTATCCAGCCATGTCGTATGAAAAGAGAGACATTTATTGAAGATAATACAAGAAACGTTGTACATAGGACAATGATGCTTCCATCCTCTTCAAAGGAGGCACTTTGGGACCTCACACAGTTATTCCAGCATCTCTTAACTTAACCTGTACACATCCAACATTCTCATGTGTTCTTCCTGTTGCAGGCCTTCCAGAATGTGGATCACTTTCAACAGATTCTCGACCATCTTTGAAGCATTTATGCCACACTTTTATTTGTGCTGCACTCATTGCATCATCCCCCAAAATCTTCTGAACCATCCAAAGAAAACCTAAAGACAAAATAGCTTCACTGGTGAACTCCAACAAACTTTTAAAGAATAATCAACACTGCTCTTTCTCAAACTCTTTTTTGAGAGGAGGGAAAACTTCCCAATTCTTTTTAAGAGGTCGGAATTACCCTGATACCAAAGTCAGACAGATACTACCAAAAAAGAAAGAAAGAAAGAAAGAAAGAAAGAAAGAAAGAAAGAAAGAAAGAAAGAAAGAAAGAAAGAAAGAAAGAAAGAAAGAAAAAACTACACACCACTATCTCTCATGAATAGTGATCCAAGTCTCTCCATCTCTCGCTATATATAAACATATATATAAGGTAATGTTAAAATAAAGTTTATATTCCTCCTATATTACTTTTAAAAACTTATATTTTATAGTTTTCTGCTTCATACTTTCCCAAAATGATTCTAGAATAAGATGATTTAATAAATATTATGTAGATTCCAGAGTGGGAATGAAGTAAGCAAGAACTCTGGAAGACCTACTTGCCCTTTGGTTAGTTTTAAGATGTTTTTTAAATATTATTTCAGCAAGTGCTCCAAGATGCCTAAGAGGCAGCTATTATTCTTTTATATATAGGAAAACTGAGACATAGGTCACAGAAATAGAAAGTAAGTTTGCTAGAATTACAATTTCAGCTTTCTTTTTCAAATTTAAACCTTTTATTTTTTATTTCACTTAATATAGTAAAGAACTGGCACTTGTTTAGTTAGAAAATTTTAGGACAATTACATTTTATTAAAACAGAGTGTAAGAAAAGTCTTAGGAGCTTCAGTCATGTATGCCCCCAAGTGATTGAAGTTATTTATTAGGATTGAGAATCTTTCCTCCCAACTCTGTACTGCTTAAGCCGGAAAGTTGGAGTCTGGCTGGAGCGTTCTACACAGCAGTATCGGAAAGGGTAGGTATCAGGGCACCTTGCACTTACGTCTTGTGCAGATATTAATCTCTTCATTTCCTTGGGCCAAGTGACCTCTAAAGAAGTGTGTCAGTTAATCATTTCATTGCTTCTCAACTCTGAAAGCACTTCTGTGAAAACCAACAGAATTCCTTCAAGCATTTCTCCATTAAAGTGGACACGATGGTAAGCTTTCCAGTAGCAGGTGGAAGAGAGACATTGCAGGACCAAAGGCATCCTACAGTTACTGCCAGGGGCCACAGGCTCAGAATGTGAAGATCCATTGCAACCTCACAGTCTCAATCTGGCCACCTTCTTGACATGGAACCCAGAGACCTGCATGGCCGGCCGTCTGCTAGTTCCCTTGGCAATCCTCATATAACCTGCACACAGCCTCATGTGCCTGGAGGGTCACACATGGAGCCGTCATTCTTTCTGCAGGCCCTGGGCACTCTGAAGGCCCTCTGCCCCAACTTACACCCACACTCCCACTGTGCACCTATGGCATTGATTACTGGTCACCTCTCCCTGTCCACACTCTGGCAGATTGTGTATTATTTGTCCACCAACTGCAGACCAGTTGCAGCCTGGTTAAACCAACAACTTCTCTTCTGTCAGGTAGCTGAACTATACTTTCTCCACTGAAGTCTGAACCCCTTCCAACTTTGTCCTACTTTGAGTTATCTCTCTCAGTCCTAGGACACCACATAGAGTTTTCTTAAATAGTATAATTGCCCTTTCATTCTTGTTAACAATTTATTATATTAAGTGTACCCTCTTCAACCCACTGCATGGTTTTGATTTGACTCAGACTGCTACAGATAGTAACATGATATGGTACATTAAATGGACCCCACCAAGAGAGCTTCTCCCCGACTGGAGGAGGAACCCCAGCAGAAAAGTTACATATTTCATCTTGATAGGTTACTGATTAAATTTCAAATGTTTTCTGAATATGAGGAAAAATATTTATGTCCCAAACTATGAATAAAGAGATGAAAAAAATAAAGCATAAGATTGTACAAAAAACAAGAGTTTCCACGTCTTATCGTATTGTGACTGAGAAAGGAAGAGAGGCGAGACAGATAATGTTGTTTTTCAGAGTGGTTCCTCTTTTTGGAAAAATCTACAAGGCCACATTTTCCCATGCAGGAAATGGAATTATCGTCAACACCATCACTGTGAATGTACAGAACCAACGTTGAACAACAACTGGGAGTGAAGATTTTATATTTAGTGAGCCTGTCTTCTCTCCAAGAGGCAAAGGTTGGGTCAGACATTACTTATAGGACTCTAGATCCACAAATATAGCTGAGCATTTTAACAAAGACATGGAAGAAAGATGATCTTCAACTTATAGTCTATAGTTTTTCCTTCCGCACACACTACACCCCTCAAGGTCAGCAATAGAGTCACCTCTAGTGACAGAAAGCTGCTCCTCCCTCAGATCCTGCTACGTCCTAAACTTCCCTCTTCCTGGCAAAAGCAGATATCAGTTAACCATTGATAGATGGAAGTGAATGGATATGTGGGTCAATTCCAAGCATTTAACGACCCAGATATGTGCAAAACCTGTTCCAGGATACTTTTACTTCCGATTAAATTTGACTTTCAGGTTATGTGTCTTCGTTCCAGCACAAAGTAGGTAGTAATTTTTCAGGTTCTGACCCTTGAAAGTCCCTCATATCTGACTTCTATTCTTATATCTTATTGGTGGCTTTAAAAGACATCTCAGGTTTTTTAACTGCTTTTTTCCACGTGGCAAACATGAAAAGGGCAAAAGCAGCACTGTATTCAGGGAATCCCCTTATCTGGTGAAAAATGCTCAGTTCCCTTTCTTTCAGGTGACAGGGCAGCTACTACATAGGACTACTCTGCAAAATCCCAAAGATGCTTCTGACAATACTACAGGTTCAATATATGCTCTCACTAAAATAAGAATCATTTACTAATGCATATTATTGACCTCAGCACTAAAAAATCTCATTTTCCAATTGTTGTATTTCTCAGCCATAGTTAATAAAGCACCCCACTCCTACTTCTGAAGCTGTGGCACTGATTGTATTCATTGTCGGGCTTCC
This sequence comes from Microcebus murinus, assembly GCF_040939455.1. Taxonomy (NCBI): domain Eukaryota; kingdom Metazoa; phylum Chordata; class Mammalia; order Primates; family Cheirogaleidae; genus Microcebus; species Microcebus murinus. The sequence continues at coordinate 15,338,979 of NC_134107.1, forward strand.
TCAAAGCTGGATGAGAACAAAAAAGCATCAAATTCTGTTCTCCGCTAATTTCTTCCTAGTGTGTCAGAGTGACAAATGGAAAGCCACACATTTGAGGTATTTGAACTTTCAACTGGGAGATCTTCCATCTCTAGTGCTGAAGGTAGAGGTTATGCTTTCAGCTATACTGTTGGGCTTTTTAGTGACAGATGCAAGAGGCATGAAGCCCAAGATCAGAGTGTCATAGGACAGTGAAATTTGACTGAGCCACAATGCTCTGATGAGGCCATGTCTCACCAGCTAAGCTAGGGTTACTCAAATGGCCAGAGAGATATATTAAAAAACTCTCTGTGTCTCCCACTGAACTTTACTAATTGAGCCACACACTTACAGTTCTGATATCCAAGGGGAATACCTACCAGACCGATGATCAATTTTCTTTCAGCAGCAGTGGGTAGCGCTACGGATATAAAGAACTGGGCAAAGAAAAAATATACCTGAGGCCTGGAGACCATCCCATTTACATTAGTTTGCTGGGACTCCACAACAAAATACCACAGACTAAGTGGCTTCACCAACAGAAATTTATTTTCTCACAGTTCTGGAGCACACAAGCCTGAGATCAAAGTGTCAGCAGGATTGGTTTCTTCTGAGGGCCATGAAGGAAGGATCTGTTCCAGGCCTCTCTTCTTGACTGATAAAAGGCCATTTTCTGTCTGTGTCTTCACATGCTGTGTCTGTACAACATGTCTGTGTCCTAATCTCCTCATCTCATAAGAACATCACTCATTGGATTAAGGTCCACTCTAATAATTTCATTTTAATTACCTCTTTAAAGACCCTATCTTTGAATATGTTCCATTCTGAATATGTTACATTCAGGGGTTAAGATTCAACATATGAATTTTGGCTCCCCATGATTCAGTATATAACACCACTGGAAGCAAAAGTCCTCATTCTGTAACAAAACCCTAAGAGAATCAAGTGTGTATTCACCACATCCAGAGAACTGCATCCTCCCTTTGGAGAGGAATTCTAAAAGAAGTAGACACCTTCCACCTGTTATAAATTCTAGTAGAAGGATATAAGGTACCAGGCAATGCCAAAGACCTGGAAATAGCTGATTCCAGGGGCTGATAGACACATTTGTTCTTGGGTCTAGGTTTTTTTGAAAAACTTATGTGAGATAATTACATAGAACTATACCACCAATTAACACTCCATGTTTTCTATCTTAAGAACAAATGAACAATCACTTGGGAGATAGGATTCATTTATTACACACCTCCCATGGCTAAGAGAGGCAGTAAAGACAAGTAGGAAGAACACAAAAGTCAAGCTGGCCTGGGTTTAAATCCTATTATAGCTCTATAATCTACTGGCTAAGTGGCTTTGGGCAAATTTGGTCTTATTCTTGCTGTGTAAAGAAGCTTACAGCTTTAAAAAGAAGAAGTATTGCTTACCTCAAAATTTTGTGTGATGGATTAAAATGAAATAACACAAGTTAAACTTGCAGCAAAAGGATAGAGACATAATAGAAATTCAATTAATTTTGACCTTATTCTCTTCCTTACTCTCCCATAAGATTTAGAATTCTAGTTCAACTTTTTAAATTGTTGATTTCCCTTGGCACTTTCCCATGCTACGAGGTACTCTTCCTCTAAGTTCTAACAGCATCCTCTATTGCACACATGGATCTTTCTCCCTATTTGAACATGCACTCCTGAAGGGCAAGATTCATAGCATATTCACATCTTCTATTCTGTGTCCCAGCAAAATGTCTGAAATCAGGGCATCATCTCTTATTTAGATCTATTGCCATATTCATAGCATCTTGCTAGATAAAATATCAATTTATTTACTAATGGAAAAACATGGAGGCACAATTGTCTATGATGGGACAATTGTCTCTTTAAAAAAAAGAAAGTCATTGAAAAATACCATACCATGTGAGCAAAATGCCATACTATGTATTATAAGAAACCATTCCTAACGCTTTCGCATAGACTAATTGTCAGCCCTCCTTCTGCCTAGCCTACATCTATCCCCAGTACAGGCCAGATTCCAATCCAAAAGTGTTTTATGGGAACCCCAGAGAACAAGAACAGGAAATGAGTTCTTCTGTCTGGCACCAAAAATTGACTTTGGCTTTCTCTATGCCTTGCATTTGTTACAGATTGAGGTTTTTGTTCTGTGTTTTTCCACCAGTTTGTTCCTTGTAGGCAGACATGATGGGTTAAGATTGTTCTCATTGATGAAGAAAGTTGATATGTTTTTGAAGGTTTCCCAAAACCCACCTGATAGCCTTTTCCCCATAGCCTATCACCACCTACGTCTCTGCCATTTTAAGACCAAGACAACATCATCTTGTAATATATATCTCTTGCAGTTCAATTTACCTGGGAATATTCTACATGAAAGCTACTAATAATTGTCTTTTCTAATCTCTCTTGGGGTCTTAAACCCACTGTCTCCAAGCAGAATTAAGGGATAGGTGGATATTGTCAAAGGCTCCTGAGAAGTTGGGACAGTGTCTCTTTTCCCAATTTCAAATTCGGGATTAGGCATCAATATATATGAATAAAAAAATATGTTCCATTCACCATTCCAGGAACTTGGCTACATGATCTTTGAGCATACACAATATATTTAAAGTAGTTATACATAATATCTCCGTTTAAGAAATAAAGGAAAAATAAAACTAAGGTAAAATAAAATGGTTGCCCAAGATCATAGAGCTAATATCTAACGTCACTACTACACTTTACTTCTGGGTATATTATATTCCAAAGTTTACATTCTAAACAATCCATGCTCCCCAATTTTGTTCAACAAAGCTCTATGCAGAGATTCCTAGATAGAAGCTGTTTAGAAACAAACATTGCCCCACTTTACTGTTTGTAGAGTGAACAGATGTTTTCCAGCGGAGGGAAATACTCATGTAACATGGATGGCTACTGTGAATGGGCTCTCACACTCTTGAATATATAAATCTACCCTGACACTCTAAATCAAATGGCAATTATGAATATATACCCAGTTTTATCAGTTGTTTTCATAGGCAGATCCACACCTCATATGTTGGGAATTATTTGGGAAATATTATTTCTAAGACGATTTTTAGAAAAAGGCTTTAGATTAACTTTTGTCAGGGAGATCCAGAATAAATATTATTGTTCCAGGTGTCCTGCTGGACCGTGTAACTGTTTACTCAAAGTGGAGAGTTGTTTCTTTGAAAATATGTGCATCAAACAGCTCTGATGGCTGCCGCTATCCTAAACCACAAACTCAGCAATTATGATTACCAAAAGTCCTAAATATCAAAAATCACAGAATATGAAAACAGAAAGATCTGTTGGGAACCTTTTGCTCCAAATTGCTCATTTTCAGATGGAGAACCTGAGGTCCATGGGAGAAATGACTTTCTCAAGTTCACATAGCATAGCAAATAAATTAAAGTCAAGACTAACTTATGAAATGTGACTCTGCCTCTAGTTTCAACTCTACTTCATCATTTTTTGACAAGAGGAGGCTGGTGATTGTTCCTATAGTCTGTTTTCTGTCTGTGGGGCTGCTTTGTAGAGCATCCTATTTGACAAAGGGTTGATGAAAAGGAAGACTCCAGAAACTGTTCTTGGTCCCTGGCATCATTTAATTGATGCTTTTTGTCCCCATTATTCTTGAACAGTCCCTCATATGTAAACACAAACACAGGCAGGAAAACCAAGTTAGATGATTCCAATTTATTGTACAAATACTGATCATTGAAAATACATAAGGATCACAAGCACACTAATAATGATACTATGCTGCATCATTGGATAGATTAGCTATGGTGCAAGAAATTAAGGCTGAATGCATAGTGTGCATTCGGTGGTCTTCATGAAGATGATCTTTAAGTTGAAATTTAGAACGATAATGTGGAGCAATGACGGTGTGAAGAGCACATCAGCTGTGTGCTCTGTGTGTGCCTGAGGTGGGCGCGTGATAGAAGGCAGGCAGAGGTGGGACGACATTTCTTAGAACGTTCTTGAGGAAAAATTCAAAAAATTGTGTGATGTACATAGTAAATATATAGTCAATGCTGTGGTTAAAATAGAAATTGAGTTGAATAAAAAGAGGTGTAATATACCATACAACTGTAAAGACAGACTGGATCCACTTCCAGAGGTCCCAGTAGGCCAACTTTAGGAATCTGGAAATGAATATATATGTTATGGAAGTGATATGACTAACTATGGATGACCAAGAATGGAGATGCAGCTTAGCAAACCACACAGTAAAAGGTTATGTTCTTTTTATTCTGCTGTCAAATTTGGAGGAACGAAATTTTATTTTAGAAAACTAAAAATGGAAAACCTGAGGTCCTGAAGTTAAAGCATAATATGTCTCTAAATCACTTCTTGTATGATCGGTGTTTTCACTTTCATAGTCTAGGGAAATTAACATCTACCTGTCACCTTTTAATTTTGGCATCCTAAATACATGAAATGTAACTAATTATTTTATTGACTAATTGTGACTAATACCTCCAAGCTGATTTTTCAGTCCTCCCAACTGGGCTCTGCTACTTAGGCATGAAATATTTTTTTCCTTCTCTTAAAAACAGCAACAAAATCATTTTGCCGAGGTTGATTTTTATTCACTACTTTTTATTCACAGTCTACTGTCGTATTTCTCACATATACCCTGTTTCTCTCTCTCTAAATGCCATTGCGAATATTTCATTCATTTACTCATCACTGTACCCATGTATGGAATTCCTCTGCCCCTGAGCATTTGTTCACTGTTGCTATTTTCCTTGCCTCATCTCCACGCCTTACCTGGAGTTGATTTATCACTGTGGACTCTTCTCTTGCCCAAGCTGACACTTTCTGTGTGGTTAATTATTTTCACTTTTCTAATCTTTCTCTGCTTTAGGCTACTTGCTGTCTACTGTTTCACAATCCCCTTTTCTAACTAATGCTTGTGGCTGCCATTCTAGATGTTATCTTTACTTTTTCCCTCTGATTATAGACATGTGAGGTTTAACATCTATCTCAAAGTAATTCTCTCAGAGTGCTAACTCGCTTCATTTAATAATGATCTCTCTTGTAATGACACTAAAGCTCTGTCACCAAATTTTATCTTTATCAGAACTCTGTAGTAGCTGCCATTGGGCCCTCTCCTATTGCATTTCCCTTTGTCTCCTCAAAATGAAAGCCTAAGACGGAGCTTAATTTAGGTCTCTCTGTAGTCTTATTCCACCATTCATATTTCTGACATTCTATTATTTTTTCAACATTACCAGGTGTTTTCCTTTGATCATATGCTCAAACACTTAATGTATTAGCCAACCAATTGCTTGTCTAACTTTATCCTTTAACTTACTAACAAAATCTACCAACTACTCTTTTTCTACATGTTTTAGATATGACCATTTTTCTTATTCTTATTGACTTCATTTCACCTGAGGTTTTTATTAATTTATTCCTCTTTCATCACATTTAATGTTTCATTAAATGATCTCTCCATGTATAGTTTCCTTGTTTTTACCCACCTATATCACTAGATAATGGGTAACTTAATGAAACTCCCCACTACCTACACATCAATCTGCAAACGTTATTGAACAATACCATGCCAGTAAATTTGTAAGTGATTCAGGCAATATACAGATTTTTATAAAACGTTGTGTCTTTGCAAAAATATATTATCATTGAGGGGTTGTAAAATATTTACATATAGAAAGTTATATATAGTGTAAGATATATATATGTGCATGCAGGTGAGTGTGGGCAGGTGGGTGCATATTATGCCCAACTGTAGCTATATTGTAAACTCTAAAAAGAACTAAGAACCAAATATTATTAAACTATCAAAGTTTAAGTCAACTCTCAACGAGGCTTCTTCTTGTTTTCATTATGTGCACAGTTGTAGACACAGTAAAATCTTACTTATTATATGTTTCCAGAAAGGATAGGTGTGAGATCATAATATAAAGCAAGAAAAACAGGAGTCCGAAATTGAAAAAAATAGGAATCTATCATATCTACAAATTGGGAGGAGCATATTTAAGTGAACAGAAGCAACGAAAACAAAACATTGTCATCTGGGAATAAATCTAATGTAAGATTGGCAGGAAATTGTGGAGAGAACAGAAATGCTTCCAGTAACCCCTTAAACAAAGACCTTGGCTTTCTGGCCCCTTGGCTGTGAATCTGAATGTTCTGGACACATGATCCTTATGAATCATTAGGAGAAGATTCTTCCACTGTCTCTTCCAACACACTGTATATAGGTGAATATATGTTTAATTCTTCATAAAGACGATCATCTGGAACCTGATAAGGCAAAAATCATTCTATATCAACCACCAAGAAATTTTCCATCACTAGAAGTCTTGTTTGAGGAGCTTATCTCAGCTTCTTGTGTCTTTCTGAATCTCACACTCTCTCCCATTACACTCCAACCATTCCCTCCATCTCCAGAAAACTAGACTGGCTGTCCAAGAGGGCCCAAAAAAATTATAACAGTTGATGAAAACTTGGTGAGATTATTCTTCAGTATATTTGCTGCCATTGTCTTTGGAGAAGAGTGATTTAAAAAGGTGTCCAGACTTGAATGCTTCAGGAATGTGGACAGATGGAGAGAGTGTTTCACTCATCGGTGTGAGTAAGTGTGTGTGTATCAAGTGCTAGTGATTCTCATCAAGGGTGTAAGGGATGGGGAGGCAAGTGGAAATGCAGTTGGTCATCATAAAATAGGAAGGAAAGAACGTTGAAGCTTTAGAACAAGTCAGAAGGGAAAAATCAAGGGGAAAAAAAGGGAGAGAGCAGGAACAAATATACAAATCTATTCTGGGACAGAAAACAAGGCCAGATACCTGTGTAGTTCCACCACATGCTGCCTGCTCATTCATCTCTCATACTCAACACATTTCAGGGCATCTGCATTTTAGACAATTACAAAGATCCCCTTTTTCTAACTCTCAGTCAGAAGGATTTATTATGACATTTGTGCTACCAATGAGTGTAAAATGTGATTTAAACCATGAGATTTGGAAACCAAAATAATGAAACTTGGAGAAACAGTTTTCTGTAAGAAATGTTCCAGGAAATCCAGGCCATATTTTTAAGGGCTAAAGCTCAAATTCATTAGCCTGCCATTTAGGATTCAGTATCAGGCCCCCACCTACCTTACTTCTTGTGAGTTCTTCTCCAACCCCATATACCGTGAGTGACACTGCACTGCAGAACCCCAGAATGGTGAGAAACAGAATCATCACCACAATTTCCTGTTGAACAACAACCAACAACAACCAAAAAGGTAATTAGAGTCATATAATAGGTACCTCAAAAGTTTATTCCTTATAGTAGCCCCTGCTTTTATCTCCCCTGCATGATCAGTCCTTCCAAATAACAAATGCTGGCGTGGATGTGGAGAGAGAGGAACACTCCTACACTGCTGGTGGGACTGCAAACTAGTTCAACCTCTGTGGAAAGCAATATGGAGATACCTTAAAGCGATACAAGTGAATCTACCATTTGATCCAGCAATCCCATTGCTGGGCATCTACCCAAAAGATCCAGTGACACTCTACAAAAAAGACACCTGCACTCGAATGTTTATAGCAGCACAACTCATAATTGCAAGGCTGTGGAAACAGCCCAAGTGCCCATCAATCCAAGAATGGATCAATAAAATGTGATATATGTATACCATGGAGTACTATTCAGCTCTAAGAAACAACGGTGATATAGCACATCTTATATTTTCCTGGTTAGAGCTGGAACCCATACTACTAAGTGAAGTATCCCAAGAATGGAAAAACAAGCACCACATATACTCACCAGCAAACTGGTATTAGCTGAGTAGCACCTAAGTGGACACATAGGTACTATAGTAACAGGGTATTAGGGAGGGGGGAGGGGAGAGGGGGATGGGTATATACATACATAATGAGTGGCATGTGCACCATCTGAGGGATGGTCATGCTGGAGATTCAGACTTGTGGGGGGAGGGGGGAAAGGGCACTTGTTGAAACCTTAAAATCTATACTCCCATAATATGCCAAAATAAAAAATAAATAAATAAAAAATAAATAAATAAAAAGTGAAAATACATGGGAAATGCAGATGGTTGCTCACAGCAGATAACTCCAACCTTGAGGAATTTGGCTGGGGCAGAGGGAGCAGGCAGCCAGCATCTCCCTGGACTGCATGAACCTACAGGGCTCTATACTTTTGTGATAGAGACTACAAAAAAAGGATAGTGATCATGGTAAAGGAAAACAGGGCTTTTTACTTAGATTAGGACCCCAAATCTTAGCCATCCCATAAGAAATACATACAGTGGAAAAAGAAGCCAGAAAGCAGTTGTCAGAGTCAAAAACCTCTTCGCAACTGTAGTCGACAAAAGACGTGCTGTTCTTTAGGTTGATGATCAGGCAGACAATTCCTATCCCCCCAGCTATACTGCTGCCAGCGTTTGCCCCCAGGCGTCCTCTCACCTGATGATAAAGAAGAGCACTCAGACCTGGGGACACGGGCAGTAAACCTACCTGGGTTTAGGGGCTGAGTGCATCCAGTAAACTCTGCATTTGTTCAGAATTTAGGTTAAAAAGAGAAATCTTGAAAACGTATTCATTGTTTAATAAGAGTATATTACTTTCTAGCTGGACTGCATTCAGGAACCACATGGATACCCATGACCTCTCCTAAAACAGTCTCCTTATAATTGAAAACAAATCCTTTTTTTGATCATGTTCATATACCTACAAGGATGATACCTGTGTGAGGACTTTTTAAAACAAGTGTCTAGGTGATTAAACACTAGACACTTGTTTTCATTGCATGTCAAATGATACAATTTATGTATCTAATGATTATATCCAACTTCTGTTGCAAAAAGGCTTCCAATCCAAAGTAGATTGAAAAAAAATTGCATATCCACATTCACTAATAATATAGGAGATGAAGACATGTCTCTCTCAAGACTCCTAAATTTCTATTATTCTTAGCTTCTCAAGGATGGATAAAGACAGAATCGCAACTCACCAGATATTTGTCCTTTGCTGCATTTTTCCTTTCAGATATAATTGACAAAATTCCAGAAATAGCAAACTGTTCAAAAGGGAGGGCGGGAAATACAGTGAGTCTCTCTTCTTCAACATTTCATCCCCATTCCCCAAATATTTTGGGTACCTATAAAGCTGTCCATTAATGTCCCTTGTGAGCCCAGTATTCCTTATTCTTATTGCCTATAGAGTGTTTCTCAAAATTAAATATATACATGAATTATGTGAGGATCTTGTTAAAATGTGGATTCATATTCATTAGGTCCTGGATGAAGCCTAAAATTCTTCATTTATACCTGGCCCCCAGGTGACACTACCCCTGACAGCCCTTGGGTCATTCCCAGAGTAGCACGGTCCAGCAGCAACTGGTACATGACTCTTTTATTCCACTGCTCTCATTCTATTATAATCGTTTTGTTTGTATGTGCATCCGCTGTATTAGACTGTCCATTCCTATAGGCAAGAATTGTGTTTGTGGCATATATCTCTCCAGGGTCTAAAAATCTATTATTAATAGACAGACATGTAGTGATCACAGAAAGGTACATGATGAAAGATTTGGTAAAAATATAAGTCCAATAGCACAAATTCAAGATAATCTCTAAAAGACTCAGATTGTATGATGTGTTGAGAGACTCCTAATAAGCTAAGTGGTTGGAATGAACAGACAGTAGAGAGAAGTTCCAAATACAATACAGTAGAGGCATAAGGAGAGTCCTAAACAAGTGATCTGAGCACGAAGTGTCTAGCAGAGTGCCAAGCCAATGTTATATATTTTAGAGTTAAAATGTATTCTTTTGAATGAAGTATTGATACAAAAAACAAAACGGGTAATCACAAAATAATTATGCAGAGCAAAGGAAAACAGACAGTAAAGAGAACATGCTGTATAATTCTATTTATGTAAAGCTCTAGAAAATGCAAGTTAATTTATATTTATAGAAAGCATATCAGTGGTTTCTTGAGGATGGGAGGACAAGGAGTGGAGGGAGGGAAGTAGGCAGAGGTTCCAAAGTAGCACAGGGAAACTTTTGAGGATGATGGATATGTTAATTTATATTCATATGGTAATGTTTTTATGTGTGTATATATGTGGCAAAAATTATCAAAGTGTACAGTGTAAATATTTGCAATTTATTTTATGTCAATTGTACTTTTAAAAGCCACATATCTTTGTGATCTCAATCAGCCATCTATTTTCCAGACAGTACAATGATTAAAAGAGATACACTAAGGAGGAAGCACCTAAAAAAAGTTTCTAGGGCATAGAAATACACCAAATAACTGTTGACTTTGTTTTTTTTCACCTTGGCAATCTCTTTACACTCCCTTCATGAAGATAACTTTTTAAATTGATAGATAAGATTATATGTACTTATCATGTAACTTTATTAATGAATAGTATTAGGGGTATTTTCCTGGAATTGCATTCTGAAAGTTTAGGTTCAATTTCTATTAGGTAAATGTCCCTTGGCCAAGTCATTTAAATTGTATTAGTCTCAGGTTTCTCATCTAATAAAACTGTGGGCTAAATGCTTAACCTACAGTTAATTATAGCAAGAATACTTTGATATTATTTTTAATGAGCACATATCTGTAAAGAATTATAAATATTAATACTGGCGATAAACAACTGGTTAGATCTAAGTAAGAGAAAACCTATGTTCAGTGTGATTTCAGAGACAATTGTAGATATATACTCACAAGTACTGCTCCCCAAAATGGATAGCCCACTTTAAATGATGAAAAAATATCTTCCTCAAAGTCTGAAACATTGATTACAGAGCAGACAATTGTTCCAAAATAAAGACATATCAAACCAGTCAGAATTTGTGTTACCTATAGAAAAACACATGGGTTTTGTGAAATTAGAATATATTTTCCCAAGATTGTATCAATTTCTTTATAATTGAGGTCAAATGTGAGAAATTGCTTTAGTGTATTAGAGTGATCTGAGAAGTGATCCAAATGTAATATTTTCCAGTATCCCCTGGACCCTATAAAAATTGTTACAAGCACTGCCTAATGCATGGATAGCCGATACATTTCTCATGTGCCTTTATTTGCATAGTCATGCTGGATATTAATCATTGTTCTTTCCATCTAAGTAAAGATAGAGACCATGAATCCTCCACTCCTACTTGCCATCCTTGTCCCAGTAACTTATGGTGTTTATAAGGAAATGCAAAAGGGTGTCCTTTGCAAAGGGGTGTCCTTAATAGGTGTCACCTCTTTATCTACCAGATTTTTTAGAGGGCTTGTTCCTCCTCCTGAACTCAAGTGGAAAAACAGTTGATGCAACCAAATATACTTTTCTAGAGAAACCCTTACTCTGGCTGAGGTTGGAGGATGCTCACTCACCCCCAGGAATTCCAGCTCTTTTTTCAGAAATGTTAGCCATATATTTTGTGGTGGGGACTTCTTTGGTAGAGTGCTATCATGGAAAGAGATTTCTGAGAGTCCAGATTCAGGTACACTGTGAAATTTAACAGAAATTTGGTTATGAGAAAATTCTCCAACTCCCTATACAAAGTCCTTGATTAATAGAAAGGGACTTTTTGTTTATTTTTTCAAAACACTCCTGTAACTGAAATCTTCATTGTAATACCTAAGAAACCAAGGCTCAGAGGCTCCAACTAACTGACCAAGAACACCTAAACACTATCGAAGTGATTAGATGGGACAAAATGAAAAAAAAAAAAAAATGTGAACCCTTCCTTCCCTTAACCCAGGGTTATTTCCAAGTTCTTTCCTATCAATCTATATCGATAAGTAAAACTGAATACAATCAAACACATTTACCTATGCATCTCATAGTCCCTTTAACATAGAAATGTATCTGAATATATTTTGTCAATGACAAACTCGACTTCATATAACAGAGTACAGTAAAGGAATGGCTTTGAACTGCTAGTTCAATCTCTATTATTATTTTCATCTTCAGAGCAGCATCCCACAGCTTACGGTTCATAAAGACCAACCAGGCAGGAGGTCATTTTAGAAGGCATTTGTAAAAGCATGTGTGAGGAATATGCATCTCTCAGCACATATTAGACACAGAGGCAAGAGATCTACCTACATGCATAATATGAACTCTCCTGTCTCATACCCAGAATATGAGTTTCTAGGACGAGCAGCTCATATTCCCAGTTCATCTCCACCAATGACAAAGAATCACTTGGAAAGTATAGCAAATAGCTTCTTGATATCCAATATATTAATCACACTAGATGGGCCCATGCCTCAGTCCATTAATTGTCTTCTCCCAAGAACTGTAGCTGTGGCTTTCTCTGGCTCACTAGGTGACTGAAAATTGAAAAAAAAAATAATAGCCTTTACTTACCTGGGGGACCACTGTGGATTTGGGAGAGCGAGTTGTGCTCTGCTGCCATTTTCCGTGTCCATTTTTTTCATTAACTGGGCTATCCAGGAGTGACAACAAGTGTTATATTGAGGTTTAGTGGACTTTCTCTCACAGTGTGCTCTGGATATTCGTTTGAAATAAGTTGACTCACAACACCAAGCTTATCTTCATACATAAGCCATTTGTCAGATAGATAGGTCTCCTGGCTGATTAAGATCAACAGGGTTTTTCTTATTATGATAAATAGCAAAATTGAGAAGCTGACTGAATAGGGACTAGTATGAAATGAGGAAATTTGGGAGTTGTGGAGCATAATTCTGCCTGAGACTAGCAGGATTCACAGAACCTAAGAATGAGACTTTTTAGTGGGAGTTGAGAAGGTGAGAGAGAACTGCAGAACAGAGAGAGCTTTCTGTGTCCTTTCCAGATCTTTTCCTACTTGTGTCCCAATTCAGTCATTTCTGCATCACAGGTTCTCCAGTTGCACCTTTGAAAAGCCTCTCTTCCCTGTTTAAGGCATGCTTGGCTTCACATGTAGACCTGAGGACAAAGACTATTTGTGTGCATGAGTGAGTTCAGTCTCTCAATATCTGTATCCATCTCTGACTTTATTATCTTTCTCTCTCTTCTTGCCTTTTGGACACGAATTACATGACTCTTTGCAGCAGATGGTCTCAGAAACAGGACAGGCAGAGGTCAGACTGCTGTAAACCATACCTGATAGAGTATAAAAGGTAAGAAGTTTTCACACTTCAAGACTCAATTGTCTGCTAAAGCATTAGACTGACTCTCTGCTGCTTGGATCTTTATAATGGCAGGAACAGGATGATGAAAGCACTGAGCAGCATGAACGTGATAGCAAATCCCATGAGCAAATCTAAACAGCATTGGACTGAGCAGTATGCCTCAATTAGGGTCAGGGCCAAACCAATGTGTTCATTCCAATAGCATAACTAGCTAGACCATAGCAAAATGAGTATAGGTAAGATTCACAGAAGGTTTGAATCTCTTTTATTTAGTTTAATTACAGACACAACCTTGGATGGTTCTTCAATAAACTTCAAGATACCACAGATTTTTCCTCTAGTCACCTGTGTTGTTTTTCTGGGATGTGATAAAATTCTTGCTCATGGGAAACTAAGATATTTGCATGAACAGAGAATACTAAAAGACATATTGGCATACTTTTTATAGTGAAAACAGAATAGTCCAGGTACCATGTTCCCACTGTGTCTTCAGGAATTGATAGACTTACAAAGTGCTATTGGAATTAAAAAATAAACCTAATTGACTTATACATTCATCAAAAAATGACTTTATGTTCCATGCAAGGCACTCGCTGCTCTTATCACTGAGCACGCACAAGTGAACTCCATGGTCCTAGACCCTATCTAACCGCAATGAAGCAGAGTAGAACAAAAGTAAATGACATATCATTACTCAGTATGTCAGAGGCTAGAGGATGCTGAGACACACAGAAGGACACAATTCTTCCTGATAAGGGGTATGTTGAGTTCAAGGAAGGAATTTTCAGAGAAGGTAACATTTGAGACTGGACTTAAAATGACAGCCTCAGGAATTTTCCCTTGCTTGTCTCTCTCTCAGTGAAATCATCGCACATCCGCTGGGGAAAGTCCTGAAGTAATGGTGTTTGTCTGTACAGTGTTTCCTAGGCATTTATAATAAGTAATCATGTGTATGTTAAATAACCAGGAATCAGACTTGAGATTTAGATAGGAAACAGACTGAGTATGGTCTCTATTGTTTACACGTGGTGCTATTTTGTGAGAATTTTCAACAGAACCTTGCAAAATGCAAATCAGAAACTGTCATACCTCATGACCTCCCAATTGTTTCATATCCCAGTTTTCACCAGCACCTTCTTGCCCCTTTGTGAGATGCTTATCATTTTCTGTGCCCACACTTCGGTTCCCTACAGCCATGCTCTACCATCTGTGACAATAATGAACATCGAAACATATCACAAAATGACTTTTTCTTGGTGAGACAAAATCATCAAGATAACTATCCATGAATACCTACTGATATAAATAATTTAATAGATAAATGAGAGAGAAGGGATAAATCTTTCTTGTAGAAAAATTTAAATAATAAACGAAGGAGAAATGAGAAAAATAGAAAATCGCCTTTGACATCACAGTAGTAATTGCTACAGGCAAAATCTACATGTGAATGCTAAAATTTGTAGCTTTTGCCAATCTCTCTGGTGCAAATACTCTGACCACAGCCAATTTCAAGCTACCCAAATTATGTTCACTTGTGCTGCCTGAAAATTTAAAATTGAGTCTGGCAGACTAATATAGGCCAGTTCCAACATACCACTGCATAAACTTACAGTTGTTCCTTAGGACTCACAGAGTTGCCTCATTTTATAATCTGTGATGTATACATTTCTCTCTCCAAATTTATATCTTTCCATCTATCCATTATATACTAAAGTTAGACCTACTAAACTCTCTAGCTCATTCCTTGAATATTCAAAATTCTTTCTAGAGGCTTTTGCATCTTCTTTAATTTCCCCTTAATCATGCTAATTCATGGTCATTTTTAAGATATCAGTTAAGAAAAGTCTTCTAAAAAATTATCACCTAGGCTGGGCGTGGTGTTTCACGCCTATAATCCTAGCATTCTGGGAGGCCGAGGCGGGCAGATCGCTCAAGGTCAGGAGTTTGAAACCAGCCAGAGCAAGAGTGAGACCTCGTCTCTACTAAAAATAGAAAGAAATTAATTGGCCAACTAAAAATATATAGAAAAAATTAGCCGGGCATGGTGGCACATGCCTGTAGTCCCAGCTACTCAGGAGGCTGAGGCAGCAGGATCACTTGAGCCCAGGAATTTGAGGTTGCTGTGAGCTAGGTTGATGCCATGGCACTCTAGCCCAGGCAACAGAGCGAGACTCTGTCTCAAAAAAAATAAAAATTATCACCTACATCTCCCCTAACCTGGATTAGAATCTCATCCTATGTGCTTCCCAAGATTTCTACACTCTTCCTATTATACCCCTTATATGTTCCTATGGGTCTATTTCTCCCACTGTGAGCAACTTGATAAAGACTGTGCATCATTCTCTATTGTTTGCCAAACTCTTAGCACGGTACAGGCCACATGGTGGGGACTTGTTGAATGCATTAAAAAAAATAAATAAATGAAAGAATGAGTGAATATATATTATAGAAGTAGGCTATATTTAGAATTAGTAGAGAGGAATGTAAAAGAATCTGTGCACATAGGATAAGCAAGTAACTAAGAGTAGCTTATGAGTACAAACATATAGATGTCATCAATTCAGTATCAAGGGAAACAAAATTTATTAATCAGAAATGCAAGTACTCCATCCGATCTATTGATCAGGAGCTGAGAAATCAGAAGGAGTTTCAGCATCAAACTTCCATGTTGAAAAGATGGCCACTGAAGTTGCTGGAGGCCGTAGGAGGAGCCGAGATGGGAGCACGAAGGTTTCTGCCAGCTCTCTCCAGCAGCGGCAAGACCAACATCAACAGTGGCATCATTACCAGGTAGTTGTGCTATTTTACATTTTCCTTATTTTCATTTAACCTGCATAACAACTGATAAGGTAGCTGATATTATTACATCTATTTTACAGATAAGGAAAACATGGTCAGAGAGATTAAGTAACTTGCCCACGTTCAGACAGGTAGTAAGTGACAGTGTCAGAATTTGAACCCAGATCTGTCAGATTCTAAAGCCCTTGTTCTTTACTTCTCTGTTTTACGTTTCTCAAGGTCCTTCTGAAGAGGAAATATCGACCTTGCTCTCAAAGTCCCGGATCTAAACCATTATCTCAGTATCAGGGCATGTGTGAGCACCAGAAGCTGACTAAAACAAAGTCTCTAGACTAAACCCTCCCAGCTCAAAGATAGTGAAAATCTATCTCAATGATGATGATATTTAGTAATATAATTTCTTTATTTGATGGTTTTTGTAATGCTGATGTCAGCTAAAGTCAAGAAGCATTTTTCTGCAATGAAAAAAAATCTGGCTCATTTTCCTTTCCACTGGGTGGTTGGAAGTTGGATTTTAGGGAGAATACATGAAACAGGGATTATACTATCACCTTCCTTCCTCAAACCTCATAATGCAATGGAGTCGGTGGCTAAGAATAAAGGGAACCACTTTCTGGAAACAACTTTGGAGTAGTGATCATAGAGGTTACAAGTCCAAGAATGCCTATAGAAATATATTTGTCCTTCCATACCCAGAACACACTAGTGGGATTTATAGTTAGGACAGAAAGGATTGAGTCAAATGTCCAAGTTTCTTATAATTGGTGCCATAAAAGAAGGATTGAGTCTTATGAGCTCATATTCTCCTGAATTCTTGGGTGAATCTCTGACTCATTGGAGATTTACGGTTGAATTTTCATGGTCTCAGAATTCCTTTCATGAGGAGGCATGGCTGATTCCACAGAACTGGGAGTTGAAGAAGTCGCCTTGAAAATAAAACGTTAGTGTTCAAGAACTGGATCATCATCTTTCTCTCTTCCCATCCCTTCCTATAATCACCATGATCATCACCAATAACAATAATTCACTGATTATTACTGTGATAAATACTGTATAAAGATTATATATGTAGTCCTGATAAAATCATTAGAAGAGAATAAAAAAATTATTTTCATTTTCCAGTTAAGATACCTAAAGTCTAGAAAAAAATTATTAATGTTTCCTGGGTCATACAGCTAGAAAGGGACAAGTTGCAAGAAAATAACTAAACTCAATTCCAGCTGTATATAAAATATGTATACTCTTAAATATTAAATACACTGTTTGTTCTTTCATATTCACATTTGAATTCTTTTTCAGCCTTCATTCCATTTCTAATATTCATATAATCTCTAACTCTAGAGAACTCCATAAATCATTACTACATAAAAGTTTCTGTTCAAGAGTCAGAAACTACTTCAAACCCTAGAAAGAGATTTGCAGATCATGTGAATCATTAGTCATTTCAACAAACCCACCTCTCTCAAATTGCAGCAGTTTGCCTTGCACCACATGGTTGAGACAGAGGTGGTTATGCACAACTCCACCAAGGTGAGGATTAGCATTAGAGACACCAGGCCCTAAGAAAACCCAGTAGAAACATTCAGAAAGAAAAAAATGACAGCAGCAAACCCTCCCATAAAATAGACTACAACATCTCCCTCCCATAAAATGGAACAAAGTGAAAAATAAATTAGATTTAAGACACAGGTGCACAAAACACTGTAGAAGGGATACCCATCTCAATCAAAAAGCATGAAAACATTTTCCCTGAAGAGGGAGATGTGTTATGTTTCTGTATCAACCCACAAGAAGTAGCCATGAGGAGAAGAAGCTGTAGAAACAAAATTCTGACATTATCACTAACATCTACCAATCTGAAAAGTAGTCACCTAAGGACATGAGTAGGCAGTTTAGGAAAATGGACCAAAATGACCCCTCTACCATTTCATTAATCATACTTCATAGGGGCTTATGTATTATCCCTGGAAAACTTTTAACCTGATCTTAACACAAGCTTATATAAATACAAAATAAAATTATTGCTGGGCTAATGATCTTTCTATTATTACTGAGACATATAGAAAAAACAAATACAAAATTGTCTGTAGGGAAAATACCACTAAATCCACAGGAAAAAATCAGACGTAGGTAAAAATATAATTTAGATAATTAAAACTATAATAAAGAAAATGAGGACACAAACTTCTATGAATAGTATCAGAAAACAGGAGGCTTAGGAGTGAATCTGTAAATAATAGTTTATAGATCATAGACCACCAGGTGAAATGGACAATTTCAAAGGAAAACATTAATTTCTAAGTTGACCTCAGAAGAGGTAGAATACCTAAACACCAACAAAAATAATCTGGTAGGGTTCTTAAAGAACTTACCTTTTAAAATACCATAGTCAAATAAATTCAAAAGTAAAGTCATTCGAAATTTCAAGGTATTATTTGAATATTCCACAGAGAAAACTATAAATCTCTCATTTGTTTTATTAAGCAAGGAAATGTGAAATAAAATTTTTTAAAAACGTAATCTCTCTGGGGAGTGAAACAGTAATATTAGCAACAGCACTAGTATCCATAATAGTATAACATAATGTGCTTAGCCCTGTTTTAATTGCTTATCCCATATTAACTTATTTAATTCTCCCATTAACTCCATGAGATGGGTACTATTATTAGCCTCATTTCAAAAATGAGACAATTAAAACACTGAGAGGTGATCTAACTTGCCCTTTATTACAGAGCTAATAGGTGGCAGGCCCAAGATTCAAATCAAAGTAGCATAGTACCTGACATGTTATTTTTCTGTATATTTTGGATTGTTTGCAATACTTTATGATTACACATATTTTTTCAAAAACATACGTTTGATGAGGAGCCCATGTAAATGCATAAGTCTGGAGACTTTGAAGACTGACAACTCTTGATTGACTGGATATTAACTGCTAAATTTATTGACAGAAAAACAATCCCAACCAGTGCAATTGTAGCACTGGCAATGTTCATTCCAAAACTGTTTTGCATCTAAAAAAGAATAAGAATTTTCTATTAATATATGCAACACATACTTTATTCTCTTGGTAACATTTTGTTGAAAAAAATATTGATAGAATGCAATAAACATTGCATTAAACACCCAGCAATATCCCAGATGCAAGGCGAACATCAATGAACATCAATGAACAAACAAAGATTCCCTTCCCCATGGAGCTTACATTCTAGCAATAAAGACGAAGAAAACAATAAACATACTGTAATAGGTAAATGACGTGGTATTTTTTGAAAGTGATTAAGTACTATGGGAATGAGACAAGGAGAATTCAGAAATCCAGAGAGAAGAGGTATACTAAATAGGAATGACACTTGGGACAGCATGAAAGGGCTGAGGGTGTTGGCCAAGAGGATCTCTGGAGGAACTTCCTTGCAGTCAAGGAAACACTCAGTGCAAAGCCCTGAAGCCAGAATGTCCCAGGGAAGCAAGGGGGCCAAGGTGGTTGAAGGCAAGAAGACAATATTAGGAAATGAGGACAGGCAGTTAACAGGGAGCCACATCACATAGGGCCCCGCAAGTCACGAAAAGGACTTTTGTCCTAACTTTGAGAAACATACAAAGCCAATGAAGGATTGTGAGCAAACACGTTATATACTCAGATTTATGGTTTAAAGGGATCACTCTGTTTCCAAAGAGACTGGGAAGGGGAGGTTCAAGGATGAAAACAGGGAGCCCAATGAAGAGAGATGGGGTAAATTGGAGAAAGTGTCATCAGCAGAAAGATGAGACAAGGTTAACTCTGATGTAGCTTGAAGGCAGAGCCAACAGAATTTGCTGACAAACTGAATTCAGAATTGTGAAAGAAAGAACAGTCAGGAAGATTCTAAGGTATTTGATCTGGGAATCTGGAAGAATGGGGTTCCCATCAGCTACCATGAGGAAGACTGTACATGGAGGTGGTTTGGGGAGGAAGAGGAGGAGTTTTGCAACTTTTAAACATCTAGGTGGAAGTAATTATACAGGCCAATTTGAAGCTCAGGAGAGAAATGTCAGCTGGAAATATTTATTTCAGGGTTCTGGGCATACAGATGTTATTCAAAGCCATGAGAATGAATGATATCACCAAAGAAGATTGAGAAGGGAAAATCGCAAAGAATTGAATTCTGGGGCACCACAACATTAAAAGGTCAGAGAGAAGAAAAGGAACCAGAAAGGGAGGAAGACTGAGAAGGAGAAATAAAGAGATGAAAGGAAAACTAGCCGATCAAGGTAAGCCAAGTGAAGAAATTATCAGAAGGAAGAGTGAGCAACCAACTGTGCTAAATGCTGCTCAGAGGTGAAGTTAGGTGAGAATCAAGAACCCATCGTTGTTTTAGCAATGTGGAAGTTTTTAGTAATCTTAAAGAGAGTAGTTACAGAGGGATGGAGGAGAAGAAAATAAAGTCTTATTGAAGTGGTTTTAATAGGATTTGGAGACAGATTTGGAGACAGAGTATGGATAAATCCCTTGAAAGGGTTTAGCTACAGAAGGAAAAACAAATTATACCTGTAGTTAGCAGGGGAAAATAATGTCAAGATTTCTTCTTGTTTTAAGTTGGGAAGAGTGACTGGATGCTTATATGCTGATTAAAAAGATCTAGTAGAGAAAGATAAATCAAAGTGGTGCATGCATGTGTGTGGTGAGGGGGGAAGGAATGGAATCTAATTCTCAAGTAGGGGGATCAACTTTACAGAAAAATCATAGGGCTGACCTATGGTAAGAGGCTAGAAGGAGAAATATATATTGATACAGATCTAGTCCATGAAGCAGATATTATAGTGGGAGTCCAAAAATGCTCCTTGTGATGGCTACCATTTTCTCAGAATAGGAAATAATAAGGCCATCAACAGAGAGTGAGGATTAGAGAAAAGGAATTGATGATTCAGGATAGAATAAAACGGTGAAATAGTCATCTAGGCAGGAGGGAAAGTGCATGGATGGAGTAGAGAGAGGAGCATCCATGGTAAATGAGTCAGTGAGATTGCATACTAAAGGCTTAGTAGTTGTTTAATGAATGACTAAAGGAAAGGAATTTCTCACTTTCACTTGTGCAACTAGTTAGTGGTGGGAGATCCTGTGCTCAAAATAATAAGAATCGGTCAAGCTGACAACATACAAAAATTAAGAAGCCTTTTTTCTAAGCTTCAGATTCATCACATATTTAAAGCAACCACCCCAGGTATGCATATTCACAATCTATGTGATCTTTTTGATAAGTCACCATCTGAATACTTTAAGAAAACTAATTTTCTTGAGTATTAAGTGACACTCAGTGTCTCAGCTCTATTGCCTACTGTCAATGACTAATTTATTTCTACTCCTGTGTTCATAGAAAAAGAAGAATTGCCACTTACCCGTACTCTCGTGGGTTTTCTCCCTGCTACAACGGACAAGGTTCCTGAACTAATAAACTGTTTGAAAACAGGAAATAAAGCAAATAAAGGAATATTAAGTCTCAACCATTTTCTTCTTCACCTTTTCTTGATTAGCAGATATCTAGCAAAGTCATACAAACCTTTTTTTTAAATTCACATCTTAGAACACAAAATGATGCTGCTCATTATTTTATATGACTAAAATTTTAAATTAAATTGTGAGCAAATTTATAATCTTTTCATTTTGTTTTACGTTTGGCTTCTTACTGGTTTGTGAGAGTGTGGCTACTTTAAAAACATATAATATATACATATAGTTAATGTAATTTGATTATATTATGCTCATATTTATATTAAATGTAAATAACATTTATTTGCATATATATAGATATAATATCATTCTCATGTTCTTACCCAAACTTCAGATAAGGTATTTATTTATTAGACTAGATATTCTGAAAGATCTTTTATAAATCTAAGTGTCCATATCTATTTACCCTCTAATTTTTAAATTATGACTGTGATATACTACTATTTCTATGACTCTAATTTTGATAGATTCAGTTCTGTACATATTTATGAATTTTTCAAAATCTTTATTCTGTTTTATTTATTTATTTTTATTTCAGCATATTATGGGGGTACAAATGTTTAGTTCATCCTGTTTTTTTACGTTATAAGTCTCTCACTCCTGTGGATTGGGGAAAAAGTTTCCAAAATCATGGAGAGCAAAGGCTTACTGCACAAAATTCAACTATTGAATTCTGGTTGAACATGAAGGAAAAAGCTTTCAATTCTATTTCAAATAACAAAAGTTATCATAGGAACCTTCTGAGTCACTACGCTCTGTGCTCTAATCCCAGCTTCATCTCATATCCATTGTGTAAAGTTGGATGAATCACTAAACCCCTCTTTGCCTCAGTTTCTTTTTCTGTATAATAGAGATGGGCATATCTCCATGTTACTATTACCAACATTATATCTGTGTGGGGATAAAAATGAAATACATATAAAGGGCTTAGCTATTCATCCAGCATACAGAAAACATTCAAATTATTAGCAACAACTAAGGTTTTATATACATTTTCCCATTTAATTTCAGAGACCCAAAGAGAAGGTCCTCATATTGTTTCTACCACTCTGGTGGGGAAATCAAAGGGTGAGAGCTCAAATATCTTTTCCAAAGTCATACAGTCAATAAGAACTAGTGAGAGAAAGATGAGTAAACACAAGGGATCATGGAGTCAATATATAACAGGGCATGTATGCGGTGGGGACGGAGGGGAATTAGATTAGAGCCGCAGGGAAGGCAGATCTGGAGGGCAACAGGATAGACCTCAGACCTTGCTCTGTAGGTGCTACAGAGCCAGAGAGGAGCTTCCAGCATTGGGAATCCAATGGTCAGATTTGAATATTAGTGTTGAAGATGCTAAAGTGGACACATAGGAACTACAGTAATAGGGTATTGGGCAGGTGGGAGCGGGGAGGGGGCAGGTGTATACCTACATAATGAGTGAGATGTGTACCATCTGGGGGATGGTCACGCTGGAAACTAAGACTTGTGGGGGAGGGGGAAAGGGCATTTTTTGAAACCTTAAAATTTGTACCCCCATAATATGCTGAAATAAAAAAAGAAGATGCTACAGAGTGAAATTCTCACTATTTTTTTTTACAAATTAATCCCACTTTCTGAGAAGACTCTTTACTGATCAAACAATTGAAATCCTTTATTATTCTCTTGTCTACAATATAGAAATTTTCCATTTAGATAGTCAAGATTCATATGTAAAGCAAATGTGTATCCTAGGTTTTTTAGAAAAAAAAATCAGATTTTAACTATTCCATCAGAATAATTTTAACTAAAAAGTGTAGAAATAGTAAATCCAAATGTTTTGGACTACACCCAGAAACAGTATACTGTATAATCTTTTATCAGAGTATGAGATCTGATTTTTGTCAAGAAAACTTAACCAAATTAAGAGTAATTTTCTTTCAAAGGAAATGTGAAGGATAGTAATTTTGAAAAAATATAAATTAGAGCCCAAGACTTGCTAAAAATTTTTTTCTTTATTTGTCAATAACATGTTCTATTCATTATTTTCAACTAACTTTCCCATCTTTCCATGATGGCATCTTTGTTTTTGATATTCAGTTCAGGACTGAACATGTATAAATTCTCAAAGGTCTAGCACCAAAATAAATAAGCTAATAATAATAGTCATAATTATAGCTGGCTAACAAATAGTTCCCATTACCATTTAAAAAAATGAACCATCAGATGAGTGATAATCATATGACAAAGCTGAATTTAAAAATTTTAAAGATTACCTAGCCTCAAAGCCTATTTATTCTGATTACATTTTGACCCATATAGGGAAAATGACTTGATTTTCAAACAGTAGTCACTAGACAAATTTATCTCCCAAGCCAGGACTCTTGGCTACACCATGAGGCAATTCAACAATATTCATTTTCCATTAAATTTTCTTAGTATCCAAAACTTAATACTATATAGATACTAAGTTAATTTTGTGACTTAATTTGTACTCAGAAAATGTGGTTTCTTTTAATCAGAAAGAAAGAGATTTTTATTACTTGCTTGTGTCAAGAATTACAAATCAAAACCACAGCACGCAACCCTCAAATAACCTGCAAACAATACTTTCATAATCAAACACATTTCTAGCAGTGGTATCTAAAGGATGACAGATGGCCAGGGAGTATGAGTACTCACAAACACAGCACCCCACATCGGGTATCCTGTGTAGAAGGTGAAGAAAAAGAAGTACCGGAAAAGGTGGGTCAAGTATTGCAAGGAACCCAGAAAAACACCCAAAGCCAGAATCACGGCTCCATTTAGGATCTGGATGGCCTGAAAGAAGAAGGAATAAAAAGGCATAATAATCATATTCTAAAATGTACATTGAAAAGACACCATTTTAATTTTCCTCAGAAAGGAAATGTCAGTGCTTGAAATGGTTAAAATGCCAAGCCTAAATTAACTGGGCAAGAGCTTACACTAGGACATTTTTTGTCCCACACTACCCCACCAATTCCAGTGGCAACCCTTCATCTTCGCCTCTCCTGCAAATTTCCATTCATTCTCATGAACTGCACTCAAAGGTGGCAGAGAGTGAAGGAGATATGGCTGGTGAGAGAGATGGAACCAAAGCCTTCCCAGCATGCTTTGGGACCCTAATATGGCAAAAGCAGACAGATGGTAGGAAGTAATCTCCTCAGCCTTTCCCTCAACCCAATTTTTTAGTTTAAAATATAGAATATGAGTGTCATAGGGCTCAGCCTCCTGATATGGGTGGTCAAAAGGCACAAAGGGAAAAAAAAAAAGGTCTTGGAATCTGTTTTCCAAGATTTTTTTCCACCGTGAAAGAATTTTTGCATTTCTACTCTCCAGGTCTATAGTGAGTCCCATTTGACTTTTCTTCAATTTGTCATTGACTCAGTGATGAACAATTCAGAAATGCTCCTTTAGGGGTGTAAATAAGGTTTTCCACATGAGACAGTTGACCCTTGAACAATGTGGTAGTTTGGGCTACCTAGCCCTTATGCAGTCAAACATCTGCATATAACTTCTGACTCCCCCAGAACTTAACTACTAATAACCTTCTGTTGACTAGAAGCCTCACTGATAACATTAACAATAGATTAACACATATTTTGTATGTTATGTGCATTATATACTGTATTCTTATAATAAAGTAAGCTAGAGAAAGGAAAATGTTATTAAGAAAATCATAAGGATGACAAAATATATTTACTATTCAGTAAGTGGAAGTGGATGATCAGAAAGTTCTTCATCCTCATCATCTTCACGTTGAGTAGGCTAAAGAGGAGGAGGAAGAGGAGGAGGAGGAAGAGGAGTCAGTCTTGCTGTCTCAGGTGTGGGAGAGAAAGGTAGAAGAAAATCCACATGTAAGTGGACCTCACAGCTGAAACACGTGTTGTTCAAGGGTCAACCGTATTTATTTTCTTACCTATTAAACCTATTTTTAAATTAAGGCTGACTTACCCCAAGGGTTTGTAGTACTGTCTTTTCATAATCTTGTGATCCATCAATGGGCTGGTAAACAGAATTATTCACACCCTCTGGTTCTGGCTGGCCACTGGGAGCACCACTGGACAAGGCTGTGCCCAGCTCTGCATTATCAACTTCCTGGGAGGCCATTTGGGGTTGTTTATGGCTATTATGGAGAAGAAATCCAAAGGCTTGAATGTAATCGAAGGGTTCAATTCTTTCCATACATCAGAATGACTCTCCATAAACGGGGCATGAGGGCAGAATAATAGAGTTTGCACGATGTTCAATTTCATTTTGTCTTGGAGTAGTAGACATTGTTGGGTCATTGTGGTAGGCCTAAGTACTTCACTTCACTTTAGAATGGTAAAGAACGATTCCTTTCTCATTTTTACATTCACTGATATATAGTCCCTGCCTCTCTTCAAATCAGTCGTGGGCAACCAGATGTATGGATTCTCTGAGCAGTGGTCTCTTATGTGAGAGTGATGGCTTTAGTCACATTCCAGTAATGATAACAGATATTGTTTATTTAGTATTTACTACTGTGTGCCAGGCACATTCTAGTTGTTGTCAATGTATTCATATATATAATCCTCCCAAGAACTCTATGTTGTAATATTATCATTCCCATTTTATCAATGAGAAAACTGAGGCATGAAGAGATTGAGAAACTCAAACTCACACAGCTCATAAGTGATTTCATATTCTAGAAACATTCCACTCTAAGGTATAATATTTTTCTAAATCATTACATTATATAGCACTATATAGATGATGTCTTTCTGAGTAGCAATATAGCATAGTGGAGTTTAAGCACTATGGAAGAATCAAATTCAAATCCGAATTTGGTCATTTACTAGTTGCATGACCAAGTAGTGAGAACCTCAGTTTTCACATCTACAAAATAGGAGTAATTTGAATTTCATATTACTATTGCAAGAGTCAACTTTGATAATGTATTAAATCTTTAACCCACAAACAGCTGGTATCAACTCTTATACTCTGCATTATGCCAAAAAGTACTTAAAGTTTTGGATATAATAGTCACCAAACTACCACCTCAATCATTACAGCTAAAAAATGTGTATCACTAAAGTACACACAGAATGCTCATACTGTCCTTCTGAATGCTGAGCAATATAACTTCCTGATACATAGTGTTCTCCAAGACAAAACAATAGCAAAATGCTTATATGCTTTTATAATTGATGAGGGGAATGGTATAAGATTAAACATAAACCCCCTAAATGCTGAATTCTGACAAATCTATTAAGTAAGTTTACAATAAGATTTTAACTTCTACTTTTTTTGGAAATTATGCAGAAGATCCATTTTTCTAATAATTAATTCTGTGTCAAAATAAATACATGCCACTTCCTTTCAAGATGTTTATCTTTCTAATTCTCTATTATAGAGGCATGAGTCATACTTACTCAAGTGTAGTAACAAATTGCTAAGGTGTTAATTTAAAAGAAAGTGAGGGTTAGCACATGTTCTAATCTTATCACATTGGAAATTGCTATAAAAGTTCATGACATTTCCATAAAAGTTTCCAACCAATACCAATAAAAAGTTTATCATAAGCTTCATAGGAGTTTTCTACCAATACCG
The DNA here is from genome assembly GCF_040939455.1 of Microcebus murinus. Taxonomy (NCBI): domain Eukaryota; kingdom Metazoa; phylum Chordata; class Mammalia; order Primates; family Cheirogaleidae; genus Microcebus; species Microcebus murinus. The sequence continues at coordinate 15,365,969 of NC_134107.1, forward strand.
ATTTTCATGCTACCATTAAATTGCATTGTCTATTTAAACACAGACAAATGTGAAATGACAAGGAGCCCTTACTTCTGTGTTCAACACTGTGCACAGACTCCAAGAGTGAGGGAAGATCAACAAAGCTTACAATGAACTCTACATTAATGAATGCCTAATGTAATTATGTACAAGGAATATAGCCAAAAGTAGAATAACCTTATTTAAATCATCTTTTTTAGTCCTGGCCATGGCTGGATGATGCACTCCTTCTGGTTACTCTCAGAATTCTCTTGACTTTCCTTCTCATACCACTTAATCAGCCTAACTTTCAATTGCCTGGATACTTGTCAGTTACCTCGTTATCTTCTCAGGATAACTCCAGTACCTAGCTCAGTGTCACCCTATGATGGGCACTCAGCTAACACATGTTTAATACATACATAAACTTTTTGTCCAGCCCGATGTAGCTTGCTTTATGGATGATAACAGAAAATACATCTGCATGCACTAAAACCTCTCATACAAAAATATTCCAGAGCTATTCAGGAGAGAGGGAATCTAACTATATTATTTAATTTGACTTGTTTTAAATAATCAGAGAGAATTTTCAGCCTTCAGATAGAGAAAACTGTTATCTACAAAATTTGGTCAAGTTATCTCATTTAAAAACAAAGATACTCAGAGAGAAGTAGATTTTCCAGGAACCCACCAGTTAAGTTCACCTCCCCAGCTCTTCGTTTGGGACAGTCATTGTTCTGAGTGCTTAATTCATGTTGACTAATTTAGTTCTCACAACGACCACATGAATGGGTGTTTCTGTTATAATCATTTCTATTTAACAGATGAGGAAGCTGAGGAACATAGAGATTAAGTAACTTGCTCAAGGCCACACAGTCAGCAACTTGAATAGCTAAGGGTCAGAACCCGGCAACCTACTTCTGTTAATAGTTATCATTACACTATACTGTCCCCTGAGCTTATGCTGAAACTCACTCACCAAACCCCATACCTCAGTTGTGCCTGGACCAGTTCTCATGATCAGAGCTGGCAGATAGACTCAGATGCAGCTACTAGAATTTAATGTATCTTATATGGTGGGGGAGGTGTGTGCCCAAAGAAATATTTATATTAGTATGTCTAACATTTTTTTATCATGGCTCCAGAGAAACAATCACATTCTAAGGGGAGGCTGTCCTTATAGCTAACTGTTCCAGATCAGTATGCAGAAACCGAACAGAAAACTTTACAGACCTCCCAGCTGCCCCACTGGGAGGCATCTTTCACAGGCAGAAAAGAGAAGGGGATTTCTATGGAGAGGGAATCTACAGGGCTTACCTTGGAGGCTTCAGGCTTTGGCAGACTTCTTTCCTCCCAAGCCCATCTTGTTGCCAAGTAGGAGACACTCAGTAATGATCACTGTAGTGTCTTTTCCAGAAAACGGCGGCTTCTTCGGGCTTAACGTATCTTTGCCTTATGCAATACTTTCAGGGAGTCAGCAAAAATGTTTTGCGGGCTGACTGAGGGTGTGCTAATCACACCTGCATTTGAGGGCTCTCCGATCCATCTGCTTCCCCAAGGCTGAGGGATGATTAGGAAACTGGTGTCGGGGTAACTGTCTTCTGGCTTTCAGACATTGCTTAACACACTGTTGGAAAAAGAAATACAAGCAGCAAAAATGGGTAGATCAGTGGGAAGGGTTGGTGGGATGAGGTAGAACAGTTAGTTGCATAAGAAGAAGAGAGAGAATCAGACAGTGAAAGAACTGTCTGGAGAAGGGAGCATGCTCACTCAGGCACTTATTTCCCATAATGTGCCAGCAGTGCTGCTGTGTACCTTACACGCACCATCTGTGCAGTTCTCACAGGCTTGGAGAGCTTAATTACCCAATATCATAGGTATAATAATAAGGTGACTTGTAGTTTAAATGCATTAAGTAATTACTATGTATAAGTCACTGCTTCAAATTCTTTACAGATATTAACTCATTTCATCCTCATGATAACCCAGGACCTAGATAGTACTATGAACCCAATTTTTTGAAAGAGAAAACCATAGTATAGAAATGTTAACCAGCTTTCCCAACATTTAACCAGCAAAGCCTTATGCACAACCTGAGTTCTGTATACGGCGAAGCCAGGATCATGTCTGTTACCCCAGTGTGATTGTCAAAATCTCTCCTTGAAGTTTCAAATGTGGCCCATCTAGAGTTGTATAATCATCCTAAATAAATAAGTGTCCTGAAAGAGGTGATGGAAAGATCAGAGCCAAGTAGCAAGGTATAAGGAAGTGGGTAACATGGGAAGATTCAAATCACAATCCTTAAGAGGGACACAAGGTAGGGCCTGAGGGGATGGCCCAGAACTAGGGCACTGTCCCCGATTCATGGGGTGGGGAGGTTGTGAGAGACAGAAGAACATTCACAGCAAAGTAAGTGAGGTCCTAGTCCTGCAAACACAAATGGATCATAAGTGGGGACTTGGCCATAGGAAAGAGAATGAGGGCCACATATAAAGACCAAAGGGCAGTTTGGGGAGGAGAGATTGTGAACATGAAATAAGCAGCAAAAAACACACCAAGGTTCTGCAACCAGATTGACACCCAAGCTTGGAACAGATGCTCCAGAAGGTCTAGTTTCAGGGCAAAGAGAGGGGACGGACAGACAGCATAGAAGGCAGAGACAGAGGTCACAAGGAAATAGCTGAAAGGGTGGTAAAAGATACATGATCCTTCCCTCCCAGTTTTAGCTGGAGCCACTACAAATGGAATATTGAGGGAAAAAAAAAAAAAAAGAGTGACGAGAAGGTGCCTTAAGGGAAGGAGAAGAAGAAATACGAGGAAGTGAAAGGGGAAAAAAGTGGATCCTTTCAACATGCTTGTTTTGAATTTGGAGCTGCAGAAAGAAAGAGCCATAAAAGGAAGTTACTCAAACTCTAAGACTTTAGTTGTCCCATTTGTAAATTGAAGATCACAGTACCCACCTTAGGGAACAGGACAAAGTTTAAATGACAAAATGCATGGAAAAGTCTTAGTGAGTAAGATCTTTTCAAGAGTTAAAAATAAACAATAAAAAAGAGAAGGCTTTTCAATTCCTTAGAGAGAGACTGATTGTGAGAAACTGCTTTCAAGAGAAAGGGGGCCTGAAATACAAAGATCTGGGTTCCTTCTAGCTGGGGTGGCTCCCTTGAGCTTCTGCGTGGACATGGAGCATGTGTAAGGCTGCCAGGTTCCAACTGAGCACACGCCAGAGAGAATTCAGTGGGCCCACTTTGATCTTTAACTCATCAACATGCTGTTCCTTAGAGCTGTCCAAATAACATTCTTAGTGAAGAGGGGCCGTTCCTCAGCCACCAAAACCCCTGCACTAGTCAGAACCCCAGTCATCTGGGGAGTGTCCCTACTCACTGGCTCTCAGAATTTCCCTCAACTGTGGCTTAGGAGCTGAGGAGTCCCCAGATTTGAATATCACCTTCATTCTTTTTCTAGAGTAGAAACAACCTAGACTAGATACAGACTTTCTTCAATGAGCATCATTCCTCCAGATCATCTTTCCTCTCTGTCTTCTGTTACCAAGGCATTGCTTTTCTCTGGCTGGGGTCCCTTGGGTCTAGGGCTGTAGATAAAATACAGGATTCCCAGTTAACTTTTAATTTCAGAAAAAGAAAATTGTTTTTGTATATCTCACGTGATATTTGGGTATTTAAGGTAAGTCGGTTCCAAATATTGCATGGGATATAAATATACTAAAAAAAGTTGTCTAAAAATCAAATTTACCTGGGATTCCTCAATTTTGGTTTGCGAAATATGGCAAACCTACTTAGGGATCAATTTCCACTCTTTTTCCTTAGACCATTACCAACCATTAATAGTCATGTAGTCAGCTCTGTGCTATCCTCTGGCCCCCAGTAAGGTTCCAGAGTTTGTCTGTGATGCTGGGTTTACTGCTCTCATTCTTGGTTTGAGGGGCTTTAACCAGTCCATGAGCAATATCAGAAGAGAAACGTCTCAAGATGCTGTTATTTCTCTTCCACAGGTGGAAGAGAGGGTCAGGTAATGAGTTATCCACAGTGGTGGCTGAGACTTTTGTGAATAACTTGTTTCCCTATCTGCCTGTGACTTTCTTTTAAGGATCTCGACAACCTCAGCAGAGAATCATCTATGTGGGTAGATGACAATGGGAAGGAAGAATAGGAAAGGGACAAGAGTTGTTCCTCTTAGCATAAAGTTTTGTATATTAAAGGAATTTGAGTTCCTTCTGATACACACCCAAAACTGTATAATGTGGGCTTCTGCTACCTCTTGAGTACCTGAATCCACAAAGAAAATATCCCAATAGGGATTCAATTGGAGTTCCCAGTCCACTGTGATATTAAATTTCTGTTTTATAAATGACTATGGGTCTTCCAAGAGAAGAGCAACCTACAGTTCACATAAAGCCACAGGTGATACGCACCTACAGGGATCCCACTCTGATCAATCTTGTTGATCCCCAGCTTATTGGCCAAGTGGACCTCCTGAGCATCTTTCAGTTGCTTCTGGTTTAAGTTCTCCCTCCAACCCCTTCATAAGTCATTCTCTGAGTAACTCACCAAGTCACTTTTTGCCTCCTTCTCAGTGTCAGCCTGCAGATTTCACTGGGTAGTTTCTGGGCCCTTTGGTAGGCTCTTCTGGGGACCATTTCACAAGCTGTGCTCAAGATCCTCCATCCCTTGCTGGAATGTGGTTGAGTCTCTCCAATGCAAGTTGCCTGGATACCTTAATACAAGCGTCCTTAGATTCTTGCTTCCTTTTCCCCCTTGATTTTTCCATCTTCCCATCAAAATCCCTATTGGTCTTCAACATTTTTCTTTATAAAAGCATATATTTCATAGAAGAATTCTAATTTTCTAATAAAACAATGTCCCAGTCCAGATATCTGATATACTATTAAATATATCCTCACACATTTAGATTCATATGAGATGGAGATAATTGTGCCTATAGCCAGGCTGGCATTTTTTTAATGTTAGGTTCATTGAAGTATAACTTAGACACTATAAATTTTTTAGGTACACAGTATTATTAATTTTTACAAATGTATATAGAAGTAAAAGCACTACCATAATCCAGCTAATATCATTACTCATCTACTAATTCCTGGCATGTTGAAGTTTTTTTCTCTTTAACAGCTGATCTCTAGCTTTATTACATCACTAAAACATAATTCTGAAAAAAACAAAAAGAATTCCTACTCTTACTTGCTTCCCTCTCCACTTCCCAAGAAAAACAGGGACATATTTTCAGGAAAATAAAACCAGCATTTAAATATATGATGTAATCAACTCTAATTCTTTGATGAATTTTAATCATACCAAGTCTAGCTTTGCCTCCAGAAAAACTAAAAACAAAGTATCATTTTTGTGAAATATATTGGATTTTATAAATATTCTTAATGAATTCATCCATCAGTGACATAAATAGAATGAAACAGAAAGCACCAAGACTGCCTCTTTTCCTCCCCTCGTCTCTTGATTTTTTAAGTCTCCTGGGGATTTCTCCTTCCTTTCATTCTCTGTGCCCATAGTCCCAACTACACAAGAGATTAAGGCAGAAGGATCACTTGAGACCAAGAGTTCAGGAGGATTGCTTGAACCCAGGGGTTGGGGTCCAGCCTGCAACAGCAACATTGCAAGAGCTCATATCTTAAAAAAAAAAAAACATTTTTTCGAATGTTCTCATCACAAAGAAATAATAAATGTTCAAGATGATGGATATGTTAATTACCCTGATTTTATCATTACACGATTTGTACATGTATTGAAACATATTATACCCCATAAACATGTACAATTATGTCAATCATAAATTTTTAAAAAAAGAAAATGAAGTAGCAGGATAAGGGGTTTTAGAGCCACCCTTCTAAAATCTAGCCACATCATCACTCTTTACCTCATACCACAAGAATATTGAAGAAATACCCAATAATTTTTTTTGTTCTTAGCAATCATTCATCTCTCAATATCAATATCCTCCCAAATCTGTTGATATAAAATCATTTTTGTTCTAGATTCTGTAAAAACACCCTCTATCCATTGCTAGACTTTAAGTTTTATTGAGAGCTGTGTAGTGCTTGAATAGTAATTGTTTTCTACTAAAGTTCAGCAACTTAAGATGAGAAGAGGCAGCTGAGTATAGTGGGGAATGCATACAGTGCATAGAGACAGATCTAGAGACAGCCCAACTTTGAAGCCTGGCACCAACACAAACCAGCTGTGTGACTTAGGCAAATGATTTAACCTAGGTTTTTTTCTTATCTGTAAAATTGGGATAATAGTGATACATAGCTCTTTAGGTTAAGAGGATTAAGTTACAATGTGCATATACCATTGCCTGACACTCATTAAACCCTCCAGAAGTTTTACCTCTCAGCTCTATATTAACTGCCAAAGATTATTAACCTGCTTTTACAATGTCAAATGTTTTGACAAGTAAACATCTATAGGCATTTTATTGAAAATGATAAGGTAGTAGCACTTTAATGTTTAAAAAATTAATAAAAATTATCTTGGCAAAATCTATTTCTAGAAGGATGTAGCATCTAAAATGTACATTCAATAAGCAATTGAATAGCCAATGGCACAGTTGAATTCTCATACATGATATAAGAAATCTCCCAAAATCAGAAGTTTTATTTTTGGAGTATTACATGTATAAACTCCCTGATTAGGGAAAAGATGATATAAAATAGCTGGTAATAAATAACCATTTAATGAATTTCTCTTAGGTGGCAGGATGATTCTATGATTGATCACTTAAATCAATTAATTATTCCAAGTGTGGAAGAACCATATTGGGGAAAAAGGAAAATCTAGTGTCAAATTTCAGCTAAGGGAGTGGTTATTTGCACTCTAGAAAATAAATTTCTTTCTGAAATAATTATCTAAATAGATTGTCACGTGGAATTATTTTTAAGACTTAACTTCACTGATTAATTAGGAAAGCCCACACAAATTCAAGTGTCTGCATATAAAAGGATTTTATCTTTCCTGAAAGTTAGCATGTTAAATTTTAGACCATGTTCAAAGTTTCCACTCTGGCACATTCAAATGTATATTTCTATTTTTTATTCTTACTGAAAAAATATTTAGAACATATTTCTTGGCAGTTCATATCAATTAGATCAAATCATTGTCCTTGAACACATATTGCTAAATCTACTATACAGAAAACAAAATTTAAATAGATAATATAAATTACCTAATAGTTAACATTAGATTAATAAGCCCCTATTGAATAAAATTACCTAAAAATATACCTTCATTAATCAGGGTCTTTGTTGAATCAGACTTTTTACAAATCAGATATGTAAGAAGAAATTTATATATCAACTATTTTTTATTTAAAAAAACCATTATTTTAAACAAAATACATGATATCAACTTTAAATTCTGTTTCTCCTCTAGGGGACAAGTTTGATCAGAATTTAATAATCCTAACTCTTCTGGTGTTGTCTGAAAGTCAGCCATGAAGGGACTGGGATCCAATTTTATTTCATTATCAGTGGATACTGGTGTAAGCCACACTGATTTTCTGAAGAAAAGAGAAACAGAAAGCAGACAGGATTAGCATACTTGGGATTAGGTCATTTTTATCACTGTCTAACAACACAATCATGTTCAACATGGCGATTTAGGAGCATGGCATAGTGCCAGATGCTACACCTATTAGGTAATAGTGGACTCTTGGTATAGGATTTGGACCAATATTCTTATTAAAAAGACAATTCCAGATAGCCTCCCTGTGAATGGCCTTGGATGATTTGTAATGCTTGCTTTAGTAGAGTCCCAGATTACCCAGTAAAATCGATTTAGCCAAATGGATCCTAATAACAGTGAGTAAAAGCCACCAAAAGCTTAACCTGACGCAGTATGGTGGTGGAAAGATGTATCTGTATGTAAATGAGTGACAGAGCATGTGTGTGTGTGTGTGTGTGTACAATAGTAAAATTCATGCACTAAAAACCAAATCATATATGTTTGTTGGTCTGGCTTTCATTTTTTTAAGGAATGTAAACTGCAAACATAATAATTACTATCAAAATAGGAATATCCTCTCATTACTATTATTCTTGTAGCCTATGAAGAAAGAGCAGCTCTAGGGCATTCTTTAGGTCAGAATTCTTTAGGGGATTCTTTAGGTCACTGTACACTACTCTAAGCATTGGGTAGGATATAGGAATGAAAACGTGTGTGTGTGTGTGTGTGTGTGTGTGTGTGTGTGTGTGTGTGTGTGTGTGTGTGTGTGTATGAGAGAGAGAGTGAGAGAGAGACAGAGAGAATGAGAATATCAAGGGTTGATTTCTATTTAAGATTCAGCTACTTCCCAGAATATCACCAAATCCCTCAACCTTAATGGAAAAAAGTTAACAGGAAGATCAAGAGTATTAACAATGTGAATGTACTGAATGCCACTGAACTGTACACTTAAAATTGTTAAAATGGTATTTTATCTTATGTAATATTTTACCAAAAAATAAAATTTCTCCCTCCTCCCAAAAAAGTAATCTGATTATATTAAAATATATTGCACATTTACTCTGAGCTCTAAATTCATTTTTTGATGTCAACTATTTCCATATATTAAACAAGGATAGAATTTTTTCCCATAGTTTTCAGGTGGTTTCCAAGATTCATCACTCAGATTTATAATACTCAATGTAAATATTTTGGTGACACAGTAAAAAATGTATTAGAATACCATTCCCCTTAGTCTCAAAGTTCACATGGGATTTGATATTTCAGTTCCACAAAATTACAAGCAAAGTGCATTTAATGATTAAGCTGATAAACCCTTCCATTCATGAGTTAATATTAAAATGAAGAATTGGCTTTTCTTAACTTATTTAGCCACTTACTCTCCAAAGAGGGCATTAAACAATAAATTGTATCCAAAGAAGAGTATTATGAAGGAGAGAACATCAAAAAATATCAACTCTTTCACTTACTAAAAGTAACTTTTGAGTATTTAATGACTCTGCTTTGTAGTTGAGTTATTAATAAAATAACCTAGTTACACTAGATTGTTAGGACCATTCCAACTCTATTTGTTTTTATTGTAAAATAAATATTACATTTAAAAAATTAAAAAACAAAAAAAGTATTCATTAAAATATGTTATAAATGCTAATTTGGGATTTTTTTTTGGAATTACACTCATGGGTGAAACATGTTATAGTCTCTAAATTCTATGCTTCTGCAGAAGCTTCTGGTAAGCAAAGCTAAAGCTAAAACATCCAAGGAGCCAAGTCAGAGGGACTCACCTGGAGGCAGAACACTCCAGAGGGATTTTCTGATGGTCACAATGCATATTCCTTGGGGTAAAGTGTATCTCAGTTTGAAAAAGGAGTGTATCCTCAGAAATAATCTAGGAGAGCACAAAGTTTGGGTAGAAGGCATTTCTAGGAACAGAGGAGTCATATGCACATTTAAATAGGGTGTAGAAAACATTCAAGGTCTCAAAAATGGCTGTCACTCTTAGGTATATACAAAGGTCTGGCAATTCATGGGGAGAGAGGAAGACTGTTCTCTCTAAGAGTGGATTTAAAACCCCTGAGGGCAAAAGAATCCAATTCATTCAAACAAACTGCCACTTAGAGCCATTTTTGTGATTCACTAATGAGGTTTTCAACGATTCTTTTGAGAAAGATGAATTGGAAATCAAATAACAAACTGGCTTAAAGCATAAGCTTTGGAGGGTAATCACCCTGACTGGGCCTCTAAACTACCAGCCACTAGCTGTGCCTCTCTGGAAGAATTGCTAAAGCACCTTCTGAAGCTCCAATTTTCTGATTACTAAAATAAAGACAACCCCTTATTCAAAAGTGACAGTTCTATTTAGTCATTGGCCCAAAGTATTTGTATTGTATGAACATAAATTGTTTAAATCCGGGAATCTATGAGATAATACCCCAGGATAATGATGCCGTTTAAGATTTGTATCTAGCCAAATAGGCAACAGAGATTTTATTCCAATGAAAATCCACTTCCCATATTGATACACGTCCTCACCGGAGTATGGGTAGATTTCAAAGGACCTAACATTGAATATACCTTCCTGAATTGGCAGTTTTCCACATTAAAAGTGTTAAATGAAATTCAAAACTGTCTGCTAAACTTTTGTGAAATATAATAGAAGCCTAAAGACAACTTAAAATCAGTTCACTAACTGCCCTATAAATCTGTGTGCTGAGGTCCTGTGTATACAAAATGGTCCAATAGTCAGTGAAGGATAAGTGAGGAGTTCTGTTGTCACTTACCCATAGCTAAGAGCAAATATAGGGTTTTTTTTAAGAGATAGTAATTTTAATACCAGGCATAAAAGCCCAACAAAACATTTAGTATTTTTATAAATAATCACTATTCTCACCTTCGTCCTGATGCCACACTCATAAACAGGATATATAAAATCATATATATATGTTTGTATCCGAGTCACAGGGCAGCCCGTTCCCAGACATAATTCATCAGCAAATATATACAGATTGCTGCTGGGCATATATGGGCTAATTGAGACCATCATCCAGTCCATAGAACAACTTATTTTCACTGTGGAAAGAACCATCATGAGAAAATGTCAGATATGTATCTGTCTTAAGGAAGAACTCAAAGAATATTCAGCTTTGCCCTTTGTGATAAATAAAAGGCCTTTCTTTCTTTGGCAAGGGTAACCATGACTTAAAGAAAAGCATACAAAGGGTTTTCATATTACCACTATATCCAAAATGTCTGCCTAATATTGCCCCCAAATAACTAGAGTTCAGTTATTTCATAGAGAAAAAAAGAAAAAAAAACCAACATGCAAGGATAAGAAAAAACACAATCATAGAGACCCTTGCTTCCTCCTAAAGAAATTACAGCGGTACTTACATAAGAGAATCTATATCTAGAGCAGCCAGAACCAGAAACAATCTCAGGCTTAAGAGGAAATAGTCCAAAGAGAGAAAATCCACTATCTGGGATGGAAGTTGTATGAAAGTTTTATAGTAAATTATCCTCTATATTGAAAACTTCAGTAAGTCAATGCTAATCATTATCTGTAATGGGTTCATCTGGGGGAGCTGAGTCTTTTCAGCAATATTTATATGATTAATGGGCAAGTGGCCACAGAGAGCTCCAACACCATGGGGGCCTGGAGGTCCTTGGACTTTAGAGATAAATCGTCATCGAGAGGGTAAGGCAGTGCCTGTTAGGGAAAAGACATGGAGGGCGGCGGTGCAGGCTGTGCCGAGGGGTCGTTGGAGAAGACAGGTGCTTCTACATCAGTGATCGCAACCTCCAAATTACATCTTTCCATGTGTTTGGAATATCATTCTAACATCACCTAGAGAAGATGATTAGGAAGATCCTTCCTAAAGGGAAAAAAGTTCCAGCAGCTGGGATTAGAAATGGATTTCAAGGATAAGCAAGCATGCGCATAGCAAGTCCATGCTTCTGACTTTGTTAGTGTCGGTAGGAAAGACAGACACGAGCAGAGAAGTATGGAACTGGCGGTGTAAACAAACACATGCTGAATAAGAGAACCTACTGTAACAATAACAAGGTAAGGGTGACCACAACTATTACAAGAAAACATAACAGAAACAACACAGGGCACATTATACATTATAGTTTGTGCACCCCACAGTGGGCTTTGGACACCACAAGACATCTGGGCCTGATCACACAAGGTGAAAATCTTCCCCCACGCCTGATGCAGATCAGATCTCTGCAGAGGGATGGCAAGAAGGAGACAACATCCCCATTGGTCAAGAAAAAAAAAAGAAGAAGAGACAACGTCATGAAGGAGGAGAGGCCAGACAGAAAGAAAGAAAAGGAGAAACCCAAGAGACCCCAGTGCCACTGTCTGCTGGGACGTGTGCTGCTCTTAGACGATTTGGAGTATAGCATCGCTTGCCGAATACACAGAAACCCCAGTGCCACAGTCCACCAGGGTGCATGCCTGCTCTTAACCCCTTTAAGAGTGAATTTTTGCTTTAATAAACCCCGCTGCTTGCTGCTTCAAAGCCGTCTCTTGCTTTCATTCTTCTACTGCAAGAAGGCAAGAACCGAGGAGTTCAACAGCCATTAACCGCTTCACTCTGTTTTTTTCATACTAACATTAGAAAGTCAAGTTTCAGTTTGACATTCTGCGGTGGCCTCTCAAATAGCTGAGAAATTATTTGAGATAAAGCCCGAGGCACACACATAGCTGCTGAATGTATTAACTGAAACAGAATCTTCCTTGCACCCAAGCATCAGGAACTATATAGCTAGGGCCTGAACACCCTACTCGCCTCATCCCAAACAGCCAGAATTCCTTGTTCCTTCCTCTTTCTCTACATGTGCTATTTGTTTCAATAATTAGCTGCTTCTTGGTGAACTAATCTAGACATTCTGAAAGGTCCATGTTAGGTTAAATGGAAAGATATCAGAAGTTATATGTTTTCCTTGCTCCTAAACTGTTTATAGGCCAAATGAATAAATAAGAAATTCACATATCCATTCCAAAATAATACCCCACTCCAAACAGAAAGAAACAGATAAGACTACTTAAGAAAAAAACACAAAAGTAGTATTGAAATGCTGCCTAGAGTAGATGACATTTAGTCAGGATTTGAAACTGGGAAGCATCTGGATTCCAGGTAAAATAGAAAAGATACGTTGGCATCAACTTGTAGAGAGCATAGACTTCAATTTACTTTATCCTACTGGCTTTGCAGGACCATTGATGAGTTTGACATGAGTGAAGGTCAGAGCAATATATTTTAAAGAATAAGAGCAATATCACCATCGAGCAGAAATATGAAGTGCCTGAGAGCAGGAAGGTCCGTTAAACCAAGTCTCTTGCAATGCAATACAATCAAGTACTATTTAATTGGTAGCAGGTTTGAAAAGTTCAACTAAAACATACAGCCAAGGACTATAAACCTGAAAAACCTCTGCAAATGAAGATCAAGATAGAAGACCAAGACAGAGAAGGAGAGAAAATATAAATCAAAGCCCAAGAACTCAGACATTTAGGCAGAAAGAGAGAAATGTATCCTCCATATATTGATACATGTCTACTTGGCCTGAAAGTATTTCTTTTCTAGCAAATTAAAATCAGATCAGATCTCTGCAGGGGGAGAACACCTGCAGGGAAGGTGATCATTGTGAATAATCCTGTCAAAGAAGCATTCTCCAAAACTCATAATTTACCATTGATGTTCTCAGCACAAGCCCAAATCAAGGCAGCAGGGAAAATCAAGACTTCAAAGGCCACAGAGACCTTCATCTGGGCAGACCTCCGGCTCAGGACTGCACAGGAAACAGGAAGTGCTGGTTGGTTTAAGTGATTTTGCATGGCAACATCTGCTCAGCTGCCTTCATTTTTCTACTTAATTTGGGAGCTGACGGAGTACACCTATCACACTCTCAATCACCGGAAGGCCGGAGCTCTCCTGATTATCCAAACAATAAGACTCAAAGAGGCGTATCAGGAAAAAAGTGTTATTTGATAACCGTCTGCACAAGGCCTATTAAAAACATCTGAGAGGCTGGCGTGACACACATTTCCAAAAACTACTAAATTTTGGGAACTGTTTTTACTAGATAATGTTCAGGTGTCATTAGTTTCCATAAAACAGCCGCCCTAAATCACATATATTTGAAATCAAAAGACTATTCTATCTTCCTTTCTATAGGTTTGGCTGGAAGAATCAAAGCAGAAATGATGAACTTGACCAGGAACATAAATCCCTAGGAGAAGATGGGGTCTCACAGGAAAACCAACTTTCTTGGTATCAGGAAAATCCACAAATCCAGTACCATCCATCTCTGTTGATTTTTTCTAAATTATATATAGTTACTTCGGTCATTTTAAGCCTTATAAAACAAGAGGGCATTTTATATACATGCACATAACTTTGTATAATGAATACATATTCATTTCGATACTCACTTTAATAAAAGTTCCAGTTAAAGATTTTTATTGTATTTTCCTGAAAATATCAGTCAGGACCTAAATGTGACTGTGTAGTTTTAAAAGGAACTTAGAAATCAAACACTAAAAGTAAATAAAATTCATTATGAAGAAGACCCCAAAGGCAATCACAGCAGCAACAAAAATAAATAAATGGGGCCTGATCAAATTAAAAAGCTTCTGCACAGCCAAAGAAACTGTCAAGAGAGCAAACAGACAACCCACAGAATGGGAGAAAATTTTCGCAAGCTACATATCCGATAAAGGGCTGATAACTAGAATCTATTTAGAACTCAGGAAAATCAGCAAGAAAAAATCAAACAACCCTGTCAAAAAATGGGCAAAGGACATGAACAGAAACTTCTCAAAAGAAGACAGAATAATGGCCAACAAACATGAAAAAATGCTCAGCATCTCTAATCATCAGGGAAATGCAAATCAAAACCACAATGAGATATCACCTAACTCCAGTAAGAATGGCCTTTATCAAAAAGTCCCCAAACAATAAATGTTGGCGTGGATGCAGAGAGATAGGAACACTCCTACACTGCTGGTGGGACTGCAAACTATTTCAACCTCTATGGAAAGCAATATGGAGATACCTTAAAGTGATACAAGTGGATCTACCATTTGATCCAGCAATTCCACTACTGGACATCTACCCAAAAGATCAAAAGTCACTTTATGAAAAAGACACCTGCAGTTGAATGTTTACAGCAACACAATTCACAATTGCAAAGTTGTGGAAACAACCCAAGTACCCATCAATACATGAGTGGATTAATAAAATGTGGTATATGTATACCATGGAGTACTATTCAGCTTTAAGAAATAATGGTGATATAGCACCTTTTGTATTTTCCTGGATACAGCTGGAACCCATTCTACTAAGTGAAGTATCTCAAGAATGGAAAAACAAGCACCACACGTACTCACCAGCAAATTGATATTAACGGATCAACACCTCAGTGGACATATAGGAATAATATTTATCAGATATCAGGCAGGTGAGAGGGGAGAGAAGGGGATGGGTATATATAAACACAGTGAGTGAGATGTGCAACGTTTGGGGGATGGTCACACTTGAGGCTCTGACTTGAGGGGCGGCTCTGACATGGGCAATATACGTAACCTTAACACTCGTACATCCATCATATGCTAAAATAAAAAAAAGAATAATAAAAAATAAAATAAATAAAAGTAAATAAAATTCAAAGTCTGAATTAAATGCCTATTACTGTTGAACTTAACACTACTGAACTTAACACTAATGAACTTAACACTACTGAACTGCATGCTTAAAAATGGTTAGATGTTAAAGTTTATATTTACCTTACAATTAAAAACAAAATTAAAATTATTGTATTATATACAACTCAAACTATTCCAGCACTGTGGCCTTACCCAAGGCAAAGCAACTCTTCTATCAGACACATGCAGAATAAGACAAGCCCATAATGAAATTTTCAAGTAGTCATATGTACTTCATCTAAAGTATTCTTGGCAAGAACCACATCTGCAACTTTTTGTATTACCCAAAGCATATCTTAGTATAATGAACTCATGTAGAAATATTTGATTAGCTTTCTCACAATTAAACCAAAACCTTGCAGTAGTTTTCTCTGTAGCTACCTAGGTTAGACTATATATGTTAAAAGCAGAGAGATAAAAAAAAAAATTCATTATGGAGATGCCTTTATTAGGATCATTCTGGTGCCAACACTTGTAGAAGCTCTCTCTAATCACACCCATCTGGCTCCTACCCTCCCACTTCATCCCATTATCTGACCAGGGTAGCCATGGAACTGCCTTTCAGTCTATCTTCTTTACTCTATATTTTGTCAAGACTACTTTGAGGGGTATAAAACCTGATTGCTCCCCTAACCCCATTAAGCCCTGATCTAGCCTTTTTGGAGTGATTAGCAAAAAGTCCATCTGAGAACTGATGGAGACCTCAAGATATATATAGAGAAAACCAGCAAAACTAACTGGTAAGACCTAAAATACTGAATTTCTAAACCTGTATAAATATTAACTTGACTCCCAAATACATCTTTCCTAATTAGCACCGCAATTCACCCACTTACAGACACCCAATCCCAGGAGACATCCTTGATTCTAGTGTGTTCCTCAAACAAGTAGTATGTTCTTATAGTCTCCAAAATATATTTTTGGTTCTACCACTTCTCACCACCTCAACTCTAACCTTTCAATTGAAAACACAATTTTCACCAACTTACGCTGCTGCTGTAACAACCTTCTAACTGGTCAGCCTGTTACTACTATGCCTCCAGGAAATTACAATACTTTAAGGCAGAGATACTGTTTCATTTTCATAGTTTCATAAATCCTTAGCAAATAAAAAAATTAAGTCAGAAAAATATTATCCATCTTACTTTCCTTTGGTACACCATTGACTCCTAAAATCAACATGATTAAAATTTAGTGAAATGTTTACATTAAAATTTAGTTTTCAGAACTTAAGATATTTTCCAAAGCATCTAAAATTAAGTGTCAAAAATTAAAGTCTAAAATCAAAAGCATCTGGCTCAAAAATCTCATTCTGACATTTAGAGATTCTGGTCAATTTAATTCACCACCGAGACCTTTTAAGTTGAGGCAATAGTACCTGCCTCATTACTGTAGCAATTATTAAATTAATAAATTCATGTTATTCTATTGCAGTGGGTACAAAAAATAACTATTATTTCAATTGGGATCTGTAATTCCAATAGCCAAAAATCTATTAGGGTTTATTGAAACGAGAGATTAGGCCAAATCATGCCACATCTTTAATTGTACTCAAGGATGAAGTAAAGAAAAATATAGTAAAAGAATCACAAACATATTGATGAGGTGACAAAATTTACTGTCATTTTCATTTCGAAACAAAGGCATTTTCAAACCCTGCAATGAATCCCTGCTAACTCTCTTCCAGCTTCAGTTACGGGAAGGACTGAAGATCAGTAAACTGGCACAGTTAGGTACCTGTTAGTGACCAAGCCCAGCAGCTCAGCTATGCAGCAGTTCCAGATGACTCAAATTGTTTAGATGTCTTTGTATGTTCCTGGAATAAAAGTGCCATTCTAACTAGAGAGAGGAAGAGAGGTACTTTCTCATGTTTAGCAAGAATAAAGCCTGTGTCTAAAAAAATGGAGAGAGATCTTTTTCATATTTTTTCTGTCATTTCATCGTGAGTTTTTTGTATCCCCTCCACCACCAGGAGCAAGGAATCTAGGCAAAAGACAATGTTCTGCCCTAAACTACCAATTTTTCCTATGGAAGAAGACTGGCCTTGCTGAGTAAGGAAGATCATTGTGTGTGTGTGTGTGTGTGTGTGTGTGTGTGTGTGTGTGTCTGTGTGTGTAGCATCTCTGCACATGTGACACCCTCTGGCTCAGGCTCCCTTAAAATGAGTTTGGCACCAGTGCTCTTGCACCATATACTCAAAGGCACAGGATTTCACTTCCAGAGATGTACTGGGTAATTTAGATTCAGAGAAGCTTCTTTCAGCCTGGAGTCCAAGCTGTGATGGGCATAACCTGAGTTCTGAGTACTTTTGTGTTAGGGAACCAGCCACGGTGCAACCTGCTGCCCTATTGAGGGCTTATCCTGGGCCTGGAACATTCCCCCTTATGGGAGAGCTTGAGTTGTTGCTTGGTCCCAGATTCTTATTAAGAGAAAGCATTTCCCTGTTCTGCATACACAGCAGACTTCCTTGCACTGCTTAACGCATGTGAGTCGTGTCACCTGGCCAGCCCCACCAGGACACCTGCCCCATGTGGGAGGGGAACAGTGTCTTTGGCTGCAACTTCAGAGGGGAGAGAGCATGCAGTCCACCGCCCTGCCTCAGCTAGGAGGGGCCTGCTGGCCATGGGAGACTGGTGCTCACTCCACACACAGCAAGGAGAAAAGATGGTGCAAAATCAGCGTCTTTTCTCCTTCCCCAACACACAATACCAGCACCTGGTGTGTTGAGTCTTTCTTGGCAACTCCAAGGAACATGCAGTGTGCTGAAGTACATGAGCTCCTATTTCTGATGGTTGGCGTTGTCATGATCCTTTCCATTTTCCACACCATGGGGATCCTCATTTGGGATTCATAGCTGATTTCCTTTCTCAACGTTTGTCAATTAGTTCAGAAGCCTCAAGAGGAAGAACAAGTGATCTTGTTCACTAAAAATATCCCCAGCAACCCACTGATCTATGGCTGGAGATAGATGGCAAGGGTGATGTGATGGTATAGTTGTAACCTTCTATGGTTACAACAGTCTCAGAATTAGGGCAAAAAGCAATTGGAATCTTATTTTCTTCCAGATTTACCTTATGAAGATAATAGGAAAGATAAATGCACAATTCCAAAATACGTTTAAAATATTTCCTTATGAGACATGCATCAGGGAACAGGAAAAAAAGCATTATACAAAGCCAAAGATAAAGGATGATGGGAACGTCCTCAAGTTGTTAAAGCAACTACAGAGAACATAGATTTTCTTCCCTTTTACGTGCATTATAAAAGAGGAGGAAGATTTAGTCAGGGGAATAGATTTCACTATGAGACACTAGATAGTTGCGGTGAGTAATGGGTAAAAGTTTAAAGTGGGTAACTAAATCCTGAAAATGTTCAAGTCTGTCATAAAAGTACACACACTGAATACAGGCAAGATTTATTGTGTATGAACTCACATGTGAAGTTAGAATGGCAATTTTACTTAAAATTAACTCATTAAAAAGTTTAAATATCACATTACAGATATATATATATTAATACTATCCAAAATTCCGGGAGGTATTCAAACAGGTAACAGATTATTACTCATCTTCAGACAGATATAAAAACAGCATCATTGAAACTGACTCCCAGACAAATATGAACCACTTGCTCCTGTGTCCTAGGGAAAAATGGGAGTCATAACACGGGCATTATTGGTGCAGCGTTTCATGGACAGGTGGCTGCTGAAAGACACAGGGGAAAAGCAGTTAAAGAGTTGCTTATATGTAACTTTTACCCAACAACTCATTCAGAGAACTCATGAATACTGAATTAGAGGCAGTGTAAAGAATCAAATTTCTACCTTCAAATGCAATCTAGAGCATTACCCAACTCCAACACATACCTTATATATACTATTTGGAAGTGATTAGCATCTAAGTATTGCCTAGATCACTGGTTTTCTGAGACTGTCATGACATAAAGTACTTATACCATGTATCTCAACTTTGATTTTAAGTGGTTTTCAGATCTCTAGAACAAAGCTTATTTTCTTTATGAAATATCAATTTCAAGGCCATTGTCTGTATACGTAAGTTTTGTGGCATCCTTTTAAAATAAGCTCAGTGGAAAAGTTGTTATTAAGATGTTTTTCCACAGATATTAATCTTAGGAAAAGTACTAATTAGATGTAACACATTTCTTTTGATATTCAAACCTCATTTACCTTCCTCTCCGCTATTCTTATTTTTATCTTATATACATACACACAGATATGCTTTTCTGCAGTGATTAGTATGAAATTGAGACCTGGTATGGGCCTTCTATAATTATTTCACTTTGTCACAGGCTATATTGAAAGTGAACAATTTAGTACCTCAGATAAAAGCTAAGGAAACTCACCAGTATGAAAACTATTCATGTTTATGTGCAACTAACAAGAAAACTATAATTATACTCAGGTACAGCCTATGACACCCACAGGGTTGTTTACGGGGCTCATGTTACATCTAGAGTAATTTGAGCATACAGTATTAAAGGGATTTACATTATTTCTTCCACTGAAATTACCTTTAACAAATTACAGCTAACCAAGATATGGACAATCTAAATATTCTCACCTATTAGTGCTGCTGCAGGTAAGTTCACAGTTTTGACTTTGTGAAGGAGCCGAGGCGGCTTGCCCTTCTTTTGTCCCTTGAGAGCCATCGCCCACAGCTTTGACTTCGTACCCATTCATCCCAAAATGCAACGAAGATGGGGCTTTACGCCTAACAGTAAATAAGAAAAGCACGGGATTGATAGTTGTATAGATACTTTACAGGAAAAATGTAAGATCAATTAGACTTATGTTAGTTATAAGTTAGAAAACCCAAAGTGACTGGCTTAAGGAAGAAAAAGACAAATTATCTCAATGAATCTCAATAAAGTTTATAACATAATCTTGAATAGGATGCTACTTATTGATTTAGAGTTGGCATCATAAATTCTCAATGTTCCTTCTCTTTCACCATTTACTCTTCCACCAGGTTGTCTTTTACTTGTCTTCAATTCGAATACCATATGATCTAATGGCAATGAACATCAAAAAATACAGGACTTGGGGAAATGCTATTTAAAATTTAGAACCACTTTTTTAACATCAGCATGAATGTTTAATGATCATTAGCTACTGTCCAGTTAAAAATTGTGTTTATTCTGATAGAGCAGCACTGTCCAATAGAATTTTCTATAAAGGAAATATCCTAAGTCTGTGCAGTGTGTTATCACTAGCCACATGCTGCTATTGAGCACTTGAAAAATAGCTAGTACAGCTAAAACTAAATTTTAGTTGTATTTAACTTTAATTTATATGAAAATGTTACCTGTGGCTACTGGTTACTATATTAGATAGCACAGATTTAGAGACCATGGGTGAAGTTTGAAGAACACAAGATTTTTTTCTTAAATCTGGTTTCAAGTCATTCCTTGCCAGGGGCCTTGACAAAGTCTGACCTTTTCCACCCATGAGGAAGTGTGAAGATGTAGTGAGAATTTGATTAAAAGCATCCTGAATAGCTGAAAATGACATTGCTAAGTTGCAAATGAACTTAAAGTAGTCAAGACAGCATAGTACTGGCATAAGGATCAAGTAGATCAATAGGACATAGAATATTGTAGAGAAAATCAAAGTTATCCAGTCATCAATATAACAGAGTCAAAGCAATCCAAGAGGGAAAAGAAAGTCATTTTGATTAATGGTGCTGTACCAACAAAATACACCTATGGAAAGAGGAGACCCTTGACCTGCCTCACACCACACACAAATATTAAGTTCAGATGTATTATAAACTCAAAGAAATCCAAAACCATAAAACTTTTAGAAGAAAATAGACTTGGCAGTAAGCAAAGAATTTTAAGACAGAACAAAAGCAATAACTTTAAAAGGAAGAGCTGGAACCTATTCTACTAAGTGAAGTATCCCAAAAATGGAAAAATAAGCACCACTTGTACTCACCAGAAAATTGGTTTCACTGATCAACACCTAAGTGTGCATATAGAATTAACATTTATCTGGCATTGGGCAGATGGGGGGGAGGGTATATATACATAATGAGTGTGATGAGCACCATCTGGAGGATGGACACGCTTGAAGCTCTGACTCAAGGGAGGCAATATACATAACCTTAACATTTGTACCTCCATAGTATGCTGAAATAAAAAAAGGAAGAGTCTATAAACTTGAAAATGAAAGAAATCTGCTCAAAGGACACCATTAAGATAATGAATAAGCAATCGGGGGACTGGGACAAAATACATCTGACAAAGGCCTGATCTTCATGATGTAAAGAACACTTACAACTCAGTAAGACAGATGACAGAATAAAAATGAACAAAAGACAGTTCACAAGAGACTTACAAATGGCCAAGGAGCACTAATAATTAGTCATCAGGAAAATGCATATTAAATGATGAAATATCACTATGCACCTGTTGGAATGCTTCTTCTAGAATAAGAAGACTGTCAACATATGGTGAAATCGCTAAACTCTCATACATTCCTGGTATAAATGCACCTTATTTGGGAAAATATTTGTTGGTTTCTTACAAAATGCAACATATACTTTCCCTACTATCAAACAATCCTACTCTTAGGTATTCACTGAAAGGAAATGAAAGCATACACCTACACAAAGACTTGTAAAAAAGATGGCCATAGCAGATTTATTCATAATAGTCAAACAGTGACAACAGCACAAGTCTTCACCAAAATAACACACAATGGAATACTACTTAGCAATATAAAAATTAAACTACTAGAAGACACAACATAAATGGATCTCAAACATTGTGCTGAATGAAAGAAGCCAGATGGAAAAGCATATGCTATGATTTCATTTCTACAAAATTTGAGAAGAGACAAGAACAGTAGTACAGTGTAGCATGAAAGAGCCAACTGGGAAGAAACACTTTCTGCAGGGATTATAGTCTTATATATGTTGATAGAGTTTTGTGTTAAAGCTGAAAAAAAATATTTTGGTAATAGGGTAGATCTTATGTTGTGTTCTTATCACAAAAAAAAGTGTTTTAGACAAAGAGGGTAGGAGGAAACTTTGGTATGATAGATTATGTTTATGGCATTGATTATGGTTTGGTTCTCCAAACTCATTAAATTTGTATAAGTTGTAGGAAATAAATGTGTATACCCTTTTGTACAGAAGGAAGGAGGGGGAAGGAAGATGGGCAGACAATCTACCTATAGTCATATTATAATTTGCCTTAACAGTGAAAGGAAGTTTAAATTTTCCCTCTGGAGAATTGAATTTGTTGAAATAAACTGACAGCAAACAGATTAACAGGAGAAAAATCATACAAATTAATGTTCACATACACAGGAGTCACACAAAATATGAGACTCAAGGAAGGGCCAGATGATGGAAGTTTAAATACCCTTTTCAAAGGGGAAGGGGATTACAGAAAGAGTAAATGATTTATGGTAGGGGGATGAATGGGCACAAAGAACAGACAATAGCCTGAAACAAAGTTCCTCTGGGCTCTGGGGGAGGTGGCAACAAGTTATGGGAAGGTGAGGGGTAGAACTGTACCGTGAACAAAGGTGTCTTATGCAGATAGTCTCTTAGTAACAGCCCTTAGAAAGAATAGTTCAAAGAATAGGTGAAAAGTCTGTCCAGACATGGTGTCCTGGGTATGAAGACTTCTAGTTTCCTCTCCTGCTATAAGAGTTAATCTTCTCTAGTTAATGTAGATTCCAGAAAGGGGGTCCAAGACAATTGCATTTCTTTTGAAAAAACTTCCCTCAGTCAGATAAGGTGAACTTCAGAGAGAGCCCCTCCCTAAATTTAGGGGAAGAAATAAGGAAAAGCCAGGAAGACCTCGATTCTGAGGCAGTTTCTAAGGTTCTTCTAATTTTCTTTCTTGCAAAGTGTTCAGCAGGAAAAATTGGATATCCATATGCAGAAGGAAAAAAACTAGAGCCTTATCTCTTGCCACATATAAAAATCAAATCAAAATGAATTAAAGACTTAAGTGTGAGACCTGAAACTATGAAACTACTAAAGAAAACATTGGGGAAATGTTTTAGGATGCCGATCTGGGCAAGAACTTCTTGAGTACTACCCTCCCCCTCAAAGCACAGGCAACTAGACAAAACTGGACAAATGAGATCACATCAAGCTAAAACATTTCTGCACAGCAAAGGAAACAATCAACAAAGTGAAGGCAACCCACAAAATGGGAGAAAATATTTGCAAACTACTCATCTGACAAGTGATTAATAACTATTGTAGAATATATAAGGAGATCCAACAACTCAATAGAAAAAAGTCAAATAATCCAATTATAAATGGGCAAAAAGTCTAAATGCACATTTCTCAAAAGATGACATACAAATGGCCAATAATTCCATGAAAAAATGCTCAACATTAATCATCAGAGAAATGCAAATCAAACTGCAATGAAATATCATCTCACCCCAGTTAAAATGGTTCTTATCAAAAATATGGGCAATAATGAATGCTGGTGAAGATGTGGAGAAAGGGGAACCCTCATACACCATTGGTGGGAATGTAAACCACTATGGAGAACAGTGTGGAGGTTCCTCAAAAACCTAAAAATAGAACTACCACATGACCCAGCAATCTCACTGCTGGGTATATATCCAAAGAAGGATAATTCAATATATTGAAAAGGTATCTGCACTGCCATGTTTATTGCAGCATATGCACAACAGTCAAGATTTGGAATCAACCTAAATTTCCATCAGTTGATGAATGGATAAAGAAATTGTGGTACATATACACAAGAATGAAATCCTTTGCAACAACATGGATGGAACTGGAGAACATTGTGTTAAGTGAAATAAGCCAAACACAGAAAGGCAAATATCGTATGCTTTCACTAATATGGGAGCTAAATATTAAAAGCTATTTATCTCATGGAGACAGAGTATAATGATAGTTACCAGAGGCTGGGAAGGGTGGGGGGGAAGGGGAGATAAATTGTAGTTGGTTAATGGCTATAAAAATGTAGTTAGATAAAATGAACAATACTTGATAACATAACAAAGTGGCTGTAATCAACAAGTCAGGGTATACTTTCATATAACCAAGAGTGGAATGGAATGTCCCTAACACAAAAAAATGATAAATGCCTGAGGTGATGGGTACCCCAATTATCCTGATTTGATTAATTCACATTATATGCCTGTATCAAAACATCACATATACCCTATAAAGATATATAACTCTTATATACTCATAATTAAAAATTAAAAACAAAGCTGAGTTAAAAATGTACATACTTTGTGACATATATATTTAGTTACATGTAAATTTTTCTCAAGAGAAAATTTAAATATTGATCCTTAATGCATGAGATGCATGCTAAAGTACTTAGGAGAAACATACTCACACCTTCAATTGAAAGGGCAACCAAAAATTGATGGATGGGGAAATGGATGCATTACAAAGTTTAGAAAAAATGGTAGAATGTAGGTATTAGATATACAAGTGTTCACTGTAAAATTCTCTCTGTACATTTGAAATTTTTCTTAAGAATTAAATTTTTAAAATTTTAGTTGTACCATAGGCATCCTCTAGGGCATTTTTAATAGCTGCATTTTTTTTTTAACAGAAATACTCATCAGCCAAAGAATAAATTTAAGAACATGTAAGGGGAGTAGCTGGCTACACATACCTTCTCACAAAACAAATCACCGGAAAGTCATAGAGGGTGTCCAACACTGGTATAAAATTGATCTCAGATAATATAACAATATCATTCCCTGGGACCACCTGAAATGATCAAGAGCTTTAAAACTAGAAGCCATTAAATTATTTTGGTGGTTCAAGATTATTAATAGATTCTGTCAGTTTTAGAAAAATCTGAATATTGCAATAACGAAGCAGTATATCTAAATGAGAGCTAATTTACTCCCCTTTTCCTCTGGTCCTTCAACCTCTTTGCCCCCATCTCGACCACCAGAGTGGGGGAATAGGGAAGGAATAACTTCTGTCTCTGGAACAGTTTTAATATATGTTTGCCCTTTCCAAAATAGACACCCTCCCCCTTTGCACATATCCACACACATGTTCTAAAATACTGAAGTCTGATGGGAGGTGAGGGTATTGAAATTGAGAAGGTATAGGCGATGACTTTGGACTTTTTCAAAACCGCTTATTTGGAATGTTCCCCATTAAGTAGATAAGCAACTGGCCCCTGAGAATCGATCACTGCAAAAGATATGAATATGCTTGAAATTTTTAATTAAGAAGGAACTTAATGCTATGTAGCCCTGAAAAAATGGAGAATAAGTTTTTAGCGAAAAAATCATGGCACATACAATTTTCTTGATCCCACAATGAGTGACAGGATAAGAAAACTCGTAGTTATCTAACCCCAGTCCCGTTACAGGACAGTGATCTCCCAGGTATATTTCGTCGCTTCTAAGTTCTGATTCCTCATCATCAGAGAGCCTTCTTTTCACTCTGACTAACAACCAATCTTCAGAACACGTTGAAAGTATTGCTAAAAAAATAAATAAAATCCAAAGGATAATATGTTAGCACACTTCTTCTCAAGACATAACACATTCTGTCTTTATCAGTGCTGTGTGACAGAAACATGTGAGCCACATCAGTAGCTTTCCGTTTTCTAATAGCCCTATTCAAAACTAAGCAGGTGTAATTGAAAATATATTCTATTT
Source organism: Microcebus murinus (assembly GCF_040939455.1). NCBI lineage: Eukaryota > Metazoa > Chordata > Mammalia > Primates > Cheirogaleidae > Microcebus > Microcebus murinus. The sequence continues at coordinate 15,391,839 of NC_134107.1, forward strand.
AATCTGAAATATTCCAAATGTGATCACTAACATGTAATAGGACACAAATTGAGATTTTACATTCCTTTTCTCACACTGATTTTCTGAAACCAGTATGCATCTTGTATTTGAATAGCACAATTCAGATTAGCCACAGTTCAAGTACTCAGTAGCTGCTGGAGGGCCATGACTACTCTGCTGCTGTGTTTTATGCTGCTATAAACGCTCATCGAGAGATAAATTGGCTACTTAATTTCTTTGCAACTATCTACTCATATTTAGAATAATTATTACCTACCTTTTTAGGGGTTTTGCGATGATTAAATGAGATAAGGCATATGAATATCTTGAATCTCCGCCTAGAACTTAAGTGCTCAAGTAATGTTTAAGGTAAAAGCAACTTAAAGGTCTTTATCTAAGAGACTACCACCACAAATTTGTTTCCTATAGACATATCTCCATCCATCCTCAGTATCAATGAGCTAAATCTGGATCAGAATTTTAATACTATATAAAAAGCCGGTTTCAGTCTTCTCACATTAAATCAAAAAAGCTGAGGCTATACCCCAATAACATTTTTACAAGTAAAAAAAAAAAAAAAAGAAGAAGTCACATTTATCTCTCCCTAAAAAATCGCACATTCATTTCTTTGTCCCCAGTTATGTTGGTCTGCCAAATGGATTTTAATTAAATAAGTGATTTGCCCAACTACATGAGACATTGAACCAGGTTTCGATCTCAGGACATCTGCAGTATACAAAGATTTGTAGACTTCTGTCTTTGGTAAAACATTTGACCTAGAAACACGAAGTGAACAATTTGACACTATTGCTTATTGCTATGGCTAAAAGAGAACAAAAAAAATGAGTATGACATGGGACTTTTTTCACATTTGGGGAAAATATTTTTGCTAGAAAGATTAATAGTCCAAGTTTGCTCATATAAGAGATTTGACAAATACTGATAGCAAATATGGTAATGATGGCTGTAGAAATAAGGTTTCAGGTGAGAATGAAACAAATCTGCAATTCTTTTACCTCATGCCAGGATTATGGTACAATATCCATGGTCCATGTCAAAACAGGAATTATAATTAACATCAATTATCTTTTATTCAGACTAAGAAAGGGGCTGTGGCCTACGCAACACAAGGATGGACACATTTATCTTAAAAAGCAAACCTTTCAGAGGCAGGTTGATCATGGGTGAATATGTCAGACCACAGCCTTTTCCCATTTGCGATTCCCACATTTATTCTCACCAAATTAAATAAGTAAAAATTTCTGTTTATGCACCAATCCCTACATCAACTGTCAATGGATATATTCTTGGTATTGAGTCTAAAGAAATTCTGAGTGAGATAGGACAGGTAATCTTCATTTCTCAGATAAGAAACAAAATGTTCAAACCATTAAATTCCTTGAGAAGGATCTCAAGTCTGGTATATAATGCAGCTGGCACCAATACCAAGTCATATTGGTGACTCAGGTCACTGAGTCATTGCTAGAGTCTAAACAGTATCCTCTTTAATCCCATGAAGATCTATGTCTTAGATACGTAGGGGTGAAAAAGCGGGAATCAGAACAACAATGAATACCTGACTCAGATTTCATCAATAAATTATTCCCTATTCATAGAGAATACTCCATTCTCTTAATGTAATTAATTTGTCAAAGGCCTTACAAATCAAAGCCTAGTCCATGAATTAGCAACCTGAGCATCACCTGAGTGCTCATTAGAACCACTGAGTTCCCAGTCTCATCTCCAACCTATTGAATCAGAATGATTGTTAATAAGGCCCCCAGATGACTTGTATATACAAAGTTTGAGAACAGCTGGTCTAAGGGGCACCAACATTCACAGCTGCAAATGACCTGTGACTGTAACAAAAGGTGAAAATGTGAAGAGAAAAGATAGATGGGAGGCAAGATTTCTTTGGTGTAGCCACTCAATTTCCATACCACTAATGCTTTCCAGCACAAGGACTGCAGACCTTGTGTGTGAACAAGCATTATGATACACCAGAACTACCTAGTAGTCAAAAAAAGAAAATTTCCAGTCTCTCAGAGCAGGAACCTTGTTTCATTCCTTAAGTTTCCCCAGACTAGTCTAATGTGACCAAAGCATACTCAATTCTTAGTCGCACCCTCAACCATATACCCCAATTTTGGTCTCATGGGATGGTTAATACAGAAAGTTAGACCCACATGACAAAAAAATACATTAGGGCACTGAAATTTCAAAATGAATCATCAAACTCAAGTGTAACAGACAGGGCTTGGGGAATAACAGGTTGACCTGCCCCAGAGAAGCAAAGTCTGATTTTGAAAAATGTCATCATAGATATCTGATATTGATATCTGATGTTGGGTATTCCCCCACAAGTCTTATTTACTCTGAGACACCCTGGAAGGAGGAATCAAGATTATATGAAACAGCAGCGGTTCCAGGTGGTTTCAGGTCTGGCCCTAGTTTTGCTTAGAAAAGGGTCTGACAGCATGTTCCTTGAAGCACTTTTAACTGGAAAGCAAACATCGTAAAGGTGGGTTTCTCACCTCTGTCCCATCAGCCTTTGGGGCCAGATTCTATTGTTGGCTGCACAGCATAGAATGTGTAGTAGCTTTCTTGACCACTATCCTCTAGATACCAGTAACAACCCCAGTTGTGACAGAAATGCCTCTACACATCACCAAATGTCCCCTGGGGGGCAAAAACATCCTCCCAGTGGAGACCCAGTGTCCTAACGTAAAGGTGGAAGAGAAACAATGCGCAGTTGCAGATACAGGAGAAGGTCCGTAGGCTGCCTTCTTTGGCAAACCTCTCACACCAGCATTAGACACAGCTGACCTCAGCTTGAGCCAAAGCAGAGAGATCTTCTCAACTACCACATGGTGATACCAACACTTAGAGTGTTTTCACTTCATTGGCTCTCTCATCATCTTATCTTAAGGTCCAATACATCCCTAATAACTTTTTACTAGTGGCCTAAATTAGATACAGAGACTTAAAGTAATTTTCCCAAGTTTATACAGTCAACAAGTACCAGAGTTGGGGTTCAATTGTTCCCAGTATAGAGGAAGCAATTAGAACCCAAATACAGCTGCTCACTATCTATATGGTTTTCATTCTATCTGTCAAGCACCACAGAAAGGCCAAGAGAGCCTGCACCCTCCCTTCCCAGAAACCCAGAGATCTCTGCAGTAGCCATTCCTTTTCCTGGGTTTCTCAGATCATATGAGCCCTAATTATATAAGGAACATGAGTCTAGTGTTAGAAGAGGGATAGTGACATAAGATAGACTAAACCTGAAGAACCCTCAAATTGGTCTGTAAAAAAAAAAAAAATACCTTGTATATAGCTTAAACCACACAAGAGATTATGTAGATAATGACATCCTAATTTTTTTCTTAACTGAACATAATTGGAATCAGGCAGCCCTACCTGTTGGTTTATAATCAGAGAGAGAGAGAAAAAAAAAAACAGGTCTTTATAGAGCAATATTTTATAAAATAATCTTATCACTTTAAATCACCATGCCCCAAAGATATTTGTTATTCATACTTGAGTCGAATCCAGAAGAATTCCAAAACAACAAAGAAAGGAGGAAGGAGCTGCCTAAGAGCACAGGGGTCTTCATCATGCCAGACTCCAAGACACAAGACCCACAAGGAGCAGGAAATAGCAAGGAGCCTGGGTAGTCTTGGGTTTTCTTTATAAACCTTTGACTGCATTCACCTGCCTGCAATTACCCTCTGCTTGGGGTAACACAGGGAAATAATCCCTTAGCATCTTTCTTCTCAAAAGTATGGTCCATCAACGGGCAGTAGTAGTATAACCTCACCTGTGCCATAGGCAACCCGGGAGCTCGTTAGATGCAAAATATCAGGTTTCACCTCAGATCTACAGAATCAATCATTAAATACATTTCAGCAAGATTTCCAAATAGTTCATATGCATATTAAACTTGAAGAGGCATTTCTCTTAGCATAGCCTTAGTCTGGGCCACCTGACCACTTACTTTTTTAAATGATTTGGGTAAATCATGGTGTAAATAAAATTACTAACATTATTATACATCTCTAGGTATATGGATGCTGTCTAGGTGAAGATTCTTATTAAATTATAAGGAACAAGAGCTTTAGGATTCTTATTAAATTATAAGGAACAAGAGCTTTAGGATTTAACAAGCATCAGGAGGCTGACACAGGTGATGCATTTATAATTTATCCTCCACTATTCTCTCATGTGGTTTAGTTTTAAATTTTCTAAACTACTAATGAGGTTGAGCACCTTTTCATATGTTTATTGACCATTTGATGCCCTTTCTTGTGAAATTATTTTTCCAATTGCTATTTAGTTGTCTTTTTTTCTTAATCAACCTGTAAGTGTCCTTTATATATTCAAAATATGAATCTTTTAGTTTATATGTGTATTGTGAATATCTTCCACTACTCTGTAGGTGGTAGAAGGGATTTAAATGTCCATTTGTGCAATTTGATTGCACTACAAAGTGCCCAAATATTTGATTGAACATTATTCTGCGTGTGCCCCTGAGGGCATTTCTTAGTGAGATTAGCGTCTGGTTCGGTAGACTGAGTAAAACAGACTGCCCTTGCCAATGTGGATGACGCTTATCTAACCTGTTGAAAGGCCTGAATAGAGTAAAAAGGCCTAGTGAGTGAGAATTCACTCTCTCTCTGACTTCTTTTTTTTCCCTCCTTTTATTTCATCATATTACAAAACACTAAAAAAAGAAATTGCAGATGAGTTAAACAGATGGAAAAATCTACCTTGCTCATGGATTGGTAGAATTGATATCGTTAAAATGTCAATATTACCTAAAGTGATCTACAGAATCAATGCAATCCCCATCAAAATACCACCAGCCTTCTTTACAGATCTAGAAAAAAAAATTCTTCACTTTGTATAGAACCAGAAAAAAAACTCTTATAGCCAAAGCAATCTTAAGTAAAAAGAACAAACTGGGAGGCATCAGTCTTCCTGACTTCAAGCTGTATTATAAAGCAACAATAGTTAAATCAGCCTGGTATTGGCACAAGAACATAAGCATCGATATCTGGAATAGTCTGAGATACCAGAGATGAAACCATCAGTATATGGTAATCTAATCTTTGATAAAGCAGACAAAAATATACAATGGGGAAAAGAATCTCTCTTCAACAAATGGTGCTGGGAAAACTGGTTAGCTACATGCAGAAGAGCGAATCAGGATCCCTACTTCTGTCTGACTTCTTTAGCTGGAATATTGGTCATCTTCTTTCCCTGACTTGGATTTAGCCTAGAATTTATACCATCAGTTCTCCTGCTTCCTAAGCTTGTGCGCTTGGAGTGGGACTACACCACTGGCTCTCTTGGATCTCCAGCTTACTGGTTGCAGATCGTGGGACTTCTGAGACCCCATAATCACATAAGACAATTCTTTATTACATATATGTGTGTATGTGTGTATATATGTGTATGTGTGTGTATATATGTATGTATGGTTGTATATATGTATGTATGTGTGTATATGCATGTGTGTATATATATCATATTGGTTCTGTTTATCTAGAGACCCAAATAGTGCAGTAGGTAATCTTGTTAATTTTTTGTTGGTGCATTCATTTAATGATGGTAAACAGAAGAACTAAACATTCAGGGAGTCTAGTAAATCTAATAAATCAATTTCCTTTAGAGTTAATGTACTTTACTTTATGTCTCTTTTAATAAGTCTTCACTAATCTGAAATCCATGAAAATATTTTCCAGCATTCTCTTCTAAAACTTTTACAATTTTGCTTATTGCATTTAGATTTTAAACCTACTTGGCATCAATTTTTGTGACTAGCAGAAGATGTATTTGATCATATGAAGATCCATCTGGGTATCAAAATAATCCAACCCATGTATTTAAAAGTCTGTCTTCCAAATAACTGTTAAAACTGTTCTAATTATTTTGACATGAGTATTCCAGTCTTTAACAATCGTACATTATCTCTTTTGCATGTGTGTGTACATAATCTTGGAGTAGCTCACAAAACTGAAGTAAGGTGATCCAAATTTCTGATCAGCCAGATGCTCATATCCCATGTGCCCTCACATTAATGCATGATACATTTGTACTTTTAAAACTCATAAACATTGGGTATTATCTATCTTATCAAATTTTGATAGTCTGTTGAACAAACTATGCCTAGTTTTAAAATAATTTCATTGCTTTTTCTAAATTTTTAATTAACAAATAATTATATATTTTTATGGAGTACAGAGGAATGTTTTGATATATGTATACATTGTGAAATAATTAAATCCAGTCAATTAACATTGCCATGACCTCACATACTTACTTTGTGGCAAGAACATTTGAAATTTATTTTTTTCTTTTTTTTTTTATTTCAGCATATTATGGGGGTATAAATTTTAAGGTTTCAAATAATGCCCTCGCCCCCCTACCCTCCACAAGTTTGAGCTTCAAGTGTGACCATCTCCCAGATGGTGCACATCTCACTCATTATGTATGTGTATACCCATCCCCTCTTCCCCCCCTTACCTGCCCAATACCCAATTAATATAATTCCTCTGTGTCCACTTAGGTGCTGATCAGTTAATACCAATTTGCTGATGAGTATATGTGGTGCTTGTTTTTACATTCTTGGGATACTTCACTTAGTAGTATGGGTTCTAGCTTTATCCAGGAAAATACAAGATGTGCTATGTCACCATTGTTTCTTAGAGCTGGGTTTTAGCAATTTTGAAATATATCATTATTAACTATAGTCACTATGCTGTACAAAAGAACTCAAAAACTTATTCCTCCTGTCTAGCTGAAACTTGTAGCTTTTTAACAACATCTCCCCATCTCTTCTCCCAGCCCTCTACTCCCACTTCTGGTAAACATTATTTTACTCTCTGCTTGTATGAGTTTGAATTTTTTTAGATTTCATATATATGTGAGATCACGCAGTAATTGTTTTTTTTTGCCTGGCTTATTTCACTTAGCATATTATCCAACTTATCCATGTTGTCACCAATGACAAAATTTCCTTGTTATAACTGAATAATGTTCCATTGTGTGTGTGTGTGTGTGTATATATGTGTATATATATATACATATATACCACATTTTCTTTATCCATTCATCTGTTGACAGACACTTAAGCTGATTCCATAACTTGGCTATTGTGAATAATGCTACAATGCACATGGGCATGAAGATATCTCTTTACCATACTGATTTCAATTCCTTTGTATATATACCCAAAAAAGGGATGGCTGGGTCATACGATAATTCTATTTTTAGTTTAAGAAACTCCATACTGTTTTTTATAATGGCTGGCCTAATTCACATTCCCACCGAGATACGAGGGTTCCCTTTTGTCCACATCCTCACCAACACTTGTTAATTTTCATCTTTTTGATAACAGCCATTCTAACAGGTGTGCGATGATATCTCATTGTGATTTTAATTTGTATGTCTCCGATGTTTAGTGATGTTAGTTTTTCAAATATATCCTTTTTTAAGAAATGTCTATTTGAGTCTTTTCCCCATATTTTAATTGGGTTATTTGTTTTCTTCCTATTGAGTTTTCTGATTTCTAGTAAGATTGAGTTTTTAAATGGCTACTAGTCATATATGTAGATTGTCATTTATATAATTTTCCTATTTTTCTACTTAATGTTCATCCTTTTTTATATAGGCATAATGTTTATAATCTTGATGTTAAACTTTTAAAATTATATATAGCAATAGTTTATCAATCTGTCATTTATCTTCAAAATTTGTTATAAAAATATAAAGACTATTTTTTCTTATTATTGGATATCGAATCTTGCCTACAAAATATTGTCCATACCAAATAATAGAATCATTTATAATTATTCTATTAAAATATTTTAACCTCTTAAAGGCATTTATAATTTTTTGTGTATTATGTAGAGATATACCTACAAGTGTAATCCACATGCCTTATGTAATAATCTACTTTCTTCCTCTCAACATAAATTAATCATACACATATGTATAGGTCAATTACTAAAACCACCATTTCAGCATCACTATTTCTATTCTGAAAAAATATATTAATATATTTTAGTTTGTAAAATATGTTAATATAATTTCAGTCTAAGTTCTGATAATTAAGTGGATAATCATAGCAAATTTCATTTCTTTTTTACTACTACTATTTCTCTATTACAGAGAAGCAGTGAAATAAAATTGTTAGCAGCAAAAGTTCTGAAGCTGTGTTCTAGAGTGGTATAATCTAGGACATGGCATTTAACCTTATTTGCCTCAGTTATTGGCTCTATAAAATAGGGAACAAAAATGCTATCAAGGGCTGCTGGGCTGTGTGGATTAAAGTATTAACTCATGTGATTCATGGGTTAATTCCTTAGAGCAGGTCCTTGCAATGAACAAATTATTTCCCTCACTCAAATCTGTTCATATAATGAAATACATTAATAGCAAATCTATTAATATTACTTTGAATTCTTATTCTTATTAAAGACACTATATTTAGTTTTCTAATACTATATATTTCTGAATCTATTTTCATATGTTTTTTCTATACATTTGTGTTCATAGATGGGACAACAGTTTGTTACCATGAATGGGAAAGTTTATCTGCCTTTATTTAAGATTTTGAGATTACTCATGAAATATGGATATTTTTGTTTACATTTAGTAAATTTGTAATACATGCTATTTTAAATCATATTTGTAAATATGCGATGACTTCTAAATTGGTCTGATTAGTTGTCTCTTCAGACTTTCTATACCTTGAATCTAATATTTTCCTAAAATATTATTCATCTTCATTTTCAAGTATATTAGCCTAACATCATATAACATTTATAAATATTATGTAATTATGAAGTTCTTATTAGTTTATGTAAACCATTTGTATATTTTAGTGATATATATAAATTAGTGGTAATTTCAGATTATTCCTGCTATATTATGTTCTAATTTATCATGGTCTCTTTTTCTTTTTAAACCTGAGTTCTATTTAATTGATTTGTTTTCTTGTTTCTACATGTTTAATTCTCTATTGATATGTGAGTCCCTATATATTTCTTTGGAAGTTTTATATTTTCTTTTCTTTTTAACTTGTGTTGGGGAGTCTCCAAGATCATTGGCAGTTAGGAGGATCCACAGGACTCAACATACAGTCATACCCTACTATAATTTATTATAACACAAATACGCAGAGCCAAATCAGCAAAGAGGAAAGGTGCATGGAGTGATGTCCAAAGGAAACCAGGTGCAAACTTCCGAGAGTCTTCTCCCAGTGAGACACACAGAATGGGCTTAATTCCTCCTGTGATAACTTGTGACACATGAAATGTCTTTCAGGATCACTAGAGGTCATTAGAGACTCACTGTCCAGAGTTTTCAGGTTTTAGTATGGGCTGGTCAGGTAGGCATCCTCTGCCTAGCATGAACCCACATCCCAGATTCCTGAAAGGAAAGCAGGCGTTCAGCATATTGTTTACAGGAACAGTGGAGACACAGCAAGCCACTCTTATCAATTGAGGTGCCAAGAACCCTCCCAAATCCAGGTTACCGTATCCTAGCCAAGAGCCAGCCTTGCCATCAGGCCATTCAAAGGACAGCAATCTCAGGCCTGCTACTTTAAATCTTTTCTACACACCTCTGAATTTTCAAAATGAAAAATTCTATGTATATTCTATGTACATTTCTATGATCATCTGGAGTGAATTATTGTACGTACCAGGCAGAATTCTAAAGATATTTCCTCCAGATTCCTATCCCTGACTTATTCAATCAAACATTGATCTAGGTACTTTGCAGACATAATTAAGATTAAAGGACTGTAAAGTAGGGAAATTACCCTGGATTATCTGAGTGACCCAATTTAAATACATGAGTCCTTAAAAGCAGAGAACTTTCTCTGGCTGGAAGCAGAAGAGGGATTGCTCAGAAGGGGACATAAGAGAGAGTGAAGAGTGTGAGGAACTCATCCCATCATTGCTGATTTTGAAAGGATCCATGTGGGAAGAAATGTGAGTAGACGCTAGAAGCTGAGACCCACCCCCAGCCAACAACCAGCAAGGAAATAGGAACTTCATTTCTGCAATTGCCCTGAATTTTGCCCACTGGAATTAGCCTAGAAACACACCCCAGCTGACAACTTGATTCAATCTTGTAATCTCAGAAGATCCAGGTGACCACATGGTGCCTGGACTCCAACCACAGAAACTAGGAGATAATAAATTCATATCATTTGAAAGCACTAAACCGGTGAAAATTTGTTGAAACAGCAAGAAAAAGCTAATACACAATCTATATTCTTGTACATGGATTTCATGTTTTTCCAATGTTTTGTGGTAACTTGGGGTTTTATATTCCAGTATTAAATTTATGCCGAAGAATGAATTTTGCTCATATCTCAGTTCTCTACCTTTATTTGCATTTACATTCATTCTTTTGGAGCACATAGTTTAATAATTCTTTAGAGGAGATCCATGTTATTGTAATCCTTTTTTTTTTTCAGATATCACACCATTAGAAAGTATCTAAGGTGAACAATGCTTTAAAATCATAATTTTTAATTTTCTTATTTTTCTACTCACAAATTTGAGTTAGCCTGAATGTGGGGGGCAGGGAGATTAAAATTTGATTAGAATTTTAATGCTATTCTACCAAAGATAATCCAAGTTTACAGATGATGCCTGCACAAGTTAATAACCTTTTATGTCAATTTATTGTATGAACTGAGCACATAATTTGTTGCAAAATGCAAGAAAACAAGAAAGTGGTCAAAACTCACAAGAAGTGACATAAGCAAGAAGTTTGTGAAACAGGCAGAATAAACGTGCTAAATATAGGCAAATGAGTTACTAACCTGAAGGCATAACAAGGAGAGATAAATAGAAAATAAAATGAAAGAGACAAGAATATTACTACCTAGGGGAAGATAGGGGACAGGAAATCTTTTTATCATGCCACCACTGACCAGACAACTCTAACCCCAAACTGCTTGCCAATTAGTAACAACTAGTATGATCCCATTTTGGCCCCAGAGGTGTCCTACTTCACCCCCCCTCCCACACACACACACACAAATCCCTTGGTGTTATACCATAGCTATGACCAATAATGCCACTGCATCTCTCTAACAGAGCAAATGTGTGCCTTTGGCCCTGAGCACCTTCTGTTGGGGTTTTTTTGTTTTGTTTTGTTTTGAGACAGAGTCTCACTTTGTTGCCCAGGCTAGAGTGAGTGCCGTGGCGTCAGCCTAGCTCACAGCAACCTCAAACTCCTGGGCTCAAGCAATCCTCCTGCCTCAGCCTCCCGAGTAGCTGGGACTACAGGCATTCGCCACCATGCCTGGCTAATTTTTTTTCTATATATATTAGTTGGCCAATTAATTTCTTTCTATTTATAGTAGAGACGGAGTCTCGCTCTTGCTTAGGCTGGTTGTGAACTTCTGACCTAGAGCAATCCGCCTGCCTTGGCCTCCCAGAGTACTAGGATTACAGGCGTGAGCCACCGCACCCGGCCTGTTTGGGATGTTCTTGCTCAATCTCTGGTCTTTGCAACCTCAGAATCACTCAGTCAGAAGAGGATGATGCAGGAGAAAGAGATGCAGAACTTACTGTGGTCTTTCCATCCTGCTTGCCTGCTATCCTAAATGTGTTCTCTGCCACCTGCCCCCCACTTTTCCCCTGGCTTCCTGCTATAGGATATAAAATCAGCTTAAAACCTATGTGATTTTACCATCATTCTTTGGTCTATGAACTTTTGGAGGTTCTGTGTCCTCCAGAGGAGCTGGCAGAATGTGCCTAGAGATCATTTTCAATACATTTTCTTTTTGCTTTTGATTTTATTAAGCTATTTTGAGAGAGCCTCTCTCCATTTTTGGTTTTCTAGGATTCCAGCAAGCTAGATCTAACTCAAATACTTAGGTTGAAAGACTTAAGGGAGCATATTATTTTTTATTATAGGGCATTCATTTGCAGAACGAATTGCAGAAACCCAAGCAGCTAAAACAAATTGTCTTTAATCCAATAGACATGAGAGCTCATGATGTTGGAATGGTTGACTCCACAGACAAGGAAAATGAAAAATAATTTATGAATTGAAATAAAAATCATGTTCTTATATTCAGGGTTATGGATATTCCATAGTGTCAATAAACCCTCTAATATTTTGTTAGAAAAGGAAAAGGGGTGGAATAAAAAAATAGAGACAGGAAGGTAGAGTAGACTATCATTGGAGGAATGTATTTGCTTACTTCACTACCCAAGGTGCTGCATTTGAGACATATTTATGGAATTTATTTTTAATTTTCATCTACATTCTCATAAGAGAATTCAACCATCATCCCATTTGCAAGAAGAAAGGGAATCACTTGACACTTACCTGTTCTGCTGGCCTCTCTTGGAATCTGCCTGGCTCCCCAGGTCTCTTGCAGTATGAAAACTGAGGCAGGGGTCCCATCCTAGGATGGGTTGGTTAAAGTCCAAAAAGGCCTCATTTTATCCTGTGGGCTAATCTCTCTTGCTCAACAGTTTTATAAGGAATAAAGAATATATTTAATTGTGATTTCTGTGTTACTTTTGTCAGCTGATTGCAAATCCAATGAAGAATAGATATGTGGGTTCAAGAAAACTTCCCAAAGCATGTTTTTCTTTTTTTCAACAAGATTTTTCAAATGTTGCCACTTAATCCATTGCTTTAAAATGTTTAAGATATATTAACGAGAGATTAGATAAGATTCACTTTTGGCTTAAAGCTATCATAAATTCTGACATCAAGTAGAGTCATTCTCCCCCAAAATTAATAGCCTCTTTATATGAGCAAGATGGATGAGCCTAAATTCTCAAACTGATCTGAAATTACTAGTACACAGAAATATAATGCCAAAAAAAAAAAAAAGCCTATAGACAAGCCAGAAGAAATAGCATTGTCTACTATTCTTAGCCTTACAGAGAGAACTCTGATTTCATATCACTTTACACATGTTAGAAGGAAGTGAAACAGGGATTAATTGAAGAACACAGTATAGCAGTGACTCAATCACCACACCCTGGTGGTTGAGTAATGAGGATACCGTTTACCCTCCACAAAATACTGTTGCTCGGAACAATCCTGTAATTCAGGACTTCAGCTTTCTCCAAAAAAAAGATAGAAACAACTATTTAGATATGCAAAATTTTATTTTTAAAATTCACCTTCACTACGAATTTAAGATGTCTGGGGAAGCTTTTCCATCCCTCACCCAAAGAGTTTACAAACATGTACAACAGAGCAAACTAAGAACACTGTTAAAAAGGCAAAGATAGTATCCAAAGGCATTCCTTTCAACCTCTAAGACATAGTACAATCCTCAGGTGATCAGAATACCAAGATTAGCAAGGTTGCATTAAAGCACCAGAATTCGTAGCTTAATTCCTTCACTTAGACTTTGATACAAAACTGTTGTCCAAGGGAAAGACTGCTTCTGTAAGGAAGAAAAAGAAACAGGCAGTAGTACTGATGGGAAACTATTACATAAAAATCCCTCAAATATTTCACTGTGGCTCAACAAGGAAAGAATATGGGGATTGAGAAAGAGGGCATATATTTTAAACTGCAGAATTTACTACAATATTGTGATGCAATATAACCAAGGCAATACTTATCTACAGCTATTATTGGTTACAAAATGTTTACAGATTTGACATAATTGTATCTCCAATTTTGATTTAAGATGGTTAAAAGGTCCCTGACATAAAAATTCACAAATTCTGTCCCCTTCTGGGATGCTAAAATCTAAAGGCCACAGGCCCTTTGAAGAGTCCTTAGCACTCTCCTTCACATTCAAGAAGAGTTTTCTCTTGCAGGCGTTTTGTCCTTGCAGATGTTAGAGTTCACACACAGTTCAATTACTATCTTAATGGCAATTCTTAGAAATTTTCAGTAACATTCTACATTTGTGTTATAGTCAAAGTTTTGTTCTATGGTTTGGTTGGGATAACATGAATAACTATTGAGGGTTCCTTGCAAACCTACTATGTTTTACTCAATAATGAGAAGTGCTATGACCAAACATATTGCTAATCACCATAAATACATGATCATAATGATCCTGAACTGAAATTATACAGACACACGGTATACAATGTGTGGTATATGTCACCTTCAACACTCATCTTTTTGTCATTAGCATTTTGGAAAAGACGTACAACACTAAGTCAAAATACTCACCCAAATGATGATCCTGAATAGGTGCCCAAATTTTCTCCTTGAGATGATGTTGAGTTTTTGCTTCCCACTGCCCCTTGCTGTATTTCCCCAGAGATATCACTTTTATCCTCTATTGCTCTTTTTATAAAGGCATGTGGAAATTTTCTGAGGAGGGAAAATAAAACATACACTTATATTTGAAGCTATTATATACATTGCTATTATTTTTATAATGGCTGGGAATGTGAGAACAGATATAAACTAGACAGCTGTCTGTGGGTTGTAAAGAATAGAATGCCAAATCAAGCAGTTTTACATAAAAATGGAAACTTATTTCATAGATACGTTAAAAACGAGTTTATAACAGAATGTTCATTAGGACTTCTCATTACCCAGGAATTAGTTGTTGTGACCCAGAGCTAAAAAAATCAAGTAGCAACAAATGCCAAAAATTCTTACAAAGCTGCTGAACCTGATCTGTTGTCTCCAATCATCTCCCCCCATTGCCTACAAAAAATGATTAGATTCAGTTTTGTGTTCCTGGCCCGGGGTGTGAGGACAACACTGAAGTACTTCCTTTCTTCATGAAGCCAAGTAAGGGTGTTTTAAATGAAGCCTTAAGCACTACAGTTTGCACACTGGGGACTGGTATATCTCACTTCCAAGTGCCCATCTGCCCATGCAATAGTCTGGTATATCTTCGACATATGACTCTTTCATATGAAGAAAAAGAAAATTTGAGAGATCAGAGTAGAAAAAAGAATAGCATGTAAGAACATACTCCCCCAACATTTGGGGGGTGATTTCCTACCAATACCTGGGGATTGAGCTATTTCTCAAGTACACCAACTAATAATACTTTCCACCTGTAAGTTACTTATCTATGTAGGGGTCCCCAAGAAATGAGAGGCTCCATGACCAAGAACCAAGTTAGGGAACAGGAGGGTGGGAGGATGGATGTCAAAAGTGACATTTGGGTAGCGCTGGAAAAGCCTTCTCTAGATTGCCCCATCAAAGCATATGCAGTGGGCATCTCTATGCCTTTAGTGACCCCTAAAAACCCAAGCATTCATAATTTGAGTGACATTTAGGGTCCACCGTACATACCTTCTTGAACAAACGTAACTAGAGAAAAATGACAATTGTACCAGGTTGAGAGACACTTGTCCCTACCCCCATTTCATCTTTTTCTCTACTTTGACACACCAAAGCAATCAGGAAAGCAAGAGAGAAAGTATAGTTTATGTTAAGCCTTCTTTCTCTGCAATCACTTATACTCAGAGCTTGCAGTAGTGAAGGAGGGGAACATTAACTTTGATATGAAATTGAAGTTTTCATTGAATTTAACTTTATTTATTGTAGGTGAAAAAGGCCAAAGATGTTGTGACGGTATGGGAAGGGAAGATTTTGTGTAACAAAGCTGAGCTCAGTTACTGTTAAATATAAAATATATACGACACTTAACTATCGTGTACTCATAGAGCGCAGACTGTTCAAAAAGTACATTAAATTTAAAAGTCCAACAGACACGTAATTGAGCTGCATAAACAACCCAGATAAGAACAGGCCAAGTTCCCTCACCTCTGGACCTATAGGCTCTTCTGCCTTATTCTGTCATTGCAAAAGTGTTTCTAAACAAGGAGAGAATGTTGGTCACTACAGAGTCTTGATTTTTATAACTCAAGGTAAATCACGGACTGACTCAGTTTTTAAAATTTTACAATAAAAACTATGATTTTTAATCTCTCGGGCCATCCTTCTCTGTGGGATATCAGTTGCAGAGTGCTGGTATGTTCACAGAAGAATGATCCAGTTCCTATAATCCCCTTGGGGCTGGGCAGTTTAGGAATGGTAGCTGCAGACAAGGAAAGCCCAGGAGAAGGCATTTTGTTTACTAACAAAATCCTTCTGATATGCTCTTTGCTGACTGTACTCTTCAAATCTAATATACTAACTAGGTCTTTATTAAAGGATAGTATAAAATTTATATACAGCAGGTGGTAGTTAAAGCTCTGGACCACTTGTTTTTAGATAAATCTGACTTTTATGAGCTATCATTAATATCGCACCATAAGATTTCCAGTGTTCAACCCATTTATCTGAGGGGTTACCTGCATCTCTTGATATTCATATAGTTAAATTAGGGCAGAGTTGAAAAGTTGGGTTTTAGACACAAACAAAAAAAAAAGCTGGCTTCTGAAATTAACAATACTATGAGCTACCAGTGAAGCCTAAACTAGTAGGCTCATTTTTATTAATACAATACATTGAGTCATCTTCACACATGAATATACATGTGGCATATTAGAGCTACTCACATGAATGAGCAGAACACTGTCAATCACACTGGTCCCAGGGCTCAACCTCAGCCTATTTTCTAACATCTTTACTTTCATGAGAAACACACGGCAGCCGAGAATATATCAGATAACCTTAATCTCTACCATCAGCTAGACTTACCTGTGAATAGAACACATTATTGGAGTGTAAGCCATGACATTTAAAAGCGCTGGTTGATATGTGACTGAACTTTCAATGAGAGTACCCCACACACGATTCTGAAAAGGAAAAAAGTAGTTATGTTAGTTAAGTCTGACAGTGCAAAGAGCTTAAAAGTTAGAGTTAAAAAAATATAGGAGTTGTCATTTTACATTAAGTCTGAGGACAGCAGAGGTAACGTATAAGATGTCCAATGTTTAGAAAACACCCAAGTAATAGTTCCTGACATAATATCAGGGACATTATTTGGCAGTGCAAGGACAACTTTTGGTCACGTTTGTTTAAGAGTAAGGGTATAATTTGGGCAAACCTAGATTATAGGACAGGCTCTGCAACTTATTCCGGGTATGAACTCTGAGTAAATATTTCATAATCAGGGCAGATGCTACCTTCCGTACTTGTAGAATGGAGATAATATAACTCAGGGGTCAGCAAACCATCTAACACTGGCCAGAGAATATGTTAGTAGAATATTTGCAGACTGTACTACCTCTTTGAAACCCAGGCATGCCTCCTTTTATTGCACTTCACTCTGTTGTGCTTTGTAGATACTGCCTGTTTTACAGTCAAAGGTTTACGACAATCCCGTGTGGCAAGTCGAGCACCATTCTTCCCAACAACATGTGCTCACTCCTGTTTCTATGTCACGTTATGGTAATTCTCACAATATTTCAAACTTTTTCATTCTTCTTATCTCTCTTAGGGTAATTTGTGATCAGTGATCTTTGATGTTACTATTGCAATTGTTCTGGGGCACCAGGAACCACGTCCATATAAGGCTGAAAACTTAATCCAAATGTGTGTGTTCTGACTGCTCCATTAACCAGCCGTTCTCCTGTCTCTCTCCTCCTCCTCGGGCCTCCCTATTCCCTGAGACACAATATTAAAATTGGGTTAATTAATAACCTTACAATGGTTCCTAGGTGTTCAAGTGAAAGGAAGAGTTGCACATCTTCATTTTGAATCAAAAGCTAGGAATGATTAAGCTTTGTAAGGAAGACATGTTAAAAGCCAAAATAAGCCAAAAGCGAGGCCTCTTGTGCCAGTTAGCCACGTTGTGAATGCAAAGGAAAAGTTCCTGAAGGCAATTAAAAGTGCTACTCCATTGAACACCTGAATGATATCAGCAATACGCTGTTTTGCTTTTTATGAACAAAGTTTTAGTCATCTGGACAGAATATCATCAAACCAGTCACAACATTTCTATGCCAGAGCCTACATCAGAGGAAAGTCCTAACTTTTCTCAAGTCTTTGAATGCTGCGAGTGGTGAGGAAGTGACTACAGAAGTAAAAAATTTGAGGCGAGCAGAGGTTGGCTCATGAGCTTTGAGGAAAGAAACCATCTCCACAAAAGTGCAAGGTGAAATAACAAGTGCTGATGGAGAAACTGTAGCAAGGTATCTAAAAGATCTAGCTAAGATCATTGATGAAGGTGGCCACACTAAACGATAGATTTTCAGTGCAGACAAAACACTCTTAATATTACTGGAAGATGATGCCATTTAGGACTTCTATAGCTAGAGAAGAGAAGTCAATGCCTGGCTTCAAGGACAGGCTGACTCTTAGTAGGGGCTAATGCAGCTGGTAACTAAATTGAAGCCAATACTCATTTACCATTATAAAAACATTAGGGTCTGCAAGAATTATGCCGAATGTACTCTGCTTGTGCTCTATAAATAGTATAACAAAACTTAGATGACAGCACATCTGTTTACAGCATAGTTTGCTGGCTATTTTAAGCCTACTGTTGAGAACTATTACTCAGAAAAAAAGATTCCTTTGAAAATATTACTGATAGTTGACAATGTAAAATGCTAGCAAACAGCATGACATGCTACAGAGAAATCTTTTGTGAAAGGAAGAGTCAATCAATACAGCAAAGTGCATTGTTGTCTTATTTTTAAGAAATTGCCACAGCCACTCCAACCTTCAGCAACCACCGCCCTGGTCAGTCAGCAGCCATCAACAGTAAGGCCAGACTCACCACCAGGCCAAAAGGTTACTGAAGGCTTGAATGGCTGTTAGCACTTTTTTAGCAATAAAATACAGTATTTTTCAATTAAGGTATCTACATTTTTAGACATAGTACTATTTCACACCTAATAGACTACAGCATAATGTAAACATAACTTTTTATATGTACTGGAAAACAAAAAAAAAAAAAAAATCAATCATGTGACTCACTTTATTTTGGTGGTCTGGAACTGAACCCATTAATATCTGAGGTATGCATGTACTCAATTCCTCCAGTGTAGCATAAGAGCTGTTAGGTAATACCTAAACGATATGTCTATGCTATATTCCAATAAAAATTTATAGGCAAAGATAGCTGGCTGAATTTAACCCACGAGGCATAACTGCCAACCCCAGATATGAGCTATTATTTGTCAATGAGGGACATAAACCAACAAAAATATTTCTTAAAAAATGATATATATATAGGCATACCTCCATAGTAGTAAATCACACAAAAAGTACATGTCAATAGATATACAGCTCATTACATACAATTTAAAATATTTATATTATAGAGTTAGAAAATGTAAGTCAGTGTCAAATATAGATCACCCAACTCTTCCATGTAGTCATGATATTTGGATATATTTCAACTTTAAATATATTGAACATGTTAGAAGCATGGTATTCACAGATCCTTATTAGTACCTCAGATTGCTATGGTTCAAATATCACTTTTGATATTTACTGTTCATATAACAAGAGAAATAGCTAAGACTACGCTTTTTAATCTATAAAATGGCCTTAGTAGGAATTTATACAGGACACGCTATTACATGAGAGACAATCTCAATTTAGCACAAATTGGTCCCTGTCACTGAGGATTCCCAGGGTAATCTTGCTTTAGGAATAGCTGGATAATAGAATTCCAGCCACTCTGCCAAATACTTATCTCTCCTTCTCCCTCAGCAACCTCCTTTCCATCTCTTCCACCCTCTGTGTTGGCCTCTTTTCTAGACAAGATCTTCCCTCAAAAGTGGCAAACAGAAATCTCAGAATTTGTTTCGAGATTACCTATTTTATGCAATCCCAGTGAAAAAAAGAGTGAACCACTGTCCTAGAAATCTCAGAAAACATCCTACAGTAGTTTCATTTGACATGCCTTGATTATCTAAACCTGAAAAATGGCATGACCGTTTCATTTCTTTCACAAATACTTACTGAGAGCCTACACTTTAACTAGCATTTGAATGGTGCTTATCACATGCTGGGCATTGTTCTAATATTGGGGATACAGCAGTGAACAGGGTATAGGTTGTATCAGGAGACAAAGGTGGAATTAGTCCAGATGAATCCTACCTACTAAAAGTGAGACAGATGCGAGTACAGAAAAGAAAACCAAGCTGCCATCACCACACACACCAGGAAGATAACAAAGCAAAATCAACAGATGTGAGACATTGGATTTTAATGGGTTAAGGGCACAGATGCCCAGTTCCAACCCCTGCTGCTCTACTTCCTCTGTGACACTGGGCAAATCACTTCTTCACTCTATTCCTAATGTCTTATTAAAACCTGAGATTAGGAACACTCCTACACTGCTGGTGGGACTGCAAACTAGTTCAACCTCTGTGGAAAGCAATATGGAGATACCTTAAAGCGATACAAGTGAATCTGCCATTTGATCCAGCAATCCCATTGCTGGGCATCTACCCAAATGATCCAATGACACTCTACAAAAAAGACACCTGCACTCGAATGTTTATAGCAGCACAATTCATAATTGCAAGGCTGTGGAAACAGCCCAAGTGCCCATCAATCAAAGAATGGATTAATAAAATGTGGTATATGTATACCATGGAGTACTATTCAGCTCTAAGAAACAATGGTGATATAGCACATCTTATATTTTCCTGGTTAGAGCTGGAACCTATACTACTAAGTGAAGTATCCCAAGAATGGAAAAACAAGCACCAGATATATTCTCCAGCAAACTGGTATTAACTGAGTAGCACCTAAATGGACACATAGGTACTACAGTAATAGGGTATTGGGCAGGTGGGAGGGGGGAGGGGGGTGGGTATATACATAATGAGTGAGATATGCACCATCTGGGGGATGGTCATGATGGAGACCCAGACTTTTGGGGGGAGGGGGGGAGATGAGCATTTATTGAAACCTTAAAATCTGTACCCCCATAATATTCCAAAATAAAAAAAAAAGACATATTAAAAAAAAAAAAAACCCTGAGATTATTTAGCCGGGAGTGTCACTGTGAGGGTTAGTACCATTTATTAAATAAGTAGACTATGCACTGGCTGCCATAGTGACCAGAGAACTAAAGCTTCTAATCTGCTCTTTAGCACAATTGGCACATAATTATTTAATCAGTGTAACTCTTCCCATTGTATACTGGCTCTTATGATCCACGTTATTCAAAATAACTTATGAAATTTTAAGTATTTTGGTTTCAGAAAAGAGAATTAAATTCTCTTAGTTACACAGCAGCCACATAATCAGAGATCCTCTATCTTAGTTGGATTTTTATATCAACAACATCAACTGGGTGAGGCATTATGGTGTTATTTTATAATAAAATGTTTCTTTCAAGTTTGATTTTACCATAGAGAATATAAAATCTCTCCAAAGTCAAGGACGATGTGTTAGAGAAAGGCAGGTAAGAGAAATACATGTGTGTTTTTTTTAATCCCATATTTTATCTAATATTTCTTCTACTATGAAATTGTCCCAAAACTTTGGAGAGTAGTCAATATTTCATGAGCCATAAAATCAACTGACAATGAAAAAAAGAGTTGCACAATATTCATAAGCAGATTTTGATCCTAAAAGGGAAAAGACTAAGTGATTTATAACAATGAAAACTGCTCTTACAGTTGTCCTGATGCCACAAGTAGTAATAGGATAAACGAACTCATAAAAATCAAACAGCACATTGTTTACAGGGCAGCCAGTTCCTAGAGTTAGCTCATAAATCTGGGGTTGCAGGTTCTCCAAAATAGGCGCCCGTCTTATTTTGACCCGGAGCCAAACTTCAGTACAGTTCACAAACACTGAAGGGAGAAAGAGAGGGGAAATTGTCAGATAACCATGTCTGTTTCTAATCAATGACTCAGAAAATTTTCAACCTCTTAGCTGACCTGATACCCAGCTCCAAGGTGAAAATGCTAGATTCTATGTTTTCTAATGTGAGATCTTGGGTGAGTTACTTAATGTTTACATGGCCCCATTTCCTCATCAGAATGTGACGAAGTCATAGGAGCTACTTCCTGGAAATTACTGCGCATGAAATTAGAAGAGGCTCCAAAGGCTTAGATTGGTACATACGACCCAGGGAACATTGAATAATTGCTTGACATTACCAATGGAGAAAAAAATTGCCCCTGTCTAATAACAAAAGGTTTTTTTTACATGCTAAACTTATTCTCCAATATGTACATGTTGCCCAAAGTGAAGGCAATGAACATCCACCTCTTTTGTCTGAAACAATATCCCTTTGAGAGCATTGATAGCATCATATATGACATTTATGTTGCCTACTTCAAAATAAATATTTGGCTTCTTTACATTTTTAAGCAGTACTTCATGGTTTAATGTGATCATCCATATGTATGTGTGTGTGTGTGTATATATTCATAGGCCTGCAGTTAGCCATGACAATATTGATTTGGTTTCTGTGACTTATAGTATTTTCTGATATCTGGTAAGGAAATTCATATATTCACATTCTACTTCAGGTTAATTCTGTTCCCTAGCCTACAAGATGGTACAGTGTTACTAAGGCTACATGTTATAGTTTAAAAATAAAATAGATATCAGGCTTAGCTATAATTCCTTATTCAAATATGAGGTTCATCCTATGTCAATAAAGCAAGCAATCATAGGTATATCACAACAGCCAAATGAAAATATCCTTATTTATGGCTATAGAACAGTTATAAAAGAGTATGCATAGGCTTGGTCACAAAGGATGCCTTAATATATTACCAAGTTTTTATAGGCTAATTTGTTCATTGTTCAATAATGGCATAAATAAAGTAACAATGTGTTGGATCAAAGAAAAAAAAAACATTTTATTTTAAATCCCATAGGACCCATTAATCAGAGGAATATACCTGTGAATTAATTCTTCCTTTATCAACACAGAAGGAATCAAGGAAACTTTGATCACTATCCCAATCCTCTATGAAGATACTTTTAGAACTCCTTTACATTTTACTTTTTTTTCTCCCCACTCAACGAGGCTTTTGAACTGTGTTTGCTTACTTCTATTCTCCTACCATCACAGACATCTAGGTTTCCCTCAGATAACTTTGTACTAATTTGAATTTCTTGAAACAAAGAACACATACTCTGAATCAGTGGCTCTCAAAGCCTAATCCCTAAACCTACAGAGTTAACATCACCAAGGAACTGCTTAAAAATACAAATTTCTAAGCGCTACCCAGAGCTACTGTAACAGACACTGGATTGGGTTCTAGCAATCTGTGTCCTAACAAGCCCTCCAGGTGAGACATGCAAAAGTTTGACAACCACTGCTTCAAAGGATTTTTAAAAATCTCATATTATAAGCCATACATCACTTATCATATTCACAAATACATATGTATTTAGACTGAAATCTTCTATCTAGACATAATCTTTTCTCTTTATTTGCCCCTCTTGAGTCTCTGCTGACTAACTGTCAAGCATATTTTGTTTCTTTCACTGTAAGTTAAAAGGAAAAGGCAATGGGTTTAAATTATCAGGGATGGAGTGAGTATTCAAGTGAATGCATTCAAATGAAAGACACTTTAGTACTGACAACACAAAAGATGTTGTTATTGCTCTTTCTCCGTGATCCCATGCTTTTCCAAACTTCTCCAAGTGCTTGATTTTCCATCCCAACCCCAATCCATTACTTGATAATAAAAAAATTAGAGGCCATTAAGACATGGATTTATACAAGCTGTGTTGCTTATTGAGCTTCTATTCTAATGAGTAAGAGAAACTAAAGAACTAGGTCAGTTACCAGAAAAATTGAATAAAAATAAAACATGAAAGGGACACAAAATGTTGAGAGTGTTAAAATTTTAAATACAATGGTCTGGGAAGGTCTCAATTAGAACCCACATTTGAACAAAGTCCCCTAGGAAATAAGCAGAAGTGTTATGCAAACAACTAAGTCAAGAGCATTCCAAACAATGGGAAGAGAAAACGATAAGTAACTGGGGCATGCCTGGGGAACCTGGGCAGTGAAGAGTGCAATATTGCAAAGAGTAAGTAGCAAAGAGCAGAAACAGGGTATGAGATCAGAGAATTAACAGAACAAATTATATACAGTCCTGGAGGCCATCAACAGGCACTTCCCAAGTGAGATGGGAAGCCAGTGGAAGCTTTTGACCAGAGGAATGACACAGTCTTACATTTTAATAAGAGCACTCTCATTGCTGTGTGGAGAACATATTTTAAGGCAACAGGAAGTTGTAAGGGGGGTAGTACAATAATTAAAGCAAAAGATACTGATGGTTTGGACCAGCATGGTAATATTAGGGCTGATGAGAAATGGTCCAGTTCTTAAAATATTTTGAAGGTAGAGCCAATGGTTTGCTGATGTACGGAGTTAAGAGAGAAAGGTAGCCAGGATGGCATCATACTTTTCAGCTTTAGCAACCTCTAAGGTGCTGGTTGTAAAGACAAATACAAATTAAAGAGGCTCAGTTCTTCCGTTAAAAATAAAAGATTTCCCTCCCCTCCTTTTTCTTAGAGCATCTACCTTAGAAAACTTGTAAGTACTTTCTCCTTTCTTTTAAATGTACATAATTCCTTTTGAAGGCTCAGTAGAGCTTTCTCAGCTTTAAGACTTAGGAATGTCTTTCTGGAGGACCTCTCTTTGGAATATAAATAGCGAGGGAGAGAGTTCCCCCATCTCCCAGTCTCTGGAGGAGGATAGGGACCTACTTCAGTGAACGCCTTGCTCTAATTGGCAGAAGTACTTTCCATCATAAAGAGATGAGTTTGTTTTTCCTCTAGATAAAGCCAATTAGCTAACACAGGTCACCTCAATTACCAGGTAAAATTTATGGGAGACAAATGGTACTGCCTTACTTGAGGACTATTTAACTTGAGGACATTCACGTGGTGGGTTGCATCTGCATGACTAAATAAAAGGGTGAGATTTCTGTCTTTGCAATCTCTTAGATTGCCTGCCATATGCATCACATTCTGGTTTATTGCCGTTTTCTTTCTCTACCACCACCATTGTGGAGAGTTTTTCTTGGTTGGGAGAAGATTTTTGTCTTCGTTCTATTTCTCCAACACAATCACCATTGGTTGAGATGGGAATAATATAGGAGAAGCAAGTAAAGAGGTTTTAACAACAGGAGTTCAGTTTGTAAAAGTTAAGCCTGAGATACTATTAAATATTTAAAGAGGGATGTCAAACAGGCACTGGGGTTTATTCATTCAGAGTTAAGAAAGGATATTCAGGCTGGAGATTAAAGGTAAGATGACAATTATGAGCATAAGAAGGGTGTGTGAAGTCATGGCACTCGATAGGATAACCAAAAAAAAAAAAAAAAAAGGCAAAAAAAAAAAATAGGGTAAGAAAGAGGTCTTGAGACAGATTCATAGGTGACCAAGATCAGGTAACTAAGAAAACATCAGAAAAGAAGCAGATTAATTGTTGGTGAGGGAAGAGAAAAGAGTGGAGAACAGTACAACCTCCAAGCTAAGTAAAGTTAACTTTTAGAAGAGGGAGAGTCCACCCCATGGGTCATGACAAACATCAAGCAAGGGAGGGTTGACAATAAAGCATTTACCAAATTTTTCCATGTAGAAATCACCAATGTTCCAGACAAATTAATTTTTGATGAAGTGCTTTTGATGAAAAGTTCATTAAAGCAAGTTCACAAGAAAAAAAGAAATAGAGCGTGAACACAGGTGACTTGAAAGGGAAGAAAAGTGAGGTGGTACCTGGAAGAGGAAGTAGGATCAAGATGCCAGAATATGTCAGAAGATGCCTACACAACGATACAGATGAGGGATGATACAGTTTCTCAGGAAGAGGAAATGTTAAGCTTTCATTAGGACGGGCGTAAGATGGCTGAAAGTCTGGGTGATTCAAATCATGCACGTTGGTTGCGATGAAGTCATAGGTCAGATCTCCCACAGGTCCCTTAGCAATCGTTCGATTTTCACATAGAAAAGGCCCTCATGAATATACCTTTGAAATTTTTCCAAGCATAATAGATACAGATTTGGACTAAGGATGGAAATTTTTTGATATCTAGTTATAGCCACTTGGGAAAAAAAATGTATCAGCTGCTTTGATTAAAAAAATTTTTTTTTTATTCAAGTTATTTGAGCCAATTGGTGTTAGCTTGGTATGCTATGTGAAAGTACACACCGAGGAATCACTCACAATTGAAAGCAGCTGCCTACTCTGTCCACACTTCATACCAACCACCAAAGGCATGAAGACCTAAGCAACCTCCTCGCTAGACACTGGGCAGACTCTTAACATCCACTTACTGCAAGTGTGTCAGGCTCTACAAAGTGGCGAGTATGTCCAACACAAAGAAAATGAGAACATTGGAATGTTTACAAAAAAAAAAACGGCATCCTTAAGTCATCTAATGATAGATTCAAAAGGAAATACAGTGGCGTAGATGAATAGAGAAATTAAGTGAAAACTGAAAGCAATCAGATACTAGCAGATAATTGTCAGATTATAAAACCCCAAGGTAAAAAGTATGTAACAAAGTGCCCCACTGCTTGAAATGCCACCCTCCAGAACTCCCTTTTTCTTACCATCACCACCAATACCATCAATGAACCCCCAAAGCATGAGGAGCCCTCCTAACACGGCAAAGATCTTCATGGCTTCAGACATCCAAGGTATCACAGAAAACAGGAAACGGAGAGAATGGTCCTCCGCAGTTGTTTATATACCTCTTACCTCTCCAGCTGGGACTGGTGGTTTATTCTGGAAAGCACTGAGGAGCCCTCAGCACATCCTCAGGTTTTCCTCCTCACAGCTGAAGTCATTATAATCATGATTCAGAAAATCAGAGGGAAAATGCGAAAACAGTGGTTCTAGACTATACTCCCCTCCACCATTGCATCTACCCTGAGCATAAGGCACGACTGAAATGGTGGTTTATGTAGCATTTTATATGTATCTGCTAAATGTTAAGAGCAGGGCTTTGCAAGACGATTTGAGGAGCTTCAAGTGGACAATGCAGAAGGATAGTTTATGATTTGATTAACAATGTGTTTATCATAATCACCCTGGGGTCTTGGGATTCCCTGGTCTCCCAGCCAGTGATTTTGACCCAGGAGACCATTGACCTATCCTTCTAAGAAGCTCCAGGAGATCCCAATTCAGTTAAACAAATTCACAACCATAAGCTTTGTAAAACACTGCTCTCTGCTTTAATTTTGCTTTCCCAAAAGTATTTCATTGTCAATGTGTATGTCTCCAGGTTGCTACAGAAAAAATTTGTGAGAAAATTCTTGACCAGTAAAACCCAGGAATGCAAAACCCTGCCAGAGAGAGGGGGATTATGGATGAGGATAATAAATTGACCCAGCTCAATATTTTAGCAGAAACCAGTCATTATAGAAGCTCCATCTCAGAAGCAAGAGTTTAATAAATATCTCTAGAAATTAAATAGTGTGTCACATAGACTATCTCATCTCCTAATTGCAGGAAACTTGCCAGTGAATGTTATCAAAATTAGCTATAGGAATCTCCTGGACTGTGTTGATGTAGCGAAGAACAAGTCAAAGGATACATCTGTGATGGCCAGAAACCTCAAGTGGAAGTTCTTTCTACTAAATATTTTTGTTATAACTGGGGTGCCACTTGTAGGGCACAGAAATGGAACCTAGAATGATTCTGTCTTCTGTTAGCTGCCTAGATCAGAGTTTTTAACCTCAGCCCTATTGACATTTCAGACTAATGTATAACTTTTTTTTTCCTTTATGGCTAGTGTTTTTTGTGTTTTCTGTAATAAGTCTGTCTTACACCAAAATAATGAAGAGATTTTTCTCAATTCTCTTCTGAAAATTTTACGGTTATGCTCTTCATATGTAGGTTCTTAATCTAATTGGAAATAATTTTTCCAAATAGGGTAAGGTAGTTGATGATATGTGTATTCAAATGAGTATTCAAATATTCTAGTCACTTTTTTTAAGTCTTTCCATTTCTGCCTCTGTACACTGTTCTTCATAAATCAAAATGTATATATATATGTTTCTATTCCCAGACCTTATATTATGTTCATGGGTGAATTTATATATTTTTATTCCAATATTACACTATCTTGATTAACAATTTATACTTCATCTTTATGATACATTCATTAAGTCCTTCTGCGTTTTTTCTGTTTAAGAATGTTTGGCTATATTTAATTAGTTGTCGTATTTTATAAATTTTAAAATGAGCTTGCAAATTTCAATTTTTGAAAAGTTGTGATTTTGAGGGGATCAGAATCAATCTAAAATGAAGCGAATCAATAAGAAAACATCAAACGACCCCATTTAAAAAGTGGGCAAAATACATGAACAGAAGTTTTTCAAAAGAAGATAGACTAATGGCCGAGCAGCATAATGTTCAACATCTCTAATCATCAGGGAAACGCAAATCAAAGCAAAATGAGATAGCACCTGACTCCAGTGAGAATGGTTTTTACCAAAAAAAAAAAAAAAAATGCCAGAACAGATGCTGGCATGCAGGAAGAGAGAAAGGAACATTTATACACTGTTGGTGGGACTGCAAACTACTACAACCTCTATGGAAAGTAGTATGGAGATACCTCAAAGAACTAAAAGTAGACCTATCATTTGATCCAGTAAATCCCACTACTAGGCATCTACCCAAAGGGAAAAAAGCCATTTTATAAAAAAGACACTTGCACTTGAATGTTTATAGCAACACAATCACAAAGATGTAGAATCATCCCAAGTGCCCATCAATACATAAGTGGTTCAATAAAATGTTGGATATGTATACCAAGGAGTATTACCCATAAAAGCAAATAGTGAACTGATACCTTTTGTAACAACCTGGATGGAACTGGAAACCATCCTTTTAAGTATCACAAGAATGGAAGAACAAAAACCATGTATACTCACTACTAAATTGAAACTTATAGATCAACACTCATATGCACATATGGTAGTAAAATTCAACAGAAATCAAGCAGGTGAGGGAGGAAGAAGGTGGGGATGGGTAAATTCACACCTAATGGGTACAATGCACACTACATGGATGATAGACACAACTATAACTTTGACTCAAACTATACAAAAGCCATTCATGTAACCAAAACAGTTGTATCCCCATAATATTCTGAAATTTAAAAAAAGCTCTGCAATAAACAATTTAAAATTTTAAAAAAATAAAGCTGCACAAAGAAAAAAATTAGGCCAGGCGCGGTGGCTCACACCTATAATCCTAGCACTCTGGGAGGCCGAGGTGGGCGGATTGCTCGAGGTCAGGAGTTCGAAAGAAAAAAATTAAAAAATAAAAAATCCATGAGTCTAACAACCATGAACATATTATCTCTTTATTTACTTAGATCTTTTTAATGCCTAAGATTAAAGTTTTATAATTTTCTATTTAGAGTTCTTGTACATATTTTTTTAGATTTGCTCCTAAATATGAGATATTCTTATCCCACTATAATTTTTTTCCATTTTCTTAATGTTGCTGGTACACTAAATTTTAGTTGTTTTGTAAGTTGTTTATCTTCAGATTCTTTTGTATTTTCTAAATACAAAATTATTCCTCTGTGAACAATGTTTTCTTACTATTTTATCTTTTATTTATTAATGTTGCCATATATTATAACTAAAACCAACATAACTGAATAAAAATGGCAATTGTGGGCACCCTTGTCTTATTTCTGATCTCAGAGAGAAAGTCATTAATTAGCATTTTACCATTAAAAAGTATGATGTTTAATGTAAGGTATTTCATCATTTAAGTATTTAATCATTTAAATAATTTAATGTAAGGTATTTCATCATTTAAAATGGTTAAATTTTACCAAATTAACTGACTGATGAGTTTTATTAAATATGTTTAGTGCATCTCCTGTGATGACTATATCATCCATTAATCTGATATTGTGGTGAAATACTCTGATAAAACTTTCTAAGATTTAGTCCAAATTTCATTTTTTGATACAAACCAAATTATCACGTATTATTTTTATTCATATATTTCTGGGTGGTTTTTCTATTTTGTTTACAACTTTTCCATCTATATTCATTGATAAAAATGGCCTGTCATTTCCTTCTGTTTTGTTATCAAGATTAACCGAGCTTCATCAATTAAGTTGGTAATTATTTTCTCTTTTTCTCTTCTCATGAAGAGTTTGTTTAGATTGAAATTATTTTCTTATTAAATGCTTGGTAGAAATATAAAATGAAGCAAACAGGGCCTTAAATTTGATTTACAGGTTTTTGATAATTTCTTTAATGACTATAGGACTATTGGGTTTTTTTTATAACTTATATAATTTGTTTAGTGATTCACATTTGAAACACAATTCAGTAATTTTTATTTCAGCATATTATGGGGGTACAAATGTTTAGGTTATGTATGTTGCCCTTGCCCCCCCACCTTGAGTCAGAGCTTCAAGCTATAAGAAACAATGGTGATACAGCACCTTTTGTATTTTCCTGGATAGAGCTGGGACCCATTCTACTAAGTGAAGTTTCCCAAGAGTGGAAAAATAAGCACCACATGTACTCACCAGAAAATTGGTTTCACTGATCAACACCTCAGTGACATATAGGAATAACATTTATCTGGCGTCGGGCAGATGGAAGGGGGGAAGAGGGGATGGGTATATACATACATAATGAGTGTGATGTGCACCATCTGGGGGATGGGCATGCTTGAAGGACTATTGCTTTTTAAACAAAATGATTCCAGGATTAGTTTTGTTGAGTAATATTTTTCTAAGCATTTGTCAAAATCATCTAACATTTCAGATATATTGGCATAAAATTCTTTATGTCCTTATTTTATTTGCTCTTTATGTCCTTAAAAATAAATGTTTGATGTGTTGTTCATTTTTCATTTCTAATATTCAAAGAATCATGGTCAGCTCTGTTAAGCTTTGGGATTCATTTTGAGCATTATAATCTATGCTCTTATTATTTGTTATATTTTTTGGATCTTTGTTGCTCTACAAACTTCTTGAAATGGTTGTGTAGTGTATACTTTTAACCTATCTTTTTCATTTCTTTTTCAAATGCTGCCAGAAACCACTGCTTTTAAAGTGAAGGTATTTGGATAAGGATGATTCACTTTTGGTTTGAAGAAATCAAATTATGTAGAAACCCCACCGGAATTTTATTTCCTCTATAAATTCTAGCCTTTTTATATGAATAAGATGGATAAACCTAAATCCTCAAACTGACTTGAAATTACTACTATACAGAAAAGGAATGTGATACAAAAGGAAAAAAAATACAGAAAGTAGAGAACAGAAATTTCTGAACCAGTTAGAAAGAAATTTTTTATTTCATTGCTTTGCACATACCATTATAAGGAAGTGAAATGGGGATAAATTTGAAAATTGATTACAATACAGTAGTCCCCCTTCATCTATAGGGCATATGTTCCAAGACCCCCAGTGGAATCCTATAACCATAGTTGGTACCAAACCCTGTATATACTCTGTATACTAGTATACATGTATATACTAGATATACATATCTATAATAAAGTTTAATTTATAAATTAGGTACAGTAAGAAATTAACATTAATACAATAGATCATAATAATATACTATAATAAAACTTATACAAATATGGTATCTCTCTCTCAAAAGTATTTTAATATATTTGGACCATCGTTAACTGCAGGTAACAAACTATGGAAAGTGAATCCTGAATAATGTGGGATTACTATATACTAACTACTCAATTACCACCCAGAACAGATTATGATAGGTAAGCCTATTTACAAAATGCAATCGTCTCATTTTTATAATGCTCTGTGGATCTGGACTTAAATTTTCTTAAAAAAATAGAACTATTAAGAATTACAAAATGTTATGTTTTAAAAGCATCTTTATTTCAAATTTAAAATCTACAAAGGCCTTTCCCTACCCAAAATGCGTATAAATATGCACGGCAGAGCAATTTTTCATTTAAAAAGATATTTGAAACAGTAAAAGATGATATCCATAGATTAGTCCAACTTCTAAGAGGCAGTGAAATTCTCAAGCAGCCAGAGTAGCAGGATAAGTAAGGTTGCTCCATCACCCAGAATTGATAGCTGAATTCCTCCATTTAGTAAGAAGGTATAAAATTTTGTGGCCCAGCAAAAGAAAATTGTTCCTGTAAGGAAGAAAAAGAAGCAGTCATGTTGTAGTGCTGACAGGAAACTAAAGAACCTTTCAGACTCAACGGGGTGGAAACGTAGGAAGAGAAGGCATCAATTTTAAACTCCAGAAGCCATTATAATATTTTAATTGTTCAATTATAACAGATACTATATATACTATATGTATATAGCTATTAATAAATGTTTAGTTAATAAATGTTTATAAATTTTACATAAGCATAATATCTCAAATTTTGAATTATGAGGATCAATTGATATGTGGAAAAATAAAGGTCTGTCCCTCTGGCACACTAAAGTCCAAAGGATATAGTCTATTCGAATAAATTTTATGGGTCATTTAAAAAGAGTTTTCTCCTGCAGGTATTTAGTTCTTTCAGAACAAAAAGCTGATATTAAAGTCAGCATGTATATCAATTACCATATTCATGAAAATTCGCAACCTCACTAGATATTTATGTTATAGACTCCAGAGATATTTTTTGTCTGGCTGGAGAGAATTGATAATACAAAATAGCTATTGAGATTACAAGTGCAAATCTGTTTTACATGAGAGAATAAGAAATGCTAAGATTAAATATATCCCTAATAACCACAAAAATGCAAAATTCTCAATGATCTGGAACTAAAACCATATGAGCACACAGTACACAAAGTGTGATATATGTCATACTTTACTGAAACCTGGCCTTTTTGTATAAATATACTATAAACATTTATGGTACCAATTCAAAATATTCTTACGTATATAATACCCTTGGACAGATTCCCAAGTCTTCAACTTGATGTGATAAAGACCACGTCTGTCCCACTGGCCTTGTGTGTTCATGATGAGTGTGTTCATGATGAGTATTATCTCTACTTTTCAGCACCAATATCATTGGAAAATGTCTGAACAGGAGAAAAAACAGATTTAAGCCTCGTGTATATGAAACATTCGGGGGTGGGGAAGGAGTTGAAGTTTGGGGAAAGAAACTCAATTAGATCTTTGGGTTGTAAGTGATAGAATGCTAAATCAACTAGCTTAGGCAAAGATGGAAAGAAAAAATGTAACAGAATGCTGAGTACAACTTAACGTTACCCAGAATTTACTTTGGGGACCTGAAGCTGATTTCACAGAAGTGTCAAGTACCATAAGCTCTGAAAAAGTGGCTGAAGCAGCTCTGCTATTTCCAATCATCTAACCACACATCTACAGAGAATGATTAGAGACACGCAGTTCTGAGTTTCTGGCCTGTGATAAATGGGGGAGTGGGCTCATTAAAATTCTTGTTCCCTTAATGAAGCCAAATAAGGATGTGTTTTAAGTCAAGTTTTCCAGCCTCGCAGGTGCCTTCAGCAGGAGATAGACATCTTCTTCCCGAGTGACTTTCTGCTTTTGCAATAGACTGCCATGTGAGACACCAAGGAGGAGAAAAACCAGAAGAGTGGAAGAACATATTCTCCCACCATGCATTGTATTATGAATACTAATTTTCCCATAGGTACCAGAGTTTTAGCTATTTTTCTAGGATATCACCCAAGAATACCTATCAACTGTGAGGGCATCCCCAAAACCAAGATGTTAGAATGTAAAAACACCACCAAGACAGAACAGGGAGGTTAGGTGGAGGTCTATGGTGGCAGTTGTATGGAAGAAGTGAGTCCCATCTAGATCATCCCATCAGGAAATATGCAGTTGTGATGACTGCCCTCTACTATGGCCTCTAACACACTCATCCACCCATGATTTGAGAAACACTTCCAGGTGAAGGCATGATTACCTCGCCAGTATGACTAAAAATGGACCACACTTGTCCCAGGTAACCATGAGATACTTGTGATTCTCTACCTCTTTATCCTCGGTCATAGCCCAACAAGGCACAATGGTAAAAACAGCAGAGGAAAAAAAAAAAACAAAAAAAAAACAGCAGAGGAAAATGTACTCAAGATTATGGTAAACCACCTTCTCCAAATCCTTTGTGTGCAGAGTTAGGAGTCTTAAAGGAAACCTAATTTTAATATGACATTGGAAGATATGGACCTGACTTGACTATTTTCACTTCAGAGCAGGACCAAAGATACTGTTAAAGAATAAGAAAAGAAAATTTCACATAGCACAGTTAACATTAATAATTGTTAGATAAATATAGCCATTTAGCTCTGTGTCTCCAAAGAGGCCAGAGGGTTCAGAAAATGGACTGGAATGAAAACTCCATGGACACACATGAAACTGGGCCTCGTGAGCATTCACCCAGGGCTTTGACCACAAGTGGAATTGTCCCAGCCTGCATCAGTAGGCTCTTTGGCTTCATTATCTTATTGCAGAAGAGTTTCTCAAATAAGGAAAAAGAATGGGGGTCATTAGCAAGTCTTGATTTTTATATCCCATAGTAAATCACCAGAGATTAGCTCAGTACTAGTTTTTAAAATTTTGAAAAAATACTGATTTTTAATCTCTTGACTCTTCCCCATATCTACACAAAGGTGGTATGATTTGTACAAAAATTCAACAGCTCTTCTAATAACCATGGGTGATGCAGTATGAGACTGTAGGTACCAACAAAAATCAACTCAGAAGGAAAGTTTATCCACAAAAACCTTCTGTTATGATCTCTTTGTTGACAGTAGACTTCAATTCTCATATACTGAGTCTCATCTACTCATTCAGAAAATAACCTTGAGAGAACAACTGAACTTTTCTTAGATTTATTTACAGAACTAAAAATAACACTATAGCTCAAATCTGGCCCAATGCTCAGCCCAGCATATTCTCCAACAGAAAGTTTGGAGAACTCCATCAGAAGTTTTCTCCTGATCAGAACACTTGGCAGGCAAAGGCAATGTTAAATAACCTTAATCTCAGTAGTCCACTACACTTACCTTTGAAAATAGCATGCTACTGGGATGTGGATAATAAAGTCTAAATCCGTTGGTTCAAATGTGACTGAACTTTCAATAAAAATACTTGATGGGTTTTCCTAAAGGTATAAAGGGTATAAAATCAGTTATCTTAATTATATCTCTTTCAAATGGTTTCAAACTCAATTTTTAAAATGCAGAATGTGAAAACAAGGTAATCATTTTTACTTTAGATGAGATCGGCGCGTTCAGGGTGGTATGGCCGTAGATCATTTTTACTTTAGGATATAAAGTAAATAGAAGAACAGAGGAACTAAGTGATAAAACAGTTTTTAGCTGACTAATAGCTCCTGACATAGTATCAGGGGCATTGTAATTTTTTTTTTTTTTTGGCAGTTGAATCTGCATAGACAACTTTTGATTACCACATTTGTTTAAGAGTCAGAGTCTAATTTAGGAAGACCTAAGTTACTCTGAGTGTGAATTTTGGCTAAATATATAACAACTTCAGAGAAGCTTACATCTTTCCTATTTGTAAAACAGAGATAATATTATATAAATCAAGAGTTGGCAAAGTTTTCTAAAATAAGGCAGAAAGTAAATATCTTAGTCTTTGCATACCATGCTATCTTTGTCACAAATACCCATATTGCCTTAATATAATAGTATAAAATTAGTATAAGAGTATAAACAACTAGATGACTTAGCTTTGTTTCAATAAAACTTAATTTACAAATATAGGAAGCTGGCTGGATTTGACCCTTGGCTATAGCTGTCAACCATAGACATAAGCCATTATTTGTAACAGAGGGTATAGTACACTCAACAAAAATAACAATCTACACAGAAATATTTCTAAAGAGAAACAACTGAAAGAACTTTGCCCCTTCATTTACTCTCAGAGTAGTGGATTCCATGGAGAGTGCAGAGATGAGCATGCACCTAATTATATGCCACAATTTAGAATACTTACATTCTAGAATTGAAAACATAAGGCACCACCAAAAATGACAACACTAAACTCTCCCACGCA
The DNA here is from genome assembly GCF_040939455.1 of Microcebus murinus. Taxonomy (NCBI): domain Eukaryota; kingdom Metazoa; phylum Chordata; class Mammalia; order Primates; family Cheirogaleidae; genus Microcebus; species Microcebus murinus. The sequence goes on from NC_134107.1 coordinate 15,427,707, forward strand.
TTCAGGTATAGTTGATATTTGCACATGATTCGCTTTAAGTGTACCATTTACCATCTAGGAAGTTCGTCATTCAAGAGTGTTTGCCAGTACCTCAGATTGTCCAAGAGCAAATAAGATGGCCATGTTAAGAATTTTTAGGGTTGAACATTATACAGGGCAATATTTATTATACAATAACGAAGTTTATTTCAATCTGGGTTTCTCACAAACAGGAATATATATTGGCTCATGTACCTGGGAGTCTCGGGGCAATTTGACAGTAGGAATAGGTGGATAATTGAATATAAATCACCTTACCAAAACCCTGTTTCACTCCCTCCTCTAACAACTTTATATCATTTCCTTTCTCTGAGTTGTCCTCTTTTTCAGGCAGTTTCTCCCTTCCAGGGTGGCAATTGGAAACCTCAGTGTTTATCTGCTCAAAGATTACCTGTTTATAGCCCCAATGATCTACAGAATCAATGCAATCCCCATCAAAATACCACAGCATTCTTTACAGATCTAGAAAAATAATTCTTCACTTTGTATGGAACCAGAGAAAACCAAGTATAGCCAAAGCAATCTTAAGTAAAAAGAACAAACTGGGAGGCATCAGTCTTCTTGACTTCAAGCTGTACTATAAAGCAATAATAGTTAAATCTGCCTGGTATTTGCACAAGAACAGAAGCATTGATATCTGGAATAGATCTGAGATACCAGAGATGAAAATATCAGCATATGGTAACCTAATCTTTGATAAAGCAGACAAAAATATACTATGGAGAAGATTCTCTCTTCAATAAACGGTGCTGAGAAAACTGGTTAGCAACATGCAGAAGAGTGAATCAGGATCCCTACCTCTCACCTCTCACAAAAATTCATTCAAGATGGATAACAGACTTAAACCTAAGACATGAAACCTTAAGAATCCTAGAAGAAGATATTGGGAAAACCCTATCAGATATTGGTCTAGGCAAAGAATTTTTGAGGAAGACCCCCAAGGCAATCACTGCCACATCAAAAATAAACAAATGGGATTTGATCAAATTAAAAAGTTTCTGCACAGCCAAGAAAACTATCAGTAGAGCAAATAGACAACCAACCCACAGAGTGGTAGAAAATATTCACTCTCTATACTTCTGATGAAGGTCTAATAACAAGAATCTACCTAGAACTTAAAAGAATAAACAAGAAAAAAAATCAAACAACCCCATCAAGAAATGGGCAATGGAAATGAACAGAAACTTCTCCAAAGAAGACAGAATAATGGCCTGCAAACATAAAAAAATGCTCAACATCTCTAATCATCAGAGAAATGCAAATCAAAACCACAATGAGATATCACCTCACCCCAGTAAGAATGGCCTGTATCAAGAAATCCCAAGGCCGGGCGCGGTGGCTCACGCCTGTAATCCTAGCACTCTGGGAGGCCGAGGTGGGCGGATTGCTCAAGGTCAGGAGTTCAAAACCAGCCTGAGCAAGAGTGAGACCCCATCTCTACTATAAATAGAAAGAAATTAATTGGTCAACTAATATATATAGAAAAAATTAGCCGGGCATGGTGGCGCATGCCTGTAGTCCCAGCTACTTGGGAGGCTGAGGCAGCAGGATTGCTTGAGCCCAGGAGTTTGAGGTTGCTGTGAGCGAGGCTCACGCCACGGCACTCACTCTAGCCTGGGCAACAAAGCGAGACTCTGTCTCAAAAAAAAAAAAAAAAAAAAAAAATCCCAAAACAACAAATGCTGGCGAGGATGTGGAGAGACAGGAACACTCTTACACTGCTAGTGGGACTGCAAATTAGTGCAACCTTTGTGAAAAAGAATTTGGAGATACCTCACACAGCTAGAAATGGAAATACCATTCGACCCAGCAATAGCATTGTTGGGCATCTACCCAAAAGAACATAAGTCTCTCTATTATAAAGACATCTGCACCCGAATGTTTATGGCAGCACAATTCACTATTGCACAGGCATGGAAACAACCCAAGTGTCCGTCAATTCATGAGTGGATAACTAAAATTTGGTATATGCTTACAATGGAATATTACTCAATTCTAAGAAACGACAATGAGCTAGCACCATTCATGCTATCCTGGATTAAGTTTAAGCCTGCTATATAAAGCGAGGTGACACAAGACCTGGAAAATGGGCTACACATCTACTCGCCGTCAAATTGGTACTGACTGATTAAAACTACGGTGCTCAAATAATGGTAGTGTTCACCAGGGATTTGGGGGGGGAGCCCCACATCTTAGGGATGTGGTGAGCATTGTGGGGGGAAAGGGCTTACCTCTAACACTTTTTAGGGAGAGGCCAAGATATACAATGTAACCAAAATGTCTAAAAAAAAAAACACCAGTTATCAGAAGGTGGGTAGGGGGGAGGGGGGAGGAGGAAAAGGGAGTATACTTACATAACGGCTGCGGTGTGCACCACCTGGGGGTTGGACACGCTTGCAGCTCTGGCATGGCGGGGTGGGGGAGGGGTGGCAGGGGCAATATATGTAACCCTAACAATATTTGTACCTCCATAATATGAGGAAATAAAAGGAAAAATTATTTTTAAAAAAGAAAGAAAAAGATTGAGGCTCTTCTCTAGAAATCCTAGCAATAGCCCTATAAAGTTTCTATTTAACCCAGGATGATTTTTCTGAAGTGAAAAACTGGCAGAGCCTTTTCATTTATTTCCCAAATATTTGAGCTCCTACATTGTATTAATCAACATTTGTATGTGGCAGTGGAGTTGGCCATATGCTAAGTTGAGAACTTGGTCTTTTTTATTATTATTATTATTCCATGCTAGAGAAAGAGCAGCAAACAAACGCTGGCGTCCTGCACCTGGAGCCAGGATTAGACTCAGTTCACTTAAATCATTTGTACCAAAAGTGAGGCTGTGGTTCCAAAAAGGAAAAAAACCAAGCTGTCATTACCAAACACAGCAACAAGTTAACATAAAGCAGAAAGAACAACAACAAAAAAAAATTCTGGTTTCAGAAAAGACTGATTCCTTTCTTCTGTGATATAACCGAATATACTCTATTTCGGTCAAAATTTTAGGCCAACCACAACAAAAGAGTGGGACATACACAGAACTATTTCAAAGTAAAATGTTTCTCTAGATTTCACCACAGAATATAAAAATCACTCTGTCAGAGGCAAAAGAGATGCGTTGGCAGAAGGCAGGTAAAGGAATGCATAGTTTTTAAAGTCCCACGTTCTATGTCTCTTCTACTGTGGAGATAGTCTGACAGCTTAAGAGAGAGTAGTCAGTATTACATGAGCCATAAAGCCAACTGACAATAAAATTTCAACAATGCAGGTTTACTCATTAGTTTGCGGAACTAAAACAGTCTAAGAATGTATTATTTGTTGAAGTAATAACCATTCTTACATAAGTCCTGATGTCACAAGAAGTGAGAAAGTAAAGGAACCCAAAGGTGTCTTCCTCAGGTGTGTTTACAGGGCAGCCACTTCCTAGATGGAGTTCATGTTGCTGAGGTTGCAGCCAATGCATTTGAGTCGTTCGTCTAACTTTGACATGGAGCCAGGTGTCACTACAGGCTACAAGCATTGCTGGAAAAGAATAAGAAAAGGAAAATATCAGATAGCATATCTGTCCCCGAACAATAGCTCAGGAAACTTTTGACCTATTAATTGTGCTGAGATCCCAACTATACGGTGAAAATATTTTGTTTCTATTGTATATTTCCCCCCTGTGAGATCTTGGGTCAATTACTCAATCTCTATGTCAATCACTTTCTTCATCAAATGTGGCAAAATAGGAGCTACTTTCTAAGCCAAATAAGCCAAATAGCCACGTGGGTTTTTTAGATATTACTCGAATTTTACCAAGATGACTCATGAATACAGTTTTGAAATATTTCCAAGTATAACTGATATAAAGCTGAAGTAAAGAGGTAGGTAAGAAAAGCTTTGATATTTGGTAGCACATGATGGAAAAGTGTATAATGTGCTTCCATTTAAAATTTCATGTTGTACCAAAATATTTGAGCTAATTTATATTATATGTAATGTGAAACTAAATAATTCTGAAATAAAATATTCCAGTTACTTCAAGGATAATACTTTATAATTGCCAACTATGTCAAGTTTGGGTTTTTTGGTCTTCTTTAGTTTTCAGTACATCTCTATGAAGTCAGGTTTTTTTGTTATTGTCGTTGTTTGAGTCAGAGTCTCACTCTGTTGCCCAGGCTAGAGTGCCGTGGTGTCAGCCTAGCTCACAGCAACCTCAAACTCCTGGGCTCAAGTGATCCTCCTGCCTCAGCCTCCTGAGTAGCTGGGACTACAGGCATGTGCCACCATGCCCGGCTAATCTTTTATATATATACTTTTAGTTGGCCAATTAATTTCTTTCTATTTTTAGTAGAGACGGTGGTGTCACTCTTGCTCAGGCTGGTTTCAAACTCCTGACCTTGAGCAATCCTCCTGCCTCGGCCTCCCAGAGTGCTAGGATTACAGGCGTGAGCCACCAAGCCCAGTCTTATGAAGTCAGTTTCATTATTCTCTCATACTTTGAGATGGATGAACTTAAGGTCACATAGCTGCTAAGTGGCACAGCAGGATTGAAACCTACACAAAATCTATTCAGAGACTCGGCTCTGAAATAGATAATTTATAAATGAATACAGCTGACTACTCTGTCCAAACTTCATGCCCCGTGGTCAGAACAGGGGACCTAAGCAACCTTCTCTCCTAGGCACCAGGCTGTCTCTCCTGATTTTGCCATCCACTGCAAGTATTCCACATTCAACGAAGTGACAAGCGAGTTTCCAGACAAAAGAAAATAAGAACCTGAAAATATTTTGCATGTAAGGGGAAAAAATAGCAGCATCTTGAGATCAGCTTATGGAATAGATTCAAGAGGAAGTACAGTGGTGAAGATGGAGAAATAAAACCATGTCTGACTGCAACTTCATAATCAGTCATTAGTTATTAGCAGTTGATCACCAGGTTATCAAAAAAAAAAAACCAAAGTCAACAGCATGTTTAAAAAAAAAAAAAAGCAGCCCCATGCTTAAAATTGCCACCTCCAGAATTCCCTCTTTTTCTTACAAGCATTAAGACCACGAATCAACACACAAAGCACGAGGAGCCCGCCTAACACGCAGAAAACCTTCATTGCTTCGTATCTCAGTCTGAGGTATTACAGCAAACAAGAAATCGAGGCACATGGGCCTCCACAGGTATTTATAAACCACTTGCCTCCTCAGCTGTGGGTGGTGGTTTATTTCTCTGGAAAGCACTGAGAACCCCTCAGCTGGCTTTTCCTTCGCCCAGCTGAACTTACAATCCTAAATCAAAAAATCAGGAAAGACAATGTGGAAAGTGGTTCTAGACTGTACCTCCTACCATTGCATCTTCTTCCCCAAGCATATGGTGTGTCTGAAACTGTGTCTTACATAATATTTGATATGTCTATTGGACTGTTAAGAAAAGGAGTCTTTCTAAGATGATTTGAGGGATCCAAGTGAGTGAAACAAAGGACTCATTTACAAATCGGTTGAAGATGTGGCTTATCATATTCACTCTTGGTTCTTGTGAAGAAATGCCAATGCCCTACGACCCAACCAATGATTCAGATCCAATAGGCCTGGGACAAGATGTGCTAATTGGTGCTCGTAACCAGCACCAGGAGGTTTTAATTCATGTAAACAAATCCATACACACCTGTGGGCCAAGCTTTGGAAAAACACTGCTTTCTGGTTTAATTTTGCTTTCCCAAAAGGCATTCTATTATGAATGTGTACAAATCCAAGGTGCTGAAGAAATATTTGCTAAGGGCATTTTTGGACTATAAACCTAGTAATGAAAAATCATAAGAAAAAGGGATAATGGACAAGGATAACAACATCATCTAGCTCCATATTTTGGCAGAAACCAATCTCCAAAAAGCGTCATCTCAAAAATAAAAGCCTAATAAGTTACCCTTAAAAATTACATAGCATGTCAGGTAGATTGTCTCAGCTTCTGAGTGCAAAATAATTGTTGATGTATATTGTCAAATTTAGCTATATGGATCTCCAGGATTATGAACTGATGTAACACAGAACGAGCAAACCTATGAACATCAGAAACCTCCAGGTAAAGTTCTTTCTACTAAATATTTTTCTTACATTACATGTTCTTTAAAATTAATTGGATTTTATTTTAGATTGTCTATTGCTTAGATATTTGGGAATGAGGGCCTTCCAGTAGATTGAATTTACAAAGACCATATCACTGGATTTTACTTGACAATACTTACCTGTTTTATTAATTATATGCCTACTAAACAGCAAGGGCTGGAAGACACTAACCTTCTTTCCATTTACACACCTGGCACAGATCAGGGGTTTTGCCTACAAAGACTTCAAAAACAACGACCGTCAATGTGAGGTCTCAAGTTCAGCATTTTCCCTTAAGGTGGTCCTGCCACTTTGCCTTTATATCCCATAATATGGATATCAGTTTTTTTAAATAAAAATTGTTATTGAACCACGAAATGATCCCAGACAGAAGACTTGGGTTCACTTCCATGGGCATTGGATCAAGGGCACTGTCCTTGCCCGTAATACAGGACAGACTTGTCTATGTCTCAGTCCACAGGGAGGAATTCTCCTGACTGATAGGACATGATCAGTGTTGGCCCTGAGAACATGAATATGGGGGAGAAAGGAGGAAGGGATCTAACCTCTCCTCTCTTTCTCCCACTGGGTAATCTGTGTAACTCTTGCCTCACTGAATTCATTGGAGACACTTTTCTCCATTTTGTCAAAGTGCCTTTCCTCTCCTAGCCCTTTCCCCTCTATGGAGCCAGCACCACATTTTGCATCTTAAATAAAGACTTCATTTCAATTTATCCTGTCTTTCTAATTGACCATCTTGACATCTAATTACTCAACAGGTTGTTGTACAGATTAAAGGGTTAATTCATGTAAATTATTCAAAAAAATATCTAACAACGACAAATTCTTTCTTGTTTAGTGTCTGTGTAATGAAATGCTTTAATAGAATGCTTAGCATTGTTTGAATTCTTGCCTAGATGTATTTCTTAATGTGCTGGGTTTAGTGTTCTAATACTAATACTTTATAGATGTGTTTTCATAAATGATACATCTCATAATGTATATTTATAATGGAAATTTGGGCATCTGCATCTCTACTTAACAAGAATTGGAAAGATTCCTGTTTGTCAAGATTGTGAGCTTGCTTATGAAAGAGGAATTTTTATTTTTTGACAATGTGCAAAACTTCTCTCTACATATACTACTCTTCTTTGTAAATACGTGATAATTTATAAACTGGTCTCTGATTAGCACTAGAATTGGTGGTCTCTTCAGTTTTCAATTGATTTTATATACTGCAATTAGAGCATCATCCTTTGTTCTATAAATATTCTGTGCTGACAAGGAGAGATTAACAAGTAGGTACTGCATCAAGGACTGTCCCCTAAAACACCTCTTTGTGAAACTCCTGTTTTTTCTTGTGTTATTTTTAAAGTTATTTTGTAGAAATTCTTTGTTCGTGGTTTGCCGTGGCCCAATTGCAGGACGGGGAATGAACACATAGGACATAGACATAAGACACAGACAGAGTTGGCTGCAGTCCCAGAAAATAAAGTACACAGACACAAGACACGGTTGAAGACTGCAGCACTGTAAAGCACCAGTCGTTTTATTTATATACAGTTTATTTGGGCGAGCATCCCACAGCTATTTTCTCATGCCAGCTATTTTCCCAGCTCCTTTTTGGTACATGACTTCCCACGGCCAACAACACCTGCTTCTCCAGTCAAAAAGCATCAAAGATGGCCTTCCACAAGACATGGCCCCTTTGATGTCTGATACTGCTTGCAGATAACAAACAATCTCGGCTCGAGTGCAAGACCACAAGTCCTTTGCCATCTTGCAGCGCCTGGCACCACGTGCAAGATGCCAGACAACCTTGGCTCGCATGTGAGACCACAGGTCCTTGGCCACTTGCCCAGAGAAACAGTTCTTTCAGCTGATCAACAAGCCACGTCCTGCTAATTGTGGGAACAAGCAATGGGATCCCATTCTGCTGACTTTTGGTCTCGGCCAATCTGACCCAGGGACGGCTCGCCTCAGCTCCCTTCATTGGTTTTCTCAAATTTCATCAGTGTAAGTCTAATAAAAACACTTAGTTTAAAAGAACTGAGGTATGGAGGATACATACTTTACATGTGTGGGACAGTTATTGATAGAAGGAATTATAGCAACTTGGATAAAACAAAATTCTTTTCAAATTCCATAGAAATCAGTCACACTTTCATTTCTCCCCAGAGAAATAGAATGAAAAGCATTTTCTTATGAGTTGAAATAAAAATCATTCTTACATTCAGAAATAAGTATATTCCATATTATATCAGTGAAGTCTCTGTAGTTTATGAGAAAGACAAACAGGGTAGAGTGGAAAATAGGATTGAGAATATATGTGCTTCCTCCATTACCCAAGAAAGAACAGCATTTAAGACATTTATGGACTTTCTCTTCAACTCTATGAGGCAGGGACCCCTCACCCTCTGATTGGTAGTTTAAGTCAAAAAAAAAAAAAAAAGGCAGAGATTCAAAGGAAGCCTCATTTATCCAGGGGATTGTTTTTGACAGCATACCAGGAATAAGGTATTGTTATTATGACCCTCTTGTAACTTTTGTCAAAGTTCATAATTCAGATATGAAGAGTAAATAGTTAAGAGATCTAATCTAAAAGCATATAATTTTTCAAGATTTTAGTTATTTTACTGGTTTATATAAAGATTTTTGGAAAATGGAGATTTACTTTTGGTTCAAAGCTAGCAGAAATGAAGCTGAAACCAAATGTAATCTTATTTTCCTTCTAAATTTCAACTTTTTCATAAGAGCAAGATGGATGAACCTAAATTCTCAAACTGACTTAAAATTAGTAGAGGCAAGGGATGGAAAGAGAAAATACAGGAGGACAGAAGAAGGGAATAGAAAAATCTATCCTCTCAACCAGTTATAGAGAAAAGTTTCATCTTATTTTATATATATCATTAGAAGTGATATGGTCATCAATAAGAGAACTAGATTACAGCATAATAGCTCCTCGATTGTCATCCACAGCAGTATATAATGAAATACAATCATGTAGCAGTCTGCAATGCCATATATGTCAGGATTTAAGCATTTTTCAAAGAATGAAAATAGCTTTTAAGAAATATAAAACTTTATTTTAAATGCCTTCACTACAAATTTAAAATCTGGGGAAGCTTCTTTTTCACCTCACCCAAAGTGTTCACAAAGATGGATGGTAGAGCAAATTCTTCCTTTAAAAAGATGAATTTTAAAAAGATGACATCCCTAAGCATTCAACCAACCTCCATCAAGCAGCTCAATCCTCAGGCAGCCAGAGCAACAGGTTTGGTAGGGTGACCTCCCTTTTCAGAATTTATAGCTTACTTTATGGCTTACTTAAGAATAGGAATACACTTAAGTGGGAAGGGTACAATTTATGTGGTCCACCAAGAAAAAAAAAATCCCTGCAATAAAAGAAAAAAGAAAGTCTTATAGTACCAATAGGAAAATATCATAACTAATGAATGAATCATTGAGACTCAACAAGAGGGAAACGTGGTAGAAGAGGGCAACAATTTTAAACTCTGGAACCCATTCGATATTTTGATAATTCAAGCATAACTGATACATTATATATATATATAACTGTAACTGACCCCCCATTGAACAAATTTCAATGACCCCTATAGAATCCTCTCCCTTAATTAACTACTGGAACTTCTGAGCTGTTTCCCAGAAATGGTGGATTTTCTGCAAGACAAAGGAACTGAGATTCTGATGGCCCCTGCACAGATCTGCTGACAATATTCATCACCACCCCCCCCCCCGCCGCATAACCTGTCCCCAATGCAGGTAGCCCCTTGTTAATTACATCACGACCTGCCCCAAGGCACGTAGCCCCTCCTTTAAAAGCCCACGATTTCTGTTAGTTATGTAGACAGATTTGGGACAGCTTATCCCATTCTCCCAACAAGATGTCTGTCATTTTATCTTAAAAATTCCTTTCTTCCTTGGCAGTCCTTGTTGTCTCAATAATAAGATCTTGTGTCATGAGCAACTGGACCTAGACTGACACCTCCTTGTAGTTTCAACAACACAGCTATTATTAATAAAAAATTATAAATTTTACATAAGGATATCTCAAGTTTTGATTTAAAAGCATCAGTGGATATATAGGAAAAATGAAAGGTCTATTCCATCTGGGATATTGAAGTCCAAAGGCTATGAGTCATTTTTATAGCTAAAAAGAGTTTTCTCTCACAGGGATTCAATTACCAGAACAAAAAGCTGGTGTTAAAATTTGCATACATACCAATTATCACCTTCATGGTGATTCCCAATCCCATCCACATGCATGTTACAGTCAAAGATTTTTTTCCGGCTGGTTTGGGATTGATAAAACAAAATACGTATCAGGGGCACAATTGCAAAACTACATTTACATTTTACCTGAGAGAATAATGAGAAATGCTTAGGCCAGTTACAATCCCTAATCTCTGCAAGAGTTCATGGCTTTAATTCTCCAAAATAACTGAAATCAGCACCTTGAAGAGATGTTAGCACTATGTTCTTTGCAGCCCTATTCAGAATAGCCAAGATATGGATCAGAGTGTCTATCAATGAATGAATGGATTGAAAAATGTGGCCTATATACACAGTAGAATACCATTCAGTCTTAAAAAGTAGGATATACTATAATGTCACAACAGGAATGAAATTTCTGGACATCATGCTAAGTGAAATAAGCCAATGATACTACATTATTCCACTTACATGAAGCATCTAAAACAGTCTAATCTATACAATCAAAGAACAGAATGGTGGTTCCCAGGGGCCATGGACAGGGGAAAGTGCGAGTTACCAAGCAAGACATAAACTTTCAGTTAAGCAAGATGAACATGTCTAGAGATCTGCTTTATGACATTGTACCAGGTAGTCAACAATAATGTGCTGTACACTTAAGTTTGTTGAGAGTAGGTCTCACATTAGGTGTTCTCACCATTATAAAGTTTGAAAATAAATTATTCATGGTTGCAACTATCCTAAACTGAAATTACATGAGCACATGGTATATAATGTGTGATGTATGTCACCACTTTATTGAACCCTTGCCTGTTTCTCATAAGTGCATTATAAAACATGTATAGTACCAAGTCAAACTACTCACCAAATTAAATCTGGAGGTGAAGATGAGTTTTTTTCTTCCTTTGACTTTTCATGGCTATTATTCCCTTTCAACGTCACAAAATTGAATGAAAACTTTCTGGGTGGAAAAAAGTGAGATATATATATATATTTCAGCCTTATGTGTATACTGTGGGAAGGTATAGGAGGAATTATAGTATGGAAAGTAAACTAAATGAGGCAGATCACTTTGGTTGTGATAGAATGCCAGATCAACTAGCTTAAGCAAAAAAATTTGTACTTCACAGAAGAAAAATATTCTTCAAGGAATATTGAACAGAATGTCCCATTACCCCAGAAAATGCTACTGGGGCCCAAAGCTGACTGCATAGGAGTGTGTCAAATACCAGAAACTCTGAAGAAGTGGCTGAAGCAGCTCTGCTGTCTCCAGTTATTTCCCCAGACGTCTACAGAGAATGCTTAGAGCATGCAGTTCTGAGTTCTTGGCCTATGACAGGAGGGTGTGCCGGCTGGCTAAAATTCTCCTCCCCTAAATGAAGCCAGATAAGAGTGTTTTACTCAACTTCTCTATTCCTCAACTCTTACATATTGAGTCTTGGCTAAAGGGAATAAACAAACAATACCAAACTTGTGTGGCAAATAAAACTCAGAACCACTTGTTTTCATATAAACTGACTTTATGAGCAATCATTAATCATGATGCATTCAAATCTACAGTGCCTGACGCATTAATCCAAGGATTAGCAGCATCTCTTTTTTTTTTTTTTTTTTGTACACCGGGTTCGTTTTATTTTTATACTCTAAAAGATTAAAGTTAGTTCCTTGTATGTAACCACCCAGGCGTGGTAGCAATAGCCGTAAATTCCGGAATAGCCTTAGGGAAGCAGATATCCCCTGACTCAGAATTTCAAGGTGGTTGCTGTAGGCACTAGGCATAGATAAAGGACCAAGATTAGCAAGGATGGGCAAGGTGAGCCACAGGGGGCATTTCTCATCCCCAGCTTCTCTTAGAGTGACCCCCTAAGATCTTCAGCTGAACCCCGGCGGCTGGGCCTGGCTTAGGTCGCCCCTTCCTTGAGGGGTCTTACCCGTCATTGACTAACCAGCCATCTTATGGGGTGAACGCAGCAATCACAGGAACAATATATTTATCGTGTGGCTTCCAGACCCCCAATGCCGTGGGGCGGGCTGCTCTTGCTATAACAGAGTTGAGAACATGGGGTCTGGAATAAGAAAGATGACTTCTGGCTCAACAGTACTGTCAGTAAACCAGTGAATAAACAGGGGGGCTGCAGATACTTACTTAGAAAATATATTGAGAGAATCAACTGACTTTTTTCAGATATACTCATGTGACTAAACCGGGACCCTGTAGATCTGGGCCCAGTGCTCAACCTCGACCTCAATTTAAAAACACAGGTAGCTGGGAAGATTTGGCCACAGGGCTGTCTGACAGTTTTACTCTCATCAGAACACCTGGCAACCAAAGTGGACAACCTTTATTTGAGTGGTCTACAGCACTTACCTTTTAATATAGCAGGATATTGGGATGTAACCACGGATAACTAAATTGTCTGGTACAAAAGTGACTGAACTTTCAATAAGAATACCCCACAGGCGCTCCTAAAGAGATAAAGAGCATAAAAGTCAGTTATTTTAATTATGTCTGAGGGTAACAGACTGAATAAAACTTTCAAAATAGAAAAACATATGAATTGTTGATTTTACATCAGTACGTACAATAGATATAAGTGAAGATACAAAATAAAAGAATAGCAGAGCTAAGTAATAAAAAAATCTTTTTAGAGAAGGCCGAATTAATATCTCCTGACAGTTTCAGGGACATTTTGTTTGACAGCTGAATCCACATAGACAACTTTTGAGTCACCATAGGTGTTTAGGAGCAACAGTCTGATTTAGGCAAACCTGGATTATAGGACAGGCTATGCAAGTTACACCAGGTGTGAATTTTGGCTAAATATTTGACAGCTTCAGAGCAGATCCTGTTTGTAAAATAGAAATAAAACAGTAGCTGGCACACTTTTTCTGAAATGAGCTAGAGAGTAAATATTTTTGTCTTTATAAACCATGCAGTCTGTGTTGCAAACACTCATTCTACCATGGTAGCATGAGAGCAGCCATAGGCAATACCTAAATGAATATGACTGTGTTCCATTAAAACAATTTTATAACAGGGGCAGCAGGGGAAAATTGGCCTTAGGATTGTATCTGCTGACCTGAATATAAGCTATTATTTTTAAATGAAATATATGTTACATTCAACATAAATAATGGCAATAAACACAGAAGTATTTCTTTAAAAAAAAAACATTAAATTAGGAATTTTGCCCTTCTGTATATCTTCAGGATATCTGATTCCATGGAAAGTGCAAACCAATAGATGTATAACTAATCATTAATGTATGCTACAATTTAGAATATTTACATTCTAGAATTGAAAAACACAAGGCAGTGCCAGAAATGAGAGCACCCAACTTGTCCATAGTGTGAGATATAGTCAATATTAGCACTTAATACACCTTTAACCATCCCATTTAATGTTAAAAATATGGTATTCAAGAAAGCATGTTATGCCTGGAATATTCATACCAGAAAGAGAAACAAATTGATAGTATTTTCTGGATTGTAGGAAAGAAAAAATTAGATATTATAAAGTAAAAGATATGATATTTTTAAACATTCCATAGAAATACCCCAAATTAATCTCTCAGTCTATGAGAAATTTTAAAGAATTTAGGATGAGCTATATTTTATTAGACAAAAAAGGGAATTTTTTTTTATGATAAGAGGAATGATAGCAGAAGGAGCGTTCCAAACATTCTTTAGGATTTAAAGAGTTCTGGTGCATGTTAAAAGGGGCACAATTGATGGGAAAAATAAAGTCATATGTTTGCTTGCTAGTTGTAAAATGACATGTTCATTGTTAATTCAAATAATACTGAAAATGTATGAGGCAAAAATCCTCAATTAGGTCAATTAAACATAGACTTTAAAAATAAATATTCTACCACAAAAAAGAGTGCATATTAGTAGAGTACCTCAGTTTGCTCAAGTTCACATGCTATCTTTAACATTTACTCTTTGCATGACAAGAAGGAATAACTAAGCCTGAGCTTTTTAATCTAAAATATGGATCTAACGTGGATGCGGAGAGACGGGAACACTCCTACATTGCTGGTGGGACTGCAAACTAGTACAACCTTTGTGGAAAGCAATATGGGAATATCTCAAAGAGCTACAAGTAGAACTACCATTTGGCCCAGCAATGCCATTACTGGGCATCTATCCAAATGAACAAAAGTCTATAAAAAAGACATCTGTGCTAGAATGTTTATAGCAGTACAATTCACAATTGCAAAGATGTGGAAACAACCCAAGTGTCCATCAATACATAAGTGGTTTAATAAAATGTGGTATATGTATACTATGGAGTTCTATTCAGCCACAAAAAACAATAGTGGTCTAGCACCTCTTGTATTAACCTGGATAGAGCTGGAGCCCATTCTACTAAGTGAAGAATCACAAGAATGGAAAAACAAGCACCACATGTACTCACCATCAAATTGGTTTTAACTGACTTAACTGACCAACACTTATGTGCACAGATAGTAGTAACATTCGAGTGTTGGGCAGCAGGGAGAAGGGATGGGTACATTCACACCTAATGGGTGCAGTGCTCACCATCTGGGGAATGGACATGCTTGAAGCTCTGACTCAGGGAGGGCAAAGGTAATATATGAAACCTAAACATTTGTATACCTGTAATATGCTGAAATAAAAAAATTAAAATTAAAAAAAATCTTATGAAAAAATTTTTAAATGGACCTAATAAGAATTTATAGGATTTAGCTTCTACAGAAAATATTTATTAAAGATATTCAATTTCATCTGGATTTTGTACAAATGGGAACATGTTGGCCCATATACATAAGAGTCCCAGGGGAAGTAGACATTAGGAATAGCTGGGTAAAAGAATTTCAGCAGGCTGGGCGCCGTGGCTCATGCTTATAATCCTAGCACTCTGGGAGGCCGAGGTGGGTGGATTGCTCAAGGTCAGGAGTTCGAAACCAGCCTGAGCAAGAGTGAGACCCTATCTCTACTAAAACTAGAAAGAAATTAATTGGCCAACTAAAAATATATAGAAAAAATTACCCAGCCATGGTGGCACATGCCTGTAGTCCCAGTTACTCGGGAGGCTGAGGCAGCAGGATTGCTTGAGCCCAGGAGTTTGAGGTTGCTGTGAGCTAGGCGATGCCACAGCACTCTAGTCTCAAAAAAAAAAAAAAAAAAAAAAAATTTCTCACATCGTCAAGTACCTGTTTCTCTTATCTACCCTCAACCTCCTGCAAAAAACGAACATATTTTTCTCTTTCTCTGTTGGTCTTTTTTTCAGGCAGTTTCTTAATCCAGGGCTGACAAATTGAAACCCCAGCACCTATCTAGTGACACATTACCTGTTTATAATGCCAATGAAAAAGACCGATCCTCCTCCCTAGAAAACCCTACAAAAATCCCGGAAAGATTCCCCTAGACCTGCCAGTATTATCTGAACTGATAATTGGCCTAGTAACTTTTATATTTGCTTCACAAAAATTTGTTAAGTGCTTGCATTTTATTTAACCAATACTTGCATAATGCTAAACATACACAAGGTATCGTTTTGGTTACTGGGGGATACAGTGGTAAAATCAAAGACATGAGTCCTGTATCTAGACTCAGATGTAGAATCAGTCTACCTAAATCATACAAACCAAGTGTGTTAGTATGGGACCAAAAAGGAAAACCAAAACATCATGGCAAAATACAGCAAGAAGTTAACACAAAGCAAAGTCAACAGACATGAGAAACGTTGGAATTTAGCACTGACACCCCATTCAAATTCAGCTGCTCAACATACTGAGACACTGGGCAAATTACTTGCGTATTCTCTGCCTTAATGTCTTCATCTTTAAAATGGGCATAATACTATCTAGTGAACAGGGTTGCTATGAAGGTTAAGTAAAGCACCTGGCACTAAGTAAGGTCTATTTATTAAATAAGGATAGCTAGCCTGTACTGCATGGTATGAGGTGCAAAGAACCGGTCTCTAACAAGTTCATTGGCACAATGGACACATGATTGCTTGATGCATAATTGCAAAACTCCTCCGCTCCTCTTCCTCTCCCCCCATTTGTGATCCATTTATTTGGAATAATTAATGAAATTTTAAGTGTTCTGGTTTCAGAAAAAAAATTGATTCCCCTTTCAACTGTACAGCAGCTATGTAACCTCGTGTGCCCTATTTCAGTTTGAGTTTTTAGACAGTAATAACAGAGTGGGAGATAGATTGTTGGGTATTTCAAAACAAAGTATTTCTCTAAGTTGGACTTTACCACAGAGAATATAAAATCTCTCCATCAAAGGCAAGTGAAACGTGTTGGCAGAAGTTAGATAAGCAAATGCATGGTGTTGAAAGTTCCACATTTTACCTGGTATCTCTTCTACTGTGAAATAATTCAACAACTTAAGATAGAAAGTGGTCAATATTTCCTTAGCTATAAAGTCAACTTACCAATTAAATCTGAATAGCAGTTTTAATTGGTTTGTGGTCCTAACATAAAAGAACTAAATAACATATTATTTGTTGAAATAATAACTTACTTCAATTTTGATCCCACATTGAGAGAGAGGATAAAAGAATAAAAAGAATTCCTTTGAGATGCTAGTTACAGTACAGCCAGTTCCCAGATACAGTTCATGAGGCCGGGGTAGCAGGTAACTCAAATAAAGCCTCCGTTTAATTCTGACGTGCAGCCAGCGTTCACTACAGGTCACAGTCGCTGATAAAAAAAAAAAAAAAAGCAAAAATGTCACATACCATTGTTTGTCACTCAACAATAAACCTTCAATCTGTTAGTCAATCTGAATCTCAATTTACAGTGAAAATAGCTTGGTTCTATTTCTACATTTTCTTCTGTGAGATCTTAAATAAGTTATTTAAGGTCTATGGAGCTCAATTTCTACATCTATATGAATGTGGAAGAAATCATAGGAACTCATAAGCCAAATATCCACTAAGTTCCATAAAGATCATTCAAATTTCACCTACAAGCGAATCTTAAGAATACATCTTTTAAATATTTCCAGCAATAATTGATATAGCTCTGAAACAGGGATAGAAAATTTTAATACTTGGTTGTGCCCTATTTCAGTTTGAGTTTTTTAGACAGTAATAACAGAGTGGGAGACAAATTGTTGGGTATTTCAAAACAAAGTATTTCTCTAAGTTGGACTTTACCACAGAGAATATAAAATCTCTCTATCAAAAGCAAGTGAAACGTGTTGGCAGAAGTTAGATAAGCAAATGCATGGTGTTGAAAGTTTCACATTTTACCTGGTATCTCTTTTACTGTGAAATAATCCAATAACTTAAGATAGAAAGTGGTCAATATTTCATTAGCTATAAAGTCAACTTACCAATTAAATCTAGTTTTAATTGGTTTGTGGCCCTAACAAAAGAACTAAACATATTATTTGTTGAAATAATAGCTAGCCCTGGTTGAAGAGCCCTGCTAGCACTTGGTTGTAAGCAATTGTAAAAACTCATCAGCTGCTTTCATTTTTAAAATGTTTGAGCCAAGTAGTAGTACTCTGACAGGTTAAGTGAAACGAAAGAGTACTACTGAAATAAAATATTGCATTTACCTCAACAAGTAAGCTTTCTTCCTGGATTACTAACTCTGTCAATTTTGTGGAGGGTTTTTTTTTTTTAATGTAATTTTTATTCTATCTGTATGAAGTCAAGTCTATCATTATTACACTATTATAGATAAATAAACGTAAAGTCTCATAGTTGCTATTGGCAGAGCAGGATTTATATTCAAAATAAGTTCAGAGCAATCTCCTCTGCTAGACACCTGACAGTCTCTCCTTTCTCCATTCACCACAAGTATTTCAGACTCTACAAAATGACAAGCATATCTCTAAACAGCAGAAATGAGAACCTCAGAATGTTTTCAAATAAAGCGGAAAAAAATAACGGCATTTTGAGGTCACCTTATCGTGAATTCAAAAGGGAGTATGAAAGTAAAGACGCTTGGATAAAACTGTGTATTCTGAGTGGAAATTGGCAGTCATTAGCTTTTGCAGATGATCATCAGATTACAAAATCAAAACTCACAAAGTCAGCCGTATGTAAGAAAGCATGCCACTGCTTGAAATGCTCCCCTCCGGAATTCCCTTTTTCTTACCATCCTCAAAACCATGAGTCAATACAAGGAGCATGAAGAGCCCTACTAGCACGCCAGAGACCCTCATCACTTTAGACCACGGTATCACAGAAAACAGTAAATTAAGTGAAGTTGTCCTCCCCAGGTGTTTATATACCACTTGTCTCCTCAGCTGCAAGAGATACTCCATCATTGAGGAAGCACTGCCAAAGTCCTCAGAACAATTGGCTTTTCTGCTTCAAGGCTGAAATAAGTATAATGATAATGATTCAGAAAAATCAGAGGGACATGTATAAGGTGGTTCTAGACTATATCCCCTGAAATTGCATCTTTCCAAGCATACAGATCCATCTAAAATTATGTAATATTTATTATGCGTCCATTGGACTGTTAAGAGCAGGGATTTGCAATATGATTTGAGGATCTCCAAGAGGGTAAGACAGCAGAATCATTTATTATTTGATTGATGATATTGTATATTATAACCACCATGGGTTCTTGTGAAAATGACCAATCCCCTGGCCACGGTAAGGCTAGGTGAAGACCTACTTATATGTTCCTCTAACCAACTTCAGGACATTCTGATTCAAGTAAATAAATCCACACACTGTGGTCTAGGCTTTGGAAAAACATTGCTCTCTGTTTCAACGTTGCTTTCCCAAAAAGCATTTTGGCATGAAGGTATTCTTCTCCAGGGAAGTGAAGAAAAGTCTCCAAGACCATTTTTATCCAATCAAACCTAATAATGTAAAATTTTGAGAAAAAGGGATTATGGTGAGAATAAAATGGACTTGGCTCCATATTTTGACAGCCATCAACCTTTAAAAAAATCATCTCAAAAGCAAGAGTTTAATAAGTAATTTTTAGAAATCACATCTCATAGATTGCCTCAGCATGCGGGATAATTAGCTATCATCAAATAGCTGTTGGAATTTCCAGGATTTTGCATTGATATAGCAAAGGATGAGCATAAATGTACATCTGTGATCATCAGAAACCTCAACAGAAGGAATATAAAGTAAGTGAACATATTATTTTATATAAAAGTATATAAAATAACAGAAATGTCTACTTCCCCAATAATTTTTACATATTTTACCTTTCTGCCACAACAATCGATAATATTTTATTGTAGAACTCTCTGGCAATTTTTTTTACATTCATTTTAATTCATGAATGCATATGTATTTAAATTTTATGACATAAATGGAATTTATACTGTTCTATATATTTTTCTTACATAAAATATCTTGGAGAACTTTTCATGTCATTGTCTTTATGTCTACCACTTTCTTTCTTATGGTGGCATAGTATGCTGTACTGTGAAAACCACATAATAATTAAGGCTTAATGGACATTTATATATGCAATTTTTTTCAGTCTATAAACAATTCCCCCAGAGACTGTATTTCCCCTCTTAGGCTGTGCTGATGTCTGACCCTTGTTATCAGCCAGAGGGCACTGAAGGGTGGCAGAAGTGGGATGATCCTGAAAGTGACCAAGTGTCATCTTATAAAGATCCTACCTCAAGTGGATGTTTTTAGACTCTACTCTCCTATAGAAAGGGGGAGCTGGTAACTTCTGTTAATGCCAACTCAAGCTATTCAAGATTTTCAGGCTCATATATCTGAGTGACTTCATCTAAGCTCTAATTTGTCACATTCTTTCCCTCTCAGGACTTTGACTTTGACCAAAGAGACTGGTCAAAACAGCATTGAGTTTGACCTGAATTCATTCATGCCCCCTCCACCCTCAAGTCAGACCTTCAAGCATGACCATCCCCCAGACAGTGCGCATCACACTCATTATGTATGTATATATCCATCCCCTTCTCCTCCCTCCCATCTGCCCAACACCCGATAAATGTTATTCCTATATGTGCACTTAGGTGTTCATCGGTGAAACCAATTTGCTGGTGAGTACATGTGATGCTTGTTTTTCCATTCTTGGGATACTTCACTTAGTAGAATGGGTTTCAGCTCTATCCAGCAAAATACAAGAGGTGCTATATCATTGTTGTTTCTTATAGCTGAATAGTACTCTGTGGTATACATATACCACATTTTATTAATCCACTCATGTATTGATGGTCACTTGGGTTGTTTCCACAACTTTGCAATTGTTAATTGTGCTGCTATAAACATTCAAGTGCAGGTGTCTTTTTTATAGAGTGTCTTTTGTTCTTTTGGGTAGATGCCCAGTAGTGGGATTGCTGGATCAAATAGTAGATCTACTTGTATTTCTTTAAGGTATCTCCACATTGCTTTCCACAGAGGTTGAACTAGTTTGCAGTCCCACCAGCAGTGTAAGAGTGTTCCAATCTCTCCACATCCATGCCAGCATTTGTTGTTTTGGGACTTTTTGATAAAGGCCATTCTCACTGGAGATAAGTGACATCTCATTGCAGTTTTTATTTGCATTTCTCTGATGATTAGAGATGTCACTTTTAAAATTATATCCTGAGTCAGATATTTAGCACCATCTGCCCTGGAGCTGCAGGACTAGTGTTTCCTCCAAAGGTACCATGGAGGCATCCTGGATTTCCAAACTGAGGCCCAAGAGAGCTCATTCACCATGGCTGTTCCATAGTCCAGCTAAGCTCCCAGTTGGCAACCAGAATGCATACACATAATCTATTCATATAGCTTGGCCTTTTCACAGCTTTTTTTTATCATAGTTTTTACCATGGCTTAGGGAAAAATAAATGATCTTTTTGATTAGTAAATGGGAGGGTTTACCAGAAGTGGAGAATGTTTTGTTAATGGCCATCCACTTTGCTAGGTAAGAGGAAAATATATAAAGAAACATCACATAAAAATTATGTAAGTGCCTGGGAGAATGGAACTAAAACTTATTTGGGCTTTTTCTTTTTTCTCAGCTTGTCCACATAGACCTGAGAGGAAGTGTTGGATTTAAAATTCTGCAAACACTCCAACACATGGGGAATTGGGATGGGGGGGGTGGAATAACACCATAGCACACCTGTACTTCTTTTACCTTATGAGAGCAGAATCTTGTCTTCATCGTCTAGATCAAAGTAAACTTAAAGGCTCACTTGTCTTCAATTTACTTTTTTAACATAGACTCCGATGTGCATTTGAGGCATATGGGGGATCTTATTAAAATACAGAGTCTGATGGAGTGAGTTTCAGATTGACCTTGAGATTCACTACTTCTTTCTAACAAGCCCCCGGTCATCATACTGATGCTATATGGAGCATATTTTTATTTGTACAGCTATAGAGGCTCCTCATAGTATAGGGGGCTGCTGGGAGAAGGGGGAAGGCTAGAGAGACTGAAATAAAAAGCCTAAGAAAACGTTTGTTCATTTGAGAAAGCAAGAATATTATTGCAGGGAGCTTAAGCAATGTTGGAATGACTGGCACTTTTGAATAAAATTGACAGCACCATGAAGCCTGCTTGAACGCTATAGATCTTTTGGTTGCAGACTCACCTTTACCAGCACTTCAATGACATTGATAATGATTCTACATCAAACATAAAACCACATGCATATCATTTTTGAGAGTGAGACCAATAAGGACAATTAGAGTACATACTGTAGGCACTCCTTCCATTTACTGGGTGTTAAAATTCAGTCTAGGTATAAATCATTTGCCTAGTATTGGGAGCCAATCATTAAGAGGCTGATATAACATAGAGCTGACCACTATTCTACACTATCAATCACTCACTCATCAATGGAGACTGGTAAATGTCCCTGTACCTACTGGAACCAAATCTTCATGGGATAATTATAGAGGTGAAGGTAGACAAAAAATAAAATTATGTAGGCCTGACCACATTAAATCACTCAGTCACTGTTGTCTTTGGTATGCATACCAAAGATATTTGGTTTTGTTGGGTTTTTGCTACATTTTTTGCTACATTTGTAGCCTCTGCTACATTGGCTAAAAGGCACTAAAATAAAAATCTCAGTGCAGAACTATTTGAAAAATTGTCTCACAGAAAATGGCAAAAGAATAGCTATAGACAAAAAAAGGTAGATTGAAAATACCTCCCATTTTTAGACCAATTCAGACAATGTAATGAGTTTTGTCTTTCTAGTGTCTATTCAAATATTGAGGACCTATGAAGTATATGATAAGCCAGAAATAGAGAAGCCCCCATAATAGATTGACAGTGTTCTCAGGGCAGGGACTGGGTATATTTTTCTTTAGACAATCCCAAAGTCAAATCTACACTTGTTTATTACTGGAACCCATAGTAGGTAGAAAAGCATTAACTAAAATCTAATGAATGATTTCTCATAAGTAATAATTTGTGAAGAATTGACGTGAAAAATATTGTTGGCAACAAAGAAAGCTATGAACTTAGCCAGTTCCCAGGAGCCTTTGAAAATGTTGGTTGGGTACTGCCAGTGTAGAAGCTCTCTACTCCCAATCTTCTACATCCTCAGGTTTTCAAGAAAGCAGCCAGAGAGAAACAACACCTTGTTATGGGTTAAAAGTAATTTGAATGACAGTGAATTTCTCATCAGAAACCGTGAAGGTCAGAAGTAAGAGACACAAAACGTTCTAGCTGCCGAAAGAAAGGAAGTCAAGCCAGAAATCTATATCCAGCAGAAAATATTCTAAGGAATGAAGGGAAATTAAGACATTCTCAGTTGAAGAAATGTAAGAGAATTTGCCAGTCAACTTCCCCTGAAACAATAGCTAAAGAAAAAAACAAAAACAACAAAATGCTAAACCTATAAATCTTTAGGTTATTATTGCAAAGAGGGAAAAAAAGCAATTTCTTACCTCCTATTTGATTTTCCTGCATGAACTTTTATTTCCCTACAGTCTAGTCCCTGACACAGGAATCAGAGAGATTCTTCTGAAAAATAAATTATATTATGTCACTCCCTGATTCAAATCTCTTTAGTAATTTCCCAACTTGGAGTAAAACCTAACAATCTTACAGTGGTCTACTGAACTCTTCATAATCTACCCTTGCACTAACCTCTTCCACTTCATTTGCTACAATCCTCTTCCAACACACATACACACACTCACCTACCTCTAGTCTCTTTACAGTTCCTAAAGCACCCCCCAAATGTTTTCAACTAAAAACCTTTGGCCTTACCATTCTTTCTACCTAGAACGCTCTTCAACATTTTACTGTCATTAACTCACTTCCCTTGGTTCTCTATTCCAGGGTCACCCAAAGAACCCTTTCTTATCACCTTGCCACCCTCTATAAAACAGCAACCATGACCACCTCTCCATTGCAGACTTTACGGTATATATTTTCACAGCAAGGCATTTAATATACTTTATTCCCTCTCCATCTTTCTACCCTAAGTGTTTGGTTTAAATCATCTATAATTTAAGTTTCAAGATTTTCCTGAATACCATGACTTTATATTTTAAGGAATGTTAACAACTGGATTATACTTCACAGCCAGGTTATTAAATATTACTTAAATTTAAACAGTACTACATAAATTGATCACTATGTCTACTATGTGTTCTACTCATTTATGCAGTATTCCCTATCCTGATATTTTAAGTGTTTCCAAAAAAATCTAGATGCTAGACAATAATCTCATTCTAAATATAACCCCCCTATATATATGTATATACATGTGTATATATATATATATATGTATATGTATGTATATATGAATCTGGCCCACCTAAACCACCAACTTTCTACAGCTACCCAAGGATAGAAAATGGTACTAAATTCTGTGAACTATATATCTACTCATTTGTCAAATCAATCTTAAAAACTTTCATTTTTCTCTCCAAAGCCACAGCTTTCCCTGTACTTATGAAACCCCAATTACTTCTATATAATGAGTAATCTTTTGTGAGATTATAAATCCTGTATGTCCTTACAAATTTGAAGCAACTTTAGTAATCCTCTGTTTTAGGTGCCTAAGGATTATTTATTAAAGAGATGTTAATATGTTAGCCTGGACAGGCTAGTTTACCCACAGGAAATTTTAAACCCCATATTTCAGTGGCTTTATATAAGGAGTGTTTGTTTCTTGTTCACAGCACATATCAGTACAAGAGAGCAAGGGCCCCAGTCAAATGAAGGCTCTACTTTCCTACATTCATTCCCTTATGCTTCAGCCAGGAAGTGCCTCAAAGCACGTCAACTCACAGCTTATTGGCCAGTGATAGCATTTAGCCTGCATACCTGGAAAGGGATAGATCATTTGCATATATTATGGCCAGTAAATGTCTTTGTCACAGAGAATTACATACAAGTGTTCTGAAGGTCATTTAAATATGTATTTCACTTTTAAATTAGCAAATACAAGGCTAACTGAAGATCTGCTATGACAAGGGTCTTCCTGATATTTTTATCTCAAATGTTAACAAATTTTGCTTAAAACTGACACAATATTTTAGATGTTTAAATAGAATACATAAAACACATTAACACACATAACTTTTAAAATGCTCATCAACAAATTGAAAATTTTACAGTGGTATTATAATCCCCAGGTCTTTTTTCCCATGCAGTTGCTTATTAACCGCCTTCTTCCCATACCAGTATGCAAATCTCTTTGCAAAGGGACTTTGCCACTCTCATGCAGAGGTGAAGTCTATTTCCCCACTCACTGGAATCTGAGCTGGCCTTGGGGCTTGCTTTGGCTAATAGAATATAGTGGCAATGATTTATGAGTTGTAGCAAAGAGGCTTCACTGAGTCTCCTGGCTTCTACCTTCACCCACTCAGAAGGCTGTCCTGAGAATTCTATGTAATGAAGTCCATTGAGCTAATGGGAGAATGATAGGGTAAGTTCAGGAGAACAGAGGGCCTAGTACCAGCTGCTGTGACCCATTTACAGGATGGAGGATGAACACAGAACATAAAACACAAACACAGAACACAAAGAAAAATGCAGACACACAGACGGTTGACTCAAGTAATGATACACCATGTCAGTTTTATTTTTATACTCTAAAAGATTAAAGTTAGTTCCTTGTACATAACCACCCAGGCGTGCCAGCAATAGTCGTAAATTCCGGAATGCGTAGCCTTATGGAAGCAGATATTCCCTTACTCAGAATTTCAAGGTGGTTGCTCTAGGCACTCAGCATAGTATAAAGGACTGAGATTAGCAAGGATGGGCAAGGTGAGCCACAGGAGGCATTTCTCATCGCCAGCTTCTCTTAGGGTGACCTCCTAAGATCCTCGGCTGAACCCCGGTGACTGTGCATGGCTTAGGTGGCCCCTCCCTTAAGGGGTCTTACCTGTCATTGACTAACCAGCCATCTTATGGGGTGTATGCAGCAATCACAGGAACAATGTGTTTATCGTGTGGCCTCCAGACCCCCAGTGCCGTGGGGTGGGGTAGCTCTTGCTTACTTGCAACTCAGTTCGTTTGTTATGCCTCTAGGCAACAGCCTTGTTTATGACAAGGACCTTGTCCAGAACAGATTACTTTCACTCTGGGCAGAACACGTACATTACTAACTTTAATTCTTAAACTAGGAAAATATGTCAGTCCCCTACACCAGTTGTCTGACACGTGAGGCCACCTTGGACCTTCCATTCCAACCCATCCTCCAGCTGGATGCAGCTGTTCAGAGCCTGAGTGGAACCAGCAGGAGACAAGCCCAGCCAGCCTACAGAATTATAATTATGGATTTAAGCCTGTAAGTTTTGGGATAACTGAAGTGCTTAACTGATAAGCTACAAAATTATGTTTTATGCTTGACCAAATAAGTTTTACGTTGCTGTATTTCTCATTGCTGTGCCTTCCTAACCAAAGTATCAATATATTTTAAATAAAAAAGACTGATGAATAGCTATTTAACATTGAGGGTATATTTTCTTACGTGGAAAATGTCCTTGGCACACAAATGGGCTGGAAAAGTTATGGTTTGATATAAAATATGAGTTCAGTAATATGTAAATCAGTATGATCACCATGTAGGTTAATGATGGCAGACACTAACCTATGTCCTGCCCTACAATTGTACCCACAAGCACCCTCCCCTCCAGCCAATTTAGCTTCCACAAGCTTAGAAATCTCATTATGTGACTGTGGGGAAAATAGATGGCTTGGGATTGAGAACAGAAATGAGAAAGTTTGGGATGAAATGAAGTTTGTTTTCCATCTAACTCTTTAAAATGAATCTTTTTTCTGATTAGGAGAAAAGAGGATCCAAATCAGTTTTTTTCTTGTTTAATAAGGAATACTGAGTTTGCAAGGAGACTGTTGTAGCTATTCAGAAGAGCATATGTATATGCTCAACACTTGTGAAAAATCCGAAGCACTTGATACAGTATATTAACTATGCCAAAGCTATTGTTCATATTTTACTATGTGATTTATCTCTGATGACATTGAGACTATTCTATATTGTTTTATATTTAAATTTTTATGCTGTTCACTATAAAGTTTTACATATATTTTAAGAAAACATGGACTTTCAGATTCTAGGAGAATGACAATTGCCTAAACCTGAATATCTTCTTGCATTTCTCCAAAAGACATTCAAAAGAGAATAAAACCATTTCCTACACCTGCAGCAAATCTAGGAAATAGAGATCACTACTAACTTCAAGTTACAATCCAGTAGGTAAACATCTAAAACCAGCTCCAGGCGTGATCCTAGAGCCTAAGTCTGTCTCATTAAGTTAAGCCGGGGAGTTAACTTTAATAACACAAGTAGCTACTATTATGCCCATATTATACAGACAAGGAAATCAAGACAAACAAATGCCTAAGCAAATAAGCACACATGAGCATAAATTCCCATTAGCTGAATAAAAAGTATTTATTGAATTTGATTCTAATTAAAAATTCTCAGAATGACTCTAAGGGAAGTATCTAACTTTATTAAAATTGCAGGTTAATAAAAACATTTAAAAATACATGGTATCAGTAAGAACTCTGAAATCCTCAATATAGCTTAGGTATTGTTTCTCAGTCCTCAGGCAGCTGCAGTTGCTCCATATATCACATTATGTAGCCCACTTCTATTTCCCATTGAAGAGAAAATGCAGCATAGGATCTACAATGATCTAATGTTAGGCACTTCCTATAAGAAAAAAAAGAGTAAATAAGTTATACTGATGGGGTTATCAGTTATCTGGTTGAAAAACTTTTCCTTGTTGGCACAGAAAGGAGGGGAGAAAATGATTCATAGCCTTGAGTCTAACCTACAATAAGATAATATATCAAGTTCTATAAGTGATTAAATTTTGTATGTGACCATTTTTTTGCATCTAAGGACTATATCAATATGGGGGCAACATTTATAATTTTCTAGAAATGATTTCATTTCAAATTCTAGCTTTAAAAGTAATCTCTTTAGAACAAATTCCTTTCCCCCTTCATTGATAACACATCCCAAAGTCTTAATCCTATAATGAAGTTTTCATAACTTCCCTTTCACTGCTAAGAAAGTCTCATGAGTAATAAAAAATCAAATCCCTTCAGGAAAATGTAAGAAACAATTCTCATCTCTGATTAAGAAAATGCTGAGTTCACATCCCTGTTGATTGCTTAATAACCTTTGGCCTTAACATTAACATTATAATAGTTCTTGTTATTGTATAGAACTCTATGAATGTTGAAATTGACAAGTATTTCACATCAGCTCTGAAATTACAGTCCTTGTCTACTACATCTGCAGTCCCCAAACTAGTACTAGTCCATGGCCTGTTAGGGACCAACTGCACAGCAGGAGATGAGCAACAGGCTAGGGAATGAAGCTTCATCTGTGTTTACAGCCACTCCCCATCTCTCACATCACTGCCTGAGGTCCACCTCCTACCTTTCGCCGCCCAGAAAACTTGCGTGCCAAAAAGGTTGGGGACTTCTACATTGCAGGGTGCCTGAGAATCCCTTAACTAATAAGAAGCCCCACCTAGTGCCGGCATGAGATAATATCATGAATATCCTGAAGACCAATTCACTAGCAAACACAGTAATGCACAAACCTTCCATTTCTGAATCAAACGCTGGTTATCAAATGTGCCATATCAACAGGTGTTTATGCAATTTCTAAATAACTTGCTGTTTTCTATCACAGAAAATACTTGAACAATAAAGAAACTGACATTCAAAATACCTTGACTTCATCAATATTGATGGAGAAGAAAAGTATGTTTTAAAATTTGGAAAGAGGTTCTGTGTACTTTAACATCTCCTCAATTTCCTCTTCATAAACTGCAGAAGCCAGCCATTTGGACTGCCTAAAGGAAGAAAAACAAATGGAAAAAAAAAAAAAAAAGAGAGATGAGATTAAACATGAGTTTAGACATCTGTTTGGGTCCCAATGTTAAACTACAGGCTAAAGTATTATTGCTATTCCAATTTAGCACAAGACTTTTTTCAATTTTTTAAGAGAAAGGGACACTATGCATTACTGTCATTCAGACACGACAATAAGGATTATAGATTCTTAGCATAGAATTTAAATCAAAAAACCTTTATGGAAAAGGTGAGTCAATAACACCTTTCCAGACACACGAATTATGTTATAATTTGATTAAAAAAGTGATTGGTATAAAAGAGGTTGAGATAATTAGACCTATTGAAAAGACTTGGTTGCACAAAGTACCAAATACTCTAAAAGTTTCATCTTATGATCCTGAAGGCATGTAAAACAACTTTCCTTGAGAGCTAGTAAAATTCATCCTCAAAAACTTTCCTTCTGGCATATCTAGTTGCAAACACTAATGTGCCCATATAGTCTTTGCTATAGAAAATAAGATGATGGAGAAAATATGGTATGTAGGAAGTAATGGAAGTCCAGGTTGACCCTGACATCAACAGTATATTAAAATAATTGATATGTGAATAATGATCTTTTCATTTGTCTAAGGGTGGTAGGCATCTCATATTCGCAGAGATTTTTTTGTCCTGCTAAATGATACAGACTATGGAATGAAAAATATCAAGTCCTAGTCGGGGATTGATGTCCCAGAAAGTGTCCCTTCATCTCTTAATTTCAAAACTGTATTTGGAAAATAGGTGAAGTTCCAATGAAAACATGATGGCACGTTTTAAAACAGAAACCAGCATCATCATTAAAGAGACATTCCCAGGACGACATGTTTGCATAGTCTCTGAACATAAGTACCTTGGGTCGATGTATGTAGTGGGAGGTGGTGATGGTTTGTCTTGCTCAATAGTACACCTGACAAACACGAATGCTCGCCTTGGCGTTGTTTTTGAAACAAATGTTACCACAGAGGTAAAAACGATCTTCCCTTTTAAAATCTGAGGGGACAAAATAAGTTTTAAGTAGATTTATCAATTATGATACTTAACTTTTTACAGAAATCAGAAAAGCATGGGAAGTCCCTAAAAGGACCAAATTGAGGTGAAAGTGGACAGAAGGGCATATCTATATACATCTAGAAAGTCTACTTTTAAAAATAGATGATCTAGGAAGCCTGGCACAATGCATATAATACAGGAGCCCCTAGTAAGTTTTAATTGAATCTGAATTTGTTGCTTCCAAAAATATAACAATTCTTCAAAGGCCATTATTTAAAAAGCAATTAAGCCATTTTTACATGTAGGTTTAAATTCTTACATGTAGGTTTAATTTACATTTAATTTACATGTAGGTTTAAATTAAAATTCTACATTTTACATGTAGGTTTAAATTCCCTAAATATTTCTCCGTCTTCCTAAAAAGACATGATTTCTTCTCTTTAAAAAAAAAAAAAAGGAGCAGTGCCAGATTCACAGCATTATATTATTCAACAAAAAATTCATAAAGATATTAGCATATAATAAATCAATGAAAATAAGTCTCAATTAGGATTTAATAAAGACAGTCAATAGTTGATGAAATGCTTTTCTGACCATATTCGCTGATATATTCTCTATATAGTATTGGTCACTAGATTTTCTTTGCTTAGTTGATGAATATTATCTTGTTCTAATGTAAACCATAATGCACTTAGTGTGCTTTCTTCTCAGAAGTTATGCTAATTCTAAAGTGTTAGAAAAAACAAATAGTGAACTCCCACGATATGACTACTCAAACACAGGCTCAGTTTAATGTTTGTCTAGCATCTCTATTGTTCTTTGTCTAAAAAAAGGAAAATCCTTGACTTCTGAAATCAAGTACTACAATTCCTCTTACATTTTATTCAGGATAAAACCAGATGATTAAATGTTAGTTTAGGGAAAAATCATTTTTTACTCCTCATTTTTATATTTAAAAAAACAAAACAGTGGAAAGCCTGATTTAAACAACAAAACAAAAATTCTTCCACCCCAATTGAACTTTGGAGTTGGACAAGTATGAATATATATTTGAAATATCCTATATGAAGATCATATAAGAATCCTGTAAACTATGGTTTTCTCTCTCCAACCCATGAGAAGCTTACCATAAACTGAAAGAAAGAGTAAATCAGATAAAGGATGCTATTTTTTGAAGGATACATATGTTGTCCCTTCTTTTTTCTCTAGTAGAAAATGGACTTCTACAATTTTAAGAATTAAGTTGAATTGAAAAGTATTAGATGAGCTGTTTTGCAGTAAAACAAATAAATAAAAACTATATTCCCTACAGAACTGTCAACATATTTAGAGCAAGTTCTGTGTTCCATTTAACTTAGCATCCCCAGGAGTTGGGGTGAGCAAACTATAGCCCACAAGCCAAATCCAGCCCATTGCCTATTTTGGTAAAATAATTACAAATAAATTGTATTAAAATACATGTGGTCGTGCTTATTTGCTGATGCTCTACATATGTCTGCTTTCATGAACAAGGGCAGAGTCGAATAGTTGCAACAGAAATTATATGATCTACAACACCTAAAATACATAGTCACACGCCCCGTAACATTTCAGTCAACAACAGACCACATATATGATGGTGGTACCATAAGGTTATAACGGAGCTGCCCTATACAGGTGTACCTTTTCTTACAATCTTTTACGTAACATTTCTACTGTACCTTTTCTATGTTTAGATACGCAGATACGTACCACTGTGTGACAGTTGCCTATAGTATTCAGTACTATAATGCGATATACAGGCTGGTAGCCTAGGAGTATCAGGCTATACCACCATATAGCCTAGGTGTGTAGTAGGCTATACCATCTAGGTTTGTGTAAGTACTCTGATGTTCACACAATGATGAAATTGTCTAACAATGCATTTCTCAGAACATATCCCCATCATTAAATAACACATGACTGTACTATGGAGTCGTTTTACAGGAAAAGTTTGCCAACCCTTATCCCAGAGCTCAGTCTGCTTACAGGTGTCCTCAAACTACAGCCCGCAGGCCACATGCTGCCCACCGAGGACATTTATCTGGCCTGTCGGGTGTTTTTGCCGCCCCTGCCTGTCCTGCTTAGCAGCCAACTCATCCCAGGCCCACAGTGTGCATTCTCCAATGGTCTGAGGGACACTGAACTAGCCCCCTGTTTAAAAAGTTTGAGGACCCCCTGGGCCTTAAGAGGTAGAATGCATTGACTGACAAGAAACTTATCTATATATGTTGAATCCCCATGTCTTGGGCAAATAATAATAATAATAATAAAATAATCAGATTGGCCTTGCTACCAAGGCCATCAGAGGCAGCTGGTTCCTAGGCCTGATAAAGTTTTCCTAGATTACTCAACTAAGAAAGATAGTAATTGTTCTTACCTCATATTGGATGTCACAGTCAGTTGTAGGGTACAAAAATATGTAAAAGTCCTGCCACACTTCAGTTACAGGACATCCACGTCCAAGAAACACCTCATCAGAAAGCACATACCAATTGCCAATTGTCAGCGCTCTAACTTTGACATAAAACCACTCGAGACTACAGGATACCGCCATGTCTGAAACATGCAAAGAGAACAACTTAACAATGTATTTGTTTTCTAGGAAACAGCTCAGAATTTAAAAGGCAACTGTAACATCTTCCTGGACAGGAAAAAAAAAAGTGTATCTTAGATCTAGGAGAAATCTAAGAATCAGAAGCAAGACAGCAAGGTCAGAGGACCAGGGTCTGAGCAGCAGGAAACCGAGCAAGAAGCCAGCCAGCAAGAGAAAGGTGGCTCTGGCCAATTGCCCTAGCAAAAGTCCTGTGTAAACACTGAAACTCACAACCACAGGTCGGGAAGCTCAATCTAGGACTCCTCCTCTCAGTCAGAGGCATCAAGAGGCTGAAGCAGTTCCTAAGCTGAAGGACATTTTCTAACTACAGTAGAGGTAAAAGCAAACTCTCTGGAGGAAATGGTCACACTTAAAGCATGAAGACAGAAAAATTTGCAAGGAAACCAATAGAAAAGGACAGCACACATACTAACCAGAGGAAAAAACGTGTATTCATATAGCTACATCAGACAGAATGGAGAGTGGGAAGGGTTGAGTTCTAACTTACCTAATGATGCCAACTGATAGAAGGAACGATTGAATTAGGAAAAAACATTTACAGTCACCACACTAATAATCAATTGGAGCAAAAATCATTAGTGGATGCTAAAATAAGAAAAATGTGGTAGGAAATAGGATATTTAAATGGTCTCCCAACAAAATATATTTTTCACCTCTGATAAATAACTTAATATAAACTTAACAACATGACAGGTACCACCCTAACTGAATGAGCACCATAAAAGGGCAAATGGATATTTTGTGCCTTTCGATATGATGCAGTAAGAACACAACATCACTTCCCAGTATTCCAGCCAAAGATGCATGCCTTGGAACTACTCATATCAGACGATCCCAAATTGAGGAACATTCTACAAACTTTTAAGGCCTATACACTTAAAAAATGTTAAGAGCTGATCTAGACCCAAAGATTATAAAGGGACACGAAAGCTAAATGAGTTCATGATCCTGGATTAAATCCTAAACCAGTTTTTTTCCCCCCTTTTGCCATCAAGGCCATAATTGTGACAACTAAGAACACTTGAATAGTTCTGCACATTATAGTATTGTATCATTAATAATGTTCTAGCTTTGGTGGGGCGCAGTGGCTCACGCCTGTAATCCTAGCACTCTAGGAGGCTGAGGCGGGAGGATCGTTCAAGGTCAGGAGTTTGAAACCAGCCTGAGCAAGAGCGAGACCCCTTCTCTACTAAAAATAGAAAGAAATTAATTGGCCAACTAAAAATATATAGAAAAAATTAGCCAGCCATGGTGGAACATGCCTGTAGTCCCAGCTACTCAGGAAGCTGAGGCAGGAGGATCGCTTTAGCCCAGGAGTTTGAGGTTGCTGTGAGCTAGGCTGATGCCATGACACTCTAGCCCAGGCAACAAAGTGAGACTCTGTCTCTAAATAAATAAACAAACAAAAACAAAATAATGTTCTATTTTTGATAATTGCACTGTGGTTAGGTAAGAATGTTCTTGGTTTTAGGAAATATACACTAAAATATTTTGCAGTAAAAGGTCATTATGTCCTCAATTTCAAATGGTCAAGAGAAAAAATACACATATGCGCACATACAAGTATATATATGCACACAAGAAAATAAATGTAGTAAAATGTTAACATTTGAGAAAGTTTGGGGAAGACTATATGGAAATTTTGTATACTATTTGCAACTTCATGTAAGTCTAAAATTATGTCAATATAAACTTGAAGAGAAAGACACACAACCCTGTTTTTCACCTCTATCAGGCACTTACCCCTGAGATCATATCTTGTGATCATAGCTTGTCATCACCAAGAAATCCAACATCTCCATAACTTTGACTTCATATACGATTCTCTTCCATTATTCTAAATTCTAGCCTATTCTCTATGTACCCTGACACTAAGAATTCTTTAACAACTCCTGGGCCTCAGTCCTTGATCCTCCATTCTGTCAGTCCCCATCTTGCTGTCTCTTCGTGTTTGCCCAGCTTGAACTTTATGGTCAAGCATACCTTCCTCCATTTGTCAATCCCTTGGTCATCTTACTTTGCTGTACTTGCCTGGTCAAAACATAACCCAGTTAACTCCAATTTCCTGCATATCTGTGCATGTACTGATATTAACTGTAAAACTAATGAAGCTTAAGACTCTTCATATTTCCCCTCACTCACGTGGGCTTTTTCTGGGGAATTTCTGATCTTGGAATATTTTCCTATAGTCAATGAACAATGCTGCCTGTTATCAGTTGGAACTTCACTTTTTCGTTTCCTACTAAATAGTTATGAAGTGGCCATGGGCATTTAGCTTGATTTTTCTTCTCTTTTCTGCTTATTATAGTTTTACTTGAACTGCTTAAGATTTTGGAAAATGCAGCAAGAATAAAACATTTTAAGTATCAGGCTCACCTCTATGTACTTTTTGCTTCTCATGGAGCTTAGCTCCTCAAATCCTGATTGTTTTGACAGCCTTGAATTCTAAGTTTCTCTCCAGTCCCATAATTCACATTCCACTTGTTTCTCCACATCTCCTTCCCACCATCAGTGCCAAAAAATTTCAAGTGTCCTTAAGAGAAAATTCTGTAAAATATTGGGTTCACCCACTGGCTGCCAGATCTCCAGTGCCTTTAAACAGGTAAATGTATATTTTACCCAGATTTTCTAGTTTTTTCTATGTATTAGTTTGCTACATGCTACTTTCTCCCTCATAGCCAAAAGTGAAGTCTTTCCTACTCAAATTTTGAGGTAACCATATTGCCATGGAAACCACAAGTCTTATCTTTAACTATATATATATATAATTTGATTCCAAGTGCAACTCTAGATCCCCAAACCTACACTAGGAGAATGCACACAGTGAATACTTTACAGACCCCCTTAGAGGAGGGCATCCCCAGTGACCACTTCACATGAGACCATGCAGAATAGACAAAGAACAGTCACCCAAAAGGTACATCTAGGAGCTATCAGAATGCAATGCCAAAGGATTTACTTTTTGGAAACATAATCAGTGTCTCATTAAGAAATTTAATTCTACTACCAGGATGTCAATACAGATTCTATGCAATTCCTGCCCTACAGGATTTTATTGGGAACACACTCTCTATTTTCATCCATGGAAGTTTTTGTAGAAGTAATCCTGTTCCTCCTGAACCATTGTATATATTAGGGGGGATAAATGGCATATTTTAGTTTATAAGTCACCATATATAAGAAGTCACAAATGGACCAAACTGAGAACATAGCGCAGTCTTCAGAGATCCTAGCCTATAACTTATCTGCAGTAACTACTCATTGGACTTTATGTCCTCCCTAAGGATGGAAGGATATATTCTACATATAGAAGGGAGTGTATCATTATTAGTGTGGGCAGGGAGATTGCCTATGACAAAGACTTCTATATATTCCCAAGTACTCATCATTACCTTTAATAATGGAACACTCTGATGTTTTAGGAGGCTCTGTAGCTAGAGGCTGTATTTCCAAGCTCTCACTACAGCTAGTTGTGGCCACATAACTAGGACTGGTTGATGTGATGGGATGTATGCCACATCTGGGTATTCATTTCAAGATAAATCACTCTTCCTAGTCTATGCCCTGGACAATCTATCTCTGGACTTATTATCAAAATAAGTTATTTTTAGTCCATTATGTTTTGAAATTTGTTACATGAGCTTAGTGTGGACACTACCACTACCTTACTCAATAGTGTGATAGTAAATGTTACAACTCACTCCTTGGGATGGAATGCATAAAAATGCAGTGTTTTCCAATTTCTATGGGGTCTTAGTCCATTTGTGCTGCTATAACAGAATATCTGAGACTGGGTAATTTATAAAGAAGAAAAATGAATTTTCTCACAGTTCTTAGTGCTGAGAAGTCCAAGATCAAGGTGCTGGTGGTTCCAGTGTCTAGTGAGGGCTACATCCTTTGGAGGGGAAGAACAACATGTCCTAACATGACAGAGGAGAACAAAGGAGCAAGCCAGCCAAACGCTGCATGGAACCTCTTTTATGAGGGAGGAGCCCTTGTGGCCTAATGAGCTCTTAAAGGCCCCACCTGTTAATGCTATCACATGGGCAACACCTGAATTTGAAGGGACACATTCAAACTGTAGCACATATTTCCAGCATAACTAATTACAAGCACGTAGAATTGCAAAGAAATGTGTACTATTGGCTCTCATGACCCAGTAGAAGCCAGATGGCCCAAAATTATCATAGCTACAAAGATCCCCAGGATTTTTTCACTCCCTTGCTGACAACCACTATTTGGGCAAACTTCCAAAATCATGCTTCCATCTTTACAATTTAAAAAACCCTCAAACTTGCTAACCCATCAGATTACAAAAAACTAATTAGCCTAATTAGTTCCAGAGTATTGATTGGTTAGCCAAGCAATTTCTTAGCTTAATTTGAATATCCTGTAATAAAAAATGTTTTTAACATTCTACTAACTCATGTTATATTTGGTATCTGTAGAATCTAAAACTGTTCACCCAGTTATTTAAAATGGAGCACTAGATATCAAGAACAATAATAAAGACACTGTAATTAAGCCAGGATACAAGGATAAACTAACATATCAACAGTATAGAATTTATGGCCACTTGATTTTTATAATGATGGCATTATAGGGCAGAAAAGGCAAGACATATTTTGTAGTATCAAGGGTTGAGACAATTTGATATTCATATAAAAGCAACTTGATTCACTATTTATACTATGCACAAAAATAAATACCAAGTACAAAACAAAGCTGAGTGTTAATAGCAAAACAGAGCTGGTATAAAATGAGATTTTCTTCTGCCAGGATCACATAAAATTCCTTAACAGGATTCTAACAGTAAAGGAAAAGATTGACAGAATGAGATATAGGAACATTAAGAGCTTTGGATCATGAAGAGACCACAAAGAAAGTAAAAAATTAAGCAATAGAGTGTCAGAAAATATTTGTAACACAAACAACTGATTCACATCCAGAATATATAAAAAATTCTAAAAATTCCTAAGCAAAAGTCAACTCAGTAGAAAAATAAGACTGGTACAGGCACTTTCCTAAAAATTTTTAAATGGCCAATAAACTTACAAAAAGGTGAGTAAGTTCTCTTTTCAACAAGAAAACACAAATTAAGACCACCATGAAATACTACAACATACTCACTAAAGTGGCTATAATGGAAATTGCTGACAACATCAAGTCTGGCCAAGATGTGAAGCAACCTGATGGAGCTTTCATAAGCTTTGTCCAAACCCTTTTAGAAAACTGCCTCGTAGTGTCTAAAAGTCAAACATGCCCTGTACCCCAACCTCTAGGTACACACACATCAAAACTATGTATGTGTACACACTAAAAATAGGTACAATAGTGCTCATAACCCAAGTGTGCACAAATTAGTAACAACTTGCATTATCTCTATACAATAGAATACTATAAAACACAAAAAAACTGCAACACAGAGGAATCTCATAAAATTCATGTTAAGGGAAAGAAGCCAAAACACAAAATCCTATTTATGAGGATGAAAACCAAAACTAACAGGTAAAGCTTAGGAATGCATACTTAGATGGCAAAAGTATGAAAGAGAACAAGAAACAATTACCGTAAAGTTCAAGGTGGTGGTTAAATTTGAGGGGGAAGGGGAATTGGCAGGCGTTGTATTTGGAAAGCAGCTTTACAAAAGGCCTTCTGGGGCGCTGGTCATGTTTTTAACCTGGGTGTTCAGTTATTTAAGTGTTCAATTTAAAGTAATTTATTGAGCAATACTTTACGTACTTTCCTATGTATATTTAAGTTAAAATGTTTAATATTAAAAGTAAGTGATTTCTAAAGAAACCTCCACTTTTTAAAATGTCAGTTCTTAGGTATAAGTCTTACAATGGAGTTGGGGATCAAATTCCTATAAATTTAAAGTAATTAAAATTTCTACACCTGAGAAGGCTAAGAACTAACTGCAATTACCACTGGCTGGCTTTTTTTCCTCCCACACACATATCTATCTCTGTAGGACCCAAATTAGCCACAAAACTAAGACTCTCCCAGCCTGTGGCCAGCCTTTTTCAATTAATACTTTAAAACCATTAGATCTACGGAAAATATTTAAATAAACTTCTAGAACCTGCCTCGTGTTTTAAACATATCTTATCGCTCGCTTCCTCACATTACCATTTCTGACTGTGAGGCACAAAGAACTTGTATTCACTGTGCTCCTAGGAACTTACTCCAGGTCTACAACTAAGGCTGTGGCTTTCTTATTCCTAAGAGTTTGTGCATTTTAATGATCGCACACTTTCAACAACACTTGGTCTTAGAGGCTTGGCCTTTGAAGATTCAAGTCCACGCAACCATATTCACATTATACTTTTTCTTTTGTGGGGGTTGGTTAGAGACAGAGTCTTGCTATGTTGTTCAGGCTGGTCCTCAACTCCTGGCCTCCTAAAGTGCTGAGATTATAGGCATGAGCCACCCTGTCCAGCCTGCATTATACTTGAAACTGTATGTGGCATGCCTGAGCCAGGTATCTCTTAATTCCAAAAAGCCTCCAACCTCATCTTGCTCATGAATCACACCCACTGCACTGACAAACAGAAAATAGTAACAACAAAAATTTTGTTAAAAAAAATTGAAGCTCAAATAACTGCTAATGAAGTTCTGCTAGATATAACTAATAACACTGAAGTCTAGATGGGTTATTTCAAACTTAGTCATATTGATTTATTCCAAAATATCTCAAGACAATTACCTCAAGAGTCCTGTCTTCCAAACCCACTTTGCAGACAAACCTGTCAACAAGGCAGGCATTGAGACCTGACATCTCCTTGCATCCCTGAGATTTAGCTAGATGTCACTCAATTTCCAAAGGTTACATGGAAAATGAGTATCATCTGGCAATTATTCCCAGTTGACTTGCTCACAGCCAAAGCTGACTACTCATTTCCTGATCTCTTTGTGCAAGAGGACAAGGAGGTAAAGATGGAAAACCCAGTTTCAGTCAGTGTAAAATGTTCCTGCAGAAGATGGAAGAGAATTAGGTGACCAAGTCTGCAGAAACTAGTGAGAGATTTCTTAAAAGTTGTTCTGGCATGACAGTTCAAATGTGGAAGAGGCACATGGCAAAAGAGAAGAGGTAGGCTGGGGGGCAGAACAAGACACCTGATATTTAGAGTATTTCAGAAAAGCAAAAAGAACGTCAATTCGAACTCAGTATGTTAGTTGACAAAAAGGAAATAAGAGAGTAACACTTATTTGGCCCTGAGTCTAGGATCAGAAAATCCTTAGTTACTCCTTACTCAAAGTTTTAGTATTCAACCCAAACTATAAGAATCAGAAAAAAACAAATAAAAGCACAGTTAATTCATCATACATATTGAGCATAGCAATGTGTCTAAATGACAACGAAAGCTATCTCTTTGAGCAAATTTTTCAAATTTATGTTTTGTACCTAGTGGTGCTCCATACTCAAACGAAGTCATAGCAACAAAGAGAAAAACTAAAGCCAACTTCATGATACCAGACCCAAGGCAGCGATTCTCAGGATGCAGACAATAAAGTGAAGCTGGGCTGCCTCATGTGACTTTATAGCTCACGACGAACTCAGGTGTTGCATATGCACAGCTCCTTGGGCCTTACCACATACCCGGCCCAAGTTCCTCAAATCCTATCTTTCACTGATCACCTGTGTTCTAAAATTCAGGAGAGTAGATAAAGTAAACATGAAAACTAGTTGTGCCCAGAGATCTGTTTCTTCTTTAGGTCTATGGAAATGACAAAAGAAAATACATATTAATCTCACACCATGATTTTTTTAATTTTAGGATTTCAATCATTGTGGAGTCATTTGGGCAGCACAAAGAGACCCCACCTGACTTACTGATATGCCTTAACCTTCAACCCACCCTTTTCATATTCAGCATTTCAGCAATCCATCTTATTCCCTCCAGCTGTATACTAGTGGGGGGAGGTTGCATTTTGATAATTTACTATAAATAGTTGTAGTGGTTATTATAAATGTTTGGGGCATTTTACTATTATGTAACAGTAATGCAAGCAGTTGTTATTTATGCTTAAGGATATAACTCAGAAACCAAAATTTCTTATTGAATCCTTTTACGAACACTAGGATCTCTTTAGTTGAAAAGTATTCAGAAATTCGTGGTAACCTATAGAAAACTATTACCATGTGCAAGTATTTATCTTCTACACTAGTTTCTATCTTCACTTTCCCCTATAACTATCCCATTTTTATTTTTCTCTTTATAGCTATGCCCCTAGAAAAGCCATTAATTCTCTTTTGGGTCTCTTTCTTCTTATCTTCTCTTAAACCTGAATCAACAGACTTTCCACCCATATCTCTCTACCAAAACTCCCTTTATAAAAGTCATCATTGCCCCCCATGTTGCTAGATCTAATGGTTAATTCTTAGTTCTCACCCTACTTAACCCTTCAGCAACAGTCGGTGTGGTCAACAGCTCCACCTATGTGGCTTTCAGGATCCCACTCTACCCTGGTTTTACTTCCAGTCTACCTTACTGACTTCTCTTTGGCTCATTTAAAGGTGCTGCCTCCTCTCAGCTACTTCTTAACATTGAATATCCCAAGACTCAAGGCTTGGACCAATTATCTTCATTTATTTGCTTTGAATTCATGCAATCTTATCAGCTTAACTTTTTACTGATAAATCCAAATTTTCTACATCCAGCCTGAACCTTCCCCTTTTGAACTCACGGTCTATATATTCAATTACTCACTTGCTGTCTCTTCTTGGAGATCTAATGAGCCCGTCTTAAACATGACACTTTCAAATAGAGTTCTTGAGCCGACATCTTCCATATTTTTCGTTCTAAGTTAATGACCTCTCCCACTTTACAGTAACTCACCGATCATAAACTCTCCTGGATTCCTCTTTCTCATACCTTGTTTCTGTCTGCAAATCCTCCTCAGATAGACAGATCTGACCACTTCCTGTGAATTTCACTGCTCCAACTAACTCTGAGTTCTCAACCTCAGCACCAACATCTGGGCCAGATAACCCTGTCAGTGGCTGCCTTGTGCACAGATGTTTAGCAGCATCTTACCCACTGGATGTCAGTATTAACAGCACACTAATGCCTCCATTGTGACAAAACTGTCTCCAGATATGTTCCCTGGAAGGTAAAATTGCCCCTGGATGAGGACCGCCGGGCTAACAGTCATCATTACCTAACCCAGGGGTCCCCAACCTATAGCAAGTTGTACAATCATTTCATTACATATTACAATGTAATAATAGGGAAAAAATGCACTATAAATGTAATGCACTTGAATCATCCTGAAACCATCCCCTCTTCCCTCCCTGATCCATGAAAAAAATTGTCTTCCATGAAAACAGTCCCTGGTGCCAAAAAGTTTGGGGACTGATGCTAATCCATCTCCCTACTTCAGCCCTTGCTCCCTCTGTGTCTGTTCTCCCCACAGCAGCAGGTGATCTGGAAAAAATCCAAGTCAGATCATGGCACTCCTCCCTTTGGAACTTTCCAGTAGCTTCCTATTTTATTTCAAATAAAAACCAAGGTTGTCAATCAATTTTGAGAAACTAGATTATCTACTCCTACTCCACTCCCATTGTTTTAAGTTTTTTATGATTTTTTTCTTAAATCTCATTATGACTTTCCAACCACGCTGACCTTCTCACTCTGCGAACACTCTGGCATACTGTCCCTGCAGGGACTTTATACCTGCTGTTTCCATAGTCTCAACTGACCTTCCCTCCAGGGTCTGCACAGCTCATCCCTCACTTCCTCCCGGTCTTTGCTCAATCACCACCTTCCAGGGTGGGGTGGCCTTCATGATGCTGTATTTAGAACCACAACCCTCACCCAAGGATTCCCAATGTCCCTTCTCTGCCTTATGTTCCTGCAGGAACATTTGCTCTTTCCTAGAATACACTTTGTTTATACTGTCTCCTACTAAAAATGCGAACTCCATGGCAACGTTTGTGGAATAAATGAATGATTATGCACAATTACCAGGTCCAACCATGACTGAACCTTACCTAAGGGCATGAATCAGCAACTGAGGAACTTAACCTATTTATAATAACCTTAAAAACCTATTTATAATAAGCATGGAAGCTTAAAATTACCTACAAGTCAGCCCTTCAGTAATTAGAAGCAGCCATGTAATAGTACAAACTTTATTCGCAAATAAGACTCCAGAAAGTTAAAAGCAGGGGCAGCTCCATTTGCAAAAAGTGAACATAAAAAGGTATCATGCTATTTTATTTAAAATTGCAAATTAGTTTTTTTAAAGGTTGAGATATTAAATTCCATTCCTGCTTCTCAGATTTCCACAAAGTAGCATATTGCATCCTTTGTCCTATGGAGTCATGTTGGAGATTCCAAGTTGCCTCTCAATATTGAAGTGAACAGCTCAGTGTCTTCTCTTGCAATAAAGGTACATTTAATACACGAGGGAAGGTAGCATTCAGATTCTTACTGAAATGGAAGAAAGACAGTAAAAGATAGGCCCCCATGTAAACATTACTTAGCTACTTCTAAGAGCCCATTATTCATAAGTAAAGCCGTGTGTGTGTGTGTGTGTGTATATACATATAGGGGTGAGGGAGGAAAAAATGAGAAAGTAAATGTTCTATCCTTGAGACCATATCCTTAAGTGTATAAAGATTCAAGTGCAATACACATATAAGTAAATAAGGACATTTTTGCCCTTTCAGATGTGAAGTACATCGCAAATATTCTAGGACTATCCAGTTTATTCTCTATAAAACATAGCACTATCCCTTTATTAATAGCCAAATATCAATATATGGATTTTTCATAATATAACTTCATAGGGGACTCAAGAATGAAAAACTAAAGTACCTTTTTTTTTTTTTTTTTTTTTTTTTTTTTTGAGACAGAGTCTCGCTT
The DNA here is from genome assembly GCF_040939455.1 of Microcebus murinus. Lineage (NCBI taxonomy): Eukaryota > Metazoa > Chordata > Mammalia > Primates > Cheirogaleidae > Microcebus > Microcebus murinus. Next base: position 15,470,827 of record NC_134107.1, read on the forward strand.
TGTTGCCCAGGCTAGAGTGAGTGCCGTGGCGTCAGCCTAGCTCACAGCAACCTCAATCTCCTGGGCTCGAGCGATCCTTCTGCCTCAGCCTCCCGAGTAGCTGGGACTATAGGCATGAGCCACCATGCCCGGCTAATTTTTTTATATATATATATCAGTTGGCCAATTAATTTCTTTCTATTTATAGTAGAGACGGGGTCTCGCTCTTTCTCAGGCTGGTTTTGAACTCCTGACCTTGAGCAATCCGCCCGCCTCGGCCTCCCAAGAGCTAGGATTACAGGCGTGAGCCACCGCGCCCGGCCTAAAGTACCTTATAGTCATTTGGTTCTCCCTGGAAGAAGCTGCAACCAAGATTTATGACACTTTTGAGTTTCCTTCTTCAGAGACTACCAACATATGTAAGCCACTTCATAGGCTCAAAATTAATACTCATTTATTACAATTCAGAACTTTATTCATACTGGAATTAATAAGTATGTTACCTTTAAAATTTATCGTATTATTTCATATCATGCCAAGAGGGAAAGTTCTTATTTATATGGGGTCCCTATCAGTAACACATTAACAAGACCACCACGGTCAGTAATACATACCTTCAACAAACATGCATGAATTTGCCAGTTCTGAACTGGAAGCTCTTTAGGCACAAGGCACCTTAATACAAATAAATGTCATTCCTTTGACAATTGTATTGGCTCTTTATCTAGGATATGCCTGGACAAAAGACATAAGATGTCAGTTTTGAGTACCCTTACCAAGGTTGCATTGCAGAAGCAACTACCGTGTCTTCATTCTCAATGTGTATTCTCAGCCTTGTTTCCCATTGGGTAACATTGCCAGTTTCACCAACTCTTTCAACTTCATTTAAAGAAGGCTGCTGCCTAACAGAGAAATGTCACATGAGGCTCAAGATCTATTCAAAACCTAGCATTTACAAGGCTGAACTTGGGGCCAAATTCCTGTTACTAGTAGACGTATTGATTTCTGCTTATTTTTCCAGAACATCACAGGCAGTGTTTGTGGTGCTAAGAAGCATGAACTTACAAAACCAGACTTCCTGGTTCCACCACCTACCAACAAATGATCTTGGGCAAGTAACTTAATTTTTCTGTGCCTCAATTTTCTCACCTGAAAATTGGCATAACAGTATCTACTGCAGTTGGGTACTCATAGTCCTTGGGAGGTTGAAGATGGAGGTTGAGGAGGGAGACTTCCTTGGACCCAGAAATTTGAGGCCAGCCTTTTGGGCAACATAATGGGAATGCACATCTAAAAAATATAAATAAGTATCTGCTTTATGGAGTTGCCATGAGGAATAAATGCCTTCATACAAGTAAAGTGATTAGAACAGTATCAGCATACAGAAAGTGATTCATTAATGTTAGCTGCTATTATCTCTGGGAAGAACACTATGTAATGTGGCTCTTCTGTAATTGCTAAGGGGAAAAAAGTTTTTCAGGTCAAGATTTTAACCAGAAAAACCCAATAGAAAAATTATCTAAAAGAAAGTCCTGCCAAGTATATTACAGTTTTGCTAAGACTTGATCAAAGTTGTTATTATTCTAAACATTAATTATCTTAGACTTTCTCAGAAAGGTCAATTAATGCGGAACAAAATGATCAAATCTTAAGCCATGGATCCTGCTCTAATCTGGTCCATCTCTCTCCCCACAACCCTTCAAGGTACATGCTGATCTCAGCTCCCTGATGAGTTCATGTATATTTTAGACTTTTTGTTTATAGCCTTCAGGAATCTTGAATATGGGCCCAAATTCAAAACTAAAATAACCGAATTTGGTTGGCTAAGCTCTGTCGCGTTTGCAGTGACTCTGACATTTGTATTGAAAAGTGCATCATTTCATTTTTCAGCATTCCTAATAATCTTATATTCCAAAGGACAATTGTAACAAGTTTAGAAGACTACAGGACCAAGGATCAAGGGATTTATGTTCCCCACTAGGGTTTGGTGTCTCCCCCACCCCCACCCCCGGTTGTGCCATTTAACCTTTCAGGTTAGGGTTTTCTTATCTGGAAGGTAAAGATGAAGCCAGGGGCCAGGGCGGCAGTCTGGATGCTGTACTCACTTGCGGAGGACACACGACAGAGGCATTTCAGATTGGACATTACTGTACCGTGGGACATATGTGATTTTAGTTTTAAACAGAACAAATTCCTCGAAATTCTAAGGAGACAAAGAAAGATTTTGAACAGATGTTTGTCTCAAGTATCTCAGGAAACGTAAAGGCATTTGGGTAGGAATTTATAGATACTTCGAGCTCTCTAAAAATGGTCACACCCTCACTAAATTATAAAAAGCATCTGCTCATGGGAAACGGCCATTTTCTAATCTAAAGGGATAGATGGGTTAAAATCTGTCACAGTGCTTGCACACAAAAGACAAGCAATGCTTGTTAGTTGAAAGAGAAAGGATCTTTGTGACTCATTCAGTAAAGTGTACCATTTACTGAGCAGCAGTGGTAGCTGGAGTATTGCTTACCCACAGAGAACATGGCTTTTGAGATCCTATCAATCCTATTTGGAATCTCAGAGCTGCCTCTACTTGGAAATTCTGTTTAAACAATTAAGTCTGTTTCCTTATTTCTAAAAAAGCAGTGACAGTGGTGGCCAGGAAGAACATTAAAGTTCTCAGTATATAGTAAATGCCTAATGGGAAGAATTGCTGTTTTAGGGTGAAGAGGGAGTTAATAGTAGAATTCTTTTCTAAGAACGTGTATAATAGTTCTCAATATAAGGCCTGGTCCTTGATACCATAGGAGGATAAGATGAATCAGAGGTACTCACATTCATTATATAATTTTAAATGCAATGTTTCTATTGCCTTCAGATATATTATGCTCCTTTTTAGATAATTTGAAAATATAAAGTGAAATTCACATACTATCGTCTCCCACAGATGCTTCAGTTAACACATGAATATTTCCCCTGAATTTCCCCTGAATTTCCCCTGAATTTTCCCCCTAGCTTATGTCAAGGTTGATGATGTTCCCCTAATACTTGTGTGGTGGACCTGGAATATGCTTCCCAGATCCCGTAAGGGCTTGTTGTCCCAGCTGCTAGGAATGCAGTCCCCAGAGAGACTTCAGCTCCTAGCCCCTCCAGGAATTGTCACAGCTGCCAAAAGCTGTCTTTTGGCGCACGGCCACATTCCTTTCCTGGTGTGGCCCACTTCTACTTGCCTATCCAGCAAGAATGTGAAGCGCTCTCTCTGCAGGGTCAGCCAAAGCTGTCTTTGGGCCTGCATCACAGCTCAGCTTCACCTTTTACACAACCTTCTTTCTCCCAAGGAGGTTCTTGCTCTGTTGCCCAGGCTAGAGTGAAATGGCACAATCATAGCTCACTGCAGCCTCAAACTCCTGGGCTCAAGCAATCTTCTGTCCTGAATGTGACTGTTAGAGAAACCAGTCTAGCCATATTACAAATAGAAACTTAGTGACTTCCAATTTGTGGGTCTGTTGAAGGAATCAGTAAGATATAGCCATTTCTCTTACTTTAGTAACAATACCACATTCACTAGGATAGTAGAAAAACTCATAGTAAACATCCTGCTCAACAGCAGTTACAGGGCAGTTGTCTCCTAAATACACTTCGTGGGCATCCACATAATTATTGTGAAATATCGTGGGTTTAATCCTGGCACAGAACCAATGATGACTGCATTGTACTTGAATAGCTGAGAATTTAAAAAAAAAAGAGACATTCTGTTAGTATGCAATTACATAGATCAGCTCACAAAAATTTTAGCATAACCAGTTAATACAAATGGAGAGATCATCCCTTACTTGAACAAAACATCTTAGGGACAAGCCAGTCTGTAAAACATGGTCTCTGTTTTATTGCTTCATCCCCTAAAAATATCCACACATGCACCCATCCTTCAAAGAGACTCTTTAGTGATATTTTCATATACAGATTCAATATAAAATAAGATCTTATCCAACTCTCAAAAGTCAGCTTTTTATAGAGCTAGAATCATAAGAATATATCAATATTTATGCTAAGTAATATGGAGCATGTTCTGTCTCTCTCATTCAACTGAGGCTCCTAATTTAAGCAAGTCCTTGTTTCCATTTTTGTATCTGCAGCTTCGTGATATATAAAGGTAGTCACTGAGAGTTGATGTAGCAGTAAATACTAGTCCTCAAAATTAAAGTCTCACAACTAGGCTTTCATACAAATTTTCATGATAATATGCTATCCTTCCCCTTCTAACTTGAAATGTCAGGACAGTAATTTTTTGTCTGAGGGAACTCTCCTTTTTGAGCTAGGTCCCAGAGAAGGAGAATTAGAACAACCTAGAAGTTATAAGAATAGGTAGGCATGAGGAAAAAAAGAGTAAGTTTGGCTATTTATCCTAAAACCTCACTAAAGAAAAATCCTTTCAGTTGCACTGAAGATATCGGAAGGGGCCTGAGTCCTTAGGAGATACTGAAAACTCACTGACCAAACAGGAACTATGTAAACCTGCAATCCCTTCACCTAAGAAGCTACACATGAAAAGATGTTCAACATCATTAGCCATTATGGAAATCCAAATCACTACATACTTATCACAATGGCTGAAATAAAAAATAGTGACAATACCAAATGCTGGTAAGGATGTGGAGAAACGGGGTCATTCATATGTTGCTGGTGGCAATGTAAAATGAATCAATTACTTCGGAAAATAGTTTCTCAGTTTCTTTAAAAACTAAAACATACAACTACCATATGACCCATCAATTAAACTCTTGGGCATTTTCCAGGGAAACAAAAGTTTGTTCACATAAAATGTACAGAAATGTTTATAACAGCTTTATTCATGATAGCCAAAAACTGAAAACAGCCCAAATGTCTGTCAGTGGGTGAACAGTTAAACTATGGTAAATCCATGCCATAGACTACTACTCAGCAGTAAAGAAGAATGAACTATTGATACATGCAATAATTCCTTAGAGGAATCTCCAAGGAATTATGCCAAGTGAAAAAAGCCAAGCCCAAAACATTACATATTATGTGTCCATTTATATAACATTCTCAAGATGACAAAACTGCAGAAATGGAAGATAGATTTGTGGTTGACAAAGATTGAGGACTGGGAAGGAGGAACAGTTGGCAGGATTGGTTCAGGAGGAAAGCGGAAGTGGCTGTAAAAGGCAATGTAGGGCATCCTTATTGAGATAGAAATGTTCTGTAATTTGGCTGTGTCAGTCTCCCATTGTACTATTGTATCATAGTTATGTACCATGTTACTATTGAGTAAAGCTGAGTAAATGTTACACTTAAGCTCCATTATTTCTTACAATGGCATGTGAATCTACAATTATCTAAAAATAAAGTTTTTTTAAAAAAATGTAAAAGGCTGAGTTGTTTCACACCCAGATGAGCAAAAAACTAAGGCATCTGTGAATACCAAATGATGGTGAAAATGAGAAGAAAGAAAAGCTTTCATTCTTCTAAGAAGACTCTTAACTGGACAGCCCTGTTAGAGAACAATTGAGGAAGAGGGAGTCAGTTTTCAGATCTGCACACCCTGTGGCCTCATGATTCCATTCCTAGGTATGAAAAAGGAAAAACAAAAAACTTAAGTACACACATGTACTCACCATCAAATTGCTTTCACCGATGAGCACCTAAGTGCACATATAGGAATAACATTTATTGGGTGTCAGGCAGATGGGAGGGGGAGGAGAGGATGAGTATATACATACATAATGAATGCGATGCGCACTGTCTGGGTGATGGACATGCTTGAAGCTATGACTTGGGGGGGGGGAGGAGAGGACAATATACATAACCTAAACATTTGTACACCCATAATATGCTGAAATAAAAAAAAAACAACCTCAAGTACAAACATTACTTGTAATAGCCCAACACTAGAGAAATTCTAGCAATATGAGAGTAAAAACAATTTGCAATGTATCCAATCAATGGAATACCAAACAGTAATTAAAAGTACAAATATACACCTCTAAATAATTTTGAGTAATTAAAAAGCTATAGCATGAAACAGAAATAGAAGTTTAAATGCCTGCAAAACATATTTATGGACCCATAAATTTGATGTAAAACTATAAAACACACTGGGAAATGAATAATGCCAAACTTACATATGGGCAAAAAGGAAAGACAAGAGAGTCAGGATGGCCACAGGGACTTCAACTGTACTTGAGCTTTTACTTCTATCCGAAAAAATAACTTAAGCAAATGTAGCAAATTATTGATTTAATAAAGCTGGATAGTGGGTCGATGGATATTAATATGATTCCTTATAGTTTTCTGTTTCAAATAGCTCCTAATAAAAAAAAAAAAGCATCATGAATACACTAAGATCCTTACAAGCACTCACACAGCAGGTCAGGGTCGTCTTGTTGAACAGGTACCTTGACAAGAACACACAACCTTTCAATGCAACTCTGAAATTTCAATATCAGAAACTGACAGTGCAAGTTGATACTCAGGGTGACCAACTATCCTAGTCTGCCTAGGATGGGAGATTTTCAGGGCTAACACAGGGAAAGTACTGAGAAAAAACCTGGACCAAGGTTGGTCAACTCAACTTGGGAGAAGCTGATGGCTACGGCCTCTCAGAGTCAATGGATCTATGAAGGGTAAAGGCAGACTGAGCCCTTGACGAGGCGTCCTTCCTATATGTCACCCTCCCCAGAGTCCTCAATTCCTACCACCACCCATGGAAGCTTCTTCTGCTCTCCAGGCCACTCCACACTCCTTACAGTCAACCCACTGCACGTATTTGAGCCCCAAGAATATGATACGTTCTGAAAAGTGCCCGAAGAAAAAGGGAGTTGGACAAAGAAAGATACTCTCAAGTTAGGGCACATTCTCTAGCCTCAGTGTCCAAGAGAAGAAAAATGACATCTCGAGATCATTCATTTAAAAGAGGCTCCCCCCCTCCCATGTATCCTTAGCTATTATAAGATTCAACCAGACCAAAGCCATAAGAATCTGAAAGCCACATCTTTCAGCACTCTTTATGAAACTCCTGTTCTCCGAGTCATAAGTTATACCTGTCCAGTCTTCAGCACAAGTCCATATGAAGCAGTGAAGGAGAAAGAGCCCCCTTAACTCCAGGAAAGTCTTCATTTGCCCAGATTGGAAACCAAATCTCACTCAGGAAACAGGAAGTTGGGAGAATAGACAGTCTTATATGCCAAAATAGCTGAAGCCACACTCAGATGTAAGTCGTTAACTACGACTTCGGACAGCACACATGTGCCGTGAATATACTATCATTTCATTTTCTAAAACTTAACACTTTTTATTCAAATATCAAAGAACAAGAGCAAAAGTAAAGCAAAATGTGCTGAGCACAGTAGAAGGCTCTACTTCAGTGGCTTTAGAGCCCAAATCATCAAATACGGAGTTATTTTTATGTACTAAAGTTTACCTTATTAAAACCCCCTGTCATCCTAAAACATCTATCTCCATATCTGAACACTAAAGAAATAACTACAAGATAATTTAGTTGTTCTGTGCACCTCAGAAGGCAAAACCCTGAGAACATGCGGATTGAAAGACTGATTTTACCTTATTCCACCAACCAACCTCCAAACAGTGGCTCTCAAACTTTATAGACATAGAATCACCTGGAGGATGTCTTGACACACATCTGAATCTCATTTGGTTTTATGCTTCAGTAAGATTGATATGGGATCTGAGAATTTGTTTCTAGTAAGTTCCCAGGTGATGCAGATACCAGCCATGCAGAAACCACACTTTGGGAATCACTGGTCTAAAGGGATTTATTTGCCTTCACAGTGCATGCTGCGTCCATGCCCATTAACAGCATCCCTTGCTTCTCAGGCTTTAAGGAGCATACACATCACCCGAGAGCCCTGTCACAATGCAGATTCTAATCCAGAAAATCTGGGATGAGGGCTGAAATTCTGCATTTCTATTATAACAAATTCTCTAATAATACCCATGATGCTGGTCTATAGACTACATTTTGAGTAGCCTGAAAAATACTTTATGCATATTCCTTTCTTCAAAACAGAAGATGCCAACTTCAAATGAGAAATTCAAAATCTCAACTACAAAAGCTTAGAGAAATATTTGGTTCGAATGCATTCTGATTTTTTTTTCCCTCTAGATCACCAGTTACTAGAGTTCAGCAACTATGTGCTATTTTAACATAGCATGGAAAGTAGAAGCTTACTGGAAGCTTATCTTATCTTATTAGAAAAGAGTAGATAAATATATTTAACTATTCTCAGTATTATCTGAATTTTACCATTACATTTATAGTCTGTTTTAAAAGGTCACTAAATGATGAGCTCTTCAAAGGTAGGGACATGCTCATGTATTTTTGTGTCTTCAAAGCTTGACAAACCAGATGCCAAATACATTAATAATGCATGTCTTAGTGAAAAAATATTTCCATTTTTGGAACACAATGGTTGGAAAAATGAGGCAGCATAAGAAATAGCATGATCTGGGTGTGGTGGCTCACACCTGTAATCACTTGAGGCCAGGAGTTCAAGACCAGCCTATGCAATAGCAAGACCCCCATCTCTACAAAAAAATTAAAATTTAGCTGGGCATGGTGGCATAGGCTGTGGTCCCAGCTTTTGGTAACCTATCAAACAAACTTCAAGAGATTCTATGAATATCTGGCCTCAGACCAACGACTATTTTCAAGAAAAAATTATACAACACACTGAGAATATGTTCTCAAAATAGTTTTCTTAATTTAATAGACAACAGTTTCTGTGTTCATAATTGATTATCCCACAAGGGAGGATTTGGTGAGAGCCTGAGGGTTTTGAATAAGAATAACACACTAATGTGTTGTTCTTAAAACAAAATAAAACGTTATAGCTATTAAAGCAAGGCCTAGCAATATCTGAGCCTGGAACTCAATCCCAGGAATGATAGCTCTTAAGCCTTTGTATTGCTTTGCATTTCCTTTTTTTTTTTTCCTTTGAAAGTTCCTAGGTCTCACCTGAGTCCTCTATCAATACTCTACAGAGCAGAATATTCATCAAACACCTTTCTGCTCAACACTGATTCCTGATACAGAACAGGTACTGAGTGAGACATGGCTGTGCCCACTTCAGAGATGACTGGGTAAAGATACCTGCAAGGGCCAACATTTATGTACCCAACCAGGTATTTTATGATGCCCAAAAAGTATTCAGGGCAGGTAAAAACAGGGAAGGTATAAAACCCCTACTGAGACCTGAATGGCATGCAATTCAGCAATAGGGGTCTACAAGCAGGGGGATATGCAGTCTCTCTGGTACCTTGCGTCTCATCATATTTGGTATCCATATGAGGAAGACCTTTCACTTACCAGTCCTTATTCTCTCCTCATCCTACAGCTTTTTTCCTTGACAGTAAAGATTCCACTTTACAAAGTTCAGAACTGAACATGTGAGTCCAAAACCAGTGATTGTAATAAAAGGAGGGTTGATAAATTCAGGAGTTGCCAGTTTAGAACATATTATTTTTAGGTTTCACAAAGAGACCAAATATCTTAAGGTTTGGAAGGGGCCTTTGAAGGAATATTAGCTAAATTGTTTGGGTTTTACCACTGCATCTATTTCAAACAAAATTTCAAACATATACAAAACTTGAATTTGTTTTTTTCCTTTTTCTATAATCTTTAGGAGACAAGATCTATGTTGTTCCCATTCTTAAAATCCCGACTATCCCAAAACTATCTACCAAGAAGCTCAAGTCTGGGAGTTATACAAAAATCATGACCTAAAGTTATCCTTGTGTATTTTAGCTGGTTCCATTCCCATAGGTATGAGCTCAAAGAGTCCTCCCCATCTTTTGAAAAATATCCTTGAGCCTTGGATCTCATAAATATCAAACATTACCTGCTTATGAACTTTGTTTTTCTATAGTAAATTCCTTTTTATGGGCCACACAATCTTCTCAAAGGCATTTGATCCTCCTTTTCATCTGTAAATTTTAGAACTTTGTGCCCCTGGACATTCAGCAGCACCAAAAAATAACCCAATTTAATGACGTGATATGGAATTTTATTGCTATATTTTTACATGGTTTTAATTCATTTTCATCTATTATAATCCCTTTTAAGATGCTTTGTTTTTTGAGACAGAGTCTCACTCTGTTGCCTGAGCTAGCGTGCTGCCTACCTCACAGCAACCTCAAACTCCTGGGCTCAAGCAATCCTCCTGCCTCAGCCTCCCGAGTAGCTGGAACTACAGGCATGTGTCACCATGCCTGGCTAATTTTTTCTATATATTTTTAGTTGGCCAATTAATTTCTTTCTATTTTTAGTAGAGACGGGGTCTCGCTCTTGCTCAGGCTGGTTTCAAACTTCTGACCTTGAGGGATCCACCCACCTTGGCCTCCCAGAGTGCTAGGATTACAGGCGTGAGCTACCGCGCCCGGCCTTAAGATGTTTTTGAGAAAAGGACATCAGTATTGTTCACTTTCAATGTGACCACAAATCCATGGGTAAAACTTGACATATTTTATTGTGTATCTGTATTTATTGCATTTCTAATTTAGCTAAGTTAAATCTCATTAATTAAATGCTAAGCTGCTGGGCTGAGTTACCGGGATGGTGGGAGGTGGGGGGATAATCTTGCTTTTGATAGCTATTTAATGCCCAATTATTAAAAACCAGTCCTGGTTGTAGGCAATGTATGGCCAGTAAGCTTACTTGAAAGAAAGTGGGTGGAAATTGAAAACGTAAGAAACAGCTCAGAAAGGTGAATGAACAGGGTGTCTATTTAGATCCCCCACCAACCCAATTATTCCATAATATAAGTTGAAAGGGATGGATTTCTGGCTCTATCAACATGCCACCCCATCAGTCATTTGGACATATCCTCCGAATCTGAGCAATGTCAGCAACGTCCCCATTCTTGGTCCCAAAGATTGTGTTTACAGATGGTTGCACAGAGCACTCTGAAAGTTGTGATCATGTCTACCTCCACCTTTTCAGATTTTCCTTTCACTGAGATGTTATCATTTTAAATTTAGAAACCATGTTACCATGGGAGGAATCTCAATTGTATGCTCTGTGGTAATGATGTAAGCACAGTCACTTTCTTGTGTCTAACTTGGTGGAGAGGGCACAGGAAGATCTCCAGGTACAGGACAGAGTTTTCCCAAAATCCAAAAACTAGCCACTGAGCTTTAGTCTTGAACCTGGATGGGTTCTTCCTTGCCTAAAGTTCACCCCTGTCCATGTAATCACCATGTGTTTTCTGCTCAGGCATTAGTGATGACAGATATTTTCTGTTTGCATGTCCCAGGGTTGAGACAGAGAATTTGAATATTGAACAAATCCCCAAGTGACGCTGATGTTGCTACACTGGGGCACCACCCTTTGGGAACCACTGTATTGAAGGTTAGCTCCGGACGCCACCCACCCAGGTACTTCGAATGTCCTAAAGCTGTTCTAGAGATTACTCACAAACTACTTCCATTTGATTTGGCATGATATAATATCCTCTCTTCACACTTCAGAAGCGTGGCACTACAGGTATGTTGAGGGCTAATGAGTATCGTGTACACCTACTTACCTGTGGCATCAGGCATAAAAATCACTTCAGGCCTGGGGTCATTTTAAGTAAGAGTGTATCTCCTAAAATTTAGGCTAAAATTTTATAATCAAGAATGGTTCAAGGCCGGGTGCAGTGGCTCACGCCTGTAATCCTAGCACTCTGAGAGGCGGGGGCGGGCGGATCGCTCAAGGTCAGGAGTTTGAAACCAGCCTGAGCAAGAGCAAGACCCCGTCTCTACTAAAAATAGAAAGAAATTAATTGCTCAACTAAAAATATATAAAAAAAATTAGCCGGGCATGGTGGCTCATGCCTGTAGTCCCAGCTACTTGGGAGGCTGAGGCAGGAGGATTGCTTGAGCCCAGGAGTTGGAGGTTGCTGTGAGCTAGGCTGAAGCCATGGCACTCACTCTAGCCTGGGCAACAGAGTGAGACTCTGTCTCACAAAAAAAAAAAAAAAAAGAATGGATCAAATCTCCTGTTAAAGTGTCTACAGCTCCTGTACTCTAGTCCTTAGCAGTTTACGTATGTAGAAGTCCATTAACATCTCTCCCACTAAACTGTAAACTTTGCTGAGACAAGGATCATGCACTTTTGAATCCCAACCACTAAGCATAGGATCTGATGGGTCCTAAATATTCAAATATTTCCTCAATGACAGAGTGAATAAAGATATTAATGAATCCTCCAGTTAGGCCATAGCAGCTTCCCAAGAAAATACGTCAAGGGAATGGGTGAATACACATTGATGGCACCTCAATTCTCTCTAAAGCCCGAATTTCTCCAGGTGCCTAAGAGAGATTACTAACACTAACACATCACTGGGTCACAAAACAGTGTGTCAAATTTAGAGGAGCAGTCAGATCTTTGGTGTCAAAGGGAAGAATATTTAAAGTAAAAGTTTGATCAGAGCATTGTAATGGAAAACCAAGGCAAGGGGATTGGCTAAGAAGTTAGTTCAAAAGAATACAGAAAGGTGTTACAAAGGAGGATGAGGCATGAAGCAGATAGCATCATGCACCTGAAAATACACTATTTTCCAAAAACATTTTTGAGAAGAGAGTTTACTAGTCAGACCTGCTGGCCCTTGGAGGCCTTCACCTTGCTACCACTCACAGGCATGCACCACCATACCTGGCTAATTTTTGTATTTTTTGTAGAGACAGGGTCTCGCTCTTGCTCAGGCTGGTCTTGAACTCCTGAGCTCAAGGGATCCTCCCACCTCAGCCTCCCAAAGTGATAGGATTATAGGCGTGAGCCGCTTCACTGGCCTGAATTTGCATCTTGATGTTATACTTTTATTTCTTTTTAAAATATCAATTATCTAAACATCATAATATATTTCATATATATTAGTTGTTTACTATATGAATATCTATGCTTTTCAAATAAGTTTTTTCTTTTCAGACTGAGATTTATAAATCTCTGAGGGTATGCCAGAGGGTTGAAGGTAGCAGTTTACAAGAAGATACAATGGAACAATTAATAGCTGGATGATTTGTAGAAGGAAAAACTCATATTAAACATTGTTTTACATTTTAAAAAGTAAAAGTCTGTTAATGAAATAGAATGCAAAGTTTAGCTCCAAAATTTTAGATAAAAAGATTAAAGAAACCTAATGCTTGCCACAAGTACATTCCGACTATCTCCCCTTCTACACACTCCACGAAGGGGTTCATCCACTCCCTTTGGTACTACAGGTAATTTAAGGATCTGTACACTCAGGACCATCCAAATCTAAGACATTGATGTTTTTTATTGAATACAGATTTTCTAGCCTCATTTTTATCTTCTGCCAGCAGGAGGCACTGACAGATTAAAAGACATTTATCTTCACCCTGCTATTTTAAAATGACAAGTATCCAGACTCCCCCTATTGACCAAGGTTTGCTGATGTGAGGGATAGGATTCCACAGACAGGACTTGAGCTCTGAAAAGTTTTACTAAAGAGATTGCAAGAGCCTCATGAGCATGTTTCAGAATTATGCTATTACTAGCTGGAGAGTGGGAGTTGAAATAAAGAAGAGTGATCCTAAGGGATCACTAAAATGTAGTTCCTAGAGTGCCCAAAAGGAAGACTGAGTCTCATCCTATTGATCTTGAAGGAAGATATAGAAATATTCTACTACAGCTGTTTCCCCAATCCACAGGCCTTTAGGTCATCAAACTCTGCACTCGTCTCCTTGTCAATCCAATTATGTTCATTTCCACCATCACTACTAAATCTTTCCTATAGAAATGAAACTCCCAATGATGTGGGATTATTCTATGTCTACTGAATCTAAAACACAACCTGTACACAGGCTTAGAAAAGTGCTACTAGCAGCAGGGCGGGTGACAGTAACACTTCCATCCCTACCTCTTGGCTTGGGTCCTATTTTGAGGTAATCACTTGGTCACCAAGAAGTGTAGCCAAAGGCACGGCACATTTTATTTGTAAAATCAATTCCACATAAAAAGTACACAGAGACATCTTCTTGTCATCAGAGAAATAAGCAAGGGCACCACGGCCACCTTGTTGAAAAAGAAACACTTTTTAAAAACATATGAAGCACTAGGAGCACTATCCCAACCCTAACTTTGAGACATCCTCTCAGGAAATGGCACAGAAAAGTGCTAAAATATATAGTGATTGGTTTAAAAATTAAATTTTAAGGGAGCTGTAGCAACAGAATTATCAGGATTTTTGCCATGGAATGACCTAGAACATAGCCATGTTTGCATTCTCATGGACTAGTGGATGAGGCATATTAAGTAGAAGTGACGGAGAGCAGGACTCTACCTGCAGAGAAAAAAGAAAGACAATGAATGAAAAGCTTGCAATGTAACCACTAACAAACTTGGCACAGAAAGCACATTCACTCACACGTTGACTAATGAATTTGGAGCATCTACTATGCGCCAGGCATTAGAGGTTGTGGCAGTTGAGATACCTGGAAACTTTTATCCAAGCGGCTGAGCACTATTTACAGCGAGTGGTTTTCACAATGTTCTCACTTCAAAGTGGGAGCTTTCTCATGTATGCATGTCAACATAGAAAGTGGAATAATGGGCACTGGAGACTCGGAAGGGTGGAAGGGTGGTGAGGAACAAGAAATTACTTAATGGGTACAATGTACACTACTTGAGTGATGGCTATACTAAAAGCCCAGACTTCACCACTAGGCAATATGTTCATGTAACAAAACTGTATATAAAAAAATAAAAAATTAAATTAAATTAAGTGAGTTATTTGATTATCAACTCAGATTATGTTTAAACCATACTGGAGATTCAGTTAATTTGATGCAACAACTGGGATAAAGGAAGACTTATCAGTAACACGAGAACATACATAGACACATGGAAGTGGCATTTTTTCTAAACAGGACTATAGTGTACTTTAAGACTCATGACATAGCTAGACACTATTTAAACAACAACAACAAACCCATTAGCAGAGATTTAAGCTTATAGCAATACAATAGCCTTGTATCAATACAATAACCTTATATCAATACAATAGTTTCTATGTGAACACTGCCGCGTGTTGCCCGTTCCAAGGATCCTTACTCACCAAGGAGTCTTGGAAATGTGGAATATGAAGCAATCCAAGCAGGCAAGTGTTGGTTATGTTCCAGGCAAAATAAGAAATGGCAGAGGGAGAATCATTCCTGAACTTTGCAAGATTGTTTTGGTGGTGCTTGGAGTGGTCTCCAAACATGAAAAGCTATAATTTTAAAGAAGAAAAAATTTGCACATTACATTAATCAAAAAATAAACCAGTCTCATTTTGGCTCAATCCATTTTTGTTCAGCCTATTTTAGCAATAGATGTACCACTACCTCTCTGCTCCTACTTCATTTTTTTTAGACTTAACACCCTTCCCCACCCTTTCATGTCCCACCAGTCACAAATATATTCTAAACAGAAAATGTTAGCTCTGATAAGCTTTATCAAATCCCAAAACCAACCCCTCACAAGTGTAAAGCGGGCGTCCTGGATCTTTTAAAACTTGTCATTCATAAACTATGGGAAGGCTAACTGTGTTCTTCCATCCATCCTGGGGGTGTAACAAAGTTTAGGAGGTTTCCCCAAAAGCCATAGGGCCATAGTATCTATATCAAGCAAACATCCAAATTGCTATTTTTAAAAAATATCTTTCTAAGCAATGCCCACTCAATCTTATAGGATTTATATAAACTATCAAAACAGAAAAATGTTATGTCTTCTATAGAATAAAGAACAGCTTACACCAAAATGGTTTTCTTAAAATACGACCTTAAAGAGTTGAAAACTGAGTAATTTGGCTACTGTCTCTACTTCTCCAGGCACCTCCTGATTTGCAGGGTGGCAGCTATGTGACAACCTGCTCAAGTCCCGCCTTGCCATTTCCTAGCTACGTGATCATGGGTACAGCCACCTCTGAGCTCTATTTAACCCATTTTACCACGTCTTAGTTGGGCTTCCCAAAAGCAGAACTTGACAAGGGGATATATGTGCAGGCAATTTATTATAGAAGTGTTCCCAGTAAGGGAATGGGGGAAGCAGGACATGGAGGGCAAAGCCAACAAGCCAGAATGCTATTTTTAAAAAGTTTCACATGACACGAGAACCTTCGGAAATGAGGACCCAAAGAAACAGGAAAAAAACTATTTTTATGGATGGTTGTCCAGAAGTTTGATGGGAGAATAAAAGGATATGATCTGATGGTAAAACTGGAGGGAACTTAAAAAAACATCAAGAATGCTATCTAAGGCAGAGTCCTAGCCTTAGCAGGACCTTCCAGAGAGCTCCAAAGTTAAATCCTGTCTTCAAGTTTGTCCCTGACTCAAGCAACAGAACTGGGCTTTTATATTCCCAAATCACTCAATCAGAGGAGTGGGGAGCATTTTGTAAACTTCTAGGCCCATTTGGGGTCCTTAGAAGCCGAAGCACACACAAGCAAGGGGAGGGGCGCATGGAAATGGCAGTGGGAGTCCAGGGGCGTCTGGGCAGAGTATCTGCGAGGACCAAATGGCACAGATAAATATTTCATTGCACAGAGGAACCATGCACACCAACATTACTCCAGGCTTCAGGTGAAGCTGAGCTTCATTTCCCAAATGTTTTACTTTTCATGGTTAGTCCTTAGAAGGTAAACTGTGAACCAGCTGGTTCCTGATACTCTTTCTACTGAATACAATACACTTCGAAGGAATTTTGCCAGTGACTCCTTTGTGCATGGTGTTACAGTGTAGGGCAGAATAAAACATCATTCCATATGAGAAACACTAATGGGACAAAAACGACCTCTTTTTGAAGTATGCCATGACACACAGGAGTTTTTTAAAGAAATTGGAACAAGAAATAGATCAAGATGTAAGTTTCTTATACTGTACAAAAGTTTACCTGCACAGAGCCCTAAGGGACTGATTCCACAGAAAGATCAGGAAAACACTATGCCAAGCTCTTGATCATAAGAGCAACCAGTTAGCATTTGTGGAAATATTTTAAAAATTATGAAATTGAAATCCTGAATTGCTAGGCTAGGAACAAGGGCTACAACTTCTAATCAATACATTTTTTTATGGGATTTGCCCTTCAAACATTACCACAGTGCTGAGTCTCATGTCTCTGAAAATATTAGACCAATTAGAGGTTTATGCATGCTCATTGTAAAGGCATTAAAAAACAATGTTATGGCTACATAAAAATATCCATAATCGGCCGGGCGCTGTGGCTCACGCCTGTAATCCTAGCTCTTGGGAGGCCGAGGCGGGCGGATTGCTCAAGGTCAGGAGTTCAAAACCAGCCTGAGCAAGAGCGAGACCCCGTCTCTACTATAAATAGAAAGAAATTAATTGGCCAACTGATATATATATATAAAATTAGCCGGGCATGGTGGCGCATGCCTGTAGTCCCAGCTACCCGGGAGGCTGAGACAGAAGGATCACTCGAGCCCAGGAGTTTGAGGTTGCTGTGAGCTAGGCTGACGCCACGGCACTCACTCTAGCCTGGGCAACAAAGCGAGACTCTGTCTCAAAAAAAAAAAAAAAAAATATCCATAATCTTAATACAGAGATAACTTCTATAAACACATTTAAGTATATGTTTTTCTTTTACTCATTTTAACAAAAATGTCTTACGGAATTAGTATTTTTCAACCTATTAAATTATACAATAAATGTTTTAATGGAAATAAAATGTTTCCAAGGAGAGTTAATGGTAACATTCAATAACTTGGTTACAGTTGCTTTTGAATATATTGTTTTAGTCAGGTCTATCAGTTGTATGTGAAGTGCGGAAAATATATACCATATGCTCCTTACTTCTCATTAAATATGTATTCAATTGTCACTTCCAGTGAAGCAAAGACCACTAAAAATCTACTTCTCCATAAAACAACAAAAAAAAGTGGCAGAAATGATCAGATTCAACTTTTTCAAAACTCTGGAAATTAATCTAAGGCTTGCAACAATTCCAGGAGCATTTACTCAAGAAAAATGGTTGGCATCTCAGTAAGAACAATGAGCTTTGTGACACTTTAACTTGCTCTATTCTTATTCCCCTCTCCCCGGTCCATAGTAGCCATGAAAACCCACAGCCTAGCTGAACCTGGAGGGAACAAATTGGTTTGGAGACCAGGCACAGTCTCTCACTCTCCCCCCTCATCCTCTATGCTGGGCAGCTGGAGTTGGAGGAGGAGCCATGTGGCCCCCCCTTTTAGCCACCAAGTTCAGGTCATACCTGAAGCCAGCCCAGTGTCACCCACAGCCCGTAGTGATTGCTGCATGACTACCTCTGATGTTTACTCAAAGCCCAAGGGCTCTTTATCCAGTAGGTCGTGAATCCTGCCAGGACTGGGTCCTCCTCTTAAAGACAGCATGTTTCCCTCTGGCCCAGGGTGTGTCCAGAAATGCTGTCTGGGAAAAGGCCCAGACGGAGAGGAATCAGGAGTTTGCTTTGTACTTTATTTTACTGTGGATGAGCTGGTACCCAAGTTGGTAAAACAAACACTTCTGAATTCTTCCCTTTCCTTTCCCCAAGTGGAAGAAGACCCTGTGAGCTGTACTGCCTGGAGTATAGCTGGATGCCACAGCCGGTGTCTCACTGGGTCACATGCACCCCAAGTCCACGGGCTCCTAGCCAGTGCCGCTGTGGGAATTGCCCAAGGATGGCAGCCTTGGTGGCCTAACTGGTTTACTTACGAATTTGATCCAGGCCCAAGGCTGCTTTTTGTCAGCAAGTGATGGGGTTAGCTGGAATTTGGATTTCAGGGCAAAGAACTTCCCTCTGACTGGACTGGTCTAAATGCTCCCTCTGAGGGCACTGCATAATTTTGCCCTGTGCTGTGCTCCCCTGTGCCGGGATACCCCTGAGTTTCTATGCAAAGTCCCACGATCACTTCACTGTCCCTCCCCTGGGCACCCAGATTCTCTCTCCACTCAGCACTGATCCAGCACTGCCCGGGGGCATGGGAGAGGATGACATAGGCAACAAGATTGTCTTTTCTGCCCTCTTCAGTGCCTCTTCTCTTGTTGTTATGTTAAAACCAGGTAGTTGATCACTCACCTGATTTTTGGTTCTTTGAAGGTGCTTGGATAGTTGTTGAATTTGGTGTTTATACAGGTGACAATCACTGGAGGTTTCATTTCTATTCAGCCATCTTGCTCCACCCCCTCTCCTCAATATACTACTTTTGAATTCACATTGTATTAATGAAACCACTGCATGCTAAATACAGAGACTACTTTTTCCTCCTGCACCAAAGGTTAATGTTGAGTAGTCTGTAAGTTGCTGTCAGAAAATGTGGGTTCACTCCCTGCCACTCCTGCTCCCTGGTTCTATTACTTTAGACAAGTCACCTGGATTCACCTTCATTCTAGTTATACAGCCACAGAGTACAAATAAGAGATACAGATTTTACCACCAACTTCTACTGAGTATTTAAGGATCAAAAAATTCCAATCTTACTCAAACTGTTCTAAAACTTGATAAGGATAATATGAGAAGGGATATTTATAGATCAATCTCATTCATGGGCATAGATATAAAAATGAAAAACAAGATACTACCATAGTCACCTCTACATCAAATATTCTCAGGTGTTTCTTCTGAATTCCCCTAGTGAATTCTACCTCTGTTATAACTTACTGTCCAATTTAGCTCATTGCCATCTTCTTCAAAGAAAGAACATAAATTCCAATTTACCAATGTGTAAGTTTCAGTTACATGTCTGTTGGACAGCTCCATGGCCGGAAAACTGGGAAAGATGCCTTCTTTATAGTGTTTCTAGACTTTAGGAGATGTAAGGACTAAAAAAGATTTAAGTGTGCTTGAAAAATCATACTATATATATCAAATGTTCTCCTCTCTTAATGTGCTATGAACTCTTCACGGCCAAATCAAGGTTCCCGTTGGTCGGTATACCTATCCTGTAAGTACCAAACTCAAGTGTTATAAAGTCAGCAAGTTCTTCCTCTTTGGCCTTGGCTGCATCTACTTGCACTGACCGTACACATGGAGCCACTGCAAGGTAACATCTGGGGATCAGTTTATTATTTGAAATACACATAGCTCTTACCTCTTTCTGAATCCCATATTCAGTGACAGGATAATTAAACACATATCCCTTCTCAGTTATGTCAGTTACAAGACAACCAGTTCCCAGAGACATTTCACCAGAATGCCAGAAACAATCTTGACCAAGTAGAGTTGGTTCAGCCACGGCCCAGAACACTGTTGAAATAACCAAAGATAAAGACTCAGATGGCAATTTTATGCTAGAGGACATTGCAAGTTTGAACATCACCTTTTTCCCCCCATGCCATAAATATACACAATTTTACTTGTCATTTAAAACTAACACAATACAGAAACACAATTTCTTCCCCCACAGAGTGACCATGGAGCCTTAACTTGGATGGCGATGTTCCCCAGCTAGCACGCTGGAAATGAAAAGGTCGGGGGAAGAGTGAGTGCCAACCCGGGGTCAGCCCATGGGTCTTGGACCAAATATTCAGAGTAGATAAAAAGTGAAGGGTGGTGACAGCGAGGTCCCGCACTTGTAGAAGAGCCAGAGAACCCTGAGCTTCCAGGCAACACCCTGGCAGGGAACCCAAGAGATGGAGAGCTCAGGGACACAGAGCTTACTGAACATAGCCTTTTATTTAAAAAAAAAAAAAAAAATACCCCATCACAGCCTTCAGAGATGTGATGTGATCATTTAAATTGAATTGTAACAATTGTGAATGAAGCATATTTTATCTGATCAGTCCCACGCAGGCCTATCTAGGGACAACCTCTGTCCCTTCCCAGCACTGTTTCCTTAGAAACTACAGCACTAAGTTAAACGTGGGGTTTTGTCTCTGCTTCACTTCCTGTGTGGGGCTGCTCCTGGACTGGAGGAGACTCAAGCTGGCGCGCTGGCCTTGGATCTGCACGTAATTAGGACAGTGTAAGTGACTCGTGGAATACTGAATCTGCACCTTCTGTGGCTTCTGGCTCGCATCCCTGGCAGCCACATACACCCCACGCAGGTGGAAGGGACAAGAGAAACTGTATCCTTGAGCAGCTGCTGGACCTGCCGATAAGGTAAAGACCTGCACCTGCTGTGCTCCGCCCCGTATCCTTCCATAAAGCAAAAGGAAGATAGTCTTAGATTAAAACCTACTCACGTCTGGCACAACTGGCCACTCAAATCATTTTCCACAGTTGCCATGCTACAGTGGCATTTTCTCACTTTGCCCCACTAATTCTACCACCAGAAATATATCCAAAGGAAGTTTTTAGGCAAATATGCAAAGGCATGTCCTGCAAATGAAGCTATCCATCATGATAAGGAAATTATTATTTTCGTGATAAGGAAATACTAGAAATGACAAAATGTTACATTTAGTTTCTATGTCATATTTCTAGCCAGTAACTTTTAAAAAAAAAATGTGTAGTTTGAGTAAGATTACTATAAAATAAGCCGCAGGTAGGACACATGGACAAAGTAAGTGAAGTGCAAATAAAACAACAGATATTAACAACTTTATTACTTAGGGAGAATAAGAAGTGAGAAGAGGAAGAACCAAGGGCTTTCTTTCTACAGCCTGGTTTAGAACTAGCCCACAATCACTTAGGAGGTGCCAGGGGATACTGAGGCAGGTGGCCGGATTATGAGCAGGAGATGAGGAGTAGGACATGGAAGAGCAAGTTGAAACCTTAAATAGAGAAATATCTTTCCACAGGTAGGGTGAATGGCGTGGAGAGCTACACAATAGAAAACACCTACTACATTTAGAAGAAAGCATAAAAAAATAGCTTTTTCCCAAGCATAAGGATAAACTTAGATAAATCACTTGCTTTGGGTGAAGGTGAAGGGCAAAAGAGAGAAAACAACATGATAGCAAAAGTCAAAAAAATAAGTTGGCAAATCACATTTACTCAAAATAGCAAACAATAAAAGGCCCAGTGACCTCTAAGAAATTACACCTTGAAACAGCAAAACACGAGAATTGCCCTCGTACCTGACTCTTGCTCAGAAAAAGCCAAAATCACACACAAAAAGAAAGATGACTGTAACCCCACAAAATCCTTCATGGTGTCAGCTTCCAACTGATGGTCGATGAAAAACAAAGGAAATTAAAAGTGGCTGCCTCGCTTTGGGTAATTTTATACCCAATGCCCTACCCCCAGCTGACTGCATTTACAAATAACTTTTTGCCAATTGCTTGTATTTTCCAGGAATGTATTGTGTTTTTGTTGATCTAAATTGCTTGATGCTTGGAAAATCTGGAAAGTATAAAGGACAAAATAAAAACTTTGTAAAAGCCATCATTTCTATATTCAGAGAACGATTTCTTCCTACCTGCTGAAACTTGACATTCTCCTGATCAATTCAGTGCCAAAATCAGAGTGCGAATAAAGTGCTATTTAGCAAGTCTTTGATTTCTCCAGGCGGTCCAAAATTCCTAGAAGGACAGAACATTCAGGGAGTGTCAACACAGTTATTGAATTGCTGGGGAATGATATTCAGGAGGTTGTTTAAACCGGTGATTTTCAAACTTCAGCAGCATCAGAATCACCTGCAGGACTTGTGAAAACACAGATCGCAGGGCCATGCCCCTGAGATGATTATTCAGGGCTGGGGGTGGGAGGGCCAAGAATTTACATTTCTGAAAGTTTCCAGATGCTGCTGGTGCTGCTGGCCCCAGTACCATACTTTAAGAACTGCTGATTCAGACACTGTCACTTCAGAGAGTACCTATTTCATTGACTCCCAAACCTAAATTTTCAAAATTGTCTGGAAAACTATTTAAAAAAACAGATGTCCTAGCCCCAGTCCAGTCCAGAGAGATCTGTTGCAGCTGGAAGGATAAGAGTGCTAAGAGTGCATATGAGTCACTGCAGGGTCTTGTCGAAATGCAAATTCCATGAGTTAACTCAGTGGGGCAGGGCCCAGGAACCTGCATTTTTAATAATTGCCCCAAGGTGATTCCTGAAGGCTCATACTTTGAGAAACCCTGAGCAGACGCCCTCAGGATTGCTGATAGGGGAAAGAGGGAGGCAATTCTCCTCCAATTCTCCTTCAGTTAGTTTCATTTCACTCTCATCTGTTTTATATCAAACACTTTTGGGTTTTTGGTTTTGTTGAAAACCACCAACACTATAAATCTCAGCATCCTTTGATATAAAGTGTATGATCATGATTTTAAATGAGAAATCAGATATGCCTGGGGCTACTTATTAAATGGCATCTTTGCTGGATTAATAAGAAATAAAACAACGAATCCAAATCACATTCCTCATCATATATTCTCCTGAGATTTCCAATATGTGTTAAAATATAAACTTTGCAAAATATTTATCTGTACTATTAGTTTTTTGAGGATCTGGAATGAACTAAAAGAAAACAGGGACCATCCCTCCAACTAGCATAACATTGTACCAAGTTCCAGAATCAATAGTTTGACCGAAGTCTTTCCATAAGAAGGAAAAAACCTTCATGCCTCAATGTTTACATTTAGTGAGTCAAGCAAACAACTAGCATTAGGTAACTCTCACTTATCAGTATGGAGAGAGGTAAGGAGTGTAGATATCTCAAAGCAGATCTGCTTAATCAGATAAAGAATTGCTGGGGAGATGATTCTAACATACTTAACAATGGGGCCATTTAGACTTTAACTCCAGATACTTAAATCCCCAACTCACTCTCAAACTCAGTGGAAAACACCTGGGTCATTACTTTATTTTTATTTATTTATTTATTTTGAGACAGAGTCTCACTCTGTTGCCTGGGTAAGTGCCGCCATGGCATCAGCCTAGCTCACAGCAACGTTAAACTCCTGGGCTCAAGCAATCCTCCTGCCTCAGCCTCCTGAGTAGCTGGGACTACTGGATGCACCACGACGCTGAGCTAATTCTTTTTTTCTATTTTTGGTAGAGATGGGGTCTCGCTCTTGCTCAGGCTGGTCTTGAACTCCTGAGCTCTAGCTATCCTCCTGCCTCAGGCTCCCAGAGTACTAGCATTACAGGTGTGAGCCACTGTACCCGGCCTCCATCAGTTACTTTTTTTTTCCAGTTTGTTCCAGTATAAATTTCTAATATTTATCCAATGAGATTATCTACCTATACACATTATTAATTTATCACTTGGCTTAATGTTGTGAGGTTCCTTTCCACAAATATCTAACAACCTCTTATGTAATAGGCATGGTGCCTGGTGCAGGGTGGGACACAACAGTGAACAAGGAAGACTTATCTTGCCTTTGAGGAACTCACAGACTGGCAGGGAGACACACATTAAACATACACAGTTAAGAAATAATGCTTCAAAAAAGTAACTGCAATTCTCATAAGTGCTACAAAGGGAAGTACAGAGTATCAAGAGAGTGGCTAACAGAGGGGATAAGCAGGTCTGAGAGTGCAAAGAGAGCATCTCTCAGGAAGTAGCATATAAGCCGAAAGAGGGCAGGAAGCCCCATCATCTGACAGCAATAATACAGGAGAGGAAAACCACATGTGCAAAAGCAGGAAGGAACTTGGCATATTAGAAGAACTGAAAAACTGAGGCTGTAGCACAATGTACAAGACGGTGAGATAACATTTGAGAGGTAGAAAAGGGCCAGAAGATACAGGTTCTTAGAGATCACATTTAAAGGCTGGAGTATTATTCAAAACACAACGGAGGACTTCAAGGGTTTAACCAAGAATGAGGATTTTAAATTAAAAAAAAAAAAAAACATCAGCGTGATAACGACATATCTGTGTTGCAAAGAAAATTCAAAATTACCATATTCATAGATGAAAAGCCTTAAGAGCAATGTAATTCAAACTGTGTCCCTTGAGAATTCCTTTTCTTTAAATGTGGTCTATGTATGGACTGAGTTTGAGAAATGCTGCTCTAGGCGTTGGGTGGAGAATGGCTCGGAGAGGGGTGCGAGTGAATGCTGATACACAAATTGTCAAGTTATTTTGGTGATGCTGGAAATTATGGTAATCTCGACCACAGTAGAAGTAAAGGCAGGGAGAAGCAGACCGGTTCTAGAAGGTGAAATATATGCCACTGCTGATTGATTAGATAAAAGATCAAGGGAGACAGAGGTATGAGGCATTATATGCACCAGGGACTATTCTAAGAACCCTCCATGTATTAACTCATTGACTCCTCACCAAAACCTAAGCATTAAGAACTATTACTTTCCACATTTTACTGAGACTTAGAGAAGTTAAGGGGGCAAGGTGCGGTGGCTCACGCCTGTAATCCTAGCACTCTGGGAGGCTGAGGCGGGCGGATTCCTCAAGGTCAGGAGTTTGAACCAACCTGAGCAAGAGCGAGACCCTGTCTCTACTATCAATAAAAAGAAATTAATTGGCCAACTAATATATATAGAAAAAATCAGCCGAGCATGGTGGCACATGCCTGTAGTCCCAGCTACTCAGGAGGCTGAGGCAGTAGGATTATTTGAGCCCAGGAGTTTGAGGTTGCTGTGAGCTAGGCTGATGCCACGGCACTCACTCTAGCCAGGGCAACAAAGTGAGACTCTATCTAAAAAAAAAAAAAAAAAAAAAAAAAGAGAAGTTAAGGGACTTACCTAAGGTCGCACAGGTGTTACAATGGCAAAGATGGCAGCAGTGGCAAGTCAGTCTACAGTAGAAGACTAAGAATTCAAGTTTGAATATGCCGACTTTGAAATTGCTGAGACATTCAAGTAAAAGTGCAGGGAATGCACTTGTCTATAAGTTGGAACTGAGAAGAGAAGCTAAGACCAAAGTAAAAATTGGAGACATAATGTATTTGAAGGCTTGGACATGGATAAAGAGGGTATGTAACGTGAGAAATAATATTTTAGTATAAAGCCCTAGGATTGTATAACATTTAAAGTTTCAAAAAAGATTGGTAGTGAGTATAAAAAAGGAGTATAAAAGAAAAACTGGGAGAAAAATTAGGGGAGGATGATGGTGTTGTCACAGAAGACAAGGGGAAAATGTGTCTCACAATAAAAGGAAGAATCAACTGGATTCAGTGATTTTAAGAATTCAGGTAGAAAATACAACCCACAGAATGAGAGAATATTTGCAAATCATATATCTGATAAGGAGCACATATAAGGAATATATAAGGAACTCTTACAGCTCGCTAATAAAATGACAAATGGGAACCCAGTTAAAACGAGGGGAGCTAAACTATGGGTATGCATGGTCATACAGAGTGGAAAACAGACATTGAAGACTCCAAATGCAGGAGGGTAGGAGGGGATAAGGGATAAAAAACTACTTATTGGTACAATGTATACCATTCAGGTGATGGATATACTCAAAGCCCAGACCTCACCAATATATAATATATCCATGTAACAGAATTGCACTTTTACCCCCTATATATATGGAAATTTTTTGCAAAACACTATGCCAAAGATTCTCCCATGTGCCAGGCTCCCCAATCCTGCTTGCTGGGATTTCAGATTTACAACTTCTACTTTCATTTTTATATGTTGTATGTGCTTTCCTGATCAAATCTAATCTCTCAGGAGACATAAATAAATCATAAAGTGAAATAAAAACAAGAAACATTATTGAAAATAGTTACTCACCTAATATATGTTCATTGGGCTGAAAGCAAGTAATAAATGTGAAAGGTCTAGGACAAGAAACAACAAAAAAAATTATTTCCTCATTCTCTCTAACCATACCTTTTAAGTCTTCTTCCTGATTTATCACATTTCATGGACAAATACACTTGGCCACACCTTCTGACATTGCTCAATACTTGCTTAATTGAAAAAGGCTGAGGCAAATCAAAGGAAGGGCTCTCATTGCCTTCTCCCCATCACCCGATAAATAGCCAACCAAGCCCTCAACACTCCTGAACACTGTTGGAGAGATGAGACAACCACACTGGCTGCCCTTGGTGGGGCTCTTGCTGTTTTCTCTTATTTCAAGCCAAGTATGCACGATCTGTGGTAAGTACACTTTGAGCTAAAATTACTCTAGTGTGATAGTCTACTGAAGGCTGTTGGCAGCAGACACTGTGTAGAATTGCTTGAGAAAAGATCCTATTCTAATTCCATATGTGACTTGACCCCATTAGTGACAGAAAGGGTGGCAGGAGCTGGTGAGGAAAGTGCCACCACAATGTAGGATGTTTCAAGAGGAATCATAGAGTGAGCTTGTTAACTTGCCTACCTGCTCTTTCTAGGTTCAGATCCTTTCTGGCACAGCATCCCTACCAGGTAACTGTCTACCCTTGTTAATTTCCAATGACAGACAATTCATGATCCCAGAGATTTTTCAAGATTGTGGAAAATGATCTTTTGGTTTTGATATGTAGCTGATTTTCCTGGAGTTCAACCCATGATTGGCTTAATCACTTGTAACTACACAGCAAAAATAATAATCCCTTTCAAATAATGAGGACTACATTTTTGTCATTAGTTTAGATGTTCCACACTGCATACCTCCCTTCCTTCAACTTTTCCCCCAGAAGACATGGGCAAAAGGCTCATCCATCTCTCCTCTGGGTGTTGGCTCCAGAGATTGTTTGGTTCTATTAAAGAATAATAAAGTAGGAGAAATGAAAACTGGGTTCAGGTCTAGTTTAAGCTCTTAGGAGTTGAATGACCCAATGTTTCTGAATCTCTTTAGTTTCATCCATAAATGGAGGATAATGAAGGGAGGGTATTGAAGCAAAGATCTCCTGAAGTGTGATGTAGCTCTCTGGTGCATGACTTCCCATATGTGAGACTTTACTCTGGAATTGAGTTTTAAACCAGTCCAAAGATGCCTGGCTACAGCTTCCTCGTGCTCTATAGCCAATAAGAAGAGATTGGAAAACAAATTTTTGTTCATATAGGGTAAAACACAGAATCTTCCAACTATGATTTTTCTTCCTGGCCTGACATTTCCCCTGTTGGATCCTAAGAATAGAGGATCTCTATGGAGACTTTGAAGTTCAATTCATTGTACAAAGTAATTAAATTTATCTTTAGCAGGCAAAGAGGCTGATTTGGGTTGTTGATCAGGAACTAAAAAGCCTGTTTCAGTGCCAGAAAATCTGCTGAAATGGGTGCTTCCGTAAAATCTCAGAGAGACAACTCACAATTGTCCCATTGTGCTTGCAACAAACCATGACCTTCCTATAATCACTCCATTCAGAACTTCTTGACTCTTTAAAGTGAAGAAAAAATGGCCAAGGGAAATCACATTTTCTATATTCTCAAGTCTAGTGATAAAAACTCCAGTTGAGGCCGGGCGCGGTGGCTCACGCCTCTAATCCTAGCTCTTGGGAGGCCGAGGCGGGCGGATTGCTCAAGGTCAGGAGTTCAAAACCAGCCTGAGCAAGAGCGAGACCCCGTCTCTACTATAAATAGAAAGAAATTAATTGGCCAACTAATATATATATAAAAAATTAGCCGGGCATGGTGGCTCATGCCTGTAGTCCCAGCTACTCGGGAGGCTGAGGCAGAAGGATCACTCGAGCCCAGGAGTTTGAGGTTGCTGTGAGCTAGGCTGACGCCACGGCACTCACTCTAGCCTGGGCAACAAAGCGAGACTCTGTCTCAAAAAAAAAAAAAAAAAAAAAACTCCAGTTGACTATAAGTAATTATAAATATATATATATGGGATTTTACAGTTTATTAAATGGTTTCTTATCCAGTATCTCTAAGGCAGGTGTTAATAGCCACAATTTTAAAATGAGGAAACTGAGGGTTAGAAAAGTTACATAACTTATTTATAGTCATAAGTTAAGGAGTCCAGCTAAGGTGTGACTGAATCCAAGGTTCATATTCTTTTTACTCTCCCACTGACCCAGGAGACAATCTGGAAATGAGTAGGATTTTGGGCTACTACTCAAGATTCTGAGAAAATCGTGTTGAGAAATTGTACTATGTTTCAAGTGATAACTAACCCTTCTTATTTTCTGCTAGTTCTTTGGGGGCTCTGTATTCTCTTTTACTTCCATGTGACTTCCCTCAATCCTTGGAGTCTGGACATGTAGGCTAAAACTGGAGGGTTTTCCAAAGGGTCTACAATGCTGAATAATATTCTTAATGTCTGGCCAGCTGGACAATTAAACAATGAAGTGTTGGGGTCAATCACCAATGTAACATAGGATTTTTGCCTGCATTTCCTCAGTATTAACCCAATTGGTTCACAAGAAGATAGAGAAGGGAAGAACTGAATTCAGGAAGTAGAAGGTACTTATGACAGAGTCAGTAGACGTGTGTTCTAGTTTCTGCTAAGCCTCCAATTAGAGAGCTTTCTTTAAGGACATTCTCTCTGTAGGCTTCATATACAAAATTAGGGAATGGTACTCTATCTCCCAGGCAGGACTGATATCCTACCAGTACACAAAGGTAAGGCTGTAACAGTTGTTAACATTTTCATGCTGGTTGTTAAAAGAGTAATGTCTGGCATGGGGGGGCTCCAGACTTGCCTTCGTATTATTCCACCAACATGGTCAGTGGCCACTGGATTGGTCTAGATCTGCGCCATGCCTGTTATTAAATATTTTAATCTAACCTCTGCTCCAAGTCTTAATATTTTCTGAGTATGTGTTTCTTATTTCCTTCCTCCTCTGCCTCAGAGGTAAGTAAAGAAGACTACTTCCGCCTAAAGCCTCTGTTGAACACAATAGTCAAATCAAAATATACCGGGGCAACCAAAGCTGCCAATGTCCTGTTGTCCGTCACAGTTGTGGGGATCCAGAACCAAACCCTAGAGCAACGGCTGCTCCAACGAGTCCGAGACGCTGGGGAACGGAAAGGTGAGTGCCTGTATTCTCAGGAAGTGAGAATACAGGTGAGTATACAGGTGAGTGCCTGTATTCTCAGGAAGATTTAGGAAAAGATCTACCTTTCTAAAAGATTATCTCCAGCTAATCCTAAAAATTATGTGTTCAAAGTATCCCTGCTACGTCTATTCTAGCTGTATAAAACTTGAGGTGGGAGAAAGGTTTCTCTAGAGATAGGTCTTGCTTTTTTGGTCCTAAAAACCATTTTCCTTCAGGAAGCCACCAAGAAAAGCTCTGGACTCTTATCCATTAATACTGTTATATAAGCTAGCTAGCTGAGTTTGCTACCACAGAGATATGGACCACAACTAAGAAAGCTGACCATAGAGAGGAAACCATGGAGGAGTAAAAATTTGGACTAGGTTTGAGTCTATAGTCAGCCTTGAACTAGTCATGTCAATACTGAGCCTCAGTTCTCTAATTAATATTAGGGGGGAAATGAAGCCACCTTTGCCTGCCTCATTACATTATTGTAAAAATTATGAGAAGCCTCAGAGTTTTGATATTTTATAAGGCAAAACATAAAAATTAATTATTACTATCCTGGTAAGCTGGTATCACACAGAGAAAAAAAATCCCAATGTCTTGTTATTTATCTATTTACCTTCTTTTTTCATTTTTATAACAATTTTGTAATTCCAAAAAGATTCCATGATTTCATGGAAAAGACTAAGATCTAGCTTGCATTTATGCAGTCCTGCTATAAAAGGCTCTGCTTTAGGGACAAAGGGGGAAGAGAAGAATAAAATATTAGTATAGTTATGTTCCACATAATGATGGATTGTGTAGATGATGGAAGTCCCATTAGGTTATAATACTATGTTTTTACTTTCTATTTTTGGATATATTTAGATACAAATATTTACCATTATGTAATGATGGCCTACAATATTTGGTGTAATAGCACACTGTACCAGTTCATATGACTGTGTAGAGTGGAATAGAATAAAGACATGATAGGCAACATAAATCACAAGGAAGACAGGAAGCAAAAAAAAAAATCATAAGCATGTACCTTGTTAAGCTCGAATACTTTTATTTTCAGTGACAAATTTAACCTCTGGACAGCTTGCCTTGATTACAATGGCTTTGGGAGCATGTCATAGCCATGATGAAAACTTTATACATGATCATCACCTAATCAGCCAGCTAGAAAATAAATTCCAAGCAGAAATTGAAAATATGGGTAAGAATCAAATGTTTAGAGATCATAGACAACCTTGTCTTCTCTTCCATTGATTCAGAACTGCATGATGTTTCCCTCCACTCTTTTCTTCTCCTCTCCATCTATTTATCCCACTATGTCTTGCAGGTCATTCTCCTTCTTCCTTATTTCAGCAAATACCTTGAATTTTCTTTTTAAATATGTTCAACTGATCATTGAGCCTGTGTCAAGTGCTACTTTACAGATGATAGCAGGCACACACACACACACACACACAAACACACACTCACTTCATGTTCTCTAGTCCTCCAGGAGCTTGGCTTTTAGACAAATAATGAATTATATCAGAAATAGCTACACAGTACAGGACACTGTGCCATAAGTACCAAAGCATCTAATACCATCTTAAGAGATAAAGATGGCCAAAGTACTTTATCACTAGAAAAAACAGGTTGACCATGGTGGCCACTAATAAGGTGCATTGATTTATTTCAACATCCACCCAATATTTATCCTTTTATTCATTAAGTCCCTCTGATCCCATCATCCTTTGAGATGGCCTCCAATCCACACTTCTACTTATGTTTCCAACACCTTCCTGTCGAAAGTGCAAGAGGCTTGGAGGTGGGAAACCTGTGTTCTGATCCTAGCTCTGTACTCACCTGAATATTTGGATAGAATCTTAACCCTTTTATGGCTGGGTCCCCTCTGTTATAAAATGAAAGGAGTCGAGTGGAGTTTAGTGGCCCTTAAAAATCTTTAAATTCCTCAGGTTTGCTGACTCTGTGGGTGATCTCCCCCTTCTATTACTCGCCTTTCCTTAGATGTAGAGAAATGGAAATAACCTAGGCAGAAATAAATCAAAAATGTATTACTCCTGTACCACCTCCCTGAGTAAGGTTTGTCTTTTCCCTCTGCCAGAAACACATGATGGCAATCCATTGACTAACTACTACCAGCTCAGCCTGGACGTATTGGCCTTGTGTCTGTTCAATGGAAGCTACTCAGCCACCAAAGTTGCTGAAATCTTCTCTCCTGAAAATAAAAATTTTTATTTCGGTGGCCAGTTCTCAGTAGGTGAGTCACTAAATCCAATTCTCTTGGTACAGAGGACATGGTCATAAGCAAGTCTTACCCTGTGGGTCTTTCTACCAGTAAGTAATTGGATCTGTTTTCCTCTTCTCTTCACCCTAAGTCTCCTCAGAAGAAATTTTTCTTTTGGAGAAGAATGGATAATGGGTGGCCACTAATCCTCTTTCTAGATGTGTGGTATAATAGCAAGACCTAGCTCCTACCCCAGCTCTTCTTTGAGTTATGTAACCAATGGATGTTAACTCTAGATCCTAATTTGTAAAATGAGGATAGAGGATGAGAATATTCATATAAAACATCTTAGGAAGTATAAGCTGTAGAGAAAAGAAATGTAGTGGAATTCGTTCATCTTAACCCGGCCTCTTTCTCTAATTTATTGGGACAATTTGAATGTGTGGATTGACTTGAAAAATACAACTTCTCCAGTGACAAAGTCTGATATTTTAATCAATAAGATATGGACTCATCTTGGAGAAGAACCAGAAATTTTTCACTGAGTCAGCTTAAACATCCAAAAAGAAGTCCCTAGACAACTCAGCTCCTATGACTTCAAATGCACAAGCTCAACTTTCTCCAAGAAGTTACAAGCAAACCACCATTCAGTATTTCTAGATAGTAAGGAGAAAGTGAGGTTTCTCATACTCCTTTTTCTAGGAGAGAGGGAAGGTTCCATGCTAAACGACACAGGAGAAATCAAGTATCAAGCCAGAAAAAGAGCTCTTATGGCCCTCAAAGGATGTTTACTGGGTAAAAATTCTGTCAAGTACTATTTTCTAATCAGTCTTCTAAGGGAACTCTTAACATCCTTGCAAAGACATATTTTGTTTGGTGCATCATCCCAGGTTTTCTCAATTCCTTTGCCAATACGGCTGAAAGATGGAGAAAGATGGGAGAAATTAGGATGTAAAAACGGAAGACTGTCCCTGTGCGTGCACCTACAAATCCATAGGTGTTTTTATGACCCAGGTATGAGGTATTAAGTATGAGGAACCTGGCAACTCAACATTGGGTGGGAATTTTGAAATATTTGCGTGGTTAGTTCTGGAGCAATGATTGTTGTATCTTGAAATCCTTCTCTCCCATCATCAATGAGCATGACCAACCATCCCAGTTTCTCCAGATCTGTCCTGCTTTCAGCACTAAAGCCTTTCAGCCCAGGACAAACTCGAGTGGTTGGTCACCCTGCCTACAACATTCTGTGTCCTGACAGATACTGGTGCGTTGGCTATCCTGGCCCTGACCTGCGTGAAAAGGAATCTAACGAACGGGAAGATCAGAGCAGGTGGAAAGGATTTAGAGAGGATCAGTAATCACACAAAGGCACTGGTAAACAAGATTCTCCTTGAGAGAAAAGAAGATGGTCTCCTTGGAAATGCATTCAGTACAGGAAACGCTATGCAGGTAAGTCAGAGGGCGAAGCAGGAGGCAGAGGGGCGTCATGGAGGAAAGCGGTCTCTCTACCCTTTCTTATTGGCCTCCTGAGACCTTCCTATCCATTCTGTGTTTCCTATGCCAACTGTGATTTTGTTCAACTGATTCCCCTCCCCTGCCTGAAATGTAGCCTTCTCCCCTTCAACCTTTACCTCTCCATATCCCACGCTCCTAGGAAGCTTTTCCTAATTACAATCTAAGAAATTCTAGAGTCTACTGCAATCTATCTTGTTCTATCACGTGCAATTTTACACTTTGCCATATACAGTAGTCCCCCTTACCTGTGTTTCTCTTTTTTTTTTTTCACTGTTTCAATTACCTACAGTCAACCATGGTCTGAAAATACTAAATGGAAAATTCCAGAAGTAGATAATCAATACATGTTAAATTGTGCTTCATTCTGAGTAGCATAATAAAATCTCACACCTTCCTGCTCCATCCTTCTGGCATGTGAATCATCCCTTTGTCCAGTGGTTTGTCCACACTGTCCACACTCCCTGCCTATTAGTCACTTAGCAGCCATCTTGGCTGTCAGATCAACTGTCACAAAACCCCTTATATTAGTGTGGTGTGCACCGTCTCAGGGATGGACATGCCTGATGCTCTGATTCGGGTGGGGCAAAGGCAATATATGTAAGCTAAACATTTGTACCTCCATAATATGCTGAAATAAAAAATAACCCTTATATTACTTAATAGTGACCCCAAAGCACAAGAGTAGTGATGCTGTAGTATATTGCTATAATTGTTCTATTTTATTATTAGTTTATTGTAGTTAATCTCTTACTGTGCCTAATTTATAAATTAAACTTTATCACAGGTATGTATGTATAGGAAAAAACAGTATATTTAAGGGTCGGTACTATTCATAGTTTCAGGCATCCACTGGGGGTCTTGAACATTCATCTAGGTCTCCTTTTACAATAGTTTGTCAACAATATCTACTGAGTCCCTCCTATATAACAGCTATTTTTCCAGCATTGGGATACAGGGGTGAATATGGCAGAGAAAGTCTGTTGTCATTGAAGCTATTATAGCTTGTGTTATTAAGCAGTTTCCCACCTCCCCACCCAAAGTAGGTT
The DNA here is from genome assembly GCF_040939455.1 of Microcebus murinus. Lineage (NCBI taxonomy): Eukaryota > Metazoa > Chordata > Mammalia > Primates > Cheirogaleidae > Microcebus > Microcebus murinus. The sequence continues at coordinate 15,505,347 of NC_134107.1, forward strand.
ATAAGCTTTTCGACAGCAGGAAATATAGCTGAGTTATCTAAAGTGCCTCTTATGTAGTAAATGTTCAATAAATACTGAATTACTAGATTCTCTCTCTCTCCTCTCTCTCTCTCTCTCTCTCCCTCCTCTCTCCCCTCTCACTCTCTCTCCTCTCTCCCCTCTCTCCCCTCTCTCCCCTCTCTCTCCCCCCTCCCTCTCTCCTCTCTCTCCCCCTCTCTCTCCTCTCTCTCCTCTCTCTCTCTCCTCTCTCCCCCCCTCTCTCCTCTCTCTCCCCTCTCTCCCCTCTCTCCCCCCTCTCTCTCTTCTCTCTCTCTATTCTCTCTCTCCCCTCTTCTCTCTCTCCTCTCTCTCCCCCTCTGTCTCTATTCTCTCTCTGCCCCCCTCCTCTCTCTCTCCTCTCTCCCCCCTCTCTCTCCTCTCTCTCCCCTCTCTCTCTCTCCCCTCTCTCTCTTCTTTCCCCTCCCCTCTCTGTCTCTCAGGCCCTTTTTGTGTCATCAGAGTATTACCAAGAAAGTGAATGGAATTGTCAAGAAACTCTGAACACAGTGCTCAAGGAAATTTCTCAAGGAACATTCGGTATTCCAATTGCCGCAGCCCAGGTCTTCCCTGCTCTGATGGGAAAGACCTACTTAGATGTTAACTCCTGTGTCCCTCGTTCAGGTACAAGTTCTAAACAGCAAACTATTGTGCCTTTCACCATAACATAAAAAGCATGTGAGATTTAGGTGTTCTTGTGGACCCAAAGTAACCAGATAAACCTCTGAAACAGTTCCCAGAGAGAATTCCATTCTTATTATGTCATCAGGGATTATAACCACCTGAGGATTTGTTCTTAACTGAGTGCTAGATGCCATTCTTGGTTCAAACATTGATAAACAAGGTATACTTGATGAAGTGATGTCTACCTCTAAAGGTATATTTTCCGATTGTCAGATACAGAGAGATCTGAGCATATTCCCAACTTAAACAGAGTGCAGAGGATCTGTTTTGTGACTCTGACTTTCCATTGTCCCCAGTGAGTGGTGATGCATCAGGGAAAGAAGACACCTGTGTGGAAGGAATATGGCAATATTCTAAGAAAATCATAGCATGAGCCACTTATTCAAACAAATGATTTTACAACATGTATCTCTGTACATTCCTTGCTCTGCCACTTAAAGTTTTAGGAACCTGGGACAAAATGTTTAACCTCTAAGCTTCAGTTTTGTGATGTACAAAAATGGTAATGATGACAGTATCTAACAAAGGTTCTTGTGGGGACTGAATGAGATAATCCATGTGCCAAGACTAGCACAGTGCCTGACATTTAGTGTGTTTTCAGTTAAGTCTTAAGAAATTTTTTAAAAAGTCTAGATCTTCTGTGAGAAATGGGAGTTGGGACAACTGAATTGCTTAAATAGCTAGGATTTAATCCAGATGCCATCATTCACAAGCCCATGAGGTTTCTGGTTTTAGTTTCTGCTTTAGTTATATGAGAAATCTGCTTCTTAATTGATGATGCTTCCTCTTTGTATCAAGTCCACCTTTCTTCCATAAAGGAAAAACATCCTTGGATAGAGGCTGAATAGGTAGGTGTACAATCTCTGACATAATTTTTATTATTCTGAATATGACTTTTGGCTTTTCTGTCTCCTTCAGGTAACTTCAACATTCCCATTCCTCTGCCTATAACTGTGGCACCTCATAAGCCACCCTCATATATCTCAGTCAATTACTCTGTGAGAATCAATGAAACGTATGACACCAATGTCACCGTGCGACATGGTTCTGTCTTTCTGGATGTAATGGAGCAAGCTCAGAAACAGAACAAGACTATCTTTGGGTATGTCCACATAACCTAAGGTTAAGGGGTTTGTGTCATTCCTAAAGACTCAGTAAGAACACATCTGCAGTGAATCCAAAACACATTTTAAAACGATTCTGGATCAGTGTCTTTGCTAACCACCCCATCTCACAGCAGGAGTTTAAAAAGAGAGCTGAGATATTTTGTCTTCTAGCACGTAATAGTTATTAAATTAATGTTCCTTTAACGGATTAATGAATCCCAGGGCTTTCTCTTATTTCAGCAAAACTCTTTCAATAAATAGAACCTCGTAAGTCAGACGTTTTAGGTTTACAACAGTGATTTCTTAACTATTTTTGAATCACTGACCCCTTTGAAAATCAGATGAATGCAATTAATGCTCGTCCCAGAAAAACAAATATACACACAAAATTGGGCATTTAAATTGGGGGTTTCACAGATGTCCTGAAGCCTCTTCATCCTCCTCTTTCAAGAAACTCTTGGAACCCTAGATTCAGGTTCCCTAGCCTAGGAGGTCAAATATTAAAATTAAGATATCGACTTTGCCTCTGAAAAGTATCATTTAATTGGCTTCTTAAATCTAGTTGACATTTATTGTGTTTAACAACATGCTCTAGAATGCTATGGAGAAAGAATAATTATATATATATATATATATAATATGTATATATACATATTATATATATATATATATATATAATATGTATATTTTAAAGCCTGCCTTCAAGGCCCTCCAGGAAGATATATGACTATGGAATATGAAACAAACACTGACAATGTCACTTTTTAACAAACACAACATGAAATATCAAATTATTCTTTCCTGTTCCACTTTCCCAAGGGAAAACCCACCAACTTATGATACCTCTGGGACTTGAGGTTAACACTTTCTTCTACAGCATTAGTATCTTCACAGTTGCCACCTTAGAGTGGAAAGTTGAAGCTGTTGACCAAAAAGTGTCTAGTATGGCCAGAAGTGGGGCAGAAACCATGGACATCATTTCTATAACTTAGCATGTAGAGTGCCAGCATCAGACTCATCTGCAGTGTTTATAAAACATGCAGATTCCCGGGCCTCAGCCCAGACCTCAAAATCAAAGTATCTGGGCATAGGGCCAGGAAATGTGCATTTTTTTTGGAATCATCAAGTGATTCTTAGATTCGTTACAGTGTGAGACTTGCTCACGTAAATTCTAAGGGCCTGTAACTTGTTCACTGTTCCCCACAGTTTCACCATGGTGGAGAGTGACTGGGGCCCCTACATCACCTCTGTTCAGGGCCTAAAGGCCAGCAGTAATGACAGAACCTACTGGGAACTTCTGAGTGGAGGCAAACCACTGAGCCAAGGTAAGGAAAGACCCACAGAGTGAAATGCCCAAGCGTTCAGGTATGTGAGGGTGTGAGCCTTTGTGGGGGAGGTCCCAAGGGGTTAGGAGGGAAAATATCCATTACTTGGTGATTAAGTGGTCAAATCATTTGAGCCAGTTCTTGTTCTTCCTTTTCAGGAGCTGGTAATTATGTTGTCCATGAAGGAGAAAACTTGCAGGTTCGTTGGAGCAAATACTAATAAGCCCAAACCTTCCTCAGCTGGATAAAAGCCTTTTGCAGTGGAATTCCATGCAGAAATTGGCCTCATGCCTTCCTTTTCACTTATCCTAATTCCAACAGGAGAGTCAGTAACCTTCCCTTCTCTCTCTACATGTTCAATAAAAAGACTAGCAACTACACAAAAAGAGCATGTTCTGAGCGCTTCATTTTTTAAAGGGTTTTAGAAGTTATTAGAGGGAAGACCACCTCAGGAAGAAGTATAAAGAGGTTAGACCACATGTCTAATAAGCGGGGCTCTACTCAATGTTTCCCTACTAACTGTCTAGGTGACCTTGAGCAACCGGGTAAATTGGAGATAAGGGTCTAGATCTAACGTTGCAGCTGCAGAAAGTTTGCAGGGAAACTGAATTCTCTGAGGCCTGCATGCAAAAGAGGAACCCAGTGGTCATACTGACTTCAGACAGGCAGTGGGCAGAGAGAGAAATGTCGCTCAGAAGAAAGGGGGAGATGGGAGGCTTATGCATGCAAAGTCAGCCCTCGGTTCATGAAACAATACCATCTCTTCTTCCCAGCTGTCTCCCTTGGGCCCCACTTGTTCTTCTCCCACATTTATTTTCCTTTTATTTCAGAATAAATCACCCTGATATTCATATCACCAAAATACACATGCAAAAAAAAAAATCACTTCCAACTTCCAGTCTTTATTTCGACAGGATTCACATATAAAAATACAAAGAGCTGAATCACATCTAGGTGGCTGGATGACGCTTTATACCGAGCACCTGAGCCACACACAGACACAGAACCAGAAGTGCCTTTAAGCTAGCAAAGGGCAAAAGGGGCTTCATATGAAGCATAAGTAACCCATTTAAACTAACTCTTGCCCCCCTCCCAAAAAAGAGCCTTCAGGTAGAATTAGTGAAATTGCTTTAGTAACGCCTTCTTCCTTACCCCTCGTGTTTTCTTAATGATCATCTTTGCTCCCGCCATCTGCCAACAGCGCTGCTTCCCTGTGGGAGACTGAACGCTCTTCCTCCATACTGCCTCTGGCATGGGTACTCCACTCTCCCTGGCCTTCATTACCCGGATGTGACTGATGCCCTCACGGAGGGACAGAAATGGATTCTGTCACTTGGGTCGGTGTCTCATTTTGAGAGTTAAGTTAGAGAAGCTAGAGGCATGTCACCCTTCCAGGCCCCAGGGTGCTGTTAGCACAGGGGCAGTTGTCAGATCTGTTTGTAGACTCTACAATCTACCTGAAATTGAAGGATAGTGGTTTAAGGTGACAAATGCACAAAGTGTTAGAATTGGCATCACTGTCCGTGAGTAGTGTGATCATACAATTTGTCACCCAACCAGGAAATTGTTAAGAGCAAAAGCAAAGACTGTTAGTAATCATACTCAAAAAAAGAAGCCAGGCAAGATGGCTCACTTCAGTAATCCTAGCACTCTGAGAGGCCAAGGAGGGACCAGCAAGAGCAAGACACTGTCTCTACTAAAAATAGAAAAATTAGCTGGGCATGGTGGTGCATTCCTGTAGTCCCAGCTACTCAGGAGGCTGAGGCAGGAGGATCGTGTGAACCCAGGAGTTTGAGGTTGCTGTGAGCTTTGATGACCCCACTACATTCTAGCTGGGGGCAACAGAGCAAGACTCTGTCTCAAAAAAAAAAAAAAAGAAAAGGAAAGAAAGAAAGAAAGAAAGAAAGAAAGAAAGAAAGAAAGAAAGAAAGAAAGAAAGAAAGAAAGAAAGAAAGAAAGAAAGAAAGAAAGAAAAGAAATTACTTCCATGCCTTAGATAACAAGGAATGATTACATCAAGTGATTAACTTATCCATCCTCTTACCTACTTAGTATTTTTTTTGTGGAGAGACATTAGAAAATTACTCTCAGCAATTCTGAAATACACATTAATTATAATCACCCTGCTGTACAATAGGTCTAACAAACTTATTCCTCCTAACTGAAACTTTGTGCCCTTTGACCAACATTTCACTATTCCCCTCCCACCAAGATCACACTGTATCCCATAAATATAAACAATCATTATTTGCCAATTAAAAATAATTTAATTATTTAAAAAGAAAAACATTAAAAACTGGACAGTCCTGGGAAAACCAGTACACATGGTCAGCTTTGTCAATAAAGAAGCTCACGCAGAAAGCACAAGTACAAATACAGTCCTGCATTGCCTAACAACAGGGATAAGTTCTGAAAAAATATGTCATTGGGCAATTTCATTGTATGCAAACATCACTGAAAAAATGGGTTTAATTCAAATTGGTGATGAAGAAGTATTATTGAAAGGGAGCTAGCATCACTGAGAAAGAGTCATTGTTCTCCAAGACACCTATTCCAACCTTGCTACGGAGAAATGCCTCTAATCTCAGAGAGAGAGATGAAAGTTAATGAAACAACACTCCCTCAGCATTCCACTAACTTTGATTAGTGAAACCTAGTTCTGGCCACGCTTGCCTTATGAGAAGCTCCTAAGCTTGAGACAATTGCAGAACCTGGACTGAATCTGAGGACAGGAACTTCCATCTGCTGCCACAGCGAAGAGAAACTGCCACAAATAAACCTTACTGATGTCCAGAGAAAGTGGGGGTGCTTTGATACCAGAAAATTAGGCACAGGAGAAACAAGCCAATGAATAAATAAGCCCAGTCAGTAGGTAGCCAAGGATTGTCAAAACGCAGTTGTTAAGAAATGTATGGTCTGCATGGTTCCTGTTCTGCAAGTTGGCTGCTAGCTGCAACAATCGTGTCAAAATCAGCTTGCAGCAACCACGGTTGTAAGTGGGTGTTGACAAGAAGAGTGTGTTTAAAGAGCTGGCACAGCAATGATGTGCAGGTCATCGCCGGGTGGGCAGGAGCAGGGTCTAGACCCCAGAGTTAGCACCATGCCAGATTCCTGATCCTGTATTCGATGCTTATCGTTGCTGCAGCAGATTACCACAAATTTGTTATCTTACAGTTGTGGGTGTCAGGAGTCCCACTGGGCTAAAATCAAGGTGTTGAAAGGGCTGTGTTCCTTCTAGAAGTTCTAGGGGGAAATCCATTTCCTTGTGTTTTCCAGCTTCTGGGGGCTGCCCACGTCCCATGGCTCATGGCCCCCTTCCACCTTCAAAGCCAGCAATTGCAGCATTTTGACCTCTGCCTCCATCATCTCATCTGCTTCTCTGACTCTAACTCTCCTTCCTCCCTCTTCCATGTCTAACGACCCCCCGTGGTTACATTGGGACCACCCAGCTAATCCAAGCTAATCTTCTTCTCTTAAAGTCAATTCATTGGCCCCCTTAATTCCATGTGCAACTTTAATTACTTCTTGCCACATAGTCTACCTAACATATTCACAAATCATGACATCCCTGTGATTTGTGACATCTGGTGGGGGAGGGGGACATCTCATGGAGGAGGGGGAGAGGTGGCATTATTCTGCCTACTAATCCTTCACCACGTAGACCTAAACTGTCTTCCTGGTCTTATCTGTTACGATATACCATGCATTGGATATATATTGCTCCATAACGTTACCCTAAAACTTGGTGGCCTAAAACGACAACATTCGTCGGTCCCACAGTTTCTGTGGGTCAGGAATTCAGAAAGGGCTTAACTGGGTCCTCTGGCTCAGGGTCTGTCATGAGGCTACAATCAAGATTTCAGCTGGGACTGCCTTCCACTCAAAGCTGGAGTGGGGAAGAATCTGTTTCCAACCCCATTCACGTGGTTGTTAGCAGGATCCCTCCCTCCCTGGAGGCTGGCTGGAGGACACTCTCAGGAGAGGGACATGGGCTTCTCCATCAAGCAGCTCACACTTGGCAGGTGTGAGCTGTTCCTGCCATCACTGCAGGAAGCAAGAAGAGCCGGAAAGTATAAGCAAGAGGGGAAATCAGTCTTTTGCAGCCTCATCTCATCCTTTTGCTGCATTATATTAATATTGATTAGAAGTGAGGCCAGCCCACCCTCTAGGGGAGGAGACTACGCAAGGGAATGAATACTGGGAGACAGGAACATGGGGCCACATCGGAAGCTGTCTTGCACACCGCAATATGTTACCCTGTGCTCTCAGCTCACAAAACCACCAACATTCTCTGAGAAAGAAAAAAGTGTTTTATAACCCATCTTGTATTTGCTCATTGATTCATTCATTCAAAACAAAAATTACTTGATTCGTACTGTGAGCTAGGTCATGTTGCCAGTGCTGGGGAGAGAGCCATGAGCAAAAGAGACAACGCCCCTGGCCCCTTGGAGCAGACATTCTCCGGGGGAGGAAGGCAAACAATGAACAAGCCCGCATATGGCGTGACGGGTCCCAGGGTGATGAGTCGCAGCAGGGCAGGGGCTTGGTGGGTGTCAGTGGACGTGAGGCTGTCTCACAGATGGTGGCCTGGGAAGGCCTCTCGAAAAACCCACCTTTGAGCAGAGACATGAAGGAAGTGAGGGAGCCGCCATGAGGCTATTTGGAGGAAGAGAGGCCGGGGCAGAGGGGACATCAAGAGCAAAGGTGGCCGCTGTGTTCGAGGAACAGAAGTTCCACGTGGCTGGGGCAGAGTGAGCAGAAGAGAAAATGGTCGGACCTGAGGTCGGAAAGGAAACCAGAAGCCAGATCTTCTAAGGTCTTGTAGCTCATTGAGAGGACTTTGACTTTTATTCTCAAATGAGGGCCACTGGAGAATGTCCCCTTCAAGGGAGCTACTTAAAATGCAGAAAAAATTAAGCCCCCTCGTTCATAATTTCAAGCGACTGTGTACAGTTCTCTCTTATAAGGAGGCATACTTTGCTTTATAATGTAGCTACACTTCTGGGGAAACTATGTATATGTAATCAATCCCACGTTTTTTCTAATTACTTCCTTTAAAAGATAACATCTGAAAGCCTCGGGTATTTGTTTGAGACTGCTTTAATCCCCAGATAAGGAAAGAGAAATCAAACAAAATCATTTCTTGGAAACTTAAATAAATTTCTTGATTAATGTCAAACACCTTTAAAGAAAGAGTCTAGGCTAGAGCCCGGGTCCAGGCCAACTTAATTAATTGTGTAAAGCCAGACTGCACTCCGCAGTTCCTTACCTGAGAGCCTCAAAGGACATACGGTGAAGCAGGTGCCTTGGACCATAAAATGAGCTGATGCCTGCACATCCCCCAATATCAAGGCAATGGCTGGGGATAAACAGCCAGGAGGTTGTCTGACCGGATACAATAGGACCTGGGATAGGTCTCGCTGACATGGCACATTAGCCAAACGCCCCAGTGTAATGACCCAGAATTTTGGAAAAGGACACTTTCTCATCATTGCCCTCACTGCACACTCAGCCCTAAGCTTCCCATAGGACTGTGCCACCTAGAAGTCACCTTCAGACACCTTGGAGGGTCTATAGTAGGTAAACTTAGATAAGCAAATGGAAATTAGCTGTACCAGGGAAGGAGAGGTCAGCATAGGTAGTGAGGAGTGGTTGGGTCCAGGAACAGACTGCATTACAAAGGGAAGCACATATAAGAGAAGGCAGCGAAACACTCCACTTGCAAATACTGGCACCTGTGGACGGGAGACGTGGACAGGACAGAAGAGAGGGAGATGGGCTGGTTCACCCTCCACCTCCTGAGCCTTCTCTGGGCTGTGGCTGGGACCGTCACCCACATCCGGAACTCTTGTTGTAAGTATAATGTTTTTTTCCAAGGAGACCAAAGAGCCAGTTACCTGCAGAAAGGCAGAGACCTCAGACACTGAGCTCTGCTGATGAGAGATGGAAGTAGGACTGATGGTTGATGATACAAAGACAGACATTTGGTGACTATGGTAACCAGATACCACCACCAGAGGGAGGTTTGGGTACCTGCTGAGGACAGGCCATATCCTAAATCTTTACTATGCTTCATGGCAGAGTGACAGAAAGAAAATGGATGCATGGAAATCAGTCATTTCTAGGAAGGGGCTAGAAATCATATGAAATGCCTTGGCCGGGCGCGGTGGCTCACACCTGTAATCCTAGCTCTCTGGGAGGCCGAGGCGGGCAGATTGCTCAAGGTCAGGAGTTTGAAACCAGCCTGAGCAAGAGCGAGACCCCGTCTCTACTATAAATAGAAAGAAATTAATTGGCCAACTAATATATATATAGAAAAAATTAGCCGAGCATGGTGGCGCTTGCCTGTAGTCCCAGCTACTCTGGAGGCTGAGGCAAGCAGGATTGCTTGAGTCCAGGAGTTTGAGGTTGCTGTGAGCTAGGCTGACGCCACGGCACTCACTCTAGCCTGGGCAACAAAGTGAGAATCCGTCTCAAAAAAAAAAAAAAGAAATGCCTGTGAGCCATGTTACTTGGAGTTACTAAATTAAAAAATCACTTTCTTAAAAACATGAGTTATTTGAGAAGATATAGGGACTAACTGGCCTCCAAAGAAAAATCTCAATGTTTTCTTCAGTTCTCTTCAGTCACTTGGGATGCCAATGCTAATCAAGTCTTCTCCTAAAAGGTGTAAGAGACACAGGGATCATGTTTCTGAGAAGGAACAAAGGTTCAGGGATTTGTAAATGGCTTTCCTCTCCTCAGCCGTCCCCTCCGCACAGCAGCCCTTGGTGGATGGCATACAAGTGCTCATGGAGAACTCGGTGACCTCCTCCTCCTTCCCAAACCCCAGCATCCTGATTGCCATGAACCTGGCCGGAGCCTACAGCGTGGAGGCCCAGAAGCTTCTGACTTATGAGCTCATGGCCAGCAACACAGCCGGTGAGACACCTGAGCCCCTCGCGTGTTTCCCTGAATCTTGCACGCCACTCACCACCCCCAGATCCCAACGTCATGTCCCCCCACCCCAGTGCTGCCTCTGACTGTCCCTGAACTATCCACGCACCTTTCCCTATACACCTGTAAGGTACCTGGAAAGAAATATGGGGAAGTCAGAGCATTCGTGGAGAGGGACAGTAACACAGAGAGAGCACTAGACTAGGTGTGGAAAGAGCAGGCTTATTAGCTCAGTGACCTTGAACAAGTCACTTGATCCTCCTCAGCCTCACCTTCCAGAAGGTTCTAATAACAATAACACAACTACCAATAATAACAATGATAATAATAAATAATCTCTGTTCTGCCTACCTCCCAGGAGTTGTCTTGAGGCTCAAGTTAGATATTAAAGCTTAAATTATTTTGTAACTGTAAATTTTTTGGCATAGGATTGTATAGGTATTCTTGCCGCTTTTCTAATCAAATGCCAGGGATTCTTGATGGACTCATCTGTCTGTACAGAGGCCACTAGATTAAATACAAATATTTCCTTAAGTATTTTTTCTGCATTTCTTTCTTTGGAAAGACAGATCAAAAAACTACTCACACTATTAAAACATCAAAATGATCTGGATAAGAAGCAGAGACTCATGTTCAACTACTAATGATTAAAAAAATTAAAAGAAGCAGCAGGGACCTCAGCCCTGGGCCCTGGTGGTCTCTCCCCTGCGAATGTCTTTGTCTAACTGCTTTGTTCTCTTTTCTGCAGACCTGACCACTGGCCAGCTCGCCCTCACCATTATGGCCCTCACCTCCTCCTGCCGAGACCCTGGGAATAGAGTATCAATTCTGCAAAAACAAATGGAGAACTGGGCACCTTCAAGTAGGACCTCATTGGAAGGGAGGGGAGAGTGAGGCGCGTGGTCCTCCCTGGGAATTTTAAACCCAGAAAGGGAAATGGTGGGGTAGGGAGGATGGAAAGTTAGGAAACCAGACACATGCACCCTTCACTCTGGTCCCTCTGACAATCCTACAAGTGAGAGAGTCCCTTCCAATCCAAAAATGACCTAAAAAAGACCCTTACCCGAGGGACAGACTTGTCAGGCACCTCCTGTCTGAAGACAGCATCATCCCTTTTAATCTATCCAAATGCCAGGTGACACTCTTACTCTGAGGAACACGGAAGCTTCCCTTTGCCAATACTGCGTCTGTCTTTGAAGATGGGTTTGTTTTCTAGCAATTTCTATTTCAAGGTTTTGGCTGTTCTGTCTTCACAAATGCCCTCATCATGCTGAATGTTAGTCTAATGAAGGTGCTGTGTCCCCTTCTAGGCCCCAACGCCGAGGCGTCAGCCTTCTACGGGCCCAGCCTGGCGATTTTGGCACTGTGCCAGAAGAACTCCGAGGCGACCTTGCCGATAGCAGTCCGCTTTGCCAAGACCCTGCTGGCCAATTCCTCCCCCTTCAACGTGGGTGAGTAGGTCACCACCGCCTTGAGCTGGGGACGCCAGAGGCACAGAACTCTGAACGCTGCAGCTGGCAGGGGAGTGGGAGGAGGAGCTGACGACCATCGACTGTCGCTTCCATCAGCGGCAGATGGGAGCCACTTAGTAAAAGTTTGCCGGACATGTGAGTTAAGGAGTACATGAAGGAAGGGAAGGCAGTGACATGTAGCAGCAAGGACAATACTTGAAATGTCTGGCTGCTGCAGAACCTCCACGTGCACGTGAGTCACAGTTGCTCCCAAATTGAATATTAATGTCTTGCCTCATTCCTACCCTGCACCCCTCTTTAATGACTACTGATGCTTCCACTCTCCATTCTTCTCAATGCTTCTCCTTAATTACATCTAAATACTCTCTGTTAAACAGCTGCTTTGTGAACCCTAAAGCCACAATGTTGCCTTCAAGGAAGCTCTGGGACCACCTTATTTCTTTGTTCTGCAGGGATATGTGCTTGCGAATGGGCGCCTTTTCCTCTACAACATCATGGTTCCCCTTTCTGTCCACCCTCCTGTGTATAGTGATCCCTTCTCTGTTGGGGGGCCCCGTCACAACCCACATTCATGGTCCCTTTTTCTCCTCTGCCACCCTCTACGGAGGAGCACTATGTGCCTCCTCAGCAACCTCTTTTGTTTGAGTTTCTATCAGACAAGTAGCTGAACAGCTCCTCTAGTACTCTCCCCATGGGCCAAGAACAGACCGGTCTCCCTGTTCCATCCAGGACCTCACACATTGCTGGGCCATCTCTGCCTGTTCAGGAAGGCTGGGCTTCCTTGCCTCTGGGTTTCAATAATAGTATCACCTTGAAGGAAGTTATGCAACTTTCAGATGGAGATTAGGGTGGGGAGGGGAAGATCAATGAAATCAAAGGTGCCACCTGGTAAGTCTTTCATTGGTTCTGGCCTTGTCATCCCAGAGCTTGTGTATTGCATGTGTATGTATATTGATTGCATGCAAGTAATGAAAAAGTTCCTGTGCTGGGTGCTATGGGGGCTGCAAAGTTCCCACCACCCAAGAGTTCACAGAGCACAGTCACAACAAAACCCAGCAGAGAGCACCAAGATTGCAAAACGGGTATAAACAACAAATGCTGAAGGAGTTCAGGAAAGAGACTGGCCCTGCTGTGCTGAGACGACCAAGAAGCTTTGCTGAAAGGTGGTGATGGGGGAGCCTTCAAGAACTGGTGACATCCTGAAAGATAAACACCAGCACAAGAGAAGTGGGATTGAACATACTGCCAGTCTACATCAATTAAAAGCATGAGCTGTTGAGTTGCACACATCTGGGTTCAGGTCCTGGCACTGCTACTTGCTGGCTGTGTGGCCTTGAGCAGTTGCTTTACTTCTCTGAGCCTCCATTGCCTCATCTCTTCAATGGAGATAATTATAGGTCCTATTTCTCAGGTTGTCCTGAGGAGTAAATGAGATCATGTAACCAGGATATAGTAAGGACACAATAAATGTCCGCGGTTCATTCATCGTGGCAGTGATTTTGGTGTCTTCCTTCCCTGTGATTCGCAGACACGGGAGCAGTGGCAACTTTGGCTCTGACTTGCATGTACAACAAGATCCCCGTAGGTTCAGAGGAGGCTTACAGAACCCTGTTTGGCCAGGTACTAAAGGATATTGTGGAGAATATCAGCCTAAGGATCAAAAGCAATGGCATCATCGGAGACATCTACAGTACTGGCCTCGCCATGCAGGTAAACACTTCCCAGACGCTCCTAGTAGGGTCTGTACCAATTATCCTGGACTGTAGGATCAAGATTCCAGGCCTCTGCTAACATCTCTGTGAAAGTCCAGCTAGTATGACTGGAGGTATATTCCTTGTAGTACATGTTCCTCAGTTTACCTACTGGTAAAACGTAGGTGAGTGTTAATACATTCCTACCTTATGGATAAAGTGTGAAATTCTATATTTACTCATTTCTCTTCCTTAGGGAAAAAAATGAAACAAAAAAGAAATCAAGAAATATATTAGTTTAATATTAATAATGATCAATTTATTAATAATATTTATAGACTTTTGAAACTTTGATGCATAAACAAACAATAGGATATTATAGCAGGTTCTCAAAAAATATGAAATTTTCTAATTCAGTCTTACCAGCCATGTGTTCTTTTTTAAGCCCTTCATCCTGATCCAGAAAAGGCAGATTTTTATTCAAAATGATTAGTGAAAATGATCCAAAGTTGACTTGACCTCTCAAAAACACCTCTAGTAAGTGGTATAGCCAGGTCTGTCTGGTAGCCATGTCCATACTCAATCCTATGCTTCCATAGCATGTATTCCCAGGCTTGGACTCTATAAGATTCTATAAGATGTTGGATTTGATAGGCCCAAATCCAACACCCTAGTTGATTAAGACAGCATCCTTCATGGAAGGCAGATGCACCAATGAGAGGGGCAAAGATAACCAACTAGAATCAAAAATTAAAAAGCCATCTGTGGCCAAATCCTCTAATCCAAACTAAGGAGTTTGTGTTCCAAAGTCTCAAAATATCCTGTGGATATTTAATAGAAAAATTGCACCATAAACTCCCCAGCTCAGAAAGCCCAGGAAAGCAAAAATCATGAAGTTACGATGCCAGCCCTAAACCTAATATACCTCTGGACCTCTATTAGAAAGACATTGTCTCCTGAGGAAAACAATAGAGACTGGTATAGGTATTCCACACACAAAAAAATTATACAAGGGCCTAAACAACCCAGGAATTAGTTAATGTTAAACACAAGAGTAAAAGTAAAGTTCTCACTCCAATGGCATCGTCAGTGAGATTCTGTCACAGAACAAAACCCTGATTTTTTTCTATGGCTGAATTATACAAGGGCATTCCAAGGGTTTGGGTCTGTAAAGATTTGTGGAAGAAAAAAGACAGTATGGAAGGGATGTAAACTGGTTTGGGGTGGGGAGGTTGTGTGTGTAACTTGCTTAAAATAACCTTGCTTCAACTTAGCACCAGAGAACTGTTTACTTTTGCTGATTTGGTTTGTGAGTTCTGTCTGGTATTTTATCACCTGCTATGTACACTCTGATAAGCTGTTCCTGGGCATTAAAGCTTTGCCCATCAAGAGGCAAGACTTCATCCATATCTAGATACGAAAGGCCATGTGGCTTTCCTGTTAGTTGGTGTCCTAACCCTCTTTCTACCCGCCTTACTGCCCCTATCTGGAGTTTACCCAGGCAGCCTGAAATCTGAAATCACCAGCTGTCTATTACATAACTTTTTCTAATCTAAAATGTTCTGGCGTAGAAAATCAAAGGGCTCTGGAGCTATAACAACTTGGGTTTGAACCTCAAACCTGGCACCCTCTCAGGCAAATATTGAAATTCTCTGAGTTTCATTTTCCCTACAATAGCAAGCTTGTATCCAGGTTAAATAAAATGTTGTATGCAAAAAAAAAAAAAATCACAGGCACAATGTCATGATTAATAATTGTTCATGGTTTCTCCCAGCAGAACAATAGGGCTGTTAAATCTCCCTTTCAGCCTTTGCTCACTGTCTTCCAAAATGTGCATGCCCTTCAAGTGGCCCAGGGACCCTCACCCCTTCCCAAAGGCACTCATGAGGCATTTCCTCTGTTCTAGAACTGTTCTTTTCTCTTTCATCAATATTTGGCTGCTTTCAAGTTTCCTCTGATAGGAACTTAACCTTGAAAAGGGATCTGGCAAACTTCTTGAAAAGTTACTGATGACCTCTAACGGCTTAATGTGTTACTCCTATCTAGAGTGTTGCCATTGGTGATTTTAATCCCAAGGGGCTACATCTCACTTAGGGGAATTTGGGAGATGCATAAGGCAAGTGGACAAGATATTGTTGCTGAGGAGTACCTGAGGCTCCTTTAAACCAAACTGCCTTGTAAAGTGGCCTCTGTCCAGAGCCATGGTTCACAGTCACCAAGGTCAACAATGATGGTCACGACTGTCTGCTTCTCACACCACTGCCCCTAGCAGAGAAAGCCATTTCTGACTCCCCTCTTCTTTCTCCTGTTGCCCATCCCAAGCTTCAGGTGAGTCAGCCATCAGCAATCCCAGCCCATTAACACGCTCTGGTGGCCACAGTCAGCACAACTGTGAAGGGAGAGGCGGTGTGGCAGCATCCACATGACACACTACAAAATGCTTTTGCATGTTGGCCGTTCCGGACCTCAAATGATCTCCCCAGCTGTAGGCAGAAATTATGATTTCTATTTTACCCATGAGATATAAAACTCAGAAAAGTCACGTGGACTTATTGATGTATTAATCAAGATCCATTTTGCAAGTAACAAAAACCCAAGTTATTTTTGCTAAAGAAAAAAAAAATGGGGATTCGCTATTTCATATACACTGGGAACTCCAGAGCTGGAATGGGTAGTTTCAGGAATAACTAGACGAAAGGGCTCAAATCACAATATCAGGGGTCGCTGTTTTTCTATCTCTCGGCCCTTGTTTCCTCATTCTCTCATGCTGCTACTTCAAAGTAGCTGAAGAAGATGGTCACTAGCAGCTCAGTGTTTACTTACATGATCTCAGTTGAATAACCTCATCAGGAAAAAAAAAAATTTCTCTCTCCCAAAAAAAAAAAAACATTTCTCTCTCCCATACAGATGTCAGAGAAGGACTCTGATTAGTGCGTATGTCCACCAATCCCTGTTACCAAGGGGATGGTGCATTATCATCAGCCCAACCCAGGCCACGAGTCCACTCCATGGCCAGTATTGTGGAGCCTCTGACAAGATCACA
The DNA here is from genome assembly GCF_040939455.1 of Microcebus murinus. NCBI lineage: Eukaryota > Metazoa > Chordata > Mammalia > Primates > Cheirogaleidae > Microcebus > Microcebus murinus. The sequence goes on from NC_134107.1 coordinate 15,521,640, forward strand.
AAGTGAGGGAGGAGCCCGCCAAAGGCTGTGCATGACAATGCAAAACATGAAGTCTATTGTTTATGTGGCCATGTTGTCCTAGACTAGAGCTCCCTCTGGAGCATGCTTTGCCCAGCTCTCACCCTCACCCTGCATGCAAGAATTGTTAGCAAATACAGCAGCCTACTAGTGTTCCCTGGATCTGGTCATTGCACAGGTATTTGTTATGTAACTGCTAAGTGATAGATACTGTGCTAAGGAGTGGAGATATAGCACTGAAGAAGACAAACGTAGTTCCAAACCTTGTGTAGCTTTGGTTTTGGATTTAAGGTGACCCGGTGATCAAGATTAGTGATCAAGTCTGTCTCTTATAAGATGTGTTAGGGCCAACTCTCAGCATCTATGCCTAATATCTCTCTCTCTCTCTCTCTCTCTCTCTCTCTCTCTCTCTCTCTCTCTCTCTCTCTCATCCTGCCCCAGGCTCTCTCTGTAACACCTGAGCAACCTAACAAGGGGTGGAACTGCGAGAAGACTATGGATATAATACTTGATGAGATTAAGCAGGGGAAATTCCACAACCCCATGTCCGTTGCCCAAATCCTCCCTTCACTAAAAGGCAAGACGTACCTAGATGTGCCCCAAGTGTCTTGTAACCCTGGTAAGAACCTTTTAATATTTGCCTCTCTTTATGTTATAAACCAGCAACTTATGCCAGGAATAATATGTTGGTCATTGTTAAGTGACATATAGTCGTGTTATGTCCATTATTCTCATGTGGGTAGAGCATTCCTGACTTCCAGTCCCCAAGAGTGTATGCTAGCATACAGCCATACCATCCTGCCCTCAGAATTCAGCCCCATGTCTACTTCATTCATTGTGCATTTATGGGCAAAGCATTTTGTGGGACGCTATGGAAAGGAGAAGGTCCATGATCCTAACAACCAAATCACATATAGCTTCGTTCATTCATTTGACAAATGTACCACCCAACATTATGCATATCTTATCATATCCGCTCTTTACAAAGTCAGGAGACAGATATATAGACAAATACTACAATATTTGGAAGGAGGGTATAAGTATTAAATAGAAATTAAAGCCACATACTGTGCAAAAGCAAAAGAAGAAAAGTAGTGACCTATTGTTGATTTTGTTTGGGAGGCTTAAGAGAAGAAGAGAGTTTACATTTAAGCTGAGCTTTAAAGATTTAAATATGAAAACTTGATGCTCACAGCACACCAACAAGATGGGGTGGACACTTGGCATGCTACTTTTTAAATTAGAAATATCTTTATTTTATCCAATTACTAATGTAATTCAGAGATATTTCAAATTCAACCTCTGCTGAAAATATGCATTTAGAAAGTGAGGGTTCCTGTATAAAAATTTTACCACCTGAGCGGTAACTAGTGTCGGGTATGGATTCCTCCAACTCTTCTTTTTAATCAAATACTAAAACATCACTCATCAGTTGGTATTTAAAAAAAAAAAAAGAAAGTAGATAAAAAAAATACTAAAACAAAGTATTATTTCTCCTACATTATATGAACTTCCTAAGACAAGAAGATATTAATAGGCTTATTATCTATCTCAATTCAGAATCTACAGAGACCAAAATCAAGCAAACTGATCCCAATCATACCAAACACTACCGAATTCACCTAACTCCTTAGGCTGCTTCCCAATAACTTCCCAGCTTTAACTAAGTGACCGTGGATTCCTTGCCAGGATTCTAGATTCATTGTACAAGTGCTTTGTTAAGTTATATGAAACCTACTATTTTCATGAAATGTTTTCTATGATGAGTTACCAGCAACAGAGATCTTGCACCCATAATATAAACCCCATAATCCTTGCTCTTGACAGGTCATGAAGTGCTACCAACTCTACCCAACGATCTTAGCCCTGTCCCCACCTCAGCACCCAACATCACTGTCATATACACCATCAATAACCAGCTGAGGGGGGTGGAGCTACTCTTCAATGTGACCATCAACGTTAGTGTGAAGAGAGGGTCGGTGCTACTCATTGTCCTTGAAGAAGCACAGCGCAAAAATCCCGTGTTCAAGTGAGTGTTACAAGTGGTGTTCACCGTTCTCTCCAGGTCTAACCCGAATTCTGATTCTCTCTCTCTCTCTCTTTGTCCACCTACATGTTCTTTTTTTTTTTTCCCCTTTTGATCATTTAACAGATTTTTTATTCGACAGCCTCTTGAGGAGCTTGCAATCTAGTAAATAGGCAAGGCTGGCATGAAGAATTAAATCCTACAAGTCAACCTATGATGGAGTTTTAGAAACAGAAATTCAGAGGAGGGAAAGTCCATTGTAGATTAGAATAGTCAAAGAAGGCTCCGTGGCTTTGGACCACAAAGAATAGGTACTACTTAGGAAGATGTGGGAAAGGGGTGTTGTAGGAAGAATAAATGGGTAAAACAAAGCATTTGCAATGAAGCAAGCAAGGAATTGGGGGCCAGCAAATAAGCCAACTTGACTAGAGGAGAGAATATATAACCGAATTGAATGAGTGATATATATCTACAAGGGTAGGTTGGGTGATCATGTAAAAAGCTGAAATGCCTGACTAAGGAGACTAGACTTCATATTACAGGGAAGCATTGCAAGCTTTTGACTAAGAAAAGCCATGTTGTAAAATGTTACTTGGGTGGTGAGAATAGAAGACAAGGCTGAAATCTAGGGCACAACTACACTAGTGAAGCTGTGAAGTGATGAGGACTTTACCTAGGATAAACGGACTCACATCAAGGAAGCCTCCCCAGGGCTCTGCGAGTGACCAGATGTGGAGGTCAAGAGAAAGAAACTTCAGAACTATTCACAGGAGTGCTGAGAAGAAAGAACACCTTTCAAAAAAAGAGATTTAATTCCTTACCTTAGACATGTTTAATGGTGGGTCTTCAAAATAGAACTATCAGCAGGCTTGGGGAGGTATAAAAGAAGTTCTAGGAAAAGACATTAAGACAGGCAAAAAATATTGGACAGTCATCTGAAAGAGGTGATGGCTGAAGTCAAGGAGCTGTGCAATAGGTGGCAGACACATGCACCCAATAAAACCATAGGACAGATCCAAGTATCCCCACTTTACAGACAGAACCTTTAGGCCCAAAGAAGCTAAGTAACATTCCTAAGACCACATAGTGTGTAACCAATAGAGTTGAGAGCTGAACCCAAATTGGACTGAGTCTGATGCTCATGTTCTTTCCATCCCACTGTCAGGGAAGAGCAGGATACAAAAATAAATCACAGAGGAGAAAAATAAACTTTGAGGAATTTTATAGTTTGCAAAAAGAGGAAGTGGTGAGGAAATAATGGAGAAGTCTAAGCTATAGCAGTAAAGAAATGCCAAGTCATGGAAAGGAAAAGAGGAGATGCTTTCAAAGAAAAGAAGACATGATCCAAATTTTGCAGCGGGATGTCAAGAAGGAATACTGACAAAAGCCAAGGAATTGACCACTGAGTGATACTACATAGAGATTTACTCCATGAGGTTCTGTTGTTGAGCACATTGTATCTGCTGCCTACTGCCTGGTGCCATAACTTACCTAACTTAAAGAAGCACGTCAAGATAAACGCTGCACCTCAACCCCTCTGAATATATTATACTGTACTTCTCTGAGCTTAGCTTTAATTGTGCCTGGTTTTTCTTTTTCTGGTTGTAAATGCAATAAATACACATAGCATACATTTTGACAAAAAAAGCATAAAGAAGAAAACAAAAGTCATCTACAGTCCTTCCATGATATAACCACTGCTAATATTTTTTATAATTTTATAGATGTGTTTTTTTCTGTGCATATTACAAATAGTTGTGAACTATCAACTACATGGGACAGCTATTTCATGTAAACTTTGTATCCCATGATTTCACTGAACATTTTTATGTATTTTCCCATGTTACTGAAAATTATTGAAAAATATAATTTTATAACTTCCAAATAGTCAATCTTGGATATTCATTCCATTACTCATCTAATTATTTGCCCATTGTTGGACATTTGCATTTTTTTAATTTGCTTATTGATAGGTGTTTAAAAAATTCATTCATTTTGTTTTGTTTTGTTTTGTTTGTTTTGTTTTCAGCTTCATTTTTTTATTTTTTTATTTTAGCATATTATGCTGGTATAAGTGTTAAGGTTACATATATTTCCCATGCCCCCCTCCCCCCTCGAGTAAGAGCTTCAAGCATGTCCATCCCCCAAACGTTGCACATCTTACTCATTTAATTCCAAGTGAATTAATTTCATATTCATTAGTCATTTTCATTTTCTCTCTTAAGCATAATTTTATCTTATCTTTAAAGCATTCAGGATGTCTCTGTCCCCTACACCTTACTCCATTATTGCCTGACCTAAAGTGAAGTAGTAATCACACATGATTTTTTTTCTTAGATTTGAAACTACAATGACATCTTGGGGCCTTATCATCTCTTCTATCAACAATATTGCTGAGAATATTAATCACAAGACATACTGGGAGTTCCTTAGTGGCACAACACCTCTGAATGAAGGTGAGAGAAGAAAGGGAATGGGCACTTTCATAGTTTGAAGGCTATATTCCTTAATTCTTTTATTTAATTCATTCATTCAATTGGTAAATAACTATGAAATTCCATATGTATATACAGTAGTTGTATATAAAATAATTACATATATATCTATATGTATATATTATGTGAGTATACATACAGCCATTAGATAGATCAATTCTATACGTATTAGTGACTCCCTTTTTACCAAGAAGGAAAGTGTTACAGACATGAAAGGGACTAGTACAAAGCATGCATTTAGCATGTTAGAGCAGAAATTCAAACCCAAGTTTCCAAACTCTAGGACAAGTGTGCTTTCTACAATAGCTTTGCTCAAGATTCATTCTTCTTCTTTTTTTTTTTTGAGACAGAGTCTCACTTGCCCAGGCTAGAGTGAGTGCCATTGCATCAGCCTAGCTCACAGCAACCCCAATCTCCTGGGCTCAAGCAATCCTACTGCCTCAGCCTCCCAAGTAGCTGGGACTACAGGCATGCGCCACCATGCCCGGCTAATTTTTTGTATATATATTTTTAGTTGGTCAATTAATTTCCTTTTATTTTTAGTAAAGACGGTGTCTCGCTCAGGCTGGTTTTGAACTTCTGACCTAGAGCAAACCGCCCACCTCAGCCTCCCAGAGTGCTAGCATTACAGGCGTGAGCCAAAGATTCATTCTTAGTCTTCTTTTTGCTACAATGGTTTTTAAAAAAATCTCCAAAAAGAGAAATATCTTTGTGTGCATGTTTGTGTAGAGAAAGCAGGAAGAATAAGACTTCAGCAAAACCTTAATATTTGTTAAAGTTTTGGCACAAATATTAAAATATTCTCCAACTTAAAGAGCACTGGTACATGGTTTTTTCTAAGCATGATGTCACCTAGTTAACCTGAGCTTAAGTGTCACCATGCAGAGACATGTAAAGCCAAAGTCACAGTAGAGGAAAGATCATGGTTTCATAAAGATGCTTCATTATCTAATATTACAATGGGAGAGATGTTTTCCTTAGAGTGTATCTGTATTCAAGAAAATTTGGCCAGTCAGAATTTGTGAAATTGCAGCAAAATATATAACAAAGATCTTGGCGTCACACAGGGCTTGGTTAGAATCTCCTTCTCTTATTTTCTGGCTGGATGAGATAAGTTATAAATCTTCTCTAAGCTACAGTTTCCATAGCTATAAAATGAAAATAGTAATAACCACTTCATGGTTCTTATGAGGATTAGAAATAATGTGCTTAAAATGATTAAATAGAGTCCCTTTTGTATGTCATGTGTTCAAAAATGGTTGTCATCATTGTTACTATTAGTTTTCCAACCACCTTCATCTCAAGAAATTGCCCCAGGAACTTAAATCAGGCTCATTTTCATGTCTGACAATTACTTTTATTCCCTGGGAGAAAGAATAGTGAAGAGAAAGGCCTTTGAAATCTCAAAAGATTGAGGCCTGGAATTGTCATTCTTTCTGTTGCTTGTACCCAAATGATCGTGGATATTGTCATCATCTATGTTTCCTGTCCTGAAAGATAAGAAGTCTCAACACGCTGCCATATTTTATTTCTTACATATCTTCAAAAATGAAACATGAGGTCCTCCCATGAATGTTCTAATTTTGGCTTAAAGAAGCCATTTTAACAATAACCATCACTTATTGTACAATTACTATGTGTCAGGTACTGTATTAGGCACCCAACAGTCATTATTTCTAATTCTGAAAATAACTCTTCAGAATAAATATTATTAACAAAATTTTAAATGTGAGGAAAAAGAAACATTTAAGGGGTTTACCCAAAGGCATAGGCCACAAAATGGCAACCTAGAGACTGGAAACAAGAACTCCTTAAATCCCAGTTCCATGTTCTTTCAATACTAATCAAATTGCCCATTTCTCTCTGGGATGATTTTACTCCTTTAACAAATTTAATGGGCTGATACTTGGAGGACGGGGTGTGGAGGCAGTTACATGTAGCTCAGTCACCTCATGTTACTCTGCTTGTTTCCAGGGGTTGCTGACTACATACCCTTCGACCACGAGCATATCACAGCTAACTTCACACAGTACTAAGGAGGAGGTGGGTTCAGCCTCCATTGGACATCTCCGAAAGGATGGGTGGAATTTTTTTCACTTCATTTCAAATCTACGCAAAAAAGTGAATATTTATGATGCCACCATATTCCTTCTCAAAACATGGAAAACTACCATGTGGAATAAAGATGCAAAGTTCGCTGGAGTCTCAACCTCTGTGACCCATGAAAATAAAAGTTCTAGCTTCTCAATGTAATGACTGCCAGTCATCATTTAAACCTAAGAAGAGGGGAAAAGGAAAAGTCCAGCTGACATTTTTGGAGATTATTTTTGGAGATTTAATCTTCTTGATTAAATAACACATTCCCTAATTCTACAACTGAAATAATATATTTTTTAAATCTTTTATATTTTTCTTATACCAAGTACTCTTTTTCAAATCACCTAATGTAAAAATACATACATATGTACATATATATACATATATATACACACACACAGACACATGAAATGACCAAATGCATTTCATACGAAACTTTCAGAGAGTTCAGAACTAGCTAAATATTATATCATAACTCTTCCCTTTCATTTCTGATGTTTGTTCTGGGTAAAATCAAAGTAAAATATATTTTATATAATTTATATATGAAATATGTAAATATAATCTATATTCAATATATATTTTATTTGATAGATATAGAACTTTGGAAAAAATTTAAGCTTTCAAAGACAATCATAACTCTAATTTTGGCTGGTAAGAGTCAACACCAGTTGACAAACCTTCTACAGAAGGATATGAAAATTAGTACAACCCCTATGGAAAGTAATTTGGAGATACCTCAAAAAGCTAAAAATAGAAATACCATTTAATCCAGCAATCCCACTACTAGGCATCTACCCAAAGGGGGGAAAAAAAAAACATTCTATCATAAAGTCATCTGCACTAGAATGTTTATAGCAGCATAATTCACAATTACAAAGATGTGGAAACAACCAAGTGCCCATCAATACATGAGTGGATTAATAAAATGTGGTATATGTATAACATGGAATACTACTCAACTACAAAAAACAATGGCGATCTAGCACCTCTTATATCATCCTGGATAGAGATTGAGCCCATCCTTCATGGGAAAACATGCATGACATGTACTCGCTATCAAATTGGTACTAACTGACCAACACTAAGGTGTTCACATGGTAGTAATACCCACTGGGTGCCAGTTGGGGGGCTGGGGGGAGTAAATTCACAACTAGTGGAAGTGGAATGCACTGTATGGGGGAGGGACATGTTTGTAGACATGGCTTGGGAGGGACAAACAGTATTACATGTAACCAAATTGTTTGTATCCCCATAATATCCTGAATAAAAAATAAATAAACTCCTTATCAGAGAATTAAAAAAAAAAAAAAAGAAAACCATTCATTATGGTGAACCCATTCATAGAAATACCATAGATATAATCTGTGAACGCCAAGACAAAAACCAAAAGCACTAGTTGGCATTGTTCTCTCTTTTTGGTCAAACAATTAAGGAATTGATCCATTCTTTGTGCCTGTTGAGTTGATAGATGAGAACAGCTAGAAATTGCTCGCTTATTAAATTTTAGGAACTCCTAAAGTTGAGATCGAATTTAATTTACCTTTTAAGCTCTGAAATACGTGCAGACATTAATTTTGCTCGTGGCAGGAAGGTAGATGCTCCAGAGATGCTTATTAAATGGATGAATACTTGTGTGAAAATCCAGCTCCATGCAAAGATTTTAACATTTCTGTGACCCATATCCACCATTATTATCTACAAAATAGGATTCTCATTAAAAAATCGATGTGCATATCAAAGTCCTTTGTAAACAGTAAATCACTCTGATATGTTAATTATTAATATTGTATTAAAGAGCAATTGTTTTGTGTTCTGGCAAACCTATAGTATTGTTGTCCTCTTAGAAATGCTCTAAATCATATAGAAGTTAAATTGATGAGTAAGTTAATATTAACAAGTCTGTTAGTTCTATGAGCTTCCCAGAATGAGGAAGTTCCACAGTGATTTACTACATTATGACATCATTATTAGAAACTGATAAGCAAAAACCTAATCTGTTTATTCAAATGAGACAGCATGCATGCTCACACATGCATGCACATATACATACACACATATATATGCACCCGTGTGTGTATATATGTATATGTGTGTGTGTTTGTGCCATTTACATCAACAATCAGACCTGGGACTATGCTACAGGTTTTTATCTTTTGATTTTAAAACAAGAAATATTAAAAATTGAGGTGGTAATAATTTTTATACAAATGCAAAAAATTGTAAATCCCAGTGGATGTAGGCCTGGACAGTACAGAAATGATGCTTCATACTTAGAAAACACTGAATCTCATACTTCTTTAGGCATTCCAATCACCCATGGAGCTAGTTTAATTAATAATAAAAATTCCAGAACCCCACCTTCAGACCTTCTGACTTAAGAGGTCAGATTTTTACATTTTTTTAATGAGGGTTTTAGGAGAGTCTGAGGCAGGTGGTCTGAAGACCAACTTTCGGGAGATTTTAGAAACCCACTGAGAAAATATAAGAATACTAGGTTCTTATCCATACTTTGTATCATACAGTGGGCCCTCCATAGCCAACAGTCCTGCATCCACCAATTCAACCAAGTGTGGATCAATAATATTCAGGAAAAAACAAACAAACAATAAAAAACCATACAAATTTCAAAAACATACAGTATAACAACTATTTACACAGCATTTACATTGCATTAGGTATTATAAGTAATCTAGAGATGGTTTAAAGTATGTGGGAAGACATGCATAGGTTGTATGCAAATAATACACCATTTTATAAAAGAGACTAGAGCATCCACAGTTGTTGGTGTCCACAGGGGTCCTGGAACCATACACTTGCATTTCCCTAATGATTAGTATGCTGAGCATTTTTTAATGTACCTGTTAGCCCTTTGTATGTCTTGTATGTCTTTTGAGAAATGTCTGTTTAGGTCCTTTGCCTATTTTTTAATTTCTACTTTCTAACAGTCAGGGAGTCAACCCCCTTTCCCAAGTGTCAGATTCTGGATTACTCTTTTGTGCTTCCTGTCTCCTCCACCCAAAGTGGGTATCCAAATGTGCTTAGACATTTAAAAAATCTCAGATTGAATATTATGTACTGTCATTTGGGTGAAAAAATAAAGTGGCAGTCAAATCACTCTTTGGTTGGTCTCTAAGTCTTTCTGTACCCTAAAACTTCTGCATCCTTATTTATTTCAAAAGACCTAAAAAACGTAATCTGAAGAATCAATGCAATGTCTATCAAAAGAGAGAGAGAGATAGAGATTCTTTGATTAGAGATTGCATTTTTCACAGAAATAGAGGGAAAAAATCCTTAAGTTCGTATGCAACCACAAAAGACCCCAAATAGCAAAAACAATCTTGGGATAGAAATGATTAGCTGTAATAAAATCCATTAACTCTTTTGATGCAGATTCAGTATGCAGATAATCAAGTGCATGAAATTGTAAACAGATTTCTCCCAGTAGCTTTGTAAGCTTTCCAGGTTTTATTTGTTGCTATTTGTGAAATTAATCCATGGCAAAAGGCCACACGGATTTACTATGATTTAAGTACATCAGACATGAGTCTCAATTTGCTAATCACCTTTGTATCTTAGAAGCTTGGAAAAATATTCTCTCATTCTAATTATTAGAAAGCTTCATCTATTTTCCAGGCCTGAGTCAAAAATAAAAGAAAAAAAAAAAAAGAAAGCTTCAGGCCGATAAAAATGATTTACTCAACATTCTCCCAGAATAATTATATAATATTTCATTTTAACTTATCAACTTATGACTGTCCGTCCATTCAATGGGTTCTCAGGAATCAGACTGTGCTTAAATCCTGACTATACCCGTTTCCCTGTTGTGTGACAGAAAGTTAAATCATTTCACCCTTAGTATGGAATCTGCAAAGTAAGTATAATATAACTTATCTAATGGATTTGTTGGAAGGAGTTAAGTACAATGAAGCACTCAGTATCTGGCTCACTGCAAGCGCTCAGTAAATGATAAACCAGTGACAAATCAGTGGTATTTTCCTAATGCCTCTGAGGGGCCTCCTAGAAAAAAAAAGGCTTAATGCAGTGAATAGGAAGGGACAAACTTGCTAAGCGAACTGCAAGCTTTAACAATTGTATTCCGCAGAGAAAATTCAGGCCTTGCCGCCTTAGTTAGGGGAAATCCGGGGATTGGGAAGAGAACTCTGTAAGGCCAACAGAGCGCCTGGGCATTGATGGACGCATCGAGTACTTGACCCTCCGACACCAACCAGCTCCGGAACCCAAGCTCTGAGGCGCCAGTTTCTTCCGCTTCCGTCGAGCCACTCTGTGAAGTGGACCAACGAGAGCACTACTTCCGGCCCGAGTGAGCTGTGTTTCTACCCAATTCTCGCGAGACTTTAGAGCGTCGCTCTCTATCCGGCGGAAAGCGACCAATGTCGGCGTTGTAGCGAGCGAGGTGCTGCTAGACGCGCGCGACTATGTGGAAGCTGCTGGCTCGCGCCGGAGCACCGCTCCTGCGGGTGCCCTTGTCAGGTCAGAAGTCTCTTTTGGTCCATAAAGAAGACTTTCCTCCCCACCCCACCCCCCAATGCTATGTATCCTAAGCCCGAAGGCGGCTCTGCATATGCATGCTGAAGCACTGGTTAGGGGCTGCACTATCCTGCCGCCCCTCCACCGTAGGGATTCGTGCAAAAGGGTCACGACCGCGTAGGGGCGGGGGGTCGCTGCCGCCGCCCATGGACCTGGACTGGCCTCTTTGGGGGCCTGCGCTTGGGAGCCCATTTAGCGGGACCTGCGTCGCGCACCTCATAAAACACCTCCGTCAGGAGTAAGTAAGTACCTCTGGCCCAGGTTGTACCAGGTCTCAGTTTAACTTGGTTTGTCTTTGTAGATTCTTGGGCAACCCTGCCCACCAGCGCTGGGATAAAGACGCTGCTGCCAGTGCCAACTTACGAAGGTGAGAGCCTATCTTTTTCCTATTTGTAAGTCTTCTTCCTGATGGAACTTAGCAGAGAGCGGGAGAAGTCATAGGAGTGTTCATGGGATTCATATCCCCATTCACTCTTTCAGTAAATATGTATAGAGGACCTACTGTATTGCCAAGAAGTGTTCTGAGCACTAGAGATAAACCAAAGAACAAAATAGGTCCCTGCTTTTATGGAGCAAATGTCTAATGGGATAGCTCCCCTAAGGCTATTTCACTGGTTATGGCCCATGGTCCACTCAGCCAGGGCTAATTGGCCTCAAATCTGGACTTACAGTGTTTTCTCCAAATAAGACTACATCTATGCAGTCATTTAACAATATTATTGAAAAGAATTGGTTAAATATAGATTGAAGATAAGCCACAATTTTATAAATCTAATCATTTTTTTAAATATACTGGAAACATCAAAAAATGAGTGGGGCCTATACATCTGAGGGTCTTCTGCACATAATTGTTAAACTACTGTATTTTCTGGAAGTACATTTTGACTTGTAGGTGAGAGAAAGCATTATAAGTTTCTTTGTAGCTGCATATAGAAGCTGGTGGGGGAGGCAGTAACTCTGATCGTGATAGTAATAATTTGATATTTCCATTAATATTACTAATTTGATATTTCCTTGAAGTCGCCTGTTTTATATTTGTCTCCATCATAAAGCCATGCTTGTTACTATTCCTAACTGTCTAGTAAACATCGTAAGGATGTCCCGTGTCTGGCCTGAAGTGGTGCTCACCCACCTTCACCCGGCTCTTGCACATTGTTGATTCTGTGCAGATCTCAGTATGAAAAGCCTCTGCATATATATTTTTTAAAAAGCATTGATCAAAGGATTCCTAGGTTGTAAGTTTCTCAACAAGAATGTGGCAGAGCTGGAGAATTTAGTTTCATATACATGTACGTGTATTTTTCCCACTACCCCCATTAACATCCAGAGAGTCAATAGTGTAATTTTTTTTTAAGTATCATGTTGTCTACCTCTGCTGTTTAAGTGGATGGCACCCTAGACCAAATCATAAAATGTTTCTAGGCCTCAGGTTCCTCTTCAATAAAATGGACATTAAAAATATTATTTACCTAATGTTCTGTTTCTTGACCTGGGTTATAGTGATGTGTGTTCATGTGTTCACTTTCTGACAATTCACTGAGCTGTATATTTATTTGTTTTATTTGACCCTTTGACTTACGTTTGTTAAACTTTAAAAAAAGGGAAGCCCTAAAAAAATACCAAGGCTATCAAGTTGTTTTAAAGATTAAATAAAATAATGATTTCCAAATAGTCCCTGTTACAGTATTGCGCACAAAATCAGTGATTAACAAATGCTTTTTGATTCAAAGGTTAAAACTTGGCTATCTTCAAAGGTTTAGAAACATTGTCATAGCCAAAAAAATTCCAGTGTCACTAAAAGCATCCACAAGAAAAATGTAATATACCTTTGGAATTATTGTTCAGTGGTAACTTTAAGAATTTCATCTGATTGTTATAAAATCTTTCTAGGAAGAAAATGGATCCTTTGAGATGTGTTGCTTTACTTATTCTTGATTGTCTGTGCTCCTTTTAGATGTTTCTATTCCTGAAAGGCCCAAGCTGAAATTTGTTGAAAGGGTACCACTTGTGCCAAAACTAAGAAAAGAACCTAAAAAATTGCGTGACATACGGGGACCTTCCACTGAAGCTACTGAGTTCACAGAAGGCAATTTTGCAATCCTGGTGAGTTTAGCATCAAGCAGCTACAGGCCAGAGTTAACAAATCTCATACTCTTACGGTCGGGCGCGGTGGCTCACGCCTGTAATCCTAGCACTGTGGGAGGCCGAGGCAAGCAGATTGCTCGAGATCAGGAGTTCAAAACCAGCCTGAGCAAGAGTAAGACCCCGTCTCTACTATAAATAGAAAGAAATTAATTGGCTAACTAATATATATAGAAAAGAATTAGCCAGGCATGGTGGCGCATGCCTGTAGTTCCAGCTACTCGGGAGGCTGAAGCAGGAGGATCGCTTGAGCCCAGGAGTTTGAGGTTGCTGTGAGCTAGGCTGACGCCATGGCACTCGCTGTAGCCTGGGCAACAAAGCGAGACTTTGTCTCAAAAAATAAACAAAATAAACAAATCTCATACTCTTTGAATTAATTCTAGTCCCTACCTCTACAGTTTTTCTTAGAATTGCCAGAAGTTGCTCTTTAAACTGATGTGCATTAGGGTTGGTGGCTCACACCTGTAATCCTAGCACTTTGGGAGGCCAAGGTGGGAAGATAGCTTGAGGTCAAAAGTTCAAGACCAGCCTGAGCAACATAGTGAGACCCCAATCTCTACAAAAGGTAGAAAAATTGGACATATGTGGCGGTGCATGCCTGTAGTCCCAGCTACTTTGGAGGCTGAGGCAGGAGGATCTCTTGAGCCCAGGAGTTGGAGGTTGCAGTGAGCTATGATGATGCCACTGCACTTTAGCCAGGGCAACAGAGTGAGACTCTGTCTCAAAAAATAAACAAACTAATGTGCAGAGGGGATACTGGTTACCCACTAAATATTTGAGTTATATATCTTTTTTTTTTTAAGTAGAGTAAAAATAATGTAAAAGCAAGAGAAAGAAGAGGCTACATAATTTGCCCCATACTCAAACCCTAAGATCTTTTCAAGCCTCTGGTAAAAATAAAACTATCCATGAACTTAGGAGTTGGGCCAGCGGTTTCCTTACTTGTTGGGTAGCTTCCATGAAGACTTACTGTCAGTAGCTACATAAGTGGGTGTGTACTATGATTTATTTCCCATCAGGCAGCCAGGGTGTTCTAAAGTACTCCTCCCACAGCCTGCATGATCAGCCCCTGCTGACCTCATGCCTACTCTCCCCTTCCTCACTCTGTGCTAGCCACACTGGCTTCTACTCATCAGTCCTCTGCTGTGTCAGGGCCTCCACATAAGCCATTCCTCTGTCTTGACCATGCCTCTCTCCCGTTGGCTAGTTCTTATTCTGGCCTCAGCTTTAAATGTCACCTCAAAGAGGCCTTCCCTGGCTCTCCATTGAAGTGGGTCCACCCTCACTCCCCTTTATTACTGTACCCTAGACTTTTCCTCCAGGGTACTTACTAGAACTTACATTTTTACTTTCAAGTGTATCAGTGAAACCACAGTTACTATAAAAGAAGAGACATAATAATAGAGCCCATAAAGGATATCTAAGTCTCCACGTGTTTCTAATTCTCCATTCACTTTTAGGCACTTGGTGGCGGTTACCTCCATTGGGGCCATTTTGAAATGATGCGCCTGACAATCAACCGCTCTCTGGACCCCAAGAACATGTTTGCCATATGGCGAGTGCCAGCCCCTTTCAAGCCCATCACCCGCAAGAGTGTTGGGCAGCGCATGGGGGGAGGCAAAGGTGCCATTGATCACTACGTGACACCCGTGAAGGCTGGCCGCCTTGTAGTAGAGGTGGGTGGCCGTTGTGAATTCAAAGAGGTACAAGGTTTCCTTAACCAGGTTGCCCACAAGTTGCCCTTCCCAGCAAAGGCTGTGAGCCGAGAGACACTAGAGAAGATGCGGAAAGATCAAGAGGAACGAGAACGAAATAACCAAAACCCCTGGACCTTCGAGCGCGTAGCCACTGCCAACATGCTGGGGATACGGAAAGTACTGAGCCCGTATGACTTGACCCAGAAGGGGCGATACTGGGGCAAGTTCTACATCCCTGAACGTGTGTAGTGAGTGTAAAAAATAAAGTGTACATAGGCCATTGAAAGAATCTGCGTTTGTATTCCCCTCAGCTTACCCTGAAAGTCTTTGGGTAGTTCTTCTGTCATCACTAAGGAGCAGCATATGAGTAGGAAAAAAACAGTACATTAAATAAAATTTGAGCATCGCCTCAGGATATAACTTCTCACCGGTTATTCTTAATCTCTTAGAAGATTAAGAAATAGGCCTGGATGACCGTTAAGAGCTCTTGGTTCTCTGGGGCTGCAAGATGAACATCTTCAGGATTGAAGCAAAGGTGTGCGTTCCCCACCTACGGTTCAAGTCTGACTTAACGTCTGTAATGCCTCTTAATGTGTACACCCTTCGGGAGCCAGTTTCTATAACATTTTACTAGTTACACATTTTAAGAACGACAAAAAAAATGACATGAGTACATAGGTTCATTGATTCAACAGGTATTTATTGATGCCCAGCTACCCATCTTCTCTCCACCCTGGAAGGGGGCATGTTGGACAGTATGGCAAGGAATATACCTTTGCCTTTTAGCAGAAGGAACTGATAAAAGTTAAAACTTGGTGGCCCTCTCTAGGTCTGAAATTCTCTGAATCAGAGAGTGGTTCTACTTTGGTGTCCCTGCAGAATCTAGTACAGTGCCATGTGCCACGCAGCACGCAGATCCCTGCTGCCACATGAGGGCTCCGACTCAAATCCCCATGGCTTCAGCTCCCTGATTGCCTTTAATGAGATTAGTCTGTATTTCAGAGCTGTCGTCTTCTATCCCCTATTCAAACTAAAGGAAGCACAAATTGATAGAAATATTCAACCATCTGCTTTTGAAAGTGGGTAGAAAATAGCACACTGACCAAAATGTCATCTTTTTATCCCACTTTCTTAATAAGGTGTCCAGCAAAGAAATAAGAACTTGGTTTACTTTCAAAAGTACAAACTTAACAGTTGTGTGGTCCTCAAAAGTTGTATACTATGATTTTTAATGTATTTTTAGTGAACTTCTTGTTATTAATCACTAAATAAATTCCTTGCATTAGGACTCATACACATAGTTTTAAAGCTGAGCACAACTGAACCTTGAATTGGGGACTGTCTAGAACAGTTTCTCGCACATACATTGCTGGCCAACTGTTTCAGCTAGCAACACAAATCAGGGGAGCAGTGAAGTAAGGGATAGCCTCGCTCCACCTTTCTCACCTAGTATCTTCATCAGTCCTTTGTTAGGGTTCACAGCATTCTACCGACTTCGGAGTTCAATTATAGCATAAACATCTTTCTTTTGGTGTCTGTATATAGTTACTGAACCACAATCCTGGGAACAGCCATCTCCACAGAGGGAGAGGCTGTTGGTAAGACAGAACCACCCACAGAAAAAGCCCTGTATGTTGTGGTAATGGGGGCCTGATGTAGCATTTTTGCAAAAGTGCATCAACCCATTCCCAAGCAGCTTTACACAGCCTCTCATAGTAACAAACCATGTTCTCATTGATGCCTTAAAGAGCTTAGGAGTCAAACCCAAGGACTAGTCCATGAGTGAAATCAGAGCCTCATTATAAGTAAGTCAACAGGTATTTGGGCACTGGTCAGTGGCAGGCACTGTGCTAAACAACAGGGACACAGCAGGGAGCAAGACAGGCCATGTGCCTATCCTTAGTTAACCTTCACTTTTAAGACTACTACTGGACCCTGAAGGAGGAAGTAGATGTGGAGTGGTCAAAGTGAGACCTAGAAGAGCCTGAAGAGCAGAATTGACAAGTGCCCTGACATTCTTGACCAACTCACAGGAGTTCAAATAAGAGCCTGTTGAATTAGATATGCTACAATATCTGCCTCATCACAGCCAATACCGCAGGTGCACGCTCTACATTTCACTTCCTAAACAGGTGCCCATTATGCTTTCTTCTCTACCCTGCACTTCCCTGCTTCAAACCATTTCTCTAGCCGGCTATATATCACTGTACTCCCTCCCTATTCCTGCACCCCTGCCCCCACCCAATTCTGAATTCTCATAAGTTCTTCCTTTACATGGCTTGTAATTAGTAGTTGACTGGTTCCCTGTGTCATAAGTTTCATAATGGAAAGAGGAGTAGCTGATGAGGAGTCTGCGTGGAGAAGTGATGGCACCACAGAGGTGGAAGAAGGATTAGAAATGCCAGTCGCAGATCCATCTGTGAGAGCTAAAGAGATAACAGAAGAATGGAGGGGAAAAAAATCATAGATTATATTGCATGATGTTGGTGGCCAGGATCACTCTGCACAGGGGAAGGGTCTACACATAGGCTGTTAATTTGTAATCTTGGAAGGGGAAGAAATTTAATTCAGGTTTGCTGTGTGGCCTTCTTCCAGAAAGTTCAGGGTGCATCTAATGCAAGAGCTCATTCTTGCTCCTTTTGCCATTCCCAGATACCAAGGCTCAAACCGTTTACCAGGAATCAACATCCTTGTCCTGTACAAAGCATTCCGCTACCAGACCACGTTATAGGACAGATTGCCGCCTTCTTTCTCCTCTACTCCTGCCCCCAACTCACTCTTCACTCATTTTTCTTTCTCGGAAACATCCCTTTCCTTAGTTTTCTCTAACTTTTATTCCAGCACCTATCCCCCCCACCCCCCCAAGAGTAGGGCATCAGACAATGAATGCCCGCAGGACACAAGAGGTTCAAGTAAGTGAAAGCAGGCCTGACCCTCCCCACAGATGGCTCACCTTTTTCAGGCAAATATGCCCCCAATGGTAGAGGCTAAGATGATCGCAAGGATAATGCAGCAGATCATGATCATGATCTTCTTCTGCTCATCCAGACAAAGAAAGAAAGAACACGTGAGAAACATGACTGAGCCGAGTTCCACAGGAAGGGAGATGGGGTGCGTGTGGGCGTGGAAGGGGGTATGAAGGAAAAGGGAGCGCCAGGAGGAAAAGGGAGATGGATCTGGCTTCTAGAACTCAGAACGTTCACACAATTGCTATTTCCAGGTGGGAGATTCAGAAATCAGAGGAACAGGAATCTCAGAGAATGCTGAGCATGCCGTTCTGCTGTCTAGATAACGACGTCACAACGGACCTCCCTCCTTTCCTCCTAGAGCCAGTGAACCAGATTCTTCTGGGGGAAGCACCTCAAATCTGCAACTCAAACAGTTACACTTTAATTCTTTGGCAGTTAAACCATTTATCAAATTTTTGAACTTTTGAACCACCTATCTGGTTCAGCACATGGTTTAAAAAGATTTTACTCCCATTCTAAAACCTGAACAAAAATGACCACATGGTGGCACCAAATCACAAAGTGTTTTGCATGGAGAGAGCCAGAACTGTTTCACAATCAATATAAAGTCATTTATTTTTAAATTAGCAATAAAATAATCAAGTTTACATTTTTAAAAAAGTACAAACAACAACAAAATCTTCACATGTTGTATTCCAAACTAGAAGCCCCCGGCCTCAATCTCAAGAGGACAGCAAAGGCCTCTGATTGGTTTGTCTCCCCTGTTGCTGGAGCCAGTCCACTGACCGACCGACATCATAGCCACGGGCAAGAGGACGTTCCCTGGGCTCTGTCTGAGTGCGGATGATGACTGCTAGTGAGTAGCCTGTGCAAAGGAAGCTAATGGACAGTGCTGGGAGTAGGGTGCACACCCTATCCTAGAAAGCATTAAAGTCAAAGCTGAACTATACCTGGTACCCAAAATCAGGGAGTCTGGCCGAGACCAGCAGGAAATCTCAGGGGCTTACACTGGGTTAGCACAGTCATAGTCACTCCAATATTTCCTGGCTGTTGCTTCCTCCATGATAAGAATCGAGGGAGACAAAGAACCTGCCAAGCTCATCCCAGCAGCAGGAAGAGATTCTGTAATCTCTGGTGTTCCCCAACTGACTCAGTCCTGAAGACAGGACATCCCATAGGTCAGGTAAATAATATCAAGTTGCTGTGGGATGTTGCCAGAACAAGCCTAGTGTAGGCAACAGGTGGGGACAGGTGTCAAAACATTATACATCTGTGTGCTAAAACTTAACTGCAGATCAATTTAGTCCTCCAAAGAGCTCATATGATTTTCCCACTACTCATCCAGAAAACAAGTTTCTTGATAATATGGGAAGATCATATTTCTACAATGATTCGATTGCAGGTAAGCAAATGTCCCTTACCTTACCTAATTTTTAGCCTAGCTCAAAGTCATTTTTTTTTTGAGGTCATAATGTCTTCCACTTTTATTTCCTACTTCCTGAGAGACATGCATATATATATATATATACATACATCTCACACATGATTATAAAAATACATCTGGAACACATGAGTGACTGAATACTCACACCAGTCCCATGAAACATTTCCAGAGCCGGAGACTCCAGCACCTTGTCCCTGACCCAATTTAAAATTGCAAGTAATTTTTGGCCTCAAGGCACCGGCTTCACAAAATATCACTCTCTAGCAGTGAATAGCCAGTTTCCAAGACTGAGGCATGGAAACTAACAGTCCATACCTGTAGTCTTTGCAAATGGTAACTTCGGATGACTGTATCATCCTGGCCCCTCCTTGAGTAAACAAGAGAGAATACAACATAGAGAAAAATCAAAGTTGGCCCCCAAGCTGAACATAGTAAGAGCTTAATTTAAGGTTGAATTTCAAACAAGTCAGCTTCTCAGACCAAAATGACATCTGCCAGCCCCTCATGTTTTTAGGACACAGGGACAAGCAGCTGAGGATTGGCATCCTGCCAAGTAGAAGACTCAGCTCCAAGCATTACTGTTGCCAAATTTAGAAGAATCCCTCTGCTTGGTTAAAGATATTCCCCTAAAAAAAAAAAATGTTGCAATTTCTGGGAGAAAAAAACTCTATGAGGTAGAAAACATAGCACCTTGAGAGGGTCTCAGATGGGCTTTCCAAGGTGCAAGGCACAATTTGACACGGCACAGGGAGGAGGGAGAAGCCAGGTTGGTTCACACAGTCCAGGAGGGAGGAACATCAGAGTTGGTGAGGCAGGAGAAGGTTCTGAGGAGAAGTCAAGGTTGCACTAGGTAGATTAGGTTCCTCCAGGGCTAGATTGTTTGCTGAGTCAGGTCCAAGGATGGTTACAAGGAAACAAAGGAACGGGTCCAACTCGCTCTCAGGAATGCCATTCAAACTCCATTCCCATCTGAAGACAAGGGTGGCCACGCCAGGCTGGAGTGAAATCAGGTTCTAGGAGAGGCAGGGAAAGGAGCAGCTGATCAGTGAAGGGCAACAGGAGGATCAGCCACAAACCCAGAAGGTGGAGAGGAAAGATCAGAAATGGCTGCGAAAGGGAGAACAATGGAAAAGGCAACACTAAACCTGAAAAATCCAATAGATGGGACCTAGAATTAAATGTCCCACTGGACAAAGAACAGAAAGCCCTACTGTGAGAGGGGGGCAAAAGAAAACTCTCTAGGCCTTCTATAAGCCTTCACATGGCTGTCCACACCCACAGAAGGGTTCGTCAGTGGACCTGGTGAAAACCCGTTCTCTGCAGGGCCCACAGCACCTGTCTTGTTCCTAGAAGGCAGAAGGACACAATGAAAAGTATATGGAAGGCTATCATGTTCTTCACCTCCTCTGGGAGCAGTGAAGCCAGGAGGACTAACTGAGCAACACTTAGATGCACACACAGAAGTAATATTCATCAGGTCCCGGGCAGGTGGGAGTGGGTGGAGGGGATGGGTAAATTCAGAACTAATGGATGCAGAGTACACTGGGGGATGGGCACGTTTGTAGCTCTGGCTTGGGCCATCATGCAAAGGCAATACATGTATCCAAAATGTGCCGCCATAATATTCTGAAATTTTTTTTGAAAATTAATTTAATAAGAATATGGAAAAGTTCAGGGGTCATATTACAGCTGATCCGCCTTACAAGCTGTGTAGGCTTGAGCAAGTTTCTATAGTTCACTGAGCTTCAAAGAGCTTCCCCACTTGTAAAATGGGATATTAGCCTAGAGCAAGTAGCTTGCACAAAACTGGAGAATGTAAACATGGGTTTTCCCTCCCTCCTGTTCAGAAACCTCTCTCCCTCAGGTGACATGGAGGGAGAGGGGAGTCCAGATCTAGGTAACAATCAGTCTTGGCTTTATTAGGGAATATGGAGCAAGCTACAATAAGCACCTTAACAACTGCTCAGCAACTTAGCATCTTAAAGATCGGGTTAGTCAACTATAAACAATATATTAATCAGTCTCCTCACCTTTGAGGAGTTATCTCCTCAAATAGGATTCACTTACATTCTGAATTCCTGGAATTAGAATCAGTAAGGTCACTATGAATTTACAAGACATCTGTCATCAAAGGATATGGAAATATAATAACTATGATGCCTCTTTTTAAATTTTAACATCTTTTTCAATGAGATAGTTAAAAGGCAGAACAGAACTCAAACTGCACCAAAAAAAAAAAAATCAAGGACTAGACTCCAAATGCTAAAAAAAAGAGAAAAAAAAGAAAAAGAATAGACTAGTTGCCTCTGAGAGATTGATCATCTTCTTGTTGCTTATCTCTCACGATGAATTTGAATGTTTAGTGCTAAAATAATCTAACTTTCAGACCCTCTGGCCACATGGAAGGAAGGAGGAGGGAGGAAAAGATACACAGAAGCAAAAGTAAAAAGAAGGGGCATGCTGGCGTGGATGTGGAGAGAGAGGAACACTCCTACACTGCTGGTGGGACTGCAAACTAGTTCAACCTCTGTGGAAAGCAATATGGAGATACCTTAAAGCGATACAAGTGAATCTACCATTTGATCCAGCAATCCCATTGCTGGGCATCTACCCAAATGATCCAGTGACACTCTACAAAAAAGACACTTGCACTCGAATGTTCATAGCAGCACAATTCATAATCGCAAGGCTGTGGAAACAGCCCAAGTGCCCATCAATTCAAGAATGGATTAATAAAATGTGGTATATGTATACCATGGAGTACTATTCAGCTCTAAGAAACAATGGTGATATAGCACATCTTATATTTTCTTGGTTAGAGCTGGAACCCATATTACTAAGTGAAGTATCCCAAGAATGGAAAAACAAGCACCAGATATATTCTCCAGCAAACTGGTGTTAACTGAGTAGCACCTAAGTGGACACATAGGTACTACAGTAATAGAGTATTGGGGAAGGGGGGGAGGGGGGCGGGTATATACATACATAATGAGTGATAGGCGCACCATCTGAGGGATGGTCATGCTGGAGACTCAGACTTGTGGGGGGAGGGGGGGAAGGGCATTTATTGAAACTTTAAAATCTGTACCCCCATAATATGCTGAAATAAAAAAAAAAAAAAGAAGGGGCAGCTGTGGGTATCAACATGATAGTTTGTATCAAGCCTTAAAGATGTCTCTGCCTAAAACCTCAGCCATCTAACTTCCATGACTTTCTAATAGAGAGAAAATAAAAAATGAGAAAAATATTAAATAAGGTTAAAGAGTTATAGCAAACAACATAAATCTCCAACATTGAGGAAACGTTAAACATGTAAGAGCACATCCATAATCTTGTGTTGAAAATTAGATTTACAAAGAGATTTTAGTGATGTGGAATGATGCTTATGATTTTGTAACTGTGTACAAAATATACATAAAACTATGTCTGAGTGTGTGAACATGCCACAAGGTTATCAGCAATAATAATGATTAATTCATTTTTTCTATATTTTATGGATTTTTTAAACAATATATGCTATATTTTATTCAGAAAAATATCTTTAAAAAAATCACAAAAGTCTTAATACTCCCAGTAACCGGATCATTCCTGAAATGCTACCTGCTGTTAGACCTGACTCAGTGGACAGCTCTATCTTTTTTCACAAATTTTAAAGAAAATTAATGGTCTAAAATTTAAAGTCACTATCCTCTAAGGTTCTTTAGATTTTGTAGACAATGATAAGTGCCTATCTTGTTTTACTAAGAGAAGCTAAGATGTAGTAAAGAACTCTCCTAGGTCTATTATTAGCTGTGTGGATTTGGCCTTGCTTCTTTAAGACTGAGTTTCTTGGTCGGGTGCGGTGGCTCACGCCTGTAATCCTAGCTCTCTGGGAGGCCGAGGCAGGTGGATTGCTCGAGGTCAGGAGTTCGAAACCAGCCTGAACAAGAGTGAGACCCCGTCTCTACTATAAATAGAAAGAAATTAACTGGCCAACTAATATATATAGAAAAAATTAGCCGGGCATGGTGGCGCATGCCTGTAGTCCCAGCTACTCAGGAGGCTGAGGCAGCAGGATAGCTTGAGCCCAGCAGGATCGCTGACGCCACGGGACTCACTCTAGCCTGGGCAACAAAGCGAGACTCTGTCTCAAAAAAAAAAAAAAAAAAAAAAAAAAAAACTGAGTTTCTTGGTCTGTAAAATGTACATAATACTACTACCTATCTCATAAGGGTGTTGTGAGGATTCAATGTTTGGTACAGTGTCTGGCTCAACTCCAGACTCAGAAATGTTAGCTATTATATCATTGAAGATCCAACCAGTCAGCCACAAACAAAACCCTACAGACCCAAATTCCAATTCAGAGCTTCACTGACATTTCAAAGGATGCCCAAAGCAAAGCCCAGTATCCAGGAAAGCCAGCAGGAATTCAGAAAACAGACCTCAGATGCAAGACACAGACTGTACCCAACTTAGGAGCATGCTTCCTGGGTAAGGGGAGTCGAAATGGGATGGCTCAGGTATGCCAGGAGGGTGGAGAAACACAAGACAGAGCAGGGGCAGTATCTACAGTATCTAACAAACAGGAGACCCGACCCACAGGCTGCAGCCAGAACCCGAGAAAGAATCCACAGGCTACTGAAAGTTTTAGAAAGCTCCGTGTGTCCAAGCACGATCATGAGGGGAAAGAAGTGGAATCTGAAATCCCAAGTTAACTTCCCCTCGAGGATCCGATCCAGAGTCCCCAAGAGTAAGGCGCTTATTCGTCTACTTACATGTCAGTGCAGCAGCCTCTCAGGCCACTCTTATTTCAGCCCCACGGAAAGTCCAATAATCAATGCTAAAAGGCCCAGCAACACAACTACTACCACAATGATAATTATCAATTTCTGGAGAGAGGAATAAGACAAACAAAAACAGATCATTATTATAAACGACCAAAAAAACAACAACATCTCAGACAAAACCCAACCCTTCTCACCTCTACTGAGGAAACATCTAATGGGTCCAAATAAGAAGCCTGCATCTCTATATTCTACATTCTTTTAGGATATTTTACATTTCTTAAATTATTTAATGGCTACCCAGGCCAGCAGATGGAAACATGGAGCTTCTATCCGCTGTCAGCTCTTAGCTCACACTGCGGTTTTGCACATGTGGACAGATATAATAAGAGCCACCATCACGGGGTCTCCAAGCAGCAATCAGCCAAAATATAAAGTGGCTGATTTTTCCTTCCTAAGAAGGAGTGTAAAGACATTTTTTAGATGGTCCTAATTTCCAACTCCATCCATCTGTCCCCTAAAGTACACTCCTATGTGTCAGACCCATCATACAGACTGGGTATCAGAGACTATGATTCAGATTCATGCCGTAAAATAACTTCCCAAGCCCCCTAAATCCCTGCACAAGCACTAGGTAAAGCTGGAAGAAAAAGATTGAAGAACAAAAACATCCGAGCCCAAGAGAAACAGTCAAAGAAGAAAAGTTTAAAAAGCAGAAGCCACCAGAGCTAGATACCCGGCCAATGAGTACAGAAGCTTAGAAGTCCTCAAGCAACAGGGACACCAGAAGGGTGGACAAACAATGGTGTGGTGCAAAGAGCATGACTGGGATCAGATTTTGAATCCCAGCTCCCCTACGCACTAGGTGGCCTGAAGCCAATTACTAAACCTCTGACCCTCAATTGTTTCACCTATAAAGTGGAAATGACAGGTGCTCTATAAGATAAAACGATATAACATTTAAATAGCAGTTAGCACAGCACTAGATACAGGCAGAGAAAAAGAACAGGAGGCAGAGCTCGGGCTCCTGGAGTAGAAGCCAATGAAAAGGTTTCTGAAGAACAGAGGAGTCAAGTGTAACACCCGAAAGGTTCATGAGCTACGTGCAGGAGAAGATGAGCAGCAACACCTGGGCCGTGCATCCATCTCACAGACCTGCCATTCAAGTGTGGGTTCTTGGGGAGAAAGCATGTGAGCCAGATCCATGCAGGGCACACCTGGGAAGGGAGGGCGGGTGGCTGGTCTCTAGGAAAGGCTGGACTAGGGGTTGGGCCGAGGCCAGGGCAGGGGTGGAAGGCGTGGGCTCAAGGTCGCAGATGGGGATGGCCAGGGAGAGGAGACTCCAGTAAGACCAGCCGAGACTGAGGCGCTCACCCTGCGGGCTTCGCTCTGATACTTGACAGCCTTTTTGGTATCTGCCACGGCCCGCTCCACGAAGCCCACGGACTGGTCCATGTTGTTCTCTATACGGTCAATCATGGCTCCCTTTCCCCGGATGCAAGAGGCAGCAGCAGCAGAAACACAGACAGGGAGAGGGGAGAGAGAAAGAGCGAGAGACAGCAAACAAAACGGACTCTGTTCTCTGAAGGCGACAAATCGGAGAGTCTCACCTTCCGGGCCTGACTCTTGTATTTCACAGCTTTTTTAGTTTCATCTCGTGCCTTCTCCACGTGGTCCACTGTGTGCATGACATTCAGCTCTATGTTATCTAACATCTCACCCTGCAGAGAACAGACACCAGTCACGCCCGGTAAGCCCACCCCGGAACAGCCCTAGCTAGCGTGAGGAAGGGATTCTCTTTCTTATCACCTTCAGTGCCAAGAAGGGCATCCAGAAACCCTGAAGTGCGGCCTTCCCTAGAGCACATTTTCACATTTTGCACACGATGACCTGTGGTTCCCCAGTGCTTGATGGGGGGCGGGGGGGTGTCACTCATTCAAGAAACATACATTGAATTACTTCTCTGTGGCCAGCACTCTGCTGGGCTCCTGGAACATACTTTCTAGAATGTCTGGTAACTACATACTACATATAAATATACTGTGAGGTAACCTCTTCCCACCTTTTTTTTGTTTTTACTTAAGCACCTGGGGAGGAACCAAAATAAGAATATCTCCTGTTCTTAGGACATCGCAAGGATACTAGCTTCGACCTGGTCACTCAGACTGAACTGAGTATGCTCACTAGCCACTGAGTGCACCTGGCACACAGCCGGTGCTTAATACATGCCTGAGGTGGGGAACATTTGCTTTCTCTATGATCTATTCCAAGGCCCTTTGTGTGACAGACATTGGGTGTACCCAGGCTATTGGGTTGTATCTTCCCTTCCAGGCAGTGGTCTCTTAACATGATTCCCAGCCATTTCCCAGCTATTACTTCTTTCCCAGGAAGTCTGGTCATCCCAATTCATTGTAGCATCTTAGAATGGGATTCTCCTCCCCTACCCAGACCTTCCTCGACCCAACCCCATCACTTTCTGCCAGTCTGTAAACAGGCACTTACCACCACTTGAATCTCAAACCAGTTCCTCGGCAAGGCAGTGTGGGGGGGAAAGAGAAGAGTAGGGATGGAGGGACTTGAGAAATGGTCTCAGAGGCCAGAGAGGGTTGGGGGTAAGGCACCGGGCCCTGAGCAGGGAACCGATGTCAAAAGCCAGTCATGCTATGCCCAGGCTTCAACTGGGTCCTACAGTCTCTCTACTGTGGGAGCAGTTTTCAATCCAATTGGCAGAGCAGCTGGAAGTTCACGGGACAAGAGCACAGCACTATGGCACTGTGGCACATTTAACTGCATCATAAGGACTGGGAACCACCCAACTACGTGAAACTTACACCCTAGGCAGGCGACAGAGAACTCCACCCCTGAGGAAGCACACCTTGGGCAAAGCGAGCTGTCAAACCAAGCACCAGCGAGTGGTGTTTTGAGTCTTTCTGTAAACAGTATTTTACTATTCTTTCATTAATGTTGTCTGCTCTGTTCCTTAGCAAAAACAAAAATGCCAATTTTTTAAAAATACATACAGAAGAAAAAACAAAAATGGAAAAAAAAACCTGTTAAAAACCTCAGTTTTTACTGTGAACTGGAAAAAAATCATATGTTTTCAATGACATCGGTGAAATAGTCTGTATCAGGAGATTGTTTTAAGGCATCATCATTAAGAACCCACATCTCTAATAAAGAAAAGAAAGACCCTGAGGCTGGGGAACCAGGTATTTGACAGAGCACACTGGACCTGTATTAAGTAGCAACAACTGAGAGGCCAAAGGAACAGGCAAGAATGACAAGGCTGAGACTGCCCTAAGTGTCAGCATTTGATAAGAATGCACACTTTTTCTCCCTGGGATGCCGGAATTCTGTTACTCCTTATGCAAATTCCCATTGGTTCTCCCACCCGCCTTACCTGGCTTCCCGCATTCCCATCCTCCCTGCTCTCAGGAGAAACCAAGCTTTCCTCTCCTCCCTCCCCACACTGGGACTCCCTGCCAGTTACCTGATTCTCCACCAGCATGGCGATGTCCATAAACATGTCATGAAGCTCCTTGATGCTGCTCTCCAGCCTTACGATGTCCTTGTGCCGTCCCTCGATCTCACTCAGGGCTTGCTTGGAAATCTGGGAGTCAATGATCTACAACAGGCCACATACAGACAGACCATCAGCCACCCCTGCAAGCAAGGCTGCCTCTGGCACAGCCCTTGTGCACGCTCCCGGCAAGCTCCTGGCCTCCCCCACTTCCCTGCACCTGCTAGACCCCGCGAAGCTGCACAGGGGCCTCCCTGCTCATGAGAGGGGTGCACTGTCCCAGCACCAAGGCACTCACCCCAGAGGTGAAGATGGCAGGGTTGCCGCTCTCTAACATCTCCTCCAGCTCCTCATCTGTTGTCTTTTTGCCAGCTGTATGACAAAAGAAGCAGAGCATCAAATACAAGATCAAAGCACAGCACATTACTTGAAAAGATCCCTGAAAATCAGGAATATGGTGACTTCACTATAAAGACCGTGGCCTTTACAACACTCCCCCAATTGCCTCCTGACTTGCCCTTCTTGTTTCTCCCCTAAGCACATATCTGATTGTGTTACTTCCCAGCTCAGAGTATTACTAGCCCCATTCACTACAGCATGGAGTCCAAGCCCTTCCTAACGGTGTGCCATTTGGTGGGTGAGCCCTCCCTCAATCCATCTTAACCTTACACTTCTCCAAACATGCCCCTTCCCAGGCCTAGATGACCTGCCACTCCTAAACACACTTGCTCTTTCTTGATTACATCCTCATTCACACAGTTCTTCCCACCTGAAGCATATCCCACCTTGCAGGGCCTGGCCTTCTACATTACTAAATTCCTAAAGGTCATGGCTTTATCAGTTTCTATATTCCTCACAGCAACTAGCGCTGCACCTTTTATTTCATAAATGTGCTTTGCTGTCAAACAGACAGCAAAAAGATGCAACGAGTGCCCAGGAGAGCAACTGGTTATCAACTGCTTCCCTTCTACGTATGAGGAAATGCTGTATCCCACAGAAAAAAATCACTTGGCCCTGATAAAAACTGTGTCACTCTTCAGCCTAAGAGGCAGCATTCAGGATGTGCCAGTGCTATGACGTGTATCCTGGGCATGGGCACAAAATATGACATGGAAGCCACAAGCAGAGTTGCTGCTCATTCTCCTTGGGCCTCACCACTTGGGATGGACAAACACAGGGCGAGAAAAGGAGGCGGGGACACACCAAACCTCAAACACATACTAATTTCCAGCTGCCGCTGGATTCGCCCTTTGCTGCGTTCACGGAAGTCCACCTGAGCTTCGTTGTATTTGGTCATCACCTCCACAAACTTCCGGGAGAGGACGGAGTGCTGTGGGGACAATGTAAAATGCAGTAAGCCCACAGGTGGCAAGGGAAGGGGAAGGTCCCTAACTCTTACAGAACCCCGTCCCACCCCCACACAGCCATCCACAGCAGCACTGGGCTCAGAGTCAAAAGACCAGGTATCAGACCCAACTTTCTGGTTTCCTAGGTTTGCACCACCACCAAGAGAGCCCGCTGCCCTTTCCAAAGCATGGCTTCAGTATCTGTTTACCTGTCCTGCTGACCTCACCTGGTGATTGTGAGGCTAAAGGAGATCATCTCTGTGAATCTCTGAGCCCTGAACCCACGCGGACTAGAAGCATTTTTCTGGCACAACTCTGGGCTTGCTTTCCAACGCTGTCAGACTCCCTTCCCATGTGTAATACTTGCCAAAGATACTTGAGTTCCCGCCCTGGCTGATCTCCCCAGCCTTCTGCTTATAATTAAATGCATTCTCTCAATAGCCCTGGATGCCTAAGCGCAAACCTTCATAATAATTTTTACTCTTTGCCCACCTCTCAGCTTCAAGCCCTGTTGTTTTCTCCTTTGCAAAATCACCAGTCTTTATACTTTTTCCAAACCCACTACCACTATGCAAATTTAGACTAAAATCATTGCAAAAACCTAACTCCCAGCCTCCAGCCTCTTTCCCACTGTCTCCAACTTTCAAACAGCTGCCATAATACCTGCCTAATATACGGTGGCCTGAAGCAAATGCCTATGGGCTACAGGATCAGATCCCAATTCCCTAGATTGGTACTCAAAGACCTCTAGAACATGGAGTGACATTATCAACCAAAAATTCTGTGTTCACTATCCCACAGCAAACTTTTCTCTCCAGAAAGGATGTTCTCTTCATGTCTGCCCCTCACTCCCACCCACTCCACCACCATCACCACGGCTGCTGCCAACACACATGCAGGCACACACACGTGTGCACACACAGCCCACTCCTACCCCAGTGCCTCTCAGGGAGGACAACCATGTTTGCCATACTCTGGCCCAGCCTCCTCTCTCTATCCTCAGCTCTTCCTGAGATCTTTTAATGCTGAGAGCACCTGCGCTGGACCGTGTCTTCTTACACTGTCCTCCTGCTGGTTCTTATGTAATAGTTTCCTAGGCCACTCAAATGTCATGCCAGTTCTTTAAGGACAAGGACCCTATCTCTGAAGACCCCTAAAATGCCCAGCTCCAAACCGGACAACTAATGACTAACAATCTTTAAAGAGAAGACATCAATTTCCTCTCCTGTAAAACAAGGAGGCATAATATCTCTTACGCTGTGCTCTAGGAAGCTTTAAGAAGTTCTCCAGGGGCCTCACTGGCAAAGGAAAGAGTGACAGAGGGGCCAAAAGGGCCGGACTCTGGCCCTGGGCCCTGCTTCAACGGGACAGTTCCCCTTGACCAGTTCTTCAAATTGAGTTCCAAATAAGAATTGTTTTGTTTTTTTTTAAAAAAAGACTCCACAGGCCGGGCACAGTAGCTCACGCCTGTAATCCTAGCACTCTGGTAGGCCGAGGCACGCGGATTGCTCAAGGTCAGGAGTTCGAAACCGGCCTGAGCAAGAGTGAGACCCCCGTCTCTACTATAAATAGAAAGAAATTAATTGGCCAACTAAAAATATATAGAAAAAAAATTAGCTGGTCATGGTGGCACATGCCTGTAGTCCCAGCTACTCTGGAGGCTGAGGCAGGAGGCTTG
Organism: Microcebus murinus; assembly: GCF_040939455.1. Taxonomy (NCBI): domain Eukaryota; kingdom Metazoa; phylum Chordata; class Mammalia; order Primates; family Cheirogaleidae; genus Microcebus; species Microcebus murinus. The sequence goes on from NC_134107.1 coordinate 15,552,386, forward strand.
ACCCCAGGAGGTTGAGGTTGCTGTGAGTTAGGCTGATGCCACGGCATTCTAACCAGGACAACAGAGTGAGACTCCTGTCTTGGGAAGAAAAAAAAAATGACTCCACAGCTAAGGAGAAAAAAAAATTAAGACACGACCAGATGATCATTAGACCAGGTAAAACCTTACCTGAGATTTCCGAATCCGAAGGTCTGCTGAAGACCGGACCTCATCTTCCTCAATATGCTTCTCCATGCCTGAGAGAAGAGGAAGGTTCTACTAGCAACACATCTGCTGCTCCTTTCGAGAAACACACCGTGCAGTGCAAACCTGCTCACTCAGCCTCACACCCTCAGCCCACGGAGCTGTAACCGCAGGTAGGTGCAATCCCAAAAGGTCAGCTTGCAGGTGGGCTGCCGGACAGGCCCTCCTCAGCCTTTACGATCGCCAGGTTTTGGCATAACAGTGAACAGCGTGGGTCTCTATCACCAAGAGACTCAGGCCAAAATCCTTGCCCTGGCACTTACTAGGTATGACTTTGGAAAAGCCACCTAACCTCTCTTAATATTCCTGTTCTGTCATCTGTAAGACAGAATACATCACAGGACCTCCCTCACAATACTAAGGTGCAGATTCAGCGAGAAGATGCAGAGTGCTCAGCACAGTGGCGGGCGCACCACCCCTGATAGTACTGGAACCTGCTAATGACCCTTCCCTCCACTCCAGTTAACATAGTTATTGCAATTTGTTTTGGAGGAAGAAATGATAAATTGGGCCGAGCAATACCGCTCTCTCCTATGACCAACAGCATGCATTCACCAAACACACTGGCAAGAATGCAGACCATAGCCTCGGAACTCAGTAAACCTTTTGGGCCCAGGAGAATGGAATCTACGACAGTGGTTTCATTGAACTGTGCTCTCTAAAGTAAGGGCAGGAGGCTACGGGAGGGTGACACACCCTCCCCGTCAAGAAATGTCTGTAGACTGAATGACATATCTTGCATCTACATATCTCTGAAATTGCTATTCAAATGTATGTAGTGCTGGGGGAATAGGACCAATAAGAGAAAAGTTGGCTAAGGAACTAAGTTAAAGGACCAAGTCACACAACTACTCAGTAGCCGAAAGCACATTCTAGTTCTCATCTCCTAACTTTGATTCTGGACTCTTTCAACTACAGTTAGGATTCAAGAAAAGACAAATTTCTGGGGCTATATGTCCTTGTGGGGACAGTGCCCAAACCACACGCAAAGATGGAACAAGTGGTGTCACTTCATTCAAGAGGAGTTTCGGTTCGGAAGAGCTGGACCCCAAGGAGCTGAGACAGATGGTGGCAGGGACTGGCTTGTTCCCTTTGATCCCTCCTTACTCTTCAGTTTGTTCCGGACGTTATTGGCCCTTTTCTTGATCTCGGTTGTCAGCTGCTCCAGGTCATCCTTGGTTTCTGGGTAAACAGAGGCAGGTAGAATTAGTTAGAAAGTAGAGGACTATCTGACTCGAGGGGGGAGGGGAGGCAAGAAATATATGTAACTTTAACATTTGTACCCCCACAATATGCTGGAAAATAAATAAATAAACTTTTAAAAAAAAAGAAAAAGAAAAAGTAGAGGACTAACAGCTTTGTGAGCTACAACAACCAACAGAGGAGGTGGGGAGCTTTCTCAGGCCCCCACTGCCCAGAGCAGTATTTATCCCAAAGCATTCTGTCATTTGAACCTGTCATTAAAATCACAGAGCACTTATTTTTTAAAAGGCATTTTCCAGGCACCGCATCCCAGACATATGGAATAAAAACACCCAGGGTTGAGGACCCAGAATCGGCCTGTTTTAACAAGCCTTTTCAAGTGGTTCTCCAGCACACAATTTTAAGAACCTGCTCTTAGAGGAAACAACCTGGTTTAGCATGAGGACCTCAGCTCAGAAGGCAGAGGAGGATTCTATGGGACTTACAGGGCAAAAGGATTGTAACCACAGCTCGACCTGGAATGAAGCAAATCTTTATGACATACCTACTACATGCCCAAAGCTGTCCTGGGTTGTATGGAGCAAATTAGGTGTTATCTACAACCATACATCAAAAACCATCCTTCAGCCCCTACTTGGAACTGAGCTAGAAACTAAGGAATTTTAAAGGGAAGATACAGATTCTACCTTTGAGGTTTCAGAGTCTAGTAAGAGACAAGGAGAAATAAATCAGCAGTCCTAATATGCAGCAGTGTGGGGTACAGTCTGAGTTCTGGGGAAGGTGTACATAGCGTGGCTAGGCAGGGCCCCCCACACAGCCTGGCACAGCCTGGAGGGGTCTGGAAAAGCTTCTGACGACAGAGATAGTAGAAAGACTAAGCGTTAACCAGAAATGAAGACTTACAGCAAGAGTCTCAGGGAGAAGAAACAATATATAAAAGGAACGAGGGAGCCAGGTGCAGTGGCTCACGCCTGTAATCCTAACACTCTGGGAGGCCGAGCCAGGTGGATCGTTCAAGGTCAGGAGTTTGAAACCAGCCTGAGCAAGAGCGAGACCCCCATCTCTATTATAAATAGAAATAAATTAATTGGCCAAATAAAAATATATAGAAAAAAATTAGCCGGGCATGGTGGTGCCTGCCTGTAGTCCCAGCTACTCGAGAGGCCGAGGCAGAAGGATCGCTTGAGCCCAGGAGTTTGAGGTTGCTGTGAGATAGGCTGCCGCCACGGCACTCTAGCCCAGGCAAAGAGTGAGACTCTGTCTCAAAAATAAATAAATAAAAGGAACAAGGGAACAAGAAGGGCCTGGGAACAGCCAGAGGTGGCCTGGCTAAAGTGTGGGCAGCGTGAGGAGGACGGTGGGAGTGAGCGTAGCTGGGAAGGCAGGAATGTGACCCAGACAACTCCCGTGTGCTCTGCTGACATGTCCCCACTTTAATCTTCAGGTACTAGAGAGCCATGGAAAAGGGGAAGGGTGGAATGACCACGTCAGGTTTGTTCCCAGTTTTAAGGAACCAAAAAATAGCCTGACACTCTAACAATGCAAAACAATTACAGGAAAAAAGGTTGCCTCTGCCATGGTAACAAACAGGAGTTTAGGGATGGAGGGATTTTCTATGAACGTGAACCGTTTCAGAACATCTCATGGGGAAAAAAAATGGACTTGATCTGGTAGGATTTGGAGAGGGGGCTGGGAAAAGCATGTCAGGCTAGGGCAGTGGTACAAGCAGAGGCGCAGAGCAGGACAGAGCAGGGGCACGTGAGAAGCAGTAAGAGTCACTGCCAGTCAGGAGAGCGACGAGCTGAGCAGCATAGAAAAGTCTGGCTAAATAGCTCGAGTGGGACCATAAACAGAAAAGGTGACTGTGGCCAGGCAGTGGGAACCCAGCTCAAGTAAAGCAGATGAGGACATGACGGGACGTGTACATTAGCCAATGTGATGAGTACACGCCCTGCTACTGCTCACACAAGCGAGGAAAACAAGGCTGGCTCTGCCCCAGTGCAGAGGGTCGCGGCTCTGAGTCAACACTCACTGGGCTCTGGAATCGGTGCAGAGAGAATGACACTGTAGAGTTTCTTCGCCTCCTCCACATGCTCTGAGATCTTGTCAATGTTGAGCCGAGTTTCCTCAATCTGTAATCAGAAAGACACTTTCATCACCAAAGAGGAAGAACATGTGCACGGCTGAGATAAACACTTAGCAGATCCCCTTGGTTAAAGATGCTCGCCTTCTGGGTTTGTGGAAGAACCTAATGACTTAAACATCTTCACCTGCCCAGTAAGTACCCTTTCCGCAGTCAGATAAACTAATCTCAACAGAGCGGTCGTTAAAGATCCATACTCATTGCTCCCTGAGAGGAATGCACTTGCCCACCTCGGGTGGGAGGACTCCGGACAGAGAAGAACCAGGAAAACCGGAAAGAGTAACCAGAGCGGAGGTCAGCAATCTTCATCGGGCAGATCCCTCAGCCCCCAAAAGTAAAAACGGAAGATAGTGAGGACGGGGATGGGGACAGGAAGGACAGAAGGAAAAGTGAAGTGAAAGAAAGAGAACAAACCCAGCGAGTGGTAAAACAAAGAGAAGAATGAGAAGAAGAGACAGAAACAGAGAAACAGATAAAGAAGACAAGGAGGGGGAGGGAGAGAGAGACAGAGACCAAGCAGTGACCATCTCAGGAGACAACCTGAGCTTCCCCTGGACACATGTTCTGGTGAGAGGCTTGTACTGCCGATTCCCTCAGGTGACCAGGACCCAGAAGCTAGAGTCGTGGACCATCTCTGCAAGTTTCTAAGGCTCCTGATTGGACGAAGTGGGAATCATGAGATCTTTCCAGCAGCACTCCCTTCCTGGATAGAACACCGTCACCAGGCACTGCAGCATGAGCATTAAGTGCAACCTCAGCTCCCCCTTCAAAGGTGCAGGCTGCCGCTGGCACCAAGGCCCCCGCCCCAGTGGAAGCATATATACAGGGGCAGTGCAGGAAGAGACTTCAACATTTGCAGTGTCTATTACCCTAACTCCCAAAATGAGGGGCACGTCTACACTGCAACAATTAACAAGCAGAAATCATGAAAATGCCATGCAGCAGGATCCTAACAGTTGAGACACAACGAAAATACAATCCAATGTATATATGCTGCCCCCGGCATCCCTTTCTTCCAGCGGATGATTTGCCTCTTTTTAAAAACCTGATTATAGCCTTCAAATTGAAGCGAAAATAGGAGAAATAAAACTTGAATTCTCTAACCCTCAAATCAGTATTTTTGCCACTGAAGCAAGGGATTTCCCCCTCTATAAATGTATTGGCTTAGCTATGCCAGAGTTTGAGAGTAGAACCATTTGCTTAAAGATACAGAATAAAGGCCGGGCTCGGTGGCTCATGCCTGTAATCCTAGCACTCTAGGAGGCCGGGGAAGGCGGATTGCTCAAGGTCAGGAGTTCGAAACCAGCCTGAGCAAGAGCGAGACCCGTCTCTACTATAAATAGAAAGAAATTAATTGGCCAACTAACATATATAGAAAAAAATTAGCCAGGTATGGTGGCGCATGCCTGTAGTCTCAGCTACTTGGGAGGCTGAGGCAGTAGGATTGCTTGAGCCCAGGAGTTTGAGGTTGCTGTGAGCTAGGCTGACGCCATGGCACTCACTCTAGCCTGGGCAACAAAGCGAGACTCTGTCTCAAAAAAATAAAAAAATAATAAATAAATAAATAAATAAAGATACAGAATAAAATTTCAATGTAATAATATCATCGAAGCATAAATATACATACAAGTAACTACCCAAATATTTCTGAAGCATTTTCAACAGCTGACAAAACAACCTACAGGATTGTATGAGTGCCATTATTCAAAGGAGGAAACTAAAGTTTAAAGAAGTCATAGGTCACATAGCTGGTGACAAGGAGAGCATGCAGTGCCCTCCAGACTCCAACTGGGATGCTTTTTCCATTTCACCTAAGACTTCTTAAAATTCTCTATACCGTTTCACTTTTAGCAGAATCCCAAGCTTACCCAACTATAAAAAGGGCCTGTGTAACCTCAGAACCTGGCCTTTTGGGTAACTCAGATATTGCCATCTTCCCCTCCCTTCCCCTTTATCTCTCAAATTGGCCCCTCTTATAAAATGTCATTTCATCACACCATGGTTCCCCTTCCATCACGTGACTTTCTTGCCAAAGCAAACATACTGTTTGACAGGATTGAGAAAAAAAAGGCTTTCTAAAATAAAATGCACTAACCATTTAAAAATGAGTTTAATACGTTTTAACAAGCTATAAAGGACTTAGATTTTGCATGTTCAATGGATTGGTTGTCTTAGAAATTCTCTTCTGAAGAGCATTCTGACCCAAAGTTTGGTTAATGGTAGAAAGACAGGAGATAGAAAGTTGCCGGGACGAGACCGCTAAGAGTCACTCTAGGCATTTGGAGACCAGATGGTAGATGCTCATCTGGCCCCATGCATGGGAGAACTGGGTCCTGGGTGCTCCATCCTCAACCTGCCTGCAGGACTGTCTGGGCCCAGGGAACTCTCCACTCACCCCCACCCATCCTTCACCCACTGCAGCTGTTCTCTTTCTTCTGTCCTCACCAACCTCACCATCTGGAGGCATTTCAGGGACCTTGATTTCATAGCAATTTAGCCAGTTCACCAAATAATCACAGACCCCCTTTAGGACTTCAGCATGGACAAATGGCCGATCACAGAGCTTTCTTTTTTTGAACTTCGTGTCTTTGCTTTTTCTTGGAAGCGTTGGTCTTCCTCAAAAGTGACTTTCTGAGTATTTCATGGTGGCAACTACATGTGATTTCCTTTTGTGCATTTGCCAGATAATCAAAAAGTCATGAGGAGATGGGGGAGGAGGAGGAAATCCTAGTAGGAAATTGACAAGTGCCCAATCTAAAACTTGAGGGCTTCTACACAGCAGAAGCCTGCTGTGCCCATAAAAGCTTAAGGGCTATTTGTATGTGCTTGTTTGGGATTAAGTATACTGATGTTACTTTGCATGATCTTATATTTTATCGGAAATGATGCTAGGCCCTTTACAGTACTTCCATGAGGTTATCATCCTTATCTCCTTTCTTATACATGACAATACTGAGGCTCAAAGAGGTAGAGGCACGGACACCAAACCACACTGCCGAAAGAGGCAACAATGGGGTTTGAACCTAGGCATCTGTTAGATACTTTCTCCTGAACCAGGTAAACATACAAGAACCACCTATGGAAGGTTCCTCTCTCTTCTCCCCCAAGTTCACGTATATTCAGCCTACACGGGGTTAAAATGCATGTCTACTGTCCTGTGAGATTGGTTCAGTTGCCTTTCACAGAGATCTGTGCCTTATCTCTTTGTCCTCTAACCACAGTTCCCTATATAAAGAGCTTTTTACACAATGAGCCCTGAGGGAACACTGTGGCCTGAGGGAACCAATACAAAGTGTTTTTTGGTTTTAATCATCATGCTAAATTTGACCTGACAGGTTCCCAACGCTGTCTTATTTTATTTTATTTTGCTTTTTAAAAGGTACTTTCAAGGATTTGTCAGTAATACGAGAATCTCAATAATAATAGAATTAAGAAAATAAGTTTGGATCAGACTAACTGGGTTCAAGTCTTGGCTCCACCTCTTAGCAGTGTTCTGGCCTTAAATAAGCCACTTCCCTCCTTGGCCTCAGTTCTCTCATCTGTGAAATGAGGATTATCACAATTCCCACTTCAGAGGTTTTGTGAGGATTAAATCCGATCATATGTGTCAAATGCTTAACACAAAGTACATGCTCACTAAACACTAGATGATGACATTAATAAATACAAAAATAGCCAGCAATTACTGCACATTTATTATACACCATACACTACGCTGTGCCTTTACAAGCGTGTCTCACTTAATCCTTATAGCAGTCTGAAAGTTAACAAACACTCTGATGTCATCAGTAGCCACCCAGAGAAATCTAAGGACACCAGGTCAACTATTCTTCATGTTGGGTGTTACCCATCATAATTATTATATTATACTAATCACTGTTATCTAACCAAATAGAAGGTATTAGTTTCAAGGCATGGACTGGCCTCTTCCCTCTGGACCTAATTAGCCAGTAGAATCTAATCAGATAATGGGAAGCAGAGAAAGTGCTACTCTGGAAAACTGGCAGATTGCCATGGGGTAAGGTGGAAGGCCAAGCAAAAAGCTTTGTTTATTCTCCCTGAGAATTATTCTCTGCCTTCCCTAAACTCCCAGGTACCCTGTACCTCTAGCTGGGCATTAATTCCTACATACTCTTTTATTGAAAACTTATGTGCCACCCTTTCTAAGTGACAAAAGTAATGTGATTATAGCTGTCAAAGAAAAGGATTCCTCTTTTTCACAAACCATATACCTTTACTTTGCCCCCAAAATGGCATAATCCAAAACAGTCCTTGTATTAGAGTTTCTCAGTCAAATCCTCTTCAATTTGTTCACTTATCTGTTTTAGAAAACAAACGTTGATGAGAAGAGAGGGAAAAGTCTCTTCCGTCAACCAGGCAACAGACATCAAGTCTGTAAGCGGTTTTAGCAAGACTGGGACTACAGTTTCAACCCTCCTTTTGTAAATGAAAAGAATGATCTCAGAATTACACTGACCAGCAAAAGCAAGTATTCTTAGACAATGATCTCAAATCAGTTAAGTGTATTTGGGCTTTGCATCACTCAAAATTTGGTTAGGAAAATAAAAACCTATCTAGTTATTTTAACCAAAGTAATAAATATAGCAGAGGAAATTGTTTATGTAGGGATGGAAGGGCCAAGAAACCCTCTGAAAATTAGCAACAGCAGCAGGAGGGACAGTGAAGGAAGGTAGGGACAGCAGAGCCTAAAGCCAGGGCCTGGGAGCCAGACCACCGTGGAGTTGACCAGCAGAACTGGGACCATGGAGGCAGGGTCTATTGATTGAAAGCTGAGGCCATAGAGAACACATGTCCAAGGAAGAGAGAGAAAGGTGGAAAAACATAGCTTCTTCCCTCCTCCTGAGTCTTCTGCTAGTGCCTACCTGTCTTAATCTGTTCAGATTCCTGTAACAAAAGTACCATAGACTGTGTGGCTTAAACACAAGCATGTATCTCTCACAGTACAGAAGGCTGAGATATCCAAGATCAAATACTAGCAGATCTGGTGTCTGGTGAGGACCCTCTTCTTCCTGGCTTGTAGATAGCCGCCTTCTCGTTGTACCCTCACATGGCAGAGAGAGATCATCTTTCTCATGTCTCTTCCTGTAAGGACACCCTCATGACCTAATTACCCCCCAAAGGCTCCACCTCCAAAAACCATCACATTGGGGATCAAGCTTCAACATATGAATTTTAGGGAGGACACAAACATTCAGTCCATAGTACTTCCCTTGGTCAAACATACCAAAAGCCAATTGGCAAGAGAACCTGGACAGTGTAGTTCCCTGCAAGACAGGACAGAGCACAGGAAGGGGGAGGGGACCCCTGAGGGCAAACAGGCAAGTGACTGGCAAGGGCTTCCTGCTTGCCCCACTGGAAGCGCCCAGAAATGCAGAATCTACCAGCTCGGCTAGTAGGTCATTGTCATCTAATATTCTACTTAAAGAATTAAAAGTATTTAACCTGCTAGATTTGACTTAATACCTGGATTTCCAAGTTTACATTCACTTTGAGGTTCTTAGTTCTAACAAAAATCAAGCCTACCTAGCAAACCCCTAGGCTTTAAGACTGGTCACTCGAAGTGCCTCTGGCTAGGTTCCCCCCACCCCACCCTGCCAGGCTCTGCCCACAATCTCTCAGCTCTCACCTCTCCCAGTACTGACTCAGCCCTCTCAAGGCCTGGGACCATGTGCTGCTCATCTTTGATTCCTTGAGACTCATCACTGTGTCAAGCATGTGGTGTCAGTAGTTATTTGTTGAATGAATAAATGAATACAAGTAACTTCAGGAGACAAGCATACTTCATACACCACTGCAAATACTCCCAGAGTTTTTTTCAAGCATACCTGTTATGCACTGAATGTTTGTTAACCAAAAGTTCCTAAGTTGAAGCCTAATCCTCAGGGTGATGGAGGTGGGGCCTATGGAATGTGATTAGGTCATGAGGGTGGAGCCCTCATGACTGAGATTGGTGCCCTTACACGAAGACGTCAAAGAGCCAGCTTGCTCTCTCTTTCTGCAATGTAAGGATACAACAAGAAGACTGCAGTCTGCAACCCAGAAGAGAGACCTACCAGAACCTGACCATTCTTGCATCTTTATCTTGAACTTTCTCGACCTCCAGAACTATGGGAAATAAGTTTCTATCAATTATAAGCCACCCAGTCTATGGTACTTTGTTAGAGCAGCCCAACCTAAGATAGCACCCAAAAAACAAAACTTTATAATCGCATTTTCCAAACTGCATTCATCCTTGTTAATAGAAGTTCCATGTCAGAGAGGGTTCTGTAAAGAACTAAATGCTAGGATAGCCCAGGTAAGCAGGGTTCTTTATTACAGGACTTCTTAGAGCCTTTAATAAATTAATGTGCATTTTAAATTACCAAGAGAGGAAAGAAATAGGAAGAATTTTCAAACATATTTGATCACAGTTTTTTTGCATCTCACACTGCCATCCAATAACAAGCACTTTGCCCCACCAAATAGCCATTCCCTAACCCTTGCCCTTTCTTTCTTTTTAACAGCCCAAGAGGATGAGTCATGATCAATTCTATGGTGATCCTGGCAATCTTGTCTCTTTGCTAAGTACTCACTTCCCTGATGTCCCTTCCAGCTATGGGTGACCATGACTACGTGACCCAGTGCCTGCCAGTGGGCCACAGGGAAAGTCAGCTTGGAGGATCTGGGTCATTTTCTTCTTTGATAAAAGGATTTTTGGACTTTTCTAGCTGCTCTCTTTCTTACTGCTTGCTATGCTATTGCAGGGTGACACCAATGGAGCTGTGATTCTGTGGTGGCTTCAAAACACAGACACGAAGTTTTTAATGCTCCTCCCACTGAGAGATGGGATCTATGCACTGCTCTCTAAATCTGGCAGGCTTGACCTGCTTAGGTCTTATCTGCTTTGATAATAAAGCACAGGAGAAGTGATGCGCTATGTGACTTCCACAGCTGGAACGCTTGCCACGAAGCACTGAGACTCCACAGAACAAGTCCAGTGGCCCTGAGTGGTCCAAGCCACGGAAAGAGGCCAAGCACAGGTGCTCCAGTCCACAGTCTCTGCTGAGCCTTTCCTTTGAGTCACCCCCATCCAGATATCAGGCATTAGAATAAAGAAGTTTCCATAACCTCCTAACCTCGGTGTGTTCTGACCTTCCCCATGAAGGCCCCAGTAATCATGAGGCAGAGATAATCCATCCCACTGTGCCCTGTCCAGATTTCTAATCCACAGAATCTGCTAGCATAATAAAATGGCTGTTTCATACCACTAAATGTGGCAGTGACTTGTTATACAGCAACAGAGAATCGGAGCAGACTCTGTCTCACAATCTCAAGGGAAAAACCAAGAGGATCACAAAGGTGCTGCTCTAGAACCCACCACCTTTAAGCCACTGCGTTATCCCTGACTCCAGATTTCTTCATATGTGGAATAATTGTATGTCGTCATTGCTGAAGCCACAGTTAGTCAAAAGCATCCCTAAATGACACACCATGCTGCCGCTCGGGGTCACAGATTCAGGTCAAAGCTCTCTCGTCCTTTTTCTCATGGCTTCCATCAGCCCACTTGCTTGCTTTCCGTTTCTGGTCTCTCCCACCCGCCACAAACTGCAATTGGAATGACTCTTCTACAACACAATCTGACCGCATCACTTCCTTAAAACCTTCCAAGGCTCCCCATCACTTCTGGAAGAACTTTCCCCCATTCCAAAAGTCTGAGTCATTCCAGTCCCTGTGAATCAGGTATGGGTAAGGGCAAGAAGCTCCCCAGGCGATTGTGGTGGCAAGACTAGCTAAAAACCACACCTTCCTCTCCCCCTCCAGGCAGAACTTAATGTATTAAATACCTTGTTGACATTTCTGTTATCATATGGTAACTTTTTAGAAATAGCTATCACCCTCACCAGATAAGGAGACACCAGTATGCCCAGCACCTAACACACAATCTGGAACACAGTAAGGACTCATGTATTTTGATGAATGAATAAATCAACCCAGAACAATAAACCCCTAATGTTTCTGCCTCCGAAGGCAAGTCCATTTCCTCTGAGACTTTGCTCTCTCTGCCAACTTGGTCTGAGCAATCAGACCAAGGAAAATACAGACAACTGCAAATTAGACAAAAATATGGGGTTTATTATTTACCAGGCTCTGGCTTGATCAGCCAAAGTGGCCTGAAAACCCAAGAGGTAATCCTTTTCTCTAACCACCAAGAAGCTGGAGAAGCCATTCAAATATTACAGGTGTGAATCACATTCTGAAAATATCCTGGCCCTGTGACTTCATCTGCACCTTGCAAATCCCTCTGAGACCAAGCTGTGATTCACACTACTGGTTCTCAGCAAATAACCAAGAATGACCTCCTGGAATAAGTTCACAAAGCACGTTTTATTGTGAGAGTGCTTAGCATGTTCCATAGTCACAGAAGGAGGGATACCCCTCATTTCCCCAAATCCATATTATCTGAAAGGAACTTTTTCCCAATTTCAAGGATATTTCCAGACCACAGTCTATAAAATAAATGTCATGGTCTATACTTATTCACAAGCACATTGGGGACAACATGGTGATGAGAACTAAAATTTATGAAATACACATTCACTAGATGTCAGGCACTGCTCTAGGTGTATGCTCTCGCTCATTTTATATCCATCATAACCAGCAGGTAATATTCTTGTTTTAGAGGAAACTAGGGTTTAGAATAGTTAACTTTTCAAAGTTTTACCACTGCTAATGGGGAAGGCTGAGATTCAGACTGGCGTCTATGGGGCCTGCACAAACTGTTCCCTCGTGCTCCTGCCCCACTGCCCCCGGGGCTGGCCTCCATCAGATTCCAGAAAGGAGGACAGAAACACTGCCTAACCCCAGGCCAAGCACTTTCTGAGTGTGAGCTCCTTTAATCTCCAACAAATCTGGGAGGTGATTATTTTTCTCCCCATTTCACAGATAAACCCACTCAGACTTGGAAAGGTTAAGGAATGTGACCGAGATCACACAAGTAATAGCCGATATGGAATTTAATTTCAAAGACCGTGCTCTGTCCACCCTCCTCCCCCCCAATGCTGTCCCCTTCTCCATTCTAAATATGATAGGGTTTCACGGGTCTTTTTCCTAAATGACAGAAAAGTATTTAACAAAGAGAAGGCAACAATAAACAAGACAGCCCTGGAGGTGTTAACTCTACAAAGGGCCTCTTCAAAAATAGCTATAACCCATCCAGGGCTTTTCTATCTAGATAGTGCTTTCCTGATGTGTGATCTCATGTGATCCTCACAACAGCCTGGAAAGGTAAGTGCTAACATGGCCAATTTCCAGAGCAGGAAATTAAAGCTCAGACAGGTTAAGTCACTCGATCAAGGTCACATTACTAAGAAATGCTTGAGTGTGGACTCAAACCATGTTTGGGAGGCCAAAGCCCACCACCCTCCCAACCAACAAGGAATCCTGCCTCTCAGGGATCTTCTCACTGGTTTAGGAGAAGAGGGAGAACAGTTATTGAAGAAGATTATTGATCTTAGGGAAGAAGTTCTTTATATCTGGTTTTCCAAGGTGAGACCGTAGGGACAAGCCACGGTGACTTCAAACATCTCAAATCCACCCCCACCATGGAACAGAAGGACATTTTCCTTCCACAATGTACAACTGAAATAAAACTGGACTCACAAAGCCTAAGTGTTGTTTGATCTCACCATGACTCCTCAACCAAAGGACAGTCCCGCCCACGAGGAGGGTGGGGATCTGCGAAGAGTTTACAGTCAACTTCCCAATCAGGCCAGCACATGCTCGAGTCGGCTCTTGAACCCGTTTATTACTCTAACAGGTAAACGGGCATGAACCGTCAAGCCTCACTCCACTCCATTTAGAGAGGAACCGGAGGGTTACTTTTCCAACTCCGCAAACCAGAGGACAAGAAGCACCTACACTCTCCCTGTAAAAAGAATACAGTGCCTCTTGTTCTCTTTCCAGGGTAATTAAAAAAAAAAAAAAAAAACAAATAAAGAAACCATAAGGTGGAGGAAACTTCCAACAATAATGAGCTTCTTGGTTTTTTTGTTTGTTTGTGAAGTATCATTCATTGAGCACATATATGCCACATGTTACATTGCATGCTTTATAAACACAGACATTATCCCATTTAATCCTTATAATAACCCTATGGGGAAATACCCTATCAACCCCAAGCTGCAGATAAGGGAAGCAAGGCTCAGTATGTTACGGTCACAAAGTCAAAAGGTCATCAGAAGCAGGGCTGAGACGTGACCCCCAAGTTCACCTGGTTCCGCAGCCTGTGTTTCTGCCCATGACACTCCTACACAAACTTCCCCCACTCATTAACTACCGTTGCGCCATCCCTACAAGGACCTTTGGGATCAAAGTGTGTGAAGATATAGACATGGGTGACCCATTTTTGCCCCTACTGAGCCTTACAAAAATAAACTGGTGGTTTCTCGATTTCTCAGTTATCACTACAATTAAGTCAAAGGGACTATAAAATTTTTTGGAAACAACAAATTTCATCTATTTGAATCACAGGCCTAAAGATGCAATTTTATTTTACACTTATGCCTGTGACCCTGTGGTTGATTCTGTATTTAAACTAAGTGCTTTAGGCAAGAAAGAATATCATTAAAGTGTTGCCATGTAGCATAAGATTTTAAAAACACCTCTTCAATTACATATCATCGACCCTCTGCTGACTTTCTTAATAAAATTAAAAATTCAGACCCTCCAAGTCAGCAGTGAAAAGAGAAACTCCTGGTAACTTTTTCATCCAGCCATCCAACCCCAGCAAAAGACTGTGGCCTTCCTCTGCTACCTTGAAAGATCTGAGGTTTTTTATTCTTACTAAGAAAGCTGTTTCCTTATGTACATTCAGAAAAAGATGCAAGAAGGTCGCCCACCTCAGAGAAGAACTCGTCCATAAAAGCCGTGTTGTCGATGGCGATCTCGACCTCGTCAGTGTCGTCATCCTGTGTGAGCTGCTTCTGCAAGAGACAAAAAGGAACCGGTTGGGTGTGAATAAAAACACAATAGCTAACATTATTGAATGCTCACTAAGTACCAGGAGCTATATTAAGTATTTTATACAGAATTTCCTTTAAAACTCATGACAGCACTATGATATATCAAACTCTGGTGTTGCAACATCTGAAATTAAGTCCTAGTTCTGCCATTTACTGACTTTTTGCAAGCGCTGAGGGAGGAGGAGGGAGGGACAAGCAAGTTACCAATCTTGCTGCGCCTAGGTCTCCTTATCTGTTAAATGCTGATAATAACGCTACCTATTTTGCAGTGTTGTTTAAGGAATAAATGAGACAATGAATACAAAACACAGTGCCTGGGACACTGCAAGTACTCCATAAATGCTAGGTTTTCTTGCTGCTGGTGGTGGCGGAGATGGTGGTAGTGGTTACATTACTATAACTCACTCCAGTTAAGGAACCTGAAACTTCAGGAAGTGAAGTAACATGGCAAAAATCACACGGGTAAAATGTGGAGATAGGCAGTTTCTAACCCAACTTTTGGATCTGAACCCCATGTTCCTAATCCCTTGTCCACACTGTTCATTCAAACAGGTTCTAGGCTCAATTCCTCCAAAGCACAAGCTCCAAATCCTCCTCGTAGGAGTAAACATTCTCCTGTTTTCAGAAACCACCTGTTACGAAGGAAACAGTACTGTGTTGTCCCCGTCAGAGAGCTCCTGTTTATAAGGAAGAGGAAGGTCTTCCCCACCCCACTCCCCCACCCTCCACCCCACCCCCAACCTCTTGGGGACCCACGCTTGCTCAATCTCATCCAGCTTCCTCTGCACAATCACAATGTGAATAGCAAAAGGAAGTGATTCCATTCCCACCCAGCATCAAAGGCCAAAGCTATTTCTATATTCTTCCTGAATGTTCTCCCCTGACTACTGCTGCACTGCTCACTGCCAATTTCTAAGCACAGAGAGAGAATTGGTTGCAGAGGATGGAGGCAGGACAGAGAATAAACCTTCTACACCTGCTTCTTCACAACCTTCAGTGGCCTCCAGCCTTCCAGGCCAAAGATGTGTCACTGTCAAGCACTTGGAACCCCATGAGCAATGAAAGCCCTACGGTCCTCTTTCCTCACCCACTACCACTCCCTGAATCCACAGCAGAAGAGTTTCGGGGAATGCCCATGGATATGGGGTTATCTAACCATCTGGGAAGTCTCCTGACTGACGCCCCCAGTACCTCATTCTCTGGCTGGTCTGGAACACTCAGCGTCCCCTGCATAACAGCCACATTCAAGGAAGTTGAATGTGACGGCACTGCTACTACCTCCGAGACTATCTTCCCAAAACTTGGGAAATCATGTCCCTCTCCCACCTCAAGTCACTCAATGACAGGTCAACTCCTAGAATTTAAAGTCCTGATGCCTAACAGAGCACATGGGGCCATTTAAGATCCAGCCCCACCCACACTTCCTCCTCTAGGATACACTCTCTGGACCAAGCAAGCATCTGGAACTCCTTGCATTTCCTGGAAACACCATTCTTTCTTTTCACTGTGCTGTCACACAAGGGCTTCCTTCTGACATGCATCTGTCCAACTGGCGAAATATTACTTAGCTTTTAAAACTTGGTGCAGACAACCTCTGTGTAGCTTACTTGACACATGCCTCCCCCATGCAAAAGTTAAAACCTCCCTAAGCTCCTCCTGCACTTTCTAGAAACCTTCCATAGCAACCATCACAGCCTACTATTATATATCCCTTTGCTCACCTATCTTTCCCCACTGACTATAAACTCCTGGAGAGTCATCGTTGCCTTATGCATCCGTTAGAGCAGATACTGTATGTGTGCACGAGCGCATGTGCCCAAAACACCTCCCTTTGCAGAGATACCCTCACCCTCCCCACATGATTCTGGGGAGGCTGTCCTGACCTGAGCTCCCTAAGGAATCTGAATTGTGACAGGAGTCTGGATGGAATGGAGCCAGGTCAACCAATGGCAGGACCCAACAGAGATGTTCATGAAATTCCCAGAGCTGCCCTGGCTCCTGTCCTTCCCAAGCCACCCCTTGGCTTTGAGCAGGATGTACAGATCTTCCCCATCTTCTTCCAATGATCGGAGCAGTATCCTTCTAGTACGTTTCTTTTGATCATTTAGCCAGACAAAGCTTTTGTTACTTGCAATTAAAACTAAGTGCAGGCCAGGCACGGTGGCTCACGCCTGTAATCCTAGCTCTCTGGAAGGCCGAGGCGGGCAGATTGCACAAGGTCAGGAGTTAGAAACCAGCCTGAGCAAGAGCAAGACCCTGTCTCTACTATAAATAGAAAGAAATTAATTGGCCAACTAATATACATAGAAAAAATTAGCCAGGCATGGTGACACATGCCTGTAGTCCCAGCTACTCGGGAGGCTGAGGCAGGAGGATTGCTTGAGTCCAGGAGTTTGAGGTTGCTGTGAGCTAGGCTGATGTCACGGCACTCACTCTAGCCTGGGCAACAAAGCGAGACTCTGTCTCAAAAAAAAAAAAAACAAAAAAAAAACTGAGTGCTGTACTTGTCATTAATTAATTTATTCCACATGTCTACCAAGTACTTACCACAGAGCAGGCACATATCAGAAATTTAACCAATTTTAGCTGAATAAATAACTAGCTTCCACAGAGCCCAGCTGCCTGGATTCACCTACCAGTTTCTAAAGTTTGAGATAAAATGTTTCCTTCAACAAGTACCATCAACACTCAGGCCCCTCAGCAGCCTCCACAGAGTTCTGCCTCCCAAGAAAATCTCTGTAACCCTTACTAGAAAGCAGGAACCCAGTCTTTCCTCTAGGAAGGCGAGTTAACAAGCTTTTCTCGAGAGTGTCCTTTCTTCAGAGGTCATCTGGAGACCCACACTGAAGGAAGAGATCACACACACACTCCACACAAGACATCAATTCGGTCTTCAAACAAGCACACATGCTAAGGAAGTGGGGAGCGAGGCTACCATCACGGGATGGGTTGAAGATGTTTCTAGAGGCTGGGAACACCAGTGTCTTGAAGCATGGGAGGCAGGCACCTAAGCTGTCCATCATGACGTAAGTTCTTGGGACCCCTAGAATGTGCACATCTCTTGGCCTTGAGCAGGCTCTACCCAGGCAGCCTGGTCCACCTTCTGTGAGAGAACGTGTGAACGGTAAAGAGAAACCTGGGTCCAAAACCTGTTGTTACCAATCGCTGGCTGTGAGAGCTTAATCAAGCCCCGCACCTCTCTGAGATCTCATCTGTAAATAGTAATACCACCACACGCCTTACAGCTTCTATGAGGATTGCAAGAGATCACACATGGAAGGCCTCTACTAGCGCAGGCGTCCTCAAACTACGGCCCGCGGGCCACATGCGGGTGTTTTTGCCCGTTTGTTTTTTTACTTCAAAATAAGATATGTGCAGTGTGCATAGGAATTTGTTTATAGTTTTTTTAAAACTATAGTCCAGCCCTCCAACGGTCTGAGGGACAGTGAACTGGCCCCCTGTTTAAAAAGTTTGAGGACCCCTGCACTAGCGCAATACCAAGCACACACCAGTGCCTAATAAAGGTCAGTTTCCCCATCACCTGCTGTAAGCAGGTGGGTCTAAAAGAACAGAATCCCCTGTGAGTCATCACTGTCTTCCTCCTCTTCTTCCTCCGCAGGAAGCTCTCACACCAAACAAAGGCTAAGTCAGTAAGATGGGTCCCACAGCGTCATGCTGGCCAGGGTTCTATACCCGATCCATCCCATGCTAGTCACCGAGCCTTAAACAGACAATATAACCCCTCTGAGCCTCACTTTCCTCATCTGAAAAACAGGAATGAGAGTGTGTTGCTTGACCTCCTTACCCCCACCACGACAGCCGCAAAAAAAAAAAGTGTGTTGCTCAACCTTGCTGGAGCAGCAGGCCCTATAACACTGCATCAGCCTCCCACTCAGTCCCTAGCTCTCTTACCTCTGCTCCAATCCCATGACATCTGTTTCCCAATATGCCATGGTTCCCTACTTCCTGCTATATAAAAGTCCTCAGCCTGTCTGTCACCATCCTGTGGAGGTGGCCACGCTCACACATTTAGCCACAGGCCCACTGCTCTCTGCCAGGCACCTCCTGCTCTGTCAACCTATTTGCCTGTCTTCTGTGCACACCCTAGTTATTCCTGCACTGGGACTTTCTTTAGCACTACGTCCCTTTATTCCCTACCGCTGCCGATACACGTGTGACTAACATGTCTCCCACCCCTCTCTGCTTTCCAAACTCAACCCCCAAGGCCCAGCTCAGGTCCCATTCCCTCCACAAAACCTGCCCCCGTTCATATTTATCAAATAGTTTCATGAGTTGCAATCTCAACTTCCAACGTCAATTTTAAGCAACCTGAGGTCAGAAATAGCATCTTGTAAGTCTTGGTAGCTCCAGGGTACATGGCACAGAGCTGGGCATGTAAAAAGTAAGTTCGTGTCGACTGAATCTGCCTGTCACAAGCCACGTGGCTGTCACAAGCAATGTGAAACAATTCACTATTGCAAGGATGTGGAAACAACCCAAGTGCCCATCAATACGTGAGAGGATAATTAAAATTTGGTATATGTATACAATGGAATATTACTCAATTATAAGAAACGACAGTGATCTAACACCACTTATATTTTCCTGGATTGAGTTTGAGCCCACTATCTGAAGTGAGGTATCACAAGACGGGAAGAATAGGCTCCACATCTACTTGCCACCAAATTGGCACTAAGTGATTGACACTATGGTGCTCACACAGTAGTAATATTATCCAAGGATTAGGGGATTGGGGGGATAAACTCACAAGTAATGGTCACAGTGAGCACTGTAGAGGGGAAGGGCACACCTCTAATCCTAACTTGGGTGAGGCAAAGACATAAAACGTAACCAAAATGTTTGTACCCTCATAATATCCTGAAATTAAAAAAAAAGAGTTAGCCAAGTCAACTTCTCTGTAGCTTTAACCTGGATTAAGTATCTTTAAGGAGGAAAGGGAAGAAAAAAAGATATGATTTTTAGTTAGGGCTGAATGCAACCTTGACTATTTTACCGTTAATTCCCTCACTTAGAGATGGGGAGACCAAGGCCAAGACCAAATAATGAGGTCCTGACACGGACAGAAGAGAATCCGGGTTTCTGGATTTCCTTCTTCCATGCAGACTTTTTCCCACAGTGGCATGCGGCTTCCAGAAATATAAAATAACAATAACAAAGCTCAGCACAGATCGGAACATTCGAGGAAAAGGCCATCATCACCAGATAACCAGAGTCACGCGAAAGTGGAACCACCACCAGGCTTCCCTGTTGAGTGGGCTCAACCAGCTCCCCTAGCAAGGGTCCTTCCCCTCTGACCAGGTATGCTCTCACAGACCAAGAAGTGTTGGGGACCCCACACAGTGCCCTTTGTCTTCAGCCCACATGACTAGGCTTAGCCAAGAAGAGAACTTCAGCATCTTTATCAAAGAATCAAGGCATGTGGTAACAGAAACGTTGAAGTAGCTGCAATATCAGCCACACTAAAAAACGCTCATGAGCACCACGAGCCCAGCCACCCACTTCCTCCCCTCCCCAGCCTCCAGATGCCTCACTCCAGGAGATGGGAGATACCGCCAAGGACTTAGGCAGCAATGACCTACAACCTGGGATCCTATCTCCTCCTGACTTCAAATGAGCCCCCAAATTCAGCAAGGACAGCCAGGGATATGACCTCTTCTCTGGGCAGAAAGCAGAAAGACTTCAGGACCCCAGAACTCAAGCTCAAGCAACTAAACTGCCATTCCTCCCCCTCAGTGCTCAATGCCTTTCTCTCAACTGCCTTCTCTATCATCCTTAGTCTATCTGACCACAGGTGCCTCTCCATTAGCTCATTCAATTAATAAAAATATATTCGCCACCTCTAGAGCCCCTACCAGCAGCTAGGTGGTCACAGCACTTAAGCTGCTTTATGTACCCCATGTCAACAAATCCCATCTGTGGTTTGTAGTTTGAGAACCTGCAGGTCAGAGAAGGTATAAGAGTTATTCCAGGTCTCCCAGCTACTGATTTGCAGGGCCAGGGCTCATGCTTAGGTCATCTGTCCTAAGCCCTTCTTATCTCACTGCACCCTGCTCGGAGCAGCCTACCACGAGAGCAGCCAGGGGCCCAGGACAGTCTCAGCCCAGCCCTGCAGAAAGCACCCTAGGCTGGGAGAGCAGAGCTGTGGGCCTTGGGGACAGCACTTGTCTCTGTTAAGCCTTAGTTTTCTCACCAGGTAAGGAGCTTAGCTTTCCGATGCGGCTTTGTGGAACTCTAGGATACCTCACATGTGCCTCAGAACCTACTCAGAGTGGTTAGGGAGGGGGATCGTAAGCAGGTGGAACTCCTGAGCCTCCCCCTCTCTTCAATCTGCAGAGCTTCACTTTTGTCTACTTTATATACTGAGATTGGATATAAGATTTCATTTTAAGAAAGAGTCTTGTCAAAAAAGAAAGCTGGAAAAGTAGATAAGTGGATGCCTTCTATGAAATAGAAAGAGAGGAGAGTCCCTCCCACCTTTCCAACTTAAAACACACCTTCAACATAAGTTGAAATCATCAACATTTCCTTAAGAACGTTTACAAATCAGAGCCTCAAGACACAAGGGATGAGAAAGAAAAAGGGAGTCATGCCGAATGAGGAACACACTGTTCACCAGCTCTCTGGCTCTCTCTCTGCCACGGGTGCCAGAATGCAAGGAGACGAGAGGGTCCCAAGACAAGAAAGCAAGCCCAGGAGCTCCCAGGAAAGAGTTTCTGGGTGAAAAAATTAATGACAGAGAGGAAGGGACATATCTGGGCCTTAACTTCCCACAGTGGGCATTAAAAGATTTCTGGCCTTCCTGGCACAAACAGGTGAGCACAAATTCTGACACCTTCTCTTCTCCATATTTAAATACTTTTTTGCTCCAGAGACATAAACTCTTCTTTATTAAACCCAGATTTTCTCCTGATAAATCTGATTCAAAGAGACAATGACATCTGGTTTTACTAGTCCTTCCTCTTTAAAGAGCTAGAAATTCTGAGTGTGTCGGCTCTCAACAAGCACCCAGTGCTCTCTGTTCCCCAATTAAAGAGTCAGATGACCCTTCTTCAGTGCCCAGCTCCCCCCACTAAGCTGTGTTTTCTCTTCTAGTGAAACTCTCCCAAAGGGAACACTTCCCCTTTCCACGGAATTGCATCTTCCCTGACACCCTCATCTGATGAACCAAGAGAAAACCAACCAATAATGCTACCCTAGCTGAGCCTCGTGCTTTTACTATCAAGATGTTCTTCTAGCTGAACAATTTGAGGCAAGAATTAGCCCTATTTGAAAGATGGAGACTCTGAAGATTAAAGTCATGATCAGCTAGCCCAAGGCCAGCGAGTCCGGGGAAACTGGACAAGGGCTGAAGTCCCTGAGGAGCCCCCTCTACGCATTCTGCTGCAACAATAATAATAGCAGATAATACGGGTGTGTGTTTTGTTGTTTCAAACGCGTTATTTAACTCTCCCATAAACCCTATGAGGGACACACATTACCTTCCCCATTGACAGATAGAGCAACTGCTTAATTAGGTTAAATAATTCATCCAAAGTGATTCTGCTAATAAATGGCACCACTGGGACTTACTGCGGGAGTCCAGGGCCCCTGCTCTTACTGGCCACACACCACTTGAAGGCACCCTCCCCACTCTGGCTCAGTGACACACCCTTGCTTCTTTCAGGGCATGCTGAAACATCTAAAAGACTAAATTGGATTAATCTGTATGCATGAATGAAAAAGATTCCAGTGCGTATACTCTCGTGTGTGTAGAGACAGAGACACATCCTACTGCCTGAGTTGAAAACCCAGCTCTGCCAACTAAGTATCTGTGTTCTTGAACAAGTTACTTGACCTCTCTGCTTCAGTTTCTTCATCTGTAACACAACAAGAATAATCTGCTCATAGAATCGCTGTGAGGATTTAATCAAGTTATTACACATCAAGTGCTCAGAGCAATGCTGGGCACGTATTAAATGACCAAGACCAGGCCAACTAAAGCAGACAATTGGGCCTTCTTTTCTCTAAAAAGAGTTAAAGAGTTTCTGCTAAAGAGGCAACTCTAATGCCAGTTCTTAGAAGGTGATAGCAGGTGTCTCAGGAAGAAGGAATTACCTGCAGTCACTGGAACTTACTTCATGTATTTTAAATCTGTCATTTTTCTACTATATGCTTTTAAAGAAATAGAGCTCCCTTTGACTTCTGCTTCAGCTACATTCTCTCAAATTTTAATATTTACTACTCTCATGATCACTCGTTTCTAAATAGTTTTCCGCTTCTGCTTTATTTTTAGCTGAAGAGTTTTTTTCGAAAGGTATTTTTAAATTTCCAAAAATGGGTTAGCCTGGGAGGACTATTATTATATTAATTTCTAATTCTATCATTGTGAGGGAACATGGCCTATGTGACATACATTCTGTGTAATTTGACATTTTCTTTGAGTCGTAATACAGGGTCACTATTTCTTAATCTTCTATGTGTGTTTCAAAAGAACTTGCATCCTGTTTGTTGGATACAAAAATCATCGAAGTCCCATCCCACAGGCCATGTTAATTCTTACCTGCTTTTGCTTCTCTAGACCTGAGCTGGGTCTAGAAAAGGAGTGAAAAGTCTCAAGAAAGGAAAGTTTGCCTTTGCTTTGTTGGTGGGGAAAAAAAATTTTGTTTTTTAAGAAAAGAAGAAGAAAAATAAAAGGGACCCTCTGGGTAGATGTTATCCATATTAATGAGAAATCTATGGTTAGAAAGGTTTACTCATCCAGAATCACACAACTAATAAGGAGCAAAGCCAGGACTGGAACCAATCCAATGCGTGGTCCAATCCAGAGTTCACTGTTTGCTGCTACCTTAACTCAGAGAGGGACCTTGGGGTCTCCTCACCACCCAGCACACCCACACTATTCTCCTTCTCACTACAAGGTTCCATGCAAGAGAAAGAGATTCACTCATTCATTCGTTCGTTCATTCAGCAGTATTTACTGAACATCTGACATTCACCAAGCAATAGCCCAGATGCTTGGATCAAGCTCAGACCTCTCCTCTCCAGGGTCTCACTATCTCAGGCAGGAGACACACAGACACACAGGTCCCTGTGCCACCATGCAATGAGTGATGTCGGCGCTCAGCACAAATAATTATACACCCAGGAGAAGATGGGATGCCTGTCCAAGGTCAAGCCTGGGGGGAAGACAGAAGCCTGTTAGAAAATGTTTGGAGAAATGACTCCTTGGGGAAATTTTGAAGATTGAGTGGACTTACTCAAAGAAAACCTACAGGAAGGCCATTTGGGGTGAGAAGACCACAGCTTTTTCCTGCTTTCGCTCTCATCCCAGGAGATTCTAAGAAGGCCTTCTTCCTCCTGGAGAACACAGGTCCCCTTTGGGCCCTTCCTCCTCTACCCTAGGCCTGTTCACTCTGACTTCCTCTCCCCCTCTTCCCTCAGCCCTGGCTCCTCAACACCTCTGCAGCATTCAGTCCTCGAGGATACAGAGAAGAGGAAGGAAGGAAGGAATGAACAATGTCTCACTCCACCCTCAGCCCTCTCCTCAACCCTTCCTTTCAGTCTGTCTCATAAGCCCCTTCCCCTCGTGGTCACTCTAAAATAAATAATAGCTACAACAGGTAACATTCATTGAATCTGCAACACGTGCTGAGGATTTTTCTAAGACACGTGCTTCCTATTCACCATGCATTTACACCAGTCTTCTGGGGACACTCCCCCATCTTACAGCTGAGAAAACTAAAACATAAAGATGCCAAGTAACCTGCCCAAGATCCTGCAGACAGGAGGGTCGCCTGGGCAGCTGGCTGCAGAGCCTCTGTCCTCAGCCATCTGGCGTGATGCCTCTTAACAGCTCCCCCACCCCCACCCCAGCTGTAGCATGCAGCACTGGCACAGGAAACCTGCTCCCAGAGAACCATAAAACAGATGCCAGGAGCTGACAAGGTCACGAAAAACAAGGAGAGACTGAGAAACTGTCATAGGCTGCAGGAAGCTGAGGAGACATGACAACCGAATGCAATGTGGTGTCCTGGATTGGATCCAAGAACACAGAAAGGACATTAATGGAATAAGTGGTTAAATTCAAATAAAGTCCAGAGTTTGGGGAATAATAAAGTACCAACAGCAGTTTCTTAGTTTTGATAAGTGTTTGAGCTGTGAACAATGAGGGAAACAGGTGCAGGATAGATAGGAATTCTCTGTACGATTTTTGTAACTTTCCTGAAAATCTAAAAGTAACCTAAAATTTAAAATTTATTTTTTAAAAAACCCCAAACCACCCTAACCCAGACAATAAACATACCCAGACAGTACACGCTCCACTAATCTCTTTAGCTGAGGGGTTGAACTTCACTCAGTCTCCAGACAGAGACTGGGGAAAGTTGCCATGGAAATGGTCCCATGACAGAAAACAGGGTGACCTACCAGAGGAGACCTGGGCAGGCTGGGAGGGGAGCTGCTCAGGGGCCTAACGTAAAGGTGGCTGGAGATAAGGCCCCTCAGGGACCTCAGACTCTGCAGCTGAACACGCTTGCAGAATATCTCCCATTCATCCACTGGACAGTTGGGTTTAGGTTTACAGCTTTCCAGGCTTTGGGCGGGGAAGGGAGATAACAGGAGAGAATCCGGCATGCATGGTCTGTGCGCTTCCAAAACACAGCACCTAACAGGGCAGGCAGCTTCTGAAATTGCTGTTTTGTTCATATATCTACAAAAATAAAGGTTGTGGGAGATCCAGGGAAAGCACGGGCAGTGCTGCCAGCCTGGGAAGCTTCCAGACAGCAATGACACTGGAATCTAGCCTCAAGGGAAGAATTTTGCCTGGGAAAAATGCAGTAGCTAGATTTTCACTGTGGTATCCACATTTTCTCCTTCGTTGTCTTTCTGAACAGCAGCAACCTTCCATGTCACCTTGGGCTGGGGGTTTAGGTAGAGCTATGAGCCTTGGAAGAACTCTGTCCTTGGGGATGGACCAGTGACCTCTGGCTTCATTAGCAAATTTATAGGTTCCCTGGGTAAATGTTCCACTTCAAGCAGGTAAAGTTTCACTTACCCACAGGGAACGGAGCAAGAAAAGTCAGTCATAATAATAAATAAGGGATGTGTACGGACCAAGCTGTTGCTGATCAGCCAACAGACAAATGTTTAATACAGGCCTGCCATGCAGAATGCAAGGCATTGGGGCCCCAGAGAATGATCACATCTGCGGCTGCACCAAGGCACATACAACGTAGTTGGGGAGATTATCAAATACAGTGCAGGGTGATAGGAAGCAGCAAGACAGACTTGCTCAACTCTTGATCCCGCTACTTCCCAGACACGGATCTCGGTCAAATCTGGGCTTCAATTACTTTACCTATAAAATGGGAATAATTTATAGCAACACTTTTCCTTGCAGGGTTGAAAGGATTTGAGACAAGGTTTGTAAAGTACCTAACAAAAGTCCTGTCCAATAGGAAGTAGCTGCTCAATAAATGGTCATTGTTATTGTAACTGATAATGGTGACAATAAGTACTGGAACCACCAACTTAAAGATAATAGGACATAGAAGACAAAGAGTCCAACTCATAAAAACAAATGGAAGGTGGTTTCGAACCCACTCCAAAGTAACAAAAAACGCCACCACCTTAAGACAAGTATTTCGTTGCAAAACTGCATACAGCCCATGTGAGCTGCTGGAATGGGGAATGGAAGTCAGTATTCCAGGCAGCAGTTACAAAGCATTACCTGTAAAGAAGGAGTTTTGAAAGATGGGTAGGAATTTTGACAAAAGGCAGGAGGAAGCCCTGAAAGGGAGAGAAGACAACATGAACAAGCGTCTCTCTCTTAGCACCTGCCAGTCCCCCAACCTCCCCCCACCCTCACAGGAATAAAAATAAAATTAATCCCCTTCCCTCATCCACGCACTCTCTGGCCTCGGGCTGATGGGTCTATAATCCCTACTCAATCCCCATCACTCTCATCTCAGCCCCGCTTCCCGTCTGCTCACAGCATAACAGCTCTCCCAGAGAATGAATCCTCCCAGGGACAGAGAAGAGAGGCAGGAATCCTGACTACTAAAAAATCTTATCGCTAAAGAAGAACAGAACCTCGGGAAAGGAGCAAGTTGGTATGTTAAGATTCAGTTATGATAGAAAGCACCTGGCACACAGCAGGGGCTCAGTAAATATTTATTGACTGAATTAAACTCTAAAGGGTAAGTACAGCTCCATATTTCAGATACAGTTAGAGCATAATTTCATCCTGAGGAACTCTGATCCCGTAGAGATCTTGGAACTTCCACTGGGGAAAGAGGCCAAGAACAGCCATTTAGAAAGCACTGAGACACAAAATAGAACAAAGAGTAAAGAATAAGTCTGGCCTTTGGAGCCCCAGGTGGTTGATTCCGTTAGTGGTGCTACTGGTGCTGGTCTTGGAGGGGCCAGAACATGCAAGTCATTTCTAGATCAGTCTCCGAGGGGATCGAAGGTCCTAGACCTCTCTTCCATACATCACTGGCTTCTAGATTATCATTACCTACTTTTGATTATTTGTAGTCCTCTTTTCATGTAATACAGTTCTTTGTTTTCTCTATGCAACCATTTCCCCTCTAATACTAGGACTTTGTATAATAATTCTGCCTAACATGATGCCCACCAGGATGCCAGGCACATAGAGGTCAAAAAGCACTGATCATGGTGGTCAGCAGGTCCCACTCACATGCAACTCTGTTGTTGCCCCCACACGTTGTGTGTGTTCTTGATGGTTTATTCATAAAGCCACCAATGGGAGTGGTAGAGATAATCAGGATCCTTGCTTTCTTCTTAAGAGACTCTACATGCATCTGAAGAGATTAGATGGCACTTTAACAGGGGCCTGAGCTCAAGCTTTACTTCTTCTGGGAACCCCTCAACCTCGATGTCCATCTCCCATGTCCCAGAGGCCAGACAGCAGGGTCTTCCTCAGGTTGCTTCTATCACAAGGATGGCGTCATAGTGTCTATGTCTCCTCTGTCTCCCTACCTGAGCGTGAAGTTCCTAAGGGCCAAGAAAATGTATGCATCACCAGTACACTCCAGCATCTATTGCAGGGCCTGGCACACAGTAGGTGCTCACTAAATGCTGAACAAAAAAAAAAGGCCAGGCGAAAGATCCCTGAACCAGGAACTGTCCAGACTCAGCAGATTCAAAGTTCAGCGACTGAGAAATCAGTGAAAACCACCTTCTGAGACGGGCTGGGTGTAGGCACTGCACATTCCTGGCAAGCCTGTCCCTCCGTCACTGAAGCAGCCGGCTGCCGAGGGAGCCTACCAGGAAGAGCAGTGCAAGACAGGAGGTAACTCGGGTCTTGTGACCGCAGCCCCTGGAAGAAATGACCTTCAGTGTGGACGTTGCTGCCAAAGGTCCAAGACTGGGGAACTCACATTACTGTGGTGACTCACAATGACCACAGGAGAAAAAGATGATGATCCACTCTACAGGTGCAACTCCAAGGCCTCGGTCTCTGTGGACTCTGAAGCCGTAGGACAGGCTCACAAGGAAGCAGTTTTATAGAAGCATACATTCTCAGGGCTGGTGGAGGCCTTAAATCCCCTAGTTCACCTCCCCGGCCTCAAAGAAATGCTCATATTCCTACAATATTCAACATCCCAATGAGTTTCTTGCCTCCCTCCCTTGCTGGAGGGCACACTACCTACCTCATCCTGGGGCAGCTCTGACTACTAAAAATGCTTCCTTACAGATTCCTGATTACTATCCCTCAGTCCCAGTGTTCTCCTCGAATCTTTTATACAAAGAGTAAAGCTAACCTTGTGCACAGGACAGCCCTCCAGCTATCTAGAGCCAGTTAGTACCTCCCCACCCCAGGGTTTAGAAAGATCACCACAGAAAGAGATTGCACAGGCTGCTCAATGAGAAGTTTCCTGAAGGTTAGCAAATGCTTTTCACTGATAACGGGAATCAGAGCAAAAGATGCCTATCTGGTGCAGTGAGGGTGGACCTTGCTGGGCCAGGCCTTGGGGGAGTAGGAGAGGAGGCAGTCCAGACACCCAAATCCACAGAAACCTTAACAGACTTCACAGAAACCATTAAATAATGCCAGAAGGGCTCCTGAGATCAACCCAATGCCTTGTTTTACAAAGGAGGAGACCAGAAGCACAGAAATAAAATGGCACAAAGGAGCCAAGCGATTAAGTGCCAGGGCCACATTCAGAAGCCTCAGAACCTGCAACCCAGTCCTGCTTCCAAACACTCCAGCAGCCACCCTGTGACTGCAGAACAATGGTCCCAGAGTAACAGCCACCTCCAGTCTCACTTTCACCACATCCCCAAGAGGTAAAGGGAGGAAACCTATCATTAGCTCCATTTCACAGAAGGTAACCATGAGGCACACAGAGGTGAGGGGAGGGACTTGCTCAGGTTTCCTGGCACATTGAATTTATTCTCGGAACTCAAAGTTCAGTTAGGACTGTTTGCTCATTGTTGACAATGAGCTGTTGAAAGGGGCTATGGAGTATCTTCCTTCCCCTGGAAATGGACTGCCTAACTCACTGAAGGGAGTCGCCTGGGTGTGCTGTTCAGCTTTGCACTTTCTTATGATTGCTGGGCGTGCTGACACAGAAAGATCAAAACCAGCTCTTCTTTCCTTGCTGCCTAACTGGTGTGCTCCAAGGAAAAGAGCACCTTGGAGGGTGTCAGGAGCCTGGGTTCCTCTCCTGGTGGTGCCCTGACCAGCTCTGTGTCCTGGGACAGCTCTCCCACCAGCGAAAGCTCCAGTTTCCTCATCTATTAAAACCGCGGCAATAAGTTCTGCCCA
Source organism: Microcebus murinus (assembly GCF_040939455.1). NCBI lineage: Eukaryota > Metazoa > Chordata > Mammalia > Primates > Cheirogaleidae > Microcebus > Microcebus murinus. The sequence goes on from NC_134107.1 coordinate 15,581,790, forward strand.
AACAGAAACCAGGATGGCTGGGAGCAAGCATAAGGCAGAGGGGCCACTCCCACAACAGGCGACTGTCTTCTTGCTTCTCTCACTTCTCAACAGCTCCCTCTCCTCCTCTGCAGTCTTGCTACCCGGAGCAGGTGAAAGGGTCACGAAGGTCTCATCCAAATAAGGGAGGAGAAAGGAGAACACTTATGACATCATCCCAACCAGTCCCTGACACCTGTACTTTGCAAAGAGCATTTGCAGTTATTAGCATCATATTTACCACTTATTAAGTCCCACGTGTCAGGCACGATGAAAGGGTTCTTCTGCACGCTCTGGTGCTTTTCCTCACAACTACCCATTTCACAGATGACAAAACTTAGCCTGGGAGTTTAAGGGGCGGCCAAAAAGCAGTGGAGCCAGGAGCACACCCCAGTTCTAATCCAGTCCTGTGCCCCCTAAACTTTAATGTGCTGGTCACTCACTGGGGGCCATTCATGAATAATTAGATTCTGATCCTGTAGGGCTAGACTGAGACCTAAGCTGCTGCACTGGCAGAATCTATGTCGCTGAATCCCCAAGGCTTAGCACTGGGCCTGGCCCATACAGTACACTCAACAATTAATTATGGAATGAGTCAATGAATATCTGGCTCAAAACCTCATGCTTTAGCCCTTCTCTAGATAAAGCGATCCTCGCAGCAAATCTCTAAGGTATGATCATTCCCATTTGACAGATAAGGAACTACAGACTCAAGGAGTAGCCTAAGGTGTTACAGCTTTTATGAGGCAGGACTGAGGCGGTCTACTTTCAGATCCGTTGTCCTGACCCAAGAGATGGGGGAGGGGAATAATAATTACAGACCACCCGTTGGTGAGGAGCCGACACATTCTGGCATGTGACTGGATCACACAGCTCGAGAGGTCACCAGGGAGCCAGGCCTGGAGCCCACCGGGAGGAAAACCAGGAAGAGAGAAGGTGGGTCTTGGGCATAGTGCCAGGCAGCCGTGGGCAGGTGGTGGCGTGACCTCTGACCTTGCGGTGGTGAGCCTTGCTGGACCCAAGCACCCCCACTGCGAGTCCCGGCTCTGGGCAGAAGCTGTCCAGCTTGTGGGTGGGGGCGTTGGAGGCGCTCAGGGAAATCGCTGCCTAGCGATGAATCACCGGCACATGACCCCGCACAGGAGGGGAGGGTGCGGAACCGGCGCGGGATGCGGCCGGGGGACGGCAGGCCTCGCGCCCGGCCCCTCTCCCGCCTCGACCCGGGGAGCAAGTGGGAGCCCCCTCCCCCGCAGCCCCACCTCCCGGCAGCCGCCCTGCGGGGCGCCCAGTGCGGCAAGACTCACGGCCTTCAGCTGCTCCAGCCGGTCCTTCATCCTGGCGCCCGGGCGCCCGGGGGCTGGCCGCGCGTCCCAGGTGAGCGCGTCCCAGGTGAGCGGCCGGAAGTGGCGGCCGGGCCGGGCCGGGCCGCTGCGAGGGCGCTGGAGGCGCAGGCGGAGGCGGGCGGCGGCGGCTCGCTAGGAGGAGCGTCCGAGGCCACTGGAGGCTCCGCCGCGCCGCCCCCTCCGGCCCCGCGGGCGCCGCGCGCTCCAAATCCGGCTCCCGGGTCGGCGCCGGCGCGCACGCTGATCCGCCCGCCGACCCGCCCCGCACCTGGGCCGCGCCCCGCGCTCCTCCTTAAAGGGCCCGCGCCCGGGCGTCTCTAGCTCCGCCCCCCAACGCGAGGTCGCCGGGGGACCCGGGTGGAGGCTCCGGCTCCGGCTCCGGCACCGGCACAGCCGGCCGCAGGGCGGAGGACGGCGAGGGGCTCTGGCCGCAGTTTCATTTTTCTACTGGGCAGCCGCGCAGCCTCTGTCCCGGGCAGGCGCTGGGCTGGGATGCGGCCCTGCGACGGGCTCGCTGCTAGGCTGGGACAGTGTCCCGCGAACAAGTAACTCAGTGCGGCTTGTGCTACACCGGGTAGGAGGAAAACATCCAGGAGCCATTCCGCTGGGGGAAGGGCATCCCGAGTAACGGCGTCCGCGCGGGCGGGCGCTGCCTGGCGACGGGCGTGCGGGAGGGCGTCGGGAGGCAGTGACTGCAGGAGAGGCGGGCTGGGCCCGGCTGGGGCGAGGAACCGGGATTTCACGCTGATGGCAACAGGGATCCCTCTGAGACATGCACGCCGTTCAGTGTTGAAGCCAGACACCTGCCACTAACAGTCTGTATAATTTGGGGAAAGCAGTTCCTCCGTTTCCACGTGTATAAATCGCACATAACACCCACTTCGCAGCTTGCCGTGGCGCCTGTGAGAGAGGAGGGCGACAGGTTCGTAACCTAAGAGCAGGGCTGTAAAACACAGGTGTTTGCATTGGAACACGTAATAACCCCGTCTCCATTCCCTGGGGCTGTGGAGATTCCCAAGTCGATCGGAAAGGTGGGCGGTTCTTCTCACCGCCCCTCACTCTGTATCCCCGCCTTCTCCTTTCTCTCCCTCTCTTTCCCCTTCCCTGTTTGTCTTCTCGGAACAAGTGACATGTCCAGCAGGGCGGAGCTCAATAAATGGGACAGGCAAGCCGGAGAGCTAGTTCTCAAGTTAGGAAAAGAACCTGCGGTATACATTCAGGTTTAAAGGCTGTAAATAGCTTCGTAGTTCTAACAGGACTTTGCCCTGTTGTGCCCTTTGTGCTCCATGCTGACTTCATCGGCTCCCATAAAGATACGCTCTGTATGGCAGAGGTCGGGCTGTTGGAATGGCCCTGCGGTGCTCAGCCCTAATCCTTTCCCACGCCCTGCACTCTTCCTTCTGGAGGGCTTCCGCGCCCCCTGGTGGTCATAACTGGACAAGGCGAGTCGATCAGAAACTGTACTGTACCATCTCCTTCCCCCAAATAAAACCTTGTTAGCTAAGGTCCCTGCACTTTGGGAGGCCAGAGTGTCCTCAGGAAGACAGAGATAGGAACAACTTTTTAAGTTCGAAGTCTGCAAAGGACCACAGGGGTCCAGACTAAGAAATTCTTTCTATAGCAGGAATCAAGGGTAGCCTTTCAGCCTCTCTGCTCAGGCAGAAGTTTCCTGTTGAAGGATAATTATTTTTAAAAGACTGAAATCATGACTCTCAGACGAATATGAAATGAACATATGTCAAATATTTTATTTAATTCATTAAGTAATGAGGGAGTCAAGAAGCGGTTAAACCTGTCCGGAGGAGAACCCAAAGAGCAGACCATATATAGGCAATCAGGAATGGTGAAATGAATATGTTAATAAATGCAAAACTGGCTTTGGTTGTGGGGAGAGAGCAATGGCACTCCCACGGACAAAATTCATTTGCATCTCTATGGACAAGAATCATTTGCATTACTATCAATTTTCTACAACTTACAGAGTTGAAGTTAGCTGCATTACCTTAAAATGCACAATTATAAAATCATATGACCCAGAAAGCTGCATTAGACACAACCTAGCATGCCATAGTACACCCAGTAATCTTTTTTTTTTCTGTTTTAGCCATTTTAATTTTTTCAGTTTTTCCAGATACTCCCAAAGTAGCACTTTCTATAACCAAACAGTTCCAACTGTGTTAAAAAAAGTTCTTTGTTACACAGAACAAAAATGTTCCTCCCTATAACTCCCACCATTATTTCTTACTGCCTTTGTCCAAATATTTAAGAAATATAATCTGTCCTTTACAAGATGAGCTTTCCAAGAAGGGAGAGTTGCCATGGGGCACCAGAACAATTGCTGGACACATAGCCAGGAAGCCTGAGTTCTAGACACAACTCTATCACAAAATAGCTGTCGTTTGACATCATACAATCTGTTTTATCATCTGTCAAATAAGGGGACTGATCAAAGCTAATGATTACCAAATTTTTCAAGGTCAAGAATATCATATATGCATTATTTTTATTCGTGGACCTTTTCTCTGGAAATATTCCATATTCCTAATAAAATAGATTTACTAGGTAGTAAGAAATTTGGTTTCCTATGAGAGGATGTCTCCATAAGGGAAAAAAATGACCTTTTGGTTAGCCTGTATGGCCATAACAGAAATGACTATATGATTTCCCTGAAACTATTAAACATTGAGAACAACACAGAGAGCCATCTTTTTAAAAGAAAAAAAAAAGCCCTCAATTGCAATTGGAATCAAGGAAGCGTCACAGAGTTGTTGTTTTTTTTTATCATGGCATTCCATAATATTTGAAGGTAGATATTACAGACTTAAATTCTTCTTTAAAACTCCTACTAGCTATGAGCCTGAATTGTTAATTTTATATTGATATTCACTTTTCCCTGTCAGATTGAAGTCTGGATTCCATGTGCCAGTCATGTACAAGAAACTGAAGAAAGTCAAGTTATCGCAGGACAAGGGACCTGCAGGAGGGGAGTCCATGGGCTGGTGAGGAAGACACTGGTGTTGAACCAAGTGGGCCATAGGGTCTGCAAGCAGATAGACAATGACTTAAGGTTCCCAGCTCAATAGGAGCCCCTTCTCTCTGAGATATAGATAGATATTTTTTTTCTGCCCTGTGGTAGTACTTGGTTTCCCAGCCACTAGGACTAGTACAGCTATTTCCCCATTAAACAAACTTAGTCAGGATTAAGTGAAGTGTTTGCATTTTGGTTATAAATAAATCAGCCAACACTGAATTTCACCTTTACAAACAAACCAAAGAGAGAATCATGCGATTTGGGGGCTCTGCTTCCCTCTCTCCCCTCCCTCTGAGCCTGTTTCTTTCCAACTAGAATAAAGGACTGAACTTTACCCTATCTTGACTTTCAGGAGCTGCTGGGGGACAGGTGAGACCACTTTCTGGCTGGTGTACCTTGAGGTGTTTCCAGGGTGTGGTGTTCAGGAGCAAGAGATAAAGGGATCTAGAGAATTGAAGAGGAAGACGCTTTCTGTTCCCTCACAGTAACGCTTGCCTGCTGCAGGGGGATGGAGAATGGAGAATACCCTTTCTGGCTTGTAGCTCTCTATTGCTGCATAACAACACACCCTAAAACCTAGCAACTTGAAACAACAAATATTCATTATATCACAGTTTCTGAGATTCAGGAATCCAGGTGTAGCTTCGCTGGATGCTTTCTGTCTCAAGGTGCTATGGTTTGAATGTGTCCCCTTCAAAATCCAAGTGTTGCCAATGTGATAGTAGTAAGAGCTGGGGCATTATAAAGGTGATTAGACCAAGACGACTCCCCCCTCATGGATGGGAGTAGGTACCCTTATTAAAAGGGCTTGATAGGCATGCTATAGGAGCTGGTGGTTGTGTGCCCAGGCTGTGGGACCAAACTATTTAGCTCAAATCTCAGTTCTACTATGAACAGTTGTGTGACTTTGGACAATTCATTAATATTTAATGTCCCTGTGCCTCAGTTTCTTTATGTGTAAATGGAAATAATAGTAATACCTATCTCATGGATTTTCATGGAGATAAATGAGAATTGTTAAGTCCCTAATTTGATCACTTGAAAAGAAGTCTGCTAACCCATTATAACTTCACTGCTTTCTCAAAGAGCACAGGGAACTGAGAAATGCCTGGAACATTTGAATCACAAGTGAAATAACCCTTTCTGGTTCCTGCCTCTTAAAACTAAATGCGATTGCAACTCCTTGTGACTTCAAGGATAAACTTTTTGTCCCTGAACTGAGTATTTAAAATAATGGGCTTTATTGATGAAGATGTTCTATATCACATTGTTCAGATGTTTTCCTTACATTAATCTCCACAGACCATAAACCTGTGCCTATGATTTAACAAGGTCAACTATTTGTACCACAATTTGTTTTGTATTTTTGTACAAATTTCTTAATCCCTATAGCTATAAAGCATAAAATGCTACTCTGAAGAGCCTGGTAAGAGAAGTGGGAAGACTCACTGGGGAAACCTCTTTACTTCTGACCTGCAGAAGACATGATTGTTTCTTACAGCACCTTCGAACACATGTCAAGAGTAACAGGATATGCAAACTATTTAACTGACAAGGGACTGATAACCAGACTATATAAGAAACTCAAACAACTCAATAGCAAAATAATAACAACAATAATAATAATCTGGTTAAAAAATGGGCAAAAGATCTGAATAGACATTTCTCAAAAGAAGACAAACAAATGACCAACAAGTGGATTAAAAAATGCTCAACATCACTGATCATCAGGGAAGTGCAAATCAAAACAACAATAAGCTATCGTCTCGCCCCAGTTAAAATGGCTATTACCAAAAAGACAGAAAAATAAGACAGATGCTGGTGAGTATGCGAAGAAGGGGGAACACTCATACACTGCTGGTGGGAATGTAAATTAGTAGAGCCACTATGGAAAATAGTAGGGAGGTACCTCTAAAAACTAAAAATAGAACTACCATATGATCCAGCAATCCCACTTCTGGATATTTATCCAAAATAAAGGAAATCAACATATCAAAGAGATATCTGCACTCCCATGTTTATTGCAGCACTATTCACAATAGCCAAGATATGGAATCAACCTAAGTGCTTATCAACAAATGAAAGGATAAAGAAAAATGTGGTATAGATGCACAAGGGAATATTATTCCACTGTAAAAAGAATGAAATCTATCATTTGCTATAACATGGAACTGAAGGACATTATGTTTAGTGAATTAAGCTAGGCACAGAAAGACAAATGTTGCATGTTCTCACTCATATGTGGGAGCTAAAAAGAAAAAATCGATCTTATGGAGGTAGTGAATAGAATGGTGGTTACCAGAGGCTAGGAGTGTAATGAGGAGGGGGTTGGTTAATGGGGACAAAAATACAGTTGGATAAAAGGAATAAGATCTAGTGTTTGGTAGCACAAGATGGCAACTATAGTTGACAATTTATTGTATACTTCAAAATAACTGTTAATAGAACATATTTGGAATGTTCTCAACACAAAAAAATGATAAGTGTTTGAGGTGATGGATATTCTTATTGCCCAAATTGGAGCATTATACATTGTATGCTTGTATCAAAACATCACAATTCCCTGTAAGTATGTATGACTATTATGTATCCATAAAAATTAAAAATAAAAAGACTATATATACATATATGTTAGAAAAAAGAGTAACAGGATATTCATAATGAAGCACAGGTGCAAGAAAATTGGATAATTATGACTTTAAACTTTTTGTAATTAAAAAAAAAAAATAGGACATCTAGTGTATTTCTCCATTTGGATGTTTGAATAACCATGCTGAAGTTTTATAATATTATGCTTTCATAGTTTTGTGTCATTCCTTTTGTTTTTGGCTTTTTTTTAATTTCAGCATATTATGGGGGTACAAATGTTTAGGTTACGTGTGTTGCCTGCCCCCCCTCGGAGTCAGAGTTTCAAGCGTGTCCATCCCCCAGATGGTGCACATCACACTCATTACATATGTATATACCCATCCTCTCACAATAACTCAGGAAGGGAGCCCATTTCATTGTAAATTAAATTAAGTACAGAGAAATAAGGTGATTTTCCCAAGCTCACATAGCATGCTGATAGGCATGCTATAGGAGCTGGTGGTTGTGTGCCCAGGCTGTGGGACCAAACTATTTAGCTCAAATCTCAGTTCTACTATGAACAGTTGTGTGACTTTGGACAATTCATTAATATTTAATGTCCCTGTGCCTCAGTTTCTTTATGTGTAAATGGAAATAATAGTAATACCTATCTCATGGATTTTCATGGAGATAAATGAGAATTGTTAAGTCCCTAATTTGATCACTTGAAAAGAAGTCTGCTAACCCATTATAACTTCACTGCTTTCTCAAAGAGCACAGGGAACTGAGAAATGCCTGGAACATTTGAATCACAAGTGAAATAACCCTGTTGGTATTCAAAGTCAGCATCAGCTAATGCAGCATTTTCAAAAGTAGGTTCAACAAGACAAACCATTTCAAAAGGTACTCCAAGGAAAAAAGAATTTGGAACACATGGTGAAAAACATTCCTCACCTTAGAGAGTCATGACTATATGCTTGCATGGTACAGGCTGGGTAAACCTGCAGTGAAACACCAGTTTTACTTTGGTCAGCACAGTATTTGTCACTGTATTTGACCATATAACATTTATTTCACAGAAATACCTATTATCCAAAGGACTAGTGTCCTTCATGCAGACAATACTGACCTAGTAGAATATTGCAGGAGAACATGGGAAGGACAGCAAGTATCTATGAGCAAACCAAAAAAGATCCTTCTGGTTCTTGTTTTTCAAAGAAAGAAGGCAAAATTTCAATTCCACATAATATGGACTCTGGTCATGGTTTTTGCCTTTTAAGGCCTCTGATACTCTTTCAGAAAAAATAAAATAAAATTTATAGCATACTGTTTGTACTTTACCAGATAAGGAATCTGAGACCCAGGGAGATGATTTCTCTTCTTGTGTCTTCCTATTCCCTCCTTCAGAAATGCTCTTTCTGCTCTCTTTTGCACACCCTAAAAGCTGAAGCCCTGTCATGGTGCAGCTCAAACACCGCCTCCCCCCCATCACACTTGCCTTGATGTCCTTTACTGTCCCTCCTCTGAAATCTCATAGTATTGTATCACTTGGACTTGGTGCAACTGTGGTTTGAGCTCTTAAGACTCACTAAATATCTTACTTCCCTCAAGGCAGGAGCTACTTCTTACTCGCCTTTCTACTTCCTGTTCCACTGACCACCATGTGCTACATAGCACATAGTAGAATTCAATAAGGAGTTGTTTACAGCCTTGTTGAGTGTGTAGATGAATATGTCACTAAATAGTCAACAGGCAGAGGAAAGAATGAGCTTCCCCCACCTTACAAAAACATGGTAAACCATTGATACACTGACACCATTGCCTTGAGACAAATGATAATCATGAAAATGACTATCATTCTACTTAGACTCCTCAGAGTCACCATAATGAGTCCCTTCCCCCTCCTCACTGTCCAGCCAGTGTTTGTGTTCACAGGATTGGTTTTGCTCTACTTGAATCCAGATCTGAACCAACATTCTCCCTCTCGTACTCAGAGAGGCTCAAGTACCAGAGCAACTTTTACACGTCATGAATATTTAGCTTGAGATAGAACAGGAGAATATGAGATACGTGTACGAGAGAGAAAGGAGGAGGAGGAGAAGGAGAAAAAGAAGAAGAAGAAAGAGAGGTAGAATAGGGAGCAGAATGAATAGGCATGGGGGATGCATTTTAGAGGCAGACTGATACAGAGTCACAGACTGACATGGAGGCCAATTAGCTCTGGTATAAAAGTAAAAAAAAAAAAAAAAAGAGAGAGAAGCTACCAAAACTTTTAAACTTTAGTACTTTTCCCAGAACCTTTACCTGGAAGATAAGTTAGAATGAAAATTAATAATTTAAAACACACACACAAACTCAGCATTCACACCACAGGAATCATGAGAGAGTGGTTGAGATGGTCCTGGTTGATTTGCAGCTTATTCCTGGCTTAGCCCCTACCTAGATGTGCAATGTGTGGGCTGCTAAGAACCTAAGAACTACATGTGGAGATACACCCAAGACAGAACACACTGGACAAGTGACGGTGAGGATGGTAACAGCCACATTCATTGCGATACATCCCTTTAAAGTCACAGGTATTTTCACTTAACGTATCTATTCATCCTTATAACTACTCCCAGAATTTAGATCCTGTTAATCCCTATTTTGGAGATGAAGAATGTGAGGCTGAGAAAGGAAAATGACTTTTCAAAAATAACATAATTAGGAAGAAGTAACAGCATAAAAACAATGAACTGTGATTCCCCCTTCTCTTTTTTTCAGCATGCCCATGTGTCTCTACCCAGCTATGCTGTAGAAGAACTTGTGTTTAGAGCAGCAGGAACCTCATCATGGTTTCATCCTCATGCTGCAGATCAAGGGGTTCAGCACAGGGGTGATGACTCTGTTAACTGCAGACACTACCTGGCCCCTCTCAGGAGAGTAGCTGGGGTTGGGGCACAAGTAGATGAGGCTTGCACAGCTTCACTGGAGAAGAACCACAGTCAAGTGGGAAGAACAGGTGGAGAAGTCCTTGTGCCTCCCCTCAGCAGAGTGGATCTTCAGGATGGCAGCCACAATGAAGACACAGGAGAGAGTGACAAGGAAGCAGGGCAGGCGAAGATGATGATGCTGCCCACAAACAGAGTGGCTTCATGGACCCGGGTGTCTGCACAGGCCAAACTCATGACAGGGAGGACACCAGAACATGCTAATTTCTTTGCTGCTCCAGAAAGGGAGTTGGACGATAAGCACTGTCAGCTGCATGGCCAAGATGAACCCCAGCGGCAGAGACTCAGGGCCAGTTGGATACACAACCTCCAGCTCATGATGAGTGCATAGCACAAAGGATGACACATGGGCACAAACTGGTTGTAATCCATGACAACCAGCACAATGCAGTCAGCGCTGCCCAGGAAGATAAGGAAGAACACCTGTGCTCCACAGCCAGACAGGGAGATGAGGTTTCTCTCTGTGGTCAGGACGCTGGCCAGAGTCACAGGGGCAGTGGTGGAAAAGTAGAAGATCTAGATCTCTGGAGCTGCCAAGTTTGCCAGGAAGAAGTACATGGGGGTGTGGAGACAATGGCTGATCCAGATGGTGAGAAAAATGGAGACGTTGCCACTAATGCTGACCAGGTATGTAATCAGGAATGCCACAAAAATCAGCATCTGCACCTAGGGAGTTTGGAGAAGAGACAGAAGTGGAAGTGAATCGTTCCAGTTTGGTTTGTGTCCTCCATGTGTTCAATGCATTGGGCCTGCTAATGGTGCAGCCCTGAGAATAGATAAATGTCAGGACCAAATCCTACTGCTGGATGATTCTTTCAACTCCTGGCTTCAACCTTCCTTGATCTTCTCAGCTCCAACTATCCTTCCCTCCAGTCTAAATTCAGCAATTTACTTCTATAACATCTTTCTGTTGTAATCACGCAGAAATAGTTCACCACTGAAACTTTTTTTATTGTAATAAAATACACCTAATATTTATCATTTCAACCAGTTGTAAGTGTATAGTTTAGTGGCATTAACTACTTTCACACAATGCTGTATAACCATCACCTCTATTGTTTTATCATCACCAACAAAAAATCTGTGCCCATTGAACAATAACTCTTCATTATCCCCTCTTCCCAGCCCCTAGTGACCTCTATTCTACTTTCTGTCTCTATGAATTTGCCTATTCTAGTTACCTCATGTAAGTGGAATCACAGGATATTTGTCCTTCTGTGTCTGCCTTATTTCACTAAGCATAGTGTTTTCAAGGTTCATCCATGTTGTAGCAAATATTAAAATTACGTTCTTTTTATGGCTGGGCAATATTTCATTGTACTTATATACTACCTTTTGTTTATTCATTCATCTGTTCAGAGACACTGAACTAATCCCACTTTTTGGCTATTGTGAATAATGCTGCTATGAATGTTGGTATACAAATATCTCTTCGAGTCAGCACTGAAATCTTTTGTTTTTGTTTTGTTTTTGAGACATAGTCTCACTCTGTTGCCTGGGCTAGAGTGCTGTGGCATCAGCTTAGCTCACAGCAACCTCAAACTCCTGGCTCAAGCAATCCTTCTGCCTCAGCCTCTCAAGTAGCTGGGACTACAGGCATGCGCCACTATGCCCGGCTAATTTTTTCCATATATTTTTCGTTGGCCAATTAATTTCTTTCTATTTTTTTTTTTTTTTATGAGACAGAGTCTCGCTTTTGTTGCCCAGGCTAGAGTGAGTGCCGTGGCGTCAGCCTAGCTCACAGCAACCTCAAACTCCTGGGCTCAAGCAATCCTCTTGCCTCAGCCTCCCGAGTAGCTGGGACTACAGGCATGCACCACCATGCCTGGCCAATTTTTTCTATATATATTAGTTGGCCAATTAATTTCTTTCTATTTTTAGTAGAGACAGGGTCTCGCTCTTGCTCAGGCTGATTTTGAACTCCTGACCTGGTCTTAGCCTCCCAGAGAGCTAGGATTACTGGCGTGAGCCACAGCGCCTGGCCCACACTGAAATCTTAAAACACATTATACCATTCCAAGACCACAAACCCCTCTACTTCTTTGATAACCTTGCATGTCATCAAGAACACAGCCTCTAGTCTAGGTTCTAATCCCTGGTTTGATTAAATGATGGTATAACCTTGGGCTACTCGTTGACACTTTCTGCTTCAATTTCCTCATCTATAAAGATTAACAGTAGGACACAACTCAGATTGGTGTGAGAATAAATGTATGTGGTTCCTAGTCATCAGTCCATAAATGCAATAATCATTAATCGTATGAAATGGGCTTGCTTGGAAGCATCTCAGAATACTAGGGAAGCTGTACACCTCCCTGGTTCTCTTTTCCTACCTCATGGGAAACAGGACACGTAAGGGAAAACTGCAGGGCTAGACCACCTGCATCCCATGTTTTGGGGTTTTCACCAAAGTGTTTTTGTCTGTGGATAGTTGATATTTCTGTGGAGGGAGTGAAACCTGGGACCTCCTCTTTCACCGTCTTGTTGATGTCACTGATAGTGTCTGTTTGGAAGACTTACTTGTTCTTAGTATCATTGGCATATAGTGCCACTTCATCAGCACCAGGTTAAACTAATGTTAATGTTTCAATTCATTTGTAAGTTCACAGCAGGAAGTCCCTCACAGGGTCAGGAGATCCTAAGGTCAGTAAGGTTCATTGGTCCATTCCCCAGGGACTAGACCAGGGGTCCTCAAACTTTTTAAACAGGGGGCCAGTTCACTGTCCCTCAGACCATTGGAAGGCCAGACTATAGTTTAAAAAAAAAAACTATGAACAAATTCCTATGCACACTGCACATATCTTATTTTGAAGTAAAAAAACAAACGGGCAAAAACACCCACATGTGGCCTGTGGGCCATAGTTTGAGGACGCCTGGTCTAGACCACACCACAGCTCAATCAGCCCATTCTTCCCTTTAGCTCTACCATTCCTTACCTTCTGCCTAGAGAGGCTGACAACCACATCCTTACCTAAAGCTGAGTAAAGCTCAGGGTGGAATTCTCTCCTTAATATCTTGGGAATGAACCATGGAGCTGCATCTCTGAGAAACCACCTTTTGCTGAAGGAAGCACACGTTTAGATATTAATACTTCCCTGCTGCTTCTTCACAAGAGAAGAATGTGGGACTTTGGGACCTACAGGCACAGAATTGTGGGTTCTCTCTTAACTCTCCCTCCTTCTCATCTCATTTCTAGAGAATTCCCTACTCACTTTGGCTCAATAGAGTCCCAAGAGGCTAACTTAACTTTCAACCTGACCATCCCCAGTAGGTCAATATTTGAATACAAACAGGAATTGTTTGGGGATGTGATATTCTAAGCTGCTTTAATTGCTATAATACTAGACTTGGCTATATTTTAATCATTGCTTAAATTTTTATCTCCAAGTTTAAGGTAGTTTGGCAAGATAGTCAGCTCCGTTTATCCAAGTAGAGGCTAATTTTGTGCACCTAGGCAAGTTCTCAGAATCCTTCAAATCTCAGCTAAGTATCACCTGTTAAAAAAGTCTTTTAAAAACCTCATTCTGATACATACACCTTCCTCCACATTTCTCCAAAAAGGAAAAATCTCTCCATGCTTCATGCTTTGTGGTGTCTTTGTGTCCACCTCAATAATAGCAGTTATCACTTTGTATTGTATTATTATGGTATTTGTTTCACCTCTACTAAGATAAATCCTCAGTGGAAGTAACTAATTCAACTAGTTATTGCATTGCATCTTCTAGTATGGTGCAAAACACATAGCACATGTCTAGTATTCATTGATTGCAGAATGTTGTATCATTGCACATTCCTTCCTTCAATCACCAAATTTTGTTCAAGACAATACCACACTCTTTATAAATGAAGTGTTTTATACAAACTGCTGATAGTGAGCCTGGTCAAGGAGATTATAAAATGTTGAAAATAAAGCTTTTCAGACTTCAGTTATTCATGAAAAAACTTCATGACATGTTTTATCTGAGTTACCAGTATTATTTACTTAATACATTTCTTGGCTTATATTCAACTCACTTTTTTGCTACATGACAATGTATATTGTACTAGTTATGTACATTTTATCTCTTTAAAATAAATACAAAAAAAAATATCTAAATGCTCATTTATGTAGAACTTTTATTTCCAATACCAGTAGCTCTGAAAACTCTGGAACCATTGTTGAAAAGAAGGCCTTCACAGGTGTGTGTGTGTGTGTGTGTGTGTGTGTGTGTGTGTGTGTGTATGAGAGAGAGAGAAAGAGAGAGAGAGACAGAGAAGAGAGATAGAGAGAAGAAGAATTTGACAGTTTTTCAAAGCAATTTTGAAAGAAAAATACAAAACATTTCCTTAAGTAACAATCCACCATCCATTTAAGAATCCAATTATGTGTCTCCTTAGCTGGAACATATTTCAAGAATGTACAAGTGAACAAGTGTCCACTCAGAAAAGAGCAAACAAAGTCATTTTATTGCTCCAGAGCAGTAGTTGCAAGCTACTGGCCCACACACTACAGACAGACCAGGGATGGGTTTGCAGGTGGGTTGTGTTTCGCAGTTTTGTTATACTGCCCAGTGCTTCAGAATGCTTGAGTTGGAACTCAACTTACTTGGAGTCTAGACCCTTTCCAATACAGCTAGAGCAATAGTTGTCTCTGAATGACACCGAAGGCACTATTTTTTTATTGATATCATATCAATATATACAGTTGTACATATTTTGAGGGTGCATCTATTTTGACACCTATATACAATGTGTAATGATCAAATCAAGGTAATTGGGATTTCTATCACCTCAAACATTTATCTTTTCTTTATGTTTGGAACATTACAATTATTTTTTCCAGCTATTTTTAAATATATGGTAAATCATTGTTAAGTATAATTTTCTTACTGTACTATTGAATACTAGAATGTACTCCTTCCACCTAGCTGCATACTCCCTAACCAACTTCTCATCATCCCTCCTCCCCTTCCTTTCTCAGCCTCTGGTAACCATCCTTCTACTCTCTACCTCCATAAGATCCCCTTTTTTTAGCTGCTGCATATGAGTGAAAACATGTGATATTTGTCTTTCTATGCAAAAGACACTATTTGACAGTACTTTATTAATTCTAGCCACACAACATTTTTTAACTTTTTTCTTTCTTCTTTAAGTTTTACATTTCATTTACTCAATCCCACCCCCGCTTCTTTTACCTATCTTTCTCTCTCTTTTTCTACACCCCTAGCTATGGTTTTCTATTTGCTGGATTTAATGTGCCTTGTATCTAACAGATGCTAAATTAAAAACTCATTTGTTTATTTTTATTTATTTTTTATACATTTTTTTTATTTCAGCATATTATGGGGGTACAAACGTTTAGGTTACATATATTGCCTTTGCCCCACCCGAGTCAGAGCTTCAGGCATGTCCATCCCCAGATGGTGCGCACTGCACCCATTAGGTGTGAATATACCCATCCCCTCCTCCCCTCCATCTGCCCAACACCCAGTGAGTGTTATTATTGTATGCGCACTTAAGTGTTGGTCAATTAATAAAAATTTGATGGTGAGTACATGTGGCACTTGTAAAAACCCATTTTTTTAAAAGCTTCAGGGAGAAAAATCTACTGACTCCTTAGCAAGTAGCAGCAGCCTTTAGTCATCTTCTAGCCCATCTTCTAGAATCAAACTCCAGGAAATTTGAAAGAGAAAGTGACGGTATCCAAGATGACCATGAGGATATTTCTATGACCAAGACATCATTTTCTCCCGCATGCTCTCTCCACATTCCCTGCTGGTTCACTGAGTGCTTCTAGCTGACCCCATCATTTCAATCTGGTCCCTCCAAATGCAACCACAAACCCCAGTAAGCGCAGCTGGCAAGTGTGTACTGATTCTGTGGCTCAGAGGGGCCCATTAATCTTGCTGTTGATAGATGAGGCCTCGACTAAAACCTACATCTCCACTCTCCAGCAAGAATAAGCAGACAGACACTATAGTAAATGATCTGTGCCCCCAAAGATCTTTATTTTCCTTGCCAAAAGCAAAAATTGGGATTAGAGAGCACTGAATTTCACTACAAAAAAATTAAATAATTGGATTTTTACTACTCTTTCTTGAATTTTTTTAGTTTCTACATCAAACTTACCTGGGCAACAATCAAACCTTAAAATATGTCTAAAAGGATTTGTTTTCATGCAAAGAAGGACATGAATCTAACAGTTTGCATTTTCAATTTGCTCACGAGTTTACTTCTACAGCCTGGTTTCCGTGACAACAGATTCATTTCATTCAAAACAGAAGAACCATTCTATCTGGTGCCATTTCCCTAAATCTTTGCTGTTGGTTATTTACACAATCATTTCCCTAACAGTATTCCCAGAAGATTGTTTTCATTGGATTAAATTAATAGGTGTTAAAGAAATAAAGAGTTCTCATGATCAAATGTTTGGGGAAGCTTCATCCCTACAAAGATTGTTCCACTAGAACTTTTTAGATAATGTGCATGTATGTCTTCAAGAAGAAAGTACAGTATAGATGTTTCCTCTTCTTAGCCACTGAATTCTTTTTTACAGGTCATGTGCGGGAAGTACGCATTTGAAAGTAAGCCAAAATTTCAAGAAGTGCTGATTTATGCTGTTCTAAAAAAGAAAATGATATCACTTTTTATGGTAACTTCCAGAACTGCTTTAAGTGCCTTGTACATTAATGCCACACCATCAGCCCGCATTGGGAATTAGCAGTTAGGGCCACAGGCTCTGGAGTGTGATCATGCCAGCATTTACTAGCTGTGTGATCTTGGGAAAATGACTTTATCTCTGTGAGCCTCAGTTCTTTATGAGTAAAATGAGGATATAATGGTACCTTCCCCATAGGATTTTGTGGGATCAAGTGAGATAACATGTACTAAGCACCTAAAACAAAGTCTGGTACATACTTAAATGATCAATAAATGATAGTTGGTGTTATCATTGTTGGTACATTGTTATAGATGCTGTATTCTCCTTTGAAAACTTTGAGGAAAAGATCCTTTTACATGTAAGTTTACATTAAGAAAATGTTCTCTTTCTCCAGGTTTTTATTATTATATGAACTTTGAAATTCTCAAATTTAATTATATTTTATTCTTTTACTTGGCTACTGGGAAGCCCAGATACCTGTGGTGATCAGACTTTACACTACAGAGGAGCACATGTTTTGTATTTCTGCACAGCAAGCTTACTGCCATATTTTTTATAATCCTGCCTGAATTTTTCATTTACCCCAATCATCTTGATCATGTGTTTTTAACTTTTGGATTAGATGTATTTTTGAGCTACTTCAAATCTTTTGTGGAAGGATATTATGAAGAATATCTTTGTTGAATCTCCTCCACATTAGCATTATTGAAAATACTTGTATGGTCCTGCACTTCTTAATACTGTTGCCTGGCCAAGGACTGCAAGAATTGCATGACACCCTCGGAACAATGTAGAGCGCTTGTGGAAAATAGAGTCCCAGTGTGGTAGCCTCGATCTTCGCCATAGGCCACTCACACCGCACATCCTCATGCTTCTCACCTTTGCTTGTCACTCTGAGAACGTGAAGTTGCTTGTCAGATTTCCATGATTTTCTTCAAAAGTTGTCTAGTAAAACTTTCCTTAAGTTTTTGATATGGGTCAGATAATCAACCATTCCCTAGAACTATTAATATCTCTTATGAAGTCTCTACTTCCATTTACTATGAGTTCCTATAGTAAATGATCCAATGCAATTGATTCCCATCTGCCAAAAATATGGTGAACAAGTAGTATTGAAAGTGAGGTTGAATTAGACCAGTAGCGCTCAACATTCTCTGCACCATACAGGAATTTCACAGTATTTCTCTATCAACCCCATGGTAGTAGAGATAAAGCTAATAAATCAAGAGATAACATGATAATCACTACACGTGCATTGTCTCATTCGACCTCCCTGACTACTTTATGAGGGAAGAACAACAATACTATCAGCACTATTACTCCCATTTTACAGATCACAAAACCAAGGTTTAAAACCTTATTGAACTTACCCAAAGGCACACATCCAGTGTGTGGCTGAGCCAAGGTTTGAATCCAAGCATGTCTGAATTCAGACCTGGTCTTTTGACCACTCTTTTATACTGCTTCAAATACATTTTCAAAATTTGCCTGCAAAATTGTATCTTTTATACAAAAAACAAGCAAATAATAAAGAAAGATGTATATACAGTATAATTTTATTGAGAAAAATGTATGACTAATATTAGGGCTTTTGAAATATTAAAATTACCTTGAAAACTCCATTAATAATCTTGAGGGCCCTTTGAGATTTGACATCCAGGTAGCAATAAATAGATGACCTCAAAATTTCTTCTAATTCTCCAATTTCACAAATGACTGAAGAAGATGATGAAGAAGAACAAGCTCTACATGATCTCTCATTTCTTCAAAGAATACTGGAAGAAAAATCATCTCCCCAGATATTTTACATAAAATTGTATAAAATTGAGTGAAGCAGTAGCATCCATTAATTTTAATAAATATTTATTGAGATATTACTGTCAGTATTTGAATGGTTCAATATGTGATACCTGAGTGGATGATGGATTAAAAGTTCTACTTTAAAAACGTTAAATGTGAGATACTTATTAGTCATCCAAATAGAGATGTCAGATAGACAAGTGTATACACAAGTCTGGAGTTCAGGGATGAGGTTAGGCCTGCTAGTGAGTTATCAACATATTTAAAGCCAAACAACTAATGCAGCTCACCTACAAAATTATGTCAATAGAAGAGAGGACCTAGACCAAGATCCAGCTTGTGCAAAAGTTAGGAAAATAGAGGAAGCCAGCAAACCGACTAAGAAGAACTATCAGAGAGATAACAGTAAAATTGGGAGGAGAACATGCTAATGACCGTGATCTGATCCCTATACATTATATGGATTGAAACTTTACTGTGTTTCCCATGAAAAACTACAATTATTATTTGTCAATTTAAGAATAAGTAAAAATTAGGAGGAAATTATTTCCCAGAATCAAAGACAGTAGGAAATATTCTAGAATATGGCCAAAAGAATAATGCTGCATGTAGAAATTTGTTTAATGGATTCTAGATAAGTACAGTGAAAACAATACTTTTTCTTTCTCCTAACTGACCTCATCATTGAACTTATTCATAAGTTACTAAAAGACCATCCCTGGGGAAGATGTACCAATGGAATAATCCTGATGCAATCTTAACTTTTAGGTACACTATATTTGATCTCATTAATTTTTGCTTCCCAAGCAGACCTCAGTCATCTCAGGGGACCAACAATGACTTGTTAGATTAGTTATGAATGTCATTATTTGATGATAATTTTGATTCTGAATACCAGTGCAATTCCAAAGGTAAGTTCCAAGCTACAGAGGTGTCATAAGTAAAGCCCAAATGTTACCTTGTGCAAAGAAGAAAGAGGCAAGATGGAACATACTCTCCATCTAAGAGGTGATCTGGTAGGAATCAGATCTCATTTTAAAGTGTCTTAAAATAGTACCCAGGATCAGTGAGATATGTGATCTACAAGTGGTCAGCTTGTCAGCCCAGGAAAATTTTGAGAACAGTAAGATCTCTGGAGTCCTCAGTGTTTAGCAACGGATGCAAGTAAATGTGCAATGGCTTGAAGTCCTCTTGAGTCTGGCAAGTGGTAAGAATCTCCTCCCAGACCCCAGATTTTAGAAGATTAGAAAAATCCTTTGTCAGTAACCAAGCTAAAGGTTGGGGCATACATTGGTTAGGGAACAGAAGCTAAGTATTGAGCTTTTCACAGAAAGAGTCAAAGTCCAGTTCTTACAACCAATATTTTATACCAGATGGTTTCTGTGGAACTCTAGAACACATACTGTGAATGCCATGCTCTTCAAACTGATGAAAAGAACAGAGAAACTGTTCAAAACAGTCAAGGGATCACACACTAGATCAGATAAAATGAGCTCAATATTAACCAGTCCCGAAATACAGAAATGTGAGTTTTTTCAAGGGTCCACTACTTTTTTTTAAATATTCATCATTTCAAATTTCAAATTTATAAAACTGAAAAATTAGAAAATATCTACTTCTATTATAAAAGCAGTGACCAGAAGTTTCCTTTACATAGGAGTCACCCTTATGCATTAAAAAATAATTGTAATTACATGCAATTTTTCAAAGGACTTTATTGCAAAAATAGAGAATGCCTGAGCTCCCCTAGCATGTTGTCCTTTTATGACAGCTCTTACCTGGATTTGACTTGTGTCATTTTAGTACTATCTCTTTCATTCTATTTTGAGCTTTCTGAAAAATCTCCTTTTCCTCATTTCTCCCTCTTCTCCCAGAATCTAGAGCTATGCTTTATATTTAGCTAGCCCTGTCTGTAAAAGGAGTTTATTAAAATAAATACTGTTGATAAAATGAATAGGTGGTAAGAGAGAAAGAAAAGGAGGAGCAAAAAGGAAAGCGAGAGAGGTTACAAGTTAGGGTACTGAGCACTGCCTTTGTAATATTCTGAGGAATGCTCATGGCATATCACTTTACAGTGACTTAGTTTGTTGATAAAGGACAATTAGAAATAAGATTTTGTCTCTCTAGGGCACCTATCATTCAGCCTTGCACATAGTACATTGCTCACTGAGGTACACTTTCTTTTAATGATAGAAACAGACTTGCCTCCAGACTGACCTAGGAATTAAGTTCTAGTCTGTCATTTCCTAGCTAGGCAAGTTAAACTCTTAAGCCTCAATTTCTTCATATGAAAAAATATAAAGAGTGAATGTATGTCTTGCACAGGAATGGCCGCTTTACTGGAAATGATGCCTGTAAAATGATTAGCAAAGTGTACAAATCTTAGAGTACTTGGCAGTGCACAGCACCCCAGCAATGTTAAGAGAACAATAAATTTTTGTTGAATTTCTGAATGCTTCATATGATATACTCACAGTTTGTTTGTAAAAAGTGTCATGTTGAACCATTTGAAATGATTGCCTCTGTGATGCCATGGGTTTTCATATTTTTTTTTCCCCCAAATCCTATGCTTCCACTTTTTTTCCAATCTCAGGATAGAAAATGAAGGAATAGAGTCATTATTATACTTTAGTAAGTAGTTAATATGTGCTAGGCATGCTAGAAGTTTCTTTCATGGACATTATTTAAGTTGCACCTCACATCAATATTGTAAAGTAGTATATTGTTATTCTGAGCAAACAGGGTCTTAGAGATGGCAAGTGGCCCAGCAAGATCCAAAGCTAATAAGTGGAAAAGCTGGAATTGAGGACACATCATGTAATTCTAACATAGTTTACTTTCCTGAAAGTGTCATTTCCCCAAAATTTATATACTTTTTCATGTTTTGTTTATATATTCCCCTAATATCTAGTTGTATAACCAAAACAGGCAGTTTTATTGACTTAATTAAAAGGCCACTTAGACTTTCCCTCTTTTCTTTGCAGTTTTGGATAAACTGAGTTCCTTGCAAACTACCTTTTTCTCCCTGTGATTAAAGGTTTTCTACAAATCTAAATTGAGAGAAACTGGCAAGGGGGGTGCAGGAGGGCACAAAAGCGTTGCAAACAGAATCGGAATAAGGGAAATTCTGAATGACAGTCTTGTCCTTTTGATTCTATAGAGTAGATAATTTCAATCTTCTTCAAGCACCCTAAGTACCTTTTGCATTTAAATGATGAATTAAAAATTGACCCACTTGTGCAACCTTGGCCTTGTCAGTCACTCTCTTTGGAAGAGATGGACCAGGTAATTAGGCAGAGATTTGAGTCTGTGTTCATCTATGATCTTCTGAGGCCACTAGTCAACTTGTATGTGTATTACCTGAAGGATAAAGAACTTGTAAAGCCACATTCCTAGTTGCATGATGGTAAACAGTCTGAAAAGAGGATAAGCTATATTTCCAAAGACTAGCTCTCTTCCGCGAGTTTTTCTCTGGGCCATACCTATCTTAGAAGAAACTGACTAGGTTGTTTTCTTTAGAATAACAAACAAAATCTGCTTCAAGTCAACAGTTCAGACTTGGGAACTTTGGGGAATTATATTTTCAATTGAGTAATAACCAATCTGTAGTCTAAATCAATACAAAACTTTTCAACTTGCTAATTAGTGTAAGAGACCATTTACATTCCTAAGGATTTGGTGATCACCCACAAGAAAGAAATTTTATTGAGCACTTATGTTTTTATCCCTGAAAATTAATGTAAATCTTCCTAATATTCTACATTATCTGCATGTTTGTTTGTTTGTTTGTTTGTTTTTTTTTTTTTTGAGACAGAGTCTCACTTTGTTGTCCAGGCTAGAGTGAGTGCCGTGGCGTCAGCCTAGCTCACAGCAACCTCAAACTCCTGGGCTCAAGCGATCCTCCTGCCTCAGCCTCCCGAGTAGCTGGGACTACAGGCATGCGCCACCATGCCCAGCTAATTTTTTATATATATATCAGTTGGCCAATTAATTTCTTTCTATTTATAGTAGAGACGGGGTCTCGCTCTTGCTCAGGCTGGTTTTGAACTCCTGACCTTGAGCAATCCGCCCGCCTCGGCCTCCCAGAGAGCTAGGATTACAGGCGTGAGCCACAGCGCCCGGCCTGCATGTTTGTTTTGATATGAAATCATTCTCCAAAATTTTTCAAGTTAAAATTGATCCTTAAAACAGCTGTGCCATGTTCATCCTGGAAATTTACTTTCTACAAAAACACAGCTTTGTATCCTATAGATTCTAGAATATGCACGTTCCAGTTTAGGAAGCCTGTATAGGCCCAGTGCGGTGGCTCACGCCTGTAATCCTAGCACTCTGGGAGGCCCAGGCGGGTGGATTGCTCAAGGTCAGGAGTTCGAAACCAGCCTGAGCAAGAGCGAGACCCCGTCTCTACTATAAATAGAAAGAAATTAATTGGCCAACTAATATATAGAGAAAAAATTAGCCGGGCATCATGGAGCATGCCTGTACTCCCAGCTACTCAGGAGGCTGAGGCAGAAGGATCCCCTGAGCCCAGGAGATTGAGGTTGCTGTGAGCTAGGCTGACGCCACGGCACTCACTCTAGCCTGGGCAACACAGTGAGACTCTGTCTCAAAAAAAATTTTTTTAAATAATAAAAAAAAATTTTTAAAAAGAAACCTGTATGGATCCAAATAACCACTACCACCGTTCCAGATTTATATAGAGAGTGAAGTCAGCAAAGCATGCAGCTATTGGTTTGCATGATACTCAACATTTGGTACGATATTTGGGGATCATATGGTTGGGATATCTGAGCATTATGGACCATCTAAAAGTTGTGTGTAATTGGTTTCTTCTTTGCAATAACAAAGCACTTCATATACTTTAAAGTTGACATAACATCTAAATAGAGCCTAATTTACATCTTTACCTTGTCCTAATAACAGTAGCAACAATAACAAGCATCTCTTTCTTTCTGGAACAAATTTAGCCAAAGACAAGGTATCCTTTTTCCCTCATGTTTCTTTTAAGTACTACCTGTTGGGCAGGAGGAGGTCATAACATGATGAGTGGGAAACTTTTTTATAAAGATTTTAAGACAATAGTTAGACCAATATTATAATGGATATTCTAGTTCTTGGATTTCTCATGTGATACCCTGAATTTCACAGCATTTCTCTAGGTTTGATTTCCCCTTCTCTTTCCTAAACCTCATAATAAAATGAAGCCAATGTAGGCTTGTGTCTCACTACATTGAGACACAAGTGTTTTGAGAATAGGGATTTATGCCCGCGACAGAGGGTGGACTTCCTGAGCCTAAGGAGGCTGAAAAGAACAAAAACAGAAGGCACCAGAGGGACTTTTCATCTCTGGTGTCCTAATGAATGGAGAAATTCATTTCATTTTGACTGTATAGGCTTAGTTCAACCACAAGATTGTATATAATGGTTTGGGGACTAGACTGTTAGCAACCAAGAGGCATGAGCTTAAAACTATAGGCACCTATGACAGCTTGGGTCATGAGTCATGGAGGATTCTACCTTTTCTTTGTTCCCATGTTCTCCCTCATGAAGAATGAATTAAACAACTCTCCCATTCTTTCCACCTAAAATATAATTTTTAGACAAACACTTTCTCTTTGCTCCTTAGAAGAGAAAGAAGGAAGGTTCTTTCTGATGCATTGCCGGGGAAAACATTTACTAGATAAATCACAATCTAGATTGTAATTATGTCTCAAGTCTGAAAACACTGTAATCCAACATATTTTGTCTTAGATTTTAGGTGCTGTTTTTCCAGTAGACCATCTAGTCTTACCTATAGCTGAACTGGAGTCAATCAAATAATAAAGCTATCTAAGAGATATAAAGTATAGAGGAAGATAGTATAGTACAAACTAGGTTAAGCACAAGAGCTCTATAGTCAGACTGTCTTCAAACCCTAGCTCTCCCACTTTCTAGCTATGTGACTTCAGAAAATTTCTTAACCTCTTTAACCCTATGTGTCTTCATCTGTTAAATGAGGATGATGATAGTATATGCCTACTAAAATGGTTTTATGGATTAAGTGAGCTCATGCATAATTTAGCACTTTTCACCATGCCTATGGTTAATATGAAATAAATGATAATTTGTCATAAGTCCCTGCCAACAGAGCCCCAGCCTTATCCTTGCAGAACAGAAAATATAGTTGAGGACAGGATATACAGAAGTAAAGGACAGTATATTAGCCTTAAAATCATAATAGAATTTCAGAGAAAGAACAGAGAGATTTAAGTTTGAGTGGCCTAGGAAGATTTCTAGAAAGAAGAACATATATTCTAGAACTTGAAAATTGGGTAGGGAATGGATTAGGCAAAAGAGAGAAGACAGTATTTCTAGTTGGAAGGAGAATGACACTGTATGAACAGGAAGGAGGATCTGAATGAGTACACCACGTGGTACAGAACAGGAATGATTGAGTGCCATTGTGAGATTAGGCTAAAAAAGCCAGATCCAAGACAGACTGAAATGTTTCGCAGAGGAGTGTGAAGATGGACATTTACACATTAGAAAGGCACCAAAAATATCTAAGGTGAATATTATGATAATAGAGAACCAGATGGATTAGAGAGGAAAGAGAAAAGACATGAGAGGCTAGATAGCTATCACAAGGATCCAAATGTAAGATAGCATTGGAGAGAGCTAACTGGGACAATAGGAAATGACCAAGGCAACACTGAACAGACAATTTGGGAAACCATCATATTAAACTAGAGATGACTTGAGACTTGTATCATCCTTTCTTTTAATAGGTCTAATAT
Organism: Microcebus murinus; assembly: GCF_040939455.1. Classification (NCBI taxonomy): domain Eukaryota; kingdom Metazoa; phylum Chordata; class Mammalia; order Primates; family Cheirogaleidae; genus Microcebus; species Microcebus murinus. Next base: position 15,606,956 of record NC_134107.1, read on the forward strand.
ACTACCTATGGAAAGATTAAATAAAACTACAAAGATACAATTCTTCTTTCGACCATTCTCACCTAACCCTGAAGTCCAGATGGTGATTTTTGTGGCCTTCCTGATGATGTACCTGACCAGCCTCAGTGGAAATGCCTCAATTACAGTCACCGTCAAGGTCAACCACTCACTCCACACCCCCATGTACTTCTTTCTGGCTAACTTGGCAGTTCTAGAAATCTTCTATACATCTTCCATTGCCCCACTAGCCTTGGCAAACCTCCTTTCAATGGGAAAAACTCCTGTTTCCATCACTGGATGTGGCACCCAAATGTTTTTCTTTATCCTCTTGGGTGGGGCTGATTGTGTCCTGCTTGCAGTCATGGCTTATGACCGGTTTATAGCGATCTGTTACCCTTTGCGATACACCCTCATCATGAGTTGGTCTTTGTGCATGGAGCTGATGGTAGGGTCCCTGGTGCTGGGGTTCCTCATCTCACTGCTGCTCACCATTTTAATATTCCAACTCCCATTCTGCTGAAACAATGAGATCTACCACTTCTACTGTGATGTACCTGCAGTGATGCACCTGGCTTGTGCAGACACACATATTCATGAGACTGCCCTCTATATCATCAGTTTCATCGTCCTAAGCATCCCCCTCTCACTCATCTCCATCTCCTATGTCTTCATCGTGGTAGCCATTTTACGGATCCAGTCAGCAGAAGGGCGTCAGCGAGCCTTCTCCACCTGCTCCTCTCACATCCTGGTGGTTCTCCTGCAGTATGGCTGCACCAGCTTTATATATCTGTCCCCCAGTTCCAGCTACTCTCCTGAGATGGGCCGGATCGTGGCTGTGGTCTACACTTTTATCACCCCCATCTTAAACCCCTTGATCTATAGTATGAGGAACAAGGAACTGAAAGATGCCCTAAGAAAAACACTGAGAAAGTGCTAGGTAGATTGATCCTTTGATTTATTTAAATTGGAACACTTTTAAAGGTAAAGTGGGATGCTATTAATAGTTATGCTGAGATGATATGCATAAGCCAAGAATGTCCTCAGCAATCTGAAGTATGTGGCCCATTATTCTGGGAGCTCCAAAGGAAATGAATGCCCCTGTCTTACTGAAAATAAAGGTATGTCACATGGGCAACATGATGTCATGGGTCTAGATGAAGAGGGAAGATCAACATTTATTTGACAGCAACTATATACCAGGTACTTTACATGGATTATCTCACTTAACCCATAGTGAGTCTTCATTTTACTGAAAATAAAACTCAAGTAGCTAATAACAAATATATCCAGGATGAGAACACAAGTACTTAGAAATCTAAACACTAAGCTATCCTGGTCTGGTCTTGCTCTGCCAGTAGAAATATACGTAATCTCAGGACAGTCATCCAGATGCTGACTGAGCTTCCAAAGAGAGAGATCAGGACCTCATAAGACTCTCCATTCCTCAATGGACAACTTGAGTCATTAAAGTACTATACCTATTTTGAGCTTAAGTCAGTCCACAAACAACATTCTCCCATTGGTCTTGCTTTCACTCCTGAGCTCTCTTCTATTACACATGGAAGCTCTTCAAATAAGGTAAAAAAGATTTGTATCTTCTGTAAGTCTTCAGTCTTCTTTTCTCTACAACAAGTACTCTAACTCTTCCTCCAGGAGACGGTATTTGAATCCTCTCACCATGTCATTCACTTTCTAGATTTTCTCTAGCTCCATACCCCTGTACAAATTTTCACCCAAAAACAGCCACAATACACTGGGAATATTTTGCTCTGGGAAACCATTACTGTTCGTGACCTATAAACCACATTTTCATTAATTCATTCCGACCACTTTAGACTCATAAATTTGGTAGCAAATAAAACCTCCGTGTAGGCCAGGTGCGGTGGCTCACGCCTGTAATCCTAGCAGTCTGGAAGGCCAATGCGGGCGGATTGCTTGAGGTCTAAAGTTCGAATCCACCCTGAGCAAGAGCGAGACCCCGTCTCTACTATAAATTGAAAGAAATTATCAGGACAACTAAAAATATATAGAGAGAAAATTAGACGGGCATGTTGGAGCATGCCCATACTCCCAGCTCCTTGGAGGCTGAGGCAGTAGGAATGCTTGAGCCCAGGAGTTTGAGGTTGCTGTGAGCTAGGCTGACACCACGGCACTCACTCTAGCTGGCGCAACAAAGTAAGACTCTGTCTCAAAAAAAAAAAAAAGCCCTCCATGTAGCTTCCACATAACTTTCAATTCTGCCTGAACACAATTTATTTTAGTAGAATAAATTTAAGATATTTAATTTAACACTGATAAATCGTGTTTTATCAGTTTTGTCAAGTAATGTAACTGCCAAAGTCATACTTGGGCTATTTTTTATTCATCACAGTTTTGTGCCATGGTTAAAATTATAATCATATTTCATTGCCTTTGTCTAATTTATTAACAAAAATGTAGAATAGGATAGGATGAAGGCAGACTCTTTGGTAGTCTTCCTCTTTGGGAATTATTCAGTTAGATGTAAATCTGCTCAATTAATACCATTTGTGGTAGATTGTTGCAATTCTGGCCCCCACATAATCCCACCTCCCTATATCCATGCCTTGAGGTAGTCCTCTTCATCATAACTCTAGGAAAGATTGTGTGACTTGCTTTAGCCAATGGGACATTAGCAAATGTATTGCAAGCATAATCTTACACTTTAGGGCCTTTCTTTTCTTGCTGTCCTAAGACCTCCCGATAGCCCAGACAAGGATGCCATCCTATGGAACAGAGATAACCCCTCCAAACTGAGACTCCCTAGACCAACCAGTCCCAATCTACCAGCGGACTTTAGCAACATTAGTAACTCCAGTAAGACCAGCAGAGTTTAGCCCAAATTGTTGACCTACAGAATCAGGGCAAATAAATGATAGATATTTTAAGCCATTACCTTTGGAATGGTTTATTTTGCAGCAAAACATAACTGATGTGCCATCCAACCTATAATTAACCATCTCTCCCAGAAGGATATCATGGGAAACATATCAAATCATTTCATGCAATCAAAACATACTAGAGGACTTATATAAATACAACCATTTAAAGCCCTATTTTAAAAATGAGGTGCATTTGGCATGATTTATCATGAATCATTTTATATGGGATCTTAGTAATCACCAGTCTTTTCAAAACACTTCCAACTTATTTGTGAAATCATTCATTTCCAGAATTTTACTGGGGATTGGCATTGAGATGGCAATCTTACTGTTTTGAAACCCACTAATAGTTATATACACATTTTGTATGTGTAGTTTCATCTGGATGGGAAAAGAAACATTTCAATAGTTGTTAGTGCCATGGCAATGGAAAAAGTAGCCTTCATTTTTGAATACCAATAACAGTGGGTAGCACTTATTAGACTCAGCTAATTCACGGTCGAGACAGATTACATTTTAGGAGGATGCACAAATCTTGTCTCTCTTAAAAGTTATATGCTTCTTGTATAAAGTGATTGTGTCTTTTTCTTTTTTCTATCTTGTATATTCTTCACTGCTTCTTTAACAGTGATGGTACTCCATAAATATTTGTGGAATTGAACAAGACTTTCTTTGGCAATAAGTTTTTTCTGATTTTCATACTTTTATTATAAAATGTCACTAATAAAGGTATATTTTCATTGAAAACATTTGTGTTTTATTTGATCCTATTAATACTATCTGTGAATCCTATATTCTTTAAGAATTACAAATAATGAAGAATACACATGAGAACTATAAAATGTCCACTGGAAAGGAGTAGGTGGTTATTATTGCATATTAAAGGAAGATCACATACTTGCTATCTTTAACCCAATTTGAGCAAGGATTTCTAAAATATCAGTCATGCATAGAGGATTTTGAGAATTTGGAAATTTCACATGCCTTGGAGATAGTGTTATTGATACTGCTCCACTTTATCCCAATGATTCTAGAGAGTCAGGTGGACAGGCATGCTCTGCAGTCATGCCCAGAAAAAGAATCCCCACACAGACTCCCAGTTTTCTCATCATCTCTTTTATGTATTGCAGTGTTCAGAAGGAGAAGAAAGGAAAGAGAAGTTCTACTAACCAGAGTAGAAAAGGAATAATGGGAAAGAGGTTGTGAATAGATTCTGGAAAGAACAAATGAGATGAACAGATGAGAACAGAGTGGACAGAGGAGAGTAGATATTTGAGGAATCTCTGGAATGTGACTGCTATGGTTTGAATGTGTGTCCCTCCAAAATGCATGTTGAAACCTACACCTCATTGTGAAGGTATTAAGATATGAGGCCTTTTGGGGAAGTGATTAAGTCATGATGGCTCCTCATGAAGAGGTCTTATAAAAGGACTGTAAGGAACAAGCTTAGGACCTCTGTGCCCTTTTGTCCTTCCCATCACTTAAGGACACAGCGATTCAAGGTGCCATCTTGGAAGCGGAGACGGGCCCTCACCAGACACCTAACCTGCTGGCATTTTGGTCCTTAATGTCTCAGCCACCAGAACTATGAGGAAATAAAGTCTCTGTGTAACAATGCACTAAGATATGACAAAATAAAAGAAGCCATGGGTTATTATAACAGGCAGCAAGGAGTTGAGTGGGCATTGAAGCATCTATGAACACTTCTCTGGAAGGGACAATGGGACTGAGATCCAGGAGAAATCTCCTCTAGGAGCTGTGTAATGGTGGGAACGTTGCTTTCATTCTTCAAGCCTATTAAGGCTTCAATAACAAAGCCCCACAGACTGGGTAACTTAAGCAACAGAAATTTATTTTCTCACAGTTCTGGAGGCTGGAAGCCTAAGATCAAGGTATCAGCAGGGTAGATTTCCTGTGAGGCCTCTGTCCTTCACTTATAGATGGCTGTATTACCCCTCTGCCTTCACATGGTTTTTCTTCTATGCATGTTTGTATCCCCTATTCGCCTCTTTCCATAAGACCAGTGATATTGGATTAGGCCCTACTCTAATACCTCACTTAATCTTTATTACCTCTTTCAAGGCCCTGTCTCCAAATATATTCTGAGATACTGAGCACCTCATCATATGAGTGTATGGGGGAGGGGGCAAATTTAGTTCATGACAAATCCTCAATCTCAATATCAAGAAAACAAGAAGACGATGCTTGTTAATATCTAAGAGGTCTTCAGGCACTGACTTTGATTCATTAATTTAACTCCCTCTTTCTATTTACATCTATTAATGTGATGGCCATTTCTCCTCACATTGGAGAGGTTTCTACAGTACTTTCCATCATGCTGTGATGGAAATGGTTTCTCAGCTGCTTCTTAATCAGAAAGCAAACTAGAACAACTTTGGCATGAATGAATGAGGCAGCAATTACCCTTCCTCTTTTCTAAGTAGGACAGAAAGACCAAGTGCTAGGATTCTGTGGGTGTCTGACTTGGGAAGACACTCCCTTTTAAAAGGGGTTACATTCTCAGGCCCTTTGGAAGGCTGATGTTGCCATGTGACTTTCTCCTTATTTTAAATAAGTGGGTATGATGGCGGTGGGGACAGTGGATAGCTGGCCAGGGTGTGTGGGTTTGTTAATTATAAATTACAAACTTGAATATCCTCCATGTGCTTGTCTGGTGTGGCACAATTTCTGGATCTGGAATTTGCCAGACCAGTCAGAGAGGCTGCCTAAGCAGGGGCACAGGACTTGATGGTCTTTGGCACCTGAGGCCAGTGTGCACCTTGTAAAGGATAAGGCAAGTTGGCCCGTACACAGTCTGTCCCAACCACCACCTGGTGAGTTTTTACATACTGTGTATCCTAAAAAGCTAAAAACTCCCACATTCCCTGACAATTTAGGATGTTCTTTAGTTTCAAATCATATGAATTTCCTCAAGACATGACTTAGAGCTGAGTAAACTGCAGAGAGAGGTGCCATGAGTATGAGAAGTCCATTGTACTGCTGTGAGTCCAGCAGACGAAGCAAGGCTCTGGAGCCAAAAATGCATCAAGCACTCCTCGATTCACCAGGCTCTTCCAGGCAAACAGAGCTCTTCTTTGAAGCTAGTTCTATGCTATTTTTGTAGGAGTCATTCCTGGAGACCCAACCTAAATAGAGCCTACTTCTCCATCCCTTTCAATGATTTGATAAACACCTATATCCCTTCAATAAATTCTTCCCATTTAAAGTAAGAATTGCTAAAACCTAACTAATATACCACAATTATTTTTTCTATTACATATATATATATACATATATATATATATATATTTTTTTTTTTTTTTTGAGACAGAATCTCACTCTGTTGGCAGGGCTAGAGTGCCATGGTGTTAGCCAAGCTCACAGCACCTCAAACTCCTGGGCTCAAGCAATCCTCCTACCTCAGCCTCTCCTGTAGCTAGGACTACAGGCACCCACTACCAAGCCCAGGTAATTTTTTTCTATATTTAATTGTTTGGCTAATTTCTTTCTATTTATAGTAGAGATGGGGCCTCCCTCTTGCTCAGGCTCGTATCGAACTCCTGAGCTCAAGCAATCCTCCCACCTCGGCCTCCCAAAGTGCTAAGATTACAGGCATGAGCCACCTCGCCTGGCCTCAGACCTGGTGTTTTAACCACTCTTTTATACTGCTTCAAACACATTTTGAAAATTTGCCTGCCAAATTGCATCTTTTAAACAAATAATAAACAAATAATAAAAAAAGATGTATGTACAGTAATTCATTCAGGAAAATGTATGACTAATGTTAGGGCTTTTGAAATATTAAAAGTACCTTGAAAACCCCATTAATAATCTTGAGGGCCCTTTGAGATTTGAGCATCCAAGGTAGCAACAAATAGATGACCTCTAAAATTTCTTCTAATTCTCTGATTTCACAAATGACTGAAGAAGATGATGAAGAAGAAGAAGCTCTAGATGATCTCTCATTTCTCCAAAGAATACTGGAAGAAAAATCATCTCCCCAGATATTTTACATAAAATTGTATAAAGTTAAGTGAAGCATTAGCATTCATTAATTTTAATAAATATTTATTGAGATATTACTGTCAGTATTTGAATGGTTCAATATGTGATACCTGAGTGGATGATGGATTAAAAGTTGTATTTTAAATACGTTATGTGGCCAGGCGTGGTGGCTCACACCTGTAATCCTAGCACTCTGGGAGGCCAAGGCAGGAGGATAGCTCAAGGTCAGCAGTTCAAAACCAGGCTGAGCAAGAGTGAGACTCATCTCTATATAAATAGAAAGAAATTAGCTAAACAACTATAAATAGAAAAAAATCAGCCAAGTATGGTGACACATGCTTGTAGTCCCAGCTACTCGGGAGGCTGAGGCAGAAGGATCACTTGAGCCCAGGAGTTAGAGGTTGCTGTGAGCTAGGCTAACACCACGGCACTGTACCCCAGGCAATGAGTGAGACTCTATCTCGAAAAAAGAGAAAAGACCAGCCTGAGCAATAATAGTGAGACCCTCGTTTCCACACACACACAGAAAAAAAAATCATTAAATACGTTAAATGTGAGATACTTATTAGTCATCCAAATAGAGATGTCAGATAGTCAAGTGTATACACAAGTCTGGAGTTCAGAGACGAGGTTAGGCCCAATAGTAAATTATCAGCATATTTAAAGCCAAACAACTAAAGCAGCTCACCTACAAAATTATGTCAACAGAAGAGAGGACCTAGACCAAGATCCAGCTTGTGCAAAAGTTAGGAAAATAGAGGAAGCCAGCAAAACAGACTAAGAAGAACTATCAGAGAGATAAGAGTAAAATTGGGAGGAGGACATGCTAATGACCCTGATCTGATCCCAATACATTATATGTATTGAAACTTTACTGTGTTTCCCATGAAAAACTACAATTATTATTCGTCAATTTAAGAATAAAGTAAAAATTAGGAGGAAATTATTTCCCAGAATCAAAGACAGTAGGAAATATTCTAGAATATGGCAAAAAGAATAATGATGCATGTAGAAATTTGTTTAATGGAGTCTAGATAAATACAGTGAAAACAATACTTTTTCTTACCCCTAACTGACCTCATCATTGAACTCATGAACAAGTTATTAAAAGACCATCCCTGGGGGAAGATGTACCAATGGAATAATTCTGATGCAATTTTAACTCTTAGGTACACTATATTTGATCTCATTAATTTTTGCTTCCCAAGCAGACCTCAGTCATCTCAGGGGATCAACAATGACTTGTTAGTTAGATTAGTTATGAATGTCATTATTTGATGATAATTTTGATTCTGAATACCAGTGCAACTCCAAAGGTAAGTTCCAAGCTACAGAGGTGTGATAAGTAAAGCCTAGATGATACTTTGCACAAAGAAGAAAGAGGCAAGATGGAACATACTCTCCATCTAAGAGGTGATCTGCTAGGAATCAGATATCATTTTAAAGTGTCTTAAAATAGTACCCAGGATCAGTGAGATATGTGATCTACAAGTGGTCAGCTTGTCAGCCCAGGAAAATTTGGAGGACAGTAAGACCTCTGGAGTCCTCAGTGTTTGGCAATGGATGCAAGTAAATATGCAATGGCTTGAAGTCCTCTTGAATCTGGCAAGTGGTAAGAATCTCCTCCCAGACCCCAGATTTTAGAAGATTAGAAAAATCCTTTGTCAGTAACCAAGCTAAAGGTTGGGGCATACATTGGTCAGGAACAGAAGCTAAGTATTGAGCTTTTCACAGAAAGAGTCAAAGTCCAGTTCTTACTCACAATCAGTATTTTATACCAGATGGTTTCTGTGGAACTCTAGAACACATACTGTGAATGCCATGCTCTTCAAACTGATGAAAAGAAGAGAGAAACTGCTCAAAACAGTCAAGGGATCACACACTAGATCAGATAAAATGAGCTCAATATTAGCCAGTGCTGAAATACAGAAATGTGAGTTTCTTCAAAGGTCTACTACTTTTTTTAAATATTGATCATTTCAAATTTCAAATTTATAGAAAGTGAAAAATTAGAAAATATCTACTTCTATTATAAAAGCAGTGACCAGAAGTTTCCTTTACATAGGAGTCAACTTTATGCATTAAAAAATAATTGTAATTATATGCACTTTTTCAAAGGACTTTACTGCAAAAAGAGAGAATACCAGAGCTCCCCTAGCATGTTGTCCTTTTATGACAGCTCTTACCTGGATTTGACTTGTGTCATTTTAGTACTGTCTCTTTCATTCTATTTTGAGCTTTCTGAACAATCTCCTTTTCCACATTTCTCCCTCTTCTCCCAGAATCTAGAGCTATGCTTTATATTTAGCTAGCCCTTAATAATGTTTGTAAAAGGAGTTTATTAAAATAAATACTGGGCCGGGCGCTGTGGCTCACGCCTGTAATCCTAGCTCTTGGGAGGCCGAGGCGGGCGGATTGCTCAAGGTCAGGAGTTCAAAACCAGCCTGAGCAAGAGCGAGACCCCGTCTCTACTATAAATAGAAAGAAATTAATTGGCCAACTGATATATATATAAAAAAAAAAAATTAGCCGGGCATGGTGGCACATGCCTGTAGTCCCAGCTACTCGGGAGGCTGAGGCAGAAGGATCACTCAAGCCCAGGAGTTTGAGGTTGCTGTGAGCTAGGCTGACGCCACGGCACTCACTCTAGCCTGGACAACAAAGTGAGACTCTGTCTCAAAAAAAATAAATAAATAAATAAATAAATAAATAAATAAATAAATAAATACTGGATGATCATTTTTTATCAAAAAGATAAAAAACAGAAAAAATTTTAAATAAATAATGTTGATAAAGTGAGTAGGTGATAAGAGAGAAAGAAAAGAAGGAGCCAAAAGGAAAGCGAGAGAGGTTACAAGTTAGGGTACTGAGCTCTGCCTTTGTAATAATCTGAGGAATGCTCATGGCATATCACTTTATAGTGACTTAGTGTGTTGATAAAGGACAATTAGAAATAAGATTTTGTCTCTCTAGGGCACCTATCATTCAGCCTTGCACATAGTGCATTGCTCACTGAGGTACACTTTCTTTTAATGATAGAAACAGACTTGCCTCCAGACTGACCTAGGAATTAAGCTCTAGTCTGCCATTTCCTAGTTAGGCAAGTGAAACTCTTAAGCCTCAATTATTTCATCTGAAAACACATAAAGAGTGAAGGTATGTGTTGCACAGGAATGGCCGCTTTACTGGAAATGATGCCTGTAAAATGATTAGCAAAGTGTACAAATCTTAGAGTACTTGGCAGTGCACAGCACCCAATCAATGCTACCCACTGTTTTTGCAGTAAGAGAACAATAACTTTTTGTTTAATGTCTGAATGCTTCGTATGATATACTCACAGTTCACTTGTAAAAAGTATCATGTTGAACCATGTAAAATTGCCTGTGTGATACCATGGGTTTTTATCTTTTTTTTTTTTTCTTCCAAATCCTATGCTACCACTTTTTTTCCAATCTCAGGATAGATAATGAAGGAATCAATGACTCTGTATACTTTAGTGAGTAGTTAATATGTGCTAGGCATGCTAGTAGTTTCTTTCATGGACATTATTTAAGTTACACGTCACAAAAATATTGTAAAGTAGTATATTGTTATTCTGAGCAAACAGGGTCTTAGAGAGGCAAGTGGCCCAGCAAGATCCAAAGCTAACAAGTGGAAAAGCTGGAATTTGAGCACAAATCGTTTAATTCTAACATAGCCTACTTTCTTGAAAGCATCATTTTCCTCAAATTTATGTGCTTTTTTATGTTTTATGTATACATTCCCCTAAAATCTAGTTGTATAACCAAAACAGGCAGTTTTATTGACTTAATTAAAAGGCCAATTAGACTTTCCCTCTTTTCTTTGCAGTTATGGGTAAACTGAGTTTCTTGCAAACTACCTTTTTCTCCCTGTGATTAAAGGTTTTCTACAAATCTAAATTGAGAGAAACTGGCAAGGGGAGTGCAAGAGGGCACAAAAGTGTTACAAACAGAATCAGAATAAGGGAAATTCTGAATGACAGTCTTGTCCTTTTGACTATATAGAGTAGATGGCATTTCAATCATCTTCGAGTCCACTAAGTACTTTGTACATTTAAATGATGAATTAAAAATTGACCTACTCAGCCGGGTGTGGTGGCTCACGCCTGTAATCCTAGCACTTTGGGAGGCCAAGGCGGGAGGATTGCTTGAGCTCAGGAGTTCCAGACCAGCCTGAGCAAGAGTGAGACCCTGTCACTATAAATAGAAAGAAATTGGCCAAACAACTAAAAACAGAAGAAATTAGAGGGATGTGGTGGTGTGTGCATGTAGTCCCAGCTACTGGGGAGGCTAGGCAGGAGGAATGCTTGAGCACAGGAGTTTGAGGTTGCTGTGAGCTAGGCTGATGCCACAGCACTCTAGCCCAGCCAACAGAGTGAGACTCTGTCTCAAAAAAAAAAAAAAAAAAAAATTGACCCAATTGTGCAACCTTGGACTTGTCAGTCACTCTCTTTGGAAGAGATGGACCAGGTAACAAGGCAGAGATTTGAGTCTGTGTACATCTATGATCTTCTGAGGTCACTAGTCAACTTATACCTGTATTACCTGAAGGACAAAGAACTTGTGAAGCCACGTTCTTAGTTGCACGATGGTAAACAGTCTCAAGAGAGGATAAGCTATCTTTGCAAAGACTAGCTCTCATCTTTCTGGGAGTTTTTCTCTGGGCCATACCTATCTTAGAAGAAGCTGGCTACTGCTCTAGGTGTTTTCTTTGGAATAACAGAAAAGTTCTTTACCAAGTCAAGAGTTCTGACTTGGGAACTTTAGGGAATTGTATTTTCAATTGAGTAATAGCCAATATATAACCTAAATCAATACAAAACTTTTCAACTAGCATACTCTAATTAGTGTAAAAGACCATTTACATTCCTAAGGACTTGATGATCACCCACAAGAAATAAATTTTATTGAACTCTTACGTTTTTTTATCCCTGAAAATTGATGCAAATCTTCCTAATATTCCACATTATCTGCATGTTTGTTTTGATATGAAATCATTCTCCAAAATTTTTCATGTTAAAATTGATCCTTAAAACAGCTGTGCCATGTTGATCCTGGAAACTTACTTTCTACAAAAACACAGCTTTATATCCTCTAGATTCTAGAATATGCACGTTCCAGTTTAAGAAGCCTGTATGGATCCAAATAACCACTACCACTGTTCCAGATTTATATAGAGAATGAAGTCAACAAAACATGTAGCTATTGGTTTGTGCAATACTCAACATTTGGTACGATATTTGGGGATCATATGGTTGGGATATCTGAGCATATTGGACCATCTAAAAGTTGTGTCTAATTGGTTTCTTCTTTGCAATAACAAAGCACCTCATATACTTTAAAGTTGATATAACATCTAGATAGAGCCTAACTTACATCTTTACCTTGTCATAATACAATAGCAACAACAACAAGCATCTCTTTCTTTCTGGAACAAATTTAGCAACAGACCAGGTAGCCTTTTTCCCCCATGTTTCTTTTAAGTATTACCTGTTGGGCAGGAGGAGGTCATAACATGATGAGTGGGAAACTTTTTTATAAAGAAATTAAGAGAATAGTTAGATCAATATTATAATGGATATTCTAGTTCTTGGATTTCTCATGTGATACCCTGAATTTCACAGTATTTCTCTAGGTTTGATTTCCCCTTCTCTTTCCTAAACCTTATATTAAATGAAGCCAATGTAGGCTTTACACTGCATTGAGACACAAGTGTTTTGAGAATAAGGATTTATGCCCACGACAGAGAGTGAGCCTAAAGAGGCTGAAAAGAACAAAAACAGAAGGCACCAGAGGGACTTTTCATCTCTGGTGTCCAAATGAACAGAGAAATTCATTTCATTTTGAATGTATAGGCTTAGTTCAACCACAAGACTGTACATACTGGTTTGAGGACTAGACTGTTAGCCACCATGAGGCAGGAGCTTAAAACTATAGGCACCTATGACAGCTTGGGTCATGAGTCATGGAGGATTCTACCTTCTTTTTGTTCCCATGTTTTCCTTCTTGAAGAATTAATTTAAAAACTCTCCCTTTCTTTCTACCTAAAACATAATTTTTAGCCAAACACTTTCCCTTTGCTCCTTAGAAGAGAAAGAAGAGAGATTCTTTTGGTTGCATTGGCGGGGAAAACATTTACTAGATAAATCACGATCTAGATTGTAATTATGTTTCTCAAGTCTGAAAACACTGTAATCCAACATATTTTGTCTTAGATTTTAGGTGCTGTTTTTCCAGTAGACTATCTAGTTTTGCCTATAGCTAAACTGGAATCAATCAAATAATACAACTATTTAGGATAATACAAAGTATAGAGGAAGATAGTATAGTGTAAACTAGGTTAAGAACAAGAGCTCTATAGTCAGACTGTCTTCAGACCCTAGCTCTCCCACTTTCTAGCTATGTGACTTCAGAAAATTTCTTAACCTCTTTAAACCCTATATGTCTTCATTTGTTAAATGAGGATCATGATAGCACATGCATACTAAAATGGTTCTATGGATTAAGTGAGCTCATGAATAATTAAGCACTTTCACCATGCTTAACAGTTAATATGAAATAAATGATAATTAGACAGAAGCCCCTGTCATCAGAGCCCCAGCACGATCTTTGGGCTAAAATATAGACAGGACATACAGATACAGTAAAGGACAGTACATTAGCCTTAAAATCATAATAGAAATTCAGAGAAAGAATAGAGAGATTTAAGCTTGAGTGACCTAGGAAGATTTCTAGAAAGAAGAACATATATTTGAGAATTGAAAAATGGGCAAGATTTGGATTAGGCACAAGAGATTTCCTTCTAGTTGAAAGGAACAGGAAGGAGGATGTGAATAGGTAGACCATGTGGTACAGAACAGGAATGATTGAGTGCCATTGTGAGATTAGGCTAAAAAAGCCAGATCCAAGACAGACTGAAATGTTTTGCAGAGGAGTGTGAAGATGGACATTTACACATTAGAAAGGCAGAAAAAATATCTAAGGTGAATAACATGATAATAGAGAACCAGATGGATTAGAGAGGAGGAGAAGGGACATGAAAGGCTTGATAGCTATCACATGAATCCAAATGTAAGATAGCATTGGAGAGAGCTAACTGGGGCCATAGGACAGGACCAAGGCAACACTGAACAGACAATTTGGGAAACCATCATATTAAACTAGAGATGACTTGAGACTTGTATCATCCTTTCTTTTAGTAGGTCCAATATACTACCTATGGAAGGAATAAATAAAACTACAAAGATACAATTCTTCTTTCGTCCATTCTCACCTAACCCTGAGGTCCAGATGGTGATTTTTGTGGCCTTCCTGATGATGTACCTGACCAGCCTCAGTGGAAATGCCACAATTGCAGTCACTGTCCAGGGCAACCACTCCCTCCACACCCCCATGTACTTCTTTCTGGCTAACCTGGCAGTTCTAGAAATCTTCTATACATCTTCCATTGCCCCACTGGCCTTGGCAAACCTCCTTTCAATGGGAAAAACTCCTGTTTCCATCACTGGATGTGGCACCCAAATGTTTTTCTTTGTCTTCTTGGGTGGGGCTGATTGTGTCTTGCTTGCAGTCATGGCTTATGACCGGTTTATAGCGATCTGTTGCCCTTTGCGATACACCCTCATCATGAGTTGGTCTTTGTGCATGGAGCTGATGGTAGGGTCCCTGGTGCTGGGGTTCCTCATCTCACTGCTGCTCACCATTTTAATATTCCAACTCCCATTCTGCCGAAACAATGAGATCTACCACTTCTACTGTGATGTACCTGCAGTGATGCACCTGGCTTGTGCAGACACACATGTTCATGAGACTGCCGTCTATATCATCAGCTTCATCGTCCTAAGCATCCCCCTCTCACTCATCTCCATCTCCTATGTCTTCATCGTGGTAGCCATTTTACGGATCCAGTCAGCAGAAGGGCGTCAGCGAGCCTTCTCCACCTGCTCCTCTCATATCCTGGTGGTCCTCCTGCAGTATGGCTGCACCAGCTTTATATATCTGTCCCCCAGTTCCAGCTACTCTCCTGAGATGGGCCGGATCGTGGCTGTGGTCTACACTTTTATCACCCCCATTTTAAACCCCTTGATCTATAGTATGAGGAACAAGGAACTGAAAGATGCCCTAAGAAAAACATTGAGAAAGTTCTAGGTAGATTGATCCTTTGATTTATTTAAATTGGAACACTTTTAAAGGTAAGTGGGATGCTATAAATAGTTATGCTGAGACGATATGCATAAGCCAAGAATGTCCTCAGCAATCTGAAGTATGTGGCCCATTATTCTGGGAGCTCCAAAGGAAATGAATGCCCCTGTCTTACTGAATTAAAGGTATGTCACATGGGCAACATGAAGAGGGAGGATCAACATTTATTTGACAGCAACTATATACCAGGTACTTTACATGGATTATCTCACTTAACCCATAGTGAGTCTTCATTTTACTGAAAATAAAACTCAAGTAGCTAATAACAAATATATCCAGGATGAGAACACAAGTACTTAGAAATCTAAACACTAAGCTATCCTGGTTCTGGTCTTGCTCTGCCAGTAAAAACATACGTAATCTCAGGACAGTCATCCAGATGCTGACTGAGCTTCCAAAGAGAGAGATCAGGACCTCATAAGACTCTCCATTCCTCAATGGACAACTTCAGTCATTAAAGTACTATACCTATTTTGAGCTAAGGTCTGTCCACAAACAACATTCTCCCATTGGTCTTGCTTTCACTCCTGAGCTCTCTTCTATTACACATGAAAGCTCTTCAAATAAGGTAAAAAAGATTTGTATCTTCTGTAAGTCTTCAGTCTTCTTTTCTCTACAACAAGTACTCTAACTCTTCATCCAGGAGATTGTATTTGAATCCTCTCACCATTTCAGTCACTTTCTAGATGTTCTCTAGCTCCATACCCTTGTACAAATTTTCACCCAAAAACAGCCACAATACACTGGGAATATTTGCTCTGGGAAACCATTACTTGTCGTGACCTATAAACCACATTTTCATTAATTCATTCTGACCACTTAGACTCATAAATTTGGTAACAAATAAAACTTCCGTGTAGGCCGGGTGCCCTGGCTCACGCCTGTAATCCTAGCACTCTGGGAGGCCAAGGCGGGCGGATTTCTCGAGGTCAGGAGTTCGAATCCACCCTGAGCAAGAGCGAGACCCCGTCTCTACTAAAAATTGAAAGAAATTATCAGGACAACTAAAAATATATATAGAAAAAATTAGCTGGGCATGGTGGTGCATGCCTGTAGTCCCAGCTCCTTGAGAGGCTGAGGCAGTAGGATCGCTTGAGCCCAGGAGTTCGGGGTTGCTGTAAGCTAGGCTGATGCCATGGCACTCACTCTAGCCTAGGCAACAAAGTAAAACTCTGCTCAAAAAAAAAAAAAAAAAAAAAAAACCCTCCATGTAGCTTCCACATAACTTTCAATTCTGCCTGAACACAATTTATTTTAGTTGAATAAATTTAAGATATTTCATTTAACATTGATGAATTGTGTTTTATCAGTTTTGTCAAGTGATGCAAACTGCCAAAGTCATCTTTGGGCTTTGTTTTATTCATCACAGTTTTGTGCCATGGTTAAAATTATAATCATATTTCATTGCCTTTGTCTAATTTATTAACAAAAATGTAGAATAGGATAGGATGAAGGCAGACTCTTTGGTAGTCTTCCTCTTTGGGAATTATTCAGTTAGATATAAATCTGCTCTATTAATACCATTTGTGGTAGATTGTTGCAATTCTGGCGCACGGAATCCCACCTCCCTACATCCATGCCTTCAGGTAGTCCTCTCCACCATAACTCTAGGAAAGATTGTGTGACTTGCTTTGGCCAATGGGACATTAGCAAATGTATTGCAAGCATAGTCTTACACTTTGGGGCCTTTCTTTTCTTGCTGTCCTAAGACCTCCCGATAGCCCAGGCAAGGATGCCATCCTATAGAACAGAGATAACCCCTCCAAACTGAGACTCCCTAGACCAACCAGTCCCAATCTACCAGCGGACTTTAGCCACATTAGTAACTCCAGTAAGACCAGCAGAGTTTAGCCCAAATTGTTGACCTACAGAATCAGGGCAAATAAATGATGGATATTGTAAGCCATTACATTTGGAATGGTTTATTTTGCAGCAAAACATAACTGATGTGCCATCCAATCTATAATTAACCATCTCTCCCAGAAGGATATCATGGGAAACATATCAAATCCTTTCATGCAATCAAAACATACTACAGGACTTATATAAATACAACCATTTTAAGCCCTATTTTAAAAAATGAGGTGCACTTGGCATGATTTATCATGAATCTTTTTATATGGGATTTTAGAAATCACTGGTCTTTTCAAAACACTTTTAAATTATATGTGAAATCATTCATTTCCAGAATTTTACTGGAGATTGGCATTGAGATGGCAATCTTATTGTTTTGAAACCCACTAATAGTTATATACACATTTTGTATCTGTATTTTCATCTGGATGGGAAAAGAAACATTTCAATAGTTGTTAGTGCCATGGCAATGGAAAAAGTAGCCTTCATTTTTGAATACCAATAACAGTGGGTAGCACTTATTAGACTCAGCTAATTCACGGTCGAGACAGATTACATTTTAGGAGGATGTACACATCTTGTCTTTCTTAAAAATTACATGCTTCTTGTATAAAGTGATTGTGTCTTTTTCTTTTTTCTATCTTGTATATTCTTCACTGCTTCTTTAACAGTGATGGTACTCCATAAATATTTGTGGAATTGAACAAGACTTTCTTTGGCAATAAGTTTTTTCTGATTTTCATACTTTTATTATAAAATGTCACTAATAAAGGTATATTTTCATTTAAAACATTTGTGTTTTATTTGATTCTATTAATAGTATCTGTGAATCCTATATTCTTTAAGAATTACAAATAATGAAGAATACACATGAGCACTATAAAATATCCATTGGAAAGGAGTAGGTGGTTATTATTGCATATTAAAGGAAGATCACATACTTGCTATCTTTAACCCAATTTGAGCAAGGATTTCTAAAATATCAGTCATGCATAGAGGATTTTGAGAATTTGGAAATTTCACATGCCTTGGAGATAGTGTTATTGATGCTGCTTCACTTTATCCCAATGATTCTAGAGAGTCAGGTGGACAGGCATGCTCTACAGTCATGCCCAGAAAAAGAATCCCCACACAGACTCCCGGTTTTCTCATCATCTCTTTTATGTATTGCAGTGTTCAGAAGGAGAAGAAAGGAAAGAGAAGTTCTACTAACCAGAGTAGAAAAGAAATAATGGGAAAGAGGTTGTGAATAGATTCTGGAAAGAACAAATGAGATGAACAGATGAGAACAGAGTGGACAGAGGAGAGGAGATATTAGAGGAATCTCTGGAATGTGACTGCTATGGTTCAAATGTTGTCCCTCCAAAGTTCATGTTGAAACCTACACCTCATTGTGAAGGTATTAAGATATGAGGCCTTTGGGGAAGTTATTAAGTCATGATGGCTCCTCATGAAGAGGTTATTGTCTTATAAAAGGACTGGAGGGAACAAGCTAAGGACCTTTGAGCCCTTTTGTCCCTCCCATCACTTAAGGACACAGAGATTCAAGGCGCCATCTTGGAAGCAGAGACTGGGGCCCACACCAGACACCTAACCTGCTGGCATCTTGGTCCTGAACTTCTCAGCCACCAGAACTATGAGGAAATAAATTTACATTCTTTATAAATTACACAGTCTCTGGTATTATAAGCACAAATGTACTAATATATGACAAAATTAAAGGAGTCTTAGGTTATTATAAAAGGCCGCAAGGAGTTGAGTGGGCATTGAAGCATCTATGAACATTCTCTGGAAGGGACAATGGGACTGAGATCCAGGAGAAATCTCTTCTAGGAGCTGTGTAATGGTGGGAATGTTGCTTTCATTCTTCAAGCCTATTAAGGCTTCAATAACAAACCCCACAGACGGGTAACTTAAGCAACAGAAATTTATTTTCTCACAGTTCTGGAGGCTGGAAGCCTAAGATCAAGGTATCAGCAGGGTAGATTTCCTGTGAGGCCTCTGTCCTTCACTTATAGATGGCTGTATTCTCCCTCTGCCTTCACATGGTTTTTCTTCTATGCATTTTTGTATCCTCTATTCTCCTCTATCCTCTATTCTCCTTAAGACCAGTGATATTGGATTAGGTCCTACTCTAATACCTCACTTAATCTTTATTACCTCTTTCAAGGCCCTATCTCCAAATATATTCTGAGATACTGAGCATCACATCATATGAGTTTGTGGGGGAGGTGGGAAATTAAGTTCATGACAAATCCTCAATCTCAATATCTAGATAACAAGACGATGCTTGTTAATATCTAAGAGGTCTTCAGGCACTGACTTTGATTCATTAATTCACTCCCACTTTCTCTTTACATCTATTAATGTGATGGCCATTTCTCCTCACATTGGAGAGGCTTCTATGGTACTTTCTATCATGCTGTGATGGAAATGTTTTCTCAGCTGCTTCTTAATCAGAAAGCAAAATAGAACAACTTTGGCATGAATGAATGAGGCAGCAATTACCCTTCCTCTTTTCTAAGTAGGACAGCAAGACCAAGTGCTAGGATTCTGTGGGTGTCTGACTTGGGAAGACACTCCCTTTTAAAAGGGGTTGCATCCTCAGGCCCTTTGGAAGGCTGATGTTGCCATGTGACTTTCTCATCATTTTAAATAAGTGGGTATGATGGCGGTGGGGACAGTGGATAGCTGGCCAGGGTGTGTGGGTTTGTTAATTATAAATTACAAACTTGAATATCCTCCACGTGCTTGACTGGTGTGGCACAATTTCTGGATCTGGAATTTGCCAGACCAGTCAGAGAGGCTGCCTAAGCAGGGGCACAGGACTTGATGGTCTTTGGCACCTGAGGCCAGTGTGCACCTTGTAAAGGATAAGGCAAGTTGGCTCGTACACAGTCTGTCCCAACCAACACCTGGTGAGTCTTCACATACTGTGGATCCTAAAAAGCTAAAACTCCCACATTCCCTGACAATTTAGGATGTTCTTTAGTTTCAAATCATATGAATTTCCTCAAGACATGACTTAGAGCTGAGTAAACTGCAGAGAGAGGTGCCATGAGTATGAGAAGTCCATTGTACTGCTGCGAATCCAGCAGACGAAGCAAGGCTCTGGAGCCAAAAATGCATCAAGGACTCCTCGATTCACCAGGCTCTTCCAGGCAAACAGAGCTCTTCTTCTGGAGCTATTTCTATGCTATTTTTATAGGAGTCATTCCTGGAGACCCAACCTAATTAGAGCCTATTTCTCCATCCCTTTCAATGATTTGGTAAGCACCTATATCCCTTCAATAAATTCTTCCCATTTAGAGTAAGAATTGCTAAAACCTAACTAATACACCACAATTCTTTTTTCTATTACGTATATAAATATATTTTGAGACAGAGTCTCATTCTGTTGGCAGGGCTAGAGTGCCATGGTGTTAGCCAAGCTCACAGCACCTCAAACTCCTGGGCTGAAGCAATCCTCCTGCCTCAGCCTCCCCATTAACTAGGACTACAGGCACAAACTACCATGCCCAGGTAATTTTTTTCTATATTCAATTGTTTGGCTAATTTCTTTCTATTTATAGTAGAGAGGGGTCTTGATCTTGCTTAGACTCATCTCGAACTCCTGAGCTCAAGCAATCCTCCCGCATCGGCCTCCCAAAGTGCTAGGATTACAGGCGTGAGCCACCTCACCTGGCCTCAAACCTGGTCTTTTAACCATTCTTTTACACTTCTTCAAACACATTTTGAAAATTTGCCTGCCACACTGTATCTTTCAAAAAAAATAAGCAAATAATTTAAAAAGATGCATACACAGTATAATTTTATTCAGGAAAATGTATGACTAATGTTAAGACTTTTGAAATATTAAAAGTACCTTGAAAACCCCATTAATAATCTTGAGGGCCCTTTGAGATATGAGCATCCAAGGTAGCAACAAATAGATGACCTCTAAAATTTCTTCTAATTCTCTGATTTCACAAATGACTGAAGAAGATGATGAAGAAGAAGAAGCTCTAGATGACCTCTCATTTCTCCAAAGAATACTGGAAGAAAAATCATCTCCCCAGATATTTTACATAAAATTGTATAAAATTGAGTGAAGCATTAGCATTCATTAATTTTAATAAATATTTATTGAGATATTACTGTCAGTATTTGAATGGTTCAATATGTGATACCTGAGTGGATGATGGATTAAAAGTTCTATTTTAAATACACTAAATGTGGCCTGCTGTGGTGGCTCATACCTGTAATCCTAGCACTCTGGGAGGCCAAGACGGGAGGATCCCTCAAGGTCAGCAGTTCAAAACCAGGCTGAGCAAGAGTGAGATTCCGCCTCTACTATAAATAGAAAGAAATTAGCCAAACAACTAAAAATAGAAAAAAATCAGCCAGGTACAGTGTCACATGCTTGTAGTCCCAGCTACTTGGGAGGCTGAGGCAGAAGGATCGCTTGAGCCCAGGAGTTAGAGGTTGCTGTGATCTAGGCTAACACCACGGCCCTCTATCCCAGGCAGAGAGTGAGACTCTGTCTCAAAAAAAAGAAAAAAAGGAAAAAGACCAGCCTGAGCAATAATAGTGAAACCCTCGTCTCCACAAAAAAAAAAAAAAAAAAAAAAATTCATTAAATATGTTAAATGTGAGATACTTATTAGTCATCCAAATAGAGATGTCAGATAGACAAGTGTATACACAAGTCTGCAGTTCAGGGACGAGATTAGGCCTGCTATTGAGTTATCAGCCTATTAAAGCCAAACAACTAATGCAGCTCACCTACAAAATTATGTCAATAGAAGAGAGGACCTAGACCAAGATCCAGCTTGTGCAAAAGTTAGGAAAATAGAGGAAGCCAGCAAAACAGACTAAGAAGAACTATCAGAGAGATAACAGTAAAATTGGGAGGAGAACATGCTAATGACCCTGATCTGATCCCTATACATTATATGGATTGAAACTTTACTGGGTTTCCCATGAAAAACTACAATTATTATTCGTCAATTTAAGAATAAAGTAAAAATTAGGAGGAAATTATTTCCCAGAATCAAAGACAGTAGGAAATATTCTAGAATATGGCAAAAAGAATAATGATGCATGTAGAAATTTGTTTAATGGAGTCTAGATAAGTACAGTGAAAACAATACTTTTTCTTTCCCCCAACTGACCTCATCATTGAACTTATGAATAAGTTACTAAAAGACCATCCCTGGGGAAGATGTACCAATGGAATAATTCTGATGCAATTTTAACTTTTAGGTACACTACATTTGATCTCATTAATTTTTGCTTCCCAAGCAGACCTCAGTCATCTCAGGGGATCAACAATGACTTGTTAGTTAGATTAGTTATGAATGTCATTATTTGATGATAATTTTGATTCTGAATACCAGTGCAACTCCAAAGGTAAGTTCAAGCTACAGAGGTGTGATAAGTAAAGCCTAGATGATACTTTGTACAAAGAAGAAAGAGGCAAGATGGAACATACCCTCCATCTAAGTGGTGATCTGGTAGGAATCAGATCTCATTTTAAAGTGTCTTAAAATAGTACCCAGGATCAGTGAGATATGTGACTACAAGTGGTCAGCATGTCAGCCCAGGAAAATTTGGAGGACAGTAAGACCTCTGGAGTCCTCAGTGTTTGGCAACAGATGCAAGTAAATATGCAATGGCTTGAAGTCCTCTTGAGTCTGGCAAGTGGTAAGAATCTCCTCCCAGACCCCAGATTTTAGAAGATTAGAAAAATCCTTTGTCAGTAACCAAGCTAAAGGTTGGGGCATACATTGGTCAGGGAACAGAAGCTAAGTATTGAGATTTTCACAGGAGGAGTCAAAGTCCAGTCCTTACTCACAACCAGTATTTTATACCAGATGGTTTCTGTGGAACTCTAGAACACATACTGTGAATGCCATGCTCTTCAAACTGATGAAAAGAAGAGAGAAACTGCTCAAAACAGTCAAGGGATCACACACTAGATCAGATAAAATGAGCTCAATATTTACCAGTCCCAAACTACAGAAATGTGAGTTTCTTCAAGGGTCTACTACTTTTTTTAAATATTGATCATTTCAAATTTCAAATTTATAGAAAGTGAAAAATTAGAAAATATCTACTTCTATTATAAAAGCAGTGACCAGAAGTTTCCTTTACATAGGAGTCACCTTTATGCATTAAAAAATAATTGTAATTATATGCAATTTTTCAAAGGAATTTACTGCAAAAAGAGAGAATACCAGAGCTCCCCTAGCATGTTGTCCTTTTATGACAGCTCTTACCTGGATTTGACTTGTGTCATTTTAGTACTGTCTCTTTCATTCTATTTTGAGCTTTCTGAAAAATCTCCTTTTCCACATTTCTCCCTCTTCTCCCAGAATCTAGAGCTATGCTTTATATTTAGCTAGCCCTTAATAATGTTTTTATAAGGACTTTATTAAAATAAATACTGGATGATCATTTTCTATCAAAAAGATAAAAAACAAAACCATTTAAATAAATAAATACTGTTGATAAAATGAGTAGGTGGTCAGAGAAAGAAAAGGAGAAGCAAAAAGGAAAGCAGGAGAGGTCACAAGTTAGGGTACTGAGCACTGCCTTTGTAATAATCTGAGGAATGCTCATGGCATACCATTTTACAGTGACATAGTTTGTTGATAAAGGACAATTAGAAATAAGATTTTGTCTCTCTAGGGCACCTATCATTCAGCCTTGCACATAGTGCATTGCTCACTGAGGTACACTTTCTTTTAATGATAGAAACAGACTTGCCTCCAGACTGACCTAGGAATTAAGCTCTAGTCTGCCATTTCCTAGCTAGGCAAGTGAAACTCTTAAGCCTCAATTATTTCATCTGAAAACACATAAAGAGTGAAGGTATGTGTTGCACAGGAATGGCCGATTTACTGGAAATGATGCCTGTAAAATGATTAGCAAAGTGTACAAATCTTAGAGTACTTGGCAGTACACAGCACCCAATCAATGTTACCCACTGTTTTTGCAGTAAGAGAACAATAAAGTTTTGTTGAATTTCTGAATGCTTCGTATGATATACTCAGAGTTCACTTGTAAAAAGTGTCATGTTGAACCATGTGAAATTGCCTGTGTGATACCATGGGTTTTTATCTTTATTTTTTTTTCTCCCAACTCCTATGCTACCACCTTTTTTTCCAATCTCAGGATAGATAATGAAGGAATCAATGACTCTATATACTTTAGTGAGTAGTTAATATGTGCTAGGCATGCTAGTAGTTTCTTTCATGGACATTATTTAAGTTGCACCTCACAACAATATTGTAAAGTAGTATATTGTTATTCTGAGCAAACAGAATAAGAGGCAAGTGGCCCAGCAAGATCCAAAGCTAATAAGTGGAAAAGCTGGAATTTGAGCACAAATCGTTTAATTCTAACATAGCCTACTTTCTTGAAAGCATCATTTTTGCCAAATTTATGTGCTTTCCTATGTTTTATGTATACATTCCCCTAAAATCTAGCTGTATAACCAAAACAGGCAGTTTTATTGACTTAATTTAACGGCCACTTAGACTTTCCCTCTTTTCTTTGCAGTTATGGGTAAACTGAGTTTCTTGCAAACTACCTTTTTCTCCCTGTGATTAAAGGTTTTCTACAAATCTAAATTGAGAGAAACTGGCAAGGGGGGTGCAGGAGGGCACAAAAGTGTTACAAACAGAATCAGAATAAGGGAAATTCTGAATGACAGTCTTGTCCTTTTGACTATATAGAGTAGATGGCATTTCAATCATCTTTGAGTCCACTAAGTACTTTGTGCATTTAAATGATGAATTAAAAATTGACCTACTCAGCCGGGTGTGGTGGCTCACGCCTGTAATCCTAGCACTTTGGGAGGCCGAGGCAGGAGGATTGCTTGAGCTCAGGAGTTCCAGACCAGCCTGAGCAAGAGTGAGACCCTGTCACTATAAATAGAAAGAAATTGGCCAAACAACTAAAAACAGAAGAAATTAGAGGGATGTGGTGGTGTGTGCATGTAGTCCCAGCTACTGGGGAGGCTAGGCAGGAGGAATGCTTGAGCACAGGAGTTTGAGGTTGCTGTGAGCTAGGCTGATGCCACAGCACTCTAGCCCAGCCAACAGAGTGAGACTCTGTCTCAAAAAAAAAAAAAAAAAAAAATTGACCCACTTGTGCAACCTTGGCCTTGTCAGTCACTCTCTTTGGAAGAGATGGACCAGGTAACAAGGCAGAGATTTGAGCCTGTGTACATCTATGATCTTCTGAGGTCACTAGTCAACTTATACCTGTATTACCTGAAGGACAAAGAACTTGTGAAGCCATGTTCTTAGTTGCACGATGGTAAACAGTCTCAAGAGAGGATAAGCTATCTTTCCAAAAACTAGCTCTCTTCTGGGAGTTTTTCTCTGGGCCATACCTATCTTAGAAGAAGCTGGCTACTGCTCTAGTGTTTTCTTTCGAATAACAGACAAGATCTTTACCAAGTCAAGAGTTCCGACATGGGAACTTGGGGAATTGTATTTTCGATTGAGTAATAGCCAATCTATAGCCTAAATCAATACAAAACTTTTCAACTTGCATACTCTAATTAGTGTAAAAGACCATTTACATTCCTAAGGACTTGATGATCACCCACAAGAAATAAATTTTATTGAACTCTTACGTTTTTTTATCCCTGAAAATTGATGCAAATCTTCCTAATATTCCACATTATCTGCATGTTTGTTTTGATATGAAATCATTCTCCAAAATTTTTCATGTTAAAATTGATCCTTAAAACAGCTGTGCCATGTTGATCCTGGAAACTTACTTTCTACAAAAACACAGCTTTATATCCTCTAGATTCTAGAATATGCACGTTCCAGTTTAAGAAGCCTGTATGGATCCAAATAACCACTACCACTGTTCCAGATTTATATAGAGAATGAAGTCAACAAAACATGTAGCTATTGGTTTGTGCAATACTCAACATTTGGTACGATATTTGGGGATCATATGGTTGGGATATCTGAGCATATTGAACCATCTAAAAGTTGTGTCTAATTGGTTTCTTCTTTGCAATAACAAAGCACCTCATATACTTTAAAGTTGATATAACATCTAGATAGAGCCTAACTTACATCTTTACCTTGTCATAATACAATAGCAACAACAACAAGCATCTCTTTCTTTCTGGAACAAATTTAGCAACAGACCAGGTAGCCTTTTTCCCCCATGTTTCTTTTAAGTATTACCTGTTGGGCAGGAGGAGGTCATAACATGATGAGTGGGAAACTTTTTTATAAAGAAATTAAGAGAATAGTTAGATCAATATTATAATGGATATTCTAGTTCTTGGATTTCTCATGTGATACCCTGAATTTCACAGTATTTCTCTAGGTTTGATTTCCCCTTCTCTTTCCTAAACCTTATATTAAATGAAGCCAATGTAGGCTTTACACTGCATTGAGACACAAGTGTTTTGAGAATAAGGATTTATGCCCACGACAGAGAGTGAGCCTAAAGAGGCTGAAAAGAACAAAAACAGAAGGCACCAGAGGGACTTTTCATCTCTGGTGTCCAAATGAACAGAGAAATTCATTTCATTTTGAATGTATAGGCTTAGTTCAACCACAAGACTGTACATACTGGTTTGAGGACTAGACTGTTAGCCACCATGAGGCAGGAGCTTAAAACTATAGGCACCTATGACAGCTTGGGTCATGAGTCATGGAGGATTCTACCTTCTTTTTGTTCCCATGTTTTCCTTCTTGAAGAATTAATTTAAAAACTCTCCCTTTCTTTCTACCTAAAACATAATTTTTAGCCAAACACTTTCCCTTTGCTCCTTAGAAGAGAAAGAAGAGAGATTCTTTTGGTTGCATTGGCGGGGAAAACATTTACTAGATAAATCACGATCTAGATTGTAATTATGTTTCTCAAGTCTGAAAACACTGTAATCCAACATATTTTGTCTTAGATTTTAGGTGCTGTTTTTCCAGTAGACCATCTAGTTTTGCTATATGGTCTAGCAAAGTTTTGCTAGCTAAACTGGAATCAATCCAGTTTAGTTTTGCTAGCTAAACTGGAATCAATCAAATAATACAACTATTTAGGATATATAAAGTATAGAGGAAGATGGTATAGTGTAAACTAGGTTAAGCACAAGAGCTCTATAGTCAGACTGTCCTCAAACTCTAGCTCTCCCACTTTCTAGCTATGTGACTTCAGAAAATTTCTTAACCTCTTTAAACCCTATATGTCTTCATTTGTTAAATGAGGATCATGATAGCACATGCATACTAAAATGGTTCTATGGCTAAAGGAGCTCATGAATAATTAAGCACTTTTCACCATGCCTAACAGTTAATATAAAATAAATGATAATTTGACATAAGCCCCTGTCATCAGAGCCCCAGCACGATCTTTGGGCTAAAATATAGTTAAGGACAGGACATACAGATACAGTAAAGGACAGTATATTAGCCTTAAAATCATAATGGAATTTCAGAGAAAGAATAGAGAGATTTAAGCTTGAGTGACCTAGGAAGATTTCTAGAGAGAAGAACATATATTTGAGAATTGAAAAATGGGTAAGATTTGGATTAGGCACAAGAGATTTCCTTCTAGTTGAAAGGAACAGGAAGGAGGATGTGAATAGGTAGACCATGTGGTACAGAACAGGAATGATTGAGTGCCATTGTGAGATTAGGCTAAAAAAGCCAGATCCAAGACAGACTGAAATGTTTTGCAGAGGAGTGTGAAGATGGACATTTACACATTAGAAAGGCAGAAAAAATATCTAAGGTGAATAACATGATAATAGAGAACCAGATGGATTAGAGAGGAGGAGAAGGGACATGAAAGGCTGGATAGCTATCACATGAATCCAAATGTAAGATAGCATTGGAGAGAGCTAACTGGGGCCATAGGACAGGACCAAGGCAACACTGAACAGACAATTTGGGAAACCATCATATTAAACTAGAGATGACTTGAGACTTGTATCATCCTTTCTTTTAGTAGGTCCAATATACTACCTATGGAAGGAATAAATAAAACTACAAAGATACAATTCTTCTTTCGTCCATTCTCACCTAACCCTGAGGTCCAGATGGTGATTTTTGTGGCCTTCCTGATGATGTACCTGACCAGCCTCAGTGGAAATGCCACAATTGCAGTCACTGTCCAGGGCAACCACTCCCTCCACACCCCCATGTACTTCTTTCTGGCTAACCTGGCAGTTCTAGAAATCTTCTATACATCTTCCATTGCCCCACTGGCCTTGGCAAACCTCCTTTCAATGGGAAAAACTCCTGTTTCCATCACTGGATGTGGCACCCAAATGTTTTTCTTTGTCTTCTTGGGTGGGGCTGATTGTGTCCTGCTTGCAGTCATGGCTTATGACCGGTTTATAGCGATCTGTTACCCTTTGCGATACACCCTCATCATGAGTTGGTCTTTGTGCATGGAGCTGATGGTAGGGTCCCTGGTGCTGGGGTTCCTGCTGTCACTGCCGCTCACCATTCTAATCTTCCAACTCCCATTCTGCCGAAACAATGAGATCTACCACTTCTACTGTGACATGCCTGCAGTGATGCACCTGGCTTGTGCAGACACACATGTTCACGAGACTGCCCTCTATGTCATCAGCTTCATCGTCCTAAGCATCCCCCTCTCACTCATCTCCATCTCCTATGTCTTCATCGTGGTAGCCATTTTACGGATCCAGTCAGCAGAAGGGCGCCAGCGAGCCTTCTCCACCTGCTCCTCTCATATCCTGGTGGTCCTCCTGCAGTATGGCTGCACCAGCTTTATATATCTGTCCCCCAGTTCCAGCTACTCTCCTGAGATGGGCCGGATCGTGGCTGTGGTATACACTTTTATCACCCCCATTTTAAACCCCTTGATCTATAGTATGAGGAACAAGGAACTGAAAGATGCCCTAAGAAAAACACTGAGAAAGTGCTAGGTAGATTGATCCTTTGATTTTTTTTTTTTTTTTTTGAGACAGAGTCTCACTTTGTTGCCCAGGCTAGAGTGAGTGCCATGGCATCAGCCTGGCTCACAGCAACCTCAATCTCTGGGGCTCAGCGATCCTACTGCCTCAGCCTCCCGAGTAGCTGGGACTACAGGCATGCACCACCATGCCCGGCTAATTTTTTGTGTATATATTTTTAGTTGGTCAATTAATTTATTTCTATTTTTGGTAGAGACGGGGTCTCGCTCAGGCTGGTTTCGAACTCCTGACCTTGAGCAATCCACCCGCCTCAGCCTCCCAAAGTGCTAGGATTACAGGCATGAGCCACCACGCCCGGCCGATCCTTTGATTTATTTAAATTGGAACACTTTTAAAGGTAAAGTGGGATGCTATTAATAGTTATGCTGAGACGATATGCATAAGCCAAGAATGTCCTCAGCAAACTGAAGTATGTGGCCCATTATTCTGGGAGCTCCAAAGGAAATGAATGCCCTTGTCTTACTGAAAATAAAGGTGTGTCACGAGGGCAACATGATGTTATGGGTCTAGATGAAGAGGGAGGATCAACATTTATTTAACAACAACTATATACCAGGTACTTTACATGGATTATCTCAGTTAACCCATAGTGAGTCTTCATTTTACTGAAAACAAACTCAATATATCCAGGATAAGAACACAACTACTTAGAAATCTAAACACTAAGCTATCGTGATCTGGTCTTGCTCTGCCAGTAAAAATATACATAATCTCAGGACAGTCATCCAGATGCTGACTGAGCTTCCAAAGAGAGAGATCAGGACCTCATAAGACTCTCCATTCCTCAATGGACAACTTCAGTCATTAAAGTACTATACCTATTTTGAGCTAAGGTCTGTCCACAAACAACATTCTCCCATTGGTCTTGCTTTCACTCCTGAGCTCTTTTGTATTACACATGGAAGCTCTTCAAATAAGGTAAGAAAGATTTGTATCTTCTGTAAGTCTTCAGTCTTCTTTTCTCTACAACAAGTACTCTAACTCTTCCTCCAGGAGATTGTATTTGAATCCTCTCACCATGTCAGTCATTTTCTAGATTATCTCTAGCTCCATACCCTTGTACAAATTTTCACCCAAAAATAGCCACAATACACTAGGAATATTTTGCTCTGGGAAACCATTACTGTTTGTGACATGTAAACCATGTTTTCATTAATTCATTCTGACCACTTTAGAGTCACAAATTCGGTAGCAAATAAAACCTCCATGTAGCTTCCAGATAACTTTCAATTCTGCCTGAACACAATTTAGTTTAGTACAATAAATTTAGCATATTTCATTTAACACTGATAAATTGTGTTTTATCAGTTTTTGTCAGTAATGCAAAGTGATCTTTGGACTTTATTTTATTCATCACAGTTTTGTGCCATGGTTAAAATTATAATCATATTTCATTGCCTTTGTCTAAATTATTAACAAAAATGTAGAATAGGATAGAATGAAGGCAGACTCCTTGGTAGTCCTCCTCTTTGGGAATTATTCAGTTAGATATAAATCTGCTCTATTAATACCATTTGTGGTAGATTGTTGCAATTCTGGGCCCCACTGAATCCCACCTCCCTACATCCATGCCTTCAGGTATTCCTCTCCACCATAACTCTAGGAAGGATTGTGTGACTTGCTTTGGCCAATGGGACATTAGCAAATGTATTGCAAGCATAGTCTTACACTTTGGGGCCTTTCTTTTCTTGCTGTCCTAAGACCTCCCGATAGCCCAAAACTGAGACTCCCTAGACCAACCAGTCCCAATCTACCAGTGGACTTTAGCAACATTAGTAACTCCAGTAAGACCAGCAGAGTTTAGCCCAAATTGTTGACCTACAGAATCAGGGCAAATAAATGATGGATATTGTAAGCCATTACATTTGGAATGGTTTATTTTGCAGCAAAACATAACTGAAGTGCCATCCAATCTATAATTAACCATCTCTCCCAGAGGGATATCATGGGAAACATATCAAATCATTTCATGCAATCAAAACATACTAGAGGACTTATATAAATACAACCATTTAAAGCCCTATTTTTGAAAATGAGGTAAATTTGGCATGATTTATCATGAATCTTTTTATATGGGATCTTAGTAATCACCAGTCTTTTCAAAACACATCCAACTTATGTGTGAAATCATTCATTTCCAGAATTTTACTGGGGATTGGCATTGAGATGGCAATCTTATTGTTTTGAAACCCACTAATAGTTATATACACATTTTGTATGTGTAGTTTCATCTGGATGGGAAAAGAAACATTTCAATAGTTGTTAGTGCTGTGGCAATGGAAAAAGTAGCCTTCATCTTTGAATACCAATAACAGTGGGTAGCTCTTATTAGACTCAGCTAATTCACGGTCGAGACAGATTACATCTTAGGAGGATGCACAAATCTTGTCTCTCTTAAAAGTTATATGCTTCTTATATAAAGTGAATGTGTCTTTTTCTTTTTTCTATCTTGTATATTCTTCACTGCTTCTTTAACAGTGATGGTACTCCATAAATATTTGTGGAATTGAACAAGACTTTCTTTGGCAATAAGTTTTTTCTGATTTTCATACTTTTATTATAAAATGTCACTAATAAAGGTATATTTTCATTTAAAACATTTGTGTTTTATTTGATCCTATTAATAGTATCTGTGAATCCTATATTCTTTAAGAATTACAAATAATGAAGAATACACATGAGAACTATAAAATGTCCACTGGAAGGGAGTAGGTGGTTATTATTGCATATTAAAGGAAGATCACATACTTGCTATCTTTAACCCAATTTGAGCAAGGATTTCTAAAATATCAGTCATGCATAGAGGATTTTGAGAATTTGGAAATTTCACATGCCTTGGAGATAGTGTTATTGATGCTGCTTCACTTTATCCCAATGATTCTAGAGAGTCAGGTGGACAGGCATGCTCTACAGTCATGCCCAGAAAAAGAATCCCCACACAGACTCCCGGTTTTCTCATCATCTCTTTTATGTATTGCAGTGTTCAGAAGGAGAAGAAAGGAAAGAGAAGTTCTACTAACCAGAGTAGAAAAGGAATAATGGGAAAGAGGTTGTGAATAGATTCTGGAAAGAACAAATGAGATGAACAGATGAGAACAGAGTGGACAGAGGAGAGGAGATATTTGAGGAATCTCTGGAATGTGACTGCTATGGTTTGAATGTGAGTCCCTTCAAGATTCATGTTGAAACCTACACCTCATTGTGAAGGTATTAAGATATGAGGCCTTTGGGGAAGTTATTAAGTCATGATGGCTCCTCATGAAGAGGTTATTGTCTTATAAAAGGACTGGAGGGAACAAGCTTAGGACCTCTGTGCCCTTTTGTCCCTCCCATCACTTAAGGACACAGAGATTCAAGGCGCCATCTTAGAAGCAGAGACTGGGGCCCACACCAGACACCTAACCTGCTGGCATCTTGGTCCTGAACTTTTCAGCCACCAGAACTATGAGGAAATAAATTTACATTCTTTATAAATTACACAGTCTCTGGTATTATAAGCACCAATGGACTAAGATATGACAAAATTAAAGGAGTCTTAGGTTATTATAACAGGCAGCAAGGAGTTGAGTGGGCATTGAAGCATCTATGAACACTTCTCTGGAAGGGACAATGGGACTGAGATCCAGGAGAAATCTCCTCTAGGAGCTGTGTAATGGTGGGAACGTTGCTTTCATTCTTCAAGTCTATGAAGGCTTCCATAACGAAGCCCCACAGACTGGGTAACTTAAGCAACAGAAATTTATTTTCTCACAGTTCTGGAGGCTGGAAGCCTAAGATCAAGGTATCAGCAGGGTAGATTTCCTGTGAGGCCTCTGTCCTTCACTTATAGATGGCTGTATTCTCCCTCTGCCTTCACATGGTTTTTCTTCTATGCATTTTTGTATCCTCTATTCTCCTCTATCCTCTATTCTCCTTAAGACCAGTGATATTGGATTAGGCCCTACTCTAATACCTCACTTAATCTTTATTACCTCTTTCAAGGCCCTATCTCCAAATATATTCTGAGATACTGAGCATCACATCATATGAGTTTGTGGGGGAGGGGGAGAATTTAGTTCATGACAAATCCTCAATCTCAATATCTAGATAACAAGAAGACGATGCTTGTTAATATCTAAGAGGTCTTCAGGCACTGACTTTGATTCATTAATTTAACTCCCACTTTCTATTTACATCTATTAATGTATTGGCCATTTCTCCTCACATTGGAGAGGCTTCTATGGTACTTTCTATCATGCTGTGATGGAAATGTTTTCTCAGCTGCTTCTTAATCAGAAAGCAAAATAGAACAACTTTGGCATGAATGAATGAGGCAGCAATTACCCTTCCTCTTTTCTAAGTAGGACAGAAAGACCAAGTGCTAGGATTCTGTGGGTGTCTGACTTGGGAAGACACTCCCTTTTAAAAGGGGTTGCATCCTCAGGCCCTTTGGAAGGCTGATGTTGCCATGTGACTTTCTCATCATTTTAAATAAGTGGGTATGATGGCGGTGGGGACAGTGGATAGCTGGCCAGGGTGTGTGAGTTTGTTAATTATAAATTACAAACTTGAATATTCTCCACGTGCTTGACTAGTGTGGCACAATTTCTGGATCTGGAATTTGCCAGACCAGTCAGAGAGGCTGCCTAAGCAGGGGCACAGGACTTGATGGTCTTTGGCACCTGAGGCCAGTGTGCACCTTGTAAAGGATAAGGCAAGTTGGCTCGTACACAGTCTGTCCCAACCACCACCTGGTGAGTCTTCACATACTGTGGATCCTAAAAAGCTAAAACTCCCACATTCCCTAACAATTTAGGATGTTCTTTAGTTTCATATCATATGCATTTCCTCAAGACACGAATTAGAGTAAAGTGCAGAGAGAGGTGCCATGAGTATGAGAAGTCCATTGTACTGCTGTGAGTCCAGCAGACGAAGCAAGGCTCTGGAGCCAAAAATGCATCAAGGACTCCTCGATTCACCAGGCTCTTCCAGGCAAACAGAGCTCTTCTTCTGGAGCTAGTTCTATGCTATTTTTGTAGGAGTCATTCCTGGAGACCCAACCTAAATAGAGCCTACTTCTCCATCCCTTTATGATTTGGTAAGCACCTATCTCCCTGCATTAAATTTTTCCCATTCAAAGTAATAATTTCTGAAACGTAGTTAATATACCACCATTTTTTTCTATTATATATATATATATTTTTAATTAATTAATTTATTTTTTGAGACAAGAGTCTCACTCTGTTGGCTGGGCTAGAGTGCCATGGTGTCAGCCTAGCTCACAGCAACCTCAAACTCCTGGGCTCAAGCAATCCTCCTGCCTCAGCCTCCCCAGTAGCTGGGAGTACAGGCACGTGCCACCATGCCTGGGTAATTTTTTTCTATTTTTATTTGTTTGGCTAACTTCTTTCTATTTATAGCAGAGATGGGGCCTTGCTGTTGCTCAGGCTCATCTGGAACTCCTGAGCTCAAACAATTCTCCTGCCTCGGCCTCCCAGAGTGCTAGGATTCTGGCGTGAGCCACTGGGCCCGGCCTCTATTACATATTTTTAAGGGGATTTATTTTTTATTCAGCTGTTCAATATAACTTCATTTTCTTGTAAGTACAAATGTTTTCCTAACCACTCTCCCCATCCCAAGATAAGTGTCATATTGTCTCTGGTGTTCACTTTGTTGTATCTTGCACACAACTCCATCACAGCATCTATGATACTTTAGGGCCTTTATTATTACCTTCCTCAAGTACCATGTGGCCTTTTTGGAGAGAGAAACTAATTCTGTTACCATGGTGCTTAGAAATTTCAAAAATATTGAATTAATTTATTAATCATTACTTTATAGTTATCCTTTTAGAAACAGCTTAGTCTCTGCCTCCACCACCAAGCTTTGCTTAACTCTTCTTATTCCTCTCTGCTCTTACTATAATAGCATCTTTTTCATGAGCAAGTATCACTATATATTATTATTAGAGAAAGATTTTATGCCTGTGTGTTTTATCTCTCAAGTCATTAATGGAAGAGACCATGTCAAATATATCATTTACTATCACATAAAACTTTTCACAATGAATGGGTGATACTCTAAAAAAAAGTCCTCTGGAGAAGTACAGGTTAAGTAACTTAATAGAAGAAACAGAACACACCAATCAAAGCACAGAAACAACAGATACTTTAAAGACCAACAAAGACCATATAAAATACCATCCTTCTTAGATGTCCATCATTGCTCTTCCTTAAACATGTAGGAAGATGCACTATGCCCAGAGCCTAACATTCGACTATTCTTTTGTGACTATCTACAGATTTCCCAATCTTCATCAGAGCTTTGTCTTTAGTGATATCCAATGGGGGTAGTTGTTAGCTCTGCACAGGTTCTTTCTTTATCCTTTCCTTGTCATTCTGGATCAATGACATTCTCTCAGAAGGGAGAGCCTGAGTCTCCTATGGTGTACATCTGTGATAGTATGTATTTCCTCCTCTTGACCTAACTAAGAAACTAAGAGAAGTGAGGAACTTCTTTAACATGAACAAATGCACATTAGCACCCTTAATTACATATCTTTCAAGAAGGAATGCCAGGCAATGCCATGTTATTTATATTTCACAGGATGCTTGGAGATTGTATGCCTTGTTTTATGAAAGAAAAAGAAAGGAAGAAATGAGAGAAGGGAGAGAAGGAAAGAGGGAGGAAGGGAGGGAGGAAATAAATGGAGCCCAGATTAAAGGCATTTTCTCTATAGAGAAATCATGAAGCATGTCTTATTTATAATATAAATAACAAATTAGTTCTGGTCCAGTTGCAATGATCCTACAAGTTTTGGTTACAACCATCAATAATTCATTCATTCATTCAACAGTTCAGTGGTGATTATTGAGTACCTACTGTCTGTGGAATCCTGACACACACTGGGAATGCAGCAGCAAACGACACAGAAACGACTCTTTTGCCCTCATGGAGTTTAAATCCTCATGGAGGGAGACAGGTAGTAACTAAAAAAGATAATTATAGACTTTGATAATTGCTGCAAAGGCAATAAACATGGTAAATATTTTCAACAGAAAATATTAATAATTGACTGAGGAATATCCACTTTAGATAAGACTGTGTACACAATATATTCAATTTCCCATATTGTTAACCTTACCACAGCAAATTTGTCACAACTAATTGACCAATATTGACACATTATTATTATTAATAACAAAACATCATACTTTATTGGGAGTTCCTTATTTTTTACCTAATTTCCTTTTTCTGTTCCAGGATCTCATCTAGAATAGCACGTTACATTTCATCACCATGTCTCTTTAAGTTCCTCTTGACTGGAACAGTTTCTTAGACATTCCTTGTTTCTGATAACCTTGACAGTTTTGAGAAGTCCTCGTCAGGTATTTTGTAGAACACTCTTCAAATTTAGTTTGTCTGGGGCTTAGAAAGGGAGTAAGAGGTTTTTGGAAGAAAGACCACAGAGGTAAAGTATCATTGTCATCACATTATATCAAGGGTACATGTTATAAACATAACTTTTCACTATTGATGTTGACCTTGATCCACCTGGCAGAGGTAGTGTTTGTCAGGTTTCTCCACTATCAACTTACCCTTTTTCCCCTTTGCATATTTTACTCTTTGGAAGGAATTCACTATATTTAGTCCACATTTAAAGGGAGGGAGTTTTGCTCCCAAACTTGAAGAAGGAGTATCTGCAGAAATTATTAATATTTGGAATTCTACTGCATAGGCGATTTGTCTATTCTTCCCCATTTAAATTTTTATTCAATCACGTATTTATGTCAGTATGTAACCATGATATTTATTTTATGTTTTAGGTTGTAATCCATGTATTCCTTTTTTTTTTTTTGAGACAGAGTCTCGCTTTGCTGCCCAGGCTAGAGTGAGTGCCATGACGTCAGCCTAGCTCACAGCAACCTCAAACTCCTGGGCTCAAGTGATCCTACTGCCTCAGCCTCCCGAGTAGCTGGGACTACAGGCATGCGCCACCATGCCCGGCTAATTTTTTCTATATATATTAGCTGGCCAATTAATTTCTTTCTATTTATAGTAGAGACAGGGTCTTGCTCTTGCTCAGGCTGGTTTTGAACTCCTGACCTTGAGCAATCCGCCCGCCTGGGCCTCCCAGAGTGCTAGGATTACAGGCGTGAGCCACCACGCCCGGCCTCCTTTTTTTATATTGTGAATATTTTTATTTACTACAGGTAAGAAGAGAGGGAAGATAAACGAATTGAAAGAATGGACCAATGGAGGAAAGTAGGAAACAAGTAAACAAGAGACAAATTTAAGAAATCAAAGTAAAGTCTCAGATACACGGGGCTGCTGAGCAAAAAGACCCCTCTGATCCACTCACCACAGCTAAACTTGTGTCTATCAGTCCTAGGCAATAATCAGGAGACTTCTTATTCTTGATTTTTTTTCTTTGAGACCTACATCTCTTTCAGAAAGGATGTGCAGGTCAAAGACTAGATAAGATGTGCAGGCACTGAGTTTCTCCCATCTCTCTTCTAATTTCATCCCATACCCAGTGTCAGATATTGTATGACATCCTGAGACATAAAGATGAAAAAGACATGTTCCTCTCTTTAAGGAACTTACAGTCTAGAGGGGGTAACAAACATGTAAACAAACCACAATGATTTGATGCACAAGGGCTATAATGACAATCTAAATAAAGTGCTTTCTACAGTCCTTATTTTGTTGAAAAAAATAATAAAATAAAATAAATAAAGTGCTGTGAAGATGTGCAATGTTTGGGGGATGGACATGCTTGAAGCTCTTATTCGAGGGGGGAGGGGGCATGGGCAATATATGTAACCTTAACACTTGCACCCCCATAATACACGAAAGAAAGAAAGAAAGAAAGAAAGAAAGAAAGAAAGAAAGAAAGAAAGAAAGAAAGAAAGAAAGAAAGAAAGAAAGAAAGAAAGAAAGAAAGAAGGAAGGAAGGAAGGAAGGAAGGAAGGAAGGAAGGAAGGAAGGAAGGAAGGAAGGAAGGAAGGAAGGAAGGAAGGAAAGAAAGAAAGAAAGAAAGAAAGAAAGAAAGAAAGAAAGAAAGAAAGAAAGAAGAGAAGAGAAGAGAAGAGAAGAGAAGAGAAAAGAAAAGAAAAGAAAAGAAAAGAAAAGAAAAGAAAAGAAAAGAAAAGAAAAGAAAAGAAAAGAAAAGAAAAAAAGAAAAAATAAAGTGCTGTGAGAGGCATGAGGAAGTGAATTACAGTTTGCAGTTAGTAAGCAAGCCTTCCCACAGGATGTGGCATTTGGGCTTGTGAGGAAGAATGAGACAAACTTTCCTAGGATTTAAATTAGAGAAAGGCAACCCAAAGAGAGACACTGACAATTGGACTGTCATGAGGAGCTATCTTTAAAGATAATAGAGTTATCTTTAGGAAAAAAGTATATTTATCTATCCAAGGCATCAAAATCAGAATAACAAAATAACTAAATACTATGTCTTTGTAGGACAAGAGAAAGAGGAAAACAAATGTGTAAAATTATGTGGAGTCTTAAAAATTGATTTGTGCATAAACTGATCCTCAAAAATGAAAGTGATAAAGACTTTCCTTGACAAACAAAAGCCAAAGGAGTTCATCACCACTAGACATACATTAAAAGAAATGCTAAAGGGAGTTCTTTACGTTGAAACAAAAGGACACTAAATATCAATATGAAAATATATGAGAGTATGAAACTTGCTGATAAAGGTAAATATATAGACATACACAGAGTATTGTAATCTGTTACCAGCAAATTGGTATTAACGGATCAATGCCTCAGTGGACATATAGGAATAACATTTATCGGGTGTCGGGCAGGTGGGAGGGAGGAGGAGGGGATGGGTATATACAAACACAATGAGTGAGATATGCAACGTTTGGGGGATGGTCATGCTTGAGGCTCTGACTCGAAGTGGGAGGGGGGCATGGGCAATATACATAACCTTGACACTTGTACCCCCATAATATGCTAAAAGAAAAAAAAAGAATATTGTAATCTGTAATGGGGGTAGGTAAATCACTTTTAATCTTGCATAAAAGTTAAAAGTATTAAAAACAACAATTTAAGCTTAGACATGAAATCTTAAAAAAAATAAAAAAATAAATAAAAACAACAATAAAAATAACCATAAAATGTGTCAATCGATACATATATAAGGATTTAAATTGTAACATCCATAACATAAAATGTGTTGGGGGTAAAAGTAAAAATGTAGAGTTTTTGTATGGAATTGAAGTTATCAGCTCAAAATACATGGCTATAAGTTGTTTTATATAAACTCCATGGTGACCACAAAGAAAATACATACAGAAGATGCACACACACACAAAAAGAGAACGGAATCAAAGCATATGAATACAAAAAACTATGAAACACAAAGGAAAACAACAAGAGAGAAAAAAAGTACAAAAGAACTACAAGATAGAAATAATTACAGTACTAAGTCCTTCTCTATTAGCATTTACTTTATGTAATTGGGTTAAACTTCCCAATCAAAAGACATAAAATAGCTGAATGGATTTTAAAAAACAAGATCTAACTATATATTGTCTATATGATACTTACTTTACATTTAAGAACCCACATAGGCTGGAAGTGAAGGATGGAAAAAGATAGTTACCATTTTTCATGAAAATGGTAACTACAAGCAAGCAGGCATGACTATATACCTGTATCAGATAAAATAGACTTTAAGTCAAAAATGTCACAAGAGACAAAGAAGGACATTACATAGTGATAAAAGGGTCCATTCACTAGGAAAATATGGCAATTATAAATTTATATGCATCCAACATAAGAGCACCTAAATATATAAAGCAAAATACTGACACAACTGAAGAAGAAATAGATTGCAATACAATAAAATTAGGAGATTTCAATACTCCTTTCAATAGAGGATAAAACATCCAGACATAAAACCAATAAGGAAACAGGAACCCTGAACAACACTACAGATCAAATGGACCTAACAGGCCTGTACAAAATATCTGACAGCAACAGAATATTTGTTCTTATCAAGTGCAAACAGAACATTCTCCAGGTTAGATCACATGTTACGTTCAAAAACAAGTTTTAACAAATTCAAGAATATTGAAATCATACCAAGTGTCTTTTCTGACCACAATGAAATAAAACTAGAAACTAATAGCAGAAGGAAAACTGGAAAATTCACAAATACGTGGAATTAAACAACACATCCAAGCAACAAATGGTTCAAAAAAAGAAATCAAAAGGGGAATTATATAATATTTGGAGACAAATAAAATGAAAACACAATGTACTAAAACTTATGGGATGCAGTAAAAGCAGTACTAAGAGGGAAATTTATAGTAATAAACACTTACATGAAGAAAAAATAAGGATCACAAAGAAACAACCTAACTTTAAACCTCAAAGAGAGGATGTTGGTACTTGGAGACAGGAGTCTGTCAACCTCTTCATTTACCAGAAAATTAATAAACTCCTCTTTCCTTCTCCTCAAACCACTTGTCTTCATTCTTCTGATGTGGCCTCAAGGACAAGTGCCAAACTTTTGGTAACAGAATTTGGTGTCCCTGTGTGGGCCCATCAACACACTGTTGGAAAGGCACCCACAACTTCTGGAAGAGTCAGGGAGCAGCCTCAGGTCAAAGCCATAATCTTTTCAGGTAGGAGCAACTTCTTTTTAAGGTGAGAGAGCAAGGGATGATCCCATCAGCTTCCAGAGACTGTTTTTGTTCCGGGGAACCCCCATCTCTGTCCCCTTGAAGTAGATTCAGCTCCCTGCAACCTGAACTGAGTTGAAGAGAAGGAAAAAGATTTGGAAGCATCATGACAGCCACAGCCATTTGTAAGTAAAATTTCCCAGGACACTGAGACCCTGTTTCCACCCAAATGTGGTGGGGGGGGGGGGAGTTTCAGACCTCCTTGTTAGATTTGTGTTGAGGTACCAATTTGGTGTTGGAAGTCAAGAGGTTGAGTGGAACCAAGGAACCTGATTTGAACTGAGCTCATTTGTGGTTCCCAGAGAACCAGGAGAAATGGGGAGATACTGGCTCTTCTATCTCAAAGAATTTGGTTCCCAGTTTGTCCCCCTTTTGGATTAGGAGATGTTGATTCTCAATTGAGAATTCAGTTCTCATTTTGTAGTTCTCATTTGGTCAGCTGTGGCATTTTGTGTTGTGGATTTCCTGTATTATCTGTGTTTGTTTGTTTGTTTGTAAAGTTTTTTGCAACATAGGAAAGCTCTATCTCTTGGGAAAAACTTTGGCTGAATGGTTAACTTATAGCTATGAACCTATCTGTAAAGAAAATGGTGTTATTATAATCCAATGTGTGTTAGAGTGTGATCACTGAATCTGAGAAAAAAAAATCAAGGTGTTTTTATTTTCCTTCAGAGAAGGAAACAACTCTCCAATAATGCCTAAAGGGGAAACAAAGCATCTAAAAAAATGGAAGGAATATGGAGAAAAGGAAAAGACAAAAGTGTGGAGGGAACATTCTTATTTGGGTCTCTTCCCCTCATCAGGCATCTTCTTAGCATCCAGTTGTGCAAGCCCCCTATGTTCCTGCAAGCACTATCCCTTCTGTGTTCCAGCCCCGCAGTGGGGCAAGTAGCTATTAACACTAGAGGGCAGCCAAGGGTCAGAAATAGGAGTGCAGGTGGCAGGCAGCCTGGCTAGAAACTGACCCCAAGGCGAGGAGAAGCAGCAGGTAAATGAAAATTCCCATTGGATTGATAGGCCTTGGCATTTTAGATTGTGTTGGGAATTCCCTATATTGTTTGTGAGTTTTTGTCTGGTGAGTTTTTGTACCTATGTCTAAAGATTATTGTGATACCACTTATCTGGAGTGTGAAGAAAAGTGGTGGTTGATGATCCATGGTTTATTCTGAGCTGTTGGTTCTTTTTAAAATTCAGAGCTCAATTGGCTGACCTGCCACTAGAGTTAAAATGTTGAGTCTCTGCTCATTTTTTATGGTATACAAAATGATCTGTGTTTGTATTATTATTATTATTTTAGCCAGTCAAATTTAGCAGTGGAGGGTTGAATACCAACTTTTAGTGACACTAATGTTAATAAATTCTGATAACCCATTACCATCAGACCAGCCAAGTGTTTGTATTATTTTTTATAAATGAGATCATCCCACCCCTGCCGGAACCCCCACAGCTGGCCAGAGTGAGGTGCCAGGTGGGGCCACTGCCTGGGGGCAGACCTGGCAGGAAGAAGAACCAGCACACATGGCCTGGCGGCACACAATAAAGAGAAAGGAACACCTGCCACTGCCGCCATCATGGCACCATGGGAGGGGTCAGGAAGGGCCTGGGCTGAACCAACTCTTCAATCCCACATCCAGTAAATTATGACTCGGGGTTCAGAATCGTCTCTGTCAGCAGCAAACTCAACTTGGGCCAGAGGGAACCCATAGCCAGGGCAGGCATTTGCAGTAAACTTCAATGTGCAAGAACAATCAGCAGGATCCTTTGAGACAATCAAAAGGAATGGGTGAAAAAGCCTCCCCAGACTGATTTTTTGTAAAGAAGAGGGACCTTGAAAGGAACATTGCCCAAAAGTTGCAGAAGCCTCCAGGTAGCAAGAAGCCCCCAGGAGAC
Source organism: Microcebus murinus (assembly GCF_040939455.1). Taxonomy (NCBI): domain Eukaryota; kingdom Metazoa; phylum Chordata; class Mammalia; order Primates; family Cheirogaleidae; genus Microcebus; species Microcebus murinus. The sequence goes on from NC_134107.1 coordinate 15,649,479, forward strand.
AAAATGGTTTTTTCAAGTCCAGAACTCAAACGGCCAGAGCCCCCTGCCTCCAAATATCTCCACAGGAACCCTGGGGAAAATTGACAGTGGGGATTCAATTGATGCCAACCTGCGTGGACAGAAGTGGTCTGGTGGGGAACGCCTTACCCCAACTGCAGCCCTGACCCCAGCAGCAGCCACATCCAGCCAGACAGGGAGCAGTGGGGGAGGGGCTAGGCAGCAGTGAGGCAGTATAAGCAAGCAGCTGAGGAACTTGAATGGTACTCTTACATGTAAATGGCAGGATACAGAGACTGTGTTGCCTCGTGGGTTTAAAAGGGCTTTCTTGCTCTGTTTGATAGAAGCTTGGCAGAGGACTTGTAGAACCTGCAATTGGACAGATTTGTAAACTTGTATTAGCTTATCTAGAGTTCCAAGGAATGGCATCAGGATCCCAGACTTTGGATTGATGGTAAAGCCCTTGTATGGAGAAAAAAAAGGAATGAGCCTTAGAGTCTTAGTATAGATGCTGAGAGGCAACCCAAGACCAGTGGCATGTCAAAGCAAGTAGACAATATTGTAAGAGAATGGCCTCTTTGCCTCTGGGCAGTAACAGCTTGGAGTGGTCCAAGGTCCAAGAAAGATGACCCACTACACAAGGAGCCCAACGTGTGGGGGTACACTTGTTCGATGATTGGCAGTTTTACTCAGATGCCTAGGCTTGTATTAGTAGATACCTGTTCAGACTGGGTAGAGGCTTTTCCTATGGTGAGGAAAGAAAGGAGCATCTTAAGGTTATTGGAATCCTTCTGGAGGAACTCACTCTGAGATGGGCTCCTATCAGGAACTGACAGGGCCTTCACTGAGTTCCTGTGTGTGTACAGGAACAGGCCTCGGAGGAAAATGGGATGACGGGCATCAACAGTCCAGGGAAACAGGCCAAGCAAATAGAGAAAAACATGATGGTGACAGAGGCCGTGGACAGACAGCTACAGAGATGGCTCAGCAGCTCTTCCTCCTAGAGTGAGGACATCAACAGACACCCGTTGCCAATAGGACCCAGCAGCACACTCCACAGAGCCCTAGATATTTTGCAAGAGTGATAATAGACCCTCTTTGTAGCAGACGGTCTTTCAATTTATAGTAGAGACAGGGTCTCACTCTTGCTCAGGCTGGTTTCAAACTCCTGACCTTGAGCGATCCGCCCGCCTCGGCCTCCCAGAGTGCTAGGATTACAGGCATGAGCCACCACGCTCAGCCTGACACAAAATTTTTAAAAGAAATACAAAAAGAAAGGGTTGTATCTATATGCAAAACAAGAAAATATCTCTGAACCATTCACCTCAATATTTGGGAAATGACTTTTTTTTATTTAGATGTGTGCAAAGTCTTTGTTTTCAGTTATTATCTGGGTTCTCCTTATCAAAGTTAATTTACTACAACTTCAACTTTATTCTTCAGTCTGATGATTATACCTTAAGGCCACAGAGTGTCATTTGAGAATTATCATATTATGCCCACATATATATCCCTAAAGATTCTAACTTTGTTTAATAAAGCCCAAGGTAATGAATCTGGGGAGTGGATAAATATTGAGCTGAAGCCTTGGTCTCCTGACAAATCTCTTGTTCAATATCAACATTCAAAACTCCAGCTTCAATTTCTGGTTCTTGTCCAAGTTTTGAAACTAATTATTTCTTTTGTTTCCTTTTTTCTTAATACCCATGACCTTTGATTATTCCCTTTACCACGTTCATTCTTTAAGATTAGTGGAAACATGCAATGCTATACTTCCAGATGACATACTCTTTAGAACATCAAAGTAATGACAATTCACATGTGTACAGTACTTTCCATATACAAAACTCTTCCAAGATGATTATTATTTTTATCCTTTTAACAGAGCCCCTATAAAACTGACATTATAACACATCTGACACAGATTGACACAGCGTCAAGACGGTTAAGGGATTAGCCCGGGGTCATCCACCTAGTAAGAGGAGGAAGTTAAACTTCAACTTAAATGTTTTGATTAAGTTCAGCTAACACTCAAGGTAGCATACAAGTTCCCAAAGTGATGTTTGTGTGTATTGCGTGGTTCTAAATATGAAACTCCACGATGTACTCTGCCATCTGCTTTATAAAAACATGAATCCCACACTTTAATTGGCCAGTTTCCTCTCAGCAGATTTGAACGTACAGCAAATCTATCATTAGCCTGGAGACGTCCATGTTTCCTAGTGCACTAATAATTTTTTTTATTTTAGCATATTATGGGGGTACAAGTGTTAAGGTTACTTATATTGCCCATGCCCCACTAATAATCTTTTCATCACCTTACTTAATGAATCTTTCAGCTCTTTGTTTCTCATGCTGCAGATCAAGTGATTCAGGACAGCTGACAAAGGTACAGACAACAGACAGGACATGGCCCATTTCTAGGTAATACCTGGAGCTGGTACATAAATAGATAAGGCTATATATAGCAGCCATGGTGGACAACTACAGTCAGATGAGCAGAGCAGGTGGAGAAGGCTTTGTGCCATCCCTCTGTTGAGCAGATCTTCAAAATGGCAGCCTCATGAAGATGTATGAGATGCAGATGAGGAAAAGGGGATACTAAGGATGATGACACTGATGATGAAGATCATGGCTTCTTGCGTTCATGTATCTCCACATGCCAACCACAAGATAGGGAATACATCACAGTAGGAGTGAGTGCTTCTGTTGTGGCCACAAAATGGCAGATGGAAAATCAGACCTGTTAGTTGTAAGGCTGGAATGAAACCAAGGATCAGAGCTTCCGATCCCAGCTGGGCACACAGCCGCCATCTCATGAGGAGGCTGTAATACAAGGGATCCCAGATTGCTACAAACTAATCATAAGCCATGATGCCCAAGAGGATGCAGTCAGCACTGCCCAGAAAGACAAAGAACATCTGTGTGCCACAACCAGTGAAAGAGATGGATATTCTCCCCATGGTCAGGAGGTTGACCAAAGCCAGAGGGGCAACAGTGGAAGAGTAAAAGATCTCCAGAACTGCCAGATTGGCCAGAAAGAAATACATAGGCGTGTGGAGCAAACAGCCCACACAGTGACAAACATTGTGGCATTACCAATGAGACTGCCAATATACAGGAGCACAGAAAACACAAAAATTAAAATCTGTACCACCAGGATGGGTGAAAATGGAATTGGATCTCTCCAGTTTGGTTTTTACCACCCATAAAAATGGCACATTGGATTTTCTAGGACAAAAGGGAAAAAAAGTGTGCTAGGAAAGAAAGTGGTATGTCTTTGGGATGAAAATGATATGGTTTTATCACCTATAACTTTTATAATTATGAAGATGAATTTATGCTGTGCAGATCACTGTTTGCACATGTATTTGTCAGTCCATATTTTCAAGATAATCGGCTGGGGTTAACAATGAAGCCAATTGCCATGAATAAAAAGCCAGGTTAAATCATCCCATGCGTCAATTGAGCTCAGGACTTTGACTTCATTTTTGTTTTGCAAGAACCCCTCAGCTTCTGAACTTATACACTGCATAGCAATAATTTACTGCCTATCAAATGTAAAGTCATAATGATCCTTATTCCATAACCTATCATATGCTTAAGGGTCATATTGTCTCATGTAAACCGTAATACATTTTTTTCTGAAGGATTGTCTTCCTCTAGAGAAAAAGAGGTCAGCTTGTGCCAATTCTGCAGCATTAAGCATGATGACTCCATTACCAAATTGTGGTTGCAGAGTCAGCCCGAGCTTTCTAGTGCATTGGCCCTTCATTCTACCCACAACATGCTCATGCCTTTTATGGACTTTCTCTACACTTCTAACCAAGAGTCAAGAAAAGCACAGCAGTTCTATAAAGAGCAGCAATGTGGATTTCTAGCTTCGGAGAGTTTATAGACATTCATCTCCCTGTCACAATTGGACAGTGCACACATTCTCATATATGGTAGAAAATAGGTAGAATATTTTTACACTATTCTAAGAATTTTATTTTATTTTTAGGATAATTCATCTTATTACATTTTCATTCGTCACAATTATATAGCCTCCCACAGGGTAAGGACTGTATCTTCCTATTCCTCATCCTCTAATGCCTGGTATAGTGATCAATACGTGTTTATTGAATGAATTAGTAAATGAGTAAGTGTCCTTCACAACTGGGGGAAACTTTTGTTTAGGCAGAGTATGTCATCTTGTAAAGTTTGACTTAAGGGTTCATGGAAATAAACCATTTCTTTATAGAACTGGTATAGCTTAATTTCTTTGAGTTTAGAAAACATGGTCACCAGGCCAGGCGTGGTGGCTCAGGCCTGTAATCCTAGCACTCTGGGAGGCCAAGGCAGGAGGATCACTCAAGGTCAGGAGTTCAAGACCAGCTTGAGCAAGAGCCAGACCCCGTCTCTACTAAAAAAATAGAAAGAAATTAGCTGAACAACTAAAAATATACAGAAAAAATTAGCCAGACATGGTGGTGCATGCCTGTAGTCCCAGCTGCTCGGGAGGCTGAGGCAGGAGGATCACTTGGGCCCAAGAGTCTGAGTTTGCAGTGAGCTATACTGACACCATGGCACTCTAGCCCAGGCAACAAGGAGGGAGGGAGGGAGGGAAGGAGGGAAGGAAGGAAGGAAGGAAGGAAGGAAGGAAGGAAGGAAGGAAGGAAGGAAGGAAGGAAGGAAGGAAGGAAGGAAGGAAGGAAAACATGGTCACTTAAAGTTAACCCATTTCATTATTACTTACTAGTTTTACTTCAAATAAATCAAGTCCAGACTGTTTTCCTGTTTGAGGAAAATATTCTCTCTCTACATCTCTGCTTGAAGGAAATCATGCTGACGTACATTTCTGGCCTAGGCACTGTCCTGCTCAGGCCTTCACCAGTGAAAGGGGACTGAACACTGAATGTAGAGCTTTCTGTGGACTATTGGAGGGCAAATCCGGCTACAATAGACCCTCAAAAGAGAACTGGAGAATTGAAAACAACAGAATCTTTTTTCAGCTGTTTTACCATTGCTGTCACACTAATAAACTTTCCCTCCACCTAATAATCACCAGTAGGAAGTCACCCAAAGTTTCTTGTGTTTTGTTACTTACTGCTTGTATCTGAGTCAGGCTCATCTTTACGGGAAGGGAAGTTAGATTTTAACTTGGTTTTGAAGGGTCTTGAAAGACCCTTATTCACAAAATTAAGTTTTCCCTGGTAAAATGAAAATACACTGGATAAAATGGAAATGTGCAGTAAGATGGATGAGAGTAGGAGTGTAAATTAAAAGGGTCACATATAATACCATTAAATCATTCAATAGCACCTCAACTGATTGTATTAACCAGAATCAGTTTAGCTTCTCTTTCAGGCCCTGGAAATAGGGGAAATTTTAGAGTGCTATATATTTGAGACTAGAAAGTGATATGACCCAGGTATAAACCTTGGCAAGTGACCAGATGCCCAACCCAACGGTATTTGAAGGACAATTTGTTATAGACCATCTTAGGTTTTTTCGATGTATTTATGATCCACTATCTCATTTAATTTTTGCAAAATGTTCAACAGAAGTAAGATAGATATTAATCTCTTCATATTCACCCTGAGGCAGAGACAGAGTAATTAACTGACTCATTTTCTGATGGTGACATAGATGGGAGGCTAATATTTAGATTTCCTTATACTTATTAATGATTATATAAACCTTGGCTTGATTCTTGTCACAGTACCATGAAGCAGCTGTGGTTTTGTCACTGACACTCCCAGTGAATTCAGGACAGAACAACAAATGTCTTTTCCCAGGTTGAAGCTCTCATAATAATGGAAAAATGACTTGAATGATACCAGAGGAAAAGATGAAGGGAATTCTACTCCTGAGCCCAGGAGTCTGAGTTACTGTGAGCTAGGCTGACATCAGGGCACTATAGCCTGGGCAACAGAGTGAGACTCTGTCTCAAAAAAAAAAAAAAAAAATTACAGGGTGAGACTTGGCTTAGTCTGAAAGGAACTCAGAAATATTCAGAAGTAAAGCTGTGGTTACAAGACCCAAAAGCGCCAGTTTCTAACTACTGAAAACACAGTCAGTCAGACCGATTGCCTTTTGGCTAGCAAAATTAGCAACAAAATCTAGTAAGGTTAAGAATGTGAGTAATGGAATCAAGCAGACCTGGGACCATCACCTGGCTGTGCTATTAGGTTATTAAGTTTTAAATGACTAATTTCCAAGTACTAAGTTAGACAGTTGGTATCTCTGACATTTCACTTTGACACTTTTTGTTTTATATTTATTGTGAAGATACATCATCATTATTTCAAACACATGGTTTGGCTTATGACTATCTTTCAATTTTTTTTTCTTTGAGCAACTTTCATGAAACCATCAAAATCGTCAAAACATTCGTGTTATTTTTGAATATGAGTTTTGTCGTGGAACAAATGCAGCACAGACAGCTCAAAATATCAATGAAGTGTTTGGGAAGGATGTCGCTAATGAACTCACAATATGTGGATGATTTGAGAAGTTCCATTCTGGTGATTTTAATTCTGAAAATAAGCCACGCAGGTGAGCTGAGACCAAGGCGGATAGTATGAGCTGAAAGGTGTAGTGGAAGCGAATCCATCTCAACCTTACACGTGAATTAGCAGCAAAGTTTGATGTTACTATTCCAACAATATTGGACCATTTGAAACAAATTAGCAAGGTCAAGATGCTGGATAGATGGGTACCACATGAATTAAACAAGCATTGGAAAAGAAATTGTCTGGAAGCTTGTCTTTCCTTGCTGTCACAACATAAAGGCGAACAATTTCTACACTATATTGTTACATATGATGAAAAATGGATTCTTTTTGACAATCACAAGCATTCAGCACAATGGTTGGATAAAAATGAAGTGCTGAAACACAGTCCAAAACTGAATATTCATCAAAAAAAGCTAATGGTTTGTGTTTGGTGGTCCAGCGCTGGCATTATCCACTTCATACAGCTTCATGAAACCAGGTCAACTGATTAAAGCAGATGTCTACTGCAACCAACTGGATGAAATGACAGGATGCTTGTTATAAAGTAGCTGACATTGGTCAATAGAGACAGGCCAATCCTCTTGCAATACAACACTCAACCACATGTCATACAAACAACGTTGCTCAAACTACAGAGGCTGGTCTTGGAAACTGTCATCCACTGTATGCACCAGATCTTGCACCAACTGGCTATCACTTCTTCCAGGCTTTGGATCACTTCTTGCAAGGAAAAATATTCAATTCTCAAGAAGCTGTGGAAAACACCTTTTGCAATTTCATTGCCACTCACTCTCCAGGCTTCTTCGCGGCTGGCATAAACAAGCTACTGTTATGATGGCAAAACTGTGTCAATAGTTTAGCTGCATACTTTGATTAACCACTTCGGGACTGCGCTCACCGGCTGCGAAACCTTGCCCACAGCTGGCACTCATAGCCCGCACGATAGTTTGTGCTGTGCATTGATGATGAATCCGTTTTGCTCTTGTGTTATAAGGAAAGCTTTAAAGCATTGAAAGCTTGTTTTCCTTTACAGGCCACTTTACTTGTAATGTAAATCAGACTGGGTAACATATATGTTTTCATTACGTTATTTTTAAATATTCACAATTTTATTTTGATAATGAAAAATGAGAAAAGTCATATCACGGCTGTCGGCTAAAGTTGCTGTGTGCATTCATCTGCAGCTGTCGACTACAGTCGATGCTGGTTCTGAAGTGGTTAATTGACTGCTTCTTGTTTAAGACAAAATAAACTAAACTTATTATTTGAAATCAGACATTTATATTTAATGACCTATTTACCAACTGTGTAATCTTGGCAACTTAATAAAATCTTTGGACTCATTTCTTCATCTTCAAAGAATAATAACATTAATATGTATCCTGTAAAGTTATTATAAAGATTAAAGGAGAGGCCGGGCATGGTGGCTCACGCCTGTAATCCTAGCTCTCTGGGAGGCTGAGGTGGGAGGATCTCTCAAGGTCAGGAGTTCAAAACCAGTCTGAGCAAGAGCGAGACCCCGCCTCTACTAAAAATAGAAAGAAATTAATTGGCCAACTAAAATATATATAGAAAAAAATTAGCCAGGCATGGTGGCACATGCCTGTAGTCCCAGCTACTCGGGAGGCTGAGGCAGTAGGATTGCTTGAGCCCAGGAGTTTGAGGTTGCTGTGAGCTAGGCTGATGCCATGGCACTCTAGCCCTGGGCCACAGAGTGAGACTCTGTCTCAAAAAAAAAAAAAAAAAAGAAATTAAATGAGGCAATGACTATAACATGATTTATATAATGTTTGGTGTAAGTGTTCATAAAATGCTGTTACCATAATTGATTTTTTAAATGTTATACTAATGGCCCCATAAGAGTCTTACCATAGACAACATGATTTCTTATTCTAATATAGTGTGTAAAATCCCTGACAATCATTCTTTTTCTATTTTCAGATCTGTATGTACAATACATGCCTTCTTGCACCAGGTAAAGCAAAGTATCTTGGTTTGGCATTGTTAATACTCCAATTTAAACCAGGAAAACCCAGTCTCATGAGGGAAAACTGTGACCATAAAGGCATTCCTAACCTTGCCAGAAGTTTTCTGTTTCTCTTTATTTTCCTGGATTTTAATTACTATAATTGATGACTTTGGTTGTTTACATTTTTCATTACTTCACATTCTCCAAGAAAGAGGGGGCTGTGGTTCTCCTATCTTGTGCATAACACTGTATATATAGAATGCTTATGATAATCATATCTGAATGCAGAGAATAATATAAGAACGAATGTATGAATAAAAAAATTAACATTTTCTTACTTGAGTATGTTAGGAAGATAGACAATATATAGCATAGTCTGGGAGATTTTGAGGTCCTTGCAAGGACTAGTTCAACGTAGGGTCTTATTACAATCCTCGTAAGAAACGAGAAATAGGAGGGAATTTGTCTAGAATGCCCTGTATCTAGGAGATAAAGCCAAAATTTTTTCACCTGATTTTTTAAGACCACATATATTTGTGTTAAATAATGGAGTCTGATGAGTAATGATCACTGCCATTCTTGTGACTAGATAGATGCATAGCTTCTCCATTCTCTTCATCTTGAAGTTTTCTGCTATGAGCCCAAATTGGAAGTTGTTCAATGCACAGTAAAACTTTTTTGATCCCCTTTGCTTGTCTTAGCCCGGACTAGATTGTGAGAACAAGGCCTCATGACAAATGGCAAATCTATAAATCACCAATTGTCAAGAAAGATGGTCAAAACTTAGATCAAAATTCTATGATGCTCCAAAGTCTTCCCAGTTTTTGCAGGTATTACAAAAGCGAAAGATAGGGGCTGAATTTGTATTATTCTAAGCCATAATTGGAGTCATTTTGTCGTTATCGAAAACAGTGATGTGGTTTCCTACTGTCTATTCATAGTTAGCTCTTCAGCACAGAATCTGACACCTTAAAAGGCAGCTAAAAAAGATGCTGCAATTGGTGGGAATTTACCTTCCTCTAGAAGGATGAACTTACCTTCTAATGCAAGTATTGTTTCTAAAGATTTCTCTCAGACAGCAAGCCTTTACAACTCTTGCAGACACCTTTGGGACCAATCTCCCTTGTGTCCTTAGGTTCCTGCCCTCAAACAAGTGCCAGGTCATGGCATTAACCTTGTCACTCCTGCTCTTTAAGTCAGACTCACCTTCAGGAGAATCTGTCAAGTCAAATCATCTCTTCAGCAATTTGGCATCTTGTTCTGTTTTAGTCGAGTGGGTCATTCATGCTTTACAATCTGGTCTCTAGGAGTGTTTTCACAATCCACAAGTAAAGTCTTATCTCCAACAGTGGTTAACAGTCCTTAGAAATTCAAAGCAGGAAGAAAAACAAGCAACCCTCATCAGCCACTATTCAGTAGCTTTTAAAGAACAGACGTACTTCTCATTGGCACTTTGCCCTGATGATGTCATTCTCTTTCTCTATTTTTGTAAAGATAGTTCTTATGGTGTTATTTTCTACAATGGTATAATTAAACCTAAAAACAACAACCAAAAGAGACTGTTATTCTGGAGTAAGATCACCAGTATTATTTTTTTCTTTTTCTTTTTGAGACAAAGTCTCACTTTGTTGCCCAGGCTAGAGTGAGTGCCGTGGTGTCAGCCTAGCTCACAGCAACCTTAAACTCCTGGGCTCAAGCAATACTGCTGCCTCGGCCTCCCAAGTAGCTGGGACTACAGCCATGCGCCACCATGCCCGACTAATTTTTCTTATATATTTTTAGTTGTCCCATTAATTTCTTTCAATTTTTAGTAGAGACAGGGTCTCGCTCTTGCTCAGGCTGGTCTCGAACTCCTGACCTTGATTGATCCTCCCACCTCAGCCTCTCAGAGTGCTAGGATTACAGGCGTGAGCCACCACACCCGGCCTCCTCTGACTATATATTTTCAAATTAACCTGTGTTCAAGGAGATTCTTTCTTCTACTTGATCAATTCTCTGTTGATGCTCTCTATTGCATTTTTCATTTCATTCTTTGTATTTTTTATGTCCAGAATTTTTCTTATTTTTTCATTACAATCTTTCAGTTAAATTTTTCTGATAAATTTCTGAATTGTTTCTCTATGTTTTATTGAAATTTGCTGAGCTTCCTTACAGCCATTTTGAATTCTTTGCTTGATGGATCACAATCTCCATCCCTTTAGGGGTGGTCACTACCACTTATTTTTTTCCTTTGGTGAGATCATATTTCCCTGCTTGTTCTTGATGTTTTGGATGTGCACTGATGTCTACACATTGGAGAATTAAGTATTTATTCATTTTCACAGTCCGGCTTTCTTTGTGCCTGTTCTTCTTCAGTAGGCATGTCCAGAAGTTTTAAGCAGACTTGTGTTCACTAAGCCTGTGACGACTGCAACAATTTCAGCACTCAAGTGTGCCCCAAGCCTAAGTTTGCCACAAGTCCCACAGGGACTTTGAGGTTCGTGTGGTGTCCCAGTCCAGATGAACCTGGGGAATACCCAAGAAGAGTACCAGGGTGTGTGGGAAAGCCTGTATCAGTAACCTAGACAGGTGCACCTTCTAGCAGTTCCCTGAATAGGCGGGATAGTTCCTCAAGTGCAATGAGAGGGGCTGGAGCTGAGACCAGGCTTCCTCAGGATCTGCTGTGGGATGGAAGCTGGCAGACTAGTCCCTGTGGCCCAGATGGATGCATGTCTCCCAGAAGTTCCCTGCATAGGCATGAGAGCTATCCAACTGTGAGAGAGGCCAGAGCTGAGATGGGGCTCCTCAAAATCTGCCATGGGATAGGGGCTGACAAGCCCAGCACAAAGGCTCAGATGGATGGGTATCTCCCTGGTTATGAGATATGGGCAAGTCTCCCGCTGGGTCCTTGTACAAGCATTACTAAGCTGAGACCACAGCTGAATGGAGCTGAAGCCAAGCCATGGGGCAACTTTCATGTCCATTGCCAAGGCTAATGCTGGCACGCAGATGAATTGTCTCCGCCAAGGCACTAGTGTGCATGATTCCTTGGCAGATGGTTTTGGTTGCAGGCTCAAGGCCAATCAGGGCTGTTGCCAAGTCCCTTGGAGAACAAAGCTGTTTCTGGGATTGAACCCTGTAGCACAACTGTCAGGTCTGCCAACTGGATGTAAATCTCCACTCTCGAAATGACCCTGCTAGGTTTTGGGCTCCACCGGGCTTATACAACCTCCTACCTGAACACTGAGGCTTCCACAAAGAGGCTTTTGTCTGGATGGATGCAGAATTCCTGTTGTCATGGAGGGTTACAAGTGGGGGACCTCCTGTTCTACCATCTTGCTGGTATCAGTCCAACAATAGACTCTATTTATTTGTCCAGAAAATTTTCCATGATTAAAGAGTCTGTCGTTTGCTTTCATTCAGGCTGTGGTGGTTTTAAAATATGTCCACAAGTTCTTTGATACTCCTTCCTTTATAAGGTGGAGCCTAATTCTTCTCCCTTCCAGTGTGGTCTATATTTAGTAATATATTTCTAGCAAACAGAGTGTAGCAGAAGTGATCGTTGGTGACTTCTGAGCCTAAGTCATAAAAGATATTGTAGTTTTAGCCTCTCTCTCTGATTACTCACTGTGGGAGAAGCTAACATGTCCTGAAGATAATCAAGAAACCCTATGGAGATGTTCATATAGCAAGGTAAGGAGGCCTCCTATGAATAGCCAAGGAGAAACTAATGCTTCCTGCCAACAGCCTTGTAAATGAACCTTCTTGGGTGCAGATTGCCCAACCCTAGACAAGACTTCAGACATGTGGAGCCCCAGCCAATATTTTGACTACAACCTCCTGAAAGACCCTGAGCCAGCACCACTCAGTTTGGCTGCTCACAGATCCTGATCCTCAAACACTTAGTAAGATAAATAATTTTTAAGCTGCTAATTTTAGGGTAATTTTTATGCAGCAATACATAACTAACATACAATAACATAGCCTTGATTGCCTTGGAAGTGATTGAAATAAACACATTTTCAACCATTGAAAAGCTGATTTTTCAGGAGATTTTATATACAAATGGCTTATACTCCAACAAGGATATCAGGGCATGTCCTCACCAAAGATTTTATAATCTCCAAAATTACAAAAAATGAAAGAAAGAGGTGCCAGGCTCTTTTAAACACCCAGTTCTCTCTGTGAGAACAGAGTGAGAACTCACACATTGCCTTGGGGAAGGCATCAACCCATTCATGAGGAATTTTCCCCCATTTCACAAGCATCTCCTGCCTCCAATATTTGGGATCAAATTTCAATGTGAGATTTGGAGGGGGAAAACATCCAAACTGTATCAATGGACAAGGATATATTTTGAATGGAATGCTGCCATTCCAACTCTGTTCTAGTGATTCTACAGAAAACACAAGAAATCAAAATAAAGAGATATTAAAGGTTACTTGAAGAGGAACTGGCCCTACAAGTAGAGTGTGTGAAATGACACTTCCTATGAAACAGTAGGTAAATTTTTTGCCATTTCTGTTGTATATATTGGCTTATGATTAAAAGAACAACTCAAAAGTGTTATTAAGTCATTTACTATTAAGTATTAAAGTAGATGTGATCAGTTCTACTTGATCCCCAACAACAAAAAAAAAAAAATAGAAAAAGTAAAGTAGATGTGGTTGAGAATAAAATGCTCAATAAGAAATATAGTTTCTATACTTAATCACTTATTCTCACTGGGATGGGCCCAGGAAAAGGGTATCATCCTTTTCCTGGGTTAAATAAATGAAAGAAAAATAATTCTCTATCAGTATGTATACTTTTTTTTTTGAAACAGAGTCTCGCTTTGTTGCCCAGGCTAGAGTGAGTGCCGTGGCTTCAGCCTAGCTCACAGCAACCTCAAACTCCTGGGCTCAATCAATCCTACTGCCTCAGCCTCCCGAGTAGCTGGGACTACAGGCATGTGCCACCATGCCCAGCTAATTTTTTCTATATATATTAGTTGGCCAATTATTTATTTCTATTTATAGTAGAGATGGGGTCTCGCTCTTGCTCAGGCTGGTTTTGAACTCCTGACCTCGAACAATCCACCTGCCTCCTGCCTCCGCCTCCCGGAGTGCTAGGATTACAGGGTGAGCCACTGCCCCACCAGTATGTTTACTAATACAGGAGCTTACCTTTTCTGTGAATCCAATGCAGGAAGGTAGGCCTGCACATTCTCATTCATATTATTGCTTCTCCTTTTAATTATCCTACATAGTTCACCTAGCAACATTTTTCATTTTTCATCTTTAAGTAGTACATAAATCAAAAACTGTATTTTCTCATTATACTACCAAAAATCATTTTGTCTATCCCCAATAACTCATACTCACCATAGGTGTTATGCTGAAAATAGTCCCTAAATTATACCCATTTCCTAATTCCCAGAATTTGTGAATGTTATTTTACATGGTAAAAAGAATTTAGCAGATATGATTAAGTTAAGAATCCTGAGATGATATCATTATCATGGATTATCCAGATGTGCCCAGTGGTAACACAGGGCCTTTATAAAAGGGAGGCAAAAGGGTGGGAGAGAAAAATGTGAAAGCAGAAGCAAAGAGAATTTTTTTTTTTTTTGCCAATTAATTTCTTTCTATTTTTAGTAGAGACCGGGCCTCGCTCTTGCTTCGGCAGGTTTCCAACTCCTGACCTTTAGCGATCCACCCGTCTCGGCCTCCCAGACTGCTAGGATTACAGGCGTGAGCCACCGCGCCCGGCCCCACCCAGAGCTTCTACCTAGAAATCCAGTGTTTCCAGTACTCAATGTCTGATTAGTCCAATCACACTAACATGTAAGGAATTAGGCGAGGCTTCATTTTCAGACACTGGGAGGCCAGCAGCAGCTCACACCTGTTATCCTATCACCACGCCTCTTATCCAATCACGTTGAAAGACCTAGAAGGGAGAATCGCTTGAGGCTGGGAGTTTGAGGAGTTACCAACCTGGGCAACATATTCAGACCCGACCTTTATAAAAAAAATTTAAAAGTAGCCAGGCACAGTGGTGCACCTGTAGTCCCAGCTACTTGGGAGGCTGAGGCAGGAGGATCGCTTGAGCCCGCGAGTTTGAGGCAGGAAGGAGCTGTGATCTTGCCACTTGCACTTCAGCTGGGACAACAGAGCGAGACCCTATCTCTAAAATTTAAAAAGGAAACACCCAAAGAAACAGGTTGCAAAATCCACAAGAATTAATTCTTTGTGGTGCAAGTTTAGTGCTGACGGGAAAAAAATAGTTCAGTGAGTTCCAATGGGCTTAACAGCCATAGAGAGTGCCAAAGGAAGTAACAAACCACCAGACTTCTGGAACCAGGGTGCTGAAGCTTATAGATCGGACACATTCTTTCCTGGGCTCGACCCTCTCAGGAAGCGGTGTCACCCAGGCTGGAAGACCTTACCGCTGTCCTGGCCAGCAGCCCACGGCTGTGCTTCCCTTTATGGTCTTCCGCTCCACGTGCTTGAAGCGCCTGGAGCCTAAAAATATCACCTTAGTTACACCACCCCGAATGTGTGGTGTCTTCAGCTTTTTATAAAAAAAACGGGCGCTGTCATCACTTCGAGCCATATAAATCACAGCCCTGACCTGCTTTTGATTCAGCATGAGACATGCCGCTGAAAGTGGTGACGAATTCTGCCCCTTTCAGGGACCACGAACTTTCCATCTTGTTTTCTCTCCACAGGGCGCAGAATGTAATGTGAAGACCCCGGGCAGCCCGAAGAGCGCGCTGGACGTTGGAAAAATACCCCAAGAATCTCCATTTCTCCCAGCCCAGGCTGACGCTGGACTCGCTGAAGACATATCCTGTGACAATCACACGGGTTTTCTCAGCCCGGTAGGTGACGGAAAACTCGTGACAGGACGCCCCGCCCAGCGCAGGGCGGGCGCAAGAGGAGGGGGCGGAGCTCCAAGTCCCAAGCGCTAAAAAGCCCGCGACGGGCAGCGCGTGCGCAGTCTCTCGCCACGGGACCTCGTTCCCGCCGCCGAGACTAGGAAGCTAGACGCCAAATCTGTCCCCGCGCAGCCGCCGCCGCTAGGCGCCGTGTGGGGCGACCGCCCTGCCCGAGGCGCGCCTGCGCACGTTCCCACGCACGCTCCGGCGTACGGCGGCGGCCAGGGGTCGCGAGCCGGTGGAGGACCCACGCGCGGAGGAGCCGGGGAGTCAGCGCTTCTTCCCTCCCTCCCCCCACTCCCCTCCCCGCTCCCTCCCCCCCTCCCCAAGAATGTTCCGCTACGAGGTGAGTTGTTGCAACCGGAAGTGACCCCTCCCTCCCTCACGCGCTCCTCTTCCTTTCTCACCCCCCGCGCGCCCGTCCCGCGGCTCCTGGGGGGAAGGGGTGGGCTGCGGGAGCCTGGGGACCGAGCCGGGCCCGACTACCCTGGGGTCGAAGGTTTAATCCTAGGGCTGGGAGCTGGCTTCAGGGGGCGGGACCGTCCCATCACTTGCCGCTGGAGAGAGTTGACCTCCCTTTTGGGGTGGGGAGGGCCCGTTAAGTTCCATAACCAGAGCACCCTCCCGCCCCACCCCGGGAGGAGCCATGGAGGGGAGAGTATTGCACCTACCCGGTGATTCTTCTTGAAGAGTCACCCAGGAATGCACAGGGACAAGTTTCCCGCCCTGGACCAGGAACCCCCACCCCCAACTCCAGTTACACTCACACACTACTCCCCCCGTACGCACAGGCAACCTTCAAGTCCCGGGAGCCTGAACCTGCCCTTTGACCGGGGCCTCAGACTAAAGAGGGCTCCGAGTTGGAAGGGGGGCGTGTCCAGCAGAAGTTCCTCTGGGCTAGTGGAGGGAGACATGGGTTTGGTGACGGTCCCGGGAATGTAGCAATAGCAACAGAGTCCTGATCCTGTCCCCAGCTCACTGTGTGACCTTGGAACAACTCCTGATCTCTAGACGTATTTTAAGTTTCTGGATTTGTAGAATGAAAGAACTGATCTAGGTGATTCCTGAGAGTATTTTCAATTTTAAAAAGCTGTGATTTGGTTAAGTAGATCTTTGTGATTACTGCTGGAAGTTGCCACTAGTAAAGAGGCAGTTGCATGCCTGATTTCTCCAAGTTTGGGAGGGCTCTAGGATGGGTAGAATGGCCCTTTGGCCTAACCTTTCCTTTGGGAACAGCCTAGCTAAGAGGTAGCAGGCAAAGTATATCATACACCCACACACTGATAGAACGTGGAATTCTAATTCTGAATCTTTGAAAGTTGGTGAGACTTGATAGGAGTGATCCAAGACCAAACTTCAGTTTTCTTTTCAAAGAAAACTTGGAGCATAAATCAGTTGAATAAAACTGAAGTGGAGGGGGAAAATGTTTAAAATAGGACACACCTAATATGTTATGGTGATATCTAGCTTTTGTTCAGCTATCTACAATCTTTGCCTGGTTTGATCCTCACAACTCTGAGATAGTTGGTATTGTCCCTGCATCACAATTTAAGAGACTGAGGCTTAGAGCCTAGCACAGAGCCTTAGACACAATAGGTTCTTAGAAGTACTTGATGAGTTAATCAGAAAGAATGACTTTTCTATGTTTGCACTACTTGCAAGAGTGGAGCCAGAACTTGAACTTGTCATATCACAGCTTTTTTGTAGTTCACTGAATTGTGGTTTAAAAAACTTAGCTTTCTGTTTTATTATTAGAGTTTAGGTCTGTAGGAAATAGAAGACAAGAGGGATATAAAAAATAAAGAAAAAGCTTTAAAGGGAGATAATAAAATAGTTAAAAAGATGACGTAAATATAATTAGGAAGATGAGAATTTTGCTGAAAAATACATAAAACTCAAAGGAAGAGAATAGTGTTCATTTTTCATTGTCACCACTATTCCAACCAGTGACGTAAAGGAAGTTGTGGGTCTAATTTCTTGGTTGCATGAGGAAATGCTATTATTAGATTCTTGATAAAATAGAGAAATGAAATGCTTGTGGGGAGAATTAAATGAAATGAGTAGAAAATAGAAACCAAAGGAAAGAAGATAGCAAAATTCTCCAATATCAGGGAAATTGGAGATTGGAAAAAAATGCCATCTTTACAAAAGTCATAATGAAACTATTATATTCGTTGAGAATGTAAGGTGAACATTTTTAGAACCTTTTTTAATGAGGATGTGAATTTCATGAATAGCTAATGTCTTTTCTCTTTTTTAGTCTTTGGAGGATTGCCCTCTGGATGAAGACGAAGATGCATTTCAGGGCCTGGGAGAGGAAGATGAAGAGATTGATCAATTCAATGATGATACATTTGGGTCAGGTGCAGTTGGTGAGTGACATCTTTCTCTTATATTATCATCTTGGCCTCTTGTTCTTTTCAAACGCTCTTTTTTTTCTTTTGAGACAGAGTCACACTCTGTTGCCCAGGCTAGAGTGCTGTGGCATCAGCCTAGCTCACAGCAACCTCAAACTCCTGGGCTCAAGTGATCCTCCTGCCTCAATCTCCAGAATAGCTGGGACTGCAGGCATGTGCCATCACACCTGGGTAATTTTTTCTATTTTTAGTAGAGATGGGTCTCATTCTTGCTTAGGCCAGTCTCAAACTCCTAAGCTCAAGGGATCCTCTAAGCTCAAGGGATCCTCCGGCCTCAGCCTCCCAGAGTGCTAGGATTACAGGCCTCAAATGCTCTCTTTTAAAGTGCTTTGCCTTGGTAGGAGTAACCTCATTCACTAATTTGGCAAGATATGTTCTTGATCTCAGTCAGAATAGTTTCTTCTTGACTGAAAGCATCCATCCTGCTCCTCTGGGCCTAATTTTGCCTCATCTGTAAAACCAGGTATTCTCTAAGCCCTGTCCTTTCCAGTTATATGATCTATGGCTGTAGGTTGCTATCATAAGAAATTCAGTTGTCTAGAGGAACATTTAAAAGAGATTTAAAATAATCCTAGAAGTTGAGGAGAATTTTTATTTGTAGAACATATAACTTAAGGAAAACTAGTGGACTAGTAGAAAATTCAGTAGTATGTGGGTACATGTGTTTTCAAATTCAGTCTATCACTAGAATATTGTATAACTGTGCAGTTGTCTTATTAAGTATCTTCAAAAGAGTAAAAAAGCTTTTTATACCAAAATCTTAGTAATAGAAAATCTTCATAAGTTAGAAAAGTGTTGTACATGGATGAAATTTTTTCTATCCCTACATATAGATAAATATTCTAAGAGCTGAAAAAAGTTTAAGAGCGTAACTAAGCTTATAAGTCACAGGGTTATAAATAATGAGATGGAAAATTTAAGAAGCAAGCTTATATGATAAAGTTTGAGAACAGTTGCTACCTAGAACAAGTTTAGAACATGTAGACTAATAAGTTAAAATTTAAACTGTTTGTTTGTTTGTTTGTTTTTGAGACAGAGTCTCACTCTGTTGCCCGGGCTAGGGCTAGAGTGCTGTAGTGTCAGCTTATCTCACAGCAACCTCAAACTCCTGGGCTCAAGCGATCCTCCTGCCTCAGCCTCCCGAGTAGCTGGGACTATAGGCATGCGCCACCATGCCTGGCTAATTTTTTCTATATATTTTTAGTTGGCCAATTAATTTCTTTGTATTTTTTTTTTTTTTTTTTTTTTTAGTAGAGACAGGGTCTCACTCTTGCTCAGGCTGGTCTCAAACTTCTGACCTTGAGCGATCCACCCACCTCGGCCACCCAGAGTGGTATGATTACAGGCATGAGCCACCACGCCTGGCCTAAGGTATTTTTTTGAATGAGTAGGTAAGAGTGAGGCAGTGCAAAATATTTTTGATTAGACTGGTGTTGGAAAGCAGTGATAACAGTGTTTATGTTGGGATGTGTAAATATGTGTGATTTCTTTGGAATCACAGCACTTCTGTCTATGCAACAAATATTCAAACTTAAGTAATAAGGAAGAAAAGGAAATTTAGCAGTAGTAGGTACTCCCAAGATGTTGAGTATCAAAACCAAATAAGAGGTCTTAAGGTGTTATAATGGGTTCTGGTTTTGCAGTGACTTAAATAGTTTAATTTAATAATTAAATTTATTAATGTTTAGAGTAAGTTGAATAAACTGGCAAAAATGTAAAAGTTTGTTATTGTCAATCACTTACAAAATTCAGTAGAGGACTAAATCATTGTCCTGATTGCGAGCAAGAGGAGTGTTGAAAGTAGAAGCTAAACTCATTATGGAAGAAAACTAAGGATCTCTTGGATAAGTCTTAGGTTAGGAAGTGAGATTGTCCAGGAGGATGACATGATCCAAGATACTGTTGTCTCTCTCCATGAACATCACAAGGAAAAGAGCATAAAGTAGAATTATAAAAGCAGGGAACTGATGTGAATTGCAAATTATATTTGGAAGATAGATTAGTAATAACCAATAGAATACAATAGAAACTACAAACATTGTGTGCTTGTTTCTAAAATTCTTTTTCTGTTAAAATATTGTACTTAATATTACCATTTTTCAAAAATTTTTCGGTATTTGATAGAATTGATTTATAGACATTATATTAAGATGAGGCAGCATAGGAACATGTCTTCAGTTTTGAACCTGGACAGAAGAGGAATGGTCTTGCCTTCTCATTGACTTCCAAAGTGCTATGGACAATCTTCCCTGCCCCCTACCCTGAGTTTCCATTTTTCCTCATAAGATGGGAATAATGTCACCTTCAAAGAATGTTAGAGGCCATGGTGGTGGCTCATGCCTGTAATACCAGCACCTGGGGCAGAAGGATCACTTAAGGCCGGAAGTTTGAGATCAGCTAGAGCAAAATAGTGAGACCCTGTCTCTACAAAAAATTTAAAAATTAACTGGGCACAGTGGCATGTGCCTGTAGTGCCAGCTACTTGGGAAGCCAAGTCAGGATGATCACTTGAGCCCAGCAGTTTGAGGTTGCAGTGAGCTATGATGACACCACTGCACCTTAGCCTGGGCAACAGAAGGAGACCCAATCTCAAAAAAACAAAAAAGAATGTTAAGAGTGTGCAGAACTGTATTTCATGTGATGGGAAAGAAGAAAAGTACATGCATGTTGAAAAAGCCCTTGGGATATGAGTATGAGAACAGGTAGTACAAAGCAAAGACAGTGAAATAGCATATAGGTAGCCCACTTTGTACCCCTGGGCAGATGTGTGATTAGGAAGAACTTTTTGGTCAACAAAGTTCATAATGGAGAAAAGATTTTCAGAAGTGAACCCTTCCTTTGAGAATATAGTATATTTAATTGTAAAGTGAAAATCTTAATTCCTTCTAACATCTTGGTATAAATACTATAAAAAGAAACTAAATTAACCTGTTATTTGTGTGATAACACCTCTACAGGTTGATACATAGCTGATATAAAGAGTTCAGGAGGTGAAATGTCAGACCTTTAATGTATGTTTTGATTTGATGATTTTTAATTCATGGAGTGGATATCCCGAATAATACCTGTTATTAAGTGGGTATTACGTCACTGGATACTAATGTTATGATGTCATCTTTTTTTTTTGAGACAGAGTCTCACTTTCTTGCCTAGGCTAAAGTGAGTGCCGTGGCGTCAGCCTAGCTCACAGCAACCTCAAACTCCTGGGCTCAAGCGATCCTCCTGCCTCAGCCTCCCGAGTAGCTGGGACTACAGGCACGAGCCACCATGCCCGGCTGATTTTTATATTATATATATTAGTTGGCCAATTAATTTCTTTCTATTTTTATGGTAGAGGCGGGGTCTCCCTCAGGCTGGTTTTGAACTCCTGACCTTGAGCAATCCGCCCGCCTCGGCCTCCCAGAGTGCTAGGATTACAGGCGTGAGCCACCGCGACCGGCTGATGTCATCTTTTTTTTAAGAACCTAGTCACTGTCTTCTGCATGAAAAAATATTTGCATCATCTTAGAGCAATAAATATGTTGCAGAAATCCCACTATCTAAAAAGCTTACACTTATATGGTGCTTATTATGTGCTAGGCACCATTCTAGAAGTTTTACACATATTATTTATCCCCACAGCAACCTTGTGAGGTAGGTACTGTTACTATCTTCATTTTAACAAATGATGAAGAGTGACAGGATAAGTAACTATAAATAAAATTAATAGTGTAAACTACCAGTTATGTTAAAAAAGTTTTTGAGGAATCTTTGGAAATCTCCTACCTCCACTTGGAAGGCCTCCTCATTCTTTCTACCTCTCTTTTATTGATACCGTGTTTCCCCCAAAATAAGACAGGGTCTTGATATTTATTTTTCCTCAAGAAGACCCCCTAGGGCTTATTTTCAGGGGGTGTGTTATTTTTTTAAGTACAGTACAACATTCTACAATTATTCAAATATGGTTAAGTTATCTTCTCCTGGAACATCGTCATAACTCCTAACTCATCAAACCCCTAATTCCATCCTGAATTTCTTGCAATTCTATTTCCTTTAGAACAGTTGGCCTGAATCTCTCATGTCAAGCAATAGAGCTCTCATGGGGCAGATGAGAAAGGGCTGCTCATCCTCTTTACCGCTCCTCAACAAAATGCATGGGTTGTGCAGATACGCTGTGTAGCCACCCCCATCACTAGGTCTTATTTTCGGGATAGGGCTTATATTGCGCAAATGCTTAGAAATCCTGCTAGGGCTTATTTTATGGGTAGGTCTTATTTTCGGGGAAACAGGGAAGTTGCTATATATAATCTTTAGGAATTGAGATTGCCTTAAAATTAAATAAATTCTATTTCCTTTTTATTATGTTTTTATTCAAAAGTATCCATAAGAGGAGCTTCAAGGGAGTTATTACAACAAGTATAAGTTTATAGACTGCAGCCAGGAATTCAGTAACCCACATCAGGGTATAGGTTAATTAGTTATTGTAGTTATCTCTTTCCCTTCATTTCTTTGTTATTCTTTTGTCTACCCTTTATCATTTTGATTGATAATGGATTAAAGTCAAGTGTTGGCATATCTAAGTAACCATATTTTTAGATCATTTTAATAAGATACAAGGGTGAAATATTCTTTTAAAGTAAGGGCATGAGACCTGACATTTCAGATGATTTTGCACAAGAGCAAGAAAAATCTAAGGCAAGACATTGTGGCTCATGCCTATAAATGCTAGCACTCTGGGAGGCCAAGGTAGGACGATAGCTTGAGCTCAGGAGTTTGAGACCAGCCTGAAGAAGATCGAGACTCTGTCTCTACTAAAAATAGAAAAAGTTAGCCAGGCGTGGTGGTGCATGCCTGTAGTCCCAGCTACTTAGGAGGCTGAGGCAGGAGGATCACTTGAGCCCAGGAGTTTGAAGTTGCTTTAAACTAGGCTGATGCTACAGCCCTTACCTGGGCAACAGAGTGAGACTCTGTATTAAAAAAAAAAAAGAAAAGAAAAGAAAGAAAGAAGAAAATCTAAATTGATAATGATATTCTATGGCATAGATTCCTTTGCCTTCATTTTTAAGGAAAAATAGATTATACATATTTGGTAGGATTTGTTAGTTAGCAAACATGAATATGGGAATTGGTAACTGAAAACAATGCAAATTTGAACTCTGCTGCATTAGAACCAATTCATTAACAAATTAACTTTTTAAATTTGGGAAATAAATATTTTTAAAAATCCTTAAATCTGGGATTATAGACTCCCATTCTTTTGTAATTGCTGAGTTAGTAAAATTGCAAAAACTCAACAATTTATCCTGTCTCAGCTTATTCTTCCTTACCAAAGATGACACAAATACTAATGTTACAATTGATTTTTAATTATACTGTTCTTTAAGTATTTATTTCAGATGACTAGTCATTTATATTAGTAATGTAATTTTCATCTGCAGTGGATTTTTGGTTTTTGAGCACATCAGGGTATGCGTGTGAAGGTAGACCATCATAATAGAATGGCTATCTTAAGTTCTTTTCTGTGAGATGGCATTTCAGAGGAAGAGTGCCACCTGACTAGACACTCGAGTAAGAGGAAGCTGTTGGATAGGGAAGAAAATACCACATGATTAGAAAGAAAACCCATGTCCTGGTGGCTTAGGTAAGGATATTTTTATAGCTCTTGCCCACATCCTTTATTCCAGTGATGGCAAAGTGATCTACAATTTAAGGTATCCCTTTACCACAGCTAGTACATTCAAATCTATCACAGTGCCCAAAGACTAGGCAGTGGGTCTTATGATACCAGTATTATAAATTTGGAAGTCCCATTTCCCTCACTTTGTGGATCACTAGTGTTAGGTGATATATTGTCATGTGATAAAAATAGCAGATTTTAAATGTTAATAGTCTTACGCTGACAAGAAATAAGCCTATTTAAATATTCACTTAAGATGGTAAGATATGTATAATGTTGGTTACAGTATTAGCTGTCATTGCAAAATTGCAGATAATCCAAGTATTTATGAGTAGGGGATAAGTTAAATTACAGTTTACCAATAAAAGAGAATCTTATATTGGTATTAAAAAGAGTGAGATAATATTATTAGTAGTTTTATCTGTGTATGCATGCATGAAAAGATATCCAAGATATATTGCATGAATAAAAAGAAACAAGTTAAACCTTATAGTTTGCATATTTTTTAAAACTTAACATAGCTGTGGAATTATGGCGAACTTTCACTTTTTCACTTACGTGTTTTTGTCATGTTTGAATTTTTAACAAACATGTATTTGTAAGCAGAGAACAGAAAGTCTGTGTTTCTATGTTAGCTATTAAGTGAATTGCCTGTTATCCCTGTTGAATTTTGTAGAATATATAAAACATATAACTAAGGATAAAATACATAACATATACAAAATAATACTTTTTTGTGGGTTATAAAGTAATACATGTGTAGATGAGGTAAAGGTAGAATTAAAATGAAAGGATTGTTTAGGGGAAAGTTCCAGTGAGGATGGGAGAAGCTTCCACATGAGTGCTGAAAGGAGCAAAACTGAGTAGAGCTTTCATGATGGAAGCAGAGTGGAATGATTAGATTGAAGAGAACTGGAATGAGATGTGGTAGAAATAAGATCCAGTTCCAGAGCAGCTGATAAAGGATTCTGAAGATTTTCATTTATGCTCTAACTCAAAAATAATGCTGTCATCATAATAAATGAGAAAAGAACCTTAATGTCAGTGCTACAGACTGCATAGTAGTGTGTAGGAATAGCAAAAGGGATAGTAAAAAGAGGAATTGACCCTGTTCCAAGTCTCTCTCTCCTCTCCCCGGGTTTACTGCAGCAGCTGCTGACAGGCTTCCGTGTGTCTCCAGTAATGCCCCCTTGCCTTCCCCAACCTGTTTTCAACACAGCAGCCACAGTGATTGTTTCAAAAAGTTAAGCCACATCAGAACTCCATTGGCCCCCTATTTCACAGTGGCCCACAAGACCCTGAAGGGGCTCCCTCTTCCTGACTTTTGGACTTCAGTTATCCCCCCCCCCCCACAACTGTTTCATTCCAAACACAGTCCTTGCTGTTTCTCAAAACCGTCAATCTCTCACCTTAAAACCTTTCTACTGACTGTCCCTCTGCCTGGAACCCTCACTTTCCAGATATCCACATGGCTAACTCTCTTAACTCTTTTGAACTTTTGTTTAAATGTCACCTTCTTAATGAGGCCTGCCTCTGACAATCTATATAAAATTTTCAATCTGCCTTTCTTCTTATTCCTATAGCATTTTCATCTTCTAATATAGTATCTAATTTACTTATTCATTATGCTTATTACCTATTATCTATCTCTACTTGAATACAAATTGCATAAGGGAGGGACCCTGTCTAGTTTTGTACACTAATGTACCCTGTGCACCTAAAACAGTGCTTATCACATAATAGATGTAATAAATATTAATTGAATGAAATCAATGGATTCAAAAGCTTGTAAAGAAGATGGCAATTATAATCTAAGATAAAGTTGTATGCTAGTGCTATGGGTTTTAACTTTTCTTTAAAGTGTTTGCCTGAAATGTCATAGAATCTCAAAACCAACAGGAAATAGTATACTCATCACCAGTTTAGAGATTGTTTTCAAAATATAGTTTGGATATCATTGATAATGTTTTAAGCTATTAATACAAATGCCTGGATTTTATTTCTGGTGTCATGTTATTTGTTCTATAAGCACACTTTGTATTTTCCTTAGTTTAAACCTTATTTCCTATCTCGTAAGTGATAACTTTCCACCTGTGTTCTGGAGTTGGAATTATTCATTTCGATAACAAAATTTTATCAACCTTTTTCATTCCAATATGAACTCTATTGTCTTGTAGATGATGATTGGCAAGAAGCACATGAGCGCCTGGCTGAATTGGAAGAGAAGCTACCAGTGGCAGTTAATGAACACACAGGCAATGGAGAGAGGGATGAGATGGACTTGTTGGGTGACCATGAGGAGAATCTGGCAGAAAGGCTCAGTAAGATGGTGATTGAAAATGAATTAGAAGATCCAGCTATCATGAGGGCAGTGCAGACCAGGCCAGTTTTGCAAGTGAGTAAGTTACTCTGATTGGAGAACTAATAACAGACTAATAATTAAAGTGAAGTATTAAGCTTTGCCATTTTCTTTTATCTACTATGATGAGAGAATTGCATATGTCATAGCAAATTGATAATATAATTCCCAATGATAGCAATTCTAGAGGTGAAGTTGGGGAATCATGTATATACTAGAGCACCATAATTTCTTATTCTCAAGCAATTAAGGCTTTTTTGGAACCATATTCCCCAATAGCAGATAAGTCACCCAGAGTCTCCACAGCATTCTAGACTTTGTGTGTGTGTTTTCCTTTTATTAGCCCCAACCAGGAAGTCTGAATTCCAGCATCTGGGATGGATCTGAGGTTCTGAGGAGAATCCGAGGACCACTGCTTGCTCAGGTATTAAATATTTTCTCTTTGTATAAAATTTCGAATACCCCAGATTTTTAAGTTGTCTCCTATTGTCATCCTTTCCTTCCTTTCCTGGATGTAAAGTGTGCATCATTTGCGAGTGTTATGTTGACTGCTGCATCTGTACCTGTTGGTGTACCCTTCCTTAGCCTCTAGGATAAAGGTTGCAAGAGAGCAAGTAGAACTCAAATTTGTCAGTGTATTATTTAAATTACTTAAGTCATTTCTAGGCAAAAATACAGGAACAGAGAATAGATCAGTGTTTACCAGTGGTTGGGTATAGCAGTAGGGGTTGACTACAAAAGAATTTTGGAGAGTGATAAAACTATTCTATATTTTGATTGTGGTGGCATATCCCTTACTCTTATATTTATCAAAACTCAGCTATAATTCAAAGAGTAAATTTTATTATATGTGAATTAAAAATAAATAAAAATTTAAAAACTAATTTCTCAAGATATTTTTGGCATCTGTAGAAATTAAGTATTTCAAGTTAGCTAAATTTCTTTTTTTAAACACATCCTCAATTAGGAAATGCCTACAGTGTCTGTATTAGAATATGCCTTGCCTCAGAGGCCTCCACAGGGCCCAGAAGATGATCGGGACCTTTCTGAACGTGCGTTACCAAGGCGGTCAACTTCACCTATCATTGGGAGTCCTCCTGTTAGAGCTGTCCCCATAGGCACCCCACCTAAGCAGATGGCTGTACCCAGCTTCAACCAACAGGTACCTCTCATTAACAGGCACCCAGCCCAGAATATTGGGAATCTGGGCAAAATTATTTGGGGAACTGGTGATGCTGGGAGGAGGGTGGAAGTTTTGGGTAGGCATTAGATTAGAAAGAAAAATAGCCACTGAGAGGAGAAGTTAGTACAAATAAGAGACACAGTCCCTAATACCCTTTGCTGCTGCTGTTGCTGCTGCTGCTGCTGCCTTTTAATTGGGGAAGAAAAGGGTAGTTAACCACACTTAGTACATATATCCTTTTTAAAGTGTTTTACTGGCTGCCTAAAACATTAGCAGAGAAATAACTGAAAGCTGGGGGGAGTGGGAACACACAGCATTGTCCACATCCCTTTTTACCTTTAAGATATCCCTGCTTTCCCTAGAGCCTGTGCAGTCCTGTTCCATAGACTTTCCTCCACCTGAAACCAGCAGCTGAAAAGGAAGGCCAATTTGGAAGGTATGGGGGGAGGGTGGTGGTGGTATGGCCTAGTTAGGCTCAACATCCTATGAAATGGTGGAGTCACAATGTATCATGAAAGTGCTGAGCATGGCGGCCATATCACAGGGGCTTCAGAATAGGACTTAGTTAATCCTCCAGCTTTCTTATCATTCCTTCTCCCTCAATGCCAAAATAAATCCTCTTGGAGAGAATTTGCAAGTCAGAATATCTGCTGGTACCTCCCTCAGATAGCAGGGAAGGGTGGGGATAACTGGAGAATTAGCTAAATCTTCCTCAGTTAAAACTGCTTTCCCTAGAGCACTGACACTGCTTTATTTGTGAGAGGAAGTGACCAAGGGTTCTATATTTGAACCTAGAGCCATAGCAATTTGCTTAGAAGTAGGGCTTTGCATTGAGTTCTGTGTTTCTGCTAGTACTTGAGGGGAGGGAGTGTAGGTGGAAGAAAAACTGATTTCATTGAGTGTAGTTGTATATATGTTTGTCCTGATAGATTCTGTGTCCGAAGCCTGTCCATGTTCGGCCCCCAATGCCACCGCGTTATCCTGCTCCCTATGGTGAGAGGATGTCTCCAAACCAGATCTGCAGTGTCCCGGTATGTCACTTTACAAGCTAACAGAAATGTATAGTATGTATTTTCTGATCACTATCTGTATTATCACTACCAGTAAATAGAATTGCTGACATCTCCTAAGTTATACCTATTTTTTTTATAATCTCCATACTTGAATTTCTGGATCTTGTTGTCTTCAGGTCAGAGGACGTGGTTCATGTTCACTTGTTTTTTTGTTTTGTTTTTCTTTTTTTACCTCAACTTCTGTCTTTAAAATTCTAAACTATTTGAGATCATCTGGTTTCCTATTATTTCAGTCCCTTATTCTACTGCTTTCTTTTTTATCTTATTTGGTCATAATTTCTGGCATTACTCTTTTTTATATTCCCTAAGTGGAGAGCTGGACTCAAGTTTATGTCCAAATTTATACTGCATTTCTACTGAGTTGCCTTATTATATTGATTGATTTACCTGTTTCAGAATATGAGTATAATTTATTCTTTTTTTTCCCCCCTTAGAATTCTTCCCTCCTGGGTCACCCTTTTCCTCCTAGTGTTCCTCCTGTTCTCAGCCCCCTCCAGAGAGCACAGCTTCTTGGAGGAGCACAGGTAAGCCTGTGATTAGGTCTGCCCATAAAGAACTTTCCTACTTTCCCTAAGGTTCATTAGATGATGCCTCTTTTTTGGGGGGGTGATCACTACTACCTCTTGTTTTTTCCTTTACTTTTTCATACAAAGTTATTGATGGACACAGTATTGACTTTCCTGTAGATAAAAGCAAGGGGGCTTGCTGGTTAACTAAATCTAAGATCTTGTCCCTCTTTGTAGCTACAGCCTGGACGGATGTCTCCCAGCCAGTTTGCACGGGTCCCTGGATTTGTTGGTAGTCCACTTGCTGCCATGAATCCTAAGTTGCTACAAGGGCGAGTCGGGCAGATGCTCCCCCCAGCACCAGGCTTCCGTGCCTTCTTTAGTGCTCCACCCTCCGCTACACCACCTCCGCAACAGCACCCTCCTGGCCCAGGACCTCACCTGCAAAATCTAAGGTATCCAAAATGAATGCCATTGCTTACCCATTGTCAGCCAAGTCTCTTGATCGTGGATGTTTAGTTTTATAATACAGAAATCTCTTGCTACTTCCTAAGTAATATATTTTGTGATAGTATTGGATCTTTAAGTTGGCAAATATGGAAATGTTTAATAATCTCCATACTTTCTTAGGAATCATGTATACCTCAAGAGTCATGCTTCCTGTGTACTTCTGCACATTACAAATTAACCACCTCTTTTATTTCTCCTGAAATTTCTTAAGTCTTACCTCATATCCATTTTATAAACACACACACATTCTAATATATACACACAGTGCTCATCACTTAAGAATTTTTGCCGTGGCATACGCCTATAATTTCAGCTACTTGGGGCTACTCAGGAGGCTGAGGCAGGAGAATCACTTAAGACTAGCTTAAAACACATAAAAAGGATTACCAATATGCTAAAGAACAGAACTATAGATGGTAAAAAGTCGGCTAATCTCCATGCTAAATTGCTTGCTTCTACCTTCTGGTTTTATAACATAGGGGGTTCAAATTCCTGTTTCAGTGAAATTGTGTGTTATTACATATCATATTGTATCAGTGAGAGTTTTTATTTATTTTTTCTCTATATTTTTAGTTGTCCAGATAATTTCTTTCTATTTTTAGTAGAAACAAGGTCTCGGTCTTGCTGAGTCTGGTCTCCTCCCACCTCAGCCTCCCAGAATGCTAGGATTACAGTTGTGAGCCATTGCACCCAGCCATCAGTGAGGGTTTTAAAAAGAAACAGAACCAATAGGATAGAGGGAGAGAAAGCACAAGTACATTCAGTGAGTTCTATTTTAAGGAACTGGCTCATGTGATAGTGTAAACTGACAAGTCCTAAATCCATAGGGCAGACCAGTAGGCCAGAAACAGATAAGAGTTGAAGCTATAGTCTTGAGTTTGAAATAACTAGGGTAGGCCACCAGGTTAGAGACTGACTTCTGTGTTCCAGTCTTGAGGCAGAATTCCTTCTTTGGGAAACTTCAGGTTTTGCTCTTAAGGCCTTCAACTGATTGGATGAGGCCCACCCACATTATTAAGGATAATCTCTTTTTTGTAAAATTAGCTGATTGTAAATATTAATCACATCTACAAAATACCTTCACAGCAACATCTAGGCTTTGTTTGACCAAATAACTGGGTGCTATAGCTTAGTCAAATTGGCATATAATATTAACCTTCACACATACATTTTTATTGTCATTCCTACATAGTTGAAGCTGAGTATGTTAAATCTGTTTAGACACTTCTGTTAAAACAGGAGCAAAAAGGAACAGAATTACATTGCTTTAGTGCTAATTCACTCAGATTTCAGGATCATTCTTTTAGGAGTTGAGAATTGGTCTTTGTAGAAGATGTGTAAAAATACGGCTTTTGCCTCTAAAAGGTCTCCTTAGAATAGACTTTATAGTTTTTTGAGTGAACCTCTGTGAAGTTATCTTGTACTAACAACATTCTTTAGAACTTCAAATCATCAGAATAACAGAATTGAGAATCTTTTTTCCTTTTTTCTTAGATCTCAGGCCCCAATGTTTAGACCAGACACAACTCACCTTCATCCACAGCACCGTCGACTCTTGCATCAGAGACAGCAACAGAATAGAAAGTAAGTATTGATTGGCCCTACTCCTTCATGGCTTCTTAATTCAGCTTTTAATTTTGACAGTGTAACAAGATACTATTACTTTAGTTTACTTTTTTTTAGTAAGTTTACTTAGGGTTAAGCTTATTTTGTTGGTAAAGTCAAATCATAAATGTTGTCATTTTGGTTTTGATGCACTAGCTTTAAATGGCAAGATCTTTTTCAGCTAATTTCCAAACTATTATAATGTCAATTATAAATCAGAATTAAAGTTTAGATCTGATTTTTTTAAAGCCAACATTTTATATTCAATCCTTACCAAATTCTTATAATATTCTTAACTCCTTTACCATCTTAGCAAGAAAGTTAAAGTTCCTGTCTTCATGGGGCTTATATTCTGTAGTCATTCATCTATATGAAATAAGGGAACTAAACATAACTGCAAGTTTCTTCAGACTTCATTTCTATTCTTTGAATGTGTATGATTCTTTCTCAATTTCAAAGATTCCAGAATATTTTGGGTTGGGGGAGGGAGGAGAACAAATATGAGCTCATAAAAAAGACATGAAAATTACAAATGATAAAGGGATAGATTACTATACTTGTCTGTATTAAAATATTAAGCTTCTGTTTAACAAAAGGCCTCATATACAAATATACAGTGTTCAATAGAGGAAACTCAAGTGGCTTGTAAAACTGAAAAGGTGTTTAGACTTTCTTGTATCAGAAAAATGCAGATTAAAATTAGATAACCATTAGCATCATCAAACAAGCAAAACTTGAAATGTCCCAGCACTGTTATTGTTGGCAAGGATAGAGTGCACAGCTTCTTGAGAAGAGAATTCAGCAATAGCATAATAAGGTTGAAAACATGGATACACCAATCCTAGCAGTTCTACTTTTCAATATATACCTGGTTATATTATCAACATGTGTAAATATGGAAAGTATAATACTCAGTGAAGAAGCAAGGACTAGAAGTACATGTATAGTACCACTTATATAAAACTAAATGACACACAGAATAATACTGTGCAATATTTAAAGACAAACACACAAATAATAAAAGTACAGAAACATTTCAGGGAGAATATATACCAAAAGCAGAATAGTGGTTCCCCTGTGAAGGAAGAGAAACCAGAAACTGGGATCCAGAGGGCTACAAGAGGGCCTTCAACTGTAAATGTAACACTGTATTACCATTTTTAAAAATCTGAAGTAAATTTGACCAAATAAAGCTTTTTTCATTAAGTCTAGGTGGTGAGTAAATGGATATTTATTATAGTATTTGCTGGGCTTTTCCTTTGCATTTGAAATATTTCATGATTTTCAACAACTTAAAAAAATTGTATAGACTTCAGAGTCAAAACAGCTGGTGTTCAGATCTCTTACTCTGCCACTAAGTGTACTGCATGGGACAAGTTACTTGATCTATTTTGGTCTTGATTTGTGTCTTAAGTAGAGAAAAGAAAATGATTTGTATCAAAGGGTTATTGTAGGGTTTATATAAAAGTCTATAGGTGAAAGTGCTTAGCATATGGTAAAGTACTCAGATCTTAGCTTTATTTCCTTGATTATGTGTTGCATAGCTCTTTCCTCTTAAATTCTACTGACTTAGTTCTTTTTTACTCCCTTTTTAACAAAATGAAAGGGAATCTTTTTCTTTTCATTGTCCTGGTTTATTTACATGCTGTTAAAATGCATAATTAATGTGCTCACTTGGAGTGAATGTGGCGAATGTTTTTCAGTCAGCATCGGAATCTCAATGGTGCAGGGGATAGAGGAAGTCACCGAAGCAGTCATCAGGATCATCTCCGAAAGGATCCGTATGCCAATCTCATGTTGCAGCGGGAAAAGGATTGGGTCTCTAAAATCCAGATGATGCAACTGCAAAGCACTGATCCCTACCTGGATGATTTTTATTACCAGGTAAATACTCTCTCTGTGCTAGTTTTGAGTGTAACAGTTTGGTCCCTTACACTGATGAGCATATTCATTTAAATATTGGTAGGCTTAAATATTGATAGAATTTTCTTTTGAGGTAGTTTTCAAGTTGATAAGAATTAGCAAATTCTATCCTGTTTTTAAGCCAGAGATTTATAGTATTCATTAAGGTTTGCTTATATGCCTTTTACTTCCCACATACAGATGTTCTTAGACCAATGTTTTCAAATCTCTTTGGCATCATTAATCTGGTTCTTTTAGTTAAGAATATTGGCAGTCTAAAGACATTGATGATTGACTCATTTGAAGCTGAGATTTTTTGATACAGTAAATTTATAGCATTCTAACAAAAATCAGAGATCAATACATTTCTAGAGTTTAACTTGTGTTACTGCCACTGGTATAAATTAATTATTAGTGATATAGAACAGCCACGTTCTGTTCTTGTGTTGCAACTGAATCCTTTTCTCATGTGGTAGAATTACTTTGAAAAACTGGAGAAATTGTCAGCTGCTGAAGAAATGCAAGGTGATGGCCCTAAAAAGGAGCGCACTAAGCTCATTACCCCTCAGGTGGCTAAACTGGAGCATGCCTATAAGCCAGGTAAGGTCCTCATCCCCAGGCCCATAATAAGAGAAATTTGAGATGCTTCTGATATTATAAAACATAGACAAGTATCTATGTGTATAGATAGAGATGTTTGAAAATGATTTAAAAAGCACCATTGTCCTTAAGAAATGCAAAATCAACCTGTAGTTAAGCATGGACTGAATGGTTTGACAGATGACCTTTTGAGTCCTTTTCTACTTGAGATTTCATAATTTTTTAAATCTATTAATAATTTTTAGTACTCCTAGAGTAAATAAAAGAGAAATACTGTAGATTTTCATTTTGATGATCATTGCAACAACAAAAAAGAGAACAGCTAGATTTTGAACAGAGAAGAGTAAAGGTTTGATCACTGCCTGCCTACATTGCTAAGTTCTTATTTTGTTGGAAATTTTTTGTCTTTGCAGTGCAGTTTGAGGGTTCTTTGGGAAAGCTTACTGTCTCTAGTGTGAATAATCCGCGAAAAATGATTGACGCCGTTGTGACATCTCGCAGTGAGGATGATGTAAGTGTCAGCAAAATTGTGTATTTAAGAACATCTGTGTTGTCACCACTTCTTTTGAGGTCACTGTGAAAAGGATCAGAAATGGTAGAGTTCTTTGTAGTCTAACCTGGAGCTTCCCACCACATGTCATGGCTCTCTAGTTTTCTATAGATGTGCTGAGATATTAACACCTTCATTTCTAAGGCAGCCAGGCAGGGCCTAGGGTAGCAAGAGTCTTCGGACTTGGTAACTCTACCTGCAAACAGTATCTAATTACTCCAGTTTGCCATAAAAATTACCATTTTTCATGTATTTTAAGATTTTCCTATGATTTCTTCTTCCTTTACTACATAAAGTAATTACTCATTGCCTATCTGTGAATTCAGTTTAATAATTTGTTCAGGCCGGGCATGGGGGCTCACGCCTGTAATCCTAGCACTCTGGAAGGCCGAGGCAGGTGGATCCCTCAAGGTCAGGAGTTCGAAACCAGCCTGAGCAAGAACGCGACCCTGTCTCTACTATAAATAGAAAGACATTAGCTGGACAACTAAAATATATAGAAAAAATTAGCTAGGCATGGTGGCGCAGGCCTATAGTCCCAGCTATTTGGGAGGCTGAGGCAGAAGGATCACTTGAGCCCAGGAGTTAGAGGTTGCTGTGAGCTAGGCTGATGCCACAGCACTCTAGCCCAGGCAACAGAATGAGACTCTGTCTCAAAATAATAATAATAATTATTATTAATAATATAATTTAATTAATATAATAAATATAATAATTTGTAAGCTGTATGACCTTTGTCCACACTAGTATTGTTTTAGATTATTAACTTTCAGAGAATCAATTCTCTGCTTAGAATTGTCACAGATGAACCTATAGATGCACACTAAATTGTTTTTAACAGAGGTTAAGAGTTCACATTGAATAGTCTTGTCTTTTTTAGGAGACAAAAGAAAAACAGGTTCGAGACAAGAGAAGAAAAACCCTTGTCATAATTGAGAAAGTAAGTTTTAGAATCTGTTGCTATAGTTAGTTTCAAGTAAGGAACTGTCAAATGTATGTGTACACAAGAACTGGAAGAATGAGCGATCTGTGATTTTAATTAATAAATATATTCTTGTTAAGTGACTACTGTGTACCAGAGCACTCTAGAAAGGATTTAGGTGTACCTTGCCTATGGCATCTTGGAAAGAACACTTCAGTTAAAGTTAGAAGTACTGTTTTTTTTGTGCAAGCTAATTCAGTTAATAGCAGAGGATCTTTAGGCAGGTCACTTTCCTAAGCCTGATAAAAGGAGAATAAAAAATCACATTGTCCCACCCGTGAATTAATTAAGTCAATTTAAGTCAGTTCTTAGCTATTTATTGGGCACTCCCTGGGTGTTGGGCACTATTCTGGGTGCTGAGGAAAATGAGATAAAATATATATAATTGGTTTAAAAACATAAATACCACATTGCAAGGCCATAGACCATACTGGTTAAGAGTACAGACTCTAGACACAGCTTGCAAATTTCCATTTCTAACTGAGTCTGTGACTTGGGGCAAGTTATTTAACCTTTCTGTGTGTCCTCAGTTTCTTCATCTGTAAAAATGGAGATGATAATTGTATTTGAGTTGTGGTGAGTATTTGGTGACTGAGTACATGAAAAGTGCTTAGAACAGTGGCTAGCACCCCGTGGAAAAATTATTATCATTTTTATAAATATAAGGTACTTTCTTGTGGCAATAATACAGATTATTATATATTTCAGTGCTGTTGTTGCTGCTAGAAGATTGGAAAGTGTAATTATTTCACTATTTTTACCTGCTAGATTAGAGGCCAGAGAGGGACAAAGAATTATGTTTGAAGGATCTTTTAAATTATTTTATTATATTTTTCTGCATTTAAAAGAGTACCCTTTTTTAAATTTCAATTTTACTATAGTGATTTTCCATTCTTTTATTTAAGACTATTATCTAATAGTCCTAAACTGTGAAGTTGATTATCTAATACTCTGTGAACCTGACCTAGCATGCTGTGTCCTGCTTTGTGTCTACCTTCTTAGACCTATAGTTTACTCCTTGATGTAGAAGATTATGAGAGGCGTTATCTCCTAAGTCTTGAAGAAGAGCGACCTGCCTTGATGGATGAAAGAAAGCACAAAATTTGTAGCATGTATGACAACTTAAGGGGTAAATTGCCTGGACAGGAGAGGTAAGTATTGTGTACTTTGAGGAAACCATGTGACCAACTAGACTCCTTCCTTTACCAAACTGAGCATTACACATTTCTACCTTTTAGGTACCCTTACCTACCATCTCTGTAGGCTCAGAATCTATCTTTTCAGCCTAACTCAAACACTACTTCATATAAAACGTTTTATAATTTTTCCCAGCCAGGAAGAATAATCTCTGTCCTGAATTCATTTATTCAACAAATACATATTCAGTATCTTCTAGGAACTATGCTGGGTACTGGAGATGCAAGGGGGAACATTACCGAGTGTGTGTGTGTTTGTTTTTGAGATAGAGTCTTGCTTTGTTGCCCAGGCTAGAGTGAGTGCCGTGGTGTCAGCCTAGCTCACAGCAACCTCAAACTCCTGGGCTCGAGCAGTCCTGCTGCCTCAGCCTCCCGGGTAGCTGGGACTACAGGCATGCACTACCATGCCCAGCTAATTTTTTCTATATATATTAGTTGGCCAATTAATTTCTTTCTATTTATAGTAGAGACGGGGTCTCGCCCTTGCTCAAGCTGGTTTCAAACTCCTGACCTCCAGCAATCCACCTGCCTCAGCCTCCCAGAGTGCTAGGATTACAGGCGTGAGCCACCCTGCCCGGCCTGGATTTTTGTTTTTGAGCTTTTATGAGTACCAGGTTTATTGTACCTGGTTTATGACTACCAGCATGGTCAACCTTGTAATCTTTTTGTATTTGCTTTTTTACTAAGTTGGGAAGTATAAACATTTAAACTCTTTAACAGTAATCTTTTTCTTTGCATCTCTGTCATCTCTCTCACACCCACTGTCTGCAGTAGAATCTTAGTAATGGTAAATGTTCTATAAATCCTAAGTATTTATTTGATGAATACAAGAGGGCTACATCTCCTGAGAACTCCCTTTCCCTTTGCCCATTTAAGAGAATTGTTGATCCTTCTAAACTAGGACATACACAAAACAGAAAATAAAAGCATCCTCTTTTCAACACACCTTGTCCAGAATTGAGCTGACAGAAGACTGGTTGAATAAATATAGTTTATCCATAGATTGGAATGTTACGAGCCATTAAAATGTATGTAGTTGTCTTTTTTGCACCCTTCCATGTGCTCTCCCTTTGCTGGACAATGGTCTGGTCATCATCTGTGATGTAAAATGTTACTATATATTCATTTATTTATATTTTTATATTTATCGTAAATATATTTGTTTTTATATTTTTATCATATTTATATTTGATATATTTGTTAAAGTATATTTATATGTATATTTATTAACACGGAAAAGTGTTTACAAAAAGTTGTTGAGTGAAAAACAATTCTATGGACTCTTTTTTTTTATGAAAGGAAAAAATATGTAATACACAGCAAAAGGAAAAGGGTTCTTTTTTTTCCTTTTTTTTATTATTATTTTTTTATTTCATCATATTATGGGGGTACAAATATAGTTAAGGTTACATATATTGCCCTTGCCACTCCTCTCCCCCCACTGAGTCAGAGCTTCAAGCGTGTCCATCCTCCAAACAAAAAGGTTCTTAAAAATGACACTAATAAAACAAACTTGAGATTATGAAATTCTTTATGCTTATATATTTTTTAGATAATTGCTCTGTTAACTAAGTGACATTTGTATAGTCGCCTAAAACTTAATAAAGAAAATGAATGCGTATGGTTTGGCCAAGTTTTTTTGACATGATGTGTCAAATGATGATTCTTGACATTTATAAAACATGAAAAATCACCTTTTATTATTTGGTTAAGAGTTGGAGAAATAATTTTATTTTGTAGTACAAATCATTATAGAGTGAAAATGAATGAAATATATTCACTTAGTAACATCTAAGAGGGAAAAAAATGAGGGTTTCTTACATTGCTCTTGTTGACCTAAGTTGGCTTTTTTCTTCCCTTGCAGGCCAAGTGATGACCACTTTGTACAGATCATGTGTATCCGAAAAGGGAAGAGAATGGTTGCCCGTATTCTTCCTTTCCTCTCCACAGAGCAAGCAGCTGACATTCTCATGACAACAGCCAGGAACCTCCCTTTCCTTATCAAGAAGGATGCACAAGATGAGGTGACCCACCATGTGGGATATCTTTCCTTTGGGTCCTTATAGTTGATAAAATTTCTAGAAGCCAAACTTCTTTTTCTCCCCCTCTTCCCTTTTGTGTTCATTTAATCTTGGGCAGTATGATTTGGTTATTTAAAGCAAAACCTTAAGTACTCCAGGCTTGTTTTTTTTTTTTTTTGAGACAGAGTCTCGCTTGTTGACCAGGCTAGAGTGAGTGCCGTGGCGTCTAGCTCACAGCAACCTCAAACTCCTGGGCTCAAGCAATCCTTCTGCCTCAGCCTCCCGAGTAGCTGGGACTACAGGCATGTGCCACCATGCCTGGCTAATTAGTTGGCCAATTAATTTCTTTTCTATTTATAGTAGAGACGGGGTCTTGCTCTTGCTCAGGCTGGTTTCGAACTCCTGACCTCGAGCAATCCGCCCGCCTCAGCCTCCCAGAGTGCTAGGATTACAGGCGTGAGCCACCGCGCCCGGCTCAGGCTTGTATTTTTAATCCCATTTTGGTTGAACAGACTGTGTTTCTAAACATGAGGAAAGCGATAATTCTGTCTTACTTGACATAGTTGTGAAGATACAGTCTATATCAGAATTAATGTGGGAAACCAATAATCTAGTTCTACCTCAAACTGCTGAATCAGAATTTACAGGAGGAGGATCAGGGCCTCTGTATCTTTAACAAGATTCTAGCTGAATCTGCTATTCACTGAAGTTTGAAAACCTCTAGTCTTGGTTACTTTGCTCAATATAAAGTATCCCTCACTGGACTGTTATCAATAGCTTAACATAGCCAGTAGACGTAGTTGAATGTTGTCCCACAGGAATTGGGCCAGCCTTTAAATAAATTTTTATTGTGATCTAAACTAGGCTGGAATTTGAAACATGGTTATCAAGTTTATTAAGTTAATTCTTGGATAGAGTTTCTCTCTGCTTATCCCTGTCATAGCACTTGAAAGATTAGCAAAATTTAAAATAGTCTTCAAGTTCAAAACCAGAAATAGACAAGAGTAGGACAAAGAACTGGCCATTAATTGGTCTGAGATTCAGAATATAAAATGTATGGGGGTGAACCTGTTATTATAGGCTACAAGTTAAGTAATAACCACCTGGGTAATTAGTCCCCAGAAAACAAAGGATGCCAAGATACCTTTTAATGCTATCCTATGAGTTAGAAATTATTCCTTCTGTATACCCTTGAAATGTTAGCATCTGCAGAAGAAATGAATGAGTTTAGATCTCATTGGAAAAAGTGAAATGGGATGAGACAAGTATATTTTTTAAATATTCCATAAATGAATTGGAGAGAAGTCTAAGGATTTGAGGTTTATCCTAGGGAATAAAAAGGACCAGACTGAAAAGTAACAGCTACTGTGCAGCATATAAAAGTTTTGTAGACAATGAGGCAAGCACAAACTCATCAATGGAAACAAGTTTGTTTTTTTTTTTTTTTTTTTTTTTTGAGACAGAGTCTCGCTTTGTTGTCCAGGCTAGAGTGAGTGCCGTGGCGTC
This sequence comes from Microcebus murinus, assembly GCF_040939455.1. Taxonomy (NCBI): domain Eukaryota; kingdom Metazoa; phylum Chordata; class Mammalia; order Primates; family Cheirogaleidae; genus Microcebus; species Microcebus murinus. Next base: position 15,688,909 of record NC_134107.1, read on the forward strand.
AGCCTAGCTCACAGCAACCTCAAACTCCTGGGCTCGAGCAATCCTTCTGCCTCAGCCTCCCGAGTAGCTGGGACTACAGGCATGAGCCACCATGCCCGGCTAATTTTTTTATATATATATATCAGTTGGCCAATTAATTTCTTTCTATTTTTAGTAGAGACGGGGTCTCGCTCTTGCTCAGGCTGGTTTTGAACTCCTGACCTTGAGCAATCCGCCCGCCTCGGCCTCCCAAGAGCTAGGATTACAGGCGTGAGCCACCGCGCCCGGCCAAGTTTGAGTGAGCTTTATTCATTCAGCAAATAGTTACTGAATATTTCTATGTTCCAGGCATTATCTTACATCCAAAAATAAAGCACCTAATAAGTACTAGTTCTAGATGCTAAAAGATAGGAATACAAAAACACCTGCCTTCATGGAGCTTACCTGCTAGTGAGGAAAACTTGTTAAATATAAACTTTGAGTTTTTGCCTATATACATTAAAAAGTGATGGACCACATCTCCAAATACCATTTTCTTGAATTAATAGCTAGTTTCATGGCTGAAGCATGAAATGTACAAGACATCCTGGAATATCTTGTGCAAGTAAGCAAGGAAACTAATAGATTACTAGGGTCCTGTCTAAAAGCATGCACAAACCAATGTAAAATAAAAAGGCTCATATTGTCCAAAAGTGGGATAATTTGCATCCGAAAGAAAAATTACAGCAGTGGACTAAAATGAATATCAAACACATTTAATTTAATGAGTTAATGATACCAAAAGTATATTGATTACCTTTGGAGATTATAGGGCCATCAACTCATTATTCTGAAAATAGATAAATAAAGGAAAAGAAGCATTTTTCCTGCCTTTCCATTACAACCAAATGTCATAATTAGAGGGTTCTATGTAGAGGAATTTCAGCTAATAAATGCAAAAGAAATGATAAAATTAGAAAATAACTTTTTGTAAACTCTAATGGAAAAGCAATCAATCAATCTAGACAGCAGTCATTATTATCTGCTAAAAGCATTAGGTAAAAAGTGGGTGGGGAACTTTACAATGGCTGGCAACACCTGAACCTACTACTGCATTGTGAATACCACTAAGAATGGGATAACAAAGTACTATGTGCCTTTTTATGTAACACAATAGAAAGCACACAGCTCTATTCATGAAGTTTTTTTCTTGCATGCCTCTCTCACCCCCTGTTGAACCTGAATCTAATGAAAACTGTAGTTTTTCTAACTATAAGTTTATGGGAGAAACAGTAACAGAACCTAAGTGACACCACAGAGATGCAGTTAGCCAGATCCAAACTATGAGAAAATGACCTAGTTTCTTCAACAAATAAATGAGAAAAGGAGTTGGGCAGTGGAAAAGGATCATTAAACATTTTAAAAGCCTTGTCAGACAAATGGAACGTGTGGATCTTGTTTGAATCATAATTAGAACAGATTAGCTGCTAAAAGATATTTTTGAGATAATTGGAGAAACTTGAATTTGGAGTAAATAATACTAAAAAATTGTCCAGGTATGGTGGCTCATGCCTATAATCCTAGCACTCTGAGAGGCCAAGGTGGGAGGATTGCTTGAGCTCAGGAATTCAAGACCAGCCTGAGCAAGAGCAAGACCCCATTGCTACTAAAATAGAAAAATTGGCACGCACCTGTAGTCCCAGCTACTCAGAGGCTGAAGCAGGAGGATTGCTTGAGCCCAGGAGTTTGAGGTTGCAGTGAGTTATGATGATGCCATTGCACTCTACACAGGGTGACAGAGCAAGGACTCTATCTCAAAAAAAATTTATTGTTAATTTTGTTAGGTGTGATATTGTGAGAGATTTTGTTAGAGATGCAAACAAGTATTTTTGGATGAAATGATATGATATAAAGGAACATAGATTTAATAAGATTGGTAAAATCTCGATAATTTGTTTTTGAGTTGGGTAGTGAGTATATGAACGTCATTATACTGTTCTTTGTACTTTTGTTTTAAAATGTTCATGATAAAAGCTTTGTTTATTTAAAGTACCACAAAAAGTGTTTTACTCTCTCTTCTTGGATACCCTTTATAGTAAAACCAGCCATCGCTTTTTATATCACGGGCATTGAGTGCCTGGAAGCACTCTTGATTTCCTTTTATAATAATATATTATAGTTATTTATGTTGTAAATTATATAATATAGTTATTTATATTAATAGCTGCATATTTTAACTTTCCAGTCTGGGCCACATGCAAAAAGAAGTGAATGACCAGAAGGCTAGAATTCAACAGCCAGAGGGTCGTCTTCTAGCTACTAGCTATATGACTCTGAACACTGTGTTTATGACCACTTAGCTTCTCTAAAAATTGTTTAATCATTTATCCATTTCTTAATTGAGCTATTATAAAAATAAAACAAGATACAATTGAGTCTGAAAATACTTCTCAGTAATTCTGTAGTGCTCTGAATTTAACCTATCTTAGACTGCTTCTCACAAAATTTTGAAATTGCCAATTACCCACATCTTTCCCACTGTACTTAAGATACCTGAGAGTCTGTGTCCTATTTATCATTTGTTTTTAGCCCACAGTGCCTGCCATATTGTAGGCATTTAAATATGTGTGGAATTAGCATGATTAGCATACTGATGATTTTATCATGAGTCTTGGTATGTATTTGGAAATGATTTTACACCCTCAGTTCACACAAAGTGGTGGCATTTCCAATGCAAATTGAAATGAAAAAGTTCCTAGTAGGTACCTTAGAATCCATTGTTAAGACTCTGGTCATATCTGCTAAGCTCATCACCTCATTTTTCTTAAATCTTGCCTTAAGTGGTTGAGTATATGACTGAGCGTCCTTCGATCCATGCCCACAGATGGAGGGTAACTGAAGTAACCAGTTGCCAGAATGTAATGTTTTTATATTTACTTCTTGTAGGTGCTGCCATGCTTATTGAGTCCCTTCTCTCTCCTCCTCTATCATCTTCCATCAATGACTGTCACCAGCCTTCTGCAACAGCTAATGAACCTACCTCAAAGTGCAGCTGCACCAGCACCCTCCAATCCTCACCTCACTGCTGTGCTCCAAAACAAGGTATTCTTGTCCTTTTATGTTCCTGAAATTTGTGAAGTGTTTAAATTTGAGTTATAGATAAAAATAATGGCTATGGCAACTTGTAAAACAAGGGTTATTTCAGTTGGGAGTTACAGTAAGCTCCTATTAACAAGGCTAGAAATAGCAGTGGTGTCAACAAAATAGGACTTTATCCATCTCAAGTGAAATAAATGTAGATATAGAGAACCTCCACAGTGTCATTGGTGATCCAGGCTCCTTCAGTTTTTTTCCTCTGGCATTCTTAGCAGTAAGTAGCCTCCATACTCGTGATCCCTCATGGTCCAAGATGCTCATAGAATTCAAGACTTGTAATGCAGGGAGAAGGGTGGGTGTAGAGTGCAAAAAGGTATGGATTAGCTATCTATCCTCATTATTGGAACCTTTTCCAGGAGCTTTAACCAACAATTTCTATTTAAGCAGTGGCCAGAACATAGTCACATGGCCACACCTAACTGCAGGGAAGGCTTGAAAATATCTTTAAGTTCACATCATTGTCACTACAAATAAAATCAGTTCTGATAATGGGGAGGAAGGCATATTAGGTAGGCAATTGCCGTAACAGTATAAATAGTTGAATCTTGCATTTTATATTTTACTGGTGTTAGGTTAAAGTCCAGAGATTCATATGGGAAGCATAATATGGAAGAAAAAATATGAATTTGATTCCCTCTTTCTTTTGCAGTTTGGCCTGTCACTGCTCCTCATCCTTCTGAGCCGTGGGGAAGACCTACAGAGTTCAGACTCTGCCACGGAATCAACACAAAATAATCAGTGGTCAGTATGGGCTGTTACTTCCCTTAAGATCTTTTAGGTAATCTTTTAAATTTTTTTTCTCATATAGTTATTATGTTTTTTCCTTATCAGGACAGAGGTGATGTTCATGGCAACCCGAGAACTTCTACGGATTCCCCAAGCAGCCCTGGCCAAGCCAATCTCTATACCCACAAACCTAGTATCCCTCTTTTCTCGCTATGTTGACCGGCAGAAACTGAACTTGCTGGAGACAAAGCTGCAGTAAGTTTGGAACAGGAGAGTTCCATATCTCACTAAAGTTGGCACTTTAGAAGTTTATGATTGTGGGTGGGGTGGGGGGGATAAAACTTAATTTGGTAGAAGAGATTGATATTTATTAACTATTTGTGGATCTACTAGATATAAAACACTGTACTGGGTACAATAGTGCCCTCAGAAGTTGACTACATGCTAAGAGTAAAGAAATATCTTGGATGTTTTGTTATGAGAATGCTTAACAAGGATGTAACTTTAACACATAAGATTACCTTCTGTTTTAACTCATTTATACAAACGAGTCTCCTTTCTCTCTTTCTTTATACCCATAGGCTAGTTCAGGGGATACGATAAAAGATCTCCAAATGTGTCCTGTACCTCCTTTTGGCTGCCACCTGCACTGCTGCCATCACCAATGGAGTGTTTTTAATGAGGGAGGGAAGGTAGCTTATTCCCCAAAGCAAAGTCTTGTGGGATCAATTCCGGTTCACAGGGGTTGTCTCTAATCTAAATGCCAGATATTTCCCCACTGCTCTGTGAAATTTGGCTGGGTGATACTTCTGCTGGTTTCTTCTTTACATTCTATGTTACAATTCTGCATGTTCTACTTTTACTCAATTTTGCATTTTCTTTGCCCTAGATACACAAATATAATCTCTCCCTCTATCTCACCACCACTATTCCAGTTCAGAGTAGATTATAGCCTGCCAAAGTATTCCTTCCTTCATCCTATTGAAGTCTTTCTTTTCATTGCCCCATATTAATATGACTATAGGAGAGCCAATTAAGTAGAAATCAAGATAGAGATATACATACACACACTCTACCCCTATACATACATATATGTGGCCTTCAGAGGATCCTTAAAGAATGAGTTTTAGATTGAAAAATATTTAGTTGACTTATACCTCTTCCAAACACAAACCAGCTGATGTGTTTTTAATGAGTTTCTATTCCATTTTGTAATTATTGGGTTCTACTTGTTTTAGTATAAATACAGGGTATGCAGCACATTTAATAAAATCAGAACTCTTAATTGGCTGATGGCCAGGTCTTGACTAAGTCCTTTTTCTCCTTTCCACCTGTATTTTCTTTGTTTCTGTCCACCTTAATGGAAACAGCACACGGTTACACCTTTTTTCTGCTACAACTACAGTTATCCCCTCAAGTGCATTCAAGATCACCCAGGATGATCCTCACTTATAGCCTGCTTTGGCAGTGTCACTTTTTGCACACTCGCTCTGTCTTCCTGAGACTCCTTCAGTAAGCCATGCTTTACTTCTCTCTTCTCCATTTTTATTTGGTGTCATGGGTAGGAACCTCCAAATGTAACTGTGGAAGCTAAGTTTGGCCTGCTTTGTTCTTCAGTCTCTGCACCATGGCAGAACTGCTGTCCTTGCTATTTCATCTCACCCAGGGCCCCTTCCCAGGCAGCCAGCGGCCTGGGTTTGAATGCTAGCGGGGACAGCCTGCCACGATCTTTTCTATTTACCCCTGTCCCGTTCAGCAATCAACTAAGATAAGGGGTTTTGATTCCTAGTGATAACAGCCCTGAAGAAAATTAAATCTGAATTAATTTTACATGACCGTCCTGATCTACTTTCTGCTGTCCTTACCTTTTTGAATGTAGTGGGGGGACAGGTTATGATAATTAAAGAGAATAAACATTTTGCACATACATGTATTGTACAACAGTAAGATCCTCTGTTATAACCAGCTGTCCTTGTTCACAGTCTCCATTTCTTCCCATTCTGTAGCCCCAGGCTCCACCAGCTGTTTCTCGGTGACATTTCCTAGCTTCCCTCTACCATCATCTACTGACGGTTTTCATTGCGCCTTTCCTACCTTCCCTTCATAACTGATCAAGTGAATACTTGATTATTATTTTTTCCTTACTGTGCATTATCTTTTTTGTTCAGTTCTAATTAATGAAAATAAAAGTTTCTAAATTTACATTTTTATAGGGTATTGTAAATAAAAACAAATTGTATACTTGATGAAAATGCGTGTCTGCCTTTCTACTTTCTTATTACTTTTGAACATGATTTTTAATGTGTTTTTAGCACATTTACATAGACTGGCAAACCTCTTGATGTTGGAGATGAGTAGGGGTATCATTACATAATGTTTTTGCCTTTTTTATTTTGTTGTGAGGAAGATAGATAAATATATTATTTGTATAGGGTAACTTTCCCATAAAAACCTATGGTGCCGGCTCAGAGTTTGGTGGCAGATATGCCTCTCTGAGCACGCCGGCGAAATAAAGCTGACTCTCCAAAAAAAAAAAAACCTATGGTGCCTTCAGTCCTACTCTCCCTCATTTTAACTACAAAACAGAATTATTAATATAAATTGTGGCAGGTATACTGTAGTTCATCCTTCCCTGTCCTGTTTCTCTGTAGGCAGCGGTGAATCTGTCCTCTGACTTCTAAGACACTCAAGTAGCCCAGTTTGGCACCTAGCTGCCCTCATGGTTAGTATTTCCTTAGCTCTGACTATGTACTGTCTCAAAATTCATCTCTTTAAAGGAGATGGGAAAATAAACTTACTATAATAATTATTTCAGACTTGAGTATCATTTTTACTCTAAACTACTCAAGATAAAACATTCAGCAAACAGAGAAAGGCAGAAAACAGTTTTAAATCTTAATGAGAGGAAGGGAGATAATTCAACATTATTGGGTGCCCACTTACATAAAGCTTATTTTTTTTCATGATGAGGGTCATGCTCCTTGAAGTTAAATAGCTTGCCCGAGGTGACACAGCTAATGGGCAGTAGAGCAGAGAATTCATGCAGGATATTATTGCTGTGAGGGATAAAATTACCTTCTGGTAAAAGATCCCACCTCTTAACATGAAAGAACACAGGTGTCATTAAATAGCCCTGCTTTGTTAGGGTGGACTGGCCCGGGGATGCCCTTACATTCCTCAAAAGAAATTTAAGTATTATATGTTTTGTAAGAATAAGGCTAAGAAGTGCATCTACTTTTATGAATATAACATAGCTTATATTACTAGTAATAATACCAGCTGATTTTTGAGTATAGAGTATGTACCTGATACTGTTCTAGATGCTTTAAAAGTTATTTTTAAGCCTCAAAGTACCCAATGAGGGCAATATTAACTTCCCGGTTAATGTACATCAACAATAATCAAAGTAGGTGATGTGCTAAAATACTTTACAGTATGGCACCGAGTTAAAAACTGATGTTAATGTATGTGATCTTATGTAAGACCCTGATGAATAATAGGTAATAAACCCTAATGGGTAACAGGTAACAGACTTGTGAATAATAGTGCACAAAAGAAAATGTAAGTGAATAATATTAAGAAGTTAACCACCCATGGTAATCAGAGAAATAAAAAAAAAATGTTTTTAACCTACTAAATTAATAAAAAGTTTAAAAATAATGCTAGTGAGGATTTGAAGCTGCCACTCACACTGGTAGGGGTAAATTTACATTTCTGGAAAGTACTTTGACAATGTGAAGAACTTCAAAAGTATTTATAGCCTTTGACCAATTTGCTTTTAGAAAGGAAAGATTACAAAGTGATATTTATCATAGCTCTATTTATAATAGAAGAATTAGAAATAGCCTAAATGTTCAACAGTATAATAATGGTTAAGTAAACAATATTCATGTGTCATGGACAATGAGAAATGCAGAATATTTAATCATAGAAAATGTTTATGATACAGTGAAAAAGTATATAGTATATATGATTCTAATCCAATTTTTTAAAGAAAAGTGTACATGATGAAAAAAAGAATATTGGAAAGATATGTTCCCAAAAGTTATTGGTGTCTCTGGATAGTAGGATTATGGAGAACTTTTTCTTTCACTTTTCACTAATTTCCAAATTTTCTGTAGAGAAAATGTATTGCTTATGTTCTTAGAAAATATTTTTTTTTTTTATTTCGGCATACTATGGGGGTACAGATTTTAAGGTTTCAAGAAATGCCCATTTCTCCCCCACCCCCCAAAAGTCTGAGTCTCCATCATGACCATCCCCTAGATGGTGTGCATCTCACTCATTATGTATGTATATACCCACCCCCTTCCCCCCTCCCACCTGCCCAATACCCTATTACTGTAGTACCTATGTGTCCACTTAGGTGCTACTCAGTTAATACCAGTTTGCTGGAGAATATATCTGGTGCTTGTTTTTCCATTCTTGGGATACTTCACTTAGTAGTATGGGTTCCAGCTCTAACCAGGAAAATATAAGATGTGCTATATCACCATTGTTTCTTAGAGAAAATATTTTTAATGAAAAATTGGTTTTGAAGAATTTAGCTCCATGGGGAAATACTAATATAATGTTTAGTAAAAATAGGTTCTGTATCTGTACATGACAATCTTTGTGGAGAAAAAAATATATGGGAAAAGAGAGTGCAATCAAGGATGACCAAATAGTGGTTGCCTTTAAGGAGAAATTTGTGGAGGATTTTGTGTGTAGGTGATTGTTCCTGTGTTTTCATGTTTTCCAAATTTGTCTTCAATGAGCATGTATTTTATTATAACCATAAAAGGGTTATTATCTAAAACCTGCTAAAATTAGTAGGTGTCTATTTCTGGGTCTAACAAGGCAAAAGTGTTTAATCTAGTGCTTGACTTCAGAGCCATTGCATTTGACTGTATAGCAAATTAATGTGCTAGGAGTCTAGAAAGTCATCAGAAAACAAGGCAATTATCCTGAGAGGTGTGGTCAGTTATTTTATTATGAACCTTTAAGATGATATACCAGTTGAGGGATCAAAGAACCATTTGAATAAATCCAAGCTGTATCACCCATATTTACACTAAATTACATTTTTTTCAAATTAGTTGTTAAATCACTAAGGTTGTCCTATTAAACATTAGGAAGACCAAGACATAACTTTCTGAATCTGATGGTCATCTACTTTTGGGGGTAATGAGTCCATCGTGTGAGAAGCAGAAGTGGGGAGATTGAAGGGGTCTTATTCTTTTCCTCTTCTCCCAACTGTGCTTAAATACATTAATATTGTGATCCCTAAGAAATTAGTATGTGGGCCGGGCGCGGTGGCTCACACCTGTAATCCTAGCATTCTGGGAGGCCAAGGCGGGCAGATTGCTCAAGGTCAGGAATTCAAAACCAGCCTGAGCAAGAGCGAGACCCTGTCTCTACTATAAATAGAAAGAAATTAATTGGCCAACTAATATATATTGAACAAATTAGCCGGGCATGGTGGTGCGTGCCTGTAGTCCCAGCTACTTGGGAGGCTGAGGCAGAAGGATTGCTTGAGCCCAGGAGTTTGAGGTTGCTGTGAGCTAGGCTGACACCATGGCACTCACTCTAGCCTGGACAACAAAGTGAGATTCTGTCTCAAAAAAAAAAAAAAAAGAAAAAGAAATTAGTATGTGGGTTTTTAGGAAGCAAATCTTTAATCTGATTCACTGTCTTGTAATTACCTAATAGCATTGTTTTGATGTCCTTCCTTCCTGCACCAGAGTTGTCTTGTGAATAGACTGCAGGTCTCATGACAGCCTCCGCTTTGCTTCTTATTTTTGCAAATGTTGCATGTAAGGCTGTTCTGAGGAGCTTGTTTGTTATTCAGCGTGACTCTCCAAGATTCCAGTTTAGACAAGTTCATTCTCCAAAGCAATGAAATCAGACTTGAGATCTGAGAAATATCTAGATGGGCGGTTAAGTAATCAGTAATGTGTATACTTGTGAATATACCATATCTTAAATTGGTTAGATTGTACCAATCTAAAGAATGAGAAAAAAACTACATATAAGTAACAGAGAAGATATCTGAAATTCCACCCCCTAGAAAAACCACTATTAAGAGTTTATTGCCCTACAAGTGATTTCTCCATACATATGCATACATAGATTTATAGTTATTTTTACCTTTTTTTCTCTTAATACCTCATGAACATGCTTCTATGTCAGTGTATAGAGAGCTACACTGGGGTTTTTTTGTTTTTTGAGACAGAGTCTCGCTCTGTTGCCCGGGCTAGAGTGCCATGGCATCAGCCTAGCTCACAGCAACCTCAAACTCCTGGGCTTAAGGGATCCTCCTGCCTCAGCCTCCCTGGTAACTGGGACTACAGGTATACTACATGGTAGCCACCATGCCCGGCTAATTTTTTCTATATATATTTTTAGTTGTCCTGATAATTTCTTTCAATTTTTAGTAGAGATGGGGTCTCACTCTTGCTCAGGCTGGTCTCAAACTTCTGACCTCAAGCGAGCCTCCCACCTTGGCCTCCCAGAATGCTAGGATTACAGGTGTGAGCCACCACGCCCAGCCTACACTGTTTTTTTTGATGGTCAGGTGGTATTCCACTGTGTTTCATTGTGCCGTCATTTATCTAATGGCTCCCTAGTTAATAGGATTCAATCTTCAATTACTTTTTGTCAGTCACAGTTCTTCATCCAACAGTGAACAAAAGGTAAATCCACAATATCACTTTAGATTTCTATGGCTATTTTATAGTGTACAAAAAACCTACATTCAGGCCGGGCATGGTGTCTTACACCTGTACTCCTAGCACTCTGGGAGGCTGAGACAGGAGGATTGCTCAAGGTCAGGAGTTCAAAACCAGCCTGAGCAAGAGCAAGACCCCATCTCTACCAAAAATATAAATTAATTGGCCAACTAAAAATATATAGAAAAAATTAGCCAGGCATGGTGGTGCATGCCTGTAGTCCCAGCTACTTGGGAGGCTGAGGCAGAAGGATTGCTTGAGCCCAGGAGTTTGAGGTTGCTGTGAGCTAGGCTGATGCCACAGCACTCTAGCCTGGGCAATAGAGTGAGTTTCTGTCTCAAAAAAAAAAAAAAGAAAAGAAACCATACATTCATTTTCTAAAACAGCCATCTCTATGACCTTTTGAAATAGGATGGGCAACTATAGTATAGTACCAAAACTAGATCAGCAAGACCTTCCATCTGGTAACGACTAAAACTGGGATTTAAACTTTAAGTTTAGTCTAGTGTCCTGACTGCAAGAAAGCTACTATTCCTGGACACATGCTTCACAGAAGAGCAGCTGAAAAGCTGCAAGACTTTATAATGTTGCATCTGCAATCTCTTCTGATTGGATTTTAATGCCTTCACTTTCAGTAGGCAAATTAAGCAGTCGCCTCTCAGTAATATCAAAGCAGGCAATTCACCCCTGTGAGGGGTCGAGTCATGGTATTGCACACCTGCAAGGCCCTGCACCCCCAGTGAAGCCAGAAGCAACATCCGGCTTCTAGAAACTGTTGCTTGCTTGCCATGGAAACTGTTGGTTGCTTGCTTGTTTGCGCCAACTTTGCATTGTTCAAACCCCTGTATAGTGGGGCTGCCAGCCAACCAATCATGTTAAAGGTCAATGCATGATCCACGCGTGATCAGCCAATGCATAGCGTATGCACCATAGGGATAAAAGACACGCTGCAACCCCGGTCGGGGTCCTTGCCTGCGAGAGTGGCCACTGCGTTGGTGCTCAAGGCTTGGACCCTGGATAGCCAGAAAATAAACTCCTCTTGTGTGTTTGTGAAAAAAAAAAAAAAAAAAAGCAGGCAATTCAGGTCATAATTATCAGGACCAATTGCCATATATAAGGACCAGAGTCACAGGGATGCAACTGTCAATCATCTGTATGATCCTTCTGGTTTAAATATTATAAAGAGAAAAAAACTTGCTTCCACTCTTTCTCCTTTCCAATATTTTGAAATGCATTTTTCTACATTAGATATATTCAATCATAGGTGATTAGTGTGTTCATTAATTCACTGCATTAATATGTGAGCTTCACAAATGCAGACATAGTCTGTGTTGTTCACAGCTGACCCAAAACCCAACACAAGGTCAACACCTAGCAGGCATCCAACAGACTATGTATGAATATGCAAAAGACATCACTGATCATGAAATAGTTAAACTATTAAGAGAGCTTAAAGGGGTTATTCAGAGAACGGACCTTGATGTAATAAATTCATTTATGTGTGCAAGGCCCATTTCAAAATACACTGTTACTCATTTTATCACAGCAACTTCTAGGTTAGGAACAATTTGATAACATAACTCAGGCAAGCACTTGCGTGTCCCACATTACTCCAGGTACAGCGGTGAGTAAAACAAAACAGCCCCTATTCTGGTGTCGCCCATGATCTGAGGGGAATACTTAACAGTGATAAGTACTAAGGAGAGAAAGTGAATCCATAGTGGGTGAGGGGGAATTGTACTGTAGTCAGGCCTCGATGAGCAAGGGACATTTAAACAAATGTGAATAATGAGAAGAGGACAGCCGTGCAAAGTTTGGAAGAGCATCCCAAGCAAAATGAAAAAGGTGACCATGTCTGTGACATGAGAATGAGTTTGGGGAATTCAAGGAACCACAGAAAGTTAGTGTTGCTGGAGTAAAGGGTGTGGGACAGAGAGTGACCACACAGGGCCTTGAAGGGATTTATTTTCTCATTGAAGTGAAAAGCCTTTGCAGAATTTTTATGTAAAAAAATACAAAACAAAACATCATCTGATTTATGCTTTTAAAAATCCGTCTGCTGTATGGAGATGGAAATAGACAACAGGAGGGAGCACTTTTCAGAGAGCTGCATACTATTAATATTATCCCTGTTCTACATGATGAGGAGACTGGGCCTTTATTTATTTATTTATTTATATTTTTTTGTTCCCACCCAGCACTGTAAATAGACTGGGCCTTTAAAAGGCAAAGTCACTTTGGGAATATTTTCTTCCAAATACATTTAGAATAGCATTTACTTTTGGAAGTGTTTAGGCAAGTGGGATTGGGATAAGGACATAGGAAACTGGTCATTTTGAATTTCTTATGTTGAGTGGTGGATTTACTAGTATTAGTTTTACGATCATGCTTCATAACTTTTATATAGCATATATATTTTGTATATATTAAGGACTGAATTGTGTCCCCCTGAAAACTCATGTTAAAGTTCTAACCCCTAGTACCTTAAAATGTGACTGTATTTGAAGACAGGTTCTTCAGTGGTAATTTAGTGAAAACAAGGTAATTAGGGTGGGCCCAAATCCATTATGACTGGTGTCTATAAAAAGGAGATGATGACACAGGAAGACAGCCATCTAAAAACCAAGGAGGGAGAGCTCAGAAGAAATCAACCCTGCTAACACCTTGATCTTGGACTTCCAGCCTTCAAAATTGTGAAAATTTCTGTTGTTTAAGCTACCCAGGTGGTAGCACTTTGTTATAGTAGCCCTAGCAAACTAATAAACATAGGTGTCAAATATTTCATCATTAAATTTTTTAAATTGTTTTTAAAAATCCATGAGATAGAAGAATATATACCAAACAGTTAACAATGGTCATTTCTGGAAGCTGTGATGCTAGGGAATTTTCATTTTGTAAATTTATGTTTCTGAGCCCTTTTAAATCCTTTATGATAAATATATAATAGGTTTATATCTGAAGGAAGGAAGAAAAGAAAGAGAATGTGGACGAGACTTGTCCAAGATCACAGTGAATGAGCAGTGGTAGACAAGGAAAACCCGAATTACAGTTGTAGTCATTTTTCTACCACTTCTCCACCAATAGAGAAGTAAGAAGGCATGTGTGGGTCTTCCAAAAATGTTCCTTAAAAGAGAAGAACTACCCTTTTGTCCTCCCTTCCCTCTTTTTTTTTTTTTTTTGAAACAGAGTCTCACTTTGTTGCCCAGGCTAGAGTGAGTGCCATGGCATTCTTTCTATTTATAGTAGAGACGGGTCTCGCTCTTGCTCAGGCTGGTTTTGAACTCCTGACCTTGAGCAATCCACCAACTTCAGCCTCCCAGAGTGCTAGGATTACAGGCGTGAGCCACCACGCCCGGCGTCCCTTCCCTCTTGCCTCCTAGAATGCAGTTGTAATGACTAGAGCTACCTTGGGTCAAAAGGTAATAACAGAAACAACATACAGTGGAGGAGAAAGAAGTCTGTGTCTCTGAAAGACTTCAGTGAGTCACCTTACCAACCCTGAGCTGAGCTACCCACCTCTGTATTTCTTTTACATGTGAAAATAAACTCTTATGTGCTTAAACTAATGTAAATTGAGTCTCCGTTTCTTGCAAATAAACTCAATCCTAATTATTACAAAGGACTTTATCAGTCATTTGGTACAGGCTGAACATCCCTAACCTAAAAATCTTAAATCCATTGTGCTCCAAAATCTGAAATATTTTGAGCACTACGACATGGCACTCAAAGGAAATGCTCATTGGAGCATCTTGGCTTCGGGCTTTACTGATTGGGAATGCTGAACTGGTAAGTACTGTATACGTAATGCAGATCTACCAAAATACAAATAAGTCCAAAATCCAAAACACTTCTGGTTCCAAGCATTTTGTATAAGGGATATTCAACCGGTATTACATTAAGTGCAAGTGGGGAAAAATTTTTTTGAATATTTTTTAAATTATTACAAATTTCAGGGAATCTTTGCCCACAGACTCCATTTTTTCTGAGTGCATGATTACCTGTTGTGAAACAGAAGGGTTATGTAGCTTCAAAAGGATGTCAAAGTGTTCGGGTAGTTCTGAGGGATAACAGGAGCAGAGGCAGGTTAATGATACTTCTTAAAAATACAAGAGTTCCCCCATCAAGATTAAATCAAATGTTACTTCATTGTATTGATGACATCTTCACAACTGATTTATTTGAATTGTTTCTGTTCTTTAAAAAAAAAGATTCCAAAGCACGTGTAATATGAGAGTCGGTAGGCCTGTTCATATCTGTGTTCAAATGTCAGCTTTGCCTTTACAGGTTACTTTACTTGTTTGAGTCTGTTTCTCCCTCTGTAACAGGTGGTAGAAAAACTGTTAAATAAACTGACCAAATAAATAAATAAATGAGATTGGCTGGGCCTGGTGGCTCATGACTGCAATCCCAGCACTTTGGGAGGCTGAATCGGAAGGATCACTTGAACCCAAGAGTTCAAGACCAGGCTGGGCAACAGCAAAATCCTATCTCTAAAAAAAAAAAAAAAAAAAATTTGTTTTTTAACTTTCAAAAAATATATTTGTGAATGTGCTTAACACTTAATAAAAAACTAGTATCTCTTCACTGGATTAATCCATTTCTACTTCATATAAAGTCCCAATATTTCCCAGCTTTTCTATGGCATGTCTAATACCCTCAAGGAAGACATGCAGGGCCTCCTTGGGTTAGTTATGTTGTGCTGCAAAGATAGTCTTGCATAAATAATAATTGCAGTTAGTATTACAATTTTCATTTAATCCTTCCCCAAAATCTTGATAAATAGATGCTATTAGTGTGTTCATAAGGAAACTGGTGAGAGGTTAAGTAAGCAGGCCAAGATTGCATTTACTTAGCAAAAACAAGATTTGAAGCCAGATGGTCAAGACTCCGATAATATGATTACTTACTACACTATAATGCATAAATAAGCCAGTAGTTCCTCCTGGTAGGGAGTTAGAGAAGTGATTTTCCCATTCAGTATGTAGCTTCCCTTTTAAAATTTACAATTATTCTCTATTTGATTATAAAATCAATACATAGAATGTGGTTCTTGCTCTCTAAGAGTGACCATTCTAATAACCCAAAATTAGAGGGTTGAATTACCTCTCCTGAGACTCTGTCAAAGAACTTGTTCTGATATACTGGCAGTTCCCATCTCACTTTTGTGTCTTCCTAGTTTCAGTGAATTTCATCATCCTGTTGCACAAACAACAGGAACAAAAGAGGAAAATCACAGAGCTAGGATGTAGCCCTTGCTCCAAGAAAAGTTAAGACAGCAAGCAAGGGAAACTAGGCAGACTACTCCTTGATAAGCACAGAGATAGAATTGATTCCTTGAGCTCTTTTTCACTCTTTAACACAGTATCTGGAATTAGTAGGCTCCTTGTTTTTGTTTTTTTGTGTGTTTTTTGAGACAGTCTCACTTGCCTGGGCTAGAGTGCTGTGGCGTCAGCCTAGCTCACAGCAACCTCAAACTCCTGGGCTCAAGCAATCCTCCTGCCTCAGCCTCCTAAGTAGCTGGGACTACAGGCATGCGCCACCATACCCGGCTAATTATTTCTATATATTTTTAGTTGTACAACTAATTTCTTTCTATTTTTAGTAGAGATGAGGTCTCCCTCTTGCTCAGGCTGGTCTCAAACTCCTGAGCTCAAGCAGTCCTCTAGCCTAGGCCTCCCAGAGTGCTAGGATTACAGGTGTGAGCCACCGCACCGGCCTGGAATTAGCAGGCTTTAAGATTTGTTTAGGGAAAGCATGAATGAGTGACATTAACCTCAATGCCCCTCTGACAAACATAATATCAGGCTTACCACCAAGGACAGTATCGACCAGGTGTTCAGTCTACTGCTGTTTTTATGTAGGTTAAGGGAACCATGTAATATAAGTCTTGGCCTATGAGTAAACAAATGGTTTAGTGTTGTAGTGGATACTCCAGTGCCACCAAGATTCCCTCTTTAGGACCAAGTACTCATACCCTGAGCTGCTGAAAGTATTGCTAGCTGCTGACTCACAGCTGAGCCTCTCTCCCTTTGGTATTTTCCTCTCCCCAAAGGAAATGCCTTGGGTTTTACCCTCTCCTTGGACACAGTCTGCATGCAATGACTGCTCAGTGCTGCAGATAAGTGCCCAGCCATCTCTCGAGGCCGGGCACCTGGGACAGGCCAACTCAACTTCAGATCTCCCCATACCTGAGGTCTCTGTTGCAAGCGCATCTCAGTTTAACTTTCCGCTGGATGCATACTGTTTCTTTCATTCCCTCACAAGTGTTATTCCTGAGAGCACTCCCCAGGAAACTTCTGGGGGAATCTGACCAAAGACAAACTCAAATTTCTTGTTCAGTTGAGAGACTCCTGCTGTCCCTCAAAACTACAAAGTTAGGATAAAACTGGAGAGCCCAATGCCTGCATTGCATTACACTGATAATACCTGCACTATTAACAAATCATCCCTTGGCAAAATTTGGGTGATACGGCCAGTGCCAATTTGGAGAATACGAAAAAAAAGTTTGAAAGTTCACCCAGGTGAGCTGAAAACCTACATCCACATAAAAATCCCACACATGGATGTTTAGAACAGCTTTAGTTATAACTGCAAAAACTTGGAAGCAACTAAGATGTCCTTTGGCAAGTGAATGGATATACTGTGGTACATGCATATAATGGAATATTATTCAGTGCTGAAAAGAAATGAGCTATCAAGCCATGAAAAGACACGAAGGAAACTTACATACTAAGTGAAAGAAGCCAATTTGAAAAGGCTTCTTTTCAAATTATAGTCAGTCCTCTATATCTGAGAGCACTGAATCCACGGATTCAAAGCAAACCAGGGATCAAAAAAAAAAAAAAGATATTTGCATTGGTACTAAACATGTACAGACTTTTTTTCTTGACATTTCCTAAACAATTCAGTATAACAACTATTTATATGGCATTTGCATTGTATTAAATATTAGGATTTTGGTGAGCTTTTTGTTGGATTTTTTTGTGTTTGGTTGGTTGTTTTTTAGCTATTTGAGACAGTTTCACTCCGTTGACCAGCTTAGAGTGCAGTGGCATGATCATAGCTCACTGCAGCCTCACCTCCTGTGCTCAAGAGATCCTCCTGCCTCAGCCTCTGAGTAGCTGGGACTACAGGCATAAGCCACTATGCCCAGCTAATTTTTCTATTTTTAATAGAGACGGAGTCTTTCTCTTGCTCAGGCTAGTCCCAAACTCCTGGGCTCAAGCAATCCTCCCAATCTGACCTCCCAAAGTACTAGGATTATACGTATGTGCCACCACACCCAACTAATTTTTGTATCTTTTGTAGAGATAGGGTCTTGCTATGTTGCTCAGGCTGGAGTATATGATATTATAAGTAATCAAGAGATTATCTAAAGTATACAGGAAGGTGTGTGTAGGTTATATGCAAACATGACACCATTTTAGTTATTTTATTTTATTTAGAGAAAGGGTCTTGCTCTGTTATGCAGGCTGGAGTGCAGCCTGCATATTAATCATATTAATAACTCATTGTAACCTTGAACTCCTGGGCACAAGTGATGCCACCTCAGCCTCCGGAGTACCTGGGATTATAGGCATGAGCCATGACACCTGGCACTACACCATTTTATATAGTGGACTAGAGCATCCATGGATTTTGTTTTTTGCAGGGGGTCCTGGAACGAAGTCCCTATAGTTACTGAGAGATGACTGTGTATGATTCAAACTGTATGTCATTCTGGAAAAGCAAAAACTATGGAGACAGTCACAAGATCAGTGGTTGCCAGGAGTTAAAGGAGAAGGAAGGATGAATTGGTGGAACAGAGAGGTTCTTTAGAGCAATAGAACTAATCTGTGTATTATAATGATGGATACATGTCATTCATTAAAACCCATAGAATGTACATACAACACCAAGTGAATTCCAATGTAAACTATGAACTCTACGTGGATGATGATGTGTCAGTGTCACTTCATCAATTGTATCAAATGTACAATTGATACATTTGGATGTTGACAGTGAGGGAGGCTGTGCATGTGTGGGGGCAGGGCGTATGTGGGAACTGTCTGTAACTTCAGCTCAATTTTGCTGTAAATCTAAGACATCTCTTAAAAATAGCATCTATGTAAAAAAAAAAGTATGAAGCAACTATGTCCAAAGCATTGGAATTTGACAGATAAACCAGTCTGGACCTCATAAATGGGATAGGAAAAGAGGGTTAGGACTTGGTAGGAAAGGGCTTTGGATGGCAAAGTGAGTCACTGATGATTGCTAAGCAGGGAACACAGGTAAAGTAGAGGCTGTTTTAAGAAGATCCTTCTGGCAGCTGTCCCGTGAGGAGGATTCTGGAAGATAGACTGGAGACAAAAAGACTAGTTCAGGCGTCCTCAAACTACGATCCGCGGGCCACATGCGGGTATTTTTGCCCGTTTGTCTTACTTCAAAATAAGATATAAGCAGTGTGTATAGGGATTTGTTCATAGTTTTTTTTAAACTATAGTCCTGCCCTCCAACAGTCTGAGGGACAGTGAACTGGCTCCCTGTTTAAAAAGTTTGAGGACACCTGAACTAGTTTAAAAGCAGGAAGAAAACATAAATGTCTAGTAAAGAAAGGGGTGCATAAATGATCATCCAGTTTTTGGTTACTTACTGGACATAGGGATGAGAACGATGACTCCTTGAGAAAAATTAAACACCAGGTTTTAAAAGTTGTAATTATTTTACACATTAAGCATTGACTGAATCACCATCCATCATGTGTCCAATATTATCAATTCTATCTCTAAATATATCTGGTATTTGTCCCCTTCTCTCCGTCTCTGTTGCCACCACATTCAATCAAGTCACCGGTATTTCTCTTTTAAAAGGCTGCAGAAGCTTCCTAAACTTTTGTGACTCTACACATCAGCCAGTGATAATTTTAAACAAGAATTGAGGTCATTGCCCTAATCCCTTCAATTTCTTCCTGTTGCACTGAGAATAAAATCCAAACTCCTTACATCATGAGGACTTTTTTTTTTTTTTTTCCCAGCCCGAGTCTTACACTGGAGTGCCATGGCGTCATCAGCTCACTCCAACCTCCAACTCCTGGGCTCAAGGGATCCTTCTGCCTTAGCCTCCAGAGCAGCTGGGACTACCGGCACTAACTTTTCTATTTTTAGTAGAGACAGGATCTTGCTCTTGCTCAGGCTGGTCTCAAACTCCTGAGCTCAAGCGATCCTCCCACCTTGGCCTCCCAGAGTGCTAGAATTAGAGGCGTGACCACTGCATCCTCCATCATGAGGACTTGTAGCCCTTTCAGTTCTACATTCTCCACACCTCATCTCTCCACCTCAGTTACTGCCTCTCTTTCCCTCCTCAGGTCTTCACACAAGAATGATTGTCTTTGTTCTTTACTCCCTCCTCCCCAGCCCCCAGATGGTAACTTAAAGAGTTTATTCCTCTTTGAAACAGGTTACACCAGTTATTCTCTTTCATAGCACCCTGCTTGCCCCTCCATGTCACTGTGGATATGTATATAATTACTGTATGTGTTCTCTCTATAAATGTGTGTATTCATTTATATGCTTCTTATTTAATTCCTGTCTGTTCCCAAGATCCTTTATGTTTCATGAGGGACCAGAGCCTATTTGTACATTCATTACTGTGCCCCCAACACTTAGCTTAGGCCTGGAGATGTATAATAGATAAATATTTGTTGTTAACTAGGTGAATATGCTAGACTGTGTGCTAACTGTCAAGAGGGAACCAAAGATGAAACAGATACAGATCACGCATTGAAGGGATTCACCCTCTATTGGGAAAATATGACTAAAATATAAATAATCGTGAGGTAAGACAATCAACATCACAGGAAACTCTACAATTCCTGAGGAAGGGGCATTACTTCTAGCCAGGGAAATCAGGAAATTCTGTGGAGGGACAGTATTACACCAGGCATTGCAAGGAAGGAAAGCATACACAAAGGCACCAACCTAAGAAAGTGTAGGGCAAAAGTGGAGAAAGATGTGTGGATCAATTTAACGGGCACATGGAGTATATCAAGACAAAATAAGGCTGGAAAGGAGAGGTGACACCAAATTGTCAAGGGCCTCATTTGCCAGGCTAAGGCTGCTGGGTTGTATTTTGGAGGCAGTGTTGGGCAACCACAATAATTCAACCTAGCCTTTCAATATCCTTTAAAATTTTTTTTTCAAATATACCATGAAAGTATTAGGTCATTACATATGAAATGTCCAATTTTGAATCAAAGGTTTAGTTTATTATATGTCAAACAAGAAGCAGTACAATTAATCAAGGTATGCACCTAAACTACTTACACAGTTTAATTTCACCATCTTGATGGTAGCTTGTTTATGCCAGCAGCGAAGAAGCCTGCAGAGTGAGTGGCAATGATGTGGCATTTTCCACCGCTTGTTGAGGATTAAATATTTTTCCTTGCAAGAAGTAGTCCAAAGCCTGGAAGAAGTGGTAACCAATTGGCGCAAGGTCTGGTGAATACAGTGGATGACAGAGAGTTTCCAAGTCAAGCCTCTGTAGTTTGAGCAGCATTGTTTGTGTGACATGTGGTTGAGTGTTGTCTTGCAAGAGGATTGGACTGTCTCTATTGACCAATCTTGGCTACTTTTGTCAAGCATCCTCATGATGTCATCCAATTAGTTGCAATAGACATCTTCTTTTCAGTTGACCTGGTTTCATGAAGTTGTAGTGGATAATGCCAGCGCTGGACCACCATTAGCTTTTTTTGATGAATATTCAGTTTTGGACTATGTTTCAGCACTTCATTTTTATCCGCCCATTGTGCCAAATGCTTGCAATTGTCAAAAAGAATCCATTTTTCATCACACATAGCAATACAGTATAGAAATAGTTTGCCTTTATGTCATGACAGCAAAGAAAGGCAAGCTTCGAGATGATTTCCCTTCTGACACTCATCTAATTCATGCGGTACCCATCTATCCAGCTTCTTTACCTTGCTGATTTGTTTCAAGTGGTCCAATATTATTGGAATAGTATTGTCAAACCTTGCTGCTAATTCACACTTAGGTTGAGATAGATTCGCTTCCACTGCGGCTTTCAGCTCATCATTATCCACTTTGGTTTCATGTCACCCACGTGGCTTATTAGTCAAGATTAAAATCACCAGAAAGGAACTTCTCAAATCATTGACGTACTGTCAATACTTCAGAGTTCATTAGTTACCTCCTTCCCTAACACTACATTCATTTTTCAAGCTGTCTGTGTAGCACTGGTTCCAAGATGGAACTCATATTTGAAAATAACACGAAGTTTTGACTTATCCACGGTTTCACAAAAATTTCTCTAAAAAAAAATTTGAAGGATAATCATAAGCCAAGCCATGTGTTTGAAAGAATGAGGATGTACCTTCACAATAAAAATAAAACAAGAAGTGTCAAAGCGACATGCCAGAGATATCAACTGTCAAGCTTAGTACTTAAGGACATCAGACATTCCATACTTAATAACCTACCTAGAAATAATAGTACAATGAGGACCCATATACTTACCACCTGGATTTAACAATTAACATTTTGCCACATTTGCTTGATAGGTAGGTAGGTAGATAGATAGGGGTGTGTGTGTGTGTGTGCATGCGCACATGAGCATTTCAAAATATATATTACTTTTTCTTTCCTGACTTTTTCCTTTCATTGTCTTTCCTTCTTTTTTGCTGAATCATTTCCAAGGGAATTACAGACATCACAACTCTTCACTTCTAAATACTTCAGCACATTTTTCCAAATTTTAAAGGTGTTTTCTTTCATATCCAGCACACCATTATTATAATGAACAAATCTAATAACTGCCTAACAACATCTAATACCATTTCATTTTCAAATTTCTCCAATTGTCCCCCAAATGTCTAAAAGTCTTGTTTTTTTTCAGAACCAGAATCCAATCAAGTATTTGGTTGTGTTTTTTTAAGTTTTTAAAATTTAGAACAATTACCCCCAATCCTTTTTTATGACATTGATTTTTCTCATTCCTTGTGTTTATTTTCCATAATGCAGTTGTCTTATAGAATGTTTCACGTTCTTGATTTATCTGATTTTCTCCTTGAGGGTATTGTTGAGCTGGTTCCTCTAGCCCCTGTAAACTGGAAGTTAGATCTAAAGACTTGATTAGATACAGTTTCAACATTTTTGGCAAGAAAACATCACTAAATGATGCTGTATACTTCATGCTGCAGCACACCAGGAACCTCACAAAAATGTTGGTTTGTCCCAGGGTTAGTGATGCTAGGTTGGATAACTGGATTAAGGTGGGGGTAGCCAGATCTCCCTGTTATAAAAGTATGCGTTTCTCCTTTGTGATTGGCAACACAACTCACATTTTTGTAGCTGTTTCCAGTTTATCAAACACATTCAAATGCACTTAATCACAATAGCATCCCTGTAAGGTTATTCCTGTTTAACAGAAGTGAGAACTGGGGCTTGGAGTGCTTAATGACTTTCACGAAGTTATAGAGCCAGGAGGTTGCAAAGGCAGAACTCAAGCATAAATGGATTTAGTTCAGTTAAAAAAAAAAACAAACTCCTAAAAAGCCTACATCTAACTGAAGATTTTTAAAGCGCATTCTTTCTCCAGAATTAAATAAATATTTCTCTCCTTTTGAAACCATTTCCTAAAAAAGAATATTTGTCTTTACTTTCTTGACACTGGGAAGCACAATGCCAAGGAAAGTCAATTTATTTTAGTGTCTAACAGCTATTTCTATTGCCTGTTCAAACTAGCAAAATGTAACAGATGCTGGATTCCCCAAAGTACAGAGCTTTTGGCTACATTTGTAACAATAGTTTACATCTAAATGTTACATTAGTTATTGAATTTGTGATTTTCACAAATGTGCGAACAAAGTAAGTTGATCAAAAATAACAATTTTCTACAAGAAGAGAATTGTAATGTTCCCAATACAAAAAAAATATAATGTCTACACTCTGGGAGGCCGAGGCGGGCGGATTGCTCGAGGTCAGGAGTTCGAAACCAGCCTGAGCGAGACCCGTCTCTACTAAAAATAGAAAAATTAATTGACCAACTAAAAAAATATATATATACAAAAAAAAGAAAATATAATGTTTGAGGTGATAGATACACCAATTACCCTGCTTTGATCACTACACATTGTATACATGTATCAAAATATCACATGTACCCCCCAAAATATGTACAACTATATCAATAAAAAAATACCCCCACCCAAAAAAAAAAAGATTTTTCTGGCTAAAGTTAAGCATACACATGTGCACTTATGATGCTAAACCCAACGGCCTTCAATTCTGGAAGAATCACAAGAAGTCAGGTCCTGGCAAATCTATTTTCTCCTGAAGCCAGGTCAGCAACTTGTGGGACAGAATTAATAGAAACATATGACCACCTAGAATAAAAAGATAAGGGGTGCGCTGCCATAATGAACAAACCAGGTATGGGAATTAGGGATCCAGCAGGGGGGCTGAGGAAGCTATTTCTGGGCTCCCCATGAATCTGGGCCTTCAGCTCCGAGTATATAAGGGGGCCCTAAAAGGGGGATTCTGGCGCCGGCTGATTGCCAAGTCACTCTGACGGCCAGGTCCTTCTTAACAAGAAACTATCATGGTCATAGTTCAGAATGAGGGAATCCGACATCTCGCCCACATCAAAATACACTTGGAGAGACAGGTATGCTTTTGCCTCCCATCCACTTCCCCAAAGCTGGAAGCGGGTAGACACGTCCCCAAGCGCTCTTCCCGGATTTTATTGGTTGTCCCAGCCTGCCCTCTCTCATTAGGTCTCTTTCATTGGTCAGCATCGCAGCATTCACAGTCAATTCTCAGAACCAACCATCACCAATCATCGCTCCGCCTCTCCGCCGACATAGGAGTGACATAGACGATAACCAATAAAAAATAAGAGTGAATACGAGGGTCCGCTCCTTTTTCCTCAACTCGTTCAGTAAATGGTAGAAAAGGTTGAGTAGCTGATACCAACCACCAATCCGTAAGGGCGGAAGAGGGAGATGCGAAGAGTGATGGGAGGGGGTGACGTGGCAGTGACAGGAGCATAAACTGAAATGAATGGCGGAAACCCTAGCCAATCGGCGATCCAATTGGCCGGGCACCCTGAATTCTTCCGTCCTCCCAGAGCGCTAGAAACTTCAGAAAAGCACCAATGAGCTTCTACATGCATCTGATTGGCCTTCACTCAAACCAATCAACGGCGGGTCTGGCGGACGCGTCCCACCCCGGGCTCTCACTGGGCGGTGTAGAATGACAGGTCTGAGAGAAATGCCTATGTCTGTGGGGTCTTCCTCAAGTGACACTCAGCGGCACCAATCGACGTCCTCCTTCCCGGCGGCCGAGCCCTCCTTCTCGCGGCGGGCCTGGCGGGGCGGGGACGCTCCGCGGCGGCGGCTGATGCGCTAGCCGTGTGGGGCGCTCCGGGCGGCGACGGCGGCTTTCGTAGGCGGTTCCGGTCCTGTATCTCCGGGCGGCGGCGGCTCATGGCGGCGACGGAGCTGAGAGGAGTGGTGGGGCCGGGCCCGGCAGCCATTGCAGCTCCTGGCGGCGGCGGCGCCGGTCCCCCCGTGGTGGGAGGAGGCGGCGGCCGCGGAGATGCGGGGCCGGGCTCTGTGGCTGCGTCAGGGACTGTGGCCGCGGCAGCGGCGGGCGGCCCGGGCCCCGGGACCGGGGGAGTGGCGGCGGGGGGCTCAGGCGGCTCAGGCGCTGGGGGCTCGGGCTCGGCTCGAGAGGGCTGGCTCTTCAAATGGACCAATTATATCAAAGGCTACCAGCGGCGGTGGTTCGTGCTGAGCAACGGGCTCCTGAGCTACTACAGGTAACTGCTTCCGGGGCGCCGTCACTCACCTTGCCTCCCCCAGAGCAGCCGACAGTCCTGGCGCCCTCACCCTAGCCGGCCGGCGCCTCAGCCAAGGTCGCCCCAGGCCCATTTTCGTCACCTGTGCGGATTGACAGCCCGCGACAGGAGCCCACTGTAACAAAAGTGAAAACCCCAGGACTTACACCTCCCCTCCCCCGGGCTTCCCACCCTTGATACCACATCTTCTCCTCATTCCCTGGCCTTTCCAATCAGCAGTTGTTCGGAGAGCATCTGTTCTTCCATTGTATTTCCACCAGCACATGGGTGCAATTATTTATTCTGCAAGCCAGGCACTGTTGTAGGTGCTAAAGGGGCACATGTAGGAGAGCACATCTGAGCACTGCTCCCAAGGAACTTAAACAGTGCAATTCTCAAGTCTTAGCTGTCTGTGCCCATTCTCCAAAATTCAAGGTTATTCGTAGCTCTTGATGTACCCGTCCTTACTCTCCACATTCAGGCACAAGGACAGCACACACTGGGTAGCTTTGGTATACTGTCCCGTTTTCCTTCTCTTTCCAAGACTTGCATATGCTTTCACCTTTTGGACAGCCCAGAATGAAGATGTGCACTCTAGTGCTGCTTTTATTTTTGCTTGCCCCACCTCCTCCATGGGAATCATTCAATGGGAATAATTGTTTTATCCAACATTTCTGTAATCTTTTGGTTAGTTAGAATTAAGTGTTATTAAAAGAATCATCCATGTTTTTGGTATGATTACTTCTGTTCAACAATGTTTATTTTGGACCGTTTAATGTATATTTATGGTGACACACCCTGGCCATAACATAGCATGCTTTTGGGCTACTCATGTTACTATAGATAGAGGAATGAAGATAGATGATTTAGGGACAGGATGTCAACATTTCCTAAGGGCTAGACAGTGTGGCTAAGATGTTTTACATATACTTTGTTGACTCCCAGCAACCACCCTGGGAGTTAGGAGATATTCCCATTTCATTGATGAGGAAACTGAAACTTAATGTGGGCAACTTTCCCCAGGTTTTGGAGGAGTGAGGATTTGAAACTACTTCCGTTCACACCAACATAACCTAAAACCCAGGTTAGTGTTAGTCAGTCAATTACAGAGATAATTATTTATCAATAGCAAGTTTTATGGATCATGCCTACTATGTGTATTTTATACAAAAAGTATAAAGTCTTTTTTAAGGAAGACTTTTCTTAATAAAATGACATTCCTAATTGAAATCTTTTTCTAAAGACCATCTTGTTTGAGACCTAAAACACCGATGTTGAAAAGCAGCTCACTCTGTATTTCCTTTCCTTTGCTAGTAGTCATTGTGCTACCAAGAGAGTTGAGGTGGACAAGTCTCTTTTCCATTAACTCCATTGTATTGGCTCTTAGAGAATTTTGAGGAGAAACTGAAGGTAGGAGTTGGAGGTTGTTGGTAGGAGTACATTCTTATCTTTCCTCTAACTGTGGAAAATGCCTTAGCTCATCCTCACAGCTTAAGCAACATTAATTGTGAATAGTTGTATATATCATTTGCATTATTGTACTCAGAATTGATTTTAATTATGACCCTTTCTAACATATCCAGGACTATCAGTTTAAAGTTTAGATCACAAATCTAAAATTTTTGTTTGCCCAAGAGTTTTTTTCCCTTACTCAAGTTCATGTTTTCCTGTTGTTATTGACCATCATTCTAATGTTCAGTTGACTTATAGCCTCATTTAAGTCATAAGTCACTATTAGTACTGATACCCCGATTTCAAAAATCATCTAAGGGCCTTCATGCATGGTTATTTTCGCCTCACCCACATTCTTGTAGGATCTACTTTCTGAGCCGTTGATTCTTTGATCAGTACAGATCTTAGACATTAGTAACTTATATGTTGCTGTCTCTTCAAGTATTTGTAACCACTTTTAACCTTTCCCTTACAAGAGCTAGTGGTACCTGTCTGACTACAGATAAAACTCCTTTCAAAACATACCAAACCACATGTTGGGAAATATGCCATAGGCCTGTCCTTGCTAACTAAGATGGTTCCACCCACAAACCAACCAAGCAACAGGATCCAGAGTTATCAATTCTATGCAGTATCCTTAAAATTGCATTGAAATGCTTCCTACCAACTATACTGGCAGTTTATTCTTGCCAGCTGGGTCCTTTTGGTCCTCATCTCCCTCCTGGAATTTTTTTTAGCCAAGTTGTCATTCCTCCTGCTATTCATACCTCTAAAACCTGCAATCTCTTATGTATGCCATTTCCAAAATACTGTTTTCCTTTTAACTGAGATCGTGCACTTCCTGGACCCATCCTCTGATGAACTGTCTTAATAGGCCTAAAAGACTTTGGCAAGTCACTTCCTTCTTTTTACCTATCCTGTGCCTCTTACATACCCAGTTACATAGATGTCCCATTATTTAAAACCTCATGTAGAATCCTAGCTCACCCAGAAACATTGCAACAGGCCACAGAGTTAGTTTTCTGGCTAGCTTCTAGAGATTGAATTGCTATTTTCAGCTGGCCTTTTCAGGGAAGAACTTTCTAGCCATAAAATAACACCTAATACTATAGTGCCTGAAGAACTTATCTTGCACCCTGAGAATCATGTCATTCCCACTTCTGCACTAATCATTTATAATCATAGGTATATCTGCCCAAACCCAAGAGTTCCGAGGTCAAACCTGCCTTCCTCCCAGAGTTCCTTGGTATTTTTTTTTAACTGCTACATACTTTATGTGATTTGAGAAACTTTTAGTTTATGAAGATGACCCAGGCAGAAGAGATTCCCAGGAAGTGGTTTGTGAAAAGTGCCAATAAGGAAGAATGTGGAAGAAGGTCCAAGTAGCACCCTTGGAGTAGAAAGCAAGGGTGAGCTGGCCTGTCAGCTGTGTGTCTGTAATTCAGCCTGCATTATTCATAATGTAACTGAAGCTGGGGGGAGGGAGGTAAGAATAGAAAAGGCAGGGATTCACATTACAGTGTGGCAGGTGCAGAGGATGGAAAGTGGCCCAGTCTATTGAGACCCCCCCTGGCCTTCCCATACTGCTCATTTGTACATTTGGGGAAGAAAAACCAGTCTCATGTGACAAATTGAACAACAGTAAACCTGTCTTTCTAAGGACAGTAGACGGACAGACTTTCTCAAACATACCAAATCTTAGTTTCTGGAGATGGGGTGTGTGCCATTTTTGGCATGCAGGAATTCTGGATGTGCCAGATGTGCTTGGCTGCTTGGCTCCACTGAAAGGGAAATGGCTTTGCTTTGTACTGTGGCAGTTGGCAAAGGACTTTGACCTCTTTATGTTCCAAGTTGAACAGGGAAAACTACAGTCTCCATATGCAGGTTTCTGGGCATAACCAGTGGGTAGCAGGGAAATGACACAGTTTTCACTGCATACTCAATTGTGTGAGAAGCTTGATATTTTATGTGAAGTGTTTTGTAGCTTGTTGTCACCAACTATGCTGTAAAGTTCAAAAGTTAGTCTATTAATAGAGCTGTCAGTCAGTAGAGATGGGGAAAATTTTTACACCCAGTCCTCTGAGAGCAGATCTGCTGAATCTTCCCTAGCTATTAATAGGATGGCTTAGGAGTTCCCACCAAGAGAGGCTGGTGGACGTTAGGAAAGAATATATTCCAGGAGGATTAAAACACCTGGTGATTCCTTTATGATCATTCTTTCTTTAATTTCCCAGAAAGCTAGTTATTCTTACTTCATATCACTTGAGCCCTAGCCAATATTTAATACTCTAAACATTTAAATGTGTCTTTTTACATTCCTGCAATATGATTCTAAGCATGGTGTGACAGTTCATGTTTGGCCCGTTACAGTGAGGGAGATGGTTCAGTATATTAAAAAATGGAGCTAATCTTAGGGAATAAGACTGCTGTAGGAAATTTTGTTGCATGAGGTTATAAAGCTCTATAGTTACAACTTGCTAAATAAAAAGTAATTCCTGACTGCAAAAGGGCTTGAGGGAACTTCTTGAGGTGATGGAAATGTTCTACATGTGGTGGTGGTTACACAATTTTATAAAAAATTCTTTCAACTGCACACTTAAAATTGCTGAATGAGTATTTCATGTAGTTATACCTCAGTCCAACCTATTTTTAAAAAGCAAATGAGAGGAACAGCAAGGGAATAAAATATGACTCAGAAACAACACATACAGGCTTTGAAAGAAAATACCTACTAATTGTTTCTTGAATTTTGGGGAGCCATTTGAGGGACTAGAACTTGCTGATTCCCAAGACTATAATATTTTCAAAGAGCTCAGAGTTAGGAACATAAATGGAGTTAGGAACATAAATGGAATGTGATGAAGGATAAGCCACCCATCAGCTTTCTACTTAGCTTGTCTTTATCTCACTATTGCAGGTCAAAGGCTGAAATGAGACATACCTGCCGTGGTACCATTAACCTCGCCACAGCCAATATCACTGTGGAGGACTCCTGCAACTTCATTATTTCCAATGGAGGTGCTCAGACTTACCATCTGAAGGCTAGCTCGGAAGTGGAGCGACAGCGCTGGGTTACAGCCCTGGAATTGGCTAAGGCCAAGGCTGTGATGATGCTTGCAGAATCAGGTAGGGAATAAAGAACACCAGGCCACCAGGGGACATTTGGCAGTGTCTGATTGTCACAACTGAAGAGGCTTGGGGGGAGATGCTACTGGCATCTAGAGAGTAGAGGCCAGGGATGCTGCTAAACCTCCTACCATGCACCAGACAAATGCACAACAAAGAATTATCTGGCCAAGGAGAAAAACTCTGTCCTGGAGGCACAGCAGTTGTGCTTTTGCCTTTAATGCCAGTTGACTGCCTTAAAATTTTGAACGATAATTATTTTATCGTAGGTCAGTTTTAGGATTATTACAATTTACAAATTGGATCTGGCTGTACTTTTATCTCCTGATGTCTTCTTACTTAACTATTTGTTAGTTAAGTTGAAACAATCCTATATAGACTGCCAGCAACTGTGTATGTGATATTTTCTATGAAAAAAAATTGTCATTTTAGTACATTGGTTACACTAAAAAGAGCAGGCAAGTTATGTTTTTATTTTCCTTCAAAAAAAAATGGTAGGATTTCCCCCTGAGATATTAATAGTTTAATCATATGGAGCTTGTTCACTTAGAGCTGACCAAGATAGTCACCTGCTGACTTTTGTTTGTCATTTATTTTATCCTCTGTCATTTATACTGTATTCAATATCAATTAAGCAGTGAAAGGAAAATTAACCACTTTGTAAATTTTTTAGTAACAGGTTATATTCTGACTTTGGCCCTGCCTCCCTGTCTAGCAGATAGGGCAAGTCTTTTCTTATTTTTTTTGTTTTGATTTTAGTGCTGATGTTAGCTCCCCCAAGGGAAGTGACACTGCTAGAAAAGCATTTTGCAGTTACAGAGTGTTAAGTATAAAACTTACAGTGAGAGGTACAACATAGTTCTCTACTTGACTTATTATTAGAGAGCTATTTAACATAATACCTTGTATTGCTTTCATGGTGGCTCTAGTGTCAAGTGACTTCGTCATGAAGTTCCTGAGCTCCCTTTCAGAAAAGATTAATTAATGGGCCCTTTAGTGTTGTGGACTTGGTCTACAAAGAGCTAGTCTGTGATTCTCAACTCATTTCATATAGGGCCCACTGATCATCCAACAGATGGTGGTGGATTTGCAATAATTATTAGCTTGGACTAGATTGGAACCTTCAAGCTAGAGTTAAAAGGTCAATAATTCGTTCCCAATTTTAAAGTCATTCAGCTTCTCTGTGTTGTCCTATAGGTCAGTCAGTGGCTTTCAAGCTTCAGTGTGCATCAGAATTACCTAGGCAACTTATTAGAAAGGCATATTTTCGGGCTTTGCCTCACACCAGCTTAATTAAAGTCTCTGGGAGTGGGGCCAGAGA
Organism: Microcebus murinus; assembly: GCF_040939455.1. Classification (NCBI taxonomy): domain Eukaryota; kingdom Metazoa; phylum Chordata; class Mammalia; order Primates; family Cheirogaleidae; genus Microcebus; species Microcebus murinus. The sequence goes on from NC_134107.1 coordinate 15,720,190, forward strand.
CTTTGCCTTTTTAAGAAGCACCTCAGGTGTTTGTGGTGTGGGTGCTCTGTGGATGACACTATAGAGAAATCATCTGGTAATGGCAAGCTTTTAGTCAGTCAGAATGCACAGCATGAGGAGTGTTGGTTTGGTTGTGAGCAGAGTGGGGTCATAGAATTTGTCTTTTCATTCCTACAGATGAATCAGGAGATGAAGAGTCTGTCTCACAAACTGACAAGACTGAACTGCAGAATACACTTCGGACTCTCTCCAGCAAAGTAGAGGACCTGAGCACATGCAATGACTTGATAGCTAAGCATGGCACTGCTCTGCAGCGTTCCCTCAGTGAGCTGGAGTCCCTGAAGTTGCCTGCTGAGAGCAATGAAAAGATCAAACAGGTCAACGAACGAGCCACACTCTTTAGGATAACATCCAATGCCATGATCAATGTGAGTGCAGATGGTGTCTGTGTTCTGTTTTGATTCTTTCCCTCTTTGAAGCATAATTCTTCCCAAATGTCTGAAAATCGCAATTGATAAAGCATAGAGTACTAGGTCCTGCTTCACTGCTCAAGGACTTGAAGTTACATTGTTTATTGCATGAACTAGAACAGGCTGCACAGATGGAATGACTTTCATGCTCTGCTCAAGTGGCCAGGAGGACATTGCTTAGGAGTCCAGAGTTCCAGCCCTGCTTCTACAACCAGCAGGACCTCTCGCAATGATATTAGTTGAGTCCCTTAATCTGTCTGGGCTGTGGTTTTTATTTACTTATATCTAACTTAATCTGTTGGAACTAAAAGATCTCTGTGTCCTTTCTACTGTCATGGTCTTTGAGCTTTAAGTTAACACAGTCACGTGCTCACTTTGCTAATGCATTCTGGCATACAGGGGGGTAAGTGGAGGCTGGATCAAGTACTAGTGAGAACCTTGTAACATTCATTAGTCCCATCTTTTGTCCTTAATTTCAGGGATAATACTGTTGATATGATAGCATGCTAAACTTTGAGTTTCTTTTAAAAAGCGGAGCCAATGCTTCTGCCTTCTTATTACTCCCACCTCGGGTGGCTATTGTTGGATTGTGGAATATTTTAGCTGCTTGGATGCAAGGCTCTGAGTATATACAAGCACCGCTGGTATTACTGATGTATTAATGGGTATGAAATGAATCCATGGTTTAAACAATGCTGTTTTTCCTCTATGGGTAACTGATTCTCACCTGGCAGGTCGTTTTAGTTACCTTCCTCATAAAAACACTTGAAGACTTTTCATAAGTGAGAAGAGTACTCTGTGAGAAAAGGTTTATGCAGGGTGGTTTTTTTTTCCTGTCTAATTAAATGGGATTAAATCACCTCACTGGTGCCAGATTTTCTCTTGTTTAGGGAGCAATAGTAAGATATGACATCTGCTTAGAACTAGTTTAATTCACATGGCCCTTAAAGATCAACACTTTTTCCTGTAACCATGGGGAAATTTAGTGTTTCTCATTTAACCACTTTGTTGAGTAATAGAGAGTTGTGGTAACCTTTAATTTAATATTTTCTGAAGCATTGAACACTTTGTTCAGTGCTCTGTTTCACACAAGGTAAAAAAGAAGACAAATTATACTCTCCACTTAGGGACCACAAAAAGATTAACTATCTGCTAGGACCATCCAGCAAATCAGTACTGATGCTTGCATTTCTGATATATAATCAGGCACTCTTTCCAAACTATCTCATTTCTTAGTGACTGTGTGCCTGGTTTTCCAGTCTTTTTGTGATCAGGAAAACCTCTAAATCATATGGTCAATTAATAGTAAATACTTTTTAAATAGAACAGTTCAAGATCAATAGTCTCCTGAAAGTGAATGTTGCTTTTTTTTTTCTCTCTCTCCTTTTTTTCTTCTTTCCCCCCCTGAAATGTTGCTTTTTTTTTTTTTTTTTTTTTTTTTTTTGCGACAGAGTCTCACTTTGTTGTCCAGGTTAGAGTGAGTGCCGTGGCGTCAGCCTAGCTCACAGCAACCTCAAACTCCTGGGCTTGCGTGATCCTTCTGCCTCAGCCTCCCGAGTAGCTGGGACTACAGGCATGCGCCACCATGCCCGGCTAATTTTTTATATATATATCAGTTGGCCAATTAATTTCTTTCTATTTATAGTAGAGACGGTCTCGCTCTTGCTCAGGCTGGTTTTGAACTCCTGACCTTGAGCAATCCGCCCGCCTCGGCCTCCCAAGAGCTAGGATTACAGGCGTGAGCCACAGCGCCCGGCCGAAATGTTGCTTTTTTAACCACGTCAGGTCAACACCTCACTCCATGACAATTTTTTTCTATTCTGATGTGAAACTTTTACTAAATAAAAGACCCCTTCATAAAGCTGAAACTTTAATTTGGACTTTTCTTGAAAATATGCTTATCTTTGTTTCTTGGGGAAATTCTTCTTCCCCAAGTTCTAAGTGTCCAGAGTCTGTGTTAAAGGGAATGATCCCTTGAAAGTCAGAGATTAAGCTCTGTTTTCTCATTCTGTTCTCCCTTGGTGCACTCCCTGTACCCCTTTCATAGCTAATTATTGCTTGAAATACACTTTTTATCCCTGTGTTATTTCCATTGTACCTTTTAGGTGATGCTAGCAAGGACTTAAGTATAATATGCATTGTAAAAATTAACATGCTAGAGCATCAAAGCTCTAAACCAGCAAAATTATATCAAAGGAAGAATACATTTCACTCAATTTCTTGATTGCTTAGGATATAGCTTTTATTACTGTCAAAGTGAATCTAATCAGGGAATTAAATTTGACACTGTTAGTATATTCATTTGCTATCTATTGAGCACCTGCTGTGTTCTAGGCACTGCGTTGTTAGGAGATATCCCTGAGGGTGGATATGGTCCATGCCCTCAGAGAGATTACTATCTAGTGAGGGACAGAGAAGCAAATGGATTCTTATGGGGTGTTCTAAGTGACTTGATGGAAAAGAGCATGGGCTGCTGTGGTATAGCACAGTGGAAGTGTTTGGCTCAGACTAGGGGGATTAGAGAAGGTGACACTTCAAATAAATTCAGAAGGAGCAGTGAGACTCTTCCTATGAAGTAAGGCAAGCTCGAGCTTGGGGCCTGGAGTCCAGCTGCCTCGGTGACCTAATTGTAAGCTGGGACAACATACATCCTCTGTGATCACAATTCCTTTTCGCTAAATGGTGATGATGCTAGTGGACCCTTCACAGCATTGTTGGAAGGATTTTGCTAGGTAATTTATGTGAAGTACTCAGCAAAGTGCCTGACATAGCCAAATTTTAATTATGACCAGTATTAAAAGAGAGTGAGGAAGAAACATTTATCCAGGTAGTGGTGTGGCATATGCAGATCATTCCCTTTCCCTTGACTATTAGTAAAGCAAGGAAGTAGCTAGATGTGAGGCTGGTTAGTGTGAGCCCAATATGGTTCTAAGTGCTTATTACCATGTAAAGCAACAACTCTTTTAGGTTGTTATTATTGTTATTTTTTGTTTACTGATAAAGGAAGATGAGGCACAGAAAGGTTAAATAACTTGCCCAGAATTCCATAGCTAGATAGTGGGGTGGAGCTGTGATTTGAGCCCCAACAGTCCCAACTCCAGAGTGTGTATTCTGTACTACCTCTGAGTATGGAGGATGGAAAGATGTATACAGATTCCAAAAATATTGAAAAAGAATCAATAGGATTTGATAGTTGTATATGAGGAGGGAAGCAAAAGTAAGAGAAGGGTGCCCTTAGTTTTCTGGCTTGGACAACTGGGAGGGCCCTGGAACTACTCTTGGCATGGAGAACATCAAAGGGAGAAGCAGAGTCAGCATGAAAAGTGGTGAATTCACTTTGGGACCCATTGATTTTGAGGTTACTTTGAGCCATTGAATAGGCAGTTGGATATTCTGGTCTGAAACTCAGTGAGTGCTGGGCTAAAATTACTGATTTAGTAGCCATTAGCCTGTAAGCAATGGTTGAAGCCATGGGAATAGATATTCTGTTTACCTTTTCATTTCTCTGTAATAGGGGATCAACTTTTTTTTCTCTTTTTTTTATTTCAGCATATTATGGGGGTACAAATGTTAAGGTTATGTATATTGCCCTTGCCCCCCCTTTCCCCTCGAATCAGAGCTTCAAGCATGTCCATCCCCGGGGAATCAACTTTGAAGCTTACATTTCTTGCTTCCTTCATTTATTTATTAAACAAACTTTATCAGGCTCCTACTATGTACAAAGCAACTAAATTAGGAGCTGTAGTCTGTATATGAATAAGCAATAAAATGTGTCTTTAAATTACACATGATCCATCTGGAGAGAGAGAACATCAGTCACGATACTGCTGTGCATGTGTAAAATAGAAATCTGTGCAAAGTGCTATGGAAATGTAGAGAAGAAACTGACTGCTTATGAGACTAGGGGGGAAGGTGTCAAGAAGTAACATTTGCCAGGAAGTTTTAAAGAATGAAGATTTCCCTTTTCTTAGAGACAGGGGATGGAGAAGGGCATTCTAGGCAGAGTGAATAGCATTTACTGAGGTAGGCAGGCCTGAAAGAAATTTGTGTGTCCAAGAAATGGTAGCAGTCCAGTATGGTTCCATTGTAGGGTGCAGGGGTAAATACATCTGTCTGGAAAGGAGGATATAAGACAGGTGGTAGCCATGGTGTGAAGGGCCCTTTATGTTCAGTCTTTAGTACTTAAGATTTTATCCTGATGTTAGTGGGGAGCCAGTGGTAGAACTGATATGATCATATTTGATGTGTGTGTTTTTTCTCTAGATCCTTTCTTTGATTCTTTATGTAGGCTTCTAATTTTTAAGATCAGTTGTTTCTCTTAGTGACCAAAATAAAATCAAATAGTTTTTCCCATATTTGGTCTAATTGAGTGCAGGTTCTCTGTTCTCAGTGTCAGAATTCCTTAGCTTTAGGTTACTTGAGTTAAGTAAAGAATTTGTTGGTCAGCTGTTCGGGAGGCTGAGGCAGGAGGATCACTTAAACCTAGCAGTTTGAGGTTGCGGTGAGCTCTGATGATGCCACTGCACTCTAGCCTGGGCAACAGAAAGAGACTCTGTTTCAAAAATAAAACAAAATAAATCTTATTAAATAGGGTTTTTTTTAAAGAATTTGTTGAAAGCAGTTACTCTATGGAATTTGTTGAAAGCAGTTACTCTGTGTTTTTTTCTTGTCTTTCTCTCGGTCAGTAGATCTCTCTTTTTTTGGTGCAGTTCACATACCTGCCCTTTGTGATATTGCCACAAATAGTATGTCTAGGTTTACTGCTCACTTGGCATTTGTTTGTCCTCGTGACCAGGAATGTATAAAAGAACTATAATAATCATGGTTTTCTGGATTTGACCTTGATTGCAGCATGGAGCTAGCTGTCTCTGATACCTTGTCATAACAGGGAAGGTCTTTCATGGTAAAGTTCCTAGAATAAGGTTACTTAATGGGCTTGCAGAGGCCTGAGGGGAACCTCTGTCTAGTTAAAGTGACATAATCAATGCTTTCTCTACAGGCCTGCAGAGATTTCCTCATGTTAGCCCAGACTCATAGTAAAAAGTGGCAAAAGTCACTACAGTATGAAAGAGACCAGCGTATCAGACTGGAAGAGACCCTTGAGCAGCTGGCAAAGCAGCATAATCACCTGGAGAGGGCCTTCCGGGGAGCCACCGTGCTGCCAGCAAACACTCCTGGCAGTGCAGGTTCTGGCAAAGGTGAGATGCCTACCTGTTAGGCAGCCTTTCTGATGTGAGCCAGGTGGTTTTTCTGTGATTAATAGAAGAACTCCAAAGTTTACACAATCAATAGCTCATGTGAAATGGAATTGGGATTTCTTTTGGCTTTTCCACTGCTTTCTACCATTTGTTGCTATATTTGTGGTTAATATTTAAAAGAACCTGTCATATCAGGCATTTGGTAAATATAATAACCAAAGTAAATGAACAAGGCTTTTCTCCCTGCAGATCAGTGCTGCTCTGGCAAAGGTGACATGAGTGATGAGGACGATGAGAATGAATTTTTTGATGCACCTGAAATCATCACCATGCCTGAAAATTTGGGCCACAAGTAAGTTATCTTGAACTGTTGGAGAAAATAAACATATCTGGCCATTAAAAGGTTAGAAACATTTCGGCGGGCATATCATAGTTGATGTTTACTAAGATCTGGGTCTTTTTCTGTAAGTAAGTGGAAAATTGTCAGCTTTTTTACATGAACAAGTTCTCCAGAGATATTTAAGTTCATACCTATTCTGTCTTACATGTCTTCGTAAGTTTATACATTGTACTTGGCATTCTGCTTTGGAAAGAAATGTGGGGAATATCATCAGAAAGATACCTTAACAACAACAAAAATGTTGAGGACCAAACTCTAGTTCTGGCCTTTGTTCTAATTCTATGTTTTCTATCCATGCAGACGTACTGGCAGCAATATCAGTGGAGCCAGCAGTGACATTAGCCTTGATGAACAGGTAATACTTATATGGGAGTTATCAAAGCTGAAGGACTTGGTGTATGATTCCCAAGGATTTGTTTGTGAAGTGCTAAGAGAAACAGGAAATACTGATTTTTTTTTTTTTTTTTAGCATGGGGGAAGGGAAGGTTGTAAATACTAGGTTTTCTGTTCTTTGTGGGTGATTGAATGGCTTTGTTTTTGCTTTCAGTACAAGCATCAGCTAGAGGAGACCAAGAAGGAAAAGAGAACCAGAATACCATATAAGCCAAACTATAGCCTCAATTTATGGAGTATCATGAAGAACTGCATTGGAAAAGAACTCTCTAAGATCCCCATGCCGGTGAGATTCTTACACACCCAGGTTGCTGCCAGGAGGTCCTCTCAGCCTCAGTGGGAAGAGTGCTGATATGACAGCCCCATCCACTTATGTGGCAGTTTGTAGCATGGTCTTTGTTACCCTTATGGTCATAAACTATCCCTTAAAATTAGCTACTTTAATCTTGCTGTAGATCCCAGATCACCTAGAATCAGATGCATATGTTCAATAACAGTTTTTTTTTTTTTTTTTTTTGAGACAGAGTCTCGCTTTGTTGTCCAGGCTAGAGTGAGTGCCGTGGCGTCAGCCTAGCTCACAGCAACCTCAGACTCCTGGGCTTGAGTGATCCTTCTGCCTCAGCCTCCCGAGTAGCTGGGACTACAGGCATGCGCCACCATGCCCGGCTAATTTTTTATATATATATCAGTTGGCCAATTAATTTCTTTCTATTTATAGTAGAGACGGGGTCTCGCTCTTGCTCAGGCTGGTTTTGAACTCCTGACCTTGAGCAATCCGCCCGCCTCGGCCTCCCAAGAGCTAGGATTACAGGCGTGAGCCACAGCGCCCGGCCAATAACAGTTATTTTTGAGCAAATCCCTATGCTGGGTACTCTGGAGCATGCAAAATAAATATAACATAGTTTCTGTTTTCAAGAAGCATGTAGTTTAAAAGAGACAGATATGAAAACAGGTAGAAAATATTATTTTCGGTGGTAGTCTAATGGAAAGACTACACATATAAAGGTTTAGGGAGCACAGAAGCAAAAATAATTCATTCCAACCAGAAAGAGGAGCACCATCTCCATAGCAAAGATGGCACTGGGGCTGACCTCCCTGCCTCCAGTCATGCCTTCCTCCAATTTGGCCACACTGTTGCCCAAGTGATCTTTTAAAAATTGCACATGTAGTCATGTCACTCTTCAGCTTAAATTCCTTTACTGGGCCAGGGACAGTGGCTCATGCCTGTAATCCCAGAATTTTGAGAGGTCAAGACTGGAGGATCACTTGAGCCTAGAAGAGTTCAAGACTAGCCTGGGCAACATACTGAGACCCCATCTCTATGAAAAATGTAAAAGTAGCTGGCATGGTGTCATGCCTGTAGTCCTAGCTATTCAGGAGTCTGAGGTGTGAGGATTGCTTGAGCCCAGGAGTTCAAGGTTATAGTGAGCTGTGACCTCAGACCAATGCCCTCCAACCTGGGCAACAGGACAAGACCCTGTCTCAAAAGAAAACACCAACAAAACCCTTTACTGAGTCTTATTTTCTTTGAACATAGTCCAGATTTCTCAGTGGGTTTGGTACTTCCTCCCAATCGACAAGGCTGAGCCCATACACATCCTGTGATATACACTGGGCAGTGTATATCACTTGCTTGTTCATTTCACAAGCATTTTCTGAGGCCTATTTGCCTGGTATCGTGGCAGTGTATCAGTTAGGTATAGTTCCAGTTTAAAGAAACAAAACCAAAATATATTAGTTTAAACCAGGGATCAGCAAACAAAGGCCCTCAGGCTAAATCTACTGCTAACTATGTAGACCACAAGATAAGAATGGTTTTTATTTTTACATGGTTGGGAAAAAAGAAGAACATAATAGTTTGTGACATGTGAAAATTAGATGAAATTAAGGTGCTATTGTCCATAAAATTTTATTGGAGTACAGTGATATTTATTTATGTATAGTCTATGGCTGCCCTCATCCTATGACAGCAGTGGTGAGTAGTTGTGACAGAAACCATATGGCCCTCAAAGCCTAAATATTTATTATCTAGCCCTTTACAGAAGAAGCTGGAAACCCCTGCCTTAAACAAATATTGACTTAACTCACTCTATGTTAAAGTCCTCTATGTAAACTAACTCTATGTAAGTGGTCCTGGGCTGGTACCCTACTCCCTGGTGTGAGGACCAGGCTTCCTTCTGTCCTGTTGCTCTGCTGCCTGTGGCCTAAGTTCCTAGGTCTGAAGTGGCTACTGCATCTTGAGCCATCAGGGTCTCATTCTAGTCAGCCAGAAGATGGAAAAAGAAGATGAGCAGGCTCTGCCTTTTAAGGATACTTCCTGGAAATTGCATAAACCATTTTCACTTAAATCTCTTTGGCTAAAACTTAGCTATATGGTCACAGTTAGCTGGAGAAAAGGCTGGAAATGGAGACTTCTGTTCTGGGTGGCATGGCCTAGTAAAAAATTTGGGGGTTCTAGTTGTAGAAGAAAGGAAGAATGGATAGTAGGGGGATGAGGAGGATGGCTGCAGGTTCTGTCCACAGCTAGCTACTTAGCTTACAGAAATACAGAAAGCATTCTCCCTATCCTCTTGGGGCTTATGGAATAGTGTGTGGTTTCTGCCTCTTCATAGACTGCATTCCTTGTGGTCAGGGACTATGTCTTAATGGTCTTTATATTCCTAATGCTTAGCCTAGTCCCTGGCATGTATAGGTCATTCAGCAAATGTTGAAATAATTCATTAAAAGGGTCTTAGAAAACAAGTAAGTTCATACATAAGTATGTAGGATTTTTGTTAGAAAAATGTTGACCTCTAGATAAGAAAGGCCATGAGTAAGCACACTGGAGAAACCTAAAATAATTGCTTTATTGGAGGCCTGAAAAGAACCCCACTTGCCTGGAGCATAAGATGCCTTGAAGGAAATAGTGGAAAGGTGGGCTGGGAAGGCAGGTCATCACAGTCTCAGAGATGTGGTTCCTGCTTTGAAATAGCCTCTGGGTCTAGGTGACCTCTCCATCCCCCTTTACCATTAGTTCCTGGTTGACACTGCTTTTAGGAATGTGTAGTCTTGTACCTATTTTCCTGCAGACCAAGTCCTCACCCTTCCCCTGCTCTGTGTTGTGTCATAGGAAAATTGATCCCTCTAGGCTGTAGTTTTCAGGCCTCTGTATCTGCTGGAGTCTGGCTGGGCTCCACCAATGCAAGACACCAGTAGGAGACTGGAGTAGGAAAGAAGGGTATTATTTCTCTTCCTCCTCTATGCCCTCTTGTGCAGTGCTCTGGCAGCAGCTGTGTGGCTCTAGTTTGAGCAGACAGGCCTCCCCCAACTCAAGGTTTTAGATTTTGCTGGATCTGTACTGGTTCCCCCTGGCCTCTGGGCTACAGTAATGCCACTGCTTCTCTTTGTTCAGCCTACCAATAGTCATGGCTTCCTGCTGTTGCTGATCTCTGGGTTGTCTTTTTTTGGCTGTCCAACTCTTCATCAGTTGTATAAGTAACTTCTTGTTTCTTTCTACTTTAAATACTCAGATTCATCTGCTTTCCTATTTGACTACTGATAAAATGGCCGTTATAAAAAGCTTGGTACTTTTAGAGAAACTGGTTCCTGGAAAAGTTGTTGGTGGGCAGGACTGGCATGTGTGACGAGCAGTGATAGCTTAAGGATATGCTCATTCTAGTCCCTGGCACTGCTGATAAGTTTAGTAGCCACCAGAGGAGTGGCTACTCAATTTTCCTCAAAATGTATGAAAATGTTACTTCATGCTGCCTGAAATTCTGCCACTTAGAGATTTTTTGAGGTGTAGTTAATAAGCATTCTCTTTAAAAAAGACTCATGGCCGGGCGAGGTGGCTCATGCCTATAATCCTAGCACTCTGAGAAGCCGAGGCGGGAGGATTGCTTGAGCTCAGGAGTTCGAGACCAGCCTGAGCAAGAGTGAGACCCCATCTCTACTAAAAATAGAAAGAAATTATCAAATGACTAAAAATAGAAAAAAAAAATTAGCCAGGCATGGTGGCGCATGCCTGTAGTCCCAGCTACTTGGGAGGCTAAGGCAGGAGGATTGCTTGAGCCCAGGAGTTTGAGGTTGCTGTGAGCTAGGCTGACGCATGGCACTCTAGCCAGGGCAACAGAGCGAGACTCTGTCTCAAAAAAAAAAAAAAAAAAAAGACTCGAGGGTTAGGGCTTTATCAGTCTGTCACCCTTCAGTGTGTGTTTGTCTTATACTGCCTCTCAGTGTCTTTCAGCATAGGAAAAATTGTTTTGGAGTATGGCCACTGTTTTGGTAGATTTATTTCCCAGAGTATTCTAATGTTGGTCCTTTGGCTCTGTGTTTATTGGAAAATGTCCACAGAGAAACATTTTTGGTATTTCTCTGAGAAAAAGTAGGCTTTAGTTTATTATTTTTAAAAATGTATGAATGCATAGAAACAAAGATGTGAAAATATTAATAGTGGTTATCTTTGAATGTTAGCATTTCAAGTAAATTTTTTCCTTTGTACTTTGTTTTCAAAGTTTTCTATAGTGAAAATTATAAGGTATTAATTTCACAAGTGAGCGAGGATAGTAAATATTAAGGTAGGATGTAGCTCAGAGATTGATGGGTAGGAAGATAAACAAAAATACAGAAAGGGAGGTGGGACATAAGAAAATTGGTGGTTTTATTGTTTGTTTTTGACTGAAATGTTGCTTAAGGCTGGAACCATTCAATAGAAAGGAAAATTTTCTTCCTTATTCTGTTCTCTGGACCTAAGCTAGTAATATTTAGGCTTGTTCAGCTGTATTGTTGATTAAATAAGCCTTATGGGCTAGCTTGAGAACTTAACTTATTTTTATAGCAAATTTTTTTAAATTAAAAAAGCTGCATTAGAAGCATCTAGAATGTCAACAAAACGGCTGTAACTTTTTTTTGCAATTACAGAGTGGTATTCAGTTAACAGAATAATTGTTTCGTATAAGCTACCATCAGAGACGACTGAAGATGAAAAAACTACCATCCCCATATGTAACTAATTTGTGCTGTGCACCAACAAGAACCTACTTTAAATTTCCATGCCAATTTACAACCCCCATATTGTACCAGGCAAGGTTAGTGGCTATTGAAAATACCACCAGGGCATGGTTAGCTAAAGACACATTAGGTAGTGTGTTAACTATACAAAACAATACACTGTATAGTTTAAAAACAAATCTTACACAGCCTTATATTTCAATTTTTTTTCTTTAAGAGGAGTAAGTTGTATACAGGGAGGTTAAATGCTTTTATAAACTAGGAAAAAAAACTTGCTAGAACCAACTTATTCATCATCATCATCTTATTATTATTCCTCTTCATCTTCCTCCTCTTGCTTGCTTTTTTCAGCCTTGACAACTCCCTTTTTTCTGCATCAGGCCTTCCTTTAGCTCGGTGTGCAGCAATATCCTTTTCCTATTTTTCCTTCAGCTTTGCAGCTTTCTTTCCATAGGCTGTTTGTCATCTGCAACAGTATTATTCCACATCTCTCCCAGTTTCTTTGCAACATCAGCAATGGATAGGCTGGGATGTTTTCCTTTGATTTGGGGTGATACTTGGAACAGAACAAGAAAAAGCCTGAAGGAGCCTCTTGGGTACATTGGGACCCTTGAACTTTTTTGTTTTCCCTTTAGGAGGGATGTAGGTTTTCATTTCTTTTTCATAACAGGCCTTGTCTGCCTTTGCCATATCTTCAACTTTCCTTTCTCTTTAGCAGACATGGTCTTCTACCTCTCTGAGCACTTCTTAGAAAACTCTGAGAAGTTAACTCAAGCATCTGGATGCTTCATCTGGTGCTTCTCCCAACAAGTTTGCACAGAGAATGCTTATGATGACATTTTGCCTCTCTGCTGCTTAGGATCTCCTCGGCCCATGTTTAGTTATTTTTCCTTAGCAAGGCAGAGAGTTGCCCAGTGCCCATCCAGCTCTCACTTGCCCCAGTGCTGTCTCTATGGAGCTAAATGTACTACAGTGACTGTCCAGCAAATTTTTTAAGTAGTAAAATGATTTATAATTCCAAACAGTTAATTTAAAAACTAACTTTTTTGGAGGTAGAGGAGGTGGGGAGTGTGAACAATGTTTCTTTTGTTCACTTCTCTACACCTAATGAGTAGCACAGGGTCTGGTACACACACTCAATAAACATTTGTGGAATGAATAAGTAAATAAATGAATGAATGAACATCTTCTCCCATGTATAATCACCACCTCCCATCCCCTGCCATGCATACTCATAGATACTTGCTTCATCCGATGGTTGAATACCCTAAGTTGGCTCTAAAACTTAAAAAAAGGTAAGAGTATGCACAGCCTCTTCTCAGCACCCATCACAAGTGCTTTCCAGGTCAGAAGTACAGCTCTCCAACCTCAGGTAAGAAATCAGAATCCTGGCCTGATGCAGAACTGAACTCAGTGAGACTGGGCCATTGTCTAGTCCAGGGTGGTAGATGATATTGTAAAGTAATCTTTTCACTAGTCAGGACACACCTGTACTTAAAATTTATTATCCTTTCTTTCCTCCCCCAAGAATTTTAAATACCTAACTTCCTTTCTGGGTATACTTGTACTAAAATACATTACATTTTTTTTTTTTTTTTTTTTTTTGAGACAGAGTCTCGCTTTCTTGCCTAGGCTAGAGTGAGTGCCGTGGCGTCAGCCTAGCTCACAGCAACCTCAAACTCCTGGGCTCAAGCAATCCTACTGCCTCAGCCTCCCGAGTTGCTGGGACTACAGGCATGAGCCACCATGCCCGGCTAATTTTTTATATATATATTAGTTGGCCAATTGATTTCTTTCTATTTTTATAGTAGAGACGGGGTCTCGCTCAGGCTGGTTTTGAACTCCTGACCTTGAGCAATCCGCCCGCCTCGGCCTCCCAGAGTGCTAGGATTACAAGCGTGAGCCACCGCGCCCGGCCTTACATTTTTTTTTTTAATATATTTATTCAACACATATTTGATGATGGTCTCCTTTGGGCTGGGCATTGATGGCTCTTTGGTATGTAGTGCTGAACAGAAGAGGCTTGGTTTCTATCTCGAAGAGCTTTCAATTAGTGAAATAAATGAAAACATTGATTTCTGCCACTCATTGACATGAACAGTTGACCCAGGAGAATGGGTTGCTTGCAGGTTAAATCTTAGAGTTGTTCTACTGAGCAAAGGCCTCTTCTTTTCCCAGTGATTTGCTTTTATCACCTTGACATTTCAGTATCTGTTTCTCTAACCTCAAAAACAAAATTTAGGCCGGGCGTGGTGGCTCATGCCTGTAATCCTAGCACTCTGGGAGGCCGAGGCGGGCGGATTGCTCGAGGTCAGGAGTTCAAAACCAGCCTGAGCGAGACCCTGTCTCTACTAAAAATAGAAAGAAATTAATTGACCAACTAAAAATATATATACAAAAAATTAGCCTGGCATGGTGGCGCATGCCTGTAGTCCCAGCTACTCGGGAGGCTGAGGCAGGAGGATCGCTTGAGCCCAGGAGTTTGAGGTTGCTGTGAGCTAGGTTGACGCCATGGCACTCACTCTAGCCTGGGCGACAAAGTGAGACTCTGTCTAAAAAAAAAAAAAAAAAAAAAAAAAAAATTTAGGGCTAGGCACGGTGGCTCACGCCTGTAATCCTAACACTCTGGGAGGCCGTGGTGGGCGGATGGCTCGAGGTCAGGAGTTCGAAACCAGCCTGAGCAAGAGGGAGATCTCGTCTCTACTATAAATAGAAAGAAATTAATTGGACAACTAATATATATGGAAAAAACTAGCCGGGCATGGTGGCACATGCCTGTAGTCCCAGCTACTTGGGAGGCTGAGGCAGCAGGATTGCTTGAGCCCAGGAGTTTGAGGTTGCTGTGAGCTAGGCTGACGCCACGGCACTCACTCTAGCCCGGGCAACAGAGTAAGACTCTGTCTCAAAAAAAAAAACCAAACAACAAAATTTAAACTCTCTTATACACATGTGGGCAAAGTTTTTATATCTATTCTTTTCCTTCCAGGTGAATTTTAATGAGCCATTGTCCATGCTTCAGCGCCTTACTGAAGATCTGGAATACCATGAGCTATTAGACCGAGCTGCAAAATGTGAGAACTCTCTAGAACAGCTATGTTATGTTGCAGCTTTCACCGTGTCCTCCTATTCCACTACTGTCTTCCGGACCAGTAAGCCATTCAACCCACTCCTTGGGGAGACCTTTGAGCTGGACCGATTAGAGGAGAATGGGTATCGATCCCTCTGTGAACAGGTAAAGGAGCCTCAGGACCATAACATTTCCTTTCTGAAGAAAGGGATGATTTTTTTTGGTAGATCCCCATGAGTGTTATGCTTGAAGAAATTCTAGTCCCTATCATCCCAACCTTCCTTCTTTTCCTTCAGAACTTCAATGGTGGGGGGGGTGGGGGAGCTAGGTGTATTGGTGTACACCTCTAGTCCCAGCTCCTCAAGAGGCCAAGGTGGGATGATCACTTGAGACAGGATCAAGATCTGCCCGGGCAACATAGTGAGACTCTGTCTCTAAAAACAAAACAAAAAAAACTTTAACACTGGAGGCCCGGGGATTCACCTACTGTTGTGGGTATAAAAATGTCAAGTGTGAGTTTTGGGTGTTTCTCACAAATTAATAGGCAGCATCTTTTCCTTCTCCTATCTGCTTTCTTAATTTGAGCCTGATTTCTTCAAGGTGAGTCATCATCCCCCTGCTGCTGCGCACCATGCCGAGTCCAAAAATGGCTGGACATTGCGTCAGGAAATCAAAATCACCAGCAAGTTTCGAGGCAAATACCTCTCCATTATGCCCCTCGGTAAGGCCACCATCTTTGCAAGAATTAGTGCTTCAGGAATAAAAGGTTTTCTGGCATCATGGAGCAGGTAATCGGTTCAGGAATCAGGATACCAGAGGTCTTATCTAGGCACTGAACCTCACTAGCTGGCTTTGGGTTACTTATTTAACTTCTTAGCTATCAAATGAGTGAGAAGGCCAGAAACTCGTTAGGGATCCATCCAATCATAAATTTTTTATCTGCTTAGTTATATTTAATGTATCTTTAGGCACTATTTTAGAACATGAATTTTAGCAGGCTTTTTTTTTTTCCTATTTCTATCTCTTAACTGGTGTTTTTCACCCCATTATGCTAGCAATCAGAATCTGTAAATTGAAACTCTTACTATTGCAAGGTTAGATTTCTTGGTTAACCCCTTCCCTTTCTCCTTTCCTTTCTCTTCTCTTTCTTCTTCTAATTGATGGGCTAGGTATCATTTATGTAATGGCTGAATTTTAGCTAAAATGAAGCTTTATTTTAAAAGATCGTATTGGATTACAAGTTAATTTTGTATCAAGATCAAAAGGTGCAGGCGTGAGATTGGGAATCTAATATGCAATGTTAGAGAGCCTATACCTTAGAGAAAATGTGATTATTGAAAAAGTGTAGTAGAGATTCTCACTGCTTTCTTGAACCAGAGCAGCCACATTTGGCCACGTATGTACTGAAGAATAAATCTACAGAAAGAGAAAGAAGCACAGAGCAGATAGAGAAACCAAGTAGCTCCCAAGAGACAGAGCTGACAGTAACTCCCTGAGCTCCTGGTGGCTTTCCATTTCCAGGTTCTAGTCTTTACACGAGACGTAGCTGTAGTACTTGAATATTACAGTAGAGGTTTCTTCTTTAGTAAATTCCCCTTTGCTCAGAAATACAAAGTATAGTAGGTATAGTGCAAACTAGAAATTAGCCAGAAAAAAAAATCCAGAAATATTTTGTAATATGTTAAAAAAGAAAGTAACTAAAGTGTCAACTCTATTATTTCAAGCTTAATATGCAAAAGCCCCTTAGATGAAAAGGAGACTAAATGATAGATTAGTCTTGATCTTTGCTGAGGACCTTTAAAATGCTTCTAGTTGCTTATTTGTCTTTGAAACTAACAATTTCAGGTGTATTAGGTTAAAAGTAGTAAATGCCTGGGATGTTCACACCTAATTTGCAGAACTTGGATGTTAGTGGTCATATTGCAGTATGACCATGGAGAAGAGTTTCACAGGCTCCTTGAAGATCTCTAAAGGGATGAATTCCAAGGATAGTCATATATAGTCAGCCTTCTATATCTGTGCATTCCACATCCATGATTCAACCAACAAATTGGATAGAAAATATTAGGAAAAAAAACAACAATAAATAATAATACAATATATATATATACCCAATATAGTGTAACACCTATTTATATAGCATTTACATTGCACATACATAGGTATTATAAGTAATGTAGAGATGGTGTAAAGTATATGGGAAGATGTGTATAGTTTATATTCACCATTTTATGTAAAGGACTTGACCATCTGTGAGTTTGGGTATCTACTGGGGCTCCTGGAAGCAATCCCCCATGAGTACCAATAGATAGCTATACATTTAAAAGATAACCAGTGAAATGTTTCACATTTTCTCTATAATTTGACTAATCTAGACTTCAGTGGATGAATAATTATATGAACATGGTATAAGTGGTGGGTCTAATTTTTTGCAGTTAAAAAATGTCTTTGATAGCATTCAGATTCCTGTGGTTATTTGAGGATTTGGGTCACCAGAATGTGTGGTCGTAAGTCCCTCCCTCTATCAGCTATTTGCTGAGTATCTGCCATGTGCCAGGGCATGGTTCTTAGTGTTTGGGAAATATAAATGAACAAAACAAAAATCCTGACCTTCCTGGGAAGATTGGGAAAAAAAAATAGACATGGTTCTAGACATTGGCCCTAGAGATGGCTGTATTTAATATTTTTGGATCAGTGATTTGAAAGGAGACTCATGTAGTGAAATTTTCACACTAACACAATGGCACTCATCTCTCAGAGGGTGAATTGTTAAACCAGTAGATATAACTGAAGAAAGATATATATACAGGGTTGTAAGTGAGTGAGCAGATGGAAGATTGGTTAACTCCAGTATATTAAGCATAAAGTAATGAATTTAGGGAAAGTAATTTAAACTATTGTGGTGATAGTTAAGATAGCATTTGAGTGTTTACTGTGGGTCAGGTGTTGATTAAGTGCTTCTAATGTATTAACTTATGCAAACCTAATAATAATTTTATGATAGGTACTGTTATTGACATTTTTTTTAAATGATGAAAATGAGGCATAGATAAGTTGTCAAGGTCACCCAGCTAGTATGTGATCTGAGCCGAGGCAATCGGGCTTCAGGGCCTACTGTTTTAACCACTAAACTATACTAAAAAGGGGAGAGATTACAATCTATCAGTTATAACTAGGAGAAGTACATTGAAGACATCAGTCCAGTATTCTAATTGAAGTCTAAAAAGACAGGACAGTTTTAAGGTTATTTGGTGGCAAGAAAACTTTGCACAAAATTATGGTTCCGTTAACTCCACTTTGAAAACGTCATAGCTGTGCCTGAAGAAAATCTAATACAGAACAATGAAAGTACCTAAAAGTATTTGGAGGCAGTGGCAATGAGTCTGGGTCTCCCTATAAAAGAGATTAAAAAGATTAGAACTCTTGCAATCTGGAAAGAAGAATGCATCTAGAAAATATAATTCAAGTTTGCAAAATAATGCATGCTATTGTAGAGGGGAAATATGCATTTGTTCATTAAGTTCCAGGATGTTGAAACTAGATGGTAGCCTTGAAGTTTAAAGAGATATATTTAAATAAGGGTATTATTTTATAGTTTTGGAGTTCTCTAACCTAAAGGGAATTATAATTTGAGAATATATTAAAACACCCCCATTCAACCTGTTGATCCTGTGTCAGTCATACAGCTCTGTGGACCTTGGATTTGCCCTTGAGTGGCACCCTAGTCAAAAAATTCCTCTCATATATTTTATTATTGATCTAATATCTGGAGTATTTAATCCATTGACTTTTACTAATAACTACTGATAAGGTAGGATTTATATCTGCCATTTTGCTATTTGTTTTCTACACATCTTATGTCTTTTTTATTCCTCTACTCCTCTGTTACTGCCTTTACTTATGTTAATTAGATATTTTCTGAGTGTACCATTTTAATTCCTTTGTCTTTTCTTTACTATATTTCTTCAAGGTATTTTTATAGTGGTTATCCTGGGTATTACAATTTACTTCTTCTAACAATCTAATTCAGATTAGTACCAACTTTTTTTAAGCAGTAAACAAAAACTTTGCACCTATATAAATCATTACCTTTCTCCTATTTTGTGCTTTTATTTTTATACAAATTATATTTTTATACATTATAACCCTATCAACACAGTTTTATAATGTTGCTTTATGTAGTTGTCTTTTAAATCATTTAGGAGAAAAAAAGAGTTGCAAGCAAAAACTACATTTTTACTGTCTTTTGTATAGTTTAACTGTAATTACCTTTACTGGTCTGTTTATTGTTTAGCATGGATTTAAGTTACTGTCTAGTGTCCTTTCATTTCAGCCTAAAGTACTCTCTTGGTATTTCTTGTAGGGCAATTCTGCTAACTCTGAATTCTTTCAGTGTTTGTTTATCTGGAAATGTCTTAAATTCTCCTTTGTTTATGTAGAATAGTTTTGGTAGATATAGAATGCTTGCTTTGACATTATTTCCTTTCATCCCACTGCCTCCTGGCCTCTATCATTTTTTTCTTTTCTAATTTGTTTTATTGTGGTAAAATACATATTACAGAAAATATAGCATCTTAACCATTTTAAAATGTATAGCTAAGTGGTATTAATAAATATATTCATAATGTTGTACAACCATCACCACCATCCATCTCTAGAACTCTTTATCTTGTAAAACTGAAACTCTCTAGTCATTAAACCATAACTCTCCATTCTTCCCTTCCTCCAGACCTTGGCAACTACCATTCTATTTTCTGTGATTTTTAACTACTCTAAATACTTCACATACTTACCTGGCAGGAGAGATACATGATCATAAGTACCTCACATAAGTAGAATTACATGGTATTTGTCCTTTTGTGATTGGCTTATTTCACTTAGCATAATGTGTTAAAGATTCATTCCTATTGCAGCAAATGTCAGAATTTCCTTCCATTTTAAGGCCGAATAGTATTCCATTGTATGTATATATTAATAATACATTTTGCTTATCCATTTATTTGTTGATGGACTCTTGAGTTGCTTCCATATTTTGTTATTTTGAGTAATGCTGCTGTGAACATAGGTATACAAATATCTTTTTTTTTTTTCTGACCCCCCCCCATACAAATATCTTTTTGAGATCCCACTTGCACTTCTTTTGTTGATTATATACCCAGAAGTGGAATTGCTAGATCACATGGTCATTATGCTTTTAATTTTTTGAGGGACCACTATATTGTTTTTCACAATGAATATACCATTTTACATACCCACCAACAGTACAGTACACAAGGGTTCCGGTTACTCCATACCCTTGCCAACACTTTTTTTTGTAAGTATTCTCTCCCATTCTGTGGGTTGCCTTTTTACTATTGTCTTTCCTTTGATGCACAAACTTTTTTAATTTTCAGGAAGTCCATTTTGTCTGTTTTTTTGTTGTTGCTGTGCTCTTGGTTTCATATCCAAGAAGTCATTGCCAAATCTAAGGTTGTGAATCTTTTTGCCCAACATCGTCTTCTAAGAGTTTTGTAGTTTTAGGTCTTATGTTTAAGTCTTTGATTCATTTTGAGTTAATTTTTGTATACGTTTATTAGGTAAAGGTCCAACTTTATTCTTTTGCATATAAATATCAAGTTTTTCCAGAACTGTTTGGTGAAAAGACTGTCCTTTCCCCATTCGGTAGTCTTGGCACCCTTGTCAAAAGTCATTTGATCATATAAATGAGGGTTTGTTTCTAGGCTCTTTCTTCTAGTCCGTTGGTCTATGTCTGTATTTATGCCAGTACCACAGTTTTGATTATTGTAAATTTGTAGTAAACTTTGAAATCAGAAAGTGTGAATCCTCCAGCTTTGTTCTTTCTCAAGATTGTTTTGGCTATTTGGGGTCCCTTCAGATTACATATGAATTTTAAGATGAGTTTTTTTATTTCTGTGAAAAACATCATTAGGATTTTGATTAAGATTTCATTGAATCTGTAGACCACTTTAGGTGGTATTGTGCATCTTAACAATATTAAATTTAATAATCTATGAACATGGGATGTATTTCCATTTATTTATGTCTTTAATTTCTTTCAGTAATGCCTTATAGTTTTTGTTTGTTTGTTTGTTTTTTCTCAAATACTTCCTGCTTGGAGCCTTATAGTTTTTACCTCCTTGGTTAATTCCCAAGTGTTTAATTCTTCTGATGCTATTATAAATGGAATTGTTCTTAATATCTTTTTCGGATTGTTCTTGTTAGTGTTTAGAAATGCAACTAATTTTTGTGTTGACTCTATACCCTGCTACTTTGCTAAATTCATTTATTGGTTCTTACAGGTTTTTTTGGGTTTTTTTTTTTTTGGTGGAATTTTTACCATTTTCTACATATGAGATCAAGTCAACTGTGAACATGGATAATTTTACCTCTTCCTTTCTATTTTGGATGCCTTGTATTTCTTTTTCTTGCCTAATTGCTCTATAGAAGCTGTGAAAGTGGGCATTTTTGCCTTATTCCTGGTCTTAGAGGAAAACCTTTTAGTGTTAAACCATTGAGTATGATGTTTGTTGTGGAGTTTTCATATATGGCTTTTATTATGTTGAGCTATTTTCCTTCTGTTCCTACTTTGTTGAATGTTTTTATTATGAAAGCATATTGAATTTTGTCAAATGCTTTTTCTGCACAATTGAGATCATTTGTTTTCCTTCATTCTGTTAATGTGTATTACATTCATTTTCATAGGTTGAACCATAATTGTATTTCAGGAATAAATCCCACTTGGTCATGGGGTATGAGCCTTTGACTATGCTGCTGAATTCAGTTTCCTAGTAATTTGTTGAGGATTTCTGCATCACTGTTCATAAGAGATATTGGTCTGTAGTTTTCTCTTTTTTTGCAGTGTCTTTTTCTGGCTTTGGTGTCAGGGAATGCTGGCTTTACAGAATGAGATAATGGTGGAGGAGGTATTAAGAGAGTTAGGATATATTTAGGTGGAACACCTATTTTGAAGATGTTTGTGAAGATTTAATGAGATAATGCATAAGGAAAACATAGCTCAGGACCTGGTACAGCAGAAGTGCTATCAGCAGAGTTGCTATTATTGTTAATATATTATTATTATTATCATTAATGTCATTGCCTTCATTGTTGTTATCCTCATCAGCTACCTATCAGGGCTACTTTAATCTTTTGTATAAGACAGACATGCCTAAACTACAATTAAAGTGTTCTTTTCATTAGTGGTTACAAAGGGAACTTATAGAGTGAGTTATACTGTTATTGGAATTGACTGTATTATTCACTATATGTCTTTTAAATTTTTTTATTATTTTGAATCCTCAATTACCTCTGCTTAAACCACTGATACTGGTATTCATTTGAGATCAACTCATAGGAACAGTAGTCAACTATATGAGTGCCTATTATGTTTCAAGTATTTCACTGAGCAAATAAACAGACATTTACTATATAACAGAATGTGGTTTACAGATAATAAAACTGAGGTTTGGGAAGTTAAAAACATTCAGAGTGCGATACTGTACTGCAGTTTTGATGATAACCACCCAGAGTTCGTGCAGATTCCGTAAATTAAAAGCACAATCTGCGAGAAGACTACCCTTGCTTCAGATGCTAGCAGTAAGTTTGGCGCTCTATAAGCTACTTGACTATGAATTTAGGAGTTCCAGCCACTCCTGCAGTATGATGATTCATTAGAATGACCCACAGAACTCAGAAAAATGCTACACTTAGGATTACACTATTATTTAGTGTACAAATCAAGACCAGCCAAATGAAGAGACCCATAGGGTGAGGTCTGGGAGGGTTCTGACACAGAGCTTTTGTGTCCTCTCCCCATGGAATCAGGGCATATCACCTTCCTACAACATTGATGTTTTCACCAACTAGGAAACTCCACACAGCTTTGGTGTCCAGAGATTTTATTGGGGTTTCATTATGTAGGCTTGACTGAATTATTTTCCATATGATTCAATTTAATATCCAGTCCCCCTTTCCTCTCTGGAAGTCAGAAAGTTGAGTCAATTATCAGTCAAAGCTCTAATTCTGCCGGGCGCGGTGGCTCACGCCTGTAATCCTAGCACTCTGGGAGGCTGAGGCGGGCGGATTGCTCGAGGTCAGGAGTTCGAAACCAGCCTGAGCAAGAGCAAGACCCCGTCTCTACTATAAATAGAAACAAATTAATTGGCCAACTAATATATATATAAAATTAGCCGGGCATGGTGGCGCATGCCTGTAGTCCCAGCTACTCGGGAGGCTGAGGTAGAAGGATTGCTTGAGCCCAGGAGTTTGAGGTTGCTGTGAGCTAGGCTGATGCCATGGCACTCACTCTAGCCTGGTCAACAAGCAAGACTCTGTCTCAAAAAAAAAAAAAAAGCTCTAATTCTGCAATCACTTGATTGTGATCTTTCTGGCCTGGCTTGCCCTCATCTTGAGTGAACTCATTAGTATTGACTATCTGTTGCCTACTATGAGTCACTTCATTAGCATAAACTATTAGGGCCCATCATAAATAACAAAGATACTCCTGTCACTTGGAAAACCACAAGGCTTTAAAGATTCCATCCTAGGAACCATGGACAAAGACCAGACATACTCTTTATTATACAACACAGGGTCACATATCTAATGAGGGCTAGAGACAGGATTGAATCCAGTTCTGTCTGATTTCAAAGCTTCTGCTCTACTACTCCATTTTTACTATTAAGGCCCTTAGATAAGTGGCTTGTTTAAGGTCAGACATCTAATTACTAATAATAGGGCCTGGCCCCTGGTACTGACTATTTCTATACTACTGTATGCTCCTTCCACAATGCAATTTTATTTTTTCATGTTGGGACATAATTGAATCGTTTCTGTAGATTTTGCAGTTGGTATTGTAAGATATAGCTCCCTAGCTAAGATATATCAGTTATCAATGTCTGTTATCATTTAGTTTATTCATAGATTTAAAATAACAAGTGAAAAAATTCAATCGATGCTTTCAGCATTTAAATTTGTAAGTTTTTTATTTTCTTTTTAAAAGTATGAAATACCAATAGAAGGAAATTAATCCATTGCTATTTCTAGTCCACATGGTGCTATTTTTCTAATATTTGGCTTAATTTGTATACCTCTTTCTGCTTCCAGGTACCATCCACTGTATTTTCCATGCAACTGGGCACCACTACACTTGGAAAAAAGTTACCACAACAGTACACAACATTATCGTGGGCAAGTTGTGGATAGATCAGGTGAGCAAAGGTATTCCAGGTGCTTCTGAAGTTCAGAAGAATACCTTCTTCGGTATGTCTTTGCAGTATTTAGTACATGTGAACTGATCCCAGAATATTATTAGTTTATCGGTTTCTCTTAAGGAATTTCTCTCAAGTAATATCCCTACCTTCACCTCCCCAAGTTTCTATCCCACAAATTATTATTTATAAATGACCAAATTACAACATTCACTAATGACTACTGGGACTGTGTTGGGCACTAAGAAGGGTACAAGGAAATAATAAACATGGCTCCCACTCTTAATCTTTTCATTACTCATCAAACATTTGGTACCAGGCAGTATGCTGGGTCCTAGGGATACAAAGTCACATGAGCTGTTACTCAAGAAGTTATTATATCTGGCTGGGCGCGGTGGCTCACACCTGTAATCCTAGTACTCTGGGAGGCCGAGGCGGGCGGATTTCTCGAGGTCTGGAGTTAGAAACCAGCCTGAGCAAGAGTGAGACCCCATCGCTACTATAAATAGAAAGAAATTAATTGGCCAACTAATGTATATATATAAAATTAGCCAGGCATGGTGGTGAATGCCTGTAGTCCCAGCTACTCGGGAGGCTGAGGCAGGAGGATTGCTTGAGTCCAGGAGTTTGAGGTTGCTGTGAGCTAGGCAGATGCCACGGCACTTGCTCTAGCCTGGGCAACAGAGCGAGATTCTGTCTCCAAAAAAAAAAAAAAAAAGAAGAAGTTATTATATCATTAGAGATATATGACAAATGTGTAGCTTGAAAACTTTTTAACAAAATACACTAGTATAAAAGATATACTAAGATAATATATTTAATTGTCAGTTTGCTCTTAAGACATTGGTTGCAGGCCAGGCATGGTGGCTCACGCCTGTACCTAGCACTCTGGAAGGCTGAAGCGGGAGGATCATTTGAGCTCAGGAGTTCGAGACCAGCCTGAGCAAAAGTGAGACCCCTTCTCTACTAAAAAAATAGAAATTAGCTGGACAACTAAAAATTATATGTATATATATATATATATATATATATACACACACACATATATATATATAAATATAAAAATTAGCTGGGCACGGTGGCACATGCCTCTAGTCCCAGCTACTTGGGAGGCTGAGGCAGGAGGATCGCTTGAGCCCATGAGTTTGAGGTTGTTGTGAACTAGGCTGATGCCACAGCATTCTAGCCTAGGCAACAGAGTGAGACTCTGTCTCAAAAAAAAGACAATGGTTGCAGTAAATTCACAAAAGGGAGGGAATACTATCTTCTGAGCAGTCAGGAAAGGCTTCACAGTAGATGTGGGAATTAAGCTGAGCCTTGAAGAATATTTGGGATTTGGAAGATAGAAAGGAGGGGGAAATGGAATGAAAACAGTGTAGAAAGGCCCATCATAGGGGATCTTGAAATTGTGAGTACTTTGATTTAAGCAGGAAAGTTCATAAAAGGTACTAGTGAGGGATTGGTTTGGAAAGAAATTATTTTGTGAAAGTTAAATTATTATGTGAATTTCAGTATTTGTGCTGAAGTTCAAATTATACCCTTTAGCATGTGAAACACAATTCAAAACAAAATAAAAGGTCATGTGGTCTTGATCTCAACGTGAAATACCAAGGTTACATAGGGATTCTATCGCATTTCCAAGATTAGCTAAGACCTGAATCTTTTTTTTTTTTGGGGGGGGGGAGACAGAGTCTCGCTCTGTCACCCAGGCTAGAAGTGTCATGGAATCAGCCTAGCTCACAGCAACCTCAAACTCCTGGGCTTAAGTGATCTTCCTGCCTCAGCCTCCCTGGTAACTGGGACTATAAACACGTGCCACCATGCCTGGCTAATTTTTTCTATTTTTAGTTGTTTGGCTAATTTCTTTCTATTTATAGTAGAGACAGTGTCTCGCTCTTGCTCAGGCTGATCTCGAATTCCTGAGCTCAAGCAATCCTCCCGCCTCAGCCTCCCAGAATGCTAGGATTACAGGCGTGAGCCACTGCGACTGGCCTAAGACCTGAATCTTAAACAAAGGAGTGCTAGAATGTAAGACTGAAAAGTAAAGAATTACGAGGCATGGGGTTTGGCAGACACTGAAGCCATCCAGTCTTAATAAAACTAATCTATGATTTTTTTTTTTTATTTTACAGTCGGGTGAAATTGATATTGTGAATCATAAGACGGGAGACAAGTGTAATCTTAAATTTGTTCCTTATAGCTACTTCTCACGGGATGTTGCAAGAAAGGTAAGGGAAGTTGAAATTTAAATTTTTTCCACAAAGTGCATATCTCTTAGAAAGCCTACTTGTTTGGGGCTGGTGTGTGTGTGTACATATATATGGTGATTCAGAAAGGTAGAGGTGAAGGAGAAAGCAAGAAAGGGGACTATATTCCATTACTGAACCAATTCCTTCTCTTTTCTGGAAAAGACAATAAGTGAGGAAGTGAAAGTCAAGAGCAATGAGAGATTGAAAATAGGAAACACAGAGGAAGGACTAATAAAAGAACTGCAGGAAGAAGGTGTGGGCAGTTTGACCCCTGTGAAGTTTAAGAGAGAGTTGTGTGTTACCACTACAAAGGAATTGTACCATGAGTTTCTGTGGAAGAGTGAAGAATAGCTGGGGATTTAAATCTCTTTATAGGTCTGTATGATTTCTGGAGAGAAGAAAATATAATTCTGAGTACCAGTCAGATGCTTTTCCTACATATATCATTGTATCAAAAATCCTTATACAACAAAAAATTATAATGAAACCCCCAAGTCATGGCTCAGTTATTTCAAGTAGTAAAAAAAAATATAACAACAACATAATTTGGATGACTCCATGGTATTTGTTATGACAGGATTTCACCAGTATTTACCCAGGACTTTAGTTTCCAGGGTAGTCAGGTAAGCTAACTCACAGTGAATGCTACATACCCAAGCCCTGCTCTCCACCCTTGCAGGTAACAGGGGAAGTAACAGATCCATCAGGAAAAGTTCACTTTGCCCTTCTGGGGACATGGGATGAGAAAATGGAATGTTTCAAAGTGTCACCAGTCATTGGGGAAAATGGGGGTGATGCTCGACAGAGAGGCCATGAAGCAGAGGAAAGCAGGGTCATGCTATGGAAAAGGAATCCTCTACCGTGAGTATCAGTATGCATGCTGCCCAGATACTATTTGGACCTTAATGGTGGAGGAGTACTGAAGGCATTTCTTCCTGCCTTCCCACTTCATTATGTGAGAGATTGAACAAGGGAAATCAGAACTTTTAGAGAGATTACTAGAAAGTTGTCATTGTATGATTTTAATTGTAGCATGTTTTTCCCAAGAAAGTTCAAACTAACCAAACCACATTTTCCAAAAAATATTTTATGCTTTCTAAAGATCCTTTGGATTGTGATTCAGAAGGATATTTTATAATTTATTTAAAATTGTATAATTTAGAGCAAAACAATTCAAAAGTGGCTAGAGGAGAAAGGTGCCTATCACCTGTTAACTATTTTAGCCTAAAGGCCCAGCAGCAACAGAATGGTCCTGCGACAATGTACAGGACTTTGGAAACAAGACGGAGGCTGTTTGTCTCCCCTGTCATCATCTGGTACATTCAGTTTGTAGTAATAGCCAAGATTATCCCAGAAAGAGGTTAAAAAGAAAGCCAAGGAAACAGGAATGGGGAATTTTAACTTAATAGAATGTTTCATTCTTCCTAATGAAAATAGATAATTTCACCCGAGAGCAATACAATCCCAGAAGGGTATCCAATTGAGTGATCCTGGGGAGGGGATGGAGAGTGATCCAGTTTGGCTCCTAATTAGGGGTACCTGACGTGGTCTTAGCTTCTTTTTATTTGTAGAACAACCTTGGTGATACAGTCTTGGCAGTGTACTTAGTTGTTACTCTTTAAGTAGGGTCTGGGCTCTGGTATTATTCTCTTTCTCGTCCTTTACTTTCAGGAAGAATGCAGAAAACATGTACTACTTCTCAGAGCTTGCTCTAACTCTCAATGCCTGGGAAAGCTGCACTGCCCCCACAGACAGCCGGTTGCGGCCTGACCAGAGACTGATGGAAAATGGGCGCTGGGATGAAGCAAACGCTGAGAAGCAGCGCCTGGAGGAAAAACAAAGACTGTCCAGAAAGAAGAGAGAAGCAGAAGCTATGAAAGCCACAGAGGATGGTAACAAACTTGCCTTCTACTCTTTTTTCTTGATGTGTGGAGATTGCCAGCACTGATTTTTTCTTTACCCTCTTTCCCTTTTAGGCACACCGTACGATCCCTATAAGGCACTGTGGTTTGAGCGGAAGAAGGACCCTGTTACCAGGGAGTTAACCCATATTTATAGAGGAGAATACTGGGAGTGTAAGGAAAAACAGGACTGGAGCTCGTGCCCGGACATTTTCTGAAATGGCAGTAACAAAAAGGAGGAGGATCTAATGGAGAAGAGGACAGAGGATATGTGGGAAAGCTGGCAGTTGTGACTCTCTTACCAAGTGCTTTCCTCAAGTTTGTCTGTCTTGACCAATCATTTTTTCCAAATCAATCACCAGAAGCAGACACCAGTGGTGGTGATTGGCTGGTTGCCTTAGCTGATTGTAACTGAAATCAACATACTAGATACCTGTGTAAGGGAGAGGTGTAGTGGCTGAAAGTTAATGTTATTCCACATCTGCAAAGTCAAGTATTCTTGGCTCTTCTTTCTCCCTCTGCCCCCAGTTAAGATGATGTCATTCACCCTCCCCTTGTAGTACCCTGCTCAGCCAAGATCTGCATAAGATTATAATTTAGAGGCATTTTGGTGCTGTTCAGAGCAAGAGCTGATATTAGAAGAAGTTCCTTTAAAAAGAAACACGTAACACTTACCGATGGAGACATCGTGAATGGTTGCAGTGGAGCTTAGGTATGACATTATGAAATATGTTCACACATGAGTTCAGTTTCATGGGATGTCCGTGCAGAGATAACTGAAGTATTGGAACATCTGCAAGAGAGATTGCTCTGTAGGGCTGGAATATTCAGAGTTACATTCTTGGAAGTTTCCATTTTTGCTTGTGTCAAACACCCCTCTGCTGTTCTCCATCTTCTTTGACAGCAACTGGAGACCATTGTGGTGGTTGGTAAGAGGGTTGCATTCTCCTCACAAAGGAGTTTTACAGACTTCCTCAGGCAGAGAGCTTCTGAGAACACAGACAGAGGATGGAAAATGACTGCTCGCCACTTTTGCTATTCCACTTCCCCTTCACCCCCATCCCTCATTGTCTTTCTGGCTTCTCTTCTCTCTCCCGGCAGGCACAGTACCAATTTGGGTCTGTGCCCCAGTATGGAGCAAAACATTACCTGCCCCATTCTGATATATTTCAGAATTTGAGAGAAGTTAATCTGGAACAAAAGTTTTTACCATCTCTTAAGCCTCATGGACTGGAGCCACCTCTGGAATAATGTGTTAAATATCTGTATATTATATATATGTAGAGAAAAATCTAATTTTTTTGTTTGATTTTCCTCCTTCCCATTAAGAATCTTGTTTTTTGATATCCCTTGTCTCCCTGGGACTCTCTCTTGGACACATGTTGATATGGATTGGAACTTCTCTGCTTTCCATCATTTAGGGGCAGACAGATTCAAAACCTGAGCAGGATCACATCTGGCAGTTACTGAACAGGGATTGTGTCTATGATTTGAATCATGGGGTGCCCTTTGCTGTCTAAACTCTGCTCTCCTAATTACCTGACTCTTGAAAATGAAATCCTAACCTCTTTGCTGCCTCTTTTCTTTTCTTTTGGTAGGAAGACTATGTGTACAAAGTCAGGAGGGTAATTTCCAGGTTAATTCTGCTTCTGTCGGGCACACAAGACTAAATCCCAAAAGAAATTTTTTCCTAGGATATGGGGATGAAAGCACCATCACATGAGGTAAAGAAGAGAACTTCCTCTGTTGGGCCCTGGCTTCCTTCTTTATTTGTTCTGTATTTATTTTAGTGGTCTTGTTCAGAAATAGAACCCCTGTGTAACCCACCCTTGGTTGAGGATCACAAATTGAGGTGCCTTCCTTGTATGCTTTTTGTTAGTGTTTTTTGTTTTTGTTCCTTAACTGCTGAGCCTCAGCCAGGGTGGGTCATGGGGGTCAATATCATTCCAGAGGAAGCCATCCCTGCGGGGAAATTGGATTTATACTGGGTAAATTAGTATTTTCATTCCTTCCCCACTATTCCTTCCCCACTATTCCTTCCTGGCTGTAATAAACATGAGAAAGGAATGACCTTGACTGCTGGGGAATTTTCCTCCCAAGAACCCTGTTCCCAACACAAGGGATTTAGCCAGGGCTTCTTCCATGGGGGCCCATGAAAATGGTGACCTCAGCTATACATAAAGTGGGAATTCCCCAGGTTGAACTTCCCTGCTTTTATCCCTCTTTTCTTCCTCCACTGTGTACACTACATTTTTGGCTTGATCCCCAATCAGATTCATGCTAACGGAAGCAGCTTAGAGTCCTTCAGGTGGAATAAAGTCACACAAAAACAAAACTATATATATTTTCAGTTTTTTTGCCTTATTGCTTTTTTTTCCAAAAAAAAAAAAAAACTACTAAATTAAATAATTTTTAAAAAGTAATATTGTTGTCTGATTCACTTCTACTCCTGGACAGGAAGTGGTGGTGGGGGGGGGGGCGGAGAACTGGTCCAGTGGTGATTGTTCTGCCTGGGTGTCTGGATCTTCTTGTCTTCATGAGTAATTGATAGAAAAACTGATGTTTCAACTGTTCAACACCACTCTGGATGGCCCATGAGCAAAAGAGTAGTTTTAACAACTCCTGCCGCGTCAATGTAGGTAATTATCAATGTCTCACCTTGGTATAGGAGAATATTTTATTTATTTATATTTATAGAATAGCGAGATGGAGTAGGAGAGGGAGGGAGTGAGAGAAAGCTGATATAGGGGAATAGTTGCTAGTGGTTTTGATACTGGGCTTGCTTCACCTCCAAACTTAAAAATTTAGTTTTTATTGATGAATTTAATTTCTGTTGCCCATTTAGATTCTCAGATTCTTAGCTCTTTCATGTAGGGATTGAAACTCTTTTGAGACATTGAGTTTCAATTTGAAGACATTTGAGAAAAGTAATGATATTGAGCATGTCTGTTTAGGTTTTCACTGTAAAGTTCATGTTCTGGGAGGAAATGAGCAAAGTAACCTAGGGGTCTGGAGGGGGCTTAGATCAGAGCAAGCACAATTCCTGCCTTTAGGTGGGACTTCACATTTACTAAGTACCTGCTTCTTTGTACAGGGTGCTGAGATAGGAACTCCAAGCCAGCATACGCTGGCTTACACATAAAAAATTTTAAGAGGAAAATAGGCCGAGTGCGGTGGCTCACTCCTGTAATCCTAGCACTCTGGGAGGCCGAGGTGGGTAGATTGCTCAAGGTCAGGAGTTTGAAACCAGCCTGAGCAAGAGCGAGACCCTGTCTCTACTAAAAATAGAAATAAATTAATTGGCCAACTAAAATAGATATAGATATATGTATATAAAAAACATTAGCATGGTGGCACATGCCTGTAGTCCCAGCTACTCAGGAGGCTGAGGCAGAAGGATCGCTTGAGCCCAGGAGTTTGAGGTTGCTGTGAGCTAGGCTGATACCACGGCACTCTAGCCTGGGCAACAGAGTGAGACTGTCTCAAAAAAAAAAGAAAATTTTTTTAAGAGGAAAATATTGCAATAATTTTAAAGAGGAAGAGAGAAAATCTAATTTACGTAATTCACTCAAGGTCACATAGCTGATGGATTAGTCACAGTGTTGGAATTCAAAGCTGGGTTTGTTTAACCCTGGAGTTTGTGACCTCTACAACCATGTGCTCTGGGAGAAACTCTCTGGGTTGGAAGGCAGCTGATAATTGGGTACTTTCCTCCCAGATTACATCACATCATGCTGAAATGCACATTGCCATTTCCAGAAGCTAATTAATGTAGACAGAATCATTTATTTTGAAGCTTCACCTGAATAAGGAAGCTTTCTTGAAATTCAGCCTACAGTCTTCATAGCCATAAAATTAGCTAAATTGTCAGGGATTATTTTCTAGCCTGCTTCTTGGGGAGGCCACTTATCTGTTCACTGATTCCCACTGCTGGATTTGATGATTTTTTCTAGCAAGCTAAAAGCTAGAGACCCTTAACATTTGTGACAGCTGCTTCCTACATTCTTGAATATTACGATTGTATATGATTTTCTAGATTAGGGGCAATCAAATGTAGCTGAAACATTTAATGATCCTTCCTCAAGTCCTTGAATGTGACATGATGTGTTGGGGGTTGGATCCTGAGGGGTCTATCATGAATAGTCATTCAAAATATGAGACAGCAAAATTATAACTTATTACACTTGTCGGGGACCTCTAAAGTCCCACAAAAATGTTAAACCTATACATGTCAAGGGTCTCCTCCACTTTTAGCAAGATAACTGAACCAACCTACAGTATAGTCCTGAAAAGAAGTGTAGGAAAATCTTTGGAATTTATTCACCATAGCTGTATACCTTGTGAAACTCTAAGATTGCTATAAAAATTTAGAACTTGCTTTTAAAAATTTATAAAACTTTTGCCCAGGACTGTACCCTACCCAGTAGAAAGCATTCCAAGCCTTTCATGACTTTCCCTTCCAAAGCTCATAAACCAATCTGAGGTTATACTATCCATAGCCTTTCCTCCCTACTGTCTTAAGTAAAGTGCTCCTTCATTGGTTCAGGGGAAGTAGGCAGGGTGACCAGATGAGGCAACTTTAAAGGCAATCAATTAAAGAGCTCAAAATCTTCTACAAATAATCTTGCAGAGGTCACATCTTCTGAGCTTGACCAGGTGATGGTAAAGGCTACTAAAGAACCAGTTGGTCCTGAGATATGGCTAGGAATGTTTCCATTCACTCATTCATTCCAAATTTACTCCAGCCGGTTATGTAACACACATTGGGGATACAAAGGGCAAGAAAAAGATTAGGTAAGCAGGCAATTGCAATCTAGTTTGGTAAGTGGCATAAAAATACTGCAGAGGGACAACTAGCCTGTAGTGGGTGGGGAGGCAGTGGACAGGGACATGTCAGAGCAGACTGGAGGAGAATGTATGTGAGCCCAGTGGTGCAGGTTAAGTAGGCATTAGGAAGAGGGCGATGTGGAAAATGCTGCCTGGACAAAGATCAAGGGCAAGCAGAGAACACTGAGCTCTGGTACTGGAGAAATGTAAGGCCCGCATCGTGGGAGGCTTTATATGCCATATTTTTAAAGCACTCTTGGTTTTTGTTTTCAACTAGGAAGCCAGGGAAAGGTTTTGAAGCAGGACAGTGTGTTCCAGCAAGGGAAATAAATTGTAGTTAAGACCACTTAAGAAGTTGGAGAGGACATGAAGATGAAGAGAAATGGAGGGATTCCAGAAATAATGAAGTGGAATGAAAGCATTCAAGTGTGATTATGGATAGAGAGTGGAAGGAGGAAGGAATTCATATTTTTCTGGCTTTGGAGACCTAGGTAGAAGGACATGGTAAGGTAAACAAGTTTGGAGGGAAAGAGAGGTTCATTTTTGGATATCTTTAATACAGGGTCCTGTGGAGAGGTCGAGTGAACAATTTGAAAAATGGTTCTTCCATGTGACAGCTAAACTTTTGTGAAAACGGAGGAATGGGAGACTGAGAGGAACTTCACATTAAAATCACCTGACCAATTGAAAAATATATAATACATAAACCCCATCTGCAGAGATTCTAATTCAATTAAGGCTAGGGCTAGTATAATTATATATATGTATATGCTTATATATATATATATATATAATACAATTTTATATATATATATATAAAATAAGAAGGAATTGACTTGCCCAAGATCATAGGCAAGTTATATATATATAAAATATATATTATAGGCCGGGTGTGGTGGCTCACGCCTATAATCCTAGCACTCTGAGAGGCTGAGGTGGGAGGATTGCTCGAGGTCAGGAGTTCGAAACCAGCCTGAGCAAGAGTGAGACACCCATCTCTACTCTAAATAGAAAGAAATTAATTGGATAACTAATATACATAGAAAAAATTAGCCAGGCATGGTGGTGCATGCCTGTGGTCCCAGCTACTCGGGAGGCTGAGGCAGGAGGATCGCTTGAGCCCAGGAGTTTGAGGTTGCTGTGAGCTAGGCTGACGCCATGGCACTCACTCTAGCCTGGGCAACAAAGAGAGACTCTGTCTCGAAAAAAAAGAAAAAAAAAATATATATATATAATATATAGGCAAGTTATATATACATAAAATATATATGGCAAGTTATATATATACACGTGTGTGTATATATATATAAATAAGAAGGAACTGACATTCC
Source organism: Microcebus murinus (assembly GCF_040939455.1). Classification (NCBI taxonomy): domain Eukaryota; kingdom Metazoa; phylum Chordata; class Mammalia; order Primates; family Cheirogaleidae; genus Microcebus; species Microcebus murinus. Next base: position 15,754,224 of record NC_134107.1, read on the forward strand.
CAAGGTCATACACAAGTGACCAGATGAGAATTTAAATCCACTCTTTGTCATTAATATACACAGCCTAGGGCAAGTCTATACTACTGTATTAGTTTTCTATTGCTGCATAACTAATTACCATCAACTTAGTGGCTTAAAACAACCGTTTGTTAGCTTATAGTTCTGTAGGCGAGAAATCCCACATGATGTGGCTGGCTTCTCTGCTCAGGGTATCACAAGGCTGCAATCAAGGTGTTGACCGGGTTGTTCACATCTGGAAGCACTGGGGGTAAATCTCCTTCCAAACTCATTCTTGTTGTTGTCAGTTTCTTGCAGTTATAGAACTGAGGAACAATTTCCTTGCTGGCTGTCAGCTGGGAGTCACTCTCAACTCCTAGAGGCTGCTCACATTTTTGCCATGTGATCTCCTCCATCTTCAAGCCAGCAAGGAAGTGTTGCATCCTTCTTGTAGTTTGAAACTCTGACTCCCTTGTGCAACCAGCTGGAGGAAACTCTCTGCTTTTAAAGGGCTAATGTGATTAGGTTAGGTCCACCAGATAATCACATATTTTATTTTTTGTGGGTTTTTTTTTTTTTTTTTTGAGACAGAGTCTCGCTTTGTTGCCTAGGCTAGAGTGAGTGCCGTGGCATCAGCCTAGCTCACAGCAACCTCTAACTCCTGGGCTCAAACAATCCTGCTGCCTCAGCCTCCCGAGTAGCTGGGACTACAGGCATGTGCCACCATGCCCGGCTATATATATTAGTTGGCCAATTAATTTCTTTCTATTTATAGTAGAGATGGGGGTCTTGCTCTTGCTCAGGCTGGTCTCGAACTCCTGACCTGAAGCAATCCGCCCGCCTCTGCCTCCCAGAGTGCTAGGATTACAGGCGTGAGCCACCGCGACCGGCCTCACATATTTTAGAGTCAGTTGTGCTATATAATATCATGTAGCTATATATTATATATCATAAAACCTAATAACAGGTTGTCTTAGTCCATCTTGCATTGCTATAAAGGAATATCTAAGGCTGAGTAATTTATAAAGAAAAGAAGTTTATTTGGCTCATGATTCTGCTGTATAAGAAGCACGGTGCTGGTATCTGCTTCTGATGGGGGCCTCAGTAAGCTTTTACTTATGGGGGAAGGAAAAGGATGAGCAGATATTTCATAAGGCCAGAGAAGGAACCAGACAAGAGTAGAGGAGGTACCAGATGCTTTTAAACAACCAGCTCTCATGTGAACTATTAGAGCGAGAACTCACTCACTACTACACGGAGGGCACCAAGCCATTCATTAAGGATCTGCTCCCATGACCCAAGCACCTCCTATTAGGACCCACTTCCAACACTGGAGATCACATTTCAACATGAGATTTGGAGGGGACAAACATTCAAACCATATCACAGGTTACAGGTTAATAGGATGGATTTCATAGTCCCAGGGATTATGCATGGGAGGGTGTCTTGGGGGCCATTTTTGGATTTTCCCTACTACAACTACCCAGGGAAAACAAGAGCGTGAAGCTTAAGCTAAACAAATGATAGGCTCTTGAATCTGAAAATACTTTGAAGCCACTTAGATTAGGCCTGACAGCCACAACTTCTCACCTCGGAAATACCCTTTCCTTAATCTCTCTTGAGAAGGGCTATCTAGAATCATCCTCCATTTTAAGTCTATTGTTTATAAATTTTAAACTAAAGTCATGTTTTTATTTCAGGTTATAACAAGACCATGTTATCTTTTATTTATGAATCAAGTGAATATGAAGCATTGACTCATTCTAAGTAATAGCCTTATGGAGTTTATTTAAAACATGTTTAAGTGAATAAATGCAAGGGATGCAAAATTAGGAAATGGGAGGTGGAGGTGGAATAAAATCAGCATATTATTAAATCACAGCTTGCTTTTTAGAGTTTGAGAGAAGCCTGAGCTAATTCCATTTTTTGACTATATATATATGTATATTTAAAAATGAAAAAATGCCAAGACGGTATTACAAAAGTTGAGGAATATTTTTAATAGTAGATTTTGCAAATCAATGCTTTTAACAAATACTGTACAATTATTCCATGTATACCTCATGTGGAAGTAACACTGAAAGTCTACATTTGAAGCCTTTACAAATGGCCTTCCTGTCCTCTTCTATAAATTCTCGGGTCCAATTTGAGGTTATCTGTACAAAACAAAATGTTCTTATCTTTTGACCTTGCAAAATCTGCCTTCACACAAGAACAAATATATACAAAAGAATATTTATTGCAGTATTGTTTTTAATAATGAAATATATTAACAAGTAAAAATGTCCATCCTCTGGGAAACTGAGGCAGGAGGATCATTTGAGCTCAGGAGTTCAAGACCAGCCTGAGCAAGAGCAAGACCCCCGTCTCTACCAAAAATAGAAAGAAGTTAATTGGCCAACTAAAAATATATAGAAAAAATTAGCCGGGCATGGTGGAGCATGCCTGTAGTCCCAGCTACTTGGGAGGCTGAGGCAATAGGATTACTTGATCCCAGGAGTTTGAGGTTGCTGTGAGCTAGGCTGATGCCAGGGCACTCACTCTAGCCTGGACAACAAAGTGAGACTCTGTCTCAAAAAAAAAAAAAAAAAAAAAAAAAAAAGTTCATCATTAGCAGTTTGATTAAATAGATTGTGTTATACAATCCAGTACTGTGCATGGATTAAAAAGCATGAAATTGGAGAATCCCAACTTTCCTCCTCCTCTCCCCTCCTTCCTACCCCCTCCTCCCTCCCCTCTCCCCAGGCCCCCCAAAAGCATGAAATTGTTCTACATAACTGCCATGAAAAAGTCCATGGTTTATTTTTAAATGAGAACAGCAAATTGCAGGGCAGATAAAAAAACAAATAAACAAACAAACAAGCTCTGAGAAAAGTGAAGCTATCACTTCTAGCTTGTAAACAAAAGCTTTGCCCTTTCACCTCTGTAATATCTGTAAAATTCTTACCTCCAAGTGAATTTATATGACCTTTACGATCGTGGAACACATATTTCATTATAATTATGTGAGAACGTCGTTAGAAGGAGCCGAAATAGCTCAGTTGGGAGAGCGTTAGACTGAAGATCTAAAGGTCCCTGGTTCGATCCCTGGTTCGATCCCGGGTTTCGGCAGCACTTCCGTTTTAGGCGTGGTCGCCCACATGTAGCTTCTCGCTCAGTACGCAGTCCCCACGCCCTGGGCACTTTCGCTTGCTAGAGCAATCCCAGCTGAACTCTTCTTCCGGGTTTCCAACCTTTGCCCTAGGGGCTGGCGCTGGGGCAGCTCGGGACTCTTGAAAATCAATTGATGACCAGTAGGAAAGAAACCCAGATAGTGGTCTCACAGATGCACCTTGCATGATGTATGTCAGCATATGTGACATCTAATTCTGTGTGTCCAATTGGCTAGGCTACGGTGCCCAGTTGTGTGCTGAAATGCCAGTCTAGATGTTACTGTGAAGGTTCTGGTTTTTTTTTTTTTTTTAGATGTGAAGGTTCTGGTTTTTTTTTTTTTTTTTTTAGATGTGATTAACATTTAAATGATTAGGCTTTGAGTAAAGTAGATTACACTCTGTAACGTGGGTGGGCCTCATCCAATCAGTTGAATCCCTTAAGAGCAAAGACTGGGGGTTTTTGAGGAAGAAGGAAGTGTCCACACAACTTTGCACAAACCTGCCCCAGTCTCCAGCTTACTGCCCTGCTGAATTTGGACTCAAGACTGCAACATCAACTCTTACCTGAATTTTGGAACTGTCAGTCTGCCCTACAGGTTTTGGGCTTGCCAATACACACAATATCCCTACCTCTGTTTCTCTCTGTCTCTCTATTCTATTTCTATCTCTATCTTACAGATTCTGTTTCTCAGGAGAACTCCAACAGCATGCTTTAAAGTGTTGCTTACACACAGGTAAGAGTGAAGAATGAGATCGTTACTACTGCTCTGAGCAAAGGTCAAACACCTTCGGACCATTAGGGTGGGAGTCATACTCCTAGGAAATATTGGGATATTGCCCTAAAAAGGCAAACCCTGTTGAGTTTTCGGCATGAAGAAGAAAGGGGGCATCCCAGTGAGAAGCATTTGGAATTCAAGCACAAAGCTCAGAGAAGAAGACAAGGTATCTCTGGTTCTTTCATGCCTGCACACTCCTACTCACCTTTCAAGGCACAATCCTAATGTCTTTTTTCCCGCCAGGTGCAACTCTCCCCATCTAGTTTTTCCACTGTGTTACCAAAGCACTTGATTATTCCTTTATTAAAGCATTAATTAAAGGGCTCTCAATTGTTTGCTGCCTGCCTGCACACCTGGTAGAGCTATAGGAGATCTACAGTTGGTGGGTAGTGGGTAGTGCAGGGAGGAGCTGGAAGAGGAGGGATGAGGCTGGTTACAGGGAACTTCCGAGAGGATGGCAGTTAAGCTGCTTTCTCAAAGGTGTGAAGGGTAGCAGAATATGCCACCTCAAAACATGCCACTTTGATTTAAGGATTATTTTGAGTTAAAGGCAATTGAGAGCCGGGCGTGGTGGCTCACGCCTGTAATCCTAGCACTCTGGGAGGCTGAGGCGGGCAGATTGCTCGAGGTCAGGAGTTCGAAACCAGCCTGAGCAAGAGCGAGACCCCGTCTCTACTATAAATAGAAAGAAATTAATTGGCCAACTAATATATATATAAAATTAGTCGGGCATGGTGGTGCATGCCTGTAGTCCCAGCTACTCGGGAGGCTGAGGCAGCAGGATTGCTTGAGCCCAGGAGTTTGAGGTTGCTGTGAGCTAGGCTGACACTATGGCACTCACTCTAGCCTGGTCAACAAGCGAGACTCTGTCTCAAAAAAAAAAAAAAAGATTAAAAAAAAAAAAGCTCTTTACCCTCCTTCTATTTGCCTAAAAGTGAGACATACATTTACAAAGGTGTCCCTCTTTTCTTCTAAAGTCGATCACCTAAGACAACTTTAGGCTCTTATCAGTTTGGAGAGAGCACCAGAGGAATCTATATAACATACTTTACTGACTACCTTTTATCTATCATTAATTTCCCATATATTTGCTTTCCTACACTTTGCTGCCCCTGCCACAAGGTCCTTTTCCTTTATCTTGTCACTTCTCCAAAAATTTATTGTTCTTTGTTGAAAATGCTATATAGATTGCAGTTCTAAACCGTTTCTTTGGAATTATTACTTCCCTGGGTATCTCCCACATGCATATGAAATACATGTTAATATATTGCTGTTTGTTTTTCTCCTGTTATTCTGGTTTTTTATTTCAAAATATTAAGAGGATACAAATATATCTGTTACATGGATAAAAAGGATACCAAATATAATGCTTAAGTCAGGGCTTTTGGTATGCTTGCCACCAGAATAGTGTTCATTGTACCCAATAGGTAAATTTTATCCCTCCCCCTCCCCCATTCTTCCCCCTTCTTGGTTTCCAATATCCTTTATATCTCTTTGTGCCTTTGTGTACCCATTGTTTAGCTTCCACTTATTAGTGAGAACACATGGTGTTTGGTTTTCCATTCCTGAGAAACTTCACTTAGGATAAAGATTTCTAGTTCCATCCAAGTTGCTGCAAAAGACATTATTTCATTCCTCTTTATGGCTGAGTAGTACTCCATGTATTGTGTTTTGTGTGTGTGTGTGTGTGCGTATGTATATGACATTTTCTTCATCCATTCGTGAATTGATAGGCTCTTAGGTTGATTCCACATCTTTGCAGTTGTGAATTGTGCTGTAATAAACATTCAAGTTCAGGTGCCTTTTTAAATAAAATGACGTCTTATCCTTTGGGTAAATACCCAGCAGTGGGATTGCTGGATTGAATGGTAGGTCTACCTTTATTTCTTTAAGGAATCTCCATACTATTTTCCATAGAGGTTGTACTAATTCCCAGTCCAACCAACAGTGTATTCGAGTTCCTTTCTCTCTGCATCCATGCCAGCCTCTATTGTTTTTTGACTTTTTAATAATGGCCATAATGACAGGGGTAAGGTGGTATCTCATTGTAGTATTAATTTACATTTCCCTGATGATTAGTGATATTGTGCATTTTTCATATTTGCTGGCTATTTGTCTATCTTCTTTTGAAAAACTTCTGTTCATGTCTTCTGCTCACTCTTTGATTTGTTTTTTCTTGCTGATTTGAGTTCTTTGTAGATTCTGGATATTAGTCCTCTTTAGCATGTATAGCTCGTGAATATTTTCTTCCATTCTGTAGATTGTCTATTCACTCCGTTAATTATTTCCTCTGCTGTGCAGAAGCTTTTACATTTAATTAAGTCTTATTTATTTATTAATATTTTTGTAGTTGCTAAATTTGCCTTTGGGGTCTTAGTCATAAATTCTTTGCCTATGTTGATGGCAAGAAGAGGTTTTCTTCTAGAATTTTTATGATTTCATGCCTCGCATTTAAGTTTTTGTTCTGTTTTGTTTTGGTAAAGGAATCCCACTGAGAACTCAGAATGGTAGGAGAAAATTTATTTTTCCTTCTCTACAGGTGCTTGGGGAGAACGAAAGGGAAGGAGATGAAAGGACGGTGACGTTGCAATTACCGACGGAAGACAGCACATGCAAAGGCCCAGAGGACTAAGAGCATGGCAGGATCTGTGACATGAAAATAGTGGCTTCTGGAGGCGAAGAGCAGAGAAGGAGCGGGGTCAGCCCGCGAATGGTGGCGTGAGCTGCGCGTGCGCAGAGGCCTGGTTGGGGGGGATGGGAGGCGGGGGGCTGGAGGGCTGGGGGGCTGGGGGGCCGGGGCCTGGAACGCAGGCGAGCAGTGGCTCAGATCATCCCTTTTGAGCTGATCTGTTTGGCCCTTCTTTTTGAGGTGGGCGCCTGGGATTCGGACGAGGAAAAATTACGAAGTGATGTCTACTCCGAAGAAGGGACAGCCTGATGGTCTTTAACCACTGCACTGTGGTCTTCCAACCTGGGTGCTTTGGGTTTAGGGGCAAGAAACGCGTAGCGCTGGGGACAGTTAGGCGGCTTCACCCTCCGAGCAGTTTTGCAGAACTCAAGGTTCCGGTTTGCCAAGGGGTCTCTAAGTAAAAAGAGAGCATGCTTCATTGAACAAATCAGTATTCAGCTGCTAAAGAACAAACGAATCACTCTCCCTCCAGATTCCTTACTTCGCTTCCTCCCCGCCCCTGCCGGCTTTGTGCTTTGGAATTAGGTCGAGTCACACAGAGGAGGAGCCCAAGAGCTCGCTCCGCGCCACGCTACGCCCATTAGTCCCCAGCGCCAACGATGACACAGCTTTCAGTCACCGAAGGGGACCCTTTTCCCGAGAGCCCGGATAGCTCAGTCGGTAGAGCATCAGACTTTTAATCTGAGGGTCCAGGGTTCAAGTCCCTGTTCGGGCGGAAGTTCTTTTTTTCACAGTAAGAAAAGAGAACCCGTTTAGGGAGATGTGTGTTAACCAACTTACTACCTTTGAAAAGGGGAATTAAGCCCCACTTCTCTCTGGGGAGAATCCTGTCTTCTCCGCGAGCACGGTCACCTGTGGGCCTTTGTGCAGAGGCATCCGGGAGACTTAAAGCCCGTCGTTGTGGTGGCTGAAATAGGCAGATTTCTTCTGTAGCCACCGCCGGGTTGTTGGGTCCCAACTACTGATACAGTGAAGGATGGGAAAATGACACGTCTTCAGGGAGCCCCCGGGACTCCCCAGTCGCCGCATCCCTTAGCTCCCCTGTGAACGGCCCCTGCTCACCTTTCTCTTGGGTTCCCTCCCGCTCCGTGCCTGAGGAATATGACTCGGATCCTGCACCTTCCCAGCCCTCCTTAATGCCCTTCTAAAGAGTTTTTCTGCACTCTAAAAAAGAAGAGATAAATATCTAGGAGCTGAAGCCCCTAGCAGAGCAGCTCCCCTCTCTCAATGATGTCAAATCCTCCCACTCCCCTCCCCCGCTTCACAGGGAGGACCCCGAATACAGCAAGAAGGTGAGGTTGAGACAGCAGCTTGTGTTGGTGGGAGGAGGAGGGTGCATATTCGGAGAGAGTGCATTCAAGAAACTGGAATGGGATAAAACGAAAAAAGTTAGCGCCCACCTACTTCAAATTAAAAAGGGAAGCACCGGATCCTGCAGAAGTTTTTAGGAACTTGACTTGTGAACACAAAAAGCTCATATGTAAGGTCACCAAGGTGAACTACTTTTTCTTGTGCGGTGAAGGGACCGGGTAAATAATAATAGCTCCCATCTCGTAAACTTGTGATAATTAAATGAGATGACGATGCATGCACAGTGCTTAGTAGAGTCAGCCTAAAAGCAAGCATTCAATACATGGGAACCATTATAATTAATAAAGCACTTTCAATCTAGCAATGAAACAAAAGATACACATTGAAACAGGCAAGGAGTCATTTCCAAGAAATATATGCCCAGCATGCCTAAGAGCGTAAGATCTTATTCATGTGACTTGGGTTGGTTGGTATGTGCTGAAGGGACAGCAATTATCACTGATCCAAGAAAAAGAGGGCTGGTTGGGCAAGAGGCTCCTTTCTTGAGGAACCTCTTGAATGGTGGGGCTCAGAAGGCATTCCAGGCAGAGGAACAGGTAAGGAGCTGTGGCAAGCACTCGATTTTTTCTCTTTCTTCCTGACGGAGTCCCTTGGGAACTGATCGGATCCACTTTGGGGAACCCTGAAAAGTGGACTGTCTTTACTGCAACCACTTTCTGACTGAACCAGAAGGACACCCAGGGTGAGGACAGGGGTGGAGAACACCTAGCCCTTCTAGTCTTTCCTCCTTCCCCTCCTCCCATCCATCCCCTCTCCATCCACGGTTTTCAGCCTTTGCTAAAAGGTGACAAACAAAAAGCTCAGAGTGTGTCTCAATCACGACCTTTCGTGTTTTGGAGCCAACAGATGTGGTTTAGTTCTGAACGATTGGGAACAAATTAGTTATTTCATTTAAAAATTATTATATTGTCACATCCACTCAAGGCAGGCGTTGGGGTGGGGATTGAATGCGACCCTGTGGATCCGTGCTGGGCACACAGTAAGTTCTTAGTAAGTGGCTGGTTTTATTCTTATTAGGACCGGGACAGAGGTACAGAAATCTTGAGGCAGACAGTAAAGGCAGAACGCGAGTTTCCTCACGTGACAGGAATTAGTTTTCTTACTCATTGTCCTCAAAACCTCAGAGTTAAAAATAATACAGTTTGGAAGGTGAAATGAGTAATTAAAAAGGTGGAAATGAAAGGAAACGGGATTTTTTTTTTTCTTTTAAATTTCTTCTAACAGGGCGGGGAGGGCACGTGCCCTAGCCGAAATAGCTCAGTTGGGAGAGCGTTAGACTGAAGATCTAAAGGTCCCTGGTTCGATCCCGGGTTTCGGCAAGTCTTTTGTTGGGACGGGAGTCCACTTCCAGCCCTTCAAGGTAAATTTGTACCTACACCGTACACACACACAGACGGCTGTTCTCCCTGTCTCTTATGTGGGCACGTACTGAGACGATAGGATTTAGTAAAGCATTATGAGGATGCAAAGACTTTAAGCCTCTTAAAGAAATCAGAAAACAGAGAATGATCTGTTCCCAGTTCCGTAGTCACTGTTTATACTATCGGATGTTAGGTAGCAACATATGGCGCGAAATTTCTTATTGCGGTGGTTAACACCTCTGTTCCACTGGGGGAAAGTCTTGGGTTTGATACCCAGTATAGTCACCTCCCTGGGGTTGCAAATTTTCTCGTCGGCGGCAGACATGAAGACAATCTTCAGAAGCATTTGTCTTTACAGCAAGACTCACAAGTCAGAGTCCCACCAGGCCGCTAGGAATCTGGTGAGGGACCCCGCCTCGTTGGAGACGTATGAATTATGCGCCTTCACGTGCCTTTGCCCGAAATATTTCTTGGAAGTTCCGTTTCCTCACCGACCTTTTAATAAAAAGTGTCTGAAAACATTCCTCAGTGCCAAAAGCTGCACAGTTTCTGCCAAGAATATAACTATTATGACTCTTGAGGACAGGTGTGTAGTTTTCTCAGTTATGTGCTTACTGATGTTTTGACTATAAAAGTAATGCAAGCTAGTTTCAAGGGGAAAATATCGGAACACAAAGCAACAAAGGTTGGAAGACTAAGGCCTCCGGTTGGAAGAGAAAGTTACTCAGCACTTTCCTCATCATTCATTTTTCGGACCCAAATCACTAGAGAGTCTTAAGTTTTCCCTACTTTTGGGTTATCTAACTCCCCTAAGGATGGAACCCTAGCAGAGGTTTATGCAGGAGCTCCCACTTGCTCAGCCTTGGCTGGGACACACAGTATACCTCAATTTGTTTTGGAGTTTAAAACGACCTCCGCCCGAACAGGGACTTGAACCCTGGACCCTCAGATTAAAAGTCTGATGCTCTACCGACTGAGCTATCCGGGCTCTGAACAACAGCCCTTCCCCTTGCCTATCGGCAGTAAAATAGGCCACGTGGCCGCATTCTTTCCCCTGGGCTTTAAAGTCGCGAGTCTTCTTGCTGATTCCCTGAGAGGCGAACCTTCGGAACTGAGACGAAAAATAACCGCCTGCCTGACCTGCCCGGCGCCCTGAAGGGAACTTCCCGCGAAGAATTGCCCAGATCTAGAGCTCCCCGGGCGGGCCTCTGGGGAAGCGAGCGGCGGGATTTCTAATCCCAGTCCTGGTCTCCGAGGAAGCCCGGGGCGTCCTGCGGGCGGGTCGCGGTGATCGGTGCCGCAGACATGTTTGAGCGCGAACCGCGCCTCAGGAACGCGGCGCGCCCGGGGGGCTGCAGCCGTCGTCCCGGCCCTCGCTGGGGCCGGGAGTCGCGCAACACAGAAGCCCCCAGGCGAGCGCTGCGAGGTGGGGCCAGCGCTTTTGCGCACCCGGGAGGAGGACTCGGCGGGCGCCCGAAGTCAGCCAGCACAGTTTCCCGGAGTGGCGGCGCCTGAACTGAGCTTCGGATGGCCCCGAACACTCGGACAGAGAACGCCGAGCGGAGGGAATGGCAAATGGGAAGTGACGTCGTTTACTTCGCGGGGGCGTCTGACCATTTTCCTGAAGCTTCCATTGAAAGATTTTGATCGGGCAAGCTGCAGGCTGGATTTGACCTTTTTAGGGAGCCCTGTTACCTTGGCAGCTGTGTCCCGGCCGTCCCTAATTAGTCAATCCTGTAATGCGTCCTGTTCCTTCGTATGTTCCTTCGTGACTTCTTTGCCATGTCCTCCTTCCCTAAGGCACTGGGTAAGATCCCTTGAAAGGGAGCCTCACGCCCGTTGTAGCTCTCCTTGGCGTTCACAGACACTGTGGGGGAACGATGAGGTTTGCATTCCTTTATGGAGAAACATATCAGGAGAGCAATAGGCAAAGGTTAAAAAATAATCATATGGAAAGATATCCATGTTATGTCAAGCAAAGAGGACATAGTGTGCCAAACAATATGTATGCTGTAATACCCGTTTGTGAAAGAACTAAACAATTTATGTATATGAACATGTGTACACATATCCTTTAATTTTATATGTATAGTTATATATATGTTGTTTACATATGTACAGTAGATCTGTAAGAGTAGAACACAATCTTTTTGTGGAATGACAATGAAGAGTATGAGAGAAAGCTCTCATTATTTTCCTTATGTATATCTGTATTATTTGATGGTTAAAAAGCATGTATTAGTAGAATCTGAGGGTATTTTGTCAAAAAAAAAAAGCATGTATTAGTTTTGTAATGAAATAAATGAAAAAAAATGTGATATGTGAAAAGATTCCATGCTTCTGGTAGCGCCTCAGATCAAAGCTTCCTTGATGCTGTTTTCTAAGGATCCAGCAGAGAAAGGTTAAGGCACAAACTTTTTGTAACCCAGAAGAGAAGAAGGAGGTGGAGGAGGAGGGGGAAAGGGGGGAAGGAGGAAGAAGAAGGAGGAGGAGGAAGAACAAGGAAGAAGAGGAAGGAGGAGGAGGAGGAAGGGGGGAGGAGGAAGAAATAGGAGAAAGAAGAAGAAGGAGGAGGAGGAAGAACAAGGAAGAGGAGGAAGAAGAGGAAGGAGGAGGAGGAGAAAGAAGAGGAAGAAGAAGAAGAAGAAGAAAGAAGAAAACTCACCAAGAAGAAAACTCACCAAGAAGGAGAAGGAGAAGAAAGAAGAAGAAAACTCACCAACTTTCTCCTCAGTGAGGGTCCCTCCATGTCTCATTGTTTTGGAGAAGAGTTGTTGGTACTGAAAAAATCACAAATGTATTAGGTACAGTTTCCACAAATGAAAACTCGGATCCCTAAGCATCAGATGGGAAGTCTCTGTTCACCCAAGAAAACCAAAGCTAGACTCCCTAGAAAGGGGCTGTCTGTGCCATGAGGTCAATCCCCAAGGGGAATTATGAGCCTTTGGCCTATTCCTCTTCAAACCTTTGAACCTCCACTCCTTACAACAGTGTCAGAGACACAATGGCTGCTGAGTATAGCTTTGAATGACAGCATGGAGACCTGTTTCCTGTTCTCCTAAGACAGACCAGACTGACAGGCACCAAACACTGTATAACTGTTATCAAGTGTTCATGGTGTGACACAGGTCTGTTTAACACACAGAACTAGAGCTGTTTGTATTTCATTGAATAGTCCACAGGGCTTTCTTTCCTGCTCCCCTCCCCCCATCTAGAAATGCCACCCTCTTCCCACTTTCCCATCTCCTTTGGTTTGGGAAGTTCTGGCTGATCCTTACAGACAGGGCTCAGGAGTCACCCCAAGGTTCCCTGCTTCGTCCTCTCCAGATGGAGTTAGGGACTGAGGGCCCTGAGCCTGTCCCTTTTGCTGTGCCCATCACAACCTACCTTAAGCACCTGTTTAATGGGTCTGTCTTTCATCCTAGAGTGTTTCCGCTGGGAGGTCAGGAATTCTCTATATTCCCAGAGCCTCGGTGAGTGCCTAACTACAAAGCTCTCTAAAACTGTCCTTCAGTGAATGGATAGTTGAATGAGGTCGTTGCTCAGGGAAGATTTTTAGTGGAGGAGGAGGGGCAGAATTGGTCTTTGGAAGTTTGATAGAGAGAGAGGAAGAACATTCCAGTCAAGGTGATGATTTTCATAATCAAATGGAGTAAGTTTGTCCTGAAAAAGTTCTATGTCACTTTTGTGCTGCCTTGTTTTTTCTCTCAAGTGCTTATGACCGTATGAAATTCTATTTATTTATTTGTCAACTTTTTATAAACCATATCTTCCTCCTGTCACTTTGTCATGTAAGTGTTACTGGGCAGTAACCTGTTGGTAAGGACCTTGCCTTTTTTGTTGTTATTTTATATTTTGCTTTGAAGACAAACAAACCCCCAAAACTGCAGCCCCACAGCCATGGCCTTTAAAACCGTACTTGGTATGTAGGATCTCAAGAAATAACTGTTGACTAAGAGTGAATGTTTTCACAGGACAATGTTATCTCTCGCTCTCTGCTCTCCCCCTGCCCCAGGTGAAGTTCACACAGATGTTTTCTTTGTACCTTCCAAACCATCAATGCTGAAAGTGTCCCTACAGTTTCTGTGTCTGCAAAAAGACATTAACTTTTAGGTTGAGACGTTATTGTCACTTAACGACTCTCTCAGGCTGTGTTGGATACTGTCATTTGAACGCCTCAAATTGCAAAATTGACAACTAGGAATTTGGAAAGAAAAACTTTGTTTTACTCGGGAAAAGCAACTCGTCTTTACCAGAAGTGGGGTTCGAACCCACGCGGATATAAATCCATTGGATCTTAAGTCCAACGCCTTAACCACTCGGCCATTCTGGTACCTGACTGGTCACCTTTTTGGTTTTGAACAACTCCGACAATACTGAGCGACTTTAAAAAGTTTTACAACAATTTAAAAATTGTGTTTTATTCCTGTTGTAAAAGAATAATATGGAAAAAGCTTAGTACCTTTTATCATCTCTAATTTCTTCATCACACCACCAGAAACTGGAGCCACGTGAAAGTGACTCAAAAGGGTGGAGGAGCCGGATTCCTGAAACCATCAGGCGACAAGACGTAACAAGGAACTGCAATTAGTTTCCTTCCTTTTCAAGATAGGCGTGTCAGACTGGAAATTTTAAAAGGTAAGGCTTTTTTGTTTGTTTGTTTGATCTGCCTCTTCAATTTTCCATTCTCCCCCCACTGTCCTATAACGAAAGAAAAGCGACTCTGGTGGGACTCGAACCCACAACCTTTGAATGCCTCCAACTGTCTAGAAGTCCAATGCGCTATCCATTGCGCCACAGAGCCTCGCACGCGCGGCCCTTCCGTGCTCCATTCATTAGGGGAGAAAAGACGCACGCCCGGGATTAGGACGCTTTCTTTCGGAGGAGCTGTGGGGCCCTGTGGCCGACGAAAAACGTGGATGGGAGTTGCACCAGAAAGTCTGAAATTCTTTCGAAAGTTTCTCTTCCTCTGTACGATTGCCGAACAGCAAATCGTAATGCCCTTTCACATCATTAAAATTCTTTATGTGCAATTATTGAACCCTGAGGCAAGTGGCTCACGTGTGGTTCCATAGTGTAGCGGTTATCACGTCTGCTTTACACGCAGAAGGTCCTGGGTTCGAGCCCCAGTGGAACCATGGGTGGCTTCATTTTTTTTGTCAGAGTTAGTGTTACATTTTGGGAGCTTGATTTTGGGTTTTGTTTCAGGAGGCTGGCAGACGCAGCCGTTTCAGCCGCGTCTCTGCTGTCCCGCTCCTCTTAGCACTAGGACAATCTGAATTCCCTTTGAAAGTTTTTGTTCCTGAGCAATCATCACATATAAAATCTTAATCTCATTTCCCAATGTTACAGTGCCATTGACTGTAATTACCTATCCTGGAGCCGCTTTCCCATGTGTGGTTCCATAGTGTAGCGGTTATCACGTCTGCTTTACACGCAGAAGGTCCTGGGTTCGAGCCCCAGTGGAACCACGAGATGCTTGGCATTTTGTTTTACGGTTTCCCTTTAGGGTGCTAGATCTTGAGTCCTGCTCCGTGAAGCTGCAGGCGCAACGTTTTCGCCGGGGTCTGAGGCGCGCCCCGCCGGACCGCGTCAACCCGGTTCCGTTTAGCGCTCCGCGCGGTCTCAGCCTCCGAGGCTGCCCCCGTGTGGCGCCTCTCGGGAGGTGCAGGCGGCTCCGCCCGGCTCCAGGCGTCGCGCGCCGCCGCGCCTGCGCTCTCCAGCCCGCGGGCCCGCGCATCTCCCGGTGACTGCGCGCGGCCCCTGCGTGCAGCAGCTGCCTCGTCCTAAACCCGCCTGGGCCCGCCTTAGAAGTTGCCGCCGCCAAATTGAAGGGCATCCCGAAGGCTGCCCCTTGTTTGTAGATTAACTCCAACTCCACTCGTCTTTTATTCGAATTAAAATTACTTTTTGAAAAACTGATTTCATGCACAAGACGAATAATTCACAATCCCGCGCTTGGTTGCAGTGATGTCTGCCTCCCACCTTTTTCAGCTGTTAAGAGTTTCTTTTGCGACCCTCCGGAAATATTCTATGCACTCACCGGTAAAGACGTACATTTACTTTATAAGCGGCTTTGAGCTTTTCGTACAAGAGGTGGCATAGCCTAGCACACCAGGGCTCCCATTCATCTCCCCAACAACATTCTGAAAACCTTCCTGTTTCATTAGTCTTCACTCATCCTTTCACTTCGTGTGTTTCAAAAGATCGCAGTTCTTTAGTCTGTGCCTCTGGATGAACAATTAAATCGTATCTAGTCTCAGGGGCAATGCTGTAGTGTATTTCCTCATCCACTGGTTTTAGACAGGCGACTCTGTAAATAATAATAGAAAAATCTTGAGTAGGCACTTATGTGGGACGTGCGGTCTCGGCGGACTCAGTGATGGTGATGACTCGGTTACTATCTACCCCATTTTGCAGGTGAGGAAGAGGAAGCAGAGAGAAGTTATGGTTCAGTAATTGCCCGGGGCTACAGCGCTGGTCAGGGACAGAACAGAGTGCCAACCCGAGCAGGCAGAGGATGGCCTTTTTGTCTTAGAAAATTCACTCTTGGGCATGTATTTGTTATTTCTATTGATGCGGAAAACGTCGGGTGCCGGGATGTGGCCCATTGCCGCCTCCCCGTAGTTCCGCATCTCCGGGGGCCAGGGCTGCAGTGGCCAGTTAGAGGCACGCTGCTCGGGCCAGGCCCCACAGCGCCCAGCCACCAGGGACACCTGCGGTGGGGCGCCTAGCCACCCCGACCCCAGCTTGCTGCCGGACCCTGCCTGAGGGAATGCCCCAGGCCCACGTGCCTCGGCCTGTTTCTGGCCACCCTGCTTGCGTGATCCTGATTGGGTAATTTTCGAATCCCACTGTCGATTGGATGTTAAAGCTTGTTGCTGATTGGATGTTAAAGCTTGTAGTTGATTGGACGCTTCTTGAGCCCTACCAAGGGTATAAAAGCAGGGGCAGAAGGGCAGGGAGGGGGAGAACATGGAGAGAACATCGGAAGGCAGGAAGAGAGCTGTAACACTAGGTATACTGAGACTGCTATAGAAAAAGAATAAAGGCTGTTCTCCAACTCTTCGTGTGCCACTCTTTCCCCGGTCAAATGAATAAGAGCTGTAACAAGGGCTGTAACGCTAGCTGTACACACTACCGCGACACTATAAACATTGCCACTTTCAACACTGAAGAAAACATAACACCAAAGAGCTTGTGTCAAATTACACTCCCTCCAACATGAGAGCACTGGCTTTTCCTCAGTTTCTCACAAATGAAAAATATTGATGAGTTTCGTGGCTTTGTTTGAAGGTGAAAATGGTTTATTCTAATGTCTTTTATTGTAAGACTGAATGTTTTTCATGTGCTTAAAAGTTTCCTTCCTCCCTTCCTTCCTTTCCTCCTTCCTACTTCTTTTCGCCTCTTTTTGTCCAATTTTCTATTATATTGTTAATGTTTCCTTATTGATCTTTAGGTGCTCTTTGTAGATTTAGATTTAGAACATGTTTTGCCAATGTATTTCCCAGATTTGCCATTTGCCTTTGATTATATTTTTGCCTGTAAAGGGAATTTAAAGTACTCTGGAGAATTGAGTATGTGTGTGTAAATCAGTAAGCTTGGTAAAATCACACAGATTCCAGAAATTAAACTGCCAGTTATTTGTTGCTTAATGTTCTTTCCTTAGAACTTTCTAGAAGTTCTGCTAACCCAGGCTTTCCTGCTTGTACTCCTTGGACTCATCAAACCCTCTTCCTTCTGCTTTTCTGTGTTCCTTAGGTTAATTAGCGTGGCAATCAGAGTGACTTCCCTGAGATGTAAAAGTCACGTCTCCATCCCCTTTTCCCCTCAAAGCCCTCTGAGAATTGGTCTCTCTCCCCAGCATGTCTCATGTTTCATTTCCTCCATTTCTCTGTTGCCCCAGCCTTTGGTGCCTTTCTGGAGTTCTTCCCCTCTCCTCATTACTACATTTAAAGCCCAACTACTCCCTGTTCATGATATTTCATGATACAACTTCCTCTGTAATGCTTTCTTGACTTCAGCCCCAGCCCCTGTGGAGCTGGTCACTCCTTTCTTCCAGCCCCAATTCCATTTTATAGTATGAAGGCCCATGAGGCCAGGACATCTTGTTACTTATTTTTATACCTTTCCCGTCCCTACCTCCACTCCAACCCCTAGGTATTCTTGAAGAAAAACATTATTCTGAGACTTCTTAAAACAGTAAGGAAAACTTCATTTAGGAGGATTGCAATAGGTTTCAAGATTATTGCAAAAGAAAAGACAGATTGGGCTCAACTCCAAACACAGTAAAGACAGCTAGGGATTTATGGCCAGAGAGCAGACTTGGGGGTGGGGTGGGGTCAGTGGATGGAAAATTACTAAGAGGAGACATCAAAGGTAAGAAGGATTGTGGCTAAACTCAATTAACAGGATTCTTGCTGAAGGCAGGCCAGGATGATCAGATACCTCTTGAGAAGGGGAGATTCTCGATAAACTGAGTTAGTGGGATTCTTGCTAAAACTGGGCTATAGGTAGGCTGAGCGAGGATAGGGCAGAGGCTCCAGTGGAGAAGAGGGTTCAGAGAAGCCTGACTAGCATTTGATCAAGGAGAGAGTCCCTGTCAGCACCCAGCCAGCTCCCCATCTGTAATAGGCACATGATTCTTTCTTTCTTTCTTTCTTTCTTTTTTTTTCTTTGAGACACAGCCTTACTCTATTGCCTGGGCTAGCGTGCCTAGCTCACAGCAACCTCAAACTCCTGGGCTCAAGTGATCCTCCTGCCTCAGCCTCCCAAGTAGCTGGGACTACGGGCATGAGCCACTATGCCGGGTTAATTTTTTCTATTTTTAGTTGTTTGGCTAATTTCTTTCTATTTTTAGTAGAGATGGGGGTATCGCTCTTGCTGAGAGCTGGTCTTGAACTCATGACCTCAAGGGATCCTTCCGCCTTAGCTTCTATGAGTGCTAGGATTACAGGAGTGAGCCACTCTATATTTTGATTATAGTGGTGGTTACATGACTTTACATATTTGTCAAACTTCATAGAACTATACATTTTGAAAGGGTGAATTTTACTGTACATAAATTATACCACAATAAACGAACAAAAAGGGAGGGTTTTATAGCACATTGCAGGCTCTCAAAAATGAGAACATGATAAACAAGTAAATATATAAATAAATATGTACTTATTGAAAAAATGTTAGAATGAAGTGGCAAATAGATTCAGATTAAGGTCAGTAAGAGTTTTATATGAATATAATTTTGTGGATAATTTTTTACAGGCTTTTTCCATTTTTGGGGGCAATGGTTACAGAATTTAAGCTGACAATAAATACATTAATATCATGCTAAGTCACAGAAATATCAAGCCTCAAGATGCCTTCTTAGAACTCTGTATTCCATTGTGATTAAAGATGCATAAGAAACTATTTCTTTTGTAATTTTTAAGAAGAAAAACAATGACTTTTTGAGGCATAAGGAGAAGAAGAAATGCATTCAAGGCATCAGAAACTTTGCATCATTCTTCAAAGTATCTATGGGAAATTATAACTAAGAGACAGACTATTAAGTCAGAATTGTGAAGCAATTTAGTGCCTTTCCAGTCTAACTTCAGAGAGGCTAAAGTTTGGAAACGGCTCTGGTCTTCTCATTCATCTTGAGAATCAGCGATGAGCCAGGGTGACAACGGGATAAGAAGTGTAAGAAACATCAAATACAAAGAAAAGATGGGCAGGGAAGAGAGGGGGAAAGTGAGAAGTAGAGAGAGAGAGAAGAAAAAGAAGAAGAAGAAGGAAAAGAGGGAAGAGGAGAAAGAGGAGGAGGAGGAACAAGAGGAGGAGGAGATGAGAGAGAAGAGGAAAAGGTGCCATGTGGGGAAGTGATCTGCAGTCACTTCAGGTGTCACGGACACGGGTTCAATAATTTGTCTTGGAGATTTTGGTCTTCAGGTATGACCTTCCTTTTGATAAGTTGTATATTAAAAAAAATATAAAAATAACTTTTAAAATGGTTTGTTGCAAATCTTCATTTCTTTAGCAAAGGCGCATGCTACTTTTGACTTCAGTTCTTTCTTGAAGACATCTGGTTTTGCAACGTGATTGTTCAGGCCATCAACATGTGGTACTGATGACAGTGAAGATGCCTGAAACCACTTGGTCCTTGGGAGTTTCACCTTCTCCTATTTTTTTTTTTTTTTTTGACTTTCAGACTTGCTGAAATCTCCTAGTTTACTCGGAGAGTCCCATTGACCTTTACGACCCAGGATGTGGCTTCTTTTAGTGACTGTTATGTGCTCCCTAAGTGTTAACATTGGACAGATCTAATAGAGGGGCCAGAACAGAGCTCCACAGCAATGGGACAGAGGGTCGAGCAAATGCACCTGATGGCTCCGGCCTTCACAAAGTCCAAGTCACAGAGGACGTCCTACCACAGTGGCTTCCAAACTTGTTTGACTGAAGCATGTGCTAAGAAATATATTTTAGTTACATTAGGATATATATATGAAATAAAGATTTGAGGAAATGATACTTTAAAAAAGTAATTAATTAATTTTAAATTGACAAATAAAAATTGTATATGTTTATGATGTGCAGCATGATGTTTTGATATATGTACATATTGTGCAATGACTAAATCAAGTTAATTAACATAGGTATTACCTCATGTTTTTTTTTCTGGTGAGAATGCTTAAAATCCACTCTGTTAGCAATTTTTAAGTATACATTATATCTGTTGGTCATTTGTATATATTCTTTTGATTAATGCCTATTTAAGTCCTCAGTCCAATTTTTAATTGGGTTATGTGGCTTTTCATTTTTTATATTAAATTGTTTGAATTCCTTAACTATATTGGAATATTAACCTCTTATCAGATATATGGTTTGCAAATATCTTTTCCCATTCTGTAGGTTGTCTCTGGATACTTTTCAATGAGTTCTATGATTTTTCTATTCTACCCTATTCTATTTCATTCAAATAATGCATGTCCAGACCTATTAAAATGACATGACACCTCTTAGCGTTTCAATAGCTGCAGTTTGAAAAAAACTAACTTGGAGCAGTGTTTCTCAAAGTGTTATACAAAAGTGGGTTGCCTGCACTAGAACAGAAGTGGATAAGATGGGAGGACAGGAGAATGTGTTGGTTAAAAATGTAGATTCCTGGTATCCCCAAGAGAACTATTCAGTCTCTTTGAGAGGTGCCTAAGATTTTTGCATTTTCATTAAACTTCTAGGTGCTTCTTATGACCACCGAGGTTGGGGAACCACTGGCCCCATAGCATATAGGATGCCGTAGCCCAGGTTTCTAACTCTTGACCTGTGGGACCCTAGAGGACTGAACCAGAAGTACCTCAGGAAACTATCTACTGAGCAGCTTCTCTTGATCGGTGTAAGAGTTCATGTGTAAAGTAATTTCCACTCCTCAGAAACAGATCTGAAATTTTAGGGAGAGAAAACAAATGTGACTTGGGTTTTGAATTTTCACCTCCGGAAACAAAAATTCCACTTAAATTCTTAAACGTCTGCCAAAGGGAGAAACACGGAAAACAAATGGCTCCCTCTAGTGGCGAGGAAATATTAACGCAAACATTTTATTTAATAGACATTGCTCCTAATTCAAGAGGAAAAGGTTCTTTAGTAATTCGGCGTCCCAAGGTGGGAGATGCTGAATAATCTAGCAAAAATTAAAATGATCTTGTATTAGGATACATAAATTAAAAGACTCAGTCAAGCAACACATTCTTATTACCTTAAAGGAGAGGAACATTTGTTTTTTATGGGAAATGGGCTTTTATGTATACTACTTATATCTAAGGTACTGTAGTGTTAGGAAATGCAGAGTGTGTGTGTGTGTGTGTGTGTGTGTGAGAGAGTGTGTGTGTGTGTGTGTTCTGGGATAGTCTTAAAGAAAAAAGTGTGTATATATTTTAAATTTAAATATATGCTATATGTATTTTCTCATAGTAAATATTGTGTATGTAAACACACATGTATATACCCAGTATACACACACACACACACACACACACACACATATGGAACTAAACAGTCTCTTGTGAATTTTTAGTTCATTATTTACCTCTAGGAAGTAAAGCCTAAATGTTAGAATAAGCTCAGCAAGAAGTACAAGGAAGGGAAAATTAATTTTTATGAGAATCATGGCTTTTTAAAAGTAAAAATGATTTACAAGGAAGAAAATATCTACTAGTGTTGTTAGATAAAGGGACATAATGGATATGGCAGAATGTGATTCTGTACTTTTTGGTTCAAAGGGAAGTTTGAATTGTTCTTGAAGTTTTTGTTACATGCATGGGTAATTAGATACAAAATTCAAAGATGAAGTTAGAAGTGCAGGGGACTATTTTAATTCTAGGCAGGAGTCAACAACCATTCAAAAGAAGCAAATGCAGAATTTTTCCATAAGATCTTCCAATTTTACTAAAGCACTGATAATCAGTGTCCAGGATCAGATGTAAGCAAATGTTCATTTTGTTGGTAGTGTTTGCCTTGCCTCATCTAGGCCTCCATGCTGAAGTGCTCTATCCTCTGGAATTGGGTCCTTTACTTTGGATAACTGCTGGGGTGTTTCACAGGTCACCTAGTCCTGGACCATGTGGAATTAATCCCTTGAGAGGTACTACTGAGAATGGACTTAGGGGTCCCCTTCCCCAAACCCTGGCATCACTATCACCATGTATGTCCAGATTGCTAAGACCTTCTGTAGCTGTATCTAATTTCTGAAATTGCTGCATGGTATCTAGCATGTCCTCCATGAACTGCGTCTAATTTGTGAAATATTACAAGAGCAGGAATTTCAGGTAAGCAATAAGGAAATGTAAAGGAAAAACAAAAATCTCAGGAACCCCCAAAATTCATTATGCCAAAAAGGAGAACTGAGACTGACAACTGAGTCACACAAGCTCTGGCATCCTCTCCCCAGTGAGGTACAGGGGGCCTGCTGCCCAAGAGGAAGCCAACACACACAGACAGCAGAGTTTACCATAGAGAAAGAATTTTTAATTCCACATAGCACTAAGCAGGGAGATGGGAGAAATTTCTCAAATCCATGTCTCTGAGAATTTTGGAGACAGGGTTTCTAAACACACTTTGGCATAGGCGATAGAATCTGCTAATTGGCTGGGTTCTGGGTGGAACCATAGGGTTGTAGAAATTGTCTTCTTTGCTGACCAGGCTCTTGGGTAGGGGTCGCAAGACCAGCTGAGTCAGGTCCTCTGTACAGGCCACTGGTCTGGGTGGGTCAGCTGTTCCACTGGAATTCGGGACAGGGAAGATATCTCAGAAACTACCCCTGGGTTTTAAAAGGGTGAGGTTATCTATGGATAAAGCTAAGAATCTTTATGACCACCAGCTGTGTGGCTCCAGAGTGGCAATTATAGAGACGTAGACAGGAGGACAGTGGCTAATGATTGTCATTATTTTTAGCTAGGCCCTTACCACAGCTCTCCCTTATACCTCTTTATCAATTTGTAAAGGCAGTCTCACAGATCATGGCGTTCAGGAACAGGGATGATGACAGTGAAGGCGATAGAGACAGCTCTGTCCATGGGGAGGGCAGTGAAGGGCCGGGCATAGACGTAGATGCAGGGCACAAAATGCAGGGTCACCACAGTGATGTGGGAGGTGCAGGTGGAGATGGCTTTCCTTCTGCCCTCCCCACTGTGAGACCACAGCATTGTCAAGATGACCCTGTAGGACACAAGCAGGAAGACAATCCACAGTGTAGAGATCAAGCCATTATTGGAAATCATTAAGAACTCAAGAACAGGCCGGGCGCGGTGGCTCACCCCTGTAATCTCAGCACTCTGGGAGGCCGAGGCGGGCGGATTGCTCGAGGCCAGGAGTTCAAAACCAGCCTGAGCAAGAGCGAGACCTGTCTCTACTATAAATAGAAAGGAAGTAATTGGCCAACTAAAAATATACATAGAAAAAATTAGTCAGGCATGGTGGTGCATGCCTGTAGTCCCAGCTACTCGGGAGGCTGAGGCAGGAGGATTGCTTGAGCCCAGGAGTTTGAGGTTGCTGTGAGTTGGGCTGATGCCACAGCACTCACTCTAGCCTGGGCAACAAAGCAAGACTGTCTCAAAAAAAAAAAAAAAAAAAAAAAGAACTCAAGAACAAAGGTGCCTGTGCAGGTGAGTTTCAGGACCTGGGGGACATCATGGTAGAAGTCGTCACCAATGTTAGGTCCACAGAAGGGGAGCGGGAGCAACAGGGAATCTGCACGATGGCGTGGACAAACCCCCCACCCAGGGGGCTGTGATGAGGGCCACGCATTGCCCCCTACTCATCATGGTCACGTAGCACTGGGGCTTGGAGATTGCCACCTAGCGGTCAAACACCATGATGGAGAGAGAAAAAATGTCTGCCCCACCTACCGAGGAGATGGAAGAACATCTGAGTGACACAGCCATTGAAGGAGAGGGTCTCTCTCCAGGAGGGAAGGTCTAGGACCTTTGGGGCAGTGATGGAGGAGAAGCAGATGTCCCAGACAGAGAGATCGCAGAGCAGGAAGTACATGGGGGTGTGAAGGCGGGACTCGCAGGTCGCAGTGACCTTGTTGAGGAGGTTTCCCAACGCACTTGCTGTGTATACAAAAAATAACAAAAGAAATAAGACCAAGCTCAGCTCTCAGGACTGGGTCAGTCCTTGAAAAAAAAAATTATTTTATCCTGGTGTAATTTTCCTGCTCCATTGGGTCATGTTTCTTCATGTTCTTCAACCACCTAGGGAAAAAATACTTTTGTCATAGAACGTTTATCATAAAAGCAAAAGCAATGTGAGTTATGTTTTAGGGTCGTTTCTCTTTTGGGCCGGGATGTCTACACTTCAGTGAGCTCTCTCCAGGGGATGGTGTTTCTTGAGCTCTCTCAGAGCACACCAAAGAGTGGGCTTCCCATGGTGTAATTGATTGAGGCACATATATTAGTATGTTGTGTCATAAAATTTTTATTAAAAATGTCTTAGTCACAAAATTTTATATGTTCTATATCCCTCTTGAAAACTCACTAAATTCTCTGAGAATTAAAAAAGACTTGTTTAATTTACCTAACCTCATTTCAGCAGCGACCACTCTCCCACTTGCCCCCGGATAAGCAGCATTAACATTTCACAGACCTAGTCTTCCATACAACATTATTTGGGAAATGCTGACAAAAATGCACTCTGTTATGCTTTTCTTTGCTAAGAAATATACTAAGTCTTTGCAATAATTGCAACTATTATCGAATCTAGCATTGAAAAAGCAGATACGTTCTATACAATGGGATATCACTCTGCAATAAAAAAAAAATGGGTAATCAAGCCATGAAAAGACAGGTGAAGCCTGAATGCATGCTGCTAAGTGCAAGAAGCCAATCTGAAAAGATATTATACATACTATATGATTGCAACTTAATGACATTCTGGAAAAGGCAAAACTATAGAGATAGTAAAGAGATGAGTGGTTGCCAGGGTGCTGGGGTAGGGAGGTGGGTAGGAATGAAAAAGGGAACACTTGGGATTTATAGGGCAGTGGAACTATTCTGTATGATATTATTAAATATAATCGTGGATACATGACTATGCCTTTGTCAAAACCTGTAGGAATGCACAACGCAATGGGTGAGCCTGCATGGAAACTATGAATTTTAGTTAATAATAATGTATCAAGGACGGGTGCGGTGGCTCACACCTGTAATCCTAGCACTCTGGAAGGCCGAGGCGGGTGGATTGCTCAAGGTCAAGAGTTTGAAACCAGCCTGAGCAAGAGCAGGACCCTGTCTCTACTATAAATAGAAAGAAATTAATTGGCCAAATAATATATATAGAAAAAATTAGCCGGGCATGATGGCACATGCCTGTAGTCCCAGCTCTTTGGGAGGCTGAGGCAGCAGGATTGTTTGAGCCCAGGAGTTTGAGGTTGCTGTGAGCTAGGCTGACGCCACGGCACTCACTCTAGCCTGGGCAACAAAGCGAGACTCTGTCTCAAAAAAAAAAAAAAATTATGTATCAATATCGGCTGGGCTTGGTGGCTTAGGCCTATAATCCTAGCACTCTGGGAGGCCAAGGCAGGAGGATCGCTCAAGGTCAGGAGTTCAAAAGCAGCCTGAGCAAGAGCGAGACCCTGTGTCTACTAAAGAAAATAGAAAGAAATTAATTGGCCAACTAAAAATATAGAAAAAATTAGCTGGGCATGGTGGCGCATGCCTGTAGTCCCAGCTACTTGGGAGGCTGAGGCAGGAGGATCGCTTGAGCCCAGGAGCTTGAGGTTGCTTTGAGCTAGGCTGACACCAGGGCACTCTAGCTCGGGCAACAGAGTGAGACTCTGTCTCAAAAAACCCAAAACAAACAAAAAATAATGTATCGATATTGGTTCATCAATTGTTAACTAATGGAAGATATTAGTAATGGGGGAGCTGGTACTGGTGGGGAGAGGGAGTATATGGGAACTCTCTGTACTTTGTGTTTAATTTTTCTGTGAACCTAAAACTGCTCTAAGAAATAAAATCTATCGATTTTTTCAAAAGCAGATATGTCACAGGATAAATAGAGCATAATGTAAAGAAACACTTTTTAAAACTTTAGTTATCAAACTTCATTTCTTATAAATCCTGCTTCAACTCTTTCCCCCCTTCTTCCCACTCTGTTTTAAACAGAACGTTTAAAATATTTAAAACAAAACATTTAAAATTTGGGGTGTTGACAGGTATCTGGATATTGTGCTTTTGTCAACCGCTTAAAATGAAATTGTCCTTTGCTCACGCCTGTAATCCTAGCTCTTGGGAGGCCGAGGCGGGCGGATTGCTCAAGGTCAGGAGTTCAAAACCAGCCTGAGCAAGAGCGAGACCCCGTCTCTACTATAAAATAGAAAGAAATTAATTGGCCAACTGATATATATATAAAAAAATTAGCCGGGCATGGTGGCGCATGCCTGTAGTCCCAGCTACTTGGGAGGCTGAGGCAGAAGGATCACTCAAGCCCAGGAGTTTGAGGTTGCTGTGAGCTAGGCTGACGCCACGGCACTCACTCTAGCCTGGACAACAAAGCGAGACTCTGTCTCAAAAAAAAAAAAAAAAAAAAAAAAAAAAAAAAAAAAAAAAGAAATTGTCCTTTGCAATTTTTTTAAATTACCTTTTTTTTTTTCTTAGATAGAGTTCTTGCTCTGCTGCCTAGGCTAGAGTGCTGTGGCGTCAGCCTAGCTCACAGCAACCTCAAACTCCTGGGCTCAAGCAATCCTCCTGCCTCAGCCTCCTGAGTAGCTGGGATTACAGGCATGTGCCACCATGCTCGGCTAATTTTTTCTATATATTTTTAGTTGGCCAATTGATTTCTTTCTATTTTTAGTAGAGACGGGGGTCTCGTTCTTGCTCAGGCTGGTCTCGAACTCCTAAGCTTGAACGATCCACCCGCCTCAGCCTCCCAGAGTGCTAGGATTATAGGCGTGAGCCACCTCGCCCAGCCCAGTTTTTAGCTTTAATGTACATCAACCTACACCTATCAGGAACATCGTTAACATTCAAAACACTTCTAAATAATCTTCAATAATATTTTAATATTGGTCATAAATAGACACACCTGCACCGATAGGTAAGCACACACCAGAAAGCCCTAACTTAACATAACAACCTCATTTAATAAGCCCCCAACCTTTAATCCCTACCCAAGAAGCAGAGCTGACCATTTGATTCCATTCACTGACCTTAAGAGTCATTAATCATCAAGGACTATTCCCCTTTAAGGCAGACATGCATCTGAGGGCTGGTTGTTCAGTATCTTCTCTCCTGCAGGCTCCAAGAATCGCCTCTGCATGGCTCTGCCACACTGCCGCACAGTGCCCCCGCCAGGAGTAACAGTCCCTCAGCCTCAGACCCAGTAGAAAAATCACCAAAGGGAGTATTTTCGGATGCGATTATTGAAGCTGAGGGCCAGACTTTCCCATGGGGATGAAACTCCACTGGGAGTTATTAAGAAGTCAAACATGCATTGAAAGGTGTGTGCAATTGCACACGTTTTTGGTTTTGAAATTCTTCTAAGGTAGGGGAGGAGATGAATTCTTGCAGACTTAGTGCTTACAGCGCAAATATCTGCCTGAAAGAGCTCATGGGGGCAAATAGAGTTTGTCTCCTTAAGAAATAGGAGCTTAGGGAACAAATAGCACTCTGAGTATGGTGTGTTTCATCCCGTTCATTTTTTTCTCCCCAGGCAATGGTTTGCTTGTTGTCCTATTAATGTACATAATCAGAAGCATCATAAAGACTGGGAAACACACTTTGTCCTTGTTTTCCACCAAACTTTTCATATGAAGAGGGAATATATGCAGACAAAGAATATTTTGGTACCATTCATTCACCAAATATTTAATTGTTAAGTATTTATTGGGCACCTATCATATTCCATGCCTGATGGTTCCAGACATTCTAAAAACAAAGAATTCCATTTTTTCCCTCAAAAGTCTCTTGTTCTCAGCTCACCCACCAGTGTAATTTTTGAAACCTTGTCTCTCACCATAGAGCTACGGGGAATCTCACTTGGATGTATTGCATAGCCTCAACTTAAAATGTCTAAAATTGATCTGATAATTATCATTAAGAACTAAACACTCCCCTTTCTGTAGCTGGCACTGTCATTCTCCTTATTAGAAGGAATCAGTATCTCTGAATTACCTCTGACATTTCCCCGTACCCTCCTATCTTTTTGTAACCCTTTCTGAAAAAATTACTTTGACATTTCTTTTATACTTTACCATGATCTTTTCATAATTTACTTCTAGAACTTGTCAGTCCCTGCTGTGGTATTTATATACACTCATGTAATCCCCTCCACTTGTGTATGGACTGGACCTAGTGACTTGCTTCTAATGAATAGGGTACAGCAAAAGTGGTGGGATGTCACTTCCAAGATTAGACTATAGAAGACTGTGACTGCTACCTTCCTGAGACACTCTCTTTTGCCCTCTTGCTTGCTTGCTCTGATAAAATATGCTGCTGTGTTAGAGAGACCCAGATGGCAGGGAACTGAGGACAGCCCAGCCTATAGCCATTAATGAACGGAAGCCCCCCAGTCCAGCAGCTCATGATTCTGGTCAAGAATCATATGTGTAAGCTTAGAAATGGATCCTTCTCCAGATGAACTTTGGGATGAGACTGCTGCTCTGAGCCGACACCTTGATGGTAGCCTTGTGGGAGACTTGGATGTAGATGTCTCAGCTAAGCCACATCAGATTCATGATCCACAGAAACTATGACATGAAAAATATGTGTTGCTTTAAGCCACTAACTTTTGGGGTAATATTCAGCAATAGGTTACTAATATAGTCCTGAACTAATAGTCTGTTTTATTGAATAATAACTATGCTGACAAAATTTGCTTTTAGACTTGAAAGACAAGCAATACAACAACAACAACAATAACAGCAAAACTCTATAGATCCCCCCAGGGTAGTGCTTTGTGACTAGAATTTCATGGATGCTTAAATATAGTTCCTGTGGTGCTGACTATACTAGCATCTTAGAAATTAAGCAGAAGCAACCTGAATTTTCTTTGAATTTCTCAAAGAAGTAAGAAGTCCAGAAATGCAGGATCATTCCTAAACCAGCCAGTTTGTGTATATAGATGCATTTATTTGCTTATGAAAAATATCGTACAAATTTAAAATCAACATTTCTCGTAGAAAAAAACATCGAGGATGGTAGGAATAAGTATATATGATCTGTGTAGATTAAGCCAGAAGCAGTTTATTTAATATTATAGTTTTCTAAGATGTCTCTACCTGAAGAAAAATATGGATTAATCTAATTATTTGATGTTATGTTAAAAGAGAAGTAAATTTAATGATATTCTCCTGATCAACTGCTTTTCCCACTGTGTTTGATCAGGCTGTTCGGCATGTGGACACAATCCAATGCAGCTGCAAGAGCAGCATTTTCTGGGTCACTGTCATTTGTGGGGTCCTGCATTTGGGAACATGAACTGTGATTGAGCAGATTGTTGGTCACTTAAAATTGTGCCCAGTCACAAAGTTTTGCTTGAGGTAAAGCCAACAGAGAAGGTAGGAAAAAGGCATTATTGGAAAAAGTCTGGAAGTGTAGGAACCATGATACCAGACCAAAGATGGAGCCAGGCAGTAAATGGTGATTCAATATCTGCAGATGGATCTGGTTAAAGATAAACTTATGTCTTTGTTAGAATTTTAATGCCTAGGGAAGTGTGTCTAACCTTGGAAAACAATTCAGAACTTTTTTTTTTTTTTTTTTTTTTGAGACAGAGTCTCACTCTGTGGCCTGGGCTAGAGTGCCGTGGTGTCACCTTCCCGCACAGCAACCTCAAACTCCTGGGTTCAAGCGATCCTCCTGCCTCAGCCTCCCGAGTAGCTGGGACTACAGGCACGCGCCACCATGCCCGGTTAATTTTTTCTATATATTTTTAGTTGGCCAATTAATTTCTTTCTATTTTTTTAGTAGAGACGGGGTCTCGCTCTTGCTCAGGCTGGTTTTGAACTCCTGGCCTTGAGTGATCCTCCCGCATCGGCCTACCAGAGTGCTAGGATTACAGATGTGAGCCACCGCGCCCAGCCCAGAACATTTTTGAGTGGTGGGAATAGAACAGAACACAAGAAAGTTCAATGAACAAAGAAGAAAAACACTAATTTCTAAAGGAGCTTCTGAATTCATAAAACTTTTGTTTATGACAAGCCTATGGAAAGTATGGAAGAAAGCCAGGGATGCCTTCTTTGAGGACTGTCTTCTTGGCTGGTCTTCTCTGGGCATTCTACTCCAGTGTTCCATCTCTGGAACCTGAGACCTGCCCTTCTAGTCTACTGTCACCGTAATCTCCACATTTACCTTGATCGCTTTCCCCTTCCTTTAAACTAAATTATCTTCCCCATAAAGCCTTCATTTCAGCTTGCTTCTTTGTGTGTTCCAAGGGTCTGGTAGTCTTTCTAGCAAACATTATTATATATTAAGAGGCTCCTTTCAGAGACAACGTCTTCATCCTTGTCATCTAATCCAACTGTGATTTCTCAGCAGTGTGAGTCAAGCATGTGGAAGAGATCACAAGAGTTTACCATTTCTCATCTTCTCTTCTTTCTGCAAACAGAGCTTGATCACATTCTGCAGCCTCCCTTCCAGTTAGGTGAGGCTACGTGATTAAGGGACGGTCAATGAATGTGGTCAGAAGTGGTCCACACTGCCTCCAGGACTGGCTGATATAGACACACCTCTCTCCCTATAATTCTTTTTTTTTTTTTTTTTTTTTTTGAGGCAGAGTCTCACTCTGTTGCCCGGGCTAGAGTGCTGTGGCATCAGCCTGGTTCACAGCAACCTCAAACTCCTGGGCTCAAGCGATCCTCCTGCCTCAGCCTCCCGAGTAGCTAGGACTACAAGCATGCGCCACCATGCTTGGTTAATTAATTTTCTGTCTACCTGTAATCCTAGCACTCTGGGAGGCCGAGGTGGGAGGGAGGATCACTCAAGGTCAGGAGTTCGAAACCAGCCTGAGCAAGAGCAGGACCCCATCCCTACTATAAATAGAAAGAAATTAATTGGCTAACTAATATATATAGAAAAAATTAGCCGGGCATGGTGGCACATGCCTGTAGTCCCAGCTACTTGGGAGGCTGAGGCAGTAGGATCGCTTGAGCCCAGGAGTTTGAGGTTGCTGTGACCTAGGCTGATGGCATGGCACTCACTCTAGCCTCGGCAACAAAGTGAGACTCTGTCTCAAAAAAAAAAAATTAATTTTCTGTCTATTTTCAGTAGAGATGGGGTCTCGCTCTTGCTCAGGCTGGTTTCAAACTCCTGACCTTGAGTGATCCTCCCACCTCGGCCTCCCAGAGTGCTAGGATTACAAGCATGAGCCACCGTGCCTGGCTTATATCTTTATTTAAACATTTTGGTCCATGCCTCTAGGGTGGTGACTGTATTTAATCCTTTTGCTGCAATCTGAATCCTAGCACTGTCAGAATATATACAGGATATATTCTGTAAATATTTGCGGAATGAATAGTTGAAAGTGAGCCGTGGAAGACATGAATGGGTCTCACCTTAAAGCAGTATCACCTCCATGGTCCTCAGCACATATCACAGGACCGGCCTCTTTCAGGACTCCATGGTAGGCATAGATACCCCTATGTTTTGGGCACTAAGGTGATCTCTTCCTATTTTGATAAAATGAAATTTAACGTCTATCTTTACATTTTACTACCATCTTTTCCTCATTAAATTTAAATCTTTTCTGAATACCCTAGTTGTTTCTTTAGCTTCCTCATAGCTGACTTCATTTCCTGATTCCTCAGGGTGTAGATCAAGGGATTCAGCAGAGGGGAGATGACAGTGAAGGTGACAGAGATGGCAGTATCTGTCGGGAGTGCAGTGAAGGGCCGGGCATAGACGTAGATGCAGGGCACGAAATGCAGGGTCACCACAGTGATGTGGGAGGTGCATGTGGAGATGGCTTTCCTCCTGCCCTCCCCACTGTGAGACCTCAGCATCGTCAAGATGACTGTGTAGGATATGAGGAGAAAGACGAATATAAACCAACTGAGTAATCCGTTATTGGAAATCATTAGAAGCTCCAGGGTGAAGGTGTCCGTGCAGGCAAGTTTGAGGACCTGGGGGACATCACAGTAGAAAGTGTCAAGAACGTTGGGTCCACAGAAGGGGAGCGGGAGCAACAGGGAAATCTGCACGATGGAGTGGACAAAGCCCCCCACCCAGGAGGCCACTATGAGGCCAGTGCATCGCCCCCTACTCATGATGGTCACGTAGTGCAGGGGCTTGGCGATGGCCACGTAGCGGTCAAACGCCATGATGGAGAGAGAAAAAACATCTGCTCCCCCCAGAAGGTGGAAGAAGAACATCTGAGTGACACAGCCATTGAAGGAGATGCCCTTTTTCTCTGAGAGAAGATCAATCAGGACCTTAGGAGCTGTGATGGAGGAGAAGCAGATGTCCAAGACGGAGAGATTGCGGAGCAGGAAGTACATGGGGGTGTGGAGTTGAGAGTCACAGGTAACTGTGACCATGATGAGGAGGTTTCCTACCAGAGTTGTCATGTACACCAAAAACAGGAAGAGAAATATGACCCAGCTCAGCTCTCGGGACTGAGTAATTCCCAGAAAGATAAATTCTTTCACTCTGGTATAATTTCCCTGATCCATTGAATCACAGATCCACAGATCCTTTTTCCAAGTACATTGCGGGAAGCAATAAGAGTGGAGTTAAGGAATGTGTTGTCTTTATGCTTAAGGTTTGGTTTAGACTTAGGAGGAAGTTCTTTGCTCTGCATGCACCGTGCCTGCAATTCAGTATGCTGCTGTTAGGTGAAAGATTATCCAGGTTTTTGATTCAGCCATCCCGGCAGATAGGCTGAAACAGAGGTTACAGCTCTGTGAACCTAATTCAATTGTACTCTTACTATAAAATCTGACACTTGAAATAAAAAATAATAAGCATAAATTCTGTCTTAAGAATTTCTGTTCATAGAAGTCGTCATGACGAAAATTCAAAGGTAACCTGCAAATGGAAGAAGATATTAACAATACGTTTCTCTGAGAAAAGACTCATGTCCAGAATACATAAAGAACTTCTACAAATCAGTAAAAAACCCTAGATGATCCAACCAAAAGATGGCAAAAGATAGGAACCAATACTTAATAAAAGAAGTATTTAGCTTTATTAGTTATCAGGGAAATGCAAATTAAAATTACAGTAATAAACCATGATATACATACCAGAATGGCTAAACTGAAAAAGATGAAAAATAGCAAGTGGTGGTGAAGATGTGGAACAATTGCAACGCTGCTGGTGGGTGTGTAAAATTATAATAACTACTTTGCTGTTTGATTATTTCTGCTAAAACTATCTCTCTCTATATATAAGATATCTATATATCTACATATGATATATCTATATTGTATACAGATATATATTTCTTAAGGATCTTTATCTATACCTATATATCTCCTAAGGATATCTATTTCTACTCCTGGGAAATATGTACATATGTCCACCAAAAGACATGTCCCTAGAATATTCATAGCATCATTATTTGCAATTTTCTCAAACTAGAAATGACACAAAAATTTATCAACAGCAGAATAGACAAATAAATTGTGTTCAACTCACACAATGCTATACAGCAATGAGAATGATTTACATAATATGTAACAATATAAGTGAATCTCACAAACATAATACTGTGCTAAATAATTCAGGTACCACAGAGTACACACGCTCTTATTTTATTCATATATATAAAATTGAATGGAGCCTGAGAAAGACTTCTGGGGTGTCGATAATGTTCTGTTTCTTAATTTGGGTGCTTGTTACAAAGGTATATTCTGCTCGTGTAAAAATTCATTGAGCTGTACACTTACATGCATTTTTCCGAGTGTAAGCATATTATATACTTTGGTAAAAAGTTATAAATAATAAACATATAGTAATTCCTTTATAACATTTTAACTTCATGTCTAAAGAATAAATTTCATTTAAAGCAAACTTTAATGAATCATTCACTTTCATAACAGTTACTTTTATAGTTATGTAGCTATATTCTTCACCAGCTGCAATCTGAGAGTAACCTTTTTATTTTCCACTCACTTACGGACTTTAGGTCTCCCCAAACTCATGGTATATAGGTGACCCTGTTGTCCACATATAGTTCTTTCTCTGATTCTCATTTTAATTTTTCTATTTTTCCCCTCATTTTGCTTTTCTAATCTTGAGGGGAAAAGTCTTTAAAAGGCCACACTCTCCTTTCACTCACACAGAAAAATAAGATAAGAGCCCCCTTTCCCACTTCACTGGGATTAGTTCAGATTCATCTCAATCTCCGCCTTGTTGGGATTTATGTCAACAGCAACAATAAATGTTCAGAATAATGATTGCAGATTTTGGGGCTCCAGAATCCCAGAAGCAGGAACTCCCCACACTGTACTTACCATGGCTGGAAAATAGAGGAATCACCCAAAAAGGGATGTTCAGATAACCTGTAACGCAGAGACAAATTCGAATTAATGACAGCAGCCCACTCTAGGATCTTTCTGTCGGGTGTTGAAATGATAAGCTGACGGTTTTCAAATCTTCTGCTTGGGAAAGCTCTGTGACAAGCCTGAGGGCTTCCTGCATCACTCGTCCTCTCCTCCTCTCTCCTCTTCCTTTCTCCTGTTCTTTATTTTTTTTTCCATTTTCTCTCCTTCTTTTTTGTTTCCTTCTCCTAGATACGATTTCCGTGACACTGAGAGGGGCTTTTTGGAGGAAAGGTGACTTAAATATAGGTTCTTTCCTTAAGCAGTTTACCGTTAAGGCTGGAAGAGTGATGCAGCTTGAGGAATAGGCAGAGAAGAAGGTGATGCTGGGAACAATCATGACAATTTTATGAAAAATCCATCCCATTTGGGAGTACAATGTTTGCAAACGCCATGCTATCCAGGAGAGCTGCTGAGCAATACTATGTCCCACGCATTGTGGACACGCGTGTGTGGATCATCTGGAACATTTATGAAGTTTGTGTTTTACCACTTCCTAGCTGGCAGGTTACTCAATAATAGTACTGAACTCATGAGAAATATTTGTGAGGTACACAGGGCATGGCTCAGAGTCAGTTCTCAACATCTACTGTAATAATTTATCTTCAACATGATAATAATAATGCCTTCCTCATGCACAGGGTGCTTGTAAGTAGTAGGTGAAATTTTATGCCTGTTTCTTAGAAACTAAAGGCAGTTTAGGAATCTGATTTTACCAGCTGCTACCCCGTCCCACCAGCCCCAGGAAAGTGCTTCTTTCTCTACACACAGGGTAGGTCCTTCTGCGGGGACTTGTCTCTGTGTGGCTCATCTTGCTATAGATCTTGTGGTTCAAAGAAAGCTCTCTTCCCAACACTTTAGGGTAAGTGGAACATGCTATCACCTCTTCTCTGGGGAGAGTTTTCTTTTTTGCTTAGGGACTTGAGCTAAGGCTTATGTTCAGAAAAATCAGAGTATTTGTGTATACATCTGTGTAATATACACAAATTAAATTTAATTTTATATGCAGTTATAAATATAGGTATTTACATCATAAACCTTTATAGAAAGAAACCATAATCCTCAATACGAAATCCACTCATCTGAATATCAGGTCCCAGGGGTTCCATGCAATTTTCAAGGTCTCAGCATTATATTGTAGAGCTGTGGGCCGAATAATGAAGCTGTGCTTTGCTAATATTTTTGGTTGCTTTGAGAGAACATTTATGGAGTGATTCTTATGTATTTTACCAACTGATTCACTTTATCTCTTTCAGAACCTGTGATATCCATGTGAAATAGGTATTATTATCCTGATTTTACAGATGAGGCAACTGAGGCACAGAAAGATTAAATAACTTGCTCAAGGGTCTCGCAGCTTGTAACACCTTGTCTCAGACCAAGATTTGTGTTATTTCAAAGATTCATTTTCTTAACTACTACTACTTTCTCCTGGCATTGATCAGTCCTTCCCAGGAAATGCTGCAAAGCAAAGAGTTCAGAAAAATCCTTTGCAAATAAAATGAAAATAGTATGTGGTGTAAGATGGGGTCGTTAGATGTCTGTATACAGCAAACGAGAGGTATGGCTAGGAGTGATTGAGCATGACAGCATGTCAGAAGTGTATGAAAAAAAGCAGAGTTTGGAAAAATCAGATTTTGCAGTCTTTAGCAGCACCTTCACAAAAAACCTGCATCAAACACAGAGTCTCCAATGGCAAGGTGTAGAAGTAAGTTCTGAGTAACATTACCTGAAATATGAACTCCCCTTGAAAATAATGGACCTGGTGGCTTCCTGTGGAAGGTGTCTTTTTACAGAGTGGGAAGGATACTTTGAAAGCGTAGGACTGTGATATACATGTAATGGAATTCAATTTGTATCCCCTAAAACTACTAAATTAAAAAAAAAAGTGTAGGATGGCGCACATTGCATTGAAATGCCACACAATTGAGGGGTGGGAGCAGGGAAATGAACAAAGAAATACAATTTCATGTGTCTTTGCAACATCAGAATAAGGATCATGAGGATTTCTTAGAAATCACCCCCAAGAAGTCCGTCCTTTAGAAACAAGCTTATCAAACATGTTGGACACAGCCTGCAAACAAAAGCTTCTTCCATAGCCCAGCATCCCACTGAGCAGATGCTGCCTCCTTCTCTACATCAACCCAGCTTTCTAGGATGCCCCTCATGTGATGGTTTTCTCTTTCCCAATTTTGAAAATCCCTTACTCTTGAGTGAATCCCTGTAAGTTTTAGAAGCATTATTCATATCCACTGGCACATGAGGGCACAGACAAGCTGGTCATTAAAACACCTTACTCAAAGCCTCCAAACTTCCATTCCCAGCCAAGAAGCAAAGCGGGACAGATCGCACATGCGGAATTTAGGAATCACCGCCCTAAAGTGCTATTTTTCCAAGGCTGTCACCCTCTCGAGTGCCAGGGATGTCAGCACCTTCTCAGCCACCCTCAATGCACTTTGAATCTCAACACCCTGCCAAGTAAAATGCAGCCACGTCCCTTGGAGCCAACTGACCTTCTTCCTATGTTTTGCAAGCCACATTTTCCCTATTCGTAAGGAACCAGCACTTTCCTTTGCTTCATGAAGAGTTTTCGCTTCTATAGGAATATTCTACACATTTGCAGAATTTCTGAAAATTCAACATGAACAGCTGTTTGGTTTCAGGAGTTCACACACACTAGCACTAACTGCTGGTTTAATCTCCAAGTGGAGATTGATCCACTTATGATGCACCAACTGCATCTTAGAAGAAGTAGGTACCTGGGAATTTCTATGTTTAATGTCAAGCCTACCTCAAGGCTAGTGATTTTGTTATCTTCTTTCTTCAGATGGGAAAAGACAACCTCAGGGAATCACATTGGTCTGATTCTTCTATTCTGCCTTACAGTGCCATGGCCACCTGTACAGTGCCGTGGCCACATGTAGTCCCTCGATGCAGGAATTAGCAAAGGGAATATTGTTAGGTAGGAATGTGGAAGCTGGGTGGCCAATGCGATAAAGTTCCTGTGGGAGTCATTAAAATGTCACCAAACATATTCTCTCTCTCTCTCTCTCTCTCTCTCTCTCTCTCTTTCCTCTCTGTCCCATCTCACACATACATGCAGAGGCACCAGTGCACATCATTCAGGACATATCCTTTCCTTGCAAGGAAGCACATGAGACAGTGCATTTCCCCCTTTGGCTCAGGAAGAGAGTGTTGTGTTAAACCACACTTATGACCAAAGTTGCTTTGCCTGCAATTGGCTAGGAAATGAAACTTAAATAAAGGGTGGCAATGGAAAAATCAAAGCTCTGTGGCTGCTGTCAGAGCAGCTCTCAGAAAGTGGATTGTGTTGACTTATATGTGCAATTTCTGTTTAAAGCAACATGTACATTGCCCTTATGTGATTATTTTAATCTACATCTCTGAGATCCATAACTCACTCAGAATCTAGGGACAGCTCTTGATATTCATCAACTTAATGGCTTCATGATTCTTTTATGTTATTTTTTTCATGGGTACTCAGAGATGTTAATCATTAAAACATATGATTCAAGGGGTACATATATGAAAGGATAGTTTGAAATCCATGTGTGTGCCCAGAGTCAGTTGACTTTTCTATGGTTCTTAGCAGCAGAGCTTAAAAAGTGATCAAAAGGTACATCATTTCATAAGGTGTACATACATTAAAACATCACATTGTATGGCACACTGTAAATAAATGCATTTTTTATTTGTCAATTATACCTCAATAAAGCTGGTAAAAAAACTGATTTAAATTGGAAGAATGCAGCCCAACTCATGATTTTAAGTCACCCAGATACATGTTTGTGTGATCAGATGCAATTGGGTTTCCCTTCTTAAGTTACTGAACCAGGTAATGTTGTGTGTTTAGACATGGTTTGAGGCAGCCATCAGGGACAACAGTGTGGCAGGGCTTCCCTGGTTCTTGCCCCTTTGGGATTATGCTTCTGAGATACAATGATTCAGACCCCATAGATCTTTGGTGCCATCTGATTCTGATACAGAAATAAAAACCTGATTTGAGTAAGTTACAAGAGGCTGGAAGGAAAGGAAAGGGCACACTTACATGAAATGGGCTATTAAATGGTTTCTGGTATATATTTTTTATAGGCAATTTCATAAAGAAAAGCCCAGGGACTCTTGAGACCAGAACTACTTGGGGAAAGGTAGCAGGACCCTATGAATAATGACTTGACAAGTGTGAATCATTCTTAGAATTTGTCTTGCTTGGGGAGGTCAGTTAGTATTGTAAAAGGCTAGAAGTGGTTGATCAGGTGACAGGAAATGGCAAGCATTTGCACCTGTTAGTTAATGAATGTTTGTGGGGCCAGGCCAGATCCAAAGAGGGACATAAATGAAGTTTGTCTTCAATGCTCACTATCCTTTGGCTAATTCTCCTTGGGCTCTCTGTTCTATCCAATGGGACCTGTCTTCTTGGTGTGATCTCTTATAGCTACTCTCAAAGCTATCTTCTTTTGATATGAAACTCTCCTGTGCTATATCTCTCATCAGTTTCAGGGTGACTCTTTAAGCTTTATAAATAACAAGCAAGCCTATTGTCATGTTCTAATGACAGAAAGCCAGATATTTTAGGATGGTAGACATTTTGAATTCAATGTACATTTCCATGTTTTCTATTTCATCAGTTTTTCCCTAGTAACTAGGAGTATGAGCCATAAAGGGAAGAGAGTAACAGGCGATGGGGAACAGAACGTGTGGTAGGCAGAGCCATAAAGGTGATATTCATAATGGCGTTCGTCTTTCACAGAACATTTGTTATCTGCCAGGTATCATATGTTTCACATACACCATCTCATTTTGACCTCCACAATAGGTCCATGGCATGGATATTATAATAAGTACCTTTGTATAGGTGAATATGGCCTTTAGAGGGATGAAATAACTTGCTCAAGCTATGGGTGGCAGAGATAGGATTTGGATGCAGGTCTGTATGACAGAAATTGGAGCTTTTATCCACCATGCTTAATGGCTTTCCCAGGCAATAACACTAGCATGCACTGTCTTTACACGAACACCAGAAGTTTGAAAAATAGGCTGGTTAGAGATTTATTTTCTTTAACATTTCCTCTCTTTCCCTCTCCAGAGGGAAGAAATAAGAATTTTTGATGGTGAAGCCAAGCCAAGCAGATTTTTTTTTTTTTTTTTTTTGAGACAGAGTCTCACTCTGTTGCCCAGGCTAGAGTGAGTGCTGTGGCGTCATCCTTGCTCACAGCAACCTCAAACTCCTGGGCTCAGGCGATCCTCCTGCCTCAGCCTCCTGAATAGCTGGGACTACAGGCATGTGCCACCATGCCCGGCTAATTTTTTCTATATATATTAGAAAAATTAATTAATTTCTTTCTATTGATTAATTTCTTTCTATTGATAGTAGAGATGGGGGTCTCGCTCTTGCTCAGGCTGGTCGAACTCCTGACCTTGAGCTATCCGCCCGCCTCGGCCTCCCAGAGTGCTAGGATTACAGGCGTGAGCCAGCGCGCCCGGCCCAAGCAGATATTGACTCTCGTAAAGCTACAACTGGAAAATCAGTCCTTGGGTTGTAGGAACGAGTGTCCCGTGTGTGGGGTTCCTAAGGCTCTGCCTTTGTCTTAACTCATCATGAGAATGTGAATCGGGCATGGGTAGTTCTGCATTAAGGTAAATAGCTTTAGGCCACTATGAGAAATCTTCCCAAGCTTCTTCATACCTGATTGGAATCCAGGAAGACAACTATTATGTGCCTAAGGGGTTCTCAGTAGCTCACAAGGCCACAGGGAGTTTAACTAAGCAGGTGAATTTCTCAATCTGTGATAGGCCATACCTATCCATATAGGTGTACTCCAGAGGCACAGATCATGAGATCCTTCTAGAGCAGGACTACAGTTTGGTACAGACAGGTTCAACAATGTAAGTTACATTCACGTGGTAGAGAAACAAGGGTGGAAGACCTGAAGATGCCTCTGTACTTAACTTGATATAAGACCTTGAACTAATCACTTAACCTCTCTGGACTTAAATATTTCCTTATCTTCTGAAAAAAGAGTTAGACTTCAGTAGCCTATCTGCCTGACTTATAGTTATCTTGATGGACATATTGTGACCTTGGTCTTTGAGTGGAAAAATACCAGTCAGCTCAATCCTACTTCACGAGTTACTTCAGGCTGAACAGAAGCTTGGGTTATCAGTTACTACTAACTAAACAGGAAAATAAATTGTTACATAGTATGTGTAGTTGGTTTACTGACAATGTATTTGAGTATATAAATATAATTCTATGGAAAAATTAAAATATGTTCTTGGTGATAAAGAGTTGGGGATTCTTTTCCTACTTCTTGTCAGAAGGCACGAGTCTTCTCTTCAGTCTCTGCATGGCTGACTTCATCTCCTGGTTTCTCAGAGTGTAGATCAAGGGGTTCAGCAGAGGGGAGATGACAGTGAAGGTGACAGAGATGCTCTTATCGGTGGGGAGTGCAGTGAAGGGCCGGGCATAGACGTAGATGCAGGGCACGAAGTGCAGGGTCACCACAGTGATGTGGGAGGTGCAGGTGGAGATGGCTTTCCTCCTGCCCTCCCCACTGTGAGACCTCAGCATCCTCAAGATGACCATGTAGGACACAAGCAGGAAGATAAACCACAGTGTGGTGACCAGCCCATTGTTGGAAATCATCAGGAGCTCAAGAGTAAAAGTGTCCGTGCAGGCGAGTTTGAGGACCTGGGGGACATCACAGTAGAAAGTGTCAAGAACATTGGGTCCACAGAAGGGGAGCGGCAGTAACAGGGAAATCTGCACGATGGAGTGGACAAAGCCCCCCACCCAGGAGGCCACAATGAGGGCTGTGCATCTTCCCCTACTCATGATGGTCACATAGCGCAGGGGCTTGGCGATGGCCACGTAGCGGTCAAACGCCATGATGGAGAGAGAAAAAATGTCTGCCCCACCGAGGAGGTGGAAGAAAAATATCTGTGTCATGCAGCTGATATAAGATATGGTCTTTTTCTGTGACAGAAGGTCCACCAAGACCTTCGGAGCAGTGATAGAGGAGAAGCAGATGTCAAGGATGGCTAGATTGCGGAGCAGGAAGTACATGGGGGTGTGAAGGCGAGATTCACAGGTCACAGTGACCATGATGAGGAGGTTTCCCAGCAGAGTTGTCATGTACACAAAACATAAAAAAAGAAATAGGACCAAGCTCAGGTCTTGGGACTGAGTAAGTCCCAAAAATATAAATTCTTTTACTCTGGTGCCATTTCGTAACTCCATTGAATCATACTCCTTCTTCTTTGTACATCTTGGAAAAAAAAATAAATAGTGTTATTTCAGAAAGTGTTTACTCTCCCTTAACGGATTCAGGTTTACAGATTCAGGTATTAGGTCTGAAAATTTGTGAGGTATGATCATCACATGAGGTTATTGCTAACGCATCCAAAATGACATCTTATTACACAAGCATGCATTTATTCGTTTTTCTGTAAATTACAAATATTTTAGAAGATGTGTAACAATAATGTTCTAAGTATATAGGTTCTAAGTATTCAAGATAAACAGAAGTGGATGTTAAATATTCAGAAAGGGACTTTTGTGGCATAAGAAATACAAAAGTGGAGTTAGTTTCATGTGTGCATAAGGCCATTCTTATTTTGTGTGACTAAACACTTCGAGTTCCACAGGGTTGCAGTTTTCCCCCCAGACTGAATGCTCCATTTAAGTTGTTCTAAGAACCCCTATCAGCAAAACGGTCCCCTCTGTATTGAACTCTACAGAAGCACCTCCCTCTTCCTTTTAAAATCACAAATTTAGTTCTGTGAAAAAGTAGAAAACTTTAAAGTCATAAAATTCTTCTCTGTTGCTTTATTCTTCTGTAAGGGAACCTCTTTGTTTCTACCGTACTTTAATCTACTTTAGGTACCAAAATCCCTGGCTGGTGAACAGCTCCTCAGTTATGGAAATAAAAGTATTACTCAGAGCTTCTCTTCTGTTCATTGTTTAAATTTATTTCTTAAAAATTAATTGTTATCGAGTTATCATTGACATACATTAGACTGCACATATTTAATGTGTGTATTTGATAAGTTTTAACATAAATATATACCTATAACAGCATCACTACAGTTAAGACAATGAACATATCTATCACCCAAAAAGTGTCCTTGTGACTCTTTGTAATCCGTTCCCTCTACTCTTCTCTCTTTAGACAACCACTGATCTGTTTTCTGTCATTATACATTAGTTTGTGTTTTCTAGAATTTTCTATCAATAAAATCCTACTATATGTATTTTTTTCCCCCTCTGGCTTCTTGAAAGTCATAAAATCCCTCCATGGTTTTGTGTGTACTGCTATTTTGTTCCTTTTTATTGTATGGATATGCCACCGTTTGTTTATCCATGCACTCGGTGAACATTTGGGTTGTTTCTAGGTTTTGACTATTACAAACAGAGCTGCTATGAATGTTCATGTTCAGGTCTTTGCGTAGTTGTATGTTTTCATTTCTCTTGCTTAGGCAGCTAGATGTGGAATGACTATAACTCTTTGTATTCAATAAGAAGAGAACAAACAATACAATTTAAAAAAGGACAAATGATTTGAATAGATGCTTCAATCAGAAGGTAGAGGGATAGGAAATGAGCACATGAAAAGATGCTCAACATCATTTATCACTGGAGAAATGTAAATTAGAAAACTATATATTAGAACCACTAAAATAAAAAGGACTGATATATCAAGAGAGGTTGAAGATATGGAGAAACTGGAACCCTAGTGGGAATGTAAAACCATACAACCACTTTAGAAAATAGTTTGGAGGTTTCTTAAAATCTTATGCATATACTTACCCTATAATCATGTTACTTTTGAATTCCTTCCTTTTCAGTTTCTTCTTTTTTGTGAATCCTT
The DNA here is from genome assembly GCF_040939455.1 of Microcebus murinus. Lineage (NCBI taxonomy): Eukaryota > Metazoa > Chordata > Mammalia > Primates > Cheirogaleidae > Microcebus > Microcebus murinus. The sequence goes on from NC_134107.1 coordinate 15,797,473, forward strand.
GAAAAGGAAATGACCTTACTTTCATTCTCTCCCATTTACCTCCCTTTTCTTCCCATAATCAGAAACAAAAGATGGGCAAAATTTCCTTTCCTCTCGGTTTTTGGGTGTGTTTTCCAGTTCAAATGAAGATATTTCTTATCATGTAGTTCACTTTCCCTTCGAGTTTTCTTTCCTCTGTGCAATTTTGTTCAGAATCTATTTAATATGGAAAACTAAAAAACAAGCTACCATAGAAATTTCTTAGCTTAGAGTTAGATGCCTGCTGGTCTCTGGCACCACACAGCGTGTGTGAGTCCCAGCTGAGCACTTACTGGCTACGCTACCACAAGCAAGTTACTGCACCCCTTGGCCTCAGTCTCTGCACTGGTAATTTGGGGACAATAACACTGCCTTTATACAACTTTTTTGAGGATTAAATGAATTAATCTATATAAAGCATAGATTTATATACAGTAATTACCTAATCTATAACAAGCGTGTTTATATATGTGCTACCTTAAGGAACAACTTCATAACTCTCATTTTTCTCTCTAGGTTTAAATGTAAGGTAACAACAACCTCTGTCAATTTCAGTTTATGGAGATCTATCTAGAGGAAAGAAGCCTGAGAAAATCTCTTCTCTGTACAATTCAAGAGGTCCCAGAAAACAAAAACTCTTAATAACTCTCAGAGACACACAACTGCTTCAATCTACTGACAATCTTTTAGAGGAGATGTATGTTTCCCACATGTGTATCCTCAAACAACTTCATCAGAACATCCTGTTTTCAGAGAAATAGGAGGTATTTTTCTCCCCGTGGCCCAGAGAGTAGTGGCAGCATATGATAGCAAGAAGACCAACTGGCTTGGTTTGGTTTCTAATCTGACATCTTCTTTGCAGACCAGAGAGGTTCAGTGCAGTGAGTCGAGAGCCATCTGGGCTCAAGTCCTGGCTTTGCCACTGTGTGATTTGGGCAAGTGTGTGACCTCATGGAGACTCTACTTCTTCATCTGTTGAATGGGAATGATATTATAATAATACTCACCTCACAGGGGAGTCATGAGGACTGGGTGAATTAACGTATGTAAAGTTCTCAGCACACAGGTTGGTTACCTGTTATGATTAGAACTATGCTGGGCAACCCTAACAGTGGAGGCTGGTCAGTAAAAGGCATGCACTGAACTAAATAGTGGCTAAGCTCTTGATCCTGAAGCTTACAGAAAGAGGAAGTGATCACCAGAAGACACCAACTCAGAGCAGTTACTAGAGGTGTTGAGGAAACCACCTTAGTTATAAGAGTCTTCCATGGACCCCATGTAAACAGCACACTAGGGTCACAGAAGGGTAGAAGATAGTTCCGCAGACCCCAGGCCAGGCCTGTTTGTCAGAAAGGAATAGGCCCTGTAGTCACAAACTGCCTTTGGTAATTAAAGCACAGCATCCTCAGCTTCTGCTCCATCCTTCTGCTATTTTTAATCCATCTGATTATTTAGCAAATATTGATGGAGCATAGGAAGAGTTCTAGGTTATGCGAGAGGAAGGAATAGGATCCAAACACAGTGGAAAAGGACTGAAATACAATAGTTATATGGGAGTGGACGGAGGGAACCACCTAGGGCCGGATGAAAATGGAGTGTGAGAAAAGGATGATTTCTCATGAAAAGGCTTGAAGAAGCTGCATGGAGGAGGTGGCATTTATGTTTGGGGCACATGAGGGCAGGGAGAAAGGCCACTCTGTCTTTACAGGACCCTTTGCATATATGAAAATTGCTTATGAATGGGAAGTTTGGCTGGAAAGAAAGGGTGAAAACATGAAGGCATGGAAAGACATAGGAAAGAACATCATTGCTATCGTAGGGGCTCAGAAAAGGGTACACCCAAGTGAAGACCTCAGAAGAAGCCTCAGAAGCAAGAGTTTCTCTCTGACCTTCTCCTCCACTCCTGTCCCTGGCCCCTCAGTCTCCCTGAGTCTAGCCACAGAAACTAGAATCTCTCTTCTCCAAGGTGTGTCATTGTGGGGCGCGGTGTCAACGCCATTTACAAGTTGGCGCCTGTTTCCGGCTTTGCCTAGAGCAGCAAACAAGTTCAGCGCACGTGCAATTGTCGGTTGCCCTGTGGCGCGAGCATGCAAACGAAGGGTCCTGCTATGGACTAATGCTTTGGTGGCTCGACAGCTGAGCGGCCTATCCCAGCTTAGGGGTTGTGCTTCTAGGGTATATAGCAGCCTGCGCGCTGCCGGGCTGGGTCTTCCGCATCATGTAAGTCTAAAGGGAACCCCATTAAAGCACTGTCAGAAGAACTCCAGTTGCCGCGTCTTCCTTGCTGGCGAGGCGGGCGCGACATGTCATAGAAACCAGAACCCCATTTCCCCAAAGCCAGCCGCAAAACCTAAAAAATATTATTCTAACCTTCCCCCACCTTTCTAAGAGCTGCCCATAAAAGAGTTCTCTGACCTACCTCGTTTGATTGTAGTTCATAAGATCCCCCATTCCAGAGAGTGTCCTGCCCCACACCCAGGAGGAAGGAATATTACACAGAGAGGCCAAGAAGAATCTACACAGACAGGCCTTGCTGGGTTCGCCCCCAGTCCATTAGCCTTAGACTGTACCCTTTTTGTCCAATCATATTTCTGTAAAAGTGGCTGTCTATACTTTGTTGACCCTAAGCATAAAAATGGTTAGTTTTCCTTTTTTCTTTGGGTCTTCATTCTGAAGGCTCCTATGTCACATAAAACTATCACAAATAAGTTTTTATGCCTTTTCTCCTATTAATCTGCCTTTTGTCAGTTGATTTTCAGTGAACCTTCAGAGGGTGAAGGCCCCTGTCTATACACTTTTTACTTTTTGGTAAATCTAAAGAAGGGTATGTAGGTGTTTATTAGACTAGTCTCTCAACTTTTCGGAGAGTTTGAAATAGTTCATTTTTCTCTCTAGGTTTAAATGTCAGGTAACAACAACCTCTGTCAATTTCAGTTTATGGAGATCTATCTAGAGGAAAGAAGCCTGAGAAAATCTCTTCTCTGTACAACTCAAGAGGTCCCAGAAAACAAAAGCTACCTCGTCTTCAATTCTAAACTGACCTCATCTCTATGTCTCTCATTGCACAATGTCCTTTTTGTTAATATTTCTGACCTGTGCTGTCTGTTACTGAAGGTTCTTCCTGGAATGCAGCATTTTGTGTTCACATTGTGTTACTTGTAGTCAACATGCACTTGTGAATCCTGATGATCACACCTAGATCTCAGTTTTGTTCATTCTCATCTTCTCACTCTGTGTGTAGACACTCAAACACTCCAGGCACACAGACTCATGTACAGTTTTATTTCTTACCTAAAGTCTCCAATCTTCTTTCCGGAGCTTCAACGCCTTAAATAATGTTCACATGAACCTTGAGAATCCTTCTGCTTCAGAAAATTCTGTTAAGCACCCTTCTGAAGGCCAGTGATTTCTGCGGCTTCTCTTGTATCTTGATGTGGAAAGGACTTGGGGAAAAGTATTTTTTTGGCTCTTCCAGGCTGAGTCACAGCGTCCCACCACATTTATCAATTCTTTAATCCCAGAACCAGCGTGAGAATTGTCAGAGGGATTATAGTTGGATGTGCCTGTAGAAAAATTCTGCTGATGGTGAGGTTGTTTCAGTGGGAGTAATTAAGAAGTCACTCAGGCGCACACGCTTAGGAGTACACATTGGTTTAGGGTCTAAAATTTTCTAGAGGCAACAGAAAGAATGAATCCCCTCATCCTCTGGCTTCAGTAGGAAGAAAGGTTGTGTTGAAATGTCAAACTATATTTCTTTTTTTTTTTTCTTTTTTTTTGAGCCAGAGTCTCACTTTGTTGTCCAGGCTAGAGTGAGTGCCGTGGTGTCAGCCTACCTCACAGCAACCTCAAACTCCTGGGCTTAAGCAATCCTGCTGCCTCAGTCTCCCAAGTAGCTGGGACTACAGGCATGCGCCACCATGCCCAGCTAATTTTTTCTATATTAGTTGTTATATATTAGTTCTATATTAGTTTTTCTATATTTCTATATTAGTTGGCCAATTAATTTCTTTCTATTTATAGTAGAGATGGGGTCTGGTTCTTGCTCAGGCGGGTTTTGAACTCCTGACCTCGAGCAATCCGCCCGCCTCGGCCTCCCAGAGTGCTAGGATTACAGGTGTGAGCCACTGCGCCTGGCCTCAAACTATATTTCTTAGAAAGCCCAAATAACACTGTTCTCAGTGATCAGAGGGCATCTTGCCTGTGAGCACATGTGGTGCAAATAGACACGCAGCTGACCCAATGCCCGGTCTTTCTGTCCCATTCCATTTCCAAGTCTAACAACGTATACAAAGAGAACTGGAAATGTCAGAGGCTTGAAAGTTTGAAGGAAAGCCCAACCCTTCTCCCTACCTCAACAGTTTATGCACAAGGAATCCTCCAGTTTGGGAAGAGGTTGAAGTGGGCACAAGACAGAGCAGCATGGTTGGCTGTTTGCACCAAGAAAAGGAAATATTACGGTGTAAATTTGTATGTGAGCTGAGAAAGATTTCTCACACAAAGATTAGGATATACAGAAGTAAAAAGTTTACTTCTCAAAGCTGGGAAGGGCACAACACGAAAGAAGGAGAGGAGAAGTGTTGGCATGGAGCAGAAGAAACTCAGGATTTTTATGGGGACAAAGAGAAGAGAGAAAAAAATAGTTACAGCTGGCAGCTAATAACAGAAGTGGCTGTGAAGCAGCTGAATTTGGTTTTCCTTTTTTTTTTTCTTTTTCTTTTCTCTGTGAGGCTGGCTTTATCAGAGTCCTTGGAATCTGGTTCTAGCAGAGAGCTGAGAGGGAGTTCCGACCCCTGCTGTCTGCTTAGTGCTCTTCAAGGCTGTTAAAAGGAACTCTTAGAGATAAGGAGTTAGATTTAAAGACAATGAGTTGGGCCTGGGGTGTTTAATCAAACAAAACAAAGAGGGTAGCTGTGCTGTGAGTTTTCACTTTAAAGGGGCAATTATGTGCCGTGAGTTTATTCCTCTTACTTTCTGTTTGGTAGTTCATCTTTCTCCTTAGCTAGTTTATTAACAAGACCATCCTTTTAAGAAAGTTCAGTGAATCAAGACACCCAGATGGCTACATGGGTGAGAAACACGATTCCACTCAATAGCTTGCTATATTGGTTGACCATCTTTAAGATCTACAGTTTTAAGGCCTTTAAAGCCAAACATTGGCCATAATTGTTCCCATTGTCTACCTAGGATGTTTCAACAATAGAGGGCTCACTGCTGGCTTTCTCCTCCTTCTTTTGGGCCCAGGCTGCCTCCAGGACTCAGGGGTCCTCAAACTTTTTAAATAGGGGGCCAGTTCCCTGTCCCTCAGACCGCTGGAGGGCCGTTGGAGAGTGAGGCGCACATTCCACACATGTGCACTGTGGGCCCGGGATGACTCGGCTGCTAAGCAGGACAGGCAGCGGTGGCAAAAACACCTGGTGGACCGGATAAGTGTCCTCGGTGGGCCGAATGTGTCCCATGGGCTGTAGTTTGAGGACGCCTGCTCCAGGTGGTATGGTTCTGCTTCCTTCTGTGGGCTGAAATCTTCCTGAACCTATCTTCACTGACAGTCCAGACCCAGCTGCTTCTCTGCAGCCACAACCAGAATTAAATTTAGTATGTCTAGCTCTGTCACCAGTAAAGATTACCAAACAGAATACTTAATATTGCAGTGCTAGTTTTGAATGTCTGCTTGGGTTCAGGACTTCCCCATTTGCAAAGTGTAGGGATTTGCTTTACGTTTGCATAACTCAGTAAGGGTGTCCCTTTCAAAATGACAAATTCCAGCATCCAACCTAAATAAATAAATAAATAAATAAATAAATAAATAAATAAATAAATAAATAAATAAACAAACAAGAGAGGTAGAAATTGCTTCAGGCTCCCTGAAAGGCAATTTGCCAGGATATTCCTTTGTAATATTAACTAAGAATCCCCACTACCACCCTCTTCTCGCCCTCAAAGCCCTTAGGGGAAGAAAAACATTCTGAACCTAGAAAAAATGTTTAGAGAAACATCCTGATGAAAAAAGAAATAAGAACAATATTTATTGAGACTTCCTATGGGCTAAGCACTTTAAAAAAAAAAAAAAAACCTTTAAGTTTAGATTAGATTTGCAGAAAGACTGCAGGAGTATTACAGAGAGTTCCTGTGTATTCGATATATGATTTCCTTATTGCTATTATTATGGTACATTTGTCACAACTAATGAACCATATATTGATAAATTATTATGAAATAAAGTCCATACTTTTTTTTTTTTTGACTTTGTTAGCTTTTAACTTATCATCCTTCTTCTGCTCCAGGGTCCCACCCACAATACCAGATTACATTCAGTCATCATGCCTCCTCAGGCTCCTTTCCTCTAAGATAATTTCTCAGACTTACTTTGTTTTTGATGACCCTGACAGTATCGAGGAATCCTGGTCAGGTAGTTTATAGAATGTTCTCCCATTTGGGTTAGCCTGATGATTTTCTCATGGGTACACAGGGGTTATAGGTTTTTGGGAGAAAGAACACAGAGGTCAACTGCCATTTTCACCAATCACATCATAACAAAAGGTACATGCTATTAACATGCTTTATCACTGATGATGTTAACTTTGATCACCTGGCTGAGGTAGTCTGTCAGGTTTCTCCAGTGTTGAGAAATATGATTGAGGAATCAGTGAGATGTAGCTCATAAGATCATTATTTTATTGTATAACCCAAATTGCTATATTAAAGACAGAAATAGGAGTTTGCAGCGTTTCTCCCTGAAGGAATGTGTGGACTTAATGGTTTCCTTATTAGAGGCTGCTATCATGGGAGAGCTCTCAAATCTCTGGTAGGGATGTTTTCCAGGAAGATTTCCTGGTATCTCAAAATCTGTGAGCTTCCCTGTGTCTTGAAAGACTAGACAAGGCAAATGTGTCCTACAGGATGGGAGCCTGAAACAATGAGTACACTTTGCCCAGAGATGTGCCCCAGTGGTTATAAACAACCTGTTTATTAGAGATGGGCTTACTGCTCTCTCCTGTCTGTCTACCTTGAAGTCCACCATAACTAATCAAAGAAATATAGAGTCACTATACCTCTTTTGTTATACCTTTGTTAATTGACAATTACCTGTCAGAACCTAGAAGTTAGCCCCTGTAAGACTTTGTACCTGTTTGTTCACCTAAATAGATTAGAAGCCCCTTGAGAGGACTTTTGACCCTAACCCACTACCTGTATCCCCTAGCAACTGCATTTCCTGATATGCAAATATGTTACCCTGACAACTGGTAATTGATGTCTGTGATAATAAAAACCTTTATGAATCTAACCATATTGCTGGCATTTATGGAGATACGCCAGTCTCCTAAGCATCCCCTCTGTGTTATATCCGATTTTTTAATATATATAAAACTATAAACTATACTTTAGTCTCTGTGTATTCTTTTTCTCTCTGTTGCCTATCAATTTCCTTATCCTCTGTGGAGACCCCTATCTTAGGGACTTGGCTCCGTGGGGAGAAGTAGCTAATCTCCTTGCCTGCCTGCCTCAACTACTCCCCCACACTCCAGGTGTCTTTTTTTTTTTTTTTTAATATTGTACTCTTTGGGAGGTGATCACTATTCATAACTCACACTATGGAGTTGGGAGGGATGCTCCACCTCCTTGAGGGTGGAGAATCAGCAGACATTATTTAGAATTCTTCTGCATGTGAGACTTGGCTATTCTCCTCCATTCATTTATTTATTCAATCATTTATTTATATCAGTGTGGACTCACTTATGGATATTTATTTTACACTTTGGGCTATCATACAACACTACATTATGTATTTTGTGGCTTGGATCTTTCCAACTTTGTCCATTGGGAGCTCTTTCTGTTGACTCATGTGCTCCTTTGACATACTCCATTGTTTTGTATTTTGAATGTTTCCTTGTTTTTTGGCAGTACAAGATGTTTTAGGCTCATACTGTGTATTCCCTGTCTCAGCCTTAAAATCAGACATTTTTCTAAGGAACACTGGTTCCTTTTTTTAAAAAAATAAAAATGATATTTATTTCACAATATGGAAATATAAATAACATCAAATGGTAACAGAAAACCCGAAATGAAACAAAAAACTGGCATTTCATACTATTTATCATTTCTAGGCACAACATTTGTTAATGAATATAAAAAGTGAATTTATTTTCATCTATTTTTTTCCAGCTTTGCTTACAGGGATGCTTTCTGGGAAGCTCAAGTTCCTAAGAAAATTCTACAGCTACATTGACTCCTGCAATGTGACAAAACGAGGTTCATGTTCGGCTCCTACTGGGAAATAACATTTCTATTCTTGGGGACTCTGAACAACTGCCTTAGGCAGAGGAACTACTGAAATGTGACACAGAAGCATTGGAAGGAGCCACTGAATCTGAAGGGGCCATGGAAGTGAGAATGAAGGAGCTCTCGATGGGCTGATGACTAAACTGGATGAGGGAGCTCTCACAAGGCACACATGTGGTGAGGAGACCCACATTGGGTCCATCAGCAAATCCCACTACCTTGACCTGTAAAGTCTTTCACATTCCCCACTATGACCGTCATCACTGCCCTAAGTCATGTCTTCATTATTTCTCTCCTGGGACTGTTGTAGTCAGTTCTTAATTGGTCTCCCTGTTTTTGTCCTTAGCTTTTTTCGGTCTATTCATAACAGTAGCCTCTGCAATCCTCTCAAAACATGCATTATTGCTCTGCTCTTCAAAGCCCTCCAAATGCATTCTATCTTACTCAGTGTGAAAGTCAAAAGCTTCGCAATGGCCTGCTAGGTTGTGATGACCTGGTCCCAAGGCTCCTTCATCTCTCATCTACCTGTACCTCAGTACACCTAGTCTGTCTCTCTTCCTCGCTCCTTCCCATCTAGTCACTAAGGCCTCCTTGATGTTTCTTGGGCCCTCTGGGCATATCCTCATCTCAGGGCCTTTGCATATCTGATGTGAACTGAGATCTTGTTTTGTATCACGACACAAATACTTTTCTAGCTTCAATGATTTTAAGATCTAGGATCTACTCTCAGAAATGGGGAAAAAATCCTCCCAGCAGCTAAAAATAGCGTATTAGGCAAACAATAATCAAGTTGATATATCGAATAATGTTTTTCACTTTATTCCAGCCTTTTTGAATATATATACGTAGTCTGAAGAAATCTTACAGGTTTTGGGGGAGTCGCGTGTGACCTTTGAGCCGTTCACCCCCTTTGGGGGCGTGTCTGCCTCGCCAGGCAACAGGTGCCAGGTGTCTCTGTGGTGCGACAGATGAGTACCGGTGGCTACAGGAGGGCTGGGGCCCTGGCGGGTGCACCACTGGGTAAGGCCCCCAAGGAGTGTCCCCTCAAGACCCAGCAGCTGGTCCAGGACGTCTCCAGCCTCACGCTCCTGGAGATCTCAGACCTCAACCAACTCCTGAAGGAAACGGTGAGGACTCAGGATGTGGGACTCATGCGGATGGGTGGTGTAGAGCCTGCTGCTGTCCGGGAGGTGGCGGAAGAAGATATCCCCAAACAAAAGGAACGGACACACTTCACTGTGGACAGAAGCAAAGCCCGTAGACAGAGTCAGGTTGATCAAGGAAATCCAGAACTACGCCCAGGGCATAACCCTCGTCCAGGCAAAGAAGCTGGTGGAGTCCCTACCCCAGGAAATCAAAGCTACCGTCGCCAAAGCTGAGGCTGAGATCAAGGTTGTTCAGGGGCCCCCTGATCCCATGAGGCCCCGCCCACCGCTGCCCCCGCCCACCGCGGGCCCCGCCCACAGGGCCCCGCCCACCGCGGGGCCCCCGCCCACACGGGCCCCCGCCCCACCCACTCCACCTCCTGCACCAGGGAAGTGGGAGTGAGAGCTGCTGGCACCATGTGGCCAGGTCAGCCTGGGCGTGGCGGGAGGATCCACTGGACCCGAGCGGGAGCAGATGCTGGCTGCGCAAGGCACAGGGAGAACAAGGCGAGGACACACGAGGAACATCCTCCTTTGGTGGCCGTGGAGAAAAATACAGCGTGCACCTTGAAAAAAAAATAAAGGAAAAGAAATCTTGTAGGTTTAAATTATTTTTAGGGAGTCATATCTTCAGAATGTCAAAAGGTATTAGTTATTTTCTTAACAATATCCTCCAATGATTTGAAGAGCAGAAATGAGTGAGAGGCAATATTCATTTGTTGTTTTAATTCAACGACTTTTTAGTAGCGTTTATTATATTCCAGTTGTGCCGGGTGCTGGGAATATGAAAGAGAGCAGGAAATTTGGAACAGCGTCCCGAGTGCTGTGCTGGAGCTAAGCACAGGCTGCTGAGGGAAGGCACTGAAGGGGTGGCCAGTGGAACTGGGGTGCAGAGAAGGTCAGGCCAGGACTTTGCTCAGGGTCACAGAGCTCGTGATTGGTGAAATCCATGTTTTAACTCAAGCAGTGCTAATTCCAAGGCGCCTATTCTCAAACACTGGAGGGTGAGCTTTAGATTAAAAAATCTTCAGGTGATAGTTATTTAATTTGTTTACATTACAGAATTGGAGAATAAATTTAATTTGGATGTGTTTACTTCATTAGGATACGTTTACTTTAGGAAAGATCTTATGGAATCTCAGTACGCAATTTGGATTATGTTTCTAATATGTGTCTCAGCCCTTTTTTGATGACAGTACAGAATGTAGAGGCAATGTCTGAGTGTATTTTGATTCCATTTCATTGATTTTTTCCAAAGTTGTATTGCAAAAGCAATATACACCTCTCCTGCTAATAATTGCACTTCTGTACTTTCTTTTGTGATACAAAATCCATATTTTTATGTTACTATGACATGCTGTTCATAATATTTTAAAGGTCATGTGTGTCTTATTAATAGATTTAGAAATATTAATTATAAATCAGTAAATAGAATCAAATTGCTGCTCAAACATTTTTATTTATTTATTATTTTTGAGACAGAGTCTCACTCTGTTGCCCGAGCTAGAGTGCGGTGGTGTCAGCCTAGCTCACAGCAACCTCAAACTCCTGGGATCAAGCGATCCTCCTGCCTCAGCCTCCCAAGTAGCTGGGTCTATAGGCATGTGCCACCATGCCCCACTAATTGTTTTTTTTTTTTGTGTGTATATATATATATATATATATGTATATATATCAGTTGTCCAGCTAATTTCTTTCTATTTTTTTAGTAGAGACAGGGTCTCACTCTTCCTCAGGCTGGTTTTGAACTCCTGAGCTCAAACGATCCTCTTGCCTCAGCCTCCCAGAGTGCTAGGATTATAGGTGTGAGCCACCACATCCGACCACTGCTCAAACATTTTTAAAGGTGGTGAGAGGATGGAAATACCAGTCTACTCCTGTCAGAAGGCACCAGTCTTCTTGTTAGTCTCTGCATGGCCGATTTCATCTCCTGGTTCCTCAGGGTGTAGATCAAGGGGTTCAGTAGAGGGGAGATGACAGTGAAGGTGACAGAGATGGCCTTATCTGTAGGGAGGGCAGTGAAGGGCCGGGCATAGACGTAGATGCAGGGCACAAAATGCAGGGTCACCACAGTGATGTGGGAGGTGCAGGTGGAGATGGCTTTCCTCCTGCCCTCGCCTGCCTGGGACCTTAGTAATAACAGTATGACCATATAGGACACCAGGAGCAAAAAAAACCATAGTGTGGTGAGCAGTCCATTGTTGGAAATCATCAACTGTTCAAGTATGAAAGTGTCTGTACAGGCAAGTTTGAGGACCTGGGGGACATCACAGTAGAAAGTGTCAAGAACATTGGGTCCACAGAAGGGGAGTGGGAGCAACAGGGAAATCTGCACGGTGGAGTGGAAAAAGCCCCCCACCCAGGCAGCCACTATTAACCCAATGCAACGGCCTCTACTCATGATGGTCACATAGTGCAATGGCTTAGAGATGGCCACGTATCGATCTAATGCCATCACTGATAGAGAAAAGACATCCACCCCTCCAATAAGGTGGAAGAAAAACATCTGAGTGAAGCAGCCTTGGAAGGAGATGGTCTTTTTCTCAGACAGAAGGTCTACCAGAACCTTGGGAGCTGTGATGGAGGAAAAGCAGATATCGGCAATAGATAAATTACGGAGCAAAAAATACATGGGGGTGTGAAGGCGAGATTCACAGGTCACAGTGACCATGATGAGGAGGTTTCCCAGCAGAGTCGTCACATACACCAAAAGGAGGAAAAGAAATAAGGCCAAGCTCATTCCTTGATTCTGGGATAGGCCAAGGAAAATAAATTCTTTTACCCCAGTGCAGTTTTTCTTCTCCATGGAGTCACCCTCTTCTTGCTCTTTTATTTCAAGCTATGTCTTGTGAAAGCACTGGGCTATTAATTTTGTTGTCCTCCTAAGCACCTAGAATGCAATTCAGAAGCTTTCCCACATGGCTGTAGTGTTTGCAATTTGTTGAGTTGTCCACATTTTTAAGATTGTAGTTTGGTGATCAAATCAAATTATCACGTGTAAAATCGTTTGATAATTCTTTTCCTATAGAACTATTTTGGGAAAGAAAATGTGTTAAGTAGTGACATTTGCATAGCCTATTTTCAAAAGATTAATCACCCAGGTCCAATTTTGTATTTTTGGTATAAAAGTCCCAATGTAATAAATCTTTTCTTTATTTATTCTGCTTTAACAAAATATTTTTGAAGAAAAGAAACAACAAAGGTCAGAACTGAAATAAATGAAATTAAAACAAAACCCCCCAACAATATGAAAGATCAATGAAGCAAAAAGTTGGTTTTTGGAAAAGATAAACAAAATTGTCACACCTTTAGCCAGACTAAGAAAAAAAGAGAGAAGATCCAAATAAATAAAATCAGAGATGAAAAAGGAGATATTACAGTTGATATTCCAGAAATCCAAAGGATCCTTAGAGACTATTATTATGAGCAACTATTTAATATACACCAATAAACGGGAAAACCTAGAAGAAATGGATAAATTCCTAGACACATACAACCTAATAAGATTGGACCAGGAAGAAACTCAAAGCCTGAATGAACCAATAACATGTAACAAGATAGAAGCAGTGATAAAAAGTCTCTCATCAAAGAAAAACCCAGGACCCAATGGCTTCACTGCTGAATTCTACTAAGCATTCAAATAAGAACTAATAGCAATCCTACTTAAACTATTCCAAAAAATCAAGGAGGAGGGAATACTCCCAAACTCATGCTATAAGGCCTGTATCACCCTGATATCAAAACCAGACAAAGACACACAAAAAAGAAAACTATAGGACAATATTGCTGATGAATATAGATGCAAAAATTCTCAACAAAATATAGCAAACAGAATTCAACAATTCTTTAAACAATTATTCATCGTGATCAAGTGGGATTCATCCTAGGGATGCAAGGATGGTTCAACAGAGGAAAATAAATCAATGTGATACATCATATCAACAGAACAAAGGACAAAAACCATATGATATTTCAATTCATGAAGAAAGAGTACTTGATAAAATTTAATATCCTTTCATGCTAAAAACTCTCAGAAAACTTAGTATAGAAGGAACATACCACAACATGATAAATGCCATATATGACTGACACACAGCTAGTAGTATATTGAACAGGGAAAAACTGACAGCCTTTCCTCTAAGATTTGAAACAAGATAAGGATGCCCACTTTCACCACTGTCATTCAACATACTACTGGAAGTTCTAGCTAGAGTAATCGGACAAGAGAATGGAATAAAGCCCATCCAAATTGGAGAAGAAGAAGTCAAATTATCCCTGTTTGCAGATGCTATGACTGTATATCTAGAGAAACCTAAAGACTTCACAAAAAACTATTAGAACTGATAAACAAATTCAGTAAAGTTTCAGGATATAAAATCAACATACAAAACAATCAGTAGCATTTCTGTATACCAACAGTAAACAATCTAACAGAGAAACCAAGAAAGTAATCCCATTTACAATAGCTACAAATAAAATAAAATACCCAGGAATAAACTTAAGCAAAAACATGAAAGATCTCTATAATAAAAACTATAAAACATTTCTGAAATAAATTAAAGAGGACACACAAAAAAAGGAAAGATATTCCATGTTCATGGATGGAAAGAATCAATACTGTTAAAATGTCCATATTACCCAAAGCAGTTATAGTCCATATTATCCAAAGCAAGGATGTGGAGAAAGAGGAATCTTCATACACTATTGGTGGGAATGTAAATTAGTGCAATCACTATGGAGAACGGTATGGAAGTTCCTCAAAAAACTAAAAATGGAACTATATATAACCCAGAAATCCACTCTTGGATATTTATCCAAGGGAGGGGCATTCAATACACAGAAAAAATATCTGCACTCCCATGTTTATTGCAGCACTATTCATAATAGCCATGGATATCCATCAACAGATAAATAGATAAAGAATTTGTGGTACATATACATAATGGAATATCGTATAGTCACAAATATTGTATATTCTTACTGATATGTGGGAGCTAAATATTAAAAACAATTGATCTGTTGGAGACAGAGAGTAGAATGATGGTTACCAGAGACTGAGAAGGGTAGTTAGGAGGTGGGGATAAAGTGGAGATGGTTAATGGGTACAAAAAAATAATTAAATGTAGTTAGATAGAATGAACAATATTTGATAGAACAACAAAGTGACTATAATCAACAATAAGTTACAGTATATTTTACAATAACTAAAAGAGTAGAATTGTAATGTTCCTAACACAAAGAAATGATAAATGCCAGAGGTTTTGGATTCCCCAATTACTCTGATTTGATTAATTCACATTATATGCCTGTATCAAAACATATGTCCCCTATAAAGGTATACAGCTATTATGTACCCATAATAATTAAAAATAAAAACATTTAAAAAGAAAAATATTTTTATTTCACTTTGTCATTTATACTGCTTTGGGGGGGGTGTGTCAAAGAATCTGGCTTCCCTAAAAGACAAAAGTGAAAGTATCACTTGCAGATTCACATTTTTGTTTTAACTGCTCCTAGTTTATTATTATTATACATTATCAGTTATTTTGCTACACTTTTCAGGAGCATATCTTGATAAGAACCTATGGAATTTTGAACAGTAATTTATTTTTTCCCAAAAGGAAGAGTTTCCCTGCTGAGAGAGGCACTAGAATGTAGTGCAGAGAGCTCTGTATTCGGAGATTGGAGCATTGGTTCTATCTGGTCCTCATTCTGACATCAACTAGCTAAGTGATTGCAGCTCTGACTCCTTATCTCTGAACTGTGTTGGATGGATTCTGTGTGGGTAATATCAGTTTGAGCCAGCAGAAAGGAGGAGGAATCTGAAACGAGGGGAAATTCACTTGAGAGGCTACAAGACTGAACGAGGGTGCAGACCCCCGGATATGAATGCAGGTGCCCAATTTCAAGCTCTGCTAAAAGGTAGGAACAGACTGGTGACCTACTTCCTGTCCTGTTCCTCCTTCCTCCCTCCTGCCTCCACCAACAGCAGATCCATCTGTAGCTGGTTGGGAAAAACCATTTGGAGAGTTATGACCCTCTCCACACTCTAAGACTTAAAGTGTCTTGCGAATGATTCTCTTATGTATTCCTACGAAGAAGGGTTTTTTATTTCTTCCCTGCAGATGAAGAAATGATGTTCAGAAAGGTGAGCTCATTTTCCCAAGCTCACAATAGTAGTAAGTGATGTAACTGATGGTACTTGTAACTGATGTTACAAGTAAGTGATGAACTTCAGATGTGATTCTGTTTGGCTCCAAAATCTACATCCCATCTGTGGTAACATATACAATCATTGTTTAAGAATGCAATTGACTGGAGTTATTTCTTTGCATTAATTTTAAGGTAAAGGAGGCAGAAAACGTGTCCCAGATTTATTTATATAAAAAATAATAAAATTCCAAAGTAATTTTGAGGGTCAGCGTAGATTCTACCCAATCTCCCACTACTTCTGTATCACCCTTAATAAGATCGTGCAGCAGAATTTGATGTCATTAAAATGGAACATGACTCCCTAAAGTTAGATTCAATTACATTCCTGACACCCCATTTATTAGGACAAGTGAGAAGGCATTTATTTAGTCAATGAGTCCTTCAGTCCACACAAATTTTGTGATGCTTATAGTGTGATTGGAACTCTGCTAGTACTAGCAATATACACATGTGCACAGCAGAGTTCTTATTGTGGAATATTTTTCAGTCTGATGAGAAATACAAATATGTAAGTGTGTAAGCATGCATGGGATACGATGTTGGTACAAACATGGTGCTGGGTGAGCACAGCAGAGCTCTGTCTGGGGATAGTGTGCGAGGGTTGCCTAGAAGAGGTGAAGCTTTCACTTGGTCTTGATGGATTTCCAAGAAACAGAAGTAGGGATATATCATGCAAAGGAAACAGCCCATACAGTCACTCAGTGGCGAAAATGATATGCTTGTACAGAGGACACCGGAAAATGCAGTGTGGCTGGCACAGAGTGGGGCATGTGGAATGGAAGGAGATTTTTATTTATAACGGAACATTTCTTACCTCACTAATAAAAGATTTATTATTACAGTCAATGTTCTTAGGTATTTGGTTGGTGAATGATGGGCCTAAGCCTACTGGCCTTTTCATTCTTGCATTCAACATTGTAAAACCTAAAATTTTCTGCCATGGCGGGTAGGGGAAATGTCCTTTAACTCTTTTACTGGCCACCGTGATCCATGATCTTATAGTATCAGATGCTGGGGGGTGTTCTGGAAAGTGGTGATGGAAGATTATGGTTCTTGCTCGAGTGTGAGGGAGATAAAAAGACAGTGACCCTCTTCCAAGAGGTGGCCCATGTTGCATTGGTCACACTCTCCTCTGCTCTTTCCCTCTTTGGATCAAAGCTAAGAGGGTTGTGGGGTTGCATAGCAGTGAGAGACATTGGTGCTATTGCAATAATGCCTGTTTTTATAAGCTGCTATTGATCATTCGAAGGAAAATTTGTAATTATTATTACTTGCCCCACCTTATACAAAATCAGTGGACATTTATTTCAATCTTCAAATGTATATGAATAAATTGGGCCACATTGCTAAAGTGTTTACAGACCAACAGAAGTGGAAGATTTGTGCAAATTAATGAACATGATGCATGATGAAAAGTGATATGTGTTGTGAGGGAAGTGGAGATAGATTTGGGTGACATAGCATATATGATCATTTCTGGCAGTAACAAAAACAATTTTTAAGTCCTTTGCATGTGTGGCGTGATATAAAAGTTTACTTGCATCCTACCAGCACCCATTTGGTAAATCTGGACTAGTTTTAATCTTGTTTTTACATGGAATATAGCATGAATCTATGTTGGGTGCCAGGAAGGATTATGAAATAAAAGGAGTGGAAACAGGATGGAGGATACAGTGTTTATATTTCCACCCAAATTCAATCCATATAGGTTGAAATTTTGTATTGCAAGAACATTAGGCAAAGTCTGCCTGAGTGTAAGCATTTAGCAGAAAGTGGATCTGGAAATCCTTTTCACATTCACCTTAGTCCTATGTAGCCTCACCAATAAGCAACTCAAAGGGTCATATCAGATGCATGATGCCTTCTCTTGTACCAAAAGGACCACATTTCTGCACCCCTTTTAACATCCCTTTTAATACAACATCCCTCTTCCCTCTAACACCTACCTTTGTTGTTTCTGTCAGTGAGATGATCATCTTGGCTCTGAAATATTAAATAATGCAGAAAATAGTCAAAATCAAATTAGCTATACATCATCAATAGCAATAGCTCATTTTAGTATGCATAACCTGAACCTTTGCTAGAAGTTTAGTATCTTCACCTAGTTCCTTTGATCCTAGTACTCCAACTAAAAATTGGGTGCTAGTAGGTACAGTGTGTAACAATTGGTGACATTAATTCCTGAAAATTTTGTCTCAGGTTAAAGCCATTTGGAGGACTAAATATCTTAGTATCTTTGCTTAATTTTTAGGAGAGAAAGGGCAGACTCAAGGAATCACATCTTTAAAGTTCTTCCACTGTGTTCCTGTCTTATGTCCAAGTCCCTGAGCCTCAGGCTTAATGTAAGAATTGCAAAGAAAATGTTACTGGACAAGCGAGTGAAACCAACTGGCTGATTTCACTGTTGGTGATGGAGTTTCAATGGGAATTATTAAAATGTTACCAAAACATGTACATGTGTGAGCGCACACACACATACATACTGACACGTTTTGGTTCATGTCCAAATTTTTTAGAGGCAAAAAAGGAAATCTATCCCCTTAACCACAGTTCAATCAGAATTGCATAAAACTTGCCAAATGCCGTAGCGAAGGGACTTTGAGTCCAATTTGCATAGCTTGCAAGACTCAGAGGACACTATATACATGTGAGTTTCAATTAGGTTGCCAAAAACCTAAAACAAATCAGACCTCAAATCATTTGCTACCAGTCTAGCTTCTAATTACATACAAGATGATTGTAGGCCCCTGATGTTTCTCTAAGTGTCCACACAAACAAAAACATGACTTAGATGATATTTGGGTAATATATATTTTTCCTGTTTTCTAACACTCTACTCATGTGGAATCTCTGAAGTTGGAAAGAGCCAGGCTGGTGTAAGTTAGTAAAACCATGCACGCAAATACAGTACTTATTTTTACACTAAGTCAATTTATTGAATGGTTTGACATTATGTAGAACCCACTTGCACTGTTTCCAGAATTACAATGAGTTTGGATTTACTTGTGTTTTCATTTTGTTTTGGTACATTAATTAGTCTACAAAGATAAACAGCATGAGACAGGACAAGCGTGTTGAGATGGAGGATGCTTGGCTTTTGCCTTTTCTGAAGACTAGTGACCTGGTCCTGGAGTAGATCACATGGAACTTTGCCTCCATCCTCTTCTGTCTCAGTCACTGGGGTTTGACTTGCGTGAGAAGCAACAAGATACAAGGAAAGAAAAAGGTCCATTAGTGAAAGGAACCAGGATGTGCTTTACCTAAAAGTTCCATGGGTAAATTGTATTAACATGTATGGAGGCTCCTGATTGAGAGATATTTCCTAGGCAATGAACCTGAGAGCAGTGCCTCTCAGGGAAGGCAGAGAGAGGGATGAATTGGAACCAGACAAATCTGAGTCTCTTTTGGAATGTTGGTACTGGGGAATGGAGTTTCAAGATTTTAAATTCAATTTAGAACAAGAATGGATATGTGAACAGGATGCAGGAACGGCATTTATGTGAGACAGGGACTTTGTTGTTATATAAGCTCTCTGGCATCTGTGATTTATATCAAATATACACACATGCAAGTGCAGCAGTTATTGCTCAAGAGCCTATTTTATATCCAAGGCACTGACTACACAGCAGTGAATGAAATAGACCCGAATCCTGTCTCCATGGAGTTTGTGTTCTATTGGGAGAATACGGATAATAAATAAAATAAATAAAATGTATAGAGTGTGTTGTTGACAGAACAAGAACAGTTCAGCAGGGCAGTGAGATGAGAAGCATTGGGTAGGGGCTGAATTTCATTAAAGGGTGTCAAAGTAACACACGTCATGTTTTTTAAAATATCAAGGAGGCCAGTGATTAGCAGATGATGTCAAGATTATGTAGGACCAGCAGGCCATTGTGAGAATATGGTTTTCATTCTGAAAACCAAATTGGAGGAATTAAGCAGAGGACTGGCATGATTTGTGTGGTTAATAGACTGAAGAAGAACATTAGAATACATATACCCCTACCAAGATATATAAATATTAATATTTTGACAAGCAAATTTTAGTGCTAACTTAAAAAATCAATTTTGTAGAGTTGTAATACCGAGGGACTCTTTTGTGTTTGGCTTTTTACTTATGTTTTTGAGGTTCATTTGTTTTGTTGAATGTATTAGTTGTTCCTGTTAATTGCTGAATGGTATTCCATTGAATGGGTATACCACCATTTGTCCAATTATATGTTGATGGACATTTGAGTTGTTTCTAGTTTCTGGCTATTATGAGTATATGTGCTATAAACGTACTTATTCAAGTCTTCTTTGTGGACACAGGTTTTTATTTCTCTTGGGTAAGAGGTGTATGGGCAATTATATGGTTAAATGTATGTTTAACTTTATAAGAAACTGCCAAACAGGTTTCCAAAGCGATTGTGCCCTTTGACATTCTAAGTAGCAGTCTTCCAGTTGCTCCATTTCCCCCAAAACACTGTATATGGTCAGTGTCATAATTTTAATTATTCTGATGGGTGTGTGGTGGTATTTCATTAAGGTGTCAATTTGCATTTCCCTGATAACCAGTGATGTTGAGCATATTATCATGTACATAATGACTATCTATGTAATTTATTTTGTTTTTGTGTTTATTCAAATTGGTTGCCATTTTAATTTCGCTCTTATTTTGAGTTTTATAAATTCTTCATATATTTTGATATGTTGTTTATTAGAAATATGTATTGCCAATAGTTTTGCTTAGTCTACAGCTTGTTTTCTTGATGTATTTTGAGATGTAAAAATTTTATTTATTTGTTATTTCATTAAACCTCATATTTCTTTATTCATCAGTGTTTTTCACTAATCCGACATTTTATATATTTACTTTGTGCTGCCTCTCTGCTCTACAATAAGTGCCACTAATATCCTCCTATTCCAGGCGGAGACACCTATAACTTGCCAAATCTTAAAGTTTTCATTTTTTGTATTAATTGATTCTACTTTACATTAGCTATTTCCAGTTAAGGGAGACACCTTATCTCATTGTCATGTTTAGGTTAGATGTTTCTTGAAATTTCTGATTTCATCCATATAATATGGATTTTATTAACCTCATAGATTGTTTTATTAATGTCATTTTCCTGCTTTGTTCCTTTCTCACATCTCTTCAAGGCTGAGGAGCAGAAATTTTAAAATTTGAAATTCAATATTTTCTAATTTTTTTTTGTATCTTGTCTAAAAAACTTTTGTCTACCCCAAGATTGCAAACATTTTATCCAATTTTTCTTAGAAGTTTAATAGTTTGAACTTTCATGCTTAAATCTTTGTTGTATTTCAAGCTGATTTTTTAATGTAACATAACATATTCGCAGGTTCTGGGGGTTAGAAGGTGAATGTCTTTGCAGGGGAATTATTCTGCCTACCGCAACACCCTCTTTTTCAGTTTCTGTATGTGTTGCCAGTTATTATGAAATTTTTTTTTTTTTTTTTTTGAGACAGAGTCTCGCTCTGTTGCCTGGGCTAGAGTGCCATGGCATCAGCCTAGCTCACAGCAACCTCAAACTCCTGGGCTCAAGCAATCATCCTGCCTCAGCCTCCCAAGTAGCTTGGACTACAGGTGTATACCACCATACCCACCTAATTTTTTCTATTTTTTCTTTTTTTTAGTTGTCCAGCTAATTTCTTTCTATTTTTAGTAGAGACAGGGTTTCCTTCTTGCTGAGGCTGGTCTTGAACTCTTGATCTCAAATGATTCTCCTGCCTCCGCCTCCCAGAGTGCTAGGATTATAGGGCGTAAGCCATCACGCCCGGCCATGAAATCTTCAAGCTATGAATGCTAAAGGATTTTTAGAAAGTCATTTGGTAATAAAAACTGACCTGACTTGAACTAATTTTGTGGCAAAATTTGATCTCAATTAATTTGAGGCCATATGTAGTTTTCTTTTTTTAATTTAAATTTTATTTTTTCCTAGAGATAAAGTCTCTCTCTGTCACCCAGGCTGGAGTGCAGTGGAATGATCATAGCTCACTAGAGCCTCAATTCCCAAGCTCAAGCAATACTCCTGTCTCAGCTTCTTGAGTTGCTAGGACTACAGGTGTGAGTTATCGTGCCCAGCTAATTGTTTTACTTTTTGTAGAGATGAGGGTCTTGCTATATTGCCCAGGGTGGTCTTGAACCCCTGGCCTAAAGCACTCCTCTCACCTCGGCCTCCCAAAGTGCTGGGATTACAGGCGTGAGCCCCCATGCCCAGCCCATAGTTTTTATTTACTATACTTTGTGGGACTATTAGCACATTTCCGATGGAGATATTAAAGTGTTTGGTTATCAGCTGCTCTGCATGGGAAAAATGGTGGGATGTACAGTACATTCACCATATCATCTTTCTAAAATCTAAGAAATTCTATTAATAAACTCCAAAACCTATTTGGTCCCAGTAAATTAAATAAGGGAATGTAGTCCTGTATTATTATTATTTGTCTTTCATTACATTTCAGTGAACCCCTTACCTTGGTCTTACTAGATTCCACACTCCAGATGGGAGAGAGAGGAAATAAACCCCACCCTGCTGTGTATGATTACATTTAGTTTGGGAATCCCAGGGACCTGTCAGTACATAGAACACAAGCTGGTTGGAACCCTGAATGAATGAATTTCTGTGTGCACAATCATTCACATGCTTCGGGATGTTTCTATTCTATTGTGTACAAAGGTTCCAACAACGTTTTTGAACCTAACCCTTGTTTTGGTGACCTCATAAAGATACACACATAGATGCTCAGGCCTTGAGTGTGATATCATGGTAAACTCTGATTCAGCCATTTCTATTTTCTCTGGCTTTCCTCAAGAAGTATCTGTTCAAGAAATAAAGTCAGTTTTAAACACTAAAAGCTAAAGACAAACTAGAATTTGGCATTATCTTCTGTATGCATTCATTTCCTTCCATTCCACAGATTTAACCAACATTTTCTGATGGCTGCTTATAGGTCAGGCACTGGACACTGGAAATACAAGGGAGAATTAAAAATACTAATTTGACATCTTATGAGATATTTTAATACACCCTGGCAAGGGAAATGATAAAGAATTGTGCATAAGAAAAATACAAATACTTATTGGGTTGGATATAGCTTTTTATTTTTTCAACGACTCCAGCTGGCTTGTATCTGTGGTGGTGGTATGAACGGTAGGATAGGTAGTTCCAGATTCTTGCCATTTCGGTAGTTATATATCAGGGTTTTACAAAATAGGACTGTACAAATCCCAGGTCACATCCAATTGTGACAAAGTCACAGGAAGTGAAAGACAATAGGAAATTCTTAAAAGCTAAAGCTCTTTATACACACCAAATGGCTGTAGGAGATTGTGCTAGTGTATTTTATAAGTGAGTGGATTTAGAAAGAAAGTCCAAATTACTGACAAAGCAGAAGTAATAGAGAGACATGTT
Source organism: Microcebus murinus (assembly GCF_040939455.1). Lineage (NCBI taxonomy): Eukaryota > Metazoa > Chordata > Mammalia > Primates > Cheirogaleidae > Microcebus > Microcebus murinus. The sequence goes on from NC_134107.1 coordinate 15,820,541, forward strand.
TCTCACAGTATTTAGTCCATAGTAGACAGCAATAAATACTCATGGGATAACTATTGATGAACTGGGACCTAGCTGCTGGAGCCCTGCTATGTTGAGACAGATGTCCCTGTTGCCTACTGCATGTCTGAATGCCATAGCACTAGCCTTTACCACATTCTCTGGATAGCAAAAAAATTCTCTTATATTTCACATTTGCACAATTGTGCCCGGCTTGCTGTCAGTTGCTCTTCAAAGTCTACATTCTTCTTGCTTAACTTTCTGCTGCTGTTCCTTCTCAACACTAGTGTGCCTGGTCACTGGTTTTTTGTGTCTATGCCACCCTGCTATAGTTAGTTGTCTGTGGATGGCTGAGTCACAATATTTGACAGTAAATGTTTTAAGAAAATAATTTAATTATATATTTGTATCTTCACCCACAAACAATAGTGAGGCTATTCTCCTTCAAAAAGCACGAGTCTTTTCTTCAGTCTCTGCATGGCCAACTTCATCTCCTGGTTCCTCAGGGTGTAGATCAAGGGATTCAGGACAGGGATGATGACAGTGAAGGTGACAGAGACAGCTCTGTCCATGGGGAGGGCAGTGAAGGGCCGGGCATAGACGTAGATGCAGGGCACAAAATGCAGGGTCACCACAGTGATGTGGGAGGTGCAGGTGGAGATGGCTTTCTTCCTGCCCTCCCCAGTGTGAGACCTCAGCATTGTCAAGATGACCGTGTAGGACACAAGCAGGAAGACAAACCATAGTGTAGAGATCAAGCCATTATTGGAAATCATTAAGACCTCAAGAACAAAGGTGTCCATGCAGGCGAGTTTGAGGACCTGGGGGACATCACAGTAGAAGCCGTCAACAACATTGGGTCCACAGAAAGGGAGCGGGAGCAACAGGGAAATCTGCACGATGGAGTGGACAAAGCCCCCCACCCAGGAGGCCGCTATGAGAGCTGTGCATCGCCCCCTACTCATGATGGTCACGTAGTGCAGGGGCTTGGCGATAGCCACATAGCGGTCAAACGCCATGATAGAGAGAGAAAAAATGTCTGCTCCCCCCAGAAGGTGGAAGAAGAACATCTGAGTGACACAGCCATTGAAGGAGATGCCCTTTTTCTCTGAGAGAAGATCAATCAGGACCTTAGGAGCTGTGATGGAGGAGAAGCAGATGTCCAAGACGGAGAGATTGCGGAGCAGGAAGTACATGGGGGTGTGAAGGCGGGACTCGCAGGTCACAGTGACCATAATGGCAACATTTGCTAACACAGTTGTTACATAAACCATAGATAAAAAGAAAAATAAGAATAAGCTCAGCTCCTGAGACTGAGTAAGTCCACAAAAAATAAATTCTGTCACCCTGGTATGATTTCTCAGGGCCATTGGGTGCTGTTTCTCCCTCCATGTACACCTTTGAAGAAAATACTATTGTTACTGAGACAAGGACATCAAGCAAAGATTATCTCTTATTCTGACATTAAACATGAACTTGCTGTATTACCTGGGGAAATCACTCGATTCTACTTGCCTCAGCTCCCTCATTAGTAGAAGCTGTGGTTTGGACTAGATCACTCTTTTTCTTACTGTAGTCAGTGGGCCCATAGGTTGTGTGAAAGCCCACCTCTAGCAGTTCCTGAGAAAGACAACCTTAAGGAAGGCTTTGTGAAGGAGTTCTGGGTTCCCTAAACCTTCTGGAACCAGAGCGGCTCTGATATTGTTCACTTTCCACATTGTGTCTATGGCTTAAAAGCCATTGAAATAAATTAACATCCAGTAACAACATGATAGGGGTTCATTTGAATAGCATGTTATAGTTTTAAAAACTGCTGCACACCTAATTACAATAAAATTTCCTAACATGCCTCTGTGGTTAGGGGGGAAGCTATTCTTCCCACTTCAACAATAGCAAAACTGAATTCAGTCAGTTTTCCAAGGTCATGCAGAAAATCAGTGGCAGAGGGCAAATAAGACAAATTTCTCCTGGCTCTGGGATCTTTCTGCTCTCTCACACCGCCTGCCAGTTTCAGAATACATAAATCCAAGAATAATTTGTACAAGAAACTCTGCACAGACTTTTTCTAACACTTTCAATGATGGATTTCATCACCCACTCAAGTGTCTGTCTCTCTTGTGGCAATGGAATTTTAGTCCATTGTCCTTCTGTTACCTTTCAAGTCATATGTCATGCAAATGGCACCTCCACTCTTTAATTTTTGATTTCATTTCATTGGAAACTCAGAGGTTGAGGGTAAACAATGGGGTTTAACACAAAGAAGATGACAAGGATGGTGGTGGAGATGGCTGTATTCATGAAAAAGACAGCTGAGGTCCAGGTGTGTGTATATGGAGAAAGGGCATGAAATGCAAGGTCACCACTGTGATGTGGCCAGTATAGATAAAGATGGACTTCCTTCTGTCTCCTTCCTAGTAATGTTAAGCAGTGTCTGCTCAGCATGGAACTTGCATTTCCTGGCAAAGTACAAATCAGCACATTTACCCCAGCACAAGCTGGAAACAATGACCACCACCTGCTTCGCCCACCATGGCTGGGGTAGGTTCTCTTACTATGAAGCCCTGGTTGGGGAGGAAGGGGTAGAGCCAAGTGCTAGAGTTTTCAAATCATTGCATTTTCCCCATTTGAGTGAGGAGTGAGCAACCTTTTGTTGCTTGAGGATTAGTTCAGGAAAAGTAGAGTTCCTGACAGGCTTAAGTGATGTGCAGAAGGCCATGCATGCAGTAAGCTAGCGATGAAGTTGGTCTTTGATCTTCAGCCCAATACATTTTCCATCCATGGCACTTTAATAATTTCTGAGATTTGTGATGTTGGCAGAGGGACAAAAGTTAACTCAGAGAAAAAAGGCACGCTCAGCCCGAGCATCCGTCTGAGTCCTCTGACACCATCATAGATAGATGGTCCCAGTTCAGTGCCCTGCTGGGATGCATTGTGCTTGGGCTGCATAAGAACAGGCTTTAGAGGGTGATAACCTTGAGAAATCATGTGGATAAGGAAACCAAAAATACATGTTGCCTCTCATTTGCTCTGGAGAATTTGACTACTTGTCTTGTTTCCTCAGTTTATTTCTGTCTTTGTGGGCACAGTTGCCTCCATAGCATGTCCTGATAGGTGGGGGATTTCACCCCAAAGATGTATACTGAGCTACCCACACTGCAAGGAGCCAGGACTGTGTGCAAAGTTAACTCTCCTGGGGATCCCACCTTTTCCATGTCTCTCAATTTGTTGTCTCTTCTCCATCCTGAGTTAGACCCTTATCATCTCTCCTTAGGTTGTTTGTGGGAGTTAACTAACTGTTCTCTTTTACTTTGGTCTTCTCTGTTGTTTCCGGAACTATCTTTATGTCCTAAATAGAACCATATTATTTCTTTGGGTGGGTTTAAATTTTTCAATGGTTCCCTATTGTTTACAAAATAAAGGTCAAGATCCCTTTATAGCAGCTAAGACTTTCCTCCATCTTGGATATTATCTGGGGGCCCTGTTTCCTTTGGTCTCCTGTTTCAGTGGCTCAGACATTATGCAAATAATTGCTGATTCACACCTTTAGATTTGTGTTCCTGTTGCTCCCTCTGCCTATCATGCCCTTCCCACTCTTAGGATTTCTCTACTATCTGCTTTGATAAACATCAGTCTTTTAACACTCAGATTCAGGGTGTCCTCTTTGGTGGAAACTTTCCTGACACCCCTCAGCTGGATCCCTCCTTTGCGTCTCCATCATTTCCTGCACTGACTTCTGGCATCTCTAACAATTTATTGCACCTAATTTCTTATATGTCTATTTGTCTTTAATCCAGTAGAATTTTCCTATAAATCTCAAGTTCATCTTATCTGCTCAATGTTTCATTCATCCCAGTATTTTCAAAGCCTTACCTAGTCTGGGGACACATGTTAAGTGCCTGATAAATGTTTTTTAAAGTAGTGAATACACATAGCTGATAAATGCACATTGTGACTTATAAGGATTGGCCTTGGAGTCTGGGTGAATGAGAAGGATCTTGACGAACACAAGTTAAGACACTATTTTGCTCTTGAACTCTTGATCTCAAGTGATTCTCCTGCCCTGGCCTCCCAGAGTGCTAGGATTATAGGCATGAACCATCACGCCCAGCCATGAAATCTTCAAGCTATGAATGCTAAAGGATTTTTAGAAAGTGGTTTGGTAATAAAAACTGACCTGACTTGAACTAATTTTGTGGCAAAATTTGATCTCAATTAATTTCAAAGGGCCTCAGTACATAAAAAGATACATATTTTTGATATTAAATTTCCTTGTAGGGGAGCAATTAGGAAAAAATATCTAATAAAGCTCCTTGCGGGACAAGTCTTTGACTTGGCCCTCAGGGATGCCAGGTAGAGATTTGTTTTCTGATCCAAGCCACAAGAGTTCTGTGACCTTGAGAAAGCCTCAGATCCTCAGTTGTGAAATGTGGGAACAATCTACTGTGACATAGTGTGTGACAATCTTAAGAGCTTTGGAGAAGGGCACACCTGAGCTGGAATTCTGCCTCTTCCTCCCTTGTTATCTGGGGCAACTCCTTTATTTTTCTTCGGATTCCTCCTTTGCAAACTGGGAAGCATAACACTGACTTCATCAGCTAGCATAAAAAGTAAATACGATAATGTTTGTAAAGTACCTGGCACCCAGTAGGCATTCAATTAACTTGGTTCATTTCCCTTTCTTCTAAAACGGTATCTTCTCTGCCTATCACAGAAGGTTATTTATGCAGACATTAGCAAAATGTAAAATGCTATTCTGTAAAAGAACAACATCTCCTTGAACCAACTTGCTTATTTTTGTTTGGATGAACATGTGTGAATTGACCAAGTGGAACAGAGGCTTCAGCGCCGGGTGAGTGGGTTCCGGGATAAGCTGTCTCTGAATCAAAGGGAAAGGAGACCCAGTGAGCCGTGGGCAAGTGTGCATATGGAGCTGCCTTGGAAACCCTCGCAGTTTTTAAGGGAATTGGGGGTTAAAATCATGTTTTTTAAGGAAGCGCCTAACTTGTAGAAAGAGGCTTCATGCCCAACTCATGGACAACCTCTAAACTGGAACAAAATCTGCTCTTTGTATGCAACTCCATTTTTCTATCAAATACGAACTGCCTTTTCTTTTGCTGTGCTGGCCCCATCTCCGTGGCTCCTTCTTATGAAGACATTCCTCATTTCCCAGTATTTAACATCCATTTCTTTGTTTCCTGTTGCTAAAGTTTTCAACTATTTTTTGCAGTATCTTACACACCTGACACATTTTTCATGCTCATTATATTCACATATAATTCACACTGTCTCGGACTCTGACAGTTCAATATTCTTACCTGAATCCTTCAGTGTCCGACCATGAATGTGCACCATCTGAGACTGGGTAGCTGGGACTCAGCGTATGTGATGGCGGGAAAATATTGTACTTGAAGGTAAAGTCCCTTTGAAGATTAGTTATACCAGATTTCAGTGTGTTCTCTCCAGTCTTCACTTTGCAAAGGGCAGAATCAGAGAGTCACGACATCATGGCTCTTCTGCCTGTCCCAAAGTGTCTCTGCTATGTGTGCTGGTCTCTCAGGCCCAAGCCTAATATAAGAATTAGCAAAGGGAATTTTATTTGATATAGAAAGAGAATGGGCATTCTTCTGGTAATGTTGGAGTTCCAGTGGGAGTTATTAAACAGTTTCCAAGCAAGCAAGTCCACACATATGCGTGCACACACACACTCACATGCACACAATGATGTCCACATTTCTCTGCTTTCCAAATTCTTGCAAGGCCCCAGAAGACATAAATCTATCTATTCTGTGCTTCTCTGAGTTTTGGGGAAACATTAGCCTGTGGAGACATCTAATGTTATATGACCATTCATTCTCAATAAGGATAACATGCCCAGATGGAAAACAATTGAATTAGGGGGAGCAAAATCTTAAATATTACAATGATATATTGCCCTTCAAAGGGCCAGTACATAAAAAGATACATATATTTGATATTAAATTTCCTTGTAGGGGAGCAATTAGGAAAAAATATCTAATAAAGCTCCTTGTGGGGCAATAATTTAAAAATGTTGAGAGGCACTATCATTAGATAAAATATATTAGGAGTCTTGGCTCAGTGCCTCTATCTTATAGGATTCAGGGAAGATCACAGATATGTGTCACCTACCAGGACTTTCTTGGCCAAATGTCAAGGCATTATAACAGTTTGGTACCTTACAAAATTTTTTCAATGTGTTGCAATTTCTTGAGCTTCCTTATTCTCTTGGCCAATGTTTGAGTGACTATTGGAGGCTGAAGGGTAACTTGAGCCAAGCATAGAGGGAGATGGGAGATTCATTGTTTCTCTACATGTCAATTCTCTTGGAATTCTTCACTTGGAGGAGAGGTGGATTCCAACACAGACCTAGTGGCTATTCCTAAATGACTCTGAATGCAATGTGTTTCTTTTCTCTCCTGGAATAGAAAATGGACCTTGAGGGCCTGAAAGGACTTTCTTAGGTGGTTTTGTTTTTGAACTATAGTGACTTGTCTTGAATTGTCTATGCATACATAGAAAAAATATATATAGTTTTGCTTCAGTTATAAAAGCTTTGGGGGTAAAATGCAAAGAAGGAATAGAGAGAAAAATAAAGTTCATGTTAACATAAAATTGTCAGTGTGGATTTTGTGCAGATATGCCTCCAAACTATATGAGTACCTGTGAGATTAATTTCAGTAGGCAAATCAATAGAATGGACCCAAGAACAGGAAATATCTGGTTCATGTATAGATCTGTCCATGTGTATATCTGACTTACAACTTAAAATATTTCTTCTCTTTTTAATAATTGGTGAAATATATTTAAGACTCTGTACTTACAATACAAAATCAAGTTATTTTAACAATTGGCTGGAAATTACAGAGTCGCCAGATATAGCACATATGAAATAATTGTCTATATTCTGTGTATATGCATATTTAGGAGGGATAGATAATAGGGAACATTGACTAAATGCCTGATTAATGCCAGGAGCAGTGCTAAACTTCGCAACTATCATCCTCCCTACGTCGGTCCTATTTCATTCTTGTGACAGTCTAGTAAGTTAGTAAGGTTATTTCTGTTAGGTTCAGAACCACAGAGAGAAGCCTCAGGTGTAGGAAAATGCTGTTTATTTGAGCATCTGGGTGCTGATGGGTGGAAGTGGAAAAGAGCATCCACATGAGGAAGGGGAGAGCCTTGGGTTTTATAAAGGGTTTTTCCAGGGGGAGTGAGAGACTGGGTGAGAACAGCCATTGTAATAAATTCTTTTCAAATAATCAGCTCCTGGGACCCCTGCATTGGTCACATTCTGCAGCTCCGGAGTCATCTTTACCAGGTAGGGTAGGGAATGCAAGTTTCCCTCTTGCATTCCATTCCTTTATCTCCCTAGGGGTTTGGCAAAGGCTACACCTAATGATTTCCATATTAACAGTTGGTGAAAGTGAGGTAAGTGTTAGCATGAGAGTAACAGATAACATCAAAGTAGCATTTAGGTTATTGATTTCAATCTTAGACCCCATACTTCTCCCCAGCACACAAGCCCAGTAGCTCACATTGTTCAATTTCATCTCTTCCTTTGGTTCTTGTATTTCCACTAATAGAGTTCAGTGGCTAAGAAGATATACAGTAAAATGACTGAAGAGAAAAGAGCTAGCTGTCTCTTATTCTTAGACTTGCAGTTTGAGAAAACTAAGTCAGTCTTAGACCTCCAGTCTCAGGCTGACTGCCTATCCCAGTTTTCTGCTCTCAGAAGGCCCCAGCCTCCTCTGCAGTCTCCGCATGGCTGACTTCATCTCTTGGTTCCTCAGGGTGTAGATCATGGGGTTCAGCATGGGGGTGACGACTGTGTTATTGATAGATATGGCTGTGTCCATGGGCAGAGTAGTGAAGGGCCGGCAGTAGATGTAAACACAAGGCACGAAGTGCAGAGTTACCACCAGGATGTGGGAGGTGCAGGTGGAGAGGGCCTTGTTCCGCCCCTCCCCAGAGTGGGATCTCAGCATCACCAGAATGATAGTGTAGGAGCCCAGGAGCAGGAGGAACCACAGCAGGGTCACCAGTCCATTGTTAGAGATCATGAGAAGCTCCAAAGCGAAGGTGTCAGTGCAGGCCAGTTTCACCACCTGGGGCACATCACAGTAGAAGGCATCCAGAATGTTGGGCCCACAGAAGGGGAGTGGAAGCATCAGAATCACCTGGACAATTGAATGCAAACCACCACCCACCCAGGAAGCCATCACCAAAGCCAACCATACCTCCTTCCTCATAATGGTCACATAGTGCAGGGGTTTGGCAATTGCAAGGTATCTGTCATAGGCCATCACAGAGAGGAAAAAAATATCTGCCCCACCAGCAAAGTGGAAGAAAAAGATCTGTGCCATGCATCCATTGTAGGAGATAGTTTTCCTCTCTGATAAAAGATCCACCAGGAACTTGGGGACAGTGATAGATGAAAAAACAATATCCAGGACCGATTTGTTCCGCAGAAGAAAGTACATGGGTGTGTGGAGGCGGGACTCACAGGTGATAGTGACCACAATGAGGGCATTTCCCAGGATGGTTGCTACATACACAGCAAGGAAGACCACAAACAAGAGGAACTCCAGCTCCCGAAAGCGAGTAAGTTCCAGGAAGATAAATTCCTTCACATTGGTGTGGTTGACCTGGTTCATGATGAGAATGACCTTCTTTCAGGTCTACATTGAGAGAAGATATATTAGGGTTAGGATTGTGGTGTCATGAGATGGTACCATAATTCTTCACATATTGTTATAAAGCTTTCTCAAGCACCTAGATCATAGTGGCTACTCAGAAAAGCTAGGCTAGAGTCTTCCCCTGTAGTCTGGAAATTCTTTATTCTGATGGTTCTTCTTTCCTATTGTAGATGTTCTGCACAGAGAGTGATGAATGGAATGTAGTCATTTGCCTGTGGTTTATCTTCTTCCCTGTAAGAATAACTTTGGCACATGCATGCCATGCTTTATACTTTACCAAGGGCTTTCAGCTGTAGCATCTCAACTTGATTGTAATTCTAACGATGCCCCTGTAGGGTCTTTATTAGTTTTATTTCCCTTTTACCCAAAGGACAATACCTTGATAATGGGTCTTTAGAATGATTACGATTATCTCCATTTTATATATGGTGAAACTAAACCTTAGAGTAATTAATGATTTGACCACATCTACATAGTTGCAACGTTAGTGAATTGTAAGTCAAAGATTCAAATCCAAATAATTTTTTAGACTTGACAAAGACTCCCTCCTTGACCATATTTTGGTTAAACGCCTTCTTCTCTTCTAGGTCTGAACCTTGGCTGTCTATATCTGTTCTCACTGAGCCCAGTTTTAGCAAGAATCCTGTTAAGTCAGTTTAGTGAGAATTCCCCACCATGGATATCTAATCAAATTCCTCATCCCTCACTCTTAATATCTAAGCCCTTGGACAGTCTTGAGCAAGAATTCTTTTAAGCCAGTTTAGCAAGAATCACCCTACCCTTGCTAACTCATTTTAATAATCCTCCATCCACTGACTACCTCCCTCTGCTCATTGGCTACACATCCCCACTTGTCTTTGTTATATTTGGAGTTGAGCTCAATCTCTTTCTCCTATTACAATAGTCTTCATCCCTATAGCAATAGTTTGGAGTGAAATCTATGTTGCTGTCTTTAATAATTTTCTCATGAATAGTTTTTTTCTTTAATAGCCTCCAGAGGTTTTTCCACTGTGCCACTGTGCCAGATCAGAGAGTCTGAGGCTTACTTTGGTCTATCAGAATTTTAGTGGGTGATAAGGCCAATTACTTTATCCTCATCTCATCCCCTAAAGGAAGAGAAGAGTCAGGCCTGCATAGGTACTCCTCTCTGGCACTCTGGGAAAACTGGACCTCACAATTCACACACACGGCTCTTGATAGAATATAGACCCATAATCAGGGAATATTAACATATTACAGAAAAACTGGTCATTAAAGCTTCACAGGACTTCAGAGGTAACGTAGCCCAACACTCCTTACTTAGGGGTGAATACAGAAAGAAATTCATTTTTCCACAATCAGACTGAATTGGTGATAAATAAATCTGGTTAATTATTTATTGACTAAAATTCCAGGGATTTTCTATTTTTATATAAAAGCCAAATAGATTTTTTTGAAATAAAAAATTAGCCATCAGAGGACAAAACTGAGAATAGTCTCAATAGGAATATCTATATGTCCTAGGGGTGAGATCAAGACGGCTGACTAGACACAGGGAGTACGTGCTACCTCCATGAAGAGGAACCAGAATTATAAGTAGACACTCACATTTCTAGGAGAGAATGCTGGGGTATACCAGAGAAGTGACAGGAAGCACCAAAAGTGAGTAAGGAGAGGGTTCAAAAGAGTTTGACCAGCAAGGAACTTGCTGATATCCAAGAGGAGTTTCTGGATGTGGGGAAACACGTAAGAGAGAAATTTCTGGGGCTTCCCACTCTGAAAAGGACTTTTAAAGTCTTGGCTATGGAAAAATCCCTTGCCTCATTTGGGCCTCAGGCCTGCCATAGGGAGCTGCCTAGAGATTTCACAGAGACATTGCTCTAGAAAGGGAACCCTCACAGAACACCACGGGCATCCAAGCCTAGAGCACCTCCAGCTGGGCACCATTCCAGGAGCCTAGATACTGAAGATCTAAGGTAAAGATGCAGGAGCTGCTGCTGTGCTGCTCTTGGGGCTCCCATACAACCCTGAGAAGGTCCCCAACACCCTGCTGCTGGCTTTTGTTGAGACTGAGGCGTGAGTGGATCACACTCTTCACACCTTCTTTTCCATGCTGTGTGCCTGGAAGGGGCCCAACTTCTCTGGTTGCCATTTTGACAGTTTGATGCTGGGCTGTGCCTCACCCTTGGGCAGAATTCGGTCCTACATGGTCGCAGCTGCCACCCAGCTGCGGACAGGGAAACTAGATTCTCCTATGCATACCTATGAAAATACACACTGCCCTATAACTGGCTGCTGTGAGACTGAGACATAAATGGACTGGATTCCCTATAGCAGGCATCTCAAACTATGGCCCATGGGCCACATACGGCCCACAGAGGACATTTATCTGGCCCACTGGGTGTTTTTGCCGCCACTGCCTGTCCTGCTTAGCAGCCAACTCGTCCCGGGCCCACAGTGCGCATGTGTGGAATGTGCGCTGCACTCTCCAACGGCCCTCCAACGGTCTGAGGGACAGTGAACTGGCCCCCTGTTTAAAAAGTTTGAGGACCCTTGCCCTACAGCTTCTTGCCCATGCTGCTCACCTGAGCAAGGCCTCTGGTAGCAGGCCCACAGCTGGCACCATTTAGAGACTTTAATGCTGGGATGCGCTCCACTCTTAGGCCAAGTTTGAGGTGATGCAGCTGCAGTTGTTACCCAACCTGGGAGGGACAAGGAAGATTGAGCCCTCTTAAGCACACCTAGAAAATAGTCACCACCCTGCCATCAGTGGCATGGGTCTGCAGACTAGCCCACTCATCCCACTGTAGCTACCAGCAATGCTGGCATGGACCCTTTTGGTCCTAGTGGATTACTCCACCACTGCAACAGCCATCACCCACATCACACCAGCTGCTGAGGAGCCTGAGAACCTAGCCACACACTTGGCTCACTCCTCCCACTATTAACTCCTGAGAAAGCCACCTGGAGGCCCAAGAATTGGCCCTCCAGAACCTACTAACACTGGTGCTAGTGTAAACTTCTCTGGGACCTAAAAACAGGCATACATAGCCCATGGCTGCTACCACCAGGGACTGAAAACTGGCTCAGTTGGTGTCCAATTCCCCTGTAAAACTTCACCACAGCCTCAACTAATAACCCTAAGCAACCAAGAAAATCACAGATACACTAACCCTGTGTACTGCTTAAGAAATCATGTAAAGATCACAGTACATCAGGCACCCAAACCAAAGCCAACATGTCCTACTTAAGCAACAATATGCACACCTCTTCAGGAAAAATTCCCCCCTATGAAAGAAATTTATAAAAAATTAGATGAAGTGTCTGCTACACTAGATGTGCAAATATCAATGGCAGGACACAGGAAACATCAAAAAGCAGGGAAATATGATGCCAGCAAAAGACCAAAACAATTCCCCAGCAACAAATCCCAATTAAAAAGAACTCCTCAGAATGCCAGACAAAGAATTCAAAATATCAATTTTAATGAAACTCAAGAAGATGCAAGAGAAATCTGATAACCAACACAAATAAATCAGTTTAGGATATGAATAAGAAATTCACCAAGGAGATAGATATCTTAAAAAAAAAAAAACCAAACAGAAATTCTGGAAATGAAAAATTCATTAAAGGAAATACAAAATATATTGGAAAGCTTCAATAATAGACTAGACCAAGTAGAAGGATGAATCTCAGAACTTGAAGACAGATCTTTTGAAATAATCCAGTCAGAAAAAAATAAGAAAAAAAGAACAAAAAAGAATGAATAAAGCCTTTGAGACATCTGGGACTATGTAAAGTGACCAAACTTATGAATTATCAGTATTCCTACAGGGAAAGAGAGATCAAAACATTTAGAAAACTTATTTAAGGAAACAATCAACAAAAACTTCCCAAGCCTAGAAAGAGAGTTAAGCATTCAGATAAAGAAGGCCCAGCCTCAGCAACATAGTAAGACCACTACCTCTACAAAAAATAGAAAATTTAGCTGGGTATGGTGGCACACACCTGTAGTCCCAGCTACTCTGGAGGCTGAGATAGAAGGATCACCTGAGCCCCGGAGTCTAGGGTTGCTGTGAACTATGATGACACTACTGCACTCTAGCCCAGGCAACAGAGCAAGACTCTGTCTCAAATAAATACATAAATAAATAAAAAGTGGGCTAAGGACATGAATAGAAACTTTTAAAAAGATGACAATTACATGGCCAATAAGCATATGCAGAAATGCTCAACATCACTAATCATCAGAGAAATGCATATTAAAACCACAATAGGATATTCTCTTACATCAATCAGGATGGCTATTATTAAAAAGACAAAAAATAACAGATGTTGGTGATGCAGAGAAAAGGGAACTCTTATACACTGTGGATGGGAATGTAGAATAGTGCAACATCTATGGAGAACAATGTGGAGATTTCTCAAAGAACTAAAAATAGAACTCCCATATGATCCAGTAATCCCACTTCTGAAAAGAAAAGAAATTTATATATAAAAAAGATACATGCATTCATATATTTGTTGTAGCATTATTCACAATAGCAAAGATATGGAATCAACCCAAGTGTCCATCAGCAGAGGACTGGATAAAGAAATGTGGTACATATACACAAGGGAATTCTATTCAGCTGTAAAAAAGAATGAAACTGTGTCTTTCGAAGCAATATCAATGGAACTGAGGCCATTATCTTAAGTGAAACAACTCAGACACAGAAAGACAAATACTGCATGTTCTCACTTATAAGTGGGAGCTAAATAATGTGGACACATGGAAGCAGAGTGTGGAACAATGGACAGTGCAGACTCAGAGGGGTGGGGGGTCGGTGGGGGTGGATGATGGGAGGTTGCTTGGTGAGTACGACGTGTGTTGCTTCAGTGATAGATGCACTGAAGGCCTTGACTTCACCACAATGCAATATATACAAATAAAAAATAAATTGGAAAAAAGAATATTTGTGTGTCTCAAGGGCTCATATCCCAGATAATTTTTAAAAATTTCAGTTCTCAGTAGATTTTTATCTATTTAAAATTTAATAGTTGAGATGATCAAACTCCAACTTAACAATAAAAAGTGGACAGTTTGCATTTGAAGCAATGGAATAAAAAAGATAAGGATAAGAAAAAAGAAAGCATACTATAATATATTAGATGAAAAAAGAATAGAGCACATTCCCTGAAAAAAAAAAGCATAATAAAATTTTCTATAAACACCTTGCTCTTGATTTTTCTTTTCTTAGATTGTCAAAGTTGGGTCTATTTTACAGTTTCGTTTCGAGGGTTAGAACATACATCCACAAAGCTTCTTAGATAAAAAATTTGTAATCTTCCTAGGTCTCTGATGTTCCCAAATTAGACTAATTTCATTCCTTTGGAAAAGTGAATTGACTCTTTTATTTTTAATTAAAATTTTTAAAAAGTTAAAAAAATGTATATAGTTTAGGTATACAACCCAATAGGAATCTTATTTTAATAAGCCAGAACCCAGTAACACATTACCTAGAACTGGTACTCTGGAGTTTTTTTATTGACACCTAGAAAATCATAGACAGCTATGCAAATAGTATAATGTATTTGGAATTGTTATTGCCTTTTATCAAGGGTTTCTGCATGGAAGAGCGTCCACCTAGTGATTGTATCAAGGGTGGGATCTATTCTATACTCTCTATTTGAGACCCCAAAGGAGACATTTATCCTAGACCCAAGTGCAAGGGAAAACTCCCCTGGGACTCTAATAAGATTCCTCTTCTTAGACAATGAGGACTTTATAAGTGACTATACCTTTTTGTTTTGATGTCCAGACACTCAAAAACATACGTAGCTTAATTTCTTATTCCATATTTTTTACACGTTGCCTCTTAGTTCCTTACTTATATCTTATTGTTTTATTGATTGTGTTTTGTTGTTATTGATGTAAGTTCTCTCTAATCCTTTGTGGAACGTGATTGGAAATACCCTGGTTACTAAGGTAGAGATGGATTTTCCTGGGTATAAGGGAACCAGCAGGTGGAGAGTAAGCACCGGTCATTCCAAGGCTGTATTGGAATGAGGCACTGGCTGGGAGAGCACAGTAGTCGTGAGAGACAGGAGCTCAGAGAGGGAGTATGGAAACCAGGGGGGTAGGTGGCACTGGGAGTCAGGCTTGTAGAACGTACAGGAGGTGAGGAGCCACAAAAGTCATGCACTGTCTACAGTTTTCCTAGTTGTGCCGTAATCAGTATTTTCAAATAATGCTGCACTCAACATGTTGTAAATGCATTTTTGTGTGCATCTGCGATTTCTTTAAGGCATATTCCCAGAAATGGACTTACTATGTCAAGTTTTCTAATTTTAACTGATGATTAAGATATTGTAAAGAAATAGCCCAATTCTAATTGTGTTTGAATGTTTGATTTCTTTTTATAGATAGATACTATGATCTGAAATAGATCATAACACTTTAACTTCTCATAGAAATGGAAGACTGAAGAAGATTTTGTCATCTTAATAATATAAATATCAAAAATTAAAGTTTTAGAATAAAACTTAAGTAAATGTTCTCATAATTTCTGGAGTAAAGGAGCATTACATCAAAAATTATTAGATTTTACTAAGTAAAAACATGCAACATCAATGTTTAAAAGCATTATAAATAAGTTAGAAACTAAATATAAATGAAGAACTAGGGACAATTTCTATAAAAAAACAGAACAAAACAGGCTAGTGTCTTTGATGTATAAGGAGCTCTTATAAATCCATAAGAAACAGATACTTTAAAACGAAAATGGGTCATGATTCACAGAGAAATACAGTTGGCCAGCCCACATATGAAAGGATGTTCAATCAGAATATTAATCAAATAAATGCAAATTAAAATTATAATGAGCTATCACTTCTCCTCTAGAAGATTAGCCAATGTTGAAAGAGTCCATGATTGGCATGGACGTGGGGAAAGAGTCACCTTCGTATATGGTTGATGGGAGTGTGTACAGTAACGCAATTTCTGGGGTATTTCTGGACATGAGTCAAAATGTAAAGTGTACAAACCCTGTGACTCAGAAATTCTATTTAGAAATTTATGCTAAAGAATAAACTAAATGCTTAATGTTATAAATACAAAGAAAGCTCATCACAGCACTGTTTAAAATAGAAGAAATTAGAATTTAAGTGTCTGATACAGAAAATTGATTCAATAAATATGATACATAGTACAATTTAGAATTTGCAGCCATTCAAATGTATTCTACATTGATAATGTAGAATTATGCTTGTAGACATGAAAGGATTCCTTTCAATGACAGGTTAAAACACTGAATGTATCATATAATGTTTTTTTGGGGGGGTAAATCTATATACATAGAAGTCTGGAAAGGCATCTATCACAATAGTAGCAGACATTATCTGTGGCTAATTGGATTTTGGCAATTTCACTTTAAAAAGACATTCTATTGTGTCCAATTTAAATAAAAAATGATTTTAAATGGCTTCTGAATTTGAAAATCAGAAAAACTCATATACCTATTTACATATTGAAGTAAAAGGTTTTCCTAATTAATTTGAGCTTATTCTATGCCTCTTGTATTTTTCTTTTCCTTTTCTGTAAAATTGTTCTAAGAAAGCTGTCTTATTAAAGGAAAGAGGTGTGTAGGGAATACAGTTCTAATTTTCCTTTTGGTATGTTATGGCACCATGAGGCTTCGGCTAGAGGCATTCAGCAGAGAGCCTGGGACCAGCCAGCTCAGTTCCTGGGAAATGAGGTTGAAACTACTTATTCTTGGCTTCTCTTTCAAATTAATATTATTCCACCAGCTCTTCTGGCCAATCCCTTAGAAGGTTCTAGACTACCAGGCTCAATGTCAGGTCAGGATCAAATGACAGTCTTTCTATTTGTTGACCTCAGGGTTGCATTATCAAACGTAGAGGTAGCTTGAAGCCAGATTCAAGTAGTTTAATTTTGGCTGGGTAGCCCTGACCAAACTAACCCTTCGGAACCTCAGAATCTTCTTCTATGAAATGGGGAGCATACAGCTTGCATCACAGTGCGGTGTACTTGTGATAATCTAGCCTTTTTTTACTCCCTGTCATTATGTGTCTATTTGTGTCTACCCTTCCCTCCAAATGTAAACTCCCTGAAGGCAGGACTTTCTCTTGTCACTATTGTATCCCCAGCTCCTGCCTGGCACATATCAGTTATTTAATAATTTTTTTGAATAGATGAATGAATGGCTGTCCTGTGCCTACTATGCAGTAGTGCCCCAAGAAATATTTGTTTTCCTTTGTTCCATCTTCAGTCTTATCCTCCATCCTCCATTCCCTTGTGCTGCTGTATAAGTCAATTAAGTAGTTTAGTACATATGAGAGCACGCTGTTAACCTCAAAGCATTATACAAATGTACTATATTAACATTGTCACAAAGTTAATATTGTTATAAAATGGTGTTTCTCTCCCTGCTTCCAAATAGCTTTTAATCTTTTTTTTAGAAAGGGACTATACTAGTTAATTTTGTACACATCATAGGTGCTCAGTAAATGTTAATGGAATAAGTTTTAGTTTTTAAAAATTACCTAAATTCAATATGTTTTAAGAAGCCCAATATTTTTCATTAGAGGCAGGAGATCTTAATCAGCCTAAAGCTTTTAGTTCAAAGTAGCATATACTTAAAGAATGGACATTTTGCCCTTTAGGGACACTATTGAAATCATAAACTATATGTGAACTGAACTAAAGTTGCCTGCAGGCAATTGTGTTTTCAGGATGTTCTTACTTACCTTTGTGTTAGAAAGGTGAGCCTGCCAGGTTCCCCATCTTCACTGCTCTGCCCTTCTTCACCCAAATACACAGTCTACACTGTTCCCACAGACACTGAACTGGGAAGTCTAATATAATCATCAGCATAGGGAATAGTGTTGGATATTTGTAGGAAACATAATTTTCAATGGAGAAGCTAGCAGTTGCAGATGCAGTGGGAGTTATTAAAAAGTTACTAGGCAACATGTATACATATTTTTCTGTCTCTCATACACACGTATACTCATCCATTACAATAAGACATCTAATGAGATGATGAAACTATGTACAGGAAAGTCTGAGCAATCTCCAAAGGCCACTGCCCTAAACTATATCGGTGTTGAATTTGATGCAAGGTCCTTGTATTATACCTGTTACAGCAATTTTATCAACCATGTTATCATGCAAGAGTCAATTTCATATGACGAATGTGACAGTGGTCACAACTTTGGTAATACGATTGATCTTCTTCAAAAGGATCAATTATAATAATCAACCAAAATGTGTATTGAATGCTTTCTGTGTGTCAGGCACAGTTCTAGATGCTGTGAACATAGCAATGAACAGACAGATATAATTTCCACCCTTGAGCATGTAATGCCAACTGTGATGATTCATACCAAAGGGAAAGAATGGGGAGAGGATGGCCCAGAGATTTAGTGTGGTTCAGAGCGCCTGAGAATACTTCCTTAGGTGAAGTGGCATTTGATTATAGTAAGAATCCCTGACATTTATCTAATATAATGTTTGAAATTTTTTCTGAGATTTTCAAAAGTCCATTTTCTTTTTTGGGCTTATAATAATTCCGTAAGACCTAGGCATTGGATGTGACCATCTTTCTTACACAGAGGCCTAGGCTGAGAAATGGAGACACTGGCAAATTGGGTCCCCTAGACTGGGCTTCCTGGTCTGGAGGCTCCTATACACGTGAAGGGGACTTCAGTTCAGGGCTTCTTAAGGAGTGAGGATGGAGGAACCCTAAATGGATTAGTAAATGTGGGGGACTCCCTTGCCTTCTTCTCCTGCTTCCCTGCAGAGGGACTTAACCCTGAAATGGCACTCCTGGTTTTGCACCCTCTCCATTCAGTTCCCTCTAGCAAGGTAGGGGTGATTTAAAGGATTGATGAGTTTTAGAAAAAAATTAGGCAGGTACCTTGGCTCCCTGATCTTTCTTCTCTTTCTTTGGGATCTGCCTTTCTGCAGAGAACATGTTGAATGGTTTCTTCTCAGCTGCACAGTAAGCACAACAGGGCAGGACTGCTCCTGCTGGGTTAGCCTGTCTAATTCTGGGGTGCAGTCTGGGGCAGCCATTGGGCCAGATATTGAAGCCATGTCCACCAACAGAACATTATCAGGAATCAAGCCGATACTTTGATTTTTATCTGCCTGTCTCCTGCAGTTCTCTCGGTAGGTTCTACACCTTGTTGGAGTACAAGAATATCTCTCTTAGTTCCCTGAAAAGCCAAAGATCTCATTTTACATTATATTAGTTATTTTTATGTGCCTGTTATTTCCTCTAGAACAAATCCCCAGAGAGCAGGTTCCACATCTCATTGATTTTTGCATCTTTAACAATTCACCTAGTCAGATTCAATGAATGCAGGTAGAATTGCGTGATTGAAACAGGAGATGAACTGCCTTCCATTGGCGGTGATTTCTTGTCATCTTCTAACACTCCCCTTCTCCTGCTGCCATTGCACCCCTGCAGTAAAATAAGAACAGAAACAAAACCACAATCTATTTAAAGTGAGTCTATTTAAACCTCATCCTACACTACCCACTTTTGGCCCCATAGTCACTTCCTGCAGCTACCTATCCATATAAGTCAACTAAATGACTTAACGCGTGTGTGAATACACTGGAAGTGTCTAAGCACTATATGAAAGTAAAGTGTTCATCTCATCATAATGCTAATGTCATTGTGTAGGTGTGTTTCTGTGACACCAGGTGGAGAGAGGAGTGCTGTTCTGTGACGCAGGAGCAGGGAACAGAAGGTAGAAGAGCAGTAGGGACAGTTGGCTAGAAGAGGCAAGAGGGCCAAATTCCTCCTGTTGGGTGGGCAAATTGCTCCACTCAACACCTGGCAACTGCTGGTCTTTTTACTGACTCCACAGTTTTGCCTTTTCCAGAAGGTTACATAGCTGGAATTATGTACTATAATTTTTCAGACTGGCTTACTTCACTTAACTATATGCACTTAAACTTCCTCCATATCTTTTTGTGGCTCAATAGCTCATTTCTTTTTATCTCTAAATAATATTCCACTGTATTGATGAACTACAATTTGTTTATCCATTCACCCATTAAAGGACATCTTGGTTCCTTCCAGTTTTGGGTAATTATGAATAAACATGCTATAAATATTTGTGTATATAAGTTTTCAACTCAGTTGATTAAATACCTAGAATCATGACTGCTAGATCATATGGTAAGACCATATTTAAATTTGTAACAACATGCCAAACAATCTTGCAAAGCGGTGCTTGTACCATTTTGCATTCCCACCAGCAATGAACGAGGGTTCCTGTTGCTCCATCCACATCCTCATCAGCCTTTGATGTTGTCAGGGTTCTGGATCTGGGCCATTCCAATGGGTGTGTAGTGGTATCTTGTTTTAATTTGCATTTCCCTGATGACTTATGATGTTGAGCATCTTTTCATGTGCTTATTTGCTACCTATATGTCTTGTGTGGTGAGGTGTATGTTCAGATATTTTTCCCATTTTTAAATTGGATTGTTTTTTTATTGTAGAGTTTTAAGAGTTCTTTATATATTTTGGATATAAGTCTTTCTATCAGATATGTGTTTTGTAAATATTCTCTCCCGGTTTGTAGCAAGCCTTTTCATTCTCTTAACAGTGACTTCTGCAGAGCAGAAGTTTTTCATTTCAGTAAAGTCCAACTTAATTTTTCTTTCATAGATTATGCTTTTATTGCTGTGTCTAAGAACTCATTACCAAGCCCAAGGTCATCCAGATTTTCTCTCATGTTATCTTCTAGACATTTTATAGTCTTGTGTTTTAGATTTAAGTCCATGACACATTTTGAGTTAATTTTTTGTAAAGGCTGTAAGGTCTGTATCTAGATTCTTTAAAAACATTTTTTTTTTTTTTTTGCATATAGATGTCCAATTGTTTCAGCACCACTTATTGAAAAAACTGTCTTTTCTTCACTGAATTGCCTTTGTTCCTTTGTCAAAGATCAGTTGACTATATTTGTGGGGGTCTATTTCTGGGCTTTCTCAGGTGTGGCATGATATTTGCCTATCATGCTGTGTTGATTCAAGACTTATGGTAAGTCTTGAAGTTGTATAGTGTCAGTATTCCTACTTTGTTCTTACTTTTTTCTCATCTTTCTTCAGTATTTTTGTATGCATGTTCCTTTTTTCCATATAAATGTTAGCATCAATTTGTTGATATCCACAAAATAACTTTTTTTGGATTTTGATTTAGATTGTGTTGAATTTATAGATCAAGTTGGGAAGAATTGATGTCCTAATAATATTTAATCTTCTTGGTAATGAACATGAAATATTTCTCCATTTAATTAGTCTTCTTTGATTTATTTCATCAGAGTTTTGTAATTTTCTTCATAGAGAACTTATGTATATTTTGTTTTGAATATTGTGTTATGCTATTGTGATGGTTAATTTTATACATCAACTTGACCGTGCCACAGAATGCCCAGATTAAACATCATTTCTGGGTGTGTCTGTGAGAGTGTTTCTGGATAAGATTAGAATTTAAATGGACTCAGTAAAGTAGATCTCTCCCCAGTGTGAGTAGGCATTACCCAATCCATTGAGGGCTCAAAATAGAATGAAAAGGCAGAGTAAGGAGCAATTCAGCTCCTTTGTTTCTTGTCTGCTTGCTTGACCTGGAATATTGGTCTCCTGACCTTGGACTGAGATTTGCATCATGGGCTCCCCTGGTTCTCAGGCCTTTGAACTCAGACAGGAATTACACCATCAGCTTTCCTGGGTGTCCAGCTTGCAAACAGCAGATCATGGCACTTAGCCTTCATAACTGTGCCAGCCATTTCCTCATAATAAGTAGCTTCCTATGTATATCCTATTTGGCCTATTTCTCTGGAGAATCCTGACTAATAACAGTTATGAATATCTAAGTATTTCATTTTTTGGTACTAATGTAAATGGCATTGAGTTTTTAAATTTCAAATTCCAATTGTTTATTGCTGGTATATAGGAAAGCAATGAACTTTTATACATTAGTATCCTGCAAACTCACTATAATTGTTTATTAGTTCTAGGAATTTGTTTTCATCAATGTTTTGGGATTTTCTACATGGCCAATCAAGTCATCTATGAACAAAGATTTTTATTTCTTTTTTCCCAATCTGGATCTTTTTAATTTTTTTTCCTTGTCTTGTTGAATTAGCTAGAACTTCCAGTAGAATATCGAAAAGGAGTGATGAAAGGGAACATCATTACTTTGTTTCTGATTTTAGGGGGAAAGCAACTAGTTTCTCATAATTAAATATGATGTTACTTCTAGGATTTTTTGTAGATAGTTATTTTTTATCAAGTTGAGGAAGTTCCCCTCTATTCCTAATTTGCTGAGAGTACTTTTAAAATCATGAATATATGTTGGATTTTGTCAAATGCTTTTTCTGAACCAATTGATATGATAATATGATTTTTCTTCTTTAGTCTGTTTATGTGCTTGATGACTTCAACTGTGTACCTGGAAAAAATTCCACTTGGTCATGGTGTATAATTCTTTTTAAACATTGCTTGATTAATTTTACTGATATTTTATTGAGAATTTGTACAACTAAATTTATGCTATATCTAGGTCTGTAGTTTTATTTCTTGTGATGTCTTTATCTGGCCCCATAGAGTGAATAAGGAAGTATTTTGTCTGCTTCTGTTTTCTGGAAGGGATTGTAGGCAATTGGTATGATTTCTTTCTTAGATATTTGATAGAATCCATCTGGGAAGCCATTTAGGCATGGTGCCTTCTCTTTTTTTTTTGAAGCTTATTAATTTTTTTATAAATATAGGCTTATTTCTCTTGATTGAGTTTTGGTAGTTTGTATCTTTCAAGAAATGGTCTACTTCACTAAATTAGCAAATTTGTAGATATAGAGTTGTTCATAATATTCCTTAATTATCTTTTAATGTCCATGGAATCAGTAGTCTCCTCTTTCTTTCTTTTTTTTCTCCCCTGGTTGGCCTGAATAAAGGTTTATCAATTTTATTGATCTTTTCAAAGAACCTGGTATTAGTTTGATTGATTTTCTCCTTTGATATCTTGTTTTTCAATTTTACTAATTTCTGCTCTAATTTTTATTTCTGTTTCTTTTCTTGATTTACACTTATATTAGTCTTCTTTCTCTAGTTTCCTAATGTGGAACCTTAGATTATTGATTTTAGATTTTTCTTCTTTTCTAATGTATGCATTCAATGCTGTAAGTTTTCTTTTCTTTTTTTTTTTTTTTTGAGACAGAGTCTTGCTTTGTTGTCCAGGCTAGAGTGAGTGCCGTGGCGTCAGCCTAGCTCACAGCAACCTCAAACTCCTGGGCTCCAGTGATCCTTCTGCCTCAGCCTCCCGAGTAGCTGGGACTACAGGCATGCGCCACCATGCCCGGCTAATTTTTATATATATATCAGTTGGCCAATTAATTTCTTTCTATTTATAGTAGAGACGGGGTCTCGCTCTTGCTCAGGCTGGTTTTGAACTCCTGACCTTGAGCAATCCGCCCGCCTCGGCCTCCCAAGAGCTAGGATTACAGGCGTGAGCCACAGCGCCCGGCCTGTAAGTTTTCTTTTAAGCACTACTTTCACTGTATCCCACAAGTCTTGATAAATTACATTTTCATTTTCATTTAGTTTAAAATATTTTTAATTTTTCTTAACGCTCCTTTAACCCATGTATCATTTAGAATTATGTTGTTTCATCTACAAATATTTTGGCATTGTTTTTCCATCTATCTTTTTGTTGTTGCTTTCTCATTTAATTCCATAGTGGTCTGAGAGCATACTTTGCATGATTTGTTAAGGTATGTTTTATGGCTCAGAATATGGTCTATCTTGGTGAACATTCTATGTGAGCTTGGGAAGACTGTGTACTCTGCTGTTGTTGGATGAAGTATTTCATATATATCCAGTAGAACCAGTTGATTAGTGATGCTATTCAATTTAACTGTATCTTAAATGATTTTCTGCCTATTGGATTTGGTAATTACTGACAGATGTTGAGATCTCCAGCTGTAATAGTGGATTTGTCTATTTCTCCTTGTAGTTCTACCAGTTTTTGCCTCATGTATTTTGATACTCTGTTGTTAAGTGCATATCCACTAAGGACTGTTACATATTCTTGAAGAATTGACCCTTTTATCATTATAATTATAAAGACCCGCTCTTTATTTCTGATCATTTTCCTTATTCCGAAGTCTGCTTTATCTCAAATGGATATGTCTTCCCAGATTTCTTTTTATTAGTGTTTAAATGGTATATCTTTTTTCCATCCCTTTACTTTTCATCTGTATCTTTATATTTAAAGTGAATTTCTATAGAAAACATATGGTTAGATCTTGCTTTTAATCCACTGTGCAGTCTGCTTTTTAATTGTTGTATTTAGAACATTTATTTTTCATATTAGCTGGCTTTAAAAAGCCTTTTAAAAACTATAGACTATAGTTCACTTGCAACAAAATAAGGCATAATTATAGAACAAATCCCATGTAACCATCATCCAGGTCAAGAAATGAAACATGGTATTATAGTTTGCATGTTTGTTTCCTCCAAACCTCATGCTGAAATTTGATCCCCAATGTTGGAGGTGAGGCCTAATGAGAGGTGTTTTGGTCATGGGGTCAGATCCTGCATGAGTAGATTACTGCCCCTCCCTGGGGGTAAGTGAGTTCTCACGGTATTAGTTCCGTGAGAGCTGGTTGTTAAAAAGAGACTGGCCCCACCCTCAGGCCCTCTTGGTTCCTCTCTCGCCATGTGGTCTCTGCATGTGCTGGGTCCCCTTTGCTTCCTGCTGTGAGTGAGAGCAGCCTGAGGCCTTAGGCAGATGAGATGCCCAATCATGAACTTTCCAGCCATCAGAAGCCTGAGCCAAATCAACCTTTTTTTCTTTATAAATTACCCAGCCTCAGGTATCTCATTATAGCTACACAAAACAGACTAAGACATGTGACTAGCACTTCAGAAGCCCTAGAATGTTAAACTTGGATCACAGTCCCCACTCCCACCCCCAGACAATCACAATTCTGACTTTTATGGTGATCACTTGCTTGTCTTTCATTAGTTTAACCACTTATGCATTTCTAAACAACGTAGTTAATTTTGTCTACTTTTGAACGTTTTGTGCATGATTATATTGCAAGTATTAGTTTGTGGCTGGCATTTTTTATTTAATGGCATTTTTGTGAGGTCAATCTTTGTTGCTGCATGGAGCTATGATTTGTCACATTTATTACTATATGATATTCTATTGTGTAGAATAACCTAATTATTCATCCACATTGTATTAGTCAGAGTTTTCCAGAGAAACAGAATCAGATCGATCTATCTATCTATCTATCTATCTATCTATCTATCTATCTATCTATCTATCTATCTATCATCTATCAACTATCTATCTATCTATCTATCTATCTATCTATCTATCTATCTATCTCTTTTTCTCTCTCTCATGTGCATACCTTATTATAAGGAATAGGCCACACAATTTGGAGGCTGACAAGTCCCAAGATATGAAGTCAGCAAGCTGGTGACCAAAAGAGCTGATGGTTAAACTGAATTGATTAAATAAAATAGCAACCATAAAGTCTCTGGCACATGCTCCATAAAAAGTAGGACTCAGTGAACGTTAATTCCTTTACATACATTGTGAGGGAATGGTGGAATGCATCTGAGGAATTGATGTATCTCCAATTAGCTGATAATATAAAACCAGTGAAACAGATAAGATTTTGTTGGTGTGCAAGACCCAGAATGTTTTATACATACTAGTTTAGCTTTTTGTTTTTTTGTTTTCAGCATATTATGGGGGTACAAATGTTAAGGTTCATATATTGTCCTTGCCTCCCCCTCCCCCCTCGAGTCAGAGCTTCAAGCGTGACCATCCCCCAGCCAGTGCACATCTCACTCATTATGTATGTATATACCCATCCCCTCCTCCCTGCTCCCACCTGCCCAACACTTGCTTAGTTAATTAACTCTTACCATTTTCAAAATGTCTTAAAATCTGTGGCTAAGTTTGAGCTTGACCATTTGGGATGCCAGTTTGGGCTTGACAGATGTCTTGGCTATAAAAGTGAAATGGCATAAATTGATATCAATGTTATGTAACCAGGGCTAATTTGAGCCAGACTGTAGTGTTTGTGAAGTTTGTCTCTGACTGCATCGTCTCCTGCTCTGAAACTTTCTTCGTTCACTGTTGCCTTCTCCCTTTAACTTCTCAGGTGCTTGGAGCTTTCTCTCTCAGATCCTTACTGTATAAATGGCTGATGAAACGTAAAGCATAGCCTCCCTAAAAGTGAAAGTTTGCCATTTTAAAAGGAGACAAGCATTAAACTAACAGATGAGTTTCAGATGGTAGAATTCCAGGCATCCACATGAAAATAAGGTGAAGTTTGGAGGTTAAGAACCTCTCTCATGCCTAGAACCTCTCTCAGTGCCTCTTTTTTCACAAACACTTTTTAGATTGCTTATTCCTTGGGTAGGGTCCAAGAGTAAGCAGCTTCTTCAGGAACTTGTTTCCCCCCCCCCTCTCCTCCTGGGAGCAAAGGTTCAAACATGGGTCAGAATACAAATCAGAGGATGTCATCAGAGCAGCAGAAGAGGAAAGGGGAGAATTGGGTTGAGTTTATGGAACAGCAGACAGACTAGAGTAATGCATGGAGAAGACATGCTGAAGAAGTCCCTCTCATCTGTCTTGGTCTTGCAGTTCCCGAAGGGTCCATGAAAAGAGTCTAAACATACCATTCACTTAAAAAGCAAATGCTGACTGACTGCCCTCAGCTTCTCCTTCCTGCCAGTCTATCCTCTAACTACTTTATATTTTGATTTATTCTGGTTTGGATAGAGTCTAATCAGGCATATGTAGCTCCTTCTAATACCAAGATGCTCTGTAAAGAGACGGGAGAGAATTTGAAGCTGGCTTAATCAACTAGGGCTCAAGATTACCATTCGTCCTAGAGCTGGAAGTGTGTGTTTGTGGGTACACATTTGAAGTGAGGAGATAAAGGAGATTGGAGAGAGGTGATAACCCATGAGAATTGCTCCTCTAGTGAGTGTTAATATCATCAGCTTTGGGCAGTAGACATGGGGTTTTCAAATCTGTGGTTAGAGATGTGTTTAGGGAGATGGCTTTCTATCTTTGCAGATGAATCACTGCACTTACTGCTAGAGAACATCTTTGTGAAGGAGGGAGAGCCAAATCCAAAACTCACAGCTCCATGAATTAATCAATCATTGGGGTGTAAAGGGCACTTCCTCGTTGAGTTTTCTAAAATCAAAGGTAATTAATTTCCATCCCAGTGGTCAGTCCCTCAGATTCCCCAGGGTGGATCCAAGTTGGGATTTTCCTTTGTGGTCCAGGAGGAAAACACATGGAGAGTCTGGAAAACACAACAGGATAAACACTTGATCACCTTAAATATTGTCCTCTTCACTCCCCAAAACTTGTTAGCATAGATAATCTCATATTTGTTGAATTTCTGTTGTTTGCCAAGTGTCGTGCTGGACATTTGGAGTCAGGAAGATCTGGGTGTGGATCAGAGTTCTTCCCCTTCCTTCTTGTGTGACCCTGAGCACACAAGTTTAGTTTTTCTTGCTGAGACCTCGTTTCCTTGTTTTGTGACACAGGGATAGTGCAGTGTGCATTGTAGCACTGCAATGAGTATTTAATTAAATAACTTTTGTGTCTGCTACATATTAAGTGCCCAATAAAGGAAAGTTATTGGGATTATTATGAGAATAGGCTATTTGGGGGAGGTTTTTGCTGAGGAAATTTCTTCTCCTTTCTGGCTATCCATGGTGTGGTCAGTGGAAAGGTGACCATGAGGAAAGGTGAGAGGCATCTGGAGGGAGGAGTCTCCCATTTCAAATATGAGCACCGACTGTATCCCTTGCCTAAGGCAGAGATGGCAGTGATTCCTTGGATCATTTAAGTCTGCAGCAGTTTGGAGAAATATGTTTCTCCCCATGGCCTAGAAAAACACTTTCTTCTTCTCCAGCACCTTCCACAGGGCATTTTTGATCTCTTTGTTTCTCAAACTGTAGATGAGAGGGTTCAGCATGGGGATCACCAGCGCATAGAACACAGATACCACCTTATCCCTGCCAGGTGAGTAGCTGGAGCTGGGTCGCAGGTACATGAAAAGGGCCGTCCCAAACAACAGCATCACCACCACCAGGTGCGAGGCACATGTGTTAAAGGCTTTCCATCTGCCTTCGGCTGAGCGGATCTTCAGGACAGCAGACACTATGTAACCATAGGAGATAAGGAGGATGAAGAATGATGTCCCCCCGACAGCGACCACCACAAAGAAATTCACCACCTGACTGAAGAAGGTGTCAGAGCAAGACAGAGCCAGGATTGGCGGAAGGTCGCAGAAGAAGTGATTGATGACGTTGGGTCCGCAGAAGTGGAGTCGAAATATGGAGCTGGCCTGGATCAGGGAGCTCAGAAAGCCACCGATATAGGATCCAGCCACCATGCGTGTGCAGAGGCCCTGGGACATGATCGTGGTATAGCGAAGGGGGCTGGAGATGGCTGCGTGTCTGTCGTACGCCATGGCCGTCAGGAGGAAGCACTCGGTTAGACCCAGGCCCACAAAGAAAAAAAACTGGGTAGCACAGCCCATGAACGAGATGGTCTTCTGCTCCTGGAAGGAGTCAGTGAGCATTTTGGGAGCCACTGTAGAAGAGTAGCAGATGTCAATGAAGGACAGGTTGCTGAGGAAGAAGTACATGGGTGTGTGCAGATGGGTGTCACCTTGGATCAGAAAGATGAGGGCCAGGTTCCAGGCCAGAGTCACTAAATAGATGCCCAGGAAGGTCATGAAGAGGAGGGCCTGGAGTTCTGGATGATCTGTGAATCCCAGGAGAATGAACATGGTGACTGAGGAGCTGTTCCAGCCCTTGGTTGCGGACATATTTCCCACGGACCACTTGGACAAGAGGCAGACCTGGGAGGATAATGGCAACCCGTAACCCAGGTGGTGTCAACAAATAATTATGAAATGCATGAGAGGGAAGGCAGAGGATTACAGAGGGTTACAACTTTATGCAAAGATTTTTTTTTTTTTGAGACAGAGTCTCACTTTGTTGCCCAGGCTAGAGTGAGTGCTGTGGTGTCAGCCTAGCTCACAGCAACCCCAATCTCCTGGGCTCAAGTGATCCTACTGACTCAGCCTCCCAAGTAGCTGGGACTACAGGCATGTGCCACCATGCCCGGCCAATTTTTTTTGTATATACATTTTTAGTTGGTCAATTAATTTTTTTCTATTTTTAGTAGAGACAGGGTCTTGCTCAGGCTGGTTTTGAACTCCCAACCTTGAGCAATCTGCCCGCCTCGGCCTCCCAGAGTGCTAGGATTACAGGCGTGAGCCACCGCGCCTGGCCAGTGCAAAGATTTTTTTTTCCCTCTTTCTGTCTTGATCTCAGTGTCTCTCTCAAAGAAGGCAATTACAGTCATTGTCTTAAATATTAATATTTAGGCAGTATAGCATAGCTGATAGGAGTTTAAACTTTGTCCCCAGACTCCCTGGGATCAACTTCTGCCTCCACAGTTTCACTAGTTGTGTCACTTTGGGCAAGATACCTAATGTTTCTTGCTTCAATTTCCTTATCTTTAAAGCTGAATGATAGCACTTACTTTGTACATTTGCTTTAAGGATTAAATAAGGCAACATATGTAAAGTGCCTGACACATAATAAGTGGCCAGTGAGTTATTATTAGGACAGTTCTGTATGCCCCGGATGAATTAGGTCTTGTGCTGCAATAACTATTCATCTAATTCACTCAAGTTTCAATATTAGAATGAAAAGATCAATGGGACTAAGTTCAGCTATATTAGTTGTAAGATGATCAATCAGACAGATAGAATTTTTTAATGGAAAGTATCAGACCACAAGTGTATACAAATGTTCTCAATTGCCAAATATTAGGTCAGAATATGCTAATGTAGTTCCAATTTCAAATGTGTGTCAGTCTAAGCCCTCTAAGCTGTTTGATTGTTCATGAGTATGAGCTCTGGATCTAGACTTCCTGGATTCAATTCCCAGCCTCACTTAGTACATGTGTGACATTGGGTAGATCACTTGAACTCTCTATTTATCTCTGTAAAATTAGGGCTAATATTAGCATTTACTTTGTCATAGGATCTATATCTATCTGTCTGTCTGTCTGTCTATCTATCTATCTCCTTTGGAACATACCTGGCTTATAGTAAGTTTTCTATAAGTGTTTATTGTTGCTGTTGTTATTTAAAGCCTAAGTTACAAAGTATCCTCAATCGAATTCTTTGAATTTTCAGTGCATGAAGCATCCTTCAAGAGCAGGAAATTGATTCCATAGAATCCACGTCAATAAGAACCATCACCCCCCTACACATCCACACTAAGTCTCAATCCACATTGACCAGAGGGAGTTGCTGTCAGTGGGCCTCTGAAGCTGAGTCCCTAACCCTATAGAAGATTCCAGGAAAGTGGTCAGAGGGCCTGGTGGCTCATGGTGAATGACCCTTAAAGGTTTGGGATATATCTTGATCCTTTATTTGAAGATCAACAAAATTACCTTAAATGGTTCTTAAACTACATTGTAGCCTATGTATTTAAGTATAGTGAGTGTTATCAATTTAATTTAATTTTTCAAAATGGAAATAAGTTATTTTATGAATTTAGAAGCAATATAAGAGAACTGCAAGATAATTTGATCAATACACCAATGTGAAATATTGAAACTAAAAATCATGTGTAGTTCCTGATCAATGCAAAAAAAAATTGGAATTGAACATCACAACATTCTAGCTCCTGAAATAACAACTCTTAATATTTTATTGTATACTTTTCATATACAAGTATATGTACACATGTGTGGGTGTTTGTGTCATAGTACACAAGCCTTAATAACTTGTATATACCATGGAAATCATTCTGAGACAGTAACTTCACAATCTGGGAAGTAACACTTTCTCTATTTGCTCTGAATTTTTCTTGCTTAGTTTATGAGAGCCACTTCATTTTAGCATCGTGAGTTTTCACAAATCAATGCATATCTACTCATTGCCAGTTAAGGGCTCATTGACCTTCTTAACATTTTTCCTGGAACTTATACAGAGAGATGCCTTTGAAATTGGGCCCATCCTCTCTGATATCAGTAGTTTCTGCTACATATTTTTTAGTGCTAAACCCGTCAAATTTGGACAGTGAGAGAACATGAAGCTCCTTTTAGTCATCACCATGGTGTCATCAGTTCAGAGTTTCAGATAATCCCTCCCTTAGTCCCAGTCTTATTGGGGTGACTTTAAGCTTTTCCCTATGTTCTCAGGTTATGCACCTTTTTGTGAAGGGTGGGTGGGCTTCCTAAATTCAAGAGAGGATTCTTTCCTTTGGAAGAAAAAGGAGGAACCTGCAGCAAACTTCGGCACAATTGAGTGCAGATGTAGAGCCACATGGAGACTTTGGTAGCTAAAACAGGAAGAGCTCTGCTGGAGCCCTCGCCCATCGTGTGTTGGGTCAGACAGTTAGCAAGGTAGACACCTGAGGCCTGTGTTGTGATTCCAGGTCATCTGGGGCACCTGTTCAGGTCAGCAGAAAGGGGAGTGGGTAAGGTGGTGGTTATGGTTCTGGGTAGACTTCAGGACAAGCCTAAACCTTACTTGCCAGCTGTGGAATCTTGGGCAACTCATTTAGCCTTTCTGAGTTTTGATTTTCTCATTTGTAAAATGGGGATGACAGTGATTACTTAACAGAGTTTGAGGATGGCTTAAGACAATAATGTCTAAAAGGCTCATGAATGTTTGCTTAACAAATTGGGACTGTGACTGCTCCCAGCAGCAATTATTCCTTAAAAAATTATTTATAGAACTGACCCTTATTTTGGAAACACTTCCTCCTCATGGGATAGGCTGAAGTGTGCTTATCTTATAAAAATAAGGAGTTCCCTAGTGGACCATGCAGATTTATAAGAAGTATTAATATTTAGGAGCAAGGTTGAGGGATTTTATGATTTGAGGGTTGATGGGTTAACTGAAAGTCTGTTTTGAATGTTGCTATCAGGAAGGAGAACTTTCCTATATAAGGACGAGATTTTCCAGCCCCAGAAACAGAAAGTGAAGCTGGACAAATTGACACAAAAGGAAAAGCATATGTTGAGTTTTATACCCACATAGGGGAATCTTATTCTAGAACATTAAAGAGAAGGGCTGTAGGGAATGCTCTATTTCACTGGAGTCTGCTCCTGAAGAGGTGCTTCTTCTGAAGAGAGTAAGGATGTCTCCCTAACTCTTGCAGCAAACTTGGGGAGGCTCAGTGGGGTCTGAGTCTGGACTCTCTATAGTTCTATGATACAGGTAAAATCAACACCAGGCCTATTTTACACAGCTGAAGAGGAAGAATCTGAGAGGTTTGGTGATCTTAGATTCATAGACGCTGGAACTGCGTCTTTATGGGTAACAGCCTTGAAGGCCATGTGAAGATTCAATAATGCAGTAAAAATAAGCACCTACCACAGTCCATGCATGTAGAAGACACTCTGCAATTGGTAGGGACTTACAGAGTTGATT
Source organism: Microcebus murinus (assembly GCF_040939455.1). NCBI lineage: Eukaryota > Metazoa > Chordata > Mammalia > Primates > Cheirogaleidae > Microcebus > Microcebus murinus. The sequence goes on from NC_134107.1 coordinate 15,852,763, forward strand.
TATGACTCAGCTCATTTTCCATCAAATATCTGCCAGAAAGTGTTAAACTTTATAACCAAGTTGCCTAGTTTGAGCTTAACAGATGCAGTTGGTGATGGAGGGGAAAAATGGAATAATGATGAGGAGAACCTCAGCCATACTGGGGAGTGGGTCGTGTACTGGGATTTCCCCACAAGTCCCCACCTGGGCTCACTCCTTCACTTCCTGAAGCCTCCTCTCTCACCCCTGCAGGTGCTCAATGCTCTCAAGATCTTGCTTTTCTAGGGCTTTCTTTCATGTGAAGGTACAAATGATTGATGAAACTGAAAGAGTCCCTCTCAATGTAGGGTGACAATTTAAAAGGGGCCAAGACTTTAATCCAAGAATTAAGATTTAGATGGTAAAATTCAAGGCATCGTTAGATAAGAGAAGGAGGGTTTTGGAGTTGGGAGCTCTTTGCAATGTCTGGATTATAGACCTTCCACATTACTTTTAAGACTACTTACTAATGATTGGGACTGTGTTCAAAGGCATAGAAATTCCATTGGAAATTTTATTCCCCTTTAATTCTTTTGCTAGTTGCAAGGGCTCAAAATATTCCATCCAGGAAGCCCATCAAAGGAGCAGTAACGCAGAACCAAGGTTGGGCTGTGATTCCAGAATAGGGCTTTAAAAAAGTCTCACTTTGCAGCCTCACTCAGATTATCACAATGTGCAAATTTTCCTCTTTAGAGCAAACTTGGTGTTTGAAAAGACCGGTTTAATGTTTGTTTTACATTTGCATTTAATATCATGCTAGATTTAATTTTCACAAAATTTTTAATAAACAATTAACACATTTATAAAGTTAATCATTCAATTCATCATGGTTTTCTGAAGAGTTTTTAAAAATGCCACTGAATATTTAAGAATCAACTGATTATCAGTGGAAGAGATCATGTATTTCTTTTAGCTCTCTTTTAGTAATATGGGCCACTTATGACACAATATAGAATAGAATCTGGATTATAGCACATTTCAATTAATAAAACACTGCAATGAAAAAAAACCACTGCAATGGGGAACTATTCAACTGATAAATTGGGAGCATAGTATTATCTGAGGCAGATAACAGAACTTAATGTAAATCCTGAAATTCTGTAGGTTATCTTGAATTTCAATTTTGAATTGAATTAAAGAAAGCTCAAATGTGAAAAAATGAGTAATGTGAGCTTATGTTTAATCTCTAAGTTTGATTTTGCCTTATTCTACGTAAGTACATAAATTATAGTCAGCAATGCTTGAAAACAAAAAAGTATACGGCAGACCTTTTGCAAAGTATAGCACTAAAAAGAAATGAGTTGTCAAGCCATGAAAAGACATAGCTAAACCATAAATGCATTTTACTAATTGAAAGAAAACAATCTGAAAAGGCTACATACTGTATGATTCCAAATATATGACATTCTGGAAGAGGCAAACCTATGGAGACAGTAAGAAATTGGTGGTGGTTATGGGTCAGAGGGAGGTAGGTGGGAAGAGACAGAGCATAGAGGATTTTTAAAGCAGGAAAATGATTTTGTCAGGTACCGTAATGGTGGGTACATATCATTATGCATTTGTCCAAACCCATGGCATGTACCACACAAGAGTGAATCCTAATGCAAACTATGGACTTTGGGTGTCAATTTAGAATCATCAATTGTAACAGATGTACCACACTGGTGGAGGTTTTGGTCATGGAGAAGGCTGTGTGTATGTGGGCACAGGAAATATATGGGAAATCTCTGTACTTTCTGCTCCATATTGCTGTGAACCTAAAACTGCTCTAAAAAAATAAAGTCTATTTTTTAAAAGTACAAAAAAAAAAAAAAGATTGGGCTGAATTTAGGAAAAGGCAGATAGTATTGAGTTATATAGGGAGAAACCTAAAAGCCAAAGAACTCCTTGATCATCTTTATGAGCTTGTAGATATAGGGAGCTCTATAAAGTGAGATTAATATCGACATGAAGACAGAGAAGATGAATGACCACACTTACCCTCTCCCTCCTGATCTGTCTGCCCTTTAGCTGATACCTGTATTAAAGTGTCCTGTTTTGGAAGAAGTTTAATCAGGCTTCAGTGGCTGTTTCCAATACCCAAAGTGCTAATGAGTTTGGAGAGAGCTTGAAGCTGGTTTGTTCATCAAGGATCAACATATCCTCTTGGTGCATAGAAAGTGTGTTTGTGGACAAAGTAACAGAGGTAAAAGGTATACAAAAAGGAGAGGGACATTGTAATCTTTAAGAAGCTCTTCTGGTATCTGCTAACATTTGCATTTGGGGTCCTTTTGGAAGAGTGTTTCAAAACTAGGGTTGGGGGTGAATTTCCAAGAGGTTTTTTCCTCTCTCCTTAGAGATGTTTTGTTACATTTGCCCTTGAGGGTCCTTTTGAAAGAGAAAGGAATGCATCACCCAAACTTCACAGCTTTGTAGTTAATTGCTCTCTAGGGTTGTCTAGAACACAGACTCACAAAAATGCTCCAAAGACAATGCTTATTAAACTCCATCCCAGTGGCCAAGTCCTCTGATCCTCTAAAGCTAATCAAGATGTCTTCTGGGAGTACATGAGGAAGAAACTCAGGATAGCAGTGGAATGGACAGGATATACACCTACTCTACAGAAGAAAGCAAGATTGCCTACACATAAATATTCATTTACTAACCCCTTCCATTTCTTCATAGACCCTGTTTGGCCTGAAGTATGTCACCAGAATGGGATCTCAACCTTCTTGAACTCCTACTATGGACCATTTGGTAGTTGTTCTATTTTTAATTTTTTGAGAAACCTTCACAATGTTTTTGATAATGGATATACACACTATATACTATGTTTAAACTTTTTTTTAGTGTCAAAATATTAAGGGGGTACAAATATTTTTATTACATGGATACCTTGTATAATGCTTAAGTCAGGCTTTCAGTATGCCCATCACCAGAATAATGTTCATTGGACCCAATAGATAAGTTTTTACCCCTCATAATCCTTCCACCCTTCCTCCTCCTAGGTTTCCCATGTCCTTTACATTTCTTTGTGCCCACGTGTACCCTTTGTTTTGCTCTCAATTATTAGTGAGTAGTAGTGTCTTTTCTTCTATTCCTGAGATAACTTCGCTTAGGATAATGGTCTCCAGTTCCATTCAAGTTGCGACAAAAGACATTATTTCATTCCTTTATATGCTGAGTAGTACAAGGTATGTGTGTTTGTGTGTGTGTGTGTGTGTGTGTGTATCAAATTTTCTTTATCCACTGATGAATTGATGAATATTTAGTTTTATTTCATTGCTTTGCAATTGTGAATTGTGCTGTGATAAACATTTGAGTGAAAGTGTCTTTTTGATAAAATGACTTCATTTGGATAGATACACAGCAGTGGGATTGCTGGATCCAATGGTAGGCCTACATTTATTTCTTTGAGGAATATCCATACTGTTTTCCATAGAGATTGCACTAATTTGCAGTCCCACCAATAGTGAATAAGTGTTCCTTTCTCTCTGCATGCATGCCAGCCTCTGTTGTTTTTTGACTTTTTAATAATGGAAATTCTGACAGAGGTAAGGTGGTATTTAATTGTGGTTTTAATTTGCATTTCCCTGATGAGTAATGATATTGTACATTTTTCATATGTTTGTTGGCCATTTTGATGTCTTCATTTTAATTTCAGATTGAGTTTATTTGGGTCCTTTCTCCTCTATTTATGATTAATCTAGCTAGAAGTCTATCAATTTTGTTGATCTTTTCAAAGAACCAAGCTTTTGTTTCATTGATCCTTTGTATTTGTTGTTGTTGTTGTTTCCAATTCATTTATTTCTCCTCTGATCATTGCTATTTCTTTTCTTCTGCTAGCTTGGTTTGTTCTTCTTCTTCTTGGTTTGTTCTTCTTTCTCTTCATCCTGAAAGTATGACATTAGGTTGTTAATATATGATCTTTCTGTCTTTTTGATGGAAGCATTTAAGGTTATGAATTTGCCTCTTGACACTGCTTTTACTGTATCCCATAAATTTTGGATGCTTGTGTCATGATTGTTGTTTAGTTCAAAATCTTTTTTTTAAATTTGAAAACATTATGGTGGTACAAATGTTTTTGGTTACATGGATTGCTTTTGTAATGCTTGAGTCAGGGTTATAAGTGTGCCCATCACCCACATGGTGTTCATTGTACCCGTTAAGTAGGTTTTCACCCATTCCTCTCTTCTCCCTTCTGTTTGATTTCGACTGTGTTTTTCTTCTCTCTGTGCACATGTGTACTTATTGGTTTAGTTCCAATTTAATAGTGAGTACAGTTTTAAAAATCTTTTGATTTCCATTTTATTTCCATCATTGACCCAAGGATCATTCAGCAGCTGGCTGTGTAATTTCCATGACTGTGTAAATTGGAGAGTTTCTCTTGGATTTGATTTCTAGTTTTACTGCACTGTGATGTGAGAAGATTCATGGAATAATTTTGATTTTTCTCAATTTGTTGAGACTTGTTTTGTGGACTAACAAAATTAGTCATTATACAAGGAACCCATGTAACAAAAACATTTGTACCCCTGTAATATTTTGAAATAAAAAGTAATATATTTTAAATGTCATAAATACAATAAATATATCATAAGATATACTGAAAAAGGTATTTTTATTTTATTTAGGAATCAGAACTTAAAATTTCCTAGTGATTCCTTTTCAGTTTAAGTCATACCTAGCAATTCCAAGAGAGTTTAATATTTTTAAGTATTTTTCAGGAGATAAAGTTTACATTATTTATAAATAATTAGTGTTTATGATAACATTAAGTACATGAATAATAAAAATGACACTGGTATCAAAGGTAATTATTTATTTAAAAATATTTTGCCAAGAATGGCTAAAAATAAAAGTCTTTTTTAAAACTATGTCTTTTTTAAAACCATATAGTTAGCTGGTATTTAATACAAATATATAGTTAGTATGGGACAACAATAATATAGATTATATGTTATTTATAATAAACTGGTATCAAAATATCACAGCTGGAGGTGTTTCTTCTGAGACAAATGATAGCCCCTCACATTTGAAAAGTTCTTATATAATGGTTTTCAAATATGAGGTTGTATATCCTATGACCCTCACACAGCCATACAATGAAGATACATGGTACAATGCTTGGAGTGCAGTGAGCATATAATGTGTTTGATGATGATCAATCACTGTTGCAATGCTGGGGCTTCATGTGGATTTTAGCCCCTAGAGGTCACCTCTTAAAACTGGTCCTACAACACATAGGTGCTACAGTAATAGGGTATTGGGGAGGTGGGAGGTGGGAGGGGGGAGGGGGGCGGGTATATATAAACATAAAGAGTGAGATGTGCACCATCTGGGGGATGGTCATGATTGAGACTCAGACTTTTGGGGGGAGGGGGGGAAATGGGCATTTATTGAAACCTTAAAATCTGTACCCCCATAATATGCCAAAATAAAAAAAAAAAAATTCCTCAAAAAAAAAAAAAGAACTAGCCACAATAAAAAAAAAAAAAAAAAAAAACTGGTCCTACAATTTAGGCACACTTCCACTAGGTGGCAGCAACATTCCACAGGGGTCAAAACCAGTAGGAATCAGTGCAGATAATGGTTTATTAATGTTCAAGGTCTGTCCGGAAAGTATCCAGCCACGTAATAGAGAAATAGAGACGTTGAAGAAGATACAAGATATAAGAAACATTGTACGTAGGACAATGATGCTCCAGTCCCCTTCAAAGGAGGCACCTTGGTACCTCACACAGTTCTCCCAGCATCTCTTAAGCTAACGCATACGGGTTCAACATTCTCAGGTGTTCTGCTTGTTGCAGACCTTCCAGAACATGGATCACTTTCACCAGATTCTTGTCCATCTTTGAAGCTTTTGTGCCATACTTTTATTTGCGCTGCACTTTTGCATCATCCCGAAAACCTTCTGAATCATCTGGATAGTTTCCACGGAGAAATATTCAAGCTTAATGCAAAATTAGATGAAGATTTGTTGCTCTACTTGCTCAGCCATTTTGAATGCTATGGCCACAAAGTACACATGCTCACTCAATGGCGTGACTAGTACAGTGAAGTCGTCATTGTTCACGCATGCGTATTCGAGTCCACTCTCCTTGGCTGCCAGGTTACGTCCATGTCGCACAAACCATTCTCATTACATTAAAATATTAACAATGGCTGGATCCTTTTCTGACAGACCTTGTAGTTACCTTAATTGTAATTATGCTGTTTGGGTTATTAGAGGTCTTCTACTTTAGCTCTTTAGTTTCAGAATAAAAAACTGAGGCCCTGAGAAATCCACAGCCCAATTTGCCACATTAGAATAGGAATTATGATTCAGGTCCCATGATTGCTAACTTTGTGATTTTCCCCTTTTATATATTTTAAAAAATATCTCTAAAAACTTTAAATGTACTTTTAACTTGTATTTTTGGGGGCTGCCTGGTGAAAAGACTTTGGACTTAGGTTGAAATTTTGACTAGTCACTAGTAGAAGAAATACAAACTGAGATAACTTTTCAAACTCCAATTTGAGAATCAAGATGTTTTACTGCTAAGCACCTTTGAATTTTTTTCTAGGTTTGCTTCAAAAACACCTAAAATAAATGCATTAAAATAGCTATGCTAAAACATTAAACTAACATTAAAGTAAATCATATGTTAAGAGAATATACCAGAGAATAAACTCTAAGATGCATAGAATTCTAGCAAGACAAATTTTGAGTTGAATCTCAAAGCACTGTCTTCTGCTTCTAAGCACTGATAATTCTATGTGGAGTTCATTAGTCTGTATGTGCTATTTGCTTTGATACTTTTATTTATTATGGTAAAAAGCAACTAACGTTCAACTTACTATCTGTGTTTGTTAGTTAGGGTTCTCTGGAGAGACAGAACCAATATAATGTAGACAGACAGACAGATAGATGAGAGGGAGTTTGTTAGGGGAATTGGCTCACGAGATTATGGAGGCTGAGAAGTTCCATGATACAATGTCTACAAGCTGAAGGACAGGGAAGCCTGGCTTACTGGACATGAACCCATCCAACTCTGAAGGCCTCAGAACCAGGAAAGCTGATGGTGTGACTCTCAATATTGGGCCCATGGTCTGAGAAGTTGGGGGGGGGGGCTGCTGAGGCAAGTCCCAGAGTCAGAAGGAGAACCTGGAGTTCTGACATCAAAGGGCAGGAGAAAAAATGTGTCCCAGCTCCAGAAGAGAGAGGGAGAATTTGTCTTTCCTGGGTTTTTTTTGTTCTTTTTGTGCCCTCAGCTGATTAAATGGTGCCCGCCCATCTAAGGTGGCTCTTCCTTACTCAGTCCGTTGCTTCAAATGCCAATCTCTTCCAGAAAGACCCTCCCAGACACACCCAGAAACAATGTATTACCAGCTGTCCGGGTATCCCTTAATCCAGCCAAGTCACCGCCTAAAATTAACGATCCCACCATTGTAACTATTTTTTAACTGTACGCTTGAGTAGTGTTAAGTATATTCACATTTTTGTACAACAGATCTGCTTTGATACTTTTTGATGGTCACTTAAACTTCTGCTATTTTAGTCAAATTTGCTTTTTTAAAGGAAGGGTATGGAGAGCTTGTGATTTTGTGCATGACTTTCTTTCTCCTTCTCAAAGTTCTCAGAATAAGTTGACAAATACAGAATGTCCCCATTCTGCATTTTCCTGCCTAATGCAGACATTGTTAATTAATAATTTTCTGTTTATTCTTAAGATTCTAGTTCTATTTTGTAGATAATCATTATCACTATGATCAGAGTTGGCATGAGAGATGAAATCTATTGCTATCCTATCTTATCAAAATTTTCAAATCCTAGGAAAATGTATAGGTCATAATTATAGAGTTTGCCTTTTAAGTTTCCCAGATCTTAACTCACTATCAAAACTCTCTAGTTGGGCTTGCCTTTTTCAGCCTCAGGATTTGCTGGGCCAGTTTATCTCCAACCCTTGATATGAGAATATTTCTCTTGATGAAGAACTTCGTTGTCTTTTCATGTTCACGATTGATTTTGGAAGTCATTTACCTTCTTTTTCTTACAAGATCTCAGTCACTAAATTTTTTCCCCCTAAATTAAGTTTATTGCCTTGTGTGTCAGGAGTCTCAGTAATTATATATGCTCATATAGAAGACATTTCTATCATTTAATTTTTTTTTTCTTTTCAGACTATGGACTTTTAACTTGATCTCCATGAAATAGGTTAACTCGCTTTTAGGAAATTTATTCTTTAATAAAACATTCCAAAAAGAAAATGACTATCTTAAAATATCAGACTTTCAGGGCTGGAGGGGTCCTTGGAGAAAGAACCCGATTTGCTCAGGCCTGGGGTGTTCCTTGACTTGCCCACAGTGGCACAGCCAGGTAGTGGCAGTGCTGGGCGTAGCATCCAAAATATTAAAGAGAAAAGAAATTGTTTTCATCACGATGAAAATGAGTCACAATAAAAAGTCAGAGAGAAAGGAAAGACACTTCTTGGCCATGACCCAAGGGACAGAGTTAATGATGTTATTAGTTTACATTCATTGAGACATTTCTATTCATTAGGCATGGTGCTAAGCCTTTCTTATTTAAATCTTGTTTAATTATCACAGCCACCTCTTTGAGGTAGGTATTATTGCGACACTGGTTTCACAAATGAGAAAGTTGATGTTTAAGAGATTAAACAACTTTGTACGTTTATATTGATAAAATGGCACAGCCAGAATTTGAGCCCAGCTGTCTCTGTTGGAAACTTGTGTTGGTGACCACTGTGTGTTAGTATTAATACAAGGCTTGGTCTGTTTGCATGTGTGGTTTACGTCCGATGGAAGTTCTCTTAAGCCAAAGGCTGTCCGCTGATGCAAAAGGACATCTTCCTGGACCCAAATCAGGGACCGCTCAGTGGAGAATAAGAAGGGGACAGGAAAGAGGTCTCTGGTGATGAGTGGCTGGCCCCTCTCACCATCTCTCCAGGGAACAATTAGTACTCAGAAATGTTTAGCTCTCATTATTGCTGGGCTCTTTACGTTGGACCCTGGAGTATGTGACAGAGGCCAGCCTCTTAGAGAGAGAGTATGGCTATCTCTGCCCATTAAAATAATGAACTCCCATAGGCCACTCAGAAGACTTGGCAACAAAGGAGCAGGGATTTCAGAGGCAGGTATTAGTATTTACAGAGGCCAAAGCATAAAAAACTGACTGAACCAGAAGCCAGGCATGGAGCAGTGGGAAATGCAGATGAACTGAGGGTTGTGAAAGATGTTATTGGAACAAAGTGACCAATATTACTTCTCTTGTAGCACAAGATCTCGGGACACTGCTGCCTAAAGTAATTCAGTAAGTCCCACTCAGTCCTTCCAGCTTCATTCATCCAGCAAATGACAACTGTAAATTTAAGCCTATTCTACCTTTTATTTGTCAAAAGGGCAGAGTAACACTACCACTTCCTGAAGCTGTTGAGAGAATTAAATGGGTTTATATAAATCAAGTCCTTAGAATAGTGCCTGGTATACAATAAGTGCTAAATAATGTGGTTATATTATATATTATATAATTATTTTTATTATATTATTATGATTGTGATTATATTCTATACTACATATTTTATTATAATAATAGTAGGCCAAATTATAACTCATAATAACTCATAGGCTGAACACTCTGCTAAACTCTGAGGTTAAGCAGTGCAAAAAATTCATTTATTCAACAAATGTTTACTGGGTGCCTATGTCCCAGGCACCATTTTAGGCATTCAGAATAGATCAATAAACAGAACAGACAAAACGCCCTGTCTGCCTCTGAGTATCTTACATTCTGGTAGGGAAGATTTCATTAAGATAAGAAACACCAAACTCATTTTCACTCCTTTTTGATGGGATTCTATAGGTTGATGCCATGGTCAAGAGCAGTCTAGGCTCCGCTTGGTTTCGACTGTTCAGTCAATGATTTGGGAGATTTGAAACTTGCTGAAAACACAAAGCTTGGAGTGGTTTTTAATATGATGAATAACAAAGAAGACCATCAGATGGTTGCCCTCCCTCTCTCTCTCTTTCTCTTTCCCTCCCTCCCTTCCTTCCTTCCTCTCTTTCCTTTCCTTCCATTCTTCCCTCCTTCCTTCCTTCCTTCCTTCCTTCCTTCCTTCCTTCCTTCCTTCCTTCCTTCCTTCCTTCCTTCCTTCCTTCCTTCCTTCCTTCCTTCCTTCCTCTCCTTTCTTTCCTTTCTTTCGCTCCTTTCTTTTCTTTCTTTCGCTCCTTTCTTTTCTTTCTGACTGAGTCTCACTCTGTTGCCCAGACTACGGTGTGATCATAGCTTACTGTAACCTCAAACTCCCGGTCTCAAACAATCTCCCACCTTGGCCTCCCAAGTAGCTGGGACTACAGGCATATGCCACCAGCTAATTTAAATTTTTTTTTTTTTTTTTGAGACGGAGTCTCCCTGTGTTGCGTAGACTGGTCTTGAACTCTTGGCCTTAAGGAGTCCTCTAGCTTTGGCCTCCCAAAGTGCTGGGATTACAGGCATGAGCTTCTGTGCCCAGCCAAAACTCAGGTTTCTGATTCCCAATCACTTTCTATAGTAGTCGAGTGATTCTCTTTTAGTCAATATAATATATATCATATATATTTTTAAAAATTTTTATGTATTTTTTTCCTTTTTAAAAATTTTAATAGATTGAGGGCATACTAGCTGAATTCCAACACGGTATATATTGTACAGTGGTGAAGTCTTGGCTTTTGGTGTAGCATACAGATCTTAAATGGTGCCTAGAGATTATCCTAGGTTGACTTCCTCTGAGAAGACTTTGTCTGGGAGGTGGCTGGACTTTAGGTGTTAGCTGTTTATATGATCTTCCAGGAAATATCCACTCTTATGATAACAAACAAAATCTAACTGACCACAGAATCGCTCCTTTTCTTTATGCAGGAAGCAGGCCTATGGCTATAGGAAGGAACAACACAATTGTGACAAAATTCATCCTCCTGGGATTCTCGGATCATCCTCAAATGAAGATTTTCCTTTTCGTGTTATTTCTGGGGATCTACCTCCTGACCCTGGCCTGGAACCTGAGCCTCATCGCCCTCATCAGGATGGACTCTCACCTGCACACGCCCATGTACTTCTTCCTCAGTAACCTGTCCTTCCTGGACATCTGCTATGTGTCTTCCACGGCCCCCAAGATGCTCTCTAACATCATCGCAGAGCAGAAAACCATTTCCTTCGTTGGCTGCGCCACGCAGTACTTCGTCTTCTGTGGGATGGGGCTGACCGAGTGCTTTCTCCTGGCAGCCATGGCCTATGACCGGTACGCTGCCATCTGCAACCCGCTGCTCTACACGGCCCTCGTGTCCCACACGCTTTGCCTAAAGATGGTGGCTGGCGCCTACGTGGGTGGATTCCTTAGTTCTTTGATTGAAACATACTCTGTCTATCAGCACGATTTCTGTGGGCCCAACATGATCAACCACTTCTTCTGTGACCTCCCTCCAGTCCTGGCTCTGTCCTGCTCTGACACTTTTACCAGCCAGGTGGTGACCTTCGCAGTGGGCATTCTGGTTGGAGTGGCGTCTGTCTTTGTGGTCCTCATCTCTTATGGTTACATTGTTGCCGCGGTTCTGAAGATCAGCTCAGCTGAAGGTAGGACCAAGGCCTTCAGCACGTGTGCCTCTCATCTGACTGCTGTGACCCTCTTCTATGGCTCTGGTCTCTTCATGTACATGCGCCCTAGTTCCAGCTACTCCCTAAACCGGGACAAGGTGGTGTCTGTATTCTATGCCGTGGTGATCCCCATGGTGAATCCCATCATCTACAGTTTTAGGAATAAGGAGATTAAAAATGCCATGAGGAAAGCTGTGAAAAGGGACCCTGTGCTTTCTCACGGGCATTCATTTTTCTGACCCCATGGGCTAATGTTTACAGTGAAGCTGTGAGCCGGGTCAACTGTCCAGATGCTTATGTAGTTTTGGAACAGTAGAGCCACATGAAGATTTGTGTGGACCAGGCTCTTTGCCCCCTTTCTAAGATTCCACTAACCAGTTTACTTCTTGGCTATTAGAAAATAAATTGGCCAATATGGGTTTCTAGAATAAAATAGTGTTGCATAGAGTGAGATTTTAAATGCTCAATTTAGCAGAAAACTTCACCACGACAAAAAAAAAACAAAACCATCCTGGAATGTTAAAATAGAGCTTGTGCCTGTAGGAGAAGAACTATAGAAAAATTAGTCCAGCATTTATGGGGGTGATCCTTAAGGTGCTATATAGCAGCATGACCCGCAGAAGATGACAGTCTTTCAGAACACGGTTGCCTTTTCCTCTTCTGAGATTCTCAAATGCTTTCTTTAGAGCTCGGGAGGACTGCAAGGCAGACCCCATCACCTGTTTGAGAATCTGGCTGTAAGGAGCCACTGCGGCTGACGAGGGTATATTAATACTCTTCAGATGGATTAAGGCAGGAACTCTGATTTGAACCTTAAAGACTAAGCAAATGGAGCAACCTCTTGGCCAATTCAATCAATGATACAAAATGTTGTCTACTAAAATGATTTAAATAAAACCAAGAAATTACTGCTTAAGCCCAAAGTAACAGCTTTATAACCAACCCTCAAAAGTTTCTTTGGAATCTAGAAGAGCACACACTCATTTGGGGTAAAAGGGTTGAGATAAATTCTAGGTGAGAACTTAGCCAAGGAATTGAAGACAATGATTTTTCTTCTGCACATTTTCCCAGAACTTTTTAACGTGTCCTTGAACTGGCAGTAAAAAACTAGAATCGATTTATGCCTCTGTGGTCTTTCGACGGAAGGGCATAAAAGAGTGAGTAAATTATGTCTCCCTGTGTGTCCATGGGCAATTTACTAGGACTCTGTGTGCCTCAGTTCCTCATCTGCAAATTAGAAATAATAATAGTAATTATCTGCTAGGATTATTGTGAAGAATTAAAGTGTGCCTGTGAATGCTTAGGGTAGTGCCTTGCATATAGGAAATGTTCAAGAGGTGCTATTATTATTATTATTATTAGATAATGACTTATCATTATCCAAGCCAAAGAAATAGAACCCATTTCCTTCATATGGTGGAAAATGTGAGCTTTGTAATGGCTTTGCTACACTGGAAAGAGGGTTGGGAGAGACTATCCCAAAAAGCAGTTAAGAATATTCATTTTTAAGTCAGCAGACCTGCGATTATTAATCTCATTTCTGCTATTTTGTAGGCATGTGGCTTTATGCAGCTTATTTATAGGCTCTATTTTCCTCTGTAAAATGAGGATAATAATTGTATCTACCTCATAAAATTGATGCAACAATTAAGTGAGAATATGCACCAAAAGAGAATATGCCAGTGCCTGGCATATGGTGATAGTTAATAGATGTCAGGTTGTGTTATTAGTCAATCAGTCAATATTTTTTTAGCCAAGTTTGTATAAATAAACCAAACAAAGAAATACAGGGAAATGTGCTAAAAAGAGACAAAAGAAATAGCTTTGGAATATCTCCAACTGGGACATGTCAGTCTCAGTGAGAAGACACACCCATGCTCTCATGTCTGCTATTTCTCTTGCACAAAAGAAGTGGTCCCTAGGGAATCAGAACAAGCTTAGGTTCATAGATGTGGCCACTGTGCCAACTCCCTCAGCAACCCGGATGCCTCCCCCTCTTCCCTACAGCCACTTCCCCCACTTCTCGATCTGTCCTCCAGCTCACCAAACTCCTGTCTTTCAGTTTACCCATTTTTAAAGTGGTAGCTAATTTTAGGTTCTAGTGCCAAAAGTCATTGAAGCCACACAACCAACTAAATAAAATGTTTCATGATTTGGATTTACGTGGAGCTGTCGCTGATCTATTATTATCTCTAAACTTTTTCGGTGAAATGCGATTCCGAATACAAAATCTTTATTAAACATCTCTCTCGTTTTGGCCACATATATATTTGCTAGTAATGGAAATTTTCTCTTTGCACTGAGAAGCTATAAGGTACTTTTGCAGTTTGCCCAACTGCCAGGGAGAGTGTGAGGCTCATTAATAATGATCAATCATTAATAATGACTCATAAGATGGGGTATTGGTTGCAAGACTTGAATGAAGCAAAAATGATCGGGGGTTTACAGTAAACAACATGCTAAATAAGACTTCTCAAATAAGTACATTTATTATGGGGCATATAAGCAGACATGCATTAACAGAATAGTTTGGGTACTGAAGGAATTAGGCATTTGATAGGCATTTAGAGCAGGACAAGGTACACCTCTCTCTGGGGAGGGCTGGCTAGCTGGGGCTGGAACTCACTTTAGTAAAATTACCACCATCCAGGGTGTGGCACTCCTCTTGGCAACCTTAGAAAATCCTTCCCAGATGGGCTGAAGTTAACCAAGCTCAGAATAGCTAACTGCATACGCCAGAATGCCAGTTTTAATTTTTAGTGAAGAACAAAACTGCCAAGCTTGTGCTTGTGCCAGTGGCACAATTCTCCATCTGTTGAGGAAGCCACATAGAAAGACAAATTACAATCGAAAGTTTATTTGGAGAAAAAGGGCTCAGAGCAAAGTGGATAACATCCATTAGCACCTGATGAACCCAGTGAGGGGTCCAGACAGATGAGGCCCTGGGCACTACCAATATTTGTCCCCAAACATCCCTTTTCCTCTCTTCCAAGGTGACCATCCTCCCTTCTAATCAATCTTTTGGTCTAAGGAATATATTTTCTCTAAAATGCTTCTGTTACATAATTTATTTATCTATGGTGGCCTGATTTTATGGTTTAATTTTAAGAGATTTGCAGACACCTGGCTGCTGTCCCTATGTACCACCAACATTCCCCTAATTTTTTTGTAGGTACGTCGTACAATCACATACTCATGAATTAGTGCTTTAACTTTTGTCTAAAGATTAATAGTCTCATGTTTCTAGTCTTAAACCTAGACAAACCTAGATTTTGCCTGTTCTCTGATCATCCACACAAATGAAGAATCGCTTGCATTCCATTTGCCTGTGTCCAGATAACTGATCGGGGTCTCCCTGACCTAAAAAGAGCAGCGACAGTCTGCCTACCTTGTGTATAAGGAGACACACTGCATACCCCAGCATTCTCCCATAGCTTGATCTACGAGTACCTTCCCTGAATTCTTGATGTTTCATCCTCCTGTCTGTAACACCCCCAGACCCACTGGGGAAGATCACCCAACTGTCTATATCTGACCTTTGCTGCTTTTATTCCACCCTCACTCTTGTCATACTCTACTCTCCCCTTGTGTTGGCCAAGACCTCCTATGTGCAATGTTGCTTGTGGGCCTGGCCAGAGATGAGATTCCCCTCTTTCCTACAAGCAAAAAAATAGCCATAGGAGGCTAGGAGATTTTACCAACTAGATGTAGCAGTTTCAATGGTGCCAGACCAAATGGCTGGCACTATCTAGTTGGAAGGGAGACAAACCACACACTTTGTGTGGGACCACACTCTAGCAATAACCAGGCGGCGCGGACCCAGAGAGACCTCATGGAAGAACAGAGATGATTTTTGTCTCCCTTTTAAAGCCAAGTTCTTCGGAAATGGAACTTAACAATGCCAGACTGGACTTAAGTCTGTCAGCATACATAGAAAAACTGGCATGCAGAAAGTATTAGCTTTGATATTGTATGGTATTTTCTTGTTCGTTTTAATATAACTTCGTTCTTATGCAAAAGGAGGCTGTGTTATTTTCAATCTTAAGAAATCCTTGATTTCCCAAGAAAGATTACAGGCCTGGTTGAGGTTGAAGTAATAAATATATAAAACTAAAAAACAACAACAACAAAAAAAACAAAGAAATTCTTAAGGAGTAAAATTGATCCACTTGGTTTGGAAGGCCTGAGTCTGTAAGTCAGACAGACGCTGACAGTCATTTCCTAACAAAGGAAAGCCATGCATATTGTCTGGCAGGGGTCATTTCACCCCTTGTTTGGAGCCTCAACCTGCAATACAGTTGGCCATGAGGCTCCACCTAGGGTTCAGCTGCAGCTGGAGGTGTCCTTGGAGCCTAACAGGAAGAGGTGGGTTCTGAGAAGCCCTGCGTCCACCCAGTGTCCCCTCTCCTCCTTTCACACGTCTTGTAACGGACACTCTCGTATTGTCAACACAGTGGCACTTGTACAGATGCCACTCTTTTCTTGCAGACCTTCTTTTTACCAGAAGGCAAAGAAACTATTTCTTCTCTTTTTAACACTTTTGATGTCTATGGCTTCCAGATCTTGGAAGGTTCTGGAATTGTTTTCCATCATACATGCCATCCCTGGTAGTTTTCTAACAGAAGGTCATGCAGAAGATTTTCCTGCTTTAGCAAGTTAAGCACCTTTTTATTAGGACTTGGGCCTTCTTTATTCATTTTATTTACTTTTATTTTACAATTACAATTAGCTATAACGTGCCTTCACATTTTCTTTTTAAAAAATTAACATTATTTTTAATGATAGATCATAACTATATGTATTTATGAAGTATAGTGTGATGTTTTGATATATATATGCAATGTGGAATGATAAAATCGAGCTAATTAACATATTTATTCTTATCTTTTCTGTCTTTTTCCTTTTGGTATTCAGCATGTGTCCTTACAGCTGAATTTGATGGCATCCTTTCTCTGTCCTCAACAGATAACCTTCATTTTTGGATATGAAAGTCAGCTGATAATTAAAAAAATGAAGACGACATTCTTGTTGCTGGAGTCGTTAGTAGAGTCAGAGTAGCGTGGGGAGGAGTCCTGATTTAGTAAATCTTTCTGTGATATTATCTACCTGTCTGTTTTGGGTTCCAAAGAGGGAGGGGAAGTGGTTTTACTGCACTTTCCGCTACCTTCTCTTCTATTGTTGACAACAGGACCCTTGAGGTTCTAATATCTGAACAGGGCCTGGCAAATCATATGGACTTAATCAATATTTGTTGAATGAATGAATTCATCTTAGTATTTCAGTGCAAATCCTGAAAGTATTTAACAAAAAATAAAGGGAATCATTCATGTGACAGGTAAGTTCTCAGTAGAGTTCTTCTGAAGGAAATTTGGTAATCGTGACTTTAATTTTTAGGCTATATTAGATAGTAACAACATATATTCTTTTTATTTTGTTTTAAAAAGAATTGGCTTTTTATAGTGAAAATCAAAATTGTGTTTCATAGGGCTTAATTTTTAGATAAATAAAAGTGTGTGAGAAAAGTTATTTATTTTGGGTTTTATGTTTAGAATACAGAATTTTTCAGTTTTCTAGTCAACTCTGACAGACTGCAATTTAATTTTTAAAATTACAATCTATAATTTTGAAATAAAAGCAAAACGTGATTTTCTTATATTTTAAATCCACATACTTATATATATTCATTACTCAGGCATAAGGCCTTAGAAACATTAAAGAAAGGCTTTTGTGAGTAATGAGTAGGCTACAGAAATTAATAACAGTATAAGCTAATTATGTCTTTATGAGCAGAGGTGATAAACAGAAGTTAGGATGAAATGAATGTGTGTTATGTTATCTTTCCATTTTGTTCTTTTTCATTTGCTAAGCAAGGTCAGAGGAGGCAAGCAGGGGGAAAAATAATACACTGTACCAAGAACAGGGTAAGAAAAAGCTGAAGAAAGAACCGAGATAAATTTTATTCCCAAATAAACTTTATCCCAAACAAAAGAAGAAAGCTTAGGAGTCTTTGGTAACTAAGAGGCAGCTAAAACAAGGTTTCATTAGAAATGGTAACATGTGGGGTGGCTGAGAAAAATGATGGGACAAACCAAGGTAGGGGTTGCTGTGGTCGTTTTGTCTCTCGGGAGTCTGTAAACACAAGCTTTGCAGTGGTCACTACCTGTATGGTCAGATGTCCCCGTGCCCCAGTTATACCAGCACGTTTTGCAAAACATTTTGATCGCTTACCATTTCTTCTTCCTGAAAGAAGATATAAATTCTCTTCCGGTTCATCTCGCTTCCTTGGCATGGTGGTGCATGCCTGTAGTCCCAGCTACTCGGGAGGCTGAGGCAGGAGGATCCCATGAGCCCAGGAGTTTGAGGTTGCTGTGAGCTAGGCTGACACCATGGCACTATCCCTGGTAACAGTGAGCCTCTGTCTCAAAAAAACAAAACAAAACAACAACAACAACAAAAACCTATGGGGTCTGTGTGTGTGTGTGTGTGTGTGTGTGTGTACACCACAGTTTCCACAGTTTTTTATTTTATTTTATTTTATTTTATTTATTTTATTTTTTTTTTGAGACAGAGTCTCGCTTTGTTGTCCAGGCTAGAGTGAGTGCCATGGCGTCAGCCTAGCTCACAGCAACCTCAAACTCCTGGGCTCAAGCAATCCTTCTGCCTCAGCCTCCCGAGTAGCTGGGACTACAGGCATGCGCCACCATGCCCGGCTAATTTTTTATATATATATCAGTTGGCCAATTAATTTCTTTCTATTTATAGTAGAGACGGGGTCTCGCTCTTGCTCAGGCTGGTTTTGAACTCCTGACCTTGAGCAATCCGCCTGCCTCGGCCTCCCAGAGAGCTAGGATTGCAGGCGTGAGCCACCGCGCCCGGCCTCCACAGTTTTTTAAATCAATTCTTCCACTGATGAACATCTAGATTGTTTCCATATCTTGGCTATTGTGAATACTGCTACAACAAGCATGAAAATGCAGAGGTGGTGATTTCATTTTCCTTGGGTATATACCCAGAAGAAGTATTGCTGGCTTGTATGATAATTCTATTTTTAATTGCTTTAGTAGTCTTCATACTGTTTTCCATAAGGCTGCACCAATCAATCAGTCCCACCAACAGTGTCTTAGGGTTCCCTTTTCTGCACACCCTTGCCAGCACTTGCTGTCTCTTGTCTTTTTGATAACAGTTATTCTAAAAGCTATGAGGTGATACCTCATAGCGGTTCACAGTAGTTTTGATTTGCATTTCCTGATGATTAGTGGTGTTGAGCACCTTTTCATATACCTGTTGGCCACTTTTATGTCATCTTTAGACAAATGTCTATTCATGCCCTATGTCTGTTTTTTAGTCAGCTTATATTGTTTCTTGCTATTGAGGTGCAAGTGTTTTAAAAATAAATATTAGGTTTAATCTCTTATTTGATATATGGTTACAAATATTTGTCCCAATCTGTAGGTTGCCTTTTTATTTTGTTGATTGCTTCCTTTGCTGTGAAGAAGCTTTTAGTTTGATGTAGTAACCCCACCCCAATTTTTTCTTTTCTTTTTTTTTTTTTAGCCTGAACTTTTGATATCCTAGAAATCATTGCCAACACCAATGTCGAGGAGTTTTCCCCTATGTTTTCTTCTAGGAGTTTCATGGTTCAGGTCTTACATGTAGGTCTTTTATTCATTTCGAGTTGATTTTTCTGTAAGGGTCCAGATTTATTCTTTTGCATGTGGAAATGCAGTTTTCCCCAGCACCGTTTCCTGAAGAGGTGATCCTTTCCCCGCTGTGTCTTCTTGGTTCCCTTGTGGATAATTAGATAACCATATAGGTGTGGATTTATTTCTGGTCTTTCTGTTCTGTTCCACTGGTCTAAGTGTCTGTTTTCATGACAGTAGCATACTATTTTGATCAAGATGGCTTTGTAAGATTAATATAATTTAGTGCTTTGGTAATATTTATGCAATTTAATTCTCAATGAGGAGCTACTCTATGAATTAACTATTACTATTAGCCTCCTTTTACAGGTAAAATACTGAGGCTTGGACAGATTAATTTGCTCAAGGTGACACAAACAGCAAATGGAAGAGCCAGAATTTAACCCAAGTTGTCTGATACCAACAACCATGTTCATAACTTAAGTCATGGCTCTGCCATGAATTGGTCTTATCGTATTCCTTTGTGCCTTTGTTTCCTCACTTGTGCATAGGAAATATTGCCACATCTGCCTTCGGGACTGCTTTAATGATTGATTTAGGTCAGTTATTTGAGAGGATGCATGTATGCATCTGTATACACTGAAAGTGCTTTGTAAATGGGAAGTGTACACATATGCATTTGATCGTTATCAAGCTTTATTACCAGAAAGCTGTGCTAACTTGGGAAAATCCCTTGTCGTCTTGGCCTCAGATTCTTCACCTGGAAATTGAGAGTTTTGGATTAGAAGATCCCTATATCCTTCCAGTTCAAAAGACGCCAGGTTCAGTAAAGAAAAACAACAATCCCAAGGTTATCATAGGACCATGGGGAAGTGGGGAATGGATCCAGCAGGGACATGCCAAAGAGGGGCATGAAATTAACAGGAACAAAAACTATATTGCAACCAGAACATTAGAGATCAATCCCCTGGAGTGTTCTCTCCCTTTAATTGGCTTTTCTCCTTTCATCTCTGCTCTCAACAGCACATGTAAGAGGATCTGCAGTTGTGGACATCTCTCTCTCTTGCTGTGAGTGGCCAGAAGCACCCAATTTAGAGTGCAAGAAGGCTCACCTGGAAAATCCATAAGTTTTTTGCAAGGGCTGATGCCTAGAAGCAATTCCAACGTTTGGCAGGAATTTTGTCTTCTTGAGGAATCTGAGCAAGGTCACAGGGCAAGATTTAGAGAAACTGGTGGATTCTATGTTTTCTCATTATCTGTGTGTGATTCTGTGTGCTATGTGATTCTTGTTCTGTGTGAAACAAATTTATGGATCTCAGTCTCTCCTATTATTCACCTCTTCTCTCTCCCTCACTTCCATTCCCTCCATGGGGTTCTCTGTATCCTTACTCAAATTTCCTAACTTTAATTAAAAGAATAATCTCAACATAAAGTTTCCAATATTACTCTGGGATGAGATATAGGTGTTAACTTCTAGCTCTGCAATTTCATAAAGGTATGACCTTAAACTCTGTTATTTTCTGATTTTAACCTGTAAAATAGGGATAGTAGGATCATCTAGGGTCAAATGAGACAGATTCTAAAAGTCAATAATGATAGCTGAATCAAAAACATTTAATTTACTGAGTTTTGGAGGAATTTACTAAGATCAAAACGTGCTTTTCTACGTTTTCCAATTTTCTCCACCTCCCAAACCCTTTTAATTTTATGTTTGCTCTAGAGAACTACACTTTTGAAATAATAATAATTAGATTTTTATTCAAATACACAGCTTTGTTAGCCAGGCATGGTGGTGTGTGCCTGCAGTCCCAGCTACTCAGGAGGCTGAGGTGGGAGAATAGCGTGAGCCCAGGGAGTTTGAGGTCATAGTGAGCTATGATCATACCACTGAACTCCAGCCTTGGGGATAGCAAGACCCTGTCTCTTAAAAAAATTAAATATACAGCTTTGATTCATAATTTCCAAGTAGTGAGAAATAAACTGTGCACTACAGAATGGTATGAGAAAGTACTCATGTATAATCTCATTAGACCCTTTGCAATATTTCAGATAGCTCTCATTGTCATGTTTAGAGACACTGGGGGTCTGGAGACACTAACATACATAACACAGATGTAAGAAATACTCACTCCAAACACAGGTAATGACAAATGGTCCTTTTAACCTTCTTTTTCTCACATTGTTCTTCCTTTAACAACATTTCTGGCTTTACCTGATTTTGTATTCTGCACAACTCTGCAAACTGACCATCTGCGTAATAGATCAGAATTGGAAAGGATTTTGTCTCCCTGCAGGTTCAGTAAAGAAAAACAACAATCCCAAGGTTATCATAGGACCATGGGGAAGTGGGGAATGGATCCAGCAGGGACATGCCAAAGAGGGGCATGAAATCAACAGGAACAAAAACTATATTGCAACCAGAACATTAGAGAAAAATCTAGTAAAATCCCCAGTGAATATTTACATCAGTCAACTTTTCTTCTCCAAATTGTCAACTCCAACTAGTCCAACTTTTCAATTCCTAATTGTGAGTTGGGGAACACAAGCAAAAAATTAATCAGGAGTGAGAGTAGTCAGAAATTTTTCACTTTTTTTCTAGCTCTCAAAACATTAACAAGAAAAAATTTCAGGATAAACTTTATCATGAGTAAGAGAAACAATCCACAATTCCTCACTGTTTTCTGGGAATGGTGGATTGCATAGAATACATTTAATTATGGCTGCTTGTGTCACCAGGATGTAATAGAAAGGTAAAGAATTTTAGTGCAACGGATTGATCAACAGTTTGACTTAGTTTCACTGAATTGACTAATAATTTTGGTGTTTGGGGCATGTTGTCTGTGAGAGTTTATATTTTCAAAATAGTTTCATTAAATGTAAGCTATGTTGGATAAAAAAAAGTGACAAATTTTATTAGGAGGACACCATTCTGAGAGTAAACAGGAAGATTTCCAAGTTCATAAAACCATAATGGAAATAAAACAAGCATAAGATATCCTTAGTTTGATATCCAAAGCTGAGTGAAAGATCCATTCATTAATGTGCTGGACATGCGTTCACTGAGTCATACAAACATGAGCACCCACGATGCTTAGTGTGGAGTAGGAAAACGTCTCCCCTGTCCGCGACCTGTGCACAGTCAGTGTTGTCAGCTGGAGGGTTCTTGGCAATGGTGGAACATAAAAAGCAGCATCAGGAAACCACGATGCAGCTGGGTGGGAGATAACACAATATTACAAGATAGAAATAAATACAATCATTCATTAACCATATTCTTTAGTCTAGCTTAGAGACCATATAAGTTAAGAGATATTTTTATTAAGAGTTTTTTAATATTTCTGTGTTTCAGTATTATGTCTTCTTTGCCCTCTTTTGCAGGAGAAGTGATGTCAGGAGTGATAATTGCTAACGTTTACTGAGCCCTTAGTGTTTAAAACCCTTCGTGTCATTTAATCTATGCAACAACCACGTATGGGGTGGTAACTATGATTAGCTTCACTTATAGATGAGACAACTGAGGCACAGAGAGGATAATATCTTGCTAAACATCACACAGCCAGCAGGTAAAATACATAACATCTATTTTCTCTCTCTCTCTCTTTCTCCCCCTCAGCACTAAATGTTAAGGATTTGTGTATCTTGATAATTTTTCGTATTATAAATATAGGAGCTGTAGAAAATTGAGAAAATGCAAGTAAGTATAAAGAAGAAAATCAAAATAATAACACCTATTACTTTTGATGTTTGGCATTATAAATGGTTTGTGTGGTATGTGTGTGTGTTTGTGTGTGTATGTGTGTATGAAAGGGAGAAAGTGAGAGAGATTATAGAAAGCAATTTTTTTCCAGAAAGTTCGAAACACTTGTGTACTCATCAGTGAGTGTATGTGAATGCATGTTCCTCATAGATTTGTAAGATATTTTTCATATTAAAGGAATTATTATATTTTCTTTTGTATTTTTGTGACTATATCCCCCAGTTCACCAACTGTTTTTTTTTTTTTTTTTTTTTTAGACAGAGTCTCACTTTGTTTCCCAGGCTAGAGTGAGTACCATGGCGTCAGCCTAGCTCACAGCAACCTCAAACTCCTGGGCTCAAGCAATCCTTCTGCCTCAGCCTCCCAAGTAGCTGGGACTACAGGCATGAGCCACCATGACTGGCTAATTTTTTATGTATATATTAATTGGCCAATTAATTTCTTTCTATTTATAGTAGAGATGGGGTCTCGCTCTTGCTCAGGCTGGTTTTGAACTCCTGACCTCGAGCAATCCACCCGCCTCGGCCTCCCAGAGTGCTAGGATTACAGGCGCGACCCACCAACCCAGCCCACCAACCGTTTTTAAGATGTGTTTTACATAAGTGAGTTTTCTTGCCATAACCAAGTTTTAAACTGTGTTGTCATATTTTTTCTCTTATAGCTTCTATTTTGGTTTAATGTTTCAGAAATATCTTTTCCATCTCAAGATTATATAAATGATTATGTAATTATTTCATCTTTTTACCCATGATGAATCAGGTTGTGAAGACCATTTCTGAAAGAGTTTGTCTTTTCCTTGTCAATTTCAAATACTGTCATATACAAAATTCTTACCAATACTGAAATTTATTTGTGAACTTTCTATTCCTCTTTTGATACATCTATTGTTACAAAAATAATGAATTATCAATGTTTATAATACTTTTTAATATCTGAAAATTAAGTCCTTTTATTTATTTATTTAAAAATATTAAGGAGTACAAATGTTTTTGTCACACAGATATCTTGTACACCAAAAGCCCGTCACCAGAATAGTGTTCATTGTACCAACAGGTAAGGTTTTATCCTTCATCCTCTCCCACTTTCCCCCCCTCTTTGTTTCAAATGTACTTTATATCTCTTTGTGCCCATATGTGCCCATCAATTAGCTCCCAAGTTTTAAGGAGCACATATTGTGCTTGTTTTCCCATTCCCAATTTTTTCACTTAGGATAATGGTCTCCAGTTCCATCCAAGTTGTTGCAAAAGACATTATTTTATTCCTTTTTATGGCTGAGAAGTACTCCATGGAAGATCTATATCTATATCTATCTATCTATCATCTATCTATCTATCTTCCATGGAGTACTTCTCAGCATATATATATATATGTGTATATATATATATATATATATATATATCTTCCATGGAGTACTTCTCAGTATATATCTATATATATATCTCTTCGATTTTCTTTATCCACTCATCGATTGATGGGCACTTAGGTCGATTCCATATCTTTGTAATTGTAAATTGTGCTACAGTGAACATTTGAGTGCAGGTGTCTTTTTGATAAAATGACTTCTTTTCCTTTGGGTAGATATGCAGTAGTGAGATTGCTGGATTGAATAGTAGATCTACATTTATTTCTTTAGGGAATCTTTATACTGTTTTCCATAGAGGTTGTACTAATTTGCAGTCCCACCAACAGTACATAAGCACTTCTTTCTTTGGATCCATGCCAGAACCTATCATTTTTTGACTTTTAATAGTGGCCATTCTGACATGGGTAAGGTGGTATCTTGTCATAGTTTTAATTTGCATTTTCCTGATGATTAGTAATGTTGAGAATTTTTTCACGTTTGTTGTCATTTATCTATATTTTGTAGAAAATGTTCTGTTCATGTCTTTTGCAAACTTTGATGGACTTGTTTAGTTTTTTTTCTTGCTGATTTGATTGAGTTCTTTGTAGCTTCTGGATATTAGTCCTTTGTTCTATGTATAGTTTGCAAATGTTTTCTCCCATTGTGTAAATTGTCTATTCATTCTGTTAATTATTTCCTTTGCTCTGCAGAAGATTTTAATTTAATTAAGTCTCACTTATTTATTTTTATAGTTACTGAATTTGCCTTTGGTGTCTTAGTCATAAGCTCTTTGCTAGGGCTAATGTCTAGAAGAGTTTTTTCTATGTTTTCTTCTAGAATTTTTATGGTTTCATGCCTTACGTTTAAGTCTTTTATCCATCTCAAATTTATTTTTGTATATGGTGAGAGGTAGGAGATCCTGTTTCATTCTTCTGCATGTGAGTATCCACTTTTCCAGCACCATTTATTGAACAGGGTTTCCTTTCATCAGTGTATAATATTATCTGCTTTGTTAAAGGTCAGTTGGTCATAGCTATTTGGTTTTATTTTTGGGTTCTCTATTCTTTTCTGTGGTGTGTGTCTCTACTTCTATACCAGTATCATGCTATTTTTCTTATGATAGCCTTCTTGTATAATTTGAAGTCAGGTAATGCGATGCCTCAAGTCCTTTCTAATTATTCATCTGTTTCAAACGTTTTTGGCTGTTATCATTTGTCTACTCTTTCATGCAACAAAAAGGACAGTTTGGGTATGAAGCATAGCTGATAGGTGTTAACTGCTATGAATTTGTTAGTGAGCTCTAACTTGCTGATTGTATCTCTAAAAAGAAAAATTATACTTTTGTAGTACTGGAGAATTACAATATTTACATTGACATTTACTGCAGATGAAGACCCTTCATAGTTTGATGCTGGTTTTCTATTGGTCCAGTGCACCCAAAGTCCAGCAAACTAAATTTAATT
Organism: Microcebus murinus; assembly: GCF_040939455.1. Classification (NCBI taxonomy): domain Eukaryota; kingdom Metazoa; phylum Chordata; class Mammalia; order Primates; family Cheirogaleidae; genus Microcebus; species Microcebus murinus. Next base: position 15,878,591 of record NC_134107.1, read on the forward strand.
AATGAATCTACCTTATATATGATAATCTGAGAATTTCTCTGACATTTTTATAAAACTTGCTAGTCACCATTTTCATTGTCTTTTATAATTCTTATGAGATTCCATGAATTAACTGAGAACCTAAAGCACTATGCAGATATGTGTTGAGAATTCAAGAACAAAAGCTGAGGTCTTTCCACTGAAAGGACAGTAAAGCATTTCTCCTTTTCTTGTGCTCCTTGGGGGAAAGATAGATTCATATGAAAATGATAATGCTGTTATTTTTTCTGAGTCAGCAATGCATTATCTTGTGTCCCTTCTGATATTAGGGCACCAAGCCAATGATTGGAGCAGAAAATATTACAGAGGTCACTCACTTCATCCTGCTGGGATTCTCAGATTTTCCCAGAATCGTAGGATTGCTCTTTGTCATATTCCTGATGATCTACATTATAACTCTGACTTGGAACCTGTGCCTGATTGTTTTAATAAGGATGGATTCCCACCTGCATACACCCATGTATTTCTTCCTCAGCAATCTGTCCTTCATAGATGTCTGCTATGTCAGCTCCACAGTCCCCAAGATGCTCTCCAGCTTCTTTCAGGAGCAGCATACTGTTAGCTTTGCAGGTTGCATTGTGCAATACTTTGTCTTTTCCACGATGGGACTGAGTGAGTCTTGTCTCATGACAGCCATGGCTTATGACCGCTATGCTGCCATCTGTAACCCCCTGCTGTATTCATCAATCATGTCACCCAGCCTCTGTGTTCGGATGGTGCTGGGATCCTACATGGCCGGACTCACTGGTTCTTCATTGCAAATTGGTGCTTTGCTTCAGCTCCACTTCTGTGGGCCTAATGTCATCAGCCACTTCTTCTGTGACATGCCCCAACTGTTAATCCTGTCTTGCACTGATACTTATTTTATACAGGTCATGCTTGCTATACTGACAATGTTTTTTGGGATAGTAAATGTACTAGTTATCATGATATCCTATGCCTATATTGTCATCTCTATCTTGAAGATCACTTCTACTAAAGGCAGGTCCAAGGCATTCAACACCTGTGCTTCTCATCTGACAGCTGTGTCCTTCTTCTACACTTCAAGTATCTCTGTCTATTTGAGTTCCAGCTCTGGTGCTTCCTCCAGCTTTGACAGATTTGCATCTGTCTTCTACACAGTGATGATTCCCATGTTGAATCCCTTGATTTATAGTCTGAGGAACAAGGAAATCAAAGATGCTTTGAAGAGGTGGCAGAAGAGAAGGTACTGCTAAGGTGACAGATTCTGAGAATCCTGACAGATTTTGCCTATCAGAGTCACCTTATCCCACAATAGCAAGCTTATGAATGTAATTTAACAAAATTCATTCCACCTTTGGACAAAGAAGGATTAATTTTATGCAGACAATATGCTATTATGGACCAATAGCTAACTCAATGCCATAGAAACACAGTCATTTTAAGTTGTGAAGGATCATTATTTCTATTACACATTGGGGGGGCTTCTTCATTTATTAACATATTCACAAGTATTTGTAAAACAGCAAGCTGTAGAAACTTTTTGCCATTTTCTTTCTCCTGAGATTGAAGATGGCTGAATGTCAGCATTCTGCTCCTAGAAAAGTCATGCCTGGAAGAGACCCTCAGGAGGCCAGAAACATCATCTGCCATATATTCTGATGCAGCATAATAAATGCATGGTGATGGCCATTGATTATTCTGTGTGTTTCTGAACAGACAGGAAGGAACAGACACAGGGGATATACCACTGGAAATACAAAAATCTATACATTGGCTTCCTTGTGGGAAGACAAATCTGAGAAAGCTAAGAATTATTTAAGGCCTCTTTCAGTGCTAATCATCTAAGTTTTTGGTCATATCCTTGCCTCCACCAGCTCTAGTCTAAGGAAGGAGGAAGTTATCTGAATCATGAAAGGGATGATAGAAGAATGTGGTCCCTCCAGTGCCATATACTTGTGAGTTTGATGACTTATTTTTTTTGCATGTAGAGTCCAGTGAGGATTTATCATGCGACATGATATTCAAAGTTCATGTCACAGGCAATAGCAATATATGATACTTTAGGGCTCAGACCTTTCTCTCTTTTCCCTATTAAATTCAGAAAATCCACCCTTGGTGGAAATAGCCAATGGGATCATGCCATCAACTTATTTTTGATATTTTAAGCATCTGTTCACGTAATGACAGAGGCACTGAATATTCATTGTTGCAGAGAGTAAACACAAGTATGGGAAACTGGTATACATTATTCTTATAGCTTTTGTTCTAGGGTTTTATGGTTATATAAGTGACACAATGCATGCGTAGAATAACTATTACTGTAATGTTCTTTTTTATCCAGAAAGATTGTCCTTTCTGAGAAACAGACCAAAAGTTGTTGGAGAGGAAGGCATACACCCATCTGGATAACCCAAAAGTTAAATAAATCCTGGAAGTAAATTTAAAGTCAGAAATCACGCTTAAGGGTGGAGCAGGGAGCAGTGAACATGATCACCCACTTTGTGTGATAGAATGGGCTCAGGTTATATAAATATATATATACACACACATACAGATATGTATAATGTAAACATATACATACACACGTATAAGTATATATATGTACAATATGGACACATGGATCTCTGTGAAGTGTTCAATGGCCAGAGTGGCTGGTCAGGGATCTTGAAAGAGAAACACTGAGAGGTTGGAGTCTAGGAGGTCTGAGTGAGAGGCATGTGGATGGACTCATGTAAGCAGATGTCAGTAGGAAAATCTTGCACCATATATTAACACCCATCAAAATAGTTTGCTGCAACAGAGAAACTGAACATCCAAGTATACAGACGAACTTGGCCAGTTGACTTCAGCCAGCCTGGATCACTGGCCACATGATGGACACATGATAGTAATGACCATGGCAGGAGAAAGAGAGGCTATTCATGGGCCTAGTGTCACAGGTTTTCACTTACCAAGGCTGATTTGTTACTGTTGCTTCCAAATGTCATGTATAGAAAGAACAAAAATTATAAAAAAAAAAAGTAAAAAAATTCTATTCCCCCCAATTACTGTATGGATTGTGTGAAAAACCAATTAAAATCCCAACATACTTGTTTGCAGAAACTAAATAGTTGATTGTGAAATTAATACAAGAAAGAGCAAAATATATCCAAGATATTTTTGCCCTAAATGATAGCAGTATATTAAAAAGCTATATTAGTGATATCAACAAGATGGACAGGAGGAGATCCCAGCCCTTATAGCCCACAGAAAACAACACTGACAGCTGTCTGTGAATGAAAACAGCTCTTAGACGGCTCTAGAGTTCAGCTAAGAAGCTGCAGCAACACAGTGGACAAAAATAAAAGAGTATTTTAGGCCGGGCGTGGTGGTTTACGCCTGTAATCCTAGCACTCTGGGAGGCCGAGGCGGGCGGATTGCTCGAGGTCAGGAGTTCGAAACCAGCCTGAGCAAGAGTGAGACCCCATCTCTACTATAAATAGAAAGAATTTAATTGGCCAACTAATATATATATAAAAAAATTAGCCAGGCATGGTGGTGCATGCCTGTAGTCCCAGCTACTCGGGAGGCTGAGGCAGTAGGATTGCTTGAGCCCAGGAGATTGAGGTTGCTGTGAGCTAGGCTGATGCCACGGCACTCACTCTAGCCTGGGCAACAAAGCGAGACTGTGTCTCAAAAAAAAAAAAAAAAAAAAAAGAGTATTTGAGTCACGGTTCTCCAGAAAGACAAAAACAATAAGATATCAGAGAAGTCTTGGAACTCCCTAAAATTGTTTCTAAAATATTCTGCCCATGAACATCTTTTTTTATTGTAGGGATAAGCTTTATATCATTTGAATTCACAAGAATGTCCATAAGGTAACCACTGAAAGGTCTAGGCTGTAATCTTGTAGACACTTTCGATGCATTTCTACATGTTATCTTCACACAGAGATGGTCCTTTTGTTTTGATATTTGTGTGTATGTATTCTTTTTTCTTTTAACTAAAAGTAGGACCAGACTTTCTCTAAATATGCTGTTCTGCAACATGGTGTTTTTTTCATTTGAGATGACTTTCTATGTCAGCACATACAGAAAACATTGCTAAGTGTTCCACAGTGTCCTTGCTTAATATTAGGTGCAACATTTGGGCCATAATTATTTAATCACCACAAACACAGAGTGAGTGTGCACAGATCAAAGGAAGAATTCTTTGCATTGGAGAAGGGGATTGTGTCATGGCAACTTAGGAGAAGCAGAATATGTGAAGTTGGTGAATTGAGAAGAGATTTGATAGGTCACCAACACCTTATTGGAAACAAAAACACAAAGAAGGATGGGGAAAGTGCAAAATATTTGTTACCACTAAGGGCAGAAGCACAATTTGAGTAAAAGGAGTTACGGGTGTAACTAAGGCTGCCTGCACATATGTCCCAGCCTCAGCACTCCTCTCCATGCCAGAGACATTAATAAAATGGAAAGCAGCACGCACACATACACACAAAATAGATAACATTAATCATAAGCCAATGCATGGCCACGTGTAGTCTAGGCAAAGCCACCTTGGGGAAAATTCCAGGGATGAACTGAGAAAAACTTTACCAGAGGCAAGAGACAGAGGCATGAAGTCATAAAGGAAAGAACTGAGTAATGTATTAAAGAGCCATGCTGGCCAGGCGGGGTGGCTCACGCCTGTAATCCTAGCACTCTGGGAAGCCGAGGCGGGCGGATTGCTCATGGTCAGGAGTTCAAAACCAGCCTGAGCAAGAGCGAGACCTCGTCTCTACTATAAATAAAAAAGAAATTAATTGGCCAACTAATATACATAGAAAAAATTAGCAGGGCATGGTGGCGCATGCCTGTAGTCCCAGCTACTCGGGAGGCTGAGGCAGCAGGATTGCTTGAGCCCAGGAGTTTGAGGTTGCTGTGAGCTACGCATTCACTCTAGCCTGGGCAACAAAGTGAGACTCTGTCTCAAAACAAAAAAACAAACAAAAAAAAAGAGCCATGCTGAATCAAAGCATTCGAGAGTGTCTGTGCATCTTGGTCACCTACTTTATTCCAGTGACAATGGTCAAGACAGGTGAGACATGACTGCACTTCTAATCATCCTTATGGAGGTCTGGAAGGATGCACTGACCCCTGCCCTGCGTATAAGACGATCCATTCCTTTCCACCCTCCCCTATTCCGCAGTTTCTCCCTGGACTCTGCCAGCAGGCAGGACCTCAAGCCAGCTAAGCTCCCCAAGGACTGTGATGGGGACCTAGAGGTCCTCTGCCCTGGATCAAGGCTTGAGCTGGGACCGTTGCCCTCCCGTGGCAGCAGGGGTGTACTTTGAGCACGCTGCAGCTAGGACCCACTCTGATCGGCCCCTGAAGGCACACACTCCTCAGTAGACTGGTTCCCTTCTGTGCCCCCAGGCCATGAGATAGAGACCTGGCTGTCTGTGAGAGCACTGTGAGACCAGAGAATTATTTACATTGGAAATAGAACAACATAGTTGTCAATTGCAAGAGGAACATATTCAGCCCTAGTCCCCAGTGGGGAGGAGTCCTGATTTAGTAAACCTTTCTGTGATATGATCTACCTGTCTGTTTTGGGTTCCAAAGAAGGAGGGGAAGATGATTTCACTGCACAGTCAGCTCCCTTGGCTTCTATTGTTGATAACAGGACACTTGAGGTTCTAACATCTGAACAGGGCCTGGCACATCATGCGTACTTAATCAATATGTGTTGAATGAATGAATTCATCTTAGTATTTTAGTGCAAATCTTAGTATTTTGATTCTTACTAAGTGAAAATTATCACATTACTTACATTCAGGGAAGTTCCTGAAAATATTTAACAAAAAACAAAGGGAATAATTCATGTGGCAGATAAGTTCTCAGTAGGGTTCTTCTGAAGGAAATATGGTAATCATGACTATTTATTTTTTAGGTTATATTAGATTATAACAACATATTATTTTTATTTTGTTTTAAAAAGAATTGGGTTTTTATGGGGAAAATCAAAATTGTGTTTCATAGGGCTTAATTTTTAGATCAATAAAAGTGTGTGAGAAAAGTTATTTATTTTGGATTTTAGGTTCAGAATACAGAATTTCTCAGTTTTTCAGTCATCTCTGACAGACTGCAATTTAATTTTTAAAATTACAATCTATAATTTTGGAATGAAAATAACATGTGATTTCCTTATATCTTAAATATACATACTTATATATATTTATTATTCAGGCATAAGGCCTTAGAAACTTTAAAAAAGGTTCTTTTGAGTGTTGAGTAGGCTACAGAAATTAATAAGACAATAGTATAAGCGAAGTACATTTTTATGAGCAGAGGTGGTAAATAGAAGTTAGGATGAAATGAATGCGATATGTCATCTATTTCCTTCCTTTTCATTTGCTAAGCAAATCAAAGAGGCAAGCAGGGCAAGGAGGAATACATTGTACCAAGAATCAGGTGAGAAAAAGCTGAGGAAAAAGCCAAGATCAATTTTATCCCCAAATAAACTTTATCCAAAATAAATTTTATTCAAATAAACTTTTATCCAAATAAACTTTATCCAAAAGAAGAAAGCTTAACAAGACAAGGAATAATTAAAAATGGTAACATCTGGAGAGGCTGAAAAACGAAAGCCTGAAAAACCCTGAAAGGCTGAAAAAAATGAAAGCGGCAAACCAAGGTAGGGTTTGCTGTGGTCATTTTATCTCTTGGGCCTCTGTAAACACAAGCTTTGCAGTGGTCACTGTCTATATGGTGAGATTTCCCTGTTTCTCAGTTATACCAGCACGTTTTGCAAAACATTTTAATGCTTTATCATTTCTTCTATACCAAATTCATCTCGCTTCCTTGGCAAGCAGTCAGCATTACCACTTTTCTGTTCATTTCCTGAAAGAGCATCTATGTGAAGTGGCATGGTGATTGTGTTATTGACAGCACGTTCGGTTACACTGTCATTGCCCTGTCCCTCTTTGTACAATAATGTCTCTGAGATAGGCCCTGCCATTCCAGAGACCTTTTGTGAGAAAGTCTTGCAAAAAGATATGCAGGAGGATTCTCCAGTCTCTTAATGTCCACACCAGGTTCTCTCTTTTTCATGCCACAAATCATCCCTTGCTGGTATTGTGCCTCCACGGGCACATTTCTCCTCTCGCCGGGCAATATGGTCCTTATGAGATCCTTTGCTTGTCCAGGCTAACTAGTAGAGTGCTTTGCAGTCTCTAGTTGCTAGGAATAGGGTTGACGCGTGAATGAATGCATTGTAGTGTGTGCAGTGCAGTCTTTAAGACGTGGCTCCGGAGGTAGAGTACCTGGATCTGAACCCTGGTTCTGTCCTTCATGGGATCTGACTTTGGGCTGTTTACCACTCTGCCTCGGTCACAGTCTCCTTATCTACAAAATGAGAATAATGATATCATATATCTCATAGGGCTCTGGACAGATTAAAATCAAATAAAGGATTTGATTAAAATCAAATTAAAGATTCAGGTAGCACCTGGAATAGAAGCTTCGCTCAATAAATGTAAGCTATAGAATACCATGCCTTGCTTTTAAGGCAAATTTAATCATATTAGGAACCAAAAATATAAGCCAATCAAAGAGCTTCGTGTTTTTAGAAAAACTGACCTGTGATAAGCTGTGGTAACAACAACTTTTGTCAAAATATTGTTTGTAGACATGCTTCTGGGAATATGGTGGGTTATACATTCACAGAAACTTCTAAGAATGCTAGATAAAATCAAAAACACATTTTTTTGTGACATATAGCAACTTACCTTAAAACTTTTGATTTTTGTCCCAACGTTCCCTTTTCCTAAATAACCAGTCAATTTAGGACAAAATTTTTATGCAAGATCCTTTCTTTAAATTATTCTTTCTGTTTAACCTTTCTTACCAAAAATATATTTCTATATTCATTGCCCCTTTACATCTTTTTCTTACACACAAGTGGAATTTTGTTTTTAATTTCTTTTTAAATTTATTTTGATTTAACCCTTCAATAACCTCTGAATTAGACAAAATTATACTATTTTAATAAGAACACATTAATAACCAATTTGGTTTGTCAACTGTCTGTAACGATGGCTGGTCAAGTTTTATCATCTTTTAAGTTATTATTTTACTTTGATTCTGCATTTACTTTGATTCATCTCAGAAAGTGGTTCTTTCTGGCTAAGTCTAAAATTGGCTTCTTCAAGTAAAGGCCATGGAAAGGACTGACAAATCCACTTAAATACTGGTTTCTAATAACTTTGGAGATTATATATACCACTGGACTAAAACAAAACGAAGTTCCAAGACTTTAACTTTAGTTAAAAATCTGACATGACCATGAGTATAGCTAACTCAAACCTCATGAGACGGAACTAAATTTTCATATAAAGACTCTTTATTTAAAACATTACTAATTCTTTTGTTTTATTTTCCAGAGTCCTGACAAATTTTAAGTAATTAGCAAGTTCACCTGATCTCTGGGACCTTTAAAACCATAAAATCTGCCAAAGCCCTGTTCAAATGTCCTTCCTCTAAGCCCAGGGAATATCGTGGAAGAGGGGGCGGCACTCACTCTAGCCTGGACAACAAAGCAAGACTCTGTCTCAAAAAAAAAAAAAAAAAATTTTCCTTAGCTTAAATGTTAATAATGCTTATATTTTGTTACAAGTTTTAGGTAAATTAGTTTTATAACTTTGCCTTTAAAATATTAAAGATCAAATGTTTCTCAAATTCAATTTATACCCTCCTCAGGATGTTATACCTATGGAGACTAACTGGCCAGAGAAAAAATTAAATTTATTAGATTCTGAATTGGTATCAATTTTGTAATCCTCAAATAAAATTTACCATAAAGTTCAATTGACTGTTGGTAAAGAGGGTAAACAGATTGTAAGTCTGATTAAAGAATATGATGATGCATGCAGAGGATTTTTTGGCTGTTTAGGCTGCTTGCTACCTTCTGATTCTACTACCTATGACTCTCTTGGGCACCTACTGTTTAGTACTTTTATGACACTCATTGCTGTATTATTATTATTATATGTTTCCTGTAAATGCTGTACCAGATACAGGAAAAGGAAAAAAAAATCAATCAAAGGCCCAGATCATGATAGCTGGCAGAACAGATCTGGTCCAAGACGTTTTATCAGAATAGGCCCGAGGCCTGACTCTATCTGGCCCCCTTTAACAATTGGCTACTAAATCAAGTGGAGTCATGTCCCTCCCCTAAGATATAACACCGCCTATTTCAAAGCATCGTGGGACCAGACAGACAACTTTAGGAATGAGCCTTCCTAGTGCCGTGGGACCTCATGCTGCTTATTGGCCTACACATGCATTCCATGGAATGATCTTTGGCCAACAGGGGGAACTGACGACTGAACTCTAATCTTTTCCTTTTGCTAACAACGCCTTCCTAAGGAGGCCAGCTGGGTCAGGCTGACAAATTCCCACTAAGCAGGGTGGTTTACTTCCCAACCTGATTCTGGTATGGCATTAACATCACCTAAAAGATAAGAAGCCCCTGTCTTAACTTAAGCATCCTAGCAGATGCCTATCATAAATTTAAAATATCTTAAAGCATCCTAGCAGGCACCTATTGTAAATTTAAAACATCCTCCTGTCAGGACCTCCCAGAGTGCTTATACCCTTATCTTAAAATAAGCATATCCTTTCTGGTCTTCTAGATAAAGTCTAACTCTCTCAGCCAATTGCTAGCCAAAGAATCTTTAAACCCACCTATAACCCGTAAGCTCACGCTTGGAGATGTCACCTTTTTGGGCCAAACCAATGTATGCCTCTCATGTATTGATTTGTGACTTTGCCTGTAACCCTTGTCTCTCTGAAAATGTATAAAACTGAACTGTAACCCAGCCACAGCGAGCCCACTTGCCCAAGGCCTCCTGGCAGTGGCTCTGGGTCATGGTCCTCAAATTTGGCTCAGAATAAATCCCTTTAAAATTAAAAACAAAACCAAAAACAAACAAACAAACAAAAAATCCCACATTTTTTTTCATGGCTAATGAGAAAAGAAGTAAATTCCTGAAAGTATAGAGATGACAAGAAAGCACAAGGCTAAGAGAATGGTGGACTGGGGCCAGGATTTTCCCAGGAGGGATCTACTAAGTCCCGGTGGCCTAAGGCCTGGGTTTTCATGGGCACATGTATGAAGGGTAGCAGCGTGTGGAGTTGGACAAGAGACAAACCCCGAGTTACTGAATCTCGCTAAGAGGGACGTTCTTGGGGGCCAGCATAGGAAATGAGATGGTGATGTGCACAGCTCTCTGTCTTGTTCTGAGAGGCAGAGGGAAATGAAAAAGGCTCTCCTCATAATCCTTAAGCTCAAACTTCAATTTATTTAGATATTTAACTGGGGTTCCAGAGATATATAATAGAAATATAGAGAATTTTCAGAATTCTGAAGTATAGAGATATTTTTCAGAATTGAGTATGGAATTCAGTGAATACTACCCGAGACCTAAGCTTACTATAAAAAGCTTTGTAAAGCAAATTAGTGTCTCTGTCACTTCACAGTTACCCATTTTTCCCTGTGTCAAGAGCAGCTATAACCTACTCATTTAGCAAAAATCCTGAATACAATACAATATCATTAACTATAGGCCTCACGTTGTACATTAGATCTTTTGACTTGTTAATCCTAAATATTTGCCACTTTGGCCCCTTTGAACATCTCCTCATTTCCTCTCCTCCATCCCACCCCTGGTAACCACTGTTTTATTCTCTATCTTTATATGTTTGACCTTTTTATAATATAAAAAAAAAGATTTCACATAGAGATTATGCAATATTTTTCTCTCTCTGTCTGACTTATTTTACTTAGCATAAAGTCCTCCAGGTCCATCCATGCTGTGGCAAATTGCACGATCTACACCTTTATTTAGGCCTAATAGTATTCCATTATGTATATAAAACTGTGGTGCCCGGGCACAGGGAGTCTTGCCTGTAATCCTAGCAGTCTGGGAGGCTGAGGTGGGAGGATTGCTTGACGTTATGAGTTCAACACCAGCCTGAGCAAGAGCGAGACCCCATCTCCACTAAAAATAGAAAAATTAGCCAGCCATGGTGGCATGCGCCTATAGGTCTCAAAAACCAAACCAAAACAGGCAGACAATAAACAACAACAACAACAACAACAAAAACTGTGTGTGTGTATGTATGTATGTATCTCACAGTGTTTTAAATCCAGTCTTCCATTGATGAACACCTAGATTGTTTCCATTCTTGACTACGGTGAATAATGCCACAACAAACATAGAAATGCAGAGGTGGTGGAACCCATTCTCACTTAGTAGAATGGGTTCCAGCTCTAACCAGGAAAATATAAGATGTGCTATATCACCGTTGTTTCTTAGAGCTGAATAGTACTCCATGGTATACATATACCACATTTTCTTAATCCACTCTTGGATTGATGGGCACTTGGGCTGTTTCAACAGCCTTGCAATTATGAATTGTGATGCTATAAACATTCGAGTGCAGGTGTCTATTTTGTAGAGTGTCATTGGATTTTTTTGGTAGATGCCCAGTAATGGGATTGCTGGATCAAATGGTAGATCCACTTGTATTGCTTTAAGGTATCTCCATATTACTTTCCACAGAGATTGATATATACCTCTGGATATATACCTCTTTTGGGTATATATCCAGAAGAGGAACGGCTGGCTAGTATGCTAATTCCATTTTTAATTGCTTCAGGAGCCTCCATCCTGTTTTCCATAAGGCTGCAGCAGTCCACATGCTCAACAGTGTATTAGGGTTCTCTTTTCTCCACATCCTTGCCAATACTTGCTATCTCTTATATTTTTGATAACAATCATTCCAAAAGCTATGAGGTTATACCTCATAGTCGTCCACAGTAGTTTTGATTTCCATTTCTCTGATGATTCGTGATGTTGAACACCTTTTCATATACCTGGTGGCCATTTTTATGTCACCTTTAGACAAATGGCGATTGATGTCCTATGTCTGTTTTCCAGTCAGGTTATATTTTTTTCTTGCTATTGAGGTGTAAGAGTTGTTAAAATAAATCTTAGATTTAATCTCTTATTTGATATATGGTTTGCAAATATTTTTCCTATCTGTAGTACTTTTAGTTTGATGTAGTACTCACTACCCCACTTTTCCCTCCCCTCCCCTCCCCTCCCCTCCCCTCCCCTCCCCTGCCCTCCCCTCCCCTCCCCTCCCCTCCCCTCCCCTCCCCTCCCCTCCCCTCCCCTCCCCTCCCCTCTCCTCTCCTCTCCTCTCCTCTCCTCTCCTCTCCTCTCCTCTCCTCTCCTCTCCTCTCCTCTCCTCTCCTCTCCTCTCCTCTTCTCCTCTCCTCTCTTCTCCTCTCCTTTCCTTTCCTTTCTGTAGCCTGAACATTTTTTTTTATTTAGGCATACTATGGGGTACAAGTTTTAAGGTTTCAAATAATGCCCTTCCCCCCCTCTGCCCACAAGTCTGAGTTTCCATCGTGACCATCCCCTAGATGTTGCACATCTCACTCATTATGTCTGTATACATCTGCCCCCTCCCCCCTCCTACCTGCCCAATACCCTATTACTGTAGTACCTATGTGTCCACTTAGGTGCTGCTCAGTTAATACCAGTTTGCTGGTGAGTATATGTGGTGCTTGTTTTTCCATTCTTGGGATACTTCACTTAGTAGAATGGGTTCCAGCTCTAACCAGGAAAATATAAGATGTGCTATATCACCGTTGTTTCTTAGAGCTGAATAGTACTCCATGGTATACATATACCACATTTTCTTAATCCACTCTTGGATTGATGGGCACTTGGGCTGTTTCAACAGCCTTGCAATTATGAATTGTGATGCTATAAACATTCGAGTGCAGATGTCTATTTTGTAGAGTGTCATTGGATTTTTTTGGTAGATGCCCAGTAATGGGATTGCTGGATCAAATGGTAGATCCACTTGTATTGCTTTAAGGTATCTCCATATTACTTTCCACAGAGATTGAACTAGTTCACAGTCCCTCAAGTCCTTTTTGTTTTTGTTGCCTAGAATTGCTTTTGATATTCAGGGTCTTCTTTGGTTCCATACAAAGTGTAAAATTATTTTTTCTATATCTGTGAAGAATGCTGATGGGATTTTAATAGGTATTGCATTGAATCTGTAGATCAGTTTGGGTAGTATAGACATTTTAATGATGTTGAGTCTGCTGATCCATGAGCATGGTATGGATTTCCATCTGTTTCAATCCTCTGATATTTCCTTCCTCAGTGTTTCATAGCTCTCCATGTTGAGGTCTTTTACCTCCTTGGTTAAGTATATTCCTAGGTACTTTAAATTCTTTGTTGCTATTGTGAAGGGAATTGAGTCTTTGATTTGGTTCTCAATTAGATTGTTGTTGGCGTCTATGAATGCCTCTGATTTCTGTGTATTGATTTTGTATCCTGAGACTTTACTAAATTCATTTATCAGTTCCAGGAGTTTCTTGGTTGAATATTTGGGGTTTTCTAGATATAATATCATATCATCAGCAAACAGTGAAAGTTTGATCTCTTCAGCCCCTATTTGGATACCTTTGATTCCATTTTCCTGTCTGACTGCTGTAGCCAGGACTTCCAGCACTGTGTTGAATAGAAGTGGAGATAGTGGGCAGCCTTGTCTGGTTCCAGTTCTAAGTGGGAATGCTTTCAATTTTTCCCCATTCAGTATGATGGGTCTGTCATATATGGCTCGTATCATTTTTAGGTATATCCCTTCTATGCCTATTTTGTTAAGTGTTCGTATCATGAAAGGGTGTTGAATTTTGTCAAAAGCTTTTTCTGCATCTGTTGAAAGAATCATGTGGTCTTTGTTTTTGCTTCTGTTTATGTGGTGAATTGCATTTATAGATTTATGTCTGTTGAACCATCCCTGCATCCCTGGGATAAAGCCCTCTTGGTCGTGATGGATTATTTTTTTGATAAGCGTCTGGATTCGGTTAGCTAGGATTTTGTTGAAAATTTTTGCATTTATATTCATTAGGGATATTGGTCTGTAGTTTTCTTTTTTGTTGCATTCTTTCCTGGTATTGGTATCAGAGTAATATTTGCTTCATAAAAGGTGTCGGGGAAGATTCCATTCTTCTCAATGTTGTGGAATAATTTTGCAAGATAGGCACTAGTTCTTTGTAAGTGTGGTAAAATTCGGGTGCGAAACCATCTGGACCGGGACTTTTCTTTTTAGGGAGATTTTTAATTGCTATTTCTATTTCAGCTGTTGAGATTGTTCTGTTCAGTAAATCTATTTCTTTCTGGTTGAGCCTAGGGAGGCTGTGTGTTTCTAGAAATTTGTCCATTTCGTCCACATTTTCCAGTTTGTGTGCATAAAGATTTTTGTAGTATTCATAAATTATATCTTGTATCTGTTTGGATTCGTTGTGATATCTCCTTTTTTGTTCCTGATGGAGCTTATTAGAGATTTCTCTTTTCTGCTTTTCATTAGCCTAGCCAATGGCGTGTCAATTTTTTCAAAGAACCAACTTTTTGTTTTATTAATCTCCTGAATAGCTTCTCTATTTTCAATTTCCTTTAGTTCTGATTTGACCTTGTTCATTTCACTTCTTGTGCCGTATTTGGGGTTGGTCTGTTATTCTTTTTCCAGCTCTTTGAGTCGTTTCATGAGATTGTCTATTTGTGATCTTTTTGACTTTTGGTTATAAGCATTTATGGAGATAAACTTTCCTCTCAGAACTGCTTTAGCTGTGTCCCAGAGGATTTGATAACTTGTCTCTCCATGGTCATTTTGTTCATAGAATTTTTTTATTTCCATCTTGATGTCTTCATTTATGAAGTAATCATTTAGTAGGAGGTTGTTTAATTTCCACGTTTTTGTGTAGGATTGTGAGTTTCTGTTAGGGTTGATTTCTACTTTTATTCCACTGTGATCTGAGAAGATACATGGTATGATTTCTATTTTTTAAATTTCTTGAGGTTTACTTTGTGTCGTAGGATATGGTCAATCTTAGAGAATATCCTGTGAGCTGATGAGAACGTATATTCAGTGGATTTTGGGTAGAATGTCCTGTAAATGTCAGTCAGACCCAATTGTTCTAGAGTTTTGTTTAAGTCCATTATTTCTTTATTGATTTTCTGTTTGGAGGATCTGTCTTGAGCCATCAGTGGGGTGTTGAACTCTGTGGTGATTATGGAGATGCTATTAATCGATTTGCTTAGGTTCAGTAAGGTTTGCTTTATGAATCTGGGTTTATGAACCTAAGTTGGGTGCATATATATTTAAAATTGTTCTCTCTTCTTGTTGAAGTGTGCCCTTCACCATTATATAATGACCCTTTTTGTCTTTCACTACTTTTGTTGGTTTAAAAACTAAATCATCTGAAATTAGAACTGTCACGCCAGCCTTCTTTTCTCTTCCACTTGCTTGGAATACTGATCTCCACCCTTTAACTTTTAGTCTGTGTGCATCCTTGCAGGTTAGATGTGTTTCCTGAAGACAGCATATACTTGGCCTATATTTTCTTATCTGTTCAGCCAGTCTATGTCTCTTGAGTGAAGAGTTTAAGCCATTCACATTTATGGAGAGAACTGATAGGTATGGTAGTTACTGTTCATTCTATTGGGCTGGATATTGTTGCTTTCCTTTCTCTCTTGAGCCATTGTAATATCTGGTCTTTAATCTTTGAGGTTTGGTTGTTTTTATATTCGAGAGTTTTTATTGTGGTGTTCCGAGTGTAACACTGTTTTGAGTACTTCTTTTAGGGCTGGTCTTGTCTTGGTGAATTCTCTGAGACTTTGCTTATCTGAGAATGTCTTAATTTCCTCCTTCATACAAAAAGCTTAGTTTTGCAGGATACAAGATTCTAGGCTGCCCATTATTTTGTTTCAAAAGAGTGAGTGCTTTAATGATTGATTCAGGTCAGTTATTTGGAGGACATATGTATGCAACTGTCTACAATAAAAGTGCTTTGTAAGTGAGTAGTGTACACATATGCAATTGATTGTTATCAAGCTTTATTACCAGAAAGCTGTGCTAACTTGGGAAAATTCCTTGTCTTCTTGGCCTCAGGTTCTTCACCTGGAAATTGAGAGTTTTGGATTAGAAGATTTCTACATCCTTGCAGTTCAAAGGACTCCAAGGTGAGTAATAAAAAACTACAATCCCAAGGTTATCATTGGATCATGAGGAAGTGGGGAATGGATCCATTAGGGACATGCCAAAGAGGGGCATGAAATCAACAGGCACAAAAACTCTATGGCAACCAGGACATTAGAGATCAATCCCCTGGAGTGTTTTCTCCCTTTAATTGGCTTTTCTCCTTTCATCCCTGCTCTCAATAGCACACGT
Source organism: Microcebus murinus (assembly GCF_040939455.1). Lineage (NCBI taxonomy): Eukaryota > Metazoa > Chordata > Mammalia > Primates > Cheirogaleidae > Microcebus > Microcebus murinus. Next base: position 15,894,877 of record NC_134107.1, read on the forward strand.
AAGAGGATCTGCAGTTGTGGACATCTCTCTCTCTTGCTGTGAGTGGCCAGAAGTACCCAATTTAGAGTGCGATAAGGCTCACCTGAAAAATTCATAAGTTTTTTGCCAGGGCTGATGTCTAGAAGCAATTCCAACCTTTGGCAGGAATTTTGTCTTCTTGAGGAATCTGAGAAAGGTCACAGGGCAAGATTTAGAGAAACTGGTGGATTCTATGTAATCTCATTATCTGTGTGTGATTCTGTGTATTCTACGTGATTCTTGTTCTGTGTGAAACAAATTTATGGATCTCAGTGTCTCCTATTGTTCACCTCTTCTCTCTCCCTCACTTCCATTCCCTCCATGGGGTTCTCTTTATCCCTACTCAAATATCCTGACTTTAATGAAAAGAAGAATCTCAACATAAAGTTTTCAATATTACTCTGGGATGAGACATAGGTGTTGACTTCTAGCTCTGCAATTTCATAAAGGTGTTACCTTAAACCCTGTTATTTTCTGTTTTAATCTGTGAAATAGGGATAGTAGGATCATCTAGGGTCAAATGAGACGGATTCTAAAAGTCAATAATGATAGCTCAATCAAAAAATTTTAATAATAATTTAGTGAGTTTCGGAGGAATTTCCTAACATCAAAAGGTGCTTTTCTATGTTTTCCAATTTTCTCCACCCCCCAAACCCTTTTAATTTTATGTTTGCTCTTCAGAGCTATGGTTTTCAAATAATAATAATTAGATTTTTATTCAAATACACAGCTTTGTTAGCCAGGCATAGTGGTGTGTGCCTGCAGTTCCAGATACTCAGGAGGCTGAGGTGGGAGAATAGCGTGAGCCAGGGAGTTTGAGGTCATAGGGAGCTATGATCACACCACTGCACTCCAGCCTTGGGGATAGCAGGACCTTGTCTCTTAAAACAATTAAATACACAATTTAATTCATAAGTTCCAAGTAGTGAGAGATAAACTGTGTCACCACATAATGATATGAGAATTTACTCATGTATAATCCCTTTAGACCCTTTGCAATACTTCAGATAGCTCTCATTGTCATGTTTCAGACACTGCGGGTCTGGAGACGCTAACCTACATAACACAGATGTCAGAAATACCCACTCCAAACACAGGTAGTGATAAATGGTCCTTTTAATCTTCTTTTACTCACATTGTTCTTCTTTTAACAACATGTCTGGCTTTACCTGATTTTGTATTCTGCACAACTCTGCAAACTGACCATCTGCGTAATAGATCAGAATTGGAAAGGGTTTTGTCTACCTGCATCCATCTAGTAGAATCCCCAGCGAATATTTACATCAGTTAACTTTTCTTCTACAAATTGTGTTGGGAGTTAGTGAACACAAGCAAAAAATTAATCAAAAGAAGTGAGCGTAGTCAGATTTTTTCACTTTTTTTTTTCTAGCTCTCAAAACATTAACAAGAAAAAATTTCAGGATAAATTTTATTATGAATAAGAGAAACGATCCACAATTCCTCACTGTTTTCTGGGAATGGTGGATTACAGAGAATACATTTAATTACGGCTGCCTGTGTCATCAGGATATAATAGAAAGGTAAAGAATATTAGTGTAACAGATTGAAGAACAGTTTGAGTTTGTTTTACTGAATTGACCAATAATTTTGGTGTTTGTGGCATGTTGTCTGTGAGAGTTAATATTCTGAAAATAGTTTCATTAAATCTAAGTCATCTTGGATATAAAAACGTGAGAAATTTTGTTAGTAGGACTCCATCTAAGAGTAAAGAGATAGATTTCCTAGTTCATGAAACCATAATGGAAATAAAACAAGCATAAGATACCCTTAGTTTGATATCCAAAGCTGAGTGAAAGATCCATTCATTAATGTGCTAGACATACATTCACTGAGTCATACAAATATGAGCACCTACGAAGCTTAGTGTGGAGTAGGAACACGTTTCCCCTCGTCCACGACCTGTACACAGTCGGTCTTGTCAGCTTGAGGGTTCTTGGCGTTGGTGGAACATAAAAAGCAGCATCAGGAATGCACGATGCAGCTGGGTGGGAGATAACACAATATTACAAGATAGAAATAAATACAATCATTCATTAGCAATGTTCTTTAGTCTAGCTTAGAGACCATCTAAGTTAAGAGACAGTCTTATTAAGAGCCCCCTAATATTTCTGTATTGCAGTGTGAGTTCTTTTTCGCCCTCTTTTGCAGAGAGAAGTGACGACGGGATTGATAGTTGCTAACGTTTATTGAGCCCTTGGTGTTTTAAACCCTTTGTTTCGTTTAATTCCTGCAACAACCACATATGGGGTGGTAGATGAGGGAATGGTATAGATGAGGCAACTGAGGCACAGAGAGGCTAATATCTTGCTAAACATCACACAGCAAGCAGGTAAAATTCATAAAAGTCTATTTTCTCTTTCTCTCTTTATCCCCCCAACACTAAATGCCAAGGATTTGTATATTTTAATAATTTTTTAATTGTAAATATAGGAGTTGTAGAAAATGCTATTAAGTATAAAGAAGAAAATCAAAATAATACCATCTATTACTTTTGATGTTTGGCATTATAAATGATTTATGTGGTGTGTGTGTGTGTGTGTGTGTGTATGTGTGTGTATGCAAGAGAGAAAGTAAGAGAGATTATAGAATGCAAAGTTTTTTTCCAGAAAGTTAGAACCACTTGTGTACTCATCAGTGAGCATACGTGAATGCCTGTTCCTTCTAGATTTATAAGATATTTTTCTTATTAAAGGAATTATTATATTTTCATTTGTATATTTTGTGACTGTATCCCCCAGTTCATCAACTGTATTTCAAATGGATTTTGCTTTAGTGAGTTTTTCTTCCATAACCAAGTTTTAAGCTGTTTTGTCATATTTTTTCTCTTATAGCTTCTATTTTGGTTTTCTGTTTCAGATATATCTTTTCCATCCCAAGATTATATAAATAAAAGACCTAAATGTAAGACATGAAGCCATAAAACCTCTTTTTAAAACGATTGATAGAAGATTTGGGGCAAGTTTGTGGGTAATTTCTTTAAATAGAATAAATGCTTATCTGATTATTTTATCTTTTATACCTTTTACTCATAGTGAATCAGGTTGTGAAGACCATTTCTGAAATAGTTTGTCCATTCCTTATCAATTTCAAATACTATCATATACAAAATTCTTAGCAATACTTAAATTTATTTATGTACTTTCTATTCCTCTTTTGACAAATCTATTATTGCAAAAATAATGCATTATCAATGTTTATAATATTTTTAATATCTGAAAATTAAGGCCTTTTATTTATTTATTTAGAAATATTAAGGAGTATAAATGTTTTTGTTACACAGCTATTTTGTGTAATGCTTAACTGAAGGCTTTTGGTGTACCCGTTACCAGAATAGCGTTCATTGTACCATTAGGTAAGTTTTTATCTCTCATCCCCTCCCACATTTTCCCCCTTTTTGTTTCAAATGTACTTTATATCTCTTTGTGCTCATATGTACCCATCATTTAGCTTCGAATTGTTAATGAGAACATGTGGTGCTTGTTTTTCCATTCCTGAGGTACTTCACTTAGGATAATGGTCTCCAGTTCCATCCAAGTTGTTGCAAAAGACATTATTTCATTCCTTTTTATGGCTGAGTAGTATTCCAGGGGAGATATACATCTCTCTCTCTCTCTCTATTATATATATATATATATATATATATATATATATATATATATATATCCCATTTTCTTTATCTACTCATTGATTGATGGGCACTTAGGTTGATTCCACAGTTTTGCAATTGTGAATTGTGCTACAATAAACATTTGTGTGCAGGTGTCTTTTTGATAAAATGACTTCTTTTCCTTTGGGTAGATATACAGCAGTGACATTACTGAATTGAATGGTAGGTCTACATTTATTTCTTTGAGGAATCTCTACAGTGTTTTCCATAGAGGTTGCACTAATTTGCAGTCCCACCAAGAATATATAAACATTCCTTTTTCTGCATCCATGCCAGAACCTATTGTTTTTTAACTTTTTAATGGTGGCCATTCTGACAAGAGTAAGGCGGTATCTCATTGTAGTTTTAAGTTGCGTTTTCCTGATGATTAGTAATGTTGAGAAGTTTTTCACATGCTTGTGGGTCATTTGTCTGTCTTTTGTAGAAAATGTTCTGTTCATATCTTTTGTACATTTTGATGGAGTTGTTTATTTTTTTTTTTTCTTGCTGATTTGATTGAGTTCTTTGTAGTTCTGGATATTAGTTCTTTGTTCTATGTATAGTTTGCAAATGTTTTCTCCCATTCTGTAGATTGTCTGTTCATTCTGTTAATTATTTCCTTCGCTGTGAAGAACATTTTAAATTTAATTAAGTCTCATTTATTTATTTTTATAGTTACTGAATTTGCCTTTGGTGTCTTAGTCATAAGCTCTTTGCTAGGGCTAATGTCTAGAAGAGTTTTTCCTATGTTTTCTTCTGGAATTTTTATGGTTTCATGCCTTACATTTAAGTGTTTTCTCCATCTCAAATTAATTTTTGTGTATGGTGAGAGGTAGAGGATCCTGTTTCATTCTTCTGCATGTGAGTATCCAGTTTTTCAGCACCATTTATTGAATAGGGTTTCCTTTTGTCAGTGTATATTATTGTCTGCTTTGTCAAAGGTCAGTTGGTCATAGCTATTTGGTTTTATTTTTGGGTTCTCTATTCTGTTCTGTTGGTGTGTGTCTCTACTTCTATACCAGTATCATGCTGTTTTTCTTATGATAGCCTTGTATAATTTGAAGTCAGGTAATGCGATGCCTCAAGTCATTTCTAATTATTTATCAGTTTCAAACTTTTTTGGCTGGTATCATTTGTCTAGTCTTTCATGCAACAAAAAGGACAGTGTGGGTATGAAGCATAGCTGATAGGTGTTAACTGCTATGAATCTGTTAACGAGCTCTAAGTGCTGATTGTATCTGCAAAAGAAAAATTATACTTTTATAGTATTGGAGAATTACAATATTTACATTGACATTTACTGCAGATGAAGACCCTTCATAGTTTGATGCTGGTTTTCCATTGGTCCAGTGCACCCAAAGTCCAGCAAACTAAATTTAATTAATGAATCTACCTTATATATGATAATCTGAGAATTTCTCTGACAATTTTATAAAACTTTCCAGTCACCTTTTCCATTATCTTTTTTAATTCTCACGAGACTCCATGAATTAATCGAGAAATTAAAGCACTGTGCAGGTATGTGTTGACAAATCAAAATGAAATGCTAAGTTCTTTCCACTAGAAAGACAGTGAAGCATTTCCCCTTTTCCAATGCTCATTGGAAAAAAGATAGACACATATGAAAAAGGTAATGCTATTCTTTCTCTTGAGCCAGCAATGCATTATCCTGTGTTCCGTTTTATATTAGGGGCACCAAGCCAATGATTGGGGCAGAAAATATTACAGAGGTCACTCACTTCATCCTGTTGGGATTCTCAGATTTTCCAAGAATCATAGCATTGCTCTTTGTCATATTCCTGGTGGCCTACCTTATGACTCTTACTTGGAACCTGTGCCTCATTGTTTTGATAAGGATGGATTCCCACCTGCATACACCCATGTATTTCTTCCTCAGCAATCTGTCCTTCATAGATGTCTGCTATGTCAGCTCCACAGTCCCCAAGATGCTTTCCAACTTCTTCCAGGAGGAGCAAACTATCACCTTTGCGGGTTGCTTTGTGCAGTACTTTGTCACTTCAACCATGGCACTGAGTGAGTGTTGTCTCATGACAGCCATGGCTTATGACCGGTATGCTGCCATCTGTAACCCCCTGCTGTATCCATCAATCATGTCACCCAGCCTCTGTGTTCGGATGGTGCTGGGATCCTACATGGCCGGACTCACTGGTTCTTCATCCCAAATTGGTGCTTTGCTTCAGCTCCACTTCTGTGGGCCTAATGTCATTAGCCACTTCTTCTGTGACATACCCCAACTGCTAATCCTGTCCTGCAGTGATACTTATTTTGTACAGGTCATGCTTGCTGTACTGACAGTGATCTTTGGGATAGTAAATGTTCTCGTTATCCTGATATCCTATGGCTATATTGTCATCTCTATCATGAAGATCACTTCAACTAAAGGTAGGTCCAAGGCATTCAACACCTGTGCTTCTCATCTGACAGCTGTGTCCCTCTTCTATATGTCAGGTATGTTTGTCTATTTGAGTTCCAGCTCTGGTGCTTCCTCCAGCTTTGACAGATTTGCATCCATCTTCTACACAGTGGTGATTCCCATGTTGAATCCCTTGATTTACAGTCTGAGGAACAAGGAAATCAAAGATGCTTTGAAGAGGCAGCAGAAGAGAGGGTGCTGCTAAGGTCACGGATGCTGAGATTTCTGATCATTTGGCCTGTTAGAATTGCCTTATCCCACAATAGTAAGCTTATAAATAGAATTTAACATAATTCATTCTGCCTTTGGACAAAGAAGGATTGACTTGATGCAGACAATATGCCATTATGGACCAATAGCTAACTCAATGGCATAGAAAAACAGTCATTTTACGTTGTGAAGGTTCATTATTTCTATTACACATTGAGGGGGCTTCTTCATGTATTAACATATTCACAAGTATTTGTGAAACAGCAAGCTGTAGAAACTTTTTGCCTTTTCTTGCCCTTGAGATTGAAGACGGCTGAATGTCAGCATTCTGCCCCTAGAAAAGTCATGCCTGGAAGAGACCCTCAGGAGTCCAGAAACATCATCTGCCAAATATTCTGATGGAGCATAGTAAATACATGGTGATGGTCATTGATTATTCTGCATATTTCTGAACAGACAGGAATGAACGGACACAGGGGATATACCACGGGAAATACAAAAATCTATACATTGGCTTCCTTGTGGAAACACCAATCTGAGAAACCTAAGACTTATTTAAGGCCTCTTTCAGTGCTAATCATCTAAGTTTTTGGTCATATCCTTGCCTCCACCAGCTCTAGTCTAAGGAAGGAGGAGGTTATCTGAATCATGAAAGGGATGATAGAAGAATGTGGTCCCTCCTGTGCCATATACTTGTGAGTCTGATGACTTATTTTTTTGCATGTAGAGTCCAGTGAGGATTTATCATGAGACATGATATTCAAAGTTCATGTCACAGGCAATAGCAATACATGATACTTTAGGGCTCAGACCTTTCTCTCTTTTCTCTATTAAATTCAGAAAATCTACCCTTGTTGGAAATAGCCAATGGGATCACACCATCAACTTATTTTTGATATTTTAAGCATCTGTTCATGTCATGACAGAGACACTGAATATTCAGTGTTGCAGAGACTAAAAACAAGTATGGGAAACTGGTGTACATTCATTTGTATAGCTTTTGTTCTAGAGTTTTATGATTGTATAAGTGACACCGTGGATGCATAGAATAACTGTTAGTTTAATGTTGTTTTATCCAAAAGATTGTCCTTTCTGAGAAACATACAGAAAGTTGTTGGGGAGGAAAGAAAACACCCATCTGGATAACCCAAAAGTTAAATAAATCCTGGAAGTAAATTTAAAGTCAGAAATCATGCTTGACGGGTGAAGCTAGGAGCAGTATACCTAATCACTCATTTTGTGTGAAAGATGGGGTCTCAGGTTTTATATATATATACACACACACACAAAAATATATATATATTATACAATATATATTATATATATAAAATATATATGTATATATATATATACACACAGAGGTATGTACAATATAAACAGATACATACACTCATATAAGTATACATATGTACAATATGGACACATGGATCCCTGGGAAGTGTCGAATGGCCTGAGTGGCTGGTCATGGATCTGGAAGGAGAAACACTGGGAGGTTGGGGACAAGGAAGGCTGGGGTAGAGCATGTAGATGAACACATGTAAGCAGATATGAGTGGAAAATCTTTGCACCATATATTAACACCCATAGAGTAATTCACTGCAACAGAGAAACTGAACATCCAAGTATACAGACAAACTTGGTCAGTTGACTTCAGCCAGCCTGGATCACTGGCCACATGATGGACACATGATAGTAATGACCATGGCAGGAGAGAGGGAGGCTACTCAGGGGCCCAGTGTCACAAGTTTTTCACTTACCAAGGCTGATTTGTTACTATTGCTTCCAAATGTCATGTATAGAAAGAATCAAAACTGTAAAAAAAAAAAAGGCAAAAATTCTATTCTCCCCAATTACTGTATGGATTGTGTGAAAAACCAATTACAATCCCAACATACTTGTTTGCAGAAACTAAACAGTTGGTTGTGGAATTAATATAAGAAAGTGCAAAGTATCCAAGATATTTTTGCCCTAAAAGATAGCAGTATATTAAAAAGCCATATTAGTGACATCAGCAAGATGGGCAGGAGGAGATCCCAGACCTTATAGCCCACAGAAAACAACACTCAGACAGCTATCTGTGAATGAAAACAGCTCTGAGAGGGCTCTAGAGTTCAGTTAAGAAGCTGCAGCAACACAATGGAGAAAAATAAAAGAGTGAGTCACAGTTCTCCAGAAAGACAAAAGCAACAGGATATCAGAGAAGTCCCGGAACTCCCTAAAATTGTTTGTAAAATATTCTGCCTATGTATATATATATATATTTTTTTTTTTGTAGGGATAAGGTTTATATCATTTGGATTGACAAGAATGTCCATGAGGTAACCACTGAAAGGTCTAGGCTGTAATCTTGTAGACACTTTCATGCATTTCTACATGTTATCTACACACAGAGTCGGTCCTTTTGTTTTGACATTTGTGTGTATGTATTCTTTTTTATTTTAACTAAAAGTAGGACCAGACTTTCTCTAAATATGCTATTCTGCAACATGGTGTTTTTTCACTCGAGATGACTTTCTATGTCAGCACATACAGAAAACATTGCTATTGTTCCACAGTGTCCTTGCTTAATATTAGGTGCAACATTTGGGCCATAATTATTTAATCACCACAAACACAGAGTGAGTGTGCACAGATCAAAGGAAGAATTCTTTGTATTGGTGAAGGGGATTGTGTCATGGCAACTTAGGAGAAGCAGAATATGTGAAGTTGGTGAATTGAGAAGAGATTTGATAGGTCACCAACATCTTATTGGAAACAAAAACACAAAGAAGGATGGGGAAAGTGCAAAATGTTCATATTTGTTACCACTAAGGGCAGAAGCACAATTTGAGTAAAAGGAGTTATGGGTGTAACTAAGGCTGCCTGCACATATGTCCCAGCCTCAGCACTCCTCTCCATGCCAGAGACATTAATAAAATGGAAAGCAGCACGCACACATACACACAAAATAGATAACATTAATCATAAGCCAATGCATGGCCATGTGTAGTCTAGGCAAGGCCACCTTGGGGAAAATTCCAGGGATGAATTGAGAAACACTGTACCAGATGCAACAGGCAGAGGCATGAAGTTATAAAGGAAAGAACTGAGTAATGTATTAAAGAGCCATGCTACATCAAAGCATTGGAGAGTGTCTTTGCATCCTGATCACCTACTTTATCCCAGTGACAATGGCCAAGACAGTTGAGAAATCACCTGGCTGCAGTGCTAATCATCCTTATGGAGATCTGGAAGGATGCACTGACCCCTGCCCTGTGTATAAGACGATCCATGCCTTTCCACCCTCCCCTATTCTGCAGTTTCTCCTTGGACTCTGCCAGCAGGCAGGACCTCAAGCCAGCTAAGCTCCCCAAGGACTGTGATGCAAACCGGGAAGTCCTATGCCCTGGATCATGGCCTGACCTGGAGCATGGCCCTCCCATGGGAGCTGCCATGCCCTTCGAGCTCACTGCAGCTAGGACCCACTCTGTTAGGCCCCTGAAAGCACGCACTCCTCAGTAGACTAGTTCACAAATATCCCTTCTGTGCCCCCAGGCTATGAGGTAGAGACCTGGATGTGTGTGAGAGCATGGTGAGACCAGAGAAATATTTACATCAGAAATAGAACAAGATAGTTGCAAATTGTAAGAGGAACATATTCAGCCCTAGTGCCCACTGGCAGGCTGCTGCAGCCGGGGGCTGTGCCCCCCAGTGGTCCACAGGGATGCATTCATGAGGCCGGCTGTGAGCACCAGCCCCGTGTGGGAGTGCAAGTTCATGCCCCTCTTTGCCCAAGCCAGAAAGCTTGAATTCCGCAGTAGGTTCCAAAGGGAACTCATAGAGAACTGACAAAGATTTAGTAAGTAGCTTATCAATTTGCAGGCCCTGCAGCCTGATGTTGTCAGGATACTCAGAGGGAACCGTGTCTTTCAAGGGCAAAGAAATCAAGCTTGATAGGCTGATAAGCACAATGGAATACCCAGTTTTTGTTTTAGAATTTTTTGTTTTGTTGAAAATTGTAGTGCATGTTCCTGTTGGTAGATGACCATGGGAAGCCAAAACAAAACCACAGCTTCCTTCACAAGCGTGCCATCTCTACCCAGAGGGTCTCAATGTTTAAGGGCATCCAGCCAAGAGTCTGCAGCTTCTGTTTCCATGACAGGAGCAGCCCTGCCAGGGGACCCAACAGGTTGGTGCCTCTGGCGAATTTGCACCACCCTGTGTAAGGGTGAACATTTCCAAGAGTTGCCTCTGTGACTCATTTTTCACACTCACAGTTGTCTTCAGCACTCCTCTGTCTTGTAATTGGTACTTTGTTCCTTTCTATATTTTACCACCTGCAGCCTGGCTCTCTTTTTAGTTGTCATAGACCCGACAGTCCATCCTGACCAAAGGGAGGAAAAGGTGAAGACTGATTTCCTTTGCTCCTGTACCTACTCCCTTAAATACACGTGCCCTTTTATGTTACATTTCTACTTCTAGGAACTAATCCTAGAGAAACAGGCAACTGCACAAAGACTTACATACAGGATTTCAACACAGTATTGTTTATAGTAGTGAAAATGTGGAAACTACATGACTGTCAGTGACTCCCCCTTCCATTCCTCCCTTTGAGCAGAGACAGGGCATGAGCCCAACCCTCACCCGAGGTGGTAAGAGCTCTTTGCATGCTCTGTGTCGCTGGGTCATCTTATACATGGGGCAGGGGTCAGTCAATCCTTCCAGACTCCAATATGGATGGTTAGAGCTGAAGCCATGTGATCTCCCAGTTGTCTTGACCATTGTCACTGGAATAAAGTAGGCAATCAGGATGCACAGATACTCTTGAATGCTTTGACTCAGCATGGCTCTTTAATACATTGCTCAGTTCTTTCCTTTATGACTTCATGCCTTTGCTGCCTGTGGTACAGTTTCTCTCAAATTCATGCCTGGACCTTTCCCCAAGGTGGCCTTACCTAGACTACATTTGGCCCTGCCTTGGCTTATGATTAATTTTATATGCTTTGTGTGTGTCTGTGTGTATGTTGCTCTCTATTTTATTATAATGTCTGGCATGGAGTGGAGTGTTGTAGGCTTGGGCATATTTCTGGGCAGTATTAGTTATGTCAATAACTCCTTTTGTTCAAACAGTACTTTTGGCTTTAGTAGTAATGAATATGAACATTCTGTAGTTTCCTCGTTCTTATTTTTTCTTTGTTTTCATAAGGTCCTGGTGACCTATAAATGTTTCTTGGAATTCACCAACTTCACCTATTCTGTTTTTCTTAACTTTCCATGACACAATCCCCTTCTCCAATATAATGAATTTCCTTCAATCTGTGCCCACTCACACTATGTTTTTGATAACTCATTAAATTGATTATGACCCACTGTTGTATGTAATATTGAGTAGTGGGTAATATTGAATTGGATCTTGCTGATGTCACTAATATATGGCTTCTTAAATCTGTTATGCGAAAGTGGTACTGGCATAAAAACAAATACATTGACTAATGGAGCAGTATGAACTGTTCAGAAAGCTTCAGAAAGTCCAGAAATAAACTCAATGCATTTTTATGATCAATTGATCCTTGTGAAAAGTCCCAAGTACACAAAATGAATAAAGAATAGTGTCTATAATAAATGGTCGTTGGAATACTGGAAATACACAAACAGAAGAATGAAATTGGACCTGTATCTCACATCTTATACAAAAGTCATCTCAAGATGGATGAAAGATTTAAACATAAGACAAAAAACTGTAAATCTTCTAGGAAAAAAAATATGGAAAATGTTCCAAGACTTTGGTCTGGGCAAAGATTTTTTGGAGATTATCCCAAAAGTACAGGCAACAAAAGATAGACAGATGGATTGCATTAACAAGCTTCTACACAGCAATAAATAAATAAATAAATGAGAATGAAAAGATGATCTGAAATAAAAATAAAAAATAAAATCCACTTTCTATTATATAAAAAAAGAAAAGACAACCTATCAATTGGGAGAATATATTCACAAAAAGTATACCTGATAAGGGGCTAATATCTAAAGTACATAAGGGACTCAAACAATTCAGTGTCAAGAAAACAAATAAACAAATCAAAAAACGAGCAAAGGACCTACATAATCACTTCTCAAAAGAAGACATAAAATGGACAACAGATATATTTTAAAATGCCCGTCATCACTAATTATCAGGAAAATACAAATTTAAGACATGAGATGTCACTTCATACTTGTGACATATCACCTCACACCTATTAGAATGGCTATCATCAAAAAAACAAATGATAACACATTGTGGCGAAGGATGTTGAACAAAAGGAATCCTTGTGCACTGTTGGTATAAATGTAAATTAATAAATATGGCCAATTTGAAATACAGTATGGAAGATCCTCAGAAAAGTAAAGACAGAATTACCATGTAATCTATCAATCCCCCTCTGGATATATATCCAGTATGTTGAAGAGATATCTACATTCCCATGTTCGTTGCAGCATTAATCATAGTAGTCAAGATATGAAAGCAACCTCGGTGTTCATCATCAGATCAATGGATAAAGAATGTGTGGTATGTAGACAAAATGGAATACTATTCATCATTACAAAAGAAGAGCAGTCCTGTAATTTATGACAACAGGATGAACCTGGAAGACATTATGCTAAATGAAATAAGTTAGGCATAGAAGGACAAATACCACATGATCTCACTCATATGCACAATCTACAAAAGTTGAACTCTTAGAAGTAGAGAGTAGAATGAGAGTTATCAGAGGCAGGGGGAGGAAACTGCATGGGGAAAGGAAATAATCTGATCAAATGGTACAAAGTTTCAGTTAGGAGTAAGCTGTAGAGATCTATTGCACAGAAGGATGACTATAATAAATAAAAATACGTTATATATTTCAAAATTACTAAAAGAGGAGATTTTAAATGATTTCATCACAGAAAAATATAAGTGTGTATAATAATGGATTTGTTAATTAGCCTGGTTTATTTAGTTTTATTTATTTAGTTTTTGTTCTGTGACTAAACTTTTCTGTGGTCAGAAATACTATCTTATGGTCTATGGTTATAGTCAACAGTGATGCTTAGTGATGCCTGGATTCTTTTTTCTTTTTTTTTAATTTTTTGTCATTTTATTTCTTGATCTCATAATATTGAGCACATGCCTTGGTCGTATTCTTGCATATGGGCTCTATTCTCTGCATTACTTAAGTTTCTCTTCCATCTTCCCCTACTTTGTGCTCTCATTCCCACCTCCCATTTCTTACTTTTTAGAATTTCATTTATTCATTTGTTTAAATTAACAAGTAAAAGTCACATCTATTTATGCCGTACAACATGATGTTTTGACATATGCTGTCGACCTAAAATGGACAACAGGGAGACCAACTCTCCAAATGACACCACCCCTCAGCCTCTGGTAACCGCCATTTTACTGTCTGTTTATGTGAGTTCAACTTTTCTCCTTCGAGAGCTCTGTCCAGTCATTCAGGCCATTCAATACTGGCCTGTGTCCTGATGCCTAAACAAACATGCTACCCTTGGGCTTGGGCTGCTTCTTTCACAAAGCGTGGATGACCAGGTTCCCTGCTCTAAGCTCCACCTTTTGAGCACAATTTCTGACTTTCAAATCTTCTTCCAGGATTGATTTAGTTTATTGTGCTAGCCAGGTAGGTGTTTCCCTTGCTCCCAGCAACTTATGGTTTACTTCTGAATCTATGCTATATCAGAGAGGACAATCTTCCTGGATAAAAGAAAGCCAATTTTAAAATTCATTGTTAAAAAAAAAAATTCATTGTTAGCTTTTAATAATTTTCAATGTTATTTTCTCATAACATTGGCGTGAATTGTCCTTAAGACCAACAAAGAGATTTATCCCAATATCTTATTTACAAAAAGCTATTCGATAAATTGAATTTTTACCTTCTGGACATCGATTGGTCCCTTTTTGTTTTCTAGTTTTTGAGTCAAAACTATCTTCAGAATAATGATAGGAATAAACTTGATTTTCCAGAAAATCATGAAAATTATCATTAATTTTTCTCATTTTCCAGAAAATGATTTTTAATATAATTTTCAAGAAAATTATCATCAATTTCTAGAAGTTATCATGATTTTCCAGAAAATTATCATTCAATTTCTTCCATTTTTATCTGATGATTTTACTGTTGTGGATACATTCTCTTAAAATTTAAAATCTCTTCTATACTTACTCTTTTCTCTAAATTTGGATGTTGTCTATTTTCTTGTAAAATATTCTATAAGCCTGCTTTTCTAAAAATTTTTTTTTCATTTTATTTTTATTAAGCAGTATATAACACACTTCATGCAACATAATACACTGTATGACCTATCAGGGGTAAATGACCATTACTGAGTTATTTTTTCATCAATCAGGAAAGTGCTGCTTTAATCAATGTTCTCCAAACCCTTTGACACATAGTAGTAATTAACTCCAGAGATGTACCTCTTTCCATCAAATCCCAATGACATAAATAATGGGCAACCTTTTTTTCCTTGCCACCGTTAATGAACTTGTGGATGCACGCAGTGGCCACTCCGGGGAGGAACAAGCACGCACCCATGATGGCAAGTCCAGGCACAATCTTAAACCACATCTCAGCACGGTTACCTAGGCCAAAATTCCACTTCTAGGCCCCTTAAATGTGACTGGGCTTCGGCTCCCTTAAAGCCTGCCTCTTTTATGTATTTTCTTGATGATCTATCAAATTTTGTTCTTCTTCCCAATGTATCTCTACTTATTATTTTTTCCTCCTGTTTTCCTTACGGTTTGAATTTACATTCCTCTTTCAATTTCTTCAATTCAGAACCTTGTTACTTTGATTACTTCTTATTTTAGCATTGGCTGCATCTCACAAATATTGCTACATTTTGCTCATACTTTCCTTGTATATTGATAGGAAATTTGGCACCTTATATATTAAGGGGCATTTAAGAGGGGAGACTTTGATATCTGCAATGCTGAGCTTGAATCTCTACCTCTCAACTTACTAGCTGTCTTTCTTAATTCCTCTGGCCTAAGTTTGTTCATCTGTGAAGTTGGCATAAAAACAAAACTTAGCTCAATGTAAGCCATTTAAATTCTTTGAACATAGCAAGCACTCAATAAGTAATAATACATGACTCATATATAGTGTTTATCATGTGCCGGAGTCACTATTCTGAGTTTTTGACAAATACCAAGTCATTTAGTCATCCTAAACAGATATGTGGTACCCCCATTTTATAGATGATAAAACTGAAGCACAGAAAGATTACATGGCTAACCCAACATCACACAACTAGGGAGTGGCAGAGCCTGTATTTGAAACCAGGCAGTTTGGTTCAGGAGAAAATTTTTAACTTTTAGTAAGTATGCTAATTAACTATTGCTGCATATGAAAACCTAAAACTCAGTGCCAAATGCAGCATTCATTTATTGTCACTCATGCATATCCAGGTCACCTAGAGATCATCTGGGATTGGCTGATCTACACTAGGCTTAAATGGGTGACTCCTCTGAACTTAGCTATGGGGTAAATGGTCTAGGTGGAGGTTGGCTGAGACAGCTATGACCAATGTGTCTCTTATCCTCCTCCTAGATCCAGTAGTCACTCAGTCAACAAAGAGTGAATTTTCTGAACTTAATGGGGGAGAGAAAAGTCTGAGTCCCACAATATCAAATATCGCTATTGGCTGTGACATGGACTTTGAATATCATTTTCCATCATAAATCCCCACTAGACTCTAGATACAAGAAATTCAGTCATCAGACTAATAAGTAAATGGCACTGGAGGAAACAAATCCTTATGTCCATCCCCTCTCAGGATTCAAATCACCTCTCCCGTCCTCGGGCTACTGTTGGTGGAGTCAAGGAAATTACCAAAAACTTAGTAGATGATTTTGTAGTTTGCCTAAGGCACTGAGAGAGGCCTTAGACAAACTTTAGCTGTCTCAGACTGGTATTCCCAGAAGGTACAACTAGGCCAATCTATAGCTTTTTTCTTTCTAATGGTGGATCCCCTCTGTCTGTTTATGCCCACCTGTTCAGAAACACAGAATAACCAATGGTCCCTACCATGTATTTATTACACTGCATCCGAATAGTTGGGAGATGGTGCTTCTGGACTGTTGGGGGCCCCTGCCGGGCATTTCTTCTCTAGGGGCTGAGTCGTAACATTGAGCAGTCTTCAATCTCAAAGCCAACAGAAGCAAAACATTTCTACATCTTGCTGTTTCACAAATACTTGTGGATTTACTAATAAATGATGAGGCCACCCCTGAGGTAGGGTTAAAATAATAAACCCCCAGGCCTTAAAGATACTGTGTTTCTGTGGCATCAAGTCAGCTGTTGGCCCATATTGGCACATTTTCTGCCTTAAATCAAGCCTTCTTTGTCCAAAGGCAGCGGGAAGGAGGCAATTTGAATTTTGTCATATTCCATTCGCATGCTTATTAATGTGGGTTATGGTGATTCTGATAGGTCAAATCTGTTAGAAATCTCAGAGTCTATGACCTTAAGCAGTACCATTTCTTCCACCACCTCTTCAAAGCTTCTTTGATTTCCTTGTTCCTCAGACTGTAAATCAAGGGATTCAACATGGGAATCACCACTGTGTAGAAGACGGATGCAAATCTGTCAAAGCTGGAGGAAGCACCAGAGCTGGAACTTAAATAGACAAATAGACCTGACGTATAGAAGAGGGACACAGCTGTCAGATGAGAAGCACAGGTGTTGAATGCCTTGGACCTGCCTTTAGCTGAAGTGATCTTCATGATGGAGATGGCAATATAGCCATAGGATATCAGGATAACGAGAACATTTACTAACCCAAAGAAAATTGTTAATACAGCAGTCATGGCCTGTACAAAGAAGGTGTCAGTGCAGGACAGGATTAACAATCGGGGCATGTCACAGAAGAAGTGGCTGATGACATTAGGCCCACAGAAGTGGAGCTGAAGCAAAGCACCAATTTGGGCTAAAGAAGCAGTGAGTCCGGCCATGTAGGATCCCAGCACCATCCGAACACAGAGGCTGGGTGACATGATTGATGGATACAGCAGGGGGTTACAGATGGCAGCATACCGGTCATAAGCCATGGCTGTCATGAGATAAGACTCACTCAGTCCCATCGTGGAAAAGACAAAGTATTGCACAATGCAACCCGCAAAGGTGATAGTTTGCTCCTCCTGGAAGAAGTTGGAGAGCATCTTGGGGACTGTGGAGCTGACATAGCAGGCATCCATGAAGGACAGATTGCTGAGGAAGAAATACATGGGTGTATGCAGGTGGGAATCCATCCTTATTAAAACAATGAGGCACAGGTTCCAAGTCAGAGAATTAAGGTAGAACACCAGGAATATGACAAAGAGCAATGCTATGATTCTAGGGAAATCTGAGAATCCCAGCAGGATGAAGTGGGTGACCTCTGTAATATTTCCTGCCCCAATCATTGGCTCAGTGCTCCTAAAATCAGAAAGGAGACAAGATAATGCATCGCTGACTCAGGAGAAATAATAGCATTATCATTTTCATATGTGTCCATCTGTCCTTCAATGAGCACTGGAAAAGGAGAAAGGCTTCACTGTCCTCCTAGTGGAAAGACCTCAGCTTTTCTTCTTGAATTGTTAACATACACCTGCTCAGTGGTTTAGGTTCTCAATTAATTTACAGAGCCTCATGGCAATTAAGAAAGATATTTAAAAAGTTGACTGGCAACTTTTTAAAAAAGTACCACAGAAATGCTGAGATCATTACATCTGAGGTACAGATTATTGTTAAAATAAAAAGTTTTTAAAAGACCTTCTATAATTCATTATATAACTGCTGGTATATAATCATGAAAGCATACATGACGTCTTTCCAAAATAAACTTGACATAATCCTTCTGTTTTGGATTGTTGTCTAAGTAGATTTAAAAAATTTCTTCTTTTACACTTAAGAAAAAATTATTTATCCAGTTTATAATAATTTCTCAAACTTATTAACAGATGTATTTAATACAACTACTCCAAACTGGCCTGGAAAATAATATCATAAATTTTGAAAATAGTTTGGTGGGGCAGAGCATGTATGCCCAAAAAAGTTATGGAATAAGTCTTCTTAGGAAAGTCTTTGTGTAAAGCATTCCCAAAAGAGGCCGATACAGCTCACTCTTGGCCCAAACTATCATTTCAATTTGAGAGTATTTTTTTTCTTGGAAAACAGCATAGTAATGTGGTTAGGGGTTCAGACTTAGGAGTTTTAATTCTGATACCCTTTTGCTCTATTAATTTGTACCAGTGGCATAAACACATTAAGCTTGATTTAATCATAGTAAAGTGAGGAGAATAAAAGACCCTAAACTATAAGGTTTCTGGGAGGATTGTAAGAGGAAATTCATGTAGATGCTGAGCACATAATTAGGCACGTAGTGATTATTCAATAGATGTTGGCTATTATTATGATCAATTACTTACAAATAGCCATGAACAACAGCTATACCTGTGGGCAGGAATGTGAAGGGTGCCAGATATTTGTGGGTTAATCTGAGGAAATTTCTGATAAATCATCAGCCCTATAGACAGTCAGGCATCATTGCCTCTCAGCAGGTATAGTTTTACACCTAGGGTCCATGCAGGTCAAACCACCTAGGCCCATGAAGATATAAGCTACATAAATTATTTTTTATTGAGTTTGATTGACTTTGGGTACGTTGGGCCAAAGGAAAACCAGCATCAATCTATAATGGGTCTTGATCTAGAAAAAAGGTCAAAATAAATATTCCAATTCTCCAATACTGCAGAGGCATAATTCTTCTTCTTCTTCTTCTTTTTTTGTAGATGCAATAAGCAAGTTGGACCTCACTAACAGATTCATAATAGATAACACCTGTCAGCTCTGCTCCATAATCATACTGTCCTCCTTGAGGTGGAAGAATAAACCAATAACAATAGCCAAGAAAATATTTAAAAAGATGAATAATTAGAACAGACTTGAACTTTGAAATATTAAAAAGTATTATAAACACTGATAATTCATTATTCTTGTACTAATAGACATGTATCAAAATAACAAATCAAAATTTTATAAATAAATACAGGTATTGGTAAGAATTCCATATATGATAAAGGTAGTACATTAAGTTGATAGGGAAAGAACAAACTCTTGCATTAATGGTCTGTGAGACTTGAGTTACTATGGATAAAAAAGTATTTGAGCATTTATATAATCTTAGAATGAAAAAGATATTTCTGAACATAACACCAAAACAGAGGCTGTGAGAGAAAAATAGGAGAAAACAATTTAAAACTTGGTTATGGAAGAAACACCCACTTATATAAGACACATTTGAAATACAATAGAAAAACTGGGGGAAAATAGTGGCAAAACATAAAAAAATATGATTATTGTTTTAAAATAAAATATATCTTATAAACCAATAAGGACTGGGCATACACATACACTACTGAATACACAAAATGGTTACTTTTCCGGAGGAAAAGAATTTGCTATATATAACTTCTCTTGTGCTCCTGGGCTCCCCACCCCCATACACACACACACACGACACATGTGAACCATTTAAAATACCAAATGTTAAAAGTAACAGGTGGTATAATTTTAATTTTATTTTTTATACTTATCTGTATCTTCTTAATTTTCTATAACTCCTGTATTTATTTTAAAAAGTCATTAGGTAATTAAATCCTTAATAGCATTATAGCATGGGAGGTGGGCGGAGGAGGAAAGAGTGAGCAAGCGAAAGAGAGTGCAAGGAGGGAGCGGGAGAGCGAGAAAGAAGTAGAATCAGAGAAAGAAAACAGACTATCTTGAATTTTACTTGCCGGCTCTGTGATGTTCAGCAAGTTATTAAACTCTTTGTGCCTCAGTTGCCTCATCTGTAAGTGAAACTTATAACAATTACCACCTCACAGATTGCTGTAGGGATTGAATGGCATAAAGGGCTTAACAATAGAAAAGGCTCAATAAATGTCAGCTATGTTATCATCCCCACCATGGCTTTCCTCTGCAAAAGGGAATAAAGCAACAACTAATACTGACGTATCAAGGAGCTCTTGTGAAATTTATTTCCTAAATTAGATGATCTCTAAGCTAGAGTCAAGAGCATTGTTCATAAACGATTGTATTTATTTCTCTCTTGTATTATTGTGTTTTCTCCCACCCACATCAGGAACGTGCATTGGGACTGTGCATTCCTGATGCTGCTTTTTATGTTCCACTGTCACCAAGCACCCTCACGCTGACAGCACTGACTTCGTACGGGACGTGAACTGTTGGAGACGTTCTCCTACATAATGCTAAGTATCGCATATGCTGATAGTTGCATAACTCAACAAATTTGTGTTTAATACTTTAATAAATGGTTCTTTCACTCAGCTTTGGATGTCAAACTAAGAATATCTTATGTTTGTTTTATTCCACTATGGTTTTAAAAACTTGGACATCTGTCTGTTTACTCTCTGAGTGCTGCCAACGGAATTTCTCAGACATTTTATCCGAAGTGAGTTACATTTAATGAAAATATTTTGAAAATATAAAAATCTCACAGATCCTATCCCCCAAACACCAATATAAATGATCAATTCAGTGAAAATAAGTCAAATTGTTGATCAATCAGTTGTACTAAAATTCTTTACTTCTTTTATTACATTCTGGTGGCATAGGCAGTCATAATTAAATGCATTCTATGCAGTTCTCCACCAAACCCCAGAAAAGTGTGGGGAATTTTGGATTGTTGTTCTTATTCATAATAAAATTTATCCTGAAAATTTATCTTGTTAAGATTCAGTAAGCTAGAGGAAAAGAGAAAAAAGTTGGGATATGTTCACTTTTTGATTGCTTTTTTGCTCACCATTTCCTAAGACAATTTGAAGAAGAAAGATGTTTGGTGTACATGTTGGTTGGGGATTTTACTAGACGAATGTAGGCGATCAAAACCCTTTCCAATTCTGATTTAACACGGACGTGGTCAGTTTGCAAAGTTGTGCAGAGTTAAAAAATTAGGTAAAGCCAGGAATATTGCTAAATAAAGAACAATATAAGTAAAAGAAGATTAAAAGAAATATTTAGCCAACACTGCCTGTGCTTGGAGTGGGCATCTCTGATACCTGTGTTGCTCAGGCTGGTGCCCCAGATGCCAGGATCTCCACAGATGACACTGGACAGCTATTCGAAGTACTTCAAAAGCCTAATAGAATTATACATGAGTACCTTCTCATATCATTCAAGCTTAGTTTGTCTCTGCTATCCAAAAGTCACGAATCAAAGCTACGCATTTAAATGGAATCAAATTAAATTATTAGAATTTCAAAAACAGAATCCCGAAGGGCACAAATTAAATCAAAACGTCCTTAGGGTGCAGAAATTTGTGAAACACATGCAAGCAGGTTTTGATTTTAGGAAATTCCTCTGAAACTCAGTAAATTATTATTTTTGATTCAGCTCTAAATTATTGACTTTTATAATCTTTCAGGCTTTATAGGCATTGTCTCCTTTCACAATAGATTAGTCTATTATATCCATTTTACAGGTGAAAAATAGAGAAGGTTAACAGAGTTCAAGGTCACATCCTTTATAATTCAATACCCATCCCTCACTCCAGAGTAATACCTGAAATTTTATGTTTGTGGTTATTCTTTTTATGGAAGGTCTGAGAATTTGAGTAAGGAAAAAGAGAATCTGCTGAAGCACTTTAAGTGTAGAGTGTGGAAACGAGGGAGAGGGAAGAGTTGAAGAATGGGAGAGACTGAGAGCTATAAACCTGTTCCATGTGGGTTCCATTGGAAGAGTCACATAGATATTGGGATAGTACAAAATGCAGCGTTCTACGTCTTGTCCTGTGACCTTGACCTGGATACTCCCAGAAGACAGAGTTCTTGCCAAAGGATTGAAATTAGTTATTTCTTTTCCAAAGGAATTTTCCAGGTGGGCATACTGCACTCCAAGATGGGTGTGTTTGGCCACAGAACTGGCTGTCCACTCATAGCAAGATAGGTGGCCTCTTAAATATGCCACAGAGAGCAGAGATGAAAGGAGAAAAGCCAATTAGAGGGAGAAAACATGCCAAGTTCTTGCTCTCTGGTGTCGTGGTTGTCATGGAGTCTTTGTCCCTGCTGATATCAGACTCTACTTGCCATGTGGATCAATTCCCTACTTCCCTGTGGTCCTATCATGATGTCAAGATTGCAACTTTTTACTGTCCTGGAATCTGAGCTGGGAGGAACTTGGGATCTTCTAGTCCAAAACTCTCAATTCCTAGGTGAAGAACTTGAGGCCAGAGATGCTAAGGGGTTTGCCCAAGATGACAAGGTAGCTAGTACTATAGCTTGATAACAGTAATTAAACATGTACATGCTCCCTGCTTACAAAGCACTCTCATTTTAGATAGTTACATACATATTTCCTCAAATACTTGACCTCAGTCAATTGGAACAGCAGTCCTGCAAGGCAGATGTGGCATTATTTCCCATACATACATGAGGAAATTGAGGCACTAAGGAATACATACAGATTAATTCATGACCAAGCCACAGCTTCTCATGGTTATGACCACGAGTGTCAATATCAGACATTTTGGGTTGAATTCTGGCTCTGCCACTTGCTAGTTGTGTGACCTTGAACAAATTAACCTCTCCAAGCCTCAGTATTTTCACCTATAAAATGAGGCTAACTAATAGCTAATTTGTTAGAGTACTCTTCGTTGAGAATTAAATTGGATGAAGATTAAAAAGCATTAAGAGTGTGTAGGATACATCATGCCTTCTACTTATTAATAGTAGAAGTAATTTATGTGTTCAGAATTGGAACTCTTTCTAACATAGTATGCAGCATTTCTAATTCTTCATTAAAATCCTTTATTAAAAATTTCTATAGGGTGTCCCAAAAGTCACCAGACATAGGGAAAATAGGAAATTGTAGCTAATTGTACCTTTATTTACAAAATATTCGTTACAACGTTTTACAATTTTTTTCCTTTGTATGGAGACTTTTGGGACACCCTGTACTTAAGGTCATTTCCATAAACATTGTGGGTTCTCTTGGGTTTGTGGCAGAGGAAGAGGGATCTCATTCATCCTGCCAGTTTTTAGGGATATAGAAATGTTTTAGACAGGGTGCCATTCTTTCTTTCTATAATTTTTATCTCAAAATATTAGGTGGTACAGGTGTTCTTGTTTTTTATTCAGGATATTATGGGAGTACAAACATTCTGTTTACATGTAATGCATTTGCCCCACCCAAGCCAGGGCTACAAGCGTGTCCTTCCCCCACACAATACACTTAGTTTCAATTAGTTGTGGGTTTACCTCCCCCACCTCCCACACCTGGCCAGCACCCACTGAGAGCTACTTCCATGTGTTGGTCAGTTAGTACCTTAGTGTTGGTCAGTTAGTACCAATTTAATGGCGACTACATGTGGCACATATTTTTCCATCCTTGTGATACTTCACTTCAAAGGATGGTCTCAATCTCTATCCAGTATAATATAAGAGGTGCTAGATCACAATTGTTTTTTGTAGTTGAGTAGTATTCCATGGTATAAGTATACCACATTTTATTAATCTACTCATGGATTGACAGCCACTTGGGTTGTTTCCACATCTTTGCAATTGTGAATTGTGCTGCTATAAACATTTAAGTGCAGATGTTCATGCTACCCTGAGCGTGTCTGACCCCATCTGCTCTCAGAAGCTAAGCAGGGCTGGGCCTGGCTAGTACTTGTATGGGAGACAAGTGTTCTTGTTAACATGGATGACTTGCATAATGCCGAAATCAGGGCTTTTAGTGTGCCTGTCGCCAGAATAATGTACATTGTACCTCATAGGTAAGTTTTTATTCCTCATCCCCTCCTACTCTCCCCTCTTCTTAGTTTCCAATGTCTTTTATACCACTTTATGACTGTGTGTACCTATTGTTTACCTCCCACTCATTAGTGAAAACATATGGTGTTTTTCCATTCCTAAGTTCACTTAGGATAATGTTCTCCAGTTCCATGCAAGTTGCTGCAAATGACATTTTATTCCTTTTTATGGTTGAGTAGTACTCCATGGAGTATGTATGTGTGTGTGTGTGTGTGTGTATACACATATTGGAAAACACACACACACACACACACATACACACATGCACACACCAATTTTCTTTATCCACTCATGACTTTATGGGCATTTAGGTTGATTCCACATCTTCAAAATTGTGAATTGTGCTACAATAAACATTTTAGTGCAAGTGTCTTTTTGATAGGACTTCTTTTCCTTTGGGTAGATACCCAGTAGTGGGATTGCTGGATCAAATGGCTGGTCTACTTTAATTTCTTTGAGTAATCTCCATACCGTTTTCCATAGAAGACATACTAACTTAAAGTCCCACCAACAGTATATATATGTTCTTATTTCACCACATCAACTCCAACATCTATTGTTTATTGACTTTTTAATAATGGCCATTCTGATAGGGGTAAGGTGGTATTTCATTGTGGTTTTAATTTGCATTTCCTTGATGATCAGTGATGTTGAGCATTTTTCATATGCCTGTTGGCCATTTGTATATCTTCTTTTGAAAAACCTCTGTTCATACCTTTCCCTCACTTTTTAATGGGGTTATTTGTTTTTTCTTGCTGATTTGTTTGAATTCTTTGTAGATTCTTGATATTTGCCCTGTGTTGGATGTATAGTTTGTGAATATTTTCTCCCATTCTGTAGGTTGTCTATTTACTCTGTTATTTCCTTTATTGTGCAGAAACTTTTTAATTTAATTAAGTCCGATTTATTTATCTTTGTTGTTACTGTATTTATCTTTGAGGTCTTAATCATAAATTCTTTGCCTAGGCTGATGTCTAGAAGGGTTTTCCCCATGGTTTCTTCAAGAATTTTTGTAGTTTCAGGCCTTACATTTAGGTCTTTAATTCATCATGAGTTAATTTTTGTATATGGTGAGAGATAGGAATCCTGATTCATTCTTCTCTTCATGTGGCTATTCAGTTTTCCCAGCACCATTTATTAAATAGGACATCCTTTCCTCAGTGTATGTTTTCTCAGCTTTGTCAAAAATCAATTGGTTGTACCTATCTGGTTTTATTTCTGAGTTTTCTTTTATGTTCCATTAGTCTATGTCTCTGCCTTTATGCTAGTAACATGCTGTTTAGGTTACTAAAGACTTGTAGTATAATTTGAAGTCAGGTAATGTGATGCTTCCACATTTGTTCTTTTTGCTTGAGATTGCTTTGATTATTCTGGCTCTTTTTTGGTTCCATATGAAGTTTAGGATTATTTCTCTTAGATCTGTGAAAAATGACACTGGTATTTTGATGGGAATTACATTGAATCTGTAAATCACTTTTGACAGTATGGACATTTTAACAATGTTGATTCTTCCAATCCATGAGCATGGGATATTTCTGCATTTGTTTATGTCATCTATGATTTCTTTCATCATTATTTTGTAGTTCTCTTTGTACAGATCGTTCACCACCTTGGTTAAGTATATTCATAGGTATTTTATTTCCTTGGCAGCTATTGTAAGTGGTATTATGTTCTTGATTTGACTCTCTGCTTGACTGTTATTAGTATATAGAAATGCTACTGATTTGTGTGCATTGATTTTATAACCTGAGACTTTGCCAAATTTATTTCTCAATTCTGGGAATCCTTTGGTGGAGTGTTTAGTGTTTTCTAGATACAAGATCATATCATCAGCAACAAGGATAATTTGACCTCCTCTTTCCCAATTTGGATGCCCTTTATTTCTTTCTCTTGACTGATGGTTCTGGCTGGGACTTCCAGTGTTATGTTGAAAGAAGTGGTGACAGTGGGCACCTTTGTCTTGTTCTAGTTCTTGGAGGAATATTTTCAACTTTACCCCATTCAGTATGATGTTGGCTGTGGGTGTGTCATATATGGCTGTTATTATTTTGAGGTCTCTTCCTTCTATGCCTAGTTTGTAGAGGATTTTTATCATAAAAGGATGCTGGTTTTTATAGAATGCTTTTTCTGCATCTATTAAGATATCATATAGTTTTTGTTTTTACTTCTGTTTATGTGGTGAAACACATTTATTGACATGCATATATCAAACCATCCTTACATTCCTGAATGAAACCCAATTGACCATGATGGATTATCTTTTTTGTTTTTTTTTTTTTTTTTTTTTTTTTTTTTTTTTTGAGACAGAGTCTCACTTTGTTGCCCGGGCTAGAGTGAGTGCCGTGGCGTCAGCCTAGCTCACAGCAACCTCAAACTCCTGGGCTCGAGTGATCCTTCTGCCTCAGCCTCCCGGGTAACTGGGACTACAGGCATGCGCCACCATGCCCGGCTAATTTTTTATATATATATCAGTTGGCCAATTAATTTCTTTCTATTTATAGTAGAGACGGTGTCTCGCTCAGGCTGGTTTTGAACTCCTGACCTTGAGCAATCCGCCCGCCTCGGCCTCCCAAGAGCTAGGATTACAGGCGTGAGCCACAGCGCCCGGCCTCTTTTTTGTTTTTTTTTGAGACAGGGTCTTTCTCTGTCTTCTGGGCTGGAGTGCAGTGGTATCATCATAGCTCACTGCAACCTCAAGCTACTGGGTTCAAGCAATCCTCCTGCCTCAGCCTTCCATGTAGCTGGGATTACAGGCATGCAACACCACATCTGGCTAATTTTTCTTTTCTTTTCTTTTCTTTTCTTTTCTTTTCTTTTCTTTTCTTTTCTTTTCTTTTCTTTTTTAGGCTGGTCAAGTGAATTTTTCTTTTTCTGTAGAGATGGACTCTCACTCCTGTTCAGCTAGTTCTTGAACTCCTGGCCTCAAATGATCCTCTTGCCTCAGCCTCCCAAAATGAGCCACTGTGCCTGGCCTTGAATTATTTTTTGGATGTATTGTTGAATTTAGTTTGCCAGTATTTTGTTGAGGATATTTGCTTCTATATTCATAAGGGATATTGGTATGTAGTTTTCCTTTTTTGTTGTGTCCTTTCCTGACTTCAGCAGCAAGGTGATACTGATTTTGTAATATGAGTTAGGGAAGGTTCCCTCCTTCTCAATGTTATGGAACAGCTTCAGTAGAAAGGGTGTCAGATTTTCTTTGTAGTTGGTTAGAATTTGGCTGTGAATCCATCTGGGCTGGGGCTTTTTGTTCTTGTTGTTAGGAGATTTTTTTTATTACTGTTTTCACTCTCTCTACTTGTTATTGGTCTGTTCAGGATTTTTGTTTCTTTCTGATTCAGGATTGGAGGTTGTGTGTTTCCAAAAATTTATCCATTTCTTCTAGGTTTTCTATTTTGTGTGCCTAGAGGTTTTCATAGTAGTCATGAATGATATTTTGTATTTCTGTGGTATCAGTTGTAATGTCTCCTTTTTCATTTCTGATTGAGCTTATTTGAATCTTTTCTCTTCTATTTCTGGTTAATCTAGCTAGTGTTCTATAGATTTTGTTTATTTTTTCCAAGAATCAACTTTTTGTTTTGTAGGTCGTTTGATTTTTTGAGAGGGCTGGTTTCCATTTTGTTTGGTTCTTTTCTGAGATTTGTTGTTTCTTTGCTTCTGCTAGCTTTGAGTTTGGTTTCTTTTTATTTTTCCAATTCCTTGAGGTGTGACATTAGGTTGTTAATTTATGATTTTTCTGTCTTTTTAATGTAAGCATTTAAGGCTATAAATTTCCCTCTTAACACTGTTTTTGCTTTATCCTACAGATTTTGGAAGCTCATATTTAATTTGAAAATTTGGGAATTTCAGTCTTGATTTTGTCAATAACCCAAGGATTGTTCAGTAGCTGGTTCTTTAATTTCCATTTATTTGTGTAAATTTGAGAATTCCTCTTGGAGTTGATTTCTAGTTTTATTCCACTGTTGTCTGAGAAAATATATTTTTCTAAATTTTGTAAATTTTCTCAGATTCGTTTTGTGGCCTAACATATGATCTATCTTGGAAAATGTTCCATGTGCTGATGAGAAGAATTCTGCAGTTTGGATAGAATGTTCTGTAAATGTCTGCTAGGTCCATTTGTTCTAGAGTCCCATTTAAGTCCAGTGTTTCTTTGCTGATCTTCTGCCTTAATGACCTGTCTAGTTCTGTCAGTGAAGTGTTGAAGTCCATGGCTATTATGATGTTGCTGTTTATTTCTTTCCTTAGATCTAGTAGAATTTGCTTTATGAATCTGGGAAATATTTTGCTAGGTGCATATATATATATATAGAATTGTTATATCTTCTTATTGAATTGATCTCTTTATCATTATATAATGACCATTTTTGTCTTTTTTTTTTTTTTACTATTGTTTATTTAAAGTCTGTTTTATCTGATATGATAATAGCTACTCCTGTTCACTTTTGGTTTTCATTTGCATGAAATATTTTTTTTCAACCTTTTACCTTGAGTTTATAAGAATCTTTGTGAATTCAATGGGTTTCTTGGAGACTGCATATGTTTGGGTTGTGTTTTTTAATCCACTCAGTCAATCTTCATCTTTTAAGAAGGGCATTAAGATGTTCACATTCAATGGAAATATTCATATGTGAGATACTATGCCAATCATCATTTTCATTGTTGCTTTGTTGTCTCTCTTGTGTTACTGCTTTATAAGAGCTGTGAGTTTTAACTTTGGGGTTTTTTTACATTAGTGGGTACTGACTGTTCTGTTTCATGTATTGAACACTTTTAAGCATTTTTTATAAGGCAGGTCTAGTGGTGGCAAATTTTCTTAGTGTTTGCTTTTCTGGGATAGACTTTATTTCTACTTCATTTATGAAAATTAGCTTTGCAGGATAGAAATTTCTTGGCTGGCAGTTATTCTGTTTAAGGAGACTAAAGATAGGAGAACCCCATTCCTCTCTGACATTGGCCTTAGCAATTATATGCTAATAGTACACAAAAAGCTCAGGATATCAAAGCAAAAATAAATAAATGGGACTACACCAAACTAAGCAACTTCTGCACAGCAAATAAAATAATCAACAAAATGAAAGGGTAACTTATGAACTGGAAAAAAATACTTGCAGATTACATATCTAATAATACGATGCTAATATTCAAAATTTATAAAGAAGTCATACAATTCAATAGCAGAAAAACAAATAGTCCATTTAAAAAATGGGTGAAGGACCTGAAAAGACATTTCTCCTAAGAAGACATAAAAATGGCCAACAGGTATATGAAAAGGTGTTCAACATCACTAATCGACAGAGAAATGCAAATTAAAACTGCTATGAGATACCATTTCA
The DNA here is from genome assembly GCF_040939455.1 of Microcebus murinus. NCBI lineage: Eukaryota > Metazoa > Chordata > Mammalia > Primates > Cheirogaleidae > Microcebus > Microcebus murinus. The sequence continues at coordinate 15,924,366 of NC_134107.1, forward strand.
CACTCATTAGGATGGCTATTATCAAAAAGACAAGAGATAAATGTTGGCAGAGGTATGGAGAAAAGGAAACTCTAGTACACCACTGGTGGGAATGTCAATTGGTGCAGCCATTGTGAAAAATAGTATGGAGTTTCCTAAAGAATTTTAAAATAGAGCTATCACATGACCCAGCAATCCCTGTTCAGTGTATATACACAAAGAAGATGAAATTATAGCCTCATAAAGATATGTGCATTCACACATCACTGAAGCATTAATCACATAAGCCAAGATATGGAAACAACCTATGTATCTGTCAATGGACAAATGGATACAGAAAATTTGATATATATTATAAATATATGTATATATATGTATGTATGTGTATATATATATACATATATATGTATATATATATATATATATAAATTCACCCTTAGAAAAGGAGATCCTGCCATTAGCCACAATATGCATGGATCTGGAGGACATTATGTTACATGGAATAAGCCAGACACAGAAAAAAACATTGCATCATCTCACTTATATGTGCAATTAAAGGAAAACATGACAAAATACAAAGGTAGACAATAAAACAGTGTCTATCAGGGGCAAGTGAGTGGAGTGGGGAGGGAACAAAATAGGAAGATGTAGGACAATGGATACAAAGTAGCAGATGTGGAGGATGACTAAGTCTAGAGATACACTGTACAACATAAGGAATACAGTTAGTAAAATTGTATTGTATTAGGAATTTTTGTTAAATAAGTAGATTTTAGTTGCTCTTGTCACAAAAAAGTAACTATGCAAGATGATAGATATGCTAATTTGAATGACTCTATTGACTATTTTGTTATCTATTTGTATCCCATAATATTATGTTATAAATCTCAACTATAAACAATAAAATTTATTTTAAAAGGAGAAAGAAATAAAGAAAATCGGTGAAGAAATATCTTGTCCCAATATCTTGTCATTTCTATACATGTAATATCTCTTAGCACCTCTGTTCTCAAAAACATAATCACCTTTTGGGGATTAATCTACCTCAGTTCTAATCATGGAAACCAGCTTTGGAAACTATATTCACTGTTGGTGACACTGCCTCAGACAGATCACTTGGTGGCAGCTAAACACAATGGCACCAGGAATCCAGGAAGTCAGGTTTTCACTTCTGTTTACCTAGCTATTCTTGTGACCTGGAAAAAGTCACTTACATATGATTATTTTTATTTTTCTTATAGCAATAACTATATCTGATCAACTGTCATTCTTACTGAGGTAAACATGGTGCCCCCTTCATCACCCTCTTAAGATATCTTTGATCTCCTTGTTCTTCAGACTATAGATCAGAGGGTTCACCATGGGGATAGGATAACACAGAACATGGACAGCACCTTGTTCTGCTTCATGGAGTGGCTAGAGCCAGGCTGCACATACACAGAGAGGACTGTGCCGTAGAAGAGGGTCACAGCTGCCAGGTGGAAAGCACAGGTATCGAGGGGCTGGACACTACCTTGCACTGAGGATATTTTCAGGAAGGAAGCTACAGCGAAATCACAGCATTAAGAGGATAACAAGCAAAGAACCCAACACAACAAAAATGGCTACCAGAAAAAGCAACATTTGCCTGATGAAGAGATTGAAGCAAAACAAGGGAATAATGTGAGGTATGTCACAGAAGAAATGTTGACTGACATTTGGCCCACAGTAGCAGAGATGAAAGCAAAGAGACTGACTATTTGAACTCAGCTACTTTGAAACTCACTCCCATAGGCCCCAGCACCACCTCCCAATAGAGCCTGGGGACCTTGATGGCTGAGAACTGCAGAGGGTGACCAACAGCCACCGATCTGTCACAGGCTGTGGCAGCCGAGCAGCAGCACTGAGCCAGACCCATTCAGGCCATGGCAAAACACCGAGGAGCGCAGGCAAGGAAGGAGATTGTGCTTTCACCTTTTAAGGAGTCTGAAAGCATCCTTGGGCTGATGGAAGAATAGCAAATGTCTGTAATGGAAACTGTCATTTAGAAGAAGGACGTGGGTGTGTGCAGGTGGTAGTCCATCCTGATAAGGATGATAAGACCTGGGTTTTAGATCAGGGGCACAGGCCAGATTTCCAGGAAAACTGGAAAGTGGATGGGCTGCAGCTCTTTTCCATCTGAGAGTCCCAAGAAAACTAGCATGGCCACAGAGATGTGATTTCCATCCCCTTCCATGGATCTGCTTGGTGCCATCTGCTGAGAAAAAGGTGGGAGAGGAAAATGGCTTTATTCCCCAAAAAGATAAAGAAACACTATTTTTTTTTCAGTCATGAATCTGGCTAAATATACAACTTTGAGTCATGAATGTTGAATTAATTTGTATCTTTTGTGTACAATCACCCACCTTCACTGAAAAATTCTCATAGATAGGTATTATCATTCTGTCTTTGAGAACAAACGACAGTGAATACACAGGCATTAATAGTGCGATATCTCCTAAAATGTCTTAATTTCATGTTTTCCCATGTCAGGTCTTGAGAGGTTGGAGATAAGCCAGATGAGGAAAACGCTCTAATCTCTCTATCTGGCAAAACAGGACGATTCTGCTCAGGCATGGCTCTGCTACTCTCCCAGTGCTTGGAGAAGCCCCTGAATGGTGCTGGGCCTTGTGTATAGAGTGAGGATCCAGGACTAGGTGTTCTTTCAAATATTCTTGAGAACTAACATTTAATTAATCTATAACAAGTGTGTATTGACAATTCTATATCTGCCTTTCAGCTTTCATAAAGTCTTGTGAGATGCAAGAGTAATATAGCAGGATAGTGGGAAGAGACATACCAAGAAGCAGCTTGGAAATGAGTGTGACTTGACCATCTTGATGATGTTAGGAGGGCTCCTGAGAAGTTAGGTAAGACAAGGTTGAAAAGCCATTATATTCCATACCTTGAAGGTCCTTATTTTTCTTTCCTCAAATAAGAGGTATCTATGAGTTAAATTTTCCAAGGCAGTGACTTTTTTTAAAATTCTTTGGGTCAGTGATACTTGTAAAAACCTTTTGGAAACTCTGGACACTCTACCCAGAAAACTGAAACCAAGTATCACCTTTGCATACATTTTACTGTACTCTAAATCACCCTCAAGTCTATCCATGGTGTCCAGGTAAAAGACTTCTCCTACAAGGGAGAAGGACTTGAACTCACATAAGGGTTAGGATGCTTAGGCAATTTATATGGGAGTTAGGGAAGCTAGGAAGGATTTTGACCAGTTCTTTTCTCTGTTTCACGTTGGAGTCAGTTCAGGCAAAGCAAAGTGCTAAGTCTTCAGACTAAAGTATAAATGGTTATTATACTTTAGTTTTCCATTAGGCACTATATGCTCTCATCAAGATACTAAAACTTTTAAAAAGACACCTGCACCAGAATGCTTATTGCAGCACAATTCACAATCACAAAGATGTGGAAACAACCCAGTGCCCATCAATCCATGAGTAGATTAATAAAATGTAGTATATGTATATCATGGAGTTCTACTCTGCCACAAAAAACAATGGTGATCTAGCACTTCTTGTGTTATCCTGGATAGAGCTGCAGCCCATTCTACTAAGTGAAGTATCTACCACAAGAATGGAAAAACTAGCACCACAGGTACTCATCAGCTAATTGGTATTAACTGATCAACACTTATGTGCACATATAGTAGTAACATTCACCGGATGTTGGGCAGCTGGGGAGGGGGGAGAGGATGTGTATATTCACACCTAATGGGAGTGGTGTGCACCATCTGGGGGATGGACACACTTGATGCTCTGACTCAGGTAGAGGGGCAGAGGCAATATATGTAATATAAGCATTTGCACCCTCATAATATGCTGAAATAAAAAAAATAAAATATATGGCATATGTATACCATGGGGTACTACTCAGCCATAAAAAATGGTGAACTAATACCAGGTTAAGAGTCAGACTCTGGAACCAGTCACTGCTTGATATTTGAATCTTGGTTCTGTCACTGACCAGTGAGGTGGCCTTGGACAAGTCACTTAATCTCTCTGTGTCTCAGTTGAAATGAGCATCATACCAATGCCCACTGCCCAGGCTGTTGTGAGTGTTAACATACAGCGAGTGCCCAGAATAATGTGGCACACAGCAAGCACTCTGTGAATAGCTCTCAACTGCATCATGAGTGGCCCACAGAGGATGGACTGGTGGGACGAGCTGAGAAAATTTCCCACTTGTTTTCTTTCTCCAGCACACTTGAGAATAATCAATGGAAAATGCTGTTTTATGCCAATTGCTTCTTCTCTCTCCTCCTGGGACCCTAAGGGGACACTTAATAGAATCCCTAGTGGGAAGTACGTCTCCTGAAATACCTGTGAGCTCTTGCGAGGACCCAGGGCAAGGCTGAGATACAGGACCGAGCCAAGCCAGCAGAGTTGGCCCTGCTCCCAGATTCTCCCCAAGCACAGATTTGTAAAAAAATATCTCTGTGAGTAACGTTGGCAGGACCATCCTAGAATAAGCCTTCAGTGCCTCCATGGCACCACCACCTGCCCCACCCTCTTCTGCATTTTCCTCTTCCCTTTCGCCCTGCTCTCCCCACCCAAGGATGGGCTTCAGGTGTTTTGCTCCTCCCTCTCATCGTCTTCTAACTATCTTCCCTTCCCAAGTGCTGATTATTCTTCACTGCTGTCTCATATTATCCTGTGTCTCCAAAAAGATTACTTGTATGTTAACAAAAACCAAAGTCTGTCAGCTAAAAGTAAAACCTTTTGTGAGGAAGGTTAAGCATTAGCCAGTTTGTGGAGTGGGAGTGGAGGGTGGATATTTCCTGAGGCCATGCCACGCACGGCCATTGGTTCCAAATTCTACATTACCAAGTGATCCTCCTTTTTTATTTTATTAACCCCAGCCTTAAAGTAGTTATCTACAAAGCATCCTTTAAGGATCCTTAATATATGATATATTATATTATCCATAATATAATAATTAATATAGCAACAATAATAAAATAATAAATCCTTACTATAACAAGTATTGATCAACAGCCTACTATGTGGCATGCACAGTATTATGTAATAAAAGCTCAAACCACCCTGTGAGGTGGGCATTATTTTCACCTTGCATGGGATGAAAATAAAGCTCTGAGGAATTAATTAATTTAGCTAGAAGTCACACCATGAACAAACGTTAGAGTTTAATTTTCCTCTTAATAAGTAATTTACTCATTATTAAACAATTAATCAAATATTGTCCTTATTAATCAAAGATAATCAAATATTCTTAGTCTGAAATAGAGAAACTACAGTGAATTGATATTGATATTGATACAGTGAATTATTCACAGGGAACTATGGCCATTGATTCACACCATCATGGACAAGAGAAGGGGGGATGCCCAGATATTTCAAGGATTATTAGGTACAGTCAGCTAATATTGATATCCGGAGGTGCAAAAAATCATCATGACACCCTGTTATATAGGAGTATACAGGACTCAGGGTATACAGGAGTTGTTATACAGGGTATACAGGGTATACAGGAGTCAGATAATAAATGAAGTGTTGGCCCAGCTCTAGTTACAGTGGGTCCAAGTTCTTGTTTATAACTTTTGCATTTTTTTATTGAGTTGTATGTCTATTATTGATTCCTGAACATTCTGTATGTGTCCTGGATATGATTTTTTTTGTGGTCAAATATATTGAAAATATCTTCTCCATTTTTTTTTGTCTTTTTGTATTTTCTTTATGCTATTTTTATTGAAGAAATTCTCTTAATTTTAATAAAATTAAATTTGTTCCTTTCCTTTGTGGTTAGTGTGTATCGTTTCATTGTGTAGATCATCTAGCCCTAGCACATGAAGGTATTCCTCTAAGTTTATCTTCTATAAGCTTCACAGTTTTGCCATTTCAAGTTTAGGCCTACAATACACATGGAGTTGCTGGATTGATCTCTTTATCATTATATAATCTGCTTTGTTTCTTTTTACTGTTTTTGACTTAAAGTCTGTTTTACCTAAGTATAGCTACTCCTGCTTGCTTTTGCTTTCCATTTTCACGGAATATTTTTTTTTTTTCCATCGCTTTACTTTCAGTCTGTATGTGTCTTTACAGGTATCTGGGTGGTGGCAGCTAGCAGTGGCAGCACCTAGGAATGAGGGATGTCAGCCAAGCTCCAGGGGATGTGGTGACACAGGAGCTTTGGGGCTCCAGGGCACGATGCAGTCTGGTGAGGGCTGGGCTTTCAAACTGGTGCCTGCTGTAGCTACTTAGGGCTCAGAGTGTGTGTGTGTGGGGCCCAGGGTGATCTCTTGCTCTATTTTTTCCTTTTATCATATTATGGGGTACAGATATTGTTAGGGTTACATGTATCACCCCTGCCATTCCTCCCCCCACCCCGCACCTTACCAAAACATCAAGCGTGTCCTACTCCCAGGTGGTGCGCATCGCACCTATTTTGTAAGTATAAATTCTTCCCCTCCTCCCTCCTCCCATCTGCCCACCACCCGATAAAAGTTGTTTTTTTTTCTCCTTTTTTTGACCTTTGGGTTACATTGTATATCTTTGCCTTTCCCTAGGAAGGGTTAGAGGTATTCCCTGCACCCCCGCCCCCGCCATGCTCGTCACAACCTTAAGATGTGTATCTCCCCCCACCCCAAACCCTGGTGAACACTACCACCATTTGAGCACCACAGTTTTAATCAGTCAGTACCAATTTGATGGCGAGTAGATGTAGAGCCCATTTTCTTGACCTTGTGTCGCCTCACTTTGGATAACGGGCTTAAGCTTAATCCAATCTCCCGCTCTTGAGCGATGCTGCCACTACACCTCCAGGCAGCGCCCTATGTTAGTCTAGGGCCAGCATGTGCTGAGGGGCCCTCCTGTGGCTAGGACTGCACCAGTCCGCCGAAATGTGGACCACTGGGGTCTCCCACTTACCCTTTGCTCACAATGGGGAGCCTCTCCAGGCGCCCAGCCCACCCAGGCTGAGCAGACTGCCTGGCTTCCCTCTCCTTTCTTGTCTCAGGTGTTTCCCGTCACTTCTCTGTTGACTCTGAGATGACCTGTTTGAAACGTGATCATCTACTCATCATGAGTTGCTGCTTCTCTGTGGAGGAGGTGACTCGCTGGTGCAGCTAGACAGCCATCTTGAAGCCCCTCCTCCCCTTTCCCTCTATTTTTGTAAACTCTTTCTTTCCAAATTTCATTTTTCTCACTTTTTTTCAAGCCTATTTTCTACATCGTTTTCTGTGTTTTTAGTTAGTCTACTTTTGTTCTTGCTGCTGTTCCTACACAGACTTCATTTCTGTATTTCTATGGTGTGCCAAATCATTTTTTTGTCCTCTTCTCTTGTCTTCTCATTCCTCTCCTAAGCCTCCATGTTCCTGTTTTAACTTTAGTGTTATAGATGGTTTTTAGTTAACTGATTCGATTTCACAGTGCTATGTATGAACCCAGTTTTCATCAGCTCTTGGACCCCAGTTTTCTGGTGTATTTTCTTCATCTGCCATTTATTTCACTTCTTCCCTTATTTTTTTCTTTTGTTATTTTTGATGCATTTTATAAAGATTTCTTTTGCTTATTACTCATTCTTAATTGAGATGAGATATACAATACTAGCTCTTTGTAGGAAGATGGTATAGAACAGTCATTCTCAACCAGGGATGATTTTGCCCCCTGGGGGACATTTGGCAATGTCTGGGGACATTTTTCTTGTCATAGAAAGAGAGGGGGCAGACACTACTGGCATCTAGAGTCCAGGGATGCAGCAAAACATCCAACAATGCACAGAACGGCCCTATACAACAAAATTAACCAGCCCAAAATATTGATAGTGGCAAGATTGAGAAACTCTGGTTTCGACAGATTGCTATGGAAGTTCTCACACTTGGATGGAGAAGTCGACAAATACTGTGGATATCATCCAGCCTCTCTCCTTGTGCATCCCAGTTCAAGGCCACCATTCATAGCACGGTTGGAGGCAATGCTTGAGCTTTCTCATCAAGGCCAATCTAACTCATGGAACCGTTGAGTGTCCAAGATGCTCTCTGTTAAGAAAAGCCAAAGATGAGCTTTCCATAGGATACCATGACTCAAATATACCACCCGGCACTTTGTGATAGGTTTATTAGAGTGAATCTTTCCACCCTGGAGGAAAGAATGACTCATGCTTATTAGAACTGATACATACTGTAGATGTAGGTCTGCCTTCCACATCCATAATTTCTCTGAGGGTTTACAGAATGCTCGATCACGTGACATCCAATCTAACATTGCCTCCATTGAGGGACCCAATTTATGGCAAAAAAAAAAAAAGTATGTTCGAATAGGAGTATAACCAAGAGATCCAATTATTAAATCAAACTAAAATCTATCCCAAGAAAGCTTGAATACTACAGGCTTGAGTCCCTGTGTATGAACTGTAACCTAAGTTAGTAGGTCACAGGGTGAAAACCTAACTTAGGAGTGTCTTCTATAGCAATAGCTGAGTCTTCCTCAGTCGATCCCAGCAGCCATAATTCAACCACTCATAGGCAGTAAACCGTTCAAACTGTGTTCGAATAAGGGAAATACCGAGCTGTAACCAATCTGGCTGTTTCTTTACCGCACTTCCATTTTCTGTGCATCACTTTTCTTTTTTTTTGCCTGTAAATTTTCACCAACCACACTGCAGCGCTGGAGTTTCTCTGCTGTAATTCTGAGGTCTGCAGAATTTGCAAATCATTTTTTTCTTGCTCAGTTAGTTAAACTCTGTTAAATTCAATTTCTCTGAAGTTTTTCTTTTAACACGCTGATCTTATATTGTATGTCATCATCCAGAAATATCTGCCTTGATAGCTGAATTAAGGTGTCAGCCAGAGAAAAATACCTTTGTTGTTAAGTCACTATTCTCCAGGAAGCTGCAGGTGCACTGAACAAGCAGTTAGTATATGGTCCCTTTCCCCCAACAGCTAGAACATATGAGTCCAGGAACCGAAGAATGGAAATAGGAATTTTACTCCTTGACTGTCATTCCCAGCAGCCCACTTGTATGAGTGTGCTTTCTTTTCCCACAAACTTAGACTCCAGCAAGTGAGAAGTCCTAGATCTCAGGGGCAAACATGTCTGCCAGGCAACACAACTGGATTCCAGTGAACTTGAAATCGAGACTTCCACCTGATGGTAGCAGACCGGCAGGCAAAGAAAGGATTTACTGTAGGGTGGGGATAATTGACCTGAGGAGTTGGGGTTGCTGCTCTACAACAGGGCTGGAGCATGTCTAAAATCCAGAGGGTTCACTGGGGCATCGCTTGACATTTTTATACCTGGAGACAATAGTTAATGGGAAATCGCAGCAACCAGAACTATTAAGAGCAAGGCAACTAAGAGCTCAGATGCATCGGGGATATAGGTCTGGATTAACCTTCCAGGTAAACTGTCCAGACCTGCTGAAATAATGGCTAAGTGTGAGGGAAATCTGAAGTCAGGTGGAGGAGGGAGAAGATTAATCAGCTCCGACTACAGAACCAGCTCTGGAGAAAGGGCAGTAACCTATTGACTGTACCTCATCTTTTGGAGAGGAACTGAGGGCATCTAATTCCCCCCACAATGAGAGGTCTACATTTTAGCGTTGGATACAATGTGATGGCATGATTGGATCTGAATGGTACAAAGGGTTATCTGTATCAGATACTTTTTATCCACCTCTTACGATCACCTTTTCCTCCCCTGTTGCTGGGAAGTTTTGCCATGGCCCCAGCTGTTGATGTGACAATCAACCTGCAAGGATTCGAACCCATTTTACTCAGTCACTACCTGACAATATCTTGCCTCATGCTTTTGTGAAATACACAAAATATTAACTGAATCATTGATCTAGGAGAGAAAAACAACCTAATCTTTTCTTTTACTATTTTTTTGTTCTGAAATATTTGAACAGGTGTGCACATATTCTTTATCAAAAACCATCTCATCTCAATGTGATGGACAATATTAGGGTAAGGAAAAGGAGAAAAATTATCACTCATAGGAAACACAAGTTTAAAACCACAAAGTGTATTTAAATAATCAGAATACGTCCATGTGAAATTTACTTACTGAGGAGGAAAACAGAAGCATCATCTCTCATGGCTCCCCTAGATTCTAGGAGAGAGAATCCAGGAATCCAGGCTAAACACTGGATCCATGAACTGACAACAGGTGGAGGCAGGTGTCTCCTAAATTTGGATGTTAGAAACAAGTGTACAATATTAACTATGGGATAGTTTTGCTAAAAATATCAAAATAGAATCATATTAAGCCTCTCTATCCAGCTACCAATATAAAGGAAAAACAGAGGACAGAAAAACATATTAAACTAGATTATGGGGAGGCAATCAGTAAAATTCAGAGTGTGGGAAGCTCCAAAAGGAAAACACATATATTTCAAGGAGTCAGGAAGTGAGAGAGAGGGAGAGAGAAAGGGAGAAAGAGAGAGAGAGAGGGAGAGAGACAGAGAGAGAGAGAACCAATACATTTGAAAAAGCCAGAACTCATCTTAGCATTTAGATATGCACAGTTGAGTGATAAAACTATAAGGTAAAGAAATAATTGTCATGAGATCAGAACAGCAGCTACCCTTAGGTGGGAAGGAAAGGGCTATGATGGGGCATGGCAGGCAGCTGCTTGTGAGGTGGGTGACAAACTGTTGTCTTCCCACATGGGTGGTGGCTACAAGCATTGTTCTCACCATAACTCAGTAAGCTGTACATTTTTACATGATTTCCTGTATTTGACTGTCTTTAACAATAAAATTATTTAAAATCATAAATAAAATCAAGTATTACATGATATTATAGTTAAGGTTAGTGAGATCAGAAATATCTGGGTCGCATTTCTATTGTGGAAAAGAAAAGAAAATACAAGAGGTCACAAGGAAGAAACCATTAACTAAATTAAATTTTTGAATAGCATATTATATAGCCATTGGAATAGAATCCACAAAGCTTTAAGAACATAATGTTGTATCACAAAAGCTGAATAAAGATTTGTATCTATAACATGACCTCAGTTTTTGTAAAAAAATATGAGTAGAAAAAAATGGAGAAATTAAAACAATGACATTATTAACAAAAAACAACACAGATAAGTTTAAGTTTATAATTGTTCTCGAAATTACTTTGTTGTTGTTTTTTTTTTAAGAGGTGGGCTCTCATGTTGTACAGGCTGATCTCGAATTCCAGGCCTCAAGCAATCCTTACACCTCGGCCTCCTAAAATACTGGGATTACTGTCATGAGCCATTGCTCCTAGACTATTAACAAAAACAAAATTGCTAGCATTTATTGAGTGCTTCCAGGCACTGTACAGGTATTGTGTCATTTAAATTCACCACAATCCTATAAGGTAGTTGTTCTATTATCACCTCCATTTTACTGACTAAGAAACTGAGGCCACAGTGAAATTAAGAAATGTCATCAAGTTTATAGAGCTTGTACTTGGTGAAGTAAAAATTCCATCCCAAGCAAGTCTGCCTAGAGCCTGAGCACATAACCTCCAATGCCACAATAAATGGCAGTTGTCAGCTTAAAATATCTGGGGACCCTACAACCTGGTTTGCCTAAGTCAATCCTAGTTTATGCTTACTGTCCTTTCACGCCCAAAGTTGTCCAGTTTGGATAATAAATGACATGGTCACCCTACTTAGAGATTCTTTCCCAGATCTCATGATTCTAAAAGTCTGGAAAGGAAAATTGGAACTTGATTCAATTAGGTCATGAGGGGCACATGATAGTGTGGAGAAATAGAATCAGCTGGGAACATTTATCCATTTGTTGTCATCATCCATCACTCTAGAGAATAATTACCTGAAAACGGTGCCTTCTGTTAATTGCCTCTTCTCTTGCCATGCTGGACCCTAAGGAAACATTCAGGAGCATCTTCAGTTGGAAGCACCTCTTTTGCACCATGGCCAGAAGCACAGAGCCCAGGGGAGGCTGGATGCACATATTATGATATTTGTGGCTAATTCTAATTTCTGAAAGAACTCTATGCACATGCGGGGACAAAGTAGTGTGGTGCAGCACCTCCCAGAAACTCACCAAGCCACACCTGTCAAGAGCCAAACGCCTGCAAGAATATCTGGGTGGGTAAAATCAGAAGGCGGGAAACTTGGCTTCCATGCTTGAAACCTTTCTCTCTCTTTTCTCTTCCTGCAACCCTGCTTTCATGTGCATTCGACCCAAAGACCTTATGCATCTGTGTTCAGCACCTATTTTTGTTTGTTTTCAGAAAACCTATGATCCCTCTTTCCTACATCAATGGGATAATATTCGTTTTTAATAGAAACCAAGGCATTAACAGAAACCAAGGCATTTAACAGAAACCAAGCTGCAAAACAATCTAACATAGAATTTCCCACATTAGCCAGTGGGGAAAGTGGAATGGAGGGCATGGAGGTTTTCTGATAGTTTACCATCTGGACCAGGGAACCTAATATTTTCACCACCAAATCTTCCCATTTTTTCCCTGCAAAAGATTTTTAGTCAGCAAACTACCTTTAGAATATAGTTATTACTATTCATAATTAATATAACAATGCCAATTTTCAAGAGCTTACCTGTTACTTTGCACACTTTGCTTATCACACTTACGTCCTCACAAAAGCCATGTGAGTTGATGATGATTCTTCCTATAGAAAAGAAGAAATAAAGCACATAGGGATAAAGTAATCTGCCAAACATCACAAAACTGGTAAATGGAGGTGCCAAATAAATTCTATTTCTCACTAGAGTAAAAACTCCCCATTTTTATTTGTGAAATAATTAAAACTTTCACTTAGTCTGAAATAGAGTAGCCAGAAGGAATTAATGTAATTTTACTCTAAAGAAATTTGATGATGCTATTTTGAATAAATATATAATTCTAATAGCTTGTTGAAGTATTAAAAATTGTCCCCCGCTGCCATCTTTGCAGACCAGGGGATATTAATTGTTATAATAGCTGATGAAGGGGGGACTTACTTTAGCTACAGTGGATATTGGCCAATATGACCTTTCGACTTCCCCTACTCTTATTTTGTTTATAATTTAAAATGGATCCTCAAAGTTTTTAACAACTTATTCATTAATTTAATTAAATGGATAATACAATGCTGATAATTACTAAGAAAATAAAGATGAAAGAGACACAAACTTTGTGTGTAAATTTGCAGGATAGTACAATTAATAAATGCTGGACCCTAGGATCAGTTATCCAGAGGGTTCCTGGCTCTATCACTGGGACGACAGGCAAATCCCCTAACTTTCTGTGCCTTAAATTGCATATTGTTATGGTTGATAAAGACAGAAATAAAAGAGTCAAAGTCTATGATGTCAGCTCTAAAAGTTTTAGTTGAATCATTTCTTTGATGTTCAAAACCTGTCAGTATGCAAGCTCTTAGGATAAAATTAGGATACCTCATTTCATAAGGATTTTAATAAGAATCAACATTTATTTCACATTTTGGAGCCTCTGATTTCTGATTAAAATCATTTAATGGTCTAGCTAGGACATAAAGCATACAACATACAAGTGAACAAGTCTCTTTCCCCAACCCAAATCCTGAAGTACGAAAAACTTCAAAAATTGATGAGCTAAATGTTTCCCATTTTGGTCTGCATGGTCTGCCTTTACAAGTGGGTCACTTTTTTCCTTGGATTTTCTTTTTTAAATTTCAAAATATTAAGGGAGTACAAATGTTTTTGTTACATGGATAGCTTTTACGGTACTTAAGTCAGGGCTATAAGTGTGCCCATCACCTGAATGGTATTCATTGTACCTGTTAGGTAGATTTTTACCTCTTCTCTCCTCCCCCCTTCTTCATTTCCAGTGACTTTTACTTCTCTCAGTGCCCATGAATTGGTTCTAAATTATTAGAGAGTACATGTGGTGCTTATTTTTCCATTCTTGAAATACTTAGGATAATGGTCTCCAGTTCCATCCATATTGCTGCAAAAGACATTAATTCATTTCTTTTTATGGCTGAGTAGTATTCCATGATATATAATATATATATATATATATACCACATTTTGTTAATCCACTTATGCGTTGATGGGCACTTGGGGTTGATGTTCCTTGAATTTTCTAAATGCACATTTCTTTCCTTTTCCCCCTTCTTCCTCCTTTTTCTTCCTTCCTCTCTTCCTTTTCTATTTTCGCCCCTCCCTCCCTCCCTCCCTCCCTCCCTCCCTCCCTCCCTCCCTCCCTCCCTCCCTCCCTCCCTCCCTCCCTCCCTTCCTTCCTTCCTTCCTTCCTTCCTTCCTTCCTTCCTTCCTTCCTTCCTTCTTTTCTTTTCTTGAAAAAGCTGCTCACTCTGACCTTTACTGTGTTTTCAGCAATATATTTTCTCCTACTACTGCTTTGTCTCATATTTTGCTACTTTCAACCTGTGGTGGTAATTTTTTTCCTCCTCTTTGTGTATGTGCTCTGCTTCCCATCATTTATTTCCTGTTATTGCCTTCTTTTTTCTCTATTAGGTATTTTATCTATTCTTTGAGTTTTTGTCTTATAGAGGATTTTTGTGTTCATGAAGTACTTAGATTTCACAACGTTTGATCAGAATTTCCATCTGACCTGGGAAAACATTTTTCTGGTATATTTTACTCATCTACTATTTATTTTCCTGTTCTTTTCTTCATATTTTCTTGTAATAATTTTGTATTATGTGCTGACACTTTTCATGCTTTGAGGAGGGCAAGATCTTTGTGGACTAGCTATTTGTGGAAGGATGTTATTGGAGAAGGGCAAGGCCCTAACCGTAAGGGAGTTTCAATTGCTTATAATGAAGGCCGGTGAATGTTTGTTAAGGTTCATGCTTTCACTTTCTTCAGCAAACAATACTGATAGGTATTAGCCACTTATCACTCACTAGTTCTATTCTGCTCGGGTCTTTCACTCATATATGTATTAATATGAGTAAAATGTTTTAATAAAATAATGCATAAAAACCAATAACTATATTTTCTCAAACAAAAATAGTTTGTTAAGAGTGGCCTTGCTTTATAATTTTGAAGGTTTTTTTGTACATTCTGGGTTAATAGAAGACAACTGGATTCTTCTATCTGCTTCTGCATTCAATCTGTTGTGAGATCCTGATTTGTTTGTGGCAGATGAGAAAATCTGGCCTTACACAAATTTGCAGTTGGAAAAGGGAGGAGTATTTTAATAATCTTTTCAGAGAGTTGTATACAAACTTCTTTAATATCATACCAAACTCAATAAGTAGTGGTTTCTTAAAGGTTAGTTGCTACCTGAAACCTAAAATCATACAGTAAACTTTTTGTGCTCAGTTATGCTAAACTCCACTAACCTATCTTGCTTCTGAATAGATATTTTTGCCCATGCATAATTTTGACCTTGTAGACCACCTCTGGAAGTGTTTCAGGGGCCTCAAAGAGTTCTTGCACTACACTTGGACATCTGCTGCTCTAGGGGATATGCCTAGTATTAGAATTTTGGGGTTATATTGTATATACATATTCATCCTTATTTAACATTACTAAAATCTTTTCCAAAATAATCATACCAGTTTGCACTCACGTCAGCAGGAGATAAGGACTCCATTCATCTTAAGTTCTAGTCAGCCCTTGATATTGTCCTGCTTCTTAATTTGCCAAAATGGTGGATGTGAAATTGTATCCACCGTTTTAACTTGCATTTCTATGATTATTAATGAGACTTAACATGAATGTTTCATGAATAGTTTCAAAATATGTAATTAGTTTCCAATTATATTTCTCTGATCACCAATTTGTTATGATTTCTAACTTAATCACACTGTAGTCAGAGCTCTTATCTATATGACCCTTTAAAAGTTTAAATTTAAAAGTTTTTCACAAACCCAAAGGGTGCTTGAAAACTATCCTAGAAAGATATCCCTTAATGACACCACTTCATACAATTCCTCCTATGTGCATGGCAGGTACTATACATAACCTCAATTAAACCTATGAGATAGATTCTTCTATCCCTATTTTACAGATGAAATAACTTAGGTGCAAAGACATCAGACAACCTTCTAAGAGACTTATAGCTCACGGGGTAGCAGAACCACAATTCAAAAACAGCTGGGTGACATTGAAGTCCATGATCTTAGTCACTAAATTATATGCAGGGATCATAATTTTGTTAATAATACACTAAAAATTTTAAGGCATCTTTTAAAAAGGGTCTTACAAATGTTCTTATACTTTCTTTTTTTAAAATTTTTTTTATTTTTTTTATTTTAGCATATTATGGGGGTACAAGTGTTTAGGTTATGTATATTGCCCATGCCCCCCTCCCCCTCTAGTAAGAGCTTCAAGCATGTCCATCCTCCAAACGTTGCACATCTTACTCATTGTGGTTGTATATACCCATCCCCTCCTCCTCACAAAAATCAACTCACACTGGGTAACAGACTTGAACCTTAGGTGTGAAACTATTAGAATTCTAGAGGAAAATGTTGGAAAAACTCTTCTAGACATAGGCCTAGGCAAAGAATTTATGAAGAAGACCCCAAAGGCAATCACAACAGCAACAAAAATAAACAAATGGGACCTGATCAAATTAAGAAGCTTCTGCACAGCCAAAGAAACTGTCAAGAGAGCAAACAGACAACCCACAGAATGGGAGAAAATTTTTGCAAAGCTAAACATCTGATAAAGGGCTAATAACTAGAATCTATTTAGAACTCAGGAAAATCAGCAAGAAAAAATCAAATAACCCTATCAAAAAATGGGCAAAGGACATGAACAGAATCTTATACTTTCTTTTGTCCTCATAAAAGCCTGATGGGTTAAGAATGAAAAGTTTATTTATCCTCTTTTACAGGTGGGAAAATTGACACACAGAACCATTGTAGTTCTTTGGAAGCATCCTCTAAAATGGCTCAATATTTTACCTGGTTCTACGTTTGGTATGGATAGAAGGTGCTTTATTTGAATAAAAATTCAGATAGCAACTGACTTAGAGATTTATTCTCTTTTTTCCCCTACAGATCTTAGGATCACCAATGCAATGACCGGGGGAAGGAGCAATACAACAATTACAAAGTTCATTCTCTTGGGATTCTCTGAATTTCCAAAGCTCACCATTGTCCTCTTTTCAATATTCCTAGGGATCTACCTCATGACAGTGTCCTGGAATGTGAGTCTCATTGCCCTCATCAGGATGGACTCCCTTCTGCACACACCCATGTACTTCTTCCTCAGTAACCTGTCCTTCCTGGACATCTGCTATGTTTCCACTATAGCCCCTAAGATGCTCTCAGACTTCTTCAAGAAACATAAATCCATCTCCTTTATGGGGTGCACCATACAGTACTTCTTCTTCTCTAGCCTGGGTCTGACTGAGTGCTGTCTTCTGGCAGCCATGGCTTATGATCGATATGCTGCCATCTGTAACCCTCTGCTCTACACGGCCATCATGTCCCCCACCCTCTGTGTGCACATGGTTGCAGGATCTTGTATCACTGGGTTCCTTGGCTCATTTATTCAACTGTGTGCCTTGCTTCAGCTCCATTTCTGTGGGCCAAATGTCATCAACCATTTCTTCTGTGACCTGCCCCAGCTGCTGATCCTATCCTGCTCTGACACCTTTTTCTTTCAAGTCATGACCTCTGTGCTCACAGTGATCTTTGGGCTCACATCTGTCTTGGTTATCATGATATCCTATGGTTATATCGTTGCCACCATCCTGAAGATCGCTTCAGCTGAAGGCAGGTCCAAAGCTTTCAACACTTGTGCTTCACACCTGACAGCCGTGACCCTTTTCTTTGGCTCAGGCATCTTTGTTTATATGTATCCTAACTCTGGTGATTCCCTGAGCCAAAACAAGTTGGCATCAGTCTTATACACTGTCATAATCCCCATGTTAAATCCACTGATCTACAGCCTGAGGAACAAAGATATCAGAGATGCCCTAAGCAGATGGAAGAAGAGAATATTCTTCTGGTGTTACTAATTATGGAATTTATTTCAGATGTACAAATAGTGTGGGAAGAATGGCAACTAAAATGTTTATCCCCAATGCTCCTAATTGTGGGCAGGATCACAGTTGCTATTTGCTTCTAACATAAACCCAGGACTAGCAAAAAGCCAGGAAAATGCATGAGAAGTGTCTGGAAGCTCAATATCCATTCTTTGTCACTTGTGACCTAATAAATCAATAGGCCAAGAAAGCCACAAGTATTTTTGTAGTTATTCATGGCAATGTGACAGTTGACTTTGAATATTCCATCCCTACCTAACATGGCACTACCTCAAGGACCACAGATGTCAGTACTGGTCAAGGCTGCCAGGAGACTAGCAAGCCTTCTGATAGCATAGCATTTTAGGTATGGCAGGGATTACTATTAGTAGTGAAAGATCATTTTAAAAATAATTTCCTAATTAAGTTAGTATTCACATTTAACCTATTTTTTCACCACTGGAAATTTGGGATTAGTTTCTTCATTTATGGATTATCCACAGCAAAAGTAATCATGTCAGATAAATGATCTGCTAATGTCACACAGATAAAAATGTATTTTATAATAATAGGAATGCTTAAGATGTCTGGTATAGTTAAGGTTTGGTTGAGCAGTTGGCCAGTTAGGCATCCCTAGACAATTTCTTGTATGTTATTGCAATAGAGTCATCTTTGTTTCTCCACCTTATCTCCATCATATAACCAGAAAAGGAAATCAGAAACTGACCCTCTGTTGGTGAGGTGATCTAGTCCCTGATTTTGGCAACTCCAACAATGTCTTTTTGTTACATTTTGGGTTTGTTTAATAGAACAAGTCTCTTAGAAAATTGTTTTCCAATAACTAACAAATGGGAAGTGATTGGTAAAATTATCTGTAAGGAAGTAGATCTCTGGGACCATAAGAAAGTCTGGATCTGGCTGTTTCCCTGGTAACTGTGTTTGGAATTACTATAAGGCATAGAGAAAAACTGAAGAGTTGAGATTAAAAATACCAACCAAGGAAAGGAAGCTGGGACAGAAAGCACCCTTCTGTTGTTTATCTTCTGATAGAATGCTGATTTCTATAATCTTAGGCCAGCAATTATGAAAACTTTCAGGAGATTATTCCTGGTAAAAGAGACTTTGTACATTCCCCTTTCCTCTGTATTCAGAGAGAAAAATTCCAAATCCCCTTGAGTGTTCAGGCGGTAAGAACTTAAAGCAAACCTTTTGGACAACTATAAATATTGCAGCTTGAGAGGTCCTGCTTCTAATGCTTCATATCTGCAGAGTAGAAACCGATTTCAAGGAGTTTGCACATGGAAGGAAAGTTCTTTTGGAAAACAAATGATTTGCAGTTATTGGCTAGGATTTTGACAAGGGAAGTTCGAGATGGGGTTGCAGGCCTAGATTTCATATCTAAGGTCTTTTTCAAAACAAGCATCTGTTAGTGATCCCATTCAGACCTCCTTTAGCTTTAGCCTGGACTGGGGTTGAGAGAGAAAAGTAACTTCACGAGTGCTATTCATTTTACTTGGTTGGATCCTTAATGTTTTTATGGTCACATAGAATTAGGATCCCTGAGGAGAAGTCCTGCTTGGAGTCAATATCACAACCAGCAGAAATACTTCATTATGTAAAATTCAAAATCTCCTAAATTATGAAAAATATAATTTTTAGAAAAAAGTGATATGGCCCTTAAATAAGAAGGGCCTATCTCTACAGAAGACCAGAATCCCATTTATTCTGATCTTCAAATTGTCTGTAGCATATGGTTGCATAGGATGCTCATCCCTATGCAGGAATTTTTCATGAACAATAAAGGTTCAGATATTAATTGGTCATGATAGAGGCTGATAAATCGGAGACAAACTCCTGGACAATACCATGTGTTTCTCTTTGTGTAACTGCTTGTGATTAGCATTTTTGTCTTGGTGATATTTTTAAAGAAACAAATGCACTTTATGTGATATATTAGGGGGAAAATGGTCTGCATCTATTAATTCTATTGCAAATATTTTCTGGGTTTCCACACTGCTGTAGGAACTTAGCACCATGGCTGGGAATAGGAATGCTCTAGGATACAGAGTAGTAAATCCTACATTCTAAAAAGTTGCATTTTCTTTGCTGCTTTAGTAGAAGAAAATAGGGTTTGGTATCTTCTATGATGCCGGGCATAGGCTAAACACTCCTAACTAAGCACTAATTGCTGATTGGTTGTTTTGTTCATCGCGATACATCTCAGTTATTTTATATTTTAAATTTGGGAAATAGTGCTCTATGTCCCTGTATTCCATTTTATATAAGTGCTCTAACACTTTATTGTTAGCCCGTGAAGGTAGAAAAGTGAAGACAAGAGTGAGGTTTTCAACAGGTTCCTTAAGTTTCCTAAATTAAGTCCAGACAAGCGGATAATTGATGGATACAACTGTGCAAAGACTGCTAAAGGAAACTTAGCACACAGTATGCAGGGAGTCATTAGACCTGTCTTCATCTAAGGACATAACCACAGTGTCCTCTGTAATTCCAAGAACTTAAAAAATGATTGTGGCAGTGAACAGCAAATTGGGTGTTGCAGAAAACTAAACATTGAATTAGATAACTACCTTGAGATGTTTCCTAAGAATGTAGAGGGAAAGTATGAAGAAATGAACGTGAAAAACAAGATTATGAGGCATGTAGGATTGCTATGGAGAGCCAATGTGCTATATATAATAAGAAGTTCAAAAGCAATAATTAAACAGATGGAGGCAACGAGATCATTGATTTTTAAGGAAAGATAATTCCCTTGAACTCTCTTTCCTTAAACTCGGAAAGATAATTCCCTTGAACTCTTTCCTTAAACTAGGAAAGATATTGAAAACTTGTCTTTTAACCAAGTAATTTGTTTGCTAAAATTAATTCCAATTCCAGCCTGAGCAAGAGCGAGATCCCGTCTCTACTAAAAGTTGAAAGAAAGTAGCTGGACAACTAAAAATATATAGAAAAAAAATTAGCCAGGCATGGTGGTGCATGCCTATAGTCCCAGCTACTTGGGAGGCTGAGGAAGGAGGATCGCTTGAGCCCAGGAGTCTGAGGTTGCTGTGAGCTGGGCTGACGCCATTGCACTCTAGCCTGGGCAACAGAGTGAGACACTGTCTCAAAAAAATAAATAAAAAAAAATTAATTCCAATTCAAATCCTGGTAGAACTTTGAGGGAGGGCAGTGGTAGTAGAAGGAACTTTGTAAAATGATATAATGTTTAACTTTGAGAAAAAAGGGTAATAGTAATAAAGAATATTTTGAAAAAATTGTTAATAAATACTCAACTTAAACAGTAATTAAACAATGTGGACATCATACAAAGTTTGAAAAATAGAACAATGGAACAAAAATTTAGCTGAGAAAAATCTGATTTAGATGAAAATTAAAATTTTAATAAATTATTCACAAATTATTGAGAAAAAAGTTTACTCAATATGATTTCTGAGATTAGTTAAGTATTTCAGAATAGAGAAGTAAGTTTATATTTGTTTCACAATACCTAAAATGTAGCTGACTTGTGGATCAAAGAGTACGACACATTCAAGCTATAAGTATATATTAGAAGAAAATAGATAAATAAAATTGGTGAATATATCTAAGAAAATACAAATGAATGTGATTTGTGAATAAAGAAAGAGCTTAAAAAGCTTACAAATTAGTGAAAGAAATCACAAAGAAAATTAAGTGGGGGCTCTAGAGATTTTAAATATCCTTTCAACAGATGACACAAATAAAGTGAGAGGACAAGCATCAATTTGAGAAGAATATAGCAAAAAATGATGATCTATAAAGGGTTAACATTTTGATGGAGTTTTCATCCACTCTACTGAAAAAAATACCCAGACTGTTACAATCCCAATGTAAGACTGAATTACAAAAGAGAAAATGAGTCTAAACAAATATATGAAAAATAGTTCAAACTCAAAGTAATCGAATATATGAAAACTACAGCAACTAAGAGTGTCACATTTTACCTTCCAAATTAATAAAACCAATTTAAAGTATTTTTAAATATTGAATGGAGTCTAAATGTTCTGTAAAACCCTTAATTAAATATTCCATTTTTTGAACTAAAGACCTTCTAACATCATAAAACGAATTATTTTTTCTTTCTTTGAGGGCAAAGAGATGAAATAGATAATTATGATTATTAAGTGAATTTTACCAAGGTCACTTTGTCTGTTTTTCAGATGATCAATTTCACCTCTTATAACGAAATGACTGTGTAATGTTTAAGACATCTCTGTCACAAAAAGCCAGGTTAGTGTAAACAGAGACATCTCCTCCCTCACCACGGAGAATACTTGCTTATATTCCAAGGTAACATAGATAATGGCACTCTTGGAGGGAGGATGCACAGGCTGACACCAGCCTCCTATATATTGGGAGTATCTTAAGGTCAGTGTCCCTCAGCTGTGACAAAGACCAACACTGTGTAGAAATGATCCTCTTGTGTCTGTCTCCATCGTCCCCATGGGACTTGAGAGATGAGAGAACTGTTGCAAACATGAAGCTCATGCTGCCCATATCTATAAACCTCTCTAAATCTATTTGAGCTCATTGTCTTCCCAAATAAGTTGAAGTGTGAAAATCCAATCTGGCAGCTGCAGCCACACCTCTATAATACTTAGAAACGACTTGACGATTTGACACCAGATAAACACCAGCCTACCAGAATGAAAGACATCAGTAAACTGCCAGTATGACCATGCCTGTGAATACTACTGAAATATCAGACCTCCTTTTTGGTAATAATGGTAACAGATGATGCTTCTTGAGCCTTGACCAAATGGTGCTTTGTATGTCCTTACTCATTTTATCCTTACGATTTTTTGAGAGACACATTATTATTATGCACTCATTTTTAACATGACAAGATGGAGGCAAAAGGATTTAAGTAACTGTCCCAATGTTTCATAGTTCATGAGAAGTACAGACAAGGTTGAAACCTAGGCAATCTGACTTCAGAATTAACCACATACGATAATGTGAGTTTCACGTTCTTACCTTTCTCTGTGGTGGCAGGATGATCCTTGCCAATGTGTTTTTACCCTTCTCTGATCCTTTGGACTTCTTTGCTAAATCTTGGAAGTCTTTCCCTAAACTGAGAAATCAGACATTAGTCATTCCTATTAGGGGAAAAATTGCCACAGCAGAACTGGGGAATTAATGATGAAAATTCCTTTTTTTTTTTTTTTTGAGTGGAGGGGCTTTGTTTTGTTTTGTTTTTTAGCTTAAACACTTTCATTCAAGTGTAAGACTAAAAAGATTCATAAGGTGACAAACTTAATAGAACGGAGGAGAGATCCTCCTCTCTGTAGAGTAGAGGAAGCCAAGAGTTGAAGGTGAACCATGAAACTCTGGATGCATTAGTTTGAGGGTCTTTTCCTTTGCTCCCTAATTATTTTAGGTTAAGTTCAGGGCCTAGAAAGATATAGAAGCCCTTTGCAGAACCCAAAGCAGCAGGCGCTAAGGGTGGTCCTTTCTAGGGCGTGGGTTTTAGTGTTCTCCTGTTTACCACATGAACATTAAGTTGGCAGCAGTGCAGTGTTTATACTGTACTTTAGAACAGCAAGAGATGCTCAGGCTGAGAATGGCCTGGAGAAAGTCACCCTGAGTTTTCTGTGGCTGCAGAAAGGCATAGAAGATGATCATAAAGTTTCCCACATACTTCAAGAGGGGTATGCAAGGGGTGGTAGATTGATAGAGCCAGGTAAGGAAAGGTTTGAAGGGTACGCAGACGAATGACCAGAGAGCGATCAGGACCAAGGACAGCGCAGTACGTCCGTGGGGATGGGGCTGTAACTGGCTAGATGCCAATAGCCAAAGGAAGATAGTGTGTTTTCCTGGATAGAGCTGGAACCCATTCTACTAAGTGAAGTATCTCAAGAATGGAAAAACAAGCACCACATGTACTCACCAGCAAATTGGTACTAACGGATCAACACCTAAGTGGACATATAGGAATAACATTTATCGGGTGTCGGGCAGGTGGGAGGGGGGAGGAGGGGATGGGTATATACAAACACAAGGAGTGAGATGTGCAATGTCTGGGGGATGGTCATGCTTGAAGCTCTGACTGGAGGGGGGAGGGGGGCACGGGCCATATACATAACCTTAACATTTGTACCCCCATAATATGCTGAAATAAAAAAAATTAAAAGAAACAAGGGAAGGTATTGCCCAAGAGTCATGTGGAAAAGCCCTGCATCCTGAGGGATGCCAGACAATACAGATCTGAAAACTGAGAGTCCTCTCTCCAAGCTCTAGAGTTTAGAATTAATACCAGGGAGCAAATGAAAGAGAAAAATCCTAATTGATGGATTTAGACATTCAGAAACTGAAAAAGAAAAATTTGAAATAAATGACTTTACTTGGAATTATTAACAAATAAACGCAACTACAATAAGTTGCTATCATCAGATGGAGTGGAGGCTCAGAATAGAAATTACGTTAAAAGGGATAAAAAGAAGTTGCATTTTTTCACTCCTCAATTTGTGGCATGAAAATATCTTATCCTTCATTAGGTTGACAGGGATGGGCCACAATGTAGCAGTCTGTTATTTCTATAAATTCTGAGTTCATGGCATATCCATGGACAATCACAAAAGAGGACAAAGGTAAGAAAGAAAGAATTGGTTACTCTTCCCGGAACTAAGAACTATATGTCCTAACCTGCTCAGACTAGGTAGCTACCCCTGGAATGTCTGCCACATGGAAGGGGAAGAAAGGAGGAAGGGAAGGAGAGAGAAAGAGAGAAGGAGGAAGCCAGTGGGGGGAAAGAAAAAAGATTTTTCAGTGGAGAAAAGATCTTAGAAATACTAACATCATGACAGCAATGGAGCAAGGAATAGAGAACCAGCTCAGATGCACTAAATTTTTAGTGAGGGCTCTGTGCACCAGGATCCTAAGACTTTATTGGGAAGCTAATTGTCCATGTCTTTCTGCTGCTACAGACACAAGTGCAGCTGCTGCAACCACTGAGTAGAATACATTGCAACGACTCGATTCTGCCCTACACAGCTGTCAAGAGACTCAGCCCAAGCTTGCTATGGCCTCCAACATCCCAGAAATGGGGCCAAGGAGCCCTGTAACTTGTGGCCAATTCCTCGATTGCCTCATCCAGACACTTCAGTGAACATTTGGTGCGATGTTGACAAAGCAGCACTAGACTCAATCCAGATTTCTCAATCCAGGTTCTGAAATCTGGGTTTAGCACTGTCCAAGCAGAACATTATATAACCAACAATGCTTAAGTCAATGATGTTTATGAATAATTTAAATACGCATAACATGTTGAATGAAATATGCACATAATACCATTTTCCATGTGTAACAGAAAAGACATTTTAAAAAATCAATCCATAATAAAAAGTCTTAGATTAAGATGATATGTAGGGTGCATTACTATTCTAGTGCTTTCTTGGTCTAAAAATATTTTCTGAACTTGAAGGGCCTGTAAAGTGAAAACTAGAATCAGCAGGGGAAATCTCACATTTTTATACTGTCATCACACTAGAGAACAATTACCTGGACAGCTTAATTAGCTATCCTCTTTCCACCTTGGCACTAAGGAGACATTTAAGTGAACCCCAGTTGGAAGCACCTCTCTTATCATGACTGGCCAGGAAATTGCACGGCCAAAGCAGAATTTGGAGGAGAAAGATCCTCCTGTAGGAATGTTCCTTTGGAAGATGGTTGAAAGTAAGTGTTCAGTGAATTTTCCTGGGCTCTGGGGCACAGTGAGAGCCTGGACCTGGAGGAGGAAGTGGATGATGCTAGATTTCCCAGACTCCAGTGAAGTAAACAGTGGTCAGTGGCTCACCTTGCTCACAAACATCTGGTGAGACCTGTGGTCAGAGGCAGCATGGGCAGCTTGGGGCAGTGTAGTGATGTTGGTGTCCAACATCCCTCATTCCTGATTTGGGAGTCCCTCTCCTCCCAACAGCCATGTCTTCCAGAGTTATCCTCTTTGTAGGCTAGCTGACTCCTCACCATGCTTCAGACATGCTCAGAGCTCACGTCCTTTCTGCTGGGATGTGAAGTGTTTCCACTCAATGGAGAATTTTAACAGAAACAAAAAATATGCAATTAAGTGTAAGGTATCTTAAATTTAGGAATTTCCCATTACATGAAGGAGAATTTGATGTGATTTCTTTTACCACCTCCCTCATCTCCCCTGTCAGTGTCATGTTTTTAAACGCTTGTGTTTCTCAAGGGCTATATTTATTAAGTAACAATTAATTCATTTAATGTAACTAAAGCAATATGTCAGAGTTTCCATTTGTTTAGCATAGTGCTTAACAGCAAGAGTTTTGGAGTTTAATAGATCTCCACGCAGCCACTTACTAGCTACTTGACTCTGGACAAGTTATTTAACCTTCTCATGCCTCAGTTTCCCCATCTATAAATTGTGGAAACAACGCCCATAGGGTTGTGTGAGAATAACAACAACAACAACAACAACAACAACAAAGATGACATACATTCAGCCCTTTGCATTTGTGGGTTCCACATCCTTGGAATAAACCACCTAACTGTGGATCGAAAATATTCTGAAAAAAAAATCCACAAAATTCCAAAAAGCAAAACTTGAATTTGCTGCACAGAGTGCTACATATCGAACCCACATTAATGAAGTGATGTGTAGGCATTGTATTAAGTGTTATAAGTAATCTAGAGATGATTTGAAGTATGTAGGAGAATGTGTGTAGGTTATAGGCAAATACCACACCATTTTACATAAGGGACTTGAGCATTCCTGGATTTTGATAAGGGGGAGAGGTTCTGGAATCAATCCCCCATGGATACCGAAGGATGGCTGTATGTGAATTGTGGAGAATTGTGCCTGGCACAAAATAAGTGATCAATAAACAGCAACTATTTAAACTGGAAAAAGATAGACCATATTACCACACTGAATTAATATGATTCTAATGTAAAGAAATAATCTTGATGTTTTCGTTATCCTACATTACTCTTATCCTGTATAAAATACATTCTTATTTACTATTTTTTTTTTTTTTTTGAGATAGAGTCTCACTTTGTTCCCAGGCTAGAGTGAGTGCCATGGCATCAGCCTAGCTCACAGCAACCTCAATCTCCGGGTTCAAGCAATCCTTCTGCCTCAGACTCCCAAGTAGCTGGGACTACAGGCATGCACCACCATACCCAGCTAATATTTTTTGTGTATATATTTTTAGTTGGCCAATTAATTTCTTTCTATTTTTAGTAGAGACGGGGTCTCGCTCTTGCTCAGGCTGGCTTCGAACTCCTGACCTCGAGCAATCCACCCGCCTCGGCCTTCCAGAGTGATAGGGTATAGGCGTGGGCCACCACGCCTGGCCTCTTGTTTACTATTAACATTATTGAGAATAGCTATGCACTCCCACCGTCCTAAACTCCATGGTCTCTCAGGTAGGTTTGGAAATAATTGATGTAAGAAGTGGCATCCTGTATCTTTAATCATCCATTTAGTTCTTCTTCAGGGCCCATGCTTGCTATTTTACTTGGAAAATTCCTTTAACTTTGTCAGCCACGACCCTCCACACACTTAGGAAACTGAGTGTGGAACTCTTAGGAAACTGAGACTTTGTGATCAACCATTATTTCTTAAGATACCTGCTATACAAGATCAACCAACCATTTACATCATCTCTAATTTCTAATTGTTTATAACAGGAGAAGAATCAGAGAGCATGAGTGTTTATATAATATTTATTTCCACTCTAAGATAAAATCTTTGAGAGAAATTTGTTAAAAAGTAATTTTAATTGTGACTAACAATAATCATGAGAACACATGGCCTTAATTTTAAATGCCATATGCATATAATATCTGTATGTATGTATATACACATACACATACAATAAATTTTACCATGGCTCTTAAAACACCAAAGCCTAGTTGAAAAATAAAATGGTTTAGCCAATTAAAAATTAGTCTAAAATGATGTCAAACATTTAATTTATTTTTCCTAAATAGACCAATGGCTTCACAGTTTCAAAATGTTCTTATCAACCCTATTTGCCCTTTGAAAGTGCTGTAAAATTTTGATTGTCAGCATTTAATTCTGGGTGGATGCCCAGCAATAACAAGACTTCTAACCTCAGCTAACAGTAGTAGAAATGAGAATAGAAATTAAATATCTATTGGTGGATACATAAGATTTTCATACCAAAAATAATATAATGCCTAATTCATTTAAAATACTGAGCACATTTTGTAAATTTAAAAGATGTGTAATCATTTTATCATAAAATGTTAGAAAAATTCGACCACATAGATGTCTGTGTTCAGTGGTGTTGTCTTGGGACCAATATTCATAGTTAGAAAGGAGGGAGCTTAACTAGGGGTATGTGAAAATGTCTCTGGCCTTCAGGAAATTAAAACCTAGCTGGGAAAAATCACTATCTATGAAAATCGCTATCTATTTGTCAGAAAAATAATATCAGATATATTAAGTATTATAGAAATATTTAAAAAATATTTATATTTGCTTAAAACTACAGCTTAAAGTCTAATAGGAAAACTCATAAAAATAAAATAAGAACAATGAGATTATTATTGTACCAGAAAATATATAGAAGGAGCTCCAAATTCAATAATAAGGAAAGCTTTTCAGAGTAGGCAAGAAAATATGCTTTCCTTTATATATTGTGTATTTCCTTCTTCATATTAAATCATCTATTTCCTTTGCCTTCCTTCCTGCAAATGTATGAAGAGTAATAATGAATTGTCCCAAGAGCCATTTGAAATACTTATTTAATCTTCCCTCCACTGCTTCCCAAATGATAATCCTTCTTGGTGCCTGGCAGATGTTAGATATTCAACAAATGTCATATTATTTGCTGAACAACAATGAAATATTTGCTATGACTCATAGACTGTGATTTAATTTGGGCTTTGTTATTAAAAAGAAATAAATGTAAACTATTTAGCTCATGAAATATAAAATTTTATTTAGGAAATATAACATTTTATTGTATTAAGAGAGGAAGAAAACAAGAATAGGAGAATGATTCTTTGTTTCTTCCTGAGTGTTAAACTGCTCTTGGTACCTTATATTGCACCCTTGGGTAGTAAACATAAATAATTTGTGAATACTTTATTACTGCTGTTTGTTAGTTCCCCAAAAGTTTAGAAATGACCCTTTCCATGTTGAGAAGCTGCTCACCAGCCTTTATAAACTTACATTTATTTTTACATACATTTTATTTTTATAAGGAGTTCAGAAAAAAATGTGTCTGCAGTGTATTCCCATAGTGAAACGTGTTAAGTTTGTCCCTTAAGAGGTTCACTCTGCTGATAGCTCTGGATGTCTTCACTTTGACATTACAAGGGATTGGATTGCACTAGTGTGTCTTGGCCAGCCTAGCCATTTCACGTGCTTGAAGGAAAGCAAAGGAGCAACATTTATTCTACCTTTCCAGTTCTCTCACTTCTAGTCACAGCCAATGGTTTTGGTTGTGTGTTTGGTCTTGAATGAACAATGGGAAGCAAAAGAGATAACAAAGGGGAATTGAAGTAAAAATAACTTCAGGAATCAGTATGGAATATCCAGTTAAGTAACCTTCCTTTACTACTGTGTGTTTTCTCACAGTAGTGAGATTAGCTCAGTTGAAGACAGGTCTAAGGCCTTCAACACCTGTGCTTCTCACCTCACATCCTTTTGGGATTCTCCTCCTCCTCCTCATCTAAATATTTTCATTTCTTTTTCTCTTGTTCATCAGGGAATTAGAAAAAGTATATTATAATGAGCATTTTACTTTGTTTCTACTTCTCCGTTAAAAAGTCTTTTCATTGAAACAAATGTCATAATGTTGTAGAATATCAGATCACTCTTCTTTCAATGTGTTTCCCTACCATGATGATTACTCCCTTTGACACAAGGAAAATAGCTACAATGATTTCATTTTACAGATGAGGAAACTGAAGGCACAAAGAAGTTATAGCAATGTAGGGACAGAGCTTGGAGCCTAGAGTATATGTCACTAGACTTAGGTGCTTCCACCAAGTTTGATAGTCTTAGTATTATGATATTTATACAAGTTTTAATGTTATCTCTTCTGTAACTTAAAACTGAGCAAAAAGAAAATTTTTATTTTTTGTTTCTCCCCAAATTACTGAAAAATAAAATGCAATAAAAATCCTATGATATTTTCTTTGGGGTTCATTATAAATATTTTTTTGAAGGCATAAATGTAAGAACCATCAAAATATTCTCGGAGTAGGAAAATGAGAGGATGTTTACCAGTTATCAAAATGTTCTATAATTTATTAATAAAATGTGATTATAAGTAATGAGAAAATGTGGTACAGGACTGGACAGATGGCACATTAACTGACAATAATAATTGGGCAGAATAAGGAATTACAAACAACTTCGTCATGAAGATTACTTTAATCGATAGGGAAATCATTCAATTAATTGTGGTGGGATAGTAGCAGTTAGTTTGGAAAAACAAAATCAAAATAATTACCAATTAATACTCCACACTATGCATTAAAATGTTCCATAAATTTTAAATATAAATATAAAAACACAAAAGAACTAAAAGAAAATATAGAAAAAAGCCTTATTGTTTAAAGATATCTTTTTCTATGTAAGATTAAGGCCAGGAACCATAGATATCAAACAAAACTGACTGCCTAAAAATAAAGAAATTTATATAGCAAAATAGAACATAAATGATAATGATAATAAATGATCAACTTGGAAAAGAATTGTCATGTATGAAGGACAAAGAGTTATTGTCCTTTATATATAAAGAGCTTCTACAAATAAATAATGAATAAATTACTAGACAAATGGACAAAAAATACATATGAACAAATCAGTAAAGTAAATGCAAATGAAGAACAAGGAAATAAGTTTTTACTTGTAAGATTGTCAAAGGATAATAAATAATTGCGAGCAATGTTAATAAGAGGATGACAAGGGATATTGTCATAAAATCTTGATTCTAGTGTAAATTAGTATCAATTTTTTGGACAAAAATTTGATGACATCTGTGTGTATGTAGGAAAAAAACTGCAAGAATATAACCCAAACTATTAAGAGTAGTTGGGAAAGGGGATTTCCAGTGGTTTTAAAAATAATGTTTATTATTTTTATGTTGTTAAAGTTACCATCACTATGGATAATTTTTTGTCCAAAAGCATGGTACTATATTTTAAAAAAAGAAGTTTGATAATGTTAAAATAGTCAATTATTAACCCAAAGATCTTTCTTTGCAGATTAAAGAAACTTCAAGATAATGGCTGGAGGGAGGAATATTACAATAGTCACCAAATTCATCCTTTTGGGATTCTCAGATTTCCCCAAGCTCAAGATTGTTCTCTTTGCAGTATTCTTGGGGACTTACCTCTTGACAGTGGCCTGGAATCTGGGCCTCATCATCTTGATTAGGGTGGACTCCTGCCTACATACACCCATGTACTTCTTTCTTAGCAACTTATCGTTCTTAGATTTTTGTTACGTCACCTCCACAACCCCTAAAATGCTCTCAGACTTCTTCCAGAAGTCTAAATCCATCTCCTTTATGGGGTGCACCATACAGTACTTCTTCTTCTCTAGCCTGGGTCTGACTGAGTGCTGTCTTCTGGCAGCCATGGCTTATGATCGATATGCTGCCATCTGTAACCCTCTGCTCTACACGGCCATTATGTCCCCCACCCTCTGTGGGCACATGGTGGTTGGAGCCTACATAACCGGTACCTTTGGTTCATTGATCCAATTGTGTGCTTTACTTCAGCTCCATTTCTGTGGGCCAAATGTTATCAACCACTTCTTCTGTGACCTGCCTCAATTATTAGTCCTATCTTGCTCTGAAACCTTTTTTCTCCAAGTCATAAAGTTTGTAATAGCAGTGATCTTTGGACTCATGTCTGTCTTGGTTATCGTGATATCCTATGGTTATATCATTGCCACCATCCTGAAGATTAGCTCAGTTGAAGGCAGGTCTAAGGCCTTCAACACCTGTGCTTCTCACCTCACAGCAGTGACCTTCTTTTTTGGATCAGGACTCTTTGTCTATATGCATCCCAGCTCTGATAATTCTCTGGGCTATGACAAAATGGCATCAGTCTTCTATACAGTGGTGATTCCCATGTTGAATCCTTTGATTTATAGTCTGAGGAACAAGGAAATCAAAGATGGACTTAAGAGGTGTAAGAAGAAGAGAGTCTTTTCCCATTGCCACTGTTAATTAAAGGTCTGGTAGGATGGTGACCCTGCTGACCAGAAGTTTCTAGACAATACAAGGGAAATGCATTTAACATTATTTAACCTCACTGATGCTCTGGTAGGACTGCAAGTGAGTCAACTCATCTAAATCCTGGACTGGCTCAGTGCTGCGAAAATTCTGAGGCTTCTTTCAGTTTTGACAGTTGACTCTCCTCTCCTACACCAGCAATGAGCTCACAAGCAGTTAATACAACAATTTTTATGAAGCAGCAACCTTCAGTTGTTTGGTGTTTGATACTTACATGTTGTTTCAGAATTTCACACTGCAAGACAGAGAGCATGGGACTAAGCACAAGTCCTTTTTCATACACAACATCACAATCAGTATAATGAGATCACTGCATCCCAGGCTTGACCCCTTGGGGTGCCCATGCAAATTCCAGTTGATTGAGGTGGGGATTTGGAGAGAAGTATAACTTTAGGCACTTACCTAACTTCTCTGCTGAGGAAATATGCCATAGGCAGTTTGGTCTAGGATTTGTTTTCTAGGATTTTATTTTTAGAACCAAACATCAACAGTTTGCATGTGAATGGACATGGGGATTGCAATAATACTATCCTGCCCTTGGAGAGTTAAAATATAAAGGAAAAAAGTGAACATTTGGACTATAAAATATACTGGAAAAGTTACATTTCTGGGATTTTGTTTGTTTGTTTGTTTGCTTTTTGAGATAGGGTCTCACTCTGCTGAGTGGCACAATCCTAGCTCACTGCAGCCTTGAAACCCTGAGCTCAAGTGATCCTCCTGCCTCATCCTCCCAAGTAGCTAGGACTACAGGCATGTGCCACAATGCCGAGCCAATTTTCTAATTTGTTGTAGAGATGGGGTCTCACTATGTTTCCCAGGTGGTTTCTCCAACTCCTGATCTCAAGGGATCATCTGCCTCAGCCTCCCAAAATGCTGGGATTACAGGTGTGAACTACTGTGCCCAGCAAACCTGCTGCTCCGTGGCAGACTAGATAGCATAAATGCACCCGCTGCTGCAAAACAACTAGAGATGTTGAATGGAATATTTTTAAAGAATATTTTAACATACATTTCTGGGCAAGCAAGAAAAGAAAGGAAATCTCCAGAATTCAAAAATAACGTAAAATCAGGAATCCTGAGAGTAAAGCCAACTCTGAAGATGTCTTCCTCTTTGGGGGAATCCAGCGAACCCTGGTGATATTAGACCTGTGTTTTGACGAACACATGGGACTTGGGGAAAGGGAGACAAAACCTGGAGCTGCCTGAGTCTCTGATAGGAGAACCAGACACATACATGAGAGTTCACAGACTATACCTCATTGTGGGAGGAAATTAAGGAAAACAACTGTGTTTCACAAAAAAAGAAATTTTTGTTCCCTCAGTCTTCATGCTGGGCCTGGAAAAAAAGTAAACTGTGAAATTTTTTTTTTCTTTATTTCAGAATATTATGGGGTACAATCACTTTGGTTATGTATATTGCCTTTGCTTCGCCCAAGCCAGGGCTACAGGCGGGCCCTTCTATACAGTGCACTCTGCATCCATTAGTTGTCAGTTTACCCACCCACCCCACCACCCCACTTCCACATGACCAGCACCCAGTGAATATTACTTTTTCATGATAGCACCTTACTGTTGATCAGTTAGTACCAATTTGATGGCGAGTACATGTGGTGCTTATTTTTCCATTCTTGTGATACCTCATTTCGAGTGGATGGGCTCCAGCTCTATCTAGGATAATATAAGAGGTGCTAGTTCACTAATGTTTTTTGAGTAGTATTCCATGGTATACATACACAACATTTTATTAATCCATTCATGTATTGATGGGCACGTGGGTTGTTTCCACATCTTTGCAATTGTGAATTGTGCTGCCATAAACATTCGGGTGCAGATGTCTTTATTACAGAATGTCTTTTTTTCCTTTGGGTAGATGCCTAGTAGTGGAATTGCTGAATTAAATGGTGTTTTTATTTTTAACTCTTTGAGGTATCTCCAAATTGCTTTCCACAGGAGTTGTACTAATTTGCAGTCCCACCAGCAGTGTAAGAGTGTTCCTATCTCTCCACATCCATGCCAGCATTTGTTGTTTGGGGACTTTTTGATAAAGGCTATTCTCACTAGAGTTAGACCAGAGTTAGGTGATATTTCATTGTGCTTTTGGTTTGCATTTTCCTAATGATTAGAGTTATTGAGCACTTTTTTATGTTTGCTGGCCATTATTCTTTTGAAAAGTTTCAGTTCATGTCCTTTGCCTACTTTTTGTTGGTATTGTTTGATTTTTTCTTATTAATTTTCTTAGGTTCTATATAGATTCTTGCTATCAGCCCTTTATTGGATGTGTAGCATGCAAATATTTTCTCCCATTCTGTAGGTTGTCTATTTGCTTGAATGAAAGTTTCCTTGACTGGGCAGAAGCTTTTTTACTTTGATCAGGTTCCATTTATTTAATTTTTTTGCTGTTGTGATTGCTTTGGGGGTCTTCTTCATAAATTCTTTCCCTAGGCTGATATCTATAAGAGTTTTCCCAACATTTTCGTCTAGAATTCTTAAGGTTTCACTCCTTAGACTTAAGTCTGTTATCCATTGTGAGTCGATTTTTGTGAGAGGTGAGGGGTGGGGATCCAGTTTCAATCTTCTGCATGTAGTTATCCAGATTTTCCAGCACCATTTATTGAATAGGGATTCTTTTCCTGAATGTACATTTTTGTCTGGTTTGTCAAAGATTAGATGACAATATGCAGGTGGTTTCATATCTGGGTTCTCAGTCCTGTTCCAAAGGTCTATATCTCTCTGTTCTTGTGCAAATACCATGCTGTTTTGGTTACTGTAGCCTTGTAGTAAAGCTTGAAGTCTGGTATAGTGATGCCTCTCAATTTGTTCTTTTTGCTTAAGATTGCTTTGGCTATATGAGGTCTTCTCTGGTTCCAGATGAAGTGTAGAACTATTTTTTCTACATCTGTAAAGAATGATGATGGTGTTTTGATAGGGATTGTATTAATTCTGTAGATCACTTTAGGTAGCATGGACATTTAACCATATTGATTCTGCCAATCCATGAACATGGTAGGGTTTTCCATGTGTTCACATCTTCTACAATTTCTTTTCTCAGTGTTTTGTTATATAGATCTCTCACCTCCTTCATTAAATATATTCCTACATAGTTAATTTTCTTTGATTCTATTGTGAAAAGTGTTGCATCTTTGATTTGATTTTTGGTTTGACTGTTATTGGTGTATATGGATGGCACTGATTTGTGTGCATTAATTTTGTATCCTGAGACTTTATTGAATTCATTTATCAATTCTAGGAGTCTCTTGGTTGAATCCTTGAGATTTTCTAGATGTAATATCATATTATCATAAAAGAATGAGAGTTTGACCTTTTCTGCCCCCATGTGGACACCCTTAATTCCCCTTTCTTGTCTGATTGCTCTGGCAAGGACTTCCAGCATTATACTGAATTGAAGTGGAGATAGTGGGTAACCTTGTCTGATTCCAGTTCTAAGTGGGAATGCTTTCCATTTTTTTCTGTTCAGTATGATATTGGCTGTGGGTTTATCATATATGGCTTTAATAATTTTGAGGTATGTCCCAACTATGCCTATTTTGTTAAGAGTTTTCATCATAAAAGTATGGTGGATTTTTTCAAATGCTTTTTCTGTATATATTGAGAGAATCATATGTTCTTTGTTCTTGCTTCTATTTATGTGGTGAATTGCACTAATGGCAATAAATGCTCACATTCAAAAGACAGAAAGTTCACAAATCAATAAACTAGTAAACCATCTCAAGGAACTGGAAAAGGAAGAGCAAATCAATCCTAAACCTAGCTGAAGAAAGAAATAACTAAGATCAGAGAAGAACTAAATGAAATCGAGAACAAAAGAATTATATAGAAGATTAATAAAACTAAAAGTTGATTTTTTGAAAAGATAATCAAAATTGACAGCCCTCTTGCTAGATTGACAAGAACTAGAAAGGAAAGGACTCTAATAAGTTCACTTAGAAATGAAACAGGAAAGGTCACTATAGACATAATGGAAATGCAAAACATTATCTTTGAATACTATAAAAATCTATATGCCCCAAAACTGCAAAATGTGGAAGAAATGGACAAATTCTTGGAAACACATAACCTCCCTAGGCTCAATCAGGAAGAAATAGAATTCCTGAACAGACCAATATCAAGCACAGAAATTTAAGCAGCAATTAAAAATCTTCCGGAAAAAAAAAATCCCAGACCAGATGGGTTCACCTCTGAATTTTACCAAACTTACAAAGAAGAACTCATACCTATATTGCATAAATTATTCCACAACATTAAAGAAGAATGGTATCCTCCCCAACTCATTCTACGAAGCCAATATCACCTTGATACCAAAGCCAGGAAAGAACACAATGAAAAAAGAAAACTACAGACCAATATCCCTCATGAATATAGATGCAAAAGTCCTCAACAAAATCCTAGCAAACCAAATTCAACAGCACATCAACTGTGAAATTGTAACCATACGTCTTGATGGATGGAGGTGTGTGGTATGAATTCACACTACCTGTGCAGTTCAAGGAATCTTTAGCTGATAATTTATTTTAATGTAATCCCAGGTTGGAAGTGTCCTCAAGTACCAGTCAGAAGCAAATGCAAACCCTCACTAAGGATTCTTAAGAGAAAATTTTAAACCCAAACAATTATTCCAAATAACCTTCTAAAGAAAACCAGGTCACACAAATCTCAAAGTACACAAGGAAACCAGACCTTATCAGTGAAAACTAAGAAGGCATGGCAATATCAAACCCATAAAGACTTCAGAAATAGCAACTATTTCAATGAAAATATGAAATAGATGCTTCTGATATGTTTATAAAAAAAGAAGAAGGGAAAATGGAAATATGGCTGAAAGAATACGAGAATAAAGTTTACTAAGGATTTATGTATCTGGCAATATGGTGAATTTATATTTATCTAGATGATTCTTCTATCTGAAACAACTGAAATGCTAAATTAGACATGAAATCATCTTAAATGTGTGTCTCCACTTAATAAAAATGGAGGAATAAGCTAAGCCCCCAAATGAAGCAAAACCAGAAAACCAGGAAAGTAAACAAGTGCCAAAAATGGCTTTCACCTCGGGGAGTCTTGCTGAGTCTGGAGACCCAGAGCTCCTGCTGTGTGGACTGTGTGGATGGTGATGGGTCAGAAGACCAGATTCAGGGCACACCCAGGTGATCTGGAAGGTGACCTGCACAGAAAGCCCAGAGGGCCATATCCTTGGTGTGTATAAGTAAGAATTCCCAAAGATTATGTTCCAGGAAACAAACAAACAAAACAGTTCATAGTAGGAAAAAAATACAAACATACAGAGTCAAGCCCCCATAACTGAGAACCAGCGGAGGAAAAAAAACACCAGGCCATATAAACAGACCTGCAAAACCTTCAGGTATTGAAATTATCCTTAAAGAGGATAAGGCAGTTGGGACTAGATTTGGGGAAACAGATTAACTCTTCCCTGGAAAGAAATACACCCTCCCCAAAGGAGGAAATACTGAGAGTAGGTCAGAGATCTGAGACTTAGAGAACTGGAAAATGACGAATCCACAAGAAGAGGCTTGTTATATCCATACAATGGGATATTATCTGGCCATAGGAGGGATTGGAGCACTGACACATGCTACAACATGCGTGAACCTTGAAAACATCAAGCTCAGTGAAAGAGCCAGTCACGAAGGACCATATATGGTATGATTCCATTTTAATGAAATCTCCAGCACAGACAGATCTGCAGAGATAGAGAGTAGATTTGTGGTTGGGAGGGTGGAGAGGAACGGACAGGGACTGTTAGTGGGTATGGGGTGTCTTTTGAGGGAATGTTCTAAACTTAGATTGTGGCAATGGTTGCAAAACTAAAAGCCACTGAAATGTATACCTTCAGTGGGTGAATTTTATAATATGTGAAGCATACCTCAATACAGCAGTTTTTTAAAAAAACAAAAAAAAAAAGAAAGAAAGAGGTTTGGAAACTCACAGGACCAAATGTGACATTCTTGGGAAGTCACCATTTCTGAGGTGGATATTAGAGATTTGGAAAAAGGAAGCAAGCCATGGAGTTTAAAGTCCTAAGAAAATTTAAAAACTCAAGTCGAAAACTAACCTGTTTCTGTTCCAGAGTAAATCACCATAAACAAAAGAAACTGGTCTCCCTATACCAGCAGAAAAGGGCACCCTTAAATTAAGAAATCCAGTAAACTCCCCAAACCTCCTGACCTTGTATGACACTTGTATAGCCCTGTGCCCTCTCAGACCTCAAGCTCTGGTAGAGCCTGGACTGGCCGATACTGCCAGGATTCCAGCAATTCTCCGACCTCCCGTGCTGTGAGGCATGTTCCAAATATATCATTTGTCGTCAACACGTCTACTAGGTAACTTCCTCTTCTTGGGGCAGAAGAACAGAGACAAATGAGGAAGGAAGGAGAAGAAAGGGCCAGCCCCTTTGGTTAATAGCAGAAACAAAGAGATTCACCATAGGTTTACTTGAAATAGCCATTTCTCTTTATACATTTAAAATATGGCTTGACTTGTACCAGTTTGAGTTATATTCATTGTCACGTGGCTATGAAGAGAACCAAATTACCCAATGAGTATGAAGTGGCATGTAAAAAGGAACAAAGTCTTATGCATGGCTGGCATATCTGCTACAATGAGACATCAAAATGTGAAATCTTGCTGGACTTCCCTTTCCAGTAGAGGGAGGCCCATTCCAAGATTCTGCAGTAACAGAAACATTAACACAGACAAAAGTGCAGGTGTGACTAGTGATAGTGATAATATTTGCATGTGTGTAATTCTTTAAAGTTTATCATCCATGAACACTTGGTCTCCATGACAGCTTGGCTATGAGACCCGCATCTTATGGGTGAGGGAGGAGCAGCTCAGCTCACATTTGCAAAAGGGACTTTTAAAAAATAATAGCTTCATTAAGATATCAGTTTCAAAGTTTGGAGGGACTAGTCTCACAGAGAAGTATAATAAAATGTGCAATGAAGGTTATTAGTTTTCCACTGGGGCATAATGAATTCACACAAATTTAGTAGCTTAAAACAACAGACCTGTGTTATCTCGTAGTTCCACAGGTTGTAAGTTCAGCACAGCTTGGATGTGCTCTCTGCCTGTGGTCTTCCCGTGGAGAGGGTAAGAGAGGATATTGAGGTTGCTTAGTTCCACCCACTCTTCAAGCAGAATGTCGTCCCTTTCTGCATGTTGTGAAGTAGGGAGGGATGATTTTTTTAATGTCTTAAACCCATCATCCTAGCCTAAGCGATTCCTACCAACAGACCTCACCATTTTATTTGCAGACAAGAAGTAACAGGTTAAAGTTACTTGGAAAAAGCTTGTTGCTTAGTTTAAGTAGGAATTTTTCTTATAGTCAAATTTCTCTTATATTGATTCAAAGATAAAAGGGACTGATTACAAGGTTGTGAACCCTCAAGACAAAGAGAACTTCTAGGGACAGAACAGAGATGGATGTATCCAGCCTCTCTCAGACATGCATGCCAAGATATTTATAGGGATCATCTCATCTGGAGTGTTAACTATTTAGAGGAAAGAAGACCGTGAGGGAGAGTATTAACATTCTGTGTCCTTGGGTGATGCTGGTGTGCATGCATGTCTGGGCCTCATCTGCTGCTCTTTTGCTAGGTCACCTTCAGCAAGTGCAAGCTGAGGGAATAACAAGTACCAGCTATGAGAGCTCAGAAGAAGGAGAAGTCATTTTCAGTAGAGGGTGTAGAGGAAGGTAGTCTTGTAGTTGCTGCAAGGAATATGATAGGTCATCAACAAGAGGCTCAGAAAAGATTTTGTGCCGTGAATGCCCTTATGGGGCCACGTTCAAACCGCTAAGCCCATCAGCAGCCTGACTAAGCTTATGGATGTCACTGGAAAAGAAGAAAATGGTGAGGCATGGAGGTAGGAATCACTTAGGCCAGGATGATGTGTTTCGGCATGTGAGAAAGTCTGAGAAACAAGAAGGCATGAAAATCAAGAATAGATTCCCTGAGAGTTGCAGAGTAGAAAAACAGGAAGTTTGAGTAAGGGGAAATTTTTGAGTCTGAGATTTTAGGATTAAGCAATTTCTCATTGTGATGTGGTCTGAAATGGGGCTGCCAAATCGTGTGACTGGGGTGGCTTTGGGTTTGATGTTGGTGGAAGCGTGTAAGTCAAAACAGCATGCAGCCTGGAAACTTAGAGGGGCATCAACCTTGAGACACCTCATTTATCTTTCTGTCGCAGCCATCCCTGGCACAGCGCCATTAAACATGGAGGGCTAAATAATGCTGACTTGGGAAGTACACAGAAAAATGAAACAAATCACAATGAAGTAAAGTGAATCTAGTAATGTTCTCTGCATTACTGAGCTTGAAATTTGGTCTTTAAGGAGAAGAGATAAATGGATGAATAAGAAGGCATTCCTTGACATTTCTAGCCAGGTGTGTGGCTACTTTTAAGCTGATTGTCTGAAACCACTAGTGATTGAGACCTCAATTAAAGATATAATGTAGGTAGTGCACAGATAGAACCTGTTTGGTTTTTTTTCTCTCTGCCAGATGAGGCAGAGAGAATTTCAAGACTAATTTTAGATTTTCAGCACTAATTAATGATTTAGTAAAATAAACAGATACTTGATAACTTAGAGCTGCCCCCTCCTCTCTTCCCCTCTCACCTCCCATCCACATAGACTGAAGTGTCCCCTATTTGTCTGGATTTTTTATGGCCTCTCATAGACAAGCCTTTTCCCACCATCTGGGACCCAGCTGGGCAGCCCTCTGCAATGAACATTCATCAACCTAACTGCCTGCTTCCAACCATAGCTGCCTCTTCTCCTTGAAATTGAGCCCTGCCAACAAAATGCCACTTTTAAGATCAAGCAAGTTCAGGGTGGTTGTACTTTTCCCAAGTCACATCAGTTCTGGATCACTTTCAGGTCTATTTTAAGGAACAACTTGGCGTTGCAACACGCAAGAGTCACTTGGGTGCATGGTTCCCAAGGGCTCCATGCTTGCCCATGCTCCTGGTCTCAGAGGCTTTTTAAAGAAAGGCTTAGGCTGGGCTCTCTCAGTGGGGGATGCCACAGCGCTGAGGCTTCCCAGAGAGGCTCATCTCTTTTCCATCACTCCAAGCAGGATCAAAGGATCAGAGTCTCTTCGAAGAACAAACAACAGACACTGCGTGTGGAGGGCCACAGGCGCTTTACAGATGTGGTTGGGCAACTATTTTCTAGGTTTTACCATGCCGGTTTATAGATCTATTCCAAGACTGAGTATAAATTTCAGAGAACATCTTCTCCCATTTACCCTGGATCCAGCAAACTAAATAAATGAAATTTTAGGTTATTTTTAATGAGCTAAAGCAGCGATTTACAAAAGCAGACATGACCAGCTTTAAGCCAAAGTATAAAATCCTATAATTTTGCCTACTGTGCCATCGCTCCCCACTTTAAGCCTCTCTCATCCTGATTCCGGGTTCCTTTTTCTTCCCGTTACCAGTTGTGTGTGTGTGTTCTCATGCAGACCTGTCCTACCGTGGTTGGAGGCACAGGCTTCAATTCTGCCCCTACCGACGACTGGGTGTGACCCGGTGAGCAGCCACGGCTGAGAACCACTGCCTCAGAGCAACCCCCTCTGTGGCCTTTGCTTGAGTCACAACACAACACCTGTTCCAGTTGCCCCAGTCTCAAGAATTCCTTCACTGGACATTGCCAACTGCGGTGCCTCCTCTTCCATTCCCCTGTCTTCCTTCACTGCTAAAGTGGCATGGGACTTTCTTTAGTATCAGGCCATACTCAGATCCCCCTGTGCCCCATTCCAGATACTCCTGTCTAAGGTTGATGAGTTCCACCCCTGCCATTCTATTGAAACTGTACTGGGAAGACCACATCTCTCTTCCTTCTTGCCATATTTAGTGGCCCTTTGTTCGCCTTTTCCCTCTGGGTTCCATGCCACATTCACTAAGCTCACTGAGTGGGGAGGGATCTGAAGATCAGGAGCAGGAATTTGGATGTTATCAGGCCATCAACAAACAACAAACTAAGGAATGCTCTTGAGCAAGGAATGCCTTGCTCAGGGCATTGCATTGGATCTGTGCTTTAGGGAGGTCCATCTGCAGGTTGACAAGGAAGGATTGAATTGGAGAGAGTCTAAAGGCAAATTGTGAACAATCAGCTTAAAATTGTCTGACCAAAAAAAAAAAAAAAATTGCCTGGGGTTGGACATGGCATGAAAGGAGGCCTCATTGATTCTACGGAAAATGTTTCAAGTGGTGCCAAAGAAAAAGAGAATTCTTTCTGAAAGATAGAGGCAGGAATTGCAAAACACCACAACCTTCTTGTATGTTATCCTTACACCCTTCACTCTATAATAAAGAGTGAAAAGCCAGAGGTTTGTTTGGGTTTCCATGGGGTTTTTCTAATTTCTGAAAAGATTTAATTACAAACTATTGCATTGGTCATCACAATCCCTTCCCCAACATCAAGCCTTAGAGAGACCCCAAGAATGTAGGCATGATGCCAAGAGCTGGGAGTTCAAGGAGGGGGGTATAATTAGTTTCACTTCACAGTGGGAGACTCCGGCCCTGGCAGAAGAGAAGCTGGTGGGGTTTTGGGTGGAGAAGGGAAACTGCAGCAGATTTTTCTCATCTGGATGCAAGTTGAAGAGCTGCCAACTTAAACAGGGTGTGGCCACCATCTTTCACAAATCCTTGAAAGAAGCTGCGGTGTCCTGTGGGTTTACACAATGCCCACTTCCTTCTGTTCCTTGCACGTCCCTCCCCAAGACACACAAATAGACTTTGTCTTTTCAAGTTGGATATTTGATGAATCAAAACCAAAACACGTACATGAGGGAAATATGGTCCTAGTCAAACAGCGAAAGATTATTTTTCTTTTAAACTCCCTACACAATGATCTTTTGAAAGATGAGGCCTATCAAGGGATTTTTGTTTTTCCATTGCCATCCATTTTTCTTGCCTTCATGAAAGCAGTGGGGAGTTGAGGACTGAGCATTTGGATGCTGGAAGACCTTGTTTCAAATTCCAGCATTGCCATGAATTCTTTATGCGACATTTGGCAAGCTGCTTCTCCAAAATTCCATTTTCTCATCTGAAAATGAATTTAAGAATGGTTTCCTTTGAGGGCTGCTATGAGAATATTATGAAATAAAGTGTGCAAAAGGGCCAATCTGTCTCCTTTCCTCTTTCTCTTCATTTCACAGAACCAGGGTCTCAGGATTTTAAGGAACACATAAAGTCAACTAATTCAGACTCCCTGTTAAACATTAAACCCCTCACTTCTACCTTCTGCTTATGTACTTCCAGTGATGAGGAATTTACACCTTTCTAGGACATCCATTCTACTTTGGACTGTACTATTGTTTCCTAAAGTCAATCTCTCTCTCTCTCTCTCTTTCTGTAGTTTTTACCCATTTAGTTCTAGTTCCAGCTCTCATAGTCACTCACAGGGGTTCTGTAAAATACCTGGAGCTTTACAAAGGTAACTGCTGGTGTCTGAAATTGTTACATATTTTAGAGACAAAGTCTTAGGTTTCACTGACTTCAGGAATATCTCATTGGAACCAGTGCAGGGACCTGGCATAAAATGGAAGCAAGGACAATGGACAATGGTAATCAATCTTGCCCTAACAAAACTGGCATCCTCTTTATGCGTGTGAG
Source organism: Microcebus murinus (assembly GCF_040939455.1). Lineage (NCBI taxonomy): Eukaryota > Metazoa > Chordata > Mammalia > Primates > Cheirogaleidae > Microcebus > Microcebus murinus. The sequence goes on from NC_134107.1 coordinate 15,968,202, forward strand.
CCTGGGCAGCTAGCCAAGCTGCCCATGGGTGCCCTGTGGGACATATATCCCACATCCTAAAGAGAACCAAAGGTGCCTGGGAGAGAACTGGCCTCCCTTTAAAGCCTCATGAAGCCCTTCTTGCAGTGGGCAATTTAGCTACATTCAAACACTGTTTCTTGGGCCAGGATCTGTGCCCCAGGTGCCAGCAGAGATCAATTTAGTTCTTTCCCCAGGCGTCTGCTCTCAGCAGACTTTAAGGACTTATAGGTGAGTCTGCCCTTTTCCTTTCCTTGGAATGGTTGCTAGTGAATCCTAGAATCGCAGGATGGGAGAGTAAGAAAAACACTTGAAGGTGAAGAAGTTGAAGCAGGCAAGATGCTGGGACCTTCTCTCCTGCTGCTCTGACTTTTACCAGAGGAGCTATACCTATTTTATATTCTGTAATTCTGCAGAAGATTTTTAAAAAGGTTTATGCAGCTTACAATTGGAAACAAGGAAATGAAGGAAAGTGGACTAGAAAACACTGATCTAAGCTAATCTCTATTGCATATACAAGAGATGAGAAAATTAAGAATCAGGCAAATAATTTTTCCAATAATCACGCAGTAAAAGCATAACTTGAATCAGCATTTTTTTTCTTTTAACTTTGAGGCTATTGCTTTTTTTTTTTTTTTGAGGCTATTGCTTTTTTTGTGCTATTCTAGACTCATGGGTATGTGCAAGTGGGAGTATGTCCGCAATTTAGAAAGAATCATCTACCTGACTTGGATCCTTTTTAGTTGCCTTTAAGACTTCAGGTTTTAGAATAAGGTAGAACAGAAAGATCTACTCCTGAAAAATGAGATATAGGCCCTACTTTCACATCTAGTACCAACCAACTGTACAGACATTCATTCTATCTCTTTCAGCTTCAGTTTTATTATCTAAAATGGGAAAGGCTAGGCTAGCTGGTTTTTAACTCTGATACTTTATTATCTTAGTATTTGAGATATATCACCACAATTTTCCAGACATCCATGCAATATTTAAAGTAGGGTAGGCCCAGTAGTCTTCAGATTAGAACAAGTTTACAGTGTCTATATAGTAACTATTTGATAACCCTTTATGTAGCCAGTGAACAAAATATTCACTGGGCAACTGTAATATGCCAGGCACTGTAACAGAAAAGGGGAAAGAAATGATCAAAGTAAAGAACACATTTCCTTTCCTCATGTCAGTCATTCTAGATTTCCTTCATCATACCGTACAAAATCATCTGAACTACCCCCTGTACTTGAAGTACCCATTGATTTGGAAATTACCACATTAGGATTTCATTCCTCTTTATCTTGGTTCATAGCTTTGAACTTGTTAAAATGTAAATAGCCCTGTAGAGGATGAAGACAAGAAAACTCTTTATAATCATTTTCAGGATTCAGATTTCACATAAGCAGGCTTGTGCAGTCAGTTGGGATGGGAGAAGGATCATATCTTCTGCGGTTATATCTATAATATAATTCTATTGATTGCCTAGACACATGGCTAGCATTCTTTTATAACATTCAGAAAAGGAACAGGCTTTGGAGTCAAAGAACCAAGGGTTTCAATCTTCAATTAGTCACTTAATAAACTCCTTCAGCTGTAATCTCAGTGAGCTTCTCATCTGTCATAAGTATCTGTTGGAATTGTTATAAATTGAATCCATTCAGCAAATATTCTTTAATGTCAACTATGTGCCAGGCACTGAGGTTATAATGCCCTCCCAAGAGCTTACAGTTTAGGAGATGGAGAAGTAAACGAGCAAAAATAAATACAAAGTGAGCTAAGTGTTATGAAATGAGACAGCATGCTGCCACAAAGACTGGCAATAACATAAGGAAGGGGCATGCAGTTGATGTAGGCATTATTACCATGCACACCTACATGCATCTGGGTTTAGGAAGCAGGTGCAGTGCAGTGGAGAGCAGATCCTGGATTAGAGTTGAAAAGATCGGGGTTCAAATCCTGACAGTGCTGATCCGGTGATAATAAAAATTATTTCTTTTTCTCTCCATAACTTGGCATTAGTTATTTCGTTTAATCCTCACAATCTATGGTGTAGTCTTATTATTGTCTCCATTTTACAGTTGAGGGAAAGCAAAAGAGAAGATTTAAGAGGATGTGTCCCCTTGGCCGATCAGCTGACGAGCAGTGACACCGGAATTAGACACCAGCCCAGTCTGACACCAAAGTCCTGCTTTGGGTGACCACAAACAACAAGATGGATGTGAAAATGCTGCACAAACTTAAAAACACTGTAAAAATAAATGGTGGTTCTCAGATCAGGCAAATCTATATAAATTACCATTACAAGGAAATGTAATATTTGTTACATAATCTATTTCTATACCTTTACCTCCAGATGATTCAGGTAAAAATAACCAGGCTATCTAGGTAGTAATCATATAAAATAATTGGCAATTGGCTTGTATCACATTTTAAAAATGTAATAGAGTAGAAATTGTAGACTCTTGGGGCTGAAATAGAAAAAAAATTGTGACGAATCTTGCTAAAATATACTGTTAATGATAACTATAAATGTGCAGAAATAGGTGGAGGCTATTAATTGTTGAGCCATGCATAATTTCTCTTCCCTACATTGTTAGCTCTTGGGGGAGCATTTGTTTCTAAATCTACCTGTCTCAATTCAAATCACCATTAACTTTCTTCTTGGCTTTTGAAGAACTTTCTGGTCTTCCTTCCCAGGCTCCTTTTACTCCCAGCCATCTCTTACATTACATTGCTCTCAGTTCTATTGTTAAACACATATTGGACAACTAGTTCCCTGCTTACAAAAGAACAAAAAAATACATAAAAACAAGCAAAATACAAAAGTTTCATGTTTTCCCTTCTTGTCCATAGGAAAAAGGTCAAACTCCTTAACGTGATATTTATTCAACAAATATTTATTGAGCATCTATTATGTGACAAGCATTGGTCTAGGTGGTTGGGATACTTCAATGAACAAAAGAGACAAAAAATCCTGAAAAATACCAGTCTTTGTTAAGCTTACGGTCTAGTGGAGGGAGACCATCACAAAATCAATTATGTGCAATATTAGAAGGTGATAAGTACTATAAAACAACAAAGCAGGGGAAAAGGAGCAGAAGTGGAGAGAAGGTTGAATTAAATATGAATATTCACACATATGCAACCATATATACAGTTTGTGCAATTATATATGTATATATGCGTTGGTGGTTTTGTGTGTATATCTGTGTATATATACACATATAAGAAACAAATAAATGTCTTTGCCATCTTTGCTTTCGAAGCTCTTTCATGATGTCCACCCCTTACTATCTCTGAAAACTCACCTTCCATATCTTCTCTTATCCTAATGGTGTTCCTGCCATGCTGATATTTTTGAGCCCTTCAAATGCCACGCTTGCCTGTGTTTTTACAAATGTTTTCCCCGTTTAATGTGAAGCTCTCTGAACCAACCACTCCCAACCCCCTCACACACCAAATTTTCATCCTGGTGATTCCTTGCTCATCTTTGGAGTCCTTTTCACACACGTCTCCTCTCTGAAACTGCCACCTGACTCCAGGGCACTGTGTAAATTCTTTTCTCCAAGCCCCTGTTATACTGTGCCATGATTTATCTGTTTTTCTGTTTTTCCCATGCATTATGCTGAGTATGTAGGACTTAAGGATAATGTTTTACTAGTTTCTACCTCATCACCATCTAGCTCACCAAACACATGGTGCAAAGTGTTCAGTTGATAATGTTTGTGCTAAATGAGCGTTAGAGTTTCACAATTTTTAACCCTTTTCTTTAGTCTCTAAAGGAGATGTTGGTTTTTCTCAATTCTAATGTGCTCTGCTCCACTGCTTGCAGGAGAAAGAAAACCACCCTGACTCCACAAAATCTGGTCCAAACAAGCTCTGATGTTCGCCCAGGTGTCAGGCAGGTGGGGGATGGGTGCGGTGTTGTCTGGGGGATGGGCACATTTGGAGCTCTGATTCAAGTAGTGCAAAGGCAATTTATGTAACCAAAGCTTTTGTACCCCCATAATATTCTGAAATTAAAAAAAACACTCCTTGATCCTTGACTCCAGGAGGCTAGATTAAATATTACTGCAATGTACTTCTATGGCATCATCCTCTATTTCCTCTATTAGCACCTAGGAGACTTCATTATTATTATTATTATTTTGTTTAACTGTATTTTTCCCAAGTTGTTAACATGCTTGTCTAAATTCCTCTCTATTCTTTACCCAAAGCATAAAACATAGCTGGGGAGAATTATGTGCTCAATAAGTATTTGTTTAATAAATGAATAAATAAATCCAAATTCACTGGCAAATGATTTGGAGACTTTATGCCACAGGAAGAGAATTAACATTTATTAAATGCTTATAATAGCCACACATTGTACACAGCATTTTTTAAAAATTAGATTTTGATTCAATAACATATGCACAAGATTCCTTGTTTTTTTAAAAAATCAAATACTATAGGTAAGAAAATGTATCCTTTGACCCTCAATTTTAGTCTCTTCCAACACTCCCCAAGAGGTCATGACTGTTACATGTTGATACTAAGTTTATCCTTCTTCTGCATATTAACATTCATAAATATACCAATTGAAAACATATAATACTGCTTTACCGAGCTGTGTGTATTTACATAAAATGGTACCGTGTTTCCCCGAAAATAAGACAGGGTCTTATATTTATTTTTCTTCAAGAAGACACCCTAGGGCTTATTTTCAGGGGATGTGTTATTTTTTTTAAGTACAACAATATACATTTATTCAAATATAGTTAAGTCATCTTCTTCTGGAACATCATCATAACTCTCCAAATCCCGAATTCCATCCTGAATTTCTTGCGACTCTATTTCCTTCAGAACCATTGGCCCCGATCTTTCATGTTGAGCAATAGAGCTCTCATGGGGCAGATGAGAAGGGCTGCTCGTCTTTTTTACCGCTCCAAGATGAAATGCATGGGTTGTGCTGATGCGCTGTGTAGCCACGCCCATCACTAGATCTTATTTTCAGGGTAGGGCTTATATTGAGCAAATGCTTAGAAATCCTGCTAGGGCTTATTTTATGGGTAGGTCTTATTTTTGGGGAAACACGGTATCATACTGAATGATCATCCTACACCTTGCTTTTTTAAAATTTAATATTATTATTGGATCTCTTCCTGTGTTAGCCCATACAGGTCTACCTCAGTCTTATTTCATAGAATTAGTATAGTTAAATTTATGTACTATTTCCCCACTGATGGACATTTAGGTAGTTTCCAGTTTCTGCCGATTTATTACAAATGATGTTGCAATACTAATGTTTGTACCTGCCCTTCCATGCTAATACATGATTTTTCTGGCAGAAACTGAGAAGTCAAATTGCTGCTTATAGAGCATGTCTAGCCTGCGATATATCTGGCCACCTATCTCCTCACATTTTTTTTGAAGGACGATATTACTACACTTAATTTTATTCCCTTTTTGATGGGCTCGGTCTATGTCTTCTTTCAATCCTACAGAAAGGCTCTTTGTATAGACTATCTCTTTTAGTTCTTACAACCATATTATAAGATAGGAATTTTAATCATTTTTATTTGAGATGAGATATGTAAGGCTGGGAAGGAGGTTAAGTAAGATATACATGGGTGTATGCTAACAAGTTAAGGAAATCCTAATCTGCATGAAAACAAGGCCATTTAATTGAAAATACACATTCTCACATGTATGCTTTGTGTCACTCAGAGATGAAGGAGAAAATATTAAAGCAAAGTCTACCAAAAACTGCCAAAACATTTTCTCAAGTCAGGCATAATTTATTAATAACTGCAGAAAGAGAAAGAAGAACTTACTTTTGCTAAATAATTAATGCGATATTTATTAACTTATTTGTTAATGTAATTGAAACATGTATTTCATGTAATTGAAACAAATCGTAAGTTGTTTGACAGGAATGATGAGGTTTATTTAAAACAGTGTTATTCAAAGGTAATGAATTTCTTAATGGGAAGTTTTATCAATCATTTTATTCACAAATTACTATGAAGCAAGGAAGAAACCAAAATGTTAAAAAAAACACAACAGGATTGATTTAGTAATGGATTAATAATGCTTTCCAAAGTTAATGATAGTAAAGAGACTCCATCCCAGCTTATAGCACCTGCGTCTGTATTCAGCCAAAGGAGTGACTAGCTGCAGGGTAGACTATAGCAAAGAAACAGTCTTGAGTGGGGGGCAGTTCATAAGGGGAGAGGTTGACATTTTAAAGTCTACCCCTGGATTAAGACAGGTAACAAGAGTTTGGCACACAACATTGTGTTAGAATCCACAAAGGATTGCTTATACCGGAGGACGCTAGAATAAATTCGCTCTCTGATCACTGTGCTCTTTTTGACAAGTTTTCTGTTTTTGTCCTGTCCACAGTCTAAATTTTATCCATAAACATGGAAACATGAACTCTTTCCACACTGGCCACTGAGAAATTTCGAGTAAAATTTGTGGCCCATCTGTAACAAGAGGTTTAGTTATTCTGGTCAGCAGTTTTATTCTTATTCCTGGCTCTACTCTATATCTCTACTTTTTAAAAATTTCATCATTCTTTAATTTGCTATCATGTATATTTATATACCTTAATTTTTTTTTTTTTGTAGAGATGAGTTCTAACTATGTTGCTCAGGCTGGTCTCAAACTCCTGGCCTCAAGTGATCCTCCCACCTTGGCCTCCCAAAGTGCTGGGATTACAGGTGCAAGCAACTGCACTTGGCCTATATTTTACATATCTTTCAAAGCTGCTGGCATAAATATTTTGGAATAAAGAAGAATATAAAAATGACCAAGATTTTGTTTTACCCATAAGTATGCTACATTAGAAAGTGAATTAGTCATAATTCTTTTGGTCACAAATATCAGAAATTTCAATCCACTGCTACCAGAGGACAGAAATCATAAATGCCCACTTTAGAAAGCTAATTAGCTCAATAGTCAGAAGAACTGTGCTCTGATTTTTTATTCAAACTATGTGTCTTTTTAGATAAAGTAGATATCTCAGTGTTTTAATTTATATAATGGAAATATTAATAGCTGTTCTTCCATCATATAAATTACCTGTTCAAGTTTGAGTGAGACTCAAACTAAATAATGCATGTAAAAGAAATTTGTGAACTATAAAATGAATGAAACTTCTAATGTGTGTAAAGTGAATCTTCAAAATGTGTTTTGAATCTCTAGTCATTTCTTGGATTCAATTAGAATAATAAAGATATTTTTTCAAAAGAAACCACAGAACAGCAACACACCTTAATTTGTGGCAACTCATCCTTAGTAATGTGGAGCTGCCCCCCCCTTTAAATCAGAATTATGACATTAGTAATTCCATGTATGATGGCTCTAACAGAAACAGAGCTCCCTTTCTGTAATAAAAACTGCTAAAACTTCAGAAAAAGATAAACTGCTAAAACTCTGACAACTTAGGTGTTTAATGCCCAATGGAGACCAGCAAACTTGATTCTATTACCTGCTCAAAAATGCTCAGTCCTTGAATCCATCCCTAAAGCAAAGCATAAAATCAAATTGTAATGGAGCAAATGAAGATCTTCCTCCTTATACTGATTGCCCAATGTCAGTTTAAGAGGATCTGAAAAACAGTTGGACGAATATTTTTACTTTCGATGAAACCAACCCATTCTGCTGCCTGTGGAGCCGGGAATAACATAGTAAAACAGTAGTGAAACACAAATATTCTTTTACCACTTTTCAGTGTACTGAGATTTAAATGTCATGTCACATTATTGTTCTCACTGACAGTTTGCTGAAAAAAGGGAACATACCAGAAGAAGGTGATTATTACTTAAAGCGGAAAACTGCATACGGCGTTAGGAACACACTATGGCTCAATAAACACCGTGGATGAGTTGGCAGGTCTCCGAGGACATTCCAGGCAACTTTTCATATTCCTTCTCATTGCCAAGTATTGTCACTGCTATCTGTAAGGAATCACAGGAAATCCCACTACCCACCCTTCTGAAGGCACTAAAGGGAACATGAATTTGAACCTTTGACCAGCACTTATCAACCTTTGACCACCCGATTGCGGTCAGCTAAAAAAATAGTCCCCCTAAGGATGTCCTCATCCTAATCCCCAGAACCTGTGCACGTGTGTCACCTTACACGATCTAAAAGAGTTAGTGACAGGAGGTGTGGAAGATTGGAGGGGTAGGAAGAAGGGGCTGCCAGCCAAGAGCACAGTTCGCCTTCGGAAGCTGAAAAAGCCAAGGAAACAGGGTCTCCCCTGAACAGGGTCTCTCCCTGCATTCCAGGAGGAATGCAGCCCTGGGACACTTTGATTTTAGGCTTCTGAGCTCCAGCACACTAGGAGAATCCATTTGTGGTAATTCGTTGAGGTAGCAGCTTTAGGAAACTAATGCAATGACACATAAAATGACCCAAATCCACCCTCCATAGAGCATCCTTAGGGATCTTATAGAAAAAGAAATTGTATCATTTTACTTTCCTGAATCAAATCTTTCATTAACTTATTATTGTCCTCAGGATGGAGCCCACAACCATTATCATAGGTTCTATGCAATGCATGGTAAAACTCCCTCCTGTACCTGCATCTTCAACCTCTGCTCAAACCACAGCCAGCTCCATAATCTCAAATCATCCCAGGCTTCTTCACCATCATCCTTCCCATTCTCTCAGTCTGTCTCCGTCTCAGTCTCTCTCTGTCTCTGTCTCTCCATTTCAGTCTGTCTCTGTTTCTAGCTCTTCCTCTGTCTCTGTCTCCTTTTATCTCTGTCTCTTCCTATGTATCTCTCTCTGATTCTATTTCTCTGTCTATCTCTGTCTTTCTCTCTGTCTCTCCTTGTCTCTGTCACTCTCTGTCTCTGTCCCTCTATCTCTATCTTTGTCTCCATCTCTGTTTCTGTCTCTCTCTTTCTCTGTCTCTCTGTCTCTGTTTCTGTGTGTGTCTCTCAGTGCGTATCTCTCCCTCTCTCTGTCATGGAGGGCCAACCCTGAGTCAAGTCGGGGCCCCCTCTCTGTTCCCTGAGCAGCCTGTCCTTCCGTTTCATATAATGCGTCTTATTCAATCTCTGTCTTCCCATTAGACTATAATCTCCATGACAAAGCAGCTGGTGTCTGACACATAGCAGTTGCTCAACAAATTGGGGGAGGAGTAACTTATTAATTTGATTATATCTCGGAACATTTTCAGAGGCATAAGTGACCTCCTAGTGACCAGTCTATCCGCTCTCCTCTGTTTACAAATAAAAAATTGAAACTCCCTGTGGTGAAATAACTGGCTAATGTCTCACAGCTGGTTAGTGAAAGAACTCTTTTGCGGCCCAGCAATCTTTATCCATTTATCACACAACAGCTGGCCGTGGCTTGTTGACAACTTATCCGAAAGGAGGTGAAAGGTTCTAGAAGGAAGAATGCAGTCTGTCTAAAAACCTTTGCTTCACCTCTTGGCAAAGCTGACATCCTGTTTTCAGGGAAATCATGCTACTTTACCCTATCCCATGAGTTGTAGAGCTAGGGAAACGTTTCTTCTTCTCATCACAATTACAATGCCTCAACTGGAAGAAACTGGAAGAGAATATATGAACTGGCAGTTTTCAAACTGTGTTCCCGGGGTCCCAGGCCTCCACCTAGAGGTGCCTCCTGTTCAGCCGAGGCAGCCCCTCTTTTATATGTTTTCTGTATTGGTTTTCCTGTGAGCTCGCATTTGGAAACAAAGGCTCCACTGCTGAAATAATGTTTATAATCCACAAATTTAATACAAGCCTCTAATTTTGTAAATGGGAAAATCAAAGCGCAGGGAGAGGAAGCAATTTGCAAGAGAACAACTCCACAAAAACAGAACAAACTAGCCCCCCTCAGCAAAAACCCCAGTGCAAAGGAGCTCAAGACTCATAACTTACACATCGCTAATGGGAAGTGTCAGCAGAAACAACAAACGGGGAAATTTGTACACCACAACCTACACGCAACAAAATATTCTGAATTTCTGTTTTAGTAAAACATCACAGCCATAGTTTTTAGTTGAAGAAGGCTGCTATAATCAGATTGCAGAAGGGACCATGCGTCACGCAGAAAGAATCTCAACGAATCTTCTCATTTTACAAATGGGGAAACAGAGACTCAGAGAGGGGAAGTGACTTGTCTAAAGTCACCATTTAGGTTAGCGGCAGAATGAGGAATAGAATCCAAGTCTCCAGATTCCCATCCCTGTGCTACTTTTTCCTGTGATGCCCTAATTTTCCAAGGTAAATATTAAAAACCTAGCTTCAAGAGAGGATCAGGAGAAATGGAGGACAGAAAGACCCACCCAGGACTAGGGAAAACCCAGAGCAAGGACCCTGGTTCTTACTAGCAAAGCTCCAATTTGGCTCTCTAATAACTAGGAATTTTAAACAAATACCTCTGTCTTGTATTTACATTTATGCTAACCTGTTCCTCTTTTCTGTTCCTGTTTTCCCTGCTTTCCCTCAGTCCTTCTGACTGTCAGCATGATGGAAGTGTAATTACAATTGGGGCAAGCCAGGTTTTGTGATACTTCCTTCTTCCTTCCCAACCACTGCCCCACCCTGCTTTTACACCTATGTAGGATTAGGAAGAGGAATGGGGTAAAACTGGGCACCTTTAGGCCAGCCCCACTGGCTGCAGATAGCTGGCAAGGTTGGGCAGCAAGGTGGGTATGGAAATGGCTATGAGTGCAGTCCTGCAGGGCCAGAGCATAGAAGACCAGATTAGATGCAAATAAGGCACAAGCTTTCGGCAGGGAGGAGCTCTCCCACTGGGCTTTGTAATTGATTCATTACACAAGACACCAGGTTCATACCATCCCAAGTTCACCAAGGCTATAATTTCAGGCCAGAAAACCAAATTCTTTTACTATAAGAAGTGCAAATGGCACAAGCTAGACCCAGAGTTAAGTGCTCAAAAATATTGAAGTACATTGAAACGAAAATTCTATAATCATGTTGCTTGGGCTTGAGTGTTCATTCCCAACCAGGCATGGCCTGCTTTCCCAAGGAAATGTTTGAGAAATGTCGTCAGATTTGCCTGCTTTATTCACTTCGTTATTCATTCACTATAAGCAAATATTGAATGAATATCTACAATGTACCAAACACTGTGCTAGGATCTAGGAAGAGAACGATCAACCAAAGAGGCAGTCCCTGCCCTTAAGGAGCTTATGTTTATTAGGAGAGAGAGTCAAGCAAGAAGTCCACTGAAATATAGAGCAATAAATGCACGGGTGCTATTGGAGCATATAAGAGGGGCATGATGATAGCATTTAATACTCTACATTAATGTTTTATTGGGAGGTGCAATCCACACAGCAAATGTGAGAGGGAAAGGGAGAAAAGGGAGGGAAGGAGACGGTGCGTAAGGGGGTATATTACAGAGTGGATCATAGATCAGTGAAAAACACAGGCAGTTGTTTAGTCACGCGAATGTCTCCAAACAGACCACATGTAACCACCAGGGCTCAGGACAGTCCATTAGAGGGAGAAAGGAAGAGAAAATTACCTGCCCAATCCCTCCTGTATCTCATCTCTAACTCATCAATGACCCATGTCATATGGAATTAAGTCCTCCCCACTTCTAGGTTGTGCAGTGTCTCTGTCCAGCCACTGGAGGCGCCAGATGCCACGCACAACGGCTTGGTGCTTTAGTGGAGTCCGGAAGTGATGGGAAGAGCCAGAGTCTCCTTGGGGTCATTCATATTTTGAGTCTCCAAATGAAATACAGGATGACCAGTTAAATTTTAATTTTAGGTAAACAATGAATGATTTTTTATAGTATCGGTATTCCCCAAATGTTGCATGGGCTATGCTTAGACTAAAATATTACTCATCATCTATCTGAAATTCAAATTTAATTGGGTGTCCTGTATTTATATTTGCTAAATCTAGCATCCCTACTCCTGTGCTTGGGTAGGAGCCACTGGCCAGGTGGAGACTATGCCAGAAGCCAGGCTTTTTCTGCAAAAAGGGGCGAGTGGTTTTGGAGGGGCAGGGATGAGCCACAACCGGGCCTCTTCACAGAGGAGGGCTTGGGGAAGGGGACCTGGGGGGGACATAATACAGCATAGGCCTGTGGATTCAGCAGAGGCTTCTAGGAAGAAGTCATGTTTAAACTGAAATTTGAAGGGCAAGCAGGAACTAGCCTGGAGAATTCGGGGAGGAGCCCAATTTGAATAAACAGTACGCACTGCCCAGCTCTTGGAGGGTACCCTTCAGCGTTGAGTAACTGCCTGCAGCTCCAAAGACAGCTCTTCACTTGAGTTTGCCTCTGCAACCCTCCCTGATACACGTTGCTAATATTTTCTTACATTTTATACAGCCCCCAAGCTTGTAAATATTTCATATGCATGTTAGGTTGAAATTGAGGAAAGGCCCACAACTCCCCCAGGAGCCTGGGGCCCCTGCCTCACAGTTACCAGGTGGGATGGGATTCTCCTGGGCTATATTGGAGCTCTTCAGAAAAATGCCCCACATGGAGGAATTGCAGAAATATTGAAACATTTTCTTCTTGCAGGCTAACTGCTGCTTCTCCAAGCCTGCCAGTTGCCCATTCCTGACTTGGAAACCACTGTGTAGAGGTGGCTCCTGTTGCATGTGCTTCATAGTTGAGGAGATGAAGGCTTAGGGAGACTCTAGAACTTGCACAGAGTCACATTTGGAGCCATAATGTCGCCTATATTTCTGAAACCTCTATTTCACATCCACATTCATCAGTCTAGCAGTTGAGGTATTTGAATAAATAGCCAAAGCAGAACAAAGTCTAGGGACTGAATAGGTGCAGAACTCAGACTATGCTCTTAATTGTATGTTTTGATGACCAAGAAACAGAAGAGACAATAGGAATATTTCAATAAAGGACCCAAAGCTCTTAATTTTACATAATTCTGTGATGGAAGAACCACCTCACCTAACTTGCTTGTTTTCGCTTTAATCTATTCTTGGTTATTTGGGGTAAAAAGAAAAATGGTGGTAATTTTTACTTTGCTTGAGCTCAAAGTCCATCAGAAGATTCCATGGTAATAAAGGAGGAAACATTGGCTGTTAGATTGGTTTTATGTTACTCAATAATGAAACAAATACAGAAATACGAAATCTGCCAGCAGTTAACCCAGAGAGACCTAATGCAGCTCCATCACTTCTTTTGTTCAAATCTTCCTTAAAGAGGATGACAGGAAAGATGTGGGGACTGAGAAATGGGGACGTAAGAGAAATTCCACTGTATTTCCAGTCCCATTGCGTGCAAAGCTCTTCATGCTGAACTTTTTTCTGCTGAAGGAGAATGCAAGAGACACTTTTCATATTAGGCTGATGTCATTAGGAAGCCTGAAGGCAGATGAGGAGGGGGCAATGGGTGGTCCTAACTGCTCATTCCTGCAGAGCTCAGCGTTGAGGGTAGACGAAAGGGAGGGCTGGCTGTGAGAGCTCACTCTCTCTCCTAGACTCTTAAAATAGCATTAAATTTGACATTGGCTACTGCAAAAATGGCACCTACAACAGATGTCTGACCAGTAACGAATGCTTAATAAGTATTTATTTAGGGAATTGATGTAATAGGTTCCCATTAGAATGTCCTCAGGGCTCAGTGGAAATAAATGGTGTGACTGCTTAGTGATGTCTGCCGTGATGAGGACTAGGGCAGTGAACGCCTAAAGCCTAAAAAGGCTGTCTTTGCCACATTGGGTTGTCCTTCTTTATTTTTAAATTTTTTTAATACATTTTTTTTTAGAGATAGCATATAGCTGCGTTGCCCAGGCGGGGGCTTCAGCAGTCCTCTAGCCTCAGCCTCCTGGATAGCTGGGACTGCGGGTGGGAGCCACCACGCCCAGTTCCTCTTTCGTCCAGTGGCAGTACCACCTTAAATCACAGGCATTTGTCCTCCAAATCTAAATTTGCAAATGCCAAAGAGAAAAAGGAGCAGAAAGGGAATAATTGATGAGGAGAAAGGATCAGAGAATGTGGGAGGAAGAGGGGAAAGGAAAGAGTGCTAATAGAGGAAAGAAATCAGATGGCTTAGGTTGCCAGATTCAGGCCTGGCTTCTAATGCGAATATGCAGAATTGCGCAGGGGCCTTCTGTGTTTACTCACCAGATTAAAAAGAATCCTGAAACCACCATGTTCTATATTCGTGGTCAGTTCCCACACAATCCTGGTGGGAAGAACAGCCTCTGCGAGGAAGGAGCTGACATAACAACTCTTGAAACAGTTGGAATCACTGTTCAGAAAAGAAAATATTGTCACTTTGTTCACTGATACTTTCTAGAGTTTCTGGAACAAAGTTTATTCTAGAATCCATGACAATCATAGTTCTCTGATCCTTTTAACAGTTATTTGACTGTCAGTTTTCAGGCTGGTCTCCTAGATTCCTGCTAAAAAGAAGAAAGGGAATTGGCCCCGGCAAATGCAAACAGACTTTCCACCTCCTTTTTCAGATGGCAGGTAGAAAGGCAGAAGTAGGAAACACCTGGACTAGTTCCAAGCCCACACAGAACTGAATCTCAGACGTGAGTCATGGTTTGGCTTTGCATGGGATGGTGTCAGAAGGTTGCACGTGCTCAAAAGGAGAGAGAAAGCAGATATGGGACTTCCCTCTTTCCTCTTTTTGGAGGAAGTGAAATCGCACTTTGGCAAAGCAGATGCATAACTTTTATGGAGAAGTTACCTCTTTCTTTTAGAGACCAAAGTTCGATTTTTTACCGCAGGCCCTTAACCCCTTGAGTGTGGCCATCTGGAGGGTTTATGTGATGGCATACACATTTCAGTACAAGAAAAAGCGGAGGAAATTGCTAGTGAACAGAGTAAAACAGGAAAGGTGTGCATGAAATGCACTGGTCAAACTCTTGTCACCACTTCCTCATACCTGACGATTAAGGGCCACTCTTCCTGCTCTGGGCATGCAGATTTAAGTAAGGCTGAAATTCCCATCACATGCACTTCTTCTTTCATTGTTCTCCCAGTTGAAAGGAAAACTTCCTTGAGCACAGAAATCACAAGTCCATAGGCTTTGGATCATTTCAGGCATATGAAAATTCCAGAAATAATTTGTTTCTTTTGTTTATTAAATGTATATTTTTTGGTCATTTCCCTGAGTACAAAGGTGATGATTACCTAGTTTCTATTGTTGTTTGGTACATAGTAGCTTCCGAATAAAAATTTCTCAAATAAGTAAACATATCCTCATTGTTAAAAACTAAAAAAAAAAAATAACAGAAAAGTTAGAGGAAAAATTAAAATATTCAGAAAACCTATCAACCAGATATGGTTACTGTCAATGGGTTGGTGTATGTCCCTCTAGTTATATATATTTATATATAGTTGGCGTCATGTTGAATCTATATCATGCTTTTTTCCACAATATTATGGCATAAGAATTACTCATGCTATTAAAATTGTTTGAAATAATTGTGATGGCTGTAAAATATTTTGTCATATGCATACAATATAATTTCACTCTTGCTGGCTGCTTTAGCTATTTTCATTTTTTTCTATGACAAAAATGAGGAGAAGATGAAGAATATAGCAAAAAAAACCACACACACAATGATTGGGTGTTTAGAGATATAGGAACACCTGAATATAGAATTGCCTATAGTAACCTTGTTTATATTCTCATTCCAGGAGAGTGAGGTCTCAAGAGTGAGGTCTCTGTAAAGAGATAACAGAGAGTAAGAAATTGTCAGCATGTCTCCAAAACAGTACAAGTAAGAATGTATTCTAATTCTGATGAACCATCCCTGAAATAGTTTGAAGAGCAATGTGCAGCTATGTCAAGAGGCTTATTGGAAGTACTCGAGGACATTCCACTCTAATTTTTCTAATTCTGGGATCACTCTGCTAAGATATAAATTTATAACTAACTGATATATAAATTACCCAGAACATCCTGCACAAAGGGTCAGTTCTCTAGCCAAATATAGATTGGACACTGATTCATAAATTAATCCCTCTTGGGTGGATGGTGTCAGTTCCCCAAAGCATGAAAACTGTGGCATGAATAGACCCAGAATGTAGTATTTCTGGACTTAGAGAACACCATCAGGTTTTAATAATCACTAATGAAGCTTAGCCTGGGAAGCTAGGCAACTGACCTTATTCTTCCCAAAAATACTTTTTTTTTTTTTTGGCATATTATGGGGGTACAGATTTTAAGGTTTCAATAAATGCCCATTTCCCCCCCTCCCCCCACAAGTCTGAGTCTCCATCATAACCATCCCCCAGATGGTGCACATCTCACTCATTATGTATGTATATACCTGCCCCCCTCCCCCCTCCCACCTGCCCAATACCCTATTACTGTAGTACCTATGTGACCACTTAGGTGCTGTTCAGTTAATACCAATTTGCTGGTGAGTATTTGTGGTTCCCCAAAATACTTTTTAGCTCTGTCAGTGACTATCCGATGTAATTCAATTCCTTGGAACATTCTTCCAGGATGTATACAGGTGACAGCATAGTGATACCTGTCAATTGAAAGATGACTTTTTCAGTCCCAGCATGGCATCTGGCTCATGATATGATTTTGGGAGGCATGAGGGTGCAATTGGGAGCTTCAGTAACTCCTCTGGACTCCCTGGCTACCACTAAGCGTACTAAGACACAGACTAATTGTTCCAAAGAATTAACAGAGCTGGGCTTCAATCAATCCTGGTACTAGATCAATGAACCTGGGAATATTTCTCTAAAACATGTGATCTAATAGAGCTGGCATCAACATAGAAAAGGAAATTCATGAAATCATGTTCTCCTAATGATATAATAAATGAATTATTGCTTTTTAAAAAAATTAAGGAATGAAGAACCACGTTCTTTTTTTAATGCACCTATACTATTACATGCACTTAGCAATGGAATGAAAAATTAAAAGTATAACAACAGACACCAACTCATTGTAAAATTCACACACACAGAGGACATATAAATGTATATACATATACACATACATTCCTTGGCCACTGTCTTCTTTTTATAAATAAAAATCAAGATTATAGTGTGGTTTTGTCCTTGCTTGGACATTTCTATCTGAAAGGAATAGATAGAAATGTGGGGGTCCCTCACCCTCACTCTGAATGTTTAGGACAATGCAGACTGAGGCTTCCCAGCTTATATGGCAAACCGAATCCTCTTCAGGCCCCTTCAGCTCTGCTCCAGAAACTTCCATCTCCAAAGACAGGAATATTAGGACTTATAACAATGAAGCCCCACAAGATGTGTGTCCAAGGTTTTCACTCCTTCTGTAGGAACAGAAGGAGTAGAAAACCCGAGGGCTGGCCTTGACCTACCGTTAGCGTGGCTATGGTACAGGCAGAGTGTCTCGGGAAGGGTGATGTTGCCATTCACCTCTGCATTTCCAGTAAAAGGAAATTGGCATTGGAGTTTTAGGAGAGAGCAGTCAGTGAAAATTTAAAACATCATGTCATGTCCAAGGGAGTGAACAAAAAGCAAAACCAAACATTTCCATTGGAGGACGTGAGGTGCAGGATCACACTTTTCCCGAGTGTCCACCATGGCTTCAGAGTAACGGGCTGGGGAAGGGGGGAAGTTAAGGCAGTGAACTGTCAAGCACATAGAGCTGTGTTTGCATATCTAGTACAGCATAATTTTTTTCAAAGTCCTAATGGACCTTAAGATTCCAACCAACTCTCATTTCCCTATTTTGCAATTAGATTAGCCTAAAGAGGAACTGGTAACTTTTGAAGAACTACTGAATTTACTGTTTCGGCAACTGCTTTCTTTCCCATCTCTTCAGTCTGCAGCAAGCTCACCAGACGCTGGTGCAACCACAAGGCTGGTGTGTGGCTGAGGCTGTCTGAGCCATGAACAGCTTCAGGACTGCCATCCTCTTCTGGGCAGTGGCAGCGTGGGCTAAAGCAGGCAAGCCTTTGGGAGAGACAGTTGAGGTTGGATTTCAAAAATGCAAGAATGCTTTGAAACTACCTGTCCTGGAAGTCCTACCTGGAGGGGGCTGGGATAATCTGCGGAACGTGGACATGGGACGGGTGATGAACTTGACCTACACTAACTGCAGGACCACAGAGGATGGGCAGTACATCATCCCCGATGAAATCTACACCATTCCCCAGAAACAGAGCAACCTGGAGATGAACTCAGAAATCCTGGCATCTTGGGTGAATTACCAGAGCAGCACCTCCTACTCCATCAACACAGAGCTCTCCCTTTTTTCCAAAGTCAACGGCAAGTTCTCCTCCGAGTTCCAGAGAATGAAGACCCTTCAAGTGAAGGACCAAGCTGTAACTACCAGAGTTCAGGTAAGAAACCTGGTCTACACAGCCAAAATCAACCCAGCTTCAGAACTAAGCTGGAGGTTTAAGAAGGAGCTCATGGACATCTCTGACTGTCTAGAGAACAACCAGACAAGGATGGCCACCTACCTGGCAGAGCTCCTGGTCCTCAATTATGGCACCCACGTCATCACCAGTGTGGATGCCGGGGCTGCTCTTGTCCAGGAAGACCACATCAGGGCCTCCTTTCTCCAGGACAGCCAGAGCAGCCACAGTGCCGTGACCGCGTCTGCTGGAGTTGCCTTCCAAAACATCGTGAACTTCAAATTTGAGGAGAACTACACCTCGCAGAATGCCTTCCTCAAGGGATACCTCTCAAACCGAACCAACTCCAGGGTGCAGAGCATTGGAGGGGTTCCTTTTTACCCAGGAATCACCCTCCAGGCCTGGCAGCAGGGCATCACCAACCACCTGGTGGCAGTGGACCGTACGGGCCTGCCACTGCATTTCTTCATCAACCCCGACATGCTGCCTGCCTTGCCGGGCCCCTTGGTGAAGAAGCTGTCCAAGACGGTGGAAAACGCCGTGAGACGCTATTACACGTTCAACACCTACCCTGGTTGCACAGATGTCAATTCGCCCAACTTCAATTTTCAGGCCAACACTGATGATGGTTCCTGCGAGGGGAAAATGACCAACTTCTCCTTCGGCGGGGTTTATCAGGAATGTACCCAGCGCTCAGGAAATGCGGATGTCCTCCTCTGCCAACACTTGGAGCAGAAGAATCCACTCACTGGCGATTTCTCCTGTCCCTCTGGCTATTCCCCGGTGCACCTGCTGTCCCAGATACACGAGGAGGGGTATAACCACCTGGAGTGTCAACGGAAGTGCAAGCTCCTCATCTTCTGCAAGACTGTGTGCGAAGATGTGTTCCGGGTGGCAAAGGCTGAATTCAGGGCTTTTTGGTGTGCGGCCAGTGGCCAAGTACCCGAAAACTCAGGACTACTTTTTGGGGGCCTCTTCAGCGGTAAGAGCGTAAACCCCATGACAAATGCGCAGTCGTGTCCTGCCAGCTACTTTCCACTGAGACTCTTTGAAAACCTCAAGGTATGTGCTTCTCAGGACTATGAGTTGGGAAACAGGTTCTCGGTCCCCTTTGGCGGGTTCTTCAGCTGTATAGTTGGGAACCCCTTGGTGGATTCTGCCATGTCCAGAGATTTAGGGGCACCTACTCTGAAAAAGTGCCCCGGGGGCTTCAGCCAACACCTGGCCCTCATCAGTGACGGCTGCCAAATATCCTACTGCGTCAAGTCCGGGCTCTTTACAGGAGGGTCCCTGCCCCCTGCCAGGCTGCCGCCTTACACGCAGCCACCGCTCATGAGCCAGGCTGCCACCAACACTGTCATAGTGACCAGTTCGGAGGGCGCAAGATCCTGGATTAAAGACCCCCAGACCCACCAGTGGAGGCTGGGGGAGCCGACAGAGCTGCGCAGGGCCATGAATGTCGTCCATGGGGACGGTCAGGGTCTGTCAGGAGGGGCGGCAGCTGGGGTCACAGTGGGGGTCACCACCGTTCTGGCCGCTGTCATCGCCCTGGCCATCTACGGCACACGGAAGTTCAAGAAGAAGGGATATCGGGAAATTGAGGACGAGAGGCAGAGTTTGGCTCCAGGCATAGCAGCAACGGGAGACACCCCGGATGGAGAGCAGGAGCAGAGTCCTGCTTAAATCTCTCCCGGGAAATGGTTTCATCTCTAGCCAGAGTGGCCACCTCCAGCCACTCTTGCCTTCCTGGCGATAGAAGTGGCAAGTGCAACAAATAGCAGGTATAATTTTGTGACTTCTTGTCTGGGTCTCTGGTCCAGGAAATTTGCATTGCTATGTGGACAAGGCTGGGGGTGGGGAGAGGCAGCAGTTGTGACTCTTGGAAGCAAAAGCCATCCTGGGGACTAAAATGAGAGGCGAGTGTCCTCTCCCTACGTGCCCCACTATCTGCCTTCACTTAAATGCACTTGCGTACAAAGAGAGAAGGGAGCATATTGACATTTGGATTTGGCAACTATGCATTTAATCTGAAGTCCGCAGTGGTTCCCAATTTGTGAGCTGTAAGAATTTTTGCCTTTAAGCATTATCTTCCCTGTATTTGTGTTTGTTTAAAAAGCTGTCTGGATTTCATGCTCCTAGAGGTTGACAGAGCCCTGAAAAGATACAGGAATTTGTGCTTGGCCACTGCTTTTTAGCTTTGAGGCTTGCATGTCGAGGGACAGTGTCACCTCCTCTGTTCCTCTCGGCAGCCTGTGGCAACGCCACTCTTTCCAGCTGCCCCACGAGGAGGACTTAGGCCAGACCACTCTTGGACTTCTGACTAGTGTCAAGTCCTCAGAAAGCATTTTCCCTTATAAACTTTTCTTAGGAGGGCAAGGGGGAAGGGATGGTTTGGAGACAAGGGGTAAGAAAAGAAAGATAAAAACTGGGGGAAAAAAAAAGAGTCTGGTGCTCAAAGGAAATTGGAATTCTTACCCACATCCAACTACTTCATTTCTTCCCCTTAGCTCAGCATAAATTGGGCACCAAAAGGAGCTGTAGATGTGGGTAGACCAAGCATTACAGTTCCATGTTCTGTGTTACCAAGGTACAACCCCTTCCTCTTTCATGAATGGTCCCTACACTTCCTATCCTCCTGTCACACACACACACACACACACACACACACACACACCCTGCATTCCAAAGAGTCTGCATTGTTCTGGGGATGAAAAAAATAAGAAGCAAAGTAAACCCACATCTAAGTATTACTTCCTCCCTAAAATCAAAACAGAGTAGAAAGCACCAATTATTCACTGTGCTTTTTTTTTTTCTTTTCCTAACAGAAAAGGGGCTGACATGATCAACTCCATGTTTTTAAATGAACTGGAAAAGGCCTCTGGCACCACTTGTAACACGTTCATTTCAGTCCCAGGCCGACGGCCCTGGGCATCTAGCAGGATGCAGGATAGTCAGCTGGCGATATCGGGGGCTTTGCTCGATTTTAATTCCAATCTCACCTAATTGTCTCACTAGTGTTCCTCCACAACATTTAAAAAATTATGTATTTATTCACCAGATGTCTTTAGTGAGTTAACTCCTATAAAGGATAATTTGTTCTTTCCTTGTTAATGTTCACAATCAAGAGCTTGGACTGAGAATAGGCCCTTCATCTAAGGAGCTTGAAGCATTCCGGCCTGTGGTAAGATGGGAAGGAGGCTACTCAGTCATTTCCAACTGAGATACAGAGACGTGAATAACAGCATTTGCAACCTGCTCTCTTGACTGCCCAGCCAGGGACACTGATTTCTACAACTTTTTCACTTAACTTGGCTTTTAAGCATTAAAATGTTCTCCTAAGCCTCTAAGTGTTTTGTGGGTTTTGGGTGTTTTGTATGTTTGAGCCAAGCTAACCACTTTTCTGCAAATACTGACTTTCCTATTAATTCCTGGAAGACGAGTGAGTCAGAAAGGCAAAGTATAGCCAAAGGTTCCCAGGTTTTTAATGCACTAGCTACTCATTGAAATCAAAAGTTCTTTACAAACTTCTATTTCTACTAACAAGATTGCACATAAATATGCATTAAAATATGTACTAAGGAACACTCTGACTGCTCATCCATATGAAATCAGAACGTGGGAGTTTGCAGGTTACATTCATGAAGGCATTTTACAAAGTCAGAACGCTGATGGAGGCTCTCACAGGCTCTGCTTTCCCAAGTCCCACTTTCCTAAGTTTCCTAACGGGTAATTTTAGGCTGGGGTCTCTGGAAAGAACATCCTGGCTTCCAAGGAAACCACACTCCTTGACAGAGATGTGTAACAAAGGTGGCTCTGCATTTGCATTTTACTTTTCTGTTCCCATCAGTATCAGGGATGATTAATACTAAACATTCATTTGAAAAACAACAGCCTGTGAACCACCAAAGCGTACGCTATATTGTAGGCAGGTGACGGGATCTTTAAGAAGTGAACATTCATGATTTTAAAGATGGTTTTCCTCCCACAAGTTCACTTACTCATTTCCCCAGCCATGTGGTCTGTTCCTTTCAGGGAACAGAGAGTCCAACCAGGTCAAACGTGTGGGTGGAAAAGATGTCAAAACTGAAAATAAAAAACCAAAAAAAAAAAAAAATACCAAACCCCCAAAAACAGAGAAAAGGGACTTTCCCCCATCCAGTGGAAGGGCTTGTGGTTGCTTACAGGCTCAGGGAGGTAACCCAAATGCCTCACACGTAGGTGCCTCCATCTACAAAAAACAGAAGGTCAACGATGGCAACAATTCATGGTTGTTCATTTGCCATTTATTGTTCTGCACATACACCGCATGAGCACCAGGTGGCGATGTCCTCTCACAGAGCAACACCAAGGACTTCAAAACACACCAGTTACAAACAGAACAGTTTAGGTTAGGACATTCACCTGCCCTCTCCCGGAACCCCTCCCCCCTCAAATGCCGGTGACCACAGACAAGGAAGGGGGGCAGGGGTCTTTTCTTGTGCCACACGGGCCTTCCCCCATTCCTATCATGCACACAACAGTGCAATACCAGGACAAGCACTTTTCACCAAGTATAAAACCACAGAGAAGTTCCAATTTTACAAAAAAAGGGAAGAGAATGAAAACACAAAGGCACGCGCAACCACACATACACAATTAACCTTTGAAGGGTGAACATCTGACAAGGTTTGTCTCCAAGCCCATTTGTCATCCTTGGGGACCCAAGAAGGGAGAAACGTGGCTGCTGGTGCTAAGACCATGAAAGGAAAGCTATGGGATCCGGTACCTGGGCCAGGAGGGGCACAGCAGGTCCTCGGGTGGGAGAGAACCCTGCGACAGGGTGGCGGGTGCACAGGGCTCTGCTGGCAGGGTTCTCGCTGACACCGAGACTGCACCTTTCTAGGTTGGCACAAGAGAAAGGGCACAGTGTTAGAAAGGAAATTCAAGATCCCTTCTGCCCAGGGAGTCCCGCAAGGACTGCACCGGGTGAGGTGGCCCCTACTGAGCGGAGTGGAAGTGAAACAGAGGCCAAGACACTATCAAAAACCTAGGGGGAAAGACGTGAAGGTATGAAGACTACCTCTCCAAGTGGTATTGCCACCGATACACCGGCTCCCCTGTAGTCCTCCCGGGTGCTCTTCCTCCTGCTCTTGGGTGCCCGCTGCCCCACCTACACCTAGAAAAAGGATCTCTCCACACTGCCCAGTTACGTTGGCACAGCCCGTCTTCTTTCCTCCCCCACCTACTACTGCCTCATTATGTTTTTCTACCCGCGCACTCTCAGTCTATTCCTTGTCCCCGAGGCTGGGCAGCCCAGCAGATACTTGAGGAGGGTGCTAAAGGCAGAGATGGAGCTGAGCCTTCAGTGAGGCGCTCCAGTGATCTCTGGTACGTGGAAACCTGGCAAAGGGCATGGGTGTGGCATTAAACACTGCAGGGACGTCTCTTCCATTTAGTTCAGGTGTCTCCTTCCCAACTGTGGCAGGAAATGGCCCTGTGGTGCAGCGAACTGAGGACCAGAGTCCTGGTCTGCTGGTGAGACAATGGTGGCCATGGCCTCAGAGGGCAGAACGATTCCTCCCTCTGGTGCTCCCTCTGGTGGAGAAAACTAGCGTCCCCGGAGCCATCTGGGAAGCCAGGAAAGGCTCAGCACCAGCAAGTCCCAGGACCTGGGTGACACTCAGGTGACTCCACTGGCCACACCAATGTCAAAATGGCGGCAGGGCCAACAGCCAGCAGCTACGGAACCGGCTCTCCTGAAAGCTTGGCCTCCGGCTCTAACCTAAGTACCATTTTTGAAGGTTCTTTTGTTTCGATTTTTCCGGCATTAAAAACCTTCCAAATATAATGAAATATATATGCATATATATACGTCCAACCCCCAAAATATGAGGTATATAAATTCAAATTAGTATCCAGAGGAACTTCCCCCAAACACATAGTTCAAAGAACCCACTTTCAAAGGGGGAATGGGGTTTCCCTTCTTGATCCCCCTTCTCTCCTCCCCAACCCCCAATTCATTCCTTCATGGGGACCAAAGGCAAGAGGAATGTTGGGGAGGAGATAGACAGGGTCTGGGGACACAACCCAGCAGCAGGCTGGACCAGACCACAGTGTGGTCCCAACCCCGTTGGAGACGAGCTACAGAGGCTCCCTCCGTGCTCTGAGTCAACCAGTGACAGATGAGGGGGACAAGAGGCCCAGTGTCACCTCTGGGCTCTGATTAGCAAATCTGCATGAGACAGATTGAAGCCCTCATAGAAACAAGACTGGATGGAGATTGGCTCTGATCCAATCTTGAAAAGAAATATAAAAAGGGGTCAACCCGCCCCTCCCCTCCTCCCATCTCCCCAGGCACAGTTCTGACTCCATCAGGGTCTAAGTTTCCTAAGGGATGGTTTGGCAAAGGGTGAGGAAAGTCAAAGGACCACAGCCTGGATGTTTGATCCCCATCAGATTCAGGGTTTGGCATCTTGCAAAACAGGGTGCAGGGACACGACGGGCCGCCACACCAACCGGGCCCCGAGGTGCCCACCCGCCCGCATGCACATACACAGACGGCACAGAGCCCGGCGCGGGCTCTGCTCACAGTGACTTGATGAAACTCATGGAATCTCTGAGCTGGTCTGGGAGGGGCTGGGAAGAAGGCTATCGGCCTCTCTCCCTGAGGACAGTTTGGACGCTCGGTGGGATGCAGGCTCTGGTTGGATCAGAGAGGGGCTAGAAACAGCATCACAGGATGCCACCCCAGAGAGGAGTCCCAGAGTGCAGCCACCCACTCGAGAGAACCAGATGCCTCTTTGGACAGGACAAAGGTGTGAGGAGGAAAGGAGGGCCAGAGAAGCCCAGGACTATGACGGGAGCCGGACGTGCTCCCGAAGCCTTTGCTTCTCTGGCCCTCTTGGCAAGACACGCTTCCTCACTCTACACTGGGGCATCCAGTGTCTCATGTCACAGCAATTTAGCGGTTCACCCCTTCACCCCCCAACCTTGCACAGTGAGAGCTCCCTGCCTCCAGGGGAGGAGAGAAGAGCAGAAACTCCGCTCTCGAAGCAGAGTGGAAGCAGCAAGAAGCCAGCTGAGGCAACAACCTTGGCGTCACCACGCCGGGGTATGGAGTGCCCACGCACCGGCTATACCCTAAGTGTGCCGCCTGTGCCCCTACCTGGGCAGTGGGGCTGGGGAGGGGGTTCTTGCCTGCCCAGCACCAAAAACTCCATGGGACCAGACCCAGGATGGCCCTCATCCCGTGGCCCCTTTGTATTATTGGATGAGGTTTATGAATGATGTCCCCTTATTCAACCTGGCTGCCCCTGGGGCTGGGAGGGAGGGAGGGGGATGGAGACCGGGCAGGAGGGAGACGTGGGAGCCGGGAGCACATGGCACTGACTTCTACCTTGACTCCCCACTTCCTGTCCCGTGGTCCCCACGCCCTCCCCACCTCAAAGCCCCTCCAGCCTCAGTCCTTCTCCTGGGCAGTGCTGTCCTCAGAGATGCCCTGGGCAGCCAGTTCGGCCAGCACGTTATCCAGGTAATTGGCGTCCGGGTAGCCATGGCCAGTGAGATTAGAGCCAAACTCCGTCTTGTGGTGGACCTCATTCCAGATGACCGTGTCTGACTCGCCCGTGGTGCTGGAGGTGCCGATGGCAAAGATGAGGCGCCGGTCCCAGGCCACGAGCAGCAGCTTCAGAACCTGGGGAAGAAAGGCCAGAGACCGAGGCAGACATTCAGTGCTGATCACAGACTGTCCCAGGGGGTGGCAGCGAGTCCTCTGCAGGGCCCGCCCCTCCCTGCATCAGGATGCCCCAGGCAGCCCCGTGGAAGACAAGGAGATTCACAGTGAGGGAGCTACAAGTCGAGTCCTGGCTCTGTCACCGAATGACTGTGTGACCACGGATAAGTTGTAGCACCTCTCTGAGCTTATTTATAAAATGGCAATGGTGCAATCTGCCTCTAAAGGTTGTGAATGACATATGGGGCACTACATGAAGAACATTTTCATCCTAGTGCCTAGAAGGCACTACTCAATAAATGTTAGCTACCCACATAATAGATGTGTTTTGAAAGGTAGGATCAAGGAATTGAAGGTGCTTATTGTCTGAGAACTTTGGAAACTCTTCCCACTGCTACCTCAATGTGGTCTTAATTTAACCAAAGCTAACATTGTGGAATAATTCTCTGATGATAAACAGGTATTGGGCTGGGCCTGGCCCCTAATCTGGGGACACTGAGGTGGCACATCTTCAAGATGTGGTTGATTCTAGCATTGTTCCAAACTACCTGCTTCCTCCCTGTAGGAAGGGAGGAGTAGACTGTATCCACACCCTTTGCCCTGAGACCTGAGGTGCCTCCCTGTAGGCAGGTCACTCCACCACCTCTCATCTGGCTTGCTCATGACTTCTTGGAGCCTGTGAGATGTGAGTGAAGTATCAGGCTTCCAGGACCTCTAAACGGGATTACACCCTTTCGCCTGGATTCTCTCTTGGTCCTCTGCCACCTTTCATGGGAAGGGCTGGGGCCACAGAAGGCCTGTTCCTTCCACCTGGGCTCCAGAGTGGGAAGACACAGGGAACAGAATGGCCTGAATGTTTGTGTGCCCCTAAATTCATACATTGAAATCCTCACCCCCCAAGGGGATGGTATTAGGAGGTAGAGCCTTTGGGAGGTGACAAGGTCAAGAGGGTGGAGCCCTTATGAATGGGATTAGTGCCCTTATAAAAGAGGCCCCAGAAAGATCCCTTTACTCTTCCATCACATGAGGTCACAGTAAGAAGGCTCTGTCTATGAACCAGGTAACAAGCCTCACAAGACATGGAATCTAACAGCAGCTTGATCTTAGACTTCCAGACTCCAGAACTGTGAGCAGTACATTTCTGCTGTTTAAAAGATGCTCAGTCCACTCTACAGTACTGTGTTATACCAGCCAGGACAGATGACATCGGCCCACAGCCACAACACAGCCGCAGACACATGCAAAGTGCATGACAGATAAATACGTGTCAAAGTAAGCTGCTGAGATTTGGAGAGAAAGCTGACTAAAATACGCTTTGGCCAATATTTCCATTAGCACCCCCCTTAGACAGATTCTTATTCCTTTTGAGATCAGGAAAGATTTTGAAAATCCAGTGATTTTTCTGGCCTTATCCACAGAGAAACAAGCATACATTTTTTTTTTTTAATTCTAATTTTAGAGTTCATAGAACCACCAAAGACTGATCATGAATCACGAGCAATCCAGAAACCCAAAGATTGTTCCCTCTGCCCTTTGGGGAAAAACGTCAAATAATACGAAAGTACATAAAAAAGATAAAAAAAAAAATCTCCTACACATTAAGATCCCTGCCCCAGAACAGTGCTTCCCAAGCTTTATTGTATTGTCAGATCAGCTAGGGATCTTATTAAGATTAAGTAGGTTCTAGTAGTGCATTTCCATCAAGCTCCTAGCTGTTGCCCCTGGGGCTGCTCCCAGGACCAGCCTTAAAGCAGCAGAGCTCTAGACACAAGATCCTGAAATAGAAGAATTACTGCCAATAATACCTTGGAGAGGAAAAAACCCAAGAGCTCCATCCCCACCCACCTGCAAAAGCAAATTCTAATCATATCCACTCTTACCTATGGGTGATAAGACTTCGTTACCATGCACATCTGGAGTTAAAAGAGACCCAGTTCTCTCTGGCCCCTGCAGTTTAGGAAGCAAAACTTTGGTCCCTAACCTAAAAGTCAATTCCCCAGTTCTGCACTGAAACCTAATTCCACTCTGAAACCTCCACGCTTACTTTTCTCCCTTTCTCGCTGTCCGGAAGGTAGCAGTGTCGGGGGAAGCCACGGGCGCTGAAACTCTTCCCAGGATTCGGGTGTTCGGGCCCCTGAAAGCAGAAAAGACAGCAAAATATTTCTGATGAGAAGAGGGTACAGGCTGTGACTAATGTGAATAACAATGACAATAACAGCCATAGAGCCTAGACAGAGAACAGACCCAAAAGGCAGTGTGTGAGCAGTGGTTTGGTACACGTGCCTTGGAGTCCTCAGACCTGGATTTGCACCCAGAGCCGCTACCTCTCCACTCCCACCCTCCCACCCGCTGCTGTTTTAGCTGGAGTCCTCTCGTGGGGCTTTCGTTCCCCATCTCCTTAGCAGGAATGATGTAAAATACTAACTTCCAGGGACTACTGTGAATGTTAAGTGAGCACCGTGCCCGCTGCACGGTAAGAGCTCAGTACGCGTTTAATATCATCGTCCATCATCGTCATCATCGATTGTGTTACAAAGAGGAAAACTGCAGTGCAGAGAAATTAAATGGCTTCCATAACATGACTGCCTTTCCTAAAACTTAGCCCAGGTTTCCTGAAGCACACTCTGGCCTTTTTGCTGTTTTTAGACTCTTAACTACTCAGAACAACAAAAGTGCTTCTAAGGTGGGAGCCATAACAGTCAGAATTTTCTGAATGATTCTTGTGGATTTGCTCCTTTGTCCTCGTGGGTTTTTGTTTGTTTTCTTGTTTAACAATACGGATTGGGATATTCAAGACTAAACACCTGACAACACTTCAGCTTTCGTCACCCAATACGCTGTTAAGCAAGCCCTCTCAGGCCAAGGGGGTGGGAAAGTAGCAGAACTGAGCCAGAACAGGTTTCCTAATCCGAGCCCAGAATGGCTCCATAGGCCCCTTTGAGAAGCTCATGAAGAGCGATGGATTTTCACCCAGTAACAACGTACAAATTCCCCTAAAAATGTTTGTCTGTAATTGTCTAAAAATTCCCCTCCCTAAAAATGTTTGTCTGCAATGTCTGAGCATCCCTAATCCCCTCCGGGATGGAACCCTGTTAAAAAACCTTTCCAGATGCAACTCCTATGATATTGGTAATTTCATGCAGCTCTTGGCACAAGCTCTCACCCAGACTGTCAGTACATATGTCCTGGCTGAGCAAATGAATGAGTGAATGAATGAATGACAAAACTGCAGGAAAACATAGATTTTTCTTTTTCTCTTAGTATGCACAATGGTTCCCAAAATGATGAAAAATTCTGCAGTTTTAATTTTTTTTTTAATAGCATAGTTCAAGAGCACCTGTGATCTGGCACAGTGAATGCAATGGGTTCTTGGAGAAGGAAAAGGTCACTTTGAGCCAAAAGAGGCAACAAGGCCTTCCTGGAGATGCAGGATCTGACAGTTACGAATTTCAGCTTCACAGGAAGTCACTACAGACTGACAACGATCTATGGCCACGGCCACGTCGGGCTGCCTGCCTGAAAGTCCAGTTCTAACTGCTGCTCTGACTGCCCCTGCTCTGCCTGGGATGGCCGTTTGGGTGGCCAACTCGGACGTCTGCCTGGCACCGCCCCAGCCAGGCTGTGCCCTCCGGCTCTCACAGAGCAGAGCAGTCACGACTCTGCCTCAGCCCAGCTCAGAGCTTCTCCCCGGGGACCAGCGCTCTGCAGTGAAGGCGGAGCTTGGAGGGCTCGGCTCTCCACGGAGGCCCGTGCCCACGAGGTCCCTGTTGTCCTGAGGGAGACGTGGCTCTGCGTCTGCTGATGACCCTCAGGGGTGAGTCTGCGGGCGTGGGGGGCTGCGCTAACCAGGGAGAGCTTCGTTTCCCTTGACTCGAGCTTGGGTTTTCTCGGAGGAGCTGGGGCATCTGTGAGGGCGTCCTGTGGCCACCTCTGTGCCCGAGTGCAGGCTCTCCGCTCTTTAATCCAGGGAATGGCTGCCCCACCCTGATCTTTGCCCACTGCAGTCCGTCCTACTTCCCAGCTGTTTCTTGACACCCGTATTTTCATTTGTGTCCCTCTCCCCCTGACTGGCTGCCTCAGAATCACTCCAGAAGCCTCACCTGACCTCACATCCAAGCACAGCTCACTCGCCTTACCCTGGCCTGTCCCTTGTTCAGGGCCCGGTACTGGAGCCTGAACTTCTGCAGGGGTCTCTTAATCGGTCTCCTTTCCTCCGGCCAGCCCCTACTCCCCTGCCAGACCGGCCTTCCTAAAGCTTAATCCCAATCGTGCACCCAGCACCTGTTAGGGCTCCCTGCAGTCTGATGAGGGGAGCCCACGCCACTGCCCTGGCATTCAAGGCCCCCTGGGACTTGGCTGCAACCTCCCTCACTGTCTAGTCCTCTAACTCTCCTTCATGCCCCTTCCCTCCACCTCCTCTGCAAGTCTCAGGCCCCAAATCGAATCCTTCCTGCCTGCCCTTCAATGCCCCACTTTCTCTGCTCTACAACTCCGTGCATCCCCCACCTAACAGGCTTTTCTCCGTTTCTTCACGTCTTTCAGGACTCAACTAGCAAGTGCCCCACACCAGAAAGTCTCCTCGGACCCTCCCAGACACACAGACACAAGCCCTCCTCCTCACCACAGACAGGATCCTCAAATGACGGCAACCGGTACTGAGCGCCTTGGTACTGTGCCCAGCGCCCTGATATACACCGGCGAACATTATCTCCTGTCCTCACAAAACCTCTGCATGCCAGGTTCCCACCTACACAGGCGAAGAAACCAAGCTTGGACAGTCAAGCAGCTGTCCAAAGTTACCAGCTAATAGAGACTCAGCTGGGGATCGGAACCCAGGTCCATCTGACTTTGACGGCCTTTTGTTTCCGCTTTGTCTACACCGTGTCTCATGGCTCTTATTAGTGATGCTTATTCATCTTTCCTGACTGGTTGGTGAGTCCCTCCTGGAAGAGCCGTGTTTCATGCAATTCTTTTACAAGCTATCACACCTTCCTGCCCTATTTCCTACACATCACTTGTCACCACTTGGAAGGGCCTCGTTTATTTACTTGTTACTTTATTGCAGGGGTCCTCAAACTTTTTAAACAGGGGGCCAGTTCACTGTCCCTCAGACCATTGGAGGGCTGGACTATAGTTTAAAAAAACTATGAATAAATTCCTATGCACACTGCACATATTTATTTTGAAGTAAAAAAATAAATGGGCAAAAACACCCACAGGTGGCCCTCGGGCCGTAGTTTGAGGACGCCTGCATTATTGCTTTCTTGCCCCCACAAGAATGGGGGCTTCAGGGAACAAAGACTGAGTCTGTTTGGCTCATTGTTCCTCAGGCACCTAGACCATGCCTGGACCACGATCCACACTCACATGTTTATGAAATAAGAGATAAGATGGAAGAAGACAAATAGGAAAAAGGAAAAGAAGGTGAACTAATAAGTATTTGCTAAAAGAAATGAACTCAGTAAGCACCCTGGACCATTTGGAAAAAGCTTTGTTGTGTGAAGGAAGGGCCGCATTTGTATTTACTGTCAGGAATATTGTTCAGATTTTTCCTTAGAAGTGTCTTTCAAAGAATCGAAAGAGGAAAGAAATGCCGACAAAAATCAAAGCCAAAGTATGGCTATCAAATTACAAATGCAAATACCATTTGACAAAGAAATTCTGCTTCTAGAAAATTATTCTACAGATACAGTCACATGTGTCCAAGTTATTCATTATACTATTATTTGTTGTAGCAAAAGACTGGAAACAATCCATATGCCCATCAAATGGTGACTACTGAATATAAACCGTGGGACATTTATACAATGGATTGTTACATAGACGTAAGAATAAGGAAGCTCTCTCTGTACTGACATGGAAAGACCTGCAGACTATATTGTTAATTGAAAAATGCTGGGTGCAGAACAATGTCCCTAAAATGTCACTCTTTGTGCGGAAATAGGAGGGGTGGATGCAATCTGTTATATATGCACAAAGAACCCTGGGAGGACACATAAGAAATTAAAAACAATGGTGGTGCATGGGGAGGGTGGGAGGTGGGGGTGAGGCCGGGCAGATGGGAACAAGGGTGGGAAGGAGATTTGTCATAGTAAAACATTTTACCTGCAAACACCTAAAGCAATCAAAACCATCAGTGGAGGGTGTGCTCACCTGAATGCCGGGGGGAATGCTGTAGATGATCCGGATGGTTTTGCAGTCTGGGTGGCCAGGCAAAGAATGGGGGATGAGGTGGTATTCCATCTTCCCCGGGGGCTGGGTGCCTGTCTTCACCCCATAAATGGTCTTACAGGTTGGACACTGCAAACTTCCATCCTGAGGAGACAAGGTCGGAAGAGCCAGATTGGGAAACAGTTCTGGTAATAACTTCCCTGCCCCATCCCAAAGGGTACCAGAGATACGAAACCAGAGGGACAAAATGCGCGCAAATGAGTAATAGATCTCAATTTGCCTCCCAGCCCAGAGACCTAGGCGATTTCTGCCTTCTCCAAATTAACAGGAGGTAAATTCTACAAATAGTCCCAAGCTCCGAGCTGAGGGACAAGTTAGAGGAATCCCTGCCTAGAGGAGACCAGCTCATTAGGGCAGGGAGCTCACTGCGGGAACCGTTACTTAGCCACTAAGTACCAATGGGTGGAACAGAGTGAGAACACTTGAGAGCAGCAAATGCCCAATTGTGGAACATCAGAATCACCCGGGGGGCTTGTTAAAAATAAAGCTGCTCGGGCCCCACATCAGGCTTCCTGAATCAGAATGGCGAGGCTACAAAGTGTAGTGGTTCAGAGTGTGAACTGTGAAGTCAAACTGCCTAGAATAGAGTCTCAGCTCTGCTATCTACCTGCTGCGTGACCTCAGACAAATTAATCAACCTCTCTGAGTTTCAGTTTCCTTATAGACCAAGGAAAACTATAGTCTCTGTCTCCCCGGGTTCTTGGGAGAATTAAATGAGATAATCCACAGGGAGGATTTAGCACATGGTGTTTCCAAATATTATTAGTATTTTTATGATTTCTGTAGAGAGGCTAATGCTCACCCAGGTTTGGAAGCCACTGCTATGAAAAGAGGAACTGAGGCTGGGCCCGGTGGCTCATGCCCGTAATCCTAGCACTCTGGGAGGCCGAGGCGGGCGGATTGCTCCAGGTCAGGAGTTCGAAACCAGCCTGAGCAAGAGTGAGACCCCCATCTCTACTATAAATAGAAAGAAATTAATTGGCCAGCTAATATATATAGAAAAAATTAGCCGGGCATGGTGGCGCATGCCTGTAGTCTCAGCTACTCGGGAAGCTGAGGCAGCAGGATTGCTTGAGCCCAGGAGATTGAGGTTGCTGTGAGCTAGGCTGACGCCACGGCACTCACTCTACAAAGTGGGCTTTGGGCAACAAAGTGAGACTCTGTCTCAAAAAAAAAAAAGGAGGAACTGGGCACTATATGCTGGAATAAATGACGATGTCTTTAAGAAAATGGTCCTTGAAGAATAGTTATGAATTGGCTAAGAAGGATGGAGGGTCAGTTTTGCATAAGTAACTAGAGGAGGGAATGATGTTTTTAATTACAGCCTTTTAAAGCTCACAATAGAGTTTACATCTCTTGTTTCATTTAGGCCTCGCCTTCTGACATTGGCCAGGAAGAAATTACTAGCCTTCTTTTACAGAGAAGGGAACTGAGGCATGGCAAGATTAAAGGACTTGTCGCTTATCAGAGCTGGGCCTCCTGTGCATCTGTCTAAAGCCCCAGGGTTTCCAATGCCCCTCAGTGGCACTGTTAGGGAGAACATGGAGTTTTGGATGCAGTGATACAAATCCAATTCCCAGGCTTGCAAAAAAAAGAGGGGGTGAGCAGAAGGAAGGCGTGCACAGGCCGTGAGCCATGTGCAAAATGTGCTGCTGCACAGCTGGGACCAAAGCTCTCCAGGACATCCCCATCTTTTCAGGAAGACAGGGATCCTCTGCTGAGCTATTTAGGGACCTACCCATTCAAGCTGTACTTGTTTAAAGGGCCAGCTCGTACTCAGTGACTGCTCTCGGAAAGCAGGCTCCCTGTCTCTGCTCTGTCTCTCACTTGCTTTTAGACCTTGGGTGAATCACTCCACTCTTTCTGAGCCCTTTTTCCCCATGTGTTTAACAAAATAAAAACACATGCCTCAAAGTAGGACTGCAAAAGAGAATAAAGGATAGTATCTTGGGAAACATTTTTGAAGTTCCATGTAAATAAATGCAAAGAGTTACTAGATTATTCTCGAATACAGTCATCAAAAAGGGAGCAAATGTGCTAAGAAACCCTTGTAAGCCCCAAATAACCCCTTAAAATGCAAGGTCCCAATGAAACCTTTTAACCCAGGGTTGGGAAAGTGAACATGGGATCCAGACTTGCATCCTCCATGGGTGATGGGACACCAATGTGACCCTTGGGGACATGAAGAAAGAGCCCGAGGTCGGCACTTTGGGAACATCAATCAAATAGGATCGATAAGGATGAAGGGAAAAAATTATTGCCACAATACAAAGGAGATCACCAATTTGAATAATAATAGTAACACCATCCTATAATGTAGGTGTGGTTTTAATCTCCATTTTCCAGATGGAAAATAAAATCTCAAAGAGGTTGAAAAATCTTGCCCAAGGTCATTCAGCTACTAAGCCAGGATTCAAGCTTGGGTCTGCTGCTTCTCTTGTCTCTTCTCCTCCCCACAGCAAGAGAGGTACAGAGTAGCCCCTGAAATCCAGACGTTTTGGGGGACGAGTAAGAGGATACCAGGAAAATCTCAGACTCTGATGCAATCCAAGCTGGGCCTGGAGAAATGAGTTGGATTCAAACTCATGGACATGGGGGGTAAGAGTTACTCCAGGCACAGGAACGAACATCAGCCAATGACTTAGGAAATGCTCAGACATTGTAAGGAGAGAATTACCCTTACGGAGACTCACAGATTCCTAGAAACCAGCTCTAATGGGGGAATACTATGGCGTTGTCAGTTAATGGACAAGACAAGCATCTCAAACGGTCTTCCCCTTTTCCAACAGTGGGGTTCTAGGGCAAGGATTACCAGATACACTTTGGCAAGAATCTCTTATGCCTTTTAAGGGACAATCAAGGGTGTTTTGAAGCTGTCCAAAGAAAATGAATTATAACTGAAAATCTCTAGCCCTGGAGAAGGAAGGGTGATTGGAGAACGATTGGGAAACCCATTTGTAAGGCATGGATGAACACTCACCATGGGTCTAGCGCTGGGATAAGAACTTTCTTCTTCCTCACTGATGGGTGCCCCTTTCACCTCGCCATGGCCCCTGACAACAGGCCACTCCCCTCAGAACCCTGAGGGACAAAAGTCCTCCCCCCTTAGACCTTCACACCCAAGGCTGTAGTTAGGAGCATGGCCCACAGGGACTGCCGGCGCTGCAATGTGGTGGAGAATTGATCCTGCAGAGATCAACTGCAGGATCATCACTCGTGCTGCCCTGGGGTACCTCTAAGATTCCCCGATCACCTGGGCGAGGCCCAAGTAGGACCTTCATTATCTTCTCCACCAGGACCCACTGCTGGGGGGGAGCAGCAGCCGCACAGGCTGGCACTAACCTTGTTCCCATTGTTGTACATGGCCACCAGGCAGTAGATGTGGTAGATGTGGCCGCATCTGGACAGCTTTCCCACCAGGTCGGGCTTCACGGTCGGCTGTGGGCCCTTGTAGCCCGAGGGGGCCGTGAGGCGCTCCATACAGATGGTGCAGTCCTGGGGGCGGGAGGAGACGGAGCACACGGGCCATCAGCTGTCACCCCCCCCCCCCCCCGCTGGGAGGCCGGGGCACCTCGGTGGTGGTTCCCGCATGAGCTCAGGGGTTGGATGAGCTGTTACTGCCCCTCTTCTAGAAAGCCCACAGATCAGGGGTATGTGCTCTTGGGAATCTAAATACAGTTTTGTCTTGCTTTACACAAAGGACAAATTCCTGAAATAATTCCTACTAGTGGTACTTATTAACACGGGCTCATCAAGGAAATTATAATCTCCTCAAGGGCTGGGGCGATGCACTGTCCTTCCTTTGTGTCCTCCAGTGGCTTGTGGAGGAAACAGATGCTTGTTGACAGACCCCTGATAAGCTTTACTTAAGGTGAACTTTTGTAAAGAAATTGTATTTCCCGTGTACCAGAGAAGCTGCTATTTAAATGAATCTAGGACAGGGTTTCTCAACCTCAGAACTGTTGACACTCTGGGCAGGAAATTCTCTGCTGTGGGGGCTGCCTCGGGCACTGCAGGGTGTGTGGCAGTGTCCCTGGTCTCTGCTCTGCCAGCTAGGTGCAGGGACATCTCCCCCTCTCGAATCATGACAACCAAAAATGTCTCCAGATATTTTTGGTTCCCTGGGGGGCTAAATGCCCCCCAATTGAGAACCTGGTCTGTATCAAACCCATTTTAAAGAGAGTTCTCACAGCTTATCATACAGTTTTTCTTACATTCAAACTGTCATGGTAAGGTAGCTTAGAATCAGTTTGCACTACGCTGAACAGGGAGGTGGGAGAGATTAAGGTGCTGTGGCAGCTTTGAACCAGGAACCCTGGAACCAAGTGTCAGCTCTGACCAGCTCTGCACCACTCAGGGCTTAGAAAGCAGCTCTGTCCGGCCTCATCCCGCAGAAAACACAGTGGAAGAAGTGTTTGTGGGCAATGGGGTAAGTGAACCCCACCCTGCCTCCCTGCACTCACCTCGTCTGGGGGGTGCCGGACTTTCTGCAGATACTTCTTCAGCACTTCCTCTGGGGTTTTACCTGCAGGGACAGGGAGATCAGTGGGCCACCAAAGCAGAGTAAGGCCTCAAACAGCCTTGCGATGCTGGGTATGCCAGAGAGGAGGGTGACCAGCCAAGTTCAAAGCAGAAAAGGGGAGCAATTCCTTCTGCCATTGGTCTTAAGAATGAGAATGAGAATACCAGTTGCAGAAGAGCCAGTGAGGTGGTTTGGAGAGAAGGAGGTGTTCACACCCGCCTTTCCCTCTTGCAGTCGCTTCCCTGGCATCTCCTTGCTTATTTTCAACAAACCCACTGTTTAGCTGAGATGAGCAAAGTGGGTTTCTTTTCCTTACAATCAAAGAGCCTGGACTTGTCCAAACGATACAATGAGATAACAGATATGAAAGCACTTTGTAAACTGTTACACATTAAATAAACATGAGGCAGTCTTACTGCATTCATTTTACAATTTGCTAAGTACGGTCTCAATTTATACTGTGGCATCAAAGTGAGATTATTTTTATGGGAAACCAGGGAGTTACGACCCACAACTTCAGGGCGGTCTTCCTTGGCTCTGGGCGGTCCAGCAGCAGGGTGATGCTCTGGGAGGCATCTGGTGGGCTGCAATGATTTAGGGATTTCTTCTGGACCAGACCCATAAGAGGCAGCCCAAGCTGAAGGTACAGGAGGGGATGATACCGCCTTGCAAAGAGGCAAAGAAAGAAACAAAGATCAGTGCCACCTCTTGGGTCACCCTCTTAATTTCTCTAAGCTTCTGTTTTCTCACCTATAAAATGGAAAAGAACATAGCACCTACCCCAAAGGGTTGCTTCACAATTCAGTGAGATAATGGACATACAGTCCTTCAACACTTTGCCAGATAAGGGTTCAACATGTGCTATTAATAATAACAGGAAGAGTGAGAAAGTGTAAAATCCTGTTACTTCCTATCAGACTATGAGCGAGGCAATTGAGTTCATTTAAGCAAGGAAATTTTGATAAACTGAAAAAGTAGGACAAGGGTTTGAGGAAGTAGATCATGCAACAGCCAAAAGCTGCAATGCAGGCCCTTCCCTCCCACTGCCCTGCTTCTTTTGTAGGAATTATGCTTCCTTTAATTAAGAGCTTATTTCTTGCCAGGACCTGGCCTAAGTGCAATATACACATAGGATCTGATTTAAACTTCACAAGAAGCTTGCAAGGCGGGGACAGTCAAATCATTTAACAACCAATGCCAGTGACCAGAAAGGCTGAGCCAAGGTCCTGCACTGCCGGGTAAGCCCAGGTATTGACCCCTTATTGGGTTGCGGGCAGGTAGGAAGGGGTACCCCAAGGAGGGTTCAAGTGGCCAGAGTATCTGGAGGCTGTAGAGGGACGCGAGACAGTGGCTACTTTGCCACTGTCATAGATGAATTCCAGGACATCCCTTCCATATCACTTATGAACATTTTTAACCCCATTAGCAAGACAAGAAAACAAGAGGCTCCACGACTTGTAAATGACAAAGTTACGATATGAATCCAGTCTGTTTTGGTTCCAATGCCACAGTGATCTTTCTTTTCTAACATATTTCCTTTGTACCACACTTTATATTTTATGTTTCTATATTTTTGCAACATATATTTTTATTTCTCAGGTGTTTCCATCTGACCCATACACAATCCACTTTGGTATGATCATCAAAATTTACTGGTTAGGCCCACTTAGCAGATGTACAAATTAAGGCCCAGAGGGTTTAGCCATGGCCGTGGCCCTTGGTGGTGGGGGCAGAGCCAGGGCTGGGAGCCAGGTCTTTGTACCCCATAAGATAAAGAGGCTGGTACCTTTCTTGGCTTGTTTTTTGGTGGTCTTGCGGCTTGTGTTGGAAACCCCTGGGATGGATTTTATTTCACTCTTGCTGACGGGGGGTGGGTGTAGGACCAGCTTTGGTGGCCTGGTGAGACACACGGGCAGCCCCGCTGCACTCATGAGGATCCCAGTGATTCCTGAAAGGGGCAGAGGGTGGGTGAGGGAGGACTGAAGATGTAGCTCCCAACACACCCCAAATTCCTCCCTCCCACTACCTTGCTTTCCAGCAGAGAGTTCTCATAATTCATGGATTCTCTACTCTGCCTTCTACTTCTTTGCCAGAAACGTATTCTTCAATAGCATGCTTTGCTTTTAGCAATCAGTTCTGCCCCCAAATGCTTCCTGCCTTTCTCATGCAATTCCCAAAATTCCCATTTGCTTTCATTAACATCCAGATTACCTCCTTTTTTACAAATGCTCACTACCTATTTTGCAACTCTGATTTCTCTATCTTAAGCAGTGCATTGCAGGGTTTCTCTTACCTGCTAAGGCAGGGTTGACAGGACTGGACCCGTTTAGGTTCTTCACTGGGACAGTGGGGACCCTGTGGAAGGAAAGAGCAGATTCATTATGGCTTTGACAAGAGGTACAAAATGGACTGTGTTTAACCCTACTAAAGATGCAGTAAGCTCTTAGCGCAGCAGCCAGCCAGAGGTGACATCTTCACAGCCTAAGTCAGACCATGTCACTCCTCCACTCAGAACCTCAGAACTCAATATGACTCTTTAGTTCACTCAGAGTCAAGGTCAAAGACCTGGCAAGGCCTACACAGCCCTGTGTGATCTGCAAACAGCTCCCACCCCCAATTCCCTTATCCCTCTGGCCTCCTCTGGATATCGTTAGACTCTTTGCTCTGCTCTTGCTGTTCCTCCTACCTGCCAGGCACACTCCTATCTCAAAGCCTTTGCATATACCGTTCCCTGTGCCTGAAATGCTGTTCCACCAGATAACTGCTTCATTCTCTTCTACTACCCCTCCCGTCTCAGTTCAATGCCTACCTTCTCCGTGAGGTTCCTGAGACCACCTTATTTAACACCGCTGCCCACCCCTCCACCCACCCCGGGACTCCTGCTCTATTTGTGATCTTTTAAAATAAGTTGTTGCTTGTTATCTCTCCTTCTAGAATCTGAGCTCCACAAGGGCAAATATCTATGTCTGTTCTGTTCAGAACGTGCCACTCGTAGGCAATCAATCTATATTTGTCGAAGAAATAAAAACAATAAAGAACCAAATCTGGGTGTACAAAAGTGTCACCTAAGATGCTTTTAACAAGACAGAGTTCTCGGTCTAGACCAGAATCTCCACCGTGGAGCCTGAGAATCTGCACTTTTCCAAAACTCCCAAGAGGCTGCAGATTTAGTGAATCCCCAGCCCGGCATTTAGAAGCCACGGCTGGAACAGCTGCCCCTTCTCCTTCTCCCTGAGATGTATACAAATACCAGGCAAAGCCACCTCCGCTTTCTGCCCTTCTTCTTCCCAGCAGCTCCAGCCAGGCTGGAGAGGAGACAGCACAGCTGCCTGGGAAGGCAGGCCTCCCACGGTGCTGACTCAGAAAATATGGAACACATGGGGCTGGGTCTTGCGCCATCCCCTCTGCAGCCCAGGCTCCCACAGCTCGGCTTGGAGAGGCCACTGGACCCGGTCACAGATGACTTCAGGGGCTGGACAGGCTGGGAGGCCAGCAGGTCTGCTATGGGGGTGCTGGGAACACAGCGGGTGGAGAAAAGAGCCTTTGTTTATTTATCTGTCCGTCCGCATGGTGTTTATCGAGCCCCACTCTGTGTTGGATACTCTTCCCGATGCTGGGGACATGGCAGTGAAGACAGCACCCATGGCCCTTCTTCATCCATGTACTGAAATCGCTGACATGCACAGAGCTCGCCTCCTGCCGGGAGCGGCTCCCACTGCCCACAGCACAGAAACTTGTCTTGTCCTCCCAACAACCTATGCAAGAAGCATTATCATTAGC
Organism: Microcebus murinus; assembly: GCF_040939455.1. Classification (NCBI taxonomy): domain Eukaryota; kingdom Metazoa; phylum Chordata; class Mammalia; order Primates; family Cheirogaleidae; genus Microcebus; species Microcebus murinus. The sequence goes on from NC_134107.1 coordinate 16,008,735, forward strand.
CCCATTTTATAGGCAAGGAAGTTGAGGCACAGAGAGGTTAAGCAAACGTGACCAAGACCACATGGCTAAGGATTGGAACCCAGAAAACCTGGCCCCAGAGCCCATTCTAGGCCACTCACTATGCTGAGCACTTATGTCTATGCAATCCTTGTGACCCCCACACTGCAGACAGAAGACCTGAATTCAGAGAGTGGCACAAGTAAGCCCACCCACAGGAAAGGAGAGCTGGAATGGGACCTCCAGGCTGAGCAGTGGGGTCTGTCTGTGCCCACATGCCCGTAAGGATGGTGCTTCCCCAGCTACACCAGGCTTGCTCCGGCCTCTGTCCCTTCCCAGGGACGATGGCCCGTGCACCAATGTTGGGAGAAGAATGTAAAAGAACAGATGTGGGAATGTTTGCATCTCACCAGGCCACCAAATGCCACTTTTTTTCTGAAACTGTCCCCAGGATAAATCAAACCCAGATGGAAGGAGGAGAAAGCTGAACTTTAAACAAGGGCCATTAGGCCAAGGAAAGAGGAATGGATTTGATTCTGGACTCTGTGACCTGCCCCCCAGGGCTAGGCTGCTATGGTGGACGGGGAGTCAGGGAAACTGTGTCTGAGTCCCAGTGCTGCCAGTAGCTCCTCACCAAGCCAGTTACATTTTCTGAGCTTTAATTTCCTTATCTGTAAAATTGTGAGAGTCTTGGGTTAGAAGATACCAGGGAGACTTGATGATGATTTCTCACCCCAGTACCTGGCAGCAAGGTGACAGCCTAAGGCCTGGGACCCCACCCATGGTGTCTTCTCCTGGCCCAGCTCCTTCGGGAGGGTCTGGGGGCATGGGGAAGACCCACCTCCTGGGGCCTGCTCCCAGCTCCCACCAGGGGGCAGTGCTCCTGCCTGCCCAGCCCTGCACCTGCCTCCCCCCTCACCATCTCTGAGGCCCCCACCCCAGCTGATAAGTAGCTGAGATCCCGGTGACAAAAGCCACCTTTGTTCCCCAAACTGGACTGGCAGGTTTCCACACCCAACCTGGTCAACCAGGAAATACTCCCATCCCCAGAACACATACAGCCCAGGCAGCTCAAGAACTCAAGGCAAGGTCTGGAGAGAGGGAGGGGGGAGCCTGCAGGTGGGCCTCAGACACGCATGAAAACGTGGGGCCGACAGGTGGGAGAGACGCAATGCCATGTCAGGAAAAGGACAGCACGGCTGGTGGGCTTATCCCTAGGCTCTAGGACCCAGGGAGGAGGTATTTGCCTATGGAACACAGAAGGGTATGATGGAAGGAGCCTGCCCTGGGGTCAGGGGATCTTCGCTTTGGCCCAGCTCCGTGCTGACTTGCTTCATGCCTTTGGGAGGTCACACACCCTCTCTGTACTTTGCCACTTTGCCGACCACATCTGGGTTGCCACCGCTGTGCAAGGGCACCCTAAATGTCTGCCCTATGGGGTTCCCTCTAAAGGTTTAGGATTTAGGTCAAATAGTCAATAGCTGAGTCCTATGCACATTTGGGTGATGGTGTGTGTACACTTTTATCTCCCAGTTGCAAAGGGCCTTTTCCTGCTTTGATATTCCAATATTCTCAGATGCTTGAGGACATGGTATTCAGTGTAGAGCTAGTGATGAGCAGTACTTAGGAGTGCTGAGCTGGCAGCACCTGACCACACTTCCCCCACTGTTACTGGTTGCAATGAAAACCAACGAGAACAGCCCATGGAGTCCAGGCCAGTCATTACCCTGTTGAGGCCCCAGTGACTATGCCCGAGCCCTCCTTCTAGAAAACAGCAACCCGATGGTGGCCGGCTCCCCTCTCAAGTCCTCCAGGCAACACTGCTCAGTCAAAGCTGTCCGGCCTAACCACTTGTGGGCCACTCAAAACACACCCCTCCCCTCCCTCTGTTGGGCTGTTCCCAGTTATGGAAGGTCCAAGTTTTCATTTCTGTTGCTAAAATATAAAACTGAGACAAAAGATGAGAGCTGGCAAGGTGGAAGGGGGTTGGTTGCGGGAGGGAGGGGATCTCCGCAGACACCATGGTGAGAAGCAGTGTTTTCTCGGGAGTGCCAACCCAGGAATCTTCCAGCAAGACAAGGGTCTGGTCTCTACGGCAACCGAGGCCTAGCTGGGGCGACGCCCACTCTCCACCGCACAGCCCCCCTCTCTCTTTAGAAACCCCCTGCTTGTGTCCCTGAATAATTCACAGGATCTTTTGTTCCCCCACCCCAAACCTTTCTCTTCCTCCCACTTCTCCCGCCCTCCCTGGTCTTCCTTTTTCCGTGGGAAAGTTGCTGGAAGAGGTCATGGGCAAAGAGGGGAGGGAGGGCTGGGGCCCTGCAACGACAGAAGGTCGATGGCAATGCCAGACAAAGGGAATCAACATGCTAATTAAATGGCCAAGAGAGGCTGGAGGAGAAGGTGGGATGGGGGTGAGGGAGGAGGTTGGAGGTGAAAAGGGAAGGGCTGGAAGATTCAGAGGGGTAGGCAGGGGCCTCCCTTGTCAAGAAAACAGAGATGAGGGAGAAAAAAAAAAACGCAACTTGTTTCTATAGCCCCTTTGAAACTGCACTGCCCAGACCTCCACCCATTCTCTATTGGCGGGTAGAGGGAACAAAGAGGAGAGAAAAGGCCGCCTTCCACTCACTCCTCGGGATTCAAAGCCACCTGTGTGCCTATCCCTCAGTGATGGCATGAGGTCACTTGGCACTCGCCAAGGGCGCCGGAGACAAGGTGGGGTGTTGGAAGCTGCTCAGCTTTGACTTCAAGTCAACAACTATGCAGTACATATTCATTAGTACCTGTTAACAATAACAATAATAGCAGCAAAGACTGATTGAACTCTTACTGTGTGTCAAGCATTGTGCTAAATCTACACAATGACCATGTCATGTGATCCTCATGACAACCCAAGAAGGAAGATCCTATTACTATCCCATTTTACAGATGAGGAAACTGAAGCCAGAGGAAACTTGCCCCAAGTGACTCAGCAAATAACCTGGGTTCAAGCCCCGGCGGTCCTCGGTTCGAGAGGCCATGTTCTTATCTAGCACGTGAGCCTCTCTTCTCCATGCCAGCCATCACCCCAGAATTCGGTTAGAGGCCCCCAGGATGCTGCTGTGTGATGGCATGGGTGGAGAAATTCAGCAGGGGCGCAGGTTAGATGCCCACTCCCCTCTCCCAGATGCTTCTGGCAACTGAGGGGAGGTCATGAAAATCCCATGCATCTGACCAGCATTTTGCCATTTGTAAATCGCGTTTACACACCACAAGAAGCCGGGCTGTAGCCAAAAGAACAGCAGACTAGAGGGCTGAAACCTGGGTTCTCATCCCTACTGTATAACACGTGAGCTATGTGGCCCTCCTTGGGGAGTTAATTCTGAGCTAAGTGCCTGTGTCTAACCTTCCATCACAGAGTAAGGGAATGCAATAATCTAGTAAACTCCCACGGGGCAAACTCTCTTAGTGAAGTTTTGCACAGTGGCTCCGTGGGGCAGGTAAGTCCCTTGGGTCTGGCAAAGATTCTGTGGCTCACTCCAGTGGCAGAGAGAGGCAGGATTAGAGGCCTGGCCTCCGGATCTCTGGACTCCCGGCCCAGTACTCCTCCCACTCTGCGGTGTGCCCTCCTTCTTTTCTCCTCCCAGCTGCAAACTTCTGTGTACAGAGACCCAGCTGAGTACGATGGCACTCTTCTCAAGGCAGCCTGAATTTTCAGACTCAGGTGCCCAACCGAAATCTAAAACCATCCTGACCGTCTGGGGTTCAGGGACTAAAAGCAGATCCCCCGGGAAAAAGAAAGGGAAGACTGGGTGGGTGTGAGAATGAGGAGAAACCAGGGGCAGCAGGCACCGCATTGACCTGGGTCGCTTCAATTTTATGATCCGCAAGATCAGGAACAACAGAAAAAGCAATACGAACAGGACCTACAACGTCACCAGGTTGTCATAGGAATAACAGACAATCAATACATGGCAAGTGCCAGCACGTAGGAAGTAGTCACTAAGAATGGGCTGCTATTTCAATCTGGAGTCGCCCCTCTAGCTTCCAAGAGACCAGAGGAAAGGGACTAACCCTCGTTTGGCACCTGCTTTGTGCCCCGCCCCGTGGTATGTGCTTGGTGGGGGAGGAGCACAGCAGAGTCAGAATCTGGGCTCTGGCACCAGACTTCCTCCAGTCTGAATCCTAGTGGACACCACTGATTAGCTATGTGCCCTTGCAAGGGAACCTCTATTTTCCTCATCTGGAAAGTGGGATAGCGCCTACTTCATAGTTGTTGCAAGGATTAAATGAGGAGATAAAACCCCCAAACTACAACACAGTGGGAGCTCAATTAGTGTTGCTTATTTATGACTCACTATGCACAATCTTCTTTAAACCTCACGGCAACCCCAACATGAGAAATATTGCCGGCATTTGCAGACAAGAAGTTGGGACTCTCTAATGTCAGGGATCTAGCCCCAAATCACATGGCTAGTAAGAGGAAAAGTCTCAATCAGATCGCTGGGACCCCAGGTCAAACCCTCCCTCATCCACCACACACCGTGCTGCCTGCACCTGCACCAGGGGCCAACACAAGGTAAGATGGGGCTTCAGTTTTGGCAGCCCCTCTTTCCACTGACCCAGAAGATCAGTCATAGCCTCTCTCTGCAATGAGTAAATGCTCTGAGGCAGCCACGGAGGCACCTACCCAGAGGCGATCAGCACCCGGGACTGGGCGATGGCCAGCCGCTGCAGGTTGGTACGATTCAGGGTGGCCAGGGCGACCCTTCCCGTAGTCTTGCCGTTGGCTCCTGGGGGGCTGGCAGGAGAGCCCGCAGTTGCCCCAGCCGGCTTGCTGGAGGTTTGTCGCCGGGTCACCTGCGATGGGGCTGTTTTCACCGGGCCTCGAAGGGTGCCTGCGCTGTCCAGTGCCTTGGCCCCGGGGCCTGGTGGGGGAGGCAGCTTGACCACTCCGGAAGGGGGCATGTTCTTGCGGGTCGCCGGGGGCTGCAGGGGCCCAGAGCTGCCATGGACCACGGCCGCCTTAACACTCATCACCAAGACACACTGTGGACAGGAGCAGGGGGGCGCAGGGGGCGAGGTGGCCGACCCAGGGCTGACTGGCCAGGACTGAGCCTTAGGCAAGGTGCCCGTGACCATGGGGTAGATGAGGTCGAGGCGCCTGCGCACACGGCGCTGGCGCTGGGTCTGCCGGTTGATCTGGCCCATGGTGCTGAAGTCGATGACGTAGCTGAAGCCGATGGAGGTGAGGTCGATCCAGGGGTGCTGCTTCTCATACGCGTGCTGGATGGTGATGCCCACTTCCATGTCGTAGGGCGTCCAAGAGCCGTTGTCGTTCTCCCACTCCCACACCACGCCCTTCCCGGGGGCTGAGGACGGGTCGTAGTAGTTGCGGCGGACTGGGCGGAGGGTCCCTGCCGGAGTGGGGCAGAGGAGAGGTCGGGGTCAGCATGAATAACCCTGAATGGCATTACATTAACAGGTAAACATGCAATAAGTCCTACTGTGTGCCGGCCACACTGTCCGTTGAGGTGTCGGCTCTGAAAGAGACGCCTCCCTGCCTTTAAGACGTCCAACCAGGCTGGAAGCAGGTGACTTACAACATAAAGGACCTGGGAGGCAGCGCCGGGCAGCAGGGAGTACCTCCTGGTTTGGAGCCGGAGCACCTGGGTTTGCCACCAAATTCACTCACTTACTGGCTAATATAGAACCTCAGCCTCCTTTTCTCCCCTGGGAAACAGGACAGTAACTACTTTCCAGGGTTTTCGTAAAACTTACCCGTGACTCACTTAATCATTCAACAAACATGCACTGGAACATGGCGGGTACTGGATTTCCCGTGCACCCTGTACGTTGCACTGGGGCATATAAAGCCCTTGACACATATAGTACATGCTCATAAAGATCATGTTCCTTCTCCTCTGTCCCTCTAAATGCCTCTGCACCAAGCATTATGGAGGAAAAGAACACAAGGCCGTGGATGCCCGGAAGACAGAAGGAAGACTCTGTCTCCTCCCCGCCCCCCCTCCCCACCGAAGGCCTCCCAGAGACAGTGGTGATGGAGCTGACTCTGTACATTTGTGGGTATGGTACAAAAAAAAATTGGTGTGTTATTGTGAGAAGAAGGGAAATCAAGTTGGAAGACCTCTCCCATATTTCCCAACTTTAAATCTTATATCAACAAAAATGCCATTCTCAGTGGTCATGAGAATAATTTTATATTTATCTAACATCTTTCTTTCAAGAAGCTCAAACCCTCCTAAAGATAGGAACATCTTAATTTTAACAGTCTCACTGCAGGGACAGGGCAGAGGCTAAGGTTATTACAGGGGTTAATGGTACAGTAGACTTGAACCTGCAAGGCTACAAGGGAGCTAAGCCTGTAGCTGTTGCCCCCTCTTTCCTACCCCAAACTTGAGCCAGACCCTGCCCAGACCAGGGCTCATTTCATGTTATCAGCACCAAGGCTAAAGATGCCTGGCTCAAGGCATGGTGGGGAGGGCTCCAAGGATGCCAGAATCTCTGCATCTGTCGGCTTAAGAGCTATCCATCAAAGTGGTGGGAAAAGGCTCCCCTTCCCCGGCCTCTGACCCACCCCCTCCCCCAAGCCAGAGGGAGACACCAAGACTGGGGACAGAATCCCATTCAAGGGGGGAAGAAAAGGAACAATGGCTATTCAGGCCTTAGCCAGGGTCATAACCCGCCCCCCACCCCATCTCCAAGCCCCTTAATGACCCAAAACATCAACATTCAGAGGCACCAGGGAGAAGCAGAACAATCCCCTATTCATCGCCAGGGCCTCTGCTGGGGGACACGGGGGTACCAGGATGGGAGGGTGGCGGCAATAGTTCCCGGGTTTGCCTCTATTTCCTTCCTAAGCAGCCAGCTTGCTGGGGAACAAAGAGTGCGGCTTTGGGTCCGACAGGGGTGGTTCTGTCCCTTCCAGCTGCGTGATTAAGCCTCAGTTTCCTCGTCTGTTTGGGTCCCGGGTGGCTACTTCAAAGGGTGGATTTGGGGATTAAATGAAGAAATGAATATAAAACTCTAAAATAGCACCTGTCACCATGGCAAGAGCTCAATAAAAGTTGCTGATTATTATTGTAATTTATTTTCTATTACATCTAAGCAGGATGAAAAAATCATGGGGAAAGTTTAGTTCAAGGGAGGTGGGCATTGTGTGTGTGTGTGTGTGTGTGTGAGAGAGAGAAAGTTTCTATATAACTCATATTTGCACAATCTTTATTACTTACAAAGCACCTCACATATTCCACATAACCACGTAATCTTCCTGGCAATCCTATGAAACACCTTTTACAGAAGAGGAAATTAACTTTAGAGAATTTAAATGGCACTATTTTATATTCTTTCCAGGCTAACAGGGACAATGCACTTAACCAATTCTCACAAATATGCCTAACAGGCATTTTTTTTTTAATAATAGTGTTATCAATCCTGTAGATGCCTGAGAGTCGTCCCAGAACTTCTGGAAACTATGTCACGGCTCTGTAACATACATTTCCAGGTCTGTCTTTCTCTATCCCCTCATTTTCCTGCCAGAGGCCCCTCTTATCCACAGGCAATCTCTCCAAGTTCCCTAAGAGTCTCTCCAACAATTCTCCAGGTCTCTTCTACTGAAATGTCCTCCTTTGCCATTTCTGCCTGCCGAAATTAGCCTTATCATTCAGGTCCTGTGCCATTCGCCATCCATTCCTTGAAATGTTCACCCCAGCCCAGGCCCCACCCCCAGGAACCGGAAGTGCATCTCTTGTCCAAGCCTGATGGGCACCAGTGTTTTGGCACTTTTCATGCTGGGGTGCCTAAGTGGGGGCAGGGATACCACCATGGAGCTCTTTGCATGCCACTGCCTAATGCAGTGCCTGGCCGCCACAGGGCTCCATCAACATTGCTGTGATTGATGGAAGACTTCTGGCCACTTTGATATTTAATCCTTTATCACACACCACTGAGTACCCATTAGCTGCTATGAGGAACACAAAGATTCAAGCATTCCTGAAGTAGCTTGCCGTCTAAAACAAGGTTAGAAGACAACTGTGCAAATGACTATGAGGCGGAATGTGCCACAAGCAAGATGCCAACGAAACACAAGTTGGCAGGAAATCTGACCACATCCCCTCCCTGCTGAAATCTCTTCCATGACTTCCCCTTAGGTCAGGCCCGGCATGCCCTCCACCTGCCAACCTCTGTGGCCCCTCACTGCTAACGCACTCTGCCCAGATTTGACCCCACTGGACTCTAGCTTCTCCTAGTTGCCAGGTTTCTCTGATTCTGGGCCTCATCACCATGCTGGTTCCTTCCCCAAGACACTCGGGCATCCTCTTTGCTGCTTATGTACAGATTAAAGCTCATTTCCTCAAGGAAGCTTCTCTGGGTTGCTCTGACCAGGTGAAATTTCTGTTCCCCCTTTTTTTTTTCATAGCACTTATCTCAATGGGCAGTCACACATTTATTGGTGAGGCTAATTTGATGACTACCTATTTATCTCATGAGATTCCCAGTCCCAAGAGAGCAGACATCGAGGTGTTTACTCATGGCTGTACCCCCGTGCCTGGCATGCCGAAGGGCCCAATAAATATTGATTGAATAAAAGAAGCAATGACAATTTGGAGAGCATTTCAAGGTTTAGAGAACATTTCAAGAAACAGATGACAAATGGCATAGAATCTGAATACTAAGGAGACTTTCAATAGGCAAAATGACAGAGGACAGCATTTCAGAAGAAGGGGGCTTATGGATAGTTGGGGGGCATCAGAGAACTCTGAAGGAATGTACAAGGATAGAAGTGGCCTCCGATTGGCAGGACAGAGGAAAATATAAGGTAGAGAAGAAGATAAGCCTGGAAAATATGTTATGCCCTGTGTGTTCTGGAATGCCAAGCTGTGACGGATTTAATTTGTAGGCAACGAGGAGCCAGTGGAGTTTGTTAAGCAAAGAGCGACAAGACCAGAGCTACTCTGTTAATTAGTTCCAGGTGAGTGGAAGGGTGCTGGCAGGGAAATGAAAAGGTGACAGAATAGAGAAACTCTACAGAGAAAAAATGGGTAGGACTTGACCATGAGTTGCTGAATGCTTTCCAAATGAGGTTCTCAGACCACCTCCTTCAGAATCTCCCGGGGTGTGGATCAGCAATGCCCTCAAGAAACAAGCAGGTGCATCTCCAGGGTTTGGGCCTGGGACCTGCACGTGAGTGACCACCCTGGCTTTCCACCATGCACACTCAAGTTTCAACTCTTGAGCCACATGGCCTGCACACCTGTACATACTACACCCCCAAATAAGACTCTGAATGACAGAACGAATCAAAGAATCCAGAGGCTTTGGCCATGGGAAAGTGGCAAAATGGTGTCACCATGAACAGGCAGAGAGATGTCAAGAGGAAGAGCTGGTTTTTGGAGGGAAAGTTGTTGAGTTCAGTTCAGCCCTAGAGGGGAGTTGGAGACAGGAAGCAGACCTCAGAATCAAAGTTTTGAGACAAGAGAGATGGTGGGATTTCCTTCTCTGATTATTTTCAGAGGCCACCCTATTTGGAATGTGCTTGTCCTGGGCTTTTCCAGATCAGGCCCATAAACTAGATAATCTGCACAGCCATCCAAAAAAAGAAAAGAGCCTCTAGTAGGAGTAGGATAGGGATAGAAGATGTTCATAAACTAAAGAGGAAGAAAGAAAATCAGCTTTTCCCAGCAACTCAGACACCTGCATCCCAAAGCACCCAACATGTTTTGGCTCCTGGGATATGGCAGGTAATGACCTGAGGTCTCTCGGGCATGTCACCCACATCTATGTCAGCAACTCCCTGCTGTAAGAGCGTGGACACAGAGCACTGTGTCCAGGAAATCCCAGGCCTCTTTTATCAGCATCCCCCATCCGTATCAGAATGTTCCCCAAGAACGGAGACTTGGATGTCCTATTATTGCTATACCCCACATGCCTGAAACAGTGCCTACACAGTTGCCCCATAGCTGTTCACTGATTGAAAAAGTAAAAACACAGGGCACTTCATTTGGAATCTCAGCTTTGCCATGGATTAGCTGTAAACCCTTGAGGAACTTAATATCTTTCAAATTGTTTTCTTATGAAATGGGGGTGACCATAGTTTTTCATGGAGTGTTGGGAGGATTAAACAAGATAGCGTGTGCAATGTGCTTGGCATGGTGCAGATATACGGCACGTCCTGCACACTACAGTTATCATGTGGTCATCATGATGTCTGCCTCCTCCACTCCTGTGCTTACACAGGGTAGTGGATACTGGGTTTGGGGGGGGAGTTGCTAAAAATTAGGCTTCTGTCAAACCATCTAATTAAATCCCTTCTCTCTCCACCTGACACTTCTTGCTGCATTAAAAGACATGAAGGAGGCAAAACTTGCACAGAAAACTTGGGACTGGAAAGAACTCTCCCTCACACCTAGAAGATTCTTATCTGCATCATCATGGGTGCAGGGGTCAAACCCATGCACCTGCCAATCTTCATGATGGGAGGAAGGAAAGAAGGAATCTTAAGGTTGCTCTTCACCCCACAGAGGAAAATGAGGCCTGAGCAGTTAAGGGACTTGCTCAAGGTCACATAGTAAGTGGTGAGTCTAGGATGAGAGCCTGAGTCATGTCTCCTCACTGCCAACCCCAGTCTTCCCCATCCTTCTCCTGGGGCCCTGGAGATGGTGGAGATCAGGTGTGTTGGAAGATACAGGAGAAAGTGATGCTGAATAAAGCTCTCCAGTCACTGCCCTACGACAGAAAAGGGGCAGCCCAGTCAAGGTAAATGACAGCAGGTAGAGAGGAGCCACCAAAGCTTTTGGAAGTAGACAAGACCCAGTCCCCTCTAGCTCACCCTATCTTTTCCCTTCTTCTAGATTCTCTAGCCCAAAATGCCTAGAGGGGACGAGCACAGAATGCAAATGACTCAAACCCCTAGGCAGTCTGTGCAAGAAGGGCCCAGGGCAAACAGAGGCGGCAGATGGGTGTCTGCCACCTCCCAGCCATCTCCCTGGAGACAGGCTGGATGAGGTCAGGAGCCCAGGCGAGTGGAGAGACTGAGGACTCACTCAGCAGTGGGGCAGGCAACTTCTAAAAAGACAAAGCTCCCATGTCAGGAAATGTCCCCATACAGAAGAGGCAACAAAAAAGAGAGGAATCGCCTCTGGGCAGGGGACTTCCAGCTCTCTTTTGTTTATGGGGATGTTTCTGGTTCCCAGCTTTCAACTGTGGCTTGAGGATGGTGGGTAATTTAATTAAACATTGCAGGGGCTTGGCTGAGGTTGCCTGGGAGCCACTGGTTTAAAGTTCCTACCCTGTCATGGCCTCATCAATGAGCTATATTGAGAGGAACTGTGTGTGTGTTGGTGGAGAAAGGAGAGGAGGGGGCTCAAAGCCCAGAAACTCGGAGATTCTATTCTACTTTGACAAGCGCCCTGACAAACCCAGGTTCCTGGGAATTTAGCCCAGTGCCTTCCGCACCCAGCACAGGGCCTGGCACGGAGGGGGAGAGGTGCTCAGCAGTGAGTGCATGAAACCAAAGTAGTCTCAATGTAAAACGCACCCGAGGCAGTCTTTAAGACGATCCAGGGCTAGTTCTCTGCCTCTGGTCTAGAATCCAAGGAGCCTCCTCTTCTGGCTACACTGCCAACCACGAGGCCGTAGTCCACCAGTCCCCGGGTAGGAGTAATCAGACCTGGGGGAGCAGCTTCTGTCTTTCTGCATAGTTTACCCTTCACTTCTATTAAAAGGGTCCTTTAGGTCATGAATGCTCCCAGACACCCTGCCCACACTAGGTGCCCCCAAACACAAACTCCACCTTTGCCCTCCCCAAATGCGGGAGAGGGGCTGAGACCTTTACATCACTAGAGTGGTTCTCCATATGCTGCAGAGATTTGATCTGAAATAGAAAAGCTAACACCTGCTATTTTTATTTTGAGCAGGACTGGAATTCCCTGTCAGGTGCCTTCACTGCTGGTCTTTGTGGTCCCACCCATGGCTCAGCTCCCCTAACACACAGACACCCTCCCCTCCCCCGCAGGACACCCCCACCCTCACCTCCACCACCTCCATCCAAGTTGCACAATTACATTCTCTCCCTCCCTCTCAGCCTCACTTAATCCTCTTTCTCAATCTCCCCACATTTCCCTCCATTCTCTCCTCCTCCCAGTGTCTCTCAGCTCGGCTTCCCTCCCTTCCCCACCAAGGGTTAAGCCCCTCTGGATTCTAAGGCTTCTGGAATCCTTTCCCCAGAAAGCTTCCCTCACTGGGCCAGAGCCTGCAGAGTCCTTGGCAGAGAGGTTGTTGGGAATTACGACTAAAGATGGGGACATGAGGGTGGAAAGATACCCCTTTCCCATGACAATCCTAATTAGCACACAGGATGTGGGGGCTTTCCAAGGAAGCGGAGACACCCTGCCCAGACAGCTGTTCTCTGAGCCGCCAGCCTGCTCTACTCGCTCCCCACCACACCTGCCTCTGCAGGCTCCGCGGCTACACTCTTGGGAAAGCCCGGCTAGAATTCCGGAAACAACGGCCGCTCCCCACCCCGGTCGCTGAAGAGACTGCTGGAAAGACAGACTTGTCCCGGACCACCAATTAAGCATGGGCACACTGGACCAAGCAAAGACAGACATGCAGCTCTGTCCTCCTCCTCCTCCTCCTCCCTCGGACCCCCTCCCCTCCCCCAGGCTCCCTTCCTGGCTCTGACCTGGAAAGATTGGTCAGCTGAGAGACCGGGTTTGTGGTGGCCATAGTGGCAACTCGATTCTCACGAAGAGACAGAGGAGTTTAGCGCTCTCATAGGCTACGGTTTCAGGAGGAAGCTTGGGGACAGTCTCTCCTTAGGAATCTGCCTCCTGCTCCGCGGACAAAGAGAGCGGCTTCCCCGCCAGACATTCCGGAGCCCCGGCCCTCCCCCTCCTCTCTCCATCTGCTTGGCCTGTTGCTCCGGCACTTGGAGTGCACAGCAGAGGCGCCCAGTGCCGCGGCGCCCAGCGCGTTCCAGCCCCTGGAACCCCCCAACTCCGGGCTCCCCTCCCAGGACGCCCCGGCGCGTCCTTTACCCGAGTACAGCCCGAGCCTCCGGGGAATCCCTTGTTCCCTTGCGGGTTCCCACACCAGGACCCGCTGAGGGAAGGCATCCCGCACCGCAGGGCAGAGGCACCAAGGTGGGGTGAGGGAGGCATGTGGCCGGCCCAAGGCAGAGCAGGGTCAGCCCGGGCGTGAGCAGCCGCGGGGTGAGGACAGGGAGCTTTGGCGAGGCCGGGATCGCTTGTGGACTGGGGCGGCCCCTGAACGTCTAGACGGAAGGACTTAGGGCCACTAAGCGCCGAAAAGGAGGCGTGAAGCTGGCAGGGGGCTCCCACCGACCAGACTGAAGCTGGGTTTGCACAACCAGAACCCTGATACTACTTGCATGGACGTTGGGGTGGGGGATCCTAGGAGGATCAAGGGGAGTAAAGCGCCGCCCACCACCACCTCCTGGGGACTCCCCTGCACGGAGGTGCCCACTGGGTGGGCCAAGGTGGGCGCACGAGGCGGGAGATCTCGTGGCAGGCCGGGGAGGTGGGCGCGGGCGGGGCAGGGGCAGCCGGCTCACCCGTGTCTTGGCGGAACTGGTTCATGGACTGCAGGTCGATGATGTAGGGCGCGAGACGGCTGTCCACCTGGCCCAGCACCACGCTGCCCCCCGCGCGGGGGCCGGCGCGGACCACCGCCTCGATGTGGTGGCTCACGGCCGGACTGTAGGGACGCCAGCGGCCGTGCTCGTTCAGCCATTCCCAGACCACCACAGCCGAGGCCAGGAGCATGGCGAGCCCGGGGCTGCGGCGCTGCGCTGCCTGCCTCCCGGGCCCCGAGCGCCCGACCTCCTCCGCTTCCTCCGGCGCCGCCGCCTCCGGGCCTCGACCGCGCCCCCCGCCCCGCGCCCCGCCGCCCCGGGCAGCCTCAGCTCCGGCCCATGGGCTCCTCCCCAGCCGCGCATCCACCGGGGCCCGGGGCCCGGGGCCGCCTGGGTCGGACCGCGCGCCGCCGCCGCCGCCGGGGTCCGCCGCTGCTGCCGCTGCTCCGTGGGGTCGAGTCGCTTCATGCAAATGCCCGGCTCTCTGCAAACAGGCCCCCGCCTTGCAAAAGCCACCCGGCGGCCGCGCGCTGGGGCTGGCGGCGAGGCGAGGACCCAACCCTCGCACCAGTTGCGCCTCGGGCTCTGCAGACGCCGGGGTGGGATCTCGCGGCACGGTCGCGCCCGGAATGGCACGCTCGCTTCTCCTCCCCTCTCCCCTCCCTCCCCACCCTCTCGCCGCACGAGGTGCAGTCGCCGCCACGGGGACAGCTCCCCCTCCTTGTGGCTCTGCTCAGTCGCTTCCAGAAGGAATCGCCCCTCCCAAGCGGGGCGCCAAGGCAAACCCGCGTCCACGGGGGTTTCCCCGGCTCCTCGCTGCGGAGAGGCGACCCGCCATGACGCGGCCCGGGACCGCCGCTGTCGCCCGGCCGCAACTTTGCAGCCTCCTTCCCAGAATGTGATTGTCTTTTGTTTTTAATGCAGCACCATCGGTGTCCGCAGCGCGAGCTGGAAACACGCAGTGTCTCGGGGCCTGCGCACGCACTCGCACACTCACACCCGCACACACACGCGCGCACACCCTCTCTCCCTCCTAGCTCCGGCTCGTATTACCTCATTCACGCCAGCATCCTTAGCTGTCCGTCAAGGATGCAGAAGCCACGCCCCCCGGCTCCTCCAGAGGGTTCCCGGAGCTTGCGCGCCCCCTGCTGGCCCAAAGTGCCGCGTGCTGGCCAGGGGCCACACGCTGCTCAGCTTCAACCTCTCTGCTGAGGAGATCCAGTCCAAAGGGATGCAGCGATTTGGTGAATGATAGATTTATCTATGCAGAGAGCAAATGTGGTTTTCTGGCCTGATTCGACACTACCAGAGTCAAGAAGATACATACCAAATTGATTTATTATGCAGCGTTTCTATGACCCAAATTATGAGACAGTAGGACAAACACAAGCTAGACTTGATTATTTTGGTCATCAATAGTTAATGTGGAAAATAACTTAAAATGGGCGAGTCTGACTAAAAGGGAAAGATGTAATCAGAATTATTCATTAGCCTTGTGAGAGAACACAAATTTTGTTTCTCTGAGGTTTCATCCACATAAAACAATGAATTCATTCCTATCAATATCCAAGAGAGGATATGGAAAAATAAAAATAGATTATGTTAGAGAGTAGGATTGTGAATCTTTTTGAAATAATCATTTTTTCATAAATCATATTATCTTTTTTATGTTTTAGAAGATTCGCTTCCCCCTCCCTCTCCTTACGTTTGTCTTTTCTCTCATCTTTAGAATTTTCCAACTCTCTATCTTTACCTCTCTCCCAACAGAGTTCTAAATAGGAAGCAAAGAATAAAAAAAGCATCAGCTGTCTCTTCTTCAGGCCTCTAAAACCCCTGGCTCAAGAGACCTCTGAACTTTGTTCTTTCTTGTCTCCTTGCACAGTTTAACCTCTAAAATCTCTAGTCAGCCTCTCACTTAATGGGGGGGCTACTCCCAACCCAACTCAATCAATGCCATTCATTAAAACATTAAATTTCAGAGTTTGAAGAACAAAAAGAAAAGGAGTTAAGGCCACCTCAGTTAATCCTACCGAGGGCCATTATTATTCCCCATTTTACAAATTATAAGATTTTGGGAATTCAAACAACTTGCCCCCAGGTTACATATCTTGTCAGTGGGGAAACCAGTATTCAAAACTTATTCGGGCTGGCTCAAAAAAAAATGCCCATTATATAATATGTGTTATATGACAGGGAGGTGGTGTAGTAGGAGGCAGGTAAAAATGTCTCAAAGGAAAAGAAGGGAAGAGAAAAAATGAGGATAGAATGTTCTGAAAGAGAAACAAAAGTAGCATGGAAAAAAAGATAATTTTAAATTTTATTGAGCTACTTTTACTTCCAATCATGAGACTAAGAGTATGAAGACTCAGGAAACTTTCTTATGATCTAGATAGACATGGATCCAAAAATGAGTAGTGATGATTCAAGGGGATGCTGAAAATACCAGGGATAAAACAGCACCTGACAAGCTAAGCCAGGAATTCCCAGGTAGAAACAGCCTAAACCAGGTAAGAGGGCTATTAACAAATGCCAGGCAAGCTGTTTGAAAGATGAACAGAAATTAAGAAGAAACTACCTATGTTCACACTGATTTTGTATCTGGTCTTCTTGTATGTGCCATGTTAAACATGACAAAGTATTAAAGCAGAATAAAAATGCCCGATGACACATGAGAGGGTTTATATACAGCCTAATTCATTTGCAAGAGGAAGTGAACACACACACACACACACACACACACACACACACACGGGATCTTCAAAAAGTCATGGAAAATACACATTATGAAAAAACTATGCATGTATTTAAAAAATTTTTTGTAGCAAAACAAATTCATACTAACTTGTTATAACATGTCTGCATAGGATCTAGTTAGAGGCAGTAAGAAGGATAAGATCAGTTTGAAAAGAGCCCCTATCAGAGCAACGTGAATTTTGCTACAATAGGAGCAAAAACAAATAATAAATTTATGGTGAAGTTTGACGGGAAGAATGGTGAAATCATTGGTACTTTACAAAAAGCATCAATGAAGACAATGCCTCAGAGAAATCAACAGTTCACAAATGGATAAGATATTTTAAGAAGGGAAGAGACAATGTTGAAGATGAAGCCTGTGCCTTAGTGCAGGCCATCCACAGCAGTTGGCAAGGAAAAAAATCATCTCGTTCATGCCCTAATTGAGGAAGACCAACAATTAACAGCACAAACATTAGCCAACACCACAGACATCTCAATTGGTTCAACTTAATACAATTCTGACTGAAAAATTAAAGTTGAGCAAACTTTCCACTCAATGGGCACCAATATTACTGCACTCAGATCAGCTGCAGAGAAGAGCAGAGCTTTCAGTAGAAATGTTTAAACAAGTGGAATCAAGATCCTGAAGCATTTCTTTAAGAATTGCAACAGGATATGAAACAGAAGATGAAACTTTACAGTATGATCCTGAAGACAAAGCACAATCAAAGCAATGGCTACCGAGAGGTGGAAGGGGCCCAGTCAAAGCAAATGCAACCGGTCAAGAGCAAAGGTCATAGCAACAGTTTTCTTGGGTGTTCAAGGCATTTTGCCTGTTGACTTTCTGGAGGGCCAAAGAATGATAGTGTTTTGACAAAGTCAGTCAAAGCTTTACCAGAGAAACTCCAGGGAAAGCTTCACCAGAGAATCCTTGTTCACCATGACAACATTCTTCCTTATTCCTCCTTATTTCTTCCTTAACCAACAAGAGCAATTTTGCAAGAGATTTGTTGGGAAATTATTAGGATCCACCTCAGAGTCCTGATTTTGCTCCTTCTGACATTTTTTTGTTTGTTTCTTTCTTAATCTTAAAGAAAAATCTTTAAACAGCCCCCATTTTTTGATAGTTAATAATGTAGAAAAGACTACATTAACATGGTTAAATTCCCAGGACCCTCAGTTCTTTAGGGATGGACTAAATGGCTTGTATCATCTCTTTCAAAAGTGTCTTGAACTTGATGGTGTTTATGTTGAAATCAAGTTTATATTTTTTATTTTTATCTTTTAATTCAATATTTCCACAAATATTTTAAAGTGTTCTCTCTCTCTCTCTCTATATATATATATATATATATAATTTGACATTAGTGATCAATTATAGTTGTAAAATATATGTATTTTAATAAGCCATGATAATTTATAGGTCATAACAACTCACTTGCAAATAATAATTTATAATAACATGTCAATAATAATTATATATATACACATATTTTAGATCTTCTAAGACAATCCTGTTTCAAATACTCTGTATCATAACCTCCTGAAAAATAAGACATTTCATTTTAGTATTCAAACTATGTCTCCCAAATTACCTCCTTTACCCATAAGTGGCATAAAAATCTTTAAAATAATGACTTACCCAATTTGTAATTTGGAGATAGGGTGGTTATAATGGAACCTCCCTAAATGGGACTAATCGGAATGAAGCCAGCCATGAAATTTTCAAAGATACAATTTGATGATACTTCAAGAAATGTCATCACTGATAGTGTCATCATTGCTTAGCTCTGCTAAGTGGTATTCCATGGTATCAATGTACGACCATTTTCCTTACTGTTCACCCATAGATGGACACAGGAGTTGTTTCCAGTTTAAGCTGTTATGAATAAAACTGCTATGAACATTCTTATCCAGGTTTCTGTGTAGTTTCATGATTCGTTTTCTTAACAAACTGCCAGTTTTCTACAGTGGCTTCTACATTTTCACCATCAATGTACTCATGGTTTGGTCTCTACATTCTTACCATCATTTGATGCTGTCAATATAATTAATTTTAGCTATTTTGGTAGGTGTGTAGTAATATCTCGTTGTGCTTTTAATTTGTGTGTATTTAATGAATGGCGTATTCCTTATTATACATTTGATTTCTACAAGGTCTGTTGTGATATCCTTGCTTCATTCTTGATATTGATGTTGGTAATTTGTTTCTCTCTCTCTCTCTCTCTCTCTCTCTCTCTCTTCCTACGCCCTTCCTTCTTTGCCAGTCTTGCTAGAGGTTTGTCAATTTCATTGATTTTTTCAAAGAATCAGATCTTTGTTTATTTCTGCTTTTATCTATATTATTTCCTTCATCAGCTACCTATTTTGCTCATTCTTTTTTCTAGATTATTGTGGTAAAAACTTAGATTATTGATTTGAGACTTTTCCTCTTTTCTAATGTAAGCACTTAGTGCTACATTTTCCTCTCAGCACTGCTTTAGTTGTGTTTCACACATTCAGAATGTTTAATTTTCACCTATATTCATGTATTTTTAAATTTCCCTGAGACTTCCTCTTTGACCTATGTACTGTTTGGATGTGTGTTGTTTAGTTCACAAATATTTGGGTATTTTGCTGTTATCTTTCCGTTATTGACTTCTAGTTTGATTCCATTGTGGCCAGAGAACAAATTCAATATGATTTCAAATTTTGCAAATTTTTTTGATTTATGGCCCAGGATATGATCTATCCTTGTATGTTTTCTGTAGTGCTTGAAAAGAATGTGTAGTCTATTGCTGTTGGGTGGACCATTCTATAAATTTTAATTAGATCCTGTTGGTCTGTGACTTCTTTTAGTTCTTCTACATCCAGGCTTTCTTTCTGGATAGTTGCTGCGTAAGTTATTGAGAGGGGTTTTGAATCTCCAACTACAATTATGGATTTTTCTATTCCTCCTTTTATTTGTATCAGGATTTGCTTCACATATTTTATCACTTTGTTGTTTTGTGCTTGCACATTTAGGACTGCTATGCCTTCTTAGTGGATTGAGTCTTTTATCATCATATAATATCCCTGTCTGTCTCTGTTAATTTTCTTTGATCTGAAGTCTATTTTACTCAATATTTATGGTGGAGGTCTTGGGTTGCACATTATCAGCTCCACCTCTGGAGGATCTGGAGACTAAGGTCACCTGTGTCTATATGCCCAGCCCTCAATAAAACCCTGACGACAAAGCTCACATGAACTCGTTGGCAATACTCCATGCACATCATCATACATCTTTAGCCTGTTGGTGTGAGGGACTACATTAATAGATTTTTGAATGTTAAGCCAGTCTTGCATAGCTGGAATAAATCCCACCTATTTGTTGATTTAAACTGTATCTTTTCACTGTAATAAACTATAATTATGAATATAACAGTTATCTGATTTCTACGAGTCTTTTAGCAAATTATTGAACCAAAGAGTAGTCTTGGGGACATCCTGAACTTGGCCCTGTCCCCATATTGGCAAACCACCTTCCTTGCTTTTCACAGGGTTACCTGGCAATGAAACAGTCAATCAATAATGCCCCACATTTGCTCAAATGAGCCCAGCCTTTATACATCTACCTCTTTGGTCATGGGATAGCGAAGAACAGCTAAGACAGTCCCTGAAAGGGCTGACAGCTGACAGTATTTTCAGCAGGGATAGGGGTAACAAGTTCTTTTTTGAAGGAGAATCTGGACAGCACATCACCATGCCCTCCACAGTCTACCCTTTGTGCTATTTGGCTATACTTCTTCATATATGTTAGAGAACAACTCCTCTAAGATTCCAATGAGAGTTTTCTATTACCGGGGGGACTTAGAAGAGGAGAACTAGTGGGATGATCCACAGCTGAAATTTATTTTGGGATGCAATTGATTCTTATTATCTCCCTTCTCTGCTATCCATTCCAGATTCCCCTTAACCTCAGCTATCACTTCTCCTAGTATTGGTGTCTTACCTGGTGACATGACCCAGATCTTCATTTCTGAGAGGTCTGAGACCCTGGCTGCCATACTCTTCTCAGACTGGGGTTGATGCAGTTAAGCTATTCACTACCAAATTTGGGCAAGAAGGATCCAAATGTGTCACCTGTATGGCAAACACATTCCTCCTTGCCCTCACTGTGTCACAGCCCTACCTCCTTCTGATGAACTGAACCCAGAACTGAATCACGGGGCCCAGAGGGTGACCCCTCTTCTAGTCTGCTGGCCCCTGGATTCAAAGTCCCTAAAGTGATAGGCAGAAGTTGGAGCTTAGAGTTCAGTGGGACTTTTTCTGGGTCCTCTGGCAGAACTGTTGCCCCGCAGGGAATCAGGACCTCTCATCCTGTAGAGCTCTGAACTTGGGGCATGGGGGAGAGAGGAGAGAGAGGTAGGGAGCACAAATTCCCTAAGTGTGTCATTGAGAGTAAAGGGAAAAGTAAACAGGGCCCCCTGTGCCTCTACCCGTCACTTCCTAGGCCCACATATAGGCCTATATAAGTCAGAGGTCTGACATGAGTCTCACAGGGCTAAAATAAAGGTATTATCATGACTGAGTTCCCTCTTGGCAGTCTAGGAGAGAATCTGTTTCCTTGTCTTTTCTAGAAAGCTCCTGGAGGCCACCCGCATTCTTGGTTCATAGCCCCTTCCTCCTTCTTCAAAGCCAGCAGTGTTGCCTCTCTCTGTTTCTTTCTTCCATAGTCACATCGTCCCTGAATCTCTGACTCTTTGATTCTTTTTTCACTTTTAAGGACAGTTGGGATCACCTAGATATACAAGATAACCTTCCTATTTTAAAGTTGACTGATGAGCAGTTGTAATTCCACCTGTAACTTTAATTTCCTTTTCCATGTAAATTGACATTTGCAGGTTCCAGGGATTAGGATGAGGAAGTCGCTGGGGGCCTGCTCCTCACATTTCTCATGCAATTCACTTGTGATCTCTTGCCCTGCTCATGTTCAATGTGAAGTGTTTCACTTCCATCTTACAAAAGATTGGTTTTTGGCCACACCTGACAGTATGACTTGGTAAATCTGAGAGACCTCACTATAAAATGGGCAGACCCAGGTGCATAGCCAGTTAATGCCTCATGGTTAGGTGCTCCATACCAGGGCCCAGTGGCCCACTAGGCCTTGTTATTCAAAAGGCATATAGTTCTCCACCACAAAAGGAATGGCCTTGCTCCAGAACCCCAGGAGTCTGCCTTGTGACTTTCCCACTTGGGTTTGCCATAAACTCCACATGGCATCTTTTCCCACATCTGATGCTTCTGATACCCTGGGGCAGCCAGGCTGCATTGCATGGTCCAAGTAGCAGTGTGGTCTCACCATAGCTTGGATCTTCTGCAGACCATTTCCTAACCCAGGCCCCACCCACAGCTGGCAGCCTATACAGTCCCCCTGTAAATGGGCTGAAACAGTATACCAGGTGTAGAATAGACTACCTTCAGAACTCAAAGAGGCTTACCAGGCAGTGTACTTCCTTCTTCCTAGTGGAGCATGCAAGAGTCAATAATTTACCTTTTACTTTGTATGGGATATCCTGGCATGTCCTCAATTTAGTGGGCCTTTGATTCTCCATGGGATTTGCCTCCCACCATCTGAAATGGATGTATACCAGCACTTCCAATGTGTTCATTCCTTCTTAGCCTTCTGGCCTAATTAACATGATATCACTGATATAGTGAATAGACGTGATGGTCTGAAGGAAGTACAAATAGTCCAGACCTTTTCTGTCTAGATTATAACACAAGGAGGATTATATTTAATATAGTCTTAGGGCAAAACTCAACATATGTATTATTATCTATTCCATGTGAGTGGAACTATTTAAGATCCCCTTTTCTGATAGTAACAGAAAATAATTCATTCAATCAATGGCCACCCATCATGTACCTGAGTCAATGTCAATTTGCTCTAACAAATTAACCACATCTGGTGCAGTGGTTGCATTTGTGCCTGCCACTGGGTTGACTTTGTGGTAGTTAACTGTCGCTCTCCAGGACTTACTAGATTTCTGCAGGGGTCAGACTGATGACCTAAATGCATGCGTGACAGGCACCATCATTCCCATACCCTTTAGATCCCTAAAGAGGGCACCAAGTTTCACGCCTTGTGCTCACCTAAGTAAGTCAATGAAAAGCGGAGCAGAGTCCCCTAAAGACTTATAGTGCTGATGAGATAAAAAATTGGTGCTCTGAATTCAATCAGGTGGGGGTGGGAGGTAAGCACCAGTAAGCATCCCAGGCCTTAGCTGGGACCCCTGGGGGTCACACTTCAGAAGTGGAGCCAACCAGAGGTAGACAGAGCCTCAACTTTCTGCAACTCGGTCTCAAATCAGTTTTGTCCATGACTGGATTAAGATAAGTGGGTTTCACTCTGTATCAGAGGGTAGGGAAAACTCTACCTGGAACAAAATAACAAAATCCAGGTGACAATGTAAGGGATAAGACTTCCCCTCTGAAAGGCAGCTGCCATTTTTCCTTGTAAAAAATCAAGATGAGGCCAAGGCCAGACTGGCTGAGCTCTTGAGTATACCATTTGCATCTAACTGTGGAGGCCTTTTGGACCCTTCCTTTGTTACTCAGTGAGCCTCAGTGGAACCATCCCCAAAAGGGGATGTCAGATGGAAGAAGTTTCCTTGGGTCCAGCAGTCTGTTCCAAGAGCTTAATTTTAACAGCAGGTTAAGTAACGGCTGCCTTTGCTTAGAGGACGTGTAATTGGTGTCCGCCTCCGGCAGGGGGCGATATTGTACTACAAAATGGCTTCTCTGACTACTATGACCACCTTTCAGTCTTCAACCAAAGCTGGGATTTCCCACCTTCCTTTGCGGATTCTATCTTATTTTTCCCAGACTACCCAGAATGTACAGGGAAACGGGGTGAGGGGCTTCTACATGTCTGACATGAAGCAGTTGCGGAACAGGGTGATCTTCTCTGACACCCATGAGATAGGGAAGTGTAGGCACACAACGCATCATTTCACAATTGCTGCTTGAATCGCCCAAAGAGCCCCATCCACAAGGTTACTTTAGCTTTCCTTCCTCACTGCAAATCTTGCCTAAACCCCCCATCAATTGAATTCAGTTGGTTTTCCCCCTATAGGAGCATGATGCAAATCAGAGGCTACAAGAATTGCTCCTGTCCAGGAGCACAGGGGAGTGCAGGATGGTAGGGAAAGGAAAGTGGGTGGAGAAGGGAGGGCAGTGGAGATAAAGGAAAGAAAACTTAGCTGTTATCCTCTTTCCCTCCTTTAGCTCCTTGCTCCAGGATCAGCGTCCAGGCACCAGGGCCAGCTCCTCTCCTGTGTGCCTCTCAGTGTCTGGGGAACGCCCAGACCCTGAGACCCTTGCTGACCCCATGAATGCTCCCTCAACTCCATCCCTCAGTCTTTGGTGTCTCTGGCCCCTCCAGTTCCCAGCATCTTGTGCTCTTATGGGACAGGGTAGGATGGTGACTTGGATATCTGAATCCAACAGAGGCGTAAGTTTGAGCCGTTCTCTCCCCAGAGTTCCCCAGCGTATGTACACAGGTGTGCATGGCCTTTGTCCCCCTTGGGGGCAGAAAGATCTCGGTTTCATCTCTTGTTATCTTTTTCCAAAAGCAGCAGCAGTTGAGATGGGGGAGGGGGGTAGGAGAGGGATCACGTGGTGCAAAGGGAGAGGAAATTGTAATGCTACATGCATTTACTGATACTTTCAGTTTCAAACATTTAGTTGTGATTCAACCAAATGAATTTCTAATGCTTTAGTTCACTCAAAGCTATGTATTGAATAGCAAGGTCCTTATTGCTGACACCACATATTTAAGCTTCAGGGATTCCTCACTCAGTAGCCACAGCCATATTGCTTTTCTGCTGGGCCATGGGGCTTGCTGCTGTCCCATTGTCATAACAACATTCCTTCCTGCCCCCACCCAGAGAAGAGTGAGTAACAAGAGTAACAAGCATGTAATCATTTGAGTGTCTTGTTTCAATTCTGCCTCTGGCTCCTCAGACTCAATAATAGATAGGTCGGTGGGGGTGGGGGGATTAGGCTTAATCCCCCCCCCCCACACACACACACACACTCACATTCATCCCTTGGGTGAGAGTATTTACCACCAGATCCCAGGGAATCTTCTCCTATCCCTGAACCTATCTCATAGGGACCTGTACTTCTTCTAAAAAGTACTTTGAAAAATTACTTAGCTAGCCATCTAAGCATAATACCACGTCTTAGTCTTTTCTGCCTTCTGTAACAAAATACCATAGATTGGGAAGCTTATAAACAACAGAAATTTATTTCTCACATTTCTGGAGGCTAGGAAATCCAAGATTAAGGTGTCAGCAGTTTTTGTGTCTGGTGAGTGCCTGGTCATCATAGATGGCACCTTCTAGCTCTATCCTCTCTTGGTGGAAGGAAGGCTAAACAGGCTCCCTGGGGCCTCTTTTATAAGGGCACTAATCCCATTCATGATGGTGGAGACCTCATGACTTAATCATCTCCCAAAGTCCTTACCTCTTGATACTATCACATTGGAGAATAGGCTTTAACATATGAATTTGGGGAGAACACAAACATTCAGACCATAGCAATGTTATTGCTAATAATAAAAGACTTCAATTTACCCAGCATTTTTCATTCCAAGAATGGAGTAAAGGATTAGTGACAAATATACCACTAATGGTTGAAGAAGGCACAGAAGAAAATTTTATCCTGAGGTTACTTATTACCAAAGAGTCAAGTGAGAAACAAAACCCAAATCCTTTATTACTTTTCCCATTAGATTGTTTGATTGCCTGCATGAATTTTGTATAGTCATTCCCATTTGTAAGAGATTAGCTTTAGAAATGAATTATATGATCAAGCTTAAGCAATAGAAACTAAATGAGAGCATAGCATCTGACCCCTGATTCTTCTTCCTCTGTTTTTTTTTTAGAGATGGTGTTATCAAACCCACAAGGGGGGCCTGGCCTAGGTCCATATGCTTGCTAAAGAAATCCAATCACTGAGATGAGGATTGCCAAGGAAAAAAGGTAACTCATTACAGATGACATCATCTGGGAGATGGGCAGAAAGGCCTCAAATCCATCTACCCAGCCAACTGAGGGTAGGAGTTTTCACTAAATCTTAATAGAAGGGGTTCCGGAAGGTGTCTGTGTATATTGGAGCAGATTGTGTTGAAAGTGATGTGTGCAGGAGTCTGATTCAGAAGTCACAGGTTAGTGATGGGTGGTGGGTCTTGGCCTTATTATCCTGCGAAGAGTCTGCTCTTTCTGGGAGACAATTTGAAAGGTAAAAGTTCGGTTAAATAGAAAGATTATAATGTTCTGGTCATTGAGAGCTACAGGCCTGGGAATCCAAAGCATAAGAAAGCTACAGGGAAAGCACATATGGAGGGTGTTGTTTTGTGTTTGTTCATGGAGCCAATTACAACTCCCCCCTTTTCCTTCATTAATTCTTTAATCTTCGGTAACCAGGGTGTCAGTCTGTCTGTCTGCTTCCTGCTGACACAGGGCGTGGTTGGGGTACAAGGAATGAAATCCTGGGTCTTTTGCTGAAAGTACTCACGAATTTTAAGTTGGTGATTAGATGTCTTCAGCATCACTGCCCAAGTGCTTCTGTCTATCTTTTTAGAACAAGATTTTAACCCACATTTGATTAATATATTCATTACAAGGTAAACTAAAAAAATAATTAGTAAAAGGGAGAGACTAAATTTTAGGATCCCAGAAAAACAGAGCGAATTCCCTGAGGAATCTAAAACAAGAGTCCTGAGAACCAATCTCCCAGCCCTGGTCCATCCTCTCCAACATACTGCAGCCAAGAAGCCTGCAGTCTGATTTTATCCATATATATTTTTACTTTGGCTGAGGTATTTATATATGTGCAGCAGAGGAATTATCTATAACATAAACATCGAAGCACGTGTTGTTGAGCTGCCACCTTCTGCCAGGGTAGCAAGTATACCCAAAGAAATATCTGTCTCCATCGGGGATCCCTCCGGAGGGATACTGTCTTGGTGTTCCCCATATGGAATCTCTATCCAAAATTCCCCTAGTTGTGCATGCAAACAATTTTAGGAACCCGGCCCAGTGTTTGGTAACTGAATCATTATGTGCAGTGAGTGGAGTGATAGCGTATCCTAGTAAACATTGGCCGTCGTCTCCCTCTTTAATGCATGTATAGGCCCAAGGCTCTCTTTCTTGTTGCCATACAAAAACATATCCCGCTGGGGCACACGTTACAAAGCCATATGACTGATAAGTTTGCTAGGGTATTTCTTCTGACCAAGGGTCTGTGGTGGCCAAGTCACAGCCATCTAGGGGAGAGCCATCCCAGAAGTCTGGGTAGAATCTAACATTCTGGTTATGGGGGTTTCATCTGGATCCCCATTAATATCCCATATACTCTGTTTACCATCACTCTAATTCCGAGGATTTATAGAGACCAGATATGCCCATCAGGAAGCCAAGAAGGCACAAGGAGGTTTTTGAGTCCCAGCCATTCACCAAGGGATAACACTTTGTCCCAAGTTAAGTTAGTCTCTAGAAAAATTTTGGGAACAGTCTTATTCAAAGTTTTATTCATCCATTTAGTTTTTTCCAAAGACTGGGATCTCTGTGATAAATGAGGCTTCCAGTCAATTCCTGGAATTTGTGATATTTCTTGAGTAACTTTGGCAACAGAAGATGCTCTGTTATCACTTTGGAGAGTTAAAGGAAGTCCAAACCTAGGAACATTTTCTTTTAAAAGGGCTTTTGTGACCTCTGAAGATTTCTCAGTCCTGGTTGGATAAACTTCAACCCATCGTGAAAAAGTGTGAACAAAGGCCAGCAGATAAGGAAAATTTGATGACTCACGGCATCATGGTACAGTCTGCCTGCCCGCCTTCCTCTGGGAAAGCCCCTCTCCATGGAGTTCCTTCCTTTAGGGGTGGCTGTGAGCTCCCTGAAGTCTTTGGGTTATTTTTCAAGCATATGGGACAGCTTTGGGCTACTGTCTAAATGGTTCTTTACATGTTAGGCTCAGCCACATGAGGTTGTATTTATTGTAAGGTGGCTTCTCATCCAAAATGGACACCTTGGTGAATCTGCTCAAGCACGTGTCTGATGAGAGCATCGGGAAGAAGGACGTTTCCTTCTGTGGTTGTAAGCCAGTTTCGATCATTATGCTTTGAAAACCTCCATTCTTTAGCTCTTTTAACACCCTTTTTAGAATGTCAGGGATCATGTGTATCTAATCAAAGAGAGGAAATCAAAGTCAATTGGCAATTCATTTACCAATGTCCCCTCTCGTCACCATCGAGTCTGCCATAGCATTTTCTTTAGTCACAGGAGTGTCTTACCTTTTGATGTCCCTGGCAGTGCATGATGACTACTTCCCTAGGCAACAAACCTGCTTCTAATAATTCAAGAGTCTGAAGCTTATATTTGACTTCCTTACTTCCAGAGGTAGGGCTCTCTTGCTCTTTCCAATAGCTCCCTAAGCATGTACCACCATAAAAGCATACTTGGAATCAATGATGAGACTGATATGCTTATTTTTCTCATGATATAGGGCTCTAGTCAGTGTAATCAGGTCCACCTTCTGGGCAGGCATTCCAGGGGGTAGGGCTTGTGCCTCAGTTACCTGTCCGCTGGTAACCACAGCATGCCCAGCTTTGCCTTGTCCTTGTTCCATAAAACTACTTTCATCTCTAAAGAGCTCCTTTCCAAGTCTGGCAAGGGTTGATCAGTCAAATTCAGTCAACTAGAATATACTTGGTCAATAATTTGAGTGCAATTCTGGACTGATGAATGAGGGTCTGTAGGCAACAAGGTGATGGGATTAAAAGTGGATACTGTATTCAAAGTCACATGGGCATTATCTAACAGATAAGAAGGTGGCTATGTGTATTGGGGCAGGTTGTATTGAAGGCAACATGCCTTATTCAGAAGTCACAGGTTAGAGATTGATGGTGAGCCTTGGTGTGCTGGAGGTCTAATTCAGAAGTCATAGAATTAGTGATGGGTGGTGGGTATTGGCATTATTATCCTGTGAAGGGTCTGCTGTTTCTGGGAGACAACTAAAATGGTAAAAGCTCAGATAAACAGAAAGATTACAATGCTCTAGTCATTCAGTACCAGAGGCCTGGGAATCCAAAGCATAAGGAAGCTACAGGGAAAGCACACCTTGTATGCTTGTTACCTGTGACCATGGAGGCAGAGATTGGAATGATGTGGCCACAAGGCAAGGAATGCAGGCAGACACCAGACACCAGAAGAGGCAAGGAACAGATTCACTCCTAGAGCTTCTGGAGGAAGAACAGTCTTGCTCCCACCTTGATTTTAGGATTTATGTTCTGCTCAAGACTGTGAGAGGATACATTGTTTTAAGCCAGCAAATTTGTAACAAGTTACCACCAACTTGGTGGTTTAAAACAACAGAACTCTATTGTCCTATGGCACAGTTGTGGGGGCCAGAAGTCTGAAACCAAGATGTCAGCAGGGTTGATTCCTCTCTTTGAGGGAGAACCTGTTCCACGCCCCTCTCCTATCTCCCGGGGGCTGCCAGCAATCACTGGCATTCCTGTGCTTGTATTAATAGATGTTTCACCCCAGTCTCTGCCTCTATCTTCACAAGGCCTTCCCTTCTGGTCTCTCCTCTGTGTTTCTCCTTTGCTTATAAGGACACTTGCTAATGCAAAATCATCTCATTTTTAGAACCTTAATTTGATTACATCTACAATGCCCCTTTGTCCAAGTGTCCCCCTGTGTCCAAATAAGGTCACATTCAGAGGTATACAGGGTTAGGACTTGGACATACCTTTGGGGAGGGGAGGGCACAGTTCAACTCACTATAATCCCCTTCAGACTATTATCCCGTTTCAAAGAGAGATCTGGAGTAGCATGTGATAGTGTATTGGCTCTATAAATGGGGATTGGAAAAGTGGGTAGTGATAAATCCAGGCCTAAGTTGTATTTTCTAGATACCTTGTCTTCAGATCTAGGACAAGAGAAAACCAGAAAACAGTATTTGTTACATTCTGAAATGCTTGCGATACTTCTTAAGTGATCCAAGGTAGATGTACTTTAGATGCAGGCATGGACAGAATGGACACAGTTGTGTCTGGGTCTGATGAACCGGCTCAGGTAGGAGAAAGAACAGTAAACTATATTTCATGACTTAATCCCCAGTCTTCTCCCAGGTACCAGTTTGGGCAGCAACTCAGTTATCCTTCCTTCTTACACAGGAAACAGGGGTAATGATATCTGCTCTGCCTATCTAATAGGTATGGAGATATTATGCCAAAAATAATTTAAGGAACAGTAAAGTCACATAAATTAAGTCCCTATGATGATTAGACAGGCATTAGACTTAAAGCTATATTTGAAATGACATAGACTATGAATTCTCATTATTTTTGGTAGTTACTTTCAATACAATTGTTTCAAACATTGAATTAACAAATACTGAACCATAGCTCTTCGGAGTAACAGTGTTAAATTCCTGTTCGCCTCTGCTCACAACATTTTCACCAACCAGTCAATATGTAACCTCGTTTTATGTGTGTCTCTTTAAAAAGATATCTTATTGAATACATATTGTTGATTCATTAACATTGAACTCACTATAGCCAATGGTGCTATAGCTCATGTGTGAACAAAGCTTATCTAACACACACGCTTTCTCTGGAAGGCATATCACAGCCTTCTTTTGCTCAGGAACACTAGACAGAAATTCAGCCTTATGCATGGGGGCTATTTAAACAGCAAAATCACTGACAAAAAAGAGCCCAAAATGCAAAGAAAGTAGTACTAAACATATAGTGGGAAGGGTAGTTTTTTTCTAGAATGAGAGCGAAAAGAAGTTAGAGCTTGGCCTTGTTCTACCTCAGCTGGGAATGTGTGCAGAAAATTTTTCACTCTCTATGTATAATTGTGGATGAGCAAAAGCACCATGAGTATTGATTTGGGGAGTTACGAATTAATTTTAGGTAGGCAAATTTGCAAATACCGAGCCTGAGGACCTTCAGGGCTGAGAAATGGTATTCAATTGTTATGTTTTATACTTTATAACTTTCTCCAATGATCAAATTGCATTTGATTTTTTTGTCCAGGAGACATCTCCTCATGGAATGATGCACAGTGTAGGAGAAAGATCAATCACACAGCAACACCTGGAGATACCTATAGACACCTGGAGAATAAGGGGAATGGGGGGAAAGGACTATGTCAGCCTGTCTCCACTGCCAACAGTAACACGATGGCCAGCACATAAATCAATATCAGTGGAGTGAAGGTGTCAGTGTAATTGCTGGTGAGTCCTGTCACCTGCTGTCTGCCTTCCCAAATCATTTTATCACTCCTTCTCCCTTCTCTCAATTTCTCTAGCAGTTAACCTGACCATCTGGCTGGTACATGGTACAACCGTACTCCTGATCCATTATCATGATTGTGTGATTGCTTCCTGACCACACACCCTCCCTTCCTCCGCAAAGAAGCCAGGCTTCTGAGGGTTACCAGCTGCTGAGGCTTATACTAGGCTTTGTCCAACCCTACCCCACATTCTGCATCATATCCCCCTAAGAAGAAATAGTCCCTTTCCTGGTTAGGCTTCCAGACACTTCAAGCCTAGGGCTCTCAGATGCCCACGCCATGTGGCAAAGACCTTCCCCGCTCACCGGATTTCTCGCTCTTTCCTTGCAGTGAGTGCTCCAGACACAAGTCCTAAGCCAGGAGGCCAGAAGTTTGGTGGAGGAAATGAAGGGGCCCTGAAACCTCAGGGCTGGCAAAGGAGTGACCCAGTGGCTGAGGTTGGCTCCAGCTCAGTAAGAAGGGAGGGAAGTGGAGCCAAATAAGGTGCTCACCTTGAAATGGGCTCCAACTTGAGGGCCCTCTGGCCTGCCAGCCCAACTTCCGAATCTCGGATCTTCACATTTTCTGCCACTTTGTCCCGAGGGAAGCTGGAAAAAGAATTGGGCTCAGAGCCCCTGGAGATCCGGGAAGGGTCCCAGATGGCTTTGATTGAGTTCTGTGGCTCCATCCCAGGCCTTGGAACCAAACACCTGACATCTAAAACCTGCCCCCTGGCTCTGGATGATCTTATACTTAGGATGCCCTATTTGCTCCTCCGTAGAACTGAGATGACGACAATGTTTTTACTCCTAAGATTATGGCACAGTCCAAATGTGATATTGCATTTAACTTTTTAGCAAGGCCCTAAATATTAAGCCCTACATAAATGGTAGCTACAATGATAATGTTATCTATGAAAGAGATGAAAGAGAACAGGCAAAAATGAAGAAGTGGAAAGAGGGATCATGTTTGAGGAAAGCCCCAAGACCACAAGACTTGTTGACAATGTAGGTATGGGATGTGATCAAAAATGCTTGCAGGGATTTTAATCTGGAAGAGATTTTAGTCTGGATGGTGGAGCTGGGAACAGAAAAGAGACAATACGAGAGACAGAGGCAGATCTGGGGTGGAGACAGGCAGAGGGGGGATTCCCCGTGACTTGTTTCTATGGAGCTGGGTTTGAGGGACTGTGTCCAGCAGTTTGACTTCCAGATTTGTGCTCCTGAGAGACAGTAGGAAGAGAACTGATGATGGTGGAATGGACCAAATAGAGGTAACAGCAACACTGAAACAATGGGCACAATTGCCAAGTGGACAATGTGGAGGTGAAGAGGATGGAAGATGAAATTATAAGAGAACTGTGCCATCTGGATAGCACAGGAGAAAGAAGAGCAAGGAGCCATGGAGGGGTGGAAAGAAAATCAAGATGCCATAAAAAGCTAAAAATAAAAACAGCCTATAGGACAGAGGACAAGGGGTTGTCTGGGATTACAGAAGGGGTCAGACTGCAAAGAATAACATAGGGGGATTCCTTGAGGTGTTGGAATTGTTTTGTGTCCTCGTAGTAGTGGTGATAATAAGAATCTATGCATGTGTTAAAACTAGTAGGGCTGTATATTTAAAAAAAAAAGAATTGCTTTCACTATATATAAGTAAATAAGTAAAAAGGAGAGCCTGTAGGAAACATGATAAAAGACCAGTGGACATGATCAGGGGTCAGACATTCCAAAGAGCAACTGTTCTTTCTCCCATCTTTAGAATTCCCCATCCCATTTCTCTTCCTCATTCTTTCTCCCCTATCTATACAGAACACTAAGGAGAAAACCTATCAGACCTGCTCTTCCTTAGACCTTAAAGCAAGTCTCCTAATCTAACTCAAATCAAGATAATTCATCAAGTCACTACTCTCACAGTTTGAAGGACAAGGGGAAAAGGAATTGAGGGCACCGTATTTCATCCTCTCAAGAATCATTATTATCTCCACCTTATGTTTTAGAAGTTATGTAGAAGAGTTAGGAGCATGGACTCTGCAGCCAGAATGCCTTGGGGTCATACTCCTGTCCTCCATAGCTGTGCCAGGTTGGTGAAGTCCCTTAACCTCTCTCTGTGTCTGAGTCCCCTTACCAGTGACATAGGGGCACTAGAAGTGTCTACCTCACAGGGCTGACGTGAGGAGCTGGACTTAACATGTGTAAAGTACTTGAAACCGTGCTAAACTCATATACATGCTATGCAATTTAAAAAAAAATTACAGATAAGAAATCAAGTCTCAGGGATGTTAGGTAATTTGCCCAAGGTATACCAAATATACATATTGGGAGAGTGTTATCAAAATCTGAAATTCAAAATTCTTTCTGTCTTTAAAGTGTATAATGGGGAGCAGAGTGTGACAGAAATGAAGAGTTTGTGTTTTAGTGTGAAAAATGGAAAGCGATAAAGTAAGGAAATGAATGTTTTGGAAAAGAAACGGTGGTAGAAATGAGAAATGAGAAGAAAGCCATGTTTGAAGCTTTTGTAAGCACAGGTGGAATTCCCATGTGAAAAATAATCAAAGACAGAAAAGAAGTGGGGATGTATGCCCAATTTTCATTAGATTTTTTTACTCCATACTTCTCTAGGATGGCACCAGACATTAAATATGGCAGAATATCTCAGCTGAATGAAAACACCTGGGAATAGGATTTGTTTATAGCATAATTTATCTGCAGCACACAGTGAATGCACAGATAACTTGATATGAGTAACCAGTTAAAGTTGTAGGATGCATGACAAGCTCAAAACTGATAATTTATGATTACAGCAAGTCCTCATTTAACATCGTCATTAGGCTCTGGGAAACTGCGACTTTATGTGAAATGACACACTGTATGCCCAAGGAACTTAACTCTTGCTTATATCAATTAGCTCATGGCAAAATTAGTTTTGTACAGTACGTTGTTTCACTTAAAAGTCGTGGTTTCCAAGAAACTATCGATGACGTTAAGTGAGGACTTACTGTATGTGTGTGTGTGCGTGCGCGTGTATTTATGCGTGTGTAGGCTAGTCACCTGTTGTCAGTTCAGTAGCACTACCACTTCCTTATAAAGATGAGATCTATTTTTTCCCAGAGCCCCTGTATGTTCTGCATTAGCATTTGCCAGTGAGAAATATGCATAAGAAACTTGGAAGGTGGAAATAAAGTGGTAGTCATTGTTTCCTGGAAGATCATGGCAGTCAGATAGGACTTTGTAGTATCTCCACAAGGTCCCACTTGTAGATCGTATCTGACCTAGGAATTCTGCAATATCTCCGTAAATTACAACTTTAGTATCATCGTGGTGACAAGACATGGCATCTTGTCAGACTGCCCCACATCAATTAGCAACTTCTCTCCTCCTTGCAATGCTTTACACTGATATCCATCCTCTAGTTGCAATCTTACAGTTGCAATCCTCTGCTCTTCTCATTGTTATTGAACCCCTAATTCTTAATTAAATACCTTATTTCTGTAACATTTGTAGTGGCACTGTTTTCCCGACTAAATATGGGCTGATACTATGTGTACATATCCTAGATCATCCAAGACAGCCCCAATTTCATTCA
Organism: Microcebus murinus; assembly: GCF_040939455.1. Classification (NCBI taxonomy): domain Eukaryota; kingdom Metazoa; phylum Chordata; class Mammalia; order Primates; family Cheirogaleidae; genus Microcebus; species Microcebus murinus. Next base: position 16,042,956 of record NC_134107.1, read on the forward strand.
TAAAGCTCATATTTTCCTGAAGAATCCCTGGCATTCCAACACTACCAGTATGCCTAAAACTCACAAAAACAGACCATACCAAATGCTGGTGAGGATGTGGAAATAGGAAGAGTCCTTCATTGCTGGTGGGAATGCAAAATGGTACAGTCACTTTGGAAGGCAGTTTGGCAGGTTCTTACAAAGCTAAACATAATCTTACTATATAAATCCATCACTTGTGCTCTTAGGTATTTACCCAGTGGAGTTGAAAATTTATGTTCACACAAAAACCTGTACACAAAGGTTTATAACAGCTTTATTCATAATCTTCAAAAACTGAAAGCAACTAACAGGTCTCTCAAAAGGTGAATGAATAAACACATTGTGGTATGCCCATAGAATGGAGTATTATTTGGCAATAAAAAGAAATGAGCTATCAAACCACAAAAACACACAGAGGAACTTTAATTACATATTTCTGAGTGAAAGAAGCCAGTCTGAAAAGGTTACAGATGATAAGACTGCAATTATACGATGTTCTGGAAGAGGCAAAGCTATAAGTATCAGTGATTTCCAGGGTTTGAGGATTCAGGGAGAGATTAAATAGGTGAAGCATAGATTTTAGGGTGATGAAGGTATTCGGTGTGATAAAACCCATAGAAGTTTACAGCACAGAGTAAACCTTAATATATAGAAATAGAAAAACTCATTTAGGAGATCAATTAATCAAATAACATGATGTCTGAGATACCCCTCTTGCCCTACTAATCTATAAAAACAGTGAATATTACCCTCTGAATTTCAGGACACATAATATGACAGTTTTAGTAGTATGAAGATTTGGGGAATTCTAAAATATTTTGTTTGAGATCATTTTTAATCAAGCATTTAGCTTCTAAGTTAACATTAACTGTAGCTCCAAGTTTGATTGCACCACACGTTTTTCTAAGCACTTACTTTGCATATGTCAGATATTGGGGATAATGAGATGAACAAGTTTTGGCTCCTGCCCTGTAGCAGATGAATTTAGGGAATAATAAAGAAGGAAAAAAAATCAATGGTTACAAAACTATTACTGAATCTTATAATTCTTCACATTGCTTGACTTTAAAATAGGGGTCATAGTCCACCTCATTGAGTTGTTAGGAATAATTTGTAAATGTGGTTAGAAAAATGCCCAGCACATAGGAAATGATCAATAATATTCATTATTATTATTTTTGCAATTGGCCATTAGAAAACTTACCATCAATGGCTATGGAATAGGAACTCCATAGGCAATTCTCTTAAAGCTAATAAATAGGCCTAATTCTCACAAGTCCTTAATCCTTAACACTCATCATTTCTACATCCATCTGACTCATAAATACTTCTTCATACCATGCTTTATATCTTTGCTTCATATCAAGGAGGATGGGCTCCATAAGACACCCAAACTCAATGACACTACAAATATCATTTTCGTAGGTGTAAGCGAAGCCGGCAGTGTGCATGGCCACCAAATAACCTTTTGAATCAAACACTGGGGATCCAGAAGCCCCGAAGTAAAAACAGGTGTCATAGGTAATCACATCAGCATCGTGAATTATTTTCTCGAAACTTCTTGGCGTGTACATATGGACATACTGTGCACATTTCTTTTCTCGTTGATCCTGAGAGATTACAGCACAAGCATCATGAGACTTTCTGTCTCCATTTGGATGGCCAACAATATGTATCAACCCACTAAGGGGCACAGGATGGAGCCCATGATGTAGTCCCACAGGTACTTCCTGTCCATTTTCCTTCAGCTTCAGGATAGCATAGTCAAGAGTTTCATCAGATACCTCAAACCAAGGTTCAACGAAAAAGCAGTTCTCCTCTTTCTCTGAGGAATCTTCATAACCAAATGTCACCCTGACACACTGACCAATTATGGCTGCCCACTTACTTGGCTCTATTCCTTCTCCCACAATGTTATTTATTACATGCCGACAAGTTAAAATGAACAAGCCTTTAAAAACAAAGCAGGTGGCAGAACCCGTAATTCCATTATAATCCCAGAATATGTACCCAACTGAATCACTGAGATGTGAAAGACGTTTTATCATTTTAATTGGAGTAGAGTTTTTTGTTACTTTCCCAAAATTTGTTTTGTGCAAGTCAAATAATGATGTTTTCCCCTTTCTTTTTTTCATTTCTTTTCTGAAATTTTCTCTGATTTTTTCACTTTCTTTTTTCAAACTGGGGTACTGGTCTGCAATGTATTCCCTCAACACACAGGTGTTTCTTTTCCCCAACTCAGAATTCTCAGCAGCTGCTGGCCCGGGGCCCATTCTTTTCACAACCTCAACCTGAAAGAGCTTGCCCTCTAATTCATCAACTGGCTGGGTGCTTTCTAAAATGGTGTTCAGGTTTTCAATGAGTTTCCAATCATCATTCTCCAAACAGGAAAGAAACCTGCCATCCTTGCACAGAGCATCCCTGATGGTTTCTCCTTTGAAAGCATAGACACAGAGTTTGTACCCTTCTTTGTGAAGCTGCCCGCATTTAACGATCTTTTTCTTGTACTTTCCAGTTCCAATTGCATGAATGTAAAATTTGACACACTCAGGAGATGATACCTTGTCGTGCCGGCCAAATAGTTGGTTACTTTCTTTCTGTTTATTTTTACTTTGGGCAAATGTAATTACCACGTGGCAGCTTTCAGGAAAACAAGTGAGGGGCATTCCAAGGTTGATGAACCCTTCGATTCCTTCTTGGCCACGTACCAGCATTTCTCTGCCTTGATGAGTTTCTATTTCTTCTTTGACAGCCTCGAGAGTGTTGAGAGCCATGTATAAGCGATCCTCCTCACTCCCTGTGAGGGAGTATTTCATTTTTTTGTTTTTCCTCTGGTTTACATCCAAAGTGACATTAATCGTCTTATTTGGGGGCATGGTCTGGTCTTCTGGATTTTTCTTAGGTGAATGGAAGCTTTCAGCCTTGGTGTTAGTCATGTCTCTCAGACCTCCTTTCGATTTCATCTTCATCGGAGAAGTAATGGAATTATTCTGTTGTTCTTTAGGGACCTAAAAGCAATGTTAGATATTCTGAAACTTTATATGCAACCCTAGTTTCTCTTTTTAGTATGCAATTCACAAAGTTTCTCTGGGAAACTCATAACTTATCAAAGTGAGTAGAATTAAATCAGTGTTTGACTTGGGGTCCAAAATTAAAGCTAAGCTACCTGTCACATCAGTCAAATAAGCTCTTGATATCACTACACTGGCAGATTTTCCTGAGAAATATGAGGGAAGAAACACAATTTTTTTCCAGATGCATCAAAAACAGAGATTCTTGACTTTACCATCTCTATCTGAAATAGTGTCATTTCAGGTCTTGTTTACTCTTTTCAGCTATATAATTTTTATATTTTCTGAGCATAATGATGGATCATATGAAAAAAATTTTTTCTTGAAACACTGAATTCAGCAACAATGAGTTACCATGATTTATCAGGCATTAAATATTTTTTAAAAACCCCATATTATTTAACTAATCATTTAGTCATAATAATGTAGTTTTCTAATAATAAATACTTTGAGTCACCCAGCATATATCATAGAAAAAGCTCAAATTATTTCCTCTGTCACATGAATTAATCCCGAAATCCTATAAAATGAGGGGGAACAAGTATGGCTTATCGGATGGAGTCTTTCTGGTGGAGAAAGTTTTTCCAGTTTTTCTTGTATGTGCCCTTTTTAGGGCCACATAATAACCAAAAAGTGAAGTGAGTATCAGAATTCCAAATCCTAGTCCAATATTTTTTTCCATTAGACATCTGTATATATTATTTTTTTGTAAATGTATCCATGAGTTCCATTTTTATAGGGTATTATCTTAAGAACTAGGGGTCAGAGGGAGGAATTTAAAAAGGAGGATTAATCAAATAGCAGAAAGTGGATGAAATATTAAGGGCATATGATTCCTGTGTCTAAAAGATACATTTGTCCCAAGTCATATTATCATAGCATGAGTATCAACAGATATGGGTTCCTATGCCAGCAATGCCCCTTACTGGTAATGAGAATAGCAATGCCAGGAATGTTGTAAAGATCAAGTGTAACATCATTGTGTGACAATGCTTAGCACAATGATTGGCATGTGATAAGTTAATTTTGTTTTCTTTCTTGGTAATAATACTAATATTCTGGATCAAACAACAGATAAACAAAAAAAGCTAAGGTAATATAAATTTACTCTGGGCATACATACAAACTGTTAAAGAACATTCTTTTAGTCTAATGTTGTCAGAAACACCCTTGTCATGCACCCTGTTGGAACACTGTAATAGACTCCCAGCTTATTAAAATGACTCTTGGGTAGATATGAACACTTTTGAAAGGGGAAAAAGGATAATATGTAGTTATTTGTTCAGTCTGTCATGCAGTAGGACAGAGAAAAACATAACTAGGCTTGCCTTGGATATTCTAGATACCCGGATGTTCTAGTTTTCTAAACCAGGACAAATAAAACAAGTTGAAGGGCCAGGTGTGGTAGCTCATGGTTGTCCTAGCATTTCAGGAGGCCAAGGTGGGAGGATGGCTTGAGGCCAGGAGTTTGAGACCAGCCTGAGCAAGTGCGAGAACCCGTCTCCACAAAAAATAAAAAAAAAAATATTAGCCAGGAATGGTGGTGTATGCTTCTAGTCCCAGCTACTCAGAAGACTGAAGCAGGAGGATTGCTTGAGCCCAGGAGTTTGAGGTTGCGGTGAGTATGATGACAACACTGCACTCTAGCCTGGGCAGCAGAGTGAGACCCTGCCTCACAGAAAAAAAAAAAAAAAGAAAACAAGGTGAAGGATTTTAAATTGCATTCTCAAATGCTTATTACCATTCTTCTCGATAAGTCAAAGGAGCATTTTAGACACAGAAAAAAAATACTATGATTTGATATGGTACACAGCTCGATTAGTAGAAAAAGCCCTGAGTCAGTACGTCAGTAAACATACGTCCAAGTCTTCACTTCACTCCTGCTTTAAGCAGCAATTCATTTCTCTTCTCTCCTCGTCATAAACAAATCGAGGATGGCAAAATCTTCCATGCCTGCCTAATAAGGTTATGGTAGGAATAAATATATAAAAATTGTTTTATAAAGGGTAAAGCACTATTTAAATGTAGGTTATTATCATGATTGAATAGATCAGCCACATTTGGAATGGCATATATTTTCATGCTATGAAACACCTTTAATTTTGTTTTTCTTTCATAGTTTAGTGTAATATATTGTATTTGACTTTTATTGTTATTCAAGAAATAGTACAATAGCTTTTTATTAGATTCCTTGATATGGCTGAGATTTGTATTACAACTCCCTTCTGTGCAGCCACCCTCCAAAATAGAAAGGATAAAATAGATGAGAAAGATTTTAACTTATTCAATAATGCCAGCACACAATGAGGTAATTTGTTGGCAGAAAGAACTATAAAACCCAATGCCAAGGATGGCTAAGGCTAATATCAGTATACAAGCAACTCCTTGTATCTGTGGGTTTCCCATCTGTAGATTTAACCAACGGCAGATCAAAAATATTTGGGAAATAAATATTGCATCTATACTAAACATATATAAACTTCTGTTTCTTGTCATTATTCCCTAAATAATATAGCAGTATAACAACTGTTTATATAGCAATTTACCTTATATTAGGTAGTTCAATCAATCTAAAATGATTTTTTTTTTTTTTTTTTTTTTTTTGAGACAGAGTCTCGCTTTGTTGCCTAGGCTAGAGTGAGTGCCATGGCGTCAGCCTAGCTCACAGCAACCTCAAACTCCTGGGCTCAAGCGATCCTTCTGTCTCAGCCTCCCAAGTAGCTGGGACTACAGGCATGAGCCACCATGCCCGGCTAATTTTTTTATATATATTAGTTGGCCAATTAGTTTCTTTCTATTTATAGTAGAGACGGGGTCTCGCTCTTGCTCAGGCTGGTTTCGAACTCCCGACCTCGAGCAATCCATCCGCCTCAGCCTCCCAGAGAGCTAGGATTACAGGCGTGAGCCACCGCGCCCGGCTAAAATGATTTTTTTTTTTGAGACAGGGTCACTTTGTTGCCCAGGCTAGAGTGAATGCCATGGCGTCAGCCTAGCTCATAGCAACCTCTAACTCCTGGGCTCAAGTGATCCTCCTGCCTCAGCCTCCCGAGTAACTGGGACTACAGGCATGCACCACCATGCCCAGCTAATTTTTTGTATAGATTAGTTGGCCAATTAATTTCTTTCTATTTATAGTAGAGACAGGGTCTTGCTCTTGCTCAGGCTGGTTTTGAACTCCTGACCTTGAGCAATCCACCCACCTCGGCCTCCCAGAGTGCTAGGATTACAGGCGTGAGCCACCGTGCCCAGCCTCTAAAGATGATTTAAAGTCTACAAAAGAATGTGCATAGGTTATACACAAATACTAAGCCATTTTATATTAAATAGAAAGGACTTTGAGCATCCATTGATTTGGGTATCCGAGGGGGTCCTGGAACCAATCCCCCATAAACACTGAGGGACGAATGTATTCCATAAGTAGAATTTACAGACATACCTGAGAAAAATAGTGGTCGATTTTCTTATTATGCTTTGCATTAAACCGGATCTCTGATCTGCGCTTCTTACTGCTCATGATGACTTGAAGATGAACAGATGGTTCAGCTGAGACACTAATTTCAAAAAGGTTCAAGTTACAGCAGTTTCTTCATAGCTATCATTAGTTGTGCAAAGATTAACTGGAGTCTCATGTCCCACCTTTTCCTTTGAGCTCCAGACTCACTCTCTCTGGAGATGCTAACTTAGCAAGTAGATGGTTTATTCACCAAGGATAATCACCTCAACAATAAAAGCTCTCTTTTACACAAAGCTACTTGTCAGACACTATACTAAGCACTTTACACAAATTACCTCTAATTGCCAATCCCTACGAGTTCCATGGAAAGTGGGTATATGTGCATTCTATAGACGGGAAAAGTATAGGTTAGAGAAGGTAGGTGATCTGCCCAAGGTCAGAGCGACATGGCAGAGCTAGAATTCCCATTCAAGTAATAATACCCTGCAGAAGAGTGTGCAGTTGGAGAATTCAAAAAGCTGTTCTGTTTACACTGATGTTAAATTCTGGTCTGCATTTAAGAGGGAGATGGCAAGGGATGGTAAAATGACAGGGAAGTGGGTGGGAAAAGAACTGGACAGTACCATAATGACAAAATAAATTTGGAATGAGACTTCAAAAAGAATTCTGGAATGTCTGCCTGAGGTTTATGGTGAGGAACCTTAGTGGCTGCATTAAGTTTTTTGTTTAGAGGGGCATTTTTTCCCTCTATCTCTCCTCTCATGTCTCCTTAGAAGAGAATGAACAATTTAAATAAAATAGTAAAATCTCCAGTAGAAGGATGAATAGCACTGGGGGCAGTAGCCATATCTGTCTTCAGTACCTCACCATCTAAAACAATGTCTGGCACAGGGCAGGCCCTCAGTATAGACACATTTACAAAGATACATTCACTGAGGGAATGGAGTAGGCATCCGATGTACTATGCCCTGTTGTTCTAAGTGCTTTTCATAAACTACCTCATGTAATTCTCGCAACCCTATAAGATAGGTATTACTGTCCCATTTGGATATTAGATCATTGTCTCACAAGATAAAGAACTTGAACAGAGATGTTAAAATTTTCCTTAAGGTCATGATGCTCCAGAGAGTGTACTTTTGAGACTTTTCATTATGAACATTTTCTAACATAAAAAAATAGAAAATAGTACAATGAACCTGCACATGTCTATCACATAGTTAATTACTATTCATTTTTTGTTACAAACTTACATCATCTTTTTATTTGACTAGATTCTTTTACAATTAAAGACATCATGACATTTTAACCCTTATTTTCACTTTCCATCTCTCAAATTAAGGACTTTTCTTATATAATCACAATACTAATTTATTCACACCAAGATCCAAGTAAGGGACACATGTTGCCTTGAATTATGTCTTTTAAGGTTCTTTTAGTCTAGAGAAAGAACTGATTTGTTGAAGTGAACAGAGAAGTTATTTCTATAGGATGTTCACCCTCCTGGGTTGCTTCTTTACACTGTTGTTTAACTGATATTCTATCCCATGTATTTCTTGTCAAGTGGAAGTTATCTATAGACTATGTTCATTTTCCTAACCATTCCACTATGGAACAGTAGCCCTGGCTGTCTCATTCACTGGTAATGAGCTACTAAGGAAATCCATTACCCTCTGAGCCTTGGGTTCCTGCTTGTAAAAAGAGGCAATGATTCTAAATAAGAAAATGAATATCAAAGTGCTATATCAATGTCAGTATTTATAGACCATCTGAGTTCAAATATCGAGTCACCACGTACTAGCTACATGACCTTGGGCATATTAATTAACTACTCATTGCCTCGATTTTCTCACCCTAAAAGGGAGTGGTGTTAGAATCAACCTCCATTTTTGTAAAGACTGAAAAATGCAGAGCCTTTAGAACAGTGCTTGGCACGTGATAGGTTGCCCAATAAATATCACGCTGGTGTTATTTATCAATATCAACACACCAACCATAGGGATACTTTTTAAACAGTAGAGAACCTAGGAAAACAAAAATAGATATATCATTGAAGAACTGGGCTATGCTGTAAGATCCTTGAGCCAACAATTGCCCAACAATTAAGAAAGTTTGGCAATTCCCTGTGTCTTTCATGATGATGTCTCATCTAATGTAGTTTGGGAGAGGACACAAGTGCTTCAGGAGTGACTAACAGACACAGGCTAAAAAAGGAAGTGAAAGTGGACAGAAAGAAACATGCATTTTGTAGGCCACTGGCTTGTACTGGAGCAGTCACAGTGGAAACGGGCAAGAGGTTAAGAAAACCCCCCAATATTTTTCCCCTTCCCACACTGTTTCCAGTATCCAGACTGAACCATGTTGTGAGAAAATATAAAATGCCCTTAGCTATCCTATTCCAATCTGTCTTATAGTTGAAAGTCAATGTTCTATTTACCTTGACTTCCTACAGTAAAGGGATAGAGCAACACAGTCTGTCCTGAGTCCCATCTCCAGCCCACCTGGCAGCTCCCCTTTGGAATTTCTGTCTTTCTCAATCTCTCTTTCCCATCTTCTCTCTCCCTCCATTCCTCCCTCTCTCCTTCCCTCCTTCCTTTCTTCCCTCTTCTCTCCTCCCTCTCTCTCCCCTTCAGGCGTTCCTGAGTCAAGGATCAATGCTGACCCTAAGCCTTATCCAAGCCCAACACCCACCTCACCCAAGCCCACCAACAAGCACATGAAGTAGCCACTGAAATAAAACCCATGTCTTCCTTGCCCCCCAGATGGGCAGTGCTGTCAGGTCCTGGCCTCCAGGACCCATGTCCCTTCCCCTTCCAGCCCACCCTGCCTAGCACCAGAGCACCAGGGTACTCACCAAGGGGGCTGCGTGCCTTGCCCACCGCCAGCACTTGGGCTCAAAGTCAGCGCCCAATGCAGGTCTGGCTCTTACTGGAGGAAGTGAAGGACTCCAGAGCTCCGCAGGAAACACAGCTAGTCTGGCCAGGGAGAACATGCCCATGTTAGCCAGGATGGGGATTGAGCAGGAAAGGGGGGAAGTGGGGCTAAGGGTTTGGTTTGGATCACCTGCTTTTGGGACCTGTGGTCTGGCAGGCCAATTGCTTACTACCTTCTTTCACTTTCATATGTGCCAGGCCTTACTTCCCACCTGAACACTCCACCCGCCCTCTCTACCGCCATCTCTCACTTCTTTGCCTCTCTGGACAGCTGGGGATGCCAGGAGACTGGCTGTTCCTGGGCTCAGGTAGCTCCAGAGCAGAAGTAGGTGGCACTGTTTATACAGACAGCCCCACCAGTCTCAAACAAAACCTTCCGAACTTCTTCTTGGTCCAGAGGCCAGCTTGAGAAACTGACTTCTGGGACCCTCATCTCTTCCCTGTGAACTTTTTCTCTTACACAGTACATTAAAACATGGCAAGGACAGAGACAACTTGTACTGTTGATAGTAATAAGGAAGATTTTCACCAAGCACAAAAGCTTTAAAAATCTGATCAGATAATCAAAAAAGATTCATAGAAAGTTTCTTTACTTCTAGGGATAAAATAAACTCAGCGCTTGGGCAGCTCAACAAAAAGAAAGTGGAGTTCGACATAAGGCAAGATCTACTTTCCCCACCTTTGAGGTCAGAGAGCCCCTGAGGAGGAGGCTGGGGGGACTTCAAGGGGAGACGCTGATTCTGAGTTGAGGGTGTTCTTCTTTGCTGGGGCCTCCTAGAATGTCAAGTGTGGGCTCTCCAAGACACCATTAAAGCAACCTGTCAATAAGACAAAGCTAAGTTTGTCCTCACTGAGGCAATGGAAAACAATAACATTTACTTTTACACTGGCTCGCTCTCTCTCTTTTTTAACCTTTTCAGGGACAACACTCAGTCCCCTTTTCAAGAGTAACAGCAACTGGGTGTACAGGTTTTTATCCACTCTCTCCCCACCGGCCTGAGGTTTCCCTGCACCTGCTGCAGCCAAAGCATCCTGCCAAAACTCCACATCACCCCAGAACCCAAGGGGTAACTCACCTATAGGGGAGTCGCTCCCAAACCAAGCCATCCCTCCCTGCACTTGCCCCTGGGGAACATCTCCCTCCCGGCCACTGGAATCCTCGCACTTTGGAGACTGAACCCGCCCGGGGAACGGGAACGATGATTCTGGCCAACGGAGAGAGAGCGAGCCTGGGTTCTCTTTTCCCCTAAGACACCAACTCGCCTGTTGCAGAAGCCGATTGTCCACGCTCCAGCGGCCAAGCGGAGCAGCGAGAAGGAGCGAGTGGAGAGGCTGAGCCGGGGCAGCGTGCTCGCCCACTCTCCCCTCCTGCAAGCTCCTCCTTTTTGTCGCTAGCAGGACCTTACCTCGCTACCTCGCTGCCCAGCTTCTGTTACCTGGGTTCCCCTGCGCCTGTATATTATGGTAAAAGGCCCGGGTCGCGGACAGACCGGGCTGAGCCGCACTGGAGAGGCCGCGGGAATTCGAAAGACCGGAGTCTGCGCGGCAGGGACGAGGGAGGCGGGGCAGCCGAGGCCGCGAACCGCGCGCGGGAACAGGCCGACGTCGTGGGCGGGAACCGCGCGGCTTCCGCCTGGAGAGCTTCGCTGGCGGGGGCTCGCGGGCGCCCGGCTGGGGCGAGCAGCGTGCCACTCGCTCCCGTGCACAGGAGGCGCTGAGTGGGGATGAGGGGGCTTGGCGATTTGGGCACTTCCCAGGGGACAGCATCCCCAGCAGGAGGAATACCCCCTCCCCACCCCGACTATGACAGTCAGGAAGGAGCCACAGATGCAGGCAGAGTGAACGCCCTTATCATAAGTTGATTTCTCCAAACGTGCAGACGTTCACAATGCAGATGAAGGTGACAGGGATTCCAGTAATACGCATCTCAAAGCTTATGTTCCAAGAAGATAGGAAAAGGCTTGCAAGGTGGGCTGCTCTTTAAGGACCTACGTTCTGAGCACGTGTGCAAGTATTCAACGCTGTGTTGGAGGAGATCGTGGTCACAAAGCTGACAACTTCTACGCAATGTATATGATGTATATAAAGTGATAGGGTGGAAAACTGTGTTGGTAACTACAGTACATGTGGGAATTTTGAGGAACTCTCCTTAACGTACATCCAGTACACCCAGAGTAGCTAAACTTATTGCTTCATCTTCTGTGGGTTCCCTGGAGTTTGGACACAGTAGCCTTAAAAAAAAAAAAAAAAAAAGGTATGAATGCTGAGACGTTTTCTATGAAAGTCACTTTTGGAATCTGCTCTCCTCTGTATTCAGGAAGGATAATCTAAGCTAGTTTTTGAATTTCAAACAAGAGCAGCAATAAGTCTCTTACTCTGGAGGCAATAATAGAACATTATTGTGGACAATCTTTTGTCACTTTAAACTTGAGCGAAGTTAACAGCTTTTGCAGGCCCTTGGCTGCAAGTACCCATGCAGGACAGGATGTGGTTAACCAGAATTCATAGATTCAACAGGTGTGATGAGACAGTCGAAATTTATAAATTGTGGTAGCTCCGACATTTATAAATTGTGGTAGCTCCGTGGGGCAAGAGGGAAAGAGTGTTTGAAATCCCCACCAAAAAAATGCAGAGTTTACTGACAATGTCAGAACCTATGGTTTGAATCAACAAATATTTACTTAATGTTAACCATGCACAAGGCATTGTGCTTGGCGCTATGAGGGTAAAAATACATGAAGACGCAGTCCCTGCTGTGAACAGAGGTGTAACCTGTAACAGACTCAGACCGAAATAAACCCTGCTTACATAAAAAAAAAAAGCAACAACCAAGGAAACCACAAACTGTATAAAAGTTTCACCACTTGCTGTCATTCCTAGAATCTTTAGAAGTTTCTACACCCTTGAGAGCAGTGTGCAGTGATCACCACAGAATCAGAATTTGGCTGATTCTTTTTTCATTGTGGATTCTGGAGCTGTAATCATCGCAATGACCGTAAGAGATGTTGAGGAATCCTGGGGTTGACATTGCCCAACAATCTGAGGACACTGTTTTGGAGAGCTAACCTGGGGACTCCAGACACTAAGCAGCAGCCTGCCATTAGAGCTGAGTCATTCATACTTGGTATGCTTTTGAGATATTGCCTGGAAATTAAGAAAAGAAACTCAAAAAGCTGCAAAGAAGAGCAACATTTTCCTGTTTGGAACAAGCACTGGTGTGTTGAAGCCACTGCATGTAAAGGTACCATGGAGTAAGATCTGAGATGATAAAATAATACAAGTGGGTAATCAACTGAGAATGTGTTGGTGCAGATGCGAGGCATTTTCTATGGCTTTTTCATTTCTCTTTCTCTTTTCCTTCCTTCTTTCTTTCTTTTCTTTTTGCCTCTTTTACATTTCAGTGTATAAGCAAATAGTGATTTAATAGACAGTAGGCTTAACAGCACTTTCTAAAACATGGATGTTAAGAATCCAACCTACTGATAAAATTTGTTTCCAATCTACAGGGTTTGTTTTTGTTTTTGAAAAAAAGCTCTCTCTGTTGCCCATGTTAGCGTGCAGTGGTGTCATCATAGCTCACCACACCCTCAAACTCCTGATTTCGAATGATCCTCCCTCACAGCCCTCCCAAAGCACTGGGATTAAAGGAATGAGTCACTAAGCCTGGCCCAACCTACAAAATTAAGCTTTATTAGAAAGCTTATTCAAATGATTTTGATACATTGAAATATTAGTGCACAAGAATAAAAGGTTATTATTACAGAGGATATAAAATGTATTCCTACAACTAAATCTACTATGTCACAAGGTATCTATTATCTGTGCAACTAAATTTATATAGCAAGATATGTATTACATTCTTTCTGAAATATTTATGCTATTTTGTATAAGTTTAATCATATTTTAAAATATTTCTGGTTTGACAAATTGGGTGCTGGTTTATTGGAGAAAAAGTATACAATAACAAACAATTTTCAAATCTTATACATAAGCAATGAAATAAATTTTGGCTTTAGGTATTAGAAAAATAATCATTTTTTTTTTGATCAAAGGTTACCATCATGTTTTTTCTTCAGTTTTCTACATCTTTGCTATTTTCTTAATTTATATTACTAACTAAAGTTCCCTACTTTAAAAAAAGATGTAAGTTTGAGATTTATTTTTCTGTAACAACCCTTGGCTCTTGTTTTTTCTTTAAATTTCAGGCGAAATGAAGTCTTAATTTCAAATTACAAAATATAGCTTGTAAGATCTAAACCAAATAAAATTCACACTCTCAAGACTACAAACAGGTTTTGAAAAGCTACATTAATCATTAAACTTATTTATTAAGTCTAACAGTTTCTTGTTTTAGAGACCAGAGTTTTTATAATTACAATGAAGCTGCTATTCTCTAAACATAGCCTGAGTTCCTTGTCAATATTTTATTTAGCATGCTGTTTCTTAGTTCTTAGAATAGGTCTACAGGGGACAAGTCTTTTCCAGCGTAGCTCCAAATGTTTTTTTCCTCTACATTTAATCGTTTAATTTGCTGTCAGTATGTAGCTTTTTTTTTTTCTTTTTCCTTTTTGAGAACTCCTTCCTTGAAGGGAAGAAATTACTTCCTACATGGAGGATCAAATATAAAGGTAACAGCATGGGATGAATTTTCTTCCACACCCATATAACACATTTTTATTTCTTGCCACTTGCTTTTTATGTAGTTGCACCATTAAAACAGAATGGACTTAACACAGTTTCGTTATTACATATAATTCCTGAGTTTGTTATTCTGCTGCAGAAATGAATTCTATAATTATACTAAAAGCTTACATTCTTATCTGATTTATTGGAAAATATCTAAAAATAATGCTTTTGTGGCTTTTCATAGGTTTGTAGTCCATAAACATTAATTTTACTCAATCTCTCATTTTTATGGCAAATTTCATTATGGGTAACACATGAACAATAATACACATGGGTATTCTGTGATAACTGGTCTCTTTGGAGAATATTTATTATCATTCTTGAATATGATACTCTGGCTAAAAGAGTCATAATTTGATAACATACCTATAAGAAATTAATATGCAATAGCATATTTAAATTGTAACCTCATCCACATTCTATAACAAGGACTTCTTACAGGAAAAGATTATATCATGCACGAAGATGCCTTGTTTTATATTATTACTTCACAGTTTATTTTAAAAGCCATAACCACTTTGTAAAAAAATAAATATTAAATAAACAAAAAATACAGGTTCATCATATTCTACACAAAGTTTCTTTTTTTGTTTATTTAATTCTTCTTCTTCTTCTTCTTTTTTTTTTTTTTTTTTGAGACAGAGTCTCGCTTAGTTGCCTAGGCTAGAGTGAGTTCCGTGGCGTCAGCCTAGCTCACAGCAACCTCAGACTCCTGGGCTCAAGCAATCCTGCTGCCTCAGCCTCGAGAGTAGCTGGGACTACAGGCATGTGTCACCATGCCCGGCTAATATTTTCTCTATATATATTAGTTGGCCAATTAATTTCTTGCTATTTATAGTAGAGACAGGGTCTCGCTCTTGCTCAGGCTGGTTTTGAACTCCTGACCTCGAGCAATCCCCCTGCCTCAGCCTCCCAGAGTGCTAGGATTACAGGCATGAGCCACCATGCCCGGCCAATTATTCTTAATTATCAAAAGCATTGTAAACAAATACTTATATCATAAAGCAACATGTGTGATCAGGTTAAAAGTGCCACTGTTACTGGTATATAGGTTTTTCTTATGACTTCTTTATAGTATTTAGAAGGTGGGGAGGTGGTGATGTGGGATTCTGCAGCAAAGCCCAGCTTGGCCATTTGACTACTTTTGCTAAACTAGCTAAGATGTACATCTTCCCAGGGAACGAGTAGGCAGTGTGTGTCTGTGTCATGATCCACGAAATGTACCTGTCGCGAATGCTCCATAAATGGTAGGTAACCTTTGTCATTGTTACTACTCGAACTAGTACCATGTTACTCTGTTTTGGTGTATAGTTGCCTAGACAGTTGGGCATGATGTTTGGGTTTTGGATAAGTATTGCCAAATTACTCTCCCAGCAGCAGGAAGAGATGACTCATTTCAATTTTAGATCAAAGGTGTTGGGAGATCAAGATTTCTAAGAGTGAGATCACAGAGACTCCAGCTCCGCCCAAGACCAGGAAGGCAAAGAACCTAAGGGGCTTCCACTAAGGCTCTGAAGGGCGCTGCCCACCCTGGCCCAACTCCATAGGCTCCAAGGAGGCGGCTGCTGGCAGGCTGGGCCCTCTCTCTTTCCAGAAGGGCGAAACTCACCGCCCCCGCTTAGTTGCAGCCTGAGGCCCCAGCGCCAGGACAGCGGGGACAAGTAGGCTGCAGCTGTCTGGAGTGGCCTCCGCCCTTCCTCATACAGCAGGACTCAGAAACCTGCCCTGCTTTTCTCCAGGCCCCGCTGGACTACCTGTCCCTCTTTGATGCTCCCGGGGCACCCGCGATGCTTCTGGACTCGCAGCCCCCGGGAATGAGACCAGCGTGGGCAGCCCCCTTGCAGGGCAGGCCCTAGGCTGCCAGCCAAAGTCCTAAGAACTTCGCCCAGCACCGCCATACGTCAAGACGGGTGCAGTGCCGTCAGTGGCCAGTAGATGGCGCCAGAGGATAAGCCTGAGGGAACGCGTGGAGAGGGCGGAGCCGCGGGAGGGATTGACACACCTCCTGCCCAATGGTAGCGCGAAATGGAGATGGCTTCTCCAATCCTCAGTTCTCTGGGGCGGAGCTTGAGCCCTTCTAGAAACTGCTTTTCTCTTGCTCAGTGTTGAGGAGAAGGGAGTAATTCTCAGAGGTGTGAAGTTGGGGAGCTGGAGATTCACTTCCCTGTGCTCTTCTAAGATCCAGCTGTTGGTCTAACGGAGATAGGACTGAGGTTGGCTGAGCCTGATGGGGCGGCCTCACCTCTCTGGGCTAACAAGTAAGGTCTCAGATGGTCTTTCTCTCCCTCACTCATGTTATCCTGGATTATTGTGAAAACCTAGGGGGGTTCCTGGTGCAGGGCTAAGGAGTCTGCTGTTGTTAATTCAGCTGCCAAGTTGAGCGCTGTCCTGAAAGTATCCCGCCAAGTAATAGGAAAACCAGCATTAATATTAACAATGGCTGGATACTTTCCAGAGCAGGCTGGACCCTTAAATATATTTGTTTCAGTTATATATTTTTTTTCTTGGAGCCAAATATATTACATAGTAGGAAGTTTAATTTCCTATATCTCGTTTTTCTCCTTAGCCTTTTGATAGCAGAAAGAAGAGCAAAAGCATCCTGCAATTGGCTTAGTCATTGCAGCAATTGATTTACTTAATTAAAACCCAGCAATTAACGTACTTAGCCGCAGGCCTCCTCCATGCTGGTCATTGAAGCAGTCAAATCACATGACTGGACTGACAAGAATCATTAGCCAGAGGTCATTTTTAGTGGCTGTCTTTTAGTTCTGTTTTAACTGTATAACAGAACCTCACAAAAAGCAACAACAGAACGGGCAAACAGGAACGTGCAGAATGCACTGTATTCTGTTCAAAGGGGATGGACCCTCATGTCATGTCACCAGCAAGCACGGACCAGGCTCTGATTTGCTCTTCTTGGCTGCCTTGATGAAGCTGGATGCAGTTGGTCAGGATCATGCAGCAAAGAGAGAAAGGAAAGGCTGGATGAGACCCACACGTGAGGCCTCACCTTTAGCTGGTGTGTGTGGCTCCAATCAAGTAAGGGATAGCCGTCACTCATCTTCGTTTGATCTGATTCAGACCTATAAACCTGAAGTCATTTTTATTCAGTCTGTTTGGGGGACGTTTTATGTGTGTGCCAGACATAATGTTAAGCATTGAAAATACCAAGAAAAATGTAACGATGTCCTCACCATGCATTAAGTTACAATCTGGTAGGTAAGAAGGACAAATGAAAAGAGTTATATGTTCCATAAAACAGGAATGAATGGGATGCAGAGGCCGCACAGAGAAGGCTCCAGGGATGCTGGCACAGAGGTGGTGATATTTGAGATGCAGATCCCAAATTCAGATGTGCTTGCTGTCGAATAACCCTAGGGTCTAGGCGTCCGATTATTCAACACTGCAGTGGTAAATCGTACCTAAAGTTTAGGTGGAGAATTAATCTTACCATGAGCACTTGGAACCACCATATGTCTGGCCTATTTGGTGGGACCCATCTTTGCTTCAGAGGGGTGGAGGCAGATATCTTTCAGGATTAGGGCCAAGAAGGGCAGGCCTTATTTGCATACTATTAATAAAAATGTTTGCGCAGCCAATTTACTCACCATTAGAAGCTCCCATGAATAGTCTACAGCAGAGATTTATTTGCAGCAGTGAGATCAGGCGATTAGAAATCTTTAATGCATGTGGTAAGGGGGAGTACTGGGCTCCAGCACTGGACAACAGGAACTATGGTTTTATGACAATGTGTAAAGATACAATTTTGCTTAAAGTTACACCTCAATTTGGTCGTGCAATTGTTCCTTTTAGTTTCAGTAAGTCTGAACACAGGAAATGTCAATCTACATGGTCTAGTAGAGAAAAAAATGAACCTAACGCTGAGAGTAAGACCTCAATGTCCTGTTACTTGGGTAGTATGAAAGAAGGTCTGTCTCTTCTTTCAACGAAGGGCCCTTGAGGTGCTTACAGGTAAATAATTATAGTGCAGATCTAGAATTTCTCAATGAATAATTTCTCTGAGCCAGATTTATGGTTTGTGCACAACTAAGAGAGTATCACATATTTGGATATTCCAACCAGTTGCTAGTTGTCAAAGGAGGGTACATCAGCCAGGGTTCTGTGCAGGTAAAGGAGATTTAATGCAAGGGATTACCTGCTGGAAATCTTTAGGATGATAAGAGCCGTGGGATTCAAGAAGCCAACACTGGAATCACAAAGTTCAAGAACACACCCACTTCACTGTAATCCAGGAATCAGGAAGCTGAATGTACCACCACAAATGCCTCTCCACAGTATCAGAGTGCAAGAGTAGACCCTGCAACATTCCTGGCTGCTACTGGAACTGCTGTAGCTGCTTCTGGAAACCCATGAAGCTGGTGGCTAAACACTGACACTGAATGTGGCCAACGCTGCTGTCTCTAGAGAGTGACTTTTCCATGAGCTAGTTTGCCAAAAGATGACACAGCAGAAAACTGCCTGCTTTTTACGTACACCTTCCAAATAACTTCTATTTGGAGGAACCTGATTTATATTCAGAATTTTAGTGCAAATTAGTCTTGAGATATTTAGCTTTGAGCTTTCCAGACTCTGAGCACCAGACAGTGAGGATGGAGAGGAAGCCTCGAGTCACTGCTGCCAGAGAAGGGTTAACAGCTCTTGCTGTACTAGAGGAAAGAAGTGCAATTTCTACTGTCATTTGCAATAGAGGCTGATGTCACAGGGAGCAGGAAGAGAAGAAATGAAGATTAGGAAAGGATTTTGGATTTTTCAGGAACAACACATGTTATTTTCCTTAGGTTTAAAGGTGTATTTCCCCATTATCTATTGGGCAGAGAACAAGAACCACCATGCCAGTAACAGATGTATCATCCTAGAAATTTAGAATGACAAATGCCAAATTCTTTGTAAGTGTGTAAGTGAGCTAAGAATTTTAGTGGACCATTGAAATTGTTTCAAATAAAAAGAAAAAAAAAACAATTGCAAGAAAAATCAATATTTATTGGAGCTCTAATATGTGTTTTGCATATCCATATAATTCTCTAAAAGTTTTCTAAGTAAGAAAGAATTTTCATTATACTTAAAGGAAACAGCCCTTGACACTCTAAATTATTGGCCTATTTTATTGAAGATAACATCTCTTTTTTTACTAGTATTCTAAAGGTTCAATCTGATGATCTTGAAGTGGTGAATCTAGTTTGTTATTTTTCTCTTCATTTAATAATTTGTATAAAGTCTCATTTTTCTCTTTAATATTGAGAAGAATTGAATCCATAGAGTAGCCAAACTCTATAATGGTCCTGGTATTCTGTCCACATCCATAAGAATGCCCAAAGGCATGCATAGCAACCAATTTGCCAGATGCGTTAAACACTGGGGAGCCAGAGGACCCCTCAAAGAAACAAGTATGATAACTAATTGTGTTGCTGTCCCAGGCCTGGTATAGGAAACTTCTTTTGGTAAACATAGGGCAAACATTACCAGTGGCAGCAAGGGGTTCTACCATCGCACCATAACAATGGTCTCGATACCTTTCTAACCGTTCATTTAGAGAAAGCACAGCACAGCGATCCGTTTGCTTCACCCGCCCCTCTGGATGGCCAATTATATAAACCACACCAATAGATGGTTGATGGGAAATTTGTGCAAACAGGCCTAGAGGAAATGCATTCCCATTTTCCTTTAGTTTAAAAATGGCATAATCTAGAGTTCCATCAGACACTTCAAACCATGGCTCCATGGAAAACCAGTCATCACTATTAGGACAGAATTCTTTGTAAGTGAATGTTACCTTTACACATTTACTAATTGTATCTGGCCATGAACACGGATCTGTGCCTTCACCCACTATCAGCTTTAAAACATGTCGACAGGTGAAAATATAACCGTGATTGAAGACAAAGGAAGTAGCATTGCCTGCATTTCCATTATTGTCCCATTTCATGAACCCAACTGACTTACTATGATAATTAAGTTTTTCAGAGGTTGCAACTGGAATAGAATCCATATTCACTTTTGCAAAGTACTTTTTATATATGTTGAATTGCCGAGACTTTGGCAGATTTGTTCTCTTCCGTTCTTCCTTGAAATACCTTCTCATCAAACTTGTTTCTTCTTTAAAATTTGGATATTGATGCATTATGTGTTCATTTAGTATTTGTAGATTCTTTAAAAGGTGAGTTGCTTTTGGATACCCCTTTTGGATGCCCCGGCGGTTAGCATATTTTTGACCCAGACGGGTGCCTTGCCTAACTACCCGGTTTCTGCCATAACTTGTGTCGTAATGAAGTCTAACAGTGGAAATTGTCCGGCGAATTTTACCTTCAATATCATGCCCTAGACTTTGAGGTGGATGAGTTTTTTCTCTGCTGTGTCCCACATCTTCAGTGTCTCCTTCCATCTCTGGTTCACGGGCCCTTTTCTTAGACTGTGTCAGCCCACAGGGATTGATTTCATCACTGGGATTTTCATCCCGCTTACTTTTTGTGCCTTTCTTGCCACTTGTTTTTCTAGGAATGTCCATTTCTAAGATTTTTCCAGATACTTCATCCACCATGGATCCTTTTCCATAAATTTTATTGTGACCTTCTATTAGGTTCCATGTCAATTCGTCTAAGTCAGACCGAAAGCGGCCATCCTTGCGTAAAGCCTCTGCGACAGTCTCACCCTTCAAGGCATAGACACAAAGTGTACTTCCTTTTTCATGAAGTTTCGTGATCTTAACAAGCTTCTTTATCGTCTTGCCAACAGCAACGACATGAAAAAGAATGCATTCGATGTTTGGATTTTCACATCGACGCAGTACCTGACCCTCTTCTTTCTGGTGACTCTTTCTTCGACCGAAGCTTATATTAAAATGAGATTTTCCAAGCAGGCACTTGAGAGGCATTCCTAAATTTATAAATCCCTTTATTTTTTTTTCTCCATAAACAATAATATCCTCATTTAAATGATCCTCCATCCTTTCACTGAAATGGTCGTTAGCCCTCAGAGCTGAGAAGATGTTCTCATTGGGGTCACCATATGCTGTAAACTCGCTACGGCCCGATTTTCTGGAGGTTTCATTTAAAGTAAAGGTGAAGCAACATTCTTTATTGGTGTTCGAATTTTGATTCTGAATTTTAAGGGCTGCTTCATGCTTGTTGACTTTACTTTTCAGCTTAGAGGTGCTGCTACGCTCTCTTACGTCAGATAAACAGTGATCAACAGGTGTGTCAGCACATGTCTGCTGCAGGGCGGTATCCTTAAAAAAGAAAAGATTAAATATTTTGTAAGAATCACCCTTGATAATCTTTCATGTTTTTCTAATGATAGAACTAATAGATATTCTGCTAAAAATTGGATAAAATTATGGCAAATGAATGAAGGAGAAATAAATCAATTACGATTCTATCACCAGAGATAATCACTCTTTTAATACATTTTGATTTGTTTGCCTCTTATTTTATGCAGATAGAATTTTTTTCTTAAATACTATGCTGCATATGAGTTTATTTTTCACTATGCAATCTGCCAGTGCTTTCACGTGTCATTGAGCAACCTTTGAAATCTCAATCTAAGGGGCTATGTAACATTTCATTGTATAATACTTTTAATCCATTCTTTTACTGCTAGATATTTAGATTGTTTCCAGTCTTTTACTGCTATATATAAGACAAATATTACTATAGAGAGAGCAGTTTAGTCTGTACATCTGAACATTTCTCTAGGTCATATTCCCGGAAGTGGAAATAATGTGGCTAAGGATATAAACATACTTCACAATATCTATACTGCCTAACTGGTGCCCAGAAAAGTTGTATCGACTCACCCTGTTCCTTGTCTACTGTTCCCTGAGGAGCCCAATAATATGGTTGCTTCCTCAAAAGGATTTCCGAATCATTATCTTAAGTATTTGCCAAATAATAGATGAAATGTCATCTAATTTGACTGATTCTCACATTTGCATTTATTTACTTACTAGTGAAACTTCACTTATTTAATATGCCTTGTGGATATTTGAAACAGCAGTTTTCAAAAATTCCTTGTAAACATCTATTTCACCTTTATTCTGTTACCTGGTTTCAAAAGACCAAGGAAATATACTAAAATGATTGGTAAACGACAGGATTGGATACATATACACACACACAAATAAATATAAACATAAATAATCAGTTGGTAGTAGCCTGGGGAACAAGATATTGAGAATGCGATGAAAACGGAAATGAAAAATATTACACCACAGGAGCCATAGTGACTTAGATGGGATTCATTGTGAAATCTGAAGTGTTGGGTCCAGTCTTCATGAATAGAGGGTAAGCCTGGGGAGGGTAAAATCAGGAGAAACAGCTGGGCTTGGTTCGTTCAGGGGGCAGGTGCAATGGAATCGTAGCTGGGCTGCATCAGATTTTCATACCCTGGCATTTTTTAATGACTGAAATATAGCAAAATTTCACTAGGCCCTTGTTTGCCCCTACATGTTAACCACTTGATCCCTGCCCAGCTCCCCTTGTTCTCACAGTAAACATTAACTGCTGTGTAGTTTCCTTGTCAAGCAGGATGAAATCTGTCAGTTTGTTTTGCAGAAGGAATGAGTGCCCTTGAGAAACTGCAACTAGCTGCTGATGTCCCAAAATCTGGCAATTTAAGGTGTTATCTGAGACTAAAAGCAACAGGGACTTCCCCCTTCAGTCCCCTGGACCTCCCCCTTCCCTTGCTACCTAGTGCCCACCCTCTCCCTCCCCTGCCACATGAGACTCCACACTTCGTCCTTTGTTAAGATGGACCTGAGGGATTCTGCTCTCCTCTCACTCTGGCCAAATGAAATAAACCTTTCTCTGTCTCCAGACACCAGCGTCACTGTGTTTGGCTTTGGCTGCACAACGGGTACAGGAGCCTGAATTCGGGGTTCTGCAACATTTCTGGTGACCTTGGCAGGACCTCGTGCCTGAGACTAGATGCCCTGGCTGGGATGGGAATGTACAGGGAGTCTCTTCAGCTGCTCTGCCCAGACACCCTCCTGGCTTTTCTTCCTGCCTTTGACACAATGTTGGCTCAGAGTAGAAAAATGTAAAGGACCTCGGTCTGTTTTCAACTTTACATTTGCCGGGTGAGTCACTGTGCCACAGGCAGTCATGATTCTCTATCACTCCATTTACATTTCACTAAATATTAAAAAGACCCTCCGCGAGAGTGTTGAGAAAATTATTAGACTTCAGCCTTTTGTTTCCTTGTAGAAAAATTAAATTTGGTTTTCTGTGCAAACATTTACTCCTGGTGTTGAGGGGATCCCATGAGGCAATGCGTATAAAGTGCACAACAGACTGTCCTGTCCAGCATATATGACCCTCAATAAGTTATGATCTTGGCCATCCATTTTCCGTGGGACGGGGTCCCTGACCCCAGGAAACCTTAGATCCTGGGATGACTCCACCTGTGGAGAGCTTTAGTCTGGGGAGGGAGAACTCGGTGCTGGAGGTTTCTCTTTGAGGAGCTGAAGGGTGGACAGAGGCCCAGGGCTCCTGGTCTAAAGGTAAAGGTAGGGCAGAGACACTCCTGAGACTCAGAGGTTATAACAGGGAGACTGGTAGGAGCAGCCACCTCCCAGTTCCCTGGGCAGCTTTAAAGCTGTTTAGTGCCAGGATGACTAACCCTGCCTGCCACCCGCTGACCTCTCCAGTTCTCCCCTTGTCTGTGGCCTTGGAGAGAGCAGTGCACTAGCCCCATGGCCTCTTCCCTCCCCCATCCTCCCCATTGCCTTGCCTTCACCCACCTGGTCTTCTTTTTCTCTGAGACTCCTCCCCCACCTCCCAGCCAAAGGGGTACCCACTGAATCAATTCATTCCAGCTCAGGAATATCTGTAAGTGCCCCCTTAGTCACAAGGTTTGGTGCAGGAGTGGGTGAGCTACTCAGCTTGGGACAATACTATGGCAAGGAGAGGTTTTCTCAGGGTACCAGGATAGACTCATCGTCTGGGTACTGAAGCATCTCAAATTACTGCAGCTTTGCTGTCATTATGCAGAAAGCAGCAAGAGGATAACATGAAAAGCACAGCCTAGAGACTGAACAAACACACAAGCAGGTCCTTGAAGAAACTGTGCACTGCCATATTGCAGCTCAGCTAAACCCCGGACTGGCCACTCATGTGAACCAGCGAATCCACTTAATTATTTTCCAATTAGGGAATACTCTTACTGGCAATATAAAAACCTCTTACCGGGATAAAACCTACTGTGATCTTGTACCATACTACCTTATCAGTATAGAAAGCACTATTTGCCTACCACATTCTTATATTTTCTTTATATACCATCAAATCCAGCTATCCTGTTCCCTAAATATGTTTTCATGGGTAGCTGACTATTCTCAGGTCATTGTCTTATCCTTGACCAATTACCTGGTGAAACAGTATTCATTCTTTTTCAAAAAAATCATGACTTTTTGATATAAAAACCTGTACATAATTAGTGTACCCAACTTGATGAGTTGGAAGATAAGTATACACCCATGAAGTCATCACCACAATCCTTGCCATAAACCTATCCATCACCTCTAATAGTTTCCTACTGCCTGCTAATTATTATTTTTGTGACAAGAACACTTAACATAAGATCTACTGTCGGATCAGATGTCTGAATACACAATACAATATTGTTAAGTATAAGCACGATGCTGTACACCATATCTCTATAACTTGTCCGTCTTATATGGAGTAAACTTTGCTACCATTGACTAACACCCTCTGCCCAAAGTCCCTGGCAACCATCTCTACTTCTGTGAATTTAACTATTTTGTATTCACCATCCATTCTTTGAGATCTTTCTCATAGGACATTGTTTTAATTTCTTGAGTGTGAATTCAAGCCTTATTCACTCTATACTAGCACTCGTTTATATCTCAATTTAGCATTATCATTTTGCATATTTTGAGTTAAACAGTATGAGTAAAAAAACATATACTGAAGTCTGACACCTGGGTTCCAGTCTTTGCTCTGAAGTCCATTACTTTTGCAACTTTAAGCAAGTTGGGCTTCACTGTCTTCATTTGTAAAACAAGGATGATAATAATATCTATTGATAGAGTTTTATTAAGTGCTAAATGAGATAATCCATGTGAAATAACATACATAACTTCAGCTTAGATAGAGTTTTCTCAGCAAATATTAGCTATATTATTATTTTTTGCCTGTCTATACTTCCCAGGATTATAAGTGTCTATATCGTCTGCTAGTCACCTTGCTGTCTTAAGACATTTTTAGCATTGTTAATTTATACGCCACCATTTCATTTTTTACAAGCATTTGTATGCGTGATCTCCTCCATATATTTTAAGCAACACAAGACAAGGCATTGTAATGACCATTCTTTAAGAACTTACCGCTTCCAAGAACCTAATCTGGTGCTCTGCTCAGATGCCGCTCCAGGGAGAAGTTGTAAAAATGTACATACCTTTAAAACTTCAGGTCTGGCACCCTGGTCCTTTTCTGTAGCTCCGAATGTCTCCTTCTCTTTAAGATGCATGAAATTCATGATGAGTTGAAAGGGAATATCACTAACTTCTACTAGTGGGCAAGATGGAGAAACAAGGATCGAATTTATTCTCCTTCACCTGAAATGACTAAAACGACAAAAAAAGACAAGATATATAAAACAGAAATTCTCTACCACTGGACATGAGGTAGCACAGGACAGTGATCTGGGATCCCTGAGAGGGAAATCAAATGAGGGAAGCCCTGTGGCTTTGTAGCTCACTGCCTGGAGTTTCCAGGGCATATGCTAGGAGGGGAAACAGGCAGAGCTTGGAAGTTTCCCTGAGTTGAGAAGACAAGCTAAGAGTCCTGGGAGGCCAGGATGGCTGGAGCTTGTAAGGCAGAGTACTAGAGAGAAGAGAGCTACAGCTACACAGACGGAGCAAGTGCCAGACATCTGCAGTGGTTACCCCTTCAGATTTCAGCTAAACAGTGGTCAATGCAGTGCTGGGATGAAACTGCTGGAAGCCAGAAAAAGAACCACCCTAAGAAGCAGAGGATCCAGCAGGATTGAGAATAGTTTTGGGTCCCAAAGTTTCAGACTAGGAAACTTCACACTGTGTCAAGCAGAGGCCTCAGAATGATATTCACTCCATAGTGGGATAAAATGAGCCCTAGACCAAAAGCTTCCCTGGTTCTACCTAATGAAATTTGAAATCAAGCCTTGAAAGTATAAAACAGTTTCTGACTAATAGAACTGTGGACTAAAACAGAACACAAGACTCCTCCATAGGAATGTAACAATTTCTAGCACTCAAAAATGTGAAATTAATAAAGCTTGGTATCCAATCAAAGATTACCAGGCATACAGAGAAGCAGGAACATATGACTCAGAATGAGGAGAAACTGGTGAATAGAAACAGATCTAGAAGTGACACAGATGGCAGAATAGTCAAGAACATTAAAACAGTGTTTACCTTAGATTTCTGGCCAAAATGGATTAACAGGAACTCGATTCACCCCCTAGTTGGAAAACAAAACAAAATGGGCAAAAGATATGAAATAAAGGCTCAAGGAACTGTATCATGCAGTTAAGGACAGAGACAAATGAGGTGCATCCTATGATGCAATGCAGCTGACTCCCTTGAGGAATTCCAGGCCAGGGTGGAATAAGGGCATCAAGGCAAAGCCCCTCGGAATTCCAGATCTGAGGAGACAGATCTCAGAGACCAAGGTGGCAAGAGTTCACAGGTCACAGACCAGGAGAGAGACCAGCACAGAGAGAGCTCCGGATATATGAACAGGGGTCCCCTAAGATATTCAGCTGTGTACTGATCAGAGCAGCAACTGAGGAAACTTCCCAAGGCCAGGAAAGAACCACCCCAAAATGATTAGAGGGGTTAACTTCCCTGGAACCCTCTACCTTCACCCCTCTTAGGGATCTCAGTTTCTCCCTTGGTAGATAAAGGAGTTTGGCTCAGATCAAACTTGTATTGTTCCTGGCAATTATCCCTTCTGAGCTTTTTAAAAAGGAAGACTCCAGATTCCACCCTCAAAGATTCTGATTCAGTACCTGTGGGGTTGTGTTATGGAATCTGCACTTTTATCTTCCTGCCCTCCTCGCCCCCTCCCACCCTTAGGTGAGCAGGAGGTTGTTTTGAACAGCTGCCTAGACTGGGTCCAAGTGTCTTTTCAGGAGGGAACCTCTCCGCATCTGAAACTGGGGAGCGGGAAGGGGGTTCCCACAAAGGGGAGCTGAATAAAACCCCATGCAAACCTCCTGGACTCTGGCTGAGGTCGTGCTGCCTGGCGGGGCTGCCAGCCCTCCCGCTGAGAACTCTGCGACCCACCCAGGCCAAAACACCCACTCACAGAAAGGGAGAGTCTGTCCGTGTCGCGTCCGCGACCGCCGCAGGGAGATTGGCAGGTGCTGTGGCCACTGCGCTTCCCTCGCTGTCTCTGGGCGCTTTGCCCGCTGCTGGCGCCCGCGGGCTTTTAGGGAACCGCCTGGGAGAGGCGCCCCTGGCTCTGGCCAATGGACGGGGAGATCCGGAACCGTTACTCACCCGCTTTTCAAGCCTATTGGCGCTCTCAGCCCCTGAGCAAAGTGGCGGGAAACGACGAGTGTGCGCCCCATGCGCCCGCGGTCGCGTCAAAAGGGCGGGCTCGGGGTGCGGGTGAGGGGCTGCGCGCCCACCCGCCCTATTGATCCATAGGAGCAGGTCCTGGGGTCAGTTGGGAGCCACGCCCGGTACACTGGGGTCGCGGCCAGCTTTTGGGTCCTGGGATAAACTGACCAATCACTTCCCGCCATGGTTTTCCCGCCCAGCGTGCCAGGGGTGGGGGTGGGGTGGCAAGGGGCTGGTGGGGGACGAGGGTCCAGGTGCTGCGCGGGGTGCGTGGGGGACGAGGGTCCGGGCGCTGTGGGGGGTGGGCGGGGGAGGAGGGTCCGGGCGCTGCGCGGGGTTCGCGGGGGAGGAGGGTCCAGGCGCTGTGCGGGGAGCGCGGGGGACGAGGGTCCGGGCGCTGGGCGGGCGGGGGAGAGGAGGGTCCGGGCGCTGTGCGGGGAGCGCGGGGGAGGAGGGTCCGGGCGCTGGGCGGGCGGGGGAGAAGGGTTTGGGCGCTGCGCGGGGGACGAGGGTCCGGGCACTGTGCGGGGATCGCAGAGAAGGAGGGTCTGGGCCCTTGGCGGGCGGGTGAGGAGGGTCTGGGCGCTGTGCGGGGATCGCGGGGGAGGAGGGTCTGGGCGCTGGGCGGGCGTCGGAAGAGGGTCTGGGAGTTGTGCGGGGAGCGCGGGGAAGGAGGGTCCAGGCTCTGTGTGGGCGGGGTGCGCGGGGGAGGAGGGTCCAGGCGCTGTGCGGGGAGCGCGGGGGAGGAGGGTCCGGGCGCTGGGCGGGCGGGGGAGAAGGGTCTGGGCGCTGCGCGGGGGACGAGGGTCCAGGCACTGTGCGGGGATCGCGGAGAAGGAGGGTCTGGGCGCTGGGCTGGCGGGTGAGGAGGGTCCGGGTGCTGCGCGGGGACGAGGGTCTGGGCGCTGTGCGGGGATCGCGGGGGAGGAGGGTCTGGGCGCTGGGCGGGCGGCGGAGGAGGGTCTGGGAGTTGTGCGGGGAGCGCGGGGAAGGAGGGTCCAGGCTCTGTGTGGGCGGGGGAGGAGGGTCCAGGCGCTGTGCGGGGAGCGCGGGGGAGGAGGGTCCAGGCGCTGTGCGGGGAGCGCGGGGGAGGAGGGTCCGGGCGCTGGGCGGGCGGGGGAGGAGGGTCCGGGCGCTGCGCGGGGGACGAGGGTCCTGGCGCTGTGCGGGGATCGCGGGGGAGGAGGGTCTGGGCGCTGGGCGGGCGGAGGAGGAGGGTCCAGGCGCTGTGCGGGGAGCGCGGGGAAGGAGGGTCCAGGCTCTGTGTGGGCGGGGGAGGAGGGTTCGGGCGCTGCGCTGGGGCGGAGGGTGCCGGGCGCGCGGGGAACCAGGGTCCGGGCGCTGGGCCGGCGAGGGAGGAGGGTCTGGGCGCCGCTCGGGGCGCGATGGGGATGAGGGTCCGGGCGCTGGGCGGGCTGGGTAGGTGCCAGGCGAGTTCCGGCCTTTCTGGGCTCCACTGACTCAGCCAGCGCGGCGGGCGGGAGCGGCATGGCGGCGTCCGGAGCGGAGGGGCGAACAGCCCGCCTGAGTGTTTCCTGCGGGGCCTTAGCTGCCCTTCTGCCTCTGCAGGATGAGCGGCGGCGGAGGGATAATCAGCCAGGCGCGACCAGGTGACCACAGTGGCGCTCCCTGGAGACCCTGCAGAGCCCTGGGGCCAGAACCTGCTCTGCTGGGTTCCCTTCACCAGCCTCCAGCAGAGGAAAAGGCCCAAAGTGCGCTGCAGCCACTGCTCCTGCGCTGAGGTCTAGCGGAGCTTGGCCTCCCTGGCAAAGGAGCCACCTTCGTGGAGGGGCTGGTGGACATATGTAGACTCTGCCAACCTTCAGGAGCGGCCAGCCCCTGGGGGTG
This sequence comes from Microcebus murinus, assembly GCF_040939455.1. Classification (NCBI taxonomy): domain Eukaryota; kingdom Metazoa; phylum Chordata; class Mammalia; order Primates; family Cheirogaleidae; genus Microcebus; species Microcebus murinus. The sequence goes on from NC_134107.1 coordinate 16,072,545, forward strand.
CCGGCTCCCAGGAAGCCCATTGCTGTGTGCAGAACTTTAGCGTGCTGATGGAGGACAGCACAGTTAGGCATCCCCAGCTGGCGAGCTTTGCATGGGATTTGAGAAAACATCTTCCTGTCTAGGAGCCTGAATTAGGAGCAGATGCCTTCAGTACTGGCTACTTTGGAGAAGTTGATCAAAGGAGGGAAGAATATAGGTGACAATGATTTTGTAATTCACAGAACAAATGTTTAAGTAAAAGTTGATAGTGTTGGTGGAATAATCCCGAACGCGATTCCTAACTTAGTGTAAAATATACACAGAGTCTAAAGTCACTGCTTAAATCCCAGGTGCTCTGTGGGGTTTGGAAAGAGCAGCCTTCAGAGGTATAATTGTAAAAGTTGTATCAGAAAGTTAAAAGAAAAGAAACATCATGAAGGCCTTCTCAAATCTCTGCCATCTCTAAAATCATCGGATAGCGGGACACGTTGACTGGCACCAACATATTCATCAGTGGAGAATGAATCATTGTGGGAGGGAACTGGCTGATCCCCTTTTCCTTGCAGAATTTGCACAATTTAAGAAGCCATGACAAGCAAGAGATGGCAGAGAATGGTGTTGTCAAAATTGCCTGACATCTCTGGGGACAGAGAATTAGCCCTGGAAAGAAACATACCTTAAGGAGTGTCTGCATGTGCCATTTGCTCTAAGTACCTTGTTGGCCCTACTAAGGAATCTGGGTTTTATTATAAATGTGAAGTTTATTTCAGATGGAGGATTTGAGGCAAGAGAGTGATACCCCCTGACTGGTATGTCTAAAGATCACTGTGGCAGCTGCATGGGCTACAAACTCTGTGGGAGACAGAGGAGATGCAGAAGGGAGGACTTGGCAAAGGGTCTATCCCAGGATCCACAGGGGCCAGAGGCCTGGCCTTTGGCAGTAATATTGGAGATGGTAGAGATGGTTGGATTCTGCATTTATTTTGAAGGCCGAGCCTACGGAATTTGCTTATGGATGAGGTGTTCCATATATGAGACAAAAATTTAGTTAAATGATGAAAAATAGGGCTTTTTTTTTTGTTGTTGTTTTTGTTTGTTTTTTTGAGACAGAGTCTCACTCTGTTGCCCAGGCTAGAATGAGTACCGTGGTGTCAGCCTAGCTGACAGCAACCTCAAACTCCTGGGCTCAAGCGATCCTCCTGTCTCAGCCTCCCTTGTAGCTGGGACTACAGGCATGTGTCACCATGCCAGGCTAATTTTTTCTATATGTATATTAGTTGGCCAATTAATTTCTTTCTATTTATGGTAGAGACGGCGTCTTGCTCTTGCTCAGGCTGGTTTCGAACTCCTGACCTCGAGCAATCCACCCGCCTCGGCATCCCAGAGTGCTAGGATTACAGGCGTGAGCCACTGCCCCCGGCCGAAAAATAGGGCTTTTGAGTTGAGCAACTGGAGGGATAAATTGTCCATTAACTGCTATAGGTATGTTTGAGGAAGGAGCTGTTGTGTGCAAATAGTAGTGTGTGTGCGTATTAATAATCCAGGGTTAAAATATTTACTTGAAGAAGCTAATCCATCCAAGTGAAAGATAAGGAGTGAAGTGGAAGGGTTTATATTCAATACATGGTGGTGAATTTCCAGGGAGGCTTGAGAAGGGATGAGGGATTGAACATGGGAGGGAAAGAATATAGATCAAACTAAAAGAAATAGGGAGAAAGAAACTTGGAATTTTGATGGTAACAATGTTGGCCATTAACTGAGAGATGTAATTGAGGTACAATGAAAATTAAAAGGGGAATGAATTAAAAGGGATATCTCCCAGTGTTCGCTGGGAGATATCTCAGCAGAAGATACATTAAAATGCCTGTGTTTCTTTCCCCAGAATCACTATTTCTTGGCTCATATATTTTTGCCTCCTAAAGACCAGTCTTGTCAGTTTGTAAGGGCACCCCAAGGAGCACATGCTTTCTGCCAGTCCCTGAGTTTGCCTACTTCTTCAGCCTAGCAAAGAGGTGATGTTTCCATTCCCTCTTCATTTGCTACTCACTGGAATCACACTGAATGCCATGCTTGGAATAATTAGCTCATGGCACTGTAGGTGGCAGTCTTCCATTTCCACATTAAGTGTAAAAGTGATCCTCACAAGGAAACTAACTGCCTAGAGCTGGCTGGGTCAGCACCTCTAGGTGCAGAGCAGAGCTCCAGCTTTTCTCTGCTCTTTGTTGCTGTGCTCGGGGAGCTTTGATGGAAACCCACTGCAACCGGGCAGCAATGACAGGATAGGAAGTGATCGGGGAATCTGTTGAGCCGCCACTGAAGCCTCAGCTTTAGCTGATGTTTGTATGGGGCTGTTGAAATTGTCTAACATCCCTGGGGGCAGAGTGTTTTCCCTGAAAAGGAACATACCTCAACATTCCCTTGTGAGAATCTTGTCTGTATATAAGCAAGCATCCAGATTTTATCCTAAATGTGACAAGAGTACATTTGGCCAAGCAACAAGTGGTTGGGTCATTTTGCTGTTGTCAAACCCATAAAGAGGAAAAGGACACTCCCATGGTTGGGAGAGATAGGAATGGATCAAACAATAAGGCCAGGTCTGGCAGAGTTAGGAGACAGAGGCAATGATTTTGGAGAAGCCACTCCTTCATGAACCTTTGAAAGATGCTCCCTCACCCCTAAACCAGTAGGCTCATTTCTCTATTTTGAGTTGTAAACAATATGTTCTGGGAATACAGAGGAAGGTGCTACTGCCTCTACCTGGGGAGTGTATCACAGAGAAAGAGAGTTAGATTTGGACTTGGCAGATGAGGGCTGAGTAAGGGTTTGAAAGAGAAGAGGGGACCTGTCATCAGATGTACAAAAGCAAAAGTGGCAGGAGGTATAGGGAGAATGGGCTTCCGGGAAAGGGTTAAAGTTGAGGACGTGGCACCCTGTTCTAGAGGTTGCAATGGGATATGCAGAAGCACAGAAGGGATGGTCTTCTTCTTTCCTTCTCCCATGTGTTTACAGTGGGCTCACCTTACTCACTACTGCTAACAAGCAGAGAGCACTGGGGTGGGGTCTCTAAGCTTTCAGCTACCACTTTGAAGCCAGCCCTGAAGTCCTGGCAGCTAAATCTTCCTGTATAGACTGCATAGTCCATCCTATCCTAAAAGGTAGTGAACTCATGAGGAGGGTCACACCTCCCATCTCGACTCCAGAGTCTTTAATGTGGAGGCCGTCAGCAAAATGGGAATTTTCTCTCTCTTCAAGAAGAGATATGTCCACTATTCTGCAGGTGGTCCTAGTCTGGGGCCAAGATGCAGGGGTGGGCTAGGTGGTTTTGCCTCCAACCTGGTATAGCAGTACTGGGATACGGACGGGGGCAGTGGAATCATTATTTAGTTCAACCCCTATCCCAATGGGGCTGTGCTTGGCAGTTGGTCTTCTGCAGTTCATTTTCCGCAGTCACCCCTCGGGGTAGGTGTGACTTATGCCCCCATCTCACAGATTAGGAAATAGGCTAGTTTGCTGGAGGCCCCAGGACTAGTTGGGGGTAGTGGGGAGGGTGTTAGGTAGGATTTTAACTTTAGAGACTCACAGCTTCTTAGAATCCAGGAGGAAGACTTTGGTTAACTTTCCTCCCCTCTTGGGGGTCTCCATTTCTTATTTGTAAATTAAAGAGGTTTACCAGTTTCTGATTCCCCATACATTAGTGTTCCAACAAACCACTTAAGTAATTTTTAAAAAATTTGGATTCTGGGAATCAACCGCAATGTATTTAAATTCAGTAAGTCTGGGTGAGGCCCAATAATCTGCATTTTTTATCAAGCACAGGCATCATCAGACAGAACTGCCTGCGAAAGACTAGTGCTTTGCAAAGTTTATGAGGCATCAGAATCCTTTGGAGAGGTGGTCAAAACTCACATTCCTGAGGTTTGTTCGCAGAGATCCTGATGGATCCTGATTGATCCTTAGTTGTAATGTGGCCCGGTAATTTGCATGTCTCAGGAGGTGTTGCTAATCTGCTTTTGGGATGCCGGTCTGTGGCTCCACTACCCTACTGCAGCGCCCGGGGTACTTCTTTACTTCCAGCTGGATGGAATGAAATCAGCACAGGCAGCCCCTTCCGGCACCGCCCTCTCCCGGCACCGCCCCCTTCCGGCACGAGAGCGGATCCCTTGAGGACAATGCTCAACCCTAGCCTGCCAGTGCTCGCCAAGGCCAAAGGCGCTTTTTCATGCTGGGCGTAGTTCCTCTTACTGCCTGAAGATGGCGCCCGAGGATGAGCCTGCCGGAGCGGGGCGGGGCAAAAAGGCGGGGGAAAAGCGGGCCGGTGAGAATTGACATCCTTCAAGGCCAATGGCAGCCCAATTTTCCGTTCTCTGGCGCGCAAGAGCTTCCACCCCTTTAGGAAGCTGCTGGCGTGGGGATTAATGGAGGGATGGGAGTGGTGATGCGGTGTCACGTGCTCCCTGAAGGTACACCTGTTAGTCCAAGGTTGCTCTAGGTCGTGTTGGCTCAATTTACCTTCCTCTCAGTTAACGAAGGCTGCTTCACCTGTCTCTGGGCAAACTTGTCTCTCCATCACTCTGGGTATTTGGAGTTTTAAAAAGCGTCACGTGGGTATAAAGCCTGCCTTGGATTTCTCATTTTATGAGCAGCTAAGTATTTCCGGCGCTGACAATGGGGAGCTGCCGGGCGCGAGTAGGGATGCAGAGGGAACAGGGTGAGAGAGACCATGTATGAAGTGTGCACTAAATGCCAGGCATGGTGCTTTGGCATTTTCCATAGGTTTGTCTCATGTAACCATCTTTTTATATAACTCATTTTTCTGTTTCACAGACTAGGAAACAAGTTAATTAAATCGCCCCAGGGCAATCCTTGCATAATTTTAATTAATGTCAGATGCCAAAGCCCCAGGTCTTTTACTGTGCGAAGGCTGCCTTCGCTGCATTTCAGTGCGCCCAGGGCCTGCGAAGCACCTCTCCGCACTCACTGCGCCATCCCTCTGTCGGGGCGTTCACCCATTCATTTCTTAGAGGCCCATCTGCGAGGCATGGGTCTAGTTGCTACTAAAAATACTGAAGAATAGGGACTGTGCGGTAAAGTAAAGGAGATTTTTAAAAAGATATACACAGAATCCTTATGCTCACAATGGTTTTGCTTCCCCACCCTAGCTCCCAACACGTTACTGATGCCTATTATGTTCCAGATAATATGGTGGGGTCTGAAGATACAGAGATTGGTAAAATCTACCCTTGTCTTTCAGAAGCTCATTGCCTTGCTTCCACACACCTATAATTTTTAACAAATTGAGCATCAACTATATATATGGTAGATAGGATATAAACATATATGCTATTGTAATTACTATATTAAATAATTAAACACTTAGAAAATTTTTTAGATAAAAATCAATCTAAATGGAGGTTCAAATATTTTCTCTGTTCACCCCAGTGGACCATCTTGGGCACTTCCTGGAGTGCTTCCTCAGACTGCGTCCCTCCACCCCTGACATGTGCTTGGCTCTCTCCATCCTTTCTTCAGATCTCTGCCAAATGTCAGTTTTTCAGAGAGGACTGCCCTGATGACTTTCTATAAAATATCACTCTCTCCCGCTCTGTCATCTTTTGTCCTTTATCCTGTTTTGTTATACATATGCTATATCTCTCTAAATAGGACATATGTTTACTTTTCTTTTTTTGTTTGGTTTAGTTTCTGTGTCTTTGCCCCAGATTGTAGTCTTCAAGAGGGGCAAGCAGGAGTCCTTAACACTGGTGACCCTGAGAGGATTGGGGATGCCCAGCCCAGTGCATCCTGAAGTCCCCTGCAGGAGTGGGAGTGGAGGGAAGACGGGGCACTGTCCATCATCCTTCTCTTGGTCCCTGCATTCTTCTAGTCTTCAGGGCCAGCATAACTCAGCCCCTCTCAGTGTCCCTATCCAGGTCTTGTAAAAGACATTCCAGGGGCAAAGACAGTGTTGTGCTTTTTGTTGTCTTAGCAGCTACGTATTCTCAGCATTTCTTCTGCTTCTCTCGGACTTTTAGTGAGGAATAACACATTTTCTGTCCCTATCCCCATAGGTAGGAAAAATAAAGCTCAGGCACACCAAAACCTTTGGTGAGACTCAGTTATAGTTCAGAGAAAGACTCCACTGTCTGGCTCTCTCAGCATCTTCTCACTTAAGGCATTACAAGGTTATAGAAAGTGGTCTGGGCTAAGAGCCAGAAAATCTAATCTCTACACCTAGGTTTTCCTCAGAAGGAAGAAGTGAACCAGATGGCTGAACACCCTGTCCCCACACTATCTGACCATACATGGAAGAGCCGAGGACACTTAGAGCTGACTCTGCATTGAACTTCTTACCCAAATGGTGTCCTGATTTGATGATAAATGAAGAATCTTGAGAGGCTGCCAGTTTCTGTATAATGTAAAGAGAATGTCCTGAGAAACCTATACCTGGGTGTAGAGATTTTTTTACTGTAGGATCTATCATTAATGGGCTCCGGGTACACCAAGGATGGAAACCAGTCACACAGCCCTAAAGAGCTATTGTGACTAGCAAGAAAAAGGGTTGGATGTGCAGATGCAGCAGCGTCCTGGAACTGAGATAATGCATACTCATGCCAGCGTCGTCTGCGACAGCCAAGCAGACACCTTGCTGTGGGTGGGCCTGAAATCTGCACCGTGGTCACTGCCGCACTTCTGATGGGAACGCATGCGCTCTGCCAGCTCTTTTCTAGGGCTACATCATTTTATGTACTTGAAGTTCGGTTAAACTCTATTTTATCCTGTGATGATGTTGTTTGTTAATCCCAACCTGAAACCCCTATTGCTGGTCATCGGCTTCTTAGTAGCTGCGTGACCTTGAACAGGTGACTTTCTTTCTTTGCACCTCAGTTTCCTCGTGTGTAAAATGGAGAAAATAACATTTGGTCAGCTTAAAACGTAAGGTTGTAGGGCATCAGTCCTCGTAAGTCAAAGAAAGATATTTGGGGATTTAGAAGACTTCAGAAATCATACTCTTGTGAGGGTCAGTGAAAGATATTTGTGGATTTGGAAGCCTTCATATATCGTATCAGTAGCATACTTACATGTGGAAAATGCTGGAGAAAGAGTTCTAATCAAACAACAAATAAATGGGAACAGAAACCTCAGATAGGAGCAGGTAGTAAAGACAGGAAACAGTGGGGAACAAAACAATCTTCAAATTCACAAATTCATAAATTTCATTTATATGGTTCAATCTAAATGAACAATGTTAGACCCTTGGTGAACATATAATTAAAGTTTTAAAGAAGGATTCTTAAATAGAAGTGATACACTGCAAGGGACATTCTATGATGCTTGCAGCTAAAACAACCAGCACGTGAGGAGAGAGTAGAATAAAGAAATCAATCTATTGAAAGATATCATCTTATTGAGGTACAGAAGGAAGCATAGGGAGAATAGCTTCTACTCTATTTCATATAATAGTAAAGAAATTTGTGTTCAATTATGAGCAGTAGGAAAAATGCTATTGATTGAATAAAAAGGTAATAAGGGAATATGAAGGATAAATAAATTAATAAGATTCTATATTGGAGGCAATATCCTCTGTTAAACAATTATCTTTTGGCTATACACTGGGTATACATTTCAAACGAAAAAACAGCATATAGAGAGGAAATAACTAATTTCCACCCCATTCTCTAGACATTTAGTATATTTCCAGGGACAAATTATGACTATACAAGCATGATAACCCTTTTCAATATATTTTCCTGGTAGCTAAGAAGTTCATTATTCCTTATAAGAAGAGTGGCTGATTTGACCTGAAATGAAAAGTTTGTCTTAGATATATTTCTCAGGAATAGTTGTCAGGTCAGAGAATATGCTCAAAAAGGGATCACAAAGGGCCTGCAGTGCGTGAGTTTGGGAGTACAGGGGGATAAAGATTTAGAACAAAGTTAGGTGAGATCAGGAGCCAAAGAGGTTAGCAGAAAGGTGTGTGTGTGTGTGTGTGTGTGTGTGTGTGTGTGTGTGTGTGTGTGTGTGTGTGTGTGTATCTTGGGGCAGGGACCGGTGGGTAGCTTTTGGGGACTGCCTGTAGGCTGCTTGTGAGGTGTCATGATCTCTAGACCCTGGAGTGAGTCCTTGGGAAGACACAATGTTCTGAAAGTTTGGTGCCCTTACAGATTATAAAATATTTTTATTATCACCCCTGGACATCATTGCTAAAATCTTAAGAATATCACCCCTGTGCACACAGGTTACTCTTCTCATGGTGGTGTGGCAAGGCTTGATTTCCAAGAGCTTCCTTTGGACCGTCCCTTATTTTTCCCTTTGAGGACAGGAGCTCCTTTAGGGTGAGGAAGGAAGGAAGAAATGGTACCTCCTAACCTACTCCCTCTACCCCATTCAAAAGACTCCAAAAAGCCACAGAAAATTTGCTTTCAGAGGTAGTGCATTGGGATCCATGGCATTTTAGTGCTTCCTGACCCCTGAGTCTATTCCTTTAGTGAGGGTAAAAGAAAAGAAGGGTTGCTGTATCAGGGGAAGATTCGTACGCAAAACCCAAGACTTAGGTACCATTTCAGGGGAGTTAGTGTCCATGGTAAAATAGAATTGGCCCAGGGTCATCTGCCTGCAAGGGCAACTGCATGAGGCAAAAACAAGAACACAGAACAAGATGGATGGAACCTTCCTGGGAGAAAGAGTAGAGAGAGAGAGAGAGAGATTTCTTGTCGGAGAAGGATTGGAGTGGAGAAACAAATATATGCTTGTCTTCCCCACACCTATAATTATGTGAAACATTGAAAAAGACAAAAACAAAACAAGAAAACCCAAGATAAATCTGTAATAGCAGATCAAAAGAATAAAAAAAGGTAGTCTTTGGGCCAGAAATAAGAACTGTTAAAAAAAACAAAAATATCTTTAAGTTTGGGGATGGCAGAAGAAGGAGTGGTGGAAAGTGGGCTGAGATGTCCTTTTTGGTGGCCCATGTAGTCAACCTCTGTCCCCATCCAACCTCATGTCCCTGTTTGCCCTGAGCAGCATGGTAGCAGTGGTTGCATTTAGCCACAGGCTAAGGTGATTATTGGCACTATGGCTAGAGATGTCATGCTTGTTCCCAGTAGATGGCTGATGACTCAAGGATGGACCAGCTTGTAGACTTAGAGACAAGTTAGCAGCACTGTCCTTGTGGAGTGTTTCCCTCCTCCAAGGTCCCTGCTGGCCAGCTATGGTAAACTGGCAAACAGATGAATAGAAGTAGTCAAGCATACAACAAGCAGATAACCAAAAATCACCCCAAATATCAAGTTTTTATGGTATTTTGTAAATCCAAATTATCTTTGTTTTTTATCTGCTTGATCTATTGCTTTCTGAAGGAAGTTTTCTGAATTCTCCCAATCTTTTTATATATCTGTCAACTTTTGCCATATATATTTTGTAGTTGTAGTGTTGCGTTATGAGGAAGATTCATGACTTGTCTTGTGGGAGGATTCTATGCTTAGCAGCTGTTCACCTTAAGTTTTATTTTGCCTGATACTGATGTCATTAATTTACGTTCAGTTTAACATTCATTTAGTGTATCTTTTCCTGCTCTTTTAACCCTTGTGTGCTGTTTATTTCAGATAAACTTTGTTGTTCACTGAATATTTGTGTGCCCCCCCCCCAAACTCATATATTGTAACTCTAACTTCCAATGAGATGGTATTTGGAGGTAGGGCCTTTGGGAAGTAATTAGGTTAGATGAGGTCATGAGGGGGGAGCCCCCTGATGGAATTAGTGTCCTTCTAAGAAAAGGAAGAGACACTGAACTCTCTCTCTGTCTTTCCCCACCATATGAAGACATAGCAAGATATCAGCTACCCATAGATGAGAGAAGAGGGCTCAGAATGAAGCCTACTTATTGGACTTCCCAGTCTCCAGTACAGGGAGAAATAAGTTTCTGTTGTTTAAGCCACTCAGTCTATGGCATTTTGTTATGGCAGTCAGAGCAGACTAATACATACACATGCTTCTTGGACCTTGTTTTTAACTCAATGTGAGAGACAGGTATTTTACTAGGAAAATTAATTCATTCATTTTTATTATGATTGTTGATAGTTTGGGACTTATTTGTGCCATCTTTTGAAAATCATCCTTTCTAGCTTTGCATAGTGGCAGTGTCGTACCCAATGAGGTTTATCTGAGGCGCGATTATTGCTAATTGAAAACTTTTCCCAATACTCCACCATGACGACTTGAAATATGGTTGGCATTGGCAATTTTTAATTCTCCCTATGGGGACTGAATAAAAAATAAAAATTAAAATTAAGAAAAGAAAAATGCTCCTTCCTCTTTCTCATGCTTTCTTGTTGTTTCTTTAATACAGGTACATGATAAGGTTTGGGAATCACTCTCTTAATGGGGCCATGTAAGGGCAGATAAGGGGAGCTGGCTTGCACTCATGCAATGGACAGAAGGAGGAGACTGCCAGCTGGGCTTCGCTGAGGCAACTTGAACCTCAAACCCTGGATGAGCAGAACATCCTCTTTTGGATACAGGACCTGCCTGAGGCACTGTTTTGAATTAGGCAAATTTTATTTGCTTCCTCTTTTTTCCTCACCATCTGTAGTTGATCCTGCATTTTGAGTGCTGGAATATAGCTGTTTTCACAGAACCCCAAGTTCCTGATTTTATTTTTTTTATCTCCGACTTTTCTACCCTTCAAAATCCAACATGATATGTTTCCTCTTTTTCTCAGACCATGCTTTCATTTAAGTCCAAATAGCAATCAGCCAGGTCTTGGGAGTTCAACAATCTGATTGGATTAATTCATGCTAAGGTATGACAGATCTACCATAGTCTTCTAAGATGAATTGGAATTAAAAAAAAAAAACCCACAGCTCATTAACCTATAAAATTCTTTAATTGCTGAAATAATTGCACACTTTTAAATCTTATGAAATATAAACATTACGTTTTGTGATTTTTTGTGTGTGTGCGAAGAGATAAGGATGAGTACCACTGGTAGATTTTACTCTCAATCCCAATTTTATTAAGATTTCTTTACATACTTTTTTTTAAAAAAATGTATCCATATCTAGACTATCAAAAAGAGTGAAATTTCCAAAGTTTTTCTTTTTCTTTTCTTTTTTGCAATAGCTACAATGTCCATGATGGTCCAAGTTCCAGTGGCAGCATAGAAGAGCAGGGCTAAAAGAGGTCATGATTTTTTTTTTTTTATTTATTTTTATTTTTTTTTATTTTGGCATATTATGGGGGTACAGATTTTAAGGTTTCAATAAATGCCCATTCCCCCCCTCCCCCCAAAAGTCTGAGTCTCCATCAGAGGTCATGATTTTGTATGTTTTGTTCTTGAAGTACATTATTTTTTGTTGATCAGGGACTCTGAAATGGTAATATAAGTTTTTGATTATAAAGTTCTCATAATGGTGCCTAGCACATGTTCTTTCCTTTATCTGGAATTTGCCACCGCTTTTTTGTCAGGCTCACTCCACCTCACTCTCCAGTCTTCATCTTAGTTGTTGCCTCTCCCAGGAACCCTCCTGACCCCTTAGACAGCAGTGGGGCAGACTCCAAGGGATGAACTCATAGCCAGACTTACAGGAAATGCCTTACCCAGTGCCATGCTTCACTAATGAGTAGGAAGAAAGTGTTTTGAGAAAGGAGGCACAGCAAATGCCACTTCCATAACAGGGGCCCCAGGTCCATCAGCCTTGGTTCTTTGGACTCACTTGTCTGCAAAACAATGATTAAAGTTAGCCTAAAAGAGACATTTGTTGGGGGCTTCACTTTTATACCTTGTTACTCACTAAACTACAAAACTGACTCCGTTCCTTAGTGTAGTTGTGCCTCATGAATCCATAAATAGCAGATGTATTTACAAGAAAGTATCTGTACAGACTAGGTATATTCTACTGACAGTTTTATTACAGTTCCTTATTTATATTTCACGTAGTAGATTCTGCCAATCAAATTTCATAAAGAGTTCTGGTTCCCAGAGGTGAGAACTGCCCCTGGTTTTCTAGTTACATGTTTATGGTAACTTCTTCCTTTCCAACAAGCATATTGAAAGACTTCTTCCTTTCCAACAAGCATATTGAAAGACTGTTCCCTCCCCTGCCCTCTGCCCAGATTGTAAGCTCCTGAGGAGTATGGCTGTTTCTTTTAACATCGTATCTCCGTGTGAGAAGAGTTTCTGGCCCATCATAAATACCCACTAAACACTGGTGAGTGAAGAATGCTACCTTGTGACTTCTGCTTCAATATTAAGTGAGGCTTGCCCAGGAGGGCTAAGTTTCATTGTTTGAACAAATGGAACTAATTTCTGTGGGTCGCATATTCAGGTGTGCCACCCACATGCAGCCACAAATAAACCAGCCCACATTGCAGTTCCGTGGGGTTTTTCATTCTCTTCCAGCACAGACAGATAAAATGGAATATTCTTCTGATGCAGATACTTCACATAATGCTCCAACACCTGTGTCGATTTGCCTTTGCCTTGGTATCTTTCCACAGCGTAGGCCATTCTCAGTTCACAAGAATGAGAATTCTTGTGATATTCACATGGATAATCACAGTCCATGATAATCCATGAGACGGGGACCCCTCCTGGGCTCAGTATACAGTAGTATGCTGGCAGTTTCTGTATGTAGCCAGCGCTGGGTGAAACGCAGGCTCTTTTCATTCCGCCCTGGCCTCCGGCGGGCATTTATCAGCCCAGCATGAGAGATATCCAGTCGGGAAATCTTAAAATTAGGATCATCACTCTGGAAAATGAAAACAAAAACAAAAAATTTTATCCCTACTCCTCGATAGCATCCCATTCTAGAGCTCCCAGCCACTCGTTGTTTAAAGAACCATCATTGCAAAGTTGTTCATTTTGAGCATTGACAATATTTACTCATTCCAATGAATGAATTCATTCTCTCCTCTCCCCAAAACTGATTTATGTGCATTACAAGAACGTATAAGGAAGAACAACACTAAAGAAAAGCTACGGGAGTTACGAGTACGTGTTTTTTTGTACCTCTCAAATTCATCATCTCTGTGGTCCATCTCACACCAGCTTCCAGCCTTGCTCTCATTGGAGACGTTGAGCTTCAGCATATCTTCATTTATATAGAGAACTGCCTTCGAGTGGTTTGCCCTCACTTGCTTTGAAAATGCAGCTGCTCTTATCACCTCACCCAAACTTTCTTGGCAACCTGGGAAGAAAGCAATATTGTAAGTGATTGAGTTCTCTACTTCTGGGGTCCCACCTGAATAATAACTCAATATAATTGCTTAGAAGTTCTCAAACTTGAGCTCACACCACAGTCAGCTGGAGCACATATTACAACACAGATTGCTGTACCCTTTCCTGACCCAGAGTTTCTCAGAATTTATACTTTTAATATGTTCTCAGGCAATGCTAATGCTGTTAGTTGACCCAATTTGAGAAGGACTACTGTCGTCCATTGCCTCTGACTTGTTACCTTGGATATGGATTATCTATCTCCAGTTTATGACTTCACTATTTTCCAGGACTTCCTGTAATTTTTGAGGAACTTTGGAGAATATACAATATGTGTTCACATGTAGATCCATGTTGTCAGTCATCTCCTATATAGGATAGTGAAAAGTCACATCAGTACCCTTGAACTTTTTCATCACCTTTCACTTATTGAGATTGTCAGAAAAAGAAAAATTTAAAAGAAAATTTTCACAGTGGCTCACAATGGCTGAAGTTGGGCACATGGCTTATAAAATCTAGACCTCTAACTAAAGCTGACCTCTTGCCCGGGTAACTGGAGTTTGTTAAGTAGTTCACTGAAAGGTACGTTGTAAGCCTGTTTACAGATGCAGAACAAAGACAGGATGCAGTCAGTCACCCTCCACCAGACCCTAAGATGCCTAAACGTCCTCCCTAACCAGTCAGCTGCATATTTAACTTATGTACAATGTCACTGAGTGCCAGAGTTACAAGAATGTAACTGTTGCTTATTGCCCACCCACTTCTCCCAGATTCTGTGCCACACGCACCCTCCTGTTAGTCAAGGTGTACATATTCTGCCTCATGTAACCTACTTCAGGACATATTTTTGCTCTATAACGAGTCTGTGTTCCTGGGCTCAAGTCCTCAAGCTTGGCTCAGAATAAATCTAACCATGATTTCTCTAAGTCCTGGTACCTGTTATTTCATTTTTCAGTTGACAAAATCTAGGCAGCTGGAATCCACAGTGTCCAAGAGCTGGCCAAGATACTTTAACGGATAACACACATGAGTGACACGTTGCCTTTTCTCAAGGCTTCAGAATATCAGCTTATTAGAATACCAATACTTTCTTCAAAGCCAGAAGCCTACAAAACAGAACAAAGTAATTGGAATTTTTTGGTAGCAGTCAGGGAAAATTAGGTGGTATTTTATACTCATGGGCTCGGAAGAAGGAGACTTGTGATACCATTCTGGCAAGCCAGACTTCACAGAAAGATGAGCATCTGTTTCTGAGGGGGGGATATCAACAAGAAGCGTGAGAGTTTTAGCAGTGAATGTATGATGTCAGAAATTATATTGTTAAAGAGTGAAATATGAAATAATGTAACCAATTTTAAAGAAATGTTCAAAAATTAGAAGGTGATTTTATAAATGCAGGTTCCCAAATATGGCCAAAACCAAAACTGCAAGGAATTTAAAGCAGTAGATATTTTAAGGGAGCTGATTTTAAAAGGAAATAACAAAAGTAGACAAAGTAAAATAAATAGACAAAGTAACTATTCAAGGAATGATGAAAAGAATATCAAAATGAAGCAGAAGAAAACAAATGGAACAATTAGTAAAAATGAAAACTGAAAATAATGAAATGGAGAATAAGACAGGGTGCAAAGGATATGTAAAGCCAAAAGTTCATTTTCATTATTTATTTATTTATTTTAAATTTTTTAAAAATATATTTATTATTTATTTTAATAGATTTAGGAAGTACAAGTTGAATTCTGTTACATATATGTGTTGTATACTGGTGGAGTCTGGGCTTTTAGTGTACCTATCACCTGATTGGTATACATTGTACCCATAGGTAATTTTTCATTCCTCATCCCCTCCCTGCCTCCCTTCTCGTGGGTCTCCAATGTCTATGATACCACTCTGTGTGCCCTGTGTAGGCATAGTTCAGCTCTCACTTATAAGTTAGAATATGCAGCATTTATTTTTCTGTTCCTGAGTTACTTCACTTAGGAAAAACTAGGTTTTCTTCTATGATTTTTATTGCTGCAGGTCTTACCTTTAATTCTTGAATGCATGTTGTGTTAATTCTGTATATGGTGAGAGAGAGGGATCCAGTTTCATTTTTCTGCATGTAACTATCCAATTTTCTCAACATCATTTATTGAATAGTGTGTCCTTTCCCCAGTGTATGTTTTTGCCAGCTTTTTCAAAGATCACTTGCTTGCAGGTATATTGTTTTATTTCTGGGTTTCTGTTCCGTTCATCTATGTGTCTACTTTTATGGCGGTGCTATACTGTTTTGGTTACTATAACCTTGTAGTATAATTTGAATTTGGGTAATGTGATGCCTCCAGTTTTGTTGTTTTTGCTTAGTATTACTTTGGCTATTTAGACTCCTTTTTGTTTGCATGTGAATTTTAGGATTGGTTTTTATAATTTTGTGAAAATTGACATTGGCATTTTGATGGGAATTGCATTGAATCTGTATATTGCTTTGGGCAGTATGTTCATTTTAACAATATTGATTGTTCCAATCCATGAGCAATGGGGTGTTTTTCCATTTGTTTGTGTTGTCTATGATTTATTTTATCAGTGATCTGTAGTTCTACTTGTAGGAATCTTTCACCTCCTTGGTTAAATTTATTCCTAGGTTTTTTTGTTTCTTTTTTGATAGTTGTAAATGAGATTGAGTTCTTGATTCAGTTCTCAGCTTGGTCATTTTGTTCTTGGTGTCTAGAAATGCCATTGAATTTTATATGTTGATTTTATAATGTGAGACTTTGCTGAATTCATTTATAAAATCTAGGAGTCTTTTGGAGGAGTCCTGAGGGTTTTCTAGGTATAAGATTATATCATCAGCAAACAGAGATAGTTTTACTTTCTTTTTTCCAATTCGGATGCCCTTTGTTTTCTCTCTTGCCTGATTACTCTGGCGTAGACTTCCAGTACTATGTTGAATAGGAATTGTGAAAATGGGTCACTTCTTGTTCCACTTCTTAAGAAGAATGCTTTCAACTTTTCCACATTCAGTATGATGTTGGCTGTCAGTTTGTCATACATTGCTTTTATTATTTTGGGGTATATTCCTCCTTTGCTGAGGTTTTTTTCTAAGATTTTTTTTATCATGAAGGGATGCTGGTTTTTATTGAATGATTTTTCTGCATCTATTGAGATGGTTATAGGGATTTTGTTTTTAATTCTGCTTATGTGGTGAATCATATTTATTTACTCGTGTATGTTGAACCATTCTTGCATCCCTGGGATGAAACCCACTGGATTGTGGTGAGTTATCCTTTCGATGTGCTGTTGGATTCCGTTTTTTAGCAGTTTGTTGAGGATTTTCATGTCAAATTTCTAAAAAAAAATTTATTTAATAGATTTAGGAAGTACAAGTTTAATTCTGTTACATATATGTGTTGTATAGTGGTGGAGTCTGGGATTTTAGTGTACCCATCACCTGAGTAGTATACATTGTACCCATAGGTAATTTTTCATTCCTCATCCCCTCCCTTCCTCCCTCCTTGTGAGTTTCCAATGTCTATGATACCACTCTGTGTGCCCTTGTGTAGGCATAGTTCAGCTCTCACTTATAAGTTAGATATAAGTGTTCAGACAATAACTCACTCTGTGAGTTCACACAATAACTCACTCACAGACAATAACACACTCTGTGTGCCCTTGTATAGGTATAGTTCAGCTGTCACTTATAAGTTAGATATAAGTGTTCAGACAATAACTGTCCATCACAGTTATTGATGTGTAGTTTTCTTTTTCTGTCACATCCTTTGCTGGCTTTGGTATTCTGTGACACTGGCTTCATAGAATGAGTTCAGGAGGATTCTCTCCTTCTTGATCTTTTGAAAAAGTTTCAGTAGGATTGGCACCAGTTCTTCTTTGTATGTCTGGTAGAATTCAGCTGTGAATCTATCTAGTCCTGAGCTTTTTTTTGTTGGGAGATTTTTTATTACTGATTTAGCTTTGATACTCAATATTGGTCTGTTCAGGAGTTCTATTTCTTCCTGTAACAATATGAGGAGGTTGTATGGTTTCAGGAATTCATCCATTTCCTCATTTTGTCTAGGTATTCTAGTTTGTGAGCATGTACTTGTTCATAATAGTCTCTGATGATCTTTAGTATTTCTGAAGTATCAGTTGTAATGTCTCCTTTTTCATTTCTGATAGTGTTTATATGGATCTTTTCTCTTTTCTTGGTTATTCTGGGCAGTGGGTTATCAATTTTGTTTATCTTTCAAAGAACCAACCATTCATTTCATTGATCCTTTGTATATATATATTTTTGCCCCTATTTCATTTACTTCTGCTTTGATCTTTGTTATTTCTTTTCTTCTGCTAACTTTGGTTTTGGTTTGTTCTTGTTTTTCTAGTTCCTTGAGGTGTGATGTTAGTTTATAACTTGTGATCTTTCTGATGTAGGCATTTAATGCTGTACACTTCCTTCTTAGCACTGCTTTTTCTGTATCCCACATGTTTTCATTTTCACTCATTTAAAAAAATTTTAAATTTCTTCCTTTGTTCCTTCATTGACTCTGATTGTTCAGGAGCATGTTGTTTAGTTTTCATGTACTTGTGTAGTTTCTGAAGTTCGTCTTGGTGTTGGTTTCTATATTTATTACACTGTGGTCTGAGAAAATACTTGACATAATTTTTGTTTTTAAACATTTGTTAAGACCTGTTTTGTGCCCTACAACGTGGAGAATGTTCTATGTGTTGATGAAAAGAATGTGTATTCTGTAGATGTTGGGTGGAATGTTCTGTGAATTCCCATTAAGTCCATTTACTTTAAAGTCTAATTTAAGTCCAATATTTCTTTGCTGATTTTCTGTTTTAATGATCTATCTAGTGCTGTGAGTGGGGTGTTCAAGTCTCTCATTATTATTCTGTGCTGTCTCTTTTTTAGGTCTAGTAACATTTGTTTAATAAACTGAGTGCTCCAATGTTATGTGCATCCATATTTAGGATTGTTATATCCTCTTGCTGAATGGATCCCTTTATCATTATATTATGACTTTATTTGTCTTTTTTTTTTTTTTTTTACTGTTTTTGATTTAAAGTCTGTTTTATATAAGTATAGTTACTCCTGCTTGTTTTTGGTTTCTGTTTGCACGAAATGTCTTTTTCTTTACTTTCCTTACTTTATCCCTTTACTTTCAGTCTGTGCCTTTATAGGTAAGGTGGGTTTCTTGTAAGCAAAATAAATCTGGATCATGTTTTAATGCATTCTGCCAATCTACATATTTTAAGTGGGACATTTAATCCATTTATGTTTAAGGTTAATGTTATAGGTGAGGCTTTGTTCTCATCATATTGTTAATTTCTAGTTGTTTTATATATTCTTTATTTCTTTTTCTATTTTTATTTTTGTGGTTTGCTGAACTTTTGGCATGTTGCCATTTAATTCATTTCTCTTCCTCCTTTGTGTGATTGTTTTAATAGACCTGCACCTTTTGTATTTTTGTGTTTTTTCATGATGATGAATATTGATTTTTCATTTCCGTGTTTAAGATACCTTTGGGCATTTCCTGTAGTGCCAATATAATGGTGATGAATTCCTTTAGCATTTGCTTATAGGGAATGACTTTATTTCTCCTTCATTTCTGAAACTTATTCTGGCAGTGTATACCATTCTTGGCTAACAGTTTTTTTCCTTCAGCATTTTAAAAATGGCATCCCATTCTCTTCTGGCCTGTAAGGATTCTGTTGAGAAATCCACTGTTAGTCTGATGGAGTTTCCTTTATAGATGACTAGACATTGTTCTCTTGCTAACTTTAAAATTCTTTTTTTGAGTTTGACTTTAGTCATTCTGATTATAAATATGCTGTGGGGAAGTCTTTTTGACAATGTATTTTCCTGAGGCTTGTTGAGCCTCCTGTATCTGAATGTCTAACTCTCTTGCTTTTCCTGGGAAGTTTTCATCAATCATTTCCTTTAATAGGTTTCCTAAATCTTTTAATCTATCTTTCCTCTCAGGAATGTTGATAATTTGTAAGTTTAGTTGCTTGAGGTAGTTCCTGATATCCCAAAGGGTTTGCTTATATTTTTTAATTCTTTTGTCCTTATTTTTGTGTGACTAGATTACTTCAAAAACACCTGTTTTTTAGTTTATAGAATTTCTTTCTTCTGCTTGGTTCTATTTTTGAAGCTTTCAAATATGTTTTGCATTTCCTTCAATGAATTCTTCAGCTCCAGAATTTTTATTATTTTTTTAAATGATATCTCCTTGATACATTTCTCATTCATACCCTGAGTTGATTTTCTGATTTCTTTGTATTGTTTTTTAGATTTATCTTGAATCTCATTGAGCTTCTTTAAAAATCAATATCTGGAATTTATCTATCATTATGAGGAATTCTTTCTGATTGGGATTCATTGCTGGAAAATTGTTTTGGTTCTTTGGTGGTGTCCTATTTCCTTGCTTTTTCATGTTTCCTGTGTTCTTCCATTGATATCTGGATATCTGGTGTGTTAGTCACTTGTTCTGATTTTTTTTTTTCTTTTGGGGATCAAGTAGAACTGAACTTGTTCTGATTTTTTAAAATTTGCTTTTGAAGAGGAAACTTTTTTTCCTAAAGATGTATATATGTTGTTGCTTGAGTAGGACAGTTTGGCTTTGATTTTGGGTATCTGTATTAGTGTGATCTTTGTATGATTTCTTAGGCAGCACACAAGGTTAATGGTATCTGTGATATCCTTGGTGGTTTAGAGAACAGTTATTATTTGAGGCTGCGGTGAAGTTTTGCTGCAGACTTGAACACCAGCTGAGCCAGTCATTGGTCTCCTGTGGTGGCAGCAGTAGGCTAAGTATGCCTGACATTGGGCCCAAAGAGGCTTACACTGGCAATGGTGTCAATGCATCCTGAGGAGCCAATTCTTGGGCTTTCACATGGCTTGCTCAGAACCTAGTAGTTGAAGAAGAAGGCTGGGTGTAGGGCCAGGTTCTCAGGCCCCTGAGCATAGGTGTGACGTGGGAGGTGGCAGTAGCAGTGGTGGAGCCACCCACTAGGACCCAAGTTGATTGGTATTACTGGTAGCTGCAATGGATTGGGCAGGCTAGTTCCCAGTCCCACAGCTGCCTGTAACAGAGTGTTGGGTGTTTTCCTAAGTATTCTTAGCAGAGCTTGATCTCCCATATTCCTTCCTGGGTGGCAGCTGTAGTGATATCATCTTGAGCTTGGCCTAAGGAAAGAGCATTTCCCAGTGTTAAACCCTCAAAATTGTGCCACCTATGGGCTTGCAATCAAAGAGGGCAGGGCCCCTTTCAGGCAAACAGCCTGGGCAAGAAACCATGAGGAGTGTGCTGTGCTCACATCTCAATCTCACAGGAGCCCATAAGAGGGTAATGGGAATTGTCCTAGGTGTGTGTAGAGGAGCTTGGGCTTCCCTGTTCCTCCTCAGCTTGGAGGGGTGCAGCTGTGTCAGCCAAAACTCAGCCCATGGGTGGGATGCTTCCCAGCTTTATACTCCCCAAATGGCTCCTTGGAGCTATGAGCACAGAGGGTGGGGGCCTTTTCAGGCAGGATCCTCTGGCAGGAAGCTGTAGGGAATCTGATTCACTTGAGACTTGGGACCCATAGCAGATGGCTGTAGGATGTTGGGCAAGGTCCCAGATTCATGCTCAATGGTCTCCTTTCCCTGCCCCTCCCCAGCCAGGTGGGGCTGCAGCCACATCTGCCCAAACTCAGCTTGAGGGTGAGTCACAGCCCAATGTCAAACTTTCAAAATGGCACCTAGGACCTGTGTCCAGAAAGGCTGGAGCCCCACCCAGGCAAGCAGCATGGGTAAGAAACTGCTGTCTGCTCACACATCAGTCTTAGCAGCCCACAGCAGGGTGGTGGGGACCTTCCCCAGGGTTTGTGGGAGCACCTGGGCTCCTCTATCCCTCCTCAGTACTGACAGTGGCTACAGCCATCCTGCAGTTCCCTGGTATCAAGTTTCTCAGAATGGTGCCCAGCTCAAGCTGCTCTAGGCTTGGATGCCTGTGGGATTCCACATGGATTCCATTTCTGGAGCAATACCTCTGTGCGGTATCCAAATAGCTCCCTGTGTTTGGCCCGAGACCTGCATGAGTCAGGGGGTTCTTTTGTAGCCAAGATCATAAAAGCTTATCTTGGAGAGTGGGGCTCTGGGGGTCTCTCTCTTATTGTTTCCCTGAGTCTAGGAGCTTTTCCCAGCTCTTAGCCAGGCCCTGCCTGGGCAAGTTACCATGACCCTGTCCTTACCCACTTTTGATGCTTCTGGTTGTTTTCCTGGTAAATCCTAGTGTTCTCTCCTAGACAATCTGATTGTTTGAAATGTTAGAATGGAATTACTATCCTGGCTCTTGTATCTGAAAGAGGCATATACTACCTGTGTCTAGGCTGCTATCTTGATCCTATCTAAAACCTAAAAATTCATTTTTCAATGGCAAAAAAAAAGAGGAGAAAAAGGTGAAACTTCTGGTAAGGCCTTTTAAGGAAAAACGAGAGAGAGAGAGAGAGGAGAAAAAAAGAAAACTAAAAGCATAGAGTAGTAGAAATGAGCAAGGAAATAAGGAAAGGAATAAATTATAAGAGAAGGTTATATGCTACTCCAGGGCAATAAGGCAATACATTTACTCATAAAAGAAATGGATACTGTCCCTCAAGAATAAACTATCACAGTTGGCCTTCAAAGAAATAAAAATCCTTCATAGACTAATAGAAAAGATTGGAAATGAAACTAAATTTCTTCCACTTAAAAAGTGGCCAAAATTAAGTTATTTTACATTTAAATTATACATAAGCCAAAAATCAACACGTAATTTAATATTAGACCATGGTAACAGATGGAAAGATCCCAATCCCAAATCTGATAAAGAAATAACAAAAAGAGATTTATTCACAATGTTCATTATGAATACAGATGCAAACACTCTGAATAAAGTATTCTGAATAGTGTATCAAAAGAATGTGAACAAGTAGTGTTTATTTTAGAAAGCCAAGAATGCCTTAGAAGTTCTTTCAGTATAGTAAATTAAATGAGGAATAGTTGCATGAGTATATAAATTGCCAAAAAGAGAAGAAAAATATGAAATAACATAAAATTTACCATAGGTGTAAGATAGCGGAAACAGTAGGAAAATGCTCTAAAACATATAAAGACAGGATCAAACATAGTTTCAAATGTAAGATGTTATAGCCATTTCGTTAAAATCAGGGATCAGATAAAGATAGAACTAGAACTACTATTGTTGTTAGTTGGTATTGTTTTCATAGTTTGTACAATATGCAATAAAGTAAAAAACTCTAAACAACCAATACAGATATTGGAAAAGAAGCAGCAAATTATCTTTCTTTGTAGATTTACAGTATTATGCATATAGAAAATCCAAGAGATTTTGATGAAAAAAGAAACAACCCACAAACAGGATTTTAAAGCATAGTGTAGCACATTAGGAACACAAAAATCAATAGCAAAATAATAATACTGAGAAATAGAAAAGGAAAAATAATTCAATAGTATTAACAAATAGCACAAAATACCTAAGGATAAGTTTTTTTTTTTTTTTTTTTTTCCAAAGTCTTGCTCTGTTACCCAGGCTGGAGTGCAATGGCATGATCATAGCTCACTGCAGCCTTCAACTTCTGAGCTCAAGTGATCTCCCTACTTTAGCCTCCTGAGTTTTATTAGATAGCAAAACTTACCATGAAGCTGCTGAAGTAGCATATGAAAAGTTTATAAACAAATACAGAAATAGATACAAAAATATATAAACATGTTATATGAAAAAAAGAGGCATTTAAGTTTCAGTAATGGACTGATTTATTTAATAAATAGTACCAGCCTAATTAGCTAGCCATGTGGAAGATAGAAAAGAATCTTAATTCATGCTATTCAAAAATTCATTCCAGATGAAATGAAGATTGAAACGTAAAAATTAACCTGTTATAAGACAAAATAGGAAAACATTTGCATAATCTTGGAGTAGGAAAAAATCTTAATTAAAAAAACCCCTCAGAAGTCATAGTGAAAAAGATAACATATTTAGTTACATAAAAATTAAAAATGCCTTCATGTCAAAGTCTCCATGAATAAAATAAAAATAATTAGGCTAGGCGCAGTGGCTCACGCCTAGCACTCTGGGAGGCCAAGGCAGGAGGATCGCTCAAGTTCTGGAGTTTGAAACCAGCCTGAGCCAGAGTGAGACCCCGTCTCTACTATAAATAGAAAGAAATTAATTGACCAACTAAAAATATATATACAAAAAATTAGCCCAGGAGTTTGAGGTTGCTGTAAGCTAGGCTGATGCTACGGCACTCACTCCAGCCTGGGCAACAAAGCGAGACTCTGTCTCAAAAAAAAAAAAAAATTATATATTGGGCAACAAATTTGTAGCACACACCTTGTGTTAGTATCCCTAATATTCAAAACACTCTTATAGTATTTTCAAGAATGACACAAAAATTCAATGTAAAAATAATCAAAGGATATAAACAGTTTAGAATTAAACTGCAGGTGGCTGATAAACATGAAAATAATTTCAATTTCCCTAGTCAGAGAAATGCAAACAATAAGATGCCATTTTCACACATGAGTTTGGCGTAACTTAAAAGAGAGACGATAGGCAGTGCTGGGGAGAATGTGGGGAAACAGTTCTTCCGTGTACTAATAATGGAAATAAAATTGTGACAGACTTTTGGGAAGGGAATCTATCTGTGTCTACCAGACTTAAAACAAAACACTCTGACTTGGCAATACCTCTTTTAGAAATCATTTATACTGAGAAAAGGTTCCAGGATGTAAAGACATGCCTACAAGGATGTTTACTGAAGCACTGTTTATAGTGGCAAAGAACTGTGGGCAATTTGAATCCAACAACAGCAGAACCACGAACTGAATTACAGTGTATTCATTCTACGCAGTATCACAGTTATTAAAAAGAATAAGTTAGTGCTGATTGATTGACCCAAAGGGATGTCTGTGGTACATTAAAGACAAATTAAAAAGTGATGAAAGAAGAGTGGTCAATATCCCTGCCTGTGTTAGTATGAGCAAGGACACTGATTACCCCAAGGGGTAGGAAAGGAGAAGAGGAAGGGAAGTGAGAGGTTGTTAACTTCTTAAAACAACACTGGATTTTCCCACTTGTTTAACTAGTATATATTACTTTGGGGAGTAAAAATTAACAAAGAAAAATTTAAAAAAATGTTTTTAGATAAATTCTCCTGTATCCTACCCTTAAAGGTTCTTATTCAAAATTGGATTGAATTTTAATACTGAAAGGAACAAGGTATGCTATGGAATTAGGATAGAGGAGTGTATTTCAAAGTGAATTGCATTATGCAATCTTTCCATTTTCTGTTATATATACGTACCATAGCACTTTTATGTTTTTTAATTAATTAATTTATTATTTTTATTTCATCATATTATGGGTATACAAATATTGTTAAGGTTACATATATTGCCCTTGCCACCCCTCCCCCTCAGCTGAGTCAGAGTTTCTAGCGTGTCCATCCTCCAGGTGGTGCACATCACACTCATTATGTAAGTATACACCCATCCCCTCCTCCCACTTCCCCCCTCTCACCTGCCCTGTTAAATTTTTTTTTGACATTTTGGTTACATTTTATATCTTTGCCTCTCCCTAGGAAGGGTTAGAGGTATGCCCTTCCCCTCCACAACGCTCACTACATCCCTCAGATGTGGTTCTACCCCTCCCCCCCCCAGTGAACACTACTACCATTTGAGCACCATAGTTTTAATCGGTCAGTACCAATTTTATGGCGAGTACATGTGGAGCCCATTTTCCTGATCTTGTGTCACCTCACTTTGGATAATGGGCTTAAGCTTAATCCAGGATAGTATAAGTGGTGCTGGCATGCTGGCATTTCTTAGAAAATATTCCATTGTGAACATATACCAAATTTTAATTATTCACTCATGAATTGACAGGCACTTGGGTTGTTTCCATGTCCTGGCAATAGTGAATTGTGTTGCCATAAACATTCAGGTGCAGATGCCTTTATAATAGAATGTCTTATGCTCTTTTGGGTAGATGCCCAACAATGCTAATGCTGGGTCGAATGGGATTTCTATTTCTTGCTGTTTGAGGTATCTCCAAATTCGTTTCCATAAAGGTTGGACTAATTTGCAGTCCCACCAGCAGTGTAAGAGTGTTCCTGTCTCTCCACATCCTCACCAGCATTTGTTGTTTTAGGATTTCTTGATATAGGCCATTCTCAATGGGGTTAGGTGGTATCTCATTGTGGTTTTGATTTGCATTTCTCTGATGATTAGAGATGTTGAGCATTTTTTTTTATATGTTTGCAGGCCATTATTCTGTCTTCTTTGGAGAAGTTTCCGTTCATTTTCATTGCCCATTTCTTGATGGGGTTGTTTGATTTTTTTCTTATTAATTCTTTTGAGTTCTAGGTAGATTCTTGTTAGTAGACCTTTATCAGAAGTGTAGAGAGCAAATATTTTCTCCCATTCTGTGGGTTGTCTATTTGCTCTAGTGATAGTTTCCTTGACTGTGCAGAAGCTTTTTAATTTGATCAGATCCCATTTGTTTATTTTTGCTGCTGCTGCGATTGCCTTGGGGGTCTTCCTCAAGAATTCTTTGCCTAGGCCAATGTCTGAAAGGGTTTTCCCAACATCTTCTTCTAGGATTCTTAAGGTTTCATGCCTTAGGTTTAAATCTATTATCTATCTTGAGTGGATTTTTGTGAGGGTTGAGAGGTAGGGATCCTGACTCAATCTTCTGCATGTAGCTATCCAGTTTTCCCAGCACCGTTTATTGAAGAGACATTCTTTTGAAATTGCAGATGATGTAAACAGATGGAAAAAGCTGCCTTGTTCGTAGATTGGTAGAATCAATATTGTTAAAATGTCAATATTACCTAAAGTGACCTACAGAATTAATGCAATCCCCATGAAAGTACCACCATCATTCTTTACAGATTTAGAAAAAATAATTATTCACTTTGTATGGAACCAGGAAAAACCTAGTATAGCCAAAGCAATCTTAAGTAAAAAGAACAAACTGGCAGGTATCAGTCTTCCTGACTTCAAGCTGTATATAAAGCAATAATAGTTCAATCAGCCTGGGACTGGCACAAGAACAGAAGCATTGATATTTGGAATAGAACTGAGATTCCAGAGATGAAACCATCTGCATAGAGTAACCTAATTTTTCATAAAGCACTTTTATATTTTTAATATTTTTATTCATTGACTCACTTTTTAAACAAAAATAGCCTTGGTCAAAGCAATGAAAATATGCTTATTTAGTTAAATCACATAGCCCAACTTCTTCAAAGTGTGATATACTAAATAGCTACAGGTAGTCAAATATCTTTTTATTTCAATAACTTTGTAGCTATTTTGTGTATTTTAGCAATGCAACTATAGCATCAAACTCATGATTTCATATTTTCATTGCTTTGAACCCAGTCCTTGAACTCAAATTGTCAGGAAGCCAGGAGATCAAATGAACATCCCTACAGAAAGTGCCCAGAAAAAATATATGGGGAGTGTAAGGCCCAGTCTGGTTCCCAACTTCTACATCACCCCTTTCCTCAAGCTAGGGCCACTCCACCACTTTCTGTACCCAATCCTGACCCTGTTTGCAAACTAGTTTTGACTTAGAGTAGTTTATTATTATTTGCAGACTCAGCTTCTGTACCCATAATAGAGATTATCAGCCCTCCAAGGACAGCTGTGAATGGAAAATTTAAAGCAGGTGTCGGCAAAGATTTTCTTTAGTTTCTTAGAGACAAACTAGCAACTATTTTAGGCCTATGGCCATTTTGGAATTTGTCTCAGTTTCATTATTAAAATTGATAAATAAGAAAAATTACTGACACATATCCATAAACTTCAGTTGAGATGACATTTGAAATTCTGGGAAATGTGCCAAGAATTTAACAATAATTTGGAGAAGGCCATCAGTGTAACTGATAGTTGTTCAAAGCTCAGGCAAGGTTCAAATTTTAATTCTTCCTACTACTTCCTTGTCAAGTTGCTTAACCAATCAGAACTTCGAAATGTTTTCTCACCAGTAAACTGGAAATTAGAATGCATGCTCATCAGAGTTATGGGATTATACAATGTAATGCATATAAAATGCATAGCAGGCTGGGTGCGGTGGCTCACTCCTGTAATCCTAGCATTTTGGGAGGCCGAGGTGGGCGGATTGCTCAAGGTCAGGAGTTCAAAATCAGCCTGAGCAAGAGCGAGACCCCGTCTCTACTATAAATAGAAAGAAATAATTGGCCAACTAATATACAGGTCTTTCACTTCCTTGGCTAAATTAATTTCTATTTTATTCTTTTTGATATAACTATAAATGGAATTGTCCTCTCCTTCCCTTCCAACTCTTTCTGTGTCAGGGTTGAATCTAAATCTTTTGATTTCATTTTTCAGGCTATCACTACTAGACCTCAACTCACCATTCTAGTTTCATATCTGACTGCATCTTCTATCCACCTTGTATTCCAAGAAGACTCTTTTTATTACATGCAGTGAGTTTTCTAAACCCAGGAAACAAAAAAGCTAATGTCTTCCCATCTTCCTCAACTGGTAAAATCAAATTCACTATTTCAGAATTCAGGTTCCAGGATGCGAATGTTTATAGATACTACATAACTATATTGAAGATCACTCTGATTATATCCTGAGTGAGAGGAATTTGTTGAAAAAAATGGTTGACCCCACACACTAAGATAATGGTTGATAACATTTTCAACAATAAAACACAAAGTAAACAGCTTGAATATGTCCTAAAGATATAAACTAGTTTGCAAAGTAAACCAACCACCTAAAGCACTAGTGTTTCTAATAAGAGATTAAAGGAGTAGACAGTTTTCTTAATAAGTTTGAAGTCTCCTGAAGAAAAAGAATAAATTTGTATAATTAATGACATTAAGTAAACATGAGTATGACGTAGTAGGTAGTCATTGAGAAGACTATATAGAAAAGCAATGATAATGAATAGATGGGTAAAAAGCAAAATATATAATAACTTGTACATGATACTTACCCAAAATATTGTGTATTGGGACAAGGATTTGAAGAGAATAAATAAAGTTATTTTGGGGTGGTAGAAATATGGGTCATTTATTTCTTATTTCAGATTTTTCTTTAGTACAATTGGCATGTTTTTATTTTTACACAAGTTAGAAAAATACATGGAGAGGCTGGAACTATAGTTAAAAAGAAGGATTTGAAAACAGAAAAAAATGCTATC
Organism: Microcebus murinus; assembly: GCF_040939455.1. Taxonomy (NCBI): domain Eukaryota; kingdom Metazoa; phylum Chordata; class Mammalia; order Primates; family Cheirogaleidae; genus Microcebus; species Microcebus murinus. Next base: position 16,100,931 of record NC_134107.1, read on the forward strand.
TTTCTTTTTATTATTATAACCTTCTTCAGCTGAATCTCCCTTCTCCTACAAAATTATCAAAATTCTAGACAACCTACCAGTCAACAACTCAGCAGAGAGGAACCACCCCCGAGAGCAGCTCCCTTGCTCACATGGTCACCTCAGCATAGTGGGCACAAACACAGACTCAGGAGTCTGCATGTCTGGGGACAGATCCCATCTCCGGCTACTAGCCACCACACGACCTCTCCAGTGTCAAGTTCCTCATAAAAAGTGAGAATTACGGTACCTATGTATCAGGGCCCTTTGGTTGCAAGTAACGGAAACTGGCTCTGGCTCACTCAAGCAAGAAAGGAAAATTAATTATGAAGATATAGCGCTGCTCTCAGAATCCAGGGAAAAGCTTGACCCACAAAACCTTGCTAAGGACAGGAATCAGGCATCCCTGCACATCGGGGCACAGAAATTAACGGATGGTTTCCTTAGAACATCGTTATAAGGAACATCAATTCCATTCTCTCCATCTCTGTGCCACAAAGCTCAAAATTTAGCTTCTAAAGATCTGATAAGACTAATGTGGGACTAGTGCCCACCACTACTTGAGCAGGGAACTTTAACTGACAAGTCCTTTAAAACTATAGACAATGGGGAAAGGACGAGGGAAATTAGGTGTAGTGAGAAAAATGGAGAATGAATGAGAAAGGCAGGCAAAAATAATCGATGTTTACTGCAACCTACCTTATGGGGTTGTTGCAAGGGTTAGATGACATATTGTAGGCAAACAACCAACACAATGACTTCCGTGTGGTAAATGCACAGCAAATGTCAGTGACCATTAATTATGATAATAAAGACAATTAAGGCTACAAAATAGCCTCTCATGGACTTTTGATAGTATATGAGTAATTATATGTTTTCTAGAAAGAAATGTGGCAGCATGTTTCAAGAATCTCAGAATTGTTCATACTCTAACCCAGTAGTTTAAATTGCAGAAATCTATCTTAAATTATAACCACAAAACATAAAAATTGTGTACAAAGATGCCCCTCACACTATTATTTTTTAATAATAGCAAAATTTTGGAGGCATCCTAAATTTTCAATAGAAGAGTGGTTAATAATGGATTATGGCATATCGCCATTATAAGATGGACTCTTTTTTTTTCAAAACAGAGTCTCACTTTATTGCCTGAGCTAGAGTGCCATGGCTCATAGCAACCTCAAACTCCTGGGCTCAAGCAATCCTCCTGCCTCAGCCTCCTGAGTGGCTGAGACTACAGGCATGTGACACCATGCCTGGCTAATTTTTTATGTATATTTTTAGTTGTCCAGCTAATTTCTTTTTATTTTTAGTAGAGATAGGTTCTTGCTCTTGCTCAGGCTAGTCTTGAACTCCTAAGCTCAAAGATCCAACCTCCTTGGCCTCCCAGAGTGCTAGGATTACAGGCATGAGGCACCGTGCCTGGCCTAAGATGGACTATTATGCAAGCTTTAAAGTTAGGTTTAAAAATGTTTTTTAATGTGAATGAATTTTGCTATCATATAATGTTAAAATAATAAGGCAGTGAACAGAATTGTAGAGTGAATATGATTAAAATTATATACAAATTATATCTCCCTATAGATATATAAAGATGTTAATAGTGCTTCATTCTGCTAGTAAAATTATGGGTAATTTTATTTTATTTTTTTACATTTTTTTAATGTATCAGTTTTGACAGTGATCTTGTATTGCTTTTATAATTAGAGAGAACAATTTGTTTTTATTTTTTAATTTTTTTATTGTTTTATTATTTTTTGCTCTGAATCTAAGCACAGAACGAACAATTTGTTTTAAAAACATGTTTGACTCTGTCTTCAGTGAGCAAGCCATTGATTAAATACCATCGGGATGTTTCATAAAATTTTCTATGGCAATGTTTGACCTTAAATAAAAAACTTCAGAAAAAAGTTTGGTGTTTTTGTTTTTTAACATATATAAATCATGGAGAGTTTTCCCCTCAATGGGCTCTTCTCAAACTCTTCAGTATTAATATCTTAATCCAGGGTTCTGAGCAGAATTAATGGGGTTTTGGGCTCTTGTCCTTTACCTTGGACTTGGGACTGTCCTAATTCTGGAACAAACTCCATTTCTCAGCCTTTCTTCTCTCCTGCTAATAAGACAGTGTAGGGACAGGACTCAGGCCTCACTTCTGACCAAGGAAGGCAACAGGGGTCAGTATGACCCAGCCAGCCTAATTAACTGTGGAAGAATAAAAGCCAAATGACCTCTTAGCCCATACCCATATAAGAATTCAGCCCATACCCATATAAGAAATATAAGGAGGGGGCCAACTTGTCTGTCTTTGAGTAATGTCTTCCAGGACCACTGCAGCAAGATGCTGACACCAGTGAGAAGGAACCTGGCTGCAACAAAACCAGACCTATCTGGATCTAACCACCTCAAGCCAGAAAAGAACCCCAAACTGACCTTACTAGACTTTTCCCTCATTATAATCTCATTTTAATGCTAAAAACCATGCCCAAGGGTAGAGATTGAAAATGCTCATGATACATGTGATGCATAATGAAGCATGACTGCCAAGCGTGCACCCCTCAATAGAACCCCGCCTCTATATGCGACCACTTCAAAACTGACACCTGCCTCCCTTTTTACAACCCCCTAAAAGTCCCCCAGCCGTTTGTTCAGAGAGCCGGTCTGACTGCCCTCTTACCAGTGCTGCCTTCCTTTTTGTTCAAACAGAAAGTCCCAGTAAAAGCCTTTCCTGTATTAATCTTTCTGGGCTTGTGTCAATTTCTATTGACTTGGGCACCAAGAACCTGAAGTCTGGTATTCAAATTTAGACAACCGAAAAAGAATACGCTCACACCAGCCTAGTACAAGTATCTCTTTTGCTCTTTTTCTTATATCTCTACTCTATATGGCTTCAAAAGCTTCATAGAGTTAGGATGTTAAAAAATAGACAAGTGATAAACATTTATTTCTGCATAGTGTCAGGAGTATATATATATCTTTGCCTTCAATCTCTTTGACATACACATACACAGTAATCATTTTCATATGTTAATAATGCTCACAGAAACCACTTTTAATAGCTTCATTGGATCCGGGCAGCAGACATCCATTCTTCTCTAACCCTTAATGTCCCTGTCCAAACACTACTATATGCCTTGAACACACCAGGATTAATCTTTATGCCTGTTCATGTTGGTCACCCCAAAGAATCCTGACTCCCAGAACATTCCCCATCTCCCTATTTCAATCCTGCTACGGCTCCACCCTCCTCCGGAATTTAGGAATCCCATGTTAACAACATCTCCCATGCCCTCACCTCTTCTGTGAACATTTCCTTCAGCTTTTTACTCCCAACTCTCCCCTGAGGACGTTGTTAATGCTTCAGCTTTTACAAATGGCAAGTGGTTGTTATTCAGTAGCCCTCAAACATTGGCCTAGTGGTGGGGTGTCCATCCTCATCCTCCTTGCTCCCCATCACCGTCCAATTTTGAATCTATACAATCAGATTACATCACCCATTACCCTGTCGCTATTGCCTCCATCTACTGGTCTCAAGGCTCTCACCCCTCATTTTTCAAAGATTGTAGCTCCTGGCTTATGGACACTTGCTCGAATATTTTCACTGTTTTCATTTTTGGTGATTTTAATAAGTGCATAAAGGATATTTTCAACTGCTGGCCTTGGTCCCTTGAATGCATCTTCTTCAAGCATCTTAGTCCTTCACCTTTCTCCAGCCGCCCACTTCTATGGTCATATCCAAAACCTTACCATTACCAACAATTAAAACCCCTCCTTAATTCCATAGTCCTGATTTTGTGCTTCCTATTCTCTGACAATCACCTCCTTTTCTGCTCATCCCCCTTTAAACCCTGACTCTAATATAAAGGCAGCCCCACAAGGACCTCCAATCCTATCATGTTGTCCCTCTCCCTCACCTCCTCTTTCCCCTTTTTCGTATACATAGATCTCATGAGTCGTCATTACAATCACTGCCTTTCATCTACCCTCAACCACCTTGCCCTTAATTCACACTGCTGTCGTACTCATGTGGAAAAACCGCAAACCTGGTTAAATTCGACTCTCTTCCTACCTTGGGCCTGAACTTGGCTGCATATGGCTGGAGAAAAAAAACACACTTTCACACTGACTGGTCTTACTTCAAATTTATGACCACACACCTCCAGTGGGCTCTCATGACTGCCAGTCAATCATATTAGACTTCCGCAATGCATTCAGTCTCCCACGACTTAGATGACTGCTTCACCACCTCCTCTCTCTTCAGACCCATACTTCTTCCCTATTTTCATTCTCCACAGATGGCCTTATTTCTCAATTCACTGAGAAAATTCAAATTGTCAAATCACAACTGCTCCCCCACTCTCTCCCATGGCCCTGTGCCTCATTGTCATTATCTGCTGATATTCTTTTTCCTTATAACTTGTCACCTTGCACCATGCTACACAATTTATTTGTTTCACTGTCTGCCTCCACACATGAGGCTAAGAGCCCCATGCCAGCAGGGATCTTTATTTTGATGTATCCTAAGTGCCTAGAAAAATTCTTCATATAAAGTAGACATTCAATCATTCAATAAATATCAGTAGATGAATATCACATCATTCTTCTGATATCAGAAGTCTTACATTTACAGCATAGATATTTTATAAAACTACTCATGCATTAAGCAACCCTATTACCACTATCTAGTAGGAGATAGCTACTACTCACATTTGAATGTGTATTCTGCCAACGTTATTTTCTATGATTGAGTCCTTATTTACAAAGGCATATCTGTTAATATAGAGGATAGAACATATTTAATCTAACAGTTTTCAGTTTGGTTTGCATAGATATTCAAGTATGTTATATAGACTTCCATTTTTGCCTAGAGATCCACAAATGTTAGGGTGGGCATCCAATGGGAGACAGAATGGTCCCCAGAGAGACACCTCTGCAAGTAGAGGCCAAGTAGAGGTGCATATCCAAGGAAGGGTATGTCCAGATGGAGTTCAGTTGTGTATGAGCAGCTGCCTAATCCTAGGGGAGGGGCAATGTGTTGGGCATGGGACAGGATCCAGAGTTGAGTCTTTGATGAGAAACAAAAATCACAGAGATAATGTTTTTATAAGACTGGTATACTCTTCATATTGCTTTGCAATCTGCTTTATTCATTTGACAGTATTTTCGGGAATATACTCCCTTGACATTAAGCATTTTTACTCAACATTACTATGAGTGGGTATAACACAACTTACTTAAGAACTTCCCTATGGTTGAACATTTAAGTATTTTTCTGACTTTTTACTTTTCTGAATACCTCCGTCATTAATCTCCTGGACTTTCAAATTATTTCCTTAGATTTCATTTCAAGAATCAAAACTGAGAATCATGAATGGCTAATATTATGTTTCAGAAATGCATAAGATCTGGGCTTTATGCAGCTTCTGCTAAGTGTTAGCTACCTTCACACGCAATATCTCATTTAGTCATCTCAGTAGCCCAAGTTATGCTCATTTTACAAATGAGGAAATAAAAGCTCAATATGGGATTTTTTTCAAAGTCATTAAGCTGGGCCAGTGGCAGACAGAGGATCTACACCTTCTTGTCTGACTCTAGTTCCAATGCTAGCTCCAATCTGCCTCAAGACTGCCTTGGTTTTTGGCAAACTCTGTGTCAGGACTTTGGCCAGGAGAATAGCTTCCCTGTGGGCTCCTTTCCCATCTCTAGGGCTAGTGAGCATGCCAGTTCCTTTGACCACCTGCCAGTTCCAGAGCAGACTCCTATGCCTTAGTCTTTAGGATCAGCTCTGGAGTCTCTCTAGAGCTTAGCCCAGGCTCATAGAGTACAGAGGGCTGGGGCTGGACTCAGACACATATACCTCCTTTTCAGGAACATCTACCTTCTTACAGAGAGTGGTCACTCTGCAAGACTCCAGCAGGGGCCTCTCCAAGTCAACTTTCCTGATGCACCTAGTCTATGGATCAAAATAGAAAGGTCTCTCCTTATGTCAGCACCTTAGGGCTCTCTGGTTCAGCTCACTTCTGATACCAGTCCCACCATAGTCAATATTAGTTACAGGGTATTTTTCTGAAACACTCATGGCAGCCTAGACTCTGGTAGGAATGTGGACTCGCTAAATAGCAGCATTGAATTCTGGTTTCATAGGTTTTGAGTTCATGCTAATCAGTGTTGGGCTCTTCAAGCTGCATTTCAATGTTCCCCAATTCCTCTCTGATCTGGGTCCCCACACAAGTGGCTAGTTCTGAATGTCCTTCTATCCCCTGGGGCTCTGCAGGCCCAGCATGGGATGATGGTGGAGTAGAGGACTAGGAGAGCATTTGGGCATGGCCCCACTTTCACAAAGGGTCCCAAACTTGAGCTTCTGATGTTATCTCCCATTGAGGTGATATGTACAGGAATTCTGACAGAACTGAAAGAAAGCATCCACCATAAATTACATACTGTCAAGAAACCACATTGAATTAATGCTTTATAATTCCTGTGCTGATCTTATGAGTAAAACAGTTGTATTGCATGGCACTTTTTTTGTTGTTACACATAAATTTATAAAATATACACATTTTAAAGCTATTATAGTGTGTGTCTATGTTTTGGTCTGTCTTTACTTTTTAATATGCCTCATACCAAAAAGAGTGGCCATGATCTGGGCATCTTTGAACCCCTGTGAAGTCCTGAAACTCTTGCTTATGTCAGGGTGTTGGGACTGCAGGACTGGGTGACTGTAGAAAGCAGTTGCAGGCCCACCCTCTGCATTCTCTCACAGCATGTCAAGGGTCTCCGGGATGCTTCTTTCATATTAATGTCTTTCCTTAACCCTTAGCAATGCGAAACTAGGATGTAGCAGCTGCCTCAGGGAGAGGGGTTCCCATCTGATGGCAGTCAGTATCTGTTCATAGAATCTGGAAGCCGCTTAGGGATTCTGAGACAACTTGCCTTTGTAAGGTCTTTTGGAGAAATTTGAAGAGACTTAAAGGTCACTCAATCCCCCTTGGTTAAAATCAACTCTTTAAAAGTGATCTTAAGGCAGTGACTAGATGCTGGCACAACCCACCTCTTCTGTATGGTAGTATATTCCATTCATCAGCATACTCACCAAGATATCCTCATACTCTCAAATCCAGGGGCAGTTTTTTTTGTTTGTTTGTTTGTTTTTTTTTTTTTTTTTTACATCGAGGGTGTTTATAGGGTCAAGGTCATCTCTGCTGGCTTCTGAGATAACTGGAGGACACATGGGCCAAGGGTTCCTCTGAAATACCTGCTTTGTCTCAGAATTCCTAAAGAGGTTCCTATTGATGGTCCACAGGAGCATCCTAACTCTTAATGCAGGAGCTTTGGTGATTGAGCAGATTCTGCACTTCTGGATGCTCAGGGAGGTGTTCTTCAGCCAGTCCAAAGACTTTGAACTGACAGTGGCTTTAGATGTGGTTGCACCTCTCTGTAGCAGAAGAAAGCTGTTCTAACTGACTGGTGGCTGGGGGCAAGGCATAGAAAGGCCAAGTAATATAAGCTATTTTGGGTCAAAAAGACTGATAGTACTAATATGAATGTGTCCCAGAAGAGGATGGAGGTGTCTGGAGTTTGAGACGAGCAACAACCTACCACTTAGAAAAACTGAAGACACAGAAGTGAAATTCTAAAGCCTTCACAGGGGAAGAAAAGGGGCATCTGGGGACTTTATGGAGAGGAAAAGTCATGTCAAATTGTTCTATGAAGGTGATGAAATTTCAGTGACTCCTGAGAAATAGGAAAATGAGATGTGGTCTTGGATAGATCAGGGATTTGGGAAGATGTGGACTCTACAGGATGTGTTTTCTTGGCTTTGGGAATCCAAAAAAATTTTAGAGCTATATGGCTCTCTGAGGTGTTCTGTACCTCTTAGAGTCTAAAGAAGAGAAAAGCAAAAACATTATTGACTGTACTACAAAACAACAGAGAACCCTATAGATTGCTCATAAATATTTTCTTCCCTAATTCTTTTGTCTCTTGCACCCCATTTTTCTACCCTAAACTCAGTTTTCATTATTTGTCTGGTCCCTGCTAATGGGCAACCCATACCTTCTCTAAGTCCACACCCTAAAACTGTGGGTAAGACAGATACCCAATGCCTTCTACCTTCATCCTTTGTGGCCAACGACCTGATTTCAGCCTCTGCACATGTTTCCTGTAAGAAACAAAAATCAGAAAAGAGGTTTATTAGAGATTGCTTAGTCTCAATGTCCCATTTGCATTTGAAGAAAATAAGTCCCAGAAAGTGAAAGTATGATTAAGTGTGCAAAGCTGATACCAGAACCCAGATATCCTGAATCCTAAGCCACTGTTCTTTGTTTTGCAAGATGCTGGCTTCCACTTTGTAATGCATTTTACATGTTGTGGTTTTAAGAAACACCTTCGACATCTCATCATAATTCTCTTCCTTTCTTCTTTGTTTTGCAATGTACTGGCTCTCACTGTGCAATGCATTTTGCATGCTGTGGTTTCAAGAACCTTCAACATCTCATCATAATTCCTCTTCCTCATTAGTTGAATCAATCTGCATAATTATTTGAGCTGGAAACTTTTTTCTCTTCCTCTAGCCTGGTCTTGGCTTGAATAACTTGGTTAACAAGTCCTCCTATTACAGCAAGGGGAATTTTGATTAATTAATCTTCAAATATGTGCTCAAGACATTATTTTATTTATTAGAGTGATCATCAGAAAATCTAAAACATTCAGTAGCCAACAGAAATCTAAAATACATCCATATTTCATGCATAAAGAGCCTAAATGCATTTTTGTTTAACTTTATTTTTTTAAAAGCACTTTATTGAGGCATGATTGACATACAAAAAGCTGTATATGTTTAAAGTATAAACTTTGATGAGTATGGAGATAAATACTTATGCAACCATTACCACAATCTAAGCCATATCCACCACGTTCAAAAGTTTCCTCCTGCCATCCCTTTATTATTATTGTTGTTGTTATTATTATTGTGTGTTTATATATTTGTGTGTAGTAAAAACATTTAACAAACGATTGACCATCTTTATTTCTGAATTGGCAGAAGCCTTGTCTCTGATGTCACTGAGGCGCTTTGTAAATCACTATGTAGCAGTCTGACTGGACACAGTGAGACTGGATATTAGCAAATGGTGGAATGGAACTTTCTAGTATTTATCTCTCCCACAGAAACATCAATTTAAACAACTATTCATGCACAAAAATTCCTTGGCAAGAGCTAAGGAAACCAGGTGAGAGATTACAGCATCTGGATATAGCATAGAAACAAGAAAAGATGGATTCAAGAGCATAGGAAGGACAATTTTACATTATCCGTGTCACTCTCCCCCCAACCTCTTGTAGCTCACTGAGCTTTTTATGATAATTTTTTTCTCAAAAAAAATAAAAATAAATAAAATAATTATTGTAAAAAGCTCAGTGAGCTACAAGAGAGCACACATAGACAACTAAACAAAATCAGAAAAATGATATCTGAACAATATTAGAAGTTCAGTAAAGAGATATAAATCATAAAGAAGAACCAAACAGAAATTCTGGAGGTAGAGAACACAATGATTGAACTAGAAATTTCCATAGAGGGTTTCAACATCAGACTTGCTCAAACAGAAGAAAAAATCAATGAGCTCAAAGACAGCCATTTGAAATTACCCAGTCAGAAGAACAAAAAGGAAAAGAAATTTAAAAAAGTGAAGAAATCCTGTAAGAATTATGGGACACCATTAAAAGAATCAATATATGCATTATGTGTTTTCGAGCAAGAGAAGAGAAACAGATAATAGAAGAAAGATTGTTTAAAGAAATAATAGAAGAATACTTTCCAAATCTGAGGAAAGATATAAATATCCAGGTATAGGAAGATTTAATTCAAAAAAGACTACACAAAGATATATTTTAATTAAACTGTCAAAAATCAAAGTAACAGAATCCTGAAAGCAAAAAGAGAAAAGAAGCAAATAACATGAGGGAGTTCAAATGAGGCTAATAACAGATTTCTCAGCAGAAACCTTACAGGACAGAGAGAATGGGATGATATATTGAATGTACTATCAAAAAAAAAAGTGACCAACCAAAAATACTGTTCCCAAGAAAAGCTGTCTTTCACAAATAAAGGAGAGATAAAGACTTTCCCAGACAAACAAAAGTTGAGGGAGTTTATCATCACCAGACCTGTCTTATAGGAAATGCTAAAGAAATCTCTTTGAGCTGAAACAAAATGACATTAATGAATAACATGAAAACATCTGAAAGCATAAAACTCACTGGTAAAAGTAAGTACACAGGCAAATTCTGAATGCTCTTATAATGAAATGGTGATGTTTAAATCACATATCTTTATTATGAAAATTAAAAGACAAAACTATCAAAAACAGTAATAGCTACAACAATCTGTGAAGGGAGTTAAGGGATACACAATATAGAAAGATGTAAACTGTGAGATATTAAAAACACAAAATGTGATAAAAAATCACAAAATGTGAGTGGGATAGAGTAAAAGTTTAGTTTCTCTAATGTGATAAAAGTTAAGTGGTTAACAGCTTAAAATAGCTTATAATAACTGTGCAATATTTTATGTATTCCTCACAGTAACTGCAAACCAAAAACTTACGGTATATACACAGAAACATGGACCAATGGAACAGAATAGAGAGTCTAGAAATAAACCCATGCATTTAAGCTCAACTGATATTAATGAAGGTGCCGAGAACACAGAATGGGGAAAGGCTAGTAGTCTCTTCAATAAATGGTGTTCAGAAAGCTGGATATCCATGCACAGAAGACTGAAATCAAATTCTTATCTCAAACCATATACAAAAATCAACACAAAATTGTTTAAACACTTAAATGTAAGACCTGAAACTTCGAAAATACTAGAAGAAAACATGAGAGAAAAGCTTCATGGTATTGGTTTGGGCAATGACTTTTTTTTTAAATATAGAACTCCAAGACACAGACAATGAAAGCAAAATTAGACACATGGTGTTACATCAAATTAAAAAATGTCTGTGCAGCAAAAGAAACAATCAATGGGTCAAAGAGGCAAACTATGGAATGGAAGAAAATATTTTCAAGCCATACATCTAAGGAGTTAATATCCAAAATAATAAGGAAATTAACTCAATGGCAAGAAATAAATAAGTTGACTAAAAAATTGGCAAATGGCCTGAATAGACATTTCTCAAAAGAAGATATACAAATGGGCAATGGGTAAATGAAAAAAATTCCCAACATCACTAATTACCAAGAAAATGCAAATTAAAACCGCAATATCATCTTATACCCATTAGAATTGCAGTTATCAAGAAGACGAAAGATAACTGGTGGAGAGGATGTAGGGCTCTTTGTGTACTGTTGGTAGAAATGTAAATTAGCACAGCCATTATGAAAAACAGTACAGAAGTTCCTCAAAAAATTAAAACTAGAATTACCATTTCATCCAGCAATCCCACTACTGAGTATATATTCAAAAGAGATGAAATCAGTACAGGTATACCTCGTTTTATTGTACTTCACTTTATTGTGCTTTGCAGATATTGTTTTGTTTTTTTAACAAATTGAAGGTTTATGTCAGTCCTGCATCAAGCAAGTCTATCAGCACCATATTTCCAACAACGTGCTTGATGCAGGATTGAATGCTTAACCTGTTACATGACTATATTTGGAGACAGGGCCTTAGGAAGGAAATTAAGGCTAAATGAGGCTTTCATGGCAACGAGGAAACTGGCAGATAATGTGGTCTCAAATAACAGATGGCAATCAGAAGCGGAAGAGTGATATTTGTCTCCAATCTCACTTGGAGGCCTTTGGCAAGGGTTCTAGAGCCTTCATCTCTAGAGCCAGACAACCTAGATCTGAGCCCTGGCTCAGCTATTTTCATTTTGTGTAATTTCGAGCAAGCTACTTAACTGCCCTATATCTGAATTTTCTTCTCTATAAAATGTGGTTAAGAGTAATGCTTACCTCATAGGGCTATTGGGAGGATCAAATGAAACAATTAGAATGTGCCTGGCATATAGTAAATTTCTCAATACATGTTAGCCATTATTATTCAAAACCTATAGTCAGCCAACTAAGGAACACCTTTGAATTTCTTTTAGTCACATTCTCGCTGTCCTTTAACTTTTTTTCTTTCTTTTTTTTTTTTTTTTGTGGACAATTTTATAACATTTTTTGTTTGTTTTTTACTGTCTTTTAATTGAATGTCCATAAGCAGATTTATTTAAAAGCCTTCTTTGGTAAACCACAAATTCTCATGAAACATGAAAGAGAGAGTGGAGATAGGGATGGGCATCTAATAACCCCTGTTGGAGAATTTATTATTGAGAAACATATGATCTCATGGAGAGAGGGTCAGGGAGACTGAGCTTAGAAGAAGTGAGCTGATGAAAGCTCTTTCCAAACAGGGGTACGCACGTCTATGTCATATCTCAAACTGTACAAAAACAAATTACATGATCAAGACGAGTGTACTCCCGTAAAATTCCGAAATAAAAAAAAAGTAAGTACATTCATAAATATAGAGAGCCATTTGGCTTTACAGCCACCAAAATATAATGAAGACTTCAAGTAAAATAAGTTACCATTACATATTATTTCCTTTCCTCAAACTCAATGTCTTCAAAATGTTAACATAAATCAGACTGTTTCACATCGATTTTATAAAATACAGATTCCCAGGCATTCTGGGAGACTCTGAAACACTTGATCTGGGGAGGTTTTTGTGTTTTTAACAAACCCAATTGATTTTACAGTGGATGGTGTGAGGAGGACACATCAAGAAACCAGTTTTACCGCTTCTTTCCAAAGTGAATTCTAGTCCTTCCTAAAATTTCGTCCAGTAATTGCTTTTTCTTCCCCCGCCATCCTCCACCTTAGAGAACCAGAGGACAGGGTATGTGAAGCTCACTTCTCATGCTTACAGTGTCTTCTCTGAGGCACTCTTGGCTTTTGCCAGGTCACAAATGGTTAAAGCTAGTAAGCCAGGCATTTCATGGAGGAAGCCAAATTTTCCAACTGTTTTGTTTGCTCTAATGACATTATGTAATAATGCTGCAGCTGGGCCATTTCTGTCAACTACGTAAAGTTGCCTTATTATTATTCCTTTAGAATAGCCAATCAGCTACCAGTGGTAAGGTATAAATCAAAAGATTCCTGCATAAAATTTTTTATAATTGTAGAAGATAACTCAATACAGCACGTATTTCCAATCTTCCTCTGGTCCACAAAGCCTCTGTCTTCAACATCAATGGAGAACGTCTAGTCTGCTCTACAGAAACCCACCACAACTTCTTGGAGCTTTACGCTAAGCAGTGACAACTTCAGTCAGTTATATTTTAGGTGGGTGAGACTATAGAGTGGTGGCTACGGAAGCTTCTCCATTGCCGCCCAGAACAACTGCAGAAGGTGGTGTGTATACAGGTCTACAAAGAAACTTCAGGTAAGCAGAGTCGCTTTGGGCAGCCAAAGTCTTTCTTTTCTTCAGCCTTTCAGTTAATTAGGATCCTTATTCTAAATAATTCGTATTTGTTAATTTGTTTTTTTACCCCTGCACATGCTTGGAAGGAGCACTCACCAGTCCCAATGTTTTGTTTTTTGTTTTTGAGACAGAGTTTCACTTTCTTGCCCAGGCTAGAGTGAGTGCAGTGGCATCAGCCTGGCTCACAGCAACCTCAATTTCCTGGGCTCAGCCATCCTCCTGCCTCAGCCTCCTGAGTAGCTGGGACTACAGGCATGTGCCACCATGCCCGGCTAATTTTTTGTATAAATATTTTTAGTTGGTTAATTAATTTATTTCTATTTTTGGTAGAGACAGGGTCTCACTCAGGCTGGTTTCAAACTCCTGACCTCAAGCAATCCGCCCGCCTCAGCCTCCCAGAGTGCTAGGATTACAGGCGTGAGCCACCGTGCCCGGCCCCAATGTTGAGAAGTAACTCCTCAACAACTTTTATGTCTCTGGAACTGGAAAATACTTTAGAAATCATCATACCCAGTGGGTATCATTTTGAACTTCTCCAAATGCTTTCCTTAAACTACAAATTATCAATATACATGTACCTTTCCCTGATATCCTTCAGTTCCCCATAGTAACACTGTGAGTAAAGAAAAGAATCAGATTCTCTTGGCCTTCAATCCATGCTTCTAAAGTCTTACTTGTTCATTTGCATAGGAATGCCTTCCTTCTTTGAGTCTGTGTCATGTGGCTAAAGTAAAACTTTATCCTTTCCTGTTGCTCTCTGCCAAGTTTCTGTCCATTCACTGATGTATTTGGCACCTGGCTCCCAAACGTTTCTCTCCATCAAACTTCTGCTACATCCTGGTGATGTTTATGACACCTGAAACTCTTATTGGCTTCTTGGCTTATTGGCTTCTTCTCTATTGACTTGGAATTGAAGCCAATAGCAATACATCCCAAATTGATCTCCCTCTGAAAACCTCAAATTGCCTGAATACATTCCCCCTGTCTGTCACCATTGCTATTCTTTGAATTCATAAAGTACTTTCATCCTTTGCTTTTTCACTTCTTCCTATTTATTAATCCCCAACCTACTTTACTTCTTTCCCTCTCTCTCCTAGATCCCACAATTTGTCAGTTTAATTTTCCCATTCCTATATTGTCAAATGCCTTGCCCCTTATCCTTCTGGCCCTTCCTGCCTGGAAAAATCCAACCTTTCTTTGTTTCAATTTGTTTTCTTTGCTTCTACTCTCAGGGTGCTGAGCTTATGCATGTGGATGTGTAAAACATCCAAATGATGGTTTCTATCTTTACATGATCCTAAGCAATGCCTGCCAATCCCTCTATCCCTTATCCACTCTTTCTCCCACTAACATCAAAAGCCATTCAAACCCTAGCCATTTCCTATAAAACCATACTGTTTCTCTATGCTTTCCTGGCACCCTCCTTCACCCCATTCAGTTCCAAAAGGTGACTTTTGGAAAAGGAAGAAATTCTATTTCTTCCAGGAAATAGACATTCAAAGATCATTTGTCAACTTCCTGCTCTTTTTTTCTTTTTTTTTTTTTTTACTGTATTTACATATATAGTAAGTCCTCACTTAACATCTTGATAGATTCTTGGAAACTATGACTTTAAATGAAAGACAGATAATGAAACCAGTTTTACCATAGGCTGATTGATATAAACAAGAGTTAAGTTCCGATGGCGTATTTCTGGTCATAAGACATCACAAAAGTTCTAAATGAAGACTTCAAATAATTCTAATATTCAACATTGAAATAAATGTGAGCTATACATACGTTTAAGGAAAATTAGTAAAAACAAGTAAGATACTTATTTACCCAATTTTTGGTGAATCAGTGAGTGATGGTGATCAGAGTGGTGGTGGGTTAAATAAAAAAATAAATGTTTGTAAAGTAAAAATTGTAAGGAGCTCAAAAACAATTACAATTATGGCAGGCTTGCTGAGTGCTTTTGCACAGTGTTCATTGTCATGCATTTGTATGATTATCATAGATTTTTATTTTAAAATAATTTGTGTTCATTCATTTTCCAACCTAGTTATTCCAGTTCAGGGTCGAGAGTGGCCAGCTTGTCCTGGCAGCTCAGGGTGTAGGGCAGGAACCCACCCTGAAAGGGTGTGTTGCAGGGCATACTCACACACACACCCACACTAAATTGGGGACAATTTAGACACCCCATTCACCTAATGTGCACATCATTGGGATGTGGGAGAAAACCAAATACCTGAAGAAAACCCACATAAACATGAGAAAATGAGCAAACCTCACAAAGACAGCAGCCCCAGTAGGAATTGATATTTTTCTCATCAACATTGTAATGAAATGATCTTGAATGAAATAATATTTGAGGACTTGCTGTATACTTCCACACATAATCTTCCATTCACACCCATCCCAAAATCTTTCTCTGACATCTCACTGGAAGAGGTATTCTTCCTGTCCAAAATTACGTTTAATACCTATACTTAGAATTATGGTTGGTGATAAAATGAATCGATCAATAGGACATAAAGGATTTGAAACAGTGGCTGGCATTTTGTAAGAGGTCAATGAATTTTTCTTTCACATTTCCATGTCCTATTATAACATATCCATTGGCTTATCGATTACCCCCATCTTATATCCTATCTCTAGTTAGCATGAATATGCTTAATTTTTTCATCTAATAACAGAAATACCTTCCTTTTATCTTCCTTGCACCTTTCTTTCTTCCTTGATACTCTCATGTTCTCCTGGTCAAGCTCTTTGAAAGAGTTATCTTCACCTCCTCACATTTCATTTAGTCCTCGACCCACTTAAACCGGTTACTTCCCCCATCATTCCATGACACATCTCTTAGCAAGTCAGTAATCAACTCGTAACTCCAAAATGCAGTGGCATTTTTAGTACTGATCTCTTTTCGCTTCTCAGCAGCCTTTGACTCATCTGGTCACTCTCTCCTTGAAAGTTTCTCCCACCTTGACGTCCAAGATACATCTCTTGATTTCAGACTCTTCCTTGGTCACCTTTCCCCTCTACTGGCCCCTCTTCCTCACTGATCTTGTTAAACATCTGTTTTCTTCAACGTATTTTAATGGATGATTATAACAGAGTGACAGTTGGATCAAGTTGAGCCAGAAAGGTTCTTCTGCCTCAGAGCAGGGACGAGTTGGAAATAGGTGTCCCCCATTGGTGGGAGTTGAGTCAGGGTCTTGACATGGAGGAGAGCTGACTGCAGTGTGGTAGAGGGTGGGAAAGCCTGTGCTATGGACAATGGAAAGAGGGGACAAGGCTGTACATAGCCTTTTTGCTGCCTCCCTTTTCTGCGTTGCATACATGTTCCATATCTCAGTTTACACGCTCAAAAATAACCTGCTACTGGGCATTTTCTTTTCGATTTGAAAGCTTCTGTTCATAGTCACATTTTGCTTAGAAACTTGACTATGCCTGGAACAAGGAGAGCTGATGCTTAGTTTTCAAGGAAGTGTATTCCAAGGACCCCATTTCTCCTCCTCACTGATTCCATTCATTTCTTCACTGAACAAAAGTTCATTAGTGTTTACACTATTGCCATGTGCTGTGCTTGATACTTGAGCACAAGGAAGAATAAGACATGGCCCCACTTCCTGAGATGATCACTCTCCCCTGGGGAAACACTCTGTGAAAGGCCTGCAGAATGGGCAGAATTCTGTGCCATTTGGTTAGTGTCCCTGTCACCCTAGACAGGGAAACAAACATGCTGGCTTTTTCTAGAGCTGTGGATTGCCTCAAAATGTCTACTTTGTGTTAGTAGATTTCTTCAAGCAAGTTGTATACAGTACCATCTTTGAAGTTGCAGTTTTCTTCAATTATGTTCTTGTCCTATGGAATGTTCACTTTAAAGGGCTTTGAAATTTCCCGCAGAACCTTATATATACACCATCCACCACCACATGAAACACTTTACATAGTTTGTGACTTAATGAAATTATCATGACAACCTAAAAGCACATATTATTATACCCATTTTATAGATAAAGTGAGACAGAGGCTCAAGTGATTTGACTTACTTAAAGTGACCCAGAGAGCAAGAAGAGGACCCAGTGTTGTAATCTTGGTTTGTTTGATTCCAAAGACAATGTTCTTAACCACTGTTTTTCCTTTTGCATTGATTCTGGATATACGTGTTAATATGTGTGTATACACACACACACACACACACACACACACACACACACACAAACATTTCATAGGTGCTGAATTTTCCAGGATTGTTATAATTGAAAAAACTATTGATGTCTCCCTTGTAAGTCATCACAATAGCTTAGAAATTCTTGTATGTGTTGGTTCTTAGAAAATGTGGCTACTCTTGTACAATGCCTTTACGTATCATATGAGAGGTCAGGTATATATAATATAAAAAATATATAATTATATATATAAAGAAAGTCAGATATCCATGTGTATAAAGCTGGAAGAAAGTTCAAAAGTTCCTGTATATATCTTATTTACATACCACTTTTATTTCAGAAAAAATTTCAGGTGGTATACACACATGTACGTGTATACGGATGCCCATTTACCTATCCATCTTTACATTATTATTTTGCTATTATATCATATATTTTCTTAACTTCATTACATGGACATTTTTCTGTGTCATTAACCACTCTTCAAAGACATAATTTGCCTGATAATCCATTATTTGGGTTAATTTAATCATTTCTCCATAAGAGGTTTTATATTATATGTAAATATGCAGTATCATAATATTACAATAAACTTCCTTATGTTTACATCTTCATACACATCTATTATTATTCCCTTGTGATGAGTTTCTAGATGTGAAAGTAAATAAAATAAAGGATTTGCACTAT
The DNA here is from genome assembly GCF_040939455.1 of Microcebus murinus. Taxonomy (NCBI): domain Eukaryota; kingdom Metazoa; phylum Chordata; class Mammalia; order Primates; family Cheirogaleidae; genus Microcebus; species Microcebus murinus. Next base: position 16,119,258 of record NC_134107.1, read on the forward strand.
TTTTCAGGTTGCTAAGATACACTCCCAGTTCCTAGATTTTGCCAATTTATACTTGGATGGTATCACCACTAATCAACAATTATTTTGTTTCTCAGGAAAAAAGGACTACTCACAATATAGGCCATGGATTTTTTCCACATGATTACATTCATTCATAATAGCTGAAAATACTACTCATACTATGGCAATATTAGTGCAAGTGTTTCAATGCCTGGGGCTTTGAGGATCTAAAGCCCGCTACCACTAACAATGTGTGGTATCCTGGGTGACTTCTCCTTCCTCCTCTTTCTGGACACCTGTCTTATCTCTCCAGGTGTTTTTGTTTGTGTGTTTGTTTCTTCAGATCATCTTCCTGAGGGAAGGAGGCTAAAGTGCTACATAAGATGTTTGTGCTTCATGAATCCGAGAAGCTGCAGATTCTATATGAATCCTTGGAAAAGAACATCCCTGAATCCTTGAAGGTAAGGGAGTAGGGGACATCTGAGGAGAGAGGTCTGAGGTGTGAGGATGATAGATCTGGGGTCAAAACCTTCCTGGACAGATGGAAATATAAGTCTAAAGTCAGAACCCGTTTGCAGGAATGATCTTAATATCTAAATCCAGTCAATCACATACTTGGTTTCTTTTTTGTGACCTCACATCTTTTGAATCCATCCTACAGCTCTCTCTACTGGATTTCCTTATCCCTTCTAGTAACTGCAATATCTCTTTATTGCCATTTTACCAGCCCCCCTGCAACTTGGTGATGGATTCATCTGTCTGGCACGATCATATCATACCCTTATTTTAAAATTTGCAGTCCATCCCCAAGGCACAAAGTGCACATTCTTTAATTGGGTTACAGGGTTTATAACAAAATACCCAGACTTTCCTCTTCCATCTCCCAATGTTCTCCTGCCACATACCACATCCTATCACCACCGAACCCCTTACAGTTCAGCAGTTCTGATGTACTGTGGCACATCTTCAAGCATTTCACACATGCTTTTTCTCTTACCTGCAATAACATGCCCTCATTCTCTCCTTATTTTGCCAGGAAAAGACTTTACTTATCCATCAAGACCCAGTTCAAATATTGTTTAATACTCCTCTATAAATTCCCCCACCACTTTCTAGACTGGTAGCGCATTTACTCCTTGGGATCCCACACCACCATGTGCGTACATCATTCAGAACATGTGTCCTATTATTATTGAATGATGTGTCTCTCTATCATTCTAAATTTAACTTGAAGGCAGTGGTCATATCATATTCATCTTTACATTTCCCATACTTAACACAGATCTGATATATCACAGATGCCAAATAAGTGGTAAGTTATGAAACAAAAAAAAAAGTGAGAAAAAAATGACATGCATTTAAAAAATGAATGTCAGGGGAGTTAGTTCCTAATGATTCAGCTATTCATTTGGATTTTTGTGGAATCGTATTGGGCCCTCTGGTAGCATACCTGTCAATGAGTATAATTCAATGATCCAGCTTGGAAGCACTGGCTCCATCCTGTCAAGTCCTCCTAAAACTCTTGCTTTATTTTCTACTCTACATCTAAGACCCTATCTCAGAGACTTCATCTTCTTCCATTTTGTTCTGTTGCTTTTCAGGTATATGGCACTATTTTCAACATTAGAAATAAAAACCCATTCAACATGGAGGTGCTGGTGGATGCCTGGCCAGATTATCAGATGGTCATTACTCGGCCTCGGAGAGAGGTAGGAGCAATAGCTACTGAACACCAGGGCAGTCACTCTCAGGTTGTTCTCTGTGTGGCAATGAGGGGTTTGAAGATGGGGGATGGGGAGAAGAACTTTGGCACCCTTGATGCATACAGGTTCTGGAAGGGCTACTAGGGGGATTGTTTGGGAGAGGGGGTAGGACAGTGAGATAAAGCTTGAAGTTAGATCTGATGGTCAATAATTCAGGAGTTGCAAGTAACTTTAGGATCCCATCTAGTCAGTCTTTTCCATCAATACTCTGATCATAGGCATACATCTCAACATAGGCTTCTATGGCTAGAAATGGTTAAGAAGTGTTTTTACCTGCCAGGACTACTGAGGGTAAATGTCAGCAGCAGAGGGTAGGCAGGCATGTGGAGGCAGACTGGGCCCTCTATTCCAGGTAGTACTCTGGCTCTGGCATAACGGTTCTTTCCCAAAGTCCACTCGATCTATTCCCATGCATGCCCAGAGCCAATCACTGAGCCAGCCTCAGAGTACTGGGTCAGAATTAGCTCAGGTTTCTCCTCACCAAAGACTCAGAGCCTTGCCAATCCTGTTCCCTCCACTTCTCTCCATACCTTAGGCACCTTTTTTCACTTCCTTAACATACACTGTTTCTGGTATACTTCTAATTCGAGACAGTGGAGCTACTAACTCACCCTCCCAGGGGCACCCGACTTCTCGCACTGTCAGAAAGGAACCACTTTTTAGAGTATTAGTAGTGAATTATTCTGCAAGGGATTCCAAGGCCACTTTCTACAGCTCTCTCAGAAAAATAGAGGATATCAAACAATAAAATCTCTAGCACTCTAGACCTATGCAAGAACTTTTTTCTAAATTGTAGTGCTATGTAACTATGATTGATATTTGTTATGTCAGGAGATGTTGGATGACCTGGATCATTACACCAACACTTACCACATCTTCACCAAAGCTCCTGACAATTTAGAGGAGGTCCTGGCATGCCCCCAGGTTATCAATTGGGAACAAACCTTCCAGATCCAAGGTAACTAGTCTAAGTTAAAAGGCAAAGACCCATGGTCCATTGGTAGCAGATATGGGAGGGATAAAGCAGTATCTGTCCTTCTTCTCTCTCCAGGTTGCCAGGAGAGTGTGGACCAAGCGATAAGAAAGGTTGCAGCTTCAAAATCTGTGCAGGTGGATTACATAAATACCATGCTTTTTACCTTAGAAACACTAGTGAAACGAAAGACTTCGAGTGATGACAAGATGGAATTGGTGGAGTTGTTTAAAATGCATAAAGTGGATGAAGATAACAAGTGAGATTTTACCTTTTACTTTCCAAATTCCTCATAGAATTATTGAGGTGCCAAAAAGGATATACTTAGAAATGTAGGATTTGAGATTAAATTATGATGGGATACACAATCGCATGGGTAAAAGAAAGGAGTTACGTTAGCAGATGCTTGCTGAGCATGGGCAAAGCCTTGATTAGATGAGGTCTTTTGCATATATTATCTCCCTTAGACCTCACAAGAGTCTTTCTGAGAAGGTAAAGGGCATAATGTTGCATTGAAAAATATTTATTAAAACTATTTATTTTTTATAAAACTATTACATGCTATAGAAAGTATATAAGTATATAAAGTAAAAAATAAAGGTCTTTCCATTTTGGTTCCCTACAATCTTCCTGCCAGGTATAAATATTCTTAACACTGGTATGTATACTTTTATTACTCTAGGTATGCAAGTTGTTCTTTTTTTTATAACATATGTACATACTTTACTGCAACTTATGCAAGAAATATCTTCATAAATAGATCATCACACAGTTGTAGAAATGTTTCTGATTGAGAGATTCCTAGAATTGGAATTGTTGTGTCAAAGAATTTGCATTTTAAATGAAACATGTTGAAAAACTTGATGGTGAAAATTTCATGAATTTAATATGTGATACCATAACATATGAAGCAACCTAAACACCCATTAATGGGGGGAAAGGTGCATTTATTATAATACATCCATACATTGGAATACTATTCAGCCATTAGAAAGAATGAAGCAGCTCTACAGAAATGATTAGGGAAGAATTCCAAAATATATTGAAGTGAAAAAAATAAGGTGGACAGAACAGTGTATATGTTATGCTATTACTTATGTAAATAAACAAATGTGTGTACACATATAAAATTACATAGAATACGAAGGTACAGAGAAAAGTTACACGAAATATATTGGCATTTGTGGATGCCTCTAGAGAAGACAACTGGGAAGTAGGAGATAAAAGAAAGAAGAGAGACCCACTTCCCTCTAATAATTTGTACATGCTTTATAATTGCATTACTAATTCCAGAAGTCAATAAAATCTAAACACACTCATACGATAGATTTAGCTAGAAGAGTCAATAATATTCAAATCCTGCTCTGGCCTTGCTACGTTCCCATGAGAATCTTAAGAGGAAAAATGGTAAATGGGGATTAAATAATATTTAATAATATAAATCCAGAGACCTGAAATAAAACACCTGCCCTAAGGTGATTCTTTCCTCTAGGCTCAAATGCATGTCTTGATATCATGGCATTCTAGCTCTGGCTATCCACAGGAGGGAGGGTAGCAGGGATCTTTGGGGAAACAGGCTCAGGATCAGGTAAGGCATGGAAGAAAACAACAACAAAGCCTCATCCATGTGTAGAACATTTAGTGCCTGGTGATCCACCCACTGGGACACATGGAGTGACTTGGAAACTGACAAAGTTTCCCAAAACTTTTTCCTCCTTGCAGAGGGTTGATAGAGATCTTCCCCTCTTCCCTGCCCTCATACCTACAGAGCATGCTATTGTGTCTTTACAGATGAGAAAACTGAGTCTCAGATAACTTGTACAATAAGAGAATCAGGATGTATTGTAAAGCAGCAGTCCCCAACCTTTTTTGGCACCAGGGGCCAGTTTCATGGAAGACCATTGTTCCACAGACCAGGGTGGGGACGGTTTCAGGATGATTCAAGCACATTATATTTATTACATTTGCAGCCAGCATTTATTACATTTGCCTCCCCAGCACCAGCATCACCGCCTCAGCTCCACTGCAGGTCATCAGGCATTGGATTCTCATAAGGAGCACACAACCTAGATCCCTTGCATGCACCTTTACAGTAGGGTTCGCCCTCCTATGAGAATCTAATGCTGCTGCTGATCTGACAGGTGGCAGCGCTCAGGTGGTGACGCGAGTGATGGGGAGCTGCTGTAAATACAGACGAAGCTTCGTTGCTCACCGGTGCTCACCTCCTGCTGTGTGACCCAGCTCCTATTATTAAATAGGCCAGATAACAGACAGATACCAGTCCCTGGCCAGGGGGTTGGGTACTGCAGTTGTAAAGGATACAGTGTCCCTCATCCCTCCATTATTTAGAAACATTTTGAAGCAAACATAGAAATTGTAGTTTTTTTATGCATCTATTTGCTCCTGTCGTCTGTAGGATCCCCAAGGAAAGGGATGGTGTTATATTTATTTTCTGCAACTCCAGTATTTGGTAAATATTGGCTTAATAAATACACAGTTTTTTTTTTTTTCTTGACAGGGAGAAAGACTTTCCAGTCATTTTCTTGGATGCCTCACATGCAGGTCTTATAAATGAGCAGTGGGACTTTGGAAAAAATGAGAGGAGCTTGAAATACATTGAACGCTGCCTCCAGAATTTTCCAGGATTTGGTGTGCTGGATCCAGAGGGGAAGCCTGTCTCTTGGATTGTGATGGAACAGTCCTGTGAGCTGAGGATGGGTTACACTGTCCCCAAATACCGCAGCCAAGGCAACATGTGGCAAATTGGTTATCGCCTTGTAAAGTATCTTTATCAGAAAAAAGTTCCATTTTATTTACATGTGGCAGGTGATAAAGAGAAAGTCCAACAGAAAGTGAGAAGTTTTGGGTTTAAGATTAGTGCTTGTGGCTGGCATCAGTGGAAATGCACCCCCACGAAATATTGTTGATTGGTACTATTGTCCAATTCAAACCTTCTTATCAGTGGAAAAACATTAACACAAACACGGTGATCTACATTAGCACAAAAGCATTCGATTACCTGAGATCTGTGTATTACTTAAGCCCACCCTTATGTAACATCATTGTGCTCCTCCTCTTCCATATTCTTACAGAAAATTAGTGTGAACCCTTTGGTGTCATACTTTTCCTTTATGATGACAGACATCGTAGACTTAGAATCACCCGATGTAATCATTAGTGAAGGTAACCCTTTAAACATAATACTTTCTTACTTGAAGAAGACTTCTTTCATGAAAAAAAATCCTTCGTTTTTATGCTTTTGTGTTTAAAAATAAAAAGTCTGCTTTAAAAATTGTCTCCTTCCCTCTACAAAGCTTTCCAAAGGACCTCTTAGAATCCCTCAGCATTCTACACTAAATTAAATTATGTGGCCATCAGCAAAAGTTTGGTTTTCTGACTAGCTTTTTATCACAAGGTAGTGCTAGGTTGAGTTGTGTGGCTTAACTTCCAATTTCAATATGATTTTTATACTTATGATGTATCAGCTTCCAATTGTTGCAATAACAGATTACTACAGATTTAGTGACTTAAGGCAACTCAATTTATTTTCTTATATTTATGGCAGTCATAAGTGCAAAATGGGTCATATGGGGCTAGAACCAAGGTGCCAGCTGGGCCAGTTCCTTCTGGAGGCTCTAAGGGATGAACCAATTTCCTTGTCTTTTCCAACTCCTAGAGGCTGTCCTCACTCCTTGGCCAGCGGCTCTGCATTACATCACCTTCTCTTCTGCAGTCAAGTCTCCCTCTGCTTCCCTCTTATAAATACACTTGTGGTTATTCTTAGGGCCCACCTGGATAATTCAGGATAATTTCCCTCTCTCAAGATCCTTAATTTAGTCACATCCCCTTTGCCACACAACACTCAGAGCTTCTAGGGATCAGAACTTAGATATCTTCGGGGGGCATTATTCAGCCTACAACATATGACTATCAAGCGTATGTTTCTTCATGAGCCAAGTTACCTCATACTTTCAGAATTTACATGTTCTCAGTCCAAGACTGACCAGAATTTATTTATTTATTTTTATTTCAGCATATTACAGGGGTATACAAATGTTTAGGTTACATATATTGCCTTTGCCCTGCCCAAGTTTCTATATTCCAAGTACAAATTCATGAAAGAGAGAATTTAACTCTAGCTTGAGACTTTTTCTATGTCCAATCCTATCAACTATGAATTAAGGGTAAAGATCATTTATAAAAATTGGTAGTCAGAGCACATTCATATAAGGGACTTGAGGGAGAAGGCACCACAGATGATGTGTAGTTAAATTTAGGTAAAATAGAATCAACGTCTTCATCTTCAAAATAGTCTTGATATCCTTGGTGCTTGAAGATACACGCCCACCTAGGCTGGCAGGGGATGGGCACAGTCAGTCCATAACTGTAGACCATGGCCTTGACAGCCCTGTGACTCCATAGGCACGCTCCCAGGCACGCTGCCTGTACACTGAGGCAGCCCTTTAGGAACGTAGTACCTCTCCAGACCGCATTCTTCCTACCCTAATTTATATTCCAGGACTTGGTCCTTAGGATCAAACTCTCAAGTAGCCATAACACACCTTGGCTGTATAACTTAAAATAGAGAGCTCTGATCCAAGTCAGTAATAAAGGAATCACAGAGACACAACAAAATGAGGGAGAAATGGCTACACAACGATAATAGCATTAATAGGTTCCAGGCAGTGTTCCAAGTGCTTCACACATTTTAACTAATTGAATACACACAATCATCCTGAGAGGTAAGAAGACATGGTTATCACAGAACAAAAACTTACACTAGGGAACATTTATCTCCCTCGTCCTAGGCCGCCCCAAGAGTAAGTGGCCAATTCAGGAACTGAACTCAATTAGTTAGTATGGCTCCCAAGCTGGTACTCTTAACCTCTGGGACATAATGTATGACAGGCTAAGGCTTAATAAACATTAACAAATGAGCTAAAATATGGACTAATTATAGTGTAGCAACACCAGACCCTGAACAATAGCATTGATTAGAAGTAGTTTGCAGTGCCACCATCATGGAGAAGAGCTAAAGGGGCAAGTAGATCTTCACCTTGAAACAGATTATCTAAGATATAGCACAGGGAATTAACAAAGAGGCAACAAGATGCTCCCAAAGTGAAGGGGAGGGAAGTGGGATGACCCATGTGGCAGGATTGGATGTACATGAGGAAGGCATCTACACTGGGAAAGGGAAAGAGGAGAGCTCTATACTTTCCATGTAGACATTGCAATTGGAGCTGTAGGAGGGCCTTTCCACTGCAGTAGCCACTAGAGTGACACAGGGAGCTGACTGGAGACTGTGCAGTAGCACTGCTCTATAGAGAAGGCACAGGGGTTCCTGCTAGCTTATGAACCCTGGGCACTATGGCTGGGGCCATTTTGAGGTCCCAGCCCTAGAGTGCTGCATCTACCCAGGGGTCAGATCCATTGCTGCTGACTCTCCATTACCTGTGCTGGGCCAGGAAGGGATCAGGGAGGATGCACACCCCCATGCACTCCATGGGTGGGTGCTGCGGGACACCACTACCACTGGGGGACATGGGCAGAGCAGACACCCACAGAACCAGTACTTGCTGCTGCCATCCAGCCATCCCACCCAAAGCTGCTGTGGCACATGGAGGGAGAGAGTGCCTGTGGCCCTTGTTGCCTAGTGCTGTCATCTGGGTAGCAGCACCACTGACAGACCTGGGTGGCACAAGTGCTCAGGTTGTTGTAAGCCCCTTTTCCATGCTGCCACCAAACAAACCTGGGGGGGGGCAAACACCCACATCCCCTCTACACACATACCTACTGCCTACTGTTGCCACTGGACCTGGGTGAGGTGAGGGTCATGCCATAATGCACTGGCAAATGCCATCACCACCATACCTGGGCAAGGCAAATGCTAATATGCTGCACATGCCCACTGCCTGCCACATGTCCACCACATGCCTACTGCCCATGACTACTACAGAGGAATAGGAAAATGCAGGGAACAGCAGTGTTAAAGGCTCATGGTTCATTTGTCCCTCTCCTGCTAGTTTCCAGAGTGGGATTTGAGTGTCCCATATAGGGTATTCTCTCTCTCACTCTCTTTCTTTCTCTCCCCTCTGAGTGGCAGAGATGCAGTAGAGGAGAACAGGTATACTGCAAAGCTATCTGTCTTGACCTGAGAGAAGAGGTTTCAGATGAGAATGAATGGGCCTAAAAACTCTAGCAACATGAATAAACATCCAGTTTTGACACCCCAAAAGGATCACAATAGTTCTCCATCAACACATTCCAACCAACAGGAAATTGAGGAAATGTCACTTGTGGAATTCAGAATATGAATGGCAAGTAAGATCAATTGGATTGATGAGAAAGTTGAAAGCCAATCAAGGAAACTGAAAATAAATTTGGGACATGAGTGAAGAATTCACTAAAGTGATAGATGATATAAGAAAAAATATGACAGATCCAGAAATGAAAGAGTCATTCATGGAAATTCAAAATACAGTGGAAAGCTTTTAACAACAGACTAGACCAAGCAGAAAAATTTCAGACCTTGAAGACAATGCTCTCTAATTAGCTCATTCAAAAATGTACAAAAAAGAATCAAGAAGGATGAATCATCCCTCTGAGAAATACGGGACTACGTAAAGTGAATGAATATAAGAATCATAGGTATTCATGAGTGAGAGGAAGAATAAGCAAAAAAGCATGGAAAATCAATTTGAGGGCATAATTAAGGCGAACTTCCCTGGTGTCACTACAGATTGAGACATCCAGATACAAATGACATCATCCAACACCTGCAAGATTAAGGCAGATAGGACATCACCAAGGCACTTGGTCATCAGTCTGGCCAAAGTCAAAATGAAGAAGAAAGTACTGAAGGCTGTAAGATGAAAGCATCAAATAACTTACAATGGAAAACCATCAGACTTAGGAAAGACTTCTAAGCAAAAGCCTTTTAAGCCAGCAGGGACTGGGGTCCCAGTTTTGTCTTCCTAAACAGAATAACTGTTAGCCAAGAATTTTGAATCCTACAACACTAAGTTTCATAGTGAAGGAGAAATGAAGTCTTTTCTAGATAAGCAAACACTAAGGGAATTTGTCACCTCCAGACCTACCCAACAGGAAATATTAATAGTGCTGTGTACATGTAACAGAACAATTGATACCCATCACTCTAAAAACACTCAAAAGCTAAAAGTCACAGCTTTTGTAAAACAGTAACACAGGGAGAAAACAAAGCAACTAGATGGCAATCAACATGATGACCAGAACAGCATCTCAAATATCAGTAGTAACATTGAAATATTACAGCCAAATTCAACCAGACCTACAAAGAAGAACTGGGTACTTATCATGCTGAAACTGCTCCATAACTCATTCTATGAAGTCAGTGTCACCCTGATACAAAAGCCAGGAAAGGACACAACAAGAACAGCAACAACAACAAAAAAGAAAACTACTGACCAATATTCCTCCTTAAAATAGATGCAAAGTCCTTAACAAAATACTAGCAAACTGAATGATAACACATCAAGATAATTCACCATGATCAAGTGGATTTCATCCCAGGGATGCAAGGATGGTTAAAAATACAAAAATCAATTAGTGTGATTCACCACATAAATAGAAGTAAAAACAAAAGCCATATGACTATCTGAATAGATGCAGAGAAAGCATTCAGTAAAATCCAACACCCTTTGATGATAAAAAACCCTCAACGAAGTATAGAAGCAACATACTTCAAAATAATAAAAGCCATATATGACAAATCCATAGGCAACATTGTACTGATTGGGGAAAATTTGAAAGCATTACCCTTCAAAAATGGAACAAGGATGCTCACTGTCACCACTTCTATTCAGTATAATACTGGAAGTCTTAGCCAGAGAATCAGGCAATAAAAAGGAATAAAGGACATCCAAATCAGGAAAGAAAAGGGAAAACTGTCTCTATATGCTTACTATATAATCTTATGTGTAGAAAACCCTAAAGATTATACCAAATGATTTCCAGAATTGATAAATAAATTCAATAAAGTCTTGGGTTACAAAATTAATGTACACATATCAGTAGCATTCCTACAAGTCAATAACAGTCCAGCTGAGAACCAAATCAAGAACTCAATACCATTTCAATAGCTGAAAAGAAAAGAAAATACCAGGGAATATTCTTAACCAAAAAGGTTAAAGATACCTACAAGGAGATGTATAAAGCAGTGATGAAAGAAGTTATATATGACACAAACCAAAGGAAAAGCATCCATCTCATGCTCATGAATTGGAAGAATTAATATTGTTAAAATGTCCATACTGCCTAAAGTGATTTACAGATTCATCATAGTTACCATCAACATTCCAATGTCATTTTCCTCAGCTCAAAAAAATCCTAAACTTGATATTGAATCAAGAAAGAACCTGAATAGTCAAAGCAATCATAAACAAAAGAACAAATCTGGAGTCATCATATTACCTGACTTCACATTATACTATAAGGCTATAGAAAACACACAGCATGGTACTGGCATAATCCCACTACTGAATACCTATCTAAAAGAAAAGAAGTCATTTTCTAAGAAAAAATGAAACAAAACAACAAACAAAAAACCCACCTGCACATGAATATTTCTCCCAGCACAATTCACAATTGCAAAGATATGGAATGAACCTGACTGTTCATCAACTGAGAAGTCAATAAAGAAAATGTGTGTGGTGTGTATTTCTGTATGTGTGTGTGTGTGTGTGTGTGTGTGTGTGTATTTCATTCCTAAAAAGGAACGAAATAATGTCATTTTCAGGAAGTTGGACAGAACTGTAGATCATTCTCCTAAGTGAGATATTTCAGGAATGAAGAAACAATACCACATGTTTTCACTAATAAGTGGGAGCTAAATGAGGGATATATATTGCCATAAAGTGGTGTAATGGAAATTAAAACTAAGACATGGGGAGGATGGAGGGGGTTGAGGGATAAAAATCTATCAATTGGCTACAATGTACCTAGTTCTGGAGACTGGGATACTGAAAGCCCTCGTTTCAGCATTATACAATTCATCCACATAACAAAAAAACTTGTATCCTATAAATCTACTGAAGTAAAAGAATTAAAACCAAACAAAACCAAACCCCATAAAATAAAAGGGTAGGATCATAAACCCTCTAGTCTCTCTAAATAAGTATGGTTAAGAAAACATCAAATCTGAATAATAGCTGGCTCTTGTTCTGCTGCAGGTACTTGGGAGGAGAAGGAAAAAAGTGGTATTGCTTATAGAGATCTATCTACATCGCAGCTCTTCTTGGCCAGCTTATTTCACAGGAAAGAGTTGCTGGCTAAAGGCAGCACTTTTGGTAGCCTAAAGCAGTTCAGCCTCCTTATGCAATAAGAGCTTCAGAATGCACACTGCCAACCTGGCAACATTACAGAGATATGACCCTGAACAGAGCAAATGAGGAAGGTTCTTGATCTCACTCCCAGTTACGCAAAGTTTATACAGCTTGGCACATGTTTTCTATTAAAAACGTCAACTCAGCTGTCTCAAAGGTTATCCTTTAAGATCACCATACTCAAAGAGTGTATTTCACTTTCTGGAATAATCTGCTGCCTCTTTTCTTATCTTTGGACCTCTGCAGAGACTGAAAGAGAAGACAGCTTTGCAGGTGAGAACAGAGGAGAATTGTGAAAGAGAAGACAGCTTTGCAGGTGAGAACAGAGGAGAATTGTTGCTCTGGGACCCCTTATCTCCTTTTACTTCCCCACTGGAGTGGAATGAATCAAAATACTGTGTTGGATGTGGATAAGAACTTCTGAGCTCATTCATGCTGAGAATGATACTAGGGGAAAAGGTAGCTCTTCCATTTGAAAAACTTTTGTCAGACATCTACTGTATGCAGGGAAATATCTTAGATCTGTGAGAAATTTTTGACTGGATAAAGCCATGTTTTGTTTTGAATTGATAAATAAAAATTGAAAGACTTGGGAGCTTACCATTTGTTAGTGGGTGGCAGAAAATATAATAGTCACTAGAAAGGAGTATTCTGGCTCAGGTGGCATTTATTTAACCCAAGGTGTATACATACTATGAAAGCATTCCCTCATATAATCCTCTGATAACATTCTAAGGTAGTCAGCCTTTTCCTTGGATAACTGATATCCAGATAAATTAAGTGCCCTACATAAAGTCACAAAGGGAGTGGGCATATTTTAGTGCAAGGGCTAGAATTCAGAGGGGATGAATTATTACTTTAAAACCATAAAGTATACATGCAATTGAAAAATCTCATCTGTAATGTTTCCATAATATTATTTGGTGTTTCCTTCTAAACATTCTCTTTATATATGTAGTATATAAAAATGTATACACAAAAGACCACTACATATCTAATTAAAATTTGTGCACTTTTTATACCTTTTTATATTTATTTTAATACTCTCCTATATGTTACTATATATATCCTAGCATTCATGTTAATGGGTTTTAGAATGGTAAAATAATGATAAACCACTATTTGTGTAAATGATCTTATATAGAGACACTAAGATTGTGTCCAGCATTTACCCATAAGTTAATATTGCTTTACAAAATCTTTCATAGGGCATTTTTCTTCCTTAAAATTTTTCTGTTTGGATAAATTCCAATTACTAGAATTGGTGTATCATAGGTTTTGAAGTCCCCTCTACAAGACATTGCTAATTCATTGTCAATGAAGGAAACCTATGAAAGTACACTAGCTCCCTTGGGTCTCCTCAGTTTGGAGTTAACTACAATTGTTGAATATCATGTTTGTGCTTTCAAGGTGCTTGTGTACATGTGCAGAAGGTTGTACCCAATATCCCTGGCTATATGTTATTATTGCATCCACGATAATCTGGCATTAAACTCTTTGCTTCTTATTTTCATGTCATCTTCTTCTGAGATGCCTTCAGCTAAAATGTCAAATTATCTTTTAGCAATGTTATACTTCTACTGTTTCGAGATTTTGTGAGACTTGGCGCAGGTGCCTCTCTTCTGGTCTAGGGCTTTATTCAAAACAGCAATTGGTACGAATTCTTATGTGCAGTATATATTTGGCCTTCAATAGAAACTTTGTCTTAGTCCAATTGGGTTGTTATAAGAAAATACCATAAACTGAGTGGATTATGAACAGCAGAAATTTATTTGGAATAAATATGGATATATGGAATCAGGCAAGTCCAAGATCAAGGTGCCAGCAGATCTGATGTGTGGTGAGGCTTGTTTCCTAATTCACAGATGGTACCTTCTTGTTGTGCCCTCATGTGGTGGAAGGGGTGCTCTCATATGTGGTAGAAGGGGTGCTCTCATGACCAAGTCCCCAAAAGCCCCACCTCTTAGTAGCATCATCTTAGGGGTTGGAATTTCAATATATGAAATTCTAGCAGAGAAGAAGCTAACCAGATTTAATTCCCTAATATTTATAAACTAAGTACATTGACATCATAAATGCTTCTGATATCATTTAAACACATGACCAGGAAATTAGGAAGTAGTAAGGATGTAAATGAATTTCAACAACAGAAACTTGATCATGACATAGATAGGATTTTGCAAATTCCAAACCTTAGTCAATAATCAATGTTTGAATCTACTATAAGAAGAAGAACTTGCTCCATAGTCCCTAACACAAAGAGTTAGACAGTACTTCCCGAGACTGTAGCAACTAACCTATCCTCTGATACCATTCTCTCGTCATTGGCCAGTTAGGTTTCAATCTCCTATAAGAACCCTGTAAAGCCTCCACTTAGAAGTAAGAACTCCTTCTTGTGACATCTCATAGAGCGTAGGCAGAACATTTGATGTGGTTATTTGCTACAGCATGTTGTCCACCATTGTTAGTCAGCATGTTATGATTCAATCCTTTTGAAAATTTTGATTGGATACAGTAAGTCTAAATGTAGAAATGCAACTTTATATTACTTAGTAATATACACTACCACACATTAGACTCTTAGATTTAGGAATGGGGCACAGTTCAAAAAGAGGTGAAAATTGGGGATAGGGTGAGTGAATAAGTTTTAAATATCACTTGATAATAAAAATGAAAAGAATAATGACATAATTTAGACCACATGAAAGTGTTCCACATCAACAAATCTGCTTCAAATGTCATGAAATCTACAGCACTGTTTTGAACATATATAAAATAAGTGATTTCTAAGTATATTTTTACTTATGTGCATGCTTTATTTTCCTTACTTGATTATGGGTTCTTAGACAGTAGGAAACATGTCTATGATAATTTATTCAAAGCTCACAGTTGCTCAAAAGTTAATCAGGGTAAGTGTATCAGTCACGGTCCAAACAGAGAAGTGGAAGTAAGAGATCTTATGCAATTATGTGTGCCAGTTAAGCAGTTTCTATAAGGATGTTACTTCCAATATGATACTACTAAAGATTAAAGTACACGGAGAAGGCTGTATGGAAGGGAAAATAAATTTTAAGTGGAAGAGAGAAAGAATGAGCTGAAACCTACAGCACAAGCTGGAGCTCACAGGGACAGTATGAAACCTTATGAGCTCTTGATGACTCTGTCCTTGGCAATATGGGTGTCCTCCCTGCTTTCTCCATTTATGGAGCTGAACACACATACTTGTCTCAGACGACAAAGAATCTGAAAGGGGATCTTGGGGACAGTGGAGAACTTTCCAGCCCAGCCAGTGCATTGTGTAAAGACATAAGTTACAAAAATAGCTGCTGCTTCAATTCTGCTTTCCAAATCTCCTGTAAAAATCTCTCTTGTGAGAGATTTCCTAACTGGAAATGTGCAGGGAAGGAAATTCCAGGAAATGGTTTTCTGCCTAGGCAAGGTGACACCTTATAAAGCCACTACAATAAGTTCTCTATCAAGATTTCGTGAATGAATAAATGAATGGAGGGATGGATGAATGCATGAATAGACTGATACTCAGGTTTTCCAGTCTAGCCACAAAAGTCAATTTAACTTATATTGTAACTGTACCAAAGTATTTACAAATAGAAAACAACTCCAATCTTAGGTAAGGAGAAATTTTATTTACGAGAACATTCGAAGAGGAGGAACAAGTATTGCAATAGGGTGAGCCCTCAGATCCTAAGATCCACAAACATCTAAAAGGTCAGGAAGAAAAGGTCTGTTTTTTTCATAGCAAGAATAAACAAAGTTTATGCAATGCCTTTTTTCACAGTAAGGAGAGTTTTCCTGTATACCAGTGTTGGCTCAGGCTGAGGGTGGGTCAAAGGTCAGAGTCCCACTGGATTGGAGAAAAGCTTAACTAAAGTTTGGTCAAGTTAGCCAACAAGAACTTTGTTCTGATGGAGCAATGAGGATGAACAGTTTAGTTAACCATTTATGAGGGAGGAATAAACAGGGTAAGGGAGAACTCTGTGTAGGGAAGAGGGATCAATATTTTACTAGAGATCGGCCTATTCTTGGTGGGGGCTATTAAGGAGGAGGTGTGTGATGACTCAGCCTCGGGGATGGAGAGAAGACTGGACAAAGTTTGGCTAACAAGGATTTTCTCCTTGTTTATCAGTGGAGATGAGCAGTTCAGCTAATCATCTGTGAGGCAAAGTATAAGGCTTTGTAGACTCCATGTTTGGTCTTGTCACAGGTGAAAAAGGAGGACATCTCAGAGTCCTGTGTAAGTCATTTGGGGAAGCATGAGTCCTTGCAGTGAGCCTTTTCCAGAACACAAAGCGAGAATGAAGGGATTTTTTTTTTTTTAAACAAACAATTGTTGTTTCTCAGAATCATAGGTCTTGGGTGAAGTTCAGCATTGTCAATGCCTTGTGGAATTGGATCTATTGAAAAACACTTCGACCTTAACCTTTTGGCCTACCTTAAGAATTAGCTCCATGAGTCTTCTTTCTATACTGATGTGAAGGGTATTGTTGAGGACTTTCCCTACTATATCAGTGACTCCCGAATATGGCTGAATATGTCTGCTGGAAATAATGAGTAGCACATGGAACTCTCATATACTCCAATGAGTATGTAAAATGGTGCTGCTGATTTGGAGAACATGCAGTTTCTTATAAAGTTACATATACACTTACTTTATCACCTTGGAAATGCACTCCAAGAAAAACAGAATCATCTATCCACACAAAGATTTGTACACAAATGTTTATAGCAACTGTATTCATAATCATGAAAAACTAGAAAAAACCCAAATATCCTTCAACAAATTAGTGGATAAACAAACTCTGACACGTCCATGCAATAGAATACCATTGAGAAATAAAGAGGAATACAGCATTGAAAAACCCGACTGCTTGGATTTGCTGAAAGAAAGAAACTTGTCCCCAAAAGATACATAGTAAATAATTCCATTTATTTGACATTCTGTCAAAGGAATATAGAGGAGATCAGAACAAAGGAGTTGAATGCTAAAAGGGGTCTCTGCCCCTGGAAATTGCCAAAATTTGGCCAGCGGGGGATGGGACAGAGAGAGCAACCTCTACTGGACAGATGTGAGATACCGGGACGTTAATTCAGTGGGGGCAGCTGGCGGCTGGTTGATTCAGCCCCCTGAACCGCCATCCGCTGATTCCCAAGGAGTCGTCCCCAGTGCCGGCTAACCATGGGTGGGTGTCTGCCATCTATGGGGTCCACAGCCTGGACATGCTGCAGTGTGACAGTGTGATGTGGTTTTGGGTAACATCCCTTCCTCATCCCAGAGGCTTTCGCACAGGGTGTGGCAGGTTTCACCCTAGGAGGTGAGGAGAAGCAAGAGAAGCCGCTTTCTCGGTGTGTTTGGCATAAATCCGCAGGACTTCGGTGCTAAAAAGTAGTCCGTGATCTGTCAATTCAGCTAGCCGGGACGGTGTTGGTGGGTGGACCTTGAGCGTGTCCCCAACACTGATGCTCCAAGGGTGGAAGGCTGCCATCTGTGGGATCCCCAGATGCTGGGGCACACGGTGGTCTCAGACAACACTCCGCCCCCAGTCTGGCAACTTTCTCACTGGGTGTGGCAGGCTCTGCTCTCGGAGGCGGGGAGAAGAAAGAAAAGCCCATTTCTCTGTGTGTCTGGTGTGAATCGGCAGGACCTTGGTGCTAAGCAATAGGGGGCAGCCTGTTGATTCAGCCCACCAGACTGGTTTAGATCATCTGGTAAGAACATAACTCTAAGGCTCACTTTTTGCATCTAGGTGGCTGCCACCTTTGGGGTTTATGGACTAGGAAGGAAAATTCTGGCCAGAGTCCTCAGCAGTTGCACCAATTGACCCCTCCCATCAGAAGCAGCCTCCCAAGTGTGGCGAAAGTGTTTGGAAAAACATATTCGTGGCTCCCCCTAGCAGCAGATCAAGGGACCACAGAAGCATACACACTCAGGCTTGCCCATACCAGTTATGGTCTATCTTGCCCTTGCCCTCACTTAAAGGGGGAAGATGGTTCAAGTAACCCTTGGGAGAGCCAAGACCCCTGTCAAAGATCGGGGCATTCACATACTCAATCTGGGAGACCAAAGCCCAATACTGAGGCATCAGATTACCCCGAGAACTGGCTCCTCCATGCAAACTACAGTCAATGACAGAGAAGGTAATACCATAGCTTAACACAGTAACTTCCATCTCATGCTATTAGAGGGCAGTGAAGTCATACACACAAGTGTAATCCACCACCTAGGGGCTTAAGTTGGGGGAACTAAACTCACTAATCTCCATTGGCAAGAGGTGAAGACAACAGGTCAGAGGTAACCAAACTTGCTACAATACATTTTAGGCAATACAGGACCAGCGTCCCTCTTCCCAGCACTGTCAAGGAACGTCTCTTTGGGGGCCTGGAGTTAGGGCCATAAACCAGTCCTAGCACTTGCAGTTCTTGACCAAGTAGCCTGTTAAGAAAGAATAAGTAAAAGAATGCAGGAAACATGAAAGGTTAGAGAGAAAAGTCACCCCCAAAAGAAATCATTAGACCCTCAGCAACATATTGCAATTTAAACAAAAGGATTAAAATGTCAGAGGAAGATTACAAATATGAATTGTAAGAAAACTCAATAGAATTGAAGAGAAAATAGAAACCCAACACAAAGAAGCCACAAAAACAATAATGAAATGAATGAAAAATTCTCTAAAGAAATTGAAATATTACAAAAGAGCCAAACAGAAACACTGGAAATGAAAAAAGCATTTAAGGAACTACAAAACACAGTGGAAAGCCTTAAGAATAGAATAGATCATGCAGAAGAAAGAATATCAGAGCCTGAAGATAATGTCTATGTGCCAAACAAATCAGATGAAGAAAAAGAACACAAAAGCAAGAGACAAGAAAAAATATACAAGAAATGTGGGGTTATGTAAAGAAACCAAACATAAGAATTATAGCCCAGAGAGAGAGAATAAAATACACAAGGGATGGAAAATCTATTTCTTGGAACACTGGAGGAAAATATACCTGTTCTGGCCAGAAATCTAGATCTCTAGATAAAAGAAGCACATAGAACTGCCAGGAGACCAACGTGAAAAAGTAATCACCATGTCACATAATTATTAGACTTGCCAAGGTAAACACAAAAGAAGTAATCTTTCAAGTAGTAAAACGAAAACAGCAGGTAACCTACAAAGAAAAACCTATGAGACTAACTGCAGACTTCTCAACTGAAATCTTACAAGCCAGAAAGGACGGGGCATCTATCCTCAATCTTCCAATAGAATAATGGCCGACCTAGAATTCTTCACCCAGCAAAACTAAGCTTCATCTATGAGGGAAAGATAAAGACTTTTCGGCATGAGCAATCACTCATGGAATTTGCAAAGACCAGACCTGCCCTGTAGGAAGTATTCAGACCTGCATTTCATACTGAACAGTGTAATAGACACCCACCAAAGCAAAATCACTCAGGAGTTAAAGTCCAGAACCTGGATTCTACAATGGCTCGAGAAGTAAAACAAAACAATAAGAACTTCTTCAATAATATGAACAGAAATCTACCCCAAATATCAATTCTCTAAATAAATGTGAATGGCTTGAATTGTCCTCTGAAGACACATAGACTGGCTCAGTGGATAAAAATTCATAAGCCAAGTATCTGCTGTCTCCAGAAAACACATTTAACCCACAAAGATGTTTTCAGACTCAAGGTCAAGGGTTGGAAAAAACAACTTCTAGGAAAATGGAAACCAAAAGAAGGTGGGGATAACTATACTTATTTGAGATAACATAAAGCTTAAAATAGCAAAATTAAAGAAAGCCAAAGGTGGTAAATGGTAAATGGTAAAAGTAATGGTAAAAGGAAAAATGCAACAAGAAAACTTAACCAGTTCTTAACATTTATGCATCCAACACAGGAGCACCCAGATACATAAAGCAAACCTGTTTGATCTAAACAGCATGATAAACAGTAATGCCATAGTAGCTGGGGATTTCAACACCCCACTGACTGAACTGGACATATCCTTCAAGCAGAAAGGAAGCAAAGAAACAATGAACTTAAACAGAGCTCTAGAACAAATGGGTCTAACAGACATCTACATGATATTCCACCCAAATAAAGCCAAATATACATTCTTCTCATCAACTCATGGAACCTTGTCAAAAAGTAATCACATCCTAGGCCACAAATAAGACCTCAACAAATTTAGAATAATAGAATTTATACATGTATCTTCACAGACCATAGTGGTATAAAATTAGAGTTCAATTCCAACATAAACCCTCATCACTTTGCAAAGTCATGGAAGTTAAACAATCTATTGCTGAAAGACTATTGGGTCAAGGAGATCAAGATGGAAATCAAAAATTCTTTGAATTAAATGATAATGGGGATACAAGTTATCAAAATCTGTGGGATATAATAAAAGCATTCCTGAGAGGAAAACTAATAGCATTACATGCTCACATTTAAAAGACAGAAAGCTCAAAAATCAACAAACTAATCAACTATCTCAAGGAACTGGAAAAGAAGAGCAAATTAATTATAAACCTAGCAGAAGAAAATAAATATCTAAGATCAGAGCAGAACTAAATGAAATTGAGAACAAAAGAACTATACAGAAGATCAATAAAACCAAAAGTTGTTTTTTCAAAAAGACAAACAAAATTGATAGCCCTCTTGCTAGATTGACAAGAACTAGAAAGGAAAGGACTCTAATAAGCTCAATTAGAAATGAAAAAGGAGAGGTCACCACAGACATCACAAAAATAGAAAACATTACTTTGAATACTATAAAAATCTCTATGCCCCAAACGCATAAAATGTGGAGGAAATGGACAAAGTCTTGGAAACACACAACTTCTCTTAGCTCAATCTGGAGGAAACAAAATTCCTGAATAAACCAATATCAAGCACAGAAATTGGAGCAGAATTTAAAAACCTTCCGACAAGTAAAAGTCCCAGACTAAATGGGTTCACACCTGAATTTTCCCAAACCTACAAAGAGGAACTCATACCTATACTACAGAAATTATTCCACAACATTGATAAAGATGGTGTCCTCCCAACTCATTCTATGAAGCCAATGTGAAAATCAAATAAAAAAATGCAACACCTTTCACAATAGCATCAAATAAAATTAAATTTCTAGGAATATATTTAACAAAGGAGGTGAGAGACATATATAGGGAGAACTACAAAACGCTGAAAAAAAGGAACTGTAGAAGAGGTAAAGGGATGGAAAAATCTACCATGCTCATGGATTGGCAGAATCAATATTGTTAAAATGTCCATACTACTTAAAGTGATCTACAGAATTAATACAATTCGTATCAAAGTACCATCATCATTCTTTACATATCTAGAAAAATAATTCTATGCTTTGTATGGAACCAGAGAAGACCTTGTATAGCCAAAGCAATCTTAAGCATAAAGAACAAATTGGAGCGTAAAATTATTTTTTCTATATCTGTGAAGAATGCTGATGGGATTTTAATAGGTATTGCATTGAATCTGTAGATCAGTTTGGGTAGTATAGACATTTTGATGATATTGAGTCTGCCGATCCACGAGCATGGTATGGATTTCCATCTGTTTACATCCTCTGCTATTTCCTTCCTCAGTGTTTCATAGTTCTCCCTGTAGAGGTCTTTTACCTCTTTGGTTAAATATATTCCTAGGTACTTTAATTTCTTTGTTGCTATTGTGAAGGGAATTGAGTCTTTGATTTGGTTCTCAATTAGATTGTTGTTGGCGTATATGAATGCCTCTGATTTCTGTGTATTGATTTTGTATCCTGAGACTTTACTAAATTCATTGATCAGTTCCAGGAGTTTCTTGGTTGAATCCTTGGGGTTTTCTAGATACAATATCATATCATCAGCAAACAGTGAAAGTTTGATCTCTTCTGCCCCTATTTGGATACCTTTGATTCCATTTTCCTGTCTGATTGCTGTAGCCAAGACTTCCAGCACTATGTTGAACAGAAGTGGAGATAGTGGGCAGCCTTGTCTGGTTCCAGTTCTAAGTGGGAATGATTTCAATCTTTCCCTATTCAGTATGATGTTGGCTATGGGTCTGTCATATATGGCTTGTATCATTTTTAGGTATGTCCCTTCTATGCCTATTTTCTTAAGTGTTCGTATCATGAAAGGGTGCTTCGTATGGAACCAAAGAAGACCCCGAATATCAAGAGCAATTCTAGGCAACAAAAACAAAATGGGAGGCATTAATATGCCAGATATCAAACTATACTACAAAGCTGTAGTAATTAAAACAATATGGTATTGGCACAAAAACAGGAATATTGACCAGTGGAACAGATGTGAGAATCCTGATGTAAAACCATCCTCATATAGCCATCTCATCTTTGACAAAGCAGACAAAAACATACGCTGGGGAAAAGAATCTCTCTTCAATAAATGGTGCTGGGAAAACTGGGTAGCCACCTGTAGAAGGCTAAAACAGGACCCACACCTTTCACCTCTCACAAAAACCAACTCACGCTGGATAACAGACTTAAACCTAAGATATGAAACTATTAGAACTCTAGAGGAAAAAGTTGGAAACACTCTCCTAGACATCGGCCTGGGCAAAGAGTTTATGAAGAAGTCCCCAAAGGCAATCACAGCAGCAACAAAAATAAATAAATGGGACATGATCAAACTACAAAGCTTCTGCACAGCCAAAGAAATAGTCATGAAAGTAAACAGACAACCTACAGAATGGGAGAAAATTTTTGCATCCTATGCATCCGATAAGGGACTGATAACTAGAATATACTTAGAACTCACGAAAATCAGGAAGAAAAAATCAAATAACCCCATTAAAAAGTGGGCAAAGGACTTGAACAGAAATTTTTCTAAAGAAGACAGAAGAATGGCCAACAAACATATGAAGAAATGCTCAACATCTCTAATCATCAGGGAAATGCAAATCAAAACCACAATGAGATATCACTTAACCCCAGTGAGAATGGCCTTTATCAAAAAATCTCCAAACAATAAATGCTGGCGTGGTTACGGAGAGAGAGGAACACTCCTACACTGCTGGTGGGACTGCAAACTAGTTCAACCTCTGTGGAAAGCAATATGGAGATACCTTAAAGCGATACAAGTGAATCTACCATTTGATCCAGCAATCCCATTGCTGGGCATCTACCCAAATGATCCAATGACACTCTACAAAAAAGACACCTGCACTCGAATGTTCATAGCAGCACAATTCATAATTGCAAGGCTGTGGAAACAGCCCAAGTGCCCATCAATCCAAGAATGGATTAATAAAATGTGGTATATGTATACCATGGAGTACTATTCAGCTCTAAGAAACAATGGTGATATAGCACATCTTATATTTTCCTGGTTAGAGCTGGAACCCATACTACTAAGTGAAGTATCCCAAGAATGGAAAAACAAGCACCAGATATATTCTCCAGCAAACTGGTATTAACTGAGTAGCACCTAAGTGGACACATAGGTACTACAGTAATAGGGTATTGGGCAGGTGGGAGGAGGGAGGGGGTCGGGTAAATACATACATAATGAGTGAGATGTGCACCATCTGGGGGATGGTCATGATGGAGACTCAGACTTTTGGGGGGAGGGGGGAAATGGGCATTTATTGAAACCTTAAAATCTGTACCCCCATAATATGCCAAAATAAAAAAAAATTAAAAAAAAAAAAAAGAACAAATTGGGAGGCATCAGTCCTACCAGACTTCAAGCTTTATTATAAGGCTATAATAACCAAAACAGCATGGTACTGGCAAAAGAACAGAGATATAGATTATTAGAACAGGATTGAGAACCCAGACATAAAACCATCCTAATCTTTAACAAAGCAGACAAAAACATACATTGGGGAAAAAAATCTCTGTTTAATAAATGGTGCTGGGATAACTACATGCAGAAGATTGAAACTGGATCCCCACCTCTCACTTTTCACAAAAATCAACTCAAAATGGATAACAGACTTAAACTTAAGGAGTGAAACCTTAAGAATTCTAGAAGAAAATGTTGGAAAAACTCTTAGACATTGGCCGAGGCAAAGAATTTATGAAGAAGACCCCCAAAGCAATCACAGCAGCAAAAAAATAAATTAGTGGGATCTGATAAAATTAAAAAGCTTCTGCACAGCCAAAGAAACTGTCATTAGAGCAAGCAGACAACCTACAGAATGGGAGAAAATATTCGCATGCTACACATCCAATAACAGGCTGATAACAAGAATCTATATAGAACTTAAGAAAATTAACAAGAAAAAATCAAACAACCCCATCAATAATTGGACAAAGGACATGAACAGAAACTTTTCTAAATAAGCCAGAATAATGGCCAGCAAACATATAAAAAAAGTGATCAACATCTCTAATCATTAGGAAAATGCAAATCAAAACCACAATGAGATATCACCTAACTCTAGTGAGAATAGCCTTTATCAAAAAGTCCCCAAACAACAAATGCTGGTGTGGATGTGGAGAGATTAGAACACCTTTACACTGCTCGTGGGACTGCAAATTAGTACAACCCCTGTGAAAAGTAATTTGGAGATACCTCAAAGAGCTAAAAATATAAATACCATTTGATCCAGCAACCCCACTACTAGGCATCTACACAAAGGAAAATAAAAGACATTCTATAATAAATATATCTGCACTCGAATGTTTATGGCAGCAAAATTCACAATTGCAAAGATGTCGAAACAACCCACATGCCAATCAATACATGAGTGGATTAATAAAATATTTTGCATGCATACCATGGAATACTACTCAACTACAAAAAACAATGGTGATCTAGCACCTCTTATATTATGCTGGGTAGAGCTTGAGCTCATCCTTCAAAATGAGGTTGTAGGGGGGAAAAGGCACACCCCAAATCATGCTTCTATCCCCGGCTTGGGAGAGGCAAAGGCATTACTTGAAACCAAAATGTTTATATCCCCATAATATTCTGAAATAAAAAGAAATAAATATGAATAAATAATAATGCTAACAGTAACTAAAATGATGGACATATATTAAGTTCTGCTCAAGCTACACACTCTACTAAAGACTTGAAACTTAGCTCATTGACCATGTGCCAGATTACATGGATTACCCCCATTTAATCCTTTTCACTTTGTTTCAAATCTACACCAAGTTGTGTGTAAGAAAAGCCACCCAATGGACTTTTTTGGATGGCAGTGTGGGTTGACTCTTGCTTGTGCTGATTATAATAATAAAAAGAGTAATAATAGTTATAATCATGCATTGAGTGCTTACTATGTCCCAGACACCCTTCCAAGAACTTTATATGTACTGATTAAATTTTCTCAACTGCTGTATGGAACAGGTACTACAGCCATAGCCATTTATAAATGAGGAAATAAGTATTAATAACTTTCCTGATGTCATACAGCTTCACAGTGGCACAGTCAGGTTTGTCAAGAATGGAAACTGAATCTCAAAAGATGCTTACACATGCCTAGAGAATAAAGTTGTTACTCTCAGTACATCTTCCATTCCTGGAATTCTGAGCGGTGTAACAATGAAAACGAAAATTCCAGAAATATTTTTAGAAATTGAAAAAATGGTATTCGAAATAACATCAGAAAGAGATACCTGTACTTTCCACCAGTCTAATTCTTTCTTGGTGTTGGTGAGAAGTTTAGTAAATGAGGAATGAACAAAATAGCAGGAATGGAGGCCAAACCACTCATTAGAACTGTATATTGTGTCCACGTCTTCTGGCTCATTTCCTTACTTGATGTTTCTCGATCCTCTCTGTAGGGTAAGCTACCTGCCAAGATGTTCCGTTTGCAGAATCCACAGATGCTGCATATGCTAGAGAAATCCTTGAGGAAGTGCCTCCCTGAGTCCTTAAAGGTGAGAGTAGAACATTCTTAGAGGAAAAAGGACTAAGAACTGCCTATAAAAGAGCTGAGAAAGAGAACAAGCATTCAGTGAGCACTTATTTTGTGCCGGGCACTCGCTTGCATAGCATCTCATTTAGTAACGCCACCTTGATGCAAGGCAGGTATATTATCCATGTAATTGGTGAGGCTCAGTTATATACCTTGACCAAGATAACATCAATAATGAGTTGCCTTGCTGTGATTTGAATCCAGCATGTTCTTTGATGCGTGATGACTCAAAAATATTTCTTTGTACCCTTCCAAGCATTGTGTCATATAACACTAGAAGTTTTCCCAACGTTGCAACATTGACTGGAACTAACACATTAATGTTTAATTTGTTATTTTGAAATAATTATTTGCCTGATAAGTGGTTAACTACATTATTATGCTCTGAAATGATTAATAAATCAATTATTATTTTAGCAAACTCCAAAGAATTATGTATTATTTTGGATGAGATAGAAATTTTGTTTTAGAAATGGATCAACGATCTTGTACCATGGAAGATTTTTTTTCCAGAACATGGTATGTTGCAAAAGGACTAGAGTGTTACCAGGGATAAAGAGTGCCTTTGTATGATGATAAAGATGTCAAATCACCAAGAAGACATAAAAAAATGCTTAAATTGATACATCTAACAACAACATGAGATTGAAAAAACTGAAAGACAAAATAGATAAACCCACACAATAAAATGAAAGACTTTATCACTTGTTAGGTCCAGAGCCCAGAGAGGGAGAGACACATGAAGCCTCATGTATAGCAAAATGCTGTTTATTTTGAGCATCTGGGTGCAGATGGGTGGAGGTGAAAAAGCATGGGTGGAGGAGAGAAAAGGGGAGAGCCTTGGGTTTTATAGAGGGTTTTTTCAGGGAGAGTAAGTGGGCCAGAACAGCTGTTTGTAATTAATTCTTTTGCCAACAACCAACTACTGAGACCCCTGTCGCAGTCACAACCATCCTTCAGCTCTGGCATCGTCCTTATCAGGACAGCTAGAGAGGGATAAACTTTGTCTCTGTCAGGCAGGGAGAGGGAAGGAATGCTGGCTGCAGCTGTCTGTTAGATTTACAAAGTCCAGGGACTCTCCAGACTCCTGCTGCTGTTGTTTTACAAACCTAATCTTTGTAGTAACCACATTCTGTCCTATACATAGTTTTTGGGTTCCCACCTGGAAAAAACCTAACATCACTCTTCTCTAACTACCGTATAGAATAGGCAGAAAATACACAAGTATATAGAAGAACTGAACAACACTATAAACCAACTTAAACTAGCTGACATTTACAGAGTACTTCCCTCACCAACAGAAGAATACATATTCTTTTTAAGTGTTCACAGATCATTTACCAATATAGACCATACTTTTTAGAAATTTTAATAAATTGAAGCCATACAAAGTATGTTCTTAAACAATAATGAAATTAAACATAATATTAAAAAATAAAGTATCCGAAAATTCCCCAAATTTCTAGAAATCATACAAACATACTCCTAAATTAACCATGCTTCAAAGTCACCAGGAAAATTAGAAAATATTTAATTCAATGAAAATGAAAGTACAAGATATCCAAATTTGTGGGATGTAACTAAAGTAGTGGGAAATATATAGCATTAAATTCTTATACTGGAAAAGAAGAATGATCTCAAATCAACGTTTTAAGTTTTCACATTAAAAACTAGGAAAAGAAGAGCAAATTAACCCCAAAGGAAGCAGAATAAAGGTAGTTATATTTTTTAAGAAGTAGAAATCAATGAATGTGAGTGGAGAAAAATAATGAAGAAAATCAGAGTCTATAACCTGGGTTGTTGAAAAGATCTATAATGTTGAGAAACCTCTAATCAAACTGACCAAGAAATAAGGAGAGAAGACACAGATTACCCATTTCAAGAATGAAATGAGGGACATTGCTATAAGCCCAATAGCATTGTAAGCACAATTAGGATATACTATTATCAACACAGTACACATAAATTTCACAATTTATTCTGTGAAAAGCACAATCTACCAAAGGTGCTGAAGAAGAATATACAACCTACATTGTCCTATATTTACTAGTGAAAATTATTTTTTTTTCAACAAAAAACTGCATGCACAGACGGTTTGTTTCACTGGCAATTTCTACCACACATGTAAGGAGGAAATAATACCCATTCCACAAAAACTCTTTAAAAATACAACAGAGGAGGGAACATTTCCAAACTAATTTTATGAGGCAAGAATTACCCTTATGCCAAAACCAGAAATAGATATTACAAGAAAACTACAGAACAATATCCATCATGAACATAGATGCAAAAATTCAACAAAATTCTATTAAGTACAATCCAGGAATATATAAAAAGAATAATACATTACAACAAAGGGGGATTAATCCTAAGGAAGAAAGGTGGGTTCAACATTCAAAATTAATCAATGTAATTCACATTAAACAGACTAAAGAAGAAAAAATAACATGATTTTTTTCTTAATAGGTACCAAAATAGTGTTTGACAAAAATTAATATTCCTAATAAATAAGCCTCTCAGTAAATGTCTTAGTTTTGTATTGTTATAACAGAATACCACAGACTGGGAAATTTGTAATGAATAGAAATGTTTTTAGCTCATAGCTCTGGAGACTGGGAAGTCCAATATCAAGACGCTGATATTTGGCGAGGGCCTTCGGGCTACATTATCTCATGGCAGAAGAGCAGAAGAAGGAAGGGCAAACGAGCAATAACATTAACCCATTCATGAGGGTTCTGCCCTTATGACCCAATCACCTCTTACTAGGCCCTGCCTCCCAATATTGTTGCATTGGGGGTTAACTTTCTGACACATTAACTTTTGGGAAACACATTTAAAGTATAGCAGCAAGGTAGAAATAGAGGAGTACTTCTTCAATCTGATAAAAAGCATATAGGAAAACTTTATACTTAATATGAGACTAAATAATGAAAGATTGGGTATTCCCCCTAAGATTGGTAACAAGGCAAAGATACCTACTTTTACCACTCTTATCCACTATGGTACTAGATGTGCTAACATCTGGTACAAGAGACAATAAAAAGAAATAAAAGGAATATATACTGGAAACAAAAATAGAAAATAGCATCTATTTACAGATGACATGATAGTCTAATGTAGAATCTACAAAAAAAATATCTAGATATAAGAAGTAAGTTTAACAAGGTCATAGCATTCAAGGTCAATATGCAAATTACAAAAACAATTGTATTTATACATACTAGCAATTTACATTTTCTTTTGTTAATGTATTATATACTTGGACTCCTCAGGGCAACGATACTAATGCATTTAGTATAGTTATTACACTGATCATGTTGATGGGAAATCTGGCAGGAATGGCATATGGACTAAACCACATGGGCTTAGTGTAACTCCAAGGCACTGATCCCTCTGACTGAGGTAGGGAGAGCAGCAGTCAATAGAGCAGAGTCTGGAGTCAAACTTCTTTGACCCCAAAAAATTCACTGCACAACATTGTAAAAGTTAAACAACTAGGTGTCAGTGTTAAATCTTCTGTGTTTAAATAAGTAATACACCGATACTTTTCATAGAGATTCCAACTCAATATTAATTAACATCTCAGATAGTTTTGTGTACTGGGACCTGAACGAGAGCCCATCTATATCTCCAAACAGTGGACACTGAATAGTTTTATCTGATATGCCAACTCGAACTCATTCAATCTGTAGTGGCTGCCTGGAGCAGCATGCTCTGGCTTAGTGATGCTGCCATGGCCATAGGAAGGTGGAGTGATTCCACTTAAATTTTATCTAGTGCTTATGAATGCCACTGGTTCTAAATTCCAATATTTTTTAAAAAAGTAACTTCTTTATTTTTCCTAAACTGCATTTAAGTTCTATATCGAGCCACACAGATGAAAGAAAATTTAATAATTTCATATAAACTCAGTAAAGTCAAAGTTTTCCTCTCTTTCTTACTCCTCAGTCTGACATATACATATTTCAAGGCAAGAGTTTGAAAGCACAGGGTGAGATGTAGTTTGTGGTCATTGAAATGTTCATTTATTCTATTGGTCTTGGTCTTTGGCATCTTTCCCCCTTGTCTGCTGAGGCATTATGTTCCCAACTGCATGTAGGTCCCAAGGACCACCTTGCTATGCACAGCTATATTTCCTCTCCCCACAACCACAAGGCCATCTCCACTTTGGAGGCTGTCTCTTTCTCAACTTCTTCAATGCTCTTCTTGGGGGCATTGATACATATTTCTGAACTTTGTTTACCAAGGCTGAGCTCTTAACACTATGCTCTGACTTTACCTATGAAATAGGTAGAAGCTCATTTAACCTTCCCAGAAAGTAATTTGGATATATATGTAAAGGGAAAAGTATTTAAATGGTAGTTGACATTTGACCCAGAAATTCTGCTTCTAAAATTGTAATAACAGGCACATTTGAAAAGATTTATGCAGAGAGTATTTGTTGAAAAATTAACTTATCTAAACAATCAGAGAAAACTGACATGACCAACAATAGGAAGTAGGAATAGTGAATATATTGAATCTATGTCTTCCCATATAATGGACATGAAGAAGTCATTAAATATATTAGTGTAGATTTGTGCTTATTAACATGGAAATATGCCTGTAGTACAGTATATGTGTGAAAAATAGATGTTAAACTAATATATATTCAGTAATATTATTTTTTATATAATAGCATATACACATAAATAAACAGAAGAAAATGGAAAAATAAAACACTAAATTCTACAATGTGAGACTGGGTGATTTTTAATTTATTCATTTTATTTATCTTTTAACTATATTTATAAAATATTTTCATGGTTTGATCCCTGAATTTATTTCCATTTGGGATAATAAAATAGAACCTGAAGATTGTTTAAACTAGATGTCCTACCAGCTATTCACCATAATTTCATAGAAATAAACCTTGTCCTAGTCAAACACAAAGACACTTTACTATTTCTTTGAAATGTGCTGACCCTCTGCTTTATTGAATGCTGTAGGTTTATGGAACCGTCTTCCATATGAATCAGGGAAACCCATTCAATCTAAAGGCCCTGGTGGACAAGTGGCCTGATTTTAACACAGTGGTTGTCCGCCCTCAGGAGCGGGTAAGTTGCTATATGTGGAATAAATATGCCTCTATGTTTATATTTTCTATGTGTTTACCATGTGCCTGTCCATATGGTAGACTCAGGAAAACAGAAATTAATCATAGTGATGGTCAACAAGTCCCTGTCCTCAAGACTCTAACAGCCTAAGGAAATCACAGAGAAGTAGATAAATGTCAACATGGTGTGAAAATGGACAAGAACATACAAGAAACTTATATTTTTGTTTTAAGAAATTGTTCTTGTTTAAAGAATATTTATGCTCTTTTCTTAAGACTATGCTTTAAGATACAGAAGTAGCACTGGCAGAGAGATGATTAAAACTAGAGATATCAGGGGTTGTGAGGAGAGGACCAGAGAACCTTCCTGGTAGACAGACATTTCACCAAAACTGGATTTTGAAGGTAAATAGATTTCTACAGCTGACAAGGTCTAGAGATACAATCTAAGATGAGAAACTAAAACCTAAAAATGTATGAAGTATATATGAAGAATATTAGGGAAATATAAATAACAAGTTACAATGTCTACATTCGGGAATATATTTTCAATGCCAGACTTTAAAAAACAATTCAAACAAGGTGGTTAATACATTTCAAATATGATTACATTTGAAACACATTAAAAATGTCAAATAAAAGTCCAAGGATGCAAAAATATCAATGTTATTCACATAGTATCACTTTCATATACATTATTAAGAAATAAAATGTAAGTGTATATTGCTTTTTAAGCAGAAAAGGAGGTACAACAATTACTTTCATGAATACATATTAAAGTATAAAACTCCCTGGTAGAGGTAAATACAAACCCAGAATACTTCAATATTATATAGTGGTGTGTAAATCATATATATCTCTAGTGTGAAGAACTTAAAAGGCAAAATAGTCAAAAATAACTAAAGCTACAATAAGTTTTTAAGGAATCCATAATATGAAAAGATGTAAATTGTAACATCAAAAACATAAATTGTGGGGGGAAGGGTAAAGTCTAGACTTCTTACATGTGAAAGAAGTTAAGTTGTTATCAGCTAAAAACAGCCCATTGTGACTATAAGATGTATTATGTAAGCCTCATGATAACCACAAAACAAAACACTACAGCAGATATAGAAATGAGAAAGAGAAAATAATCAGAATCAAAGCTTAGCACTGCAGAAAATTACCAAATTACAAAGGCAGACCATACTAGAGGATAAAAGAAACAAGGGAGCTATACAATAACCAGAAAACAAATAACAAAATGGCAGTCGTAAGTCCTTACCTATCAATAATGACCTTGAATGTCACTGAATTCAATTCCCTAATCAAAAGAAACAGAATGGCTGATGAGTAGATTTAAAAATCAATATGTAACTATATTCTGCCTACAAGAGACCAACTTTAGCTTTTAGATTACACATCAGCTGAAAATGAAGGGATGGAAGAAGATATTTTATGTAAATATTAACTAAAAGAGAGTGGGGATGGCTACACTTACATCTGATAAAATAGGCTTCAAGTTCAAAACTGTCATAACAGACAAGGAAGGTCATTACTTAATGATGAAAGTGTCAATTCATCAAGAGGACATAACAATTCTTAATATATGAGCATCCAATTAAGCACCTAAATACATAAAGCAACTATTAATGGAAGTGAAGGGAGAAATAGATAGCAATATAATAATAGTAGGGGACTTCAATATCCCACTTCCAACAATAGATAGATAAACAAGACAGAAAATTCATGCAGAAAACCTGGATTTGAATTTTACTTTAGACCAAAGGTACTTAACAGACATATTCAGAGTTTTCTATTCAGCAGCAGCAGAATGGAAATATACATTTTTCTCTAGCACACATGGAAAATTCTACAGGGTAGACCATATGGTAGGCCACAAAATAAGTCTTAACCAATATAAGAATATTAAATCATATAATTTTGGACCATAAAAGTATGAAATTAGGAATCAATAACAGGAGGACTCTTGGAACTTTCACAAATATGAGGAAATTGCACTGGAGGTCAAAGAAGGAATGAAAAGGAAAATTTAAAACTATCTTAAGAAAAATAACAATGGAAACATAACATACCAACACATATGGGATACAGCAAAAGCAGTTCTAAGAGGGAATTTTTCAGCAGTAAATGTCTGTATTAAAAGAGAAGAAAGATTCCAAATAAATAGTCTAATATTATACCTCAAAGAAATAGAAAAAGAACAAACTAAACCTAAAGTTAGCAGAAAAAAAGGAAATAATATAGGTTAGAACAGAAATAAAATAAATAGGAAGTATAAAAACCATAGAAATTATCATTCAAACTGGGTTGGTTTTTTGAAAAAAATAAAATCAGCAAATTCTTACCTAGTTTAAGAATAAAATAGAGAAAACTCAAATAAATTAAATAAGACATGAAATTGAAGACATTACAACTGACATCTCAGAAATAAAAAATGGTCATGAGGGACTATTACAAATAATTATATGCCAACAAATTCAAAGACCTAGAGAAAATGGATAAATTCCTAGGAAAATACAAGCTACCAAAACAGAATCAGGAAGAACTAGAAAGCCTGAACATACCAGTAATAAATTAAAAGATTAAAGAGATTAAAGAAGTATTCAAAAACCTACCAACAAAGAAAAGCCAAGCACCAGATGACATCATGACTGAATTCTACCAAACATTCAAGAAAAATGAATAAGTCTTCCAAAAAATAGAGCTAGAGGGAATACTCACAAGCACATTTTACTGAGGCTGGCATAACTTTAATACCTAAGGCACACGAAGGCATTACAAAAAAACAACACTACAGGCCAAGTTCTGTGGTGATGAACATTGATGCCAAAATCTTCAATAAACCATTAACAAACTGAATTTAACAATGTAACAAAAATGATTATATATCATGACCAAGTGGGATGTATCCTTGGCATGCAAGGCTGTCTTAACACATGCAAATCACTCTATGTGAGACATCACATTGACAGAATGAAAGATAAAAACCATGTGATCATCTCCATTGATGTACAAAAACATTTGTCAAAGTTCAATATCCTACCTTTCCTTCCTTCCTTCCTTCCTTCCTTCCTTCCTTCCTTCCTTCCTTCCTTCCTTCCTTCCTTCCCTCCCTCCCTCCCTCCCTCCCTCCCTCCCTCCCTCCCTCCCTCCTTCCTTCCTTCCTTCCTTCCTTCCTTCCTTCCTTCCTTCCTTCCTTCCTCTTTCTTTTCCTTCCCTCCCTCCCTTCCTCCCTCTTTTCTTCTTTCCTTTCTTCCTTCCATCCTTCCTTCCTTTCTTCCTTCTCTTTCTCCTCTCTCTCTTTTAAGACAGAGTCTTAAAATGTTCAACATCTCAAATCATCAGGGAAATGCAAATCAAAACCACAATGAGATATCACTTAACTCCAGTGAGAACAGCCTTTATCAAAAAGTCCCCAAACAACGTATGCGGAGAGACAGGAACACTCCTACACTGCTGGTGGGACTGCAAACTAGTCCAACCTCTGTGGAAAGCAATATGGAGATACCTCAAAGCGATACAAGTAGATCTACCATTTGATCCAGCAATTCTACTGCTGGGCATCTACCCAAAAGATCAAAAGTCACTTTATGAAAAAGACACCTGCACTCGAATGTTTATAGCAACACAATTCACAATTGCAAAGCTGTGGAAACAACCCAAGTGCCCATCAATTTATGAGTGGATTAATAAAATGTGGTATATGTATACCACGGAGTACTACTAAGCTATAAGAAACAACGGTGATATAGCACCTCTTGTATATTCCTGGATAGAGCTGGAACCCATGTACTAAGTGAAGTATCTCAAGAATGGAAAAACCAGCACCACATGTACTCACCAGCAAATTGGTATTAACGGATCAACACCTAAATGGACAAATAGCAGTAACATTTATCAGGTGTCAGGAGGGGGAGGGATGGGTATATACAACCACAACGAGTAAGATGTGCAACGTTTGGGGGATGGACACTCTTGAAGCTCTTACTCGAGGCGGGAAGGGGGGCATGGGCAATATATGTAACCTTAACACTTGTACCCCCATAATACTCTAAAATAATAATTAAAAAAAGAGTCTTACAAGTTGCCTAAGTTGCCTGGGCCAGCCAATGACCTTTGTTGATAAAAACAAACAAACAAAAACAAAAACAAAAAAACTCTCAATAGTTTAGGTATAGGATGAAAGTTTCTCAACACAATAAAGGTCATTCCTGTAAAATACACAGATAACATTACAGTCAATGGGGAAATAGTGAAAGCTTTTCCACTAAGATGTGGTACAAGGCAAGGATACCCACTCTCTCCGCTTATATTCAAATAATACTGAAAGTATTAGCAAGAGCAATCAAAAAAGAAAAAGAAATAAAAGGCATAGAAATCAGAATGGAAGACCTAAAAATTATATCTATCTGTAGATGACTGAGGGAAAAATACAGGTCCCCACCACATAACAGAATCAGTGAGCTTCTAAAGAAATAAAAAATAGAACTAGCACATAACCCAGCAAACCCTCTTGGGGTACAGCAATCCCTCTTATGGGTATATATGCAAAGAAGATGAAATCATCATCTTGTAAAGATATCTGTATTCCCATATTCATTACAGAATTATTCACAATAGTGACAATATAGAGATACCTTAAGTCTGCAACAGATGAATGGATAAAGAATCTGTGATATATGTGTACACTGGAATATTTTTATTCTGCCTTAGAACAGGAGACTCTGCCATTTGCTCCAACATGGATGAACCTGGAGGACATTATTCAAAGTGAAATACGCCAGACACAGAAAGAAAAATATCACATGATCTCTTCTATATGTGAAATCTTTTTTAAAAAAATATTCAAATATAAGGAGATAGAGAATAAAATATTGGCTACCAAGGTTGGAGGAAGGGGAAGAAATGGGGAGATGTAAGTCAGAAGTACAAAGTAGCAGGTGTGTAGGATAAATAAGGCTAGAGAACTCATGCACAAAATGAGGACTATACATAATAAAATTGTACTATATTTGGGATTCCTGCTAAGTGAGTAGATTTTAGCTACTTTTGTCACAAAAACAAAACAAAACAAAAGAGTAATTATGTGAGATGATGGACATGTTAATTTATGTCACTATAGTAAACATTTTACTCTCTGTATATATTCCATAAGATCGTGTACACCATAAATGTACATCACAAAATTTATTTCAGAAATACTAAACAGATCATAAAAATGAAGAAATTTAAATTAATAATGAAACTCTAAAAATGGAATAATAGGTGCTTTTGTAATATAATTTTAAAAACACTGACTGTTACTTATATTATTGTTGAATTATGAGTACATTTCTGTGCAAAATTTTCCAGCTATTCTATCATAGCTGGGTAGTTGTCTTTTGATCCTTCCTTCATTTTCAAATAATCCCACTTTATATTTGTTAACTTTGAGAAATCTTTTTGAACAAATGTCACCTTTTGATTTTGCTGGTAAGGCAAATGATTTTTCTTTTAAAAAAAATAGTGCATTGTGGTTTACATTTTAAAGACATTCCATGTCTTCATTTTGTGTAGCTTCATCACATGTAGATGGAAGTCTTAATACTGTCATGTTCATAGTACATTTGTTGTGAAACTCTTTGAAATATAGTAAGCTTTACTTTCATAACAGAAGCTTGTCTTTGACAATAATACTTTCCTTTCTTCTGAAGATTACAGAATTTAAAGAAGAATCGTTTTTAAACCAGTGCATGTTTGGTTAACTCGAAATTGTAATGCAACATATAGATATCTGGTTCAGTAGTGTTTGTTTTTTTAATCATAACTTGAGTCTCTGATTTGTTTTCATGATGTACAGGATTCAGGAATAATTATAATACATTAAAAATAGGCATTTAAGTTAATAAAGTAGCATGGCGTAATGAAATACTAAACACAAATATTTCTATCTTTTGGTATAAACAATTTGATTTATTCTATGCTGTCCAACAAAACAGGAGATGACAGATGACTTTGATCACTACACCAACACCTACCTAATCTATTCTAAAGATCTCAAGAACTGTCAAGAATGTCTTGGCACATCAGATGTCATCAATTGGAAACAACATTTGCAGATCCAAAGTAAGGAGACTGGAATATAGGCTGGCTTTCGGGATCACCTGTATCTACATTGTAGGGTCACTTTTCATCTGGAGCACATTCCTCTACAACTTTTACATCTTTCTACCAAATTCTAGACTCTCAGCTTGATGTTCATTTATTGCACTAGCTGTCACCACCTCTTCAGGGGAGCAGAATTCAAATATTATAAACTATGGGGATGATATAAGGAACTGTGAGGAATGTAATTTCTTATTAGCTGAGAATTCATGATACATTTTTCAGACATATTCAGGATCTTTTAGGGTGGTTGCATGTTGAGAGTAGAGCTTCTTCCCCAGCCTTTCATTCCTGGAATAACAAAGGCAGCTCATTGTGCCACACAGCACCTCCCAGGTCACCAAGGACAACAGTAGCTGCAGTTAGGAGCACAGCTGGCCTCTTGAGCCAGACTCCCCAGGGTGGCATCCTTTCTCTGCCTATTACTTGCTTTGTGTTCTTGTGCAAGTGTCTTAACTATTACTCAGTGTCCTCATATATAAAAATAATGATAGTAAAAGACACGAAAGCATAGGTTCAATATAAGGATTAACTGAAGTATCAAATCAATACCTGGGAGTGTAGTATGTGCACAATCAAGATTGGCTACTATTTTAAAATACTGCTTCTCCTTTGACTTCACAGTAATACACTAAGTATTTCTATTCTAAAGTATTTCTAAATACACTAAGTATTTCTAAGTATTATCTCTGTTTTACCTAGGAAAACATTCACAGGGAGTGACTTTCTCAAAGCCACAGAGCTGGTGCCAACACTTCAAGCAAGATTGTCTGACTCTAAACCCTACATATTTTCATTGGGCAACTTCTTGTAGCTTCTAACTGGGCAATTACTTCTCTCCTTTCTTTACTCCCATCTAGGTTCACAGTTCAGCCTGGATGAGGTGATACAAAGTCTTGCAGCTGCCAAATTCGTTGGGGTCAAGACAACGCAGTGCCTTCTCTATATGATGCCCAAGACAGCAAGGAAACTGGTTCCTTTCCTGCTGGAGAACAAGAACTTAAGTCCTGAATTTGGAAAACCCAAGGCTATGTGAGTTTGGTGAAAGATACTCTTACTACTCACATATTTTCCTGCTGAAATAGCCTTCCCTATTCACTCCCTACATTCATTCTTGCCTCCTTACAATCCATTTCCAGGATGATACTGTTAGTACATAATGTGAATTATGTCATTCTCCTGCTTATAAGCCACTAATGTTTCTCAGCTGAACTTGAATAAAATCCAAAGTCCTTCCTGGGTCTCAAAGGCTATACATGACCTGCACCCATCACCTCTTAAACTTCACCTTATCCCTTCTGCTCACTCCCACCAGCAGCTCTGGCCTTTCTGCTACATGATTCTCATATACTCACACATACCTCTGGATCAGTGCATTTGCTTTCCATCTGCCTAAAAACTTCTTCCCTCTGATCTTCACATACTTTTCCCTGTTTGCCATTCATACTTTCCAATATTGTTTCCTTTGACAGTTCTTTCCAAAGCACCCTATCTAAAACCACCTTCTCCTATAATTCTTCATTATAAAACTCAAGGTTTATTTTCTTTATTGCACTTTTCATTATCCAAAATCAGCTTATTTGCATATTTATCCACTTGCCTGTTGTTTGAATCCTTCCCCACAATATTTTACATCCCACAGGAGTAGGGTTCCTCTTTGTATTGTTCACTGATAGATCCTCAATAGCTAGATCAGTACCTGGAATCTAGTAGGTGCTTAATAAATAGGATCTAATGAATTCACTTCACAGAGCAGAGGTTTTCCAATAAAAATAATTTAAGCATATTATATATTCCCCTCATTCATTTTTAGTCTAATATTAAGTAGAATTGAAAACCAATGATGATGATTTGATGTGGAAATGCTCAATCCTTTGGTCCTCTGTGCTCTAATATACGCAGAAGAGTTTTATTCACTTTGTAAAACACTTTCAACCTAAACACACCTCCACATCTAGAATTTCATGGATCCTCTTGTCCACCCTGTGTGATAGGTAGAAGACATTCTCCCCATTTCCTGGCAGAAAGCAGGCTCTGATGATGAAGTGGCTTGATCACTGTGTGCGTGGTCAAGGGTTTGAGTCTAGATCTTCCAGTTCCACATCCTGGGCTCTTTGCAGGATGCCTATTGCAGCCCCTTTACACCATTGCAGGAGCCTTCAGACCTCGGTCCTCTGTAAGGGTGGTCATCTGCACTCCATGTTGCTATTTGTTCAACATAGTGGCCAAGGACTCCTTTGACACCCACATTCTAAGATCCCATGATTTGAAGCTCTGGCTTTATAGCCTGCTAAAATGTGCTTTGGGTCATTCATTTATTTTCTGTTTACTCATTTTTCTCATCTATAAATGGGGGTGATATCACCTGCCTCATCTTACATGGAGAGTCACAGCAATATTGAGAAGAACAATACTTAATTTTTTTCTTGAGATAGAGTCTCACTCTATCTCCCTGGGTAGAGTACAGTGGCATCATTGTAGCTCACTGCAACCTGAAACTCCCAGGCTCAAATGATCCCCCTCCCTCAGCCTTCCAAGTGATGTGAGTCTAGGCATGCACCATCAAGCCTGGCTCATTTTTCAATTTTTAGTAGAGATAGGGTCTCACTGTTGCTCAGGCTGGTCTCAAACTCCTGAACTCAAGCAATTCTCCTGCCTCTGCCTCCCAGAGTCCAGGAGTACAGGCATGAGCCACTGCTCCCAGCAGAACAATACTTAGTTTTTATGAATTTTTTATTGTTTGTGTGGTGCTGTCCTAGGTACCTTTCATACAAGAGTTATAATATTCATATCTGTCCTTTAACAATATCCTCCTTTTATATGAGAAGAAATGGAGGCATAAAGATATTAAGTTACTTGCCCGAGACGGCACAGCTAGTCAGTTTATGAACCCAGGCAGTCTAGCTACTGAGACCATACCCTTACCCCTGCTCCTGTTTGCCTCTCAAGACAATTTGGGCAAAAATAAATATAATACTTCACAGTATGTGTGATATTATGGGCTGTTTCTTTCCCCTTTTTACCAACAGTAACCAAGAGATGTTTAAACGCTCATCTCTGGAAATCACCAATGCTGCCTTGGTGAATAAATTCTGGCATTTTGGTGGCAATGAGAGGAGTCAGAGATTCATCGAGCGCTGTATCCAGACCTTCCCCACTACCTGTCTGCTAGGGCCAGAAGGGACCCCTGTGTCCTGGTGCCTAATGGACCACACTGGAGAGATGCGGATGGGTGGCACCCTGCCTGAGTACCGAGGCCAAGGCCTTGCCTCCTGTGTCAGCTACTTCCACTGCCAGGTTATGGAAAACCTTGGCTTCCCCATCTATATGCATACAGACAGAGCCAATATATTTGTACAGAAAATGAGTCACACTCTGCATTATATCCCCATGCCCTGTGACTGGAACCAGTGGAACTGTATACCTCTGTGAAACCAGCCCTGAATATAAGTCAATGTTGGGTGGGCTGTGCGTGTGGTTGGAGGAGTGGATGGTAGACAGAGAGAAAGAATAAATTGTAATCAGCAGGAATGGAGGGCATGCTGTTCTGACTCTGGAAAAAGAAAGTGTGAATGGCTAACAGGTTTGCACTCAAACTTTCCTTCCAATCTAGTAGATCTCGTGTGGTCAGACCTTCCTGTAGTAAGTCCTCTGGCTCTGCTCAAGTTCCTACACACCTAGATCTCAGGGACACTTTTTATTCAGCTGCGTGCTGCCCTAGTGCTCCTCCTGGAAATCCTGAATCTCACATATGGATTGCTGCCCGTGGACAGGTCTTGTCAGTTTTGCCAGGATGTGACACTATCTCCTGGGTAGTATAACTTTTCCCTCTCTTTTTCTGTGTCCTCTTTATTTAGTGGCCAAAGTGTGTCCTATCTCTTCTGTAGGTATTTTGAAGTGATTGTTTCATGGATAGCCCTTTGATCTCTATTTAATAACCATATTAACATATTACCTACAATTATGTGATATTGGGTGTAGATGACACCTGGGAGAGTTAATAAGGGAAAGATGAACTGATGGTAGCATTTTTCCTCACTGCCACTCAGAGAAAGTGAGAGCAGCATTATCTTCCTAAGGTTGGGCTAATTTCCACCGTCATAAGCACCCCACCATAAAGAAATTTTATATTTGATTGCAGAAGCTAAGATAGAAGGTCCATCAGTCATAGGACATGGAGAGGGGATAGTTGGAAAGATAAAAAGATAGATCAATAGTGACAAATATTCAATTATACCAATAAAACACACTACATAATCTTTACTTAATGTTACTCAATTTTTATTGGCACATCATTGTCATATATATTTTGGGGTACATGTGATGTTGTGATACATGCATACAGTGTGTAATGATCAAATCAGGGTAATTAGAGTATCCTGCACCTCAAACATGTTATCTTTTCTTTGTGTTGAGAATGCTATACTTTTTCTCCTCTAGAAATTTAGAAATTATTGTTAACTGTAATACTAATGCTAATTTTTGTTCTTCCTTTTTCTATTCCTTTCTTCTTTTCTTTTGAAAAATGCATTTTCTTGAGGAAAATTGTAGAGTCTGGAATTAGTGACATCGAAATGAGACGAGATTGTCCTGCTTGTTAACATGAAATTTTCATGCCCTTTGTCCAAACAGATCTATCTGATTCTCAATCATTTCCTCATT
This sequence comes from Microcebus murinus, assembly GCF_040939455.1. Taxonomy (NCBI): domain Eukaryota; kingdom Metazoa; phylum Chordata; class Mammalia; order Primates; family Cheirogaleidae; genus Microcebus; species Microcebus murinus. The sequence continues at coordinate 16,161,154 of NC_134107.1, forward strand.
TCCCCAGCAGCAATAGATAGTAAATGATTGCTTACTGTGTGCCAGCCACTGTTCTAGATGTGTTGGACAAATACTGAGCAAAACATAAATCCCTTGTGGGGCTTACATTCTAATACGTGATCACCTATTCATATAAAATAAAACATATCAATAATATTATATAAACACCGAATATGGGGCAGTAGAGGATAGGGACTAGTGTGGAGCTGGACTCCTCAGATGAAAATCCAAGATCTGCCTTTAATCAACTAGAAAGTTGGGCAAATTATTTAACCTCTCTGTTGCCAAAGCTTCCTCATGTGCAATGAAGTATTATGTATTGAGAGGATCAAATGAGTGAGAAAATATAGGTGTAAAAAACAACAATGTCTGGCACATATTAAATACTAAAAAAATGTTAGTTATACTTCTTGTTATTAAACATGAGCATAGGTTCAATGTGAACTAAAGATTGTTATTCCATAATGTATCTGTGAGGGGGCAAGAAATGGTTAGCAAGTTCAGACTAATTGGTATGATTTACAGACTATAATTTTCTAATTAGATTCAAATCTTGTGCCAAGTTGGCATCTACTAGCTGTATATGTTCTGTGACCCTTGAGTCAGAAATGCCAGTGGCAGCAAAAGGAAGGATACGTTTCTTTCTATTGGCTAGAGTCCCAGTAGGGATATCCATTGAAATTCCTCTGTTGGATTACCCAAGAAGCAGACACTAACTACACCTTTGCCATGTTTTTTTATGAAATATGCTGAATATAAAATGTTGAAGTGGTTTTTAACAAGGCATAGAATACTTTCAGGTATTATATATAGTAACAAAAAAACCCACAGACTTCTGAATTCTAACAAATGCCTGGCATGGACATTCATCATGGTCATTTAAAATTCTATATGAAATATCATTTTATCCAGGGTGATACTTCCCTCACTGTCTTCTGTGGCTCCACATACAGGGGTCTATCCTCCATCTCTACCAGTCACCACTAGCACTACTGCTCAACATCTTCTTTTTTTTAATTATTTATTTCAGAGTATCACAGGATGCAAACACTTTGGTTACCTGAATTGCCTTTGCACCACCTGACAAGTGTGCCCATTCCCCGAATAGCATGCACCGCATCTGTTAGGTGTGGATTTAACCATCTCCTCATTCCCCCTCCCACCTGCCCGACACCCTGACTTCCCATATATGCACATTAGTGTTAATCAATTAGTACCAATTAGTACACAATTTAATTGTGAGTACATGTGGCGTTTGTTTTTCCATTTGTGATACTTTACTTAGAAGAATGGGCTCCAACTCCATCCAGGTAATGCAGTATGTGCTAGATCGCCATTGTTTTTTGTGGCTGAGTAGAACTCCATGGTATACATATACCACATTTTGTTAATTCACTCATGTATTGATGGGCAATTGGGTTGTTTCCACATCTTTGCAATTGTGAAACATTCTAAACATTCTAAACTAGGTGGCATTTTAACATTCTAAACTAGGGGGCATTTTAACCTAGGTTTGTCCCAACTCTAGTAAATGGTCAAGGCATTGCCTGTCTCAAATGGGGGAGGTTCCAAAGGGATTACCCCTGCTGTGTGGGAAGGTTCACTAGGGTTTTGTGCCCAGGGTACCTGTAGAACAAACCTCCCACAGGTACTCTGATTTGGAATCTCCTTTGGCTGGGTTCCATTGCAGAGTTTCTGCGGATGAGGATGGTTTCTGATTGTCTCTGCCTATCCTCAGGAATATTTCTCCCTTCAGGCAGTCACAATGCTACTCATGAAAGGCCATGTCTCCTGCTAGAGAACCCAAGAAGGTGCAGAAGCTGTTGGCCACCTCATTTTCACTTTTTTATTATAGAAACTGTGAGCTGCAAGGAGATTCTTTGTGCATTTGGTGCGTGGCAGAATCAGTGGGAAGAGCATTGTAACTGTGGAAGTCCATTATCTTACTGTCTGCTCAGAGCTTTTCCTCTTCACTGTGGCCCCAGGAACTCTTATCCTCAGACTCAAACTCTGCATTGTGGCTGGTATAGCTCGTGGTGCTATGTATTTATTTATGGTTTTGTTTTATTTTTAATGTGGGGAGAGACACCAGCTTGCCTCTATGCCACCATTCTGGAACCAAGAGTGCTCAGAAGTTTCCTTTTTCCTTATTAATCTTTGGTTGGGTGTATTATCAATTATGAAAAGTGGAGTATTTAATTCCCTGACTATTATTGTATTGCTGTTTATTTTTCCCTTCAGTTCCATCAATGTTTACTTCATTTATTCTGATGTTGGGTTCATATATATATAAATTTTATATCTTCTTGATAAATTGACCAATGTTTTCCTTTCCTCTCCAAAGAGAAGCTGGGGAGTTGGGGCCTTCCTCCAGATCATGTGGTACTATGACAAGAGGACAGATTACGGTGGGAGGGTGCCAGAAGGGTGCCAGATATATTCCCACTGGCTCCAGAACTGTGAGAAACAAATGTTTATTGTCTAAACCACTCCGTTTATAGTATTTTTATTATAGCAGCCTGAATAGACTAAGACAATGGCATATCATGCTAATCTTATCAGGAATATTCCTTTTGTAAGTAAATTATAAGTGAAACAAATGTCTTTGTGCTGGAAGATGACATACAAATATTTTGGGGATGTAACTGAGACTGCCTGTCATGTCAAAACCCAGAGAAAATAAACTTGTAGCTCCACTCAAGATGTAATGTGTGGGTTCTTTAAATTCATGGGAATATGGCTCTTCCATGCCAATCAAGATAAAGACTACTTGTCTTCTGGGTCTCTCAGACCTTTCCAAATGTTCGGTTCTTTAGTATCCTCACTGGAATTTTTCTCCTTACAAAAAAAACAAAACAAAACAAACAAACAAAAACCTTCAGGAATGCATCATAATGCAGGTGGAGTAGACTTATGACAGTGGGTAATCCTACCCATAATAAATGGTCATGTAAGACAGTCATGTCATATTTATTCTTTAATTTAGTTGACAAAATAAATAAACTCAGACCATAACCTGCCCCTTACACAGAAAAACAATCAGTTTAAATTTTATAGTCCAAGTAGTTATGGGTAATGGAACAGACTTAATTTCTTTCAGAAGATGAATATCTCAGTTAAGAAAATAGAACCTTAATTCCGTTCTGCCTAGAATTTAGAAAGTCTAGAATTTTAAAAGTCACCCTGCCCTAACAATGAAACAAGGCTAGATAAACTGTAAAATCATACATGTTCTAGAACTCATTCAGAATCTGAGGGCACAGGACAACAAAACAGGCTGAATTCCAAAAAAGGGCAGACTCTTCTGAGGTAAGAAAGGATATAGTGACTTTCTCACCTTTGGCAGAGTATGGGAAGAATGGTGGCTTCCATACAAGCAGATAAATATAAATCAGTTAAAATTTTATTGCATTGCTGAAGGCTGAATGTGAGCTAGCATGACAACAGAAAATCTCGGGGAGCTGCAGACACAAGAGGAGCTTCAAGTACTCAGACTCTGTCCAGCGGCTTCTCCAGGTGCTAACAGTAAAGACTGGGGGCAAACAGAAGACCAGACAGTGCCTGCCTTCGTTTTCTAAGGAATGTCACTGTGGGAAAAGTATGAAGCCCAACCCCTGCCTAGATTCTCTTCTATAACTTAAAACCCTTAAGCTGCTGGTGGAGGGGCAATAAAACCTGCCAATCTCAAGACACAAGTAAAGACTCACAGTTGCTGCGGAAGGGTCAAAGAAATTAAGTTCCTCTACTCTTGGATAAGGACGGAATATTGTTCTGAGCTCAGGATCTATTCACACGTTAGGAAGTGTGTGCTACCACGGAGGCTGGTAGTGTTTTAGCATATTTATCTTTCTATAGAGGAATCCCTGAGGCTGGGTAATTTACAAAGAAGAGAGGTTTATTTGGCTCATGGTTCTGCAGGCTGCACAAGAAGCATGGTGCCAGAGCTGCTTCTGAGGAGGGCCTCAGGCTGTTTCCACTCATGGCAGAATGCAAAGAGGAGCTGGCGTGTAGAGATCACATGGTGAAAGAGAGGATCAGAATGAGGGGAGGGAGGTGCCAGGCTCTTTTCAACAATCAGTTCTCCAGGGAACGAAAGAGAGAGAGAGCCATTACTGCAAGGACCACAGCAAGCCATGTCTTCAAGATCCAAACACCTCCTACCAGCCCCCCCCCAACATCTGGGACCACATTTCAACATGAGATTTGGAAGGGACTAGCAAACTATATGCAATCTATATCTATAGCACTTCATCCCTGCACCGCCTCCCAAATCTCATGTCTCTCTCACATTGTAAAATACAATCATTCCATTCCAAGAGTCCTAACTTGTTTCAGCACCAACTCAAAAGTCAAAAGTTTCATCTGAAATTCAAACCAAATTCTTTCCAGCTATCATCCTGTGAAAGCAAAAGAAGTTATTTATGTCCAAGATACAATGATTGCACAGACATTGGGTAAACAGGTAAAGAACACTTTGGGATGTAAGGTCAGCCACAGAGGCAAGGCTGAGGTTGGCTGTCACAGGTGAGAAATAGAATGCTGAGAAAGCTCCACCTCTAAGGCCCATAGGGCCCACCTGACCAGGACAAGAGAGAATGTGCCCTGCTTTTGCACCAGCAGCCTGAAAACCATTGAGTAATAAGCTTCTCTCTCAGATATTAAGTTGTGGTCCTTTCCTTCTACAAGTGTTAAAGACATAACAGATTTAGGGACATCTTTTCCAGACTTTTCACAATTTACAAATCTTTTTCACCAGCATAGGAGGGAAACATTTTTGAACATTTTGAAATAAATATGTCTGGTATGGATTTGTCATCTCTTTTAACTTCCATCTTTCCATCTAGATTACTGTCCTATACAATAGGACTATTTTTCTTACACTTCAAAATCACCTACCAGATAAGTTGCAGATTATTTGTTTTAATTATTTTTATGTGTTATCAAAGCATGTGTTAGCATTTGACCATATGTGTGTGTGTGTGTGTCTGTGTGTGTGTGTGTGTGTGTGTGTATATATATATATATTAGTTTTAGAAACAAGGTCTCACTATGTTGTTCAGGCTGGTCTTGAACTCCTGGCTCATATGATCCTTCTGCCTCAGCTTCCTGAGTAGCCTCCTCCAGGCCTGTGCCACTATACCCAGCTTGTCTGGCTGTATTTTCATAATGTATTACCATGTGTAATTCTGGGGTAGTAAAAACTCTATATGGAGCCAAGCTTCATCTAACACTGTAATGTAGGTATGTATACACTAGTATATAGGACAAATTAGTCTGAAAAGTCCAAAATGAATTTGTGAGATTTAATGAATTAAGGGATTTAATAAGAGTCTTTTTTTGTGGGAGAGGGAGTACACACATTTCTGCAGTAGAACAACATGGAAAGAAATTTTTCTCTCCATTGTCTAATGAGTATGAGCCGTATGGAATGGGACTTGACATAGAACCTTAGGAAAAAATTTATTCTACTAAATATTTTATGCACACATTTGTATATGCATAATGCACTATTAGATCATTATTTATTTAATACAACATAATTCTATGTGCTTACCACATACCAGAAACTTGTCTAAGTAATTATTTTCCAAGAAATTATAACTATGTATATCTAAATTACAGAAAGGCAACCTCACTTCTGCTTATATTTAGGATTTTTAAAAGCTGAAAAAACTATAGCTCCCACCCTAATGGTGAGACAAGGCTGGATAAACTACAAAACTGTGTATGTTCTGAAATTCAGCAGGATGGTGAGGGCACAGGGCAACCAAGTGGCCTGAATTCTGATCAAGGACAGGCCCTTCTTAGGTGAGAAAGGACACATAGATTGTCTCAGCTGTGGCAGAGCAAAGGAAGAGCCCTTAATTTTTCCTTAAAACCCTATAAAGTAAGTACTATTATTTACTTAATTACTGATACATTAGTGGAGGCAGGGAAAGATGAAATAATTTGATAATAGTTACACAACAGGTAAGTGGTACAATTAAGATTCAAATGCTGTTAGTTTGGGACCATCGTCCTCACCACAACACACTGTGTTGTGCTCCCCTGTCATCACGGCCAGCCCTTCAGCCACAATCCCAGAGAAAACCACTTAGGATGCTAAGTCATGCTGGTGCTCCGAACTTTTCCCCTTGTACCTGATCCTGAAGTGTGTGTGAAGGCTACGTCTGTTATCACATACAACATTGCAAAATAATAACCATAGTGTTAAGATCAGAAAAAAATCTTTGCTTACCTCATACAACACACACATTTTACAGCTGGGGCAACAAGACAGAGAGGTTGAGAAAGTAGTCCAAGATACGAGGGCAGCAGACAACCTTGAATCCTGGATTTTTTTGCCTGGCTGAGTGTGAGAGCGGAAGGACAAGGAGTGGGTGGCTGGGGGTCAGGTTTCTGCTAGGGGGGAAAGGAAGGACCCCACTCTTTGGTTGCAGTCAATTTTTGTGAGATATGAATTCCACTGGGGTCAGAGGCTCCACTATGTTAATAGTGACAGAACAATCTCAGTGGACTTTGGCCTTGGAGGAGCAATTAATGATGAAAATGACTTCAATCCAATCAGAAAAGATTCCGAATTAATGTTCTAAGAGGGGCGGGACTCCTGGAGAAGACAAGGAAAGTAAATGCGAAATAAGCCCCGTAACCTTGCACTGTGCTGGTGCAGCGAGCGAAGGAACACACAAGCTTTTTATTCCACTATCTCAACATTAGCCTCTTCTCTCCCTGTACCTTTGATTAGTGTCTCTTCTTCCCTCCAAAATGAAGCTTTTGACTCACTTAGGAACAGGGTGATGAGGACAAGGACCGGGAGAACGTCCAATTCCCCTTCTTAGTTGTTCCATACGGTGGAATTGAGACCCAAAATATCTTTTTAATGAACCCTCCTTTCTTTTCTGAGGATGGTAGACTGAGGGTGATGTGTAGTAGTGGTGACGTGGGAGTGAAAAGGCTCTGGGCTTAATGTCTATCTAATTCAGACATGCCGAGCCTCAGCTTCCTTCCTTCTCTATAAAAGTGAGGCCAAGAAGTGCCCACATTGAACCAATGTTGGGATGTTTCACTGAAGCCTCAGAATGAGCAGGAGAGAGGACACAGATCATCCTAAAAAGGAAGGATCCTAACAGCTTCTTTCCCTCCATACTAGTAATTTGCTCTTTTGCACATGCAGGGAAGAAAAAAGATTGGATTCTGAAAATCAGACCTCATCCACATCTTTCTCGCTGTCTTGCTTCTATTGAGGATAATGGGAAGGGTGGGAAGAGGTGATTGCCTCCATAACCTAACCCACCTTCCAGTATCTGGTCTGTTGGTTTCACACAGCTTTGGTTTGCCTTTATGTGCAAGATCTTTGGGGAAAAGAGCAAGAGATCTGTGGTGTTTTGAAAAAAGAAGTTGAGGAGGCACACTGTTAGCCTCCCAACTTTGCAAAGCCAACTTCTACAACATGGAACCATGAAGGGAAGGGTTATATTCCACTAGAGTAATAACCAGAATTTTTGCCAACACGGCACAAGGTCCATATTACAAGCCCCAGCTCAGCAACATCTGAAGGAGACACACCAAAACTCCCTCTGCAAGACCTTGCTGTACTGACTGCATCAGGAGGACATTTCATTTCCCAGAGGCTGCTGTCCATCATTTGTTGCTAGGGATATCAATAGAGATTGGTGTGAAGACAACTTTTCAGAGGAGGACTCATCTCAAACTAGTAGATATGTATGATGAACAAGTCTAGAGGTCTAATGCACAACATGAGAACTATAGGTGATAAAATTGTATTGTGTATGGGATTCATGGTAAATCAATAGATTCCAGCTGTTCTTGCCATTACAAAATGGGCAACTATGTAAGATGATGGAGATGTTAATTTGTTTCACTGGGGTAGCCTTTTTCTATCTATATGTACTGCAAAACATCATGTTGTATACCTTAAGTATACACAATAAAATTGATTTTTTTAAAAAAGAAGATCATTGCTCTGGGAAGCTCACTCTCTCTACTTAGGTGAGTCAAATCAAAATGCCCATATTGTGTTACACTCAGAATATGCAGGCAAATATGCTCAAGAAAGAGTAGTGACTTCGACTACATAATATCTGGCACTTAGTGTATAAAGGGAAGTTTGTCAAGGACCATGAACAATTCTTAGAGGTTTCTGCTCTGAACTAATATTATAAATGAATTAGGAGAGATTTGGGTGCTTTCTAGAAGCAAGTGGGTGAATGGAATACTTGTGCTTAAAGTCAGAGATGAAATAAGTAGATTAATAAGAACAAGAATAGAGACCAAATTTGTTGTTTATTTAAATCATATAAAATTTTTTCCTTTAAAGCTTTCAAGTGTAGTGTTCACTTTGGCAGCACATATACTAAAATTGGCCCAATACAGATGAAATTAGCATGGCCCCTGTGCAAAGATGACACACAAATTTGTGAAGTGTTCCATATTTTTTATTTCAGCATATTACAGGGTTACAAATGTTTAGGTGACATATATTGCCTTTGTTCCACCCGAGTCAGAGCTTCAAGTGTGTCCATCACCAAGACAGTACATACTGCACCCAATAGGTGTGACTATACTCATCCCTTTCACGCCCCTCCCACCGGCTCGACACTCAATGAATGTTACTACTATAGTGTGCTTAAGTGTTGGTCAGTTAAGTCAGTTAATACCTATTTCATGGTGTGTACATACGGTGCTTGTTTTTACCTTCTTGTGATACTTCACTTAGTAGAATGGGCTCCAGTTCTATCCAGGATAACACAAGAGGTGCTAGATCACCATTGTTTTCTGTGGCTGAGTAGAACCCCCTGGTATACATATACCACATTTTCTTAATCCACTCATGTATTGATGGGCACTTGGGTTGTTTCCACATCTTTGCAATTGTGAATTATGCTGCTATAATTCTTTTAGTATAGATTTCTTTTTCATAAAATGTCTTTTGTTCCTTTGGGTAGAAGCCCAGTAATGGGATTGCTGGATCAAATAGTAGTTCTACTTGTAGTTCGTTGAGGTATCTCCATATTACTTTCCACAGAGGTTGCACTAGTTTTCAGTACCACCAACAGTATATGAGTGTTCCTATCTCTCTACATCCATGCCAATATTTATTGTTTGGTGACTTTTTAATAAAGGCCATTCTCACTGGATGTAAGTGATACCTCATTGTGATTTTGATTTGCATTTCCCTGATGATTAGAGATGTTGAGTATTTTTTTCATATGTTTTTGGCTATTAGTCTATCTTCTTTTGAAAAGTCTCTGTTCATGTCCTTTGCCCACTTTTTGATAGGATTGTTCAATTTTTTTCTTGCTGATTTTCCTGAGTTCTATATAGACTCTAGTCATCAGCCCTTTATTGGATATGTAGAATGTGAATATTTTCTCCTATTTTGTAAGTTGTATGTTTGCTCTTGTGATAGTTGGCTGTGAAGAAGCTTTTTAATTTGATCAGGTCTCATTTATTTATTTATTTTTGCTGCTGTTGTTGCCTAGGGGTCTTCTTCATAAATTCTTTGCCTAGGCCAATGTCTAAAAGAGTTTTCCAACATTTTCATCTGGAACTCTTACACTTTCATGCCTTAGGTTTATTCTGTTATCTATCGTGAGTTGATTTTTATGAGGTGGGAGATGTGGATCCTGTTTCAGTCTTCTATATGTGGCCATCCAATTTTCCAAGCACCATTTATTAAATAGGGATTCTTTTCCGAACTATATATGTTTGTGTGCTTTGTCAAAGATCATATGGCAATATGAGGATAGTTTTGTGTCTGGGTTCTCTGTTCTGGTCTATTGGTCTATGTCGCTGTCCTGTGCTAGTACTGTGCTATTTTAGTTACTATAGTCCTGTAGTATAGGTTGAAGTCTGGTGAATTGATGCCTTCTAATTTCTTCCTTTTGCTTAAGTTGCTTTTCTATATAGGGTCTTCTCTGGTTCCATACAAAATATAGAATTATTTTTTCTAGATCTGCAAAAAATGATGTTGATATTTTAATAGGGATTGCACTGAATTTGTAGATCACTTTGGATAGCATAGACATTTTAATAATGTTGATTCTGCCAATCCATGAGCATGGTGTGTATGTCCATCTGGTTACGTCCTCTGCTATTTCCCTTTTCAGTGTTTCTTAGTTCTCCCTGTAGAGATCTTTCACCTCTTTAGTTATTTATATTTCTAGGGTTTTTATTTTCTTTGTTGCTATTGTGAAAGGTATTGAGTCTCTGATTTGGTTCTCAGCTTGACTGTTGTTGGCATATAGGAATGCTACTGATTTCTGTACATTGATTTTGTAACCTGAGGCTTTGCTGAATTTATTTATCAGTTCTACTAGTCTCTTGGTAGGTTCTTTTGGGTTTTCTAGATATAAAATCATATTATCAGCAAAGAGTAATGGTTTGAACTCTTCTGCTCCCATTTGGATACCCTTGATTTCCTCCTCTTGTCTGATTGCTCTGGCTAGGAATTCCAGCACTATATTGAATAGAAGCAGTGATAGAGGGCAACCTTGTGTGGTTCTAGTTCTAAGAAAGAATGCTTTCAATTTTTCCCCTTTCAGTATGATGTTGGTTGTGAGTTTGTTGTATGTGGCTTTTATCATTTTGAGCTATATCCTGTATATGCCTATTTTGTTAAGTGTTCTTCTCATAAACGGTGCTGAATTTTGTCAAATGCCTTTTCTTTATCTATTGACAGGATCATATGGTCTTTGTTTTTACTTATGCTTATGTTGTAAATTACATTTACAGATTTGCCTATGTTGAGCCATCTCTACATCTCTGAGATGAAGCCCACTTGGTTGTGATGGATTATTATTTTTTATGAACATCTGAATTTGATTTGCAAGGATTTTATTGAAAATTTTTGCATCTATATTCACAATGGATATTGGTCTGTAGTTTTCCTTTATTTCTGAGTCCATTCCTGGCTTTGGTATCAAGGTGATTTGGGCTACATAAAACATATTGGGGAGAATTCCTTCATTCTCAATATTATGGAATAATTCCTGCAGGATAAGTATCAGTTCTTCTTTGTTGGTTTGGGAAAATTCAGGTGTGAAACCATCTGATGTGGAAATTTTTTATTGGAAGATTTTTTAATTGCAGCTTCAATTTAGGTACTTGATATTAGTCTACGCAGGAATTATATTTCTTCTTGATTGAGCCTAGGAAGGCTATGTGTTTATAAAAATATGTGCATTTCCTTCATGTTTTTAACTTTATTTGCTTAGAGATTTTCATAATATTCAGAGATGATATTTTGTATTATTTTGGTATCAGTTGTTATATATCCTCTTTCATTCCTGATTGTACTTATTAGAGTCCATTCTTTTCTGCTTCTCATTAATCTTGCAAGAGGCTAGTCAATTTCATTTATGTTTTCAGAGAACCAACTTTTTGTTTCATAAATATTCTCTATAGTTCTTTTGTTATTGATTTCATTTAGTTCTCCCTTAATCTTGGTTATTTCTTTTCTTCTGCTGGGTTTGGGATTGTTTTGCTCATCCTCATCCAGTTCCTTGAGAAGATTCATTAGATTGTTGATTTGTGATCTTTCTGTCTTTTGGATGTGGCTTTTATGGCTATACATTTTCCTCTCAGTTCTCCTATAGCTATACATACAGATTTTGATAAGCTGTGTCCCCTTTATCATTTAGCTCAAAGAATCGTTTGATTTCAATCTTCATTTCCTCCTTGACCTATCATTCCATAGTACCTTGTTTAATTTTCATGACTGTGTAGAGATGAATGTTTCTGTTAGAGTTGATTTCTAATTTTATTACACTGAGGTCTGATAAAATGAATTGTATAATTTTTATATTTAAAAAAAATTTTGAGACATGTTTTGTGGCCTAAGATATGGTCAATCTTACAGAATGTCATCTTAGCTAATGAGAAAAATGTATATTCAGTGGTTGTTGGGTAGCATGTTCTGTAAATGTCAGTTAGGCCCATTTGTTCTAGAGTTCTGTTTAAGTCCATTCTTTCTTTCTTTATATTCTGATTAGAAGATCTGTCCTGTTCAGTAAGAGGGGTGTTGAAGTCCCTGGCTACTATGTTGCTGCCATTTAACATTTTGTTTAGATCAAGTAGGATTTGCTTTATGAATCTGGGTGCACCTGAGTTAGGTGCAGAAATATTTGGAATTGTTATGTCTTCTTGTTGAATTGTATCCTTCACCATCATATAGTGACCACTTTTGTCTTTCATTACTTTTATTGATTTAATGACTAACTTATCTGAAATCAGAACTGCTACATCAGCATTCTTTTGGATTCCATTTGCGTGGAATATTGTTTTCCATCCCTTCAACTTGAGACTGATTGAGTCCTTGTAGGCTTAGATATATTTTCTGGAGACAGCAGATACATGGCTTATATTGCTGTATCCATTCAGCAAGCCTATGTCTCTCTAGTGGGGAGTTTAAGGCATTCACATTTATTGAAAAAATTAAAAGTGTGGTGGATTTCTGTTCATCCTGTTGAATAGAACTTTGTTGCTTTGTTTCATCTCTTGAGCCATTGTAGTATCTAGGTTTTGACCTCTAGTTTTTGGTGATTTTACACTGGTGGATGTCTATTGTGCTGATCTGTGTATAATGTAGTTCTGAATACTTCCTGTAGGGCAGGTCTTGTCTTGACAAACTCCCTCAGTGTTTGCTTGTCTAAGAAAGACTTCATTTCCCCCTTATATATGAAAATTAGTTTTGTAGGATATGACATTCTGGCCATTATTCTGTTTAAGAAGACTGAGAATGGGTTTCTCATCCCTCTGGCTTATAAGGTCTCAGTAGAGAAGTCTGCAGTTAGTCCGATGGGTCTTCCTTTGTAGGTTGTCTGCTGCTTTTGCCTTACAGCTCATAGGAGGGCCTCTTTCGTGTTTATTTTGGCCAGTCTGATGACTATGTGTCGTTCCTGTTTGCAACGAATCTACCAGGAGTCCTGTGAGCTTCTTGGACCTGGGTATCTATATTTCTAGCAAGTCCAGGGAAATTTTCCTCCATTATAACCTTAGATAGTTTATCCAACCCTGTGTATTTTCTTCTTCATCCTCAGGGATGCCTATGATTCTTATGTTAGTCCTCATCACATAATCTCACATTTCTTGTAGGCTTTGCTTTTTTTTTTTTTTTCCTTATTTCTCTGCTCAATCTCGGAGACTGACTTGTTTCATTGATATTTGTTATCTTTAATCTCTGAGATTCTTTCTTTTGTTTGACATACCCTATTCTTGAGCCTTTCCACTGTATTTTGTAATTCCTTGAATGTATTCTTTATGTCCAGAAGTTCTGTTTGATTGATTTTTAATATTTCAATTTTGTTAGTGAATTTTTTTTCCAATTCTTTTTTCTTTCTTTCTTTCTTTCTTTCTTTCTTTCTTTCTTTCTTTCTTTCTTTCTTTCTTTCTTTCTTTCTCTTCCTCTTCCTCTTCCTCTTCCTCTTCCTCTTCTTCTTCTTCTTCTTCTTCTTCTTCTTCTTCTTCTTCTTCTTCTGGTTTCCTTGTGTTGGGTATCCATTTTCTCTTGCATATCATTGAGGTTTCTTACAATCCATGTTTGAAATTCTTCTTTTGTTATTTCTGTGTTCTGAGTTTGGTTGGTATCCATTGCTAGAGAGCTGTGTTCCCCTTTGGGGGTGTCCTTTCAGTTTGATTCTTCATAATTCCACAGTTCTTTCACTGATTCCTTCCCATCTGGAGCAGCTGTTGGTTTGAGACCAACAGCTTGTGAGACTCAACCACACTCTGTATGAGGAGTTGGTAAATGCATTAAAAGGGCATACAAATTGACCTCCCTGTCAGTAGGTGACACTTGCTAGGAGGAGCAAGCTGCAATGTTGTTTTTCAGTCCTATACCTAGCTTTAATTCCTCTGGAGAGGCACTCTCGTGTCTCAGGTGGTGAATGAGGGCCCTGGAACTTCCAGGTGTGTCCTTATTCTCCATTTCAGCAGGAGCAGATTGGGGAATGAGGCTGGGTGGGGCTGGGTTGGGTAAGCCAGCTCTCAAGTTCTACAAATTCTTTTAGCAGGGGTCAAAGGTCTATTCCTTCTCTCTGGGCAAAGCTGCCAGAGAGGGGCTGAAATGGCCCCACTCAACCAGAAAGTATGCATGTGGAGGTAGGGCTGTCTGAGACCCACAATCTGGCTGTCTAGAGGAGTCCTTGTCCTTTCCACCCTCTCTTATTCTGCAGTTTCTCCTGGGCCTCTGCTGGCAGGTAGGCAGGACCTCAAGCCAGTTGAGCTCTCCCTGACTGTGATGTGAGCCAGGAAGATCCCTGCCCAGGATCATAGCCTGAGCAGGGAATGTAGCCCTTCCATGGGAGGAGGGGTGCCTCGAGCATACTGCAGCTAAGACACAATTTGATCTCCCCCTGAAGGCACATACATCTCCTGAGACTAGTTCACAAATATTCCTTCTGTGCCCCTAGGCAATGTGATTGAAACCTGGGTGTACAGGATCTGGCCTACAGGCTTGATTTTTGTTTTTGTGGTTTCTTTATATTGGGTTTCCATTTTACCTTGTATTTCATTGACCTCTCTTACAATCCATGGTCAAAATTCTTCACCTGTTATTTTACTATTCTGATTTTTGTTGGTAGCTATTGCTAGAGAGCTGACATTCCCTTTTGTGGGTGTCCTTTCACTCTGATCCTTCATACTTCTGGAGTTCTTTTGCTGATTCCTTCATGTCTGTGGAAGCTATTGCTTTTTACTTTTGGCCTTTCTTTTGTTCAGATAATGACACACATACTTTAATCTCTAAGTCAGTAGGTGATGCCTATGCCTGAGAATCAACCATATCCTATAGGACTGAGTCAGTAATTATAATAAACAGCATGTAAATTGACCTCCCTGTCAGTAGGTAGCACTTCCTAGAAGGAACAAGCTGTAATTTTGGTTTGGGGTCCTGTGACAGACTCTAGTTCCTCAGAAGAAACACTCTAATGCCAAAGGTGGTGGGTGGAGCCCTGGAACTTCCAGGAGAATCCTTTATTCTCCACCACACCAGAGGTGGGTAGGGGAGTGAGGCTGAGCAGAGTTGGGTTGGGTGAGCCTGCCCTCAAGCTCCTCAAATGCTGACAGGGGACGTCCAAGGGTCAAAGGCCCATTCCCAACCCCTGGGCAAAGCTTCCAGGGAGGGGCTGAAGTTTTCCCACTCAACCAAAATGCCTGCGTGGGAGGAGAGGCTGTGTAAGATCCATAATCTAGCAGTCTGGAGCAGACCTTTCTCCTTTCCACCCCCCCCCTTACTCTATAGTTTTCCCCAGGCCCCTGGGGACAGGCAGGACCTCAAGCCAGCCAAGCTTGCTACAACTGTGATGTGGGCTAGGAGGTTCCCTACTCAGCATCTTGGCCTGAACTGAGAGTGTGACCCTCCCATGGGAGGAGGGGTGCTCCATGAACACACAGCAGCTAGAAACCACACTGCACTCTCCCCCTTGATCTTCCCACGTGGGCACCCACACCTCCTGAAACTAATTCACAAATATCGACTCTGTGCCCCCAGGCAATGCAATCAAGACCGGAGGGGTGTGGGATCTGTCCTGTGGGACCCAGACCCCAGGGCTCTATCCCTGACCATGCCAGGGAGAACCCTGCTGGCCCCAAGTCACCTATGGGGCATTGAAGCTGGTTTAGTATTCCTCCCACCTGTGGTGTGCTCTGCTCTGATGGGACCACCATGCAAGCAGCATCAGAGAGGGCCAGCAGGCAGGGAGCTCAAAGTCCAAGCACCCTTAAGTCCACTGCAGGACCCCAAAAGGAAATTTCTGAGTCCCGCTCCATGTGGAAACCTCCATATGTTGGCTCAATTGTCTCTCCACAGCCACAAGTGGGGGAGGAGAAGGGTAGTAAAATAGTCTGGGTGGAGAAAAGTCTGCATTCTGGACATCTCTGCTGACCCTTTCTCTGGGATGCTATCCATCCAGGATGACTGAGCCTCAGAGATCACCTGGAACCGACTGGACACCTTTGGCTCCTGCAGTCTGTATCAGAAGTGGGAAATATCTGTGTGGGGACCAGCAAGATGGAACCTGAAGATCAGAAGCCCTCTGGGGAGGATGAAGGTGCAGGTTGGGTAGAGAAACAATATGGCACCTGCCATCCAGCTTGGGCCTGGGGGGGAGTAAGTGCCCTGGGAAGGGGGGCTGGGAGCCTGATGCCCTGTCCACAAGAAGCTCTCAGCTCACTGGTGGCAGAAATCTCTGGGCTTATGGGGGAAGAAGGTATTTCCAGCAGCTTGGGAAGCCAACAAAAATCCAAGATGCGAGGGAGGGAGGAACTAACCACACCACCTACTCTTCTCACTGGTTTCTGAGCCTCTGAGGGGTAATCTCAGCCAATGTCTTTTTCCTTCCAGTTCTGCTCCACAACCTTTTCCCATGGAGTCTCCTGTAGATTCTGACATCCTTCCTTCAGACCCTCATCTGATCTATGTTTCCCTGTCTGATTTTTCTCTTTCAACTAAAACTTCTCCTTCTTACTGAGATGCTCTGGATGATTGTGTCTCTGGTCCACCATCTTACACTGGTTGTGACTTACACTTTCTAGATATTATTTTTATAAATTTATAATTAAACACTAAGAGGGCATAATGCTTGCTTGTGTGAATGAGGCATGAAATGCTTAGCAGGCTGAACTTAAGTAATATAGTTTCCAGAATATGGGTTAAATATTAAGTCTAATATGATTTGATACCAATACTTGGGATGCCCAACTATGCTTTCACCACTTCCTCATAAAAACAAGCTGGTTGGAGAACACTAGAGATGTTTTATTAATAAAAGAAAATATACCTTCAGCTAATGAGTGTGTGCAATGGGAAAACATAGATCTCTGAATGCTAAGAATTACCCAGCATGAACATTCACCTGGTTTGTTTGGTATGTGAACTGAAGTGTCTTTTATATTCAGAGTGACATATTTACCATCCTCCATGGACCCACATCAGGTCATGTTTTTCATCTGTACTGCTCAGCAACAGCATAGATACCCACATATTGTCTAGAGCCTCCTTCATATCACTTGGAACCAGTTACATCTACAATCTGGTCTCCACCAAAGTTCCTGTGTAGAGGATATTAGAAAATGTGTAAAGAGACTGTGAGAAAGGTGGAAATCTGGCAGTCTTGTAAACAGGACTCAGGATATGAATGCCTGTCAGCCAGTTGTATACAGCAGGCTTTGGAATGCATGGGAGTGTGACTGATGTTGGGTCCATACCCTTTTCTTTACAGCCTTAAGGAGTCACAAGGAATCCCAAGATAAACATGGATATGTTGCATATCACTAACTGCATATTAATAACTTTAGAATAATGTGTTTACTGGCACCAGAGATTTTTATCTGTATGCTCTTTCCAAACATTCTCTCTGTATGTTCTTTGCTTTGACCATTTTGTACTCCAGGGGATATTTGGCAATGCCTTTCTCTGCAATAAATACAGAGGTTTGGAGAGGTTCAGGAGCTCTTTGAAATGAAAAGAGTCTCTCCTCCTCCTTTAACCTGAGATTAGTGGTCTGGAGCGTTATTCATGGTGCCATGACACTGGCAGAAACACTGGCCTATCTCTACAGTTCTTTGAGAACTAAGCTGGGGACGACTTCAGCACATGGAAATTGCCTTTTGTAATATTTATTCTACTTTTTTGTAAGTACCTTTGTCAAGAAGAGAAAAAAAATATAATCCTTATATTTTACCTAGACATATTGTACAGTTAAATTAATACCCTCATAAATACTGTTGGTGGGAAAGAACAAAACAAAACAACATATTCGGCATGAAAGATTTTGGCCTTTAAAACAACTGCATTGCAGAAAAAAAAAGAAAGGGGTGTTAATCACCAGCCAGAGACTAGGAGTCCACAGCCTCCTTTTTAACACATCAAAATAACAGGCTCTCATTTCTAGATGAGCACAAGCTAAGACCCCTCAAAGTATTATCTGTGGTCAGAAAAGCAGAGGAGTCTTTCTGACCCTGAAATAGGGAGAGGCACCTCATTCTCAGGCAAAGGAAAACTCATCTCTGACCACAGTGCAGGTGAAGAGACCTCATAACATTCCTGAAACCAAGAGGACACACTGTGAAACACACAGCAGGGCAGGAGGGGGCGCACTTTGTACTCACAAGTAAGCAGGGTTCAAAAAGCCCATTTTAAAGGGGTGCCTCTATTGTAAACGTTTTAAAGAAGAAAGCATTTGTTTTATCACAATTTGAGTAAATTTCTTTGTCTAACTACTGATGTGTATTGCTGCTTTATTATGAAACGGCTGATTCCCTCATAAAAGTTCTTCTCTATGGCAATACAGTTTAAACATTTATTTACATTATTATCAATTATAAATATTAATTTATATGTTATTGATTCCACATGTCTGCACATCCTTCAAGGACTCCTTGAGGACTTCACTAGGTCTTCCTTGGAATATGCAGTGTGAAGGCTTCAGCTCTTGACAATAGCTGAGACAGGATGGTTAAGAACAACAAAGTATGTCTGTATATCAGCTTTAAATTCCACTTGTGAATTCTGTACTCTATTTACAATTCAGTTAAAGTCTGCAATTTTTGACTATTTTCTTTAAATAGCCTATAAATACTGTTCGCTCTCCTTTATATTATAAGCAATTAATTAAATACTTTCAGGAATTTTTAACTATATCTATGCTTTGCTCTTCAAAAGACTTCAATTTTTGGTACCAAATGAAATATTCTTAAATGCTAAGCAATTCTTGTCTCTTTCCAATAAACTAAACTTTTCAAAATTAAACATATGGTAAATCTAAAATATATTGGTATTGGTTCTTGCAATATTGAAGCAAAGTTTTAATAAGGTTTAAATTTAAAATTTAAATTTAAAATTATAAATCTAAATAAATTACCTCATTATATCTTTTAAAATGGATCTAAAGATTGTTACTTTAACAAACAAATTCTCTCATATATTATAAGTATATAAAATAGTACAATACAAATACGTAGTCATAACTTCCTCAACTCAGAAATACTTGGTTCAATGAGTCTGATTCCTATAAATCAGTAGATTTCAGCCAGGAGGCATTTTGTACTCCAGAGGATATTTGGCAAGGTCTAGAAATTTTGGGTTCTCACAACTTGGTAAATGGTTAAGAGTGATTGGGACAGAAGTTGCTCCTGGGAGCAGCCAGGGATACTGCTAAATATCCTACAGTGCATAGGATAGCACCTTATAACAAAAAAATTATCTGGCAAAAAAATATAAATACTGTAAAGGTTGAGATACCCTACTCTAAATGTTAGTATGTTTACGTCTAACACTGAAAGATGCCTACCTGCTTGGAGGAGATATGCATCATCCCAAGTAATGGAGGTTATTTACTAATACAAAACTAGTTACATTTACTAGATTCTTTTACAGGAAATTGATACAACATGCAGAACACTATTTTCAATGTTATATCAATAATTTCAGGTCTTTTGGAGGCAGAGAACAATAGCCAAATAGAACTCTCCAGTTCCTTGTAGGACTATCAAGATGAACAATTATACACATTAGAAAACACCTTCAAAACAACTAAAATAACAGGTGAGAAATCATACTATCTGGTTTTAGCACAAGCACAAGAAAAGACGCATTGAAGAAAGTAGGAAGGACAGTCTTGCATTTCCTGGTCCACTCCTCTTTCAACCCCAGTCAGCACAGCCTGGAGAAACAATCCATGTGCCTGTGGGAGGAGAGGGATATGAGTGTGAGACTTTTCTTGGAACTCAGTAATGCCCTGTCACAGTGGGATACAGTAGCAGGGAGAATTCCACAGCTCTTTACTCTAGGCCGCTGCCCACAGAGGGAACACTAAACCAGTCCCTGGGCAGAGGGAAATCTGCTACCCTATTAGAAGGAACGTCAGTCCAGATCACTTCACCAATGGCTGACTAAATGACCTCGGGCACTGAATAAATTTCAGTGACAGCCAGCCACAGCAACCACATTCCTTGAGTGAGCTTCAGTGCTGCGTGGGTCTGGTAGACTGAAGGCTTGGGATGAGACCCAGCATGACTCCAGCTGCAGCAGCCATGGCAGCGCTACAGTCACCTCTCCCCTACCTCCAGGTACTGCAGCATGGAGAGAGATTACTTACGCTTCATTGAAGGAGAGGGAAAGGCACAGAGGATCTTGCCTTGGAACCTAATACAAGCCTCACTGCAGTGAAACATAGCACCAGATCGAAACTTGAAGCCCCTAATTCCAGGCCACTGCTCCTGGACAGTACTTCAAGACTAACCCCAGGCCAAAAGTCAATTTGCCACCCTGAGAGGATGGACCCAAGTTCCAGCCACCTTCACCACTTGCTCAGTAAAGTGGCCTTGGGCTTTGAATAAACATTTGGGGTGGTCAGGCAGTAGAAGGTGTGGGCTTTGAGTGAGTTCTGGTACCACACTGGTCTAGAAGGCCATGGGCTTTGGGTGTGACCTTGTGCAATCCCACTTGCAAGGTCCTTCTGCTTGGGGGAAAGAGAGAGTTGCCATGTAACTGGTCTAGGTCATCTGTTAGTGTTGAAACAGCTGCACTGACCACACGCTTAGCAAACTCAAACTTCTGTCCTCTTTGTATTCTTCGAAGGCAAACAGAAGAAAGAAAAGAAACAAAACAAAACAAGTCCAGAGTGTAAAGACTGGAGCAAACACCTAACTCTTCAGTGCTCAAAGGTCTACAAATACTTACAAGCACCAACAACATTTAGGAAAATAAGACCTCCTCAAAAGGATAAAAAAAGTAAGGTGTGAGTGATCAACCCTGGAGTGACAAAGATATGTGTAGGGAACTTTTGAAATAGCTGGTTTAAAGAATCTCAGTGAACTTGAGGAAAAAAACAGAGAAGCAATTTGGAAATTTATCAGAGAAATTTAACAAAGATGTTAAAATAATTTTTAAAAAGTCAAATAAAAGTCCTGGAGCTTAAAATACACGTGAAATATTAAAATGTGTGTCAGAGTGTCTGGACAGCAAAGTTGATCCATGAGAAGAAAGAATTAGTGAGTACGAATAGAGACTATTGAGAATTACACAGTTAGAGGAGGAAAAAAAGAAAGAATGAAAAAACATGAAGAATCCTCTAAAGATCTAGAAAACAGCCTCAATGGGAAAATCTGAGTCATTGGCTATACAAAGAGACTAGAGAAAGAAATACGGGGAAAAATATATTCAAAGAAATAATAACAGAGAACTTTCCAAACCTAGAGAAAAATATGAAAATTCAGGTTCTAGAAAGATCACGTGACTGGACATGGTGCCTTATGCCTGTAATTCTAGCACTCTTGAGAGGCTGAAGGAGGAGGATCATTTCATTGTGGTATATTACTTTTTTGATTTGCTATCTATTGGATTGGTTGTCTTATATTTGTTTGAGGATTTTTATTAATATATCTAGGTTCATCAGGGATATTGGTCTGTAGTTTTCTTTTTTTGTTGTGCCCTTCCCTGACTTTGATATCAGAGTGATACTAGCTTGTAGAATGAGTTAGGAAGGAATCTTTCCTCCTTGAATTTTTGGATCAGTTTGGTAGGATTGGAACAATTTTCTCTTTGTATGTCTACTAGAATTTGTTAGTGAATCTATCTTGTCCTGGTTATTATTTTTATGTGTTTGGAGATTTTTTATTACTTATTTGATCTCATTATTATCAGTCTGTTAAGGATTTCTATTTGTAAATCAAAACTTTATAATTTTATTTCTTCTGATTAAAAAACTATGATATTTATTAATAGAAAAATGCTGAGAAAAGCATATTTTTACAACTTAGCCATGAAGATGAGTTCTGATGGCTATTTGAAATAACTGTATCTCCATGAAAACTCAAATTATATCACATAATCAAAACCTTCACCAACATATTTGAAGAATTTGTGGGAATAAAGTATTTTTTAACTGACCCAACCGAAATCAAATTGTTATCTTAGACTTAAACATTTACCTAGTATAGAGTATGATTACGGTCATAGACTTTTCCTTTCCATTAAAGCAGTTTGTAGTTATCTGGAAGCATTAATTCTTGATTATAATTACAATATAATTTTTTTGAGGAACTTAAATGACTTTGTTTATGTGTGTGTGTGCGTGCGTGTGTGTGTGTGAGAGAGAGAGAGAGAGAGAGAGGAAAAGAGGGAGAATTTCTTCCTGGTTTAATCTTAGAAGGTTGTGTGTTTCCATGAATTTATACATTTCTTTTTTTTTTTTTTTATCATCCTGACACATATGTTCAATTTCTAATTAACCGGTACGCTCTAAACTTCAGGTCAGAAATGAATTTTTTTTTTTGTCTTTTTTTTTTTATTATTTCAGCATATTATGGGGGTACAGATTTTAAAGTTTCAATAAATGCCCTTCCCCCCCTCCCCCCAAAAGTCTGAGTCTCCAGCATGACCATCCCTCAGATGGTGCACCTATCACTCGTTATGTATGTATATACCTGCCCCTCCTCCCCCCCTTCCCCAATACTCTATTACTGTAGCACCTATGTGTCCACTTAGGTGCTACTCAGTTAATACCAGTTTGCTGGAGAATATATCTGGTGCTTGTTTTTCCATTCTTGGGATACTTCACTTAGTAATATGGGTTCCAGCTCTAACCAGGAAAATATAAGATGTGCTATATCACCATTGTTTCTTAGAGCTGAATAGTACTCCATGGTATACATATACCACATTTTATTAATCCATTCTTGAATTGATGGGCACTTGGGCTGTTTCCACAGCCTTGCAATTATGAATTGTGCTGCTATGAACATTCGAGTGCAGGTGTCTTTTTTGTAGAGTGTCATTGGATCATTTGGGTAGATGCCCAGCAGTCCCACCAGCAGTGTAGGAGTGTTCCTCTCTCTCCACATCCACGCCAGCATTTGTTATTTGGAGACTTTTTGATAAAGGCCATTCTCACTGGAGTTAAGTGATATCTCATTGTAGTTTTGATTTGCATTTCCCTGATGATTAGGGATGGTGAGCATTTTTTCATATGTTTGTTGGCCATTCTTCTGTCTTCTTTAGAAAAGTTTCTGTTCATGTCCTTTGCCCACTTTTTAATAGGGTTATTTGATTTTTTCTTGCTGATTTTCGTGAGTTCTAAGTATATTCTAGTTATCAGCCCTTTATCGGATACGTAGGATGCAAAAATTTTCTCCCATTCTGTAGGTTGTCTGTTTACTTTCATGACTGTTTCTTTGGCTGTGCAGAAGCTTTGTAGTTTCATCATGTCCCATTTATTTATTTTTGTTGCTGCTTTGATTGCCTTTGGGGATTTCTTCATAAACTCTTTGCCTAGGCCGATGTCTAGGAGAGTGTTTCCAACATTTTCCTCTAGAATTCTAATGGTTTCATACCTGAGATTTAAGTCTGTTATCCAGCGTGAGTTGATTTTTGTGAGAGGTGAAAGGTGTGGGTCCTGTTTTAACCTTCTACAAGTGGCTATCCAGTTTTCCCAGCACCATTTATTGAAAAGGGATTCTTTTCCCCAGCGTATGTTTTTGTCTACTTTGTCAAAGATTAGATGGCAATATGAGGATGGTTTTATATCAGGATTCTCACATCTGTTCCACTGGTCAATAATCCTATTTTTGTGCCAATACCATATTGTTTTAATTACTACAGCTTTGTAGTATAGTTTGATATCTGGCATATTAATGCCTCCCAATTTGTTTTTGTTGCCTAGAATTGCTCTTGATATTCGGGCTCTTCTTTGGTTCCATACAAAGCGTAAAATTATTTTTTCTATATCTGTGAAGAATGCTGATGGGATTTTAATAGGTATTGCATTGAATCTGTAGATCAATTTGGGTAGTATAGACATTTTAATGATGTTGAGTCTGCCGATCCACGAGCATGGAATGGATTTCCATCTGTTTACATCCTCTGCTATTTCCTTCCTCAGTGTTTCATAGTTCTCCCTATAGAGGTCTTTTACCTCCTTGGTTAAGTATACTCCTAGGTACTTTAATTTCTTTGTTGCTATTGTGAAGGGTATTGAGTCTTTAATTTGGTTCTCGATTTGATTGTTGTTGACATATACGAATGCCTCTGATTTCTGTGTATTGATTTTGTATCCTGAGACTTTGCTAAATTCATTGATCAGTTCCAGAAGTTTCCTGGTTGAATCTTTGGGGTTTTCTAGATATAATATCATATCATCAGCAAACAGTGAAAGTTTGATCTCTTCTGCCCCTATTTGGATACCTTTAATTCCACTTTCCTGTCTGATTGCTGTAGCCAGGACTTCCAGTACTATGTTGAATAGAAGTGGAGATAGTGGGCAGCCTTGTCTGGTTCCGGTTCTAAGTGGGAATGCTTTCAGTTTTTCCCCATTCAGTATGATGTTAGCTATGGGTCTGTCATAAATGGCTTGTATCATTTTTAGATATGTCCCTTCTATGCCTATTTTCTTGAGTGTTCGTATCATGAAAGGGTGTTGAATTTTGTCAAAAGCTTTTTCTGCATCTATTGAAAGAATCATGTGGTCTTTGTTTTTGCTTCTGTTTATGTGGTGAATTGCATTTATAGATTTGCGTATGTTGAACCATCCCTGCATTCCTGGGATGAAGCCCACTTGGTCATGATGGATTATTTTTTTGATAAGCATCTGGATTCGGTTAGCTAAGATTTTGTTGAAAATTTTTGCATCTATATTCATTAGGGATATTGGTCTGTAGTTTTCTTTTTTTGTTGGATTCTTTCCTGGTTTTGATATCAGAGTAATATTCGCTTCATAAAAGGTGTCAGGGAGGTTTCCATTCTTCTCGATGTTGTGGAATAGTTTCTGCAAGATAAGTATTAGTTCTTCTTTGTAAGTGTGGTAAAATTCGGGTGTGAAGCCATCTGGACCGGGACTTTTCTTTTTAGGGAGATTTTTAATTGCTGTTTCTATTTCAGCTGTTGAGATTGGTCTGTTCAGGGAATCTATTTCTTCCTGGTTGAGCCTAGGGAGGCTGTGTGTTTCTAGAAATTTGTCCATTTCCTCCACATTTTCTAGTTTGTGTGAATAAATATCTTTGTAGTACTCATAAATTATATCTTGTATCTCTTTGGGATCGGTTGTGATATCTCCTTTTTTATTCCTGATGGAGCTTATTAGAGATTTCTCTTTTCTGCTTTTCGTTAGCTTAGCCAGTGGCGTGTCAATTTTGTTTATTTTTTCAAAGAACCAACTTTTTGTTTTGTTAATCTCCTGAATAGCTTTCCTGTTTTCAATTTCATTTAGTTCTGATTTGATCTTGTTGATTTCACTCCTTCTGCTGGGTTTGGGGCTGGTCTGTTCTTCTTTTTCCAGCTCTTTGAGTCATTTCATTAGATTGTCTATTTGTGATCTTTTTGACTTTTGGTTATAGGCATTTATGGAGATAAACTTTCCTCTCAGAACTGCTTTAGCTGTGTCCCATAGGAGTTGATAACTTGTCTCTCCATTGTCGTTTTCTTCATAGAATTTTTTTATTTCCGTCTTGATTTCTTCATTTATGAAGTAATCATTTAGTAGAACGTTGTTTAATTTCCATGTTTTTTTGTAGAAATGTGAGTTTCTGTCAGGGTTGATTTCTACCCTTATTCCATTGTGATCTGAGAAGATACATGGTATGATTTCTATTTTTTTTAATTTCTTTAGGTTTACTTTGTGTCCTAGGATATGGTCAATCTTAGAGAATGTCCCGTGAGCTGATGAGAAGAACGTGTATTCAGTGGATTTGGGGTAGAATGTCCTGTAGATGTCAGTCAGACCCAATTGTTCTAGAGTTTTGTTTAAGTCCATTATTTCTTTATTAATTTTCTGTTTGGAGGATCTGTCTTGAGCCGTCAGTGGGGTATTGAAATCTCCAGTGATTATGGAGTTGGTATTAATCCATTTGCTTAGATCCAGTAAGGTTTGCTTTATGAAACTGGGTGCACCTAAGTTGGGTGCATAAATATTTAAAATTGTTATCTCTTCTTGTTGAACTGTGCCCTTCACCATTATGTAATGACCCTCTTTGTCTTTCACTACTTTTGTTGGTTTAAAAACTAAATCGTCCGTAATTAGAACAGCCACACCAGCCTTCTTTTGGCTTCCACTTGCCTGGAATACTGATCTCCACCCTTTTACTTTTAGTCTATATGCATCCTTGCAGGTTAGATGTGTTTCCTGAAGACAGCATATACTTGGCCTGTATTTTCTTATCCATTCAGCCAGCCTATGTCTCTTGAGTGGAGAGTTTAAGCCATTCACATTTATTGAGAGAACTGATAGGTAAGGTAGATTACTGTTCATTCTCTTGGGTTGGATGTTGTTGCTTTGATTTCTCTCTTGAGCCATAGAGATATCTGGCCTTTAATCATTGGGTGTTGGTTTTTTTTTTTTTTTTTATATTCGTGAGTTTCTATTATGGTGTTCGATGTGTAACACTGTTTTGAGAACTTCTTGTAGGGCTGGTCTTGTCTTGGTGAATTCTCTGAGGCTTTGCTTGTCTGGGAATGTCTTTATTTCTCCTTCATATATGAAGCTTAGTTTTGCAGGGAATAGGATTCTAGGCTGGGCATTGTTTTGTTCAGAAGAGTGAGAATGGGGCCCCAGTCTCTCCTTGCTTGTAAAGTCTCATTAGAGAAGTCTGATGTTATTCGAATTGGCTTTCCTTTATATGTTACTTGCTTCTTTTGTCTTACAGCTTTTAGAAGGGCCTCTTTAGTTGATACTTTGGTCAGTCTGATGACTGCATGACGAGACGTCTTCCTGTTTGCATTGAATCTCCCAGGGGTCCTCTGGGCTTCTTGAACTTGTATATCGAGATTTTGAGCAAGGCCTGGGAAATTTTCCTCTATTATATCTTCAAAAAGCTTGTCCAGCCCCTGAGTGTTGTCTTCATCCCCTTCGGCTAACCCTATGACCCTCACGTTAGGTTTTTTCACATAATCCCACAGCTCTTGTAGGCTTTGGTCTTTTCTCTTGTTTCTCTGCTGTATTTCTGTGACTGATTTATTTAATTGGAAGGTGTTATCTTCAAGCTCTGAGATTCTTTCTTCTGCTTGATCCACCCTGTTCTTGAGACTTTCCACAGTATTTTGTAGTTCCCTAAGTTGATTCTTCATCTCCAGGACTTCGGTTAAAGTTTTCTTCACTGTGTCAGTCTCTTTGTTGAATCTTTGTTCCATTTCCTGGAGGCTTTTTCTGGTTTCTTGGTGTTGGTTATTGAGTTGTTGTTGCAGGTCAGTGAGTGTTCTTATGATCCACATTCGAAATTCCTCTTCTGTCATTTTAGTTGCCAGGTTTTGGTTGTTGTCTGTTTCTAAGGGGCTGGTGCTCCTCTTTGGGGGTGTGTTTTCCGTTTGTTTCTTCATATTTCCGGAGTTCCTTCGCTGATTTCTTCCCATTTTGCTCAGTTGTTGTTTCTTTCCTTTAGGTTTTCGTTTGGGTATTCACACGTCTTATTTATTTTCTGAGCCAGTAGGTGGAGTTGCTCTCTGTCAGCAGCCTTCGCTGGGGTGGTGTCTGCGGGTCTCTCAACCCGCTGGGGATCCAGCAGTCCGAGATGTAGAGGAGGGGAAACAGCTAATTACCCTACCCCTCCTGCTGGTCTCCTTAATTACACAGGTGGGAATAGATGGCAGGAACCCGAGCAGTTCCTCTCTCAGCTCCACCCCCAAGGCGGGGCTAGAGACTTTGGAACCGAAGGCCCAGCTCCAAGTCACCAGAGTGTGTGGGTTGTAACGTCTCTGTGTCTTGTATTCGCTGAAGCCTGCTTCCTACAAGGCTCGGCTCTGCCCAGGCAAACTCCAGGGCCTGGACACCGAGCACAGAAGACCTGTGCAGACAGAGATTGGCCAGAAGCCGGCAGGCCCGTAGCCAAACCCAGGGAACCCCGTCTTCTGCCTCTTTAATTGCACAGGTGGAGATAAGCGGTAGGAATGGGAACAGTTCCTATCTCAGCTTTGCCCCCAAGGCGGGGACAGAAACTTTGGAGCCAAGCCTCAGCCACAAGAAACAGGACAGTGGTAGATGTAAAGACGCTCTGCCTTATAGCAGCTAAGGGTAACTTCCTTCGTGGGTGTCTCCTGCCAGGCAGGTTCTGCACTCTGGACACAGAGCGCAGGAGACCTGTGCAGTGAGAGATTGTCCTGAAGCCAGACCCACCAGGCCCCTTGTTCTGTCTCTTTAATTCCACAGGTGGAGATAAGCGGCAGGAACGGGAGCAGTTTCTATCTCGAATTTATACATTTCTGTGTTCAGACTCCCCAGTGGTGGTCACACAAGGGGCAGCCCCGACCAGAGTCTCTGAACAGTTCTCTGGCTGCTGGAGCCATGTTCCAGGGAAGAGCAGAGCCACCTCTGCTTTGCCAAAGAGGCTGCACAGGGATAGAGGGGTAGGCTGGACACCACAGTTGAACAGCCAATAGTGGTGTCAATGGAAAAGAAGCCAAACTCCGTAAAATAATTTAAAGAGGATTGTTCTAAATGAAATTTGAGGATCATGGCCCAGAGCCATGCCCCAAAAGCTTTGAGCAAGTGGACTCTACAGTTGGTTTTATACATTTCAGGGAGACAGTAATTACACATAAAGTCATAAATTAATACGTGGAAGGTATACATAGGTTTGGCCTGAAAGGATGGGACATTTCAAAGGGGGTGCCTACAGGTTATAGGTGGGTTTGAAGACTCTTTGATTTGTAATTGGTTAAAGAAATGAAGCTTTTTCTAAAGGCTTGGAATGTTTTAAGTTAAGATAAGGAAGTCTATTAATCAGGAACAAGCCACTGGACATATTTCCAGATTCAGTGATTTGTTGAGTAACTTGAAGACCTACAGGGCTGCACAGCCTTAGGCCTGTTAATGAGTTACAAACGATATCTCCAAGAAGGGAGGGGGCATGATTAGGCATATCTGACTTCCCTTCTCATGGCCAGCTACTCAATTTTAGGGTATCCCCTTGGCCAAGAGGGGGTCCATTCAGTTAGCTGGTGGAGGGAAGTGTTATGGTGGAAAGCCTAGTGGGTCTTCAAGGAGTAGATGGGGAAAGATTTCTCACCCACAGATTAAGATGTATAAAAGTAAAAAAAGTTTATTTTATCTTCTCAGAAGAATAGGGAGAATGAGAGAGTGGTAGAAAAAGGAGAAAGGGCAGAGGGAAGAGAGAAGGGAGATGGGGTAGCATCCCAAAGAAAGAGAAGGGGGTGCCAGCAGTGAGGCCAAGTGGCTCACTGATTTTAAGGGGGATGAAGAGAAAAAAAAATAGTGATGACAGTTGTTAACAAAAGCAGATTTCACTTTTTGTTAAAATTGCGAGGATGTCAAAGTCTAAAATTTTGTTTCCTGACTTTCCTTGGAGAAGAGATTATCACAGAAGATGTGAGTCTGTCTTCTAAATAGGGTTGAGGCTGTAGCTTGTTCTGCTGTTCACTCAGGAACTCTGTAAAATCAGATTCTCAAAAAACAATTTTAGAGAGAAAGATTTACATCTCTTTGCTTTCCTTTCAGCTCTTTTCAGAAGTTGTGCAACACAGAACTCTTGCAGGGTATCCATTAGTGAGAGAACTCACAAGATTGATCTTTAACTTTTACTGGGGAAATTATAGGGTTAGGTATTTTCCTGTTATTTTTGCAAGGCCACCCCTTTCAGGGAGCCTTAAGATTTTATTTTAATTCACAGTAAGACTCACCTGGCTCACACACCCTTGTCACAGCAGGTCTCCCACTCATGGCTCACTGATGATAGCAAGCCAAAACAACCAGCTGAGTCACAAGCAGTGTGTACTCAGATTGTGAAATCATCCCAGGACATAAGACTCCCAGCCTGGGGCAGAAACTATCTTTCCCAAGACACATCCCTCTTGGTCTAAGGAGGCAGCGCCCAACTCCTATGCCCACAGCAGGAGTCCACTACATATTCCTTTCTCAATTCTGGCCATGGGGGGGCTCATCCCTGCTGGAGATTAAATCACAAAGCTCAAGTCAAAGCCTCTCCCAATCTGTGACCACTGCCCAGGTTGGCAGACAGATTTCCATGAGGTCTCCTGTGAGTTAGGATCATTAATGCCCTCCTTCTATCAGCATCAGTGTCTGGGAGTGAACGCAAAGCACTTCCTGAGGCTGTTCCTTCTCACAGATTCCCCACTCCATGCCAGGTCAGATCCAGCACTTGCTAGGGTCAAGCAGTCCCCCTGGGGCCTGGATTGCCTGGCTCCCCAGTGGGAAATGTGCACTGCAGAAACAGCCTCTCCCCATCTCATGCTCTGAAGATTCACAGTTTTCTGCCAGACCCACAGCATAGGCTACTGCTCGCTGCTTCTTTCAAAGTATCTGTGATTTCTTTCACTTTTTTGCTGAGTTCCCATGTTTCTTCCTGGATACACATTCACAGTGTGAATTCCTACACACTATTTTGCTATTTCCAAGTGGGCGAGGCATGCCGACAAAGCCTCTAACCCACCATCTTGGGGAATAAAAAATAATATTCTTAAAAGATGCCTCTGGATGAAATGTTAGATTTGCCTCTAGAAATCTTAGCCTTCCACTATTTTGAGACTGTCAAGGACATAGGACAAATGTCTGGAAACACTTTAATTTTTCACAACTGAGAGAAGAGGTTTGTGTGTGTGTGTGTGTGTCTGCCATCTACTAGATAGAGGACAAGGATGTTACTATATGTTCTACAAGGCTCAGAATAGCCTCCCACAACAAAAGATTATCTGGGCCAAAATATAAACAGTGCCAAATTTGAGAAACACTGCTCTAAAAGGATCACAAAAGAAAAAGAGTGGATATAAATCACTAGTACCAGGACTGAGAGAGGAGACACTACTATAGATTTCACCAATAATAAAAGGATAATAAGAATATATCATGAACAACTTTGTCCATCAATTGGACAGCTTAGATGAAATGGACAAATCCCTCTAAAGACCCAAATAATCAGAAGTTACAGAAAAAATCTGAAAGAAGATATTAACTAAATAAACTAGATTTTTAATTTAAACAATTTCCACAAAGAAATTTGATTATAAGTAAATACTCCCCTGGAGAGATGTAGGTCAAATTACACAAATTTACAGATAGGTAGAATAAATAAGTCTAAAAATCTAATGGACAACATGAAAACACTATAGTTAATAATGTATATTTCATACAATTTTCAAGAGAATACATTTTTAGTCTCTTAACACACACACACACACACACAAGATAATTAAGTGAGATGATTGTGTAAAAGACGGAATGGCCTGAAGCAAAAAATATTTTCTGTCCCTTTAAAACTCTCCCCACTCTTTTTGGGAACTGCAGCCTGGCCTGCATCCCTGAGGCAGGTTAAATCCTTTGTTAAAAGTTAACTCAGCCATCTCGGGCAGTGCCAGGCTTTGAGTTCACAGTCTTTGTCTTTGGCAGAAATGGGATGATTAGAAGAGTTAACCACAATAGCCTAGAGCTGAGGGGCCCTTGCTTTAAAAGTTCTGTATTTCTGTTTATGTTTAAGAAATTTTGATTTTGAGACAAGAAAGTCTACCATTTTCCTCCTTTGTCAGCAAAATAGTAAAACTTCTCTTTCCTCCTCCCCAAACCACTTGTCCTCATTCTTCTGATGCAGCCTCATGGATAAGCACCAAATTTCAGAAACAACAGAAATGTCAATTTGCTTGACTCTAGTAACCTTTTCACTATGTATATCAAGAAAATCAAGTTGTACACCTTAAATATATACCATAGAGTATATGAATAGCTATCATTAATAACTTTGAATTTCACAGAAAAAATAAACATTTCCAAATCACAGATGACATCACCTTGACATGAACAAATATTTGTGAAGAAATAATAATAAACAATATTAATTCTGAACAAACTTTTTAAGAAAATAAATATTTACCCAACTTACATTTTGTGGCCATTATAATTATTACACCAAAACCAGATTAAAAAAAAAAAAAAGAAAGACATGGACCAATAATCCTTACAAACCTAGATGCAAAAATTATTTACAAAATAATAGAAATATGACCCACCCCTTCTTAGATGTTTTGCACAGTGGAGTTGAGACTGAAAATATTATGGGAATGAAACTTCCTTTCTTTTCTGAAGATGGTAGATGGAGTATAATGTGGAGTGGTAGAGACTTCGCAGTGAAAAGGCTGTGAGCTTAATGCCTAGCTAATTTAGCCATGCTGAACTTAATTTCCTTCTCTATAAAAGTGAGACTAGGAAGTGCCCACATTGAATCATTATTCAGATGTTTCACTGACATCTCAAAATGAATAGGGGGAGAGGGCACAGCTTATTTTTAAAAAGGATAAGCCTAATAGCTTCCACCCTTCCATGCAAGTAATTTTATCTTCTTTACGTACAGAAGAAAAGAGAATGAATCCTGCAAATCAGACCTCATCCACATCTTTCTCTCCAACTTGCTTCTCTTGAAGGTACTTGAGAATGGGAAGGGCAGGAAGAGGGGATTGCTTTCACAACCTGCCTGTCCCTTCCAGTATCTGCTTTTTTGGTTTCACACAACCTTGGTTTATATAATAATTGCCAGGACATGTGAGGGAAAGAGCAACGTGGAAAGAGCAGTGTGGCAGAGAAGTTCAGGGTGTACACTGCCAGCCTCCCAACTTTGCAAAGCCAACTCCTTCAACATGTGACTGTGAGGGGAAGGGTTGGAGTCCACTGGAGCTGACAACTAGAATTTTTTGCCAACATAGAACAATTAGGACCATATTATAAGCCTCAGCTCAGCAACATCTGGAGGAGACACACCAAAACTCCTTCTGCAAGACCTTGCTGTACGGACTGCATCAGGAGGACATTTCGTCTCCTGGAGGCTGCTGTCCATCATTTGTTTATAAGGATATCAACAGAGATTGGTGTGAAGAAAATTTTACAGGTGAGAACACATCTCAAAGTAGTATATATATATTATATATATATATATATATATATGATGAACAATTCTAGAGATCTAATGCACAACATGAGAACTATAGGTGATAAAATTGTATTTTTTGTGGCATTCACAGTAAATCAGTAGATTACAGCTGCTCTTGCCATTAAAAAAATGGGCAACTGTGTAAGATGATGGAGATATTAATTTGTTTCACTGTAGGAGCCTTTCCCTATTTATATGTACCCCATAACATAATTTTTATACCTTAAATGTACACAATAAAAATTTGTTTTTTGAAAATAAACCCCCTCTACTTACATGAGTGAAATCAAAATGCACACATTGTGTTACACTTAGAACATGCAGGCAAATATGCTCAAGGAAAAGGAGTGAATTCAACTACAGGTATCGGGCACTTGCTGTATAAAGGGCAGTTGGTCAAGGACCATAAGAAATTCTTAAGGGTCTCTGCTCTGAACTAATATTATACATGAATGAGGGTAGATTGGGTGCTTTCTGAAAATAAGTGGGTGTATGGAACACTTGTGCTAAAGTCAGAGAGGAA
Organism: Microcebus murinus; assembly: GCF_040939455.1. Lineage (NCBI taxonomy): Eukaryota > Metazoa > Chordata > Mammalia > Primates > Cheirogaleidae > Microcebus > Microcebus murinus. Next base: position 16,194,569 of record NC_134107.1, read on the forward strand.
ATAATTAGATTAATAAGAACAGGGATATAGGCCACATTTATTATTTATTTAAATCATATAAAAATTTTTACTTTAAATATTTCAACTATAGTGCTGACTTCAATAGCACATATACTAAAATTGGAACAATACAGATAAGATTAGCATAGCCCCTGCAGAAGGATGACACACAAATTTGTGAAGTATTCCATACTTTTTTAAAAAAAAATAAAGATTCTACTATAATACCATTACCATAGTTTTTTTTTAATTTGCCTGTTTTCTTTTAAATTTATATGTCACATGCTGTGTATGAAATGTTTTATGTCCTATATTTTCTCACTTTAACACTCTTCCACATGTCAATGTGTATTATATATTATGTTTGTATGTATTATGTTAATGCCTTAGAGTTGCATTACCCTGCTAGATCATATGTTACATATGATCTTCTTTTACTGCTAGACATTGGGATTTTGTTTAGTATTTGCTTATGTTCATGTGGCTTTAAAAAATCTGTTTAGACATTTTTCTTCTTTTGAATCATCTTCTTTAGATTAATTTCCACTTCTGGAATAACTAGGTCAAAGATTCTGAAGTTCATGCACAAGGATGTTGCCCACTGCCGAGTAACACTAACTACAGCAATTGTGTTATATTTTCAGGAAAATTTCAGTCTTCATAGTTTTCAGTATACTCTATTTATTGGGTGCCATGCTTGGTTGTTACTTCGTGCATACATTCTTGGAAAGTGGTTCCAAACTGTACCCTTCAGAAAATATAATAATATTATACCCCATTGGACATCAAACATTGGATGTACATTGGACATCAAACTCTACATTGCATCTTACACTCATACAACTACCTTGTGAGTTACCTCTAAGTAAAAGATAGGATTAGCCTTCAGGAACGTTATAATTTTACCATCCTAAGACCCTCAGATACAAGATAGAAGTGTCTCTACCCTGGTCTAAAGTTTTCTTTAAGACATAACACAAAATAGCTGGAAATCATTCTATATGCTGTATATATTATGCACTCAACACATATCTGTTGATTTAATGACTGTATTCATATCTCCATTCTTGGGATTCTTCACTTAGTAGTATGGGTTCCAGCTCTATCCAAGAAAATACAAGATGTGCAAATTGGTACTAACTGATCAGCACCTAAGTGAACACATAGGAATTACATTAATTGGGTATTGGCTAGGTGGGAGGGGGAAGGAAGGGTCATATATACATACATAATGAGTGAGATGTGCACTGTCTGGGGGATGGTCACACTTCAGACACAAGTCTGAAGCTCAGACTTGTGGGGAGACAGGGGAAAGGGCATCATTTGAAATCTTAAAAGTTGTACCCCCATAATATGCTGAAATAAAAAATACATATATATGTACTTTTGTAAAGAAGAGTGGTTAGACAAAGTTACTACAAGCATTTCATGCACTCAATCATTCATGAACCATTTATTAAGGCCCAACTATGTGCCAAATACCATGATAAACATTAATGATGGGAGAATAAATGAGTTTCCTGCCTCAGAGGAATTCACGATCTGGAAAACTGTAACTCAATTTTATTTTATGTGTTCTAGTTTTTATTTTAATTTCAGAATACTATGTGGGTACAAACATTTGGGTTATATATAATGTCTATGCCTCACCCAAGCCAGAGCTTCCCCCACAAAGTGTGCTCCGCACCCTCTGGTTGTGAGATTACCCATCCCCATAATTCCCCTCCACCTGACTGGCACCCATTGAATATTACTACCATGTGAGCACCTTAGTGTTGATCGGTTAGTACCAAATTGATGGCAAATACATGTGGTGCTTGCTTTTCCATTCTTGTGATACTTCACTTCAAAGGATGGGCTCCCACTTTATCCAGGACAGTATAAGAGGTGCTACGTTACCACTGGTTTTTTGTACTTGAGTGGTACTCCATGGTATACATAGACCACATTTTATTAATCCACTCATGTATGGATGGGCATGTGGGTTGTTTCACAATTGTGAATTGTCCTGCCATAAACATTCGAGTGCAGATGTCTTTATTATAGAATATCTTTTTTTCCTTTGGGTAGATGCCTAGTAGTGGGATGGCTGTATCAAATGGTATTTATATTTTTAGCTCTTTGAGGTATCTCCAAATTCTTTTCCACAGCGGTTGTTCTAATCTGCAGCCCCACCAGCAGTGTAAGAGTGTTCTCATCTCTCCACATCCATGCCAGCATTTGTTATTTTGATACTTTTTGATAAAGGACATTCTCACTAGAATTAGGTGATGTCTCATTGTGGTTTTGATTTGCATTTTCCTAATGATTAGAGATGTTGAGCATTTTTAAAATATGTTTGCTGGCCATTATTCTGTCTTCTTTTGAAAAGTTTCTGTTCATGTCCTTTGTCCATTTATTGATGGGCTTGTTTGATTTTTTTTCTTCTTGATTTAATGATAGTTTCCTTGGCTGTGCAGAAGCTTTTTAATTTGATCAGGTCCTATTTATTTCTTTTTGTTGCTGCTATCATTGCTTTGGGGGTCTTCTTCATAAATTCTTTGCCTAGGCTAATACCTAAAAGAGTCTTCCCAACATTTTCTTTTCCCCAGTGTATATGTTTGTCTGGTTTGTCAAAAATCAGATGGCAATAGGCAGATGGTTTCATATCTGGGTTCTCACTCCTGTTCCAAAGGTCTATATCTCTGTTCTTGTGCCAATCCAATGCTATTTTGGTTACTATAGCCTTGCAGTAAAGCTTGAAGTCTGGTAGACTTATACTTCCCAGTTTGCTCTTTTTGCTTAAGATTGCTTTGGCTATACGATCTGTGAACTTTGTCTTTTGGATGTGAGCACGTAATACTATTTGTTTTCCTCTCAGGAATGCTTTTGCTGTATCCCACAGATTTTGATAACTTATGCCCCCATTATCTTTTAGTTAAAAGAATCTTTTTATTTCCATCTGGATCTCTTCCTTGAACCAACAGTCATTCAGCAATAGATTTCCATGACTTTCTGAAGTGGTTAGCGTTCCTGTTGGAATTGATCTCTATTGTTATTCCACTGTGGTCTGAGAAAATACATGGTATAATTTCTATTTTTTTAATCTGATTGTGGCCTAGGATGTGATCAATTTTAGAGAAAGTTCTATGAGGTGATTAGAAGACTGTATATTCAGTTTTATTTTGGTGGAATGTTCTGTATATGTCTGTTAGACCCATTTGTTCTAGAGCTCTGTTTAAGTCCATTGTTTCTTTGTTTCTTTTCTGCTTGGAGGATCTGTCCAGTTTAGTCAGTAGAGTGTTGAAATCCCCAGCAACTATGGCATTACTGTTTATCATGTTATTTAGATCAAACAGAATTTTCTTTATGTATCTGGGTGCTCCTGTGTTGGATGCATAAATATTAAGAATTGGTAAGCCTTCTTGTTGGATTTTTCCCTCCACCACTATATAGTAACCATCTTTTTCTTTACTTTTGCTGTTTTAAAGTTTATGTTATCTGATATAAGAATAGCTACCCCCACTTTATTTTGGTTTCCATCTTCCTGGAAGTTTGCCTTCCAACCCTTCACCTTGAGTCTGAAAGCATCTTTGTGAGTAAGACGTATTTTGTGGAGACAGCAGATAGTTGGCTTGTGTGGTTTTTGTTTGTTTGTTTGATCTATTCAGTCAGTCTATGTCTCTTCAGTGGATAATTCAAGCCATTCACATTTATTGAGAGAATTGATAGTTGGGGTAAATTTCTGTTCATACTGTTGGATAAATTCTTATTGTTTTGTTTTAACTCTTGAGTCATTGTGGAATAAGTGTTCTGGACTTTAACTCTTGAGTGATTTTACATTGGTGGGTGTCTATTGTGTTGTTCAATGTATAATGCAGGTCTGAGTACTTCCTATCGGGAAGGTCTGGTTTTTGCAAGACTTGTCTGGCAAAGTCTTTATTTCTCCCTTGTATAAGAATCTTAATTCTTCTGGATAAAAAATTCTAGGTTGGCCACTATTATCTTTTAGAAGATTGAGGATGGGTCCCCAGTTCCTTCTGGCTTGTTTGGTTTCAGTTGAGAGGTCTCCAGCTAGTCTGATAGGTATTTCTTCATAGGTTATCTGCTGTTTTCATCTTACTGCTCAAAGGATTGCCTCTTTCTGTTTGCTTTGGCCAGCATAATAATTATGTGATATGGTGATTACCTTTTCATATTGAGTTTTATAAGGAGTTCTGTGTGCTTCTTATATCTGGATATCTAGATATCTAGATTGATGCCCAGGTCAGGTAAGTTTCCTTCCATGACTCCAAAAAATATATTTTCAAGCCCTTGTGTATTTTCTTCTTTTCTCTCTGTGTGCCTATAATTCTAATATTTGGTTTTGTTATATAATCTCATATTTCTTGTATGTTTTGTTCACGTCTCTTGCTTCTGTGTTCTTTTTCCTCATCTGATTTGTTTAGTACAGAGACATTATCTTTAAGCTCTGAGATTCTTTCCTGTGCATGATCCATCCTATTCTTAAGGCTTTCCACTGTGTTTTGTAGTTCCTTGAATACCAGTCTCATTTCCAGTATTTCTGTTTGGTTATTTCATAATACTTGAATTTCTTTAGAGAAATTTTAATTCATTTCCTATATTGTTCTTTTGATTTCTTTGTATTGGGTTTCTATTTTCTCATCAGTTCTATTAAGTTTTCTTATAATCCATATTCATAATTCTTCTTCTGTCATTTTAATCATTTCATTTAAGTTGGCATCCATTGTTGAGGATCTAATGATTTCTTTTGGGGGTGACTTTTTTTTTTTTTTTTTTTTGAGACAGAGTCTCACTTTGTTGCCCAGGCTAGAGTGAGTGCCGTGGCGTCAGCCTGGCTCACAGCAACCTCAATCTCCGGGGCTCAGCGATCCTACTGCCTCAGCCTCCCGAGTAGCTGGGACTACAGGCATGCACCACCATGCCCAGCTAATTTTTTGTATATATATTTTTAGTTGGTCAATTAATTTCTTTCTATTTTTGGTAGAGACGGGGTCTCGCTCAGGCTGGTTTCGAACTCCTGACCTTGAGCAATCCGCCCGCCTCAGCCTCCCAAAGTGCTAGGATTACAGGCGTGAGCCACCACGCCCGGCCTGGGGGTGACTTTTTTCTCTGATCTTCATGTTTCCTGTATTCCTGTGCTTTTTTTTTTTTTTTTTTTTTTTTTTTTTTGCTGATTCTTTCTCATCAGGTTCTTGGTCAAGAATTGGGGGTGGTAGGACTGGTTTATGGCTCTCTCTCCAAGTCCCCAGGGGTCGTTCCTTGACAGTGTGGGGAATAGGCAGCTGGTCCTGTATTGCCTTAGGGGTATTTTATCAAGTTGGGTTACCTCTGACCTGTCATCTTCACCTCCTGCCAATGGAGTCTAGTGAGTTTGGTTCCCCAGCTTAAGCTCCAAGCTAGTGGATTTCCCTTGTGAATAGGACTCCATTGCCCACTAATAGCTTGAGATGGAGTGCACTGTGTTAAGCTATGGTATTATTCTCTCTGTTGTTGATTGTAGTTTGCATGGAGGAGCCAGTTATCAAGGTAATCTGACATCTCTCTAGTTGCCTCTGGTACCCCGGATGGGTATGGTAATGCCCTGATCTTTGGGAGGGGGGTTGTCACTCCCAAGGGTTGCTTGGACCCTACTCCCCTTTAAGATGGAGGTAGGAGCAAGATAGATCACAGCTGGTGCACACAAGTCTGGGTGTGTGTGCTTCTATGGTTGCTTGGCCTGCTGCTAGGGGGGACAGCCAAAATGTTATTCTGGGCTCTTTCACCACACATAGAGGGCTGCTCCTGATGGGAGAGGTCAATTGGTACAATTGCTGAGGCCTCTGGCCAGGTTTTTCCTTCCCTGTCCATGAACTTCAATGCTGGTGGCCACCTGGACCTGGAGAGCAAACCTGGAATTATGTTCTTATTAGATGACCTAAACCAGCTCCAAGGTCCCTCAGATTCACACCTGCAACACAGAGAAAGCTGCTTTCCTCAATCCACCCCACTTCCAAGGGTGGGTTCCACGGTACCTGGCATGAAAGTCCTCGGGCTGGGGGAAGGGTGTTGCCTGAAACTGCCAGGTGCAGCAGTGTCTCCAGGCTGGGGACCCCAAAGATGGTGGCCGCTCACCCCTGGAGAACTAGCATTGGGGGTTGCACTCAAGACTCTGTCAAAGCCGGTCCCAAGATATGTAACTCAATTTTTTTTTTTTTTTTTTGAGACAGAGTCTTGCTTTGTTGCCTAGGCTAGAGTGAGTGCCGTGGCGTCAGCCTAGCTCACAGCAACCTCAAACTCCTGGGCTCAAGCGATCCTTCTGTCTCAGCCTCCCAAGTAGCTGGGACTACAGGCATGCGCCACCATGCTCGGCTAATTTTTTCTATATATATTAGTTGGCCAATTAATTTCTTTCTATTTATAGTAGAGACGGGGTCTTGCTCTTGCTCAGGCTGGTTTCGAACTCCCGACCTCGAGCGATCCGCCCGCCTCGGCCTCCCAGGGAGCTAGGATTACAGGCGTGAGCCACCGCGCCCGGCCTGTAACTCAATTTTAAAAGTCATGTTGGACACCAAAAATGTACACAGAATTTATTTGTCAATTTAAAAAATAAAAGAACTACAACCCAGTATGACAAGTTCTGTAACTGAGATATGCATAAACATTTATGAGAGCACAGAAAAGGGGGTGATTTATTCAGCCTGAAGTAAGAGGCAGCAGAATGAGTCAGTAGGGATGACAAATCCTTAAGCTGGATTTTGAGGGATGAGTGGAAGCTGAACTTAGAAGGCAGAGCAGAAATAGAAAATTTAAACTGGGAATAAAATGCAGAAAGGCCAGAGGTGCTAAAGCAGACACTGTGTTGAAGATATGTCCTGTGATCTTAGGTGTTGAGGGTAGCAACAGAAGAGACTAAGAAGGTAGATGAGAGTCAGATGGTAAAAGAATATTCCATTTACATCTCCTAAATTAATCTTAAACTCAGCCACTGTGGTCAAAGCATACTGCATACTACAACTTTCATGCTCTGGCCAGGCCTCTCCTCTTCTCACACCACAAGGGAGATGCAAAGGAAAGTTAAAGTTAAGCACCTCTTTGTGGTTTTTTTTGAATGATCAACAAAGATCTGGGAAGAGTTAAGGGGCACACATCTGGAAAAATCAGGAACATCCACCAGTTCACACATTGTCCAACATGTTAAAGCAGCAGGATCCAAAAATGTAGTTAAATCTTTGGAAATAGAACATGTTTTTCCATAGAAGTAAACCAAAACAGGTTTCATTTCTGCACATTCAAATCTTTCTTGAGCATCCCCCCAAAAAACAGTGGTCCTGAGGGGTTATGCTGAAAAGGAGAGGACCCTGAGATCTGGGAAATCAAAACTAACAGAGAACAAGACCGTCGAAAGCGACATCTCATACCTAAACAATTAAGTGTGTGGATAACGTCCAGACAAAGACTGCCTGAACACAGCTGTAATCTGACAAAGTTGGTTTTACTGTCTGTTGCAGTGAGAGAGAAAGCACACCTTCAAGGAATGTAGTGTATCTCAGGAGGAGTGTGGTAAGAGGAACTTGATTTAGGTGATTTGGGGAAGGGATTCAAGGAAGCATGGTAAGGAGCAGTGGTAAGGAAGTGGTAGCCACTGGGGAAAGGGATGCCTGGCCAATTTTTTGATAACACTGCCTTTTTGTTTTTGTCTGTGCTCTAACGTGATTATGGAGTGATCTTGGATTTTTGTTGTTGCTGTTTGTTTGTTTGTTTGTTTTTGTCTCATTCCATTCTGGCCACAGTGTGATCCTGCCTAGTGGAGCTTTTCTGTGAAAGTGTTATGTTTTAAAGGCTGCCTTTATTTTTCTTTCTCACATTCATAAAAGACACAAAATGGAATAGAAAACTATTTTAGATAAGTGATTTGGAGAACAGAAAGCAGCATAAGGGCAGATAGGCACAGAAAACAATGCCTTTCTTCTAACTGTTAGGGTGGAGATGTGGGTGCAGTCCGGTTTTGGGAAAGATTTCTCCAGTTAAAGATTAGGATAGCAAGAAAATGTTTATTTACTTTTCCCTAGTGGGAGGGGAAAAGGACTAGCGTGGAGGTGGAAAAAGGAAGAAAGTGCCAGCTACTGTGGCTTTTTAAAGGGGGTTACAAAAATGGCAGGGTATAGTTGAGAAACTGCTGCATCCACTCCTTTCTTTCTTGTTGGTGGCAGGTAGATAACAAAAACTTCCAGGATGTCAGTCCAAGAGTTGGCTCTCCTGACTTTCCTTGGAGAAGAGATTATCACAGGAGATGTGACTCTATACTTGAGATATGGCTGAGGCTTAGCGCTCACACCCTGCTGCTCACTCAGGAACTCTTTAGGCTGTAAAAAGCAGATTCTCAAAAAAACAATTTTGAAAGAGAAAGATTAACATCTCTTTTTTGTTCATTCAGCTCTTTTCAGAAATTGTGCAAAACAGAACTCCTGCAGAGTGCCTGTTACTGAGAGAACTCATGGGATTGATCTTTAACCATTACTTATATGAAATTGTGGGATTAGGCATTTTCCTGTTATTTTTGCAAGGCTGACCATGCCACTAACTTCTAACATCAGAAATTTATAACCACTTGAGTCTATCAAGAAGTCATCTTGACTAAAAATAAAAATCAGCCCTATTTGTTGAAAAGACTATTATTCTACCTCCACTGAATTGCGTGGATGTCTTTGTAAAGAATCAATTGACCACAAATATTTAGGTTACTCTTGGGCTTTCTATTCTATTATCGATCTACTTGTCTATCCTTACATTAATATCACTCTATCATGATTACAGGAGCTTCCTAGTAAGCCTTAAAATCATGTCAATCTTAAAATTAGCTTGTCACTTCTATAAATAAAACATGGGGTGTTTTGTGACTGATTTGAATCTATTGTTCAATTTGGGAAAAGGTGACATCTTAAAAGTAATAAATCCTCTGATTTCCTCCCTTCCTTATGTATCATTATGGATAGTTCAATTTCTGTGTCTATAACTTCATTGATCTTTTTTTCCCCTGTAATGTCTAGTCCACTGTTAATCACATCTCATGCATTTTTATTTTAAATGTTGTATTTTTCATTTGTATAAGCTCTTTCTTATTCTCTTTATATCTTCCATTTTTTCTCCTCATCATTATCAGAGGTTTCTCTATATTAAGCATGGCATAAAGAGATTATAGCTGTAAGGTTTTTCGGCAGTGGCGAAAAGAAAAGAGACAGAAAGAGAAAGAGTAGGGGGGGCCAAACCACGTGGCTTTATTATACACTCGTGGACGAGGTTCTGGGGCCCCAAGAGCAGGGGCCCCGGAAGTCGCCGCAGTTTGAAGGGGCTGAGGCCTTTTATATCTTTGGGCCTGGCTAGGGACTTTTGGCGGGAAGAGCTGGGGATTTTAGGAGGGGCTGGAGGTGTTTGTGGAATCCAGGAGCCAAAACATTCTTATCTAGGTGGACATCTGGGTGTGGATCCTCTCAGCAGGGCCTGGCAGTTTTGTCCTTGGCAGGTCAGGTCACTAAGCGTTTTCTTTTTCCATCTAGGGAGGGGAGGGGGCCCCTGCCACCAGCCTTACATTCCGGCCTTTTTGGTTATGATGGGCGCCGCTCTTTCTGACTACTTCCTGCTAGGAGGGGGCGTAGTTAGGGGCTATAGGCCGGGTCGGTTGGTGGAGGGGTGGTTGGTAGTGGAAAGTATGGATGAAGAAGTAGTTGGTTTACCGCCACTCGTGTCAGTTTTTGTAGGCGGTGCTGGAGGAACTGTAAAAGACAGGGAACAAACAGAAAGATTAGGCAGATGATGACACTGGGTCCTATTAGCGGCAATGGCCAGGTAGCCAAAGGGAATTGTATCCAGCCAAAGGGGGACGCATCCCAGTGGCGGAGGTTGTGCAAGTCTTTACTCAGGTTGGTGAGCTTGTCTATGTTCTGCTCCATAAGGCCTGATTCGCCGACATAGCAGCAGCATTCTTTATGAAGGAAAAGGCAGGTTTTTCTTTTTTCAGTCATCAGCAGATCTGTAAAATCTTGGGCAGATATGACACCATGGCCCAGGGCACCTCCCGCGAGCCCTGAGGCCACAATGGAAGAGGCCAAGCTGAGACTTACCATGACAGGTAGAAAGGTGGCTAGTCTTGGCTGGGGCCCTGGGAGAAGCCATTCAAACTCAGACTCACCGTATAGAGTTAATTGAGGGACCACCATGACAGGGAAACAAGGACCCGGGGTGGATGTATTGACGCAGCAGGTAAGTGTTCCGTTGCACCAGAAGAACTGTCCCAGAGCAGGGGAGGTGGTCGTGGTCACAGAATGGTTGGTAAGGTGGCATCCATGAAGTTGTAGGTTGGGGTCAGTGTGGGAGGTGAGAGAACACATGAGATCTGCATAGGGTTGGCCTGTAGGCTCAGGTTCCCAAAGGGGAACACGAGTGAGCGGAGTGGAGCATGAGGGAGTTGATGAGGGAGTTTGGGGGTTAGAATAATTTAGAGGGACAGCAGCCAGTAGGGGCTGCTGAAGGGAGGCATAGAGGAAACAGTGGGAAATATTAGGGATTATTTCAGAGGAATTTAGGAAGGTGAGGTTGTGCTGTATGATATCTAACCAAGAGGTGAGAGTGGGGTTATGGGGACAAGAAGGAACAAGTTGTCCAGCCAGAGTCTGTTCTGCCTTTTGGGAAGTGGTGCCTTTGGGCAGGCGGGACGCCTCTGTAACCTGAGAGGTCGAGACAAGGGCATAGGCTGCCTGGCGTTTGCCGTCATCTCTCATGGTTGAGCCGCCATCAGCAAACAGTGTTAAGTCTGCATCTGAGAGGTCCGAGGGGTCGGGCCTAGAGGTGGTGGCAGCATTGACCGTCTCAGGGCAGGAGCGAGAGGAGAGGGTTAAGGACGGGATGGGCAGCAAAGTAGCAGGGTTTGAAGTAGGAGACTGTGTTAGGGTAATGTTGGGATTTTCTATGAATATGAGATGGAATTCCTGTAATCTAGAGGGAGTGAGGGACTCTAACGAGCGGTGAGTTAGTAGATCTTGAAGGCAATGGGTGGAAAAGACATGAAGGTCCTGTCTGAGGGAAAGCTTTAGTGCTTCCCTGGCAAGAGAGGCTGCCACGCCCAGTGCCCTAAGGCAAGGCGGCCAGCCATGGACTGTGGTGTCTAGTTGTTTGGATAAATAAGCCACTGGAGTACAGGTGGGTGGGCTCCAGGAGCCTAAAGGCTGGGTGAAGACACTGAGGGCCAAGCCCTGGTGCTCATCCGTGTAGAAGTAAAAGAGTTTTTTAGGATGAGGGAGTCTTAGAGGTGGTGCCTGGAGTAGAGCTTCACGAAGCTTTAGAAATGCATGGCCGACAGCTTGAGGGTTTAGTAAAGGGCCAGCAGAGGCATCGTGGGCTGCATCATAGAGGGGTTTAGCAAGGAAAGACAGAATCTGTTCAGCGGGCGTGGGTCGTTGGAGATCGCAAAGAGCCTGTTGGCGGTCAACAGTGAGATCCCGGGACGTGGGGGTGGGCCGAAGTCCAAGATATGTGACCGTGGGCTTGGACGGCTGGACTTTGGAGGGGGACACTCGACAGCCCTTGGAAATAAGGAAGTTAAGTAGAGAGGCAGTGCGGGTCTTAGAGTGCTGTGAAGAGGAACTACAGAGCAGTAGATCATCAACATATTGGAGAACAGCGCTAGGCTGTAAGGGACATTGGAGTAGGTCCTGGGCCAGAGCCTGACCAAATAGGTGGGGGCTGTCCCCAAACCCCTGGGGCAGGACGGTCCAAGTGAGTTGTCTAGATGTATTTGTGTCAGGATCTCCCCACATAAAGGCAAAGAGATTGTAACTGGCTGGGTCTAAGGGGATAGCAAAGAAGGCATCTTTGAGGTCCAGAACAGAAAAGCGGGCAGTGGAGGGCAGAATATGAGAAAGTAAATTGCAGGGATTGGGCACCACAGGGTGTATGGGGATAGCAGCCTCCTTAAAGAGCCTCAGGTCCTTAACCAGCCAGTAGGACCCGTTTGGCTTCTTTACTAGGAGAATGGGTATGTTATAGGGAGAATTAGTTGGGATTAAACGTTTTTCATGCAGAAGACGTTCTGTAATGGGTTTTAGACCTCTGCGGTGGGTCACTGAAACAGGGAACTGGGGGCGGGAAGGGAAAGATGAAGGGTCTTTGAGTCGAATGAGGACAGGGATGTGGTGTGTGGCCACTACTAGGGTAGAGGTGCCCCAAACCCAAGAGTCTACAAGTTCAGGCGGGAGAGGGCACGTCTTCGGAGAGGCAGAGGGTGTGGGTGAGGAATCTGAAGAGAGGGATAGAAGGAGAAGGGCAGATGTCCTTGAGGAAAAGTGGAGTATGGTGCCTAATTTGGCTAATAAATCTCTTCCTAAAAGTGGAATAGGACAGGAGGGCATGATAAGAAAGGAGTGGGTGATGGAATGGTTGTCTATGAGACATGTCAGAGGACCAGTAGTAGGAGGCCATGAAGGACTGCCATCAATACCCATAACCGACACCTGGGAAGGATAAGTAGGGCCTGAAAAAGAAGGCAGGACAGAGTAGGTAGCCCCCGTGTTAACCAGAAAGGACACTGTCTTACCCGATACCTTGATTGTTACCCTGGGCTCAGCGAGGGTGATCGGGGTGGCAAAGCCGGGCCTTTGTCGGTCTTCTGCAGCCAAGCCCAAAACCGTCAACGGCAGGTCTGGGGGTGGAAGGACTGACCCTCTAGACCTTTGTCCCAAGGGGCAATCACTCTTCCAGTGTCCCTCTTGACCACAGGCCGGACAAGGCTTATTGGGCTGACGTGGCTGCGGGCATCTGTTGGCCCAGTGGCCTTCCTTACCACACTTGAAGCAGGTGCCTGGCGGAGTGCGGCTGGTTGCTTTAGACGAAGTCGATGGCTTTCCGGGCCCCACTGGCCGCAGGGCTGCAACCAAGGCTTGGGCTTGCAGGTGTGCCTTTTGGTGGGCACGGGCTTTCCTTTGGGCCTCTGCCTGTTTATCTCGGGAATTAAAGATTTTAAATGCCATGTTCACCAGGTCTCGGATGGGGGTCTGAGGGCCTTCTTCTGCCTTTTTAAGTTTGCGTCTAATGTCAGAGGAGGACTGAGTGATAAAGTGAAGTGCAAGGACGGTGGCCCCTGCTGGGGAAGTGGGGTCCAAGCGGGTGTGTTGGATGAGAACACTCGTAAGGCGGCTGAGGAAGGCCGCGGGATTTTCATCTGGCTTTTGAGTGATTTCTCTAAGCTTATTAAAATTAACTGCCCGGTGGGCAGCGGCCTGGAGACCAGCAAGAATGCATTGCAGCATGCGATCTCGGCGGGTTCTACCATCTTGGCCGGCGGGGGTGTCTGGCTGGTACTCCCACCCTGGCTCACTGCGTGGGACAGCCTCGGCCCCGACCGGCATGGTGCGGTCTGCTAGGTGGACTTGATCAGCATGTCCCTGAGCTGCCGCCCAGACACGTTCCTTTTCATCAGTAGTAAGAGTAGAAGCCAGAATAACAAAAATATCATGCCAGGTCAAATCATATGCTTGTGTAAGATAGCGGAACTCTTTGGTGTAGGCTGTGGGGTCGTTAGAAAAGGAGCCTAAATGCTTATCAATCTGAGAGAGATCAGAAAGGGAGAAGGGAACATGGACGTGCACGACCTTTTCGGCACTGGCTACCTCTCTCAGGGGACAGAGAAGGGTTTGGCCTGAGGGCTCTGCATGGGATCGAGTGTGGTGACTGACAGGGGATGTTGGCAGAGAGCCAGCACAAGCAGTAGCAGAGGACAGTGGGGCACTAGGAGGAGGAGGAGGTGGAGGAAGAAGACCCAGATATAGTGGAGGCTGAGCAGGGGGAGAGGTAAGGGAGTCAGGAGGGTCAGAAAAGGTGGAAGAGGTTTCTAACGGGTCCTTCGGCTGAGAGGTAGAAGAGGCCAAGGACGGTGGAGAACTCAGTGCAAGGAGGATTTGTGACGGGTCACAGGTCTGACAGAGGGAAGGACGGGAACACAGATGGAAGAAAGCCTGGACATAAGGGATCTCCCACCATTTGCCATTTTGGTGACAAAAGTTGTCGAGATCTTGTAAAATTTTGAAATTGAAAGTCCCATTTTTAGGCCATTGTGACCCATTGCCTAATTTGTACATCGGCCAGGCAGTGTTACAATAGAAAATGAGTCGCTTGGGCCGAATATCAGACTTGAGGCCCAGGGCTGCAAGACTGGCTAAGAGACAGCCCAGAGGCGTGTTAGATTTGATTTTGGAGGGTTGACTGCCCATGGTGTCCTAGTCCAATGAGGGGAGGAGATCGGGAGCCGGTGTCCCAGGTCACCGATCAGGCCTTGGAGAGAAGGCTCTGAGCCTTGGAAAGGACTGACTGAGGGGATCAGGCGTCCCTGAGGCACTCAGGGCCTTATGGATCCTTACGGATGGAAGGACTGACTGAGGGGCTCGGGCGTCCCCAAGACACTCAGGTCCTTATAAATCCTTACGGATGGAAGGACTGACTGAGGGGGCTCGGGCGTCCCCGAGACACTCAGGTCCTTATAAATCCTTACGGATGGAAGGACTGACTGAGGGGCTCGGGCGTCCCCGAGACACTCAGGTCCTTGTAAATCCTTACGGATGGAAGGACTGACTGAGGGGCTCGGGCGTCCCCGAGACACTCAGGTCCTTATAAATCCTTACGGATGGAAGGACTGACTGAGGGGCTCGGGCGTCCCCGAGACACTCAGGTCCTTATAAATCCTTACGGATGGAAGGACTGACTGAGGGGGCTCGGGCGTCCCCGAGACACTCAGGTCCTTATGGTGGAGGATCTCTGACTTGGGCTATGGACAGAGACCCTGGAATGGACTCATTGGGCTAGGAACACAAGGGCAGAGGGACTTACCCAGGCCAATTGGTCGGCTGGCGTCCGGTGGAGGTCCCGGTCCGAGGTCTAGAAGACACGAGGGGACGGCGCGACCACGGCCCTGAGGCAGGCCGGCACAGCCAAGACTCCCCTCCCGGGTTTCGGCACCAAATGTAAGGTTTTTCGGCGGTGGCGAAAAGAAAAGAGACACAGAAAGAGAAAGAGTAGGGGGGGCCAAACCACGTGGCTTTATTATACACTCGTGGACGAGGTTCTGGGGCCCCAAGAGCAGGGGCCCCGGAAGTCGCCGCAGTTTGAAGGGGCTGAGGCCTTTTATATCTTTGGGCCTGGCTAGGGACTTTTGGCGGGAAGAGCTGGGGATTTTAGGAGGGGCTGGAGGTGTTTGTGGAATCCAGGAGCCAAAACATTCTTATCTAGGTGGACATCTGGGTGTGGATCCTCTCAGCAGGGCCTGGCAGTTTTGTCCTTGGCAGGTCAGGTCACTAAGCGTTTTCTTTTTCCATCTAGGGAGGGGAGGGGGCCCCTGCCACCAGCCTTACAATAACTATTTAATATCTTTGCTAGTTCTAACATCTCTAGGTCTATTTATTTTTGTTATTGTTGTTATTTTTATTATTATTATTATTATTTTGTATAAGGAGAAATCATTTTTGCAAGGATTAGGGGAAAGGACTATTGTAATAGGGGAGAATATCTGTTACAATAGCAAAAATGCTGTGACCATAGGTTTGCAAGCATGTGCTCTGGGTCTATTTTACCAAC
Organism: Microcebus murinus; assembly: GCF_040939455.1. Taxonomy (NCBI): domain Eukaryota; kingdom Metazoa; phylum Chordata; class Mammalia; order Primates; family Cheirogaleidae; genus Microcebus; species Microcebus murinus. Next base: position 16,210,166 of record NC_134107.1, read on the forward strand.
TTTTTTCTCCTGGTTATGGATCACATTTTCTGGCTTTCTCACATATCTAACCTGTTTTATTGGACAGTGGACAATGTGAATTACACATCCTTAGTTGAAAGTTTCACTGCACTTACTTTTAGTGTTGTATTTTGTTCTGGTGAACAGTTAAGTTACTGGAATCAGTCATATTTCATGGCTTTCTTTTAACCAGTGTAAGAGTGGATCTAGAGCAGACAGGCTTGATTTAACCCCCTGACTAAACCTGAACATCTTATCAGATTTTCTTCTCTTTCTCTCTCTCTCCCTCTCTCTCTCTCTCTCTCACCCCCCCCCACCCCCCGCCTCTTCACTCCGCCCTTTATATCTCTCTGAAGCTCCACCTTGGCCTCTCCCAACTCCAACCTCTACATGCCCAATTCAGTGAGAGGCCCTGAGTGCTGGTTGAATTCCATGTCCCTGAGTTGCAACCTGAAAGCTGCTTCAAACAATAAGCTGATACAATTCTGGGGCTCATATCTTTTACTTTCCTTTTCTCAGGGATCATATTTCTGCATGGCTTGATGTCCAACATAAAGCAACAGTTTCTCCTACTCTTCCAAAATCACAAGGTCACTTAGTTCTGGCCTGGAGGGTGACATCTCACAAACAGTCCCTTTCAATGCAACACCCTCTCAGAGCACTTCCTCAGTGCCTCACTTAGAAGTCACCTTGTCCTCCCGATATCAGTTTTAGAAAAAGAACCCAGAGACACGGTCTTCCTCTTTCCATGTAAGGTTGGGAGGTTATGGAATGTTTAGATATTCCCAATTTGATGCAGTGAGTCAGATATGTAAAAATGCTATTTTAAATCACCCAGTAATTTCTACAATATGTATCACAGATCCAAGAGTGAGTCTTAGAGATGGAATTAGACTCAAAAACAATGTGACTCTTGACAGGGTGAGAATACCAGCTTTGAATATGACTTGGTAATAATAATTCTTAAAAGGTTAATTGATTGTATTTAGACCATATAGGAATGCTCTACATTAAAATCACTGCATCAAAACATCACGCAATATATGGCACTTTAGCTCAAGTGGGGAGAATGAGGAGAAGAGAGGAGTGGTAGTTGTAATAAAATAAATAACAAATGTTCAGTGCTTACTATATGACTGACACTAGCAAGCATATTGCATGTATTCACTCATTCAATCTGCACAAAAATTCCACGTGTTAGATAGTGCTATTATCCCATCTACCTTTGAGGAAACCAAGGCCCAAAGAGATTAAGTAATTTTCTCAACGTCACACAGTTTGTGACCAGAGGATTCAGGAGAATCAGTGGTAGCAACTAAAAGTCTAGAGATAATACATATATTTTAAAATGTGCTTGTCAATCTACAGTGGAACTAGTGGCTGGAATTCATAGAAAGTTGAGAGAGGGAACTGAAAATTTCAGAAAAAAATCTCTATTTTTTCACTCTCATTTCTCCTTGGAGTTGGTGAGGACTTCACTGAAGAGACACTGAGGAAAAACCTGGCCATTAATACAGAACTTGCTACTCATTTCTGAATCTCCTCCAGCTCTGCTCACTCCTCACGTCACCTGGTTAGCTCTCTAGACTAAGGTATCCTCCACAATGTTACCACTGCAAGGTGCCAAGATGCTGCAGACGCTGGAGGAAGCCTTGAGAAAGAGCCTCCCTGCATCCATAAAGGTGACAATGGAAAATTCCATGGGGAGTAAAGAAGAGAAACTTGCTGTGAAAGAAGAGAGAAAGAGACTAACATTTATGGAGCACCTATGTGCAGCCAGGCACTATTTCATGTCTTCTCTCATTTAATTTGCATTACTGCACTACGAGATATCTGCTGTCCTGTCCATGTCATTGACGAAAAAAAGGGGACTCAGTTAAGTGGTTTGCTCACTGTCTCACAGTGAGCTGCGATGCTATAAAATGACCACGGAGATGCCAAACACTGCCTTTTGCTCTGTGCTGACTCAAAAATTATTCCCTTGCTTCTTTCCAAGAAGCATTCTATAAAAACTTCTGACATTTGCCCAGAGTTCGCCTCCAAAGTTCTCTGTGACTATATATTAATGTTTAATTTGTTCACCCTAAAAGAACGTTTGCCAGGTGAGAGGTTAACCATCACGAGTCTTCTTTGAAATCAGTAGCAGTTCGATTTCTATTTTGATTTAAATTTCTCAATTGCTCTGAACTCTGTGCACATCAGGCTATTTGGAGGCTGGCTGCCAATATCTCCCTTAACATAGTACAATTAATTAGAAATTTCAGAATGAAATGAAACACGCACATAAATGCCTACTTCCAAAACTATGTAAAAAGCAGGTCTAATGATAGGTTCAGATCCTTGCTTGCATTTTTGTTTAGCATCCAAAGGGATATGGTGCATTCCAGAGGAATATAAATACAATCTAGTGTGTATGTGGGTGTGTGGGGGGGAGTGTGGGTGTATATCTATTTAGAGGACAATCACTTATAGATTTGTAATTTTTTATAAAACATTCCTTAAAAATGCATACAGTTTAGATAAATACACTTCCTCATTCCCTAGCAGATTTTCTTATTTCCTTCCTTTAATATGAAGGAGAAAATATTAGCACCCTTTTCTTTGTAGCTCAAATGGTTTTATTTACAGTCATTAGAAGTAAATTAATGATACAACTGACCCTGTTCTTTACTAACAAAACCAAATGGCTAATCAACTAATATAATACTAACTAATATTAGTAGAACCTACTAATATTAATCAATACTACTTAATATTTAGCTGCCCTCACATGACAACCCTTAAGGTACAGACAACCTCCCAGGGAGACAGTGAAGTTTCCTTGGATATTACACCAGTTGGGGCACTGTGGACACTTGCCTGAGATTTTATGATGAGTAACTACTTTTAAAAATTCTCCAATCTAAAAAGTTTTCTTCAATCTACAGAAGTGAAATAGAATTTTGTGATTTACAGTTCTCTTTATTCTTTAAACGAATTTTAAGTTCATTTACATTTTCCCCTACACATTTTCCCCGAATCAAATCTAGGATATGTGTGTGTCAGGGGCTTCTAATGGAGTTATAATCTAGAATTCACCATTACTTACTTACTGAAGGCCTAGTTGAGAAAATGTGCATTCATTCTTCTAAGCATTAGATATTAAATACATTTTTATCTCAAGTGTCCATTCTGGTTGATTCCACTGATAGTGGCTGCCTCACTATGTTCTGATCACTATATTCTGAGTTCAGCAGAAAATAAGGATTTTAATTCATTAGGCCATGGCAATAAGAAAGAATAACATTTTTACATATTTTCAGATTTTGCAATGGATAATATTGTAGTATAAATATACTTTAACAGGCCCTAGACACAAATGTGTTAAAAGGCAACCTCTATATTTTGCCCAAACTGTACTGAATTTCTATATTAAACTTCCACTCATGGCGGAAACAGAATAAATAATGTCCTCCTTCTATCAGCATCAGGGTCTGGGAGTGAACGCAAAGCACTTCCTGATACCATTCCTTCTCATAGATTCCCCACTCCCCACTCCACACTAGGTCAGATCCAGCACTTGCTAGGGTCAAGCAGTGCCCCTGGGGCCTGGATTGCCTGGCTCCCCAGCGGGAATGTGCATTGCAGAAACAGCCTCTCCCTATCTCATGCTCTGAAGACTCAGTTTTCTGCCAGACCCACAGCATAGGCTATTGCCCACCACTTCTTTCAAAGTATCTGTGATTTCTTTCACTTTTTTTTTTTTTTTGAGTTTCCATGTTTCTTCTTGGATTCCCGCCCACAGTGTGATTTTCTACATGCTATTTTGCTGTTTCCAAGTGGGTGAGGCATGCTAACAAAGCCTCTAATCCACCATCTTGGGGAATAAAACACGACATTCTTGAAATATGCCTCTAGATAAAAGCTTAGATTTGCCTCTAGATATGTTAGTTTTCCACTATTTTGAGACTCTCAATGACACAGTAGAAATGTCTGGTGACATTTTTATTTTTCACAACTGAGATCACATACATAGAACATTTTAAATAATCTGGAAAACAACTTGTACTAGAGCTAATAAATGAATTCAGTAAACTCACAACACGTAAGACCGATACGTAAGGATGGGCAGCATTTTTTACAGGCCAAAGAGCTGGGAAGCCAAAGTGAGCAAAGAACATCAGAAGCTGGTATCTCAGCATTAAAGGGCTAAGTACATAAAACCAAAATTTGACCAGGGAGGAGTTTCAGGCAAACGATTAGGAAAGTAAGCAATGGCAAGGAAGTAATAAGCTCATACTGCAATGATTTTCTCCTGACACCTACAGCTTTGGCAGCTCCCAAGTCTAATGCCATTTGAATTTAACAAGATCTCTCTCCTGTGGTTGATAAGACAAAGAGTTGCCCAATACTGGATGGAGAAGGGCACCTGACACGACCCACATGTCAATGGTCTGTCTAGTGATGTCTCCTCTAGATTCTTTTCTTAGAGCCTCTACTAAGGAGTGAATTCTCCCTCCTCTGATTCTCACAGAGTTAAAACAGAACACTTGATGGCATCAGTCTATGATAACTTTGGTCTTACATTTTCGTATAGTTAAGACACTATGACCAAGAAGTGTTGACGATGAACTGAATTTGATGCAGTGAGTCAAAATGTAAATATCTCCTATTTTTTTGGGAGGGGGGGTTTGAGGCAAAGGAAAGTGAAGTTTATTAATTTGCCAGCAAAAATGAGAAAAATGGCAGACTCCCGTCTTAAAGTACCAATTTTCCTAATTATAAGCAGAAATACAGAGCTTTTAAAGGTAGGGTTTCCAGTTTAGGCTATTGCTGTTTAACTATAGTTGATGGTTCTAGGCACTGTCTATGAACCAGAAAGCCTTCACCAGACACTGAATCGGCCAGTGCCTTGATCGTGAGCTTCCCAGGCTCCAGAACTCTGAGAACATAATTCCTTTTCTTTATAAGCTACACAATTTATGGTATTTTGTTATAGCAATCCAAACAGACTAAGACAAGCATCTTTTCATTCCTGGCTATTTCTTGTGTCTCTCTTTAGGCTAAGGTACCTGCCAAGATGATCCACTTGCAGGGTCCACAGATGCTGAAGATGCTAGAGAAGTCCTTGAGGAACAGCCTCCCTGAGGCCTTAAAGGTGAGAATGAAATGCCATCAGCAAAATAAAGGACTGCACGTTCCTGTGATGGGGATTGGAAAGAGATGAGCTTCTATTGTGCATCTACTCTGCGGCAGAACTCACTCATGTTGTATCTCATTTAGTTCACATCACCTCTTTGTAAGGGAGGTATATTATGTTCATGTCCCAGAAGAGAAAACAGGTCTCAGTGATGTGACCTGCTAAGTATCCAAAATGGCAAAATATTGCTCTCTGCTGACTCAAACACATTTCATTGTTTACTTTCAAAAATGCTTCACTATAGTTGAACAGCAATAGCCTGAACTGGAAACCCTCCAACTTCTATGCTCTGCAGTTTCCTTGTATAACATAGGGGTAATGAGAGCTTCTACCTCTTGCAGTGGTTGTCAGAATGAGGGGACTGCAGGCGTATCAGGTAGAGCTGTGCCTGGCCCACAGATGAGCTGTGTGAATGTTAGCTGTTATTATTATATATCAGACCACACATTTGTAGTGGAGTGAATCCTGGGCACATCTGTTCTGCTTATTTGGCACTGATACTTTGAAAGACTTGGCACAATGTTTGGATGAACTGAACACATTCACTTCCCTCAATCCTAGCCATTGGTGTACCTTCCTTTCAGCTTTCTTCTACATGTTGATCACATGGCTTTATTTTCATTTTAAAGACACAACTGTCTTTGTCTTTTAAGTACTATGGCCTCCACTGGTTAGTGGAAGATCACATAACTTTACCACAGGATCATTTGAAAATATATCTAAAAAATCCTTAAATCTGTAGATGACTTTTAACCCAGAAATCTTCCTTCTAAAAACTATGCCTCCGTAAATATCAGACGCATTGCAAAGATTTTATAAAAATATGTTTATATAAAAATATATCTTTGAAGGGTCATTTGTTATTATACAATGAAAAGTTAGAAACACCAACTGTGCATCAAGAAAATATAAAAAAATGAATTGTGGGGTGCTTTTACCCATTCTTCCTGCTAAGTACAGCTAAACTTTCTGGATATTCATACATATATTATGTATTTATAAAAACATCAGAAGACTGAAGTGTGTAAAGAAGAAGGTAAACCAGTAAGTGGTCTTCATATCCAAGGAACAGCACTGCAGTGAGTTCCCTGGGTTTTCTTTTTGCTTTAAGTATCTCACACTAGGTGCTAGAAAAGCTAGGAGACCAAATATATTAACCATCACAGACAAAGAGCCCCCAAGAAAAATCTACCCTCTTTAGCCAATGGACCGGGAACAGAGAAGCCTAGTGAAACTGAAAACTTTAAACAGTATCTGTCTACTAAAGAAAAACACCACAGAAAAACTGCAGCTCCATCCCCACCAGCAAAGGCCAAGTGGGGAACCTGGACCTGCACCTGCACCAGGTTCAGGAAGGAGGCACCTCTCCCCCTCTCTGCTGAGACAGCGTCCACTAAGGTCTTGGGAGGACTCAGGGTTTCATTACTTACCAGCCACCAGTAAAGAAGCCACACACACTCACAGATGGCATCATTGGAGGCCAACGGGGAAGCAGTAACGAGGTACCCAGCCTCTCCAAGCCAGGGCTCCACTGGGGGCGCTAATGGGACCTGAACGCCCAGCCCCTCCATATTGGAGAGCCCCAACCCCCCTGCAGTGTCGGTGGTGGCTAAATGGGGAATCTGGACTTCTACACCCAGCTTGCAGCCCTGAGGCAGCACCCCTCACTTCTCCCCCTGCCTGAGCAGTGTCAGAGAAAGCCAGCTAAAACAAAATTTAACTAAGATCCAAAGTCTCCTAACACATAATATCCAATATGTCCAGAATTCAATTTAAGAAACAACTTGTCATTTAAGAACCAGGAAAATCTTAAATGAGAACCCACAATGAGCAGGTATCAAAAGAGAGGTAACGTAAATCTTCAAATTATCTGACAGGGATTCTAAAGCAATCGTCATAAAAATGCTACTACAATGGGCAATTACAGACACACCTGCAATGAATGAAAAATTATGTATCTGACATCTTTCACTTTTGTAAAATGTGTTCATGAATAGAAGGAAATCTATGAAAAGATATCATTAAATCCTACAATGGGAGAGTTCATGATTTTTAATCAATTAATTGTATTAGTCTGAATATTTTACTGTCTGAATATTTTTAAGAGATCATTTTAGTGGGTCAAAAAAAGTAGAGCCTAAAACTCAGCTGACAGTAATGTTTATTAGGTATCTTCCAATCATAAAAATTCCACGATTTCATAGAAATAAGCCTTGTCTTGGCAAACGCAAGGCGTTTTACCATCCCTTTGTAACGTGCTGCTCTTCTCACTTTGTTGAAATGCTGTAGGTTTATGGAACTGTCTTCCACATGAACCAGGGAAACCCGTTCAATCTAAAGGCCCTGGTGGACAAGTGGCCTGATTTTGAAACAGTGGTTATCCGCCCTCAGGAGCAGGTAAGGTGCCAGAGGTGGACTGAATATGCCCCTATGTTCATATTTGCTGTGTGCTCACCTGGTGCCTGGCAATATGGCCTACCCTAGGGACAAACAAATGAATTGCAGTGATGGTCAACAAATCCCTTTCCTCAAGAAGCTCACAGCCTAAAGGAGAATATGGATAAGTCCACAGATAAATTACAGCATGGCATAAAATGTGCAGGAGCAGAAGTACAAAACAGATGCAAGAATAGCAGAGGCAGGAAGCTGATTGAAAGCATATGTGGTACACTTCCATACTCGTTCACTGTTTTATTTTGCTTCCAAGATATTCCCCCAACCAGCGTTCTGCTGATGCTAAAGACCAAACACACTTTCTTATTTCTCACATTCAGTTCATGGGAATGGGAGGCAACCAGTTGGAAGGTCATGCTAATTTAAGATCATGTTGGTGGCATATTTTATCAAGAGGCTGATCTTTTGTTACAGACATTAAACGAGCATTTCTAGACTTCTATGTTATCATAAATCAGATCTTATTTCTATTCCTATTAGCCTCGGGGGAAAAAAATATTTCCTATCTCTAAAAATACGCCAGTCTTGAAACCGTGCCAACTAATTCATACTAGATCACAACTTTTCACTGTGATATTGTCTTCCCACTGAAATGCTGCCCTGGATTGTAACCAGTGTCATCAATAAACTCAAATAAAACAGGTTAGAGGTTGCAGGGAGAGGATTAGAGTTGCTTCCTGGTGGAAATTTTACTACCGCAGGATGTTGAAGATAAATAAGATTTTTTTATAGGGTACAGCAAGACAATTGTTATTTTCTAAGCACAGAAAGTAGCAATTGCCAGACATAAGGTCAGAACACAAAGCCAATTAGGGAAAATTCAGGAGCAAAATTTGGAATTATTGTTTACCTATTGTGAAATCATTTTTTTAAGTAGTGAAATTAAATAGTGAACACATTTCAAAAATAAAAACTGTATAATTATATTTCAAAATAGCATATAAAATAAAATGTATAAATATAGAAATATTAAACACATCAATTTTGTATAACTTATTTAGATGTTACCTTAGTAAAAGTGTTATTCAAAAATTATCAAATTAAGTAATAAGTTTAAAATGAAGACATTTTAATAATAGAATCCTGAATGAGAAATAATATTATTTGAGCTAGTTTTTAGTATCTGATCTCAAGCATAAAGCTTTATAGGTAGCAATATTGTTGATTAGGAAGTATCTTTTTGTTTAATAGTTTCTAGGTATTAGAGGGAAAAAAGTTTTCTGATTCTATACTGGAGGAAGGAATTTTTCCTCATATCTGTTCCTTCATATCCAAATAATCCTATCTTGGGTTTGATAAATTTGCTAGGTATGTTTGAATTAATGAATTTATTCATTTGTTTCATGAAATTGCAGTTTGTCTAACAATGGTAAAATCTTTTTTTTTTTTAAAAAAAAAGAAAGCATATCTGGTTTATCATCCTTTTTCTTGGTTTCAACATCTCTAATCCTGTTAACTGCACTGATTTTTATAATAATGACATGTTTATGGTTTACATGTTCTAAAAATCTTTTCACTAGAGCAATACTTATGCATTTGGCTAAAGATTTTGATTGTCAGTTGTTTGCTCTTCTACTTTTACTCTTCTGCTTGAGTTTTATGGAGGAACAGAAAAATGATTTTAAGTGAACTATCTTTCTCTGTTAGATTTGGAATTTTAAAGCAATAGTGGAGTTAGAAATAGTTACGTTCAAAACATTTCCCATTATTAATTGAAAAAGATAATCCTTGACTTTACCTCACAATGTAAATAATTTCTATGTTAAGAAAATACACCAACAGAAAATACTAATGTTAGTATTTTAAAATATAATACTATAACGGAATACTGAAAACCAGTATGGCAATCACTAAATACAAACATTCTGGTGCTTATTCTCTTCCTGCCCCAAACAGGAGATGACAGATGACCTGGATCACTACACCAATACTTACCAGGTTTATTCTAAGAACCCCAAGAAATGTCAGCAGTTCCTTGGCTTGCCAGAAGTCATCAACTGGAAACAACATTTGCAGATTCAAAGTAAGAGGACGGGGATGTGGGCTAGCTGCTGGGATCTCCTGTGTCTACATCCATAGTGCCACTTTTCATTTTGAACAAGTGCCCCTACATCCCACATGCCTTTCTTGCAAGCTCTGGGCACTCAGCCTGCTGCCCATTCCTTGTCTCAGCTGCTGTCACCTCCATAGTGAATTGGAACTTGAAGACTGCAGTATATGGAGTTTTACATAGGAAATTATGAGTAATATAAATTTTTTAGCAGCTGAGGACTCATGATTTATTTTCTGATGTGCTCGGGATCTATCATAGTGCATGGATGTGGGAGTGGACCTTTCCCTTTGTCTTATTTCTGCTTTATCATATTGTCAAATATATGAAGGAGTATTTTAGTAGTTAAGAAGATGCTCTCTGGACTACCCAAAATTGAGAATTTACTGGGCCTGTTATGAGCTGTGTGATCTAGGGCAAGTAACAACCTCTCTGTGGATCAGTCTCCTCATGTATAAAATCATTATAACAGTACAGAAAAAATACAGCCTTTAACGATTAAATGAGATCTTACCTGGTTTCATCAGTTACATTTTTCAAACTATCCCAAAGTTGCAACTTAAAAACAACAATCATTTATTAGCTCACAATTGTGTGGGTCAGCAATTTGGACTAGGGTCAGCTAGGTAGTTATTCTGCCAATCTCACCTAGATCCACCCATGTGGCCACAGTCAGCTGGAGGGTTGTCTATGAGCTGGTAGGACTAGGTTAGTCATGACCCCAAGTCTGGCTGTTGATGGCGGCTTTGTGCTAACTATTGACCGCAGAGATGGAAGCAGATTGTGCAACATGTAGAAATCACAGGGTTCTCAGGAGCAGAAAGAAAAGGCCAGCCCCAGTGAACACCATTCAAACTTCTTATTTAATCACATTTGCTACTGTTCCATTGGCCAAAGCAAGTTACAAGGCTAAGGCCACAGTCAGTTCAGGAAAGAAAACCAGGAAAGTTAAGTAAAAACAAACTGGGACCATTATAGCAACTATCTACAGAACTGAGTACATAGAATGTGTTCGATACGTTTTAGTTACTATGTTTACATCTCATCTACTTTGACAGTCATAATTGTACTGTGATGTACTCAGGACTTGTGGTATTATCCCAATTTTAAATTTAGAAGAACCATGAGAGTGAGGTAGCCCTTATCATACTAAGCGTAAGGTTTGATGACTCTAAACCCACAAACCTTCCAACCTCATTGGGCAGCTCTTCCAGAACTTTAAAAAGAAGAATCCTATCTCCTATGATTCCTCATTTTTTTCTGCATCCAGGTTCACAGCCCAGTCTGGATACGGTGATAGAAAATCTTGGAGCCATTAATTCTGGCAAGGTCAAGCAAACACAAAATATTCTCTATGTGTCAATCAAGACGGCAAAGGAATTGATCCCTTCGATAATGGATGGAAAGGACTTACTCAAGCTTGACAAAATGAAGTCCATGTAAGTTTGATAGAAGACACTCTGCACCATTCATACCTCTCACTGTGGAAGTAGCCTTCTGCACTAGTTTTCAAGGGCTGCCACACACACACACACACACACACACACACACACACACACACACACACAAAGCAGCCCACAAACTACTGGGTAGCTGATGACAGGTTTGGAGTCTAGAAGTCCAAAATCGAGGTGTGCACAGGGCCATTGTCCTTCTGAAACCTGTAGGGGATAATTCTTCCTTGCCTCTTCCAGCTTTGATACCTCCAGGCATTCCTTGCCTTGTGGCTGCATCACCCCAGTCTCTTCTCCTCTGTTTCTGCTCCTTTCGTCTAATTGGATTTAATTGGATTTGGTCTTTCCATTGGATTGAAGACCCACCAGATAATACAGAATGATTCCATGTTGAGATCCTTACATCTACAAGACCCTTTTTTAAATAAGGTCACATACACAGGTTCCTAGTGGACATATCTTGGAGGGCCACCAGTTAACCCACTATACCTCCCAACTTCTCTCCCTGCTTTTGCTCTGGCCTCCCTACAATCTATTTTCTGTCCAGTAGCCATAGTAATCTTTTAAAAATTTAATTTAAACCATGTCCCTCTTCTACTTAAAATACTCCAGTGCTTCCCATCTCACCTTGAAATAATTCTGAACTCCTTTACAGTCTATAATAGCCAGAATCCATCTGCCTTTTTAGCACTCACATCATCTCTTTCTTTCCCCCTCCAACAACCCTGGCCTCTGGCTGCTCGATCATCACAAGCTCAGGTCCTTTGAATTTGCTCTTTCCCCTGACTATAATATCTTCCCCAAAGCCCCATCCAATTTTTACACACATGACTTCTTTTGTTACTTAGGACTACCCAAAGGTTACCTTGCCAGAGAGTCCTGGCTAAACCACCCCATCTGAAGTCACGTCCCAGTTAGTCTCTATGCATGACCCAGTTTTATTTTCTTCATAGCACTTATGACTATTTGAAAACAGTCCATTTATTTGCCTTACTTATTTGATATTTGAATCCTCCCCAATGGTATCACATGCCTCACAAGAGCAGGGACCTTCTCTATGTTGTTCACTGATAGATCATCAACAGCTAAAACAATGCCTGGCACATGGTGGGTGCTGAGTAAATGCATCTAATGTATCCACTTCACAAAACAAGATGTTTCCAAGAAAGAGAATTTAAACAAACTTTTATTTCCCCCCAATGATGTTTACTCTAATATTGAATAGAAGTGAAAGCTGATGGCAGGGATTGGATTCTCTGTGTGTTCACATGCCTGGAAGAGCTTTATGCACATTGTAAAACACATTCGACCTAAAAAGCACCTCCCTGTCTAGAATCTCACTGGATCCTCTTGTCCACCCTATACAATAGACAAGGCAGGAGACATTCTCCTCATTTCCAGACAGAAAGCAGGCTCTAATGATGAAGGGGCTTCATCACCATGAGCTTGGTTAAGGGCATAACTGGGGGGAGGGGGTGAGCCTAAGTCTTCTAGTTCCTGGGCTCTTTCCAGAATGCCTCCTGAAAGCCCTTAACACCACTGCAGAAGCCTTTGGACCTCAGTCCTCCATAACGGTGGTCATCTGTGCTCCACATTGCTGCTCCTCCCTGGACTACGGCTTTCCTATTTGTTCACTGTAGTGGCCAAGGACCCCTCTGACACCAGCATTCTAAGATTCCATCATTTTCGGCTCTGGTTTTACTGCCTGCTAGCATGGGCATTGGGGCACTCATTTATTTTCTCTGAAACTTTATCTTTCTAAGGAAAATGAAGATAACACCTGAGCTGTCGAATTTGGAGGATGATGACCAAAGCTAAATGAAACAACTGTAGCTAACTTTTATGGAGTTGCTTACTGTCTGCCAGTTACTGGTGCTAAGTGCCTACATCCATTGGCTCATTGGAGCCTCACAATGATTCTGTAAGGGAGATGCAATCATCATGTCATCATTAGATGAGAAAAGGGAGGAAGTGAGAGGTTAAATAACCAGCCAAGGGTCATACAGGTGCTGCCATGAGCCCAGGTGGTCTGGATACAGAGTTACTCTCCATCAGATAAACTCCTATTCGCCTCTTAGGACAAGTTGGGGGGGAAACAAATATAATCCTTCCCAGAATGTGTGTTATTAAGGATTGTTCTTTTCTCTTGTTTCCAATAGTAACCAAAAGATGTTTAAATATTCATCCCTGGATGTTACCCATGCTGCCTTGGTGAATAAATTCTGGCTTTTTGGTGGCAATGAGAAAAGCCATAGATTCATCGAGCACTGTCTCCGGGCCTTCCCCAGCTTCTGTCTTCTAGGGGCTGAGGGGACCCCTGTGTGCTGGTCTCTGATGGACCAGACAGGAGAGACGCGGATGGCAGCCACCGTGCCGGAGTACCGGAACCAGGGTCTCGTCGCCCATGTCCTCTACAACCAGGTGCAGGCTCTGGAAAAACTTGGCTTCCCCGTGTACGCCCATGTGGATAAGACCAACCACTTCATGCAGAGAGCTAACAGAAATCTCAGTATCCCCGTGCCCGGTCTTTGGAACCAGTGGAACTATGTGCCTCTGTAAAGCTGGCCCAGAAAATAAGACAGTGTTGGGTGGGTTGTGCAGGTGGCTGGAGGAGTGGATGGTGGATAGACAGAAAGAATAAAGTATAATGGAGTGGACTCTGAGCTCTGTGAAGCAGTGACAACAGGTGACAGTTGTCTGTGAAGCAGTGATAACACTGCCTTGGTCCCTGTCCTCAAACAGCTCCTGGGCTTCCCTTAGTCTCCTCAGTATGAAGCAGGCCAGGCACTCCAGCACCCACATTTCAAGGGTCCTTGTGATGCTTTCTAATCAGTTGCATGCTTTTCTATGTTGCTCTTCCTGGAACTCCTAGCTCACTGGCCCTTGCCCATTCTCCAGGTGGTGGGCTCTATGAGCTTTCCCTCTGGCTTTCTATGGCTTTTCTTTTATTGGCTAGAGTGTGGCCAGTGTTCTAAATAGGCCTTTGCAAAATCATCCTTTCCCAGGTCATTTCCTAAGCCTCGTATTATAATCCCATTAAATATATCACACATACACACACGTGTACACACACACAGTATATATATATATATAAATATATATACACACATATATACATACATGTGTGTGTGATACAACAGGGAGAATTATTAAGAAAAAGACTAACTGGTATTAATATCTTATTTTGTAGCTCATACCCCATGAAAGAGATAGCAGCATTGCTTCTAAAGGCTGAGCTTTCTTAATCCCCTTCCCCAATTCCCCTTATAATAAAGAGACTGTTTGGTCATGAAAGCTTATTCTACGTGGCCCATGAAGGGAGGTGAGTATAGGGAGAGGAGAAAGTGAGAGGACCCAAACTCAGGGCAGTGGGTTTTTATTATTAGGGCAGGGGAGGCTTTGTACAAGGTAGTGACTAAGGCCCCACCTGGCAGCAGCATGCTGTTTTGGGAAACCTGAACCCTCTGCAGTGCAAGCGAAGGTCATGTGGGTGTCTGGTTGAGGGAGGGGTCCCCAGAAAAGTCAACTCTGAGTGTCCCCAGGAAGACTGTCCCAGCAGAGCTGGAGGAATAACACCTACTCCGAGGAAAGAAAGAAAGAGAATGTTACCTGGTTGAGGCTTGGGACCATCACAGAGCAATTCCTTAACACATCAAAATAATAGCTGTATTTTTTACACAACTATTGAATACCCGCTAAAACCCCGCCCCCAGAACTGCCAGGAAGTCAACAAGGGAGGTCAACAAGGGCTTTGTGACACTAAACACTAAAGTGAAGAGAAGAAACCTTATGATGCTCAAAGGGAAAGAGACCTCATAATACCACATGATAGCAGGATGAGAGAGAGGAGAGAGGAGAGAGAGAAGAGAGAGAGAGAGAGAGAAAGACTAGGTCTCATGATCATCAGGTTAAAAGAGATTGCTTTTTCATATGCAGCAGGGAAGAGGAATGTTGATTTTGCATTCATCAGTTAGCTGACTTCAAATAAAGTTACCCATAAGCAGTGTAGACAAAAAGCATTTAAAGGCTCCTGTGATAGAGATTAGCCTATCAGTTCTTCTAGTCCAAACTACCAACTCTGAGGTTTTTGCCCTGTGGCTCCAAGCAGTTAAGGATTCCTACAGATCTTCACTCTGTCTGCTTGAATGACAGAACATTTACTTCCCCCTCTAGGCTAAAGATGACAAAAACACAGGGATTCCCCTCTATTCTTTTAAATCCACTTTTAAAATGTCACTTTGATAAAATTTTCTTATTCTATTTCCAAGTATGTGATAAGTCTACAATTTTTAGCAATTCCTTTCAGGACCTTATAAATTGTGTATACATTCATTCATAAACTTAGCTTATTAAATACTTTAAAATGTTCCAAACTATATTTATAGATTTTATTTTCCTTTTAAAGACTTCAATTCTCTGGCAACAAATAGAATGATCCTAAATAGTAAATAATTCTTATAAAACTAATAATGAAGACCTATCAATACAATAAATTCAGTGGGTCTAAAGTTATAAATCTAAACTTTTAAATAAATTCGGTATAATCTAATTTAAAATTACAACTCTAAATCAATCACCTAATTACGTATTTCTAGTTACTTAAAAGACTCTCACTCTAATAGGTCAAATTCTATCACAAGCTTACAAGTACCGGTATGTAAAATATCAAATATGCTGAACTGCCTTTTTAAGCTAAAATATTAGTCCTATGCATCTGATTCTCCTAAATATTTGTACATTTAATTCCAATCTTTACAAGAGTAGAAAGATGCGTGCTCACTAAAGAAGGTCTTATCACCTTGAAATATTGAAGCTATTGACTACCAGATGGCCAGGAGACTGACAAGATCTGTCTGTCACCATAATAGGACACAATGAAACTGATATATACAGGTTAAATCAGTAGTTTCACAACTTCAAAAGGGAAGTAGTCACTAAACCCACATCCCGGGATTAGAGTACAGACATTATCCTGTTCTTTTATTCATACAATTCATCACCTCCATCTAGGCTGATCAACTGATTGGGTTTTAGATTGTTCTGACATATAAATATATTTCTCAACATAAATATATTTCTCAATATAAATGTAGAGCTCCTCGAACTTCAAAGGTTCCTAAGAAGTGTAAATATAAAAGAACTTTGTAGTTAATGAAATCTTTCATTCTTTTGTATTCTTAGGATCACACAACCACTAAAACTATGTAAAAGGAAATCTAATAGAATGTTAGATATTTCACATGACTTTATCAACCTGAATCACTGCCCTTTGGTGTCATTCTACTATCATTCTTGAGTTAGAAAACATCTAATAAGGTGGACACCTCCAACCAAGCCGTTAAAATTACTACCAACATCATGTGCCTTGATGACCGAAGTGTTTAGACAAAGACAATCTCATTCATATAGCATATCTTGCATAACCTTCATCGATTAATGAGGAAACAACCACTCACACCCAAATTGGGGATAGTCTAAAGTACACTGGCCTATACTTTTCAAAAAATGTCAATGTCGTGAATGACAAAGAAAAAGAAAATCTAAAGAACCATTTTAGATTTAAAAAGACTAAAGAGACATGACAATTAAATGCACTTTTCCATGGAGGTGCATAAATTCTCTTCTCTTCAAAAGAACTGCTCTTTCACAAAAGCTTTGCCCTACCACAACCATAATTCTTCCTTCCCCAACATCCTCAGTCACCCAATGTGAGAAGTTTAAAAATATATTAGCAGCATGGGATCCTTGCTCTTCATACAGAGAAAGCTGTTAATTACCTCCTGATCATAGTTAATTAGAATAGACACTTTTGCTAAAATTTCTGTCCATGTCTTGTTTTACCACAGCATCAGGAGCTCCCTGAGGCAGCAAGCCATCTTATTTGAGTCAATCTTCCTTCCTTTCCTGCAGCCCATCCCATAAGCAGTTTAGCAGACTAGCAGGAATGTGAAAAGGGAAGGTGCTCCATGTTCAGTGAATGAACAGTGGAGGGGGCAGTGGCCAGGGAGTGCTCCCCTCTCCGAAGCTCATCCTCCAAAGCTCTCAGACATGTCTCTCAAAAGAGGTGCATATAGGGCTGTACGGATAATTGGTGTAGATGCCAACATTAAAAAAAAATTGGTCATTTCAATACATAATTACATTCAGAGTTTTTTGAAAGCTCACATCTGGTCAAACAAGACCCTATATGTCCACCAGGCAACAACCAGCCAGAACTAAGTAGTTGCTGCCTCCTGGGGTGGGTCATGCACCCTGTGCCTCGGAGTGGAAGCAAACCCACCATACCTATTTATGTCGGCTGCTTGCTACCAGTAGGCATGTGAGTTTTCCATGACTGCCGTAGAGGAAAAGCTTACGCCTTCTGAATGCACCTGCCTTTTTTTTTTTACTGCCCCGTAGGGTTTTCTCCTGGTCATGACATTTTTGCAATACATTATGCTTTGCTGCTTTACTGTTGCTCACTAGGCAAGGTCAATTCACCCTTTTGAGTTGCTGCTCTTTTTACCAATGACATGCCAGGTCAACTACGGTGACAGGGTAGTGAGTGACCACATTCCCCACCCAGAGCAATCAGCCCAGCCCAGACCTGCTCAGTTCTGACAGGCTGATTATGTTTGTGGTTGAAGGGTCAATGCACATTTCCAAGAAAGCAGGTCATAAAAACCAGGTCTTACAGTAAAGACTTGTTTATTTATTCTGAATCAGTGTCAGACAAGGCCAGCTTACCAGACTCTGCAGAGTAAATGTTCACCAACAAAATGTCTCTTAGTTGGGAAAATCACTTTACAAAGGTGGTTTACCCAAACCATACTTGGCCAAAATGAAGGGAATATTTTCATGTGTGGTAACCCGAGATTTTCAAGAAAAGTTTAAGCGGGGAGGTGAGGACAGGATCCCTATCTAGGCTATGATGCCATGAATCCTGGCATAGGCTAGAATCATGAGTTGCAAATATAATTTAGAAAAGTGCACAATATATACTCATCCCTCTCCTTCTTCAATCAATGTCTCTCTTCTCTCCATTTTTACCTCCCTCCCAGTGACCCCAGAATGCTTGTGCTACCAATTCCTGCCCAAGCTGCTGAGTGTGTGCAAAGCTACAAGTTTCTCCCCAGAAAAACCACATTTCATCAGGCAAGCTTATCTGGAAAGTCAGAGAGCAACTCGCATCCTTCCAAATGCATGTCTACTTCATGGAAATAAGGGCAGTGGATTCACCCACAGGAGTGGAAAGCTTCAGGAGGAAAACACTGTCGTTGGCCAGTGGAACCCCCCTCAGGGAACTGGAGACTTGCTTCATGGTCCTGTGAATTCAGTGATGTTGTTGGAGGCCTAGACCATTACACATTTTCATGGTTTTCAATCTCCCCTCTCCCAGCTCTTCTCATTTCCTTGATGTTGTGTTCTCCCTAGACTAATGTTCCAGAAAAGATGTTATCTTGGCAGTAGTAGTAGTAGTACTATTGCTACTGTCTTGGTAGTACTAGGTGGACATCCATGACTAATGGGATGAGATTGTAGGAAGGTAAGGGTGGGGGCAGGGAGGCAAAGTAGGGTTGGATGGGGGTGAGAAAGCTGGAGATGTTGAGAAGCAGCAGTAGGACACTTCAAAGGAAGAGCCAAAAGAATCTGCTGACTGATTGAATGTGGGGTGTGAGGGCCATGAAATGTACCTCTCAGAGCTCCCACTGCAGGCAGTGTTAAAATCCACCCATCCTTTGCTCTAATTCCAAGCTCCCAAGGGCTGCTCCTGCCTGTAGCACAGCAGAGAGACATGAGACACTTACCGGGCAATTTTTAGCCAAGAAGCTCTGTGGGCCTGAGACCCACAGGTCTCTCTTTCTCTCTCCTCTCTCTCTCTCCTCTCTTCTCTCTCTCTCTACCCTCTCTCTCTCTATTCTCCTCTCCTCTCCTCTCCTCTCCTCTCCTCTCCTCTCCTCTCCTCTCCTCTCCTCTCCTCTCCTCTCCTCTCCTCTCCTCCCCTCCCCTCCCCTCCCCTCCCCTCCTCTTCTCTCTCTCTCTCTCTGACTTGGATTGCAGACTGACAGCTCTCCCAGCCTTCCACAGCTCCCTCCCTTTTTGTCTCACAGTCATTCTCCTAATAAATCTCTTGCACATCTAATCTAGTCTAGGAGTCTCAGAGGATCCAGGCTAAGTGAGAGAAAGTAGTTCAAGAACGATAACAAAGTCTTTGGTCTGGGGAACTGGAATAACAGAGATGTCATTTCCTGAAGGTATGCACATGTGAATGACACCCTCAGTACCCCATCTAGCTCCTCATACTGGGTATGCTACATAATTTGAAGCTCTGTTACCTAAATGGCTTTGGAAAAAGCCCTTCACAGCTTTCTGGTTAACTGTGTCTGCAGATAACCAAGGCCGTCCCTTGCTCTCCACTCCACGCTGCCAGCAGAGGGCAACAGAGGTAGCCAGGCCTGTAGAACAGGCTCCCTCAGCTGGCAATGTTGAAGATAGTGGATGCCTCTCATTTTAGGTCCTTGAGATTTCAGGTGACTTTAGCCTCCTGCAAGGTATCTAAAAGATGTTGCCTATCTTTGATTACAACTCAACTACTGGGAAACCGTGACCTCAGGATATTATGGCTAGAACACTTGCAAATGATAAAGTGAAAGGTCCAACCTGTCCAAGGAAGAGGTCTCAAAGTCGGCACTTGCAACAAATAAAAATGTCATTCCTTAAGGGTCTTGTCCTTGTGCCTCAGGCATTTCTAACCAAGGGCTGCAAACACATGGGGGATAATAAGGAGGTTTTTGATATGAATTACTTGGTTGGGGAATGGAAAGTTATAGCAATGCAAAAAAATTAACTGGAAATACCTGAAATTATAGTTTGGGGTCACCATCCCTCCTCTCTAGTGCCTACCAAGGTTCCTGGTACATAGTAAGAACTCAATAAAGATAAGTATTTGTTAAGAAATGAATGAGTCAAAATAAAGTAAAAATAGGATGTTTTCAGCTTCTTTTTATACTCTTTTGTATACTCATTACACTTAATAGTTTCCTGTGGAATGTGGAAACTTTATATACATATGCAGATTGCAATACATATTTTCTGTGATTTTGTTTCTTTACAAACAAAAGAATCAGAATGAAATTTACAGAAAAGCAAAATAAAATGATAGTGGAATTGCCTTTTCCCCTCCTCTTTTTTTTAGATTGGTAAAGCATAAACACGTTTCGCAGTATCTGCTGTTGAGAAGGGTATGGAGAAGTGGGTGCTCCTCTAGGTTACTGTCAGGAGTATACATTTATATTATGCAACCTCTGGGGGAGGCAGTGTTAGCAATCATGGTTTTAAAAAAAAAATAGACTTTAATTTTTGGACCAATTTTAGGTTTCTAGAAAAATTAGGCAGGAAGTATGCAGAATTCACATTACCCCTCTACCCCCTCGCACATACATTTCCACTGTTATTAATGTCTCACATTAGTGTGGTGCACTTGTTATAATTGATAAGCCAATATTGATATGTTATTTTTTTTTATTTTAGCATGTTATAGGGGTACAAACTCCCATAAGGTTAACCATAAGGTTAAGGTTATGTACATTGCCCTTGCCTCCCTTCCCCCCTTGAGACAGAGCTTCACGCGTGTCCACACGGTGTGCATCACACTCACTATGTATGAATATTCCCATCCCCTCCTCACCCCTCCCACCTCCCGACACCCAATGTTTTTTTTAACATTTTGGTTACATTTTATCCATTTGCTCTCCCTAGCAAGGGTTAGAGGTATGCCCTTCCCCTCCACAATGCTCACCACATCCCTCAGATGTGGGACTACCTCCCTGTCCCCCGAATCTCTTGTGAACACCACCACCATTTGAGCACCATAGTGTTAATCAGTTGGTACCAATTTGATGGCGAGTGTATGTGGAGCTCATTATTCTAATCTTGTGTCACCTCACTTTGGATAATAGACTTAAGCTCAATCCAGAATAATATAAGTGGTGCTAGCTCGCTGTCGTTTCTTAGAATTGAGTAATATTCCATTGTAAACATACACCAAATTTTAATAATCCACTCATGAATTGACAGACACTTGGGTTGTTTCCACATGCTTGCAATAGTGAATTGTGCTGCCATAAACATTTGGGTGCAGATGTCTTTATAATAGAATGTCTTATGCTCTTTTGGGTAGATGCCTAACAATGCTATTGCTGGGTCCAATGGTATTTCCATTTTTAGCTCTTTGAGCTATCTCCAAATTCTTTTCCACAAAGGTTACACTAATTTGCAGTCCCACCAGCAGTGTAAGAGTGTTCCTGTCTCTCTATATCCTCACCAGCATTTTTTATTTTGGGATTTCTTGATACAGGCCAGTCTCACTGGGGTTAGGTGATATCTCATTGTGGTTTTGATTTGCATTTCTCTAATGATTAGCGATATTGACCATTTTTTTTTATATGTTTGCTGGCCATTATTCTGTCTTCTTTAGAAAAGTTTCTGTTCATTTCCGTTGCCCATATCTTGACGGGGCTATTTGATTTTTTCTTGTTAATTCTTTTGAACTCTAGATAGATTCTTGTTATCAGACCTTTATCAGAAGTGTAGAGAGCAAATATTTTCTCCCATTCTGTAGGTTGTCTATTTGCTTTAATGATAGTTTCCTTGGCTGTGCAGAAGCTTTTTAATTTGATCAGATCCCATTTGTTTATTTTTGTTACTGTGGTAATTGCTTTAGGGGCCTTCTTCAAGAATTCTTTGCCTAGGCCAATGTCTGAAAGGGTTTCCCCAACATCTTCTAGGATTCTTAAAGTTTCATGTCTTAGGTTTAAGCCTGTTAACCATCTTGAGTGGATTTTTGTGAGAGGTGAAAGGTAGGGATCCTGATTCATTCTTCTGCATGTAGCTATCCAGTTTTCCCAGCACCATTTATTGAAGAGAGATTCTTTTCCCCATTGTATATTTTTGTCTGCTTTATCAAAGATTAGGTTACCGCCCATATGCAGATGGTTTCATCTCTGGAATCTCAGTCCTATTTCAAATATCGATGCTTCTGTTCTTGTGCCAGTGCCAGGCTGATTTAATTATTATTGCTTTATAGTATAGTTTGAACTCAGGAAGACTGATGCCTCCCAGTTTGTTTTTTTTACTTACGATTGCTTTGGCTATACAAGGCTTTTTTCTGGTTCCATACAAAGTGAAGAATTATTTTTTTTAGATCTGTAAAGAATGCTGGTGGGGATTGCATTAATTCTATACATCACTTTAGGTAATAATTTTGATAGGGATTGCATTAATTCCATACATCACTTTAGGTAATATTGATATTTTAACGCTATTGATTCTACCAATCCATGAAAAAGGTAGATTTTTCTATCTGTTTACATTTTCTACAAGAAATCATGTTTTGATGGGGAGAAATTTTGCTGAAAATACACAAAGCTTTTTAGATCATGGATATTTGATCTGTGTCCACAGACTTCCCAGGGGGTTATTTAAATTCAAAGAATCTCTGAATTTGAAGAGAAGAAAAATTATATCTTTACTTTTGTTAACTTTGAAACATAATTTAGGATTTTTTCAATTATGAATGAATGCACCAAACTACAGTAGATTTGCATTATTTCTGACTTTTTCGTGAATAGTAATGAGACAATTTCATATCTGATTACAGTTTCTGAAGATAATTGAAACATCATTTATATTTATCATATGGGAAGCATTTAATTTATTATTATATAATGAATAATTACATTCATTAGAAGACTTTGCAGCTAGATATTAGTATTTAATGAATTAATCATCTTAAAAATATTTGCATAACTGTATTTCAATATAATTTTGTTTCCTTCATAATCCTAGTGTTTTATTAATTTAGTAATTCATAACTTATGATCCTGAGAAAGGGTCTATAGGCCTCACCAGACTGCCAGGAGGCCCACTGCACAAAAGAGTTTAAAAGTTATGCTTTAAAGGGGCTCAATAGTCAACTAATGGCTGGCTTTTAATTATATAGAGAAAGCCTCAGGAAGGAAAAAACTTAGCCATAGCTGGTGATAGTGAGAAAAGGCCCCAATGCACTCTCTCACTAGGTTTTTTTGTTTTCAAAGCAATTTGGAGGTTGCAGATTTTATTTTGAATTTAATTAGCACTCACTGCTAATTTTCTAACAGTATAATTAAGGTCGTATTTCTCTAATTGTTAAAGTAAAACATAAAAGAGCATCTTTGGACACTCCCACGGGTGAAATAAGAAACCCAGCACAATTAATGCCAACTGAATGCCCAGACCATTTTTTTTCTATAACTCAAGTATGAGATTTTGGACCCAGATTATTACTGTAATTTTTTTTTAACATTACATTATCTTCTTAGTCAAGAATTACTTTTTGTCATTCATTCTATTTTATTATCATATTTAAAACACTTCCTTAGGCTTCATTCTGTATTTCACTGGTTTCAATACTCATCTCTTTTCTAGAGTGTACCAATTCTTGATGTCTTTATTTTTATTCACTTCTCATTTAACTGAAGATACCATCATTCAAATTTTCAATTAGGGTGCCCAAGTGATACACTTCCAGAATGAATGCACCTTTAAGGAGGCCTTCCTGCAAACATCACACATGAAAATTTTGAGTGTGGGCTTTGGAGTCAGACTTCCTGGGCTAGAATCTCATCTCTTCCCCAATGGACGTTGAAAAAGTTGCTTTATCTGTCAGGCCTCTGCTTAATTATCCATTCAGTGGGAATAACCATTGCTCTTACTCTCTCACGGTTCTTATGAAGAGTGTGTGATATCTGTAAAGTGCTTAGACAGTACCTTGCCTATTAATTACTGAAACATTTTTGGCTAATTATAACTATTATTATGAATACTTTTGATTTTCCCAATTTCACTTTTTTTTCAAACCATCTTACCATCAGTGAATGTTTTTAAAACTCTGCTCTCATAAAAAATGTTTTCCTCCTCCTGTGTTTGGATGTGTGTACTTTCTGCATTAGATGCCCGTTATTTAATTTGTTCTTCTCTATTTCGCCAGTGTCTGGCTGTAAGCCTGCCCTGTCTTGCATAACTATCCTCTTGTGTTCTCTTGACTGTTGATTCTTTTTAGCTCTTTTTTTTATTGATCTGCACAATAGTTGGCAGAACATGAATGTAAGGAGATATGAAGAGTAGGGAGTTCACATTATAGAAATGTTTGAGAGAGAGACTCTTACTTATACCCCACTGTCTCTGAGTATGGATGTCTACACCAAATTTCCCAGCCTACTTAAACATGAGCATCAAAGAACCCCCATTCCAGGAAACTTAGAAGACTACCGAGGATCATTAACACACACTCCTCCACACCCTGCTCACAGCACATTTGATCATATGATCAATAAATGGCATATCTGGTCAATTGGGGAAAAGCCATTTGCAACCTTTTGCGAACAATTCATGCTGTCTGGTGCTTGTCCAATGGCTGGATTTCAGGCAAGGGATGACAAACCACAATGCCATCGACCAGGAGGGACAACCCAGGGTAGAGTTACATACTCCGAGTCTGACCCTGATGGGGAACCACATGAGATTAACCTCCCCAGAGACAGGCCTGAAGCATTATCCTGGAGCAAGTACCTCAGCGGGGCTTTTCTTTCACCCCAGCTCATTTTCAACATGCCCTAGCAGTTTCCTGCACTCTGGCAGGGTCCGAGACAGGTGCTCTGGGATATGAGGCTGCAGAGCCACCCGCTCTCTTCCTGCACCTGCAGAGTCGTTTTGAAGGCTTATGTGCACCACACCTGGTTTGCAGTTCTTCATGCCTGCAGGTTCTGTCCTGGGCAACTGAGGCCCGAGAAGAAAAGTCTGACTCCCTATATTATCCTTATAAACCGTGGCTCCACTCCCACCCCACAGGGACACACCGGAAGCTGAACTCCCAAGACAGTTTGCCACCTGCCCAAGTGAAGAGAGCACCCGACAGGTGTCCTATCAAACCTCATGTATTGGCACATCTGTCGGGACACTTTCATAAAACCCCCTTCTCCTAAAAATCACATATAGGCTTCTGTGAGGATCCTACTGACATGGAAATCTCTTCTCTTTAAGTGTATTTGCCCCACTACCAAATAATCTGACAATATCCCGTACGTGGTCAGGAAGTAAGTTCCACACCTGCTCTTTACAGATTGGAAGCCACCAAGGGGTAAATCAATATTTAGGAACAAACTATCCTCTCCACAGCCCATGGCCATAAACCACTATATCTCTTTCCAGTCCTTCAGACACCAGACAACCCATGTGCTCCTTGCTCTTCCTGGGCTCCCTCTCAGTTAAGCGTCTGGATGTGCTGCTGTCAGATGTTGCCCATCCTGGGGTTAAAAGCTTTAACCCAGGAGTCAAAAACTTGTTGAGTCTGCCTGGATCATAATATGAAGCTACTGTGAATGTGTGCATGCAGGAAAGGGCCTGTATTCCTCGTCCCTTTAGTCTGACTATCAGTTTGCACATGTAAGAGGCTTCCAAAACTCCTGTGCAATATTGAGAAAGCTTTGAATATTGGACCTCAGGCCAATTCTTTAATAATGCTAAAGCCCAATTCTGCCCAATACTTTCTCCTTGAGTATTTTTAAGTAACTCACTCCAGTTCTTTGTATCTTTATTTAATCTCCCATCAGCTGACTATTACTTGTAAATTTAAATAATACAATGTGGGTGAAAGCATTTTGCAAACTGTCAAGGGCTTCTGAAGTGTAAGTTGTTTCTACTGTCCGACCAAATCTATCTCCATGCTTAATGATAAAAGCATTGGACACGGTTCATTGGATTTGGTGATGATTTCTTGGAAGTGACAGCAAAAGCACAGGTAACAAAAAAAAAATACTTATATTTTTTTATATAATATATAATATATAATATATCAATATATTATATGATATAATATAAAAATTATTATATCAAAATTTTAAAGTTCTATGCATCAATAAACACAATCAACAGAATGAAAAGGCAACCCAGAGAACAGGAGAAAATATTTTCAAATCACAGATTTGATAATGGGTTTATATTCAGAATATATAAATAAACCCTACTAATGAACAACAACAAAAAATAACTAGCAAACCGTTTAAAAAATGGACAAAGGACTTGAATAGGAACTTCTCCAAAGATATACAAAAGACCCATAAGCACATAAAAGATGCTCAACATCACTCATCATTAGAGACATGCAAATAAAAACTACAATAAGAAACCATCTCTTACCCATTAGGATGGCTACTATAAAAAACAAACAAACAAAAACCCACAGAAAATAACAAGTATGGATGAGGATGTAGAGCAATCAAAACCCTTGTGCAATATAAAAAGGTGCAGCCACTAAGAAAAATAGTATGGAGGTTCCTCAAAAAATTAAAAATAGAACTAAATTATGACCCAGCAATTTCACTTCTGAATAGATACCACAAAGAATTAAAAGCAGAGTCTCAAAAAGGTATTTGTACACCTATGTTCATGGCAGCTTTACTCATAATAGACAAAAGGTGGAAGAAACCCAAGTGTCCATGGATGGATGCATGGCTAAACAAAATGCAGTATGTACATTCAATAAAATTTTATTCAACTGTAAAAAGAAATAAAATTCTGGCACATGCTACAACATGGATGAACCTTGAGGACATTATGCTAACCGAAGTAAGCCAATCAAAAAAAGACAAATATTGCATGATTCCACTTATATGTGGTGCCTACAGTAGTCAAATTCATAGAGACAAAGTATTAATAGAATGGTGTTTGCCAGGGGCTGGAGGAAAGGAGAAGTGGAGAGTTGTTGTTTAATAAGTATAGAAATATAGTTTTACAAGATATAATGTATCTGGGAGACTTCATGAAATGTCAACATACTTAACACTATAGAACTGTACACTTAAAATTGGTCAAGACAGTAAGTTTTATGTTATCTGTATTTTACCACAATAAAAAAAAATTTTTAATGTCAGAATAAGGCAGCTGAAATAAACAATACATTGCGCAATAGATCTCTTTACCTTCACCCAAAATAGAAAAAAAGAAGCATTGACCTAGGGTTCCCAATCCCACCTGGCTCTGCCACTACCTTGGGGAGGTGACAATAATAACGGCTAACCTTAATGGTATGCTTACTGTGTGCCAGATATCAAAAAATGTATTATCCCATTTAATGTTTACAGCAGGAAGTACTATTATGTTTCCCCATGATACAGATCAGGAAACTGGGGCAAAAGGAAGTTAAGAAAGCTGCCCAAGGGCTTACAGCTAATAAGTGAGTGGCAAAGCCAGGATTCAAACTCTGCAGGCTGACTCTAGGGCTGCACTTATAACCATCGTACTACCTACAGGATGGCTGGGAGCCCAGGTTCTACACGGCAACGTCACCACTTCCTTCACCCACACACACCAAAATCCAGAGGTTTTCACATCTTAGACCTAAAGGAAGTTAAGTTCAGCTACAACCATAAATACAGTCATTTTTTTTAAAACATCACATCCTCTTCAACAAATAATACATGTGTTGTTTCCTTTTATCAATCCTTCCCCTCCACACTGCTTTTCCCCTTCTCTAATCATCCTAGACACATGGAGCATGAGAGAGAGAGGAAAGAGTACCAGGTCTGAAGTTGCACAAATCTGATGGAACTCCATGACTTACTAGCAAGTGACTTGTCTCTAAGCCTCAGTTTTATCAACTCTAAAATAAGGATAATAGGATCGGCTTCGACAGGTAGTTTTAAAAATTAAATAGGATGATATCCTAAATGTCTAGCATAGGTAGTTGAAATTTAATAGGGGTGGTTAAATGATAATATAATTATTATATTAGCAATAATTATTATTACTTAAGTGGTTCAATATTCCTGAACCATTTGAAGATTTGTCAGGTGACAATAAAAGGTAGAATTTTTCCTTATGGCTCCAAAACTGAGAATGGAACATGAGATCACCAGGGAGACCAATTTCTGCTAAGCAGAAAGCAAACCTTTCTACTAGTCAGAGCAGATGAAGGGCAGATTGGGTCGCCTTTGAAGGTAGCAAGTTCCCTGTAACTCAAGCTGTTCAAGCAGACACCACTTGGTGACACCACATGCTGCACACAGACTCCAACCCTGGCAGCCCTTAGAGTCTATGAATTTATTTCAAGATTTATCCACAACCATACAATGATCTGATGCCCTCTCCCAGTGTTCTGATCCTCCCTATTCTTTGGGCTGCTTCAGGTTTTTGTACAATCTTCCACGTAAACCAGAGGATGAAGCCCCAGATGCTGGAGGACAGGTGGCCTAATTTT
Source organism: Microcebus murinus (assembly GCF_040939455.1). Classification (NCBI taxonomy): domain Eukaryota; kingdom Metazoa; phylum Chordata; class Mammalia; order Primates; family Cheirogaleidae; genus Microcebus; species Microcebus murinus. The sequence goes on from NC_134107.1 coordinate 16,238,575, forward strand.
AACAAAGCCATCATCCAGCCACGAGAACAGGTAGGAGTGACTGTTCTCTTTTAGGACCTACTCATTCCTTGTGATATTTATGTCAAAGCCGAGAGCAACAGGTTTTCTGTTCACATAGACTTCCCAGTGTTTGAAGTCCAACCTTTTTCCTTTTCTTTTCCTAATTCATCCAGCAGATGATAGATGACTTTGATCACTACACCAACACTTACCTGGATAAGAACCCAGGGGATTTACAAAAGGTTTTTGGCTTGCCAGGGACCATCAACTGGAAACAACATTTGCAGATTCAAGGTGAGGGCATTTTTGGGGTCCTTTGTGGGAAACTGATGGATGGGTCTGATGGGAGAGCACAACCTTTGGTAAGCAAGGTGGAGTGAAATTCTGCTTATAGTCTGTCTCATGAATAACTTCTCTGCTGGAACACTATGCTGATCACTCTCGGTCTAAGCCCTATCGACCCCTCAAGCTTTAGCTGAAAGCTCACTTTCTAAGCAGCCTAAGGAGTGTAGAGACTAAGTCCAAACGCTGTGGCAGATCCTGAATGAGCAGCCACTGGAGGTTGCAAGCTAACTACACTCCTCGCAACATTTCTCTGTTGCAGAAAGACATGCGCATTCTGCCACAACTTGGGCCACTCTAAATGCTTTGAATGCGAATATTTTTTTCTTCCTTGGAATCATTTCTTTTGAATGGATTCCCAGACACGAAGAGACACTGAGTTAAAAAGGGAACATGCACAAAATCATGCTTCCTATACTGCCCTTCACAGCGACTTTGCTCAATGAGTGAGTGTATCAGTTTTCCTGCTCCTTTTTGAGTTAACTCCACATACGGAGCACCAGGCTGTACAGTAAATTATGCACAGCATACGCAGCTGGCGCAGGCAGGAGTTGAAAGTAGACACTGACGCCCCCACTTGTAAATACTTCTGGCATGCCACATAAGGCAGAGGAGACTTATGTCCTGGGCATATTGTGCCAGAGGCAGAAATAGTCATCTGGTTTCACAAAACAGCTGGCAAAGCGATGATGTCTCTGTGATCCACTTAAAACTCTGGAGTCTCTCCTGTAGGCAATGCCTTTGTCTGCACTGCCCCCTGCTGGCCAGTGATGCCGACACTGTGAGCAGCTCCCGGCCTCCAGTGCAAAATCAACTGCTCACCCCTAATTTTATCCTCACCATTGGCTTTTAACACAGGCGGAAAAGTATGGTCATGGGTAACAACTTAGTCAACAGGGTGCACCCATAAACCGAGAAGGTTGAATGCCCCCCTCCACTTTTTCCCCTTATTCTTGCTCCTGTGTTTATACCCTCGTATTTCCTTAATACAGCAGTTAACCCCATCTCCATTGGATAAACTCTAAACTGGGCAACTTTAAGGATTAAAGCTATTACCCCTTCCCTGGACAGTAGTTTTATCTTTGTATGCAGCACATTCGATCTACCGGGAGTAATCATATATCACAAATCTTTCTGACCCTCAGTGAAAGAGTAGTTTTTCCTAAATTGCTGGTCTCGCCCCAAAAGGCCCATTGGCCATAAAATATATGGAATTCATAGAATACACTTCAAGGGGAGGCAAGACGAGATGGAAAGTTCCATTCAGGGATTGGATATCTTCTGTTTGACTTCAGTAGGGAACTTCCAGCTGTGGAATGAGAAGGTAGTGGGACAGTGCAACAAGCTTCCTGAAGAAGTGGCTTCTGAAATGGGCCTTGAAATTGGGTGTCTGGTTATCTACTGCTGCATAATAAACCGCCACAAAATGCGGTGGTCTGAAACGACCATCCTTTCACCCTCACTGTTCTGGGGTTTGATGGGGCTCAGCAGGGCACCCCTTGTGTTGCATGGCTGGGAGCTCGGTGGGGCTTGAATGTCCAAAATGGCTCATTTTCATACCTAGCACCTATGCGAGGACAGCATGCAGGCTGCGGTCGGCCAGGACGGTGGCAGAGCTGTGCTCCTCTTTCTCTTCGATAGTTTTATGATCTCTCCCTCTCTGTGTGGCCTCTCCAGCAGAGAAGCCAACTGGCTCAGGTTCCCAGAAGCTGCAAACTCCCAGGCTGTCTAGGTGTAGAAATGGCTTCACATCTGCCATATTGAACCTGTTAAAGTGAGTCACAGGCCCAGTGCAAATTCACTATGGGACAGGACTTCTCAGGAGCATGAATCCTGGTCAAATGGGGACTACCTTCGGAGACTAGTTACAATACAGGTAATAAAAAGATACTGAGCTGTAGGAGAAGGATGAGCAGGGTGTAAAGCACGAACAAAAGCACAAAACCAATCAAATGTAAGAAAATGGACTAGTTTAAAATGTAGGGTTTGTGACTTCTAATTCCAAAATGGCAGCATCAAAGCAGGCTGGCTTCGCTCTCCCCAACAGAAAACCAAAAACAAATACACAGCACTGAGATTCTCACTAACAATATCCCAGAACTCAAGTATGAAAAGGGGCAGTTTTAAAGGCCACAAAGAAGCCAAAAAAAACTCCAAGCAGACAGTATGAGAATTGGACTCCCATATCCATGACGCCTCTCCTCCCAATCTGCCCAGCACCAACTGTGTGGAAAATTTCCCCTAGAACGACCATTCCTACGCTGAAAAAGTGAGATTGAGCTGGACAACCAGTTGCCTTACAATCTTGGGTTCCCTGGCAGGAGACCTGTCCCTGCCTCAACCCCTGGGAAGTATCAGGAGAGCCTGAAGGGAGAAATATCCCTAAGGACAGCCAGAGACAAAGGGAGAAAAGAGGACGCCCATGCCCAGGCCTGAAAACTCTGCTCTGTAACTCAGCCTAAGGGGACAACAAAATCAGAGTGGCTTCTCAGCAGTACTACGCTATAGGAGGTTTGTTCCTTAGGGCCGCCTGAGCACAAACCTCTATGCAGATTTCCCATACTACCTAGATAATCCCTTTGCAACCACCTGCATTCCAGACAGAAGCACTGGATTTACTGGAACTGAGGCAAACCTGGCCTTCAGGCCCCATCTAGTGCCAAAAAGGAGGCAACAACCTAGAGGAGATAAAAAGAAACAAATAAAATAATAGGTAACTTACAAAGAATCTGTAAGCAAACATGTCCAATAAAAGCCAAAACAAGTCAGATAGAAAAGGCCAAAATAAATAACTAATCCTTCAATGCAAATATATAGATGTACATCCATAAGAAACAACAAAAAGGCAACCACAACCTCCCCAAATAAACAAAGCAAGTGACGGACACTAACAAGATGGTGAACTGTGAACACTCCGACCAAGAATTTGAAATAGCAGTTTTAAGGAAACTCAGTAATCTCCAAGATAACATAGAAAATCAATAATCTGGCAACAGCCTTCTCAATGGAAACCATGCCAGGAATAAAAGGAACAGCATTTTTGAAGTGCTAAAAGAAAACACCTGTCATCCAAGAACATGGTGTCCAGCAAAGCTATCCTTCAAATATGAAAAAGAGATAAAGTCTTTCCCACTTTAACAAAATCTGAGTGAATCTACCACCACCAGATCCGTCTTACAAGAAATGTTAACAGGAGTTGTCCAACTGGGAAGGAAAAAAGAAAACCCAAAACACTAACAATGTAAAAAGAAAACATTTGGAGGTGGAAAACTCACTGGTAAAATTAAGATAAACCCAGATACTCTAAATCTGTAATTGTGGTTTGCAAGCCACTCATAACTCTGACATGAAGTCCAAAAGACAAATCTGCCAAAACCAATAATACTTATATCAATCTCTTAAGAGAAAATGTAAAAATAAGTAAACTGAGACAATATAAAGCCAAAATGGGGGTAGGGGTGGAGTTAAAGTGTAGGGGTTTTTTTTTGTTTGTTTGTTTTTTCTTTGTTTATTTTTTCTATTATTTTCTTGGTGATCTAAGATAAATTTTAACCTCCTTAACACTTGCTGGGGACCCTGAATGTTAGGCACAGCACTTTTGGACTTAATTTTGTCCAGTAGTTCTCAAATCTCACCATGCTACAGACCCTTAGGGACTGTCAAATGCTATTTCCCCAGTACAAACTGAACATCATCTCAGAGAGATTTAGCAGTGTCTCAGAAGGCCAGGTTAGAATTTATGTAGAATTGGACAGCTGGGTTAAGGCAGTTAGTTCCCTCACTAGAAAGAGGGGAAGTTCTTGAATGGAATTGGGTTAAGTATCACAACACAATAGCCTAAGGATGGCGGGGAAAGCAAGGTAAGGCAAGGGATCCCATAATCTGAGGGCACAAACTGTTGATGCTTTTCATTGAAGAGTTGATGGATATTCTGGAAAATTCCTGTGATGAATAGTCAAGTCATTTGTTTGGGCAAGAGTGTCCTGAAATAGTGAAGTTATGCTAATGAAGACAATGGAATAGTAATGTCATGTTAATGTGGACAGTAAGCTCTACAAGGTGTAGGTAGTTTGGTTCTTAGAACTTACCTTCTAAGGTTCTGATTCAATGAAATCCAAGAAACCTCTATTTTAAGAGGCTTACTTGGGAATCAATTCTATAAACAATGAGCCACTGCAGGTCTTTGTCTAAGTGGTTGGTTAGTTGTCCCAGCTGTCCCTTGGGAGGTGGAGATACTTGTGGGGAGGTTATAATATCGTCCAGAGAAGATATAATGATGCTATGAATTATGAGTTCAGAGGACACAGGTTAACTCATGATGCTGGTCAGGGCTTTTCTCTGTATCCATCTCTCCCTTCCAGCTTTCTTCATCTCTTTGATGGTTCTGGGTCTTCTCAAAGCTAACATACTGAGAATATGTATGTCCATTATCAGGTGGGGCAGACCCGTGAGAAATCCTTGAAAAAAAAATATCATAAGAAAGGCGAGGAGACTGCACGAAGCAGGGATTTCCAGGTCCCTGGAAGAGGGAAGGAGGGACCTGGTAGTTTCTTTAAGCCTACAGGTTCCTTGGTCAGGTGATCCTTTCATGTGTATGGTGGGGTGGGGATGGGGGTGCACACAGAGGGAATAGGGATTATTTAGAGGTTCAACTCAGAATCCCCCTAGGGTTGAACTGAGGATGAGAAAGGCCTCCAGACCCCATGAGGGATTCAGGATCCCTGGGCTACCCTTGACATTGAATTATAAGCCCACCAGACTAAAAGTCCCTCAGACCCCTCAGCCTTATCTGATTCTTAATTGGTATAATCTTAGCTAAATTACTCTTTGTTCCTCTTCTCCTCACATTCACAGATGTTTACGGAATAAAAGGCAAAGGAGATTAAGTCACTTGCCCAAGGTCACAGAACCACGAAGTACAGAACTATATACCAAATCCAGTTCTGTTGAACTGTAACAAACTCCCTCGTTCTGCTTCTTTCCTTTTCCATTATTGCCTCTTCCCCTTTTACTGGGTCTGGATTTTAAAAATGCATAGACAGATAATGCTCCAGTTAATAGCACTGTGCTTCTATTGAAGGAAGTTTCTTTCTTCCTTTGTGGTATTATTTGAGGTCACTTTGCATCCTCATTCATTCATTCATGAATTCCTTCCTAACCATGCACTGAAAGACAGGTACGGTATGAAATGACACCCCTACATGCAGGGCCAATGTTTAGCCAGTAACCTCAGGAAGGTCATTCACAGCCAGTGTTAGTTCTGATTGGCTGGTTCTGTAACTTGCAGGGTATTAAGTACTTTGACCTTGCCTATCTGCCATAATAACTGTCTGCATTTGTGTCCCCTGGGATGCTCAATTAGAATGCACATGGCCCAGCCAGGCACCGTGGCTCACGCCTATAATCCTAGCACTCTGGGAGGCCGAGGTGGGCGGATTGCTCCAGGTTAGGAGTTCGAAACCAGCCTGAGCAAGAGTGAGACCCCCGTCTCTACTATAAATAGAAAGAAATTAATTGGCCAACTAATATATATAGAAAAAATTAGCCAGGCATGGTGGCACATACCTGTAGTCCCAGCTACTCGGGAGGCTGAGGCAGTAGGATTGCTTGAGCCCAGGAGCTGGAGGTTGCTGTGAGCTAGGCTGACGTCACGGCACTCACTCTAGCCTGGGCAACAAAGCGAGACTCTGTCTCAAAAAAAAAAACAAAAAAGAATGCACATGGCCCAAGAGAGGGAGGTAGGTAAGGTGGGAGGTAGAATAGACATGGGACTCCCTTCAAGAGATTCAGGTCCAGGTCCATCCTTGTTCCAATCTACCTTTGAGTGGCCTTGCACATATAACTTCCTTTTATTTGGGAATCAACTTCTTCATGGGTAAAAGTGTGTGTGGCCTGGTAACCGTTTTTGTAAAAGAAAATGGTATGTGTCATTGTGTCTGGGTAGATGCATTCACGCATGGAAACATAACTGGAAAAATAAACACCTACCTGTTTACAGTGCTCATCTCTGGAAAGCACAACTGGGTGAGAAGTCTTTTTTATTTTATATAACCTCTTTACTCTTTTAATTTTCCATAACAAGCATGCATTGTAATCTTTTTTAAGTTAATAGCTAAAAAGTCCTGTTTGTTCCTGTTTTACAGGAAGTCATGCTTCTTATCCAAGGTCACACAGGGCCTTGGCATCTGACTGTAAAGCCTGTCCTGCCTACATGGTCCTCATGCTGCCTCTGAACAATTGGGGGATGTGCGCGCTGGGCACCAAGTGACCCCTCCCAATCACCGGGCTCAGCAAGTGCTGCCCAGGGCTGGTTACAAAACATCCTCACAGAATTTTCCTTGCCCTCCTCCCACTGGTATGTTATCCATATCGGCAAATGCTTCACCACCATTCGGCCAAAGCATGTTTATTTTCTCTTGTATTCACCGCTATGAAATGCCCCCCAAACCTGCCCCAGGTCCTGAGAAAGAGCTAGAACCAAACATGATGAATCCCCAGACTCCTTTGGATTTAAATGCCATGACGTTAAAAAAAAAAAAAAAAAAAAAAAAAAAAAAGAGAGAGAGAAAATTAAATAAAAAGAGGAAAATATATTAGCTGTGGAAAGTGGAAAAAAATATATATTATGTAATGCCATGAAGTGCTTGTCCCTAGGTTAAGAGGTTAGGAAACTCAGCGGGATGTGGGAAGCAGCATCATCACTTGTCCCTGTCCTAGGAAGGACCAAGAGGGAGAAAAAAAATTGTGTTGTTTTCTCAGAGAAAAGCCTTCTTTCCAGGAAATAATCCATCCCAGATTACCTTTTGATAAATCATCACATTTTAAATAAGAGAGTATAAACATAGAGATTGGATGCATTGGATTGAAAGAGCACTAACCGGGCTTTGGTTCCAGACAAAGCTGGGTACAAATCCAGACCTTGAACAAGTCACCCAACCCACTTCTCTGAAAGAACAGCCTGTTTGGTGCCAGGCACTTGGCTGGACATTTTACATCTATCTGCTCAAGCCTGAGCAGGTTTGTATTGTTCTTATGTATTGTCCTGTAACAGATGAGGAGAGTGAGACTCAGGGAAGAAAGCCATAAGAGCGTGAGGGCTCAACTGATGACACGACAGAGCCCAGATTCCAATTCAGATCTTGAGAAGTCAAGCACAGCCCCCATTCCTCCGGATGGTGCTGACTCTCCCAGCACATGGTGGGAGAGAAGACTTCTGTTCTGAGCACACTGCTGCAATGAGCTCTACCCAGGAGTCACCTACATGCCCTTTCCGTGAGCCTTCTTTAACTGCAAATGTCCCAAGAGGGATAAAAACCAAGACCCTGAGAGTGAATAGGAAGGGGAAACACCAAGCACAGATCAGTGAATGGAAACTGTGCTTTGGCATCAAATGAAATGGGATTCAGATGTCAGCTCTGTGTTGTACAAACTGTGACCTTGGGCACTTTACCTGACTTCTGTAGGGCTGTTTCCTAATGTGTAAAAGGAGAATGGTGAGAGGTTAAAATGGGATTATAAAGCACCTAGTCCAGAGGCTCATTCAGAGCAGTTGCTGGTCTCGGGAACAAGGAAAATCCTTGGGTCCCAGAGTGTTTGTGGAGTTTACTGAGACGCCCTAGAGACACTCTGCCTTGCCCATGCAGCAGGTCTCCGGGACATTGATATAGCCACCCCTCATGTCTTACAGCTGCCCTGATCCTGCACCAGCACAGAAAGACCATCCTTTCTGGCATATCTGCTGAAGGCCCACAAGGAAATCAGCCTGGAGTGAGTGTGACCTCCCAGCCACCACACCCCACAGGTTGGCTGGGCAGAGGAGAGAGGGTCCCAGCTCTCCAGCGCTGGAAGGTAAGCACATTCCTGGCTGTGCTCCTGGGCCAGTTCCTTGGCCAGTCTCAGCCTTACTTTTATTTGCAAATTGCAATAGCAGGACCGTATCTGCAGCCTGTGACAAGGATCAAGTGAAAAACTAAAATATTAGGTGTTTGATAAATGTGAACATTTGGTTTTCTTCGTAGAACTGAGGTCCGAGGGCCCTGGGACAATATGCATTTGACCAGCCTAGTTCTTCCCTCCCTGGCCCAGCCCAAAGCCTGGAATCTGTCCCAGTTTCACTCCCCTGGATGCTTCTGACAAAGGACGTCCTTGTTATTCTTTTTCTGAAGACTTCAAGGACAGCAGCCTGGGAGGGGACTGCTCGTTGAGAGGAGCCCTTCGTCGGGGCCGAGTCACTACCCAGTTGCTGGACATACTTTAGCTCCCAGGCCTTGGACTTCCCCTCCGCCACCCCAGCCATGGAGAAGACGTGGGACAACAGGCTGCCAAAGTGAAGCTCTCCTCCAGCCATGGCCCTGTGCCTTGCGCTCCTACTGGTTCTGCTCTAGGCTGGGCGTGGAGGGATAGGGGACATTGGGATGCCCGGGTACCAAGGCTGCAGGCAGGCACCGAACGTGCTGATGCTGGGGGCACTGCTGCCGGCAGCTGGGACAACCTGTGCAAGGTAGAGCTGGGGCTGCCGCGCAACTACTCTCCAATACCTCACCATGAAGGACACAGACTACCTCATCTCAGACCACGTGCACGTGGTGCCCTGTTGGGAGAGCTTCATAGAGACCCCTGTGGAGCTCACCGACCACTGGCTCAACTACCCCAACCTCTGGGTGGCCTCTGTCAGCATGGACCTCTCCTCCCTCTCCCTTCTCAATGGCTCTCGGCCGACAGCCAGAACGTCCAGGCATACAACCTGTTGTACCAGACCGTCGAGGCCAGGGAGCAGGTCCGCCACAGCATCTACTCTGGGAAGACCCCTGACTTCCAGCTCTCTTTCTGGCAGAAGACGCCAACCCACCGGAACCACCTGAAGAACAATCAGACCAACGAGGCCGAGTACCTGGCAGAGATGCTTGTGCTGAGGTATGGCACGCACGTCCTCACCCACGTGGAGGCTGGGGCCACCTTGGTGCAAGAGGACCAGGTGAGGCGGGAGCTGGTGGACAGTCAGGCCCAAGAGAAGAGCCACGTCACAGCAGCTGCTGGACGTGTTCTTCCGCACGGTCAACGCCGCCGGGAGCGGCCACCTGGCAGGTACCGAGCCACGACTCTGGGACTGCATGCGGACAACGGTGGGCTCCACGACGCACAGCCAGCGCTGCAGGCCCGACTACTGGGGGCAACGCCCGCCACTGTGCGCCGCGCCATCCCCGCTACTATGCGGTCAGCGCACATCCAGGCTGTGCGCCCACCTTCAACCCCGGGCCGACGTGGACGCTGGCTCCTGAGCAGGTGGCGGATATGCCAACTCGGCGTGGGGGGCGTCTTCCGGGGGCAGACGCCGAGTTCCGGCTGGGCGCTGGGGCCCGTGCCAGGCCTGCGCGATCCCGAACCTGCCAACTGCAGGGCCACGCCAGCGCGCTGCGCGACACATTGAAGACGTGGAGCGAGCCGGCCTTGAGTCCGGCAGCAGCATCGGAAGCGCTGGAGCGCCGGCTCTTCTTCCCTGCGGCCAGACCTTGCGGGCAGTACGGGAGTGCCCGCGCGGCCCCTCGCCTGCCACTTTGGACTTGCTCTTTGGAGCTTTGGAGGCCGCCGTAGCCCCAGCAGCTTCAACCTGCTCACCAGGGCCCAGTCCTGACCCCCTGCTTCTACCCACTGGCACTCTTTGGCGACCATGAGATGCGCCTCAGCAGCGACTTAGAGCTGGGTGCAGCCCAGGCAGTCCCTTTTGCAGGCTTCTTCAGCTGCCAGGTGGGCAATCCTTGGCTGGCCTCCTGAAGAGCCAAGCAGGTATTCCACCCAGACAACACCGGGACTACACCATGAAGTGCCAAACCGAATACAGCCAGCACCAGGCTTACCTCAATAATGGCTGCCAGATTCTCAGCTGTGTCAGGGCTGGGGCACTCTGCCTAGCAGCAGACAGCTGTCTGGACGCCCCTCATTTCTTCTCGGCCACCCTTGCTCAACAGCAGCCCCTCCCACAGGCTTTCTGTCCTGGCGGACTCCGGCAGCCAGAGGCCCTGGATGAGGCTGCAAGGATCTGACCACTGGCAGCAGGCCAACATGGATGACCACTCCTTGTTGTCTAAGCTCTTGAGCCAAGCTGGCCCCGGGTCCAGCAGTGGGGTGGGCACCATAGTGGATGTGGGGGCTGTTGCTCTGAGAGTAAGGTATGGCTTCAGGTGCTACAAGAAGGGGAGCTACTAGGAGGCTGCAGGGGGCCACCTTGGCAGAGGATCAGGTGGACTCTGGGCCACTGAAATGATCACAGGGCATGGCTCTGTCTGAATGTACACACAGTTACAAGAATTCTGTCCAAACCTTACAAATAACCAGGCATGACTGCTGCATCGTTACTAATTTAAGCTTTAGCCCATTCTCTTCCTTCTACCACCTAGATAAAAAGTAAGATACCCAACCATAGAATGGACTCCACATGCTGTACTCCCTCAAACCTCCTCCAAGTCACCTAATATAAGCTCTAGTTCTTAACAGCCCCCTTGTCTAACACCCTCTTGCTGAGAAGCCCCACAGTTTTCTGTGTAGAGCATGTTCCTGTGTTGTTCTGTCACCCTTGTTGCCAAGGAGCTGAGGAACCCCCCCACTCTGTTCAAGTACGTGTGGTCTTTGGTGGGAGGTTCAACACAGAGATGGAATAGAACTGACCACAGGACATACGGTACAGCTTTGAAGTTGGAAAAATTTTTTGATAATTCTGAGAGGAATTATCCTGAGAGGAAGAGGTGATTGAAATCCAGATAACACTGGGATGGATGTTTAGGATTGTTTCTCCCGCTGGTCTGATGTGAGCACATTAGAATCGACTGTCAGCTAGGGACTGAATGACTGGTGGCCTTCTGGAGTCTTCTCCTAAATTGCTGCTCCAGAAGCAGGTCACTACCATTTACAGACATGTTCTCTACGTGAAAAATACCTTTCTAATAGCTTTTCACTTAATCTTCACAAACCCTAAGGTAGGCAATTCCCATCTTTATGAATGAGGAAACTGAGGCTCAGAGTAGTTACTGGACTTGGCCAAAGTCACACAATAAACTACAATTTGTCTGGCTCCAATATCAAGAAGAATAATGCCTAGGACTTACTAAGTATTTAGAATTTTCCTTTGCAAAGATTATTTCATTTAATTCTTTGAAATAATGATTTTAATTACTCACTGAGAACATCCCTATTTTGCCAAAGAGGAAACTGAGCCTTGGAAAAGTGAAGTAGCTTTTACAGAATACTGTATCTCAGCATGGCAGTAAAACTATGGATCTGGACTGGATCAAATACTGGTCTCTGGTGATTCCTTGTGCCTCTGTTTAGTCCTCTTTAAAATGAAGTTAGCATGTCAATTTCCTAGGTTACTTGAGATTAAATGAGCTAATGGATGCAAAGCACTTTTGGAACTAAATATGAACTTTCTAAATGTGAAAGTTCAAATCTGTGATTTGCCACTGCTTTAAAAGTGGGGTCTCAGAGTCAAATCAGACAGACCTGGGCTCAAGTCCCAGCACAGCTGCTTACTCGCCCTGTGACATGGACAAGTTGTCTCACCTCTCTGAGAACTAATGTCATCTATAAAGTGGGGATAATAGCAAGACTGATGTCATAAAATTATTCTGATGATTGAATGAGACATGCAAGGAAATCCCTTACCACAGTGCCTGGCCTGTCACCTCGAGCTTTCATAATGTGAGGGTGACTGTGATGATCGTTCCGATGGTGACAGATCTCTAGGTACCGTGAAGAACACAAAGATGTCTAATCAGGGCTGACAGTTGAGTGAGGCAGATATACACAAAGTATAAGTTATTCGCCATGGCAATGTGATACAGCTTCACACGTGACACTATGGGAGAAAGGAGGAGGGACACAAATTCTGGAAGAGACCTGGAAGCGGAGGGGATTCCAGCTGGGCCTGGAAGAAAGATTAGATATAGGGAAGAAAAGGAGGATTTTCCAGAAATAAACAGTCTAGTCCAGGGCTAGGGAGGGAGCACCAGCCTCCTGGCCTCAGCCAGGCACATGTTCAGATCTGTTCAGTTCTGCTGGCCTGGAAACAGCAACTGAATCCTTCTTTCAGATGGTCTCAATTCACTTCCTGGAAGAGCCCTCCTGGCTTCAGAAACTGAGCTCCCCCACTGTAATGGGGGAGGTGGGAGCCAGGACAGAAGAGAAGGGTTTGACCTCAGATAAAAAAGAAGTAGGAGAGGGGACAGAATGGATTATCCTGTAAGTAGGGTAGCCATATAATTTGTCATCCAAACCCGGACTCTGGTTGAGACTAAAAAGAGGTGATATAATAATTGCATGGGACAACCTTCCTAAACTGGACTGTATTCTAGTCCACTTTGATACATGACTATCTGCCACTGGGTGCTGACCTCCCTCGTCACCAGATCTCCAGCTAGCCCTCCAGGTCCCCGCTCCCCGTGACAGACTCCCACTGCACTCTGCACACTGACCCCCCACCCACCCCCCGACACGTCATGGCAATTCCTGGCTGTGGCTTTGCCTGATGAAATCTAACTCACCAGATCCTTTTGTAGTTCATAAGCATGATGATTGGGTTTTCACGCCCATGTGTGAGATGTGCCTCCCTCAAACCTTGTCACAACCTCAGTACATCATTTGCCTGATGTGAACTTAGAGAAAAGTATAAAATTAAAAAAGAAAAATCTAACTCATCAATCAAGACTGGGTTCGAATGTCACCTCCCTGGAGAATATGTTATTATTTTCCCCCTCCCTCTACACACACACACACACACACACACACACACACACACACACACACCTCCTTCAGTCACCCAGGAAGAATTCATTTCTTACTCCTCTTAACCTCCTTAGCAGCATGTTAACATGTTGCATGAGTTCTTTACCTAACTTGACTATGAGCTCTTTTAGTGTGGGGAGGCTCAGTGTTAGCTTATTGTAGTTACTGCCAGAGCTCAACATCAGGCAGTTGCTCTAAAAGTTTACTGAATCAATGAAAACCAGAAGAGATCTTGTAAGGCCCCAGGAAAATAGAACCCAGCTATCAAATCCTTTTAAATGACCTTCCCTTCTTGGATTCTTACATGTATTATCATTTCATTATTAAACAAGTTTTAACACATTAACTGCCACATGAGTTGCATTTAACTCACGCTAGTTTTGAGCCCAAGGCCTCGTGAAGCCTATGTAACTCACACGTCTCTTCAGGAGTGGCAAGGACTATATTTCAAGTTGTAACATATAAGGCGCGCACAGAAAACAACAAAAAGTAACAAATTTTTCATTAAATTAGAAAGGATCATTTTGTTTTTGAAGTTTTTATTCTGTTTTCCTAATAAAACACCTTGGCTCCACGGCAAAAAAAATTTTTTCGTGTGGCAGTCGATGTGTTGACCTCCATGTTGTCCATTGTATGTACTAGAGTAAATACAAAGATGAATAAAACATAGTTTTTACTGTCTCAAAATATTCTAGGCAAGTAGACAAAAAAAGAAATAAATAAAAGCAACAGGAAAGGGGGAGGTGGTAGCACATTGTAACCATCTTGTGTCCAAGTTCCTTTTGGAACTCCGAGTATCAGGGTGAAGAGGCTGCGGTAAACCCCACCCCAGCTGGTGACAGCCGGGGACGGCTGGGCCACCGTCAGGGTTTTGTTCCTTGGACATTACACAGTGTCTTCTCTGGAACACGCTCCTCTCAGACACGTGGGTCTTGCCGTCTGTTGCACACTGTAACAGTCACGTAAAACAAAGAGGTCTTCCTTCCTCCTCATTTTGACTTCTAGAAATCTAGGTCCTTTCCATAACATTTTTTGCTGTTAAACTCAATCTTAGTTCCAACTTTCCTTTTTTGCCCTTATTTTCCCTCTTGATTAACTAATTTTTCAAATTTTTACAAGATATGTATTTACATGAAACACTACATATTCTTAAAAAAAAAAAAAAAAAAAAAGAGCAATGAATGCAGAGCGGAGCAGCTGTGGAGGGAGACGTGGGAAGCCTCCAGAACAATGCCTGCAGACCGGAACAATGCCTGCAGTCAGACAAGGTTGGCTTTATGGGCTTGTTGCAATGAGGGAGACAACCTTCGAGGCACCTCAGTCAGGAAGTGTTAGGAGGGATTAGTTGTAGGGTTTGGACTTGGGCTGGTTAATTTGGGGAAAGAGTCAATGAAAGCGTTGTTTTGCTCTGGATTCGGTTCTGTCAAAAAAGCAAGGGCAATTCTTTAATTGGATATCTTGAAGGTTTTTTATCCAGGAGAAGCTGTTCTTTGTTATCCACGTAGCAAGACTAACTACATATCGATTTTTGTCAGAGTTGGTTACAACAGAGCTTAGAACCAGATTGGGAATACTGGCATTTTTTTTTTCCGGTGGCCTCTCAAGTTATTTGTACAACCCTCAACCCTCCATCCACCCTAAGCTTTGCTGGTAGGAGTCAGGGATTAAGAGAAGAGAAACTAGTCCTAACCCTTCACCTAGTATGGCACAAGGGCTGATCTTACCTGAAGACATCTGCCTTGGAATACTATTTTTAAAAAGCTTCCCTGGGTGCCTTGCTCAAATGACACTTATTCTGAAAGGAACACCACATTTGGTCATTACTTCAGAATTGTCCCTCAGCAAGAGACACATCTTTTTCCTATTGTATCAAGAGAGGGATGGGGTATAGCACCACCAACTTATAGTAGAGGTGGGTGTCCAGGTGGCAAAAGAAGTCTGGAACATGAGTTCCTGTTCCTGTAGCTTCCAGAGGATTATTAGAGGTCCGGGAGCTAGAGGGCGCTGTATGCAGGACAGCGAGACGGACGTAAACAGAGACACCTCATGTTTCCTAAAATGAGGTTGGTCTAATGGAGAAGTGGGGAGAGGCAGCGGGAAATCCATGGACTGCAGGTCTCATTCTTCCACTTTCTAGCTGGGATACTGGGGCAGACTGCTGAACCTCTTTGGCTCCTCTGTGCTATGTGTTTAATGAAGGGATTGAACTAAAAGAAGTTGAGTTCCTTTCAGTATTAGGAGGAGGGTGTGGGTATATGGAGGGATGATCCTAACTCTAAATACAGGCTTTAACCTACACTGGGCGGCTCTAGTTTGCATGTTTCCTTGGCTCTTTCTAGAGCCTGCTAGGCTTCTCCAGGACTTGTCTGACGCCGCCCACTCTTCTGGGTGCAGTCAACAGACTGGGTCTCCAGTCTCCTGAGGTGGACGATTCCTGAAGGCTGTGAGTGAGACCGGGTTGGGCTCTAGTGGCCAAAAGCCAACAGGCACAACAGGGTGACGTCTAGGCTGCGACCAGATCAGCCCTGGGAAGCAAATGGTATCCTCTGAGATATTTACAGAGGATAATCCAGTCTAACGTGAATCCAAGCTACTTGAGACATTACAGTAAATACACTTGTAGGTCATTTATAAGTACTTTCAGATATTCAATTTGTCTGAATCATATAGCAAGCTGTGAAGTTAGTTATTTTTCATCATTTACATTTCATAAATTAGGAAGCTCAGAAAAAATGACTGGTCCCAAAGCTTGAAACCTTATATAGACTTTGTCACAGAGCAAGATTCTGTACAAGTCTGTACTGGCTTTATCCAAGGGAAGTGAATTACAGAGATGGAAAATGAGATTTCAGAATACGATTATCTCAATTATTATGTGTACCATGGCATGGCGTGTAGCAGAATTAAAACTCCACCTCTCTCCTCCACCTCTGCACCCATTCTCTTTTCTCTCATCTATGAAAGTGAGATATTATATCAGAGGATTAATGACATAAAATAGTGTAGAGCTACCCAACAGAGTAAATAAGTAAATGCATTATTCCCTTTCACACTACCTTGAACATACGGATAGAAATATTCAAATCTGTCAGCAATTTTTCATATTTTCCCCTATGGGATTTTCCGCAATTTAGTTTCTACCTCCAATTTTATTAGAAATGGGCTAGTTAGGCTTCTTCTCTTCAATCAAAGGCTTTATCGGGATCACACACTTGAAATTAAACCACATAAAAGGAAATCTTTCTCATCTGCAGGCTAGCCAATAGGACTACATATTCAGAGAGCAAAGCAGCATTGGCCTGGTGATGTAAAGGCAATCTACCTTTTTTTCCAGGCTGACTGGCTCTGGGAGTTTTGCCCAGTGGCCTGGCATCACGGAGATTTACCCTGCACGCTTGACTGAGTCTGGCTCTGGCTGGAAGGATTACATTTCATCCAATGTTGAAATCACTTGAAATTCCCCTTGTTCATCCAAAGATACAGAAATAAAAGAAGTAACTCATGGTCTTTCTGAGAACTTTATTGTTAGCTATCTTGTATCTTTTATTTTCTATGTGCCGAAAACATCCATCTGAGTAATATATTTTAAGAATCATAAGCACATAGATTTTTATCTCACACTCCACATACATTTCATCCAAAGATCAAATTATCTTTTTATTTTGTTTTTGTCTATGTCCTCAAAGTTCTATAGAAGTTTTTGAGTCAAGAGATAAAAGTTTCTATCATTTTTCACTTTTTGAATATACCAACATTTATTCAGAGAGCTCATTCTTGGGTTTGACCCTTCAAGTAGAGGTGGGATGAGGCAGTACAAACCACTTTTTAAAGAATGCCCTGACCTAAACACTACATGTGCGCGCGTACGTGTACACACACACACACACACACAACACACACACACACACAGACAGGATAAATCAATTAAAGTGAAATCCAAATTGTACTCCCCTCCCCTTTCCTCTTCACCAGTCCTTTTCCCATCCTGGTTGAGGTCTTGTCTTGCTGTTTCCTATCCTATTCCTATCCATCTCTATTTTACCCCTTAATAGAGGGAAATGATGCTCAGGTACCTCATGAGGAGCTGAGGCTTCACAAACAAAATTCATTGTAAACAACTTTTCTGATAAGTCTTCCTGAAATATTTACTTGTCCTCTCCGGGTTTGACAAGTGGTCACAACAATGAGTCATCCATTGGGCTTTAATCCACAGCAGCCTGAAATAACAGTAATACCAGGGCTATGACTTTACACTTTCCATTTTTATTAAAACTCTCACTTCCCTCAAACCTGATTATATTAAAGCTGATTTTATTCCATGGTAGGCCTTCAAGTTTGTGCCACTTTGCAAGCCTTTTCCAAATCACCCTCTTAAATCAATTTAAGAGGAAATTTATCAACTCTCATCCATGCAATTTCTTGACAGACACAGGAAAATGGAATCTCTCTCCCTCCCCACAGAAAAGACTTTTCTGGAGGCACTGGGATAGAAGGAACACTTTTTACAAAATAAGAAGTTAAGGGCTAGGAACTTAATGTATCTTATTAATAACTATTTCCATATAGCGTTCCTGATTTTCCTGGAGATCCTATCCATGTTCAGAACTAGAACCAAGGGACTAAAATCCAAAGAAAAAAAAAGGCTCGTTTGGACTATAATCCCTAAAAATATATACTTCCACAGTGTCATCATCATCCTTATCTGTATAAGATATGTATCTAGAACAATGGTCCATTGTCAGTCCCTTATTCAATTTGATTTATCCATTTCAGATAAACATGATACAATGTCTTGCAATGTCTACACATTCTGATTTCATACATGTTTATGTTTTTGTTATATAGCTAAGTGCTCATTTTCCCTTTATTTCTTTCTAAGAGGTTTCCTCATACTTTTTTTTTGAAGCATACTGCAAGTTTCTTAAAGAACTGAAACACAGCTCTTTGCACAGTGCTGGTAATGCACTTGGTAAAGACTTGATGCTTCTGTGACCTATTCAAGACTTAAAACATTTACCTACCTCCTCCCATTCAACAATTAGTACTCATACCTTTTCTGTACCCTCTGCTACTTCAAATCTACCTCATACACATACATATTCCTTCATGTACAGCTCAGCAGTTAAGAGAGGCTCCAGTGATTTCTGACACTTCCGCAGATGTCTGCCCTGCCACATCTGCTGGATATAAAAACACTTGAAGAGGAGTCACTCATTTTACATTTATTTTACATTGTTTTATTATTTTAATTTTTTGGAGAGGAACAGCATTTTATTTATTCCTTTAAAAATATTTTTAAATTTTTTGTTTATGATTGACATGGTCACTCATTTTAGATCTAGCAAGCTTATAGCCAGTTATTCCCCGTTAAGAAATTTTAGATACATCTTTCTCCATTAAACAAAAGTATTATCCAGATAAATCTAAGAGCTTCACATTAATAAGCAGATATTTTATGAATTGAAAATGCTGCAGTCAAGCAGAAGAAACAATTTAAATAAGGGAACACTTGAATGGAATAAGCCTCTATACATTCATTGGGCAACTATATACCTGCACCAAAATTACAAATAAAATAAAACCAAACAATAAGCTTTTAGTGGTAGCTGCACTCATATGTTTATTACTGCCTAACTTTCGCTTCAGCAGGCAAGTCTCCCATTTCTTTCCTTATGATTTCTATTTTGTATTCAGCCCATCTCCGAGATACGACTCCTAGTTCTTCCAGGAAACTATTTTGGGCCCTTGCTGATCTCCTTCTTTTAACTCTCTAATAAATCTGGACCTTTCAATTACAACCTAGTACTGATTTCTTATTTTTTATATATACAACCGTGTTTCCACAAATGCATAGTAGAAAGCAGGGCCTTACCTCCCCTGAACTTCCACAATGCGAGTCCTCTCTCATAATGCTGACTTCATGGAGTTTTATACACAAGCCCGCGTGGGAAAAGATAGAAGTCAAGTCACCCACTTCCACCTCACACAACCTGTGGGAACTAGCTCTGACTCATGGTTCAGTTAGGAATACAGGAGCCTTGATTAATTAAACTAAATTGACCTGGGCCCCCAATCCAAAATCTTGAGTTTTAAATAATTGGTAAGTGTACAATAAATAACATACTTGAGAACTTTTGGGTTCACATTGCACAATCACTACATAGGCCTCACTGCAAATGACCTTTTCCATTAATGCCCACATTTACTAACCTTTCATACTATGTGTGGTTCTTATAAGAACACTAAATGCTGAGCCCTGCCCTTTATTGAGCAGCACAGAGGCTTTGCTGTGTATATTGTTTCAGAATCTCTGGCATTTCCAGTGGGAACAGAGTGGGGCCTCACCCTCTCCTCATGACTAAATCCAGAGAATGTGAGGTGACAGAATCCTGTGACTTTTTAACCTGAGCAGTATTCCACCCATTGTCCACAAATGTCTGGGTTACAGTGTCTGTATTACTGCACTGCTGATTGCAGTAAATGTGAGGTAACCTGGTATAAACTGTGCCCAGCCCAATATTCAGGAACATTCAGTAGTGGGCACTTTAAACCAGGCTGAATTACTGCACATTCCCAGCTTCAAAGGTTCAGAAGTTCGGTGGGCCTAATCACTTTCCCAAATGGAATCCTAAGATCTTAGGTGCTCTCTTCGTTGCCAAGTATGGGCAACAAATACTGACTTTAACACTAAAGTCTGCTACTGACTATGAGGACATGTAATGGGGGCTGTTTTTCAGTGTTGGGGATAAATACATGGATACATCTTCCAACCCTCCGTGACAAAGAAGTGCAGTGATAGAAGTTCATAATCAAACCTCTAAGGGCATAGAGGCTTTATAATAAGATCTCTGTTCAAACTTAGTGTGTCACTTGCTAGCCATGTGACCTTTATCAAGTCTCTCTGAGCCTGTTTTTTCATCTGCCAAATGGGAATAACACCACTGCCCTCCCCAGGTTGCTGTAAAAGTTATACATAATACACATAAAGCCCAATATAGTAGATATTCAATAAATGTTAATTATTATTTTTATTGTTGAAGAGTTTAAATTGGCCAAAGTCCATCAGTTTAATTCAATGGCTCAGCCTTCTCAGGCAAGTTATCCAGAACGATTCAGGCTGTTAAATGTCTATAATGGTTCCTTAGTGGGTTAGAAAAATTAAAGCACTGAAGTAGAGGGATGTTGTTCTCACTCCCACATGCCCCTAATACACACAACACACACACACACACGCACGCGTGTGCATGCACCCACCCCAAACTAGATGTGTATGCCCATTTGTCCATGTCTCCAACCCTACTTGATGAAAATGCCTATGGTCTTAAAGGTTTTCAGAAATTTAAGATAAGTCTATAGATGTACATTCCATCTGAAAAGAAAGCAAGGAAGGGAAAAGGGGCTAAATGCTACATTTTCTTTTCATTAGCAATATAATGGCTCCCATGTGCTGGGATCCCAGTCTGATGTGAAGAAATAACACGAAGGTCATGGATAGACCTCACTGTCCACTGTGAAAGCTCCTGCAGCACCTTTAGGCCCCACAGCTTCTTCTCAAAGAGACCACCATCTCCAACAACAGGCATCCCATCAGCCTCGCTGGGGGGGATCTTGTGTTCCAGGAGTATCATTAACTCCTCTAGCTGGTAAGCAAAGGCAGCAACTTGGAGTAGAAGGGTGTGTATAGCTTGATGGAAGTCACCTTCGGTTGGGGTGAAATGTACCTGTTGGTCTTCTAAAAGCCTGGCCAACATAACGTGGAATGTACGATAAGCTTGGAGATTCTCTTGGAGTCGCTCTGCCTCAGTCAGCTCACTCCATTTATCAGTACTTGCCATTGGCACACCATCCACAGAGTCCAGGTTGATGTTCTTGTTCAGGCCCTGATACTTCACCTGGCCGAGGATACAGGAAAACAGCACATCTTCTGTAATCACCCCAATGTCCTTACTTAATTCATCCCGAAATCTCAAATAAAATCTCATTCACCTCCCTGATCAAGGATCCAAGTTGTAAAGAAAATGTCTACCATAGGAACTTTTAATTTGGGATCCATGACTAGACTTCAGGAAGACTCAGTAGTCTCTGAAATTGAGTGTCTGTGTATCTTTCCTGGGAGAACGTTTAAGTTCTAAAGGCTGAAGATCACTCATTTAGAAAAATTTTTCCTTCCCTCTTCAAACTCTCTCCTGGAAACTAGAATACTTTAATCATACTGGAGTCTAAGTATTTTAAACATACTTGAAGACATCAGCCACACCTAGGAACCTCTGGAATGTAGCTATTGCAGAATTTCTCTAACCTCCCTCATCCCATTGCCCACGCTGTGGTGAAGTCAATCATTTAGAAAATGCAGTAGAAATTAGTAAAAAGGTAATCAGTGTCTAATTTCTGACTAGAGAGGCTATACAAAGATAAAACAATTCTCAGAAAATCTAAATTCAAAACTGCCCACAGGGGCCTGGAGCATTTCCACAGCAGGCCTTGTGTAGAGACTGATGAAAATCCTCTGCTGTAAGAAAACCAATCTGGAACTTCATGGTTAGCTCCTTGAGAATCTGATACTTCCACAAGTCCTAGTGTGATCTATTTAGATAGAAGTACATTTTTGATGTGTAACACTAAAAAGTGGGTGGCTAATACTGTATAGAAGAAATTGCTAGGATTTACAAATTTCTCCCAAGTTCGTATTGCTCTTCCTCCCAATCCTATAAACCTTTTGTTTACATAGCTCAAAAATATGGAACAATGTCTATGAAGAACCCTAATTTAGAGGGCCCATGGTTAACTTATTCTGGCAGAATATAGGCAATCAAATTAGGAATAGCCTCCAAGACATATAGTCCAATCCTACCTAGAACCTCATATATACTTTCTCATTCAAGGAATAACATGTCTAAAAAGCCAAGAGGTAGAAAATAAGGTCACATGAATTTCCTCAAGGGAAGGGGCCATGTCAAATAATAGGTGCCCAATATATGAATGACTATATGATTTGGGCTGTCATAATTGATAACGGGACTGGAGCATGATGGTAAGGGGCTAGATCAGAAGAGGTAAAAAGAAAATAGACAACAGCAAAATACATAACTTACATAAGATTCCATAAGAGCAGTCAGGTCTGAACGAATCTTCCTGGCTAGCCAGATAGAACGGCTACAGAGGTCTCGGCGATGAGGGGTCAGCGGTGAATGCTCTGCGAAAGCCATCCCCTACCTCAACTGTCCCAGGAAACAAGTGAGCTGGGTTTGCTTCTGTCTACACTGGTCCAAATAAGAAATGTGACTCTCACAGACTAAACCCACTGGGCATTCTCTACTAATGGGATTGTACACCCCACCCCCACCCCCTGCCTGACTCAGAGGTGGCAGCAAATTCCTGGCTGTGGATTTTTTGTGCCTGTGGAATCAAAGGGCCCTTTTTAATCAACTTTTTTTCCTGCAGCGTCTGCCTCCATCTCTCTCCTCCACTCAGTACTTAGCACACTTGTTTTTATGTCATTGTTTTGCTTTTGCACTTAGCAACAAGGTCACTATCATACTAATCCTCATGACACCTCTGCCTAATGTAATCTATTTCATAAACACATATGATCAGTTCATTTTATTATCACCCTCCCTTAATGCTCCCCATGTCCTTTTTGTCTTTTTTGGTCTGAAAAAGTATTCAATATTTTTATTATTACTATAGTTGCCATTTATTAAGCATCTACGAGTCAAACACTGTGCTAAAAGCTTTAAAGCAACTATTTGATCCTGAGAATAATTCTGAGGTGAATATTATTTCTACCATATGAGAAACTAAAGCCTTAAGAAGTAAAATAATTGTACACAAAATCCAATAACTAGGCTCAAATTTAAATAGGTCTTGATTCCACAGTTGTTTCTCCCACTGACTTTCTAATTTCATCCTTTCTTTAGGTAGTTCATATATTGTTTAAGAAACAAAAGGTTGTATGGAGGAGGCCCTTTAAAAATATAGCATTTTTTAAATTCCTATCCTTTTAATAAATATTTTTGAAAGCATTTAATTTATATTTGATTAAAACCAACCAAGTGAGCATCTCTAATCTCAATCATGGTGCCTTCTTGGTAGCTACAGGATGAAGGTACTGTTTAGGCCTGTTCTTTTCCAAGGACAGGAAACACCCAACCCTAACTTGGTAACATTTCTAAGACAATTTCACTCAAGTGACAACATGCTTTTCTTTTCCTTCCCTATCCCAGTCATACCACATGCTTCTTAACAAAATAAGAAAATGAGCAAGACTTTGAAATGAGGGCATAAGAGTTAAAAGGTGTTTGTACAGTTGACAGCCTATTGCATTTGACTCAAAGGATGATGCTAATTGGATAAGGGCTGCAAGTTTCATCCTGATCGAATCAATGAGCTTTAACTATTTTGTATCATAGATGTTGCCAGTAAGTTGAAACCTGTCACCTCAGGAGCAAATTTACATAGGTAAACAATGAATGAAGGATGTAAGGGAGAGGCCTGGGCAACTGTCACAGTAGGAATTTTAAGAAGTCAGGAGGATTATAGTTTTGTACTTTGTTAAAGGTCAGTACTTGAAATGCACAACTGAATTTTGTGAAAAAAACCTGATATTAAATGCTATCAAGATTTTGCTATTACCAGAGTGAAATTAACATTTGCAGAATCCTTAATCTTCCATCTACTGCATTAATATGGTCACTTTTCCTAGTAGAAGGCCATCAAATATCAAAGAGATTTCCAAATTTTCTGAATGATCACAGAATATGGCATTTCAGCATCAGAGATCAAGAATTAAACTGATTCAGGCTGGGTATTGTGGCTCACGCGTGTAATCCTAGCACTCCACAAGGCTGAGGCGAGTGGATAGTTTGAGCTCAGGAGTTCGAAACTAGCCTGAGCAAGAACTAGACCCCGTTTCTACTAAAAGAAAAAATAGCTGGACAACTAAAAATATATACATAAAAAATTAGCCAGGCATGGTGGCGCATGCCTGTAGTCCCAGCTACTTGGGAGGCTGAGGCAGAAGGATCCCTTGAGCACAGGAGTTTGAGATTGCTGTGAGCTAGGCTGATGCCACGGCACTCTAGCCTAGGAAACAGAGACTCTGTCTCAAAAAGAAAAAATAAAAAGAATTAAACTGATTCAAAAGTTAACTGCATAATTCTCAATGAGTGAACGCCACATAAAAATTTGATTTGAGGGCACTTGGTTTTTCGTTTATCAACACTAAACTGCTGAACCCCTCGGCTAACTGTAACTCAGTACAACCAAGGAAGACAAGTTGCTTCCATGAGGACAACTTTTATTTTTCTTCTTTACATTATTTATTTTGAATATGTCTTACCTAGATTAAGAGAAAACAAGAATTTGAAAAGCAAAGTATCCCTTTTATTATAATTTCTTTTTACATAACCTCTTCAACCTAGATTCAGGTAACTACCTGTCTCTCCCACCAAAGGAGAAGGGTCCTGCACATTACAACAGGCAAAAAGGCTTCTAGGAAATAAAATATTTTAAATTGATTCATTACATTTTTTCAATTTTCTTGAGTACATTGGAAAGTGAGAAAAAGACAGAGAAGGAGGAAGAAATGGTATTTCAAACAACCAGACTGTAATAATCTTAGTAGTATATTCGTTGTATTTTTTCTCCAAACAGGTACAAAGGAGGATCAAGTGCTCTACGTGGATGCTTTTCTATACCATAATAATTTTTTTTGTTCCCAGGACTCCCACGGCCAGTGTTTGCCTAAACTCTCTGAAGTATTTTAAGGAGTCTCAACTATGCTAAATAACCAGGGCAACCACAAACAAGAGGGAAGCACATCTCCCAGAAATATTGAGTTGTATCTTAATTACATTTTCAGAATTTAGAATTGTCAATTCAAAACGAAGAATATTCAATGCAAGAAGTTATTAAAAAGGTAACAGAATTTGACCAAGAGTACAAAATGTAGAATTTTAAGATTCAAAAGCTCCCTGGAAAAACAATGAAATAAACAGCATGTGGAACAGAATGGAAAACAGGAAGAGGGCTTAGATATTAACAGTTTATTTATACCTACTGTTTACTATGCTAGCACCCCTTTCTCAAAAAAAAAAAAAAAAAGGCTATGAAAAATACTTCAAAATTTATTGCAAACTGCCACAATAATTTATTATAGGTAAATGGTAACTATGAAGACAATAAGAAAAAAAGAAACAGAAGCAGATAGTTTTTAATTAGTAGAACTAACTAGTTGCTTTTTGTGAAATGAGAGAATAGTATAGGAAAAGATAACATTTTTCCCCATCTCAGAGAGAGATTTTTTAAAATGCAGTTTGCTTTTGTTTGTGTGGGTGTCTAAAATATCTGATGACTTACCGTGCAAATGACATTTATGGAGGCAAAAAAAGTGTGACAAAGACAAGAGCTAAGTGTGAGAAAGAGATGCTAGCTAGTGAAACAGTATAAAATGGACTTATTCAAGAGTAGAACAACTTTTTAATAGGCCCATCCAATCGATCCTGTAGTATTTTCAAATACACTCAAAATACCAAAGTCAATTCCGAACCCTTATTATGGGTAGGAAAGCATATTCTACCACCCTTCTATCCTTATTCCATTTTCTACCCCCACATCGGAGGAATGACAAATCTGCAACAATCTGAAAAGAAACAATAGTGCATTTAAGACTGTTTCCCGTAGGTGTCTCACTCCCTATTTCTGGCATCCCAACCACTGACATGAGTGGGTGTAAAGTACGCCTCTTTCAGAAATGACATTTTCTTATCCCCCTTTTTGGGAGAAAAAATAAATAAAAAATAAAATCGATAAACTCTGTAGTTTTAGTGTTTGTGAAAAACAAGTTTTCACTTATTTTTTTTTTCAGCTAAACTTCATTCTTTCCAATAGCAGTCATACAGTCCTGACACAAAGCAATGAATAGGGTAAACCTTCAATTCCAGCTTCTAAGGTACACAGAAGGATAAGAATTGCCCTTTTAATTCTCTAAAAATGAGCCAAAATAGGTTTTTAGTCTTCTGGGAGTTATGAACTACCTGTCTCTCCCATGGACAATAATAAGCAATCTATACCCCATGAAAAATCTGTATCCCAAGGAAAGTGGTAATTCCCAGTATTTCAGGTGAAAGCCAAAGCCATTATTATACAAATTATTAATTTGTCTATTGAAGCCTTTCTTCTCTGAAGTGTTAACTAAAAGGGAAACAAAACAGACCAGTTTTCTTTGACTTAAAACTTTAGGACTTATAGATTTTGTTCCTTCACTAAGCAGCAGTGTCCTTCACTAATAGGGAGCTGGAATGAACCAATGATAAAGCAAAGCAAGAAACAAAAACAAGGCAAGGGGTTAGAGTTGGGCCAACAGGGAGGTATATGGAAGGAAATAATGGGAACAAGAAAAGAGACAAATTCACAAGAGAAAATCCTTTATCTGTAATTTAGATACGTAACAACCCTCCTCATCCCCTCAAAATTCCTAAATCTCAATGCTCTAAAAATCTTAAAGAGCATACTAGTTACCACAAACCTAACATCCTTCCCTAAAAAGACTTCCAAAAAAAGCACTAGGCTATTGTAGTGATTTTGTTAGTGCTGAGGACCAGCTTTCTTTAAAGGCCACTGGAGAGCTATGATTTCAGAGGCTGGCTGTGCTTCTTCAACTCTATGTCTTGTCTTCAAAGTACCTATTGTGGAAAGGATCCCATGCCAGAATAATCTAATCTCTCTCAGCCCAGCCCCACAAAATATAGCAATAAAGACCAAACAAAAGAAAAAGAAAAAAAAATCAGACTTTCTGTTAATAAATAAGGAATCTCAGGTTCCACAACACAAAGACACACATGTTCAAAGTGCAAATTTCTGCCATTAGCCTGGGACTTTTCTCACCATCTCATTGATAAAGAGCCCTGTCTTACAGTCAAAGAGACTGTGTAGAGGGCAGCCCCCTCCCTCTTGGGAGCCTGCTTCCAAGCAAGTGAGCACCATTGAGAGCCATATGGAGGGTTGGGAGGGGGACTGAGATGCTGGGATCAAAGAGGAGGGAGGTGGTCCCCATGTATCCTTCCTTTCCGAAACCCAGTGGGGAATGGAGGAAGATGGGGTGAGAGATGTGTGCTGTTTTAACAGCTCACCCTGCTAAGGGGCCCTAAAGTGCCAAGTCAAGCTGCCAGCCTCCAGAGATTAGAATTATACGATATTTGAGGATAAGTGTGCCGCAGTGGGTAGAAGCCAGAACCATAGGGCAGCAGTAGAGAAAGAGAAGGGATTTAGAAGACAGTAATATACTATTGAGAGTTAAAAGCTGATCCAGAGCACATCAGAGTTATAGGTTGGAAAGGGGGATCTGCCAATGAGCAGGAAGTCTGCTGCTGGCTGGAAGTGAGTATGACGATAACTCTCACTTTAAGAGCTTCTGCTTCTTTTTTGTCTACCTTTCTGGTAAAGACAATATCAATTTTATAAGGGGGACAACAGAGGGAGAAAAGGGGATGAGGATGGGGATGGGGGTGTGTGTGTATATATGTGTGCTGTGATCCACAATGGAAAGAGCAGGCCCTTCAGTTATTTTACTAGATTTTAAATGCTTAAATTTTTTTTTTTTGTCCTTTTTAACTTTTAAATACAAAGTCTGAGCTGTCCCAGTGCCCCAAGTCTTCCCTTCCACTAAGGTCCAGTAGAGTCTGAATCTTCAATCAGAACCTCTGTGGTAGCACCGAGTATATCCGAGTTCATGACCAGCCCTTCAGCACCCCCGCTGCTGCCGCTTCCCACAAAGATCTTCCCATCAGCCATCAGGCTCACCCGTTCTGTCCCACTACAGTATGACTTTGACATCCCTTCAGCTTCCAGCAGCAGGCACTCTCCAGAGGCTGAGTTTCCCAAGGGCTCAGGAAGAAGAGGAAGACCCTGACCATCCGCAGGCTGTGTCAGGGACTCTGGATTAGTGCCCAAGATATCTGTGCTGGTGATGAGGGCGCCTGCATTGGCAGCCAGAGCTTCTGCAATCAGCACCTCAGGGTGGCTTTTTGCTTTGTGTGCCACTACGCTGTCCTTCTTTTCAAATTTTTTGCCACAGATATTGCAAGAAAACTGGTAGAAGGAGTCTGCATCATGCTTCTTCATGTGCCAATTAAGAGATGCTTTTTGTCGACAAGTAAATCCACAGATCTCACACCTAAACAGAGTGGAAAGGAAATGGCTGATCAAATATAAATAAGGAGAGCTCTTATTCAGGGTCAGGGTGAGAATTTGAAGCTCACATATATACACAATTATCAGTAACACAAACTTCTTGTGAAAGATTAGGAAATGTTACTAAATGGAAAACTACTGATTTTTTTTCCTGCTTGCTTGAAAAACAGTAAAATAAAGAAAAAGGTCACCAAATAGCTCCCCCAATCAATACCCACTTTTTAATTTGATAAAAGTCAACAACAGTGGCAGCTGAAATGTTTGTTGTAAATGGGCAAACCTTCAAGTGGGATATATACACTTCTCACCCAGGTGTTCATCAGTAAATAAATACTTACTGTAATGGCTTCTCGCCAGTGTGAATCATCCGGTGCACTGCCAGATTGTGGGAACTCTTAAAGGCCCGAGCACAATATTCACAGATATAATCCCTTTGATCTAAGAAAAATAATGTGGTTAGTGTTCTATTTAGACAACTTCTAAGTATTTTCCCTAGCTTACAGTAAGTAAGCAGATGATCAGGAAGGTCAAATTAGAGTAAAAGTAATGTTGTTTTCAATGAATAAACACTTTTCAAGAGTCCTCAAACTATGGTCCGTGGGCTACATGCGTCCCACGGAGGACATTTATCTGGCCTGCCGGGTGTTTTTGCCGCTGCTGCCTGTCCTGCTTAGCAGCCGACTTGTCCCAGGCCCACAGTGAGCATGTGTGGAATGTGCATGTGCACGGCACTCTCCAATGGCACTCCAATGGTGTGAGGGACAGTGAACTGGCCCCCTTTTGTAAAAAGTTTGAGGACACCTGCTTAGGTAAACAAAATTAAAAATATATATATACAGCTTTGATCTTTGTTTTTATAAAAACCATACATTTAGTAACATAAGAACCTGTTTAGAAAAACTCAAAAAAACCCAGACAGAAATGTGAGAACTAGAACCCTAATCTGAATTTTATCATTAATCTGTGTCTTAGGTAAATTGTTCACCAAGTAAACAATTACATTTTCCATGAATCTTATTCTTCAAAACAGTTTCTTCACAGATCATGAAAGCTGAATGCTAATATAGAATCTGGCGTTAAAATAAAACAAAAAAAGAATTTGGCATTCCACAGACGAAAACTGATCCACATCTAAAATGGTAATCATACTCTGTTTCAGGTTTTAAAAATGTTACCCAAGATAAACAATTAAACTTCTTTCAAAAGACTCGAGTTGCCGCTGTCATATATATGTAAGCAGTACTTGTATTTCTTTATCTTATTCTCCTATTCCACATCTTCTGCACCATTCAACTACTTCCCTCTGTCACTTTACAACCCTCCCACCCAATTACACAGAATTATTATGAATTTGATAACATGGTATAGCATCTATGGGACAAAGGAGCACTGTACTTTTTTGTTTCTTTACCACCTGGTGGCTGGGGAGACCATGAGCAAAAAGGTGCGCTCTCTCTATATATATATATATTTATATATATATATTTTTTTAATGTTACTTTCCTGAGAAACCTTTCTTTTATTAAGGCCCTGAACATTAGGGGGTTATCTGTTACAGTAGCTCAGTTACTGCAATTATTTTATTTTTGAAATATACATTTGTTGAGTGAATAACCACCATAATTTCTACTTTCATTTAAAACTGGTTGTCAGAAATTACTTTTCTGTGGCATAAAACAGTACTAACTGGGAGCAGAAGGAGTAAAGAAACTGTAGCACCTATGAAGAAACAGTGAAGGTAGTATTCTCTCTCAAAAAACATGATATAAAGAAAAGATTGTAGACTTTGAAGTGATTAAGATCCAAGTTCAAATCCTGGTATTTTGAAAAAGTCATCCATTTGCCAGGCTCTGTGCAGTAAATAGCACTTTATATGTCATCTCATTTCATCATTACAATAACTCTGATATTGGAACCCTTTATTTACCAAAGAGGAAAAGTGAGAAGTAAAGTAGCCTAACAGTAAATGAAGGAGACAAAGTATCTATATCAGTATGACCTTGGGCAGGAGATGATATTTCTGCAAATGAAATTCTTAGTTTTATTCTCTAAAATCACTGAGAAGACAACATATGTAATAATCATATGTTTGGCACATACTCAGTGGTATGTACTTAGCTCAATCTGTCCCTATTAATTCCACTGCAATGAGATTATCAGTGGTTACAAATAAATGGAATTTGAGTCTATAATATATATTGTAAAGACTCTCAGCTTCTCCTTTTGAATCAACACTTTCCACAGCAGTCTGTATACAAATTCAATAGCTAGTCTTTATGATTTCTATAGCAGAAGTTCCAGGGGCTACTGAATGATTAACCACAAACTATAAGCAAATCTTTTACATTTAGGCTTTCTTCCCCATATGCCCCACTTTTAATTTATAATAGCTACTACAAGTATTTATCTGAAACAGAACTAGAAAATTCTGCTTCTGCAAAAAATTAGCTATGTTTTACAGGCAACGTGCTTAGTACAGTACTGCTAAGCCTCAGTTTTCCTAGCTGTAAAATAAGGAAATAAAAACAAACTTAGTAGTGTTGAGTGGATATATTAGTAACAATATACATAATACTTTTAGTCCACAGTTGATATCACAATAAATACTGAATAAAAGATCATTATCCTAATCATAGAAGTTCTCAAAATCATCAAAGGATAAAAGTTCAAAAGTCCTAGTTTGTTCATCCCTTGTAAAATAAAATGTCTTATTACATTTTATTTTCATACCTTTATCCTACACTTGACTATAGACTCTATTATGAAGATTTATATTAGAAAGAACTGTATCGATACCAACCTGCACATCCAAAGTATAGTGCAATTAGCTACTGATAAATATTATATTTTAAAAAGTACCTGTATGATGTTTAGCATGTCGCAGAAGTTGCTTCTGTAGCCTGAAGAGTCGTCCGCAGGAGGGATGGGGGCATACATATTTCTTTTTCAGCAAATGTTGGTATTTAATGTGATGCTAAACCAGTAAAAGAAAGTGAAAAGGGATAAAAATTAAGGCTTCCTGAAAGCTCTTTTCTTTGGTAAGTGATAAGTGCTGAAGTAAAACCAAATAACCAAATACTTTGTATATGGATAGTGAGACAGTTTAGTAAAATGGTTAAGAACATAGGCTATGGAAATACATAGACCTCGGTTCCAAAGTGGGTCTGTCATTCACCAGCAGTGAGATCTTAGGAAATGTACTTAACTATTTCAAACTCCACTTTTCATCTGTAAAATGGAGATAACAATATCTTATGGTGGTGGTGTGGAGATAAAGAAATCGTATATTGTATAGTGCTTAGTGTAGCAAATGACACACACAGCAAAAGCATAGTAGCTATTATTATAATAGAATCAAAAACCAAAAAGTAAGGCCTTAGTCTCATGTTATACTTACTGCTAAAGATCAAATAGGCATTTCCTAAACAGTATTTCACTTCCATGTTTTCTGACAGACTTAAATATAAGATGTATCTTTACTTATTAAAAAAACAATCTACTTACTTAAGAAAAATAAAAACAAAACCCAAACTAAATGTCTTCTACTCGTTCTATACAGAATCAAAATCTGGTAGGAGTTGCTAATTCAACTTTTTTCCTAATATACATTAAAATAAAATTGTTACTCTGTGTCTTGGTATATTATTACAATCATCTCTTATATCAGAAATATTTACACATTAGAACACACTGTAATATTCCAAGATTCTAATTTTCCAAGGAAAGTCCTCTATTTGGGCTCAGGTTCTAAGTCACATTTCTTCTTAAAATAAGATGTGCTATGGGACGGGCGTGGTGGCTCATGCCTGTAATCCTAGCACTCTGGGAAGCTGAGGCGAGTGGATAGTTTGAGCTCAGGAGTTTGAGACCAGCCTGAGCAAGAGCGAGACTCCATCTCTACTAAAAAAAAAAAAAAAAATGAAATTAGCTGGACAACTAAAAAAAAAAAAATATATATATATATATAAATAAAATTAGCCAGGCATGGTGGCACATGCCTGTAGTCCCAGCTACTCGGGAGGCTGAGGCAGTAGGACTGCTTGAGCCCAGGAGTTTGAGGTTGATGCCACGGTACTCTAGCCCAGGCAACAGAGTGAGACTTTCTCTCAAAAAAATAAAATGTGCTATGATTGAATGTGTCCACCAAAGTTCATGTGTTGGAAACTTAATCCCCAATACAACAGTGTTGAGAAGTGCAGACTAACGGGAGGTGCTTAAGTCATAAGGGATCCACCCTTCCTCTTGCCCTCCCGCCATGGACCGACAGAGTAAGAAGGCCCTAGCCAGATGCCAGCGCCATGTTCTTGGACTTCCCAGACTCCACAACCATGAGCTATTAATAATAAATTTCTGTTCTTTATAAATTACCCAGTCTCAGGTATTCTGTTATAGCAGCACAAACAAGATAGAAAAACTAAAGTAATTTTACGTTTAAAGAAAGATTTTCTTAACATTATATGTTAATGATAAAGCCTACACAAGCCAACAAATTCTAAAGTCTCATGAGGTATGAGAACAAGCAATGGAACATAACTTGAAAAGCTGCCTTTTAATAACAACTTCACTGACCTGCAAATAGCGAGGGTGTGCAAGAACAGTTCCACATCCTTCCATCTCACACCGGACATATTGGATTGGAGGTTTTTTTCTATTATCAAAACGTAGGAGAAAAGTTAGCAACAGAAGAGTGACATTCTGCACAGTAAGGCCTATAACTCAAACTATACCATAGGGAACTGCAATTTTACAATCTGAAAAATTAAAATCTCTTTACTGGTATATAGCTTGCACATAATTTGTGTTAGAAGTAACCAGAAATTACCAAATGTTTGATAGAGTTTTAAAATAGCACAAATAAATCAGTAACTCTCAAAAATGTAGAGGAAGTATTAAGAGTTTTAGAAACTTCAAGATTCTGCAATGAAAATAAAAACATGTGTACATCAAAAGTATTAATGAAGTTGCTTTTGTGAAAGTTTAAAATAGCCATTCATTCCTACAGGATTACCATTAGGTCTAAATTGAGTAAAGTGCCTAGCACCAAAATAAGGTGCAAAACAGTCCGAGTATAAATTCCTCACCTCCTTTTGGGTAAACGTGGACTTTTGTCATCTTTTCGCCTTCTTCCTCTCCTATAATTAAAGACAGAGTAACTATCCACATGTTCTGTATTGAATCTTACAGTGAAGGATGGCTGAAGACATACATATATACACACACGAAAGGGCAAAGAGCAGGTGGCAGACTCAAAGAATAAACCTGAATACATAAAGCCAAAGACATATCTGGCAAATCAAGCAAGATTTTACTCTAAAGTAATTTCACTTTCAAATCAGCCCACATAACAGATTAAATATATACCTTCAATAAATTATGCATTACTATAAAAGATTTGGATATAACTCCATGTATTGCTTGAAGAATTGTTACAGTCTATCACCTAAATCTAGTCAATTTAAAAAGCAGAATAAGTCTATTACCCCAAAAGCCTAAGAATATTAACTATACTAGGTCATGAAGGATACATGCAATAGAACCAAAAAGCCTAAATACTTCAAAAAACAAACAAACAAAACAAAACAAAAACTCTCCAATGAAACTGTCGGCTGCTTGAAGCCAAATTTTAATTTTTTTTAAAATATATATATTTTGAAGTATGTATTTGTCAACATCCTTCCTCACACTCCTACCCCTCTTTTCCGCTAGTTGTTTCAAAATCTGTTTGATTTTCATTTTTAGTAGTAATTGCCTACTCACTTCCTAGGAGGTTCCTCATCCTCCCTAATTTCATTCTCTTCTTCTTTCACTTCTACCTCTACTTCCACTTTAATCTCCTTCTTCTCTTTCTCTTCTTTCACCTTCCCTGATTTTCTCCGTGGCTTTGGAGTTTCTCTGAAACACAAATACATTTCAACACTGGTATCCCACAAAGGATCTTTTCAAGGAAGAGTGTAAACAACAATTTAAACCTTAGGGTTTATCATCAATTTATTATAAAATTATGATCCTCAGTTCATGAAATGCCATTTCCCACCAACTATTCTTCACATGTACAGTAATTTTACATATATTTAGCATGCCTATGAGATGATCTCCCAGGTTAAAGATGCCTGGGAATCGAACCTCACTATAATTTTAAAGAGAAACAGGACAATAAGCAAAAAAATTCTAAGCATTCAGGCAATTCATGATACCTTAAGATAAAACATGCAGACATCATAAAAATTTGGACATAATTAAAATGAAGTATTAAAAATGGATGAAATTTTGGCCGGGCGCGGTGGCTCACGCCTGTAATCCTAGCTCTTGGGAGGCCGAGGCGGGCGGATTGCTCGAGGTCAGGAGTTCGAAACCAGCCTGAGCAAGAGCGAGACCCCGTCTCTACTATAAATAGAAAGAAATTAATTGGCTAACTGATATATATATAAAAAAAAAAAATTAGCCGGGCATGGTGGCGCATGCCTGTAGTCCCAGCTACTCGGGAGGCTGAGGCAGAAGGATCACTCGAGCCCAGGAGTTTGAGGTTGCTGTGAGCTAGGCTAACGCCACGGCACTCACTCTAGCCTGGGCAACAAAGTGAGACTCTGTCTCAAAAAAAAAAAAAAAAAAAATGGATGAGAGAATTGTGGTGTGATATCAGATTCACAAAACAATTACTCATTTAATATGAATTCTATACCCATTAGTTTAGCAACAAGACAAAAGCATACAATAGCACTTTCCTACTTATTTTTCACTCACGTCTGCAGTAAAATATGATACATGCCTTTCTAAGTGGGGTTTGTAGGTCTCATCTCTTGGGTCATCTTTGAATGGTATTTCCTCTTCACTAATTAACATCTCTTCTTCTTCCTCCTCTTCCTCGTCACTACTACAAACAAGCAACAAGAAATGATAAATTCTGGTTGTAAGGATCATGTCTGACTGAATTTTATTATGTAATTTAGAAGCTGCCAAAAATTCACATTATGTTATCTAGGATTTTCATCCCGTTTATCTAGCTGGACTGAAATCTAGATGGTTTATGCTAAAGAATAATAATTAGAACTAAAAATACAGAAATCCTAGATATGCAATCACTTCATTAAATAAAAGTGGGGTGGTAACTACTCAATGGCACTCAAAGTTAAAAAAACAATTGACTTTGTAATACTATGTCTAGCAATCTGCTCTATCAAAAAAGACCTAAACAACAGACAAAAATTATGATTTACCATACACAATACTGACAAAGTCTCAAAACCCTGGTAAAAACACCCACATTTTACACTAATGCTTAGCATGGAAGAAGCCTCAAAATAGAAGGTATTGAAGACATGGTTTCTGAACTACCTAACTAAAAATTATTAAATTACAACCTAACTAAAATTACTAAAACTAAAAAAATGTTTAAAGCTCTAATTAAGATCAATGTGAAGTCTCCTAAATTTAATATTAAAACTGAAGTTAATTTCTCTTACAGCTCAAAATCTTTTCAAGTAGAAAACTTCTTAATCATTTAATACAATTATGCTCTATGTCCCCAAAAGTTTAAATATTAAATATGAAAAGTTGTTTTTTTTTTTTTTTTTTTTTACCTAATGCCAGCTGGAGACTGATGTTCTTCTCCAACATCTGGAAAAATAAAGCCAAGACAAAACTTTATTTATGTAGATATATTTTCTCTCATAGCCAAGAGATTCTAAGCAAATTACTACATGAGGTAATTATACAAAGGAAGAATATCTGCAAATTACCAAAAAGAAATCCTACCTATGCCATACCCATCCCTGAAATTTAAGCTATTTAGGTAAATGTTCAATATTATATTTAAAATAAAAAAGGAACTGGCTATAAGTAACCATATTCTACTTGCACTGTACCATAGTCAAGCTGATCTGTATTTGGTTCTGACTTGCAGATGAGCTGCAATGAGCCAGTCTTGGACCGAGAGCTTCGGGTGTTCTCTGTGTCACGATGGCGAGTGAGAGATGTCCTGCTACTGCTGCGCCAGCCCCGGCTAGGTCTAGTTGCAGCAATGGAAACTTCCTGAGGGAGGGCAGAACTGTCGTCTTCTTCTTTCTCTTCCTTGGGATCTAGATAAAAACATATATTATTCTTTTTAAAGTTTATAGTTAACCAATAACCATCCTTGTATACCCACTAATTGTAAATAGTCAAAGAAGAGGATAAATGTTTTTTAAAATCAAAAAAACTCTGATTTATACTGAAATAATAGAAAAAAACAAGATGAGAGAAAAATTAGGTAAAACTTATTCTTTATGTCATCACCCTAAAGAAATTAAACTTCATGTTGCAAAGCAGACATTTTATTTTATATTGCATCTTACCTACTAAAAAATGCAATGCCTAAATATGCAAAATACACCTAAGTAATTCAGCTCATGGAATTCTAAGCTTTAGATCTAAGTTTGAAAAAACTAAATTAAGTGGTCCCAGAAAGATGACTAGAACTAAAGAAGTACCAAAAAGAATGAATGAACTTAGATCTAGTTTTAACAATCAAATGATTCTGTAAGAAATTGCTAAAGAATTCCATAACAGGCCGGGCGTGGTGGCTCACGCCTGTAATCCTAGCACTTTGGGAGGCTGAGGCGGGCGGATTGCTCAAGGTCAGGAGTTCGAAACCAGCCTGAGCGAGACCCCGTCTCTACCAAAAAATAGAAATAAATTAATTGACCAACTAAAAATATATATACAAAAAATTAGCCAGGCATGGTGGCGCATGCCTGTAGTCCCAGCTACTCGGGAGGCTGAGGCAGTAGGATCGCTGAGCCCCGGAGATTGAGGTTGCTGTGAGCCAGGCTGACGCCACGGCACTCACTCTAGCCTGGGCAACAAAGCGAGACTCTGTCTCAAAAAAAAAAAAAAAAAAGAATTCCATAACAGGAATATGTTTCCTTGACTCTAATCAACAGTTTTACTTACAACTTTACTAAGAATTTGAATTACTCTACAGAGCAATCCCATGGCAGGGCAAAGTCCAGTTCCACTGTTGTTCTGTTTCAGTTATCCTATTATACACTGTGCACAAGCACATAAACAAAATCTGTTATTGTTACCCTGTATTTCCTAATACTTTAAGGGTGAATGATGTAAGGTAGGTCATCTTCTTCTGAGCAATAAATAATAAAAAGTTAACATTAGATACTGGCTCACATACTTCAAGTAGCTTATTACTTAGAAGTGAGCTCATTTTGACAATGGAATATTCTTTTAATAATTTCAGCACGGGAAAGGCCTTCAACTACATAAAAACAATTTTGTACATAGGAAAATCAACTATAATCAAAGTCTAACAATTCAATAAAAAAAGGCACCTCAGTAAAAACATGGCTTTCAAACGTACAAACAAAAAAAGCTCAATCCATTCATAACAAGAGAGACTCAAATGAAAACAATAGTGCGATACCATTTTTCACCTATCATACCAGCAATGTTCCAAATGTTTGCCAACACACTGTGTTAGAAAGGCTGTAGGAAAAAGGCACTCTAATACACAGATAGTATGGATATTAATAAAATCTCTATGGAGGACAATTTGGCAATATATATCAAAATTATAAATGTATATATCTTTTCACATGACATTTAACTACCAGAAATTTATCCTACAAAATTATAATCACACTTATAAAGTGACTTATGTATAGTTTTAAGTAGCAAAAGAGTTCGAAACAAAATATTCGAAAAGGACTGATATTATGAATTATAGTATATATGTGTGCATATAGAAGATATTTATGTCTTATATATGATAACACTACTGGAAGAGCATAGAAGAAATTGATAAATACTGGTTACCTTCAGGGAAGGTATAAAAATATGTCCAGCAATTTTACCTCTAAGGATCTACCCCAGGAAAATAAACTGGCACATGGAGGTTGACTGTAGCATGTTTGTAACAGCAAAGAACAGAAACAACTAACCTTCTGTCAATAAGAAAGTATTTTAACAAACCATAATATATTACCATGAAGAAATACTATGTAGAGGTATCTATAGAGATGTAGAATTGTTGGTCAAAAATTGTTAAGTGTAAAAACAGACACAAAACACTATGAACAGTATGGTTACATTTTTTCCTTAAAATTTAAGTCTAAAAACATAGTTTCCTCCACTATGCAACAAAGTAGTGACAGAGTGCTACTACTTTAGCTTTAGCTGTAGTGTTTTAAAGTGTTATCAGAATGTGTTAACACAATGGAATGAAATTAGTGCCTTTCTCACCCTTCTTCTATCTGAGCTATTTTAATCATAAAATGTTAGAGGTGAAACCTTAAAGACCTTCTAGTCTAAGTACAACCTAGTAAGTTTTACTTATAAAGTAAATGGATGGTCAAAGGAGACAACTTGTTCAAGATCTAGATTTAGGTATGCTTATCTAACTTTGACAACTTTGATTTTGAGATTAATGATCAAGGACTTTTAAAAGAATTTCTTCAAAGAGAGCAATTCAACACCCTATATGAAGTA
Source organism: Microcebus murinus (assembly GCF_040939455.1). Classification (NCBI taxonomy): domain Eukaryota; kingdom Metazoa; phylum Chordata; class Mammalia; order Primates; family Cheirogaleidae; genus Microcebus; species Microcebus murinus. The sequence goes on from NC_134107.1 coordinate 16,277,356, forward strand.
TTACAACATTTAATAGAAAAAAATATTTCCTTTCCTCAACCCAACTCCACCAAGTTAGACTTTGAACCCACTCCATAATCTCGTTATAAAGCTTTTTAATAAAGCTCTTTCTTCTCCACAATAAAAGGAACTGTATACCCACAACTTCCCATACTGTCAATCTTATCCATTCAATAAATGATGCCAATTGATAAAAACAGCTTATCTTTATGAATAAAGTATACCGGTCTATCTTACTCAACCACCAAAACTCTAATCTTAAAAAAAAATTAAAAAAACTGTCAGAAAGTGACAACAAAAATGTCTCTCCAAAGAAATACATGCACATAATGAACAAAAACTGTCAGAATTAACTTTGTAGAAACTCTGGAAAATACATAAAAAGTTTACAAAAAACAAGGTTTACAGATGAAATGAAAAAAGTGAGTTAAACAGACATTTAAGGAAATTTGTCAAATCATTTGTTGAACACAAGCTAAAGGAACAGAGCCTTTAGAGACCACACAGACTAAAGAATATGGTCTTTAAAAAAATATACTCAAAGAGCTAAAGGAGATTCACTGACAAATAATTAAAAGAAATGAGAAAAACAATGTTTCAACAAACACAGACTACCATCTAAGCATATCAATAAGAGTCCCAGACAGAGAGGAGAGAATGGGCAGAAAGAGTATTTGAAGAAATACTGGAGGAAAATTTCTCAACTTTACTAAGAGCCATGAATCCATACAAACAAGAAGTTTAATGAACTCCAAGTAGGATATATGACAGAGATCCACACCCTGACAGACACAGTATTATCAAATGGTCAAAAGCCAAAGAATCATGAAAATAGAAAAAAGTGACTCATTGGGAACAAGGATATTCAATCAGATCAACAGCCTACTTCTCATCAGAAACCATGGAAGACAGCAGATGACATATTTAAAGTGATGAAAAGTAGAAACTATCAAGCAAGAATTCTATAGTTGGCAAACCAATCCTTTAAAAATAAAAGAGAAATTAAGACATTACCAGAAAAATAAAAACAGAGTTTGTCACTAACAGACCTGCCCTATAAAAAATGCTTTAAGAAGTCCTCCAAGCTGAAATGAAAGGACACCAGATGGCAATGCAAACCCATAAGTAAAAAGACTCCTAACGGTAGTTACATAGGCAAATATACAATTTTATTATTGTATTTTTGGTTTAGAACTCCTCTTTATTTCCCTATATGATTTAAAAGATAGATGTATAAAATAAAAATTTATGTTAATGGGCACACATCAAGATACAATTTGTGACAATAACATAAAGAATGAGGAACAGAATGCTACAGAGCAGAGATTTGGTTACTACGAAAGCTAAATTGGCATTAATTTAAACTAAACAATTAAAAGTTTAAGATATCAAATATAACCCCCAGGTAACCGCTAATAACTGAAAAACATGCAGAAAAAAAAAATAAGGAGGGAATCAAAATGGGACACACTACAACAAAAATGTCAAACACTAAAGGAAATATAAAAGAAGATCAAAATAAGATATTAAGACATGTAGAAAACATATAGGAAAAAGGTATAAGGCATAATTACTTTAAATGTAAATGGACTAAACTCTCAAAAGGCAGAATTAAGCATAATGGACTTTTAAAAAATGACCCATCTATACTGTCTTATATAAGAGACTCACCTTAGATCCAAAGACACAAATAGGTTCAAAGTAAAAGGATGGAAAATAAATATTTCATGCAAATAGTAAGCAAGAGAGAGCAGAGGTGATCCATTATTTCCTAGGGCTGCTGTATCAAATCACAACAAATTAGGATAGCTTAAAACAACAGAAATCTATTGTCCCATAGTTCTGGAGGCTATAAGTCTAAGATGAACACCGTAAAAGAGCCACATTCCCTCTGAGATTCTGGGTAGAATCACTCCCTGCTCTATCTTTTGGTGGTGGCCAGCAATCCTTGGCATTCCTTGGATTGCAGCTTCTAATTTCAATTCTATTTCCATCATCACATGGTGTTTCCCCTTCATATGTCTTGTGGCTTTTTTCTTCTTATAAGGAGATCAGTCATAGTGGATTAGGGCCCAACCTAATTCAGTATAACCCATCTTAACTTGATTACATTTGCAAAGACTATTTCCATTTAAGTTCACGTTGATAGGACCACAACACATTTTGGGGGGAACAAAATTCAACCCAGAATAGTCCATGTCTTCTAGCCCCTGTAAAATTCAAGTCCTTCCAATATGCAAAGTACATTCACCTAATCCCAACATCCCCAGAGTCTTAACAGGTTCCAGCATCAACTTTAAGTCCAAAATCAAATCTAAATATCATCAACTCAAAATTCTCAAATCTCATCATCTAAATCATTTATATCAGTTATCTGAAAATGAGACTTGGGGTATGGCCCATTCTGGAACAAAATTCCTCTTCAATTGTGGAGCTGTGAACCCAGAAAACAAGTTATCTACTTCCAAAATACAATAGTCCAATAGACATAGAATGAACATTTCCATATCAAAAGGGAGAAACTGGAAGAGAAAATGTCATGGGTCCCTGGCAAGTCCAAATCCTAGCAAAGCAAATTCCATTAAAATTTAAGGCCTAAGAATAATCCTCTGTGGATTAATGCTTTGTACTCTGGGCCCACTGGGGGAATAGCCCTGCTCTCTAGCCTTAGGTGGGTTAGTATGCCCAGGCCTCTGCATTTGTGGGTCTATCCTCAGAATCATTCTTCTTTCATTTAATCCTGTCTCTGTCCTTTTCAATCAAGTCTGCCAGTGTTTCTGCTGTTATAAAATTCTTAAACACCTTGTCAGTCTCTCATGCAATTCATAGGGTCCAAGCCACTAAACAAAGGGCCCTCCATAGATCTTTCCTGGAAACTGCTGAGATGGCTGATTGGATCCAAAAGTTGACTGGATCCATACCTTATTCTCTTTAGAAAACAGCTGTCCAGTCACAGCCTTGGTTCTATTACCAAATACACTATCTGAATAGGCTGAAAAGTTTCCAAATTATCAATTGCTGATTACTCTTTGCTAAACAATTCAGTCCTCAATTTATCTCTTTCCTCTCCCATTTTAGTATAGCAAGGAAAGCAAGGTGCAGGAAAGAGAAATGAGGCTACATCTTCTACACTTTGCTTAGAAATGTTCTCAGCTAAACATCCAAGTTCATTGCTCACAATTTCTATTAAATACTTTCTACTCAATGACAAAACACAATTCAGTCAAATTCTCTGTAACTTGTAACAACGATCACCTTTTTTTCCCACTGTCCATCATTTCCTTCTGAACCCTTCCCAGATTGCCTTTAATATCCATATTTCTGTCAATCATCTCTTCAAGGCAACCTAGGCTGATTTTTCAATCAAGTACCTCAGAATATACTCAGCCAATATCCACTATCAATTCCAAAACTATGTCCATATTTTAAGGCATTTTGTTATACTCCACACTTCCAGTACCAAAACCTGCTAGTTTTCTAGGGTTGCCATAATAAATTACCATAAAGGCTTATTAATCTGCATCTATTTCTAAATGTGACATACACAGGTACCTCAGGATTTCAACATCTTTCGGGGGGGAAGCAATTTAACCCATAAATGTGGTACTACTAATATCAGACAAAATAAGCTTCAATTCAAAAATTGTCATAAGACACACAACATATTGATATGAGGATCAATCAATTTAGAAGGTATAGACCTATATAAAGCTAACAGAGCTCCAAGATATATGATGCAAAGATTGACAGAATTGAACAGAAATAGGTAATAACAAAATAATAGTTGGAGACTTCAATACCCCATTTTCAATGACAGATAGAACAACCTTCCACATTTGTATAGTGGCAAGTAAAGAAGAAAAAAAAAATCAGAAGTTCAATAACAAATTATGGGACTCAAGCAATACTACAAAAAAATTAGACCCACCAGACAGCTACAGAATGCTCCACATACCAGAAGACATAATCTTCTCAAGCCTACACAGTACATTCTCTAGGGTAATGTTGGCTCACAAAACAAGTCTCAATAAATTTTAAAAGATTGTGATCATATATATAAAGCATGTGTATGTTCTCTGGCCACAAGGACTGAAACTAGAAACCATCATCAAAATGAAAACTAGAAAATTCACAAACATGTGGATATTAAATAGCATGCTGTTAAACAAGCAATGAATCAAAGAAGGATTCACAAGGTAAATTACAAAATACTTAAAAGAGGAATGAAAAAACAAAACATATCAACACTTAGGAGCTACAATGCAAGAAGTACTCAGAGGGGAATTTATAATAAATTATAAATTTATTATATTATAAATGCCTACATTAAAATAGAAAAAACAAATCATATGCCTAATCAATAACCTAACATCATCCCCTAAGGAACCAGAAAAAAAAATACAAAAAACCAAAGTAAACCCAAAGCTAGTGGAAGAAAGGAAATAAAGATTAGAAGAGAGATAAATCAAATATGAGACTGGAACACCAATAGAGAAAAATCAATGAAACCAAAGTTGCTTCTTTAAATAGATCAACAAAAATCAACAAATTTCTGGTGAAACTAAGAAAAAAAGAGAGATCCAAATTACTAAAATCAAAAATTAAAGTAGGGACACGACCACTGAAATAAAGATCATAAGACACAATGGACAATTTTATGCCAACAAATTAGATAGCCTAGATAAAATAGACAACTTCTTAGATATACAAATTACAAAAAAAAAAATTTAAGAAATAGAAAATGAGCAGACAAATGAATCAGTAAACAAAAACCTCCCAACAAAAAAAGCCAGGAGCAGATGGCTTCACTGGTGAATTCTATCAGACATTTAAAGAATTAACTCCAGTCAGTAAACAAAAACCTCCCAACAAATAAAGCCAGGAGCAGATGGTTTCACTGGTGAATTCTATCAGACATTTAAAGAATTAACTCCAGTCTTTCTCAAACTTTTTCAAAAATAGAAGATGAAACACTTCCCAACTCTTTCTTATGGGGACAGCATTACTCTGACACCAAAGTCAGAAAAACACACAAGAAAACTATAAGCCAATATCCCTTACAAATCAAATGCAGCAGAATAGTAAGAGAATTAAACTCAATTATCAACTGGGACATATCCCAGGATTATGAAGGTGGTTCAACATACAAAAATAAATGTAATACACCTCATTACTAGAAAAAGGAAAAAAACACACAATGATCTCAATGTAGAAAAAGCATTTGACAAAATTAAACTTTCATGATAAGAACACAAAACAAATAATGGAATAGAACTTCCTCAACTTGATAAAAGGCATTTATGAAAATCCCAGAGGTCACATCATACTCAGTGGCAAAGAGTCAAAAGTCTCCCCCCAAGATCAGAAACAAGACAAGGACATAATCTCTCTTCATTTCTATTCAACTGAAAAACTTCTAGCCAGAGCAACTAGGCAAGAAAAAAATTTTAAAAGGCACCCAAATTAGGAAGAAGTAAAACTGTATTTCTAGTTGCAGATCAAATGGCTTTACATATAGAAAATTCTAAGAATTCATGAAAAAAAAAACTATTAAAGGCAATACACAAATTTAGCAAAGTGGCAGAATATAAGATCATCACATAAAATTCAATTATTTTAAATATATTAGCAATGAATAAAAAGAAAATTAAGATGACAATACTCCCAAAATAGATCAATAGACTGAATGTAATCCCATCAAAATCCCAGCTTCCTTTTCTGCAGAAATTTAACAGCCTGATCCTAAAATTCATATGAAAATGTAAGGGCACTAGCCTAGCCAAAACCATCTAGAAAAAGAACAATGTTGGAGGACTCACTTTGTTCTTCCCAATCTCAAAACTTACTGCAAAGCTACAGTAATCATTAGAGTGTGGTACTGGCATAAAGCTAAGCATACTTAGACAAATGAACTTAATTAACCATCAAATAATTTTCAATAAGATTGCCAAGACTATTCAATAGGGGAAAGCACAGCCTCATCAACAAATGGTGCTGGGACAACTAGATATCCATATGCAAAGAATGAAATAGGACTCTTACTTTACACCATATACAAAAATTAAATGAAAATGGATCAAAGACCTAAATATATGAACTAATACTAAAAAATGCTCACAAGTGACGACACCCTCAGAATGGGAGAAAATATTTGCAAGTTATGTATCTGATAGTCTAATATCCAGAACATATAGTTTTTTCAATGTAACAACAAAAATAGAAACAACCCAATTAAAACACAGGGAAAGAACTTGAACAGACATTTCTCTAAAGACATATAAATGGCAAAAATGTACATAAAAAGATGCTCAACAGTCATTAGTGAAATACAAATAAAAACCATGTAATTTACCACTTCACACCCATTAGAGGAGGTATGAAAAAAAAAGTCAGTAAAAAATGTTGGCAAGGATATGGAGAAATTGGAACCATTGTACATTGCTGGTGGACATGTAAAACAAGGCAGCCAACTGAGCAAAACAGTTGGAAGGTCCTCAGAAACTTAAGCATGGAATTACCATATGATCCAGCAATTCTACTCCTAGGTAAACAGACCAAAAGTTCAAAACAGGTATCTAAACAAAAACTTGTACATGAAATATTCGCCAGCAGTACAATTCACGATAGCCAAAAGTATGGAAACAACTCACACATCTGTTAACCAGAGAATGGACAATCAAAATGTCATATATCCACACAACAGAATTTTTTTCTCAGCCATAAAGAGGAACGAAATATTAATACATGCTACAGTAAGAATGAACCTTAAAAACATTGTAGTTATATGACAGACACCAGACACAAAAGTCATTTACTGTATCATTCTAGTCACACAAAATATCCAGAATAGGTAAATTCATAGAGACAGAAAGTAGATGAATGTTTGTTGGGATTGAGGGAATAAGAATGACTGCTTTCAATGGTACAGGGATTTTCCCTGGTGGTGACGAAAATGCTTGGAACTACACAGAAGTGTTGGTTGTACAACAGTGTAAATGTACTAAATGTCACTGAATTGTGTGCTTTAAAATGATTTATTTTTTACAGTATTTTGTTACACAAGTTTCACTTCAAACACACACACACACACACACACACACGAACACATGCACGCATTCACTCGCATCGTCAGGTTTCTGGAGCAGAAATTGACAATAGAAGGATAACCCATATATTAAGGTGACAATCATAACCAGATAAGAAAACAACCAAGTTTCTTCTGTGCAGTACTTCAAAGAAAATTTCTAGTTGTTTCTCATAATAGCAGTTAACTTTGAGGAGGTTCCTTGATATATAAATAAGAAAGAAGAGAAAAAAGCCACAGTAGCTTCAGTAAAGGAACATACCAGACAAGTCACTGCCAGAGCTACATGCAGGCACAGTGAATTCAACTACAGTTGACCCTCGAACAATACAGGTTTTCAACTGTGCAGGACCACTCATCTGTGGATGTTTTTCAATAAATATGTTAGAAAATTTTTTGGAGATTTGTGATAAATTAAAAAAACACAGATGAACCATATAGCCTAGAAACATTGAAAAGTTAAGAAAATGTCATGAATGCATAAACTATATGTAGATACTAGTATATTTTATCATTTACTAACATAAAATACATACAACTCTATTATAAAAAGTTAAAATTCATCAAAACTGACACAAACTCTTACAGACTGTACATGGCACCATTTGTAGTTTAGAGAAATGTAAAAAAAGTAAAGATGTAGTATTAAATCCTAACTGCATAAAATTAACTATAGTACATACTGTACTACTATAATAATTTTGTAGCTACCTCTGGTTGCTACTGCAATGAGCACAATGATATTCACTTAAAATGCTGAGGATAATCACCTCCATGTGAGCAGCTGTCTCTCCAGTAAATTGAGTATATAGTAAAAGGTGATCTCTCACAGTTCTCTCATATTTTCCATGGGGTTTAGTGTAATACTGTAAACCTTAAATAACACCATGGGGCCCATATGAAGTGCTACTAGTAATGCTGGAAGTGCTCCTAAGAAGCAGAGAAAAGTCCCAAAATTACAAGAAAAAGTTAAATTGCTTGATATGTACTGTAGGTTGAGGTCTGCAGCTGCAGTTGCCTGCCATTTCAAAATAAATGAATCCAACATAAGAACCACTGTAAAAAATGATAAAGAAATTCGTGAAGCCGTCACTGCAGCTATGCCTGCAGGTGTCAAAACCTTGCACTTTCTGTGAAATACCTTATCTCATATTGGAAAATGCATAAGGTAAGAAAGGCAAACTTATAGACTCTAATATGATTGGAAAAAACCAAAGTTTTACAACAACTTAAAGCCAAAGAAAGATGAAGAATCTAGAGCTGGGGAACTTTATTCCAGCAAAGAATGCTTTGATAATTAGAAAGAGGTTTGGCTTAAAAGATGCCAAGATAGCAGGAGAAGTAGTTTCTGTGACCAAGAGGCAACAGACCAATCCCCAAATGCCATTAAGAAAATCATTGACAAGAAAAACTTTCTGCTTGAACAGGTTTTTAATGCAGATAGAAGTGTTCTATTCTGGGGAAAAAAAATCCCAATAAAGACATTTATTAGTAGGGAGAAGTGAGTACCAGGATCTAAGGCAAAAAACTCTACTGTTTCGAGCAAATACAGTTGGGTTTATGATCAGGGCTGCTCTTAGCTATAAAGATGCTAACTCTTAAGCCCTGAAAAAAAAAAAAAAAAAAACAAAAAAAAAAAACCAGCTGCCAATTTGGGGTTGTACAATAAGAAGGCATGGACAATGACAACCCATCTTCTAGATTGGTTCCATTGATGCTTGGTCCCTGAAGTCAGGAAGCACCTTTGCCAGTAAGGGATTGTCTTTTAAAGTAAACTTCTTCTGACATTGGACAATGCCCCTGGCTACCTAGAAACCCATTAGTTTAACAATGGAGTGTGAAACTGATCTACTTATTACCCAAACACAACATTTCTAATTCACCCTCTAGATTAAAGTTATAATGATCTTTAAGCTACATTACACACAGTACTCTACGAAAAGGACTGTCAGTGCTATGGAAGAAAACCCCAATAGAGAGAACATCATGAAAGTCTGGAAGGATTACACCACTGAAGATGCCATTGTTGTTACAGAAAAAGCCATGGAAGCCATCAAGTCTGAAATAATAAATTCCTGCTTGAGAGAACTGTGTCCAGATGTTGTGTATGACTTCATAAGATTTATGACAGAGTCAATCAAGGAAATCAAGAAAGACTGTGGATATGGCAAAAAAGGTGGAGCATCAAGATATGAGTTTCAGAGAAATTCAAGAGCTAATAGACACCACACTAGAGGGATTAACAGAATATGACTTGATGAAGGTGAGTACTCCCAAACCAGTGACAGAAAATGAGGAAAACGACGTAGAAGCAGTGCCAAAAACCAAACAGAGATTACGCAATTAAGCATAAGGGTCCCAATTATTCAAGGCTGCTTTTGACTTCTTTTAGGACATGGATCCTTCTATGATACGGGCACTGGAACTAACGCACGCAAACAGTGGAAGAAGGACTGGTACTATATAAAAATATTTTTAGAGAAATGGAAAAACAAAAGAATCATACAGAAAATACAATGTATTCCCATGGTTACACCTAGTATGCCTCCCTCTCTTGCCTCCCCCCTTCCACTTCCTCCACCTCTTCTGCCTCTGTCACCCCTAAGACTTCAAGATCAATCCCTTCTCTTCCTGGTCCTCTTCAACCCAGTCAAAATGAAGACAACAAGTATGAAGACCTTTATAAAGATTCACTTCCACTTAATGAACAGTAAATACATTTTTTCTTCCTTATGGTTTTCTTAATTACATTTTCTTTTCTCTAGCTTGCTTTATTTTAAGAATACAGTATATAATATATATAACATACAAAATATAAGTTAATTGACTGTTACTGGTAAGGCTTCTGGTCAACAGTAGGTTGTTAGTTGTTAGGTTTTGGGGGCGTCAAAAGTTACATGGAGGTTTTTGAAGGAGGTTGGTGCCCCCAATGCCCGGGTTGTTCAAGAATTAAATGTACATTCCTGAAAGAAGGGATAAAGTAAGAGTAGTGACTCTGAATTAAGACAATAAGGGACAGGCACTACTGGCAGGAATGTTTTCTTCTAAAGTGTTAAGAGTGATTCATCTCAATCCTACAGCCAAAGGTAACATTTTCCAAACAAGCTAACTCATCAAAACCCAAAAGATGAGAGCCACTTGATCATGATAAAATACTTCAAGTTAGAAGGGCTATTCTAATATAATCAAAACTAATATTTGATTGTTGAGCAAAACATGGGTGTGGCTGGTTGATAGCCTATGAAGAAACTAAAGATCCTCTCTCCTTGATATTTATTTAAATATTTAAGTCTCTCCTGGGAAACTAACAAACTTTACATATTTATTAAATGCCAGACAACATAATATTTTTTCCACTTCTCTAAATTTCGTTCTTATATCCCTGTCAAATAATTCTTTTCCTTCTCATCTTTACAGATGATGAAAGCAAGTAACTGACTTTCCCAAGCTCATATACTAAGTTGGGGAGCTGGGAAATAAAGTATACCTAAGTCCAAAACCTATATTCTTTTTACTAAGTCACACCTAACCACACAAAAGGGGTGGGAGAACACCAGTGTGAGGGCTCAATTCAGATTTGGCTCACTTTTACTTAGCCTTGGGTACAAGTGCCCAGAGAGGGCCCCATTTATCCAATATGTGTTTTGTTTTGGATAAGTTGAGATGTCTGCTGTGTAAACTATGAATGGGCCTGAAGTTCAGAGGGGGGGGGTCTGCGCTACATATATAAAATTAGGAATTGACAGCAATAAAAAGAAACTGTTGTTATGGCCTAGATTTGGCTTGGTCCACATAAAATGAATAATTTTCAATATACATAAGATGTGTTTGTTTTTAGCTATCCCCAACATCGGCTTACTCATTGATTTCTCTCTTCCAGCAGCAGTTTTGAATTGCAAAATATATTAAAAACAACCATAGTACAATCTGGCTGTGTTCAGGTCACTCCATCTGGGGCATGAAAAATATATTCAAGTGTGAATATAACACTTATATTGAAGAGATGTTTAGGAAAAGGACAAAACAGGACAGTGCCACAAAATCAGAAAAGTTCAGAGATTTGGTAGATAATAAATATTACAGGAAGAAATGTGGGAGTCTACCTAAGGAGAATTATTAGCAATAAGCTGGACAAGTATCATCTACACTGTAGAGGCCTTGGATCCAAGTCTAAGAAATCTGAAGTTAGATATTAGAGATTCTCTGAAAGTTACACAGTAAGAGTTACCTGACCTGCTTAGAGACAGATCTTCAGACTGCACGGATGACTGGTAAGAAAGGGGAGATGGTTTGAGAGATGCAAATGAAAGAGATCAGCTGGAATGCGATTGTACTAGTACAGATCTAATGATAATAAGGGATTTACTTAAAAATTGTAATGCAAATACAGTTGATACATTGAGCTGGGGTGAGGACAATATGAACAGACCATGACCATGCCAAAATATAGAAATAAGGAAGAAAGACATGAGGACAATATGAACAGACCTTGACCATGCCAAAATATAAAAAGAAGGAAGAAAGAGCTTTCAGAAATTGCATGGCTTCTGACTCTATTATTCCATTAAAGTAGCTCTTGTTACGGTTCCCAATGTCTTCATGTATAGTCGTATGCTACACAACAACATTTTGGTCTAGGATAGACCACATATATGACGGTCATCCCAGAAGATTATAACAGAACTGAAACATTCCTATTGCCTAGCGCCATCCTAGTGCAATGCATTACACATTTGTTTGTGGTGATGCTGGTGTAAACGCATGTATTGTGCTGCCACTCATATAAAAGCATAGCACAAACATCAATATACAGTACATAATAGTTGATAAACTTCTGTATTACTGGTTTATGTATTTACTATACTCTACATTTTACTGTTATTTTAGAATGTAGTCCTGCTGCTGCTCTTTTGTCTGAGCCTCTTGTGGCTGATAGGGGACAGTAGCTACCAGCTAAGTTGAGGGAGAAACTCAAAGAGTTTCATTCAAAACAACAGGGTACAACGTGATGTTTTGATCTACGTATATACACTGTAGAAACAGCCAATCAAGCTAATTAACAAATCTATCACCTTACCAACTTAATTTTTTATGGTGAGAATTTTAAAAATCTATATTTTTAGCAATTTTGAAATGCACAATACATTATTAACTGTGGTCACCATGGAGTGCAATAGATCACTACAACTTAGTCCTCTAGTCTAAATGAACCTTCGTACCCTTTCAACATCTCACCTTTCCTCATTCCTCATCTGACCCAAGCCTCTGGTAACCACCTTTCTAGTCCGTTTCTATGAGACTGACTTATTTAAATTCCACATATAAGTGAGATCACACAGTATGTCTTTCTCTGCTTGGCTTATTTTACTTAGCATAATATCCTTCAGTTCCATCCATGTTGTTGCAAATGACAGAATTTCCTCCTTTTTTAAAAGCTATATAGTATTCCATTGTGTAGATATAGCACATTTTTTAAATCCATTCCCCTGATGGACATTAATCATCAGGGAAATTAAAATTAAAATCAGAATGATCTAACACCTTATATCTGTTAGAACAGCTATTATCAAAAAGATGAATGATAGTAAGTGTTGGCAAGGATATGGAGAAAAGGAAACTCTTGTAAACTGTTGGTGGGAAAGTAAATCAGTACAGCCATTTTGTAAAACAGTATGGAGGTTCCTCAAAAAACTAAAAACAGAATTACCCTATGATTCAGCTACTCCACTTCTCGGTATATACCCAAAGGAATTTAAATCGGTGTTGTCAGAGATAGCTGCACTTCCATTTTCATTTCAGCATTATTCCCAACAATATGGAAACAACCTAAGTGCCCTATGGATTTTGAACTTCACAGCCCTCATAACTGTGTGAGCCAATTCCTTAAAACATATCTATCTCTATATATCCTATTGGTTCTATTTCTCTAGTACACCTGGCTCATTTAGACTCTTAAGACACTGAGAGTGGTTTTAGAGGAATAAAATCAAGAATAAGTTTTCTAAATTGGTTCTGGAGTTTTTGGAATCAGTTCTCTAAATTTTAAAGACATTAATAACTATTTAAAGAAGTAAAGAAAGCACTGATAGTCCATGGCATGATGGAGCAGTAGAGATAGGCAAATATCACCAGTGGATACTCCTAATTAAATACTTATTAACGGGCAAGGTTCTGGTGATCACGCATTTGCTACAACATTTTGGTCAAACTAACAAGTGTAATGAAATTGGCTGGTTGCTCCTAATTAGAAAACACAAAGCAGGGAAAGAAAAGAATGTGTTTAGGAATTCAAATTACCCAGCTCAACTGCCACAAAAATGACCTCAAAGTTTCTATGTCCTTAAGGTTGTCTGGAGTTAATTTAATAAATAAATAAGAGTTTCTATGTCCTGAAAACTATACTTATCTACTATAGCTGCAGAGCTGAGATTGCTGAAAACCAAACCCACAGTGAGTCTCACCAAGGCCAACCTTGCTACAGCCACTTCTAAGTGCCCAATCTGCCATCAGCAGAAACTAATACTGAGTCACCATTCCCAGGAGGTGATCAGCCAGCTACCTAGTGGCAAGTTCACTACATCTGGACCACTTCTATCATGAAAGTGGCACTATGGATACAAATTTTTATCTTCCCTGCATACAATGCTTCACATATGCAATACAAAACACATTGTATATACAAGTCCATTTATGTAAAATGTCCAGAAAAAGCAAATTATATAGACAAAAAGTAGATTAATGGTTGCCTGGGACTGGGAGTGAGACCAAGGATTAACTATAAACAGATATGAAGGACATTACTGGGGTGAAGAAAAAGTTCTACAAGTGGATTATGATGATAGGTGTGGAACTCATAAAATTTATCAAGATCAATGAACTGTACATTTGAAATGGATAAATTTTATGGCATGTAAATTACACTCCAATGATGTATTTAAAAAATATGCACCACAACATTACCCATAAAGGCCAATAACTAAAAACCACCCAAATGCCATCAACAATAGAACGGAATTGTGGTATATTCTCACAATAGAATACTACATAGCAACAAAAATAAACAATCTACAGTAAGCACATCTTTGTCACAAAATGGTGAGTGAAAGCCTGACACAAAAGTGTATATACTGTATTATTCCACTTATGCAAAATTCAAAAACTGGCAAAACAAATTTGTTATTTAAAGTCAAAATGATGGTTGCATGTGGGGGTAGTTGACTTGAAGGGACACAAGGGAGTCTCTGGAATGCTAATCACATTCTACTTCTTAAGCTGGGTGATGGTATATGACCGGGCTCACCTTATGAATATTTACCAGGCTGCCCACTTACAATATGCATACTTTTGCATAAATATGGTATATTTTAACAGAGTTTCCTTAAAAATCACATGTAATCTCAGGGGGGAAAAAACCAGAAATACCTAATGTCTTTAAGGTAATGGTTAAATAATACATGGGTAGTAGCCATGGTTGTATAGCCCCCATAAATAGTTGTTAGAGATAAACAACTATCTATCTCTTCCTCTTTCTTAAAGAATCGATCCCACTCTTAAAAATCATGGTGGGAATCTTGATTAGTCTATGCTAATCGTTTTCAAAGAATAGTTTATAAACTCCTAGGGATCCCTAAGACCTTTTAAAGAAATTTTTAGATCAAAACTGTACCAAAAAAAAAAAAACTTGTTAGAATAGTACTTATGAATCAATATGCAGAGAAAAGACGTCTTAATATTGAGTTTTCAAATCTATGAATGAGGTACATTGTTCCATTTACTCAGGTCTTTAATTTCACTCAGCAATGGTTTTGCACTTTTTAGTATATAGGTCTTCCAAATCTTTTATCCAATTTATCCCCAAGTATCTCATATTTTTATGTTATTGTAAATACTATTATAAATCATATTTTTTAATTTTAACTTTTTATTTGTTGCTAATAAACAGAAATACAATTGATTTTTCTATGTTGATCTTATATCCTGTAGAGCGGTTTCAAGATGTCTTGCAGCTACTGCTTTCAGCATTTTGGAACACTGCCCTGAAACCAATATGGTATGAAAGTCTGAATTGAAAGATTAATGAGGGAATAACACAATCAACAAATCATAAATTGTTGTGTTTTAAGCTCTGAAGTTCTTAGATGGTTTTGTTATAAAGCTAAAGGGGTTTTTGCTTGGATGTAGTTTAGGTTAATCTGGCTAGTTTTAATTCAGAGGAACTTGTTTCTTCTTGGACTTACAGGTTTGAGGGCATTAAATTAGAGTTAATTTAATTCCTTTTTGTCAGAGATTCTTGTCCACTCAAGATAATTGCAGTGTGAGGGTAAGTTACACTCTGAGGGAGAGATGGGTCTCTCTTAGGGGTTTCAGACTCTACTACTTGAATATGGGTTTCTCCACTCAAGACCTTAGGTTTCCACTGTTTCAGTTTTCTTCTACCAGGGCATTCTGCTGTAATTCTCAAGTGGTTTGCGCAGGAAAAGGAATTTCAATATAAAATCTATAACATCTACAGATAGATATAACCATAGATATAACCATCTATAACAGAATAATCTTGTATTAATAACTATGTCAGAGATGGTACTTTTAAAATTTGAGTTATAATGGGTAAATTGTTATTTCTTTACTATTTAAGGGACAGAAAGACTCATTTACCTGATTGATAAAACATTCCATAACTGAAATAAGCTGAAAATCAAGGTTTTTTAAGCCTATGTAATAATCCACATATATTATATATGAGATTGTCTGTACTTCTAGGAAATTATAGCACAGAGGAAGAACCATAGTAAGTCTGGATGTTTAAACTAACAAAATGGATTAAAGGATCTGGGCCATTCCCAATATGGAACAAGATGTCTGAGTAAATCATTCTCATACTGAGAGATATACTACAGTTCCTGCTACCTTAAGATAAAGGCCTAGGAAGCAAGGACAGATAAAAATGTCTATCTAATGTATTATCAGCCCTTTGAGGCTTAAGTATTACTATAACAGAGTAAAAAACTTAAATGTCTGAAATCTGACTGGAGTACTCTGTGTATTTCTAGTATTAGCTGCAGTGTTTTCTATAAATAATTAGCCAAAAGTCCATTTTGAAATATTAGCCAATCTCGGTAGTATTAAGAGAAGTAAGGAAAAGAAATTGTTAGATTTTTTTTTTAAACTTACATTTAAATTTAGAAAAGTATTACTTAATTTGTAAAAGAGAATGTTTCAGCTAAAACTCAAAGCATATCTGAGGGTTAAGACTGGGCTTATATATGCCCTTTCTCACCTAGAGATTTTCCTTCCAGAGCACTTTTCTATTTAAAACCATAGCATTTTATTTTAACTAGGAAAACCAGGTCATTAGCAAGGAGACTCAAAATCTTTCAAAAAAGGATTCTGAAGACAATGTCCTGAGTATCTTTTCACATTTTCCTTTGGACAGAAATGCAAGTGGTAAAAACTGCAAAGTCAGATTTTTCTCACTGCAGTGAAAAAAAAGAACAAAAATGTCTCTTCTATATATTCAGGAATAATACAAACATTTAAAGGTACTGGAAATGAGATCCATTTATAAAGGAAGACAGAAGAGTCAATGTTATGTTGAGGCTGCAATTTGACAAGAGTTGAAGATAAATGGGATACAAGAGACTAATGTGAGAGGATAAAGACATAATCAAAGATATTCCAACATAGGAAAAAATGAAATGCTGTGTTGAAATTAAAACTATGAAAACTGCTAAAAAAATTAATTTTAAGTTTTTTAAAATGGAGCATATAGGCATAATCTATAAATCAGACTAAAAGACAAAATTGAGGATGTGATACAGGGTGGAGGGAAAAAAAAATCAAAACAAGCTAATATTTCAGTAATAATTCCAGATACTATGCTGACTACAATGAACTAGCTAAGGCAAATAGTTAACAATTAAGCTCTAAACAATCTAAGTAAATTCCCAAATCTGTTAAGAACTCATTTGCTAACTCTAAGTAATCTTCGTTAAACATCACCACCCCATTAGAAGAGTAAACTGAAAACAGTAAAATGATTTTGAATAAAAACAGACATAAAGTTTAACACAATCAAATTTTCAAGCATCTATTACTTCAAAGTATGTTTTCCATTAACTCTAGTTTTATGAGATGTTCTTTAAAAGGGGGTCTTATAGTCAAATAAGTTGGGTAATTGCTGCAAAAATTTTGGCACTTACACTGCTTCATAATTAGTCAAAATGAATGTTTCTGAGAAGTCTTGCAATAAATAATCTATTTAATATTAATGACTCAGGCACTGCCCACATTTACTTGAGTCAGTAGTATATTTATTATCATTCCACAAAACACTAGAAACATATTAATAGTTCAGTAAACATCAAGGTCAGTCTCCCTTTTTATGATGTTCTATCTTGATGGGCAGTTTTAACTATTTTTTTACTTTATTACCAATTCTTTTACTTTATTACCATGAGTATAATACTAACTCAAAATAGAGAAAGAGAATGAAAACATAAAGCCAAGTTAAAAAGATCTAGTCCCCATTCCTCAAGATTTCTGCTAACACTCTTAGAAGCTCCACAATGATGAAGATAATCCTCTGGCAGTGGTGAACTAAGCTTTTAAGTTTTAATCTTTTTCATTTTTGCTTCTCCTATGCAGAATGCTCCTCATCCAGATTTCTACCTGCACATTTAGGTCTGAGCTCAAATACTATCTCTTCCAAGAGGTCTTCCCTTACCATCTTACCTAAACTTAGCTTCCCCAACTCCAACTTCATCAAACATTTATTAATACTGTTTGGATTTCTTCTTTTCACTTATTTTATTACTAGTACAACCTAGTACCCAGAATGGTGCCAGATACATAGTAGATGCTCAATAATTACTTGTTGAATTAACAAACCATATTTTAACAAATAGCTTTCCATTATATATACCTATTAGAATTTAATAAATGTAGCAGAAACAGAAACTAATACTAATGTTTATTATTATTTCAGTCTGAAAATTGAATATAGCACTTTGTAACTTAATAATTTAAAAATCATGCAAAGTCACTTTCTTTGTGTGTGCAATATTGTTTATTTGTTGAAACATGTCAAAGGTTCTTATCTTCAACCCAAGGAAAGTATATAATTTCTAGATGTTTAGAGTAAATAAGATTAAAAACAATCCTGATGACTTTTTTTTCAATATTAATAAAACATAGAGCTAGTCACACATCTAGAAAATAAAATCTGCTCAAAGTTTTAAAAAGCCTTAGCTACTGAAATGGGTATGAGTTACTTCAGTTAAACTTCAGTAGACTGAACATGAGGACTACTACACAGTAACTTTCCGAAAAGTTAAAAAACAAGAGAAATGAGGTGAATTCTAAATATTAAATAGTAGTAAAAAAAAGTGACTGTTCAACCTTCATTTCCTTATTTACTAATCTCATTTTATGAATGTATATTTCAGTTCTTACGGACCTATATGCTATTCATAGAGTTGAACAGCTACTCTAATAGGTAAACTAGAGATAAGGATGGGAGTTTGAGAATGTCTAGATCCAGAGCATTTAACTAGTGGATTAAAGTGGGATTGATTTTGAGACTGAATGACCAAGAATGCACTTTTAATCTCTCCACAGCTGCACCACCACACAACAGGCCAATTTCTGATTTAAGACATTTATACAAAGATCATTAAACTTATCTCCAACAGGGGTTCAAAATTTCCATCACATTCTCCAACTTCTCCTCAAAGCAACCCAGAACAATTTCTTTAAGCACATAAGGTAATTTTAGCTTTGCTTAAGGCAGATTGTTTTTTGTTTTAATCAAAACTACTCTGGCCTTGATGTCATCTGTCTCTACATTTTCCTCACATCATAAAATCTCCAAAATAATCTCTGAATAAGGACCACGAGACCTTCCATTCTTGGCAGACATAAGCTATTTTCTAAGTAACAATAATAGCAACAAAATACTCACTAGATAAAATAATCATGCAAAGCTTTCTACATAAAAAAAAAGTTGGCTGGTATAAAATACTTCTGCTTGGTATACTATGAAATATTAGCCTCAAACTCCAAAATTCAGATAAACAAGAAACCTCAGCACTGACACCCAATTATTTACAAAGCAGCCACCAACAATTCAAGTTAATGGTTCCAAATTACACTGCTATTGTTCTAAATGGCATAAAATCCAGGTTGTAAACTTGCCTTATATATTCTCAAAGCATTCTCTTTATGAAAACAAAAAATCTTATGATTTTATGTATATATTTACATATATAAATGCATATATATATATATGTATTTTTTTTCTATTTTAGAAACAGTAGCAGGCTAAAAGTAGACCTTAAAAACTAATTGGTCAACTCTCAGGTATTTAGTAAATTCTGAGAATTGAGAACTGGCTGTGTCAGGACTGGGTTAAGATCATACACAATAAATAAAATATGCCTACAAGTATATTGATTCCAGTCTTAAGGAGGATGCAGTGTATTTTAATTTAGCATCAAGAAACACAACCAACTAGAAAAAATAAAATGAAATAAATGAGCAACTGGTCCAACATGATGGGGGCAATTTTAATAACCTAATCTGCAAAGCCAGGATAAAGTTTTTGAAGTGTTGAAAAAAGTGAACATTAGCTTCCCTACATAATCCAGATAAGCAGAAAACTATATTCAATACATCTATGTGGTTTGACATACTCTAATTTAAAGAGAAATGACCCAAAGACTTCCTTTAATTATTCACTAGGATAAATTTTTAGAACACTTTTATTTCAGCATTCTTTGAACTACAATTATAATTTGAGTCTCCATCAGAATCAAGATTTTGGCCTACATTTCACTACATATTGTGTATCATTCCTCTCTTCATTTAAAAAAAAACCCAGTTTAAAGAATTACAATAAATTGCCATCAAATAAATAAATAAATAAAATAAAATTGCCATCAAATAATCTGATTGCCTATTATTAGGTTTCTAAATAATGCCAATACAGTCTTTTATCCAAATCTACTGTCATCAAAATAAGTTCTATCAACTCCGGTAATTATTTTACTAAATAAAAGTCACTTTTAAATGGGTGCTAATTTGAATGATGAGGCTTTGAATAAGATAGTCAGTATAATGTACACAGAGAAAAATGACCAAATCTTACCTTTATCAGTTGTTACTTTTTCTATACATCTGAAAGAAATAAGAATTAAACATTAAATGAACAATCTTGGACATTTCCTTAAAACGTAAAATATCTATCTCTTTCAGGTTCACCTACAGAGTAATGTAGCACCTAGAGCAGTTGTCATCAAACAAAACATTCAGCAGTGATGCAAATATTCTATATCTGCACCATCCAATATGGTAGTCACACATGGCTACTGAGCACTTGAAATAGCTAGTATAACGGAGGAATTGAATTTTTAATTTTTGTTAATCTAAATTTAAATAGCCACATGTGGCTACCTAATAGCACAGAGCTAGAGTATCACTAAAAAAAAAAAAAGAAAACAACAACCTGTTTTTAACTGTAAAAAGTTATTAAGAATATTGCTAGTTTTGTTATATTAAGTGGTCATATAAGAAATATTCTTATTTTACAGAAGTGCATTAAGTAGGGGTGAAATGACATAATGTTTAGGATGTGCTCTAAAATACTTCTGCCAAAAAAGGGAGGATAGACATAGTAAGAATGGCAAATCTCAATAACTGCCTTGATAGGTGATAAATACACTGAAATTTCATCATACAATTTTCTTTACTTTGTATATATTCAACAACTTTCATAATAAAAATTGAACAAAATTTTTAAAAGTCCCCAAAATTACCTTTATTAAACCCAAATCAAAATCTATTTCTAAAAAGGCAGAACTCACACATATCCTCACAAAATAAATATAACTTGCACTTTAAAATTAAACAGCAATAGTAAGGAGCTTAAAGTGCCACAGACTACAGATCAAAAAAAAAGTATTACCATGTTTCTAATTGGGAAAATTTCCTATCATACATAACTGGTTAGGACAGTATAATAAATTCCCCCATACCTACTGCCCAAATTCAAAAGTCAACATGCCTTGGATCTTTATCATAAAGATACGTCACAGCATCTCTGAGTAGTATAGTCTTGTAGTTGTTTTTCCCCTTCCTACAAGTAAACCTGACACACTGAAGACCCTTTTGTGTTACCAAAAAATACTTAAGCAAATACATAAGCCATAGAATACTACAAAATATGAATCGATATGATTTTTTGTTCATATATTTTTCAAAAGCTTGGTATTATTTTAAGTTATATTTCCAATGTCCCAATTGACAAGATAACTGTTAACCATTGCTAAAAATTGCTAAATTTTTGCAATATTATACAATAAGCTTTCCAAAACCTTCTAAAATGGTCCAATGGTTTTGTTATCATACTGATTACTTTAGGAACATGATCACTCAAAATTTCTATTTTGTACAACTGAAGGCTTCTCCAAAGGACTATATGTTTTTTCAAATCGGAATACTACTTCTTCATCCTCACTATCCATGACCTTCAAAAAGAAAATATCAAGAAAATGTCAACTAAAGGTTTATTACTATTTTTAGTAATATACCAAAAATGGAATACTATACATCAGAACATAGAGCAATACTCTCCTTCATCTGTAATTCATCTAAACTTGAAGGAAGACCTCTAAAAATATTAGCTAATATAGTTACTCAATAGCTAAATTTAAGTTTTAAAAAGTATCTTTTACTGAAGTTTTAAGTTCTAAAATGCACCGGGTAAACAGAGGATACATAAGGCAGAATGAAAAGTCATTATTTTGCATTTTAACCTAGTCTAAGTATGACAATTTCATTGTTTTCATATTAGCAGAAAGCATGGATATTTTAAATTATAAAACAGAAAAATTATATCCAAAAACGACTATACCAATGCTATACATCAATGCTACCATGTTTCTTGTGGAATATATTTACTAAAAAAATTAAACATTCCAATGTGAAAAGAGGTCGTTATAAACTTAAGAAAGTTTATAAAAACCGTAAGCTAATTAGTCAACTATAAAGCTCATTTCACAAATTCACAAAATATCAATTATAGATGAAGCAGATCTAAAGAAGTGGCATGCCCAAGGTCACTGAGTGAGTGTACAAAGTAAGATGGGACTTGAAATTTTCTGACTTAAGTCCAGTGCTTTTTCCACTATATTATCTTGCCTTCCAATGGGGACAGAGGTTTCAATCAATCCAGATGTATGTATTTATTGATCTTTTAAGCTATTGCATATTTTACTATTTCTTTAATCAAGAGAATGACATGTAGGTTACTCAGCTGATTATTAAGATGTTACAGGGGAAAAAGCTAGAATATAAAAAAAGGACCTCAATGGAACAGTAATTTATATAGACATTAAATTTCTTACTTCTGTTTTAAAATTGTCATGTTATTTGGAAAATACAGATTAATCAAAGTCAGAAGACACCTGACCCTGCAAGATTCAGTACACTGATACTCAAAACATCTTGAAATGTCTTAAAAGGATTAAATTAAGCAGGAAAAAATAGTTTTAAAATGTATTTTGTCACTCAAAATCTGTAAACTATGCACACATGTTTGACACACCTCCACTAATCAATCCATCTTGCCCTTATCCCTCAAGGTCCTTGAAAAAAGGGCAATCTCTCAGTTTTCTTTCTACATCCTAGTTCAGCACGGTACCAAGGCTCAGTTACTACTTAAAAAGAAAGGTTTGCCAAGCTGAAATGCTTTAGGACTCCTTTGATTTCCAGGCCATAGAGTAAGCTGAAACTGTGTAACAAAAACACTACCATGATGAAAATTTGTTTTAACAATCTGATCAAAATTGTATAATTTTAAATACACAGCCAACAAATAATTATAAGCCTGAAAGAAGGTAAGAACACCAACTGCAGAGCTTGGATAACGAAAAAAAAATCTTTATTGCTATTATCTTTCATGAAATCAAATGGTAAGAGTGATTCCTTCCACCTCACAAGAAATATTGAGGAGACAAAACTGAAGGGATTAAGTCATCTTCATTTAAGTTTATTTGTAACATTTATATGGTGGAAGTAAAGACTCATTAATGCTTTTTGTCTGGAGTTATGGAAAAAATAAATCATGATAGCAGGTAAAATTACCACTCTAGGTACAATTATCTTAAGAGATACAGGCATATTTAACTAACAAGTGGTAGGTGAGAATGGAAGGCAATGTTAGAAATATTTTAAGTATTACCCTCTCTAGGTATGGTAATAGAAAAAAATGAAAACATCCTATTTTGCAGAATCTACCTGAAAAATATCACCACAAACCACTCATACTTGTAGCATGCTACCATTCTTCAAAACAGTAACTTTTACTTTGTATTTACTATCTACCAGGTATTGTGCTAAGTGCTTCACATGCTGTGTTTAACTCTGACAAACTTATGTTGTAGGGATTACCCACTATAGATAAGGAAACTGAGGCACAGGTAGGTTAAGGAATTTGTTCAAGGAATTTATATCCAAATAAGGTATAAATGACATGTATCTTTCCAAACTTATAAGAGATTAAACACAGAAGTTTAAAATTTTTGTAAATACGAAATGCATCTACAGCAATTAGAATTCTAATTTTAGCCCAACTATTTGTAAGTACAGATTATTTTTGTCCACAGAACTGTAGTTTACACAATAAATTCTCTCAATTATGTTAACTTAAATGACATTCAAAATTTTGAAAGCACAGCTAATACCATAATATGACCACCTCTAAATTTTATTTCATTTTCTGAGAGGCTTGTAAAGCAAGCGTGCCAACGACAGACTTAACTCTTAATTTTGGAACGGGTCTCCTTTAAGCTTTAAATCTACTGGGTCTAGTGTAAGCCCAACCTTGCCATTACATCTACAGGGGGGAAAGAGGAACACTTAAAACTGACACGGGCGCCTGCCCTTTCAATTTTCCCTGCTTTATTAATTTTTTTCACTTGAAAGTCAAAGGACATAAATGATGTTTTCAGTAATGAATTCAACAGCTAATATGATTAATTTCTAAAATTTACAAACTTGCATGCTTTCGTATTCTTAACATATGAACATTATTTATGCTTCTGGCCACCTGTTCATGGTTCCTCTATTACCTCTAGGTAATAAAACGAGTCTAATTTTAAGGATTAAGTTTCTACATTAAAATATATGTAAAAAGAAAGATAAAACACATGCTACTTCGCAAAAACAAAAATTAAATATTCATCTAATTTTGCTATATGAAATACTCTATACTTATAATCAGCACAGCCATGTTTCTATCCCAACCATAAGTATCAGATTTCTAAAAAGAATGAAAAGTTATGTGAAAATTTAGAAGAGTGGAAAAAGCCACATAAACATACTAGTACAATTAGCACTTGAGCTAATTAATAGGAAGAGGGGAGCACATTTTTGAAGGCTAGGATCGTGCTCTGAATTTCCTAATGGTGATGTGATGTAATACTGGAGAGCCGCCGAAGGGAAAGGGATAGGCTGACAAAGGGGGTGCAGATGCCAGAGTAAGGGATAAGCCTGCGGACAGCAGGAAAGAGGTGGGTCACTAGGGAGCAGGAGGGGTGTACCCTACAGAGAATGACTTCAGGGAGTGGGGAAGTGGCCGCACGAACAGAGGGCACCAGGAGCGTAGAGCAGGGGCGCAGAAAGCTCACGGGGAAACGGTGTGACATCTGGCGTGCGGAGCCGGCAGGGGGCAGCGCAGGCAGGGTGTCACGTGGAGTGGGCGCTACGGGAGCCGAGAGGGCTGCGTGCGGACAGAGGGGGGTCTTTCCCACCGCCTGAAAGACTGCGTTACTCACAGGAGTCGCGGACTCTTCTTGCCCTGAACTGGAGACGGGGACTTCGTGGCCTGGGGCTGCTGCCCTGGGACGTCGAGAGGCCTGGCGCTGGGGCTGCTCCTCCGCCGGCGAGGATACTCGGCCTTCCTCCGGCGGGACACAGCGGCAGCGGCGGCGGCGGCGGCGGCCGCAGCGGCCCGGCCTCTGTCCCGACCACCCCTTAGCACGCGGCTGCTAGTAGTCCCTGCAGGCGCCGCCGCCGCCGCCTCAAGGGGCGGTTGTAGGGGCTCCTCCGGAGCCGCCTTGACCGCCGCCGCCTCTCCCCCTTCCTGGTCCTGCTGCTCCGGGGGTCTCGGCTCTTCCGTCTCCCCCGGCATCGGGGCTTGTCCGTCCCCCACCCCCTCGTCCCAGACGACGGAGGCGGAGGTAGCGGCGGCCACGGCGCTACTCCCCCCGCCCCCCTCGCCTCCGGAGCGTCCGGCTCACTCTCACCCTGCGCTCCTCTTTCCCCCCTCCCCTCCTCCCGGCTCCGAGGGCGCCCCCCCCGCCCCCTGCCACTCAAGGTTCGCTACTGCTGGCGGCGCGCGCGCGCCCGCCCGCCACAGACGCTCAGCGGTCCAATTGGAGAGGTGGAAAGGCTTCCTTGCCCCGCCCCTCGAGGTCTCACACGCAGCGACGTACCCAGTTCCCTCCTCCGCCCCTTGCTTCTACCAATCAGGAAACGGCTCCAAGGGAGCGCGCGAGGTTTTCTTCCCCGCGCACCCGTTCTCACCGTTAAACGGCTGCGTCTCGCGACAATCCCAAAGTGACCTTTTTCCCCCCCTCTGGAGTTTACTGCGCGTTAGGGGCAGTGGGAGGGGCAGGTATCGCAAGGGAGGTGGGTGGGAAGAAAACGCACCTCTTTCCCCGCCTCACGCGCATCCTTGATTGGCTGCGCGCGCACCTGCCTCCCTAAGGCGCCGCGAATGCCACAAGGGCGCTTTCTATCGTTCTTCCTTAGGCCGCAAAAGTAGTCTGGGCGTTCTTCCGCTTCCACCCCGACCTCACTTTCCTGTCTCTGGCCTTCCTGTCCCTAGCGCCGCCAGGTCGTGCGGGGAGAAGTGGGGAATATTTTTGCGCTGTCGCTTCTCCTTTAAGAAAAAAAGCCCCGTCGGCTGCCGGATGAAAGTCTCTGAAAAAATGGCGGCGATAGAATGGAGGCGGGGGTCGTGGGCAACGAAGACCCGCCTCCCGGCGCCTGCGCGCGGTTAACTAAGTCAAGGGCATCCTGGGAGATGAAGTCCTATTTGTCGTACGCTTTAGGGAAAAAGACAGGAAGCCGGAGGCGGAGAGGATGCTGGGAGATTTTGACTGATTCATGACGGGAAAAGTAGTTTACTCTCCGCAGTTCCAGTTTATTTTTTTAGGGAGGCAGTGTTTCCGGGTTAGGCCGCGACGGCTGCCTTACATCCGGGCTCAAATGTTGAGCCAATTGCTGGTCGGGACAGCGTGGGAGGGTTTTTCCTGTTTTTTTTTTTTTTCTTTATAACTTGACGGCGTAGTTTTTACGGTGTGGCCACTTAATAGCCCTTTCTTGCCTTGGTTAGGTCAGGTGACACCTCTGGGACTGGCTGTCGTTCCTGTCTACGGTGGGATTCGTCTCGTCACCCAGTGTCTGACCTGCTCACCTATGAGCCCTTGGAGCTCAGGGACTGAATCTGATTCCGTCGGGTCTTTGGGGTCCTAGCACAATGCCCACTACTAAGTTGGCTCTTAATAAAATTTGCGAAACGAATTGTAAAATTGCTTTCTTAGTAGACGTTGTTGGGGCATCAAGGAGCTGGCATCTGCTGCTTTACGTGGCTGTGGTCCCCGACCTGGAGGGAGGAGTGAAGGGTTGTTAGCCTGACTCTGGTAACTTACACAGAGAAGCTGAAGGTCTCTGTCTAGCTCCCCGCCCGGAAGCCACCTGCTTTTGCGGTTTGTAAATGTTTCTGCTACACAGGAAGCACAGTCGGGATAGCAGCTTTATCAGAAATTACTTTTTTGCCCACAAGCATGTGTAGGTAAGTTGTCTTCCTGGTGCATGAAAGGGAGTTTCCATTTGCTCATCTCCAAGTTACACTCGGTGATGCGGTGGTCCTCTCCCATTCCTTCCTTTCATCCATTATAATAAAGGAGCGGTCTAGAAGAGCAGTCCTTTAACCCTGAAAAATAAAGCATCTGGGGTTAAAAGCTCCAGAAGAAAGAAGATGGAAATAAGACCTGGGTATCCAATTCTAAATTTCACATTAATCATTTAAACTGTAGACCCGTGCATTTTTCCTTCCAGTATTTTGACTCAGTTAACACTTTAAAATTAAGTAGAGGTTTTATATTCTCTACTGACTATTTTGCACTTTCACAGGGCTTATGTCATTTTCAGTTGTAATAATTGTGGCATAGCGTCAATGGGAATTTTTTCAAACTGCATTGAGCAGACTTTTGGAACAGCACTGACATCCAATGGCTGCTCAAAGTAATACAGAGGGGGAAATCCATTCCCCCCCCCAAAAAAAGAAGTCTTAGAAACACAATGGAATGGAGAATTGGAGAATGAATGATTCTTTTGAAAAAAAGACCACTGTGTTGTAGAAAAAAGATCACAGACTTTGGAGTTAAATCTGGATTGCATAATAGTAAGTAGCAAAGCTACTGATTAATTATTATCTTGGCAAGTTACTATTCCTTGAACCTATTTCACCACTGGTAAAAATAGAGATAAAATCAATTTCCCAGGGTCATAATTATAGTTCTTTATATAGTGCCTTCTCACAGTAGGCCTTTTGTAAATGTTTTATTCAAGGTGAACAAAATCACAGTGCTAAAAAAGGTGAAAAGCTAACCCCCAGTGTCACTTTTAAGAGAAACTGCTATAAGGCAATGTAATTAGCTGGGGAGTATACTTAATTAAGATGTCCTCAGTTAAGCAACTGGTATCTTAAACCTTCCAGCTTCATTCTTCATGATCCCTATATATGTTTACATTTTGGACCACTGAATAAGCTAGGCCCTGAGAATGGAAACATGAATTACTTCTGCCCTACTTTTAAAGGAATTACAATCTATGCAGGAAATTACCTGCAGGAAAGCAGGTACGTATAAATTCTGAATAATTAAGTACATAAAGAGAGCAAAATGAACTGGATGCAGGTTAACTCTGATGAAAATTTTAAGGAGACTATGCCTCTCTGGTCCCCCAGCTTCACAGAAAAAAAGAAAAAAAAAACTGGATAGTCAGTTACAGTGGGATACCTATACTTGGGAAAAACACAAGTGTAAATCTGCCATTCCCATGAATTCAATATAAATCTTGGCACATAAGTAGGTGCTCAAATTTTGTAAAATTAATTTTGATTCTTTATCACCCTGGTCAATACACTACCAGAACTCAAATCTTACTACTTGCCTTTCTATGTCAATCCCATTTTTAAAACTGACCTACCAAAAAACAGAAAAAGAAGAAGAAATTCACCAAATCAAAAGAGAGGAAGTGCTAAGCAAATACAGGAACCAAAAAAGGGTTATAGAGGCTGCTTTACACTGTCTCATTCAGTTCCTTTGTGGTCCTCCTCTTCAGCACATGCCAAAGGAGTTCCTCACAACCTGTGAGACAAGGGCATCTTGGATGTGGGACAATGGAAGAGTTGGGTGAGTAAGGAGCTTCTTGACAGAGACACTCTGAGGGAATGAAGACTTGGCTGCCCTCTCCACGTGTGGTAGGGTATACTTCTAGCCAGATTGAGAATAGTACTGGAAGATTTTATTTTTACTTCTGTTCTCGGCCCAACCAAGGGGAAACTTGAGGAACTATGATTTTTTTTTTTTCAGGAACTTTGGGTTCACTGTTCGAAGTGGCAAAATAGGCAAGAGTTTGGTCTAACTACAGAGTAAACGCTTACCAAATACTTTGGGACTGAATTGTGATTGAAATTATCATTTCATTATGGCCATTTTTCTTCTTGGGATCTCCAGTAGCTAGGCACCCACAGCTAGGTAACCACAGAGATTTGATTTGGAGAGAAAAAGAAAGAAAACGGCGGCAGGGCGGGGAGTGTTCAGAGGAAAATGGAATAGAAGTACAAAAATGAGGGATCTGCAGAGGTTGGAGAAAGGCCAGAGTGGTTTCATTTGTTCCATGTGTTAGTATTAAATCAATAAGTCAGCACTCTAATTCCAGTGATTTTGTTGCTAAGCTTTTTATTCAGAGGAATTGTGAAGGAACAGATTACTATGGCCTAAAAATATGATGCTTCCTTCCACGCTACAACAATTAAAACTAGCAGTGGAACTATAAGCCACATTGCCCAGAGAATTTCCTCATTTCAAACCTTTAGAATAATGTAACGTTTGTCATTCTTGGGATTCATGTCATAGGCTTTGCCAACTTTTGTTGCCAGCATCCTAAATAACAGTGAGTCACTAACCTTTACCCAAATTCCAAGCTGTATTAATTCCACAGTGTCCTGGGTTTGTGTATGTTTGGGTTAGGGGGTTTCAAAAGTGCAAACAACAACTACAACAAAGATATCTTGCACGTTGTCTTTTTTAAAAAATTGTTTGGGGTATAATTTTAAAGCTGGAGAAATAGAGAAACGAAAAAGGGCAAATAACAGGAGGGAAGATATGTTAATGAAGAGAACATGGTGGTGTTTAATAAATATTGAACTGTATTGGAGGTAAAGCCTATTTTGATACTAGGATAGACTCTATTTAGGACTTAGGGTAGAATCTAAATTCTACTCATCTGTATGTTGGGGGAATCTGAAGTTCTGCTAGGATTCTTTTTTTTTTTTTTGATACCTAATGGTTTCCATGCAGTTAATTTAAAAAGGAACTAATACTTATTCAGTGACTCGGGCTAAAACTAGACATTTTTACATATGTATGTTAGTGCCTGCAGCAACCCTCTGAAATAGGTATTATTCACTTTTTTTTTCAGATGACAAAACTAAAGAAAACAAAATAACTTGTTCAATATTACTTTCTGGAGCACCTCACACCAAAACTAATTAAGCTACAAGGTGTTTACTTATTTTAGAAGGAAATACTGGTTCAGATGTTCTAGCCAATAGAATCACCCAGATAAGAAAAAAGTGTATAGTTTTGCATTTCTTGAGCAGGATGGATGTTAGAGACATCTTGTCCAGAAATGTAGAAAGCTCCAAGCAGCCTGGAAACTAACTCAATAGGCTGTTGATGGTTACACTTTAAGAGTTTTTTCAGGCCGGGCGCGGTGGCTCACGCCTGTAATCCTAGCACTCTGGGAGGCCGAGGCGGGCGGATTGCTCGAGGTTGGGAGTTTGAAACCATCCTGAGCGAGACCCCGTCTCTACTAAAAATAGAAAGAAATTAATTGACCAACTAAAAATATATATACAAAAAACTAGCCGGGCATGGTGGCACATGCCTGTAGTCCCAGCTACTTGGGAGGCTGAGGCAGGAGGATCGTTTGAGCCCAGGAGTTTGAGGTTGCTGTGAGCTAGGCTGACGCCATGGCACTCACTCTAGCCTGGGCAACAAAAGTGAGACTCTGTCTCAAAAAAATAATAATAATAATAAAAAAAAAAAAAAAGAGTTTTTTCAAATTGTCGTCAGTCCAGTAACTTGCCCTGAAAACTTTGGGTGGATCTTTTTTCTCACATGCAGAGAAATAGCATTGAGGACCAATTATCTCAGGTAAGCAAATATTTCCTCTCCGCAGGAGAATAGCAACTTGTATCCACCCAGAAGTTTTACCTACACCCGCATTATATAGAGATGGTAGATAAAGAAGAACCAGGAGCAAACTCTGGCTCAGAATGAGATCCTTACAACCCAAGGGACCTCGCTTTACTCCTTTCATGTTAGTGTTGATATTATTTGATTTCCACAGGTAAACAACTACAGAGAAGAGCTGTGGATATTTCAGTCTAGTACCCTACCTCGCCCCGACCCCCCAACCCCTGTAATCCCATATTTGTCATACCGAAATTAGTCATCTTCAAATTATAGAATCTGGCAAAAGGCATAACAACAGAGTGTTGGTGATATGCACACTCACAGGAAACAGGAAGAGAAAGGCCTGTGAACTCATGACCCAGAAAAGAGAGTTTTATTAACTTTGCTTAGCTGGTGCTTCTGAGAGTAACTCCCTGCTCTTAGTGGTCTGGTCTCCTCCCTCCCTTATTCTTTGTTATAAAATGGCTTTTTATTTCAATTCAGTAGGATCTTGAACTACTGGTTGGAACACAGCTTAGAAAATAGAAAAGAAAGGGCCTCCATCTTCTTTGAGAGCTACAGAATATAATTTGGAATTCTGAGATTTGGCTAATAAAATTCTGAAACAAAAAGTTTTACTTCCTCTTTCTACCTTAGTTGTCTTTCCTTTACTTTGTTCTTCTTTGTAAAAAATCTTTTATTGGAGAGAATTTTAAAATATGCAAAAGTATAGGAAATAGTTTAATGATATGTGATAGACCATCAACTAGCTTGAACAATCATCACCTCTTGATCAATCTTGTTTCATATGTATGTCCACCCATTCCTTCTACCCCATACTATTTTAAACCAATTTCTACAAAATGAGGGTGATAATATCTGCCTCAAAACATTAGGGTGGGCTGGGCACTCTCTGGGAGGCCAAGGTGGGCGGATTGCTCAAGGTCAGGAGTTCAAAACCAGCCTGAGCAAGAGCAAGACCTGTCTCTACTATAAATAGAAACAAATTAATTGGCCAACTAATATATATATGTAGAAAAAATGAGCGGGGCATGGTGGTGCATGCCTGTAGTCCCAGCTACTCGGGAGGCTGAGGCAGGAGGATTGCTTGAGCCCAGGAGTTTGAGGTTGCTGTGAGCTAGGCTGACGCCACCGCACTCACTCTAGCCTGGGCAACAAAGTGAGATTCTGTCTCAAAAAACGAACAAACAAACAAAATTAGGATAATTACATGAAATGTGTAAACTGAGCAGAAAGGTACTAGTAATACTTGTAAACTCCATTGATTTTCCCAAGAAAACTACAAGAGAAACAAACTATTCGAATTGTAACATCTTACTTGATTTTGTAATATTTAAGTTTCCTCCCCATCCCCCATTTCTTTCAACAACGTAAAGACAGAGTACTTGTACTTTCTTTTGAGAATTTTATTATGTGCTTGGGATAATTCTTGAGTTTTAAGATAAAACAAAATCATTAGGATTAAGAATAAGTGTTATTGTCCTGGTACATTTTGAAAAATGGTAATATATTCTCTCAGAATACATCAGTGGTAAAGGAAAAAAAAGAGGAAAAAATGGTAATATAATTACTTATATTTTTCTGATAAGAAAATATTTGGAATTTATTTTTTTCTAATTGGGGAACTTTGTGGACAATCCTCACTAAATGAATGATAGAACCTGCAATTTAGGCCAGGCACGGTGACTCACACCTGTAATCCTAGCACTCTTGGAGGCCGAGGCGGGAGGATCCCTCAAGATCAGGAGTTTGAAACCAGCCTGAGCAAGAGCAAGACCCCGTCTCTACTAAAAAAAATAGAAAGAAATTAATTGGCCAACTAAAATATACAGAAAAAATTAGCCAGGCATGGTGGCACATGCCTGTAGTCCCAGCTACTTGGGAGGCTGAAGCAGGAGGATGGCTTGAGCCCAGGAGTTTGAGGTTGCTGTGAGCTAGGCTGATGCCATGGCATTCTAGCCCGGACAACAGAGTGAGACTATGTCTCAAAATAATAAATGAATAATAAAAAAATAAAAAACCCTGCAATTTAAGAAGTCAAATTAGAAAGTGAGACTATGAAATTGAGAGCAACCATAGAAAATAAGAAACAAGCCACAATCTGTGGAGGCATTAAACATCTCCTGGTAGGATACACCATATTCTTGAAGTGAAAAACAGAGAAAGGGAAGATGTTTGAAAATAGTCTTAACCCAAGAGAGGAAGAGATGAATGGGGGTGCAGTGGGGATATTTAAGGAGAAAATAATTCCAGAGACTTAAATATTCTGTATTATTATTTTCTTGTTTCTTACGACGTAGATGCCTTATTGGAGGAACTGGAACGCTCCACCCTCCAGGACAGTGATGAATATTCCAGCCCAGCTCCTCTTCCCTTGGATCAGCTTTCCAGAAAGGAGAATAACCTCAAAGAGTCTTCAAATAATCTTTCTGTTAAGGATAATAAAAGTCCTTTGCCGGTAACTTTACATTTATTGTAGTACCTTAAATATAGATGTTTGAGTGCATTTCTGAAAATTAATTGTATATCCTCCACAATATGGTATGAAAGGAGAAATCATATATCCAAGAAAGAGAAAAAAAATAATATCTCAATGTTAATTTAGAGATGGTTGTTTTGGGAAAGAGGAGGAGAATTGAGAAAATTGCTACGGAAGAACAAGCCTTTGAGAATTAAATTTTTTTCTAATGAGGGCATGGTCACAGGTAGGGTGTTGCCTGATTCACTTGGGATACTCTGATGTCAGAGATGCGTGTTGCAGTTTGACTGGAAAGGCACTCAGTAAGGCCGGAGATCACCTGAGTCAAATGGCAGCTCAGACAAGTCTTCTCATGGTGACTTTTCAGGGTCTTCTCATGGTGACATTTCTAGGTCTTATTTTCTGTTGAATACATTAGGAAATTCAATTGTTAGTATTCCCAGAGATAATGAAGCCCTAAGAAACCAACTCAAGCTAAGCAAACTCACAAGAGGTGATGTATATATATTTTTAAAAAGTCAAATTTATTAATTATGGTTATAGTTGAAACTATTAAGTAAAACAGATCTTAGTATTTGCTGATATATGTATTCTCATCCTATGGATAAATCCACACGAAATGACATCATGATCAGGTTACCGATGAGAATGGAATTAGTGTAAGAGAAATTAAGTGGATGCTGTTCATAGCTGGTATATATTTGAACTGTGATATTCTGATTCATCCTTGTACAGTATGAGGAATAACTAGAAGGAAAGATCTGAAATTTGAGCTCAGGGGTAGATTCCTCCTCTGCCAGCTTTTTCCTCCAGGCACATACACACAATTTTAAGGATACTTGTTCATCTCTCTGCTGGGGAGCTATTGTATTTGTTTTCATTGTTAGATTGTAGCCATAGGCTCCTAACTGGTCTCCTGCTCTTGCCCCACTGTAGTCCACTCTCAAGATAGCAGCCAGGGTCATCCTTTAAAACTTAATGTATGGTACTCGGGTGACAAACACCTTGAATGCCCTAAATTGATCACTACACATTACATACAGGTATCAAAATCTCTTCTGAAGCCCATACATTTGCACAAATAAAAATAAATAAATAAATGAACTTAATTCAGACCCTGTCATTCTTCTACTCAAAACCCCACAATGACTTCCCATTGCATTCGTTGTAAAAGCCGCAGTCTTACATTGATCGTTGTGGTGTGACCATACGTCCTTGTTTACAAACCCGGGTTTATGCTTGTTTTTCTGACATCTTATTGACTTTACTTCTACTCCTGGTTTTCAGGGGTTTTTTGAAGCTTTTTCATTAGTTTTTGCATTAAAGTAAGCCAGCAATGGCTTAACAGACCTCTATTTGGTTCTTTTGTCTTCTTCCACGGTCTCATCTAGTAATGTGTAAAACACATGCCATGAACAGAGTTCTCACTTTATGATGGCTAAATCCAAAAGGTGACTGATGATAGCTCATCTCTTTCCCTGA
Organism: Microcebus murinus; assembly: GCF_040939455.1. Taxonomy (NCBI): domain Eukaryota; kingdom Metazoa; phylum Chordata; class Mammalia; order Primates; family Cheirogaleidae; genus Microcebus; species Microcebus murinus. Next base: position 16,311,950 of record NC_134107.1, read on the forward strand.
TCCTGTTCAGACAAAACTTAACTAAGAAGCAGCTTTTCAAGGATAATATTCAGGGTGCTGGCTGTTCAACTTAAAAGCTCAAGCACACCAGTCAGGGACATCTAACCCCTCTGATCTTAGGTGGTGGCAGAAAAAATGTTGAGGCTTTTTTCCCTGCTGGACACTTGGCCACCACTCGTAGCCTGTCATGGTCCACGTGGTGGCCTGTGAGATGCATGGAGCCTCCTCAGAGTCAGTGAGAAATAGGAAATAGATTGCTTGACATGGTGTAAGGAACCTGCAGCCTTCTGATTTTAAGATTGTTCTTTTTTAAGTACCAAAGGAGGCAAGAAAAGCTTTATTTTTCTCTGCTGCACCCCTTTTAATAAAGGGATTTGTTCTGTAAAATTTTGAGTCAGTCAAAAGGCCACACTGAAGGATCCAGAAAGCCACATGTGGCCCCAAATCCGCAGGTTTCCCACCCCCATAACTCTTCAGCAGTCAGCTCAACACAAAACCAAAACCAAAACATGTTTAATTTTCTTAAGAAAGCTGATGGTGAATGTGTGACTTGCACAAAATATTTGTCAACGTTTACCATCCACCGCAGGGTCAAGTAGACAGATCACTGACCCTTTGAAAATCAGAAGGCACAAATATGATGTGGATACACAGGTATCTACTTCCACAGTTTATACTTATTCTAGAAACAATGTGCCTGAAGATAGCAACTCAACATGTGCAGCTGCAGGAAGGTGTGTTTCCATGTCATTGTGAAACTCACCTTTCCATTTGTGTCAAATGACTCATCTAAATTAATTTTGCTTGTTTTCAGTTACAAGTTTTCTTGTGCTTGTAAATAAATGGGTTGATTCCTATTGAAAACCATTCAATAATGTCAGTTTTATGTTAGTGTCACCAGAACCTCAGTTAGAAAATGTGTTAATCCCAAAATGGCTCAATTTTGCTTTTCATCCAATTCAAAGGATTAATGTAAAACATGGAAGTTCATTCTCTGGTCAGAAATGAAACATCCAATGTTGTTAATGCCCTTGTAAATTTAGTTGACAAGTTCAATATTGTAGATAAAATGTCGGTGAGAATATGAATACAAATGTTGGTGGAGCACAGCACTGTAGTAAAAACAATGTTCTTAACAACTAAAAAAACGTATGGAGCTTAAATGTATTTGGAATTGGTTGTAATGTGTGCAAAATTTATGACTACATCCAAACAAGCTATAGTATTCTACCAATCAAAATAGAAACTGTAATTGTCAAAATTTACAAAAATTGTATACATACACAGATTATATATGTAACTGACCCACAAAACTTTTGTGATAGAAGCTAATATCAAACACTGTACAAACATTTTAGCATGGCTGTATATATTTTCTCTGTGTTGCCTGTCATCAGTTAGATTTTGCAAATGCCTGAGCCTTTGAAAAAACACTTTGTAAAGCAACCCAAATTTAGGATGCACTATGTGCAAAACAGTTGGAAATCGTTAATCAAATTATGCAATGTATATGGGATGAAAATTCAGCTTTTGAAGTCTTTAGCAAATTATAATCATGGAAAATAAAGCTTGCAAAAAGGAAGAAGCTCAAATTTCTCCCTACAAAAGCTGAGGAGGAATTGAACACATCAAAAGATGAAATCTGATATGGTTTAATTACCTAATTTGAAAATTATGCTTCAGAAAAATGTTGACTTTGATAAATTTCACTTCTAATTTTAATTGGATCAATTCTTTTTTCCCACCAGAATGGAATCAAATTGTAAAAGGCTATGATTTCGGTGTATCTGTGTTTGGTGAAATGTTCAAAAGAATCACAGAGACAGCTTGAAAGTTTTGTCTTATAAGACTATTATTGCCGGGCGCTGTGGCTCACGCCTGTAATCCTAGCTCTTGGGAGGCCGAGGCGGGCGGATTGCTCAAGGTCAGGAGTTCAAAACCAGCCTGAGCAAGAGCGAGACCCCGTCTCTACTATAAATAGAAAGAAATTAATTGGCCAACTGATATATATATAAAAAAATTAGCCGGGCATGGTGGCGCATGCCTGTAGTCCCAGCTACTCGGGAGGCTGAGGCAGAAGGATCACTCAAGCCCAGGAGATTGAGGTTGCTGTGAGCTAGGCTGACGCCACGGCACTCACTCTAGCCTGGACAACAAAGTGAGACTCTGTCTCAAAAAAAAAAAAAAAAAAAAAAAAAAAGACTATTATTGAGTAAAGGTGCTCCGAATGAAGGCAGAAGGCTGCACCTATAAAAATATTGGCCTGAAATATTTATACATTTTAATATAAAAAATGGAACTTAGAAGATTATTTAGCAAAATTTGCTCTGAACTTACAGGTTCATCAATATCTAGAAAGGATTCATTTTCTCAATAAAAAAACATTATGGTCTACAGAGAAACATCAATTAAAAGTATCAACAATTTAAAATATATTAACCATAAAATGCAGCTTTGAAGAAGATTGTGATTTTATGAAAACAATAACACCTTATTGAAAAAAAAAACACATGTTGCAGAAAAATGTTCACATCACAATGTTAGAGACAATGGCCAAGTAACCAATTAAAGTATGTGACTGTATATCAAGAATACTTATTTATATCATTTAAAAAATGTTCAAATAATCATTATGATTTTTTTATTTTATTTTTTTAATATTCATAGGTTTGTGTCATTTAAAAATATTTTAGGAAAAGTTTATTTTGAAAATATATTTTGAATAGAATTATTTTATAGGTCTATCAAGATAATAAAACTAAATTTTTTGTCAATAAATACATATTTCAGAAATTATATACTATGAATTATTTTTAGATTCCCCCCACTTCACTCTCAAAAGTGTCACAGTTTGAACAGTAAATTATATGGTCGCCCTGTCTGCATGATCTAGCTCCTTTTACTCTCTGCTCCTATCTCCCTGGTTCACTCTGCTAGGGCCACAGTGGCCTCCTGGTTGTTCTACGGATGTTTCAGGGTGCTTTCTCTGCTGTTCCTTCCACCTGGATCATGTTACGCCAGATATCTGCTTACTTTCCTCACCTACTATAAGTCCTTGCTCAAGTGACCTCTTCTCAGTGAGTCTTTCTCTGATCAATATATTTATAATTGCCATCTCTCCCCTACTTCCTATCTTCCACCCCCTGATTAACTTTACATATTAATTTTTTTATTATGTTTCTCATCACCAGAATGTAAGCTCTGGGGTAGTCAGTTTTTATTTGATTGTTTTATTTTTTGACTCTTACATCGCCAGCCCTGACATATGACAAGCACTCAATAAATATTTGTCCAATAAATAAATGAATTGCTGGCCAACCACCCTTTAGATTCACATATTATTTATTTTCATATGTCAGGTTTAATTGTGTTACAGTCTTCCCCTAGGCACCATCCCATCGAGTTAAAGGGGATTTTCTTCAACCCAATTTGTTTGTTTTATGATTTCTACCTGAGGATGGTCTGCTTCTCCAGTAAATATTTGGTCTCTTAAATCTAGGAGACCAAGACTTCAATAGAAATACAAGTGAATGCATGGACAGATAACATGAAACCAGCCCAACCAACAGCCTATCTGGCACTGTGATCAGTTGAAGGCACACCACCACTAACTTACTGACACCCTCTTCCTTATAGTATGGGTCTCTGGCTTATTTCTTATCACTTCTTCCCCCTTGCTCTGTATGCTGGGGGAGCTGACCCCTTGCAGGTTTTTAGGCAAGGAGGAGCTGCTAGTATTTGTTTATATGCCAACTACTGTGTTTAGAAGCTGGCCTTTCTCTGCAGAGTGGCTGGTAATTCCTCTGGCTTATGAAAGGAGATCTCAGAGATATGCTAGTTATCAGTTCCTTTTAGACACTATGATATCCCCCAACCTTAGGTGTTGATAAGCACCAACATTCTAATAACAGAAATTCATTCTTTTGTTCTTCTCTGTCACTTATGTGTCTCAGGCGCAGCCCGTGTATACTACCAACATCAAGGAGCTCAATGTCTACAGGTATTTTTTTTTTATTAAACACTTTTAAAAATTAAAGTTATTAGATAATTATTATCAATCTTTGGGCAATAATTTGCTTTGCAAGTGTTTATTATTAGAATTCCTACATCCTCCTCCTCTTTCCATATAGTCTTTGAGCAGAGGTAGAACTTTGCTAAGGCCAATTGGAAACTTCTCAAGGTACCTGGCTTCTAGACACATTGTCTAGGCTGGTGGGCTCTGCTATTTCCATTACCACCTTAAAAAGTGTGAATTCTTCTAGAGTCACCACAGATGTTTTGGCCCAGCTATTCTAGATATCATGCTCCAGTTCACAAAAGAGAAAACACACCTGGAGAAACTTAAGCAAGATTCCAACAACAGCAGAACTAGGATGAGGGCTAAACTAAGACAGTGGGTCTCCACAGCAGACTAATGAGTATATACTTCTTTCTGTGTTTATTCAAAATTTATTTACTGGGTGGAGGGTTTTCCTTTTAATAACAGCTACAAAAAAAATAATAAAAGTTACATATTGAAACAAATTCACTTATTAAATCATTTCTCCTGGCCATTTCAGAATTGACAGTCTGAACAATAAAAAGGTCAATATTCTTATTCTCTCTTTAGTTATAGCTTGCAATTTTTAACATCAGAAAACTTTCTGGGAAACAAATTAAAGGGCATACTATAGAGAGTAAAAATTTATGCTTGGTAAAGAGTACTAGGCCACATCTTACTTGGTTTCAGAATTATATAGCCAGTAATGTACACACAAGAGGTAAAAACAGGGAAAGTACTTGTGCTACAAGATGTCTTTTTAAAAATTCCCACTTGAGGGCACTTTATACTTTGGTGGAAATGAGGCCAATCTATTAATGCATATTGCCAGTTTATTCTAGTTCCAGGATGTCACAGGGTGAGCATTACTTCTAATCCTCCCTCTCCCGGACCAAGTAAAACAACAACAAAACAGTTCCTGTCACCCAATAGGCTCTCCAGTAAATATTTGGTCTCATAAATCTAGGAAACCAAGACTTTAATGGAAATATAAGTGAATGCATGGACAGATAACATGAAAAGCAGCCCAGCCAACAGCCTATCTGGCACTGTGATCAATTGAAGGCACACCAGCACTAACTTATTGACACCTTCTTCCTTATAATATGGGCCTCCGTCTTACTTCTCATCACTTCTTCCCTCTTGCTCTGTATGCCAGGGGTGCTGACCCCTTGCAGGTTGGGTTTTCCAGGCTCCAGGTGAGTTGGCTCTCACTGGCTTCAACCAATGGGAGGCACTGTGGAGAACTGGAGGGCGAAAAAGGAAATCCAAGGCATTACCCTCCAAGTTGCTCTCTTTCTGTCTCCCGCTAGGTCTTCTTAATGGCTTCAGCTGGAGCATGACAGGTCTGCTATGGTTGCAGCTTCTGCCCCTGGGCTGTGGTAACTTTTCCTCTTTTCTTTCTCCCTATGGCTTAGGGGTAGTTACGGCTTCCTGCTGTGGCTAATCTCTGGGTTACTCCATTGTCTTCTGTTTTGCTTCTTAGCTCTCCCAACACCTGCATAATCAAGTTTCTGGGCTAAATTCTTTTTGTTTACTTGCATGGTTTGTGTTTTCCTGACGGGACTTTGATACATTCCCCATTACTGAATGATACTTGCTGTGTAGGCCTATATCACCATGGGAGAGTGACATAAAATCCAGGTGACCTAGTAAATATACCCAGCAGCCTGATACACATCCCCGAGGCTGGTATAACTCTGAGCCAGCAAGGCTATCATATACAGATAAAATGTTAGGCTCAGAAACTAGATTCCTGAGCCTAAATGTTTCCACCATTTACTATGGCTTTCTTAAATGAACTGAACATTGCTTTCAATATACCTTGGAAGTATATTTATAATTATACCCCCTGTGAATAAAGCAATGGAATAATATTTCTAACATAGTTATATGTCAATAGCAATATCCGTAGTAATTTAGAAATGTACCTTTTACATGAACAAAAATAATTTTGGTAATAACAGGGAGGAACAATTCATAAAGCTATAACAGAAAAATAAATGAAGGGAAAAGAACATCGCAATGGAGCCCCTTACTTACGAAGTCTGGATTCTTTTAAATGCATCTTTGTGATTTGTTTTATTAGTATCTCTGAGTAATGAAGTAAGTTGTTGCTAACCATATAGCTGGGTACCTTTATTATCTTTCAAAAGGTCAGAGAACAGATCAAAGGACTTCTGATTTGAGGTTCCTCTCTTTTCAGGAACATTTCCTGCGGCAGGCACTTTAACTTGTATCATCAACTCTTCAAGGTCTCCCATTTCTCATTTAGAATATTATGTTGTTGACTCAGTAACTATGAGGTATCATGACAATGATCTGTTTCCCTTTCTACACTGCAATGCACTAGGACTCTAGTTAAAAACCAGCAATATGCCCCAACTGTGAGATGAGAAGGTTTTTAAGAACATTCAGGCTCTGATAAGAAAAGTACATTTATTCTGTGCTCGGGCACGGGGCAGCAGAATGTGCTCGCAGTCCTGCCGCCTTGTGTGTTTCCAATGCACGTGCCTATGGCAGCTATTACTAAGGCATGATGACTAAAGTGTTGTCAGGGAAAGCTCCTTCCTCTGTACTGTCTTGGAAACTTCCAAAAGGGATGAATCAATCATTTGCATACTGACCATTTTTGCTCCTAGATTAAAAAAAAAAAAAAAAAGACAAAACTTGCGTCTGGCAGAGTGCCATGTTGTACCTGAAAGATAAGCTCTTTTATCTTAAGAGAGGAAGATATCCATTTTCCTCTTCCATTTTCCTTGTTATTAAATACTCAAAAATAAGTAAGTCAGCAGTGGGACACATTGTCCTCAAAAAACAGGCTTTTTTTTTTTTTTCTTAAGAAAGTTATCCATTTTCCTTCTACTTTTTCCTGGCTGGTAAATGCATAAAGATAAGTAAAGTAGTAAGTGTATTTATTTATTTATTTATGGACGCTCAAAAGCAGGCTTGTTTTATTTATACACACAGAACAATTTATTTACAGCAATCAGGTATGCACTATGTACATAGCAATAGACGAGGCATTTGTTTCCATGGTGGTTGGTCACTGTATAAATTAAGTTTATAAATGTGAGAGGGTAAGCCCCACCTGAAGGCACAAAACCTTTTCTCCAAGACTCTTTAGGGATCCTTTCTTCCTTCTGGTATGTGGACAGGACAGGGAAACTTCTCCAGCAACACCACTAGGGGGCTTGGGGCAGGGCAGGAGAACAACTCCAGGAGCAGAGAGACACCACCACCCCAGTGTGGGAACTCTGGCCCAGCACCCTAAACAGTTTCCTAAACATTCATGCTCATTCCCTTTCATTTCTAACTTGTTAGAATTAGGAAAAATTTTTTTATGTAAACAGTACTGTTTTAGTCACTGACAACATGTTAATTTTAAACACCACCCTTGACCCAAACCCAGGGCTTTCCCAAGAGGAGGACACCAAGGACTTCAGATGACACTGGTGTCCCCGAAGCCGCTGTTGGTAGCTTCTCCCCCCACTGTCCCCTCCTCACCCATAGTTTTGAAAATATATTTAGTGAAAGACTTAGAATATTTGCTTTTATTTAGGGCTTTGCATCGTGTGAATATATAGGTGGATTGTTAGCTAAGCTGTCTTGGTTGATGCTGTTTACAAACATGATTCCTGAGAAGGGTTACCTGTACACACTTTTTGACCCAGTGATTCCACGTCTTAAAATTTGCTCTATGGAAATCATCAAATATGGGTGCAAATATTTATTTTGCAGTATTGATTACAATAGCAAAAATTAGAAAAACAATCAAGGTATCCAACAATAAATGATCGCTTTAAGAATTATAGTACATCATACATTTGAAAACTATATAGACTTTCAACATTGTTTTGGAAGATAGTTTAGGACAGAGAATGTAAGCTATGCAGTCTGCAGGCCTAAACTCTGTTATTTGCTAGCCGTATTATGTAGAGAAAAGTTTTGAACTTATCTAAGCCCCAGTTTTTTTATCTGGGGGTGATACTACCGTGCTCTTAAGGTTGTTACACAGATTTAGAGGACATGTGCAAACCCCTTTACAGAGGGTCAGGCATAGTAGACTCTCAATAAATGCTAGCTGTCACAGTTGCAAAAGGTGGAGAAATATACCTGTAAGAATAGGAAAAAGTATCATTTTAACTTTCTAAAATTACACACAATCGCTTAGTAAGTTTATATTTATCTAGCCACTGAGTGACAAATCTGTATGTAATGGAATTATTTGCAGAACTTAATAGCCTTTGTTATTTTTCCATGGGAATTTTTCAAAAATTAACAAGATCTAGTTTTTTTTTCCATATATTTACTAGGTTACTACATATTTGCTGAATATTGAAGTGTATTCCTGGGAATCTAATTATGCAAATAATGTGGAGCCATTCCGCCTTCAATTGTGTCTAAAATAAATCTGGTTACCACTTGTGTGTCATAACTATAACTGTTTTGCTTCAAAATATATCATGTGTTTAATATAAATAAAACCTATCTATATAAAACAATTAAATTACACAGTCATAGAAGAATGTAATAGACACTCTTCAGCCAAAATGTACAGAGTAATTGCCCCCTGAAAGTGGGATTATGTGTGGTTGAATTTTTTTCTTTATATTTCTCTGTAATTTTTAAATTTTCTACAGTTAACATATGTTAATTTTATATTACATTTATATTAATACATAAAATCATTTAAAAAATGATTTTAAATAGGAACCTCTATAGTGTGGCCGAATTTATGTAGTTAACTAAAGGTTGTTTATAGAATCATATATATATGAGTGTGTGTGTGTATATACATATACATACATATATATATACATAGTAACTGAGATATACATGTGAATTTCACTACTGATGTCCCATCTGCCACTCCTGCCACCTCATCTGTTGGCTATATGCATTAGCTATTTTTTTAGTATATATAGGGTACAAAATTAGACACTGACTTTAGAATCTCTTCTCCCATCTACTAATCTCCAGCTCCATAGGTAACTGCTGTCAGGAATGTCTCCTTATAGACTATGTGTGCATGTGCACATTTAATGTATATGTGCTTATGAATTTATGTAAATGGAAAGACATTTTTCATATTGTTTTGGGCTTTACTTTTATAAGTTAACAATGTATCTTGGAAGTCTTTCTTAGTTCACATAAATCTATGTCTGCATTCTTTTCAGCAGTTACATGTTATTCTATAGCATGAATGAGCCTTAACTTAATTGCCTCCAGCTCCATTTAGTTTATTTTCAATTTGCTCATAAAACTGTACTGTAATGAATGTCTTTAAACATATATCTTTATTTATATGTCCAATTTTTCTGTAGGGTAGAATCTTGGAAGCAAACTTGCTGAATCAAAGGATATGTGCATTTGAAATGTTGATAGATGCTGCCTTGCAGAAGTTGTTATAAATTTATGTAGCTACCTATGGTGTAAATAAGTGTTTATGTATATGTATAATCCTGACTTTTGCAAACACTACATATTGTTAATCTATTAAAATGTTCACTAATAGGTAAAATTGATATTTCATTGCTTTAAATTGCATATTTAAAGATTAATGAGATTGAGCATATTTTACATAGTAATAAACATTTGAGTTTCTTTTTCTGAAATCTGATTTTTAAAAAAGCTTTAGCTCAGGTTTCTATTGTTTTATTATTAGTTTATACCTTCTTAAAATTTGAATATTATTTGTTTTAAATATTTATGTTCTATGGATATTCTTTTCTCAGAGTTTTATGCTGCTCTTAGGAAAGCCTTTATCACCCCAAATTATAAAAAATATCCTCCATTTTTTCTAGTATTTATGTCTAAAAATATTTATATCTTAAATGGGTCTCAAATATATTGATGTATATGATGTGTTAGGGACCTAAATTCATTGTGTTCCAAAAAGGTTGTTGTTCATTGATTTAAATAGTCTTTTTCTGATTATTTGAAATATCACATTTACTGTATATAAAGTACTTATAGGTACAGGAGTTTCTGGGTTTTCTAGTCTACTTGTTTTATCTATTTGTCTGTTTCTTTACCAATGTCACACAAATTTAACGTTTGTCTTTATAAGATATCACATCTATCAAAACAAGTCTTCTCTCTTTATCTTCTTTTTCAAAATTGTCTTGGGTGTTCCAGCCCATCCATTTTAGCATCAGTTTATTAATTAACTTGAATAGTTCTATTAGGATTTTTCTTTGAATTACATTGCATTTACAGTTTAATTGGGGAAAATGACATCATAGTATGCATCTTCATTTACGCATGTCTTCTTTGTTAAAAAATAAATTTTATTGTGTATATTTAAGGTATACAACATGATGTTATGGGATACGTATATTGGCTGTTGGGTTACTATAGTTAAGCAAATTAATATATCATCAATCACATAGTTACCCATTTGTTTCTTTTGTTTTTGAGGCAAGAGCAGCTAAAATTTACTCATTTAGTAGGAATCCTAAATATGGTACAATTTTATTACTTATAGTGCTCATGTTGCACATTAGATCTCTAGCGTTTTTTCATCTTACATATCTGCTACTTTGTATCCTCTGACATACATCTCCCCATTTCCTCCCTCCTCCTCTCACCCTGGTAACCACCATTTTATTCTCTGTCTCTAAATATTTGACTTTTTATTTGAGATCATGAAAATTTTTTCTTTCTGTGTCTGGCTTATTTCACTTAGCATAATGTCCTCCAGGTTTATCCATGTTTTTTCAAATGACAGGGTCTCCTTTTTAAAGGCTGACTAATATTCCACTGTGGGGAATATGTGTCTGTGTATCTATGTAAATGTGTGTGTGTTTAGATATGTATCACAATTTCTTTATTCATTTGTCTATCAATGGACATTTAGGTTGTTTCCTTATCTTGGCTACTGTGAATAATGCTGGAATGAACATGGGAGTACAGATATGGTTACCAGGTAGTGATCTCATTTCCTTTGTGTACACACCCAGAAGAGGGGTTGCTGGGTCATATGGTAGTTCTGTTTTTAAGTCTTTGTAAACCTCTGTACTATTTTCCATAATGGCTGCATTCCACCAATGCAGTGTACAGGGGGCCCTTTTCTCCATACCCTTGCCAACAGTTGTTATCTTTTGACTTTTGGATAATAGCTATCCTAATGAGAGTGAGCTGGTATCTCATAGTGGTTTTGATATGCATTTCCCTGATGATTAATGATGTTGAGCAGCTTTTCATATACCTCTTGGCCATTTTTATGTTTTCTCTGCAGAAATGTCATTTAGGTCCTTTGCCCATTTTTAAATCAGGTATGTGGGTCTTCTTTTATGGCTGTCAATGCTTTTTCTTCATAGGAGTCTTACACATTTGTTTTTAGATGTATTCTTTCCTATTTTATGATTTTTGTTAGTATTTTGAACATGTTCTTTTTTCCCATTGAATTTTTGAATTGCTTACTACTGGTCAATAGGGAAGATATGGTCTCATTTTATTCTTGTGTCTAGTCACCATCCTGACCTTTCTTATTTGTTCTAATAGTTCAATCATTTATCTTACATTTTCCAGGTAAGTGATCATACCATTTACTTTAAAAAAAGAGTGAGAGTGCTTTGCCTTTTTTTTTCAAATATATAGTTCTTATATTTTACTTTTAAATGTATTTGATAATGCATTTTAGAGTAACATTGAAGATTAGCAATGATAGTAGCATCCAGGTCTGGCTCATTTCCTAACCAGAAATGTGTTTAATATTTGATTATTAAATATGAAGCTTTACATTGATTTCTTATAGACACGTTTTATCAGGTTATGGAAATTTTCTTCTCCTCCTTGATATTCAACAATAGGAATGGTGGTTAAATTTATTTTCCACTGCTTTTTTTTTAGCAACTATCAGTGTGTTTATATAGCTTTTCTTTTATTTGTTAGTATAATGAATTATATTAGTCTTTTTCATAGTATTGAGCCATTCTTGGATGACTGGCATAAGCACTACTTAGCCATGATTAAAAAAAAAACCACAGTTCTACTATTTTTACTTAAGCTTCTCTCTCTCTCTGTCTCTCTGTCTCTCTCTCAAACTGTTCTTTCTTTGACTTTAGTATCAATTTCTGTGCTATTCATAGAATAAATTGGGTAATTTTCCATATTTTTCTATATACTTGGAAATTTTACATAATGCTCCCAAAAAAACTGTCACTTTTTGTTTTGTATTGTTTTCTGTTTCATTACTTTATGGTTTTACTCTTAATGTTTAATTATATTTAGATTTTTTTTTGAGATTCTTGACTTGAATGTCTTGTTTATTTATTTCTGATCTTTTATATTTTTCAGTATTGCACTTAAGTCTATTTATATATTTTCCTTTCAATAACATTTTGCTTTTAACTCTGAGAGAGAGAGTGTGTGTGTATGTGTGTGTGTGTGTGTGTGTGTGTGAGAGGGAGAGAGAGAGAGAGAAAGAGGAAGTGTTTTCTTATTGCTACTTCTAAATGGTTTGAAAACTCAGTTTAATTTCTTTTAATCCTGAGAATTATTTAGAAGTGTTTTATTTTTTCTTAAGTGGATATTTTGACTGTTAAAATGTACTTTTATTCACAACAATCTAAGAATATGGCTTGTATGATGTCCTTTTGAAAATTTATTGAGCTTTATTTCATATCCTCATACATAGTTAATTTTACTATTGATTATGCTGGTACTTGAATAGAATCTGTATTCCATTTGTTGGGTCTAAAGTTTTATTTATTCATAATTTACTCACAATTATATGAATATGAAACCATCATTATATACATTATCTGAACTTTCTATACCTGAGATTTGCTAAATTTTTCCATAAAGGCCCCGGGCAGTAAATATGTTAGGCTTTGTGGATGACAAGGTCTTTTTAGCAACTACTCACCTCTGTAGAAAAAAGAGTGTAAAGAGTAGGTAAATGAATGACCCTGGCCAGATTTGGTCCATGGACCTTAGTGTGTCGATGCCTGCTCTATATTCTCATTTACTTCTTGTCTTTTTGCCTGACAATAACTGAGAGGAGATATAATACCTTATAATTTTGATGACCATGGAAAAATAGAGACAAAAGACAGAGAGAGCTTCTTTAGATTTTTAGTCTAGTACCTATTTTTACTCTTTTTTTGAGACAGAGTCTCACTCTGTTGCCTGGGCTAGAGTACTGTGGCCTCAGCCTAGCTCACAGCAACCTCAAACTCCTGGGCTGAAGCAATCCTCCTGCCTCAGCCTCCCAAGTAGCTGAGACTACAGGCATGCGTCACCATGCCCGGCTAATTTTTTTATATATTTTTCTATATTCTTTTTTTATATATATATTTCTTTCTTTCTTTCTTTCTTTCTTTCTTTCTTTCTTTCTTTCTTTCTTTCTTTCTTTCTTTCTTTCTTTCTTTCTTTCTTTCTTTCTTTCTTTTTTAGTAGAGATGGGGTCTCGCTCTTGCTCAGGCTGGTCTCAAACTTCTGAGCGCAAACGATCCGCCCGCCTCAGCCTCCCAGAGTGCTAGGATTATAGGCGTGAGCCACCATGGCTGGCCTATTTTTAAATATACTCTGTTTCTGGTTTTAGAGTCACTCACGTCTAGAGAGTTAATCATTAAAATTGCATTTTCCATTATTTTATGTGTAGCTTATCATTTATTTGAGTTTGGATTTATTAGTATCATTTTTTTGTGTGTTTTCCCTCCGTAGTGAGGTCCAAGAGCCAAAGGAATTACCACCGCCTTCTAAAACCTCAGCAGCCGCTCAGCTGGATGAGCTCATGGCCCACCTGAGTGAAATGCAGGACAAGGTGGGTACAGCCCAGATGATAAAGCCTCCAGGTCTCACAGGGGCACCAGTTTATCATGCTGGAACTCAGCTCTGTATTCCCTTGATTAGGAATTCTTCCAAGTTGTCATTCATTTTCCCAGACTAAGTTTAATTCAATGAATTAACTCACCTTTGTATCGTATGTTGTTTGAACACAAAAGATAATATGATACAGTAGGCTTTGATCTCAAGGAGCTTGGAGGGTGCTTGGTAAAATGAGGCATACACCTCTGTAACATTTATAGAGTAAAAGTCAGGTGGGTTTGCAAAAATATGTATAGCAAGCATTAGGAATGTACAGAGGTTATAGAGATTTTATCGGAGAGGTGGGGATAGGACTTGGAATGCACTCTGAAGAACAGGCAGGGTTTGGACATAGGCAAATGAGAGGAAAGGTCGGTTCAGTTGGAGTGAACCCCAAGGGAACAAGCATCTAAGGCTTGATGATGCAGAAGGACTGTGGCAGAGACCTGGCTGAGCAGGACAGGGGAGACCGCGGGCAAGCTGAGACAAAGCAAGGGAGAGCAAAGGCTCTGATGGTAGCTAGGTCGAGGAGTCCCAACCCCATGCTGAGATAAAAATCTACCTTTTTGTTCCAGCCTTTAGTGTACCTCTAGGGGAAAAGCTCACATGGCTTGGCAGAGAATGGAAATAAGATAAGTGGGCTTAAGGTTTTATTAAGAGAAATATAATCTAGAATCCTTAAGGCAGAGAATCCAACCATTCTACATCTGGTTGGAGAATTTGACATACGCTCATGATGAGGCTATGAAATAATTTTAAGGCAATATATAAAAATGTCTGTGATTGGGGAGGACAGGGACTTTATCTTGGTGGCCCACCTTGGGACTCTCCATGCCCAACATAGTGCCTGGTATACAGTGATTAGCATATATTTAATAGAAGGACACATGAATAGACATCACAAACAGTTTTCTTTAATGGCTGAAAAGTCCTTTGACGGGCTTATGTCTACAATAAAGCTGGTGGATTGGCTCATTGTACTTTATGTCTGAAAATACTAGAAAAAATTTACATTAGAAGATTTAATTGTGTTGTATTTTCTAATAGATTTATCATGCATCTTGGTTTATTTAACTTTTTAATTTAAAATGCCTGTTTATTTTTTGAATAAGTCACATATTCCTCTTGTACAAAAATGGAAAATACAAAGAAAAGTTCACACTGAACTGTTCCCTATCACCTCTGCCCCCTAGCCATCCAGTTCTACCCTCGGGAGATACTCAGTATTTCTTGTTCCTTACATGCTTGTTCAGAAGAATTCTGAAATGTACAAGCAAAGAGAGAGAGGGAGAGATGCGGATGTAGATATAGATATATCGTTGTCTTTTTACTTAGTTTTTTTCATACTTAATATTAGTCACCCTTAACAGGCCTTGCAGACAACAACCTTTTGAACACTAGCCTCTTGAACATTAACTAACATTATATAATAAAGCAGGAAGGAACTCTGTCAGATGATCAAAGTTTCTTAAAGGGAAATGAGCATTTTGATTGGTGTTATAATGTGAGGTTATTACAGGCAGTAAAAATAGTACAAGTAGAGGCCTCAAGGCAGAGAGTAGCAGATTACTTTCAGGAGATTGTACAGAGCTGCTGGCCTTGAACAACGGAGGCTTTTACTGCGTAATAAAAGATGAGATAGGAAGTCAGGTGAGAACAGTGGATGGGCGGCTTTGAACACCTGTCTGATGAGTGCACACTTGATGTGGAGGCAACGGAGAGACACTGTAGTTTTCTGATCAGAGAAATGTTAGGTAGAGGGTGGTAGCAGGAGCCCGGTTGGAAAGGAGTAGAGAGAGCCAGCATCAGGACACGAAGTGAGGAAGGATAGGTTAGGCATCTTTTTTGTAATTTGAGGATCTTCCCTTGAATGGCTTATGATAATTATTTTGGAGTTTTGCTTAAATAAATCCAATCCATCAACAAGTCTTATCCGACCACTTCTCAGCACCTTCTCTCCTAACACTGGTCTAAGTAATTATGTAATAGTTGCCCAGCATCCACTATTGCTTGACGACACTTAATTCTATGCTCAGCTGCCACAAGGATATTATAAACCGGATTCCTTTACTCACATGCTTGAAATCCTACAAGGGCTCCTCCCATCACCTTGGAATAAAATCCAAGCTGTCACCACAAGGGCCCTCTATAATCTTTGTGTCTCTCTCCTTCATCTTCTCCTGTCATGCTCAGTCTCACCCCCTCTGCTCTAGCCCCGCTGGTCTTTTTTGACTCTGTGGCACTCTTTGTGCCAAATTATTTTCTTTCTCAGGGCCTTCCCTTCCTCTGGATGATTTTCCCATAAATGTCAATATTTCTGGGTCCCCAAGTATACCACTCAAATATCTGCTCAGATATTACTTCCTCAGGAGGACCATCTCTGATCACCTTCATCTAAACCAATTTCTCCTCACTCTTCTGCCCTCTGTTGTTTCTATCTCCGTATCTAACTTTTCATGGTTCTTTCCTTGCACCAGGTTGCAGTGAAAGGAGATGCTGGCAAGAAGCACTTACCAGACAAGCAGGATCACAAGGCCTCCCTGGACTCAATGCTTGGGGGCTTGGAACAGGACTTACAGGACCTCGGCATTGCCACAGTGCCCAAGGGCCACTGTGCCTCCTGCCAGAAACCGATTGCTGGGAAGGTGGGATAGCCAACATTTTTGTCCTATGGCCATCTGTGTCTGCATGTATATCTGTGTCTGTCCCTCCAAGGCTTGCTCTTTCTCCTTATGTTCTAAGACAGTTTAGTAATTGTCCATAATTACTGATCACTTATAGTGCTCTGGTCTCTGAACTAAGTACTTTACAAATACTACCTTGTTTAATGGTCACATCAGCAGCCCAAGGGCTTATTCTTCCCTTTGTACATATAAGGAAACTGAGGGCTCAGACACGTTAACTGACATGCCCAAGGTCCAGGAGAGGGAGAGGTATGAATAAGATTTGATACCAGGAGAGTCTGTCTCCCGAGTTTGAGTTCTTAACCGTTTTTCCGTATGGCCTTTACCTAGATCTTTCTAATTGCTTCCTCTGTTCAAACATACCTGTTCTAAATTTATTGATGACAATTTTCAGCTGAACTCAGCTTCAAATTGTAGCTACAAACTCCTGCTCTGCGTCATCCTTCACCAAAGCCGTGATAAAGGGCTTAGAGACCTCACTCTGCATGGGGTGCGAAATGAAGTGTTCAGACTAGAGAAATAAAGACTGTCATGGGGAGTTTATCGCTTCCTGGAGTCCCTCCCATTGCAAGGCTGTAGTTTTGTCTATCACCCTTGTGCCTGTGTTGTTTCTACCACCCTCTGGGGCAGTGGAGTGGCAGCAAACATTTATAGGCTTTTATCAGAGTGACCAGCCAGGCAAGTGAGCATCCTCTTACTCTCCAGAAGGCACGGACCACAGACCATCCTGGGTGGAACCTAGGTCTAGGCCTCAGTGTTGTGTAACTCCGGGAGGTGCTGTCTACGTGTTGTACAGTGTGAAGAGTGCCCTCTAGAGTTGTGCAACCTGTAGGTCCTAGAACACTCACATGGGCTCCCGCGTCGGGCTTCATTTCACTCCCCAGGTGATCCATGCTCTAGGGCAATCCTGGCATCCAGAGCACTTCATCTGTACTCACTGCAAAGAAGAGATTGGCTCTAGTCCCTTCTTTGAGCGGAGTGGCTTGGCCTACTGCCCCAAGGACTACCACCAGCTCTTTTCTCCACGCTGTGCGTACTGTGCTGCTCCCATCCTGGATGTAAGTAAAGCCTCCCTTCCCTCCCCACCCCTCAACCCCACCCCCACCACCCACCACCCAGCTTCCACGTAGCTTTTAATCACTCACATAGAGCCAAGGTCATGTTTTACAGCTCTGCAGTATTCTAATATCTCTCTGTGTGTTCCTTTTCCAGAAAGTGCTGACGGCATTGAACCAGACCTGGCACCCAGAGCACTTCTTCTGCTCTCACTGTGGAGAGGTGTTTGGCACAGAAGGTACAACCTGACCAGGCAGGCTGCACCGCACACCCCAGGGGTAGTTATGAGGGGGCCAGCAGTGCTTTTCCTGGTAGCCTTTTGCCCTTGGGCCACGGGAGTCCTGGCCCCTGCTACTGCCATCCATCCAAATGCCCATTTCAGTACTGGATGTCATCCCTCCATACCTTTCTCCAACATTATAATTTTTGTTTAAATTGATTTTTCAATCAAACAAATACAAATGCATAATTTAAAGACTCAAATATTGCTTCAAGGGTAATATGCAAAAAGAAAGTACCCTGCTTTTCCCTTTCCCATTCACAGGTCCAGTTCTCTTCTCTAAAATCTTTTAGCTGTTTCTTCTATTATTTACATGTGTGTTTTAAATAATAATGTATATTCTTATAGATTATTTTACTTTTATGCCTTTAACCATTATACATTGACTGTCAGGGAAGTTGATATTTAGGAATGCTGTTACTGTCCCACTCACCCCTGATATATTTCTCCTCTGCATTCTCCAATATATAATTATGTGATTAATACAGGTTGGATTGGTATGCAACATGTACATATTGACAATCATGCAAATATTGCTCACAAGTAAGCTGTGTAGCAAATGGCTTCTTTATTTTGTCTTTTCCTGTCCTTTTAGAATTAACTCAGTCGGGAAGGTTTTCTCCTCTCTTCTAAATAAACTTGGAGAGTCCCCTATATTTTCTGATTACTCTTAATAAACAATATAATAAATTTAATAAACATAAAATAAATTTAAGGCACAAAACACAGAAAACAAGTTATTGGGTAATTCAGTCTATGTAATAGCTAAAGCTTCTAACTTTTAAAAAGTGACAGCTACTTCCTCTTGCTGGTAGGGCCTTCAAGGTGCAGGAGTTCAGGACAGGGGTGTAGCCTTTCACCTCTGCTGATCTGTCTTTGGTATCCACCACCCTCATCCTAATTGCTGATCTTGATATGTGGCCCATCTGGGGTTGAAACACTGGGGAGGAAGGGGATGAGAATGGAAAGCAGGAAAGTTCTAACTTAACTAGGATTGTTGTTAAATTGGTGTTCCACTCTCCAGGCCTGGCAAATATTTAACTCTGACTTTTTTTTTCTTGGATGCTTTGTGGATTAAGTAAAGGTTCAGCAGTGGACTCCTGGTTTCCCTTTACATGTCTTGGCTAGCTATTCTCTCCTTGTCACCTTCCTTTGAGGATCTGTCCTATAGAGATTTTTTTTTTTTCATGAAGTTTTCGTTGTTCACTCTTTGTGATCCCTTCGAAATAATTAAAATGGTTCCATATCATCTCTTCCACTAGAATTTTATAGAAGGACCACAGGAAACTTGTACTTTTCTCTTGAAGTCAATGGAATTGCATTTAATTTTCAGGTTCCTGTCTATTCTGCTGCTACCAACCCCTTCAGCCTGACTTTCCTGTGGACTTTTTCCAGGGCTGAGTCAGATGCCATCAACTGTCTCCCACTAATGGCAAGGCACACATGTCCTTCTCTCTGAGTGGTCCCATTCAAGTCCCTCTCTTGACCTGAGGTTATTGCTAACCATACCTCATCCCTCTTGGTGATGGGGGTGAGAATAAATAGATAGCACAGTTTTATCTAAAGGAATCTCTCTCCCAATTTTCCTTTTTCTTTACCTGTTGTGTATCCTCAGTGTGAGTGAGGAATTGAAGACTTGTGCAAACAGTCTTTGGCTATCTGTTTGGAGGGATGTCTTGCAACTCAATTTGGAATCTGGTATCTGTTCCATCTTGATACCTTACATATTTTTACATTGGTTTTTGTCAAATGCTGCTGATCCTTGGTTGTCTGTTCCTATTTAAGAACAAGACATTAAAATACTGATTGGAAGCTTTCTGAGTATAGACGAAACTTTCTGACAAGTGGACTCAACTATATGGTACTCAGAAAGGATGCTCTGGCCATTTTGTTGGGGGCCCCTGAATATTACGATCTTAGGTCTTTCCTCAAGTCAATTTTACCAAAGAGATTTCTCTGCTCACATTCTGAGATTTTGAAAAAAAAAAAAAAAAGAAAGGAATGGGGAATGGAGTTTTCCACCCTTCAGTATGTCAACTTCTCATTTTTCAGTTCAGAACTTGACTCCTTTCTTTGTGGCATCCAGTATCCCCGATCATTGAGACTCTCTAGTTCAATATTTTCAAAAGTAATCACTACATCTTATGGTGGGGTGGGGCATCTGACATTCTAATGGCTTTTCAGACTTCCAGCCAGTCCTGCTTCTAGCCTCAAAGAGTGCGTCATCCATTCAATTCCTGAGCCCCTGTGATGTTGTGGCCCCCCGATGGCTTGGTTCTTATTGCTGTGTCCCATCTGTGGAGTTTTAGGTCCCAGTTTTCTTATTTATGTCAAGCCAGTTGATACTCTTATAACCTACTTTAAATTCTTGAAAATTTTATCGATTTCTCGTCTCATGGCATCTCCCTTGCTTTTATCTTTTCCCATATAGCTCTTTATAGTATATAAATCCTTAACTGTCATGTTAGTGATGTTTCAGGAAGGAGTGAAGAAAATTCCATGTGTTCAGGCCCTTCACCAACATGAGGACTGTCCTAAATATCAGACATGTCATTATGTATGCTGCTACTAGTCATCCGTTTAATCCCCACCACACCTTGTGGGGGCAATTTTATTCCACATTATACCTCGTTATTGATGATAACACAGAGCCTCTTGTAGGTAAAGCAATTTTCTGAAAGTCACTTGACTGTGAAGGCAAAGAGGTAAAATTTTAACTCAGGTGTCATTTCTGCATGTTCCATGTTTTCTCTAAAACATCACAACTGCCCCTTGACTGAGCTTCAATTCCTCTTCTGCTGTTGGATCTCTTTACTCCTTGGTGCCAACATGATACGCTTTCTTTGACAATAGACCCGGATACAGTAGCACTGACATCATCCACTAGCAGGTGCTTTGTACTAATTTGCTTGTTCACTGGAGCTTGCTCAATGCTTTTCACAAATCATTAGGTATTTCATTTCTAGATCACACTTTAGTTCAGCATCATTTTTAATTGAGACTTAATATAAATCACATTAACATGTGTCACAGTAAATTTATATTGTACTGGTAGCCATTAGAATTAGTTGAATAGTATTAGTCAGCAGGTGCATACCGTTTTGGGGATGGTTATGATGTGGGAGTTGCATGGGAGCAGAATAACAGGATACAGGCACATTTCAAGTAGAGACACAGTTAGGTATAAAAGACAAATACCCCATCCATAGGATGACCAGAGAGCACCATGAAGTTAGCTTGTTCTTATTGTGCTTGACTTGGCACCTTCTAATCAGACAAGGCTGATCAGGTCATTTTTGACTTTACGTAAACATGAAACTGCACTTAAAACACATTTATAAATGGAGACATCTGACAAAAAGGGCCATTTAACTAATCAGAAGCTCCTCTTTGGTTGTATTTCCATCTTTATCTCTGGCTTTCTGTAAATGGGTCTCCCACCATATGGTCAGTCCATTAATTAGGTGCCATCTTGCCTTACCCCAAGCCACATAGTCACACACAGAGTTTCTATAATGACAGTTTAACCACCGAGCCTCCTGGGAAATTAAATTCATCTGCATTTTTTCTTCGGTTCAGAGAATTCCTCTTTAAGGCTCAAATTTTTAAGCACATCGGGCCTTAGCATCCTCCCGCAGGAATGAGGTCCTCTGTGCCTACCTGTGTTTCTTTTTAATTGTTCATTATTCAGGCCATGCGGGTGCTGCTAATTTCCCCTGTGGCTAAGAGCCTCACCGGAGTATAAACACCTTCCTTCTCTCCATGGCACTTTTAATTGTTAGTGTTTCTTGCTCATCCTCCAGAGGTAATTGGCCCCAGAGAGAGCCTCCAGGAAAGTAAGTGCAGAAACTTTCGTAATTTATTAGATTACGAAATACAGGGTTATCACAGCAAGTTTGGCTGATTGCTTTTGACTCCTCTCCTGAGACTCACCCAAGTTGAAACAGAGGCTGTTACTTCCCTGCTGTCCCACTCTTGAAACCAGCTGCCCTGCAAATGCCTCGAGGAGGGTCATTGCTAGGTTAGTTGGCAGGTCTTGTAGTTTTATCAAGTGATACCTACTTACAGGCAAGCTCAGTTTTATGTCATTTGCTTTATGCAGCATCAGACTCACCTGGGAACTGGTTAGAAATGCAAAATCTCGGGCCCCATCCCAGACCTACCGAATCAAAGACTCTGGGGAGAGGACCCAGCCCAGCGATCTGCATTTTATTAAGTTCCCAGGTGAGTGATGCACGCCGAAGTCTGAGCAATACTGTGCCACACAAAAGCAAGAAAGATGGTTGTGGGTGTTTGTTTTTCTAAAATAGTAGGACTTCCTGTATTCAGTTTCCTTTGAGTAGACTCTAGAAATCCCTTGATAAAGTAAAAAAAAAAAAAAGTAAAATGAGCTCTTCTGGGGTTTAAAGGAAGAAGAACACAGGACAGCATATGAATTACTAGAGTCTTAGATCTGTAGGCCTCAGAATTCTGCTAAATTGTCTGCTTTTCAAAGAACGCATAGTTGAACAAAGCAAGACATGTCAAAAGTGACCAGAGTTAACGGAAAAACTGCAGCTGCATGGTTTGGGTCCCAACCCCTGGCTGCTCCTGTTGGCATTTTGTGATCTGGCTGCTGCTGTCAAAGTAGGTTGCTAGAAATAGTGTTTCCTGGGTGGGTTGCTTTGCAGTCCACTCTGCATGCTTTGCTCACAGGCCATTTCAGTGGGCACAGGCAGAGCTCTTGTATTTAAAGAATTATTGGGCTGTGATACTGGCTGTGATTGAGCTGATATTAATACTATCAGTTCCCACAGAGAGGTCAAGGTCAGGATGCATTTAATTAGGATTATGACATTGAAGTTAGGCCTGGATTTAAATCTCAGCTTCTCCACTGTCTAGTTAGTTATGTGTGACTTCTCTGAGCTTCGTTTTCTCATTTGTAAAATGGGGCTAAAACCTACTTCTGAGGGCTGATGTGAAGAATCTAATTTCAATTTAGCCCTATAAGTAGGGCCCTCAGAGGAAACAGTACAAAGCAGGCACTTCACAAATGGCATTGCTGATAATTCCTTCCTCATTTTGAGTGCCTCTCTAAGTCAATATGAAAGAGAGTTTCTTGCAGAAAAGTCTATCTGTTTATTCTAGTCAATGCTGAAGTGAGACTCTAAACTACTACATGCTTCTGGAGCTGATGGTCTCAATTTTGCTATTGTAATATTGTTCACCTGTTGGTTTGTTCATTACATATTTACTGAGCAACTACTATATAATGTATGAAGTATTATTCTAGGTACTAGGGACACAGTGACAAAAAAAAAGAGAGTTCCTGCCCTCATGATGAATACATTCTAGTGGGAGAGAGAGAGACAATAATCAAACTAGTCCCACCACTAACTTACCTGTATGTAAAGAGAGAGGATGATAAGGACCTATTTAAGATAGGGTGGTGGAGTCAGTTGCTCTCTGAAGCAGATCCATGAGTTAAGTGAAGGACTAAGCCATATGGGTGCCTCAGGAAAGTGAGTTTCAAAGCAGAGGGAACATACCACTTGAATAAGTACTTGACGATGAATTAGTTTATTATGTTTTTCTTTTTTTTGATGTAAAGACAATAAAAAGACTTTGCAGAAATTTCCACTTATAACTTATTACCCTGTTCACTTAAAGCAATATTAAAAAATTTTCCCTAACAATGTTTTTCTATATTTATTCACAGTTAGGCATACATATAAGTTATTGTGTTTCTGCTTTTTTTTTCTTTTTTAAGCATTTCTCCATGTTGTTTCATAGTTTCATAATAATTTTAACAATATCAGTTATTCCATGAGGGTTTTATGTGAAGAAATTATAAGAGATAAATTGCTATATGCCTGAAGATGTTTAGTGAAGCATTATTTGTAGTTCCAAATATTGCAAACAAGTAAATGTGTTAATAGTAGTATAGTATTTAGATTAATTCTGATGTTTTGGTAGTGTTGCAATGACTATCTTTAAACATAATGTTTTCTTCTTTGAATTATTTGTATGGATTAATTTCCAGGATTGGGATGTCTGTATCTTTTGTTTTATCCTTGATACACATTATTAAATGACTTTCCAAAAGGATAATAACTATTGCAAGGAATATATGAATATGGGGATCACTCCATATATTTTCCAGCATTGGGGATATTTACTTAACACTCTTTTTACTACTTAGATAAATTAGAAATTAAACTACTAAGTAGCAAAAATTAGAATATCGTTGGTCTTTTTTGAGTTTCATGGCTTACTCATAATATCCAACACATTACAGTTAAAAGTATTTCTTCTTGCATTATTCATCTATTTGTAAAGTAGACTTATTTTAACAGGTTTAAAAAATCACCACCGGTTTCTCATCTTCAGTATAAGTCCATTATCTAGACATAGGATCAGTAAGACTCAAACCAGGAATTTTCTAATATTTGTCTAACAGTGAAAATTTCATGTATTAAAGAGCAAGTGCTTATATCTTAACAAATGCTTTTTAAACTTTTTTATTACAGAAAATTTTAAACACAAAAGTACTTCCTCACCTGGCTACAATAAGTAGCAATGTTTTCCTAAACTGATTTCTCTATTAACCCTCACCCACTCACCCACATTTTTTCTCTTGCTAGAATAGTTAAAAGCAAGTTCTAGGCTGGGATTGGTGGGCCATGCCTGTAATCCTAGCACTCTGGGAGACCAAGGCTGGAGGATCGCTTGAGGTCAGGAGTTTGAGACGAACCTGAGCAGAAGTGAGACCCCCATCTCTAAAAATAGAAAAAATTAGCCAGCTGTGGTGGTGTGCACCTATAGTCCCAGCTCCTTGGGAGGATGAGGCAGGAGGATAACTGAGCCCAGGAGTTTAATGTTGCAGTGAACTATGATGATGTCACTGCACTCTAGCAGGGATGACAGAGTGAGACCCTGTCTCAAAAAAAAAAAAAAAAAAAGCAAGTTCTAGAAGTCATGTCATCTCTTAATTAAACACTTCATCCGTTACTAATAAAGACTTTAAAAAAACTACATTTAGACTAAAAAATTAACAATTCTTTATTATCATTAAAACTCATGTTCAAATTTCTAAAAATAAAATGTCATAGACTTGGTTTGTTTGAATTAGAATCCAAACAAGGCGTATGCATTGCATTTGTCTGTTTTGTGTTTCAAATTTTTAAAATTCTATTAGTAGTCTTCTCTTCCCCACTTTTTTATACCATTGATTTGTTCTGGATCTGGAACCTATATCCTATAAAAATGTCTCAGATTCTTGACCTGACTGGCTGCCTGCTCATGATACTGTTTAACTTATTTTCTTTATTCCCTCCCATCTCCTATATTTTCCATAAATTGTTAATTTAGACCTAGAGATGGTTAGGTTTAGATTCAGTTTTGGGGAGTTTGGGGGACAAGAGTAGGTTACAGGTGGTGGGTGCTGTGCACTTCTTATTGAATCACATCAAAAGGTGTTAATGACCGGTTGACCACTGGTTTTAAGCAGTGTCAGCCTGATCCCTCCATTTTAAAGTCCCCCATTGATGATTGTTTCCTGATTCAATGGTCTAGGTAGGAAAATGCTGAGTTTTTCTTTTTTATCATTCCTTTTATATTTGTTAGCTGGAATCCTATAAAAACTAACTTTCTGTCATCAACTATTTGGTTATCTTGCAATACATTTCATACAGGAAAGGTGGAATAAATGTTTGACTTTTTCCCTTTGTAAGAGTAATTATGAGAGTTATGTGAGTTTATTTACAACACCCAATAGAGACTAATGAGTTTTTATTTTTTAAAAACCATTATGAACTCATGAAGTTATACATACTTGATGTGATTTGATGAAGTGCAGTATTTTTTTTTCTTATGGTTGAATTGGTTTATCTGAGGCCAGAATTAACTCCTAGTTGGTTACTGTATCTTTTCCACATGACCCCTATAATCTATGGTATCTTTCTATTTCCTTGCCACATCAAGATATATTAGGCTCATCATGTCAGCGCTGCCCCATACTTGGAATCTTCCCTTTCTCCAAAAAGACTGCTTCACTGGGGGTATTTAAAAACTAGGAGGGGTAATTAGTTCTGGGATGTCATTTCTTCTAGGTTTTCTAGTGAACAAAGGTTAGAATTGATTTTTTTTTTTTTTTTTTTTTGGAGACAGAGTCTCACTTTTGTTGCCCTGGCTAGAGTGAGTGCTGTGGCGTCAGCCTAGCTCACAGCAACCTCAAACTCCTGGGCTCAAGCGATCCTCCTGCCTCAGCCTCCCGAGTAGCTGGGACTACAGGCATGCACCACCATGCCCAGCTAATTTTTTGTATATATATTTTTAGTTGGTCAATTAATTTCTTTCTATTTTTAGTAGAGACGGGGTCTCACTCAAGATGGTTTCGAACTCCCAACCTGGAGCAATCCGCCCGCCTCGGCCTCCCAGAGTGCTAGGATTACAGGCGTGAGCCACCGTGCCCGGCCAGAATTGATTTTTTTAAAACAGAAAAATAAGTCAAGTGTTTATACTAATATTTCTGATTTAAGTATAACAATATAGTTTTTGTTTGATATTATACTTGTATTTTTTTATGCTGGAAATTTTGCTATGATTAATATAATAATATATAATACAATAATTAATATAATAATATTATATTAATAATAATGATTAATATAATAATATTATAATAATATAAATTGCTATTATATGAATCCAAAGGCATTCATATAATTAATGATTTGCTTTATTATACAATCTACCTATAGCAATTTCCAAAAAGCATATAAATATTGCAAATAACCAGATTACATTTATTGTATATATTCAAGATGTACAACATGATGGTTTGATATAGTTGTATCTAGTAAAATAGTTACTGTAATCAAGCAAATTAACATATGCACACTGTCTCATAGTTACTCTTCTGATGTGTGGGTAGTAACAGCATCAAAATCTACTCTCCTAGCAAACCTCCAGTATACGTGAAAACAGTTTAAGATTTCTTTGTAGCACTCTTTGTCTTTAGAATGCATCCATTGATGACTGCATGGTCAAGACAGTGTTTTAAAGCCACAGAATGAATTATTTTCTGCTTTGGCCATGTCATCTATTTGATATATAGTTAAATTAATTCATTTCAACTTGATTCAATGTTTTGGGGATTGATATTTTTCATCTTAATGTTTTCACTTTTTAATTTTATACAATAATTGAAGCCATACATACATTTAGGAGTTCTTTGTATTAACTATATTTTTTTCTGGGATGTATTAGCAAATATCTTTCTCAGATTGCCCTTTGGATTTGACATTGCTTAGAGTGTCTTTTTCTTTTTGACATGATAAGTCATCCATACATACATTTTTATGTAGCTAAATTTATTAATTTTTAACTTGCCTTTGAAATCTGAGCCCTATTTATGACAATTTTCCCCTTTCCAGGTTAAGGAGGAATCCATCTATTTTTAAGTAAAGAATATGGTTTGAATTGTTATGTTTAGATCTCACAGTCATTTGGAAATTATTATTTAGTAGTATTTTATTTTAAAATATTAGACACTCTTTCCCCCCAGATGCTGTTTTAGATACTGGGTATATAAATGGTGACAAGACCAACAATATCTAGTTTCACTCAGAGCTAATGTTCCAGTGACAGAATGTAAAGATGATTTCAGGTAATGGCAAATGCTATAAAGACAATAAAAAAAAGGATAAAGTGACAAGAAGGGACTGAAGAGATGCCTCTCTGATAAGATGATACTTCAGCTGATTCCCGAATCACAAGAAGAGGCCAGTCCTGGGCAGAACTGCCCAGGGCAACGGAAAACCTAGTACAAAGGCATTGAGGAATAATAGTCCTTATTTATTTACTTATTTTTTTTTAGTGTAGAATCAAGCAGACTTTATTGTTTATTTATTTTACTTTGAACAGAATTTCAGATTTTATTTGGATTCCACCAGTTTTTCCACCAATGACCTTTTCCTGTTCCAGGATCCAATCTGGGATACCATATTGCATTTTTAAACATAGCTCGTGTCTTACTTTTTCACTTACTATTTTAATCTAAACATTTTTGCATACTCATTAAATGCTTACTATGAGCCAGGCACAATGCCGTAACACTTTACCTGCATTATCTCATTTATTTCTTACAACAATCCTTTGAGGTAGGTATCTGTAATTAACCCGGCTTGAGTATGACTCTAAGGTTGGGAGAGTTTGGATGAATGGCTTTTTCTTAGCCTCCAAGGTAGGATTAAGGGCTCAAACTGCACCAGTGAATCCTTGATTTTATCTTTCCAGGCTTTCTTGAGAAGGACAAGAAGCCTTATTGCCGCAAGGATTTCTTAGCCATGTTCTCACCCAAGTGTGGTGGCTGCAACCGCCCAGTGTTGGAAAACTACCTTTCAGCCATGGACACCGTCTGGCACCCAGAGTGCTTTGTGTGCGGGGTCTGTATATTCACTTATCTTTCAGATTTAGGGAAAGTTAAGGGTTTTCCTATCTGAGAGGAAGAGCTGCAGCTGATAAAAGGGTTGGTTCACAGTCCTGGATGAGGAACTAATGTGGGCTTCCTAGTGGAGAAACATGACACAGCATCCATTGTGGGCATTATTTTGTGTTGCATGTGGGCAATTGAAACTCCATTTGTCAAGGACCAAGTGAAATTCTTATAACTAGCAGGAATTTCAGGGGTGCAAATTTTACTTTGCTGACATTTCACCACTTGACATCCGTATTCTTTTTCTCTCTCTTATCTCCGCTCTCAGGACTGCTTCAGCAGTTTTTCTACCGGCTCCTTCTTTGAACTGGATGGGCGTCCGTTCTGTGAGCTCCATTACCATCACCGCCTAGGAACCCTCTGCCGCGGGTGTGGACAGCCCATCACCGGCCGCTGTATCAGTGCCATGGGGCACAAGTTCCATCCTGAGCACTTTGTCTGTGCTTTCTGCCTGACACAGTTGTCAAAGGGCATCTTCAGGGAGCAGAATGACAAGACCTACTGTCAACCCTGCTTCAATAAGCTCTTCCTGCTATAATCTCAACTGATCCACAGCCTCTTCTGATCCCACTATAAAATTGAAACCAAGAGAGAAAAGAGCAAATTTGCTGTTACTGACCTTCTGCTTAGTAGGCATATAGAGAAAGTAAAGGTGATGAACAAAGAAGAGAACTCCTAGCCTTTACATGACTAGGCTTGTAATCTCATTTTTTAGGATTCGAATCTTAGAATTATTTTTTTTTACTCACGTACTTGGAGTTAGATCTGGGTCCTGCTATCTAGTCCCTCTGCAGATGTATTTTCCACTTGTGCAGTTCATTCCAACACTGGTTTTCTCAGGTTTCTCCATTTTCACTTCTACTGATGGTCCTGCCCAGATCTTCTCTTCTTTGGCACTCATAACTGTTCCTTTTCAAGCTTCTTTGGTTTCCCCATGGCTCACTGTCCCATGACCTATACTGTGGAATCCAGATACCACTCGCAAGCACTTTGTATCTTCTTTCAGTGCATTTTTATTTTGCAAGAGGAAGTAGGTTTATTTTTTGAAAAAATCAGAATATTATGGGGGTACAAATGTTTTGGCTACATGAGTCCAAGTTATAAGTGTGCCCATCACCAGATAGTGTGCACTGTACCCATTAGGTGCGATTTTACACATCCCCTCCTCCCTTTTCCCACCTGCTTGATTTCCGTTGAGTTTTATTACCATATATGCACATGAGTGTTGACTGATTAGTTCCAGTTTAATAGTACATGTGGCATCTGTTTTTCCATTCTTGTGATATCTCACTTAGAAGAATGGTATCCAGTTGCATCCAGGTTGTTATAAAAGGTATCAGTTCACCATTTTTTATTCCCAAGTAGTACTCCATACTATACATATACCACATTTTATTAATCCATTCATGTATTGGTGGGCACTTGGGTTGATTCCACATCTTTGTGATTGTGAATTGTACTGCAATAAACATTCAAGTGCAAGTGTTTTTTTCATAAAATGACTTTTTTCCTTTGGGAAAATATCCAATAATGGGACATCTGGATCAAATGGTAGGTCTACTTTTAGTTTTTTGAGGAATCTCCATACTGTCTTCCATAGACTCTGTACTAGTTTCAGTCCCACCAACAGTGTATAAGTGTTCCTTTCTCTCTGCCTCCATGCCAGCGTCTGTCATTTTGGGACTTTTTGATAAAACCTATTCTCACTGAAGTTAGGTGATATCTCCTTGTGGTTTTGATTTGTATTTCCCTGATGATTAGAGATATTGAGCATTTTTTCTTATGTTTCTTGGCCATTAGTCTATCTTCTTTTGAAAAGCTTCTGTTCGTGTCTTTTGCCCACTTTTTTATGGGGTTGTTTAATTTTTTTCTTGCTGATTTGTTTGAGTTCTTTGTAGATTCTGGTTTTATTAGCCCTTTATTGGATATGTAGCATGCAAATATTTTCTCCCATTCTGTATGTTGTCTGTTGGCTCTATTGATTGTTTCCTAGGCTGTGCAGAAGCTTTTTAATTTAATCAAGTCCCATTTATTAATTTTCCTTGTTGCTTTGATTGCCTTTGAGGTCTTCTCCATAAATTCTTTGCCTAGGCTGACATCTGGAAGAGCTTTTACAATATGTTATTCTAGAATTCTTATAGTTTTTAACTGGACAACTTTGAGTACTGACATCATTGGTAATAAAATGGTTTACAGTTTTAATGACTCATTGTCATATTTGTTTGGGAGATAGACTTTCTTTAGGTTTCCCATGTTATACGCTAGGCACTATGTGCAATTAAATTTATATCATACCTCTTGTTTCCTTCCATATAATAGGTGCTTTTTAATTTTAATCAGAAGATATTAAAAGGAGAGACTCCTATTCACTAACTTTTCTCTTGTGTTTGGTCCCATAACCATTTTATTTTATTGTTTTAGACTTAGGCAATTGAATCATCTTAAAAGATGGCAAAACTTCTTAAAATTGTTTTTGTCACTTTGTTTACATAAGGAGAAGCTCTGGCTCTCCATTAGGTACCTTACAAATTCATTTCTAAAGTAACAAGTGAAACACACGTTCTTGACTTCATGTTTGCCTCATGCAGACAAGTGAGATGGCTGTTTATAGAGCATCTCTGGAGAAAGATACTAGACTAGATCATACGATCATTTTCTAGTTTGGATTAGGAATGTCAAACTCTGAAGAAAAATTCCTCTTAATTATTTGTTCCTCTCAAAATATTACAAGTAAATGTGTAAAGAAAAGCTTGTTGGATTATTAAAGAATCAGACTTCCTTATGTCCTATAGTTTGTTTAAACAAGTAAGTTTCACAAGGAGTGATCCTCAGAAGAGATATTGTTAAGCTCTGTACTACTAATATTTCTTACCATGCTCATAAAAAAATTGTGTGATTATTTGGTATAACAAAAACCAGAGTTTTACAATCCTTGATTCTGAAATAAATTACCGATGAACACTCCTTCATTGGAGGTATTTTTTAAAAATAGGACCAAATTTTGTCTTTAGATTGGTATGGGAATAGTACTTCGTGGAGAACTGAAATGTATTAAATGATTCTTACGATGCTTTATTATATCTATCTAGTTTGTTGGAATGGATAATAAGGAAGTGGTAACAGTTAATTCTATAAAATAGGAACACAGCATGCATGTATGATATATGGGAGGCCCCACAGATATGAAACCATCTGGCATCTATCCTGCTTGGCTGGCTGAGAGCACCAGACTATGCAGAGTACACATTCAGCATCTAAACATCCTCTTTACAATGTCTGTGCTCGATGATGTCACACGCAGGTGTTAATATGGCAGTCTTCTTGGTTGCCTTGGCAATTTGACAAAGTTAACTTGTGGTTTTAGCCCTTAAGAAGGAATGTTCAGGTGCTAATTTTATTTTATTTTTTAAGGATTTGCTATTTTGAGATAACAGTAGAACCTAAATATTTAAAAATGTCAGAGCAAAACCAGAATTCACTAAGATGCAATTAAGAATTGAAGCCATTTTCTTCTCACAATGAATGAAAGTGGTTATATTTGCTCAAAAAGAGATACTGCCTTTGGGACCATTGTTTTAGCCACTAGGAAACTACTCACTAGTAAAAAGTTCTCCTCTTTTAAAAACACAGAAATTCTGTTACTCAAACTGATCACCTACTTATTTACTCTTGAGTCTGAGTAACTTCTCTAGGTGTTTAAAAAATAAAACCCACCCTCAGAGGACTGGTCTTTTCCACCAGTGAATATAAATGTATAAAAAGGAATATACCTTGGAAATCTACTCTCAAAGATGAGTCTCTCAGTTAGTTTGGTCGAGTATTTTTGGAATAGTCCAAATATAGTCACCTTGAATAGTCCTTCAAGGTGACAGTTTGATGAAGACAACAATTATTTTTCCATCCAAGTTCTATCATGTACTCCTCACTTATAAGATGGCTGCCAGCTACATGCTTCCATTTTCATGACCAGTAGGGGGAGAAAGTGCTTTTCTGGAGCTTGCTGAGCAGTCCTGGCTGGGTCCTAATTGGACTCCCTTAGGTCACATGCCCGCCAGTAACTTTTGCTGGGGGAATGGATCTTGCAGCTTGGCTTAGACCAAATGGGCCATTTCCAGAGATAGAGGTAGTAGCATGGTTCCTGAAAACATAAGGACTCTGTGAAGGAGATGTGAATACTTAAAAAATCTGGATATTGGGGACCAGGGGAAAGGGGGTAATGAATCTTCCAATTTGCATATTCAAAGTGAAAATAGTAATGAGTTTCTGAGCTTCTAGGTAATGCAGGAAGTAAGCAAGTAGGCATTGCCAGCACCCTGAGGGAACATGTCTGAGAACTTTACAGAATGTGAAAGCAGAGGAGAGCCGGGCATACTGGTATCATGAGAACACGTGGCAGAGGTACCAGTGGTATCCTTAGGCCCCACAATAAGAAGCACCAAAAGCAGCTTCAGTTTGGGAATCTGAAAAAGGAGCTCTTCCGGGTGAAATAAAAGTGAGGAGTGAAAACTTCCTTTAAAGGCGAGTGTGTCAGACATAAGCGAATCCCCAATAAGGGCAATGGTAGCAGCCACTGAAATATGAGACTGAAAAGGCAGTTGCCTGCCCCGAGGTATTGTGGAGGGTGTGTTAGTTACTAGATAGAACTAACCATCATGCAGCACATGGGTGCTGGGAACCCAGAAAGGGGAAATGGACATCTGCTGGGATCCACGGGATGACAAAGAAAGAAATTTCAGATGAGAGTTGGTACTTGGGTTGTCCTTGTTGCAGATTTAAAATGTTACCAGAAGGCAGCAATATCTCAAATTTATTCTGTAAGAAAGAAGACCATTTATGTAGGAGGTTCCCCCACCCCAAATATGGTACATGTACAGTGCCTAAATTAATTTTCTGTGGGGAGGTGTCTCCTAGTTGAGTTTAGGTTCACAGACCATGGATTCTGGACAATTGCATAGACTCCCTGGCATTCTCATGACAGCAATACATCTTACCTTCCTATTTTGGAATCATTAAATCTCAGCAAATACTGTATTCTGGGAATTCCATTTTTGCCTGGGATAACTACTCCAATTCTAGTGAGAAATATCTCAGATCACAGGTGCTGATGGAAAAACTGCTATAGCTCAGAACGAACAGAGCACGAAATCAAAGAGAACTTTGAGTCCTTTAAATTCAGAGAGTTTGGTTTTGGATTTTAATGCCTTTGGACTTTGATATCCTATGTTGAATAACATGACTGGACATACTTGGGGATGGGATCTGAAATGAAATGGGAGTAAATTTCTCAGCTTCCCCTGACCATCCCAGTCTAGTTTCTCTACAAGGAACTACATTTGCCATTCTTGGTCCAAGTGTTTAGGTGAGGCTGACTTTAACCTCAGTTCCTGGAATGGACACAGCCCCAGGTCTGAGCAGAAGGGTACATTGTTCTTCTGAACTAAGGTGATGGGATCAGGGGTTGTTGACATGTGACCCTAGCAAAGCCTATTGTATTACACCATAGGAACTTTGCTAGATTTATTGGGAAAGAACATTCTCATTTGTTGGGATTCTAGCTATGAGGATAATACAAACCCATTGCTGCTGATAAATATCTTTATTGTCACATAGGGGGAGCCTGCCTGAGAATGAAGCCAACAGAGGAAAGTGGAA
Organism: Microcebus murinus; assembly: GCF_040939455.1. Classification (NCBI taxonomy): domain Eukaryota; kingdom Metazoa; phylum Chordata; class Mammalia; order Primates; family Cheirogaleidae; genus Microcebus; species Microcebus murinus. The sequence continues at coordinate 16,345,957 of NC_134107.1, forward strand.
CTGAATAAGGAGGAGGCTGTGTCTTCTTTTTTTGAACCCCTCCATTCTACTATATCAGCACCTTAACCATACACTGGGAAATTATGTGAGCAAATAAATTCTCTTTTTTGTTTAAATTGATTGGAGTTGGAATTCTGACACCAATTGAATAAGAAGAACAGACATATTCTCTTTTTTATCAATACAAAGTATAGTGAAAGAATGAACAATTAAATGAACAAATGAACTCAATGTTAGCACAGAATGTACATTGCCTCAAAAAACTAATACAAAAAATAGTATTTTACCACTTCTCAAGGCTTTTATACTAGAGCATGGTGAAACACTTTGTATTTTAAGGTTCAGTCATTCTCTGAATAGCTGATATATTTAGAGTACAAACTACTTGTTCCTCTCCAATTTTCCAGTAAATTGAGTAATGTGTGTCACTATTACAAAGGAAAAAGAAGGAAGGGAAGGGTGCTGTTATCTCCTAAGATTTAAAAATATCTCAGAAATCATGTTATTCATGCTGCTTTGTCTAGTTCTCATCCATAGAAAACTATTAAATATTTAATATTACTGCAATGCTGTGCATTTGTAGTGAAAAATTCTTTAAAAAATTTTGATACCCTACTTTCAAAGAAAAAGAAGAAAAATAGACAATTATAAGAGAAATAGATTTGCATTTATCCTGTATCTTAGTCTGCTCATCTACTGTAACAAAATACCATAAACTGGGTATCTTAAACAACAGAAACTTATTTTCTCACCGATGTGAAAATTAGAAGCCCAGATGAAGGTCTGGCAAGGTCAATTTCTGGTGAGGGCTCTCTTCTTGGCTTGCAGATATCTGCCTTCTTGCTGTGATCTCACATGGTGGAAACAGAGGAAGAGAGAGAGAGAGAGAGAGAGAGAGAGAGAGAGAGAGAGAGAGAGAGAGAACTCTGGTGTCTCTTCTCATAGGGACACTAATCTTATCAGATCAGGACCCATCCTTTATGATCTCATTTAATCTTAATTACTTTCTTACTTTAAATAGAGCAATATTGGTGGTTACAGCTTCAACATATTTTGGAGAGACACATACACTCAACCCATAACATCGTGAAAATTGGTACTTAAAGAAAATTGGGTTTACAAGAGGTTGAGGAAGAAAAAGAAGACATTTATAGTGATTCTGAGAGGAGATCTTAGGGACACATTTCAGTGCTTTGGAGGTTGATGGTGATGATTTTCATTATGTTCAATGACACTTGGAAACTATGACTTTCCATCTCTAGGTGCTCTTGCATTTTCAGACACGCGAGTTAAGAAATATTGGAGGTTCAAAAATAAAATGAAGCACTTAGAGGGAGATTTTCCTAAGAGAATCTGAAAACTGTGAAAGAGTGGAAAAGTAGGAGGGGAGAAAGTTACAGGATATATAAAAGAACTTGTGAGTTGGGCAAGGTGAAATTTCCAGAGCTTTTAGTAAAGGAGGCAGCACGGGAAACAAGAAGGTGACATATGACACAGTCTGTGAGGAAACAAAAGGTGGGGTTGAGGGGCCTTATGTAAGTTCACCTAACGCAAACTAACCACCTGCTGAAGCCATCACTTATCTTTGAATGTCTCTTAGTTTGGGGTTTCCCAGAAGTGGACCCCGAGACTGGGACTTGTGTACAAGAGTCTATTTACGAGGTGATCTCTGGATGTACAGGTAGGAGAGCAGAGAAGTGAGATAGCAAAGGGAAGGAGGCCAATTCAAGGGCAGATTCCTGCTATGGAAAGTTAAGTAAAGCTCAGTACTGTTGAGGACCTCTGGGATTGACTGTAGAGCACAAGGCAGGCTAACCAACCCTCCCACTCCACCTCTGCCTTCTCTGGCCTTCCCTGCATGCAAGCTGCTCCTGCTTCTTCTAAGTCACAGGCACCTTCAGTAGGAAGCAGCAACATGTACCTAGCAGTGAGCACCAGCAGATAGGGATGGGGAATGGGCAGCATTATGGAGGGGCCAGCTTAAAAGAAAAAAATCACAGCCAAGGTCTTCAAATCACTGGTAATCACAATGCCTTGGAGATGTGGTAAGACACTCATTTGCAAAGCTCTATAATATTCCTAGCTCTAGATTGCTTAATGTATTTCATCCAGGGTAGTGATGGTAGAGGAGAATGAAGAAGGAAGAGAGTGGGCAAGGATGATTATTTCTACTTACCTATGGAAGAAGTGATCAATTACATGAATAGGCCAACATCACTCAATTTAGTGATAAAACTAGAACCAGAATTAAATGTTAATGTCTTGTCCAGGATGCTTTCTCTTAGGCTCTGTATCAACAATGTAAAGTGCCTCTAAGAAATATGACCCATGAGCTGAATTTTCAAGGGACAAGCAAAGGAACAAGGGCATTAAAGTGATCTACTGCTCTAGGCTACACTATTTTGGCCACAGTGGTAAGAACAGTAAGTAGTGTTGGCATCAGACAAACCAAACTTTAAATGTTGATTCTACTACTTACAAACAGCATAAACCTTGGTTAAGCCCCTTATCTTCTCCAAACTTCAGTTTCATAACATGCTAAACATGGGTGATAATACTTCCCACATGGGTTTGCTGTAAGGATTAACTGAGATAATAAGTGAGAAATGGCTTTGTAAACTACCAAGTGCCGTACATAAAAAGGCATTAACAAAATAGTCCAGGAGATACGTGAAGAAGTCAATACAGCATCCCTTTGTAGCATTTCCATGGAGACGGTGAAACCATAGCAGGCTTTTAGTTGTTTTTGTATGATTTTAGAAATCTTTTTTTAAGGCTCGGGATGAAAGCTGATAGGATTGAAAATGCTGGGAGATTAGGAGAAGAGCTTGAGTTTGAGCTCATAATCTTCCCGTGCAGCAACATATTGACAAACTAATGCTCGAGAGTGAATGATTTCCGTGGCACAGGAAATCCATCCAGTTAGCTGCTTCCTATAGATAGAAAAGTGCTAACAAAGGTCAAGGAAGCTTAGCCACAGGAAAAGAGTTTAGGAATTTTTCAATGCCAAGATTTTCCACTGCCTGCCATTGGTCTAATCATAATCTGAAGGAAATTCCCAGGAAAATCTTTGTCGCCACTATTCCTCAAAAAAAATTCAGCAGCAAAGATAGAATTCCATATACCTTCTGGATCACCAGCTAGGTGGTGACACTCTGTTAGCCAATCCCAAACTCACCATCAGGCAAGTTGTGGTCTTTTGGTGTATGTCGCATTTGAGACTGATGCATTTGAATTGCAGTTCAAGGGTGGGGGAACATTTATGCTGTAGGTGTGGGTCTTGACCTCAGGTTTGGATTTCCATTCCAGCTCCACCACTTACTAGTTCTGATACCTCGTGAATACCACTTGGTTTTTGACCATTTATTCATTCACTCATGGAAAAGAAAGTTGAGTTAGAAGGTTAGCTCTAAAGATGGTCAGAGTTGAGAAGTACTTTTTGGATGTGACAGGAAAGACATTGCAGAGGTGGAGATATTGGAGACTTAAGAAATTTAAGATGATGTAACTAAACCAGGTCTAAAGGAGACAGATGAGATGGAAGCAGAAGCCCAGATGAGAGTGTCATCCTTAGGAACAAGAAAGCTCCGTCTTCTATGTGATCATATGTGCAGATGTGCTGTGATACAGCTGATGGATGCTGCTTTCATTTTCAAAAGTGGGAGTGAGATATATTTCAAGGCACCACTTTAAACTGTTCCTTTTTATTTTTCACTAACAACTAGCCCTCAGGGTTTATCAATCTACAAATCAATAATGTTCCATGTTTGTTCCTAATGAGAAGCATACAGTGCTATTTTAAGCTACCACATATGGTGATCTGAAAGCTAGTTTGGTGAGTTAAGGACAAATAAATTTCCCTGAAGTGGGCTTATCAATTGGACATCTCTGTGCCTAGTCTAATTTATCAAACAGAGAATCAGAGGGGATCTGCATAATTCAGCAGGTCCTTACTGTCACTCTACAGGCACTGTTTTAGGTTCCAGGAGAGAGCCTCAAATGAGTAAGACATATTGTGCTTTGCTTTATTGTACTTTGCAGAGAGCCCGTTTTTTACTAATTGAAGGTTTACGGCAACCCTGCGTTGAGTAAGTCTGTTGGCACCACCATTTTTCCAACAGCATGTGCTCACTTTGTGTCTATGTGTCACATTTTGGTAATTTTTGAAATATTTCAAACTTTTTCATTATTATTATATCTGTGATGGTGATCAGTGATATGTTATCTTTGATGTTATTATTGTAACTGTTTTGGGATGCCATGAACTGTGCCCACATACAACAGTGAACTTAATTGACAAATATGTTACGGCTGCCACACCGACCACCTACTTCCACATCTCTCTCTCTCTCCTGAGCCTCCCTATTTCCCGAGACACAACAATATTGAAATTAGGCTAACTAATAACCCTACAATGGCTTCTAAGTGTTCAAATAAAACGAGGGTTCACATGTTTCTCATCCTAAATTCAAAGTCAAAAATAATTAAACTTAGTGAAGAAGGCAAGTTGAAAATCAAGATAGGCTGAAAGTTAGGCCTCTTATGCCAAGCAGTTAGCCAAGTTGTGAAAGAAAAAAAAAAGTTTTTGAAGGAAATTAAAAGTGCTACTCCTGCTGGTGGGACTGCAAACTAGTTCAACCTCTGTGGAAAGCAATATGGAGATACCTTAAAGTGATACAAGTGGATCTACCATTTGATCCAGCAATTCCACTACTGGGCATCTACCCAAAAGATCAAAAGTCACTTTATGAAAAAGACACATGCACTCGAATGTTTATAGCACCACAATTCACAACTGCAAAGTTGTGGAAACAACCCAAGTGCCCATCAATTCATGAGTGGATTAATAAAATGTGGTATATGTATGCCATGGGATACTACTCGGCTTTAAGAAACAATGGTGATATAGCACCTCTTGTACATTCCTGGATACAGCTGGAACCCATTCTACTAAGTGAAGTATCTCAAGAATGGAAAAACCAGCACCACATGTACTCACCAGCAAATTGGTATTAACGGATCAACACCTAAGTTGACATATAGGAGTAACATTTATCGGGTGTCGGAGGGGGGGAGGGGAAAAGAGGGGATGGGTGTATACAACCAGAACGAGTAATATGTGCAACGTTTGGGGGATGGACATGCTCGAAGCTCTTACTCGAGGGGGGCATGGGCAATATATGTACCTTAACACTTGTACTACCATAATACGCTAAAATAAAAAAATCAAAGTGCTACTCCAGTGAACATACAAGTGATAAGAAAGTGAAACAATCTTATTGCCCATATGGAGAAAGTTTTAGTGGTCTGGATAGAAGATCAAACTAGTCAAAACATACCCGTAAGCTAAAGCCTAATCCATAGCAAGAGCTTAACTCTCTTCAATTCTGTGAAGGCTGAGAAAGGTGAGAAATCTGCAGAAGAAAACTTTGAAGCTATCAGAGTTTGGTTCAAAAGGTTTAGGAAAAGAAGCCATCTCTATAACATAAAAGTGCAAGGTGAAGTAGTGAGTGCTGATGTAGAAACTGCAGCAAGTTATCTAGATCTACCTAAGGTAAATGATGAAGGTGGGTAAGCTAAACGATAGATTTTTAATGCAGACAAAACATTGTTCTATTGGAAGAAGGTGTCATCTAGGACTTTCATAGTTGGAGAGATATATTAATGCCTGACATAAAAGCTGAAAAAGGACAACTCTTTTAGGAGGGGCTAATGCAGCTGGTGCCTTTAAGTTGAAGCCAATGCTAATTTACCACTCTGGAAATCCTAGTGCCCTTAAGAATTATGCTTAATTTGCTCTGCCTGTGCTCTATAAATGGAACAACAAAGCCTGGCTGACAACACATCTGTTTATAGAATGGTTTACTAAATATTTTAAGCTCGCTATTGAGACCTACTATACAGAGAAAAGATCTCCTTCAAAATGATAGAGTAGGAGCCTAAGAGATGGGGTGAAACTGGAAGTAGAGGGCTTGGAGATCAGGTGCAGGTGTTAAAATAAACAACTTTTAAGCGGAAGCTAACTAGAGGGGCTGATAACCGCAGCAGGAACTGGCTTCAGCCGGCTTGTCAGCTATCTCTGTCACCCTTACATGAACTTTTTGGCTAATTATAATATCATTTATATTGTGATTTTAAAATTTTTCTGTGCTTAAAATCACCATGACAGTTCCAAGACAACCATATATAGTATGAAAATGGCAGGGAATCCAATTCCAGGAATTACTACCCAAATCCTCACTAAAAGTCAACCCCTTGACCTTGAATATTCCTCCTTTCAATTATTAACAGTAAAACTACAAAAGATCTAAAACCACTTCCTCCCAGTGCAGCTGCTCTCTTTCATGCCTGCCTGTTCTCTTTCCTGAGAGTATCATTTCACATTCAATAAAAAGCTGTCACTTTCTTGGCTTACATTGTGTATCCTGAAATTCTTTTCCTGATGATCACCAAGAACTTGGAAAAACCTCTACTCAGAGGCTAAGGAACAAAAATAATACTGCTCATTGACAATGTACCTGATCACCCAAGAGCTCAGATGGAGATGTACAAGGAGATTAGTGTTGTTTACATGTCTGCTAACAAACACAACATTCATTCTGCAGCCCGGGGATTAAAAAAGTCATTTCGAATTTTGTCTTATTATTTGAGAGACACATTTTATAAGACTATAGCTACAATAGGGAGTGATTTTTCTGATGAATCTGGGTAAAACAAATTGAAAACCTTCTGGAAAGGATTCACCACTCTAGATGCCATTAAGAACATTCATGATTATGGGAAGAGGTCAAAATATCAACATGGTCAGGACTTTGGAATAAGTTGCTTCTGACCCTTATAGATTACTTTGAGGGGTTCAAGACTTCAGTGGAGGAAGTAAGCACAGATGTGGTAGAAATATCGAGACAGCTAGAATTAGAAGTGGAGCCTGAAGACGTGACTGTATTGCTGCAGTCTCATGATAAAAGTTGAATGGGGGAGGAGTTACTTCTTATGTGTGAGCAAAGAGAGTGATCTCTTAAGATGCAATCTACTCCTGGGGCAAGACGCTCCACCAGCAAAAAGATTAAGACTTGCCGAAGACTCAGATGATTGGTAGCACTTTTTGGCAACAGAGTATTTTTTAGTTAAGGTATGTACATTGTTTATTTTGAACATATTTTGCATATTTAATAGACTACAGTATAGTGTAAATAAAATGCTATGTGCAGTAGGAAACAAAAAAAAATTGTGTGATTTTCTTTATTGTGATATTCGCTTTACTGTGATGGTCTGGAACTGAACAAGGCATGTCTGTAATTTATGTCAATTCACTTTAATTCTCAACAGCCCCATGAGAGGAAAGAGAGGAACGGGGAGACTAAGTGACTTGCATGAGCCTTCCAGGTGCTAGAAAGGAGAGCTGGGATTTGAACCCACGTACTTGGCTCTAGGATGTAATTGTCACCTCTTGGCTATGGTGCCTTGGGTACCTTAACACCTAGGTGATCTCTAAGGTCCTAAGAGGTGCTAACATCCGACGTGGCCATGAAATTAACTTTTTGGACAGACTGGTAGCTTCTTGAGTCTTATTGTAATTCCAAAGCGTTTTTCCTCTGAATTTACTGGAAGTGCTGCAAGGAAGACAAGCAGTGCAAGGAAATCCTCAATTTCTCAGCCCCGCTGCTGGGTCACCAGTGGAAAAGTTTGAAATGGCCTCAAGGTGGCAGCATTAACTCGAGTATGGATGGACAGAACCTGGTATCTGGCCTTCAACTAATCCAAAAGTTGGAATTCGCCCTTTTCTTGCCCTCCATTTTTTCCTAAAACCCCCAGGTGTAACTATTTGGAGGTGAAGAGTCAAATTGATCTTGTGAGGAGACCAGTGAAGGAGGCAGAGGAGTCAAAGCAGAAGATTTTCCCCGGAGTTAAGAGCCTTTGGGAAGGAAACCAAAGAGGATAATTCAGTGTCATGAGGAACTGATGAGGTTCAAAAACGTTAATAATTTATCTCTGTTATCCATTCAGTGAGCGGCACATTCTAGGCCTCTCATTTGCCAAAACCCAGGACCCTTCCACTTTACCATGTTAAAAGTCTTCATTTTAAACTATTTAATTTTTTAGAATATTGAACAGTAATAAAAGAGAGAACTAATTTATTTTACAGAGCCAGATATTTAGGCTAGATTCTTTCAGTCGTTGGAGTGTTGAAACTACAGGTGAAGTTTTCTCTTCTTTCCTCCTCCTCCTTCTTTCTCCTCCTGTCTCCTCCCTCCTCTCCTCCCCTCCCCTCCCCTCCCCTCCCCTCCCCTCCCCTCCCCTCCCCTCCCCTCCCCTCTCCTCTCCTCTCCTCTCCTCTCCTCTCCTCTCCTCTCCTCTCCTCTCCTCTCCTCTCCTCTCCTCTCCCCTCCCCTCCTCTCCTCTCCTCTCCTCTCCTCCCTCTCCCCCCCCCATCTCTCCCTCTTCCTTTCTCTATTTTTTCCTCGGTTGTTGTATTGATCAGCTAAAATAACAAAGAAGAAATCTAAGTCTTCACATTTGGATATGTGGGTCAGGAGATTAGATGCTACAAAATGCCAAGAGTGGTACAAAAATATCTTTGGGCTTTTATCACCTAGCTTACCACCTGCTTGGCCACTTTACATTTCTTCTGTTATCAAAAAGTTTAATTTATTCTAACAGGGAAATTTTCCTTGAAAATAGTTTTGTGAGAGCAAAGAAAAAGTCAGCCTGTCACTAGCACTGGGCTTTCCTTTGGCCCTTAAGGGATCTTTCAGGCTCTTCCACGTCAACAGTGATATTTCTGTTCCCTCAGGAAAGTGGTGTTTTGATTGCTTGTGTGTCTCTGAGCCTTGGATTGGGGTTGAGACCTTGGGGAACCCCCCTTGAGAGGCTCCTAAATCTACACAGGGCTGATGTCGGACCTCTCACAGAGTTTGTTATAACTCACTTAGGGTCTCAAGCAACCTGCAGCAGCAGCAGCTGAACTGCTTTTACCCTTTTATCCCACAGCCTCAGGAAATCTTTTACTCTTTGAAATCCAATGTCCTAGGAGACCAACAGCTCTTCTTTTCTTTTTCAGACTTCAAAAAGTCCAGTAGTTGAAGCGGTTGTGAATTGAGATCTCATAATTCCCAAGGACATAGGTATGTTTTCCCTGACTTTTTTTTTTTTTTTTTGTAAAGCGGTCTTCTTCACACTGTGGGTAGAAATAATGGATTTGTCTAAAAAAAAATGGGACTCAGAAGTAGGTATAAAAAGACGACTCCTAATTCGATTTTTCCCAAGCTTCTCTGGCACATCTCATAAGAATAGAGACAGCAGTTCCCATAGGTAACTCTGAGTCACCTTTACTTAGACAGCTGTCGACACAGTCATTTATAGGTGGGATGTTGCTGCCAACTGGTATTAATAAAATCTGGGAAACAGGTTCAGATGATTGGCCTACAGTTTAATAAAGAGATGGTAAACTAGTTTGTATCGAGCACCCACTATAGATCACACAGTTGGCTGGATCTTCCCATATTTTATCTTACTTCATCCTCTCTTGATAAAGGAAAACTGCCTTGCCTACAGTTCCAAAGAAACTAAGCATTCAAACTGTTATTCTGACTTAACTGCTGAAATTCTAGTTCTTTTTTTTTTTCTGACACCCTCCTTTTTTGACACCCTCCTTTCCCCACATACTGGATCTCATTCCTCTGTTCGTTTCACAGCACTCTGTATTTTCTGCTTGTAGCACATAGCCATGGCCTATAATTATATTTTTGTGATAATCTAAGTAGGGAATTCTAATTCACTCATTCACTTAACAAATATTTGAGTCTTCTCTGTGCCTGCCACTAGTCTAGGTAGTGGGTAATAATGCACAAAACAGCAACAACCAAGATAGATCTTGTCTCTTCCTTCATGGAATTTAGTCTAGTAGTTATTGAGTTTTCCTTAAAACTCCCCAGTCGGGGTGTGATGCCTAGGGGTGATTCTTCAAACCATTTTAGAATCAATTTTGATGGAACCTTTTATTTCCAGACTGTCTGTCTTGATGGCTTAGACTTCTCCTCTTTTTATAACAGTAATAATTCCTTCTATTTTAATGCTTTTTCAGTTTTCAACACACCTCTGCTAGATATTTTTAAAATGTTTATTCCCGTTTGAGACTCCTTCTGACATTTATTTTGGGCCCATGAAGAAAAGCGTGGTCTTTGCAGGACTTGGGTGGTAGGAGACACAGTGGCAGCAGCAGGCCTTGGATCCAGGCCTGGCAACCCTGCAGGATTGGCACTGCGTAAACGAGGCCTTTTTTCTCCATGCTGACTCCAGATTTCTCCTTGCCACTCTGGATCCAGACACATTTATTGACAGCCACTGTAATGCCGAATGGAAAGGGTTGCCCATCAAGAGAACACAGAAAGCACCTTGAATATTAATTGCTGATAGATGAACGTGGCAGTCCAAAATGGGGAGCATGTAATGGCTTCTAGAAATTGACCTGTGGCTTACCTGAACATACTTGGGTGGTCTGTATTAACTATGGAAATTGATCAAATAAACTTTTGAGAAGGTGATTTAGAAAATAATCTGGAATCTACCCTAAGTCAGCTGCATTTTTATTCTTGGAGTTTTTCCAGGCTTTTCATCCCATTTGTGTTGGGGGAATAAAAGGATGGTTTATGATACGGGAGGCTTAATATCTACTTAACCAAAGGACCACAGTACTTAGCAAGCTGTTATCCCTTCCTAGATTTTCTCCACCAATGAGTAGCAATATTTGGCTAGAGCTGTAGACCTTGACCTAGTCACTTATTTCACCTGGCCTCAGTTTTTTCATGTCTATATCTATTATCTATTTATCTTTCTAATCATGCAATTATTAAATGAAGAAGCAAATGCAGAGAGAGTTTTATAAACTTCAGAACCACTGCTTTTTATAATTTCTAGAAGAGTGGTTCCCAACCATGGGGAATATTACCTCTTGGGGGACACTTGGGACATTTGACAATGCCTAGAGGCATTTTTGGTTGTCACAAATTGAGGTGGTGGTGGTGTTGTTACTGGAATCTAGTGGGTAGAGTCCAGGGAAACTGCTAAATATCTTACAATGAACAGGAAAGCAACCCCTCTCCCTAAATCTGCACCAAAGAACTGTCCACCTCATAATGTCAATAGTGCTGAGGCTGACAAATCTGGCTTTGGAGCATTGCATAGGTTTTACAATTAAGCAGTTGGGTGATCTTGAGGACCACCATATACTTCAGTTTTCTAATATGTAAGATCAGGACACTGCCTGTCACAGATTACAGGATATTGTGTCTTCTAAATTAGAGAGTACACACATGTCAAAACTCAAAAGAAAAAAAAGTCAAAAAAGGCTGTAAAAAACTAATGGAAAGTGCTGCTGGTAGTAAAGTTAATGAATACATTACTGGACGGAAATCTACAAACAATTTTAAAAGGCTGAAAAATATGACATTGTAGAAAATTCATCATAAGGGAAAAAAGAGGCATGAGAAGGTATCTGCAAAGGTACTGCCTGGAGCATTGCTTACAGAGGTGCCAAGTGGGAGATGAGGAGGTGGAATCTGATTGTGGTCCCTGTCCAGTTGTGTTTCTCAGGCTGGCTGATCTGGTTCTTGTGAAACCACTCACACCACCTGTGTGTATAGTAGTCATCCAAACAAGATAAGCTGGGCTGTCCCCTTCTTTTTAGGTTCTACAAAGGGCTCCTCACGAGTCTGAGTGCTACAGTTGCTCTCCCAGGTGACCTAAGGCCAAGCAGGGCTGAAGCTTTTTTCTCCTTCTAGTTCTGGTTTCTTCCTTCCCTTTTTTTCTTCTCACATTTTCTTTCTTCCCTCTTCTGAGTCCTTACCCACCCACTCCGTTCTCCAGGCAGAGAAAGCCTGTGAACAACACCTCAGGCTTAGGAACAACAACAGGCAAGGACAAATGCTCTTAAGAGCAGGACACATGCCTACCTCCAGGCCTGACCATCTCCAAACTCACTGTTACTTCTGAATGCTTTCCATACGACAAGTCTAAGCTAATATTTTGGCATGTAGCATAGGCCCAGCTAGACAAGAGAATAATAGGCTGTTTTTTGGGGAATTACAGAGCATGAGAAATAGTTAAATACTTTGCTATTGATGTTCTGTTCAATGCACCAAATATTTACACATGTGTGAGAGGGGCTGGGGTGTGGGGCTGTGCTGGCGGGCCAGAGGGGACGAAGACAGTCACTGTCCCAGGCAGCTTAAAGATAGTTAAAGACCTGATTGGTTGCTCATCTAATTGTGTAATAATCATCCAAGACTCACATGCTTTGAGAGTGCAGAGAAGGGAGGACTTCACAGTAATGAGGATCAAAAACAAAGACTTCTGAAAGGTGATATATACACATATTCGCCTCTTACAAATACATATACACATTTATATGTATTGAGTTTATAGTAGCATATTAAATATGTATAAATTTGTACTTATATTTATATATGCCATACCCTCTTTCAGTTGAACTACTGTTGATAGATAAATTCATAAAGACATCAAAAGCTGTGATTAGGATCTCTGGATTTGGTATCAAACAACCAGAGTTTTAAATTTTACCTCCAGCACTTATCCGTTGTATGGCTTTAGGCAACAATTACTTAACTATTATTTTTATTTTATAATAGCTCTCTAGTCCATACTCCATGTAAAAGATGCTCAATTTTAGGAGCAGATGGTAGCCAAAGAAAGGAGACCCAATGTAAAATATACTGCCCATGGGAAATACTCTAAAGTAAGAAAGAAAAATACTCTATTTGCATATTTTAAATCATGGATCATTGTTTACAAAGGTAAAAAATTGAAAATGAGGGAGTGGAGTATTATCATATATGTAATATCTTCTTGTGTAAAATGGGGAAAATAAAAGAATTAGGCCCAAAGTGTTGGTATGAGGATTAACTGAGTTAAATACAAGTGTAGCTCTTGGAGCTGTGCCTAGCCTATGGTAAACTATTATGATTTCTATAATTATTAATTTTAATTATATGTACATTGAAAATTTTAGGAAATCTCTAGTGAGGCTATTTTATTGGGAGTGGAATAGGGAAGATAAGGAATGATGTATTTATTCTCATTGATTTTTAAAAATTAAATAAATAAAACCATGCTTCGAGCACATCCACATCATAATTTGCATATATATGATGTAACCATGTAACAGAATTCAAGCTCGGAGTACGGCTTTTGGATTCAGAAATATAAAGGGGTGAACTTTGATTCTGAGTCCTACCAATTAGACTATCTTGCTCTATAGTCACCTCTCTGAGCCTTAACTTTCGTATTTGTGTGATGGGCATAATAGCACCTATCTCACAGGATTAAATAATAATATAATACAATGGAAGGGTCTAGCATGTCTTACACATAGTACATTCTCAATATATATTGGTTTCCTGGTTTTTTATTATCTCACTACCCCTCTTATATTTTCATTTGAGTTTTGTTGTCTACTGTGCCTTGATCACTGGGCTAAATTCAAGCTGACTGCAATGGAGAATAGCACAGAAGTGACAGAGTTTGTCCTCGTGGGATTAACAGATGACCCCAATCTTCAGGTTCCCCTCTTTTAAATATTTTTACTCATCTACCTCATCACCCTGGTTGGGAATGGGGGGAGGATGGCGATCATCCAGTCAGACTCCCGTCTCCACGCACCAATGTACTTCCTCCTCAGCAACCTCTCCTTCGTAGATCTGGGTTATTCGTCAGCCGTCGCTCCCAAGATGGTGGCCGCATTGCCGTCGGGGAACAAGGTCATCTCCTACAGTGGATGTGCAGCTCAGTTCTTCTTCTTCGTGGGGTTTGCCACCGTCGAGTGCTATCTCCTGGCTCCCATGGCCTACGACCGCCACACAGCGGTGTGTAGGCCTCTCCATCACACCACCGCCATGACAGCGGGTGTGCACGCCCTCCCGACTTCCGGTTCCTATGTCTGCGGCTTCCTCCATGCCTCCGTCCCTGCAGCAGACACCTTCAGACTCTCCTTCTGTGCTTCGAATGAGATTAATCATTTTTTTTCTGTGGCATCCCCCCCACTTCTGGCTCTCTCGTGCTCCGATACACGCATCAGCAAGTTGGTTGTCTTCTTTGTCGTGGGCTTCAATGTCTTCTTCACCCTCCTGGTCATCCTCGTTTCTTTTTTTTTTTTTTTTTTTTTTTTTTTTGAGACAGAGTCTCACTTTGTTGCCCAGGCTAGAGTGAGTGCCGTGGCGTCAGCCTAGCTCACAGCAACCTCAAACTCCTGGGCTCAAGCAATCCTGCTGCCTCAGCCTCCCGAGTAGCTGGGACTACAGGCATGCGCCACCATGCCCGGCTAATTTTTTGTATATATATTTTTAGTTGGTCAATTAATTTCTTTCTATTTTTGGTAGAGACGGGGTCTCGCTCAGGCTGGTTTCGAACTCCTGACCTTGAGCGATCCGCCCGCCTCGGCCTCCCAAAGTGCTAGGATTACAGGCGTGAGCCACCGCGCCCGGCCATCCTCGTTTCTTACATCTTCAGATACATTGCCACTCAAAGAATGCGTTCGGCCGAAGCAGGGAAGAAAGCTTTCTCCACCTGTGCGTCCCACCTCACCACAGTGTCCATCTTCTATGGCACCATCATCTTCATGTACTCACAGCCCAGCTCCGGCCAGTCCATGGACACAGACAAAATAGCATCTGTGCTTTACACGGTGGTGACCCCCATGCTGAATCCCTTGATCTACAGCCTTAGGAACAAGGGAGTTAAAAGTTCTCTCTGGAAAATGCTCAACAAACTTTACCTTCAATCTTTAAATAGAAGTAGGAAGTAGGCAAGTAACTAAGAGATCAACCTTTTTTCAGACCTAACTGCCATCGTGACTTTTGAGGTTTGGCAGATTTTAGTTCTTTCTTCCCCTGGAACAGTGGATACTTCTGCTATTAGGAGAAGATGCAAAAACTGGCACCTTGAAATGTCTTACTCAGGAAGATAATCTTATATTTAATGAATCACAGCCTAAGACGTTTAAACTTTTCTTGCATTAGTTTCTTGATATGGTTTAAAGCAGAAGATAGAAGTGTTTAACTGAATGTGCTGAATTTTCCTCTCTTTATTTTTAATGGTAAGAAATTCCCATTTGCTATTTAATTTGGCATAAGGATCTCATCTTCATTTATAATATTTATCAACTGAATGCAGGGTATTATGTTGCTTATTTCTTTGTTCTGTGAGTTTGAAAGTTAGAGTTTCTAATGCGGATGAAAGATGTTTCAATCTTTTCAATAATGTTTCACAGAAGGTCGTAATTTAAAGGACAGGGCACTGGATCAAGAATTAGGTGGCCCAGAATTAAATATTTTCCCCTCCCTACCCTTCCATTCCTACCCACATTCCCATCCTTCCTCATTGGTCATGCACCCTTTTGCTAAAGTGCTGAGATGACTTTGCTAGGAAACAATAAGCCACCTTGTATGCAGAAGTATGGAATAGTCTCAGTAGATAAATTGTTTAAACTTTGACCTGAATAAATATACCTTCCTTTAAAGAGTCTGCTCTCTCTTCTATGATTTTGGCCTCTTTCTAACATAATTACCAAAACATGCAGAAGGTTTAGAGAAAAAAAAGCAATTTTCCCAAGGGCTGTGAAAGGAGATATTTGTCTTCAGAATTAAATGCTTGCATTTCTCAGCACCCTCAAGTTTGGCGGATCTATTATGAATATGGGCAATAGCTTTCTGAACCTTCTTTGCTTTTATTTTTTCAATAATTCAGCTCACCTCTGGGTCCCTGTTGCATTTGGATGTTCTCTCAGTAGATGGTATAAGAATAAAAAAGCCTGCCTGGAAATTTACTTTTAAGATAGGAATGGCACGTTGGCACACAGCGCTAGTACTCCCTCGGGTCTTGTTCCGGGTGCTAGCTGGTGTGAGCAAATGTGTGTGCGTGGGAAGGGAGTGGCTTGATTAATTTTACTTCTCACACATCAAGTGCTTGATGGTGTTCACAGCTACGATTAATTGAAGTCACCACAGAGTTCATGATTTCTAAATCTCCAAAAAGAAAAAAAGTACCCGACAAATCAATTTGTATTTGAAATGTGAAAACTATAAATCTTGGTCAGCTCCATCAGGTGGCTTAGAAGGTCAAATTGGTTTTGAGATGATTAAATTCCATTATGCACAGGGCAGCTCCTGTCTGAGGTGGGTAAATCATAGGTCTTGCGGAGAAAGGAGCAAAGAGGGAGCTTTGGAACATGAGGCCAATCTGAGGAAAAGGTTTCTCTGGCACAGGTGGTTTCTCATCACCTGTAAAGATCAGGGGCTTTGGGACCCAAGGCCTGGGCAAGCTACACCTGCCTCCTCTACCCTTGAGCATCCTCTCCCTTCCAGCAGCGAGGCTTATCCAGCAACATACCTGGAAAACAGCCTTTGAAGGCCAGGATGCACCACACACAGAAGACTGTCTCAGCGACTTATAGAAGTCACAGAGCTAACAAGTGCCCAGATTTGGAGATGAGTCTGAGAAACAGCTATCCCAGCGCTGTGCACATTCCAGCCTTAGCTCAGCTTTCCCCCTATTTGATATGATTGACTCCTTTTCCTCCTCTTCCTCTTTCTCTACTTCTTCTTTTCCTTCTTCTCCTCCTCTTTTTCCTTCTTTTCTCTTCAAGCTCTCTCTGTGCTCAACTTAAGCAAGTACTTTCTTCACCACTAAGCCATTAGATCTCTGTGAAAACTGAAAAGTCTAGAGTCTGTGCATCATCACTATTATAGTGCATAGTAAGGTATATTTCTGGGTGTGTCTCTTTATGACTCTGTACCCCATTGTAGGCATAAAATTGCAGGTCTTCTAAGAATTGAAATCCTAATGCCTACATATTTCTATTTTCTGTTGAAATCCCCTCAGAAAAGTGCTACATTTGACTGTAAATAGGTATAAAAGAATACCAGTTTTAGTACTGAAAGATGTATGAAAATCCTTATTCTTCTTAGCAGTTATGTGACCTCAAGGAAGTAATTTAATTTCTCTGAACCCAATGTGCAGGATAAATGGTGAAGATAACATGAAGTCAGATATGTGAACCTGCCCATCACAATGAATGCACATTTGATGAGATTCCTGTGTCAGCTCTTCACTTTAGCCATCCTTGTCCTTCTCACCAGCCTCCTGAGCTCCCTCACTCTTTTCAACCCATCCAAGTCTAAGATTTTATTTTCATCCCTTGTTTAACTTCCTGCCCTCCAAGCTCCCACCTCTAGAGCAGACACATTTCAAGCTGACATTACATGAGTATTCATTTATAGAAGCTACTCAGAAGGAGACGTCTTGTCGCCAGCAAGACATCAATTCAGGGAGTACACATTACTGTGGGGAGCTTTTCACTTCCACATGGGAAATCTGTCAACTGGAGACTAAATGCCTATTTGGTTATTAACAACACCCACCCTCTCCCTGCAGGAACAGTCTGATGAATGAGAGACACTGTGGGTAGAGCCTGCAGTGCCAGGCAGTGCAATAAAGGCCCAGTGAGACTTCCTACCTGAAATGTCCAAAAGAGAATGTGAAAACACATAAATCAGGGCAGTTATTTATATCAGGATAGACTATTCTTTTAACAATGGATTATGATTGAATTATTCTATACAGAAGTTTTCCTTTGTGGATTCAATGATTTGTTTAGGTTTATGTATAGGGAATGGAGAATTAAAATATTAGGATTCTTTGACAATTGAAGCTGGGATTCCAGAGTCATAGGCTCTTTGGCTAAAGGCTCAAAGAGCCATTGAAAATCATCTCAACCAACCCTATCATTTTGCTACTGAAAACCTTGATTTTTACAGTTTAACAGGCTTAAACCCATGGATAACCAAATCTTGCTTGACTCCTTTCAGACTTTATGTTCTGTAAAGTTCTTATGTGTCAAAATACATTTTGGCCTTCATTTTTTCACCACCGGATAGGTATTTGTGCCTCGGTTTTGCAGTTAAGGAACCCAAAGCTTTGAGAAGTTAACTTACCTGCCTACTGTTACAAAGAGGAGCCAGCCCTCCCTACCCAGTGCTCTGAGAAAAGAAAAGTAGCCATATATTCCAGTAAATTTCCATGGAGGTCTTATTTGATGTGTAAATCACTTACAGACAGTCTTTCATGGTGAGACCTAGCCGTGTTGAAGGTACTCTGGAGAATGCAAACAAATGTAAGACTATAAAATGTAATTCCTACCTCAACAGAGCAAAGCCTCCTGCATATATGTTGACTTAAGTAATGCACTTTGAGATTAATGATTCAGTGTTCAATAACTTTGTTGGTAGGAATTTTTTCTGCACCCCATGGAACATGAATGGATCAGGGGATGTTTGGCTCTTTGAATGCTGCAGCCCATAAAGACAGCCAAGACCCAGCCAATGTTAACTGGTCACAGGCTGCAGGAAAGTCATGATGTGATGTTGGTAAAGAAATCAGGTGATTTTCAGCATTGTTTGTGCTTCAGGAGCAGCTTACAAAGTGCAATGGAACAAAGCCTATGCCTCTAGCCCGTACCTTCAAGGCTTTTGTCACCATTGTCAAATGAGTAGTACAGAAAATAATAATTAGAACTCTTTAAGGATGAGACATAATCCTGTGAGCAGGGAAGGCACCTTAGAGAAGGTGGGACTTGAGCCAAGCTCTGAAGAGATAATGTACAAAGACTGCAAAATTCCAAGATTCCTATCCTAGCTTCTAGTCAAAACTCTACCACTTACCAGCTGTGAGCCACTTACCTCTGAGCCAATTTCCTCTTCATCAAAGTGAAGATAATAGCACCAGCTATACCTTCCTCAAGGGTGTTGTGGAGGTAAATGAGAAAATCAGTGGGAAAGCATTTTCACAATTGCCACCCTCTTTCTTTTTTTTTTTTTTTTTTTTTTTTTTGAGACAGAGTCTCGCTTTGTTGCCCAGGCTAGAGTGAGTGCCCTGGCGTCAGCCTAGCTCACAGCAACCTCAAACTCCTGGGCTCGAGTGATCCTTCTGCCTCAGCCTCCCGAGTAGCTGGGACTACAGGCATGCGCCACCATGCCCGGCTAATTTTTTTATATATATATCAGTTGGCCAATTAATTTCTTTCTATTTATAGTAGGGACGGGGTCTCGCTCTTGCTCAGGCTGGTTTTGAACTCCTGACCTTGAGCAATCCGCCCGCCTCGGCCTCCCAAGAGCTAGGATTACAGGCGTGAGCCACAGCGCCCGGCCTGCCACCCTCTTTCTAACGATAGCGTTGCTATTGGTAAGAATACTATCATGTTTCCCCGAAAATAAGACCTACCCTTAAAATAAGCCCTAGGAGGATTTCTAAGCATTTGTGCAATATAAGCCCTACCCTGAAAATAAGACCTAGTGATGGGCGTGGCTATGCAGCATATCTGCACAACCCATGCATTTTGTCGCGGAGGAGTGAAAAAGACGCACAGCCCTTCTCATCTGCCTCATGAGAGCTCTATTGCTCGACATGAGAAATTGGGGTCAATGGTTCCAAAGGAAATAGAGTCACAAGAAATTCAGGATGGAATTTGAGTTTGGAGAGTTATGATGATGTTCCAGAAGAAGATGATTTAACTATATTTGTATAAATGTGGATTGTTGTACCATACTCAAAAAAAATAACACATCCCCTGAAAATAAGCCCTGGGGTGTCTTCTTGAGGAAAAATAAATATAAGATCCTGTATTATTTTCGGGAAAATACAGTATGAGCAGAGCTGAATAGGAGCTAACGCCTGAACCCAAATGTGGAAATGGAATTGCACATGCCTGTTGGTAGGAGCTTGTGAGAAAGTAGACCACTAAGATTAGTGTGGACCACCAATTCCTCAGTCTGTTACTTCTTTAGGCAACTGGGGCTTGTTCACATCAAACCAGATGAAAAGTCTAGGCCTCTAAGAGCAATTGCATCCCTATAGAGAAATTACACTTTTATAGAAGAATTTCTGTAGGATACCACCACTCAGCTATCTAGATCCAAGCCCAAGAATCCTACTTCCTGTTCATAACATGAGATTTCTCAGTCGTTAGTCTGTGATTATTTCACAAGGCATGTGTGTATGTGGGACAAGATATTTATAGCATATTTATTCAGTAAAAAGTCAGTGTACATATACATGCATACACGTGTATATATCTCTGTGTCTGTGGGTATAAATGTATTTACATACATACATTTAAACTTTCTACAAATCAATGAGGAAAATGGCAGACAGCTGAATAGAAAATATAAAATTTAAATATTCCATCTACTGTTCATGTTCATTTGTTTGGCCTATCTCTAATCTGAGATAATGATGAATATTCCTGATGTGAGCATTTTGGTCATGTATCTCAGCATGCCAATGCATTGAGTTTTCTTGGGTGTATACACCTGGAAGTAGAGTTGCTGAATTGTAGGGGATATACATTTTACTTATTAATGTCACACTATTTTCCAATTGGTTGTACCAACTTATATTCCTGTCAACCCTGTGTGAGAGTTCTCACTGCCAATATTACTGGACTTTTAAATTTTGGCAATTTGGTGAAAGAATAGTGTCTTTTATTATTGTCTTAATTTGCACTTCCTTGATTACTGATGAAGTTCAGCATGATTTTGTTTGTTTTTCTCAAAGTCTTCCACCCATTTTTCTATTGTGTAAAAATAAAGCAAACCACAAAGAAATACAAACAGAATGATGGGAATGATTATATGGGGGCTTTTTTCCTAGTCCTGACTTGGATGATAGATATATTAGTGTTTGCTTGGTAACTACTATTAAATCAAATCTAGGTTTTTTTTAATATTTGAAAGAGATTTAAAAATATATATGTTCATAATAACCAGAGTTTAGAGAGCATTGTACAGTGTACAAGGAATGAGGCCTAGTAGAAGAACATGATGGTCTCTGAAATTAAAATAAACTGGGTGTATATGCTATCATCTACTCACTGGACACTCTAGAAGCCTCACTTTCCTTATCTCTGAAAGGCGACAATAAACCCCTGGAAAGCCATTGAGAGGAATACATGAATTAAGGTACATAAAGTATCTAGCAAAAACACATGGACTAAATGAATGTTGGTTCCATTCCCTCCTAGCCAAGCCTCACTTATTTAAACAACATTCACTGAGTGCCTGTAGTGGGCTATTTATTTACCTTAGGTCACCTACGAATCAAGTGAATGTGATAAATACCTACTTCAGATCCTATGTCAAAAAAATGTGCTATATCCTTGGGCCAGTAATAGTGAAGTCCACATCGGTTAAAAGAATATGTTGGATTTTGCCTGATTGGTTTTAAAAAATGGTAGTAACACTGTCAAAAATATTAAAGAAGTGCTGGTTTGGTGAATAGGATGAGGTGTTTGTCCCAAAATCCATTGGGTTTTAGATGCTAACGTGTCTCCCAGAGGGAGATGTGCCTTAATACTTAGAAACCTGAACCTGGAGCTCAGAAGAAAGATGAAAATTGAGATTGGATGGGTAAGGAAAGCCAAATGAACTTAGATGTTTTATGTACTTTTTTGGTACACCAAATAATATGTATGCACACACACATTATACATAATTTATATATATATTCCAAAAATATATATCACAGTAAAAATGTTAAAGATAAATCAAAAGACATTATTTTATTATTTTTTATGGCTAAGTAGTACTCCATGACACACACACACACACACATACCGTGTGTGTGTATATATATGTATGTATATATATATGTGTATGTATATATATGTATATGTATGTATATATGTATATGTGTGTATACATATGTGTGTGTGTGTATATATGTATATATATACATATATATATATATATACACACACACATCAGATTTTCTTTATCCTTTATAAATTGATGGGCACTTAGGTTGATTCCATGAAATCATGTCTTTTGTAGCAACTTGGATGGAACTGGAGACCATTATCCAAAACAAAATATCTCAGGAATAGAAATACAAAACCACATTTACTGTCTAATATTTGGAAGCTAAGTGATGGGCACATATGAGCACAAAGAGATATAAAAGACATTGAAAACCCCGAAGGAGGGAGGGGGAGGGAGAGGGTGGGAAACTTACCTATTGCATACAATAAACATTATTCTGGTGATGGAAACGATAAAAGTCCCAATTTAAGCATTATACAAGGTATCTGTGTAACAAAAACATTTGTACCCCCTTAATATTTTGAAATTAAAAAACCACACATACAAAAGGTAAATCAAACATAGCTCTTATATTCAAAGAGTTTATATAAATTTGTGTTACTAACTTTTCTGTATATGTTATATTTCATGCTACAAATGTAAAAAAATGATATATCCAACAGAATACCTACATTCAAGAAGCTTATACCATAAAGCAAAGAGGAAATAAGATCTATACAAAAGTAACTTTAACTCTATGTAGAAAAACCAAGAGATATAAAATGCTATGATAAATAGATAAAGGGTAGATTCCAGGGTAGGGAATTGAAAAAGATAGCATTGTTGAGGACAAGGAAAGTAGATACAGGGAAATATGAAGTAAGCTATGTAGGTATTTAGCAAACGGTGTCTGTGTGGCTGGAGTGTACTATTTGTGGAAGAGAAGTAATGGAACATGAGTTTGGAATGGTATATTGGTGCTCAACTGTGGAGAGTATTCTCTTTCAGACCAAGGTTTGCAAACTTAAACTACAGATTCAAGCTCTGCTAAGGAAATTCTAGATATCATATCAGAGCTAAAGGCAGAATCACAACTCCTCTAGGAGAATATTTAGAATAATTTTGCTTATGCAAAATTGCCTATGTTAAACAAGTAAAGCACTTGTTTTCTTCAGGGAAATTCTTTAGCATTTTATGTGTGAGGAGATATCCACCTAAAACAATTGTTTGAGCGACTGCTGTAGCAGACACTGGTCATTAATTTGTGTATCTAGAATCCATTTTTCTTCTTAGAAGCATTCTGACTTCCCTGGGGAATGATCTCATCCTTATTGGGTTGGTGGGAGAATTCCTGGTGCCAACCCAAGACAATGGAAACTGAGGCAAAGAGAACTTTTCCTTCCCTTCCTCCTTGAGAGAAACCCCTACAAAGAAATGTACAGAGGTGCATAGAGCAGCAGGCTTGAGTACAGAGCTCAGCCAAAAAGAAGTTATCATATCCCTAAATTTGAACCTGCAAGTGATGCAAAAGCTGCATCAAGGCTTGGAGCTCATTTGCTCCAGCAGTGGGATTCCGGTTGGGCCATTTCAGACACAAGATGGTTCTTTGCCTCTGATTTCTGTTCCTTAGCCCTCTGAAATGCCCTTGGCTCCTGCCTTTTGCCCAGTTTTCCTTTGATTCTGCAAACCTCTGGATATCCTTTCAATTACCTCCTTTTTATTCTTTAAGTTAGCCCAAGTTGGTGTCTGTAATAAAACATAACTGATATCTCTAGTCTCTGAGACTTCCAGGAACTGCATTGTGAATAAGAGAAAAATCATTGATCTCACGAAAATATAAAATGTTAAAGAGCAGGAGGGGAAAAAAGATACTCAAAAATACAAGACAAGTCCACGGCATTTCAAATAGAAAATCAGCACGAAAGTGCATAATACAGAGTAAGCATTGCCCTAAAATTTAGCTTAGCAGCAGAAAATGAAGTCATTACCAAAGCACCCATTTTGTAATCGTTTTTTTTTTCTTGTTAACAATGATAACAAAGATCTAGAATTATTGTTACATAAGGATGAAGGAGAGAGAAAAGGGCTTTTCTTTGTTCCTCTGTTGCATGTTACTGACAAGGAAGCTGAGGCTTGGCGAGGAGAAGTGGTTTCTGAACATCTCACGCTCAGGAAGGGGCTGAGCAGACTTCGTGCTGTAGTCCACCTCGAACACCACCTCACAGACCACGGCTGCTCTGGCTGGCAGCCACAACCTATTTTGTGTTTGTGAGTTACCTGCTTAGTTTGCTTCTCTCTGAATGTGTCTGATAGAGTCATGCTTCAGCCTTATAAACACACGGCTGATTCTCTGTTCAGATAATGGTCACTTTCCATCTGAATGATATGTAGACTTGGCTAAAGCTGGAGAGAAAGTCATTTCAGGAGCCAGTATATTGGCTTTCAAGTTAATTGCAGCAACTATTCTCTTTAGGTCCCTAGTTGGCTGCTCTTCACATTTCTTCTGTTCAATTCCAAGCATCCCTTAAGTCAATAATAGTGTTTCCCATAGGGGATATGATGGTGTCCTAGGGGGATCTCACAGCTGAGCTCCTTCTAGGTATTGCCTTCAGCTGAAGGAGGCCAACTACCCCCAAGTTATGGCCCTTTCCCCAGCTAACTGGCGTCCCCCAACACTGGTCACTGAGGGTTATAAAGGCCTGGTCCTCTTGTCCTGTTTCCTTGAGACAGCTGCTAAGGGCCATCTCAGCTCCCGGACTCCCCAAAGGATTGGCTGAGGCCTTTGTTGAGGCTGCGTTGCAGCCCAACTTTTCCCTCTGTCTGATGCCACTGCTGTCTCTACCTCATGAGCACTGTTTCCAAGAGTACTCCCTGGAGAGCCACCTGCATACGGATCTCAATCTCAGAATCTATTTCTTAGTGAATCTGATCTAATAGATCTCACTCCCTCCCAATTCTATGAGAATTTCTGATATGGCCAAATAATATTGTTTTACCTTCTTCAGGGTTGTGACTTAATGTTGCTAACAAAATCAGACATAAAATCCTAAATCTACAGACTTGTTTCTTGGAGTAAGCAGGAAACAGTGGCCCTGAGGTTCATGTGCACAAAATGCACATTTCCTAGAGAAGTGAAGAGCCCGAGAGACCACCACCTCCTCGAATATTTCCTGAGGGTTTCCCATGTGCTGTGAGCTCACCTGGCCATTGCCACATGTGTTGTTTCTCACAGTCACCTTGTTAACATTTATTATCTTAGCTTTATAATTGATAGAACTAAGGGCCAAAGATGGGAAGTGACTTACGGAAGATCCAACAGCTGGAGAGAAGTGTCACCATTTTCTACTTAATGATAACCTGTGACTTGTGAATCAAATTTCCCACTTTACAGATGATAAAACTGAGGCTCAGATATCCAACTACTAAGTGGCAGAACCACGATTCTAATCCACTCTTTTGCTGGCTTTTCGACTCTATCTTGATCTACCATCTTTCTATTTTTCATAAGAGGAAACTGAGACAAAAAACCACCCTTAAATGGTTCTTCTCATGTCAATGGCTAGAGTGGCAGCACTGAGACTAGACTCCAGATTTTCCATCTCCCACTCCATGCCATCAGCTAGCTCTCCTGTTCAGCATGCTTGGAATCCGTAGGACTCCAGCTGCCTTTTCCGAATACAGTCGGTGCAATGGCATTCTCACTTTGATTGCAAAACTCCTCACCAAATATAAAGCTGAAAATGTAGGCCACCTGTCCATGTGATTGTATTTCATAACAGAGCCCAAAATAGCTCTCAGCTTGCTTGGCCTGTATATAACGTTTTAAAAGCTCATACTCAAATTCACTCACTTCTTGGATTAATGTTAAGATTATGGTTTTCCAGGCTTCTTTCTCTCACGTTCTATCTCACCCAGCAGGGAGTAGATTATGCTTGTCTACATTATTTCCTGTGTGAATTCCTGAGCTCTTATTTTCAAAGATGAATTGCATGGCCTTATGCTCTCTGCTGTACCTGCAGAATTCATTTTGGAAGGCCAGAGAGTGAAGTGATTAAGGTACAGCCTCTAGAGCCAGGCCACGGGGTAAGGTGTACCCTTGTGCAAGGCATGGAATCTTTGTCTTAATTTCCTCTTATGTGAAATGGGCACAAAATCATACCTATTTTCTGGGACTGTTATGAGGACGAAACAACATAATTCATGCCAGTGTTTAGCTCAATTCTGGACACAGAGGGAGTGCACAAATAGGATAATTAAAACCAAAAATATAAAGTCACCACCACATAGCATGATCAACTTTTCCTGGTTTGACTGGGAACTTCTGTTTTAGCACAAAAAATCCCAAAGTCCCAAATCCCAGGAAATCTTCATTACCGGACAAATCAGAATAGTTGGCTACTCTATTCACCATCAACGAAACAAACAAAAGGTTCTGAGTTATTCATTTATTCCAGAAGTATTTATTTACAACTAATCCATTCCAGGCACTTTCATGGTATTTTAAAGTTAAATATTATAAAAATATGTCCTCAAGCTAATGAGAGAGAATTATGAAAATGGGCAAATAATGTAAGGGCTATCCTGAAAATGGACATGAAATACTCAAAAATTCTACCTCTGAGGTGCATTACTCCCAGAGGGACATATTGCAGGAATTTCGTGGATTACACACTCCTGTTTAATATTGGATTTTTTTCCCCCAAGCACTAATGCTATGGGAATTTAAAAGGGTTACACAGGAAAAAGCATTTCTATAAGCAGGCAAGTTAAACAGCTTGCTGGTATTTTGCTACAAGACATCTCAGCATCTTTCATAGGCTAATGAACCCTTGACTCTCCAGGATGGGGATTTTTTTTAAGTATTGTTTCCAAATTTTTAAAATTTTGGGGCAACATAGAATTATTTTTGGCACTGCTGTAATGGTACCAGTGTTCTACAGGGCTTTGACAGAAAGAAAATCTAAGTGGTATCTGGCATTGGACACAGAAAGCTGAGAGTAGGGAGGAAAGTGCCAAGGCCCAGCTCCTCATGAGCAGAGCAGCCACGCTTCAGTCACAATAGCCAGAGCTGTGGTTCTCAGCCTGTTGTGGTTCATGAACCTCCTTTCAGAATTTGATGAACACATGAATGCACAGAGGATAAAAGGCCTCAATCCAGAGGCTTGAGCTTTGCAGAGCATGCTGGAGAGATGCGAAGGATTCTTGGCAATTGAAAAATTTTGTTCTCTAAGTGAATTTTGAGCCATCATATCAGCATATAAGGAAAAAGTCTAAAAAGACTGAAACAGATTCTGATACAACAAAGAAATAAAGTGTGGCCTAGCATGGGATGATAGTGTAGAATGCATAAAAGCAGTACTTAGACAAAATAATATAAATGACTTTCACATATTGAGTGCTTACTGTTGTGTGCATTATCTTACTTAGGACATAGTTTATTATGGTTGGTTTAGGCTGTGCCTTCTGAAAGCAGAGTTCTCAGCTTTGAATAGTGTTTTCACCATTTACTGGTAATGCAACCTTTAGGAAATGACTAAAATCTGTAAGTCTTATAATCCTCATCTATAAAGTAGCAATCATAATACAGTAGTATCTCTTTCATAAGGCTGGTAGAGGCTGGATGACATAATCATTCCCGCCTAGTTCCTAACTCAGAGTAAAGCTCAGTAAATATTAGATAAGAGTATTCATATTATTATTAGGTGGGCATTATTATTATTATCATTTCCCATTTCACAGAAGAGGTAACTGAGAACTGGAATGATCTGTAGCAGCTTCATCCTATCAACCACATTGGCTTCAGAGATAACCATAGCCATTAGTGAGGAGGAACTGGAAAGCAGTGTCAGATTTTCAGCCTGTTTTTTCTCTCAGAAGAAATATATCAATAAAATCATGTCTTTGGTATCTTCCTAAATTATTTTTGTCTGAGTCACCACTTGTCTAAGTGAGTGAATATTTATATCTCTGTGAATCACATATTTGTCTATGTGAATCGTACCCAGACTTGTGTGGGTTCTTTCCTCGGGTCATACGTGTTTTACGTGTGTCCCTACATCTTGGTGACTCTCAGAGATGTTCTTAACAAGACATATTTAACCTTAGGATGCTCTCTTCTGATTTAGGAGGCACTGTTGTATCTCTAGGACCTGCTGCTGAAGTCATTTATTACAGGTTTAAACTCCTTTTGATCTTTCCCTTCTCCAGCCCACAAAGCAGAAGCAAAAGGCAGAGAAAGAGAGAGAGAGAGAGAGAGAGAGAGAGAAAGAGAGAGAAAGAGAGAGAGAAGCCACTGAAGCATAAACATTCTGTTGACTAATTTTAAAATCAGAAGTAAATATCTTTATTTATTTTTTCTTTTTTTTAATTGTGATAAGAACATTTAACATGAGATCGCCCTCTTAACAAATGTATAAGCACACAAGACAGTATTGCTAATTACAGTTACAATGTTGCACAGCAGATCTCTAGAACTTATTCCTATTGCGTAACCGAATCTTTATATCTGTAGAACAACTCCTCACTTCCCCCTCCCCCCAACCTCTAGCAACCACCAGTCACTGTCTGCTTCTATGAGTTTGGCTATTTTAGCTACCTTATACATGGGAAATCAAGCAGTGTTTTTCTATGTATAATTGAAAAGACCTTTACAAGTATAAAGTAAAACAGAAGAGTCCTTTAGGATAAGAACGGTATGTTTGAATGTGTTACTTTTTCTTCTGTGGCTGGCTTGTTTCACTTAGCATAATGTCCTCTAGGTTCATTCATGTTGTTGCATGTGCCAGGATTTTCTTCTTTTTAAAGGCTGATAACATTCCTCACAGGTTCAGCTTCATCTGATGTCTCCTCTGTCCGGCCTACACGACAGAAGCAAGAGAGAGAGAAAGACAGAGGGAGAAGGAGAAGACAGAGAGAGAGGGAAAAGAGTCACTGAAATGCAAACATTTTTAAGCCAGAAATGATTATTTTTATTTATTTTTAAATAAAACAGAAATGTTGAAGTATTTGTTCCCTAAACTCCCCGTCTGCTGGGCTGGGGATGGGCAGTAGCTGCATTTTTTCTACCTAAACTCACAGCCCTGCCAGGCTTCCCTTCTCCTGTGGCTTCCTCTTGCTGTGTGAAAAAGTGATTTCTATATAAATATAATAAAGTTATTTTTATGGAAGTGGTTATATAACTATTTGAACTTCTTTATATCACATATAAATTTACCCAGATTGCAACCAAAATATCACCTATTGGTATATGATTTAAATTATAGGGTAAATATTTTTAACTTTTGGTTTTTTATTATAAGAAATATTAATCATGAAATGGAAATTTAACTGTGAATTTCTCATGTTTTTGAACTGTTTGTGCACTTTAGATGTGTTAGCTATAGTTGAAGGCAATTGATACCTGTAATGAGGTCAAATTCATAACTCTAGGCAATAATAATAGGTTTTTTTAAAATCATATTTTTAAATGACAAATAACAATTGTGTGTGTATATATGGGGCACAATGCAATGTTTTGATATGTGTTTACAATATGGAATGATTAACTTAGACTAGTTAACAAATCCAGCACCTCATATACTTATCCTTTTTTGTGGTAAAAACAATTAAAATCCATTCTTTTAGCAATTTTAAGATACACAATGCATTGTTATTTATTGCCACCATTATGTACAATAGATCACTAAAGTGTATTCCTCCAGCCTAACTGAAACTTTGTACCCTTTGATAATAACTCCCCTTTCCCTATCCACTTCTCTCCCCACTGGACTATGGTAACCATCATTCTACTCTCTACTTTTATGAATTCTACTTTTTTTACATTCCACGTGTAAGTGAAAGCATGTGATGTTTGTCTTTCTGTGCCTGGCTTAGTTCGTTTTGCATAATGTGCTCCAGGTTTATCCAGGTTGTCACAAATGACCGGATTTCCCCCTTTCAGTGGCTGACTAGTATTCCATTGTGTATAGCATCATCAAGAAGGACAAATGATAGCACATGTTGGGAGGGTGTGGAGAAAATGGACCCTTTGTGCATCGTTGGTGGAAATGTAACTTCATATAACCATTATGTTAAACAGTATGGAGGTTCCTCAGAAAGCTAAAAATACAATCACCATATAATAATAGGTTTTTGACTGTATATTTATTTACCATGCTTTGAGAACTGCACTTGTGAGTTAGTTATCCTTCCGATGAGTTTCAATGACTGTCACACCATTTTGAATATCATGATCATGTACCTGTTTATATTCATTGATTTCCTCGTTCTTCTCCCAGGTGGATAATGTCAGAAGGACTGGCATGTGCTTCCCACCTCATTGCAGTGTCTGTCTTCTGTGGGACCATGATTTTTATGTCCTTACATCTCTGATTTGATGCTTCTATGAACACAGACAAAATTACATTTATATATTCTGCCATGGTCATCCCTAGTCTGAACCTTCTGGTCCATAGTCTAAAGAAGAAAGAAGTCAAAATACCCTTAGGAAAGTTCTTGGGAAAGCAAAATTTCAATTGAGGTTGGAGCTTTCTCAGCATGTAGAAACCAGAATACACTTCGTTCTACTTTTCCAGATCTGTGGTATGCAATGGCATGTCCTTCATGACTCACACACCATTTACTTTTTTAAGAGCAAGGGAAAGCAGGAGGTCACATTTGCCAAGCATTGACTCTAGCAAGGCATAACTTTTGATGCTTTATATTTTTCGTTTTATTTAATTTTCATAAACTCTGCATAAAGTTTATCCTATAATTCCTATTATTTAAATGTGGAAGCTAAAATTTAAAGAGACCAAAAGACTTGATAAACAGCTGATAGGGGCAGATCTAGTATCCAAACTTGTTGTCTGTCTGCCTGACCTCAAAATTCATGTTCTGTGAAAACTGTATTCTTCCATTTTTTTCTGAATAGTCATTGCCAGCGTAAGCTCCTTGAGGTGCAAGAACAGCCCAATTCATCTCTCCATCTCTAGCATCTAGCTGAAAGAAGAAGATGATCAGTAAGTGTTGGAATGAATGCATGCAGTCACATACTAGTCTGGACAACATCAGTTCTCAGTTTAAGTGTTTTGGAGCATTTGCTCTGCCTTTCTGTTAATGTCTGCTGAGGCATATATCTGTGGCTTTTTCTGATGACATATTTCTGTAGTGTAAACAAATCCTAAATTTAGAAAAATGCCTGAGAGATGAAGGAAACCCCACTGAAATTTGCAATTGCCTCTTTCTTTTTCTGGACAGCATTGATAAGCTTCATTCAATGGAATACCCTGTCTAAATGAGTGGATCCCATGTTGAAATATTTTGTTAATGACCACTGTCTGATTTATCTTGGGCTGACTTAGTTTCGTTGGAGGGAAAAAAATGGTTGTTTCTTCTCCTTTTTCTGTCATTTAAACTGCATTCTATAATTCATTTTACCTATTTTTGTTTTTGAAAGAAATGCTTTTTACTCACAGAATTATATGGTGCAGGAGTGCATGTATTTATTGTACAAAAGTATGCTGTGGGTAACTTCTGGTGGTAAATGTCACCACTGAGTGTTTACATTTCATATGCTAGGCAGGGGAATGACAATTCAGAGATGAAGCTAATCTAGCAGACTTGGGATGATACAATCTTATTCAGAGGCCTCCACTTTATGGGGATGAAGAACACAGGTTCATAAAGTTCAGGTAGAGGCCAGGCACAGCGGCTCATGCCTGCAATCCCAGTGCTTTGGGAAGCTGAGGTGGGAGGATCACTTGAGCCCAGGAGTTTGAGACCAGCCTAGGCAACATAGAGAGACCCCATTTCTACAAAACAAAAATTTTAAAATAGCCAAGCATGGTAGTGCATACCTGTAGTCCCAGCTACTTTGAAGGTTGAGGTGAGAGAATTGCTTGAGCCCAGGAGTTCAAGATTATAATGAGCTATGATTAGGCCATTGCACACCAGCCTGGTTAAGAATGCAAGACTCCAAAAAAATTTCTTTTAAAGTCTTGGTTGGTTAGACTCCATAGTTCATGGCAGTCTATGTTCATTGATCTCAGCCCCTCTACCCTATTATTTAACCACATTTCTCCTTTAATATTATCCCTAATCCTTCCTCCATTTCCTCTGTTGCAAAGGCACTAGCTCTAATACATTTAAATATATGTGTTTCCTTGAAAATGATAGTGTTATTTTACAAGTATGCTTTCAATTTACTTAAATGATATGCTCTAGATCTTATTCTTTTTCAGTTTTTTTACTCAGCAGTTTGCTTTGGGCATCTAGCCATGTGCTCTATATAATTCTAGTTAATTTTTTCAGACTCCCATTTAAAATTTCATATTTTAAAAATAACAGATTTATTGATCTATGACTTATATACCATAAAATTCATGCTTTAAAGTATAAAATTCATGGGTTTTTATATTTACAGAATTATGCGATCATCACTACTATCTAATTTTATGATATTTTTATTAATATTACCTGAAAAAGAAACCCAATGGCAGTCACTTCTCATTCTCCTCTCTTCCAATCCCTTGGAAACCAGAAATCTACTTTCTGTGTCCATGTTATTAGCATGTGCTGGTATTTCATTCTTTTAATAGCTGAATAATATTCAATTCCATGGGTATTCCACATTTTGGCTTGGGCTTTTCTACTTGGGGCTATTATGCTTCTATGAACATTTGTGTACAAATTTTGTTTTGGACATATATTTTGATTCTTTTGGGTATATATTTAGGGGTGGAATTACTGGGTCATATGGTAACTTTATTCTTATCGTTTGAGAAGGTATTTTACAACACTATTAAAAATCCCTACCAGAAATGAATGAGGGTCCAATATCTACAAATCCTCACCAATGTTTGTTGTTGTTTATCTTTTTGACTTTAACCATCCTAGTAAATGTGAAGTGACATTTCATTATGGTAAGCTTTGACATCAGGAAATTTGAGTCCTCCAACTTTTTATTTTTCAATATTGTTTTGGCTGTTATGGATTCCTTGTATTTCTTACAGATCTTAGAATTAGCTTGTCAATTTCTTTAAAAAAAAACAGTTGAGATTTTGCAAGGGATTGTGTTGAATCTGCAGATAGATTTGGGGGATATTTACAAGTCTGCCTTAACTGTTTCTTCCTGATTATACAGGGTCTCCTGATCAGCCAGAGATAGGAAATTAAAGAGTTCTTAGGTCTTCCCTGGACATGAGCCCAGTCCTGCATATGTGCACAGACTTCTGAACAACACTTATCTCCCTCCTATTTTTTCCAACCCCAGTACTGCCATCATGATAGAGCCTTTTCTGGATGTATTAGTGGGGACTCTCCAGAGAAACAGTTAAGTCTCTTGACCTGCTGTCTGCAAGATGCAGTTGCAGGAGAGCCAGTGGTGTGTGATTCAGAGGCCTGAGAGCCAGAAAGCTGATGGTTTAGATTCGAATGTGAGTCTGATGGCCTGAGAGCCGAGAGAGCCCAGGGAAGGGAAAAATTAATTTCTCAGCTCAAGCTGTCAGATTTGACCTTTCTCCACCTTTTGTCCCATTTAGGTCCTTAAAGCTGTGGTCCCCAGCCCTCAGGCTGAGGACCAGTACTGGTCCGTGGTCTGTTAGAAACTGAGGTACACAGCAGGAGGTGAAAGGTGGGTGAGCAAGTGAGCAGAGCTTCATCTGTATGTGTAGCCACTCCCTGTGGCTCGCATCATTGCCTGAGCTCCATCTCCTGTCAGATCATTGGCGGCACCAGATTCTCCCAGAAGCACAAACCCTACAGTAAACTGTGCATGCAAGGCATCTAGGTTGCGTGCTCCTCATGAGGATCTAATGCCTGATGATCTGATGTGGAGCAGGTGTGGTGATGCTAGCACTGGGGAGTGGTTGCAAATACAGATTATCATCAGCAGAGAGGTTTGACTGAACGGAGACCATAATAAATCAATTGCTTACAGAGTCATGTCAAAACCCTATCAGTGAGTGGCAAGTGAGCTGCATCTGGTGGCAAGTTTTATAGTGGCAATTGAGTTGATGTACTTCAATTGTACAGCTGCATCTGGTGGTAGGCTTGAAGTCAGAATCCAGCACTTGTTTTAGTACATGCGTGGGCAGCGCATTATTTTATTTACCACTTCTGTCCAAGCCTCTTTCCTGCACTGCACACTTGTCTCAGTCACAGTTTTGGTAAGCCCACAAGCTAACTCTAGCAAAAATGAGTAAAAAGCAAATGTCGCTGGAAAGCTTCTTTGAAAAAAGGGAAAGACCCAATGAAGAGACAGCAGAAGACTCTAAGACTGCCAACAAAATGAAAGCTGCATTGAAAAGAAAATACCAAGAGTCATACTTAAATTGTGGTTTCATTGCAACAGGAGATTCACATTCTCCAAGCCCACTTTGTATAATATGTAGCGACCAGCTGTCCAAAGAAGGCATGCAACCTTCAAAATCACTTCGCCACATGGAGAACAAGCACCTCACATTAAAAGATAAGCCTTCAGAGTTTTTCAAAAGAAACAAACATGAAGATGAAGAACAGAAGCAATTATTGCAGGCCACTACTTCCTCAAATATGTCTGCACTAAGAGCATCATTTTTAGCAGCTAACCACATTGCCAAAGCTTCAATACCCTTTACTATTGGTGAAGAGTTGTTCCTGCCTGCTGCTTAGGACATTTACCATGAACTTTCAGGAGCAGCTGCAGTTCAAAAGGTGGCACGTGTTCCTCTTTCAGCTAGCATTGCAACTAGATGAATTGATGAAATAGCAGAGGATATTAAGGCATAATTGTTAAAGAGGGTTAACCTGAATGTCAATGGTATGCAATTCAGGTTGATAAGTCTACTAATGTTGGCAAAAAAGCTTGGTTTTGTGCACTATATTTTTCAGGAGGATGTGCATGAGGATATCTTATGTGCCCTTTTGTTGCCAACCAACACCACAGCTGCAGAACTAGTCAAGTCTTTGAATGATAACATATTAGGAAAAATGAATTGGTCATTTTATTTCAGTATATCCACAGAGGAAGTGGCTGCCATGACTGGAAGGCTTTTTGGTTTCACTATTCAGGTCAAGGAGGCTGCTTCTGAATGTGGGTCTACACACTGTGTCATCCCTAGAGAAATGCTGGCTAGCCAAAAAATGTCACCTGAACTAAACACCATTTTGCAAGATGTGATTAAAATTATCAACCACATTAAAGTACATGCCTTTAACTCACATCTCTTCACACAGCTCTGTGAGGAGATGGACACAGAGCACACATATCTTCTCTTACACATGGAAGTGAGATGGCTTTCTAAAGGTAGATCACTGGGCAGAATTTTTGCATTATGAGAGCTGCTCCAGATATTTCCTTTAGAGAAAAGAATAAGTGATGTGTCACCACTGGCAGCACATTTAAGTGACACAGAATGGGTCACAAAACTTGCTTACTTGTGTGACATATTCAACCTGCTCAACAAACTGAAACTGTCACTTCAGGGCAGAATGACAATAGTGTTCAAGTCAGCAGATAAAGTGGGTGTAGTGAAAGCCAAACTAGAATTATGGGGGTGACAAGTGAACGTTGGGATTTTTGACACGTTTCAAATGTTAGCAGAAATTTTGAAGGAGACTGAGCCAAGGCCTGCTTTCTCCTAGTTTATGCATGATCACCTATCTCAGCTTTCAAAAGAGTTTGAGCATTACTTCCCAACCACAAAGACCCCCGAACTGGGAAGGAATGGATCCAGACCTATTTGTGAATGCCCCAGATGAATCGATTTTGTCTGCACTAGAAGAGGATCAACTGCTTGAGATCTCAAATGATGGTGGCCTTAAAAGTGTGTTTGAGACAACTTCAGATCTTCATATGTTCTGGATTAAAGTCAGGATGAAATATTCTGAGATTGGCACAGAAGCACTGAAAAGCCTGCTTCCATTTCCAACACCCTATCTTTGTGAAGCAGGATTTTCTGCAGTGACAGCAACCAAGACGAGATTATAGACATAAGCAACACACTTCAGGTGTCACTGTCCCTCATCACCCCCAGATGGGACCATCTAGTTGCAGGAAAACAAGCTCAGGGCTCCCACTGATTATGTGTTATGGTGAGTTGTATAATTATTTCATTATATTTTACAATGTAATAATAATAGAAATAAAGTGCACAATAAATTTCATGCCCTTGAATCACCCCAAAACCATCCCCCCTCCCACAGCCCATGGAAAAATTGTCTTACATGAAACGTGTCCCTGGTGCCAAAAAGTTTGGGGACCACTGCCTTAAAGGACTGAATCATGTTCACCTGTATTGAGAAGGGACATCTGCTTTGCTCAACTCAATTCAAACACTAATCTCTTCTGGAAACACTTTCAAAGACACACCCAGAAATAATGTTTAATCAGATATCTGGGCATCTTGTGCCTCAAGCTGAAACACAAAATTAACCATTACAAGTTCACTGCTTCTTAACTTGGCACCCATACACATCTCCTTAAACAATACTTAGTCTCCAAATAAAGACAATAATAAGGTCACAATTCTGCCTAACATGACACAACTATCCTGTGTACAACAAAAAATGCTCTAACCCCTTCCTTCAGAAGATGAGGTAAAGCCCTTTAGTGATGTTCATTCTTTTCCTTGATATCCTATAACCTAAATACTATAGTGTAAAATTAACAATACTTAAATACTGCAGTATAAAACCAATACATTTTACGTTACATGACAAGGTAATAAGAGAGGGAAAAAAAAACAAAACACTCACACACACACATACTCATAACAAACTAAGAAAGACATACTCAGGACAATCACAGTCCTTGTTTCTGTAACTGGTCACATGTTGTAGCTGGTCTTTATAATTATCTTCTTCTACTACCTATTTCGTATTATCTTTGTCTTCAGAGAGCATCTCAGATGATCATGGTTCTTTACCTGATGAGGTGACTCAAATCTTCATTCCTGCAGTGTCTAGACCAGGCGTCCTCAACCTACGGCACATGGGCCACATGCAGGTGTTTTTGCCCATTTGTTTTTTTTACTTCAAAATAAGATATGTGCAGTGTGCATAGGAATTTGTTCATAGTTTTTTTAAAAACTATAGCCCGGCCCTCTAACAGTCTGAGGGACAGTGAACTGGCCCCCTGTTTAAAAAGTTTGAGGACCCTTGGTCTAGACCATTTACAGTCCTTCCTGGGACTGTTGTATTTTTCCATTGACCTAAATCACAGGGCGTAATACTAAGAGAGGCCCTGAGAGATTTTTTGTATTCCGCACATACTCTTACTTACCTAATCCACTATGGATTAGTAGTCCTATTTCCTCTTAGTAGTCAGCATCAGTCACCCCAGCCAGCAGCATAACTCACTTTGCCTATTGATTCAGAGGCATGAGGAACCCAATGTGGCTAAGTGGAATGCTGAATTTCCAGTTGAACAAAATCATTGTTGTGTGGAATGCATTCCTCCCTCTGAACTAAGACCTCTAAGTCATCAGAGCATAAAGTTGCAGGCGGGAGAAGCAAAACATGTGCTAATGGGTTGCTAGAGGTCATAGTGAGTGGTGCCTTTCCCATTTCCAGCACTTGATTCCTGGAACCATGTCACCTGGCTCTAAGAAAAGCAGCAGCATATAGTGGATGCTGAGTCAGGACATTCATCCTTCTGGAGAACCTTGCCCCAGCCCTAGAAGGCATTGCCACCTAGCTGGTGCTGCACATGAGTCTTCAAAAGGCCACTCCACCATTCTATCAAGCCAGCTGCTTCAGGATGGCAGGTAACATGCTAAGGCCAATGGATTCCATAAGCATGAGCATTGCCACACTTCTTTTTGCTGTGAGATGAGTTCCTTGATCAGAAGCAATGCTATATGGAAGAACCTGATAGTAGAGAAGGCATTTTGTTATTCCAAGGGTGGTAGTTTTGGCAGAAGAATTGCATGCAGCGAAGGCAAGTTTGTACCCAGAGTGTCTATTCCAGTAATAATAAAACACTCCTCCTTCCATGATGGAAATGGTCCAGTGTAATTAACCTGCTATAAGGCAGCCGGCTGATCTCCCTGGGGTGTGGGGCACTTAGTGTTGGTCTCTGCTGTTGGCAGGTTGGCCATTCAGTGCTGGGTGTACCATGTTGGCCTTGGTAAGTGGAAGTCCATGCTGCTGAACTCATACTTACCCTCCATTCCTGCCAGGATGGCCACTTTGTTCATGAGCTTATTGGGTGATTGACTGGGGTGTTTAGAGAAAGGGGCTGACTAGTAGCCACAAAATAGAACACCCTGTCTGATTGATTATTACAATCCTCTGCTGAGGTCATTCTTTGGTGAGCATTTACATGGGATACAAATATCTTCAATTTTTTTGCCCATTCAGGACATACACCCACATACCTCTTCCCCAAATTTCCTTATTGACAATTTTCCAATCATGGTCTTTTCAAGTCCCCGACCATTCAGCCAAACCACTGGCTACACCCATAAATTGACATATAAATGAATTTCTGGCCATTCCTCCTTCCAAGCAAAGTGAACACTCAGGTGCACTGCTCAGAGTTCTGCCCCTTGAGAGGATCCTCTTCATCATGGTCCTTCAGAGATATCCCAGAAAGAAGCTATGGTGCTGTAGCTGTCCACCTATGTATGAGAGGCACCTTCGTAACCCGCAGAAATGTCTGTAATCTTGACCCAAGTCTTCTCTTTTGTAAGCTGCTCATAGGGAACTGCCGCTGGCATTGCCCCTGTCCGGGGTGACTGTGCTTGTGGCTTGTCCACCTTCCCCCGACCAGGCTTAAAGCCCCTCCATGTTAGACTCTAGTTGAGCGTATTGAAGCTCAGTAGATAAAAAATATTAAATACCAAAAGACTTGATTTTAAGGCTACTTACATGACAAAAATACATATACATGTGTGGAAATAAATATAATTTAAAAGCTGTTGGAACCCCCCAAACAGTTTAAGCCTTGAGAAGTGACTGACCTGAGTCACACATACTTATGACTTCAGTTTCTAAGATTATAGATTAACTCACTTTCTTATGGTTCTTGTTCTATAACTACAACAAAGGAATTAATTAAATTAAATTAAATTAAAATAATAAATAAATAAATTGGTAATACCCACCACTGTGGTTTGGAGATGAAATAAGACAAAGGACATAAAATACTTGGTGAAAAAAGGTATACCATTTTTCTTCTTAAGCACAGAAATTCTCTTGCAAATATGTTAGGACTGTATGATGACTGGATTCCAGCTAATGAAACACACACACACACACACACACACACACACACACACACACACACAATTGCAAACCCACAACCCCAAGTCCCCATGCGATGTCACCCATCCTTTCTCTTCCTATCCACAGAAATCTTTGAAGTCACTTGTGGAAGATGGCAGTATTTCCAAGTGTAACGAGGCTGAACTTCTTAGTTACCACCTGGAAATGAACCACTCAAAAAGCCACATAACCCACTTGTAGTTGTAATAAGTCCAAGAAAGAAAATTTCTTTTGCCTCTAACAAGATATACTTTTAAATAACTGAAAGAGTGGAATTGGAATGTTCCTAACACAAAGAAATGTGAAATGCCTTAGGTGATAGATACCCCAGTTACCTTGATTTGATTAATTCACATTCTATTCCTGTATCACAACATCACAAGTACCTTATAAAGATATACAATTATGTACCATAATAACTAAAAAGCAAAAAGAAAATTTCATATGAAGGTGTGCAATACACAGCACAGAAAAGAAAACAAAGATTAATGTTCAAAGAGAATAAAGTTGGAGCACCAGCCATGTGCTACATCTTAGTCCTGGTCAGGTGATGGCTTCAGGAGGTCAAGGGGAACAAAAGACACAAAAAGAAATTTACTTGCAAAAGGAAAGAAAAGAAGTTCCACATCACTTATGGCAGTAATCTTGTCTGAGGTCCTGGTGACTGGTTGAATACCCCAGCCTGTGTTCCCTTCCCTGCTCTGGTGACCACATCAGTTGCTGCCAAGAAAATTAATAGTCTCTTTTCCTTTATTTTTGAGAACAGATGGGTATACTGGAGAAGAAATAATAATTCACACACCCATGACTTTCCTTAGCAAGTTCTCTTAGAACTTGGTCCCCACAGGCAAAATTTTAATTAAAATATTCAGTACTTGAGACGTGGAGCATGGATGTATTCGCAAGAGGAATTGTCCCCTAAGAGCTTCATGTCAGAGCAATCCCCTTCAAGACATCAGTCACTAGACCCTTAAATCCCAATCTGGCTTTGCTCAAGTTCACTGTAGTGGGAACAACCTGGTGCCTGTGCAACCTCGTTTACTTGATTTTATTTTATTTTAAAGAGGTCTTCAAGGTCCTGTCTGCAGAAGGCTTTTGACCTTGTAGTAACGCTGCTGTGATACTTTGGTTAGAATGAGCTGAGACAATATTCTATAATAACAAGAGTGATCATTTACACAGGTTGAGAGCTTCACCAAGTATTTTATGTCTTTTGTCTTATTTCATCTCCCAACCACAGTGTGGGTAATACTAATTTATTTATTTATTTATTTACTTTAATTAATTTTTTTTTGTTTTTGGAGACAGAGTCTCACTCTGTTGCCCAGGCTGGAGTGCAAGTAGCCCAATCATAGCTCCCTGTAACCTTGAATTCCTGTCTCAAGAGATCCTCATTTCTTAGCCTCCTACGTAGCTGAGACTATAGGCATGTACCCAGCATGTCTGGCTAATTTTATTTATTTTGTTTTTTTGGTAGAGATGAGGTCTTTAAGTGTTTCCCAGGCTGGTCTTGAATGCCTGACCTCAAGCAATCCTTCCACCTTGACCTCCCAAAGTGCTAGGGTTATAGGCGTGAGCCACTGTGCCTGGCCAGGTATTAATAATTTAGTTTAAAAGATATAGAAAGTGAGGCTAAAAAAAGTGAAGAAATTCATTTTTTTCCTATCTGAAACATGAAATCTAAAATTAAGACTTTTGAGAGTTGACATGTAGCACCAAGGAGTCCTCTTATAGCCAGGAAAACACATTCAAAGGAATGAAATAAGATAATTCAGGACCCAGTGCAAAGGGGGAGGCATAACTTCCTTTTCCTAATAAGTCTCCCCCCAATCTTACCCCAGAAGAATGTTGGTGATTGTAGTGTGGCAACTGGATGGGGAAAATTGGTAGAAAGGGAATTGGGATTGTCTCTCCCCTAGGTAGCCTTAGAAAATGTTGAGCTTATTTAGCATTCCTGAAAGGGTAGGAGAAGTCATCCAGTCATTTTTCTTTACAATTGGAAAACAATCGTTTTATATTATCAAACGTTAATACCTAAAAAAGTGTATGTATGTACTAATATGTGTGTGTGTCTATATATATATAATGTCTATTAAGTTATGAAGCATAATAAAATAACATTTGTGAAACAAACTGAAGAACTAGAGCATTAACGAGCCAGCAGTCACAAGAGGCTCTGGACTTAATGGAAGAATGTGTGACAGAGTTAAATACTAGACTAAAAACAGACCATCCCTAAAAAGTTTGTACATGGAGCAGTCATGCTTTCCCTTTCACCCCCAAAGTATGTGTAAAATCCTGGGACCATGTTGTTTTTTGGTCTTTTCCCACTCTAAACAAATTGTAAGCATCATTCCTGATTAAATGGATATTGAGCAGTATTTCTAGTTGATAAATGTGAGGAACAACTCAAAGTTCTGAGGTATTAGAAACAGGCAACTTGTTACTGGTGCTCCCACTTCCTTAGGACCATGTCTATATGTCTCATCCCTTGACTTATATATATTCTCATACCTCAGTGGTTGTCAGTAGTGTTTCTTCCCTTTACCACTGGACTTTCAGAAGTTTGATTTTGGTGTCCTCTCTCAAAACATTATTTTAGGTGTTACTAATATTTTAAAATGAGACAATTAGTATTCCATGAGATTAGAAGTTTTGAAATTTCACAGTTAGCAGTTCAGCTAAGTCATAAAACCAGGTCATCCAACTCCACCTCCAATACTGTTTCTATCAATTCAGTGATACCAGTGTACAATTTGTCAGTTAGGATAGAATTTTGGTTAACAGAAATGAAAATACTAGTGGTTTTAAATAAGACAGAAAATTATTTCTTTTTCACATAAAAGAAGTCTGATCTAGTCCACCTAATAGGATGTAGTATATAAAATAATTTGTCTGATATTTACCCTGGGTTCCTTGTATGAAGCTTCTAAAATCCTTGCAATTTTTAATATGATAGGACTGCCTTTGTTATTCATAAGCCCCTTGGATCAACCTGAATTTATGCTAATGAGATAATTCAAGATGGGGACTGGCCAGCAGGATGACCACCCATGTGATCAGAAGGTTGAAGCTTTGAGCCAGCCTGACCCCCCAAGAGAGTAAAGGGGCTGGAGACTTTGTTTAATTGTGTGGCCAATATACAATCAATTATGCCTATGTAATGAAACCTCAGTAAAAGTGTAGGATGCTGAAGCTCAGTGGAGCTTTCTGGTTCGTGAACACATTGATGTGCTAGAGGGTGCCACACCGTGGTTCTGTGAGAAGAGGGTGGGGGAATTCTATGTCTGGGACCTTCTCAGACCTCACACTATATATGTGTCTCTTCTTTTGGCTGGTTCTGATCTATAGTCTTTATAATAAAACTGTAATCATGAGCATAGTGCTTTCCTGAGCTCTGTGAGTCATTCTAGTGAATTACCAAATCTGAGAGGGTTGTGGGAACCCCTGAATTTATAGCCAGTCAGTCAAAAGTGTGGGTTACGTGAGGTGACCTGAAGTGCACCTAGCACCTGAAGTGAGAGCAGTCTGTGGTGAACTGAGCCCTTAATATGTGGAATCTGCCCTAACTCTGGATGGGATCTGCACTAACTCTGGGATCCCAGTACACCAGTTGTCAGAATATGTGGCATCTCCAAAAAATCATTAAGAACTTCTTCATTAAGAAGTTCTTTCCAGTTATCTGCTCTGCAGCCCTAAGTGTTTTCTCATCCTATGGTTCAAACTGGTTTCTGTAGCACCAGCTAACTTATTGACATTCCAGGTGGCATGTGGACACATTTAAAAAGGTGTGACCTCGCTTGTAAAACTGAAAATCAAGCAGGTATGAGGGGATGGGTAAAATCACAGCTAATGGGTAAAATGCACACTATCTGGGTGAAGGACACACTTATAACTTTGACTCAAACTGTAAAAAAGCAAATTATATAACCAAAATATGTGTACCCCTGTAATTTTTTGAAATTAAAAAAAAAAGAATGTGACCTCTCCCTCTTGAAAAGAATTTTTGAACTCAGGGCTTGATAGATTTTCTGAAATCAGAGTATTTGTAATTTGCATTTATTGCATTTTTTAGTTCATATGTTGCAATTTTCAGCTCCAGAATTTCTGTTTTTCTCTTAAATTATTGTAAACTCTCTGTTAAATTTTTTGTTTTGTTCAGTTATTGTTTTACTGATCTCATTTAATTGTCTCTCTGTTCTTTTTTAGGTTGCTGAGCATCCTTAAAACAATTGTTTTGAATTCTTTGTCAGACAATTCATAGACATCCATTTCTTGGGGGTTTATTACTGGGAAATTATTGTTTTAGTGTTAATATGTTTCATTGGTTTTTCATGTATCCTGTTGTCTTGCATTGATGTCTGCACATTTGGTGAAGTCATCTCTTCCAGATTTTATAGATCGGTTTCAACAGGAAAGGATTTTCCTTACAGAAGAGTCCTAGGTTTGTCTGTGGCAGTTTTGGCTCTGGTGAGGGTACAGTAACTTAGTCTTTGTGCTGTTCTGTCAACTTAGGTTGGCATTGGTGAAGATGAAGATTGCAGGGATTCTCAGCAGCCATGATTGTGGGTGTCAATAGCAGCAGCAAGGAATATTGGGTCTTCAGTGGTAAAGGCTACTGGGATCCTCCCAATCTCTTTCCACCATGTAAATTATGGCTTAGGGGATCAATTTGGGCATAGGGTCTGGCTCATGGGTGTGCTTACAGTTCTGGTAACACCGATGTCAGATGCACAA
Organism: Microcebus murinus; assembly: GCF_040939455.1. NCBI lineage: Eukaryota > Metazoa > Chordata > Mammalia > Primates > Cheirogaleidae > Microcebus > Microcebus murinus. The sequence goes on from NC_134107.1 coordinate 16,389,564, forward strand.
TGCCCGTGCATCAACCATGGAGCCAAGGTCTGAAGCATAAACAGGGATAGAGGGACAATGCCTCTGGAGTCTGGAACACTGATGACACCAGCACTGGGTGCTGCATTGGTAACTCTGTGGGAAGTGCAGGTGCTGGTGGAGTAGTTGGAAATCTGGGGTCCAGAGCACAGGCATATGTAGAGCTACAGTTGCTCCAAGATCCAGAGTATGGGTGTACTCAGAGTTGCAGTGGTTCTGGGCTCTGGGGCTCAGGCTAGCTCACTATTGCTATGGAACTGGTACTTAGAGTGTACATTACATTCACACACAACAACTGAGGCTCTAAGGTATGAGGCAGCGCTAGGCTGTAACAGTGGTAGCTCCCATGTTTGAGGCATGTGCAGTGTTGGTGGAGGTGGTTGCTTTGGTCATGGGGTAGCACAACAGTGACTCCTTCTTGGATGGTGGTGGTGAAACTGTGTTTCTCTCTGGGGACTCTAATTGTGAGGATGGCTGTTTTTTACCTCAGTGGTGATAAATGTCAGTATTCTCTGCAGAATGGGTTTCTGGGGACCACAGTAGCACCCATGAAATGGTTGATAATGATAGCTCCTGCTCTTCTTCCTTTAAACTAGTCATCTCCAGTTATCTCAAGTATGTATATCTCTCCAGCAATCTTTTCAGTGCAGTTATTTAATTCTCCCCCTTACTTATTTCACTTTGTTGCTGCAGGTTCTTAAATGGTCCCTTGAGCCCTCTTAAGGCTATTATCATTCATGGATAATTGTCTATTTGTTGTTTTTTGTGTGGGAAAGAGGCTTACCTCTCCTATTCTGCCATCTTATTGATGTCACTTGATCTCTGTTTTATTTTATTCAGAGTTTGTTTGGAGAGGATGCTGAAATGGAAACTGTCAGGGAAAATATCTATCTATGGAGAAATCATACTGCCTTCTTTTAGAGTCTACTGACTTCTTTGAAACTCTAGTCCTTTACTACATATTTTTTTATTTTGCTTGGAATGATCTTTCCCATACTGGTTCTTTGTCATCTTTAAACTTGGTTAAAATATTAACTTTCCTGAGAAAACATTCCAACAAATCAACATAAAGTAGATTTCTTCTTTTCTCTCTCATTTTTAAATGTATAGTCATATGCTTATTCCATATATATATATCATACATGAATATTCTACATATATTTGTTTCTTAGAGTGTTTATTTGCTTAATTGTCTATCTCCTTCATTACTTAAGCACCATGTTCACAAAAATGACATTTATTTTGCATTTATCTGTGATCCAGGTCTCATCATTATGGCTAAACCTATTTGGGATCAATAAACCATTGAATGAATTTATATTTCTTCTCAACTGTTACAACATTTAATGTTAATTAAAGGAAACACTAATTCCTGAGGTTCACTTGCTTTATTTAGTGACAGAATCTGTGTTCCTATCTCTTAATATTTATGTCAAATTGCAGTCCTGGAGGTCATGCTTTGGCCTGATTTGTGCATTTTAAAGGAGAATTACCGAAAGTAATGTAAATACACTCATGATCTTTCACAACAAACAGAGCTGGATCCCCATAGACACCTTAATCACCCGATTCCTATTTATGTGAGATAAAGTGTTTGTAGCCCTCAGAAGGTATGTATCCTCTGGGATCTCCATGACAAAATAATTACCTCCTGCTTCCTATTCTTCAACTATTCATGAATCTACGTGATTTCATCTGGCTTCTTATTAGAAGGGGCAGCCCAAGAAACAGAGTTACTCTGATCTTTCATTATCCATCTGATTGTTAATAGTCATCTAGTAGCACAAATGACCTTCCTCTGAACTGACATATTACTGAGAGGCTGTAACAATGTCCAGGGAAAAAATTTCCGATAATAATGACGTCGATTGTGGTTATGATTATCATCCTTTACCAAGTATAAGGTATTATGGGGATTCTATTATTTTCTTATCAAAGCAATAGTCTTCAGGCTGGATGTTGTTGGGGGATACCTTTTATTATTTCCTTTTTACAGATTAAGATATCGAGGCTCAAATGGGTTAAGTGACTCATCTAAGAAGAAAGACTGGCAAATACAGGAGTAAAGCTCTTGTTAGTTGATTCCAAAGCCAGTAGCATTTTTCTCCTTCAATGTCTTTCTGCCTCTAGAGAACTTGAAGCCTTTTGGGCAAACACTAGAGTAGTCTCCAAAAAAGATGTTTTCCTTCTTTCAAGGACTGAATTTCTGATAGAAGATTCACTCACATTTGAAGGTACTGGACTTACATGTTGATTGCTCAGGAAGAAAGGTAAGCCTCTAGATCAAATCTACTGTCTAGCCATTAAGTTGCAGGAGCAGAGGTAATCAGGAAAATGCATCAAGACAGCCATTACTCCTTTGGTTTATTCAGAGATTTGGTTTAAATATTTTGAATAATTCTTTTATTTCTTTTATACAACTTGAGTAACTTCAATAGGTTGAATATAGGTTAAGCATACCTTATCAGAAATGTTCGGGACCAGAAGTGTTTTGGATTTCAGAATTTTTTGAAGTTTGGAATATTTGCACATATATAATGAGATATCTTTGGCATAAGATCCAAGTCTAAATGCAAAATTCATTTATATTTCATGTGTACCTTATATGCAATGGCTATAGTAATTTTATACAATATTTTTTAAATGGTTTTGTACATGAAGCAAAGTTTGTGATAAGTACTTACAAGTGGGATTTTCTACTTGTGGCAAAATGTTGGTGCTCAAAAGTTTCAAATTTTGGAGCATTTCATATTTTGAATTTTTGGATTAGGGATGTTATATGTAAACACCAATGAGTTCCTATTAGAACATGTGTAGTTATCATGTGGCATAAATAAACAACTCAAGAAGGCCTTAAGTCCCTACTTTACAAAGTATAAACTTGTATTATTTTAAACAAGTTATTTAGACTATTTATAGCTCAGTTTTCTTTTTCAGGGAATATGATAATATTAGTTATCTTGACTAATTCTAGAATTGTCAAAAGAATTGAATGGGGTATCAACATGAAATTTTATTGTAATCTGGAAGCCCATGCTAATATTTTTTAAAAAAGAAGAAAGGGTGATTAGTAACTGAGGAAGAAATTAGGGTTTGAAACAAATCATAAAACAGACTGAAATACAGATGTGCAAAATTACATGACACAACTAATTATTAGAATGAGGAGACCTGATCTCAAGTTCTAATTCTGCCACTAAAGACTTACCTGGTGTTGGACACACAATTTAGTAAGGGTATCATGGACTAGCTGATGGACTACAGTGTAAGTGAGATCAACAACCATCACATGATTCTAGGCAAATGAGAAAACAATGCTCTCTCCTTGGAAATGGAGAATAAGAATATTCTGATCTAAATGTAATGTTCATAAGTTTAGGTAACTTAGTCTACTAAACATCCTGACATCAGAGAATGTATCTTGTACATCAATGTAGGCTTGGCAATTAGCATGCAATCTGAGGCGCCATACCGAATTAGTGCTTATAGAGAGGACAAAAGAATGAATAGCATCCAGAAATTTATGTGGCTTATTGGTTGATATTATCAGAGGTATGTTTCTTTTTAACTTTTTGAAGATTTTAAAAGGTTGGATATGGTTATAAACATTTGTGGATCCAGTTCTTGCAATTTAATTAAGACCTGGAAAGGTAGGTTATTTGCACAAAGGCAAGTGAACTGGCAATGTTTTTTATTCCTAATTTCATGTTTTCAATTATCCATAGTGACTTTCAATGATAGATTTAATTACTCAACCATTCAATCAGTCAATTAAACAAGTTACTATTGTGTGCTTAGTTTAGGTTGAATGTAAAAGGTTTAAAGGAATTTTTCTTTTTGGTAAAGAGCTAAGATTTAGCTTCAGAGTGACTTGGCTTCACATCTCATCTGTTCCAGTTAGTAATTAATCTGATGATCTTGTATGCATCTTTTCTGTACCTTAGTTCAGTAATCTATGAAGCTAGGAGATTAGGATGCATTATCTCTAAAATCCTTTCTTTAGGGACACTCTATTAACTATTGATAATTTAAAGTTGCATCCTGCTGTCATGGACGTGTTTTAGGTCCAGAATTTCTGGAAAACAAGCAATTGCAATACTGTGATATGCACAAAATGGACATGCTGACGGATCTCAGCAGTCCTCTCTCCATTTATCATTCTGATTTTGTTTTCTCATTGTTACAGGGCAGCCCCATACTTCCTAATGGAGAACATTACAGAGGTGACTGAATTCATTCTTGCAGGGTTGACCGATAACCCCAAACTGCAGATCACACTCTTTGTAATCTTCCTTTTCATCTACTTCATCACTATGGTCGGGAACCTGGGGATGATTGGGTTGATTCTATTGGACTCTCGTCTCCACACACCTATGTACTTTTTCCTCAGTAATCTCTCCCTGGCAGACTTTGGTTATTCCTCAGCTGTCACTCCAAAGATGATTGTAGGATTCCTCACAGGAGACAAAATGATGTCCTACACTGCTTGTGCCACTCAGTTCTTCTTCTTTGTAGCCTTTATCACAGTAGAAAGTTTCCTCTTGGCCTCAATGGCCTATGACCGCTATGCAGCAGTGTGTAAACCACTGCATTACACCACCACCATGACAACAAATGTGTGTGCTTGTCTGGCCATAGGCTGCTATGTCTGTGGTTTCCTGAATGCCTCCATCCACACCGGGAACACTTTCAGGCTTTCTTTCTGTAGGTCCAATGTAGTCGATCACTTTTTCTGTGATGCCCCTCCTCTCCTGGCTCTCTCATGTTCTGACAACCACATCAGTGAGATGGTTATCTTTTTTGTGGTGGGATTCAATGTCCTCTTTTCTATCCTGGTAATCTTGATCTCCTACCTATTCATATTTATCACCATCCTGAAGATGCGCTCATCTGAAGGACGCCGGAAGGCCTTTTCCACTTGTGCTTCCCACCTCACTGCAGTTTCTATCTTCTACGGGACAGGCATATTTATGTACTTACAACCTAGCTCCAGCCATTCCATGGGCACTGACAAAATGGCATCTGTGTTTTATGCCATAGTCATTCCCATGCTGAATCCACTAGTCTACAGCATGAGGAATAAAGAGGTTAAGAGTGCCTTTAAAAAGACTCTTGGGAAGGCAAAGTCTTCTGTAGGATTCAAATTTTAATTATATAGAATTCACAATGCTGTGTCATCCACCTCAGACTAATCTCTGTTAAATCCAACATCTGGGCTTCCTCCGGGACAGTTTCTATGGACAATATTTTTAAACCTGTGTATTGGTCATACTTTCTTTGTTCATTAGGCAATTCCTATTTTTTGTTAAAATTTGGGCATTTTAAATAATAGAATGTAGCATATCATAGAATTTATGTCTCCTCTCCCACTTAGGGCTTACTTAGTTAGTTAGTTTTGGTGGTGACGTCTATTTTTTTTTGATGATTTTCCTGGGTTACTAATGTTAATTCTGTATTATTTGTCATGTGTGGCCATTGAAGTTTCTACTTAGTTAGCTTAGTGGTCAACTAATAATTGGACAGATTTTTAAAAAATGCTTTAAACCATTAATTCTCTGAAGCCTTACATATGTGCTTGGTAAGGAGCTTGTCTTTAATGGCCCAGCAGTTTAAATTCTGCCTTAATTTTCATTTACTGTTTGTTCAGAGCCTCAAAGTTAGCCAAAGATGAAAGATTATGTCCTTCTCCAGCCTTTTCTGGGCAGGCATGGGACCTTGCACAGATACATGCTTTTTGTGATTCCCTAGAAATATGTGGTAGCTTTTCAAGGCCTTGTATGGATTTATAATGTCCTCAAAAATTTCTTGTAAGAATCTGGTCAGATTATTGTTTGCTTCAACTGATATTTACATATTCAGGCAATTGCAATGTTAAGCAATTGCTGCACATTGCTTTGACAGACAACCTAGGATTTTTCTGACTGTGACTTGAGTCAGGTGAAATAAAGACAAAACTGTGAATGAGATTTTTCTATCTGGCAGGGAGCTGGCAGATAGGTGAAATAGTGAAATACTCTGGGAATGAGGCCTTTTAGGAATCTCCAAACACATTTTGCTCACTCAGTGGCTGTTCAGCTGATGTTTTTCTCAGCTACCATGATTCCGTATTTATTGGTTTTCAAGGTGACTACAGAGGTGAGGAAGAGTAAGTTAAAATGCCACAAAGTTCACTATTACTACTGAGAGATTTAGCCATTTTTTTTTTAATTGCTGCAAGCCTTTGGTTAATTTCTAGAGTTTTGAAAATTTGTATTATAAACACTTTTGCCTGTGTTGTCATTATTTTTATGAAGGAACAGGATTTTGGAGGTCCTTACTATGCCATTCTGGAAGTGTTCCTCCCATCGTTTTTAATTTAAACTTTCTCTCTTATACCCTTTCTGAGTACATTCTTTTTTTTTTTTCACATAATACATATAACTTGTGGTTATGTATTTATCTGTGAGTTTAAGTTTTTAATGTCTCCCCATTAGACTAAGGACTATTTATGCAGAAATTATATCTTCTTTTCTCTGTTCTGTATACTACACATTGGGATCTAACACAATGGCTGGCACCTAGTTGGGACACAGTAATTATTTTATTGACTTAATGTAAGGAGAAATGACTTATGCAAGGAGAAATGAATGTCTTCTCAATGTCATGATAATTAAGGTGAATTTTTGAAAGCAAGGGTGCCTGGGCCTTCTTAAAGTGTTTATTGTCCTCCTTCTTCTTGTAACCATGTAGAGTTACTAAGGAAGATAATGCCAAGTTGTGATTATTCTTAAAGATTCCTTTGTATTATCATGAAGAAATGAGTTTTGAGTATCTCCTTAGGATGCATGAAGGTGGAATAAGCATCACTTACAAAAAAAAATTGCCAAAATTTCTTCAATTTTATGACTTTTATTGAGCCGATTAGAGAGCTAAGAATATAAAGTAACTAAGTAACCCAAAAATCTAATAAAAGATGCATCTCCAAAAATAGATGGAACAGGAGCACTTGCCTACCTGTGATAGATCTCCTGGGTTCCATACACAATGGCAGAAGAATTTAGCTAAAGTTTTAAATTTAAATTAATTATTAAAGATATATGTGGGCCAGCATGATAATACAAATACCTTGCAAATGCAAACACAAGGGGAATTTGTACTTAATCTTGGGTTCTTCTCCACAAATCTCTCTTGATGCTTACAAGAAAGATTGGGGGGCAGGGTGAGATTTCTTAAAAAGATTCTCTCATAATGCAGACCTAGGAGAGGGAAGTAGCAGCCACTGCAGAAAGAGCATAAAACCCACTCATATTCCTCTCCCTTATTTCCCAATGAAATAGAAACCTTAAGCTACAATTACCCTTAGGTACTAATGAAGATTCATTGGAATTCAGATAAGAGAAGATAATAAAACCCTCTACCCATGAGGGTGGATCAGGTCTATATGTTGGGACAAGACCATTAAAAGTGTACTATACCCAGAGAAGGTCAGGATCACTGAGAATGGCCCGCACCCCTAATAACCAGGAGCAAATGTCCTGTGTAAGACTGAAGCTGTATCAGAACAATAGAAAAGGAACCTTATCATCATCTACAACCATGCAATCAGACATTAAGTAATAAGTAAAAACACTGCTGCTAGGAGGGGGCCATGAATATGGAGATCTTTTCTGAGATGCAGGTGCAAAAGAAAGAATTGAACCTGAGGGTGGAATAGATATTGAGAAATATATTGTGATAAACCAGCCCCCACCCTAAGCACATGGTAATGCTCTTGGTATGTGAAGCCTGTCACATGTGGTTCACTGATGGTAACTGTACCACAACAAAATACAACTCCAGTTCAATTTATAACTAGATTGATGCAACCCTCCACACTAGAGGCATAAACAAAATACAAGAAGAATGTGGGTTAATTTTCAGGCATAAAAATTATTTACCTCATGCTATCCTGTTTTACATAAGATGCTTGGCTTTCAACAGCCACAAAAATTCACAAGGCACACAAAGAGACAAGAAAACACAATAAACTGGTGACAAAGCAATCAACAGAATTGTATACAGATATGACAGACATGTTAGAATTGTCAGAGTTAATACAAAATAAATATGATTAATATGTAAATATTAAAGTCTTCAGTGGAAAAGTTGGAAAACATGATAATCATATGGGTGATTTTATCAGAGGGATAAAAAATTGATTAAGAAATAATCTAATGAGAATGTCAGAAATAAAAATATATAGCAGAGGCAGAATGTTTTTTGTGTTAATTGGTAGACTCAACAAAGATGAGAAAAAAATTAGTAAAATTGAAAACAGATCAATATTATTTATACAAACTAATACACAAAGAGAAAAAAAGAGTGAAAAACAGAATCAAAGATGGATGAACTGTGGGACATATTTGTAATTGAAATCCCAGTAGGAAATGGAAGAGATAAAAGGGAAGAAGAAATATCTCTACAATGGGTGAAAATTTTCCAAAAGTAATGGCAAACACAAAACCACAGATATAAGAAACACAGAGAAAATAAATCAAGATAAAAAACAAAATAAACACGCACATACACACACACACATACCCTTCTACATGTCATATTCAAATTGCTGAAAACCAAATATAAGAAGAAAATCATAAATGCATTCAGAGAAAAAAAATTACATACATAGGAATAAAAATAAGATTCACAGCTGATACCTCATTAGAAACAATGACAGCCAGAAAAGTCTTTCAAGTGCTGAAAGAAAATTTAAAAACCCTCTTAAATCAGAATTCTACATGCAGTGAAAATATCATTTAAAAATGGAAGAGAAATAAAGACATTTTCAGACAAACACAGGCTGAGAGTTCATTATCAGCAGCCCTGTACTTCCAGAAATATTAAAGGAATTTTTTAGGCATAAGAAATATGATACCAGACAGTAACTTAAATCTGCACAAAGAAATGATGATTACTAGCAATAAGATAAATGAAGATGAAAATAAACATGTTTCTTATTTTTAAATGCCTTAAAAGATGATTGTCTAAAGCACAAATAGTAGCAATGTATGCTATATTCATAGCATATGTAAATGGAGAATGAATGACAACAATACTATAAAATATTAGAGAGAATAATTGGTGTTATATGACTATGAGGTCCTTACACTGCTTGTAAAAATGGTACAAATATTATTTTATAAGTAGGCTTTGACTAATTCAAGACATATATCATAAACTCTAGGACAATAACTAAAATAATTTTTAAAAGAGGTATATAAATAATAAGTCAATAGTGGAGATAAATGGAATTATAAAAATAATTCATTGGAAAAGGAAAAGACAAAGGAAACAAAGGACAAATAGAATAAATAGAAAACAAACCCAGGAATTTGGTAGATTTTAATTCACCATGTCAATAACTACATTAAAAATAGTGTAAACTTACCAAATTGAAAGACAGAGTACCAGATAAGCTTTTTAAAAAAAACAAGACCCAAATGCATGCTGTCTACAAGAAACCCTCTTTAAATATAAAGACATAATGTTAGCCTATCTAGTAAAAGTAGAAGTCCACAAAAACATTTATAATGAAAACACTAATAAACAAAGCTGGAATCATATTAAAAATATCAGGAAAAGTAGACTTAGAATAGCAAATATTACCTGGGAAAAGAAAGGATGCAGCATGATGATAAAAAGGTTAATTCTACAAGAAGACGTAACAACCCAAAATGTGCCTGTACCAAGTAAGAATGCTACAAAATAATGACATCAAAACTAATAGGACCTAAAGGAAAATATGTGGAGACTGCTAAAAACTGTGTGTCCCTTCAAAATTCATATGCTGATATTTTAAATCTCAATGTTATGGCCTTTGAGAGGTGTTTAGGTCACACGAATGGAACCCTCATGAATGGGACTAGCATCCTAATAAAAGAGTTGCCAGAGAGCTCCCTCACCCTTTACACTTTGTGAAGACAATTATCTATAAACAGGCCCTCAACAGACACCAAATCTCTCAGTCCCGTGATCTTGGACTTCTCAGCCTTCAGAAATGTGAGAAATAAATTTCTATTTTTATAAACCATCCTGTCAATGATCTTCTGTTATAGCAGCCCAAGTGGACTAAGACAGAGACTTTAAAAAATGTTTCTCCCCCATAATTTATAGAAAAAGTTGACAGAAAATCAGTAAGGATAGGACTGAATATCATCAATCAACTTGTCCTAATTGACATTTAAAGAAGATATGCCTGACTCTTGGACATGAGGGGTCTAGGTATAGGTCTATGGATCTGTTTCCCTACCCGCAGGACCTAATTGTGTGATTTGGGAGTGTGTAGGAGAGATTTGTGAGCTGATCTTGTGTGGGGAGGGAGACCACATGAACAGAACTAAGAGGAGAATGTGGAATGTATTTGTGCTGCTGTGCAGGCACAGGACACCACCCTTCACCCCAGAAATAGCAGCTGTGCTTTTTATCCTTGCTGTAGACACTTGCAATCTTGTCCCACAGTGCTGCCTGAGCACTGTTGCCTATTGAGGAACCTGGCTGGTTTGGCCAGAAGCCAAGGAGGGGGTGCAAACTGAACCCCACTCTGTCTACTAAACTTTGGATTCTGGAATGCCCTGATAACATGAGAGGGTTCTTTGGAGGTGGTGGGGACATCTCCACTCTTTTAGGATTCTCCAGTGGCCTGGGAACTGAACTTTCACCCCCATCAGGCTCACTAGACTCTGGAGCACCTGGATGCAAACTTGCCTGATCCAGCCCCACCTGGCTGTGTCCCTTGCATCAGCCTTGGAGGTGGAGGATCACAAGAAGGGGCCTCCTGGGAGTTCCAGAGCCCAGCCCAGTAGCTGGAAAATCTGAGTGATTCTTCTGAGAGACCAGGGCCGAGCATAGTTGCCGTGAATAATACCACATCTAGTTCTCCCCTGCCAGCATACAACCTACTGCCAGGGTGGTCAATGTGTACAGCCCATTTCATCATTAGCTGATTCACAAACAGGCCTTTGCTAACTCTCCACCACAAGCACCTACTGGTCTGGAGAAGAAACTGGAGGTTCCAACATATTTTTTTAAATTTTAGATTGTTATATGAGTACTAATGCTTTGGTTACATCCTTTGCCTTTGTACCACCCAAGTCAGAGCTACAAGTGTGGCCAACCCCCAAACAGTACACACTGCACTCATCCAGGATGATACAAGAGGTATTAGTTGTTGACCATTTTGCTAAGTAGTACTCCATGGTATACATATACCAAATTTTATTAATCCGCTCATGTATTGATGGACTCTTTGGTTGTTTCCACATCTTTACATTTGTGAATTATGCTGCTATAAACATTCGAGTGAAGATGCCTTTCTTATAGAATCTCTTTTTTTCCTTTAGGTAAATACCCAGCAGTGAGATTGCTAGATTAGATCGTAGTTCTACTTTTAGTTCTTTGAGGTATCTTCATATTACTTTAGAATTAACCCAGTCGGTCAAAAAGAAAGAAAAAAGAATAAGAAAATGAACAGACTTCAAGAACTATGGGATTATGTACAATATATGCACATGAGAATTATAGGTATCCTTGAAACAGAAGAAGTAAAAGTAAAAAGCATAGAAAGCCTATTAGAGGGAATAATGGAGGAAAACCTCCTAGAGATTTAGACATCTAGATATAAGAAGGTCATCAAACTCCTGGAATATTGATTGTAAATAGGACATCTCCAAGGCACGTAGTCATCACACTGGCAAAGTCAAAGTGAAGGAGAAAATCCTACAAGTTGTGAGATGAAAGCATCAAGTAACTTACAAAGGAAAACACATTAGGCTAACAGTAGGCTTCTCAGTAGAAACCTTGTAACTAGAATTGAATGGAGTCTTATCTTTAGTCTTCTTAAACAGAATAACTATCAGACAACAATTTTGTATGCTTCAAAACTAAGTTTCATAAATGAAGGAGAAATAAAATCTTTCCCAGAAAAGCAAACACTAAGGGAATTTGTCAACATTAGACCTTCCCTACAGGAAATACTTAAAATAACTCTACGCATCAAACAGAACAATCAATACACACCAGTGTAAAACATCCAAAAGTAAAAACACTCACAGCTCTAACAGCACAATAATACAAGAAAGAATACAAAGCAAAAAGAATTGTTCTTTTTAAAAGGCAAATAAAATGATAGACCACTAGCTAGATTAACCAAAAATGGAAAAAGGGAATTCAATTTTTTTGAATTTGTTTAGACACATTTTGTGGCCTAAAATATGATCTATCTTGGAGAATATTCAATGTACTGATGACAAGAATGCATATTCAGTAGTTTGGGGGTATACTATTCTATAGATGTGTTAGGCCCATTTTTTCTGAAGTTCTATTTAAGTCCAGTGGTTCTTTATTTATTTTCTTCTTGGGTCATCTGTCCAGTTTTGTCTGTGGGGTGTTAAAGTCCCTGGAAATTATCATGCTTCTGTTTATCTCTTTGTTTAGATCTAGTAGGGTTTGCTTTATGAATCTGGGTGCTCTTGTGTTAAGTGCACAAATATTTAGGATTGTTATGTCTTGTTGAATTGCTCCCTTTACCATTATATAATGACCATCTTTGTCTTTCTTTACTATTATTGATTTAAAGTCAATTTTATCTGATATGAGAATGGCTACACCTGCTTTCTTTTGGTTTCCATTTGCATGAAATATTTTTTTCCATCCCTTCGCCTTGAGTCTGTATGAGTTCTTGTGGGTTAGATGTATTTCTTGGAGAAAGCAGATACTTAGTTTGTATTTTTTTCATACATTCAGCCAGCCTATGTCCCTTGAGTGGAGCATTCAAACCATGCATGTTGATTGACAGAATTGATATGTGAGATGCTGTTCTTTTCATTCTAGTGGGTAGTACCTTATTGCTTCGTTTTACTTCTTAAACTATTGTTTTCTATTAGCTCCGAGCTTTAGTTTTTGGGTGGCTTTACAATGGTGGCTGTCTATTGTGCTGATCTGTGTATAATAGAGTTCTGAGTATTTCCTGCAGGGAAGATCTGGTCTTGACAAATTCCCTTAGTGTTTGCTTGTCTGGAAAAGTCTTTATTTCTCCTTTATATATAAAACCCAGTTTTGCATGATACAAAATTGATCCCAAATGGAAGGTTTAGATGAAACAAGGCACACTTAGTTTTGGTCATACCTTTTTCCTTGCTCAATTCCAAAAACAGGTTTTGTGGTGCTTTGTGCCTGTTTATTGCCCCAAGCAAAAACACAACCCTTAATATGGAACTTGCCTACCCATCTTCAGATTCTGATGGTAGAAATAAAAGGTGTATATTGCCCTTCAAAGGGAGATCATGAGGTGAAACTCCTTTGACCGTTGAGGATTTCTGGGCAACATGGCTTATCTTCAAGAAAGCAATGAGGTTTTCAACATATGGTGCTAGAACCACAGGTGTGTCCTAGGGTTGCTCAGCTTTGCCTGTATCTCAGTATTTTTAGTGTATCTCATACACTGAAGATGGAACTTTGTTCTCCAATTTGCTCTGTTGGCTTAAGTAGTTCACATTTTGATTCCCCTCTGTCTTATGTTCAGCTTGCTATTAATAATTATTTAACACACACTCTAACCTCACAATTATGTGGTGAGATATTTGAAATTAATTCATGGTGGCTTCCAAGTTCCCTAAGACATAAATGATTTATTTTGGAGACAGTGGACACTTTCAGAAATGAAAGGCTTTTTCGTAAAAACAAGATGCTGTAATTGGTATTTTATAGGTAGTATTCATTGAAAGTTTACTGTGCAGGAGGCTCTGTTTTAAGCACTTCCTAACAACCATATGAAATAGGTATTATCATCTCCATTTTATAAGTGAAAGAATTGAAGTGCAGAGAAGTTACATAACCAATAACCTTGATATAAATTTTGGGAAGACATGCTGCCATGGGCCAACACAACTTACATGCCACTCCAGCCTGGTTTTCATTCCCTCTCATGATTCTGTCTAATCGTGGCCAGGAAAGTTCATGCTAAATCTCTTCTAAAGATGTTCTGCACTATCGAGAAGAAATAACTTCAAGTAATGTAAATGCACTAGTGTTCCTCCTCAACAAACTGAACTAGGTTTTCACAGACAGTTTAATTGCTGCGTCTCTAGGTGCCTGGGGTGAGAGACTGGGGTTGTTCTCATGGGTACCCTAGTCCCCTGAGAACTTTATGTACATACAAATCCCTCAGTCATTGTTGGTTTCCAGTCATCGGTCTCCAACATCCTAACATGATTCTAATTAAATCATGTTAAAGGGACCAGCCTGTCTGCCAGAGGCCTTTGGGTGTTCATGTATTGATCTTAATGTAAAAGGTCGTCCGTTTTCCTAAGTGGCCTTATTGCACACTGGTTTATTACTGTGAGCCTGTGGTTATTGCCAGGGATGAAACCCCCAGGTAAAAATGATGTCCACCGTGGGTATGACGACCCCTTCTCCGAGCTGCTCAGCACGTTGCGGAGTGCATTCAAACTTCACCCAATTTCTCCTCACAGCAGCAGTCTTGTGTGACACGTTGGAGAATATTTTATAATTTCCACCTAGTTGCCTTTTTTCTATGTCTTTCTGCCTCTAGAGAACTTCAATTCTTGTCGCTAGACATTAAAAATTAACTTCTTAAACAGACGCTTTTCTTTATTCTTTGAGTGGGACTTGCGATTTGAAAATCCCAAGTGAATTTGTGTCATCTTCCTTGAAGAGCAAGGTAAGTTTCTAAACTCAGTTCTACAGTCTGTTTAGATTGTGGTAATAGAAGACATGGTGTGTAAAGGTCTAAGGGAAAACATTTTCCCGTGGAGTAGTCAGAGTTTAGTATTCCAGTTTTTAATACTTTCATGCATTCATGGTGTTTAGCTAGAGTCCAGATATTACAACAACCTCCATTAATTAGGAAAATGGTGATTTTATTCAAATAATAGATGATATTATTCTCATCATTTAAAATCTCTGTGCATAGGAGGGGACTTTGAAAATGGTGGGCTCTCAGTAAATGTTTGTTGAGGCAATGAGAGAACATATAGATGAAAGAATAAATGAGTCAGTGAGTAAATAAATAAAGAAATAAATGAGTCAGTGAATGAACAGTGAGCACATTATGAATGTATATGGTTCTGTGTTACTGAAGCACAGTCTCTTGCATAACTTTGCATAGGCTATTCAGAGGCTATTGATGAAAGGTTTTAGACTTTTAAAAACAAGGAATTCACATCAAGGATACAATTTACATTATAACCCACTGCATGTGTGCATGCAAACACACATACACACACACACACAGCAAAAAAAAACTTTCGTGGAGCCCCACTTGCCCTTTAAGGTGCAATGCATCTTTTCTTTTTATTCTTTTCTATCTTAAATGAGCTAATGTATACAAAACCCTTAGAAGAGCATCTGCACATAGTAAGTGCTTTATGTGTTGGAGATCATTACTAGTAATAGCAGTAGTATTTAATTTTATTTACTTTTTGAAAAAATACTGGTCCTGATCTACTGTTTGATTTCACCACCAGCTAATGGATCATGACCTACCATTTGTAAAATACTGGGTTAGCACAATTTGCTATAAATTAATTCTCAAAAACTAAGTTAACCTAAAACACACTTAGGAATGAGTTATGTGTTGGAGATTTGATGAATACAGCAAGTTATATTAAGAGTAACATAATTACATGTACAAAAATAATAAATATAATTTGTTTTATATTAACAAAAGGCATCTCATCAAGTATTATTCTTGATTGTATTTCAAAATACAGATAAATATATTCCTCTTGTGTTTAAGTATTTTTCACTGAGTATATTCTCAGGGGAATTTTATTTTTTATTGCAGCATATTATGTGGGTACAAATGTTAAGGTTAGGTACATTGCCCTTGCCTCCCCTCCCCCCTCGAGTTAGAGCTTCAAGTGTGTCCATCCCCCAGACGGTGCACATCACATTCACTATGTATGTAATTACCCATCCCCTGGTCCCCGCTCCCACCTGCCTGACCCCTGATAAAGGTTTTTTTTTTTTTTTTTTTTTTAACATTTTGGTTACATTTTACATCTTTGGCTCTCCCTAGCAAGGGTTAGAGGTATGCCCTTCCACTCGGGAATTTCAAAAAAGCTATTGACATTATATTGAACACAATGTAAAATATATTAAATAAAATTATATTAATAAAGAATATATTCCTATGAAAATATCAATACAATGCATGTGAATTCTGTTCCCTATAGATAGAATCTTCTAGTCTCAAAGCAGTATTATTGAAGTTGTTACTTAATCCCTCAGTAGGAATTGCTTTTTACAGGTGGCTTTTATACAGTAGTAATAGCTTTTTTTCCCCTTATTTTAGCATATTATGGGGGTACAAATGTTTATGTTAAGTGTGTTGCCTTACCCCTCCCACCCCCTCCAGAGTCAGAGTTTCAAGCATGTCCATCCTCCAGATGGTGCACATCTCACTCATGTATGTATATACCCATCCCCTCCTCCCCCCTCCCACTGCCCAACACCCAATAAATGTTATTCCTATATGTCCACTTAGGTGTTGATCAGTGAAACCAACTTGCTGGTGAGTACATGTGGTACTTATTTTTCCATTCTTGTGATACTTCACTTGATAGAATGGGTTCCAGCTCTGTCTAGGAAAATATAAGAGGTGCTATCACCATTGTTTCTTATAGCTGAATAGTACTCCATGGTATACATATACCACATTTTATTAATCCACTCATGTATTGATGGGCACTTGGGTTGTTTCCACATCTTTGCAATTGTGAATTGTGCTGCTATAAACATTTGAGAGCAGATGTCTTTTTTATAGAGTGTCTTTTTTCTTTTATGTAGATACCCAGTAATGGGATTGCTGGATCAAATGGTAGATCTATTTGTAACTCTCTAAGGTATCTCCATATTGCTTTCCACAGAGGTTGAACTAGTTTGCAGTCCCACCAACAGCGTAGGAGTGTTCCTCTCTCTCCGCATCCACCTCAACATTTATTGTTTTGGGACTTTTTGATAAAGGCCCTTCTCACTGGAGATAAGTGATATCTCATTGTGGTTTTGATTTCCATTTCCCTGATGATTAGAGATGTTGAGCATTTCTTCATATGTTTGTTGGCCATTCTTCTGTCTTCTTTTGAGAAGTTTCTGTTCATGTCCTTTGCCTACTTTTTGATAGGGTTGTTTGATTTTTTTCTTGCTCATTTTCCTGAGTCCTAAATCGATTCTAGTTATCAGCCCTTTATCAGATGTGTAGCTTGTGAAAATTTTCTCCCCTTCAGTAACAGCTATTTCTTCACTAGTTCAGTCATGCAATAAAAATTATTGACTGTGTGATGTGTGCCATGCACTCTGCTAGGTACATGGATGACAAGACAATTCAACTAAAGCTTTCCTAAGTTTCAATCTAGTAGGCAATGGATACTCAAACATAGAAGTATAATATGGTTTCTCTAGTAACTTTGAAGTAGCTATATCTCCATTTTGCATAGAAAAAAAATATAGCTTTGAAGTAGCTATATCTCCATTTTGACCTTTAGAGAATGTAGAAATCATGTTCAAACTATTAAGTTAAGAAGCTGATATCCAAACTCAGGTGATAGGAACTAAAACTCAGGCACTTTTTTCTACCTGAGAATAACTCACAGTTATGAAATGATTTAATCATTCTGTCTCTTCAGTTATTATCTATTATGTTCTCAGCTATATGTAGATGCTTTGGGTCATACAAAAACCAAATTTAAGGCAGTACAATTTATTGTTTATACATGTAGGTTTGGTTTCAGACTGGTTGGGGTTTGGATCTATTTGAGCCAGGACAATAGTGCCTGGCAGGAAGGGCGATAGGGCTTACCCATGATGGTGCTGATATTGTTAGAGTTACAAAGACATGGTCTCTAGCATGCATTTACTATCTACTGGAAAAACAGAACTTCAATATCTACTCCTTAACCCCGACCCTCTCTCAACTCCCAAATCTGCATCTTGCCTTAGTTTTCCTTTTCTGAACTTTCTCAGTGACTCATCTGGGGCCTCAGTTCTTACCAGGTGTGACCTGACCTAAGTGGCATCGTGGCCTGCGGTGGTTACCCTGGAGACGTGACTAGCAAAGAGATCAGGGGTATATTTTGAAGGTGGAATTAACAGTATATCCTCATAGATTGCAGGGGGAATGTAAGGGAAAGAGAGCCAGACTCAAATAATTCTGGTATTAGGGGATTATTTTTTAAAGACTTTGTCAGTTTTGACCAGATATTTAGCATGGATTTTGAAAACTGAGGAGGTTATTTCATAATACGATTATGTAGTTGGGTGAAATAATTGGTACAACCTTCAATAAATTCCCTAGAGAAGTCATGCAATGAAAGACATCATCTCAAAATTTGTATCTATTATTATTCCTACAGCTCAGCCCCAAATTTTCTGTTGTTAATATTTGTAAAAATAATATGCTTGTTTAAACAAATTTGAATTAATTTATGAAGTCACTCGCATAAACTTCTTTAGTGTTACTCCAGTAATTTCGTTTCTTTTATTTTTTCCCCTGACAATTGTATATAGTGCTACTACTATTAATAATATTTAATGATAGTGATATCTATAATTTTATTGAGTTCTAACTATATATGGGAAGTATTCTGAGTGATTTAAACATATCAATTAATTACATTCTCCAAACATCCTTGTGAGGTACGATTATCATTATCCTTGCTTTAAACTGAGGCACAGACAGGTTGTGACTTGTCTAAGATTACCCAACCAGTAAATGGAAATGCCAGAATTTGAAAGTAGACAGGTCATGACCAGAGAACATGTTCTAGTTTTTTTTTTATTTCAGCATATTATGGGGGTACAAATATTTAGGTCATGTATATTGTCCTTGCCCCCCCCCCAGTCAGAGCTTCAAGCGTGTCCATCCCCCAGATGGTGCACATCATACTCATACCCACCCTCTCCCCCCACCTCCCATCTGCCCGATGCCTGATAAGTGTTATTCCTAAGTGTTTAGGTGTTGATCAGTGAAACCAATTCAATGGTGAACACGTGTGGTTCTTTATAATAACAGTATACTGCCTCTCTAAATACTTGTGTTGTTTGCAAAGCACATTTTAAAAATTGATATAAGGATCTTGTGATGTAATAAAGTAGAAAACACAATGTTCACTTTACTTTTTCTGATCAAGAACCTACTAAAGCTCAGGGATATGTATGTTGCTTGTCTTGGCAATTAAACAAGGATGAACATCTTTATCCTTCTGTGCTGCTTCCCTAAAGAGGATGAAGGAAGGCGTAGGCTGTGCAGTGCAGTGATTAGTCATGATTTTGAACTTTTTACACTCTTTTTGACATGACTCCTAGGGAGGACATTTTTTTTTTGAGGCAGAGTCTCACTCTGTTGACCAGGCTAGAGTGCCGTAGCATCAGCCTAGCTCACAGCAACCTCAAACTCCTGGGCTCAAGCAATCCTCTTGCCTCAGCCTCCCAAGTAGCTGGGACTACATGAGTTCACCACCATGCCCAGCTAGTTTTTCCTATTTTCAATAAAGACGGGGTTTTGCTCTTCCTTAGGCTGGTCTCGAATTCCTGACCTTAAGCAATCCTCCTTCTTTGGTCTCCCAGAGTGCTAGGATTACAGATGTGAGCCACCATGCTAGGCCAAGGAAGATAATTTTCTCTGAGAAGTGAAAATGAAACTATTCTTTCTTAGAGCTCAGATGGATCCCAACTGCATGGACAATAATCTCATACTTCTCAGGATTTCACATCCAGACAGGCAATGGGGTATTACTGTTCTCAGGCAATTATCTAGTAGGACACAAGGGAAGAGTAAATGAGATAGCATTTATTCTTTTCAGACTACTTGGCACATAGTAAGCGTTCAGTTAATATAAGTGCTACATGATTCAGGAATGAAAGTTATAAAAGTAAGAGTAATTGATAGAGAAAGCACAAACTTTAACCTGAATGAAAAAGCAATAAATATTTTAAAGATAACCGAGCAGTCATTTGGAATATCTGAGTGGGGCCAGGAACCAACGGGTATAGTACACACTTCTACAGATTGTAAGGTGGAGATCAGAGGATGCCAGCCTCGGGGTTGTGGTGAACTCTGCATTGGTTATAGGATCATGGTGTGCTCATGTCATTTGAGTGACATGAGTGTGCTGTGAGCCCTCTCCCATGCATAAGTAATTTATCCCGCTTTCCTTGTTTTAACAGGTGAAACACAATTTCAAAAGAGCATCCATGGAAAATAGCAGTGAAGTGAATGAGTTTAGACTCTTGGGGCTGACTGATATTCCAGAGCTGCAAGTGCCCCTCTTCATAACGTTCACCCTCGTTTATCTCATCACCGTCATTGGAAACCTGGGGATGATTGTGCTAATTCTGCTGGACTCCCGTCTCCACACTCCAATGTATTTTTTCCTCAGTAATCTCTCGCTGGCAGACTGTGTCTACTCCTCTGCTGTTACTCCCAAAGTGATGGTTGGGCTTCTCACAGGGGAGAAAGTTATTTCCTACGGGGGATGTGTTGCTCAAATGTTCTTCTTCGTGGCTTTCGCCAGTGTTGACTGTTTTCTACTTGCTGTCATGGCCTATGATCGTCACGCGGCAGTGTGTAAGCCCTTACGTTACACCGCCACCATGACTACCAGTGCGTGCACTCACATGGTGATGGGCTGCTACGTCTGGGGCTTCGTTGAATCAGCCATCCACACTGGGCTCACCTTCCGCCTCTCCTTCTGCCATTCAAATGTGGTCCACCACTTTTTTTGCGATATCCCCCCAATCCTGGCTCTTTCCTGTTCCGACCTCTACATGAATGAGATTGTGCTCTTTATCTTAGCAGCTTTCAACGTTGTTTTCGCCCTTACAGTTATCTTGACGTCTTATCTGTTTATACTCATTGCCATCCTGAGGATGCACTCGGCAGAAGGACAGAAGAAAGCCTTCTCCACCTGTGCTTCTCACCTCACTGCTGTCACTATATTCTATGGAACTGTCATCTTCATGTACCTACAACCCAGTTCTAGTCATTCTATGGACAATGACCAAATGGCATCTGTGTTTTACACAATAATAATTCCTATGTTGAACCCAATAGTCTATAGTCTAAGGAATAAAGAGGTTAATAATGCTTTCAAAAAAGCCATGGAGAAGATGAAGACTCTGCTCAACAAATAATTTTAATTAGGGAGATTAGACAGACTATAGTTAAATCAGTTATCTATTGTTGTGTAACAAATTACCCCAAAATGTTGTGGCTTAAAACAATGGTTTATTATTTTTGATAAATATATGGGTAGGGTATTTCCTTTGCTGCTTTCACCCAGGCTCACTCATGAGATTGGAAGTTCACATAGGCTTGATGGTCCAAGGTGGCCTCATTCACATTTCTAGATGTGGGTGCTACCTATTCTCCAGGTCACCTTAGTTCTTCTCCACATGGCCTTTCAACCTCCAGAGGCAGGACCAGTTTCCTTACATGACATCTGCAAGCCAGTGTGAAAAAACTGCAAGGATTCCCAAGTTCATATAGCATTTCTTCTGCAACATTGTTTTGGTCAGTGTGAGTCAAAAGCTGACTTAAATTCAAGTATGAAGAAAGAGATTTCACATATTGAGGAAAGGAGCTGTGAAGAATATGTAGCCATAGTTAATCTAGCACAATTAAAAATTAGGCTAACCTGCTGTAACAAAGAAAGCCAAATATAGTGGCATAAAAAAGATAGAATTTTTTTTTCTCAAATAGCAGTAGGTGTAAAAATGAACTGTCTAAACTGCTGAGGTGCCTGTCATTCTGGGATCCAGGTTCTTTTCACATTATCACCTTCTACCATCTCCTGAAGTGTAGTCTATCCTCATCACAGCTATTCTACCTGGAGGGAAAGAGAAAGAGAAGAGATGTAGGAAAAACAAATTCTTTTCTAGAAAGTAATGTAGTAGCTATACACATTACATCTGAGCATATTTCCACTGGGAAAGGTTCAGTCATATAGCCACAACTAGCTGCAAAGACAACTTTGACATTTAATCTCTAGCTGAATGAAAATGTGCTTACCTGAAATTCCAATACTCTGGAAGAAAAAGAGAATGGGTTTGAGAAAAAGCTGTAGTCTATCACACAATTTGTACCTGAAACTGAACTGCTAGATTTATCCCCAAAACGGAGTTTCTAGCTTGTTTATTCCCCTTTTGTCTAGACATGGCATTGCTTCTTTAAAAACCCTTTGTTGGGCACCCCACTTAAATTGCTACCCTAAGTAATCTCTTACTTGTCGCGCCCGCCTCGCCAGCAAGGAAGACGCGGCAACAGGAGTTCTTCTGACCGTGCTTTAATGGGGTTCCCTTTAGACTTACATGATGCGGAAGACCCAGCCCGGCAGCGCGCAGGCCACTATATACCCCAGAAGTACAACCCCTAAGCTGCGATAGGCCGCTCAACTGTCGAGCCCCCAAAGCATTAGCCCATATCAGGACCCTTTGTTTGCATTCTCGTGCCACAGGGCAACCGACAATTGTGCCTGCGCTGAACTTGTTAGCTGCTCTAGGCAAAGCCGGAAACAGGCGCCAACTTGTAATGGCGTTGACACCGCGCCCCACATCTCCCCCTGTTTATTAATTTAATGAGAGCTGAGCAACCGTTCAGCACCATCCTTCGACCGTGCGATCAAGGTTGCAGAGCCTCACTTTCACCAGCAACCACCTATCCTCGTGCAATGAGCACAACTCGGAGGTGTGCAAAGGCTGGCTGTGGGATAGGAGACATGCCTTATTTGGTGCAATGGGAGAGACCCCTCAGAGTGCAAAGGCCATGTCTGCTAAAATACCTGGGGGTAGGAGCAGGTGCAACCCAAAACTAGGCTAACCTTTTAGCATGGTCAACCACACCTGTGCAGACTGTCTCAGTTCAAGCGCAGCAAATGTCTGTGCCAATACCACATGGTCCGTGGCTGCAAGACCGAAACAAAGTCATAGAGCTAGGAGCTTCAACAGGAACAGGAATGTATCTAGGCAAGCAGGTAACAATGGCAGAGGGGTGAGACATGGCATTCCAATACAATGTATAATTGCACGTATTAGAGGAATAGTTCACATGTGTACCAGAGGGTTTTTCTGTGGATACCACCCAGATAAACGGGGGCCAAACCCAGACAGGTATAGGGGCAAAGGTCGCATTTTGCCCTCCCGCAATCACCCTCACAGAACCCTCAAAAGAGTCGCTAAGATTCCATGCGAAACTAGCATTCCCTGCCATACCCCCAGCCACCAATGGACAGGGGAGCCAAGTCTGTGCAGCTTCCGTTAACCCCACACAAAACACAAAGTCCCCTTTAAGGAGAAGGATCTATTTCCCTCCAGATTACTACTCTGTGTGTCCAACGGCATGTACGCAGTGCCCAGGGAAACATTAGTAGAAGAGAAGCGAGGGAAAATTGGTGAGTTATGTGTCACAGGCATCGGCAGGGGAGGCACTGACAGGATCCTCCAGCGTGGCTCCGCTGCCATCCTCGCGATCATCCATGCTGTCGTCAGGAGGAGTAGCCAGCACGTCTTCATGCTGCTCCAGAGGCTGCTGCACCTTTCTGGTCAGCCGCGTGGGCACCCAGATGGGATTGTCCTGGTCCTGTGGAAAAATACAAATAGCTCCCCTGGATCTCATTAACACTGGATCCGGGCCTTTCCATAGATTAGACAACACATCTTTCCACTTCACTAATTCTTTTTGTGGCGGAGCAGGCATGACATGCCTGTCTGCTGCCGAACGTCCTTTGACATCTAAATTTAAAAAATTTAAAGTAAAGAGAGCAAAGGAAAGGTGTCCTTTGGGTGATAGCCCTAGCTGTAGGGCATCTCCCCCTTTTTGTTTTTGTAAGTACATTTTGAGCGTGCCGTGAGCACGTTCCACGATGCCTTGCGCTTGAGGGTTGTAGGGAAGACCGGTACGGTGCTCCACACCCAAGCGAGTGCAAAACTGCTGAAAAGATTTTGAGGTATAAGCTGGGCCATTATCTGTCTTAATAACCCGGGGCTTGCCCCAGGCTGCCCAAGCTTTTAGGCAGTGAATGATAACGTAACTTGCCTTTTCTCCAGCCAGAGGCGTGGCATGAAGGACGCCTGAGCACGTGTCAACAGACACGTGAACATACTGAAGCTTCCCAAAGGATGGGACATGAGTTACATCCATTTGCCACAGTTGTAGAGGACGCAAACCCCTAGGATTCACGCCCGTATGAACAACAGTGCGATAAGGAGCACAATTTGGACATTGCAGTACAATCTCACGAGCATCTGCACGTGTGATGTTGAACTTAAGTCGTAAGGTTTCAGCTGGCACATGATAAAGTTTATGAAAGTCTATGGCGGCGGCGTAGCCATCAGACACCCAGAGGGCGCGAGTGGCGCGATCTGCCATAGCATTTCCCGCAGCCATAGGTCCAGGTAACAAGGAATGAGCTCTGATATGCTGAATGGAAAATGGGTTTTTCCTATTTTGAATAGTATTCCTAATTTCTGTAAATACAGAAAAGACTGTACTCTTGGCAAGAATGTGAAAGGAGTTCTCTAACTGTTTAACTGCGTTGACCACATAAAAGGAGTCTGAGATGATGTTGATAGGTTCAGTGATGGTACTGAGAACCAGACCGACTACGGCACACTCTACTAGCTGAGGAGAAGAATAGTTAAACTGTTTGGTATACACCTTGTCCTGAATGACATAGCTCCCAATACCCGTCTTAGAGCCATCGGTATACACATCCAAGGCATTAACCAAAGGTAACAATGAAGTTACTCTTGGGAAAATAAGCTCGTTTTTTATTGCAAACTGCAGTAAGGCATGTCTGGGATAATGGTTGTCAATGCTCCCTGGGAAGGTGCATTTCAATATGGCCCATGTATCAAGATTGGCACATAAGGTGTTTACCTGATTGGCAGTATATGGACAAATCAGGCTATCAGGGTGACGTCCAAAATGGGACACAGCCAAACTAATACCCTTTAAAGCTATCTCGGCCACACAGGTAGGATAATGGCCAATCACCTTTCCTGGAGAGGCTTGAGGATGCACCCATAAAAGGGGACCATCTTGCCAAAGCACTGCCGTAGGGAGCGTAGGAGAAGGGAGTACACAGAGGGAGAAAGGATCATGGTGTTGAATGCGCACTAGTTGCGCCTTTTGAATGGCTTCTTCTACCTTATGAAGAGCCTTTAGGGCCTCAGGAGTCAAAGTTCTAGGAGACGTGATGTGTGAGTCTCCCTCTAGAATCTGAAATAATGGCTTCAGTTCTGCTGTGGTAAGACATAGGAAAGGTCGAAGCCAATTGATATCCCCTAGCAGTTTTTGAAAATCGTTTAAGGTCCTCAAAGCATCTCTTCGGATGGACAGTCTTTGAGGCACAATTTTGTCAGGGAGAATGCTACTACCAAGAAACGCACCTACTTCTCCCTCTTGCACCTTTTCTGGAGCGACCAGCAAGCCTTTTTCCTTTAAGTGAGCCTGAAGGGACGCATAAGCTTGGCGAAGTACGCTATCATCACAATGACACAAGAGAATATCATCCATATAATGTATAATTCTTACCTTTGAAAACTTCTGCCTAACCGGCTGGATAGCTGAGGCCACATAAAGTTGGCACATAGTGGGACTGTTAGCCATGCCCTGAGGCAAAACCTGCCATTGATATCTTGCATCAGGCTGCTCATGGTTTATGGAAGGAAGCGTGAATGCAAATCTGCTTTTATCTTGAGGGTGCAAGGGAATAGAGAAAAAACAGTCTTTAATGTCCAAGATAATTAGACTCCAATGTTTAGGCAAAGCTGAGAGAAGGGGCAGTCCTCTTTGAACAGGCCCCATAAGCTGCATCTGGGCATTAATTGCTCTAAGGTCATGCAACAGTCTCCATTTACCAGACCTTTTCTTAATCACAAAAATAGGAGTATTCCAAGGAGAATGAGAGGGTTCAAGATGCCCAAGAGTAAGCTGCTCTTGCACTAGATTATGGGCCGCGAGTAACTTTTCAGAGGGTAAGGGCCACTGAGGTACCCACACTGGCTCCTGTTTTCCAGGGTATGGGCAGAGGATCCCCAGCGGCGGCGAGCGGCCCCAAAGAAAAACCCAGCCCTTCCCAAGGCGGGGCATGCGGAGGTGGGCGGTACCGCTCACAACCTGCCGCTTCCAGAAAAACCGGTTCCTCTTTCTTTTCTAGTTCCTCCCCCGCCTCCTCCCCTGAACTTGAAGAAGTAAGAGAAGAGGAAGAAGAGGAATCATTCTCAGAAATATTTAATTTCTTAAATTCTGACAGAAAAAGGCTATCTCCTCTGTCTTCTGTCCTGTCCTTTCCTTTGTTATTTTTATTCCTGGTACCTTTACATTTCTTTCTCTCCCTTTTCTTCTTTCTCTCCCTTTTCTTCTTTTTCTCCCTTTTCTTCTTTCTCTCCCTTTGCAGGTCGGGCTGCGCTTTCCCTCCCTGCATTTTCCTTTTTTGAGCTCTATATTTCTTTTTTCCACCTTTTACCGCGGTCCTTCCCTTACTGCTTCTCTCTGAGCTTGCTTCTTGCAAGTCACTCAGTGCACTTTGGCTAGCTGCTACGCGCGGGCCTGAAGTCTCATCATACAGGCATTTCATGATAATAGGCCACAAAAAGTGCCGCAGCAGAATATTACCCATTTTTTGGAAGCAGGGGAGTTTTGGCCGTCCCACACGTCAGTTCTGAACTCACCTCTGTCGAGGTCGTCTCCGCTGGTGCTTCAAAGTTGCACGAGGTCCCGGGTTTCGGCACCACTTGTCGCGCCCGCCTCGCCAGCAAGGAAGACGCGGCAACAGGAGTTCTTCTGACCGTGCTTTAATGGGGTTCCCTTTAGACTTACATGATGCGGAAGACCCAGCCCGGCAGCGCGCAGGCCACTATATACCCCAGAAGTACAACCCCTAAGCTGCGATAGGCCGCTCAACTGTCGAGCCCCCAAAGCATTAGCCCATATCAGGACCCTTTGTTTGCATTCTCGTGCCACAGGGCAACCGACAATTGTGCCTGCGCTGAACTTGTTAGCTGCTCTAGGCAAAGCCGGAAACAGGCGCCAACTTGTAATGGCGTTGACACCGCGCCCCACACTTACTCTTCTCTATCTTCTTCCTAGAATTTAAATAAATCTCTAAAATTATACATTTGCTTATTTATTTTCCACTTCCTCCAAATCATATGTAATATCATATATGTAATATTTTATAAATAAGGTAGACTCCAAATTGCCTAGATTATTTATTGTATTTGAAAAATAGAGATTATATGATTTGCTAATGTATTGGATGTGGTGTGAAAAAAATAGTAGCCTAGTTACCTAAGCAACCAGAAGGATAAAATGACAAAGAACTCCAGCAAATCAGCAAGAAAAATTCAAAGAACCCCATTAAAAAGTGAACAAAAGACATGAACAGAAAGTTTTCAAAAGAAGATAGATTAATGGCCAAGAAACATATGAAAAAATGCTCAACATCTCTAATCATCAGGGAAATTTAAATCAAAACCACAATGAGATATCACTTAACACCTGGGAGAATGGCCTTTATTAAAAAGTCTCAAAACAACAAATGCTGGCATGGATGCGGAGATAGGAAAACTCATACACTGTTGGCAGGACTGCGTGAACTAGTACATCCTCTGTGGAAAGTAATATGGAGATACCTCAAAGACCTTAAAGTAGAACTGCCATTTGATCCAGCAATTCTACTACTAGGTATTTACCCAAAGGAATAAAAGACATTCTATGAAAAAGACACCTGCACTCAAATGTTTATAGCAGAACAATTACAATTACAAAGATTTGGAAACAATTCAGTGGCCATCAATACATGAGTGAATTAATAAAATGTGATATATGCATACCATGAAGTACTGCTCAGCCATAAAAGTGGTGAATAATATCTTTTGTATTAATCTGGATGGAACTGGAGAACATTCTTCTAAGTGATGTACCACCAGAATGGAAAAACAAACACTACATGTACTCACCATTAAATTGGAACTAATCAATCAACACTTATGTGCATATATAGAAATAACAGTCATTGGAAATCAAGCAGGTGTGGGGGAGGGGATGGTAAATTGACACCAGGTACAATAATACTATCTGGGGGATGGGCACTCTTATAACTTTGACTCAAACTGTATAAAAGCAATTTATGTTTGAACCCCCATAATATTCTGAAATTTAAAAAAAAACAATGACCACTATGTGAGATGTGGAAGACTCTTATAGTAGAAGGTGTGGGGTGGGAGGTGACCATGAGTTTTATTTTGGGAATAAAATGCTTGAGACGACTCTTGGATACCACCAGTAAAAGTTAAGCAGTGGAATGGAAATATAAATTTGGGAGTTATCAGCATGTAAATAGTATTTAAAGTCATGAAAGTGAAAGAATCTCATCCATTCTCCAGTATTAATACTTCAGAAGAGTATGGTGGTAAACATGTATATATTTATATATAACACACACATTATATATACACTTATATAACAAATATATATGCAAATATACATATACTATACACACACTCACACACACACACACACTGTACAAGGACTTTCTGGGAAGTATTCAGCCATGTAATATGTTCTTGTTGTATTACTATGTTAACAATGGGTTGATACTTTCTGGATAGCCCTTATATATACACTATATATGCACATATATTTATATGCAATAAATATATACATACTATATGTATATTTTCTCTCTCTGTCTCTCTCTGTCCCTCTCTCTGTATATCTATGCATATATACATATACATATACACATACACACACACACACACATTTAAAAACTCCAACTTGTTTACCTCACTGGTCTTTCAGCAGATTGGTGAACTTATTTTCTCTGAGGCTTAAACTTCCACTTTATTTTTTAATTAAAAAATTTTTTTACTGATATAGTATTTGTACGTATTTATGGGGTATATGTGATATTTTGTTGCATTCATATAATGTGTAATGTTCAAGTCAGGGTATTTAGTGCATCCATATTTAGATCTTCAGTTTTTGTAGTTCCTTCCAGAATTCTTAAAGAACTAGTTCCCCAAGTAATTTTCTATTCCCTAACAGTGGTTCTGCTTTCTTGAATAGAAGCCTGACTAATTTGTCCATCCTCTTAGACATCTGTATTGAAAGTATGTTTCTTTATTAGTTTCTATCACAACTCCCTGATCATTTTTATAGCACTAATAAAGTTTTAAAATTATTTCTATATGAAGTCATTTTCTTGTCTCATGCGCCCACAAAATTCTAAACTCTATAAGCATAAGATATTATCAGTATTGTTTTTCCATTGCATTCCCAGGGCTTGATATCTATGTAGTAAACCTCAGTAAATATATAAATTTACTGAATGCATTGTTTGGAAATCAGATGTCAAATAAATTAATGTATAAAAGAGTTACGTGATATCTCATTGTGGTTTTGATTTGCATTGCCCTAATGATTAGAGATGTTGAGCATTTTTTATGTGTTTGCTGCCCCACTATCTCCACTTCTATTCAACATGGTACTGGAAGTCCTTGCCAGAGCAATCAGACAAGAGAGGGGAATTAAGGGTGTCCAAATGGAGGCAGAAGAGGTCAAATTCCCACTCTTTCTTGACGATATAATATTACATCTAGAAAATCCCAAGGATTCAACCAAGAGGCTCCTGGAATTGATAAATGAATTCATTAAAGTCTCAGGATACAAAATTAATGTGCACAAATCAGTGGCATTCCTATATGCCAATAACAGTCAAGCCGAAAATCAAATCAAAGATGCTTTTTTCTTAAAGACTACTTTGTCTGCTATCAGGATATTAATACTAGTATTCATTTGTTGGTATATTCATAATATATCTTTTCCATCTTTATACTTTCATATTTGTAGTTCCTTAAAGTATGCCCCCTTTAATAAGTACATTTTTGGGTTTTGATTTGTCTATTTATTTCAGTATTTTATTTAGCATATTTAGTTTATTTACATTTAACACAATTTCCTCTGTAGTTGGATTTTGTTTGTGTGTGGCCAAAAACATGCATAATGTAAAATTTACTATCACATCAATTTCCAAGTGTACAGTACAATTTGACAACCACATGCACATTTTTGTGCAGCAGATCTCCAGAAGTCCCCTCCCCCATCCTGCGTGACTAAAACTCTATACACATCAAACAACATTTCCCCGCCTCCTCCTGCCTCCATCCTTCGGCAACCACCATTCTACTTCCTGATTTCATGAGTCTGACTACTTCAAATATACAGGAATCATGCAGTATTTGGCTTTTTGTGACTTGCGTATTTCACTTAGCATAATGTCCACAGGTTCATCTATATCACAAAAGACAGGATTTTCTTCATTATTAAGGATTAATAGTATTCTATTGTATGTATATGTCACATTTTCTTTATCCACTCATCTATTGATGCACATTTATGTTGTTTCCATATATTGGCTATTGTGAGTAATGATGGAATAAACATAGGAATGCAGATACCTCTTCAAAACCCTGATTTCAATTCTTTTAGATATATACCCAGAAGTGCGATTGATGGGTTATATGATAATTTTGTTTTTAATTTTTTTGAGAAACCTCCATACTCTTATCCATAGCGCTGCACCATTTTACATTTCCACCAGTGGTGCACAAGATTTCCAGTTCTTCCACATTCTTACCAATATTTGCTATTTTCCATTTTTTGGATAGTGGCCATCCTAACAGGTGTGAAGTGTTATTTTATTATGATTTTGACTGGCATTTTGCCATCTTTTTATATACCTATTGGCCATGTGTATGTTTTCTTTGGAGAAATGTCTATTTAGATCCTTGGCCCATTTTTAAATCAGATTATTTGGTTTTTTTTTTCTTCCTATTGAATTGCATGAGTTCCTTATATATTTTGAATATTAAACCCTTGTCAGATATATAGTCAGAAAATATTTTCTACCATTCTCTAAGTTGCCTTTTTATTTTGTTGATTGTTTACTTTGCAGCACAGAAGTTTTAAGTTTGATGTAGTTCCATTTGACTATTTTTGATTTTGTTGCCTGTGATTTTCATTGCATTTCCAGAGGAAAAAATTGATAACATCATTAGTGAGTGTATTTTTTTTTTTTGCCAAATGTGATAATAGGTAGTCATATACAGAAAAATTGAGAAATTCCCTTATTATTTATCCATCCCCTTTTCCTGTACTCTGGCCTTTTTGCTTTTGAAAATGATCATATGACCACAGTGTATCTACCAAATGACTTATTATAGATAGAAATATTAATTCCTTAAAATGGTACACTTATATGCTCTGAATAAAATATACCATCAAAAAGCATACACCATTATTAAAAATACATATCACATTTTTCTTCATTTTGGACTCTTAGAATATTTTTTAGACTAGAGAAATAAATAATACCAGAAAAAATTTATATTATGATACCTCAATTGATTATTTTAACTTTTTTATTAGAAGGTAATCACAGGCTGGCTCACGCCTATAATCCTGGCACTCCGGGAGGCCAAGGCATGCAGATTGTTCGAGCTCAGGAGTTCAAGACCAGCCTGAGCAAGAACAAGACCCCATCTCTACTAAAAAAAAAATAGAAAGAAATTAGCTGGACAACTAAAAACATATATAGAAAAAATTAGCTGGGCATGGAGGCACATGCCTGTAGTCCCAGCTACTCGGGAGGCTGAGGCAGAAGGATCACTTGAGCCCAGGAGTTTGAGGTTGCTGTGAGCTAGGTTGATGCCAATGCACTCTAGCCCAGGCAACAGAGTGAGACTCTGTATCAAACAAACAAAGAAAAAACAGGTAATCACATGCCATCTATCTCCTTTAACATATTTCCCACTTCTGTGTGCATGTGCACTTATACAATGTTTGCATGCTCTTCTACTCATGGGTTTGTGTGTGCCCTGTTTATACATAAGCTTGCCTAGGCAAATGGTAGACAAAATGGGAATGTGAATAAATCAAATATTATTAATAAGGTTTTTGAGAAAGAGGATTCCAAAATGCTGAAAGTCTCATTTGGCCATTCTCATTTAGATATTACATATCTGGACATAATGGTTTCTTTCTACCAGGTGACAGACTTTTAAGAGGAAAAAGCATCACCTCAATAATTTAAGGGCAGTGTGGGCCTTAAAGTGTGAGTCATTTCATGCAGAATATCTGATAGGAGTGAAACAAGGTCACTATGAATCCTACAACTTTAAAAAGTCAATCCTAAAGACAATTTTGCCTTCTCAACCACTTTCTTGAATGCACACTTGACCTCTTTGTTCCTCAGACTGTAGACCAGAGGGTTCAGCATAGGGATGACCATGGTGTAGAACACAGATGCGATTTTGTCTATGTCCATGGAGTGACTGGAGCTGGGCTGTAAGTACATAAAGATGACTGTTCCATAGAAGATAGAGACTGTAGTGAGGTGAGAAGCACAGGTGGACAAAGCCTTTTGGTATCCTGCAGATGAATGCATTTTCAGAATGGTGCTAAATATGAGCAAGTAGGAAATCAAGATAACAAGAAGAGCCAAAAAGATGTTGAAACCTGCCATGAAAACAAGAATTAGCTCAGTAACCTGTCTGTCAGAGCAAGATAGGGCCAGGACTGCTGGAAGATCACAGAAAAAGTGATGGACCCGATTGGACATACAGAAAGAGAGACTGAACGTGTTTCCAATGTGGATGGAGGCATTCAGGAAACTGTAGACATAGCAGCCTGTGGCCAGACATGCACACACACTCGTCGTCATGGTGGTGGTGTAATGTAGAGGTTTGCACACCGCTGCAAAGCGGTCATAGGCCATTGATGCCAAGAGGAAATTTTCCACAGTGGCAAAGGCTCCAAAAAAGAACATTTGAGCAGCACATGCGTTGTAGGAGATGACCTTGTCTCCTATAAGAAGCCCAGCCATGACCTTGGGAGTGACAGCTGTAGAGTAGCAAAAGTCCACCAGAGACAGGTTACCAAGGAAAAAATACATGGGAGTGTAGAGATGAGAGTCTAAGAGAATCAATAGGATCATCCCCAGGTTCCCAACCATATTGATGAGATAAATAAAAGTGAATATTATAAAGAGAGGGACTTGTAGTTCTGGGGCATTGGTTAGACCTAGAAGGATAAACTCAGTCACTTCTGTGCTGTTCTCCATAGATGGTATTTCCAAATCATGAGGTACCCTATAGCAACAAAAAAATAAAGGAACAAAATGATAAATGAAAAAAGAGATTTAGGTGAAATTAAAAGATATAACTATATATACATTATTTCATTATAGTAATAACTTGTACTTCAATATTCCCCAGATCTAAAGTATGGGCTTCACAATTATATTTAATGCATAAATTATCCATAGAGTTACACATTATTGAAGCAGAATGATGTTCACAAATCATCTCTCAACTTCTCAATTTTACAAATTTATAAACTAAGATGTAGAAACGTAGTCTTAACTAAGATGACATGTCTGCAATGGATATGGCTGTCAATTCAGTTTTCCTGAGCCTAGTAAATGCTTATACTTTTCTGTTGTTCATGGAACTATTTAGACAGTTTACATGGATATTTATTTATTTATATATATATAAATGATATATATATTTATATATATATTATATTTATTTATTTATATATTTATTTATTCCTCTTAACAGCCCTATGGGGTTTACTAGTTGTTACCTCCTTTTAACTTATGAAGCACAGAGATTCATTAATGTATTTATGTTTAAAAAATTATTAGTGCCAAATTCAAGTTTTATACCAGGTTGAGTGGTTCCCAAGTCTATTGGTCTTTAAATGAATTTAAATAAAATGGAATTTAACTCAATGTATAGTCACCATTGTCTCCACAGGTCCAAACTCAGTGTTTGGGGTTTCCCAGTGAATTAACTGATAAATATATGTGTAATAGATGACTTAGTGTAGCTGGGACAATAGGGGCATGTACAACCAGCAGAGCTAATGATGGGAAAGCACAGCACTGAGAGTAGAGCTTGGGCAGCAGGGAGAGGTGCACATTGCCTCTACCATGTACTACCTAAGAGTCATTAGTCCTAACATAACTACCTGAACCTAATTTTCTCCATCTACGAAATGAAAAATATTAATGAAACCTTCCTCAAGCTATTATTGTGAGAATTATATGAAATATTGCATAAAAAAACAATGATTAAAATGTTGAGTATTTAGCATGATTAGTGTTAGGTGTAATATTATTAGGCTAGAATGATGGCCTATGTTTGTGTTTGAGAAAGGTGGGTGGTAACATGTAGGGCTCAGGTGTGGGTGAGTTCTGAAGTCTCACAGCCTCTCTCTTTCATTTGTTTTTTCTCAAGCAATTGGTCCACTAAGATTTCCTGTGCCCTCCAGTGTTTCCCAGTCTGTCCTTTGCCGGCATGAGTGGCTATGATAGTCTTTCCTTGTGAGCCATTCTTTTGCTTAATTTCTCCTTAAAATCTATATTCTAGCTTAGGTTGAAAGAGTTCCTTTCTTAATCTCATTTTTTTCTGTCATGACTGTCATCCCATAGTTGAATCGCTGAGATCAATGGTTAAAAGCACCTAGTTTGTCACCTTCCTTTAGCTGGCAGATCTGTTGGGGGAGTGAACTCCACTTTTTAAATTTTTTATTTAAATACATTTTTGTATAAGGACAGCGTTTTAAATCTTTGTATTTGAATTCTAGGCCTTGAGAGAGACATCTAATATCTGCTTATCAGCATTCTTGACCATCACCCTAATTCTTTCACATCTTCACTTTACAAGCCTAACCCCCAAAGTCATGGTGTTTTCTAACCTTTGACACTCATTGCCACTTGTACAATTCTGTGTTTTATAGCCAATAATAAGACCTATACAGACAAATAATGTATGTGTATATGTCTATATATGCATATTTTTTCATTTAATTTTTTAAATTTAATCCTTACAATAATGTTGTAAGGTAGGTAGTGCTATTATTCTCTTTTTTATCATTTAGAGATCTGAGAATTTAAGAAGGCATATAAAGCTCTACAATTATACAGTTAGTATAAGGAAGACTAAAAAGACAAGATTCAAACACATCTGTGAACAATTCAAAAAGCCTGTGCTTTTAGCCACCTCACTGTCAGCATTTGTAGATATACTGGTAATAATTAGGGTGAAGTTATGGGGAACAGGTTATGGTGGAGTATGGAGCTCACTAATTCAGTTAATACTTTCTGTAGTTTAAAGAATGGTTATTTCACATTCTCTCTCTCTCTCCTCTCTCTCTCTCTCTCTCCCCCCCTCCCTCTCTCCCACCCTTCAGTGAAAGGTCAAGAAGGTGCAATTAACACTTCATCAGAGCATCACCTTTCCTTTTTCTGTTGTTGATCCTGTTTTAGAAAAGCAGCGTCATGATGTTTCATAAGTACCACTAAGCTGTCTGCTGATGGAAGTTTTGACATTTATGTCCAGCCTTAATTCACTATTTTAGAAAAATGTCCAACACATATATTTCTATGCTGAAATAACTCATAATAAATATAGCTGCCTCACTGCTTTTGCATGAATTACACTTTTCACTAAATGTGTATATGCAATAGAGAAGCTTACCTTGTTGTGGGGGGAAAAAAAAGGACAGTCAATCCTGAATCATGAGTCTGAAATCAGAAATTCAGCCATGGAATGCCATCAAAGATACTCTCCATCAGGTACTGGTCAAAAGGTAACCAAAATGTTTGTACTCTTATATTTTCCTGAAAAACAAGTTTCCAGATCTGCAAGGCAGGTGAAGATGGAGGAAAGAACACTCAGATGGAGTCAGAAACTTGAGTACAAATCCTGAGTCCATCCTTAATTCTTATTGTGCCCTTGGAGGAGTGACTCATCTTCCTATTTGTAAAATAAACAAAATTACCTCTCCCATGCATTTCACAGAATTGTGTCTATGAATAGCAAATGAGAGAAGTTCTATAAACACTTTGCTGAGGTGTTATCATTTAAAGTCAGTCAATATAATTTCCACCTAGGAGTGTTTTCTCTGGCCATGATTGTAGGCTCATAGCAAATGTTCAGGTTACAGATGGGGAAAGGGGCAAATCTGCATATATTAACAACTGTTACCATTCAGATGCACAAATGACAGCAAGAGGAGCCCAGCACACAGTCCAGTTTCGCTAATATTGTGTCACATGAAGTTATATTGAGATTTCAGAGGAGGATGCAGGGGAATCAACAGGAAGTATTGAGAGCTCTCTGGGGATGCTTCCCAGGAGGGCATCTAAGCTCTCATCGCACTTTTTCAAGAAAGAAGCAATCAATCTGGATATGTTGATAGTGTACACATGATTTTATATTGTTGTTTTTCATTTTCTAATTAAAGTATAATTTACAAAGCGTAATATCCATAGCTTTTAGTGTAAATTTATAAGAGGCTGGTCAAATTTATATGGTCGTGTAACCACTACTACAATCATGATATAAAAGAGCTCCATTATCTGAACAAAACCCCTGAACTTTTTTTCCCAAGAATTGATTTTTTTATTTTAAAATATTTAATTGACAAATAAATATTGCATATATTTAATGTGTACAATGTAGTGATTTGAATATGCATAATGATTAGTAGATAATCATAACAATTATCACAATCAATGAATGAACACATCCATTACCACCCATGCTATATATTGGATTTCTAGTTCAGGTTATAACTAAAAGTTTGTATCTCTTGATAAACTTCTCCCCATTTCCCCTACCCCACTCTCAGCCTCTGGAAACCACTTTTTGTTGTTTGTTTGTATGAGTTTGACTTTTTTAGATTTCACATATGACAGATCATGCGATATTTTTCTTTGTGTCTGGCTTATTTCATTTAGCATAAGGTCCTCCGGTTTCATCCATGTTGTCACAAATGGCAGGTTATTTTCTCTTTCTAAGCCTGAATAACATATATAACATATATATATGAATGATACATAATATATAATATTAATAATACTATATCACAATATATCATCACCATCGATGGACACTTAGGCAGTTATCATGTCTTGGCTATTGGGAATAGTACTGTAATGAATGTGACAGTGCAGATATCTCTTTGAAGTACTGATTTAATTTCTGCATTATTACCCGGAAGAGAGATTGCTGGATCCTATGGTAGCTCTAGTTTTTTATTTTTGAAGAACCTCCATATTGTTT
This sequence comes from Microcebus murinus, assembly GCF_040939455.1. Taxonomy (NCBI): domain Eukaryota; kingdom Metazoa; phylum Chordata; class Mammalia; order Primates; family Cheirogaleidae; genus Microcebus; species Microcebus murinus. The sequence goes on from NC_134107.1 coordinate 16,426,755, forward strand.
TTTATAATGGCTGTACCAATTTACATTTCCACCAATAGCGTGCTAGGGTTCCCTTTTTTCCACATCTTCACCAACAGCTATCTTTCATATTTTTGATAATAGTCCTTCTAACAGGTGTGAGGTGATATTTAATTGCAGTTTTGATTTGCCTTACTCTGATGATTAGTGATATTGAGCACATTTGAAAGTACCTCTCTGCCACGTCTATGTTTTCTTTAGAGAAGTGTCTATTTAGGTCTTTTGCCCATTTCTTAGATTGTTTGCTTTTTTGCTATTGAGTTATATGAGTTACTTGTATATTACAGATATTAACCCTTTGTAAGATATATAGTTTGCAAATATTTTCTCTAATTTCATAGCTTGTCTTTTCATTTTGTTGATTGTTTCTTTTGTTATGCAGAAGATATTTAGTTTGCTATACTCTTAATTGTCCAATTCTGCTTTTGTTGCCTGTGCTTTTGGAGTTGTACCCCAAAAGTCATTTCCAAGACCAATGTCAAGGAGATTTTCCCCTACATTTTCTTCTAGGAGTTGTGTGGTTTCACCTTATATTTAATTCTTAAATACATTTTGAGCTATTTTTGTAAGTGGTATAAAATGAGGGCCCAATATCATTCTTTTGCATGTGGACATACAGTTTTCCTAGCACCATTTACTGAAGAGACTGTGTCCTTTCCCTATTGCATATTCTTGGTGCCCTTGTTGAATATTAGTTGACTGTATACATGTGGTTTACTTCTGGATTCTAGTCTGGGGTTCTGGACAGGCCAGCTGGTAGTGACCTTGGTCACTTAGCAGTTTTTGGTAGGATCATTAGGGTTTTCTATATATAAGAACTTGTCATCTGAAAACAGGGACAATTTAATTTCTTTCTTTTTAATTTAGATGTGTTTAATTTCTTTCCCTTGCCTAATTGCTCTGGCTAGGACTTCTGATACTATGTTGAATAGAAATGGCAAGAGCATACATGCTTGTCTTTTTCCTGATCTGAGAGAAAAAACTTTTAACTTTTCCCCATTGAATATGATATTAGCTATGGGTTTGTCATGTATGGCTTTCATTGTATTGAGGTAAAATATTTCTATATCTAATTTGTTGAGAATTTTTATTATGAAACAATGCTAAATTTTGTCAAATGCTTTTTATGAATCTATTGAGATTATCACATTGTTTTTGTTCTTTATTTTGTTAATGGGGTGTATCACATTTATTGATCCATGTAGGCTGAACCATCCTTGCATCCCAGGGTTAAATCTCACTGCATTATGGTGTATGATCCTTTTAATGTGTTGCTGAATTCATTTTAGTCACAAACATTTTGGTTATATATATTGCCTTTGCATCACCCAAGCCAGAGCTACACGCATGCCCAATCCCCAGAGAGTGAGGTCCTTGCCCCTTAGTTATGAATTTACTCATCCCTTCCACCCCCCTCCCACCTGCCCGGCACCGGATCAATATTACTTCCATGTGTGCACCTAAGTGTTGATCAGTTAGTACCAATTGATGGTGAATACATGTGGTGCTTGTTTATCCATTCTTATGATGCTTCACTTTAAAGTATGGGCTCTAGCTCCAACCAGGATAATACAAGATGTGTTAGTTAACCATTTTTTAAAATAATATATTAATTGTGGTTCTGGTTATATAACCATGCACATTCCACCAAATCCTTAGATATACACACTAAAATCATGGACCTTACTGTTGGTAAGTTATACTTTAATTAGAAGATAAAAAGGCAACAATAAGCAATACAAAATCATGTGTGCATACTCAACATATCCAGCTAAATTCCCCACAGACAGTTTAATTGCTTCTTTCATAGAGAAGTGGGATGAGGAGCTATAGATGCCCTCATGTGGGGTGTCCCCTGAGGGCTTCCTATCTCTATAAACCCCTCCTAATTCTCTTTCATTAGCCTGTGAAATCCTAAGACTCTATGATATCATTTTAAGAGACAAGAGTGTGTACTGGGCCACTTTATTTTTCCAAATGCATACAGCTGTCAGTACCTACAGGCCTTCTCCAGACCTGAGATTTGCTAAGTCTGCAACCAATTGCCAAGGAAATCACATCAAGATTAAAATTATATTGAATGACCTTAAAATGATAACCCCTTAACCGGTTGGTTTTATTAAAGACCTTCCCTTATCTGCTATTTACAGATGAAATTCTGTGAATTATGTAGGAGAGGTAATTTTATTGTGTTTGTTTGTTTTATAAATAAAAAGGAGGTAAGTGGCCCCTCCAAGTAAGACTTAGTGGTAGATTCAGAACCCAAACTCAGGGACTTAGATGCATGGTAGTGTTTTTCCCTCCATCTTTCCTTGTCTTAAAGAGCTTGGAACCTTTTGACAACTACATGTGAGAGAGTGTCTCTAAGAGCATTTAAGCCTTATTTCATGACTGAACTTCTGATTTTAGACACATTATTCAGGATTCTGTTCCAGCAACAAGGTAAGTGTCTATATTTCATATACAGTTTTAGTAAATAGGATAATTCATGCAAAAGTAGTGGGACAATTCTACATATTATACTATGCTTCTTGAGCACAGAAATATGTGCTTTAAACATTTTTTTTCTAAAACAGTAAGATGAAGTTGGGGTATAGATGTCAAAACTTCCATTAATAGGGACTTTAGTGATACTTATGAAGTATCATACTGCTTCCCTAAAGAAGATGAACAAAAATTAAGATAATGCTCTGATTGAGTAGGTGGTAATTTTGTCTTATTCACTATCAAGCTCCTACTGGAGATAAAACTAACAAACAAACTAACAAACAAAAATAGCAGAAGTGTGAATCAACAGTTCTTTAAACTACAAAAAGAATGAAATGAATTGACAAGAATCAAACCACATTTTAACATTTTTCTAAACATATGGATTGTGAGGTAGCAAAAAGCAAAGATTTTGATTCCCTCCCCACCCAGCTGCCCGACACCTGATAAATGTTATTCCTATATGTCCACTTAGGTGTTGATCAGTTAATACCAATTTGCTGGTGAGTACATGTGGTTATTTTTCCATTCTTGAGATACTTCACTTAATAGAATGGGTTCCAGCTCTAGCCAGGAAAATACAAGAGGTTCTATATCACTGTTGTTTCTTATAGCTGAATAGTACTCCATGGTATACATATACCATATTTTATTAATCCACTCACTTATTGATGGGCATTTGGGTTGTTTCCACAGCTTTGCAATTGTGAATTGTGCTACTATAAACATTTGAGAGCAGATTTGTTTTTTTATAGAGTGACTTTTGGATAGATGCCCAGCTGTGGGATTGCTGGATCAAGTGGTAGATCCACTTGTATAGCTTTAAGGTATTTCCATATTGATTTCCACAGAGGTTGAAGTAGTTTGCAGTCCCACCCGCAGTGTAGGAGTGTTCCTATCTCTCCACATCCATGCCAACATTTATTGTTTTGGCCATTCTCACTGGAGATAAGTGATATCTCATCGTGGTTTTGATTTGCATTTCCCTGATGATTAGAGATGTTGAGCATTTTTTTCATATGTTTGTTGGTGATTATTCTGTCTTCTTTTGCAAAGTTTCTGTTCATGTCCTTTGCCCACTTTTTGATAAGGTTGTTTGATTTTTTCCTTGCTGATTTTCCTGAGTCCTAAATAGATTCTAGTTATCAGCCCTTTATTGGATGTGTAGCTTGCAAAAATTTTCTCCCATTCTGTGGGTTGTCTGTTTGCTCTTGTGACAGTTTCTTTGGCTATGCAGAAGCTTTTTAATTTGATCAGGTCTCATTTATTAAATCTTGAATATTCTTGATACTAGTTGTGTAATTGTACAATATTACATAACTTTTCAAATCTCTAATTCCCCTAATGGTAAAACAAAACAAAACAAAATAATATTAACTTGTACCACACAAATACACACAAACACACACATACACACATTTATATGAAAAACTTTAGAATTAGCTGCAGAACAAAATATATCCTAAAAGTGTTTATGTATGTTAAAGTTCACAACCATAATACTTATGATTGCTGTAATACTTATAAGCCAAACTTATAGGCTGTAGTGTGGAAAGATGGCAGGCAATAGTAGTTAGCAGAATATAAATGCCCTTTTTAATTTAATACACTGTTCGTGCACAAGACCTGATTCAAATAATTTTGCAGCATAGAGCTTGCCACCAAACAGGTTTGCAGACTAAATGTAACCCACAGGTGATGCATTTTAAACTCTAAATATCTGTATTCAACCAAGGGATGACAATAATAATGGAAAGAATCAGTTTAATAATAGAAGACTCTTTCAAGCCAATCTACAATATAAATTTTAAGGAAGAAATTAAACAAAAGAATGGCTTATGTGGAATAGCTAGAGAACCCAATCATATGGGTGGAATATAGAATTACTAGAGGGTACAGAACATCTCAAACGTCCTAGCGTATGAAAAAAGACAAACTGAAGAGCGAGACTATATAACTTCAAAGTTTACCCAAAATATGAAGCCCTACAGATATGAAGCCCCCTTTATCAAACTAACACAGAGACCATGATTCTATCCCAGTAATACTCTTATAACTAGCATTCATCAGAATTTTGTTTGTGGTTTTTAAAATAATTTTCAAAAACAATACCTGGAAGCAGGTCTCATTAATATTTTTATTTTTCAGTTAGAATAAATGAGGTTCAGGGAAGTAAAGTTGGGACCAAGACTGCCTAGGTAGTAAATGGTAGGGCTGATATACACCTTTCCCTAGAGCCCAAGCTCTGTACCTGATGCTCTGTCTTCCCCCAGAATTTCCTTTGCAGGGTTGTACATTCCCCTACTGCCTCATTTATCCTAAGACTGCTAATGTGCATGTATCTCTGTTTCTTCACTGTGAAACCTCAGTCACTGACTTTGTACCAATGAAGACAATGAGTAATTATAAATTGCTTCCCTTTCAATTTGATTTATATCCAATTAAGACCACTGGACTTGAGAATTTGTCTCCTTGGCCCAAAGATTGGCTTGACAATTAATACCTGTGTAAATATAAATAAGTCATTTAATCTTATGTGTTTCATAATTTAAATAAATATAATAAGTAACCAACCTCAGTTAATATTGTTGAAAGGAATCAATAAATATACATGTGAATTCTCTAGAGCAGTTCCTAGTGTGTGAGTAACATAGAAAATATTCTTTTTCTAGACTAGGGAAAATTGAATTAACAGATAAATGCATTCCAGATAAGTCACCTTGGACAAGTCATGAAATATTTTACATATTGGTTTATAAATTTATAAAATCAAAACTTGGAAGATTATTCATAAAGATACTTTAAATTCAACAGATTATAACTGTAGATAATACACTAAATATTGTTGTCAGGCCTATGCTGTAGATCTATACAATTTTAAACTAAAATTTTTTGCTATCATTAAATAATGTGTATGAGATTTATATAATTCTAAACCTCTTTTTTGTTTATCACTCTAATCCTTTATATCTCATTGCTGAAGGACATCTCCTCATTCACATTGACACTGATGGAGAATTGTACAGAAGTGACACAGTTCATTCTTCTAGGACTAACCAATGCCCCGGAACTCCAGGTCCTCCTCTTTATATTACTCACTCTCATTTACCTCTTAACTCTGATTGGGAACCTGGGGATGATGGTGTTGATCCTGTTGGACTCTCGTCTCCACACTCCCATGTACTTTTTCCTCAGTAGCTTGTCTCTAGCAGACTTTGGATACTCCTCAGCTGTCACTCCCAAGGTCATGGCTGGGCTCCTCATAGGAGACAAGTTCATCTCCTACAACACATGTGCTGCTCAAATGTTCTTTTTTGTAGCTTTTGCCACTGTGGAAAATTACCTGTTGGCATCAATGGCCTATGACCGCTACGCGGCAGTGTGTAAACCACTACATTACACCACCACCATGACGACGAGTGTGTGTGCTCAGCTGGCCATAGGCTCCTACATCTGTGGTTTCCTAAATGCTTCCTTCCACATTGGGGACATATTCAGTCTCTCTTTCTGTAAATCCAGCCTGGTCCATCACTTTTTCTGTGATGTTCCAGCAGTCATGGCCCTGTCTTGCTCTGATAAACACATTAGTGAGGTGGTTCTGGTTTTTATGTCAAGCTTTAATGTTGTTTTTGCTCTGTTGGTTATTTTGATCTCCTACATGTTTGTATTTATCACCGTCTCAAAGATGCACTCAACTCAGGGACACCAGAAGGCTTTGTCCACCTGTGCTTCTCACCTCACTGCAGTCTGCATCTTCTATGGGACAGTCATCTTCATGTACTTACAGCCCAGCTCCAGTCACTCCATGGACACAGACAAAATTGCATCTGTGTTCTATGCTGTGGTCATCCCCATGCTAAACCCTGTTGTCTACAGCCTGAGGAACAACGAAGTCAAGAGGGCATTCAAGAAAGTTGTTGAGAAAGCAAAACTTTCTCTATGATTGGGAATTTAACATTGCAGTATGCACAATAATGTTTCATTCATCTCATATCTTCTTCATGAGATGAGTTACTAAGATATTTAAAAACCCATAATGCATTTAAATTCCTGAGGTGATATGCTTACCTCTTCAGAAGTCCATAGTCTAGTAATAAAATATTCTCAGAAATGTAATGCCTGAATGAAGAAGGCTTAAAGGAATTGTTATAAGTTTTAGGACTTGCTTGTCAAACCTTGATAACGATATTTCATTTATTCACTTGTTCCACTTACATTTTCCTTACCACATTCTAATGCAAACATACATGTGAAACAGGAGCAGCAACAACCCCATGAACAAAAGTACATGTATATAACCTTTTGGGGCACATAGACATTACACTGAAAACTTTGTCAGAGGTAAATGGAGTGTAGCTAGTTTTTAATTTAAATAATGTAAATAATTAATTGGGTATTATAGTCTAAATTTATTTTTATTTTGATTTTTGAGTAGAATATTTTTAGAGCAGTTTTAGGTTCACATTAAAATTGAGAGGAAGGTACATAAATTTCCCATTCTGCCCCCACATACTCATAGCCTCCCCCATGGTCAATATCTTCTACCACAATGGTACGTTTGTTACAAAGGATGAACCTACAATGATATATCATTATCACCCAAAGATCATAGTTTACATTAGGATTTACTCTTGGTGTTGTAAGTTCTATGGGTTTGGACAAACATATGATGACATGTATTCATCATTATAACATCATATAGGGTACTTTCAATGCCCTAAAAATCCTCTGTGCTCAGCCTATTCATTCCTTCTTCTCCCCAATCCCTGAAAACTACTGATCTTTTTCTGTCTCTGTAGTTTTGTCATATAGTTGAAATCATACAGTAGCCTGTATGATTTCAACTATAATGTAGCCTTTTCTTATTGGTTTCTTTCATTTGGTAATATGAATTGTTTTCTCCATGTCTTTTCATGGCTTTATAGCTCATATCTTTTTAACACTGAATAATATTCTAATATCTGGGTATATCACCCTTTATCCATTTACTTACTGAAGGATATTTTGATTGCTTCCAAGTTTTGGCAGTTATGAATAAAGCTTCTATAAACATCCATGGCTTACCTGTTTTTTCTGCAACCTCACTAGACATTCTTCAGGTTTTCACTGTTGACTTTTATCCTACTCTCATGCTGTGAATATGGATATTCAATGCCCCATCTTGGTTGCTTCTGTTTTTATGGTTTTATTGAACTTTTCACTGACTTCTCAAAAACAACACGTACAAAACTAAACTTTTAGTTTTATTCCTCAAATTTAGATTCCGATTATACTTGGAATAAATCTAACTGTGGCCTACAGCAGGTGCATGACCTCTCTTGTGCCACCTCTTTCATCATTTTCTACCAAAGTTCTCCTTGCTGTGCATGGTCTAGCAACATTAATCTTTATTCATTTCTTAAACACAAGAAGCACATTCACACTGCAGGACACTGGCCATCTTGGCCTGTTTGCCTGTATTGTTCTTTCTTTATGTATCATCTTAAATATTACACCCTCAATGTGAAAAAAGGGGAACCCTCATATACTGTTGGTGGGAATGTAAATTAGTGCAATCACTATGGAGAACAGTATGCAAGGTTCTTCAAAAAACTGAAAATAGATATGCCATATGACCCAGCAATCTCACTATTGGGTATATCCAAAAGAAGGGAAAACAGTATATTGAAAAAATGTCTACACTCCAATTTTTATTGCAGCATTATTCATAATAGTTAAGATATGGAATAGACCTAAGTTTCCATCAATGGATGAACAAATAAATAAATTGTGGTACATATACAAAGTGGAATACCACTCACAAAAATTAATGCATGATGTATAACAGATATAACCTAAGGCATGAAACCATAAGCATTCTAGAAGAAAATATTGGAAAAAACTCTTATAGGCATTGGCCTAAGCAAATAATTCATGAAGAAGATCCCCAAAGTAATCATAGCAACAACAAAAATAAATAAGTGGGATTTGATTAAATTAAAAGGCTTTTGCACAGCCAAGGAAACAATCAACAGAGCAAATAGACAACCTGCAGAAAGGGAGAATATAGTTGCATGCTATACATCTTATAAAGGGCTAATAACTAGAATCTACAAAGAAATTAAGCAAATCAGCAAGTAAAAATCAAACAACCCCCCTATAAAATGGGCAAAAGACATGAATAGAAGTTTTTCTGAAGAAGATAGATTAATGGCAAATGAACATATGAAAAAATGTCCAATGTTACTAATCATCAGGGAAATGCAAATTAAAACAACAATGAGATATTACCTATATATGGGGCATGATAGGATATTTTGCTATATGCATACATTGTGGTTTGATTAAATCAAACTAATTAACCCTTTACTTCACATATTTCTTATTATTTGGTGGTGAGAGCATTTAAAATTATTCTCTCAGCAATTTTAAGTGTATAATATATTGTTATAGACTCTTGTAACCACATGGTAAAATAGAACTTACTCCTAGAACTTACTCTAGAACTTACTCCTCCTAATGACTCCTGAGGTTCCTAATGACACCTTATTCTCCTCCCCCATTTTCAGTCCCTAGTAATTTGCATTCTTCTCTCTGCTTCTGTGAGTTTGACTTTTTTAGATTCCACATAGAAGTGAGTTCATACAGTATTTGTCTTTCTATGCCAGGCTGATTTCAATTAACATAATGTCCTCCAGATTCACCCATGTTCTTGCAAATGACAGTATTTTCTTATTTTTAAGGCTGAATAGTATTCCATTGTGTATATGTGCCATAATTTCTTTATCCATTCATCTATCTATGGACATTTAAACAGTTATCCTGTGTTGACTATTGTGAATAATGCTCATTAAACATGGGAGTACAGATACATTTTTGTCATACTGATTCCACTTCCTTTGGTTATTCATTCATTAGTGAAATTGCTGCATCATAGGATAGTGCCAATTAAATTTTTGAGAAACCTCTGTACTGTTTTCCGTAGCAGCTGTACTAATTTATACTCCCAGCAACAGTAAACAAGGCTTTCCTTTTCTCCACATACTCACCAACACTTATTATCTTTTGCCATTTTGATGAAAACCATTTTAATGGGTGTGATGTAATATCTCTTTGTGGTTAATTTGCATTGCCATGAGGATTCTTTTCTTGTGATGTTTTCATCTTGCTTTGGTCACCAAGGTAATGATGGCCTCATAGAATGACAGAGGAAATGTTCCCTATTTTTTAAAAAATGTTTTCAGAATTCACCACTGAAGCTTACCATTCCTGTGCTCATATTCTTTGGGAGGTTATTTTTTATTCAATCTCATCTCTTATTAGGTGACTGTCAGATTTTCTACTTTTCTTGATTCATTATTTATAGTTGTGTATTTCTAAGAATTTGTATATTTCATCTAGATTATCTAATTTATTGGTGTACTGTTCATGGTATTCTATTATCTTTTTTTATTACTGCATGACTGATAGTAATGTTTCCATTTTTATCTCTTGTTATAGTGATTTCAGTGTCTTATCTTTGTCATAGTCATTTTACAAAGGTTTATCATTTTTGTTGATCTCAAAGCATCACCTTTTGGTTTTGCTGATTTCTCTATTGTTTTTCTATTATCTATTTCACTTATCTCCTCTCTAAATCTTATTATTTCCTTCCTTCTAGCTTTGCATTTAGTTTGTACTTCTTTCTAGTCTCTTAAGGTATAAAATTATTTTATTGATCTGAGATCTTGATCTTTATTTATTTTTAACATAGACACTTATAGCCCCAAATTTCCATCTGAGTATTGCTTTTGATAACTCCCACAAATTTTGGTTTTTTGTGTTTTCATTGTTACTTATCTCAAAGTATTTTATATTTCCTCTTATATGTCTTCTTTAATCTACTAATTGTATAAGAGTATGTTCTTTAATTTCCACATATATGTGAATTTTCAAAATTTGGGAAGGTTTTGACCATATTTCTTAAAATGTTGTTTCTGTCCTTTTCTTTCTCTCTTCTCTCATTCTGGCATTTCCACTATGAATATTTTGGTATGCTTAATGGTTTCCAACAGCATCTGTATTTCAAGGTAGGGCCCAAAAGTAGTAATTAAGGTTATATAAGGTCATAAGTGTGGGGCTTTAATCTAATAGAGCTGATATTTTAAAAGAAGAAGATATACCAGATCTCTCTCTCTGTCTCTCTCTCTCTCTCTCTGTCTCTCTCTCTCTCTCTGTCTCTCTCTCTCTCTCTGTCTCTCTCTCTCTCTCTCTCTCTCTCTCTCTGTGTGTGTGTCTCTCTCTCCACCATGTGAGGACACATTGAGAAGGTGGCCATCTGCAAGTCAGACAGAAAGCCTTCTCCAGGAACCAATTTGTCCAACCGCTTAATCTTGGGATTTTAAGACTCCAAAACTATGAGAAAATAAAGTTCTGCTGTTTAAGACACCATTCTATTTTGCTTGACATGTATGAGTACATGTTCATCACACAGGTCATGCTGGGATGGGGAGGGCTCCTTCCATGTGATCATTAAAAGACACAAGCTAATGAAGTCTTCACCATCAATAGCTGCACCAGCTGGAACATTAAGCCTCCTCAGTTTTCACGGCAGGAGAAGAGACAACTGAAATGTTGTATATGTGCTTCAACCCACCCAAAGTCATTCTTCCCACAGTTTGTTGACTAGAATTAGTGTATGTCTCTGCTGAGTTACAATGGAACTGCCACACATGGGGAAGTAGACAGAAAGTGTGAGCAATATTTTTATAAACCCTGCTACATCAAGGTTGTCAAATGATAAAATAGTACTATGGAACACCTGATATGTGCTAGAAATTATATATACATCATCTGATAATCCTGTAAGGATGACAGCATATTATTTTCTCCCTCATACAGAGTTTTAAATTTGAAGGGATTAAATAAGTTAGCTGAATTTGAGACCAAGTCACCTGAGTACACAGAAAAAATTTGTAACCACTATACATGCCTCACTGAGGAAGCTGTGCTAAGTCTCCTTGGGAGTGTGAATACAGAGGTGATTGTGAAATATACACTAAAAGTGTATACCTTACCACTGATAAATGATACATTAATTAGAAGAGTAAAAAAACAACAACAAGCAACATAAAAGCATGTGTGCATACTCAACATATCCAGCTAAATTACTCACAGACAGTTTAATTGCTTTTTTCATAGGAAAGTGGGGTGAGTTTTGGTTATTATCTGGAGTACTTTCATTTTAGTCTAAAAAAACCCTATAAGACTGTCTTGTAGGGCAAATTTATCATTGATCAACTCTCTCAACTTTCATTAATATAGGAAAGTCTTATTTTTTCCACCATATTTGAAGGTTACTTCTGTTGGACACAGAGTTCTTAGTTGACAGGGAGTTTTTTTCAATACTTCATGTCATCTTACTACCTGTGGAGTCCATGGTCTCAGGCAAGAAACCATTTATTGCTGTCATTGAGAAGTCATTGTATGTGATAAGTTGCTTATCTCTTAAAGATTTCATGATTGTTTGACTTATAGTTTGATTATAACATGTGTAAGGATTTCTTCATGTTAATCCTTCTTGATTTTTGTGAGGTTTTTGGAAGGGAAGATTTATGTATTTTATCAAATTTTGAAAATTTTTGGCTATAGTTCTTCAAATATTTCTAATGGCCTTTTCCTTCTTTCACCTCTCATTCCTGCTTGTTCTTGTATTGATACACTTGATAGCATGCAATAGATCTCGTAAGCTCCTTTCAGTTTTCCTTATTCTATTTTCTCCTCCTAGGACTGGATTATTACAACTGATTTGTCTTCAAATTCACTGATTATTTCCTCTTCCCTCTCAAATAATTTAAAAAACTCTCTGATGAATTTTATTTTACTTATTTTACTTTTTAACTCCAGAAATTCTATCTGGTTCCTTTTTATAATTTCTATCTCTTTATTGATATTCACTATATTTTGAAACATCATTGTCCTGGTTTTCTTTAGTCCCTTATTCATTTTTTTCATATACTCTTTGAGTGTATTTAAAGCATTTTATTTAAAACTTTTATCTTCTATGTATAATGTTTGCGCTTCCTCAGGCCACTTTCTGTTAATTTCCTTTTTCCTGTAAATGGGATATAGTTTCTTCATCCTTTGCATCACTTAATATTTACTGAAAATTAGACATTTTTAATATCGTAGTGTTATAATTCTGGAAGTCAAATTATTCCCTCTTCACATGTTTCTTTTCTTTTCTTGCTTTCTCTGTGTAAGTTTGTTTATTTAGTAAATTTCTAAAATATTTTTAAGAATGTGTTCCTTGTCATATGTGGTCTCTCATGTCTGTGTTTATTTACCTGTGGTCACCTAGCAGTTTGACAAATACATTTTTAAACATCATGTTATGCCACCTTTTTCTTGATTTAGCATTCACTAAGATTCTATAAATCTTTGACTGTTTTCCAGAGTTCTAACAAAGTTGATTCTGACAGCTTGTAGTTGCTTTTTCAGGACTCACAGTCCCTTGAAATATTCTAATCTACCATTTTCCTGCCTCTGCTGTATATGGAACCAGTAGCTGCATTTAGAGCCTGCCAAATAATCCAGATTAACCTCAGATGTCACTATCCTTAATTTGATCACAACTTCAAAGCCATTGTCATATAAGGTAAAATTTACTACTTCCAGGTATTAGAATTTGACATTTTAGGGGACATTATTTAGATGCTACAGATCTGCAGTTTCTTTCTTATGCTACTATACGTCCATTCTGCAGGTTGTCTGGCTATGTAGAGGACTCTGTGTGGTCACTCAAAAACACCTGCTGATGAAGGCATCACAATTTATGGCTGTACCTTCTGGAACAGTAAGCCTATTGATTTTTTTTGTGTGTGTGTGTAACCATGTCTTTAAATTTAATAGAAGAGTACATATTCCAAATCAAAAGAATTACCAAAACTCCCTTCTTCTTATAATATGACTGGCAGGCAATTGTCATGAATTAAGTTGACCTCCACACCATTTTTAAGGCTTCTAGGTTAGGACTAGTATGATTAGCACCTATTGATTATTATATAAGCATAGAAGATAAGGGAGAATAGTGTGTATGCTTCAACCAATATTACAATACTTTCCACAGTTCATTAGCTAGAACCAGCATATGTCTTACCTAGCTGAAATGGAACAGGCATATGTGGAGAAGCAGGAGGATTGTTTGGGTAGCAATGTTTTTGTGACTCATGAAATATTAAATTTTATAAGTAATAAATATTAATATTTAACCGATAGAGTACCTGATACCTGAAATGGGATAGAAATTGTGCTATGCTTTTTATATATGTCATGTACTTATCTTCTTAAAAATCTTATGAAAATGACAAGATATCTTCTCCTTCCTTATAGAAGAGAAGCTAAAGTTTAAAGAGGCTAAATCCCTTACCCAAATTTGAGATGAAGCAACGTTGGTGCACAAAACATTTAACCTTGACACTTGCCTATACTGAAAAACTGATAACTGATAATTCTGCTTGGGAGAGTGCATTCAAAAGCAACTATGCAAATGAAGGAACTGATCTATCTCTTTTGTTGGAAAAAAACATTCCCAGGCTAGAACTGAAATGGTAAGGTGAGTGCTTAAAAAAATACTTGCTAATGAGACTTGTTGGGATATCTTAGAGAAAAATAAAATCAAAATTAAATTAAATTTTATAAACTTTAAAACATCAAATGCCAATAAAGAAATGAAACAGTTTGAATAATAAAATAGTTTGATGGGAATTAAAATTGTACAGTTTCTTCAGAAAACAGTTTGGCAGTTTTTTATTCAAGTAAACATATATTTACCATATGACAAATCAATCTAACTTCTACATATTTACTCAAATGACATGAAAACCTATATTCACCCAGAAAGCTTTAGGCAAATGTTTAGATCAGCTTCATTCTTAATCAGCGAACACTAAAATCAACACGAATGTTCCTCAGCTGCAGAATGGGAAATATAACTTGTGATGTTTACATAATGCAATACTTTTCTACAATAGAAAAGATTCCACCTTTACATAGGTAATAATATATATGACCCTCAAATCTAAGTGAAAGATACAGACTTAAAGACTGCATATTCTAGGATTATATTTGAGGATATTCTAGCAGACACAAAATGATTTAGGCAAAAATAGTTTAATTGTTGCCAGGGAGGTGGGTGAGAGAAAAGTAGGGTCAGATAAAATTTTTTAGGTGATTCAGGTGATATATATATATTATATATATATACATATATATACGTAGAGTGATTTCATGATATATATTTCACAAATTTCTTAGAACTATATACTAAAAAGTGTGTGTATTACTGTATGTAAATTATGCATTAATTAGAAAATAAAAAAACAGAAACAACAAGTAATACAAAAATATGTGTGCACATTAAAAATAACAAGCTTGACCCCCACAGGCTTTTTAATTGCTTCTTGTCTAGTAAAATAAGATGAGGCTCTGTGTATACTCTCACAGGAGAAATCTCTAGAGCTCTCTGCATCGTTATAATTCTCTCCAGATCTCCATATATGAGCCTCTGAAATCCCAATATGACTCAATATGACGTTGTTTTGGAGCAATCACACTGTTGCCAAGTCTTTTTGGTTATCATTTATTCATCTGAATGATATTGTTGTTAGTCCACACATGACTTCTTATCTGAGGATTTGTTACGAGCTTTCAACCATGGTCAACCACTTTATCCCAAGATAAAAATTATACTGACTTTCAAATGATAACCCCTTAGTGAGATGTTTTATGTACCTCCCATATTGGTTTTCATAAATACAGTTCTGTGAATTATGTGATAGGGGTAATTATAACATGGTTATTTTATAAATAAGCAGGAGGTAAGTAACTTCTCTAAGTGCAAAGAAAGAGAATTAATGTTAGATTCAGAATTTGATCCACGTTAATGTTCTTTCCTCCATTCTTTTCTAAGATGCTGGGAACTTTTTGCCCACTATCCAAGAGTGAGCTCCTCTAATCATACTTATGCAATATTTCAGGGCCAATTTTCTGATTTCAGACCCACTATTCTGCATTGACTGTTCCTCCTCTTCTAAAAATAAGGTAAGCTTTTATATTGCATAAACATTTTTAGTGAGAAGTGTAATTCATGCAAAAGAAGTTGGACAGATATACCTACTACAAGTAATTTGAAAACAGAAATAGATGTTTTCAATATTTTTTCTAAAACACCGAGGTGGTCCTGGGGTAAAACTGTCAAAATGTCTTTCATAAGGAGGTCCGTGATTCTTATAAAACATCATGTTTCCTACCCCCAAAATATGAACAAAAAGTATGATAGATAATACTCTGATTGATTAGGTAGTAGTTTCATCCTCTTTGCTATATAATTGTTTCCCATTAGTGGTGAAAAAGCAAACAAACAAAAAAAGAAGAGTGAAGTATTCCTTCTTTGAAGTACAAAAGGGTCTTGAATTAACAAACACTGAACTGCATTTAACCATTTCTCCATAATCTTGTTCTTATTATTACTAGAACTTCTATATATCTTGACAGTGATGTGGCTAAAAGCTTAGAATTTTAAGTTGAATATGGGTTTAAGTATAGAATCTTAAGTCTTTCTCATACTAGCTATATAATTTTGGAGTATCACCATAATTTCAAATTCTCAATTTTCTTAATAATAGAGTAAGAACAATAGTACTACCTGTCTTACACACACACACACACACACAAAAATATACACACCCAATTTATATATAAAGTTCTTGTCATTGGTTATGGAACATAGAATAAATTAAAAGTGATCATGTTTATTAAGGTTGGCAAATATAATGTCTTCATAGGGAAGTCTTCAGAAGTGAAGTTGCCAAAGATTCAGGAGGAAGATGGTGGGGGATAGTAGTTAGTATTGAATGCATACCCTTCCAAAGGCTTCAATCCAGATACAAACATTTAAAATACTATTCATAAGCAAGAACAGATTGAAATAGAATATTTTACAACATGGAACTTGCCACCAAATCACATCTATGAGCTAAAGACAGCCATAAACTAATAACTTTCAACCTTTGATCTGTTTGATTTGGCTATGGAATCACATTAATGAGAGAAAGAATGAGTTTAAGAAAAAGGAACTGTTTTACCCAAGCTAAAATATGGATTTCAAAGAATAAATTAAGGAAAATAATGGCTCACAAGAAATTGCCAGAGCAGCCAATCATATGCTTGGAGAGAGAACAGACTGAGAATCAATCACTGGAGAACATGGAAAGTCGCAGTGGCCCTAGTATTGAGGAAAAGCAAATTGGAGATGGAAACCTCCCACCTGAAGCCCTGCAGATCATCATCCATCTTTATCAAACCAACATAAAGACCATCATCCCATCCTAATAATAATATTATAGCTATCACTCATCATGCTGCACTTAAGACCTAGCATTTTATTGTTTTTTAATACATTACCTTATTTAATTCTCACAATAATACTTCAAAGTAGCTCTTATTACTGTTTCCATTTTGCACATAGAAATATGATATTTAGGGTAGTCAGGTTAGGACCAATGACTCCAAGGTGGTAAACGGTAGGACTGATATGGATGTCTTTTAAGAACCCAAGCTCTATATCTGCTATAGCTGATGATGTGGATTTTCTGAGAACTGCCTCTGCTAATTGAACTTCCTCCTACCATTCCAGTTATCTCACCACATCTACTATGCATGTATTACTAACTTGCTTAACTGTGAACCTGGAACACTGCGTTTGCACCAAAGGAGACAATGAGTAATTGTAAATTGAGTTAAATTCAATTTGATTTAGGTTGGGATTATACCATTAGACTTAAGAAGCATTCGGCATGAGTGCAAAGGTTGGCATGGGTCCAAAGCATGGCTTTCCATTTAAAACTTGTTAAATGGGAATAAATTACTCAATCTCTACTGCTTTATAGCTTAAATGAATGCAACAGCTATTCAAACTCATACTATTGCTGAAAATAAACAATGAGTATTCATCTAAAATATCTAGAGAAGCTGTTGGTAAATGAGCAACATATAAGTGTCAGCTTTGACTGTACTCAGGAAAAGTGAATTGACAGATGGATCCACCTTGGTAAGTCATCTTGATCATGTTATTAAATTTTCTACATCTCAGCATGAAAATTTATAAAATTTAATAATTGGGTAGGTAATCTATTAATATTCTTCAGATTCAACAGTATGTAACTCTGAATATAATTAATGCACTGAAATTGGTTGTCAAGGCCATGCTTTTTCCAGAAAAATCTTGAAGTACAAGCTATTGCTGCAATGAAAAAATACATATTGTATTAATACTTACACTTCTCAATTTCAATTCAATTTATTTATCACTTTTTTTCTCATTGCTACCAGCATCTTGTGATTCTCACATAACACGGATGGAGAACAAGACAGAAGTGACACAGTTCATCCTCCTGGGACTAACCAATGCCCCAGAACTACAGGTTCCCCTCTTTATAATGTTCTTCCTCATCTACATCATCACTGTCATTGGAAACCTGGGCATGACTGTATTTATCTTCTTGGACTCT
Organism: Microcebus murinus; assembly: GCF_040939455.1. Classification (NCBI taxonomy): domain Eukaryota; kingdom Metazoa; phylum Chordata; class Mammalia; order Primates; family Cheirogaleidae; genus Microcebus; species Microcebus murinus. Next base: position 16,444,787 of record NC_134107.1, read on the forward strand.
CGTCTCCACACTCCCATGTACTTTTTCCTTGGTAACCTGTCTCTGGTGGACTTTTGTTACTCTTCAGCTGTCACTCCCACAGTCATGGCTGGGCTTCTTATAGGAGACAAGGTCATCTCCTACAATGCATGTGCTGCTCAGATGTTCTTTTTTGTAGCTTTTGCCACTGTGGAAAATTACCTGTTGGCATCAATGGCCTACGACCGCTATGCAGCAGTGTGTAAACCTCTACATTACACCACCACCATGACGACGAGTGTGTGTGTATGTTTGGCCATAGGCTCCTATGTCTGTGGTTTTGTGAATGCCTCCATCCACATTGGGGACACATTCAGTCTCTCTTTCTGTAAGGCCAATGAGGTCCATCACTTTTTCTGCGACATTCCAGCAGTGATGATTCTCTCTTGCTCTGATAGACATATTAGTGAGCTGGTTCTTGTTTATGTTGTGAGCTTCAATATCTTCTTTGCTCTCCTGGTTATCTTGATATCCTACCTATTCATTTTTATCACCATCCTAAAGATGCACTCAGGTGCAGGCCATCAGAAGGCTTTGTCTACCTGTGCTTCCCACTTCACTGCAGTCTCCATCTTCTATGGGACTATTATCTTCATGTACTTACAGCCCAGCTCCAGTCACTCCATGGACACTGACAAGATGGCATCTGTGTTCTATACCATGGTCATCCCCATGCTGAATCCTGTGGTCTACAGCCTGAGAAACAAGGAGGTGAAGAGTGCATTCAAGAAAGTTGTCGAGAAAGCAAAATTGTCTCTAGGCTTGTGAGTTTAATAGTGTAGGATGTACTGTAATTTAGTTCCATTTCTCTCAGATCTTATCCATAACTCAAATCACATTTTAAGGTCCACAATGAAGTTAAATATCTGAAATGATACTCTTACCTTTTCAAAAGTCTATTGTCTAGAGAAAAGACTTTCTTTTCATTATGCCCAGAAACATAATACCTAAACAAGAATGGCTAAGAGATCTTGGGGCTAGCTTGTGAAAAACCTTATTAAAGATACTGATGTAGTCATTTATTCTATTATGATACATACTTGTTTTCACCACTAGTCAAGGCAAGCGCATGTGAAACAGGAGCAAAAACAATCCCATAAACAGAAGTGCATGAAGGTGTCCCATGAGGACACACACACGAACATGGGAAATTTGCCAAGATTAAATATAACCTGGAAAGTCCAAATGGTTAATTTTATGTGTCGATTTGACTAGGGGAAGAGATAGCAAGAGATCTGGCAAAACATTATTCTGAGTGTGTCTGTGAGGGTGTTTCCAGAAGAGACTAATATTTTAATCAGTAGACTGAGTAAAGAATATCTCCCCTCGCCAGTGTGGGTGGCCACCATCCAATCCATTGAGGGCTTGCTTAGATAGAACAAAAAGGTGGAAAAAGGGCAAATTCTCTCTTTTTGAGAGAGCTTTGAGAGAGCTGGGACATCCATCTTCTCTGTTCTAAGACATTGCAGCTTCTGGTTCTCAGGCCTTCAGTCGTCAGGGCCTATGCCAGTGTCCCCACTCCTCCTCCACCTTCCTCAGGCCTTTGAACTCAGATTGAATAATGCCATTGGCTTTCTTGCTTCCCAAGTTCACAGATGGCATATTGTGGGACTTGTTGGCCTCTATAATCACACAAGCCAATTCTCGTAATAAATCTCCTATTATTTATCTCTAATTCTGTTTCTACTAATTACAGATAATTCTGTAATTAGTAGAATTAATTACTACTAATTCTGTTTCTTTGGAGAACCCTGACCAATACACTCATATTCATATTTAATAATAACAACTTAAATTCTTCATTTGGGTATGAGAATATACATTTATGTTTAATATTTTTGTTTCTTCAGTTGGACACTGTTCTAAGAGTCTTGATTTTAGGAAAAAAAGACATATACTATTAAATGAAAGTATGTGCTTTCCTTTGGCACATTTTATCCAGAATACATAAATATAACATCTCATATGAATTAATATTTGTGTCTTGACTGAGTCATTTCATAGATCCAACATGTTCATACTTTAATTTTTAAAAAGATAAAATACCCAGAGTACCAGAAAAATGGAGTAAAAGTTAAAACATTGTAAATTTCTTTGTATATTACTATTAACCTTCACACTGTTTAAAAAGTGTACTGAGAAACAAAAAATATATATATATTTGTCTCTCTGAATGCTTTGAAAAGGTTAACACTGCTCTTTCATTCTTATATGATTTGAGATGCATCATCTCTTGTCACTTTCTCTGTTTTTTACTCCTCTTTATTAACACTGATCTTCTTGTTATTTTTTCAAAACTCCAACCATGCTCCAGCCCCAAGGCCTTCGTACTTGCTGTTCCTTGTGTGGAATGCTCCTTCCCTTTATTCAGGTCTTTGCTCAAATGTTACCCTGTCATAGAGTCCTTCCCTGACCACCTGTATAAAATAATCACTCCCCCCTCCCCGTGTGCGCTGCTCTCTCACCTTGCATTGCCCTTCATAGTCCTTATCCACACTCTGCTACTGTGTATTTGCTCAGTTGTGTGTTGTCTACTCCACTCCAGCTAGAAGGTAAATGCCATGAGAACAGTGAATTACCTGTTTTGTTCACGAAAATGATCTGCAATACCTAAATGAGAGTGTTTCATAGGAGATTCTCAATAAATATTTGTAAAATGAATGAATAAAATTGTATCAATGTCTTGAATCTTTGAGTGATTGGTGATTATACTAAATAATCTGTAACATAAACCTTCTAGGTAGACATATAGTACATTTCAAAGGCAGAGTTAATCTTCTGCTCTGCTGTTTTATCTATATTGTTGCTTAGTGCTTATACGCCCCACTTTTGGACACAATAGTTTCCTGGAAATCCCTTCATCAAGTGTATCATCTGAAGCCAGCTCATAATTTTTATTTGGATGTCATATTTCATTTAGTGACAAAGAACATATCAAGTAAACATTGTTTAGTGAATCATAAAAAGACATCAAATGTGACATTATTTGAGGTTTAATATTTAGTTATATTTGAAAAATTACTTCATACACATAAATTATGTGACTAACTGAAATGATTCTAAATGTCCATATAGAATGGCAAACATAAAATAAATTCAATATGCTATTATAATGCACAATCGTTATACATCATGATTCCCACAACTTTTTAATGTTGCCTTATATTGCCTAAAAGAACTATGATTAATTTAAGGTTGAGAGATTATCATGGATTATCTGTGTGGGCCCTAAAGGCAATCCCATGTATCATTATAAAGAGACAGAGAGATAGGACCATGGACAGAAGAGGAGTCTACAACGTGACCACTGAAGCAAAGATTGAAGTGATACGACCAGAGCCACGGAATACCTACAGCCACCATAAAATGGAAGAGGCAAGAAATAGAATCTCCCTTACAGCCTATAAAATAGGAACCATGTCTTGCTAATTTCAAATCTTTCCCTGGATTTCAGGCCAGGGGAACCCTGATTTTGGACTCCTGGCCTCCAAACAGTGAAATAATAAATATATGTTGTGTTAAGTTTCCTAGTATGCATTGTTTTGTTATAGCAGCCATACAAAACCAACACAAAAATCCAATACAAATTCTTGTCTGGTTTCCCCTAAGTCGTAATCTTATATTACCATGGTACACTTGCCAAAATTACAAAACTATGATTGACTCATGTTATTTTCTCATCTTAAGACTTTATTCAGATTTCCTTAGGATTTTTTTTCACTAATATTCTTCTTTTTCTCTTCTTACATTTAGTTGTCATATCTCCTTTGTCTCTTTTGCTCATAGCAGGTTGTCTGTCTTTCCTGCATTTAGTGGCCTTGAAAATTTTGAGGAGTACTGGTGAGATATTTCATAGAATGTCTAAAATTGAAATTGTGATTTTCTCATGATTTTATTGAGACTGTAAGTGTTGCAAGTAATACCAGTGATAGTAATTGCTCTTCTTATCACATTATATCAAAGATATACACTAGCAACATGACTTATAACTCATGGTATTAACATGATTATACAGGTCCTAGATAAATTTTCTTAAGTTATCCATGCAGACTTACCTTTTTTCTCCTTTCTATACTGTATTCTTTAGAAACAAGTCATTAATTCCACCTCACACTCCAGCAGTTGGGGAACAGCACCTGGTAAGGTCAGTGTTTAAATAACTTATTTGGAGTTTTTTTGTAAGCAGATTTATCTCTTCTCTCTCATGTATTTATTCACAAACATTATTTGCATTAGTGTGTTCTCATTTATTTATTTTATAATTCAATATCAGGTTTCTTATATTTTGGTCTAATTATTCCAACTTTCACCTTTTGAAGCTCTTTCAGTTAGCTTTTATGTCCCTTTGACATAGTTCATTCTTTGTTTTTTGTTTGTTTGGTTTGGTTTCTTGTTTTTTTTTTAAGTATATAATTATTATAGTTTTAGGGCACTACATAGCGCTCCAGGGTCATCTTGTATTTTCCTCACCACTGCCACAGAACCAACTATTTCTACAAAGAGCCCTCCTTTATTCTGATAGAGAATGGTGTTTTAAATCCAAGGTTTGGATCTTGGGTGTGCCTGCTGGCACTGCTGTTTCACTTCTTCTAGGGCTTTTTATCAAGAGAGCTAGGAAGCATGTATTTATGTTCCTGTGAGCTGCCATCCCACCTGGTCCTGAAGGGAGTAAACACCCACAGCCCTGACACCCATGACTACTGTCTAGATAGCCATGCCCAGCTCCCCCTGCCACTGTAGCAGGGAGACCTGGGCAGAGCAATCTCCCACAATGCCAGCCTGTGTGGAAAGGTACTTTCCCAGCTCTCCACCCAAGCTTCCAACAGCAGCCTAGAGCACAACCCACCCCTCCACAAGAAGATCCTCCAGCACTGGCGTGGACTGTGATAATCAGAGGAAGGACACAACACAAAACAGCTTCATTACAGGCTCTCAGTGCATCTGCCCCTCTCCTTTCTGGTACATCTTCCAGAGGAGGTCACAAAAGTACCATCTAGGAACCTCTCCCTCTTCTCCCTAAGTCAGAGAGTTCCCAACAAAGGAGTAAAAATGAACCTCAAATCTATCTAGCTGGAGCAGAGAGATGAGGTTTCAGATGAGAAGAAACTAGCAAAAGAATTCTAGCAACATGAAAAAAACAAGTTAGACTAATACCACCAACGGATCACAAAAGATCTACAGCAATCGACCTCAACCAAAAGGAAACTGTCAAAATGTCAGAAAGGAAATTCAGAATATAAGATGGCAAATAAGATGAGTGGAATTGAAAATAAAGTTGAAAACCAACACAAAGAAGCCAAAATAATATTTTGGAACATGAATGAAACAAATGAAAATGTAGCTAAAGAGCTAGACAATATAAGGATATAACAGAACTTAAGAAAAGAGAGAGTCACTTAGGAAATTTTTTAAGCTGTCACAACAGACCAAGCAGAAAAAGGAATCTCAGAGCTTGAAGATAAGGCTATCAAACTAAGCCAAGCAGTCAAAGATGCAGAAGAAAGAATAAGGAAGAATAAATCGACAACACAGAGGCATATGGGCCTATGTAAAGAAAACCAATATGTGAATTATAGGTTTCTCTGAGAAAGAAGAATAAAAAGAAGAAAAAGCATGGAAATCTATTTGAGGAAATTATTGAGGAAAACTTCCCTGGTATCACCAGAGATTCAGATGTCCAGATACGAGATGGTCATCAAACACTGGGAAGATTCATAGCAAATAGGACATCTCCAAGACACATAGTTGTCAACCTAGCCAAAGTTAAAAGGAAAGGAAAAATTTTACAAGCTGCAAGATGAAAACAACAACTAACTTACAAAGGAAAACTCATCAGGTTAACTTTAGACTTGTCAGCAGAGACCTTACAAGCCAGAGGAGATTGGGGCCACATTTTGAGTCTTCTTAAACAGAACAACTGCTGGCCAAGAATTTTATATCTTATAAAAACAAGTTTAATAAATGATGGAAAAATAAAGACTTTTATAAACAAGCAAACACTAAGGGAATCTGTCACTACTAGACCTACTCTACAGGAAATACTCAGAAGTGCATTGTATATGGAACAGAATAATAGATACCCACCAATATAAAAACATCCAAAAGTAAAGCTCACACTTTTTATAAAACAATAGCGCAATAGGGAAAAACAAAACAACAAGGTATTATCCAACATGATGAATGCAACAGTATCCCACATATCCATAGTAACACTGCATATGAACAGTTTTTATGCCCCACTTAAAAGACATGGACTGGCTGAATGGATGAAAAAATACAACCCAGGTAAATGCTGTGTCCAACAAACACATTCAACTTGTAAGGACTCAAACAGACTCCCGGAACAGGGATAGAAGAATATATTCCATTCAAATAGAAACCAAAATTGAGCAGGTGTAGCCATTCTCATAACAGGTAAAATAGAATTTAAATCAACAATGATAAAAAAAAGAGTCAAAGATGGTCATTTTATAATGGCAAAGAGAGCAATTCAACAAAAAGAACATCTCTAAGTACATATGTGCCTAACACAGGAGCTCCCAGATTAATAAATCAAATTATACTAGATCTAAGCAAAGAAATGAATAGTAACATCATAATTGCCAGAGACTTTAACCAGCCCACTGACAGAACTAGACAGATCACGGAAGCAGAAAATCAATAAAGGAACACTGGAATTAAACAGGACTCTAGAATAAACAAACCTAACAGACATTCACAAAACATTCTACCTTAAAAGTATTGAATATATAGTTTTCTGATTAGCACATGAGACATTTTCCAAGACTGATCATATCTTAGGCCACAAACCAGCTCTCATCAAATTAAAAAAATTTGAAATCATGCCATGTATTTTCTCAGACCACAGTAGAATAAAACTAGAAATCAGTTCCTAGAGAAACACTCAAAGATACACAAAGTCATGGAAATTAAACAATCTGCTGCTGAACGATCCATCTGTAAATGATGAAATTAAGATAGAAATCAAAAGATTCCTTGAACTGATTGACAAAGGGGACACAAGCTTTCAAAAATCTATGGGAACATCAAAAGGAAAGTTCATAGCTTTAAATGTCTAATCAAAAAGACAGAAAAATCATAGAATAACAACCTAATGTCACATCTCAAGGAACTAGAAAAAGAACAAATCAAACCCAAAGCTAGCAGGAGAAAAGAGAGATCAAAGTTTATAGCTGATCTAAACAAAATGGAACTAAAACCAAATTAAAAGGTCAATGAAACAATAAGTTGGTTATTTGAAAAGATAAACAAAATCCAAAGGCCACCAGCCAGATAAACCAGAAATAGAAGAGAAAAGACTCCGATCATCTCAATCAGAAATGAAAACGGAGACATTACAACGGATACCACAGAAATATAAAATATCATCCGTGAGTGCTATGAAAACATCTATGCACACAAATTAGAAAATGTAGAGGAAATGGGTGAATTCCTGGGAACACACAACCTCCCAAGCCTGAATAAGGAACAAATAGAAATCCTGAACAGAATAATAACAAGCAGCAACATTAAAGGAATAATAAAAAATCTACCAACAACAAAAAAAAGGCCTGGCCCAGAAGGATTTGCAGCCAAGTTCTACCAGATCTACAAGGAAGAACTTGGACCTTTCTTACACAGAAACTATTTCCATAAAATCAAGAAGGAGGAATTATTCTAATTCATTCTAAGAAACCAGTATCACCTTAATACAAATGCCAGGAAAGGATACAACAAAAAAGAAGACTATAGACCAAAATTCCTTAAGAACATAGATGCAAAATTCCTCAACAAAATACTACCAAACTGAATTCAACAGCACATATACATTGTTGGATTCCATTTATGTAAAGCTTAAAACTGGGTAAAACTAGTGATCACTCTTAGTGGGGATGGGAGTTGGGGATGAGTAATGATGACAAAGGGGTGAGAAGGAATTTTCTGGAATGTTGGCAGTGTTTCTTTACCTGAGTGCTCATTCTCAGGTGTGTTCACTTTGTGAAAACTGGAGTGGTATACTTAGGACAAGTGTACTTTTCCCCATATTTCAATAACAAATTCAATATATATATATATATATATATTCAATATATATATTCTATATATATATATATATATACACATTCAAAAAAAGAAAAATTATAGAGCTACTTTCATAAACAGTTTGAGAATTTCCATCAAATCAAGCATATTTACCATGTGACCAAACAATCCAACTTCCAGGTACTTGGCCAAATGAAATAAAAATCTGTATTAACACAAAAATGTTAGCCAATGTTTATATCAGCTTTATTCACAGTCACTAAACACTAGAAATGACACAAATGGTCTTCAACTTGGGAATAAAAAAAACACAATGTGTAAAGTTCCCATTATGAGACATCCCACAACTTAAAAAATTCCACTATGACGCAGGTAACAAAATTATAGGACCTCAACTGAATTACATCAAGTAAAAAAATGGCAGAAAAGAAGACTGTATGTTTTAGGATTCTAGTTAAGGACAGTCTTGCAAAGGCAAAATTGTCTGTACAAAAACAGTCTAGTAATTTCCAGAGCAGTGGATGGGAGAAGGGGTTGATCAAATTTAAGCTCATGAAATTAGACTAGGTGATTGTGGTAGTGGTTACACAACTATATATTTAACAAAATTCTTAGAAATAGATATCAAAATGTGTGCCTAATATTATTTGCAACTTATACATTAATTAAAAGTGAAAAATAAATACAAAATAACAAGTAATAGAAAAACATACGTGCACACTTGCGATGGCCAATTTGGTCCTCACAGGCAATTTAATTGTGTCTTCTCAAGGAAAGTAAGAAGAAGAGTGGTAGATGCTCTCATGGAGGACATCCCCTGAGGGTGCCATATCTCTTTAATTCACTCCTGGCTCTATGCATTAGCTTCAGAAATCCACCATGACTCCAGGTGACTTCCTTTTAGAGGTACCCGACTTTGATCCTAGCTCATTGGATCGATTTTTATTCATCTGAATGTTAACAGTTATTTGTATACACAGGCCCTCTCCAGATATTAGGATTTCCTGTGAGCCTGCAGCCATACCTAGGGTAGCATCCCAAGTTAAAAATTATATTGCATGACTTGAAAATGATAACTCCTAAATGAATTGTTTTATAGGCACTCTTTCACTTGCTAGTGTAGGGATGGTTAATGGGTACAAAAATATAGTTTGACAGTTAGATAGAATGAACAATATTTGATAGCACAACAAAGTGGCTATAATCAACAATAAGTTAGAGTATACTTTAAAATAACTAAAAGAGTGGAATTGGAATGTTCCTAACACAAAGAAATGGTAAATGCTTGAGATGATAGATACCACAATTACTCTGATGTGATTCACGTTGTGTGCCTATATCAAAATATCATGTGTACCCTATAAATACATACAACTATTATATAACCATAATAATTAAAAATTTTAAAAAATAAAAAATAAATAAAACAAGCACAACTCCATGGATTATATGGGAGAGGTAGTTTTATTATTTATTTTATAATATACTAAAGAAGGAGGTAATTGACTCTTCCAAGGATACAGAAAGAATGCATGGTAGACTCATTATCTGAACATGTGTTAGTGTCTTTTCCTCCATCTTTCCCTGGTTTAGAGACCTTGGAACCATTGGCCACTACTTGAGAGAGAACTTCTCTAACAGAATTTGTGCAGGAAATAATTTCTGCTATCAAACTTACTGTTCATGGTTGACTGTCTCTTGTTTTCAAGGAGCAAGGTAAGCTTCTATATTCAATATACATTTTTAGTGAAAACTAATCCATGCAAAAGCAGTGGCACAGCTATACCTACTATTATTTTTGAGCACAGAAATAGATGTTTTCAACATTTTTCTAAAAGAATGAAGTGGAGCTGGGAGTGTAAACTTCAAAACTTCCATCAGTATCAGTAGGGAGTTAGCTGATATGTATGAAACATCATTATGCTGCTCTCCTTAAAAAATATTAGTCAAAAAATAGTATAAGTGATTATGCAGCAACTTTATCTTGTTCACTATATATTAGCTTCTTGTTGGAGGTAAAGAACAAACGGAAGGGTATAGTGGCTCTTCCTTAATCTACAAAAGGTACCAAAGAGAATTAGCAAACTCTAAACTTCTTTTTAACAAGTTTCCCATAATTTCATCCTTATTATTTCTAGCACGTCTGTACACATTAACAGTGGTATGGCTAAAAGCACAGGCTGACAAGTAGGTCTAAACTGGCTTTTAATTTTTAATCTTCCTCATACTAGCCGTGTAATTGTAAAGCATCAAAAAATTCAGAAGTCCCCATTTGCCTTAATAGTAAAATAAAAATAATATTACTACCTAACTTATGCTACACACAAATACATAACACAAGCACATCCATTTATGTATAAAGCTCTGAACATTGGTTATGGTATATGCTTAACATTGGGTTAGCATAGTGTATGCTAAAAGTGGTCATGTGGGTTAAGCTTGGCAAACATAAAGCCTTTAAGGGGTTGGCTTGTAAAGTGAAGTTGCTGAAGGTTAATGAGGAAGATGGGAGGAACTAGCAGTTAGCATTGGATGGATACCCTTCCAAAGGCTTCATATTAAAAAACAACGTAGGGCTAGAGCAGCCAGTGTTGTGGGTAGAGCAACAACAGAGAAAGAATTACTGGAGGGCACAAAAAGTTACAGTGATTCTACTGCATGAGAAAAGGCAAATTGAAGAAGGAGGCTGCAAGACTTCAAAACTTACCTACACCTGAAGTTTCGCTTGTCACCACACACATTTGCTAAATCAAGATAGAATCCATCATTCCATCTTAGTAATAATATTATAGCTAACCTTTCTCAGGTTGGCTAATCATCCAGCATTTATCCATTGTGTTTTTATTCATGTTCACATTTAATTCTCTCAATAATATCTTGAGTTAAATATCATTGCTATCTTCATTTTACAGATGGATAAAATGAACTTCAGGGGAGTTAGGTTAGGACCAATGCCTCCAAGGTAGTGAACGGTAGGGCCAATATGCAGCTATTCCCAGAGCCCAAGCTCTATATCAGAAGTGCCTTTGTGGTTTGTACGTGTTCCTACTGCTCCAGTTGTCCTAAGACATCTGCTGTGCATACATCTCTCAGTTACTTCACTATGAAACCCCCAGCACTGAGTTTGGGCCAATGGAGACAATGAGCAACTGTAAATTGAGCTAAAACAATTTGATTAATGAACCATTATGACCTCCATGCTTGGGAACCACTGTGCTTGGGTACAAAGCTTAGCTTGCCATTAACACTTGTGTAAACGTGAATAATTTACTCAGCCTCTTGTGAATGAAAGTATCAACCAATCAAACTCAAAATATTATTGATAGGAATCAATGAAAATAGATGTAAAGTATCTAGATGAATCCTCCCAGATGAGAAACAGAAGTATAAGCTTTCGCTAAGACAGGAAAAACTGAATTGACATAATCCCAGAAAAGTCATGTGAATTGACATAATCCCAGAAAAATCAAATTTATAAAATTTTCCAAATGTCAGTTTACAATTATAAAAATTTAAAAACTGGTGAGATAATCCATGAAGATCTTTCTAATTTAACTTTTGTAACTCTATAGATACTTATTGCACTAAATTTTGCGGTTAAGCTCAAGTTTGGATATGGAGAATCCTGAATATGTATTATTAATATAATGAAATAATGCACATGATATATGAACATTTCTATTTCAGTGCAATATCTATCCTACAGCCTCTATTAACACTCTTGTCCTTTCATTCTCGTTGCTACAGGATGTCTTCTGATGCCTGAGTGACACTGACGGAGAACGGTACAGAAGTGACACAGTTCATCCTTCTAGGACTAAGCAATGCCCAAGAACTACAGGTCCCCTTCTTGATCATGTTCACTCTCATCTACTTCATCAGTGTTTCTGGAAACCGGGGCATGGTTATTTTGGCTCTCTGGGACTCTTGTCTCCACACTCCCATGTACTTTTTCCTTGGTAACCTGTCTCTGGTGGACTTTTGTTACTCTTCAGCTGTCACTCCCACAGTCATGGCTGGGCTTCCTATAGGAGACAAGGTCATCTCCTACAACGCATGTGCTGCTCAGATGTTCTTTTTTGCAGCCTTTGGCCAGTGTGGAAAATTTACTCTTGACCGCAATGGCCTACGACCACTATGCAGTAGTGTGTAAACCCCTACATTACGCCTCCACCATGACAACGAGTGTGTGTGCATGTTTGGTCAAAGGCCGCTATGTCTGTGGTTTCCTGAATGCCTCCATCCACATTGGGGAAACATTCACTCTCTCTTTCTGTAAGTCCAATGTGGTCCATCACTTTTTCTGTGATATACCAGCAGTCATGGCTCTGTCTTACTTTGATAGACATCTGAATGAGCTGGTTCTTGTTTATGTAGCCAGCTTCAATGTCTCTTTTGCCCTCCTAGTTATCTTGATATCCTACCTATTCATATTTGTCACCATCCTAAAGGGGCACTCAGCTGCACGATACCAGAAGGCTTTGTCTACCTGTGCTTCTCACCTCACTGCAGTCTCCATCTTCTATGGGACTATTATCTTCATGTACTTACAGCCCAGCTCCAGTCATTCCATGGACATAGACAAAATGGCATCTGTGTTCTACACTATGGTCATCCCCATGCTAAACCCTTTGATTTATAGCCTGAGAAATAAGGAGGTGAAGAATGCATTCATGAAGGTGGTTGAGAAGGCAGAGTTATTTCTAGGATTGTGAATTTAATGTAGTAACCATAATAACCTAGTTTCAGTCCCCTGAGATAGTCTCCATGGCCTGAATCACATTTTAAGGCCCACATGGAAGTTAAGTTCCCAGAGTGATACTCTTACCTCTTCAAAAGCATGTTGTCTGGGAAAAATAAAACGTTATATCTAGAAATAGAATACCCATTTGAGACGGCTAAGGTGAATCATAAGATTTCTTGGGTCTTACTTGTCAAAAACCTAGTTGAGCATGTTTGATTCCTTTACTCATTCTACATGCACTTCTTCTACCACATATCAGTAGAAACACACATGTAAAACAGGGGCATAAATGAGCCCAAAGATATGGAAACAACCAGGTGCCCAATGATACATGAGTGGATTAATAAAATGTGATATATGTATATCATGGAGCACTACTCAGCCATAAAAAATAATGGTGAACTAATCCTCTTGTATTAACTTGGATAGAACTAGAGACCATTCTTCTAAGTGAAGTATTGCAAGAATTGAAAAAAATTTCTAAGGGCTCTCTACCTATTAGGGATAGTAACACTTTATAAGTGATTTAAGTTTCAAATATCGCCATATAATGCCCCAGTTTGTGTTTGTCTTTTGACTTTACTTATTTTTTATGTAAAAAAAATTCTATTTTTATGTGAACAAATTTATCTCTTTTTGCTTATCACTTCTGAATTTTAAGTCAAGAAAGAGTTTTCTCTATTTCCAAGTAATAAAATATCACCCATGCTTTCTTCTAAAAAACAAAAAGAATGGAAAAACAAACACACCATATATTCAATACTAAATTGGAACTCACTGATCAACATTTATATGCACATATGGAAGCAAAATTCAAGGGAAATCAAGTGGGGAAGGGGGGATGGGTAAATTCACACCTAACAGGTATAATGCATAGTAAGAGCATATTTTTGCTCTGACTGAAGAGCATATTTACAACTTCTAGTCAAACTGTACAAAAGCAAATTATGTAACTAAAATGTATGTACCCCCATAAAATTCTGAAATAAAAAAAAGAAATGGATAAGAGACCTTAATAGCATTTCTCAAAAGAAGACATACAATGGCTAACAGAAAATGAAAAAAAAATGTTCAACATTACGAATCATTAGAGAGATGTAGGTTAAAACACATTGAGATGTTACTTCACACCTGTTAGAATGGCTACTGGAAAAAATCAACCCACAAAAGATAAATGCTGGCAAGGATTGACAAAAAAGAAACCCTGTACACTGCTGGTAGCAATGTAAATTAGTACAATCATTATAGAAAACAGTATGAAGTTTCCTCAAAAAACTAAAAATAGAATTACCCATATACCCAGGAATCCCACTTCTGAGTATTTACCCCCAAGATTTAAAATCTTTGACATAGTTCCCAGAGAGATTTCTGCTCTCCCATGTCCATTGCAGTACTGTGGACAATAGTCAAGTAAGGGAGTCAACCTAAGTGTCCATGAAGGAATGAATGCATAACTAATGTTGTGCATGTGTGTGTGTGTGTGTGTGTGTGTGTGTGTGTGTGGCGTGGTGAATATAGCTAATATTTTTGTACTGTACATTTAAACTTGAAAGTATAAAATTAAAATGATCTTATCACAAAAAATGTCAAATAGTTGAGGTGATGAATATATTAATTAGTTTTACTTAACTGTTTTACGTTGTATTCAAACTTTATAACACCACTTTGTATCTCATAAATATGTACATCTATTCAATATAATTTGTCATTTAAAAGGTAGACGCCAGGACTGATGCAGGTAACAATATGAATGGGCATCAAATAGATTATACTAAGTGAATGTGCCAGAACATAATACTACATATTCTAGGATTCTAGTTAAGGAAATTTTTGAAAAGATACAATTATATGGACAAAAAGAGTTTAGAATGGTTATATGAACACATATTTGGCCACATTTTTAGAGCTAGACACTAAAAAGTGTACATATTACTGCTTGTAAAGTATGTATTAATTAAAAATTTAAAAACAAAAAAAGTAACAACACAAACAAACAGCACACTCAAAATACCCAGCTTAGGTTGGGTGCGGTGGCTTACGCCTATAATCCTAGCACTCTGGGAGGCCAAGGCGGGAGGATTGCTCAAGGTCAGGAGTTTGAAACCAGCCTGAGCAAGAGTGAGACGCTGCCTCTACTAAAAATAGAAAAATAAATAATCAGCCAACTAAAAATATATAGAAAAAATTAGCTGGATATGGTGGTGCATGCCTGTAGTCCCAGCTACTAGGAAGGCTGAGGCAGAAGGATTGCTTGAGCCCAGGAGTTGGAGGTTGCTGTGAGCTAGGCTGATGCCACAGCACTCTAGCCCAGGCAGCAGAGCAAGACTGTGTCTTAAAAAAAATACCCAGCTTAGTCCCCACAGGTGGTTAAATTGATTTTTCTCTAGAAAAGTGGGATGAGAGAAGTCATAGATGTCCTTATGGAATACATCCCCAGAGAACTCAGTGTTTCCTTAATTCACTGTTGCTTCATTAACATTAGCCTCTGAAATTAGCCTCTTGCATCCAATGTGACTTCAGGTGACTTTATTTTAGAGTGACCAAACTATGTGCTGGGCCTATTTGGTCATCATTTATTCACCTGGGTGTTAATAATTATTAGTATAAAAGTCCTTTTGACCTACAGATTTGCTATGTGTCTGCAACCATGGTTAGGAAAACACCCCAAGACTGATATTATAGTGAGTGACTTTAAAATAATAACCTCTTAGCAAGTTGTTTAGTAGACCTTCTTTATTTGCTACCTATAAGCATAATTCCATGAATTATGTGGGAGAGATAATTTTATAATTTTTATTTCACAAATAAGAAGGTGGTAAGTGACTCCTCCAAGGACACAGAAAGAAGACATGGTAGATACATGACCTAAATGTGTATTAGTGTCTTTTTCTCCATCTTTCCCTGCCTTAGAGTTCTCATGATCTTTTGACCACTCACTGCCTGCAGGAGAGCTTCTCCAACCACATTTTGGCATTATTCCATGGAGGAATTTCTGATTTCAAACACACTAGTCAGGATTAACTGTCACTTGTTTTCAAGAGGCAAGGTAAGTTTCCATATTCCATGTACACTTTTAATGAAAAGTGTAATTCATGAAAAAATAGTGGGGCAGCTATGCCTACTATAAGTTATTTGAGCATATAAATAGAAGGTTTGAATATTTTTCTAAAACACTGAAGTGAAGATGGGGCACTCTAAAATTCCAACAGTAAAGGGTTTAGCAATATTTATGAAACATCAGCATACAGCTTTCTAAAAATAATATTCCAAAATATAGTATAGGTGATGCTCTGCTTGATCAGATGATAATTTCATTGTGTTCACTATCTCTTGCTTTCTCACTGGAGATTACAAAAATAAAAATAATGAGAGAGTGAAATGACCCTTCTTTAAACTACAAAGAGACCTCAATGAATTAGCAAGATCTGAACTTCATTTTAACTTTTTCTCCATAATCACACAATCTCATCCTTGCTATTATTGGCCCATCTACCTAAGTTGTATTGGCTTTGTTTTCTTTTTCTTTTTTCCAGCATATTGTGGGGGTACAAATGTTAAGGTTACATACATTTCCCTTGCCCCCCTCTAGTCAGAGCTTCAAGTGTGTCCATCCCCCAGATGGTGCGCATCGCATTCATTATGTATGTATACACCCATCCCCTCCACCTGCCTGACACCCGATAAATGTTATTCCTATATGTTTACTTAGGTGTTGATCAGTTAATACCAATTTGCTGGTGAGTACATGTGGTGCTTATTTTTCCATTCTTGGGATACTTCACTTAATGGAATGGGTTCCAGCTCTAGCCAGGAAAATACAAGAGGTGCTATATCACCATTGTTTCTTAAAGCTAAATAGTACTCCATGGTATACATGTGCCACATTTTATTAATCCACTCATGTATTGATGGGCACTTTGGTTGTTTCCACATCTTTGCAATTGTGAATTGTGCTGCTATAAACACTCGAGTACAGGTGTCTTTTTCATAAAGTGACTTTTGTTCTTTTGAGTAGATGCCCAGTAATGGGATTGCTGGATCAAATGGTAGATCCACTTATATCACTTTCAGTTATCTCCATATTGCTTTCCACAGAGGCTAAACTAGTTTGCAGTCCCACCAGCAATGTAGGAGTGTTCCTATCTCTCCACATCCATGACAACATTATTGTTTTGGGGACATTTTGATAAAGGCCATTCTCACTGGAGGTAAGTGATATCTCATTGTGGTTTTGATTTTCCAGGTTATTGTGGGGGTAGATCAAACATAAGAAAGAATCTCAGGGATTGAAGACGATACCTTTCAATTAAATTAGTCAGTCTGCAGAGATAGAGCAGAGAAATAAGAGAAGAGGGCAAAGCCTACAAGGAATGTGGAATTATGTAAGAAGGCCTAATGTGATAATCATAGGCATCCTATGAGGGTGAAAAAAGAATATACACAAGAGTTGGATATGCTATCTGAGCATATAATAGAGGAAAATTTCCCAGGCCTTGCTAAAAATCTAGATATCTAGTTACAAGAATCTCAAAGGACTCCTGGGAGATTTATCAATGACAGGAAGACACCATGACACGCATTCATCAGACTGACCAAAATAATCACCAGAGAGTCCCTCCTATGAGTTGTAAGGTGAAAAAAGCAGGTAACCTATAAAGGAAAACCCATAAGAATAATGGCATGTTTCTCACCTGAAATCTTACAAGCAAGAAGAGACTGGGGCCCCATTCTCACTCTTCCGAAACAGAATAATGCCCAACCTAAAATCTTGTACCCTGCAAAACTAAGCTTCATATATGAAGGAGAAAGAAAAACTTTCTCGACAACCAAAGACTGAAGGAATTCATCAAGAAAAGACCTGCTCTCTAAGAAGTAATCAAAACAGTGTTACACATGGATCACCACCATAAACACTCACCAATGTAAAATCACCCAAAAGCTAAATGTCAAAGGCCAGATATCACAATGGCTCAAGAGAGAAAACAAAGCAACAAAGTTCAACTCAATAGGATGAGCAGAAATCTGCCCCACTTATCAATTCTCTCACAAAATGTGAATTGCTTGAACTGCCCACTAAAGAGACATAGGCTAGCCAAAAGGATACATATACATAAGCCAAGTGTCTGCTGTCTTTAGAAAACACATCTAACCCACAAGGATGCATTCAGACTCAGGGTGAAATGCTGGAAAACAATATTTCAAGCAAACAGAAGCCAAAAGAAAGCTGTCATGGTGGTTCTGATTTCAGATAACTTAGTCTTCAAATCAACAAAAATAATGAAAGACAAAGATGGTCACTATATAATGGTGAAGGGTATAATTCAACAAGAAGACATAGCAATTCTAAATATTGATGCACCTAACTCAAGTGCACCCAAATTCATAAAGCAAATTCTACTTGATCTAAACAAAATGATAAACAGCAGCACCATAATAGCTGGAGACTTCAACACCCCTCTGACAGAAAAGAACAGATCCTCCAAAAAGAAAATAAAGAAAGAAACAATGGTCTTAAACAGAACTCTAGAACAAATGGGCCTGACTGACATTTATAGAATATTCTACCCAAAAACCACTGAATATACATTTTTCACATCAGCTCATGGGACATTCTCTAAGATTGACTATATCCTAGGCCACAAATCATATCTAAAAAATTTCAGAAATCGAAATTATACCATGCAGCTTCTAAGACCACAGAGGAATAAAATTAGAAATCAATTCTAACAGAAACTCTCATCTCTACACAAAGTCATGGAAACTAAACAACCTTCTGCTGAACAATTATTGGGTTAAAGAGGAAATCATGATGGAAATCAAAAGATACTTGAACTAAATGATAGAGGAGACACAAGTTATCAAAATCTGTGGGGCACAGCTAAAGTAGTGCTAAGAGGAAAATTTATATCCATAAATGCCTACCTTCAAAAGACAGAAATATCACAAATAAATGATATAATCAAAGAATCATCTCAAAGAACTGGAAAAGGATGAGCAAACTGACCCCAAACCTAGCAGAAGAAAAGAAATAACAAAGATCAGAGCAGACCTAAATGAAATTGATAACAACAACAACAAAAAAACTATACAAAAGATTAACAAAACAAAAAGTTGGTTCATTGAAAAAATAAACAAAATTGACATGCCTCTTGCTAGATTAATGAGAAGCAGACAGCAAGGACTCTAATAAACTCCATCAGGAATGAAAAAGGAGAAATTACAACTGATGCCAAAGAAATACAAAAGATTATCTATGACTACTATAAAAACCTTTATGCATGTAACCTTGAAAATGTGCAGGAAATGGACAAATTCTCAGAAACTCACAGCCTCCCTAGGCTCAATCAAAAAGAAATAGATTTCCTTAATATACCAACATTAGGTACCAAAATTGAAGCAGCAATAAAAAACCTTCCCAAAAAGAAAAGTTCCAAACCAGATGGTTTCACACTACAATTTTACCAGACTTACAAAGAAGAACTGGTGCCTATCCTGTAGAAATTATTCCACAACACCAAGAAGGAAGGAATCCTCCCCAACACATTTTATGAAGCCAACATAACCCTGATACCAAAACCAGGAAAGGACGCAACAAAAAAAGAAAACTACAGACTAATATCCATTATGAATATAGATACAACAATTCTCAACAAAATCCTAGCAAACTGAATTCAGGTGCTTATCAAAAAAACAACCATCACAACCAAGTGGGCTTCATTACAGAGATGCAGGGATGGTTCAACATACAGAAATCTATATATGTAATTCACCGCATAAATAAAAGCAAAAACAAAGACCATATGATCCTCTCAATAGATGCAGAAAAAGCATTTGACAAAATTCAACACCCTTTTATGTAAGAACACTTAACAAAATAGGCATAGACAGACTTACCTAAAAATGATATGAATCATATATGACAAACCCACAGCCAACATGATAATGAATGGAGAAAAATTGAAAGCATTTCCACTTAGAGCTAGAACCAGACATGGTTGCCTTCTATCACTGCTTCTATTCAACATAGTGCTGGAAGTCCTAGCCAGTGCAATCAGCCAAGAGAAGCAAATCAAGGGCATCCAAATGGGGGTAAAAGAGGTCAAACTATCACTTTTTGCTGACAATATGATTTTATGTCTAGAAAAATTCCAAAGATTCTACCATGCATCTACTGGAATTGATAAACAAATTCAGCAAAGTCTCAGGATAAAAAATCAATGTACAGAAATCAGTAGCATTCCTATATGCCAACAACAGTCTCACTGAGAACCAGATCAAAGACTAAATACCCTTCACAATAGGGTATTTAGTCTATAGGCAACAACAAAAAACATAGCTAGGAATCTGTTTAGCTAAGGAAGTGAAAAACCTCTACATGGAAAACTATGACACATTGAGGAAAGAAATAGCAGAGGACATAAACAGGTGGAAAATCATACCATACTCTTGAATTGGCAGAATCAACATTGTTAAAATGTTTATACTACCCAAAAATGATCTATGGATTCAATGAAATCGCTGTTAAAATACCAACATCATTTTTCACAGATATAGAAAAATCTTTGTATAGAACCAGAGAAGATCCCATATAGCAAAAGCAATCTTAAGCAAAAAGAACAAATTGGGAGGCATCAATTTACCAAACTTCAAGCTATACTACAAGGCTATAGTGACTAAAACAGCATGTGACAGGCACAAGAACAGAGACATAGACCAATGGAACAAAACTGAGAACCCAGATATAAAACCATCCTCATATAGCTGTCTAATCTTTGACAAAGTAGGCAAAACATACATCAGGGAAAAGAACCCTTATTCAATAAATGGTGCTGGGAAAATTGGATAGCCACATGTAGAAGACTGAAACAGGATCCACACCTCTTTTGTCTCTCACAAAAATCAACTCATGGTGGATAACAGATTTAAATCTAAGGCATGAAACTGTAAGAATTCTAGAAGAAAATTTTGGAAAAACTCTTATAGACATTGGCCTAGGCAAAGAATTTATGAAGAAAAACTCAAAGGCAATCATGACAATAACAAAAATAAATAAATAGGACCTGATCAAATTAAAAAGCTCCTACATAGCCAAAGAAATTATCATTAGAGTGAATAGACAACCAGCAATCCCATTACAGGTCATCTACACAAAAGAACAAAAGACACTCTATAAAAAAGACAACTGCACACGAATGTTTATAGCAGCATAATTTCATAATTGCAAAGTTGTGGAAACACCCCAAGTGCCCATCAATACATGAGTGGATTAATAAAATGTGGTATATGTATACCATGGAGTACTATTCGGCTATAAGAAACAATGGTGATATAGCACCTTTTATGTTTTCCTGGATAGAGCTGGAACCCATTCTATTAAGGGAAGTATCCCAAGAATGGAAAAACAATCACCACATGTACTCACCAGCAAATTGGTATTAACTGATCAATACCTAAGTGAGTATACAGGAATAACATTTATCGGGTGTTGGGCAGGTCGGGGGGGAGGAGATGATGGGTATATACATACATAATGAGTGCAAGGCGCACTGTCTGGGAGATGGTCACACTTAAAGCTCTGACTTGAGGGGGGAAAGGGGAAAGGGCAATGTACATAACCTTAACATTTGTACCCCCATAATATGCTGAAATGAAATAAAGGAAAAAAAAGACAAATAGTCAACAAAATATACATAGCTGATTATACATTGGTTTAGATTAGACAAGGTAGACCAGGTTAAATTGCCATAATAAATCAATACAAAATTCCAATGATTTAAGATAACAGAGATTTATTTCATATTTCTGCTAATGAGTGTGCATAATGGGTTGTCTAAGAAAGGGGAGGTCTCTCTCCTCATGGTCACTCAAATACCCAGGCCAATGGAGATTTTGCTCCTGTACCTAAGTCCTCTAGAACATGCAGCCTTTTTGGTTACCATATCAGGAGGAGAGGCAAACGAATGGTTATGCGTGGCCTTTGTTATACTTCAACCCCCAAATGACACATACTGCTTCTTCACCAGTACACTGTATAGAGCTAGTTCGTGGTTCTAACTAGCTGAAAGGAGACAAGGAAATAGAGGGAGCAGATGTCATGTTTGAGCACTCCTATTATTGTTTCACATATCAATTTTTTACTTATAATGAAGTAGTAGTATTTAAATTTATTGAGCTTTTAATATGTGCTAGTCATATGATATGCATTATCACATTTAATCTTTACGATTCTCCTATAAGAGATACACAATTATTATTAATCTTTTTTATAGATGATATACTAAAGTTTAAAGAGATTAAATAATTTATCCAAGGTCACACTGTAATAGGTGGCAGGACTAGGACTGAAGCTAGGCCACATGATCATGCAGCACTTGACTGCATTGATTTAAAAAAAGACATAATCCTGCCTTGCAGTTTGGGACCAGGCGTCTATGCAGAGGAAAGAATGAATCCATTCCTTTACTTCCAAACTAAGAGGAAAGACCCTCAGACCAGTTCTACGGTGGTAAGACAAACAGGTATTTTATTTTTAAAAAAATTAGAAAAACAGAAAGAAAAAATATTGCTGAGGAAATCTCTAGACCTTCTAAAAAAAAAAAAGCTAGATATGAGAAAGCTTGCATGAAGTCCAGAGATTTTCATGAGGTTTTCTGTTTGTTGCCTAACGTGGCTGTGGCACTGCTGATTTGATGACTAGAGGTTCTTTCCTCCAAGCTTCCATTCCTCCACATCTTCATATGCACTCTCAGCCAAAATGCAAACATTATCTTCTGCTGTCTCCAATCAGGGTCAGACTGGGAGGACCAACCTGGAATCAGAAGCCTCCTGAGATATCCACTCATGCGTAATGTTACATGGTTCCCCAGAGACGTGTCTCTGTCTCTGCCTTGATACTTGCAAGAGCACAAGCACAGACTCTGTTCCACAACATAAAACTCCACAGATGGGGAAGGAGTTTCCCCAGCGTGATGCTTTCCTCGATGTGTGGATGTGGACTTTTGGTCAATGGTCTGGCCACGAAGCTTTTCCATACCCACTTCTTTGTACCCTCACTTGTCTGCTCCTAGGACACAAGTAAGTATCAAGAAAACATACAATCATAGCCAGTTAGAATTGGAAGGGGTGCTAGAAGGTCCAGTGATTTTTTTATTTTGCAAATGCAAATTAAAAGAAGGAAAATAAAGCCCTGAGTGATGCCACAAACTGTTGGCCAGTCGTCTTCTGATTTCTTGTTCACTGCTTTCTTCACTCTGCTAAGTTGCTCTACAGCACACAGATTTCCATGTTTATTACCATCAGATGTCTTGTCTAAGTGGTTGGGGTGATGATCATTTTCAAAAGGGAGACCATGTTTCCTAATTTTCTTTTATTGTGAATATGCTGTAGGAGTAGCAGTGCAAAGATCGTATCTCCTTTTCTGAACTTCAGGGATTGTAACACTTTCAACATCTATTGGGGATCTCACATGTTAGGCTATTTATTTTAGGGACATCAAAGTTTGGACATTGGATATTATTGGCTGAATATTCTGCAGCAACCAAGAAGAGACGAGGTGGTCTATGAAACGTAATGGTTCAGATTGCCTAATTTTAAAATGTTAGTATGGTTTATGGTTTTCAGAAAACTTTCAGTTCCTTGTCACATAAGAGTAGGATAGACTATGAGGGAGATGGAGAGTCATATGAGAGAGCTTCTCATACTGTAACCACGGCAGCTGTCACCGGAGCCACCACTGGCAATGAGCACAACCAGTCACACCCTGAGGTATGACAGGCTGTCTGCAGCTTGGTTGAAGGCACAGATTCTCTCTCTAGGGGAGGCCAAAAATAACTCTTCTCCCATTCACCCTCCCCACAAATAAAGCAAAGACATAAGTGGTGGGGAGAGGTGAAAATATCAGCCTGTGAGAAAAATAAAGAAAAGATGTGAAAAGGAGAAAAAAAAACCCAAAGCTTTGTTTCAGTATTTTGAAAAACTGCTCCTTTAGTTTTTGAGTTACCGAAAGACATAAAAATAACAGTAAGAATGTGCTCCACAGATCACGTGTTTTCCTTGAGGCCAATGTTTAAAGGGAAGCACCCAATTAAGGGTCCTCACAAATTAGAGAGAAAAGCATCGGTGTCCCCAGAGCAGAGTCCTGAATCATCACATATTGTTAGCTACTAAGAACAGGTTGGGGATGAGTCTATCAGAGACGGGAAATGCGTGTGACACATCTTGTCGGCATCACGTGCCAAGGAATGATCAAATGTTTCCTATATTTTGCTTTCTGTTGATTACACTTTTTATGTATATTTTAGCAAGAGTGTTTGCAAGATATGGCAAGTAGGGAAAAAGAGCCCTGTGTGGTTTAGTGTCATAGAATAATATACTGCACACCAGGCAAGCTGAAATGTGCCCCAGTCACGGTCAGCAGAGATATTCCAGTGCCCAAACATACCGCCTCCAGATGAACGACCTCACACAGCCCACTGCCACCCAGCATTTGGATAGCTTCTCGCACACAGACTCTTGCACTGGATAGGAAACTGACACACGAGCAAGGGACCTTGGCCACATTTCGGTTCCCATGATAGTGTTCAAGTATCATAATTGTGTGCTTTCTCATCTTGTCATAGGTACCTCTCATGATAAATCCCAACCAACTTTGATGGAGAATATTTCAGAGGTGAAAGAATTCCTTCTTGTGGGGTTAACAGATGCCGTAGAGCTTCAAGTTCCTTTATTTATAATCTTCACTCTCATTTATTTAATCACTCTGGCTGGGAACCTTGGGATCATTGTGTTGATTCTGCTGGACTCCCGGCTCCACACTCCCATGTACTTTTTCCTCAGTAACCTCTCCCTGGTGGACTGTGTTTATGCCTCGGCTGTCACTCCCAAGGTGATGGTGGGGTTTCTCCCAGGGGATAAGATCATATCGTACAATGCATGTGCTGCCCAGATGTTCTTCTTTGCAGCCTTTGTCACTATTGAAAGTTTCCTCCTGGCCTCAATGGCTTTTGACCGTCATACAGCAGTGTGTAAACCCCTGCATTACACCACAACCATGACAAATACTATGTGTGTTGTACTAGTCACTGGCTCCTACATTTGTGGACTCTTTCAATCTTCCATCCATGTTTCCTTCACTTTCCATCTCTCCTTCTGTCATTCCAATGTGGTCAATCACTTCTTCTGCGACATTCCCCCACTCTTGGCTCTTTCTTGCTCTGATATTTACACAAATGAGATTGTCCTCTTCACATTGGCAGCGTTCAATGTCTTTTTCACTCTCTTGGTTATCCTGAACTCTTATCTTTTTATTTTTGTTGCCATCTTGAGGATGCATTCAGCTGAGGGACAGAAGAAGGCCTTCTCTACCTGCGCATCTCACCTTACTACTGTGTTTATCTTCTATGTGACAATCATCTTTATGTACTTACAGCCAAATTCCATCCACTCCATGGACACAGACAAAATCACATCTGTGTTCTACACCATGATCATTCCCATGCTGAACCCTCTGGTCTACAGCCTGAGGAACAAAGAAGTCAAGAATGCATTCAAAAAGGTTGTTGGAAAAGTGAAGTCTTCATTGTGCTTAGCCTATTAATTATAAATTGGTTGCAGACCATGTCAAAATTTCATTGGCTCTCCAGTGTCTAAGAATATTTTTTAATTTTAATTATTTCTAGTCTTTAACTCCTCTGAGCAGCTCCTTCACACACGAAGCCTGTTCTATTCATGTGTTTGGAATATGAATAGGTTAGAGAAAATTTTGGATGCCTTTTTAATCAGAAATAGAATGCCATCTCTATTTTAAGATTAAAATTATAATACCCTAATTATAATAAAATTAAGTCATGAATTATCCACTCTGAAGAAGTATTTTTAAATTGTGCTAATGCATTGATTAAGATCAAAGGCCTCAGTGTGAGACAATATGGGTTCAAACTATCAATCTCTCTGTGCCTCATTTACTCTGCCTGTGAAATGTGCATAATAATAGTACTTACTTAATAGGGATGGGGTGATATTTAATGAGATAGTAAATTTTAGACACTTAGTACAATGCTTAGCCTACTATAAAAAAATAAATATAAAGTGTTTTTATTATATATTTCGCAAAAGTAATAGAGAGTGAACTGGACCATCTCATCTCTCTGCCTCGCTCTCACTCCAGAACTGCCTCCCTTTTTTTTCTCTACTTCTTAATATTCTTGAACTTCTTTACCTGAATCTGCATTCATATGCAACTTCCTAGGACCACCTTTTTGAACCACAGATCTTATGGAGAAACTGCAACAAGGACTGATTTATCTGTCTGACTTTGTTTAATCCAGTCTGTCAAACCATGTTTAAAATTGTGGCCTTGGCCACAGAATCCTCTCATTCTTCTCTGCGATGTCCAGGAAATATGTTGAGAATGAAAGGCTTTCATGCCCTTCTCATCAGCAGTACTAAAGTACAAATTTAAAAATCTTTCAATAGTAATGAAATTAGTGATATTCTCATGACACTTGTCTTCAAAACACACATATATGCCATATAATGTTTTTACCTCTTTAGTTCTCACTAATGTTTTAGGAAAGAGCCAGACTTGCTTTGCAATAGCATATGCACATTTTATCAGTGGCTTTCTCAAGGGACTATCATTTGTTGAGAAATTAGCTGGTGGGTGAAAAAGCAGAGACGGGAAAATGCAGAGAAGATATTGCAAACAGGTGGGCATGTGAGAATATTCTAGTTATATCATGAGAGTATTTGCTTTTTATGATACCAAATCATTTCCATAAATTTTTTAATGACTCCATCAAGTAGAGTTTATTCCAATCCAAGTTCAATCATGGATGCATATGTCAGCATTATTGTACAAGCAAACACTTCTGAACTTATTGATTAGGTTAAACCTTATTGATTGGGAAGTTAGAACATTTGGAACCCATTCAAGGTAATCTGTTGTGAGATATTTCAATATTTTCTATAAGAGCCAAATTAAATTCTATCAGTAAGTTGGTCATTAATCATCTGAAAAGAAAGTAAGAAAAAAATCTTCTTTCACTGCTCTAAACATATGGAAATTATGTACCATATATTTAAAAACACACACTTGGACTCAAATTATATATACAAATATCCATGGTCCAAAAAGTGCAGGAAACCACAATTGTGAGTGAGAGATGATCCTATAACCCACTGAGCTCTGGGAATAAAACAAACTATTGAGCCCCTGGGCAAACAAGAACAAGCATTTTCAGTGAGTGCCAGAGATAGAGTCCCTGCAAAAAAACAGAAAATCTACATGATTCTTTCTCATGAATGTAGCTAAATTAAATCTCTAAATATTCATTTGGTTTGTCCCCATAACAAGTCCTCATGCCTATAGTAAAGAAGAGAAATAATCCTTCACTTGACTTGATAAAGAACAAGGTCAAACCACTGCTGATAAAACTCTGACTTATTAATTTATAATCTGTGACTATCAGAAATGTTGGCCATTGAAAACACAAAACAACTTGACAGAGAGGGCTTATCCAATGAAGAGAAAACAAAAACACCAAAATGAGATGAGCTCTCAAAGAAATAGGGGTATGTTAAATATGAGGAAATCTTATCCATGAAACACAACTAATAAAATCAATAAACAGAATAAATCAGACCCTGAACTAAATCAGAAGATTAATATTGCATGCAAAGAGAAAATAAATCATAGTGCAATACAAAACTTTAAAATAAACAAGTTTAAAATAATCATAAGTTATGAAAAAAATAAAACCAGAGAAGAAAATAAATGAAAAAAAAATAATTGGTTATGAATTAGCACAAGAAATATAAAAAGGAAACAATTAAAATGTCTTGAAAATAAAGCATATATTGTCAAAAATTTCACAAAATCTTTCAACGAATTGGATATATGTTATCATAAGACAAAAGTGATTTCAGAATTAGCATGTAGATGTTAAAACTTTAAAAATATTCAAAAATAGGCCGGGCGCTGTGGCTCACGCCTGTAATCCTAGCTCTTGGGAGGCCGAGGCGGGCGGATTGCTCAAGGTCAGGAGTTCAAAACCAGCCTGAGCAAGAGCGAGACCCCGTCTCTACTATAAATAGAAAGAAATTAATTGGCCAACTGATATATATATATAAAATTAGCCGGGCATGGTGGCACATGCCTGTAGTCCCAGCTACTCGGGAGGCTGAGGCAGAAGGATCACTCAAGCCCAGGAGTTTGAGGTTGCTGTGAGCTAGGCTGACGCCACGGCACTCACTCTAGCCTGGACAACAAAGTGAGACTCTGTCTCAAAAAAAAAAAAAAAAAAAAAAATATTCAAAAATACCATATAGAGAAAAGAGATGGAAAATATGAGACAATTTAAGAAACAAGCAAAACAGATTGTAAAGCTTTTATATAGACCTACCAAGAATTTCAGAAAGAAAGAACAGCATGAACAAAAGAAAATAAATATCAAAATTGAAAATGACTAAGAGGTTGGTAAATTGAAGAAATTTATAAGTCCTCTGCTTGAAGGACCACACCAATTTCTGAGAAGGACACATTTTTAAAATCTTTATTTGATCATATTGTGAAATTGGAAAATCAAGAAAAAGGAAATATTTTGAGATGTTGGAGAGAAATATACAAAGTGGTAATAATCAGACTGACAGCAGACTTATCATAAAAACCAATGAAGTCAACAGAGAGTGGATTGATATCTTTCAAATATCTGAGGGAAATTAAATATCCATCCATATATCTCTACCCAGATAAACTATCGTTACACTGTGATGACAAAATGGGGACATCTTCAAATATACAAGAATTGAAAGTTAATTTACTATTCACAGGTGCTGAAGTACAAATCTGATTGGGAAGTTGGGAAAAGAGAATGGAGCATTCTTGGTTCATATGATTTTCTTTTTCTCTTTTTGCTCTCATTATCTGCAGCAAGGGTAACTTCTGTTATGTTCTCTTTATATGGAAGCAATAAAATAGAAGAATCAGCTTCTGCAAAGGGGAAACCTATAACCTGGGAATGTGAATTATACTGCATTCCCTCATAAATAATCCCAGAGTTAAGAGTTTGAGCTAAAGTGGTTTATTTTAAAGGTAATATCAGAAATAACTGTTAGGGGTGTGGGATAGTGAGACAGAGAAGAGCAGAAAACCAATAGTGTTGAATTATATAGTAGATTATATCAATCAAGAACAGGAGATCTATCTTGCTGAATTTCATGAAAGACTATATAAAACGGATTTCAGAGTAATACCACCTGAGGGGTGAGAAATCTATAGTATTTACCTCTCATCTTCCCTCTGTTCTTTATTGATTGTGTCACCAGAACAACTAACTCCCAGCATTCCTGGTTTGGTTTACCCATGGACTAAGAGTGCTTTTTCAACCACAATCATCCCTCAGGCCAAGAGTGCATATTATTTCATCAATAAGTATTAGCATGCACAGAGATAATGTGCGCTAAGAGGATGTGAGTAAAATGCCAACAGTATCTGTTACAGGAGTATAAATTCAGAGGAAAAAATACTACCAAGCACATCTGCTTACAGATCCAAGCTAAGTTAGTGAAATGTCTTTATTAGTAATAAGTATTATAATTACTTATTCCTTTATTAATTAGCTTTATTAATAAGAAGGCTGATTTTGATCTCCACCTTTCTGAACTCTGTAACATATTTGTCAGTTGGTTATAAATTCAGGAAAGAAATAAAAGGATATTGTTTATTGATCACATGAAATTTCTAGCAGGCTAAAAATTCCATAGTAACATCTAAAAAATGGAAAGTAGAAAAATTAGTAAATTAAAAATCATGGCAGATAGAAAACATAAAATCATTTTTTGGACGTAAATCCTAAATATCATTAATCACAAGAATATTAATGAATTTAAGTCAGCTCTTATGAGACAAATAGTATTCCAGTTATAAATGACTTTTAAATGTGTATCAACATCAATGTTTGCATAATGTATCTCTAATGTGGCAGGTTGAATAACAGTCCCCAAAGATATACAGGTCCTAATACCTGGAACCTGCAAGGGACTTTGAAGATGTGATTAAACTAAGAATTTTAATATTGGGAGATTGTCCTGGGTTATCCAGTTGGGCCATTTATAGCCACAAGTGTTCTT
Source organism: Microcebus murinus (assembly GCF_040939455.1). NCBI lineage: Eukaryota > Metazoa > Chordata > Mammalia > Primates > Cheirogaleidae > Microcebus > Microcebus murinus. The sequence goes on from NC_134107.1 coordinate 16,474,719, forward strand.
AAAAGAAGAAGCTAGAGGGAGACTTAACTATGTAGGCAGAAGGCAATATGTCAACTGAAGCAAGCTACTATGCTCTTGGCATTTTCAGTATATTTTGAAAATTTTATATTTCAGAATAACATATGAAAAATTTCAGGAGTATAAAATGGTGCAACCACTTTGGAAAACAATTAAGTATTTTTTATAAAGTTAAAAACACATCAATTCTATAACACAAAAGTTTGACTCCTAAGTGTTTAGTCAGAACAAATTTTTTTCAACAAAATAACAGATAAGAATTTTCAGTCTATTTGTACAATGAAATACTGCTCAGCAATGGAAAGAGTGAACTGATGATGTACCCAATAATGTGGATGAATTTAATGAAAGAAGCCAGACACAAAAGAGTATATACAATAGGATTCAATCTACATGAATTTCAGTAGCCATCAAAGCTAACACACAATTTTTAAAAAAAGAAAAGAAACAAAGAAAGAAAAAAGTATTGGGTTCCAAGAAAGGTATTGGCTGGAAAGAGACACAGGGGAACCTTCTAGGGTAATGAAAGCTTGATGTGGGTTACATGAGTCTATGCAATTGTCAAATGTGATTGAAATACACACTGCATTTTACCGTATGTAAATTATACTTCAGTTTTAGAAGTTAAAAACATTTTTTTTTAGATTTTGTTTTCCTAATTTAGGTGTAATGTTAAAATATAAATTTTTAAAGGCAAGTTTGGTTAAAAATTAAGTTACTATAAAAACAAATTATAAAAATTTTTAAATGCCTTTTTATTACATATTCATATAATTTCGAATTATATTTGACAAACCTTAAAATATCACACAACTTAACGTGTTCTACTACTCATTACTACTTTACAACTCATGCTAAATGAGATTCATCACACCCAAGTGTAGCCACACCAGAACTAGTTTATATTCCATTCAACAACGTGAGTGTGAAAAGCACTGTGTGAGTGGCACAAGAATGTCAAATTGCTCTAAAACTTTTGAAACACTTATTCTCAATTTCTGTGCATATCTTTTATCAAAGCAGCAACAAACATTTTCCAGATTAACACTCATCCTTGGGCCATATTTTGAGTAGCAGTGTTTTAGTTGAGATTATCGCCGGAAAGATAAACTGAACAAATATATTCTTGAGAGAGAGGAGACTTAAGCATATGTTAGACTTCTCAATGTTCTTTGGGGAAAAATATTTAATTTAATGATTTTTTTTCAGAAGTGAAAGATTCTAGCATCAGTTTCTTCTATCAGGAAAATATGAACATACATAAAAACTTCCAAATTCCATTCTAAACACACTGCAACAATAGGGAAAAATTTAAACTTTATTTAACACCTGAGTCAAAAATAATATTAACATTTCTGAAAATTGAGAAAAATGGTGGAGTAGGGCTGACTTCCTGGCTCTCTGCTCTCGGAGTGAGAAGTGAAGAAGGCAGACAGCCACATACGAGTGATCTGCACTTACACTGGATCAGCTTCACAGGACTGCAGAGACACCAGGATATGGAAAACATAAATAATAATCAAAGGTGAACCAAAGAATCTTCCACAAAACTTGGGGAGTCAAAAATATACAATAGGGAGGGAGCACGTTTGTGCATCTGCCACCCCCAAGGGCTGGCCGGAGGAGGCATTGCTGCTGCCTTGCACAGGGAGATGATCCCTCCCCCCACCAAACCCCACACCCACGCAGGTAGGGAAGTGCCTGAAGTGGTGGGAAGTGGTAACATGGGCAGATGAGTGGTGTGGAGTAGAGTCTGGATCAGGCAGCATTTTGAATTCTCCACAGTGCTCCGCTGAAGCAGTTGCGGGTGGGGGAAGGTCCGACCCCAGTAGCCGCTTCCCAACATCACTGCCACTGCTCCATAGCTCGGAAACGCTGCAGTGGGCCACGCTGGAAGTAGTATCAGGCATCCCCTCTACCCTAAACCGGCTGAACTGATCAGGCTTCTGGTAGAAGGCAACATTTTGAACTCTCTTCAGTGTTCTACAGAGGCAGTCCTGGGTGGGGGAGAACCCGAACCCAGCGGCTGCCTCCCCATACCACAAAAACGAGTGCTGAATCTGGCATTTCACATCAGGATGCTTCCAGGTCCAGGAAGGTGGAATTCTACCTTAAAGGAGACTTGGCCTTGGATATCACTGAGGCTTTGGCTGGCGGTGGGTAGACAGAGGGCAGATCCCCACACATAAACTACTGGGTCTCTGTGGGCAGGGAAATTAGGGAGTGCAGTGGATGTTTGGAGCCAGCCGGCCAAACCCAACTCAGTCTTCCACCGAACAGGGGACCCTCTGTGTCAGCGCTGGCAGGGTGTGCCACCACCACCCCGTAGCTTGGAAACACTGCAGAGGCCTTCTCTGGAAGTGGTCTCAGACCTCCCCTTTGCCCTAACCCAGCTGTTGGCCTTGGAGGCTGAGTTTAAAGGGGCAGAAAGGGGAGAGTAGTGTTTTGTTCAGCGGCTGTCTCGCAAGATTGAACCTGGTGGTTTCCTGTTGCATTCAGCTGTTTGGGATATGTGCCCAGAGAGCACAGCCTGTCTTAGCAAGGTGGAATTGCAAAGGAGGCAGCTATTCCTGAAGATTCTAGGAACCCTTGAGAGTAGCAAGACATTCTCTTTAGACTGAGATACCTGTATTTGGAGGCTTAGAGTGCAATACAAAGATCCAAGGATACATTGATAACTGACTCCTTCTCACAAACCACAGATAACAAAAGAAAGAGCAAACTCAGAACCTAACATAGTACCTCCTATTTCAACCTAGTGGTGGAAACCAGTCTCCATCTCATTAGAGTGAATGAATGCCTGGGTGTCTTAACAAGGGGCTCAAACACACTAAACTCTGTGGACAGAAGGTGAAGACATCAGGTCAAAGATAACCCAAAAGGCTCAAACTCCTCTAAGATGACACAGGACCAGAGTATATATTCCTCAACTTTTCCAAGGATCATTCCTTTGGAACCCCAGAACACAGCTCATAATCGAGTTCCAGCACCTCTGGTACTCAACAAAGTATCCAGATGAGGAAGAACCAGCAAAAGATAACAGGAATCATGAAGGATCAGAGAGAAAAGTCACCTCCAAAAGAAAATACTCATTCTCCATCAACTGACACCAACTTATATGATATGATTAAACTAACAGAGGAAGAATTCTTACTATGGATTGTTAGAAAACTCAATGGAATTGAAGAGAAAATAGAAAGAAACCACAAAAACAATCCAGGAAACATAAAGAAACCACAAGAACAATCCAGGAAATGAATGAAAAACTCTCCAAAGAAATCAAAGTAATTCAGAAAAACCAATCAGAAATTCTGGCAATGAAGGAAACATTCAAGGAACTCCATAATATAGCGGAAAACCTCAAAAACAGGATAGATCATGCAGAGGAAAGAATCTCAGAGCTTGAAGATTATGCCTATAATGTTAAAGGCATAAATGATTATGCCTGTAATGTTAACCCTTTGCACTTGCTTGCTTTTTTTCTCAATTCCTTTGTTCTACTCGGGATTTAATTTTTTAAATACCCCAGATTTTACAAAGCACATCAGTAGAATAAAAAACTGGAGTTTCTTTTCATACAAACTTATATATTTGGATTTTTTAATATTTCAAATTATTGATACATTCCAAGGGTAATTTTAATCTCTATAACTGATGCTAACTGTGTCGAGTCACACTTGACATCTGAGTGCAAAGGGTTAAACAAATCAGAGGAAGAAAAGGAGCACAGAAACAAGAGACAAGACCAAAGCTTACAATAAGTGTGGGATTATGTAAAAAAGGAAAATCTCAGATTGATTGGGATTCCAGAATGGGGAAGAGGAACATTCACAAGGGTTGGAAAACTTATTTTATGGCATACAGGAGGAAAATATGCCGGGCCTGGCCAAAAATCTTGATATCCAAATACAAGAAGTGCACAGAACTCCTGGGAGACTCAATGTGAATAGGCAATCACCTTATCATGTGGTTATTAAGCTGACCAAAGTAAATGTGAAAGAAGCAATCCTCCATACAGCAAGGCAAAAACAACAAATAACCTATAAAGCAAAGCCTATCAGACTAACAGCAGACTTCTCATCTGAAACCTTACAAGCCAGGAGGGAATGGGTGCCTATCCTTAATCTTCTAAAACAGAATAAAACCCAACCTAAAATTCTTTATCTGGAAAAATTAAGCTTCATCTATGAGGGTGAAATAAAGTCCTTCTCAGGTAAGCAATCACTGAAGGAATTTGCAAAGACCAGACCAGCTCTAAAGGAAATTCTCAGACCTGCCTTCCATAGTGAACAGGCAATAGACACTCCTCAAAGTAAAATCCTCAAAGAATTAAAGAATAGACCTCAAACTTCATGATGGCTCAAGGACTAAGACAAAACAACAGGACTTCACCCAACAATATGAATGGAAATCTTCCTCCAACTTCAATCCTCTCAATAAATGTAAATGGATTAAACTGTCCTCTAAAGAGGCACAGATTGGCAGAGTGGATAAAATTCCACAAGCCTAGTACCTGCTGTCTACAGGAAACACATCTAACCCAGAAAGATGCCTCCTGTCCTAAGATCAAGGGATGGAAAACTATCATCCAGGCAAACGGAAGTCAATAGAAAGCAGGGGTATCTATACTACTCTCAGACAACATAAGTTTTAAAATAGCAAAAGTAAAAAAGGATAAAGATGGCCACTTTATAAAGGTGAAAGGGAAGATCCAACAAGAAGATTTAAAAATTCTTAATATTTATGCACCCAATGCAGGAGCACCCAATTACATGAAGCAAACATTGTCTGAACTAAATACCACGTTAAACAATACTGCCATAGTAGCAGGGGATGTCAACATGCCACTAAATGAACTGGATAGATCCTCCAAACAGAAATTAAGTAAAGAAATAAGGGACTTAAACAAAGCTCTTGAACATAAAGGACTGACAGATCTCTACAGAACATTCCACCCAAATAAAGTTGAATTTACATTCTTCTCAGCAGCCCATGGATCCTTCTCCAAAATTGATCATAAACTAGGCCACAAAGTAGATCTCAAAAAATTCAAGAAAATAAAAGTAATACCATGTGTCTCCTCTGATCATATTGGTATAAAATTAGAGTTTAATTCTAATAGAAATACACACCACTTCACAAAGTCATGGAAACTAAACAATTTACTGTTGAATAACTATTGGGTCAAGGAAGAAATTCAGAGGGAAATCAAAAGTTTCTTTGAACAAAATGACAATGGAGCCACATGTTATCAAAACCTGTGGGATCAGATGAGATCAGGCGCATTCAGGGTGGTATATGAGCTAGCACCATTTATGCTATCCTGGATTAAGCTTAAGCCTGTTATCCAAAGTGAGGCAACACAAGACATGGAAAATGGGCTCCACATCTACTCACCATCAAATTGGTACTGACTGATTTAAACTTCGATTTTCAAATGGTGGCAATACCCACCAGAGATTCAGTGGGGAGGGGGACCCAATCTTAGGGATGGGACGAACATTCAGGAGGGGGAGGGCATAACTCTAACCCTTCTTAGGGAGCGGCAAAGATATACAATGTAATCAAAATGTTAAAAAAAAACAACAAAACTTTTTAGCAGGTGGTGGGCAGGCAGGAGTGGGGAGGAGGAAAGGGATGTATGTTTCTATAATGTGTGCGATGCACACCACCAGGGGATTGGACATTTTGGGGGGAGGGAGGGGGCACGAGCAATATTTGTAACCCTAACAATATTTATACCTCCGTAATATGATGAAATAAAAATAAATAAAATAAATAAAAACCTGTGGGATATAGCAAAAGCATATCTGAGAGGAAAACTAATAGCAATAAATGCTCACATCCAAAAAACAGGAAGATTAGATACTGACAACTTAATAAATAGACTCGAGGAATTAGAAAAAGAAGAGCAAACCAATTCCAATCCTAGAAGAAGAAAATAAATAACTAAGATCAAAGCACAACTAAATGAAATGGAGAACAGAGAATTATATGGAAGATCAACAAAACCAGAAGCTGGTTTTTCAAAAAGATAACAAAATTGATAGCCCTCTGGCAAGAATAACAAGAACTCAAAGGGAAAGGACTCTAATAAACTCAATAAGACACAAAAAAGGAGCGGTCACAACAGACACCACAGAAATACAAAACATAATGTTTGACCTCTATAGAAATCTATATACCCAAAAACTACATAACGAGGAAAAAATGGACAAATTCTTGGATTCATACAACCTCCCTAAGTTCACCCAGGAGGTAACAGAATTCCTGAATAGACCAATCTCAAGTGCAGAAATTGGAGTAGTAATTAACAACCTCCCCAAACGGAAAAGTCCCAGACCAGATGGCTACACTTCAGAGTTCTATCAAACATACAAAGATGAACTCATACCTATACTACAGAAATTATTCCACCACATTGAGAAAGATGGTAGCCTTCCTAACTCATTCTACGAAGCCAATATTACCTTGATACCAAAACCAGGAAAGGACACAATAAAAAAAGAAAATTACAGACCAATATCCCTCATGAACATAGATGCAAAAATCCTCAACAAAATTCTAGCAAACAGAATTCAGCAGCACATCAAACAAATAATTCACCATGACCAGGTGGGCTTTTTCCCAGGGATGCAAGGTTGGTTCAACATTTGCAAATCCATAAATGCAATTCACCTTATAAATAAAAACAAGAACAAAGAAGATATGATTCATTCAATAGATGCAGAAAAAGCATTTGACAAAGTCCAACACAACTTTATGATAAAAACTCTGAACAAAATAGGTATAGGCAATTCTTATCTTAAAATTATCAAATCCATTTATGACAAACCTATGGCCAATATCATACTGAATGGGGAAAAATTGAAACCATTCCCACTTCAAACCAGAACTAGACAAAGAGGCCCACTATCTCCTCTTTTATTCAACATAGTCCTCAACGTCTTAGCTATAGCAATCAGGCAAGAAAGGGATATTAAGGGCATCCAAGTGGGTGCAGATGAGATCAAATTCTCGCTTTTCGCAGATGATATGATATCATACCTAGATTAATATCCATTAAACCCCATGGATTCCTCCAAGAGATTCCTAGATTTGATAAATAAATTTGGTAAAGTCTCAGGTTACAAAATCAATATACACAAATCAGAGGCATTTATATATGCCAAGAACTGTCAAGCCAAAGCTCAAATCAATAATGCAATTCCTTTTACTATAGCCCCAAAGAAAATTAAATATCTAGGAATATATCTAATGAAAGATACAAAAGACTTATACAAGGATAACTAAGAAATGCTAAAAAAAGAAATTATATAAGATGTAAACAGATGGAAAAACATACCTTGTTCATGGATTGGGAGAATCAATATTGTTAAAATGTCAGTATCACCTAAAGTCATCTACAGAATTAATGCAATCCCCATCAAAATACTACCATCATTCTTCACAGATCTAGAAAAAATAATTCTTCACTTTGTATGGAACCAGAAAAACTGTGTATAGCCAAAGCAATCTTAAGGAAAAAGAACAAACTGGGAGGCATCAGTCTTCCTGACTTCAAGCTGTACTATAAAGAAATAATAATTAAATCATCTTGGTACTGGCATAAGAACAGAAGCATTGATGTTTGGAATTGGTCTGAGATTCCAGAGATAAAACCATCTGCATATGGTAACCTAATCTTTGATAAAGCAGACAGAAATATACAATGGGGAGAAGAATCTATCTTCAATAAATGGTGCTGGGAAAACTGGATATCTACATGCAGAAGAATGAATCAGGATCCCTACCTTTCACCTCTCACAAAAATTTACTCAAGATGGATAACAGCCTTAAACCTAAGGCATGAAACCCTAAGAATACTAGAAGAAGATGTTGGGAAAACCCTCTCCGACATTGGTCTAGGCAAAGAATTTTTGAAGAAGACCCCCAAAGCTATCACCACAGCAACAAAAATAAACAAATGGGATCTGATCAAACTAAGAAGCTTCTGCTCAACTTAAGAAATTATCATTAGAGTGACTAGACAACCTACAGAATGGGAGAAAATATTTGCTCTCTACTCCTCTGATAAAGGTCTGTCTGATAACAAGAATCTATCTAGAACTCAAAAGATTTAACAAGAAAAAATCAAACAACCCCATCAAGAAACGGGCAGTGGAAATGAACAGACACTTTTCAAAGAAGACATAATAATGGCCAGCAAACATTAAAAAAATGCTCAACATCTCTAATCATCAGAGAAATGCAAATCAAAACCACAATGAGATATCATCTAACTCCAGTGAAATTGGCCCGTATCAAGAAATCTCAAAGCAATAAATGCTGGCGAGAATGCAGAGAGACAGGAACACTCTTAAACTGCTGGTGGGACTGCAAATTAGTGCAACCATTGTGGAAAAGAATTTGGAGATACCTCAAAAAGCTAAAAATAGAAATATCATTCAACCCAGCAATAGCATTATTAGACATCTACCCAAAGAGCATAAGACATTCTATAATAAAGACATCTACATCTACACCTGAATGTTTATAGCAGCACAATTCACTATTGTAAGGACATGGAAATAACCCAAGTGCCCATCAATTCATGACTGGATAATTAAAATTTGGTATATGTTTACAATGGAATATTACTCAATTCTAAGAAATGACAGCTAGCTAACACTGCTTATATTATCCTGGATTGAGCTTAAGCCCATTATCCACACTGAGGTGACACAAGATCAGAGGGATGGGCTCCATACGTACTCATCATCACATTGGTACTGACTGTTTTTCAATATGGTGCTCAAAAGAGGGTGGTGTTCACCAGAGATTTGGGGAGTAGGGGGATAGATCCACATCTGAGAGATGCACCGAACAGTGTGGAGGGAAAGGGCATACCTCTAACCTTTGCTATGTAAAGGCCAAATTATAAAATCTAACCAAAATGCTATTAAAAAACAAACCATTTTGGGCAGGTGGGGGGGAGGGGATGGGTTTATATATACATTATATATACATTATAAATTCATTGTGCATTGTCGGGGGCATAGACACACTTGAAGCTCTGACTCAAGGGGGGAGGGAAGGCAATAACAATGTATGTAATCTTAACATTTGTACCCCCTTATTATGCTGAAATAAAAATAATAATAACATTAAAATTTCTGATGACTGGAATTGAAGCTGCAGTGATTACTGATGACTAAAATCAGAAGACTATCCAGTATTGAAAACAAAAATAGTCAGTGGGGCTAAGGATTTCAATCCCTGAGGAGAATGAGGAGTTAACATCCCCAGTAGTGGCAGGAGACAGAAACTAGGATCCCCACAAGAAACTGGTGACTGGACTTATAACCTGACTATAATAGAAGCTGAAGGTTCTCTGTCAACTTACCTGGAATGTATCCAGAAATAATGTGCTTGCTCATGTCAAAGGCAGCAAGCAAATGCACTCAAATGAATAATAATTAAATTAAGCCATCCACTTCATGGGGCCTGAAATTATAAATATAAATGCAAACATAATATTCCATTATAGATACAATATCCATAAAAACATGGACTCCTAATATAAGACCTCATTAGAATCAGGAAACCACAAAACTACATAATAGGGAGGGAATCTACTATGGTCCCAGATGGCAGTAGTCTATGATCATCACCTGAAAAGTTTCCCATTAACTTTGTCACAGTTTACCAACCCAGGAAATTTTTCCCAAATATGTTTTTAGTTGGACTTGGCTTAGGAAAATCCGTTAGGGGGATTCCTCCTCTTTGGAGACTCATTATTTTAAAAGGAACATCTTAAAGGGCACCAAATTATCTAGCTTAATTAAGCTGTCAGAGAATCGCCTCTGAGTAAAAAGGAGAATGCAGAAAAGAGCCTGGTCTTTCCATGCAGGAGTTTGGCTCAAGATAACTCCATAGCATCCCTACTTTCTTGGTATCCCTCTTTCTCTTTCCCTACCAAGCTCAAGCACAGCTCTCTAACACCTGACTTCTTTCCTAGATACCAACACACTCTTTCCTATTCACATCTGGACACTACATGGACATCATTGACTGATCACTCATTATTTCTAGGAGATGCTGCATGGATCCTTATTGTATTTTATCCTTTAGGAACATGCTATATAGGGATAGAAAGTATTCTTGAGGAGCTGCCTTAATCATCTATAGTAGAAACTTTTAGTATTTCTGAAAGAAAAATTACCTATATAAATTTTCTTTGATGGCTGATGGAATGAAGTGAATTGGAAGAGGTAAGGAAACATCTTCAGAGACTTTACCTTTTATAAACAAATTGATTATTCTTTTTCCTAATTGACCTTGACTTAGAGTGTGTAATACTTTAGAGCAAGGATAGGCAGGCTGGACCTAGATTTCAAACTCAGCCTCTTTTTGTGCAGCCACTTAGCAAAGGATATGTTTTACATTTTGCATTTTTTAAATTTTTAATTATTATGGGTATCTAATCATTGTATATATTTATGGAGTACATGTGATGTGTTGATACAGGCATAAATTGTGTAATAATCAAATCAGAGTGATTTGAGTATGTATCACCTCAAACTTTTATCATGTCTTTGTGTTTTGCATTTTTAAGAGAAGAAAGAGAAGAAAGAAGCAATAGCAGAATGGAAAGAGAGGGGAGAGAAGAGAGAGGCAAGATAGAGAGACAGGTAGCGAGAAAGAAAGAGAAGGGGGAGAAAGGAAGATACACAATGAACAACTAACTGATGTGGCACTCGATGCCTAAAATATTGACAATCTGGTCTTTTACAACAAAAGTTTGTCAATCCCTGCTTTCTGGTGTCAGGAACACATTAAAGTAGACTGAAGAAGAATTACATAAATTAATGACTTAATGGACTGGGCATCCACACTTCCCAGATGAGGAAAATGACACTTTGATTGTGGTTTATCCAACATCGTATAACCAGGAAGAAGTGAAACCAGGGCCCAAAATCAGGCCTCTCTTTTCTAGATCTAAAATTCTTGGGTTTGCACTGACAACATTTCTAGATGGTTGACGTGTTTAAAAGTGGAGGAAAAAAATGATTAGAAAGTTTATATCAAGAGTTATCTAAATCATTGGTAACTGAGGCTCAAGATTATAGAAATTACAGAATTATTCCCCTAGTTTTAGCAATGACTTCTCATAATCCCTCCTTTTCTCCACCCAAGAGTTGACTTTCAACTTTATGTGCATTGAACAATTGTTTCTCACAAGTTTGACTCTTGTTTAGACAGAAGATAAATTTAACCTTCTTAGGACTCATTTATCAAGTTGATAAACACACACAAGAGGATTTAACTCATTCCTTTGCTCCAAATAAATTCAATCTCCTGGCAAGGCAGATGAAGCAGCTGGCATCAGTAGCATTTTGTTAGTGGGAAAAAATGACAAGGTATTTTCAAGGGTGACAATAAAATCTAAAGACCACTTCTGACACTGAATTAAAGACACTGAAATATAAAATAAAATGCTTGGGCTTGAACCCCAATTCCTCCACTGATCAGCTGTTTGATCTCACACTACTTACCTGATCAATTCGTACCTCAGTTCTTTATCTGCAAAATAGGTATTAAAATGTTACCTGTCCCGTAGTGGTGTTCTGAAGTGTGACTGAATTAACGTGTGAGGATAGCCCAGATAGTGTCTGCTCGTTATGCATAAGCCATTATTACTATATTTGAATATGCTTTCCACAGCACCTAAAGAGGCTTTCCCAAAACACTAGTTGTACTGTGTGAAAAATAAAACATTCCACAGAGCAATAAATTTTGAGAAAAATTCTAAGGATTCTTAGAGGATTTTGATGCTAACATATATTGTGGATCACAAAGAGATAGAATTTTTAGTATTTCCCAAATGTGCTTGACTATGTATACATATTTATGTATCTATCTCTGTTTCTATTTGTGATCTATATGTTAATATCTATGGATTGATCTATCTATTTAGGTGGAGGAGCATTGTATAGCTTAACTTTTCTAAAAAAATAATTTAAGAAACTTTCATTTAGTATATTTTTTCCCAAAATTCCTTTAAATGTCAGGTCTTCTTTGCATGACTGAGGGAAAGACCATTTTTTACATAATGTTTTTCATATTCTCCCACAGAGCTGATACTAAGATTTCAGCATATAACATGTGCTCAGTAAAGGCTAGTTAGCTTTCTTGATTGATTGATTGACAGTACTTAACCTAATGCAGAGCTAACAATCTTGTAACTGAGATACATGCATGATTCTATAGTAATTCATATCCTGAAGATGTGGGGAGGATGAGAATCAGGGCTGCTTTCTGGATAACTGATTCTTGAGCTAAATCATGAGCTGAAATATGTAGAAATTAGCTAAGAAAATGAAAGGATAGAAAAGTTGTCAGGCTGAGGGAGTTTCCATGATTTCAGGAAAGAGAGTATAGTATTCAAGAAATTGGGGAGGGGAGGGAACTTGGAAGAGGTGAGCCCCTATTAAAAGCTAGACACACTGAGATAATCCAGACACAAAAGACAAATACTGTATGATTCCGCTCATATGAGGAACCTAGAGAAGTCAAAATTATAGAGACAGAAAGTAGAATGGTGGTTGCTAGAGGCTGGGGATAGGGGAAAATAGGAAGCTATTGTTTAATGATGTAGAGTTTCAGTTTTGCAAAATGAAAAGAATTCTGGAGACAGATGGTGGTGATGGCTGCACAAGAATATGAATGCATTATACTTAACACCACTGAACTGTACACAAAAATGGTTAAGATGGTAAATTTTATGCTATGTGTATTTTACAATGAAAAATGTTTGGAGGGAAAAATTCTAGGCACAACACAGGGTACTTTGCATATATTTTCACTACATGCACACTAACCCTGCAAGTTAGCTAAGGAAACTGTGGGTCATAAGCTTTATTTACTAAGTAAATTTTCCAAGACCGGAGAGTTGGCATGTGGCAGAGCCAGGATTCAAACACAGATGGAAGGACCTTAAAGCCTGTAAGTTTTCTCGCAGGAATAATTAACTCAAGAATTTCCTTCCCAGTGTTCACTTCCTTTAGAGGAACAATATGGGGCAGGAGATATTTTAAGAGGCTTTTCAAAATCACACTTCATAGAAGATTACCTCCCTCTCTTACAAGTATAGACTTAGAGTTTGGGTATTGGTGTCAGACACTCCAACAGAACAGTTCCAACTAATCTGTCTTTTCCATGAATATTTTAGCAGCATCTTAAGTTGCAAACCAAAATCCAAGAACCAAAAACTACAAGGTAGATTCTACCTTCTAATAATTAGATTTGCTGGATTGAGGTCTTAGTTTTGCAGTTAACTGTATAGTCTTCTAATTCCTTGATTATTTCACTTTTTGAAAAAACAAACATTCTGATCATCCAAAATATATTTCAGTGTATAGTAACATGAAAATAATGTCAAACAAATATTAGCTCATTATTCCAATGCTGTGGTTATTTGAAAAATAGTAAGAGTTGACATTTAGTGCATATTTATAGGGACAAGTACTATTTTAAGTCCCTTTCATTTATTTTAACAGAAACCCTATTGGTAAGTACATTTATTATTTCTATATTATAGATGAGAAAATTGAAGTGCAAAGATTTTATGTAACATGTCCAAGATTACTTTGAACCCAAGTGGTCTTATGACAAAGAGCATGCTCTTGACCACTTTGCTATGCTGCCTTGATTTTATTGTGTATTTAAGATTCATACATTCTTGGGTATTTTCTGTTTATGGAATTGCTTTTCTTTTCCTGCACTTATTTTTTATTTCTGATATAATTTTAGTGCATTATATATTTATGAAATATTATAATTTATGCAGCATTTAAATTTTTAATACAAGTTTCCACCCCTGTTTTTTTGAACTGTATTTAATCTCACTTGGTTATTCTTCCAAATAAACTTCAAAATCACATTATGAATTACATATGCATGCAAAAACACACTCAATTTCTCTTGGAATTTTTAGCAGGTTTGCACCAAATATATGCATTATTCTGAAGACATAATATTCTTAAAATATTGAGTTTTCCCATAAAAAATTTTTTTGCAATTACCTTAAATTTGTTTTGGTTATTGAATGCTACATTTATTAATATTTTATATTTGTGTCTTTTAGAGATTATAATTTTCTAACTAGTTATTCCTCAGACAAGGAAAAAGTATTGTGTTTCATGTACAACAAAAGCCCTTTTATCCCAAGCAGCCAGTGTTTGATCAATAATTAAAAAGCCGCTTAAAAGAAAATTAATTTCTTAAAAATGTATATATCCTTAAAATATTAATTTAAGATATATAAATGAACACTTTTACTCCCAACCTTCTGATGTATGACTGAGACCTTTTTTGTGTATCTGATGGGGGTTGGATGATAATTGCAAGCTGAAATGTTTTACGTGAACCACACTTACAAATAATTGCCTACAATTTGCAGTATCAGTGTCTTCAACATGGAATGAAAATGCAAAGACACCTGGGAAACAAAATGCATGCTACATCATTCAAGATTTTTTTCCTTAAACATATATATAGTGCTTCTGTCCACCTTAACTAATTAATCAGTAAATTATTTGTTTGCAATTCATTTTTGTCAAATAATTCCAAAATATTCCATTGAAAGAATTTCCATTGATTTCCATTGAAAGAATCCTCTTTCATATAGAGTTCAATATTATATGCAACATTTCATGCACGATTTTATCAGCCTTTGCAATATCAAGTGTACTTGGCTTATTTACAGTTGGAAACTAATACAGTTGACTTGATAAGCAAAATCCTCAACTAGAAGGAGTAGACATGCTCAGATGTACTGGAGTAAAGTCTCCTTGCCTAGAGTTGAGTGTGCTATGAACACCTGACAGTATGTTTTATAGAGGTAAAGATAACAAAGAGGTTAAATGGAAATTGGTTAACTATTGACCATCGTAAGGACTTTCCATATTAGCTCTAACAACTTCCCAGTTGCCTTGAGGTTTTCATAGGAATTATCAGATATCTGTCATCTTTTTTGGTTGGAGGGCATGGCTTATTTCATTTTTTAGAACTTTCAGAAAAATATTGACTAAAACAGGTAATAGCTTTTCCATGATACTACTTTTTGCCTCTTAAAAACGTCTTTTGCTTCTTAAATCAATCCGAATGTTTTTTTATTTTAAAAAAGGGATGTGAGCCCATCTATATTTATTGTCATAACTGACATTTCATTCTGCTTCTGAAAACTTTTTTAAAAGATTTTTGTTCCATGAAATTCCTTACCAATTGTTTTCTTCTTTTTGTTTTGAACTATAGCTTCTTTCTTTTGTTTTGAAGAAAGATATAGTATATATTATATGATATATATTTAGTATATATACATTTGAAAAAGTATATTCTATTTGTGCTTAATATTCAAGTGACTAATATTGAAAGTTAAAGAATATAAGAAGAATAAACTTCTCTATACTTATCCACATCTAAATAATAATATAGCTTATATTGAATTATTCCTTCTACAGATTGAGGAAATTAGCACAATTTCACATACCTCTCCTCTCCCCTGCCTATTTTTCATATTCTTTTTATACCTGTTGAAATATTATATCCATATCACTATTAAAATTTGTTTTCCATAATTCATTTTTCAAGAATTATGCTTGAAATTTTTCTTCTTTATACAACAATATTGGAAACAATTAGTTAGGCATAACTGTGTTTTACTGTATTTTAATTCTCTCCACTTTTCTTTTATACCATAAAGTATCTAATGTTGAATTTTAATTTTGATTTTTTCACTAGATTGTTTTTTTTAGCTGTTTCCCTCATGCATGTGTATAACAGATATCCAAGCATTGGCAAATCTGAAAAAGTCTTTCTGATGCTATTATACAAGGATGACAACTTGATTGGGCATAGGATTCCTTGATCAGAATTTGTATTCCTTAAAATATTTTTTTTAAGTCGCCAGTCTCCAAATACTTGTACTAATTTAAAACATTTTGGATAGTAATCCATCATCTCCTGGATTTTTGTGTCACAAAATAGGTATTTTAGACAAAAATTTCTCTGAGAGTGGTTATGTTGTAGAAAGTGGTTACTTTCTTTTCTGCTACAGAATGTTTAGTTTCCTACTTACCTTTCTTTATCTCATCTAGCATCTCTCTTGTTTTTGTCTACTACACATTACATGTCAGGCTATTTGAATTCTAAAATTTGGGTTGACAATGGAAGTCTTACAGAAAATATGCCAATAAGGAAAAATAAATAAGGAGCAAATGTCAGAATAAAATTGGAATAAAGGTATGTTCTCAAACCTTTATGAGACATTGGGATTAATATGAACAACTCCGTCATCTAAGTTTATCTGTAAAATAAGGATTTATAATTATATAACTATGAATCTTCAGCAGAAACGAAGACCTGATCACAAACTTGTATTTATTTTACTTATTTTTACTGTATATATTTAATGTATACAATATGATGTTTTGCTATACAGATACATAGTGAATTAATTACCATAGTCAAGCAAATTGACATATCCATCACCTCACATAGCATTTTTCTGTGGTAGGAACACCTAAAATCTATTCCCTTAGTAAATTTTCAGTACGTAATACAATATTATTAACTATAGTCCTCATGCTATGCACTAGATCACTAGACTTATTAATCCTACATAGAGGCAAGTTTGTACTCTTGGACCTGTATCTCCCCTTTCCTCTCCCTCACTGCCCGGGGTAACCACCAAAACACTTAAAAGGCCAGTTTTAAAAAACACTTTAGAAATCTGTTTCTTTGTCTTCAAGAGCATACACACGAACAGGAAAATTATTCCATCACTTTCATTAAAATTAAAATCTCAGTGACAATTAGGTAATTTCCACATCAGAAACAAAGCTTGCTATCTTTTAATTTAACCCAGTAACGAAAACAACTCAGCCAACGAGGGCTCAGGGCCTCCTATGCTCATTTTGCAGAAGGCATGTTTGCTTGGAAACCTGTCCTCAACCAGTCCGGCCCCACTGAGTTCGTGTTCCGCGTCTTCACCACCGTCCCCGAATTCCAGGCCCTGCTCTTCCTCCTCTTCCTCCTCCTCTACGTGATGATCCTTTGCGGCAACACGGCCATCATCTGGGTGGTGTGCACACACAGCTCCCTGCGCACCCCGATGTACTTCTTCCTCTCCAACCTGTCCTTTGTAGAGATCTGCTACACCACCGTCGTGGTGCCCCTGATGCTCTCCAACATTCTGGGGGCCCAGAAGCCCATTCCGCTGGCCGGATGTGGGGCCCAGATGTTCTTCTTCCTCACACTTGGGGGCGCTGACTGTTTCCTCCTGGCAGTCATGGCATACGATCGCTACGCGGCCATCTGCCACCCGCTGCACTACACGCTCATCATGACCCAGAGGCTGTGCGTGCAGGCGGTGGCCGGCGCGCTGGGCCTGGCCCTCCTGCTCTCCCTGCAGCTCACCGCCCTCATCTTCACCCTGCCCTTCTGCGGGCGCCGCCGGGAAATCAACCACTTCCTCTGCGACGTGCCCCCGGTCCTGCGCCTGGCCTGTGCGGACATCCGCGTGCACCAGGCTGTCCTCTATGTCGTGAGCATCCTGGTGCTGACCGTCCCCTTCCTGCTCATCTGCGTCTCCTACGCGTTCATCACCTCCACCATCCTGCGCATGCGCTCTGCCGAGGGCCGGCGCCGGGCCTTCTCCACCTGCTCGTCCCACCTCACCGTGGTCCTGCTGCAGTACGGCTTCTGTGCCTTGGTGTACTTGCGCCCCCAATCCAGCTCCTCGGTGGATGAGGACCGCCAATTTGCCCTCATTTACACTTTTGTCACCCCCTTACTCAACCCTTTGATTTACACGCTTCGGAACAAGGATGTCAAAGGTGCTCTGAAAAAGGTCATCAGTACCAAAGGGACATCCGAAGGTTAGGGAGATCGACAGTTCCTTGAGCACCTGACAGCAGTGAAACGCTCACGTGCAAATGCCAGATTTGCCTGTATTTCCTCACAATTTGGACTTGCATTAATTGTCTGTACCTAATACACTTAGTTTCTGCAGTTCACTCTCATTTTTTTTTTTTTAATTTTATGAAACCTTAAAACTCCAAAAAGTGGATAGGGACACTATAGGCTGCTATTGTTCACTTAACTCGAAGTTAAAAAGTTTACCTTTCCTCTGAAGCAATATATGAACAAGAGATTTATTTTAAGGAATTGGCTCATGTGATTGTGGTGGTGATCTTTATTCTTCTTCATGTTCTATACCTTAAATACTATGATGTAAAGTTAGCAACTCTCAACTATGATCATGTGAAGTTCAAATACCTTGTGTTATATGATAAGGGGATAAGAGAGATAAAAAAAAAAACATAAGTATTTATTATACACACACACACACACACACACATATCCATAACAAAATAAGGGAAAAATACACCTAACAATAACAATCCTCATTTCTGTAACTGGTCATATGGTCAAACTGATATTAATAACTCCCTTCTTCCACTACCCATATTCCCTTTGTCCTCAGAAAGTACCACAACTCATTGTGTTTCTTTATCTGATAGTCTGGCCCAAGGCTTCATTCCTGAAGAGTCTGGGTCTTTAGCAGTCCTTCTTGAATTGGGTTGTTGTAGTTTTCCATTGACTTTAATCTCAGGAGATAGTAGTACTAAGAAGCACTCTAACTTGCCTCCTATATTCCAAATACACTCTTTCTAGGAGAGGCAGTCCAATTTCCCCTTGGTAATGAGAATCAATCACCCCATTCAGAACGTAAACAATTTTATTTGCCTATTGATTCAGAGACAAGAGGAACCCAATGTGGCCAGGTGACAGTCTCTTAACAGTCTCTTCTAGCTCAATGGAATCACTGTTGCATCTCCTGGTGGATGCATTCCTCCCTTTGGAACTAAGATGTCTTGACCAGTCGAATATAAGGTCAAGGGGCAGGTCATTATGAATAATGGTGAATGATGCCACTCATTTCTACCCATTGATTCCTAGAGCTATAATTCTTGCCTATGGGAGAAACAGCACCATATGTATGTTGGATGGTGCTTGAGAGCATATATAGCCTCCTAAAAAATGTACCCAGCCCTTAAAGGTATTGCCACCAAGCTGGTGTTGTAACTAAGTCTTCAACAGGCCATTACCAGTTGCTTCAGGATGTTGGGTAACATGGTAATGGGAACCAGTTAATTCCATTCACACACTTCATTTGCTATCAAGCGACAACCTTGATCAGAAGCAATGCTTTGTGGAATATGGATATCCAGTTTTTGTACACTGATATCCAGTTTTCCCAACACCTTTTATTGAAGAGACTTTTTCTCATTGTATATTCTTGGCACCCTCATTGAAGATCAATTGACCATACTGTTATCAGCTTGCTAGGATGTGAGTCTAGTCATAGGTTTAGAAACAAAGAGGGGGTTTAAGAGTGGGTCCTGAGGAGAATCAGCAGTGTCTTATAAGGCAATTACCCCAGGGGATGCCATTAGAGGGAAATCAGGATTAATGTCCTCAGCCAAGGCTGGAGCAGCTACTTTACTGGCAAACAAGACTCACCAGAATTTAGGACTTCTATGTTCCCAGCTTCATCAGAATTCTCTCATATGTCCCCATTTTCTAGAGCCTATTGATTTTATTGAAATCAGTTTTTAGATTGCTTTGGACAATATGGTAATTTTAAAGATATTAATATTTTATAATGTTAATACTTCCAATCCATGAGCATGAGATGTTTTTCCACTTATTTGTGTCATCTACAATTTCCTCCGTTAGTGTTTTATAGATTTCCTTGTAGATATTTTTCCTTTCCTTAGTTAAATATTCCTAGGTATTTTAATCTTTTGTAGCTATTATAAATGGAATTCCCTTCTTGATTAGATTCTTGGACAGATTATTATTGGTGTATAGAAATTATACTGATTTATAAAACATGGTATAAGTTTTATGGATGCTGTTCACCTACATATGCCAAAGTCTTTAACAATGTTACTACAATTTGACTCAGTAATTTCTCATCTAAGAAATAAATATATAAAGCAAATCAGCATAAAGTAATATAAAGTGGCAAGTATAAGAGTGTATCCAGGTATCAACTGGAAATAGGTAACTCATTTAGTAACTTTTAACTGAAAAAATTATAATAAAGGTATTATCTATAGTAGTTATGGGTAAGAAGACCAACAAGATGCAGCAAAGCACTTACATGTCAACAATAGCAAGAAGACATTATCACCCCTACACCTAAAAGGCAAAAGAAGGGTGCAGTATTATAAGAGACCTGTGAAAGCTAGATCTATGGGAAAGAAACCACTTGGTAGAAACTGTGACTTTAGAAAAAATAAAAAGCAACTTTTGACAGACCTATGACCATGCAAGGAGAGAGCAGGGAGGTAAATACCCCAATCTCTCTCTACTCATACCCTCTCATTTTTGTACTGTCTCCCATTGGCCAAACCAAAGAGGCAAGAAGAGGGCTGGGGAAAAGTTAGTCTCTTGGGTCACAGAACAGGGAAGACAAAGACCTTGAGAATTAGGAGCAAAGAATAATCAGAAAAAAGGTTGTTTTCTATAAGACTACATACAAAAATTAAAATATATTGACAATCCAATTCCCCCATAATAAAGCATTGCTTAAACATTTATTGTATGAAGGAATATTATTCAACTTTAAATTTATATTTTTATTATTTTACTTTATTTTTTTAATTTCAGCTTATTATGGGGGTATAAATGTTAAGGTTATGTATATTACCCTTGTCCCCCTCCCCCCTCGAGTCAGCACTTCAAGCATGTCCATCCCCCAGACAGTGTGCATCACACTTATTATGTATGTATATACCCATCCTTTCCTCCCCCCCCACCTGCCCGATACCTGATAAATGTTATTGCTATATGTCTACTTAGGTGTTGATCAGTGAAACCAATTTGCTGGAGAGCACATGTGGTGCTTATTTTTCCATTATTGAGATACTTCACTTAGAATGTGTTCCAGCTCTATCCAGGAAAATACAAGAGGTGCTATATCACTGTTGTTTCTTATAGCTGAATAGTACTCCATAGTATACATATACCACATTTTATTAATCCACTCTTCTATTGATGAGCACTTGGGTTGTTTCCACAGCTTTGCAATTGTGAATTGTGCTGCTATAAACATTCGAGTGCAGGTGTCTTGTGCCAGTTCAAAGCTGTTTTAATTACTATAGCATTGTAGTATAATTTGAAATCTGGTAAATTGATACCTCCCATTTTGTTTTTATTGCCTAGGATTATAAGTTTATATTTTTAAATACTAGTGATTAGTAATATCTAACATTAATTGCTTTCTATGTGCCAGAAGTAAAAATATTGTGTATATACATATATATACATTTACCTAATCTTCAAAATTCTGTGACGGACTTTCACTATGCCCATTTTCCAAAGCTAGAACTGACTCACAGAGTATAAGAAACTGGCAGAAGGTCACATGCTGCTAATAAGTGGTGAAGCTGGAATTTAAACCCAGGGATATTCCAGCTTCAGAGGTAATGTTAATACTTATAATTATTATTAGCAAAAGCAAGATATAAGCTGCATTTACAGCATGATTCAGATACTGAAAATATCCACCATGTAGCATATGTAGGAAAGAAAATGAATATAAATATACCAAAATATTAACTATAGTCATCTCTGATTTCAGGGATAATGAATGACATTTATCATCTTCATTATTCATCCTTAGGCCTCCACACTTTATATATTACAAATGAGTATTTGGGGAGCTTGAATTTCTTTTTTAAATTTTATTTTAATTGACTAATAATAATTGTGTATATTAAATATTTATAGAGTATAATGTGATGTTATGATACAGCATACATTGTAGAATGATCCAATCAGGATAATTAACTTATCCATCACTACATATATTTATAATTTCTTTGTGATGAGAACATTTAAAATCTATTCTTTTAGCAGTTTGAAATATACAATACATTATTATTAACTACAGGTCACCAGGTTCCAGTGGAGTTGATCACTAGAATTTATTTCTCCTGTCTAACTGAAATTTGTCCCCTTTGACTAACATCTCTTTCCCTATTCACACCCGCTACCACTGAGCCTCAGGAAACCACCATTATACTCTCTACTTTCCTGAATTTCACTTTTTTGATTTCACATACAAGTGAAATCATACAGCATCTGTATTTCTGTGCTGGCCTCTTTCACTTAGCAATGTGTCCTCTAGGTTCATCCATGTTGCCACGAATGACATGGCATCTGCTTCTCAGAGTATCCAAATCAATAATACTTCATAATAAAACTCTACCAGCTCATATCAGACCTTCTAGCGTGTCATATTATGCTGTCCGTTTTTCATTAGGCATGAGATAACTCTTCAGTAAAGTATACAGTCCTCACTAAAGTGTGAATTCAATATTTTCTAGTTAGAACTTTTTTCCCAATAAAATTATTTGATTAAGAACCTCTCCAATTATACATCTATAAATGTGCATGCACACACATACACACACATGAACTCCCCTCCATATATATATATGTATATATATATATATAAAGATATATCCAGAATAGATATAGATGATCTACTTACAGATAAGATAGATATAGATATAGATCTTTAAAGAGAGAGAAGTGAGAAATAGCTAAGAGTTTGGGCCTTCCATATGGCACAAAAATGTGAAAAGAAAATTTTATGGAATGCTGATTTAACAAACATAATTTATGGCTTGGTGTACTACATCCAGGGTTCATTTGCAATAAGGTAACTATTTTTTTTTTAACTTTCCTCATACTTTGTATTAATTCGCTTGTGTGCCATATAAGGGTGGAACACATAGAAGAACATCCCTGGGCTTGTTCCAGTGAGGTACCCACTGTATTAATTGTCTTGGACAGTGAATTCCTAGAGTAGGGACAGGGATTTGGGCAATGGAAAAGCTTTACAAAGTGCTTAATACAAATTAGGATGAACAAACAAGTTCTGATACAAACCTAAGTTCCTTTAAAGTAGTATGTCTCTAACAGCTCTCATCTGGCTTCCTGCAACACAATCACTGGCAGCATTTTGGGAAATTGCTGCCTCTGAGGTCCCATACTCAATACCACCCAACTGAACCTTCTACAAGGAGTAGGGAAATATCCTTTTGAAATAAATACTCGGTTACACTATGTGAACCAAAGTTTATATAGCAAACATTTGCAAATCAAATCTTTTTTTTTACATCGACTCACCTTAAGATAGCAGGGCTTATTTATCTCCATTTTTATTGATCTTCCTGGAGCATTGTTAATAATCCTTAGGTTTCAGCTGTTGAGGTCACTTCCCCAGGGACCCTCTGTGAAACTTCTCTTGGCGAAGTCCTCGTTTTTGTTTTGTGCTCATCTAAACTGGGACACGAAAGTTCCTGAGATGATGTCATTTACAGGAACTCCACAAGGACATTATCTGCACTGATAATTGTTAACCCCACCACATTTCCTGGTTTATTCAATTTTTAGTTTTTAAGTTTGATCTTTAAAAATATCAGCTTTCTTGAAGGAAAGTATGCCAGTAGCCTCAACTTTTTTCAACCAAGTTCCCTTCGGGATTAATTAAATCCAGTCCATGTAAATCGAGGGGGGAAATTGCAGCAACGAATTACTCATTCTATGAAGTCCTTGGTCCATTACTAGAGTATTTCTAAGTAGTTGTTTTACAAAATGTGGGACAAGAAAGATAGAGATACTTCTGACAGATGGATGACTTGATGGAAACAAGTCAAAGAAGAGACTTCCCTGGAAATAAGGTCTTTAAAGAGGTACTTAGGTTAAAATGTGGTCATTAGGGTGACCTTATTCCGACATGACTATTGTCCTTCTAAGAAGAGGATATTAGGACACAGACTTGTACAGAGGGAAAACCATGGAAAGACACAGGGAGAAGACGGCTGTCTATATGCTGCACTGTTTGGCCGATGGGCACGTTTATAGCCCTGACTTTGGTGATGCAAAGGCAATTTATGTAACCTAACCATTTGTACCCCCATAATATTCTAAAATAAAAAATTAATTAATTAATTAAAAAGAACTGATCAGGGGAAAGAATGCACTGATTCTAGATAATCATTCTTAATACATGTAACTGAAATATCACCACAACAGAGAGGAAACCCCATCAAGTTACCACAAATGGATGAAAAGAAGGCTTAAAACTGTACAGCCCAGGCAGTTACAACTCCATGCTCACCTACCAACCTCCCCATCTTTATCTGAAGTTGCAAGATTCATTCTTATAGAGTTTCAGACCTGAATATCGAATTATTTATTCAATTATTCAATAAATAGTTTTGATTACCTTCTATATGTCTATCCCAATGGACTTAATAGGAGGTAATTTTGACTCCCAGGGAAATATCTGGAGATACTTTGCATTATTATAACCAGAAAATAGGGGCTAATGTCACTGTCATCTTGGGTAGAAGCCAGGATGCTGGGAAACATCCTACACTGAACAGGACAGCCTTTCATAGCAAATAATTATCCAACCCAGCATATCAACAGTGCCCAGGTTGGGAAATCCTAGTCGAGCCTTTTGTTACTCATACAATGTACATAG
Organism: Microcebus murinus; assembly: GCF_040939455.1. Lineage (NCBI taxonomy): Eukaryota > Metazoa > Chordata > Mammalia > Primates > Cheirogaleidae > Microcebus > Microcebus murinus. The sequence goes on from NC_134107.1 coordinate 16,499,353, forward strand.
AACGTGAGGAAAAGCATACTTGGTTGTTGCCCTCATTGACCCTACATACTACTAGGGGGAGAGAGGCCAATCGAATAACACACAGATACATGTAAACTTCCAGCTGTGGTAGTTGCCATGACAGAGAGGTACATGACTTTCCAAAAGGCACATTTGACCCTGATATGACCAAGGTCAGAGAAGTCCTCCTCGAGGAAGTTGTAATGGGAGTGGCCAAAGGATAAGTAGGAGCTACTTAGGTAAAAAAGAAAGGGGAAAGGGCATTCCAAGCATAGGGAACAGCATGTGCAAAGGCCTGGTGGTTGCAGGAAGCATGCTGAGAAGATGGGACTGAAAGAAAAATGGGGCCGCTGGAGAAGAGTCGGGAGGAAGCCAGAAGGCAGCAGGGGTTCGACCTTATATTGCCTTCTAATCCATTTTGTGGTTCATCTTTGCAGTATATGCCAGATTTTACTTTCACTAAAAAGCATTTGAGGGCAATGTGGCTGGATGAAGCTTAATGTAGAGGAAAGTGAATATACTTTAGGATCAGACAAATTTCATCTCAGCTTCCTTGCTGCATCTATTCTTGGACAAACTACTCAAATTCTGCAGATCTTTTACTTTTGAATTTTACCTGTGAAATAGGAATAACTCACTTTGCAGAGTTCTTATGATTAAGTGATATAATGTATAAATGGGATACCAATTACCTCTTGTTAACATTGTTGTAAGAATAAAATGAGTTGATAAATGCAAAGTGCATGGAATATAGTAAGTGCAACATAAGACTCAGCTACTGTAGTCATTATAATGTTTGGCACATAGTAGGCACTTAACATATTATGCTTTCTCCCCTTCCCACCTCCTCTCTCCTCCATTTATTGGCACCGAAGATATCTCAGAGTTTCTGAATATCTCAGGTATCTCAGCCATGCCTGCTTTGGGATCTGATCATCCGGCATGTGCATGCGCACGCACACACACACACACACACACACACACACCCAGAGAACTTCATTAATCACTGTAGGTCTATGCAGAAGAATTGCCATTGACTAAATGAACACTTGGGTGCATACATTCACACACAGACACACAAACATTTATATATATTTTAACATGATATATATATATATATATATTTTTTTACACATGGCTAACATTTGTTCCAAGGGAATTAATTAAGCTAATTTGCTAATTAATAGGAATGTCTCGGCTCAAGGAAAATTAAAGATGCAGCAAAAAAGGTGAAACCTTTGCCATGTATTAATTGAAGCTCCCTTAATAATATAACACTATGCTAGGCCCCATGGAAGAGAAATAAAATACAAAATATAGTCTCAATTCTCCAGGGCAATAATAATTTGGGACTAGGAATGAACCCAACCATGACAGAATGGTGGGAGTAAATTCTCTGAAACAGGAGGTTCAAATGACCTTGATCAGGGCACTTCACATTTCTCACAGAATTGTTTTGGACAACACTGAGAGTGTGCTAAAGGGTTTGATACTGGTCTTTACTTTGACAAACGTACTCCAGACCCTCCACATAATAGACACAGTTTTAGTTCAGACCAATTATCTGGTAACAGGGGAGGAGGTCAGCAAAGACTGAGCTGCCTTCTTCAGGGACATGGAACTTATGAGGCAAGACCCTCAGTGGCAAAGCAATTTACGCCTTCCATAGCGGCCTCTGTTTGGGAGGTTACATAAAGGCTCAGTCCCACTAGGTAGTCTCTCCAGGGCCATGCTCTCCCTTCTTTAACCACCCGAGTAGTTAGATGTCACCTGCTAGGGCCTGTCTTTTATGAATATACCTGAGGAGGCTGTCTCAGTGCATCCCTCTCCCTTCTCATGTTGAAGGTAAGTGAAAGTCTTCTTCTACCTTCTTCCAGGTTTGCAACGTTCCAGCACCAGCTAAAACTGAGTTAGAAAAGTGGGTAGCGGCTTTACAAATAGACTCCCGGATTTCGGAACTAGTTCACCCCTTGACTTATGGTGCTTCTCTGAATTTCACTTGGAAACCCAATTATTCTGATTAAAATGGTAATAACTAATCTCAGTCAAAGAAATGTTAAGGGATTGAATAAATATAAATTTTGATAAGGTTTAAAAGTTAATAAAAAGCCTTTTCATCATATGGTACCTCATTTAATCCTCTGCTATGAAGCAGACATTATTAATATCATACCCTCATTAGAAACAAATAAAAGAGGGAAGAATTTTAACATTTGTTATGCAACTTAATAGGTTTCATACATCAAACCAAGTGTTCTAAATACTTTATCTCATTTAATTTCATCACAGCTCCATTACGTAAGTGCTATTATTTACATCTTTTAAACATGAGGAAACAGAAATTAATGCAAGATGATCTGCCCAGAGGATAATGCTAATAATAGCAAGCTGAGATTCTAGCTCAGGTCTGCTAAGTGACAAATCTACTAGCCCCCTTTTTTATGTAACACTAACTAGACAGTTGGAGGGCTGTTCTAGTCTAGACCATCTGAATTTCAAGATTGAACAGAGATAATGTTTCTCAGGATAGCCTGAGAATAATATTTCTTAGGCTATTAGCCAGAGATAATGTTTCTCAGGATAGCCCCAGTTGGGGCAAGGCTATCCGGAGAGGTCGGAAGGAATTTGAGAGTATGATGTGGGGTTTGACCTGGATGCACTGAGATCTAGGGGAGATTTCTGCGGATGATGCTGAAGGGCTCTTATCTTACTCTTTCCTATGCAACATATTTAGTAACCACTGGGAATAGCAAATTAATGATGTGTTGATATGATACTTTTCACTCTCTTGGAACCATGAATTCAACTATTTTATCTATCTAGATCTTGTCCATGTAACCATTCCTGTGGTATGTCCCATGCAGCACACTTTTAAAAGAGATATTTAAATTGAGAGTTTAAATTTTATGACATATAAAAACCATGTCGCGAGAAATACTAAAAGAAAATTAGAAAAAACAATCAGAGCTACACTATAAGAGTTCTTTAGTATCTGAAGTGTTTTATGTAGAAAATGGCCACATTGTTTAGAACAGAAAGAATAAGCTAAGGTTGCACAGAGGCAGGTTTCAACAGATCACAGAAATAACTTTCAGAGAATCTAGTATTCCAACACTGGAGCAAGTAAGCCAGGAGGCAATGAGAGTCTGTGGGCATTGAAGGTGACCCGATGTCCTGATACTGTATGGAAGATTCAGGTAGCTAACAGGAGATTAAACTAGGCAATCTCTGAGGTCTCTTCCAGCACCAAAAATTCATGACCTATGATAGCTCTGATTTAAATATTTTATCATAAATGTTGGAGATGCAGCATTAAGATGATAAATATTTGATGTAATGGATATGAAAATTAGCCTGATTTGATCATTCCAAAATGTATACATGTATCAAAACATCACATTGTACCCACAAATATATACAATGATTATTGTCAATTAAAAATAACATAACATTTTTTTAAAAGATGATATGACTATAATGGACTACAACAAAATTCTCAGAAGTCATCATTATGACATGAATTTCACAACCTCCTCCTATCATAACACAGGGGGTAGATGAGCCTTTAGATATCAATTTATTGTAGGCGTCTATCTGCTATGTTCTAGATTGACAGGATTTTTTCCACAGTGTAACCCAAATATGTATATGAAGTTGTTTCCCATAAGGGCACCTAAACAAGTGATTTGACTATGAAATAATCTTAAATTTTTCACTTAACAGAAGCAGAAAATGGAAAAAAAACAAATGACTTATGTTTTTCACAGTATACTTATCCATTCAAGATATAATTCTTTTTTAAACAGAGTCTCACTCTGTCGTCCAAGCTAGAGTGCAGTGGCATCATCACAGCTCACAACAACCTCAAACTCCCGGGCTCAAGCAATCCTCCTATCTCAGCCTCCTGAGTAGCTGGAACTACAGGCACACACCACCACGCCCAACTATTTTTTTCTATTTTTAGTAGAAATGGGGTCTTCTCTTGCTCAGGCTGGTCTCAAACTCCTGACCTAAACTGATCCTCCTGCCTCCCAGAGTGCCAGGATTACAGGCATTACCACCACACCTGGCCAAGATATAATCACTGAGTGTTTACAATTTTCACAACATAAGACTTGGTGGTCATGGAGATATACAAATATAAATAAGGCAGAGTGGCTGCCCTTGAACTTACAAATAATAAGGATGGTTGTCTTTTATTAGGTTGCTATTACTATGGACTGGTCATCGTGATACTATATCTTATATTAGTATCACATTTAAACTCACAGCAACCCTTTGAACCAAGTATAATTATTATCCCATTTTCTTTTAAATTTCAGCCTATTATGGAGGCACAAAATTTTCAAATAAAGAAACTGAGACTCAGAGAAATCATATATTGCCTAGCATCATGGCACTGGGAAATGGAATTATTCAAACCACAACCTTTAATTTCACAGCTCACTTCACACTGATACACTGCCTCTCCTCCACATGTTATAGTAAAGTGTGCAATATGCTAAGTGGCATTAGAAATAATTCAAAGTATTATTGAAGTTCAGATGAGGAAAACAGAATAACTGAAACAGACACTGCTTGTTCGCTGTTAGAAAAACAACAGAGAGCCAGTAATGCCCTCAGTGTTCTTACTATTTGTGACTGGCTATAATCACATTTGTCTCCATGCTCCTGACAGTGTGGTAGGTTTATGTGAATGATTTTTACTGGAAGTGGCGTGTCCAGTTAGAGATTTCTCTTCAAAGCTCATAACAAAGAACAGAAAATATTTAAACTTGACAAGCTGAAACAAGATCGTATGTTACCTCTTTCCCACCTTCTTGAATATGAGTTGGTCTGGGAAAAGAAGTGGGACGGACATCCTTTGCAAGTTATGTCTATTCATTAAAAGGTTTCCACGAGAACTAGATGGCTTCTCCCAGATTTCACATAAGCTTCTTAGAAATATGGAAGAAGGGACTGGCTTAGTCTTTCATATTCATGCCCAAACTTGCAGGAAAGGCTCTTAGATTTTCAACAGCTCAATCACATATTTTCCCATATCTCCACAAACCAGGAGGAAACCTGTGATAAAACACCCTTTTTCCTTGAAGTTCTTATATGTCTCCTCACTGGATCAGGCTAAAGAAGCCAAGAGGAGGGAGGGCTTTGTTTCCTCGGGCTCATCCCTGACACTGTCAAGCTCAGGCCTGTGTAGGCCCTTCATCTTATGGGCGTTTTTTCTTTCTTCATTTTCTATCACATCGTGAGCTTTTGAGCGAAACATCCACATACCACTGCTGCAACACCTCGGGAGATATTGGGTATAGGTAAATATCTGAAGGAATGAATGATTGGCTTCCCTTTTGCACCTTAATGACTTTTTCTTGTGAATTTATTAAGAAAATTTAATTTTCGTTCCACTACTTCCGAAAATCGCTCCTGAATTCCACCCACTTCCTCTGCCACTTTTCCTCAGCGGTCTCTTACATAATCTGGCCCAACTCTTGGCAGTTGGAATTTGCGGTGTAGATATTTCTGTGGAGAAACCTTGTAAAATGGAGGGCGAAAAAAAGAACTAGTTCTTATCCTTCTTGTTTCTGACTCCAGCGCTGGTTAGACTAGAGTCCTGGCTCAGAGTGTAAACTAATGTATCCTCAGTCTCATTCTTCCCTCTGTCCTTGTGACTCTCCACAGAGAAAAGCTGTTAGCTCAATGGCCTGGGAAAATCACTCTGCGTTGATGGAATTTGTGCTCCTGGCTTACCCCGCCTGCCCAGAGCTGCGTGTCCTGTCCTTCCTTGGGGTCAGCCTGGTGTACATACTTATCATCACCGGGAATGTTCTTATCGTGGTGTCCATTCACACAGAAGCCCGTCTGCACACGCCCATGTACTATTTCCTGGGCAGCCTCGCAGGGGTAGAAATATGCTACACTGCGGTGGTGGTGCCCCACATCCTGGCCAACATCCTCCGGTCGGAGAAGACCATCTCCCTGCTGGGCTGTGCCGCTCAGATGGTGTTCTTCATCGGACTCGGCAGTGCTGACTGCTTCCTCTTGGCCACCATGGCCTATGACCGGTATGTTGCCATTTGCTGTCCTTTGCAGTACCCTGTCATCATGACACTGACTCTTTGTGTCCGCTTGGTTGTGGCCTCTGTGGTCACTGGCTTGTTCCTGTCCTTACAACTGGTGGCCTTCATCTTCTCCCTGCCCTTCTGCCGGGCTCGGGGTATTGAGCACTTCTTTTGTGATGTGCCCCCAGTCATGCGTCTTGTTTGCGCCCACAGCCACATCCACGAGCACTCAGTGCTGGCGGCGGCCACACTAGCCATCGCTGTGCCTTTCTTCCTCATCGCCACCTCCTACGCCTTCATAGTGGCCGCCGTGCTCAAGATCCACTCGGCCACTGGCCGCCGCCGGGCCTTCTCCACCTGCTCCTCCCACCTGGCCGTGGTGCTGCTGCAGTACGGCTGCTGCGCCTTCGTGTACCTGCGCCCCAACTCCAGCTACTACCCCAAGCTAGACCGGTTCATCTCCCTGGTGTACACATTAGGAACCCCACTGCTCAACCCACTCATCTACACCCTGAGGAACAGCGAGATGAAAGGGGCCATAGGGAGAGTTCTAACCCGGAATTGCCTCTCCCAGATCAGCCAGGACAGGGGAGGGTACAACCTGTCAGGCGTAAGTTTGGTCCCAGCCGTGTGAATCCCTGTGCAACTGGAATTTCTCTCAGTTGATGTTAAAATGAATTTTTAAGATGGTACAGATTTTATGAATGCTGTTTATCTACATGTGCCAAAGACTTTAAAATATTTCTGAAATTTGACTCAGTAAATCTTCTCCTAGGAAAGAAACATATAAGCAAGTCAGCATAAATAATATAAAGTGGCAAGTGTAAGGCTGTATCCAGGTATCTGGTGGAAAGAGATGGCTCGTTCAATATATTGAACTAAAAAAAAATGTAATAAAGGAATTATCTACAGTGGCTATGCTTAAGGAAACCATCAAGATGTGGCAATGCATTTACATACTAGCAACAGCAAGAAGACATTATCGCTTCTAGATCTAAAAGACAAAAGAAGGGCTCAGTATTATCATAGATCAGTTAGAACTAAACAGATCTAAGAAGAGAAACCACATGGCAAGAAATGTGGCTTTAGAAATAAAAAGCGACTGTTGATAGACCTATGATCATGCAAAGAGAGCGCAAGGAGGTAAATACCTCCGCCTCTCTCTGCTCAAAACCGCGCATCTCTTGTCCTGCCTCCCACTGGCCAAACCCAACTGACAACCAGAGGGCTGGAAAGATGGGATAATTCAGACCAGATAAGGCTGTCTCTTGGGGCACACAACAAGGCAGACAAAGACCTTGAGAATTAAGGACACACAGCACGTAACCAGAACAAAGTCTATTTATTATACAGTTATACATAACAATAAAAATAAATTAACAACCAATTTCCCTAAAGTATTATTTAAGCAATTACTGTATGAAAAAATATTACTTAGCCTCAATTTTATGTTTTCAAATACTAGTTATTAGTAATACTTAACATCAATTAATCATTTGCTGGGTGCCAGAAACATTTATAATATTTTATATATATATATATACTATTAATCTTCAAAAATCCTAAGAAGTAAGACTATTATCACTGTTTTTGATACAAATGGAAGAACTTCTCAGAGGACAGATCTGGAGAGTTGAGCCAATATCTGCAGATAATTATGGATTAGGAAACTGGTCCCAGGGAGCATAATTGGGCTGTAATAAAGGAACATTCTCCGCTGCCAGACAGTAAAGGATGCTGACAGTGTGCCCAATTGGATTGAGAATTACTATGGACTAGTGACTTCATTGTGCTCTAAATAGAGAGCTAATGCTAATTACAAGATCCTGGATGTTGAGCCTGGATAATAACTTTTATCTTTGAAATCTGTTTTATGGCACCACATATGTTTTGTGATGATGTTTCATGTGCTTTTGAAAAAATGCATATCCTTTTAAAATGGTAAAGATTTTAAATTATATATGTATACTTTACCTCAATAAAAAATAACTTAAAAAAAGAAAAGAATGTGTATCCTATAGATACTGAGTAGAATCAATTAGGTGAAGTTAGCTAACAGCGTGCTTCTAATCTTCAATATCTTTATATGTTTTTGTCTACTTTGCTATCAATTACCAATGGAAGTGGGTTAAAATCCACAACAATGATTGCAGATTTGTCAATCTCTCCCTTTAGTGCTGAAAATTTTTATTGCCTGTATCTTGAAGCTATATTTTGTTAGATAGTCTGTATGTCATTAGATGTAGACATATTTAGCATTGTTATATCTTGCTAACCCATTTTATCATTAAGCAATGCTTTTCTTTTTGCTGGTAATATACCTTGTCCAGAACTTTCAAAATTATAATTCCATTTACTGACCTTCCATATTTATGCTCTTATTGTATCAGATTTTATTTATAAATTTTATCATAGATTATTATTTTTGTTTTAAACAGTTAATAGGTTGTTTAATTCAAAAGTAGTCTTTTATATTTTTAAACATAATTTTAAGAATATGTTCACTGGATATAGAATTCTAAGAATGCTCTCTTTAATCTTTGTAAAGATGTCATTCCACTGTCTTCTGGTTCCCATTGTATAAGATGAGACAAAATTTGTCTTCTTAGTTATTTTCCCCACATGAATATAAAATATTTTTTCTTTATCCTCGGTTTCCAGGTATATTACTATGATGAACCTAAAAAGGGGAGAGGATTCATTGTATTTAATAACACATCCCAAGTGCAAAATACATTCACCCTATCCCAACCTCCCCCAAAGTCTTAACCTGTTACAGCATCAACTCAAGTCCAAAATCTCATCTAAATATTATCAGTTTAAATGTTCCAAACCTCATAATCTAAACCGTCTAAATCAAGCTTCAGGTAAGACTCTGAGTATAAACTATTCTGGGGCAAAGTTCCTCTCCATCTGTGAACTTGCAAAACTAGAAAATAAGATATCTACTCCCAAAATACAGTGATGAAACAGGAATAGAATAATGGTTACAGACATTGGCATTCCAAACAAGAGAAAAAGAAATGAAGACAGGGAGTTATTGGTCCCAAGAAATTTTGAAATCGAACAAGGAAAACTCCATTAGTTTTTAAGACCTGGAAATAATCTTCTGAAGCTCATAGTTCCACCCCTTCTACCCACAGCTCTGCCAGCTGGGCCAAAGAATCCACCGTCCCTGATTTAAAGAGCCACTCTTCAGGCCTGTGGCTCTGTCCAAAGAGTAATCCTTCGTTCTTCAAAAAGGGTAGCACATGTTTTCAGCTGGATAGTTTCATCAGCCTGTATCCTGCTTATATAATTTTGGGAGTCTAACAGCCTTATTTTATTTCTTCTTTTCTCTGTCCCTTTCAATGTGGGCTGTCAAGGTTTCTGCTGATATTACTTTCTCAAAAATCTTATGGGTTCTCCATGTATGTCATAGGAATTTGCTCCACTGGACAAGAGAGTTCTCCATATACCTTTCCTGGATAATCCCATCTTTACTCCTGGCTTCTGCTGAGACTGTTGAGGAGATACATGAGTCACATGCCTAATATCTTCAAAGAGCTTCTGTGTGAATGAGTACTTTTTATCCTTCCAAAGCACTAGCAAAAGATAGTCCAGCCACATCCTTGGCTTTCTCTCCAGAATACATTTTCCTAACAGTGTATCTTCTACTTTTGGCATATTTTTCGATTGGAATAGGCTGAGAATTTCCCAAATTACTAAACCTTTATTCCTTTTGGCTTAAGGACTATTGTTCTTCCCCAAATCCAAAACATAGCAGTCCCAGGAAACCCAGGATAGTTGGTAACCCTACCTCACCTCATGGTGTATCCCTTGACATCCCAGGTTAATGTTGCAAAGTCACATCCCAAGTGTCCATCAATACATGAGTGGATTAATAAAATGTGGTATATGTATACCATGGAGTACTATTCAGCTATAAGAAACAATCGTGATCTAGCACCTCTTGTATTATCCTGGATGGAGCCGGAGCTCATTCTACTTACTAAGTGAAGTATCCCAAGAATGGAAAAATAAACACCACATGTACTCACCATCAAATTGGTATTAGCTGATCAACACTTAAGTGCACATATAGTAATAACATTCATCCAGTGTCGGGCAGATGGGAGGGGGATGGAGGATGGGTATATCCACACCTAAATGGGTGCCGTGTGCACTGTTTGGGGATGGAGACACTAGAAGCTCTGACTCGAGTGGGGCAAGGGCAATATACATAACCTAAACATTTGTACCCCTGTAATAGACTGAAATAAAGAAAAATTTTTAAAAAGAAACCTAAAATTGAAATTATATCAAGTATCTTTTTAGATGACAATGGAATAAAAGTAGAAATCAATAAAAAAGAGGAACTATGAAAACTGTACAAATACATGGAAATTAAATGAAATGCTTCTGAAGACCAATGAGTCAATGAAGAAATCAAGAAAGAAATTTAAAATTTTTTGAAACAAATGAAAATAAAAACAGCACACAAAAACCTATGAGCAAAAAGGCAAAAAGACTACCAAGAGGGAAAATTATAGCAATAAATCCTTATATCAATACAATAGAAAGATTTCAAATAAACAACCTAACAATGCACCTCAAGGAACTAGAAAAGCAAGAACAAACCAAACCCAAAATTAGTAAAAGGAAATAAATATAAAGATCATTGCAAAAATAAACAAAATTGAGACAAAAATAATACAAAAATATCAACAAAGTGAAAAGTTGGTTTTTGAGAAGATAAACAAATTCAACAAACATTTAGTTAAACTAAGAAAAAAAAGAAAGCCCAAATAATTCAAGTCAGAAATGAAAAATTGAAATGAAAATATTAAAATTGATTCCACAGAAATACAAAGGATCACTAAAGAATAATATAAGCAACTATGTGCCAACAAATTAGAAAACCTAAAGAAAATGGATAAATTCCTAGACACATATAACCTTCCAAGATTGAACCAAGAAGAAATAGAAAACCTGAACAGACCAATAACGATCAATAGAATTGAACCAAGAATAAAAAGTCTCCCAAAAAAGAAAATCCTGGGACCAGATCACTTTACCACTGAATTCCACCAAACTTTTAAAAAAGAACTAACACTAATTCTTCTCAAATTATTCCAAAAAATGAAGAGGAATGGAATTCTTCCTAACTCATTCTGTAAGGCCAGTATTACCTTAATACCAAAAGCAGATGATGGGACACAACAAAAATAGAAAGTACAGGTTATTATACCAGATATAAAAATCCTCAACAAAATACTAGAGTTGGAGATATAGCTATCATTACAAATAATAATAATAATAAAGCTTTCAGAACTATGAAAGTATCAGCAGAGAGAAAACTTGATCAAAATACAGAAATAAGTATAACATGGAAAGATGAAGACAAAGGTTACAACAATGGTTATTTAAAAAATCCTTTATAAATGTTCTGCTTCTCAAGAAAAAAATGCACAGTTTATAGAACTTTAGAGCTGGAAGGACCCATGGAGTTCACGTAATCCAACATTTCATATCACAGATGAGGAAGCCCATGTAAAAGCTCCACTACTTGCCTGAAGTCAACAGTTAACACAAGGCAGAACCACAGCCAGACCCCAGATCTCAAGACACCTAGGCTAGTGTTGGGTTAGTGCATTACACATGTTCTTTGAGCTCAAGCTGGGTTAAATGTCTGCCTTCAACAACACTTACCAGGAAGTTTTTTTCTGGAATGCAATATCAGTAAACGCCTAATGGGTATAGGAAAGGAATGAGGATACCTGAGCGGAATCCCTAGACAACAGTTACCTATAGTGACCACACAAAAGAGTTGCTCATCAATCTTTCCTTAGTTCATCAACCCTGGAAACTGTTCTCTAGTTGGGTTCAGTTTAAGACCAACCACTGGGGAAATTCCTTGTCTTTGGGGGCCCATTAATTTTAAAGAGATTTCAAAAAGGACACTAAATAGTCTGACTAAATTAGGCAAGACTGGACTCTGAATAAATATATCAGAATCTGTTTTCTATCATTGAGGGCTTCTCACTCAGGGTTCGAGTTAAGATTATTCCATAGTACCACTTTTCCAAAGGATGTCCCTCTCACCCTATTCCACCCTCATCCCAAGTTTCTAAGATGTGATTCTTCTCCAAAGTATGCTTACAAAGGACACTTCCCCGGTGTCATCTGGATATTATAAGGATATATATTACGATATGATTATCCTCATTATGAAAATATCCTATACATATCACATATATATCATATATTCAACACGAAGCCCATAGACCCTCCTTCCATTTTGCCCTGTAAAAAGAAGAAGATAGATAAGGCCTCTCTAGGAGAGCTCCCTCCATCATCCACTGCAGGAATTCTTAGCGTCCCAGCAAAGGTTAACCTGCACTTTTGAGAATTTTCTTAAGTGGCCGACGGAATGAAGCAAATTTCAAAGAGGTAAGAGAACATCTTAAGAGACTTTATTTCTTTGATTGATTTGATTTTGATTTTCTTTCTAAAAATAACAATAACACAAATTTTATAATGCTTTATTATTGGTTCACATATATCAGTATTGAATTGTGGACAACAAATAAGTTATCAGAGTGGGTATCGCTATCCACTTTTACAGACACAGAAAAGGGAGCTCTGATAAATGTTTGCATTTCCTAGCATCATATGCCTAAAAACGCAAAGCCAGGATGAAACTCAAATCTTCTGCCTTTCCTTTCAATGTTCTTCCATAGGCCCATCCTAAAAAGCATGGCACAGAGCTCACTTTTGTTATGCAGCATCATTAAGCCACAAGCAGTTTGATGATGTTACATAAAAAATTGTATTCTATGGTGGTTGCCAGGGGTTAGAGGGAGGGAGAAATGGGAAGTTATTGGTAAGTTTATTTTTAACTGTCTAAGAAAATGCTGAGTGGTTTTACAATGTGGCTATACTATTTTATATTGCCACAAGCAATGCATGAGGGCTCCAGTTTCTCAACATCCTTGCTAAAACTTGCTGTTGGCTTTTTTTAATTCACAGGATAAACAGATTTTAATGTACCAGATTACAAAAAATTCACTGATGTGTTTTCCACTTCCTCCTTTCAACTAAGCTTTAAGAAATGATCAGTTGTGCAGTTTTAGTATAGTATCAAAGGATAACATCCATGCTTATCTGAAAAGGCCATTAAAATACTCTGTCCTTTTTCCAACTACATGTCTGGCAAGGCCAGGTTTTTTTCATGTATTTAACCAAAGAGATGCATTGCAACAGTTTGAATGCAGGAGCAGACATGAGATTACAATTGTCTTCTATTAAGCCACAGTATTAGCTTTTGATTCTAGTTATCTTATGGCTGTGTCTCACTGTTGTTTTAATATGCCTATTCCAAATGACTAATGATGTAAAGTATTTTTTAATGTGCTTTACTGGCCATTGCTATATCTTCTTTGGTGAAATGTCTGTTCAAATCTTTGCCTGTTTTTAATTGGAATTGTCTTCTCCTTCGGTTGTAAGAGTTCTTTATATATTCTGGATACAAGCTCTGAATCAAATAGATGATTTGCAAATAAAAAATTGTATTCTATGGTGAAATAGAGTTGGAAATATTTTGAGGTAAAATTAAGCTGGTTGCTTTATACCAAGACCTCACAAACATTTTTGTGTATGTATTGTGAATATCTGAGAAAAAGTGTGAATGCTTTCCAATCTGACCACAAAAACTTTCATATCTGGGGTGTCATGAAGAATTCACATTCTAAAGAACACAATTTAGAAACTAGTTTCTCAGAGGATGTTTGAATTCTTTTCTTATGTGTTTGTTCTCTGACAAAGCTGAAATTGGTGACCATGCCTTGTAATTCTCTTATACCCCTCCACATAGCTAAGCACAAGACTTGAATTCATGACAGACACTTAGCTAATGTTTTCCTGCTTGGTTGATTTATTGATAAGGCACAGTGGCCTTATAGTTGAAGTGAAGAGGTTTTGGGGAAGTTCATAGAAGGAGCACCTATCACTAGAGTTGGGAAAGGTGAGGATGAGGGTGGAGGAGGAGTATGGAAGAGAAGAGTGCTCAAAGCAGAAGGAGTGGGTGATTTGAAGTACCCAGAGCAAGAAAGATCATGACAAGGAACTGAAAGTAGTTCAATAGAGCCAGGGCTGCGAGTACAATCAGGAGAATGAGGAAAGAATACCTGTTGGAAGTCAGGCAGTGCACTTAATGAGCCCTACTGTTAATCCTCACAATAAGTCTGCAGGGTAACTATTAATATATCACATCCTTTGTAGATAAAAAGCTGAGGTTCATGGAGATTCATAACTTTGTCCGTGGTTCTAAAACCAGTAAATGGCAAATCCAGGACTTATGCTCTTGTTGAAAGATCAAATATATCCTAAAGGTGTAATTAACTAGGGAATGGCACAGTGGTCATTGCCATTAGGGGAAATAATCTGAGGCAAGAAAAGTATTGAAGAGTTATTAAATTATTCTACACAGGACATTGTCCCCCCTGCCTGCAGGCACAATAGCACAATTGAGTCTCGGCATTCGTTATAGCTGCATGGCCAGGATCATACTAATGTGTTTTTTGTGCCTGGCTGTTTTCACTCTCTTAGCTAAGTTGCACAACCTTCAATGTGGATGAAAAGAGAGATATAGCGAAGGCATGTGTGTGGGCTCCACTGTCTGCTCACCAATCCAGTAGAATGTGGGTTCTGGCATCAGGTATGCCCATAACTAACCGCATGCCTTTGGACAAGGCTTAACCTCAGTGAGCCTCACTTCTTACATGAAGGATATAAGAGAATGAGACTAAATGTCTCTTGAGTTTGCTTACAGATGTAGATATTCAATTTTATCTATGTTTTATAAACAAGCACACATTTGACCTATGGCTGGGCTTTTTCATTGTTCCATGGCTCCCTAACATTTTCATACGTGTTTCAGTTTTATATTACAGTGTTTATGTATTAGCAGTGTGCCTACATTACACATTGCAATATTGCCCATCATACATTGAGAGATAACTGCTACCTAAAAGAGCATCCAACATTATCAAACTTACTGGCTCAACAAATATTTAATATATCAATAATTTAACTGCTGTGTTTCCTACTGTCCATTTACCAACTGAACCCATTGCACTCAAGGTCTCCCTTGTTGCATGCAGCCAACAGATATAAACATATGACTGCTGGACTGATAAATGCCCCAATCTTTGTGGGGCTACAGTAATTAAACAGCATAATTTAGTTATAGAAGGCACCACTGAATATTGGCTTTGAAAGGAAGTTTAAAGAACATGAGATTTAACTACAAATTAATTCAATTTAGGTCAAATCAAATCAATTATAGTGAAGATACAGAAGTGAACAAGACAGACATCCTTTCCCCTGTGGAGCCAAAATATAGCCATGACTGAACTGTTTATCAAACTGGCACTGCCAGGAGTTGGGTGTTTTAGGTGTCAACTCCCAAAGGAAACAATATAGGCACCTAGAAGGCAAGTGAATTCTGTGGGTAGTGAGGAGGGAAAGGTTGGGACTTTCTCTAAGAACAACTTTGGGGACAGTAATAGAAGACTGAGAATAATAAATACTGTTTATGGAATTGCATGGACTGTTAGGTGATAAAGTTTTGAAGGCATAATGTCATCTAATAGAATGATGTAGACCCAGAATATATAAACTTACTTATTATATTTTAAGTGGCAAATGGAAAACAATATGGAGCTTTCTCAAAAAAAGTTAAAAATAAAACTATCGTCTGATCCAGTAATGCCACTACTGGTATATACCCAAAGGAAATGAAATCAGTATGTCGAAGAGATATCTATACTCTCATATTCATTGCAGCATTGTTTAAGATGGCCAAGATATGGAATCAACCTAAGAGTCCATCAACAGATGAATGGATAAAGAAAATGTGGTATAGATGCACAGAAATCTTTTAGACATGAAATAAAGAAATGTCCCAGGGAATATTTTTATTAACAACTTTCAGATGCAACCAATCTCTCACCCATTAGCCAGATGAAAATGTTGAAATGGTCAGATGTGCCAATGGACAGGTTACTCCAAGGTAAGTGGCCAACCCAGTTTATTTGAATGACGGAATCAGTTAATTCTAGTTGAGAATGTCAACAAGAGGAAAATGTTCACAAAAATTGTATCAAAATCTGGAATGATTAACTTAATAGAAATGATGATATTGATATTTATTCTTACATTTTATGGAAAGCTGGGGGAAATGTATGTTTCTACTGCATAATATGTTTCTAGCTGCACCCACTGTTATTAATATTTTGATCAAACCCTATAGTGTGAAACATAATCATCTAGTAAATCCACTGTATTTCATCTCACTGTATCTCAAATATTTTTCTATTAGGAAAAAACATAATTGTGTCATTCAAATGTGAATATAGGTCACAACTGATGAAATTCAAGAAAATATGCAGGGTCTTTGAAAATAATTCGCAGAGGAGCTCCAGAAGTGGTTTGAATGAGGTGAAATCATTAGAGCAAATCAAAAGCCTTTGAAAGGGACCACTGGGAAGGAAAATATTAATTTATAAATATAAATTTTGATGTGTTTGGTTTTTAATAGGTTACAGCCTCACTTTGCATATGTCTACTAGTTTTTCCCTCCAATTACCTTAATGTGATGTTGTGACAGACATCAGACTCCTGACACTACATGCCTTGCTTTATCAACAGAATAGGTACATTTTGCACCAAATCTTGGCTGTTCCCATTTGGTGCAATATTGATCATTTCATGTTCATGTCTAATAAGATAGAATCATTTTTAAATTGTTACCTGAGTCAAAGTCTATCTCATTTGATTTTGACCATAAATAATTACAACTATTGTACTGAACTCTCTCTTCCATTTTTCTTCTTCTTCCTTTTCTCTTTTACTCTTCACCTTATTATTTAAGGTTTAGCAGAGCAACTGCAAGGCCTGGGAGGATACAGCTCTAGAGGAACTTCACTCTCCATTTGCAAAAGATAAGAACTGAAGAGTAAATTCCTAAGGAAAACACATCATTACAAGAAAAGAGACAAAAAGGCAGGTACATTCATTGTATGCTAGAAACTTTTAATCATCATAAATTTTCTATAAGGGTCCATATTCACATCCTCAATTATACATCAGGGAACTGAGACTCATCAAGTAATGTGTTCATTGTGAAAATTAAACTGACAAATGAGAAGAGTAGTTTTCAAATGCAGCTCTAACTACAAAATCTATGTGATTGACGCACTACTGTCCTTCCTTCCCAACACTGATTGAAATACCAAAGAATAAAGGAAGACTTTTAATTCATTATATGATTACAAAATTATGTATGTGCAAAAAAGAAATTATGTTCTGTACAGTAAGTACAGAAAAGAATAAACCATAAGCAAAAAGATCCACCAACTCCAACCACCTAGTAATATTCACTGTTAATATTTTGAGATATGGTCTACTTTTTTATAAGTAGATATAATTTTTTCAATTAAAGCATGGTATAATGCTGCTTTATAATCTGCTTTTTATGAGTCTTCTCAATCTTATTCAATATTTTTGCACAATGTAATTTTAAACAATTGCTCACACTTCCATCAAAATAATAAACCACAATTAATTTAAACATTCTCCTATTATTGATACTTAGTTTGATATAATTTTTTACCATTATATTGAAAACTGTGATGAAGATTCCTGTCAACAACTTTATGCACATGGTTAATTTATAAGAATAAATTTCTAAAACCAATATTGCTGAATCAAAGTATATGGATTTCTGCAAGTCTTTCAATTACATTACCAAATTGCACTCCACAAATTTTTATAGTTTATACTTCCACTAGCATATTTGGGACTATACCTCTCTTTGTGATCTTAACATCAGAAATTATTTTTTCCCATTACTGTCAGTTAATAAATAGAAAATTATATCTCATTTTATTTAATTTTATATTTATTTGAATACTAATAAAATAGATTTTTATATTTTTTACTTTTGCATATTTCTTTTTTATATTGCCATGATTTATTTTTCTAATGATAGGTTTATTTTTGCTGAACTGTAAAAATTCATTTGCTGAAAAATTCATAAGCAAATTCATATACATAATTTGCTTATTTTGTTTTTAACCCACAAAACTTTCTAAATTTTTATTATGTCAAAATATCAATATTATGTACTCTGCCCTTTGCTCATATGGTTGTAAATGTTTATCTACCCTGAGATCTGAAAAAATATTCATCTACTCTATTTTCTAATTTTCTATCACTTTTTAAAATGTTTGAATCTTAAGTCCATCAGAAATAAATTTTGATTTACATGCATTGGAGAATTAACTTCAAAAATGATTAGCCCATTGTCCTAATGTCCTGTTAGGAAATTGATCATTTCTACTTGATTTGAAATAGTGAAAATAGTTAATACACTGTACTTTGAGCATGTACTCTGTGCCAGGACTGTTCTAAAGAATTTTACAGAATAACTTGTTCAAGTCTCACAACAACTTGAGAAGGGTGGAAAGTGTATTTTCAGTTCCATTTTACAGATAATTAAACTGATGTACATGGTAGATAGATACAATATAATAAAGTGATTAAGGGAAGGGACTCTGGAGCCAGCCTGCCTATGTTTAAATTTCCATTCCAACACTTACTAGTTGTGTAAGTTACTTGGGCAAGTTACTTAACCTCTCTGTGCCTCAATTTCCTCATCTGTAAAACAGTTATAAGAGCCCTTTATGGAGGGCATCATGCTGTATGCTGTACAGAGGGACTGAGGGACACTGGTTAATCTGACACATCAGTTAAGTGAAGATTAGTTAAGAGAGCCTCTCCTACATTTTGTTTGGAACGAACTGCCATAATGAATATCTTATTGGTCCTCCTTTTTTTCAATTGATTCTGTTGTGTTTTCAGTTAAACAATCACATCTTCTGCATCTTTTTTAGCTTATTGCATTGATTGGATCATAAAACACAATCCTTAACAAAAGTGATGTTAGCCTTTCTATGTCACTATATTTATATTTGGTTGGATTTTTTTTCCTTATGTTGAGTGTGAGACTCTGTCTCTAATAGAACACAAACTCCATTTAAATCTTCATAAATAAAATATTTATTTTTCTCAGCTTATTTTAAGCTATTTTATATTGTATGTTTGCTCACATTTTCTTTTGTTTTTGCCTTTTGTTCTCTGTATTATATTTACTTTTTAAAAACCTTCTGATAATTTGGAATAGATAAGGTAGTTTTTGTTCTATTAATGGTTATTATTCATAAATATATGTCTGGATGGATATTTCTCTAATTAGTCACATTTAAATGAAGTATCTCCTGAATCCTTCCTTATATAGGTTGAGGAAATTAATATACTTTTATTTCTCCTATCACTATCAGTCTCCCAACTATATAAACTATAAAATGTGCACCTTTATTTTAATTTTTGCATTTTGTATTATACATTTTTTCAAGAATTATTCTTGGAAATTCTTTTTTCTCTCAACAGTATTTGTATTAATCATTTAGTGTTAAATTCATATCTTACTATTTGATTTTTCAAAGCACATTATTTTATATTACAACTTTCCCAGTCTTAAATTATATATTCTGATTAAACACCCAGAAACCCAGAATCTTTGTTAAGGGATATTTTTAATTATATTTAGAATCATATATATTTCCTAGGCCCTTATAAATCTGAGAAAATCTTTCTGTTGCTTTTTAACATAAATCACTAAGATCTGGGTATAGAATTCTTTCACAACAATTTGTTTCTCTTAAGACTCTATAGATATTATTCTATTGTTTCTTGAATTTTTATATTAAAAATAAAGTTGTAGTTCAATCTGAAAGTGCTTAATTTATAGGTATTTTTCCCTTTCTAGATGCTTACAAAACTCTTTTTATTCTCCTGTTTATTCTAATGCAATCTGCTATTGCATTTTTAGTTTTCTTACTGTCTTTTCTTAGGAAACTCTACTTTAGTTTTAACCTTATTCTATTCACTTCCCTTTGAATCTGAGTCCAAAAGTTTAGGTTCCTGGTTAAAAATTTAGAGAAAATATTTGAATGAAAGGAAATATATGAAGTTTAAGTATCAGAAAGAATTGGAATAAAATATGTTTGCCTAGTTTTATATGGAGTCAAAACAACTGAATTTAAAAGTAAACAACTCATGAATAACTTATAGTATAGCCATAAAATGGGATACTATTAGCAATGGAAAAAATAGAGTATTCCTACAAAGAAAAGCAAGAATAATCTTTGCAGACATGATATTGAATCCAGTTACAATAAAGCACAGAGGACCGCCAAATCATTATCATTTCATATAGAGGTTGAAACATAGTTAAACTAATCCACAATGATAAAATTTTTAAAAATATGATTACTTTTGTGAGGGATGGGATAAAGACTGAGAGGAGACATGCAGGATGCTGTAGGTTACTGGAATTGTTCTAGTTGTTAATCTTGGTAGTAGTTATATTAGCATATTTACTATGTAAAAAAATTATAAGTCAAGCTGTACACTTAAGATTTGTGAGTTTCTCTGTACATATGTTATATTTCAATGATAATTTTACCAAAAACGTAAACAATATATCCATTTAAAGTATGTACAACCATACAATTCTTTATTTTTATACATAACCTAAATATTTGCACTCCCATAATATGCTGAAATTTTAAAAAATTTAAAAAATAAATAAATACAAGCAAAATATTAGCTCTCATCAATTGGATTAAAAATTCCAGAGTAAAATGAAAAAAAATTCACAAGGAACAACTATATGCCTTATCCCCAGGAACTTCTACGGATGACATCTATCCCATTCATGAAGATTTCCAAGGAAAATTATACCAAACCTTCTATCGTAAATTCATTCCCAAGCATTGTGATTGGAAACTCGATACTAAATAGGTAATTGCAAACCAAATTTAAAGTCCATGTTTTTATGCAAGCAGTAAAGCTACTCAGCCAACGAGGGCTCAGGGCCTCCTATGCTCATTTTGCAGAAGGCATGTTTGCTTGGAAACCTGTCCTCCTCAACCAGTCCGGCCCCACTGAGTTCGTGTTCCGCGTGTTCACCACCGTCCCCGAATTCCAGGCCCTGCTCTTCCTCCTCTTCCTCCTCCTCTACGTGATGATCCTTTGCGGCAACACGGCCATCATCTGGGTGGTGTGCACACACAGCTCCCTGCGCACCCCGATGTACTTCTTCCTCTCCAACCTGTCCTTCCTGGAAATCTGCTACACCACCGTCGTGGTGCCCCTGATGCTCTCCAATATTTGGGGGGCCCAGAAGCCCATTCCGCTGGCCGGATGTGGGGCCCAGATGTTCTTCTTCGTCACCCTCGGCAGCACGGACTGTTTCCTCCTGGCAGTCATGGCATACGATCGCTACGCGGCCATCTGCCACCCGCTGCACTACACGCTCATCATGACCCAGAGGCTGTGCGTGCAGGCGGTGGCCGGCGCGCTGGGCCTGGCCCTCCTGCTCTCCCTGCAGCTCACCGCCCTCATCTTCACCCTGCCCTTCTGCGGGCGCCGCCGGGAAATCAACCACTTCCTCTGCGACGTGCCCCCGGTCCTGCGCCTGGCCTGTGCGGACACCCGCGTGCACCAGGCTGTCCTCTATGTCGTGAGCATCCTGGTGCTGACCGTCCCCTTCCTGCTCATCTGCGTCTCCTACGCGTTCATCACCTCCACCATCCTGCGCATGCGCTCTGCCGAGGGCCGGCGCCGGGCCTTCTCCACCTGCTCGTCCCACCTCACCGTGGTCCTGCTGCAGTACGGCTGCTGCAGTCTGGTCTACCTGCGCCCGCGCTCCAGCTCCTCGGAGCACGAGGACCGCCAGATCGCGCTGGTCTACACGTTCGTCACGCCCTTACTCAACCCTGTGATTTACACGCTTAGGAACAAGGACGTCAAAGGTGCCCTGAGGAGTGCCGTCACCCGTAAAGCAGCCTCTGACGTCAGTTGAAGGCTTAGGGGATCTCGGGGTGTCTGTCTGCTACGTCAACGAACTCTTTGACAATGAGAATTGTTTACTTCCCCGCACTTTGCACCTGATATTTCATTTTTTGCCATATTTGCCCCGTGTCCACAATCTGCACTCATTTTCCTGAAGTGCTTTCAATAAGGTTTGAAAATTTGGACAAAACTTTCAGTGCAGGAGCTCTGGTCTTTCTAGCCTCAGTTTAAGGAGTCACATCTCACCGATGCCGATTGCTCTTTGCAGGAACTTCAGACCTCCTGCTGTGAACAAAGGCCGATGGCTTTACACATGCTGCCTCCTGAACAAGCAGTTTATTATATTGTTATATTACATTATATTATTATATATTAGTATATTAATTAATTAGAATATTAGTTTATTCTGCAAAACGTGCCTTAAGTAAGGCATAGTCATCAAGAAATACATTTAACTCAAAGAAATATATTTTATTATTATTTGGGATATCAATATTGTATGGCAAACCATAGCTTATTTAATGTATCAATTTCCTTCACTCCATACATCCCACTGGTTGCCTTCATTTTCTTTCATTCACGCCAGGGAGGGGACAGGAATTTTCACTCATTGACTAAATACCTACTACGTGCCTGCTGTGCTAGGGTATGGAGAACTACATGTCGTCTTGGTGGCAGCAGTGCCTGCATGAGCGCTCTGCCTAGGCTTCGCTGTTCCACCCGCCTCACCACCTGCTAGGCCTTCACAATGGCTGCTGTTCACAGATCCACGCAGCAGGGGGCGCTAACGTTCCTCCCACCTCAGCACAGTCCT
Source organism: Microcebus murinus (assembly GCF_040939455.1). Taxonomy (NCBI): domain Eukaryota; kingdom Metazoa; phylum Chordata; class Mammalia; order Primates; family Cheirogaleidae; genus Microcebus; species Microcebus murinus. The sequence goes on from NC_134107.1 coordinate 16,522,186, forward strand.
GCTGCGCCTCACGGCTGTTCATCTTCAGGTACCTGTGTCCCACTCCAGGTAAACCCTCAAGTAGAATCCACTTCCCTCTTTAGTGTTCACGGCGGACACCACGCTGCTCAGCCTTCTCATGTACACCCTGAGGAACAAAGAGGTGCAGAGGATTCCAGGGACAGTTCTTAACAGGAATTACCTCTTCCAGAACAGCTAGGGGAAGGTGCAACCCATCATGAGTCTGGTACCAGCCCATAAGCTGATTTTAGTTAGCAACTACAGGAAGAAAGAGCAAGTATCTGCCAGTGGGTATTAAAAAAAAAAATTACCTAAGAAATTGGCATAAAATTCTTGGATGCCATATGGCTTAAGTTTACCAAAAGCCTTGAAAATGTTCTCTTATTTAATTTCATAATTCTTATTCTAAAAACATAACCTCAGAAAATGGAGTCAAAACTGAAAATGTAAAGCTTTTTCTTACATTAATAACATGAAAAGTGATTAAAATATAATTTTCAAGAATATTGGCTACAGAAATGTAACAGATTTAAAATCATAATGTTTAATAATAAAGGGCAATGTTTATTATTATACCTATAAGTGATAAAATCAAGATTCAAACCTGTATTTACTATAGGAACCCAATTTTCTGAAAATATACATGCATAATGATCAATAGAAATATACCAAAAAATTAACATTTGTTGTCTCTAATTTGTACACTTATGAATATTTTTTAATTTTCTTCTTTATTTATGTATTTTCCATGTTTTCCAAAATAAAACTATGTTTCTCTTACAATCAGAAAAACAATAATGTCTCAAAGAAATCTGAGGTTCATGTAGATTTATTTGGCACATAATCCTCCCATGATCACAAAAATATGAAAAAATTGGGATCCACTTTTCCTATTACCTAGATTAGAACTTTTATTTTTTGGTTACTCTTCTTTCCCTTTATAACTGCTTTTGATGCTTGTAATTTTTAAGCTGGTTTTATGGGGATAAGGAGAAGAACAATAAAGTGTAACACTTACTCTGGGAACAGGCATGGATTTAACAATACATCAGAAATGCCTTTACTTCTAAGTACAATAGTCCCCTCTTATCCAAGGGCAATATGTTTCAAGACCCTCAGTGGCTGGCTGAAACCATGGAAAGTGCCAAACCCTATGTATACTATGTTTTTTCCCTACACATACACGTACTTACTTATAATAAAATTTAATTTATAAATTAGGCACAGTAAGAAATTAACAAGAATACTTAATAATACAATAGAACAATATACTGTAACTAATAATATACTGTAATAAAAGTTATTTTGAATGTGGGCTCTCTTTTTTCTCTCTGTCTCCCTCTCTCTCTGTAAGTATTCTATTGTACAGTACTCACCCTTCTTTTGATGATGAAAGATGATAAAATGCCTATGTGATGAGATGTGATGAGGCGAATGACGTAGGCATTGTGACGTAGTGTTTGGCTACTATTGACCTTCAGTGCTATGGGAGAAGGAGAATCATATGCTTCAGGTGATCCTGGATCACTGAGCCGTGGTGATGCTGATGGTTGAATGTCAGGAGCAGATGATGATGATACTAACAGGCGAGCAACATATACAGCATGGATACACTATACAAAGGGATGATTGATGTCCCAGGCAGGACAGAGTGGAATGGCAAGAGATTTCATCATGTTCAGAACTGTATGTAATTTAATACTTATGAATTGTTTATTTCTGGAATTTTCCATTTAATATTTTTGGACTGCTGTTGCTTGTAGGTAACTGAAACTATGGAAATCAAATCCACAGATGGAAGTGGTGGGGGTGGGGGGTAGTTTAAATGCTGAAGGAGAAGAATAAAACTCTCTGTTTAGTAGGTTCCTTATCAACCTATCCTAGCCAAGTCAGCACATCATGAATCAATTAATTGTACACACTCTGCTAAGCATGGTCTGGAATGCCAACAAAATGGAAATTTGTTAAGTGTTTTTCCATCCTTCCTTTCATTTGTTATTTAATATCACAAATCATACAGAAAATTAACTTAACTCAAAAAGAAAAGGGTAAAATGTTACTCTGTTGAAAAGAAGGCCCTAAAGGCTTGATTAATCCTTTCCATGTGAATTATTGGGCTCTCCTAGTTACCTTCCTGTACATATTCTAGGTGACTAGAATGAGCTCTTCTTTCTTCTTTTTGTCTTCTTTTATTCATTTATTTTTAATTATTATTTATTATTATGGGTACATGTGATGTTTTGATACAGGCATTCAATGTGAATTAATCAAATCAGGTTAATTGGGGTATATATCACTTTAGGCATTTAACCCTTCTTTGTGTAAGGAACATTCCAATTTCACTCTTTTAGTTATTTTAAAGTATACTCTAACTTATTGTTGATTGTAGTCACTTTGTTGTGCTATCAAATATTGTTAATTCTGTCTATGTAACTATATTTTTGAACTCATTAACCATCCCCACTTTATCACTCTCTCCCTGCTACCCTTCCCAGCCTCTGGTAACCATCATTCTACTTTCTGCCTCTGTTGAGATAATTTTTTTTTTAATATTTAGCTCCCATATATAAGTGAGAACATGCGAGGTTTGTCCTTCTGTGCTTGGCTTATTTTACTTAACATAATGTTCTACACGTCCATCTATATTGTTTCAAATGGCAGGATTTCATTCTTTTTTTGTGGGTGAATAATATTCTGTTGCGTATATGTCCCACGTTTTCTTTATGCACTCATCCCTTGGTGGACACTTAGGTTGATTCCCTTGGCTATTGTGCATAGTGCTGCAACAAACATGAGAGTACGGATATCTTTTCAATATACTGAATTCCCATCCTTTGGATATATACTCAGCAATGGGATTTATGGTTCATATGGTAGTTCTATTTTCAGGTTTTTTTAGGAAGTTCTGTACTGCTTTCCATAGTGGTTGCTCTAATTTACATTCCTATCAACAGTGTACAGAGGGTTCCCCTTTCTCTACATCCTCGACAGCATTCATTATTGCTTATCTTTTTGATAAAAGTCATTTTAACTGAGGTGAGATGATATCTCATAGTTTTGATTTGCATTTCTGTAATGACTAATGATGTTGAGCATTTTTTTTCATATACCTTTTGGGCATTTGTATGTCTTCCTTTAGGAAATGTCTATTCAGATCCTTTGCCCATTTTTAATTTAGATTATTTGATATTTCTCCTATCAAGTTTTTGGAGTTCCTTATATATTCCAGTTATTAATCCCTTGTCAAATGGGTAGTTTGCAAATATCTTCTCCCATTCTGTGGGTTGTTTCTTCACCTTGTTGATTGTTTCCTTGACTATGTAGAAGTATTTTAGCTTGATGTAATCCCATTTGTCCAATTTCAATTTGATTGCCTGTACTTTGGGGGTATTATTCAAGAAGTCTTTGCTCAGACCAATTTCCTGAAGTATTTCTCCAATTTTTAAAATAATTTTATAGTTTCAGGTCTTAGATGTAAGTCTTTAATTCATTTTGATTTGATTTTTGTATATGGTGAGAGATAAAGGCCTAATAATTCATTTTTCATATGTATATCCAGTTTTCCCAGCACCATTTATTGAAAAGACTGTCCTTTCCCTAGGACATTCTGGCACCTTTGTCAAAGATAAGTTGACTATACATGTATAGATTTCTTTCTGGGTTCTCTGCTCTGTTCCATTGGTCTATGTATCTGTTTTTATGCCAGTACCATGCTGTTTTGGTTACTACAGATCTGTAGTAGAATTTGAAGTCAGATAATGTGATTCCTCCAGTTTTGTTGTTTTTGCTCAGGATGGCTTTGATTATTCTGGGTCTTTTGTGATTCCATATAAATTTTAGGATTTTTTTTTTATTTCTGTGAAGAATGTCATTGATATTTTGGTAGGGATTGCATTGAATCTGTAGATTACTCTGGGTAGTATGAACATTTTAACAATAGTGATTCTTCCAATGCTGGGAGTTGGCCACCCTTCCAGCACAAACAGGTCCCAAGGCAGGATCATCACAAGGGATGTGAAAATAAGAAATAAAGAAATGATATATTATAGATGGAGAAAATGATTGAGACAGAGACAAAGAGCAGTTTAAAAGATGGGGGAATCTGGGGTTCTCAGCTTCCTGCAGACCGAGACCCCGAATGAAGTCCCTCATTAGGATTTATTGGTACAGCAAATAATTGTCTTTTGTTAGAGAATTGCATATACAGTTCATTTTTTTTTGAGGTTTTCAGGGGAAACTTACCTAATTCTGTCTACAAGAATAGACGGTTACACAATTTTTCAAAGATAAGCATGTTAAGCTCTAAGTTAGAAACAGACCTAGCTGAGCATACGATGTATAAAATGAAAACACTGAGTCTGTGTACTACTCTAATCTACTTCTTCTAAACACAGAGACATGTAGTCAGGAGTGAAGCAGGAATAACCTTGAAGTCTAGGATAGCTTCAGCTGCATGTTATCTACTGGGCAGGCATTTTAATCAGCTTCTCCACCAAGGGCCCAAACCAAACTTCTGCTTTGCAAAAAAAACTCAAGGCAGAAAAAGAAGAAATGCTGCTTTGCAAACGTGCTCTGACAATGCCCCTCTTGTTGGAAGCAGCTTCTATTTTGTGAACTAACACATCCACAGATTCCTTTAAGGCAAAGATGTGCAAAACCCCTGAAACTTCTCACATCTCTTAGTCTATTTCCCAACATTCCAATCCATGAGCATGGAATATCTTTCCACTTTTTTGTGTCCTCTTCAACATTTTTCATCAATGCTTTGTAATTTTCATTATAGAGATCTTTCACTTCTTTGGTTAAGTGTATTCGTAGGTATTTTATTTTATTTATAGCTATTGCAAATGGGATTACTTTCTTGGTTTCTTTTTCAGATTGTTTACTGTTGACATATAGAAATGCTACTGATTTTTGTGTGTTGCTTTTGTACCCTATGACTTTACTGAATTTGTTTATCAGTTCTAATAATTTTTGGGTGGAGTCTTTAGGGTTTCTCTAGATATAAAATCATATTGTCTACAAATAAGGATAATTTGACTTCTTCCTTTTCAATTTGGATTCCCTTTATTTCTTTCTCTTGTCTTATTGCTCTAGCTCTGTTGAATAACAGGGATGAAAGGGGGCATCTTTGTCTTATTCCAGATCTCAGAAGAAAGGCTTTCAGTATGATACTAGCTGTGGTTCTGTCCTATATGGCTTTTATTGTGTTGAGGTAAGTTCCTTCTACAATCAGTTTTTTGAGACTTTTTATCATGAAGAAATGTTGAATTTTATCAGATGCTTTTTCAGCATCAATTGAAATGATACGTTTTTTTGTCCTTCATTCTGTTGATATGATGTATCATATTGATTGATTTGTATATGTTGAACCATCCTTGCATCCCTAGAATGAATTCCACTTGCTTCTGATGAATAATATTTTTAACTTGTTGAATTAAGTTCACTAGCATTTTGTTGAGGACTTTTGCATCTACGTTCATCAGAGATGTAATTTTATTTTTGTACTCTGTCTTTGTGTGGTTTGGGTATCAGGGTGATACAGGCCTCACAGAATGAGTTTGGGAGTATCCCTTCCCCCTCAATTTTTTGGAATAGTTTAAGTAGGATTTGTATTAGTTCTTTGAATGCATAGTAGAATTCAGCAGTGAAGCCATCAAGAGCTAGGATTTTCTTTGATGGGAAACTTTTTTATTACTGCTTCTATCTCATTACTTGTCATTGGTTTATTCAAGTTTTGTATTTCTTTCTGGTTCAATCTTTGTAGGTTGCATGTGTCTAGGAATTTATCCCTTTCTTCTAGGTTTTCCGATATATTGGCACATAATTGTTCATGGTAGTCTCTAATGATCCTTGGATTTCTTCATTATCAGTTATAATGTCTCCTTTTTCATCTCTGATTTTATTTATTTGGGTCTTCTCTAGTTTTTGTTTAATTCATCTGGCTAAACATGTGTCTATTTTGTTGATATTTTCAAAAAACCAACTTTTTCTTTCATTGATCTTTTGGAAATTTTTTTGCTACAATTTTACTTCTTTCTGCTCTTAATTTGATTATTTATTTTCTTCTACTAATTTTGGGTTTGGTTTCCTCTTGTTTTTCTATTAATAGTTCTTTGAGATACATCATTAGGTTGTTTATTCGAAGCTTTTCTATTTGTTTGAGGTAGGCACTTATTGCTATAAATTTTCCTCTTCATATTGCTTTTACTGTATCTCATAGGTTTTGATATGTTGTGTTTTCATTTTCATTTGTTTCAAGACTTTTTTCAAATTCTTTCTTAATGTCTTCATTGACCTACTGGTCATTCAGGAACATATTGTTTAATTTTCATGTGTTTGTATATTTTCAAATGTTCCTCTTATTATTGATTTCTAGTTTTATTCCATTGTGGTCAGAAAAAAATACTTGATATGATTTCAATTTTTTTGAATTTTTTGAGACTTGTTTTGTGGCCTAACATGTGAACTATCCTTGATAATGATCCATGAGCTGAGGAGAATGTCAATTCTGTAGCTGTTGGATGAAATGTTGTATAAATATCTATTAGGTCCATTTAGTCTATGGTACAGGTTAAGTCGAATGTTTCTTTGTTGATTTTCTAGCTGGATGATCTTTCCACTGCTGGCTTTTGGTCATACCATCACCTGCTTCAAAGTTCCTGTCTGTGTCTCCCCACCTATATAAAACTTACCTATTTCAAAAGCATGGCTCTAGTTCACTACCTTCATGAAACATTTACTTATTACCCCAGACCACAGATATCTCTCCTCCCTAAATTTCTGTAGCATTCTCCCTACCATGCTTCATATCTGATGACACCATTGTAATTAGATAATTCATTCAATAATTTATTTTTGTAACTAATTAATTCATAAATTTAATAATAATTATTGGTTTATATATGTTTCTTTAACTCCAGTAGTAGAACATAAATGGCATAGATACCTTTCAAACTAATAAAATAAGTAAAAGAAAATTAAACTCCATCAATCTAGCAATAGTCAAGAGTTTAGAAATATGAAATATTTTTCAAATGTAGTAAATAGGAAACACAAACCCAATGTGTCAGTGACCCTATATATGTTATTGCTTAAATTCATTTGTCAAAAGACAGAAATGCTCAGATGATGTGTTTAAATCCAGATATATGTTCATAACAGCATACACACTTAAAATACTTACAGTAAATGGATGGACAGTCATAGATTCAAAGAAATATTAATTTTTTAAAAAACTATACCTGACAATACATTAGTGGAATTCATAGTAACAATATTAAATAGCATTAAGAAGACTATTTCATATTGGTAAAACGGTATGATCATTATGATTAACTCTAACATATCCACAATAACAACCAGGCAAGAACATTATTACCAAAAAGAAGGTTAATAGTAAGTCTAACTTATTAATATAGATGCAAACATCTTACATAAATATTACTTATCTAAATTTGACAGTGCAGCAAATTAATAATACACTATGACCAAATTAGATGTTTGAAGCACAGGCTGGTGTAACATTAGAAAGCCAATTAATGTAAGTAACTATATATTAATAAATAGGAAAAATCTAATAATCTCAATAGCTATTATAAGGACATTTGATGAAATTCAATATATACTTTAAATAAAATCAAATTTTTTTTATAAATAGAACTCAAAATCAAACAGATATGCATATTATCCCTCCCTAAAATAGCCTTTAGCTGGAGATACTAGCCAACAAAATAAAATAAAAGCAAATAGGAAATAGAAATATTGAAACTGAAGATTGAAGTTATCATTTCACCTATGTTATTGTTTTTCTTATAGCAAAAATTTGAAAAATAAAATTTGAACTATTAAACTAATAAAAGAACTTAGTAGGACAACATGATAATAACAAACAAATTAGTTTCCCTACATCTGCAAACAAATTTACTTTAGCAAGAAACATCATAAAATACTCAAGGATAGCTTAATAATATATATGTTAAAAATAGAAAGAAAACTATAAAATGTCATTAAAACACAGAACATAAGAAGACTTGAACAAATAAAGTGATAGACTACACCAACGGGGGAAATTCAAAATTGTGAATGATTGTATCAAATTTCTGTATAGATCCAATTCTATTCCAATCTAAATCTTAAGAAGATTTTATTTTAATTTTGTGAAGGCGATTCTAAAGTTCGTTTAGAAGATTAATTGCACAACAATGGCCAAATAAATTTTTAAACAGGACAAAAGTGGGTAGGATAGGTTGACAATATTACAATAAAGTTTATTATAAGCTGTAAGATACTGGGGCCAGAACTGAAAAATTGAAAAATTTTTAGAACAAAAGAGAATGTCTACAAATAGATCTATATATGAAAATTTAGTGTTTGATAAAAATAGCAGGTTCTACCAGTGGAAAAAGTATGAATTATTCAATAAATGACATTGAATTCCAAGTGTATTTATGATTGTAATATAAATGCATAGCCATAAAGTTTCTAGAAGAAATCAAAGACAGAGCTATTATCATCTTGAGATGATAGTGATCATTCTATGAATGATACCTACCTAAGGGCCACAAATAAAAAGATTATGATCTCTGACTACATCAGAATAATTGTGGGAAAGACTTAATTTTTAAAAACACCTAAATAATAAAAATAAGAGAAAAATATATGTATTATTTATACATAAGCAACAAAGAATTCACATCCATAATAAAAAATTATTTACAAATCCATATAAAAGCCAGCCTATATATTTTATAGAATAAAATACTCAAAGGATAAGAACAGGTAATCCACAGAAAATAAAATAGGAATGAACCATAAACATTAAAATATATACTCATAAGCCCACCAATAATTAAATAAATTAGAATGTTTTATAAATGTGATCATTTTTAGCCCATCAGACTGAAAAAGTTAAACAGATTGTTTATATCTTGAATAGATAAAAGCATAGGGAACCAGAGGCTCACAACTATTGGAATTGTAAATTTAGTACAATGTTTTTGGAGAGCAGTTTGGAAATATCTATTGAAAATTTAACTGTTCATGACCTTTTGGCCCAACATTACTTTTAAGTACCTATTCTACAGAAATATTTGCAGAAGTCCATAAAGATAGGTAGGACCATTTAAATTCTCCATTATTTGTCATTGGGAAATTTAGAAGCAAACTGATAGTCCTTTAATAGGAGAATAAAAAGCAATTGCTATTATGCAGCAATAAAAAATCAGGTAGACCTACAGTACTCCTGTGGAAAGGTATCCTCGGCAGCACACAGAAGGAGCAAAGAGGGTTGCAAGTGCAGTGAGCAGTAAGCATAATCTACTCTGGTAGGCAAGAGTATTCACATATCACCTGTATACTAGCATTGCAGGAGCATAGTGATAATAAAAGGCAGACTGGCTTTTAGTCAGTTTTATTATTGTTTTAAATTCTCCAGGACAATGTAACCCATTCTGCCTGCACCAGGGATATTCTCTTCCTCCTGCTCCTATCAAATCTTGGCTATTATTGCTCAACAAGGCCAGGAAGACGTGCTGGAGGCAGAGCACAGGAGATCAAGAACAATCTGAACTTTCTGGGCCTCTTTGTCTCGCCTCTCACAGTGTTATGTTCCAAAATGTGACCTCTTAAGAATAATGGCTTCTGCTGAACTTCTACCTTCCAAACTTCACATAAGTTTTTCTTCTGGCTAACTCTTCCAGGAACCACACAAAGAAGAGGATGGTGAGGGCAGCAGTTTCCAACTGTAGCCAAGTTGGTATAAACAACCCAGCACAGCTAGATATGGATTTTTTTCATCTCTATCTGCAGGCCTCTAAAAGCACAGGCCAATGCACGCAGAATACCTTACCCACCATCAAGCCGACATCTCACCCAAATTGCCTGGAACCAAGGGACTCGTTTTAAGTTATTAAGAAAAAGTACAACAACGGACTCATGACCATAGAATTCACTGCCCTCATACACATTCCCTTTGCTAAATAGAATGATGGACCAATCTAATGTGCACTAGCTAAGGTGCCAGCTGGGAGACAACATCTTGTTGGTTGGGGCACTTTCCTCCTGGACAATGTACAATAAAATAAAATGCACAGATTCAAGAGCCAATGTGTGATAGTGGGAGTGGCCCCTCACACCCAGTGACCAATTTCTACAACTGGGGCTTCCTATTCCCAAACTTTGAACCGGAGTGATTCTGAACTATGATGTAAAGAATGTGATGAGCAGTTGCCACAACCACAAAGCAGCTCAGTCAGGGCAACTAAGAATCCTAACCCCTCGGGGAAAAAACCCTGGATCCCAAAGACAGACAACCCAGACCGGCCAAAGTGTGAGCTAAGTGTGAAGGAATCTAAAATGAGTGGTGAAGGAGGAGATGGAAAATATCCATCAGAACTTCACAGCCAGCTAGAGGAGTGAGGATTGCTACAAGTTTTGTTAACAGTCTTTTTAAAAATGTAGGGGGTACAAGTGTATTTTTGTTACACAGGTAAATTATATCATGCTGAAGTCAGGACTTTTAATGTACCCATCACCAGAATAGTGTACATTATTTTCAACAGGTATATTTTAATCCTTCACCCCCTGCAAGCCTCTCCTCTTCTTAGTTTCCAATGTCCATTACTGTTCTTTGTGGCCATATATGTCCTTTATTTAGCTCCCACTAGGTGAGAACATGTGATATCTGCTTTTCCATTCCTAAGATACTTCACTTAGCATAATGGTCTCCAGTTCCATCCAAGTTGCTGAAAACAACATATTTCATTCCTTTTTATGGCTGAGTAGAACTCTATGGTACCTATAAACTACTCATTGCCATGAGTACATATTACTGAATACATGCCATGAACACAGTTAATCCATAGATTGAGTTGTTTTCTGTTGAAGAGGGGGTGAGAGTTCTTGGTTTGGGTGAAAATAACTGTACTATATTATGAGGTACCTTCAAGCATTGGAAGAAGAGACATATTAATTTTGGCTGTATCTATGGCTGTGCCACCTCCCTTGCTCCTGTCCATTTTAGCATCTGTTTCTCCAGTCTTCCCAGTGTACTGAGAGCCATTCAACTCAGTATCATTTCAGTATGTTTCTTTTCAATATCAAAGATCAAGAGTTTATGTCTTCAGTTTGCAATGAAGAGCCAGGAATGCTGACTCACTGGGTCTCCAATGTCTTTCCATTGCTAACATTCATTCATGGCCTCTGCACCACTTGTAGGAGCCACTAGTGATGGCATCTCTTTGGAGCCATAGTCTCCCGTAGTCAAGGAATCCCACTCAGTTCTCTCGGATATACTAAGTGTTCCCTCTGCTAGGCACTAGAGAAGAGACGAAAGGAACTCAAAATGCTTACCACCTCACAGGATGCATAAGATGCACACAGCCAACAACTCACTTGCTGAGAAGAGTGACAACCAACTAAGTTACAGATAGGAAATCACAAGTGGGAAGAGCAGCTGAAGACGAAAGGAAAAAGAGCAGAGCTGCCTGTCTATTCCCCATTTACCCATCGCAATTGGGGTGTGAAAATTATTGTTTGTCTTGAGCAAAACACCTCAGGGATATCATCCCAAGGGGCTTAGAAGAAGCTAAATGCCCCATGTGAGCCCAGAACCATGATTCTATCAGCTCTGATGCTTGGGGGAAGAATCCAATTCGGAAAAATACGCAAGAGCTGCTCTCAGCCCCACCTGCTACCCCGCTAAGTACAAGGGTCTAGATACTAGTAACATCCTCAGATTTCACTCTCATTCAGAGGTGAGGCTTTTCAGAATTTAGAACTGATCTTGACAAGCGAGGCAGCCAGGACAATTTGTGCAGGACTCCTGGTAGGTAGGAGAGGAAGGTAAGATTCGAGATTGTCACTCGAAAACATATAATTCCCCTTTCTAGTCAAGGCCAACCAGCCAGGGCTTGGTAACCACTGGACTCTCCAAGGCCAGTCTGCAGCTTAGGTGTAGATGCCTTCCAGGTCTTTGTTGAATTTTAGTTTTGCCGTGGAGTCTCTCTTCTGCATGTGTTCCTCTCCTCTCTGATTTGTAAGCCAAGCTTCTCAGGACCAAAGAGACCTCAGAGCTTCTGCCCCAATCTCTATTGCTCTTCCATTTTTGGGAATCCGGGAGGTGGAGGCTTGCTGGTTTTTTACCTCCTCATAGAAAGAAAACCTTTGGGAGACAAGTGATTTTGGAGAGAAGTAGAAGAGAAAGGGAAGAAATGAGAGGAAGACTATGTTAGGAAAGCAGAAAGACAGGGACAAACACCTCTTAACTTGCAAGCTGATATTCCTTCCATTAAGTCACAAGGAAAATCAAACTAGGTCCAATCTCCCTTTCCTACTCCTAGGCAACACCTTGTAAAGTGATAGCTTTCTGCTCACTTGAGGTTTTAAAACTATTTTATTTTGGTTCTGAACACTCATTTCCAGGTGTTAAAAAGCCAAGCCAAGCCCAATTTAAAACTTCAATCTCAACATCCAATTCAAAGCATGTGTCTTCCCTGTGGAGCTCAGCTCCAATGTGTAGCTTGGGATGTACAGTGGGAAGGCGGGGGCATCGTTCCTCCCTTGTTCTTTTTTTTTTTTTTTTTTTTTTTTTGAGACAGAGTCTCGCTTTTGTTGCCCAGGCTAGAGTGAGTGCCGTGGCATCAGCCTAGCTCACAGCAACCTCAAACTCCTGGGCTCAAGTGATCCTTCTGCCTCAGCCTCCCGGGTAGCTGGGACTACAGGCATGTGCACATGGCACAGCTAGGCATGTGCCACCATGCCCAGCTAATTTTTTTTTTATATATATATCAGTTGGCCAATTAATTTCTTTCTATTTATAGTAGAGACGGGGTCTTGCTCTTGCTCAGGTTGGTTTTGAACTCCTGACCTTGAGCAATCCGCCCGCCTCGGCCTCCCAAGAGCTAGGATTACAGGCGTGAGCCACAGCGCCCGGCCTCCTCCCTTGTTCTTTAACCTCTCCTCCCCTAATCACACTGCTGCTGTTGTTGTTGTTGTTGTTGTTGTCGTCTTCCTTTCTTTTTCAGTTTCATAAGGTCAGGGAGGAAAAATGGGAATTGGAAAAAAAGGCAAAAGTGCTCAACTGCTAGGATACTAGCTAGCAGGCAGTGCCTTATGTGTAGCAGGCATGCTTTCTCATAAGACCATTTTGGGGATCTCTCCAGAGATCCCCTTTTAGGGACTGCTCCATTATGTAGATCCCTATCATAGGCAATGAATTTTCTCCCCAATCTCTTTAAGGTATGTCTTTCACAAGACAGCCACCCATGGTCTCTTATTGCCACAGCCTACTCTACCCCAGTAGGCTGTTCCCTGGATGGGGGCCCTGCAAGGTGGCTTGAGTCCAATGACCCCCTTCCAGCAGCATACACCTGGCCTGTAGGAAATTTACATATTCACGCTGTGCCGTGGGTGAGAATGCAGGATTGTCTTACTGACCGCTGTCTTTTCCCCCACCTCTGTCATCCAGTGACCCCCCATGTTTAGAAGTAAGAGGCAAACACAAACCTTTAGGTTCATATTTGTACCCTAAATTTCCTTGGTTCACCTAACATCTAGCCACAAATCAAGTAAATTTCTGGCCATTCCTTCTGTATTCCTTCTCCAAGATCAGTTCTTCTGGAGTACTTTAGTGGGAAGAAGTATCCACACGATGCTATGCTCCCATAAGAATGCCTGTCTGTTCTTTTTACTCTCCCAAATTCTTCACTTCAATGACTCTTTAAGTTTCTGTCTTCTTAGATAAGAAAGAAGGTGAACAGTGGAGGTTTTGAGAGCAGTTTGTTCATTTTTAAGTAAGTTCTGCAGGAGTGTCTAGCACCTTTAGAATATAGGATATACCTAATCTATGATCCTCAGTTTGAGAGATTTAAACCACATTTGAATCTAACTGGAAAAATCACAGTCAGAGCCCTGTTAGAGTTTAAAACATGTTCATTTAGAAATATCTATCACATCTCTGTCTTTTCTTTCTAAGGCATTTCCCATGTCTCTGCACTGCTGAGATGTTCTTTACTAAGTAGCCCTTCTACTTAATAAGTATAATAGAAGCAAGGCTGGGTGCAGTGGCTCATGCCTGTAATCCCAGCAGTTTGGGAGATCAAGGCAGGAGGATTGCCCAGGAGTTCCTGGCCAGCATAAAAAGCAAGACCCCATCTCTACAAAAAAATTTTAAAAATTAGCTGGGTCTGGTGTCACATGCCTGTAGTCCTAGCTACTTGGGAGGCTGAGGCAGGGGGATCACTTGAGCCCAGAAGTTTGAGACTGCAGTGAGCTGTGATTGCTCCACTGCACTCTGACTTGGATGACACAGTGAGACCTTATCTCTAAAAAGAACTAATAAAAATAAGTAGAGAGAACTTCATTACCCTTTAGCCTAGAGGAAATGCCCCACTGCAATGGCTGCAGCCAAATGGCACCATATTGAGTTTTCTGTGGGAATCTGAAGACCTTGTGTTCTTTTCCTCAGATCAGTGGAAATATGAATCAAGGAAACCAAACCACCATCTCCGAATTCATCCTCCTGGGACTTTCCAACCAGGCTGAGCAGCAAAATCTCCTCTTTGCGCTTTTCCTGTGCATGTACCTGGTCACTGTGGTTGGGAACGGGCTCATCATTCTGGCCATCAGCTTGGATACGTCCCTTCACACCCCCATGTATCTCTTCCTCACCAACCTATCTTTTGCTGATATTTCCTCCATTTCCAACTCAGTCCCCAAAATGCTGATAAATATTCAGACCAACAGTCAATCCATCTCCTACGCGAGTTGCATCACGCAGATGTACTTTTCTATTGTGTTTGTTGTCACCAACAATTTCCTCCTGGGAGCCATGGCCTATGACCGCTTTGTGGCCATCTGCCACCCTCTGAGCTATACGACCATCATGCATCCCAGGCTCTGCATCTTGCTCACGGTCCTCCCGTGGGTTTTCAGTAACCTTGTTGCTCTGACACACACCCTTCTGCTCGTTCCACTGCTCTTCTGTGACAGCAACACTCTCCCTCACTTCTTCTGTGACTTGGCCCCTCTGCTGAAACTGTCCTGCTCAGACACAACGATCAATGAGCTTGTGTTATTTGTTGTGGGCTTATCAGTGATCACCTTCCCCTTTGCCCTCATCTTATTTTCCTATGTCTGCATCATCAGAGCTGTCCTAAAAATCTCCTCCACAGAGGGAAAGAGGAAAGCCTTCTCCACTTGCAGCTCTCACCTGATGGTTGTATTACTCTTCTATGGGACCATTGTCGGGGTTTACTTCTTCCCGTCATCTACTCACCCTGAGGACACAGATAAGATTGGTGCAGTGCTATTTACTGTGGTGACACCCATGATGAACCCGTTCATCTACACCCTGAGGAACAAGGACATGAAAGGTGCCCTGAGGAAGCTCATCAATAGAAAAAGTTCTTCCCTTTGATGCCCTGGGCATTGGCATGACCAGAAGGTGATTCAGCCAGAGTTTGTGGCATAGTTGTGATGGCTCAGCTTTTGATGAACTTGCGGGTATTTGCCTCTTATTCCAACCTCTGAGGGGCTGGGGCTTTTCCAGCTCTGGTCTTGGAAACAAGACCCCCTCACCCCCACAGTAAGTCACAACAATAATGCACATCCTTAGAGAGTAGACTGGTGATTACCAGAGGCCAGAAATGGTAGAGAGGAGGGAGGGTTGAAGAGAGGTTGACTAATGGGTACAAAAATACAGTTTTTTAGAAGAAGTAAGACCTAGTGTTTTATAAATCAGTATGGTGACCATAGTACAAACAATCTATTATACAGTTCAAAATTGCTATAAGAGAATAATTCAAATGTTCTTGGCATAAAGAAAAAATAAATGTTTGAGGTAATGGATATCCCAATTACCCTAATTTAACCATTACACATTGTATGAATGTATCAAAAATATGACATGTGCCTCCCCAAAATATTTACATCTATTATGTATCAGTAAAAAATAAAAATAAAATTAATTAATTATAAAATAATGTGCATCTTAATTACAATCTATGTTACTACAAACTTTGGTACAAGTTTTTTATAATTTGGCCAATAACAGATGCATATCGTGCTTGCAGTCTAGCTTTTGCAGCTTTGAAGACAGTTATTTCTAATCCTTTATTCAATCTGTATTTCTTTAGGTCCGCTTTTCTCAAAGTTTGCTTTGCCTAAGTACTATTCAGTAAGATCTTCAACGATTTTAAAAAGGAAAATTCCAATATTCAAATAACTTAAGGAAACTGAGTTAAATGGAGCAAAATCTATTAACTAGTGAACTTCTCAGAGCTTTCAATATTGTGAAAATCTCTAAGAGGGTAATACGCTAGGTAGCATTTCTCAAAACTAAACTTATTCAGTCATACAGAACCTGATTTGTCACATAGTGGTCCACAGGACTCTGTTGTACAGAATATATTTTGGGAAATATGACTCCAGGTGACTTCCTTTATTTCAACAGAAAACCACAGAGCACATGTATGCAAGGTAACAGTTATAGTCCTAACTCTGTCTGCAGGCAGCGATTAAGACTTTGGGCATGTCAGCTCTCTTTCCTGGGCCTATTTTCTAATCTACAAAATGAGGCCATTGGTCTAGACCAGTCGTTTCCAACTAAGGTTGTACATCAGAATTACTTGGAGAAACTTCCAAAATTCACACCTGCAGTGCCTTCTCTGCTTGACCAGCTGCAGTGGCCTTGGCAATAAAAGTCCTGAAATATACCCAGAATCAATCGCCACACAGCATGCATGATGACAGTACAGTGGAGGGCTCATGACTCCCAGGCATGCCTTTAAATGTCCCAGTTCTTCCACACGTAGAGCGGGAGTGTCAAGAGAGAGTGCTGAGTGGACGTGGGCCACCTCCATTAGGGAAGCTTCAGCTCTGGGGTTCCTTAGGCTGAGTCCCCTCAGGGATGTGTGACTAGTACCCATTTTCTGGTGCAGCTGCATCTCGGCACATATAGGTTAGTCATCAATTATAGAGATTAGTTGCAAGGAGGAGTTAACCTAGGTTCAAACCCTCAGGCTTCCCTGAGGCTGAACAAAAAGGCTACTAACCAGGTTCAACTGCTTTCCTCTCAAACCCCACAATGGATCCACTAACCCAGCCTCACTGGTAAAGGGAATCACACACTTGTATGTTGATGACCTGGTGACCCTAATATGCTAAAGAATCACTAATCCACGTGAGCTCTGAGTTTCTCTCCAGTTTCTCTCCAAAATTTCTCTCTGAAATTTTGTGAATCTAGATGCCTTCTGGTTGATAGAGAAAGTCTTTCAGACATTTGCCTTATAAAATACTTTGTAGCTACCCAGGAAAGTGTTCTTTTTCCCTTTTCAAATCCTCTTTTTAATTATTTCCAGTTTTGGAGCAAGCTATCACTAGTTATTCAATTAATTTCTCTAAAAATTATAGTATAGTGTAGAAAAAAGATCTGATCCTAAATCTTGGCTTTTCCACAAATTGTGATCTCCCTGTGTGATCTAAGGGAAGTTATCTAAGGATTGAAACTCATCTTCCTCAGCTGTAAACGGGAATAATAATCCCAACATCCCAAAGCTATTTGAGACTGAACGAACACGTATATTAAACGACTACCATAGTGCCTAATATAGACACTCAAAACAAAGTGTTACTTTTTTTTTTAACTGCTCACTCTCCTGGGTTCCAACTTGAATCTACCTGCCCTGCCAAAGTAGGTTTTATTTGTCCCCAGTCTAAGCTGACTTCCACTCTTCTCTAAACTTAGAATCATCCAGTCTCTTTAAGAGGAAATGTATAATCAGCCACCTGCGTTCCTCCATGGTATCTCAAATTTGTATGCTTCGTTTGAGTTTTCATTATGAATGTAAAACCCACCTGCTTTAGTATGCACTACCAAACAAGCCTCTTAATAGTCCTGACTTCCCCAAGTACCGCAATGTCCACCCTGCTCCAGCCAAGCTCCAACGTGGAACATCACAAAGCTCTGCTTTGATTATTCCAAATGGAGCAGGAGAAAGAATCCTAGATTTATAATCAAGAGACCTGGAGTCTGGCCCAACTCTGCATCTAACTCACTGTGCGGCAAGGCGTGTTACTAATCTCAGTTTCTTTTTCTGTAATATAGCAGTTGTTCTAATATGAACAAAAAAGGCTTTACAACAGCATGTATTAGAAAAAACTCATATAAAATAGAATAGGCAAAAAGAGATGCCTGAGAGCCAACAAACTATTAAGTGGTTGTGGCAGATTGTATTTCCCAAAAATGGCCACAATAATTTTCACGCCACATGCTCTTGAAGAACTCTGTCACCTCCCCACCAAGAGGTGGAGTCTATTTCCTTCCTCCGTGAACCCAGCCTTGGGGACTGCTTTACTAATAGAGTACCCCGGAAGTTTTGTTGCATGATTTCTGGGACTATCTTAGAAGAGTCAATACAGCTTTGCTATGGACTAAATGTTTGTGCCCCCTGCCCCCACAAATTCATATATTGAAATCCTAACCCCCAACATGAAGGTGGTAGGAGGTGGGGCCTTCGCCAGATGAAGTAGGTCATGAGGGCGGATCCATCACAAATTATTAGTGCTTTTATATAAGAGACCTCAGAGAGCTCTCTACCTATTTCTGCCATGTGAGGATAAGACAATAAATTGACAGTCTACGACCCAGAAGAGGGCTTTCATCAGAAACTGACCATGCTCGCTGGCACCCTGATCTCAGACTTCCAGCCTCCAAAACTGTGAAAAATGAATGTTTGTCGTTGAAGCTACCCAATAAGTGATGATTTGTTATAGCAGCCCAGACAGATAGAACAAGCTTTCGCTTTCTCACTCTCTCTCTCTCTCTCTCTCTCTCTCTCTCTCTCTCTCTCTCTCTCTCTCTCTTTCTCTCTCTCTCTCTCTCGGCAAGCACCTCTGGAAGCCTGTGTTGCCATGGAAGATGTCTGACTACCCTGAAGCCACCATGCTGAAGAGACCATGTAGAATTAGAGGAGATGCCAAGGAGCCCCAGCTGTTCCAGCCTATACGTCTTTGAGTCTCCTTAGCCAGTCACTCAACACATGAGTGAATGTGAGCTTGCAAGTGATTCCAGCCTTAGCCCTGACTGCAAACACGTGATACTCCAAGTGAAAACTGCCTTGCTGAGCCCAATCAACCTCTTGAACCTGAGGGACAACAATAAGCCAATTGTTATTGTTTTAAGTCCCTACAATTTGGAGTGGTTTGTTACACAGCAATATATTAATATAACTAGAATGGAGCTTTTGTTTGGGTCGTGGGATAGAGTAATTCATGTTACATCCTGTATTGCTTTAACAGTTCATAATAACTGTCATTACAGGGAGGGGGAAAGAAGCTTTTTTTTTAATTTTAAGGAAAATAAACAGCCTTGCCTATTAAACCATCATGCTTAACATGGTAGCAGAATCTTCCCAGTTACATAAATGTCAATTGAGTGAATCTGTAACTTTCTCCCCTTTATTTTGGTTACATCTAGCCCATATTTGAGAGGGTAAGGACCATCAGGGTTACACCCAGGCCATTGGTTTAAATTGGTCCCCATTCCTGTGGACCCAACCTGGCCCTCTCTTGTCTCTGGCTTAAGGGTTCCACAGAAGGCTGGAAGGTATAGCTCCATCTGCAGTGAGTAACAGGAAGGTTGATTTGGCCAGAAATAGACTTGTATGCAAAGTGGGAGTTTGCCTGAGAAAATGATTTAGGATGAGGGCTGGGACACAGAAGACAACTGATTAAGAAAATAAACAGTCACAAACTTTTATAAAGACATTAACAAGTCTTCACAAAGGAAGTGCATAAATATATATCTAGATGCTCTTATTTCCCTGAATTATTCTCCAATTTGTCTTTTTTCTCAAACATCTATTGAGAAACGTCTATTAATATTTACTAAGCTGTGAGTCTAGCTCTGGCATTAAAAGAATGAATAATTTATAGTCCATGACCTCAAATTAAGGAGAGGAAATGACTTAAAAATAATTTTACATGATTTTTAAGCCTTGATAAACAAAGTCAATGTTTGGTCAATAATTAACATTATTAGATTAAGAAAGCATGAAGATTTTTTGCAAAGCGCAGTCAACTGAATTTTATGCTATTCTCGTTCTTTTGTGTTAGCCGTATCTGAGAAAAGCCAATTTGTGGTTTTATAAATAAATTAACAGAAACCCCTGCCATCTAGTCGTAGCTAACACAAATGCAAGAGGAGTGCCTAGAAAGGCCAAAATCATCTATACGTTGGGTAGGAATGACTTGTAAAACCTAATGTATAAAGGGTCAGCAGATAGTCACTTATTTATTTACTAAATTTTTTTAATACCTAGGGAAAAGGCAGTGTCGTTGGCTCTCACTGCAGAGTGCATAAGACAGACAAGGAACATATAAGTAAATACATGTTGATATGATACAAGGTAGTAAGGAGGACTATCACGAGAAGGAAAGCAGGGATGAGGACAGACAACGATACACAGTGGAGTGGATCATTTAGGCAGGGAGGTTCAGGAGTTGGGGAAGGCATCTCTTGGGTATTTGGGCAGAGAACGGAACAAAATAAGGGATCGACCCATGCAAAGATGTAGGGACCCATTCCAAGAAAAGGGAAGAGCAAGTTGAAAGATTCTTGTGTGGGAATAGGTTTGGCACTTTCAAAGGATACTGTGTGGATAGGACTAGCGCAGAGTGAGTGAGTGGGGAGAGGGGAGGTAGATACAGTCACGGAGATAGTTAGGAACCCATCTGGGTGGAGGCCATGGTAAAGAATTTTATCTAAATAAAATAAGGATTTAAAGTCATGGCACTGGATAAAATTACCTAAGGAGTGACTACAGAGAGGGAATAAGGTCTATGTTGAAGCCCTGGGAGACTCTAATGTTTAAGAAACAGAATAAAGTAGTATCCAGGAAGACAAAGGAAAAATGTGAAAATTTTTCCAAGAAAAAGGAGGGAGCAGCTGTTTCAAATACCGCAAGAGCCAAGCCATCGCTCCTGAAATTGTACATCTGGCCAACTCTCTTCAGCCCATGCAGCTATCATTCCTAGCTGTCTCTCAAGCAGTCCTGCATCCTCAGCATTGAAATGAAAATGAAACTACCTCCTTCAGAACATATTTTTCAGAACATGAAAAAAATCTCAAATTTCTCTTTCTTCCACTTGCATATGTCCCTCTATATATATTCTCCTTTTAACAGAGGATTTTTAAATGACTCAGAACTACAAACCTCTTTTAAAATTGGCATACAGATTTAGGCAATACCATCTGTGACATTTTTAACCACCCAAAAGTGATCAGGACTATCTTCTACTTACTTTGATAATAAAAAGAATAATACCCTATGACCTAGGGTAGTTTATCCCAGAAACACGAGAATGGTTTAACAGTCCCAAAGCAAATAGTGTTACTCATCATATTAATAAACAAAAATAGAACTACATGATATCTCCGTAGATGCAGGAAATCTTTTGACAAAATCCAAAATCCATTCCTGATTTAAAAAAAAAAAAAACTTATGGCAGCACAATTCACCATTGCAAGGATGTGGAAACAACCCAAGTGCCCATCAATTCATGACTGGATAATTAAAATTTGGTATATGTTTACAATGGAATATTACTTAATTCTAAGAAATGACAGTGAGCTAACACCACTTTTATTATCCTGGATTGAGCTTAAGCCCATTATCCAAAGTGAGGTGACACAAGATCAGAAAAATGGGCTCCACATGTACTCGCTGTCACATTGGTACTAACTGATTATCATTACGGTGCTCAAAGGGTGGTGGTGTTCACCAGAGATTTGGGGGGTGGGAGGATAGACCCACATCTGAGGGTGTGGCAAACAGTGTAGAGGGGAAGGGCGTATCTCTAACCTTTGCTAAGTAAAGGCAAAGTTATAAAATCTAACCAAAATGTTATAAAAAACCAAAAAACATTTATCAGGTGTCAGGCAGATGGGAAGGAGGGGATGGGCTTATATATATAAATTATAAGTGCATTGTCGGGGGCATGGACACGCTTGAAGCTCTGACTCGAGGGGGAAGGGAAGGTAATAGCAATGTATATAACCTTAATATTTGTACCCCCATATTACACTGAAATAAAAAAAAACTCTCAACAAACCAGGAATCAAAGGGAGCCCAACCTGATAAAGAATATCTATGAAAAATCTATGTAAAGTATGGTGAAAAACTGAAAGTTTTCTCTAAAATCAAAGACAGTACAGGAAGTTGTACTATTCCGCATTGTATTGCAGGTTCTATCCAGTGCAATAAGGTGAGAAAAAGAAATAAAGCTAGTCGAACTAGAAAAGAAGAAATAAAACTGTTTATTCATAGACAACATGGAGTCAAACTAAGTGTCCATCAATGGATGATTGGATAAAGAAAATGTAGGACATACACACAATGGAATATTATTCAGCCATAAAAGTGAATGAAATCCTTTTATTTGCAATAACATGGATGCAAGTGAAGAACATTATGTTAAGTGAAAAAAGCCAAGCACAGAAAGACAAATCTCACACGTTCTCACTCATATGTGGAAGCTAAATATTAAAAAAAAATTGATCTCATCGAGACAGAATAGATGATGGTTACCAGAGGCTGGGAAGGGAAGCAGGGGATGGGGAGGACAAAGTGGGATGGTTACTGGGTGCAAAAATATAGTTATATAATTAGATAGAATGAACAGTATTTGATAGCACAACAAAGTGACTATGGTCAACAATAAGTTACGGTTTACTTTAAAATAATGAAAAGAGTGGAATTGGAATGTTCCTAACACAAAGAAATGATAAATCCTTGAGGTGATGGATACCCCAATTACACTGATTTGATTATTATTCATTTCATGCCTCTAACCAACATCACATGTACCCTATAAATATATACAACTATTTTATACCCATAATAATTAAAATTTTTAATTTTTTTTTAAATCTAGGTATGACAAAGTTAATAGGAGGCTGTGCATACATTATATGCAAATACCACACCATTTTATATCAGGGACTTGAGCATCCACAGATTTTGGTAGCCACGGGAAGTCCTGGCACAAATCCCCTGTGGATACCAAGGCATAATGGTATACACATACAGTGGAATATTATTCAACCTTAAAAATGAAGGAAACCCTGCCGTATGCAACCACATAGAAGAACCTTGAGAACATTATGCTAAGTGAAATAAGCCAATCACAGAAGGACAAACACTGCATGATTCCACCTATATTACATATCTAAAATAGTCAAACTCATAGAAGCACCCCCTAGTGGTTGCTAGGGAGTGGAGGGGAGGGAAACCAGGAGTTGTTCAATGGGTATAAAGTTTCAGTTATGCAAGATGAATAAACCTAGAGATCTGCTCGAGAGCATGTGCTTATAGTTAACTATGCCTTACTTAACTCTTAAAATTTTAACCCTTTGCACTCGTTTGCTTTTTTCTCGATTCCTTTATTCTACTTGGGATTTAATTTTTTAAATACCCTAGATTTTACAAAGCGAGGCAGTAGAATAAAAAGCTGGAGTTTCTTTTCATACAAACTTATTTATTTGGATTTTTTTATATTTCAAATTATTGATACATTCAAAGAGTAATTTTAATCTCTATAATTTTTGCTAACCGTGTCGAGTCACACTCAACATCCGAGTGCAAAGGGTTAAGAACGCAAGTCTCAAGTTATCTGTTTTTACCATAATTAAAAAAAAAAAAAGATTGGTCATGTCAAGCGTTGGCAAGTATTTGGAGGAACTAGAACTCTCATGCACTGTTGGCATTGCCGGTAGGGATGTGAAGTGATACAACCACTTTGGAAAACAATCTGGCAGTTTCCTAAAATGTTAAACATATCTACCATATGACTCAGCCACTCCACCCTTAGGTATTACCTAAGGGAACTGAAAGTATATATCCATACCAAGGTTTTTCATGAATGTTCACAGCAGCTTTATTTATAATAGCCAAAAACTGGAAACAACCCAAATGCCCATAAACATATGAATGAATAAACAAACGCAGTGGCCATACAGTGTAGCAATACTCAGCAATAATAAGGAATGAATTATTGATATGCATGCACAACAATGTTAATGATTCTCAAAATAATTATACTAAGTGAAAGAAGTCAGACCTGATGCCATTTACATAAAATATATATGAAACTCCAAGAAATGCAAACTAATCTATGATGATAAAAAGTAGACCAGTGGTTGCCTGGGGGTGTGGAGGTAGAGATAGGAGAAAGTATAGTGGGGTAATGAAACTTAGGGGTGATATGCATGTTCCCTATCTTGATGGTGGCCGCAGTTTCATGAGCATATTCACGTCAAAATCTATCAAATTGTACACTTTAAATAGGTACAGATTATTGCATGTCAAACCCCAATAAAGCTATTTTTTAAGGTCTTAGCAAATTAGAAGGGATTTCAGACATATCCTCTGAGTAACAGTTTAGGATGATAGGTAGATATAACAAAGATAAGAAATTATATATATATACACATATGTAACTTAGTCAATATTTTAAATGCTATTAAATAGTAATAAATAACAACGGTCAGTGTTTGGAATCTTGAATTCCTTTAGGTGATCACTTAAGATTGAAAAAGAAGACCTGAAGGGAACCTTGGTGACTTCTTAGAGGCACTATACTGATTAGCTGTGCAGTGGAGCAAATCTTGGCCCAAGAGGCATTCTGGAAGGGCTTTGGAAGGCAGTAGTTCATGTGAGCCAATCCTGCTCCTTTTGAAGGAGCTGTAAATTCCCCCAAATTCTCCTCATTGACCTTTAAGAGGGTCAAGGTGAGTTCCACGGACTTCACATTTATGTCAGTCCATAAGATGCACCCATCTCAGACCATGCCCACAAAACATTGAGACTAAGAATGCAGGTGACACCCAGACACTTCTGAAGCAAAATGCAGCCAAGACTTGGGACCTGGTATGAATGTGGTGAAAAGGGGATGCTTATACACACACTGTTGGTGGGAATGTGAATTAGTACAACCTCTAAGAAAAAGAGCATAGAAGTTTCTCAAAGAATTAAACGTAGATCTACCATTTGATCCTGCAATCCCACTAGTGGGTACCTACCCAAAGGAAAATACATCATTACGTCAAAAAGGTACTTGGACTTGTATGTTTATCACAGCACAGTTCACAATTGCAAAGATGTGGAATCCATGCCCATCAACTGAGGAGTGGGTAAGGAAAATGTGTATGCCATGAAGTTCTGCTCAGCCATGAGAAAGAATGAAATTATATCTTTTGCAGCAAGATGGATGGAACTAGAGGCCATTATTCTAAGGGATTCAGGAATAGAAAAATAAAGGCCCCCTGTTCTCACTCATAAGCAGGAGCTAAGCTTTGGCTGTGCAAGGGCACACAGAGTGGTATGATGGATGTCAGAGACTCAAAAGAATGGATGTCAGAGACTCAAAAGAAGGGAGAGTGAGAAGAGGTAAGAGATGGTAAATTACCTATTGGGTACAGTGTACACTATTCAGGTGATGGGCACACTAAAATGCCAGACTTCACCACTATATGATATATACATCTAACAGAATTCAACCTGTACCCCCTAAATCTATTGAAATTGTTAAAAAAAGAATAAAAACATTTACAAAAATATTTTTAAAAAAAGAATTGGAGCCTGGGCAAAGGAGAAGAAAGTGTATGTAAGGGCAGATATCAGTTAAGGGTATGCCCTTTGGAGCAAGAGAGATCTGAGGTCAGAACCACCGTGATCTACCACTTTCTTGCTACATAATTTGGGCAAGTCGAATAATCTGTTTGGGTCTTGGTTGTTTTTTTTTTTATTTTGCTAAATGGGGTCAATAATAATTACATTCCATTAAAGTTGTTAGGACTAAAATAAATGATTCATGTAAAGCTTTTAGCATAGTAGCTAGCATATGGTAAGTGTGCATTAGCTTAAGAGTCAAGTTAAAAACTTATTAGTGAACTCTCCACTTCTGGAAGCGTCCAGATTTAAAGCTAATCTGGACCAGGAGGGACTAGTCCAGATAGTTCTGAAATGAAGAAGCCCACAGAGAAGCTATGGGTTTCTCTGCCTGTCACTACTCGCCATGCTGTGGAGCCTGGATGATAACCATAGCACTAGTTAATGTTTAGAAAACTTAGCAAATGCCTTCCCATTCTCTGAATGTCCCAAGTTATTGTGAGAGCAAATGAGATTCATGTGAAGTGTGGCCCACAGTAAGCGCTCAGTAAGTACTATTTCATAGATCAGAAGTAGGCTGAAAAGCACTAATTAATCTGAAGACGTACTGTAAAGAAGTCACAGACTGTATAATTTTGGTGACAAATCCTGAGTTCTTTTTACAACACAAATATGTCTAACATCCACCCCAGAAGCTGATGTGTTAGGGAACATTTTCACGGCAGTTAATATTTGCAAAACAGCCCCCAAGATCCACTCTGTGGGGTTGTTTTGCCCTGATCTATAGTTTTAAAGTGATTTCTGCAAAGACACAAACAAAAGCTGATGTGTGAACCCAAATCTCTTGACCACCAGTGCTATTTTTTCCCCTATATCTTTTTCTAAATATGCCCAGCCAACTCTTTTCTAAAATATTTATCACATCTTCTTAACTTGAAAGTTTCTAGAGTTCAGAAGTTGCTGTTTATTTAATGTGCACACTTCACTTTCTCACGCACAACTACACACACACACTATACAACACTGGCACATTGGGGCTATAAAGTGAATTTGCTGACTGATGTTGCTTCCTTCACAGATTGAACTTTTGCCTTTTCTTCACCAGATAAAAGGCAAAAGAAAAGTGCAATAACAATAAATTCCGGCTTGAGTGCTTATATGCCGAAGGTGGTAGGTGACAGCTAGAGACAGTGTATGTGGCAGATAAGTGCTCAGACCTCCAGGTGGAAGCCCCACTCGACCACTTGCTTGCTCACCTTGAGAAAATCACTCAATCTCTCTAAGCCCGAAGTGCCTCATGTACCTACAAAGCAAAGATGATAATAGAACATGCCTGATCAGGATGTCCAGCAAATTAAATCAATTCCTATAGTAAACTTACGGTAATTCCTGGGCGGTAATAAGGCCTAATGAATGTTAGTTGCTATTATTATTATTTGCATAATTTTTCTTATTATTAAATGTTATTTAAAACCCACAGAAAGAACAAGAAGGCAAACAAAGAAAAAGAATAAATTATGAGCTTTGGAAAATCCCTTTGGATTAAAACGGCAGTTGCATTTGCAAATAGCTTCATCATTAATTTTCCTGGCATTTTTGCTTTACTTACCAAGTATTTGTTGTGCCAACCAATGTGCTTGGGGGTTCAGCAGGCACAACTGAATAAGACAGACGTGATTCCTGTCCATCCATGCCTTGGATCCTCAAAGCCATAGTTCTATAAAGTAAGTAAATGCACTTGGCAGATAAGAAAACTGAGAACTGGAGAAGTTGAAACTTAAAGGATTCATTCATTTATTCAACAAATGTTGATTGAGTTCCTCTCCTGTGCTAGGTGCTTTGCTAGGCAGTGGGCATACAGAAATGAAGCTCACGGATAAAGAGCTTGCTGTCATGTTGTTCCCTTACTAGCTGTCAGGATTAGACAATATCGAGCACACAGAACATCTAGTATGTCAGACGGTGACAAGCATTACATAGAATCATACATCAGGAAGGAGGGGTGGAGAGTTTGGGTGCGATTTTAAGTACAGTTGTCTAGGAAAGCCTCCCCAAGAAGGTGATATCTGAGGAAAGACAGAAAGGATAGAGACACTGAGGAGTGACATATTCCACAAGGATCCATCTAAGGCCTCCCAGAAGCCCTGGGTCTGCTCAGGGATTTCATGACAGCCTGCTTCACCTCCTTATTCCTCAGGCTGTAGATGAGGGGATTCAGCATTGGGGTCACCACCGTGTAGAGCACAGACACCACTCGGTCCCCCTCCGAGGACTGGCCCGAGTTATCGCGCAGGTACATGAAGATGAGGGTGCCGAAGAAGAGAGCGACGGCGGTGAGGTGGGAGGCGCAGGTGGAGAAGGTCTTGGCCCGGCCTCCAGCGGAGCGGATCTGCACGACGGCCGCAACGATGAACAGGTAGGACACCAAGATCACCAAGGTACAAGCAGGCATGACGAAAACGGCAAACGCGATGATCACCACCTCCTGGGTGAAGCTGTCCCCGCAAGTGAGCTTCAGCAGAGGAGGGAGGTCGCAGAAGATGAAGTCGATCTCGTTGTTCCCGCAAAAGGAGAGCGTGAAGGCGGTGACCGTGCGCACGAAGGCACTGGAGAAGCCGGCGACGTAGGCCCCCGCCGCCAAGCCGGAGCGGGCCTTCTCGGTCATGACGGCGGCGTAGAGCAGGGGCCGGCACACGGCCACGTAGCGGTCATAGGCCATGATCGCCAGGAGGTAGCAGTCCAGGGAAGCAAAGAAGGTGAAGAGGAAGAACTGCGCCGCGCAACGCCCTCGGGAGATGAGCGCGCCGCGCGCCCACAGCACGGCCAGCAGCTGGGGCACGATGGCAGAGGAGTAGCAGATGTCCACCAGGGAGAGGTGGCTGAGGAAGAAGTACATCGGGGTGTGGAGCCGGCGGTCTTTGCGGATCAGGACGATCATCCCCGCGTTCCCCAGCAGAGTGGCAAGATAGAAACTCAGAAACAGCAGGAAGAGAGGAAGCCCCCACTCGGGATGCTCAGCGAACGCAACAAGGAAGAACTCGGTCACTGGGGTGTAGTTCCTGGCAGCCATCCATGCAGCAGTTCATGCACCTGGGAGGGTTCAGACGAGAGCCTGGCGAGGGGACCCCTCAAGAGAAGTTCAAGTGATTTCAAGTAGCAAAGCTTTACACGCAGTGTCTGGCGCGTAGGCGCTCGACTTCGACAGGCTTTGCAGCCTAAGGTAGATGCAGACAATACAGAGCTCACCGTGATATAAGATAAAAAGTGATGGATGCGTCCATCACAGAAAGAACAGAGAGCAAGTGGCTCCCTGACTTACAAGACGGCTCTTGTATTTGCAACTCTGTCCCCAATTAGCTGTTTGAGTCTACACAAGGCACTTAACCTCTCTGAACCTCAATTTCCTCCTCTGCCAAAGGAGAACCATAATATGTGCCCTGCTTGTGAGATAAGGTTAATGCATTGGTTAAAACAGATGCAAAAGTGCATTGGAACTCTAAAAGCACTCCCCATACACAGTGGCTATTTAAATTTTTAAATGAACGTTTTAAGGAAGGAAAATTTATATTCCATCAACAAAAGAGCCCAAAAAAAAATCCATTAGCAATCAGCGATGGGCTCTGCTTGTAGGAATATTTCTATTCTCAGTCTAACGACATGCATGTTTAACAAACAGCTGTTATCCTAATTAGAGTTGGCTGGCTTATTAAAGGTGTACACACACACACACACACACACACACACACAGAAACACACACTAGCATTAACCTTGGAATCAAAAGAGCAAACATGAGCCCCGTTAGCCACCTAACAAAGCTCTATAAGCATGGTTTGGTTGTTCTCAAAGTCCCTAATGAATGCAGTTAGTTTGATTTAAAAAAAAAAAAAAAAAAGCAGCATCCAAATTTGAAACAGAAGAAGCAGAAATATTTCTATAGTCTAGTGTTTTCTGAGTGCTGTTGGAGGAATCTGGGTTAATGGATCTGGGAATCCTTAGGAGAGTTCTAGAACAAGGCTATAAAGAAGGGCTTTGATAGCATCTGAGCTCTTGATGCACCAGCACCCAGGCCAATACCAAGCTGACCCATTAGGGATAATAACAAAGAAAAGAAAGTAGATCTGGAAGCCATGAGCTGGGCGTGAACCATCCTAACCTGAATTCCACTTTGCTAGTGCCCTCCTCTTTTGTTTAGTGTTTTCCCTGCCTGTGACCTGCCATTCCAGAGGACACCTCGGTTCTAGTTCACTCACACATGTGTGAACCCGGGCAAGTCATTTTTCCTCTCTGGGCTTCAATTACCTTGTCATTGTTCCTTTTCAATACACAATGCAGCATGTGTCTGTGACCAGAGCAAGCTGATTGATATGGGGTCACTTCTAGTAGCTGTGTGTCTTATTCTCACTTCTAGTAGTCTCTGTCCTCCCCACCCACCGTGACAAAGCAATATATCCCTGACTCTAGAGCTTCCTGGGATTTTTTTTCAGACTCGGCCTGAGATAATAGTGGACCAGCCTCTCTGTCTCCCTGAGCTCCCGATTTAGCACTAGACTTTGCTGGTGGCACTTCTTATTTCCACTGCCCCAGCGTCATGCCCTAATTGGTTCCCAAGGGGACTCTCCAGGGGGAGGCGATTTATCTTCATGGGACTTCCTAACAAGGGACCTAATATCTTTGAAGGTCTCTCTTAAATTTCAAACATCCAAAGCCCCCATCGCACATCCTACCATCCCTCAGCAGAGACTGATGAGGCTGGTTCCTAGTCTTGCCTTCTTCCTGCCTTGTACCAGAAGGAAATTCTTTGAAGTCTTCCTGTATATCTCTGTTGGGAATTTTGTCAGGGGTTTTACATAATGCCACCCTAGCCAGCTATGACCTGATCCCCAAAAGAGGCTGTTTTAGAAGCCTGAGCTTTGGCTTCCTTAGCCAAAACATGCTATGATTGGTGACTTTGAAAGTTCACCATTTGGCAGAAGCAGAGAACAGTGCAGGTGGGGAGTCACAAGACAAGATGTTAGAGTGGCAAGCGTGGGCGGACTGCGAACAGACTTCCATCAGGCAAGCCAAGCAAATGTTTGACAGTGACCAACCCCTACACCAGAGCACTGGCTCTCAAACTTCAATGTGCATAAGAATGATCCAGGGAATTTGTTTAGAATGTGAATATGAGCGCCCCACCTCCACAGATCTAAATACAGTACTTCTGCCATGACAGCAGGCATCTGCATTGTGAACAGGGATCCAAGGTGATTCTGATCCGGGTAATCTCCAAAAATTATGGGGGCAATGCCTTGGAGCTCTAGCCCTGCTTGACCATAAACTAAAGTAAAATAATAAATATATGCACGACTTCTCCCAAGTCCCACAAGTGCCTCCCTTCCTCACAGGAGACCCGAGGCAGGATGAGTTTGATGTTTCCCTACCTTCTAGATTAAAACAAACAAACAAAAACAAAAAACAAAACCAAAAAACCCTAGATACAGAGAAGACTATGAAGCTTCTGAGTGGTCAAACAATGACTTTGGACCAGGTCAGTGCTCTGTTGACAGAGCTGGTCCAGAGATGGCACAAGACAGGAGGACTCCAGGGCAATGACACTCGAACTTGACTGCATATTTGAATCACCTGGGAAACTTTTAAAATCCCAAGGCCCCAATTATACCTCTTAACAGTTAAATCAGATCGTCTGAGTATAGGAGCCAGACACCAGTATTTGCTCTAATTCCCAGGTAACTTACTACAATGTGCAGCAAAGTTTGAAAACCACTACCAGAAGGCTCCTACTTTGCAGGAGCCCTACATTTCTCCAGGTATCTTAGGTAGACATTCGAGGGAGGAAAACAGATTTACTTTTCTCGTAAGTTTATAGATCACTGCATACTATATTCCTCACATGGGAAACCCTATTGCATATCAGCATATTAAAGGATCTATGAAGTCTTATAATTTAAAAACCTAATCAACTTTCCCTAACCCACCATTTCCAAAAGAATTTGACCACAGAACCTCTTTTTCATTCACATCCTGCAGAACTAGAGTTCCTAGGGAAGCATGCTCCTTAGCCAGTCCAGCTCTAAAGAGGCACAGAAACTGTCCAAATGCCAAATAGTAGAATAGTAATTATTCTAAGAAGCAGCATCTCCTGATGATTCATCTAAGTATCTGGCTCCTTTAAGTCTCTCAGACTAACTCCCCCAAGAGCAACAGCTCTTCCTGGGAAAGGAATTAGGAAGGAGTCCGGGGGGAACCACATCCTTCCAAATGGATCCCTCGGCAGTTATGGAAGAGGAAACCACCTCGTCCTTTAAAGAAAGACTCTCCCTTCAGTTGCAAAGTGGGTCTGATGGCTGAGCTCCTGCAGTTCTATTAAATATTTTATAAAAATAGTGACTGCCCCTCAGATATCCAAGTGAAACAGGCTGCTGCAACCATCAGACCCCTGCTTTCAGGAAGCTACAGGTGAATTTTGAACCACTGATTTATTTAATTAGGTGGATTGAATCTTTCTACAATGTATACATAGATCAAACATCTTACCCCATAAATATACACAATTATTATTTATCAATTAAAATTTTTAAAAGGTTTTTTAAAGACACCATTAGAATGATTATTATGATTGTTTAGGCACCCTTTGGCCAGCCCCAGAAGAGAAGCAAAATGGACCTTAAAGAGTAGAGATCAAAATTTCATGTATAGAGCCCATAAAACCAAAGTAAAAGAAGTTTAGAGATTTTTTTCCTTGAGACTACTGAGACATGAAGCAAAAGAAAAGAGAATTTTTTTCTTAAGACCTACAGATCTCACCAAAATTTGGAAAGGAAATCCAACAGGATAATAATAGTGAAGACTACTTTAGCTGCTTACTATATGCCAATTCATTCTTCTGACGGACAGAGGATAGATGATTATGATGATATGATGACAATAGAGAGGGAGATAGATAAATAGAGGCCTATATTAGCTCATTTAATCTATGCAACAATCCTATGTGTTAGGTACTATTATCCTCATTTTAAGGACATGAGAAAATTTAGGCGCAGAGAGTTGAAGTGGACCACCAATAGTGCCCACAGTAAGTAGCAGAGCTAGGGTTTAAACTCAAGCAGTCTGGCTCCAAAATTCATATTCCTAATTCCTATACACTACTGAAACCCCCAAAAGGAAGTCTCTGAACTCAATGTTTGGGAGTAATTGAGGGGTTCTTCCTGCTATGTTTGTATTTTCCTTCTAGTTTTTCAGAAAGAAGGAAACTTGGCTTAAAGATGAGACTTAAGTTGCAGAGTAAGTAGATTGTGGTAGAAAATACTCAGGGCACATGGCCAGGCCCTTGTTCCTTCTGTGGGTGTGAAGTACCACTCACAGCCTCTGGTGAAGGGGTGGACTGAGGATCCATCCACCTTAGCCCCAGGTAGCCTCACTTTTATAGTCATAGCTGATAGGATAAGGAGAAGACCCAATCTGAGTTATTGCAAGGAATAACCCTTTCAAAAAGCTTTTCTTGAACTACTTTAGGAGGATACCCATTTATTACAACCAGAAATTCATGATTTGTGGCCTGAAGGGGATGCTAAGAAGGATGTATAGAGGACGTATCTTCAGATCTCACCCTGGGATCCATCTTCCCCATCCAGACTTGAGTGGATCTCATGCCAGTTCAATGCTGAGGAACACCTAGTGCTTATAAATTTGCTTTGGAAGGATATTGGAAGGACTTATCCTGCTGCAAAATTTCCCCTTTCAATTCATCATTGGTATTTCTGCCCTCACTTTACATATTCTGGAACTACAGAATTTTTATAGGCTCTCATAAGATATTGGAACCAAAGGAGATGTTAGAAGGCAAATGATCCAGACTTTCCAATTCACAGGGAAGCAGGTGGAAGTCCCCAAATAGGAATACATTTAGTGGTTGTATCAGTTCATTTGAGTCCTAGTCTATGACTTTTTAAGGCCAAACTGTTTAACTAACACTTTACCCAATGGTCTCTTACTGCTCTCAAGTACAGAAGAGGCCCCAAATAAAGATGACCCAACAATCAAGTGAATTCATGTCAATTAAGTTCTATGCATATCTGTCCTTCCTATCCTCCAAACCCTCTCAGAGGTGTGTAGTCCTGAGAGAAGTTTCTTCCATGCTTCCCTTATGAGGTTTTGCCACGTTTTCTCAGACCCTCCACATCTGAATTTCCCAGAAGGATGGAGCCAGAAAGAACTTTGGAATCTAGTCCAACTCTTCAGCTTACAGATGTGGGGAATGAGATCCCAAAGAGGGAAGGACTTACAGTCTCATAACAAGTTTCATAACAAGAACTTCTTAGTTGTAAGTGGCAAAAGCCCAGCATATAGCATGGCTTGAGCAATAGATGAATTCACTGCAAGATTCTCCAAACTATGGGGAGGGCAGGCAAGGATGTATCTAAGTCTCAGGAACAATTGTGACCATCAATCCCAAAACATAAGGAATTTCTCTGCTGTCCATAATTATTTCTGAATATCAGCTTTATTTTCTTCCTAAACCTGCTTTCACCACAAAGTAGGAAAAATGCCCATTGGTTGTTTCTTCACTTCACATGTCCTAACTTTTCCACCACAAAGCAGGTGAAAATCACTTTTTCCGTTGCCAAATTAAAAGGAAAAAAAAACCCAAGAAAGACCTCAGATGGTATTTGGCCAAGAGATGGAGTACCAAGATTGGCCCAATGTTGATCAGTCACCAATAGGTGAGGACCAGAAAGATGGGACATACAGGGAGATGGAAGTACTTGTGTGATCCATATGGGCAGAGGAAAGAAAGGAACATTCAAAGATAAGAGAGAATACTGTTCTCGGGTCACAAAAGAATAGATTTTCACCACACTGAGGTAAGGAAAATCAGAGAAATTCCCACTGCACCTGTGCTTCAGGGACTTGCACAGAGCTGGTGGTTGAGCTAAAGCAGATTTGCCACTGGTGCCCAAGCAGGTCGTGCTTAACATCCTGTCTGCATCAACAAGGCTCGGGAAAGACAATGGCTGTTTGGTGGTGTTTGAAGCTTTATGCCTGAACTCCCTGGGCCAATGTAAAGTGTGGAAAGTTTGTCTCCAGCCATTCCCATACTTCCCAGTTGCCAGGTTCTCCAGTGCTCACTTCCATCCCATGCTCGGAGAGAGCTTTGAGACTGCCCCCTTCGGAAAGAAATGGCTGGTGATCCCTCTAATGTGAGATCCCTTCTTAAATAATCTAAATCTTTAACAAGGTGAAAGCCCAACTAGATAGAATCTCAGACCAGAGAGGGACTGAGAATTCTTATTCAACTCTTTACCCCATTACGAGGATGGAGAAACTGAGATAGAGAACAAGGGAATTATTTCATGGAAGGACACACAGCTGGCTGATGGCACTTGCCACCCAACATTCTATTATGGCCTACAGTCTCTAAAAAAGGTCAAGCGGACTAATTTCAAGTAAAGGAATTGGAAACAAAGAGCAGGAATTTAAGAGGGATTCAGGTTCCTTCTTGGCACTTTGGAAATCATGCCGTATTATAGGATCTGCCAACTTGCACTGCCCCCTGGAAGGGCTGTGGCATTTTTAGTTCCACTTCTTGTACCAAGTAGTGTGGTCACCAGAAAACTTTGTCATTTTCTGGGACAAAGGAGGGTGGCAGGGTCTCCTGAGGCCCAGCAGAACAGTCATACTACCAACAAGTCCCTTCCTTGACAGCTGATAGTGAAGTTCTCCTTGGAGGGCACCAAGTGGCAGACACTTGAGAAAGGTGATGAGAGGCGCAAGCTGAGTTCCGGGTGTGAGCCCAGGCAGGTGCAGGCGGAGTGCTACCCTGGCCATTCCTTCACTGAGCTGGGTGTCCAGGGTTTCTCTACAGAAGACCTTTTTATCCTCCTTTTAGGTATTACAGCCACGTTCAAAACCTTCCAGTAGATGGTGTTCCCTGGCCTGAATAGCCTGCTTTTCAAAAATCCAAAAGCAGATTTTTTAAGCTTTATTGAGATATAGTTTATATACAAAAAATAATTCACTTATTCAATGTATACCTTGTGAGGAGTTTGAACATATGTATATACTCATAATACCATCCCCACAATCAGGGTATATCGTATATCTATCCAAAATGTTTCCTATGTTCATTTGTGGGTTTTCTTTTTTGTTGTTTTTGGGAGTTGGTTGGTTGGTTGGATTTTTGGTGGTAAGAACACTTTATCCTTTTAGCATATTTTAAAGTGCACCGTATCATGTTGTTAACTACAGGTACTATGTGGCACAGCCGATCTCTAGAATGTATTCATTCTGCATAACTGAGACTTTATACACATTGAACAGCAATTCCGCCTTTCTTCCTCTCCCCAGTCCCTAGAAACTTCCATTCTACTCTCTGCTTCTATGAGTTAAACTATTTTGATATCTCATATAAATGAAATCAGTATTTGTCCTTCTGTGACTCTTTTATTTCACTTAGCATAATGTCCTTTAGCTTCATCCATGTTGTCAAAAATAGCAAGATTTCTCATTTAGAATTAAAATTACTGAAAACAAAACAATCACATGTTGTTTACTTGAATGAGTTCTATACAAAGTATAGCAAGATGTAAGGAAATACTAACACCTATTTACAACTGGGTAACCTCCCTATTATCAACTATTCTTAAAAATTTCCTGATTGAATCCTGACTCCCCTTCCATACATAAGTGAAAGGCATTTTCTTAACTTTCCCTGAGTTCTCTTTATAGAGTAAAAAGTAGATGGAATTCCTTATACGACTTGGGACTTCGTGGCCACTAATTCTATAGCCTTTTCATTTAGCCCTCTCTTCTTGAACAGAAATCTTTAAACGCTTGCTTAGAAATTTTTTATTTCTATTATTTTTACTTCAAAATAATAAGGGGGTACATATGTTTTTGTCACATTGATAGCTTTTATAATGCTTAAGTCAGGGCTATTAGTGTGTCCATCACCTGAATAGTGTTCATTGTACCTGTTCCTGCTTAGAATTCAATTAACAAACATTAAATTTTTTTATTAGACCTGGCAACTCATTCTCTTAATAATCCCTTTCCATTCATCCTGTTGTCTCTGCCTTCTGGTAGATTTTAAGAGGGCAAATAAGTCTTCAATATACTGCTCTTATTCGCACAGACCCAATATTGTCTTTTTCAACAGGGAAGAAATTTCATATAACCAATTCAAGCTTTCTAACCATTTCCTTAACGTTTCATACCACCTGTAACACAATTGACACATGAACTATTTATTAATCATCCCCTTTGTGGAGCTATAAATTTTCAGCCTGGATTTTGATATCCAGAGAAAACATTATGAAAGGGCTAAAATATTTCTTGCAATACTTATAATGTGTCTTTTAAAATATTCTGCATTCTAGAATAAACATAATGTCTTTGAATATTCAGATATCTTTCATTTTACTATAAGTGATCTTGAATTGAAATATCCTTTGGCCCTCTGAACACTGAATCTTCTACCCTTCATATAACTGCTTCTTCCAATTCAAAATCCTGTTCCTGGAATTCTGTGAGTGACACAGCATTTTTGGCTGGCTAAGTGTAGAGACATCCTGTTTGTAAGATACTCTCACCCCACCTTTCCCCTCTCACAATTGTTTACAACATTCATACAGCTCAGATCTTGTTTTCTGGTAATCCAGGAAACAAGGAAAGAGGAAGTTTGAGTTTTAGGAATAGAATTTTTAAAAAAAAATACAAAAAAGATGGGCAGATGGGGCCCGTTCCTTTCCAGTGCCTTGGCTTTGATGGAGGCAAGGCACCTGTGGTTATGGAAGATCAAGAACCAACAGACTTTCTGAGGCTTTGCATGCAGGCTGAGCTGTTGCAGAGCACAGAGACCCAGTATAGGCAAGGACGCCCTCCTGCCCAGCCCCGCATGGAATGCAGCGATGCTCTGCCTCCCCGAGGACAAATCCTTTGAGAACAGACAGTTGACCTCTATGATACAGAAACTGGAAATACTATTATGGGCAGTGGGAATAGCATAACTCTGCCAAGTGGATTTTCAGGCATGCAATATGACAAGTTGAGCTGGAACAGGTGGGAAGGGAGAAAGAACAGGGCATATTTCCAGTGGCGATAACCTTTGACAGCCATTTGTGGGCACTGTTTAGGGATTCATGTGAGGCATCCCTGGGATACCTACTAGAATCCGAAGAATACCTTCAGCAGGGTCAGCTTTACTAAGTGGGCCATCAAATGACCATAATTTGATCAGGAAACATAAATCTAATCTAAATATTGATTCCAATTGATGATATAATTCTGAACTGCATAGGAGTGAAGGGTACTATGCTGATGTCTGCAACTCACCTTGAAATGAATCAAAAATTAAGGTGAGTTGATAGGTGAATTGATGGATGAATAAATTAATAGATGGATTATATCTATGTAACGAAGTAAATATACTATAGCAAAAAATTAGCAACCACAGATTCTAAGTACTGAGTATGTGGAGTTCACCATGCATTATTTTAAACATTTCTATATGATGGAAAAATTTCATTAAACATTTTGCCAAAAAATGTAATCTCGTTTTATAATCACAGACTAGTGAGATGTACCACATCTGGATTGCACAAGATTTCATTTCAGATTATTTTATCATTTGTCCCAAGAGTTGAAGTCCTCACTCCAATCTCTTCTCTGGCTGCATTTTCCTTTTCTTCCTTCCTCTCTCTGGACCAAAAGTTCTGGGTCTTTTTTATGCCTTGTCCCATAATATATTCATTTAAACATTGAGCATGCTATAAATAATGAGTGTCCAGAATGCTGGCACCACAGAGTAGGTGGTTCTCAGGATTTTCCAAGTTTGGAGATGGTTAGAACAACCTGACTCTATCGAGAATTCTTCTCAGGGCCCCCTTCACTTCCTGGTTCCTCAGGCTGTAGATGAGGGGGTTCAACATGGGGATCACTGTCGTGTAGAACACAGACACCACCCGATCTTCCTCCGGGGACCTGCCCGAGTTATCTCGCAGGTACATGAAGATGAGGGTGCCAAAGAAGAGGGACACAGCAGTGAGGTGGGAGGCGCAGGTGGAGAAGGTCTTGGCCCGGCCTCCAGCCGAGGGGATCCGCAGAATGGCCACGACGATGAACAGGTAGGACACTAGGATCACCGCCATGCATGCAGGGATGACAAAAACAGCGAACACAATAATCACCACTTCCTGGGTGTAGCTCTCCCCACAGGCCGCCTTTAAAAGAGGAGGGAGGTCACAGAAAACGAAGTCGAGCTCATTGTTTCCGCAGAAGGAGAGCGTGAAGGCTGAGACGGTCCGCACCAGGGCGCTGAAGAGACCTGCTAGGTAAGCCCCAGCCACGAAGCGCAGACAGGCCCCCTGCGTGACGATGCTGGCGTAGAGCAGGGGCCGGCACACGGCCACGTAGCGGTCGTAGGCCATGAGGGCCAGCACGTAGCAGTCGATGGAACCGAAGAAGGTGAACAGGAAGAACTGCGCCGCACAGCGCGAGTAGGACAGGGCTGCCCCCCGCTCCCACAGCACGGCCAGCATCTGAGGGACGGTGACAGACGAGTAGCAGATGTCCGTGAGGGAGAGGTGGCTCAGAAGGAAGTACATCGGGCTCTGGAGCCGGCCATCCATGCGGATCAGGGTGATCATCCCCAAGTTCCCCAGTAAGGTGGCGAGATAGATGAACAGAAAGAGGAGGAAGAGAGGGAGGAGTGCCCACTCCGGGCACTGGGTGAACGCGATAAGGACGAACTCGGTCACCAAGGTGAGGTTTGTCTCTGCCATGAGCCAGTGGTACCTGAGAGGGCCAGGATGGGAGGCAGCTTAGGAAGCTGCTCCTAAGATTTACCTGTATCTCTAGTTTACATTTATCTGACATGTGCTATGGACAAAAATGCACCAGGTGCTAAGTGGGCTTCAGAAACGACTGATCCTAACTCCTGCCTTCAAGGAAGTTCTGTGACATGGTCAGCTCAGTGTAGCAAGAAACAGACACAGGTGAATGTTTTCAGGGCAGAATTGTGTATTCTCCTGCCTCTATGGCTAAGCCATCGAAGTCTGAGCCAAATCTTCCATGCGGCTCCACTAGGCGAGGATGCGTGCGCTCTCACCTGCCGAGAGACAATCCATCCCCCGACCCTGTCTCTTTTCTCTACGACTATGGCTCTTCCCTGACTTCAAACCCTCATCATCTCTTGCCTGGATTAAAACAGCAGTCGGGGAACCAACTGCTCTCCCTGCCTTCAGATCTGCTTCTTGCCAGTTCTTGCTCCTCCCTGTGGCCAGAGTGATCATCCTAAGACTTTAATCACGTTCTCATCTTCCTGTTAAACATCCTGCCATGGCGCCCCCATCGCTGTTAGGATATTATGTAGACTCCTCGGCATGCTGGGAATGGCCTCTGTGAGATCTCCCCTGCCTACTTCCTCCACAACCACAGGGCAGCCTCCCGCGCTCCTCTCTAGCCGCACTGGACTATTAGCGGCTTCCCTCATGCCCCCAAGTTCTCTCACATCCGTGCACTTTCGGCAGGACACCCCTTCTGCCTAGAATGTCTTCTCCTTCCCATCCCTAAGGTCCTTCCCAACTCCTTCCCTACCTCCAAACCTCAGCTCAAAGGCTTGCGCTTCCAGAAGGAAGTCTCTCTCGAGTCTGCCTTCCTGGTCGGAGGATGTTCCTGGAGCTCAGCACATAGTAAGGGCTTTTTCTTGTGGAATAAAGTTACCAAATAAAATATGAAGCACCTTGCAAAGGGAAAGGTGCTGTATACACGTGCAAGTGATTCTTTTTATATTTGCGAAAGTGTTTAGAAACAGAAAATGCCTGAAGTGTAAGAACTCACTAAAACCGATGTCTAATCACAAAAGTTATAAGCCATGCTTGGGTTTACACTTCTCTCCTCAACCTGACCATGTGCTTACTTAACAGAAAGCTGCGGTCCTAATTGGAGCCTCTTAGTGTACAAAAAATAAATAGATTTTATAAGAACTAATATTGTCCTTAATAATAGAAAACAGACAAACACTATTCTAAGTGATTTATATATTAACTCATTTAATCCCTACAACCTCTTTAGGAGGTAGGAACTTTTCTTATTCTTATTTTACAGATGAGGAAACTGAGATGAAGAGTGTAAGGGACAGGTCCAGGTTGCAGACCTAGTAAAAAATGGCATTGTCATTAGGAACAAAACAGCACACAGAAGCTCTATTTACATTAAAACAGGATTCATGCATCATGTGACTATTCCAACAGCCCCTACTCAAGAAGTGTCCACCGATAAGTAAAGAAACAGAAATACCAGCAGCACCGCAGTCTGTTAATACAGGAAGGCTGATGGAAAATTTTGAGCTAATGGATAGAAAGTTTTTTGGCAGAGTTGCAGTGCAGTGGAATAAAGAAGATATTTTATCATCTTTATGGCATAAGACTTTGGCAGCTAGGCCAGTGTTGGACTGATCTATTGGGGAAAATGATACAAGAAATTGGATCTGGTGATCTGAATTGGGCATGAGCCAAAAGAAGCAGGTGGGTTTCCTCACCTTAATTCCACATCACCTTTGCCCAGCTGGTCCTTTACTCTCTTTGTCCACTATTTTTCCTCAGGCTCCGAAAGGGCATTTCTCCCCTAGTGCTTGGAGAAGCATCCTAAGGGTGTAGGGGAGAAGGTGCCCCACTGGGTATCAGGAGATCTGGGTGGTTCTTGTTGTCCTCCACACCTGCTCAGTCAGTGGTGATGCTGAGCAAGCTCTTGGACCTGCCAAGTCCTTCCCTGTCCCCCCCCACCCCACTTCTGCCCACCCCCTCCCCCCCCACACACGGTGTGGATCAATGTGGGGACAGCAATGCCTTAGCCTTCTAAAAGTCAGTCCCTGGACACTATGATCCTCCAGATCCTTTCAGCTGGCGCCTGTCTGTCGAGGACTCCCTTTTACTCTGTTTCCATGATCTGCTAAATCTGATTAGAATGTGTTTTTCACCCTGGTTTTTGTTCAGTTCCAGGCTGGGACAGCAGACACGAGGGAATGGCTTCTTCCCATGGGCTTCCCGCTCCAACACAAATCCCTTTGGAGAGGACACTAATAGTTGCTACAAAAGCCCTGAGGTCTCCCTCTGATCAATGGCTAACGTGGTCTCTAAGGAAAGGCAATTATTGCTCATGTGCGTTCCAAACAAGGAACCTGGTCCCTCTGAAGAGGAGAAGAGAAGGCTTCCCTCCCCCATCCCAGCTCCCAAAGCCCTGCCATGTACCCACCAAGTGGGGCTTAAAAGGCTTGAACCCCAGTTCTGCACAGTCCCTTGAGGAGTTATTATAGATGTCTGTGGCTTTAATTTCTCCAGTCAGAACAATGTCAGAAATTATGCTCATTACTGCTGTCTCCAGTGTGGCCACGTCCTGGAAGAAGAGCACTTTGTGAACACAAGGCTTTGATCTACATCAGCCAAGAGGGCGAACTGAGCACCTTACCCAGAGACCTCACAAGGCACATCCTATCTTCTGTTTGCCCACTCTGGAATCAA
The DNA here is from genome assembly GCF_040939455.1 of Microcebus murinus. Classification (NCBI taxonomy): domain Eukaryota; kingdom Metazoa; phylum Chordata; class Mammalia; order Primates; family Cheirogaleidae; genus Microcebus; species Microcebus murinus. Next base: position 16,564,371 of record NC_134107.1, read on the forward strand.
GTATTTCATTAAGCCTCCTCCCACCCCTGCTTTTCTTAAATATGCAGATGAAACCATAGGGAAAACAAAAGCCTGGGATGTTGCCCAGAAGAGAAATTGGCAAGGTTTTCTTGTTGGCGTGACCTTTGCCAGCTCTCTGCGTTTTTGACACAATAGTATTTTTTGAGCCCCCAATCCATACACATTTTGTTAAGTCATTGAATTTCAACATGCCTCCATTCCAGAAAGAAAAGAGAGAAGATAGAGATGAATAGAATAATTGTTCTCTTTGACAGTTATGGGAACCAAGAGACAATGAGGCCAGTAGGATCATCACTGTGCTAAGAGTTTTAAATGAAAAGCAAGAGATACAAAATGAAACAAAAAAAGAAAAACCACAAGGCCTGTCTACGAGGAATACACAACCTCATGAAATGATAATTATCCCTCCAACAAGGTAACAATTACTAAACTCTTACCCAAGGTGTGGGTAAGGTGCCATGGGGATCCAGTGTGGGGCAGGATTATTTACATATTAGGTGGATCATGGAGGGCTTCCCAGAGGAGGTGACCTTTGACAGTCAGTTTCGACAGAGGAGGGGTGGGAGAGTGATGGGCAAAACTCTTCAGGAAAGGGGATGACCAAATGCAGCATGACCAGATGCAGAGGGACAGGAGAGCCCAGGAATGATGCATAGCACTTTGAGGGCAGCACAGGATGATAGTAGGCAAGTCGAGTCCAGGGCTAAGGTGAGGTGACTAAGGTGTTGGCTCAAGGAAATAAGTTAAGGTGGTGCCAGAAACCTCAATAAACAAGATTAAATAATATTTTAATGTAATACTTTTAAAAATCAAAATCAATGCAAAAAATCTATGATGAACAAAACATCAAAATCTAAATAGAGCCATCACACTGTTTCTGCTTCTCCTTTGTCCTCAATGTGGCTCAGCTCAGCACTGGCACCAGGAGATGAGGGAGGGCAAGCCCAAGAGGACTTGACAGTGCCCGTCAATCATCTGGGGACATCCCATTTCTTTCCTCTCGATTCTCTACCTAGAAAAAGAAAATGCAGGAAGGTCAACTTAATAAGATCAAATATTTGCAGAGTATCTTTAACCATGTCCAAGCACTCTCTTCTTCATCTATTATCACAAGGGCCCTGTGGGATTGAGAGAGAGAATGGGGGCTTCTCTTTGTACTGATAAAGCAACAGAGGCACAGAGAGGGGACCAAGACCACAGAGTGACTTGGTGGGTGGACTAGAAATTGTGTCTGTCCTGCACACACTGGTTGCAAAAGAACCCTGCCCAGGCCACAGCCTCGTCTGCCCAAGAGGAAACACTTTTCTTATGACCATTCATACACACATACGAGAGCCCACTGGGTGAAGAGATAAGACCCCAGGGCTGCGCTATGTTAACAAATAACCTTAAAATTACAGTGGCGTTACAAAATAAGTTTATTTCTTACTTATGAAAAATCCAGTGAGGGTTAGACAGCTCTCCATCACGTAGCTGTGCCCGTTGGAGCAGGTGGCCTGTAAGATCGCTAGTGCAGAGAAAGATCAAAGGGAACACCTGTTGGATATTGCTGAGGACCAGGCCTGGGTGTAAGTGCCTCACTCCCACCCTCATCCCAGTGATCGAATTCCGTTCCATGGCCTCAACATAACTGCAGGGGGTGCTAGACAATGCACAGAAGCACATGGGTATTTGTGCAAACTAATGTTTGGGCTAAAATCTCTGCCAGAGAATGTGGATGCACTGTTGGTGGGCATGTCAATTAGTACAACCTCTATGGAAAAGAGTATGGAGATTTCTCAAAGAGCTAAAAGTAGACCTACCATTTGGTCCAGCAATCCCACTCCTGGGTATCTACCCAAAGGAAAAGAAATCATTATATCAAAAAGATACCTGCACTCGCATATTTATATGTTTATACATACCTGCAGCACAATTCATAATCACAAAGGTATGGAATCAACCTAAGTGCCTATCAACCAATAAATAGATAAAGAAAATATGGTATATATGAAGGGATGCCCCGAAAGTATCCAGCCATTGATAATATAATGGGAACGGTTATATGGCTGGATACTTTATGGACAGTCCTTGTATATATACCATGGAGTACTACTCAGCCATAAAAAAAGAATGAAATAATGTATTTTGCAGCAACTTAGAGGGAACTTTATCTTAAGTGAAGCATCTCAGGGGTGGAAAACTAAATAATGCATGTTCTCAATTATAAGTGAGAATTAAACTATAGGTATATGTGATTATATAAAGTGGTATAATGGACACTAGAGACTCAGAAAGAGAGAGGGTGGGAAAGGGGTAAAGGATGAAAAATTACCTATCGGGTACAATGTATACTATTTGAGTGACAGGTACACTACAAGCCTAGACTTTACCATTGTACTATATATCTATGTAACAAACTCCACTTATACCCACCTAAATCTCTTGAAATTTAATAAAATAAAATCTCTGCCATAGCTCATATCCTTTATGCTGTATAGAGTCTAGAACCACCACCCCACCTGAAGTGTTTGAGGACACTCAAAGGCTCACATTTGCATGGCTCTCCATGTCCCCGCTCCTACTAACACGTTATTTACGCTGTGCACCCACTTCCCATCACAACTCACCCTTCCTCGGACCACATCATACCACGCATGAAGCAGGGTCTTTTTTCTTTTTCCTTCATTCTCTCAAGCAAAATTAACACAGTGTTTGTTTGAGTAACAGACTTTTAATAAAGATATTGTAGAAAAGTTAGGGGATGTATAGTATTACACAGAATTGTGGAGGGGGAGGTAAGTGAGTTAGAATTGAATATTTGGTGCAGTGCAGTGCAGTGCTACAAATTCCCCAGCCATTCCCATCACAAGGAGTCTGTCCCTGGCTGCTCCCCACCTTCACCTTAGCCTGCCTGCCACCATCTGACGCCATCACTTTCTCTACTGAGATAATCTTTTGTTTACCTCTCTCTTCTGCCAGTTCCAAGTCTTCCAAACCCCCTCTACCCAATCCTCCGAGAGAAGACTCAAAATTTTTTATATAGTGTTATGCACAATAATCTAAATCTTTAATATCTAAATATCTTCCATTTAGACCTTGAGTTGGAGATTCTTAAATTTCATTATCCAGATGCCCTTTAAGGTATTTTCTTCAACAAATGGGAAATTTTCTCTTTAATAGAGGAAAATTAGGTCAAACTTCAGCAAACTTTTTTCTTTTTTACTTTTAACATACTAAGAAAGGATTCAATGCTCAGAGAAGTCTGGGAAGCTGGGTTAAATGAAGTTAAACTGTCTTTACTAGCAGATTTCTCAGAGACTTTAGCATGATAATATACTTTATACATCTCCAAAATGGAACGCATATTATGCAGCAATTCTCAGAAGTATCTGACTATGGATCAGTTAGTTAGCTACTGTGGTATAATAAGCACCCACAAATTCAGTGGCAAACAATAATAAGCATTTATTCTCACACTCATAGGTCTATGGGTCAGCCAGGGTTTAGCTTATTAGACTGGGCTTGGCTAGCTTAGCCAAGCTGCAGCTTGGATCCTGATGTTTCACATGTCTCTCATCATCTTTGGGTCAGCACATCACCCAGGGCATTTCTTCTTCTGAAACGGCAGAAGTGCAAGCAGGCCAAGCCCCATTACCAAAGCACATTGCAAGTCTTTGCTAGCATCAAATCCACTGATGCCCCATCAGCCAAATCAAGCCACATGATCAAACTCAACATCCTTGAGTCGGGAAGTTTATTCTACTCACTGTGGGAGAGGAGTAGGGTGAATGTTTTCTGAACAATAATCTAGTCTTTCTATTGTCCATAAATGTTCCTATTCTACCCCCGCCCAACCACATGCAAAATATATTTATCACCACCCTAAGACTACCCATCCCATAAGCTTCAGCAAATTACAACATCAAGGTCAACATCTAAGATCTTGTGATCTTTATCAGGTCCAGATGCAAGCTCCCCTTGGTCTATAGAATTATGTACTAAAAAGACAAGTCATATGCCTGCCCACAAACACCCAAAACGCACTGGTGAATCAGGCAGGATAACAGCAATCAACACTTCCATTAGAAAAGAGGAAGATTGTCAGACACATGGCAATCTTTGGTCCACAGCAATTCTGAAGTCCTACTGGTAAAATATAGCCATGTCTCTCTACCCTAGGGTGGAAAATATGCCTTGCTGGGCCATGAATCTGCTCCCTTGGGTAAGGCTGGGGGAGGGGGCACAGGCAGTCAGGAAGGAACTCCCAGCTCAGTGTTCCTCTGGCTCTTAGCAAATACCGTGACCATGACTCTTTTTTCATACCCAAGAGTACCTTAATCCTAAATTTAAATACCTTCCATTTTTTACTTGTCTCTGTGAATTAGTACTCTTTAAGCACATATAGTTTACTAGAGAGAAGGCATAGTAAGTTTTAGATAAAAGCATGGGTTCTGGTGTCAGACTGCCTGGGTTTGAATCCTGGCTCCATCATTTTCTAGCAGTGTAATCTTGGGAAATATACAAGATCTCTGTATATATACTTCAACTTCCTCGTCTATAAATTGCCAATAGTAATACCAACTTCAAATGTTATGGAGAATATCAAATAAAGAGAGAAAATAAAACCATTCTTCACTGAGTTACCCTAATCTTCACTAATCAGGAAGATGTTCCCTAGACAACTGCCCAGATTTAATCTTTTTTCCTACATCTTAGTCTGAATCTGTATACATTCAATAACATTGTAGAGTTTGCATCAACTGGTTACTTTAAAATTTTCTATCTGGGTTTTAATAAGTGCAGAACCCACTAATAATAATTAGTGACCATAGAAATAGCCACCATCCCTGAGTGCCAACTATGAGCCAAGCATTCTGCCATATTCTGCCAAGCATTTCACATATAACTTCTCACTTAAGAATAAAATTATAAATCACTCAAACTAAATGTAACGTTTCTAATCATATAAGAAAATAGAAAATATCCTCAGAGATGACAAAGCATTCTTTTTTTTGGGGGGGGGCGGTGAGAGTTCTCATAAATCCATTATGCAATTGTCTCCTCATCTTCTTCCTATCCTGTTTTATTCTTCTTTGGCTCAAAGTTAATGCTACCACTGATGTCAGCCTTCTCTATTGTTGCCATTACGTAACTGAATTTCAAATCCTTATCAATATTTCTCTCCATTAAAATATGGAATTTCTTCGTTGATATTCTGCTTCTGTCTTTCATTGCTTTCCCTGGAGCCAGGCTGCATGGGAAACTCCTTGCTGGAAGATTCTCTACCTCTGGGGTCCTGGTTCCAAACCCACGAACACCTGCAAGTGATAATGACAGCCCAGATGGTTGGTATAAAGGAGGAGGTTGTTGAGCATTTTGCAGAGCTGTAAAGATAATTAGCACAACTTGGCTTTATTAAGAGCTTTCCTTAGGGCTTCCTTTACTTCCTCGTCCTCAGGCTGTAAAATTGGAAAGTTCAGCCTGGGCTCACCACTGTATAGAACGTGGTGCCTTTTCCCCTATCAGGCACTTGCCTAAATCACTGCATGCATAGATTAAAGCTGGAGTCTCAGTGATCAACCCAACTGCAGTTATGCATGAGGCAAGGCTAGGGGAAGTCTTTGCCTAGAGACCTGATGTGCAGGTGTTTAGATGGCCTTGCTGCTGAACAGGTAAGAGAACAGGACCACAGCTAGTCTGGTCAGAATCAAATAGAGAGCAAAGAGGAGAATCGGCAGCTACTAGAGGAAGCTATCACCCAGGTTGGTGTCAACAACAATGGAAGTCACAGAAAATGAAACCAATAGATGGACACACAAAAGGAGAATGAGACAGTGAAATGTTTGTCAAACCCTCCACAATACGCAGTCACCAGCTTCTGCCAGACATCTTGGGAGTCATGATGCAGCATAAAGCAGGGGTTGACAATCCCATGAAATAATCATAGACGCATCAGAAAATCTAAGTGGTATTTCCAAATATGAGACCTCAATTTCAGTCAAATGACATTTTGCGATTTTAAGCACTAGCTTCCCACCACCCACCAATGATTCCCACCAGCACCCCTGCCAATACCCTGTGTTCCTCATGGCCCTGGTGCAACAAAAAGAAGCTAGAAAGAATTTTTTAAAAAATTTAAGTAGAAAGTAATGACAAATTTTTAACTGGACTTGATAAACCACGAGCTGCCTCTTTGAAATGATCAATACAATAGACAAACATATTCCCAGTCCAAAAGAAATATAGAGGCATAAAACAAAACAAATAAATGCCACTAAAACTGATAAATGAGAAAAACATGGTTTGTAAAGGTAATTTTAAATTATGAGAAAGGGCATTTCATATATATCAACAAAAAATTAAATATGACCAAAGCTATGTATGTTGATATGGATAAATCTCAAAACCATCATGTTAAACAAACTGCTGGAGATATGAGCATTAAGGCACCACAGATGTAATGTATTTAAATAAATACAAATAAACTGTGGGTTATTTGGGGTTTTTTCCCCTATCAAATAGCTCAGATTGTATAAACTAAGTATGGGTCACTATGGAGACATAAATACATACTGAAATGTGAAAGCATTGTGGGAAAGTTAACAGCAAATTCAAGATAATGAGTACCTCTGGAGAAGGAAAAGGGAATACAATCAGAGATGAGCACACAGAGGGTTTCAAGAGTATCTTGATTGTGTTATTTTTAAAAATCTGAGACAAAAAATAAATAAATAAAAATAAAATCTGAGACAAATAAAGCTAAATGTTAAGATTTGGTGAACCTGGATGGTGGGTACATGAGTGTTCATCATATAAATGTCAGGTCTCCTAGAAATGAAATCTATTATTTTAATTCAAGTGCAATCAAAATCCCAACAAGCTTTCTGTTCGTGTTGTTAGGCTGTGTCGTGATGATTGTATGGATAATTTCATTCAAGACCCTCTCCTTTGCATGCCCTTTGCAATGTGATTGATTGCAACTCCACTGTTTAAGAGATGGAGCTCATTTCCCCACCCGTTGAATATTTGCTGGTTTTATGACTTTGTCCAACAGAATGTACCTAAAGGGATGGTGTGCCATTTCTGAGATTAGGCTTCAGTAGATCTTGCACTCTTCTGCTCTGTGAGACTCCTGCCACTGCCATGTGAACAGCTTGGGCTCACCTGCTGGAAGATGAGACACTACCTGGAAGAGACCCCAGTGGTCCCAGCCGGTGCCTGTGTACATCCAGGAGACCCCCAGTAGGTGAGAAAACCCGGCCAAGTTACAACCTGATCCACCACTGAGGCCTGAGTGTCCCCGGCCTAAACCAGAAGCACTAGTCAGCTGACCCATAGATTTAACTAAAACACTGAATAATAACAAAAGCTTATTGTTTTTAAGCCAATGAGTTATTGTGGCAATAGATAGCTGATTCAATGATAAAACATCAGTTGATTTTAAAGTTTATGTAGAACTTGAGATACATAGGGAAATCAAAGAAATTTTTGAAAAAGAATAATGAGATATTTTGACTGTTGGACACCAAAATAAGCTCCAAAGCTCCAGAAATTATAAAAGTTAAGTTAAACACTACTATAGAGTTAAAATATATCTCTGGAACAGAAAAGTAAGTACTGAAAAAACCTCAAGTAAATATGGAAAAATGGTATGAAAATGAAGTTTCAAATTAATGGGTAAAGAAAGCAGTAAATAGTAGTTGGACAATTGGCATACTACATCAAAAAATAAATTATGTATGAATCAATTACTTTTTTATTTACAAAAATAAGAGAGAATATTTTTATAAACCTTGGGTAGAGAAGCTGATGCTTTTTATCACGGAACTAAATATGAACCTGGCCCAGGTTTTGAAGAAGCTCAGGGAAGACCAGGCAGGCGAAGTGGCAACAGTCTGGGAGTGGTGCTTCCATGGCGACCAGGAGAACCAGCAGGTAAGAGACAGCGTATTGCAGTATGTGAGCTACAACAGTCTCCCTCCCCTAGCCCCCACTCCCTGGTCCCCTGCACCAATTGTCAGAGCCTAAGCTCCTACTTCGTTCCCTTCCGCCTTCCAAATCTCATGCAAATTGTCTCTTGTGGCCCACATTGAATCAAAACCGTGAAAGGAAGGAAATTGTGGGAAATGGGGCTCCACATTGGCTAAATTGACACAAATCCACCAGCAATTCCACTTCTAACCACGTATCATCAGAATACTGAGCATGAGCGACTAGTCAGATTCAAAGATGTGTATTGCAATATCATTTGTCATTGGAAGAAATCAGGGAAATAAGTGGATAAAAGACGATCCTTTCATACAACAGAAGGCAATTCTTCAGAACAGCTGTTAATAAGGCATACCTACAATTAACAAGCTACAAGAACATCCGTAATTATAAAGTAAAACATCAAGTTGCAAAAAAATGATGTAAAATGTGATACAACTTTTGTTATGATAAAAATAAATGTTTGATGAGCATAAAAAGAATCATAAAAAACTAAGAGCAGTTACTTCTGGGTGATGAAATTGGGAAGCAAAGGAAAGAAAGGAGAGACTCTCCCAGTTTTAGTTTATATATTTATGTATCCTCTAATTTTATTATGACAAAAATGTATTCTTTTTGTAATAAGATGCCAAATTAAGTCTTTAAAAGAAACATTTAGTCAACCTAAAAACATAAATTATGAAAATTGATAAAATGCTAACAAGAATATTTGAGAATCATAGGCCATGTACTCAATACACTTAATCAGGATAAATAAAGGTAGTAGCAATTATTATTATTATTTGGTTAGCCAACACGGCTTTTTGGTGACCTATCATTTCTGCTTCTTTCTTTTTCTTGATATCAAAATATTAAGGGGGTACAAATGTTTTAGGTTACATGGATCACTTTTGTAATGCTTGAGTCCTGGCTATAGGTGTGCCCTTCACCCAAATAGTGTTCATTGTACCCATTAGGTAGGTTTTTGCCCCGCCCCGCCCCCTGCTTGATTTCCACTGAGTTTTATTTCCCTCTATGCACATGTGTGCTCATTGGTTAGTTCCAATTTGATAGTGAGAGTATGTGGTGTTTGTTTTTCCATTTTTGAGATACTTCGCTTAGGAGAATAATCTCCAGTTCCATCCGGATTGTTGCAAAAGGTATTAACTCATCTTTTTATGGCTGAGTAGTACTCCATGGTATACATATACCACATTTTGTTAATCCACTGATGGATTGATGGGCGCTTGGGTTGATTCCACATCTTTGCAATTGTGAATTGTGCTGCAATAAACATTCAAGTGCAGATATCTTTTTGATGAAAAGCCTTCTTTTCCTTTGGGTAGATACCCAGTAGTAGGATTACTGGATCAAATGGTAGTTCTACTTTTAGTTCTTTGAGGAATCTCCATACTGTTTTCCATATGGCTGTACTAATTTGCAGTCCCAGCAACAGTGTATAAGCATTCCTTCCTCTCTGCATCCATACCAGCATCTAATTTTTTTTGGTCTTTTTAATAAATAATAGCATTTTTAATAATACCATCTCTGCCTCTTTCCTGCAGGCTAAAAGACTTCAGAGAAGCAATTTTTAAATATAGAAAATCTGGGTAGCATTTTCGAATTTTCTGGTGCTGAATAAACAGAAGAATTTCTATGTTCAATCTTGGGGCTTTAGAAGGCACATAATTTTGTAAATGTCAAATCTTTAGGTGAAGGAATTTTCCCAAAGAAGTGCTCACTGAGGCACTTGAAGGGAGGGAATTCCCCTAAAGCATTACCCAATCTGGTGACTGAGGTCAAAGAACATGTTTTATAATCTCTCATTGGCACTGATAATGACACCAGGCCCCTTCAGTCAACAAATACTCATTTGCTGTCTACCTAGTGTCAGGTAGTGGACTGGAAATGCAGGAAACAGCAGAGAGCAACTTTCACATGGTCCCTGCCCTACTGAAGCCTTTACAGTCTGTTGGGGAAAAAAAAAAACAAGTAACAATAAGGGGTTTGTGTATTTTTTAAAAGAGCGGAGAAGGTGCTACAGGAGCAAACAACCAGCAAACAGAATCAAAGCTGTTCCCTGATTCTATTTGGGCATTCAGAGAACAGCTCAATAACGTCTACAGAATTTACTGGAGAGCCCTGAATGTGGGAGGGAGTGTTGTCTAACTAGTCCCTTCACAAAAGGAATCAAGAAGCCATGAAGCCACCAGAGGTAATATTAAATTATCAGGCATAGTTGTAAATAGAACTCTTGAAAGAAACAAAGCTTGTCTTTCATTCCATAGACACTAAGCATGTGCTAAATGCCAGGAATTGTGGCAAAGGTGTCTTTCCTACAGGAGTGCCTTTCACTCACTGGCCATTTAGTCCACAAATATTTACTGGGTACTTATTATCTTCCAGGGACTGTTTTAGGCACTGAGGACACAGGAGAGAACCCTGCCTTCATGAACTTACATTCTTGCACAGTGACAGAAAAGAAAACACAAAAGGAAAACATATATCCTTTTGTGATAAGTGTTATGCATAAAAAAATACAGCAGAAAAGGATTTTAGGGAGGTTGTTTGTGATTTTAAATAAAGTGATCAGAGAAAGCATCATTAGAAGGTGATGTTGCAGCAAAGATTTGAAGGAGTCAAGAGAGCACGTTATACAGATTTCTGGAGAAATAGTCATCTAAGAGCAGGAACAGCAAGTGCAAAGGTCCTGAGGTGAGATCATGCCTCCTATGTTCAAGGGACAGCAATGAATACAGACAGAGTGTAGCAGAAGAAACAAATGTACAAAAAGGTACTGTTTTATAATTCAACACGACAAGTCATGGTGCTAAAAATTTTTGCTGAATAGTGAAGGGCAGCCGTGGCAGAATTCTAGTGCTAGGCTGCGGAGACAATGTTTGATATTGCTGAAAGCACCTGGGCAGCAAGGTCAACGTTAAACAGAGCCGTTGTGCACATGACAAGTAAAAAAATGAAATAAAATAACTGATTTGGCAGCATTGGGTTGGGTGTGGACCAGGAGAACCTGATCAGCTTCCTCACCTGAAACCCACTTCACCTTTCCCTGAGCAGTGTCTTTCCCTCCTTGTTCATTGTTCTCTCTCTGCTCATGACCTTCTGCTCTTTCGCTGATTGTAATCTCAGGGTGAGGATGTAGAAAAAGAGAACCACATGGGGCAAGCAGACACCTGGGTCTTCATTCCCATCCCCTGCCCCATCCCCACCACCACCCTTGACTAGCTGTGTGGTCCCAGGTAAGTCTCTTGATCACTCTGAGCTTCCACTTCCTCATCTATTTTTTTTAATTCACCCACCAAAAATCTGAATAATCATAATTTAGCCACCTAAAGAGAGGAAGCTGGAGGAATTTAATTTTATGATTCTCTTTTCTTCCTTGTTTCCTCCCCATAAATTCCCACATGTGCATCCCCCAGGTAAGCAGAGGCAGGATGGGGGACATCCTCTGTATGTGGGCTCCTGGCCCCAGCACAAGACTCCACTGCTATGTTCTGCCCCAACAGGTCCTAATCAATCAATAGAGGACAATCTTGGTCACCAAGTAGAGGTTCTTGCTGATATTGGGGTTATTTCTATGCAAATGGCAACTTTCACACAGGAGTCGAGAAGTCTTCCTTTCCATCTCCATGTTTAACAGCCATAAACCCAGCTGGGCCATCACTAAGAATGGCTGAGGGAGCCTGAATTCTAGTTCTGACTTGCCCCATGAGGAATCACCTACCTTCCAGGGTCCAGTTTCCTCAGTCAGAATAATGTCATGAATCATAGGATCTTCCACCCACACCAGCTGTGCCCTGTAACAGGGCTCCCCTCATCTTGACCCAGAGATGGTACAATGGGAACCTGTTCACCTAGGAAAAGACACCCACTGTAGCTACCTGTTTGCCTTCTCCTGGGGTCAGGTGCCTCATCAAGTTCCTTCCTTTTATCTTTAACACAAGAGAAACCTTAGGGAAAAAATAAATAGGACAAGTGCTAATGCACCCAGAGAAGCAACTGGCACAGTCTGCAGGTTGGCATGACCTTTACCAGTTCTCTATGCTGAGAAATTGTGGCAATTGTTCTTGGCATCAGATGCATAAGCATTTTTATGAGTCTGAAAATATCCAGACAAGACAAAGGAAAGGAACAAGGTCAGGAAGAAACCCTCTTAACAAAGGTGGGCCCAGAGGGGACAAGTGGGAGCCATCTACACATTCAGTCATTTTGTCATTTTTCATTGCGGAAGGTGTTCTAGAAGCCAGGGCTGAAATTTACAGACAGACAGACACATATACATACACACACACAGATACACATACACACATTTCTTGCCTTCAAAAACTGTATAGTCTACCATGAGAGGTAGGTCATATATGTAATCAGTCATTTCCACACCAGGATGGAAATTCAGGGGAGGTGATTTCCAAGGAAGTGGCATTTCAGCTGAACCTTACAATTAAAATTTGAGTGGATGCTTAAAATTGCAAATTTCCCTGTTCTCCATACCCCACCTTATTTTTCTCCATAGGAATCGTTATCTTCTATAATAAAATATTCTATAATTTACTAATTATATTTATTACCTATCCACCTCTCCAAGCCTGCTTCCTTCCCCTCTCTCCTTCTAGGGAAAAGTGCATAGAAAGAAAAATTGACAAAAACATACACTGGGGAAAAGAATCCCTTTTCAATAAATGGTGCTGGGAAAACTGGATAGCCACTTGCAGAAGGCTAAAGCAGGACCCACACCTTTCACCTCTCACAAAAATCAACTCACGCTGGATAACAGACTTAAACCTAAGGTATGAAACTATTAGAATTCTAGAGGAAAATGTTGGAAACACTCTCCTAGACATCGGCCTAGGCAAAGAGTTTATAAAAAAAAGTCCCCAAAGGCAATCACAGCAGCAACAAAAATAAGTAAATGGGACATGCTCAAACCAAAAAGCTTCTGCACAGCCAAAGAAACATTCATGAAAGTAAACAGTCAACCTACAGAATGGGAGAATATTTTTGCATCCTACGCATCCGATAAGGGGCTGATAACTAGAATATACTTAGAACTCACAAAAATCAGTAAGAAAAAATCAAATAACCCTATTAAAAAGTGGGCAAAGGACTTGAACAGAAACTTTTCTAAAGAAGACAGAAGAATGGCCAACAAACATATGAAAAAATGCTCAACATCTCTAATCATCAGGGAAATGCAAATCAAAACCACAATGAGATATCACTTAACTCCAGTGAGAATGGCTTTTATCAAAAAATCTCCAAATAACGAATGCTGGCGTGGATGTGGAGAGAGAGGAACACTCCTACACTGCTGGTGGGACTGCAAACTAGTTCAACCTCTGTGGAAAGCAATATGGAGATACCTTAAAGCGATACAAGTGAATCTACCATTTGATCCAGCAATCTCATTACTGGGCATCTACCCAAAAGATTCAATGACACTCTACAAAAAAGACACCTGCACTCGAATGTTTATAGCAGCACAATTCATAATTGCAAGGCTGTGGAAACAGCCCAAGTGCCTATCAATCCAAGAATGGATTAATAAAATGTGGTACATGTATACCATTGAGTATTATTCAGCTCTAAGAAACAACAGTGATATAGCATATCTTATATTTTCCTGGTTAGAGCTGGAACCCATACTACTAAGTGAAGTATCCCAAGAATGAAAAAACAAGCACAACATATACTCACCAGCAAACTGGTATTAACTGAGCAGCACCTAAGTGGACACATAGGTACTACAGTAATAGGGTAATGGGCAGGGGGAAGGGGGGAGGGGGGCGGGTATATACATACATAATGAGTGAGATGTGCACCACCTGGGGGATGGTCATGCTGGAAACTCAGACTTGTGGGGGGAGGGAAGAAAAGGGCATTTATTGAAACCTTAAAATCTGTACCCCCATAATATGCCGAAATAAAAAAAAAAAAAAGAAGGAAAAATTGATAAACTCTTATATTTACAGAGTATCTTTGACCTTTCGGAACAATGTCCCATCCATTTTATCCTCAGATGAGTTCTGCAAAGAAGAGAGATTAGGTGATTCTCCCCACTCTGCCTTCAGCTTTACAGCAACATAGACATGGGTGGAGGGGAGGAGAGGTTACCCAAGGTCATTTGCCTGACACCCTCCAACCTTACAGAGATGTCACTACAATCTCACCTGGCATAGAGGGAGCACTCAAAATACAGAAATTATGATCCTTTTCCTTATGTCATATCTTTTAAGAAAGAAGGTATTAAATTACCCTCTTAGTACTAGCAGCTGGCACTGTGAATATTGTCCTGACTCCTTTGCCTTTCCTCCTCCTAATGGTGCCAGAAAATAAAATCACCCTTCATTTAGTGCCCTACCTTTGAAAAAGACCTAGGACGGTTTTTTTTTTTTTCCCACTGCCATAGTGTGGCACAGACAGCTTCACTAAGGCGAGCTCCCATCTATTCCTCGCTCTGAAACAATTTTAATAGCATGTGTTCACTAGCCACGACCTTAGTACAGCTGCAAGTCAGAGAGCCTGAGTTTATCACCCTGACAATCCACAGTTAGAGGGATTATCTATGTATAATTACATGAAACACATTCAAACAAAACATAACATTTCTAAAAGATGAAAGGTGATTTTCTAAAGAAGTTAGGACATTTTTACTTATTATGGCTCCTTATTACTGGTAACTGATGACAATAAAGACATGTCAGCATGCTACACAGTTACAAAGGGGGTTAGAATAGCTGTTGGGAGCTTTCCTCAAGGATTCTTTCCCTTTCTTGTTCCTCTAAGATATCAATCAAAAGGTTCCACGTAGGAATGGCATGAGCAAACTATTTAACCACCTTAACCAAGGCAGCATGTGATCAGTATGAAGTTGTCAATTAGCACTGTCACATGGAGATCTATACATACTTTGAGCAGGTGAGGCAGAGCTCTGGGTATTTAGAAAGCGCTCCTGGCGATGCTATTTCAAGAAGCCTGGAGCCTGGCTTGCCTGCTGGAGAAACAAGGAAGTTCTGATTAACTGTGTAGATCAGTTTGGACTCTTTAGTTTCAAGTAGCAAAACCAACTAGAACAAACTAGTGCAAAACAAAAGGAAATTTATTATAAGGATATGTATATTAAGAACCCAACCAAGATTATAACTGGAATCAGGATTTCCTAATGGAAATCCTGTGGGAACTTAAGCAGTATTCTCTCTCTCTCTCTCTCTCTCTCTCTCTCTCTCTCTCTCTCTCTCTCTCTCTCTCTCTCTCTCCCCCGAGTCAGAGCCTTCTATCTACTTTGCCTTGTGAAATATTGAAGTCCACACCTCCCAAGTTTAAATTTTTTTGGTTCAGTCGCATATAGAACTCTTAATTCCCTCAATAATATTTCCAAATTCTCAAGAAATTGCTCTAATTGGTTTAACCTGAGTTCAGTAAAACGCCTGGTTCGATCCACTTATGACCATGGGGTCACTGTCAGATATTACCAAATGGCTAAGGGGATTCCATTATTGTAGGGCTGGGAGTGAGCTTGCTGTGTTAGCAAGAAGGAAATAGCAAGAAGGCTAGTGTGGATGAAATAGAGGGTGCCAAGGGAAGCTATCCCAAACTTAACATATCCAAAGGAGAATGCAAGATTTCATTTTTCTTAAATGTTCTTCATCTGTTCATTCAGATCAAAATCCTTAGAGTCACCCTAGACTTCTTTCTTTCCTCCTACATCTCACATCCAATCTGTAGTTATCTATTGCTACATAATAGATTATCCCAAAACTTAGTGGCTTAAAGCGACGGTAATATTTATTATGATTCATGGGTTCTTTGGTTCAGGAATGTAGATAGCCCGTGGCAGGACTTCAGCTGGAAGACTCAAGGACTGGGGGTTGAATTAACCAATGGGTTGAATTCAATCACATGTCTAGAAGTCGATGCTGGCTGCAGCCAAAGGGCTACTAGGGCTGTTGGCCATCACATCCCACGCATGATCTCTTCGTGTAGTCCAGGCTTTCTCACAAAATCTAGCTGAGTTCCACAGGCAAACATCCCAAGCGAAAGTGAGAGCCATGGGGAAGCCATGCTGCCTTTCATGACGCAGCCTCTGCAGTCGCAGAACATCATTTCTGCCACATTCTTTCGGTTGAACTAGTTACTACTAGCTCAAGAGTTCAGAGAGAAAGGGTCATAGACCTCACCTCCTGCGGGAGGCATGCATCCACCTCTTATTGCAAGAAGAGAATGTTGGATGTGGCAATTTGGTGTGGCTATGTTTTACAAGTCAAACTGGCTATATTACTCATCTGCAAATCCTACTAAATCTACCTCCATAAAATATTCTGACCTCCTTCTCCACTGCTACCATCCTAGACCAGGTGACTATCGAATTGTTTTAGACTGTGGCAATTGCTTTCAAACTGGTCTCTCTGGTTTTACACTTAAACTCCCTTCTGCCAATTCTTCACACAAAAGCCAAAATATCATTCTACCTACTTTATCACCTTCAGAATAAATCCAAAGTCTCTAAGGCCCTTCACAAATTGGCTTATGGTTGGCTGCCTACAAGAAGAGGATTTGTTACAGGTTTAGGTAAGGAAAGTGGGATATGTTAAAGACCCCTCAATTCCCCCAAGCTATCACCAATCTAATAATTGATTTTTGATCTGGACCTTTGTAATTATCAGCTGTGTCACTTCTGGTATTTTTCCATATGGGAGGTGCTGGGCAAGAATTTGCTTCTATTTTGTTGCTTTCTGTAAAAGGCTGCAAGGAGCAATCGGTACTCGAATATCCTGATATTTAGCCAAGACCACTAGTGTCTCCATTTCTGAAAGCACATGATCTGAAGCCCAGGCGACAGCAGGTGGTTGTCCACCAATTCCTTTGCCAGCACATACCAAGAAGTAGATTCAAGATGGGGAAGTCCCCACTGTTCCCATCATTGTCTCAGCTTACAGCATATTTTTTCTAAAGGACTGATTTTATACATGTTACTTCTGATTTTTGCATTAGTTAAGATATTTGGATGCAAGTAACAGAAATCAATGCAAATAAACTTAAGATGTTTAAAAGGAGCTCATTGTAAGAACGTGGGAGAAGCTCACAGAATCCACTGGCAAGAACACAGCCAAAGTCAGGAAGCACTACCTCCTCCTAAAAAGCTATCAGAAACCCAGGGAGCAATCCTTCTCTGCACCTCAGCTTCATTTTCATGCCTGAAGAATTGCTTCTTCTGCAATTCGGTCCACATGACAGAATATAGCCAACCACAGCTCCCAATCAAATGTGCTACATGTGCAGCCCCCAAGAAAGACCAGTTTTCCATAGTTCCAATGCCAAATTCCTGCGGAAGAATCTAAAATTAGCCCAACTTGGGTCAGGTGGTCTCCCATGTCCCAATGAAAAATTATAGCCAGGAAGGTGGCACACCTTGGTCATTGAGGTTCCACTTCTGTCGTTTTGGCTATGATTTACCCATTAGGGGAAGTTGGAGGCATTCGAGAGATTTATGGCAAACCTTGGCAGTCTCTTTAAAATGCATGATGTAGCAAGGACCTGGACTCTTAATGCAGCAATATAACAGGCATGATTTGGGGCTGATCCCCCCCAGGCATGGTCCACTTTCTCTTAAAACTCTCCCTGTGAAACTATCTGGGCACGGAAGACCACGTTTATATCACAAGACCTAGACCTTATCTGAATGAAAAATAGACAGTCTACCCAATAGTGTGGCTGTCATTTAACTCATGTTCTTTCTCTGGAAAAATTTAACCAAGAAACACAATTTGGTAAATTTGGTGGTAACAACTTGAATTGATCATTTGTGTATGTTTGTGGGCTGGTGGTCACGTTGAGATCCTGTGCAAACGGAGGAAGTTGGTTAAAAGAAAGACACAAAAAGAAGCAGAGATGAATCAGAGCCCAGCACTCCTGGGAAATGAGAATGAAGCTTCAGTTCCCAGTAGCTCCTGGAGCCAGCCCAGTTCAGCTCCCTTATCCTTGAGCGTGCTTACTTTATCTTTCCAATAAAATCCCCCACTTTTATTGAGTTAGTTTGAGTATTTCTATTTGCCACAGCCAACAATCCCTGACTGAGAGAGCCTGAGAGGGTGTCAGATGGGAGCGAAGCCTGGAGAGTGGGAGAGCATCTCATCTGCCACTCAGGGGCGTGCTCAGCAGAGTGTCAGCTCATGCACCTACCTACTCATGTCTGCTTCTCCGCTCTTCAGAAAACAAAGTTTTCAGCGTCTTTTAAAAACTTCCAACCTGTACTTCAAGCCTGAGCAGGAAAGGGACCTGCCAGTGAGAGGCTGCTAGACATTGAAACATAGATATGGAGTTCTTTTTACACAGGATGGGCTGTGGTCACCGGGTTTACTTGTCAACAAGCAGAACTTCCAAGCCCATCATGTCACATCCAGCAGATGCTACTCCCACCCCTCTACAATCTTCCTTTCTCTCTCTCTCTCCCTCCTTCTCCTCCTCCCTCCCTTCCTTCTTTCCTTTATTCCTTCCTTCCTTTCTCACAGCCATTATTCTTGTTACTAGAAGATAAGGATTTAATGATGGGCAAACAAGACACAGGCCCTGCCCTCAAGAAGTTTAAAATCCAACTTTGGAACTAGGCAACAATTAAATATTAATATTAAAGAATCAGGGCCGGGTGTGGTGGCTCACCCCTGTAATTCTAGCACTCTGGGAGGCCAAGGCAGGAGGATTGCTTGAGGTCAGGAGTTCAAGACCACCAGAGCGAGAGTGAAACCCTGTCTCTACTGAAAGTAGAAAAAATTAACTGGGCATGGTGGCACGCACCTGTAGTCCCAGCTACTGGGGAGGCTGAGGCAGGAGGATCCCTTGAGCCCAGGAGTTTGAGGTTGCTGTGAGCTAGGTTGATGCTATGGCACTCTAGCCCAGGCAACAGAGTGAGACTCTGTCTCAAAAAAAAATATATATATATATAAATATTAATATTAAATAATCACTCAAAATGTAAAAGTGTTGAGTGCTGCTAAGGAGAGATATATGAAGCTATGAGAGAGAATAAGAGGTTTCATATGATGCCATCAGGGAATCCCGCGAGGATTACTGAGAAAGTGAGATGTGAATGACAGCAGCACTGACCCTGGTAATTCAATGCACAGAGGGGGCAGAGTGGCTGGTCTGAGCAGGCCCTGGACTGGAATCAGCCACAGTCATGCACTTGCATGACTGGAAGAAACCCTTAAGCCAGGGCTTGGCTAGGGGGAGCGTGGTGCCAGGCATACCTAGCAGTCGGTTGGGGCTGGATTGGATAGGCTCTTACAAGCCAGGTTCAGGGTTTTGGTCTTCACTCTCAAAGCAACTGAAACCATATACTCCAAAGCATCAGGTTGACTCACAGGTTATTAGGGAAAATGCTCTATTAACCTATAAGGAATGAAGTTCAAACTTTCCTGTTCTCCAGCATCCACTGTCCATTTCTCACGTGCTGATCGTTTACTAAGCTGTTCTACAACTGAAACCACAAAGCGCTAACTCTGAGTTTATCAAAGGGCCCTGCTATCCAGAAAATGAGCCAAAAATTATCAGATATAGGTATAGATAGATATATAATACATAGAGAGAGAGAAAAAAAGAGACAAGAAAGAGAGACAGAGAATGGGAGTATAGATTGACACACAGTAGAAATCTCGGGGAGTTTTGTCTCCAAAATATCTGCTGTTGCAGTGTTGTTCCATCTGTTAAATAATGTGTTTATTATCTAAAATAAAATACATATTTAAGCCATGTGGCCATGAATAAAATACCTATAATACAGCAGAAGTACTGGGTTTATTTTTTTCTTAGTATCCTGAGATTTCACTAGGAAGAACAACCTGAATTGTAGAAAAGACTGAATTATAGAATTTCTACTATTTTTGCCTGCCCATAATCTTGTGATTTGAACTAACTGCTGGCACAATGGTTTTGAAGAAAATTTCTGCCCTGTTTTAATATGTTTCATGAACATAAGGGCTGTCCCACACAATGTAGCAGCTGATCACACACTATCTCGTGGTACAGTTCCGTGTTCACCAGTCTTCTTCCCTCTGTCCGGGGCTTGAGGACAGGATTGTGCCTTTTAGTTCTTTGAATTTCAGGGCTCTCTTAAATCAAGTCTAGGCATCCAGAGATGCGCTAAAGAAAGGCAAAACTTAGCTATTGCATATGCTAAAATTACAACAAGTGCTAAAAAAAATCAATTCGTCTGCTGTAAAAAAAATAATTTTCCATAATGAACCATACTCTTCACCCTCCCCATGTCCAAGTTGACATTCTATCAAATCACAACATCCCTGGAAAGCAGGTGATGTTATTGTTCCCATTCCCCAGTTGGGAAAACTGAGGTTCAGAATGATTGTGTCACTTGTCCAAGATCTCGCTGGAATGATGGAGGCAAGATTCAAACATTGGTCTGTCTGATTCCTGGTCCATACTCTTGTAAGAAGGCCCAGGTTAAAGACACAATCGTGAATTCCTCATGGACAGCAGGGCCAGGACTAGGGTGAGGCAAGTGAGGCACAAAATTTAAGGAGACGCTTACTCTCAGGTGCTGGCCCTGCACTTGCACTCTGAGAATGAGTACCTCCTTAAGAGTAATTGCTGGTCCACATATCTCTGCTGGTTCATTTTGTGTCAATTTGGCTGGGCTGTGATGCCCAGTGACTTGGTCAAACACTAGTCTAAGTGTGGCTGTGAAGGTATTTTTTTCTGATTTGATCAACATTTAGATCAGTTGACTTTGAGTAAAGCAGAGTACCCTCCGTAATGTGGGTGGGCCTCACTCTGTAAGTTGAAGGACTTAAGGACAAAGAAGGACAAAGAAGAATGAATTCTGCCTCCAGATTGACTTTAGACTGAAAACCACATCATCTCTTCCCTGGTTCTGCAGCCTCCTGGCCTGCCCTACAGATTCCAGACTTGCCAGCCCCCATAACCAGGTGACTCAAATTCCACAAAATTCTAGGTACATAGATATAAATACTTTTTATGGATATAAATCTATTATCCATTATTTCTTTGGAGAACCTGCCCAATACAGGACCTTAAAATCACCATCGTCTAAACAATTAGAAGCAGGCATGTAACAGCTCACCCTGATAGAAGAGGCCAGTGTAGTGTGAGGTAAACCTCACAGGGGCTAAGTATGCAGCTTTAACGACATTCAGTCCTGGCAGGGCTGCTGGCTGAGTGTGTGACCTTGGGCCACTTTCCTTTTTTTAAATTTTTTATTAATGCATAATAATTGTGTGTATTTATGGGATACATGTTTATGGGGAACATGTGATGTTTTGATATATGCATACAATGTGTAATGATCAAGCCAGGATAATTGGGATAACTGTCATCTCAAACATTTATTACTTCTTTGTGTTGAGAACATTTCAAATATTCTCTTCTAGCTGTTTTGAAATATACGATAAATTATTGTTAACTATAGTAAACCTACTGTGTGATCAGACACTGGAACTTATTTCTTCTATCTAACTGTATGTTTGTACCCATTAACTAACCTCTCTTCTTTTCTTCCCCACCCTTCCCAGCCTCTGGCATCATTCTACTTTCTACCTCCATGAATTCAACTTTTTTAGCTCCCACGTATGAATAAGAACATGCAATCTTTGTTTTCCTGTGCCTGCCTATTTCACTTAGCATAATAACTTCCTGTTCCATTCACGTTGCTACAAATAACAGGATTTCATTCCTTTTATGGTTGAATAGTATTCCATTGTGTATATATATACCACATTTTCCTTATTCATTCATCTGTTGATGGGCACTTAGGTTGATTCCCGATCTTGGCTGTTGTGAATAGTGCTGCAATAAGCATGGGGGTATAGCTACCCCTTTAATATACTGATTTTCTTTCCTTTGAGTAAATACTCAGTAGTGGAATTGCTGGATCATATGGTATTTCTATTTTTTTTTTTTTTGAGAAAACGCCATACTATTTTCCATAATGCCTGACTAATTTACATTCCTACCAACAGTATCTACAAATTCCCTTTTCTCCACATCCTCAATAGTATTTGTTATCTTTTATCTTTTTGATGATAGCCATTCTAACAGATGTGAGCTGATATCTCATTGTGGTTCTAATTTACATTTCCCTGATGATTAGTGATAATGAGCATTTTTTCATATGCCTGTTGGCTATTTGTCTTCTTTTGAGAAATGTCTATTCAGGTCTTTTGTTCACTTTTTAATGGGATTAATTTTTTGCTGTTGAGTTGTTTGAGTTCTTTGTATATTCTAGATATTACTTCCCTGTGGGATAGTTTGCAAATATTTTCTCCCATTCTTCAGGCTTTCTCTTCACTCTTTTAATTGTTTGCTTTGATGTGCAGAAGCTTTTTAGTTCAACATATTCTCATTTGTCTATTTTTGTTTTTGTTCCCTATGCTTTTGAAGTCTTAGTCATAAAATCTTTTCCTAGACCAGTGTTCTGAAGCATTTCTCCTATGTTTTATTCTAGTAGTTTTACAGTTTGGGGTCTTATGTTTAAGTATTTAATCCATTTTGAGTTGATTTTTGTATATGGTAAGAGACAGGGGTCTAGTTTCATTCTTCTGCATATGATTATCCATCTTTCCCAGCACCATTTGTTGAAGAGGGAGTCTTTTCCCTAATGTATGTTCTTGGCACCTTTGTGAAAAAACAGTTGATTATAAATGGGTGAATTTATTTATGTGTTCTCTATTATGTTTCATTGGTCTATGTGTCTGTTTTTACACCAATACAATGCTGTTTTGGTTACTATAGCTTTGTAATATATTTTGAAGTCAGGGAGTATGATGCCTCCAGCTTTGTTCTCTTTGCTTGGGAGCTTTCTTAATCTCCCTCTGTCTCTGCTTCTTCATCTGCAAATAGGAGATAATATCAGTATTTATCTCAAAGAGCTGTTGCAAAGATTACATGGGAGCATACACAGAACATGCTCAAAATAATGGCTGGGCCAATAATAAGTCTAAATAGCTATCAGGATGTATTCGTTTTCTAGGGCTGCTGTAACAAAGCACCATAAACTGGGTGGTTCCAACAACAAAAATTAATTGTCTCACAGTTCTGGAGGCTGGAAATCTGAAATCAAGGTATCTGCAGGATTGGTTCCTTCTGAAGGCTGTGGAGGAGGGATCTGTTCCAGTCTTCTCTCCCTGGCTTGTAGGTGACCATCTTCTCCCTGTGTCTCTCCCCAACGTCTTCCCTCTGTGCTGTCTATCTCTGTGTCCAAATTACCCCCTTTTATGAGAACACCAGTCATTTTGGATTAGGGCCTGAATGACCTCATTTTAAATTAAATGCCTCTGTAAAAACCCTATCTCCAAATAAAGTCACATTCTGAGGTAACTGAAAGTTAAGCCTTCGACATATGAATTTTGAAGGGGACACAGTTCAACCAATAACACAGGAATTATCAGGCCCCTGGATCAGCCTGCACAGCAAGTTCCTTCTTGCCTGGGGTAGGTTGGACTTCCCTGGAAATAGAGAGGGGTTCAAGATCAAATAGTTTACTTGGGAAGGGATCGCAGGAAGCACAGGTAGGAAACTGGGGAAGTGCGATGGGGAAAGGAAGCAAGTCTGAGCAGTCCCTGGAGATAAGTCAGCTCCCTCATACGGAGAACTAAGGCTCAGAGCCACGGGGACCTCTGGGAGGCAGCATAGAACACACCTGGGAATCAGTCCCTCCTGGAATGAGGAGTCTGGGGATTTACTAAGTCCAGATGCTCCTTGGCTGAGAGCTAGCTGCTCTAATGGGCTTACCTCCTGGCCTGCCAAGCTAGAGGGCAGAGAAAGCCCTCAGAAAAGAGCAACCAGAGTTTACAGTAGGAGTCTCACAGGCAATGTGTGCTGGAGCTGTCAGTGCTACGGGGCTATCAAAGGGCCCGGACAACATCCACCACATTGCTGTACACAGCTGTGGGCCACAGCATGTATGAGACACGACCTCCTACTAGGCAGAGGCTCTGGCTTCGCTGCCTTCATTGATTTCACTGAGAGAATTTCTTCTTGAGATTTTTCAGAAAGGATGGTGAGGAGTTCTAGTGAGGATATCCTCTTGCAGGCCACAGGTGCCATATGAGGAAACCCATCTCTCCTGGGCTGTGCATTCAGCCCTCTCTATTGATGGTTATAAAGATGCAACAAAATAATGTTGGATTGGAAAGCAGCAACTTTGCTTTTCAACTCTCTCAGCTTCACCATAGAACAAAAAATCCATAGCATTATTTTTATTGCTAAGCCAAAATACCCCCACCTTATCAGTGAATGGTGCAGCCTGCAGAACACCCTGCATCTCCATGCCACTGAGCTATGAATACAGTCCTCAAACTCTTGATTTTCTTTTCTGCACGCTGGATTTTCAGTTAAGAGTTGCTTTCCTTCCTTCAATTTCCTCTCTCTCCACTGCCTGGCTCTTTATTTCCCCTTAAGATTTGCTTATGTGACTTTCCCATACTCTATTATTACCAACAATTAATATTTATTGGCATAAAATGATGATAGGTTGTACAGAGAAGACTTCATTCCAGAGACAC
Organism: Microcebus murinus; assembly: GCF_040939455.1. Lineage (NCBI taxonomy): Eukaryota > Metazoa > Chordata > Mammalia > Primates > Cheirogaleidae > Microcebus > Microcebus murinus. The sequence goes on from NC_134107.1 coordinate 16,588,889, forward strand.
TCTTCCTTCCATCAAACCCTAATTCTTCTTCCATCATATCTGCTCTTCTCCTATGCTGAGTCACAGTCTACTGATGTAGTGACACTATTAATAATCCCTCACAGTTATATAGCAGGGGAAATCAGAGAATCAAGGTGAGAAAAGTCTTGAAAGGTCATCAACTCCAGAAACTGTGCCACTTTCTATATACAATCCCCCTTTTATCTGAGGCAGGTTTGCAAACTGGCCGCAACAGAAATCCAGACATCAAATAAGTTTTGTTTGGAAAATGCAGGATTTTAAAAATCAGGAAATGCCCCATTTTTAAAATTCAATTTCAAGCTTCACTTTACCGTAACATACGGCAACATGTGGTTAGAGCCGAGAGGTCACCGCCCCTCGGGAACAGAGTCTCTCCTTGCCACCATTCCCCACTCTTCCCTGTCTCACTCTCTTTAGTCCATAGCACTGTCGCTGGGGTCCTGATGTTTGAATCTCCCACAACAGTCCCCAAGAGACCCATAAGTCTACGCTTGAGCACTCCCGGGGAAAGAGAGCTCATCATCTCCAAAGACAACCCATTCCTTCTCTGAACAGCTTGTTCCAGAGCTCTTCCTTAAACTCTGAAAGCCAAAGAGACTAATTCTGGGAGACCGTCTTCCTTCCATCAAATCCTAATTCTTCCTCCGTCAAATCTGCTCTTCTCACATGCTGAGTCATCGTCTAGTGAGGTAGTGACACTATTAATAATCCCTCACATTTATATAGCTGGGGAAATCAGACAGTCAAGGTTAGAAAAGTTTTGAAAGGTCATCTGCTCCAGAAACTGTACCGCTGTTTCTAGACAAAAGAAGAGATTTCCTCACTGAGTTTTCCTCCTAAGTGAGCATCCCCAGTTCCTCATCTGACTTGGTTTCTGGTTCCTTCACCATATTCGTCTTTATTTTCTGGAATGCTCCACTCTTTTTTTTTTATTCCTTTTAAAGTACAAATTCCAGAAATAAAGGTTTCTCCCTGGTAGATTCGGCTCATCCCTCTATCTTCTAGAATTGTATGCATGCACTAATTAAAAGAGAGCCACACACCTACCAGGTGCCAGGCTCTGCGCCAAGCACCAGCACCACTTTGGCAAGCGGCAAATGCTCAGCACCTGCCTTCTAAAGCTCAGATTCCAGGGGGAAGACAGTGTCTCCCAGCAGGCTCCCAAATAAATGTAAACCTGTACTGCGATGTGTGCTTAATAAATTCTGGGTGAATCCAAGATTTTAGACATGAAACAAAAATGAAATTGAAGCAAACGTAAAAGGAAACATAGATGAATAGTTTGATTATCTTAGAGAGAAGCTCTTTCTAATCACAACAGAACGGTTGCATTTCCTAGGAGAACTGAGAGCATGATCTGAAGCCATGATATGACTGGGGATATAGCTATAAAGGAAAAAATGGATAACTCGAGCTACATCAAATTTTAACATTTTTGGAGACTAAACGCACTCTACATAAACTCAAAAGACAAACTTGGGAAAATATTTGCAGCACAAATGACAGACTAAGAACTTATCTTCCTAATATACAAATTACTCTTAGAAATCAATTGACAAAGCACATAAAAAATTTACGAAAGAAATATAAATGATGCAAACAAATGAGGCAATTCTGAGCCTCATTAATAATCAAAGAAATACAAATTAAAGTAATGAGATACTTTCCAAGTAAATATTGGCCATGATATTTTAAAACTGGCGCTCCCCAGTGCTGCTGGGGTGTAGGGGAACTGGCGCTCGAAGTCACTGCTCCCTTCCAGAGGGACTTCAGCAATTCGCTCACTTTAAATGCTCTGATTCTCATAAGTATGTGCAATCATTTTTTGCCAATTGAAAAGAAAAGTTCCGATTCTGCTGTTTTAATTGTTCCTATCCTTTATTCTCTCATCTGACCCATCCCCCAGTTATATCGTGGCTTCCAGAACTACCCCCCACCTGTGCCTTTCCGCGTCCTCATGCCGATCCTCTTGATTCTACTCAAACTATGATTTCTAGAACTCAAGACCGCAGTTCTCCTGGCCTGAGAGGATTTCCTCATCTTGTCTAGATGTTCTCAGATCTCCCAGGAAATGCAACAGTGGTCTAGTTAACTCAGTAGTCCCCCCATCAAAGTTTAATAAAGGTGCAATCTGAACTGTCCTGGAATATCTCCCTATCCCAATTGCTTTTCCTATAGCAGAGGGTGATTATATAATAACTGGAAAAGAAATATAAGCACCTGTAGCAACGGGAGACACCGAGAGACATCAGTACCAAGACAGTCGTGTTGATGGCTGGGGTTATTCTGTGCAAGGTAAAGAAAGGGAACTAGACATTCATTCGCCAGCCACATCATCTAGAAGTGTCTCTTATCAACAGGGACTGGAGTGTCCACATGGTCGCCATGAGATAATGCCCACTAGACCTATGTTCCCCCAGTGCTTTTAGCTCACACTCATCCAGTGCTTGCACTCTACCATCTGTGCAGCCCCACAAGCTATAAACAGAAAAATGTTACTTTATGTTATTTGTATTATGAAAATGATAGGCATACTGAAGACCATTTTCAAACTGTCATTCACTGTCCTGCAGATTTGAATTTACCCTCCTTGAGGAACAATCCCCCACCCTAGGTAAACTATGAAAGTACATGATGCACCTCCACTCTCTCTAAAACTGTCATACCCTGCTTCAGGTATCACAGTTGCTATTTAGCTGTGATACCTGAAGCAGGGTACCTGGGATCATTTAACCATCCCAGGCGTCATTCGCCCGATTGGTAAAAGGAGCCAACAATAGATGAGAAGGAAGAAAAGTGGGCCTGAAGGTGAGTGTGAGAGCCCTTTCCTCTCAATCTTATGTCTTTTTATACCATATCCCCTCTCATTTTGTTAAGGATCTCAAGAAAAGTCGAGTGCTTCTTTCCAACAAATGATGCTAGGAAAACTAGATGTCTACATGCAAAAGGATAAAGTTGGACCCTTACCTTGTATATGGTGTGCCACATACAAAAGTGAAATCAAAATGGATCAAATACATAAACATAAAGGCAAGAAAACCCTGCAAACCTCTTAGAACAAGAAAAGCTTCATGACATTGCATTCGGCAATGATTTTTTTTATATGACACGAAAAGCACAGGCAACAAAAGTAAAAATAGATACATTGGCATTCATCAAAACTAATAACTTTTTGCATCAAAGGACACTATCAACAGAGTGAAAAGGCGACCCACAGAATGAGAAAAAAAAGTTGCAAATCACGTCTCTGATAAGGGATTAGTTTCCAGAATACAGTCATGTGCAGTTTAAGAATATGGATATGCCTGAGAAAAGCAGAATTAGGCAGTCTCACCATTGTGTGAACATGGTAGAATGGAATAACATAAACCTAGATGGTATAGCCTACTACACACCTAGGATATATGGCCTATTGCTCCTAGGCTACAAGCCTGTACAGCATGTTACAGTACTGAATACCATACACAATTGTAACACAATGATAAATGTCTGTATCTAAACATATCTAAACACAGAAAAGGTGTAGCAAAAATATGGTATAATGGATTAAAATTGGCATAATTCTACAAGGAACTTGCCATAAATGGAGCTGACAGGACTGGAAGTTGCTCTGGGTGAGTCAGTGAGTGAGTGGTGAGTGAATGTGAAGGCCTCAGACATTCCCGTACACTGCTGTAGACTTTGTCAACACTGAACACTTTGGCTGCACTGAATTTAGTTTTAAAACTTTTCTTTCAAGCCGGGCATGGTGGCTCACGCCTGTAATCCTAGCACTCTGGGAGGCTGAAACGGGCGGATCATTTGAGCTCCAGAGTTCAAGACCAGCCTGAGCAAGAGCGAGACCCCGTCTCTACTAAAAATAGAAACAAATTAATTGACCAACTAAAAATATATAGAAAAAATTAGCCAGGCATGGTGCCACATGCCTATAGTCCCAGCTACTCGGGAGGCTGAGGCAGTAGGATTGCTTGAGCCCAGGAGTTTGAGGTTGCTGTGAGCTAGGCTAACTCCATGGTACTTTAGCCCAGGCAACAGAGTGAGACTCTGTCTCAAAAAAACAAAAAACAAAAACAAAAAAACCTTTTTTTTCTTCAATAATAAATTAACCTTAGATTATTATAACTTTTTTACCTTGTTTTTTTTTAACTTTTTGACTCTTGTAATAACACTGAGCTTAAAACACAAACTCATTGCACAGCTGTACAAAAATATTTTCTTTCTATGTACCCTTACTCTATAAGCTCTTACCTATTTTTAAAGGTTTTTATTTTTTGTTTACTTTTTAAACTTCTTTTTATTAAAATCTAAGACACAAACACACACATTAGCCTAGGCCTGCACAGGGACAGTATCATCTATGTCACTGCCTTCTACCTCCACATCTCGTCCCACTGGGAGGTCTTCAGGGGCAGTAGCATCCATGGAGCTGTCATCTCCTGTGATAACAAGGCCTTCTTCTGGAATAGCTCTTGAAGGACCTGCCTAAGGCTGTTTTACAGTTAACCTTTTTTTTGTAAGGAGAAGGAATACACTCTAAAATAATGATGAAATGTACAGTATAGTATAGTAAATACATAAATCAGTAACAGGATCATTTATTATCGGTATCACGTATTACTTAGTGTACATAACTGTATTGCTGTACTTTTATATAAGTGGTGGTGCAGAGTTTTTTATACCAGCCATCCCCACAAACAGGAGCCGTGTGTTGTGCTCCACCTTTACAATGGCTAGATGTCAATCGGCAATAGGAATTTTCCAGCTCCATTGCAATCTTACGGGAGACCACTGTTTTTGGTGGTCCGTTGTGGACTGAAACCTCCTTACATGGTGCATGACTATATATAAAGAACTTATACAACTCAGCAACAAAAAACAAACAACCCAATTTAAAAATGAGCAAAGAACTTGAATAGACATTTGTCCAAAAAAAAAAATATGTCAATGGCCGACAAGCATATGAAAAGAGGATCACATCACTAGTCATTAGGGAAATGCAATTTAAAACCACAACGAAATACTTCACATTAGGATGGCTATTATAAAAAAAAAAAGGAAAATAAGTGTTGATATGGATGTGGAAAAATTGAAACCCTCATACATTGCCAGTGGGAATATAAAATGGTGTAGCTACTGTGAAGAACAGTAGGTGGTTCTTCAAAAAGTTAAACATAGATTTACCATATGATTCAACAATTCCACTTTTAGGTAGTATATACTATGCAAAAAAAAAACTGAAAACAAGGACTTGAACAGATTTTTGTACATTCATGTTTATAGCAGCATTATTCATGATAGCCAAAAAGGTGAAAATAACCCAAGTGTTCACCAACAGGTGGACAAACAAAACATGGTACATACGTACAATGGAATATTATTCATCCATAAAAAGCAGTGAAATTCTGACACATGCATGCTACAACATGCATGAACCTTGAAAACATCATGCTAAGTGAAATAAGCCAAATACAGAAGGACAAATGTTATATGATCCCCCTTCCATAAGGTATTTATCAATAGGATAGTCAAATTCATAAAGATAAAAAAGTAGAATAATGGTTTCCACGGGCTCGGGGGAGAGGGCAATGGGGAGTTATCTAATGGGTACAGAATTTCAGTTTGGTATGATGAAAAGTTCTAGAGATGGGTAGTGGGGATGGTTGCTCAATGATGTGAAATTGTATGCCACTGAATTGTACACTTACAGGATTAAAATGCTGAATTTATTTTAACCATTTAAGTTTCAATGTTATGTACATTTTGCCACAAAAAATTTAAGCAATTTAAGAAATTTAAGAAATTTAAGCAATCAAACGGAATGTTGTTTTTTTAAGTTAATTGAGTGCCAACTATGCTCCAAGTCCTAAGCTACACACTTGGGAGAACAGTGAGGAATAAGGTCAACAAAGTGCGTGCCACACAGAGTGCCCAGCACAGAGCAGCCCCTCAGTAAAGAGTCCATTTATTGAGTTTATGAATAAAATATTTTAGACTGTGTTATTATAGTGAATAGATAAAGCTACAGGTGTAGCCAGGCTATTTTTATAATATTGGGGAGGGGGCGATTAAAAACTCAAAGGAGCAAAGCTAGCAAGGGTAGAACTAGAAAGGGTTCAGATATTCATTCCACTACAAGATAAAACACAGTCTTTTTTATGGCTGTTACAGTCATTTTTTTTTATTTTTGTGTTTGCACTATTATGTTTTAAATAAGAACAAAGATATGTCGAGAAAAAGGAAAAAGACACAATGTTCTTTACAACTATTTTCAGAAAACTTCATGATTTTTGAAGAAGAGATGAGTGGAAATAGCTGAGATTTTCTTTCCCAAAAGGATTAAAAGGATGAATTGTATAATGTCCGTGAAGCATCTTGATCTCCACAAGCAACCTCGCAGATCCACTACAGGGAAGCAGACAGCCTACTTCCCTTTCAACTTCTGTCAGCTTTCCCCAGTTTCTCAGGCGATTTATCCTCCTCATACTCTCTATCTAAGTAAGTTTCAGGAGACAATTTTGTTTGAGGTTTGAATTCGACATCAGGCAAAATGAGATTCGGAACCTAGAGGTACTTTACCTTCTTTGAACTCCATCGCCAGTAAAAACCTTCAAACCAAAATGCTTCCTTCATTCCCTTTTGCCCTCTACCCTCATGGCTGCCAGAAAGGCATGGGATATCCACAGTGGGTGGTGGCGTGGGCGCCTTGGCAGCTCTGTTCTTGTGGTTATTTGCACATGGCTTTGATGGCATTTTTCCCTCCCTGTAGGTCAGACAAATAGGGTTAGAGCAAGGGGGAAAGAAAGAGAAGTCTGAGAAGTATTTCTATCTGTCCTGTGTTGATCTTCATGACTTAAAAAAAAAAGTGTGTGTGGTGGTTTATGCTCTTATCTGAAGTATAACTACTCTTCCCCCAAAAATGCATACCCATACACAAAAGTAATATATATTTACACACTTCTGCCAAGGATCAAGATCACGTGCGCTATGGGTTATACTTCATCCATCTTTCCACCTATACCCATGACCTAATGCTGATAATCTAGTTAATTTGGCATATACTCATTCATTCAAATTAATATATGTGAAAAATAGGAATCCACAATTAAAATATTGGCGTTGCTCTAAGTGATCACAAGAACACAGTGCTTTGGCCTCTTGATGTATTGATGTTAATGAGTCAGTTCAGAGTTTACAGGTCTGCTTTCTTCATTTTACCAAGATTGAGGCCAATATATTATAGCTAAAAATGTTTAATTCCAAAGCCCAGTTTCTAAAAGAAATACACCTAAAAATGAGAAAGAAAAAGAAAACAACACCAAAATTACTGACTGGATTCTATTTCTAAAAGATTATGTATAGAGTTTATTTTAAGAATGAGACTTTTTTATTTTAAGAATAAGAACTTTAAATGAGGTAAGCGAAAACTCTTAGCACAGAACCCAACACATATTAGGTCATTTACGAATGTTTTCATTCATTTATTAATGTATGAAATTAGCAATACAGCATAAATTCCATTTTCTGCAGTACCTTCTACGTTAATCAGAAGGTGATCCCCTAAAACTAAAACCTCATTTTATTTTTATCCACCTGGTGTGTACCTGAAACAATTGTACATACATCAGATACTATATATCAAAGATCATTCATTTATAGGCAGAGTTGGTTGCCACTTACAAAGCACAAATTGGGAGGAGAAGGAGGTAGCTCCCACCACTACCAAAATAGCAAAGCCACAGTCTAGCATTTTGCCCATTTTCTTTTTGTTTTTTGATTTGAAGGTTTTTCCTGCATTTAGTACAAAAGAAGCCTTGAAAGGATGGTTTCTTAAGCCTATTAATACAGCCTGGAATATAGTAGGAGGTCAATGAAAATGTGTTGACCCCTTAAGAAGTATTAGCTAATGATCATTTTGATGAAAGGGTGGATGGTTTATATGTGTCTGAAGCTCATACTTTACGGGAGGAAAAGTGCACCATTAAAAAGGTGTGGGCACCATCAAAACCTATTTCACAATTTTGCCAAGAATCAGTCATAGACCAACATCATGGTCATGCACCTTTCTCTAGCCTAATATTTATTCTAGGATGAAGCATACAGTATTGCATAGAAATCAAATGCCATGCACCAGCACACACCAGTTGTTATTTCTTAGACAAAATGGGTCTACTTCACTCCATCTCCACCACCACCAGCCTCCTTTCCACCCATCACACTGCAGCCAAAGGGAGTTTTTTGAAAATCAGATCTGGCCATTTCATACCCTGCTTTTGGAATAAAGTCCACAAGTTCCTAAACAAATCTGCAAGGCTCTGTGACCTGCTTTCTCTGGAATTCACCAGTTGCATCTCACATTAAGTCCCCCTCACTCATGCTACAGCCTCACTCTGGCTTCTCTCAGCTCCTCAATGCTTTCCATTCCACCAGCCATTGCATTTGCAATCCTATCCAGTCCCTGACACCCATGACCATGGCATACTTAGTCTTTAAGCCTCTGCTTAAATGTCGATTCCTCAGGGAAGCCTTTTCTGACCTCACCAAACTAGGCCAAAACCCTATTATACAGTATAACAATCACAATACCCTGTGCTGCTTCTTTTGTTCCAGTTTCCAAAATTGTAAAAAAACAAACAAAAAAAAAACATTGACTGTGTAATGATTTATTATCTGTCTATGCTCTAGGTTCTAATCTCCATACAAAAGGAACCATGTCTATCTTATTTATTACTATATTCTAAACCTAATATGATGTCTGATACATAGTAGATAGTAAATATTTGCTGAGTGGATGAATAAAATTGTGGGGTCTCCGTGGAGATGTTTCTCATTTCTAGCAGATGTGGGGGTCATTAAAGGTGGCAGTCAGATTCATAGTTATCTGTCTTCTCACAATAAAGTAAATGTCCTAGAGGAGATGAAAGTAGATAATGGTTTTCATTACTGGAGAACAGGAAATAACTTGAGTTAATTGAGGCAGATGGTCCATGAACAACGCTTCAGAAATAAAATAGAGCTTCTGACCTTTGGTGATCAAGAAATATTACAAAGGTATATATGGGACTCACTTCAGCCCTACATCTAGATCAAATTGTTTCTAATAATTAATGCAAATCATTACATCTGTCTTTAACTCTGCAATGTCTTGGTGCTCTATGCCATCTTAGGAAGTAGGCTCACATATTCTAGTAGAACATTTCCCAGTTCATGTCTCCTTTCCCCTCTTTATATTTTTCCTGCTTAGCTGTTTGAATTTTCCATGACAAATGTCTAAATTGGATGTGAGTGAATATTAAGAAATGTTTTCTTTGATCAAGGCTGATATCTACTCCAACATCCACAACCCTTGACTGCCTTTGTTATGTGAACAACAAGCTATTGTTTTGTAATCATTCTGGGTACAAAAATTAGCTTAGTAGAAAAAAAAAAAATTCAAGTAGCTGAGAAAATACCCAACAATACCCAGGACAGATAAGAAAAACAAATCTTAGATTTTATAACATGTTATTATTTACAGAGCCTTTTGGCATTCCATCTCTCTTGATCCTGACTAAAGATCTCTTGGTATTTAATCGCAGGAAGGCAGAAATTTTTACTGAGCCAAGAACTGAGGCAGAGCATTTCTGGATCTAGGTCATGGATCTAATTAAGAAAGTACTGGAACCCAAATCTCATTTTTTTTGCTTTGTATGTCTTTGTAATTATGAGATCTATTTCATGTATTAAGAGGACAAGACAAAAGCCCAGAGGATGATTGGCAGAAACTTCTGGATTGATAGAACTCAAGTCTTACTCTGCTTGGGAAACCCTCATCCTGTTGAAAATTTTCTTCATAGCCTCCTTTACTTCCTTGTTTCTCAGGCTGTAGATGATTGGGTTTAGCATGGGGATCACCACAGTGTAAAATACCGACACAATCTTGTCTTCCCCAAGGGATCTGCCCATGTTACCTTTCAGGTATATGAATATGAGTGTCCCAAAGAAAAGAGCCACTGCAGCCATGTGAGATGCACAGGTGGAGAAGGTCTTAGCTTTGCCACCTGCTGCACGAATCTTCAGAATAGCCTGAATGATGAATAGGTAGGATATGAGAATCACTGAAATGCTGGTTGTGATGACCAAGAAAGCCAAGATGTAGATTACCTGCTCCTGTGGCCTGGTTTCACTGCAGGCGAGCTTCAGCAGTGGTGGGAGGTCACAAAAGAAGAAGTCTACACGATTGGACTTGCAGAAGGAGATGGAGAAGGTGCACCCAGTGCGGACTATGGAATTGACCATGGCACCAGCATACGCCCCTGCCACCAGCCCCAGGCGGGTGTGTGGTGTCATGGCCATGGCATAGAGCAGGGGGCTGCACACAGCCACGTAGCGGTCATAGGCCATCACGGCCAAAAGGAGACATTCAGTGCTGGCACAGAGGGTGAAAAAGAAGAACTGGCTGGCACAGCGCTCATAGGTGATGACCTTCTTATCCGTCCCCAAAGTCACAAGCAATTGAGGGACAATAACAGAAGAGTAGCAAATGTCCAGGAAGGAAAGGTGGCTGAGGAAGAAGTACATGGGAGTCTGGAGCCGAGGGTCACTCTGAATTAGCACCATCATGCCAAGGTTGCTCCCCACGGTGATGAGGTAGAGGGCCAGGAACACAAAGAAGAGACCCATCTGCAGCTCTGCCTCCAGCCGGAAGCCCACCAGCACGAATCCCATAACCACGGTGCCGTTCTCTGCCATGAAGCCAAGGTCATCTGTGGAAATTTTAAAAATGATAATAGAATGAAATCTCATTAAAGATAAATTCAGGTGATCCTGGCTTGACTTGACTGTGGCTCAGTGATGATAATAACCTTTTACATTTGTGAAGCACTTTACATTCTTCACAAACTTTATTTCACTTGATCCTTCAGAAGTCCTTGGAAGCACATGTTTTTGACAGAAGAATATGAGGGTCAAAGAGATGAAGTGACTAGCTCCAGATTTCACTATTAGTAAACAGGCAAGAGCTAGAACTCAATTAGGCATTTCCAAACTTCTGTCAGGTCCCAAACTGGAAACCTAGGTCAGCCTCAGGCAGAGCCAGAAAACCCTCTGTTGGAGATGCGATAGTGGTGTAGTATTAAGGACGTGGGCTTTGAAAGCAGACATAGGTTTAAATCCCTTCAGACCTTAAGCAAGTTAATTAACCTTTCTGAGCCTCGGCCTCCTTGTTGGTTAAATGGGGATTATATTGCCGAAGTCACAATACTATTGTGAAGGATCTTATTTACATAGTGCATGTTGCACATAGTCTGACATACACTTAGACATACACTTAATATTTAAAATATTAAATATTTTCTAAATTCTGGGATGACATGAGTGACATGCTCCTAGGTTCACATACATTCTAGAATCATCTTATCTCCAAATCTGCAGCCCCCTGGAGTTCCAAGATCCACTCTGCCTTGTGGGGGTTGTTTTTGATGTCCACATGAGCACAGTGGATTTGGGTGCCAGACAGTGAACCACGGAGAGCAGGCACTGTTAGAACCTCTGCAGCCTGTTGCCTGCCAAGTTGCTGCTTCTTCTCTGTTCCTGCCAAGCAGCATAGCCTGGTTTCCAAGTTCTGCTGTTATTCCAAAGGACCTGTCCCATTTTTTTAAATGCCACGTCATTATCAATCAGTGAGATACATAAATCAAGCCATTCCAGAATTAGCCTGCAAAGCTCATTAAGGGACAAAGCATCACACTGAGTTTAGAATGCTAATAAAGATGGGGTTCTTGCCAGGTATTCGGACAATCCTGTCTCTGTTCCTTTGGATGCTGATGGGTTTTGGGGTAATGAAAATAGTGAATGTGAACTTCAGAGGTGATCCTTCGTGTCCTCTTTCCATCCTTGAAACAAAAACTGACTTTGAGAAAGATCTCATAGGACTTCAGATAAATAACAAAGTAAAATTTGGATCAATGTTGACAAGAGCTGATCTAATGATGGAATAAAGGTCAGCATCTGGTGGTTTTTTCACCCCCTTAACTAAATTTTTGATAGTGTAAATATTTGGTTTGTTTTCTTTTACTTAGGGCCAAATCTTATCCTGGTCTTCTCCCCAAACAATGACTTGCTATATTCTTAAGAGGAGTTCATGCAAATCATCCTGACCAAAGGAAAACAAGAGACTATATTTATTTACTTATTCAGTAGTAATCTACTGAGAACTTACCACCTGCCAGGTGCTCTCTTAGTTGCTTGGAACAAAACAGACAGAGGTCCCTGCCTTTGTGGAGTGGTAATTTTAGTGGAGCCAGGCACGTACAATATATGTTTAAAAAAGAAGGCCAGGCGCAGTGGCTCACACCTGTAATCCTAGCACACTGGGAGGCCAAGTCGGGAGGATCGCTCAAGGTCAGGAGTTTGAAACCAGCCTGAGCAAGAGTGAGACCCCATCTCTACTAAAAATAGAAAGAAATTAATTGGCCAACTAAAAATATATAGAAAAAATTAGCTGGGCATGGTGGCGCATGCCTGTAGTCCCAGCTACTTGAGAGGTTGAGGCAGGAGGATTGTTTGAGCCCAGGAGTTTGAGGTTGCTGTGAGCTAGGCTGACGCCACAGCACTCTAGCCCAGGCAACAGAGTGAGACTCTGTCTCAAAAAAAAAAAAAGAAGAAGAAGAAGAAGTAATATGTTTTTCTACCATGATAGACGATAATAGGTGCTATGAAAAATGAATACTGCAGGGTGTGAGGAATTGAAAGTATCAAAGTACGGAGAAGGGTATTAAACAGGACTGTCAAAAAAGACTCATTGAAAAGGTGACATTGTAGCAGATATTCTGGGAATCAGGTAACTATTTATATTTATTTGTGCACATCATTTATCCACCAATAATAGAATATAAAGACATAAATCACCAGCAATGGACCACCCTGCTCTCATTTAAAAATATGCATCGTTTTTCAGGTTCTTGTGAGACATCTTCGAGGCCACTTTGCTCAGAAGAAACCCTCCTGAATAGCAGAGAGAAGCCCCCCACCACCACCTAGGTACCAGAGGCTCGAGGATCAACCTAAGATCACCCAGCATCAAGGTAAGGCTAGAATGCCAGAAATCTAGCACAGTGGCTAAGGAAATAAGCGCTGAAGACAGACAGAGCTTGTTCCAAACACAGACTCAGTCATTCCTATTTGTGTGACCTTGGACAAGTTACTGGACCTCGAGAGCCTCAGTTTCGACATCTAGGCAGTAGCAGTAACAGCCCAGCTGTGCTGTGAGAAGGAGAAGATATCACCAACAGAACCAGCACACGCTGTGCCTAGGACAGAGTAAACATTCAACACGTGCAATTGTTACGAAAGTGATCCTTCAACCACTAGGTGGTTCAGCCACTCAGAAATTTAATTTGTCCCCACTGTGTTACTGAGTAAAAGGAGGCTCAGAGTAGGTAACCCACTTTCCCAAGACCACAGAGTTAATAAAAGGCACCAGGATTTCTGGCTCCGAATTCCCTGTGCTTTCTGCTCACATGCACCACGGCCCATGACGTCGGCCTGGGACATGGGACACTGCTGACCAGCTTCAGGCAGCCCCAGCAGGGGAAGCACAGGTCCGCAGACACACTACATTGTGCCGCTGCCCTGAGAGACACTTTTGGTGTCTGCTAGGGACGGGAGAGCTATTTTCCCCTGGGGGGGAGTGGCATGGTGGGGGAGTGGCATGGTGGGGGAGTGGCATGGTGGGGGCGTGGCCGTGGCTCATGATGGGCCAGAGACAGTATGTGGTAGGAGGGCTGGGAACAGCACCTGGAGGCCTGAACTCACGCCTGGGTGCCGCCACCAAAGCAGGAGCCTCCCATCTCTGGGTCTGCGTCCTCACATGGAAAGACTGCACTAAAGGACCTCGAATGTGGCATCCTGCGCCATAACATGGTGATCTCTCTTCTCCTCTTAAAAGCCCAATGGGAGAGGGGGAAAAAATCTATTAATATTAATGACAGCCATTAAAAGAGTACTCACTGTACTAAACACTGTTCTATGCAATTTATGTCAAACTGCCTCGTTCACTTCTCACAACACCCCAACACAGAACATATTCATGTTACTCCTATTTATAGACTGGAAAACAGGGGCTTGCAGAGATTAAGTAACTTGGTTTGGGTAAACCCCAAGCAGGGGAATTTGCAGACTCTGTCAGACTCAAGGGTCTTGCTCCCAAACACTGTCTCGTGCCCCTTGAGTACAATAATAAGGAGAGCTACCACATAGTGAGCACCTCTTTTATGCCCAAGACTTTGCTAGTGGCTTTTCATACCTTACCCTCTTACACTTGGGCAAAGAGAGGAGAGGAATATAAGTTAAATAACGATTTTAGCAAATGACCCCAGCTCTGAGTTGAGAACACTGTGCATGCCCTCCTTTTTGGAGTATCATTGTTATTCTTTGTGTCTTGTCTGCAGGGATGGGAGGGTTGAAGAGATGCTCACCGCTGTCGTCAGAATCAAGCTCTAATGAGGACTCTGCACCCACCAAGGGCCATCATCTCCAGCATGGATTTAAGTTGCAAGACAGAAGTCATGTCAGCCACCTTGCTCCCGGCTCCTCATTGTCCTCTGCCAACCTGCACTTTCCCTTTGCCCAAATCTCAGTCCTCATTTTTAATTTATTTTATCTTGCTGCATGTTATGCATTTTTATAAGCCACTTCAAGTCTCTTTTGGAAAGCGCTACTGATGAATAAATAAATACAAAATAAAATTGCCCGTTTGCCAGATGTCAGGATAATCAGAATAATCGGCCATATCAGCATCAGACCAATAACGGTGCTACCGGAGGACTTTGCCAAATGGGCTCTGGAATGACAGTGCACAAAGAGTGGTTCAACCTAAATCAGACTGATCTATGAATGATGGGAAAAGACAGATGCTCAAGGGAGAAAATGGAAAAAACTTGGGGAGGTCTCCTGGTCTTTAAGACTGTAGCCAGTTCCTGAAATCCTTGTAAATTAAAATCCCAAAACAGTGACTGGGGCTTTCATGTTGACACAGTGAACAGCATGCAGTGGCCTGGGGAGAGGGTCTCCTAACTCATGGTACACTTCAGTGTGATCCTTCTGGGCATCACCTACATCTATTTTTCAATGAGCAGAAGAAAATTTTAAAGAAAACCAAGGCTACCCAGTGGTTACTGATCTTCGAAGGAGCTAGAAAGTTTGGCTATCTCCAAAAACAGTTCTGTCCTGCATTGTCTAAATTCCTAAACTGGTCCAGAATGATATAAAATTCTAGGTAGAACAGCCAATCAAATTCTAGATACAACAGCCAATCATTAAGATTAGGGAAAACAAACAGTATCTCCACAAAATCTCCAGGCAGGGAGAAGAAACATGAATCCATGTGGCCTTAGAGGAAAATATTTGGTCCCAGGCAGTTTAGATAAACTAAGTTTCTGGGAAAGTATGATAGAACACTGAAGCAGCAATTTCCTGTTTTTGAAGCCTACAAAATAGTTGAAATTGCTGGCTTTTAAGGATGCACAGAAATAAAATGAATACCTAATGCCATCATGAACCCACCACGTTCCACGGCATTAAGAACATCAGCATTTAACATTCCCAGCGATCTGCTATCTAATTGTCGTTCGGACACAGAAACATTTCACTTCCAGACAAGCCTCCCCTGGTGGACCCTGGAACTCTGGATTATCTTTCCCCCACATTAGTTACGTCTGCCCAAGGCCCACAGCCTCATCTTTACATCAGCCAATGGTAAACACACCTGGGATAGGTGATACACATTCCAAGGCTACAGGAGAAAGAACTCGAGATTGCCTGCTCTTTGAGACTATTAATGCTCCCCAAACCCTGCCCTAAACTTCAGAAAACTAATGGGGGGTTCAAAAAAGAGAGAGTCCAGCAAGCTTTAATAGGCTCCATCTGTCGTCTTCGAGCAGAAAAAGCACTGGGCTGAGAACCAAGAGGCTACCATGGATCAAACAAGAAAATGCATGGGCAGATGATTATAAAAGTAGAACGTTTGCACTTGCATGGGATTGCTATAAGTGCCTGGAGATCAGCTTTATAATAGTACATACTGTGGGAAATATATAGCCGTGGATCTAAAGAGTATTTATATAGCTCAGCAAAACTAATCTACTTAGATCCTCCAAGTCAGGTTTAAAGTTATTTAAAAAATGGTGAGGCATAAAGGTTGTGTAGCGTGCCCAAAGTTATGTAGCCGGTGCTCTCAGCTGGAATTATGCAACAAAGATTTATAAAGGCTCTGCTTATTTACTCTGTGCCAGGCAGCAGGCTGGACACTGGGGACACAGTGACAAATATACAGAACCAAACAGACACGGATGACAGTGATTCTCCCTCTGCCGCCATAATCAAACTGGCATCATCTGCCTGTTCTGACTTAAAGAGAAAAGAGGAAAAAGGAATGAGGTACAAGATGCTTTGGCTGCCACTCAGTGTGTCAGGGTGGACTTGGGTGGACGCAGAACGTTCAAATGGTGAGAAAATATAGCAGCTCCTTCCACCCACACACTGTCTGTGCTCAGGTAGGGAAGTAGTTCAAGCTAGGGATGAAAATAGAGTCTCTATTCAAGAGCTCCCAGTGTCCCTCAGAAACTTGTGTGGAAAAAACTTTAATTGGCCATTTTCTAGTTGAACAAAAGCTCATAAAGACATAGAAAAACATTTCCTGACAATACATTTGCATTGAAAAGAACAGAAAGGCAGAACCAGCATGATATTAAGGAGCCAGGATGCTTTGAAGGTCTGTCACAGTGGGGTCAAATCCCAGCTAGTGGCTTAGATGCTCTGGACCTCAGCTCTTGCATCCGCAAGATGGGTGCAGATACTTCCTAACTCACAGGGGTGCTGTGAGGATGAAATGAGTGACATATCGTGTGTGCAACAGAAGTCAGTTCCGTTGCACACCATGGGAGGTGCTAATTCCTCCTCCCCAAAATTACAAATTACTTTCACAATCTCTCGCTTTAGAACATTGCACACCTATTATCTCATCTGATCCTCACACAACCCATTTTCAGACAAAAGAAAGTGGGACTCAGAGACGTCAAACAGTACGTGCAAGGGTCAGAAAGTTAGGGGGGAAAGCAGCCAGCATTGAGACCTGGGGCCTGCCCACTATACCACGAAACCCCTCACCAAGGTGCAGTCGAGGTACAGATGCCTGAAGATGGGAGACTGAGGCAAAAGATATGGTCTGGGCAAAGTGAGGTTCTTCCTCAATTTGTACTCCTACAATGAATTTCTAGAATGGCATGGGAAGTTTGCCCAAATACTGACCTCGAATCGTGCATTTCTCCTTCCCCAGTGCCTGCTCCCTCTGACCACTGAGTGTGCAGTAGAATCTTAGAACTTAGGGAGTCTCTGAAGGTCATGGCTCCACCCTCCTCCCTTCAGGCAGAGGAAGTAGCATTATTCCCATCCTACAGATGAGAGAAGAGAGTCCCTGAGATGAGGGGTCTTGCTTACATACCAGCAACAATGGGAAAGGTCCAGGCAGCCAGAGCCCAGCTCTCCTGCCGCCTGATGAGGTGCTCTCGCTGCCACCTGGGCAGCTCCTCCTCCCAGAATTTCAGCACAGTTTTTCTAATGCCTGGAGCTACTCCAGCTCTCTGCTTCTCAGACAGTGGTGAGGGCAGATGAACTTCCCTTCTTTCCAGGGGGATCAGGAGGGGAGAGGGGTTGTGATGATGGGGGTTTCCAGGCAGAACAAGCCTCACAAAGCACGAGCATGAGCATCAGGCCTCCTTAGCTCTGGCTGAGGCTGCTTTACCCTCTAACCTCCTTAGAGCTTCTCCCAAAGTCAGTGCCCAATGGACCAGCTCCTAAATGAGAGATCTTGATTCCCTATGCCTTAGCAGTGGTCAAGCACCCATGTACAGCAGCTTCATGGACCCTGAACTGCAGGAATCTGGGATTTACCTGCCACCCAGAGCAGAGATTCCTTTCGAGCATCACTGACAGCTGATCTCTGAGCTCACGGTGACCCTTTCTGACCAATCACTTTAATGGACCCTGAACGATTCCAAGGACAGGGAAATTACTCTTCCACAAAAGACAGTGTTCCATTTTAGAGCCTACCTATAGCTCTTTCTGCAATGTCAATGCCGTCATGCTGAATCATTCCAAATACCTGCCAGAGTTTTACAAGCTTCTTAAGAGTTCAACATAAGTTGCTACTTGCCCTTTCCATTTCCTCAATCTAAGTGCTTATGTTTAAATAGCCTCCCTACTTTTCCATGTGATCTCACCGATCTTGTCTCTTCTTATTCTGAAAACAATCACCTGAAGCAGGTACAAGCAGAGATGAGAGGCATTATCAGTCCTATATTACAGATGAGGAAACTGAGGACCAAGGATGCTAAGCGTCCTGCACGACTGCAAGGGAGAGGCCACAGTATTCAGTCCCAGCACACTGTGCTCCTCAGCAAATCACACTTAACTTTGACTCTGCTTTCTAAATAAACAAAGAGAAAAGCTCCATTTTAGATTAGAGGAAACCAAGGATCTGATTGGCAAGTACCTTTCCAGTCTGGATTGTGATTCATTTTCTCTCTGATCTACTATGGCCACACTCACCCTCAGCAGGACCCAGAGGTCCTTCCCCATCAGAAGGCTGGGCTGAGTGCAGGCAGGATGTGGGGTCTAAATGGGGCTTTGGGGGACCCGAAAATAGACATCATCAGCACCTACACCTCACAGGCCCCAGCATCCACAGGAACTGGATCAATAGGGATCAATAGGTGCTGGATCTCTGCTCTTTCCTAGGCTGGATTCCGCACTCCAGGAAGGCAATTAGAAGACTGAGGCAAGGGGATTTGCCACTGACTGGGGTTTCTAATCAGGTCCCAAGCTTCTAATTAGGCTTCTCCAATGCCCAGAGGAAAGGAATCTTCAAAAAGGGCCCCTGCAAAGTTAGCTTTCTCAATTCCGCCCCATTCAATCTTCATCCTGTCGGGCAGCCTCCACCCTAATTCAACCTCACCTTGGAGATGAGGGAGATACCTCTGTGGTTCACTCTCTGAGGAGCTGTCATCAACCCAAGGTGACCCTTTCTGACCAATCTCACTAGCAGAGCCCAAGTGAAATACATGACGATGTGAAGTCCCAGCAGCTGCTTCCTCGGCTGTTCAACTAATATTTAGTTAGCCGTACGTATAGGTTTTGGAGTGCCCGGTGCATCCTGTTAGTTTTATCTCCATTTAATTCACTGAGTCCTCACAACCACCCTCTGGGGTAGACACTGTTATTATTCTATTCTACCAGTGAGGAAACTGAGACTCGCAGAAGTGAAAGAACCAGTCGTTATTTCAGGAAGTGAGGAGAGCTGAAATTGGAACCAGCGGAGGCTGGCTCTAGACTCCTTACTTGTAACCACTGTGCTACGCTGCTTGGTGTCATTCCGCTGATTATAATCACAATTTATTTAGTATAGAAAACTTGGACAATGTCTAAAAAGCATAAAGGAAGGAATTTAAACCATTTTAATCACACCATTCCAGTAAGCACTGTTAACAGCTGGAGGGAAATGCACCAGAACATAATTATTTAGCACATAAGCGTTGGCAGTAGCCTGCTCGGGTTCAAACTCTCCCTCTACCTTGTGAATTTAAGCCAATATGTCACTGCTCTACGCCCACCTCCTGGGATGGGCATGGAAGTGGAAAAAGATGATACATGTAAAACACTCAGAACATGGCCTGGTACTATGAACATCCTTCCAGAATTTTCTTCTATAGGCATTTACACATTTTTCAAAATTGGGATGAAAGTTCATGTAACTATTTTTATACTGCCCCATGGGGGTGAGGTGATAAGAAAACAATGAACTGTTGAAGAGTTACTCACGTGGGAGGGTCCTGAAACCCACTGAGATACCCTGGGAAGTTGCTACCCTGGGCAGCTCGTGAATGTGGGGCCATTGCACACCAGGGCCTGAGACTCAATACCTTGAAGATCTAGGTGCCCACAGGAAAAGAGAAACTAGCTCTCTATCTTGCCAAGAAGTTGCTAAGATGGCCCTTTACTGATGTCCCACGTGCTCTTGAACAGGCTTAGGGTAGTCACTGTAGCCTGAAGGCCAGAGACTTCTGCTCAGATTTTCTGAAATGTGGAAATCCTCAAAACTCTTGAGTAGAGACCCCCCCAAAAAAGTTGTGTGTGTGTGTGTATATGTAGATGTGTGTATATACATAACATTGTTATATAATGTTATAAATGTTACATAAAACATTGTAATATATACAAATATATGTGTGTGTATATATATGTGTGTGTATATATGTAGATGTGTGTATATACATAACATTGTTATATAATGTTGTAAATGTTACATAAAACTTTATAATATATACAAATATATGTGTGTGTATATATATGTGTGTGTGCGTATATATATATATATATCTCCTACTGACAGTGAATTGTAATATATTTAATTTAGAAAAACATATTAATAAAGACAAGTGTATTTCCTACTCTCACATTTGATGGAGAAAATTTATATTCAAAAAAATTTATATCCTTAATCTACTATTTTGCTACATCTAACACCAACAGCCACCACCAACGAAGCAGCCCTGCCCACCAGGAAGAGCCTGAGTCCTTCATGGTGGGTCCCACACAGGCCCACTCCCCAGCCAGGCCAGCTCAGGATATTTTACATCCCTGAACCTCTGTGGAGGTCTGAGTTTAAATCCTGACCTCAGGGGAAATTCCCCAGTTTCCTGGGTAGATCAGTGGCCCTTGCCAACTCCAGCCACAGAGCACTCAAGAGCTAAAAGCACACGTGATGCTGCAAGATGTTTACAGCATTAGACCTGCAGGCTCCTCACATCCAAAATATCCTATTACACCTAAACCATCTTGGTCACTTTCATATATTCAATTTGTTATCAAGAAATATCAGTGCCATGATAATAGATCTTTGTAGATATTAATGATCATTGCCTTGGAGTAATTTCCTAGAAGCAGAACTACAGGGAAAAGAACATTTTCATTTTTAAAGGCCTTCCTACAAATTATCAAACTGACTTCAAGACACCTTCCAGCACTCCATGGTGTAGGAGGTGACTGTTTCCCGGCATCCTTGTTAATAATGAATATTATGATAATCTTCTTTTAAATATTTGGGGATTATGTAGGCAAAAATGTATCTCATGACTACATAAATATATAATTTTTATTTCCTATTATGTTAAAATGTTTTAATATATTTAGCACCTTTTTTGGAGTTGATCCTGTGTTTGTTTCAAAATATTAAGGGGGCACAAATGTTTTTGTTCCATAGATACATTGTATAATGTCAGGGCCTTTAGTGTGCCTGTCACTAGAAAAGTGTTCACAGTACTCTATAGGGAAATTTTTATCCCTCACCTTCCCCACCCTCCTCCTTCTTGATTTCCAATGTTGTTTACATTTTTTTTTCTTCTTCTGTAAATTCAGCATTCATATCCTTTGCCCATCTTTCCATTGAAGTATTTGACTTTTCTGATTGAATTTTAGAAACATCAAGGATCTCTCCTCTCATTTGCTTGACAGATATTTATTGAGTGCCTAGTATAAGCCAGGAGCTATTGTAGGCACTGGACACGCCGCCATAAACAAGACAGGCAAAATCCCTGCCCTCTACTCGCAAAGATGTGAAATCAATCTAAGTGCCCATCAGTTCACGAGTGGATTAAGAAAATGTGGTATATATCATATATACCATGGATCACTACTCAGCCATAAAAAGGAATGAAATAATGTGTTTTGCAGCAACTTGGATGGAACTGGAGACCATTATCCTAAGTGAAGTATCTCAGGAGTGGAAAACCAAACACCACATGTACTCTCTAATAATTGGAAGCTAATCAATGGGCACACATGGGCACAAAGAGATGTAAAGGTCATTGGAAATCAAGAAGGGAAGAGGAGGAGGAGGGGAGGGGTAAAAACCTACCCATCAGATACAATGAACACTATTTGGGTGATGGGCACACTAAAAGCCCCAACTTAAGCATTATATAAGGTATCCATGTAATAAAAACATTTGTACTCCCTTAATATTTTGAAATTTTTTAAAAATAGGGACACATTTACCTGAGAAATAATGACTCCATGAATGTAAAAAGATGCTAAAATTTAAATTTTAAAAAAAAGGAACTTTATGTATAGTTAAAAAAAAATGTGTTTTAATTCTTACCCTCTAATTGGCAGAGACTAAGGGAATAGCATTATAAAGAAACAGAGAAAGGTGCTGTGGTAGAAACTGTCAGGGGCAGTGGCAGAGAAAGGGAACTCCTGAAGCTCAGAAAAGGTTTCTCTGGTGGGGTATTTGCACTGAGACCTGCATGAACAGAAAATGTAAGAGTGTCTTCTTGTATGAACAGCATTTCAGACAGAGGGAAGAGCAAGTGCAAAGGCCCTGAGACAGGAATAAGCTGAGATCCCTAGGGACAGACAGAAGGCCAGTAGGAGATGAAGAACAGAGGTAGGCAGGGGGCAAGTCACCTATGACCACATAGGGCCACAGCAAGAAACCACGTCTGATTGTAAATGCAGTGGAAAGCCAAGGGAAGGTGTTTAATAGAGAAGCTGTAGAAACTGATGTAGATGTTAAACAATTTCTCTGGAGTCTATGAGGGAAATGGATTATGAGGAGGCAGGAATAAAAGCAGGAAGACATGTAGGAGGCTGTTGTGACAGTGTCCACAGATGACGGACACTGGGAGGGAGGGAGAGGACTTGCCAATGCTCTACCTACACACACACACACACACACACACACACACACACACACACTAGAATCGCACTGCCTGGCCCTTTGTCGTTGGTTGGATGGGGCATTGCAGCAACCAGTGCCACTGAGATGGTGGGTGGACCCACCTGGGTCCCTGAGATACTCTGTAAGCAAACCTGCAAGGGACATGTGCCAGGAGCAAGAATTAAATCTCTGTTGTTTTAAGCCACCGAGATTGTTATGTTATTTATCTCTCCAGCATAACTTGGGGAAACCTGACGAATAAATCTGGAGTAGTGGAAGCTAAAGAGAAGTGAAGGTATTTAGGATGCCAGGAGGTAAATCCAACAGGACATGCCTTCCATATATGTCAGAAATAACCTTCTTAGCATTCTGTTTGCCTTTTGTTTTTCCATGGTGTTTTTGACATATGAAATGTTTAACTTTTTATGTAGACAAATAAATATGCCTTTTATGGTTTCTTTCTGTGTTTTTAAGTTTTTAAAAAAAGCATATTTTCCACCCCAAGAGATGACAAAGTGACAAAGATCCACCTACGGTTTTTTATAATATTTGATATATCTGAAATTTGTTTTGATGTAGGCTGTGAGATACAGTCCAATTTCTCTTCTCAAATAATTAAACAATCGTTCTGCCATCACTGATTCAATAAATGTTTCTTTCTACACTGGTGTAAAATATCACCTTTACCTAGCTTCTCAAGGATAGTTGGATATGTCTCTGAGCTTTGCAATTTGTCCTACTGATGTATCTACCAATTCTTATGCCTGAAAAACACTGTTTCAATTATTAAAGCTTAAGAGTAAACTTTCTATCAGGGGAGTTAATTGCCCTCTCCCTAGTCTTCTTATTTTTCCAATTTTTCTTAGCTGTTCACCCATTCACCCTTCCTATTATACTACAAATATTGAAATACTGTCTTCATAATAATATATCATTTGTCTAACAAATCCCCACACAAATATTGTGAAAGTGAAATCCCTTTCATAACATCTAGTGATACTCATTTTGATAGTTTTGTATATATCCTTCTAGATATCCCAGGGCCCGTATAAATATATAAAAATAATAAATACCTCCGAGTTGGGACTTTTTTTCAAGTTGAAATATTTGGAAAGCACAATAACATTGACTTAAAAATTTTTAAAATGCCCTATTACTGTAGCACCATAGGGTATTGGGGAGGTGGGAGGGGGGAGGGGGGCGGGTATATACATACATAATGAGTGAGATGTGCACCATCTGGGGGATGGTCATGATGGAGACTCAGACTTTTGGGGGGAGGGGGGGAAATGGGCATTTATTGAAACCTTAAAATCTGTACCCCCATAATATGCCAAAATAAAAAAAAAAAAATTTTTAAAATGACATTTATCAACTTATGTGACTAAAAACAATTGATCTGGATGGCTTCAGGTATGATTTGCTCCAGGAATTCAAATGATGTCATTAGGTGGTGGTCTTTCTCGTTCCATCTCTTAACTTCCCTCTGGGCTATTTTCACTCATACAGTGGCATCAGAAGCCCCAGATATATATACTCAAAAGTCTATCAGGAAAAAAGAGCATCTTTATGTATCCCAGTTACCAAATCAATACACCCACCTGCAGCTGTTGTGAGTATTGGCTGCTAGCAGCTCACAGCTATATTCTTCCTTGGAGAATTGCCCTTGGCTAAAGGATCCACTTTTCCCAGAAATGCCTAGGAAGTTTCACCCCACCCTTGGGGGCAGCCCACAGTCAATAATGATTGATATGGGCTGAGAAAAGCTAAATTCCTTACCTGGAGGCAGAACTATAGTAGGTTCATGGTATAATTCATACTCCAGAGTTCCCTAAGAATTAGGCCAAAGCTTGGACTCCAGCTGAAATTACATCTTTGCTTAGCTATTTCCAGATTCATTCACTCCCTTACAGGTTTCATTTTCAAACACTCCCTTGGTGAAACACTTACCAATAAGTCCCCATCTTAGGTCTTTTGTTAAGGATCCTAACCTAAGATGCATCTCTTCCCAAAAGTACAAAGTTCTTGTGTGATAATGAATATTCATAAGAATAACAGCAGTGATGATTGTATAATACAGCAAAGCACTCTAGATCCCCCAAAGCTTGAAAAGGGGGTGGGGCAATCAATAACGACAATACAGTCACCCCTTCTACAAATTCCCCAAGTGATGTCGAATGAAACAGCCTCATCACTCCCTCTTTTTCCTCTACCCTGTCCCTATTCTACCCTGTCCCTATTGCCACTCCACCTTCCTTACCAATCCAGGAAACATTGGAATACCATACACATAAGGCTTACCACACTGTTATTTCAATAGATATTTAATTACAGGAAATGGTAATCAATAGTGTCAAAAATGCATTGGAAGATAGAATTCCGTGTGCTAACTGCCAGGAGTCCTGCTTGGTGGCTGCCTCCCTTGTTTGTAATATATTTTTGCATCATCTTGCATCTGCAATTGCAAAAACCACCCTGGCTAGGCCGAATGCTTGTTAATTATGAAAGGGTTTTATCCCAGCCATGTTACTTAGAGGCCAGTGGAGCACATGGCCTCTTTGAGATTCTTCCTGCTGGAAGAGCTCGAATCCTATGACAATGAATAGATGAAATCTTACAGGACAGAGACGGATTCCACTGAGGCAGAACATGAGTTATTAGTGGGAAGCAAAATGTGTTCTCCAAGAACCCACAGTGCTGCTGAGGAGAGGAGACTAACCATTAAGGAGTGACTATGAACAAGATGAGAGCAGTGGACTTAGGTGCCAAATTATGTGCTTCTGACAAAGAGATTGTGGGTTTCTGAGACCAGGGAAGAGATGTGATCTGGAATAGCCAGCTGGCCATAGACACCCTGGAAATGAGCTAACAAGGTACTCAGGGTGTAGATGTGAATGAAGCATCTTTAGACGGCCCTAGACTCATTCCCTCCTGAGCCCATCATCGCTCTTCCCTGAGACATTCTGAGCAGACAATGCCGCTGGGTTTCAGCTGCTGAGATGGGACTTGGCGTCAGGACTACGGATGACTGCAGTGTAAAGAGAACTTCACCAGTAGTCCTCAGCTCTGAGGGCCAGTCCTCACACCACCGCTACTAACTGCAGGAAGGGAGGGCCCGTGGCAAAGAAGAACCAAGCTCATTCCCTGCACAGTCTGCAGTTGAGCTTTGAAATTAACAAAGGGTTGAGAGTTGCCACAAACTCCCTAAAGATTAGTTTTTATTCTCTGAGATGTATGGAGACGCTGAGATAATGAGCCTCTGCTGAGTGTGTCCTCCCTGGCAGGGCTGGCTTTTCCCCTGGTGCCCTGGGGGCTGTCCCAGGTGCTGATTCAGGGAAAACCACTGGAGTCACTGCATTTCCCCCACCCACCCCAATGAAATCATCCCCAAAGGCATTATAAACTTCCCACTGCTTGCTTATTCAAAAGAAAACCTAAAATCATTCAGCTACATTCATCTGTTTGAGCAATCTTAGCTGCTTTCTACAGAATGCTTAAACAACCTTAGATTACTTTGAATCCAAGCCCAAGATGAATCCAGTTGGATTATTCCACCAGGTAATTAAAATGTAGTTGTCACCCTGGTAACCTTGGGAAGAAACTGGCTCTGAAGTAAGGTCCACACAAACTAAGGAAGGTGAAACTGGGCAGAGAATCCAACCTCTATTATCAGAAACTATCAACTGATGGGTCCATGGCCAGACTGGGCTTTCAGCTCTTATATAAAATACACAAGTAAGACTGGATCATATTTTTGGGGGGGGGGGCGGAAACCTACAGATTTAACCTCTTTGGGCTTATGTGTCAAAGGATAAATTTTATAAAATGTGGATAATTTCATGGGGACAGAGTTAGTACTAGACTGCGGAGCTTAGATTAGAGATTTTCCTATAAATTACTATACTTCTTGTAATTATGCCAGAGTGGAATTAATGATAGTACTAGAGCTCTGGCTTTGGAATAAGATAGACTTGGGTTAGACTATGGGATTTTTCACTGATTAGTCATCTGGCCTTGGACAAGTTACTTATCTATTCAGTCTTAGTCTCCTTCAGGACAAAATAATACCTATTTCATAGGGTCATTGTAAGGATTGTGTGAGATAATGTGTGTAAAATGTATAATATAATGATTGACACAGAGAAGATGTTTAGTAAATGGTGACCAGTATTAGGAAAATCAGAGTACTGGCTCAAAACTCCAAATTTGGTGTCAAAGGACCAAGGTTAGAATCTATACATCTTCTCTTTCTAGATGTGAAACCTCAAGCAAAATACCTAATGTTTCTAAGCCTCAGTTTCCTCAGTTGTAAAATAAAGATGAATATTTCTGTCTTGGCCAGGCATGGTGGTTCAAGCCTATAATCCTAGCACTTTGAGAAGCCAAGGCAGGAGGATTGCTTGAGTCCAGGAGTTCGAGACCAGCATGACCAATATAACAATATCCCATCTCTTCCAAAAATAGAAAAATTAGCTGAATATGGTAGCACATGCCTGTAATCCCAGCTACTCAGGAGGCTGAGGTGGGAGGACCCAGAGCCCAGGAGTTTGAGGTTGCTGTGAGCTACAGTGATGCCACTGCACTCTAACCTGCACAACAGACTGAGACCCTGTCTCAAGAAATAAATAAATAAAATAAAATAAAATAAAAAGTAAAAAAAATAGAATAAAATAAGCCATAAAGTGGTAAATTTTATGTAAAAAAAATTCTCTCTTCTAATGTTATTGTCAGGCTAGAAGGAAATAAAGCCTTTAAAGTGCTAAGCGTCTACCCGACTCAGAGCTTGATAAATGTTAACAGTAATATTTTGAGACACTGATTTCAGTAAAGTGAGAAGAGCTCACTTTGTTAATCTCTTTCACTCTCCCCAAAGGACTCAATCTTTGGAAGCAAGAGAAAGAAGAGATTGGGAGAAGGTCCCAAATTAAAGTAAGTACAAGGTTTAGAGACCACCTCTTCTCTGAAGGGTTCCTCTTGGATAAGATGCCTCTTTTCCCTACGCCCTCCATAAAT
This sequence comes from Microcebus murinus, assembly GCF_040939455.1. NCBI lineage: Eukaryota > Metazoa > Chordata > Mammalia > Primates > Cheirogaleidae > Microcebus > Microcebus murinus. The sequence goes on from NC_134107.1 coordinate 16,616,673, forward strand.
CTCATATTCTTTTATGTTACATATTACAATCAAAACACATCGCAGGTAATAATGTCAACCGATAAGGTCCCTAGGCTTTCTCAAAATGTTCACCAGCCATAAATCATTGCTTTACCTTTTGTGAGACTGAGGAAGGAGGGTCACTGGAGCTGGGAGCTGGAGGTTGCAGGGTGCTGTGATCTCACCACTGCACTTCAGCCTGGGCAACAGAGTGAGATCATGTCTCTAAAAAAATTACTTTTTATTGATACGTAAAAGATGTATATATTTTCAGGGTATATGTGATAACTTAATGCATTCATATAATTTGTGCAGATCAGTGTAATTGGGATATATATCACTTTAAAATATTTGTCTTTTCTTTGTGCTTAAAACATTCAAATTATTGTCTTCTATTTTTAAATATATAACAGATTATTATGAACTATAGGCACCCTACTGATCTTTTAGATAACTTTTAGTTATCTATCAAACACTAGGTCTTATTTCTCCTATCAAACTGTATGTTTGTACTTGTTAACCTTTATTCACCACCACCCCCCACCCTTTATGGCTATAAAAATCTATGAGAAAGGGGAGGGGAGAGGGGGGCAGGTATATACATACATAACGAGTGACATGTGCACCATCTGAGGGATGGTCATGCTGGAAACTCAGACTTGTGGGGGGGGGGAATGGGCATTTATTGAAACCTTAAAATCTGTACCCCCATAATATGCCAAAATAAATAAATAAATAAATAATATCTATGAGAAAAAGTACAAAGAGGTATTATAACCAGTACCTTTTATTACTACATATTTTATCAAAAATAGCAATCTCCACATTGCTACAGCTAATAAAACTCCTGGTTGTATTACATGAAAAATAGTTTCTTAATAATCTAATTTTGATATTCATGGATTTATTAATATGGGACTCTGAATTAGCAAATTCCAACCTGAGGGAACTGGGGATGTGGTATTAAGAGAGCCAGGCAGGTGGTTCCAGGGAAGTTTAAGGAGATGGAATCAGGAGACTTGGGTGTGGAGACTGGCTCCTCTATGTGTGAGGTCAGTAGTTTCACAGGTCTGGTGTCAGTTTCTCACCCACAGATAAGATTAATGTCACCTGTCCTGTAAGACTGTTACCAGGTATCCATAAAATATTGTATGTAGAAGGTCCTGGGAGCGTAGAGATGCCTGTGAAGAAAGGAGATAGGAACTGATCATCCATGGAAAAGCTCCCAAGGATCACTTGGACTTCAAGCATTTTAGTGGGTACCCAAGAGGGACTTGGAAAGTGGTCAGTGGCATGCAAGCAGAATTGTGATGTGACTCAGATCGGTACCATATGGCAACAAGCAATCATAGGAAATGCAAAAATTACCATGACTCAACTATAAAGCAAATGAAACATAATTATTTTAAGCAATTGGTAGAGAACAAGAAAAGAGCATTCACTTGATGTTTGAAAGCTTCTCTTAGATGCAGCAGCAGTTTAGTGATATTTCCTCCTGTGCATATCTAATTACGCTATTTAGTCTTGTAGTTTGTGTCATGAAAGTAACCATAATAGAGCAACAGCACGTGCTAATTTCAGAATCCATCCATAGACAAAGTATGGAAGACTTAACTAGAATAGCAAGCATTGTTATGTGAATGGAATGACAGACAAGTTGGGTTTTTTTAAGTGGGTTGGAAGAAAGGAGAAAGGAAAGAACAGGGGAATACTTTCTTCCTCTTATTTAGTGAAAAATTTACACAGTTATTGAAATCAAGATTATACATATATATAAAATATTGAAACAAAAGATACAAATATATTTAAAGATAGCAATATAACAAAGTTTATGTGAGAAAAATGGATTATCTTTCAAAACAGTAAGTCAATAACTACTATCTAAAATTGGTGATAATAATAGCAACAATACTAGCTAACATATTTAGCTCCTTATATGTGCTGGGCATAGCTCCACAGTCCTTACAAGTATTAACTTACTTAACATTCAAAATATCCTTATCATGTAGGCATAATTTTCCATGTTATGGATAAGGAATCGAGACACAAAGTGGTTAAGTAGCTTACTCAAGGACACATAACCAAATGGTAGCAAGACCATGAGTTTGAATGCATTATTTATAATCATGGCATCATAAATAGCCAAAAAATTCTAAAATACAGTATGTTGAATGTGATGGCCTCTGAGCTAGTATAATAAAGATTAAACTGCAAAGGAAGACTTTTAGTTATCAGTTAACGCTATTTGACTAGGCAATTTTTTGTACTACCTGCCTGAATAATTGTATAATAATATGAAAAATATGTCAGTATGCACTGTAAGGTAATAGTCAACATAAGGAGCAGATTCATCTTCTAATTTCTGAAAGACCTTCATGAGAAGAAGTGATTAAAGCGTTGCGAGTGTCTGGAAGGGGTAAAACTAAGGCCACTGTGTGAAAGGTACAAAGAGAGAGACAGTCCAGGTCCAAAAAGAGAATTAGCAGGTGGAGCGGTTCGCAGATGGAGGCCCGACAGCAACTGGACGACCATGTGGTAGGTATGGGGCAGAGGAGACTCCAGCCTCAGGTGGGGTTGGAATAGATGTTGTCTAGATCTCTTCCAAACCTGAGAATTATGTGTCTTTTATCTTCACAGAACTTTCCAAATGTAAACCAGAATTAATCTGAATCTGAAACAACAGCTCAAGGTTCACTTCCATAAAATACAGAAGATTCACAAAGAGAATCGGCCGGGTTCACAATTTCTGAAAAACAATCTCTATGAATAGGCCTGGGATTATAAACCCAATTTCTGCCATAGAGAGAAGGATTCTGTGTCTCAATTCTGGGATTTTTTTTTTTTTTAATTTCATTCTCATCCTCAGACCAACCATGCACATGGAATCCATGGCCAAAAATAATCTCACCACAGTAACCGAATTCATTCTCATGGGCTTTATTGACCACCCTGAATTAGAGATTCCCCTCTTCTTGGTGTTTTTTAGTTTCTATCTAGCCACCCTTCTGGGGAATATGGGGTTGATTATTCTAATCCAAGTGGACGTCCAGCTCCACACCCCGATGTACTTCTTCCTGAGCCACCTCTCCCTGCTGGATGCCTGCTACGCCTCGGTCATCACCCCTCAGATTCTAGCCACACTGGCCACAGGCAAAACAGTCATCTCCTACAGCCGCTGTGCTGCCCAGTTCTTTTTCTTCACCATCTGTGCAGGTACAGAGTGCTTCCTGCTGGCAGTGATGGCTTATGACCGCTATGTTGCTATCAGCAACCCACTGCTCTACACCGCGGCCATGAATCCCAGAACCTGCTGGAGTTTGGTGGTGGCAGCCTACACCTGTGGGGTGTCAGGGGCCATCCTGCGTACCGTGTGCACCTTCACTCTCTCCTTCTGTGACGACAATCAGATCGACTTCTTCTTCTGTGACCTCCCACCCCTGCTGAAGCTCGCCTGCAGTGACACGACAAACACGGAGATTGTCATTGTCTTCTTTGGCAACATTGTGATTTCGGCCAATGCCTTGGTCATCCTGATTTCCTACCTGCTCATCATCAAGTCCATTTTGAGGGTGAAGTCTGCAGGTGGCAGGGCCAAGACTTTCTCCACATGTGCCTCCCACCTCACTGCTGTGGCCCTTTTCTTTGGGACCCTCATCTTCATGTATCTACGGAGCGGCTCAGACAAATCCCTGGGGGAAGACAAGGTGGTGTCTGTCGTCTACACAGTGGTCATCCCCATGCTCAACCCTCTGATCTACAGCTTGAGAAACAAGGATGTGAAAGCTGCCTTCAAAAAGGTCACTAGAAAATTCCAGGGGTCCCAGAGTATGTAGATCCGTGTGAAAGGATCTCACATTTTAGCACACTTTCTTCCATGTCAATATATCCTATTTAAGCACCAGCGTTCTAGGCAACCTACACCTACAAACAGAAAAAAGATAGACAGGCACCGCCAGGCACACAAGAAAAACTGAAAATGTAGTGAAGTTAGTTTGCAACAATTGCATACTTTCTTTTTAACCCCCCTCCCAGTTCCAGTCCATTCTTTAGCACCCAGCAGTCTCCTGCTACTGTCTGGTGACACAACTTACAGAATCTCAGAGGCCCAAGGAGCCCTGAGTTTATTCCATCCCACACCAGGGCTCTCTGCACCCCTACCTGGACTTGCCAGCCTTTCCCTTTGCTTTTGCTCCTATCAGTCCTACCTTTTTCTCCGAGTCAAAGATCATATCTGGGTTTGCCCTGTGATGTGCTAATTGGCCTTTTTTCTTGTAATATGCAAGGGACTGATCACCTCAATAAGCAGAGAGTGTTGTACAAGACAAGAGCCAGGGGTGAGGAACCTGCAGCCTTGGAGCCACATGTAGCCTTCTGGGTCTTTGAGTGCAGCCTCTTGACTGAATCCACAATTTACAGAACAAATCCTTTTAATGAAGGGATTTGTTCTGTGAAGTTTGGATTCTGTTGCCAACCAACCAAGGGAAGGAGGTGTTTGAGAAAAGGGATCCCTGTTTCACCATTGTACAAACTCCAGTCCCTCTCACCTTAAAGGATCTTTTTTCTTGCTCAATCCAGGGAAGCAGAATCTGCAAATTGTCTTACTGCTTGATGACTCACTGGTTTTATGGTTCCTGCTTTAACGTTACTCTGATATCTTCCAAACGAATTGAGCTATCTCATCTTTGGGAATGTCTCCTCGAGGGCCAACCTGCTAGTTTCTGGAAGGCACAGCGCACTGCTTCCACTCACCCTACTACCTGTCTCATGAACAGTTCTCTCCCACCAAGCATCCTGTTTCCAGGAACAGCAAAGTCAGATAGAGCGAGACTATTGGACTCCATATGACTTTCTCTAACAAAGATTTGGTGAGAGGAGAAAGTCACCATAACTCTTACACCAGACTGCAAACCCCTTGATAGCAGAGTGTTTTCTTCATTGCTAAGTGCAAAGTCTAGTCTAGATGAGCTCTCAATAATCGCTTTTGAAAGGTTTATGGTACATGCACATTTTCATTTGAGCCTCATGGCAAGTCTATAAACCAAATAGGAAAATCATGGTTAAATACAAAATTCCCATTTTGCAATTATGGAAACATTTCCCAATGATTTGAAGAATCCTCAGAGTATAAAGCAGTTGGCAAGGCATGGAGTAAGGCTTGAATCTGAATACTGATTCTATCACTAATTCGATATAAGAGTTTGGGTAAATGATTTACTTTCTCAGGTCTAAAACAAGCATGGCAATTCCTAATTCAAGAGGATATTACAAAAATTAAATCAGATGATGAATAAGAAATATCCTAGCACAAATCAGGTGCTCAATATAGATAGTTCAATTCCCATTCCCTCACTTTCTGATGTCAACCCTGGGCCCTTGCCACAATTCCATGGCCATTGATGAAAATGAAATAAATCACAGACCAATGATCATGAAAGTCAATGAAGGCTGTGTACTGAGGAAGATGAATAACTCGATCCTTTGAACAACGAAATAAAACCAACTTGAGCATTTAACTGAGGAGGTGAGGGTGCATTTATTTGTACCTAACATAGACAAGAATAACAAAAGGATATATTTTTTTATTGAATATGTTATTTGGTGCCCAATGAACCCCTCTACCCAACCTTGATTTTATGAAAAGTCATCTTCCTTGTTCCTCCATATGGAAACAACTGTTGTGTTAAAATGACCCGCTACACACCTGGCAACTGACTGATTCAGAAATAAGCACCTGACCTATGTCAGAATGATAAAAATTTTCCATGGGCATCATGAAGCTGAACATGTAAAGGAGATTCAGAATAGAAAAGCAGGCTGACCAAGGTAGAGAATATCCAAATAGTTACTAAACCTATGAAGAGATGCTTATTCTCATTTGTAATCAGGAAAAATGCAAATTTAAAACCACAATATGCTCACTAGATTAGCAAAAATTTGAAAGTATGCCACCACCATGTTGACAAGGATATAAAAAATGGATAGCATAAAAATTGTTTTAACAACTTTGTAAAACAGTTTGGCATTATCCTTTAAAAATAAAAGATACAAATGAACAGTGACTCAGCTATTCCAGTGACCTAGCTATACTCATTAGAGAAACTCTTGCCCACACACACCAGGATATGGGTACAGGATGTTCATAAAGCAATGTTGCAACAGCACAAAACTGAAAATGTTTGCCTTCGGTTTTTCATTCTTATGGCCTGGAGTGTGGATGTGATGGCTGGAAACCTGGCAGCTATTGTAGACTATAAGGAGGCAACAGAGCAGAAAAAAAGAGATGCCTAAGGCCCTGGCATCATTTTTAATGCACCATATGAGCTGCCTGTCTCCAAGGATTCTTCAATATGAGAAAGAAATAAACATTTATTAAAGAAAGCAACTAAAAACAACTATATATTTTTTTTGCTAAAACAAGCTTAACAAAGTCATTTTGTTAGGGATATATACACCGATGACAAAGGTTTAAATTAAACAAGTAAACAATTATAACTACAGCATAGGAACAAGACATAGGAACAAGTGGAGATTGTGAAGGGGGAGGACCTCCTAGGAACTTCTGGAGAAAGAAAGTATTCTACTTATCTTGGTCTGATAGTGATTGCCTGGGCATATTTGTTTTATAATTTTGTGTTAATATCAAACTGTATCCATTTTTATGTACTTTTTGTATGTATATTTCACAACAAAAATGCAAACAAATAAATATCTGAACCTCTGCCCCACCCCTAGGCTAGCGTGGAGGCCTGAGTCATGGCTTCTGGGCCGTCCTTGGCAACAACATGGCGGGGTTCAAGGGGCGCTAAGAGGCTCCTCCTCGGTAATAGCTTTTTCTTCCTCTGTTGTTATTAATTTTCCACCATTAAAGCAGTCTTTCCTTTTATTTATTTTTAATTGACAAATAAAAAGTGTACATATTTGTGGCGAACAACACTTTGTTTTGATATATGTATACCTGTATATATGCTTTGATATATGTATACCTTGTAGAACTGCTAGATCAAGCTAATGAACGTACACATTCCCTCACATACTTATCTTTTTTTGTGTGGTGAGAACAGTTAAAATCTACTCTCTTGGCAATTTCCAAGTTTCAAAGTTTCAAAGCAACCCTTCTTTATATCATAGTCAAATGCCCTGTGGGACTGAACACTCATCCCAAAGAACATTCTGGAAAGCAGGTGGTTACACTGAAGAAAGCCCGGTGCTCGGGACTCTGCCACAGTACAGACCTCTGAAGAACTGCCTATGAAGATTTCAGTCAGGCTTCCTAGAAGTGGTGAAATTCAAACCGATTCAAACTGGGTCTAGAAGGAAGCGAAACCTTGAGCAAACCAGGCTAATAGGTGACACCAACCCAATCAAACCCACAGGAGCCGGATAGCCCCAGTCTCCCTTCACCACAGCTCTGATCACCCCACACACCCTCCAGCTGAGAAGCTGTGTGACCTCAGGTGAGACACACGACCCCTCTGGGCCTGCTTCCTCATCGGTAACGCATAAACATAGGTCTGCATTCCCCCTCCACTTCTTTCCAGCGCTAAAGGAAGTGGCACAGAGATGACAACGCCCATTCCCTGCAGATCACACAGAGGAACGAGGGAAATGACATCATGCAAGGTCTGCCACTTCCCCCCTGAGCCTTGGAACCCCCAGGCCCGTTGTTTGCTCACCTAGATGAAGAGCAGTGGATATAGCCACCCTGCAGTCAGCTCCAGATGAAGGGAGCTGGCTTCTCTCAGAAAGGGGAAGGACTGTCTCACTCAGTAATTTGCGATTTGCAGAGAAGTCTGGGCTCACACGATCCCCACGGAAGGCAGGCAAGCCATCACGGTGAATTGTATAGAAAGAGCATCTCTCTGCCTTTCATGCATCATCCTCACCTTCGTACATAAGCAACATCTTAGGTGATATCCACGAGATGATCAAGCAACCAGAGGATTCAATTGAATCCGAAAACTCAGTGCTTCAGAAACAAGATCATCCCAACCGGGTTGTTTGAGCACCAAGGCAAAACAGGCGGCCACCTGGAGACCGTGTGAGGTCTCAAGCTCTAAATTCCACCCAGCGACACTGCATAAAACTGGACACACGGTCCGGCCCTGCTACCTGCGGGGGGTGTGTTCAAAGGTGGGTTTCCAGCATACGCACAAAATCAGCCAGAGGAAGATTAGGTAACTGCATTTTCTGTGGATTTAAGATCCTCACAGAAATCTCCTTGGACCTGCTCAGAAAACAGGAGAAAATACTAACAGTGCTTCACAGAAGTCCCTCTCGGGAGCACTCCTGGCCAGCTCTCCCTCTACAAGGTAATGTAGATCCTATAACTCTATTACGCTGGGCGATAATGTATATTGCAGGGACCACTGAATGTGCTTTCTGAAATTTTTAACATAACTTAAATTTTATCTGTGTGACCTTTTAGATGAGTTGTTTATCTTCCCCAACCTTGAATTGTGACTTCCATAAAACAGGCCTTTCTGTGGCGGTAACCAGGAACAAATGTGTCGAGTGCAGGGAACAACAGTTGGCACAGAGATATTATTACTCCCCGGACACCACACTATCACCAAGTGCTCAGAGCATGGACAGAGAATGGGCCCAGCCCGCTCAGAGAAGGTTTTCTCAGCTGGTAAGGTCAGAGAGAAAGATATTTGCAACAGGCTCTTGAGAAGCTAATGTGGAAGTGGATGCTCTAGGAAGGTACTGCTTTGGGAAATGCTGTTTCCTGGCCTCTGAGTGCCCCGGCTGTGCTGCAGCAATCCTCCCATCCCTGCAGCCCCATCGTGGATTTGTTCGTTCTGGTTTGTGTTTTTTTTTTATTATTCTGGGGTCTTTCCTGAGGCACCAAATGGGCACACCATTGTTGAGGCCCCACAGAGATGAATCTGGAAGGGAATACGTTCTGACACATCGGGTAAAAGTTACTTCTTCTCTGGGCTTCAATTTTTCTCTTCTGCCAAATGAAGAAAATGTACTAAACCAAGTGCATTCGAATGTTTTTTTTTGTTTTGTTTTGTTTTGTTTTTAACAGTGGAACCCTATTCCCAAACAAAATGAAATGAAGCACCTGGTTGTTTGCAAGAGTTAGAAGAATTGCTGCTTTGCCTGCAGCTGGGGCCGAGATGGCAGCTCCCCACCTGCTCAGCCTCCCCTCCCCGCCCCACCGCTGTGTCCCTTTGAGACAGCTCAGGCAGGCCGAGGCTCTGAGGAGCAGAGCTGGAAAATCACAGAACCACATTTCCAACTCTAGGGTTCTAGGTCTCAGGGGAGGATCGTGGGCACTTTCCACAAGCGAGGAGAGGAGCGTGGGGAGCCACCACTCCCGGAGTCTCGGGCCTCACTGAGCCCATCCTGACCGCCATGTGCACAGTGACCCCTGAGCCCTGGAGAAACCAGTCACCCAGATGCTTGCCTGTTCATAATGCCACATTCAAACACAGGACGTCAGACAGAAGTGGACACAGAAACTGACAGACAAGCTTGGGGTTTCCAGGAACGTTCTTATTATGTAGATTTTCCCGCTGAGACGAACATTGACTTGCGTGGTGGAGACATTGCAAATGGTAGCCACTGCTCTCCAGGAGAGGCTGCCACAGGAGTGCTTCCCTCTAGGCAAAAGAGGCCAATCAGAGCGTGGCAGTGCCCGTTCTCAGGCTGCCTGAGCAAAGTTACACAAGTCCAACGGGACATGTCCAAGGGCTAGACTAAAACGTTATGACCGTTCTGGGATAAAAAAAAAAAAAAAAAAAAAAAAGGTGCTGTGGCTGGCCAATTGTGACAGCCTAAATCCTACTAGGTACTAGGATATTGCTATAAGTTTCTCTCATGGGCCTTCAAGAAAAGACATTCAAGACAGGTGATGACCTGGCTCATAGGAGAGAAAAAATAGGTTATAAAAGTACTCACAAGGAATTGTTGGAATAACTGGGAATGTTTGATTTGGAGGAGAGAAAACTAGATATAATAAAAGTGGGCATTACCACTATCTGTCTTGGAGGAGATTGGTTTTACCCTCCTTGCAGAACCAAGCATAGTACCGATGTGTAGAAGGTACGGAAAGAGCAATTTGGCTTTCCCAAGAGGGTCCTGCATCTGACAACTCTGGAGGTACCAGTCACACCACAGTTTGTGTGAATGGCCCTGCCCGGAGTCACACAGACACGGCCCAAGGAGCCACATGCGGCACCGTGGTGTGCACCTGGGCTTGATGACAATGGGCTGGGGTATTCTATTAGAGAAGAGGGGGACTCCGCATTGATCCCTGTCAGTCTTGATAGTCTAAGCTTCTCTGGTCTTAAAGAAAGTTCCAGACAATAAGCAAGTGAATTCGAACACTGACCTAAGGTCCAATTTCAGGAGGGGTAGGGAGGCAAGGGACTAATCTCCATAGCAACTGCCAGTTGTGGATTCTTAATGATAAATATTTTCTTCTCTCCCTGAGCAGAGAATATCTGAGACATTTACCTAACATCTGACACTAAGAAAGCAAAGGCCCTCAATTCTGAAATCTCTAATTCCATTCTCTTCAGGCCCATCAGCTAGCTACCTTGAGCCTATGGCCAACAAGAATCTCACCACTGTGACCGAGTTCATTCTTGTGGGCTTCACGGATCACCCCGAATTGGCGGTTCTGCTCTTCTTGGTGTTCTTCAGTTTCTATCTTGTCACCATTCTGGGGAATGTGGGACTGATTATTCTAATCCAAGTGGACGTCCAGCTCCACACCCCGATGTACTTCTTCCTGAGCCACCTCGCCCTGCTGGATGCCTGCTATGCCTCGGTCATCACCCCTCAGATCCTGGCCACACTGGCCACAGACACAACGGTCATCTCCTACGGCCGCTGTGCTGCCCAGTTCTTTTTCTTCACGCTCTGCGCGGGCACAGAGTGTTACCTGCTGGCGGTGATGGCTTATGACCGCGTCGTCGCCATTAGCAGTCCGCTGCGCTACAACATGACTGTGACTCCAGGCACCTGCAGGGGCTTGTTGGCTGGAGCCTACATCTGTGGGGTGTCGGGGGCCATCCTACGTACCACATGCACCTTCACCCTCTCCTTCTGTGATGACAATCAGATCAACTTTTTCTTCTGTGACCTCCCACCCCTGCTGAAGCTCGCCTGCAGCAGCATGACACAAAGTGAGATTGTCATTCTCTTTTTTGCAAAATTCATGTTCCTGGCCAATGTCATGATCATCCTCATCTCCTACATGCTCATCATCAGAGCCATTCTGAGGGTGAAGTCTGCTGGGGCACGAGCCAAGACCTTCTCCACCTGCACCTCCCACCTCACCACTGTTGTCCTCTTCTTTGGGACACTTGCCTTCATGTATCAGAGAAGTAACTCAGACAAATCCCCAGAGGAGGACAAGATTGTTTCTGTCTTTTACACTGTAATCATCCCTATGCTGAATCCCTTGATCTATAGTCTGAGGAACAAAGATGTAAAAACTGCATTCAGAAAAGTCATTGGTAAACTCCAGTTCCCAAGGAATGTAGCTTTAGGTGAGGGTTCTTCATCCTGACCCATCTTCTCCTGAGAATCTGCATATTCTGATGGGCACCAACACCACATGGTGCTTGCCCCTGAGAATGGACAATAGGTGGCTTTCTCCAGCACCTGGAAGTGGGCAGGTGACTTTGTCTGGATGACTTCCACCTCTCTTTTCTTCCCCCTCTCCCTCTTTTACTCTCCCAAACTTGCTGGGTTCCAGGGCTACTCTCTGACATCACAGAGCTAAAAAGTACCACAGTCATAGACAAGCTGATCACCACATCCAACCTCCCACTCCCTAACTCACCATTCTTGGGTTTCCCCCCTGCCCCTTATTTATCCTTTTGTCACTGTGCTCATGGACACTGCTTTTTACTCTTTGTGGAAAATTATTGCTGTGAATTGTACTAATGGGAGAATAAGGGTTTTTTTTTTTTTTTTTTTTCTTTTATGATACTGGTAACCTGTCAACTCATTATGAGGAAGTTAATGAAAACAACCTGTGAACCCAGTGGAATTTCTATTTGGTACAGATTAGAGTAGTAGGGGAAAGGTTGCTTTCTTTTGGCTACTCTTCCTCTTATGTCTTCCTAAATGGCTTCTGATACCTTCAGGACTATACTATCCACTCCTCAAGTGAAAATTCTCTGGATTCTGGATCTCTGATTCCTGCGTTCTCCTCCTAAACACAGTGCCTGACTCATGGCAATTACTGCTCTCGATAGACCTATTCCCAGGGTCTGCAAAGTCAGCAGTGATAGACCTGTGGCAAATTGTCGTAATGGGTATTACCTTCTCAGGTAACAATAGCCTCTGTGATTAGGGAAGTAAGTAATTACTGCACACATCAGATAATGAACTCCTTGAAGACAGGGTCCTAATGCTTCACTTAATAGTCTCTTCTCTAAATTGCTGCTTCTGGTACACTGAAAGATACTAGACATTGATTAAAAAAAAATGAAGGAAGATACAAATAAATATAAAGACTTTCCACATTTCTGGATTGATAGACTTAATATTGTTAAAATGTCTATATTATCTAAGGCAATCCACAGATTCAATACTATTTCCCTCAAAATCCCAATGGCATTTCTTATAAAAATAGAAAAGAAATCTTAAACGATATATGGAACAATAAAAGACCCAGAATTGCAAAAACAATCTTGAGGAAAAAAGAGTAAGCTGGAGGCATCACACTTTCTGATTTCAAAATATGTTACAAAGCTATACTAATTCAAACAGTATGTTACTGGGATAAAAACAGACATGTAGATCAATGGGGCATAATAGACAGCCCATAAATAAACTCACACATATACAGTCAACTGATCTTTGTCAAGGCAAAGATCAAGAATATGCAATGTGGAAAAGATAGTTTCTTCAACAAATAGTATTGGGAAAACTGGACATCCATATGCAAAAGAATAAAATTGAACCCTACCTTATGCACATAAAAAAATGAACTCAGAATGAATTAAAGATTTAAATATAAGACCTGAAACTATAAAACTCCTAGAAGAAAACACAGGTCTTGGCAATGATTTCTGAATAAGACACCAAAAGCATAGACAAAAAAATAAAATAAAAAATTGACAAGTGGGACTACATCAAACCCAAAAGCTTCATCACAGCAAAGGAAACAATCATCAGAGTGAAAAGGCAACCCATGGGATAGGAGAAAATATTTGCAAATTATATATTTGATAAGGAGCTAATATCTAAAATATATAAGGGAGTCCTACAACTCCATTGTAAAAAAAAATAATAATTCAATTTAAAAATACACAAGGGAACTGAATAGATATTTCTCCAAAGAAGACCTGCAAATGGCCAACAGGTATATGAAAGGTGCTGAACATCACTAATCATATGGGAAATGCAAATCAAAACCACAATGAGATATTACCTCATATCTGTAGGAAGACCATTACCAAAAAAAAAAAAAAAAAGATTAATGTTGGCAAGAATGTAGAGAAATTGGAACCCTTGTACACTATAGGTAAGAATGTAAAATGATACAACCACTATGGAAAACACTATGGAGTTTCCTTAAAAAATTAAAAATAGAACTACCATTTGATTCAGCAATTTCACTCATGGGTACTATATCTGAAAGAATTGAAATTAGGATCTCAAATAAAAATCTGCATCCCCATGTTCATTGCAGCATTATTCACAGTAGCTTAGATATGGAAACAATTCAAATATTCATCAACATATAAATGGATAAACAAAATCTGGTATATACATACAATGGAATATTAATCAGCCTTAAGAAGGAAATCATTCCATTTGCTACAACATGGATGAACATGGAAAACATTATGCTAAGTGAAATAAGTTAGTCACAGAAGGACAAATGCAATATGATTCCACCTACCTGAGATATCTAAAATATTGAAACTTATAGAAACAAAATAGAATGGTGGCTGCCAAGGGATGGAGGAAAGGAGAAATGAGGACTTGTTTTTCAATGGATATGAAGTTACATTTATATAAGATGAATAAGTCCTAGAAATCTACTGTGCAACATAGCTCCTATAGTTAACAATATGGTATTTTACACTTAAAATTTTATTAAGAGAGTAGATCCCATGTTAACTCTTCTTACCACACACAAAAAAAAGACAAAAGGACACAAAGAAACTTTTGGAGGTGATGAATATGTTTATTGCTTTGATTGTAGTGGTGGTATCATATGTATGCATATGTCCAAGTTCACCAAATTTTATATATAAAATATGTGCAATTTTTGACATATCAATTATACTTCAATAAAGCTATGAATAAATAAATAAATTGCTGCTTCTGAAAAAACCATTTAGAGCATTGTTATTTCATTTTCATATCATGGTAACTCTAAGGGTTGAGTAAGAAAGCATTGCTTTTGTCTTTATTTTATTCTTCTGCACAGTTTCTTAAAGATAAAATCTGGTTGACAAGAGGCGTAGCTGCAGAAATGCATAGGATTTAGAATAAAAATAGACTTGTATCCTCTCTGCTATTTAATAACTGTGCAAATTAGAAAAATATCTTACCCCCTCAGAACATCAGTTTCCTCAAATCAAAAAAAGAATAATATTCCCCCACTTGAAAGAATTATTGTAAAGATTAAAGAATATGATGAAAATCACTTCGTAGGCTTGGATTAGTCAGAATAGGTTACATTTGCTATCAATATCTTGTTAATAACAAAATAAAAGTTTTATTTATTGTTCACAATATTGACTCACACAAATTGGCAAGGGCTCCTGCTCCATGTAGTCATTCAGGGACCCAAGTTTAAAGAGGCTCCACCATTTTGTAGCTGTACAGTCTGGCACATACAAACTCTTCAATCACAATAGCAAGGATAAAAGACTACCAAATTACATGTGGATATGTACTGCTTCCGCGCACTCAGTTAGAACTAGTCGTGTGGTCCTGCCTCACTAAAAGGGGGCCATTTAAGGTAAAGAAGCAAATGCAGTATTTGCTAAGCAATACTGACTGTCACAAGGATTATCTGTGATTGTAATTATCAGCATTCCACAAAATCATGAAGAGTCAGATTGCTTTATTATTCTTCATATTGTTTCCTACAAACCACTCCTCCCACATTTGAGGAAATTATTATGTTTTGCTTGCACAAAAATTTATTTTGTACAAGCAAAATTTTTACTTATTTTTGGCTCCCCAGATGGTACTGGGAAAGATTTGGAGAGAAGCAGTTTTAGAGGTAGGGAATCAAGACTTCCATTTGGGGTATATTGTGCTTTAAAAATCTACTAGCCAACTGAGAATTGGTCTCTTTCACCCTCTCTCAATCTTCTTTCTCTTTACCCATGGGCTTCTTATTTCCTCTGTCCTCCACTCCTTCAGTACATATAGCTGGTGCCATGGCCTTCTACAAACTACAAGCTTCATATATTTTAGTTTTACTCAGTATACACTATTCCACATTTTTGGGCTTTAGTTAGCAGAGTATTTTAGGCTATGTTTTATTTCACTAATAATATTCCCAGAGAATGACTCTGATTAATTGAGTAAAGTCTATTTAAAAAATGAAAATAGAACATTATATACTAAAATTTATGAAATATAAAAAGAAATATTAAAAGGAAAGTTTATAGCAATAAATGCTTATATCAAAAATGTATAAAAATGTTAAATAAACAACCTAATATTAGAAGGAATAAGAAAGGCAAGAAGCAACCAAACCCAAAATTAGGATATGGAAAGATATAACATAGATCAGAGCAAGAATAAAAATGTTGAAACAAAAACTATGAAAGGTCAACAAAATGAAAAGTTGGTTTTTTGAAAAGATAAGCAAAAATAATTAACCATTAGCTAGACTAAGTAAAAAAGAGAAAGACCCAAGAAAATAAAATCAGAAATGAAAAAGAAGACATTATGACTTATATCACATAAATACAAAGGATTAACAGATTTTTTTAAAATTCTATAATTTGTGTGGAACAACAAAAGACCCCAAATAACCAAAACAATCCTGAGCAACAAGAACAAAGCTGAAAGCTTCACCCTACCTGACTTTAAAATATTCCACAAAGCTGTAGCAATCAAAACAGCATGGTATTGGCATAAAAACATAGACCAGAATAGAGAACCCAGAAATAAAACCATTATTTACAGCCAAATTATTTTTTTCAATAAATTTATATAATTTAGTAGGTACAAGTGGCTTTTTGTTACATACTATGTTGCATAGTAGTAAAGTCTGGGCATTTAGTGTACCCATCACTTGAATAGTGTACATATTACCCAGTAGGTAATTTATCACTCCTCACATCCCTCCCACCCTACCCACTTCTTAGTCAATGTTCTTTATACCATTCTGTACGATCATACGTAACCATAGCTTGGCTCCCACTTATAAGTGAGAACATGTAGTATTTTGTTTTCCATTCCTAAGTTATTTCACTCAAGATAATGATTTCTAGTTCCATCCAAGTTGCTGCAAATGACATTATTTTATTCTTTTTTATGATTATTATTCCATGGTATGTATGTATATATATATATATATATATATATATATATATATATATATATCACATTTTCTTTATCCACTCATCAGTCATGGGCATTTAGGTTGATTCACATCTTTGGAATTGTGAATCGTGCTGCAATAAACAAATGAGCACAGGTGTCTTTTATATGACTTCTTTTTCTTTGCGTAGATATGCAGTAGTGGGATTCCTGAATTAAACGTAGATCTACATTTAGTTCTTGAGAAATCTTCCTGGACAGCCATTCCTGTAGAGAGAGGAGTGCCTTCCTCATGTGCATAGCACAAACCCATGCTGTGCTCCTCTCAGTTCTGCCCATGAGGGCTCATTCCCCACTCGAGATCAGTTCACAAATGCCCTTTCCATGCCCCTGAGTGACGTGATTGAGTCCTAGGGGGACAGGACCAGGCCACCAGACCTGTCCTAAGGCCCCCTGAGTTAAAGAGCTAACTATGATAGAGGCAGGCCGGTCCCAGGCTGCCTGCAGAACACTCGGGAAGGTCAACTGCAGATACACTACAGTCCAGCCTCTGGGATGGGTATGCCCCTGTCTGTGGGAGCAGTCAGGTGAGCAGCTGTGGGGAAGGCCAGCAGGCATGGGGTGTGTGATCCAAACACCCCTCCGTCCCACAGTAGCCCACAGTTGTAGTAGTGGAACTTGACTCTGGGACATAAGAGATAGCTGGGTTTTTCATCTCCCTCCCTGGCCTAGCAGTGACAGTGGCAGCAATGACCTCAGGGAAGAGCTCAGAGCATGGGGGAAGGGCTCTCTGATTGTGCAGCACAAGTGCCAGAATTTGGAAGACTGTGGAACCCTATGTGTGTTCAAGCAGTATCTCTGCATGGTCTCCAGGCAGCCTTCTGTGCTGTTCTGGAGTCCCGTGGGGTGTTGAGGAGCTCTTCTGTAGCTAAAATTGTAAAGGTCTATGGCAAGAGTGTGGAGTTCCAAGGGTCACTCACTTACCCCTTCCCTGGTCAGAGTCTGGGGACCACTCAAGGCTCTCAGCAACACTGAGCAGGTAGTTCTGCTTCTCCTCCCTTCGCTCTGGGTGCCTCCTGTCACCTCTCTGTTATATTCAAGCCTTCTTTCCCTGATGACCTATTCAAAATATAAGTACCTAATGTATATCTTTATTCTCTCTGAAGAAGAGACTCACACCAGCTGCCTCTAGCCAGCCACCTTCCTGAACATTTCCCCAGATGATTTTTAACAAAGGTGCCATTTGAGAAAGGACGCCCTCTTCAATAAATGGTTCTAGGAAAACTGGATACTCATATGCAAAAGAATTAAACTATATCCCAATATGTCACCATATACAAAAATCAATACAAAATGGATTAATGACTCAAATTTAAGATCCAAAGCTATAAAACTAATAGAGAAAACACAGGGAAAACACTTCAGGACATTGATCTGGGAAAAGATTTTATGGATAAGCCTTCAAAAGCACAGGCAAAAAAGAGCAAAACATAGACAAATGGAATTATATCTAACTAAAAAGCTTCTGCACAGCAAAAGAAACAATCAACAAAATGCAGAGACAACCTTCAGAATGGAAAAAAAAAAACATTTTCAAACTATTCCTCCAACAAAGGATTAATATCCAGAATATTCAAGAAACTCAACAGAAAAAAGAAATTAATAATAATCCAATTTAAAATGGACAAATGATCTGAATAGATATCTCTCAAAAGAATACATATAAATGGACACTACATACATGGAAAAAATGCTCAACATCACTAATCAGTAGGGAATTGCAAACCAAAACAACAATGAGGTATCATTTCACCCCAGTTAGGATGGCTGTAATCAAAAAGACAAAAAATAACAACTGCTGGTGAGGTTGAGTAAAATGGGGAACTCTTATACACGGTGAGTGGGAATGTGAATTAGTACAACCACTATAGAAAAGCTACAGATAGAACTACCATATGACCCAGCAACCCCACTACTGGGTATATATCCAAAGGAAAGGAAATCATTATATCTGCACTCCCATGTTTACTGCAGCACTATTCACAATAGCCAAGATATGGAATCAACCTAAGTGCCAATCAACAGATGAATATGTGAAGAATTTGTAGAATATATACAAAATGGGATATGATTCAGCCATTAAAAAAAGAATGAAATCCTGTCATTTGTGGCAGCATTTCATGTCAAGTGAAATAATCCAGAAAGATAAATACTGCATGTTTTCACTCATAGGTGGAAGCTTATGAGCTGATCACATAGAAGTAGAGAGCAGAATAGAATAGTGGTTGCTAGAGGCTGGGAAGTGTAGGAAGGTGGGTGGATAGGAAGAGGTTGGTTAACAGATACAAAATTACTTAGATAGGAGGGAAAAAATTAGCATTCTATAGCACTGATTAGAGTGACTATAGTTAACAGCAGTTTATTGTATATTTTCAAATGGCTACAAGATTTTAAATGTTCCCAACACACACCAAAAAAAGGATAAATGTTTGAGATAATGGATTTGCTAATTACCCAGATTTGATCATTATTATTGTACACTCGTATTGAAATATCACACTACATCCCATAAATATGTAAAATTATTATGTGTCGATTAAACTAATAATAATAATAATAAGGTAAAAAAGATAAAGGATACAGTTGTATACTCTTTCATCTCATAGTTCACAGTAGTGAAACAACAAGTATATCATGCAACAGTGGTCTCCTAAAGTTCAACTTCCGGTAAAGGCAAAACTTTGGAAACTATGAGGTCTCTGTCATATAATGAATGGTAAATAGGCATGCGAAATTCAAGACTGTGGGGTCGGTGGATGTTTCTAAAGGCATTGACTAGTTTAAATAAATTGAATGGCAGGAGATTTCCTAAATTCTTGAATCAAAACAGAATAAAATTAGGAACTATAAATTATTATTGTTTTTTTAAAAATTTTAACTCTTTTAGCATTGGAGCTGAGATAATAAAAAAAAGAAACTCACCATTTGAACTGTGGGACACCAAATTATACTCTCAGTTGAATTACTGCTTCTTATCCAGAACTGAGTTTCTTATCCACCAAGGCTTAAAACTGTGGCACTAATTGACAAAGAATGAGACACAGAGATACCAGGAAGAATCTAGCAACCCACTGGAATGGTAATAAAAGGTAAGATTTGGGCAACTGTGAGTACCCCAAACCTCAACCCCATTGACCCTCCCTTGCCACCTGAGGCATTCTTTGTCTAATGGAACTTCCTGCCTCTTCTTTTTTTATTATTTCAGCGTATTACAGGGGTACAAATGTTGAGGTTACATATATTGCCTTTGCCCTACTTGAGTCAGAGCTTCAGACATGTCCCTCCCCCAGATGGTGCACACTGCACCCATGAGGTGTGAATATACCCATCCCCTCCTCCCCCTCCCATCTGCCCGACACCCAATCAATGTTCCTGCTTTCCCAAAGACCTCCTAACTGCCTTGCCTGAGGGACTTACCTTGCAAGGCAAAGCTGATTCTCCCCACACCCCAGTTCTACCGGGGCGGTTAATATCTCTCTCTCTCTCTCTCTCTCTCTCTCTCTCCATATATATATATATATATATATATATATATATATATATACACACACACACATATATGCATCTCGATCATTGTACATCTGTTTGAATTATTCTTTTGGTTGTGTGTCATATCCACTCCTTCTTTCACATCTAGCACTTTTTTTATTGTGTGCTGGACTTTGTGGATGACATAGTACAGATATTCTGTATGATAGGTTGCAAAAAATAGCCACAATTATTTTCTGTTCTTTATAGATAGTTCATAAAAGGTCTTTGTATGAGGGCCCTTAACAAAGTTAGTTCAATTTAAAACTAAGTTCTTCAAGCACCACATGTACTCACCAGCAAATTGGTATTAACGGATCAACACCTAAGTGGACATATAGGAGTAATATTTATCAGGTGTCAGGAGGGTGGGAGGGGAGAGGAGGGGATGGGTATATACAATCACAATGAGTAAGATGTGCAACGTTTGGGGGATGGACACGCTTGAAGCTCTTCCTTGAGGGGCGAGGGGGGCATGGGCAATATATGTAACCTTAACACTTGTACCCCCATAATACGCTAAAATAAATAAATAAATAAATAAATAAAAAATAAAAATAAGTTCTTTACTTTTTGATTTAGGTAGGACTTTAAAGTACATAGTATATGTGTGTGTGTGTGTGTATATATATATATATATATAATATATATAGAGAGAGAGAGAGAGAGAAAGAGAGATAAACATAAGTACCTTAAGAGGAAATAGACACATTCCTTACTAAATATTACTTTCACTTACTAAAACAAAAAGGACTAGAATCCAAATGTCATATATCTGTTAAAAGAAATTGAATCTATAATTAAGAACTGTCTTCCTCTACTCCACCTCTACACAGAAAAAAAAAAATCCCAGTTCAGATTATTTCTTTCAAACATTTAAGAAAGAAATATTAGTTCCATACATATTTCTCTAGAAAATAGAAGAGGAAGAAACAATGCTTATGTTGTTTTTTTAATTAGCTTTACTGAGGTTTAATAGATGTAAAATGAACTACACATAAAATGTACAATATGATGAGTTTTGCCATCTATATGCACCATCACCACAATCAATATGAAGAGCAAATCCATTAAGCACAATCTTCATTCACCTTGGTAATCCATCTCTTTCCCATCCTCCATCCCCATATAAATACTTATCTACTTGGTATCATTATAGATTAGTCTGCATTTTTTAGAATTTTACATAAATTGAATCAAAAGCACTTTTCCTAATCTGACATTATTTGGCATAATTATCTTGAGATTCATTCATGTTGTTGCATGCATCATTAGTTCCTTTTTATTGTTGGGTGGCATTCTATTAATGCCACCATTAAATTCTGATAGGTATATCAGAATTTGTTTATACATTCACCTGTGGATGAACATTCAGGTTGTTTTCAATTTTTGGATGGTACAAATAATAGCTGCTGTGAACATTCATCCACAAGTCTTTGTGTGGACATACGATGCCATTTTATTTCTCTTCAGCAAATACCTAGGAGTGGAATGGTTGGGGTTTTTGGTAGGTATATGTTTAAACATTTAAACAACTGCCAAACTATTTTCCAAAATGGTTTTCCATTTGACATTCCACCCACAGCGGAGAGTTACAGCTTCTCCGTATGGTTTCCAACATCTGGTATGGTCAATATAAAATTGCATGACTTTGGAGAACCATTTGCCAGTGTTTCATAAAGCTAAATATACATCTATCCTATGTTCCCTTAATTAAGAGAAATGGATGTGTTATGTTCATCCAAAAAGACTTTCACAAGGATGGCCCCCCCAGCAGCTTTGCTCACAACAGTGCAACACTGAAAACAACCCAAATGTGCATGGACAGAATAATGGATAAACAAGCTGTAGTATATTCTTACTCAGCAATGTTAAAAATGAATAAACCATTTATATAGACAACAACATGGACAAATCTCCAAATATATATATATATATATATATATATATATATATATATATATATATATCCCCAAGAGAAGACACTCCATGATTTCTTGTATGTGAAAGTCAAACAGGCAAACTATGGTTAGAGACACCAGAACAGTAGTCGTCTGTGCACAGAGCGGGGAGAGTGATGGTCTGGAAAGGGACTGGAGGAGACTTTTTTGGGGGTGTAGAAATCTATATTTTGATCTGTGTGGTGGTTATATGCATGCATACACATTTTTAAAATTCACTCAGCTATACATGTAAGATTAGTGTATTTTACTGTATGTAAATTATACCTTAATAAAGTGCTGTTAGCACAAAACCAAAAACCTATATTAGGTAATCAGTTCTCTCTGGAAGGAAGAAGGAAGGAAGGAAGGAAGGAAGGAAGGAAGGAAGGAAGGAAGGAAGGAAGGAAGGAAGGAAGGAAGGAAGGAAGGGAGGGAGGGAGGGAGGGAGGGAGGGAGGGAGGGAGGGAGGGAGGGAGGGAGGGAGGGAGGAGAGAGAGATAGAGAGGAAATGGAGAGGGAGGGGGAGAGGGAAGGGCAGAGGGAGAGAGAAGTAAAAACATTTCACGGTTTTCCAAAAAAGTCTCTAAATACACGTGTTGTCCAGGCATCCCACTCAAAGTAGCATTTGTCCCAGATTTTTCTTTTTTTATCATTAGTAGTTTGGTAGACTTTCATTTTATACCTCTAGCTTCTACCACGGTCACACCGAATACTGGGTAAGACACATACACAGTGGACAGAGTTGGCAGGTTGACGTACATTTGTACTAACAGACAAATCAGTCATATCTTTTCTGTCTTTTCCTGATTTTTTCTAGACTGAAATCTCTTGTCCAAGGAGAGAACACAAGATGCTCCCTGTTTAAAAACAAAAAAATAGTCTCTCAGGAACGAGGATCTAGGGGGGCTAACATCTCTGGTCTAGGGCAATAGTGAGAGAAATATTCAGCACTGCTGTTCCTGGCAGCCACTTGGCGTACCAGCCAGTTGTATCATGGCCCGTGCCGTAGCATGGGATGTGTGCCACACTGATGGGTTATTCATTCGCAAGCTCATAGGTATAAATGGAAAATGTACAGGGACTAAGAAGCCCTGCTATAGAGAATCTTCTAGAGGATATTCTGAAAGCTTTTGGTGCAGTGATTTGGTCAGTTTGTGTATGGTAGGTACAAAGCCACAGTAATATATTTTATTGTTTGGTAACACTTTTGTATTTTGCAATAAACACTTTCTGTAGCAATAAACTCAAAAACTGGAATTATATGTTACTCAAGAATAGTTGATGATGAACATATATTTTGCACAAAATGTTTCTTGGCATTTATCATCCATTGTGGAAGTCAAAGTAATACCCATGAGAATTTAAAAATCAGAAAACAAAAATCTGCTGAAGATGCACCAAGACTTGCTTTCAAAGACTGTGCTTGATTATAATGATTTAAAATAGAACTACAGCAGGTGTGTTTACGCTTCACTCTGTGAACAATGACTTTTCACTCAAATCAAAGGTAATTTAACTCATTTTTTTAATTCCAATTTTTTGTGCACAAAGACAAAGTAAAGCAATACTTAGTAATGTATTGGTTCCAATAGAAAAAGAATAATTTTGAACACTGTGTGAATGACAACAGTTTTATATCAGCATCATTAAATGCTTTGACAGAAAATCATTTAAGTTAACCTGATAACTTGATTTTTGCATCCAATTCATCAAAGTAAAGCTGATGAAAGTTCGTTCCGTCAAAGATAAAATATCTGACATTATCATGAATGCTGTTGTTGTAAATTCAGCTGAAAAACATCAACCTTAAAGACGACTGGTTTGTTGTGTTTGTATTTTGATAGTACCAATACAAATTTCAGTGAAGCACAGCATCATGATAAGAAATAATGTTCTTATTGGATTTTTAAAATCATGGAATACATATATATTTGAAATCTATTGTGGCATACATAATTTAGAAGTGCATCTAAAGAAGTTATGATTGTCTTTCCATCAAAATAGAAGCTATAATTGTTAAAAATTCCAACTACTTTCAGAATAGGCACAGTTAGAGAAATAGAGTTACAAAATTTTTGATCAATATGGGATCCAACATGGGATACCAAAGAAACAAATATTGCCTTTGCACTGCCCGAATCAGAGCTACAAGTGTACCCAATCCCAGAAAGTGTGCACCACACCCATTAGGTGTGAATTTACTCATCCCCTCCTCCCCACCCCACCTGCCCAACAACCAATGAATATTACTTCCATATGTGCACATAGGTGTTGATTAATTAGTGCCAGTTTAATGGTGAGTGCATGTGGTGCTTGTTTTTCCTTTCTTGTGATACTTCACTTCAAAGAATGGGCTCTAGCTCCATCCAGGATAATACAAGCAAAACCACAATGAGGTATCAGTTACCTACAGTGAGAATGACTTTTATCAAAAAGTCCCAAAACAATAAATGTTGGAGTGGAACAGAGAGATAGGAACACTCATACACTGCTGGTGGGATTGCAAAGTAGTACAACCTCTGTGGAAACTAATATGGAGATATCTCAAAGAACTAAAAGTAGAGCTACCATTTAATCCACTGTGGCGTATTTACCCAAAGGAAAAAAAGACATTCTATAATAAAGACATCTGCACTGGAATGTTTATAGCAGCACAATTCACAATTGCACAATAGTTATTATATTTTTAATTGACAAATAATAATTATATGTATTATATATTTGTGGGGTACAATGTGGTATTTTAATATATGTTTACATTGTGGACTGATTAAATCTATCTAATTAACAAATCCATCACCTCACACATTTAGCATTTTTGTGGTAAAAACATTTAAAAGCTACTCTTTTAGCAATTCTGAAATATATAATGCGTTATTATTTATTATAGTCACCATTCTGTGCATTAGATCACTAAAGCTTATTCCTCCTGTCTAACTGAAATTTTGTACCCTTTAATCCAGCGGTCCCCAACCTTTTTGGCACCAGGGACCGTTTTCATGGAAGACATTTTTTTCATGAAACCAGGGGGTGTGGGAGGGATGGTTTTAGGATGATTCAAGTGCCCTAACTCTGCCTCAGATCATCAGGCATTACATTCTCATAAGGAGCACGCAACCTAGATCCCTCCCATGCACAGTTTACAGTAGGGTTCACACTCTTGTGAGAATCTAATGCCACAGCTGATCTGACAGGAGGCGGAGCTCAGGTGGTGATGCGAGTGATGGGGAGCAGCTGTAAATACAGATGAAGCTTCAGTGGCTCACCTGTGCTCACCTCCTGCTGTGCAGCCCAGTTCCTATCAGGCCACGGACTGGTACTGGTCTGCAGCCCCAGAGTTGGGGACCCCAGCTTTAATCAACATCTCCCTTTCCCCATACATCCCCCTCCCCCAGCTTCTGGTAACCATCATTCTACACTCTACCTCTATGAATTCAACTTTTTTGGATTCTACATATAAGTGAAATCATGCAGTTTCACTTTCTGTACCTAGCTTATTTCACTTAGCATAATGTCCTTCAGGTTCATCCATGTTGTCACAAATTACAGAATATTTTTTATTTTTCTTTTTTGAGGCTGTATCATATTCTGTTGTATGTGTATGTGTGTGTGTGTGTGTGTGTATACACCCCATATTTTCTTTCCCATTCATCTGAAGATGGACCCTTAGGTTGCTTCCATATCTCAGCTATAGTGAAGAATATTGCAGTGAACATAGGAATGCTGATATCTCTTCAAAATACTGATTTTGGTTCCTTTGGATATGTATCCAGAAGGATTGCTGAATCATATGGTAATTCTGTTCTTAGTCTTCTGAGTAACCTCCAGTACTGTTTTCCATAATGACTATATTTATTTAATTACCACTAATAGGGCACAAAGGTTCCCTTTTCTCCACACCCTCTCCAACACTTACTTTTTTAGTAGCCATTCTAACAGGTGTGCAGTGACATCTCATTGTGGTTTTAATTTGCATTTCCCTGACAATCAGTGATGTTGGGCATTTTTCCATATATCTGTAGGCCGTTTGAATATCTTCTCTTAAGAAATGTCTATTTAGGTCCTTTGCACATTTTTTAATTGGGTTATTTGTTTTCTTGCTATTAAGTTGCTTGAGTTTCTTGTATATTTTGGATAATAGCCAGCCCCTGATAAGATGTATGGCTTGCAAATATTTTCTCCCAAACTGTGGGTTGTCTGTATGCTGAGGCACTAGTATGCATGATTCCTCCTGAACCCCTTGGTGGATGGTTTTGGTAGCAGGCACAAGGCCAAACAGGGCTATAGCCAAGCCCTGTGGAAAACAGAGTTGTTCCCAGGTAGGAATCTGGGACCATGATCAATAGGTCTGCCACCTCAAAATGATCCTCCTAGGCACTACCAGGGTTTTACAATCACCTACCTAAATTCCAAGACTTCTACAAAGAGACTTTTGCCCATAGATGGGTACAGAATTCTTGTTGTTGCCGGGGAATACAAGTGGGTGATCACATATTCTTCCATCTTGCTGGTTCCAATAACATTTTTTTTTTAATACTATGGCCTAAAGAAAAGAGTCAGTTGAGGGTCATTCGTTTTATATTCGTAAACCATAAATTGCAAATGTGGGAAAGAGTGCCGGCAATTTTTTAAAAAAAGAATAAAAATAACACTGTATGATTCCACTTAAAGAGAGATATCCAGAGTATTCAAACTCATAGAAGCATAGAATAGATTCGTGGTTGCCCGGATCTGGGAGGAGGGGAAATAGGGATTTCTCGCTCAGTGAGTATAAAATTTCAGAAGCAAGATGAATAAGCTCTAGAGATCTGATGTACAACAGAGTGCCTACAGTTTAAAATATGATATTATGCACTTAAAATTTGTTAAAAGGGTAGATCTCATACTAAGGATTCTGACCACCAAAAATAAAAAACCACAAAGGAACACAAGGAAACTTTTGGAGGTGATTTATGTTTATTGCCTTGATTGTGGTGATGGGTATATGCATATGTCAAACTCATCAAATTGTGTACATTAAATATATGCAGCTTTTATTGTATATCAATTATACCTCAAAAAAGCTGTTTAAAAATGAGGTCATATAGAAAAATATATGTTCTTCGGAAAAATCTCAGTGACTTAATATTAGAAACAGATGACTGAGAAACTGATTAAATAAGTAAATTATAATTATGCTTAATGATCAGAGAATTAATATAAGGTGTTTTGCTTTAATATACATAGATATATTATTTTGTTTTTGAAAGTAGTTTTTGTAGAATTAGGTACTTACTACTTTTGTCACATAATTTAAAATTTTAAAACTTAGTTGACTTAACCAACAACAATTTATTTAGCTCACCATTCTATAGGTCAGCAATTTGGGCTGGGCTCAGCTGAGCAGTTCTTCTGGGCTGAGCAAGGCTTGGCTGATATTAGCTAAAATTGCTCATGTGCCTATAGTCCCCTATCAGGTTGGGGACTGGCTGGTCAATAATGACCTTATCTGGAACAATTGAACCAACTGGGGCCTCTTTCCACATGATATCTCATTCTCCAGTAATCTAGCCAGGCATTCACATGGCAGTCTCATGGTTCCAAAAGTGCAAAATCAGAAGCTTCAAGGCCTTCGAGACCTAGGGCTGCAATTGGCATAGCATCACTTCCAATACTTTCTATCACTCAAAGCATGTCATAGAACCACCCAGATTCAAGGAATGGAGAAATAAATTCAACCTTTTGATGGGAGTTGCTTCAAAGTATTCTGTCTACTTTTACAGTCTATCACAAATAATTTTAGAGATATACCAATATAAAAGTTCAATTTGATGATCAATAAATAAATATTTCCAGATACTATATAATTTTAATTATCTTTAGAACTTCTTTTCATTCACTCACTACTTGGACAAAAATGGATCCCCTCAAGCCATTCCATTACCCCCTCCAGGGGTCCACAGAATCCTTTTGAAAAGGTCTAATATTGAGGGAGATGACACAAAAAAGAATCAGAACTCAGAGTACAGCTGAGTTATGTTTGTGGTGGTCCATCAAGCAAAGATCCTTGACCTCTTTCTTCTGTGGTCTCTAGAATGTTCCTGAATCTGGATCTACCCTTCATCTTCAACTTCTGTGAAGCTGTGCTTGTCACATACATTGACACAGAATAAATATTTTTCACTTGAGTTTCTTGGGAAGTCTTTCCTTGAGTTCTCTATCACAAAACAGCCAAATTAAAGGAACAGGCAAGTGATCCAGGAGGATCAGTATGGTGTCCTGGAAAAAGGAACGGGATTGAGTTGGGAGAATTTTGTTTCTATCTTTGCTTCAACTTGCAACTTGCAAGGCAGATGTATTTGTCAAGTTTCTTAATCAAATAGTCTTAAAAGTCCTTTCCAATTGTGAGGGTCTGAGAGTCTCTCATCTTTGTAGAAGGCTCCAGCTATGAGTCAAGAAGTGAATTTTAACCAGGAATGACCCATGCCAATTCCATTAGGTGTTTTCAAGGAAAGGAGATGCTCCAAGAGAAAATATCAATCATGGACTTTCTGGGGGGGGGGGGAACATCCTACTTTCTCTTTGTTCTATGCCTAAGTCATCCATCCTTCCACTGTGGAAGTCCACAGTTCTAGAGGCAATATTCTATTTCCAATCTCAGAGCAGTAAGCAACAGTAAACCTATATCAAAAAATGAATCTCACTACTATAAATGGTTTATGGGCTTCACTGCTCACCCAGAATTGGAATTTCCCATCTTCTTAGTGTTTCTTGATTCCTTCCTGGTCATTATTCTAGGAAATATGGGATGGATCATTCTGACTCTGGTGAATGTGAATCTCTTCACCTCATGTACATTTTCTGAAGACATCTGACCCTTTGAGATACCTCAGTCATCATGTCTTAAGTCCTGGTCACCCTGGCTACAAGCAAGATAACTATCTTTTATGGCCATTAATTAAGTCATTTTTCTTCACCTGTGTGGTGTTTTCTGCTAATGGGGATGACCAAAGCAGCCCACTACTCTACACTGTGGCCATGAACTACAGAGCATGCCAGGGATTGATGGTGGATGCCTACAACTCAGGGGGATCAGGGGCCACTCTGAACACCAGCTGCACACTCCCCTTCTTCTTCTGTGATGGCAACTGGATCAACTTCTTCTGTGGCATCTTGTCCCTGCTGAAGGTCACCTGAAATGTCTCCAGAAATAGTAAGACAGCAATTGTCTTCTTTGACAACTTTTGTGATTATAGCTGGCACTATGGTCATCCCGATCTTGTACCTGCTCATCATTAGGGCCATTTGAGGGTGAAGCATTCAGGTGGCATAGCCAAGACTTTGTCCATTCACTTATGTCTCCTACCATGGGCAGCAAAAGTGAATAGTCTAGACTGGTCCTTTCCCACCTGTATCAGGTAAGGGGACTTGTTGGCATTCTCTAAGATCTTTTTTCTCAGAAATAGACCCAGAGGATGAATAAATTAACCCTGCTCTGTCTCTTAGCCCCTCAACCAACCTAGAACCCAATCATTTGTGGGCTAGAGCTTGATAGTGAAGACACTGTGATCATGGTCCAGTACCTGTACAGGGCAGGTGATGACTCATGTTCTATGCTTTCTGTATAGAATGATTCAAGAGCCACCGTGTCCCCAGAATACTCTCAAGTTATCTGTCATTGAAGCCTGGAGTTCCAACATTAGTGCTGCTTTCCTTTGTTAAATAGCAGGGTGGTCCCAGCGGAGCCTGTGGGATACTGACCATGTGGGACCAATTTGCATAAATCAATACGTGTGAGCATTGGGGGCCTCAGGGTAGGGAGAGGGAAAGTTTTGCTCAGATACCTAGGAGCCAGGAGGAAAGTGACACGGTGTCTATACATGGACTACTTTTGATGTCCTATTAGGAAAAAAAAATATGCTATGTACAAGCTGAAATGGTTGCATTCAGGGGTTTTAAGAGTGATGCTGGGGCACACACAGCTCTGCTTCAGGACCCAGGAGATAAAAGGAAACCTAGAATTGTGGAGAGTAATTTTATCCCCTTTTCTGAGGGACATGTGGCAGAGCACAAGTGCAGTGAGGACTGAAACTAAGGAAAGAGACTTCTCACACCTAAGGACTTTGGCAGCCTTGGGACTCCAGGAACCTCTGTTCTGGTGGCCCTGCTCCTGGCCTGTGTTTATGAAGGACTCAGGCTTCCCACCCCTGGGCCTCCTGGGCTTGCTCACACCCCATAATCTTCACCCCCAGAATGAATCCAGCGATGCACAGGAGAGGCCTGAGGTCTCCAGGGAGAGGCTGCAAAACAAGCCAGCAAAGCAGCTTTCCCAAGTCTGTGGCCGGAGGCCTCTCCTGGGTCTGCCCGGCATGGGGCCGGTGAGCTCAGCATTGTACCCACCCTGGGGCTTGGGAAGCGGGGACGGCTGGTCGTAGGGTTCAGCTGTAATTTGTTTTCGGTCTGAATCCTATTTCTAGCTCTGCTGCCAATTCTCCGAGTGATCTCGGGGAAGTCACCAAACTTAGGCACAAAAACGTCTCTCTTTTTTTGTGTGTGCCAAAGTTTCCTCTTTTATGATATGGGAAAATGTTGGATTCCATAGGTGATTCTCAAACTCTATTGCAATACCAAAACCCTCCTGTAACGCATTGCATGCTGAGGATCTAAATCAGGGTCTTTGAGACAAACACAGTCATGGCTCAGAAAGGTCAGGTGAACACCTGAGGGCAGGAAAGAGGAGAGCTGGTGCCAGGGCCCCAGAAGGGGAGTAGCAGGGGGCTGCAACTATGGCACAGTGTACAAAGCAGCCTCTTCTCATGACAGTCCACATACAGCAGGAATTGTCATTCTCATTTTGCAGATGGGAAATGGAGGTGTAGAGAAGTCATTTGATTTGCTCCAGGTCACCACAGGCAGTAAACGGAACCTGAGTCTCCTGGATCCTGCCCTTGACCTGCACTGGGTCCCAAGGCTGTCCTGCAGAAATGGGACAGGGCATCCTCTGTAAGAGCCACCTGCTGACTTGCTGGATAAAGCTACCAGTGTAGCTGAGCTGCTGAATGTTTTGAAATATCTCTCCATGCAGGTGGCTAGGAGGACCTTGAGCCATGTCCTTGCTCACCCAAGCTGCCCCACAGAGAGACAGACAACCTGACATAAGCTCCAAAAGAACCCTAGGACACCCAGTGCCACTGTGTCCCTGCCCAGGTTGGTGGTCACAGCTTGAAATTCCTCTGTTATATTAATACAGTATCCCTTCCACAGCCCATGGGAACGTACCCACACCATATAGGAAGATGTCCCTAGTGTGAGCCCTTAGATGGTCCCCAGGATCCAAATCCTGACTCATTCACTACTGGCCATGTGACCCAGCAAGACATTCAGTGCCTGTGGTTCTAACCTTCACCTCATGAAAAATGGGAGTGATTGTGTCTTTCTTGTTCACTTGGCTGTTGTAAAGTTTAAACGTGGTAATTAGGTAATCAAAAGAGCTCTGTCAATTTTAAAGTGCTACGGAAAATAAGAGGTGGTTATTCCAGGATTGGGAGTCCAGTAACAACAGCACGTTAGTGTAAATAGCAGCTCTCAGGGGCGCTCCAGGGAGGGAGGGGAGATTATAGGCAGAGACTAAACACTGATCGGCCTGAAAGGAGCACCAGGGAGTGTGGAAAGTGCAGAGCTAGAGATTCAGGTCCATGAATATAAATTGCCAACACATCATTCTGTCCATGCTAGCCCTGGGGGCATGGCCAGTGCCCTCAGTTTACAGGAGAGGAACTTCAGGATCAAAAAAGGAGTGCAACTGGCCCAGGGGAAATCCTGCTTTTCTGCCCAGCCATCAGGAGACTGTCTATGCCTGCGGGTGACAACACGGTGGCTCTGTGGCTGTTTGGAGGTTACTTTGGGGATCCTTCTCGCAGGGCTTTGCTTTGTGATCTTTGCCCAAATGTGTCCACGCCTCTCATACTGGAGACTCCATGCCTCACCTGGAGTTAACACTTGGTTTCATGGTCCCCGTTGCCCCTGCCAGCAACTAGTGGCCCTGTCTCACAGCCTCCCCCAGTGACATCTGGGAGGTCTAGTTTGTGTTTTATATGTGGATGGAAACAAGGCCACTCGCCCCTTTCTCTCAGGCCTCTTGACATCCGTGGTGTGCAAAACATCTAGAAGGAAGCACTTTCTCCCACTCGTGCTATGTCTCCAATGCTGGTGCCACTGCATGAAATATACTATTATTATTCCCATTTTACAGATGATGAAATTGAGGCTCATGGCCAGGCACAGTGGCTCAGGCCTATAATTCCAACATTTGGGGAGGTCAAGGTGGGAGGATTGCTTGAGGCCAGGAGTTCAAGACCAGCCTGGGCAACATAGTGAGACCCCCGTCTCTACCAAAAACAAATAAATAAATCAGTAAATAAAAGAAATTGAGGATCAAAGTGGAAATGTTATTTGCCTAAAGTCACATAGCAAATAAATAGTAGTTGAGGATTGAAACCAAGACAACTGCATTCCAGGGATACAAGAAGGTATAGTTGCAAGAAGAAGGGAAACTCATCTAAATAAAAATGCTGCCCTTTTTTGTACTGGTTGTTATTTCCAATTTTTTTCCTGAGCACACCACTACTCCTGGTGTAGTGTATTGTGCTACAGCCACATGTGCCATGAGGCACGTATGAGGCCATAGCCCCGTCCTCAGGAATGCTCACACTCTGGACAAAGGCAAGTGTGAACTCCTATAACCATAACACCATCTTGCAATAGCCCTTGCTGCTCCCAACTTTGGTTTTGCAAAACTCCAGAGTCCATAAAAATCAAAGGAGCTGGTAAAAACCCTCCTCATTTAACACAACTCCAAGAATGCTCCCTAACAGAGATAGCTGGACAGAGGTGGGCTGGAAAGCAGAAAAGCTAGAGATTAAGACAGGCCCTGGCTTGACAGCCAGCAAACCTGGATCTTAAGAATGCTACTCACTATTTATGTGGTCTTGACAAGGTAAGTCACCCTCTGGGCCTCCCATTCCCCATCTATTAAATGAAGGTAACCAGGGTTAATGTACCTACTTCTTAGGGTCACTGTAGGTGTTAACAGTGGACTAACCAGGGCCTGGTGAGAAACAAACCTCAGACTGTTAGTCCTTATTGCTGTGGAGGTTCAGGAGGATCCAATGTAAGCCTGGAAGGAGCAGTTAACTTTTGAAAAACCTAGTCCCCACGTCCTCTATAATAACTTTGCCTGGTATAGGGCCAAAGAGTCACCAAAGATTTTGACGTGAAAGGACTGGTCTGCGTGTACCTGGGGGGCTGGAGAAAGTCTGACAGTCCCCTGCCCCGAGCAGCCTGGGGACCTGTGGGAGGAGGGGGCCAAGGGCAGAACAGATATCCATTCACAGACTCAGCATCTAGGGCGAGTTAAATGGATCCTGCCTCGAATCTGGTGGGAGGGGGACGGACATGAGCTCAAACAACGTGAAGTAGAAAGTGCTTGGTGACGATGTGATGGTGGGGGTGATCCTAGGGCTGGCACGAACCTGGAACTGAGAACTTGACCCCAGCTCAAGGAACAGGGATCAGGGAAGGCTTTATGGTGTGGGACTCCTTAACAGACAAGCCACATTTTGGTAGTTGTTATATTTTTATACAAAAAAAAAAAAAAATTCACTCTCTTAATTCCATGACTGTTTCTTAACTTCAACATTCAATTAACCACAGCACCATCGTGTCGTTGCCCTGAAAAGTCTTTTGCTAACAAACAGGTTAAAGAAAACTCAGTGCACCATATGGGCACCCACACAGTCTGCCCACCAGAAATCACGCTCTGCACTGGCTTAACCCCTGACCCCTCTGCGCCAAAGCCTCATCCTTCCTCGGGTCAGGAGGAATGGAGAGATTTTGATGCCACCTACACCCTGATACCAGATTCTCTTATGATGCTTTATGTGTGTCTCTTCTAAATAGCAAATAATTGACTTTTGCTTTTTATCCAATGTGAAAGTATCTATAATAGTCAAGATCTTTACTCCCATGGCCCTGTGGCCCCTCCCTACCTTTGAAAAGGAAAAACCCAGATGAAGGGGCTGTTTTCAAAAACCCAGATGAAGTGTGCAGGGCAGGGGTGAAACACCTGAGGGACACCCACAGGAGGAAGCGGTTTCTATCCGTGGGAGAGGAAGCAATAGCACAGGGCCTCCTGACCAGAGCCGTGGCCTTCCCTAGACAAAGGCAGCCACTGCCTGCCCCTGGCTGAGCAGAGAGGAGTGAACACCCCCACCTCACTGTCCCTTGACCCCCAGTCTCCTATCAAGCCTCTACCAAAAGACAAAGGGTGGAGCAGCCCTGTGATACAATCCATAGAGATCAGCCTCCAGGGTCCCAGAGCACAGAGAGGGCCAGTGAGTTCCTCCAGACAGGCAAGAGACAAATGCAGCAGCTCACTCTTCTTAATTGGGGTGATGTCACCTTTCACATTTGCTCTGGCTGCTGACATGTTCTGATGCTATTCTGCCCTCTTATATAATTTCCTTTTTATGATGCTTTCTATTCATACATTTAAAACTAGAATAATAGAAATAATGTAGAGATTTTTATTTATTTTATTGCAAGATATTTCTATGCTTTCATTTATTATTTATTATTTCTATCCTTATAGTTTTCTCATTATTATGCATTCTTCTTTCTCTCTCTTTGTCCTTTCTTGAATTTTTTTAACTGGATCACTTTTTTAAAAAAATCCATGTTTTACCTTCTGCTGCTTTGGAAGTTCTCTATCTTGTGTCTAGTCTTCCAATTACTCAAGTTTTTAATGCACTTGAGCCTTCCTCTCTCAAACGATGTCAAGAATTATACATGTATAAAACAAAACCCTTAACACATCTTTATTTCTCTGCTTTTCCCACCCACACCTTGAGATATGTGGGTTCTTTAGTCACTGCATTCCTTCCTCGAAAAGTAAATTGGCTTCTCAGGCAGGCCCAACAGGCTTGGAAGGATATGGACGTGGCATGTATCAAAGGCCGGTGAGATAATCATTAGAAACAGAGGGCAGAGAGGGAGGAGCGAGGCCCAGATGCTCTCACATGGCTGGTGAGAGTATTTGTGGATACTGAGCAGGTGTGTTCTGGCCGGGGCTGTGCAGCCCGATTCCTTCCCCCAGATCAGCCCTGGGTCTCAGCACCCCAAGTTCTCCAACCGTCTCCAGTTCTCATCCTTCCTCTGCACGGAATTCAGAATTGCAGGGGTTCAGAATTGCACAGGGCTGGAGAACATGACCACTGCCTACCTGTCTGCCTTCGAACTTCCTGATCTAACTGACACTTACCAAGCCTACCTGGCAGCCAAAGCCCTGTTGGTCACCTATCAGAACCGGGCGACTTACTCTCTGGGAGAGGGGCCGTTCCTGTAAGGCACATGTGCCAATGCACAGGGAGCCAGGCCTTGGCAGGTGAGCAGCCACCGCCCCCTGCCCAGTGCCTGTCCATCCAGCTGCTGTGACCAGCAGAGAGGCAGTGTGGCCTAATGAAGGAGGACTGAACTGAGAACCAAAGTGAAGTGGGCTCGAATCCCAAATGGTATTTCTGTGCAGCCTTGTGGCTTACCTTCCCTGAACTTCAACTTTCTCCTCCGTAGAGTGAGTCTAAGCTATAGACATTGTGGGTTGTTATGATAAGGGATTGTGCATATAAACACGGCAGGTGATTAGGGCATGTTAGGGGTTACAGCTCTGTCCAGGTGGTGTGATGCTGAATAATGATGGTGAAGTGGGAACTGCAAGGGTCCTTAGAAATCAGCTTGTCCACCCTGAAGCAGGGAGATCACAGAAAACGGGAGACAGAGCCAAGAGAGCACCCGGTTGTCCTGACGTCCGGGCCACTGCATGCCAGTGCTGATCTGCAGCAAAGACACCATGAGATCCACAGTAGGAATTGACCAAAAAGTCTGAAAAATGGTAAGTCTGTGATATAGAGCAGGAAACCCAGCACACCACCCTTTCTCCATGCGCTGCTCAGCGATGGGGGCAGGGAGGAGAGGGGGACAGTCTCCCCCCGCAGTCTGAGAGGTAATGCTGCAACAGGCTCCAAGGGGGGTGAGACAGGTTTGGGAGAGCAAAGAAAAAAGCGCTGGGTCTTCAGCCAGAAGAGCTGGGCCTGGGTGACTGGCCTGTCACCAGCCTGCTGTGTGATCCAGGTCTACTTTGCCTCTCCCGATATGAGGTATCTGGTTAAAATAACTGGAAAATACCTTGAATTGTATGACCATAGAAGCTTTAAAGACGTTGTTGTAGATCAGTAATTTTCACAATCTGTTTCTCGAAGCCCAAGAGTTGCATAAAGGGGCCTTATGGTGGAAAAGGACAGTTCTCCAGACAGTAAGAGACTAGGGGATGGGGCTCTGGCCCCCCAGCTGCCTGTACCAATCAGAGATGCTCTGTTTTCTCTGCCTGATATATTGGTATTAAGCATAAAATTTTACTTGGAAAAAAATTTTTTAAAAAAAGAGTAACAACTAAGGGACTAGATCACGGGTCAGCAAATTTTCTCAGTAAAGAGCCCACAGTAAACATTAGAAGATTTTGAAACCATACGATGTCTATCACAGCTACTCAGCTCTGCTGTTGTAGCACAAAAGCAGCCAGACAAATGATAAACAAATAAACCTGGCTGTGTTCCAATAAAACCTTATTTATGGACACTTCATGTGTTATAGAAATATTATCCTCCTTTTAGTTTTTTTCAACTATTTAAAAATGTAAAAGCCAATATTAATTCACACATCACACAAAAATAGGTGGCAGGTTATTACTGGCCTGTGGGCAGTAGTGTGCCAACCTGTGGACTAGAAAATCCCAGCAGAAGGGAGGGAGGTGTTGTCAGCTGCCTCTTCAGAGCACTCATAAGACATCTTAGTAAAGACACCAGGGATCTAGATCCAGAAGGGTGAACTGGCTCCTACTGACAATAGTCAATTGTTAAATTTTCAGGAATTATGCAAGTTGTTTGTTAAACCATTGGTAGCTTGAAACTGGCCATGGTGGAAGTATTTATTCCACAGAAATCAGCAAGCACTAAAAATCCTGCCTTCTTTTCCCAGAAAACAATTGTTAAACATTCAGCACCATACCACTAGAAGTAACCAAGCAACATTTTGCAAATGAAGTCAGGCTGGGTTCAGTGGCTCACACTTATAATCCCAGCACTCTGGGAGGCCGAGGCAGGAGGATTGCTTGAGCTCAGGAGTTCAAGATCAACTCTTGAAAAGAATGAGACCCCATCTCTATTGAAAATAGAAAAATTAGCTGGACATAGTGGCTCATACCTGTAGTCCCATCTACTCAGGAGGCTGAGACAGGAGAATCGCTTGAGTCTAGGAGTTGGAGGTTGCAGTGAGCTACGATGATACCACTACACTCTACTCAGGGCAATAGAGTGAGACTCTTGTCTTACAAATAAAAAAATAAAATGAAGTCAAAGTAGAGTAAAAATCCTTTTAATATTAAAAAAAGGTTGTCTTAGTTTGTTTGTGCTGCTATAACAAAATACCACTGACTGGGTAATTTATAAATAATAGAAATCTATTTCTTACAGTTCAGGGGGCTAGGAAGTCCAAGATCAAGGCACGGATGCCATGTCTGATGAGGGCCTCTTTGCTGCCTCACATGGCTGAAGGTGGAAGGGCAAAAGGGGCTGGGCTACTTCTACCAGCCCTTTTATAGGGTACTAACTCATTCATGAAGGTGAGGCCCTCGTGACTTAACCAATTCCTCAGATCCCACCTCTTAATACCATCACAGTGAGGATTAAGTTTCAACGTGAATTTTGGAGGGGCCACAAATATTGAAACCATAGCAAAGGTTTTCAAACTGGGCACAGCTCCTTTAAGATGGCTTTCTGGTAATGTCATCAGTACATATGTAGTAAGACTTCCTTAAAAGCTGTAAAAATAATAATAGTTAACACCTTTTGAGTGTTTTTCTTTGTCAAGTAGCATGCTAAGCACGGTATATGTGTTAATACGTTTAATCTTCAAGATGACCCTATGAGGTAGGTCTCCTTTTTTACAGATAGAAAAATTGGGAGATAGAGGGAGGTCTCCAAGGTCACACTGCTGGTTCAGGGTAGAGTCAGGAGTGGCACCGGGCAACCTGGCTCCAGAGACTGGGGACTGTGCCATACTACCTCTCTATGCTGAAGAATTCCAGGAATCCTTCAGGATTCTAGATCCAGCGCTGCCCCCAACCAAGTGATTTGCTCAAACTCTGTTCTATGGTTCTACTAGACCTTAATGGCCTAATCCAACAAGTATGTATTTATGCCAAACAATTTCCATGCACCTTGGCATGATGGGGGATACAGAAACAAATGTACAAAATCTGTGTTTACCCTCAAGGTATTTACACCCTAGGTGGGAAGAGTAATAAATAAGCAAAAATACCAGATATTTGTGGAATGGTGCTAGCAAGAGTGGGGAAGTTGTCCAGTTAGGTCAAAGCATGGAGTAGGAAAATAATAGAGGAAGAAAAGGCTGGAAAGGCAAGTGGGAGCTCTATTATTATATAAAGAACCTCAAAGGTCTTTTTAAAGAGTTCCAGGTTTCTGGAGAATATCACAACCTCCTTTCCCAATCACAGAATCAAAGCCAACCCCACCTTCTCCAAAGGTGTTCAAAGATCACCTCACTGGACCTAAAGTCACTAGTGGGCTTTCTGAAGGCGATTTGCCTGTCTTATCATTCTAATTTCATTTTCAGCTTTATTAAAGTATAATTGACAAATAAAAATTATGTATGTTCAAGGGGTACAACATGATGATTTGACATACATGTGCATTGTGTAGTGGACAGTCCCCAGCCTTTTGGGCAGCAGGGAGGGGTTTCATAGAAGACAATTTTTCCATTGCTTGGGAGTGGAAGGGGGTGGATAGTGAGCAACGGGGAGCGGCTGTAAATACAGATGAAGTTTCGCTCACTCACCCACCACTCACCTCCTGCTATGTGGCCCAGTTCCTAACAGGCCATGGACCAAACTGTGCCAGTCCAAGAGGGGGTCAGGGGAGGACCCCAGGGTTAGCACAGTTACACTAATTAACATATCCATCACCACTCATAGTTACCATTCCTGTGCATTGGGTTGGTGGGTGAGATGAGGACACTTAAAATCTGCTTTCTTATCAAACTTCAAATAAATAATACAGCACTATTAATTACAGTCACCACACTGTACAGTAGATCCCCAGAACTGGTGGTTGCCAAGGGAAGATGGGAGGTGTTGGCTCCCACTATTTAAGCTGTCCCCAAGAGGAAATGATGACGGGGCTTTGACAGTCAATGTAATCTGAAATTCTTCCAGCTATGAAGAGCTTAGGATACACTGAAAACATACTTCTCAGTCCATATCTGCTTTTTTTATATTACTTCTTACTGTGAATTTAGTATTTTTATTATTATTTATAACTGACATGATCATCATACATATTTATGGGATACGAAATGGTATTTCAATACATGTGTACAATGTGTAATGATCAACTCAGCGTATTTAGCAAGTCCACATCTGCTTTTTATCAAAAAACATTTTTTATCAGCCGCACTGCTTTGTGCTTTGAGGGCAAGACTGGGTTTTTGAATCCTAGGTAGCAGTTCTCTCTGGCACAAAAGGATATGCTAGGTCATTTATATGGATGGATGGTGGGAAATTGGGTAGGTTCATGTTCCTAAGACCAGCCTATCTGTGAAACGATCTTAGGCAAGACCCATTCCCATACCTTGACTTTCACTTCCCTACCCTCCATAGAGTAACACAAACATGGAACGTGAGAAGACAGAGCTCTTTTCTTTATGAAATGTGCAGAGGTGAGGAGCCTCCCTCCAAGCAGCGGCAAGCATAGAGGAGGGAAAAATGTCCGCTGATATGGAGGACACGGCCCCCAACTGGCTCTGCTCCTGACCACTTTCTTTCCTCTCTCAGGTGCTCCATCACACACAAAAGGTTCACTTCACCACCAGCACCCAGGAAGAGGTCGAGGTAGTAGCAACCTTCAACATTGAAAACACCTACATCCTCCCAGACAAGACAGGACCAGCAGCC
Organism: Microcebus murinus; assembly: GCF_040939455.1. Classification (NCBI taxonomy): domain Eukaryota; kingdom Metazoa; phylum Chordata; class Mammalia; order Primates; family Cheirogaleidae; genus Microcebus; species Microcebus murinus. Next base: position 16,656,750 of record NC_134107.1, read on the forward strand.
ATAGTTAGACACTTTGACTTCAGAGCACCTTCTGGAAAAGAGCATCTGATAAAGGACAGTGCTATTGTCTGGGCAGAAGGACTCTTAAAGGTGAGCGCTGAGAACCAAGACCACATAACAAATACCTCCCACACTCTGAGCACCCAGGAGTATTTGTTATATTGAAGTGACTTAGGATACTTGGTCAAAAGGGGTGGATTGTTGTTTATACAACACTGAGGCTGTTCAAAAAATAAAACCTTCCAAAACCACTCCCTGCCTCCCAAAATAAGAGAAGAAAAATAATTAATGAGTAAATGGGAAAATAAATTATATGCAATTGCCAATTCAAGTTTACCCTGAGATAGCCAGCTCCAGATGCCTGAAGTTGCTACTGTTTTAGTCTTGCAACCTTATCTCAAGAAACAGACATTGGATGCTGAGTTTTTTAAACAGTGGAAAATAACCCCTGGAATCCCATTAGTCCTTTCCCAGACCCTCTAAGTATCTAAGGTCACCAGATGGGAGAATTCTAATTTAAGGGCAGCCACATCTCAACCATCATGTCTCCATGCTTCCTGTAGTTTTCTTCAACTCGTGTAGACAGGGTTAGACACTCCCTTCTCTGAGCAACTATAGCATTTTCCACACATCTCTATAATACGAGTAAGAAAATGAGCATAACGGCCATAATATTTTCTATCCCCATCATCAGTGATTTCAAATCAGTTCCTTCTGGTCTCACCTTGGTCAGGCGTGTCTTTTTTCCATTCCCACAACTAATACACCTCAACGTCCAAAGTCCCCCTCCCTGAGAGGAGGGAACGAGGTTGTTAATGAGCAAAGTTGCAGAACAGAGTTCCAGGCATGCAATTAGCATCATCGCTCCACAAAGGGCTGGCCGATACCTGCCAAGGTCCTCTCTCAGTGCTGCGGCAGATACCTCACAGCTCAGGTACTTACCCTGTCACTCACTTCTCCAGACCACGGAAGTGTTTCCTCAGGCCTTTCCAAGAAAATTCATTCTGCAAGCACGATCTGAATCTCAGTGGCTCTCAGCTTGGAGTGATTTTGCCTCTCGGGGTACAATGGCAATGTCTGGAGACATTTTGGGTTGTCACAACTTGGTGGGTATGGGGGTGCCACTGGCATCCAGTGGGTGGTGCTAAACATCCTACGCTGCACAGGACAGCCTCCATGACAAAGAATGGTCCAGCTCCAACGACATACATAACAAGTGAGATGTGCACCATCTGAGGGATGGTCATGCTGGAAACTCAGACTTGTGGGGGGAGGGGGGGAAAGGGCATTTATTGAAACCTTAAAATCTGTACCCCCATAATATGCCGAAATAAAAAAAAGAAAAAAAAAGAAACCCTTGAGTGGTGTTAAGCTTAGCTAGAGTTTGCAGTCTTTGTTCTGATTCACTATGGATGTCTCAGTCCTGTTGGGGCTGGGGGGAAATGAGACCCCTGAAATATAAACAAAGGGATTCAGTGAGCACAGAGTGAAGGAAGAACCCCTCAGTTAATACTTCAGAATGTGATCCTACCTCAGTAGCGTTTCTTGTGCACTCATAGTCCTGGTCACTGTGATACGGACTTCACTCACAGCATCTTAATCCTCACACCATCTTCAAAATACATAGTATTGCTACAGGCTTGGGACTAGAAGTGTTTGGGATTTCAGATCTTTTCAGATTTTGGAATATTTGCATATACATAATGAGATATCTTGGGGATGGGACCCAAGTCTAAATACAAAACTCATTTATGTTTCATATATACCTTATACATATAGCCTAAAAGTAATTATATACAATATTTTTAACAATTTTGTGCATGAAGCAAAGTTTGTGTATGTGAGGTCAAGTGTGGAATTTTCCACTTGTAGCATCATGTTGGCACTCAAAAAGTTTTGGATTTTGGAGCAGTCCAGATTTCAGATATTCAGATTAGGGATGCTTAACCTGTATCCCCATTTTATTGAAGAGAAAACTGAGGATTAGAGAGGTTAAGTGCAAGGTCACTCAGCCTATAAATGGTAGAACCAGAATTCTAACCCTCAAGATTTCTTGGCTTCCCTCACCAGACTGTGAAACCTTTAAGAGTTTGTTCTGACTAAGGGCAGTGGCTTACGCCTATAGTCCCAGCTCCTTGGGAGTCTGAGGCTTGAGGCCAGGAGTTCAAGACCAGCTTGGGCAACACAGTGAGACCCTGCCTCTGCAAAAAAAAAAAAAAAAAATTAGCTGGGTGTTGTGGCACATACCTGTAGTCCTAGCTACTTAGGAGGCTGTAAAGTGGGCAGATCACTTGAGCCCAGGAGTTCAAGGCTGCAATGAGCTATGATTATATGATCATGCCACTGCACTCCAGCCTGGGCAACAGAGAGAGACCCTGTCTCTAAATAAAAAAACAAAAACAATAAAACAAAAAAAATTCTTATTCTTACCTACCTATTGCTGTTTCCCTAAATGTTCCCTGTATCAGATGTCTTATAGAGTATCTGATATATGGAATATATTGAGCAAGAAATAGAGGGAAGGGAAATAGGAATGAGGCTAGGAAAGGAAAAGGAGTTAAATGGGATTTAATGAAAAATAAGAAAGGAAGAAGGGAGGGAGAGACCCAGGAAGTGAGAATGACAAGGCCGACTCCTCCACGACCTGACTACACCGATGCGCGCAGTGTCCCCCGCAGTCTCCCCAGCGCTCTCTCCTCTCGTAGGTCCCCTCCTCGATCTGCAATGAAAAATGTCCTGTGGGGACCAGGTAGTCAGCCTTACATGAGGAGTCCAAATGCTGCTACCATTGCCTTCCCTGGCCCAGAGGAGAAATTGTGATGTCACCAGGTGAGAAGGGAAGCGGGCTCTCAGCTCGAGGGTGGCCAGCCAGCAGCTGGGGTGGGCCTCAGGTGAAAGCTCGTATCCACATCAAGGGATGCCTTAAATGGGAAAGGAAAGTCCAGGGCAGAGGAGACCAAAAAGATGATGTCAATGTGCCCTTCCCATATGCTACAGTAACGCCATTTGAGCCTGCTGCATTCACTCTCTCACCAACCATGAGTTTGTCCAAATCCTGTACCTAGTTTAACATTTAGCACATGGTGGGAATTCCATAAATGTTTTTTTAAAAAAATCTCCCAAGGACTTACTCTGTATTTCACTAAGATGTCATTCATTCAACCGATATTAACTGGCACCTACTGCATACAGCCACTGTGCTGGGTGCAGGGGTTGCAAAAATAAGGCATGGCCCCTGGACCCATAGAGCCCATGATGTACTAAAAGGAGAATGATGTTGCACCCCCGACACCTAGCACAGCTCTTGCCTCTCAATAAAGAAACTGGACTGCAAAGCGAATTCAATTGCTTTAATAAAAGTTCAAGCACTGAGCCATGAAAGCACAGTGGAACAATTAACCCTAATGAAGGGTGTGCAGGGAGACTTTTCACTAGATGGGGTGGCACGTGATACAGGCCTTAAACAGCATGCAGGGTTGCAAAGGCAATGAAGCATAATGAGACGAATTCAGGGAGGAAGTTAATGAAAGGCCCCGGCACGAAAGCACTAAGGAGCCGAGAGTGTTTTGAGTATACACTGTGATGAGAGGTGCAGGAAGCAGGTGGCCAGATCCTAGAAGGCCTCACTTGCCAGACTCAGGAGCGTGGACTCGACTCTGCAGAAGGTGGGGAGGGAGCCGCTGGATTCCTTAAGCAGAGAAGCAGCGTGTATTTCCACATGGGTTTGAAGGAGAGTAATTGACCACAGATGTACCGAAAAGAAGGGAGATTAGAGCGGGAAGACCAGGTTCAGAATCCAGGTAATTACTGAAGCCACAGGTTTGGACAAAGTCTCTTCTCACACTGAAAACTCTCCCTGGGAACGTAAAGACTTTGGAAATACCTTTGCCCTTTTTAAAAAGAAAAGTGCCATTAAATGCAGCTTAGAAGGAGCCACTAGATGCTGAAGAGAGGATGAAAGAAATGACAGATTAAGTAAAAATCCTTGGTCGTGGAGATTGGGAGGACGTGGAATCAAAGTATCTAGGAACACGGAGATATAACCGAATCAAGGAGAGAGGTCACATGAGAATATAGGACTGTTCCAGGGCTTCAGGTCACAAAATCTCTCCTTCAAATCACTGTGGAATGCACAGCTCTGGTGAGTTCTGCCAACGGAGTGGCTTAGAGAAGAGTGTCTGTTAAACAAAAGAGAGTCTGTGTCTACAGCAGGCATTCCATATACATTCCTTAACTGAAATAGGCTGATGGATGAATCAGTGAGCAAATTAATTAGCTGTGACCACAAATTATAATCTTGCCACAATGGTTGGTCTTTTCAAAGGGATGAAGCCTAGATCGGAGCCGGAGCTCCTGTAGGCTGTTGTCTCAGTGTGATTTCGTGATTGTCTGAGGCACGATAAGCTGCTGCTGTCAGGATTTCTGCCATCTGTGTCTCTGGCCCTGAGTCCGAGGACATCAGACAATCTGGAAGGCCCATCGTAATGAGACCGAAATACACTGAGCCTGCTAGAAAAGCCATCACAGTCGTGTAACCGCTTGACCACGGGAAGGTTTCCAGAAGCCTCCCCGCTCTGTGCTCTGACCCAGTTTCTCTTTCTCCCTTCAGACAGTGCTGCGTGTCAGAAGTGCTCCGAGGACCAGTGGCCCAGCGTGCGACAGAGCCCAGGATTCCCCAGAACCCTCCACTTCTTGTCCTGTTGTGAGCCCCTTGGCAGGGTGCTGGCCGTCTGCACTGCCCTGCTCTTCCTCCCTGCCCTGGCCACGCTAGGCATCTTCATCTGGCACCACCACACCCCCGTCGTCTGAGCCAATAACCGCCAGCCCAGCTACCTCCTGCTGCCCTCCTTGGCCCTCTGTTTCCTCTGCCCCTTCCTCTTCATTGGCCACCCAGGCCCCTTCACCTGTGCTGTGCACCGGGCAGCCTTTGAGGTCACCTTCACAGTCTGTATGTCCACTGTGCTGGCCAACACTATCGTGGCGGTGGCAGCCTTCCATGCCACCTGGCCAGACACCCAGATTAGGAAGTAGGCAGGGCCGGCTCTCCCTAGTACCGTCCCATCGTCTGTTCCCTGGTCCAGGCAGCCTTGTGTACACTCTGGGTGACCAGATGGCCCCCACAGCCCGTGAACTCCACAGAGCCCAGGCCCACGGTGACTGTAACGTGTGGCGAGGGCTCCTTGGAACTGTCCTACACCATGCTTGGCGACTGGGGTTTTCCAGGGCTGCTCAGCTTGCTGGTGGCCTTTCCCGCCCGCCGGCTGCCTGACACCGTCAATGAAGCGAAGCATATCCCTGTCAGCATGCTGGGCTGCTCCTGCGTCTGGGTGTCCTTCATCCCCGCCCACGTGGGCGCCCGTGGCAAAGGCACAGTGGCCGTGGAGGTCTTCGCCATCTGGGCATCAGGAGCAGGCCTCGTGTCCTGCCTCTTCTTCCCCAAATGCTACATCATGCTTCTCCTCCCTGGAAAGGACATAAAAGAACAAAGGTGTAGCCAGCACCATCTCAAGTGACAGAGATAGAAGTGGAGCGGAGGAAGTGCCGCTTTCCCAGGGATGCCTTTCCCGAGCTTCCCACGGCGGGGACACTCTTTCCCCTGAGCTCTGTCACGCTGGTCTGAACCCCTCTTGTCACTGAGCAGCTTCTATTTTATATTCCATTCTACCAGGGGGAGATGAGGCGTACTTGCAGATAACATTGTCCTTGACAGAAGCATCTGGTCTGATTCATTCCGTGTCCCCTCAGCACCCAGCCAGGGCCTGGTGCAGAGAGGGGACAGCATGTGTCTTTGCTGAGTGACTGAATCGACTTGTGCCAAGTCAGCATTGGAAGAGACCTTCGAGTGAGGCGGTGAGCTAGAGTGGCTGAGTGGAGCTGGACAGACCTGGTTCAGATCCTCCTGGCTTCTTCATTTTATAGCTACATAAATTTGGGCCGGTTACTTGCCCTCTCGACGCTCCAGTCTGCTCCAATACACAGTGCGACTGACTAGGCCTCCTCTCCAGGTTGTTGTGATGACGAATCAAGAAAACGTGGGAATGTGCTCAAAACACACACTGAACACTCAAACGGTGGATATTTAAAGTCCTCCATCCACTCTGTCCTTTTACAGATAAGGGAACTGATACCCAGCGAGGGGACCTCTTTACTCAGGATGTCATTGTCCAGAAGTTTAGAGTCAGACGAACAGGGTTCAAGCCCTAGCTCTGCCACTTAGTTAGCTGTGTGACTTTGGACAAGTTACTTAGCTTCTCTGTACCTCAGTTTCCTCATATATGAAGGAGAATGATAATAGCACTGACTTCATGAAATAAAGGAATAAATGAATTAATATTTTTTTAAACATTTATAATATAGTTCCTGGCACACAGCAAGCACTAAACAAGTAATTGTTAAATAATTCAATAAAATGATACAAAGTGGGAAAACCTAGATCTCTTGATTCATTGCAGAATAACGGAAACTTTTATGAGACCCTTAGTCCAAGCTGGGTCCTGGGAGGGACCTTCAGAGAGGCTAAAGCAGCCTCCTTACAAGCCAAGAGTTTGTGATCTAACATTTCCAGTGTGGCCTGATTGGAGTGGACTAAATGTACCTATTGTGAAACAGTTTTATAAGTAAATAACCTGCATCTTCTCTGGCTAGCCACTTGTTTTTGAGTAAATGAGCACAGGTGATAGGTACAGAGCCAATAGAGTGACCACCAAAGCAAAATCTGCTCTGAATGAAGTCCCTCCACTTCCAGAGTGTGGTGATGCTAATGAAGCCCATAAAACATTGGCCGAGGGTGGTGGCTCACACCTGTAACCCTAGCACTCTGGGAGGCCAAGGAAGGAGGATCAATTGAGGTCAGGAGTTCAAGACCAGCCTGAGCAAAGTGAGTCCTCGTCTCTACTAAAAATAGATAAAATTAGCCAGTCGTGGAGGTGCACACCTATAGTTCCAGCTACTCGGGAGGCTGAGGCAGGAGAATTGCTTGAACCCAGGAGTTTGAGGTTGCTGTGAGCCGGGCTGATTCTACAGAACTCTAGAATGGGCAACAGAGTGAGACTCTGTCTCAAAAAAAAAAAAAAAAAAATCTCACAAAATATTGAGCATCAGCTAATTAAATGATAGTGTGCTTGGGCTGCTCCCTGGGGAGAGACAGAGCTTACTGGTGCTACTCAGAATGTCTCAAGGTATCAAGGCATCCACATTTCTGGGCAATGAGACCCATTTTAAGTTCCTGCTAAAAGGGATTGAAAAAACTACCTTTCCAAGGCTGGCCAAGGATGTTATTTGAACCAATGAGAATGGAGCCACCAAAGAAAACAAAGATATAAAGAAAACTCAATTTAGAAAAAAAGGAGCCGTAGCATTCTACAGCCAAAGCCAATGTTTTGATAAATATGTCCTAGAAATGAACCGCTAAGGACTTGGCATGTGAAAATGGAAAAGCAAGAGACTAACAAAAGACTAAGAACCCTGAAAAATGAAACAGGAATCCCAGCACAGGTGCAAGGGACAAGGACAACATGGCACCAGAGAAGAGAGTCCAGATGGGCCCTAGTGGAGAGTCCTAGACCAGAGCTTTTGGCAAAGGTTATACAATAGTACACAGAAAGCTGTAGAGTTCTGATTTCAGAATATAGATCCAGTCATTCTCACCAAGCCCCAAGTCAAAGGACCTTCTCCAGGGTGGCTACCAGGTAGTTCCTACCTAACAAGTCAATATCTTAGTACTCAGAATGGACAAAATAAGATAATCAGCACTCCTTATGAGTTCTATCTTAATAAGCCTTGTTTATTCAGAATTACTCCCTAAGACATTCTCTGGGTACCAACAAAGTAGTATCTATAATATGTTAGGTTAGCAGTGTGCGTGAAGTGAATATATTTCACTCTATAAGTAGATACACCCCCCCCTAAAGAAGGGGGGTGAATTCCTTACTTACAAAATTACTTACAAAAGTAAGGAATTCATGAATTCCTTACTTACAAAAATATGCATTTTTCTCAAAATGATTTATTTTACAATTTTTCTTCATTGCAGATTGATCTGCCATTAACAGTGGCTTTAAAAACACTTTAGCTATCAATATCTACACATATCATGCACCCTAGATTCTGGTAGGTGATTTGTTTCTTAATGGAGTAATTATTTTGATTTTTTAATATAAATAATCATATTTACAAAAGTGGGATTTTTTATTTGGTTTTATTTTTAAGACAGTTTCAGTCTGTCACCTTTGCTAGAGTGCAGTAACATCACCATAGCTCACTGCAACCTCAAATTCCTGGGCTTAAGCAATCCTCCTGCCTCAGCCTCCCCAGTAGCTAGAACTACAGGTGCGTACCACCACGCCCAGCTAATTTTTTCTATTTTTAGTAGAGATGGGGTCTTGCTCTTGCTCAGGCTGGTCTCGAACTCCTGACCTCAAGCAATCCTCCTGCCTCTGCCTTCCAGAGTGCTTGGATTACAGGCATGAGCCACCACACCCAGCCAAAAGTAGGGTTTTTTTCCACAGTTTAGTTTCTTATATCAGGTTCTATGAAAGCAAGAGTCACTTTTACCATATAGGATTTTTTCTAGAAGTAGGCTTCAGAGTTTTTACCATTTTATGTAATTTGTCTCAAAGATATAGATTTATTCTTCAAGAAGCTCAAAATGGTAGGCTTTGCTGACACTTCCCATATAGTTATTCTTAGAGTAGTTCTTAAAATCAAGAAAATATTCCCTGTGCTTGCATTTGAATTCTGTCTGCTACAATAAATGAGAACTATGTAACCCAGCATGTTTCACTTTCTTTCTATCAGTCAGAAACCTAAAAGTCTAATTCATTTGTGTCCATATCCACTCAGGTCAGGCACCATAAGTCTACATGCATATACCTCAGAGACACTGTGGGTTGGGTTTCAGACCACTACAATAAGTAAATATCAACAATAAAGCAAGTCACACAAATTTTTAATTTCCCAGTGCATATAAAAGTTTATGTGTCTATTAAGTGTGCAATAGCATTATGCATGATGTCTAAAAAAGAGTGCATACCTTAACTAAAAAATATTTTATTGCTAAAAAATGTTAATGATTATCTGAGCCTTCAGTGAGCCTTAATCTTTTTGCTGGTGGAGGGTCTTGCCTCAATGTTGACAGCTGATGACTGATCAGAGTGATGGTTGCTGAGAATTGGGTGATTGCAGGCAATTTCTGAAAATAAGACAACCATGAAGTTTGCAACATCAATTGAATCCTCCTTTCACAAAAGATTTCTATGTAGCATGCGATGGTGTTTCACAGCATTTTACCCACAGTAGAACTTCTTTCAAAATTAGAGCCAATCCTCTCACACCCTGCTGCTGCTTTACCAACTAAGCATATGGAATATGCTAAATCTTTTGTTGCAATTCCAATAATGTTCACAGCATCTTCACTAGGAGTAGATTCCATCTCAAGAAACGGCTTTCTTTCCTCATGCATAAGAAGCAGCTCCTCATCCATTCAAGATTTATCACAAGATTGGTGCAATTCAGTCACATCTTCAGGCTCTGGTTCTATTAATAATTCCAGTTCTCTTGCTAGTCTCACCACATCTGTCATTACTTCCTCCACTGAAGTCTTGAACTCCTCAAAGTCACCCACGAGAGGGTTGGAATCAACTTTTTCCAAACTTCTGATCACGTTGATATTTTGACCTCTTCCCATGAATCACCAATATTATTAATGGCATCTAGAATGATAAATTCTTCCCAGAAGGTTTTCAACTCATTTTTCCCAGATCCAACAGAGGAATTACTATCTATGGTAGCTATAGCCTTACAAACTCTATTTCTTAACTATTAAGACTTGAAATTTAAAATTACTACTTGATCCATGGACTATAAAATGGATGTTGTGTTAGTAGACATGAAAAAAAAAAAACATTAATCTCCTTGTACGTCTTCATGAGAGCTCTTGGGTGTATTATCAATGAGCAGTAATATTTTAAAAGTAATCTTTCTGCTAAGCAGTAGGTGTCAACAATAGGCTTAAAATATTCAGTAAACCATACTGTAAACAGATGTGCTGTCATCCAGGATTTGTTATTCCATCTATAGAGCAAAGGCAGTGTAGATTTAGCATAAGTCTTAAGGGCCCACAGATTTTCAGAATTTCAAATGAGCATTGGGTTCAACTTTAAGTTATCAACTGCATCAGTCCCTAATGAGAGAGTCAGCCTGTCCTTTGAAGCTTTGAAGCCAGGCATTGACTTCTCCTTTCTAGCTATGAAAGTCTTAGATGGCATCTTCTTCCAATAGAAGGCTGTTATGTCTACATTGAAAATCTTGTTTAGTATAGCACCCTCCATCAGTGATCTTAGATAGATCTTCTGGATAACTGGTTTCAGCACTTGTTGCTTCACCTTGAGCTTTGATGTTATAGAGATGGTGTCCTTCCTTAAATCTCATGAACCAACTTCTGCTGGCTTCAAACTTTTCTTCTGCATGCAGCTTCCTCACCCCTCTGAGCCTTCATAGCATTGAAGAGATGTAGGGCCTTCCTTTGGATTAGGCTTTGGATTAAGGGAAAGTTGTGGCTGGTTTGATCTTCTATCCAGACTACTAAAACTTTCTCCATATCAGCAACAAGGCTATTTCACTTTTTTTTTTTATCATTTGTGTGTTCGCAAATTTAATTTCCTTCAAGAACTTTTCTTTTGCATTTACAGCCTGATTAACTGGCACAAGAGACCTATCTTTCAGCCTGTCTCAGCTTTCAACATGCCTTCTTCACTAAGCTTAATCATTTCTAGCTTCTGATTTAAAGTGAGATATGTGCGGCTTCTCCTTTCACTTGGACACTTAGAGGCCATCGTAGGGATATTAAGCAGCCTGATTTTAATATTGCTGTGTCTCAGGAAAGAGGGAGGCCCAAGGAGAGGAAGAGAGACGGGGGAGCAGCGGTCGGCGGAGCAGTCAGAACACACACATTTATCCAGTCTGCCGTCTTATGTGCACATGGTTCGTGACTCCCCAAAACAAGTACAATAATAGCATCAAAAATCACTGATCATAGGTCACCGTAACAGATATAATAAGAAGTTTGAAATATTGTGAAATTAGCAAAATGTGACACAAAGACACAAGGCACATGCTGTTGAAAAAAATGGCACTGACAGACTTAGCACAGAATTGCCACAAACCTTTAATTTGTAAAAAACACAATCTCTACAAAGTACAATAAAGCAAAGCACCATAAAATGAAGTATGCCTGTATACTCCCATTTCATTCAGGCAAATTCTTATATTTTTTCTTTTTTTTAATTCAGTTTCCTTGTTTTTTTGTTTTTTGCAGGGTTTTTTGTTGTTGTTGTTGAGACAGAGTTTCACTCTCTTGCCTTGAGTAGAGTGCCGTGGCGTCACTGTAGCTCACTGCAACCTCCAACTTCTGGGCTCTAAGCAATCCTTCTGCCTCAGCCTCCAGGGTAGCTGGGACTATAGGTACATGCCACAACGCCCTGCTGGGGGTTCTTTCTTTCTTTCTTTCTTTCTTTCTGGTAAAGACTGGGTCTCACTTTGGCTCAGACTGGTCTCAAACTCCTGGGCTGTAAGCAATCCTTCTGCCTCAGCCTCCCAGAGTGCTAGGATTACAGGTGTGAGCCACCACACCCAGTCTAAATTCTTATATTTGATCCTGAAAGGTTCTCACCTTTGCATTGTTTTTGCATCTTGCAGTCATCCGAAAGAATTTAAAGCACATTGCTGATACAATCTTCAATAAATGAAATGACTTTCAAAATGTGTGGTTTGTGCCCTCCCTGTTAACTATGGAAACACAATAGCTCAGATCCTATTTGCAGACATTGAGAGACATCATAATGTCAGCTGCTCATTATTGGCCAGCTGAGAAAATATCATCTCAGAAAATCTGTCCTTACTTTCAACCACCAAAGCCAGTCCCAAGCTCAACATTTTCCTCTTTCATATACTACAGTTTCTGGAATCCACATTCAAATGATAATTATAAATGTCTTTAAGAACGCAGCTATCCACCTCTTGTATTTTCCTGGATAGAGCTGGAACCCATTCTACTAATTGAAGTATCCCAAGAGTGGAAAAATAAGTAGCATATGTACTCACCAGCAAATTGGTTTCACTGCTCAACACCTAAGTGGATACATAGGAATAATATTTATCAGGCAGATGGGAGGGGGGAGGAGGGGATGGGTATATACATACATAATGAGTGCAATGCACACCATCTGGGGGATGGACACACTTGAAGCTCTGACTCTAGGGGGGAAAGGGGGGAAGGCAACACACATAACCTAAACATTTGTACCCCCATAATATGCTGAAATTTAAAAAAAAAAAAAGAATGCAGCTATCTATATGAAGGGAACTACTTAAATTATAATAGTCTTTTTACACTTTACTTCAAAAGAGCTGACACTGCCATAGAGATCTTCTTAAAACCAATGTCCAAAACACCAAATGATATAGAGGGAGGATCAATCTATATTTCAATAAGAAAATGTGGACACAAAAGAGATTAAGTGCACCTGAAAAATCAGCTCTGATTCTGAGGACTTAGTCTGTGCTGAAAACTGGTGGTTGTCTACCAAAATTTGTCCTCCTCTTTTTCTATAATAACCAAATCGCAGCTGGGCACCTGGCTGCCCAACTATGAACTATTTCTACCACGCTTGCTATTAGATGTGACTTATGGCTAACTCCTCACCAAAGATGTGAGTGGAAGTGACTAGTGCTACGTCTAGTCAAGAAACCTTAAGGCACAGGGTATGTCTCCTCTGTGTTCCATTCTCAGCCTTCTTGCCCACTAGGACCCAGCGCTGGCCACATAAATAACAAGAAGGCTCTATACCAGGGGTCAGCAAATGGTCTCTGCTGTAACTACCATACTCAACTCTGCCTTGTAGCACAAAAGCAGCCATAGACAATACACAGGGGTGCGACTGTGTTTAATCAAACTTGACTTATGGACACTGAAATTTCAATTTTATAAAACTTTCATGTACCATGAAACATTATTTTTTCAATTTATCTTCAACCACTTAAAAGTGTAAAAACCAGTCTCAGCTCACAGCCCATTAAACAGTTAGTGCTGAACAGGATTTGGCCTGCAGATCTTTGCCAACATCCTAGGGGATATTGACCCTACAAGAGGAAAAGAACTTGGATCCTTGAATGCCTTTTGAGCAGAGCCACCAACCAAGCGGGAACATTCACCTTGGACTCTTTCCAGAAAGATAAAATCTCCTTCATTCTTTAAGGTACATGATAGTTAAGTCTCTCTTGTTACAGCAGCTTAACATTTTACTTTAACTTATGCATAGTCCATAACTCCTGACTACTCGGGCCACAGCTCTTGTCCTCCGTAGCCCTCACCGCCCTCCTTTTAAATACCCAAGGCAAGGAAACTGAGTCCCCCACTGCCTCCTCACTGTCCCTTCCAAGACTTGAAAGAAAAGACCCGACCCAGAGCTCCCTTCACCTCCTTGTTCCGAAGACTGTAGATGAGAGGATTGAGCATGGGCGTGACAATGGAGTAGAAGATGGACACCACTTTGTTGAAGTTGATGGAGGAGGTCACCTTGGTCCTGACATAGATGAAGAAAAGAGTGCCGTAAAAGAGGCTCACGACAGTCAAGTGAGCTGCACAGGTGGAGAAAGCCTTCCGGCGCTCAGCAGCCGAGCGGATGTGCAGCAGCGTCCAGACGATGTTGCCGTAGGACACGGCAATGACCGTAGAGGAGGCCAGAAGCACAGCCAGGGATACCAGGAAGTCCACCGTCTCCTTCAGGGTGACATCTGAGCAAGACAAGGCTAGCAGGGGTGAGGCATCACAGAAGAAGTGGTCAATGACATTTGGGCCACAAAATATCAGTTGAGACATGAGGTAGATGGGCAAAATGGGTGTGAGGAAGCCTACCAGCCAACAGGCAGCCGCCAGACGGATGCAGGAGCCCCAGGACACCAAGGCTCCATAGCGGAGAGGCAGGCAGATGGCCACATAGCGATCGTAGGCCATGGCGGCCAGTAGGAAGCACTCAGTTGCCCCGAGGAAGGTGAAAAGGAAGAGCTGGGACAGGCAGCCGGCATAGGAGATATTTTTTCCCCCATTCACCCCAATAAAGCCAGCCAGCATCTTGGGCACTGTGATGGATGTATACCAGATTTCAAGGCAGGACAGGTGTGTCAGGAAGAAATACATGGGTCTCTGTAGCTGGTGGTCCAAGCCCACCACTAAGATGATGGCCAAGTTCTCCGCCAGGGTGAACAGGTACATGGTGAGGAAGAGTGTGAAGAAGAGGAAGCGTGCTTCATGCACCTCCGCAAAGCCCACCATGACAAACTCTGTTACCTGGGTCCAGTTTCTGGTATCTGGCTGCATATGTGGGAGTGGGCACTCAGCAGACTCATAGCCCCATCGGTGATGAAGGCTCAGGGAGAACCTGTGAGGATGGCGGACTGAAACACGTTTCACTTCAGAAGAGGAGAGTGAAGTCAAGACTGTTCCTACACTCAAAGAATTTGCAGTCTGGTCCAGGCACCATGGCTTACACCCGTAATCCTAGGACTCTGGGAGGCCAAGGCAGGAGGAACACTTGAGCGCTCAACACCAGCCAGGGCAAGAGCAAGACCCTGTCTCTACTAAAAATAGAAAAACGAGCCAGGCACAGTGTCATGTACCTGTAGTCCCAGCTACTCAGGAGGCTGAGGCAGGAAGATCGCTGGAGTCCAGGCGTCTGAGGTTGCAGTGAGCTAAGATCATCCCACTACACTCTAGCTGGGGTGACAAAGCAAGACTCTGTCTCAAAAAAAAAAAAAAAATTTGCAGTCTGTGAGAGCACAAGAAAACAGACAATTCAATACAAAATGAAAAGCACTGGCTAGAAATAAGACAGGATATTATGGGAGGAAATAGCAGGGAAGCTCAACCAGTCTCAAGATATCTTCCTGGAGGGGGGACTGTCTAAATCTGGAACCTGAAAAGGAAGTATAAGTTAGTGAGACAGGAGGTAGAGAAGTACAGAGACAAAGCAAGTATAAAATCTCAGACACCATAAAGGAACTGTGCACTTAGGAAACTTCAAGGAGAAACAGTTTATCATAGAGGTTAAGAGCTTGGCTCCCCCAGCAAACATAGCAGGCTTCACATATAAGAAAATCTGGCTCAAACTAGAAAAAAGAAGAATGAAAAGAAAAAAAAACAAATATAAGAGAATCTAACAAATGAAGTTGTTGCAAAAAATTAAATTAGATAATTCCTGTAAAGCACATAGGATCATGTTCAATAAATATTAGGGGGGAAATCTTCCTGTAGACGTCTCCTAGAATAAAGTACGAAGGGAAGATGACTGTTGCTGATCTCAAGGAGTAGGCTGGGATGTCATCAAGAAGGGCTGGCAACCAAGTTCAGGGAAAGGAAAGAGCTGCATTTCAGTCTGAGGGTCACAGGAGGCTGGAAGAGTTAGAAGCAAGGGCACAATGCTATGCTTTTTGCCCTTTGCATGGGGCATGTTTGGAAGAGAGTGGGATAGGAGGCAGGAAGGCTGGGTAAGGAGGTTGTTGCAAGGATAGCCTGGAGTGATGGTGGCCTTAACTAAGGAAATGCCAGGAAGCATGGAGAGTGAGCATAGCTAGCAAGAGGACTGCGTTTACATCCAACATGGGTTCAAATTCAAGCTCCAACATCAATTTGAAATATATGACCTTGGGCAAATCACTAAATAATCCCATTGTTTAAAACAGATAATAAAAAAGAAAGTTCCAAAGAGATGACTTCCTATCTTGTTTTAGAATTAAATGAGAAAATATAATGTCTCCCTTACTGTGGTGGTTTTAAAACACAGCCCCAAATTTTTGGAGACTCTTCCCATATAAAACTGGAGTCTGTGGCCACTGCCCCTGCATCTGGGCTCTGTGACTGCTTAACAACAGAATAAGATGGAAGTTTCCGGGTCCAGGCCTAAAGAAACTGTCAATTTCCCCTTCCTGATTCTTGGAACCCAGCCACCATGGTGAAAGGACACCTAACAGCCAGCACCTATGAGCCAGCCAGGTAAATGAGCATCTGAGAAACAGGTCATCCAGCCACCAGTTGAACTGGCCAAGCTGACAGCAGCCTGCCCTGCTGAGCCCTGCCCACATTACAAATTTGTGAGCTAAATAATTGATTGCTGTTACTTCAAGCCTTTACATTTTGGGCTGTTTTGTTAAGCAATGACAAAAGTATTAAAACAACTACATACTGGTTCTGTAACCTTGGGCAAATTATTCACTATTTCTGACCCTTCTGGAGGAAAATAAATAGGGTTTTTGCCTACAGTCACAAATTCCTGAACTGGAATTTGAATCCAGGTTTGCCAAGATCTAAAGCCCTTGCTCTTTCCCCTATGAGCAATTAAGCAAGTTCCTTCTGGCCTCAACAGTCCATGATTTCCTGGCAACAAAAGCATGTAGAGATACAGAATTAGAATAAACAAGGTCAAAGTCTTCAGATTTCTGGGTGTATCTTCACCATGCCTGATGTCCTCGCAGTGGGCAGTCTGTAAATACTGGCTTCCTCTCAAATAATCGCGCTGTAGCCCCAGATACTTCATGCTTCCCTCAGTTCCAGGAATTTTCAGGACATAATCCACACCCATTCCTCCCCTTTGCCTTGGAACAGCGTTCACCCTTATAGGAGCCCTTCCCCGCGGGGATACGCACTGCACACAGACGCTGTAGAAGCCTGGCGTGACTCATTGTGTTATACACAAGATTCACCGTAAAGGTCTCTGAAATAGTTCATTGTTTTCCATAGTCATGGAGAGCACAAGATTTAGAGTCAAGCATATCTGAGATCAACCCCCGGCTCTGAAGTGTATTAGCTTGGTTGTCCCATCTATGCATTGTTACTCTGATTTCTGAAGCTTACTGTCCTTCCAGCTGTGACTCAAGTTTGCTAGTCCTTTCTTTGCTAGGAAGACTTTTCTCTCCCTCATTCCTCTAAGCTTGTATGCAGGTCAGGCCAACAAATGCACAGGCACCTGCTCTGTACCAGGAACCAGGGTGGATGCAGAGGGGCATCCTGGAACAGAGGGGGCACAGGGGGCCACATCCTGATGCCCCCAGCAACCCCCTGCCCCAGGGCCTGGAACAGAGCAGGTGCCCCCAGCATCCACCCAGGGCCTGATACCAAGCAGAACTGATATATACTTTCAGTTCACAGACCCATGGCTTAGCGGGAGGATGCCAGAACCTGTGGGGTTCCTATCAGGTCCAGATTAGTTACATTGAAAGGACCTGATTTTGTTACTCAAAAACTGCAGGACAGGTAAAGAAGTGGGATATGAGAGAGGGAAAGCAGAAGAGCCAGGGACTGCATTTCCACCCCCTTGCATCCAGTCAATGATACATTTCACTTGTGGGCTGAGATTTTTTAAGAAGCAGGTGCACCTTCCCTACCACCACCCGCCCCATCATGGAGCCAAATCATGGAGAGAGCCTGGGTCCCTGAGGAAAATGACTCATGTCTTCATGGAGCCGGGATCATCCAACCTTTTCTGCAGAAGGCTAGATTGTAAATAGTTGAAGCTTTGTGAGCCACAGTCAGTCTCTGCCACATATTCTTATTTGTCAGCTTTTTTGTTTCTTTGCAGCTCTTTAAAAGTGCAAAAACCATTCTTAGCTCCCGGGCCATACAAAAACAGGCTGCAAGCTGGATTTGGACCAAGGGCTAATAATTTGCCAATCGCTGTCTAGACTCACATTGTACTGTTACATGAGCAAAAATGAACACCATCTTATTGTAGTAAGCTACGGTTACCCTACTTGATGGATGCACATTCCACCCCTGCCACCCCTAAACCACCAAACTGTCCCCAAATTATCTGTTGTCTCTTGTTCTGCAGAAAGATGGGGGGACAGCTGATGCCCAGGAAAGTACAGGCTGGACACATGCAGGCAATTGCACCTGCCCAAAAGCCCAATGTGTCGTTATTGCTTTCCCTACCCAGATATCTGATTAGCAAATTACAAGAGGGACCTTCCTTGAGTTTCAAATGGAAAGCCCAGAATCCAAACTAAACAAGCCTGGGATGAGCTTGAATCTCCACCAGCTCCTCCTCCACTGCCTGATACCCAGTAGGCATTCTTTGATAGACTCGGAAAGTGAACTCAAGCTGTCAGCTGGATTGTATTGATATACTGAGAAAGCCATTAAAGAGGTTAAATGAATAAAATAATTGAACAGATGTCCCATTCCTTTATTTATTAATATGTATTAATTCACTTTTATTCATTAATGAGAGAGAGAGAGAGAATCCTACCCTTATCTAACCTTAGCAAATTTTGAAATCTATGGCCTTTTGAGCCTATTACTATACTTTGTTAAATTACTGATGTGGTTTGCCCATGGGTGCATGCCCTCCTCTTCCTCATCCAAGCATCCATCAGGGGGCCCCTGGGTGTCAGGCCCTGTACTAGGCATCAGGCTTCCAACAGTCAATGAGCTACGAGCCCTGCCCTTCAAGAACTGTCGTCTTTCGGGGGAGATGGAGAAGTACTCAAGGGTCAGGGACAGAGGTGTGATGAGTTCGTTATTACATGTCTGCTGGAACGTACCAAGAGCCAGTGAATCTAGCCTAGAAGGAAGACAGGACAGGTGAGATCAAGAACAATTTTCCAATTAGATCACAGGGAGGGTCGGAGTGGCCAGAGAGAAGGCAAACCTCAACTGACAAAACCAAGAGCAGCAGGAGAAGGAGGCAGGCACCCAGCAGCCAGAGTAGAGAGCTGTGAAAGTAGCTAATGTGCCCAGATGAATCATGAGAAGAGGTTGTGAGGTCCATGGGGAGGCAGGAGAGTGCAGTGGTTAAGGCCACGTTCAGCCACTGCTCTACCTCGTGTCTGTCAATCCCAGCCCCACCACCTCCTGACCACAATGACATGAAAGCAACCCAGGTGGAGGACAGCTCAAGGGAATACATTTTCAATGGAATTCTTTACAATATCAGAGACAAGTCTAATGAGACTTGAACGAGAGTTTCAGGATAAGCTGTGCCCCACTTCAGAGCATTCGAATCCTGCTCTTCCCCAACCCCCACCTCCTAGGGTCCCCTGTTGGTAGGAAGATGAGCCTCTCTCCAAGAAAGGAGAAGAAGGGACATCCATTGAGCCCCTCGCATGGGCCAGGTTCCTCTGGGCTGACATTATCTTATTTAATCCTCACGATACTGTACTATGATCCTATGAGTTATCCTCGATAGAGGTTTATTTGCCCTGGTTTTCATGCAATTGAAAAAACTGAGGCTCAGAAACAGTAACCTGTACAAGACCAAAGAACCAGTACATAGCAGAGATGGGCTCCAAACCCCAGTCCATCTGACGCCAAAGCCTTCTTCCTACCACACCATGCCACCTCCCTCTACCACTGCATCTCACTGAATGATGTGCCTGCAACACTGGTTCCCTGCCCTGACTCTGAGGTTAATTTCTCTGCATCTTAGAGCCCCACTGGAGGAATCCCCAAAGTCTCCAGTGACCTACAACAGGAGCACATGGGGGCTCCCAGGCCTGTTAACAGCACCAGCTTCCTCTCCAAGGTTGAGAGAGCTTTATCCGCCAAGTGCCACGTGGGGAACAAGTGGCCAAGGGGAGAAGAGAGGGTCATATGGGGTCATCATCACTAAATAAGAAGAGAGGCCACACAGGAACTTGGCCCAATTTGGTGTCCTCAAAAGATTGTGCTCCCTTGGCTACGATTTTCCCTAACAAATATGGAAAAACAGTCTGGGGCCCATGTGGGGAAATTAAAACTTGGTTCCTGCAGCTATTTGCTTGTGCAGCTATGTGACAAGCCTGGTAAAAGAGGCTGGGTTTCTATTTCAGTTCTCTCCACCTGGACTCTGGGAGACCTGCTCTCAAAGGTGAAAGGAATTGGAAAATGAACTTACTAAGATCTAGGCAATGATTTCAGAAAATAACCATCAAACCAAGGTGAGCAGGCAATGGGAGGGGAGATGCCATGAGGCAGAACGAGGGGCAAGGAGATGCCCAGGAGCTGAAGCCCGGAAACCTGCTCCCTGATTCCCCCTGGCTCTTGCTCACTGCACGCCTGCTTCCTCACTCCCACTGCAAGGTGACAGCAACAGTGACAGCATAGCTCACTTTCCAGTGTGCAGACAGCCCCTTGTCAACTGCACTGTCCCTGGAATCAGTGGAGCTGCATTTGTCCCTGGCTCTGTCACACAGTAGCTGTGACTTGGGGAAAAATCACTGAATCTTGCTGAGCCTCAGTCTTCTCATCTTCGAATGGGGAGAATAATACGTATGTTGCTGGGCTGCTCTAAAGATGGAAGGAGACGGCATTAAGCAAAAGTTCAGGGCCTTTGCTCTTATTGTTCCCTCTGCCATCTCTGTGTGGCTTCCTCTTGCACTTCCTGCAATTCTGTGCGCAAGGCCACCTTAGCAGAGAGGCCCTTTCTAGCCACCTATCTGAAAACACAATTCCTGTCACTCTCTGACTCCCTTCTCAGCTTGATTGTTTTGGTCACAGCTTCATTGTCACCTATATTTATTTGTTTGTCTATAATGTCACTCACACTAACACACACACACGTACACAAAAGGAAGTTCCAAAAAGAGTCACTGCATGTAGTCTACATGCAATAAATATGTTGATAGAATAAAAGAATGGATGCATACTCCTGGCATGATGCGGACCCAGAATACTTAGTTTCCATTCCACTTCCATCTCCCTGTTTTCAAGGAAATGGAAAGAAAAGGAAGCCCACCAGTACTTACAGAAGAGCCATCCAATTTGGGTGTTGTCCACATAATCCTCCTGCCAATCAGCTACAAGACCGACGACGATGCCGATGCCGGCAGGAAGGATGCCTTGGGTATCTGAAGCAGCCAACTCTCACTGGCCTTGGGTGGGAGACCAGTTGAATTGATTTTTACATATAATTTCTTTTTCTTAGCTACTGAATTTAATATTAAATTCCCTGGGAAGCTGTACTCTATCGGCTATTTTCAAACTCTGCTCCACCAAGCCCTAGATTTGCTCAGATAGCGGGTAGCTGGGAAGAGGAGCAAAGGAGCCTGGCGTGTGGGGCTAGTATGTGACAGAGTCCAGATGAGAATGCAGCCCAGTCTGACCCAGAGCCCACCATCTGTATACCACACCACCTACCCAGGGGGGTGGCATTCCTACCTCCAAATCTGTTCCGTGAACCGGAGTGCTTCTCCCATTATTCCAGAGGCTTTAATCCTGAGCAGGTCTGATCTGTTCCCCGATGCTATTGTTTCCATCACTGGAATCACATTCATTCCAGTGATGGAAACAAATGGGAAGCTGAGGTATAGGAAAAGAGAGAGGATGCCTCTCCAATCCTATATGCAACAGAGACCCCAGACCTCAAAGCAAACCAGAGAGCCCACCAGAGCAGAAAGAACCCAAGGTGGAAGCCAAACTTGCTGAGCTTCTAACGCCTAGACAGGAATAACACCTGTTTCTTGGGGTATTCTGTGAGTCAATGAGGTAGTGAATGTGAAGGTTCTTTGACATTTTCAGGGCACACTCTGGGAAGACCTTCTTACTCCCTTGCTTCTGTTGCGGATGGACTATGTGATCACTGCAGAATTTCATTAAAGGAAAAGCCTGGGGAATGGCCCCTTAGTGGGGCTCTGGGAATGGTCATGAAGCCTCACTGGAATGACAAGGAAATTGATTTCGTTTAGACGGCAGGTTTACCTGAGATGTCTTGAGGGGACAGACAGAGATGAAGAAGAACAAAAGCCCCCAGATGTCTCTTGGCACCCTTACTCCATGTGAAATTAAGCAAATCAGTTGAAGTCTGTGTGCCTCAGTTTCCTCACTGGGTTGATAATTAAAGCCACAATGACTCTATAAAAAGAGCTTTGGAACAAAATTTTTAAAATGCGATCACACACTGGGAAAACTCCAAAGAAAATATTGGGCTATACCAAAGTCAGGGGTCATTCCTCAAGACTCGGTATCTGTTTGATCAATAACACTCTTTCGCCCACCACCCCTTGCATGCCCTTCAGACATGTGCTTGTCAGTTTCCCACACTGGTGTGCACCAGAAGCTGAATAGCCTGAATCCAGGTGATCGAGGATCTCCCGAGGAGCCACTTACCTGCCCCGCTCAACAGCTTCTCTAGTCTCCTAGTGTCTTCTCTGGGTGGAACACACAGGCTAAACATGCCCGGAACCTTGGAGCTGGTGCTCAGGCCAGGTTATTGGTCCCATTATGGAATAAAGATCTCAAATCCAGAGGTCACAGCTTCTATTAACCAAAAGGAGAGGGCAGAGATCCGCCACTGGCTGAACTGGAAAGGGAAGAAACAGGGGTTGTCGCTGGCTATACAATGACTCATACTCCACGTATGTGCCTATAGCCCCCCAGCAGTGACCCATGGGATCAGGTCTCCATGGGAGTTTGAAGCTCTCAGACAACAAAGGAAAGAAAATAATAAATTATGGAAAACTCTGCCCCAGAGGGTTATGCATAAGCTATGTGGGAGTCCCAGGTTTGTAGACTAGGAGGATGAATGCATCAGAATGGAGGATGAGGAGCCAACCAGGGCCGGTTCCATGCCAGCTAGACTTTTTGCCAAGGTCTCTGACTCTAAAGAACTCTAGGGCATGGTGACATGAAATCTCTAGAGTTCCAGATTTATCATGAATGCAATGAGGCCTTCCTCTACTAGAGTGGGTCAGATACCCCCACCACCTACCTGTCCCTTGTCCCCACTCCTGGAAAATGATCTACAATGATAACAACAGACATTACTGAGTAGCCACTCTGGGCCAGGCTCTGTGCAACGTAGGTGTGAAGTAGCCAGCCTCAACGATTAAGGGGCTCACGATCCTATAGAAGCTGTGCTAAGAGTCATTTTTTCACGAATGTAACTACGCCAAATTGCCTTCCTTCCAAAGAACCTACTCCAGAGCATTTGATGATTATCTACAGGCTGGGCAATTTTTTCCCAAAAGGGGGAGACAGCATTATTTCACCATAAAGCAAAAGGAACATCAAGGATGTTGAGTATCCACTCAATGGCAATGCAAACAATTTGTGCTTTAACACATCCTAAACACACAGGATCATTTTCCTTGAATTTATATGACTTGGGTCCAGCCTTCATGTTTCAAGAGCAAATATCTTGTCTTCCCAACTAAATAATAAAGCTCTTTCACGACAAGGCCATGTCTTCTATTTTGCTACATTCCCCAAATGCAGTGCCTAGTACAGAGTTGCTCAGTGTAAAACACAGTAGATTTGCATTTAAATCCTTTATAAACCTCTTCATGGATGTGCTATCTTGGGCAAGTCAATTCTTCTGAACTAGTTTTCTCATCTCTAAAATTAGGAAAATAGGCCGGGCACGGTGGCTCACGCCTGTAATCCTAGCACTCTGGGAGGCCAAGGCGGGCGGATTCCTCGAGGTCAGGAGTTCGAAACCAGCCTGAGCAAGAGCGAGACCCCGTCTCTACTAAAAATAGAAAGAAATTAACTGGCCAACTAATATAGAGAGAGAAAAAAAAATTAGCCGGGCATGGTGGCGCATGCCTGTTGTCCCAGCTTCTCGGGAGGCTGAGGCAGGAGGATGGCTTGAGCCCAGGAGTTTGAGGTTGCTGTGAGCTAGGCTGAAGCCATGGCACTAGCCTGAGCAACAAAGCAAGACTCTGTCTCAAAAATAAATAAATAAATAAAATATAATTAGGAGAATAATACTACCTGACACGGATGTGGTTAGAAATAAGGTAACAAAGGAGAAGGGTTTGCCCACCTAACAGTAGACACATTGTTACACTGTGAAACTTTGGGCTGTGCCAGGCAGGAAGGATGTCAAGCAGTGTCCTATCTACATTCTCATTCAATTGGAAATGACAGCGACTCTTACTCTGCAAAGCAAAACCCCTCTTCTACACTCACAGATGAGGCTGGTGAAAAGCAACAAGGAAGAACATCATGCCACCTGGCCAAGGGCCTTCAGCCACCAGGGGCCAAGGAAACAGGGGCAAGCTCCAAACCTCTGCCCCCAGAGCCAGCCCCTGCCTCCCGCCTTCCTGTCTTTCTCCTTCTCTCCTTTCACCTTCTGGAACACTTTCTTTTTCTCGGCCTTCACAGTGGAAACCAGTTTGGCTTCATCCGCTTCTTAAGTTTTGCTACTCTATCTGTTGTCCCAGTTTCGCATCACAAAAGTTCAGAAATTGAGCAATTTCAGGCAGAATTCTCCTCTGTGTGCGAAGGGTAATAAAAGAGGCTTTGAATGATCGTATTCCTATTATTTTCCCCTTGCCCGAGGAATCAAATATCCCAACCTAGAAACCAGGACACGTCGGAGGAGGGGCCACAGAACCAGCACCGACAAAGGAAGAACACAGAGTCCCCCGTTCCTCTGAGGAGGGACCTGAAATCCCTGGTTGCACGTGTGGTTTTTATGTTATGATGAGGAGGAATACAAAATTGTATAGCGTTCTCACTCCACAGTAGAGTCTCAATCTTCTCAAAATGGCTATTTTTCGGCCTTAACAACATTCAGAAACAGGATTCGCCTGGTATTTTTGCAGGTATTCTTTTTAATTGTGTTTTTATCATTAAATAATTCAAATTTATACACAAGAAGGAGTATAATATAATATTTACCACTACCTAGCTTTGTCAATTATTAACTCTCGGCAATATTTATTTCACATCCTTTTTTGTAAAAATCTGAGTGATAGATTGAGAGACAGACATACAGATAGACACGTGGATAGATAGATAAATGATTGATAAAAATGCAGGCACGGTTGAGGCCCTCTGTTCATCTATTTTTAATTCTATCACACTCACTTCATCCTCAGAATTAATATCATAAATTCAGTATTTATCATGCTCACACACGATTCATAGTATTTGTTATCCATGAACACTATTTTATTTGGTGTTTTATATCTTTCAAATGTATATACATGGCATCGAACTGTCACTTTGCAGTTTGCTTTTTTCTTAAAACATTGTTTTTAACATTTTTATGTTGCTATCTGCAGCTCTGCTTCATTCATTTTAATTTTTATAAATATTCTGTTGTATTAAAAAAAAAAAAACTCCATATTCATTCTCTTGCTAGTAGGCATTTAAGTTGTTTCTGATTTTTTGCTATTCCTAAGAATGAACATTCTCATACACATCTCACCGTGCACATTTGCAAACGGCTATCTGGGGGAGTGGTTCTCAAAATGTGGTCCCCACTGGACGCAGCATCGCCTGGAAACGTGTTAGAAATGCAAATCCGCGGCTCCTTCCACAGACCTTCTGAACCAGAAGCTCTGGAAATGGGGTCTGGCAATCTGTGCTTTAACAAGCCCTCCAGGCAATTCTGAGTCAGGCTAAAGTTTGAGAACTGCTGTTCTAGCGTGTATACCTAAATGTGTGCCTCCAACGTCATTAAATGATGCTGAATGGCTCTCCAAAGGGCTTGCCCCAACTGATATTATACATGTATTCCCAGCAGCGGTGTTTGGGAGTTAGCACAGTTCTCATACAAAACCAGCACTATGCAATGCTGGCCTCTTTGCGGTTCTGGCCAGCTGCGGGTTAGGCACCTGGTCAGGTGCTTACTGGCCATGTGGATTTCCTCTCCTGTGAAAGGCGTTCCTTCGTTTTTCCATCGGGTAGTTTTTAATCATCTTTTTTGATGATTTATAGAAATTCTTTGTCCTTTCTTTTTTTTTTTTTTTTTTTTTTTTTTTGAGACAGAGTCTCGCTTTGTTGTCCAGGCTAGAGTGAGTGCCGTGGCATTAGCCTAGCTCACAGCAACCTCAAACTCCTGGGCTCAAGCAATCCTCCTGCCTCAGCCTCCCAAGAAGCTGGGATTACAGGCATGTGCCACCATGCCCGGCTAATTTTTTCTACATATATATATTAGTTGACCAATTAATTTCTTTCTATTTTTATAGTAGAGATGGGGTCTCGCTCTTGCTCAGGCTGGTTTCAAACTCCTGAACTCGAGCAATCCGCCCGCCTTGGCCTCCCAAAGTGCTAGGATTACAGGCGTGAGCCACCATCTTTGTCCTTTCTAAACACTCATATTTGTTGTATTGTCACCATGTTCACAGTCTTTCAACTTTGTTTAGGAGCTTCGTTTTGTTTTATTTTTTTTCATGTTACCACCTTTAAGTTTTATGTAGCGAAACTTTCCCTGTATGATTTGTGCTTTTATACCTGGACTAAAATGTAGTCTAAACATGTTTAGGTTTTGATTTTTACAGTTGGATCTTTAATGCAACTGGACCTGATGTTTATGTACTCTATGGAGATTTAATTTTAATTTTTTTCTATATCGATAACATCTTTCCCCATCAGTTTGTAATGCCAAATCTCCCAGGGGGAGATATTCAAAATATTTAACAACATCATGGGTGCCAACTAAGCTTTTGTTCTTAATATTACTTATCTATACATCTTCTAGTTATTTCTTGACAAATCTCACTATAGGTTTGCCTATTTCATTATTCTCCTTTTTTTCTTTTTTCAAAGAACAAGCTTTTGGTTTTGTGTCCTCTCTAATTTTCCATTTCATTAATTTCTGCTCTTATATTTATTATTTCCCTCCTTCCACCTTCGTAGATTACTTTATTGTGCTTTTTTAGCTATGCTTTTGATTTAATACAACTCATTTTATTTTCATTTTTCTTGCTTATAATAAATGCAATTAAGCTATATATTTACCTGTAGACACCATTTTAACTAGATCCGTCAAATGTTTGTTTATAGTACACTTATTTTTGTTCAGTTGTAAATATTTTATTAATATGGTATTTTTTTCTTTAACTCATGACTTATTCAGAGTTTCATTCTTAAGTTTTTGATAAGTAGAAAGAGGTAAAGAGAGGGAGTGTTAAATTGCTTTTTATCATTTAAATTATTTCTAATTTAATTGTGTGGTAAGATATTGTGGTCAGTGTGATATCAAATCTTTGAAAGTTGTTGAAATATCCTTTTTGACTTCATGTTCAAGTTTTACAAAGGTTCTGGCTATACTTGAAAAACATATATACACCTATTGGGTGCAACATTTTTAGGCATGTATAAACACAGGTCACACTTGCTAATTTTTTATTATTCAGAGCTGCTATATTTGTTCTAATTTTTGTCTGCTTCATTTATGAGTTATGTTCATCTCCTACTATGGTCTTGTTACCTTCTCCTTATATTTCTGTCAATGTTTCCTTTATTATAATGTTATGATACATGATAATTACATTAGGAGCATGTAATTTTGTTATTATCTTTTGAGGTGTGGTTACATTTATTATTTTTTGGTTTCTCTCTTTATCCATAAAATATTTTTTGCTTTGAGAACTATTTTGTCTTATGTTAATTCTGCTGCATTAACTTTATGGTTAATATTTGTGTTATATATCATTTTCCATTCTTTTATATGCAGCCTGTGTGCATGTATGTGCGTGTGTATGTGTGTGTGTGTGTGTTCATGTGTCTGGTAGGGGGAGCACAGAGGTGCATTTTGTTTTTTCTCCATCTGATTGCTTCTGCCTTTTAGTATAAATAGATAAATTTGATCCATTTACATTTTTGTAATTTATTAGAAGTTTATTAGATTTAGCCATATTATCATATTTTGTGTTTTCTGCTTACCATCCTTTGCTTTTCTTCTTTTCTACTTTCTTTTGTTTGATAATGTGTATGTGTTCTTTTCCTATTTGGAAACTGTAACTTTTATTTCTATTATTTTAATAGCTATCCTGAATTTTTTTAACCTGCATACTTAACTATAAAGTTTTCTGACAATGTTTGCTGTTATTTAATCTTTTCCAACTGCAATAAGATCCTTAGTGTGCTTTGAATACCCCCCACCTTGAACAGCTTCTCCACCTTATTATTGTTTCATTTTTAAAAGGTTATAATTTTTAAACTCTAGCCATTAATTAAAACTTTAAATGCCTTTTATCAACCCCTGTGCTCACTACAACAACTCACTTGTTTTGGAGGTAAAAGAGGAGAGCTGTTTAGAGGACACTTGCTTCTTATTTTACACATCTTTTCTCTGTTTTCAATATCCTATCTCTGAAACAAATGTTAATAGTCTTATAGCGAGGATCTGTGTATAGTAAAATCTTGTAGTATTTCTTTGCCCAAAGATATTTTTATTTAACCCTCCTTCATGAATAATAGTTCAGCTGAGAGTAAAATTATAGATTGACAGTTTTGCAATTGTGACTATTTTTTTGAGTTTTACACTTTATTGATAGATTGGTTAAATATAGAATTCTAGATTAGAAATTCTTTCCCTTTAGGATTTATAGGGGATTGGTCCATTGTCTTCTGTGTTCTTTTTTTTTTTTTTTTTTTTTTTTGAGACAGAGTCTCACTTTGTCGCCCAGGCTAGAGTGAGTGCCCTGGCGGCAGCCTAGCTCACAGCAACCTCAAAACTCCTGGGCTCAAGCAATCCTTCTGCCTCAGCTTCCCAAGTAGCTGGGACTACAGGCATGTGCCACCATGCCTGGCTAATTTTTTTCTATATATATTAGTTGGCCAATTAATTTCTTTCTATTTATAGTAGAGACGGGTCTCGCTCTTGCTCAGGGTGGTTTTGAACTCCTGATCTCAAGCAATCCGCCCACCTCGGCCTCCCAGAGTGCTAGGATTACAGGCTTGAGCCACCTCGCCCGGCTGCCTTTTGTGTTCTTGTTGAGATACTGAAGCCACTATGATTCCTGAGCCTTTGGGTATGTGGGGTTTTTTTCTCTCTCTGAAGGCTGTTGTCATCTTCTCTTTGTCCTCAGGTTCCGAAATTTCACAAGGTTATGCCTTGGTGCGGCTCTATTATTAACCATTTTACTGGGCATTTGGTGAACTCTTGCAATATCCAAATCTATGTCCTTTAACCTGGAAACATTTTTGAATTATTTTATTAATTTCTTTTCATTCATTTTTTTCTGTTATTTTCCTCTAGAATTCATGTTATTCGTAATGTTAAACTTTCTGGGTGGATCCTCCCATTTTCTTATTTTTCTATTTTATTTTCCTCTCTATGTATTTTTGTTCTAATTTTTAGGCAAATTCCTCGACTTCGCCTTCCAAAACTTTCATTGAATTTTTTCATTTCTGCTATTATGTTTTTAATTTCCAAATGTTCTTTTTAAAAAAAAATTCTCTGGGCCGGGCGCAGTGGCTCATGCCTGTAATCCTAGCACTCTGGGAGGCCAAGGCAGGTGGATCACTCAAGGTCAGGAGTTCAAAACCAGCCTGAGCAAGTGCGAGACCCCGTCTCTACTAAAAATAGAAAGAAATTAATTGACCAACTAAAAATATATAGAAAAAAAATAGCCGGGCATGGCGGCGCATGCCTGTAGTCTCAGCTACTTGGAAGGCTGAGGCAGTAGGATCGCTTGAGCCCAGGAGTTTGAGGTTGCTGTGAGCTAGGCTGACGCCATGTCACTCACTCTAGCCTGGGCAACAAAGTGAGACTCTGTCTCAAAAAAACAAATAAATAAATCCTTTAAAGAAAAAAAAAAAGAAAGAAAAAAGAATTCTCTGAATATTTAAATTTTCTGTCTCCTTCATAAATGTGACATTTTTTATCTAACAACATTAAATGTTTGGAAGTTTATTTGTTTAAGTTTTCTTCCCCTATTCACCTGTATAGGTCCTTGCTTCTTCCAAGTTGCTTTTTTCTGTCTGTTCATTTCATTTTCTGTGTTTCACATTGGAGGCTTTCCTAGATTATTTCCTCAGAATCAACAGTGAAGGTGATGATTAATAAAAAGCAGTTTGGCAGTTTTGACCAGAAGGGTGTGACTTGTCAACTGTGGGCTTTTCTGTAGGGTGATCTGAGCAAGCCATGTCTTAGGGAACCCCAAAGTCTATGTCTGTAGGACTTTCCTCTTGCACATGGTGATCATTTCCCCATAGAAGAGTCTTTCAAACTCCTGCTGGAGGGTAGAACTCTGGCCAGCAGCATTCTGAGAGCCAAGAGGAAAGGGGGCTGGGCTTCTGAGCATTCGGTATTCCTTGTGTGTATGGCCACTTACTACCCCTGCTTTATTTTTTTTAAGTGAATATACAATTTATTTAACATTCAAACTTCATTAAGACATGTGCAATATGGCAATTTTACTGGGGATTTAACCCTACCTAGGATATGATTGCTTGCTGGGGCTTAGCAACAGGGTCCAGTTCACACTTAGCACTAATTAAATACTGTATTGAATAAATACAATACCAAACAAAATGCATTCAAATGCTTTCTAGGCCGGGCGCGGTGGCTCACGCTTGTAATCCTAGCACTCTGGGAGGCCGAGGCGGGCGGATTGCTCAAGGTCAGGAGTTCAAAACCAGCCTGAGCGAGACCCCGTCTCTACTATAAAAATAGAAAGAAATCAATTGGCCAACTAATATATATATATAAAAAATTAGCCGGGCATGGTGGCTCATGCCTGTAGTCCCAGCAACTCGGGAGGCTGAGGCAGAAGGATTGCTTGAGCCCAGGAGTTTGAGGTTGCTGTGAGCTAGGCTGACGCCACGGCACTCACACTAGCCTAGGCAAGAAAGCGAGACTCTGTCTCAAAAAAAAATAAAAAATAAAAAAAAAATAAAAAAAAAAAAAATGCTTTCTAAAAAAAAATCAATTTTAAAGACCTTTCTATTTAGGCGAATGACAAACACAATACAGGCAGATATGCTAATTTAACATAATTGGCCGATTTTATACAGCACTTATATCTTTTAGTCCACAAGTATATTATTAAATGATAGAGAACATCTAATACAACCATTTCTACAGAACTAGGAAATAAATTTCTAAGAAAGAAAGATTTAACAGACCCCATCTTTTATACCCACCCCAACAGTCTAAACTCTAAAGAGGATAAAGACAATGACTTTCCTCACAAGAGCTCATGACTAATGTCGCTTTGCTATCAAAATCTGTATTTCTGATCTATTATGAGCATTGAGACAAGATTCAAATATTCCCAAAGAAACACAATGCACGTTGTGATTGCCTATTCAGCAACAGCGAGCACTGCATTCAAAACTAAGTCATCCCAGGAATTAAATAAGGTCAGCTACATTCATGGGCATTTCCTCCACAGTAGTATTGTAAAAAGTCTTAATGCCACGAAGAATCTTCTTGTCTTCTTCAGTAACAAAGTTTATAGCCACACCTTTCCTCCCAAATCGACCCCCTCTGCCAATTCTCTGAATGTAGTTTTCACGATTGGTAGGTAGGTCATAGTTTATAACCAAAGACACTTGTTGCACATCAATCCCACGAGCCAACAAGTCAGTAGTGATCAGAACACGGCTTGACCCTGATCGGAATTCCCTCATGATAACATCTCTCTCCTTCTGGTCCATGTCACCATGCAGAGCAGACACTGTGAAGTTTCTGGCGTGCATTTTCTCAGTAAGCCAGTCCACCTTGCACCTTGTATTGAGAAATATAACAGCCTGTGTAATGGTCAGTGTCTCATACAAGCCACAAAGTGAATCCAACTTCCATTCCTCTCTTTCAACATTAATATAAAACTGATTCCTTCAAGAGTCAATTCTTCCTTTTTCACCAGAATTCGAATTGTATCTCTCATGAATTTTTTGGTCACTTCCAACACATCAGTTGGCATTGTGGCAGAGAGCAACACAACCTGAATACTTGTATTTAATTTTTGGAAAATCTCATAGATTTGATCCTTAAACCCTCGGCTCAACATTTCATCTGCTTCATCCAAAACAAACATTTTGATCCATTTTGGAGAAAGGTATCTTCTGTTTAACATATCAAACACTCTCCCTGCTGTACCAACTACAATATGTGGTGCTTCAGCCTGAAGTTTTTACATTTCATTTCGAACATTCGTTCCACCAATGCAAGCATGACAAGTTGCTCCCATATAGTCTCCAAGTGCCAGAATTACCTTTTGGATCTTTAATACAAGCAATAATAGCTCTCTGCTGAATAGCTGAAGGCTTCTCAAAACCATAAGCCTAGATGCCCGAAGAAGAGACTTTTTAAAATTCATATCATCAAAGTTATCAACAATCTCATTCCAGTTGCTCTCGATGACACCATTGGGGTCCATTCCCTCTGGGCCGCCAAGTTCTCTGTTATAATCTGCAGAGCCACCAGACATGATCCGAAAAACCACTCAGCGCCCGACTGAAAAAAAAGCACTACCCCTGCTTTTATATGGCAACCGCACCCTTGACCTTGCCTGATGCACTCCCGTCTATACACACTCTGTTTCATTGTTTCCAGGAATAAACCTTCAAAATATTCCTGGGATAAGGGAGAGGATGGTTGTCTAGCACTGTGGATGGGAGACAAGATCTACAAATATAATTGCTTCTCTAAGAACCTTCACTCAATCCTCTTTGTTTTAGCCTCTACTTTTACCGCAAGTCTACAGATTTCTAGAATTGCTAGTTCCTAAGACTTAGAAGATTCTCAGCATGAATTATATTTTTCTCAGATTTCTAAGACCATAATAGCTAAGATCTTGCTGTCCTAGGTCTGCTAATCAGTTACCCCTCTTTCATCTACTCTCCAGATTCTGAAATACTGCTCTCACTGTTTCTTTACCTATTCTCCCCATTCTTGATGGTTTATTTTTTTTCTTTAATCTCTTTACTGTAGTTGTACTGTGCTTTTGAAAGATAGTGAAGTTAGGTATATGTAGCCAAAGAGCCAACCTACCTCAAAGCTCCACATTCCCTATTTCAATGACTTTTTTTATGTTCAAATTTTCTAGTTGGTCTTTTTTCATATTTCCCCAATCTTGTTTTCAGCCTCTTTTTTTTTCATAGGTTTTTATTATCTCCCAATGGAAGTTTTGTTTTCATTTGTTTCTTTGAAGTGACCAACACATTTGCTTTAGAGTCTTGTCTGATCATTCCATAAAATTAATTCCACCTGAAGTGAAGCCATGTTCTGATTGTGGGTTTATTGACTGTTTTACTTAGCTTTTATTCATCAGTTTTGTGTTTAGAGTATAGTCTCATTTGGAACTTGAGATGTCTGGGTGTTCTTGTTTTGTTTTTCAATTCTCTTTCTCACTTCCATGTTCAATTGTCCTGTTGAAAGGCTTTATGGATCCCCAATCCAGATCAAGTTCTGGTAATGACAGTTAGAGGGACAGTCCTGCAGAGCCACTGGGCTGTGGCCAGTCCAGGCTGAGTCTGGGGGGGGGACATAAGTCTGTGTCTCATCCTCCTCTCCCAGCCTGGAGCCAGATGTGAGCTTTGCTCCTTCAGCATTTGGCAGCAGGTTGGCTCCTAGCCTGCTTCCATGAAGGCAGTGGATGAGACATGAATGCCTCCCCAGCCCTGGGCTTCCTCGGTGAGAGCCTGCCTCTACTTTCCCATCTCTCGGGGAATACTCTTGGCTCATCTACCACCACTGGCTGCCACTGCATCCAAAACCCACCAAGTCTGGCAGCCCTTTCAGCCCTGATCACAGTTTGTGTTTCTGTGCAAGCTTGGATCTTCGAAAATGTTTGTCTTTCAGCTGGGCCTGACTATACCTTCTTCTGTTTTCTCTCTTTATTTTATCCAGTACTTCTATGTTTCTGGCACGGTGGAGGTTCTTAAATTTACCACTCCACCTTGACCCAGGTGTCAGTAGGTATTCTTCAAGTTAGATAGTTGAATTGTGTAAACCTCAACTGTGGTCATAATTCTGATGCCCAAAGTGGCCAGACCAGGTCAGCAGTGGTATGAATGACACCTTATTCAGGCTTAATCTTCTCTCTGTCCGTTGCACATTATTACCGAAGCTCCAGGCATACCAGAGGCAGTCAAGACTATAAATATCACCCAAATCTGATTCTGAATATTTAGAATTTGAAGAATAATAGAGTAGAATTGAACGGAATTGAAATACAGATTTGGAGTTAACTCATTTTAGAAAAGTCCGTTCCTGAGACATGCAACTGTGGAACTTCACAGGGTTGTGGTAAGGGTTAAGTGAGTGGTGTGTGTAGGGCGCTTACTACACTGTCTAGCACGTGTGAAGCCTATTAGCATATACTTGGAACAAATACACTGCAAAGGGGCCAGAGGGGTCAGTGGGTATAGAGGTCTTTAGAGGATCAACAGGAAGGGAGGAACAAAAGGGAACAGGAAATGACTCTCTAGTCAAAGGGGGTGGGGGAGATTAAAAACAGAGAAAGATGATTATCACCAATGCAATAAAGTTTCCCTCTCTTCCAGCAACCTTCACCCTGTACACAATAAGCAAAGAATTATCAACGTAAACCTACAGGCTGTATAAAGCCAGAGAAGCTACATGGAAGACAACGCAGACTCTAGACCCCATGGAATGTATCAGAACCTTCTCTGAGGGCTGGCATTCATCTGTGCTGTTCATAGCTTTGCGCTCTGAGTGCTTAGTTAGCATTTAATGATTGTTGAATGAATGGATGGATAAATTAAAGGAGCTGCTGTAGGCAGATCCCAATGCGAGCACCTGTGAGAATGAATTTGTATTGTAGATACAGAGAGGTGGCCAATCAGGAGAGGGAATATCCTCTCAGCCTCCAGGATTCAGTGCAACTTGAGTGCAAAATGGGGAGACCCAAACCACATAAAGGTGTGTCCAACATCGACCGTGGGTGGGACTAGATTAGGAGCATTCAAGGACATATCTTTCCAGCAGGGAAATGGTACAGTCTGAATTATAAGGTATCCCACTGCACAGAGGTTCACACATGAGTAAAGCATCCTTCATTAAATGTTTGGGTGTGCGTATGTGTGTGTGAGCAATATAATATTCTCTGTCAATTAAACACGTTAAGCCAGTTGTATGGTAAGAGTGTTTGACCTGCTTCCAGATATTTCTAGGAAGTACTAGGAAAGGAGAATATAACAACTAGGAACAGCCCTTAAGACCAATTGTGGGGGGATTCAGAAATAAATTTCCCACATTACAGGACTATGTGTGAACTCTCCATGTACTCAAGGATGTAGCTGGTTTCTCGATTCTGAGGTTCTTCAGAAGCAAGTGGCTGAGATGATAAATTCTGCTTAGTGTGCATATGCCACTGAGGATGTCACTTTCCCCACTCTGGTCCTCACATTCCTTATATCTACAAATGAGACCATGTCTATTGCAAATAACAGAAAACTTTGCTCAAGCTCGCTCAAGCAAGAAATCCCGTTTACGGGCTAGTAGGACTGAGTTATAAGGAAGTAAGTGAGACTCCTAGGGTCAATGCTGTCCACGTCTGCCCATTATGTCCACCTCTCAACAAGCCCTCTCCACTCGGTGGCAGTGTGCCTGCCAGCCACTCTGGACTCACACCCTCATTTGTACACACCCTACGGAAGAGAGAGCACACCTCTCCCACAGTCCTGGTGGGAGTCCCGAGATGGCATCTCACAGCTCCCAAGGGTCAGGTGCCCCACCCTGAGTCAGCCACTGTGGCTGGAGGGATGGGATGGTCTTGTCCCCCTCGTCTGTCACACATCCATCCCTGCAGCCAGCGAGGTTAGCTGGAAGAATCCGAAGTCAGACCAGGTGGCCTCATATTCGAGGATTGCATGCTTTGTGTCACTTTACTATTATCCTCCTCTCCTTCCTCCTGCCTAGACATTCCTCCTGCACAGGTACTGGAAGCTTCCAATCACCCCAGTCCTGAGACAGAAATGTGCCACAAGAAAGGAGGAAACACAGCACCCCAGACACATGCCCACAAGGAGACACGATTCCTTTAATGTGAGCTAGAGAAGAATGCTGACAACCTCCCTGCCCCACACTCCCCACCCCGCCACCCTGAGATCCTCACATTTCCATTGTCTCTGCCTCACTCCTGCAGTTATTTCACCATGGGGTGGGTAGGCGAGGCAGGAGCACGTTCTTCCTACCTGTTCCCTGCCCTTGCTTGAGAGAAGCCTGCAGAGTTGAATGGGGGCATTCAGTGGGGGGTTGAGGATTAGAAAGCTTGCTGTTGCCCGTAGGACCTCTCCTTCTGCTTCCTCTTCTACCACTTGTCCCTGACACCAGGCAGATAGATTTCTCTGCTTTTAAGGACTCTAGTGATTAGATTTGGCCCACCCGTATAATCCAGGATAATCTCTATATCTTGAGTTTCATAATCCTAACTACATCTGCAAAATACTTCTGCCATGTAATGTAACAGATTCACCGGATCCAAGGATGAGGGTGTGGGCATGTTGGAGAGCTATTATTCAGCCCGACACAATGCCCAAACAGGCAAGATCCTAAAGCAAGGTAGATGACCCAGCAAGTGGAGTGCAAACAGCCCCTCCAGTACAATTCCCCCATTGCCTCCCTAACAGCCTTTTAAGAATTCCCTCCCAAGCCGGGCGCGGTGGCTCACGCCTGTAATCCTAGCTCTCTGGGAGGCTGAGGCGGGCGGATTGCTCGAGGTCAGGAGTTCGAAACTAGCCTGAGCAAGAGCGAGACCCCCGTCTCTACTATAAATAGAAAGAAATTAATTGGCCAACTAATGTATATATATATATAAGAATTAGCCGGGCATGGTGGCGCATGCCTGTAGTCCCAGCTACTCGGGAGGCTGAGGCAGGAGGATCGCTTGAGCCCAGGAGTTTGAGGTTGCTGTGAGCTAGGCTGACCCCATGGCACTCACTCTAGCCTGGGCAACAGAGTGAGACTGTGTCTCAAAAAAAAAAAAAAAAAAAAAAAAAAAAAGAATTCCCTCCCCACAGAAACTGAGAGGCATTGCAGGGATTCTGATCATGACCCAAAAGGGACCCTCTTAGAAAACTGGGATTCAGGACCTACCAGGACGTCTAGCGTAAGCCACTGCCAGGGAGTAAGGCTTCTCAGGCCTCCGGTACCAGCGGCCTTTGCTTATGGGCAGGTGATTCAGAGATGGGTCCAGCCCAGAAAAGCAAACACCTGTGTGGCTCAGTACTCTGAAATAGGAGCAGGAAGAAGAGTGGATCCTTGTCTTAATCCTCAAAACAATCCTGCAGGGTGAGAACTGTTATGTGCACCTTCAAATAAAGACACTAAGATACGGAAAGGTTAAGTGACTTGCCCAGAATCATAAATGGCACCACCAGGTCTGACCCCAAACCCACTGTCTTTCCACTGCTGCTAACACTCGACACTTGCATATTTTCTGTCATTCCCCTGAACGATACAAAATAGGCCAGGAATTTGCTTTGGTTTTAGAATTAGAGGAGTCTGAGGTGGCCCTTACACAGGTTCAGATGTCAAGAAGGCCCTGTAGTTCAGGAAAACAGGAACATGAGCCCTCTTGGAGGGCTGCAGAAAGCTGAGAGAGGAGGCTTGGACTGGTGGTGGCAGCGTAGCGTAAAAGAGTTTGGGGCAATGACCCAGAAGGACAGGGTGACAGATGTGGTGGGATTCACCAATCTAAACATTTGGAAAGGTCAAAATAGGCTATGAACTGTCCAGTGAAGTCACAGCAGGCCCATTTCACACTGTTTGGGACTGAAGAACCAAGGGAGAATATGTCACAGCTTCAACCTGTTTTCTCACTTGAAAAGGTCAGATAATACCTGTCCTAGTGAGCTTGTAGAAAACCCTCACTTCTGATTCATCTCTACATTTCTTTACAACCAACAAATATCACCTGAGCTTCTACCGTGGGGCAGGTACTAGATAAAGTAAAGGATACCAAGGTTTGGTTTTGCGACCTGATATTCATCAAGAAACTGGGGAACAGGCCCTATGGCAACTGGTGATGAAGAATCTGCAATACCCTTGAATCAGGGTGTGATGGTCAACTTCATGTAGCAACTTGCCTGAGCCACAGGGTACCCAGATACTTGTCAAACATGACTCCGGATGTGTCTGTGAGAGTGTTTTGGATGAGACTGACATTTAAACCAGTGGACTGAGTAAAGCGGATTGACCTCCACAATGTGAGCAGGCCTCATCCAATCCGTCAAAGGCCTGAATAAAACAAAAAGTCGATCATCCCCAAATAAGATGGAATTTCTGCTGACTGATCGCCTTTGAACTGGCAAATGGATTTTTCCTGCCTTTGTAGTCAAACTGAAACATCGACTCTTCCCAGCTCTCAAGCCCACTGGCTTACAGACGGAAACACATCATCCGCTCTCCTGGGTCTCTGGCTTGCCTACTGAGATCTTGGGACTTGTCAGTCTCCATCCTTAAATGCATGAGCCAGTTCCTTATAATAAGTCTTTTCCTATATTCGTCTACATCTTATGGGCTCTGTTTCTCTGGAAAACCCTGACTAACACCCGGAACATGGCTCAAAGGTGGACAAGAGGGCATCATAGCCAATAAAGAAAAGAATCTTCACCTATCGACACTGTCTTTGTGCACTTTACGCACACCACCTCATGTGTTCTCACAATATCCCACTAAAATAGTACTGTGATTCTTTAGCATTAAAGAAGCTGACTCTTGCAGAGGTTAAATAACTCGTGTGTTCAAGATCTTACAGCTAAAACGTGAAAGGAATAAGAATTGGCCCAGGTCTGTCTGACAGCTTATTCATTCTGCTACAGTGTGAATAATGGGATTTGATCACTCAAGCCCCCAAATGAGGGTGGCCCTGGCTGTCAGGATTCCCCCCAACACTCTCTCTACCAAGATGCAACCAGACCGTCCCATTCATAATCTCACAATGCACTATTGTTAGAGCAGAGTTAGAGCAGAGCCTTGAGGTTCAAAAGCTTCCTACACAAACTCATGGTGGCTGACCAGAGGGGAAGCAGAGAGGAGGACTCCCAGGCTGAGACTTGGAAAGGACACTGTGACTGATCAGCAATATCTGATGTTTCTATGTCTGATATGGAAGAAAGAAGGAATCAGGGAAAACTTCATAAAGAAAATAGCAATTGGAATAAATCTTGAAGGAAGATAAGCTTTATGGTTTAGTTTTATCAAAAAGAAAAAAATAACTAAAATCAGAATAAATGTGGGTTCAAACCTCAGATACATCTCTTACTACCTGTTAAATGCAGAGACTTTAATTTATCGTATCCCAACATCTAGCACAGTGTCTGGCAGATTATTTTAATAGTCTTAGCAGTATTTGGAATAAACGTTAATAATGGAAGTATATTAGTATATCCTCTCTGCACTGGAGTCTTGTTATGTGTGAAAGAGACTTAATAGTACTTCTTTCTGCAGTTACTATGAGGAGTCCATGGATAGATAGAGATAGGTAGACATATAGATATGCAACCACTGTGTATGTGTGTATGTATATATGTATACACAGCAATCTGCAGATAGCAGAAACTCTAACAATCCCATCAGAGTTGCTGCTCTCAAAGATTAATCAAGAAGAATATTTACTGGTCCCTACTATAGAGTCAGCACTCAGGAATCCAGGGGATGGGGCATGAAATTTCGAGAAGAGAGGACACAGGTTGGAACTTAGAGACTGCCAGAGCATAAGGTGTTAATTACAGCAACTTTTCACTCAGTCATAACTGAGGAAATCAAGAGAGGGCAGCAAAGAGCTATGGGGCCAGAAGGTGACAGGGTCTACCCCCAGGATGGGGCCTGAAACCAAATCAGGAGTCAAGACCCTTAAACTGCCATTTTGGTTCTGCCACTCACGTGCTGTGTAACCTTAGATAAAGCACGTAATCTCTCGGGTCTAAATTTCCCAATCTCTAAAACAAGGATAATTACACCTAGGTCTCAAGGCTCTTATAAAGGCTTTAAAACTTGGAAGAGGTGCTTAGTTTATGCAGTGTGGTTGCCTCAGGGCAAAGATGGAGACTGCACATACCCCGATTCAGAAGCCGGAGCTAAGAAGAGAAGTGACTTTGGGATTATAAGATTTTTTTTTTTAAATAACAAAGCGTATGTCATAACCAAAATATGATGGCTTCATGACGGTGCATATACTCCCTCTGGCCCTCAAGACACATGCAACCCGCAAAGCGACACAGGCAAAAACTATGCTATTTGTTTACCAAGTCCCATTTATTTTCCACAGAGAAGACTGGCTCTGGCCAATAAAATGTGGGAGACAGATACGTGTCTGTTATTTCCGGGCTGAAGCAGTGCAAAGTCCCCCTGCGACTCTCCAAATTCTCTCCTCTCCTGCCATTAAGCCTGTTAGCCCGAGTCTGGCTTCCAGCCTGCTCCGGATACCAACCATGAGTGAGAAATGGAACCTTGTTATATGAAGAGAGATTTGCAGTCGACGTGCTATTGCAGCACAGCCAAAGCTATCCTAATACAGTAACAGAAAAAAAAAA
Source organism: Microcebus murinus (assembly GCF_040939455.1). Taxonomy (NCBI): domain Eukaryota; kingdom Metazoa; phylum Chordata; class Mammalia; order Primates; family Cheirogaleidae; genus Microcebus; species Microcebus murinus. The sequence goes on from NC_134107.1 coordinate 16,696,960, forward strand.
AAAAGTTTAAAAGAGAAGTACGTATGTGTAGCAATATTAATCTAATAAGATAGAACCTGAGGCCAAAAAAATGCATTGAGTTTTACAACATCATTTTATACTGATTGGAAGCACACTCCACCAAGAAGATATGTCATGAGACCTTATGAATTTAAGCACAATTTCAAAATTTTATACAGACAATCTGTTTAAGGCCAGGCATGGTGGCTCTCGCCTGTAATCCTAGCATTCTGGGAGGCCAAGACAGGAGGGTCGCTTGAAGTCAGGAGAGTTGGAGACCAGCCTCACCAAGAGCAAGACCCTGTCTCTACTAAAAATAGAAAGAAATTAGCTGGGCGACTAAAAATAGAAAAAATTAGCCGGGAGTGGTGTCACATACCTGTAGTCCCAGCTGCTCGGGAAGCTTGAGCCCAGGAGTTAGAGGTTTCTATGAGCTAGAATGATACCACCGCACTCTAGCCTGGGCAACAGAGTGAGACTGTGTCTCAAAAATAAATAAATAAATAAATTTTTAAAATCTCTTTAAAAGGTAAGGAAAAATGGTACCCATACAAGGACAGCCATATGGGAAGCCAATGAAAAAGGTTTTTTGTTTTTTGTTTTTTTTTGGTGGGTGTGGTGTTGTTTTGAAACTGGGTCTCACTATGTTGCCCAGGCTAGAGTACAGAAGCATCATCTCAACTCATTGCAACCTCAGACTTCTGAGCTCAAATGACCATCCTGCCTCAGCCTCTGAGTAGCTGGGACTATAAAACTATAAGTATGTGCCAACACACCTGGCTAATTTTTCTATTTTTGTAGAGACAGGGTCTCACTCTTGCCCAGGCTGGTCCTGAACTCCTGACTTCAAGCAATCCTCCCACCTTGGCCTCCCAGTGTGCTAGGATTACAGGTGTGAGCCACCACGCCCGGCCCATGAAAAGGTTTGAGCAGAGAAGTGACATGGTCTGACTTAGGTTTTAGAAACATCTCTCCAACTATTGAATTTTTTTTTAATAGACTGCAAAGAGGCAAAGGCAGACACAGGAAGACTAGTTAGGAGGCTGTTGCAATAATCCAGGTGGGACATCACAGTGGCCGGGACTAGAGAAGCAGTGGTATAGATGATGAGCAGTGGTCAGGTTCTCGGTACATTTGGTAAGTATAGACACAATAGAATTTTCTGACTGATTGGTTGTGAAGTTCAAGGGAAAGAGGAGACACAAGGACAATACCAAGGTTTGGCCTGAGCCACCAGGAAAATGAAATTGGCTACTAGCTCAGGTGGGAAAGGTCTTGGGAAGAGCAGATTTGCTGGGAGAAGACCTGGAGTTTGGTTTTAGATCTACTAAAGATTCTCTTTGAAACACATTTGAAGTGGCAAGACGGGGTAGGGAACTGGATTGGTGAGTCTGATGTTCAGAGGAGAGATCTGGACTAGAGACACCAGTTTGGAAGCCACCAGCTTATAGATCTCTATCACATACAGCACTGAGACTGCAGGAGAGAACCGAGGGAGTGAGTGCAGGTGGGGAAGAGAAGCCATCCAAGAACTATGCCCTGGGCACCTCTACATTCAGAGGCTCGGGAGTCAGGAGGAACTCACAAGAGACAGCCAGTGGTAAGAAGAAAACCAGGAGAATGTGCTCAGCGGGTGCTAAGCGAAGAAAGCGTCTCGGGGAATGTGATATCATCAACCATGTCCAATGCTGCCAATTTAACTAAGACAAAAACTGAATTCACCATTGAATTTAGTAACACAGAGGCTATTAAGGATCTTGAAAAGAGCTGTTTTTTAGTGACGTAGTGGGAGTGAAAGCTTACTGGAGTGGGTTCAAAAAGAATGGGAGGAAAGGAATTAGAGACACAGATATGAATAACTATTTAGAGAAACGTGGCTGTAAACTGGTGCTGACGGTAAGGCAGTAGCAAAGGGGAAAGGGAGGGAAAAGGAAAGGGGTTTTTCTCCTCAGCTGGGAGAAATAATTTAATATTTGTGTGCTATTTGCATGTTTGTTTATCCTGAAATGTACAGTGAGAGACTCTTGGTTCCCAGACCTTCTATTACAGGAGAGAGTGAAAGAACATGATCAACTCGTGACTGCGTCAAAGAGGCTCCCGCCTTCCGCATGACTAAGCCCCAATGGTGCAAGGTCTCCAAGCCCCCACTGTTAGTACCGCACCGTGGGGCCAGTTGGCTACACACGAGGTGGTGTGTAAGACCTCATTACCATACTGCTTTTTATTTAAATATTTTTTATTATCAAAAGACTTCAGTGTGCAGTTTTAAAGAGTCGAACAGAAACCACCAGGCTTATAACAGGGAAAACCTTCCCTGGCCCCCTGGCCCCTACGCCCAGACCCCAAACCCCAAAGCAATCACTTTCAAATCTGTCATGAGTTTCTTCTCTTGTTTACTGTCACAGTTCTAGATCATATGTTTACAGGGCTTTTTTTTTTTTTTTGAGACAGAGTCTCAGTTTGTTGCCCAGGCTAGAGTGAGTGCCGTGGCGTCAGCCTAGCTCACAGCAACCTCAAACTCCTGGGCTCGAGTGATCCTTCTGCCTCAGCCTCCCGGGTAGCTGGGACTACAGGCATGCGCCACCATGCCCGGCTAATTTTTTATATATATATATCAGTTGGCCAATTAATTTCTTTCTATTTATAGTAGAGACAGGGTCTCGCTCTTGCTCAGGCTGGTTTTGAACTCCTGACCTTGAGCAATCCGCCCGCCTCGGCCTCCCAAGAGCTAGGATTACAGGCGTGAGCCACAGCGCCCGGCCTACAGGGCTTTTTTTTAAATTTTGTTTTTCATTCCAAGTCTTTAACTTTTGATCTCCTAAAACAGAAAACAAGAATTTATTTAATAGTTCTCTTAACCCATACATTGCACCTATATCCCTATATTCCTTCTCTATCATTCTTTCAATAAAGTATCAAGATTCTTTTGTTAGATTAATATTTAATGTTTATATTATTGGCTATAAAAATGTAACTTACAGGTGAGTCATGTGGTATGGTTTGATCACATACCCTTTCTTGTATGACTTTTTGTTTTTCCTGAGTTAATTAACTCCCTGGAAGTTTTATAGGACTTTTATTATCCCTTGTAATCTGAGATTTCACAATTATGTGCCTTGAGATAATTCTTTTGTCATTTATTTTCCTGGACACTCAGTGAACTCCTGAATTCTGGAAAATCGTGTCTTTTGGTTCTGGAAATTTTTCTTTATTATTTCTGTGATGATCTTTTCCCCCCTAATTTTTCTGTTCTTTATTTCTGGAATTCCTTCAAATCAGATGCTAAAACTGATCTTCTAATTTTCTCATGTTTTCATTATTATCTTCCATCATTTTATTCTATATTTTGAGGATATTTTCTCAATTTTACTTTGCAAATCTCCTATTGTGTTTTTAAAATTTTCTTATCATGCCATTAATAGCCCAATGTCTTTTCTGTTCTTTAATGCTCCTTTTTTATAGTACTCTGTTCTTGATTCTGGGTAACGTTTTCATCCATTCGATCAGCAGTATTTTTTGAGCGCCCACCTTGTGCCAGCCATGAGTACTGGTGACAGGAAAGTGAACAAGACAGATTAGAGCTTATATTCAACTGGTCCAACTGGGGGTGGGAGACAATAAAGAAATAACTAATAGATACACTATGTAATGTTAGGAAATGGTGGTGCTACAAAAAATTTTTTTTTAAACAAGGAATGGAAATAGAAAGTGTTTGGAAGCAGCTGTTTTAGGTCTTCCCTCTCATCTCTCATAAGATATTATGGTGTTTTGAAGTTGATGTTTTCTGTACTCTGTTTCCTCCAAGTTCCTCTTCTGTTTACTAACTTTGATCTCGTCTTTCATTCTAGTAGCTTTCTCCGGGAAAGCTTGGCTGCCTGCTCATGCTTCAGTGAGGCACAGCTCAACACGTCTGGGCAGGGCTCTTTGACCTGTAGGCATCCACCAAGAGCAACTGAGAGGGTGCTGGCCTGTGCGGTGTGGGATGTCAGTAGCACTCTCCTCCTAGTTGGTAGTCTTCCCAGAGAGGACTCGTCCACGCGTCTGCCTGGTAGCTATGGGCCTGGCTGCCAGCATTCTGGGAGCCAAATGTGGGCAAGCAGGCTGGTTTTCAGGCAGGCTCTTTTAGGTTTTCATTGATCTTCATTTTTCAATCTGGTGTCTGACTACTACCCTCAGCCGTGCCTAGTATCCACAAACCCAGTATCTGTGTGGTTTAACTTCTCCAGGGGGAAAACATGCCTCCAAACTTTTGCTGCAACAAGGTGAGGAATCTGGGGTGCAATCACTCTTCATTTGGATTTTCATTGTCTTTCTGTTTTTAGCTCCAGCTTATTATGTCCTCTAGGCATACCTTGTGCCTCTAGCTCCAGAGCCTTTTGGGAGTTGTGCAGTGAGACTCAACTAATGTCTCGTCAGTTCCTCCCTGCTCCTCTGTAGGAGCTTAAGAATCAGCTTTCTTCATCTCTCAACTGCTCTTCTCTTCACTCTCTCTGTCCTTAAGGATTCATACTTTTCCTAACATTTTAGTGGAGTCATGGAAGGAAACACATACAAACTCATATGTTCATTTCCCCATAGTTAACCAGAATAACGCCATTGTCCCAGCCACTCCTAATTGATGCAGATAAAATAAAAATAACGATTCCGAATCATCATGAGTATTAGTCTGAGTTTACTGCCGAGCAAAGCAGGGAAAATCTGATCCAACACAGAGGAATTCAGCCCTGTGGGGTGGCTTTGGATTACCTGTCAAAAATAACTCAGAGACAATTAGTCTGAGCCTTGAGGGTTTCATCATATACAGGTAGATACCGATCCTGCTTCATGGGTTAGGGTTAGGGCTGGGGCTGGAGCTAGCACTAGAGTTAAGGTTAGGGTTAGGCTTAGGGTTAGTCCTGAGTATACTCGAGGTGTAGGAACCTTGTGAAGACAGTCTCACCAACCAAAGTTTTAATAGCAGGATGTATACAGGCAAAGCCATAAAATTCATAAGGAAAGGAGATTGTGTGATTTAAAGAATTGATTATCTTGTCAGCTCCAGATTGACTGGTAGTGAAGCTCAGCTCAAGCCAATTGTTGAAATTCCATTTTTGTCCATTTTTGATTTTTTGGAACTGTGTGGTCAACATCAGACTTATCAGGTTCAATGCACAGTCACAGGTCACCACAAGGCTTTTTCTCTGCTGATTCTCATCCCTTTTCTGAGAATCTGTTGATCTGGTTTCCTTTCCTATGGCCCTGACCTTGCTACCTCGAAATCTCTACCATCCTCTAGGCTCAGGGTTTTGCGTGGTTAGTTAGTCTGCATGCACATGCCCAAGGCCCATGAAAAACTTTCTTTATTGCCACTTAACATCCATTCCCCAGTCTTCCTTAGTTACAGAAAGCGAGTATTTGTGTGCGTGTGGCAGTAATGTGCCAACATGAAAACTATATGTCCCAGCTTCTCTCACAGGTGGCCCTGAGTTCTGGCCAAGGCAGCTCAAGTGGAAGTTGGCAATGGATTTCCCAGAAATGTTTTATTTTATTAACAGAGGGGTTATCTCTTCTTTTGCATCTTGTCCTCTTTTCTGCTGGCTGGAGCTATTAAGTAATAGGTAGAGTTACAATCAGTCACTCTGCAAACAGTTGGTTAATGGGCATTTGCTGTATGCCAGGCACTCTTTCCAGCCATGGGGATATAGTAAGAGCAAAACCTTCGTGGTGCAGACATTCTAGTGGACTCTCTTGCAACATGAAGGAAAGCAAAGAGTCACATCAGCCTCAGCTTTGACATATCTGAGAAGCTGAACTAAAGACAGGAACTTACTTGAGATAAATAAAATCCCATTTAGTCCGGTTTTCTGTGACTCGCAACTGGACACAATAGCTAAACAACATACCTCTGCCTTATTTCTTTAACTAGTGGTAAGCTTCTTATGGTTAAGACATCTGGAGGACACCTTGATGGTATGAAACATAGTTTCTCAACCTCATCGCTCTTGGCATTTCGAGCCAGATAATTCTTTGTTGTGGAGCTGCCCTGTGCGCTTCAGGGTGTTTAGCGGCACCCCTGACATCTACCCACCAGATGCCAGTAGCAGCATTCCCCATGCCCCAAGACATGACAATCAAACACGTCTCTAGACATTGCCAAGTGTTGCCTGGAAGCCAAAAATTCACTGGCTGAGAAGCTCAGGCACACGGAAGGTGGTGCTGGCAGGAGCTGAGTCAGGCGACAAAAGCCAATCCAAATCCAGAGTATTTTTCCTCCATCACGGAAAGAATCCAATATAACTAACCTACCTCTGGGTGACTGGCTAGCCCTCCAGTTATCACAGCAAGAGCTCAGCAGGGCCACTTGGTCCCTGCTGCTGACAATGGGAAGTGGGTGGTGCTGAGCACATGCACAGCCTCCGTCCCCGCCACCACAGTCGCTCTGTGCGAGAGCAGTGTTGTGAGCACTGAAGCACTGGGGACAGGAGTCCAGTGTCTCACAGTAGGGTGGGCCATCCACCCTACTTACACTAACAGTCTCCTCTATATCAGGGGCATTCACATGGGACACAAATGTCTTCCTCCGCCCAGTCTAGCTGAGAGGTCAGTTCACATACACCTTCCACAGGCCTCCTCCCCAATTTCTCAGTCTTGCTTCTTCCAAATCCTTGACCATCAGGGCCTGTCTTGGTCCATTTGGCTGCTAGAACAAAATACCTTCCTTAGACTGCACAGCATGTAACAACAGAAATTTATTTCTCATGGTTCTGGGGGCTGGGAAGTCCACAATCAGGGTTTCGGTGAGGGCCCTCATCCGGGTTGCAGACTGCTGACTCCTTACTGTGTCTTCACATGGCAGAAGGGGAGAGGCAGCTTTCTGAGGTCTTCTTATAAGGGCACTGAACCCATTCACAAGGATTCCATCCTCTGACCTAACCACCTCTGAAAGGCCCGCCTCCTAACTCCATCACTGTAGGGGTTAGGATTTCAACATGTTAATTTGGGGGGAGGGGGGACAAAAGTATTCTGATCACAGCAGAGCCCAGTTGCAAATCAGGGGTTATTTCTTTAAAAAAAAATTCCTTGCTGAAAGAGGCACAGCTTTCCTCCAAAACCCGGGAAACCGATTTAGCCCCATGCTGCATACAAAAAACGCTGGGTCTTAAGAGCCTGGACGCAGAGCTGATCAACTTGAAGCCTTTACCCCCCGGAGCTCCCTTCTCCCAGCCCAGCTCTAATCAAGCCTCGTGGTTCTTCAGATCACCCAGCAAATAGGTCAAATAGGTGCTAAATTTTATTCATAGTGATGTACTAAGAACTACATCAAGACCAGTAGTGTGGTGTGTGTGAATTAAGTTAATTTTATTCAGTCCCTTGGGGCTAGCTAATTGGCATGAAGAATATTAAAAATAGCTTTCACCAGAGAAATTAGAGTTTAAGATATGTGGTTTATTTGGGAACACCAATGTGATGACTGATTCAGGCTAGGATAATTGACGGGTGCTAGACCCCTGGGTGAAAGTGGTGGGTGACAGGGTATTCACGGTCTCAGAGCATCGTCCCACAGATTGCTCTTTAACTACAAAGAGAAAAGGATACCTAATGATGATGAAATCCGGCAGACACCAAATAAACAAGTTACTACCACCAGTAATGGGACAAAGTGACATTTTGTGTCTCCTAGGTGAGGAAGATGCATTATCAGGATAGCGTTCTTGCCAAAAATGTTTAGCCTAAATCCAACCATGGGGAAATAATTAGAGAAGTTTAAATTATAGAGTATTAGGCAAGACAACTGATCCGGGCTATTCAAAATTTTCCCAGTACCCCAAAATTTTTTTAAAAGCTTAAATTAAAACTAAATAAATGAATAGGCATGATAACTAAATGCAATGAATACTTGATCGAATCCTATATTTAAAGTAAATAGACATAAAAGATATTGATAGAACAATTGAGGAAATTTGAATTTGATTATAGACTGTATATTATGAACTATATCAATGCTAAATTTCTTAAACATGATAATTGTGGTTATGTAGGAGAATGTCATTGCTCACAGCGGATTGTATTTAAGGTGAAGTAGTTAAGGGCAAAGCATAATAATGTTCCAATTTACTTTCAGGGAGTTTAAAAAAAGATATATGTGCATAAATCCAAATGTTCATCGCCGGATGAATGGATAAAAAATGTGGTATGCCCATGAAATGGAGTATTACACAGCCTCAGAAAAGAAGGAAACCCTGTCCCAACATGGATGAACCTCGGGGCCATTAATGCTTAGTGAAATAAACCAGCCACAAAAGGACAAATACTGCATGTTCCCACTCATGTGAGATGTCTCAAGTAGCCAAATCATAGGAACAGAAAGTCAGAAGGTGGTTGCTTGGGCTGGGGAGAGGAAAGAAGGCAAATTAGTTAAATTGTTTAATGGGTGTAGTTTCAGCTTTACAAGATGAAAACGTTCTAGAGACCTGACACACAACAATGTGAATACTCAAACCTACTGAGCTGGACACTTAAAAATGGTTATGATCATAAATTCAACATGATATGTTTATAGCCACCATTAAAAATAGAATCAAAATTTTAAAATATGTATGCTTGTATGTTGGTAACTTCTATATGTATGTATGTAAATATATGCATATATTCTTTTTTAGAGAGGAAGAAAAATAGGCAAAGCAAATGTGGGAAATGTTAATAATTACGAATCTGGGTGGAGGATAGATAGATGTGTTTTGATAGTATCCTTTTACTTTTTCTAAAAAAAAAAAAAAAAAAGGAGGTAGAGGATAATCTGTGCTTCACTTAGAACCATGTGACAGGGTTCATGGCCCCTCCACAAATAAAGTATTTTAAAAAAGTCATGCACACCCAAAAGTTCACGTGGAGAGAGGATGCTGAGCCCAGGTCACTTGGGCCCATTTCTCTCTGCTTTGTGGGAAAGTGTGCCGGTCCTGCTGTGAGCAAGTACCTGCTTTGGAGCGAGGCTTCTGTTCCAGTGCAGTCAGTGTGCATGTGCCTGGCGATAGAGACCCCTCCGCACTCCAGACCCACCCATATGCCTGCGAGCCAGGACAGGGCTGCACAGCTGCTGGCTTTGGTCTGAGACCTGCCCCGTAAACAGCACTCCGGCCCCGCGAGGCTGCGTGGGTGGAGAGGGAGGCGGCCCCCGCCGCACCTGCTTCTCACACCACTCACCAAAAATAATCCGACGCTCGCGTCACGTCGGTTGGCGGCAACGGGACACCAGCTGCGGAGTGTGCACCTCTCAAACCCAAAGAGGAACAGAATGATGCGACGCAGGGTGAAGGGAGCGACTTGTGGACCAGTATTTCAGAACGATAAATGTGTAAGAGGGAAAGAAAAAAAAGGGAGGATGGAGAAAGAGAGGGATGTGTGGGGAGGGAGAGAAGAGGGGAAGGTGGGGAAAGGAGTGAAGAGAAAAAGAAAAGTAAGAAAGGGAAGCAAAGGGAAGGAAAGAGAAAAAAAATGAAATGAAACCCTTATATTACATTTTTATGTATACATATAAATACACACACACACATAAAGAAATCTAAAACGATATATATTAAAGTATTAACAGTGATTATTCTTAGAGTATTCTTAGAGAAGGTAAGGATAAGATTTTCACCGTTTTTCCTTCTTTTTCTTATATGTTATATAAATTTTCCAAATTAGTCTACCTTAATTTGAATTTTCTTTCAATGAAGAAAAATTAAAGCAAAGGACTATTTAGGGCAGGGGGCTTATCCCTTGAAGGAAAAGGGCTGCTGCTGTCTTTTCTAGTAAACAAAGGCGAAGTGCAGTCCAGGTCAGAGGCCAACAAACGGGGGGTCAGGACCTGCCCCTGGTTTCTATAAATAAGGTTGTGTTGCTACACTGTGTTACCAACGGCAGAGTCCCACAGCCGTGACAGAAACCAGACAGCCTGCAAAGCCAAAAATGTTTATGACCTGGCCCTTTTCAAAAGACATTTGCCAACCCTGTTTCTAGATTCATGTTTACCTCTGAAATGGGAGTTATACAACCTGCATCAGAACACTGACCCAGAAATTCAAACTCTGAGCGGAAGGGTCAATGGCAAGTTTATTTCATCAACTCTAGAAGTTTAAATCAGTGAATGCCACCTCATCATTAAGACCCTCTTTATTCACCCAGTGTGAGTAGCCCTTAACACTGTCCTGTCTGTCATTCTCCGTAGAGTTTCTTCACAGAGTTTATCACCATCTGATATCATTACTTTCTTGTTTGTGTGCATTGGCCTCCATCATCAGAACAGGAATCTTCTCGATCTTATCCATCACTCCGTCTCCAGTGCCTACAATGCTGCCGGGCACAGAAGGAGCACCCAATAGCATTTGATGCATGGATGAATAAATCTGTAATTCAGTGCCAAAATTTTCAAACTGGGGTGAGGAGAGATGAAGATGAAGTCTTACAGCAACAGGAAGCAGACTCCAAAGGTAAAGAAAAAGAACAATCAATGAACAGTCTATGAACACACTTTAAAGGTTGAACTACGCTGCTTAGTAACGGCGTACAAGTGACTCTTCTATCTTCCAGTCGAATTCCAAACTAATACGGAGACCTGTCTCCCTGAGGAAAGACTATAGTGAAACGCAACAGTGTCGGGAGTGGGGTGCAGGTGTGTTATTATGTTTATTTGTCTAAGGCAGGTCCCAGAGGTCTTTATCTCATGAGCAAAATGGGAAGATATAGGGAATTCACCCAAGCCTGTTCCTTTTTGGGGGTTTAGGAGCAGTCAGTGACTCTGGGGAGAAAGGAAATAGCAGAGGACCCAAGTGGAAACTCCAGCCTTTCTCTGGTTCCTTTTGAATCATAAAGCTACCAGGTGGGACCCAACAAATCCCAAAGCGCAGCCCACTCCCCTCGACATACACAGCTGACAGAGGGGGGTAGACTAGGAAACAGTGTCCAAGAGGAGCCTGTGCCAGCGAGAATCACAGTCCTGGCCCGACAAGAAGGTTCCATGGCTCTCTCTTTCCCTTTATGTCCCTCTGAGGGTGAAGGGGATTATCAGATGCCATTCCCAGCCACTTACAAGCAGTCCCCTGCACCCTATCTCCCTTCTAAAGGGAGTGGATACTAAGGAGAGTTGCTTTGCCAGGCAAAGGAATAGATGGGAACATGCGGGACTGGAGACCTTGAATGAGATGAGATTGTTTTGCTTAAGAACACGGAGAAAAAAGATAAAGAAAATGTGAAACCTTTCCCCTTTGGAAAGAAAGTATAATATATATGTCTCATGGGAATTTTTGTTAGGTTTTGCCATAGATAAAACTATCTCCGCAGGACACAGAGAACTTTTCAGTCTCCCCAAGAAATTTTCGGTAAAATTGTCATTATTCATTAATCCTTTGTTGGCATCAGGCTTGCTTTATGGGAAATGATAACAAAGTTCCTGCCTCAAGGTGGGTGTAGGGTCAAGAACAGAGATCAGTGGTGCCCAGTCACATCTGAGTTACAAGAATAGCCTATTGTGTTCCGCAGCCCTGGAGTTCTTATCTCTGCCGAGATGAAATGCAGAAAAAAATGTGCAACCTTGAAAGACAGAGCCCCATTCACTCTCCTAGGTGAAACCAAAATACCTTGTTCTGTTTTAGAAACAAATTAACTCCCAGTGGCTAGCAGATACCAAAGGAGGACAACCCCCCATTCAAAGGTAAATTAATCCTTTGTACAAATAAACAAACTTGAATACCAAGACTAGTGTGAACCATTTAAAATTTCCCCAAACTTTGTACAATATGCCCCATTCTCTCAGATGAACAAACTCATTGATTGTCTAAAACAACCTGCATCTATAATCCCAGGAGCCTGGATTTTTCCCTTAACTATTTCACAGCAGCTCCTTCTCCAGGCAGATAACGCTGCACCTGATGAGTTTCCAGCCAGAAAGTGGAAAACTTACACATCCAAATTTGCAGTTTACAATCTCAAGGGAATCCAATTCAGAAATCCCTATTTTTATCATCTCTAGGTGTCTGCTGCTTCTTCCTGCCGCATCAGTGTCTCTCATCTACGGCTTTCCCCCATGGGTAATGTGGTATTTATACCATCTCAGTGACTGATTTGAACCTCCAGGAAATGCACACACACACACAAAAAAAAATGTACAGATTTACCTTTTCCCTCGGAGCCTGGATTCCCTACTCTTTCTTTCCATCCAGATTTAGCAGTCCCCATTTCAGTGATCCATCTGGATTCAGACCAGACTTAGCCAGCACTGGCTCCAAGTTTTTAGCAGTCTCCTCTTTCTCCCTTACTTAAGTCAGGTGGTCCTCACGCCTTCTTTCCATTTGTTGCTGGGGTGGAGGAGAGTGGAGTAGGAGGGCAGCAGAGTACGTACATGAGAGTGGAAAAAAATTTAGACATACCAAAGGTTATAAAGTGAAAGTCCCACCCCTACTCCCCTGGCCCAGGAAAATCACCATTAACATTTTGCCATATGCTTTATAGACCTTTATATATATAAAGGTTATGCATACACACACACACACACACACACATGCCAGGCACATGCACACACATGCATGCATGCACACACAGGATCATATTGGATATTTGGTTATATGACTTGCTTTTTTTCACTTGTTCTATATATTCATTCATTCTGAACACATTTAATGAGCAGCTATTCTGTTCCAGTGCCTTTTAGCCCCTGGGAACACATCCGGGAGCAAAACAGACAATTCCTGCCCTCACAGAGCTTACATTCTTGTAGAAAAGACAGACAAGAAACACTAACCACATGGTATTTCAGAGGATAATAAATGCTATAAAAGGGGAAGAGGGAAGATTGGGAGTGGGATATTGCTGGTCAAATAAGATCCGGAAAGGTCTCTCTAATGAGATGACATTTGAGTGGAAACCTGGGATTCAAGTCACTTGGGGAAGCTGGAACTGGCAAGAGGAGCTGCAAGAAATGACAAGGGGTGGGCAGGCAGGAAAGATCAAGGAGGGCCTTGCAGGCCACAGGGGAAGTCTTTTATTCCGAATGAAATGGGTGCTGAGCGCAGCCATGCTCCTTGTGTTGCTCATGGCCTTTCCAGACCACTTTTCCTTGCCCTACCAGCCTACCTTAAAAATTTTTAAATCACTCTCATGTCATCAGACTCTACCCACCACCACCACCAGCCTCCTATGACTGTCACCTGCAGCCCCAAGTCTCTCCTCTTTTGTAGAGAATGTAGCTCCACAGTGTGGACCAAAGTTCCGGTTTTTCACTATGACAGGTCCCCAACAAAACTGAGTCCTTCTTTGACTGGCTACAAGGGGAAGAACACTTGTGTATTAAATACTCTTTATGTCTTTCGGGACATTTTGTTTTCTCCAGATGTCCCCAGGGCGACCGGGAAAAGCTCCTCGGAGTTGCACTGATTTCCATCTGCTTTCCTCACCGTCGCCACAAGGGGTGCTGTGGAAGCATTCGGCCAGCTCCACACATGGGCACACCTGGAAGAATAAGGCAATAAATAAACGCTCCGCAAGCAATTCTGGACCAGTGAGGTTGGGAGCTGGAGTATACGCCCTCCTTGCCTTCATCTAGATTGCACTCAGACTTGATCAGTTCCACAAAGAACACCTTTTGATTGGCTTTTCCAGTCCTTCACTCCTGTTCCTTGGGCTTCCTTCACAAAATAATAACCCAGATCAAAAAAATAAATAAATAATAATAGGTAAACACCTGAAGAGAGACTTCACAAAAAGGACACCCAGATAGCCAAAGAGTATATGAAAACGGCGCTCAACGTCAATAGTCATTAGAGAAATGCAAATTTAAACCACACTGAGATACCATTGTTCACACACAAAATAGCTATAAACAAAAGGTTGTTGTTGTTTTTTAACTGACAATGCCAACTGTTAGCATACATGTATAGCAACTGGATCACTCATATACTGCTAGTGGGAATATAAATGGGTAAAAACACCTTTGAAGACAATTTGACAGTATGTATTAAAACTAAACATGTGCATACCTTATAACCTAGAGATTCCTCTCCTAGGTATACACCTAACAAAAAGACGCATGTGCCAAAGGAAACATACAAGAATGTTCACGGCATCGTTATGCATAAGTAGTCCAAAACTGAAAACAACTCCAATGGCCATCTAGAATAGAATGGATAAATAAATTGTGGTACACGTTATGCAGCAAATGAAAGGGAACAAAGTGCTGCTATATGCAACCAAATGATGACTCTCACAAACACAATGTTCAGTGAAAGAAGTGAGTCACAAAGTTCAGACACTGTATGAGTCCACTTATGTGAAGTTGAAAAACAGGCAAAGCTAACTCATGACAATAGAAGGCCAAGTAGTGTTTACCTTTGGGGGAATAATGATTAGGAGCAAGTACAAGGGAGGTTTGGGTGTGTGTAATGAGTGGTAATTACAGAGTGGTCATGCTGTACACATTCATTCAGTTGTGCACTTAAGATTTATGCACTTTAGGCCGGGCGCGGTGGCTTGCGGCTGTAATCCTAGCACTCTGGGAGGCCGAGGAGGGCGGATTGCTCAAGGTCAGGAGTTCGAAACCAGCCTGAGCAGGAGCGAGACCCTGTCTCTACTATAAATAGAAAGAAATTAATTGGCCAACTAATATATATGGAAAAAATTAGCCGGGCATGGCGGCGCATGCCTGTAATCCCAGCTACGTGGGAGGCTGAGGCAGCAGGATTGCTTGAGCCCAGGAGTTTGAGGTTGCTGTGAGCTAGGCTGACACCACGGCACTCACTCTAGCCTGGGCAACAAAGTGAGACTCTGTCTCAAAAAAAAAGAAAAAAAAAGATTTATGCACTTTATTATACATGCATTACTTCCATTTTTAAAAACTGTTTTACAAAGCCAATCAAAGGAGGGTGCCTTTCAGGTAATAGAAACTTTTTGTATTGTTTATGAATTTTGGCTAGAACTCCAAGCAAAGGACAATTAGTAGTAAGCATCTCCAAATTCTAAGAAAGAGCTACTATAACACATTCCTTCATGACTTTTTCAAAGGCAGCCTATGAGCATTTCCTAATCACTCACCTTCAGGCTACATTAAAAAATAGAGTAGATACTTGAGGGACTGTCATTGAATTTGGGGAGTTCTTGGGAGGAGGGATCCCTTAGAGGAGAGTGCTCTATCCCCCTGAGCCCATGAGAAAGGCTCAAAAAGAAGCTTTCATGGAGATGGAGGTTCCCACAAAAAAGTGAGAGAGACGTCTCCCTTCCCACATGGGTTCGCCGCACTCTGCTGGGTCTAGGTGCTGCCATAATACAGAGCAGAGTATAGTGAGGGGATGCCAGGAGAATGTGACATAAATCTCCTGGGGTTTGGAAGCATCTAAGAACAGAGACTGAAACCTCCTTACCTTGAGAACTCTGAACATGGGAGGCTGGTTCTAACAGGACAGAAGGAGAGAGAGGGTAGCTCTCTGTTTGCATCGCTAGTATGGCAGGAATATGTGAGTTTCCTTAGGCCAAGGCAAACTTGATCCATCTTGAAGGCCACCTGCCCATTAGAGCTATCTTCTAGGCAAAAGGATCTCAGCAATAAGAATTTGTAGGTGAACAAAATAGCAAGACCTAAAGGTGGGTCAGACAAGGTCAGCAACAGCAAAGAGTTCCCACCAGGGCATGTGTGGTGGGGAGATTCAGGGCCTCCTGAAGACCACACCCCTGGCTCCCTATGAGAGACCAGTACTCAAATGCCTGCCATGCGGATGTCATTGGTGCATGGATTAAAACAGCACCAATTCGGGAAAACTTTGGCCAGTCTTCCACATCCTTGTCTCACAGCCAACCCTCCAAAGGAGAGGACCCAGGCGGGAGAAGGAGGGAAAGTGTGGGGCATGCTCTCTTCTCCATTTCAAGTCCAGGAAAGATATAAAGCCTTAAATCTGGTATGAGATTGAGATTCTGAGTTAGACTAAATGCCTCAATACCTATAATAGATAGTATCCAAAGTCTCCAAAGATACCTTCCATCAGTTCCTTCTTTCCCTGTGTGCACAGGCTGCTCCTCACACCAGCCTTCTTCAGTTTGCTAAGTCTTGTTTTGTGGCCTGACATATAATCTATCCTGGGGAATGTTCCATGTGCTCTTGAGAAGAATGTGTATTTTGCTATGGTTGGATGGAATGCTCTGTAAATGTCTGTTGGGTCTATTTGGTCTAAAGTGTTAGATCTGATGCCTTCTTATTGATTTTCTGTCTGGGTGATCTGTCCAACTATTCACCTCCAAAGAGGAGACTCTAGTGCATAGCGTATTTCAACTCCTTCACCTGCATCTCAAATACAAACATCACACTGGCCATGTGAAATAACCCCACAAGCCAAAAGTCAAGGAAATGGGAAGTACACTCAACCTTTCTGAGATAAAAAAAAAATGAAAATGTAGAAAGTACGTAGTAAAGACTATGGCTTTGCCCAAAGAGAGGGCTGGCCTTAACCTCCGCTTCTGGGCAGTGATCTGTGTTATATCTCACATGATGTCTTTGTTTAGGCTGGGGCTGGCCACATTGAGCAGTCTTAGGGTGGGGGCTGGTCACACCAGGAAGACCACCCATGTGATGTCAGGTGAGGCCTTTGGATCATGGGGCATCAGGCAATCTGGAGATTGAGTTCAAACATATGCATAATAAATCAATCCATCACACTTACATGATAAAGCCCCAGCAAAAACTCTGGACATTGAGGCCCAGGTGAACTTCCCTGGTTGGCAATACTCTTGTCACTATCAATACGAAGAGAGTAATGTGCCCTGAGGACTTCCGAGGGTTTGCAGGTGGAGCCCTCCCAGTCTGCCTTATACATCTCTTCCTTTGGTTCATTTTGTTATAATCTGTATCCCTTCTCTGTAATAAACAATAGCCGTGAGTTAAAGTTTTCTGTGAGTCCTTCTAGGGAATGATCAAACCTCAGGGGGATTTTGAGAACCCCCTAAAACTTGCACTTAGTATCAGAAAGGAGGAAGGTCTTGTATGTTCTCTTCCCTCTCACTTTGTAGTTGGGTCCTAACCCCTGCAGCTGGTATCAAATGACTTAGACGGTGCTATGTGGAGACTACGTCTTCTAACTGTAGAGTTTACTGAATTCTTACAGTTGGCCTAAACTCATAGAAAGGAGAATGGATACAGAAAGAAGGGGAGAATTGGAGCCAATAATCTATCCCCTTTGAGTCCTTGCTTTTATATTGAAAGTAGTTGTAGTTATCCAAGGCATCATCAAGGAGATAGGAAGAAAAGTCTATCCAAGCAGGTTAAAGGCAGTAATTAAAAGGGAAATTAAGCTATTAATATTTCATGCTTGTCAGCCTGTTGGTTATTCAATAAAGTTTCGGGGAGCTGTTGTATGCTGTTGTGCAGTAGAATGTAATGATGAAGTGGGTGTTTGAGGCAGATAAATGTACTAGCAGATGGGAGGTAGGATACTCAGGATGCCCAGGACACGCCAGACTCCAGCCCTTCTGGGGGGACTTGTGGATCTCTCCAGAGTGCATTCACCACCTTCTCCAAGGCCTCTAACAAATCTAAATGCAGGAGTTTAGAGATGGGATTTTCTTTATACCTACCATCTGCCTGACAGCCCTATCTTTTGCATAATAATTTCCTAGTGGGACAGGAGACTCGGGGTCCCTAACTACACAGGAGAGGAACCAATCTCCCAATCTCTTCCGTCTTCACCTTGGAGCATCATCCTCTGCAGTCCCTTCTTCTTGGCTCTCCCAGTTCTCCCATATTGCCTCCAGGAACCCAAAAACAGAGAAAGAAGCAGGATTCTCAGATTCAGAACAGAGAATTCAGTAAAGTATGAGAAGCTGAGATTCTGAGCACCAGACTAAAGGTGTGCAAAATAATCGAAGTGGGAAAAATTGGCACAGAAACAAACTTGGTTTGGAGAGCCCAAGATTCATTTCTCACTTCTCTTTCACCTCCCTGCAGTTTCCTTCTTGTGCTTCAGGTGCCAAGCTATCCCATCTCCCTGCCCCCCACATAAACCTGCTGCTGCTCATAGGATGGAGTTAAAGTGGACCCGCCACATGGGAAGTTACCTTGGTGCAATAGTAGCCTCCTGGTGCACCATCAGGAAGGTAATTAAGTAGAAAGTCCCAAATTAAGATGTTCAAATCAAATGGTTTTTAAAACAATAACCAAAAACAACATGGAGAAGCAAAGGACAAGATACAAATTTGGGAAACAGTGCAAGCAAAGTGGAAGAACCACATCACCTGAATCCTGTGTTACACAATGTGTGTGTGTGTGTGTGTGTGTGTGTGTGTGTGTGTGTGTGTGTGTGCACGTGTGTGAGCCTGCCTTTCTGGTTCTTTCACTCTCTCGCTCGCTTGCCATGCTATATCAGCTTCCCCACTGACATATATACGGTCACAAGAACATTGAGTTGAGAATAAACAAAGGGTGTCAGCAGACAGCAGGCAGCTGGGGCCGGCAGGTGCTCCACAGAGAGGTGCAGGGACGAGCAAGTCTGGCCAAAGCTGTTGCTCACCAGTGACCTACTAAGCAACCAGGCGCTTGAACTGCATGTCTTGGGAAGAGAACAAGTGTGACCCAAAATGGGCATCACCCAAGGGTGCCCATGTAAGATCTCATGGATATTGAGTGCTTCGTGAAGATATAGGGCCTCACGTGCCTCGAAAATATGTGATGCTTCTTGGTCCTTTCAAGCCTTCCTAAAAATATTCATCACTCATATCCTCTACTTCCTTTCTCACAAGCTCCTTGGATCTGTACTGAGTTTCTCTTATTTTCTATAAGGATTTTTTTGAGACAGAGTCTCACTCTGTTGCCCCAGCTAGAGTGCCGTGGCATCAGCCTAGCTCACAGCAACCTCAAATTTCTGGCTCAAGGGATCCTCCTGCCTCAGCCTCCCGAGTAGCTGGGGCTACGGGCATGCGCCACCATACCCAGCTAATTTTTTCTATATATATTAGTTGGCCAAGTAATTTCTTTCTATTTTTAGTAGAGATGGGTCTTGCTCTTGCGAGAGCTGGTTTCAAACTCCCGACCTTGAGCAATCCTCCTGCCTCAGCCTCCCAGAGTGCTAGGATTACAGGTGTGAGCCCCCATGCCCGGCCAGGATTATTCTTAAATAATACAAACACTCATTACGAGTCTGTCTGAAGGATTTTCAATCTGATACACAGGGCAGAGAAGGTAAAGTAAAGGACGGAAACTGAAGCCACAAAAGTCACGGGGTGAAAGAGAGGGAACATCTCAGCTGGCAGGAGACAGATTCAGGAGCAGCAGCTGAGAGAGAAAAAGCTGGCCATACAGATAATATCCAAAGCCTGTGATAATGACAGGGCTAATTTGTGACAAGCCTTCAGTATCATCGGTGTGCTCCAGGAGGTGACATCCGCAAAGTATGCAGTGTGAACAAGGTCCCCTGACGTCGTGATGGGTGCTGGGCCAGATATGGATGGGAAAAAATGAAGGGAAATGAATGCAAGCAGACAGCATGCAGGAAGGAGAGTGACATTTGAGAGCCAGGCCACAACCACCCACTTGGTATTCAGCAACAGGCTCCAGGTCCTGTGACAAACAGGCCCCCAGTGCTGCAGGACATGCAGGTAGGTATCCTGTTATCAGAATCCGCTGCTAAAGTGCAGGGCAGGAATCTCATCAAGGATGGTGACGTCGTGGCACAGACTCTAATCCTGAATCTGCCAGTGCCTCACCTGAATGCAATTTTGGAATATTTCCCTAGACCAGACCAGCAATATCAAGTAATTCCCAGATGACTGAACCCTTAGAGGCTGGGAGCTCTGTGAAGAAGCAAAGATCAAAGTCCAGAAACCTGGCTTTCCTCCTGACCGTGCCACTTTCTTGATATGCCCTTGGAGGTCACATCACTCTCCCCAGCCTCAGTTTTCTTCTGCATAATATGGAGACAATTAGGAGCAGACCTCAGAGGGTTCTTACGAAGATAAAATAAGGAAACAGAACATGCAAGCTATTGCCAAATATACAAATATGCAATTTGCTATTATTATTCTTCCAAGTGATTTGCTCTGTGATCAGAAGAAAATTAGTGAGTTTTATTAGGCTCAGGTTTCTCTTCGAGAAAGAGGAGCAATGAACAACTTGTTATTAATGAGAGGAAAAAAAACGAATGGCCTCAAGCCTCCAGGAAGATACTGTGTGAGTGTTCTGTGATGGGTTTCTGTGCAATTCTCCCTCTCTGGAGTCTCTGATTCATTAAACTTTAGAGGCCCCCAGGGGAGGGCCTTGCTAAATGAAGCCAGTCAGGCCTGTGCCAGGGGCCCCAGAGGTTCCTAAGGCCACCGGGACCTCCATCGTCAGGTTTCACTCCTGGACCACCCATCGTTGGCTCCATGCTCAGCCCCTGGGACCATCCGAAATGAGATAATTCTTACAGGACCAGATGGAAAGGCTCGGCCAGAACCCTTCCCAGGAAGGACAGCTCCAAGGGTCTTCCAGGACTGTCTGAGAGCAGCCACCCCTGGAGCTGGTCCAAGGCACCCACACCACAGGGAGGGAAAGTCACTCCCAGGAGCCTCCGAGAGCTCTACTGGGAGGAAGATGCTTCTCTGCGGGTCCACGCACTCACAGATGAGCACCGCCTCCTCAATGTCCCTGCTCCTTTGCTTTCCCCCGTTTGCTGTTGTGCAGGTCACACTTTGGAAATAAGGTGACAAAGATCAATGACCACATCTTGTGAGCATCTGTCACATCTGACTAGAAGGGAAAGGAAAAAGAAGTAAGAGAAAGCCAAGGCAGAACCCCTCTGCCAGTCACCTCTCATCTTCTCCCCAAAGAGAAAACACTGAGAGGTCCAGCAAGCCCAGGAGCTCTTTGCCTGAAAGACAAGCCAGAGGCCGCACACTAATATCTTTTATTGTGTATCTCCATGGCTCTAGATTCCAAATTGCTGTAACCCAGCGGTGCTTTCTGACAGGTGCTATTTTATTGGTAACTGCAAGAGTGGCAACAACCTACATGTCCCACATTAGGAGATTGTTTAAATGGGACATTCATATGATGCAGCATTGTGCAAACTTTAGGGGGTGAAAATGAGCAGCACTTAATTTCTGACATGGAAAGATCTCCAAGATAAGGTATTAAAACTTAAAAAGCAAGGTGCAGAACAGTGTATATAGTTTGCTACCATTTGTATCTCTTTTTTTTTTTATTTATTTGAGACAGATTCTCACTCAAGGTCAGGAGTTCAAAATCAGCCTGAGCAAGAGTGAGACACCCGTCTCTACTAAAAAAAATAGAAAGAAATTAATTGGCCAACTAAAAATATATAGAAAAATTAGCCGGGCATGGTGGTGCATGCCTGTAGTCCCAGCTGCTCGGGAGGCTGAGGCAGGAGGATCGCCTGAGCCCAGGAGTTTGAGGTTGCTGTGAGCTAGGTAGATGCCACGGCACTCTAGGCTGGGCAAGAGTGAGATTCTGTCTCAAAAAAAAAAAAAAAAAAAAAAGATACAAATGGTAACAAACTTGCCAGGAGGCTGAGTCCAACAAACTTGCTGGAGGGCCTTCTCACTGGTGGGGACTCTGCAGAGTCCCGCAGTGGGGCAGGGTGTCACATGGACAGGAGCTGAGCCTGCTAGCTCAGGTCTCTCTTCCCCTTCTAATAAAGCTACCAGTTCTACTCTCATGATAACTTATTAATTCATTAACCCATTAATCCATATATTGATTAATCCATTCATGAGGGCAAATCACCATTGAAAAGCCCCACCTCTCAATACTGCCATATTGGGGATTAAATTTCAAGTTTTGGAAAGGATAAATATTCAAACCAAAGCACCACATGGGAAGTTCTTGGTTCTCCTTAACTTCCCTAGCTTGTATCATTTACTTTCTTCCCTGAGCTGTTACCAATGAAAAGGGGATTATGCCAATAGCTCTCCCTATGGTCATCTGGGTTCAAATCTCGGTTCATTCATTTATGACCGTAAGCGGGTTACTCACTTCTTCACTGGGGTTGGGGTGGGGGGAGCACCTGGCCTAGGCAATAGCACAGAGCAACAGCTGGACACATATTTGTTTCTTCCATCATAATATTTCCTCCTCACCCCACAACCTCCCAGGATTATTAAAAGCACTTTATTCTTTTCAAGGCACTTCTGTCTTCACCATCGCAGTCCCCCGAATCCCAAAAGCCCAGCCAAGAGTTGTCCTCTGCACTTCACAGAGGAGTACATGGGATTCTGGCTTTCTTGAGTGAGTTACCCAATGACACATGACAAGGCACAAGGAAGAAGGACTAGAACAGTATCCTCAACCCCATTCTTACGGCTCCTTCATGTTTCTCCCCTCAACAAATTCAAATCCACAAGTGTTTGGGCTCCCACAGTGTGCCGTGTTATAAGTGATTCTTTTGAATTCAAAATTCCTTTTGTGCATAGAAAGAAATATCTAAAGCCATTTGATAATTGGTTATAATAATAATACTTTAAGTTGTAAACCTGGAACTTTTTTCTTAGACCATTAAATGCAATTTCCAAATATCATAAGTTTACTTGTATATCCACTAATATTTGTGTTAAAAATTTTTTAAAATCATAATTTATCTTTTTTTTTCTTTTAAAATATTATGGGGGAACAAATGTTTAGGTTACATATATTGCCTTTGCCCTGCCTGAGTCAGAGCTACAAGTGTGTCCATTTCCCAGGCAGTTCACACCACACCCATCAGGTGTGAATATACCCATCCCCTCCTCCCTCCTCCCACCTGCCAATTTATCTTTGATTAATATTCTCAGGTCAAAAATTGAACAGATTAAATTCCCTCAATTAATTTAAACACTGTTTAAAATCAAGTTCTCTTATTTCAAAGTAAAGCCACACACACACACACACACACAAAAAAAAATCTAAGGAAACAAATTGGCATAAACATTTAAACACTGTTTATAAACATAAGTAATTAAATTCTCCCAGTCACCCAGAATTTCAATGGAATTGATCACAGACTTAACGTACCTGATTTCTCAAGCCCTTCAAATGCCGTCATAATTGCTTAAACAACTCTTGAAAATCTATTAAATTAAAATGTAAACATTAGTAACATCTAATCTTCTGCATTTCAGCAGAGTCAAATCAAACATAAGTTTAGCTAATTCAATTTAGCGAATCATCCTCAATATTTCAAGTCAAATCAGGCAGAGACTCTTAAATGTTTTAAACACTTTAAGTGGTATGCATATTCAATATGTATGTACTCAAATATGTATTCAAATTCATATTTGAATACATGGTATAATTATTATAAAACTTGAATATCTATATAAATAGATCTTACCGAAAATTACCAATGAAGAGTGCAAAGCATACAGCTATCTGAAAAAAATTATCTCAAGGCATCCATAACACCTGAAGTTATAAATTTATGGTTGTCAGAGATTCGGGACCAGGGTCATGAATTCAGGGATTGGGGCCAAAAATTCAAGACTAGAAAAGGGGGGAACACGGACGCTCCTCCCCAGGGGACTCAGCCAGTCTCGCACGTGAACAAGCTGAGCCCCTCCTGCAGTCAGGTTCCGTTGCTATGACAACAGGCCCCGGCTTTCAGCCTGTACAGAGTTTCACAACCCAGTGAAACTGGGTATCGAGATCTACTCCACCCCGATTCTTATCATAACCATTCTCTAATTTTTACCACCTGATTTGGGCAAATGGAATTCTTAACTCATCTACCTGCATAGTGAATTGTCTTCTTTGTAGCCTGATTTGCTTTGAAGAGATTCTGTATCTTGGTTACAGCTTTCACACATCCATTCAACCACTGTTTGTGGAGGGCCTACTATGCACCAGTCACTGGAGATACAACAGGGAACAAAACAGACTAAAACGCCTGCCTTCGTAGTCCTTGCATCCGTATGTCAGGACAGAGATCATAAACAAAATTAATAAGTTGGGCCAGGTACAGCGGCTCATGCCTATAAGCCAAACACTTTGGGAGGATGAGGTGGGAGGATCACCTGAGGCCAAGAGTTCAAGATCAGCCTAGGCAACAGAGTGAGACCTTGTCTCTACAAAAAAAATGTATCTTTTTAAAAATTAGCAGACTATGGTAGCTCGCACCTGTGGTCCCAGCTACTCAGGAGGCTGAGGCAGGAGGATCACTTGAGCCCAGGATTTCGAGGCTGCAATGAGCTATGATCACACTGCTGCACCCCAGCCTGGGTGACAGAGTGAGATCCTGTCTCTTAAAAAAAAATCAATAAGTCATGTGTATATAGTATGTTAGAAAAGCATAAGTGAAAAAAATTAAGCAGAGAAAAGAGACAGGGAGTGCTGGAGTAAGACAGGGTTTTGTTTTATTTATTTTTTTTTTAATTTTTTCCCAAATTCTGTGGGTACAAATATTCTTAGGGTTACATATCTTGCCCCTGCCCCCCTCCCCACCCGGCTCTGCCAGAGCCTCAAGCGTGTCCAGTCTTCAAGTGGTGCACCCTGCACCCACCATGAAAGTGCATACCCTTCCCCTTCTCCCCCCTTCCACCTGTTCACCTCCCATTAACAAAAAAATTTTTTAGACGTTTTGGTTACAGTGTGTTTCTTTGCCTCTCCCTAACAAGGGATAGAGGTAATCCTTTCCCCCCTACAATGCTCATCACATCCTTAAGATGTGGGTCTTCCCCCCTCAGATCCCTGTTGAACACTACAATTATTTGAACACCATAGTTTTAGGCTGTCAGTACCAAATTGATGGCGAGTAGATGTGTAGCCCATTTTCCAGGTCTTGTGTCGCCTCGCTTTGTATTACAGGCTTAAGCTTATTCCACGAAAGCATAAATGGTGCTAGTTCACTATCGTTTCTTAGGATTGAGTAATATTCCATTGTGAGTATATACCACATTTTAGTTATCCATTCATGAATTGACAGGCACTTGTGTAGTTTCCATGTCCGTGCAATAGTGAATTGTGCTGCTATAAACATTCGAGTGCAGATGTCTTTATAATAGAGTGACTTATGTTCTTTTGGATAGATGCCCAAGAATGCTATTGCTGGGTCGAATGGTATTTCTATTTCTAGTTGTTTGAGGAATCTCCAAATTCCTTTCCACAAAGGTTGCACTAATTTGCAATCCCACCAGCAAGGCAATCACAGCCACAGCTAAAATAAACAAATGGGATCTGATCAAATTAAAAAGTTTCTGCACTGCCAAGGAAACGATCATTAGAGCAAATAGACAACCCACAGAATGGGAGAAAATATTT
Organism: Microcebus murinus; assembly: GCF_040939455.1. NCBI lineage: Eukaryota > Metazoa > Chordata > Mammalia > Primates > Cheirogaleidae > Microcebus > Microcebus murinus. The sequence continues at coordinate 16,722,170 of NC_134107.1, forward strand.
GCTCTCTACACTTCTGATAAAGGTCTAATAACAACACTCTATCTAGAACTTAAAAGAGTAAACAAGAAAAAGTCCAACAACCCCATCAAGAAATGGGCAATGGAAATGAACAGAAACTTCTCCAAAGAAGACAGAATAATGGCATGCAAACATATAAAAAAATGTTCAACATCTCTAATCATTAGAGAAATGCAAATCAAAACCACAACGAGATACCACCTAACCCCAGTGAGAATGGCCTGTATATTTTTTATTTTTGAGACAGAGTCTCCCTTTGTTGCCCAGACTAAAGTGAGTGCCTTGGCATCAGCCTAGCTCACAGCAACCTCAAATTCCTGGGCTCAAGCAATCCTGCTGCCTCAGCCCCCTGAGTAGCTGGGACTACAGGCATGTGCTCGGCTAATTTTTTCTATATATATTAGTTGGCCAATTCATTTCTATTTATAGCAGAGACGGGGTCTCGCTCTTGCTCAGGCTGGTTTTGAACTCCTGACCTCGAGCAATCCTCCCGCCTCAGCCTCCCAGAGTGCTAGGATTACAGCTCGCACCTGGCCTAATCTTGTTCTTAAAGGTCTCAAATTCACTTAAACTAAGCCTAGATGGCCTTGGGGGAGGAACATTGCAAGGAAGTAGGAAGTCGGCACCTGCATGGGGAGCTTTAAGGGAAAACTCAAGCTCACCAGTGGCTGACGGCTGCCACTCACCGAGCAGCACGTTGCTTCAGACACCACCTACAGGGACAACATGGGGCTATTACCGAGAAAGCTCTATGCCCACAGAGCCGTGAGGTGACCTCAGGGTCCCAGCGGTGCGGCTCCCCTGTGGTGTTATTGTTGTATCTAGCAGCACAGTGTGTGTTCTACTTACTTGTGCTTTTAAGCTCAAAACTACATTTCCTTATAAAAATAACTCAAATCATTCTAGGTACACATAAAGTACCAGCAAACAAATGCAAGGCCCTCAAATTGTGCCCTAGGTAGGATACAGCAGGAAGGAAGACCAGAGAGAGACTAGGATCTATGGGCAGGCTGGGACCCTTCAAGATTTCCTCAGGGGTTCCCATTCTGGCACCTCTTCCTTTGTAAGCCTCCCTCTTCTGATGTCTCCAGTCATAAGAGCGATGCTCATTCTGCCCAAATGTGCATCCTTGCCCCAGCAGCTCCAAGCACAAAAGTTCTCAATGGAGCTCCCTAGAAAAGCCATTCTCCAGCTCCTAGGGTCTCTTTCTGTCAACGAGAAATCTTCATTCAGGCTGGGCGCGGTGGCTCACGCCTGTAATCCTAGCACTCTGGGAGGCCGAGGCGGGCGGATTGCTCAAGGTCAGGAGTTCAAAACCAGCCTGAGCAAGAGCGAGACCCTTGTCTCTACTATAAATAGAAAGAAATTCGTTGGCCAACTAATATATATAGAAAAAATTAGCCGGGCATGGTGGCGCATGCCTGTAATCCCAGCTACTCGGGAGGCTGAGGCAGCAGGAACGCTTGAGCCCAGGAGTTTGAGGTTGCTGTGAGCTAGGCTGATGCCACAGCACTCGCTCTAGCCTGGGCAACAAAGCGAGACTCTGTCTCAAAAAGAAAAAGAAATCTTCATTCAGTGTGACCATCACATCCCATGGTTAAATCCAACTCACATATTACTTAGCGCTCTCAACCTACTGACATCAGTGATTTCTGGGGGACCCCAGCTCACTGATGACCTCCCAGCCATGGGACCGAGCTGCTCACAAACGTGAAAAGGGCAAAAGGGATGTAGTCAGCTGCCTTCTTGTTTTCTCTCTGAAGCAGAAATCACTGCTCAAGTTGTTCCCACATATCAAGGAACCTGAAGATAGCTTCATTTTACAACAAGCACAGGCTAGAAGGATTTTCCTAGCCCTTTCCCTGAAAGCCCAAATTTCTCAGCCTCAGCTTCTTCAGCCTAGTATTTGCTTCATGGTAAACTCTGCATTTTCCCTCTATGTTTCTTCCTGGGGACCTGTCCTCTGTGCCGCATTAACCTGAGATCACAAGGCCAGACCAGCGTGATGAGAACCTCGGGCAAGTAACCCAGTGGAGCTAATGTTCTGTCACTTGGGTGGATTCCCAAATGTATGCATGTCAAACGTGTGTGTCGGCTTGTTTCCAGGGTAAGGCTGAGGAAAGTGCCAAAGTACAACTGGCCACTTGGCCAATATGAGTCGAGCATTAGCCACGGTGCTCACCTTAGATGTGACCCTGTGAGCAATGCCGAAAGGTAGAAGCAGAGAACTACTTGCCTTTTGTACTCTGGCTAGGTCAGACTGGAATGTTAGCCAGATCTTCACTTGAAAACCTGCCCAGATAATAGCTAACATTTAACAAATACCGCTTAGGTGCCAAGCACTTCACTTTCATCTTTTCATAAAATCTCCCCAGCCTTTCCCATGAGAAACAAACTATTCATATCCCCATTTTTAAGATGAAGAAACTAAATCACAGAAGGGTGACATAACTTGCCTGAGATCACATAATTAAGAAGTGCAGCCAGGATTAAAACCCAGGCTCTGGAGGGGGTTGCCACGATGCCATAATGTCTCCACTATCTAGGAAGTCTCTCACGGACCCCTACAGCAAAGTCTCCAAGGACACTGCCATTAATTCTTTCCTTCTCTGAATGCACATGCTGCTCCTCCCGCCAAGGGGGGATCGGTTTTCTCTCCCTTGATATGGACCAGTCTTGTAACTAGGATGGTTAGATTTGGCAAATGAATCTACAGAATGTCCAGTTAAATTTGAATTTCAGATAAAAAATGAGTCATTTTTTTAACGTATGTCCCAAATATTCCATGAGACACACATACCAAATATTATTCATTGTTTATCTGAAATTCAAATCTTACTAGGCATCATGTATTTTATCTGGCAACTCCATCGCAACTTGCTTTGACCAATAGAAAATAGGAGAAGTGACAACATGCCAATTCCAGGCTTAGCCTAAAAGAGAACCATCAGCTTCCACTTTCTCCATCTTGGAAGCCCACACTGAGACCACCACATGGAGAGGAAGCCCAGGAAGTCATGTGGAAAGGCCATACAGAGAAGCACTAAGCACCAGATGATGAGTAAGGCCTCGTTGGCCTTCCGGGACAGCCAAGCCACCAGCTACATGACCCCAGTCTACACCAGGTAGAGCAGAAGAACCATCTACCCAAGCTCTGCCCAAACTCCCAACCCACAAAAGAGTGCGAAATAACCCACTATTGTAGTTGTAAGACACTATGTTTTAGGGAAGTTTCTTACGTAGCAAGAGACCATCAAAATTAGGATGGGCCATCTTGAATTTAGACCCAAGACCTTATAGAGTCCTCTGTGGTGGCTCCTTGAAGCCCAGTTTTGTGTCTGTGCAGTCTTGTCCAGTCTCAGTGGTTTTCCTTTTATCCTTGTTTTTTTTTTTCCTCCTTAGGGAGGCATATACTCTTGAGGTTCAGAACATGGGATTTGGTGACAGACCTAGGATTGGATTCCAGCTCTCTCGCACAAAGCCGTATGACTTTGGTCTCTGTATCTGAAAAATGAGTATGTCACTATTATCTCATAAGGGGGTTGTTAGAATTAAAGGAGACTTAGCCTCTAACATCAATTAAGTGAATACAACGTCACTTTAATTGGGGCCCAGCACTTATTAGCTGTTGTTAATAGTCATCCTGACACTAAATAATGTCTCTAAACTACATTATTTTATTATTTGATCTCCCTTATTATTTCTACCCAGTGGAGAAAGTTTAGTGAAGCCACAGATCTGATGACAAGGATGACAAAATCTGCCACCAAAGAACCAGAATTCTCCTTGGGGAGAGACTTCTGGGCCTGGGGAAATACAGTGGGGTGTCTGCCCCTTCTAATACCCTCACTGTGCTATCCTAGTCCTTCATTTCCTCTCCCTCAGGCCCAGCAGTCACTGGGAAATCACGTGCCCCTAAATACAGCCCAGACCCATTGGGTAATTAAGCTACCCCCAACCCCCTCCTAGGCTACTCAACCATGCTTCCAAAATTCTTTATTTCTCTTTTACCATGAACTAGAAATGCTGGGACAGACAAAAAAATGTAGATACAGAAATAGAAATATCATGGGTTATAGAATCAGACACTTCTGATGTCTGAATCTGCCTTTAGACTGATGTCTAAACCTAGCATAATTTGTAAACAAGCAATTGTATGAAGACAAAACACTTGTGTGGTAAAAAGCCTGATGTGTAGCATGGTTCACTGCTGATGCTCATTTGATACCAGTTTCTCTGCTTCCCCTTAGTCATTCTGGGGTATTAAAAGGGCTTTGGCTACGGGTACCAGTGATGTTGCCATGCAGAATGACATCTTTGTTTTTCTCTTCTGTGGCCCCCACATCATGAATCACTATTTCTGTGACCTCCCTGCTTCTCTCTCATCCAACAACTGGCCTGTGTTGACATTACCAAGGCTGGGGCCATCCTCTTCCCTTATTCTGCTTAACCCCTTCACCATCCCTGTCACCCTGATCACCTTATGGTGCTGAATTACTCCTGCAGGGTCACATTCCTCCAGCCTCTGTTCACCGCTGCTATCTGGCTGAGCATCTCACCTCCCCAACTAACTGTAGCCTCTTTGTGGCAGGAATCAAACCTCATGCCTCACGTCATCCCCCACTGAGACTAGCACAAGGCTGAGCATTATACTCAATCAGGGATTAAGGAATATTTATTTATATATATTTATTTCACCTCTTCCTCTTTGGATTTTAAGCTTCCAGGCAGCAGATGATAAAAAGAATACCAGTTGTTTTCATTCTATAAGACTTAGGACTTAAATCAAACATGGCTACTACCTGGAAAAGGTGCTTTCCCAATCATAATAATTAATCGCTAATATTTATGGAACACATGTCATGAGCCAGGCTTTCTGTGAAGCACACTGTGCGTACTATTTTATTTCGCTCCCACAACAATTTTATGAGTAAATTATGCCTATTTCACATATGAGGAAACCAAGAGTCCAAGAAACTAACTTGTTGAAAGTCATTCACCATTCACGATTGGTAGAACCAGGTCCAGCTGATTTCAAAGTCTGTGCTCTACTATAGAGCCTAAAACCTCTTGAGACTTTCCACAAAATTATATAACAAGTTTACATTTCTACTGTCTCCAAAAATCCAAAGTGCTGCTCCCATATTTTCCACCAGCGCCTAGCTTTCTATTAATCCCATAAAGCAGGCGTCCTCAAACTACAGACTGCGGGCCACATGCAGCCCACCGAGGACATTTATCTGGCCCGCCAGGTGTTTTTGCCACCGCTGCCTGTCCTGCTTGGCAGCCAACTAGTCCCGGGCCCACAGTGCACATGTGTGGACCGTGCACCGCACTCTCCAACGGCCCTCCAACGGTCTGAGGGACAGTGAACTGGCCCCCTGTTTAAAAAGTTTGAGGACCCCGCCATAAAGCCTTGACTCCTACCAGGAGTTTTTAGTTTCTACACAGCACCTGAAAGGCAACTCAGAACAGGGAAGAAAATAAATGGGCTACAAGCAGCAGAAAGAATCAGAAAACGAAAGGGCCCCTGGTGCTCCTGCCTTGGCCCCACCCCTCTTGCCACCGCAGAAAGCCTCAATTCACTAAGCCAGTTGCCCCTTCCTCAGCCCCTTCCCAAGTCCCATCTTAGTGCCAGCATGGAGTTTTCACTGTGAATCACAACAAATAGTGAGACCACTTCTTCTAAGACAAATCCAGGCTGGTTTCAAGAGTGAAGATTTGTTGATTAAATCAAAAATTCGGGACTAGAAGAAATGATGTCACTTATAGTAGCTAACTATAGCATCGGCTCCAAAGTCAGAGAAGGATTTATTGCCCCAGGACCTCAATTTTTGCTTGTGAAAAAATGAGGAAGTTAGAAAAGATGATCTATGTAGGACGCCTTCCAGATCTGGCATTCACGTGCAGCCTGGACTCTCTTGACCGCACCAGTGAAACCTGTATGTTGATGTGGTAAGCTCCATTCACAGAAGCAGCCATAACTCTGCTTTCCTTCCCTATCAGCACCATTGGAGAAATAAAAGGGGCCCAAACAGGAAGCAAAATGCCCTCAGAAAACCCTGGGGAAAGAGTAGATTATCAACTGGTAGCTCTTCAAAAGACCACCATTTGATACAGCAATCCCACTACTGGGTATTTACCCAAAGGAAAAAAAAGACATTCCATGAAAAATACACCTGCACTCAAATGTTTATAGCAGCACAATTCACAATTGCAAAGATGTGAAAACAACCCAAGTGCCCATCAATACCTGAGTCGATTAATTAAATGTGGTATATGTATACCATGGAGCACTACTCAGCCATAAAACAATGGTGAACTAATACCTCTTGAATTAACCTGGCTTGAACTGGAGCCCATTCTTTTAAGTGACATATCACAAGAATGGATAAACAAGCACCACATGTACTCACCATTAAATTGGAACCAATCGGTCAACATTTAAGTGCACGGATGGAAATAGCATTCATCAGAAATCAAGCAGGTGGTGGGGGGAGGAGAGGATGTGTAAATTCACACCTAATGGGTACAATGCACCCTATCTGGGGGATGGGCACACTTGTAACTTTGACTCCCAAGGTACAAAAGGAATTTATGTGAACAAAATGTTTGTACCCCCGTAAAATTCTGAAATTTAAAAAAAAGAAAGATTTTAAAAAGGGCCACCAGAAAACCTGTTAATCAGCCAAAGCTACATTTATTAGGCCTACTGTAGTAAGAGAGATAGAATCTTAGCAGTGTCTCCAAAGACAGAAGTCAAAGGAAGATACTATAGGTATGGGGGTCTGGACTCCAGTGGTTTAAGGTGGATCTTTCAAGGTAGGAAAGTAATCAGGACTGGACTAAGTTTGTGACATTATAGTTTAAGACTGGCAGGCACAGGAAGGGAAGGGTCTAGAAGCCAGTCTTAGTAAGTACCTTAGTAATCTACTCTTAGTAAGTAAATTATTGTTCGTTGAGCAAATTGTTTGTCCACGTGAATAATCTATTGTCCTGATAGGAGAGCTGTTGGCCCAGAGGAGCAAACTGTTCAGATAAATTGGCTTGTTTGGATCCCGTGAAGCAAACAGCAAGGTTATTTATTGGTTTATAGCCTTGTCTTCCTAAGCCTCAATTTCCTGGAACAATTAGTCAAGTCATATTGCCAATTAGTAAGTCTCAGTTCTCAGTCCCAATAGTTAAGCTAAGTAGATACAGATGATCTCAATTCACAAGTTCAATTTATTATTTTTAAAAACCACTATACATTCCCATGGAAATAGAACTTCACTTCCTCCCACCAGTAACACCGTGCCCAGGCTATCATGTGGGATATTTCTGCCTCCCTGCCCCACAGAGTGAGCAGAGACAATTATTGGGGAAGTCATTTCAGCTGGAAAAGAGTTCACTGCCCTGTATAGAGGCCCACCCATGCCCTGGAAGGTTAATGAATCATCAGCACTATGGTTTGAATGTAGCCCCAAAAAGCAAGTGTTGAAAATTTAATTCTCAAAGCAACAGTGTTGGAGGTGGTGAACGAACGGGAGGTATTCAAGTTCCACCCTCGTGAATGGATTAATGCCAATTATAAAAGGATTTGGAGGCTGTGAGTTTTATCTCTTGCTCTCTCTCCCACCATGTGATGCCTTCTGCCATGTTATGACTCAGCAAGAAGGCCCTCACCAGATGCAGGACCCTCGACCTTGCACTTCCTGGTCTCCAGAACTGCAAGAAATACATTTCTTTTATTTATGTTACCTAGTCTTGATATTCTGTTACAGCAACACAAAATATACCAAGACAATCAGCATTCCCCTAAAAGATCCAGGACATCCAGAGGAACAGGGGACAGCAGGCCAGTACTATGGTAATGTCACAAACTTTAGGATTTTTTTTACTGAGTAGAGAGCAGTTCTCCAGCCCCAAATTTCACCGGCTGTATACAATTCTTGGCAAACACCTTCCCCTCTCTGAGCCTCTTTCCCTACTCCCAAACACTCTGAGATAGATGTTGCCCAAGAGCCCTTTCAGCTCCAGCTTTCTGGATTATTTGACATGGCTCCGCCAATGCATATCTACACCTTATGAAAAAAGATGCAAAGGCAATAAAGGACACTGGGCTGCTCATATATCCTTTACATGGGTTTTCCTTCAGATCATGGACCCACACTGCTCAGAACTATCACAATGACCCAAGCACAAGCAAGCACTAAAAGCTCCTTCAGATTATTGTCTTTCCCATCTACCATCAGGTAATAAGATGCATGGCCCTTTGCTTCTGCATATCTCCACTTTCTGGAGGATCCTGCCAGCTGGTCTAACTGGTAGAACATGAATATTTCACTTTTAAGTGAGCTTTTCATGACAGATTTGCTGGCCAGTGTGCCTGAGGGGATAGAAAAGAAGTACTCCCCTATTACAGACAGGTGTGTTGACTGCTTGCACTTGTTTACTGACAAGTAAGTTAGTTTGGCAGAGTTTAAAATTGGGAAGAATTTAATCCAAGACTTCCATTCATTGCAACATATCACCTGTCAATCAGGTTTGCCAGAACGAGGTCATATAGAACCTGCCTCTAACAACAAGAATCTTATCATATTTATTTAAAAAAAATGATTGCCATAGGTCAAATAGCTAGATACAGGTTCAGTAAATGCAAGGAAGCTGCTCCACAGGGGCAGCAGGAAGAACTCTAACCTGAGAGGCACAGATGATCTGAGTTAGGACAGATGATCTCGAGCTGGGGCCATAGTAAGAAAGGAAATTTGCCCTTGAAGAAAATATCAGGCAGCTGAGGCTGCTGTGTTAACAAACACCCACATCTCATTGGCTTGAAATAGCAAAAAGTTTATTTCTCACTCATGCTCATGTCCATCATGAGTCAGTGATGAATCTGCTGCTTTTCACCCCAAGCCTCAGAATGATGTAAGAGAAGTCCCTGTACCTTGGACTTTGCTGGTGTCATAGCAGAAGGAAAAGAGAGAAAGTGGGAGACCAGAGGATGGCTCCTAAGGGTTCTATGCTCAGAAGTGGCACAAATCACTTCCATTCATACCAGGCCAGACCAAATCATGTGGCTAAGCTTAGTGTAAGTGAGAAAAGAGAAAGCATTATCTCCTTATCCAAGAACTGCAGGGAGGAGGAGCATTGATTCCTAGGCATCATAGTAACTACCACAAAGAGGCTGAAGGAAGCTATTGCATATTTATGAGCAGAGGGTTGACATTATTTAAAGAAGATGCAACAGACAACTTAGGCAGGTTGGAATGCGGTGGGGGAAGGTGAGTGGACACAGCACTGCTTCACCTCTGCAGGTGAGATTCAGCGGGTCTCTCCCAAGTGAATAAAAGCCGCTCTTACCTGCAGGAAACCTGGGCAGTCCAGTCCCTCTTCTACTGAGACTCCCTCCCAGACCAGTAATGTAGGGACTAAATTTCTTTTACACAAAAAGTTCTAAAGAGGCCCTTTGCTTTGCCTGGTGATTTCCCCTAGGAAAGTGCCAGCCTCCCCACAGAGGGAACCCACCCTTCTTCCTGCCTGGGAGAAGCAGTCTCTCTACACCATGTTCTTACTGGACTTGCCCCCATCTCCCACACCTCATCTCAGAGGTATGTATCAGAGAGTCATAACAGTGAAAAGCTAGAAATACCTATGCTTGGCCAGGCGAGGTGGCTCACGCCTGTAATCCTAGCACTCTGGGAGGCCGAGACGGGCGGATTGCTGAAGGTCAGGAGTTCGAAACCAGCCTGGGCAAGAGCAGGACCCCGTCTCTACTATAAATAGAAAGAAATTAATTGGCCAACTAATATATATAGAAAAAATTAGCCGGGCATGGTGGCGCATGCCTGTAGTCCCAGCTACTCGGGAGGCTGAGGCAGCAGGATTGCTTGAGCCCAGGAGTTTGAGGTTGCTGTGAGCCAGGCTGATGCCACAGCACTCACTCTAGCCTGGGCAACAAAGCAAGACTGTCTCAAAAACATAAAAATAAATAAAAAAATAAAAATAAATAAAAAATAGAAATACCTATTCTCAACCAGTGGAGACCAGTTAAGTAAATGACGTCACACATACCCCAAAATAATATACAGCCATTAAACATGATGACGTAGGCTATTGTTTATTGACATGGGTAAATGCCCATGACATCCTGTTGAGTGGGAAGGTAAATGGCAGAATGGCTCATAGACTATGACTCTGTTAATGGAAATTTGTAATCATAGGCGCACTGAGAGATTTATATCTAAAAGAACACTCACCAACTCCCATTATCCGAGATGATGAGATTTCAGATGACATTTTATTTTCTTTTTGGTTTTTTTTTATCTTGCTTGAATTTTTTTACAACTACTATGTATAATTTTTATAAAGACAATAAAGCTATTTGGGGAGGATGGAGAATAATGTTTCTTCAGATAGAGAAATGTATTTTCAATATTGCTAAGTGAATTAAGCAATTATGGTATAATTTTATACATATATCAAAAAATACCATCAATTATGTTTCCCGAGGAAATAACATTCGGAGAAGACATCCCTAGATATTCAAAATGTTGATTATTGAAATCGTCCACATTTCCAATTACTTTCTATTGAGATCTAAGGATTATGTCAACACATCCCTACATACCTCCTGACCTGGAGAGCCTTCGAGGCTCATTAAACTGAAAGAGAAGCCTTCAGGGAATGGCCACGGTATATGGAGAGGCTCTGTCCTGGTCTTGGTGAAGAATCCCTGCTCCTCAGGGGTTCCCAGACACCTGCAGCGAGATCGCTCTGGCAGTCCTTAGAGACAGTTTGCAGCTCTGGGTCTGCCCCTGGGAGAGCCAGTTACAATTTCCCACCCGCACATTTCTGAACCCTAGGGGCCAGCAGGAAGAACGCCAGATGAATCTTAACACAGGCGTCTTCCCAGCAACAAAGACTCTCAAAGCTTTGCTACCACTGGTTGAGAAGTCCTCTTGAGAAAGCTGGTCAGAGACAAAGACAATCAGTGAAAAGGGGAAAAAAACACCCCCCCCCAATAGATCTCCGACAGCAAAGCTCTTGAGTGGATGGTCTCTGTTCTGCCGCAGGTAAGTGGGCTGAGGGGTGGAATCCCATCACTAGTGGGGGCTCAGCCTCCTTTATCCTCCCTTCCTCGTGTGTTGTGCTCAAAGTTCTTCAAAACTGGTCACCAGCCCCAGCACACAGGTGAATGAATGGGAAAACAAAACTGGGGCTCAGAAGCAGCGTGCAGTAAATTTGAAATTAATTTCGTTAGGGTTCTGTCCGAGGGCCTCTTGCATTTAACAGCTCACCACTCTCCCCAGCATATCCTAACCTCTCTTAGCTTCCACTGCCAGCTCTGTTTTGTATACCAGAAACCTTGGAGTCCACCTCCACACTGCTCTCCTCCTCACGCCGACATCTTCAGCCCAGCTCCTACGTCCCTCAAGTTCACTTACCCCTCGGTGCCTCCACCACCCCCACCCTGGTTTGAGCTACGAATCCCTCCCAGATGACTTCAATATCTTCCCAACCATTCTCTCCCATCCATCGACCTCCAATCACTTCTCCACAACTGTATTCAGAGTGATCTTGTCAAAAAGCAAATAGGACCATGTCATGTCCCTGGTGAAAACTCTTTGATGGTATCCCATGAAAAGACAAATCGCTTGCTTGAGCCCAGGAGTTTGAGGTTGCTGTGAGCTAGGCTGACGCCACGACACTCTAGCCCGGGCAATAGAGTGAGACTCTGTTTCAAAAGAAAGAAAAGAAAAGAAAAGAAAAGAAAAGAAAAGAAAAGAAAAGAAAAGAAAAGAAAGGAAAGGAAAGGAAAGGAAAGGAAAGGAAAGGAAAGGAAAGGAAAGGAAAGGAAAGGAAAGGAAAGGAAAGGAAAGGAAAGGAAAGGAAAGGAAAGGAAAGGAAAGGAAAGGAGAAAGGAAAGGAAAGGAAAGGAAAGGAAAGGAAAGGAAAGGAAAGGAAAGGAAAGGAAAGGAAAGGAAAGGAAAGGAAAGGAAAGGAAAGGAAAGGAAAGGAAAGGAAAGGAAAGGAAAGGAAAGGAAAGGAAAGGAAAGGAAAGGAAAGGAAAGGAAAGGAAAGGAAAAAAGAAAAATCCTTTAACATGGTCTAGGGTTCTGGATAATAGTTTCAGCTCTAGAACCTGACCACCTGATTTCAAACTCCAGCTCTGCCACTCCCTAGCTGTGTCATTGGGCAAGTTACTTAACTTCTTTGTGCCTCAGTTTCCTCATATGTAACAAGCGGATACGAGTAGTACCTCTCATAAGGTGGTTGAGAGGATTAATGAAATTAAAGGTAATTGGAACGGTGCCTGACACACACAGTGCTCAGTAGATGTTACAAAGAACTGCCCGCCTGCCAGGCTCAGCCACACGCACGCCCCCTCTTTGCCCTCTACCTACCCTGGCCTTTACTCAGCTCCTCTTCCTCACCAGCGTCCCCCAGACCTCAGGGTCTCTGTACACGCTGTCCCCACTCTTCCCTCTGCAGAAATATCTTCCTAGGAAAAACCTCCTTGACCTCCCTGAGTCAGATCCCCGTCTTAGGCTCATAGCACTAGATATACCTCTACTTCAGAGCCATTGTCCCAGCTTCAGTTTTCAATAACTTGTGTAATTATTAATCTTTGTCTCTCCCTCTGAACTTTAAACTCCAAAAAGTGGGCACTGTCTGTTTTCCCCTTATCATGGCATCCTTGCCTCCGACATAGTGCCTGGCACGCAGTAGACGCATAATAAATATATTTTGAATGACTGAATACATACCCATGACCCTCAAACCTCCATCTCCTATAGGAAACTCCCTGCCAAGCTTCAGAACAGTATGCCCACCTGCCTCCTGGACCTCTGTGTCTGACTCTGTCAAACTCACCCCAGAGGAGATGGAATTCACTACATCCTTCCTCAAACCTACTTAACACCCTCCCACAGCTCCCCACTGACAGGACTCTGCCTTCAAGGCCAGTCCAGAGGCTGGACAGTATTTTCTCATGGTTAACAATGACTAGGACTGATTAACAAATGTTCATTTTAAAAAAGGAAAGAAGAGGTAGTGCCTAGATGACCCTGGTGGTATGAAAATTTCAGTTTCTTCTCCTACTCACTAAATCTCTTTCTATCAAAAGAAAAATGATTTATGAAAACAGCTGAGACCACAAACTAGTAATCACTGTACATTATACAAAAATATTAAGGCATACAAGTTATAGCCCAAACTGGTGAGTTCCCTTCCAGTGCCCAAGGAAAGAGTAGAGCTGTCGGAGAGAGACGCGTGACCCATCTGTGGTTCCGTAATATATCCACGGGAACAGGACAGCTTCAGATATTCTCAGGGACCCTCCCATCCTCTGGCAGCCTCCACTTTCATACACCTCACCTCTTCTGACCTTGGTAAGCCCCGCCTCATCCATCACGTCAGAGCATCTCACCATTCAGCCCAAGTGCAGTCTCATTGCCACGGCAGCCCCTCGCCAAAGTCTCAGCAGGGGAACTGGAGGCAGTCAGTTGCCCTCCTCCTTCAACCAGGAATTATTACTAGGGATCCAGAGTCCTCCAAGTCTTCATCACACGCCATTGTTACATCCAACTCACCCCTTAACACAATGGTGTCAGCTGGCTACAAAGCTGCCAGCCCAGCTCGTGGAACCATCGAAGAGAAAGGCTAAGCGAACCGCCCCTGCCAACTTCCTTCTTGTTTTCTCTCTGCTCGGGTCTTTAAGGACCACAGTACATAGCATCTCTCTTCCCCATGCAAATTCTGAGCCAATTAAGAGACAAGATGTGGCATCAAGGCAGATAAGGGGGCAAATTATCACCTGCATCACTAATGAAACTCGGTAATGCAGAACATGATTCATATCTATGGATGCCTGGTCTTCCTCACACTGAACCCCAGAATTAGACAGACTTAACGACCCAGTTTTAAGATCTACATTACAGAGGAGCAGAAGAGAGCAGAAACTGTGCTTCCGACAGGCAAAGAGGAGGGCGGAGCAGAACGATAGACACCCGGTTCCTTATCCCAACTCACTGTCTACATAAGGCACCCCTTCGAAAGAGACGGGACAGGAATGTTACACAATGGGTATCTTTCTATAGGGAGAGAAACATCATGAGTGAAGAGGCATCCTCTCTGGGGCCCTCCAAAGCTACAATCTGCACATGTCGTTAACATTTCGAGAGGCCAGGAGTCGTCAGTAAGATACTGACAGCACAAGGCCACGTTACCAGCTTTGATTAGAGGCCACCTCTTTCTAGATATGCCGGGATGCCCTGAAAGAGGCTCTGCCTTATTTCTCCTTCCTTCCCAGCCTCTCTCAGACCATGCAGAATTCCAAACATTCAACAACTGGTACACCATGGCCCCTGAGCAGTCAGAGCAGACACCCGATCAGAGGAGACGCTAGAGAAGAGCTTACCCTCTGAAGAGCTGCCTTCACTACTTGAAAACCTGGATGATGAGAATGCTGAGAGGTGAATTTTGGGGAGCATGACAGTGTCTGCAAGATGCTCCATGGACAGCAGAGCCCCTCTGGGGAGCTTAAAAGGATAAACCCTTTTGACCTTTGCTCTCTAGCTAGAGATTCTCCACCACCACTTCTGCCTTAAGAACCGTGTTCTTTGCTAGACCCCAAAGCCAACATGTCTACTGCCTTTGGTTGTCCCTAGATAAAACACAAGCCCTTGGTTCTTTGCCATGGTTATGTCAGGCTGGAGTTTCCATATTTGCTGTATGTTCTCATAGACAAATATTTTTTTAGCAGTGAACAATGAGACAGACTTTATCATCTTTTATTACATTTTTCTCTCCATGGATTATTAGCTCAGTAAATAAAGGGAGATTAGTGAAGCCCCATCTTCTGACAACGGCTCGAGAGGTCTTTATCAAAGCACTGCATACTCACTAGGCAGAAGCATCCCTAGCTGGGTGTATTCATTTTCTGGGGCTGCTGTGACAAACTACCACAAACTCGGTGGCTTAAAGCAAGAGAAATGTGTTCTCTCACAGTTCTGGTGGCTAAAATCTGGCATGAAGATGTGGGCAGGCCCATGCTCCCTCTGTACCCTCTGGGACAAGTTCCTTCCATGCCTCTTCCATTCCTTCCTCTGGAAGCACAGGCATTCCGCTCCTTGGCTAGTGGCAGCCTAACTCCAATCCCTGCACTGTCTTCACATGGCCTTCTCCCTGTGTGTCTGTCTCTTCACGTTATATGCTCCTCCCTGTGCCTCTGGTTTTCTTTTTTTTTTAATCTTTTTTTTCATATTATGGGGGTACAAATATTGTTAGGGTTACATATATTGACCCTGCCATTCCTCCCCTCCCTCCCCCCCCCCCGCCTTACCAAAACATCAGGCATGTCCTACTCTCAGGTGGTGTGCATCGCACCTATTTTGTAAGTGTAAATTCTTCCCCTCCTCCTCCCTCTCATTTGCCCACCACCCGATAAAAGTTTGTTTGTTTGTTTTTTCCCTTTTTTTGACCTTTGGGTTAGATTGTATATCTTAGCCTTTCCCTTGGAAGGTTTAGATGTATTCCCTCCCCCCCCCACTATGCTCACCACAACCCTAAGATGTGTATCTCCCCCTCCCCCAAACCCTAGTGGGCACTATCCCCATTTGAGCATCATAGTTTTAATCAGTCGGTACCAATTTGATGGCAAGTAGATGTGGAGGCCATTTTCTTGATCTTGTGTCACCTCACTTTGGATAACGGGTTTAAGCCTAATGCAGGATAGCATAAATGGAGCTAGCTCACTGTCATTTCTTAGAATTGAATAGTATTCCATTGTGAGCATATACCAAATTTTAGTTATCCACTCGTGAATTGACGGACACTTGGGTTGTTTCCATGATCTTGCAATAGTGAATTGTGCTGCCATAAACATTCGGGTGCAGATGTCTATATAGTAGAATGTCTTATGCTCTTTCTGGTAGATGCCCAACAATGCTATTGCTGGGTCGAATGGTATTTCTATATCTAGCTGTTTGAGGAATCTCCATATTCTTTTCCACAGAGGTTGCACTAATTTGCAGTCCCACCAGCAGTGTAAGAGTGTTCCTGTCTCTTCACATCCTCGCCAGCATTTGTTGTTTTGGGATTTCTTGATACAAGCCATTCTCACTGGTGTTAGATGGTATCTCATTGTGGTTTTGATTTGCATTTCTCTGA
The DNA here is from genome assembly GCF_040939455.1 of Microcebus murinus. Taxonomy (NCBI): domain Eukaryota; kingdom Metazoa; phylum Chordata; class Mammalia; order Primates; family Cheirogaleidae; genus Microcebus; species Microcebus murinus. The sequence continues at coordinate 16,738,340 of NC_134107.1, forward strand.
TGATTAGAGAAGTTGAGCATTTTTTATATGTTTGCAGGCCATTGTTCTGTCTTCTTTGGAGAAATTTCTGCTCATTTCCATTGCCCATTTCTTGATGGGATTGTTTGATTTTTTTCTTGTTTATTCTTTTAAGTTCTAGATAGATTCTTGTTATTAGGCCTTTATCAAAAGTGTAGAGAGCAAATATTTTCTCCCACTATGTGGGTTGTCTATTTGCTCTAATGATGGTTTCCTTAGCTGTGCAGAAACTTTTTAATTTGATCAGACCCCATTTGTTTATTTTTGATGTAGCGTGTGCCTCTGGTTTTCTAATAATGACACCAATCACATTGGGGTAGGACCCACCCCACTCAAGTATGGCCTTATCTTAACTTGATTACAGCTTCAAAGACCCTATTTCCAAATAAGGTCACGCAGCCTGAGCAAGAGCGAGACCCCGTCTCTACTATAAATAGAAAGAACTTAATTGGCCAACTAATATATAGAGAAAAAAATTAGCCGAGCATGGTGGCACATGCCTGTATTCCCAGCTACTCGGGAGGCTGAGGCAGGAGGATCGCTTGAGCCCAGGAGTTTGAGGTTGCTGTGAGCTAGGCTGACGCCACGGCACTCACTCTAGCCTGGGCAACAAAGTGAGACTCAGTCTCAAAAAAAAAACAAAAAAACAGATAAGGTCACATTCACAGGTACCCGGGGTTAGGATTCCAACATAGCTTCTTGGGAAATACAATTCAATCCCGCAACACTGGGAGAAATGACTGCTCTGCTGAGTCGCCTCACATTCTGACGATTTGCAGCACCTGATGTTCCTGGCCTTGAGGACAGGCACTGTTGGAGTCTTTGCACCCACATAGGACCCAAACTGATCCTTGCATTTATTCCCTGTCTGAAGCAACACACCAAGCCTCCAACGCCCACTACTGAGGCTGGTTCTCTGTAGAACAGGAAATTTGGGGACAGAAAATGATTCTAACTACATAATGAGGATCCGAGTACTAGAACAAACTGAATTCTAATACCACTGTTCTATGAACCTTGGGCAAGTTGATAATCTCATTAAATATAAATGGGCATGAGATTTAAATCAGAAGGTATGTATGAAGTTTAAGTAGCTCACCCATGGCTCACAGTAGGTGCTCAATTTGTACAAGTTTCCCCTCTCACTTCCCCTAGTGCCACCCACCCTGGGGGCATTACAAGGGCTCTGGGCACTGACCCTGACTCTAGGGTACAAGCACATCTCTTCTGGTCTCTCTGCAGTGACATGAGTACCACGGTGGGGAACTGCACCCAAGTCACCTGGTTCCTCCTGCTGGGGCTCACAGAGCAGGAGGAGCTCCAGGGTGTCCTCTTTGTGCTCTTCCTTGTCATCTACTCCGTCACCCTCCTGGGCAACCTGGGCATGATCGCCCTGATCCACGCAGACCCCAAGCTCCACACGCCCATGTACTTCTTCCTGAGCGTCCTGTCCTTCATAGACTCCTCCTTTTCCACGGTGGACACCCCCAGGCTTCTGGAGAGCTTCCTTACCTCAGAGCAGGCCATCTCCTTTGCAGGCTGTGTGGTCCAGATGGCCCTCATGACTCTCCATGGCACTGCCGAGTGCCTGCTCCTGGCCATCATGGCCTATGACCGATTTGCAGCCATCTGCCACCCTCTCCTCTACCACAGCATTATGTCTCCACGTCTGTGCGTCCTGCTGGTGGCAGCCACCTATACTGCTGCTGCGGCCAACTCAGCCTTGCTGACTGGGTGCATCTTCAAGCTGCCCTACTGTGGCCCCAATGTCATTAACCACTACTTCTGTGACATCCCCCCTGTGCTCCGTCTTGCCTGTGCCGATACTACGGAGGTTGAAGCCATCGTCTTCTCCTCGTCTGCCTTGCTCATCCTCTTCACCGTCATGGTCATCCTGCTCTCCTATGCCTACATCCTGGTGACCATCTGCAGCATGCGCTCCCTGGAGGCCCAGGGCAAAGCACTCTCCACCTGTGCCTCCCACCTCACCATCATCTGCCTCTTCTATGGCACCATCACCTTCATGTATGCTCAGCCAAGCTCTCACAATTCCATGGAGCAAAACAAGGTCGTGTCTGTCGTCTACACTGTGGTCATCCCCATGCTGAACCCTCTGATCTACAGCCTGAGGAATAAAGATGTCAAACATGCTTTAAAGAGGAGATGTCATGGCAAGCTTCCTTCCTAACCAAGTGTGGAGCGTGCTATCCCAAGCCGTAACACGGCAGCCTCAACACAAAGCATCAACGCTTAGAGCAAAATGCGTGCCAACACTATTTTAAAGACTTTACATATACCGGCTCATTTAATCTTCACAATAAGTATATGAAATGGGAACTACACTTATCCCTTAGGAATCTGAAGCACAGAGAAGTTGAGTAACTTGCTCTGTTTTCCCAAGAGCAAACTAGGCAGGCACACCCATCTCGACTGGCTAGTGTTAGACTTCCAGTAGAGGTGGAAGGGGCTCTGTCAGAGGGTCTGTCATAAACAGTTGTTCACAAATCATTAGTTTCCTTTCTTCCCTGGGGAAACCACTCCATAGGTTCAAATACTCTTACACATCAATGTTTTTTTAAGGGTGAGGCCATTTCATGTAGCTCTGATATTATAAAGCATTTTATTGAATCATAAGAAAGTTCTTCCCTTTCTAATTCTCTTTTTTTAACTCTTCTGATTTTGTCAAGTTGAAGTCTCCATTTGGGACTAGTTTGACTTTAAACTGCCCCTAATTTTGTCTCCTTTTTAAACACAGAGACCAAGCACTCAACCATAATAAGCTAGGGTTTAATAATTTTATGTTGCTTTCATTTTTATTTATTTTTATGTTATATTTTATTTAAGATCCTGATTTTTAAAAGGTTTTAAATAAACAATTGTTTAGAACAGCCCAATATTTAGAAAAATCACAACACAGGTGATATACTGGAAAATATCATAAAGGGAGTAAAAAAATGACTTCAGGAACACATATAGATAATTTGCATTTTTCAAAACATTTTCACATTCATTGTTTTTATTTGATCTTTACCCAATGCTTTAAGATAGGTGGGCCATGTGTTATTTAATCCCATTTTACAGATAAACAAAGAAAAAAAAAAGAACCTGAGAGGTTAACCTGACTAGCTCTAAGTCTAACTGCAAGGCCATAAAATTGCTCCGAACAGAAAACCCAGGGGTCCTGAATCATGGTGGAATCCCCCACACACAGTTCTCAACTTCATTTCAGAAAACGTGAACGTTCTTGATCTTCTTATATTGCGGACCAAATTGTGTCCCCCCCCCCAAAATTCATATGCTGAAGTTCTAAGCCCCCAGTTCCTCAGAATGTGATGGTACTTGGAAATAGGGCCTTTAAAGAGGTAATTAAGTTAAAATGAGGCCGTTAGTGTGGGCCCCGATCCAATCCGACTGGTGTTCTTCTAAGAAGAGGAAATCTGGACACACGAAGAGATGCCAAAGATCTGTGCGTGGAGCAAAGACCATGTGAGGGCACAGGGAGAAGGCGGCCACCTGCAAGACAAGGAAACAGGCCTCAGAAGAAACCAACCCTGCCAACACCGTGAACATGGACTTCCAGCCTCCAGAACTATGAAAAAATAAATTTCTGTTGTTGAGGCCTCACAGTCTGTGTTCTTTTGTCGTGGCAGCTGAACTCACTAACACAGCTACACAGCTCCCATGCTCAAGGCTGCCTCTTTTTCTTTTTTTCCTTTTTTGTAGAGACCGGGGTCTCGCTCTTGCTCAGGCTGCTCTCAAACTCCTGAGCTCAAGCAGTCTTCCCCCCTCAGCCTCTCAGAGTTCTAGGATTACAGGCGGGCCCGGACTCAAGGCTGCCTCTTGAGCCAACGTGACTGCTGGAGCTCCAGCCATCAGTTCAGTGTTTAAAGAAGAAAGCTGGAGGAATGAGAAAAAATTGCCAGCTGTCTGTCCCCTTTTGGCAGATGCTATGGTTTGAATGCCTCCCCCAAAACTCATGTTGAAATTTAATTACCACAGTGATGGTATTAAGAATTGGGACCATATGATATAGCACATCTTATATTTTCCTGGTTAGAGCTGGAACCCATACTACTAAGTGAAGTATCCCAAGAATGGAAAAACAAGCACCAGATATATTCTCCAGCAAACTGGTATTAACTGAGCAGCACCTAAGTGGACACATAGGAACTACAGTAATAGGGTATTGGGCAGGTGGGAGGGGGAGGGGGCGGGTATATACATACATAATGAGTGAGATGTGCACCATCTGGGGGATGGTCATGATGGAGACTCAGACTTGTGGGGAGAGGGGGGAAATGGGCATTTATTGAAACCTTAAAATCTGTACTCCCATAATATGCCGAAATAAAAAAAAAAAAAAAAAAGAATTGGGACCATAAGGAGGAGATTAGACCATGAGGGCTCTGCCCTCAACAAGAGCGAGTTCATGATGAAAGCAGCTTCTGGCACCTTTTCCCCCTTTGCCCTTGTGCACCCTCTTTGCCTTTCCGCTTTCCACTGAGGGGCGATGCAGCAAGAAGAACCACACCAGGTGCAGCCTCTCAGCTTTGGACTTCACAGCCTCCAGAACCGTAAGAAATATATTTCTTTTCTTTATAAATTGCCCAGTCTGTGGCATTCTGTTACAGCAGCACAAAACACACAAAGGTGGTAGCCTTCCCAGCACAGCCGTTTGCCTCTCATTAGCCAGAATTCAGACACCTGGGCGTCACATGCCTGTATTAGCTGGGCACATGGCCACCTTGGCTATCTTGGGATTCTGCTTTGAGAGAGAAGAGAAGAGCGAATGCTGGATGGGGCTCTGGCAGTCTTGGCCACTCCTGCCTGGAGCGGAGGATGGCAGAGAACTGATGGCTCGCCCACAGCCCTGTTCATCCCACTAACAGATTGTGTGTGGACAGTAAGTTTGAGGTTTTTGGCCAACATAAAAAATTTGATAAGATTTTTATCTTAGTCATTTCAGCTGCTATAACAAAATGCCATTAACTGCATGGTTTATAAACAGAACTTTTTTTCTCACAGTTACGGAGGCTGGACAGTCCAACCAAGATCAAGGCCCTGGAAGCTTCTGTGTCCAGTGATGGCCCACTTTCTGATTCATAGATGGTTCCTTCTTGCTGTGTGCTCACATGGTAGAAGGGGCAAAAAACCTTCCTGAGGTCTTTTTTATAAGGGCACTAATCCCATTTGTGAGGGCACCACCCTCATGACCTAATCACCTCCCAAAGGCCCCACCTCCTAATGCCATCCGCTTGCGGAGTTAGGATCTCAACATATGAATTTTGGGGGCACACAAACATTCAGACCTTAGCAAATCATGTTTTAAAAATCTATATTCCCAGTTTCTCTGGGAATAAAAAATGCAAGAGATCATTCCACTATTCTTATTCTAAGCATAGCTATAATCATCTGGTGCTGAATTGCAGCTATTGTTTTAGACAGACACAGACTCTCCAGTTCCTGCTTGTGATATGGCAAAATATATATTTGGTCTTTGTCCCCAGTTCCTGGCATATAACTTCTAAAATCTTTGGAATCTCCAAAGTCCTGTCTTTGTCTGCCAATGCTGACTGATGGCTTCAGGCGGCTGGTCACAGGCAGGACAAAGACAGGATTAGAGGACTGGGACTTTTAGGCCCAACCCCAACCTCCTGGGAGGGGAGAGGGGCTGAAGTCAAGTTGATCACCAATAGCCAATGGTTTAATTAATCATGTCTACAAAATGAAGCTGCCATAAACACCCAAGAAGATAGGGCTGGAGGAACTTCCAGAATAGCTGAAGGTTCCTAGAGGGTGGGGACCCAGGGAGGGCATGGAAGCTCCACACCCTCCCACATACCTCACCTATGCATCCCTTCATCTGTATTCTTTGTAACATCCTTTATAATAAACCAGTAAACATAAGTTTCTCTGGGTTCTATAAGCTGTTCCAGCAAATCAAACCCAAAGAGGATGTCATAGGTACCTCACCTATATCAAACCCAAAGAGGATGTCATAGGTACCTCACCTTGAAGCCACAGTCAGAAGTTCTGGAGGCCCAAACTCACAACTGGTGTCTGAGGAGGGGGTGGTTTAGGGACTGAGCAGTCAACCAAGGGATCTGACTCTGTCTCCATGTAGATAGTGTCAAATTTGAATTGGAGAATACCTAGCTGGTGCCCACCACAGAGCTGATGGTTGGTTGCTTGGTGGGGAAAACCCACCCACACACACACATTTGGTCACAGACATCTTCTGTGTTGTGGTTGTGGTGTGGCAGCAGAGGAAAAACTGCTTGAGTTTTTCAAAAAACTCCAACCCAGTTTTTCCCACCATTCTTTATTAGAATTATCATTTTTTTATCAATCTGAGTTCCTCATTATACTGCAGAAAATTTATTATATTCATATCTCTAGGAAAAATAAGAAAAGATAACACAGATCTGAAGGGCCACATGTTTCAGGACAAATAGCCAGTGCCTAGAACAATGCCTGGCACCCAGAGATGCTCAATGAATAATACTCTCTGAACAAATAAAGAAAATATTCTCTTTTTAAATGTAAAGAATTTCCCTATAGGCTTATTATGAACACTCTCTCCCCCAAAAAATTTGTCCATAGAGAGAGAATAAAATCTATGTTTTTCATTCATTTGAAGTATCTGAGTGACTCTTATAGGAGTTTATAACCCCTGGTCCATGAGGAAAGTTCTAGAATCCTTAGTATTAACTTACAAGAGACTGTCCCAACCTAACTTTCCAGGGAGCAGCCCACACTTTCCACCAAACGCCTACCCTACAGCCACAGGCCGCCACCTGTCCTGAGCAGGGTGTGCGTTTTCACAGACATCTTCCTCTGCTGACAATCTTCCCCAGTGCCTGGAATGTACTGGAATGTACTTTGTCAGCCTGACAAATCTCTCTATCATTCTCGTCCCAGCCTAAACGTAACCTCTTCTGGGAAACTTCTCCCACTCCTACAGATAGGATTCATCATTCCTCCCTCAGTGCTCTGGTTTGCTTTTGTTCAAGAAAAGATTGGGGAAAAAAAAAAGCTATCAGAAACCAAAACATTTTTTTTTTTTTTTTACTTTCAAGCAAGGAGCCTGATTCAGTGCAGAGTTCAGGAAAGCTTTGGATCTGAGAATGCAGGGGGAGAAACAGGGTAGTTTTCTAAAGTATTTTTCTTCTAGACCATGAATTGTCTCTTTCCCAGGTTAGGAAAGCAAAGTCTCTGGATGTTACTGACTGGCTGCCGATGCTTGGGTTTTAATTAGACAAGATCTGGCTCCCTTAAAAATGGTCTTCTATGGACACCGGTGGTGGCCAGCTCAGAGTTGTGGCATCTGGCTGCCTCTGCTGAGTACCTGAAGTGCCTGAAGCAGGATGGAGTCACCCAGGTGGCAGTGTGCAGCGTGCCACAGGAGACTGGGAAGGGTTAATGACTTACCTCCATACTAACACTCACCTCACCGCTGTACAAATGTCAGTTTTGTTTTTCTCCCCTATTAGACATGAGTGCCTGGAGTGTTTTGTTTATCCTTTAATCTTATGTCTCAAGTCACCCAGCCCCTGGCCCAGAAACACAGAGTGTTCAATATTGCTTCTTGCTTGGGTTAAATTGCTTGTTGCTTGAGATAATGCAGTAAAAGTGCCTGGCATAATGTCTGGTACAAAATAGATGCTCAGGAAATTATAGCTCTTGTCCTGGGGACACATAAAGCCAAATGCTGAGCAGGACTCTTTCCCCCCAAGAACAGGGAGGGGGGCCTCTAGATAAAGGCCAATACAACCGCTACAAAGTCACAAGGCTGCACCTTTCTGGTAAGGAGCCGACAACCCTCATCTCAGCAAGCTGCACTCATGAGCCTTTTTCCCCACAAAGACAGCAATCCGGAGACAATCACCAGCTCATACCCAGCAACTTTTCCTGGGACAGACTCTACCTAACCGTTCATGGGCACTGGGAGTGGGCCAAAGTTCAGAGTCTCATTTAATCGTAGGTTTTGTTGTTGCCTGCATTCCGTGGCGGTTTGCAATGCAGTTAGGAATTTGTAGCATGAGGATGCAGCCCAAGCCTGCGGGGTCCAGAACGCCAGCTCTTTTCACAGCTCTGGGCAACCGTCGTCATCGCTGAGTCGCAGCCGTCTGCCCTTTTAAAGACTCTGCTCCCACCAAGTCCTCTTTAAAGCCCACCCATAAGTGTTGCACGTGTGTAGGTTTTGTGTCCTTAGCTAGACTGTAAACTCCCTGAGAGCAGGGAGCATGCCTTACAGAGCTGGGGTTTAGAATTAGTGCACAGTGAAATCTGGTTGGAAAATTATGGCGTGGTCCTATCTGAACAACAATAGCTCTGCTCCCCAGAGATCTGGGTTTCTGCAAGAAATTAGCAGACAAGTTTACAGTTTTCATTCCCTCCGAGAAAACCCTATCAGCTTCCTCCCGCAGGGCCTCAACGTCTGCTCAACAATTCTCCTAGAGTAGGTTCTGACCAGGGGCTTCTGGTGAGATCCAGGACAGCTGCAGAGGAAGGTGGGGACAGGGGGAAAAAAGAGACAGGCAAGGTAAGAGAGCATGGGAAATGATTCCAGCCCCTCTGGACCAATCCCCTCTCTCGACCTCTCTCCCCAGAGGGCCAGTCTCCAGCAGGGGGAGGTCTCCACCTGGGCCGTGGGGCATGTGACTCACACCTGGAGAGGAGAGCTCCTTTTCTCTCCACCAGAGTGAGTTCGGGCAGGCTCAGGCGTGCAAGGGCCATGAGTCACTCATGATCAAGAAAGGACTGGGCATGGGAGAGGGTGGGGCAGGTCTTCTCTGTTGTGTCAGCCTCCAGAGATCCAAAGCCTCCCTCCTGACCCCAGCTCAGGAACATCCAAAAGCCCAAGGCCCTGCCTAGGCCTAGGCCAGGGTCTCTCAGCCTTGACACCATTAACGTTTGGGGCTGGATAATTCTTTGTGTGCATTGCAGAATGTCTAGCAGCATAGACGGCCTCTAGCCAAGATGCCAGGAGCACCCCACCACTGCCCAACTGCGGCCACCAAAGAAGTCTCCAGACAGTGTCAAAAAGTCCCCTGGGGGTAGGAAGGAATCAGCCTGGCTGAGACTTCAGGCCTTGGCCTCTTGCTTGCTCCCTGTCCCTTCCTGGTGCAAGAATGTGGGGTGGGTTCTCAGCCTTATCTCCTCTCTCGGATGGCTGCTTTCTGGGAAATCCCTGAAGATTACCCATCAGGCCCTTGTCTCATAAGGGTTTTACTGCTGCTTTCAGGGCAGTGGGTAAGGAGTAAGTAATGATCCTGGAGAAGTAAAATGTTCCTGGAACTTAGAGAAGAAAGGAAGAGCCAGGAAGGGACCGGGGAGTCCTCATGTCATGGAAGCTGGAAGTCCAGAGGAACCGAGGCAGCCCTGTCCAACAGCTTCATGATGGAAGCCGCAAATACAGGCCACTTGTGTTCATTTTAAATCTTCTACTAGCTACACTTCTAACAAATAAAAAGAAACAGGTGAAATTAACTTCAATAATATGTTATTTAACCCAATATATCCAAACTACAGTCAATATGTAATCAATGTGTTTAAATGAGTAATGAGATATTTTATATTCTTTTGTTCCATGCTGAGTCTTCAACGTCTGAAGTGTAAACCTGGCATTTACAACTGATTCTCAGTGTGGACCAGCCGCTTTCCTACAGCTCAGTAGCCACACGGCGGCTAGTGGCTACCACACTGGACAACAGCACAGGACTGGGGTTTCCTTACAGAGAGCGAAGGTCACCCCCACCCTTCTCCCAGCACCACGGGCCTCCCAGAGGCAGAGACCTTTGCTACGCAGTGAGGCAACCTAGTCTTCAAGTAAATACGGTATTTGTACCTCAGAGAACAAGATACCCCTGTCAAGTGGCCCCTGCCCCATCTCGAACCATGCCCCCTCCTGTGCGGATAAGTCAAGCAGCCTGCAGGTTGTCTTCCTTGTCCTTTTCAGAGACTTGGACCTCAACCATTTCACCTCTTGTCAGGAAGAAAGCCATAAATCCCAAGGTTGTAAATTGGCCTCGCCCCACCCTACACACAGACTGTCTCCCAGGAGTCAGGCCTCCGCCCAGCCCCACCTGCACACACCCAGGCCCTCCCCTGGCACTGGGCTTGCTCACTGCTTGCCTGATGCAAAGCTGCAGCTCCGTGAGGCCCTGTGGACACCGCCTTTGTGCACCATTATCGGTTCCCTAACCTTTCACCCATATCTCCTTCCTGGTAAACAGCTAAGGTGCTCGCTTGAGCTGAGCATCCCTCTGAAATGACAAATCCCCAAGCCGTACTGACAAACCCTTTAGTTAAGGCAGGAGACCTGGGATGGGGCCCTCGATGGACATGGATGGCCTCTGGTTACAGGTAGGATCCTCCCCTTTCCTTCCAAGAGTTCTTTTTCCGCCAATCACCTTCTCTCCTTGTTCTGCTAGGATGCACGTCCTGCTGTCAATTCATCCAGGTTCAAACACAGATCCTTCAAGGGCTTGGATGGAAAAAGACAGAACATACCACGGCTGGGATCAGCTAAGGGGCAGAAATTCCAAAACTTTCCAAATTTTTTTCCACCAGTTACATTTCTAGATAACCAGTCGGCAGGTTTTTAGAAAAAATCTTGACACCCCTAGTACACAATGGCTGGCATACAGTAAGATCTCAATAAATGTGTGTATGGCTCTGTCCCGGATGGCACACAGAGCCCACACGCTGGGAGGGAAGGGGGTCTCTGAGAGATCTCCATGTTGGAAGCCCAGGAAGGAAAGACTCCTTATCTGGAAACTAAACCTTTATCCACAGAGGCCTGGGTGGACGGACAGATTTATGACTGAAGTCAGTTCCAGCATTCACCTGCACCAAGCCGGCGGTCCAGACTCCCCTCCTTGTGTGGCTATGAAAACCCCAAACCGCAACTGTGAAGACCCGTATCCAGTCCCCTCCCCCTCGGGACCCCTGCTTCAAGTTCCACTTATTTTTCTCACTTTTAGGAAGCCTGTTCAGTTGTGGATCTTGAGGATTTCCTTTCTTTAGATTTGAGCTCAGTCTATCTTTCAGATTATTTTGTGATTTTTTTTTTCTGCATGTCTATGTTTGAGATGGGAAGGAGCTCCTGTTTCTGCTGTGTCTCATACGGACTAAAAGCGCCAGGCTGATGTACTAATATAAATCTGATCATCTGCATTCCCTGCTCCAAGGCCTTCAGTGATTCCCCATTTCCTTCAGTGTAGAGCCCAAAGAGCATAACCTAACATGCAAAGTCCCTCCCAATCTGCCCTGGGTTGATTTCCTGGGCTGCTTCTTGGGCAACCCCATCTTTGCACTGTCTACTCCAATATCACTAAAACATTTGCTGTGTCCCAAATCAGCCATGGTCTCTCACACCTCCCAGCCTTGAAATATGCTACCTATCTGCCTGGAACTTTCTTTCCCCCTGCACTCCTACTCAACCCTCATAATTCCCTAGCGATGCCATTGTCCACAACAAACATTCCCTGACATCGATCCTGCAAGCCTAAATTAATCCCCCACCTTCCCTTCTGTGTTTTCTAACTCTGCCCAAATCTCCCTTCACAGTACATGGTATTCTAATTGTCTCTGGTCATATAATTTTTGTTTGTTTGTTTGTTTGTTTTCTTGGGGAACACCCACCTCACCCACAAGGTGAAATCTCCAGCAACCATTTCATTCTACAAGACCCTGCCCAGAGACAAATTGTCCATGAGGGTGACCAGCTGGAGGCTTCAGGGCTCCTGACTTGCCCAGACTCTTCCCAGGCCCTGGAAAGGCCGCAGCTATGTGTCTACATGGTCATATATTCTTTTGTAAAATTTTAAGACAAATATATTTTAACCACAGTTGGTTAAAACAAACCACTAAATCTTCCTACCTTGGTTTACCCTATTACACTTTGGAGTGGCTGCAGGCAATGTGATATCCAGCTAAGGGGAAGCTGAAGTGGGGATATACTACATTTGGTGTGATTGCATCCATTTATATAATGTGTAGACACTTTCATATTTACCTAAAGTATTGGTAGTTATCCCAGTGGAGAAGAGCTACCAGGAGCTCTGGTATCACCCCCTCTGCCCTGCATGGTGCACAAAAGTGCAAAGCCACAGTTCCACTTGCTGCACTCATGTGACCTACATGTGACCCACGTGCATGTGGACAGTGGAGGGAAAACAAAGTCTGAAATGCATAGTCAGAAGGCAGCCTATGGAAACCTCTTCCAACTCCCAGAGTTAACTAATACAAATATCATGTCATTTTTTATTTTGTAATGTCTTTGTATTTGTCCACTTTTGAAATTTGTCATGATTTATTTTCTCATTCATTCCAAGTTATAGTTTCTTGTGGGCAATCTTGTATTCTTTTCCTTAGGGAGGGCCTCCCAAATGGCATAACCTTCCAGCCCTACAGAACTTGCGTTTTTCCCTGATCCTGTCCCCTATCCCTTTGTCACAGCTGACCCAAGCTGGACCCTATATTCTTTCACACAGGGGTTTAGATTCCACTTAGAAACTGGGGTTTCACCATGGCGCTGGAACTGTAACATGGAAATTCCAGAGCAAGAGGCTGAGCACGTTTCTGTCCATGGGTGAAGCACTGGAGAAAACCAGTGGGCAAAGTAGCCAGAGGCAGAGAGTTCTGTTCATGTTCTAGATTCTGGTTCCTGCCTTTCCACTTCCCCTGAGGTCTGTTTAGTTATCTATTGCTGACTAATAAATTACCTTAGCAGCTTAAAATAACAAACACTCATTACCTCACAGTTTCTGTGAGTCAGGACACTGGAAGCAGCTGATCTAAGTGGTTCTGCTCAGGGTGTCTCATGAGGTTGCAGAAAAGATGTCAGCCAGAACTGCAGTCAGCCCGGGGCTCCCCCGGGGCTGGAGGAGACTCTTTCAATGTGGCTCGATCACATGACTGTTAGCAGGACACCTCAGTTCCCTGCCAGGTGCACCTTGACACAGGTATGCTTCAGTGTTCTCACAACATGGCAGCTCGATGCCCCCCCACACACACACACACCCAAGAGAGTGATCCAAGAGAGGGCAGGGAGGAATCAGAAGGCTTTTTATGACTATGACTCTGTACTGTCAAAAATGCAGATACTGAAGTCCTAACCTCTAGTACCTCAGAATGTGACCTTATTTAGAGATAAGGTCTTTACAGAGGTAATCAAGCCAAAATTAGGTCATTAGGGTGAACCCTAATTCAATATGACTAGTGCCCTTATAAAAAGGGGAAATTTGGACACAGAGACAGACATACATAAAGAATACCATGTTAAGATGAAGGCCAAGTTCCGAGTGACACTTGTATAAGCCAAGAAACACCAAAGTTTGCCAACAAACAGAAACTAGGAAAGAGGCACTGAATAAATTCTCCCTCACAGCCCTTAGAAAGAACCAAGCCTGCCAACACCTTGGACTTGGATTTCTAGCCTCCAGAACAGTGAGAAAATACACTTTTGTTGTTTAAGCTACCCAGCCTGTGGTACTTTGTTACAGCAACCTTAGCAGACTCATACAATGGCCAACTCTCAGATCACACATCATCACTTCTTTCCTATTCTGTTTGTTACAAGTGAGTCACTAAGTTCAGCCCATGATCAAAGGGAGGGGAATTAAGCTCATCTCTTGAAAGGAAAACTATTTGAGAATTTGTGGACATATTTGAAAGTCGCTATCAGGTTTGTGAGATACCTTTGAAATCTTATGATAAATTCTCTTTAAGCTAACATGAATTGGATTCCTTAGTTCTGCATTCAAGTCTTTATTAAGAATTTATTCACATAGACTGAAAGTGAAGGGATAGAAAAAGAAATTCTATGAAAATGGAAACCAAAAGCAACGGGATTAGCTCTACTTATATCAGATAAAATAGAAATTAAGTCAAAAACTATAAAAAGAGACAAAAAAAAGGTCATTATATAATGAAAAAGGGAGCAATTCAGCAAGAGGATATAACAATTACAAATATATATGCACCCAACTCTGGAGCACCCAAATCTAAAAAGCAAAGCTCTATTATTGGATGAAAAGGGAGAGATAGACTACAATGCAATAATAGAAGGGAACTTCAAGACCCCACTTTCATCAAAGGAAAGATAGATCATCCAGTCAGAAAATCAACAAAGAAACACCAGATTTAAAATGCACTCTAGACCAAATGAAACTAACAGACATTTATAGAACATTTCCAACAGCTGCAGAATACACATTCTTCTCAACTGCACATGAAACATTCTTCAAGATACATCACACATTACATCACAAAACAAGTCTCAGCAAATTTAAAATAATTGAAATCATACCATGGATTTTCACAGACCACAGTAAAATAAAACTAGAAATCAATTCCAAGAGGAACTCTCAAAGCTACACAAATACATGGAAATTAAATAACCCGCTGCTGAACAATCCTTGAGTTATTGACAAAATCAAAATGGAAATGAAATTTTCAAATTGAATGACAAAGGCAATACGAGCTTCCAAAATCTATGGGATACACTAAAAACAGTGCTAAGGGAGAAATGCATAGCCTTAAATGCTTACATCAAAAAGACAGAAAGATCACAAATTAAGAACCTAATGTCATACCTCAAGGAACTAGAAAAATAAGAACAAACCAGACCCAAAGCCAGCAGAGGAAAGAAATAATAAAGTTCAGAGCAGAACTAAACAAAATGGAAACCAAAATAAACAGTACAAAGGATCAATGAAATGAAAAGTTGGTTCTTTAGAAAGATAAACAAAATTGATAGACAAGCTAGATTAACCAGAAATAGAAGAGAAAGGACTCAAATAAACTCAAGGAAAAAGGAGACGTTACAACTAATACCACAGAAATACAAAATATCATCCATGACTACTATGGAAATCTCTATACACACGAACTGGAAAATCTAGAGGAAATGGATAAATTCTTGGAAACACACAACCTCCCAAGGTTAAGTATATTCCTAGGTATTTTATTTTCTTTGCAGCCGTTGTAAATGTTATTGTATTCTTGACGCCTGAATTAGGAAGAAATAAAAATTCTGAATAGACCAATAACAAATAACAACATTGAAACAGTAATAAAAAATAAAATCTTCGAACAAGAAAAGCCCTGGCCCGGGCCAGTTGACAGTCAAATTCCAACAGACCTACAAAGAAGAACTGGCACCCATTCTACTGAAACTGTTCCATAATATTGAGAAGGAGGGAAACCCTCTCTAACTCATTCTCTGAAGCTAGTATCACCTCAATACCAAAGCCAGGAAAGGATAAAACAAAAAGGAAAAACTACAGCCCAATATCCCTTATGAACATAGATGCAAAATTCCTCAACAAAACACTAACAAACAGAATTCAACAGCACATCAAAAAGATAATCCACCATGATCAAGTGTGTTTCATCCCAGGTATGAAAGGATGATTCAACATATGCAAATCAATAAATATAATTCAACACATAAACAGAAGTAAAAACAAAAACCATATATGATCACCTTAATAGATGCAGAAAAAGCATTCTATAAAATCCAGCACCTTTTCATGATAAAAAACATCAATAAATTAGTCATAGAAGGAATATACCCCAGAATAATAAAAGCTATATATGACAAACCCACAGCCAACATCACACTGAATGGGAAAATGTTGAAAGCATTTCCCCTACAAAATGGAACAAGACAAGGGTGTCCACTGTCACCACTTCTAATCAACATAATACTGGAAGTCCTAGACAGAGCAATTCAGCAAGAGAAAGAAATAAGAGCATACAAATTGGGAAACAGGAGGTTAAATTATCCCTGTTTGCTGATAATATGATCTTGTATCTAAAAAACTCTATAGACTCCACCAAAAGACTCCTAGAATTGATAGATAAACTCAGCAAAATCTCAGGTTACAAAATCGATATACACAAATTAGTAGCATTCCTATATACTAATAACAGTCAAGCTGAGAGTCAAGAATACAATAACATTTACAATGGCTGCAAAGAAAATAAAATACCTAGGAATATACTTAACCAAGGAGGTGAAAAATCTCTATGAGAAGAACTACAAAACACTGATGAAAGAAGTTGCAATTGACACAAATTGAAAAATATATCATGCTCATGGATTGGTGAAATCAACATTGTTAAAATACCCATACTGTCCAAAGTGATTTACAGATTCAATACAATCCCCATCCAAATACCAACATCATATTTCACATATCTAGAAAAAAATAATTATATGCTTCATTTGGAAGCAAAAAAACCCCTAATAGCCAAAGCAATCTTAAGCAAAAAGAAAAATCTGAAAGTATCACATTACCTGACTTCAAATTATACTACAAGACCGTAGTGACCAAAACAGTATGGGAATGGTATAAAGATAAAGACATAGGCCAATAGAACAGAGTAGAGAACCCAGAAATAAAACCATATAGCAATGACCATATAGCTGATTTTTGACAAAGTGGACAAAAACACAGATTAGTGGAAAGACACTCTATTTAATAAATGGTGCTGGCTAAACATTTATCGGGTGGGTGGGAGGGGGGAGGAGGGGATGGGTATATACTTACATAATGAGTGTGATGCACACCACCTGGATAATGGACACGCTTGAAGCTCTGACACAGCAGGGGGGGAGGGATGGCAAGGGCAATATATGTAACCTTAACAATATTTGTACCCGCATAATATGATGAAATAAAAAGAAAAAAAAAGAAAAATAGAAAAAAATTGTTTTAAAAAATGGTGTTGGAAAATTGGATAGCCATATGCAGAAGAATGAAATACGATCCCTATCTCTCGCTATATAAAAATTAACTTAAGATGGATTTAAGACCTAATGTGAAACCATAAAATTTCTGGAAGAAACCATAGGAAAAACTCTTCTAGACATTAGCCTAGGTAAAGAATTTATGACTACAGCATTCTTCACAGATATAGAAAAAAATAATTTTGCGCTTTGTATGGAACCAAAAAAGACCCCGAATATCAAGAGCAATTCTAGGCAACAAAAACAAAATGGGAGGTATTAATATGCCAGATATCAAACTATACTACAAAGCTGTAGTAATTAAAACAATCTGGTATTGGCACAAAAATAGGATTATTGACCAGTGGAACAGATGTGAGAATCCTGATATAAAACCATCCTCATATAGCCATCTAATCTTTGACAAAGCAGACAAAAACATATGCTGGGGAAAAGAATCCCTTTTCAATAAATGGTGCTGGGAAAACTGGATAGCCACTTGTAGAAGGCTAAAGCAGGACCCACACCTTTTACCTCTCACAAAAATCAACTCACGCTGGATAACAGACTTAAACCTAAGGTATGAAACTATTAGAATTCTGGAGGAAAATGTTGGAAACACTCTCCTAGACATCGGCCTAGGCAAAGAGTTTATGAAGAAGTCCCCAAAGGCAATCAAAGCAGCAACAAAAATAAATAAATGGGACATGATGAAACTAAAAAGCTTCTGCACAGCCAAAGAAACAGTCATGAAAGTAAACAGACAACCTACAGAATGGGAGAAAATTTTTGCATCCTACGTATCCGATAAAGGGCTGATAACTAGAATATACTTAGAACTCACAAAAATCAGCAAGAAAAAATCAAATAACCCTTCAAGGACTTGAACAGAAATTTTTCTAAAGAAGACAGAAGAATGGCCAACAAACATATGAAAAAATGCTCATTATCTCTAATCATCAGGGAAATGCAAATCAAAACCACAATGAGATATCACTTAACCCCAGTGAGAATGGCCTTTATCAAAAAATCTCCAAACAATAAATGCTGGCGTGGTTGCGGAGAGAGAGGAACACTCCTACACTGCTGGTGGGACTGCAAACTAGTTCAACCTCTGTGGAAAGCAATATGGAGATACCTTAAAGCGATACAAGTGAATCTACCAGTTGATCCAGCAATCCCATTGCTGGGCATCTACCCAAAAGATCCAATGACACTCTACCAAAAAGACACCTGCACTTGAATGTTTATAGCAGCACAATTCATAATTGCAAGGCTGTGGAAACAGCCCAAGTGCCCATCAATCCAAGAATGGATTAATAAAATGTGGTATATGTATACCATGGAGTACTATTCAGCTCTAAGAAACAATGGTGATATAGCACATCTTATATTTTCCTGGTTAGAGCTGGAACCCATACTACTAAGTGAAGTATCTCAAGAATGGAAAAACAAGCACCACATACACTCACCAGCAAACTGGTATTAACTGAGTAGCACCTAAGTGGACACATAGGTACTACAGTAATAGGGTATTGGGGAGGGGGGAGGGGGGCGGGTATATACATACATAATGAGTGACATGTGCACCATCTGAGGGATGGTCATGCTGGAAAATCAGACTTGTGGGGGGAGGGGGAGGAAAGGGCATTTATTGAAACCTTAAAATCTGTACCCCCATAATATGCCAAAATAAAAAAAAGAATTTATGACTAAAACATCAAAGGCAAAAACAGCAAAAACAAAAATAAATAAATGAGAATTAATTTAGAAAGTTTCTGCACAGCAAAGGAAATAATCAACAGAATAGACAACCTACAGAATAGGAGAAAATATTCGCAAACTATATATATATCTAGCAAAGGGTTAATATCCAGAATCTACAACAAGCTCAAACAAATCAGACAAAAAAAGAAAGAGAGAAAAGAAAATCCATTAAAAAGTGAAAAGACATGAACAGATTTTTTCAAAAGAAGATAGACAAATTGGCAACAGATATATGAAAAAATTCTGAACATTGCTAATCATCAAGGAAATGCAAATTAAAACCACAATGAGATACCAACTTACTGCTATAAGAATGGCTGTTACTAAAAAATAAAATAAAATAGATGTTGGCATGCATATGGTGAAAAAGGAATGCTTATACACTTTTGGTGGGACTGTAAATTAATACAATCTCTATGGAAAACAGTATGGAGATTCCTCAAAGAAATAAAAGTAGACCTACCATTTGATCCAGCAATCCCACTAGTGGGTATCTACCCAAAGGAAAAGAAGTCATTGTACCTAAAGATACCTGTACTCAAATGTTTATTGCAGCACAATTCACAATTGCAAAGATGTAGACTCAACCTAAGGGTATATTAGTTGGTGAGTGGATAAAGAAAATGCAGTATAAATACCATGGAGTACTACTCAGCCATAAAAAGGAATGAAATAATGTCATTTGCAGCAATTTGGATGGGAGTGGAAAATATTATCCTAAGTGAGGCATCTCAGGAAAGGAAAAACAAACATCGCATGTTCTCACTAGTAAGTGGGAACTAAATGATGTGTACACATGGTCATAAAGTTGGTGTAAAGGACATTGGAAACTCAGAAAGGAGGAGGGTGAGAGAGGGGTGAGGGATAAAAACTTACCTGTTGGGTAGAATGTATTCTATTCGGATGATGGGCACACTGAAAGCCCTGACTTCAGCATTATACAATTCATCCATGTAACAGGAACATTTGTACCCACTGATACTTTGAAATAAAAATTCTCTTAATAATTTAAATAAATAAAAGAAGAAGAAACATACCTCAAAACAATAAAGGCCATATATGACAAATCCATGATACAGAACAGGGAAACATGATACAGAATAGGGAAAAGTTGAAAACTTTTTCCTCTAAGTTCTGGAGCAAGACAGTGATGCTCCCCTTTCTCACTTCTATTCAAGATAGTACTGAATTTCCTAGCCAGAGCAATTAGACAAAAGAAAGAAATAAAAGCCACCCACATTGGAAAGAAGGTGGTCAAATTGTCCCTATTTGCAGATGACATGATCTTATATAGAGAAAATTCTGAAGACTTTACAAAGAAGAACTGTTAGAATTAACAAATAAATTCAGTAAAATTGCAAGATACAAAATTAAAACATAAAAATCGGTAGTGTTTCTATATGTTAATACTGAACTATCTGAAAAAGAAACCAAGAAAACAACAATCCAATTTACAATAGCTTCAAAAAACAAAAAAAGATACCTAGGAATAAATTTAACCTAAGAGTTGAAAGATCTCTACACTGAAAATTCTAAGATATTGATGAAGAAATTGAGGAGGACACAAAAAAATGGAAGGTATCCCATGTTTAGGAATTAGTAGAATTAACATTGTTAAAATGTTTATACTACCCAAAACAGTCTACAGATTCAAGGCAATCTCTAGCAAAATACCAATGACATTCTTCACAGAGATAGAAAAAACAATCCTACAATTTGAAACCATGAAAGACCACAAATACTTAAAACCAAATACTTAAAAGAATCCTACAATTTGAAACCATGAAAGACCACAAATACTTTCATGGTATGAAACCATGAAAGACCACAAATACTTAAAACAATCTTGAGCAAAAAGAACAAAACCCACAACCCAACTTCAAAATATGCTACAAAGCTATAGTAACCAACACAGCATGGTATTGACATAAAAACAGATACACAGACCAATGGAACAAAGTAGACAGCCCAGAAATAAATCCATTCACTTATAGCCAACTATTTTTGAAAAAGGTGCCAAGAACCCACATTAAGGAAAGAACAGTCTCATCAATAATGGTCTTGGGCTAGGTGCAGTGGCTCATGCCTGTAAGCACTTTGGGAGGTCGAGGTGGAGAATAACTTGAGGCCAGGAGTTAAAAACCAGCCTGGGCAATATAGCAAGATCGCTTATCTGCAAAAGTTTTTTTCAATTAGCTGAGCATGGTGGTGCACACCTGTAGTACCAGCTACTCAGCTGAGGCAAGAGGATCACTTAAGACCAGAAGTCAGAGGTTACAGTGAGATGTGATCATGCCACTGCACTCTAGCCTGGGGAACAGAGCAAGACCCTATCTCAAAAGAAAAAAATAATTGTCTTGGGCAAATTGGATATCCACATTCAGAAAAATGAAACTATACCCCTATTACTTATTGTATACAAAAATAAACTCAAAATAGACTAAAGATATAAATATAAGACCAAAAACTATGAAACTACTAAAAGAAAACATAGGAAAAATTCTTCATGACATTAGACTAGGCAAAGATTTTTTACATAAGACCTCACTCAAAAGCACAGGCAACAAAAGCAAAAATAGTCAAATGGAATTACACCAAATAGGAAGCTTCTGCACAGCAAAGGAAACAATCAACAGAGTGAAGAGACAGTGTAAAATGGTAGAAAATATTTGCCAGCTACACATCTGACAAGGAGTCAGGCCATATAAGGAATTCAACTCAATAGCAAAAAAATAAAAATAAAAACTAATAGTCTGGTTTAAAAACGAGCAAAAGACCTTAATAGACGTTTCTCAAAAGAAGACACAGAAATAGCCAACAGGTATATAAAAAAATGCTCAACATCACTAATTATTGAGGACATGCAAATCAAAACCACAATAAGCTATCACCTCGCTCCAGTTAGAATAGCTAATATTATCAAAAAGACAAAAGCTAACAAGTGTTGGCAAGAAAGTACAGAAAAGGGAAGCCTTACACACTGCTCAAGGGGATGTAAATTGGTACAGCCATTATGGAAAACAGTATGGAGATTCCTCAAAAAACTAAAAGTAGAAGTACCATTTGATCCAGCAAGCCGACTACTGGGTATATATCCAGAGGAAATAAATCAGTATTTTGAAGAGATAACTGCATGCCCATCTTTACTGAAGCACTATTCACAATAGGCAAGATATGGAATCAACCTCACCAACATTTGTTGTTCAACCTAAGTGTCTGACAATAGATAAATGAATAATGACAATGTGGTATATATGTACAGTGAAATACTATTCAACCATAAAAAATAATAAAATCTTGTCATTTGAAACAACACTGGGAGGACATTATGGTAAGTGAGATAAGTTTGAGGTTGCAGTGAGCTATGATGACATCACTGCATTCTAGCCCAGGCAACAGAGTGAGTGAGACCCGATCTCGAAAAAAATAATGAACCCATTAATTATGTCAAAAATAACAACACATTCCACTTGTATAGCATTTTAGATCTCATGTAGCACTTTCCCAATAAATAGATGCCTACTCCAGAAACCTCTGGTAGATATTTGATTTCTATGCCTGTACATAAGGGTATAAAACTTTTCACATAACTTCATACATTTATGTGTGAAGTTATATGGAAATACATATGGAGGGTCTGTTGTGTACCTCATGATGGACTGAGTGTGCAGATGGTGTGATGTATAAGAAAGTCCCTGCCTTCAGGGATTCTACAGTCTTGCATTAAAATCCTGTCAAACTGTGTGTCCCAAGTTGGAGTTCAAAAAACATCACTGGTGGCTCTGCCTACATCCTTCAGCCTCTCCAACCTGCATTATATTTACCAAGCATTTCCATTTTGGGGACACTGAGGCCAAGAGCCTCTGGGGAGTGGCCGTTTTAGCAGGAACCAGATGGTGAGAGAAACACAGTTGTCTGAAGTTTAATTTTAATGTTCTGTGAATACTTTTTCCCCTTTCATGCTGCAGTGGATCTGGGCCAAAGACTGTGAGTGCTGAAGAGGAAGAGAGAAATGAAAAACTAAAAATGACAAACAAGGGAAGCAATGATACATTCTCACTTGAGAAGTAACTGAGAGGAGATTGCTGGGGGTTGCTGTGGGTGTATGCAAATGATATGTAAATGTGACGTCCATGCCAGCTCAAACTGTTGCAGCCCTTTTATTTTACATACTAGGTGGGGGGTCATCTGGAATATGCTCCTGGATTCCACTATGCACAATTATGACTGCTGACCTCACACATCTTCACCATCTATTTGATCACGAGTGAAACATTTCCCCGCTCTGCCCTCAGTATCTCCTTTCATGTGACAGAGTTGGATGCATAGTCTTTAACATTTCTTCCAACTTGTACAAATGTTCTTGGTACAGAGAGTAATAATTTCCTTTGCCCTCAGTACTTCCAAGAAACTAACCCCAGAGTTTGAATACTCCTAGAAAGCCCAAATCGTGGTGAAGATATGAAAAAAAGAGAGATAATAGGAAAAGAAAGTTGTGGAAAAGAATGAACCACACAGGAAAGAATAGGAGAAACTAGAAAAGACAGAGATGTACCTGGCACAACATTGTACCCCATGATTTCCTAGCATCCACAAAGATACAGAGCCATAGGTCATCCGTGTCTTCCCAGCAGGTGCACCTAACAATACTCAGTGCAAATTAGGTTATAAAATTTTTAATTGTTGAACTGAGGAAATGCCATAGAATTTATTGTCTCTGTAGCTAGTAAATTCTCCAGTGTCTGAGTAGAGATTTGATGCCTACTTGGTGAGGATGTTGAAAAAGATGAATCAAGCATCAGTCAATGCCTTTTGGAGTAAACCCCCATATCCCTTGAAATCCTGTGATTCTATCTTTCTATGAAAGTTTTATCAGATTAGATTGAATTGAATTTTCTGAAACGCTAAAGTTTTAGACCTGGATGCCCATGAGTCTGTATTTGTAAGTCCTCTCGTAGCCTGCTCTGCACCAGCTCCAAACAATGTTAGCTTATTCCTCCCATCTCCAATCCCCACTCATCCTTTGGGACCTAATCTGAGAAAAAGTGACAATTTATCAGATTCTCTGGTCCTGTGCCCTTCCTGAGACTCTGTCAGTCAATTTTCAATTCACTTTTCGGTTCCTTTCATTTCCCCCAAAGTCATTCCCTTCTATTATTTAACCGATAAGTATTTACTGAGCACCACTGTGTATCCTGCTGTGTTTGGAATTATATGGAACACAGAGCATGCACACACTGGTTTCTCCCTCCAACATGCCTATAGTTTGAATGAAGAGACAAAAAATGTTTAATAATTTTCAAAAGGGGCTTAAGGCAGTTTACTGCCAAGAAATAAGTGGCACATTCAATGTAGAAATCCTACAGAATTTCAGAAGAAAGAAATATTGCCTTCAGGTAGGGTG
Organism: Microcebus murinus; assembly: GCF_040939455.1. Taxonomy (NCBI): domain Eukaryota; kingdom Metazoa; phylum Chordata; class Mammalia; order Primates; family Cheirogaleidae; genus Microcebus; species Microcebus murinus. The sequence continues at coordinate 16,762,273 of NC_134107.1, forward strand.
GTCTGGAGGAAAGGAAGTTTAAATTAGATATTTAAATACAAGAAAGATAAATCTTGACTGGAAGAAAGAAGGGCCTCATAAGCTTGAGGAAGAAGAAGACAGGAATTAGAGAAGTGCATTACATGCCAGGGTCTGACGAGATGCAGCTCAGGGCCAGTCTGTGTTGAGAAGCATAGAAGATAAGGCTGAAGAATTTTGTACAGAATAAAGGCAGCTATAACTGTGTTTCTGAGAGCTGTATCCTCAATCCTGGAGGCTGTGATTCAGCCCCATTAACACCGGGGGCTATTTATGACTGAGGGAGAAAATGTTGTGAAGTCACCAGCCCTCAAAGTCTTATTCCAGCTACTTCCTACTCAGCACCATCCTCAGAATGAAGCATGTGTCAGCAGCAGCAAGCACGGTTTGCAGGAAGGTCAGCAATCAGCCGGCTGGGAGAGAAGACGGGGTGGGATGCAGAGGCTTGGGTGAGAAAGGTAGATGTAGGTGGAAGGTTGAGGTGACAGCCTGTGAGAAGGGTGGAGAAGAGGAGGTGTGCATGAGATACAGTCATTAGGAAGCAGAGATGTGTATAGACAAAATTGCTTGCAACCTGCCATTGTATTACCCTTTGTGGGAAAAAAAAGAAATTTTTTTTAATTACTCGCAACTTGCCACTTGCAGCACTGTACTCTTTCAGCACCTTTGCGACTGGACAGCACTTCCCCGGCTTACTCGTCCCTTTGGCCACTCTGAGTCTGTGTGTGATATGTTCTTCCAATTCTACCTGAGATTCACCCTTTTCCTCTTCTTTCCAATGACCATCTCCACACGCATCTACCAATCCTCAGCAGGCTGCTCAAATGGATGACTGTCACCTCCTCGGAGATGCCTGCATTTAGCAATTAAGGAAAATCTATTCTAGTAGGATAGAATCAAATAAATTACTCTTCTTTTTTTTTTTTGTTTCCAGCTATATTTGGCAATTTTAGTGAATCTACATTGCAATCCATAGTCACTATAAGCTATCATCCAGTGAGAACTGACTAGGTACCAGGCACTATGCTAACCTGCATACTGTGCATGCTATAGCTCATTTGCTTCTCTCAACCTTCCTTGTGAAGTAGGGATTTTTCCACCCCACTTCACATGTAAGTAACCTAGGAATCACAGACATTATGTGATTTATCCAATGCTACACCATCCATAAATATCAGAAGCAGGATTCACACTCAGTTTAAGTGATTTCCAAGGCCATGTTAGTGTGAACAAGAGGATTTTAAGTGAAAGAGAAGTTGACAAATTTATTTTAATGGTTATATGTTTCTCTTAATATGCATTAAAGATACAGCTGTTGCATTAAATCCGTGGATTTTTAAGGATATTGTTTCTTAAGATAGGCTTGGATTTATTTATTTTTTTTTTATTTTATTTTATTTTTTTTTTTTTTTTTGAGACAGAGTCTCACTTTGTTGCCCAGGCTAGAGTGAGTGCTGTGGCGTCAGCCTGGCTCACAGCAACCTCAATCTCCGGGGCTCAGCGATCCTACTGCCTCAGCCTCCCGAGTAGCTGGGACTACAGGCATGCACCACCATGCCCGGCTAATTTTTTGTATATATATTTTTAGTTGGTCAATTAATTTATTTCTATTTTTGGTAGAGACGGGGTCTCGCTCAGGCTGGTTTTGAACTCCTGACCTTGAGCAATCCGCCCACCTTGGCCTCCCAAAGTGCTAGGATTACAGGCGTGAGCCACCACGCCCAGCCTGATTTATTTTATTTTTAAGTGAGTTGTTTTTTTTTAAAATACTAAGTAAATACTACAATTAGCATGTAAATTTCACAAAAATCATGGCTGACTTTTGGAAAACACTGCACTAGGCTAGACACTGCATATTATTGAGTGATATTTCTGAAAACTTATCCAATCCCCAATCTTGTAAATGCCACTGTAGCATATAATTTCCCCATAAAATGCATAGTCAACAAAGGCACACTGAGATGCAAATGCCAGGGGCTCAGCTAAATTCACTCACTAGGAAAGTGACTCATTCCAAACACCACTGGGCCAGTGCAGGTGGTTCAAATTCATATCTCAGCAAAATTACAAGTTTTACCTCTGATGAATCTTCAAGGTTCTGAATGTCCTCTGTAATCAGGTCCTATAAGGTACCTATTCCAGCTTCTTTCCTATCAGTGTCTCCTACCTGGAATCTTGGAATTCCTGGAGATACATGAAGATGATAAGAGATGTATCTTAGAGCTACTATCAATATTTCCAAAGGCTGACTAAACTAACACTTTGATAAAGCAATATAGACTAATTAAAATATCAAGTGTTGTCTGTAGTTGAAATAATATAAACTCTGTGTAGTAATTCAAATTTTTATGTGTACTCAAAGCCTGACTGATAGTTTTTGATGTATAAAATGGGAACTACATTAAATTAATAAGTATATTTTGGGGGTAGTCACCATATTTTAGTTTATGGAGTTTATAGACATGGAGTAGTGCTTTGAGGTAAGAGGCAAAGAACTGTTCCTGTAAATGGTACCAGGTTTGTTCTATTAATCTGTTAATGTCTTATTTTGTGCTGCACTTTGCTCTAGCCAAGGATTTTTTGGATGTAAGGAACAGAAAACTATTCAATTTAAGCTCAAATAAAGAGGAGGTATACAGCAAAGACAGCACAGTCTTGCAGCAGCTAAGCACATCGGGCTTCCTGGGGCCTGGATCTGGCTAGTATATGCAAAGCTGTCAAAGTTGGAGCCTCCATGCCTCTCTCTCTTACTGGGGATGAATGGTCTCCTATCTCTGCTTCTTTTTGTGTGCCCATCCCTCTCTCCTTTCTGCAGCCTGGTGTCTGCCTAGCCATGCTGTCTGCTCCCCCATTAATGCGGCTTACACATGGTTCTGGTTGCTGTGGTACCAGCTCCCAGCCTGATCTGAATGGGCTTCTGAGTTCAGCCCCCACAATCACATTTATTTCCCAGATTCCTGGGAAAAGACCAGCTTGAAGATGCTCATTCCTGATCCAACCCACTGTACCAGACAGGAGGCCATCACATGGTATAAGTTCCCAGAAGAGGGGGCTATGGTTAGACAGGTATCCCAACACACATCCACTACATGCTTTTATTTGTAAAAATATCAAGTCTTCTTGGAAATGGTCACCATATAAATCTTAAGTAATAATAAATATTGAAAATAAACTCATCAAATATTTATTGAGAACATGGGATGTGCAGCCACAATGAGCTCTGTAAATGCTACACAGTCTGGTTAGGAACAGAAAAGATATACACACACATAAAATTATTGACATACACGTGGCCTCAACAATGAGCAAAACAGGAAGTCACCAAAACAAGGGATCAGTGGTCAGAATTGCTTCCTAAAGCCAGCACTTCCTCCTCTCTGCCTATTTTTACCAATTCACCTGGTGGCAACTGCCTTTCTTCTCCACCTCCCCTTTACCTGCATCAATACAAACCTCTGCTCCCCCCCAAAAATCTTTCCTGATTTTATCAGCCAGAAGTAATTTCTTCGTTCTCTGACCTTTCATAGTATTTTATGTACCTTTTTTTAGGATACTTCAATCTTTCTGCTGCTCATTATGTATATAATCATTGAGGTACATGTAATATCTCTTCCACCAGACTGCAACCTTCTTTTTTTTTTTTTTTTTGAAACAGAGTCTCACTCTGTTGCCCAGGCTAGAGTGCCGTGGCATCAGCCTAGCTCACAGCAACCTCAAACTCCTATGCTCAAGCAATCCTCCTGCCTCAGCCTCCCAAGTAGCTGGGACTACAGGCACGCACCACCATGCCCGGCTAATTTTTTCTACATATTTTTAGTTGGCCAATTAATTTCTTTCTATTTTTAGTAGAGACAGGGTCTTGCTCTTGCTCAGGCTGGTCTTAAACTCCTGAGCTCAAACAATCTGCCCACCTCGGCCTCCCAGAGTGCTAGGATTACAGGCGTGAGCCACCACACCTGGCCGGAAACTTCTTGATAATAAAAGTCACATGATAGACAAAGCACCTAGTGCATATGGTAGGTATTCAATTAATATCAAATTAATTAATAAATGAATGAATGCCTGCACATATGCATGAATGAGTGAACAGTAGGTATTTATATGTAAGGAGGATTTGAACATATGCTGAAGAGAGAAGATATTCAAGGCAAGATAATATAAACTTTTCATTTTTTTTTTTATTGCGAAGGAAGTTTAAATATGGACACCAAATCCATTCAGGGAACATTTTTTGACGCTCAACTGTTATCAGTGGATTAAGTATCCATTCTTGTCTTCCCTACCAATCTAAACTCACTGTTATAGATCCAACAATAATTCCTACCCTTTCTCTTGACTGCTTCAAACTCAAGAGGTTTAAGAGGACAGCTGCTGTCTTTCTCAGGCACTGTGGTGATTAGAGGTGACCCAGGGATCTACATCTAGCCACTGAGCTTTAGGAGAAATCAGCTAGCTAGCTCTGGGCTTCTGGGGAAGTTATTTCCTCACTGGGGCCAAAACAAATCTGCCACAAAACTTTTTGTTAAATAAGGAATAAATATCCTTATAGCATAAGACACTTTCCTTGAGTTTTCTGTTAGTTATAGCTGGACAAAGGTAATACATCTGTCTAACAAACAACTCCATTTAATTCAGCAGGTTTTCATTTTATTCTCCTAACTAAGATCTCTTCTCGCCTTCCATGATATTTGCCATCCTCCCATATATCCTAGCTCTTTCTTCTGCCTTTGCCCCTTGGGAAATACTGGTCCTTCCTCTGCTCTATTTTACATTCTGTGGGTCTGTAAGAAAACATCTACTTGATTAATTTTATTCCAAAAATGAAAAAGGAAGGCAATCAGAGTTTATCCGTGCTTTCCAAACATTGTCTCTGGTGAATCTTTACAGCCATACTTTGTGATAAGTCTTTTACCCCCATTTCGCAAAGGGAAAAATTCAGGCTAATTAACTTAACTAAGGTCATACAATTTGTAAAAGTGATGAAGCCAGATTGTCTTCACCTGTTTAATTGCAACACTTTCAACTTCACTGGACTCTCTCCCACCTACTCTCACTTCCAGGTAAACTGGTTCCCCTGGGCTTATGCTGTTTGAACAATCCACACAATCCACACACTCACCCCCATTTCTGTGTATCTGTGTCCTTCACCGTCAACACGTGGTTATCAGTGTCCACGTGGCGACAGCAGTTGCACAGACATTCCAAACATAACTCACCCTCGTCTTGGACGCCCACAGGGTAATTTGTTTTGATAGCAGATTTTCCTTCTAATCAGGTTTTCCTCAGGCGAACACTAAGATAAATTGAAACTTTCTAAATACTTATCCAATGATGGAAGGGTGAAAAAAAGCCCAAGATGAGAAAACCAGCCACATGGTAGAGCTAGAAATGACAGCAGGTGGCTAGCGGTCCCTGGGTGGACGGCAGAAAGTTGGCCACACAATCATATCCTCAGACCCTGAGCTCAGAAATTAACATAAGTCAGAAAAGATGCAGGTGATGAAGAAAAGGAGGGGAAAAGAGAGGAAGGAACAGTGAGCCTGTGCTGTGTGGCCCAGGAGGTGCTTCCACAAGTAGCATATTTCTCAACTCTTACAGCAAGCCTGCGTGTCAGGTACCTTGACTTCCCTCTCTTTTTTTATTGTGATGAAATATATATAACATAAAATTTATCGTTTTAATTATTTTAAGTGTACCGTTCACCATTTAAGTATGTCCAGTGGTCCCCAACCTTTTCAGCACCAAGGGACGGTTTCATGAAAAACAATTTTTCCACGGACTGGGGATGGAGAGGTGGGTTGTCCTGGGTGCGAGTTGGTGGCGTGGAGCTCGGGCAGCGATGCAAAGTTGGTTTCCTAAGAGGCCACAGATTGGTAACAGGCCATGGCCTGGGGCTTGGGGACCACAGTATACCATATAAATTGCATATAATGCAATTTAAGTATACAGCATGGTACAACCATTGCTATTATCCATTTTCAGAACTTTCTCAGCGTCTCAAACAGAAACTCTGTACCCATTAAATAATAACTCCCCATTTCTCCCTTCCCCCAGCCCCTGATAACCTCTATTCCACTTTCTGCATCTATGAATTTGCCTATGCTTGGTATCATGTATAAGTGGGATCATATAATATTTGTGTCTGGTCTATTTCACTTAGCGTAAAGTTTTCAAGGTTTGTCCATGTTGTAGTTATGTATCTGGATTTTAATCCTTCTTAATGTACATTGTACCCAACAGGTAAGTTTTTATCCCTCACCTCCTCCTACACCCTACCCCTTGTTAGTTTCCAATGTCCCCCCTTTTTTTTTTTGAGACAGAGTCTCACTCTGTTGCCCAGGCTAGAGTGCCGTGGTGTCGGCCTAGCTGACAGCAACCTCAAACTCCTGGGCTCAAGCGATCCTCCTGCCTCAGCCTCCCAAGAGGGTGGGACTAGAGGCATGTGCCACCATGCCTGGCTAATTTTTTCTATATATTTTTAGTTGGCCAATTAATTTCTTTCTTTTTATAGTAGAGATGGGCTTAGGCTGGTTTCGAACTCCTGACCTTGAGTGATCCACCTGCCTCAGCCTCCCAGAGTGCTAGAATTACTGGCATGAGCCACCGCGCCCGGCCTCAAATGTCCTTTATACCATTTCATGACTGTGTGTACCCATCACTTAGCTCCCACTTTATAAGTGAGAACATGTGGCATTTGCTTTTCCATTCCTAAGATACTTCACTTAGGATAATGTTCTTCTAAAAACATCCAGGTTGCTACAAATGACATTATTTCATTCCTTTTTATGACAGCCAGATCATTTTAAAGCAAATCTCAATGTCCTATCATTTCCCAGTACTTTTTTTTAATGCCCATATATGTCCTTTTTTTTTTTTTTTTTTTTTAAATATTGATGCCTCTACTTTGCTGGTGCCCTGAGCACGCTCTCGGTTTTCCCGTCGGGCTGTCCAGGCCTGACTCAGAGGCACCGCTGCACCATCACACCGCGGCTGAGAGCCGGCTGAACTAAACTCTGCGATTCCCTTCAGTTCTAACGGGCCGTGATCCACAGAACCATGAGCGCCCTCACCCCAGTAGCCTCAGCTGAGCCCAACATGACGCAGTCTGGGGAGAGCAGTGTCAGCCGACAAATGGGTCAGGGGGACCCAGCCTCCCAGCGGCAGAGCACAGTCAGAGAGGAGGACAGGAGGGGCAGGCAACACCTGGGACGTGATCGGTGTGTGTGTTCGAGCCTGGTAACAAATCCCTGGGCTTCTCCTTTATGCCCATCGGCATTTCCTGTGCTTAGAAGTTAGCTTCATTTCTGAAAATATCATTTTTTAAAATTGTTAATACAAATAAACTACCCATTCTGTTAACAAGGCCCCCGGTGCCTCTGCCAATGATTTCCCGGCTGTCAAAGGCAGGAGAGCTCCCTGGGAGAGTCAGGCCCGAGGCCCTGCCCTAGGGTGACCCCCATTCCCCTGGAGGTTCCACCACAGCCTTTGACAACAATGATGAAAGATGATGGCATTCTCTGCTTGTTGAGGAAAGCAAAAGAAAAAAATAATAAATAAATAAATAAAGATTATACTGAGAAAAGGAGCTTGCCTCTAGCTCTAGCTCTGACCCTGGCCCCCATTCATCTCCTCCCCAGTCTCTGAACTCAGTGTCCCCAGCTTGTTTGATCAGTATGAGGGCCCACAACAGACTCTCAAGGTCCAGCAGAGAAGGCCCCCTGGGTTATTTAGTGGGGAAACTGGACAAATGATCCCCCGTGTTCCTGCAAGCTCCCAAGGGACAAGATGACTTTTCTTCATCCAAACTTGAGAATCCAGGGAGGAGGCAGGAAGGCTCAAACCTGCTCCTGCTAAACCGTTCTATTAAATAACGCCAAGACTAGAGCCCCAAGCTCCAGTGCCTTGGGGAGACCCTAACCTCCCTCTGACTCAAGACCAAAATAAGTGCCCAAAATCTAGAGGGGATAATCTCTTCTTCCCTAAGGCTGAGCCTTCCAGGACCCCAAGAGAAGGCGTGTTTCAAGGGCCTCCCAGAGTGCTAAGCCTCCAAAGCCACCAGGGACCAAGCAGGACTGGAGCTGGCTTTATAAACTCGAGCAAGACCAGAGTGCGTCTGGAGATTTAGTCCTGAGTGCCATGTTCTGTTTGCCTGAGCTACATGTCTTGTCCTCAGGTCTGGATGTGTGGCCTCCCCCGAAACAGCTTTAGGGAGAAGAACCTGAAAGACACAGGCTGGAGAGGGAGTCCCAGAGCCACCCCACGTGGTTGGGCCGAGGAGATCCGGTGTCCCCTTTGGAGGTTCTCAGGCTGGGGAGTGCCATCTGCTAAGGTTGGTATTTATCTACTGAGTTCCACCGGAGCTGATGCAGAAAGCTGAGGTTGCCTGTTCTCTTCTCCTTCCCTTCCTTCAAAATCCATGCCCACCCATCCCTCACTCAGTCAGCCTTCAAGCATTGCCTGAGATCCCGTGGTATTCAGGGGTCCCGAGCAGTGTCTTCCAGACCCCCATTCGTTATGTGCTCATAGCCAAACTTGATGGACGTTAATGTATGCCCAGCATTTCCTCTGTTTCCAGAAGTGTGCTCGGTACATTGACACATTGTCTTCCAGTCCCCACAGAAACTGAGCGAGCTGAGGCTCAAGGAGGTTAAGCAACCCTACCACGTTTTCTGACTCCTGCCAATGCATCTTCTGCCTCACGTTTCCTGAGATTGATTCCCACCTCCAGGCCTTGTTCTTCCCCATCTCCTCCACCTGCCGCATTGTCCCCATTCTTCAAGGCCCAGCCACATGCCCCCTGGTCCTGAAGCCTTCCCAGATCACTCCATGCCTCAGTTACGCGTCCCTCAGTGGGTTCTTACTGCCATAGGGTGGGCTCCATGCAACCCCACTCTTTCTCACGGGAGCAAGTGTGTCTTTCAACAAAATTTTGAATGGCTGCAGCCATGCCTTATGCTCTTTTGAACAGCAAGTGTTTACATGCTTTGAACAATCGTAACTATTTCAATACTTTTAAATAATAGTAGTGTTCAAATACTTGCTATGTCCTTATTACAAGGAATATTACAAAGAATATTCCTTATTATAACTTATTACAAGGAAACTTGTAATAAGTTTCCTTATTACAAAACTTAAAACAACCTCTGCTCGCAGAAGCTATAATGTGATAGGGAAGCAAAACAACCCCATGGCGGGTAAAGAAAGACTTGGAAACTGACGAAGCCCTGTTAAACAATTCTGAATACATCTGTGTGAGTCAAACTCAACTGTCAGGGTACAACACTACACAGAATGAGAATTCAGTTGGGAAAAGGAAGTCTGGCCAGAAGTTAGCAGCTGAGGGATGGCTTTGCAGGATTTACGGAGGAAACCTGGAGGTACTTTGAAACGGAGAACCTCAGATTATATCTGGAAAGCTATTGGCCAAGGTGACCATGACTGAGAATTATTAATAGGTGTGCCTCTGGAGGAATCGGAAGGCCATCTGGGAGTTGGGATGGCAGTAGCAAAGGATTAGGAGGGAACACGGTCTTGGGCTATGGGAAGATGAGGGGAGAAGGGGATTGGAAAGGCGAACAAGAAACCTCATTTGCCAGCAAGGAAGATCCAGGAGCTCGGCATAAAAACAAGGCTGAGTATGACTTTGCGTATCCATCATCCTATCAGAGAAAAATGAAAGCAGTATTCACTGTAGATCAGAGACTCGGGCACATTTGGATTTGACTAGAACTGAGCCCCTAAGAAAATTAGCAAAGAAAGAGTAAGCATAACTCCAAGCTGAACAGTACTGGGATCTCGCCTGTGAATGCCACTGCACTCCAGCCTGGGCAACATAGCCAGGCCTCCTCCCTTAAAAAAAAGAGGATACCCGTGGCCCTGGGTGGAGAACTGGAGCACAGAGCAGGAGGCCAACTCTGCTAGGTTAAATTTCACAGCGGAGTCATATGATAGGATTTTGCCACGCCACCAGAACCCTGACTTTCAGGGTTGCGTATTCTGACCTTTACAATAAATAGAAGGTTGTTCTCTGAAGAGCATGGAGTGGGTTCTAGTGGATTCTTCTGCAGTCACATAACCACAAGCCCAGCTCTGGGAGGAAAGAGAGGCAGCAAGGCAGAGGGAGGGTCCTGGGAATCTCAGGAGCTAACTCATTCTTCTAAGGCAGGCATCCTCAAACTTTTTAAACAGAGGGCCAGTTCACTGTCCCTCAGACTGTTGGAGGGCGGACTATAGTTTAAAAAAAAACTATGAACAAATTCCTATGCACACTGTACATGTCTTATTTTGAAGTAAAAAAACAAATGGGCAAAAACACCCGCATGTGGCCCGTGGGCCGTAGTTTGAGGACTCCTGTTCTAAGGCCACGGTCTTCAAACTAGGGATGTGTAACCACTAAAGGTACGTGAAGACTTTTCAAAGGGTTCATAGGCAAAACAACTTTAAGGGAACCAATTTCAGAACCTCAGTGTCCATACTCTTTCCCAAAACCAATGTCCTTGAGAACACATCTGGGATGGAAACGCTGTACATCTTTCTCATCTCCCCCTTCATGGTTGCTTCCTCCCGTATTTGAAAAGAAATGCATGGGGATTTTTGTTTGTATGTTGCCCTGGGTAGAGCGCCTTGGCATCAGCCTGGCTCACAGCAACCTCAGAGTCCTGGGTGCAAGCAATCCTCTTGCCTCAGCCTCCCAAGTAGCTGGGACTACAGACACATACCATACCTGGCTAATTTTTTCTATTTTTAGTTGCTCAGCTAACTTTTTCTATTTTTAGTAGAGACAGGGTCTCGCTCTTGCTCAGGCTGGTCTCAAACTCTCCTGACCCCAAGCCATTCTCCCGCCTGGGCCTCCCAGAGTGCTAAGATTACGGGCGTGAGCCACCACACCGGGCCAGAAATACATGTTCCTAACCCATCCTGAATCTTATGAGAAGGCATTTCACCAGCACATGCAGGATACTACCCAAAGAGATAATTTGATAAACAAGTGTTGAAAAGTAAATGACTGTAGAATTGCCTATAAAATCCTTTAAATCAGATGGAAATCTTCCAACAGAATGGAGGGAGGATCTTTTCAAATTAACAGATGATAGAGTATTACAAATAAGTTTTGATGACACATCACTATGTGACTCTTGGCATTAACTAAGAAGTTCAATAAATTGAATGCCATTACCATGACAAAAATCCTTATATCCCCACCTATTTATTTACGTTAGCAAAGATCCTCAGAACTTAAGATTTCATATACAAAATATTTGCTAGGGATCACTATGTGAATGGCCAAGATACTGAAATAGATCCTATAAGCTGAACAAAGCCTCCTAATCAGGTATAGAGTAACCTTTTCCTCTGGACAAGTTCACGTGGATTCTTTTTGTGTTCCCTGGGGCACACTGACACAAAGATCCACACCCAGACAGGAAGCTCAGGGAAGAGGCACTCACTGTCAGACTTCTGGGACCAAACCTTGACTTGGCTGATAGCAAATCAGAGGCCCAAAGAGAGGATACCTGCCCAAGGTAACAGAGCTAACAAGCAACAGAGCTGGAAGCAGAAAGGCAGTCTCCATCCTGTCAGTCCAGTGTTCTTTCTGCCATACGCTATACCTGTTACAACAGGTGAGAATAAAGGAGAGGCTGTTCTTCTACATTCTTCTGCACAAGGACACCACATCTCCTCTTTGTCCTCAACATAAACCTGTTTGACATGGATGAAGTAGTTGGAGAGGTTTTCCTGCTGATTTTCAGGATGTAGCCCAGACACTCAAAGAGAAAGGTATGGGGGTGGGGAGCAGAAGAGAGTGGAACGTGTCGGGAGGAAGGAGAGGACTCTTGGCATTTCCAATAATCCCATGGATTAATATCTTGGAGAACAATCAAGCACCCACTAAAACACCATTTCCAAGCTGATGATCTCCCAGGTGACATTCAACTCAATGGATTTGCAGAGGACAAGGTGGTTATGATATCGAGGATGGAATGCCCTAAAGCATGTTTAAATACAAGACAGAATGAATACTAATACATGCTACCACATGGATGAACCTCAGTGACATTAAGCTAAGTGAAAGAAGCCAGAGGCAGGCAGGGCAGGGTGGCTTATGCCTGTAATCCTAGCACTCCAGGAGGCCAAGTTGGGAGGATGGCTTGAGGTCAGGAGTTCAAGACAAGCCTGTGTAAGAGTGAGACCCCGTCTCTACCAAAAATATAAAAAGTTAGCCAGGCATGGTGGTGCACACATGTAGTCTCAGCTACTCAGGAGCTGAGGCAGGAGGATCGCTTGAGCCCAGGAGTTTGAGGTTGCTGTGAGCTAGGCTGATGCCCACAGCACTCTAGCCCAGGCAACAGAGTGAGACTCTGTCTCAAAAAAATAAAAAAGAAGAAGCCAGATGCAAAAGTCCATATATTATATAAATCCATTAATATGAAATGTCCAGAATAGGCAAATCCATAGAGACAGAAAAGACATTAATAGTTGCTAGGTGTTCTCCCTCATCGTACCTTGCACAGGATGGACATGCTCTAGTAACACTGCTTGAGTGATTATCAATTGTCACCTCTGCAGATGACACCCGGAGAACTAGCCCTCATCAGCGGCAACCACACTCCAGTTACCAAGTTCATCTTGCTGGGATTCTCCAATTATCCAGACTTCCAGGAGCTTCTCTTTGGAGGCTTCCTGCTCATCTATGCCATCACAGTGGTGGGCAACCTGGGAATGGTGGCACTCATCTTCCTAGATGCCCGTCTCCATAGCCCCATGTATTTCTTCCTCAGTGTCCTCTCCTTCCTTGACGTCTGTTACTCTTCCGTGATCACACCCAAGCTCTTGGTCAACCTTCTGGCCTCTGACAAGTCCATCTCTTTCAAGGGCTGTGTAGTCCAGATGACCTTCTTTGTAATGCATGCGACAGCTGAGAGCTTCCTGCTGGCCTCCATGGCCTATGACCGCTTCATGGCCATCTGCCAACCCCTCCATTATGGTTCTATCATGACCAAGGGGACCTGTCTCCAGCTGGTGGCTGTTTCCTATGCCTTTGGTGGAGCCAACACCGCTATCGAGACTGGGAATGTCTTTTCCCTGCCTTTCTGTGGACCCAACAAGGTAACACACTACTTCTGTGACATAAAACCCCTTCTCCAGCTGGCCTGTGCCAACACAGCCACAGCAGGAGTGGTCCTTTACGTCTTCTCTGCTCTGGTCACCCTCCTGCCTGCTGCAGTCATCCTCACCTCTTACAGCTTGGTCTTGGTGGCCATTGGGAACATGCGCTCAGCAGCTGGGCGGAAGAAGGCCCTCTCCACATGTGCCTCCCACTTCCTGGCCATTGCTGTTTTCTATGGCACTGTAGTCTTCACCTATGTCCAACCCCATAGATCCACTAACAATACCAATAGCCAAGTAGTGTCCGTCTTCTACACCATCATAATTCCCATGCTCAACCCCTTCATCTATAGCCTCCGCAACAAGGAGGTGAAGGGCGCCCTGCAGAGGAAGCTCCAGATCAACATCTTTCCCTGCTGAGCCCCGCAAGGTTGTTTGTTGCAAAGAGAAAGACATAGCATCTTCCAAATCACGTTATGAATTGACCTAACCAAGACCAGCCCTGGTTTTGACGGAAGTACTAGAAGTAAAGGAGAAACAGCAAATATCCTTTGCAGTTAACAAAACGTCTTCTTAGTCACTACGATATTGAATTCTCACCACCACATTGTGAGACAGCCATTGTTACAATGATCCTATTTTAAAAATGAAGGATACAGGACTCAGAAAAAATAAGTCAATTACCGAAAGTCATACAGTTAGTGAGAGAATGAGTATTTGACATCAGGGCTTCTACATCGAGACCAGAGATATTGCAAATATATCACAGCCACGACTTAAGTGTCTATTGGCAGCTCATCATAACTTGCAAGAAACATCAGACAAAGCACAACACAATCACTTCTGTTTTGCCACTGATTTAGTGGGCTGGGAGTGGGCAATAAATGACTCAGTCCTTTTTTCCTCTTGTAAAAAGAAAGATAAACAGGATAGAGATGTCCTTATTTCTTATTGCAACTACGGTGTGCTGAGCTGTCTCAGTATAACATCAGGATCCAGAGAGATCTTTCCTTGTACACCTGTATCCTAGCCAGATGTATGTGCCTGTCTCATAATTCTCAAGGGTGTGTGTGTGTGTGTGTGTGTGTGTGTGTGTGTGTGTGTGTGTGTGTAATTAGGCAGTTATAGCATTATTTTAGACACTATGCTTTAGGAAACTGATTCAAATTTTTTTTATATTTAGCCCAAGTGTCTTTAAATATACCTGTCATATGGTAAGTATATACGTTTTAGAGAATCACATTAATGAAGAAGCTAGGCCAGGCACGGTGGATCACACCTGTAATGCTAGCACTCTGGGAGGCAGAGGCAGGAGGATTGCTTGAGGTCAGGAGTTTGAAACCAGCCTGAGCAAGAGCGAGACCCCTGTCTCTACTATAAAAGAAAGAAATTAATTGGCCAACTAATATATATAGAAAAAATTAGCCAGACGCGGTGGCACATCCCTGTAGTCCCAGCTATTTGGGAGGCTGAGGCAGCAGGATTGCTTGAGCCCAGGAGTCTGAGGTTGCTGTGAGCTAGGCTGACGCCACGGCACTCACTCTAGCCTGGACAACAAAGCGAGACTCTGTCTCAAAAAAAAAAAAAAAAAAAAAAAGAAGAAACTGAACGTGAAGACCTAAATCAGGGTTGAACATTGGATTGGAAAGCATGCTGTTAAACTAACACAAAGTCCTAATCTGAACTAAATTGGCTTCAGCCTGGATTTTGGATTATTTAAAAGCTTTTTTTCCATCTATATCTTAAGAAAATTATTCTAAATACAGGAAATCTTGCTATACAAGTAAATCTATCACAGTATCATGTGTGAAAAAAAAATTGAAAACAACCTAAATGTTCAAAAGAGAAAAGGGATTTAATGATTCATCTCTTAGATGGATTATGATGCAACCATTAAATATTATGCTTGTAGGCCATGCGTAGTAGCTCACACCTGTAATGACAACACTTTGGGAGGCTGAGGCAGGAGTATTGCTTGAGGCCAGGAGTTCAAGGCTGCAGTGAGCTACGATCAGGCCACTGCACTCTAGCCTGGGCAACAGAGTAAGACCCCATCTCTAAAAAAAAATTTTTTTTAATTATGCTCATGAAAACTATGTAATAATATGAAAAACAGCAGGCTAAAACAGCTAGAGTACAATCACAACACTGTAACAAAAATGAGTAGTGGAAAAGCACACAAAAATATAAACGAAGTTTGTGTTAGAAGGATAGAACAATGGGAAAAAAATGTTTTCCTATTTTTCTCAAAAATTTTCCAAAATTTTTTAATTAGCATGTTTGATTTTGATACTTTATTCTAAAAATGAATAATTTTTAAAATCCTTTCCATGAAGCTGAGTGTGAAAATTTCTCACTTTTGTCTTTTTTCATTCAGCAAATATTTACCAAATTCCTCCTGTGCTCCACCTTCTCCTAACTTATCAACTAAGTTTTTAGTGCATGCCTGCAGTTGAGGTCAGGACTAGGACACTGTGATAAAGAGAATTAGTAAAAATTAATCTAATTCATTCATCTGGAAAAATATTTACTTATAGGCCCTAGGTGGATTAACAGAACACATATTAGGCAGATAGTTTATGCTACAGTAATAAATAAACCCCAAAACATCAGTATCTTCATACCACAAAGGTTTTTACCTATGCTGAATTTGAGACATATCAGATGACCGTCCAGGGAAAGTTATTCAGCTAGTGACTCCGTATCGGAGCCCCTTTCAGAACTTGCAATGCCACCATGTCACTCTGGGCACTCCTAGCTTTTAGTAATGGGAGAAATGGTCAAAGTCACGTAGAATGTTTTTAAGGACTTGGCCTGAGGTTGGCTCATATCATTCAACCTATGTGTCATTGGCTTGAAACCAGTCTTACAGGCTCAACATAGAAGCAAAGGAGACTGGAAATATAGTCTTCTTTTTCACCAAAGAGAGGAAAAAGAAATATGATTTAGCAAACACATAGCTTTGTCTATAACTGGCCAACTGGACACTTGGGTAGGCTGTCATCTATAAGGGATATTAAAACATCACTTGAATAAATCAAGAAATCAAATGCTGGTTGATGCTCATGTTTCTACATAATTGAGGTATACCATTTCCTTGGGTGAAAATTTTAAAACATTCTTTGCCTGGTCTCTGTTGAGTATTTTCGAATACACACCCAAGTTGTGTGGTGCCACTACAAGCAGAAAAACTAACTCTGAGACCAGTTAGTTGATGGTTGCCTGAAGTTGGAGGTCACAGCTACCCTGAATTCTAAAACTAAATAACACATATCACAGTGATATTTACTATGAGTGATTTTTGTCCAAGGTTAAACCCTATGATGTATTACCCAAGAAGTGGTACACACACAAACACATACATTTCCTGAAGACAGAATTTTAAAAAACACACCAAAAAAAACACTTTAAAAACATGAAAGTCAGAAAAAAAATGCACATATGATGTGACTGTACTATACAATTTAATAGAGGATAATAGAGTAACCATCAGTTGCTATCCACCTCAACTATATAGATATTGAACAAATATTAACAGAGTTTCAATCTGAAGAATGATAAATTATTATCCCGCCCCATTCACTGCTGTAGCCCCCGTGTGTAGAGCAATGCCTGGCACATCATAGGCACTAAATAAATGTCTGTTCCATAAATGAACGAACAAGCATTTACATGGTATTTTCCTTGGGCCAATAGAACTGTCACCACCTGAGAGCTTTTAAGAAATGTATTAATAGAATCTGGGGCCTCACCCCAGACCTACTGGATCAGAATCTGCATTTTAACAAGATCTCCGGGTGATTTGTGTGCACATTAACGTCCGAGAAGCACTGATCCATACGACTCAATCTGTTACCTATTTTTAAATATAGTTTTAATTATGTTTTAAAATATTTTTAAATATACATGAAGACAAAGACAGAGATGAGGACCACAAAGATGACAAAGAACTAAAACCAAATCCAGATATTTACACTCAAATCCCATGGGATTTTCACTACACCATGCCTCATGCCTTTGCCCCAAGGCAGTAAATGTACGGACTCCAGTGAATTTATCCATTTCTTTCTTTCCCTCCCTCCCTTCTTTCCCAGTCTCACTCTGTCCCTCTGAGTGCAGTGGCGTTATCATAGCTCCCTCCAACCTCAAACTCCTGGGCTCAAGCAATCCTCTTGCCCTGGCCTCCCAGAGGGCTAGGATTACAGGCATGAGCCATGGTGCCCAGCCTGAATTTATCCATTTCTAATGATCACGCTGCAACTGGATGGACCAAAGCCCATGATAAAAATAGATAAGCTATTAGAAATTTCAGTGGCTTGATCATTTTTATCTAGAAGAGAGAGTGTGGTTAGAAAACTTCATATTTCAGAAGAGAGAGTGTGGTTAGAAAAGTTATTTTCTTATTCAGACAATATCTGCCTTTAATAATACATAATGCTTTCCTGAAGAATGTTTTGGAAAGTGGAATGGCTAAAATTTGAACTTCATACTTAAATATTTTATTTGGTGGGAGAAGGAGAAGGAAGCGAAGAAGGGAGGGGGATTTAGTTTTCAATTAGCAATGATCTCACCTTGGATAAACCTCACTGGCCGCGGTACTGCCACCGTGCAAAGCTAAGGGAGGGGGAGTTAATCCAGAAACCCGAAGAAAAAAGTCATGAAGTCTCAAAACACGCTATTAATGCTTAATCTGATTTTACATCAGAATGTTACACACTGTATAAAGAATATCTGAACTATTAAAAACATTGTACTTTATTCCCAATGGTACAATGTTTTAAAAAAAAAAAAATAAAATAAAAATAAAAATAAAAACATTGTACTTTAAATATTGACAATAAAATTTAATTTTCTGGTGTAACCTCACAACTCAAATTTCTTCTTCATCCAGTTTACTTGAAATGGTATTTGGCACATTCCCTGAGATCAGGGGTTATAGAGCACAAAGGAGTAAGGATGGGACGGAAAGAGCCACTGCCTGGTCCTCTTGTCCAACGTATGCTGGCATTTCCACCCTTATTTCCATTTGGTTTCCAATGGCCAAACCATGAAGACCATAGTCATGACCCCACGTCCCAAAAGGACAGCTTCTCTAGGCTCTCAGCTCCTCCCCGTCCCTCTCAGAGCACACTGAACACAGCTGCCCATTCGCCCATGGCACACCGGGTCGATGGGAAGCTTGTCCCAGCCCTGTCGCCTGGCCCTGCCACACAGCCGTTTCTTCTCCGCGGACCCTGCACTTGGAGAGGAGCAGAAGCTCTAGGGAATGGGCCACAGGACTCCTCCCTCGGGACTCACCAGACTCAAAGCTCACTTCCCCTCTATCTTCACTTTAGGAGCCTAGGGAATTTTTATCTAGCCCCGTTTAAGAGAAAGGAAGGCACTGGAAAAACTAGCTTTAACTGATCAGATATTCTGTGATCGTATGCCCCGTAGTTAAGGCTTGAGTTTATTCCCTGGGTTATTGATGGTTCTGGCTTTTGAAGTTCAAAAGCATTTTAATCACAAAGGTTTTATCTCTGCCTTGAGTTTCCAAAACATATTTTAAACCTCAAAGGCCAGGGACTGACTTCTTTGGTATCTGCACTATGCTACAACAACCCTACCCTGAGGCATGGCTGCCAAGAGGTCAAGTTTGAATATGGAAGGACTACTGGATAAAAAATATATATATATATGTTATCTGAAAAACATTTCGGTCTATCAAAATAATACTCTCTTACACATAATTGTAAAGATTCACCCATGTGCTTTATCACAATGCCTTTTTAGCCACAAACTTTGCCAATGTATTTATAATAATTTGTACACGTGTTATAAGTTTTGTTGTTTTCCTTTATAATTGAACATAGTTGTCAGACTTGCTTCAATTCAATAAGCCTCAAATTTACTGTTTTTGGCATACTAAATGATATCTTCCTTTGTCTCAATTGTAAAATCATTAACATCAACACTTTATTTTTCCATATTCCAGTATTCCTTTATAAATAAGGGCAAATATCCAGTAAAATGCTCAAATAATTGCACAAACATTGCCATATTTAGATGGCAATACTGCTAAAATAAAACTATTGGCTGGCAGACAGCAGTGCCATAATATAACTTGAAATAGCTTTTTGTCTACTGAAATAAGAAAGTCAGAATTTGCTATAGAAGAGAAGTATAGAAGTATTGATGTATAATATATGAAAATGATAGTCATACAAAAGTTTATAATTACCTATATTTTAATTCATTGATTTTTGTTCACCTTCATTTATCTTTATATCTCTTTTATTTTATTTTATTTTACTTTTGAGACAGAGTCTCGATTTGTTGCCCAGGCTAGAGTGAGTGCCGTGGCGTCAGCCTAGCTCACAGCAACCTCAAACTTCTGGGCTCAAGCGATCCTACTGCCTCACCCTCCCAAGTAGCTGGGACTACAGGCATGCGCCACCATGCCCGGCTAATTTTTTCTACATGTATTAGTTGGCCAATTAATTTCTTTCTATTTATAGTAAAGACAGGGGTCTCACTCTTGCTCAGGCTGGTTTTGAACTCCTGACCTTGAACAATCCGCCTGCCTCGGCCTCCCAGAGTGCTAGGATTACAGGCCTGAGCCACCGTGCCCGGCTTACATTTCTTAAATATAAACAATTATAATAATTATATTTGTAACAGCTTTATTAAGATACAATTCATGGGGGAAGAGGGGGAATGGGCATTTATTGAAACCTTAAAATCTGTACCCCCATTATATGCCAAAATAAAAAAAAAAAGAAAAGAAAAAAAAGATACAATTCACAATCCCTATAATTTCACACATATAAAGTGTACAATTCAATGATTTTTGGCATACTTATACAGCTAGGCAACCGTCACCACAATTTTAGAGGATTTTCATCACCCCAAAAAGGAATATTTTCATGTACCCATTAGCTGTCATCCTCCACTCCCCTTAGGCCCTTCAGTCCTTGGCACTCAGTAATCTTTCTGTCTCAATAGATTTGCCTATTCTGAACATTTTATATGGATGGAACCATAAAATATGTGTTTGTGACTGGCTTCTTTCACTTAGCAAAATGGTTTTTTAAATTTTTTATTTTCAATCCTCCATGTGGTAGCATAGCAAAATGTTTTCAAGGTGCATCCATGTGGTAGCTTGTATCAATACCTCATTCCTTTTCATGCCCGAATAATATTCCACTGTATGGATATACTACATTTTATTTATCCATTTAGCAGTTAATAGACATTGGGATTGTTTCCACCTTTGGCTATTATGAATAATGCTGCTATGAACATTCATGCACAAATTTTTGTAAAAACATGTATTTTCAATTAACTTTTTTATAGCTAGGAGAATTGCTAGGTCGTAGGCAAACTCTATGTTTAATTTTATGAGGAATGGATTTCCTATCATACTGATTTCCAAAGTAGCTACATCATTTCACATTCCCAATAGCAGTGTATCATGGTTTCAATTTCCCCACATCCTCACCAACACTTGTTATTATCTGTCCTTTGTTATTATAAATATTCTGATGGACATGAAGTGGTATCTTATCATGGTTTTGATTTGCATATTCCTGATGACTAAAAATCTGAAGTACCTTTTCATGTGCTTATTGGCCATTTCTATATCTTCTTTGGGAAAAAATGTCTATTCAGATCCTGTCCCCATAATTAATTGGGTTGTCTTTTTATTATTGAGTTGTATGAGTTCTTTATATAGTCTAGATACAAGTCCTCTAACAAACATGTGATTTTCAAATATTTCTCCACTTCCATAAGCTGTCTTTTCATTCTTTTGGTAGTGTCCTCTGATGCCCAAAAGTTTTTAATTTTGATGAAGTCCAATTTTCTATTGCTATGGACTGAATTGTGTCCCTCCTCAAAATTCGTATGTTGAATTCCTAACCCCTGATGTAATGGCATTTGGAGATGGGGCCTTTGGGAGATAATTAGGTTTAGATGAGGTCATGAGGATGAGGCCCTCATGATGGGATCAGTACCTTTATAAGAGACAGCAGAGAGTTCTTGCTCTCTCTCTCCCATGTAAGGACACAGTGAAAAAGTGACTGTCTTCAAGCCAGGAAGAGAGCCCTCACGAAAACCTAATCACACTGGCGCCCTGATCTCAAGTTTCTAACTTCCAGAACTAGGAGACAATAAATTCTGTTGTTTTAGCCACCTAGGCTATGGTATTTTGTTATGGCAGCTTGAGCTAAGACTTCTGTTTTTTCTTTTATTGTTCATGCTTTTGGTGTCATATCTAAAAATTCATTACCAAATATGTCATG
Source organism: Microcebus murinus (assembly GCF_040939455.1). Taxonomy (NCBI): domain Eukaryota; kingdom Metazoa; phylum Chordata; class Mammalia; order Primates; family Cheirogaleidae; genus Microcebus; species Microcebus murinus. Next base: position 16,783,680 of record NC_134107.1, read on the forward strand.
GAGATTTAACTCTTGTGTTTTTTTCCTAACAGTTTTATAGTTTTAGCTCTTACATTTAGGTCTTTGATCCGTTTTGAGTTAATGTTTATATGTAGTGTGAGGTAGGGATCAAACTTATTATTTTGCATGTGGATATCTGTTTGTCTCAGCATCCTTTGTTGAAGAGACTATTTTCTTCCCATGTCAAAAATCAATTGTCCATATATGTACGGGTTTATTTTTATACTCTCAATTCTATTCCATTTAGTCCATTCTTATGTCAATTTCACACTGTCTTCATTACTATAGCTTTGTAATAAGTTTTGAAATTGGGTAGCATGAGTCCTACAACTTCTTTATTCTTTTTCAAGATTGTTTTGGCTATTCTGGGTCCTTGGAATTTCCATGATTTTAGGATCAGCTTCTTTATTTCTGTCAAGAAGCCAGCTTGAATTTTGATAGGGACTATGTTGAACCTGTAGATCAATTTGAGGAGTATTACCATCTTTAAAATATTAAACCTTTCTACTCATGCACGTGGGATGTCTTTCAATTTATTTATATTTTATTTTTTTATTTTATCAAATTATGGGGGTACAAATATTGATAGGGTTACATATATTGCCTCTGCCATTCCTCCCCCCCCCGTCCCCCGCCTTACCAAAACATCAAGCATGTCCTACCCCCAGGTGGTGCACATCGCACCTATTTTGTAAGTATAAATACTTCCCCTCCTACCCCCTCCCATCTGCCCACCACCCGATAAAAGGTTTTTTTTTCTTTTTTTGACCTTTGGGTTACATCGTATATCTTTGCCTTTCCCTAGGAAGGGTTAGAAGTATTCACTCCCCACCCCACCCCACCCCGACAATGCTCCTCACAACCCTAAGATGTGTATCTCCCCCTCCCCCAAACCCTGGTGGGCACTATCACCATTTGAGCACCATAGTTTTAATCAGTCAGATTGTCTTTTCTTTCTTTCAACAATGCTTTATAGTTTTCAGAGCTTAAATTTTGTGTTACTTTTATTAAATTTACTGCTAAGTATTTTTAATACTACCATAAATAAAAGTTTTAAAATTTTTATTTTCGGAATAGTCATTGTAAGTGTATAGAAATACAAGGAAATCTGTAACTGATTGTGATCAATTAATTGTAAACGCCACTGAACTTGGACCAGCTGAAATACAACTGATTTCTAACAACTTTGTTTCGATATAATTCACATACCATACAATTCACCTATTTAAAGTATACAATTTAATGGTAGAAATACAACTGATTTCTGTATATTCTATATCCTGCAAACTTGCTGAGCTCATTTATTAGTTCTAATAGTTTTTCAGTGGATTTCTTAGGATTTTCTATATTCAAGATTATGTTCCCTATGAATAGAGGTAGTTTTACTTTTCCCTTTTCAACCTGATTCTGTTTTATTTGTTTGTTTGTTTTGCCTAATTGCCCCGAATACAAACTCTAATACAATAGAGGTGGTGAGAGCAGACACTCTTTTTGTTTCTGATTTTAGGGAGAAAGCAATTAGTTTCTCCCTATTAAGTATGATGTTAGCCATAGGCTTTTTGTAGATGCCCTTTAACATGTTGAGGAAATTCTCTTCTATTCTTAGTTTGTTGAGTGTTCTTATCATAAAAATGTGTTGGAGTCTCACAAATTTTTTTCTGCATCTATTGGGCTGCATCTATTATTTTTGGAGTTTTTTTTCCTATTGATTTTTGGATGTTAAACCAATCTTACATTCCTGGGATAAGTTCAACTTGCTCATGATGTACAATCTTTTTTATATATTGCTGTATGCTGTTTGCTAGTATTTTGTGGAGAATTTGGGGTGCTATATTCATAAAATATATTGATCTGTAGTTTTATTTTGTCTGGTTTCGGTATCAGCACAATACTGACCTCATAGAATGAGTTGAAAAGTGTTCACTCCCGATTTATTTTTTGGAAGAGTTTGTGAATATTGCTATTAATTCTTCTTTAATGTTTGCTAGAGTTTGCCAGAGAATCAAACAACGTAGGTTTGAAGGAAGGGAAAAAAGGATTTACCAGAAAAGCAATCTAGTCCTGAAATTTTCCTTGTAGGCAGTTTTTGATTACTTGTTCAATTTCTTTACTTGATAAAAAGATAAGAAATGAAAGAAGAAATTTTCTATTTCTTCTTGAGTTACTTCTGGTAGTTTGTGTCTTTCTAGGAATTTAAATATCATCTAAATGATCTAATTTATTGTCATACTATTGTTTATAGTATTACTTTATAATCCTTTCATTTTATTATGTCAGTAGCGATGTCTCCTCTTTCATTTCTGATTTTAGCAATATGAGTCTTCTTTTTTCCTGGATTAGTCTAGTTAAAAAGTTTGTTGATTTTGTTGATCTTTTCAAGGAACTAAATTTTGGGTTTGTTGCTATTTTTCTCTATTGTTTTTCTGTTCTCTATTTCACTAATTTCCACTCTAATATTTATTATTCCCTTTCTTCTGCTTGCTTTAGGTTTGGTTTGAGCTTCCTTTTCCTTAAATGTCTTAAAGCAAAAGGTTAGGTTATTGATTTGAGATCATTCTTTTGTCTTTTTGTTTTTTCCTTCTCCTTTGCTGGCAAAGTACATACTTCTTTTATAAATAGGTGTTTATAGCTAGAAAGTTCCCTTTAAGTACTGCTTAAGTCATATATCCAATAAGTTTAGTTATATTTTTCATTTTTATTCATCTTAATGAATTTTCCAATTTATCAATTTATTTCCAATTGATATTTCTTCTTTGACACATTATTGAATGTATTAGTTTCCATGTATTTGTGGATTTCAAAAATTTCTTTCAGTTATTGATTTCTCATCTCATGCTATTGTGATTTTTGTTTTTGTTTTTTCAGCTCTACATACAGCAGATGCTACTGTGATTGAAGAACATATTTCAAAGAATTTCAATCCTTTTAAATTTATTGAGGTTTGTTTTATGGTCTACCATATGGTTTATCTTGGAGAATATTCCATGTGAACCTGAGAAAAATTCATATTCTGCTACTCTTGGACAGAGTGTCTGTTAAGATTATAGTGTTCAAATCTTCTATTTCCTATGGATCTTCTACTTGTCCCACCTAGTATAAAAAGTAAAGTACTGAAGTCTCCAATGACTATTATCAAATTGTCTGTCTCTCCCTTCATTTCTGTCAGTTTTTGTGCCATGTATTTTGGGACTCTGTTGTCAGGTATATATATGTTTATAATTGTTATGTCTTCCTGATAGATTGGCCCTCTTGTTATAAAAAATGTCCCTCTTTATCTCTAGTAACATCTTTTGTTTTAAAATCTATTTTGGGCCGGGCGCTGTGGCTCACGCCTGTAATCCTAGCTCTTGGGAGGCCGAGGCGGGCGGATTGCTCAAGGTCAGGAGTTCAAAACCAGCCTGAGCAAGAGCGAGACCCCGTCTCTACTATAAACAGAAAGAAATTGATTGGCCAACTGATATATATATATAAAAAAAAAAAATTAGCCGGGCATAGTGGCGCATGCCTGTAGTCCCAGCTACTCGGGAGGCTGAGGCAGAAGGATCACTCAAGCCCAGGAGTTTGAGGTTGCTGTGAGCTAGGCTGACGCCACGGCACTCACTCTAGCCTGGACAACAAAGTGAGACTCTGTCTCAAAAAAAAAAAAAAAATCTATTTTGTCTGATATCATCATAGCCACAATAGATTTCTCTGAAGCTCTATTTATTTTTCTTCATTCTTTTTTTCTCTTTGTTCATTGGATTTCATAATCTCTATTGATCTGTCTTCGAGTTCAGTTCTTTCTTCCGCCAGTTCAAATCTACTATTGAGTCTATCTAGTGGGTTTGTTTAAATTATAGTTATTGAACTTTTCAATTCCACAAATTCCATCTGATACTTCTTTATAACTTCTACCTCTTTATTTATATTCTCTACATAATAAAACATTATCATCATATCTTCTTTTACCTCTTTAAGCATGGTTTCCTTTAGTTCTTTGATAATGGCTACTTTGAAGTCTTTGTTAATTCCAACATCTGTCCCTTTCAGAGACAGTTTCCACTGGCTGCTTTTTATACTGTATATGGGTCACACTTTCCTTTTTCCCTGAATGCTGCATAATTTCTGTTGAAACTGAATACTTCTGATAATATATTGCAGAAACTCTGGATACCAGTCCCTCCCTCTGTCTCTAGTGCTCGTTGCTGTCTGCCTATTTGTGTATTGACTGGCTGGACTGCTTAATGACATCTATTTCCCTCATACTGTGAAGCCTCTGATGTTGCTCCTCAGAGGGTGCAGCATTGGGCGTGTATACAATCACCCTAGGATGTCAGTGATGTTATTTTAGCAGGGCTGTCTTCTGCTGTCTCTTCCCTTTATCACTCCCAGCTCTAAGGCTTCATTAATTGCCAACTAATTGCTCTATTATTTATGATAATACCCTGTCACATAGACTGCTCCACAGCTGATCCAATTAAATTAAGATTCCTTTGCAGGGGTAGTTTTAAAGATTGATGTTTGAGGTTTGTTCTCTCCAGGAGGGCTCTCTTCTTAGCTGTCCTTTTTCTGATTCTCTCCAGTAAAACTAGTTGGTCCATGGCTTAGCTTCTCTCTCTCATGAAGCTACCAGGCTCCTCTCAATATCTCACTAACAAACCCACCATTGCTTTTTTGAGAGCACCCTTAGACTTGAACTTACCTACCTTCTATTTCAAATAAAGTCTGTTCCTTGAGGGAGAACTTTAGAGTTCTCTGTTTAGAGCCTGCCTCTCCCCCTAGGCAAAATGTCAGAGCCACAGTTCCAGAGCTGGGGGTAGGGGAGTGAAGAAAGTGGTATACTTCTCTTTGGGTGACATCCCTGCTTTAGGCAAATTACTTTTCCATCTTTCAACCCCTCACTCTACTCCTTGACTATAAGCCCCCACATGTCCTTGTAATCAGAATTGAGCTCAGTTCTATACTGAAGTTGCTTTCCCTTATTGCAACAGTACTGAATAAAATCTGTCTTTACTGCCTTTACCTAGTGTGTCCAGCTCTATATCTATTTAACACTTCTCACACAGGTGTTCCAGAAGTGGAATCTCACATAATTTTTTGAACACTCCATGTCATATATAGTTTCTAAGTCCACAAATCATGGAATGAAAAAGTTACAAATTGTCAAATGCATTACAAGAGTAATATATATATATATAGCTAAAATATTTCTAGTTGTACTGTGTAATACTAGAGTGTTACATAAAGTATTACATTTATTTTCATTTCCTTCCAAATACCATCCTGATGTCCATCTCTCCATTCCTGATGCCTGTCACAAAAGCTTTCCCCTGTGATTTTAAAGTCTCCAGAATTATGCATGCCTGCAGTTACTATCTCTATAATTTCTCTGCAGGTTTCTTATTTTTCTTCTCAGCATATCATTAGCTACCAGAGGCACAGACATGCAGCTTAACTCATGTTAATGGTTGGATCAGAAGCACAACAGTGTCAAGTGGCTAAAAATATATAGCAAATATCTGAGACTTGTCAACATATGTGGCATAATCAAACTCCCAGATTCTAGGCTAGACCCACCAAGTGAGCTCTGCATCCTTCAATACATGCTAATAATCCAAGGTAGTCACACAGGATAAAAGTAGAAGTATGACCCCATAGAACTTACCGAAACTGAGAAAAATAGCCTAATTCATTGGCAGGATGTAAGCAAGAAGTTTTAAAGAACAACTCTGAATGATGTTCATTCAAAGAGGCTAAGGGAGCCTGACAGAGCACTAATCCCACTTTTCCCTAATTTATGATAGGACTCCCCTTTCTTCTCTGCCTTTGGAATAGGCACAGGTTTTCAGAATATAGTGCAAGTGAGGGCAGAAGTTGGAGAGAATAAGCCTAGGGCTGTTATTAGACTTTTCTGGTAAGAATCACAAATGCTAACCATGTTTCCTTTACATCACTGCCATGTGATCAAAGCGGGACCAAACTGCAGCATGATATAATGTAAGATTTGCTTGATCAAACAGTTCCAATTTTTGAAATCTACACTGAGCTTCTTCCACACACATGCAGATACAGCTGAAATGATTTTCAATGAAACACCATTTGAAAGAGCAAAAATTTCAGACAACCAAAATGTCCATCAATAGGGGAAAGATTAAATAAATTTAGTGGGGCCATATAACAGAATACTATGCACAGGGATTGATAGGCACAGATGTTCAAATTATATTAAGTTGCAGGACAATACACACAGAACCATCGCTATTTGTTTAAAAAAGAAAAGAAAGGGAGTGAGGGAACTGTTATGTAGTGGTATCTCTCTTTATGCCCATAAATACACAGCAGGGGTTCTGAATGAAACTCTTAATAGCAAATATTATTCTGTGAAAAATAAAACTGGAGTGGGGGTGGAGAGGGAAAAGGGAAGACTTTGATGCCTTATTTACTTCTTTGTTGTTTAAATTTCCTACTCATTAAAAAAAAAGTAACTAAGTAAGAAAAACCACTGACATCAGACAGAACTGAGGAGGAAATTCAGCCCTGCCACTTACTGTGTGGCCTTGCACAAGTCTATCCTCTCTGTCTCAGTTTCATCCCATACATTAAAGATATTAGCATCAACCTCCTAGAATGGTGTGTCACCTAACTGGGATAAGGTATGAAAAGGTTTCTATTACATTTTCTGGCATACAGTTAGAACGCAGTAAATCTCAGTAAATGTTCCCGTCCCTTCTGAGTAGATGATTCTGTATTGGGATTTGAAGGGCACTGGGAATGCCTCCTCCTAACACTGGCACTACAAAATATACTACTACTACTAACAAAAATTAATGTGTATTGAGCTCCCACCAGGTGTCAGTTACTTGTCCAAGTGCTTTACATGTTGTCTCTCATTTAAACCCCACAACAACCCTATGAGATAAGGCAGCGTTATCATCCCCAACATTACGAATAAGGACATAGTAAAAATTTAGGATCAAGTTTTCGCGACTCCAAAGTTTGCATTTTTTTTTTTTTTTTTGAGACAGAGTCTCACTCTGTTGCCCAGGCTAGAGTGCTGTGAGTGGCATCAGCCTACCTCACAGCAACCTCAAACTCCTGGGCTCAAGCGATCCTCCTGCCTCAGCCTCCTGAGTAGCTGGGACTACAGGCATGGGGGTAATTTTTTATATATATATTTTTAGTTGTCCACCTAATTTGTTTCTATTTTTTTTTTTTAGTAGAGGTGGGGTCTTGCTCTTCCTCAGGCTGGTCTTGAATTCCTAAGCTCAAACGATCCTCCCACCTAGGCCTCCCAGAGTGCTAGGATTATAGGTGTGAGCCACCACACCCAGCCTATGTAGATAACTTTTATTTTTTTTTTTTTTTTTTTTTTTTGAGACAGAGTCTCGCTTTGTTGCCCAGGCTAGAGTGAGTGCCGTGGCGTCAGCCTAGCTCACAGCAACCTCAAACTCCTGGGCTCGAGTGATCCTTCTGCCTCAGCCTCCCGGGTAGCTGGGACTACAGGCATGTGCCACCATGCCCGGCTAATTTTTTTTATATATATATATCAGTTGGCCAATTAATTTCTTTCTATTTATAGTAGAGACGGGGTCTCGCTCTTGCTCAGGCTGGTTTTGAACTCCTGACCTTGAGCAATCCGCCCGCCTCGGCCTCCCAAGAGCTAGGATTACAGGCGTGAGCCACAGCGCCCGGCCGATAACTTTTAAATGTATAGTCTACTCTATCTTTTCCTTCTTTATTCTGTCATTTAAAAGTTTATAAGTTAAAAAAAAATGAAAATACCAGCCTTGACCAGAAGAAAATATTTGCAAAATAATTATTTGATAAAAGATTGGTATCCAGAATATGTGAAGAACTCTTAACACTCAACAATAAGAAAACAAAACTCCAATTTAAAAATGGGCAAAAATGGCAAGGCACCATGGCTCATGCCTGTAAATCCTAGCACTCTGGGAGGCCGAGGTGGGAGGATCATTTGAGCTCAGGAGTTCAAGACCAGCCTGAGCAAGAGCAAGACCCTGTCTCTACTAAAAATAGAAAGAAATTAATTGGCCAACTAAAAATATATAGAAAAGATTAGTCGGCCATGGTGGCGCATGCCTATAGTCCCAGCTACTAGGGAGGCTGAGGCAGGATTGCTTGAGCCTAGGAGTTTGAGGTTGCTGTGAGCTAGGCTGATGCCATGGTATTCTAGCCTGAGCAACAAAGTGAGACTCTGTCTCAAAAAAAAAAAAAATATATATATATATATATAACAGTAAAAAAGATCAATGGTTGTCAGGGAGTTAGGGGAGGAGATGGAGGAAGAAATGAATAGGTGGAATGCAGGAGATTTTTAGAGAAGTGAAACTACAATCAGCTCTCTGTATCCATAGGTTCAGCATCAGCAAATTCAACCAACTGTGGATGAAAAATATTAGGGAAAAATATTAAAAATAACAATTAAAAAATACAAATTTAAAATTATTTGCCCATTTCTAATTGGGTTGTTTTCTTATTGTTTAGTATAGCAACTATTTACATAGCATCTAGATTTTTTTTATTGATACAATATATTAGGTATTAATCTAAAGTATACAAGAGGATGTGCATAGATTATATGCAAATACTACATCATTTTATATAAGGAATTTGAGCATCCATAGATTTTGGTATCACCAAGGGTCCTGAAACCAATGCCCCATGGGTACTGAGGAATGGAGGATTCTGTATCAGACTGTAATGGTGGATACAGATCATTATACATTTTTCAAAACCCATAGAATGTATAACAGAGTGAATCCTAATGTATACTATGGACAGTAGTTAATAATAATGTATCAATATTGGCTCATCAATTGTTAACAAATGTACTACATGAATACAAGATGTTAATAGTAAGGAAAATTTGAGGGGAGGGGGACATATATATAGGAATCCTGTATCTGCCACTTAATTTTTCTGTGACTCAGCCCGGCACGGTGGCTCACACCTGTAATCCTAGCACTCTGGGAGGTCAAGACGGGAGGATCTCTCAAGATCAGGAGTTCGAGACCAGCCTGAGCAAGAGCAAGACCTCATCTCTACTAAAAATAGAAAGGAATTCATTGGCCAACTAAAAATATATAGAAAAAAATTAGCCAGGCATGGTAGCACATGCCTGTAGTTCCAGCTACTCAGGAGGCTGAGTCAGGAGAATCGCTTAAGCCCAGGAGTTTGAGGTTTCTGTGAGATAGGCTGATGCCACGGCACTCTAGTCCTTGCAACAGAGAGAGACTCTGTCTCAAAAAAATAAAAAATAAAAAAATTTCTGTGACTGCTTCAAAAAATAGTCTATTAATTATTTTTTTAAAGTTGACAAGGTCTTCTCTCCTAAATTTAATATTCAGGTTTTTTCTTGTTAAATGTTACCTTTTTATTTTTTAATTTATTTTTTTTTTATATATAGCAATAATCACGCCTCGGATAAACCTCATTGGCTACGATACTGCCACTGTGCAAAGCTGTTATCTTTTTAAATTTAAATAAATGTAGCATATGACATGATGGGAAAAATATCTAAAAAACAATTTTCTCCTATTTGTTAACACCATCATCCCAACACTATCTATTGACTTCTCTTCTGGCATTAATTTGTGATGTTTTACCATAGTCTTGGGTACAGTAGGACCTATTTCTGTGCTATTCTATTTAACATTTTGAATTACAACTGATCTCACCACCCAAGAAGTTTATCTTTATCCTTAGCTTCCTATGTCCCTGACTTCTGCAGTGAACCTTAAAATGATTCCATTTCCTTTCAGATCATATGCAGTTTCACTTAATGATGGAGATGCTGTGAGACATTTAAAGAGTAAAGCCACCCTTGAATGGGGGTGGAGGGAGGCTGGGAGAGGGGCGCGTTAAGAGCTGAGGGTCCAGAGTTGGCCAACAAGGACTTCTACTTACCAAGAGAAAATTTTATTCCAATTTTGAGACGGGAACAGCATGGAGAAAAAAATAACAGCAGTAGTTTCAGAAGCGAAGGGGCCAGAGGGGAAATAATAGCAGCCATAGCAGAAAGAACAAGAACAAAGGAGGCAAGTCTCCGGAGAGTTTAGAACACCAATGGCAAACTGGGTCGGGGTTCAAACTCTGTCATAATTATTACTCAAGCCTGAATAGCCTCAGAGAGGATGCGGCACACAATTGAAGAGTTATGCTTCCAGTATGAACAAAATAGATCTCCCTCCTCGGGGCGAGAAATTGTTTCCATTTATCCTCTCTTCTCAACCCTATTTACCCACCTTCATTGTAATATCTTGCTTAAGTGCAAACCCTTTCAAGCATTTTTTATATGCAGTACAACTTCTAAGTGTGGTGAGACAGACATTCCCATTGATTTTGACCCAGCAATTCCTATTCTAAGAAAAGAATCCAGAAGAAAAAGATTTAGGCACAAAGATGTTTATTATAGCATATTTATAATACTATATATACATAGGTATTAAACTTAAGTATCCAACAACTGAGCAAAAGTTAAATAAATCATGGTATATCCATTTGATTAAATATCATGCAGCCATGAAAAAAAATGATTTTGAAGAATTGGGAAATGTTATAAAACAATGTTAGACAAGAAGAGCAGGTAACCGTGTTGTATATATTGTATAAGCTCTATTATGTTGATTTAAAAAAATAGACAAGCACTAAACGGAAGGATGCCAAAATATTAATAATGGTTGCCTCTGGATGGCAGGACCCAGGATTACAATTGACTTACCCTCTGCTTTGAAAAAAAAAAAAAAAAAAGTGACTTTTCGTACTTTCTCAATTGTTTTCAATTATTACATTTAAAAAAACTTTTTATAGCCAGTGAAAAGAATCAGTTAAAAGGAAGTTACCCAATATGACCTCCTCTGCTCTGTCATCAGTTATGAACATCAAGGTAGCTGGACCTGCTAGGATGCAGGTAACTGCAAACCTTTTTTTACTGTATCCCTCTACCCTGCTTACAAGGTACTCTAACTCTGGACTGTTGGCTATCTCACAGGAATAACACACCTGAGATGAGGCAAACGTGCAGAAGCACAAGACATCTTGCATAGGTAGGACTCTGCAATTCCACAACAGGGAAAGTTCCAGTCTGGATTGGGGGAAGATGAGCACAGACAGAATAGATGAGAGATGGATAGAAGGGAGGGAGGAAGCATGGCTCTCCGGGAACATAACTTGGCTCTCTGAATTTAGAATTATGCCTGGAGGTAAAGAAGATCTGGGCCCGTCGTCAGACTCTAGAGCTTCTCCAAGAGGCTTCATTTCAGCCCTAGAGGAAAGTAGTCGTTCTCTTTAGATGAGGACAAGGACTCTGGAGTTTGAATCCCTGTAGCCACAGTTAATTGGCTAAGAGAGGAAGATGAGATAGACTATGAAGATAAACTGAGTCTTTACAGCAGAATTTCTCAAATTATAGTGAACTTAAATATTACCAGACAGACTCTTTAAATTGCTGAGACTACCACCAGAAATTCTAGGAATACTGCATTTTTACCAAGCAACTTTCTGCCCCCAAGTCTTCCTGATGCATTAAAATTGCAATAGCTTTAAAATTTTAGAGACTCTCATTGTAGGCAAAATACTACGTAAGTGCATTTTCTGGAGATGATCCATAACGATCATCAGATTTTCAAGAAGTTTCATAATTCAAGAAGGCTAATAACTGTCTTGGTAAGCACGAAAGGTTAGAAGTAAAGAGGCCTCATTCGAGCATCAAGACGGAAGGGCAAGGGCAAGGTTAAAAAAACACACACACTCAAGGATATACCTCAATGATTTTCATCTAAAAGTCTGGAATGTTAATAGCTCATTTTTATTAGCCACAAGCAACTTGGTGCATGAGTGTCCATGTGCTTTAAAGGCACAGGGGCAAGTGAGACATTGGCTCTGAGGGAGATCAATAGGAAGGAAGGTCAGTGGATTTTCCTAGTTGGATAAGACTCCAAGGTTTTGGAGAACAGAGGGGGAAAAAAGATGCTTAAGTGTTGGGGCTTTACAGTCTGGAGTTTAGGCATCTATAAGAAGGTAGAGTTCTGTCAAGTAGATGTGGTGGTGCCTATTGAAATCAGCTAAGAGGCAGGAGCAGTGTTGATAGAAGGGGTCCCTGTGAGCCCAAGCAGCTGGCATCATTCCCTACCTCCCCACATTATCAGTCATGGTGCACAGAACAGATGAGAGCCTCTGACCAAAGAAGATGCTGAGACGGCAGCAAGAGGGATGTGAGTTCTCCTGGTGGTCTGCCAAGAGTCAGACAGGAGAGAAGGGAGCTGGGTTCCTGCTTGTACTACAGCAGGTGCTCAGAGGGACTGGCTTTGTTGTTACCAGGAGCAAGCATATTTCTATACACCCTTTCTTGTCCTTCCTAAGACTGTGGCCTGGAAAACGTTAAATTATCGTAAAATGTTTACCTCCTGGACCAAATCTTCCTTAGCTAAATTCCTCTCAAAACACATGTATCGGCCGGGCGCGGTGGCTCACACCTGTAATCCTAGCACTCTGGGAGGCCGAGGCAGGCGGATTGCTCAAGGTCAGGAGTTCAAAACCAGCCTGAGCGAGACCCCGTCTCTACCATAAAAATAGAAAGAAATTAATTGGCCAACTAATATATATAATATAAAAATCAGCCGGGCATGGTGGCTTGTGCCTGTAGTCCCAGCTACTCGGGAGGCTGAGGCAGGAGGATCGCTTGAGCCCAGGAGTTTGAGGTTGCTGTGAGCTAGGCTGACGCCACGGCACTCACTCTAGCCTGGGCAACAAAGCGAGACTCTGTCTCAAAAAAAAAAACAAAAAAAAAAAAACCACATGTATCATTCATTTGCAATGTTGCAATGGCCTCCCAGCTGATTTCTCTACCTCCAATCTTCATGTTTCACACATAGCCCTGTCTACTCTTCCCGAGCTACTCAGAAACAAATTTCCTCATCATAACATCTCATCCATTAAAATTTCAGTACATTTCTCAAAATGACAAGGAATTAATTATAACCTGCAATATCTCTACCACATCCAAAAATAATAACAGTCATCGCTAAGTAACATCAAATATCCAGTGTTCAAGTTTCCAGTTGTCTCATATTTCTTTTATATCAGGATCCAAATAAGAACCATGCTTTGAGATTGATAGTTTTCTTTTGATCTATAGGTCTCCTTCCATTTACTTATCTTGCAATTAATTTATTAAAGGAATTGGGTCATTTGTAATTCCCTCTATTTTGCTAATTACATCCTAATGGTATAGTTTATTTCCCACAACCTCTGTACTGCCTATAAAATAGTGGTTGGATCTAGAAGCTTGATTAGACTCAGGCTTGATTTTTTTTTAACTACTTCATGGGTGATCTCTCTCTCTCTGTTATGTTAGCAACTACTACTTCTTGGTGATGTCTCTTTTTGTGCCATTAGCAGCTATTGATGCTCAATGCTTGAGATCCATTCATTAGGGATTGCAAAATGGTGACATTCTATTTCAATCACTGCCTTGTTTATTAGATGAAACGTTTCTATAAAGAGAAACTTCCCCTTGCCTACTTGGGTATCTAGTGAACCATATTCTTTTTACACCTCTGTACGTTTGTACATTATTCTGTCTGACTTGAATGACTTCACATCTTCTCCGACTGGTAGAATCCTAACTAACCTTTCAAAGCAACCTAAATATCACCTCAGTAAAGCCTTGCCCTCCCTCCTGGCAGAGTTTATTGCCTCCATCCCTGGAATTGGAGCTACTCCAAAATAGGAACAGTGTTAGGCTCTAGCATCTGTATAGTTATTGGACAAATAATTGCAGAAATGAACAAAATATAATCATGTACCACATAACAATGTTCCAGTCAACCATGGACCACATATATGACAATGGTCCCATAAGATTATAATGGAGCCAAAAAATTCCTATCATCTAGTGACATCAAAGCTATTGTAACGTTGAGGCAGAAGTACAATGCATTACTCATGTGTTTGTGGTGATGCTGGTGGAAGCAAACCTGCTATGCTGTCAGTCATATAAAAGTATATAGCATATACAAATGTGAAGAATGTGGCAAAAAAAAAAAAAAAAGTATATAGCATATACAATTAAGTACATAATACTTAATCATGATAACAAATGACTATGCTAATATTTATCATACTATACTTTTTATTGTTAGAGTGTATTCCTTCTACTTAAAAAAAAAGTTACCATTGACAATCCTGACCCTTTATAGACCTAGGCTAATGCATGTGTTTTTGTCTTAGTTTTTAACCAAAGTTTAAAAAGTAAAAAAAAAAAAAATTTAAATATAAAAAGAGTATACAATAAGGATATAAAGAAAATATTTTTGTACAGCTATACAATGTTTGTTTTTAAACTAAGTGTTATTAATGAGTCAAAAAGAGTTTTTTAAAAATTTAAGTTTATATATTTAAAAAATTACAGAGGCCCGGTGTGGTGGCTCATGCCTGTAATCCTATTACTCTGGGAGGCCAAGGCAGGACTGCTTGAGATTAGGAGTTTGAGACCAGCCGAGCAAGAGCAAGACCCCATCTCTACTATAAATAGAAAGAAATTAGCCAAATAACTTTAAAATAAATAATTTTAAAAATTAAAAAGAAAAAAGAAAAAGTTACAGTAAGCTAAGGTTAATTTATTATTGAAGTAAAATTTTTTGTAAATTTAGTGTAGCCCTAGGCCTTCATAGTCACTCACTGGTCACTCACTGATGCACCTAGAACAACTTCCAGTCCTACAAGCTCTGTTCATTGTAAGTACCCTATAAAGGGATACCATTTTTTATCTTTTATACCATATTTTTACTGCATCTTTTCTATGTTTAGATACACAAATACTTGCCATCAAATTAAAATTACCCACAGTATTCAGTACAGTAGCATGCTGTACAGGTTTGTAGCCTATTGGGCTATACCATAGCCTAGGTGTATAGTAGGCTATACTGTCTATGTTTATGTAAGTATACTCTATGGTGTTCAAATAACTGTCTCTATCATTAAGGGAGGTATAACTGTAATAAAGGAGTCAGAGTTTCACTTTAAAAAGTCAGTTTCACTTAAGTGGCACTACATAGATTGCAGGTTACAACACCACTGGCAATGATCTCATCACTAGAATGAGTTACTAGAATTTAAGACACTCTACAGGAAGTAAAGGTGAAGTCAGAGCCGAGTTACCAAATGTTCACAGTCAGACATTAAACAGGTCCACAGAGGAGAGCTGGGGGCTCAAAAGTACAGAGAGAACATGGT
Organism: Microcebus murinus; assembly: GCF_040939455.1. Taxonomy (NCBI): domain Eukaryota; kingdom Metazoa; phylum Chordata; class Mammalia; order Primates; family Cheirogaleidae; genus Microcebus; species Microcebus murinus. The sequence continues at coordinate 16,798,914 of NC_134107.1, forward strand.
AAGAAGCAGCTGAGCCAGGGGCCTCCCTAGGAATTCCACCAGCAAGTTAGAGGCAGGTTGTAGCCATCACACTGCTGGCTAGGACTCAAAGCCAATGGCATCCCACTTCCTGTCTCTGCACTCACTTCACACAGTGCCACACCTGTAAGGTTTAGGGATGGCAGGCAGAGCATCCCCTATTTTCAAATGAATACAGGTTTAAAAAGCCAAAAATCTGTATTATGTTCTGAGGCAAGGGGGGTGATGCTTAGCACCTCTACACAGGAGCACAGAACAGCAGAAAGTATATTTCCAAATCCTCTAGGCAGGAGAGGTGAGGTGAGGAGGAGGACAGGCTGAACCATCGAAGAGGCTGGGACAGAGTGGCCATACTGTCTGCGCATCCTAACCACAGATCATGGGCTCTGGACTGAGGTTCCATACTGGAAGAAAGGTCTCCTGAGGTAGTGGGCTGTAGGGTTCCATATTGACCACAAAAAGGTAGCCCACAGCAGGAAGATACCAGGCCTAAACAAAATTATGGCAGAGACTTACAATAGTAAAATAGGCAATCATGAGAAAAATAGAATATACCTATATATGCAGTAGAGTATAAAGATGTCCATGATGTATTTTGGGGTGGGGGGGAGAATGCAGAATATGAATATCATGCATAAAATAATTCCATTAGAAATAAGTCTATATTGTATAAGCACACAGAGATGATATCTGGAAAGATATGCAATACATGATTAATAGCAGTTATCTCTGGGGAGATGCCATAAAAGAGAGGGTGGAATTTTAATTCTATAATCTGCTGTATTAAATTTTATTTAAAAAAAAAGTCCTATAGGCTCTTAAAATTATTTATTTTAGAGACAGGATCTTGCTCTGTTGCCTAGGCTAGAGTGCAGTGGTCTAATCATAGCTTGCTGTAACCTCAAATTCCTGGACTCAAGTGATCCGCCTGCCTCAGCCTCCTGAGTAGCTGGGACTATAGGCGTGCACCACCACACTCAGCTAATTTTTAAAAATCTTTTGTAGGATGGGTCTCACTGTTGCCCAGGCTGGTCTCCAACTCCTGGCCTCAAGTGATTCTTCTGCCTCAGACTCCCAAAGTGCCAGGATTACAGGTGTGAGCCACCATGCTGGCAGACTCCTATAATCAAGATTTTAAAAAATAAGACCAGGCGTGGTGGCTTACACCTGTAATCCTAGCACTCTGGGAGGCCAAGGTAGGAGGATTGCTTGAGCTCAGGAGTTTGAGACCAGCCTGAGCAAAAAGCAAGATCACCTCTCTACTAAAAATAGAAAAAAATTAGCTGGGTGTGGTGGTACGTGCCTGTAGTCCCAGCTACTCAGGAGGCGGAGGCAAGAGGATTGCTTGAGCCCAGGAGTTTGAGGTTGCTGTGAGCTAGGCTGATGCTATAGCACTCTAGCCTGGGCAACAGAGCAAGACTCTGTATAAAAAAAAAAAAAAAAAAAAAAGTTTTTTAAAAATAATCAATGTATGAGGCAGGGTAGGGTCAGGGTGTGTGCAGAATGTGCACGCACTCTTGCTGGAGGTGGAGGCTCCTGGCTGGTGATGGGCTCTGTGAGCATAGGGCACCCCTTCATTATCTCATCTATCACTGGCGGCTACTATGTACTTGCTGTATGTTGGTGTTTCACTTGCATTACAGGTGGAGAGCTGCTCTGTAAGGACAGATCCCCAGCCTGCACTGGTCCCATTTGACCCCTGAAAACCTGAGCTGATGTGGCATCAGCACTGTCAGAATCAGGGTGAGCAATAGGGTAAGGGACAAGAACTGACAAGAGTAAAGGAAATACAAGTTATCACTCAGTCCTGCCAGTCCACCAGGATTCAGGACTATCCTGATTAAGCTGGGAATCTGCTCTGCAGGGAGCACTCATAGAAGAGAAATGAAAAGGAAAGGAAAGAGAGGGTCAAGAAACCAGGAAGAAGGGAGTAGGGAAAATAGGATTGAGACAGGACATTCAGACAGAAACCTGACAGTTGGAAGAATCTGAACTTTTATTGCCCATTTTGCCCAATTGACAAGGTGGTCTTTCAGGATTCTGAACCCTAGTTTTATAACAGAGGGAAGGAGAATTAAATGGAAGACCGAATTCATGCCCTCTCTAGGGTTCCAGACCAAACACTTTAGGAAGACTGGACGAAAAATTAATGTATCATCCGAAGATGAAACAGGTCAAAGCAAACTCCATTCTGTTTTTCTGCTAGTTACTTCTTTGCAATGGGAAGCCACACAAGTTTCTTAAAAAAGAAAAAAAAAATTCCCTAGATTTTCAGGATCTCCTTTCCTTCCATACATATTTATATATAGCCAAGGTTCAAATCTAAACCCTCTGCGTTTCTTACACTCCCTGGGCCACCTCATATACTCCCATAGCTTGAAGTACCACCTAGAGGTTGACTGTAAGATCCATATCTACAATCCAGGCTTCTCTTTCCTGAGCTCTAGCCCCACATGTCCAACTTCCCATTGGATACTGCCACTTTGATGTCACCTCAAACTCTTCACTTGTAACGAAACTTTCCTTTTCCATCCCATACTTGTCACTGTCTGCTGTCTCTGTCAGTGGCTGATACCAACCAGACACCAGTAACGTATCCTTAACTCTTCCCCAAGCCCTCACCCTATATTCTGCCAATTCTACCTTTTAAGCATCTGAAGCAATCTAGGTTAGCAGTTTAAAATCACAGTATTTCTAATCAAACAAATCTAATTAAAATCTGATCTTTGCCACTGAGTGTAACCTAAGGCAATTTCCTGAAACTGCTTTAAGATTTCATCTCCTCATCTCTAAGATGAGGATAACCATAGTTATGGTAAATATTAAATAGAAATAATACATGTTAAGTCTAGAACAAAGCTTAGCCCCAAAATATTTGCTATTATATATGTTCATGTCATTCCCCTACTAAAGGATTGATGTGAAGATGAAATGTCAATATATTCAAAGTACTTAGAACAAAGTCTTACACATAGTAAGTACTAAATATTCACTATTACCAACATTACTGAATAGTACTGAAATTAATAAACTTTTCTTTCTACACTATGACCTAGTCTAAGCCACCATCACCTCTTCCCTAGAATCTTGCCACTTCCTCCAACTGGTCATCTGGTCTTTCCTCTCCGTACCATTCTCTATAGCTAGCAATCCAGTGACTTCACTGCCTAAAACTCTTAGCTCTTCGGGTAAAGTAATTTACCAAAAGTTCCTTGAGGACAAGGGGCTGTGCTTACTACAACATCTCTATCATTTGTATAGGGCCTAGAATATAGCAAGGTATTTAAATATATGTAGCTTTTTATTCATTCTTTCGTTCAATTAAATCCCTTCATATCTCCCATGGTCTCTACCTGAAGATTACATTTTTCTCTTCCAAAATTGCAGATGCACAGCAAAATCTTGGTATCTTGTGAGGAAGTCTTTTCCCATCCTGGTTCAGAAAAGTCTATGCATTGTCAAAAGCACTACCAGACTTAACAGACACTTCCACCTAGGCACATCAGAAAGTAATCCCTAAGCCCTTAATATTAATTTCTGAAAGGATCATTCCTAAAGGCCCCAACACTTAAGCACTAAAACAACCTAGACCAAAGAGGTATAAGTACTCACCAAATGAAATGCTGTCTTTTCCTAATCCAGAGTGTGGACACATACACTACTTACTTTTTATTTCTGGTTGCCCTTGAAATCATCTCTGAAGTAGTTGGACACAATAACTGAGCAATCACACAGCTAATGTAAATATAAATTATACACACATACATGTAGAAGTACCTGGTGATACATACATACAACAATAATAATACAATAATATACTAGGTGCCAGGTACTATTTTAAGTGCAGCCACATTCTTTCTCATTTAATCTTCACAACGTGTAAGCATTATTATTCCCATCATGAAAAGCACCAAAAAGCTTAAGAAATTTGCCCAAGGTCACACATTGAAAAAGCAGAGTAAGGCAGTCATTCTGAATTATCTCAAAGATCTATGAGCTAGATTTCAGAGATACTAACCCCAATAAAAAGAAATAAAGGATTAAAGCAAAAGGTGCCCTTCTTGGAGCCCAGGAAATGATTCATGACCCAGGATAAGCTTGAACAGCCCAACACTTCCTCTTGACCTCTCCTATTCCAAAGCCATTGGTCCCTAAAAAGGTTACATCTACCACATGTCAAAGGGCAGACTCCAGCTTTAGCCCAGCCCTACTCTGGGTCAAGCCCCATTAGGATATGGTGCAGCAACTCAAATAAGCTTTTTTTGTGCCCGGTCAGCAAGATATGAAACCACTGCCCAGCCTTCTGTCTTTAAACCAGGCTGATCAATGCATGCACCAGCCAACAAATTGTTTAAATTAACTTCACTTTATGGAAACTGTCTTGGAACCATTGCCGTTGTCCCTGCTCTAACTCCTCGCTCTGCTCTCTTCCGCACACATCCACTTCACTTGCCACATGCTATACCCCAATGCTGTTATAGAGGTGGACACGTCGCCGCCTCCTACCACTGCTGGTCTGGGAGCTCAGCTTGTTCTAGCAGATGTAGTGCCAGTTCCAACTCACCCCACTCTCCTTTTGCCTTCTTCCCTCTCTACCTTTTTGGGAGTTATATGCTCTGTGTTTATTCTTTAGTGGTTATGCAAGCTGATACATATATTTAGTTTCACGAAAGTCTTAATCGGTATCTTTACTTCCCTCCTGAATATAAAAACCTAAAAATTAGTGTTCTAATTGCCCCCTCAAATTATATGCTATTATTGTCCAGTATTTTAATTCTAGTATGTATTTCCATCCCATAAATTACATATTGCTTTACTGTTAAGGTTTATTTTTACCAGCATTATTTACCAATGTTTTGTTCAGTGTTCCTTCTTGCACCTGACCTTCCATCTAACCTCACTTTCCTTCCATCTCAAGAACACGCTTTTGTGAGTGGAATCTCTGCTTTTGTCTGAAATGTTTTTATTCACCCTTTCTTTAAAAAGTCTCACTGAGTAGAAGCTTCCATGATAACAGTTCTTTTTTTTTCTTCTTCTTAACACGATGAAGATACCATTTCACTGTTTTCTGGCTTTCATTGTTGATGCTGAAAAGTCACCTATCTGGGCTGTTTTCTATAGGTAGTTGATATTTTCTCTCTAGCTGCCTAAAATCTTTTCTTTAGTTTTCCACATCTTACCTTGATGTCTCTAGATGAGTTGCTTTATCTTCCTTGAGGTTCATTGGGCTTCCTAAATTTTTCTAAATCTTCAGGTACTAAATCTGAAGTTTGGTATCTTTCTACAAATCTGAAAAAGCCTGGGTGTGGTGGCTCATTGCCTATAATCCTAGCACTTTTGGAGGCTAACAGTTCAAGGCCAGCCTAGACAACAGCAAGACCTCGTCTCTACAAAAAATTAATAATTAGCCAGGCATGGTGGTATGTAGTCCCAGCTTCTAGGGAATGGTGGTATGTAGTCCCCTGTAGTCCCAGCTTCTAGGGAAGCTGAGGCAGGAGGATCACTTGAGCGCAGGAGTTTGAGGTTACAGTGAGCTATGATGACACCACTGCACTATAGCCCAGGCAAAAGAACACAATTCTGTCTCAATTAAAAAAGAATAAAAAAAAAAACCACAACTGAAACTTCCCAGCCATTATCTCTTTGAATATTGCCTCTTCCTATCATCTCCTCCTGAAGCTCCAAATAATATACATTAGATCGTCTCACTCTACTGTCCATATCTCAACTTCTGGCTTATTTTCCATTTTTATCCTATTTTATTTCTATTTTACCATTTTATTTCCTACTTTTTATCTGAAGTGCACCCTAATTTCTTGAGAACTATCTTCTAACTCACTAACCCCCCCTTCGATTTTCCTATTCAATCTATTAAATTTTTATCTCAAATTTGTATTTACTTCTAATTCAAAAAATTTAACATTAACTGCTGGGATTTTTTTTTTTACTTATTTTCAAACTTGTTTTAGTTCATTAATCAAGTTATTTTGTTATAGTCTATATGATGATGCCAACATCTGAAGTATTTAAAGATCAGCTTCTGTGTCTGTCTGTCCCCATTTTCACTCATGGTGCCTTATCCATCATTTCTGAGCAAGGCTGCTCATCTGCCTTGGAAGTTTATCTACTGGAAACATTTTGAGGCCTTAAAGGAATTGCCTTTGCTTCTGGAAATCAGAAGCATGACCAACTGGGTACCACTTTAAATTCCCTGTTTTGGACCACACAGGTAGTCTAAGTTCAGACTGAAGACCATCTTGTGGTTATGAATTCTCAGGGAAGGTTCTCTACACCTTCCATCTGACACTACGACAGAGACAAATGAGTTCCTTGCTGCCCCCTTCTATGGAGGTATTTCTTGTTCACCTTCACACTGAAGGTACCCAGCTTTATGTGAGCACCTGCTAGATTCTGCATTTTGTTTCCCATACTCTGTGCAGTCACTAAAGTAGGTTAAGGTCTGCTGCGTTTGGCCAAAACTGAGTAAAAGCTGTCATTAGCAGTTACTTCTTAGCAGTTACTTCCTAGCTTCTGCTTCACTTTGAAAATCTGTGGATTCTTTACTTTTATGCCTATGCCTGCTCAACAATGTCTAAAAGTATTTTTTATAAGTGTATTTACCCAGCATCTTAGCTGCTTCTGCTGAAAGGACTTTTCAGAGCATCTAATCCACTGTACTGAAGGCTGAATTAGTTCCAAATAGGCACACCATACTCCCCTTGCCCCTGATTCTGACAACAGTTGTACAAAGACCAACACAAACCTGCCTCAAAGGTAGAAAGCGAAAAAGAACTGAGGTGAAGACAAGTAGTAAATAAGTGACTAGAACATCACCACAGATATCCCGTATTTCTTTTTCTTTTCCGTGGGCACAAACGTCTCATGGCACTCAGACTATCTGTCCATTAGCACTAGAGATACTAGGGAAAGACAGTAAGGTAGTCATCCCTGTGTGTCCTTAATAGAAGTGAAATAACCTGTCCTTTTCAACAATGAAGACAAGAGGTGTATGACTTGACTCGATCCATTCATGGATATCTGGCCCTGGTCCTTTCATACTGCACAAAAGAAGAAAAACATAAATCAGTTTAAAATATTGCAGATCAAAATGATTATTTTCATTGATGCTTTCCCTCACTTCCTCCAGCGTCCTCTCCATTCATGTCTGCCCCTAAATTCTGAATCAACTGAAGAACTAATGCTTTAAGGGACAGTCAGACAATAGGAAAGTCAAGTGGTCTTAAAGTTAAATTAAAAAAAATTATTTCTAGCAATACCTTCTCACTTTCTTGAGTTTTCCTGTGATAGGTCCTCTCTGGAGTGATTTAAAGTTTTCAGAGGCAGTGGGGCTACTTGCTCCCCCGTTGAGGTACTCTTCATAGCCAAAAGGGACATTTTAGTTAAAGCCAGCAATTCGAGGAGATTCTCTAAGCCCTAGAGTGTCCCATGTCAAGGGGTAACTTCCCTCCTCAGCAGGCTGGGCACTACCTGCTAAATACGACTTGCAGGACAAGTTTCTCCTACCTACATGCCACACACCAGCCCATCACCATTACCTCAATTCCTCTATAAGCCATTCATTTCTTTGAGATAAATGTTTTATGAATCCTCTCTTACCATGGTGGTCATCACACATTATTTACACTCACCATGAAACTAGTACTTCTGTCAGTACAGTTGGAGCCAGTTATCCTAGTTCCACTTTGAGGCTGTAACCATAAGCATGTCACTAGACCAGCGTTGCAAGTTGCAGTTAACTGGCCACATACGCCAGAATAACCTGAGTGACTTACCAAGATTTTAGATTCCTGAGTCCCACCTACTGAATCAATTTTTGGAAATGGATCATGGGAATTTGTATTTTCAACAAGCATCCAGGTAGTTCTTATGTACTTGCTCAGATCCATAAGGCTAGGTCTAGCTGGTTTATAACTTCATCTATGAAAATACCAAGAACCTTTACTGCAGATATAAAAATAGACAAAATGAGAAGAACAAGAACGATATAGAAAGGCTGGCCTTTAGTTCTTCCTGGGTGAGATATTTGTGGCAAAGTACATTAGTTCAGCAAGAAAGAATGAGTGAGGCCAAGTAAGGACATAGCTTTGAACTCTGTCAGAAACTGTCACAGCAAGACTCATTACAGTTAGCTATCATGCTCACAAAACAGCTTTGTTGAGGCAGTAGAATGGTTGACCATAATTTTTAAGTAATTACAGAAAATCTCAGGCTTTAAAGGATCTGGGAGTACAGTACATGGGCAATCCTGACAAAATCCAAAGGATTCCTAAAGTTGGTGTAAGCAAGAGATATCAAAAGGCTTCAAAAGCATTACTAAATCAGCATCAAGAAATTTAAGAGATATAGAGCCTTTACAGATCATTCTGTTAAACACCTCATTTTAGTTAGGTAAGGGCACAAAAAGAAATGTTTAAAAAAATTACAGATCTTAGCTACATAGGATTCTCATGGATTATAATTTGTGAGAAAGGAAAGGATCCATCTGTTTCATTCTCTAATCTAAATCTTACGTCTACTGCTTAGGAAATATTTATTGAATAAAACAAATGAACCGGCCGGGCGCGGTGGCTCACGCCTGTAATCCTAGCTCTCTGGGAGGCCAAGGCGGGCAGATTGCTCAAGGTCAGGAGTTCAAAACCAGCCTGAGCAAGAGCGAGACCCCGTCTCTACTATAAAAAATAAAAAAAAAATAGAAAGAAATTAATTGGCCAACTAATATATATATATATAAAAATTAGCCGGGCATGGTGGCACGTGCCTGTAGTCCCAGCTACTCGGGAGGCTGAGGCAGAAGGATTGCTTGAGCCCAGGAGTTTGAGGTTGCTGTGAGCTAGGTTGACGCCACGGCACTCACTCTAGCCTGGGCAACAAAGTGAGACTCTGTCTCAAAAAAAAACAAAAAAAAAAAAACAAATGAACCAATCCAGGAAGACAGTAGTGTTTGTATCTAGCTCAATGCCAGCGAATAAATATTAACATGGAAAAAAAATATTAACATGGAAATAAAAGGCTATTGACCAGTAGCCAGGTTTTTCTACATAGATAAAAACCATCTCAAGTGGGGCTACCTAAACCTCTTTAGAAAGCAAGCTAGTTTTTTGGCTTTGTGCTTCATGCTTCTAGTGAACACTACAATTTTCAGACACAAAGCAAGCCTTAAAAGGTCACAATTAGAATGCTTAGATTTCCTGGTCTTACTAGCCCAAGAAAAGTTTTCATACTCAAGTACTAGTTCAACAAAATGAGATAGAACCAGCAGCAGCTATATAATTTTAATCTAAAAATTCAGGCATACAGAAAGCATTTTTTTATAAATTCTTGAGTCTTTTAATTATATGATAGGATATAAAAGCCTCAGAAAAATAAGTCTCCTTCCATAGGTCTTAATCCTTGGCCTGTGCAGTAGACAATCCCCAGTAATCCACACACAAATAATGTCCTACCAAATAATATGGTCTGTCAAGTAAATAGGCCTATTATCTTCTGACTGAAGGACTGCATATAGCCTGAGAAGCAACATCATGGCCCAGTGATCACCACTACTTACATACATAGGCCATTTAATTCTACATTTTCATATTTATTAGGATGGCAGTTGGAGTTGGTAGCTTCTAATCTTCTACTTGTGTTATGTTCAAGAGGGCCATGTATTGTAGTAAGCTTTATTTAATGTTAGTTTTCTCAAATGTTGCAAAATAATCACAGTGACTATGGAAGTCATTAATTCTTTATACTTTGGTTTCTTATCTATAAGTGAGCAATAAGCTCCTCATGCTCAACTTCAGCCACATTTCATTTTTAAGAATCTTCAGAGGAAAAATGTTTCACATATAATTAAAAAGAATGTTGCTTAAGTTGAGGTTGAGCTCAAAATAAATCCTGGTATAACCTCCTTCTCGTTCTGGAAAGAAAAAGGACACTGATAATGTAAGGAAGTAACCAAGATGAAGAGGGAAGATATACAGCTTGAAGTGAAGAAATGACACAGACTCCCTACATACACACTTTAAAAACTTTATTTATATAAAAAACTTATTTTTTTTTAAAAGCATTAACAAGAGAGAAAGAAAAAGAGAAAAGGAACGGAGCAGAAGACATGCCCCTTAGTAGTGTTCGGTGGGAAGGTGGGATTTTTGGTTCTCTGGAATTGAATGTTTAGTGTTTTTATAAATGAAAGAAAAAAACAGTCAAAGGTCCCCAAAAGCCCACAGCTGTTCTATTACCCACACCCCACCGAGAAAAAAAAAAAAAGAGCACCAGGAAGAGAGCAGAAGAGGACAAGAGAAGCCAAGAGTGGAGCCAGGTCTGGATGGGGGTAATTTCCCCTGTGCAGTGTGCTCATAGGGTCACAGAGAGCAAAAGGCTCCTTTTTACCAGGAAAGGTGGATAGGAGTGGGAAAAATGGGAGGGGAAGAAAGGTAAATAAGGAATTTTAATGCATGGGGGAGGGGAGTGGTGGGTTGTGCACTTTTCTCCTACCCCATAGCCTCAATATATAAGGGAAGGGGAAGAGAGGGATAAAGAATTCCAGTTGCATGGAACAGAGCTTTTAGATTAGGGGGAAGGCAAATTAAGGAAAAATATTAAAAAAAAAAAAAAAAAAATCAACCCGCATAGCAGCTGATTCCTCTAGCCCAACCTGTTAATATACACTAAAGTGAGAGGGGGCAGTATTGGGGGGAGGGGGAGGAACTGGGGAGAACACTTCCCTCTATAACCCCTTCAGAGATGATGGTAAATTCTGGGCACTTAAGGAGTAAGAGTTGCACCACTCACTCCTCCCACCAACCTCACTTTGAGATTTATCAAAACAGTGTTTTTGCAAAATCCCAACCATATGCTGTTGAGCAAAAGCTTGCTATGGCTAAAATCAGAGGCTACATCAATCCCCAATGGAGAATCTGAGGTTCTCTAGGTCACTTCTCTTCTTCTTTCTGCTATTTAGGGCCAACAGTGGGTAAGAAAGCAACAAAATACAATTTGCAAAATTATGAGAAATGAGACTGCAGAGGCAAAGAAAGGCACATGGAGGGGGGAGGAGATGCACCCAAGGCCAAAGGCACAAAGAAGAGGCAAAGCCAGGGGCAATCCCCACCTTATAAGGGTAAAAGGGATAGGAGTTATATACATCAAGTCTTTTAGTTGGCCAACCAATCCAGGGCGGAGGCAGGGGAGGATAGGCCTATAAGGGTAGGAAAAGAGAAAATAGGGTGGGGGGAAGCCAGCTTTGAAGCTTCCTGCCAGTTTCTGACTAACTGCTTCATGTACATTCCTAGTATAGGCTCCTCCTAGAGGTTCCTCTTCTTCTCAAAAGACATTTTTCTGCTCCTTCTCAACCAAAGTCTTGACATTCTCCTCTTTCTATGGCCTTCTGCAAATAGCCAGGCCAAGTCAACAGACATATCACAGGGTGGGAAAGGAGGGTTAACGACAGCCTTCATAAGGGGCAGGAGCGGCAGCCCACGGTTGGCATGAGGCTTGTAGAAGAGATGGAGTCTGTAGGTCCTTGATGGTCCCTGCCTCGGAGATGAGGAGAGCAAGGTTTCTTAATCCCAGTTCTAGGAGACCTCCACTTACTTGAGAGCCCTTGCCAGGTGGAATGTGCCAATGTTGCCAGCCTTCTTTGCTTCAAAAATAGCCATTAGGAATTAGGGAAGAGCTCACATTTCCCCTTCTCCAAAAGAAAATAAAAAGTCCCTTCCCAACCCGGAAAAAAAAATCTTAATAATCATCAGTTTATCAGATTTCTGGACATTGCATATACAGCATGTAACTTCCAAGTCTTCCCACAGCTTCCAGTGAAGATTCCCATTCTCTCCCTCCCTCCTCCACACAAGGCCAAGAGTTCCAGGGAGAGATGGCAAAAAGAGCTACTCTGCAGCAGTTGCTCAAGATATGCAAATAACTGAGTCAGGCTTCTTGGGAGAAATTGGATGGGTGGGGGGTGGGACAATTAAACTTCACTGGAAGAAGCTGGGAGTTGATGGAAAGAAGGCAGCCACTAAGGGCTATGAGGGCAGGAGGCAGCCTGGCAGTTGGCACAATAGTCCAGCGAAGAAAGGGAAAATCATCCGTCCATTTCACCACCAAAAAAAAGTACATATATTATAAGCCCAGATGGAACGAAGATAGTGGTGCTAAATCTTCTGCTGTGGAGGAAAAAAGAGAAAGAGAGGATGTTAACAGGGTTGGGAACAAGGAGACCCAAAATACACAGTTGAACAAATCTGGAGGAAGGAAGGCAGCACATAATGGAGAATCAGGTCACCAACTGCATGTCCCAGCCTTTTAAGAGGTAATAATCACAGAAGCAGAACCTCCCGAGCCCACATGGCTTGAGACTAGTGTCTCTGGCCTGATCAGATCAGCATGATTGGCAAATTGCTGACACACAGGAAACTCCTTCCTCAAGGACGATCTTGGGGTAGCTAGAGGACATACCACGGGGGGGTAAGACACTTGGTCCCCCTCATCATCCAAAACCAATACATCCAACTCTTCCTCCAGAGATTCCTGCCCCTCGTCCTGCTGTGAACACATGCAATTTGTTAGTATTAGTAAAGTGTGTGTGCCAGACCTAGGGAAAATCCCATTATCTGTAAACTCAAACAAAACAAGATACAATAGTAAGAGAAGGGCAAAATATTCATAAACAGGAGGGACAGGCAGAAAGTAATGTATAAGAATAGATTAATTAGTATTAGTCCTATCAGTAACATATTTATAGACTGGCTTCTTCATCTCAACCACTGCAAACTAATGGCCCAAGAAATCCTAGCATGAGTCAAAACCCCTACTTTTTCCTGAAAATCCCTACCAAAAGAGGATGCTTATCTTTCCCTCTGTACTTTTTTCCTATTTCACAAAAACACATAGGCTTCAAAATAGAACTAGCCTTAGATGAACAACAGTAAACAAAGAGAATTTACCATCAAGGGTGTTGTTCCCTTCAGTGGCTCCATATCGCCTAGATTCCCAGATCGATCCAGTGTTCTATTGTGGTCCCCTCTCTCATTCAATGTGGAATAGTTGTTATCTAGGGAAAAAAGTACACAGAAATACGGCATTCCCTTCTTATGTACAATATATAAAAAACAGGTAAGCGTGAATTAGGCATCTCTGTTGAGAACTGAGGTTTGCCAAATGCTCCAGAAAGGCATTAAAGTCTGATAGTCCCTGACTTAAAAAGAACTAGAATCTAATAGGGAAGACATTATGTATGAAATACCCAGAGTATGACATATGATAATAAAGATCTGTCTGTAAAAGGTATTGGAATTAAGAAAAGAGAGAGTGTAATATGCTGCAATAGTTAGGAAGGACCTGACAAGGGAGAATAAGACTTGAGTTAAACCTTTGGGGATAAAGAGAATTTAGAAAAGCAAATGGGAAGGACATTCCAGTAGGAGGTATTGAGCACAATTTAAAGAAACACAGAGTGTAAAGAGAGAATAGCAAGTAGACCAGGCAAACTGACACAGAGTGCTCGAAGAGAAGACAGAAAAAAACTGGGGTCACATTGTGATGGGCTTTAAGTTTAGAAACACAAATTTGAACTTATGTAAGCAGAGAGGAAGATTTTCTGAAAACCTCTGAGCACGTGGGAATGTGAAAAAGTAAATTTCTTTACATCCTTTCAAATGGAAATATCAACCAGTGCTCTTCTAGGATGGTAAATGATCAGGGTGTTAGAAAAAACTATAGTGCTAATATCCCTCAGCCCAATGAAATACTACTCCACAACCTTAGACAGGAATTAATCACCCACCTAATGATTTTGTGTTTGATCCCATATTGCTCATCTGAATTTCTTCTCGATCAGGTTTCTTATCTATATGAAGCGAGAAAGTTATCCATGTCAAAAACCAACTCTTCAAAATCTATACACAACGTAAAAATTGCTCTCTGGTCTGCCCTCCTTTCTTCCCTTCATTCAAATTGCTACTTAGCACCCAGTATGTGCCAGGCACTGATCACAACTCTACAGATGTAACAAAGCCCCCATGGGACTTAGAACGATCCCTTTCCTACAGACTCTTAATACAAGAAACAAATCCATGGCCAGGCGCAGTGGCTCACGCCTGTAATCCTAGCACTCTGAGAGGCCGAGGCGGTTGGATTGCTCAAGGTCAGGAGTTTGAAACCAGCATGAGCAAGAGCGAGACCCTGTCTCTACTATAAATAGAAAGAAATTAATTGGCCAACTAATATATATAGAAAAAATTAGCCGGGCATGGTGGCGCATGCCTGTAGTCCCAGCTACTCAGGAGGCTGAGGCAGCAGGATTGCTTGAGCCCAGGAGTTTGAGGTTGCTGTGAGCTAGGCTGACACCACGGCACTCACTCTAGCCTGTGCAACAAAGCGAGACTCTGTCTCAACAAAAAAAAAAGAAACAAATCCATCTAAGCCAGCAGTTTTCAAATTATTTGTTCTCAAGGCCCCTTTACAGTCTTAAAAAGTATGAGGATCTGAAGAGCTTTCATTAGCGTGGGTTATATGTATTAATATTTATCCACTGAGAAATTTAAAATATCTACTTCTTTAATAAATTTATGTTAATATTTTTAATAAAAATATTTTTAATTTTTATATATCCCTTCTATTAAATTTGGCTTAACAGAAGATAGCTAGAGTCTCATATCTGTTTGCTTTTTTGTTTTCTTTGAGTCAGAGTCTCTGTTGCCCAGGCTAGAGTACCCTGGCATCAGCCTAGCTCACAGCAACCTCAAACTCCTGGGTTCAAGCAATCTTCCTGTCTCAGTCTCCCGAGTAGCTAAGACTACAGGCATGTACCACTATGCAGGGCTAATTTTTTCTATTTTTTTTAGTAGAAACGGGATCTCACTCTTGCTTAGGCTGGTCTCAAACTCCTGACCTCATCCCACACTAGCCTCCCAGAGTTGTAGGATTACAGGCATGAGCCACCATGCCCGGCCTAGATTCTCATATCTGTTTCTGCATTCAATCTGTTGGGATATGTTATTTTGGTTGAAGTATATGAAGAAAATACAGCCTCACACAGATAAAAAGTTGGAAAAAGGAGGAAATTTTTAATAGTCTTTTCAGATAATTTTGGTATATATTTGATAGTATACAATACTAGATAAGTAGCAGTTTCTTAAAGGTTGGCAGTAATGTGGAATCTGAAACCAAAGTAACAATCTCTTCATATTCTGTTAAATTAGAAGACTGGTATGTCTTGCCCTTTGAATGGATCAGTTACCCATACATGATTTAAAACATCATGCATTAGTCACTTGCAAAATACTGGTTCATAGAGTTATGTGGGGTGTTTCAAATGTTAAAACACATCATTATATAATATTTTTCTAAAACCACATTCATTCACATCACCACTGATTTCATTAGAAAGTCTTTTAAGTATTGGGAAGTTACCAGGCTCACAATGGCAGATACAAGTTTTCCAAAATTATAATTTTCACTTGAAAGCCCAGGCAGCAAATACTGTCAGTTATTTTCTTCAAAGTGACAAGCTCACTACATTCATTTTTGAGAAAATATCTGCTAAAGATCCATGTATAAATAATCATAGTTTATGTGCCAGAAATTTTTTCAAGTAAAAATGATGTTCATAAAAAAGTGGCTAGTCCAACTAGTAACTCAATAACTTAAGAGCTTTTCCTTGAGACAATCATCATGCCTTGCTATGCAGAAAAGTGCTTTATGAGTAATCCTATTCATCAGCACAGAATATTAAAAAGATGTGTACTAAAGGGTAGAAAAATAGTAAAGTTATTAATTTTTACAGTTCTATCAATTACATTCTTCAGTAAAAATGGCTCTTCTTTTAACTAAGTACATGGCAGCGAAAACTACAATGACTCATTCAGTTTGGTGTCACTCTCCTGGTTTGTGCTAAGCCACTAGCAGTAAGCACTAGTGCTTCTATACATCAGTACAAATGATAACATTCTTGAAATCCTCAGATTACACTTCAAGAACTAACAGTCGGCCAAGCAATGTGGCTCACGCCTGTAATCCTAGCACTCTGAGAGGCCATGGTAGGAGGACTGCTTGAGGTCAAGAGTTAGAGACCAGTCTAAGCAAGAGCAAGACCCCATCTCTACTAAAAATAGAAAACGTAGCCCTACATGGTAGTGCATGCTTATAGTCTCAGCTACTTGAGAGACTGAGGCAGAAGGACTGCTTGAGGCTAGGAGTCTGACATTTCAGTGAGCTATGTATGATGATGACACTGTACTCTAGCCTGGGTGAGAGTGAGACTCTGTCTCAAAAAAACAAACAAACAAATAAAAAATAAAAAAACAATGATCAAGGCAAAAGCCAGTATCATAAGGGTCACAATATACACTTTAAGTAAAAAAGAATTTAAAAAACAAAATATATGATTCATCTCTTGGGGGAAAATGTGTTTGCTCACATGGCAAAAGTGTTTAAAAAGCTATAGCCCAAAATAGCAGTGGTGATATCTGGGTAATAGAAATAAGTGATATTTTGGTGTTATTTTTCTGGTTGCCTGTATTTTCTAATTTTTCAATAATAAACACGTATTACTTAATATTATATTTAAAAAAAATTTTTTTGAGAGAAGGTTGTATTACATTTCCCAGGCTGGTCTTGAATTCCAGGGCTCAGGCAATCCTCCCACCTCCACCTCCCAAGGAACTGGGACTATAAAAAACATGCACCACTGTACCTGGTCCCTATATGGAATTTAAAAGAGGGGGGAAAAAAATTAAACAAAGAGACTAGGGTCCACTTCCCAGTGATTTAGATTTCACAAACAAATATAGCGAAACACACCCAGGCTAATAACCTGTTTGTTTTGATTTCTAATGCTCATACCTATACACTTCTGCATTACAATCCTGGAGCAAAGTATTATTATCTTCCGCAGGCGTGTGGAACCTGTGGCCTTAAGGTGAAATGTGGCCTTCTAGGTCCTAAAGTGTGGCCTTTTGACTGAATCCAAATTTTCAGAACAAATTCTTTTGTTAAAAAGGGTGCAGCAAAGAAAGATGAAGTTTTTCTTGCCTCTTTTTGTGCTTAAAAAAAGAACAATTTTGAAATCAGAAGGTAACAGGTACCCTGCCCCTGCACAGAGTGGATAAAAAGAGAAGGTGTGCCCTCTGGATACTGTACCTGATTTTTGGTTCCGGTCAATGAGAGGGAGAGTGCTATCATCATATGAATGACTACTCTGGCTTCGAGAAGTGTTGTTTAGATTCACCTGGAAGCAAAAACAAAATGCAATAATGCCACAAAATATTAAATTCACCCATATCTTACTCCTAAGTGGGCACAAACCTCTAAGTTCCTATTTCCAAATACAATTCTTACAAAAAGGCAACTCTAGTAAAGGTTGAATAAATACCTAATACGGTGAAACGAACGAGGATATATGGCTTCTATTTGTGTTCTGGAACAGGAGATTACAAAGGTTCCAAACACTGATACTATCAGAAAGAAATATAGTAAATTACTTCAAAGAGCTATGGGGATTTGGGAAAAGATAAAAAGGCCATCTTCATCCTTCATCACTACCAACTCTTACAGTATATTAAGATGCAGAGGAAGACCAGCACTTTCAGTAGCAAATGCACTGTAGCACCCCACTCTTTTGAGGAGGAGTAAGGCAAATAATTTCTACTAATTAAGAGATGGGTCAAAAATAGATTTAGTGTGATGGTGAAAAAGAAAAAAAAGCTCAAAGATGAAAGAAGCATTACCCTGGGACCAAGGGTGGAAAAAAAAGTAAAATTCTTGGTCTCAAGAGTTATTATACCTGAAAGTCTGATTTCTTCCACCCTTCTTTTTCCAGTGGCTTCCGTAGTTCTTTATATCCCCAGATGGTCTGTAATACAAGTGCTGCTGCTCGAACTTCTTTTTCTGAGCGGTTTCTTTTGAAGAAAGTAACACCATATGGAATTTGAATGTTAACACCAGAAAAGAAGCTTAGAACCTATACCCTCTAATAAGAACATAAGAATATAGATGCCAAAATGGACAAAAATCAAGTTTCATCAAATGCTATATTCTATCCCAAACAGTGACATAAAAAAATGTTTGATGTAAGAGTCTGTTATCAATTTTGGATCAACATTAAGACAGAAAATAGAGTAACAGTCTTCACACTTCATACATAAATAAGGGGACATAAGCTTAGAAGGCAAAAGCAAAAGAGGAAAGCTCCGTCCTAACAACTCCTCTCTTATACAAATTCTTCCAGCTGTGATTTTAAGTGGTAAGCTCACCCTGATTTGTTGATCAACACAAGCTTCTCAATACCCTGTGTCTCTCGAAGCTTTTTGGCAGCCTCCAAGTTCTCAGCAATAACCTCATTGATGGTGTTCAAAATAGAGACTACGGTGTCCTCAGAGAAATTCCAGGAGGAGTTCTGCTGCCCTCCCGGCAAATTCTTTACCAAGTTAGGAATAGCATGTTTACCTATAGAAGTAGGATACAAGGAATGTACTCAGGCAGAAAAGGCAGAGTCAGGTCATGAGAAGTGTTGCACAATACTTAAATGTACTGATCATATAAGTATAGGTACTATCCATACAAATCAACTTCATTTTCCTATGGGATTATCATATCAAAAAGGGCAAAGGGGCCTGGCGCAGTGGCTGACGCCTGTAATCCTAGCACTCTGGGAGGCCGAGACGGGCGGATTGCTCAAGGTCAGGAGTTTGAAACCAGCCTGAGCAAGAGTGAGACCCTGTCTCTACTATAAATAGAAAGAAATTATTTGGCCAACTAATATATAGAGAAAAAAATCGGCTGGGCATGGTGGTGCATGCCTGTAGTCCCAGCTACTCGGGAGGCTGAGGCAGTAGGATCACTTGAGCCCAAGAGTTTGATGTTGCTGTGAGCTGGGCTGACGCCACGGCACTCTAGCCTGGGCAACAGAGTGAGACTCTGTCTTAAAAAAAAAAAAAAAAAAAAAAAAAAAGGCAAAGGCCTGGAACAGTCATGGATTTATTGTCTTTCCTACTCCTTTATCTCTTCTCTCCTTCAATCACATTGAAACAACATGAATACTGTATATATCATATATACTACACAGTCCTTTCAGATACTCCAATAAAAACAATACATTGAATACTATAATAATTTAATATAATAGAACAGTCATCATGAATTTAAAAAATAAATAATTTAGGCTTTGCCACTAACTAGCTATATTAACTCTGGGTAAATGATTTAACTTCTGTGAACCTCAGTTCACTCATCCTATTAAAAAAAGAACCTTTGTAATGTGTGGGGATTAAATGAAAATAGAGGTGTTTAACATTGCCTAGTAACCAAATACTCAATAAATAAATAATAGCTACTGTTATTTTACTTTTGAAGAGTCATCATCTCTTGTCTTTCCAAGAACCATTAAACTATAACTCTCACCAACCCACAGATTCATAAACTATGGAGGGCGAGGATCCTTCCCTCAAATAACTGCAATAAATTCAATAAATTATTAAGCACCTACTAGATTGCAGGCACTACACTAGATGCTGAGGTAACAGCATTCAATTCTTTACCAATTAATTCTTTGTTGCGAGCATCCACAGCCAGATTTCTCAATGCTCCAGATGCAGCTTTCACGACACGCTCATGTTCATTGGTCAGGAGGTCAGCTATGGCAGAAAGAGCCTTCTCTTGACGCAGAGCCGAGCGAATGTATCGACCATACTAGAAGAAGCACATGGTAAGAGGTAAAACATTACAAATGGTGCTAAACTAGTTCTCTAAGTTCTCCAATCTCCAAATTCATTTTCTGGTACTTACCGTCCAGCGCCCAGCACACAAGTTCTGAATCGCTCCAGCTGAAGCTTCTAGGATGGCAGGAGTCTTGCTCTCCTTGAGGAGTGAGATGTATATCCGAATCACCTCTGGCTGAAATAAGAGTTCATAGCCTACACAAGAAAGGAAAAGAAGGCAAAGGATGCTAATCAATATCTATAAAACAGGCTCTGGCTGGCTGGAGTCTAGCCTTGGTACTCTAAATTGATAGATTTATGCTCCTATATCATTAGGCTCCCTAAACTCTCCCACCCACTCAACAGCAAACTTAAGAATAACTTATCCGGCCGGGCGCTGTGGCTCACGCCTGTAATCCTAGCTCTTGGGAGGCCGAGGCGGGCGGATTGCTCAAGGTCAGGAGTTCAAAACCAGCCTGAGCAAGAGCGAGACCCCGTCTCTACTATAAATAGAAAGAAATCAATTGGCCAACTGATATATATATAAAAAATTAGCCGGGCATGGTGGCGCATGCCTGTAGTCCCAGCTACTCGGGAGGCTGAGGCAGAAGGATCACTTGAGCCCAGGAGTTTGAGGTTGCTGTGAGCTAGGCTGACGCCACGGCACTCACTCTAGCCTGGACAACAAAGCGAGACTCTGTCTCAAAAAAAATAAAAAAATAAAAAAAAAAAAAGAATAACTTATCCATGGTAAGAGCAGAACAGTTATCAACTCATCATATTCAACTCCTCTCTTTCCTTTCTCCTTATCAATTATTTCTAACTTATCCCAGTCATTCTTCCCACTTTACAATAACTAAGTAGAATGGCCCATTATAGACCTAACTATTTAAGTTTTTTTATATCTATGGAGGGCTGTGAACTTTGGATTCACTGTATTGATGATGATAAAGAAACAAACTATGAAAAATAAGCTTCTTAATAATAGTCAGGTTTAAGTCTCAAGAACTGTAGTGGCCACTTAAGATTCCTTAAGTTTCTAATCTAACTATCATCTGGACCTTATCCTATCCTCAAGTAACCTGAATAATTTCCTTAACAAATAGTCCTTTCCAAGTTACTGCTATACTACTATGGAGTTTTCTAATACTTTCATCATCACTTCAAATCCGTAAGTTGGAGAAGAGAGAACAGTAAACATATGCAAACTTACCTCGAGCAGGACTAGTTCTTTTAGGGAAATCCACTGTATCGTTTGCTGGATCCTCTACAGGCTTTTTCCCTGTAGAAATGAACAAAAGAGGGAAAAGGGGTAAAAAGTTCAAGAAAACAAAGATTCCACTTGGCATATTTTTCATTCTTCAGTCAGAATCTTTCGATCAGAGATGCATGGTTGGGGGAGAAGGGGAGCATAATTTGTCCCAGCAGGGGCTATGCAGAAACAAGGTCAGACAACAGGCAGTAGATAAGACAGACAAGGATAACCACTGTTGTTGCTACTGTCCTGAGTTCTGATAACAGGGACTGCTGCCCAGAAATAGCATGCCATGAGCTATTAGCTCAAAAGAGCTAAACTTGTTTCAATGTCTTCCTCAACTACATTTTCCTACATGCATTCATAGAGAAGAGTTAGACAAGAAAATACTAGGGAAGCTAAAACCAAAACATGCAAATTAGAAGTAGATAAGCACCTTAAAAGACTCCACTCACCTCTGGAGAACCATTCATCTTCCAGTGCATCACCCAAGGTGGAAAGCAGAGGAGAGAAACAAAGGAAGAAAAATGCAGGAGAAAGATGTCAGCAGGATTATGGGCAAATAAGCAGGAAAGCATAGAAAGAAAAAGAAAAACATAAGAAACACAAAGGACATATGGGGAGAAGGCCCCCGATTGGCGGGGTTCTCGTCCTTCACTGCCCAGTCACTGATAACGAAACCACCACCACCTTCAATGAAACATACAACACAGGGGAAGCAGCAGCAAACCAAAAAGATGTTCTTCACCAGGCAGACTCCTATTCTGCTTGGCAAGTATTTTGTACCTAATGCTAATAGTATTCTTTCCTACCAGGTATGGTGGCTTATACCTGTAATCTCAGCACTTTGGAGGCCAAGGCAGGAGGATCACTTGAGACTAGGAGTTTAAAACCAGCCTAAGCAACATAGTGAAACCTTTTCGTTATAATAACTTAAAAAATTAGCTGATATGGTAGCATGAGCCTATAGCCCTAGCTACTCAGAAGGCTGAGGTGAGAGGATTGCTTAAACTCAAGAGTTCAAGGTTATACTGAGCTATGATTATGCCACTGTACTCCAGTCTCTTTCTCTTTCCTTTCCCAAAAAGAAAAAAAGTGTTCTCTTTCCTTTCCCTGTCCCACGTTAAAGAGCAAGGAACAGAAACCAAGACTTACCTTTCCCCTTCTTGGCTCCAAAGCAACTGGCAGCATGTGGCCCAGTATTGTTGGTGACATTGGGAGGTGCCTCTTGGTAACGCTCTGCCTGTGGGATCTCCCGGTGAACTTGATACGATAAGTTCCGAAGGAGGCAAACACAGTTCTCCACAAGCTTAGGGACAAAAGATAAAAGACTCAGTGAGAGAAAAGAATGCCTATTATGATTTTCTTAACAAGTACAGGCTTCCATGATTCAAGTTTTAAAATGTGGATCCTCAAATGCACAGCCCAATCCACAATCTCTGAGGATGCCTCTTAAACTCTCCAGGCTTCTAAAAATCCTTGTAGCCTCAGGCTACTGGAAAGCCCAACTTGGGACTCAATGGCTTCTGCTACTATTTGGTATGTGACCCAAAACTTGGATCACTGTTTTTACTACTTAGAAAATGTGCAATCTTAGAAGACAGCTAAGCAGTTTTAAAATAATACAGGTGAAGGAAATTCTAAAGAAAACTGTTTTCTTCTAAGTTGAATTCCTATTTTAAAAACTAGGAGCTGGCCGGGCGCTGTGGCTCACGCCTGTAATCCTAGCTCTTGGGAGGCTGAGGCGGGCGGATTGCTCAAGGTCAGGAGTTCGAAACCAGCCTGAGCAAGAGCGAGACCCCGTCTCTACTATAAATAGAAAGAAATTAATTGGCCAACTGATATATATATAAAAAATTAGCCGGGCATGGTGGCGCATGCCTGTAGTCCCAGCTACCCGGGAGGCTGAGGCAGAAGGATCACTCGAGCCCAGGAGTTTGAGGTTGCTGTGAGCTAGGCTGACGCCACGGCACTCACTCTAGCCTGGGCAACAAAGCGAGACTCTGTCTCAAAAAAAAAAAAAAAAAAAAGTAGGAGCTGGTAGAGATATTTAATATTATTTGAAAGCATGAGATGATAGGTCTTTACTACAGATATCTCATGGTTGTAGTGAACAGAATTCACTCAGCCATTAACTTACCTTGCTGTCTGAATCCTTCTGCCCAATCTCAGCCTGAACAATGAAAATGAGGGCATCAACTAAACCATCACATTCCCGAAGTTTCCGGCGAGCTTCACTCCTCTCCGAGCTTACATTCCTGAGGGGAAACCAGAAGCTTCAAGATGACTCAAATCTAGAAATCCTCCCTAAAATATCCTTCAACATCTACAAGCTTCCTCAATACTTTCTATTCACTATAATAAATAGTGAATACCTATTATAAGGCACTGCAGTTGAGAGAAAGCTGATTCACAGTTCCTGCCTTCCGAACTTTTACAACCCACTGGGGTGTGGATCAATAAATGTATATCAACAACAACAATTCAAGATAGATACTTCTTGTATGGAAGTACAAATGTAGCATGAAGCACAGCACACAGGGGTATATTCTGAAGAGAGAAAAGTTACACTGCAACTTTTATAGGACATAGGAAGAAGAAATCAGGAAAACTTTCACGAAATAAAGGTACTTCAATTTAGCCGCTAAAAGACAAGGAGAAAAAGGCATCAACAGATAGACGGAACAGACCTTCCTCACCCACACCCTACCTTCATAATACTCTACTCCTTTTGTTGCATTTATTGCAGCTTGACTTGGAAGTACAGATAATTGAGAGCAGGGACACCGACACACAAAAGCCCAGGACTAGACCAGTGCCTTACACGTGGTAGGTACTGAACAAGTGCTTACCAAAGTATTCGAACAAAGCTAAAGACAAATAAAAGTGAGGAGGCTGTGTGGAAAACATCAAGTAAGCCAACACAGGTACATATGGAACACATGAGGAAGTGGTGACAAAAGCAGGAAGACAGACTGGAGCTAAAGGACACAATACAGACAAGAGCGGAGGCTGGATAACAAGCTAAAGATTTTTAATCTTTTTTAAAGAAATTTAAGTCAGTCCTCAAAAATTCAATCTTTGCATTCTCAAAGCCTCTGATATTACCTGAGGCAGCCAGCTGTATTGGTGAGCACTGACTCCCACTCAATGTGGCGTGGCTTACAATCTTCATTAGGCTCCCGCTCCCAACCAGAATGTGGAATGATCACTTCATCTGTCAAGGCATGCAGTGCATGGTCCACAATTTCCATTTTGATCGAGTCATGGGATGAGAGATTCCACAGAGTTCCTGGCAGAGATAACTTGTCAGATAGTTCTCAAGCACACAAGACTGTATGTTTGAAGAATGTCAAAGAGAATCTCCCATTGTATCATTTCTTAGTCTTCCCCAATGACCAAATAGCTTATAGTGATATTCAAGCTTTTGTTTGTGACCCACAGTAAGAAATATATTTTACATTATAGCAGAATACAGAGATAATGAAATAAAGTTTTGTAAAATAATACTTACTATAAGCAATGCTCTCTCATCTATCTATACCACAGTTTCTCAACCTTAGCACCACTGAATTTTTTTTTTTTTTTTTTTTGAGACAGGGTATCACCCAGGCTGGAATGCAATGGCATGATTGTAGCTCACTATAACCTTGAACTACTGGGCTCAAGTAATCCTTCCACCTCAGCATTCTGAGTAGCTAGGACTACAGGTGCATGCTACCACACCTAATTGCCTTTTTTTTTTTTTAGAGATAGGGTCTTACATTATCTCTAACACTGCAAATGTCTTCTGAGGGGCAAAATCACTCCCAGTTGAAAACCAGTGGTCTATACTATTTATTTTTCTTTCCTTCTTTTTCTTAAAATGCTGATTAGGTTCTACAAATTGTGTTCAACTTACATTAATGAATCAATCAGAAAAACTACCGTTCTAAATTAAGGGCCACAAGCTCAAGTAGAGTCTATATGGACCAAGCAGGTGGGTCAAGACGGGGAGATATTTAAAAGAAACTATTTTTTTTTTTTAAGAGATAGGGTCCTGCTCTGCCACCCTAGCTAGAGTGCAATGGCAGCATCATAGCTCACTGCAACCCAAACCAGGCTCGAGCCATCCTTCTGCCTCAGCTTCCCAAGAAGATGGAACTACAGGTGTGTGCCACCACACTCAGTTAATTTTTTCCATGTTTAGTACAGAAAGAGTCTCACTTTTGCTCAGGCTGGTCTCGAACTCCTGACTTCAAGTGATACTCCTGCCTCGGCTTCCAACAGTGCTAGGATTACACATGTGAGCCACTGTGGCCAGCCCACATTTTTAATAGAAGCCAAGGGACTGGAACTTTAAGTGAAATCCCCTCAATTTTAAACATCAGCAACCATTTCTTTAAAATTTCAAAAGCCCTCTGTAATCTTAGCAAATCTGTGAGACGGATCTGACCCAAAGGCCACCAGGTAAAACCTTTAATCAAAAGTAAAAGGACTGGAAACCCATCTAGCTCTCAACAACTCTAGGAGGTAACAGTAACCCAAACCTAACAATTTTCCTGAAGCCTCGAACTCACCAGTAATGACTTCAGTAAGGTCCATATCACGAGCCTTTCGGAGCAATCGAACAAGGGCAGGGACACCATCACAGTTTTTTATGGCAATCTTGTTATCCTGGTCACGCCCAAAAGAGATATTCTTGAGAGCTCCACAGGCTCCAAGGTGCACTTCCTTTTTGGGGTGGTCTAACAATCCCACCAGTACTGGGATGCCCTTGAGCTTCCGCACGTCAGTCTTCACCTTGTCATTGCGGTAACATAAGTGTTGCAGGTATGCAGCTGCATTGGACTTGACAGCATCCAAGCGGAATCCTAGCATGGCAATCACCTCCGGCAGCTCTGGCTGTCTCCAGTTAGGAGGTGGGGGCCCTCCCTTGCGCAGACTATCCAAGCTTGCTAAACTTCCCCGCTCATGCTGGGCCAAAGGAGCCCAATAGTACTGATCCGATGGCACCTCCTCACCAATCATGTCTTCATAGCTCCTGCAAAGTTTTGGAAGAACCAAGAAGAAAGAGAAATATATCAAGCCATTAAGTCCAGCTTCCTGGATGCTCCCATTATCCCTTATCTTCAAGGCAGGATTAACCCCAGCTCTAGTACACGATCTCCTTTTTCCATAAATGATATACTGATCAATTTTCCTTAATGGGATTGGAAAAATAAAGGTAATAATCTTCAAGGCACCTGCAATTAGATTAAAACTACCTTTTTCTGTGAAGTTTGCTGGCATAGAAAGTAATCAGCAAGAAAAGAAAGAAGGAAAGAAAGGAAGAAAGAAAAGAAAAGAAAAGAAAGAAAGAAAAGGAAAGAAAGAAAGGTATTCTGGAGAGGTTAATCACAAAGAGCTGGGAGCAGTGGCTCACACCTGTAATCCTAGCACTCTGGGAGGCTGAGGAGGGAGGACTGCCTGAGCTCAGTTACAGACTAGCCTAAGCAACAGCAAGACCCATCTCTACTAAAAATAGAAAAATTAGCTGGGTGTGCTGGCAGGCACCTGTAGTCCTTGCTACTTGGGAGGCTGAAGCAGGAGGATGGCTTAAACCCAGGAATTTGGGGTTGCAGTGAGCTATGATGGCATCAGTGCACTCCCAAAACACAGACACACAAAGAACCAAATCCTGATTATTTAGTATTTGAATACCTGACAGCTATTAACTTTTCTGTGTAGAGATTAAAATAAACCCTCAGACAGAAGAGTTAACCAAAGCAACTGACTCAATGCCACAAAAGTCAGCAAAGGCCTGAAAACAGTTTTTACAAACCCTTGGCTAAACAGGAAATGAGGCATTTACACACGAGAAGCATTTGGTGGGATAAGACCCCAAAACACATTTCATATTTAAGCTTTTCCTTTATCCTGTTTTGGAAATTATAAAAGAGGCTGACAGAGAAAAATAATAAAGAACATCTTGCTACACACCATGTGAGGATCTGGCTTTGGTACTGATGGGGTATAAACTTGAACATTAATTTTGATAGTTCATCCCAAGGTCACATCTGCTACTCAACAAGTGTGTTAGAGATATGACTTCCAGCCTCCAATTACTAAAGACAATACCTCCAATTCTGTCAAAATGGAGTCTACTAACCAACAACATTACATTTGGGATGCCCAGCCACTAGAAACAGACAAAGCAATTGAAGGTAAGAGAAAAGTCAAACTGGGATGTAATTCTTCCTGTTTCAGTACTACCAACAACCACTAGAGGGTGAGTCTGTCACACTATTATTTATTCATAACCACCAGGAAGGAACAGACTCATTATCTCTCACTCTGTGGCTCCCATAGGAGAGAGGATAATCTATTGTGTTGAACTCTCCAAATAAATCGGTTGTTTGTTCTACAAAACCACTCCTACTGTCTCTAAATACTCAAGGATGGCCTGTGCAGAAGGCCTTCCTCACAGGTATGAACATCAACCACACAACAGTGATTCAGAAGGATAAAGCACTTAGTTAAAAACAAACAAACAAACAAAAAAAACCAAGACTATTTTAAAATATCATTGAAACAAAATAAGTTATATAGTTAAGTTTTAAAAGTAGGCTACTATTAATAATCAGTATATTAAGATTCCATTTTAGTAGGGGAAAATATGGTATGTTTACATGCATAAGAAAAAGAGCTCAAAGGATGTCAACCAAAATGTTGAGGCTCTTTATTAAAAGATGGTATGCTTTACTGAGTTTTTTCAAGCTCTGTGTTGAGCACAGTTTACTTCTATTACTATTTCAATATAAAACAATTACCATAACCAAAATTTTTGTCACTCAGAAAAATCTATCTTAGATCATCTTTCACAGGCAGTAGATCAGAACATTCTTTCCTTCAAAGCTGTTACCACAAAGATCAAATGACTTGCTTAAGGCTACATAGCTAGTGGCAGAGGCACAAGTAGAACCAAGGTCTTTAAGTTCAGTGCTTTTTCCACTAAACACTGCCTCACTATTTAAGTTTGACCTTGTATTACTCTCCTAGACCTGGAACAGGAAGCAGCAAATGTTCTTGCTAGTCAAGCAGGTTTCTAAGTCCAATGTTGTTACCCTGGAATAAACCCAAGAACAAGGCCCAAAACCCTCTCTATTTATGTCAACTACAACAGCTAGAGACAGCAGAGAATGACCTGGCCACCCACACCCATCTGGGTCCAATCACTCTTTACTAATGAGGAAGTCAGAAAAAGCTTACTTGCAATAGAGCCAACACCCTGGGCAGACTGCTTCTGTGATAGTTGTTATCTACCACTGTTCTGGGTTGCACCGGCTACAGTCTGGTGCCCCTATATGAATAAAAATGAGTCACATGGGAGTTGGATTAGCTATCCAAGACACCTGAAAGGTGAGTGACTCAGGCTTAGATAATGGGGCCTCTATCCCTTGGCCTAGCCCAGTTCAGTGTTAACCAAAGTTACCCAATACATGAGAAAAATGAGCACCAAGGCACTTGCTTTAGGTCATAACCCCATACTGAGAAATTCAGCAACAGCTGCTAAGGTACCCTTAACCATCAAGACAATCATAAATCTTCCTTTGTTCTTATTTCTCTTTGCCTAGAAAACATTGTCCCTAATTTTTTCTAAAGCAGGGTTGGCAGCCCATAGGCCAAACCTGTTTTTGTACACCCCTGGAACTAAGGATGGTTTTTATATATATATATATATATATATTTTTTTTTTTTTGAGACAGAGTCTCACTTTGTTGCCCAGGCTAGAGTGAGTGCCGTGGCGTCAGCCTAGCTCACAGCAACCTCAAACTCCTAGGCTCGAGCGATCCTTCTGCCTCAGCCTCCCGAGTAGCTAGGACCACAGGCATGCGCCACCATGCCCGGCTAATTTTTTATATATATATCAGTTGGCCAATTAATTTCTTTCTATTTATAGTAGAGACGGGGTCTCGCTCTTGCTCAGGCTGGTTTTGAACTCCTGAGCTTGAGCAATCCGCCCGTCTCGGCCTCCCAGAGAGCTAGGATTACAGGCATGAGCCACCGCGCCCGGCCGGTTTTTATATTTTTAAAAGGTTGTTTAAAAAAAGAATGGCAACATATGACAAAGATGATATATGGCCCACAAAACCTAAAATAGTTTTATCTGGTTATTTACAGAAAAAGTCTGCAGACCCCATTCTAAAGCATTCTGTCCAAGGCAAACCATCTACAAGTTCAAACATCACTCCCTTATTCACATTACCAAAGAATCTCCAGGGACTAGTAGTAAAGCCATAGAGTAGGAAGCTGCTTAGCGACCTTTTCAGAGTGTTGCTAATGTACCTCTCCCTAAGAATGCCAAGCTCAACACAAAGTGGTCAGGGCCTTTGTAAGGTCATGGTTTGTTTTTAATTTGGGGGTTAAAACCACCACAGGAAGGTACTTTTTTTCCTTTTTTTGGAGACAGAGTCTCACTTTGTTGCCCAGGCTAGAGTGAGTGCCCTGGTGTCAGCCTAGCTCACAGCAACCTCAAACTCCTGGGCTCCTGCCTCAGCCTCCTGAGTAGCTGAGACTACAGGCACGCACCACCATGCTCAGCTGACTTTTCCTATATATATTAGTTGGCCAATTAATTTCTTTCTGTTTATAGTAGAGACGGGGTCTTGCTCTTGCTCAGGCTGGTTTTGAACTCCTGATCTCGAGCAATCCACCAGCCTCGGCCTCCCAGAGTGCTAGGATTACAGGCGTGAGCCACCGTGCCCAGCCAGGAAGGTTCTTATACATACCCTTAACTGTCTCTTCAGGCTCTAAAAGCCTAAAACCCTCAATTCTATTGATTTTGTTTGTTGTTTTGAAACAGTGTCTCACTTTGTTGCTCAGGCTGGTCTAGACTGCAGTGGCATCATATCATGCAGTGATAGCTCACTGCAACCTCAAACTCTTGGGTTCAAGCTATCCTTCTGCCTCAGCCTCCTGAGTAGCCCAGACCACAGGTGTGTGCCCCCACACCCAGCTAATTTTTTTTTTTTTTTTTTTTTTGTGGTAGAAACAGGGTCTCATTATGTTGCTCAGGCTGGTCTTGAACTCCTGTCCTCAAGCCATCCTCCTGCCTCCACCTCCCAAAGTACTGGGATTACAGGCGTGAGCCAATGCGTGTGGCCCTCAACTCTGTTCTTAAAACCAAACCAGAGGCTAAAGATTCCGAAGAATGAGTATTACACTGCCCCAGACATCAGGCTTCTTTATGATGTACGCTATCACCAAAAGGCGGTCAGATCTTAGCCAGACACAGCATACAAGCCAAGTCCATTCTTCTTTCTGGACATAGACCAATAACCATCACAAGTTGTTTTCTATAATTAGAATACATGACTTTCACAATGAAAAAAAGATGATATAGATGGTCAATACTAAGCAAAATCAGGAAAGAGAAAAACAAGGTGGCCTTCCACCAAAAAAATAAAAAAGCAAAAGGGAGGAGGCCTCAAGTGTCTCTGATCCCAAAAAGCTCTTAGGGAGAGAATGAAAGGACCCCTTGTCCATGTCTCAGATCCTTTTCTTCCCCTATTCTTGCCTACCTGAGGCGACGGCGAGGGTCAGAGGGTGTCCCAGTCCGACGGGCAGTGCCATAATCAGACATCATACCATAATCCAGGTCATCATAGCCCATGCTACGCTGGTCATCCTCTAGCCCATAAGGCTCTGGATGAAAACGATGCAGATCCACACTGCTCCCACCTACCCGAACCTGGGGCTGGGGCCCATACACATCCTGTCTACTAGGTGCCCTGTAGCCTTCCATGCTAGGCCTATACCGCTCCTCAATACGGGTCACCCGGGACAGACTGCCATAGTTGTCACTGCCACCTGGATAACCATCTTCATAGTGGCGGCTATATCCATCAGGAGGGTAGTGGAAGTTCCTGGGAAGGGTAGCAGTGCCTGCTTGCCCCACATAGGGACCAGGTCCCCCATTGCCATTCTTGCGGAAGTCACGACCCAAAGTCTGGATATAGTTGTTAGAAACTGATGAAGCATCCATAGGCAGCCCATCTGGTCCCATAGGGACTGGTTGTACTGTCCTTGTTGTCACAGTCTTCACTACTTTCTTAACCTTCAAGTAAGGAACAAGAAAAAGAAAACTAATGAAGAAAGTGAGCAATTAAATATTAGACCACTCTAAGAAACCCCTACACCTCTTCTAGGTCTCTTTACCTAGAAATGCCTTATAGTCTGCCATCTATCTTTCTTCCCATCCTATAGGAAGTCCCCAAACAAAAAATTGCCCTAGCAGTAACCGTGACTATAAAGGAAGCTATTACAGACTCTGATATACCTGTCTCTTCCCCATTCCATTAGGTTTTCCCATATCTCTCTTTTGTTAATCTTTTCTGCCTGACCAGAGATTACCTTCTTTATGCTATCACTACAGATCAATGGCCCTTCATTCACCTTAATTAAGTGCTTAACCCCCCTGCTAATAGAGATCACAGGAAGATCTCTTCTATCACTCCCAGACATTAACATTATACAAGTCTTAGCATACAGTGGTCTCTGTGCGCCGAGTGGTTCCATCATCTGAGGTCTCCACAGAGACTACAGACATGGCTCCCTCAGGGTCTTCCTCCGTGTAGGTCTCCACAATCTGCCCCGGCTCCTGCATCCTGGGGATGGTGCTATACAGAAGGTGACTGTGATCCTATACAGAAAACAAAAAAAGGAGAAAGCTATTATTAAGCTGTATGTATCAACAATCCATCCTAATGAGAAGCATAAGTGATGCTGCAGGAGACAGGGACTCCTCATACATCTTCTAAACTTGCACAAAAGGACAGTAGACATAATTTCCCAGTTCTAGTCATTTGACAAACACAAACTGAGTTAACTATAGCCACATCAACATCCAAGTGACAGAGACAGCGGATTGAACTTCCCAGTCCTGGTCATCTAAGTGAATATGAATGAACTGTGTTACTTCATCTACATTTGAGTGACCCTTCAAAAGAACAGCACACCCAATAAGTAAAGAACTTTTAAGATAAACCAGAAAATCCCAATGAGAGTCATATTTTGACTGGCTCTATGTTACTCTTCAGATACTGCCTAAAGGCTCAAGACCAGCCAGATTTTAGGTAGCGTTTTCTGCAACATAGAAATATGCCCACTTTAGAAAAGAAATGCAGTGCTTGGGGATCAAAATGGGGGTGGTGGTACGGTGGGTGTAGTGATGAAGACCAATGGCCATTAAAATCCATTCCAAAACAAAACTACATATATACTTTAGAGCTCCACTTTATTTTCCTAAATGAAAGAAACTAATTAATAGGTGTTTATAATGTGCCAGGCACTTTACAAGACACCAACATGCTCTTATAGGCTGGGGGAGATACAAATGAAGCAACCCAGGCCTTGAGACAAAAAAAATTTACCTGAGGTCCGTTGAGTTTCAAATCTGAAAATTTCTGTCTCTCAAGGTCAGCATCACCCACAAATCGGCCGTTCTGAAACACAGCCCATAAGAAGACAATTCATTTTGTGGCCTTCCTCTGCTCTATCAAACATAAACGATCTTTTTTCCAAACAGGAAAAGGGCTTTCAAGAAGATATTTGTGGCCTGGAGTCCTTGTGTCAGTACTCATAAAAGAACCACATCACTCCTTAGTCTTAGCACTTTCCTCAAAATTGGAATCAGGCCTGGAACTCTGGCAGACTGGGTCTCTGCAACATAAGAATGTAAGCTCCATGAGGGCAGAGGGTTTTCCCCCCCTGGTCAGTTTTGTTTTAATGATGTCTCTCTAGTGCCTTGAGCAGTACCTGGCACATAATAGGCACTCAAAAACTTTCGCAGAATAAATAGCAGAGACTCAGATAAGTTACTCTTTACTCAACCTTTTCTGGAACACCATTAAGAATATAAGGAAAATTGGGGATGCTAAAGTGGGGGGTTTCCAAAAGCCTTCTTTATTGTTTCATGAACCTTCATGCTCTATTACCACTGGAAATTCCCATTCCAGGCAGTGTTTTAAGGAGAGAAGCAAGAGAGTCTCCCTTTCCAAATACGAAGAAACAAGTACCCCAACTCCCCTCACAAAAACAGAAGTCTCAACATTGTCATCACCAATTATTTGAGCCACAGAATGCATTCCAAAATATCATTAAGTTGTTCCGTCTGAAGCAGCAGGAAATAATCTAATGACTTTATACCACATAAAAATACATTTGCCTGCTTCTCTTCCAATAGAATACAGTGAGAGCCAGCCACCTTGGGAGACTCTTCCCCCACTCCATCCCTATTACATACTGAGTGTAATGCTGCAGGGAGAGGAAGTTAAACATTACTTTCAGGAAGAAGGAAGGGTGTGGTTTCATTGCTGAGCAGAAGTTAAAAATAAGAGAGAAACCACGTACTAAATCTTGGAATTCCCCACCACCTCCAAGTCTGATCAGTCCCACTTTCCCCTTTCTATATCTGTATCATCCCTAACCCTCTATTCCAGTTCCTATAAAAATCCTAGGAACAAACACACAACCTCCTTCAAATTCCTGATTATCCCCCAATTGGAATTCTGTCCTCTCACCCAACTGTAAGGCTCCTCAGTATGAGGGACTTTCTCTACCTTAAAAAATAGATGTTATCAATGAAAAGGACTATCAGGAGATGAGCATTATTCTGGTTTCCACCCAGAGATCTCTTAAGATGCTGTCTATCATGCAATGCCTCTCTCTCATACACACTCTCTCTCTCTCTCTCACACACACACAAATAAAACCTCAGACAGATTACATCACAGCAAAGTCAGACTAGAAAAACCAGAGGAAACACAAGATCCTTCTCATTTCTAACACCAACTCTCCCAAGTCACATCATAGAGTCAGCCAACCCAGAGACCACTGGCTCCTGTGGTTATTTGGGTTAAATAGCAGCATGATGCTCCCTCTCCAACTCTAACCAATAGAATTAACAATGACCCCTTCCTCCAAGACATGATTTACACAGCCAGGAAAATGAGCACACACAGACAATATGGAGCAGGAATACACAATTTATGGACACTGCCACACCTTCTGAGAACAGACTGTTCCCTTAGCAATACTGAACTGGAGCTGAAAGCACAAGATGCCCAACCATTAAGCAGGCATTTACTTATCTGAATTTTTAATATGAAAAAAAAAAAAAAGAGAGAAAACAAAAGTAACTTGAGTATAGCTCCAAACTACACTATCTACCATTACTAGAATTGCATCCCAACCTAGAAAATCTACTCCAGTAAAAGAATTCGTCATATGGATGCTTCAGGAGATTAGGTCCACCCAACTCAACAGCAATATTCCTTATCTCTTATCAGTATTTGTCACCCCTGGAAAGATTCACCAGGAAGCACAGGCAATGGACAGCCCATCACCAAGAGGGGAGTAGCTTCTCAAGAAGGATCATAGCCTCTCTGTGACCATGCCAAAGTCCTACCTGCAGGTCTGTTGGAGAGAGGGGTTACCTGATGCCGACGGGTGAGGGTGCCGTTGGCCATGAGTGGGTTGGCATCTTGTGGTGAGACCCGGACGCGTTCCAGTTGCGCCGAGACGTGGCGCCGCTCCTCCTCCAGCGCCCGGGTCAGCTTCTCAAACTGAGCCTCTTGTTCCTTCACAGAGGCCAAGATGCTGGCGGTCGACTCCACCTCTGAGTCGTCCATGAAGGTAAGGGGCGGAGCCGCCGCAGGGCAGGGTATAAAGGAAGGTGGATCACAAAGGGAGGAGGAAAGAGGGAGAAGGCCCCCCTCACTTCACACTAGCGGGAAGGGGTAAGAAAAAGGAGAGAAAAGGTCACAGGTCAGAGAAGACAGATGAATTATTAATCCCAGAGCCAAAGATGCCCTCTCATGGTTTTACTGCAGTGCAGAAAGCAAGCCACCACCAAGCCTGGGAGCCCATCACCAGTATCTGCTCAATGTCCTTTGCCCAATACCCTCTTCAACAACTCACTAGAAATAACTATTGAAAAGAAAGGTTCAACCAGATCCAAGTCTCTACATTATTGGTAAAAGAGGGAGAATTTGGTATAGTCATGACATGAGATTAGATTATTTTTTCCTAGAAAAATTTGCTGGTATCAACTCAATGAAAGCTGTAACTCCATGGTAAAGACAAGCACTCACTGTCCTGCAGGAATAAGCCACTTCTAGAGATAATGGGTCAGTACAAATCTTACTTAATCTCTCCCAAATTGGAACACTGCAACTGCTGTAGTGGCGCCAAAACAGACTAAGTTAATGTGCTAAATGAAAATGCCAATTAAGAAATGGAAGTAGTAAAAAATGTTCCACCACCAAAGGTAGGCAACAAAATTAAGGCCTCCATGTTTAATATATTTATGAAAGGGCCTTTCTACTTTCTGAAACTATACTACAAATATTGAGGGCAAAACATGTGCCTTGACTACAGGAGGAGACAAGAGAGTGCTAGAACTACAAAAAGCTTTATGCGTAAAAAGGCACTATTTTCAGGAACCTTCACCTCTTTGGAAAGTAGGAAAAGGAGTATTAGGCTCAAACTCTGAAACTGTGCCTTGAAGTTCTGATCCGAAGGTCCAGACAGCAATGGCTAGAACTTCCCACATCTTGTAATCCTACAGAAAGCTCTAAATAGACTATTCTTTTACCCCTTTAATTATTCCAACTCAGGGTAGATAGATATCCAAGTACCTAGAACGTTTAGGGGTGCTATTTACAATAAAAGATAGTTATACAGGAATGAAGAGGTCCTCATACCCTTATTATATAGACAGCAAGTTGGCTAGTAAACTAGTCATACTATTGGACTTAATGGGTTTTCTCTCTTATAGCTATGGGAGATTTTATAGCCAGTTCAAAGTAAACAATGTTGAAATGCAGGTTTTAGAATAAATCTTCCCTATTCTCCACTCTCTCAACCCCCAAAGAAAAAAGGCACTTGAAAGATTTTTATTCTTAATAAATGTTTCCATACACACCTGTTAAGAGAAGGTCGTAATTGATTGGTTTAACAGAGAACAGCCCAGTCTAGATTCAAAAAATCATGGAAGAAGCATCCCAGCCACCACAGCAAGGAGGAAGCAGGAAGGAGAGAGCTGCAGAAATATTTGGAGGAAAAATGGGAATGAGAAGACTATAAAATATACCCAATATATAACAAGAGGAGCAAGGGGCAATATTAGGGATGAAAGGCAGTAATTTAAAATATGACTTGGTATTGCTTAAGGTGACAAATGCCCTTTGGACTTTGCTGCCTTCAGACACCTAAGCCTTGGAAGTAGTTTTCATTAAAACCTGGATTCTACAGTCAGAGTTCCTCACTTGTACTTTCATACAGAATCAGTAACAGGTTATAATATGGATTAAAATCCACTTATCCTGTTTCCAGCAACCAAATTGAGAAAAAAAATTGCTGTTGGGATGCCCTTCCCCCTCCTTCAGCAGAAACCTCAAAGCCCAGTCCCAGCATGCCCACAAAGACATTGAGAAACCAATTGCAATAGCTGCAGTAGGGAAGACATGTGGGGACTGGCCTAGGCTGAGCCTTCTGTTTCAGTTCCCTTTCCCACGCTCCCCAGAGCCCCACTAAGCACAGATTCATGGGCCTGTCTTAGAATGTATGCAGCATTCACCAAGCAAGAGTACCCAGAAGAAACTGACAAACAGGTGTCCAATAAATGCCTTAATTAATTCAGTCCCTAAATTTAGAGACCGTGGTAGCCCTTCCCTGAATTCTTCCTACCATAGCTCAGGGCTCCCACAATCACTTATAAACTACTATTCTACCTTTCAGTCCAAAGCCCATTGCCACTTTCTCATGTTCCCATGAGAACCAATAGGCCAAAGGTCTTTCTTTAATAAACACCCTTATTTAAAAAAAAAAAAAAAAGGTACTCCCCTTCATCTCCATTTCTTCATTTTAAGAACTTGCCCTTATCTGCTGTGAACAATGACCTATGAATCTTCTACACCAAGAGGACTCTGAGCTCAAGAAAGATTCTTCCAGTCACCAAGTTTCAACAGTGCCTGAACTGCAGTTACCACACCAGCAGTCTCCACCCTATAATCTTCTTTACTAATAAAAGCTCAAACTACCACTACCATGGGGCATACAGTTCTACATCCCTGCTCCAGAGAGAAAGTGTTTGTCACCCTGTCATTGATGGCCATGTTTTGCCCTCCACAATTTAAATTCAATGGGGTAGGTAGAAAGGAAGGTAGGAAAAATACCCAGGGCTCTAGGTCAGAAAGTAGTATCTGGAGAAACATTAGCTTCCCTCATCTTCATGGCTTTGAAGCTGACCACCTGGCTCTATTTTGGAAAAGACGACAAAACAATTAACCAAAAAGAAAAGATCAGATTCCTAGGTCTAAAGCATGGGGAAACATGCTGCCTGAAAGAGGGCAGAAGCAGAGGCTGTGTGGGACAGAAG
Source organism: Microcebus murinus (assembly GCF_040939455.1). NCBI lineage: Eukaryota > Metazoa > Chordata > Mammalia > Primates > Cheirogaleidae > Microcebus > Microcebus murinus. The sequence continues at coordinate 16,836,289 of NC_134107.1, forward strand.
ACAACTCAGAAGACCAGTCCAAGTCTTGGTTCTGCCACTAGCCAAAAATGGCAGTAAGTCCCTGCCATGTTCTCATCTGCAAGATGCCAAACTCTAACTCAGAGTTGCTATGAGGATCAGGTGAGATAATGTATGTTATACAAATATGAGGTACTAAGTTGTTTCAAGAGTTAGTTTCTATCTTCCAATTACATTACTTCATGGTAATATCTCAGTCCCAAACTATTCTGTGAACTAGTAGATGAAATTAACTGGATCAGGAACATAACTGGGTTCTACAGAGTAGATGAACTGGTTTCCTACTCCAACTCTATTTACTAGGAGGTCTCACCTAGACCAGGTGTTTTGTCTAATGCCAGGCAGTTGTCACAGCATCATACATCCATCATAAGTTCTTAATTTCTTATTTGAGGCCTTAAGCGTTTATTATACCAAGGAGAAAGGGAATGTGAAATGAACTGACAATTACTGAATGTTTTAAATTTATCATCCTGGAAATCCTTACGACAACCCAAAGGAAGTTTTATTACAAATGAGAAAACAGACTCATAGGTGAAGAAATTACTCAAGGTCTCACACTTAATAGCAAATTTTGAATTTAACCCCAGGTCTATGCCATTCCAAAGCTTACGTCTTTCTGTGCTATGCTGTCAAGTCCAAATAGAGGTGTAGTACAAGATGGATAGTTCAGCTCCTCTCCCCTACAACCTTTCAGAACTTTCTTCCTAACTATCACAGGAAAAAAGGGAAAGAAAAGGTTTCTATTTTTCTTCAGGCTATACTTATCCAGACTATCTACACAAAAGTAAGGGAACAGAAAAAAAATGGGAGGGAAAAGAAAGCATGAGTACAGGGAAAGAATGAAGCTGTTAAGGCAAGCTATAGCAAACAGTCTCGTAACTCAGAGACTTGAGTTATGGGAAGAAATAAGATTCTTCTCCATGCCTTACACATCATAAAAAGATTACACTATAGACCATTAACTGACTTTGGCAGATAGAGTTAAGGAAGTTTTATGAGTCCAACCCAACACCTTTCCAGGTTTGCCACTTAATATTTTCAAATGGATTACACTTGCTCTCACTAAAAAAAAAAAAAAAAAATCAAGGAATTCCCAAAGCAAGAAAAAAGTACATAAAGTGAAACCTGTTATACCCTAAGACTAGTTTTTTAAAAAAATACCTGGTTTTGCTCTTAACAAGCCAGTAGTCCTTGGAATGATTTGTTCTATTGTAAACTAGCTGTAGAATTATAACTTGGAATTGTGATTCTTAGAAGAGCATAGCCTTTGAAATCTGACTGGGTTCAAGTTCCAGCTGTATTGCTTATTAGTTATATGACTTCGGGCAAAGTACCACTTAATCACTCCACACCTCAGCTTTCCTTTCTGTAAAATGGAGAAATGAAAATACATAGGGTGGCCAGGTGCGGTGGCTCACGCCTGGAATCCTAGCACTTTGGGAGGCCGAGGCAGGCGGATTGCTCAAGGTCAGGAGTTCGAAACCAGCCTGAAAAAGAGCGAGACCCCCGTCTGTACTATAAATAGAAAGAAATTAATTGGCCAACTAATATATATAGAAAAAATTAGCTGGGCATGGTGGCGCATGCCTGTAGTCCCAGCTACTAGAGAGGCTGAGGCAGAAGGATTGCTTGAGCACAGGAGTTAGAGGTTGCTGTGAGCTAGGCTGACGCCATGGCACTCTAGCCCCAGCAACAGAGTGAAGAGTGAGACTCTGTCTCAAAAAAAAAAACCTAGTACTTTGGGAGGCTGAGGCAAGAGGATTGCTTTAGCGTAGGCCCAGGAGTTTCTACGGAGCTATGCAATGAGCTATGATGATGCCACAGCACTCTAGCCTGGGCAACAGAGCAATACCCAGTGTCAAAAAAAAACCACACTGAGCCTCCTACTGCAGAATATAGTACCTCTAACACTACAGAACTGTATTACATAACATCCAAGCCAGAAAGGTGGGTCCTCCAGATACCTAAAGGCATTTATTTGCCTTAACTGGCATTTGCCCCCCAAATTCAAAGAAATTTTTGCTGTTCAACCGCAAACATAAAAAACAGAAAATTGCCATTTGGCTTCTAAATCAAAGGAATATATTTTATCAACTTCTTATCAGCTTTTATACTGGAGTCCAAAGTCTAAGTACCCCACCCCACTCCACTTGCTGTTCCACCTTCTGAAGCTCAGTCAGAATAATTCTAGTACTTCTCATTTCCCTGGGAAGACTCAATTCTAGTACGTCTCACTTCCCTGGTAAGTCTCATCTCTACGCTAACCCCAAGTCCCCGGAGCTGATTTGCATTAAGATATGAAGTCACAAAACCTATATTTTGGAAATGGCCTTGTCTAAGTGTTAGCAGTTTCTGTGCTTCCTCGTGGATCTGTTTCATGCTAGGCCCAGCTTCTCCATTTAGAGTACCCAAAAGGCTGATCAAAGAAGCCTTACTTTCACAAGGAAAAACTGGATCTCACTGTGTCCACCATGAATCTCTCTGATGAATTAAGGGAGTCTCTGGACAAATCACCCTCCTCTTAGGAAAGAGTGATGCATTCTATCTGATTGGAAAGTCAGAGAAAAGAAGGACTTTAACATAAAACATATAAAAGTTTATTTTTAAATACTCCTTGTTAAATGGAGGTTGGGCTGGCAACTTCTATATATCAATAGAGCACCTTAAGCTTACTTCAGTCTTACAATCCTTAACCAAAGTTACCTGCCAGGATTTAAAGTTTTTACTGACTTAAAAAAAAAAAAATCACCACCACCATCATGACCTCCTGAATTTAGAGACCAGATAAAACATTCTTTTTGCTCTCTTTTCCACTCCCAAATATTCTGGGAACCCCCCTAACCATAACATACTAAAATGGCTAAGTGCTGGGCTGGCTTTGAAGTGAAGGAAGGGTGTGGCTCTCAGCTAGTGAGGGGGCCCAGGACTGAAAAGGTATGGAAAGAAACAAAACCTGCTTCTCTATGGAGCATGCATGACACACACACAGGACTGGTCTAACAAGTCCTTCTGATCTCTCAGGCCAGGCCGCCTCCTTCTCCTCCCCCATCCACATGCCTCTCCAAGGCTCTCCACTCGGCCAGATAACACTGAAATTTCTCTCAATCCCAAGAGAGAGTCAGAGGAGACACACACAGTTACTTACCTGGATCCCTTTGCAACCTAGCCAAAGGTGCCTCACCTATCCTTAAAAGGAGAAAGCAAGGCTTTAGGGAGAGACTGATAAGGAAACAAAGATAAGAGGGAGGGGTCAGACTAGAGGAAGGGGAGAGGCCAAATGCCTTTTTCCTTCCTACACGAACAGAGAGAGAGAAATAGAGAGGGCGGTCAGGTACACAATGGGAAATGAAAAAAAGTCTAATCAAAATGGAAAGGCACTGTTTAAGTCTGTCATAAAAGAGAAATCCTAAAATTAACTGGGACACCTTATACCCTTCCACACCCTAGGCTAGAAAAAAGAAATGTTCATGGAAAAGAGTTTACTAGAGGTCACCCAACTGTTTGAGCTCACATTCCTTTTTGAAAAGGCAGCTTCTCACCAAACTCCCTTACTTTCTATCTACAGCATACTTTCCACCTCTTTACCTATCGTTTGAAGATAACTTGGAAAAAATGGAAGCATGTAATACTTACACAGTCCCAAATCCTCACAGTCCCAAATCCTCAAATCCCTAAACAGTGCGACAAGACATCCCTTCCATCAAGTTTAGAGTATACTTTCTCTTGGGGGCAAGTAATAGGGAGAGACAAGGTGTAAATCTATGAAGAAATCAGAAGTGTTAAGGTCCTATTTCAGCTACGGGACAGGTAACAGGAGGAAATATCTCTCTTTTATCTGAAAGAAAAAAGAAAATCCTACCTTATAGGGGAAGAAAAGCTGTGTATTATTAATTATTGATCTCCCCCTCGGAGTTATCACACATAATCCTTTCAACACCCACTGGGGTAATGGCCTCTTTTTATGGATAAGCAGACTACCTATACATCAGAAGTATTGTATATATAAGAAGTACTGAGTATCTTGCCCAGGGTCATCAGCTATTAAGTGGTAGAAATGCGTAGGTATGTTCTACTCCAAGTCCATGTTTCTTCTCCTTGCTACTGGGGAAGGAGCATGAAATTTCTATGCTTCCTGTGGTTAGAAGTCATTCTAGCTCCAACAGAGAAATTAACCCAAAGTAAACTATTTTGTGTAGAGTGGGAAGGCAGCAAGAAAAGATGGAGTGGAACCAGCTAGACCTATGGGTCTTACCTTCACTTTAAAGCACAAGACCCGTGCTCGCTTCGGCAGCACATATACTAAAAAAATTGGAACGATACAGAGAAGATTAGCATGGCCCCTGCGCAAGGATGACACGCAAATTCGTGAAGCGTTCCATATAAAAAATAAATAAATAAATAAAGCACAATACCTTACTCAATTCTGGGGAAGAGTAGCTTGCAGTCTACCTCCAATTTATTTCTCCTTTTATAAGGAGCAAGTAAGGCCGGGCGCGGTGGCTCACGCCTATAATCCTAGCACTTTGGGAGGCCGAGACGGGCGGATTGCTCAAGGTCAGGAGTTCGAAACCAGCTTGAGCGAGACCCCGTCTCTACCAAAAGTAGAAAGAAATTAATTGACCAACTAAAAATATATATACAAAAAATTAGCCGGGCATGGTGGCGCATGCCTGTAGTCCCAGCTACTTGGGAGGCTGAGGCAGTAGGATCACTGAGCCCAGGAGATTGAGGTTGCTGTGAGCTAGGCTGACACCACGGCACTCACTCTAGCCTGGGCAACAAAGTGAGACTCTGTCTCAAAAAAAAAAAAAAAAAAGGAGCAAGTACTCGGGAGGAAATGTGCTAAGGGCAAAAGAGATACTACTTTGTACAAATAACCTACCTACCTTTCCACTGGAAATTCTGCTCTAGAAATGTGACTACATACCACATCCTCTGATCACCTCCCTATCATAAGAAAGAAAACCTAATCACAAATATCCCTACTTTCACTTTTAATGTGACACCTCACTAAGCCAAAAGCAAAGATCAGGGTTGTGGTGGGAAACAGAAGGAACTAGAAGCAGAGAAGATTGTGCTAGCCAGCATCAGAACAGAGGGGAGGGATTGTTCTGGCGGTATGTTAGCAATCTGCCTCTAGGGCAGCTGTCCTCCTGGGCAATCAAAGGCCGGTTTGTGTATGTGCTCGGGCACCAGCCAGCTTGGCAAGAAGTTGAGGACTTAGCCACCCAATCCACAAAGTGAGAAGAGATGCCTGTTTCACAGCTGGAATGGAGGGCAGGGAAAACACAAAACAAGGGAGAAAAGGGGGGAGGGGGAAACAGAGTGTTACAGGTGCTATTTCAGTCTAGACATAGGAGGGAAAAATCCCAGGAAGCTATGAGCCATTCCCTAGTTATGTGCAAACATTAGAGAACTGCCAGTAACTCTCAATACTGAGTAGGTAGGTCTCCTGCTCTGTAAATAGTAGGGTGCCAATTGGAAGGATAAGACCTAAAATGTAAAGGCCTCAACGTTACCTGTTTCTGTCCCATTCAGACCCAACAAGGTACCTGCAATATATACAGCAAATGAACATTATTTAACATCTATCTCCTTCTAGAATTCCTTTCTTAATTAAATCACAGAGATCCATAAATAATAACAGCGCACACAAAACTCAGTAAGCTCCCCAGTGCTAAGAGATCGAGGCCATTTATATAACTCAAGTGCTAAGGCGCAAAAGGCCACAGTCAGAATTCACACTCTCTAATCCCTCAGAGTAGCTAGATGCTCTGAGACCCATTAGATACACAAAGGCTGCTCTCTTCTCAGTAGAGCTCTGTAGCACAGTTGCTCTCCAGGGACAAAGAGATTTCACAGGAGAACCACAAAGACATCGCCCCTCTTGGTTCCCCCACTCCCAGCTTTCTCACTTCCTGTCACAGTAGCACCAGACCACAGTCTCCCAGAAACAAACAAATACAAAGTGCTGGATTCTGGGCTGCTGGCCAACCGCATTCCAGGGCATCCTGTCTACCAATCACGGGCCAGAGCCCCCACTTTGCCCTGCTCAGTTCCTTATCACGTTCGGGGGAAAACAACCCTCCTCTCTGCCCCAAGCCAACACTACATAGGACAAAGCTCAGGCCTTTAAGAATCAGCAGAAAGACTGTGTGTGGATCTAAGAGTTTGGAGGGAGTGAGGGGATTTTTAAGATTCCTACTTGGCAAGTTTCTTCACTTTGGAGGCACTGCACTGGGATTTTAAAGCTACTGCTGCTGTAACATTCTGCTCAACTACATGTGACACATTCCCCAAGAAAGCTCTATCATGACAATCTGATCATCAACCTGGATTAAGTCGATGGAACATTTCCACTTGGAGAACTACTTTAGGACATATCCTCTGTCGCCTTCTCTATCATTCATTTTCACTGTTTTCAGTCTTTTAAACTCTTTTTTCCTACAAGCATAGAGCTGATTCCTAAGACAGGCCCCACAGAGAACAAACAAAGGCAACAGACTCCACCCTACAAAGAGACAGTTTATCAGGTGCTGAGAGCAAAGTTCCCAGCTTCTCTGGAGAATAAGAGGAAGACCACTAGGAATTGTACAGAAGCCCTGGAGGCAAAGATGTCAAGACAGCAACCTTAGCTTTTCCTGCTCACTACCCCCTAAAGTGGGTCATGGGCTGTAGATTTGGAATCTAGTCAGCAAAGAAAGCCTCCATTCTTAATAAGGGTCCTCAGCTGATTCCAAGAATCGGCTAAATGATACATTTTTCTATTATCTTGTACAGCCCATTGGAAGTTAGCCCTAAACCCCAAAAGCAAAGAAGTAGAGATCAAACTCTATTAGCCAGAGATTCTTGAAATCCAAAGTAACACCCTTTGCCCAAAAGGCTCAATTCCCTATGCAAAAAAACTGCACAATGCTCAGAATTCTCTAACCAGAGGGACATTCCAGGAACTAACTAGTAATATGCTCTAATTTCTTATCTTTTCTCATCCCTTTCTTTCTCCTAGACCTCTCTTCCCTTCTTGGACCTGCTAGAATTACTCTGGGCTGAACACTGACACAAAAGAGGCTAAGTAGTCTAAAATAGCACAACTTGGATTTAGTCCTTATCTGGATCTGTATAACGAGGTAGAAGGGGTAGTGCAGGAATATATACAATAGTCAGCCATTCTAGGGTTGGAGAGAAACGAATATTTAGCAACACTATGCTTTAGAACAGAACTTCAGCAGCAATGCCTAGCCACTGCAAACTCTATCACTGAAGCACACACACAAAAGTTTATGAGATCTAGCATGGAACCAAACTATTATTTTGCTCTCAAGAATACCAAAAAATTAGCTACTACTGTTAGTATTCTTATCCAATTCTCCCTCGTTCATAGCCCAGGCCAAATAAATCTGAGTCAATTAAACATCGTAGTATGGATATATTACATATATTAATACAAAAGCAGATAAAAATAGTACCATCTAGTTGGGGAGAGTTTTCTAAGACAAAGGGAATGAGTGGGGTGGGGGAGCATGTGAAAGACCCCAGACAAAAGAACCAGACACACCTAAGTCAATGCTGCTACTGTTCCAAAAAGGATGCTTGGCAGCTTCTCTGCATCAAATTGAGCAGGTGAGAAAGAAAAGAAGTGCTGACTCAGAAATATAGTCATCCTAGGGTACGAGGGTGGGAAGGAGACAAGTATAGCCAAAAGATTACAATTCAACTTAGCTTACCAGAGTTCCCAGTTCTAATTGTAACTCTAGCTGTTTGCAGACAGATTTAGAAAACCCAACCAAACGAATAATGAATGGGTAAGGAAAAAGTCCCTGGCGGGCCTAAGACTTAAGCTGAATAGTCTCAATGGGTAGAAAGGATGAATCTGTTTTGCTATCTAACAACCCACACCCCTCTCTCTCCAAAGCAGGCCCCAAAACTGAAAGAATTAGAGGGAGGGGAGGCAGAGAAAAGAATGTGACTGGGAAAGGTTTAACTACATTCCAACTAGCCAACATCCCACATAGTACTAACAGTGCTGAGAATCCAATCCCACTACATGAGAGTTGCTAGACTCTGCTAACACACACCCAATTCCTGCACCACCCCCCACTTCCAAACACTCAGAAAAGAAGGGTAATTGAGATGGCCTGATGAAGGCACCAGCTGTTTCCACCACCCTCCCTTCCCTCCCCTCCTGAGATGGCTGGTTCAAACTCACATCAAACACTTAATACAATTGACTGGTCAGTAGGAAGGAGAAGCTTGAACTAAAATAGCAGGAAGAGTGCCAACTGGCCCCACTTAGAAGGAATGCTTTCTTGGCTCAATTTATAAATAAGAAGCTGTTGTCATCCACTCCCTTCTGCCCATTTATGTTCTCCTTTCCACATCCTACCCCTCAGTTTCAAATAGGTTTCAGTTTCTTCCCTACAATTCCTTGGTCTATTTTCAAATGTCAGAAAATACAGGGGAAGTGTATATAAGGTTGAATGTAAAATAACATCTGAGAGATTAGAAAGCTTCCTGGACTACAACAGCCAAACTGAGTACAGGGCTCCAACATAGGGCAATATGATAAGAGTAAATATAGCACTTGTCTACATGTTTCAAGTAAGGAAAAGAAAGGAGCAAATGTTATGCAGCCATACTTGAACACTGATGGTGGCATGATTTCCTAAAGCCCCAGTAGCCAGTTTAGCATACTAAGGTGACCAGCTCCTCCCCCACCCATATTCCAAGTTGAACAGAGTTAGCCAAGGAGGAAGAAAAGGAAGCCAGCACTTCCTTTTCAGACAGGAAGTTAACATAGGCCCTTCCTGTCCAGTTTTAAACAATTTGTCCAGCTGAGTTTCAATACTAACATCCTCTCCTGAATTTGTTCCATAATTTCAAAATGGAGAGGGGAAATGGAGATATGGTCTAAAAGTTTCCCTTCTCTCTAACAGGCAAGTCCTCCACTTCATGCTGTGTTGCCATAACCTCCAATTCAGGAGGCAACATCTGTAATTCCAAAACAATACAAGACACAGAGGTAACTTCACTTTAATCACCGTCTCACCATGTCTACTGCTATGAACTAGTCTCTACTTCTCACAGTAATTAAATAATAAACCACCTGAGAAATAACATATATACATAGCTCAATTCAAATGTTCAGGTTTTGTAGTCCTCAAATCAGAGTGATCAGCATCACCTGGGGAACTTTTCAAAAAAATACTATCCCCCATCTACCTCAATTTTCTGGAGAAGTCTGGGAATTCATGTTTTTAAAAAGCCCTTATACTGATTATGACAGCCTGCTGGGAACCACTGTACTGACGCATCCCTGACAATCCTCTGACCATAACATTTCTCTTGGAAAAAGGGCACTGGTTATAAAATACATTATTTGAGCCTGTTTTACTGCTTACCAGACAGCTCACATCATTATTCAGTCTGGATTAGAAGCTCTTTGAAAGCATGAATTTAAATATAAGGACAGGTGAAACAGCACTGTCTAAATTCTAAAATTCTAGACTCAGAACCTAGAAGGGACAACTGTGTCACTTGCCCGCACTACCTTCTTTGGAATCCTGAATTGCTACATTAGAGAATATCCCTATTTACACTGCAGATTGGGCAACCCAATTATTTTTAAAAGTCTTAAATTTTCCTCCAAAAAACAAAGAATTATAGCCAAATTTTCAAAGATTGGTCCCATATTATATCCCAAAAGAAGTCCAAAGTCTTAAATCTAGCATTCCAAGACTCTAAATAATTCTAGCACTCTTGACAAAATAGAATAGAAATAACCAGAAACTCTGTATTCAAGGGTTACCTCTGACACTTACCCAAGCAAGTCACTTTAACTTCTGGTTTAAGTAACAAGTGAATAGCAAAATATCTTTAAAAGAACCACAAAGAGAAATATTTCCATAAGGAAGCATGTGTCACTTTAGAGTTAGGAAAGAAATGGCATTAAAAGACATTCTTTAAAAAAAACCAAAAAGACATACTCTCAAGACAACCACAAACATCTTGGCTCAATCTATATATGCTGAAGTAATACATATCAACTAGTTTTTTTAAGCAACTTCAAATTTTGGAGGAATCTGTGATTGCCTGGAGTATTTCTCATGCAAGATGATACAGTTACCTGACCAGTGGAGGAGATGGAAGGAAAAAAAATATTTCCTGATTGAGGTCATCTCCCAAGGATAATATTAAGTAACAGGATGACAACTAGATAAGTGTAATTAAAGGGAGGAACAGAGGGTAACCAGGTCAAGTACCAGGGTTGAAAACTCCAAACAGACAGAGGGAGACAGAGAGACTCTTTGACTAAGGTACAGACTAGCTAAACCAGAAATCTTGAGGGAAAGTAAGAGTAGGTGATTCAAGACACAGGTACTCTGATAATTAAATATCCTTTTACTTTCCTACATCAGGTTGCCATAGAACATCAAATTACTAAATAATTGGTGCTTCCTCCTCAATTTTAATTGGTCCATTAAAGTCAACCAGGTAAAGTGGCTCAGTATGTGCTTTAATAACCCCTAATGCCTAAACATACACATGGAAAGGGAAAATAGAGACATACAGTTAGTTATCAAAGACAAATTATCTCCCTCAATGTGCAAGACAGATATATGTAGATGGTGACCTATAAAGGGGTCCCTGAATCCATTAAATCATAATGATTGATTAGGGCTGTGGGCAAGCAGGAGCTTTTTGGTCAAATGAGCAAAAGGAGAAGCAACAGACAAGTGGGGCAAGCATAATATTTGGTCAAAAGTACATAAACCAAACCAATAAATGTACTCAAAAGGAAACTATACCAGGTCTAGGCTGTCACTCCTCTTGTTCATAGAAAATTGATTCTGTATATAAGATGATGGAGAAGTATGTAGTATTTCTCTGGGGAAGAAAAATTCTGATCTCACTTCCCAAATACATACAGACTTATTCGAAGTAGTTGCCTTACTACTATTCTCCAAGACAAGGGTCACCAACCTATACAAAATTTGCTATTATGCAAATTACTTGCTAACTATATTATACTTTAATGGAGCTTCCACAATAGGATAAAGACAAAGGCTGGGTCAGATGCTATCTCAACTCACAAGGAATACACAAAAAACTGGTAACGAGCTGGGCACAGTGGCTCACTACTGTAATCCTAGCACTCTGGGAGGCTCAGGCAGGAGGCTTATTTGAGGTCAGGAGTTCAGCCTGAGCAACAGCGAGACCCTGTCTCTACTAAAAATATAAAAATTAGCTGGGTGTGGTGGCATGGGCCTATAGTCCCAGCTACTCGGGAGGCTGAGGCAGGAGGATTGCTTGAGCCCAGGAGTTTGAGGTTGCAATGAGCTAATGATGATACCACTGCACTCTAGCCAGAGCAACAGACTCAAAAAAACAAAAACAAAAAATTGGTAACAGGGGCCTAAAGCGAGGCCCTGGCCTTGTCTCTGGGGCCTAAAGTGAGGAGACAACTTTTCAGGGTACAAGGTCCTAGATTATTTCCCTTCTCCCCCCCCATCCCCCCAGGTACATTCTCATTGGCCATCTCTAGACAGTTCTCTTACATCTCTCCTCTTCCCCTATCTTTCCTGCTCACTAGCAATAACCAGCCTCAGGGCCTTTGCACTTTCTACTCCTCTTATCTACATGACTCTGTCCCTCATTTTTTCTGTTCTCTCTTTTACATGAGGCCTTCCCTGACCACTCTATATAAAATAACCTCATTCCCGTCCTGGCAATTCTTATCCTCCACGCTACTTCTTCTTCTTTTTCTTAATAGCATTACCACACTTTGACATACTACGTAATTATTAGTTTACTTACTATTTGTCTCTCACAACTAGAATGTAAGCTCTGTGAGACAAGTAGTATGTCTATTTGTTTACTGCTATATTTCAATGCATGGCATACTGCAGATTCTCAAATTTCTTTCGAATGAAGATGTTTTACTTCTTCAATTAATATAAAAAGTTAAATATTAGAAAAATAAATCAACTTTGTTTCCTTTCATTTTCATTTCTATACTTTTCTTTCCAGTTGTGATCTTGGGCCTATGAAGAGGCCTATGTAGCCTTACCTGCCTGTTCGGCTGACCTTCAGCAGGGTAGACATTCAAGTGGCCAACTATGCCCTGGTTTACAAAGTAGCCAATGAAGAGTAGAACAGCACAGAGGTTACAGAGCTTCCCCCCATTCCAACAAAGAAGCAGGAAAGAAATCAGATTGGCATCAATTTCTCTTTTAAAATAGAGTACTCTATTTTAAAAGTGTACTGAATATACACCAGCTACTTTATTTCAATGAGATTTACTTCACTTGCAATGAAATGGGAACTGCAGGTACTTTGATAAAGGTATTGAAAAGTTGACCCAGTTTCTATAACAATGTCTTATGTCCTCAATCATCAGAACATATCTTGGTTTCTTAAAATACAAACTCCCTAAAACAAAAATCTTTCCACTCCACAAAGAGACCTCCTAATGTGAGATACTGCATTCCAATATAGAACAAGGGAAGCACATACAAAACTGACAATTTATTCTGGGGAAAGCAAATTTCTTTTGTTCTGTCAACTGAACCTAAATGAGTAATTAATTAAGAAATGTGGATGAGATACAAAAATCAAAGATAAAAACTAATCTGAATTACTAGATCAATATTCTTGAGTTACAACTATAATCTTAATCTGGATCCAACTGAAACAAACCAGAAATAATATCCTGATACTTGTACCTTTACCACATGGGTACAGTTTATTCTAGAATAAGAATTTAGAAAGGTCTTCCCATATTGTTAGTGAGGCAAAATGATACCCATGAAAACCACCAACCTACAGAAGGAAAAAATGATAGGGGAAGCAAAAGGAGGCAAAGAGAGACAAAGGGAGATACCACAGAGAATAGGAAAGTAAACGAAAAGGAGAAAATACAGGAGAATTGATAGAGGAAATACAGGTAAAAAAAAATGTGGGGAGTTAGGTTGATGGAGTTATGGTAGGAGGCTATGGAGTGCCAATAGAAACTGGCTTAAATACTATTCAGAACACTAGTTTCACGGGTTTATTTTGTTTTGTTTTGTTTTTTCCCTACAACTGCAGAGCCAGACAATCATGGGTTATTTAATATGAAGAAAAAGAGAAAAAAGGAGAAAAATTCTAGGCTGGAAAAACCCTACAAGTTTCCAGGCAAGGCTGCAGCATCTAACAAATTTGTATTTCCCACAGGCCACAGCCTGGCTTTTCCACATGTAACAGCAGACTCCTTTCTTAGAAACACTCTTCACAGGAAGCATTCATGAACTCAAGATTTCTACACGTCACAGTTTTGCAAATGTCCATAAATAAGGGCTGCAAACAGAATGTTTCCTGAACACAAAAGAGGGAGCTTATTTCAAGAAATGGGAGAGTAAAAGCCTGCCTTCATTTCTATGTAACTGTTTCCTGTACAACCATTCATAACTGAATGTTATCCTACAAAATCCGCGTTGGATGAGAGAAACTTAGAGGTAAAGAATCTGATTCGGAGTCAACAATAAACCCAAACAAAACCTTTTTCAGTTCATTCTCTGCCAAAGTTGAAGAAAATCTACTCCTTGCATGCTAGAATTCTATCTCTTGTAGATATAAAAAAGGTGTAAGAAATTTGTATCGCAGGTTTTTTCCCCTAAAATATCAGTCTCTGAAGAAATTAGTAGAAGATACTCAAGTGTTGGCACTTGTTTCTCCTCCCCCTCCACCACACCTCATTTTACAAAAATTTACCCATTCTCAAACCACTGCTGTTGAGGACAACCATGTCCACACAACTCCCAAAGTCGCCTATTACTAAAAACATTTTTTCATTAAAAAAATTTAAAAGTTAGCTTACCCACCCAGGAACCCATTTATTCTGTAAAATAAGTATCTACATCTACCATAGAACTTCAAGTTTTAAATGAACTTAAAGGACACTTAGTCCAACAGACAAATGAAGTCTGAATTCATTGAATGCATCCATTCTAGTAGCTAACACTAGGCATTCCTAAGAGCTGTGCACTGTTCTATGACTTTTAAATATATTAAATCAATTGTCACAAAAGTCCTATGAGATGGTTAATATTATTACCTCCATTTTACAGACAGGGAGACTGAGGCACAGACGAGCAGTTTTACACAGGTTACACAGATCCTACACAGCAGTTTGGCTCCAGCATCCATGCTCTTAACCACTATGCTATGCAGTCCTGTCTCACCGTACTGTGGAACTCTCAGATTGGAAATTCCCCTTTTGATCAAAAAATATAAAATAATAAAACTTTTGTGGCAAAATGTTAAAAATTGGTGACTAGGTGAAAAAAAAGTATACAGGAATTATGGTACTATTCCTGTAACTTTCCTGCACATTTGAAATAAAAAGTTAAAAACTGCTTTTGCCATCATACAATGGGACATGTTTCCTGAAAGTCATGACCAAATTACCTATTGCTGATCAGCAAAGGCGGCTTTAAGAAAACTCTTTGGAACTTTATAATGATCGTGCTATATGTTTTCCCCCAAAATCAGTACCTCACTGATTCCTATCAAGGGCTTATTTAACCAAGACTTACTGAGCACCTCAGTATGTACCAGACACTAAGACAGGTGCTAAAAAGATATAGAGATAAGACAGCACCTACATCCAAGCAGCTCACAGTCTAGAAGGAAAGATAAGCATAAATACACAATTTCAACAGTGTAATAAATACATTATTTGAAGTACCTCCTACAAGCCTGTTCCTGCAAGTTGATATCATTCCAAAACACATACCTGAAAATTCTCTGAAAGAAATTTTACTGATAATCAAACAAAGTTTGAGACATTTCCAGAAGTTTAACAAATTAGGACAGCAGTGGTACACATGTGGAAAGATCCCTGTACTAGAGATTAATATAATATCCATTCTAACATACCCAGCTCCTCGAGGGCTCTAAGGAAAACAGATCTTTTACATACATTATCCCAACAGTGGTTGTGAGGAGTGGAAGAAGGTTGGAAATCTAAATGAATACTGACTCTGCACCAAGATGAAACACTCCTGCCTCTAGCAAGGGCTCATTTTAGTTCTAGCTGTTGTTTCCATTCTCTCTGAAAAATGGCAGTGTATTAGTGGTTAAGTCCATGGACTTTGTAGTTAGTCAGACCAGGGTTAATCCAGGCCTCAACCATTTACAGGCAGCGAGATTTTTAGCAAACCTCAGCTTCTTTGAGGCTCAAATTCCTTAAAAAAAAAAAAAAAAAACCGTTGTTGTGGAAAATTAAGTAAATATTAAGTTTATGCAAAATGCTTAGTACACAGTAAAAAAAAAAACCCAACAAAACACAATGAGGGGAGGTCCTAGCAGTTGGTACCAAAATAGAAAGCAATAAATTATACAGAGCTAATCATTTTGTTATTCCAATTGATAATGATCTATGCTTAATTTATTTGCATCTATCCTATCTCACCCATCCCTAGAGATCAACTACTTCATAAACCTAAGGCTGGACTGTAATTACCTGGAGCTTTTCCCTTTTTTTTTTTTTTTTTTTTTTTTTTTAAGATTTCTAATAGTCCCAATTTTACACTAGCTGAGAGAATATATTCTAACCTCTCTGAATGTCCATGTTGGAACCCTAAGAAAGGTACTAAATAAACTCTAATCACTCAAAAGAGACCCCTCATATGGAACACAAGACCACTACCTTATTCACATAACAAAGAAACCAACAGTATATAAGAGGCAAACAAGGAAAGAAAAATCTGCACCACTCATACTTACTTGTCATCATTTTTTACCCCAAAACCAAAATCAGAAAACCAAAAATTAAAAAAAAAAATTTACTTATCCACACTCCATATTATAATTTATGAAAGAACCAGTGGAGATGAGGTAAAAGGCAAATCTTCGATCTTATCACCCCAAAGGCTCTATACTGCACATCAGCAAAAACAATGCCTTAGTTCGTGGAAATAGTCTTGGACACTAGTTAACTTGGATGTTCATTGCAGCTACACAAAGCCCAGTATTTAAAGCCAGATCCAAATCAACACCACTCAGTCATCCAGAACCTATTTTCAAACTGCCTTTGTACTCCTCCTTCAGATTCCCTCATCCCTCCCCCTAAAGGTTGAGTGGGAAACCGACACTCGGCAGCAACAAGACCAACCCTCCAAAGATCCACCAAGAAACCTCCCTAGGCTGGAGTCAAGGCAGAGAACATTTTGAAAGAAAATTTGGTAAATATTAAACTACAGCTCAATGGACTGTACACATTGTATTATTTTCTTTTTTACTGTACTTGCTATAATTATGAGATCCAGACAGCAAAAATTTCCTGCAGCCCTTGCCTAGATTATACTAAAAGGAGGAACAAAGTTGTTTCCTCCTGAAGCCACAACCTTACAAGGATGAAATCTTTCAAGAAATACCCTCACTCTAGAAAAGAAATTCAAGGATGTCTTCTATTCTAAAAAAAAAAAAAAAAAAAAAAAAAAAAAAATGGGGGAGGGGGAACAAAAATCAAAGGATTATTAAAGATACATACCAGTTTAAAAAGCTAATGAGCAGCTTATACATTAAGGCCCATCCTGTTACAATTAGGGCAGTATCTACTCCAGCTATAATTTTCAGACTGATTCACATTTTCAAAAGAAGAAAGAAGAGAATACCCCAGTTTTCAGCTACTGATGAGTTGGCTATATAATTACCTAAAATCAGTACTTTTGCAAAAATGTATTTGCAAAATCAAATTTTAAGATTAAATATAAGATATGAAAAGCACAGTCATGAGCTTTCAGCTCTAACAGATTTGACTTCATGGTAAATTAAACAAAAAACTCACCTCCAAAAAACAACTTTCAACTTTTTATTTTTAAAAATAAAAATTCCCCTTGTGTCTTCTCAAATGCATTGTAAACACTAAAGTTTGTATAAGTAGTTTCTCTAAACCTAATCTTATTCCACCCATGGCCCTTTCAGAAAGCACAAAGCTGAACATATTTTCAGGTGTGTTGCCACTTTACTCAGGTGAAATAAAAGCATGATTAGAATTTCCTTATGGGGAGGGCGTGGAGAGAAAAAAAAAAGAATTTCCTTATCCTCTAAGCATATAAACCAAATGTTATCGTATTTGCAGATTTAACATACAACACCTCCACAAACCTTTCAGGAGGAAGAACGGGATGGCAATCCAGTTAACATAAATCCATTTGTTTTCTTTTATAAGGCAAAGCAGGGAGGATACGACTAGCAGGAAAATAAGGCTCCCACCCATTGCACCTGGAAAAGTAAAAGAGGGATCCACCCAGGAACAGCAGGCTGAAACCGATCTGGGCCGTTCAAACTCTCCGGAGGAAAAAATAATACCATTTAAGCTGCAAAGCTCCCTGCAACTTTCCACTTCCACAAATCCAATGATAAAAGGAAAAAAAGTTTTGAAACATATGAAGAACCATCTGTATAACTAGCTTCCGATCCGGACAAATTCCTTTCCCAACCCACACGCAACATGCCAAAAAACCAACTTTTGATTTGGGCTCTGAAAACAGAAGTACATATTAGCTTAATCCAGAAAAATACATAAAATCAAAGAACACACCAAATTGTAAATTTACACAACTGTTCTTACCCTTCTGTAAGAATCTATTCAGCTTCCTGTATTAGAGAGAACTAGAAGTTTGCTTCTAGGTCTTGTATATTTTACCTTTTTTAAATATAATAAAATACCAAAATCGCCCCAAAGTACTGAAAGTAGAAAGAAAAAAATTACTGCTTAAAAGTCACCCATCAGCATAACAGATTGTCTCCCGTTTTAAATTCCCTCCGGTTACCGTAAGACAAAAATTCAACTTGGTTTATCCTCCTTTGCCCGTCTGTACACATTTTTTAAAAAGGCACACACCTCAAATGTGGACTTCAAAAAACCAATCCTTTAAGAAAGAAACCCAAGGCTTCGCAAATGTGCTGAGAAAGACAAATCCAGCAGTGCAGTTGATTTTTCACCACCTCTTCCTCCTTTCAGGATCTTTCCTGCTCTTCTTTCTCTCTCTCCCTCTCTTTTTTTTTCCCCTCAGATCCAACACCTAAAATGGAAGTTGCACCCAGCCAAAGGCAAGGGAGCCTGGGTGGTGACAAACTGATCTGGCAGCCCTACCCCCTCGCTTTCCTAAGTGATGTCAGCCCCTGTGAGCTTCCAATAGGAGCCAGGCATAAATCAGGGAGCTGACCTTATCCAATAGGAAACTTTATTATAGGAAATTAAAAAAAGAGAGAGAGGAGGAGAAAAGAGACAGGGGGAAGTTTTATATATATTTATATTAAAAGCGTAGACTGTACGGTCTCTGAGGAATTACTGCAGAGCTGGGGGTAGAGGGCGTCAAGAAACAAGGGCTTTTTAGAATGGCACACCTAAGCCTCAATTCTCTTTGATGGAGGGTTCTTGCTCCCTCTCCTGTCCTATCCCGGTGGGGAAACAGAAAAGAGCTGATTTTATTTGCCTGCTGCTGTTTGGCTTGTTGCTTTCTACCCCAAAGCGCTTTCCCAAAGGAAGACAGGAAGGGAAGGAGAGAGAAATCCTAGAAACAGGAATACTGTGTGTTGATTGGGATGATAGGGGCTACCTGAGGTAAACTCTCAATTTCATTGTTTTGGTTTAATTGCATTAGAGCTAATTAGAAAAAGAAATGCCTAGACTTTTTAACAGTTTTTAGTCTCTATGCTCTGAACTAGAAGGAAACCAAATTCATTAGGCTGTTGAGGAAAGTCACTGTCTTCCCATTTGTCCCCAAATCAAAATAATATGGGTTTGTGGGGAAGAGGAAATGGAATCCAATAAACAAGCAATATATTTAGAAGGGATAACAGAATTGGTAAGGACAAGTAAATCTCACATCAAGAAAATTTTATTTCTTTGTGAACTTCAAGCTTAAGATGATATAGTTCATACATTCTCTTTTTACTTTTGACCTAAATAAAGGGATTATCAGGATTTTTTTTTCTGAGTTAAGAAATATTAATATTTTTAATATGTTCTTAAACCATGAAGGACAGGGGTTGGATTTTTTTTTTTTACATACTTGATAAAGACTAGTACTTTATGATTATTCACTGATTACTAAAACAAAGATGAATTGAAGATGTCCTTTTTCTTTCTTACTGAAAAATCTAAAACCTACCCTGTAGACTGCTGCCAAATGACTCTTCATAAAGTTTTCATACTCTACTATAATGGTTAAGAGCATAGGTGTTTGCAGTCAGACTGCTTGGCTTCAAACTTCACCTCTGTAAGTACACACACTCAAATACATGTACTACTATATGACCTTGACCAAATTAATCTCTCTGAGCCTCAGTTTCCTTAATTATAAAATGGAGATAACTATACCTCTCTCACAATACTGCTGTGAGAATTAAAATATACATCAAGTTCTTAAAACAACTTATGGCATATAGTATAAACTAAGAATGAATTATTATGGCCGGGAGCGGTGGCTCACGCCTGTAATCCTCTCTGGGAGGCCGAGGCGGGAGGATTGCTCAAGGTCAGGAGTTCAAAACCAGCCTGAGCAAGAGCGAGACCCCGTCTCTACTATAAATAGAAAGAAATTAATTGGCCAACTGATATATATATATTAAAAAAAAAAAATTAGCCGGGCATGGTGGCGCATGCCTGTAGTCCCAGCTACTCGGGAGGCTGAGGCAGAAGGATCGCTCGAGCCCAGGAGTTTGAGGTTGCTGTGAGCTAGGCTGACGCCACGGCACTCACTCTAGCCTGGACAACAAAGCGAGACTCTGTCTCAAAAAAAAAAAAAAAAAAAGAATGAATTATTATTATTTTTACCCTGCTCCAAAACTTTCATTGGCTCATCACTGCCCAATAATGGCAACCAATGATAGAGTGTCTACCATATGAAAGGCATTTTGGGCTCACTATGTCTAATTTCTAAAAAGTCACCATAGAAATAGTATTACCACCACTTTACAGATGAGGAAATCAAAGCTCAACAAGGTGAAGAAACCTGCCTGAGCTCATCTGGCTAAAAAGTGAAGTGAATTCTTCCATCAATCTGACTCCTAAGCCCATGCTCTTTCCATCAGCTTACACTGTGGTCACGAAAACGGCTAAATAACTCATCTGCTTTCAAGGTACTACATTTATTCACTTAATACATTAAAGTAACACTTATTAACCATAATCTGACTTTTCCTTACCTATCTAAACCGGAATTCCACTCCTCCTCAGCATGAATGTGCCCTTTTAATCATTCTGCTTTAGTCATTATCCACTCCCTCATATGGTATATAGTGGCCAAAAGAACTTCTTTCAGAAGTGCTGACAAACTAAATAGGCATCACAGCACTTGTTTGATGGGCTTTAAACAAACTATAATGGGAAATGAATACATAAAAACAAAGATATGAACAGCCTTTAGGGTCTCATTACCTAAGAGTCTTTTCTCATTACTTTATCACATCTTCTACCTCTATTCATGATTCTCTATAGCAAGTTCAAAAGCCAAAGATAATTGCCAAAGGAAAGTAGTCAGCACAAGAAATGTTTGTTCCTAGATCAAAGCCATATTCTAGAATGTTCCACAAATTTCTAGAGATGGATTTGTCATTTGTCTTGTTTCCTTCATGTCACTGCTCACAACTTGCATTTTGCCTTCCATTTTCTTTTATTTTTGTTTGTGTGTGTATATTTCTGTCTCCCCCATGAGAAGATGTTTATCCATCTATCCGTGAAGGCATGAAGTATCTTACTTGTTCATGGTGTATCTACAGAGCTTTACTTAATCTTATATCTCATTTTAGCAACAGCTGAATAAGTGAATGAGGTCTCTTTGCTTGCTAATAATGTAATCCTGGTCAAGTCATTTAAGATTAATGAATCTGTAGATAACATTCAAGTTAGAATTATATACAAATCAAAAAAGATAACTCAGTGGTGAAAAAGATGTTAAATTTTAAATTTATCTGAAACAGCTATCTCCAAATAAAGCATCACAAGCATTACAACTTACTGACTAGGCCAGGTGTGGTGGCTCATGCCTGTAATCCTAGCACTCTGGGAGGCTGAGGCAGGCGGATCGCTCAAGGTTAGCAGTTCAAAACCAGCCTGAGCAGGAGTGGGGCCCCTGTTTCTACTAAAAATAGAAAGAAATTAATTGGCCAACTAAAAAAATATATAGAAAGAACTAGCCAGGCATGGTGGCACATGCCTGTAGTCCCAGCTACTCAGGAGACTGAGGCAGGAGGATTGCCCAGGAGTTTGAGGTTGCTGTGAGCTAGGCTGATGACATGACACTGTAGCCCGGGCAACAGAGTGAGACTCTGTCTCAAAAAAAAAAAAACCTTACTGACTGAGAGAAAAAGTGTTCACACTCATTTAATGGAAACTAAAAAGACTAGTTCCACTTGGGTTATTTTGAGCCAGATATTCTAGATGTCAAGGATAAAAAGATAGGCTGGGCATGGTGGCACATGCCTATGAGCCAGATATTCTAGATGTCAAGGATAAAAAGATAGGCTGGGCATGGTGGCGCATGCCTGTAGTCCCAGCTACTCAGGAGGCTGAGGCAGGAGGATTGCTTAAGCCCAGGAATTTGAGGTTGCTGTGAGCTAGGCTGAAGCCATGGCACCCTAGCCTGGGCAACAGAGCGAGACTCTGTCTCAAAAAAAAAAAAAAAAGGATAACAAGATAGACAAGTTTCCTGTTCTCATAGAGCTTAACTTCTAGGGGAGAAAAAGAAGATCAACAAATAAATGTCAGGTGGAGCACTATGTAGATTGAAAATAGATTAATGAGAATGACTTGTGCCTTGCTTCACATCAGATGTCAGGGACAAACTCTCTGGAAAGGTGACATTTAAATTGAATTCAGAATGGTAAGAAGCTGCCAACAATGAGAAGATATGAGCCGGGAGGTGAGAGGCTGAAACATACTGGACCCAGAAGAGGGTGTTAGGAATGAGGATAGAAGGATAGGTGAGAATCAGAATATAAATGGTCCTACAAATCAGAAAAAGGAGTTTAGATTTTTATTCTTAGGTAGAGAAAAGCCTTTGAGGTTTTTGTTTGTTTGTTTGTTCGTTCATGTTTTTTTTTTTTTTTTTTTAGACAGAGTCTCGCTTTGTTGCCCAGCTAGAGTGAGTGCCTTGGCGCCAGCCTCGCTCACAGCAACCTCAAACTCCTGGGCTCAAGCGATCCTCCTGCCTCAGCCTCCCAAGTAGCTGGGACTGCAGGCATGTGCCACCATGCCCGGCTAATATTTTCTATCTATATTAGTTGGCCAATTAGTTTCTTTCTATTTATACTACAGATGGGTCTCATTCTTGCTCAGGCTGGTTTCAAACTCCTGACCTCGAGCAATCCGCCCACCTCGTCCTCCCAGAGTGCTAGGATTACAGGCGTGAGCCACCGTGCCCGGCTGCCTTTGGGGTTTTTAAACAGAATGATATGATCACATTTTGAAAAGATCTGTTAAATAGATTTATGCAAAAATGGATTAAAGAGTGGCAAGAATGAAAGCAAGACTAGTTTGAAGGTTATTATTGCACTAGTCAAATTACAGTGATAGGGACTTGGATTAGGGCAGCAGTGAAAATGGAGAGAATCCTTGGAGGTTGACAGCAATTAAAAAAGAAAGAAAAATGGGCCAGGTATGCTGGCTCATCATGCCTGTAATCTTAGCACTCTGGGAGGCCCAGACCGGAGGATCACTTGAGTTCAGGAGTTCAAAACCAGCCTGAGCAAGAAGAGCAAGCCTGGGCATGGTGGCTCACACCTGTAATCCTAGCACTCTGGGAGGCCGAGGCAGGTGGATTGCTCAAGGTCAGCAATTCGAAACTAGCCTGAGCAAGAGCGAGACCCCCATCTCTACTAAAAAAAAAATAGAAACAGTACCCCCATAATATGCCAAAATAAAAAAAATTTAAAAAAATTAAAAAAATAAAAAAAAAAAAGAAAATAGAAACAAATTAATTGGCCAACTAAAAATATATAGAAAAAATGATCTGGGCATGGTGGCACATGCCTGCAGTCCCAGCTAAGGCAGAATAATCGCCTGAGCCCAGGAGTTTTTTTTGTTTGGTTGGTTTTTTTTGAGACAGAGTCTTGCTTTGTTGCTCAGGCTAGAGTGAGTGCCATGTGGTCAGCCTAGCTCACAGCAACCTCAAACGAGCCCAGGTGTTTGACTGAGGTTGCTATGAGCTAGCTGACGCCATGGCACTCTAGCCCAGGCAAGAGAGTGAGACTCTGTCTCAAAAAAAAAAACAAAGAAAGAAAAATGGAAATAAGTCAATAGATTGAAGATATATTTTAGACATACAAGACTTTGTTTTGTATTTTTTTCTTTGTTTTGTTTTTATGCATGGAATATTACATTCAGTGCTCAGTTTTACAACCCTCAAATTTTAACTTCCCCACCAACAACCATCACCACATACAAATACAGAAAAACAAGATACCATAAAATGGTGAAAGATCAGGGGAAAACTGAGAGAAGGGAAAAAATGTGTGTTTAAAAAAATATTAAAATTATTATATAGGGCAGAGTGCTGTGCTGGGATGATTCTAGTTCTAAAATAAGACTAAACTATAAGTGCCAAAGAGAAGAAATGAAAAATATTCAACTCCAGAAAAACCGTGGCTATCCATACAAAGAAAAAGAAAATATTTTTACTCCTTTCTACCCTCTGGTGGCTACACATTATCATCCAAAGTCTGTCATTTTTGAAGCCCTGGGTACAATGGCCATTTATCATTCCCTTTAGAAATTCTACTAAAACAAGATTTAACTAAAATGGTGTTGGTTTAAAAAAAAAAACAAAACAAGAAGTCCTCTCTACTTCTTGAAAATTTATTTAATCCTAAAGGCAATATATTAATGAAGGGGTATAATATTTATATTTTCCATACACCTCCCCAGAGCCATCTATACTGGTACTTTACCTGCCCAATCAAGTTTTGATTCTACAGTAAGAGATGCCATAAACAAGCATTGTTCTGCCTTGTCTTTTGCTTTCCTTGCTTATTTGCTTCCTTGCTTGCTCCTGTGTGTTTGTGTGCCCGCTGACATCTAAAATCTATCCTCCCTCTACTAAGTTTTGTTTTTTGTTTTTGTTTTTGTTTTGAGACAGAGTCTCGCTTTGTTGCCCAGGCTAGAGTGAGTGCCCTGGCATCAGCCTATCTCACAGCAACCTCAAACTCCTGGGCTCAAGCAATCCTCCTGCCTCAGCCTCCCGAGTAGCTGGGACTACAGGCATGTGCCACCATGCCCGGCTAATTTTTTCTATATATATTAGTTGGCCAATTAATTTCTTTCTATTTATAGTAGAGACAGGTCTCATTCTTGCTCAGGCTGGTTTCGAACTCCTGACCTCGAGCAATCCGCCTGCCTCGGCCTCCCAGAGTGCTAGGATTATAGGCGTGAGCCACCTCACTCGGCTCCTCTACTAAGTTTTCTGTCCTTTCACGAATTGCTTCCTCTTCAAAATAAGACAATTGCAACCAAAAATGTCTTCTGTTCCTTGTTTCTTTTTCCATCTTAACAGCAGAGGATTCAAACTAGGGAAACTAGTACCTCACTTGGAAATGTGCTCTCTGAAGCACCATTTCAGTCAACCATCTCAAATCCTTTTTGAAACGGTTTTGGATATCCATAAAGACATTTTTGAGGCCACTACTCACCTTTTTACGTTTTGTCCCTTTGCAGGCTTCCCTTCTCTTAGGCATCTTCCTTCCTTTCTACCTCCGGTTGGCCTCAGCAGGGACTGCTCTGTTTCAACTCACCATACTTTGTCACCAATGGCTTTGGATTGAGCCATTCTCGCTCAGAGCTGGACATCACTGAATATCTACGGAGAGGCAGCAACCCAAGCCAGGGCGCAGGTCCTAATGCAAACAGGGCAAAGAACCGCTGTCCAGATTTATAATGTGGGTTGGCATTCTCCGTGAATATTTAATCTTGAGATTACTTAATTTTTAGTATCATCCCTGATAACAGCTTTTTCCAGTCAGGAAACGCTAAATAAATTATCTCTGGAAGGACACGGGAGACCATCCCAGGGGGCAATTTCTGCAACCTCTTTGGGTCACCAGTCCTCCGAGGTTCGGGGTTGGAGCGGAATCAATGAGGAAACTGAATTTAGAAACTATCTCATGGACCTTATTCCAGGACATTTCTGGCCTTAGGCAGTATCTAGAATAGAGATACGGGGTACAAAGTGTGAGTAGGGCTATCCACCGGCTCCTTCCTCCATGAAGCCTAAGTGTTCTTAGGAGGGCCAAGGCCATTTGCAGCCCCTTCAAGAGGAAGACCGAGGGTCCTTCAATAGCCTCGGAGCCTGCCCCTATTAGAGTGTCCCTATCCTTTTTTCAGTATGTTTTCATCAAGGACTCAGGTAAAAGATAGTTTCCGTAAAAATGCCTCCCCCATGGACCCTTCCCCCTACCTCCAGCAGCCCAGCCATCTTCCCTCAGCCCTCAAGTCCCTCGAGACTTAGCCTCCCGCCCGAAGCTCCCCTCCTCCTCTGATTGGTCCTCCCGTGAGCCTTCGGCCAATGGGGATGACGTGTTCGGGCAGACGTAGGTCCGAGGGCTCCCGGGAGGAGGAAGGACGTCGGGCCCCGCGACGCGTGGTGCGCGAGGTGTGTGGTGCGGCCGCGTGGCCTCAGGCCCTCGCTGTCTACACCGCCCATTGCACGCGGGTGCCGGGGCCAGCGGAGGTACAAGGGCGCCAGGGGGTGCCTGCAAAGCCCATACCGCCAGAAGCCGCTGTGAGGGCAAGTCCTCACATCGGGCCTCTGGGATCCCCACGCTCCATTCCCAGAAACCTTCGCGCCGAGAGGTCTCTCTTCAAAGGAGTTGGGCCGGGTGGCCGGAACGTGCGGGGTACAGCTTTGCAGGGGCCTTCCCTGAAGCCGTGCTTTCTCCTCCAACCGCGATTCCCTTGGTTCTGGACAGGGAGGGCAACCGCTCAGGCGTTGGCCCACCTGTGCTGCTTTGCTTAACCTCTCGTCGCGAGGCAGGACATTGGGAGGAAGGAAGCAAGACAGCCTGGACAGAGGACTCAAGCATAGAGAGGACAACAGGAGCAAACCCTACTGCAAAGTTATTCCAGGTTGGGTCTGGGGGAAAGGCCAGGCGCTGGTGGATTGGGAAGCTTCCCCAGGGCCCTTGCAACAGCTGCCATTCTCCATCCACATCTCTCTGGCTGGGATCAGTGTTGAGCCTGCCTTTTTTTTAATTTACCTCTCCGCTCTTTTCTTTCCTGATAGTTTTGACGTGAACTATTTGGACCCTCAGTGCCACCTGACAGAAAACTGCATTCCAGGAAAGGAACACAGCTGTGCAGTGAGTGTGGGGGGGGTCTCAGTGCAAAAAAGCTGGACATGTAGTAAGCCTTAAGTCAGAATATCCAGTTTGTTTGGGGGAGGGGTAGAATGCTTAACTATCCTTGTTCCATTGTTAGCAAGGTAATTAAGCAGACAGATAAACTTAGAGGCCACATTCTTTCCCAACTTCCAGGGTCAGTCAGGCTCACTTTGGTCAAGTACTTCAGAGCCCAGGGTGGCAATGTCTTCCTTATTTCTGTGAGAGACCTTCCCATTAGATCCAAAGGCTTCTCCTCTTTATTGTGCACCCTCTGCTGGTTAGTGTGATAGAGTGAACTCAGAGAAAAGAAGATGCATATGACTTCCTAGAGATAATTTTATACCAAGTCTGTTTCTTTCAAAATGTAAAACTGAAAATTATACCTATGGAACTTGAATGTGGTGCTTAGAAAGAATATGAGTAGTCCGCACTGTAGCAGTTGAGTCTCAATGGTAATGTGAATGAGGAAAGTTGAAGGAGGATAGTAATAATAATAATAATAGCTACCATTTGGGGGTGGGTAATTATTTTGTGCTAGATAGTCACTGTGCTAAGCAATTTTACCTGCATTGACTCATTTAATCTTCAAAACAGCCCTAAGAGGTAAGTACATCATTCCCATTTCATGGATGAGGAAAATACTCAGAGAAGTTAAGTCACCTGCATGAGATTATATAGCTAGACTAATCAACAGAGCTGAGATTCAAGCCTAGGCTTATCTCTGAGCTCCCACATGTAACCACTATGATGATTTTCTTTCTTGAGATACCCTTGGCACAATTTCTAGGCTGCTGTTTCCTCAACTCATACTGTCATCTCTCACTTTCAAAATTTCCCTGCCATTTCAAAGACAAAAAAACAAATTAGTTATAACTGCACCTCTGAAATGTATTATCTCATCTACAGGAATCTGATCCGTGAAACCTAGGTTTTTTAAGAGACTACCAACATGTGCTCTCCTGCCAGTCCCAAAATCCTATACAGGAACCCCCGGTTCCTCCGGTTAGCTTTTCTGCAACTTCATCACCAGCAGCAGAGTGGTGTGTTCTGTGATGTCCTTCTGCAGGCAGAAGGTAAGAGACTGGCAGGAGCTCAACTGAAAACTCACCATAGAATATGATAAAATGAGTTTAGAGACAGGGAGTGAAGGACACAACCAGGAAAATGTTACTGCCTTTGATTACTGGGAACTGTTTGATAAAGAGCTATTTGTTTCTAGGACAGTTACTGTTTTCAAAGGTGAAATTGTGACTATGCCTCTTTCTTTTAAAAAAATGAAACTAATTGTAAAATTTTGTAAGCACAGAATTTTTTTTTTTTTTAAACAGAGTCTCCGTTGCCTGGGCTAGAGTGCTGTGGGTCAGCCTAGCTCAGAGCAACCTCAAACTCCTGGGCTCAAGCAATCCTCCTGCCTCAGCCTCCCAAGTAGCTGGGACTACAGGTATGCGCCACCATGCCTGGCTAATTTTTTCTATATGTTTTTAGTCATCCAGCTAATTTTTGTCTATTTTTAGTAGAGATGGGGTCTTGCTCTTGCTCAGGCTTGTCTCAAACTCCTGAGCTCAAAGGATTCTTTGGCCTCGGCATCCCAGAGTGCCAGGATTATAGGCGTGAGCCACCGTGCCCGGCCAAACACAGAAATTTTATAAAACATGGATAATATTCTGGCCAGAAGTGGTAGCTCACGCCTGTAATCCTAGCATTCTGGGAGGCTGAGGCAGGAGGATCACTTGAGGTGGGGAGTTCAAGACCAACCTGAGCAAGAGCAAGACCTCATCTCTACTAAAAATAGAAAACTTAGCAGAGTGATTAAAAATAGAAAAAAATTAGCCAGGCATGGTAGCACTACATCTGTAGTTCCAGTTACTTGGAAGGCTGAGCCATGAGGATCTCTTAAGCCCAAGAGTTTGAGGTTGCTGTGAGCTAGGGTGATGCCACGGCAGTGTAGCCTGGATGATAGAGCATGACCCTATCTCAAAAAGAAAAAAAAAAAAAAAACATGGATAATATTCTAATGGGATGATCAAGAAGATTGAGTTAACATATGTTAAGTACTTAGAACAGTGCTTTTAATATACTAACCACAGTGTGTTTTAGATGATACATTACATATTTTCCTGTTTTCTTGCCAAGCTATTGCTTTTCTTTATCTCATATTGATGATTTTTGTTGTTTACTATTAGAACTAAAAATGTATAGTTTATTTCCACCCTTTCCCTTCACACTGCAAATGTTAAGTCAGGATGAAGTAGACTCTGGTATAATGTAAAAGGCCCAAGATTAGGAGTCAGAGGCCCAGAATTTCCTAGCTTTGTTACTTAGTAAGTATCAAATAGGGCAAGGAACTTCATTTCTCTGGGGCTCAGTTTCTTTGTTTATAAAAAAAGATTATGACAACCAACATTGTTGGTTTGCAGAGTGCATATAGTGTAGTGTCTTACTTGATTCTAACAGCCTTGCAAAATAAGTAATGGTTATACGGTTCCAGTTCCACAGATTAGTGAAGGAGCTGAGATTGATTCTTTAATTCAAAATAAACAAAAAAGTATCAGTTGCCTTTTGTATGCTAAACATTGTGCCAGCTTAGGCATACAGTATTTATTAGGATAAAATCTCTGTTCTTAAGGAAATCTTATAAGGGGGAGACATTCAAATGTCCCATGTGTTCAGTATATTAAAAATATAACTGGGTAAGTGTAGGCTGATTTAGCATAAAAGAGGAGCATCCTTCACAGACTTGGGGAGGCTGGGGAACAAGGGTTAGGGAACTTTTCTTGGAGGAAATAACCCCTTAGGTGGGATCTGAAGGACAAACAGAAGTAAGAGGAAGTAGAGAAAGATTTTTCCAGGTGGAGAGAACAACATGTGCAGAGGTTCAGAGATGTGACCAGGGTTTTGTTCTCTTAGTGAGGTCATATAATTGTTCATTATGGCTAGAGCACAGACCATAAGAGGTATACTGGCCAGAGAAGAATAGAAAAATCAGCGATCATGTTAGGTCTGAAGTATCATGCAAAGAAAGTAGGTCTTTGGCCAGACATGGTGGCTCACACCTGTAATACTAGGTCTCTGGAAGGCTGAGACAGAAGTATTGGTTGAGGTTAGGACTTTAAGACCAGCCTGACCAAGAGCAACACCCGGTCTCTACTAAAAATAGAAAAAATTAGCTGGGTGTCATGGTGTGCACCTGTAGTTGCAGCTACTCGGGAGGCTGAGGCAGGAGGATCCCTTGAGCCCAAGAGTTTGAGGTTGTTGTGAGCTCAGCTGATGCCATCGCGCTCTACTCAGGGCAACAGTGAGAATCTGTCTCAAAAAAAAAAAAAAAAAAAAAAGAGAAAGTAGATCTTGTTCACAGGACACAGGGAAACATATTGAACACTTTTAAGCAAGAGGTCATGATCAGATACCTGCTTTAGAAACAATACTCAGGATGCATTAAGAATTACTGGATGGTTATTGAGCCCAGATAGGAGGCTGTTTTGTAATCCAGAAGAGAGGAGATGGTGGCCTGAACTAAGGCATTGAGAATAGAGAAATAAATAAACTATTGAAAAGAATTTACAAAACTTCCTGAAGTAGTTAAGAAGATAGACTCTATAGCCAGACTCTCCAGGTTCAAATCTTATCCCTTCTAACTTACTATGTAATGTAGGTATGTTACTTAACTATGTCTCAATTTACTCATCTATAATAATAGTAGCTACTTTCAGGGTTGCAGTGAAGATTAAATGAATTAGTACTGATAAAACCCTAAGATCAATAAGACACATAATAAGGACTCAAAAATATTAGCTTTAAAAAAAACCTGATATTCAATTGGATGTGGTAGGTAAGGGAGAGAAAAATCAAAGATGATTTCATGCTTGGACAACAAGGTGAATGTGATACCTTATTTTGAAGCACAAAATAGGGGAGGCTTTGGAGGGTAGGGAATGATGTGTTCATTTTCTGGAAAAGTTGCATTGGAAGTGGTTGTGAGGCATACATGTAGACATGTAGGCTGTGGATGTTTACTGTCTCAGGAAAGATATCTAAGTGGAGGTATGGATCTGGGAGTCAGCAGCAAGCCTTTGGTAATTGAAACCACAGGAGAGACTCAGTGAGATGGCCTGAGAAGTGCTCATAAAATGAGAAGGTGGCTCAAAACAGACCACTGCCTTTTAGGCAGTGGCTAGAGCTCAGCAGAGAACTGAACCGATTGTCCACCTCCAAAGCTCATGCTCCTTCTGTTAGACCACAAGCTGCTTCTATAAAATTTTTTGAACTCTCTTGAATCAATAAAACTTATTCAGCAAGTATTTGATTCTCTACTTTGTCAAGCACTGAATATACCTCAGTGAGCAAGACAGACATTGTCTCTATCCTCAAGAGTTTACGGTCTAGTGAAGGAGAGGGGCAATACAATACAGGAGTGAAGGAGAGGGGCAATTACAATACAGATAGGTGATTGCTATGATAGCTACTGAGTACTTCTCTGTGCCCAGAAGCACTAACCCAGACTTGTGGTGGGGTGAAGGAAGGCTTTCTTAAGGAAGTGATGTCTAAGCTAGATTATGAGGATAAAGAAACGAGTTAGGTAGGCAAAGGTAATGGCAGAAGGTTCCAGGCAGGGAGAAGGAACAAATCTCTCCTTTTACTTGAAGTTCCATAGAAGGAAAATAAGAATGGGCAGGGCAGGAGCGCAGTGGCTCACGCCTGTAATCCCAAAACCTTGGGAGGCCAAGGTGGGAGGATCACTTGAGCCTAGGAGTTCGAGGTTACAGTGACCTATACACTCCAGCCTGGGCGGCAGAGAGAGATCCTGTCTCTAAAAATAAATAAATATGTAAGTAAATATAAATTTAAAATTATATAAATAAAAATAAATAAGGGGCAGTACATTTGGGTAGTTAATGTCTATGCTTAGCCCATGAACATGCCAGTCTACATGAGATAACAAGTGTTTTGATTTCTCTCCAGGTGAAGCAGTCCCAGCCCACTGCTGCATCCTGTCAGCCTGCAGCCCCTTCTTCACAGAACGCCTGGAACGGGAGAGACCAGCTCAGGGTCGGAAGGTGGTGCTGGAGCTGGGGGGCCTAAAGATCAGGACACTTAGGAAGCTGGTGGACTTCCTGTATACCTCAGAGATGGAAGTATCTCGAGAGGAAGCCCAGGATGTGCTTTCTGCTGCCCGTCAGCTCCGTGTATCTGAGCTAGAATCCCTTCAGTTAGAGGGTGGAAAGTTGGTGAAGGCCCCACAGGGCAGAAGATTGAATCGAGAGTGCTTACAACCACCAGCTGCTGCACCAATCTCTGCCAGAGTGGTGGTACCAAACCGCCGCCCTCGAACTCCACTGCCTACTACCCAGACTCCCTGTCCTCTTGGGGCAGTGAGATTGAAGTCCTCAGGAAAGGAGGAGGGGTCCCAGGAGAAAAATAACCGACAGAATGCAGAGAACTTATCTGGTACTCTTCTGCTCAAGAGGAAGGCCAGAACCTGCCCAACTCCACAAGAAAAAAGCTCTTCAGGCCACAGTCAGGGGCCTAAGGACAATAAGAATGACCCTGCTGTTGGTCCTACAGCACTTTCCCCACCTAGCTTGTACCCTTCTGTGGATGAGCGACTATTACCCAGAAAGATCAGGCTAAGTCGCTCAAAGCCATCTCCTGATATCTGTGCATCGAATCCTTCCAGCATTTTAAGTGGACCCAGCTCAGTGCCTGCAGCCCCTGGCCGGCGTCTTTGGCGACAAAGGAGTATAAATAAAGAAGCACCAGAGGACAAGCAGAAACCAGGGAGAGCTAGTCCTCTACAAAGCACTCCAAGCCCATGTGGTCTTGGGAAGACAGGTGGGAACAAGAAGCGGAGCCCTGAAGTCAGGGCACCTAACTCAGACTCTGCAGAAGAGGGGCAGGTTGGGAGAGTGAAACTTCGGAAAATTGTTAACGGGACCTGCTGGGAGGTGGTACAAGAGCCTCCCCTCAAAAACTCTCAAAATAGCCCCCAGATCCCAGAACCTGGAGGAGACTTAGAAGAGCCTTCAGGGACTCAGTCATCCTCACTTAAAGAGCAGGAAGTGTCATCTGCTAGAATAGAACTGTGTCAGGACTCCCCTGTGTGCTCCAGGATACAAGACATTCTGCTTTCTGCTAGCCACTCCCCAGACCACCCAGTGGTAAAGTCCGAGTTTGGGTCCAGTCCAGAGCTGGTAGGGAAGGAACCTGTGTTGGATATCGACTGCAGAGAGCCCTATGCCTTTGATACAGCCCTACTGGGGCAGCCCTGTGAAGCTGAGGAGTATCGAATCACAAGTGCTGCTGCCACCAGTGAGCTGGAAGAGATCCTGGACTTCATGCTTTGTGGCTCAGACATTGAGCCACCTATAGGGTCTCTGGAGAGTCCTGAGGCTGAGGGCTGCAGAACCCCTAGTTACCACCTGACAGAAACAGGAAAGAACTGGATTGAAGGGGAAGAATGGTGTTTGCCAGACCTGGAACTCTGGCCCAGGGAGCTCACAGGATTGGAAAAGGAACCTGTTGATGAGAACAAAGAGCAAATGGAGCCCCTTAGCCCCCTTGTCATGCCCTCTGAGAACAAAGAGCCAGTTGAGCCCCTTAGCCCTCTTGTCATGCCTTCTGAGATGAGTGAAGGAGAGGTGCTTCCAGTGGGAGGCTCTTGGACTCCAGACATTGAAATTACCAGCTCCCAGCCACTGGATGGTCAGGGAGACAAACTTCTCCATGTTGACTCCCTTGACCCTCCCCAAAGGTCTTATGAGGACCTCTCACCTCCCGGCTCAAACTGGGTGGAGACTGGGCTAGAAGTGTCCCTAACTATGGATGAGGTATATCCTGCTACAGGGGCAGGCAAGGAGGTATTTAGTAACTCTGAGCTACTGGGCCCACTTGCCATCAGCTCTGAAGAGGAAGAGATTGATGTGGTGGACTGGACAACAGAGGGGAAGCTAGTTCCCACTAGTATTCCTTCTGTATGGCCTGACCCTTCCTCAGAGTCAGAAACAGAGGTAGATATATTAACGTAGTGGAGGGGGTTAGGGGCCCTGGGCAGGTGGGAAGTGTTGGCTAGCAAAAGGCTTATTGGCAAAGAAGCTAGCACATGCTCTCTCCTCTTAACACAAGAGGCAGGTGTACCCTTGGCTATTTGTAGGTCCCTTCCTCCTCTCCTCAGGCCTTGGGAATCAGGCAGAAGTTAAGGAGTACCATGGGTAGAAAATTATGAACTTGAACCATCTTATTTCTTTGTAATGTTTTCCAGTTAGTGACAAGTGAAACAATAAACTGTGTGGTCCCCAATCCTAGTGAGTCATAGGTAATAGCCAAGGCCAGTCCTCTCAGGTCGTGAGACCTCTAGTCACTGCTAATTCAGGAAAAGCTGAGAACACCTTCTGTGGTGGGGTTCTCTGTAAGAGAAAATGTTCCAGAAGAAGGTATGAAGCAGCGATGGGCAGAACACTAAGTGGGCTGGAGTGATGAAATGTTGTCAGGTACCTAATGTGTGGTGGGGCTTATTCATTGCCAATATGTAAACTCTAGCTAAAACCTCTACAGGGGCCACGAAGATGTACTTCCATCATCACTTCCAAGAAGTGAGTTGAAAAAGATAGAGTTGTTTTTTAAAAAAATAAATGATTTACTCCCATAGTTTTCACAGATATTTCACATGCTTTGCCAGGTCAAATGGCCACCTTGGGCTATAAAAAATACAAGGACCACCAACCACATAAAGCTGGCTTTGTCCATCTCTTAACATACACATTTTACTCTATTACTCAAATAGTTTATTTCAAGTTTTATTAAAAAGTTTGTCCGTCTCTTAACATATAAATTATTACTCAAATACTTTATTTCAACTTTTATTAAAAACAAGCTAAATCCAGTAACTTTTCCAATGCCTTACTAGAGGATTGCCTCACAACTGAACCATCATTTCTGGAGGGGAAGAAACCATGGCTTCAGGCACATGACTGAAGTTTGGCCATGTCCCGTCATAAATGCTCCAACATCACCAGGGACAGAAAGCTGCAATAAAGAGGGGAAAGGAGGTTAGAGAAAGGATCCAGGCAATCAAGGATAGAGGAAGACATTCCTGCCCCACGCCCAACTCACAATCACAGGTGCTGAAAGATTGCATCCCTCCCCCAAATCTCACTCAATACACAAGTGCAGAACAACATGCTAAAGCACTGTATGAAGCAAAGAGAAGGTCAAATCCTTATAACCAGAAGTGACAGTACTGTAGTGAAGTGTTATCCCATGGCACTATTAACGGAAACACACTAGGAACAACGTGTAGGGGTAAGCGTACATGAAAGACTGTCAATAAAAGAAAAATCACTAATTTATACAAATATAAAAACACATGCCAAATATTTTGTTTCAATAAGTGAATTAAAAATTTAGAACTGGTTCAAAAATTGAGTTATCAGAAAGGCAAATTTTCAAACAAATGCAAAACTGGTCCATACCCTCAGGGCAACAATCATCTGCATCTCAAAAGGACACGAATTGCACGTCTATAAAGAATTATTTACATTACCACGAATATTTTACAACTTAGCTCAGAGGCAATTTCAGATGGAGTTGGCAAAGGGCATACAAGATGGGAAATAGTACATGTTTTTAGATACTGTGTGAAATGAGCTGTAACAGCGGTAAGGGCTGCTTTCCAAGTAGCCAAACCAAGATGGAATCCCCTCCTTTCCTAAACTGCCCCCACCTCACCCCCACCTCATTTCAAACCTCAGCATGAGGACTTCTGCCCCAAATTCCCTACAAAAGGTACTTCTTCAACTCTTTCACCACCACTTGAGGCTCAGGAAATTTGAGTTTGCGTGGAGGCCCCTTCTTAATCCCAGTCCAGAGCTCCGCACCTGGGAAAGCACCGAATAAAGCGAAGTTACTTTGGAACCCACAAGCTCCTCTCCAAAATCAGGTGTCCGCGGTTTCGGAGACCAGCGCTTCCTCTCTCTAGATCCCATTCTCCTCTCCCCCCAGACCTGGTCCCCACTCACTGCTGCCGTCCGGGCGCTGCAGCGTCACCTCGAAGCTGCCCCTCCGGGGCTTGGCAGGGTTCACCTTCACTGGAAGCTCCGGGGCCTCCAGGCGCAGCGCCTGGCTCAGGGCCGCGGCGTTGCGCCCATAGACGCGTCAGCTCGTGCTAGAGACGGGGAGATCAGAGACTGGAGCCCGTGGCCTGCGACGCCACTGTCCCCGCTCCCCTGCGACTCTCCAGGCCCCTCACCAATGCTCAATCACGACGGTCGCCTCCTCCACTGCCTCCCCACCGTTCTCCAGCTTCTCCCGCTTCTCGGCCGTCGCGACCACCGAGGCCTCCGCCTTCCTCTTCCTCCCGCGGGGAGCCATGGCGACTAGAGCCCGGCTGGGAGCAGAGCCGACCTGGGATGTGGGAGAGGGGGAACAGGTGGAGACCTGACCACTGAGCAGGAACTGGGCTGCGGCGGCAACCTCAGGACCTCAATCTAGAGTCTCCGATCCCAAAGCGGAAACTCCCCAACAAGCGGAAAGCATGGTCCGCAACGCCCACGTGGCCTGGAGGAGGGACCTCCGGGCACAACCACTCTGCGCGCAGGGAGGAGGAGCGCCGGACCAAACCATCAAGCGGGTGTGCCTCGCTTCAGGCTTTTCTGTACCTACGCTTCGTGCCCTCCCCGCAAACCCTACTCCCTGGGATCCACGGACTCGGACTCGTGCCAAACTAAATCCACAACCTAACTCCGTGCAGTCTATAAATTACCCCACTTGCTAATCCTGGAGATCAATGCCGGGCATTTGGTGAAACAAAATACGTTGACCTTTGACACTAAGAAAGAAAATGAGCTATTCCTCTGCAGTGGCATGGTTGTTTCTTTTCTTTCTTTTTTTTTGAGATATGGTCTCACTCTGTTGCCTAGGCTAGGGCAGCGGTCTCCAACCTTTTTGGCACCAGGGATCCGTTTCATGCAAGACAATTTTCCATGAACTGGGGCTGGGGAGGTGGTTTCCGGATGATTCAGGAACATTATATTTATTGTACAAACCTCTCTTCTAATGATAATCTGTATTTGCAGCCGTTCCCCAGCGCTAACATCACTGCCTCAGCTCCGCCTCAGATCTTCAGGCATTAGATTCTCACAAGGAGCCCTCAACCCAGATCCCTCATGTGTACAGTTTAAAAGTAGGGTTCGAGCTCCTATGAGAATAGAACGCCACCACTGAACTCACAGGAGGCAAGCTCAGGAGGTGATGTGAGTGATGGGGAGCAGCTGTAAATACAGATGAAGCTTCCCTTGCTCACCCACCCATGGTTCACCTCCTGCTGTGCAGCCCAGCTCCTAATAGGCCAAGGATTGGTAATCTGCAGCCTGCCTGTGGATTGGGGACCACAGGGCTAGAGTGTAGTGGCTTATCATAGCTCACTGGATTCTCTGACTCCTGGACTCAAGCCATGCCCCTGCCTCAGCCTCTCAAGTAGCTGAGGCTACAGGCCAGTCTGGCACCACCATACCTGTAGTCCCAGGTAATTTTTTTCTTCTCCCTACCTAGCTCAGGTTGGTCTGGAACTCCTGGTTTCAAGCCATCCTACCTCAGCCTCCCAAAGTGCCTCTGGCTTTATACACAAGAGAAACACACCAAGGCACAATCAAAAGGAAATCCCAGTCTCTTTATTATGGAAAACCATCAACTGGGTGTGGGGAATAGATAGGAGGGTTAGTAAAACCCCAATTCAGTCCAGGGGCTTTCTCCTCTAGGTGACAACACACAAAGGAACATCTCAAGCCTCTATTACCCTTCCTCTGAATCCCCACAAAATAAGGGGATTGTCCAATACTGTCTTCAATGATAAAAACTCTGTGGTTAGAGGTTTCTCCTTAGGACCAGTGACAAAGTTAGGCTTATACTTTGAATGAAGGCCATAAGCCAAGCAAGAAGAGCCCAAGGAAACAAGGGTCCTTGAAGGAAAATTCTTAGCATTCTATACCCCAGCATCTTACCTTGGGTTTTTAATCTAGATCTAACTAGGCTGTGCCGGTCCACCAAGAGGACTAATGAAACCACAGAGTGGCAGAGATGTCTAAGTGGTTGACAGTAGTTAGCACACTGACCCAAGTTTGAAGGGAAACCATTTCCTCCTCCATCATATGAGATCTCTCCCTTCCTCCAGCAAAACGGTTGGCTACAGCAGGGCAGGCCTTCCTGTAGGGTGCCTAACAATTCCCTGGATGCCTCTTTAAAATCAGAAGCAGTACCTTGCCCCACCCAGGAACAGCAAAACAAGGAAAATATAAATAAAAGGCCAAGGCTTCAGGCTTGTGGTTTTAGAAGAAGCAAGGCCTCAAAGGAGCCTGGAATTGATAAGAGAGGAAGCACTGACAAGGCAGGGATCCTATTTGTCCTTCTTGTTTTCCCCATCTGGCACTGTGGTGGGAGTTGGGGCCACAGGCTGCTCCTCGGGGATACTGTCTCCAGCCTTTGATAGCTTCTTGGCCCGCTGGTATAGCTCATTCAAGTTGAATTCTCGGATCACATTCTCCTGTACAAAAGAGATGCACACATCAGGATCTGGGGTGGGAAGGAGAGAGTTCAGAGCCTAGGAAGTTAAGAAATATTTAGACAAAGTCTAGGAAAGAAGGGATAAGCAAAGGACAGAAACGTGCCCTAACCTAGCAATCCTCATTTTTAGGTACCCAGAAAAGTCAACTAATATTTAAGTGCCCATGAAGTATCAATCACTGTGCCTAGAATTATACCTACATTATTTAATGTAGTCTACAGAACAATCCTGTGAGCCAAATGTTACTGTCTCCAATTTACCAACGAAGAACCTAATGCCTACAAACTATATGTGCAGCGGCCTTAGAGACTGAGGTTGAACTAATAATTTTTCCCCAATGCTAGAAGGCCTGGCATATAAATTTGCTAGGTGAATAAATGAGGTCTCTCAAAGCTGGTGTGCAAGTGGCAGAGCTATGAATCAAACCCAGGATGGGCTCCAAAGCCCATTCACTGTTCCATACCCTCCTCCAAACCACATGCCCATCCTTTCAGGTACCTCAGAGAAGGTCCAAGAGACAGCTCTTCCTTTCTTGTCAATCTGTGGTCGCCGCATTACTTCTTTGCCACCTTGGAACAGGATCAGGGTAGGGAGTTGCTTGGTGAGTGGTGATGTGCTGACTTTGTACCTAGAGGGCCCAGAAAGAACTCTGTAAATGCACCTATGTACATCACTCAAAGTGATTCCCTGCTCAGACCCTCTGCCCAGGTCTTTACATACCGTGTACTAACATCAGTGTAGCGTCCAACGTCTACCTTCCCAAAATTTAGCCCTGTACAGTTGTACCTGAGAAGAATATATTATTTACCATACCAAAAGAAGAAAGAATGAATCAAGGGAAATAGAAATGTAGATATCTTGGGATGGGAGGAGAAAATGCCCTTGGTTATCATGTGCAAAATTCAAGGCCCAAAACGGAAAAGGAATACAAAGCTTCTCAATTCCCATCATCCCTCCCTTTGCACTACTCACTTGAGGGAGAGGTCAGCATAGATAGGAGCAAATGATTGGCAGTCATTAGACCAATTGGCAAAGAACTCCACAATCCAAGTGACCCTCTTGTCCCGCTCCAGTTCCTCCTGCCACACACAGGGAAGAAAAGTGAGCTAGATCACTGAGGTTCCTGGGAAAGTTCATACTTTAGCATCTAATTCCTTTTCTTGGCTTCCCCTCTCCCTCAGCTCCCATATAAACCACAGTGCCCTTGACTACCATTGGGAAACACTATTGTTCCTCCTAGTGAGCAGAAAGCACAGTTACAAAATCACCCAATAGGGATCCAAGAAACAGAAGGGAGGAAGAGCACTCACATCAATTGTTTTATCATTGAAGTACTTGATGTATTCAGGGCCCATGTACAGGGGCGGTTTGCAAGTCATCAGGAACACTAAACATAGAAGATGTAAGAGGAAACACATAAGACCTTCTGCTGGGGATTTACTTCCAAGCCAATTCAAGGATTTCAGCCGCCGAAGAATACACACTTGTAGACCACTAACACATTCCCTTCCTCTTAAAATACAGTCTCTCTGTAGATTCTTATCATCTGAGCTAAACACATAATTAATTAGATGCAAAATATAGA
The DNA here is from genome assembly GCF_040939455.1 of Microcebus murinus. Taxonomy (NCBI): domain Eukaryota; kingdom Metazoa; phylum Chordata; class Mammalia; order Primates; family Cheirogaleidae; genus Microcebus; species Microcebus murinus. The sequence continues at coordinate 16,875,807 of NC_134107.1, forward strand.
AGAGTATGGAGAAATCTGTTTGGGATTGGAACTTGGTTCCCAAAATCAAGTCTTCATCAACACAGTCTTACGAAGAATCTGCAGAAAGGCAGTCTCCTCACCTATGCAGAGTGTGATATAAAGCAGACCCATGCGAATGTCCAGGCGGAAGAAAAGAATTGCGTTGGCCACTTTACTAAACATGAAGATGTTGCCTATATGTTGCTCCACGGTGACTGAAACACAGAGATGTCACAGGTCAGGCTTGCTGCACATTCTTAAATCCTATACTTTGTCCCTCTTCTTGGGGCACTTTGACATGGGAGAGGACAGAAGTCCAAGATCAAATTAAGCTTTGGCATGAAATGTGGGACCAGTTCACCAAATAATGCCCCTCTCTCATAACATGAAGAAAAGCACCTCCAGAGGGCGGTAGACCTCACCCTGAGAGACTGGCAACTAGGCAAAACTTACTGGATCTGCGATTCTTCATCATCACAATGGCACTGAGAAACATCAGTATCTCCACTTCTCTCTGGAATAGAATCAAAGTGACAAGAATGTAGTGAATAGAGCTAATTTGGATGGGTAGGAGAACCAAATATAAATTAAAAACCAAGAGATCCAAACTGGGAATGGTAACAATGGTAAAAAATAACTGAAGTGAGCTAAGGTGTACTGGGATAAACACCAGCCAGAAGACCTAGGTTCAGGTTCTACCCCTGCCACAAACCAGCTGGTGTCCTTCAGTAAATAAATCACTTAATCCCTGAGCTTTGGTTTCCTGCCTTAATAGTATCTATTTTGAAATGCTACTGTGAGGATTAAAAGAGATAGTGGATTAAAAAAAAAAGGGTTGGACCGGGCGAGGTGGCTCACACCTGTAATCCTAGCACTCTGGGAGGCCGAGGCAGATGGATTGCTCGAGGTTAGGAGTTTGAAACCAGCCTGAGCAAGAGCGAGACCCGTCTCTACTATAAATAAAAAAACTAGCCAGGCATGGTGGCTCATGCCTGTAGTCCCAGCTACCCGGGAGGCTGAGGCAGAAGGATTGCTTGAGCCTAGGAGTTTGAGGTTGCTGTGAGCTATGCCGACGCCATGGCACTCTAGCCTGGGCAACAAAGCGAGACTCTGTCTAAAAAAAAAAAAAAAAAAAAGGGTTGTAAAAATTATGCAATGGTATAAACCCAAATGTATTATTATAATCAATTCAGTGTGACCCTGGTAAAATAAAACTTTTCTCAGGAAGTTTTCTCAATAATAATCCATTAAGATAATACTTGGCTATTTCATTTGTTTAGTTTTGTTAGTTAGTTAGTCATTCCTCTCCACCCAACATTCATAGTGATAATCCATGCACCTTTGATATAATCTGAGAGCTGAAGTGGGCTTTCAGAGCTCTCAAAGGTCCTTTTCAGGACTGTTGGCTTACAGTTCTTTCTCACCTTCCAGAACATAAGCACCATGTGAGCAAGAGAGACAGGCAATAAACATGACAAAGACAAGAACAAGATAATTTCAAAGAGTAATGACTAATGAAGAAAAACTATCATCATTTGAGAGAAAGCATGGGGTGAGAGGGAGACTACAGTTTAGATGGATACCCTTCTGTTTACAATACAGTGGGCCAACTTATTTCAGACAAACTAATCAAATGCCATTTATAGCTAGGAGCCAGGGACCTAGGTTTTTAGCCTCAAGCTCCAACAAAATATTAGATTTGGATACACACATGTAAAGCAGGGTGACAGAATGTGACAGACCTTAGTAAATATACCTGAAGCAGAAATTAGGAAGGGTTTCATGAGTGAAACTGGGTAGGTTAGAATTGGGACTTAACATTGTGGAAAGATGAATTTAAAAAGGGGACTGTGGTCAATCAGGAGACCAAATATAGGACCAAAAGGAACACTGTCCAAAGACAGAAAATGGATCGTAAGCAAAGACTGGCTATCTATACTCCAAATCTTACTTCCTTTTCTTCTTGGGCATACTGTAGCTAGTCTCTCTCTCTACCAGCCTTCTTGCATCCAGGTAGAACTATGACTAGTACTCCTGAATGGAATGTAAGTGGAAGTGATTTGCCACTTCTGGGCCCAGGCAATTAAGAAAGAGTATTCCCTGCATTCCAACGTTCTTTTGCCAAGTATCCAGCTAGATGATGTTGGGATGACATAAGGCTATAAGTTGAAGACAGAATGAGACTGGATGCCAGAATGACTGTACGAAGAGTCCCTTTGGTCGGTTGTTAGTTGTTTTAAGACTTTTTATTATGGAGAATTTCAAACATACACAAAAGTAGAGGATATGTTAATGAATCCCTATTACCCAGCTTCGACATTAACCAACAGTTATATGTGCCCAGGAATTTATCCATTTCTTCTAGTCTTTCCAATTTGCTAGCATACATTTGTTCATAATAATCTCCAATGATTCTTTGTGTTTCTGTGGTATATCAATTTTACTTATCTTTTCAAAAGACCAACTTTTCATTGCTATTCTGTATTTTTTTTTTTTTTTTTTTTTTTTTTTTTTGAGACAGAGTCTCGCTTTGTTGCCCAGGCTAGAGTGAGTGCCGTGGCGTCAGCCTAGCTCACAGCAACCTCAAACTCCTGGGCTCGAGTGATCCTTCTGCCTCAGCCTCCCGAGTAGCTGGGACTACAGGCATGCGCCACCATGCCCGGCTAATTTTTTATATATATATCAGTTGGCCAATTAATTTCTTTCTATTTTATAGTAGAGACGGGGTCTCGCTCTTGCTCAGGCTGGTTTCGAACTCCTGACCTTGAGCAATCCGCCCGCCTCGGCCTCCCAAGAGCTAGGATTACAGGCGTGAGCCACAGCGCCCGGCCTATTCTGTATTTTTATTTTAGTCTCTATTTTACTTCATTCTGCTCTGTTCTTTAGTATTTCTTTCCTTCTACTAATTTGTGTTTGGTTTGTTCTTGCTTTTCTAGCACCTTGAAGCACATCCTTAGATTGTTTATTTGAAATCTTTCTACTTTTTTTTTCTTTTTTAGTTCAGATCTAATCTAGCAGGACTGAAATCTTTTTACTTTTTTGATATAGGTATTATTGCTATAAATTTCTCTGATCACTGTTTTTGCTATTTCCCACAGGTTTTAGTATGTTGTATAGGGAAAGACTTTTCCTTGTAGGTGTATCTAGTGTTGGTTGGGTAGGGTGCTATGGCTTTGAATCTAGGTGGGCACAATAGTGTATTCTCAGTAGGATTTCTTTGGCTGCAGTCCACTTTAGTGGTATCGGTGAGTTCCTCAGTGGCTTATGTGTAGTTCATAGTGGAAGCTGTGGTGAGGCTCTGCTAGGAATGGGAACACTAGCCGGATCAGACTTTGCGCATCAGTGGCTGCAGTAGCAGATCAGGCAGGCCAGTCCTTGGGCCTTGTAGTGACATAAATGGGCAACAATTGTGGTGGTGGGGTGCCCAGATGAGCCAGTCCTCAGGCCTCCAGGTAGCATGGTCAGACACTGGCAGTGACAGTGGCAAGTGAGGCATGCAGGTCCTCAGGCTCTTGGGTGGTACATGTGGCAGCAGTGGCAATGCACTAGCCCTCAATCCCAGGGCAGTGTGTGTGGGCACCATCAGTGGTGAAAGTAGGGTGGGTGGGCCTGGCACAAATTTTCAGTGAAATGGTATATATCCACCTGATCCCCCACTACCTCCCACTTGACCAGAAATTCAACTGATAAAAATATTGGATAAACATAGAAAACATTCAAGAAACTTTGGACAAATAATAGGGATCTATAAAGATTGCATTTTCTATTAATCCTGACTCATTTTTCCTAACTCGCTTATAAAATTCAGTCAGAAAAAGATAAAAAGAAAGTATTCATTTTGAGTCCCTTTTTTATTTGAGAAACTTAAAGCAAATTCTAGCTATATAATTTCAACCATAAACACTTCAGCATATATCTCTTACACATAAGAACTTGTTTAAGAGATGGGGTCTTGCAATGCTGCCTAGGCTGCAGTGTAGTGGCTATTCACAGGTGATGCTGAACTTAGTGCAGATACCTGATTGGCATAATGCATACAGCCCAGAATTTCCACAATCAAGCGATCTTCTCACCTCATCCTCCCAAGTAACTGGGACTACAGGCACTCACCACTATGCCTAGCAGGACTTTTTCTTTAAAGCACAACCATAATACCATTATCACACTGTTATGCTGTGAAATATATACAGTCACCTGCTACATAACAACTTTTCAGTCAATGAAAGACCACATATACAATGGTGGTCCCATTAAGATTATAATACTGTATTTTTACTGTACCTTTTCTATGTTTAGATACACATATATGTACTATTGTGTTATAATTGCCTACAGTATTCAGTAAAGTAACATGCTGTACAGGTTTGTAAGCTACACCATAGGCTATACCATACAGCCTAGGTGTGTAGTTGGCCATCTAGGTTCGTGTAAGTACACTCTATAATGCTCACACAATGACTCTAAGGCCCAAGGACCTACATTTCTCAGAACTATCCTCAGCTGTCCATGGCTGTATATGGTCTTTGTCCAGTTTCCTGACAAACAGCTCCCAAAGTCCTTGGAATCTCTGGAGCGGTAAGAATGTCTTTTATGTGCTGAGATGACTTGTGGGTGGCAGCCCCTAGCTAGCTTCAGGATAGGGACTGGTCACAGGAAAGACCAAGGCATGAAGAGCAGTGAAGGTTAACCCACCTGCTCATCAACAGTCAATGATTTAATCAACCACACTTATGTAATAAAGCTTCCATAAAAATCCAAAAGGCCTCTAGGAGTCCTGGAAATTCCAGGAGCTTCAAGGTGGCATAGACAGAGAGGGCATAGAAGCTCTGCACCTCTTTCCACATAACCTTGGCCTATGCATCTCTTCATCTGTATCCTTTATATTAAATTGGTAAATTTAAGTGGTATTTCCCTGAGTTCTATGAGCTACTCTAGCAAATTAGTAGAACCTAAAGAAGGCACAGCAGGAACCCCATGCCTGATCAGTCAGAAGTAGAGATGATAATCTATTTCAGTTCGTGTCTGAAGTAGGAATAGTCTTGTGGGATTAAGCCCTCAAGGTCTGGAATCTGAAGCCATCTCCAAGTAGATAGTTGGTGAAATCCCCACATACTTCTTGATGACCAGAGGTCACAGGAAGTATTCTGTGTTATGAGATTACAGTAAGAGGAACTGAGTTTGCTTTTTCCTATATCACATACATACTTAACACAATTAACAGTAATTCCTTACTATCATGTAATACTTAGTCCTTATTCAAATGATCCCAATTGTCTTTGATCCAAAATGTCTTTGTACAGCTGTTTGTTCAAATCAGGATGCAAGCAAGATCCAGATATTGCACTTGGTTGATGTATTTCTTTGGTCTTCTTTAGTCTCTAATGGATACCTATTCTTCCTTTTTACCCTAGGTTACTTATCTGTTGAAGATGCTGAGTTTCACACTGTTAGCTTTCCCACTTTCTGGATTTGGCTGCTTGCATATTCATGGTATGTTCTGATGATGATCCTCTATCTCCTTATTTCTTGTAAAGTGGTAATGAGATCAGGAGGTTTGAATACAATGAAATCTAAATTTTTGGCAAAAATACACCAACGATAGTACTAGGTATGCCCTACAGAATCACTTCAGGAGACACATTAACCTTTTTTTTTTTTTTTTTTTTTTTTTGAGACAGAGCCTCACTGTTGCCCAGGCTAGAGTGAGTGCTGTGGCGTCAGCCTAGCCCACAGCAACCTCAAACTCCTGGGCTCAAGCAATCCTCCTGCCTCAGCCTCCTGAGTAGCTGGGACTACAGGCGTGCACCACCATGCCCGGCTCATTTTTTCTATATATTTTTAGTTGGCCAATTAATTTCTTTCTATTTTTAGTAGAGAAGGGGTCTCGCTCTTGCTCAGACTGGTCTCAAACTCCTGACCTTGAGTGATCCTCCTGCCTCAGCCTCCCAGAGTGCTAGGATTATAGGCGTGAGCCACTGCACCCAGTCCACATTAACCTTTTATCTGATGGTTTAAGTATCCACAAATGATCATTGCCTAGATTTATTATTTCATTGTGGGTTGCTAAATATTGGTTTTTAAATCCTATCATTTCTTTTCTGTTTATTAGTTCAAATTCTTCTGTTAAGAAATTAACATTCTTTTATTAGTTATTTGTTTACTGTGAAAGATAGTATATATATATATGTGTGTGTATATATATATATGAAAAGCAAAATAAATGCTTGATTCCTTCCTTTTATTTAATAAAATAGAAAAAGGTAGGTCAGGCATGGTGGCTCACACCTGTAATCCCAGCACTTTGGGAGGCTGAGGTGGGAGGATCATTTGAGGCCAGAAATTCGAGACCAGCCTGGGCACATACAAAAAATTTTTAAAAATTAGCCAAGTGTAGTGGCTTGCAAGTCCCAACTACTTAGAAGGCTAAGGCAGAAGGAATGCCTAAGCCTGGGGATTTGAGGTGGCAGAGAGCTATGATGCCACTGCTCTCTAGCTCAGGTGACAGAGACTCTGTCTCAACAAAGAGAGACAAAAGGAAAGAAAAGAATAAGAAAAGAAAGTTACTTTTATTCTGTTAAGCCACTAAAATCTTAGGGTTTATCTGTTATTGCCACTAATATTATTTACCTTATTCCCTAATTTCCAATCACCAAGATAAATCAGTAAACCATAAATTTTCCAAGAAAATGAAAAGTGGCTAATAATCCTCAGTAGTTAAAAGAAATTCTACCAGAATAATAATAAAATATAAAAACTTCCAGTATTTTGCATATTTTTAGATAACAGTATATAAAGAAATGAATTCTATAAATGGTCCCTTACATTTATTAAAATCCTTAGTACTATCTACTTATATTTTTGGGTCCCATTTTCATTGAAGTGGCATAGAATATCAAATAAAAATAGGATCTTTTGAAACAGCATGGCTACATTTGAGCTAATTAATAATACCATATAGGAAAGGATAGAGGAAGCAAGAAAGAATAAGGGGAGGAGGAAAAAAGTAAGGGAGTGGGTTCTGGTACAGGTCAAGACTCATTTTGGGGGCTGGAAAAAAAACAAATTCTCCTTCATCTGAACACAGATGTTGCTTGTAAGGTTGAAGGGAAAGCTTCCCCCAACCCTATACAGGTTTGCAGAAAACGAATTTACAAAAGACCTACTTACAGGAGAAAAGGCAAAATTTATCAATATGCACAGACACAAGTAGAGACAAAGAGACAAATACCACTGTTTGTCTCTTTATCCTTTCCAGATTTAAGATTAATAGGGGAAAAGCATTTGTATGATGAGTTTCAGGTATAGAAACTCTAGTGTACTTTGGTATAAATATTCATATGGTATGATTCTTTTTCTCCTACAAATAGTCTTTGTTTTTCTTTTGTCTTCCTGTGCTGTTTTGTCATAGAGAGGTACCATAGATTAGAACATGGGCCTAAAGTCCTTATAACCCCATTGTTCAAGCAAGCCTCTCACAGACTGGGGAGTTTTATGGTTCTCACCAGGTTCCCCTCTCATCTTGTTTTATATCCCTGAGAACTTGACTTAAGAAAAAATAGGAGCCCTCTCTATTGGTCTCTGCCATCTGAGGGCTGTGATTTTCAGGTCAAGTCCAGTGGCCAGTGGCTAAATGAATTACTATTATTTTACAGTGACCTGTGATCCCATTTTGATCAAGTTTTTTAAACCTTAGATATTTGACAAACTTCCAAAAATCGAAATGGTAAATTCTTTTTGACCTCAAACTAACTTTTGGACATTCCCAAAGTGCCCCTGAAAATTCAAGAGAGAAATATTAGCCTTATTTGGTATGTTAAATGATATGGGAAACATTGTCAAATAAGAAATGATGTTTAACCTTTTCTTTCAAGTTATACTTGTATGGATATTTATCAATGTCTTCCAAAATTATATGAGATTCCTAAAAAGTTGCCATGTCTTGATATATGTTACCAGTCATAATTATGTCTATTATAGTAAATTGTTGTAGGCCAGAGAAAATAACCAAATTTTCTTGTCAATTATGTATTTAATCATGACCATTTGAAGTCTTGTTGACCACAGTTAACTGCTGTATTCTGGTGCTTTTTTTTCTGGAAACTCTCTGCAAATCCTAAAGAGCTGTGTTTTCAAGGAGGTTCATGGAAAGGATAGAAAGAACTCCGACAAATACAGGTTTCTGATAACTTTGAGATTATATCATTGAACTGGGTAAAAATTTCCAGAATTAAAAAAAAAAAACCTGCACTCATAAAATTGCTAACTTACCATGAAGCAAAATGAATTTTAATTACATGGGGCTGAACTGATGCAGGACTAAAATGATTTATTATTTTATTTGTTTGAAACATTGCTGATTCATTTTGTTTTCAAGAGTTAAAAAAAAAAAAACACCTTTTAAGCTATTTATAGCTTATAGTAATTGGGTAAAGTATACTTTTGTAAACAGAATTGAAACCTTTACCTTTCCCTATACTGGATCCCTCCAGAATTCAAAAACTATTAGTGGCCAGGTGTGGTGGCTCATGCCTGTAATCCTAGCACTCTGGGAGGCCAAGGTGGGAGGATCACTCAAGGTCAGGAGTTCGAGACCAGCCTGAGCAAGAGTGAAACCCCATCTCTACTAAAAATAGAAAGAAATTAATTGGCTAACTAAAAATATATAGAAAAAATGAGCCAGGCATGGTGGTGCGCACCTGTAGTCCCAGCTACTTGGGAGGCTGAGACAGAAGGATTGCTTGAGCCCAGGAGTTTGAGGTTGCTATAGCTAGGCTAACGCCAGGGCACTCTAGCCTGGGCAACACAGTAAGACTCTGTCTCAAATTAAAAAAAAAAAAAAAAAAAAAAAAAACTATTGGTAAGTATTCTTATTTTATGACAATATAATCATTTGCATAAGTTCAATAAGAATCTGTTTTCTTTTATAATAGGACACAATTGAAGACACTAGTTATTTTGCCAAAGCTTTGACTGGAATGTCATATTTTCAGATATGACCAGAGAGCTTTAAGGAACTGAAGTTGACATTATAAAGCCAACAGAAGCCCTTGGAAAACCTGGCTTCATACCCTAAATTCATGGTTTACACAGTTGCTTTGCTGTAAAGAATATTACTTTCTGAGAAGCCCAGGAACCTCAAGATATTTGGGGGACCTCAAGAAGAGAGGAATTCACCCAATTCATACAGGTATTATAGACACAGTCTGAGGATTAGTCAACTGCTTGGCTTAGCTTCTTAGCTCCCAGAGGCCCTCAAAAGTCTAATCTGAGATTCCTTATGTAAAGCTCCAGCAAAGCCAACTTAAAAGAGCCTGTATGATAAATCACTATTCTTGCTAAATTTATGTAAAATCAGGCCAAAATCTAAACTTATTTTGCAAATAAATTGGTCTTACTGTGATTTATCTTTGGTAGAAATGGGAGACCAGAGAGAGAAAAATTACATTTAAGAAGAAAACTATAGTGTACAAGTTATGAGATTCTAACCCTGTCCATTTTTTTCCCTTTTTCTGTATCCAGTGTCCATAGTTTTTGACTGAATCCTAAATTTTTAGTTTCCTCTGTGACTCTCCAGACTAACATATTTAATTTTTCACCCACCCTTCTGACTTGGAATCACTAAAAACTAAAACTGCCTTTTTCCTAAGGCCCTTCAAGCTGAAGCTACTCAACTTGGATTTAAAAAGAAAAAAATCAGGCCGGGCGCAGTGGCTCACGCCTGTAATCCTAGCTCTCTGGGAGGCCGAGGAGGGCGGATTGCTCCAGGTCAGGAGTTCGAAACCAGCCTGAGCAAGAGCGAGACCCCGTCTCTACTATAAATAGAAAGAAATTAATCGGCCAACTAATATATACAAAAAATTAGCCGGGCATGGTGGCGCATGCCTGTAGTCCCAGCTACTTGGGAGGCTGAGGCAGGAGGATTGCTTGAGCCAGGAGTTTGAGGTTGCCGTGAGCTAGGCGTGACGCCATGGCACTCACTCTAGCCTGGGCAACAAAGCGAGACTTTGTCTCAAAGAAAAAAAAAAAATCACAACAGCTTTATTTGAACAAACTTTACATGCAACCTACTATCTACAAAAATCTGTCGGACTTTCGGATTATCACAAATCTTCCCAAATGACTGCCTCTCAGGCTCTAAAGAAACTAGTTTATAGGCTAGGCGCGGTGGCTCACGCCTGTAATCCTAGCACTCTGGGAGGCCGAGGCGGGCGGATTGCTCAAGGTCAGGAGTTCAAAACCAGCCTGAGCGAGACCCCGTCTCTACCATAAAAATAGAAAGAAATTAATTGGCCAACTAATATATATAATATAAAAATCAGCCGGGCATGGTGGCTCGTGCCTGTAGTCCCAGCTACTCGGGAGGCTGAGGCAGGAGGATCACCTGAGCCCAGGAGTTTGAGGTTGCTGTGAGCTAGGATGACGCCACGGCACTCACTCTAGCCTGGGCAAGAAAGCGAGACTCTGTCTCAAAAAAAAAAAAAAAAAAAAAAGAAACTAGTTTACAGACAGACTACTGAAAACATTAACCTTTGTTTTTCTTGTTTCCATAGAAATGCCTCTTATTAAAGATTTGTTTGCCTACATCATATATTGAAGCCTAGCCTGGCATCTGCAACACCATCTCCTGAAATGAGACACAGCTGTTTAACTGGACTGGCCTATCCCCCCAAATGAGAGATGATTTAATGGGCTCCTTTGCCATTCGATTACTACCCAATTTCTCTCTCCACAGCTACCAACTCAGCTTATAGCATGCAAAACACCTAGGCAGTTTCAGAGGAAATGAAGGAGACTAGGAAATTTCACCCCCAAATATGGCACCCTGGTATGCTGATTATTTTAAATTAAGGCCCTTGAAGGGCCAGCAGACACTGGAAGAAGTTTTTTACTCTGACAGCACCTTATCTACCTAATGTCCAGACCTGCTAAAGAAGCAAATAATTACTTCTGGTCCTTTCCCTGAGTTTTCACTATCTTCACTCATACTGCAGGAAAAAAAAACACTTGAAGCCTGTTAATACACGTGGTCAGACTTTAGTCACAACAAATCATTGTCCACTTTGTGAACACAACAGACTGTCCCAGGCCATTCACTGTATGCTCTTCAAGCCCGTTGAATCCCCTTAAAAATCATCTACTATCCCCCTTAAAATCATCCACATTTCCCCATTTTCCTTATCACTATGAGAAGGGTGTATAAGCATCTGTACCCTACTGAGTTATTTGGTAATCATTCTCCTGCGATGGCCTCCTGCTATGCCCGTTAAAACAAAATTTATATCTTTCTCCTATAAACCTGCCTTTTGTCAGTTGATTTTTCAGCGAACCTTTAGATGGCAAGGGGAAGCTTTCTCTTGGCCCCTAATGCTATATAGGAGAAGACATAAAGCTTCAACTTTTTTTTTTTTTTTTTAGTAGTCCCTTCACTCCTACCGAAGAAGCACAGCAAGGAGCTTGGAACAGGTTCCTTTACAATGTATTTTTTACAATTCCTTTTTTTTTTTTTTTTTTTTTCTCGTGGGCGAGGTTCTGGGGTCCAAAGAGAGGGGGGCCCCAGAAGTCGCCCTACAATTCCTTTTGAATAGGCCTCAAAGTTTTATTCATTTTTGCATCCCCAGGATCCAGCATAGTGCCTAGCATAGAATGTGCACTCTGGAAATGTTTCCTGAATTAAGAAATGGCTGACACAGTGTGCAGGTACTACGGCCAGAAGAATAGTTTCAAGTCTCAGGCACTCACTAGTATGACCTTGGGCAAGTCGCCCTACCACGCCGAGATCAATTTCTTCTTCAATAAAACAGAAATACTACTACTTGCCTTGTCTACCTCATTGGCTTCTCAGAAGGCTTCACAAAATGAGCAGCACTGAAAAACGTTGTACGTGTGTGGAATCTTAACAGGGCTGCTGACTAGAATGAACGCTGAGATGGAAAAAAGCCTGGACTCAACAGTCAGAAGACCTTGGGCTGTCGCGCAGGGGCAACGACTAACAGGCTCCCTGTTTTCCCATCTTAAACACTAAGGTTTACATTCGTTGATGGTCAGACCCTACACTCTAATAATCTGTAAGTCCGCTATAGGCTAGGAACCTCAGGTGTCCTCAGAAAGGTAAACTCCGGGGTTCGGAGATGCACCCGCAGGAGCAGGGACAGTCAAGGTCGCGGGGTACTAACACGGGGGGCGCTCACCCAGTCAAAGTCACAAGGGTTGCCGTCTTCGCGTTGGGTGGGGAGACCATGGCAGAGCGGCGGCACTTTCCTCACAAGTAGGAAGGCAGCAGAGAGCAGGGCAGACAAAAGGTAGTAAGGTCGGGCGAGCCATCGTGAAAGTCGCGGGATCGAGTACACCAGAGCAATTAAAGGTGCCAGGACCGCCATTTTTTTGGCCCTTGCGGTGCCCGCCTCTCGGGGCGTCGGTAGGTCTGATCCCGCCTCCCCTACCATTGAGACCTCTATTGGACCAAATCTCGAATGCACCGCCTCTGAACCCGGAAGTGGATCTTTAGACACTATGGCAGGTCAGAACTGAAACAGGGATTTGATACTTTATTGGTCAGTCTAGCTGTCGCATTTCCCACCTAAGTCATTTTATTGGATATGCAACCAAGGCGAACAGAGACCTTAAAGAATTTGATAAGGTTGGAGAGCACTTCCTAAACGTACTCATAAAGCGACGGAAGTAGTAGCCAGAACAAGGCGGGCGGGGCCTGAGAAATCCAATGATAAGCGGCTTCTAGAGGAAGTGGGCGGTACCCCTTGGAAAGATTGTCCAATGAAAATCATCAACGCCGAGACATCGATGCAGCGGCGGGGCGGAGAGGACGATGGAGAATTTCACAGCACTGTTCGGGGCTCAGGCTGACCCACCACCGCCCCCAACCGCACTTGGCTTCGGACCAGGAAAGCCTCCACCCCCGCCTCCGCCTCCTCCGGGCGGGGGACCCGGCACGGCCCCGGCCCCCACCGCGGCTACGGCTCCTCCCGGCGGGGACAAGTCAGCAGCTGGTTGTGGCCCCTTCTACCTAATGAGAGAGCTGCCAGGTGAGTACTCAGCCTGGCGGAAGCCAGCCAATCGGACCACAGAGATGAGGTGGTGGGCGTGGCTATCAGGACGCCGGTGGAGGTGATAATTAACTTGGGCAGCACGTACCCGGACCGCTGAAAGTTGGAAGGGCTGTTAGAAAGCCCAAAGGGATGACTTGAATTCGTGGGATGAATTGAGAGTGAGTAGGTGTGCACTATCATTGACTATCTTTCGCGCGGTATCCGGGCACTGTCCCTGACACTGATTATGGCTCCCTAAAAAATAATCCAAGGTTTGAGTCTGGAACTCAAAAAGCCTGATTTATTTATAACATCCCTGAGGATCCAAGGTCTTAGCTTCAGGTCTACCACAAACTTGCTGTTGGTTTGCAGCAAGTTGCCCTTTTCAGGGCCTTGGTGTTTCCGCGTTTGTTCAAAGAACGGCTTAGAAGTGAACCAAACTCTTAAATTCAAAAAATTATTTTGTTGCACACCTACTATGTACAAAGCACTGGTCTAAATGCTAGAGATAAAGCTGTAAACAAAAGTGACCAGAGCCTTGCCTCTTTTGGAGTTCATATGTCGGTGGAGGAGGCAAAGTGTAAACAAAATGATGTCAGATAATGGTTAATGCTAGGAGGACAAAATATGATAAAGAATTAAGGGGATAGAGTGATTAGAGAAGCCCTCTCTGAGTAGATAACAGTTGCACTAACACATGAACATAGACAAAGAACCAGCCATGTATGGACAGGAGGGAGAGATAATTCTCTATACAAGAAATGAAGTTAGGCCGGGCGCGGTGGCTCACGCCTGTAATCCTAGCACTCTGGGAGGCCGAGGCGGGCGGATTGCTCGAGGTCAGGAGTTCGAAACCAGCCTGAACAAGAGCGAGACCCCGTCTCTTCTATAAATAGAAAGAAAATTAATTGGCCAACTAATACATACGGAAAAAATTAGCCGGGCGCATGCCTGTAGTCCCAGCTACTCGGGAGGCTGAGGCAGTAGGATCGCTTGAGCCCAGGAGTCTGAGGTTGCTGTGAGCTAGGCTGCCGCCATGGCACTCACTCTAGCCTGGGCAACAAAGTGAGACTCTGTCTCAAAAAAAAAAAAAAAAAAAAAAAAGAAATGAAGTTAGAAGCCCTGATGTGAGAAAAAGCCTGGAATATCTGAGGGACAGAAGACCTATTGGTCTCCATTGAAGTGAACAAAGAGGAAGAGTAGTGGGAAATGAAGGTGGGAAAGTTAGGTGGAGACCTTTTTTTTTTTTTTTTTTTTTTTTTTTTTTGGGACAGAGTCTCACTTTGTTGCCCAGGCTAGAGTGCATGCTGTGGTGTCAGCCTAGCTCACAGCAACCTCAAACTCCTGGGCTCAAGCAATCCTCCTGCCTCAGCCTCCCGAGTAGCTGGGACTACAAGCATGTGCCACCATGCCTGGTTAATTTTTTTTCTATATATATTAGTTGGCCAATTAATTTATTTCTATTTTTAGTAGAGACGGGGGTCTCTTGCTCAGGCTAGTTTCGAACTCCTGACCTCGAGCAATCTGCCCGCCTTGGCCTCCCAGAGAGCTAGGATTATAGGCGTGAGCCACCACACCTGGCCAAGGTGGAGACCTTTATAAAGCAATAAAGGCATTCAAATCCTGAGTTCAAAGGGAAGCTATTTTAACATGGGAGTGACATGATCAAATTTATTTATTTTTAATCATTCAAACAGCTACGTGAAGAATGAAAAGTAGGGAAATCCGTCAGAAGTTGCTGCTCAGTAGTCCAGGAAAGAGATAATAGTTTGGACCAGAGCATAGCAATGGAGAAAAGTAAATGGAAGCAGGATAACTGTTAGAGGTAGCCCTGGTGAGGTGGTTCATGCCCGTAATCCCTGTAATCCCAGCACTTTGGAAGGCCGAGATGGACAAATTGCTTGGAGTCAGGAGTTCAAGATCAGCCTGAGCAAGAGCGAGACCCCATCTCTACAAAAATAGGAAAATTAGCTGGATGTGGTGTTGCTCACCTACAGTCCCAGCTACTTGGGAGGCTGGGGCAGGCGGATTGCTTGAGGCCAGGAGCTTGAGGTTGCAGTGAGCTATGATGACGCCACTGCACTCCAGCCTGAGTGACAGAGAGAGACCCTGTCTCAAAAAAAAAAAGAAAAAAAAAAGAATGTTAGAGGTAGAGCCAACAGGAATGAATAATTGAATATAGAAGTGAGGGAGAGAGACTAATTGAGGATGACTTGTAAATTTGGGGCTATGTGATAGTACTGAGACTTGGAAGATGAGGAAGGAACAAGTTTGAAAAGATGGAAATCAAGAATTGTTTTGGATATATTAAGTCACCAAGATATCTTTCAGGTCATCCCAACTCTTATTGCCACATCATGACTTAAGGAAAATAATATGAAATATTGGTATGGTACTTTGAAGTTCACGGCACACTTATATGTAATAGTATTTAATATTTAGAATAGCCCTTTGAGGTAGGCATTGTTATCTGCATTTTATACTTGAAAAACTGAAGCATAGAGAGGTTGACTTTCCTTTGGTTAGTTAGTGGTTGATGTCCACCAGCAGTTTCTAAAGAAAAGATTAAAATCTTTCTTTTGCCTTACATATTCTGATTGTACCTATTTGTATCACTTAGTTGACAGATACTGAATATCTGCTGGGCAAATGCTGGGTATATGAGGAAGGGGAGAAGGGGAGAGAGATTAACAAGCCTAGTCCTTGCTTCTTTAATGAACTTAGTTAAGGTTGTAAAATTTGTAGTTTAAGGATAGTGACTGTATTTTTTGTCAATTCCAACTTTGTGGTCATGCCTCACACAACTAACTATATCTTAGCAAACTATATTGAGAACTACCTGATGGTTGTCAAAATGTGTTGTTATTCAGAATGACAGCAAGAATAAGATGTCACTTGAGGTGGACCTTGAAGAATTTATATTGGTAAAGAAAATTAGGAAGGATTTTTCCAAGAAGGAAAACAATGAGAGGCGTGCTTTCTATTTTTTGTTTGTTTCTTTTTTTGTTTTGTTTTGTTTTTCCGTGACAGAGTCTCACTCTGTCCACTCAGCTAGACTGCAGTACAATCATAGCTCACTGCAACCTCAAACTCCTGGGCTCAAGCATTCCTTCTGTCTCAGCCTCCTGAGTAGCCAGGACTATAGGCACACACCACCACACCCAGCTAACTTTTTCAAATTTTTCATAGAGACAGGATCTCACTATGTTGCCCAGGCTGGTCTTAAACTCTTGGCCTCAAGCAAGCAATCCTCCTGCCTCAGCCTCCCAAAGAGCTGGGATTACAGGCGTGAGCCACTGTGCTTACCCCTAGGAGTACTGCTTTCTAAAATATCTGAGAATGTGAGTGCCATGGATTGAAATAAAGAAGCCATGAGTGATATAGGCAAGATTGGAATTTCAAAAAATTTTTGAATCTTTATGGAATTAAGAAGTTGGGAATTTAGCCGGGCATGGTGGCTCATGCCTGTAATCCCAGCACTCTGGGAGGCCAAGGCAGGCGGATCGCTCAAGGTCAGTAGTTTGAAACCAGCTCTGAGCAAGAGGGAGACTCCCTCTCTACTATAAATAGAAATTAATTGGCCAACTAAAAATATATATATAGAAAAATTAGCCGGACATGGTGGTGCATGCCTGTAGTCCCAGCTACTTGGGAGGCTGAGGCAGGAGGATCGCTTGAGCCCAGGAGTTTGAGGTTGCTGTGAGCTAGGCTGACGCCACGGCACTCACTCTAGCCTGGGCAATAAAGTAAGACTCTGTCTGAAAAAAAAAAAAAGATGTTGGGAATTCAAGATTCATTTTCAGGAGAGGAGTCAGGGCTAGGGAGAGAGATTTATAAGTCATCTTCATAGAACTAATAGTTAAAACAGGAAGTTGAATTTTAAATTCAGCTGATTAAGTAAAATCAAAAAAGCCCAGGAAATTGAACTCTTAGAGTTTAGAAAAAGTACACAATGCCTTCTCACCTGAACCTTAGCAAGACCACCTGGAAAGAGGAAAGCTGGCAGAGAGGGAAAAAAATCAGAAGACTAGGCCGGGCGCTATGGCTCACGCCTGTAATCCTAGCACTCTGGGAGGCTGAGGCGGGCAGATTGCTCGAGGTCTGGAGTTCGAAACCAGCCTGAGCAAGAGCGAGACCCTGTCTCTACTATAAATAGAAAGAAATTAATTAGCTAACTAATATATATAGAAAAAATTAGCCGGGCATGGTGGCGCATGCCTGTAGTCCCAGCTACTCGGGAGGCTGAGGCAGGAGGATCGCTTGAGCCCAGGAGTTTGAGGTTGCTGTGAGCTAGGCTGACGCCACGGCACTCACTCTAGCCTGGGCAACAAAGCGAGACTCTGTCTCAAAAAAAAAAAAAATCAGAAGACTATAATGGTATGAGGCAGTGCCCAGAGTTGTGAGGAGATACTGTGACACTGGTCTCCTGCCACTATAGTAGACCAGTCTTCTGAGGTGTTTGGTAGTAAAGGGAAGGAAAAGGATAGAGTAAGGCATAAAGGTATAGAGGAAAAGTACTTTGTTTATTTAATAAATATTTATTGAGTACATAATGTGTGCACTGTGCTGGGCACTAGCAATTCTAAATGAACAAGACATTATCTCTGCCCTCAAAGAGCTCACAGTTCAGAACCTGAGTTTTCCCAAGTGAATGATCATAAACAAACCACTTCTGTTATTTGTATTCTGTGTGTCCACTGTAATTACAGATGAAGTTGTAGTTAGATATTTCTACCCTTGCCACTGGGTCCTTATAAAGTTACTAATTTATATTGCGAAAAGTAAGCCATGCAGTATTTATATGGATAATGCCTTGCATGTATATAATACTTTATGCTTTTCAGTATGTTTTCATGTGAGCCTTGAAAAAAAAAAAATGAAGCATACTTAAGATAGTTATTATTCCATTCCACAGATAAGGGGAAACTAAGGCATGAAGGATAACCAGGATTAGAATTCTAGTTGCCCGACTTCTAATCAAACATTTCTTCTTCTAGGTAAAGTATTATACTCAGTATCATGAGGAAGAATAAAGATGTTGGTAACAAAAATGGTAGCTAGAAAAGTCTCCTGGCTCTTTTTCTGTGTAAAGGTAATTAGTGTTTCTTGCTAGTAAAAAAAGAGAGAGATCATTCACAAGACCCTCAAGCCACTGGGTCACATTTTGGCCTTTAGCATGGTTATAGCTGAGCTGTGAGGTACTGTTATCCTGGTTGTATCGAAGAATATAATTTCTCAGTAGTACATCTTATGAAAAGCACTCAGAACAGTATGAAGTAAACATCATGTATGTTATTATTCTGGTTAATCCAGGGAGAGTGGAGTGTTTCTTCATTGGGCTAGAGCAGTTTCCATTTCTGCCCTATTTGGATTTTTGCCTGTTTTTCCTTTCCCATTCCAGCCTACCATTCTATAGTATTTTTTTTTTTTTTTTTTTTTTTTGAGACACAGTCTCATTTTGTTGCCCAGGCTAGAGTGAGTGCCGTGGCGTCAGCCTAGCTCACAGCAACTTCAAACTCCTGGGCTCAAGCGATCCTCCTGCCTCAGCCTCCCGAGTTGCTGGGACTACAGGCATGCGCCACCATGCCCAGCTAATTTTTTCTATATATATATTAGAATTTATTTTTTTTGCCAATTAATTTTTTTCTATTTATAGTAGAGACGGGGTCTCACCCTTGCTCAGGGTGGTTTCAAACTCCTGACCTCAAGCAATCCGCCCGCCTCAACCTCCCAGGGTGCTAGGATTACAGGCGTGAGCCACCGTGCCAGGCCTTATAGTATTTTTAATATTTATTTTATGTTATTTTCTTTTGCTCTGTTTCTTACTTTAAATTTAAGAATTTTAAATTCTCATTTAAAGGATTCCTCATTTAGGTTAAAATACAGTCCTTAACTTTCCTTGTGTGTCAATGAATAATAAAAAAAAAAGATCTCTACTTTTAGGTCTAATCTTTTTTATTTTACTCTGTGTTCTCTAGGTAGCACAGAGCTGACAGGCAGCACCAATCTGATCACACACTACAACCTGGAACATGCCTATAATAAATTCTGTGGGAAAAAGGTGAAGGAGAAACTAAGTAACTTCCTGCCTGACCTGCCAGGGATGATTGATCTGCCTGGTTCTCATGATAACAGCAGCCTCCGCTCCCTCATTGAGAAGCCCCCTATTCTTGGTGGCTCTTTCAATCCTATCACAGGGACCATGCTGGCTGGCTTCCGCCTCCACACTGGACCGGTGAGTCCCCTCTTGGGGAGGAAGGAGGCAAATGGGGAGGCCTAAAAGGCATGGAAGTGGGTTTTCTGTCTGTTCCTTCATAACTTACTGAGAACAGATGATGGGAGCAGGGTATTTCCTCCCTCTACTCAACCAGACCTTCCTTTGGTTCCTTCAGTTGCCCGAGCAGTGTCGTCTGATGCATATTCAGCCTCCTAAGAAGAAGAATAAGCACAAGCACAAACAGAGCCGTACTCAGGATCCTGTCCCCCCAGGTAAGAAGTGGTTCTATTCAGAGGAAAGAAACCTGACCTTCGGAATCCGATTTGACCTTCCACAGTTACACCTAGTTAAGTTCCTTACAGAGCCCTGGACTCCCAAATTCCCGAGTAAGAAACTGGTATGCTACACAGTCTCTTGGGCAAATAAGGACTTGGGACAGGGGCTCTAGCGGTGCCTCCATATCCTTTCTGGCCATTTGGAAAAAGCCATTGCTCCTGACTTGGGGTTTTCCTGTAGTCTTCAGAGTTCATAGCAGTAGAGGATTTTGAGCTCTACAGGTGATAGGCACCTAATGTCTCCTACAGAAACCCCATCTGATTCGGATCACAAGAAGAAGAAAAAGAAGAAAGAAGAGGATCCTGAACGGAAAAGGAAGAAGAAAGAGAAGAAGAAAAAGAAGGTAGAGTAGGGGCCTGTTGCCACAGCCCAGTGAATTTCCCTACATCTTACCCCTGTCCTAAGTAGGGTCCCTTTGCCTCAAGATGGACCAAAGACTGAAAACCCAGGGCAGGTTGCAGGTTTTTCCTGTACAGCCTAGTCAAAGCTAAGGCTAGTTCCTAGTTGTTCTTACTCCTCCTTCTTTGTCTCCCCCAGAACCGACATAGTCCAGACCACCCGGGTATGGGCAGCTCCCAGGCCAGCAGCAGCAGCAGCCTACGCTAACAGCACCACTGGACTCTCTTGGCAGGATGGCTTTTCCTGCTGTACTGAACCTGCTGTGAAAAGCTGCCTTCCAGGCTCTTGGACACTGCCTTGGGAGCATCCTACAGTTGGAACAGAGACCGGCTCCTGCTGTATGCTTTGTTGAGATTAAGACGTTAAGAGAGAGAAGGGCCATGCTTTTGTAAGGCTCAGCCCAGTTGGCTTTTTCATGGACATCTCTTCCTCTCCCCCAGGAAGATTTTCCTCTCTTTTGTGCAATTTGTCTGATTTAGGACTTGATCTGTTAGGTTTTTTCTTTTAAAAAAAAAAAAATTACATTTATCAAACTGGCTGAAGTGTCACTGCCCATTAAGAGGTAAGTGCCTTTTAGGGGTTAAGACAGTTTAAGACAAGGCATTGCCAAGATCTGACGGGATTTGGGTCTTACCTTCATATTATCTCATCAGCAGGCAGGGAAACAACCAAAATGAAATTGGGGAACATGGTCCAAAAGTGAGGCAGAGTTTACTAGTACTTCTCCAGAGCAGACAAGTAACACTCTGCCCATAATGCTGAGAACCAAGCACCTGATCTTCAGGCTGTCTGAAGAACTGATTCATTTAGGGCTTAACTGTGTGTTCTAGGTCAGTTTGGTGTTGAAACAGAATAGCCAACTGAAAAAGCACTCTGAGTCACTAAGTATTTTTCAGCAAGATTGCTTCTTAGGTCAGAAGCCTGTGTTCTTTTGAAATGAATCTCTGGTAAGCAAAGGTAAATGCTGCTTCTCTTGTCTTCTTAAGAACTTTTTACCTGCTTCATTCCTTAGTTAAGACAATGAAATTATGTGGCTAGCATGAAAACATTAGAAGCCTACCAGCAACATAGCCAGGTGTGGTGGCATGCACTGGTAGTGCCAGCTACTCAGAAGGCCAAGGCAGGAGGATCACTTGAGCCCAGGAGTTTGGAAGTTGCAGTGAGCCATGAAAATGCCACTGTACTCTAGCCTGGGAAACAAAGCGGGACCCTGTCTCAAAATAAAATAAGACAGCAACAAAAAAAGGTAGCCTTAACTATCAAAATGTAAAATCCTTTTAATTTTTACGACTAGGTAAGTGAAAACATCCATGAGAAAACCCAAACTAATGTAATCTGACTGAATTTAACACAGAACAGTTAAAAATCTGTTGCTTTGAGCCAAAGGTGTGCCTACGTAAGTGGGTGGAAAACCACTCATTCAACTTGTTTTAATCTAGGATTTCAGAACGAGAGTTTGTATACTTAAGTTATGGATGTGAAAATAGAGAGTTTGCTCACTTTCCTGAGATGAGTATCTGAGGATGCCTGTTTAAAATTAGGACACAGCCTTTTGCTGTTGTCAAATAGAAGACAACATTAGATATGGAATCAAATTGCCATCCATATCCAGTCAACCTCCTTTTAACAGGCTTTCATACATTAATCACTCAGCATCTCACCTTTGGCTATTTCCAAAATGAGCTTTCCTCTCCAGAACCAAAAATCCTGTTAAGGAACAACTGTGACACAAGCCCAGAGTTCTCTCAACTTTGAAATGGCAAAAAGCTTTGGTGGTTGCAAAAGACTTTTTGGGGGAATTTAAAAAATCACCCCAATAAAACCAGGACCTGTTTTAAGTGTTTAATTTCACTGTAGTCCTGCCTGAAGATAGGCTGGGACCAGAGAAGCTTATGAGGGTCTCACTGTGATGACCTCCCACCAAAGATCATTCACCCTGCCTTAACCAGACAAAAATAACACAAGTCAGGGAGAGCTGGTTAGATCAGGATTTTTTTTTATTCCTTGTTGGTTTAAAATGGCTAATCAGAATAAAAAATAAAAGGGCCTCTGTGTAGAGGCTGGGGTCTCCCCTATGTAGAGGTTAGAACCCAGGTATCCCCTCTACCCAGCACCATACTAAGGTGGGCTGAGGGGTAACCCCCAAGGGACAATCGGAGGGGCCCAGGCCTGCCACTCCTCTCTCTATCCCCAGTTTTTGGCATGTGATGAAAAATATTGCTTTTTGGATTCTTCTCTCTTGGCCTTGAATTTTAAAATCGTGTTAACTGTGTAAGCTAGGGGAGGCTCTGAAGGGCTAGTTGAAAAAACCTATCCTAATCCCTCTCCCCCAAGAATGGGGATCATCCAGTATTGTTTTTTGAACTAGGCCAAGCTCTTCCTGATCTCCCCCCACCCCACCACCAGTGTCATGGAGATATGACCCCTTTCCTGGGGATACTAAATGCCAATGAGCCTAGAAAACTAACTCTCCTCTCCAAGTCCTTCCCTCTTCTGACCAAGACCCCAGATTCACCTCTCCCCAGCTTCTTTCCTGATCACTCAGCACCAAGAGGGGGTGCTATTTCCTTAGTTGGTAACTGGGACAAGAGAGGGAACCATGGGGAAAAGGAAGACTTTGATGTCTCTCCTCTTTTCCTGCTGGTCTAAGGAATGGGAAGAATTAAGATCCCCCTCCTTACACATATCCCTCCCTCATTTTCCCATCCCAGGATAGATATATAATTTCTTTGATATTTATAATATATATATATATATATATATGTACACACACACCTGGTAACGCAGAAGAGGAAAAAAATAGAATCCGTAACAATAATAAAAAAAATTATTTCTGATTTAAAAATGATCTGATTCCCTCCAGGGCGAGCAATTGCACAAATGTCCACTGAGTCTGGTCCAGGGATTAAGGAAGGGAAGGTCTTAAAAGGTAAAGGGGGGTTGCTACCCCAAGTCTCAGGGCCCCAACTCTCCGACTCCCCAATCCCCACTGCATTTTAGAAAACACTCCTCATCCTCTTGGAATCGGTAGTCTGAAAAATGTCCATGTAGGGGAGGAGAGCCCCTTGAGGGAAGGAAGGTGGCCACCTGGGGCCCTTTGGTGTAGGCGCAGAGGCGTTAGGGAGGAGAGGCGCCGAAGGCTCACACCGAAATCTCATAGGTGGTACCACCAACCCCTGACACCTTCTTCACTCCTCCCCTTGTGGGGCTACTGAGAGGTGGCTGGCCTGGGCCAGGGGAGGCTGAGCCTATACTCTTAGGCTGCCCGTTGGATTTGCTGTAGGCGGTCTTGAGCTGTACTTCATCTCTGGGAAGAAAAGAAGAGATAGGTGTCAGAGAGTAAGACTCAAAACAGAAAAGGGAGACAAGTTTAAAAATTAAGAAACAAAAATGATGTACTTTTTTATATACATGCTTTCTTACTCAAACATTCTCTTTTGTTTTATTGTCCATCTTAAAACAAGCCCTATCCCCCTATTTACTATTTCTGATAGCTGCTATCTCATATACTTATTCCCAGGCAAATATTTTTAGGAAGATAGTTAAGGAAAAAGCATTAATCTTCAGTCTCTTAACAGGAATTAGCTAAGAACACAGGTGAAGAGTGAAAATGAAGAACTATCAGGATTCCTGAGTCCACTTATACTAGGGTGTGCAAGCAAAGCCCTGATACCTTCTGTAGGGTGGCATGCTAATTAAAGGTGGCTGAGGGCCAGGATGGTACTAATACTTACTTGGGTGTCAGTAATGGCTGCAAGGCCACTTCTTCTGTCTCAGAAACACCAGAAGGGGCTTTTTGGCTGCTGTAAGACATCGATCGGCCCAGGTATGGGGCAGTTGGGCCCGGTTCAGGGGACCCTAGTCCCCGGCCCCTTAGCCCATCTGGCTTGCCAAAACGGGGGGCAGCTGGGCGTCCCAGTGGAGTCTTGCCCAAGGGTGATCTCTTCGAATCATCTGAGGAAGAACTAGTACGAGGGGCATGGCCTGAGCCCGGTGTTGACTGAATGCCTGAGTCCCCCAAGCCTGGTTCTTCCTCCCGGCCTGGGAGTGGGGGTGACTGGCGCAGCAACTTCTCTCGCTCCTGGAGGGAGGCCACGATGTGGCGTGACAGATTGTCATAACGGACTGGTGAGGGCTCTCGGTGTGCCGGGCCAGTTGACACCAAACGTGGGTGCCTCTCAGCTTCCCGTTGCTGGGCCAGTCGGGCTGACAGGAAAGGAGAGGTGTAGCCTAAAGGGGGATCTGGCTCAGGCCCTGCCTGCACTGACTCAAAATCAGGGCTATCTGAAGGAGTGAGCAAGCTGTCATAAGACAGGCTTCCATTGCGTGTCTGGTTGGCCAGGCTCTTATAGGAGGTGGAGGTGGTGCCCTCTGAACGAATGGACTGCAACTGGCCCAGCTCAAAGCCTGTGCCCTGTGCTGACTTGAGGCTGGAGGAACGTGAGCCGCTGGATAGTGGATCAAAATGAAAGCTTTTGCCAAAGGTGGGAGAACGGAAGCTGTCTGGCTCCAAGCTGGGCTCTGAGCGGTAGCTGGGATGGCGGCTGCTCTCTGCAATTGAGGTTGGCTCCTTTAAGCTGTCCCCACGACTCAACTGAGGAAGAAAGTAAAGCAGACTCTTAGTGCTTCTCTTCTGACAGAAACTAGACCCCAGAGCCCAAGGAGTCAGTCAAAAACAGTATTTACTACGTGCCAGTAATATGCTTAGAACTTTCACAAGCATTATCTGGTTTAACCCTTAAAGCAAATCTGAGTTGGAACAAACAATATCTTGAGATGCAAGAAAACCAGGCTTAGGTTAAGTAACATGTGGTGGCAGATCTGAGTTTTGAACTCACATCTAACATTAATCAGTGCTTTTATCTATTATACTATATTGCCCCCTCTGATGAAACACATTATCAAGCTATCAAGGAGATGCAATTCCATGAATGCCAACAATTAGTAAAATGCCCTTGGTTTTATCCTCTCCCCCTTCTCCCTTTTCCTTCCCCAATCTTTTTTCTTCCAAAACAGCTGGCATATGTTATGACCCCACTTAGCATACTCAGTACCTTGGCGCTGGAGGAATGAGGCATGGCGGCTGATGTACTGCTGCTACTGTAACCCGGCCGATACTTGTACATGGTAGGTGTAGGGGGGCTGTCCTTGCCCAAGAGGCTGCTATCTGCAGGAAAAAAGGTCCAAGGGGCACGACTTTACAAGCTGTTCTCTCAATCTGCCTAGAGTTCCTTAAAGTACAGAGGGAGTAAAAGTTAGAAACAAGAAATACCCAGTAAAAGGGAAGTCTAAGGAACACGATTTTGCTGAAATCAAGACTGAAGACTCATAGTACCCCAGAACTCAAGGTGGGTTACTGTACCAAACAGGTGCTAAGATGTTCTGGTCTGTCTAGAGGCTGACAATTTCCCCCATAAAAGTCCAATTCACTGCCAATAGCTAAGTCACATCCCTTCTCTTCCAGCTGTCCAAAGAAGTGGCTGAAGTACCAACTGTTGGGTGGTGACAGCCACAACACAAGCAGTATCTCCCAGCCCTTGCATGTTCTCTTGACAGCTCATAAGTAAACTTCTTACTGTTGTCTTCTAGTTTTCTAGGATCTCGCAGGTCCAGGCAGCCCTTACCTTCATTAGTAGCCAGGCCGAGGTGTGTTCGTAGCCCCGTATAACGGCTCAGGTCCGGCTTAGGAGGAGGTGGAGGTTCAGCATCGGCAGACTGGCTCTCTGTTATCTCCAGGCTTCCCTTAGACTGGATAAATGAGGGGAGGGAAAATCAGATTTAGAGAAATGAGTGTTAGGACAACTTCAAAAGTATTAAACTGGTATAAGAAAAGTATTGGGAAATCAATAGTATATTCCTAAAGTGGGACTGGAAGACAAGAAAGAAGAATCAGTTTGGAGGCTGAACACAGTGTCTCACGCCTGTAATCCTGGCACTTTGGGAAGCCAAGGTAGGAGGATCACTTGAGGCCAGTAGTTAAAACCAGCCTGGGCAATAGCAAGACATCCATCTATACAAAAAAAACCCCTAATAATAATTTTTAATACTTTTTAAAAAGTCAGTTTGGGGATATGAACTGAATAGATTTGGAAATCTAATAGAGAAAAGATTTGTTTTTAAATTTTTTTTTTTTTTATTTAAGAGATACGGTCCTCCTCTGTTGTCCAGGGTCAAGTGCAGTGGTGCCATCATAGCTCACTCCAGCCTTGGACTCCTGGGCTCAAGCGATGCCTTAGCCTCCTGAGTAACTGGCACAACAGGTGCACACTTCCACACCCAGCTAAGTTTATTTTTTATAGAGAAGAGGTCTCGCTATGTTGCCCAGGCTGGTCTTCAATTCCTGGCCTCAAGCAATCCTTCTGCCTCAGCCTCCTAAAGTTCTGAGATTACAGGTGTGAACAACTGCACCCAGCCATATTTAAAATCAGTAAGTGATAAATTCTATAAGGAAAATATAAAGCAAGTTTCCATCTCTTTGCTGGGATGAGATTCCCCAAGTTACCTAGCTTTACATCCCTAAATTCCTCACCTTAGTTCTCCTCAGTTCTCCCTGGATGCCATTATCCATGATCTTCACAGTTATCTGCCCATCTGACACTTCTGGTCGAAGGAAGGGAGGTCTAATTACAATTGTCTTCTCTTTCTTTGGTCTCCCCAAATACCTGAGTGTCAAGAATGAGAAGCCTTTCATTCATTCACTTTAATATCCACTGGTTACCTACTATGTGAAACATTTTTACAAATAAAACAGTCCTACCAGACCAGTGAAAAGGTTAGCACTAAACCAATTTCTTTGATTCCATGAAGAACTACAGCAAGACTGGCCTTTGTGAGCACATACCTAAGTATGTAAAAGTAAATCTATCTCACCCATCCTCAACTCTCAAAGACTAACCTTAATGCATAAAGAATACCAACTGCACTCACAGGGTCCACTAAGGGATAGGGATGGGCATGTCTACCTTGCAGGCACTTACCATTCTAAACTGAGAACCTTTCCTAAAAGGCTGTCTTCCACCAGACCACCCCTATATCAGAACAAGCCCAAAGAAAACAAAAGGGTAAACCCTAGACTGAAGGGATAGATGTACCTGGGTGCTGGAGAACTGCAGAGTACACGGCTGACATTGTTACAGCAGCCATTGGTGAAGGGGTTTACACCTCCCCGGAATTTACCCGTAACCTAGAGGAAGGAAAAAAGGACCAGATCAGTCAGAAGACAGGAACCTTGACCTCCAAAGGCCAGAACATAAATCAATGATAAATTACTGTGTACCCACTATCTGAGGGATACAAAAATGAGTAAAACACAAACCTATCATCAAGAAACTTATACTGTGATGGTTAAGGACAGGGACTCTAGAATCAGGATCCTCACTGAAAATTCTACCTCATGGTAGCTATCTGACCCTAAACTTCAGCTTCCTCATGTAAAATGGGAACAATAGCTTTCTGAATATTGAAAACTAAGATGATATGCATAAGAGTAAGCAATTAATTTAATATGCACAAAAATCATTATTTTCCTTTAAGCAGTACTTAAGCTTCTTGAGGGCTGGCCCAAGTCTTTTACTGTTTCTATATAAACTCAGAGCCTAAATTGTCCAATATAGACTGGACAGTCTGTAAATGTTTATTAACTTAAGAAATGGCCCCTGTTCGCATGCTTTACATGAGGAAATGGGACTATTTCAGCCCCTACCACTAATGTATGCATCATCATAAAAGGTATTCATTCAGAGGTCTCCCATCACATCTCTCCATACCTGTTCATTGGTTGTGCGTCCCCGAGCCACCAGCACCACGTGAAATCCTGTGAGGCCAGCTACAGGGATGAAGAATAAGCCAGCCACACACATCACTGCCATTCTGATGCCAAATAGTCAAGGAAAACAGAGCAACATGGCCTCACCTTCCCTAGCACATACTGTAGCAATTTTCCCTTTGACTCTCACTACCAGAGGACTCAACTTTCCTCATTCCTCCCCAACCCAATCTCACAACCCACAGGCCTTGAAGGATACGTGACAGCCATGCGAACCCCTGAGAGTTCCTCTATGTGGTAGAGGACATAAAGGAGGCCAAAGCCAAACACACCCATTATGTGGGCTGTCAGGGAAAGGAGGAAGAGGAAGAAATAACGGTAGTTCCGGCGACCAATACAGTTGTTCACCCAGGGGCAGTGATGATCAAATTCCTAGGGACAAAAAGAGATAGACTAAGAGGCATTCTTGGACCATAGGACTAGATCACTTCTGTCAAGAAGAAGAATAAATGGCAGAGCTTAAGTTCTGCTTTTAGTAATTTATGATCATGTTCACCGCTTAACTTAAAACTAAAACAGGCTCATGCAGTTTATCTTGTTCTATAAATCTGTAAGGGAGGCCAGGCACTCTGGCTCACAACCGTAAGCCTAGCACTCTGGGAGGCCAAGGTAGGAGGATTGCTTGAGGCCATGAGTTTGAGACCATCCTGAGCAAAAGTGAGACCCCGTTTCTACAAAAAAAATAGAAAAAATAGCTGGGCATAGTGGCGCACACCTGTAGTCCCAGCTACTCAGAAGGCTAGGGCAGGAGAATCACTTGAACATAGGAGTTTGAGGTCACAATGAGCTACGGTGACACCACTGAACTCTAGCCCGGGCAACAAAGTGAGACTCTGTCTCAAAAACAACAAAAAATCTGTATGGGAGACCTTCCAGAGGTTGGTCAAAGGCCAAGGCCAGCTCTCAAAGTTTATCCTGTGCGACCAAGGAACTCTAAAGGGGACAAGTGTCAGAGGCTTTGCAAAAACATCAAGATTCATGAGGCAAATCTGGCAGGAACCTGCTTATAGCTAAGTAAAAAGGGATTGGAGTCAGTGAGGTGGTACACACCTGTAGTTCCAGCTACTCAGGAAGCTGAGCAGGCAAGGAGGATCAATTGAGGACAGGAGTTTGAGGCAACAGTGCATTATGATTGTACCCATGAATAGTCACTGTACTCCAGCCTTGTCGAAATAGTGAGAGCCCCATCTCAAAAAACAGACAAAAAAAAGACTGGAAAAAGAGATAAGGATAAAAACAAAAGGGGATCCAGAAGAACAGGCAGGAAGAGAAATATAACTAAAATTTAAATGCAACAAAATGATTTTGTGGAAGTGAAAGAATGCAAAATCAGGACAAATAACCAAAAAGATAAGTCAAAGGATAGAAGGCTAAAGCTATAACTCTTGGTGTCAGGAAAGCCTATGCCCACTTGGGGTTAAAGCATCCCTCTTTTAAACATCTTTGCTAACACCTTTTGACAAAACTAGACTATGTAGCCAAGGTAGTTAGTCAAGACTATAATTCATCCAAGGGGTCAGGCACAGTAGCTCACACCTATAATTCTGGCACTTTGGGAGGCTGAGGCAGGAGGATCACTTGAGGCCAGGAGTTTGAGACCAGCCTGGGAAACACAGTGAGACCCCCATCTCCACAAAAAATTGTTAAAAATCACCCAAGCGTAGTGGTGCAAACCTGTAGTCCCAGCTACTCAGGAAGCTGAGGCAGGAGGATTGCTTGTGCCCAGGAGTTTGAGGTTGCAGTGAGCTATGAAGATGCCACTGCACTCTAGCCTGGGCAACGAAGCAAGACTCTATCTCAAAAAAACAAAAACAAAAAAAATCCAAGGCTAAGAATCTATCTATGGTTAGGAAGATGACAACACAGGTTAAGCATTGAGTCTTACCCTACGCAGGATACTTACCTCTACACAGTTGTCACAGACACTGCAGTGGGAACATCGAGGAGGACGGTAGAAGCGGCAGGTGGCACACCATTTCATGCGCACCTGGATGCCCTTGATCTCCACTGTTTTGTAAAGGGGAGCTCGGAAATCATCTTCCTTGTCCTCATCCTCCTCAGCTGTAGAGAGGGAAAGTTAGTTGAAAAACCGCTATGCCAGAACTGCAGTAAGCACCAGGGATGCAATGATGCTTAAAATATGGCTTCTGCATTTGAGGAATTCACAGTCTAATGGGTGAGAGAGACTAGGAATTAGTAACTGTAACACTGAGATCAGCTCCGTATGCAACACTATGGGAACACAGATAACAAAGTAATTTATTCTGCTTTGGGAAGTGAGGTTTAAGAGAAAATGACTCAGAGGTGGCATGGATATACATATGCTGATATTTCTTTGGTTTAAGTATTATGAATATATTTTAAAAGAAATAGATAATTTACATATCAAAGTACATATATAATGAATTTGCATAATAGTTCAATATTTACAAGTACATGATAGAACTATAGCAACCTAGGAGAGGGACTAACATCAACCTTTTTTCCTTGCACAAATCCTTTACCCAGAAAGTCTTCCCACTACTCTATTACTGTTGCTCAAGCCTCAAATGCCCTTTCTCTCAATTTTCAGCTATTGGATATGTACCATTCCATTTCAAAAGTGCAATGACAGGCCAGCACAGTGGCTCACACCTGTAATCCTAGCACTCTGGGAGACTGAGGCGGGAGGATCACCTGAGGTCAGAAGTTCGAGATCAGTCTGAGCAAGAGCAAGACCCCGTTTCTACTAAAAATAGAAAAAATTAGCTGGGAGCAGTGGCGCATGCCTGTAGTCTCAGCTACGTGGGAGGGTGAGGCAAGAGGATCTCTTGAGCCCAGGAGTTTGAGGTTACAGTGAGCTAAGATGATGCCACTGCACTCTAGCTAGGGCGACAAAGTGAGACTCTGTCTCAAAAAAAATAAAATACAAGGACATCATTTGCCTTCTCATCTACAGTAACAAATTGTTATTTATTATTAATCTAGGGAAAAAAATACATGTGAGAAGGAAAAATTAAATAAGCAATTGTGTAAGGATTAAAAATTAAGTTTTCAAATTTTACTGACTTATGGAAATGCTTATAATATAAATAAGTGAAAGAATGCAAAGAACTGTATAATCAGAAAGCTCCCACTTTGAAAACATAAATAAAAATAGACACAAATATATAGTATAGATATATGGCATATATAAATATATATATAAATAAATAATCTGCAATATATTGCAAGGATATATACTACAATACAATAGTAATTATTTCTGGGCTGTGAAATTATAGGTGATATTTTAAGATGTTGAAATAAAGGATTTTTCTTTTAAAGGAAAAGAATTCAAATGCTGCTTATTTTGAAACTTCTAATCCTTCCATACCATCATCTACCTGAAGTAAGCTCTTTCCTCCTCTTAAGTACTATAGGTCTTTGATTACTCTTACAACTTATGACACGGTGTATTTATTCATATGAATGTCTTCCCTATCTTCCTTTCTTGACTGAGCTATTTGAAAGCAATGAACTTTTAAAAAAATCATCCCAAATGACCATAATAGTGCCTTCAATATAGTACATCAATAAATATTTGATGAATGAACATTAAAGACTCATTAAAATAGCCTTCCTTGGCTGCAGGGACACAAAGTTCCTACCCATCACCTAATCTTTGAAACAGAAATCACAAATGAAGCACAGTGATGCAGGCTTTGGGACCACAATGAATTTCAGAAAAACTTCATCTCACCAGAGTTGCTATCCCAATCCTGTCTCACTCTTTCTTACAGGATAACCTCACATTTGAGAGGACAATTAGATGTCATCAAAAACAACCTTTGTCAGATTCTCTTCCTTCCACCTCTTATTTCATTGATGATGATTCTAACTCTCAACTCCTATCCAACAGCCTACTTCTATTGTAAGCATAACCTTCCAGTATGTACTGCAAAGCATCTCCATCCTCTAGATAATCTATTCAATTATCTCCCTGCTTCAGGTTCTCTCTCTTTTCTGGTTCCATTTCCTCATGCTACAAACATGCTAAAGTCTTCTGTATCCTAAAACATCCCCTTCTTCTCCCATAAGATATTACTCCATTTTCTGCCTTTTTTGCTTAGCTCTTAAAAGAGTAATTTTAATACTCATCGACTCTACTTCTTCATTTCCCATTTACTGCCTTTTAAACCATTACACTTTAGTAACTTAGCTGTCTCTCTTCCTCATATATACATAAACACACTATTAAAACTATTCTTGTTAAGATCAGTTACTTCTTAGTTACCAAAACAATGGGAAATTTTAAATTTCCATACTACTGAAGCTCTCTAATTTCTCAGACTGCCAACCATCAGTTAGCTACCATGTTTCCCCAAAAATAAGACCTACCCATAAAATAAGCCCTAGCAGGATTTCTAAGCATTTGCGCAATAGAAGCCCTACCTCGAAAATAAGACCTAGTGATGGGCGTTGGCTACGCAGCGCAGCGTATCTGCACAACCCATGCATTTTGTCGCGGAGCAGGGTAAAGAAGATGAGCCGCCCTTCTCATCAGCCCCATGAGAGCTCTATTGCTCGACATGAGAGATTGGGGCCAATGGTTCTAAAGGAAATAGAGTCACAAGAAATTCAGGATGGAATTTGGGGTTTGGAGAGTTATGATGATGTTCCAGAAGAAGACTTAACTATATTTGAATAAATGCAGATTGTTGTACCATACTTACATCCCCTGAAAGTAAGCCCTAGGGTGTCTTCTTGAGGAAAAATAAATATAAGACCCTGTCTTATTTTTGGGGAAACACGGTACTTCATGAACTTTCCTTCATTCCCACTTTCTCCTCCTACTAACCCTTCTTGCTCAATCTCTCTTCAATGGCTCTTCCTCCTCCTCTGCTCATAACAATGTCAGTGCTGATCCGATCTGACTTTGGTTCTTTCCTAATCTAACTCTTTCTCTGGACAATCTTATTCCTGTTGTTTCAAATACCATATGGTTGAAGACTCCTAAATCAATATCTTTGACTCTGACTACTTAATTGTACACTGGGTAACTCTATCAAGATAACTCATAAATATCTCAAGTTAACATATGTAACAGTACATTCTGTCTTCCTTCCCAACCTGTTCAACATACCTATAAGTCATATCTTGGTTTATAAAAATCAACATCCAACTTATCTCCCAAGTTAGGAACCTCGAAACTATCCCAGACAATTCCTTCACCCTCTCACTCTCCCTTAATAAGCTGTCATGAAAAATTATTGAGTCTATTTCTGAAAAATCTGTAAATCCAGCCTTGAATTCAAGTTCTCATTTGGTTTATATTATTGCCATTGTCTCCCAAAAGGTATCTATACATTTTTTTTTTCTTTTTTGAGACAGAGTCTCACTGTATTGCCTGGACTAGAGTACCATGGCTTTAGCCTAGCTCACAGCAACCTCAAACTCCTGGGCTCAAGCCATCCTTCTGCCTCAGCCTCCCAAGTAGCTAGGACTACAGGCATGCCCAGCTAATTTTTTCTATATATTTTTAGTTAGCCAATTAATTTCTTTCTATTTTTAGTGGAGACAGGGTCTTGCTCAGGCTGGTTTCAAACTCCTGATCTTGAGCGATCAGTCCCCGCCTCACCCTCCCAGAGTGCTAGGATTACAGGCATGAGCCACCATGCCCAGCCTATACATTCTTATAAGAATTATTTTTCTAAAAGTGGATCCTCTAAGTTCTCCAATTAAAGATCTCTTGCTGTCCAAAGGAAGAAGTATAATCTATTTATTTTAGTATCTAAAGACCTTCACAATTTAGCTCTGGGTTTATCTCCTGTCTCTTCCGGTCCCACCATGCACTATATCCTCCAGCCACATTGAGCTCACCATTTCATGGCTACAGGCTTCTGCATATGGTGCTTCCTCTGTCTAAAAATACCCTTCCCTTCCATCTTCTATTTGAAGTCTTTCCCACCTACTTTTAGCAGCATTTCCCCAATTTATCTATGCAGATGTAAGTGCAACCTTTTCTACGTTCTCCAAGAAGCTTGCTCATGCCTCCATTATAGTTTACATCACACTGTTATAACTGTAATTCATTATGGGTGTTATTGAACCTAGCAATACTGCCTGACCCATATGCTCTAAATATATTTCTACTGAATGGTTAAAAATCAAAGATTTGACCCAAAAGTTGTAACATATATTCCTGAAGACCGTGCCCTGATTTTCATCATCAGACTATCAAAGCATCCCATAATCTCAGGACTCTTAAGGCCCAAGGTCAACTGTATATGCCCAAATCATTTTTCAAAGTCAGTAAGGAGCTTCTAAGAGAAGAGAGGGAGATCTTACCTCGAGGGAAAATTCCTGGGTCCATGAAGGTGGCCATGCTGAAGTTGGCCAGCACAAAGAGAAAC
The DNA here is from genome assembly GCF_040939455.1 of Microcebus murinus. Lineage (NCBI taxonomy): Eukaryota > Metazoa > Chordata > Mammalia > Primates > Cheirogaleidae > Microcebus > Microcebus murinus. The sequence goes on from NC_134107.1 coordinate 16,910,001, forward strand.
ACAATCGCATTGTAGATGGGCACTGCAGGTGACACATACAGGCTTAGTCCAGGACACCTGCACAGATAATAAAGAAAATGAAGGACTGCCTCTAACCCTTTGGACACCAACCATATTCATAAAACCCTGTAAAGATTCAGCCCCATACCTTTATATAAATCTTGCGTGGTTTACCTTTGCCATCCCAAATTATCTTTATCCTTCCCACTAAATGGGTCTAGTTTCCCACAGAACTGCTCACTTTAGATAAAGATATAAGACTCAGACTCCTTCCTATCTTAACCGCCCCCCCCCCACTAAGGTCTGTGTTCTTCAGATTCATTCTTAACCTATAGATCTTTCCACAGGTTTTGGAATCTATCCATATCTCCTTTCTAACCAGATGTAAGAACTAGGGACTGACTACGTAAGTGACACCACCTACATTCCCTTTTCTGGAGCAGCCTGAGGCTTCTGGATCCCAGCCACGTCCCACTGACCTGCACACTGGCCCAAAGCATGCAATACAAGTTGCCTCTCCAGCTCCTCCTCCCTCTTACCAGCTGACTTTGAATCACTTTCAAATGCCTAAACTTTCTTCACTGTGTCAGACATTCCTAAGAGTTTTATTCAATTAAAGGCTAGTTCTCAAGGTTGGGAAATATTTAAAAGCACTAATAAAAATGGATATCAAGACATAGAACTAGACCCACCGAGGTCAAAAAATGAAGCAAAGGAGTCGAGGAGGAAGATGGAGAGGATATCATACCAAAGCAGCCCTAAATTCTGTAGAAGAAAGAAACTGGCCATACATATCCAGTACTCCAAAGCATTCGAATCAAGAGACATGCTTTAGGTAAATTTTCTTTTACCAAAAAAGAATGTTCTTGTCCAGGATTAAGCTCAGTTTCTTTCAGACTGGGACTCTAAGTAGGAACGCTTCAAAAGCTCTTCCTTTCTCTGCTGATTTCCTGGGAATTTGAAGTTTCATAAGAACATCTGATGTGCTGCTTACTTTGTCAGGAGTGTCAAATGCCCCCTCTATTGTCTCAGCTCAGGGAGAACTTCCCACTACAAGACAGTGGCTAAATATCCTAATCTGCTTTGTGCTGAGAACTTAATCTCTAGAATTAGGACAGCATCTGTCCTTGTCCCCTTTATCTGGACCAGTAAGATGGAAAGGAAGAGCTCACTGAAGGAAAGGAAGAACAGGACCAGGAGAATAAGATAGCATATGATTCTGGAGGATTAATCTACAGTGGTCCTAGACTCTGTCAAGAGGTGATCTGTCCCAATCAAAACAAAAAGCACAACCACGAGTAGTGATTCTGAACAGTTTGGAAAAACAAGCTCCTTAATGAGAATTAAATAAACCAAAGATAAGAAACAAAATTGTCACAAAGCATTTCACAAATCTTTACCACCATCATCTATTTATGCAAGTTCCATCCAGCCATTCATTAAAAAAATTTTAAGTAAATATTTATTATATGCCAGGCTTTTTAGATAGTAAGTATGAATTAACTTTCTGCTTCTCTTGATAGGTCACTACATAATTGGCAGGCAGAAAAATGAAGCTGGAAGCGAGGGTGCCAATTTTAAGGACAAAACAGACCTTCAGTCACAGTTTTATGCTATCATCAAATAAAGTTCCCTATGGAAACTGCTTCCTCTGTGAGTTCTTTGGTTCAGAAAAGATGTCCCCTGCCTTGGCAGTGTATAGGGCTAGAATATAAGCAAGAAGGAAGAGTCCTTGCACAGCCGCACCTCAAAGCCTGACCACCTGGGTTCCTTAGAAGGGAGGGAGAGAAACTGAAAACCAGTCATCCAGGTCAGAGCCCCTCCCTAGTGCTTAGCTGTCGCTTCAATTTCCGCCTGGGGAAGAAGAGAAAGGGTGACTCACTTGACTCCTACAGCCTGGGAAGATAATTAGAAGGGAAAAAGAAATTAAACCTTAGAACACTGAGGTGCCCATAATTTTAAAAGTCTCATTCCTAGAATTGGCCACTGTGGCTACTATGGCCTCTTTAGCTTCTGAAAGAAATAAGCAAGGGTATCCTGTATCCCTGAGGGAAACTAAAGTGAGTAAGAATGAGATATCGGCCCTTCCATAGGCTGAACTGTCAATCTTTCTGACCCCATTCTTTTCTGTTTCATTTTAAGCAAAGCAGCTCACCCAGTTTCCTGGGTAGCTTGCCAACCTACCCCTGGATGATGAACTTTACCACACAACCTTTTTGATATCAACCCATCCCAGATCAAGTGTGCAATCCTATATTGAGTTCCAGTATCTCTTGACAAAATAAAGCCTGCCCCCCACAGTGGCAGAATCTAGAAATGATGCATATAACTCAACTTCATGGGCAGGATTTGCTTCTAGACCTATTGCTGCTTCTAATCTTAGCACTCCAGCTGAGGGAACACCCAACCAAGGTGAGGCATGTGTGAACAGAGCCTGTTTCTGCCATATTCCAAATTCTGCTTGGCCCGAGGAAAGGTTTTCCGTTGCTATAGTACTTTGCCAGATTCCTAGGTGACCACCCCAAGTGGCCTGTCTGAATCTGTTGCTTCTGATGGAAGGAGATGAGGCCAGAGCTGAGGAGAGGAGTTGTTGAGGCTTGTCCTCAGACTATGGCAATAATCACAGAGCTCAAGAAGCTTAGGGAGTGGCCACAGCCCAGAAGGCTGGCTGACTCATTGACAGAACTCCCAGACCTATACCATCCCAGGTAAAACAGGTTCTTCTGCCCACCCAATTCAGCACTCCTGTTTTCAAGGCCAAATAAAATTGGGAGAGTGGGTTCCAATATTCATACTCCTGAAACCCTGTTTCCTAGCCCTCTCTAACATTTCCTATTATAAAAATGGTTAAGTTCCTGGAAAGAAAAACAAAGTTGGAGTCCAGAAGCCTTGGATTTTAATCCCTGCCTCAATTAATGCTTTGCTATGTAGCCTTAGGTAATCCACAGGAAACTCTACAAGCTTGTTACTTCAGCTACATAATATAAATATGAGAATAAAGAAGAGTATCTGAAAAGCTTCTGGAATTCTTTTTAAGCCGGCTAGCTTAATAGTGAGCATTCACTGGATGGAAGACACAAGAAAACATTATTAACTATCACCATCATCATCAATTATCATTCCAGCTCCACCTTCATCCTTAATTCCACTTCCCGAGGTACCAGGGATTCAAGGACACTTAAAACAGAGGCATTAAGCTCCCCAATAGGTCTATGCATTCCACCCATGCCTAGCATGTTGCTTGAGCATATGAGTAGTGTTCCTTATTGATGAGAGAATGCTGGAATGAATGTTCCACTTCCTGCCCCTGGAGGTCCTCACTTAAGACTGCTTTCCTGAAGAGTACAAGGGAGGCCAGGCACAGTGGCTCATGCCTGTAATCCTAGCACTCTGGGAGACCAAGGCAAGCGGATCGCTCAAGGTCAGGAGTTGGAGACCAGCCTGAGCAAGAGCGAGACCCTGTCTCTACTAAAAACAGAAAGAAATTAGCTGGACAACTAAAAATATATAGAAAAAATTACCCAGGTAAGGTGGTGCATGCCTGTAGTCCCAGCTACTCGGGAGGCTGAGGCAGGAGGATCGCTTGAGCCCAGGAGTTTGAGGTTGCGTGAGCTAGGCTGATGCCATGGCACTCTAGCCCGGCCAACAGAGTGAGACTCTGTCTCAAAAAAAAAAGAGTACATGGGAATACAACTTCTCCCTTTATAGGTAGGTAAGTCTCTCTTTAAAACACTTGATTTGTGGTGCCTCTGTAACTCGTGCTTTCAAGCAGCTGAATGTTAGATGTAGGACCCGGGCACTTATTCCTGGATAAGAAAACAATGTGGGAAGGAAAGGAACAGCCTCTTCTCAATTAATGCCTTAAATCACGAAGCTGCTCCCACTCAAATCAGGTGCTAGCACCTCTACAGTTAGGGGGGAAAAAAGATCAGAGAAAGGGCCATCGAGGCTGCCCACCTCTCTCTGGGTAAAAAGGTTGGAAGGTACCAGAGGCCAGCTATATTATGGATAGGAGCCTGGAAAGATCATCATGGATTTCTGGACAACTCTGACTTTTATCCTCCCTTTAAAGGATCACTTGATCCAGAGCCCCTATCCCCAACCCCTCACCACGGGCTTTAGAAATGGACAAAATGAGACACTGACTTGACTAATTCACAATTAGAGACTTTAGAGAATATACAATTCAGTGATTTCAAACGGTGTTGACAACAGCCCGAAGGAGGTCTCGGGGGATCCCAGAGAGGCAAAGAGGAGACACCAAGTGGCTGGGCATCTACATGTCACCCTCAATTGAACCAGTGCAGCCCTTCTTATGTTTATTTATATATAAGATTGCATTTGAAAAAGGGTCATGTTGCTTAAACTGCTCTAGGTCAACTACCTCATTATAGAGAGGAAGAACTGAAGTCCACAAAGGTTAACAGACTTTATAAAAAATAGTCTCCTGACACTCAAAGAGCGCTTATCCCACTAACCTAGCATTGCCCTCTTGCCAGTCCCAAAAGGAGACTAAACTATGATATATGAGGATCTACGTAGTTATCTTAAATGAAAAGTCTAGTGCCTAACTGGGAGGGAGAGGGTTATTTTAGAGCACTCTTCCTTTCCAAGTAGTGAAAAGACAGGATCCCCATCACTCCTGCTTTGTTTCAGTACTGGACAAACTCCGTGAATGAAAGGGATTAGGATTCTGGGGGGGAAAGGCTCAGTTGTCCTATCCAAGCTTCTCTGGGGCAGAGGAAGATCACTATTTCTTCGATAACCAAACTCAACTAGTAATTTCTGTTCACAGCTTTCCCTACTTGACAGAGAAACATGGAGGTTACATTGCTCCTAATTAGTTGAAGCCTACATGCCTCCACTAATTACATCTGTCAGCTGAAAGGGACTCTTCCTCCTACACCCAGTCCTCTAGGTCCCAAAGTATTCTCACCTGGGGCTTATACTGATGTAAGAATAGCCAGTTGTAGCATGGTGAAGAGAACAGGAGAATAGAGCAGATACAGATTTAAGGTCCCACATAGGAGCTGTTTCAAAGAAAGCCTCCCTCTTAGCTCCCCATTTGAAACCATAAACCCTTTTCTAGGTTGTATTATGGTTTTAAACAGGGGGTTCTCCAAGAAACTGAACCTCAAAAAGGGCATAATCCATGGGAAACCAGTTTTTGAGAACAGTGGTGCCTCAGCACAGATAAATGCTTATAGAGGAAATATTATTGTTAGATGGAGGAGGGGAATTTCAGAGGTACCAAGAGCTAAGTGATAGAGTAGGATCAACAGGGTGTATATGCCTTCACAAGGTGGGCAAGACAGACCCTTGGGGGAAAGGTGAGTCCAGAAATTGGCCATGTGGAAACTAATGTGGGGGTGTTGGGAGAACTCAAACTATGACATAGGACTGTTCTAACTTCAGATTAGAGGAAATAATTCCAGAGTCAATACTGTCCTCCAAAATCCTTTTTCCTGGGGTTGAAAGACCATGGAATAAGGAGGGACCCTACTTTACTGGCATCAGGGAATGAGAAAGTAGGTTAAATAGCTTCAACTATCGGGTTGAGAAAATGACTATGTCAGGACAACTCTTTGTGGGGAAACTGGTATAACCAGCCAAGCACTTCAATGGTTCCAGATTAGCTAATTAAAAACAAGGATTCTGGCCGGGCGCTGTGGCTCACGCCTGTAATCCTAGCTCTTGGGAGGCCGAGGCGGGCGGATTGCTCAAGGTCACGAGTTCAAAACCAGCCTGAGCAAGAGCGAGACCCCGTCTCTACTATAAATAGAAAGAAATTAATTGGCCAACTGATATATATATAAAAAATTAGCCGGGCATGGTGGCGCATGCCTGTAGTCCCAGCTACCCGGGAGGCTGAGGCAGAAGGATCACTCCAGCCCAGGAGTTTGAGGTTGCTGTGAGCTAGGCTGACGCCACGGCACTCACTCTAGCCTGGGCAACAAAGCGAGACTCTGTCTCAAAAAAAAAAAAAAAAAAAAAAAAAAAAAAACAAGGATTCTGCTTGCCCTATCTCAAGAACAGATAGGTTGAAAGAAACTACTTAGTCTCTTGAATTCCCTAGCTTCTCCAAAGGCTTTGCCTCTTGACAGAAAACAGACCCTTCCCAATTACGCAGGAGTGTCAAACTTGTCTTGTACATATACCTCCTGACCCAGCACTACAACTGCTACAAGGATACTATACACACACACACACACACACATATGTTTCCCTTCGTTAAAACCTTGATTCTACTCACTAGCCATATTAGGAGAAACCAAAACAAGTTCTGAACTAAAGACTCACCCCTCCTTTTTGGTAGCCAATGCATGAAGGACAGAACACTGAACATGTTGTTGACTTTAAGCAAAAGAAAAAGATTATAAAGAAAAGTCAGATATAGAAGAACAGGGCTGTCTCTAGATCCTTGAGGGATTCAGCAGGTGTGTTCAGGCCAAAAAATCTGTGACTTCTATACTTCAGAGGAAGAGGTGAGAAGATGCTGCTCATATTTTAGATATTCAGTCTTTCCTTCCTTGTTTAAACACTATATAGAAATACATCAGTATTACTTTACTAACTCTTTAGGCAAAGTGACCCATTTTTTCAGAATTTCCTTTTTTTTTGGAGACAGAATCTCACTCTGTTGCCCAGGCTAGAGTGCCATGGTGTCAGCCTAGCTCACAGCTACCTCAAACTCCTGGGCTCAAGCAATCCTTCTGCCTTAGTCTCCCAAGTAGCTGGGACTACAGGCATGTGCCAACATGCCCGGCTAATTTTTCTATATATATTTTTTTTAGTTGGCCAATTAATTTCTTTCTATTTATGGTAGAGACGGGGCATCACTCTTGTTTAGACTGGTTTCGAACTCCTGACCTTGATCGATCCGCCCGCCTCAGCCTCCCAGAGTGCTAGGATTAGAGGCTTCATTTTCTTCCTCTTTCCAGCAGCCTCATATTGCTCTGAATAGCACCTCACAATTAGGTTTGAGACTAAACCATAACAAAGTGAACTTCCCAGAAGATCTAGCATGTTCTGATGACTACAAGAGCTGCAACTAGAGTGCTAAATCAATGACTCAACAGTATAAGGCTCGGAAGAAAGCTGGTGCATGTTAAATTTATACACAGGTGACAGCAAAGATGCTTGCCAGATGGTCGACAGCTAACAGTAACAAGTAGATGAACAAAATCGGAAGACCCAAAGTAGGAATGATGCTGAGCTTAGACCCTAAGAGGGAATCTTTCAATACCAACTGCTTTCCCTGACAGAACTAGGGAATGAGAAAATTCCTGTCATTCCTGTCACCAAGAACTAATGTAGAACTCTCTTCCTAAATAAAACTTGCCCTTTCCCAGCAGCCTTCACTTCCCCAGGCTTCAGCTCTTAAGAGTATAGAGAAAACCACCTGACTAATAATAAAAACCAAAACTGTCACATTGGTATAGCCAATAAATCAATTCTGAAATTCTCCAGTACTCTTGTTTCCACAACCTCAAACCTAAGCTTCAGACACTCTGGGAAAAGCCATTAACATCTGAAAAGCCTCTAGTCTAGTCTAGTCCTCTTTCTCTCATAGGATTGATTGCTTAAGTTGCTTCAAGCCTCTCTAGTGGTTTCCTCCCACTTCCTTCCTAGTTTAAGATCATCTAATGATGGAGCTGGGTAGGAAAATAAGATATCTATGATTCCAATGTAAGGGAGGAAGGGGAAGGTAGAAGATTCAATGGAGTAAAATTTATAACGTGGCTGAAAAGATAGGCTTTTTTGCACTTTTCTTACGTATCACTAGGATTTGGATTTACCCATATCACACACCAAGCACTCAAGAGAAAACATACCTCCCTCACCTCCCATGGAGTTCCCTCCCCACCCCTACTGCTGGAAGAAAACTCACGTAAAGGCAAAGAAGAGTGTCGTAGCTCCCACTAAGAAGATGGCAGCTGCTGAGACCGGGACATACTTGCTGGGTTTGAATCTCTTTCCAGACTCTGCGGGCATGTTGGAGCTCTAATGCGAGATCTGCCCTGCCGCATAGCCCAGGCCCACACAGCGGCAGAACAGATAAGAAAATGGGATGAGGGAAACAGAGAGTACAGAAGGAAACCAGGGAAACAGAAAACTTTAAATTATAACCCTTCCCCCTCCCAAACAAAACCAAAGGTCAAAAGTTCTCAAATGAAGAAAAGCACATGGGAGGGGGAAAGGTGATTCTAAATGATGAATAACCACCTCCCCAGAACAAGGCAAAAGGGGAGATTAAGAAATACAACTTGTACAGTTTAAAAATTGGAGACAAACAGTAGGCTGTACACATGCAAATGGTTGCAGGTGGAGAACATGGACAGTCAAACAGATCAAGATATAGCTCATGGATGGAGGCAGGTCTTCAAAAGGAAAGACGGGGAGGATATCAGGATAACGTAGAAAACTTCGGGCACGGAAAAATTCTTCTGAGGAGATACCACAGTACCTCCACAACTACCAAACTTCCACAAAATGTGAGCTACCCCTAAAAAGAGGTGTGCCCTGTGTTTCTATTTTAATCCAAGAAGGAACCTGAGTCCCCTTCCAGCTTTAAAGAGAAGCTGTTTTTACTGCAGTCTTGTCCTTCTTAGGCAGTCTTCTCAATGCCACCACTCCCACACCTTGACTTCACCAGGGCTTATACTCTGGCAGTGGTGGTTTAATTTTATTTCTCTCTTGATGGCTAAAGCTGGACAACAGCTGTTACGAGGTTGACTTGTAAATCCCTTTCTTTCAAGAGGGAGGGAAAACAAAGAGAGCAAGCTTGTCTGTCTTCAATCTCTTCTTGTTATTCCCAAGCCCTTTAAGGGCTCCGTTTCCTATACAGTTCATGCAAAACTAAAGGTAAACTTAAAATCCTTGAAGCCATGTTCTTCCCTATAAGCAGAATAAGATGAAGAAATCAATGCCAGTTGATGATATTTTGAAAGATTACTGAGGATGAAAGAAAATTTCCAAAGATGTCCCTGTTTCCAGGTTAGTCAATGTCTCTGATCTTTCTTCTTCAATCTTAGGCTTTCCGGATGCAGAGTTCAACTGGGTTATGGTGCCTCACCTGGAGAAAAACAAGTATCTTTATCAGAGAAATTCTTTCAGGGCATTTCTTAAGAATACCAAGGCTAAAACCCCACAGGCTGCTTCTCAGTTAAAAAGTGCCTTTTGAAAAATGGTTATTTTCCACTTCACTTATATGTATGTGGGAAAGACCCTGAATTGGTTGGATTCAGAATCCTCACTCTTCTAAGTGCTGTTCAGATCGGAAGGAGGGGAACATGGCAAATACCTGGCCTAAGGTTACCTGACACAAATGGGCAGTAAAAAATACCAAGAATATCAAAATCTAAAAACAAGGGCACAGGCCAGGCACAGTGGCTCACGCCTATAATCCTAGCACTCTGGGAGGCCAAGGCGGGAGGGATTGCTTGAGGTCAGGAGTTGGAGACCAGCCTGAGCAAGAGCGAGACTCCGTCTCTACTAAAAATAGAAAGAAATTAATTGGCCAACTAAAAATGTATATAGGAAAAATTAGCCGGGCATGGTGGCGAATGCCTGTAGTCCCAGCTACTCAGGAGGCTGAGGCAGGAAGATTGTATGAGCCCAGGAGTTTGAGGTTGCTGTGAGCTAGGCTGGTGCCACGTCACTCTAGCCCAGCCAACAGAGTGAGACTCTGTCTCAAAAAAATATATATATATAAAAATAAAAACAAGGGCACAGCAGTGAGGGTAGTCCTAGAAAAGAGATTTCTCTTTGACAAAGAGAATATTTATTGCTACAATGAAGAAAGAAAAAATTAACATAAAAATTAGGACACCAAGTCTTATTTCCTTCTGTGTATGTCTCGCTCTCTTGCTTTTCTACACTTTTTAGTTATAACCCTGAAAAGGAAGCTGAATGTTTCGTCTTCTGGAATCATTCATTAAAGAACCTGGGTGAGAATTGTTCTTGCCAAGAAAGGCAAGAGTTCTCCTATGAGAAACTAAGTCTACTATAGGGGTTGGTCCTCTTCCCAATTCAACAGTTGTTTATTCCTGCATTGGCCTATTAGGAACTAAACTTAGCTCCACCTACCCTAATATGATTAACAGTAACAATTATTTTTGTTGATGATAGTAGCAAAATAACACCAGGACCTTGGACTTTACAGGATACTTTTCATCTAGTGATCTCAAAGCACTTTACTCACATTATCTGGTGACTAGTAGTCCCTTATCCCATTCTGTAAATTGAAGGCTGGAGAATGCCTGGGGCCATTCCACTGAATCACTTGAGCAGACAGGTTCAGAACCCAAGAGCTCACATGCCTCTTTGCTGACACAAATTCTTTCTACCTCTTTCTCATCCAGTATACTACCTGCTCAGTGATAACTTGGAATCTATAGACCAAAAATTTTACTTAAGCTAGAATTTACAGAGAAAGCAGTTTTATTCTCCTAAAGAGGTCTAGTATTCTTTTTTAAATTTGTTTGAGATAGGGTCTCAATATGTTGCCCAAGCTGGTCTCGAACTCCTGGGCTCAAGTGATCCTCCCATCTCAGTCTCCCAAGTAGCTGGGACTACAGGCACACACCACCACGCCTGGCATAGTCTAATATTTCTTAAAACCAGAAACACAGATTAAAACTATCAAGAGATTCAGACAGTGACATACAAATGTGCCCTGGAATTTATCACTTCCTCTCCCACCTGTGGCATAGAAGGCAAAGGTACCTGCCTTTAAAATTCATCATCTCTCTTTAAAAATAGGGTTCAGAGGGCCAAATACCAATAATAGAATAGAGCAAACACCCAGAGATGACAAGGAACTGTTACAGTCCTAAAAAAGATAAATCCTCTCTAGTTCCTGATTCTATGACTATTTAACTCTCTGTTTCCTATATCAAAGCCCAACTTTCTGAATTTAGGTCTAAGTAACTTGATAAACAAGAAGCAAATTCTTATTTGTAGACAGTATATACTATCAAAGCAAACTTTTCCCTCAAAACCCCAAAGGTTAGAGAAGATGTTAAATTACACTACTTAAATTTTACCTGTAGTAGGAAAACATATATTATTTCAGATTATATTTTCTACAGGAAAAAAGTCACATGGACAAATATTGCCATAGTAATGCAGTCATGAAAGGCCATACACTTTTGGGAGTAAAATACTAGGATACAAAAGAGATACAGCATCTTATAGGTTTGTGAGATATACATTATAAGGGACAGGATAAAACCTAAGAAATTATTGGGTATAAATAAAGATAAATCAAGTCTTAGCAGAAAAATGAGCTGCAGATAATAGGATGAGACTGGAAGGGTGAGTGTGGTTCATCACAGCCTGGATCCATACCAGTATCAGAAAAGTATACATGAATGCTTATGACATATTCAGGCACAGAGTAAAACATGGAATGGAAGTATGTGTATACAAAACAACAACAAAAAAGAGTATGCGATTTGAAGGCTTTAATAAAGTTTAATACAGGTACCTCCTTAAAAGAGTGAATGGGTATAAGCAGTACAACTGACAGCACAAGTATTGTTCGTTAAAATTAAGTAGTAATAGTACAATATAGTAAAACTAAATATACAGTAATGGAGATGCCATGGAATAATCCACATGCCAAGATATGGAAGAGCCAAGCAGAAGTTTAATTATGGGTGAGGTAGCAAAGTATATGGTACAATTCTTGTAAACATTAGGTGGGTTTTATAGAATGGGTCATAAAGAGCATTCTGAAGAGATTTGATACAGGACAGAGGGGTAATGGGATAAAAGGATGGGGATGCAAATTTAAGAGCAACCTGTACAAGATGGGATTAACCAGGAAGTGCAGAATCCAAGGCAGTAAAATGATCTAGAGTGTAATATAAATGTGATCCTACAACTGCCTTCATAACTTTTAAGTTACTTTCTTCTCATTTCAGTGTTTTCATTTGGCTAAGTGGGTAAAACACTTTCTACCTTCTTGCCCCACGAAGAAATTCCTATAGGTAAAATACTGGCAAACACATTCGAGCTCCACTTGTAAAAAGTACAAAGTACTAAAAGCACAGAGCACCCGGCTGGTGGGGGTAGGGGAAGGAAGTGGACGGGTGGGAGAGAACAGGTAACAGGATGAAGCTTGAGCCAAAATAAGTATCAGCAGAGTACGGGCCAGGGACCCGAACCGCAGAGCGGTAAAAGGGGAACAGCAGCACCCAGTCCCCACCCTGGAGCTGAGGGAAGGAGAATCACCCTCTGGGGCAGAGCTGACGGCCGCTGAGACCGAGTAGACTAAATCCACATTGGCAAGGCCCACTGGGGCTGAGGGAGCGGGCTGCGGGCCACGGCAGAGCCCGGGGGCGCAGGGCTGGGGGCGGAAGGGGCGGCGGCTGGGCGCCAGACGCCGAGCACCGGGGTCCCAAGCCGGGTGGCCCGACACTAACCCGTTCCGAGCCCCGCCGGCCGTGGATCCCCGGCCTCTACTCGTCGTCCGTTTCTGCGGCCCACGGGTCCTGCCACAGTTGGATGACCCGACCCGAATGAGGGACGGGGCCTCAACCCCCTCCCCCTGGTCGGTCCCCCTTCCCTAGAGGTCACTCTCCCCTCCCACCTCATTGGTCTGGCACTTCCGGTTCCGCAGGGGCTGGTGTCCTCGGTACTCACCCCCGGCGCGGTGCCCGTCACCGCCGCCGTCGTTGTCACCGCCGCCTCCCAGCAGTGCCGTCTGGCCTCTGAGAGGCAGCGCGCGGCCCCCGCACGCTCCACGCCCGCCCCGCTCCCGCGCGCTCCCGCCCGGCGACGCTCCTCTTAGAGCCGGCGCGCGGCCGTTGCCGTCAGTGCCGGGTCTCGAGCCTTCCCAGCGTTCCCATTGGCTCCCTGGCCCGGGCGCGCGCGACGTCTCGCGCGGGGCACGTTTCTCTCATTCATGCGGCTTGTGCCGCGGCGCCCGCCCCCGCTCACTCTCCCATTCACCCATAGCCCCCACCCCCACACCGCTCTGGAGCGTGCGCGCGAACTCCGGCGACCGCAGCGACCTCGCGCTCTGATTGGCTGCAGAAGCACAGCGCGTACGAACGCGAGAAAACGAGAACGCGCGCGCAAGGCCGCCGGGTTCCGGCGACGACTGAGAGAGGAGGGTTGGCGTACTGCGCAGGAGTCAGGAATGAGGAAACGGCTGGATGAGTCTGCCCTTTTCTTGCGTCCTAGCTTCTATCTCCACTGTGTTCAAACAAAAAACCTCAGAAATAAAAAGGAATTAAGTGTGTTTACTGAAAGTACTCAAAAGTAAGCAGCTATTCTTCCGAATTCAGCATACCCCCTCCAGGTAAGTGTGGTACAGTCCAGACAGGCTTCTGGCTTAACCAATTACGGATAGGCCTCGCCGTCTTCCTGCTTCAGCCCTTTCACGCATTGGCCAGCCGTAAGGTGACTAAGTAGGCCTCGCCCCTCCCTCCTTTTTTTTTTTTTTTAATGGCGAAAACTTTATTTAAAACGGCCTGGAGAAGTCTTCGGTCCTGCGACTTCCTTGGTCCCAGCAGAATTTCAGGATGAAGGAATGGTCTGGGCTGTAGGTCCCACATGGAGGGGCGCCGGGACTAGAAGAGCCAGTGTGGGGCGAAGCTCTTGGCAAGGGCCGGGGAAGAAGTCGAAGGAGAGCGGCTGGAGGCTTGCAGTGCGCGCCGTCTACGGCGGTGGCAGCCCACCGGAGTGCGAGCCGGCTCCTGGCTTCACTTAATTCCGTTAGTTTCCCAGTGCAGCACAAGGGGGTGGGCGGCCGCAGCCCTAACCTCGTCCAACCCGAGAATACACGCTGAGAGGAATAGGTTCTCTAGAATAGCTCTTATGCCAGGCGAGCTGCCGGCCAACTCTTTGTAGATCATAGCGCTACGCTTTGCCCTAATTAGCCCAAGACAGCTGTGAACCCAATAGCAACGCCTTGAATTCTCTCCTTTTTCTGCTGGGGCCTTTTCTCTTTGAAAGCAGCTCTGGCTGTTACATAATGGTCCTACAAAAAGGTGTCACACCAGCCAAGTCTCTGAAGCCAGCGTTTCTCACCTGTGAAGGATGATTCTGAATCCTGCAGTCTGTTCTCAGGTTTGGTCTCAAATGTTGCTGCTTTAACTGTGGTTCTGAGACGTTAGCATAGCATTAGGTAACATGGTAAAAAAGAAAGATCTACCTTCTCCTATTTTCTGGGGTCTAGTCTAGTTCCTGTTCTGACATGGCATATATTATCACTTGTAGTTCATTCTTGCTAAGGGCTTCAATACAGCATTTATTGCAGTACACTCGAGAGTTCTTTTTAATTACTGTGTATTTTTAAAAATCTTTACTTTGGAGCGTTATGAGAGGTAAATTTAAGGTATTAATGGAGATACAGTATTTCTTTAACTTATAGAGTATTTTTTACCATAAATCATGTTTAAGATGAAGCCAAATTTCATGTTTCTGTTGTATGTTTTTCTTGGATTTTAAGATTTCTTCATTTCATTCTCTTCACAAACTAGGCATTTTTAGTTTCCTACTTTCAGCTAAGAATTTGTAAACAGTGATGTCTCTTGGGCAGACAGTGTTAAATGAGGAACAAGGCCAGGCGTGGTGGCTTAAGCCTGTAATCCTAACACTCTGGGAGGCCGAGGCAGGCCGATTGCTCGAGGTCAGGAGTTCGAAACCAGCCTGAGCAAGAGCGAGACCCTGTCTCTACTATAAATAGAAAGAAATTAATTGGCTAATATATATAGAAAGAAATTAGCCGGGCATGGTGGTGCATGCCTGTGTCCCAGCTACTCAGGAGGCTGGGGCAGAAGGATCGCTGGAGCCCAGGAGTTTGAGGTTGCTGTGAGCTAGGCTGATGCCACAGCACTCATTCTAGCCTGGGCAGCAAAGCAAGATTCTGTCTCAAAAAAAAAAAAAAAAAGTACTACCAAGAACTTATATACACCTATCAATTTCCCACCAGAGTCTAGTTGATAGGCATCATCCTATCTGAAAAACTAAATAAACCCTCCTTTCACACCTGTTTCATGAACAGGTCTATGCAAACCTACCCCTAAAGCCCTGAAAGCTGAGAGGCCAAAGAAAGAAGCTGACAAATCCTGTTTCTCAGAAAGAAACATTTAAGAGGGACTTGTAAATAGAAGCCATGTCCTGGAAGGCTGTGAGATGGTGGCCATTACCAACCCTTCCTGTTAGAGACTAAGACACCCCAGCCTCGCCCTGGAAAATTCCCAGGACGAAACTATAGCTCCGAAAAGAATGCATTCCATGACGTGCTTGCTCCAGGGTGTGCTACCTGCAATTGTTCCCGACCCCCCGGCCAGGTTGAGGTTGAGTGATCAGTTACAAACAGCTTTGATGCCAATAAAGTGCTAATTGGGGCTGACTGACCCAAACCCGAGCCTCATCATCCCCCCACTCTATTTTTCTGTTCATACTTCCTTGTTTCTATATAATTATAAAACCAGCAAAAAATCTAAGTAAAGTAGACCTTGACAACCATTTGCTTGGTCTCCTTCCTTTCTCTCGCCCATCTCTTTCAGCCACGGTCCCCCTCGCCCCCGCCCCCGCGAGTAACAAAAGGTCCTGCGGGTCAAGACACCTTCCACCCCCTTATATACCAAAAGGAAGGAATGTGTAGGACAACTAAAGTTGACCCCTCAGAGAAAGACAAGAATGTTATGCCAATGTGCCTAAGAGCAGGATTTATGGCTCAAGGGTTTTTTGACCTAAAGGCAAGATTTGATGAGGTAGAAATCTTAGAGGCATTCCTGGTACAGGAGTTAATCCAGAAATCAACATGATGGATTAGCATCCAAGATGGAGTTGCTTTGCCCTCCACACCATAGCACCAACCCCACCTGCTACCCCTCCATGCTTCTTATCAAAGCTTCTTAAAAGAGTTGTCTATAGTGTTGTCATTACTTCCTTAGTTTATATTATCTCTTCAATCTATTTTTGTAGGGCTTTTATCCCCACCAGTCTGAGACTATTCTTTTCAAATTATCCCCACCAGTCTGAGACTATTCTTTTCAAAGTGAATACTGACATACATGCTTCTAGATCTAGTCAGGTCTCCTCTGCTAGCTCCTATTATGCTTGACCTCTTCCATTTGGAATGCTCTGTAATTCCATCCTTTGCTTTCTTTTCATTCTTCATCCAATGCTACTGCTTTAAATGCCCTTTATAGGCCAGCAGCTTTCATGAACTTTTAGCTCTAACTTTCCTAACCCTCCAGATTCATATTTATAACTGCCTACATTATTTCTCCATATAGATGACTAATAGCTCAAACTTAACACTGCCAACAACTCTTGATATTCCCTTGTCCCCTCCCTTCCTCCAATCTCACATTCAATCTAGTTACTCTAGTAAAAATAAAAATCTAGGAATCATCTTTGATTCCATTTTCTTTTCTTCACCACTCCCATCAGCAAGTCCTATCCATTTTACCTTCAAAATATCCCACAGCATAGACAGATTTCACCAGCTCCACCTCTGCTGCCCTAGTTCTGCAATCCCCCCAAAATTGTCACATTGAGACTACCACAAGTGTCCCTGCTTCTACACTTGCCTCTATGATCCAGTCTCCACAAAGCAGTGATCTTTTCATAATGAAAAGTTCATCAATTCTACTTTCTGCTTACCCACCCCTCCCCCATGATTTCCCACTGGTTCTAGAATAAAATCCATTCTTCACCCTGATTTACAAAAGCCCTACATTATATGGTCTTTGCTGCCCCCTCCAGCCTCATCTTTTACCACTCTTCCTTGGGGTTCACCACCCTCCAAACACACTGGCTTTTCTCTTCACCACATTCATCAAGCTTGTTCCTTTATTAGGATTTTGCACTATTTTCTCCACTAGGAAGGTTTTGTCCCATACCACACAGCTATTTGGGTATTACTTCAAAATGTATGGTCAGCCAAGGCGGGTGGATCGCTCGAGGTCAGGAGTTCAAAACCAGCCTGAGCAAGAGCAAGACCCCGTCTCTACTATAAATTAAAAAAAGAAATTAATTGGCCAACTAATATATATAGAAAAAAAAAAAATTAGCCGGGCATGGTGGCGCATGCCTGTAGTCCCAGGTACTCAGGAGGCTGAGGCAGAAGGATTGCTTGAGCCCAGGAGTTTGAGGTTGCTGTGAGCTAGGCTGATGCCATGGCACTCACTCCAGCCTGGGAAACAAAGCGAGACTCTGTCTCAAAAAAAAAAAAAAAAGTATGGTCAGGAAGGGTCTTTACTGACCACTCAATCTAAAGTCGTGTCGAGTTACTCTGTCTTATATCACCCAAATTTAAGTCTCTGTATAGGACTTACTTTTTAAAACTTGTTTATTTTATAATGTAAGCTCCATAAAACCTTGCCTATCTTGTTCCCCATCTAGAAAGGTTCCTGGTAAATAGTAGATGCTCAAAAAAATTGTGTAAAGAAATGGATGAGTGGCATCAGATACTTAAGTAATCCAAGTCCAAACTAGGGACATCAGACAGTTCATTTGTAAGAAATCAAAAAGAATGGGCTTTCCCAGCTCCTTGGCACCTGAAAGCTCAAGTTACACTTTGACTGAGGACCTGGTTCCAATCAGACAGGATAACCACAACAGAAAGAAAATGAGCTATTTCTGGGTAATGATTAGATCTGAAATCTTATCCCAAGATTATCACCAGCCTCTTTAACTGGTTACAGATTTGCCATCTATTTACTTAACTGCATAGGAACGGGGAGCCATCATAAACTCACTTGCCTGACTCAGAGTAAGTTCTTGGCTTTCCACTCCTTTAAGCATTTTAGCAATGAATCATTCCAACACTGTTTCTAATTAGCCGGGCATGGTGGTACATGCCTGTAGTCCCAGCTACTCGGGAGACTGAGGCAGCAGTATTGCTTGAGCCCAGGAGTTTGAGGTTGCTGTGAGCTGGGCTGACGCCAAGGCACTCACTTTAGCCTGGGCAACAAAGCGAGACTCTGTCTCAAAAAAAAAAAAACAACAACAACAACCCTGTTTCTACAATGCTTAGAGGGAAAAATACATTTAAATATGACTCCAACCTCTATGATATGGCAAAAATATTTATTAAAATACATTTTTCAATTTTTTACTTTATTGCAAGGAACCCCTGTAATTCACGCTTTTATCCTAAATGAGATAGCAAATACTAAACATGGAATATAAAGAAGTGATTTTAAAAACCCACATAGTAGCACAGTGAAAGAAATGGAATTCCCTAGGGTTTTTGAGAATTCAAAATGGCATCTTAGGTGATCTAAGAAACCAATTATAGTCTCTTTTTTCCATTTCATTCAAGATTATCAGAGTCAGGTTATTACTACCTGTTTTAGAAGTAAAATATATATATGTGCTTTCCACTAGTCCACAGTTTTCTGGTCAGCTGGCCTCAACAGATTCTCATATCTCAGCCCATCTGCCTTTGGTGATGGCCAGAAGATCTCAATGCCCCAGGCAGCAAGGCTTCCTGCTGATTTCTACTTAAGATCCATGAACCGGATATCCATGATGAGAAGGAAGTTCTTAGGCAGTGGGCGGGGGGCTGGAGACAGGACAGTAAATACCTGGTGCTCCAGGTCCACACTGGTCACCACAATGAAGCCAGCCACACTTGTCTCGGAAAGGTTCTCCTCTGTACCCTCAGCAGTGCTAACACTCAATAGATGGTGCACCATATCTCGGCCAGGGGTTACAGGTACTAGCTTGAGCTGATTGTCCTCCTGAGACATGCCTAAAGGCAAGCAAGAGTCTGGGATGGTGGGTGCCCCAACTTTGTAGATTTTCACATCTGAAAATTTGACATTGAAGGCATGGGGATAGAAACAGCCTCTGAACCCATAGAAATACTCACGGATGCGCTCGTCCCTACATTCCCGCCTGAAGTCCTTGGAGCGCTCCACCACGCCCCCTGATTTAGGGAGCAGCACAGTGCGTACAAAGTGGGGCAGGTCCCGTTTCAGTTCATTGTACAGTCGTTCTTGATCCAGAACCACGACTACATCCACCTCAAAAGCTGAGGCTGCATGCACCAGGGCCTGGTAACCAGAGCCCTTGACCCAGCCACAAGTGTTAATGACACAGCCACTCACAGATGCCCTTCGGTTCACCTCGCACCTTTGGTTGAACACATCTGCTAAACGAGATGTAATCTGCAAAAGAAAGCATCAAGGTGAGAACAATAAGGACAAAAAGACAAAGTCAGGGAGCAGCAGCCCTTCCCTCTACCCCACCTTGGCTCTGGCTTACCTTATTATAAAGCTTGATGTTGGTACCAGGAGTGGTGGAACCAAAATGATACACCAGAGGGGCTTGGATAGAGAAACCTTCTTCCACATCTGCTGGTCGCTCAATGTAGAGAGCCCCCATGGTGCCAGGGATGGACACAGAGCCCTGGCCCACATCTAGCTCCACATAAGTGGGGCGGCGGCCCAAACGCACTGCATAGTTGAGCAGTAGGCGACACACTGTGGACTTGCCCACATCAGTGGGGCCCACTACCATCACTCGGGGGCCTCGCTCTTCTTCCTTTTCTGCCTGCCTCCGCATCTGCTCCAAGGCTGTGTGAGTGTTGAGGTAAAGCAACATAGGAGTGTCCTTGGAGACATAAGCCACCTCTGTGCGGCCACTCAGTTGCAGAGAACAGCCATGCCAAGTGAAAACAGCCACCTTGGCACCAGCATCAAAGGTGAATTTCTTGTTTCGGGTCAGCTCTGTGCCAAAGATCTCTGCCATGCCAGCCAACAACTCCAGCTGAACTGACTGAGATGCCTCCACCTCAAAGCGAAGTTCTGTTTCTCGCTCAAGTTCAAATTTAGTTGTTGGCTTCTTGTCATCACTGGCCTCCTCTCCCATCTTTTCTGTGTAGCTGTTGTGCCTAGAACACAAAAATGAGATCTAATCATAAGCCAGTCCTCTGTCCAAAATCCTCCAATGGATGTTTCCCCTTGCCTGGCCTTAATTTTCTCCATATTTATCATCTGTCTCACTATATATGTTTACTCTGTCCCCCTGCCTTAGAATGTAAGGTTGCACATTTTTGTTTGCTACTGTATCTCTAGCACTTAGAATAGGGCTTCACAAACTGTAGGCAAACCAATAACTACATTTAGTGAATGAATGACTCAGACATAAGAGCAAAACTATACCCACAGGCTGACAGAAGACTTGACTGTATCACCTTCACCACTCCACTACTCTATTGGTGAACGGCCAGACTTGAGAAAACAACAGATGCCCCACTCCCCAACCCTCTTAGTCAACGAGACAGGGTGTCTGCAATCGGAATACAAAGCAAAGGACACCGGGCTTGAACTTGGAAAACAGCATAAGGCCCGGCTTTGCAACTACTAATAGCGTTTCTCTTAACTTCTCTGAACATTTCCCTCAGCCGTTAACTGGAGGTAAACTTCCTCACATACAGTGTAGTTCTGGGGATTAACAAGAATTGTGGGAGGGGGCCGGGTGTGGTGGCTCACGCCTGTAATCCTAGTACTCTGTCTGGGAGGCCGAGGCAGGAGGATGGCTTGAGGTCAGGAGTTCAGAAACCAGCCTGAGCAAGAGGGAGACCCCGTCTGTACTAAAAATAGAAATTAATTGGCCAACTAAAAATATATAGAAAAAATTAGCTGGGCAAGGTGGCGAATACCTGTAGTCCCAGCTACTTGGGAGGCTGAGGCAGGAGGATGGCTTGAGCCCAGGAGTTTGAGGTTGCTGTGAGCCAGGCTGACGCCACGGCACTCTAGCCAGGGCAACAGAGAGAGACTCTGTCTCAGAAAAAAAGAAAAGAACTGTGGGAGGAAAAAAGCACTTCGTAAATTACAAAACGGCAAGGAAACTAAAAATTACTCCTGATCCTGGACCGTAGCTCTAGGTACAGCATTTGTCCCAGCCTCCCCAGAAATCTCACCGAAATCTGCCCAAGCCCCACGGAAGAGACAGTTGCGTTCCTGAGCTTATTATCTCACCTGAGCAGCCACGAGCCCAATGAGTAAACGCGAAAAGCCCCCAAGCAGGACTTGAGCACAACTGCAAGCCGCGCTCGCTCAGACCCCACGCCGGAAACAAACTCAGCTCCGCACTTGCGCAGTGGAAGAAGACGCTGTCGCGCGACGCCCCCTGGGATGTGTAGTTGTGACGGAACAGCCGGGAGGGGGTAAACTCGCGCGGCCGCTCAGCCTTCTGGGAGTTGTAGTCAAAGGATTGTTTTGATCGTGACGCCAAAGGTGGGAGGGGCGCCGGCCGACATTGTGAAGCTGGCGGAAGGGAGTAGAAGGCGTGGCGGTTACGCCCCCGCGCGTGGCCCGGACGCAACGAGGGACAGACCTCAGCCGAGGGGCGTCGGTTGCGGGGTCTCATCCGGGTGTTCCTGCTTACCTGCGGCCCGGGAAAGGGGAAGACGGCCAGGAAGGGAGAGAAGCTCACTATCTGGGTCTCTCGCTGGCCTGCTCGCGTGGGCCACAAGCCAGGAAGTGGGGAAATGAGCAAAACCTCATCTGGGCGGGAGTAAGCTGAGGGGTAGGGAAAGCGGTGGGAAACAAACCTGTCACAGGCTACACTGAGCTCTGAGTTGTCATCCTCCACCTGACATAAGTGCTTGGCACATAGGAGACATTCCCCCAAATCACTTTCTTTAATAAAAGAATAAAAGTCCAATGATTTCTTCCCGTTGCCTTGTAAGTCGGTCATCATCCAACAGTTTCTCTCCCAGTAAGCAGGAAGTTTTGTTGGGGATCCTATTCACCTCACCACCCCCAAGTCGCTGACAGTTATACAAGGTCAACCATTTACCCTGCAGCCAACAGGTTCTGCCAAGTCCGAGTAATCCATTTCTCACGAACTTCAGCTTTGCAATCGTGTAGTATTTGCCACCCCACATGCTCACTGTGTGACTTTGAGCAAATCATAGGCTTCATCCCTCTGAAACCGTTTTTTTGCCCATAAAATGGAGATAACAGTACTCAACCTGTTAAAGTTGTTTGGAAGATTGGAGGGATGATTTACGTATGTAAGCACAATGCCTGTAACATAGAAAACATCTGATACTAGCTTTTAAGTTTTTATTAAATGCTGGGAGGGGCTATAATAATACCATCTATTTGTACAATACTTAACATTTGTCAAAGCCCTCTCAGGAATCTCCCTTTATAGCCACCCAATAGTCAGCTTTATTATCTCTAGTTTCAGATGGGGGAGGAGACTAAAAGAGGTGAAGGGACTTGTTCAAGCATAAAGCTATAGGACTCAATGGGAGTTTTGGAGTCTTGAGTCCAGTTACCATAATAATAGCAGTTACTTCCAAGTCAATGTCCAAGTTAAAAGAAGAAAAAAAAAAAAAATAATAGCAGTTACATGATGTTTGATGCCAGGAACTGTGCTAGGGCTTCCCAGGTGTAAATCATTTAATCCTCATGATAATCTTGTGCAGTGGGCACTATAATTGTTATCCCCACTTTATAGGTGAGTGCTTTTTTCAGCCTAGCTCACATGGTTAATTCAGATCGAGGAGCCAGGGAAGATTGTCTAATTCGCCTTTCTCCTGCTGGCCCTACTTAGCAGGCACTCTCCAAGCAGTGTCATCCTCACTTGTCACTTCTCACAATTTTCTGTGATGGTTTGCTTTAATTTTTTCATTCATTCGCCATGCATGCATTCGTTTTTCAATTAACTATTAGCTATCCCCTAACCTTTCACGATTCTTCAAAAATTCATTTCCAGTCTTCCATTTGCAAATTTTCTCCCTGAGTGAGCTCATCCTCTCCGGTTTACATGCAGTCTATCTCCCAGATCTGTTTCTTAGCCTCCAACACTCTCTCCCTTGAGGCAATTTCTCCCAATTAGCTCCCAATAAAGGTCATCTTTATTTGGATATTGTATAACTATCTCATGCTGAAGTTAGGAGAAAGAACCTCTTCTCCCCCTTTTAGATTGCTCTCCATTTTGCTTCTTAAACACAAAGTCAGGGCACAACATTTAACGCAGCTGTGCTTGCCTACACTCTCTTTTCTCACTTTCATCTCCACCCCGCCCCCAAATAATACTGTCCTCATATGTCCTTCTCATTCTCCTCTCCAGCTAAATCCTGGATCATTTTCTTCCTGAGTTGAAATAAATTCACTAGTATCCCTTTTGTTTCCATACTTTCAGTCTGTGCCCTAAAAACTAGTCATCTGCCTTTTCCCACTTCTCATTGTTCTCCTCAATAATGTCTCCTCAAATTCCTCCTCCATTTATATTTCCTTTCTCTTCTGCTGCCCAGACAAGAACACTTCTCTCTTCATTCTTTACCATGCTTTTCCTCTCAATTTCAAATCTCTGATATTGTCCCTCAAAATACCCCTGTTGTGTTTTCAGAATTTATCTTAAACCCCAGAATCTTCCCTGATGTAATTTCTTCATAAAACACAGATTCAGCATGGGTCTCTTGAGATGTTGAAATTTGATAGTAAAACCTCCCTAGGTTTAGGGGTAAGAAGTTGAGATTGTTGTTTTGAAATAACACCAACTACTATTTACTAAATGCTTATCCTGTGCCAGGCACTTTTTAGACATTTGAATGTTATCTCACTTTACTGCACATCTCCATGAGATAAATATTATTGGCATAATTTAGCAGAAGAGGAAAACTGAGGCACAAAGCAGTTCGTGAGCTTGTGTAGTGGTTCCTGGGGGGATACTGGCAGAGCTAAAATTCCAACTCAGTTTCTTTAAGACCAAAGCCAGACAGCTGGTTCATGTCTGAAGATGCAACTCAACTGTTGTTTTGTGAACATCTATTCGCAAGAATCTAAACTAGGCGCTGCAGTCCTGGGATGTAGAGAGGAATGAATTTCCCAGAGGACCTGCCTCAGAAAGTTTACAGCCCAGTTGAGAACTTTATGCAATGTCAGATGTCTCCATTCTCAAATGACAAGTAATTTGGAGGTAGTCGATAAGAGGTTCCTGCTTGTGAAAGATGTCGTACTTGGTCTATGACTCCTTTGGGGGTGTTAAACTGAAGCTTTTGAGGCTTGGAAGCACCCAGTACAAGTTTGGGGGGCACAGTTTGCCATCCATGACAATTAACATATCCTACTTTTCCTGCTTCAGAGCTGCTGTCAAAGCTGAAATGGGAAAATGTATCATCGTGAATGCGTGTGTGTGCTGCCTGACTCTGCATCCACCTCTCATTTCACCAGCCTGGCCATCTCCTTTCCTCCAGCCCTGCCCAGCCCTGTCCTTCCCCCAGGTTCTTTCTATCTCCTTGGCCACACTGCCTGCCTCCTTCGAAACCTGCCTCTCCTCTTGCCCAAGACCACCACCACCACGACCCCTACATCACTCCCCCAACCTGGTCCCTGGATGCCTGCCCGCTCCCTTCCTCTCCACCCGCCTCCCATGTGTCTCCCAGCCCTGCTCTGACGTGGGAGGTGAGGGGGGGTGGGGGGATGGATGACTCACAGTGTTATGATGCAGTTCCACAACACACAGCCACATTCACCCACAGACCGAGGTACAGAACGAGACAACCTCTGGCCCCCCAGCAGCTGGCCAGCTTTGCAGCCCCAGTCTTGAACCCCCAACTACTCTCCCCCACCCCCGTCCCTTTCCCAATTGAAGGAGCGGAAAGAGAAGAGAGAAGAGTGAGCAGAGAGATTGAGAGAGAGAGAGAGAGAAATATAGACGGAGATCTCTGGAGCAGACCTCAAGGTGAGGGGGCAGCCCTTCTCCAAATGAATTTTTTTTCCCTTTGCAAATTTCCTCTTCCTGCTGCGTGTTGCTTTCTCCCCTTTGCAAAAGCATTATTCATCCACCCTTTGTCCTCCCTTCCCCCTCCCCGCTGCCTCCGCTCCTCTCTCTCGGCTCCTCCATCTCTCTCCAAGCTCTGACGATTCCCGCACTTATTTCTCGGCAACTTTGGCTGCAGCATCAGGCATCACTGTTTATTGTTTTGCTGCTGGTGCAGACCCCCAAAGCCCGCCCTGGGAGCTGGCTGTGCTGCTAATTATTTGGACTATACCATACCGAGAATGCCAGCCTAGGGGGGCTGAAATCTCCAAGCAGCTGAGAAAATCCATTGTGAGCAGGTGTCCCCTTCCTTTTTCCCCCCTGCTGAGAGGCACAGGATTCACACCTGGTTCCTTGAGCCTCTGCTGTCAGCTGTCAGTTCCCCCCACCAGCCCTCCCTCTCCCCCACCTCCCACGGTCCAGCCCTGTCTCACTTTGGGGGAACATCCTCTCCCTAGCACTCGGCTTGCCTTTGTTTTTTCCCCAGTCATTTGCTCAACTTGCTTCTCCCTGTGATCTGACAGGGGGGGAGGAAATGACCCCTACTCCCCCTTCCGTGACTCTCTGGCCTTCCGTGCAGCCTCTCCTTGGCTTGATGGGGAAGCAGGGGAGAGGGAGGGAGGCGTGACGGACAGAGCTAGCAAAGGAGCCCCGAGAGCAGGGACCTGAGCCACCCCTGTTCTCCAAGAAGGTGTTTCAAGGTGGTGCATGTCAGACGGGAACTCACAGGCAAAGTTGAAGGCAGACCTGCGAAGTGGATGAACAGTGGTCTCCTACCGAGGAGGGCCCCTTTGCTGTGGCCAGAGCCCAATGTCACCCTGAACTCAGCCCAAGGTGTCTTCCTGAGGCTCAGCCAAGGGGCGAGGACCTGAAACTGAAGATGGTCTCTATGGGGGTTTGTGGCAAGATTGCCTGGTGACCCTGGGGGAGAACGGAACAGCTGGGGTGCTTGCCACTGCAGAGGACAGGACGAGGAGAGCCTGTTTGCCCTGGCTAATTGGAGACAAAGCTGTCTCTTCTCTGCTTCATGGTCTAGCATTGCCAGAGCACCCAGCTGGCATCTCTGAACCAAGCTTGGACTAAACCACTCATAAGGGCCGGAAGGGCCCGGGAAGGAGAAGGCAGCAGCACACCTGCCTATCGGAGCCAACAGAGGACACCTCCCTCCCTATCTTCTGCCGCCAGCACCCTCAGCCACTCTGAGGCTGGAATGTGGGCAGACACCAGCACCTTCCTCAAGACTCCTAATCAGAACCCAGCGATTATTTCATCTTCAGTCACCCACAGAGTCACTGCTGTTTGTCCCTGCCCCTGGGGAAAGGCAGAAAGAAACATTTTCTGCCTCATGCCCCCAAGCGCAGCTTTTAAAATCAAAAGCATGTCCCTTCCGCCGCCCATTGTGGGTGTTGCCCTCACACTCTGCCACCCTGCCCTGCCCAGCCCAGAGTCTGGCTTTCCTGAAGCGTTGCCCACTTCCCTCTGGCTCCAGCTGTCAGATGTGCCCAAAGGAAAGATATTTTCTCTCCTCCAGTAGGGTGCCTAAGGCTTTAATTGAAGGCTAAGGCAACAGTTAGTAAAGCATGGTACAGAGACCAATGGGCCCAGAGGCTAGGAAGACAGCCAGGTGCTTTTTCTAGGCTGGGGTAAGCAGGACCCAGGTGCAGGATTGGGAATGGCCAGCCACGTGCATTCAAGGTCTTTGGGACCTGAGGGCACACCCACAAAGTTCCAGTGAAGAATCCTAGAGTGCAGGACCCTGACCACGTCTAAAGGCTGAAGCGGGGGTGTGTGCACCTGCCTGCCTGCTCCCCCTCCCTCCCTTACAAAATGTATAAAGGACCAACTGTGTTGCAAATGAAGGCCAGGAAAAAGAGAAACCTCCAGACATCTCCAACTTTTAAAAAGGCCCTGAGCCCCAAAGAGAAACCTCCAGGCATCCCCAACTTTAAAAAAGGCCCTGAGCCCCAGAGACGAGATGCCTACTAATGCCTGTGTGATGCGGAGCCTCACAAAAGAACTGAAAACCAAGGAGAGAGCACTTGCAGATGACGTTGCTCCCATGGCAGCGTCTGTGCCCGAGGGCTGCTCTCTGTGGAAAATGGTGGAGGCTGCTACGGCCCCAGGAGGGAGAGACACCAATTCCCAGGCTATGGTGCCAGAAGCCTGGAACTGCTGCCAGGCTTGCCAGAGCAGAATGGGGATCCAGGAGATGGGGAGAAAGTGCAACTGCATGGCGGGGCACGGGGGGGGGGGGGGGGGGGCGGGCATGGGGGGGTGTCGATGGTGATGGGGGAAGTAGAGATAGAGGTGAGCTGGGCCCCACCCCCTCCCTTCCTTCAGGAGAGGTCCTCGTGAGGTCACAGCTTCCCTAATGCAACTTCTCCTCTTCCCAGGTGACTTCCATTTCTATCTTGTTCTCGTCTGGGGGGGCCCTGGCCGGGCAGCCCCCCCACATTTCTCCTGCCCTGAAACACGGCTCTAGCCAACCTGCTCCGCTGCTTCACCTGCGACCGTCTGTGTGGGGGCTGCACGGCACCAGCCCCTCCGGCCCACCAGGGCATCGTCCTCCAGCCCGTCATGCCCAGCTGCGACCCTGGCCCAGGCCCTGCCTGCCTCCCCACCAAGACTTTCCGCAGCTACCTGCCCCGCTGCCACCGCACGTACAGCTGTGTCCACTGCCGTGCACACCTGGCCAAACATGATGAGCTTATTTCCAAGGTATGCTAACTTGAGGCCACCATTCCCCTCCTGTCTCGAGCCAGGTTAGCCCGAACATCGCCCAGGGTGACACACAAAACCCTTCCTCTCTTCCCCACGTCCCTGAGGGGATTTAGGCTGTGGGGCTGAGGGTGACCTGGTAGTCACTGTCTGTCCTATGTCTCCACAGTCCTTCCAAGGGAGCCATGGCCGAGCCTACCTGTTTAACTCCGTGTGAGTCTACCTCTTTCCTTGTGCGTGTGTGTGTGTGAGTGAGTGACTTTCCTCTGTGGAGAAAGGGGGTGAACCGTCAGAAGGTGAGCTCCTATCTTCAGCTTTTGCCTCCCTTTTTGCAAGGGGGTTCAGGAAATCAGCCTGCAGTTCTCTGGTGGGGAGTCTGGGCAGAGTTGAAATCACAGAGTTGGAGAAAGGTGGCCCAGGCACTGGTCATAGTGGGGTGGACTGCTGGGCTTCCAGCTCTCTCCAGATGGACATTCCTTTGGGGCGTTTGGGGGCTGGACTGACAGTGACCCCACTGGGTGCTGGGTCCTTCCTGTTTCCCGAGACAGGGTCAACGTGGGCTGTGGGCCAGCTGAACAGCGCCTCCTGCTCACGGGGCTCCACTCGGTAGCTGACATTTTCTGCGAGAGCTGCAAAACCACACTGGGCTGGAAATATGTAAGTACTTGGGGAAGAAAGTGACCCTCTAAAGTGGACAGTCCCCATGGCCCTCCAAGCCCCAGAGATCACATGTCAGGTCTTTGCCTGGTCCTCGAGGGAAGAGAGACTATGGGGTAGGGGCCACACAGGCAGTAGGTAATGGGACCTGGAGGGAACTGCGGTGCCCGACATCACTGCTTCTTCCTCCACCAGGAACAAGCATTTGAGACGAGCCAGAAGTACAAGGAAGGGAAGTACATCATTGAAATGTCACACATGGTGAAGGACAACGGCTGGGACTGAAGGGTCAGGCAGGCTGTGCCCTTCCTCCGCATGCCCCACCCTCCCCACACCTGCCCCTGGCCCTGCCATGCAGTCTATACCAGCATGAGTACTGCCCTGCCCTTGGGGGGAAGCCCAGCTCCAACCAGCCCCTCCCCTGCAGCCACCGCATCACTACCAGGCCCCTTTCGGAACAGGGGTCTGGGGGCACCACAGGGGGGTTAAGGCTCAGGAGTGGGCAGCAGTCAGGGAGAGACGGACCAGGGGAAAAGGGATGGCTGTGGGTCCTCCTATCCCCAAGGCCCCCAAAACTGAGGCAATGGCAGGGCGGACACTCAGGCAGAGGACCGTGGGAGGAACCCATTTTGCCCCAGCTCTTTCCGAGTGAACAGAGGACAGGCTTTGGTTCATGGGGCTGGTGGATCCATAGGCCACAGAATGGCAGATGGGAAAACGCTTGGGTTGGAGTGAAATTTTGGCCTCAGACACCGGGAGAGATCAGAGTCTCTGAGGCTGAAAGGTTTCCCACCCCCATTTGTAGGAGAAAGGACTCAGGGGTGGAAGGAAAAACTCAAATCCCAGGCCCTGGGAAATAATAAAAGAATCGCAGGAGTTTCCATTTCACTCCACTTGTTAGTTTATCTTGGCACTAGAGAGGCACTTTCGAGTATCTGACCTTTGCCACGGGGCGGGGCGGGGCAAGCTGCCCCTGGAACAGCCCCCACCGCCGCCGGCTGTTTCCAGACGAGCAGTCTGCAGTCTTGACGGGCATCCTCCCAGGCCTCAGCCGCTGCGCCCGGCCCAGCACCCCGGAGGGAGGTGGAAAGTCAGTGCCACGGGGCCAGGCTTCCCCGTGGCTGCCACCAGCGAACGAAACTTTTGTACGATACACAAAATGTTTGGGTCTATTTTTAATAAAAAGGGGAAAAGCAACTGTGAGGCACTCCGCCTTTGGGTTTCTCTCCTCGTGCACGTACTGACCCGGCCACACGTACACGCGCCGGGGCGGGTCTTCTCCTACCACTAGGGGGCGGCCGCCGCTTTGTCTGTGGCAGGACTGCCGCTTGAGTTTTTAACCAGGGGATAAAGTATTCAGGCGAGCTTGCACTTAGGAAGAGAGAGGTTTTGTGAGCTGTGTTCCGGCTAGACTAGCATCCAAGGCCGCTCGTGTCTGCCGGAGCCCTTGACAATAAGTCCATTTTTGCCTGGATCTAGGATTGGGCAACTGGAAGAGGCTCATCCCAGTACAAGGGTTTTCTGGGTCTCATGGCTTTTCTGCCTGGGTTTGTCATGTTTTGGTTAGCTCACAGACACGCTTAAGGCTAAAAGAAAAATTGATCAGCCAAGGTGCTTCCCTGGCAGTTGAGAGGAAGTGAAATAAAATAGCTCAAAATAGCACCAAGGACACTATGTGAACCAAGGTGCATCTTTTGGGCAGTGATGTAAAATTCCTACGGTTGTTGGGTGCCATGACACTTACAGGGGAGACGATATACATAACGAAGATCACTTTTTGGTAAGCTATACTGTTATTGCCCAGTTCATTCATTGATGTTGCAAATATTTATAAAGCACCTATTACCTACTAAGCATCATGTCAGGCACTGGGGATTCATGGTGAACAAGGCAGCCATGGCCCACTTCATGGAGCCATAGGTCTAGGGGAGGACATGCAATAGCCAGGCAATCCCAGGAGAAGGTGAGGGGGCTCTGAGCAGGGATGTAGAGGAAGCACAGGACCTCACAAGAGAGGAACTTCGCCTAGATTTGAGGAGTAAGGAAGGCTTCACGGAAGTGATGGCCATGATGGCTCTTGAAAGATGAAAAGTTGGGGAGGCAAAGGGCAAGAGTGGACAGAGTATTTCAGGCAGTGTGTGTGTCAGGTAACTCAAGCTCAGTTAATTTAAGGAAATAAGTTTCCTGCAGCTGGAGTTGGATGAGAGATAAGAAATGAAATGAGAGACAGGCAGGGACCATAACCTATTTAGAGAATCTAGATTTCATCCCAACCGCATCCGGATAACATGAAAAAAATTACTATCTTTTAACAAGAGTGGAGTGGCATTATCAAATGGCTGTTTTGTGCCCAGATGAGAGATTCAGACACAAGTTTTATTTTTTTTATTTTTGGGGGGGGGGGGTCAGAGTCTTGCTTTGTTGCCCAGGCTAGAGTGAGTGCCGTGGCATTAGCCTAGCTCACAGCAACCTCAAACTCCTGGGCTCAAGCAATCCTTCTGCCTCAGCCTCCCGAGTAGCTGGGACTACAGGCATGCGCCACCATGCCCGGCTAATTTTTTCTATATATATATTAGTTGGCCAATTAATTTTTTTCCATTTATAGTAGAGACGGGGTCTCGCTCTTGCTCAGGCTGGTTTCAAACTCCTGACCTCAAGTGATCCGCCCGCCTCAGCCTCCCAGAGTGCTAGGATTACAGGCGTGAGCCACTGCGCTTGGCCTGAGACACAAGTTTTAATATACTAAAGAAAGTAGGGGACATAACACTAACCGTACTCTCAAATACTCTTGTTGACATCCAAATAGAGCGGCTGTCTGGGCAGGAGAAAGGAGGAAGAGAACTGGAAGGCACTGAGGTGAGAAGGGCAAGTGCAAGCCTTGGAGGAACAATGTCCAACACCCCCCATCTGAGCAGCTGCAGGGAGGTCTGACCCATCTCTGTTTCTGCATGCCCAGTGGGACTAAGATCTTTCTCAGGCTCCAGCAGGGGACTCAGAAACCCTGTCCCTCTTGGGCCCGTTTCTTGTACCAAAGTTCAGGAAGGCTTCTCAAGCCTCAAGCTCTACTCTTGAAAATCAGGCACAAACTAGCTGCCATCTTATAGGGGCTCCCCAAATATGCCTCTCTCAACTTACTGTAACAAGTTCTTATTTAAGCCAACTAGGCACTGTGGAAGACAGAAGTAAATGGCACAGTTGTTGCTGCCAAATTTTTTGTAATCTGTCCTGAAAGAATCATTCTGTGGGTTTGGCTCAAGGGATCTCTAAGATCAAGTCATGGGCAGGACGTTCCAAATCGTGGATGGCGCCCAGACAGGTGCACCCTCAAAAAGCATCATTATCAAATACCCTGTGACCAAGATTGGTGGGGGGTGCAGGGAGATGCAGGTGGAGGCAGGGGAGGGATGAGGTTTTTCTGTGCCCCACAAGATAGGGAGCAAGCTGTAGGTATGGAAGGCCAGAGCACACAGTCCCTTTACCTGGGGAGCAATCCCTTCCATTTAAACATTTTTCCTTTCCTGTGCATTTTCTTTTTCTCATGGAATTCTA
The DNA here is from genome assembly GCF_040939455.1 of Microcebus murinus. Taxonomy (NCBI): domain Eukaryota; kingdom Metazoa; phylum Chordata; class Mammalia; order Primates; family Cheirogaleidae; genus Microcebus; species Microcebus murinus. The sequence goes on from NC_134107.1 coordinate 16,941,684, forward strand.
CTCTAGGCCTAACAGTGATTTTTCCCATTCTTCTCCACCGACTCCTCAATCCAGGCTCAGTCTAGGAATCCTTATACTTCTTAGCCAAGGAGTCACCGCCACTTTCATCCATAAAGGCTTGAGACTTTGGAAGATATCCTCATACAACCAGCAGATGGCATCAAAACCTTCCACCCCTCAGCTCAGGAACCCTCAGTTGAGAGAACCTACTCAGATCTCTCCAGAAAGGTCTACAAAAAGATGGGTGAGCTGTCAGATTTGAGAGGCTCTGCAACATCAGACCTATATAATCTTGGCTAAACCATTTATACCTTTCTGGCCCTCTGTTTTTTCATCTGTAAAATGGGGATGTTACCTACCAAGTTATTAGGGTTCAAAATCATGCATGCAGTGCCTAGCAAAAGCACTGCACACAGAAGTAGCTCCACAAATGCGAGCAATTAGTATGACTACTAGTGAGGATTCTCAAATCCCCACCAGGCTGACTGGTGCCCAGACGGGAGAGGAAATTGCCACGCTGAGGAGGCAGCCGGCGCTGGGTAGCACTACACGGCCAATGCCCTTTTAACATTGCACTGCTAGTGACAGGTGCAGACAGTAGCACAATGTGAAAAGAGCTCTGGCCAGCAGCAGAGGCATGCCGACCCTGCCTCCTCACCTTCTCCCAGTCCCCGGCCCAGTCAGCGCACAGGCTCCCTCTGCCCCTTCTCCTGGGTACAGCTTTCCTCCCTTCTATACCATTCTTAGTGTTAATCCGGTTCTCTTTCCACTCCTATTTTTGCCTTATTTCTCAGCCCCTCTCTAGCACAGAGACCACCTTTTCCTTTGAGGTTTTAGGGTGGGGGTACAGGGCCCAGTAAGGAAGCTGAAGGGATACCAGGATGTTAGCACTCAGTCCTCGAAGGAAATGACTACTAGAAATCCCAAAAGTTTGGGGGACACGTGCACGAGGCCATGTTTATTGGGGTTTGCATTTCTGGCAGCTTCCCTTCCAGAGAGAAACTTGATGTCCAGAACCACAGAACCTTCCATTCTTCTTTAAAGTTCTCTCCCTCTTTTTTAATTTAGGCAAAAGGGAGTTTTAGTGTCAAGGCGGCAATCTCAGATGAACCTCCAGGACCAGAGAGTGGGGGAGTGTAGTTACAGGTCCCCACGCAGTAAGAGAGCAGCTTCCAGGTGTGGAGGTGGAAGCAGCTGGCAAGGCCCCACCCCTGGATCTCCTTTTGAAGGTCTTCAAAGCACTTTCTGCATTTGGCATTAAACAAAATGGTGAGGGTGATTCCCTCTCTTATACTGAGAGTTAGGGATAGGCTTTAACTGGCAATGGGATTAGACTGCGCTGTTTCCTGTCCGGTACAGGGACTCTGGTTAGGGAGTCTTCAAGCTCATCCAGTAATTCCCAACCTATCCTAGCCTAAGGAGCTTAAAGTACAAAAAGTCCTCAGACTGATTAAAATGTAAAGCCAGAAGAATGCCCTGGAGGGACACCTGGATTGTCAAAGGTTCAGAGCCAGGCAGGCTCTAGTGCGGCTCATTCCAGCCATCTGACCTGGTGAAATGTGAGCAGCCCAGAGAGTCAGAGGCTGTGGGGGTGATTCTTCCTGGGCCCTGATGGCCGAAGACCTCCCAGGGGATGCAGCGGCCTCTGGGAGACTCCACAGCCAGCAGGAGGAATGGAGGCCATAATTCCAGTTGGGAGCTCTTCCTCTGGGTTTCCCCTCTAGCCTCTTCCCACCCCCTCAGGAAGCAAGAGAGGTTCTCTTCCGCCTCCCCAGGCAGAGTTTGTTACTGTAATCTGCAAACATGGGGCCCAGCCCCACAGTTTGCACAGTTCTAATGGATGGAAACCAAGACCTCTCTGGGGTCAGTCTCCCGGCCTGCTCTGTTCTTGGGTTGGGCAAACCAGTCTCAGCTGGAAACTGGATCACACCAACAGGGGACAGAGGGGCAAAGACAGGACTGCCCAGCAAGCTTCAGGAAGGCTATGGGAAGAGTCTTCCTCAAGGAGTTCCCAGATCTCTCCTTAGAGAGTGAAGGAGTGAAGGGAGAGGCGGCTGGGACCAAGAGCCCCTCCGCCCTCTCACACCCAACTCATTCCGGAGGAGCGGGGCCTGCGAATCACCAGCCAGCAGGGCCCCTCCCCCACCTTGGGCCCAGAAGCCAGCCCCCAGCTCCTTCCAGAAGCGAGTGTAGAGACCGAGGAGGAAATGGGGGAGGGGAGGCCCCGGCTCAAGTTCTCTCCGCTCCCCCTCCTCATTGGCCACCATCTTCCGGCCCCTGCCCCCCAGAGCAGCAGGGGATGGGGCCCAGCCTGTGAAAGGGAGAGAAAGGGCAGGTGGGGGGTTAGCCGGAGCAGCAGGGGCAGGGGGCTGGCCCCAACTGTCTCCTCCCACCCCCTCCCCGCAGCCATGGCGACGGGAGGAGGAGACCAGGAGGGTCCTGAAAGCCATATTCTGTGAATGGGATGAGAGGGGCAGCTGGGAAGCGGAGGGTGAGGGGCGCTCTCCCTCAACACCCAACTGTGCTTCCTCGCACCACACGTACACACCTCGAGGCTGGACCACACAGGCGTGCGCGCGCGCGCACATGCACACACACACACACACACACACACACACAAACTCTCAGCCATACTTGCTGCACAACTCAGCCCTCACTACACACTCACCCAGGCAGCAAGAACTGGAGTGTGAGCGCACGGCCCCCGCCCCGCGCCCGCGCCCCTCCACACCCCACCACTGTGAGCGCGAGAGCCGCCTCACGCCCTCACACCGCCCCTTGGCTCGCCCCACAACTTCTGGAGGTGCAGAACTCCCTGCCCCGCTCCAGCCCTTCGGCCCCCGCGTTGCCCTCGGAACGCACCCGCCAAGTCCCCGGAGCCCCGCAGCCTCGCACGCACGCCCAGGTGGAGGCGGACGGCCCGGCCTCGGCCGTGCCCGACGGAGCCCCCCACCCCTTCCCACCACGCCCCCCGCTGGAAAATGACAGTGAGGCCACCTCGGAAAGCCATGCCTGGTGCTCCCCAGGTACAGTGTTTCGAAAGGAGAAAACAGAAAAGATGCCCACGAGTGGAGAATGAAGAGGGGAAAGGGAAGGCGAGAGAAAGAGCCCAGACCACCCCCACCCCTCACCGAGAGAGAATAGAACCGAAAATCGGTGGCGTTACCCTTGCGGGAGCTCACGGTACCCACACATTGCTCTTCGATACGTTCCTCTGCCTGCCACCTCCTTCTTCCCGGGCTCTTTCTCTGCCCTTCCCTCCCTCCTGGCTCCCCTCCCTGGCCTCGCTCCCCCTCTCTCACGCCCTCCTGGACCCCGCCAGCCCCTCTCCCGGGCCGGGCTCAGATCCCGCGCGGCCGCCCCTCCACCCGCCGGCCGGGACCGAGGCTGCGAGGCCGGCCGGCCGCGGCGCCCCTCTCCTCTGCCGATCTCGCTCTTCCCCCCTCGCCCCCTTTCTCCTTCCACACTCCCTGCCGTCCATCTTGAATACTTGGGATTCTTGAATGGAGTGAGCAGGATCCGCTCCCCCAGGCTCCCATTGGCTGTGTGTTAACCCTTTTGAAACGAGATCCTCCCTCCCATTGGCTGCCAGCCTCCCCTCTTCTCCCCCAACCCCCATCCCCTCCGCCTCCCTGCAGCCCGCGAGGTCAGGGCGCTCCCGGCGCCCCCTCCCCTGGCCTCTCGCCCCCCTACCCCCGCTCCAGGACGCCCCTCTCCTCGCTCTGTCCATCACGCACCCCAAAGGGCTGCAGGTGAAGGCAGATCCAATTCCCGCCAAATGCCGCCCCAAGGTGGGGCTGGCAGAAACCCTGTTCCCAGATGCCCCTTGTGCTGGACTTGGAGACCTTGGAAGATGCAAAGGGTGCAATTTCCTGCCAGTCTCCAACCCCTCCTTGGCCAGAAGTACTTATCCAACGGGGACTCCATGCAGCCTTTTAGCCTCACCCAAGGCGACGGGAGAGCGCTCCCCAACATCGGTGCCCCCAGGGCTGGGCAGGAAAAGGGCAGCTTGAAAAAGAAGATCTGGGGCTCTTCGGAGGAGCTAATTCCCTGAGTGCCGCAGGGCAGGCCTGACCTGATGAGGAATGTGCAGCATCTGGAGCTCTGCTCAGTCAAAAACATCCCCTCAGACCAGCCCTGCCCGGCCTGGGCAAGCTTGCTGTGTGCCCACAAGGGGCTCTAAGTTGGGGGAGCCCAGCGGGGCATGGAGGAAGGAGGCGGTGGCAAGAATTAGGGCAATGGATCAGTCGTGGGAGTAGGGAGCCTAGGTTCTAGTCCCAGCTCTGCCCATAACATGCTTGGGGAGGTCATGTCTGCTCTCTGGGCCTTAGTCTCCTCATTTGCAAAAGATTGGTCTAGAGCAGTACTGTCCTTATAGAAGTTTCAGCATGAAGACGGAAATGTTGTATACCTGCATTATCCAATATAGTAGTCACTAGCCACATGTGGCTATGGAGCTCTTGAAGTGTGGCCACAGCAACTGAGGATCTGGCTTTTTAATTTTACTTAATTTTAATTACTTTTATATAGCCACACGTGACTAGTGGCTAACGGTATTGAACAGTGCAGGTCTAGGCTCCTTGTGGACCTGTGATGAATAACATTCTGTGATTCTAGTTGGGGGAAAAAAGTCCTTTCTTTTCATCTTCAGGTACGAAATTCTCCAGATCCAAATCGCAAGTCATCAAGGGCATCAGTACCCAGGAAATGAGGTTCAAATTCCTGTCACCTTCGCAAGGAACCCTTTCCTTATGGATGTCAAACACTTTTCTGAAAAGGGAGCCAAGATACACATACCCACTACACAACAAAAGATTGTGACCAAAAGGTAATTTGCAGGTTTGCTCAACCTTGTTGTTTTTTTCAAGGATAGAAACCACGATGTTGATTGGGGGGTTGGGAGTGTGTCACTTGCCCTAGGGCACATGGCAGGTTGATATATTCTCTCAGGAGTTACTGTGCACCCATAAGCTTAGTATATCTCTTTGGGGCTCTTATGTAGGCACACACATAACACATCCATCGTTAATTCCATTCAATAAATGTGCTTCTCTGACCCAGGCCAAGTGGGAGCTAGGACTGAAATCATCTACTGCAGCTAATACCAACAATGGCCAGCTTCATGGAAAGGCAATTAGGACCTCTAACCAGCAAGTGAGACCCCAGAGCTTCTAGGTGTGCTAGGGTTACAAGAAGATGGGCAGGCCACAGCCCACTCCCTGAATCAGTGTGGTTGAGATATTCCCTTGTGGCATTCCCACCATGAGAAGACCAAGCTGAGGGGTGGAACAAGAGTCACTCTGAGTTCATCCTTGGACTGACCAGGAAACAGAACTAGCTGGGACTTCTGGAGGATGAGGAGGGCAGAGAGTCTAGGATTCTGTGCTGGACTAGTTACAGGCTAGAACTGCTGCATACAGGACCCTACGCTAGCAGAGAGATAGCCACTATGAGGAGCTGGTAGAGGAGATGGTTGCCCCAGCCTGAGCTTGTACAGTATTGGGCAGTCCTACTTCTGGAGGGCCTCTGCCTGGGCAATGTGCTGGGGTTGAGGGGGACACAGAGCTGCCTGGGAAATGGCTTCTGTCTTTAATACTTCATTACTACCAGGTGAAATTGCTAGGTGACTTTCTGGTGAGAGTTAGGTAAGGCGTTCAGAAAAGGGAAGAATTGCTCCCAAAGAGGAATAGAACCCAAGAAGCCTCCCTGGAAGAAGCAGCACCTGAGATTTGAAGAACAGAAAAGATTTAGACGCAAGAGATGGGAGGAAGGAGGACAAGAACATGCCAAGAAGACTGACCAATACAAAGGCTGAAAGGTGGAGAAATGGTGGGATGTGTTCAGTATTGGTTGGAAATTCATCAGAAACCTAGGATGTACGAAGAGGAAGAGAAAGAATGGAGAGGCAGATTGGAAAAGATCGTGGGGGTCCTGAACACATCCCTCTAACCTCTACTCACCTCCAAAGACATCATTTTCCTTGAAGATGCTCTTGCCCCTTTCCTCACCAAGAGGCACCTCACACCTATTCACCCACCTGACCCAGTGCCTTCACCCTCAGCTCCCTGCTGCATCTGCCTTAGTCTTTGGGCGCCCAGTCTGTGTTCCACAAACATCCTTCCCAGGGAGAGTGGGCTCCAGCTCTCCATCAGAGGATGGGCTCTCATTGGTGCTTCTCAACTCAGTCACCTGTCTCTGCTTCCTTCTTTACTCACCACCTTCCAAAGCCCCACTTAGCTCCATCCTTTCTCAGGAGAGAGTAAAAAAAAAAAAAAGGAAACCAGCCAACTGGGTGGTTCCTGCCTGCAATCCTAGCACAGTGGGAGGCTGAGGCAGGTGGATCATTTGAGCTCAGGAGTTCAAGACCAGCCTGAGCCAGAGCGAGACCCCTTCTCTATCAAAAAAAAAAAAATTAGTCAGGCACAGTGGTGCATGCCTGTAGTCCCAGCTACTCAGGAGGCTGAGGCAGAAGGATTGCTTGAGCCCAGGAGTTTGAGGTTGCTGTGAGCTAGGCTGATGCCATGGCACTCTAGCTGGGGCAACAGAGTGACACTCTGTCTCAAAAAAAAGGAAACCAGAGGCCAGGTATGGTGGCTCACACCTGTAATCCTAGCACTCTGGGAGGCTAAGGCAAGAGGATTGCTTTCACTCAGGAGTTCAAGACCAGCCTGAGCTAGAGTGAGACCCCCATCTCTACTAAAATAATAAAAAAAATTATTAGCTAGGCACGGTGGCATGTGCCTGTAGTCCCAGCTACTTAAAAGGCTGAGACAGGAGGATCTCTTAAGCTCATGAGTTTGAAGTTGCTGTGAGCTACAATGACACCACTGCACTGTAGCACGGGCAGCAAGAGTGAGAGAGTCTCTGTCTAGAAGAGAAGAGAAAGAAAAGAAAAAAGGGGAGGCCAGGAACAGCCAGACATGGTCCAACCTGTTACAGGAGTATGAAAAATGCAGCCAGGAGCTACTTGGCTTTTAGCCACTCTACTCCACCTCCACGTTCTTCCCTCCTCCTATGGGAGTTTTCAGCATGCCCCTGGGCTCTCCAATAACTTCCCTTCCCCACCGCCCCCACAGCAACCCAGGGCCATTCTGGAGTTGCCACCTTTGCCTTCCTCTCTAATCTCCATGGTCCTACAGATATGGGTCCCTCCATCCCTGTTCGGGCCCATGCATATAATTCTGTAAATGTGAGACAGGGAGATTATCTGCCCCAGTCACCTGCCTCTTGGAAGGACTGAATCTGAAAGTTTGGAGAAAGAGTTGCCTCCCTGCTTAAACATCGGTGGGGGTGACTTGCTTGCTGATAACATGGCTCCTAACTCACTGAGCTGATGGAGTCTTTTTCGTGGAGCCTCTTCCATTTTCCCTTCCTACACAATAAGGACCGCCCTGCTTCTCTCAAACACTTATGTGTCTGAGCACTGCCTGTCTGGATGGCTCTGATATCATTGCTGGGGAAACATTGCTGGCCCCAAGGTGCTCACAGTTGAGGAGTGAGCAGACACATAAAGAAAAAGTCTCACTGTAGCAGGTGCCCCCATAGATGTAAGAATCTTCTTTCTGAGGCAAACCCCTTTCCCTGAGGTCTTGATCCTATGCTTGCTTCATTAATTGCCCCATTTATTGCATCTCCAATCCCTGTCCATGAGCCTCAGGTGAGGGTCAGCTAACTACAGCCCAGGGGCCAAATCCTTTCTCTGCCTGTGTTTTGGTAAATAAAGTTCGTGGGAACACAGCCATGCTCACTTGTTTACACGTTGTCTGTGGCTGCATTGTACAGTCACTAGAACGGTGGAGTTCAGCAGTTGCAGCAAAAACCACATGGCCAGCAAAAGCCTAGAATGTTGATTGTCTGGCTCTTTACAACAAAAATTTGCCAACACTTAATTTGTGGGCTGTTTTGGACCTTGTCAATCTCAGAAAGATGTAATAGAACTCAAGAGAGGCAATTGAAATTAGTCTGAAATGGGAGTGGAAGGGCACAGTCCAGACTTTTCACCTTAGCCTATACATATGCTCAAGTCTTCACCCAACCTGTCGTGAAACATCTTGCCCTGCTAGCACCTCTCCTTCCTGTCCCATTCACTCTGAAACCCATGCAGTCCAGCTTCTGTCCCCAATTTCTGCTGGAATGGTTACAACTGGGATGCCAATGACCTCCCCATTACTGGTTCAACATTCTCTTTTCAGTTCATTTGCCACTGACTGATTATATCTGTTTTGAAATGCCCATGGTTTCTGGGAGATTAGTGTCTCCTGGATTGCCTCCTACCTCTCCAACTATTCCTTCTCAGCTCCCTTCCCGTGAGTCCTCTTCCCTCTCTTGCTGCTTAAATATATAGATTCTGCAAGGATTTGTCCTCGGCCTTCTTCCTCATCTATGCTCTCTCACCAGACAAAATCATCTACATGATCTGATTTCGACCGTCACTTCTATATCGATGGCTTCCCAATATATAACTTCTGAACTGAAGGCCCAGAATTCTAATGAAAGGCTGTGATTCCTCAAGATGTATGTCTTACCAGGCACAAAAGCTGAGTATGTCCAACATGAAACACATGTCTTCCTACACCTCTGCCCTCACCTAATCACCTTTGTTTCTTCTTCCATCTGCTCCTGAATTGTTGCTATTCCCAAAAGATCTGCCCTTGACTCTTCTCTCTTTGGGAGCAGTTTCAGCCATTCTTACAGTTTCAACAATTACCTGTACATGAATCACTGCCAAATCTGTATCTCTAGATGCATTCCCAGCTGCCTCCCTACATTCCCAAAGAGATGTGTGAGGTGGACAGCTGGTGCTTTTGCCTGCCCAGATTCTACCTTGCTTCTGGTAACTACTCCTTAGTTTTCCTTTGGAGAGATACCTATTTTCTACTCTCGATCTACATGGTTCACAGGAGACTGACCTCATTTGCCTCTGCAGGGCCAGTCACACAACCCAGATGTATTAATTGTCTTACTGTGTATCAAATTAGTCTAAAATGTAGTGCCTTCATGCAACACACACTTACTTTCTCACAGTTTGTGTGGGTTGGGAATATGGATAGGGCTTAGCTGGGCCCTCTGATTGTGATCTCTCATGAGGCTGCAAAGTGTCATCCAGGGTTGGGGTCTATTCTGAAGGTTCAAAGGGGGAAGGGTCTGCTTCCAAGTTCACTTTCATAGTTGTTGGCCAGGTTCAGTTCCTCAAAGGCTGCTGGACTGAGGGCCTCAGTTCTTTGGTGGCTGTTGGCTGGAGGCTGCCTTCAGTTCCTTGTCGTGTGGGTCTCTCCAACATGAAAGCTTGTATCATCAAATCTGGCAAGAGAGAGTCTCCCAGCAAGGTAGAAGTCACAGTCTTTTGTAACCTAAATCACAGAAGCGACAGCACCTCCACAATGCATATTCTGTTGGTTAGAATGAGCTACTCAAGAGGAGGGGATTACACAAAGGCATGAACACTAGGAAGCAGGATCGCTAGGAGGCCATCTTAGAGGTTGTCAACCACACCACACCAGCCAATTAAGTCATAATAATTGATTGAAGGATCGGTATCCAATCAGAGTTGACCACAATTAGGCTTGAGATGTTTGCTGGAGTCTTTGGGAAAGTGGCATTGCCGGGGCTGTTATGCTGGTCAGAGAAGGTGAGCTTGAAACTGCTGGTGGCCATAACAGCTGCCACAAGGGTGAGAATATGCTTAAAATGACAACATAATAGAGAAAAGCAGAGTTGAGAGATGGAGGAGATAGATGTCTGATAACGTCATTTGAAAAACTGATAGAGCCATACCTGTCGCTAAACCCCTTGAGGAAACTAAGACACCCCCTCTTTTCCTTACATCACTCAGTTGGCTTCTATCACCCATAACCAGAGTCTTGACTGACATAATGTCTCAGAGATGCCTTGGATTCAGTTTGCCCAAACCCACTTTGATTTTCTTACCTTCACCTTCCCCACAAACCTGCTTCTCTTCTTAGGTTCTATTTCACAGTTAAAAGCATAACACGGTTGTTTAGGCTGAAAACTATCCTAAAGTCACCTTTACCCTCCCTGATCTGCTGTGCAAATTGGAACAGCCCATGCAACATGAGTTCTTATAGAACTGTAGGAGAGACCTCCTGTTTGCAAAGCTAGGATAGGTGCTGAGGTGAGCCAATGAAACACAATCCTAAATACAAGTAAACAAGTTACTCTAAGGCCATTAGAATCTTCCAGAATTTCTAGATGTAAGTCACATGGTTTAGAGGATGAGAGTAGTGTATCTGATTCCCATATCAGAACACACCATAGACTAAAATGAAATTCTGATAAACTGTCTGGTGAGCTTGCAGTTCAGAAGACTACCTGGGGTTGGATTTGTGAAGCTATCCTGTCTGTACGCAGATAAAAAGAAATTGCATAGTTTGAAAGTCAGGCCAGGCATGGTGGCTCACGCCTGTAATCCTAGGACTCTGGGAGGCCAAGGTGGGAGGATTGCTTGAGGTCAGGAGTTCAAGACTAGCCTGAGCAAGAGCAAGACCCCATCTCTACAAAAAATAGAAAACAATTAGCTGGGTGTAGGGGTGCATGCCTTTAGTCCCAGCTATTTGGGAGGCTGAGGCAGGAGAATGGCTTGAGCCCAAGAGTTTAAGATTGCAGTGAGTTATGATGCACTGCACTCCAGCCTGAGTGACAGAGTGACTCTGTGTGGAAAAAAAAAAAAGAAAATGATACATATTAATAATTTCCTTTTTTTTTTTTTGAGACAGATTCTCACTGTATTATCCCAGCTAGAGTACAGTGGTGTTATCATAGCTCACAGCAACCTCAAACTCCCAGGCTTAAGCCATCCTCCTGCCTCAGCCTCCTGAGTAGCTGGGACTACAAGCATGTGCCACCATGCCTGGTTAATTTTTTCTATTTTTTGTAGAGACAGAGTCTCCATGTGTTGTCCAGCGTGGTCTCAAAATCTTGGCCTCAAGCAATCCTCCTGCCTCAGCCTCCCAAAGTGCTAGAATTATGAGTGTGAGTCACTATACCTGGCCCAATCATAATTTCTTTTACATCCTTCGGGTTGTAATCATAATTCTAATCTCTACCTTTTGTTCTCTCTACCACCTTCAGCCGAATTGCTCTAAATCCTATATATTCTGCCTACCTCTCAGATAAGCCCTCTTCCCTCCATTTCCTGCCAGCTTAGTAGCCATCCTGGGGCTTTGTATCATCCTCTAAACAACTCTCCTTTCACCCCTACCCCAAAAGAGTGTGAATCTGCAACACAACCTCAGATCGTTAGTCTGCTCTGAGTTGTGATGGCTCTCTAGTCCTAGACAATGCTTCCTAACCATTATTGGGTCATGGAAACTCTTTTAAAAAACTGATGAAAACAATGGGTAACTCTTTCTAGAAAAATCTGTATTTCGTATTATAGTATACATTCCAAGGGGATCATGAACCCTCTGGAGTTCATTCACATACCACTCCCTCAACCCACCTTCTCATCTCCCTCTAGGTTAGAACTTCCTCAAGAGAATGCATTCCATACTTTTTTATTGGTAACACTCGCTCTGTCACCCAAGCTAGAGTGCAGTGGTGCAATCGTAGCTCACTGCAGCCTTGAACTCCTGGGCTCAATCAACTCCACCCCACTCCCACCCCCATCATTCTCCTGAGTAGCTGGGACTACAGGTGTGAGCCACTTCGCCTGGCTCATTCCAAACTTCTTAGCATAGCATTCAAGGTTTTCCAAACTTACTCTGTCTTGCCCTTCTAGATGCACCTTCTACTTTGTGCTGTTACGCTTATTTTATGTCTGATTCCTCACTAGACTGAGAGCAGAGATTGTGCCCTTTCATTTTTTTCTTGCTATCTTTTCCCAGATAGAATGAAAGTTTCTTGGGAGCAGCAATCAGAATGCCTAGCTTAAAAAAAAAAAAAAAAAAACAGAATGCCTAGCTTAGTGTAAGATAAATTGTTGGTTGACTGCTAGATTTACTAATTTTCAGCAGCGAAAAGGTTGTAGAGTCATGGACCTAACTGATATGACTACAACGTTTTATGTTCCAGATATATTTGGGGAGAGTTTTGATTTCAAACTTTTCAGTGTTAGTGGTCCCCATAGGTATGAGGACTTCTGAGACCTCGTGCCATGGTTTTAGTTTAGAAAATATAGGCGCCGCTGATGAACTTATCACATTTGCTAGTTTTTGGTGCCAAGAATTCTTTTTCAGTAGTTGGGGCCCTTTGGGATCCTGGAGAAACTTAAAGAACTGGTCTGGTTAGTGGATTCTTAAGAGAGTTTTTTGATTTCATATTGTAGCCCTGACCCAAACCCAACCCCCAAGACAAGCCCGGACGGGAATGTCTCTCACATCACTCCAACATGGACGTTCTGAGAAAATCTTGGGTAAGAGAAAGTCACTCTTCCTTGGCCACATTTCAAAATGCTCCCCTCATTTCAGTCATCCCCCCATGCCCCTTACATACGCTGGGACATTTCATATTACATGGTGGGAAGTAGAAGCGAGACATTAGCAGTCCATTAAATTTCTGGGAGGACAAGGACTCTGTCTTGCTGAACACTGTTTGTCCAGTACTAAAACAGTGCCTAGCACATAGTTGGCATTCAGTTAATACTTGAATGCATGAATGTAAAAATGGGAGAAGTCAATGATCCAATTTGTACATAGTTGTCTTCAGAAATCTTTATGCTGTGCGTGCGATTTCATCCAACCATAAGCACTGAACGGTCTGGGCCCTGTTAGACATGTCAGCTCCAAGCCATGAATCCATGGCTTCGGATTTCTCCCATGTGCAACACGTGCAACATGGACAAATCACATGCACTTACTGTGTGCAAGGATCTCCCAGGATAGTATCAGCATACTGTGGTTGGAGTCTTCAGTTAAGATTAGATTCTACTTTATGACCCAAAATGGCCACACAAACTCCAGCCATCACCTTTTATTCCAGCCAGCAGAAAGGAAAAGGGACTGAGGAACGGTGTGCCCCTCTTTTAAGAACACCTCCCCAAAATTATCTATTTGCCTCTGTTTGCCTCCTATTGGCCAGAGCTTAGTCACATGGACACAACTAGCTTCAAGGGAGAAAGTCTTGGCGGGGCCGGTGGCTCACGCCTATAATCCTAGCACTCTGGGAGGCCAAGGTGGGCAGATCACTCGAGGTCAGGAGTTCGAAACCAGCCTAAGCAAGAGCAAGACCCCGTCTCTACTAAAAATAGAAAGAAATTAACTGGCCAACTAAAAATATACAGAAAAAATGAGCCAGGCATGGTGGTGCATGCCTTTAGTCCCAGCTACTCGGGAGGCTGAGACAGGAGGATCGCTAGAGCCCAGGAGTTTGAGGTTGCTGTGAGCCGGGTTGATGCCACGGCACTCTAGCCGGGGCAACAGAGTGAGACTCTGTCTCAACAAAAAAAATAAAAAAGAGAGAGAGAGAGAGAGAGAAAGTCTTTATTTTAGGTATCCACATACCCAACTGAAAATCAGGGGTTCTCTTACAAAGGAAAAAGTGGAGAACAGGTTGGAGAGAGGGTTGATACGGTTGGGGAGGGGTTTGACATGGAAAGGCTGGCCTTGCAAAACCAGAGGAGCTTTTCTGAACTCAAGCCTCCCACTCACTGCTCTTATCTACCACGTGTGAGTCAGCAGCCCACCCCAGGGCTTAAGGGTCAGAGTGGTGTGGTTAAAAGCACAGCTGCTGGAGTCAGATGGCCGTAGGTTCAAATACATCCCTGCACCTCTCCTTTCCTCCCTTTGTGAAGCGAGAAAAAATATCATCCATAGTGCAAGGCTGCGGTGAGTATTTAACTGCTGGAAAATCCCTGGGACAGAGCCATTGCCTATGAGTGATGAGTGGTGCTACTGCAGCTTCTTCTTTTTTTATTGTGGTAAAAAAACACATAATGTTAAAACTTACCATCTTAACCATTTTTTTTTTTTTTTTGAGATAGTGTCTCACTGTGTCACCCTGGGTAGAGTGCAGTGGTGTCTTCCTGGGCTCAAGTGATCCTCCTGCTTCAGCCTCCCGAGTAGGAGTGGCTCGGACTACAGGCTAGTGCCACCAGGCCAGGCTAATTTTTCCTATTTTTGGTAGAATCAGGGTCTTGCTCTTGTTCAGGCTGGTTTCAAACTCCTCACCTGAAATGATCCTCCCGCCTTGGCCTCCCAAAGTGCTAGGATTACAGACATGAGCCACTGCACCGACCATCTTACCAATTTTTAATTATAGTGTTAATTATACGCACATTGCTGCACAGCAGGTCTCTGGAACTTTTTCATCTTGTAAAACTGAAACTCTATACCCATTCAAGAACTCTTCTTCCCCTCCCCCTGTCCCCAGCAACCACCATTCTACTTTCTGTTTCTAAAAGTTTGACTTCAGTTAGATACCTCTAAAAAGTGGAATCACGCATCAAGCAGTCTTTGTCTTTTTGTGAGTAGTTTATTTCACTTAGCATAATGTCTTCAAGGTTCACCCATGCTGTAGTGTATATGACAAGATTTCCTTCTTTTTTAAGGCTGAACAATATTTTGTGGTACCTATGTACCACATTTTCTTTATCCAGTCATCTGTCATGGACATTTGGGTTGCTTCCACCTCGTGGCCATCATGAATAACCTGCAAAGACAGTGCTTCTTACCAGTATTAACCGATCAACACCTAAGTGGAAATATAGGAGTAACATTTATCGGGTGTCGGGGGGGTGGGAAGGGGAAGGAAGGAATGGGTATATACAACCACAACGAGTGAGATGTGTGCAACGTCTGGAGGCACTCTTGAAGCTCTTATTCGAGCAGGGAGGGAGGCATGGGCAATATATGTAACCTTAACACTTGTATCCCCATAATACGCTAAAATAAAAAAAAAAAACAGTGCTTCTTATCCACTAAGTTTTTAACAGGGAGAATAACAGACACTAGTTCTCTCCTTCCTTTCAATACCTTTGAGGGAGCCCTTAATTTTTTTTTTTTCTGTGTGTAAATCATTGCTAGATTAACCTCCTTAGGTGGAAACAAACAAGGCAGATGGACAAGGGAATTCCCTAGATTCCACATATCAATTAGTGGAAAGGGAAAAGGCCTCACCGGACAATAACAGAGCACAGATTCTCTTTAGGTGGTCCATTTGAATAGATAAGGAAAGAATCTGCAGGGTTATGGCATTGTTGAAGGCTAGAGCAGCTACAATGCTAGACTCCAGATGCTTACTTACTTAAAGAGTAAGAACCATCCTCTCTTCTCCCTTCTTTCTAAAGCCATCCATCTGTGGCATTCCAAATCCTGATCCCAAGAATCAAAGACCTGGGGCAGCAGGGAGGGGGAAAGACCACCCAAAAACAGAAATGTAGCTCCCCTGGTTGAAAAATTACTTGTGAAGCAAAACTCTAGCTGGTAATAACTCTGAGAAGCTATGCTTTGGGCTTTGGTATTCCTTCCTCCAATAGTATCCCAAAAAGACACACAAAATAAGAATAACATTAATGTCATCATTGTAAAGTAAAAACTTCACCTAAATATGGACATTGCATACCTTGAATCAAAAGTGTTCGGTAGGAGGCTTGGTGGCCTGGTGGCTCATGTCTACAATCCCAGCACTTTGGGAGGCTGAGGTGAGAGGATCGCTTGAGTCCAGGAGCTGGAGACAAGCCTGGGCAGCATAAGTGAGATCCTGTCTCTACAAAAAATAAAAATTAGCTGAATGTGGTGGCGTGTACCTGTAGTTCCAGCTACTCAGGAGGCTGAGGCAGGAGAATAACTTGAGGCCAGGAGTTAAAGGTTGCAGTGAGCCGTGATCATGCCACTACACTCCAGCCTGGGAGATAGTGCAAGACCCTGTCTCAAAACAAACAAACAAAAAGTATTTGCTGGGCATTTATAGGCATAGGTGGTGCCAAAGAAGCATTTTATGAATCAGTTTCATAAGGAGCTTCCTCGTGGTTGGAGTGAAAAGGCAAATACTTGTGAACACATTACTGATTTGACAAAGCAGTGTATGTTCATCGTGGTGTTTGGAGGAATAAGAGGGGCCAGGAAGAGCAGAAAACACTGTTGGGAGATGGGGGTTTGCACTGGACTCAGAACAATGGCAGCATTTGAGTGGACAGGATCTGGAAAGGCATTTGGTTGTTGTTTTTTTTTTTTTCATTTTGTTTTAGCCAATATGTACTGAGTGCCAACTCTGTAGGTGCCATGCTCTGTGCTCAGAGCTAAAGATAGTGACCAAACGACATGGTCCCTACCTTCTAGGAGGTTTTCAACATTATTTCAGCAGGGGAGGAAGTTGTTCTAAAGAGACCCACCCTGGGGCCCAGAGGAGTCTCTAGGAAACTCATACCTGATGGAGCAGAGCTGGGCGGCCAGGAGCTGGGGCTCCAGAGCTCACAGCACGGCTGTGGCAGCAGAATAGGGTTCGGCTCTGATGCTGCACCCTGGAGCTAGCCAAAGGACAGGTGCTCCGTGGCCAGGGGCACACCATGTGACCCAGGGGTGGAAAGCCGTCCCCACCCTGGTGGCTCTGTTGTCATGCATTTTCTGCTCAGCCCCTGACCCTTGGCCCTTGGTTGGGGCTGGTGTTTGGTCTCCCACTGTGGAACTAAAGCAGACTTTGGCTCTTCAGACTTAGGAGAGAAGATGGAGAAGAGCTGCCCGTGGGCCTTCCAAGAGGAGACGCTCAGCCACAGAGCAGGCTGAACAAATCTGAGGCTGTGAGTTGGGGCGTAACTTGCACAGAGGTGAGGCGAGGTAGGAGAAGGACTTGTGGATCCTGGGACGTGCAAATAGCCGGCCTTGGTCTGAACCATCTCCAGCCTTCCTGGCTGAGTGGCCCTGGGCAAATTATTTCTTAGAGGCTCCTTTTCTTCATTTGTAAATCTGGCAAAACAATTCCAAGTCACGGGATGATTGAAGTTTCAATGAAATACCAAGAAATAAAGGCCAGTGTGGGGCACAGGTAACAAGCCTGACTACAAGGGGGTTGTGTGGGGCGAAGGGAGTGAGGCAGCTTCACAAGCGCGCTCAGGATGTGCAGAGAGAAGAGCGGAAGGCAAACAGCTGAGCCAGGGCATGCCCATATTTATGTTTTTAGAGAGGATTGAATATGGGGCCAAAATGCTTTTCACTCGGTGGAGCAGATCTGCACTTGCTCCAGGAGAAAAGGAGTGGAAGGGGGCGGGGCCAGGAGGCCAGCCTGCCACTCCAGGATGATGGATGAGCCTCTTTCAAGGCTTCTAATTAATGATGAGGAGCTCTGAGACCCTTTCCTTCCGGGAGTGCTCCCTGCTCCTCCTTGCCCAGGAGCCCCTCCTCCTGGATCGAGGCTGGGGCTGGATTGTAAGGTTAGCCCCCAAAGTCTGGCACGGATTTCCAGAGGACAGTATGCATGTACTTTTGTACATGTATGTGATTATGAGTACACATATTTGAGACGCTTCTATCAGCGTATGTGTGTATCTGTGTACATATGTCTATTGTGTGTACTTACACGTCTATGCACATGTGTGCACATGTGTGCTAAATTGCTAGTGAAGAGAAAGACTAAATAGGGTATGCAATGAGAAGAATACTTAGCATGCTAGATAGACTTTTGTGTAGGTCACTTGAGGCGGACTCTCAGTTTCAGAGAAGTCGCTGGACCAGCCCCTCTCAGTCATGCAAATGGTGCACAGCCCCCGCTCTGGGAGAGGAATAATAGAAGCCTCCATGCTTCTGCGGGAGCTGCCTCTCCTGAGGTCCCTGGTAGCCAATGCAGATCGGGAGGGAGGAGAAGGGTTTTTCTTGTATTTTATACTTTTTGGAATGAAGGCAATCCATATTTCCACAACATTCCTTCCTAAAGTTCAAAATTATGGGGAACATTTTGGATGAACGAGTGTAATTTCAACCAAGGCGTAGGACAAGAAACATCAGTAAGTTCTCTAAAATAAAATTACCTTGTGGGAAATGCAATCCTGGTTGCTGAGCACAGATTCTTGAGCCAGACACTGGGGTCCACTCCCAACTCCACTGCTTATCGGCTCTGAGACCTTGAATAAATAGACTAATTGCTCTCTAAGGTTTCAGTTTGCACCTATGAAAAAGGGATAATAATGGCATTGTTCTATTGTATATTATGTAAGCTTGAATTAGACAAATTTGAAAAACTATAAATCTCTCTAAATTAAAAAAAACCAAGGGTTGCATAATTTCCAAACTGATCCGCTGAGTTGATGGTAAACTGTACTCACAACTATTGCTACATGACAATGGCACTTGAGCTGGTAAAAGTAAATAACTGCCACCAATGCGCATATTGTACGAATCAGCTGTTGTTTTTGTATGCCATAATTTCTAATAGTGACATTAATGACTAATATGCTGTTATTTTAACACTCAGCATTATAATTTAAAATATTTTCTGTATCCTAGAATGATGTTATCTCAGAGTTCATTAAGTGATGGCATCAGTGCTAAAAACACTCTCCAAAATCAATAACTTTATAATGGAAGTTAGTTTATGATAAAACACTATGAAAAAAGCCCAAATAACTGTCATGACATGACAAGCAGTTAATTTAGGAGTGCTTACTCTGAGAAACATTAGAGATTTTGTGTTTAGTAAATAAAAAACAGCATGAAGACAAAACTGGTCTGTAACAGTTGAAGATTTCTCTCCCTGCCTGTTACAGTTATTCTTCTGGGAAGCACAGTGTCAAATTATCTAAGTTTTGAATAATCCAGTGTCTTCAGTAACATATCCTATTCATAAGGTGTGATCTACCCTTAAATGAAATGATGTAATCCATGTAAAATTCTTAGCACAGTGTCTGACAGCATGGTAAATGCTTATTACTTGTTATGGAGTTGTGCTGCCGTTGAGGTTATAAACCATGGCAAAAGACAAAGCCCTAAGGATTTATAGGGACCAGGCTTGTTCTCAGCCAGCCTATGGGTTCAGGTAGGAAGCCTTCTGGAATCCAGGCAGAATCTGAACGTATTGGTCTTTGAGAAACAGTGGCTGAGTGTAAACCATTAACTTTAGAATCAAAGTTTAACTCCCCACATTAGCTGGTTAAGAATCTGGAATAGCAAAAACACTGGCACTTGATTTTGCTTTTTTTATTATTATTTTCTTTTCTCAGTATATGGGAATTTAAACACTGGCGCTTGAAAAGGCAGATGCCCACAAAGCTGTGCAGGACAAAGCTTCAACAGCGACACCAGCGGGAAGCGGATCACTGGGTCTGTGGCCATATAGTCCTTTGCCTATTCCAGAGTGGAACTGCAGGGCAGGGCTGTAGGGCGGGAGTCTTAGTGTGTGTCTGTCAGTGTCTGACCCTCTGTCCATCCTTCTCAAGTAACACAAGCAGACAGACACGCAGGGAGTTGTTAAATGTGCCACAGAGATAGCAATAGAAGAATAGTAAATTTACATACAAGCAACTTGAAATGTCGTCTAATAAATTGTTTCTAACATTATAATGATATCAACAAACAGCCCTTGTTTCTTTAGGGAAAAAACTCAGAGCAGCAGGCTGCTGAGGAAAGTTGCTAATAGTTTCTCTGAAACTATATAAGACCACTTATGGTAGATTTGGAAAAGTGGCCAGAATTATTCACGCTTTCTTAGATCCAAGCCCTTGGCACAACGACTTTGCAGGTTTTTTCTTTGAGAGGTGGGGATTCTTTTCTTACTCCTTGAATCAGAGCTGGTCTGGAGACTTGCTTCGGCCAATAGAATGAGGCAAAAGTGATGTTATATTACTTCCTACCTTCATATTCAGAGGCCTCTGCTGGCTTTCTTCAATTTTTGCAATCTCCCTATGAATAACACCAGACTAGCCTCCTGGAAGCTGAGACATCCAATGAAGCAGAGTTGGTCAGCTGACTTATCCCAGCCGAGGTCTAAGACATGCGAAAATTGCCTATACAAGCTCAGCAAAGTCAAACCTTCCAGCTCGCTCCCAGCTGACTGCAGCAGGTACATAACAGAAGCTACCCTAGGTCTGCCAGGCCCATACTGACTCGATGCCTCATTAGCTAAATCAATGTTTATTGTTTTAAAGTGACACACATCCTCTTATAAGAAAAGCCTCAGAACAGAAAATATTTAAATTCTCTTCACTTTCAGATTTTCTATGGTTTCCAGATAAGTAAGAATATCCTCTTTCCCCCTACCTGGAGGTGAGGATTCATTCATGTAATCATTCATTTTTTCCAATAGTTTTTTGTTTCTTTAATAGTATAAGGTACTTTGGTGGGCTCTTTGGAGGCACATGGCTCAGGGCTTAGGAAGACACAGATCTGATTTACCTGTATCTTTTTGTGCCCTGCACCATGGCATAGGTGTGGGCAGAAAGGAAATAAGTCTGGGCAAATAAGTCACTTACTACATTTGAATGCAGACAACATGGGATTACTTTATGGCTGTGTGACCTTTGGATAGTTAACCTCTCTAAGTCTTGGCTTCCTCATTTCACAGACAGTAATAATGTTCTCTGGCTCTCAGCATGATTGGGAGGGTCAACAAGATTTGCAAAGTACTGTGCCTGCCATGGGTCAGAGTCACGTTCCATTTCCTGGCTTCGATAGTTCACGTTTCAGGTTGGTGCAGAGCACCATCTTTATTACATCAGGTTCTTCCC
Source organism: Microcebus murinus (assembly GCF_040939455.1). Taxonomy (NCBI): domain Eukaryota; kingdom Metazoa; phylum Chordata; class Mammalia; order Primates; family Cheirogaleidae; genus Microcebus; species Microcebus murinus. Next base: position 16,962,289 of record NC_134107.1, read on the forward strand.
AAGGAGGCAGAATGTTTCTGAATTGGGAGATGGCTTTGCTTTCAACAGTTCCTCACATAAGGATCAGAGTAGCATATGCCCAGACAGGAATTTGGCATCTTCCCAGCAGCCTGAGAGATTGACTTTTGGGAGGCTGTGAAGGGGAGGTGTGATAGTTAAATTTATGTGTCAACTTGACTGGGCTAAGGATGCCCAGATAGCTGGTAAACATTATTTCTGAGTGTGTCTGTGACAGAGTTTCCATAAGATATTGTCTCTTGAATTAGTAGACTGAGTAACAAAGATTGCTCTCACCCATGTGGGTGCATACTGTCCAATCTGTCAAGGGCCAAAGGTGCAGGAAGGACAAATTTGCTCACTTTGCTTGAGCTGAGACATCCATCTGCTCCTGCCCTCGATGTCAGTACTCCTGGTTCTTGGGCCTTTGGACTCAGACCAGAATTTATACTGTTGGCTCCCCTGGTTCTCAGGCCTTCAGGCTTGGACTGGAACTACACCACTGGCTTTCCTGGGCCTCTAGTTTGCAGACAGCAGATCATGGGACTTAGCTTCCATAATTGCATGAGCTAATCTCTCATGATAAATCTCCTTCTATATATATAGATACATAGAGAGAGATTTCTTAGTTCTGTGTCTCTGGAGAGACTGACTAGTACAGAAGGGCTTGCAGAGATCACTCTGCAAATCAAGACTGCTGTGGAGCAGTGATCTCTCCATGGCCTCAGAGCTACAATCAAGTCTCGGTGACTCTTGTTTGGTTCTCAGCCTTGGCTGGGAGACTGAGCTGCAAAGAAGGCCTGTGACCCGGGACTGGCATCCTGAGGTTTGGCCCCCTGGCCTGCCCTGGAACCGTCCACACAGGGAGCCAGGGCCTAAAGACATTCTGAGAACCAAGGACAAGCAGTAGTAGGTGAACGACAAGGTAAGGGGTAAGGCATGAACATTCCTTATGTCATCTTTCTTTCTCCTTCAGAACCCCCTGACTTCAACCAGAACATGCATGAAGCAGAAAGAACACAGGGGCCAAAATTTGGGCTTTGGGGGATGAACCTGCTCGGTGACCAGAATCTATGATGCACCCACCTTGCCAAGGCTTATTGGAAGCCTGAGTGACCTCGGACCCTGCATTCAACCCCTGAGCTTGGCAGCCCTGGCCCAGGGCCATAGAAAATGGGACCAGTCCAGAGGGCTGAGAGCTGCAGGCCTGGCTGTGGTTCCCATTTAGGTCAGTTCCCACACTGCCCCCGATTGGGGCATTCTGCGAGAGATGGATGGGGATGCCAGATTTGGAGGCAGCAGAAGTTCCCAGGGTATGGGGCAGTGGGGTGTGAACATATATCATACTGGCTTTCATGGCCTTAAGGGAAACACCCACCCTACAGAAAACATCTTGGATAGGACTAGCTTGACCTGAATTGAGACCTTATTTGAGAATCAAATCTTCTTCATGTCAGGCAGATGCTCGATAAATGTCTGTGGACCCATGGCTGAATCTCCGTGTGTAGCCGGGCGAGTACACATAGCTCTGGGCTGTTTGTGGTTGGGAACCTGAATGTCTGAAGTGTGGTCATGAGAGAGCTGGGGAGAAGGCAAGGATGACAGGACTAGAGGGTCTGATCTGTTACCTTATCAGCTCGAGAAGCCGAAGGGTTAAATCCAGAAATCACAGTCTGCATGTTTGGGCTGACAATGGTATAACAAGGAGAGAAGGGAAGGAAGAGGGAGGAGACCAAGAGACACAGTGAGGGGATGGAGAGAAATAGAAACAGAGAGGTGAGGACAGAGACAAAGGGATGGGATGAGGAGGCAGAAAGGGACAGAGGGAGATAGGAGAGAGGGACAAAAGCTGGAGTATTAGCCTGGCGTGTTGGTGCATGCCTGCAATACCAGTTACTCAGGAGGCTGAGGCATGAGGATCACTGGAGCCCAGGGATTTGAGGCCAGGCTGGGCAACATAGCGAGATCTTTTCTCTAAAAAATAAAAAAACTGGAGTATCAGTGATTCTAAACTAGAAATGAGAAAAACACATTCAGAGACATCTTCAGACATGAAAAGAACTCTCTGTGTTAGAATTTATCTTCCTATCTGTCTCTCCCATCAGGGGGTAAGTTTTGAAAGCAGGCAGTACATTTAAGTCATGTTTACATCTTCAGTAACTAGCACACTGTCTGAATGTAGGCACTCAATAGTAAGTTTTTTAAACAAGCCAGGCATGGTGGCACACACTTGTAGTCAGTCAAAGGAAAGTAAGGAAGTGGCCAGGCGCAGTGGCTCACACCTGTAATCCTAGCACTCTGGAAGGCTGAGGCGGGTGGTTTGCTCGAGGTCAGGAGTTCGAAACCAGCCTGAACAAGAGCAAGACCCCTGTCTCTACTATAAATATAAATAAATTAATTGGCCAACTAATATATATAGAAAAAATGAGCCAGGCATGGTGGCGCATGCCTGTAGTCCCAGCTACTCAGGAGGCTGAGGCAGGAGGATTGCTTCAGGCCAGGAATTCGAGGCTGCACAGTGCTATGATTGGGCCTATGAATAGCCACCGTACTTGCCTGGGCAAAGTAGCCGGACCTCATCTCTTAAAAAAAAAGTTTTTCAAACAAATATTAAGAAAAGGCATAATTTTAAGATAAAAGAATGGTAAAGACATAGAAGATAGCAGCTATGAGCTTAGACTTAAGAGTCATGGAGAGGTGCAATCAAACCCCAGTTGCATCATTTCCCAACTACAGGACTTTAAACAAGATTGAGCCTAAGTTTACCATACACAGTTATTGTGAGGATTAAATGTCTGCAAAACTCTTAGTGGACTGCCTGCATAAGTTCCCAACAGTGTTGGCTACCGTTACTAGTGTTGTCACAGTTGTTGCAGGCAAATAAGCAAGACAGGGACTGTGATAAATGGATTGCATAAACAGCCCCAATTGATGGCTCTCTGCCCTGTAACTTCCCAGTGCCTTTCCTTCTAATTCTAGGTTTGGCTGTGTGACTTGCTTTGGCTGATGGTAAATTTGATGCAAGCAGAGGTGTGAAAAAGAGACTGCCCATTTATGACTTCTTTCCACAACAGGCTAGCCTGCCAGAAGGATGTGGGGGACTTGTGGAGGACCAGAGTGTCCCAGCTGAGGCCATCGAAGACCAGTCATCCCCCAACCAACCCACCAACTATTACAGATCTAGGAGTGAGCCAGGGAAGGCCAGCCAGGCCCAGCCCCCATCACCCAGCCAACCTTGAGACTTAGGTGAAATAACAAACAGTTGTTGTTTTAAGCCACCAAGTTAGAGTGACTTATTACACAGCAGTAGCTAGCTAGTATAGGAGCCATGGTAGGTCTTGTCCTCTAATATTGAAGCAGCTGATAACAAAAGGCAAAGGACAGGGGAAGTCATGCTCTGCCAGGTTTTATTTATAGAGTCTGGTGAACTTGAGCCAGAGAAAGCTGCAAAAAGTGGCTTGGCGAGCATGGCAGAGCCATGGGCAAGGGCTGATAGAAGCAGGTCCCTTTGTCAGACCCTGAGGGAGCCCTTTAGGTGGAGGACTGAGGACACCTGAGGCGGGAAGTGACGGGGACAAGTCCAGGCAGGCAGCAGCGGGGCTGCCACTGGGAGAGCTGAGGCTCACCCTAACCTGGTCCCCATGGCCTCAGGCCCTGGGGTCATATACCCGCCCCATGAAGACAGGGAACTTGTGCTGCTGGTCCCAGAGCAGGAAGAGGAACGGCTGCTGCACGTCGAAGACCAGCAAGGTGCGGGCCACGGAGATGGCGGAGGCTGCAGCCGCCTCCACCCCAGTCTCCGTCAGCTCCAGCACCGTCTGGTGCTGCATCGCAGAAACTGCCAGATCCGGGTCCTTCGTCAGCCCACACAGGTCAAGGTCATAAGAAAAGTCAAAGAATTCTAGGGCAAAACCAGAGGAAAACAGAGAGTCAGAGACCAGCACAAAACTCTTAGCTGATGGAGACCTTTGTCCTGAATTTTCTGAGTTTGTCCTGCGTCCCAGTACTCCCTCCTCCTCCTCCTCCCTCACTCAATTATGTGCTGGGTCTTCTGGCCCAGTGCATAGGAGCCTTCACTAGTGGGGCCAACTGCCACTCCCTCTCAAGAGGGGAGAAGCCTTGACCCCAGCCCTAAAAAAAAGTCTGGAAAATAATGTCATTGCTTCCTTGCTTACAAGAACCTTGGAAGCAAGGTAACATATCAGAGACAGATCATGTATTATAAAATCATATAGAAAGCTGTGCTGCTGTGAAATAATGAGAAATGAATATATCAGTCTCTGTCCCAATTCCAGAGCTCCTAAAACCCTCGTCATTTCCTGAGCAATGGGGCTGCTAGGAGTATCTTTTGTTCTAATAGTTGGTCTTTGATCCCAGTTCCTGACACAGAGCTCCTAAAACTCTTGTCATTTTCAAAGAGACAGGGGTGCTCAGAGCATCTTTTGTTCTAATATTTGGTCTTTTACCCCAGTTCCTGATACAGAGCTCTTAAATCCCTGGGAATTTCCTGGGTGACAGGAGCACCTTTTGTGCTAATGACTTGAATCTTGTTGGCCCTGGATGGGGGCTGGTCACCACAAAGACCTAGCCATGGTTAGAAGCTTGGAACTTTTAGCCTCACCCCCATCCTCTGGGGAGGGGAGAAGAGCTGGAGATTGAGTTAATAATCTGTCATGCCTACAAGATGAAGCCACCAGGCCAGGTGTGGTGGCTCACGCCTATAATCCTAGCACTCTGGGAGCCCAAGGTGGGCAGATTGCTCCAGGTCAGGAGTTCGAAACCAGCCTGAGCAAGAGCGAGACCCCGTCTCTACTATAAATAGAAAGACATTAATTGGCCAACTAATACATACAGAAAAAAATTAGCCAGGCATGGTGGCGCATGCCTGTAGTCCCAGCTACTTGGGAGGCTGAGGCAGCAGGATTGCTTGAGCCCAGGAGTTTGAGGTTGCTGTGAGCTAGGCTGATGCCTCAGCACTCACTCTAGCATGGGCAACAAAGCGGGACTCTGTCTCAAAAAAAAAAAAAAAAAAAAGATGAAGCCACCATATAAGTCCCTAAAGTACAGGGTTCTTAGAGCTTCTGGGTCGGTCAACTCATACACATGCCAGAAGGGTGGCACATCCCCACTCCACAGGACAGAACTCCTCCACCCAGTTCCCTTCCAGACTTTGCCCTGCGTATCTTGTCTTCTGGCTGTTCATCCGTATCCTTTATCACATCCTTTATATAATAAACCAGTAAACGTAAGTGTTTCCCTCAGTTTTGTCAGCCATTCTAGCAAACAGTTACACCCCAGCAGGGAGTTGTGGGAACCTCTGATTTATAGCCAGTTGGTCGGAAGCACAGGTGACAACCTGGTCTTGTAACTGATTCTGAAGTGGGGGCAACCTTGTGGGACCGAGCTCTTAGCCTGTGGGATCGGATGCTATCTTGGGGAGACAGCGTCAGAACTGAACTGAACTATAGGACACTCTGTTGGTGTCCACAGAAAACTGGAGAACTGCTCGGTGTGGAGAAAATACCCTATGTATTTGGCGGCCAGAAGTGTTGAATGAAATATAGAGAAAAGCAGTCTGTTTTTCCTCAACAGATGCCGTTATACCGGGAAACGAGGTCATGTATTAGGTGGTCAAGTTCTCTAACAGGACATAAAGTGGCAAAGCTGGACGTGAGGTCGGTGGTTAGGAAATGGAGTCTCAGTTGCTTCTCCTCAACTCAGAAGCCTCCAGACCTTCACATCCAGATAGCTTCTTGCATATCCCGTGGGGTGATTCACTGCTACGAGACATCTCTGGGGAAGGAGTATCCATAACTGTTACCCACCTTGGTCACTTGTCCCACTGCCTGCGTCACCACGAACCACAGTGGAAACCGTCGAGAGAGCTGGAGACCTGGACTGGTATTTTGGTTTGCCTCTAACAAGCTTAAGGGTAAGTCATGGAAACTTTGGGTAAATCGTATAAAGTTTCCGAGTCTCGGTTTCCTCAATGATCCAATAGGATAATAGCACCTGCTCGTCTAACTCACAGGGTTGAAGAACAACCCGAGATTATGGATGTAAAAAAATACTCTAGAGGATGCTGACCACATTTTAGGGGGCCCCCCTCTCTCTTTTGTCCTCTGATGGCCTGAGAGTAACCCCATGTTGATGGAGCTCACCCAGTTTCTCCATGATTGACAGCATGTCCTGGCTGGTCTTCACTTTGATCCGGGGCATCATTAGGAGAGTGGGATGGAATTTGGACATCTCCAGCTTCTTCATGATGGCCCTGAAGACAGTGGGGCTGAGAGCCTGCTCCACATCTTCGAGACGGTGTTTTGGGGTCTGGGGCACCAGGAGCACCAAGCTCAGGTTGTGGGAGAGCTGCAGCTGCCCCACCTAGAGACCAAGACAGAGATGCACCTCATCAGTCTCCCCACCCCGGCTGTCTCCTGGCCCCCATCCTTTGTGTCTCAAGGCTTTCCTGTAGTCTGCTGTGACAGTCTGTACTATTTCAACAAGCAGCAGCCAGACCTAGGCCCCCAGGCTTTGCCAGGAAATGGGGACACCCAACTGGGTGAACAGTGCTGGTCTGCCTCTGTGCTGGTGAGGGGCAGAGGAGTGAGAATGAGTTTCTTTTTTTTTTTTTGAGACAAGAGTCTTGCATTGTTGCCCAGGCTAGAGTGAGTGCCGTGGCGTCAGCCTAGCTCACAGCAACCTCAAACTCCTGGGCTCAAGCTATCCTGCTGCCTCAGCCTCCCAAGTAGCTGGAACTACAGGCATGTGCCACCATGCCCGGCTAATTTTTTCTATATATATTAGTTGGCCAATTAATGTCTTTCTATTTATAGTAGAGACGGGGTCTCGCTCTTGCTCAGGCTGGTTTCGAACTCTTGACCTCGAGCAATCCACCCGCCTGGGCCTCCCAGAGTGCTAGGATTACAGTCGTGACCCACCTCGCCCGGCCATGAGTTTCTGATTACACCTGACTCTACCACTGGCTAGTTATATAATGCAGACAAGTGCTTTGATTTCTCTGAGCCCTGTTCCCTCCCTCCCAAGTGTGTTGCACAAACAGTATGTAACATGCACAATGCACCACCAGAGTTAACAAGTCAGGCCCTTTAAAGACTATGGATGGCTCTTCGCTACCTATGAGATTAAGTACAGGTTTCTTAGTGTGGCATTGAAGATTGTTCACAAGCTGTTCTTAGCTACCCTTCCAGATTGCTATTATTAATAGAAGGTCTTTCAACTGAAGGCCAGACAAAAGTATGTGAGAAGTGCAGGACCCACAAGTTGAACACAGGGGTTCTCAACTCAGGGCAAATTTGCCAGTGGACATTTGGTAACATCTAGGGACATTTTGGCTGTCACAGCTGGGAGGCGGGTAGGGAGGATGTTTACACAGTGCTATCAGCTTCTACTAAGCAGAAGCCAAGAATAAGGCTAAATCCTTCAGTGCACAGGACAGCCCCCCACCATAAAGAATTATTTGACCCAAATATCACTAGTGCCAAGGCTAGGCTGGGCGTGGGGGCTCACGCCTGTAAATCCTAGCACTGTGGGAGGCCGAGGTGGGCGGATCCTTTGTGCTTAGCAGTTGGAGACCAGCCTGAGCAAGAGTGAGACCTCACCTCTACTAAAAAATAGAAAGAAATTGGCTGGACAACTAAAAATATATAGAAAAAATTAGCCGGGCATGGTGGCACATGCCTGTAGTCCCAGCTACTCAGGTGGCTGGGACAGGAGGATCACTTGAGCCCAGGAGTTTAAGGTTGCTGTGAGCTAGGCTGATGCCACAGCACTCTAGCCCAGGCAACAGAGTGAGACTCTGTCTCAAAAAAAAAAAAAAAAATAGTGCCAAAGCTGAGAAATCCAAATAGGATATGAGGCTATCATTAAACGGCATTATGGTTGGAGTTGAAAGATGAACAAGAAGAATCTAGAAGCATGCAGAATTCAATTGGACAATAAAGAAAGTTAACTGAAAGCAATCAATTGTTGAAACCCAAAAAAATGGCCCAAAAGAAGGAGGCTGTAAACCAGTATCAATGGAAGAGGATGGACATGGGGTCCCTGTTGACATAGGCCTCAAAACCAGTGTGCTTGTCTGGCAGCATGAGCCCTTCAAGTCCTCTGCATGGACCTTGAATCTCTGACCATAAATTTATCATACTGTGGTCTTTCAAGCCAGTAACCTCAGCATACCTGAGTTGGTAAGTCTAACTTCCTTACTAAGGTAAGCACCCTTAAGTCCCAGGAAGATTTAGAATTTAGTATGGAAATGACAAACTAACTCCATTATATTAACACCAAGTGTTGCGTTCAGGGTAATCCATGTGTTTGTTATTTAAAATAGTGTATGTAATTTTTAAGAGAATCTGACATGCTAGTTTTAAGCAAAAAGTTATAGCATAACTTAATTAAGTGTGAGAATGATATTAGAATGTTGGCTAGAAGTTGGTTGACTCTTCAAATTTTAGTTCACAAATGGGCTTTAGGTGCTAGGATGATATGGCCAGAGTTGTAATTCTGTCTATCATGGTTTTTTGTTTGTTTGTTTTCGTTTCGTTTTTGCGGTTTTTTTTTACAGACAGGGTCTTGCTCTGTCTCCCAGGCTGGAGTGCAGTAGTGCAATCATAGCTCACTGTAACTTTGAATTCCTGGGCTCAAGGGATCCTCCTGCCTCAGCCTCGCAAGTAGCTCGGACTATAGGCACACATCACCATGCTGGTCTAATTTTTTGATTTTTTTGTAGAGTTGGAGTCTCACTTAGGTTGCCCAGTCTGGTCTTGAATTCCTGGCCACCAGTGATCCTCTCACCTTGGCCTCCCAAAGTGCTGGGATTACAGGCATGTGCCACCATACCTGGCCTTTGACATGTTTAAAAAGAGAATCAAGTATGTTAAATTTATAAAGGGAGCTTGGGGATATTAATCTGTTAAATATGGCTTGATTAATTAAAAAACAAATGAAAGTTAGCTTAGTGTTTTGATATAAAAATTATTCTATTATAAATAATGTAGCAAATTCAGCTTAAAATTAAAAGAATTAAGTAAAACTTTGATTTTACATTTATAATGTTAATACATTAAATTAAATATCTGTTTAAAACCCAAGGAACGGTAAATAATAGTTTTTGTGTATAAAACTCCTCCTCCTCCTCCTCTGGCATTAATAAAAAAGCTTATGTCTGGGTGTGGTGGCTCACACCTATAATCCTAGCACTCTGGGAGGCTGAGGCCACAGGATCCTTTGAGCTCAGGAGTTTGAGACCAGCCTGAGCAAGAGCAAGACCACGTCACTACTAAAAAAAAAATAGAAAGAAATTGGCTGGACAACTAAAAATATATAGAAAAAACTAGCCGGGCACGGTGGCACATGCCTGTAGTCTCAGCTACTCGGGAGGCTGAGGCAGGAGGATCACTTGAGCCCAGGAATTTGAGGCTGCTTTGAGCTGATGCCACAGCACTCTAGCCCAGGCAACAGAGTGAGACTCTGTCTCAAAAACAAAACAAAACAAAAGCCAAAACGTATGTTGATACCTCCCCCGTATATCCTGAGTCGAGTAATGCCCTGAATGTTCTGTGCCTTATATACATGCTGTTCTGGTTCTGTTAAATGAGTCCTGAATGGTCAAATACATGGGATAGGGATGGGTGGATAAGTGCATGAATAGATAAATAAATGAGCAAAGAATGGTTAAAGTAACCTCCATGAAGTCTTCTAGCCACTCGCACTAAGTAAGCAGCTCCCTTGAACCCTCCATTTCATTCATTCATTTACTCAGCAAACACTGAATGAGCACCTATTGTATGTGGCGTTGTTCTAGAGGCTGTAGATATAGAAGGAACAAGACGGGTTCCTTATCCAAGTAGAGAGACAATATCTCAGGGAGATAGACAATACTGTCATCAAATAAGCAAATAAATGGCAATTTCAGGCGATGATGAGTACCACGAATATAATAAAAGAAGGCAATGTACCAACAGGGTGAGGAGGAAGCGACTTTAAGGGGGAGAAGGCCTCCCCCTTTAAGCTGACACCCGGTAATGAGACAGGGGGTGTCTCCCCTTGTTTCCCGTCTCATAGGTCTGTGTCTTGCTGTCCTAACAAAGCAGAACTATCTAGTCACTGGGCCCAAAATAGTTTATTAATTAGAAAACTCTGGGCTCACTGTTCTATCTGCCCTCCCTTTCCACTCATTCAGATTATATTTGTTCAATTTTTCCTAACGAATGTAAGCCATTTAACACGAGTGCAACTCATGCACTTATCACATGTATGCATATATACGGGTATACCCACACACATGTACACATGTATATGCATGCTGTACCCAGGTACACAAAAATACACAGGACTTGCTAAGTCACCAGGGTCTCCTGATGGGTTTACTAGAAAGAGAAACAGATGCACAGAACAGGAACATGACTTACTTTTTGCCATTTGATGCAGTAGAGATGCATGAAGAAACTTTAGAATCCTGTCTTCCAGCCTAAAACACACAATGCCTGCCTCGGCCAAGGCTGGAGAAAGGAGAAGGAGAAGAGAGACAGGGTGGAAATACAGATGGGAGGAGTAGAAACGATGAATTTGTAGGAATTTTCCCCAAAATGATGGGACCATAGCAGAAAAGAAGTCAGGAGACTCAGGTGGGTCTGAAACAGGAGTGGGAAGTGCCAAGAACTTACCTTGGCCTTCAAAGTTGGGTCAATAAAATGGGCCACAGGGTACTTCTTGCTAGTCATCATGGGCACTTTAATAACAGAGTTTTGGAAGTGAAAGGGCTCCACCCTGGTTTTATTGCGAGAAAATGCTGTCTTCCACTTGGCTGGAAGGAAGAAAGGGGAGAGGATTGCTCTAAAACAGGTAGAAGAAGGACAAAGAGGAGCTAAAAGCCCTGTTAGCAAAGGGGGCACAGAAATACTGGGATCTGGTGGTGGAACTTGGGGCTGGGCGGGCTTTGAAGCCAGGAGGGAAGGAAGAACCCAGAATGGGAAGACCACCTAGTCAAGGGCCCCCTTACCACTCAGGTAGATAGCATTGAGGAGGACAAGGCGGGTGTCAGAAGGCAGGCTGTCTAGCAGGTCCTTGATCTTGTGGTTGGTGTTCTCGGCCACCCAGGTGTTGATGAGCTCCAAGTTGGCATCGCTGTTATTGCCCAGGACGCTGGGGCTGCTGCCATACAGGGTCTGAGAGGCATTCACAAAGGTGTCCCTTATGGCCAGGTCTGGGGGGTAGGTTGAGAGAGGGAGGCATGAGTCCCCTGAACACCTCATCCCCTTGCACGAGCAAGCATGGAGAGTGAGCATGCCTCCCGTGGCTCTTTCTGCTCACTCTACTGAACACTGCATGTCGGAACAAGGGACCAGTCCCTTTCTCTTATAGATGTGGCACAGAAGGCCCCAAAAAGGCTAAGAGCAGGTGAACTAGTCCTAGACCCTGGCCATGTGTCCATGGCTTGGCAAGATAACTCTTCCACGATATTTGCTTCCATTAGCCTGTATGTTTCCTCTTTCTTCCCTTAATTCAGCAGAGAACAGACTCTGCTTCCTAGCCTCAGTGGAAGCTTGTGACAAAACTTCCTGGGTTTTGCTCTCCAAGAGACTTCAGTCCCAGCAAGAAAATAGTATTTGAAAGAAAAATCTGTCCTCTACAAAACAGAGTAAAGCTATTTCCCCAGGCTTTGCTGATGCTTAGGTACAGCGTGAGACCAAGAAACCTGGCACAACCCCCAGGATAGGCCTGAGAGGGGACAAAAGCCCTAATACATTCAATGCAAGCCGTATTTTCCACCAACCTAGAAGGCAGATGGTAAAGCAGACTCACAGCTTTATACATAATAAGTAAATGCAACATTTTGTGAGCACCTCTGAGCTATATTTTCCCTATATCTAAATAGAGACTGTTTCTTAGATGATGGGACAATAGGTGATTTTTCTTGTTTTTTTTTTCTTTTTCTTTTTTCTGTATTTTCTCAGTTTTCTACAATGAATGAGTATTGCTTTTATAGTCTTAAAAAAAAAAACCTCATGAGAAAAAGTTTTCCTGTTTTTAAAAAGGGGGTTAGGCCAGGTGTGGCTCACGCCTGTAATCCTAGTACTCTGGGAGGTCGAGTGGAAAGGATTGCTTGGGGTCAGGAGTTTAAGATCAGCCTGAGCAAGAGGGAGACCCTGTCTCTACTAAAAATAGAAAAATTAGCCAGGCATGGTGGCATGTGCCTGTAGTCCCAGCTACTAGGGAGGCTGAGGCAGGAGGATTGCTTGAGCCCAGGAGTTTCAGGTTGTTGTGAGCTAGGCTGATGCCATGGCACTCTAGCCCAAGTGACAGAGCAAGACTCTGTCTCCAACCAAAAAAAGAAAAGAAAAGAAAAGAAAAGAAAAGAAAAGTGGGGGTGGGGCGGTGGTTAGACTAGAATTGTGTGTGTGGGGTTTTTTGTGTTTTTTTTTTGAGACAGAGTCTCACTTTGTTGCCCAGGCTAGAGCAAGTGCCATGGCATCAGCCTAGCTCACAGCAACCTCAAACTCCTGGGCTCAAGCAATCCTCCTGCCTCAGCCTCCCGAGTAGCTGGGATTACAGGCATGCGCCACCATGCCCAGCTAATTTTTTCTATATATATTAGTTGGCCAATTAATTTCTTTCTATTTATAGTAGAGAAGGGGTCTCACTCTTGCTCAGAGCTGGTTTCGAACTCCTGACCTTGAGCAATCCACCCACCTCGGCCTCCCAGAGTGCTAGGATTACAGGCATGAGCCACCGTGCACGGCCTAGAATTGTGGTTTTTAAACCTTTTAAAGCAGCAGAACTGTGTTTTCAAATAAAGTCATGCCTGAAGCCCACAGTATGAAAAGGCACTGGTTGAGTGTAGGTGAGCAGTCACAGCCCAGCTGGCTGCTCTCCCTCTCGCAGGAAGCAGTGCCCCAATCCCTACCTCTCAGCCTCCTTAACACCCTGAAGCAGCTCTGCAGAACCCTGGGGCTCTGAGGAACAAAGTTTGGAAACAAATGCATTAGATCATTTATTGCCATTATTATCTAGGTAATGACATAATAGTGTCAATGATAACAAATTCACATAACATAAAAATACAAAGAACAAGAGTTTTAAGACTCCTTTGACCCCAAAATTAGCAAAAAAGAATGTTATGGCTATTTTATGTCCATAGTTCTCTAGCTCTCTAGCCCTATTTATTAATGCATAAGGATAGTTTTATTCTAAAAGGAGTTGATGAATGCAAACGACGTGCCTAAGGTCTCAGCAGGAGAACAGTCCAGCCCCTGGAGCGACCCTCACCTGCTTTGCACTCCATCCCTGATACTCTAGCCCCAACACTCCCCCTGTCCCCTCTCTCCCCAGAGCTGGGTCCCCCCAAAGAATCCCGCCAGGACCCTTCTCTGGGGCTGCTGCTCCTCCCTGGGCACTCACCCGGGCTGTGGAAGATCTGGGAGACCGAGGTGACGCCTTTGGACGTAAAGGCCCTCAGTGCCTGGTGGACACAGGCGAAGTCCTTGGGGTAGGAGAGGACGGTCTCCAGGTTTCTTCTGGTGACGTTCCCAGCCCCTACGACAAAGGGCAGAGGTGAAGGGCACTTGCAGGCAGAGTGGGAGACCCACCACCTGGGAACAGGGTTGAGGGACCAGGCTGGAAGGGAAGGTGTTCCCTTCTATACAGGGGGCCAAACACCTGAGTGGGAAGCCATTCTTCTGGAAGACAATACCTATGTCAGAAAGGTAGGGGCGTGGGGACTGTGAATAATCACAGAGTTAGGTTTCTGCAGGGCTTTGAATACTCCCCTTCCCCTTTTCTCTATCTATTTAAATCCCACTCGTCCTTCAAAGCCACGTCCAACCCATCACGGGCTGTTCCACATTCACTATTATTTACTTGGTTTGGGTTTACAAAGATTCACCCTATAGGCAAGGACACTAGATTACGATTTAGAGGAGAAATCGGAAAATCATAAAAGAGGATAGACGTTCGATATCCCTTCAGTTATTTAGTCATTATTAAATATTTACTGTGCATGTCTTCTGTGCAATAATAGCTAAGCTCTATTGAGTACTTACTTGGTTCCAGGTCTCCTAAGTGCTTCTCCCATGTTATCTCACTGAATCGTCACCCCAACCTCTTTACATAAGGGCAGTTACTATTCCTGTTATACAGGTGAGGAAACTGAGGCTTAACAGATGAAGTTTAACAGGTTAAACAGATGAAGCACTCCATTCAAAAGGGCACAGAGCGAATACGTGGAGGATGGAGGCAGGATTTGAGCCGTATTTTGGGGGGCAATAAAGAAAGTAAGTGAAATCAGTTAACTGGAATGTGCCTCCCAGGGGACATTTGGCGACATCTGGAGATAATTTGGTTGTCATACCTGGGGAGTAGAGTGCCACTGGCATCTTGTGGGATATTGGAATTCTGGGACTCTACAATAATGGTTCTGATATGCTCACTGTATTGTCTCCAGTAGCCTTCTTTGAATCCCTCCTTGGGAACGACATTGATTGTAGTAATTGGTGTAATTCCTGGGGTAATTACCACAAAGGACTTGACAGTAATCTCTCAAGATGACAGAGGGATTAACATTTTTTTGACCTCCCACCAAGTCAGGCACTAGGCTATCTACTTCTTAATCTTTTGAGGTAGTTATCACCATCACCACTTTACACATGAGGAATCAAGGCTCAGAGAGGTTAAGTGATCTGTCTAAGGTCACAGAGCTAGAAAGCAGCACTACCATGATCCACTCTAGGTCTATCTCTGACGATTTCATCTCCCTTATCACCTTACCTTGCCTTGAACCACAGCTGGTGGCTGGGACCTTGTTTTTTATGTTCCTGTATAATCTACAGGGTTTTACAAACAATCACACATTCGATCATGGTTAAATAGAGGTGTGTTCAAGAATGAGAAGATACCGTGTTTCCCTGAAAATAAGACAGGGTCTTATATTTATTTTTCCTCAAGAAGACACCCTAGGGCTTATTTTCAGAGGATGTGTGTTTTTTTTTTAAAGTACAGTACAACAATCTACATTTATTCAAATATAGTTAAGTCGTCTTCTTCTGGAACAACATCATAATTCTAAACCCCGAATTCCATCCTGAATTTCTTGTGACTCTATTTCCTTTAGAACCATCGGCCCCAATCTCTCATGTCGAGCAATAGAGCTCTCATGGGGCAGATGAGAAGGGCGGCTCGTCTTCTTTACCGCTCCGAGACGAAATGCATGGGTTGTGCAGATGCGCTGCGTAGCCAACGCCCATCACTAGGTCTTATTTTTGGGGTAGGGCTTCTACTGCGCAAATGCTTAGAAATCCTGCTAGGGCTTATTTATGGGTAGGTCTTATTTTCGGGGAAACACGGTATATATATCCCCCCACTCTCCCCAAATACAGCCCATGTTTACGGATTCCTCACAGAGGCCTAGCCTTGTAGAAAGAGTCAGGGCCGGTGACCCTCACAGGAGTGTCCAGCGTGTGACTCGGAGAGAATTCAGTCAGGGTCTTACCAAGCAGGACGTGGGTGAGGAGGCTGGCGATGCTGAACGGGGAAAAGGCCATGTTGGTCTCGGCCTCCTTCACTGCTGAGAAGGCGCGGTAGAGCTTCAGGGAAAAATCTATCAAAGCGTCCCCCAGCACAGCTTCTGCCAAGTGACTCTCCAGATCAGAGCAGGGAGTGCCAGGCCCAGGGCAGAAGGGCTCAGGAGCGGCCTGGGTAGGAAGATCTGTCGGGGACTGGGTAGTTGGTTGGGTGGTGGGTTCATCAGCGGTACTGGCTGTTACTTCGGTGGCTGAGTTGGTTGTTGAGTTGGTTGTTGAGTTGGTTGTTAGGTTGGTTGTTGAGTTGGTTGTTGGGTTGGTCGTTGGGTTGGTCGTTGGCAACAAGGTGGAAGCCCGTTCCACATACCGAACAGTGTGAATCTCAGGGGTATCTCCCTCCATGATGTTCCCTTCGATTTCCCCTTTTGGATCACTGAAGCTGTAGCTGGCGGTATTTGGATTTGAGGAGGCTCCATTCTGTGGTTCAAGAAACTGAGTTCCATTTTTCTTACTATCAGGCACAGTCCCCTCAAACACTCAAAGCAGGAAGAGAAGGTGGGATGTGGAAAACTGGTGCTGTACCAGAGAGTTATTTCTGAAACAGCCTGGTGGTAAGGGACCCGCCCTGGAGCCACCACAACCAATTCCTTCAGAGAGGGGCCGATGCAGGGGCGGGGTAGAGTGCAGCAGGAATGTTCCCTGCAGACCCTGAGGGTAATCAAGGACTCTGCTCTAGCTGATCAATTACTGCCTTGGAGGAAATTACTGTTTTCCAAAACACAGTGGACACAGACACAGCTAAGTGTCCACTGTGATTTGTCTCTGTTCTTGCAATTTCTTATTAATATCTGCCTGTCTTGACTCACTTGCCTGGCCAACACAGACATTTGAACTTTTGTGGCCCTTGCTTTAAAAGAGTGGATTTTAAAATTGTGGGTTGTAGGGGCTGGGCGTGGTGGCTCACGCCTGTAATCCTAGCACTCTGGGAGGCCCAGACTGGCGGACTGCTCAAGGTCAGGAGTTCGAAACCAGCTCTGAGCAAGAGTGAGACCCCTTCTCTACTATAAATAGAAAGAAATTAATTGGCCAACTAATATATATAGAAAAAATTAGCCGGGCATGGTGGCGCATGCCTGTAATCCCAGCTACTCGGGAGGCTGAGGCAGGAGGATTGCTTGAGCCCAGGAGTTTGAGGTTGCTGTGAGCGAGGCTGATGCCATGGCACTTGCTCTAGCCTGGGCAACAAAGTGAGACTCTGCCTCAAAAATAAATAAATAAATAAAATAAATTGTGGGTTGTAATCCTTTAGCTGGTATAGAAAGTAATCAGCATTCTGGCAGGAAGGAACAAAGGGAAAGAGGAAAGAAGAGAAGAAGAGAGGAAAGTTGGAGAGGGGAAGAGAGGGAGGGAGGGAGAGATGGAGACAGAAATAGTATAGACCAATAACTCTGTGACAATTTTGACTCCCAAGGGATATTTAGCAGTGTCTGAAAGCATTTTTGGTTGTCATAAGGGAGGAAGCGGGAAAGATGCTACTGGAATCCAGTGGGTAGAGGCTAGAGATACTGCAAAGCATCCTACAATGCACAGGACAGCCCCTGAACAACGAATTATCCAGCCCAAATGACAGTAGGTGCTCAGCTGAAAAACCATGTATTATCCCCATTTCACAGATAGAGAAACTGATGCTGACACATATTAAGTGACTAGCCCAGGGTCTCACAAGAGTCACACCAAGTTCTCTGATTCTAAATTCCTTGCCTCATCTGCTGAGGCTGAAAGGGCACTGTGAACACCAACTTCCACACATACAACACACACACACATGGGCACACATGGACACACACCCCAGTCACCTTTCTCCTGGGCTCCTCCACTTCCTGGACTCATTTCCCCAGGCCACTGGGACCCCCCCCATTGCTGTTAACCCCCACCTGGGGCCCACATATGTTTGCTACTCTTCCTCCCTGTTTCCACAGGCCCCAGCCAGGGACGGCCTAGGACATGTCACAGCAGCCAGACCCCCACTCTGCTATAGCTGTCTTCTACAGCCACCTCCTGCTTTGACATCACAAAACGCTCCCCATCTCCTTGCACTCTGTGATCCTCCTGCCAAGCCTGTTGGGTGGACAGGATGGGGTCTATTTAGTCAACATTTTATAAGTCAGAACTGAGCAGGCAGGGAGAGGTGACTTGCTCAAGGCCATCTAGCTAGTGAGTGCATAGCCCACCAAGCCTGCGTGAGTGTCCGTGTCCCCAGCTCTTCCTCCACTGATACCATGGGGGGGGGTGCCAGGATCACACTTGCTGATCCCAAGAGGAGCTCCCCTCATTCCCCGGAGCCTGAAGGGTTAATCCTCAGCCCCATGCCCATCCCGCCCCCACCCCTGGCAGTGGCCACATACCCCAGCCAGCAGCAGCAGCAGCAGGAGGGTCAATGGGGTCAGCCCTGAGGCCATCTGGGCGGCGATGTCAGTGGACCTGCAGAGCCAGCCAGCATCAGAGCCAGCCCTGAGCCCAGGAGCCCAGGGGGCCCCACCCCACCCCAGGCGCCCCCCTTCCCTCGTCCCAGGCCCCAGCACCTCTCTGTGAGTTCCCTCCTCCTCCCTCCAGGGGCCACCCTCTCCCTGGCTCCTCCCTCTGTTTTGTTTTCCCCAAACCGCTTCCCATTCCCGGCACCAGCTGGCCCTTCCTCTCCCCCGGGCCGGGTCTCAGTCCATCTGTTCAACTAGGGGGTTTTGAGCTGGGGGGTGGGGGAGTCCTGCTGTAGCCAAACAATGAGGCCAGAGGTGGGGGGACGGAGGGAGGTCCAGGGGGGGCTGGGCACAGCAGTCCTGGGGCAGGAGGGGGTAGGGGTGAGGAGCAGGAGGCGGCAGAAGTCTCCGGTGGAAGCCTGTGGAGACTGCAGAGATAAAAGGGGCAGGCAACCCCGGGAGGGAAGGACAGAGGTGAGAACACCCCCTCCCCAGACCTCTTCGCTCCATACTCCCCACCCCCGCCCAGCACCAAACCTGCTCCAAACTCCTCGTCACTGGGCAGCTTCAATGCAGACTGAGTGGAGAGTCCCGCAGGGTCAGGGAGGGGGGTGGGGGGTTAGTCTTAGCCATTGGCTGGCCCAGGACACTGCCCAGTTACAAATTAAGGATGATTGATTGCTGGTATCATTTCCCGTAAATCGGGGTGGGACAGACCACTTGGTTCACTTTGTGGGCCAGGCCAGGAATTTAGTCTGAAGCCCTTTGGGGGTGTGGGTGGGTGAAGTTGGGTGCAGCTTTCAGCTCTGTGCGACCAAAGCTTCCTCCTCCATCTTCACGGGTCATGATAAAAACAGCACGTACACAAACGTTTCATGTGAGTTTAAAAGGAATGAGCTTTTCGGAAGTTGCTCATCTCAGTTGATTTAAGATCAACACTTTGGAACTAAGCCCTGTTGTGCCTACTTGATAGGAAACTGAGCCTTAGAGCAGTTAAATGCCTGGCCCAGGGTCACCCTCACTAGGAGAAGTGTCCTAACCGCCACTCCCACCTCCCCTGTGCTCTGCACTGTTCTTCTGTTTTTGCTCTTAGAGACCCGTAATCAGCAGTTCTGCCTGTGTATAACAGAGGAGCCATCTGAGGCACTCAACTCAGCGAGCATGCACCTTGACTGAAAAACTGAAAAATCAGAAAGCTGGCGAGTATGTGTTTGTGGCTAGGGCGACGCCATAGGCCTGGCTGGCTGTGTGACCCTGGCAGGTTGCTTTTCCCCTTGGCACCTAGCTGTCCTCTCAGAGTTGCCAGATAAAATACAGGAAGCCACGTTAAATTTGAATTTGAGATAAACAAACAAAAAAACCTTTTCTTGTAAATATATCCCGTGCAATATTGGGATACATTTAATGCTAAAAACATTGTTTTTTGTTGTGTATCTGAAATTCAAATATAACTGGGCATTCTATATTTTACTTGCTAAATCTGGCAATCCCACCTCCTCTGAAAATCAAAGTTGTCTCTGATGACCTAATTCAGCACCTCTGTTCTGTGATCACCTCACTGCAGGCCTGCTCCTCTAGCTGTGTTTGGGACATTCAGGAAAGTCCACTGATAGCACTAGAACCTAAGGGTTCTAGCACCTAAGGGTGCTAGCACTAGCACTCTAAGGGACTGACCAAGGACAGAAACAGGAGAACAATTTTGTACCTCCTTAGAAAAGACCCAGAAAGAGTTTTCCCTAGCTTTGCATTTCATTCCCTGCAGCTGCTTAGGAACCTCCTAAACCAGGCATCCTCAAACTATGGCCCACGGGCCACATGCCACCCACCTAAGACATTTATCCAGCCTGCCGGGTGTTTTTGCTGCCGCTGCCTGTCCTGCTTAGCAGCCGACTTGTCCCAGGCCCACGGTGCGCTCTCTCCAACGGTCTGAGGGACAGTGAACTGGCCCCCTGTTTAAAAAGTTTGAGGATCCCCGAACCATGGGGAAATTATGCAACATCAGAACCATCTCCATCCCCAGTGCTCAAGCTGGTGGCCTCAAAGGTACCCTGAGCTTGAGGATTCTGGGAAATGGGTCAGCCAGAGGAAAAGAAGGTGGTGGAAAACCGCCTCATTCTCTGAGTTCTTACCATGCATTTACATCCATCCTCTCATTAACTGCCATGGCACCTATGAAGTGGGCGTTAATATTTATCCCATCTTAAACCAGTAAAAAAAGTTAATAAATAAGGCTCCCAGAAATTAACTGATCCACTGAAGATCACACAGCTGGTGAGTGACAGAACCAGGATGTAGACCAAGTCTGTTCAACACAGAAATTCTTTGTTAACCCTTATACGTGAGCTCTGTGGGCTGAAGTTATAGGGTGGACAATGCCCAGTGGAGAGGTTTTCCCAACCTGTTGGTTTACCTCCTGCAGCATTTCGGCCAAAGCCATTGCTGCCCTCTGGACGTTTAGAGGGTGTCTGCTGTGTGGAGACTCCTCTGCCTGATCAAGCTGGAGCTAAAACTGACTTCATCACTTCATCCTGGTGTTTGCAGAATTTGTCCCTTTGCGTGGCTTGAGATATTCCATCAGTATAGGGTTGCGAATTCAGTCTTTCTCTCACTGGGGGCAGGGATGAGGACCTTTCCTTGTGGTGAGTGAGGAGGCATGAGCCCACAGAAACCCTCTTCTTACATGTGGCTTCATGATGCATGTGGCTTCCGTTCCCCGTGAGTCTCCTGGTGTGGGACGAGGTTCATGTTCTCACTAAAGCTCTTTCTGTGCTGAGAGCATTTTATCAGGTTTTTCTCCCAGTGGGGTCCTTACATACTGAAGGGTACAACTTGCTGTGGCTATAAACTCTTTCTCACACTCTGTACACTTTTAGTTTCTCCTCCTAAGAAAAATTATCCAAAACTTGGAAATTGGGCAGAAGAATCTGGGTCACCTGATTCTCTGAACACAGAAAATCATTTGAGTGACAATTTTCTCAGTTCTCCCCTCAGATGGTACGTAACTAGCAATGCTCTAGTTGCAGAGGAGAAGAGTTGATGGATTACCCACAAACAGTGCCTTGGGCAGTAGGGCGCAATATTCTCTTTGGAACCCTGGTTGAGAAATACCATTTTAGGGGAATAAAGTCTTCTTTGACTTTTTATTTACTATGGATCAGGGCCCAGAGTTTGTAATGTCAGATGTTAACCTGCCAAAAATGGATAAGATACAAATAGTTTTTGTCTGGTGGAGATATGAGTGAAATGGAAACATTTGGAAGAGATGATAATGATAACCCCAAAGGCAATGGTCTTATTGCCCTGTAGGGCAGTAGCCAGTTTTGTAGCTAACTTAGCTGTGTTATTCCAGCATTCTCTTTTTCACTGAGCGCGTGCATGCGCGCACATGAACACACGTGCACACACACACACACACACACACACACCAGTTTCTCCCATCATTCTTTTAACCAGAATGTTCTCATTGTGTAGTTGTGCGAGAATGATGTGCCTACCTTTTTGAGAATTACTTGTTGGCACACCCTTTTGTGGGGCTGTTGATGCTCTGTACATAAAGGTGGACCACTGAACTTTGTGTTTTTTTCCTACAATGTAATAGTCCTCTCTGGGGAAGGGCACAGGTTTGACAGCCATGGGTGAGGGGCCCATCGGGGCTTCGCCCCATTGCCTTCTCACCAGCCCTGACTCACCTGGGCTCTTTCCTGCTCAACTCTCCGGGGATAGAACCTTCCTGGGAACCTCATGAGAGAGTGCTCATTCACAGCATCCTTCTGCTAAAGACCTTCTTCTCTTCATCTTCCCAAGGACATGGATGGGAATGAGAGACAAAGACAGGGCTGGGGCCCAGTGGCTCACTCCTGTAATCCTAGCACTCTGGGAGGCCGAGGTGGGAGGCTCTCTCAAGGTCAGGAGTTCAAAACCAGCCTGAGCAAGAGCGAGACCCCCATCTCTACTATAAATAGAAAGAAATTAATTGGCTAACTAAAAATATATATAGAAAAAATTAGCCAGGCATGGTGGCGCATACCTGTAATCCCAGCTACTCAGGAGGCTGAGGCAGGAGGATGGCTTGAGCTCAGGAGTTTGAGGTTGTGAGCGAGGCTGACGCCATAGCACTCTAGCTGAGGCAACAGAGTGAGACTCTGTCTCGACAAATAAAAAGAGAGAGAGAGAGACAAAGACAGGAATCATATCCAAATCAGTTTTGAGACACAAACACCCAAGCCCCAGACTCACACCTTCTCTGAAGATCCTGGAAGGCCTAGAATACAAGGCTTTCCAGAATAACAGACATGTTTGATGACTTCTCATAGATGTTCTAAATTGATTCATGTAGTTATTTATCTAAGGACATCATAAATTATTCTTTCAAAGTTATCACTACAATGTCAAACTTTGTAAAATTATAAAATTTTATAAGCTTTGTAACATTTTTCAAAGAATTACATTTATAACATTAAAAGTTACCACAGGCCGGGCGCGGTGGCTCACGCCTGTAATCCTAGCAGTCTGGGAGGCTTAGGCGGGCGGATTGCTCCAGGTCAGGAGTTCGAAACCAGCCTGAGCAAGCGCGAGACCCCGTCTCTACTATAAATAGAAAGAAATTAATTGGCCAACTGATATATATAGAAACAATTAGCCACAAACATTGTTTCATGTCATTGCAGGCAACTCTGTCTCATTCTTCCTAGCAGCTGTATAGTATTCCACCGTATGGATGTATCACAAACTATTTCTTTGATCTCACACTGAGAGGCATTTGGGTTGATTCTCAAACCAACCCCCCTAGCTGCATGCTGCTTCCAGAAGTTTCCCTCTTGATTGCCCACTTGTACTCTCTTTGCATGGCAGCTCACCTGTTTTCTCTGCCACCTTTATGTTTCTATCCTTTGTCTCCAGCTCTTTGTTGCTACACCTCTTTGGATAGAAAACCAGTTGTGATTTGGTCCCCTTCAGGTTGTGATCTCTTGTTTCCACCGGCTGCTTCCGCTCTGGAGGGTAAGAGTGCCCGCCCCACTTCCAGGAAAGCCAACTAACCTGATTCATGCTTCACGGATCAATGCCTGACAGGGCAGAGAGCCACCACGCTGCCTCTGCCCAACTAGCACACGAAGCCCCCGTGGTCACTTATCCAGTTACAGACTTTTCTTTGCTTCAACCTCTAAAATGGAATTACCCTTCCCCTCCAAACCATGGACATACCACATCACCCAAATATTTCTCTGCCACAAATGGTAATTCCCCTACCCCACCCCCACCAGCATCGTGTGCGATTAGATACAGCCCAGATGGGGCAAAGGGAATGTGCCTCGGAGTGACACAGACTCCCACTTCTCTACTTATCAACTGCCCAAGGGATCTTAAGCTCTCTGAGGAAACATGCTTTCAAAATCTATATGGGGGTTCTGTGGTCTACTCTTCAGGGTCATTTTTATTTTTTTGGAGACAGGGTCTTCCCCTGCCTCCCTGGGCTGGAGTGCAGTGGCTATTCACAGGCTCAATCAATCACAGCTCACTCCAGCCTCCTGCCTCAACCTCTCGAGTGGCTGAGAATACAGGTGTGTGCCACCTCGCCCGGCGCCGGGGTCATTTTTGAGGATTGAGTAAGATGGGATGGAAAATCATCAAAAAGGTGCTTGAAAATGGTAGCAGTTGTGATTAGATCCTTGCTAATAGTTTTTTGGTGGTGATGACTACTTTCCTATAGTTCTCCAGATAAAAGCCACCACTTTTGTTTCTCATGAAAGTGGTCATAAACTGATCGTTCAAGGGTGGAGTTTGCATGAAGGACAGAGTGGGTGAGTTTGTGTCTTGAGCCAAGTATGTTTGTAGGCCCACTTAGGCTTTTAGGTTCATTTTCTGATGAGATATACATACGTAAATAAAATGCAAAAAGAATCTGTAATGGCTGCCTAGAGTCTTTGTGTTTCTATCATTAAAAGAACAACCTATAATTAGATATAATTTATAAGGAAAATTACATAAGAATAGGTATGCAATTTAACAAAAAATATCACAAAGCTGACATCCACATAACTCTCACCTGGTTTAAGAAATGGACTATTTGTTGGCACTCCAGAAAAACCCTGTGTCCCCTCCTCAGTCACACTCCATTCCTCTGCAGGAAACCATGATCCTGATGTAATTTTTTTTTTTTTTTTTTTGAGAGAGTGTCACTTTGTTGCCCAGGCTAGAGTGAGTGCCATGGCATCAGCCTAGCTCACAGCAACCTCAAACTCCTGGCTCAAGCAATCCTTCTGCCTCAGCCTCCCGAGTAGCTGGGACTACAGGCATGCGCCACCACGCTCGGCTAATTTTTTCTATATATATTAGTTGGCCAATTAATTTATTTATATTTATAGTAGAGACGGGGTCTCGCTCTTGCTCAGGCTGGTTTCGAACTCCTGACCTCAAGCAGTCCTCCCGCCTCGGCCTCCCAGAGAGCTAGGATTACAGGCGTGAGCCACCGCGCCCGGCTATCCTGATGTTATTGAAATCACTTCCTTACTTTCTTTTTTTTTTTTTTTTTTGCCCATTCATGTACTTGTACTTTCTTTTTTTTTTGAGACAGAGTCTCACTTTGTTGCCCAGGCTAGAGTGAGTGCTGTGACGTCAGCCTAGCTCACAGCAACCTCAGTCTCCTGGGCTCAAGCGATCCTCCTGCCTCAGCCTCCCGAGTAGCTGGGACTACAGGCATGCGCCACCATGCTCGGCTAATTTTTTCTATATATCTTAGTTGGCCAATTAATTTATTTATATTTATAGTAGAGACGGGGGTCTTGCTCTTGCTCAGGCTGGTTTCGAACTCCTGACCTCGAGCAAACCACCCGCCTCGGCCTTCCAGAGTGCTAGGATTACAGGTGTGAGCCACCGCGCCCGGCCACTTCCTTACTTTCCTTTATATATTTGCCACATATGTTACCGTCCCTTCTGGAGTTTGTATCATAGTGTGTGTTCATTCATACCTATCTGGCTTCGCCTACTCAACATTGTGCTTTTAAGATTTATCTGTAGTGTTGCATGTGGCTGTGGTTTATCTTCATTGCTGTGCAGTTTTCGATTATGTTAATATGCCACAATTGTATCTCTTCTACGGTTGACCGACACACGTGGTTTCCAGTTTCCAGCTCTTCTGTACCATGCTGCTGCGAACTTACCTGTGTGTGCAGCCTGTTTCTCTAGGGTTCGTGCCCAGCAGTATCATTGCTGAGTTAAAAAGATGTGAGCAGTTTCGACGTTTCTACCATCTGCCAAAGTGGCTTTACCAATTTACACTTCCACTACAGTTTATTCTATTTTATTTATTTATTTTTTGAGACAGGATCTCACTCTGTCACCCAGGTGGGAGTACAGTGGTGTCGTCATAGCTCACTGCAACCTCAAACTCCTGTGCTCAAGTGATCCTCTTACGTCAGCCTCCCAAGTAGCTGGGATTATAGGCACACGCCACTACACTTGGCTGATTTTAAGATTTTTTTTTGTTTTATAGAGATGGCATCTGGCTATGTTGCCCACACTGGTCTCAAACTCCTGGCCTCAACCAATCCTCCCACCTTGGCCTCCCAAAGGGCTCCCAAAGGATTACAGGTGTGAGCCACCACATCTGGCCAGATGCAGTTTATAAAAGTATATTGTGTAAGATCTTGTGATTGTTAATTTTATATGTCAACTTGGCTGGGCCACAGTGTCCTGATATTTGATAAAACATTATTCTGGATGTTTCTGTGAGGGTGAGGTTAACATTCAAAGCAGTAGACTTTGGGGCCAGGCGTAGTGGCTCACGCCTGTAATTCTAGTATTCTGGGAGGCCGAGGCGGGTGGATTGCTCAAGGTCAGGAGTTCAAGACCAGCCTGAGCAAGAGCGAGACCCTATCTCTACTAAAAACGGAAATTAATTGTCCAACTAAAAATATATAGAAAACATTAGCCGGGCATGGTGGTGCATGCTTGTAGTCCCAGCTACTCGGGAGGCTGAGGCAGTAGGAAATGCCTGAGCCCAGGAGTTTGAGGTTGCTGTGAGCTAGGCTGACGCCACGGCACTCTAGCCCAGGCAACAGAGTGAGACTCTGTCTCAATAAAAGAAAATAAATAAAGCCGTAGACTTTGAGTAATGCAGGTTGCCCTGCATAAAGTGGATGCGTCTTATCCAATTAGCTGAAGGCCTTAACGGAACAAAGACTGACCTCCCCATTTTGTCATCAGACTACCTTTGGCCTCTTCCGGTCGTTTCCAGTCTGCAGGCTTACTCCATCAAATTTTGGACTCACCAAGCCTCCACAGTCACATGAGGCAATTCCTTAAAATAAATTTTTCTCTCTATATATACACACATCCTGTTGGTTCTGTTTCTCTGGAGAGCCCTGACTAATGCAGAACTAAAATTAAGGCTCAATATTCTATGTGGCCTTGATAGCTGGTGAAACTGAGAGGCCTTCAAATGGCCTAACTGCAAGTTCTCCTCCCCACTCTGCTCCCTTGGATGAAGTCCCCAAGCCAAAACACCCTCCTTTTCAAGGGGACCAGTTGCCATTCCTGCTTATCTAAGAGGAGTGGGTTTCAGTTCCCTGCCAGTCTGCGGCATTACACAAACAAGCTAAGCACATCCTCCCCTGGGAACCAAGGGTACCCTTCCTCTTGATACTACAAAGCCTGTGTCCCACAGCATCTTGCTTTTTTTTTTTAAATTTTTTTTTGGGGGGTAGGTTTGAGACAGAGTCTCACTCTGTTGCCCGGGCTAGAGTGCCATGGCGTCAGCCTAGCTCACAGCAACCTAGCTTGAGTGTGAGCCCAGCTCACACTCCTGGGCTCAGGTGATCCTCCTGCCTCAGCCTCCCGAGTAGCTGGGACTACAGGCATGCGCCACCATGCCTGGCTAATTTTTTCTATATATTTTTAGTTGTTGAAGCAATTTCTTTCTATTTTTTTTAGTAGAGATGGCATCTTGCTCTTGCTCAGGCTGGTCTTAAACTCCTGAGCACAAAGGATCCTCGGCCTCAGCCTCGGCCTCGGCCTCCCAGAGTGTTGGAATTACAGGAGGGAGCCACCGTGTCCAGCCATTTATAAGTTTTACTATCAAGTAGATCAGGCCCTCCCACTTTTTTTCTTCAAGAAGGTCTCTGCTCTTCTTAATCCCTGAATTTCTATATATATTTAGAATCAGCTTGTCACGTTCCACAAAATAAAATAAAAAAAATATGGGATTTTGACTGGTATCACTGTGTATCTATAGATCATTTTGAGGGTGAATTGATAACTTTACAATTTTAAGTCTTCTAATCATGAACATGTTCTAACTTTCCAATTCTTTGGGTCACTACTAAAAAAATAGAAATAAATTAGCTGGACACCTAAAAATATATAGAAAAAATTAGCCGGGCATGGTGGCACATGCCTGTAGTCCCAGCTACTCGGGAGGCTGAGGCAGAAAGATCATTTGAGCCCAGGAGTTTGAGGTTGCTGTGAACTAGGCTGACGCCACGGCACTCTAGCCTGGACAACAGAGTGAGACTCTGTCACAAAACAAAAACAACTTATAATGTCCTTAATGTTTTTCAACATAGTTATATAGTTTTCTCTGTAGATGTAATCCTCCTGTTTTTGTTTGTTTATTTTATTTTCCTAGGATCTTGGTTTTTTTTTTTTTTAAACAGACGAGGTTTCGATCTATTACCCAGGATGGAGTGAAGTGGCATGATCATAGCTCATTCTAGCCTTGAACTCCTGGGCTCAAGCGATCCTCCTGCCTTAGCCTCCCATGTAGCTGGGGTCTTAATTTCTTTTTATGCTATTACGCATGATTTATAGGCCATGCTGTGGCCTATGAGACTGGGTCCAAGCTGACCTCTCCAACCTCCTCTTGTATTATTCAACCCCTCTTATTCCATCTAGCACCTGGCCTTCTGGAAGTTTCTAGAATACACCTTTCCTGTTCTCTGTGTTAGAACTGCTTGTTCACCAACTTCCTGCATGGCTGGTCCACCCTTCTGGTTGGGATCTTTAAATGCTCCTCCTCAAGAAGCCTCCTTCTGACCTCTCTCCTTCTACCTTTAGTTTTCCTCATCACACTTATCACACAGGGGACAATCATTTTGTTTGCTCTTTGTTTAATTGATGATTATTTGTCTTCCCCATTAGACTGTGACCCACACAAGAGCAGGGCCCTGTTTGTCTTTTCACCACTGTGTCCCTGGCACATGGTACTGTGCTCACCGTCTAAAAGATATTTCATAGATGCTTGTTGAATACGTGAACACATCTTGCCTAAGCTAGGAGACAGACGTCCGAGGGCAGGGACCCCTGAGGAGGACCGGAACAAACTGCTGAGAGAAGCTTAAGGGACTGTGTAATGATTAGTAATGACGCTCGTCTGGGAGAGAGGATGGGTGAATTAATTGGGAATCAACCCAGGACAAAAGTTTTTTGCCTAGTTAGAGGCAACTTGAGGGTCCCATCTGTTGGCCCCCTAATAATTCCATCTTTCTGATCCATCTCCATCCTTCATCTGAATAAGTGAAAGGAAGAAGAATACCAACAAACAGGAAGAGTGGGGTGTTAAAAGAAGCAGGCTGATTGCACACTGGAGCCACCTGCTAACTTGGGCTGCGGCGGGGGGCTACTGTGGGGCACTCATGGGGATGTCCATTGTGGTTCAGGGTCAGGATTCTTGCCTGCCTTGTGGGAGGCTCAGATTCCATTTCTGGTCTGTGCAATTTCCTTTCAGCCCACCACCTGGCACACAGCAGAAACTCAATAGATATTTGTTGAATGATTGAATGAGCAAGGTCCTTTGATATTGGCTATCAAGGACACAGATTAAATTGTCCAACTGTGCATTCTAGCAGTTGTTTTCTCCATACCCCCATTTCTACGGGCTCTTCTGGCAGCTGCTACCAGGAGGCTGGTGGTGCTTGTTACCTCCCCTAAGTAACTGATAAGAATAAGAGAGACACAAAGATATTGCAGGGGGGTGGGGAGGGGAGAGCCAGACACTGCCCCCAGATTCCAGAGAAACAGCTGTACCAGGGGAACGTTAACATTTCCGGGCTAAGGCCTGTCCTGTACTCCGCAGCCCCCTCCCCAACATGCTCCAGTCATGCTCGCATTATGCCTTCTACTCCTGGCTTCTTCTCATTTTCCTACTAAAAACCCCACTTCATTAAGTAGATAGAAAATTTAAACATTAACATTAGTTCCCTACATTTGCATATGTGCTACAAAAAAAAAATCCTTTGGCAAAAAAAAATTTTTTTTTAATTGCCAACAGTGCCCGACTGATGCTTTCTATCCCGCCTAAATGTATTCTATCATTGTTTAACTTCATCCCGGGTTTACTTACTCAGCTTAGTGTCAGGTCAGGCAGGATTCAAACCCAGCAGAGTCTACAATTTTGCATTTCTGGGCCCTGCTTCAGGCTGCAGAACAGCTCAGACTAGTGGCAAAAGCTCCTCACTCCCAGAACTCTTCCTCCCTCCGCAATTTCAAAGACGCCACTGTCGTCTCCCACCGCCATCCTAATTTGCCATCCAGAGAGCTGACCTGGAAAGCTGACCTGGAAAGCAGAGCCATTGGTGGATTCCGGCTCTCCTGCTCGGCCTCTGCCCTTTCTCTTCCGCCTCTTAGACTCCGTCAGGCTAAAATAGAAAAGTGGGCGACAACAAAAACTCTGGGGGGATGGGGGACCCGGGGGCCCTGCTTTCTACCTCAGGATGTGTCCTCTGGTCAGGATGTGGTTTCCTGGGTGACAGCAGTGTCTTCAGGCCTTAGAAGAAGCCCCCTGGTCAGAATGCTAATTTACTCTTCCTCAAAGCTCCCTCTTTTTTTTTTTAAACAAGGTGCGGCAGCCTGGATTTAAAGGGACTTCTTTTGTTGGCCTTTCTGATCAGTTTTAAAGCAGTGTTCCGATGGAAACAAAACCCAGTTCTGAAGCAGTTTGCTCCTAGGGTCCTCTGGGAAGCCAACTCCCCAGGCCCCAGGGCTTGGCCAGAGCAGGGCTGTGGGGTAACTCGGGAACTTCCCGCATCCCTGTGGACGGGGTCCAAGGCCTGTGGAGAGGGATCGTCCCATTCCCGGTAGTGTGCTGGGGTAACTGAGGTGCCTCCTGGCAAAATGTCGTCAAGGGTCTGGAAACCTTGGGCATGCCCTTCCTGGCTCCACAGGGCGTTAAATCCCCAGACCTCAGTCTCCTCTCATCTGTACAATGAAGGGCCTTCATTTTTCCCCTATACTCACACCCCCATACTATTATCGACTTCCATATTGTTTAACGAACTAATTTTGTTTACTTGAATACACTTGAATAAAAAGGGAACTTGACATCTCCTCCATAAATGGAGAATAAGTAGCACTCTCCACAAATAGAACCAACCAGGGCCAACCACCCACAGGGCCCTGAGTCCATGATACTTTTAAGGGTCAATGAAAATGCTTTAAATCGTAATTTCTTTTTAAATCAGAAGAAAAAAAATAAATATTATAATAATGAATACACAATAATGAATCTAGCCGAGATCATGTTCTTATTTATACCAATGTAATTGTGAAATACAATTTTTTGAATAGGTTCTTTAAATGGAAGAAGAGACACACCCAGGCACAAGTGCTCAGGGCCCACAAAAGTCAGAATGCAGCCCTGGAATGAATACAACTCTAAAATAAATGCAGTGAAAACAGAACAGTGTTAAGAAATTCTAACTGATTCTGCCTGGTGAAATCTCCAGGTGAAATATCTAACGAAGCTTCCTCCTTCCCCGATAAAAATAGGGTTAGCATGTGTTAGATATTAAAGACTAAAGAGTGTTAAACTGATAACTTTGTCCTTGAGAAACCATGAAGGAACAAAAGAAACTGAAAAGGAAAAGCTTTCTCAATCTGTGATTTTTTAAATTTAATGCCACTTAAATTGTTTGCTATCCCTTTGGTGGGTTCATTCTGTACTTGGGAGACACTGAGTTTGATGATGATGATGATGGTGATGATAATGTTGGTCATTATTTATTGTGGTCCAGGTTTGTTGAGTGTTTACTGCATGCCAGGCCCTAGGCTAAAAATTTTCATATTCAAATCTCATTTAATCTTCACAGTGATATTGGAAACAAGGTCTCATTAAAGACATTTAACAGATAAACTAAGGCTTAAAGGGGTTAAGTAACTTGCCCAAAGTCACTTAGAAAATGCCAGAGCTTTAAATCCACATCTGGCTGGACTTTATATCCCATGTTCTTCATCATTAGGTTTTACTTCCTATTTTTATTTCCCTCTTTTCAAATTAATTTTCATTAAACACACCATTTATTTATGGTTTTGAATGAATAGTTATTCTATTGAAATTTCTATTCAAATTTTATAGTATGAAAAAGTTTAAGTACAAAATTACTGAAAGTAAGTCTTTCCCATCCCATCCCTAGACACTCGGCTTCCCTTTCCAAACTGATAAATCACTCTTATCCACTTTCTTCTTCTTTTTTTTGAGAGAGTTTCATTCTCTTGCTGGGGCTAGAGTGCAGTGGTGTCAGCCTAGCTCACAGCAACCTCAAACTCCTGGGCTCAAGGGATCCTCCTGCCTCAGCCTCCTAAGTAGCTGGGACTACAGGCACAGTAGAGACAGGGGTCTTGCTCTTGCTCAGGCTGGTCTTGAACTTCTGACCTCAAGGGATCCTCCTGCCTAGGCCTCCCAGAGTGCTAGGATTACAGGTAAGAGCCACCAGGCCCAGCCCATTTCTTAAGCATCCTTCTAGGTTAGTCCATAATTGTGCAAAGATAAGTTTCAGAAAAAGATAAAATCATGACTCTCATACAGATATAATATGGACACACGTTAAAGATTTCATTCTACTCATTAATCAATGAGAGAACAGGCAGATGTTAGAATCAAAGAGATGTTAGGATCAAAAGAGAATCTGAAAACAGACACATTTATAGATCAAGAGTATTGAAATGAATACATAAATAAAAGCGAACTGGTTTTCCCATGGGGTGAGGGGAAGGAAGTCTATTAAGCCTCTATAATAATTCAGAGACAGTAAAAGGCAAACAACTTGAAGAAGTATGCTGTATGGAGACAAAATTTATTTTCCTCCCAAACAGATAACCACTCTATCAGGGTTTTAAGAATCCTTCCAGATTAGTCTTTAACATGCAAACAGAAAAGCATATATTGTAGTCCTTAAACACACAGATCTGCTGCCATGGTCTACAGGGTTTGAAAAGTCTTTTTTCCCCCATTTATTAATATATTACTTGATTGTTTTTTTAGATGGTCTCTAAGATCCCCTCCAGCTCTGTCATAGGGCCTCCTCTAACCTACATAGAACCATCAAAATAGAAGTTTCTTCTGGGTGTGGTGGTGCATGCTTGTAGTCCCAGCTACTGCGGAGGCTGAGGCAGGAGGATCAGGGTCACTCGATGCCAGGAGTAAAAGGCTGCAGTGTGCTGCGATCACACTTGTGAACAGCCACTGCACTCCAGCCTGGGCGGCACAGTGAGACTTTTGTCTGTAAAAACCAAAAAGTTTCTGCCTCATTCAAGGGTGGTAGATGACAACAATTCTCCCCCACGAAGTCCCAGGAAGAGTCTAAAGCAGGGATCGGTCACTGTCACACCTCCTAGGACAGGTACACATCTGTCTGTACAGGTCACAGCCATCACAGGGCATGAGAAATCCTGACCCTGGAGAAGAAAGGAAAAGAGAGAATTAGAGATAGGAGGTTAACAAGTGCAAAGAGACTTTGGAGCAGGAGTTCCTCATAGGGCCAAACAGCTTAAAAAGCACTGAAAAGCACCACATGTACTCACCAGCAAATTGGTATTAACGGATCAACACCTAAGTAGACACATAGGAATAACATTTATCAGATGTCGGGCAGGTGGCAGGGAGGGGAGGAGTATATACATATATAATGAATGCAATGTGCACCGACTGGGGGATGGACATGCTTGGAAGCTCTGACTCAAGGGGGGAGGGAGGCAAGGGCAATATACGTAATCTTAACATTTGTACTCCCACAATATGCTGGAAAAAATTTAAAAAAAAATCTTACACACACACACACACACACACACACACACACACACACACACACACACACACACACAAAGCAGTAAAGCTGGCCAGGCTGGGAGAAACGGGGTGGTGAGGAGTGTGGCAGACAGGGGCATGCATTCCTGGTCTGGCCCTGCTGGGCTCCAGCCAGCCACTGCCATGAGGGCATGTGGGCTTCTTATTGTCCAGAGCCTCTTTCTTCAAGAGAACCCAGAAATACACATTTTAATGCAAAACTCTTTGGGTTTAAAAAAGAGAGAATCTTCACATGTGTAGTCGAGGATATCTGGGGAAACAAAAAAGAGAGAATCTTTATTTTTTAGTTGGAATGGTATTCATTCTTGATGAGGCAGTTCATACACATTGTTCAAAAAATTAAAAGGAAATAGAATATATAGTGGAAAAGTTCCTCCCCCCCACCCCCAGTGACCAAGTTCCCCACCCTGGAGACCGTCACCGTTTCCAGTGTCTCATATCCTTCCAGAGATGTTCTAAGCACAGGAGGCAAATGTTATTTTTCCTTTATTGACACACATTATAACATACTTTTCACAGTGCACTACATTTTGCCTTTTTTTCTTAGAATTTTCTTAAAGAGCCTTCTCTATTCATAAACAGATTCTTCATTCTTGTTCATAGATATCTGTTATTTTTTTTGCATGGATGTGCCATTATTTTTTAACCAGATCCCCCCCCCCCTTTTTTTTTTGAGACAGAGTCTCACTCTGCCCAGGCTAGAGTGCCATGGTGTCAGCTTAGCAACCTCAAACTCCTGGGCTCAAGTGATCCTCCTGCCTCAGCCTCCCGAGTAGCTGGGACTACAGGCACGCGCCACTGTGCCCAGCTAATTTTTTCTATTTGTAGTTGTTTGGCTAATTTCTTTCTATTTATAGTAGAGACAGGGTCTCACTCTTGCTCAGGCTAGTCTCAAACTCCTGAGCTCAAGCAATCCTCCCCCCTTGGCTTCCCAAAGTGCTAGGATTACAGGCATGAGCCACTGCGCCCGGCCTAACCAGATCCCTTTTGATAGACATAGAGATTAATTCCAAAGTCTTGCTGTAATAAATAAGCCTATATTTGTATTATCTCGCACATTGATATATATATCTGTAGGATAAAATGCCTAGAAGCAGAACTGATGGATCAAAGAAATGCATATTGATGATTTTGATAAGTTACTTACAATTTGCTCATCATAGAGATTGTACAAATTCACATTTATACCAGCGATATATGAGAGGGCCCATTTTCCAACACTTTCTCAAGGATGTGTACTATCAAACTTTTAAATTACTTTGTCAATCTGATAGGTGAAAAGTGGTATCTTGGTGTGGTTTTCAAATACATTGCTCCTAGGCCGGGCGCTGTGGCTCACGCCTGTAATCCTAGCTCTTGGGAGGCCGAGGCGGGCGGATTGCTCAAGGTCAGGAGTTCAAAACCAACCTGAGCAAGAGCGAGACCCCGTCTCTACTATAAAATAGAAAGAAATTAATTGGCCAACTGATATATATATAAAAAAATTAGCCGGGCATGGTGGCGCATGCCTGTAGTCCCAGCTACTCGGGAGGCTGAGGCAGAAGGATCACTCGAGCCCAGGAGATTGAGGTTGCTGTGAGCTAGGCTGACGCCACGGCACTCACTCTAGCCTGGGCAACAAAGCGAGACTCTGTCTCAAAAAAAAACAAAAAACAAAAAACAAATACATTGCTCCTATTATGAGCATAGTTGATGAAATTTTCACATGTTTAAGAACAATTTGTGTGTCCTCTTTGTTGAATTATCTTTTCATATCCTTTGTCTGTTTTCAACTAGAGTTGTCGATAGTTTTATTCATTTGTAGGTGCTCTTTATATATTCAGGAAATAACTCCTGGCTTAGAATAAGTTTTTCCTAGTTTGACACTTAGGTCTCTCATTTTTGAAAACATTGCATTGATGGGTTCAGGACATGCTACATCAAAATACAACTAGGATATCAGAATATGTCACCCCCCCAAAATATGCCTCTTTGGCATAAGGATTATTTTGAGTTGATTAAGAAACAGCAAACACAGGAGAAGCTTTGAAAACAGAGTACAGTTGTCTTTTTATAAAAGAAATTTACATCTATAAAGGAAATCTCTATTGTAAGTCTCTCTGTGTAACAGGAAGAGAAGGATGACTCTAAATCACTGGAAACTTTTATTATTATGATTTTTTTTTTTGAGACAGAGTCTCGCTTTGTTGCCCAGGCTATAGTGCCGTGGCGTCAGCCTAGCTCACAGCAACCTCAATTTCCTGGGCTCAAGCCATCCTCCTGCCTCAGGCTCCCGAGTAGCTGGGACTACAGGCATGCGCCACCATGCCTGGCTAATTTTTTCTATATATATTAGTTGGCCAATTAATTTCTTTCCATTTATAGTAGAGACGGGGTCTCGCTCTTGCTCAGGCTGGTTTCGAACTCCTGACCTCGAGCAATCCACCTGCCTCAGCCTCCCAGAGTGCTAGGATTACAGGCGTGAGCCACCGCGCCCGGCCTGGAAACTTTTATCAAGGGAAAAGACAGTGACTGAAATCTGTGTAACAACCCTTATCTTTGTTTATGGTGTTTTTCCTGCCTGCTTCACCCTTCTTTCTTTGTTTCAGCAGATAATGGTATTTAAGCCACCTCTTGGAGATTGACTCATGTCCCTGGGTATCTCCCATGTAGACATGAGGTATACATGTTAATAAACTTGTTTGTTTTTCTCCTGTTAATCTGTCTTTTGTTACAGAGGTCTGTCTCAACCTAGAACTATGAAGGATAGAGAAAAAATTATTTTTTCTCCTCTACATCATCCTATTTAAAAACACATACAAGCCACACAAATCCTGCAAAATTGATCTTGTTTCTGAGCCACCAGTTTGCCACCTGTACTTACTAATCCTAAGGAAATGGATGGGTAAACCAAGGTAGGGAGCCTATCAATTGCATTGATTAGAGTGCTGCAGCTATAAGCATGGATTTCACTATACCCTGGTTCAGGACAAGGAGACACTTCCTAAATACTAGTTGTGCCTGACAGCAATCTAGGCCTCAGCTCTCTGGCAAGGGCTCTTTTCCAGGCTTGCAGACAGCCACCTTCTAGCTATGTCCTCACATAGCCTTTCCTCAGGTACTTGTGGCTGCGGTGGTGGATGTCTCTTCTCAAACAGACACTAATCCGATTAGATCCGGTGCAACCCCTTTGCTCCCACCAAAAGGCCCAATTCAGAAAAAGTCATGACGAGGCTGAGGTTGAGCCAATTGAGGGAAACCTGCAAAGATGTAACCAGACCAGGCCTAGGGAAACCTGGGTTCTAATCCATGACCCGAGCGAGCCATTTCCCCTGTCTGGGCCCCTGGTTTCTCATCCACACAGTGGGATGTGGAGGGAGGTAGGGTGGTTAGAGGGTTAGACAACACTAGAGGATCTCAAAAAACTCCCTTCCAGCTCTGGGATTAAGAGAACCTGGGGACAATTTGGACATCCCAGGACAGCCCAATTTTAGAGGCTGTTCCTTGTTAAGGAAGACAACTTATATGTGCACATCACATTTCAGGAATCAAAGTCTGCTAAGCAAAACTGCATGAAGCAGGCAGGGCAGAGATTCTTACCTTCATTTTTTTTTTTTTTTTTGAGCCAAAGTCTGTGTTGCCCAGGCTGGACTCACACTCCTGGGCTCAAGTGATTCTCCCACCTCAGCCTCCCAAATAGTTGGAACTACAGCTCACACCACGGAGCTTGCTCACTCTCATTTTTAACATGAGGACCTGAGGCCCAGCTAGACATGACAATTAAAAAGCAGGAAGTCAGTAGGTCTCGGTTTACATTCCAGTTTAGAGACAGAAGAGCTATGTGACCTTGAGCCAGTGAGTCACCTCGCCTCAGTTTCTTTACCTATAAAATAGAGACAATAAAAGCACATATTTTATGAAGTTAGAGAGAAAATTAAGCTTATTGAATGGATTAATTATAAATAATGCATATCAAGCACTTAGCACAAGCCTATGTTATGAATATTTGAATATTTGTGTGAAATATTATGAATATTTGTGTCCCCCAAAATTCATATGTTGAAGCCCTAATCCCCAGTGTGGTTGTATTTGAAGATGGGCCTTCTAAGAAAATGATTAAGATTATATGAGAGGGCCGGGCGTGGTGCCTCACGCCTGTAATCCTAGCACTCTGGGAGGCTGAGGAGGGCAGATTGCTCGAGGTCAGGAGTTCGAAACCAGCCTGAGCAAGAGTGAGACCCCTGTCTCTACCATAAATAGAAAGAAATTAATTGGCCAACTGATATATATAGAAAAAATTAGCCGGGCATGGTGGCGCATGCCTGTAGTCCCAGCTACTCGGGAGCCTGAGGCAGGAGGATTGCTTGAGCCCAGGTGTTTGGGGTTCCTGTGAGCTAGGCTGATGCCATGGCACTCACTCTAGCCTGGGCAACAAAGCGAGACTCTGTCTCAAAAAAAAAAAGATTACATGAGAAAAAAAGATTAAATGAGTTCATGAGGGTGGGGCCCTGAGCCCATAGGATTGGTGTCTGCATGAGAAGAGACAGCAGAGAGCTCACTCTCTCTTCCCCTGCACCACCTCAGCCAGCACCTGAGGAAGTCATACGAAGAAGACACAGCGAGAAGGTGGCCTGGCTGTCTGCAAGCCAGAAAGAGCGCCCTTGTCAGAAACCAAACCAACCAGAACCCTGACCTTGGACATCCAATCTCCAGAACTGTGAGAAAATAAATTCCTGTTAAAGCCACTCGGCCTGTGGTATTTGTTATGGCAGCCCGAGCAGACTCAAGACACCCTGGCACATCCAATACATTACACAACATCCAATACACAACAACACATTCGTTATTGTTGTTATCTGTTGTTACTTTTTTTTTTTTTTTTTGAGACAGAGTCTTGCTTTGTTGCCCAGGCTAGAGTGTGTGCCGTGGCGTCAGCCTAGCTCACAGCAACCTCAATCTCCTGGGCTCAAGCAATCCTTCTGCCTCAGGCTCCCGAGTAGCTGGGACTACAGGCATCCGTCCCCATGCCCGGCTAATTTTTTCTCTATATATTAGTTGGCCAATTAATTTCTTTCTATTTATAGTAGAGACGGGTCTCGCTCTTGGTCAAGCTGGTTTCCAGCTCCTGACCTGGAGCAATCCACCCACCTCAGCCTCCCAGAGAGCTAGGATTACAGGCGTGAGCCACCGTGCCCGGCCCAACCTGATTGTTTATAACTTGCACATATAATTTTCAAAGTTCCTCTACTTCTGTGAGCTTTACCTCACAGTGGTCCTGGGAAGCAGGCAAGCGTTTCCAGCACCCACCCAAGGTCATGCTGCTGCACGTGGGGACAGATGTGGAACTAGAACCTGGGTCTCCTCCTCATTCTGACCCGCATTGTGAAAAGACATGAAGTCCATACACGTGGGCCTCCAAACCGTGTAGTGGAGGATCCAGGGAGGCTGGGGCTAAATCCATGACTGTGACTTAGGAGATGCTTGGTTTCTGCAGAAGTGAAGGAGAACCAAGGAGCAGGGACAGAGGCTTTTGCTCCGTATCCAGTTTCCGCATACACTGCCACCCTGCCTTTGCGGCTGCTGTTCCCTCTTCTTAGAACACCATCATCCCACGCTCTTACTCTAGCCAGCTCACCATGCTTCATAATACACTTGGGATTCTTCTCTCTTCCGGAAACCTCTGCCACTCTCTGAAGCTGCATCAAGTGACCCTCCTCCGTGCTCCCATAGTATCAGGTGATTCTCGGATCATTATCATTAAAAATGCAGAGGCTGGCCAGGCACGGTGATGCCAGTACAGGCGGGAGGATCACTTGAGGATAGGAGTTCGAGACCAGCCTGGGCAACGTAGCTCAGGGTTGGGGTCTCTCTGCCTTTGCACGGAGGCGTGGAGACTCCTAGCCGTGTATGGGGGCACATAGTAGGCCGGCAGTCTGTAATGGGCAGAGAGTAAAATAAGGGAGGCTGAGTAGCCTCTCTTTGAAGTAGGCTCTTGAAGTCCATCCTGGGGCTTCTCCCAGCCAACTGCTCCCCAAGTCGGCATATAGTGGGCACTTACTAAATACCAATCAATATTAAGCCTAGTAAAGGACTGGATGATGGTCGCCCGAACCCCCAAAGCGAAGGAGAATAGGTCTAAAGCACCCCCTTGCGGTGCTCTGCACCAAGCAACCTGGGAGAACGTCGTTGCAGGTCCGCCACCGAATGCTGGACAGCACAAAGGACCCCACACTGCCCGAGGCAGCGGTCCTTGGAGGGCCTGTGGTCCGCGCCGTCCCCCACCCATTTCTAGAAGTAGGGCCCTGGGCTCACGGAGGGAACCGACTGGCCGGGGGCTCCGGGCGTGCGCTAGGGGCAGGGTTAGGGCCGCCATCTGACCAAGCCGCCCGTCGCGGAGCTGCAAGCATCCCTTACTCGGGGCGAGCGTGTATTTAGGGTGGGGCGGGGGGACTGACGGAGACCCGGGCTCTCCCGCGCGGCCGCCCCCTGCGCAGCCGGGACTGGAACCCGGATGGGCGGACCCGGCGCCGCCCCCTGCGCGCTCGCAGCCTGGTGCACGGCGCCCCCCAGCGGGCCGCGGGGACCAGGCGACGCCGCGCGCTCCAGGGCCCGCCCGGGTCTCCCGACAAAGAGCGCGAGTTCCCAGGGCTGAGCCCCGGCGCCGGGGACCCGGCCGCGGCCCAGAGAGCCCTCTCCTCGGCGGCCTGCGCGTCTCTGCCGAGCGCTGGGGACAAGGTCCACCCAGCGAGCGCGCCGGCGGCGCGGGGCGTGGGCTGGGCCTCCGGACGTAGGGTCCCCGGGGCGGGGCTCCCCGTGTCCGCTTGTCGTGCACTGTCCAGCCGGAGTCCGTCAGTGTCACACGCTCGGGCCCGAGATGACGGCGAGCAAGCGAGTGGCGAAGGTAACCGCGTGTGGGATGCGCCCTTTCTCGTGCCGCCTTCCCTGTCCCCTCCTCCCTCCGTCTCCTCCGCGGTTCTCCGTCTCCTCCGCGGTTCTCCGAGCGCATTTATTTATTTTTCTGGGCACCAGGGCTAGCTGCATCCCTGTCACCCCCGCCCCCCAGAGCAGGACTGGGTCTGCGAGAGGGGCAAGAGCTGGAGTTTTGGGGCCGGAGATGTCGCTAGCTCCTTGAGCTGCGCTGGGGGTGAGGAGGAGCCGGCTCCCTCAAACTGGTTTCAATTTCATTTCTCCTGCCCTCCTGCCGGAAACTTAAACTTACGATAACAATTGAGCATGTCTCAGGTTCAGGAAGGGTTCCTTGGCATCTCGGTGCCAGGCGTTCTGCTGCTGGTGGTGGGTGGGTGGGTTATGGATGACCAGGGCAACGTCCCTGCCTTGGAATAACCCATGGCCTATCCCATTATTTGATGCCTACGTTGCTAGAGTCCTGAGCAGCAGGGGATGCTGATTAGAATTTGGGGGCAAAATTGCCTGGGTAGTCTCTGAAGGGAAAGATGCCGAGGTTCACCTGGAAGACCTCCTGGAGTAGGTGGCTTGTATTCATTGGTTCGATAAATGTTGAATGTCTGCATGGGCTGGCCCTGTTCTAGGAAGTAGGGGAGACCGGGATGAACAACAATCCTGCCCTCTTTGAGCCTTCATTCCTGTTAGGGGCACAATTTGAAATAAGGTCTGGAAGGATG
Source organism: Microcebus murinus (assembly GCF_040939455.1). Taxonomy (NCBI): domain Eukaryota; kingdom Metazoa; phylum Chordata; class Mammalia; order Primates; family Cheirogaleidae; genus Microcebus; species Microcebus murinus. The sequence goes on from NC_134107.1 coordinate 17,002,985, forward strand.
GGGGGGGAGCAATTTCCCCCAGGAGGTGGGAACACCCAGGGTGTTTGGAGGACGGGGTGTAGCAGGAGATGGAGATACATGGGGAGAAGCCCCGGCGAGGGGGTACTGGCACCCCCAGGCTTTGTGTGTCTCAGAAGTGCGCCTCTGATCTTAAGAGAAAGAGTTGCCCCTTCAATCTGCAGAGAGGAAAGGCAGGCTTGAGGGGAGAAGGGGGTGCTTGCTACTGTCAGCCTCTGAGAAGAAAATGGTCTCAGACTGGGGCACCCAGAGCAGGCTTGGCCCAGAACTGAAATCTGCTGTTTGGTAGAAACACAAGGCAGAGGGTCTTTCCAGCCAAGTGGGAAAGAGGGGGGAGCCGGTATTTATCACACTGGCTCCATTAAATGCCAGGCAGTTTTCATCAGTTATTTTTCATCTAATTCTCACAGCAACTCTGTGAGATAAATGATATACCCCCATTTTACAGATGAGGAAATTGAGGCTGAAAGAAGACAACTTGGTTGTCTGAGGTCATTCCGTAGGGAGCGATGGGGCTGAAATTTGAGCCCAGGCTCATGGGGTTCTAGCCTAGAGGCTCTTTTAATGGCCTCTCTCATTTTCTGTTCATCCAAGTCAGGTGATTTCCTCGCAGGCATTAGGAAAGAGCTGTGTGTCCTGGCTTGGGTTTCAGTTTCCTCAGGCTTTGGGAAAGTTTTGGCAGAACTCAAGTATCACAGATAAAGTCCAAGTGTTCCTAGTCATAGTAAAGTCAGGAAAATGTCTATTCCAGATCTTCTTTGTTCTACCTTGGGCTTCATTCCTGTCAAAGAGTCACAGACAACACTGAAATCAGGACTTCCAATAACAGATGCTTCTAGTTTGGGGTAAAGATAAATGAGAGGCCATAGACTCTGGGCAGAAGTCACCAGAAGGAATCTGTTGGCTGTCAGAAATGGAATATAAGCTGAGAGATAGGAGGAGGCAATGAGGTGTGCTTATATGTTGGGTGCGGGCAGGGAAAGTTCAGATGGTCCACAGTGTTGAAGCCCTCCCCCCCAACTGTGGACTGGGCTTGGCCTTTCTTGACACAAGGGTTTCTCGACCTTGTTGCTATTAACATTTGGGGCCAGATAATTTTATGTAGGATGTTTATCAGCATCTCTGGCCTTTACTCACCAGATGCCAGTAGCATTCCCCCGATTTGTGACAATGAAAAGTGTTTCTAGATAATGCCAAATGTCTCCTTGTGGGTAAAGTCACCTCAAGCTGAGAATCACTGGCTTCCACCCACTGACCATTCCAGAGGAATGTGATCTACCCTTGAATGTCTTTTTATCTACCTCCCACAAAAAAGGACTGTAGTCCTTCAAGATGGACCCCAAAAGGGAGCAGTTCTCCTTGATCACAGACATTTGAGAAGTACTGCATGCTGTGGGTTTGCATCTTGAAGAGTCACCATACACAATAGCATATCAGAGGCCCTGGGAAGTTCTGCAGTGAAGAAACCTCTTTAGCCTAGTTTTCCCAAACATACTTGACCATGGAACTCTTTTCCTGTAATAACTATTAACTTTGCACAGGACACACTGAACACATTTACCCTAACTAGGCCCCCTGCCTTGGTGTCTCTCCCCTTCTCTGCATGGTAGACTCCTATGCATTCTGCATGGCCCAGCTCACAGTGTACATCTTATGTGAAACCTTCCTGCTCCCTTCCGGTCTCCTTCCCTACTGTGTATTCACACATGTTGTTTCCTTTGTTACTCCAGTGAAGTTCTTGAGGCCGGGGCCCTGTCCTAGCCAAGCGTCAGTAGAGGATGCTCAGTAAATGGCTGTTGGGAGAATTCAGTAATGTCCAGGTGAATGGGCCACATTTCTAGGAAGGGAAGTCACTCTTGTCCCCTTGTTTCTTTGCTAGAGTTCTTCTCCACTGTGGTCTACCTGAGTAATTTCCCTTCCCAGCCCTGGTTTGGTAGAGTTTGAAGAGGTGGGCTGATGGCTTTGCTGTGGACTTTCAGTCAATGCATATGGGAGGAAGAGAGGAAGGAAGAAAGGGAGGGAATTAGGACCTAGTGACTTTCTAGGAGGGAGGCAAGAGGACAGAGGTTAAGTATTTTGCTTTCAGGAGAAAAAAAGTTCCTAAGAGAGTTTACTCCCAACTTTTAACATATGGAAGAATATCTTTCCCTACGTCTAGTACCTACAGAGTTGTGGTATGACCAAAATCAGGTGATTTACTTAAAGCACCTAGCGCTATGCCAGATTTATACTAAGTGCTTAGTAAACAGGGGCCTTGGCTTTGCCAGCTGCTGGCCCTGGGATGTCCTGTTCTAGATCTGGGACAGCGTGCGGCTGGTGCAAGGGGGCTGACGTAGGGAGTAGTAGGCCAACTGCCACTTGCTGTGCTCTCTGCAGGAGCTGGAAGATCTTCAGAAGAAGCCTCCTCAATACCTGCGGAACCTGTTCAGCGATGATGCCAATGTCCTGGTGTGGCATGCTCTCCTCCTGCCCGTGAGTGTCTTTCATGGGGATCATGGCTTTGGCTTCCATGGGTTTGCCTTAGGCCAGGGGCATGGGTAGGGAGGGTTAGGACCAGGCAAGAATTTTTCCTGCCTTAGGGTCCTTTCATTGAAGGTTATCATTGGTGGAAGGGATCTGTCTCTGGATTGATTGCTTCGGAGGTCTAGGCAGACTAGATGAAGATGCTAAAAGACTTTTGGACTTAGTAGTAGACCTCTTCCTCAAACCAGTAGCCACTACGGCCACCATAGAGGCTTCAGCAGGCAAACAGCATCAAAGAGGAGAAGAAATAAAGATCTCTTGGATCTTTGTCAAGGCTAGGGATAAACTTCCAGGTTCCCACAGTTAGTAGAATTTGCTCCCCTAAACCTAAAATGTATTTTGTTTTCTTTTAAAGGTCTTACTTCAGAAAATTACTGTTACATATGATAACACAGTTATTTCATCGCTATCATTCTCATTTTTCTCCATTTGTTATTTGATATTATCTTGATAAAAATCTCCCTTTGAAAGCAGTATTCCAAAGAACCAATCAAAATGCAGGATCTCTCCTTTGTCATACAATTATTAGTGACTAAAGATGCCTTCTTCGAGAAATTCATTTATTGAATTTCATATATTCAACTTTTGGTTACTTGGAAATAAAAATTAAGGCATTCGAGCTTTTTGTTAGTCAAAGCTGTTTGGAATATCAAGAGAGCAATTCATCTTATTATTTAGGATTTGGACTTCTCACTGACAATGCAGTGGCCTCGGTTGTGTCACCTTGTCTTCCACCTGACCCGTAGTCCAGGAAAATGGAGAAAGGCTTGAGTCAGGTCAGCATTGGAGACTCTATCATATTCCTTGGGCTGCTGTGTTAAAGCGATTCACTTACCTGGCTTGGAGTGAGGATATCTGTTCTGGGCTCAGGTACCAGGGGAAGAAGATGCTAGAAGGAGCTACAGGGTCTGATTAGATCTCCAATGAGACCAGCTTTAAGATGATGAAGTGGCGGGAGGAGCAGGTCAGAAGGAAGAGGTGGGTGGTAGGAAAACCTGGGAACAATCACATTTGGAAGAATACTATGAAATCAGGGGATCTCAATGGTTGGTAAGACCAAGATGGGTAGGTGTGCCCCCAGAGTGGTCCAGCCATACAGGGGTCCTGAAGAAGCATGCTGGTTGGGAAGAGTCCCAGGGCTGGAGGACCAAAGCTTTTTGCAGAATAACCAGCTAAGGGTACCTGAAGGTGGCTGGTGAAGCCATAAAGGAGGGGATGGTTTGGCCAGCAGGGGAAGGAGAACGGAGAAAAGTCTTTGGGGTGAGCAAATTGTCCCTCAAAGGCTCAGCTTCAATTCACTGAGGTGGCCCCACTTGTCACATCTGGGTCATGGAAGGTTTCAGCTGGATGAGCCTTTTAGAGCTTGTAGTAAGAGTTCCCATTCCTTGAGAGTCCCCTATGGACTAAGTGCTCTTTTGAGTACATGACATATGAGATCATATTGAATCCTTTTAACCAGACAATGAGGAAGGTCATCTTCCTTTTATGGTTGAGGAGAAGGAAACCAAGGAGGTTAAGTAACTCGTCTGTGGTAACCCAGAATAAGGTAGCAGGACTGGAATTCAGCTGACTCCAGAGTCTTCTCTCTTAACCACTCCATGAAAAATGAATGGTTTTCAAACTTCTTTTATCCTTTTTTTTTTTTTTTTTTTTTTTGAGACAGAGTCTCACTTTGTTACCCAGGCTAGAGAGAGTGCCGTGGTGTCAGCCTAGCTCACAGCAACCTCAAACTCCTGGGCTCAAGCAATCCTTCTGCCTCAGCCTCCCAAGTAGCTGGGACTACAGGCATGCACCACCATACCCAGCTAATTTTTTCTATATATATTAGTTAGTCAATTAATTTCTTTCTATTTTTAGTACAGACGGGGTCTCACTCTTGCTCAGGCTGGTTTTGAACTCCCGACCTCGAGCAATCCACCCACCTCGACCTCCCAGAATGCTAGGATTACAGGCGTGAGCCACCGTGCCCAGCCCAAACTTCTTTTAAATATCAAAATGCTTTGTTTAACCCAGATCTTAGAAGGCAGTAGGAGTTTCTCAGCTGCTCTAAAGTACAGTATGAAATCCTCTGTCCGGTCCATCCAATGTCTTCATTTTACAGACAAGGAAACTGAGCCCTAGAGAAGCCCAAAGTTACACAGCAGGCTGCAGGCAGAGCAGGGCCAGGTCCCTTGAGCTCTCAGCTTCAGGATCCTGCTGCCCCCTTCCTCTGTTAAGAAGCCCCTGCAGGCAGGACACACAGATACCCTCTGTCTTAGTCCCCTTAGTGTTGCTATAAAGGATTGCCTGAGGCTGCGTAATTTCAGAAGCAGAGAGGTTTATTTGGCTCATGGTGCCGCAGGCTGTATAAGAAGCTTGGCGCCAGCATCTGCCTGTGTGAGGACTCCGGCTGCTTCCACTCATTGAAGGGGAGTGGGCATCACGTGGCAGGAGACGGGGGAAGAGTGAGGGGAGGCACCAGGCTCTCTCTAACAACCAGCTCTGGTGGAACTATTAGAGGGAGAACTCACTCATTACTGTAAGGACAGCACCAAGCTATTAGCCATTCATAAAAGATCCACCCCCGTAACCCAAACACCTCCCATCAGGCCCCAACTCCAATGCTGAGGGTCAAATTCCAACCTGAGGTTTTGGGGGGGCAAACATCCAAACTATAACACCCCCCCATCCTGCTCTGAGGCCTCAGCCCTGGCCTTGTCTTACATTACAGGTCCAGCCCTTTCTTATCATTGAGACCATAATAGCGGAGACATTATCTGCCCAGTAGTTCATCCATGTCTTATCTCAACACACCCAAGATCACTATGGTCTCCGTTTTGCCTTCTGTGGAGGAACTGTTGAAAAGGTTGGCTCTGTGTTTAAGGACACATGCCATTCTCACTCTCCTTGCCTTGTCTTATTAGTAACAAAGGTTCTGAAGAGATTTGGTGCTTTGGAACCAGCCTGAAGGCCCCCTGTGCTCTGCATTGGGGTCATCCAAGTTCTGGGGTTCCTCCCTCCTAGGGGTGCAGAGTAGTGGAGACATGGAGATGTAGAGTCAAGAGCGCTGGGCTCGGCTGGGCGAGGTGGCTCACGCCTGTAATCCTAGCACTCTGGGAGGCCGAGGCAGGCGGATTGCTCGAGGTCAGGAGTTCAAAACCAGCCTGAGCCAAGAGTGAGACCTCGTCTCTACTAAAAATAGAAAGAAATTAATTGGCCAACTGAAAACATGTATACAAAAAATTAGCCGGGCATGGTGGCACATGCCTGTAGTCCCAGCTACCTGGGAGGCTGAGGCAGGAGGATCACTTGAGCCCAGGAATTTGAGGTTGCTGTGAGCTAGGCTGATGCCACGGCACTCACTCTAGCCTGAGCAACAAAGTGAGACTCTGTCTCAAAAAAAACAAAAAACACTGGGCTCCCACCAGTGAAGCCACTGTGGCCCTGGGCAAATTATTTACACACACTGAGCTTGAGTTTTCTCATTTGTAAAAAGAGCTACTAATAGTCATGAGTTTCATACTTACCATGTAGCTGACACCTGCAGTGCTTGCTATGTGCCAGGCCCTTGGCATAAGATAAGTTATTTAATCCTCACGTGAGCCCTATGAGGAAATCTACTATTATCCCCATACGGAAGCACAGAGAGGTTAAGTTGCTTGTCCAATACTGCACAGCTGTTGAGTGGCAGAGCCAAGATCCACACCCAGGCAGGGTAGCTCCAGGGTCTGTGTAAGCCCCACCCTCTGCTGCGCGGGCTCGTGCATGTCGAGCCCTGAGCACTGGGCGGCACAGATCAGATAGGTGCTCAGCAAAGTCTTCAGTTTGCCGGAAGCCTGGAGGGTCTTCTAATGGCTCCTGGCAGCTCCCAGCCCCGCAGTCATTTCAGCCCCTGAGTTTGACTTTTTTTTTTAAACCCTAGTAAAATACACATAACAGAATTTACCATCCCAGCCATTTTTGAGTGTACAGTGCAGTGGCATTAAGTACATTTACATCGTTGTGCAACCAGCACCACCATCCCTCTCTAGAACTTTTCATGCCCCTAAACGGAAACTCTACCCATTCAACAGTAACTCCCCATTGCCCTCTCGCCCCTGGTGACTACTTTTCTATTATTTATTTATTTATTTTTTATTTAGACAGAGTCTCACTCTGTTGCCCTGGCTAGAGTACCATGGCGTCAGCCTGGCTCACAGCAACCTCAAGCTCTTGGGCTCAAGCAATCCTCCTGCCTCAGCCTCCCAAGTAGCTGGGACTACAGGCATGCGCCACCATGCCCGGATAATTTTTTCTATATATTTTTAATATAGAATATTATTAGAATAATAATATTTCTATATATTATTAATTTCTTTCTATTTTTAGTAGAGATGGGGGGGTCTCACTCTTGCTCAGGCTGGTCTCGAACTCCTGACCTCGAGTGATCCTCCCGCCTCGGCCTCCCACAGTGCTAGGATTACAGGCCTGAGCCACTGCGCCAGGCCTTACTTTTCTATTTTATATTATGCATTTGACTATTCTAGGGACCTCACATAAGTGGGCATCATACAGTCTATGTCTTTATTTTTGGTCTGGCTTATCGCATTAACATAATGTCTTCAAGGTTCATCCATGTTGTAGCATGTGTCAGAATTCATTCCTGTTTGAGGCTGAATAACATTTCATTGTCTGTGGATGCTGCACTTTGTTTATCTATTAATCCACTGATGGACACTTGGTTTGCTTTCACCTTCTGGCTGTCGTGAATAGTGCTCCTGTGATCGCTGGCTAACGGATGCCTGTTTGTGTTGCTTTCAGTCTTTCGAGTGTCTCCCAGAGTGGGATTGCTGGGTCATATGATAATGCTGCGTTTCATTTTTGAGAAACTACTGTATAGTTTCCCACAGTGGCCTCGCCGTTTGACTTTCCCAAGCCCCTGCATTCTCAGGATTTCCTCGTTCTCTCCATCTCTTCGTCCCCAATGATGATGTTCTCCTGAACTTGCTAACAGCTCTCGAAGAGAGGATGTTCTGGTCTTTTCCTCTTCCGGAATTCTCTGACAGTCTTTAAAACCTGGATGGTCCTTAGAGCTCATGTAGTCCATCTTTACCCATTTTTCAAATGAGGAAACTGAGGCCCAGAGATGGGAGATGGCTGGCCTGTGGCCACACAGCAGAAGTAGGAACAGGCTTCTCTACCTTCTTCAGTGATTCCACCCTTCTGCTAATTCATGACGCAGGTGCCAGGAATATCCCTGCTCCTGATTCTTCCCGACAGTGGACCAGAGGGTGCCTGGGACCCTGGGATGGGGGCAGGGGGAGGAAACGCAGATGATAGCTTGACCCCTTCTCTCTGCACAGGACCAACCTCCCTACCACCTTAAGGCCTTCAACCTGCGCATCAGCTTCCCTGAGGAGTATCCGTTCAAGCCCCCCAAGGTAAATTTCACAACCAAGATCTACCACCCCAACGTGGACGAGAATGGCCAGGTTTGCCTGCCCATCATCAGCAACGAGAACTGGAAGCCTTGCACCAAGACCTGCCAAGGTACGGCTGGGCCTCGCCTGGGGGCAGGGGCTGATCCTGGGCTCGGGGGTGGCGGGGGTTACTGGATGGAGGTTATGGGGCTTATTTCGACTTATAAAAACCCAAAAGAGAAGAGATGAAAATTGCGAGTCTCAGCTGAACTTACCATCAGATAGAAGGATGCTTCCTGTGATCCTAGACGGGCTGACTTGCTCCTGCCTCTGTTCCTACACCTGGGCAGGTGTGACAGAGGAACTTTGCCACGGTCTGTGGGAAAGAGAGGCAGTTTGGCTGCTAGGGGCAAAGGCGTGGCTTGCTGCTCCATCTGTGGACTTGGGGCAAGTTGCTGTTCCTTTCTGGGACTCAGTGCACTAAATGGCCACGGAGGGGGGTGGCCTAATAATGATAATACCCATCACGTAACTGTAATGCTATCAGTAACCCTGGTTTTTTTTTTTTTTTTTTTTTTTTTGAGACAGAGTCTCACTCTGTTGCCCTTGCCAGAGTGCCATGGCGTCAGCCTAGCTCACAGCAACCTCAAACTCCTGGACTCAAGGGATTCTCCTGCCTCAGCCTCCCAAGCAGCTGGGACTACAGGCATGCACCACCATGCCCAGCTGATTTTTTCTATATATTCTTAGTTGGCCAATTAATTTCTTTCTGTTTTAGTAGATACGGGTCTCACTCTTGCTCAGGCTGGTTTTGAACTCCTGACCTTGAGCGATCCTCCCGCCTCGGCCTCCCACCTCACCTGGCCATTTGCCCCGTTTAATAGACAGGGACACTGAGGCATATGACAGGTGAAGTGGTCGCCTAAGGTCATACGGCTGGGAGAGCAGCCAGCAGAACTTCCCGCAGCAATGGGAATGCTCCACAGCTGAACTGCAGTCACCAGCCGCGTGTGGCTAGTGAGGCACCGAATTCTTCACTGTATTTCATTTTAATTAATTTAACTTTATTTATTTATTTGTTTTTGAGACAGGGTCTCGCTTTGTTGCCCAGGCTAGAGTGAGTGCCATGGCATCAGCCCAGCTCACAGCAACCTCAAACTCCTGGGCTCAAGCGATCCTCCTGCCTCAGCCTCCTGAGTAGTTGCAACTACAGGCATGCGCCACCATGCCCAGCTGATTTTTTCTATATACATTAGTTGGCCAATTAATTTCTTTCTATTTTTAGTAGAGACGGGGTCTTGTTCTTGCTCAGGCTGGTTTCAAACTCCTGACCTCGAAAAATCCGCCCGCCTCGGCCTCCCAGAGAGCTAGGATTACAGGCGTGAGCCACCGCGCCTGGCCTGATTTAACTTTAGATGTCCCCGTGTGGCTCGAGGCTACCATGGTGGACACTGCAGCTCTAGAGCCTGTGGCTTCATCAGTGCGCTGCCCTGCGTCTGGACCAGCTCAGGAGCTCTAAGCCCCGAGACAGGGATCCCTGGGGTGGCAGGGGTGGGGGAGCGAGGGGGGGACAGAGGAGTGGACAAGCTTCGGGGGTCTGTGGAGCGCTCTCACTCGGAGCTGTACATGCGCGTGTGCGTGTGTGCACGTGCCCAGCGTGATGGGCATCTGTGAAAGATGAAGGGCCGTGAGGTGTGGTGGTTTTCAGTCTTCGGCCTTAGAGCCCTTCTGTCCAAATCAAAGTTCATTTTGATGACCCTTAAATGGCTCTGGAGGACAGCTCATGAAAAAAAAAAAAAGTTTATTTGGAATCTCACTATAACAAAAACAGAGTGGTTCTTGTTGGAATGGGGGCAAGACTCAGAAACCCCACTTATCTCAGTTACTTCCATGTTAAGAAGCTTCTCTGAAGCCGTGGAACTAGTTGTTTGAGAACCACTGATATGACCAGTCATGGCTTTGGGTATGGTCAGCCAAGAACGAGGGGGACATTTGATTTGGCTGTAGAGTCATCCTAAGAGGTGGAACCTTTTCGAGGGATCTGGGAATGGGCAGTCCTCTCCTCCTTCCGGGTTTTTTTTCCCTCTGCCCTGACGCCCCCACCTGGCCTCTCTCCCCAGTCTTGGAGGCCCTCAACATGCTGGTGAATAAGCCGAACCTGGGGGAGCCCCTGCGGGTGGAACTCGCTGACCTGCTGACGCAGAATCCAGAGCTGTTCAGAAGGAACGCGGAGGAGTTCACCCTCCGATTTGGAGTGGACCGGCCCAAATAACTTGGTTCTGACCCCTCACTGCGCTGGATCTTCTGCATGGTGGATGGACACACCTCGTGGACTGGGGCGAGAGCCCCTTTATGGCCCCTTCCCTGTGCATTTTTCCTCCTTGGGTTGTTAATCGTGAGTTTATGTGTGTGTGTGTGTGTGTGTGTGTGGCGGAGGGAGGGGGCCATGGGTACGTGTGTTGTAGGTGGACTCACTCCCAGGCTCACCTGGCCACAGGTGCACCCTCCCACCCCTCTTGCCTTCCCTAGAGCCAGGGGAGTTAGGTTTGCAGAGGTACAGGCCGTTCCCCAGCTGCCCATCTTAGAGGGGCCCTCAGGCCAGCTTGCTGGGGATGCAGCCCAGCAGGCAAGCAGAATCCCCCCAGGCCCAGGCATTGAGGGGCGGGGGGCAGTGGGGAAATCTTAGTGGGGGAGGCACCTGGAGGGTCCCATGTTGACCGTGTGATTAAAATCAGCCCAACGACTGCTAGGCGTGTTCAGATTTAGGTGCTAAACCTTTTATTCTCCACTGATGAATCATAGTGTGAAGAATCTAACTTCCATCCCAGAACTCTGACTATATGTTTCGAAACCACTCGCTTTCTCTCCCTTTGGGTCGCCAGTTCCTAAGGACCACGTCTCAGGCTGTGAGGTGTATGCATCCATTCCAGGGTTGGGGGGGCCCACAAACCATGTGCTTGCCTGCCATTAAAGTCACAGGTGAATCCCAGAGTTCAGCGGAGTCGGAGTCCTCGGAGTCCTCGATGAGGGGATGGGCTGGGGAGTGAGCTGCTATCTAGTAATGAAAGGTGTGACTCTGCTTTCCTTGGAGACGGTCCCCAGACACTGCAGGGGGTGCTGGCCGAGAGAGAACGGCCATCCTTGGCCAGAGGAGCCTTCAGAAGGTCCACGGGGAACATCCTCAGTTTGTAGATGAGACAGCCAAGGCACAGAGCATTCCAGTGGATTGCTGGGTCCACTCTGCCAAGCAGGGCAGAGCCCACACCTCCTGCAGGTGAGCTAAGCTGCCTGGGGTGTGTTTTGTGTTTTCGTTTTTATGAGCTGCTCTCATCAGCACACATGCCCCAAATGGCTGATAAAGCCAGACTGGCGTTAGCTGCAAATTGTAAATCAGCCCAGGGGTTCATCTGTGATGAACAAGATAAAAACAGAAACAAGCCAAGTCTTCAGCCGGAGTTGGAGGGATTGACCTCACCTGAAAGAACTTTCTGATTGTGATTGTTGGAAGCTACTGGAAAGGCGCTGGACTTTCAGAGACAGAATGGGAGGCATCTGTGAGTCAAGGGAGTCAGCCAGTTTGGGTGAGGTTTTTTTTTTTGTTTTTTTTTGTTTTGTTTTGTTTTGAGACAGTCTCACTCTGTTGCCCCGGCTAGGGTTCTGTGGCATCAGCCTGGCTCACAGCAACCTCCAACTCCTGGGCTCAGGCGATCCTTCTGCCTCAGCTTCCCAAGTAGCTGGGACTACAGGCATGCACCACCATGCCCAGCTGATTTTTTCTATATATTTTTAGTTGGCCAATTAATTTCTTTCTATTTTTAGTAGAGACGGGGTCTCACTCTTGCTCAGGCTGGTCGCAAACTCCTGACCTCGAGCGATCTTCTCGCCTCGGCCTCCCAGAGTACTAGGATTACAGGTGTGAGCCACCGTGCCTGGCCTGGGTGAGATTTCTAGAGAATCTTCTACCCCAGCTCCTGCCCTTGGGTTCCCTAATCTGGAAAGAGGAGAAGATAATTGGGAAAAGTGCCAGTGGCGCGAAATTTAAGTTTGTTTTTTATGTTTGGCAACCACTCATTGAACACTTAATGTGGGAGGCACCGGGTGAAGCTTTTTGCCCATTTCGTTGTCTTATTTAACCCTCACAACACCTCCGTGAGGTTGGAACTCCCATTATCCCCCATTCAGACTGTAAACCGAGGCTCAGAGAGGTTAGCTGTGTGGCCCAACATCACATAGATGGCTAGCAAGGGGACCCGGGCTATTGTCCTTTCCCGAACAGGTTGCACAGTTACTACGAAGTCGCATCAGGTGAGGAAGCCCTTGTGGCCAGGATTTATCAGCCCAGAGTACACAGTTTCCCACGCAGAGAACACTGAGGGACCAGACAGGATTTTACAAAAGTACTTTTAATGCAGTTAAGACCAGCGCCACCTGCCCCTGGCCGAGCCCCGGCTCTGCGGCCACTGCGGAGCAGGAGCGCGGCTCCAGGCCGTGGCTGGTGATCTGGACACCCTGCGCACAGGGCCAGTCAGCTCCCTATTTCTTCTTGGTCTTCACCAGGCCTTTCTGCACCAGGCTGCGATAGAGCTCCTGGATGTAGGTATAGACACACTTGGAGTCGGGCACTGCCAGCCGCACCATGTCATCCACCTCCAGCAGCTGGGCACAGTCGGCCAGTTTCCTGCGGGGCGGAGTGGGGTGGGGGGCAGAGGGTCAAAGGTGAAGGCTGTGGGAACCAAAGGCATGGGTGGGGGCAGCCCAGCAAGGATGAAGCCCACAGAATCATGTGTTGGAGCTGGGAGATCATCCGAGCCAACCATCCTGTTGTACAGATGAGATAACTGAGGCCCCAGCGGAGTTAAGACCCAAACCCAGCTATGTCTGACTCGAGAGCCCATGTTTCCACTACTCTGTGTGTCCTCACTTGCAGACCCTCTAGTCTCTGGTTCTGCATTAACCCAGCCCTTTCACTTGCACGTGTATCTGTCCTTGGGGACCAGGGAGCTCCTGTTAGGCCAGGCCCCTCAGGAAGAATTTAAAGGGCAGAAACCAAATCCTAGCCAGAGAGCTGGTTTGCAGCTGCAGCTCCCAAAGTGTCATTCGTTCCATCTCCGTGGGTTCATTGAGAGTTGCTGTGTGCCAGGTACTTTCTAGGCTCTGGGAATTCAGCAGTGAACAAAACCCAAACTTCCCCACTCCCATGGCACTGAGACAGATAGTAATCACTGCAAAAAGGAGACAGTGTGTCAGATGGTGAGAGGTGCTAAGGAGAAAACCTGGCAGGGAAGGGAGACAGGGTATGTGCGTATGTCAGAGGAGGGATCTGGTACGTCTTAATAGGGTGCTCAGGGAAGGCCTCTTAGAGAAAGTAAGTCATGTGCGTATCTAGGGGAAAGGAGTCCAGGAAGAGGAAAGAGCGTGTGCAAAGGCCCCAGGGCAGGAGTGCTTGGTGTGTCTGAGGAGCTGTGTGGCGTTTAGCAGCAAGTCTTCATCCCCTGCGCCCCAGCTGCCCTTTGGGGCTGTGTGTCACTCTTGGCTTTGCTGAGGCCGATAATCCGAGCTGATCACTGTTGGGGCCTCACTGCCACATGCCAGGTGCTTCATCAGAGACATCCCCTCAGACGGTCTCATCTACTCCTCCCTTCCATCCTCCGCCAGCAGAAGAGGAACTGGAGACTCAGAGGGTTTTGGTGGTTCGCCCAAGGTCAAAGTGAGTGACACAGCCGGGGCTCAGCCCCAGGCCTGCCTGACGCCCCTGGTGTCCTTGCACTCAAGCCAGGTCTCAGCAGTCCCAGCCTGCCGAAGCTGGCCGTGGTGCTTGAGTGGGAGAAAAGAGGGCTCTGTTGGGGCTGAGTTGGCTGCGTGGAAACCCACGCTGGGCTGGCCTGGGAGCCGGGGGAGGGGCACAGACTGGGGACTTGGGAGGATGGTGCACACTCCCTGCAGCCACGGCAGTGGGCTCAGCCCACGGGTCCGGGTGCTGTCCCCGACGTGGGAAAGGCAAAGCCTTCATGCCCACTGAGCCTGGGGAGTGGAGGAGGGCTCCCCGAGCTTCGCAAGGAGCCCACTGGGGGCTCTGGCATTGGCCACTCCCTCCCACTTCATCCCAGGACTCTGCGGGAATCAGAAGAGAGTTCTAGAACGGGGTAGTGGAGTGTGATGGCTGCAGCAGACACCCCTTACTTTACACAATCTTCGCACCAAACCCCTGTGATATGAGGCTTCCAGAGAGGTTCATTCAGCTGCTGAGGGTCACAGAGCTAGGAAGGAAGAGGCAGGATTCGAACCCAAGCACCTCACTTCTACTCTCCGCCTCCATCCCCACACATCCCCATTACCTCCTTCGCTTTTTGCTACCTGATGCCTCCGGTCAGCCTGTCTTCCTCCCGCATCCTGTGGCTCTGCCCAGCTTGGCACCAGAGGCCAGGCAGCCACGGGAGCAGGACAGCGGCCGGTGCCCTACAGGCCCGGGACACAAGGTCAAGGCAGAGCTGCGCGTCCTTCCGATGTTCACTTAGAGCTTTACGTCTAGACTAGGAGTTTCACCTCCAAACCCTGGTCCTGCCACAGCCCTCCTCTGTGAGCTGGAAAATAATGTAACCTCTCGGCCTGTGTCCACACTATGGGACTGTTGTGAGGATCGAACGAGGTGATTTAAGAAAAGCTCCGAGCAGAACGTGCACACCGAGTCACTGGAGTGGTGGGCTTGCTGTCATTACAGGTGTTCCTGAGCCCACGGCAGGACAGGTGCTCCCCAGCCCTCGTCCCCCTGCAGGGCACCCACCCCATCCCTTGGGAGGATAATGCGAAACTGGAAGGGACCCTCTGAGGCATTGAGCCTGATGGTTTATGGCATCCTTGGTGTCCTGGGCCTTGTGGACACGCCTCGGGGGCCATCCTGGGAAGGGGGGCTTGGGCGCTGAGCTCCTCCCAATCTAAAAAGGTCTCCCTTTAATCTGTTTCATATGTCGCACATTCACTTCATGTTTTGTTTGAGGCAATCTGCTGGAAAAAACGTGAAAAGCTTGGATCAATGCTGATCTCTCATCTGCCAATGTGGACATGCAGGCTTCCCTGCAGGCTGCCGGCCAGGCCTGGACTAGGACAGAGGGCGGGGCCTGCCAGACCAGAGTGCCCTAACATCCCCGTGCACTGGCTCCCTGTCCCAGGGCTAAGGAACTGCGCTCAGCTGTCCCTCCCAGGGCCTCAGAGTCGCTCTCATTGGCCGCACCTGTGTGCGGCCCTGCCTACCAGGCAGCTGAGAATCTCTGGGTCCAGCATCTCTGGGTCCCTCCCCGATGCCTGCCGCAAAGCTGAGCTCCTGTGAGCCCTCAGGCCATCAGGGGACATTCACCGCAGGGAGCCCCAGTAGATTCGTGGCCTCTGGCTAAGGCTGGCTTTGGCGCTTAGGTGATGGAAGCACCTCCCCCTCAGCCACCGCCCAGGCACCCACATCTTTGCCTCTCAGGTTTCTGCTTGGGCCAGAGGTCTGGGAGGAAATGAGGAACCCACACTCTTGCTCACACCCCTCCTGCCTTTCTATAATAGTATCCCGCCCTTTCTCCAGCTACCACCACCCCTGACCTCAGCAATAACTCCCCTCCAGGCTGCAAAGTGAGTATAACAACCGTGATAGCATTCATTTTAATATAGTAACAGCAGCTAAGATTTTCTGAAGTGCTTACCGTGGGCTGGTTCCTAGATATAGGAACTTAATTATTGTACTTGATTCTCACAATCACCCAGCAAAAGAGGAACCATCATGCCCATTTTAGAAATCAGAATATGGAGGCTCAGAGAGGTAAAGGAGTTCGTCAAAGATCACACAGCTGATAAATGGCAGAGTCAGAGTCTGAGCCCAGATCTCTGCAGCCCCCCTATCTAAAACGGCAGGCCTGCCTCTCCTCTGTCCTTACCCTGGCTGCATTTTCCCTATGGTCCTGTCACCACCTGACATTACATGTCACGTCTCTGTGTGTTTATGATTGGTCTCGCCCTTTAGAACATGAGCCATGGGTGAGCGGGGGAGTTTGTCTGTTTTACCCACTGCTGTACCCCCAAGGAATGAAACGGTGCCTGGTGCTCAAAAAATATCTGTTGGATGCATGAATGTGTGGCACCAGCATCCATGTGACTGTCCCGCTCTCCCCCAACCCTGTGACTCCCGCCCTCATCCTGGGGGCCCCCAGCTCCCGTCTGGCTCTGCCAGTGCATGGCTGCAGCTTACTCTGCTGTGTTGAAGGCCAGGGTGAAGTTGTGCCGACGCTTCGTGGGGTCGAGCTCAGCATAGTCAAAGGCGTCCGGGAAGAACTTGTGGATGAGGGCGCAGAAGGCCATGCCGCTGCTCCAGCTGGAGGAGAAGTTCTGGATGTCCACGTGCTGCGGCAGGCGGGACACAGAGGAGGCCACGGTGAGCCTCAGCCAGGGGCCTGGGTGTGGCCCCGTTCCCACGCTCTCACCCATTGGGGTTCGCACTACTCAGACCCTCCCCAGCACTGCCACCCTGGATCTCTGCCTACCCATGCGTCCCTGTCCCATGCCCACCTCATAGTGTCTTGTCATGGCCCGGCACCACTCTAAAAGCATGTTCTTGACACCACCAATGGCTGCCCCGGCTGCCTTAGTGTTCCGGAACAGGGCTGTGGGGCCCGAGGCTGCCCTGTGAGGGGAGAGGGTTACAGGGCCCGGCCAGACAGGCAGGAGGCCATGAAGGGCCCCACTGGGTGGAGCCCAGCCCCCAGATGTCAGTCCTCCTGCCTTGGCCTGGGCTGTCCCCACCGACACTCAGGCCCCCCTCCCACCAACCCATGGTTCCTAGGGAGAGCCCAGCCCAGCTCCTCCCTGGCTTCCTACCCGCCAAACTTGTCCACGATGGCTTTACGGTTCTGTGCTCGGGCGCCCCTGGGCCGGGCAGGGGCTGACACCCTGCGCTCTGGTGCCTTCTCCTTCTTCTCCGTGGGAGGGGGCTCCGGGGGGCTCTGGGGCACCTCACTGGGTGAAGATTCACTATGTGGAGAGTCCAGAGAAGCGTGAGAGGGGCTGGGACCAGCACCATGGGACACAGGGGTGGGCCTGTGGGATCGCTGCAGCTGTGGCACCTACGGTCAGCATACATTTACCTGTGCCCAGCACTGGGAACATGTTGGGGAGGGATAACGGGGCCCAGTGTAGCTTTGGGGATCATGTGGTCTGGCGAGGACGTGTGGGCAGGGCTAGGACATGTCTGGGGTCTGACCTGAATCTGGATCCTGGCTTTGCCTCTTATTTGCTGTGTGATCGTGGGACTGTCACATCACTTCTCTGAGCCTCAGCTTCCTTATCTGTAAAATGGGGATAAGAATACCCACCTGACAAGGTGGTTCTAAGGTCTGGTAAGAAAGTGAGTGTAAAGCAAGTAAGAAAGTAAGCGTGGATACTCAGTGAATATTCACTGGTTATCTTTCCATAAATAAGGGGACAAGGAGGTGGGTTTCAGCTCAATATAAAGGAAGATTCTTCCAATGACTAAAGCTGTGCAATGGCAAGCAGAAGACTATCAGTTTAACCAGCACCCACCAGGCACCACCAGGCACCATGCTGAAGTGCTCTGCACTCATTACATCACTGAAGCCTCCCAATAATCCTAGGAGGTAGAAACGATTGTTATGCCCACTTCACAGATAAGAAGAGGTTAAATGACATGGCCAAGGTCACACAGCTGGTAAGTGGCACAGCCATTGTCCAAACTAAGGCTTGGGTCTGATCATTCTCTTATGGATGACGCTGGCACCATGGCAACATGCCGAGCTGCAAGGTAAGGAGCTCCCATGAAGGGCCAGGGATGATGAAGAGGAGACTTCAGCCATGGCGAGAGACGGGGACCAGGTGTCCTCCACGCTCCCTTCTGCCTATGGCTCCTTTGGTTTCCTGGCTCTGACCTGGGTTAGGAGGCTGAATGCCAGGAATCCTGGAATACCTTGAAATCAGGAGCTAGGGGAGGTGCAGGCTGAGGTGATGGTGGACTTTGAAGGGAGCAGGAGGTAGGGGAGATGGGGCTGGAGCCCCCGAGTGTGACGTTACCTGGCTGAAGGACTGGTCTCTCCAGAAGCTGTGGAGCCTGGACCCAACCCATCTGGAGGAGGAACAGGAGGCTGGGAGTGGGGCTGTCTGTGACGTGCTCCTTCAGCCCGCTCCCCCAGGGTAGCCCCTGCAGCACTCCATGGGCTCTGGGCTGTCACTCACCTGGGCTGAGGCCGTGGCCCTCCTCCGTGGGGCTCTCAGGCCACTCCTCGGGGGAGCTGGGAGTCACCCCTGCCCCTCCCTCTGGCTCTTTGTCCACGTCCTGCTCCTGCTCTCCGTTGGGACTGCCTGGCTCCTGGAACGAACGTGGTCTGTGTGGGCTCACAGTCACACAAGCACCTGCCCTGGCTTTGTGAGGACCTCAGAAAGATCTGGAAGGCAGCCTGGGGCCACCGTGCTCATTCCCTGGTGCCCACCTTCCCCTCACCAGGCTCTTGATCGCAGCGGGAGGAAGACCGGACTTTCCCAAGGGAATAAAGCAGGGGGGCTTGCTTCCTGGGCAGCAGGAGACCTTACAGCTCTGGGCGGGGGTCCTCTTTCCTTTCTTCTGCCCACTCACCACGTCCTCCTTGGCATCACTTCTGGCCTCCTCTTCTCCACCGGCCTCCTGAGGTTCGGCCTTAGCCTCGTCGTTCACAGCAGCCTTCTGAGATTCAGTCGTGGCCTCTTTGTCGGCAGCTTTCTCCTGGGGTTCGACGGTGGGCTCCTCCATCTTGCAGTTGTTCTCCTGAGGGGCTGCCTTGGCCACCTCCTCCCCACTGGCCTCCTTGGGTTCAGGCTTATCTTTGTCATTGGCACCGGCTCTCTCCCCAGAGTCAGCCTTGGCCTCTTTCGCATCAGCCTTCTGCTTCTCGGGGGCCAGCGCGCTCTCCTCTTTCGCCTCAGCCTCCTTGGCTTCAGACTTGCTCTCTTCTTTCCTGTCTGTTATCTCCTGGGAAGCCGCTGTGGGCTCTTCCTTTGCGCCATCCTCCCTTGTAAGTTCAGCCTTGGCATCCTCTCTCCCACCAGCCTCCCTCTGGGCTTCCACCTTGACCTCATCTAACCCATTTGCTTCCGCTGAAATGCCATCCTCGACTGGGGCTTTTTCCTGCTTTCCCGTCCCGTCTGGAGGCTCCTTGTTGGTGGTCTTCCCAGCCGTGCCCTTGGTCTCCTCTGCAGGGACTCCAGCTCCTGGCGTCCCTGGGTTCTCTGTGGTGGGGGACACAGGGCTCCCATCCTCAGGGGGCTTCTCCTCCTTCTGCTCCATCTCTAGAAGGAGACAAGGAGGCCTGGTCATGCCCCAGCCCAGCATGCGGTGAGGACCCGGCCTCTGAGAGCTTGGGCTGGGGAGTCAGGAGGTCCATGGTCCAGTCCTGGTTCCCCCACTACATGGACATGGGACCCAAACATCCACTTCCCCTGTGGTCGCATGAAGGGCAGAAATCAGCTTCCCTAAAGGTGGGGCAGTTGGGCTGTGCTGACTTGATGTTGGATGGTGTCATCTAACGTCCCTCTGTAGGTTCTGGCCTTGGCTTTAAAGGACATTGAATCACAGAATGCCTTTTCCATGATTTTGCCTCTTTCGGATTAAGCCCATGAGGCAGTCACACTTCGATACTAGCGACCTGAGCACCTAAGGAATAATTAATTGCTCCTCTCCACCTAGAGCCTAAAGCAGGCAGGACTGTCTACCTAGAATTGGATGACACTGTTTGTTTCCATCCTATTTATATGTACGGTTACTTTCTATTTCTGGCAAGTGATATCGAGTTTCCATTTCCAGCAATGATATAGTGTCTTCTAAAAATACATTTATTGAATTTAAAAATAAGTTAATTCAAAGGAAGGCTTTCAGGAAAGTAGAGTACAGGTGGTACTGATGTAGCTAAATCACAGAGGTGGTGTAAAAATGCCTGAAATTTGGGAACCCCTGGGCCAGCTGTGCTCTGGATCCCCGCCAGGCCTGCCAGCCTGTGCTTCTCAGAAAAGCTGGCCCTGGGCAAGGAAGAGTGTCCTTCGGTGAAGAATAGAACCACACTCTCCCTTGACTCTCTCTGCCAGGCAGTCTGATCCTCTCACTGTCCCTGGGGGTTGTGGGGGAGATTATGACACCTTAACTTGGAGTTTCCTATTTAAGTACTGTGTATACTGTAGGATCTACAAAAACAGGTGGGTGAGGGGACAGGGCCAGCTCCTTTATCCCCCTGCCCTTCTTGGGGGTCTAATTACAAAGAAAACAATCCCCAAATAGGGCTCACAGGGTATGACTCAGATAGCAAGAAAAGTGGACACTCCTGTCACTGGCTAAAAATACCTCCTACCCTTGGCAGCACCATCTTTCTTGGTGATAGTACCCAGGGCACCTGGATACTTGGGACAGAGGATGGGAGGAGGAAGATAGGCAGACAAGGGACAGGGCTCTGTTCCTGCCACGCACTCAGGTCTACTGTCCCAGACCAGAGTCCCGGCATCCCTGGATTAAGTGTCCCCACCATTGCCTAAGAAGCAGACTGGCATTTGTAAAACACTCACAGTATCCTCCAATTCCATGCCTCCTGCCAGAGCCCCTTTGTGGTCCAGCAGCTCCAGTGATGTAGAAAAGTAAGGGGGGAAATGGGTCTGAGGGGTGGATGGAATGCACATCAGCAGACAGCAGGAGGTCATGGAGCTGGCCTTGTCCCCCAGCTTCTAGTCCCACTCTGAGACCTAAACAAGTCCCTTTCCCTCTCCGGGCCTCAGTTCCCACGGACAATTACAGTGTTCATCTAGGTCAGGCTTCCCCACCGTGTTCCAGGGAAAACTGGGGTCTCCTATGACATGAATAGGGGTTCTTGTAGGGGTAGAAGGAAGATATATTCTCTGGCCAAAGTTGTTCCCCAAACAGCCTACTCTTTAGCCTCTTACAGACATATAACGTCATTAGCACTTAAGTAGATTTCAGATACTACCTAGTAAAGAAACCTCAACTTTGTTTGAACTTCATTTAACTCACTTGTCCCCCAAACCTATTTGGCCATGGGTTTTTTTTTTCCTCCCTTTGCTTTTCTTTTTGCTTTGTTTTTCCTGAGAAGCATCTACTGCCCTCTATAGAAATATAGAGGGCAGTAGGGTTCAACAGAAGAAAGCATGGCAAATGCAGGCTGAATGGTCCACACAAATCCTTCTCTTCCTACTCTCCACTCTTATTTGGAAGTTGGCGTGCAACAGCGGTAAAGATCATTGATTCTGGGGTCTTCCTGTGATGGGATCCCAGCTCCCACTGTTTACTGATTGTGTGACCTTGAGCAAGCTCCATACGCCTCTGTGTTCTGATTTCTGCAGATAAAAATAGGTCCCCACCCATAGGAACAGTGGAGGGTCAAGGGAGCCCATGCATAGGAAGTATCTGGAGGCGTGCCTGGCACAGAGGCAGCTCTCAGTACCTTCAGCTCGTGTCGTGGGGATTGGCCATGCCCAGCCCTATGCCAGGGTAAGGCCCTGACCCGGCCTTGAGGGCATGCATTGGTGAGACAAGGCAGAGAGAACTGAATGCCAGTGAGATGATAGCAAGCCCTTTTTATACCTCAAAATGTGGCTGTATTTGGCTAAGGCATAGCTCAGTGCTCCAACCCTCTTTCCCTCCGTCTACACTCTATACACCACACGCTTAGGGTATTGGCGGGGAAGGGCAGGTGCCTACACACACACACACATGCACACGCATGCACACACACACACACAACACCCTCCAGGCTTGTCACAAATAGACAAGGAGCGAGGAAGCTCAGAAAGCTGGGAAACCAGGGTGCTGCTACCCGCCCAACCCTGCACGTTCACAATTCTCCAGCGTTTACAGCATACACTGCGGTGTCTGCTTGCTCTCCGTCGCTCCCTGCTCTGACCCTTTGGAGTAGGTGTCATTGAGGCTCAGGGAGTTGAGGTCCCTTAATTAAAGTTATAGGACAAATGGCCCAGCCGTATCTAGAACCCAGGTCTCCTGACTCCCAGTCCGGAGCCCATACCAAAGGTCAGCTCCCACTCTCTCCTCAGCCCAGGGTCCCCCCACAGGCCCCAGACCAGAGTGGGGCCACCGCACTGGGTGGGAAGGGCAGTCAGATGTGGCTGAGGAGTTCCTCTTTCTTCTAGGTGCACAGTAGGCCCTTCGGCAAAGTTTCTCCACCCCCACCTTCCCTCCTTGCTCTCTGCTTTCCTTCCTTCTTCCTTCCCCAGGAAGCCTCCGTACCATCCCTGTTTTGTGTCCAAAGCAGCACTGCAGACAGCAGTCTCTCTCTTCCTGTTTCTCCTGGCAGACGGGGAGGAAAAGGACCCAGGCCCAAGTTCCAAGCCCCGAGGAGCGCAGCGCAGACTACGCTCTTTCTAGATGCTTCTGTGATGCCTCCCCCACCTCCTGCTGCCTGGTCTGTCTTCCCCCTACCCCAGCCAGGGACCCTGCCTTGGAGAAGCCACTCTCAACTGCTTAGCAGGGGTGGGGACCCTGTGGCCTCCTGATTTTAATATTATTCTTTTTTAAGCACCATGGGAGTCAAGAAAAGATTCATCTTTCTCTTTTGCATCCTCTCTCTCTTTTTTTTTTTTTTTTGAGACAGAGCAATCTCCCACCTCAGCCTCTGGTCTCCCAGAGTGCTAGGATTACACGTGTGAGCCAGCGAGTCCTGCCGGCCCCTTTTAATAAATGGATTTGTTCTTTAAAATTTGGATTCAGTCAAAAGGCCACACTTAAGGACCTAGAAGGCCACATGTGGCCTTAAGGCCGAGAGTCTGCCTACCAACCCAACTGGACTCTGGAGACTCCCAAGGGCCCCTCTCCCCCTGTGCAGTCCTCCTCATGGAGGGCCACCTGCAGGCTTCTCTGTAGGTGATCTCAAGTTTGCCCAGCTCCCCACGGCTGGGCGCCCAGGCATCTAACGAGGGTTGACATAGTGGTGGAGAAAATTAGGAAGGAGCCTGGATTTCTCCAATTGGGGACCCCTCCTTGGAGGCTCTTCCCTTGGGTGGTGAGAGTGGGGGTTGGCAAATGGGGAGCAGACTCTTAGAAGGGCCCAGGGCTTCTCCTACCTGTGGGGCCTCTGCCTGGGGCTTGGGAGCTGTCTCCTTCCTCCAGCTGAGCGGGCCTCACTCCCAGCTGCCTTTAAGCCCCAGCGGCCTCTAGCCCCCAGCTCTTTGGTCCCGCCTTCCGCTTCCCTCCCCCTCCCACCCCACCCCACCCCCACCTCAAGAGGCTTGGGCGCCTGAAGAGCATTGTTTACTGCCCAGTTGGTACAACACTTTCCCCTAGACTGGGAGGCTCGGATTTCCCATGAAGATCTGACAGGTGGCACCTTTCAATCACAGCACGTCCCTCCCTCCCTGACCCTAACAGCATCTGTCCTGTGGTCACCTTTCTTCCCAATGTGCTCTCCTGTCCCTGGGGACCCCAACAACCATTTGGAGCACGAGGGGCCATTTGGAGCATGTCCCAGGGCTCTGGCCTTTCCTGCCCATCCAGAGCCCCGGCGAGGCCTCCCGTGTTCCCTCCACGCTGCCCCTGCCATGTTCTTTTACTCGCCCCTTTTCCTCTTCCTCAGACAAAAGCAGCTGCTTAAGGGTGGGCTGAGGAGGGCGAATGGGGCAGCTGCCAGTGCACAGGGCATGTGCCACAGGGCTGACACTGGACAGAGAGGTTTGGAGAGGGGAGGGGCACAGAGGGCAAGAATAATGGGGCGAGCTGATGGACCACCAGACTCGGAGTCTGGAAAATACAAATCTCCTAAGTTCTATTTTGAGCTGAAGTGATGAGTACACAGTAGGCTCCGGACACATTTTTGTGCTGAATTGAAATTTTGCTCAGAAAAAAGCTAAGCCCAGGACCTAGCAAATCATCTGCTTTGTATTGGGTGCTCAATAAATACATGTTGAATTAATTAACTAATTAATTAACAGAAATATGTAATAGGATCTTGGGGGCCTATGCCTGGGATGATCTGAGAGACCTTTTCGTGCAGCCAGATTTGGGGACCAAGGGTCCAACCGTCCGATATTAATTAATGGTTTCTGGCTGCCTCTAGTATTATGTCTCCTTCTCCCATCCAGACTTTATCTGCCAAAGATTGGTGAGTTCTTCCATGTATCTCTCTGGCTTGCTGTCCTTTTATTGCTTTAAATTCATATCTCCTCTGGTCCTACTGTCATTAAATTTTTTTTTTTTTTGAGACAGAGTCTCACTCTTTACCCAGGGTAGAGTGCTGTGGCATCACCCTAGCTCACAGCAACCTCAAACTCCTGGGCTCAAGCAATCCTCCTGCCTCAGCCTTCCGAGTAGCTGGGACTACAGGCATGCGCCACCATGCCTGGCTCATTTTTTCTATATATATATATATATATATATATATATATATATATATATATATTTTAGTTGGCCAATTAATTTCTTTCTATTTATAGTAGAGACAGGGTCTCGCTCTTGCTCAGGCTGGTTTTGAACTCCTGACCTCAAGCGATCCGCCCGCCTCGGCCTCCCAGAATGCTAGGATTACAGGCATGAGCCACCACGCCCGGCCTGTGATTAGATATTGAAAACTGCAAACCAGCAGCAGGTCATGGCATCACTCATTAAAAATTCTCTTAGACAATCCATTTGTTCATTGACACAGTGGTTTTTGAACACCCAGTATGTTCTGGGGACACAGTACTGCACACAAGAGAGAATAGGCACAGCCAGATCATGGAGCTTCCATTTTGGTGCAGGGAGATAGACAGCCAGTAAATGAATGCAAGATGTAGATTAGATAGTGATATGTTCTACAGAGAAAAATGATGCAGGGCAGAGGATGAGGAGGTGGTTTTTCTTAGAGAGGGGAGTATACACTTTTAGATTAGAGTAGCCAAGGAAGGCATCACTGAGAAGGTGATATTGGAGTAAAAACTGAAGAGTGAGAGCGAGGCGTGCAGCTCTCTGGGGAAAGACACCCCAGGCACAGGGAACGGCAATGGGAAGGCGGGAGTGTGCTTGGCATGACTGGTGGGTAGACGGGAGCCCAGCACGGCTGGGGCAGAGTAATGGAAAAGGAGAGTAGTGGGAGACAAGAGGTAGTGTGTGTGGGGGGGTGAATCTTGTGGGGCTTGTTAGACCATTGTGAGGACTGGCTTTTGCTCTGTGATTGGAAGTCATTGGAGTATTTTAGGTTGTGAAGAGACATGATCTAACTTTAGTCTTTGACAGCATCATTCTGGCTGCTGTTTCGAGACGAAAGTGAAGGGGAAGCATGGACAGAAGTCAAGACTCTGAGATGACAAGAAATGCGGGAGGGAGCCAAAGGATGGGCAGAAGCAGAGGGAGATGGATCCTGAGCGTCTCTGAGAGATCCTGGGGGATAGAGAAGCCCCGGACAAATGGAGGCACGAAAAGAAGCTTTAAGAAACTGGGAGGCCGAAAGACGGGGAGCATGAGAGAGGAGGAAAGCTGAAAGTCAGGGAGGCCGTGAGCAAGAGGCAGATGGGTTCCACCTAGAAAGGCTCACAGAGACCGAGAGGTCAGGAGAAGTGTGGTCGCACCCGTGGAGGGAAATGTAGAAAGGGTAGCTTGGACACTAGGGTACATCAATAGACTGAAGAGGGGAATGATTTATCTTAATTTAAAGACGTTTGGGCCGGGCGCGGTGGCTCACACCTGTAATCCTAGCACTCTGGGAGGCCGAGGTGGGTGGATTGCTCCAGGTCAGGAGTTCGAAACCAGCCTGAGCAAGAGCGAGACCCCATCTCTATTATAAATAGAAAGAAATTAATTGGCCAACTAATTTATACAGAAAAAATTAGCCGGGCATGGTGGTGCATGCCTGTAGTCCCAGCTACTCGGGAGGCTGAGGCAGTAGGATTGCTTGAGCCCAGGAGTTTGAGGTTGCTGTGAGCTAGGCTGATGCCACAGCACTCACTCTAGCCTGGGCAACAAAACGAGACTCTGTCTCAAAAACAAATGAATAAATAAATAAATAAATTGATAAAGGTTTATTGGAAGTCAAATGTGAGGTTGACTGGGGGACACACCAACAACCGTGCCTTGCTTCTCCATTTTATACAGTTCTGGCCAGAACTGTATAAAATGGAGCAGCAAGACATGGATGGATAAAGAGAGACAGTGAAATGAGGAGAACCCAAGAAAACTGGAGATGGTGGCACATCTTGAGAAAAATGGAGAAAGGAGGAGGTAGAATCCAAATTTTTAGATTTGAATTCTTCACCTGCCACTTACTAGATACCTAACATCTCTGTGGCTCGGTAAAATAGGGAGCGATATAGCACCTTCTCAGGGTTGTGAGAAAAGTGTAACGTGTACATGTATGTGATTTAGAACACAGACGTTGTTACAGCAGGTGTTACAGCAGGGGGTCCCGAGGACAAACAGAGTGGCACACGGAGAGTTGGAGAATCAAAGTTTGTTCTCTGGTGGCCTCAGAGGGGTCTTGCCACCAAATTCTGAGCCCCATCTACTCGATTTTCCCCATTTTATTAAGTTGGGGTTGTCCGAGGGGTGGGGTATCAGGTGGCTAATGCCCGCCAGGTAATAGGTTAGTATTATGTTGATGCAGGTCTTCCGTGAGGGGTGGGGGTCTCAGGTGGTTGATGTGCCAAGTAATAGATGGGGGTTTCCCTTATCAACATGAGCAAGCAAGTGAGTAGGTGCTGGTTGTTATTAAAGCTTCAGATAATTGGGAGACAAAGTATTAGTTGGTGAAATGGAGGGAGACAAAAATGGAGAGCCAAAAAAAAAAGAGAGAGAGAGCGTTCAAAAGACTAACCCACGTGCAAAGTGGTGGTGGCTAGGACCGGAATGTCAGCAGTGGAGGTGAGAAGTGGTGAGGAACAGGAATAGTGGAGACAGTCATTAAGCCTGGGTCAGCTTTCTCTTCAAGCTAATAGAAGGACTCAAGCCTTGTTCTCTCATCTCCCGCTGGTCGCAGGGAGTCTGGGGAGACACCTGTCATTGTATTCTCTGCACCTCCCATGAGTGGTCAGGGCCCATATGAAGAGATCCTGCATCCCTTTGTCTGGAGCTACAGTGGCATCCAAGAGGACAATACTGACCCATGGGTAGCGACAAAGACACAACTCCCCTGTGTGAGGCTTGCAAGGTATAGAGCGCAGAGTAGAGTGAGGGGCTAGAGTTTCAACATGGTGCTGACAGAGATCAGCAGTTTTAGATGACATATCTGGAGTCCAGTGACATCTTCAATGGCTAAGGCTCTCTAAGCTGTCTTTTACAAGAAGCAACTCAACATGGACAATTAGAGATTCCTACCTGCAGGTCTCCAAATGCCCAACTGTAGGAGAAAGACATGATCTCATGGTAGATAATAATAACATCATCATCAATAAGAACAATGACTTTCCAGGGGCTGAAGGGAGAGGGAGATGGGGAGTTAATGTTCAATAGGTATAAAGTTTCAGTTATGCAAGATGAATAAGTTCTAGAGATCTGTTTTACATTATGGTGCATATAGTTAACAATACTGTATTGTGCACTTAAAAATTTGTTAATCAAGTAGATCTCATGTTAAGTTTTCTTACCACAGTAAAAAAAAAGGACATTTTTTAAATACTGGGGGAAATTGGATATGTGCATTAGATTAATTTAAGAAATTACTGTAATTTTGAGGGTATCAAAATGGCATGTGGGCCGGGAGCAGTGGCTTACACCTATAATCACGGCACTTTGGGAGGCTGAGATGAGAGGACTGCTTGAGGCTGGGAGTTCCAGACTAGTCTGCGTAACATAATGAGACCACATCCCTACAAAAAAATTTAAAATTAGCTGGGTGTGGTGGTGCATGCCTGTAGTTCTAGCTATTTAGGAGCTGAGGCAGGAGGCTCACTTGAGACCAGGAGTTCAAGGTTCCAGTGAGCTGTAATAGAGCCATTGTACTCCAGCCTGGGTAACAGAACTAGACTCTGTTCCTAAAAAAGAAAAAAAAAAAAAAATTGAAAGAAAGACAATGGCATTGTGGGAAAAAAAAGTCTTTATCTGTAGGATGAAGAAAATATAGCCATGTGTTAACAATTGTTAAGTCCTAGTGATGGCTATATGGAAGTTGAATATACTATGCTTTTTACCTTTCTGAATGTTTTAAATTTGCCCTAATAAAAGTCTAAAAATAAAAAAGAACAAGAACAATGATTTCTTTTTATTGAACATATACCAGGGATTAGGGGCTTTACTTACATAACCCTTTTGAGTTGTTCTCCTTTGTAGCAACTTTTTAAACTTTTTATTTTGAAATAATTATAGGTTCATAGAAAAGTCACATAAATAGTACAGAGAGGTCCTGTATACCCTTCACCCAGCTTCTGCTAAAGATTAGATCTTATATAAATATACACAATATCAAAACCAGGAAACTGACATTGCTACAATGTGTGGATAGTTCTATGACATCTTATCCCATGTGTAGATCCTTGTAACTACAACCACATTTAGGAAACAGAATCATTGCATCACCACAAAGACCTCTCTTGTGCTACCCTTCCATCAACCCTAACCACAGGCAACCACTAATCTTTTCTTCATCTCTATAATTTTGTCATGTTGAGAACGTTATTTAAATGGAATTATATAGTATGTAACCTTTCATAATGTCCCATTTAGGAAGTATATTCCTCTTATAAGGACCCATCTCCTTTCCCATGCAGTTCCATAATATGTTGACTATATTTTGAAAAGCAAAAAACAGGGCAAGATATGTCCGTGAAAACATCTGTACAATAATATAATAGCAACATTATTCCTAATATCCCCAAACTAGAAACAAACCAAATGCCCATCAACAGGAGAATGAATGAATGAATTATGGTATACTCATACAAACACTAGACAATAAAACAGAATGAATAACAGATACACACAATATGAAGAAATCTTACAGACAGTATCTTGAACTAAAGAAGTCAGGCACAAAACATAAAATAATGTATTAGTCTATTTACATGAAATTCAAGAACAGGCAAAACTAATTGATGATGATAGAAGTCGGAATAGTGGTTAACTTCAAGAGAGGAGGTATTGACTGGGAAAGAACATGACATAACTTTTTGCGGTACAGGAAGTACTTTATATCTTGATTTAGGTGGTGATTATGTGAATGTATATATATTTAAGATTTTTGTATTTTACACATTTTATTGTAAAGAATGTTATACCTTAATCTTAAAAAATCAGAGCACAGGATTTGACAAAAATGAGTCCATAGAACAGTAATGAGTCCAATTGTTTAAAATCAGGACTGTCTTGGACAATTAGGGAATCTCATGATGACCATACAAACGCCTAAGGTTGGGCCCAGTGGTTCGCCGCCGGTAATCCCAGCGCTTTGAGAAGGCGAGGCGGGAGGGTCATTTGAGGCCAGGAGTTTCAGACCAGCCTGGGCAACATAGGACCTCCACGTCTCTACCAAAAAAAAAAAAAAAAAATTTTTTTTTTTTTAAATTAGCCAGTGGTGTGCCTGTAGTCCCTGCTACTTGGGAGGCTGAGGCAGGAGGATCTTGAGCCCAGGAGTTTGAGGTTGCAGGGAGCTGTGATAGTGTCACTGAACTCCAGCCTGGGTAACGAAGGGAGACCCCATCTCAAAAAAAAAAAAAAAAGTCTAGCCATCTTCTCCAAGAAGCAATGATGTATCCTTGTGTCATTAATTTACGTGTTTATTTTACTGTGAAATTCCGTGAAAAATCAAGGGATTGAAGGTTGTTTCTTTTTGGTGAAGAAGTGGTGAATGGTGCAAATCGAGGAACACAGTAAGTCTTGAAAGTTGAAAAGTTCACCAGCACTGCCTTCTCCCTCACCGGAACGCATCTGATTAGCTCTGATGGCATCCCAAAATGTTCTTATTCCTCTCATTATGGTTCAGGGCATCTAACAGAAGGTGAATAAAACATACTCTATACGTATCTCAACTTCCTCTGAGCAGGAACCGTCTCCCGCTTATCTTTGCAAACCCACAGGGGGCTTTGTGTGACTACACAGCGGTAATCGCACAACGTCCCACGCAGCACTGGTTCTCAAATTTGGCTGCTCACAGGAATCACCTGGGGAATTTTAAATTTTATTGCTTCCAAATCCTACTCTGATTTAAGTCAATAGATTCTGATTTAATTGGTATCAGGCGAGTCCTTAGCATCGAGATTTTTAAAAGCGTCCGGTTTTAACGTGCAACGAAAACTGAGGACCGCTGTTTGGAGGGCGTTCTCCTTTCTGCACGCCAGATTTGTGCTCGGGTGTATGCCCTCCGCGCGGAGGCGAGGTTCAAGGATCTCCGTCGTCACGCCCCTTCCTACAGAACCAATAAACTCAAACCTCTCCGCGACAACCCAAGGGACTTGAATTTTAATCAGGCTGCGGGCGCTCCGCACCCCACCCACACCTCTATGGTATTCTGGCGTCCCCTCTAGCATTTAAACACCGCCTTCCCGTCGGCGGGGGCCGGCGGCTCCCTCTCTATGGTCGCCGATATCCTAGCGCCGCCTTGTTGGCATTTCATTCCGGAAGCGAGTCCGGATCAAACAAGAGGAGGGACTTTACTCTCGGAAGTGATCCACGTGCTTCCGCTCTAGCCGGCCTGGGCACAGGGGTAGATTATAGTATATGCGCGAAGTTGGGGTCGCCCTGGACATTGTGACCTGTCCCAAGCGGTGGTGAGTGATCCGTGACCTCTGACCTCAGTGTGACCCTGATGAAATGGTGTCGCCATTTCAGAGGTGCAGCCTTTGGGCCGGGTCCCGGGCGCCTCGGTTCAGTGTACGATCTATTTCCACAGCCTGGGGCTTCTGGCCCGCGGTTGAGAGTATTCTGCCCGGATCTCTCGATCATTTCTTGAACAGAAGTGACCTCGAGGGACTGGGGCTCCGGGGTCAATTTCCAGGCCCGCCGTTGACGTCCTGCGTGACCTTGGGCTAGGCAGTGTTCCCCTTAGGGCTTCAGTTTCCACATCTGTGAAATGGGGTGGTTTAGCTCACTGAGTGGCCCCTGCTGGTCTGACGCCCTACGATTCTTCTGCATCCTCTAGCCTCTGGGATGGGAGAGTGACCTGGAGGGGTTGGTGCTGACAGTGATGTCTGCTCCCAGGATTAGGAGGCCAGAAGGAGATCCCTTCCACGGTGCCAGGCTGAGATGGATCCCCTCAGGGCCCAACAGCTGGCTGCGGAGCTGGAGGTGGAGATGATGGCCGATATGTACAACAGGTAAGGAGAGCCTACTCTGCGCTGGACTGTCTTTGGAAAATTAGCTTTGGTCACCCTTACTAAAGGGGGATGACTTCTAACAAATTCCTTCCTGAATGTAGGGGAGCCTGAGGCCCATGCTTACCGTCCCCACACCCACCTCGGTGGTTGAACACTAAAGCAGGTGCAGTATAGGGTCACTTAGAATGAGTTGGGCATTTAGATGGGGATGAAACTGACGCTGAAAAAGCCAAGCAGGAAGAGAAGCTCCAATCCAGGCCCTGGTTAGATCCCAAAAACAGTTGAGCATTTGCCTTTTGACAAATAGCACATAGCCCATTTAGTAGTTAACATTTATTATTTCTTTCTTTCTTTCTTTCTTTTTTGAGAGACAGAGTCTTGCTTTGTTGCGCAGGCTAGAGTGAGTGCCGTGGCGTCAGCCTAGCTCACAGCAACCTCAATTTCCTGGGCTCAAGCAATCCTACTGCCTCAGCCTCCCAGGTAGCTGGGACCACAGGCATGCACCACCATGCCCAGCTAATTTTTTGTATATATATTTTTACTTGGTCAATTAATTTCTTTCTATTTTTGGTAGAGACAGGGTCTTGCTCAGGCTGGTTTCAAACTCCTGACCTCTAGCAATCCTCCCACCTCAGCCTCCCAGAGTGCTAGGATTACAGGCGTGAGCCGCCACGCCCGGCCTGTTAACATTTATTAAACCCTTACCCTGTGTCAGGCACTTGCTGACCATTTTACACGTGTTCTTTTTTTAATCTTAAGAATAATCCAATGGGTTAATTTTATTAGTCCCATTTTAAGATGAGGAAATTAAGGCTTTGAAAGGTTAAATGACTTCCTCAGGGTCCACACTGGTCAGTAACAATGTCAGGACTAGTACCTCAGTCTGATTCCACAACTAGTACTCATGACCATTTAGCAAATTTGGGAACAAATCCTGGGTCCCCTAATAACCATCATTATATTTAGTTACTTGGACCCTTTGACAATTGGTTTCCTCATCTATAAAATGGACATAATGATAGAGACATCATAAATACTAAATGTAAAAGAAAATGCTCTTAGCATCAAGCTAACACATAGTAAACAAATGGTTACTATTTTTATTGGTTTAATTTCTCTTGATTGGTTGATTTATCTTGGAGGCTATAAATTAGAATGATTTTTAAACATAGGCTATGAAGTCAGACTACCTGGATTGATAGCCCAGCTTTGTGTGATCCTTAGTAAATTACTAAGCCTCTCTGTGACTTAATGTCCACATCTATAAAATGGGAAAAATGAGTGTGCCTATCTCATAGGGTTGTTGTAAGAATTGCATAACAGAATCCAGGTAAAGCACTTAACATGATGCCTGGCACATACTGGTAGCTAGTACTCAACAAATGGTTTCTATTTCATTAGTCATATATATGGACTGGAACAATGTTCCTACTCACAAAGATGTTCCAAGATGATTGAGGTGCAAACTGAGGATTTACACTGCTTTCTTGAGGAAGATGAAATCAGTATAGTAGGGCTGGAATGGTTGAGGGTTCAAGATGTGATGTTACAAGATGCTGCTAACACAACCTTGCCCCTCACTTCCTCCAGAATGACCAGTGCCTGCCACCGGAAGTGCGTGCCTCCCCACTACAAGGAAGCAGAGCTGTCCAAGGGCGAGTCCGTGTGCCTGGACCGATGTGTCTCCAAGTACCTGGACATCCATGAGCGGATGGGCAAAAAGTTGACAGAATTGTCTATGCAAGATGAGGAGCTGATGAAGAGGGTGCAGCAGAGCTCCGGACCCGCATGAGGCCCCAGACAGTATACACCCTGGGGCGAACCCCGCTCCTTCCCACTCTAATAAAAGTGCCCTGCTTGCGTGTCATCTGTGGAGACTGCCAGGCCTAGGCTCTCTCTAGAGTCTCCAGGAGCCCGGAGTGTGGGAGAGCTCTCTCCTGGTTGAAGAAGGTGTTTTTGTCACACTGGAATGTGACTGTGTATGTGTGTGTGTATGTGTGTATATATATATATTAAAACAAGTTTGTTGACACGTGCTGTGTGCAAAGCAGTGTGCTTGGCATTTGAGAATAAAGAAAACAGAGAGCCTCTACCAGCAGAGGGAGTCTAACCCAGTGTTTAAGAGTATGCTAAGGTTTGCACCCTGGGTCTGCCACTTTCTGTGGCCTTTATCATGTCACTTCTATGTACTTTAGCTTCCTCATCTGTAAAGTGGGGGCGGTCATAGGGCTGTTGTGAAGATTTAGAGTTAACATATGTAAAGCATGTTATAATGCTTTACTAGGTATAGCATATTGACTGAGGTATAGGAAGTGCTCAGTAAATACTTTAAAAACAACTTGGACTCGAGTGGAGGCAAGCAGGCATTTCCACAAGTGATAGGAAGGAATGATGTAGGGGAGAGGGTGAAAGTAGCTGGGATGTAAGAAGTGAGTTGTTTGCTGGAGGTCAAACAAGTGGAGCAGTAACACGGAGACCACGGCTGACTGCTGCATTTACTGTCTCACTGGGGAGCGACCAAGCCTAATTTTTTTTTTCCTTTATTTATTTACATTTTTTCTTTTATATATATTTTTGTTTTTTGCTAGTCAAGTGTTGTGAGGGGAGACGACCAAGCCTAATTTCGATCTGAGTAGTGGCCTCAGAGGACAGCAGCTTTCAGAATGTGTGGGTCTCCAGGTGCAATTCTGGTTGACACCAATGCCACTGTGATAGCGGTACCTTCAAAGTGCGCCTTCATGGTGGAAGTGTCTGGGATATAACTATATGGATCATTGGAGACAGTGAAAGAGTCAGAATAGAGGCAGTGAGTTTTGGCAGTGAGTCCAGGTTCAAGCCAGATTGCATGAGTATGAGTCTTGACTGAAGTTTTTTAGCTGTGTGATCTTGGGTGAGGCCTTTAACTGCTCTGCACCTCAACTACCCCATCCATAAAATGGCAACATAGGTACCCACTTCATTGGGCGGTTGTGGAAATTAAACGTGCTAATAACCAAAGCACTTAGGAAAGTGCCTGGCATACCTTAAGTACCAATAACGTTAGCTCTTCATTGCAAAATTTGGTGTGTGGTGAAGAACCTCATGTACCCCTGACAAACTTCAAAACCATTAGGGGTGAAGCGGAGACCAATAATGCTGCTTTCTAGGTACTGAAGTACAAATTTGGGTCAACAGGTGGCGCTGTCTGCCCGCGGTCAGCGCCGCTGTGGGCAATTCCATAAACACTCATCTCTCACCTATTTGCCAGCATCGCGCTTGGAAGAGAAGAGTGGTGAGAAAAATAGATATTGTATCTGCCCTCAGATTTAGCAAGAAACATCAAGGATTCTCTCTGAGACAGCACATAGCTGGAACATCTAGAACGAGTGGTAGGAGTGGGGAGAAGAGGTTCCAGCTGGAAGGAATAGCACTTGCAAAGGCTTGAAGTGGCAGAAAGTGTGGAGCACTCAGGAAGTGAGAGCCTCAGCGTGGCTGGAGTGTGGGGTGCGCAGCGAGTGAGAGATGCGAAGAAAGGCTTGGAGGCTGGGCAGGCACAGCTTCTAGAAGCCCTGGTGAGCTGTGGTGAGGAGTCTGGACTTTCTCTTACTAAGTGCATCAGCAAACTGTCAAAAGATGTATGTATGTCTTTCAGTGTCAATGACAGGTCTGCATTTGGGAGGCTTACTCGAGCTGCCAGCTAGGGAGACAGTGGTAGATAGTAGATAATGGATTAAGGGGAGGTGAGGCAGGGAGCCAGTGAGGAGAGAAGGGAAGGATGTGAGTCAGAATAGCTCACATTTATGGAGTTGCTACAGTGTGCTAAGTAAGCTCTGCGCCAAGTTCCTTAAATGTGTTAGTTCAGTTAATCCTTATAACAACCCTGTAAGGCAGGTAAGATACAGGTGAAGAAGCTGAGGCTCTCAAAAGCTAGTAACTTGCCTAAGGTCATGCAGCATGCAAGTGGGAGAGCCAGGATTCCAACTTAGATGCCAGAGGCCACTTTTTTTATTTTTTTTTATTTATTTTTATTTATTTTTTTTGAGACAGAGTCTCACTTTGTTGCCCAGGCTAGAGTGAGTGCCATGGCGTCAGCCTAGCTCACAGCAACCTCAAACTCCTGGGCTCAAGCAATCCTTCTATCTCAGCCTCCCGAGTAGCTGGGACTACAGAGGCATATGCCACCATGCCCGGCTAATTTTTTCTATATATATATATTAGTTGGCCAATTAATTTCTTTCTATTTATAGTAGAGAC
This sequence comes from Microcebus murinus, assembly GCF_040939455.1. Taxonomy (NCBI): domain Eukaryota; kingdom Metazoa; phylum Chordata; class Mammalia; order Primates; family Cheirogaleidae; genus Microcebus; species Microcebus murinus. The sequence continues at coordinate 17,038,372 of NC_134107.1, forward strand.
GGGGTCTCGCTCTTGCTCAGGCTGGTTTTGAACTCCTGACCTCGAGCAATCCGCCCGCCTCGGCCTCCCAGAGAGCTAGGATTACAGGCGTGAGCCACCGCGCCCGGCCAGAGGCCACTTTTAACCACTGCTCTAGGATTGGGGGAAATGGTCCCTAATGAGGTATATGTCAGCAGTTTCATAGTTCATTCAACAATATTTATTGTTGGCCTGCTACATGCAGCTAGCCATGCAAAGTGTCCAACGTGAATTAGCTTGGTCCCTTCGCTCCACGAGCTAGTGGGGTGGAAGCAAGTGGGGAGGAGACAGAACACGCATACAAAGGGCATAAGAAAGAAGACTGAGGTAGGCCCTTTCTGCCATAGGGAGGTGTCATAAACTGCTAATCCTTGGGAGTATTTTTGCTTGATTATCACGGTTTTAAAAATCAGGAGGTGTCCGCAAAAAATCCGGACCTTGGCTTCTTTTGAAAATTTGGAAAATTTGAACACAGTTGACCTTGGCAGCAGCCTAATGGAGGATGGGCAGAGGCTCAATTGTCCACCAAACTTCCCACCACTAACTTCTTCCCCCCTTGTCATCATCTGCTCAACCTGTAGGCATTTGGTCTGTGCCTTCTGCTCTGGGTGTTCAGATGAACTGGATGCTGTACGAGAAAACATGCTGTAAATGTTTGTGCTAGGCAGCCTCAAAGATCACTGGGGTCCCCAGTGGTCCCTTCTTCCTGGGATTCATGCCGTTGCCTAATCCTTTTCCCTTGAGTGTGTACTAGACCTAGAGACTTGCTTCTAATAAACAGAACACTGCAAAGGTATGTGATTGTACTGTCCTTTTTTTTTTTTTCAGACAGGGTCTCATTCTGTTGCCCAGGCTAGCATGCAGTGTTGTGATCATAGCTCACTGCAACCTCAAACTGCTGGACTCAAGTGATCCTTCTGCCTCAGCCTCCCATGTGGCTAATACTATAAGCGCAGGCTTCTTTGCCCGGCTAAGTTTTCTATTTTTTGTAGAGATAGGGTCTCGTTGTGTTTGTTGTTCAGGCTGTTCTCAAACTCTTGGCCTCAAGCAAACCTCCTACGTCAGCCTCCTGAGTAGCTAGGACTACAGGCGTGAGCCACCAAGGCTGGCTGTAATGTCTGTTTTGTTAGTTTCTCTCTCTTGTTCTTCTTATTTTTTTTTTTTTTTTGAGACAGAGTCTTGCTTTGTTGCCTAGGCTAGAGTGAGTGCCGTGGCGTAAGCCTAGCTCACAGCAACCTCAAACTCCTGGGCTCAAGCGATCCTTCTGTCTCAGCCTCCCAAGTAGCTGGGACTACAGGCATGTGCCACCATGCCCGGCTAATTTTTTCTATATATATTAGTTGGCCAATTAGTTTCTTTCTATTTATAGTAGAGATGGGGTCTGGCTCTTGCTCAGGCTGGTTTCGAACTCCTGACCTCGAGCAATCCGCCCGCCTCGGCCTCCCAGAGAGCTAGGATTACAGGCGTGAGCCACTGCGCCCGGCTGTTCTTCTTATTTACTGTGATAAATTCAGCTTCTATGTTGTGAGCTGACCTTTGAAGAGGCCCATGTGGTGGTAAGGAACTGAGGGCAGCCTCCAGCCAGCAGAAACTGAATCACTTACCACATGAGTGAGCTTGGAAGCAGATCCTTCCCCAGTTGAGCTTTCAGATGACTGCAGCTCTATCTGACACTTTGCAGCCTTATGAGAGACCCCAAAGCAGAAGACCCAGCTAAGCTGCACCCTCTCTCCTGATCCAGAGAAACTAGAAAAATAAATGCAGTTTTAAGTCACTATGTTTCAGGATAATTTGCTATATAGCAATAGATAACCAATACACATATGGTCTGCATAACTTGTGCAAATGTCTGGAATGGTGCTTGGTCATTTTACACCTACACATAGAATGTGTCAGGCACCATTCTAAGCACTTTGGATACAGCAATGAACAAAATAGGTAAAGATCCTTGCCCTCTCGGAACTTATATTCTGGGTGGGAGACATAGTTTCTAAAAGTATTAATGGAAGTCTGGGTTGGTAGTGCTGTTTGGAAAGGAAGACAGATCCTTCAGGATTTGGGGAAACGTTCTTAACCTCTTTTAGGTCTTCCACCCCTTTGAAAATCTGACAAAAGTTGTGGACTGTTTCTCCAAGTTTGCATCCAAGTTTAGAGATTTTCATAAGATCTCTGTGGGCTGACCTGGGAGGAGTCTTGTGTTCAAGCACTGTTGTTTTTTTGTTTTGTTTTGTTTTGTTTTGTTTTGTTTTGTTTTTTTGAGACAGAGTTTCACTTTGTCGCCCAGGTTAGAGTGAGTGCCGTGGCATCAGCCTAGCTCACAGCAACCTCAAACTCCTGGGCTCAAGCGATCCTCCTGCTTCAGCCTCCCAAGTAGCTGGGACTACAGGCATGCACCACCATGCCCGGCTAATTTATTCTATATAATTAGTTGGCCAATTAATTTCTTTCTATTTATAGTAGAGATGGGGTCTCGCTCTTGCTCAGGCTGGTTTTGAACTCCTGACCTCGACCAATCCGCCCACCTCGGCCTCCCAGAGTGCTAGGATTACAGGCGTGAGCCACTGCGCCCAGCTCAAGTACTGTTTTATGTGCTGGGGCAAAGAAGAAAAAGATAGAAAATGTGGTGTTGGAGACAGGTATTAAAACCAGTTGCTTTCACAGTTGTGGTAGGTGTTATAAGAGATGTTCAAGGAGCAGTACAAAGGAATGTGTCCCCTAGTCTGGGTGTCTAGGGAAGGCTGACACCCAGAAAGTGATAGATTCTAAGGTAGGAATCTGCCAGGCAGGAGACATGGTAGGTGGAGGGTCCTGTGTCAGTGGTGGGCAGATAGTGGTAAGGAAGGTGGGCACAGGTCCCTGTGAACTGACTCGTCAAAGCAGCAGACACATCAGGATGAGTTTTATCAAAAGGAAAATCAGAGGTTCTATAAGTCACAGAGCAAAAGTATTTATTGCTGGAGACAGGCAGGTTATCGCAAGTCAGGCCCTTAAAGGAAGTGACCCTTAAGTCAAGATCTAAAGAGTTAGTTAGCTAGGCCAGCACAGGGGAATGTTCCAGGTTTGGGAAGAAACTTGAGGTGGGAGAGAGCATGGAGTGGAAATGGGTGTGAAGGAAGTCACCACGGCGAAAACATGAAGGGCAGAGAGGCTAAAAGGGAGGCTGAGAGCAGCGGGTGGGCCCAGATGACACAAGACTCAGGGGGCATGTTCAGGGGTGGGATTGGGAAGGACAGCTTGGAAGGGTTGCAAGAGTCCAGACCCCAGCACATGGTGATCTGGGCCTGGGGGACAGCAGTGGCTGGAGATGAGAGGTTTTCAGAAGGCAGAAACCACAGGCTCACTGGCAGATTGCAGGTGGAGAGGGAGGCAGGGAGCGAAGTCTGAGATAACTCCAGTTTTGTGGCTTACATGACTGGGTGGAGGATGGTGCTTTTACTGACACCAGGAACAATGGAGATGGGGCCGGTTAGGAAGAAGGGAGGTCATTTTTGATTACTTGAGATTATTGGGCATTCCTCATTGTCTCAGAAAATCCAAGGTATTCAGCCCCTGTCTACCATTCCAGCTACAATGTCGCTGCTTCCCTCATGCTATGTGCTTTGTCCACACTGGCCTTTGTTCAGCTCCCCGAATGTCTCTTTCAAGCATCCTCCTGTTGTAGGATCTTTCATGTACCGTTTGCTCCTTCTGGGTATTGATAAATCCACTGATTCTGACACGGAAAGCTATCTTCAGATCTTAGCACACGCACCACCCTTGGAGATTCCCTCCTGACCTCCAGACTAGATCAAAGCCCCTTCCCCAATCACATGTTCTCATAGAACTACATGTCTCTCCTTCGTGGAACTTCCTATAGATGAAATTACACTTAATATTTGATTCACTTATGCCTCGCTCCCTCTGGACTTTGTGTTCTCTGAGGTTAGGGTCTGTGTCTCATTCGCCATCAAAAATCCCTAGTTGTTTGTTTTTTAAATTGAGATATAATTCACATACCATAAAATTCACCCTTTTAAAGTATACAATTCAGTGTATTGTACATTCACAGAGCTGTACAACCATCACCACTGCACAACATCACCATCTAACTGCACAACATTTTTATCACCCCCAGATGAAACCCCATACCCATTAGCAGTCATTTCCCTCCACTCCCATCCCCCCACCCCCATCTCTGGCAACCAGTAATTTATTTTCTGCTTCTATGGATTTGCCCATTTTGGGCGTTCCATATAAATGCAATCATACAATATGTGACCTTTTGTGTCTGGCTTCTTTCACTTAGCATAATGTTTTCAAGGTTCATCCACATTGTAGCATGCATTAATATTAGTACTTCATTACTTTTTATAGCCAAATAATATTATATCACACGAATATACCACATTTGTTTCTCCATTCATTAGTTGATGGACTATTGGGTTGTTTGCACTTTTTGGCTTTCATGAATAATATGGCTATGAACATTCGTGTATAATTTTTATGTCAACATATGTTCTCAGTTCTCTTGGGTATAGTATATCTAGGAGTGGAATTGCTGGGTTATAATGGTAACTCTATGTTTAACTACAGGAGGAACTGCCAAACTGTTTCCAAAGTGGCTGCACCATTTTATTTATATTTTTCATGCAAAGATTTATAATAACTATTAGTTAGGCTGAATAAAGACTTTCTTACACAATGAATTGAAACAGATACTATTATTTTCAGCACTTAATAGACTACAAAGTGAGGCTCGAGAGATTAAGTGACTCCAGGAAAATCATACAACTCACTAATAAGCTACAAAGAAAGGATCTGGACCCAGCCTGTCTGCCTCCTGAGCCAGTGCTCTTGTCTGCTAAGCTGGGAAGCAGTCTCCAGCCAGGAGCCCAGCGGACAGCCAGTGTGATAAGGCTGCTATACTTAATCCAAGGGTGGAGTCAGGAAGGGATTACTTTTGGAGGAAGGGGAGATTGATAAATCCTATTGATTCAGATACCGAAGTGTGTCTTAGGTCTCTCTCCTTCTTTCCTCTACTTTTTTTTTTTTTTTGAGACAGAGTCTCACTCTATTGCCGGGGTTAGAGGGCTGTGGCATCGGCCTAGCTCACAGCAACCTCAAACTCCTAGGCTCAGGTGATTCTCCTGCCTCAGCCTCCCTCCCGAGTAGCTGGGACTACAGGCATGTTCCATCATGCCCGGCTTCTCCTCTACTTTTTTAAAAATTGATTTTTACTTATTTATTTAGAGACAAGGTCTCATTCTGTCCCCCAGGCTGGAGTGCAGTGACACAATCATAGCTCACTGCAGCCTCGAATCTCTGGGCTCAAGTGATCCTCCCACCTCAGCCTCCTGAATAGCTGGAACTACAAGTATGCACCACCACACGGGGCCAATCTTTTAAAATTTTTTTTTAGAGACAGAGTCTTGCTATGTTACCCAGGTTGGTCTGGAACTCCTAGCCTCAAGTGATCTTCCTGCCTTGGCCTTCCAAATAGCTAAGATTACAGGTACAAGCCAAAAAGACATTTTTGAGAAATTGGGGGAAATTGAGTATGTGCATTACATTACATTAAGAAATTACTATAGGCCCAGCTACTCAGGAGGCTGAGGCAGGAGGATTGCTTGAGCTCAGGAGTTTGAGGTTTCTGTGAGCTAGGCTGACGCCATAGCACTCTAGCCTGGGTGACAGAGGGAGACTCTGTTTCAAAAAAAAAAAAAAGCATTGTGGGCCAAGAGCCTATAATCCCAGCATTTTGGGATGCTGAGGTGGGAGGATCGCTTAAGGCCAAGAGTTCGAGACCCTATCTCTACAGAAAACAGAAAAAAAAAATTGGCTGGGAGTGGTGACTTGTGCCTGTAGTCCCAGCTCCTTGGGAGGCTGAGACAGGAGGACTGCTTGAGTCAGGAGTTCAAGGCAGCAGAAGCCTGGGCAACAGAGTAAGGGAAAGAAGAAAAGAAAGAAGAAAGAAAAGAAAAGAAAAGAAAAGAAAAGAAAAGAAAAGAAAAGAAAAGAAAGGAAAGGAAAGGAAAGGAAAAGAAAAGAAAAGAAAAGAAAAGAAAAGAAAAGAAAAGAAAAGAAAAGAAAAGAAAAGAAAAGAAAAGAAAAGAGGCCCAATGAGGTGGCTCGCGCCTGTAATCCTAGCACTCTGGGAGGCCCAGGTGGGCGGATTGCTTGAGGTCAGGAGTTGGAAACCAGCCTGAGCAAGAGCGAGACCCCGTCTCTACTATAAATAGAAAGAAATTAATTGGCTAACTAATATATATAGAAAAAATTAGCTGGGCATGGTGGCGCATGCCTGTAGTCCCAGCTACTCAGAAGGCTGAGGCAGAAGGATTGCTTGAGCCCAGGAGTTTGAGGTTGCTGTGAGCTAGGCTGACACCACTCTAGCCTGGGCAACAGAGTGAGACTCTGTCTCAAAAAAAAAAAAAAAAAAAAGAAGAAAGAAAGGAGGGAAGGAGAGGGGAGGGGAGGGAGTGGGGGGGAGGGGAGGGGAGGGGAGGGGAGAAGAAAGATCCAGGAGGTTCCTATCACCTACCTCACAACATCGGAAGTCCTTGTCCTCACAGAGGTCCTTCCAAACCGACCACCCTAGCCTACCTTTTTGGCTTCATTTCCCATCACTCTTTTCATTTATTCAACAAATGTTTGCCACGGGCTTGTTGCATGCCAAGTCTTGTGATGGGCATACGAATTACCTACCATGTATTGGTTCCTGCCCCCAAGAGATTTATATCTCGGGGGGCGGGGGCAGTGCAGGGAACTAAGCTGATAATTCTGGATCAGTGTGGGGGTCTCAATAGAGGTTAGCTCAGTGTTGCGGGGGGAAGAAAGAAACATGGGCAAGGCCTTTAACCCAGCCTAGGAGATCAGAGACAGCTTCCAGAGAGAGGCAGAACGTGAGCGGAGTTGTGAGGATGAGTACACTAGACATGAACGGGGGATCTGTCATTCCCACAGGAAGGGACAGCAGGGGCAAATGCAGGGAGGTGTGAAACCAGCTCTTCATCGCACATTTGCTTTCTGAGGGCCCACTAGGTGCCAGGTGCTGCTCTCCATGCTGAGAGACAGCAGTGAATAAACATACCAGCCGAGGCCTCTGCCCTCCTGGAGCTGACAGTGCATGAAGAGGAAAACATGGAAATGCAGGTTAGGATGAGGAAGTGTCCCAGCTATGGGTGCAGGGGGTCCATGGACTGCTAGACTTTCATAGAGAGGGTACATGAAAACCCTGAAATTTGAATGTAAACATGTGTGTATTTTCCTTCTTTTTGAGGCAGAGTCTCACTTTGTAGCCCGGGTTAGAGCGCCGTGGCATCAGCCTAGCTCACAGCAACCTCAAACTCCTGGGCTCAAGTGATCCTGCTGCCTCAGCCTCCTGAGTAGCTGGGACTACAGGCATGCACCACCATGCCCAGCTAATTTTTTCTATGTATTTTTAGTTGGCCAATTAATTTCTTTCTATTTTTAGTAGAGACGGAGTCTCGCTCTTGCTCAGGCTGGTTTCGAACTCCTGACCTTGAGCAATCCGCCCACCTCGGCCTCCCAGAGTGCTAGGATTACAGGCATGAGCCACCGAGCCGGGCCAACATGTGTGTATTTTCGCACGAGCATGTCCATAGTCAGTGAATTAATAACATCTTTTGTATTCTCAAAGGGATCCATGACCCTCTTGGGTTAGGACCTTTAGGATCCCTGTGCTGAGTTAAGGAGTTTGGCCTTGATCTGGCTTCTGGGAGCCACTACTGCATTTTAAGAAGTGAAATCCTCAGAGCCTGACATGTGCTTTTGCCAGCAAGAACTCCTCCTGTCTTTCCCACTGCTAAGCCTTTGCTCTTGCTGTTACCCAGCCTTGACGAATGGAAAGTGCAATACTTAAAAGCCAGACAGACCTGTCTTTGCAACCTGACGTTGCAACGTCCAACCACCATGTTTCAGTTGCAAGCCTAGTTTTCTCCCTCTGTGAAAAATCGTGAGCTTTAAATAAGACCATGATGTCTTGAGGATTTAATAACAGTATTTTTTTTGGGGGGGGGGGTAAGTGCCCAGCATGTAGTAGCCACTCAGCAAATGTTAGTTCTTCTCTTGGCTTGGTGGCTCAACTGTTCAGGGGTGCCTTGGAGCTTTCTGTGCCGTCGCTCACGTTCTCAAAGAGCTCTGTGGGTATCTCAACACACTGTATTAAACTCACAGGCAATGAGATCACGCCTCATTAATCCCCACCACAGTAGTCCAAGCAGGGACACCTTCCCTCTATTTCACAGATGAGGAAACTAAGGCTCAGGAAGGCTGAGATTACATGGAATCAACCGATTAGTAAGGGTTTGGAAGCAACTGATCACCACGTCTTCTGAAATAGTGACAGCAACAATAATTGACATTTATTATGGTTACTATGCCAAATGCTGTACTCAGCATTTTACCTGCACAACAATCCGTAATGCCTTCGGGGCACGTAGTAGGTTCCATCGTTTACCGGGAGAAAACTGAGCACAGAGAGGTTAAGGAACTTGCCCAAAGTAACCCAGGCTAGTATGTTTCCAAGTTGAGACTCAGACCTCAGTCTGACTGACTCCAAGAAAACCGTGTCATTCTGCTTCTCTGAAAACACTACACCCAACTGTACAGTTCAAAACCCCACCCAAGGCTGCCCTGCGTCGCGGTCGGTCTCCTCCAGCCAAGCCGTTCTTTGTTTTGACCGTGGTACAGAGGGCTCTGCCTGACGTTAGAGGGGGCGGAGGGCGAATGTGGGGGTCCGGGGCGGAAATTAGGCGCTGGGGCGCGTGTCAGAGGGAAAATGTCAGGGGACCAGCGGGCGAGTCACGTGCGTGTGAAACTCGACCTAGGGGGAGGGGAAGGGAAGGGAGCCCCCGCCCCCACCTCGGGTCGCAGCTCCGGACGCGTGTAAATACAACCATCAGCTCGGGAGATCCGCTTCGTCCGCGCCCCGCTTGCTGGACCCGCGCGTCGGGCGGATTCCTAGTTCCCGACTTCTGACCGGGCAGAGGAGGGCAGACCACCCGGCCGTCGCGCCCAGGCTCCGAGGCCGCCGGGACCCGGCATGCGGAGGAGACCCCAGCGTGGGTGAGGCTCAGGGCTGGCCCGCCGGACCCCGGACGCCCAGTGTGGACGCGCCGCGGAGGCGCAGCGCTCGCCCAGGCGCCCGCAGCTGCAGGAGGCTCGTTTGCCCCCGACCCGAGGTGAGCAACTGGTGGCGGGGGGGTCCCGGCTGAGCGTAGCTGAGAGCCACCCCGGCCGGCCCCTGCCGCCGCTCCCAGGCTCCCCGGGGAAAGCCCGTTACCTGAGCCCGCGAGTCCCGCAGCAAAGTGTCCTGCCCCTCGTCCTCGCCGCCCCCTTCTTTCCTCCAGCCCCTCCTACTCTTCCCTTCCTCTCAGGCCCCCTTTGCTGCACTTCCTCTGCTTAGAGCAACCCTCTTGTTTAGAGTTCGAACGGTCCTCCGGAGCGCCCGATCCCAAAGCCCCATTTCACAGACGGGGGTACTGAGGCCCCCTGGGAGAAGTGACTCGTGCTTTCCTCCCCTCGCTCTTGGTCTTTCCTTTTTGCCCTTCCCGGTCCTTCTGCTCGTCTCGCCCTGCTTGTTGCTCCCCGCCCCCGCGCCGCCCGCGTCCCGTCTCCTCCCGCGGTGGCGGCCGCGGCGGGGGTGGCTGGGGCTGCTTCCCTCCCTCTGGTAAACACGCCCGCCCGCCAGCCCAGCCGCAGCCACTGCCCTTATAAAGTCAGCAGCGGCCGGACTTCCTGCCCAAGTCCGAGCCCCTCCCGGGGCCAGAGGGGCCAGGCGGTCCCCCCCGGGGCGCAGCGTGGTGTCCTGCGCCCCGCGGAGTGAGTGGGCCGCGCGCGGGCGGGTCTCCTCCCTCCACGTGGCAGCTGTTGGTTTGGCCCGCGAGACTATCTGAACTTGGGTCGCCTGGTGTGGAAAGGGGGAGGGCCTGTTCTAGCCCGGCCCCAGAGGGAAGGAGTGGTCTTAGAGGGGCAACGAGAAACGGGGTGTCTTAGGCAGCCTTAACTTCCCCTTCTTCCTCCTGCCTGGTTCTGGGGGTCCCTCCTGGCGCTAGAGGCCAGACGTGGGCCAGCGGTGCTTCAGAGCGCACTCTGCCCCTAGCTGACCTCTAGGGACTTGGAGGAGTGCATTTTTGGCCCCCCGGAGCCTGGTTCTGCGCGCCCTGGCCTGGGTGGGAGAGCCCGGCAGCGCGCCAGGAAGCTGCAGCGCGCAGACAGGACTTTCCTTGTTTCCGATAGTGGCCCGGCGGGAGCCCAGCGCCGCGTGCGCCCCTAGCACTGCTAGTGCCCGCGGAGCTAGCTCGGTGGCACCGACTGGAAAGCTCAGGGCTCCACGGGGTCTCCATGAAGGCCCCTTCGCGGGTTGGCCCGGGGGATCTCAGGAGCCACCAAGATGCAGGACCCCTCCCAGGGGCCGCTGGGGGGCCCTTCGCTCAGCGTTGTGTTTCTGGGCAGGCTCACGGCCAGCATGGCCCCCACGCTGCAGCAGGCGTACCGGAGGCGCTGGTGGATGGCCTGCACGGCCGCGCTGGAGAACCTCTTCTTCTCCGCTGTGCTTCTGGGCTGGGGCTCCCTGCTGATCATGCTCAAGAAGGAGGGCTTCTATTCCAGCCTGTGCGCAGGTAAGCCTGAGAACAGGCCAGGTGGGCTAGGGGAGGGACGGCGGAGGGGGTTGGTGGAAGCCAGAAATGGACAGGTGGCTCGGTGGACAGAAAGCAGCGCTGCTCAAGACCGAGCACTGGGCTGGGAGCTGGACAGCCTCACTTGTTGGCCTCTGCAAACTTCACTGGGAGGACTGGTGGCATTCTGCCCGTTCTACCTCCTTTATCTAATCCATTTGTGACTGCATGCTAGGTATCCTGCTGGGATCCAGGTCTTGGGACTAATCGCAGAGCCCTAAACCTCTGAGAGCCTCAGGTCTCAAGTTCTGTGGGGCAGAAGTGCTGCACCTCGCTGGGTGAGGAATTTCTCAGTAGGGCTATTGTAAGGCGAAATGAGGCAAAAGAGTGCTGCCCCAGGTGAGGTTTGAATGTAAAGGGCCAGCATTCTCCCCTTTTCAGAACCTTGGACCCCCAAGTTTTCAAATGACTCATTGCACAAAATTGCCTTATTTCATGTAGGACAGGCATTGTGAGTGAGTGTGTGTGTGTGTGTGTAGGGGTTTTCTGTTCATTTCAATCACTTTGTCTTCTTGTGATGGCCCAGAACAGGGAGTGGAAATTCTAACACTCTTTGAGAGGAATAACGGCAGCCACTGGGCTATCTGCAGCTGCCTCAGGGCAGGAAGTCACTCCTCCCCACGTGTGGGACTTGAGTCTGATATGTATCTTCCTTTTCTGGGAAGGAGTGTGCTGTGCCGACAAGCTCAGCCCAAGCAGCTGCATGGATGTGGAGTTTGGCTCCCCGCCTTCCTGCCTTCCTCGTTACCCCCTTCCCCACCCTCTGTGCTGTGGAGCAGGCTTGGACAGAAGGCCAGCTTGCCTTTGCATTTGAATCCCAGCTTCTATCACTTTTACCAGCTGGTGACATGGGTGAGTTCCTTCTACACTGAGCTTCAGTTGGCTGGTCTGCAGAATGGGAATAATAATAATTTCTATCCTGTGGGCGTGCTGTGAGAGTCCACAGGGCTTCATAAATGCTGGTGTCCTTCTGGCTTCTCCTGGCTCCTCAGCTCAACTCCGCCTCACAGCACTTGCTGTGGCTGTGGAAGAAAACCCATCCCTTGGGGCTGGAGGTGGGGAGATCTTTTTTTTTTTTTTTTGAGACAAAGTCTCACTTTGTTGTCTAGGCTAGAGTGAGTGCCATGGCGTCAGCCTGGCTCACAGCAACCTCAAACTCCTGGGCTCAAGCCATCCTCTTGCCTCAGCCTCCCAAGTAGCTGGGACTACAGGCATGCACCACCATGCCCGGCTAATTTTTTCTATATATATTAGTTGGCCAATTAATTTCTTTCTATTTATAGTAGAGACGGGGTCTCGCTCTTGCTCAGGCTGGTTTTGAACTCCTGACCTCAAGCAATCCACCCACCTCTACCTCCCAGAGAGCTAGGATTACAGGCGTGAGCCACCACACCTGGCCAGCTGAGATGGGGAGATCTTAACATCTACTCAGAACAGAACAGCAGCCAGTCAGTCCACCCTGGGGGCTGCCTTACCCCAGCCAATGTTATAAAGAACAGCAGGTGATACCTAGGGATGGTGACTTGGTGGAGTCGGCAGCTGGCCTGGGAAGGCATGGGGTGGAGGGGCGGTCAGAGGAGGAGGCCTGAAATGAAATGATGGGCATTCCAGGGTGGCTGTGAGAACCAAGTAGTCAGTTACTAGGGGACCCACAAGCTATCTTAAGTCTCCTCTGAGTTTACCCTCCAGACTGGAGAGAACCTTCCTGCCCTTTGCTGCTTAGTGGCCTTGATACCTGCCACTGCCCATCTGGTAGCTTCTTCCTGCCTTCTTCACCTGTGGTGGTGATGTCTTTTAAATCAACTTTATGGAAGATTCATTTACATCATACATTTTGAAGAGTTCTGACAAATTGATACACCTCAGTAACCAGCACACAATCAATATTTAGAACATTTCCATCACCCCCGAAACTCCTGCTTCCTTTCTGAAGGCCCATACCTCCACCGATGCCTTTAAAAAATATGTAAAACAGCTTTATTGAGATAAAATTCACATACCTTATCAGTTACCCATTTAAAGTATGCAGTTTAACGGTTTTTAGGATATTCAGAGTTGTGCAACCATCACCGGTCAATTGTAGAACATTTTCTTAACCCCCAAAAGTAACTCTGTACCCATTAGCAGTACCCACTCCTCTCATACCTCTTTCTACCCCCAAGCACTAGACAACCACTTACCTACTCTCTGTCATAGGTTTGCCCATGGCAAACCTAAGTTAGATTTACCTATTCTGAAGGTTTCAGAATGGAAATGGAATTTTATAATATGTGGCCTTTGGGATTGGCTTCTTCCACTTAGTATAACATTTTCAAGGTTTACCCTTGTAGCATATATCAGCACTCATTTTCTTTTATTGGAGAATAGTACTCCATTGCATGGATCAACCACATTTTATGTATCCATATGTCAGTTGATGGACATGTGAGTTGTTTCTACTTTTTGGCTCTTATGAATAATGGTGCTATGAGCATTTGTGTACAAGTTTCTATGTGGACATATGTTTTCATGTTTCTTAGGTATATGTCTAGGAGTGGACTTGCTGGGTCATAAGGGTTAACTATGTTTAACATTTTGGTTTCCAAAGTTGCTACACCATGTTACATTACTATCAGCAGTGTATGAGGGTTCTATTTTTTCTACATCCTCAACATTTGTTATTGCTCATCTTTTTTATTATAGCCATTCTATAGTGCTGCAGTCCCCAACCCTTGGTCTGTGGCGAGTACAGGTTTGTGGCCTATTAGGAAACAGGGCTATGTATCACCGCCTGAGCCCCATACCACCTTCCCGAAAACCAAGACACCACTCACCTTGGTCCTTAGAAAAATTGTCTTCCATGAAACCAGTCCCTGGCTGCCAAAAAAGTTGGGGAACCACTGTTCTAGTAGATGTAAAGTCGTATCTCTTTGTGATTTTGATTTGCATTTCTCCAATGGCTAATAAGGTTGAGCATCTTTTCATTTGCTTATTAGCCATTGGTATATCTCTGGAGACATGTTTATTCCTTTTAAACTGGATTATTTATTAGTAAATTGTAGGAGTTCTTTATATTCTAGATACAAGACCCTTATCAAATATATGATTTGCAAAATTTTTCTACCATTGTGGGTTGTCTTTTCACTTTCTTCATGGTGTCCTTTGGTATACAACAATTGTTAACTATTGATGAAATCCAATTTATTTTTTCTTTTGCCACTTGTGTTTTGGTGTCATGTTTGAGGCACCATTGTTTAATCCAAAGTCACAAAGATTTACACCTGTGTTTTCCTAGAGTTTTATAGTTTTCGCTTTGACAGTTAGATCCTTGATCCATTTTGAATTAATTTTTATATGTGCTTTGAAATATCTACCTGGTGTTTGGAGTTGCCCAGAAATAGGAGTGCTTCTAAATCTGGCTGTTTGAAATTAGTAGAGGTGACCAAAGTGAACCCCTCTCATTTTCCAGAACGTATTTGTCCATTCTTGGAAAGCAGGTAGAGAGCATGCCTCTTTCCCTTCCACCTCTCTTCCCTTCAAGGTACTCCAGTCTAAATCCCTGAGGCCGTTAGGCTGACTGGGGATACTATTCCCTGTTCTGCCTCAGTCTTGCCGCCTCACTGGAAGTGCCCACTTTCTGCTTCTTGGAGCATCATTCATCGTGGGTCTCAGACTCCCTCTCCAGTGTCCCAAGGAAACAGAATAAGACCAGGAATCTTATTAAGACCAAGAAAGAGGCAGGCAGCCTCTGCCATGTGCTGGTTGGCTGATTTGAGCTAGTTACTGACTTTCTTGATGTCTCAGTTGCCTTGTATGTAAAATGGGACCAGTAATCCTCATCTCATGGGGCTGTTGTGAAAATGAAATGAAAGCAAGCAGACAGAATTTCAGGCTACGGGTGGGAGTATTACTATGTTCTGGACGCAGCCTTGCCATCATTTGCTGTGTGACCTTAGGCAAGTCACTTAGCCCCTCTGGATCTTCATCTCTTTCCAAGTCTGTAAAATGGAGTGAACAATTGCCACCCCTCCTGCCATACAGCACTGATGTAAAGATTGAATGATGCCATTTAACAAATACTTAAAATGCTCAACAAATGTGCTGGGATCATTATTGAGGTATTCGTTAGTACCAGCCTTGGGGCTCCCTGGCCACACCCACTGTGTGGGTGACTTCTGCACCCTATACTCTGGGGCGGGTAACCGATGCACCTATATAGGGGGGTCAGCTAAAGGGGGCTCCGTGACTCAGAATCTAGGCAAGGGCCTAGATTCTGCACTACTATTATTTGTCATACAAATATTTGTTATGCACTACTATTATTTGTCATACAAATAATAAAACAGTGTCTCGAGTTCTTTAAGCATTTACTATTTGTTAGTTAGATCTTTAGTCCTCACTACAAATCTGTGCTACAGGTATTATTATTATTATTACCTCCATTTTACAGAAAAGAAATCTGAAGCTCAGAGATGCTAAGTGACTTGCCCAAGGTCACACAGCTAATAAATAAGGAGCAGAGTAAGGATTCAACTTGTATGTAAAATGGGACCAGTAATCCTCATCTCATGGGGCTGTTGTGAAAATGAAATGAAAGCAAGCAGACAGAATTTCAGGCTACGGGTGGGAGTATTACTGACACCAAGACCTGACACCAAGACCTTTCTGCTAGTCCTCGGAATGATGTACATGTCCCGTATCTCCAACGGCTAAGGGTTCTCCTAGGGGAGTCCAGCCATAGACGAGACACCACCTAGAGCGCAATCCTTAGGTGTCTTTGATGAACGTGACCGTGTCAGTGGTAGGAAGGTGAAACATCAGGAGGTTAGGAAAAGAACACTGACCAGGGAGACAAAGAAAATGGGATAATTCTGTGAGTGTGTCCTGTGTCCAGCAGCACAGTGAGTAGTCAGGATTTGAACCTGGCTCTGTCAGACTCCAGAGGTGCATGCTTCACCATGACCCTGTTTTCCAGTGATTCCCAGATCTAGTCATTTGCAGTCCACTGTCATGATCTTACATATCTGTGTGCCATAGGTACTGTTATTTACTTAATAATTCCTTTTTTTTTTTTTTTTTTTGAGACAAAGTCTCACTCTGTTGCCTGGGCTAGAGTGCAGTGGTGTCATCATAGCTCACAGCAACCTCCAACTGCTGGGCTCAAACAATCCTCCTGCCTCAGCCTCCCGAGTAGCTGGGACTTCAGGTGTACATCACCGTGCCAGGCTGATTTCTTCTATTTTTAGCAGAGACAGGGTTTCACTCTTGCTCAGGCTGGTCTCAAACACCTGATCTCAAGCTATCATCCTGCCTCGGCCTCCCAGAGTGTTGGGATTATAGGCGTGAGCCACTGCACCTGGCAAATAATTCCTTTGTAATCAACCTACTTTTTAAAAAAATTAACCTTAAAGTGTAATATCCATGGAATTTTGGGTTTGCTGTTACTCCCCACACACACATCATACAAAATTCATATATATGTTTCTAATACATAGTAAAACACATTTACATTTATATGTATATTTTTAATACTCATTCAAATAACTAATAATTGTGAAACCTCAAAAACTGTTTCATGTACCGCCTAAACCCATCTTGAGTACTCACATGCTGTGCATACCAAACATTGGAAAACGGAATTTTCTGTGGCTTCTAAGCCCAGCTCTGTCACTGGCTTACCGAATACCTTCTCCCTGTCCTGTCCCATGCCTCCCTTTACTTCTCTATAAAAGTGGATGGGTCGATGCCAAAGACCTCTTCTGTCGTTATCTATTAACGTAGATACAGGACCAAGAGGTCTTGGCGTCTTGGGCTGGCTCCCTTCTTGGTTCAGAAGTTGGGTTTTATCCAACGACTCAGAATGACCAGGCCTCACGAACTAGCTCATATTAGTCAAACTTATGCACAGCTGATCCATAAAACAGGCACGAATGTATTAAGTGACCTTCAGTCCATAGCAGTCCAGTGGGCTGGATTCTCCATCAGCGGAAGAGCACATGTCCCTGCCAGCACTGGCATATGCTTGGGAAACTTACTAAGCTGGCCATGAGGAACAGAGAGGCCCTCTGGGCCAGTGGAAAACTCTTGGCATTGGAGATTCTCTTGAGTTTGAATCTGAGCCTGCCTCTAAGAGGCTGGGTGACTGTGAGTTGCTTTGTTTCTTGGAATCTCATCACCTATAACATAGGGACACTCACTTTTTAGGGTTGTTGTAAGCATTAAATGAGATTCTGTATGAAAAAGCCTGGCACAAAGTAAGTATTAATTCATCACAAGCTAGTGGGATTGTTTGTGAGGGAAATTGTCATTTGATTGTGAAAGACTTAGGAACAGTGTCTGATTCAGAGGCTACAAATTCAAATGCCAATTGGGGCCAGGTAATTGGGTAAAACAGGGCAAATGTAAGTTGGCGAATGTCTGGGAACGAAAAGAATGGTGAGGACCTGTGTGACCTGAGTAGGCAAGACCTGTTGAAAAGGGGGTGTCTTCCACTCAGCTCCAATAATGGCCAGAACTTCTGACTTTTTCCAAGAGGAACCAGAAATCTGGATTTTTTTTAATGTGGTAACTCCTGATTTTAAACTGGCCCCTCATCATAATTTACAACACTGTAAGGGTCAATACTGCCAGTCAGGCAAAACATGAGCGTGGGGCCAACGCTGGTCACCAGTTTGCAGCCGCTGGTCTATATCAACTTTGTATTTCTCTTTGCTTTACCCATTGTCCCAACACAGCGCTGACACACAGGAAATAGCTAGTAAGTCGGTATAGAATGCATAAACCGGTGCAGACAAACTTAGTGGAGAAATGAACAGCAATCATAAAGATCATTAAATTCACGCCTGTAATCCTAGCACCCTGGAAGGCCAAGGCGGGAGGATCGCTCAAGGTCAGGAGTTCAAAACCACCCTGAGCAAGAGCGAGACCCCATCTCTACTAAAAATAGAAATAAATTAATTGGCCAACTAAAAAATATATAGAAAAAATTAGCTGGGCATGGTGGTGCATGCCTGTAGTGCATGCCAGCTACTCTGGAGGCTGAGGCAGGAGGATCGCTTGAGTCCAGGAGTTTGAGCTAGGCTGACATCACAGCACTCTAGCCTGGGCAACAGAGTGAGACTCTGTCTCAAAAAAGATAAATAAATAAAGATCACTAAATTATAGGGCTAGCCTGAACTCCAAAGGCTGCGTGATCTAATGCCCTGAGCGCTTCCTCCAGGTGCCAGAGCACCTTCCTCAGCCTCCTTGGCAGCTGGTTGGTACCAATGAGGAACTCCCCATTGCCCAAGGTGGTTTCTTCCCTGCTTGGCCCGCACTCAGGATGTGACAGTTGTTTATGGTCTTCCTTTGGGTTATACATAGATCACTTTACCCTTCTGCTGCCTGCATGTCCTTTGGATACCTAAAGTCAGGGGTCATTGTCACCACTGAGGGCAGATGTCCCCATACCCCAGCATCCAGGCACTATCACATCCCCTGGTTTTGGTTTCTGCACAGCACCTGTCACTCTTTAAATCAGCATCTATTTGTTTCCTTATTATCTAATTAAGCCCCAGGAGAGCTGAGAGCTTCCTGTCTCATTCTCTTGGGACCCCCAGCTCCTAGAGTATGGCCTTACCACGTCATGACCCACCAGGAGGCCTGCTGTCTGCCTCTTTATCAGCTATTTCAGGAGCACCTCCTCTGGGCCAGGCACTGTGCAAAGCTCTTTGTTCACCGTTTGCAAGTGAATCTTGTTTTGTTTTTTTTTTTTCGAGACAGAGTCTCGCTTTGTTGCCCAGGCTAGAGTGAGTGCCGTGGCGTCAGCCTAGCTCACAGCAACCTCAAACTCCTGGCCTCAAGCAATCCTGCTGCCTCAGCCTCCTGAGTAGCTGGGACTACAGGCATGCGCCACCATGCCCGGTTAATTTTTTCTATATATATTAGTTGGCCAATTAATTTCTTTCTATTTATAGTAGAGACAGGGTCTCGCTCTTGCTCAGGCTGGTTTCGAACTCCTGACCTCAAGCAATCCGCCCGCCTCAGCTTCCCAAAGTGCTAGGGTTACAGGTGTGAGCCATCGCATCCGGCCATACAAGTGAATCTTTCTAAAGAGCATTCTCTTTACAGACAAGGGGTCTGAGGCTCAAAGAGAGGAAGTTACTTGTCCAAGGTTGCACAGCTAGTAAGGCTGGTGGTGGGAATTCAGAGCCTGGGCTCTCTGCCTCCCAGGTGCACCCTGAGTTTGCCCTTGGCAATGCCGCCTAGTAACAAATTAGAAGCCAAGGAGCAGCCAACTCATGACGCACTGAGCATTGAGTAAAGTGAAATCACCCTCTGCCCCCTACCACTGGCCTTTCTCCTTGACTTGTCACAGCTCCAAGTTGGCATTTGACCTTGAGGTGGAGTCCTCCAGGTAGACTTATGGAGAGTAGAGGGCAGTGCTGTGGTCCTGATTCTGTGCCTCAGTTTCTGGAGAACGGAGATACAATATTAACTGACTCATGGGGCTGCTGTGAGTTAATATATAGTGACTATTTACAACAGTTCCCGGAACATAGTTAAGTGCTCAATAAACATTAGCTATTATTATTTTATCAGAATGTTACTTATCGAGAAAGCTTCATCTAAGTTTTTTTCTTTTCTGTTTCCTCGGACATAAGGAAACAGACCTCTAGGCAAATTCTTGTTATGGCCATTAGAGTACCACTCACCACCTTTGCCCTAGATTTGGAGGTGCTTTCTGTTGTGGGGTCCATAAAACCCCCGAGCTGGAACATTGAATAAATACTGCAACTTGGTGAACACTTTGATATCCATTATCTCATTTGAACTAGTTGAGGCCTCAGGTTGGGTGTGTGTTTGATTCCCAGGGTCACATACTAATTGCTGCTATTTATGGAGCCCCCCCCCCAGGAGACATGACTCTGGGCTACCCCCAGGGTCACCTGGCATGGGACTTGAATGCAGGCCCCTGACCCGGGCTGCTCTCTTCTGTGCCCGGCCGCTACTGCTGTCATGTGCTAAGCTCCCCCTTCCCCTACCCAGTTGAGAACACCACCAACACCACCCAGGATGAGCAGCGCCAGTGGCTGAGCTGTGACTGGCAGGACGAGATGCTCAACGTGGGCTTCACGATCGGCTCCTTCGTGCTCAGCGCCACCACCTTGCCGCTGGGGGTCTTCATGGACCGCTTCGGCCCCCGGCCTGTGCGGCTGGTTGGCAGGTGAGGCGGCTGGGATCTGGGGCGCTGGAGGGCAGGGACAGTGCTGCAGGGGCAGGGGTGCTCAGAGGGCGCACGGGTCAAGCCCTCCCCTTCCCCGTGTCCCCTGCAGTGCCTGCTTTGCTTCGTCCTGCACCCTCATGGCCCTGGCATCTTGGGACACTGAAGGTGAGCTGTCTTCTGGTGCCCCCACAAGAAAAGAATGGGCGGGATGAAGGCAGATGTTCACCCCAGCTCTGCCCTTGGCCTCCCTGTGCCCTCACTCGCCCTCATCTTCCTCTTCCTCTTCCCAGTTCTGTCTCCATTGATATTCCTGGCACTGTCTCTGAATGGCTTTGGTGGAATCTGCCTAACCTTCTCTTCACTCACTGTGAGTATGTCATGCCTGTCTTGGCAGCAGGACTCGCTGTGGGTGGGGGTGGGGCGCGTGTGAAACCATGCAGGTGGCAGCTAAGGGTGGGGGTGAGGCTGTGTGCGTGTGCTCGCGTGCACCTGCACAGAATGTCTCCTGAGCTCCGTTCTAGGGGCTGAGGCCACAGCACAAACAGGACTTGACAACGTCCTCCCCTTCCAGAGCTTACATTTGGGGTAAACTAATAAATTATGTCAGTAGTCTTAAGTGCTGGGAAGAAAATAAAACGGAGTAATCCGATAGTGAGTGGGAGGGGGAAGTGCGTACGTTTGCCACGTTGTGGGAGAGTGGGCTGTCCGTGTCAGAGGGCTTGAGACCGAAAATGTAGCTGTGAGTGTATGAGGTTGAGCCACATGGAATTGTTAATATCTGGCCGGGCTTGACCTAGAAAAACGGCTTTTTCACGCAGCTCGGCCTATTGCATGTGTGTCTGTGTGTGTTTCTCTAAGTGTGTATGTTCACATATGTGAGTATAAGGGTTAAAGGCGGAGCAGAGTGTTGGTGGGGGAGGGGAGGTTCCTGGCTGAGCCGGCTTGGGGCGGGCTGTTTATCTGGGACGAGGGCCTCCTGACGGCCTAACCGGGTGTTTTTGGCTGAATGTCATCTTACCCCAGCAGCTGCCTTTAATTCCAGCCGGGGACATTTCACAACTCTCTAAGGAAGTGGATCCCTTCCTCCCCGCCCCGCTCCGCGGCCCCTTCTCCGCCCTGTGTAGCTTGGCTGGCTGCCCTAAGTCCCTTTCCTCCCCGGGGCGCGGGGTCTGACCTCCGACCCCGCCTGGCCGCCTGGGGTGCGCGGCGGGCGGCTGCTCCCCGCCGTCCCGGGCCCTGTAATCTCCAGCCAATCGCAGGGCCCGGCGCCGCCCCGCCCCCGCCCCGCCCCGGCCGGCCCCGCCCCCCGCGCCGCGGGAGCAGCGCCCTGCCTGGCCGGGCGTCCGGTGCCGGCGGCCGCCAGCCTGGGGTCAGCGGCCGGCCTCGCCCTACCCGCGGTGCTGGGCGGAGACGGCCCCCGCGGACCCTTGCGGGGAGGGGGCCCTGCCAACCCCCAGGCCCTGGCTGCCTTCTCTGGCGTCCTTGGCCGCGTGCCTCACTGATCCGGGATGCCAGGGAAACCTCTGCCCGAGTGGGGCCGAACCTGGCCCGCTCCCTCTCCTGAGCCACATGTGGGGGACAGCACGAATGGGTTCCCTCGTGTTTAAACTTACCTTCTTTCCCAGAGCTGACTGAGGTCTCCCTTCAGAGCCTCAGTTTCCCCCTCTGTGGAGAGGGTTTAGCTTTGTGTGGCTTCTGAGGTCTTTTTCAGCTATGGGATCTGGTGAGGCGGGGAGGATGGTGGGGCCAGAGGGGGGTGTGTGCAAAGGACGTCATGACTTTGCCTTCTCTTCCCCCGAGGGCCTGGCATGCTGTTGACAGAACATACAATCAATTAATTCTCTACTGGTGGGGGTTCTGGGCCAGCGTCAGAGTCACCTCCTCTGGAGACCTGGCCTGTCCCAGCTGCCTGCCTGATTCCCAGGGTCACCTCTCTGGCCCTCCCAGGATCTGTCCCGATCCAACAGAAACTGTGGGCTGGGACGTTAGGGGCCACCAAGAGCGTTAAGAGGCACCATCCTGTTACAGGGTCAGCCACAGTCACAGCCTTGTGTCAGGCAGGGATGGCCCCAATAGGAGAGAAAGTCATGCACGTGCTCTGTGAACCTGAGTATCGTTCTTCCCTTCTTTCCCTCTCTGGGTCTCGATTTTGTCATCTAAAATGAGTTGGACTAGGTCAGCATTTTCTTAAACACCTGTTACCATGGGTTGTTCAGAGCTGTCATGTGATAAAGGGGTTCCCCAAACAACCAACTTGGGAAACCCTGGGGTTAAAAAAAATCAACAAAATTTCTCTCCGTGGGCGTTCCCGAGAGCCTTTTATTTTTTTTTTATTTTTTTATTTTTTTTTTGAGACAGAGTCTCACTTTGTTGTCCAGGCTAGAGTGAGTGCCGTGGCGTCAGCCTAGCTCACAGCAACCTCAAACTCCTGGGCTTGAGTGATCCTTCTGCCTCAGCCTCCCAAGTAGCTGGGACTACAGGCATGCGCCACTATGCCCGGCTAATTTTTTATATATATATATCAGTTGGCCAATTAATTTCTTTCTATTTATAGTAGAGACGGGGTCTCGCTCTTGCTCAGGCTGGTTTTGAACTCCTGACCTTGAGCAATCCGCCCGCCTCGGCCTCCCAAGAGCTAGGATTACAGGCGTGAGCCACAGCGCCCGGCCCCGAGAGCCTTTTATTTTTTTTTTTTATTTATTTATTTTTTTTGAGACAGAGTCTCACTTTTGTTGCCCAGGCTAGAGTGAGTGCCGTGGCGTCAGCCTAGCTCACAGCAACCTCAAACTCCTGGGCTTGAGTGATCCTTCTGCCTCAGCCTCCCGAGTAGCTGGGACTACAGGCATGCGCCACCATGCCCGGCTAGTTTTTTTTTTTTTTTTTTGTATATATACTTTTAGTTGGTCAATTAATTTCTTTCTATTTTTAGTAGAGACGGGGTCTCGCTCAGGCTGGTTTCGAACTCCCGACCTCGAGCAATCCGCCCGCCTCGGCCTCCCAGAGTGCTAGGATTACAGGCGTGAGCCACCGCGCCCGCCCCCGAGAGCCTTTTAGATGTGAAAGTGCGGCATGAGTTTGTAGGAGGGGAAAGAGTACAGTTTCCCGGGTTGAATTTGCCGGGGGTGTTGTTCCTGGAGCTCAATTTTCTGCAACTGGGCTGGGAACCCCGGGGGTGTGTCAGGGCGTCCCTGCTCACCGGTGCCGCTCTCGCCCCTCAGCTGCCCAACATGTTTGGGAACCTGCGCTCCACGGTCATGGCCATCATGTTCGGCTCCTATGCCTCTTCTGCCATCACGTTCCCGGGAATCAAGGTACGGAGCTGCCTGGGGGGCCGGTGAGGTCCCCCGGGGTTTTATTTTGCCTTGACAAGAGCTGGGTGGGGCTAGGTGAGCAGTGGCTGCCTGGTGGGTCTGACTTCTCTGCTTCTTTGGCCTCCTTCTTTCCAATGCTGGTGTCCCCAGCGAAGGCCTTCCTCCTCTCTCCTGGGCTGGTCTCCCTGCCTGCGATCTTTTCTCTCTCTGATCTGTCATTCCCATGACTTCCAGAATGATCTTAGATGGCGAACTGGCCCACACACCTGCTCAAAAACCTTCAGTGGTTTTGTTTCACCTACAGAATCCAGTCCAGCTCCTTCACATGCATTCGAGGTCCCTGACTCTCTGGCCTCATCCACCCTGTTGGGGCGCATCTTTTATCCACACCTTCCGAAGAAGCTGAGTGACTTGCTCCAGGGTCACAGATCCTAGTCCATGCCAGGCTAGATCCTGGACAGGTCAGCTTGGTGGACCTGGGAGCAGGGAGGCCTGGTTTTAGCTTGGACAAGGTGGGGGCCTCTGTTGCTTTCTCTGTCGAATGCCACCACAGCGCGCATTGACTGAGTCATGGTGTGCTCCTCAGACTCCACCATGGGCGGTTAAGTTGTTAGTTTAGGCGGCACTTTTGCTCAGACTCTCCAAAGCAGTTTGAGAGTGTGCCTGGGTAGGGTGGCCGTCAATTTTTCTGCTGGGCAGGCATAGAGGGTGAGTGGTTTTCCCTTGTCTTCAACTAAGAGAGTGGGGTTTGAGGAGCCAGATTTCACCTCCACATATTTGGGCGTATGGCCCTTTGAAACTCCGTCCTGCCACAGGGAGGAAATGGCCTCAAGGCCCAAGGCCTAGAAAGAGCAAAGTTTTTCCCAGGTTTTGAGTGGAGCTCTGGGCAGGAGCCTGAGGCGAGAGCAGACATCAGTCATCCAGGCGGAGGGTACGGAGATGACAAGACAGGACATCATCCCTGTGCACCAGCCTCTCCCATGAGAGGGGCTGACACATCTGCACAGAATCCCGATCCCTTCGGAACCTGCCTGTCCTGGGCTTGGGTGCCTTAGGCAGAGCACTTGCACTTCCCCACAACGCACCCAGTTGTGGCACCAGGGAGCGCCTGTGAGATTGCAATGACATTTTGAGCAAGTGGCCGGCCACTTCAGCACTCTGTGGGGACTACTTTGCACCTCTTTAGGGAGTCTTGGGTGGAAAAGGAAGAGGAATGGTGAGGCTTCTGAATCTGAATCTTTACTTCTGGCCTTGGTTTCCCCATCTGCAAATCGGGCACAAGGAGTTGGGTAGAAGAGACTTTCTTTTAAGGCCTCTGAGGCCTGGATTCTACCTCAGTGGCGTCTAGGGCCAAGCGGCCTCCCCCACGAGCCTGCCCCCTCCTCCCACAGCTGATCTATGACGCTGGTGTGGCCTTTGTGGTCATCATGTTCACCTGGTCCGGCCTGGCCTGCCTTATCTTTCTGAACTGTGCCCTCAACTGGCCTATCGAAGCCTTTCCTGCCCCCGAGGAAGTCAATTACACGTGAGTGGCTGGCGTGGGCAGGGGTTCCCCAGCTGTGGTGACAGGATGGACAGAATCAGTTTTGGAGCCAGAGAGACCTCAGCTGAGATCTCAGCCTGGCAAATTGCCTGAGCTCTCGGAGCTCTGCTTTCTCATCTGTGCAATGGGCCTGTTCCTACCTACCCACAGGTGTTTTGAAGTAGTAGACCTGGCACATAACAGGTGATTAAACTATAGTGGCTATAATATGATTGATATTGTCCTTTGTGAGTTTGGAGGAGGAGATCAGAGTAGGAGGGACCCCAGCAATAGCAGCAGATACCATATGAACCCAAAGGGGGGGTACAAAACAATCAAGCACCCCACTTTTTTGGGGGCAACCTGAATGCCAACTTTTCCCAACTGCATATCAGTTCAGCAAGGGTAGGGGGTGATGCTCCACGACAAGTACATAGGGTGACAGTCATATAGCTGACATTTATCAAGTGCCTCCTATATGCCAGGCACTGTACTTAGTCCCCATACCATTCTCAAACAGCTGTATGATGTAGATTCTATTATTAATTCCATTAATAACAAAAGCGCAGGAAACAAAGTGACTTGCCAAAGGTTATACCATTGGAATGGGGGTGAATCTAAGTTTGGAATCAGGCTGTCTGCCTCCTGAGGTTTTAATGCAGCCTCCTCCATGGGAACAGCCCAGGTGGAAAGCAGCTGATGGACTCTTCATTTACTGGGCACCTGTGCTAAGCTGGTCCCTGGGCCAGGCTCTGAGCAACACAGACAGGAAGGAGCCCAACATTTGGGAGCTTATTATTGGGCGCATTGGTGCTGGGTAGACAGGTGCTCAGTACCACGGGGACAGACTGGGGCAGCGCCTAGAGGTAGACTATTGAGGGTGGGCTCTGCGTGGCTGGTTCACACACTCTGTGGCCTGGCTGCTGGCAGGAAGAAGATCAAGCTCAGTGGGCTGGCCCTGGATCACAAGGTGACAGGTGACCGCTTCTATACCCACGTGACCATTGTGGGCCAGCGGCTGAGCCAGAAGGCCCCTAGCCTGGAGGAGGGGGCTGACGTCTTCATCTCATCCCAGGATGTCCGCGGCACCTCGGAAAAACTTCCTGAGAGTGAGTGTCTGGTCAGGGCGCCAGCCTTGGATGGGAGCGTGGGTCCTCATGCTTAGTGAGCACTCATGTCTGAGTATTTATTTATTCTCTCTCAGTCCTTACAACACCCCATGATGTAGGTGCGGCATGCTCCCCATTACAGGTGGGGAAATCAAAGCTCAAACAAAGCTGGAAAGTTCAGATTCAGGGGTACCCTGCTGGATTCTCAGGATGGGGGGAGGGAGGAGCTTCCAGAATGGGGGCAGGGCAGTGCCAATCTAAGAAATGAGGAAATCAAGAGCAAGCTGTGGGGCAGCTGGTTTCCTCAGGGCCCCCTGCAACCTGTAAGCCAAGCAATGAGCCACCTGGCAGGGGCCCTTCCCACACCTGGCTGGCCAGTGCCCCCTGCTGGCTGCAGGAGGAGCTATACCCACCTGCCTGGCCCACTTCCCAAGGTACTTGAGACCCCTGGACTGTCGTCGCTCTGAGATTGGGGGAAGAAGTTCCTCTGAGTCAAGAGATGGGGGGGGTTGAGTCCTGCTCCCCAGTTATGGGCCATGTGACTTGGTAGATCACCTGGTCTTACTCTTTTTTTTTTTTTTTTTTTGAGACAGAGTCTGCTTTGTTGCCCAGGCTAGAGTGAGTGCCATGGCGTCAGCCTAGCTCACAGCAACACCTCAAACTCCTGGGCTCAAGCAATCCTTCTGCCTCAGCCTCCCGAGTAGCTGGGACTACAGGCATGCACCACCATGCCTGGTTAATTTTTTCTATATGTTTTTAGTTGGCCAATTAATTTATTTCTATTTATAGGTGAGACGGGGGTCTCGCTCTTGCTCAGGCTGGTTTCAAACTCCTGACCTCTAGCAATCTGCCTGCCTCGGCCTCCCAGAGTGCTAGGATTACAGGCGTGAGCCACCTCGCCCGGCCCTGGTCTTACTCTTGATTTCCTCATTTCTTAGACTGGTACTATTAATACCCGCCAAACAGGGAAGCTAGCTGTGACAGTGGATGACACAGTGGACATGGAAGCCTTGTGAAGTGCAAAGTGGTGTGCGATTATGAGGGTGCTTACCCCATGCCGATCCTCAGAGGTCTGAGTGGTTAAGGGTGTGAGCCGGAGTCAGGCTGACCTGCACTTCCAGGCCCTGTGAGCTCAGCAAGTCTATAACTCTCTGAGCCGCAGTTTCCTTATCTGTAAAATGTGGTAAAGATAGAGTTGTTGTCAGATTTGATTACACGGGACAATACATGTCAAGTGTGTAGCCCATAGAGTTAGTACCACATGAAGCGTAGCTGGTCACCTACAGATGTTCTGTGGAGAGTCTGGGGACAAGGAACCTTCCCATCTTTGAAGAAACCTGTCCCTCCCCAAAGTCACATAGTGACAGAGCTCCTGCTAGAACTGCATGAGCTGGGGCAGAGGGCAGCGTGGAGCCTGGGGTTCAGGGGCACCCCCTGCTGTCTCCCCAGGGTCTGTCCCCTTCCGCAAGAGCCTCTGTGCCCCCATTTTCCTCTGGAGCCTCCTCACCATGGGCATGACCCAGCTGCGGGTCATCTTCTACATGGCCGCCATGAACAAGATGCTGGAGTACGTTGTGACCAGTGGCCAGGAGCAGGGTGAGGCTCTGTGGAGGCCCCCGGGGGGCGGGAGGCACAGGAGGGTCACCCTGACTGAGCTCTTCTCATCATGCCTTCCCCCTGTCCCACAGAGACGAATGAACAGAGAGAAAAGGTGGCAGAGACAGGTAGGGAGAGAAAAGCAGGGCTGTGGCCCACACCTGCCTGCCCTTGGCCACCCTGCAGGGGGTGGGACTCCTCTGGGCCTGGGCCACCCCGGTGACCCCGTGCATTGGGGATCTAAGAGTCTGGGGTCAGAGGAAGGCTGCTTTGGCACTCTCTGGTCTCCCTGGTGTCAGCTCCTGACCTCATTTCCCTTCCCGTCCTGCCCAGTTGGGTTCTACACCTCCATTTTTGGGGCCATGCAGTTGTTGTGCCTTCTCACCTGCCCCCTCATCGGCTACATCATGGACTGGCGGATCAAGGACTGTGTGGACGCCCCGGCTGATGGCACTGCCCTCAGAGATGCCAGGTGACCTGCACAGGGATGGTGACAGCAAGTGGTCAGACAGTGCTTTCCATTTTCTCTGTGCCTTTATAACCACCACCATCATATTTCATTCTCCCAAGAGCACTGGGAGAGCAGGGGTGCCTACCCATTTTATAGATGAGGGAACTGAGGCTAAGTAAGGCCACGCCTTGCCTAGTAATAAGAATAGCTAATTTTTTTTTTTTTTTTTTGAGACAGAGTCTCACTCTATTGCCCAGGCTAGAATGCCATTGGTGTCAGCCTAGCTTACAGCAACCTCAAACTCCTGGGCTCAGGTGATCCTCCTGCCTCAGCCTCTTGAGTAGCTAGGACTACAGGCATGCGCCACCATGCCTAACTAATTTTTTCTATATATTTTTAGTTGGCCAATTAATTTCTTTCTATTTTTAGTAGAGACGGGGTCTCGCTCTTGCTCAGGCTGGTTTCAAACTCCTGACCTTGAGCAGTCCTCCCGCCTCACCCTCCCAGAGTGCTAGGATTATAGGCGTGAGCCACTGCGCCTGGCTAAGAATAGCTAATATTGAGTGCTGCCTGTGCGCTAGGCCCCTTGCATTGTCCATTTAGTCCTACAACAGCTCTCTGAGCTAGGTACATTTTGTTTTTTGGGTTTTTTGTTTTTTTAGTAGAGATGGAGTCTCACTGTGTTGTCCAGGCTGGTCTCAAACTCCTGGGCTCGAGCAAAAAAGTACCCTCATTTAAGAAAAATAAGACACAGGTTACACAGTTAAGTAACTTACCCAAGATTGCACAGCTTTTAATAGCAGGTTGCAGAACCCATGTTATAAAGGGTATATTCAAAAGCCTTCCTAAGATGCCAGGCATGGCTGTGTGTACCTATAGTCCCAGCTACTCAGGAGGCTGAGGTGGGAGGAACCCTTGAGCCCAGGAGTTTGAGACCAGCCTGGGTGACATAGCAAGACTCCATCTCTTAAGAAAATAAGTTATTAAAAAATAATAATAACAAAATAAAGCCTTCTTAAGTTTAGGAAGAGATAGAGTTGGTGTGTTAGATATCTATTGCTGTATAATAAATTACCCCAAAGCTTGGCATTATTAAACAAGAAACATTTATCATCTCATACAGTTTCCGAGAGTCGGGAATCTGGGAGTGACAGGCTCAGGGTCTCTCATAAAGCTGTAGTCAGGAGGTTGGCCAGGGCTGCGGTCATCAAAAGCCTTGAGTGGGTTGGAGAGTTGCCTTCGGTTTGATTCCTCCTATGTGGACCTCTCCACACGGCCACCCCCAACATGGCCGCTGGCTTCCACCTGAGCAAGAGAGCTGACAGAGAGACAGCAAGATGGAGGCCGCAGCGACTCCTGTAACATAATCTTAGAAGTAGCATACCATTGCTTTTGTGATATTCTGTTGGTCACATAGAGCAACCCTGGTATAGTGTGGGAGGGGACTGCACAAAGGGGGGAATACCAGGAGGCAGGGGTCACTAGGGGCTGTCTTGTTGGCTGGAGACCACCACTGGGCCTTGAACCCAGGTCTTCTGACTGCTTTTGTTCTTTTTGTGTTAATCCAAATAGTCCCCATTTGTCCTCAGAGGATGGGAGACGGAGAATAGGAGAGAAGGCATCCAAGGAGCAATCCAGTGGCCTCCCTTCTTGCAAAAGTGCCTGGCCCTGGCACCCAGCCTTCCTCCGCCACCCTATGCTCCTCATGGCCAGGATCCACCAGCAGGGACCTTCTGTCCAGGACAGATGGGCCACTTGCCCTCACCCCAGCCTACTGACCTCTCCCCTGGGCTGGCTTCACAGCCCTTGATCATAACAGAGAGAGAGGCTTGCTGAGCAGTCAGGGACTAAGCTGCTGTCCTCAAATGGTGTGTCCTTTTGTCCAGGCTGGTGGGCAGAGACACCTTCCTGGGGCTTCTGATAGGAGACAGTGGGAGAATTCTCCATTCTCTACCTTCCTTCCCATCTTTGGTTCTCAGACGTCAGTGTGCATGAGAAAATCTGTCAACATGCAGATTCCTGGGCCTCGCCCCTGAGATTCTGAGGCCTGGGGTTGGGCCTGTGAATCTGCTGTTAAGAAAGCCCTTGCTGGCCGGGCGCTGTGGCTCACGCCTGTAATCCTAGCACTCTGGGAGGCCGAGGCGGGCGGATTGCTCGAGGTCAGGAGTTCGAAACCAGCCTGAGCAAGAGCAAAACCCTGTCTCTACTATAAATAGAAAGAAATTAATTAGCCAACAAATATATAGAGAAAAAATTAGCCGGGCATGGTGGCGCATGCCTGTAGTCCCAGCTACTCGGGAGGCTGAGGCAGGAGGATGGCTTGAGCTCAGGAGATTGAGGTTGCTGTGAGCTAGGCTGATGCCATGGCACTCACTCTAGCCTGGGCAACAAAGGCGAGACTCTGTCTCAAAAAAATAATAAATAAAAGAAAGCCCTTGCTGACGCTTGTGTAGTTGGGTGGGGGAAACACAGCTAGAGAAATGGTTTTCTACCGTTTCTGATGCCCCAACAGCAGAGGCACATCACACTGGGGCCTGGCCGGAGAACCAGGGAACTGCTGGAGGGGTAGAGGCAGTGGCCAGTGACTTCCTTTTCTCCGCAGGGATGGGGCTGCTGCCAAGTCCCTCAGACCGCGCTACTGTAAGATCCAGAAGCTCACCAATGCCATCAATGCCTTCACGCTGACCAACTTTCTGCTTGTGGGTTTTGGCATCACCTGCCTCATCAATAACTTGCACCTCCAGGTACCTGCTTCCAGCCTTCTCTCCCTGCCCCCCAGGACTCCTGCAAAGCGACCTTTCACCCAGCGCCTGCCAGGGAGCATGGTTTCCATCCTCCGGTCTGGGTCTGACTGTTGGCGGGCTCTCCAGGAAGTGTTTGAAATGCTGACTGAGACATTCTCTCTTAACCTCTTCACTGGCTTTGGTTTCAGTTCGTGACGTTTATCCTGCACACCGTGGTCCGAGGCTTCTTCCACTCTGCCTGTGGGAGCCTCTACGCTGCAGTGTGAGTCCCCTTGGCTAACTGCCTTCCTGACTTCGCCCCATCACCAGGGAATGCCAGAGCAGAGTTGGGAGGGCCCAGACATCCCCCAGCGCACCCCTCCCACGCCCACCTCCCTTGAATGCAGACATCTCAGAGTTGTTGGGGGGTCTTGGAAGCTGGTCCACCGCCCTCTCTGAGCCCCTCACTTCTTCAAAGGCAGCCCACCCCGCTGCAGTATGACTCCCACCGTGGGAAAGTCTTCCCTTAGAGGAAGCCGAAATACCTGGCTGGAAGACACTTTGTTCTTGTGTCTGCTGTCTGGCATGGCCCCTAGAGTGGCCTCCACTGTGCCCCATGCCTGCCCGGAAGAAATTTCCCAAAGATAGTCTTGTAACTTTCCTCCTTCACCATTGAGCCATTTGGACTGGTTTCATCACTATAGCTCAGCACCTAAAACTGTGTGCTTAGCACACAGTAGGAGCTCGATAAATATTTTTCGAAAGAATAAAGGAAACAGCAGGCATCTCCGGTCTCCACTGCCATGCGCTGTAGTGACTCTCGCCTGCATGGGCGATGGAGTAACATAGGACATTACGATAGTGGTGACAAAATCATGACCGTTATTGAGGGCATCCTGCACGGCGGGCACAGGGTGGCCCCGTGACCGCCGCTCCCCGATCTCAGCCTCCCAGCCGCCACCTTGGCGGAGGGCAGCTCCTTTCCCTCCGTCTGCTCAAGCCCAAACCGTGAAGTCTTCTTGATTCTGCTCTCCCTCCCACTCCACACCCAGCCCATCCTCGGTGCTGCCTGCTCCTCCTCCCACGTATCCCGAATGGGACCCCCTCTCGTCCTCTCCACCGCTGCCACCCCGGTCCGAGCCGCTATCATCTCTAGCCTGCATTATCATGGCAGCCCCCAAGCGGTGTCCCCACGTCTGCCCTGATCCTCCCTCAGCCTATTTTTAACACAAGGGCTGGAGTCACCTGTTAGACATAAATCTCTTCACGTCAAGCTGTAGCTTCCCATCTTATCTCACTCGGGGTAAAAGCCAATGACTTTATCATGGGCTAAAAGGCTCCTCAAGACCCGGCCCGGGACCTCCCTGCCCCACGCGCCCTCCCTCGGGGCCAGGAACCCACTGGTGCAGAGAGCCTGGACTCTCAAGCGCTACCCTGCCCGGCCAGTGAAAGCAACGTCTGGGGGGAGGGACCCGAGGGGTGCTGGGCTGGGCTGGAGACTATGCACCCCTGCTCTGCCCCTCTCCTGGACAGGTTCCCATCCAACCACTTCGGGACGCTGACGGGCCTGCAGTCCCTCATCAGCGCCGTGTTCGCCCTGCTCCAGCAGCCGCTCTTCATGGCCATGGTGGGACCCCTGAAAGGAGAGCCCTTCTGGGTGAGAGCGGGGGTTGGCGCGGGGCAGGCAGGGGAAAGGCAGGGCTGGGGGCAGGGGCAGGGGGCCTGTATGTGAAGGAATCCCTCGCTCATCTCAGCCAGATACACCTTGGAGGGCCCTAATCTGGGGGTTCCCAAGCTGGCTGCCCCTCAAAACCCCTCACATGGTGTTAAAAATACAGATAACCCAAGGCTACTGAGTCAGCATCTCGCAGCCTGACCCTAGGAGTCTATTTTTAATAAGCTCCCAGGTGATTTGGGAAGTGGCCCGTTCCTGATCCTTGGGCCTGAGTTCAGGAACCACTGGTCTGATCAGTTCCACCCAGAGCGGGCGTCCTCTCTCCAGTGCCCCTGAAGGGAGCTTCTCCCCTCTTGGCTCAGAAACCCTCAGTGCTCAGTGGCGGGGCACCCACTCCTGCATGAGGCAGCACCGCTGTTGTTCAAAAGGCTTTTCCTTCCACTGAGCTGACATCTGCCTCCCTGAAGCTGATCTTCCATCTGCCCTGTGGGGCCACCCACACGTAAACCTTTCCTCCACAAGGACTGGGATGCAATAACATTTACCGAGCATGCACTATGTGCTAAACGTGCTGTGTACATTTTTTCACTTAATCTTTGTCACAGCAGCCCTGAGAAGGAGACATTTATAGTTGTGATTACTCGCCGGAAGTCACACAGTGAATAATGTAGAGTGGGATGTGAACCGAGTCAGAGCCCACGTGAGGGCCACTGTCCTGGACCTTCCAAGCTGCCTGTCCTGCAGGCTGTGCATCTCAGCTCCTTAAACTGGTCCTGAGAGCCTCCTGTCACCATCCTGAAGAGGGTCCCATTAGTCAACATCTCCAATGGTCCGAGCTGCCAGTCCAGAAGGTCCCATTTCTGGAGCAGCCTGACCAGTTTCCTACGGTGCTGTGGCCTTCTTTATATCTACCCAGAGAGTGCCATATAGTGTGGGCACTGCCCAGGCTCTGCCACTTAATAGACCCAAGCAGTCTCATCTCAGCCACTTTGCAAGGTTGCTGAGCATTAAATGAGATATTGGTGGAGCAGTGATTGCACACAATTAGTACTAACTGTATTCTTCATTCTAGCCCAGGACCTGCAGCAAAAATGCCTGGGCATTTTGGGGCTCGCCCTGTTGGTGGCATACTCCTTCCGGAGCAGGGCATGGGGTGTCTGAGCATGTCTCTGCCTCTTCCCCTGCCCGCCCCCTGTGTCTGTCCTCCTGGAAGCTCAGGAGGGTCCCTGGGGTACCTACTTAACTCTGTTTCTCTCTCCTTGCCCCCAAGGTGAATCTGGGCCTCCTGCTGTTCTCGCTCCTTGGATTCCTGCTACCTTGCTACCTCTTCTACTACCGTTCCCGGCTCCAGAAGGAGTACGTGGCCAACGGGGTGGGCCCACTGAAGATGCTCAGCGATCCCGAGTCAACAACATAGACTTCTGAGGCCGAGAGACCTGGACAACAGGCACCCAAGGCCTGAGCAACCAAAGGGAATGCCCCATACGGCTTTTCTACCTGTAACATTCTCATAGAGCCAGGGGCCATGGATTTATAAATACCAAGAGTTCTATTTTTGTAAGGACTTGCAAAAAGGAGAAAAAAAAAAAACCTCAAAAAAAAAATCCCCCAAAGCAATGCTCCATTGACTGAAGATGGTCTCTGTGCTAGAGGGATTGGGCCTTCTTCTCCTTGGATTGGAGGACACCAGAGTGTGGGGTGCCCTTTCTCCAGCCCTTTGTCCTAGGGGCCTGCCTCCTGGTGCCTCATGGAGCTTGTGGGATCAGCGAACAGGCTACCCCTCTAGGGTCCCAGCTGCCAAGAGTGTGCATGCATGCATGTGTATGCCTGTGTGCGTGTGTGTGACACAACTTCCCCCAGAAAGAAAGGGGCCTCAGGTGCTGGCTGTGTCCTGGGTGGGCGCTGAGGGCTAGGCCCCTTCCAGAGGCTGGAGGGCAGGTTCCCTCCCTGGTGCTGCTGCTTGCAGGTCTTAGAGGAAATAAAAAGGGAAGTGAGAGACTGGCTGGTGTGCACCTCTCTTTAGTGGCGGAGTGGGGGGGCCCCATCCTCATCCCTCTTCCGCACCCAGGCTCAGCTGGGCATTAAGTAGGCCTGTTGGCGTGCTAGCCTGACTGGCTCTGGCTGTCTGCCTCACTTCCCTGATCCCAGCCCTGCCCTGCCTTTAGTGCCTGCAGGGAATCCAGATCCTGCACCCCACTTCCCAGGGTTTAGGGTACATCTGGGAAGCTGGCCTTTCTCCATACAGCGGATCAGGGGAGAATGCCTTAGAAAGAATGCTAAGGGATGACTCAAACTTTCCCACCAAAGCATCCCCAGGCCTGCTGAAAGTCACACTTTTTTGTAGTCTCCTATTTTATCTTAAAACTTCATGTAAATTTTGAGTTTCACTCTATATTTACATTTACTTTTTAACATTAAAGTATGGCTTTAAAGTAAATAAATAAATAAAGTGAGGCTTTAAAATAATCTGCATCAAAAGAAGACAGCATCTTTGAGGACAAGACACTTTTCAGAGAGACACACCTGATTTATTCCAGCTCCACACCTGCTTGTGCCCCTGGGACAGAAGCCTTAGGGGTTAGAAGGAGTCCTAGAATGAATGGACGGACAACTAAGATTGGTGGAGGATCTGTCTGTTCTACACTGGTATCTCATTTCACCCGCACTATAGCCCAAGAAATCAATACTGTCATCCTGTTTCATAGATTGAGGAAACAAGCCCAGAAAGGTTAAGGCACAAGCCCAAGGGCACACAGTGGTCGGTGGTGGAGCAGGGCTTGGAACCCCAGCAGTCTGACTGCAGAGTCCGAGCCACAGGTCTTCCCTGGGCAACTGGGCAGAAATGAAGCCCCAGGCTTCTTCCCAGTTCCCAGCTGCCCTCTGGGGCTGGGAGTGACCTCAATAGCCTTATCCATCCTCCCCGCCACCGCCCCAGAAAATCCCCTGGAGGACCTGCATTGGTTAGCGCCGGAAGACGGCATTCCAGATGAGCCATTTTCTCTCCCTTTTGTCTTACGTTCTCTTGAGAAGTCCATAAAAGACTGACCTGCCCATTTTCAGATGAGAAAACATGTTCAGAGGGGTCTGGAGACCTGGCTGCTCCGAGCCCAGACTCCTGACTCACAACACTGCCTTTTTGCAAATAATGAGATCAGGGTTGGACAGCACCGGCCACGGGGTCGGCGGCTCCCAGAGGGCCTGCCCGGGTCTCGCTGCGCTCTCTGTCCCGCACCCTTCCTCCCTGTCCCAATAGTCCGGTGGAGGCCGACCCACGCGATGAGCCGGCCCCGCGAGGGCGTGCGGAGGCAGGGCGTGCGCGCCTGGCGCGGAGTGCCCGGCAGGCGGCGCTGTGTGGCTGCGGCCGGCGCAGCCTGGGACGGGGTGCGAGGGGGCGGCGAGCCGGGAGGGTAACCCCAGCCCTAGCCGGCCAGCCGCCCGGCCCGGTCCTCGGCCTCCAGAACCCCTACCCTGGGCCTGCTCTGTCCCTCCTCTGACCTCGCCCTACGCCTTTCCGGACCCCCGCCCTTTCAAACGTTACCTCCGGCCCCCCGACCCTCGCAACGCAAGGAGGGGTCTTGACGCTTGCCCCCGGCCAGCTGAGCCCTGGGACCCGGTGGGAGACGGAGGCAGGAGTTTTGGCCTCCCAGGAGAAGGGCGTCTCCCCGTGGGGAGTTTGGGGAGGGGGCTGGGCAGGGGCGGAAGCGAGCTCGAGCCGCGTTTGTCGCGGCGCTGCGGAGTGGAACAGATGGCTGGGGAGGGGAGAGGGTGCGTGGCGGGGAGGAGGAGGGTGCGGGGGCTGGAGGATGAGGAACGAGGAATTTCGACGCCCCGAGTCTCCCTGGAGAAGCCCCCCTCCCCATCTCTTCCCAGAAAGAGGGGCGGGCAAGCGCCTGCCTTCCCCAAGAGCCCTGGCCTCCCGCCCGCTGCAGCCCCCGCCGCTCCGCCCTGCGCCCCAGGGCGCGCCCCTCGCCCTGCAGGCCGCCCGCCGCAGGGTAGACTGGGGGGGTCAAGGCCACGGGGAGTGGCCCGGGTCGCGAGGGTTAATGGGCCGCGGTCCCTGGGGCCAGGAGGAGGCGGCGGGAAGCGGGCTCCTGGGCTGAGAGCGAGTTCTGGGATCGCAAATAGCTAAGGAAAAACGTGTTAATTGGAACTGTACGCAGATGGGCTGGTGCGGGGGCCGGGGGGCAGCGGGAGGGATAAGGCCGGCCGGGTTGGACCTGGGCTGAGTTCTGAGGGGTGGGGCGGAGGGCCCCGGCCGGGCAGGGGCGCACGGGTGTCCACACATCCCTGCCTTGAACCTCCGGGGAGCGCCGCGGGTCCCCAGGGATAAGAAGCTTCCCCTCTGACCCTGCGCCCCAGAAACGGGGCGTGGGGCGCTTCCAGGGTCCCCACGTCCCGGGTCCCGCAGTTCAGGGTCCCAGATCGCCACGAAGGGAGGGCGGGGCGTACCCCTCGAGCGTCCGCTTCCGTTCCGAGGGCTCACCAGTCTCCCCTTGGCTGCGGGCCCCCGCCTCCCCCGTCTGGCTTGGCGTCCTCTCTCTTTGCCTCCCCCGTCCTTCCTTCCCCGTCGCTGGCATCACCCGCCCCACGCAGAAGCCTTGTCTGTGACTGCCACCAAGTGTAACTTCTCTCCCTTTGCATTCTCCTGTCTGCCCCCCACAGACCACCCCACCTAGCAGGAGATGTTTCCTAAACTTTAGGTAGCCCACCTCTGCTTGTTAATAACATGCAGATTCCAGGGTCCCCTTGGCAGTCTGATTCAGCAGATCCGAGGGGAGGGAGGGGAAAGACAGGGAGATAAAGGAGGAGTGAGCCTGCCCTGGCTCTCCTGTCTCTGAGCAGGGTCTTCCCTTCCTCCCACTGTGCTCCCTCCTACCTTGGCTTCACCATCTTTCTTCCTCCCTCGCCCCACCGGCC
Organism: Microcebus murinus; assembly: GCF_040939455.1. NCBI lineage: Eukaryota > Metazoa > Chordata > Mammalia > Primates > Cheirogaleidae > Microcebus > Microcebus murinus. The sequence goes on from NC_134107.1 coordinate 17,075,557, forward strand.
TTGCCTACTCTCTTAGCTCCCTGCCCCCCTCCTCATCTGAGGAGGGCCTAGGAAGGCCAAAGGCTCTTGAGGTGGGTGGTTTGGGCCTGAGGGGGATGGCAGACCCAACCAAAGTTCCCATCTTCCAAGAAAGAGCCAGAGACACCTCTGGGGTTGGAAGAAAACCAGAGGAGGAAGGCAGAACTTGAGGAAATATTATAACCACAAACATGCAGGTCACCTTTCCACAGGCAATTGTACTTATTCCCCACAGCAGCTCCTTCTAGGCAGGCACTGTTGCCCCCAGCTTACAAAAAAGAAAGAAACCCCTCAAAAACTGATGTTCAGAGAGGTTAAGTAACTTATCCAAGGTCACACAGCGAATGAGTGGAAGAATAATTAGGTCATTCCCCCTTCTACTGCCCCCAAACCATTTCTCTAGGGGCCACTGGATAGCTGTCCCAAGCCTGCCGGCCCCCAGGGACAATGGGGATGGGGAAGGGCATGATGTACAGAGAAGAAAGGAGATAGATGCTCAGGTTTCGGAACATCTGACAGGTCTGGCTGGAAGCATTAAAAATTCATATAGAAACCTGACCCCAGCTGGACCTTAGGCTTGCCACCTGGACTATCCCTGGCCTTGTGGCTTCTCAGAGTCTGCTGGGCACATTTCCCTTCTGCTGTGTCCTGGGAGCCCCAAGTCTTTGTATTTCACAGCAGAGGCGTTCTCTCATGGATTAGGGATCTAAAGGTGGGAGCCAGCGGCTCAGAAAGCAGGAACCCTTGCCCCAATCTGGGTGTAAGAACCTTAGAGGCTTAAGGGCTTATAAACCTTGTCATCTGGCGTCCTTCTATTCCTCTCTCCAGGCGGTTAGATGCTCACTCTCAGTTCAGGACTGCAGCCTGGCTGTGCTTCGCAAGGTGGCCAGTTGGGGGCGGCCATCTGCTTTGGGGAAACCAGAGCCTGAGCCTCTATCTGCAGCTTGGAAGGGCAGTGAAAGAACCCCCATGTATGGTCCCAAAGGGGAGTCTTGGCCTTGGAGAAGAGCTCTGGAGTCTGTGATCTGAGGAAAAGGGAAGAGGTTTCCTAATTTGGGGGAGACTGAGGAATTTTAGGGAGCATTTGAAATAGGTTTGTGGGTTTCAAGTGGGTGATAACTGATGCAAACATTCTACCTGGCGTGAAGGTTTGAGATGAGGCCAAGAGTGAAAAGGCTAGAAAAGCAGTTGGTACCAGATTCTGAAGGATCTTGGATGCTTTGCTAAAGGGTTTTGATCTTTAACCTGTAGGCAATAGGGAGTCTTTATAGGTTCCTGAGCAACATAATGACATAATGCAAATTTTGATCAGTTAAATCTGGTCACCATGGACAGGCTGGGTGGGAGGGAGAGATTGAATGTAGGAAAACCAGTGAGGAGGTTATTGCTATTTTCTTTTATATTCTAGGCATGAGGTAATGAGTAGCTGGAGCGGGGAGGTGGTGGGGGGAATGGGAAGGAAGGGATGGATTGGGGCCAGGCGGGGGACTGGGTAACTGAATAGATATAGGAGATTAGGGAAAGGGAGGCGTTTAACTACAACTAGGCTGGGTGTCTGGCAGACAAAAAATGCAGAATGGGGGTACACTCACAGGATGTGGGAGGTGAATGAATTTTGTTTCTTTCAGGGGGTGGGGAAGTCTCGGACAAGTCCCTTCCCTTCTCTGGCCTCAGTTTCCCCATTGGAACATTGGTGGGGGTTGGACTGGGTGGTCTTGACTGTCCCCCCTACTCCAGGGTGTGTGGTTCAAAGCTGTAAATCTGGGTTGTTTGGAGAGCCTGGGTGCGGGTCTGTGCAGGCCAGATCTCTGGGGGTGGTCTCTATGTCCGGTCCTGGTTGAGCGGGTCTGCAGTGAGTGATGCCACTATTTGGGGTGCATCAGCCTGTTTGTGGGACCCGTGGGTGGCTGGCGTGCCTGCACGTGCTGTGTAGCTCTGCTTTGGGCGAGCGTGTGTGAGGGAGAGCTCGAGAGTGTGGGTGTGCATGTGATGGGCGTCCATGGGTCTGTCTGGGCTGGCGGTGGTAGAGGTGGGGAGGGGTGGAGAGTGGCATTGCTTTAGGCTTCTTCCTGAGGCTCACACACTCCTCCTGCTTTCACTGTTCTGAAATAGCATCTGGACCGAAGGCCCATGAATATTTCACAACGATAATTCTGTGACCTGGACAGCCTGCCTCTGATTTACCAGCATCCCTCCTCCCCCTGCCCAGGCCTGGCAGCCCCTCCCCCAATGCAGCGCTTGCTGGCTGGCCCCCCAGTCTGACTCATTAGCCTCCCCAGAGCCAGCCTGACACAGGCCCCTGGAAGACCCCAGCCTGGGAGCTCCTGGGTTCCTGATCAGCTGTTCTTACTATCCCCTCACCCAGCCCACTCCCTTATCCGGAGTTCCCCTGCCTCAGGCCTTCATTGTTAACCCCTTCCCATTTCCTTCTTCTCCTCACCATCCTCTAACTTATCCTGCCAGAATCACAGGATCTCAGCTTGCCTCCTCCTCAAGCACCAGCAGCCAGGCCCCCTTGGTCTTTCAATTCTCACCTCCCAAGCTAGATTGTTAACCCTCAATTCAAACTACCAAACTTCTCTCCAGTTGCTTCCGTTTGAGACTCACCTCTAACCCTCACCCCAAGTCTTTCTTTCCCTGGGCTCTCCTCCACACTTCAGAAAGATGAGGTTTCTACTCACACCTCAAGCTGGGGAAAGCACCCCAGCTTGGGATTCCTGTCCCTCCGATCACTCTTGGTCTCTCTTCTAGCCTGCTTGGAGTTAACTTCTGCTACTCTGACCTGGTCCATCCCTGATGGTGTCTACCTCACAGGAGCCAAGGGAGAGACACCGCATGTCTACAGGGTTGCTGTGTACGGCTGTGCAGCCTGTACACTGTTCAAGGGCACTCAGCCAAGGGAGCAAGTGTGAGCTGAAATCCAGGCTGAGTCTCTGCTTACTAAGGTGTTTGCTCTGACATTCTCACATTTACCCAAAACCATGCATGTTTGGGCTGGCTGTGACCATGGATGTCCAAGTGACTCCTCCTTGCAGGGGAAGGTGGGAACTGCTCTTCTTTCCTGAAGAAACAGGACCTGGGAGGGAGCCAATAGCTAGGATGGAGGCTTTTCCCAGGCTTTGTTTCCCAGGTGCCAGAAAACTCAGGGTTAGGCTGGGCACGGTGGCTCACACCTGTAATCCTAGCACTCTGGGAGCCCGGGGCAGGTGGATTGCTCGAGGTCAGGAGTTCGAAACCAGCCTGAGTAAGAGCGAGACCCCGTCTCTACTATAAATAGAAAGAAATTAATTGGCCAACTAATATCTATAGAAAAAAATTAGCCGGGCATGGTGGCGCATGCCTGTAGTCCCAGCTACTCGGGAGGCTGAGGCAGTAGGATTGCTTGAGCCCAGGAGTTTGAGGTTGCTGTGAGCTAGGCTGACGCCATGGCACTCACTCTAGCCTGGGCAACAAAGCGAGATTCTGTCTCAAAGAAAAGAAAAGAAAAGAAAAGAAAAGAAAAGAAAAGAAGAAAACTCAGGGTTGGCTGTAGCTGCTCCGCCTGGACAAATGAAATGAGGTGCCATCAGCACCCACCTTGGCTGTCACCCCACCTGCAATGCAGGGTGCCACCACTCTTCTGGCTTTAGTTCTTGTAATGCGGGAGAGCACACACCAGCTCCAACCAGCAGGAACCTCTTTGAGGGCATGGAATGGCTCACCCTTCCGTAACCCTCCTGCCCCTGAAGGCCTTACAGTTCTAAGACCTCTTCCCACTTTAGAGGTCCTAAGCCAACAAACCTTACAGGAGATAAAATAATAGAATTTTTTAATAAATTTTTTTTCCCAAACAACTTCTTTTGATCTTCACCACACAGGGGCCACAGTGGAGAGGAAAGTTCTCTCCAGGCACCCTAAAAAGTGTCCAGGGTAGACTTAGGAGAAAAGTATTCCTCCAGTGTCAGGAGGTCGGGGGGCTAGGAGAAGCAGCGGCCCAGGGGCAGCCTGGCCCTGACTGAGGCATCCCTCCAAAGGGTCCTGGGTGGGGCTCCCCTGGGGGAGCTTCCGAAGGCTCTGCTGGTGGAAGATGCTCTGCAGGCGAAAGCCCCTCTGGCGTCCGCTGTGGGCCCGGGGAGAGGGGTCAGCGGCTGCCTGGGGTGCCCCACCCCAGCCTTGGGATGGGGAAGACTTAATGGCCAGAGTTGGGGAGAACAGGGCTGAGCCGCCATACACGCCCCCTTGGGGCTGCCAAAAGTCAGGACAGCCCAGGAGGTAGGGGGAGGCGGCCTGGTCTCAGAGGAGGAGAGGGGCAGGGGTGGGGGAGGGAGGGAGGAAGGCAGCGAGTCGGCAGGGGGAGGGGAGCGGGGGCTGGGGCCAGAGCCGCAGTTCTGGGGTGAGAGGTGTGTTGGGGGAGTGGACACCGGCCTCTTCAGCCTCAGCACCGCAGTCAGAGGTGGTGGGGCGCCAGGAGCAAGAGGCAAAGCAGGGGGCTGGGGAGCCCGGCCGCGAGCGCGGGGCCGCGGGAGTCCGGGGGCGCCTGGCAGGCCGCGCCGGGGCACGTCTGCTCCCCACGCTGGTCCTCGCCCCCGTAGCTCCCCCAGTAGTCGTCCTCGGTGGGCGCGTCCCCGCCCTGGCGCCCCCGCGAGTCTTCGGCGGGCAGGTCTCGGTAGAGGGTGGAGGGGTCGGCGGGGGGCGCCCCGGCCTCGGCCACCCCGTACAGGTGGTTGGAGGAGCTGTTGCCGCGGGCGCGGCTGCCGGGCCGCGTGGGCGCCGCGGGCGGGCACGCCTGGAAGTCGGCCTCGCGGAGCGCGCGCAGGTCTCGGCCCTGGCGCTCGGGCGGGGTGGCGCAGGTCACGTCGGAGCTGGACACGCGCGCGCGCTGGAACCAGGCCCAGAGCGGCCGCGCGCGGCAGTCGCACGCCCAGGGGTTGGCGTTGAGCCGCAGGAACTCGAGCGCCGGCAGGTCGGCCAGCGCCTCGCCCGGCAGCGAGGCCAGGCTGTTGTTGAACAGGTAGAGGATGGTGAGGCGGCTGAGGCCGCGGAAGGCCGCGCGGTGCACGCCCTGCAGCCGGTTCCCGTGCAGCAGCAGCCGGTCCAAGCTGCCCAGGCCGCGGAACACGTGCTCCGTGAGCAGCCGCAGGCGGTTCCCGTGGAGGAAGAGGTGGCTCAGGTTGGCCAGGTCCACGAACAGGTCATCCTGGGGGGCGGCGAAAGGAGGGAGAGAAGAAGAGAGTGGTTCTGAGGCAGGGGGAGGACTCCTCTCCTGGGCATGGGTGCGGGGAAGGAAGGGGGGCAACAGGGCAGAATAGAAAGCGTTTGACCTTTAGGTCATAGAGTCCTGGATTCTAATCCAGCCCTCGAAAACCTAGTATTTGCTGTGGAAAAAGCGGTATGGTTGAGGTCAGTGGTTCTTAAACTTCAGGCGTGTATCAGAATCCCTGCAGATCCCTGAGAATGGCCCCAGAGTTTCTGATTCAGCAGGTCTGGGGTGGAGCCCGACAATCTGCGTGCCTGTGCCTGTTCCCAGGTGCTGCTGAGCAGCTGCTGGAGGACCACACCTTCAGAAGGGGAACCTCCGGGTGGTTAAGCGTGCAGAATGGGGAGGCAGCCTTTCTGATTTTAAATCCTGGATCTTTCATTAACTGACTGTACCACCTTGGGCAAGTCACTCAGGATCTCTGTGACTCTGTTTCCTCATCTGTAAATTGTGGAGATTAAATGAGGCAACCTGTGTTAAGGTGCTTAGAACGAGGCTTCCATGTGGTAGGCATTCTGTGAGTTAGCCATTAGTAACTAGCCATGCCAGTAATCTCTCTGTGCCCGTTTCCTCATCTACAAAATGGAGACGGGCATACCTACTTCACGGGTTTGTTGTGATGAGTCAAGAAGACAGTTCACATAAAGACCATGTGATCGAAGTGCTGGCCAAGTGCCTGCCAAATGGGGATTTGGTCCAATGATGAAGCCCACAGGCTCAGGAGTTAGAGCCCTGGTTCAAAATCCAGCTTGTCTTTTCCCTAGCTGTGTTATTTTGGGCAAGTTATTTAGCCTCATTGAGTCTCGGTTTCCTCTGTATATATAATGGAAAAAAAAAACCCTCAAGCAGGCTAAATGAGGGGTAGATGATATAATGCTGTTTAAGGGTACAGTACCTGGCAGGTGCATAGTCAATAAATGGTGGTTAGGGGCTCAGTTAGAATTAGGTCCCATCCTTTTCCCTCTGAAAGAGGAGCTCCCTGGGCCCCAAAAGTTCTGCTACTCCAAGTCTGAGTATTGAGGGGACCAGGCAGGAGCTCCACCCCCCAGGGACAGCTGGGGAGGAGGAAGCTGAGTTGCTGCAGCCTGACACTTTGCATTACTATCCCCTACTTGCCTGGGGCGGGGGTGGGGTTGTGTGTGGGGGGTGTGGTGGGGGAGAGTCACTGAATCAGGCCATGTTAATGCTGAAAAGACCTTGGAGCTATGGGTTCAAAATTAACAGAGGTGGGTATCACCCACAGTGGCAGAGGGGACCGCTGGACTCTGCATTTTACCCAGTTTCCCAGGGAATTATGGGAGCTAGAGCTTCGGCACCCACCAGCCCAGCCCACCTTTCGCAAAGGAGAGCACCAAGGCACAGAGAGATGACAGGCTTGCCAGAGAGGGGACCAGACCCCTGACCTCACTGCCTTGAGGTCCTCACCTCTTGTTCCCACAGTGAGGGCATCGCTGTGGTCAGTAGGCCCCCGGAGGTCTGGCTCAGGGACGCGAGCATCCTCTGTGCTCAGGCCAGCCCAGGCCGGGGTCCTGCTTCCTGACCGTGGCTCTGCCTCCCTTCTCTGCCTAGGGAGATGATCCCCTCCCTGTGCCACCCAGGAGCCTGGTCAGAGGCCTCAGTTGGGAGGAGGGCGTTGACTCCCAACCCACACCCACAGCCTCCACCTTCCTGTGCTCCTGCCTGTTCTCGCCCCCTCCCATCTGGCTTCCGCCCTCTCCGCTACAGGAACTGAGCCTGCCAAGAGCCCTCCTCTTGGCCACATTGAGATCCGAAGAACCGTCCCCCTCAACCTTCTCGGCTGCCTCTGACACCAGCATTCTCTACCCTCTGCTGCCACCACCCCAAATCCCCACTCAGGTCTCCACTGGCTCCCTGCAAACCCCCCTCCCCAATGGCCTGGTGCCCTTGTTCTTCTCTTCCCAGCACACCTGGGGAGTGGGCTCTGAATCCCTTCCACTCAAACAGCTAATTAGAGCTCCTCTTTTTCATGGAGGGCCAGTGAGAGTAGGGCACAACCAGAGATGTATGGTCAGAGGATCAGTATGGGGGTGGAAGAGGGAGCAGGGGTAATTGGCATTTTTGGGACTTCAGGAGGTCAGAAGGCAAGATGGAAGCTTCAGGGACTCCAGGGAATTCAGGTGCCTTTGACCCAAAGCCCCAACTTTTGGGCTACAGAATTTCTTGGTTCTTTCTAGCCTCCTCTCCTTCCTATTGTTTCTCTGCTAAAGTCCTGCCCGTCCCCTCTCTGAGCCTCAGCCTTGGGGTCCGTTTCCCCCTCCCCCTATCCAAGCTGTTGCCAAATCCCATTGCCACTTCCTCGACTATAGCTCTCAAATCCGGTCCTTCCTCTCTCCATGGTTAAAACTGTTCTCTGTGCATTAATAAGCTCTTGACTTTCACAGCCCTAGCCCTCCCCCACCACCCTCCCTATCGCCCCCTCCCTCCGGGCGGCTGAGAGCGTCTGCTAAAGTCATCCTCTTCCATTTCAAAAACCACATTTCCCTCGCCTCCCCCCTGGCCAGTTCACAGCTCTCTGCATCCATTTGGAATCTTAACGCAGCATCCCTGCCCCCTTTTCTGACAGCATCCTGTTCTTAACCTTGCCTTCCTCCAACCTCCCGGCTCCAGGCTTTGGCACTAATCAAATCAGCTGCTGGGCTGTGTGACCTTGGACAGCTCCAGGCACGTCTCTGGGCCTCAGTTTTTTCATCTGTGGAACAAAGGACAGGGGATCTTTAAGATACCCGTCCTCATCTGATATTTATGAGTCGGCAGCGAGGCCTGGGATGTACCTCATTCATTCAACAAAGCTGTACTGAGTGTCTGCTCGGTGCCAGGCACCCCCGCTCAGCACTCATCAGTCGGCGATGGGTATCGCCGTCATCATCCACGTCACCACCCACGTCAGCACGGGCCAGCAGGTAACTTACTGAGCGCTTACCGTGTGCCAGGCTCTGTGCTCCCCAGATCCTACATTCTTACTTAATCATCCCAACCCTGTAAGGTGGATACTATTATTATCTCCATTTCAGAGATTAGGGGAAGGAGGCTCAGAGAAGTGAAGTGACTTGCCTAGCGTCCACCAGCTAGTGTGTAGTGAAATGTGGCCGTGAACTCCAAAGACAGGGCTCTGAACAGCTGCACTCTGAAGTCAGGCAGACCTGGGCCAGTTCTAGGCTGTGTCTCTTATTAGCTCAGTGACCTTGGACTGGTGCCTTAACATGGCTGAGCCTCAGCATCCTCACTCTTAAGACGTTAACTGATAGGTGCCATTCATTGGATACTTACTCTGGACCAGACATGGGGCTGAGCCCTTTCAAGTAGTATCTCCTCTAATCCTCACAACTCCACCTAGCCTCCACCCCAGGTACAGGTTATTATCTCCATTTCACAGATGGGTCCATTGAGGCTCACAGTACTTAAGTAACTTGCCCAGAGCCCTAGAGCAAACTGGAGGCGGAGCTGGGATTCAAACTCAGATCTGATCTGCCTGAGTGCAGGGACTGCCTCTAAACCACACGGACCACTGCAGTGATTCAAAGAGAAAATGGGTGTCTTTATCACCTGGCTACACTTGAGTGGGAGATATGCTCCAGGAGAGTAGGGACACTGCTTTTGTTCACCCTGAATCCCTGGCACCTAGAACACTGCCTGGCATGTGGTAGTGAATATGTGCTGATGAATGAACTCACCTGGCACAGTGCCTGCATACAGCAGACAGTCCAGGAGAACCTTCACCCCACCCCATTTCCATTCTACCTTCCACATCCTGAAAAGCTATGGTCCCCTTTTGGAGCTTCCTCCAAAGCTCCCTTTGCAGGGCAGGACTGGCTTCGTCTTGGGTCACACCTGCATCCTGTGGATCTCACTCCAGCCCACGTGTTCCCTCACCTGCCTGTGGCATCTCCCAGCCTAGTTCCACCAGGCAGTTCACAGGCAGAGGCTGTCTCTTTCCTCCTCCTCTAGAAAGGGCCAGGTGTGAAGATGCTTTCTTCCCATGATGCCCAGTACCATTCATGCCAGGGGTGTGCAGGACAAACACTTCCCGTTTCAGAAGACCCCAGTGTCCACCTGAGGTCCCCTCTACCCAGGCCTTTGCTGACCCCAGGCTCCGATTGCTATTCTTGGCCCAAGTATTGATGGAGGATTGGGTCATAATAACATAATTTATTCAGCACAGAACTGTGTGCTTTATATACACTAACTCATTTATTATTTACACACATTCCTTGTGGAAGGTATTCTTTTCATTATTCCCAGTTTACAGATGATGAAACTGAGGTTCAGAGAGGGGACGCAACTTGCCTAAAGTTAAATAAGTCAGAAAATAGCAGAGCTGGGGTTCAAACTCAGGTCCTCTGACTCCGGATTCCTCCTGAACAACTAATATATATTGATAAGGAGGTGAGGATCCTAGCAGTAGTAGTTTAGTACCAATAGTCTTTGTAGTATTAATAATAATAATTATAGTGCATGCCCATATCTTGAGGCTGCGGCCTTGTGCTAAATGCCTTACATTTTAATCCCTACAGAACTTCTTAAATAAGCATTAACATTAAGTACTCTGTCATAACTGCCATTTTATAGATGAGGAAATAGAGGTTTTTTTTTTTTAGAGACAGGGTCTTGCTCTGTTGCCCAGGCTTGTGTGTAGCGGTGCAATCATAGGGAAATGGAGATTGAAAAAGGTTAAGTAATTTGTCTAAAGTCATTTAAGAGCCAGGATTGGAACTTAGATCTGGTTGACTCCAAAGCATGTGCTTTCAAAAATGGGCCCACTCAGCTGTGCCTCAGACCTACTCCTGAAATACAGTCAGACCAAGCAGGCTTAAGCACCAGCTCTTCTTGGCTGTCTGGCCTCAGAACTTCCTTTCCATGTCCTTACTAGCCCTAACTGTCCCTACTGCCAGGCTGTTGTGAGTCTCAACGTGGCAGTGAGAAGACGTAAGTCCCTAGGCACACAGACAGTGGTTTAAGTAAGAGATTTATGTTTAGAGGCCATCATATCCCTACAAAGTCTTGGGGTCCCCCAGCCTCAGTTTCCCCATTGTTAACAAGGAGGTGAAAAATAACCTCCTAACAGGGCTATAGAAATGAGATGAGGTGGCTGAGTACATTTCATAAACCATGAGGTGCTAGGCAAATTTAGGAAGAAAGGAGAATATGTTCTGGGACCCACCCGTGACCTCTGTATAATCCTTGAAGTGGACCCAGATGTCCAGGATGGGGTCCAAGTTGGGCCCCTCCACCAAGCTGAGTGTTAAATAAGGCTCATTTCTTTTTTTAAAACAGTACTTTAACAAGCATTTATATAGTGCTTAGCGTGTGCCAAGCACTATTCTAAGTGCTTTACAAATTATTCATGCATTTAATGCTTACAAAATCCCTAGGAGATAGGTGTTCTTGCTACCCCTATCTTCGGATGGGCAGACTGAGGCCCGAGGAGGTTAAAAAATGCCACACACTTGTAAATTGCAGAGTTGATAGCTGTAAAGAGCTTAGCCCAGTGCCCGACACTGCCCATTAAGTGATAGTGGCTGCTATTATTACAATTACCATTTATGCAATAATGATATTAACATGGGACATATTTTTCTAATATACAAGCCATTTTACTTCTTTCCCTGTCCATTAGAATGCTATCTCTGTGAAGGCGGAGAGTTTGGTCTGTTTTGTTCACTATGGCTACTGTATTCTTAGCATCTAGCACAAGGTGGATGCTCAATAAATGTTTGTCAATTGTTACTGCTATTGTAATTATCTTTAATATCATCCACATTGACCTGCTTTCCAGCCAGCAGACTGGTAACTAGTAGGCACCAGCACTGGCTGGGGAGCAGGAAGCAGCTTCCAGGTTTAAGTAGGGAGAGGGGAGAATTTGGATATCCTTGGCCCCCACCAGCCAGAGGCTGTGTAGCCAGGGGAAGATTTTTCTCTCAGGGTGGTTTGGAGGGTGTGTTATTGCTTCCTGGGGAAAGGGAATAGGAGGAATTGACTTGTCAAATAGTCAGCATAACAACAACAATAAACAATAATTAGATCAATAATAATAACAATAAATAACAATTACTGTTATTCTTTCCATTTTCAGAGCATCCATTTTCCCCCTGCATCACAGATTTACCCTTTTCTTCCCCCCCTTCTTCCCTTGCATTAAGATGACAGCTTTGGGGAATGGGAGTCTAGGAAGGGTGTGGGTTTCCCTTCCCCATTACCCAGTGAGTTGGAGAGAAGCAGAACCTTCTATGGGCACCAGTGGTGTGGGCAGACCTGGGGGTGGATGAGAAAAGCAGCCACAGAGGCCTTTGGGCACGAGAGCCTGGGGAAGGCAGAGTCCCCCGAAGGCAAACACGGGAAAGGAGATCACGGAAAGAGCCACACACCCAGACGGACATGGGGGTGTGCGCGGAGTGGGTGTGTGAAGGGAGACAGACAGAAGAGGCAGAAGACAGATGGGGGAGGCAAGTTAGTGAGAGAGGCAGGGAGGGGCAGAAAGGGACAGGCAGAGGCAGACAGAGGCAGACAGAGGAAGGCTGGGGAGTTGGTGAGACAGAGCAAGAGAGAGGCAGAGGGGCAGACAGACAGACAGAGGAAGACGGACAACAGAGACAAAGTAAAGAAAAGCCCCTGGGAAAAGTGATAGGGACAGAAACTTAGGAAGGAGACAGAGAAATAGAGAGACTGAGGTAGTGGGCAGGAAGGATGGCCTGGGGGAGAGGAGGGACGCACAGGGGACGGGGAGCAGAGAGGCCTGGCAGAAGGGCGGGGCAGGCTCACCTGCAGGTGGAGCAGGCTGTTCTCCTGGAGGTAGAGGTACTGCAGGCTGACCAGGCCTCGGAAGATGTTGCCCGGCAGGCTGCTCAGCTGGCAGCGGTACAGATGCAGCGACTGCAGCCGCTCCAGGCCCTGGAAGGTGTCGGGCTCCAGGGAGCGCAGGTGCCGGTTGTCACCGAGGTCCAGCTCCTCCAGAGCTTGCAGGTGGCGGAAGGTGCCCGGGTAGATGGTGGAGAGGTTGTTGGAGAAGAGCCACAGGGTGAGCAGGTTGGGCCCGAAGGTGCCCGGCCGCAGCGTGCGGATGAGGTTGTTCTGCAGGAAGAGTCGCTGCGTGCTGGGTGGCAGGGACAGCGGCACGGAGGAGAAGTTGTTGGCCTGGCAGCTCACGGTGGGCGGGGACGAGTAGCAGGTACAGAGCATGGGGCAGCTGGCAGCTGCTGGGGGCAGCACCAGGAGCATGAGCAGGAGGCAGGCCGAGGCGGGAGCTGTGGGGAGGGGAAGCGAACCCTCATGGGGGCGCTGTCAGGGCAGAATGCCAGCCAGGGGCCTGCCCACTCGCCCGCTAAGCCCCGGAGCCCTGGCGCTCGCTCGTGTGTCCGGGGGCTCTGGGTGCAGCCCTGCAGTCCCAAGTGGCCTGGCCACTTCCATCCACTCTCTGAGCCTCCCGGTATATTAAAAACATAATACCAAGAGGACATCGTAGAAAGCGCTGTGATACGTTTAAAGTCGTTTGATGAATGATCGTCTTTTCGTGCCTGTTTTCACTATGGCACGTTTGACCTTGTTTGGAGATTAATGTCAAAAGACTAACGTCAGGGTTTCTCTGCCTGGTGCTGACAGTTGGGCCGAGAGCTCCGTGCTGTGGGGGCAGCCCTATCTAGGGCGTTTAGCAGCATCTCTGTCTCCTGCCTGCTAGCTGCCAGCAGCACCCTGCCCCCGGCTGTGACAACCAAAATGTCTCCAGACGTTGCCAAATGAACCCTGGGGAGCAAAGTCACCCCATCTGAGAATGACTGGAACTAACTTGAGACCCTTTGTGAGTTTAAGGCCTACTGTCCGCCCTGGGGTCCGGCCCTGCCAAGCCCACTCGTGACCAATGCCCGCCCTCCCTCTCTCACCTTCCTGCAGTTTTCACTTTTGCAAAGCTGGAGCCTCTCCATGCTGGGAGGGGCCGTAGGCACCAGGGCTCGGTGGGTCTTTAAGTGCAGCCACCAGACACAGGCAACAGAATTGGCTAGTCCTGGAAAGAATGCAGCTTCCTCGCTCCAGCATCAGAATTCCAGGGGGACAGCCTGGAACCTGCATTTTACACCCCAGGCTCTCCTCGTTCAAAGTCACATAAAAAAACTGTTTTTCAAAGTGACTTTTGAAGGCTGGACGTGGTCCACCCTTAGGAATCAGATGGAGAAGCAGGCCCAGGGGCCCAAGGGCCTGGGGGCCGGAGAGTCAAGTGCCGGCACCTGTACTCCTGTGCTGTAGCAAGGGGTGCAGGGCCCCTCGTCATCCCTGTCCCCCTGTCTTCCTGCCCTCATTGTAGCCGATAAAGTTCTGGGCTGGAACGAGCTTGACCTCTGCACTTTATCATGATTTCCAAGTAAGCCCTGGGATTCTCTTCTGGCAGCTTTGCCAGGGGAGAAGGGGAGCCCGCAGCCCCAAAGCCAGGCGGCCACTGCCTGGGCACACAGCGACTGGACCCCCACTGCTTTGAGCGACCTACGAGGCCTTTGAAGGCAGAGGAGGAGAAAACCTGGTTCCTGGACCCGGAGAGCCTGGGCTTCCCTGTGGCTCAGAGACCCCTGGAGAGACCGAGGGGTCAGAGATTTTGAGTGTGGGGTCCCCAAGGCTGCGAGTCGCACATGCTTAGGTGGCTGTTTTGTGTGTAGTGTCTCGTGCTCCTGAAGTTGCCGTGTGTGTGAATGTGGGTCTGTGTGTGCGACTGGGGGTAACGGCGTGAGCCAGGTGCTGGCCACATGAAGCACTGCCAGGCCAGGTGCACGCACACGGCACCGCAGGCCCCGGGCGTGGGGTTGGCATCACAGGCTCTCCCATGTGCTGCCTCCAGAGAGGGGGACACACAGGTACAGGGTGGGGGACCCCACGCCCCGCCCCACCGCCAGTGTCCCCGCCCCCCCCCACGCTGCGCCAGTGCGGTGCCTGCAAGCGTGTGCTGGCCGTCCTCCGCGTGTGTGTGAGTGCCGGGCCCCGTGCGTGTGTAGGCTGGGTGTGATGTAATACTCGGTGACACAGCGGCTGCTGTTCCATTCGTTCACACCACCTCCGCGTTTCTCGGCCCTTCTCACCCCTCCCCCGTGCAGCGTTTCACGATTACTTTCTCCTCCTGAGTTTTTCAGAGCCACGTGGGGTGGAGGAGCATGTCTCTCACCCCTCATCTGAACCCGGAAGAGGTGGGGTGCGGGAGCACAGTGGGGGGCCCTGGGTGGGTTTCATGAGGGCTGAGGTTTGGGGCTTAGAACTGGAGACTTCAGAGCTGGAAAGGTCCACTGGGTGCATCTTATTCTACTGAGGTGGCAACTGGGGCTCAGAGAGGGCAAGCAACTTGCCCAAGGTTACACAGCAGAGTGGTGGCAGGGCAAGGACCAGGGAAGAATCTCCTGATGTCCAGCCAGGGCACTTCCCTTCCTGTCAGAGTCACCCTCTGAGCCCCACCTCCCCAAGGACTTGACACCAAAAGAAGCCAAATCCTCCTCTGATCCCTTAATCCCACCGTTATCCACAAGCTCGCAGGAGTGTGGGCTCTGATGGCCGCCAGCCCTCTGGAGGATTACGGAGCTCTTCCTCCAGCCTCCAGGACGGCTGCCGCCCCAGGAGAGACGGAGGGGAGGATGCACAATCCCAGAGAGCCCCAGAGTCAGGGGCCACTCCACCCCCAAGCTCAGCGGGGGCTGGCAAAGGCCCTACTCACCCTTCTTACCCACCTGCCCACATCTGACCACTCTTCCCTCTTTCCCGACACCCCTCCCTCGTGTCCCCATCTCTCCCCACCCCCCACCCCCCAGCCATGGCACACCCACCCCAGCGCAGGATGGTGCTCCCAGCAGGCCCCCGTCGTGAGGAGGGACCCTGAGCTGGGGGCCCCTGCGTGACAGCTGCTGCGTAACAGTGACTCTGTTGCCATTTCTGGCCCTCGCCACCACGCCGTGCAAAGCAGCTGTAACCCAAGGAGCCTCATCCATAATTCAGGCTGCAGCTCTCACTGGAGGCGAGGAGGAGGGGAAAGTGAGGGGCTCTGGGTTTCTCTGCCCCCAGGCCCACTGGGGCTGGCGTGAGCAGGGAGCACTCCGTGAGCAGGGAGCACTCCGGGACAGAGGCCGCAGGCCTGGCGCTGCGCCTTTCCCTCCCTCCCCTGCCTTCTTCCTTGCCCTGGCCAGCACTGTGCCCTTTTCCTTCTCAGGAGTCCTCTCCCCACCCCCTGCTTCTCACCCTCTTTACCACCCCTTCCCCCAGGCCTGTCTCTCCTCTCCCTCCCCAGGACCACAGCTCTACTCCTGGTCCTCGTTTTGTGAATCCCTCCTGGGGGGGGGGTGGGCAAGATGCACAGAGTGGCAGAGCTGGAACTGGGGATACAGCAGCCACCTGGGAGCATTTCACCTCATTTCACAGGTAGCACCACTGAGGGCTGAGCCAGCAGCCCAGGCCTCCTGACTCTGGTCTTGAGTCTGCTGCCCTCAGTGTCTTTCTGGGAAGCCTTCCTTTCATCCCTCCACGGTTATGGGCAGAGGGGAGCCCTCTGTAGCAGCTTCCCCCACCCTCTCTGCTCACCCCTCCTCTGAAGTCAGCAGGAGACGGCTAGAGTTATAGGGGAGTGTAGAGAAGGGCATGGAGGAAGCCATCTGTTACTAAGCACCTACTGAGTGCCAGGCACTGCATTTGTACATGTTAACTTCTTTAACCATAGAATACAACATAGCATACCGCCTGGGAAATCAATACTATGGCTCCCCGTTTGCAGGTGAAGGGAGGCCCAGAAACATGAAATAAGTTGCCTCAGGACAGGCAGCTAGTTCAAGGTGGAACCCAGGTTGGAAAGGAGGGGTGGTGAGCCCATGTCAGAAGGGACGCTCTGACCTTTCTTTGGGAGGCCTGCACAGCATGCACGGAACAACCCTGAATGTGAAAGACGCTGCCCTTGAGGTAAAGGGAGGACAGAAATTGCACCCACGTGCCTACGGCTGGGCCAGCCACAGTGCTGGGTCTGCTTGGTTGTTCAGGGTCAAGGTAAGGAAGGAACTTGGGCTCTCCCTGCGACTTTCATCTCCTGGCTTCAAGTTGTGGTTGCTCCGGAGTAGTGGCTGGATTTGGGGGTCAAGAGGAGATGACCAGCATCCAGAAGATATGACCAGAACTGACAGGGGAGGGAGCAGACAGAGGCCAGATCAGGGTGTTGATCTGGGAGGCTGACCTGCCCAGAGCCAAAAGTCTCTATTCACCAGGGGCCATTGTCAAGGACTCCAGGCTGTCAAACCTTGGAGTGTCAAAGCTTGGAAACAAAGTTCTCACCCCAGTAGCCACTCTTTAGGCCAGAGGCCCCTGTGGAAGAAGGGACTTAAGGAGGAGGCAACTGGACTCCAGGGTAGACAGCAGGAACCAGGGTCCCAACCCACAGGGCAGAGTTGCTGGTGCAGAGTGTTCGAAGGAAAGCGTGCTCCCTGGAAAAGGAGCTGAGGCCTCTGGCTCTGGAAGGATGGGTGGGCGCAGGGTCCGAGATGAGAAGCAACAGCTCCACACCCAGCAGCAGGCTTCAGGGAAGGGCTGGGGCCTGCGGGCAGATGCTGAGGGGGCAGGGGCTGAGGAGGTGGGACCTGAGGAGTGGGATGGAGGTGGTGGTGATGCCAGTGACGCAGGGGCCTGGGGAGGCACTGACGCGGGTGACGGGGGTTTAGAGCTGCTGCAAACAGCTTCTCACTCTGCCAGAATGTAACACCCCAAAATAAGCAGCCACCATGGTGGTGGTGGTGGTGGTGGCGGCGGCGGCAGGATCCAAGGGGCTGGAGATATAAATGGCAGCACAGAGCCAGCCAGGTTGCCCACCCTCGGAGGCTGCCACCCCACTCGAAAGTCCTCACTCTCCCTCGAAGCCACTCTCAAGGTCCTAAGCTCAGAGCCCCCGTCTGGCCCACCAGCCGCACCCGAGTGAAGGGCTATGACAGGCAGGCTCTCTGGGAATGGAGGGCTTCCCACGTGGAGTGGTTACCAGAAGCCTCTTTGTCTCATCCCTGGGCAGCACCCCCAGGCCCTCTCTCCCAGCCTTTCTCTTCCTCCCTCCTCTGCAGCCCCTTCCCCAACCCGTCCACCCCAGCCCCTCCCGCCAGTGGCCCCCCTTCCTCAACCTCGGTGCCCATCCTTGGCCCTCCTCCCCTGTGGCTGACACTCCACCTCCATCCACCATTGCCATCCTTCTCTGGTTTCTCATCTTCCCAGTCCCCTTTTTTATCCCAGTGCCCAGGGTCCCAGTCCTCCATTCTCTGGGTCCCGGTCCCTAGGCTTCTCTCCACCCCTTCCCTGCTCTGGACGCCTCTCCCCTTCCTTGGTCTTCACCTAGGTCCCACTTCCCTGCTCACTCTTCTTCCACCTAACCTTTATTCCTCCTCCTCCCAGTCTTCCTCCTTCTCCTCCCCCTCCTTCTCCCATCTCCCCTCTCCTCTCTGCTGCCCTAACCACTTTCTCCATCTTTTACTCCCCTTCCTATCCCCCTCCCTCCGACCCCTTCCCCACCCCACCCCCAGTCTCTGGCCCACACCCTTGCCTGTCACTCAGTCCGTGGAACTATCCTCTTTCTAGCGCCCTCCATCTGCCTTACCAACGAGGGCCGTTTGGATTTCCCTCTGCGCCCCCTACCCTCCCAGACAGCCCCCTACCCACACCCCCTGTCCTCCCAGGTGGCTTGAAAGTGCTGAGGCACCGGGCACGAGGAGTTGCTGAGTCGGCGCTTCCCCAGCCGGCCCGAGTCCTCAGCGTCCCCTGGAGCAGGTGGAGCCGGGGCAGCGGAACCTGAGCCTCCCTCCCCGTTCCCGGCCGGGTCCGCCCGCCCCTGCGTCCCCCCTCGGTCACGAGCTCCCCGCACACCCCGGCAGGCTCCAAGCCAGGTGTCCTCCTCCTGAGAGCAGCCCTGGGGGCCGGGGCGCGGCCCCAGCGCTGAGCTTTTTCCCCACCTCCAAACTACCCCACCCCCTCAGCTGCCCCACCCTCAAGCCCTGGGAGAAGGGGCGCCCAGCTCCCCTCCCCAGGATGCCCTCGGCTCTCCCGCCGGCCCCGGGTCCTTACCTTGCAGCAGGCGCCTGAGCCCGGGCAGCATCTTGTCTCGACGCTCGGGGGAGGGGGCGGCGGGGGGAGGGCGCTCCCACTCGCTCCCTGAGCCCGCCGGACGCACGGCGGGGCCCCCGCGGGGCTCCGGGAGGGCCCGGGAGTCCCCGGGCTTCGCGGCCGGGCAGCGGCGCTCTACCCTGCGCCCCCCGGGCTGCGGACTCCGGGAGGAGCCATGGGCCCCGACGGGACGGGGCGGGGCGCGACGGGGCGGGGAGGGCTGGGGCTGGCAGTCAACACCCAGTGCCCGCGCCCCCCAGCAGCGCGGTCCGCGCGGGAGTCCGGCAGTCCGGCAGTCCGTGCGCCCGGGCTGCTCGCCGAGGGAGTGTGGGGACAGCGAGGAAGCTCTTTCTAACCACCCCCACCCCTTCCCGCACCCGCTGGCTCCTCCCTCGCTTGCTGGCTTGCCGACTTAACCATTTCCTGGCCACTAGGAGGCGGGAGCGGCTCTCTAGCCCCCTCCATCCCCGCCCCCTCCCCTCCTTGGGGGACGCGGAGGACGCAGTCGATCGCCTGCGCGGCGCCACTCTTCTAGAGAAATCCCCTCGTGAGGGAGTGCCGTAGTGTGTAAGGGAACCCTGTGGACTTTTCCTGTTCCCTCCTCCCAACTTTCCTGGAGCAGATGAGCTTCTGGGTCACTGCCCCGACTACCATCTCCAAGCCGCGTCCCCTGCGCCAATGTCCGGGCCTCCAGCGTTTCTCTCCCTTGGGGGAGCTCCAAGATTCCATTTTCCCTTCCATTTCTAGACCCCAATCCCGGTGTGTGCGACTATAAGAATAGTATATGTGCAAGAGTTTGTGTGCAAGATCAAGTACAAACGAGCGTGCACGCGCGCGCAAGCATGCTCGTGCAGGTGTGACTCGGGGCGCTTGCACGCAACCTTTCACTCGGGGCCAGGGAAGCGGGGGCGCGTGAGTGTGCGGCAGCGGGCGTGTCTGCGCTGGCGGGAAAGAGAAGCAGTGCGAGGTTTTGCCCCCGCGATCTTGGGGGTGCGTGGCGAGGGTGTACGTCCGGGGGTGTGTGTGCCCCTTAATGTATTTTTGAGCGGGTGCAAGTTTGGGCGCGCGCGAGTGTGTGCGTTTTTATGTGTATGTATCCGGGAGGGGGTAGCTCATCCTCTGCGGGGGATGGGGGGTGCAGGACAGGATCTAAAGGTGAGGAGGAGACTGTTGTCTTCACGCGGACTTCCTCCAACCCCTTTTGAAGAGGGATGGATTCTGGTCTCCCTGGGGCCCCTCACGGCCTGGTTCCTAAGCGCCTTCTCACAGGGACCGTGATGCCGTTTCACTCTGGTCTCGACTTGGCCCTCGAGGAAGCCGGGCATTCGGTCGGAGCCGCCGGGGGGGGGGGGGGGGGGGGGGGGGGGGGATAGGCGCTGGGCCCTGGGGCAGCCGCTCCGGGGACGGTCGCCACGCGGCGCGGGCGGGGCCGGGGCTGCTGGAGCCGGGGGTTCGGCGGGTGCAGCCTGCCCGGCCCGCAGAAGTGAAGCAGCCCCGGGATGCCGCTCCCGCGAGCAAACCCCTCGCCCCGCCTCCCGTTCCCTGGCTTCTCCTTTTCTGTCTGTGCCAGGGTCCAACGAAGTGCCTGGCATACAGTCGGCGCTGTATAAATGCTGGTCTCATTCTCGCCATTCATTCTCTGCTCCTTCCAAGGTCTCCGGTTCTTCCCGGGTTCTCGTTCGATTTCTCGTTTCCTCCCCCTACTCTTACTCGTAGTTCGTGGTCTCCGTCTCGCTGCCGTCCCCCCTCCCTCTTTCCCTCCTCCCCTCCCTCCTTCCCTTCCTCAGTCTCTCCCTGTCCTTTCCACCTGTGCGTCTGTCTCTCTCACTGTCTCTCCGTGTCTCTTCCCTTCTCTTGGTGGGGCTCCCTGCCTTTCTGTCTCTCTGTCTCTGTGTGTCTCCGTGTCTCTTTCTCTGGACACCACCTCCCTTACCCCTTGCCACCGTGCAGGTTCCCCGCCCTCCTGCACCTGGACGCTCGGGCGCCCCCTGCTGGTCCCATCTCCAACCTCGTTGTCCCCGCCCCTCTCTCTGGCCCTGAGTTTCCTCGTGGGGCTCTGTCTTCTTCCGGCCAGGTAGCAACAGAAGGGGCCGGCCCTGGGATCCTGCACCCCTCCGGTCTCCAGAAGGCAGGAGCGGGTCCCTGCGCTTCCCCAGGACCCGCCCTGCCCGGGGCCCGCGCCCAGGGGGAGGACCCGGAGGGGGCGGCGGGGAGGGAGTGTTGGGGGTAGCAGGGTGGGATTTGGCGTCCTTCCCCGGAATGAGCGGCGGCACAATCTGTCGCTGGGTTTGTTTGCCGAGCTGCCTCCGGAGCGCGGTGGGGCTGGCTCCCGGGGAGCGAAATATCACAAGATGCGGAGACAGACGCTGAGGGGCGGGTGGGCGGCGGGCTGACTCAGGTGTGCTGTCATCGGCTCCCGCGCTCTTCTGAGAGGGTGGGAGGGAACCCCAGGCCCCCAACATAGAGGGGCCCCGAAGCTAGGAGGGGAGCCCCCATCCTGGGACGGGCTGAGCTGCAGGGAAGGGGGTGCTGCGTTCAATAGGCCGTCGCAGCCCCTCTGCGCAGACCCCATTATACAGGTGTCGCGCGTCCTATAATTATCTGCTGACTCACCACTTCCCCCCCACTAGACTGCCAGCTTTTTGAGGGCAGGGAACTCCTCTTATGCACTGTGTCACCAGCAGGTGCTCAGTGAACACTTTTGGATGGCTGGCTTGTGGGTGGGTGGGTGGCTGGTCTTGGTTTACAGGAAATGCCACCATGCGTTTGGTCCTCCCCGCAAAGCACTCTGACCCGGTCCCCCGCCCACCTTGGCCACCGCCATTGGGGGTGGGGGTAGGGGTGGGGGACAGGAGACAGCTCTCCTTGGAGTCTACAGACCGGGTTCCCTAGAAGACCGTAAACAATTTCCTTGTGTCTCGGTTTTCCTCATTTGTGCGGTGGGAATATATCCCCCCTCACGAGGCTGCATTAAATCTCTGGCCACGCCAGGTGTGAGAAGGTGCTTCGTGCAGTGAAGTGCGTGGTGGTAGCCGTGGTCATTGTTGTTTTAGTGGTGACACTTTGGTGGCTATCCCTGTAGAACCAGACACCGTGTCTGAACATGAGCTGGGCTTCTGCGGTTAGACATTTGGAGATCCGAGGGAGTAAGCTGATGACAAAGTGCAGTCGAGGACCGTAGGGCGGTAGGCCCATCTCTGGCTGGACCCTGGCGGGGCTCTGGGGTACTTGGTGCTCAGGCCTTGGCCGCAGGGCTGGCCCGCCCTCTTGCGGCTGTCGGTGGATCTGCAGCCCCGCGGGAAGCCAAAGATCTCTGGAAATGGGCGGATGGATGGATTTTCCCTAATAGGGGCGAGGACCCATTGTCTGGAGAACGGTGGGCTTTGGAAACGAAGCCACGTAGAAGAAGAATATTGGCACAAACTAGAGGCGTCTGGACTTCCTCTATGAGTTCCCGTTTATCAACGGTGCCCCCTCTCTTGGTGTGCCACCTGAGGCCCCTCTTCCCTCTGGGGGACCAAGTCTGGCGAGTCCACAGAACCTCCTGGCCCTTTCCTCCACCTATTTGGTGCCTCCTCTTTGTGGAACACTTGGCAGTGAGTGCATGAGGTGCGGTGGTTCAGCCGCTAAGAGCACAGGCTGTGGCGGGCTCATGCCCTGGCTCCCCTCCCCCTCACTAGCTAGATGGGTGACCTTGAGCAAGTTGCTTAACTTCACTAAGCCCCAGTTTTCTTACCCAGAAGCTGAGAAGGGCAATGCTAGTTCCCAGCTTATAGAGTTGTTTGAGGATTAGGAGGGATAAATCATGAAAGAACCTAACAGAGTACTTGACCCTGTGCTCAATAAATGCTAACAATATTATTATTTTCACTTTTGGCCTGATGACACCCTGGAGAAACAGGCATTGCAGGCTAGTGGCAGAAAGAGAAATTATGACCTGTAGTCTCAGTGAGGAGTGAATGACGGGGCTAGGTCTGGGAGTCAGTTCTTGGGTGTGTCATCCTTCCCATATGTGTGACCTCTTGTGGGGCCTTCACGTCTCCACCCTCCCTGGAACATGCCAGGGCTGCCCCGAGTGACCAGAGGAATCCTGGCCTGAATTAAGAGTCCTGAGTTCTAGCCTGAACTCTGCCTCCAGATGGCTGTGTAACCTGGGCCAGACCTCTCTCCTCTCTGAGCTTCAGGCTCCCGTCACAGAAGGGAACATCTTGGACTTGATGTTCTTGAAAGTCCCACAAAGCTACGGCTTTGTGCCATCCCGGTTCCTCCGTGGCTCCTGAGCTAGAAGCTGCCAAAAATGGAGCCTCTCAGCTGGATCCCACGCCACCCCCACCTTCCATTTCTGGGGGTGTGACGTGGGCCTCAGGGGAAAATCAGAATTTCTAGGGATTCTCCCAGACCCCAGTCTGGGCTCCCTAGCCCTCCCACTGACCACGGGGCCTGCCCCTGAGCGGGTCAGTGACCACATATGCTGCATACTCTGGAGGGACGGGAGGGGCTGGGCTGCACCTGTCACCCAGCGCCCTTCCCACAGTGGGTTCCATGCCCTGCTCTGCCCGGCCTGAAGGCGACAGGGCTCCTTTCCAGGTCTTTTCTAAAATAGGGAAGAAAGCCTAAACGAGATTAGTTTAAAGGGCATGGTTGTCAGGATGTGGTTTTCTCTTTCCATGCCTGGCTTCTAGGGTCCCTGTCCATTTATGTCATTTATAATAATAACTGGCATTTATGAAGCACATACTTCATGTCATGAACTTATTCCTGTTGGCTGATTCAGAGTAACTCTATGGAGGAGGGTCTATTCATAGCTCCTCTTTATGGATGGGGAAACAAGCTCAGAGAGGTTGCTCTTACATCTGGGCAAGAAGGGTCCTGCCCCATGTTTTAGAGGGCTCTGCTCTGGCCCTCCTCCAGCCCCTGTTCCTCCATGGGGCAAGGAGTCCCTAAGACCCAGGGGATGTACCCTCCTAGAGGCTATATCCCCCTTCTAAAACACACTTTTCAGTATTGGGGATCCCGGAATTTCTTGCTCAAATGGCCCAAGTCTACTTCCAGGGCCTGTGTGAGCCTCTTCTCTGATTTACTTTTCTGCCAGTGCACGAACCCATGCCCAAAGAGTGGCCAAGGTGCAGCTGTTTGGACAGGGTGTGGTTGGACTTTAGACACTCCGGTAGGATGTTCACATGCATGTATGTGAGGCCCCTAGTTGTTCGAGATGGAGCTATGGTTGGGAAGAGAAGAGGGGCTGGCTGTATTTCCACATAGAACTACAAGGGTCGGATCATTCTGAGTTCGAACCTGGCTTTCCAAGGTCAGGTTCCTTTGTGGAATGCAGGAGTGATGCTTGTGGTGGGAGGGTAGCTCTACTTTGTGGGCAGAGATTGCCTGGCTTGGACTAGTGGGGCGAGGAGAAACCTCCCAGCCTACAGTACCAGTGCTTCCATTCGCACTCCTGCCCTGTCCTTGCAAGTGGTTGGGGCTGCCTTGCCTCAAGGTCACGTAACTAAATCCAAGGTGACATGGCTTAGAAGCTGTGGAGCCAGGCTCTGAATTCAAATCTGTGTGAATCTTTCCCTCTTTCTTGAAGCTCCATACCAGTCTTGACCAAAAGTCTGAATTCTGGGCTCCTTGGAGGTCTATTGGTTAAAAAGTTGAGTCCCACTGTGTTTCCTTCCAGGTGAAGAAAGCCTCCCTTTTTCACTGGACTCTGAACTCGCCGAGTGCAGGGTCCATGTTTTCTTTGACTTTGTTTATTTCCTGCACCTGACACAGCCCCGGCCCAGAGTAGGCACTCAGCAAATGGTGCTGACCTATCAGGAACACGGTTTCCCGGGGGAGATGCTAGTCAAATAATCATGGTGCAAGGTGCTGCGCGTCACGTTCACACTCAGCAGAGGGGTAAAGTCTAGGGTGGAGGGTGGGGGTGGCTGTTGGGTAAGTGGCCTCAGACACTCTCAGTCCAGGAACCCATATCATGTGCAAAAGACTCTGATGATCCCCTCTTTCCTTCCGCACTAACTCTCCAACCCTCTCTCACCTCCTTAAAGGCACCAGTTGAGGATGGCACCCCCCCCACCATGTGACCTCCTGGGGCAACGCTCTTCTCATTTATGTAGTAAGTGGATAGGACAGAACAATCCCTTTTGCCTCCAGTTCTGTGGGTGAAGCTACTGGATTTGCAAGGGAGAGTGAGCACATGAATGGGACATTGTAGGAGGTGACAAAGAGGAGAGTCATAAGCTCTAGTAAGTGGGGACATGGAGCCTCCTGCTACTTCCTGGTTGAGGGCCCTGCAGCCACTGCCCCATTTCAGGCACCCGCTGCAGGATCAAACACAGTAGCCTGCTGACAGATGCCTTCGCCTCTTGGCCCATTTTCCTCGATTAATCTAAAAATTAATCTTTCTAGGGTGTAGTTTTGGTCATGCATCCTCCTCCTGAGAAGCTTCAGTGGCCAAATTTGGCTGGCAAGCGATTAATATCTACCGACTCTTGAGTGCTCACTCGAATTTACAACACAAGCCTCAAGACTTCAACAGATAAACAGGTGAAGGAAGTGGATGACTACTTCACCCAAGGGGATAAGGCAGACAGTAAACAAATACTTGGAAAATAGTTCAACCTGTTAGTGATCAAAGAGATGGAAATGAAAGCCTTGTGAGGATAGCATTTCATACTTATTAAATTAGCAGAGTTTTACAAACTCCCTCACTCAGCGGCAGCAAGGTTTGAGGACGTCTGTTTTCCTACGTCTCTGGAAGCAGTGTGCAAAATTCTGGAAAATGATCTCGTAGAGTGTAACAAGAGCCTTGAAAATATTATTACCTTTTGACACACCAATCTCATTTGATCTGCAGGACATAATTCAATGGACCAGAAAAAGCTCTAGGCAGGCCCCTGGCATTATCCTCCTTCATTTCTCTAGGCAGTGAGATGGTTAAGAAAACCGTGGCTAATCTATTCAATGCAGCCGCAAAAATAATAATTATAAAGAATATGCAGAAAGATGAAAACTGTCTATAATACCATCTTTGTTGAGAAAAGGCAGGATAAAAAAATTTGCATGAACACTGTGATTGTGACCATGCAAAATAAGTATTCATGTTGACAAAGTCTCAAGGAGAATATGCAAAACTGAAAATTATTGACGTTTGGGAGAATGATGGGTGGTTTTCCTTTGTGTTGAAGAATAGTCTTTGTTAATGTTGTTGAAAGAATATTTTCACAACAGAATGAGTTCTGCAAAAACAAATCCTCTTTTATTTCTTACAGAATAAAGTCAAGATGCTTTAGCCTATGCCCACTGTAATAATTACCATGATCACATTTATTAGGCGTTTACTACATTCCAGACTGTGAAATGAGCACATCGCACATGTGATTTTTATTGAATCTGCACAAGAACCCCGTGAGATAAAAACTAATCTGTCCCCAATTTACAGATTAGGAACCTGAGATCCAGCAAGGTTAGCCCTCCTGCCTAACTGTGTCAGACCTGCATGTCAATGTTTAAAGACCTTTAGTCGGCCAGGCGTGGTGGCTCACGCCTGTAATCCTAGCACTCTGGGAGGCCGAGGCGGGTGGATCGCTCAAGGTCAGGAGTTGGAAACCAGCCTGAGCAAGAGCGAGACCCCGTCTCTACTAAAAAATAGAAAAGAAAATTAATCGGCCAACTAAAATATATAGAAAAAATTAGCCGGGCATGGTGGCACATGCCTGTAGTCCCAGCTACTCGGGAGGCTGAGGCAGCAGGATTGCTTGAGCCCAGGAGTTTGAGGTTGCTGTGAGCTAGGCTGATGCCACAGCACTCTAGCCCAGGCAACAGAGTGAGACTCTGTCTCAAAAAAAAAAAAAAAAAAGACCTTCAGTCATTAATCTACTGCCATCATGATTTTGGGAATAATTGTGGCTTACACATTATGTACTATGATTTACTCATGTCAACATTTTAATCAACTCACTTTTTAGATATTTACATGCCAACTTTACAATATTCTTAAGCAAGAATCCTTTTGGAATCACCTGTTAAAATGTTGGTGATATTTTACAATGTACAATAAAAGAAAAATGGTAACAATGTAAAAGAATCACACAAGATCACCTTGTACACCCCTCTTTGGGGAAAACTGAACTACGTTATGCTGTGATCTGCCCCAGACTCCCATGCTGGTCTTACTTCTTCCACATTCCCTTTCCCTTTATGCTATGGCTATTCCTGAGGCCAGAATCAGCCTTTGCCGGCTGTCTCCCTCAGCTTTCCCAGTGAGGTGCATTCAGACCCATCCTGCACCCCCTACCCGCTCCCAAGCTCAGAACTTCCCCAGTGCTTCTGGCTGGGCCAAATCCCCATTAAGGCCATTAATAGACAAAGAGGAAACTCAGGTTCAGAAGTCTGCCCACTACAATAATTAATTTCCATTTATGAAGTTCCTACGGTGTGCCAAGCATTATACTAGAAGCTTTATGTACATTACCTCTACTGGCTCTTTATAAGGAATCTCGAAGTGGATGTGATTTTTTATTTCTATTTTTATATGTTAGGAAACTGAGGCCCACAGAGGTTAAGGCATGTGCTTACATCACATGGTGGGTAAGGAACAGAGCAGGATTTGGGTCTAGTTCTGGTGGACCCCAAAGTCCTTGATCTTACCACTCTGCTCCTTGGTCTCTTTTTTAAAACTGATGCACAATATTTGTACATATTTGCAGGATACACGTTATATCTTGTTACCTGCATAGAATGTGTAATGATCAAGTCAGGGTATTTGGGATATTCAACACTGAGCACTTATCATTTCTACCTGTTAGAAATATTTCAAGACCTCTCTTCTAGATATTTTGAAATATGTAATACATTGTTGTTAACTACAGTCACCCTACTCTGCCATTGCACTTAGAACTTGTTCCTTCTCTCTAACTGTGTGTTTGTACCTATTAACCAACCTCTCTTCATCTCCCAACCTCTCAGTCTTATTGACAGCGAGGGTTATGTAGCAGGCCTGCAGCTCCCTGCCCCTCGCACTCCTAAGTGGGCCTATGAATTTCTTGTCGCTTGGGGTGTGGGGCAAAGAGGCACTCTCACATTGAGAGTGAGGGTGTTAATTGATGTGACCACTTTGGAAGGCAATTTGACAAATAGCTATTACATTTTAAATACACATACTCTTTGACCCAGAAATTCACTTTTTAGGAAATTATCCTGTTGTTATTCTTGGAAATGTGCACAAAGACATCTACAGATTGATAGTCAATGCAGCCTTGTTTGTATTAATAGTAGCATATGATACAGAAGACATAGCCTAAATATTATCAATGAGGGATTGGTTACATAAATTTAATTTTATTTTAGTTTTTTGAGACAGAGTCTCACTTTGTTGCCCAGGCTAGAGTGCCGTAGCGTCAGCCTAGCTCACAGCAACCTCAAACTCTTGGGCTCAAGCAATCCTGCTGCCTCAGCCTCCTGAGTAGCTGGGACTATAGGCATGCGCCACCATGCCCGGCTAATTTTTTCTATATATATTCGTTGGCCAATTAATTTCCTTCTATTTTTTAGTAGAGATGGGATCTCGCTCTTGCTCAGGCTGGTTTCGAACTCCTGAGCTCAAACGACCCACCCACCTCGGCCTCCCAGAGAGCTAGGATTACAGGCGTGAGCCACCGTGCCCGGCCGGTTACATAAATTTTAATACATCCATCTGTAGCCATCAAAAAGAATGAAGAAGGTCTATACATTCTTAGATGGAACAGTATCAAAGATACCAAATTCACAAAACACGATGAAGAACAAAGTCATAGTATGCTACCCTTTGTCTCAAAAGCCCTGTGGGAGGAAAAACAGATATAATAATTTTACACACATACGCTGACACGTGCATAGATATCTCTGGAAGGACATAGAGGAAACAGGTAATGGTCACTGCCCAGAATTTGGTGTCAGAAGGACTCCGGTTGAGAGGGGAGTTCCAGGGACTGGGCATGTTGCAGGGTTTGCCCAGCAGACTGTACTCGAGTCTCAGGCTAATTTGAGGGATTTGGGGATGTGAGTAACGGGCACCATGGAAACTCTAACTCTCCCGATATCGCCTCCCGCCCACAGGCCCATGCCAGCCCCCCTCGGCACTCACTGCCCCTGATGGATGGGAGAATTATTTTTTACTGTGTAACCTTTTGCACTGCTTTTGTTTTTCTTTTTGTAAAAAACGAAAACAACCTGTGCATGTACTACCTCTTTAATAATTTAAATTTTAAAATTAAAAAAAGAAGAATTTTCTGCCCTAGGCAAGATCCACCTAAGCACTGGGGAACATCCAGGCACAGCATCACTGGCCCCCGGGGGGGGCGAGGAGGTGGCACATTCAGGACCTAGGGAGCCTCTCTCTGTCCCTTTTCCTGGAAGATCGTACCCTCTCCTTTCTCTGGCCAGTAGTTGGTGATGGTTTCAGAGGTAGGTTTTTGTCAAGACATATTTCAGTAGCTTCACTGAACTCAATTCCCTCACCTTTCTAGGCCTGTGTTTCCTTATTTCTAAGATGAGAGCAATGCAGGCTTGATGGGGTGGTCGTGAGAGCTGGGGGGCTGGTTACACTCATCGAATCACACGCCGTGGGAGTAGAAGGATGCCTCTCATCAGTTAGAATATTTTGGGGGTACAAGTTATAGAAAACCCACAGTAAATGGCTTCAACAATAAGAAGACATATTGTATTATCTGTCTCACACAGCAAGTCCAGACAGAGGTAGGGGACTCCAAGGTGGTGGATTTATCAGCTTAGTGACATCATCAAGGACCCAGGTTTTTTCTGTTTCTGATCTTCTGTCTGCAGTGCCAGCTTCACCCTAAGCCAGATCGCTCCTGTCTTGGTGATAAGTTGGCTGCTGGGACAGCCAAGGCTGCATCTGCATGCGTTCTTGTTCGTCTTGGGGAGGAAAAAACAGCCCTTCTGCAGTTATGGAATGACTTTCCCTTGTCTGGGATGGCTTAGATCAAAACCCACCTGAAACCAATAACTGTCACCAGGAAGGTGATATACACTGATTGCCTTAAGTTGGGCTTCCTGACTCAGTCTCTGGCAAGGAATATGATCCTGCCATGATTGCCCTGGACCCTGCAAATGGAATCAAACCCAAGTCGTATTACTGTTGAACAGTGGGGAGTGGGGAAGAGATGTCTGGTGGGAGGATGTCAAACACAATGTCTACCATAGCCCCCAAGGTCCAGGTAACAGCATCTGGGCTAGACATTAAACACAAGGGAAGAAAGACCGTCCATTCATTCATCCACATATTCATCTGTTTAATAATTTATGAAATGGTCAGGAGCGGTGGCTCACACTTGTAATCCCAGCACTTTGGGAGGCTGAGGCAAAAGCATTGCTTAAGGCCAGGAGTTCAAGACCAGCTTGAACAATATAGTGAGACCCCCTGCCTCTACAAAAAAAAAAAAAAAAAAAATTAGCCAGGTATGGTGGCACACGCCTCCAGTCCCAGCTACTTAGGAGGCTCAGGCAGGAAGATCACTTGAGCCCAGGAGTTCAAGGTTACTGTGAGCTATGATTGTGCCACTGTGCTCTAGCCTGGGTGACAGAGCAAGACCCTGTCTCTAAGAAAATAAAAAAAAGTTATGAAATGACGACTGGTTGCCAAGCACGGGGCCAGGAGCTGGAGATTTAGCAGTGACCAAGCCCTGGTCCTTGCCGAGTCTCTGCTGAGTCCTTGCCTTCCTCAAGAGTTTGCTCATACGCCCTTCTCAACGCAGCCTCCCTGACCTCCTGCTCCCCACCTGGCACTCTTGTCTTCCCATTCTTTGTTCCACTTTTCCTTTCTTTTCTGTAGCATTCACAACCTTCTAACATGCTGTGTAAGTTATTTATTTTTAGGTTTATTTTTTTATATCTGCCTTTCCCTACTAGAATGTAAATCTATGAGAACAGGGATTTTTGTCCTTTTATTCACTGTGGTGTCCGCAGCTCCTGGAGCAGTCCCTGACACCTAGTAGCCATTTGATGGCTTTTTGAATAAATGACTAGAGATCCCTGCCTTCCTTGTGTTTGTGTGTGCATGCATGTGTACGTGTGTGTGCATAAGAAAAATCTGAGGCACAATAAACCTTATTTATTTATTTTTGAGACAGAGTCTCACCCTGTTGCCTGGGCTAGAGTGCCGTGGCATCAGCCTAGCTCACAGCAACCTCAAACTCCTGGGCTCAAGCAATCCTCCTGCCTCAGCCTCCCGAGTAGCTGGGACTACAGGTGTGAGCCACCACGCCCAACATGCCTGGCTAGTTTTTCTATTTTTAGTAGAGATGGGGTCTCCCTCTTTCTCAGGCTGGTCTCAAACTCCTGAGCTCAAGCTATCCTCCCACCTCTGCCTCCCAGAGTGCTAGGATTAACAGGCGTGAGCCACCCTGCCCAGCCGAATAAACTTTATAGAGTGTATTTGAGTAAGAAGAAATTCACAAACTAGGGAACCCCAGACTGACAGAGGCTTAGTGTTCCCATGACAAGCATCAGAGGCAAGTATTTCTGGGGAAATTGTGGAAGCACAGTAAAGAAATTATTTGATCGCTTACAGTTATATAGTTGCTTATTTGGTCTATCCTGTCAGAAAGTTCCTAGTTTTATAATCTTAAGTTTGTTGGCTGTTTCTGATTGGTTGAGCTTACGTTCTGTTTTTCTTTCATGCACCACATAATGATGTTTCAGTTGAGGACAGACCACATATACAATGGTGGTCCCATAAGATCATAATGGCGCTGAAAAATCCCTATCGCTCAGTGACATAGTAGCTGCTGTGATGTCACAGCGCAACGCATGACTCCACGTCTGTGGTGATGCTGGTATAAACACACCTACTGCACTGCCAGTCGTATAAAACAATAGCACATACAATTATGTACAGTACGTAACACTTGATGATAAACGACTATGTTACTGGTTTATGTATTTACTATACCATAATTTTTATTATTATTTTACAGTGTACTTATAAAAAGAGTTAACTGTAAAGCAGTCTCAGGCAGGTCCTCCAGAAGAAGGCATCATTGTCACAGGAGATGACAGTTCCATGGATGTCATTGCCCCTGAGACCTCCCAGTGGACACGCTATGGCACTGGAAGACAGTGATATTGATGACCCTGACCCTGTATAGGCCTAGGCTCATGTGTGTGTTTGTGTCTTAGCTTTTATTACAAAAAGTGTATAACGAAACGTTTAAAAAGTGAAAACAAAATAAAAAATTTTGAAAATAGAAAAAAGCTTAAAGAATAAGGAGATAAAAAAATTTTTCTATAGCTGTACAATGTGTGTGTGCTTTAAGCCAAGTGTTATGACAAGAGTCAAGCAACTAAAAAAAATTAAAAAGCCTATAAAGTAAACAAGTTATAGTAAGCTAAAGTTAATTTATTATTGAAGAAAGAAAAATATTTTTGTGTAAATCTCGTGTGGCCTAAGTGTACAGTGTTTATGAAGTGCATTATAGGGTGCAGTCATGTCTGAGGACTTCACATTCACCCACCACTCACTCACTGACTCACCCAGAGCAACTTCCAGTCTTGCAAGCTCCACTCATGGTCAGTGCCCCATGCAGGTGTACCTTTTTTTTTTTTTATCTTTTATACCATAGTTCTACCGAACTGTTTCTATGTTTCAGTATGTTTACATACACAAATACTTAACCATTGTGTTCCAGTTGCCTACAGTGTTCAGTACAGTAACATGCTATTCAGACTTGTAGCCGAGGAGCAAAACAGGCCACAGCACACAGCCTAGGTGTGCAGTAGTCTACGCTGTCCAGGTTTGTGTAAGTACACGCTATGATGTGCGCACAACAACGACATCGCCTAACGATGTCATTTCTCAGTAGTATCCCGGTCGTTAAGTGACCCATGACTGTATAGGCAATTACAAGAAATATATCAAGTTAAGTTTCCCTTATGTTTGCAAATCAAGCAAGGTTTAGGTCACTTATAAAGCGTAACTGGTTTTGTCTGCTCGGTGATTCTTCGGGCCTGGTCTCCATTTTAATTTACCTCAATAGCGTGTACCTGTATGCGTGTGAGTTTATGCAAGTGCATAGTAGGAATAGAACTCAGAAATCAAGTCATCTCAGACACAAATTTGCAACTGTAAGCAGGGATAAATTCTATGATCAAAGAATATGGGCCACAGGGAGGGCACTTGTGCCAGTCCTGGGGGTCAGCGACAGTGTCCTTCAGGAGGTGACAACTGAGCCATGCCCTGAAGGGTGAGCAGGAGTTGGCTAGGGGCGAGACAATGAGGCCCAGAGCAAGGGGCTTTCTTTCTTTCTTTTTTCACTTTTTATTTATTTATTTATTTTCAGTGACGGGGTCTTGCTCTTACTCAGGCTGGTCTCGAACTCCTGAGCTCAAGCAATCCTCCCACCTCAGCCTCCGAGAGTGCTAGGATTATAGGCCTGAGCCACTGCACCCAGCCCACAGAGCAAGGGGCTTTCTGCGAGAGCTGGGCTGGGCATGGAGGACCCAGTGGACTGTCCTGCAGGGCGGTGACAAGCAGAGGGGCTGGGGGGTGCGGGACACTGGCAGCCAGTCCAGGGTTTCAGATCACTTTCATAAAGGGGGAGCAGCGGCTCCTCCCAGTGCCACCAGAGGTCGGAGGTCGGCATTGATGCAGCCAACCTGCCTCAGGATGACAGGTGGCTGTACCCCCGCCTCAGCCAGGTCCTGGCCCTCTGCATGCCCCAGGGTCTCAGCACCAAGCTATTCCCTGAGAGAGGCCCTCACGCAGCGCCAGGGCTCTTGGGCTTGCACCCTACGACGATGGTGGAGTGCGTGGAGGATGAGGCTGCGAGGGTCCAGAGCAAGGGGTTCCAGACTCACGCAACATTCACGGAGCCGGGGAGGGTCTGCTCAGTGCAATTCCATTCCTCTTTTCTGGCTGAGCTCAGAGGAGGAGGACTCACTCAAGGACACGCACAGGGAGAATGTCTCAGTGCGGGAGGGGTGGCCACCAATGGCTTGGACACAGATCATCATGACTTTGGCCTCCAGGCCGCAATTCTGCACACTTGGTGGAGGCCGAGCCTTCCCAAATACCACCCCCGACAGGCTGTCTGTGGATCGTGGGGCTATTGCTACTCTCCTGCTAATGCTCCCCTGGCCCCTTCCAAGCAGGGTGGGCCTCTTCGCTGTCTCCTGTCCTTGCTGAGAGAGGAAGGGCTCTCTTCTTACCGATGCTGAAGCTCTTTGGGAAAAGTCCAAGGCAGTTTTATTCTTTCCACTCTCTGAGAGTCCCTCTCTTGAGGAATCAGGACAAGTGGCTCAAGCCTAGGTCAGAAAACAGAGCAGACTTTGGATCATCTTTCCCCAAAAGCATCTGTCCCAGCCTGTGCCCAGCACCCCCAGTCCTGCCGTAGCGTCAGTTTGCAGCTGCCCTGGGCACCCCCAGGTGTGAGGCAGCCTGAGTCCTAACCCCACAGTCTGTGGCCTGGCCTGGTTCCTTCATAGCCCGCAGTCCCTCCCCATCCCCAAACCCGGAGCACATCGACAATCTCCGTGGACCCAGCCCGCTGGCACGACTACCTGCAGACTGAGTCGTGCATGGAGCAGCACAGAGCAGTCTGCAACTGTCGCCCTTTCTGGATCAGTCTGCCAGCCCGGCGTCTCAGAGCTCCGCTTGTCGGTTCCTCTCCCCCCATCTTTTACTTAGGACCTGTTCGTTGGGTGGCCTGCTCTATCTAAAATCTCCAGATTTGACTTCAAGTTTCTCCTTTGCACCTTAATATGACTCAAAGGCTGACCCTGTCAGGGGAAGAAAAAAACCTCCCATGTGCCCCAGTGTCGCGGGAGGGGCATGAGTTGGAGGGTGAGGCAGGTCCGGCTCCAACTAGCCCAAGCCACAGTGTCTGGAGCGAGGGCTGCCCCAGCTGCTCGGAGGCTGAGATGCGGAGCGCAGGAAGGCCTCCTTCCTCCCCCTGTCCAGGTGCTGCCCTGGCTGCCTGGCTTGGGTAGAAGGAAGAAGGGTTCTGTTGCTAACATGTCACCTGATGGCACAGTGAGATTGCACAGGAAGTACATTTAGCCCATCCTCTGCTCTTCCAGAAGCTTTGGGCCTCTAACTGCATCATGGAGCCTGGGCATCGCTCCCCACTCTGGCCCTTCTCACCTGCTCAGGTGCTGGGCCTTTGCCTAATCACTTAATGCACCTCTTAGATGTCACTTCCCCTGAGCCTTATCAGATGTGGGCTGATCAGATGTGGGCCCATGAACAGCTTGATAACGGTTACCCTGGAAGGTATCTGCTTTTCAGGAACTCTGAAACCAAATCAAAAGGAAGGGCAAGCCCGGCCCAAAGGACTCTGCCTGCATGACTTCTGGCTGGGGGTGGGGAAGGTGCTCAAGGGGGGCATGTGGGAGTGCTTTGCTTTGCAAATTGCAGAGAATGGTGTAAACACTAGGATTATTCTGTCTCTTCCCTTTCCATCCAACAGGAAATGCATCCCACGGCTGATGGATGGTTCAGCTATGAAGGATGGAAACTGAGGCTCGGGGAGGGGCATAGGTAGAAATGGGCAGGGTCTTGAGCTCACATTGGCGCCATCTTCTCCATAGGGAGGAAAGGAGATTATGCACACTTTGGGGAAGCCTGGGCCATTTGTGTCTAGGACTCTCATGATCTTCATGAGCTTTCCCCAGCGAGGACGCCCTCGCCCTCCGCGGGCGGGACCCTGCAGCCCTTCCAAGACTCAGCCTCTCCAGATGGAGACAGCAGTTCTGGCCTTGGGCTGTGTTCTCTTCACCCGAGGAGAAGGCAGGTAAGTGGTGTTTGGGATGTGGGAAAGTGTTACGAAAACAGAGATGCTCCAGTCCCTAGGGGTTCTCAAAGGAATGGTCCTTTGAGACCATTGGACCAAAGGAATGGTGGAAGATGGGAAGCCATTCAGCTAGTCGGCATCTTAAAACCAAGAGTGATTCAACCTCAGGGATTGTTAATTTACCTTGCAATGCTGTGACTGGGAAGCAGCTTTGCGGGATCACATCCCACGCTGTGGTACCTTTTGAAACAGGAATTTGCTTGTTCAAACCCCAGAGAAGTAGGATTAAAGTTGGCTGCTCTCCATGCTTGAAAAAGTTGGTTTTAGGGTGAATTCGAGGATAAATGGCTCTACGGAATGGGGAGCAAACTCAGGAAGAGATAAGGCCCAGGTCAGAGCTCTCCCAAGAGTGGTCCCTGAACTGCGTCTGAATCATTGGGTATCTGCGGGAACAGAGCCCAGGAATCTACAATCCATTTTAAAATTAAGGTGTATCATGCGTACAGTTAAGGGCATAAGCCTTAAGTGTACAGCCCAAGGTAGCTTTACATACGTACAGGGCCATGTAACTGCCATCCAGATCAAGACACAGAACACTTCCAGGCACCCGAAGACCCCATAATGCCCCTTCCCTCCAGAGGAAATTGACCCACCTCTTTGCCTCCAGAGGTGATAAGCCATTATTCTGACTTTTATCACTGTCAATTAGCTTTGCCCATTCTTGAAGATGGCACAAATAGAATTGTATATTATATGCTTTTTTCTGCATCTGGTTTCTTTTGCTCAACATCATGTCTGTAAAATTAATCTACATTGCATGTACCAAAGGTTTTTTTTTTTTTTTTTTTTTTTTTTTTTTTTTTTTTTTTTGAGACAGAGTCTCACTTTGTTGCCCAGGTTACAGTGAGTGCCGTGGCGTCAGCCTAGCTCACAGCAACCTCAAACTCCTGGGCTGCAATCCTCCTGCCTCAGCCTCCCAAGTAGCTGGGACTACAGGTGCAAGCCACCATGTCTAGCTAATTTTTTGTTTCTATTTTTTTAGTTGACCAGCTAATTTTTTCTGTTTTTAGTAGAGACAGGGTCTCACTCTTGCTCAAGCTGGTCTCGAGCTCATGAGCTCAAGCAATCCTCCTGCCTTAGCCTTCCAGAGTGTTAGGATTACAGGTGTGAGCCACCGTGCCCAGCCGGTTTGTTCTTTTTATTGTAGGGTAGCATTCCATTGTATGAATATAGGACAATTTGCTTATCCATATTTCCACTGATGGGCATTTGGGCTATTTCCAGTTTGGGGCTATTATGAATAAAACTGTTACTAATACTCTAGTACATATCTTTTTTTTTCTTTTTTTTGAGACACAGTCTCACTTTGTTGCCCAGGCTAGAGTGAGTGCCGTGGCAACAGCCTAGCTCACAGCAACCTCAAACTCCTGGGCTCAAGCAATCTTACTGCCTCAGCCTCCTGTGTAGCTGGGACTACAGGCATGCGCCACCATGCCTGGCTAATTTTTTGTATATATATTTTTAGTTGATCAATTAATTTGTTTCTATTTTTAATAGAGACTGGTTTCTAACTCCTGACCTCGAGCAATCTGCTCAACTCGGCCTCCCAGAGTGCAAGGATTACAGGCGTGAGCCACCACGTCCGGCCTCATACATATCTTTTGTTGAGCGTGTGCACTCAATTCTCTCATGTAAATATCTTGAGTGGAACTGCCAGATCATAGGGTAGGTGTGGTGGCTTTGCAATGTGCTGGCTCGGCTAGGCTAAATTCCCTTTCTTGTTTGTTCCTGGTTGGAGAGTGTCACGAGGGAGGTTCTTGAGGGGATCTGGAGGGTGGAAGGGAAGCAGCAGTCGGTCCGTAGCTCACACACGTTGTGGCTGATCTGCTGACACACCTGGTTGGCATGCAGCAGCAGAAGCTGGCTCCTCCTTTGGCTTCTGCTACTGGAGAGCCAGGTGTGTATGCGGATGGCTCTTTGGCAAAGGACCTGGGT
Source organism: Microcebus murinus (assembly GCF_040939455.1). Lineage (NCBI taxonomy): Eukaryota > Metazoa > Chordata > Mammalia > Primates > Cheirogaleidae > Microcebus > Microcebus murinus. The sequence goes on from NC_134107.1 coordinate 17,112,685, forward strand.
TTCTGCAAAACACCCAGATCGCCAGTGACAGAGGCAACAAAAACTGACATGAGTTTTCAGGCTTCAGTCCATCCCCACGGGGTTCCCGTGTGTGCTCATGGGGTCCAACCTCCATGCCCAAATGCCTGGCCTGTGGAATTCAAGCTCTAGCATGAGAGGCCGGGAGAACAGCCTTGCTAGACTGCATAACCAGCTCCCACAACTGAGTAAGACCAAATCCACAGATTCGGCTCCTGCTTGCCGGTGGAACCTGGCTGATTCAGTAGGTGTTTGTGCAACTCAGTGTGAAGCTGCCAGACACTCTTTCCAAGTGGCTGTTCCTGTTTACTCCCGCCAGTTGCTCTGTGTCCAAGCCCTACCTTGATATTTTCATTCTTTTTCATTTTACCCATTCTGGTGGGACGGTACAAGCTCTCCCGCTTCTTACAAAAGCCAAGGGGATGAGAAACTGGTTTGAGGAAAGAGGTTGGCACTCGAAGGAAACCAGTTTCATTTTGAATTATATCTTCACCACTTACTGGCTATACGATCTCAGTTGACTTTTTATCTCTCTGGGCTTCAGTTTTCTCATCTAGGAAATGAATTATTAATCACTGCTAACAAGTATTGACCGCTTACCGATGGCAGACACCATTCCAAGCACTTTATGTGCACTCACTCACTGAATCCTCCTGACAAACGTTGTTGAGGCAGGTGCTGGTATCCCCGATTTACAGCAGGGGAAACTGGCCTAGGTCATTTGCCCGAGGATTCAGGACTTACAAATAACAGAGCTGGGATTCAAACCCAGGCAGTCTGGCTTTCCATGTTTTTTGCCCTCTCTGCCCCTCTATTATAAGGGAACCTGAGGCTAAAACAAGAACACGGAAGTGAGGGCCCCACAAAGGGCAGTGCAGCTGGTGTATCGATTCTTCTTCTTCAGTGGGTCTCAATGGGAAATTGCCTCTCGGTTCTATTAAATATGCAGAAATTCATCTAAACAAACAGGCAAACAAAGAAACCCAGCCAAGATCATGATAAATGCACCCAGAAAGGTAAGATTTTTCTGGATCCTGTGAATCCAGAAAAATCCAGCACTTTCCAGAGGATAGGACACCTAGATGGCTCCCTGCCTTGGATATTCTGGTCCTTGGCAGGTCAGATGCTTTAGAGCGGTATATCCGGCTTCACCTACGTGTCAATCCATCAACTCCCTCCACTCTGACTTTATACTGAACAAAGAACCTTCTGGTATTGATTTCCTTTCCCAAAAGCCTATCTGCCCTGAAAGAGATTGTGCTGACCAGTCAACCTCAGAATTCCCGTCTGCTAGGTGGTTTCATTTGTCAGTGTAAATTAATAAATTACATTTCAAGTTTATCAATCAGTTTCTTATGAGTTTGTTTAGTGTGGGTCATGTCCCCTATGTCTAATCACAACAGCTAAGCTCTCAGGGAGTGGATGGGGAGAAAACACTATCAGGGTCACATAACAAGAAAGATATCCAAGCTGGGCGCAGTGACTCATACCTGTAATCCCAGCACTTTGAGAGGCCGAGGAGGGAGGATCAATTGAGCCCAGGAGTTCAAGGCCAGCTTGGGCAGCATAGCAAGGCCCTGTCTCTATTTAAAAAGAGAGAGAGAGAGAGAAATATCCAAATAATGGTATGAAAAGATATGTTGTGAGACCAAAGAGGACAGAGGACTTCTGTGTGGGGGAAAGGAATATCAAGGAAGGCTTCCTGGAGGAGGATGACATTGGCACAGGAAGTAAGGTACTTTAGCACAACGGTTAAAACACAGGCTGTGGAGCCTATCTCTTCCCACTTACTGGCTGAGTGACTTGGCCAAGTTACTTCCTCTCTGTAGGCCTCAGGTTTCTCTTTTTTTTTTTGAGATACAGTCTTCCTCCGTCGCCTGGGCTGGAGTGCCGTGGCATCAGCCTAGCTCACAGCAACCTCAAACTCCTGGGCTCAAGAGATCCTCCTGCCTCAGCCTCCCAAACTGCTGGGATTAAAGGCAGGAGCCACTGTGCCGGGTCAGGTTCCATACCTTTAAAGTGGGCTTAATAATAGAACCCTCCTTATGGGGTGGGGCTGTGAGCATTAAATAATTAAACACGTTGCGCATAGATTTTAGCACAATGACTGGCCCACAAGCTACACTCAGTAAGTGGTTGTCATTACTGTTGCCATTATTAATACCCAAAGGGTGTTTTCATTGAGGAGAATTCTAGACGGGACACATTCCAGCCTTGCAACATCCCTCATGCCCCAGAGGCAATTTTGCCTCCAAGGGAATAGGATTTCAGTCTGTGTTTGCTTCAAGACCTGGAGGGCAGAATGCTTCCTGCAGCACAGGGCTCTTCCCTTGAGGGCGGTCCCAGGCCACCCTGCGGTTTTGCAGCCCACGGGAGAGCTGCACGTACAACCTATAAGAGCCCATCAGCCTCGGGAACTTCGTGGCTTCTGAGTCACTGTCAGGCCATTTCCGCTTCCAAGCAGAAGCTCCCAGGGTGGACTCAGCGTCTAGGCCTTTTCTGCCCCCTCCTGTGCAGGGATGGGGAGCCCTCACCCCACATCCCTGCTGGATGTCAGTCTCTGCATGGAGTCCCAGCGTTTCAGCAAGTCAGGGCTGAGAGATGTCCAGCACTCGCTTCACAGAGGAAGGAGTGGAGGCCCTGGGAGGCAAAGATGCTCGAGACGGCACAGCCAGCAGGCTCCCGGGCCAGGGCTGGTGCCCAGGTCTCCTGCTTCCTCGTCCAGTGCTCTGTCTACAGAGCCCAGTGGGCTTCCCCAGTTGCACTGCAGACTTGCTTCTGGTCTAACGGGCATTGCAAGGAGGAAGCGTGGAGAGGGACAGGCAGGTACGCTTAGAGGACCATCCGGGGCTTCGATCCTACCTGTATTCTCCTGGCAAGTGGAGGGTCCCCTTTCGCCCCGATTTCTCCTCCTCCTCCTCCTCCTCCCAGTTAATCCCTGACCCCCAACCCCAACCCCCAACCCCCTTCAGCACCATAGAAACTGTTTCACTCGCTTCCTGCTTCCCTTTGCTTTTCCCTGTAACCAAAATGGAGTGTTCCACTGGCCCCCCCGCTATTTCCTGCTCTTTTTATCTTGGGGGAGCTGGGCATGTGAAAAACCCTGTTGTTTTCACTCAGGAATCCTGTCTCCTCCTCCTAGATCCATTTCCTCTCTTCATGAGCGTGCACATGGGTGGGCGTGGGTGTCTGCGTGAGTCAGGCAGGGAGACACAGAACCGTGGCTGAATGGGAGGCAGCAGCACTTCTCTCTCCTTTCACCCAGTGATGCCTTCTGGAAGGAGCACCCATCCCATTCCTGTTACTAATAACGGACACCCCTACCCACCCAGTTCCAGAGCCCATGCCCCGTCCAGCACTCGGGGGAGCCCCTCGGGGAGGCTGCAGCGAGCACAGACTAAGAGCGTCAGCTGCAGTCAGAGCATTCGGCTGTACATCCCAGTCCTGCCACTGCTACGGTGATCTGGGGGAGTTGCTTAATCCCTCTGGGCCTCAGTTGGCTCAGATAATGGATGCTAATAACAACACCTCTCCGGTAGGATTGTGGTGAGATTTAGCAAGAGGATACGCACAAAGCACTTGAGTAGGGCCTGCCTGATCCGTGGTCAGTGCTCCGTGAGGAGCAGACATTGTTGATCTTGTTCTGTTCTCCGCACGGTGCAAGGGAGGCTGATCTGCAACCTCGGCTACCTCGAGCATCCACCAGAGCTGAGCTGGCTGACCTGAGTGAGGGGCCACAGTGGCTCTGTCTCGAGAGTGCTTGTTTGGGCATCCTTTCGGGTTTACCCTGTGTTAAAGAGAAAGGCCTTCTCCAACAAGGAGTCCTCATCTTCACTCAGGGCTATGCAGCAGCTCTCCATCCTTGTCAGGACTGCTTTGAACACACTAGGAGACACGGTGGAGTCCAGCTGTAAGGCACCCTCCCCTTCCCGTCCACGCTGGCTCGTGAACAGACTTCCTTCCCACAGCTCACAGTGCAATAGACCGAGCCCCTGCTTTATTTTTATTCATTTTTTTATTTTTGAGACAGAGTCTCACTTTGTTGCCCAGACTAGAGTGACTGCTGTGGCATCAGCCTAGCTCACAGCAACCTCAGTCTCCTGGGCTCAAGCGATCCTCCTGCCTCAGCCTCCCGAGTAGCTGGGACTACAGGCATGTGCCACCATGCCCGGTTAATTTTTTGTATGTATATTTTTAGTTGGTCAATTAGTTTCTATTTTTAGTAGAGACAGGGTCTCGCTCAGGCTGGTTTCGAACTCCTGACCTTGAGCAATCCGCCCACCTCTACCTCCCAGAGTGCTAGGATTACAGGCGCGAGCACCGCGCCCGGCCTCAAGCCCTTGCTTTAGACAATCCCAGACGGTCATGGGGGTGGTCATCCCGGGTTACACTGATGTGCATTTGGGTGTTACCATTCTCCAGGGTGGGGCTTCTTAAACAGATGACTGAGCTAACCCATTATACAGTGATTTTTTTTTCCCCACTTATTTATTTATTTTTTTTGAGAGAGTCTCTGTCAGCCTGGGTAGTGTGCAGCGGTGTTATGGCAACTCACTCCAACCTCAAACTCCTGGGCTCAAGAGATCCTCCTGCCTCAGCCTCTGGAGTAGCTGGGACTACAGAGGCCCGAACTACAACACCCGGCTAATTTTTCTATTTTTGATAGAGACGGGGTCGCACTCTTGCTCAGGTGGGTCTCAAACTCCTGAGCTCAATCGATTCTCCTGCCTCGGCCTCCTAGAGTGCTAAGATCATAGGCGTGAGCCACCACGCCCAACCTCCCACTTATTTCTTTTTTAGGTTAGGCGCATTTTGCAATCCTCTACAATATGGTTTTATTTTCTCTTTTTGGTTGGATTTCCTCTTTGTTTTCCAGTAATTAAATAATTTAAACAACAGTAGCTGCTATTTATTAATCAGCTAGTGTATCAATTGGGTAGTTTTCATGCATTATCTTTAATCCATACAATAACCCAATACCAATTTCATAGATGAGGAGACAGAAGCTCAGAGGGACCAGTAATTGACCTAATATCAATGTACTTGGTTGTTTTTGTCTTTCATTTTTTGGCATTGCTCCAAGATGATCAGAAATTTTCTCCCCAGTTGAAATGAAAGAGAAAATGTTTACATCTACCTTTTGCCTTCCAAAAACAGGCTCATGAAACCCCTCCCAAGATCATAGGTGGGAAAACCAAACTTTTTGATTTGCGCAAGCCCATTTTGAAAGGAAAAAAAGTTTATGTTTTGTGCGTGTGCTTGGCATATCAGAAATCAAAGCCCTTTATATGAACGGCTCACATATAAAAACCTGGAAAGGGATTAGGAGGGGTGGTAGGAAAGAGTATTTGGACCCTGCCAGAGAGTGGCAATTGGGGATGGGGTGTGGGTTCTGGCTGAGGGTATTTGGAGGAGGCTTGAGAAGAGACAGGTCCCTGGAGAGGTGGGGGCTGCACTGGCAGGTGGCACTGCCGAGGACCAGGGGACAAGCCACTGCTCATGCCAGAGGGGTGATTTGGTGCAGCTCATGCATACTGCCCTGTTTGGCAAACAGTTCTTCTCTGACCTAAATAAATATGTTCACCTTCCCACTGTGGCCAAAACTTCCATAGGGTGGAGCCTGGATATCCAGACATGCTGGCGATGGGAAGGAAAAGCCCCCAGCACTAGTACTTGGGTAAGATGCAAGAGACCCAGGTCTACACTCCTTCTTCTCCCCAAGGCAACATCCCATGGCTGGTCTCCCCAGGATCTGGACTGGCCCTTACTACCTAGTTGATTGGACCTGTGGCCTTTGAAGGGTTTTGAGCAGTTAAGTAGCGTCACCAAATGAAACCGTGGAAATAAACTCTTACATCAGATGGCAACGGCTTGGAAGCAGGTGATGCCTGAGTGAGAGATGACAAGTGTTTGAAGAGGATGGTGGCCAGGGATGGATAGGAGAGATATTAAGGGGTGGGATCAATAGCAGAAGATTGATTGCTATGGGCTGAAATCCGAATGTCTTCACTTAGGCAGCCACTCTGGCCTCAAGTCTTGCCACTCCCCTTGCCACTCTCTGCTCTAGCTGGTTCTCGGATGTCCTTGTCTTGTCGAGGCTCTACGCCTTTCAATGGGCTGTGCCAGCCTCTGCCTGGAAGACCCGTCCCCACACTCCAGAAATCTCAGGTTTGATCTGTCTCTCCCACTAGAGAATGGGCTCCTTGAGGGAAGGCACTGAATCTCTTCTCTCCGAGTCCCAGCACCTGGCTCAGAGCCTGGTGCTCCAGGACGTGTTATTTGTGGAGCCAATCAATAAATGTAAAGAGACGCAGGGTGAAGGGGGAGGCAGTGAAGAGAAAAGGGATGAAGACATCGGGTGCACTGTCAGACCTTATTATAATCACTCCTTTCTCTGATGTTACTGGTTAATCCTCATCGGAGGGAAGCATGAAGAGTGATCAGAATAGCATCTGCCTTTGCTACCCACTGGAACTCGAACCAAAGAAGACAGGAATGGTTCAGAGGATATTCTAATATTCCTTCCCACTAGTTTCAGTAAGCCTGCCTTGTCAGTAGAGGCAGGGCCTTCTGCACACATGGACGGGGGTGGTGGGTAGAGGCTCTGAGAGCCAAGAGAGAGGTAACAAGATAAGGTGGACAGAGCCCTGGACGACCTGTCCTGAGTCCCGTGCTCCAGTCCTGGATGCTCAGATAGCCGTGAGCTGGGCCTTTCACACCCGCTCCTGCAGATTTACATTCTAAAATCTCCCCCTCTTTGCTTTGACTTTTTCTGTTCCTCCCTTGCTACTTCCACACTTACTGATCCCCAGGTCCTCTCAGGAGATCCAAACGTAAGCCAGCGCCGGAGATAGGGCTTGCATTAATTTCAGTGTCTTTGTGTCTTGCAGTAAAATAAAAATCTAGCATCGTAAGTCCTATTTGTCCTGGGCTGCTAGGTTTTTATGTGTTTTTTTTTTCCTATCAATTAATTTTTCAAGAAAAGGCTTGTTGTTTCTAATGTCCAAATAGCTGTTGTTGAGACTGGGAGTGTTAAGAGCACAGGGTTGGGAGTTGGGAAGGCATTGCAGCTTTGTAGAGTGACCTTGGGCAAGTTCCTTTGAAATTTCCTCCCAAAGCTGCTTCTCCTGGCAAACGGAAAATCTGAAAATCCGCTACCCTACAGTCTGCCTGCTACACCTGCTCCCTGCAGGGACCTTAGAAACCCATCTCATGCCTCTTTTAAGACTAGTCCAGTAATTAAGGTGCTATTATCCTCACCTTACAGGTGGGGCAGCTGAAGAGCTTGCCTCAGGCTGTGTTAGTATCTGGGGTGCAGGACCACAGCCACCCTTCCCCCACACTGTCAAGTCACATGGGTGGTCACAGACTTGATCTTTTGTGTTTCGATAGTGATCTGGAAAACACTCCTGGGTTCTGGCCTTCCACTGTCTTAACCTCTATTTCTTCATTTTTAAAAAAGAGGAGTGAGGCCAGGCAAGGTGGCTCACGCCTGTAATCCTAGCACTCTGGGAGGCCGTGGTGGGAGGATCCCTCAAGGTCAGGAGTTTGAAACCAGCCTGAACAAGAGTGAGACCCCCGTCTCTACTAAAAATAGAAATTAATTGGCCAACTAAAGATATATATATATATATAAATTAGCCAGGCATGGTGGCGCATGCCTGTAGTCCCAGCTACTCAGGAGGCTGAGGCAGAAGGATCGCTTGAGCCCAGGAGTTTGAGGTTGCTGTGAGCTAGGCTGACACCAAGGCACTCTAGCTCAGGTAACGGAGTGAGACTCTGTCTTAAAAAAAAAAAAAAAAAAGAGGAGCGAGCTTGGCATAGCTTGAGTTCCTGGGCCCCCAGGGGATCCAGGAAGCTGGGGGTGGGGGCTGCAGACTAATAAGCAAGAAGCTCTTCCCCAAACTGAGCTTTCGAGGAGGAACTGGCCACATAGGCCAATGAAGACAGGCGTCAGCTCACTTGCTCTGGGCTGGAAGTAACACAGCTGATTAGGCTGGCTACCTCATGCTGATCACAAGCTCCGATGGGCAATTAGATATGTCTTTGATTAATAAAAAATGGGGCAATGAATAAATAGTTAATCAATGCAGTCTGGCTAGAAGGCTCTTTCAGAACCCGGGCTGGGGGTGAGGCAGGGAGTCATCTAAGGAGTCCTTGGGGGAGGGGGCTGAAAAGGCAAGGCACCCCTCCAGGGGATGGTTTCTGGAAAGCTCTCTCTCAGTCCCCGCTCTTGGCTCCCTGATTCTGCGGTTGGGATTTTCTGGCAGCTCTGGGAGCGAACGACGGAGAGTTGAGCTGGTGAGCAAGTGAGGGGAAATGTGTCCCGTGCCCAGCGAGTGGCCGAGGCACAGCGCAGGGTGCGTGTCCCGCGCCTGTCCCCGCGCCTGCCGCAGCTGAGTTTGCGTTCTTCCCGCGGGGGCGGGGCCGAGTGTGTACGGCCGGGAAACTAACTTGGGGACCAGAGGGACAGTCGAGAGAGGGGAAGGCTGAGCGGTTGGGGTTACAGAGGGGTTTAGAGGGAAAAGAAGAGAAGAGAATCCGAAGGGGAGGGTCCAAAAGGGCGCGGGAGGCCGCGAGCCGGGGAGGAAGTGATGGAGAAGGCGAGGCCTGGCCTGCTGCTTCCGGGCGGGCGGGGGCGGCCGGGGACAGGGCGTGGCGGCGAGAGGCGCGAACCTGGGCCCGCGTGGAAAGCGCGCCGGAGCCCGGGCGGGGCAGCGGGTAGGACGCGGGGCCGCGGCCGGGCGGAGGTGGGGGGCGCGCGGGTTGCGGCGCGGCCTGGGGCGCCCGCCCGCCGGGAATGGCAGTCCTGGGCGAGCGCCACAGGGGCTCCCGGCGCGCTCTCCGTCGGGTTGGGAGTCGGGGTGTTGTTTTTGAAATTAGACGGGTCTGCGCTGTGACTTACTGGCCGTGTGGCCTTGGGCACGTTCCTGAAATTCTCTGGAGCTTTTGTTTCATTGTCAATAAACTGAAGATAACAAAACACCGGCTTTGCCAGACTGTCGTGGGAAATCGTGGCAGCGTGTGTGTGAATTCTCGCTCGCCCTGACTCCGGTTCAGAGTGGCCCTTTATATTGTCTTAGGGGACCTGCGTTCTGAATTTGACCTTGGGAATTCCTGCCTCCCCACAAGCTGCCCTGGCAACTACCAGGTAAGTCATTCACCTGTGATTTCAGGCGGGCTTCCCGACTTATCTTATCTGCTGCCCAGATTGTTATGAGACGCAGTGAATGAGCCGGCCAATGAAAGCGATTACTCCCCAGGTTGGCTGCCAGCGGTCGGTCGTGGTCATGCTGCCCCTCCATCCAGGCCACAAAGACCCCTCTGCCTTTCCCCACAAGCCTCATCTTCCAGGTAGCCTCTGCTTTTATTTTACAGGATCCAGAGACTCAGCCACTGTTGGCTTTGGCGCAAGCCAGAAACAGTCAAGACCAGAGAGCTACGTGAACGGGAGGGCTTGCCAGAGGAATTTTCCGGGTGCTCAAACGCCAGGACTTGCAGCTCCTGCGGGCAGTCGGCCGGATTTGAGGACCTGCTCCGCGCTGGGCCATGGCCGGCCGGGGCCTGTACGTGGCCACCTTGCTGACGGGGCTGCTGGAATGCCTTGGCTTTGCGGGCGTCGTGTTTGGCTGGGTTTCCCTGGTGTTTGTCTTCAAAGCAGAGCATTACTTTAAGGAGCTGTGTGAGCCAAATGCTGGGCTGTTGGGCAATGCCACAGAGCAGGCTGCCGAGGGTAGGTGTGGCTCTTCCGAGGAACTTAAGTCTGGTTCCCAGGTGGTGGGAAGGTGTAGCAAGGACCCTGCGCCCCGCCCTGCCTGCCAGCCTTTCCAGGGCGAGGGGGGCTCAGCACGCCCCTTTCCTCCACAAGGCCTAGGAGGTGCCTGGGAGGGACCTGTGAGCTCCTGAGGGGGTAATTAGGGGCAGTCACATCCCAGCTCAGTGTAAGGAACAACTTTCCACCAGGCAAGCTGTCCCAGATGGAGGGGAGCCCAGGCAGGCAGTGTTCTCCTGGCAGGAAGGCTGGGATGGATGGGAGCCCTTTTCTTTCCTTCAGTCTGCAAAGCTCAGGATCAGAGATTCTCACTGATCTTCACCGTGGCATCCTTCATGAACAACTTCATGACATTCCCCACCGGCTACATCTTTGACCGTTTCAAGACCACTGTGGCCCGCCTCATAGCCATGTAAGTCCCAAAGGCCCAGTCTGGGCAGAGGTGGGCAGGAGGAGTTCTTCGGGCAGCAGCCCAGCTTGGAGAGAAACCCAGATTGAGCAACCGGGCAGCCGTGCCAGGCACTGCTCATGGCAACTGTTAGGAACAGCCGCAGAAGGGTGTGGAACCTCTCTAGGTCGACCCTCTTCCCACAGCCCTGCTTCCGTTTCCTCACTGCCTTCCCTACTCCACGTGAATTGTGTCTTGTGTGTCATGTGCCGAATTGAGCCGGAGCCCAGGCTGACTTCCTATGAGGGCTGGCCCGGGGCCAGGGTTATGAAATTAGCAAGACCTGAAATTGCTGCTCTCTCCGCCTTCACCTGAAGATCGTTGTCTTCATCTCCTACACAGCCTCACATCCAGGTTGCTCAGACTTAATCTTCATCTTCCTCACCCCCCATCATTTCCCAGTAGCTAAGCTAATGACATTTCCTGGGTATCTCCAGTGGTAGAATTTCAGGTCCCTTCTGCCTGGAGGGGAGACAGTGGGAGTTCCCGAGCAGATGACTCAGGGCGTTAGGGACTTGATCTCACCCACACAGTGTGCTGCTGCGTCCTGATCCCTGTGCTCTGTGGCCAGGTTCAGTGATAAGCGGTACCTGCTGAGGGCTGATAATGCCCCAGAGCAGGTGACCCTGGGGAGGCACACGTGAGATCAGCTGTCAGAGAGAGGGACTGGAGGGCTGGCCTGGTCTGGGCCAGGAAACAGCTGGAGAGTAAGGCAAGTACCTTACTGGTTAAGCCTTTGGGTGCATGGTGGCTATATCTCGGTCTTTCTTAGTCTTCGGCTGCCTGTGTTCATTCCCCTCTTCCCTTCCTTCCTTGCCCCTTCCTTCTCCTCCAGACTTAGGGCACCTCTTTGATTACCTTATGCCTTACAAGACCCCCCAACAGCTAAGGCTGTGGTCCCCAACCTTTTTGGCACCAGGGACTAGTTTCATGGAAGACAGTTTTGCCACAGAGGGGGAAGGAAGCTCAGGCAGTGATGTGAGTGATGGGGAGCAGCTGTAAATACAGGTGAGGCCGGGCGCGGTGGCTCACGCCTGTAATCCTAGCACTCTGGGAGGCCAAGGCGGGTGGATTGCTCTAGGTCAGGAGTTCGAAACAAGCCTGAGCAAGAGCAAGAACCCATCTCTACTATAAATAGAAAGAAATTAATTGGCCAACTAATATATATAGAAAAAATTAGCCGGGCATGGTGGCGCATGCCTGTAGTCCCAGCTACTCGGGATGCTGAGGCAGAAGGATTGCTTGAACCCAGGAGTTTGAAGTTGCTGTGAGCTAGGCTGACGCCATGGCACTCGCTCTAGGGGGGAGGAGGGAAGGAGGCGGAGCTCAGGTGGTGACTCAGCCTGATCACAGAGGTTGGGGACCACAGGGCTAAGGGATCAGTCCAATCATTTCCTTTTATAAAAAAGGCTTTTGGGCCTGTGCGGTGGCCTATAATCCTAGCACTCTGGGAGGCCTAGGCAGGAGGATCTCTTGAGATCAGGAGTTCCAGACCAGCCTGAGCAAGAGTGAGAGCCCGTCTCTACTAAAAATAGAAAAATTAACTGGGTGTGGTGGCTCACACCTGTAGTCCCAGCTACTGTGGAGGCTGTGGCAAGAGGATCGCTTGAGCCCAGGAGTTTGAGGTTGCTGTGAGCTAGGCTGATGCCACGGCACTCTAGCCCAGGTGGCAGAGCGAGGCTCTGTCTCAAAAATAGAATAAAATGAAATGAAATAAAATAAAATAAATTAAAATATAAATTAAAATAAACAAAATAAAATAAAAGGCTTCTGAAGCCCAAAGAGGGGCAGCACCTGGCCCCAGAGTCACACCAGAGGAGGAGTTGTAACTCCAGATTTTGATTTGCAGGCCAGGCTCCAACTTCTTTCTCTAGGGGGTTGAGCTGTTGGAACTTGCAGGTGGGAGGGCCTTGGCTCTGCCCATTCTGCCCCCGCCTAAGCCCTGAGACAATCATTGTCCAGGACTCCCCGGCCTAGCCTTGGACTCTGGGAGGAGCAAAGCGCACTGTCTGTGAGGCCAGGACCACATCTCAATCTTAAGGCTTCTTGCACATGGCATCGGTGCCCGTTGAACTCCCAGTTCAGTGCTGGTTGAAAATGCAGTCACGTCCTGAACTTGGAGGTTGGGTGAGCAGAATCGTGTTTTGTCCCCCAGGTTTCTCCTTTCTTGACAATATTCTCCTTCTCCTGTTCTGTATTCCAGATCTCTCTACACCAGCGCCACGCTCATCATAGCCTTCACCTCTGCAAGTGAGTGCTGCAGGGGAGGGGCACAAGCTCAGGGGGCACCTGGTCGAGGGGCAGGAGCAGAGGTCAGGTCATGGGCAAGACACACGTACCACATGGTTATTCAGACATCCACGGCTTGAAAGACTCCTCGAGGGATATTGAGTTATTGCTGGTCTATGAAAATAGTTTAGTCTGCTGAGAAAACGTGAAAAAGAAGGATGATGGAGAGGGGATTGCTTTAGAGAGCAGAACTGATTCAAAACATTACATCCTTTTTCTTATATGTGTTAAAATGTCCTTTCTCGGCTGGGTGCGGTGGCTCACGACTGTAATCCTAGCACTCTGGGAGGCCGAGGCAGGCGGATTGCTCGAGGTCAGGAGTTCGAAACCAGCCCGAGCAAGAGCGCGACCCGTCTCTACTATAAATAGGAAGAAATTAATTGGCCAAGTAATACATACAGAAAAAATTAGCCGGGCGTGGTGGCGCATGCCTGTAGTCCCAGCTACTCGGGAGGCTGAGGCAGGAGGATTGCTTGAGCCCAGGAGTTTGAGGTTGCTGTGAGCTAGGCTGACGCCATGGCACTCACTCTAGCCAGGGCAACAGAGTGAGACTCTGTCTCAAAAAAAAAAAAAAAAAAAATGTCCTTTCTCTTTTCAATGAAATGGTAATATGACTGACAATTTTGAAAATATCCTTAGCAGGGTAAAAGTCGACAACTCCGCTATACTCAAAAGCTTGCTTTTCAAAATTTACCACTTTATAAAAGTCTGGGAATTCCAATCTGGTTTATCCCCCTCATGCCCCATGACCTATTACATAGAGGAGAAACTGAGGCTGGAGAGGGACCCCTTGCAGAGATTTGCCCAAAGCCACAAAGAAAGTGAGTGGGAAGCAGGCCTGGGCTGCAGGCATCCTGGTCCCTGGTGGTTCTGTCCTAGCGTTTTCATTATCCCGGCCACCAGAGGCCTCCCAATATTCCTCCCCCGTGTTAGATCATATGGCTCCATTTTTGGTTTAGGAAAGGGAAGCACGCAATTGTAGTGTGTGTGGTAGCTATGCTGAAGCCAGGCAGCATCATGAGGTTGTCTCCTCCCCTCATGCCGGGCAAACACGGATGCTGTCTTCACCCAAACAGATCTCAGGAGATAGCCTGGCACTTCAAGCCGGTGATTTCAGACCTCTCTCTTTATCAAACCAGCACCATCTACTCTAAAAGCCTGTCAATGATTTTCAAGAGGCCGAATGTGGAGGTGGTAGCTGGCTAATGTTTGACTCACTTTTATGGATCGTCTGAGCAATAATACCCCGTTTCCCCCATAAAATAGCACCTTTTTGTTTTTTGGAAAAAGTGTGCAGGCTGCAGGGACTCTATTGTGAAAGGGATCTCCAACCTTTAGTGCCAGGAGAGATGTACATTTTACAAAGACAAACTGGTGGTAAATAGCGTGAGTGCTCTAAAATTTGCTCTTTGCAGGGCTTCCCGAGGTATAGCACAGTAGTTAAGAGGATATTAAGGGCACACATGTGCGACATTAACTACATTAACCAGCACTGAATCACCTGGTGGAAAAGATATTCCCTTTTTATGTTCTCTTTCAGCCCTGCTGATTTCATGAAAGAAAGTCTCAACGTGGGGCCAGTATGATTTTAACACTGATGGCAAGAGCAGGTCTCAGGCTTTGAACATTCTAAGGGCAACTGCATCTGGCTACAATTTAGTAACATTGTTTTCCTTTCATTGTATTTGTTTTTTAGTTACTTCCTATTCATGACAAACAATGCAAGTGTTTTCATCTACAGTAGTGATATAAAGTGTACTTTAAACAATAGGTTTCTTTGGGCTGAAAGTGAGTCAACTTTAAAAAAAAAGCAACACATTTTAGCAAATAATAGGACAGGCATAGGTTATGCCAAAATCATGAAGGTGGGCAGAAGTCTGTGGTCTTTGAAAAGCACTAATTTATCAAGGGCTCCTCTAGCCCTTGAGCAGTTCTGCTATTATCCGATACTTTCCAGACCTGTGGTAATGATTTGTTTGCATGTCAGTCTATTCAAGGGCAAAGAGTTTGTTTTACTTATCCAGCATTTCCAATGCCAAGTACAATGCCTGGCACAAAGGAAGTACTCAGAACTTAATGAACAAAGGAAAGACTATGGCCATTTTCTCACTGAGATCTCATGGCACCCCTGCGAGGTGGGGAGAGCAGGGGCTGTCATTCCCATTTAACAGATGAAGCGACTGAGGCAAAGATTTAGAACCAGCTCAGAGTCATTTAATAAATTAGAGGTTGGGCTTGGGGCCTGAACCAGGGGACTGAGTCCAGGGTCCTCTTCCCCTACAGTGTTGAGGATGAGTAGGAAAGGCTTTCGTGGTTTAGTGAAGGAAGGGAGTGGCCAGTGGCTTAACTTCGAATCATGTGTATCTGTAGGCATCCAGGTGTGCCAAAGACTGAGCACCATCTTTGGTGGGGAAGAAGGTGGCCCAGGAGACCTCAGCAGGGACATATTGGGACGCCTTGGCCAGTATCTTAAGACCCTTGAAGGATGATAGAAGGCTGGCTAGAATTGGGGCCCTGACCCCAGGGTTGTTGGGAATTTGGAGGAGGTGGGAGCTGAGTTTGGAGCTCCAAGTTTGGGTTGCACTGTGACACACTCTACCTCTGACTTTGGTGATCCAGGCTCAGCTGTGCTGCTCTACCTGGCTATGCCACTGCTCAGTGTTGGGGGAATCCTGTTTCTCATCACCAACCTGCAGGTAGGAGCCGACCCTGATCCCAGCCACTTGGCAGGAGGTGGACGATGGAGTGGAGGGTCGCGGGCAGGGGGAGGAAGTGGCACTTGGTGTGATTGTCCGCTTCAGTTGTGGTTGCCCCAAGCCAGGGTGGGAGCCCTTAGAGGGTGGATTTGAGTCTGGAACATGCTGGGTACTCAGGAAATATTTGTTTTATGAGTAAATGATTCAGCTTGGTCCTGTCTTTCCCAGATTGGGAACCTATTTGGCAAACATCGTTCGACTATCATCACCCTCTACAATGGAGCATTTGACTCTTCCTCGGCAGTCTTTCTTATTATTAAGGTAAAAAATAGCAATAGCTAACATTTACTGAGCATTTACATATGGCAGACACTGGTCTTGCGAACCTTGCATGACTTCTCTCCATCAACTCTCTCGTTAAGGAACTTTTTAATCCCTATTTTACAGATAAAGCATTGGGTCTCCGAGAGGTTAAGAAACTTGCTGAAGGCTCTGCAGCTAGTAACCATGATACTAGAACTTAGAGCCAGCCCCGTCTGGTCCTAGGCAGAGGCTGGGAGCCCTTTGGAATGGGGGTGTTTGCTGCTGTGAGCTTCTGGTTTGCACAAGCAGGTGGGAAGTGGCTAGTGGGGCAGGAAGTGCAGACACAGGCCTGCTCAGCTCTCCCAAAGGCTGATGTTGAATGTCAGAGGGATGAACTGCTGCCAAGACTATTTGTTTCTCCACCACCATTCTGCCTTATTCATTGCCAGCGATTTTATCTCGGCAGTGACCTGCCCCGCCCAGGGGACGAATCCTGATTGATCTAAGCCAACCATGGCAGTCCTTTTCTCCCTTGCCAGTGATGAGTAGAGGTAGGCAAGTAGTCCAGTCCTTTGTAATGAGATAAAGGGGGTGTGTGTAGTGGAGGACTTGGGGAGCATTTTCTCCCTGATGGAAGGTGAGAGCAAAGTGAAAAGAAAGCCTTCCTCCTTGGTCCTTCTTTTTACCCTTCCTCTTTGAATGTTGCAGTGGGAGGATTGATAGCTGGAGTTGTGGCAGCCATGCTTTGACTATGAGGCAACAAGGTGAAAGATAATAGCCAACACACTAAAGATGGCTGAGTGAGAGGAATGAAAGAGTGTGGGGCCCAAGCTGCCTAACCTGGGACTTCCCTCTGGGCTTTGTGTCAGCCTGTGGGCCATGGGGGAAGAGAATAGGATCTCTGTCTGTCACCACCCAGACATGAGCCTAGCTTAGTCCCATGAGCACCTTGGCCCTGGGGCACCCAAGCCTTTCTACTCCTGGTACAAAAGCCACTTTCCAGGTTCTTGCTTCTTCCCCTGGGTGTGCCTACCTTTCTCTCCTCTTTCTTTAGAGCTGGCAGGAAAAACTGTGCTGGACCGGGGAGCAGGAATTTTCAGTTTAATCTGACTTTGCCGCTGCTTACTCTGACCCTGGACAATGCATTGCTCCTCTCTGGACCTCAGTGTCATCCTCTGTAAAATGGGGAGGTTGGGCTAGATCAGTGGTTTTCAAATTAGGTGTTGAGGAACTTAGGGGATCCCTTTGGTGTTTTGTCAGTCACCGAGAAGAATGCAGGGAGGTTGAGTGGCCAGCTCCCCGTTGATGTGTTTTGTAAGTTGAATTTTTGTGTCAAATCATGTTTGAACAAAAGGATTTTGCTGCTCTTGGGGGAAGAAGGCATGGGGCTAGAAGATCTTTTAAGGAGCCACACTAAGAAGCTCCACAGGCTGTGGGGATGGGTCACATGATGACTCCACTGCTGCTGGCCGGGCCCTGGGAGGAGGGTGCGTGTACGAGGAGTCCTTAGCTTCTAGGATGGTAGGCAAGGGCCTGTACTGGGACTCCATGGAAACTGAGGTTCCAGCCCTTGCCTCCTGCACTGACGTTACTATGTGTGATAAAATACACATAACATAAAATGTACCATCTTAACCATTTTTTATTGATACATAATATTTGTACATCTTTATGGAGTACACATGACTTTTTGTTATGTGCATAGAATGAATAATGATCAAGTCAGGGCATTTAGGGTGCCCATCACCTTGAGTATTTATCATTTCTATGTGTTGGGAACATTTCGAGTCCTCTCTTCTAGCTATTTTGATGTCTTAACAATTTTTAAACATACAGCTCAGTGGCATTAAATACGTTCATATTGTTGTGCAGCTGTCACCACCATCCATCTCCAGATCTCTCTTCATCAAGATTGGAACTCTGCACTCATTAAACACTAACTCCTCATTCCTCCCACCCTCTACCCCTAGACCCTGGCAAACACCATTCTGCTTTCCGTGCTATGAACTTGACTACTCCAGGTACCTCCTATGGGTGCAATAATACAGTATTTGTCCTTTTATGACTGGCTCATTTCACTAAGCATAATGTTCTAGTGGTTCAATCCAAGTTGTAGCATGTGGCAGAATTTCCTTTCTTTTTTTAAGGCTGGAGAATATTCCGTGGTATGTATATAGCACACCGTGTTTAGCCATTCATCCATTGATGGGTGCTTGGGTTGCTTCCATCTTTTGGCTGCTGTGAATAGTGCTGCTGTGAACACGGGTGTCAAGCTGACTTTTCCCTCCTCCTTCTGCAGCTGCTTTATGAACAAGGCATCAGCCTCAGGGCCTCCTTCATCTTCATCTCAGTCTGCAGTACCTGGCATGTCACACGTACCTTCGTCCTGATGCCCCGGGGGCACATCCCCTACCCACTGCCCCCCAACTACAGCTATGGGTAAGGACTGTGATCTGGCGATTGTGGGCCAAAGCCCCTCTTCTGACCTAGGGTGGGAAGCAAGGGGTGGGACAGACAGGGCAGAGCACACTTGTCACAGGAGGGGAGGACTGGAGCAGGGCTGTATCAGTTAGCCATCACTGCATAGTGAACTGCCCCAAAACTCAGTGGCCAAAAACGCTATGCATTTATTACTTCTCACAAGTTGGGTAGCTGGCTGGTTCTACTGCTTGGGGCCAGACTCGGACGGGGCCGACAGGGCTTGCTCATGGCTCTGATCAGCATCAAGCAGGTTAGCTTGGGCCGGCTGGCCTAGGATGGCGGATGTCTGGGTCACGTGGGTCTCACCCTGCAGCAGGCTAGCACGGGCTTGAGCACACAGTGGTTTCGGGGTTCCGAGAGAAAGTGCAGCAATGCACTTGCTTTCTTGAGGTCCAGGCTTGGAATTAGCACATCACTTCTGCTGCGTTCTCTCGGCTGAGGCAGCTCACCTGGCCAGCCTAGACTTAGGGCAGGGGGAAATAGAGCTGCAGAGCCCCATTGCAGGGAGTGGAGGTGCAGAGGAGGTGAGGAAATGGGGCCATGTTAGTGACCACAAGGGCTAGATGGCAGCGTTCATTTGCTGCTCACTTACTGTTTGTCAGACCCGGGTGCTTTCTGATTTCATCCTCACAACAATCCTCTTGGATTGATTTCATCCAAGAGAGCATCCATTCAGTGCTCTCTGATTTCATCCTTACAACAATCCCCTTGTCTCCACTTGCCAAATGAGAAGAATGAGGCTCAGAAGGGTTAAGTCGGAGCCGTGTTTCTGCTGCCGGGAAGAGGCAGAGCTGGGATTTGAACTCAGGCCTGTGCTACTCTCTCCAGGTCTCCAGTGGTTCCCAAACATTGCTGCATGTCAGAATCACTTGGAGATCTTAAAAAATGAAAAAAGAGAAATAAAGGAAAAAGAAAGAAAGGCTGGCTCTCACCCCCAGACATTCTGATTTAACTGGTCTGGACTGTACTCTGGCCATTGGGGTGGTTAAAAGGTGATTCCAAAGTGTGTTGAAATTCGGGGTCCAGCGCATGATTCCCTCCAGTCGGGACCTCAGGTTCAGCTCACAGTCCTTGGCCTCGCTGGTGGGGATTTTGTTTCCGCAGCCTGTGCTCTGGGAACTGCCCCACAAAGCAGGAGAAAACAGCTGAGCCTGAAAACAGGGAGCTGCAGTCAAAGGAGTTCCTTTCACCAAAGGAAGGTGAGCCCCCCCTTGGTCACCTGACTCCTCCAGAACCCGCCTCTCCTCTTCCCTCCCCAACTCCTCACCTGCAGACCCTCTCCCCTCCCCCTCCTCACACACACCAGAATTGGGAAAGGTCAGGCAGAGAAAAGACCTTAAGGATCTTCTCAGCCCCTCTCACTTTGTAGAGTGTCCAGGGAGAGCCTCTTTTCTGTTCTCTCTTTTCTCTCTTTCTTATCCCCCCCATCCCCACCCCCGAAGTCTGTCTGCCATGACTTGCCTTCCCTTCCCCCGCTCCTCCATTCTGCCCTCTTCTGTGATGCCATTGCCCTCAGTCTGGTTCAATTGTTCCCATTTCTGTAGGTCTCCAGAGTCTGCCCTCTGTCATTGTCCCAGCTGCACCGGCCTCCTTTCCTTCCTCTGTCTGTTTTGGGTCTTTGGTTACAAACATCACAAACCGCAGCTGGCTACAATGGGAATAAGCATGGGCGGGGGAGGGTAGAGAAAATGGGAGAGGGAGGTCAAAGGATACAAGTAGCAGATACTCAGGGTGAACATTCTAGAGGTCTAGTGTACAACATGAGAACTATAACAAAATTGTCTTGTATTTGGGACTTTTATTAAATGAGTAGATTTTAACTGCCCTTGCTACCAAAAAAAGGTAAATATGTGAGATGATCGATACGTTAATTTGCTTCTCTATAATAACCATCTTACCATCTCTATGTATTGTATGGTATCATGTTGTATACCTTAAATATACCACAATATAATTTATTATTATTTTTTAAAAAATAAGAATAGGATTCTGGGAAGCTTACAAAACCAAGGGGGAAAATTAAATTTGCCAGGCTCTAGGAGGAGTAGCACCAGGCTACCTCTGGCCATCCCAGTCTAAAAATCATGGCCAGTCTGTCTCTTTAGGGAGAGCAGTCTAACTGGTCAACCCTGGGTAAGGAACAGAACTCTTAATTCACAGTCCCATGTGGACCACGGAGAACAGGCCAGGGGATGAATTTCCAAGGATGCTGGTCCCGAAGGAAAGGAGGGGTGAGGAGCCCACGGAACAGTAGCTGCCACCACTCATCCCCATCTCACCTCTAACTCTCTCCTCCTTGTGTCCTTTTTACCATTTGGCTGAGAAAGATCAGGAAGGTGTTACTGCAAGAAGTGTCATTGACCAGGCTGTGAGAGACAGATCGGATTTCAATAGGCTGGGAACTTGCAGGGAGGGTCATTCAAGGTGGTGGGGCCAGGATGACAAAGCATGGAGGTGGGGAGGTTGGGAGACAAGGGCGGAAGGAGGGCTCGACCCAAGGCTGTCCCATGAAGGCCTCTATGCTCTTGCCTGTCCTATCCCTCCACTTCCCTTGTAATTCCTGCTGGATCCTTTCCCCATCAGAGATCCCAGGACCAGGGCAGCAGCAGAAACCCCGTTCTTTCTGGAGCTATGTCCTCTCCCGGCGCTTCGCCTGGCACCTGCTGTGGCTGTCTGTGATACAGCTGTATCACTACCTCTTCATCGGCACTCTCAACTCTCTGCTGACCAGCTTGGCCGGCGGGGACAGGGCGATAGGTATGCAGCGAGGCTGGGAGGTAGCATGTCCTCCTGCCCAGCTGCGGACAGGGGACTCCAGGGGAGGCTCTGAGGGTGGGGGTGGAGGGATGGGCAGGATGAGTGCAGGGTGAGAGAGCCCTACCCTGGAAGGCAGTCCTGGAGCCCTCTCACCACCCGCCTCGTCTCCGTCCCCTGCAGTCAGCACCTACACAAATGCCTTCGCCATCACTCAGTTCTTCGGAGTGCTGTGTGCCCCCTGGAATGGCCTGCTCATGGACAAGCTTAAGCAGAAGTACCAGAAGGAAGCTAAGAGGACAGGTGAGACGGGGGGGAGGGGAGCAGGGAGGGGAGAGATCTTCATTTACCCCCATGCTACCCTCTCTTTTGTTCTTACCCCTTTCTCCTTGCACTCATTCATTCATTCATTCAGCCACTAGTCACTGAGTGACAATTATGTGCCAGCCCTAGTGCCAGACAGCGGGGATTCAACAGTGGACAAGACAGATAAGCCTTTTGCTCTAGCTGTTCTCAGTCTAGAGGGTGGAGAAAGGCAGTCGTCAGGCAATTGCAGTCGGTCAAGTAAACCTACAGGTGGCCGTGGGGACACAAAGAATGGCACCTGTTCTGGGCACTGATGGGGTTGGTGTAGGGGAAGGCTTCCCGGAGGAGGAAGTGGGTCTGAGCCAAGGCCTGAAGGATGAGTAGGAAGCGGGGAGAGGAAGGGGCAGGGCCTGGGAGGCTGGGGAGAGAGGTAAGGAGGGGTCAGGCTGCTTCCCACACCAAGGAGTTCTGGGGCCTGATCCTTGGACAAGACTGGGGAAGGGGGCAGTGCTGAGGTGTCCTGCCCTGGGGGTGTCTGGGGGAACAAGAGCAGAGAGAAACATTTGCCAGCTGTCTCTTCTCTGCCCTCCCAACTCCACGCCTGTCGGGGATTTCAGAGCAAATCTCGGACATTGTGTCATTTCACCTATGAATACTTTAGTATGTGTCTTCAACAAATAAGGCCTCTTTTACTTAAACATCACCATAATGCCACCACACCTTAAAAAAAATAACAATTTCTTAATATTGTCTAATATACAGTCACTGTTCAAATTCGCCTAATTGTCTCGAATACATCTTTTTACAGTTTTTGTTCAAATTAGGATTCGTACATGGTCCATGCGAGGTATTTGGTTGATGTGTCTATTGTATCTTTAAAAATCTTTAACAGTATCCCCTCTCCCCATTTATTATGTCTCATTTATTTGTTGAAGAAACTGGTCATCTGTCCTGTCGAGTTTCCCACATTTTGAATTTGGCATCATTTAAAAGAGTCCCTTTGATTATTTCCTATGAATATGTGGATTAGAGGCTTGGGGAAGACTCAATTTAATTTTTTTTTTTTCATTTTTGAGACAGAGTCTTATCACTAAGTTGCCCAGACTAGTCTTAAACTCCTGGGGTCAAGTGATCTTGCCTCAGCCTCCCGTCAATTTATCATTATTGTTATTACTTTTGGCAAGAATAGCGTGGAGGGGGAGCTGTGGGCTTCCTCTGGTCTCCCATCAGCAAGCCCTGGTGTCTGTTGTCTCATTATGGTGTTCAGATTGTTCAACCGGTTCAGACATTGTCAGTCTGATCCGTCCATTATAAAGTTTCCCATCAACCGTACACCTAATGGTTTTAGTAGCCATTACTGATCAATGCCTAGACCCGTTATTTTATTAGGGTTGCAAAAGGAGCATTTTCTATCTTTTCTTCTGCTTTTAATAGCTAGAGTTCCTTCTAGAAAGAAAAACTTTCCCTTACTATTTTGTCACCCTGAAATAAATGCTTGGTTTTCCCCTCTATTTACCAGTTTCAGAATAATGAGTTGGTGCGTTAGCAGCCTCCAGGGATGACTACTAGTTATTTCTTTTTTTTTAAAGTCTCATTTTATATATATTTGACACCTTTCAATCTGTTCATGATTCTTCCTAATGCTCAAATTGTCTCACCTTTGGCCATTGGGAACTTTACCAGTCCAGCATCTGTGTCCTTTAGACAGAACCCCGTTAGTTTTAGACCATGTCCTTACCTGAAATTGGCCACTTCTCTAACTAGCCCTGCAGCCCTTTAATGGAAAATGGTATTTAGAGACTTCAGGCTGGATATGGGGTTTCTCATTGCTCCTGGGTTGTCACTGCTTTTGAGCCTTGGAGAGAGTTAAGGTGTATATACCTTTTCATAAGGAAAAAAATCATGAATACTTAATACTGATATTTTCATTCAAATTTTTATTTCTTTGATTATTCATTTCCAGCTGTCTCTCTTCCTCTGAAAGTCTTGGTCCCTAACAACACTATATATGTGAATATATACATATACATATATGTATAACATTTTAGATACAATTACTGGTTTTAGCAACATCAATATTGCTAATAACAACACAATGGCTAAATGCTGTTGCCCTTCTCTGACCTTCCCCCCTCCTTTCTCATCCTTAGGGTGTATATCCCACGAAAGATGTACAAATCACTGTGTTTTTAGAGTCCACCAACTTGCATATAGAGTAATATTCATTGGTTTCATTTTATTTTGTTTTTGATTTTGGGGAGTTGTTTTGCTTGTTTTCTTCCTATTATTTGTTTTTTTCCTTATATTTATTTTTTTCAGCATATTATGGGGCTACAAATATTAAAGTTATGTATATTTCCCTTGCCCTCCCAAAACTCTCCCCTTTTCCCTATTATTTGTATTTCATTTTATTTGCAAAACATATACATATCAAACATTTACATTTTACCAAAGCTAAAACTGCGAAACAAGATACATTCAAGGCAGTTTAGTTTCCTTCTCTGTTTATTGTGGCCCTCTCCTTCCCTCTTCTTTAGGTAACCATTTCTACTGTTGTTTTTAGTACAGACATTTTGTGTGTGTGTGTGTGTGTGTGTGTGTGTGTGTGTGTTTCCCTCTTTCTTGTATAAAAGGCAGTGTACTCCATACACTGTGCTGCAGGGCATTTTGCGTGACTGTTCTGACGTTGTCCCGTGGCAGGGCCTCTCCTCCCTCCTTCTGCCCACTGCCTGGTCTCCATGACGTGGTTGTAGCGCAGTTGACGCAGCAGCCCCTGCCCATGGCCCTTTGGGTTGTTTCCAGTCTTTTGCTATTACCAGTAGTGCTACGAGGGAGAAATATCTGGCCACAGGCTCGAGGGGGCAAGGGCAGGTGTGCCGCCTGTCTGGAGGCCATTGTAATAATCTATGAGTGCGTTAATGGTGGCTTAAAGCTAGGAAGAGTCAGCGAGGTTGGAGAGGAGGGGACCATTGGGAAGGTGTTCAGGACGTGAATGATCAGCATTGTTGATGCCCTGGAGATGGGGCCTGTGGGGGCAAGAGCGTTCAAGGATGACCCCCCAGGACAGGTGGGTGGGCAGTGGCTCCCGCTTTGCCCCCTGTCTTGGCCCTCCCCTGCCCTTGGTTGGGTTGGTCTCCAAGCAGTCTCCCCTCCGCCCTTTTGGACCAGGCTCCTCCACCTCGATGGTGGCCCTGCGCTCGGCAGTGCCCTCGCTGACCCTGACGTCCCTGCTGTGCCTGGGCTTCACCGTCTGCGCCTCGGTGCCCGTCCTCCCGCTCCAGTACGCCACCTTCATCCTGCAGGTGGTCAGCCGCTCCTTCCTGTATGGGAGCAACGCCACCTTCCTCACGCTCGCGTAAGTGGCCTTGGGGTGTGCTCCACTGTGGGGGACACTGGGACACAGGGAAGCAGGCAAGGTAAAGACATTGGGAAGCGAGGGTGGGCCTGGAGGTGGTCGGGTGATGGAAACTGGGCTTGGGAGCAGGTGAGGAGGCGGCAGTGCCCAGAGTTGGAGGCAGGTGGGAAGGATCTGCTGTACCCTCTGCCTCTGTTCTCTACCTGGTGAACTCCTATTCACCCTCCAAAGCCCACTTCTGTTCCAGCTCTCCCAGGGAAGAGTTGAAAGAAAGTTTCTTCCCTTCTTTTTGCCCTTGGTACTCTATTCTTGCCACCTTTGATGGGGTACACATAGTCTGGCATATGGTGTTCTGCTCGCGTGTCTATCTGTTCCCTAAGGCCTCCTGGGCACAGCCCGTGACTGGGCCCTGCTGTTTTCCCTGGGCCCCACACGTGCCTTCTCTGTGTTCTGTGGTTTGAACGCCTGAGCAGAGACGAAGAGGGAGGGGTTGAGCGGGTATGGTGGGTGGGGGCAGGCTTAGGACAGGGAGTTGGGAACAGTGGCTGACAAAGGACCCCTGAGGCCAGCTGCCTGCTTGGAGGGAGGGTTCCTGAAACTCACTGGAACCCCATTTTTTTCTGTCCCCAGTTTCCCTTCAGAACACTTTGGAAAGCTCTTTGGGCTGGTGATGGCCTTGTCGGCCATTGTGTCCCTGTTCCAGTTCCCCATCTTCACCCTCATCAAAGGCCCCCTCCAGAATGACCCATTCTATGTGAGTACTGTGGAGATGGGTGTCCCCAGCAGGGGCCCTGCCTCAGACCTGGGAGGACCTGGGGCGACTTGGCGGGGCCCCAGCAGGGGGCGCCCAAACCTGGCTGCCTGGGCGTGGTCCCTGCAGCCACAGTGCTGCACAGGGGTATGTCCTTCGTCTTGCTTCTCAAACTGGGGTGATGGGGGTACCCAGGCTTGTGCTGGGGGTACCTGAAACCACAGGATTGGTGTGGTGCAGCTTCCCAGAGAGTCCATGCTACTCAGATTTGGGGAGAAAATATTTTTGTGTATATGGGGAACAAAGAGACATATTCTTGAGTAGGACAAAAAATCCTTGAAAAATGTCAAGCAGAAACCTGACACTTCAGGGGTGTCTCCTGCCTGTGGGGAGTACAGTCCCACCCTGGCCTGTCCCCCAGGGCTACCACATGCATCCATTTCCACAGTTGGCCCGAGGGGCAGGATGCCCCTGTGTCCCCACACCTGGAGGCGTGCTCATGGGCCCTGCCCGCCAATTCCACAGTTGGCCCGAGGGGCAGGATGCCCCTGTGTCCCCACACCTGGAGGCGTGCTCATGGGCCCTGCCCGAGGACGTGGGCACTCTCCCGCTCTTTGCAGAGACTGAGGCTCAGAGAGGTCACATGACTTCTGTATTCAGAGGCAGGCAGTAAGGAGCAGAAATCTTTTGACTTTGAATTCAGTGTTTTGACCACTGTACGGTTCTGTCTGCCTCATTTTGTAAAAACCAGCAAAGTTTAAATCAGTCCCTTGGAGAAAAAAAGACTAAACTTAAAAACTGAGAATGACTTGATTATGATATCAGGGGACCTGACCTGATATTCAGATGCATTTTCTAGCCGGTGCCTCTATCGGCTCTCCACGTGACCCCGAGCAGATCACTGAATGCTCTCTCGGCCTCTGTTTCCCCACCTGTGAAATGGACATAATATTCTTCCCACACCCACCCAAGAGGGCAGAGTGAAAAATACTGAAAGTCCTTCCTCCAGGGCACCAGGGTGTCTGGGTAGAAACAAAATATAAACTAGGTGTATTCCAGTCCCCTCGTTGGTTATTGGCAGGGCTCACATTTGCAGATTTCTTTGCCTCACTCCATCCTCTGTCCCACGCAGGTGAACATGATGCTAATACTCGCCACGCTTCTGACATTCGTCCACCCCTTCCTGGTGTACCTGGAGTGTCGCCTGCCGAAGGAAAGTCCTTCTGCAGTTGCGTAGTTCAGAACCCCTCACTTTCCTCGGGGTGCTTTTGCTAATCATCCCCCACCTTTGAGGACTCCATGTCCAGAAAGACTCTGCCTACCCAGGCTACTTACATTAAGTAGCCATGAGTTTTTCCTTAAAAACAAAAACCAAAAGCCTTATTTAACTGCCAGCCAGGACTTCTGATCAGCAAGAGAAAAATCTCAGTAGCCAAGTGGATCGATGTCACACAGACCCAAGACGATGGCATGGGGAAGCCGGAGTGTCTCCTTGCAAGTGGCCTTGGCAGACCTTGGCCCCAGGAGGGGTGATAGGAGGAAGAGGGGTGCCACCTACTTCCGTAGGCTTGTTTGGCCCTGGACCCTCTGCCGCCAGGTAAATTCCCAGGTGGACAGTGAGGTTGTCATGGCCTCAGCTACACCACCTGGCATTTAGAGGTGGTACCAGCCACAGCCCTGGCTCCCCTTCAGTAGCACAGCCTTGGGGAGAGAACTGCAGCGAGCTTTGGGGGCAAGAGGAGAAGATGGGGGGGAGGTGCATCCTGGGCCTGGTCCCAGCTCTGCCACAGATGCTCGGTGACCTTGGCCCGGCCCTTTCGTGATCTGAGCATCATTTTCTCATCTGTGAAATGAGTGTTTTGGAGTTGAAGGTTCTTTCTGGAGCTGATGTCCTAGAAGGTGTTAAGAAGAGTGACAGGGTCAGGCCACCCCAAGGGCCTTGGGAACCAGCCTACGTGCTTGACTGATGGATTTCTTTTCTTTTCTTTTCTTTCTTTCCTTCCTTCCTTCCTTCCTTCCTTCCTTCCTTCCTTCCTTCCTTCCTTCCTTCCTTCCTTCCTTCCTTCCTTCCTTCCTTCCTTCCTTCCTTCCTTCCTTCCTTCCTTCCTTCCTTCCTTCCTTTCTTTCTTTTTCTTTCTTTTTCTTTCTTTCTTTTTTTCTGGCAGGGTCTCATTCTGTTGCCCAGGCTAGAGTGCCATGCTGTCAGCCTAGCTCACAGCAACCTCAAACTCCTGGCCTCAAGTGATCCTCCTGCCTGAGCCTCCCAAGTAGCTGGGACTACAGGTGTGCGCCACCATGTCCGGCTAATTGTTTCTATATATTTTTAGTTGTCCAGCTAATTTCTTTCTATTTTTTTTTGGTAGAGATGGGGTCTCACTCTTGCTCAGGCTGGTCTCAAACTCCTGACCTCAAGCAATCCTCCCGCCTTGACCTCCCAGAGTGCTAGGTTTACAGGCGTGAGCCACTGCACCAGGCCTTGACTGATAGATTTCTGATGAACCATCTTGGGGATGTTTTCCTCTTTGGTAGTTGTTTACTCTGGGCATTTTATAAAAAATTCTCTGGGGAATTATTTTATAGAAAAATAAAGCCTCTGTGTCTAAGGCAATTTACGGTTTCCACCTCTTTTTAGGCTTGGGGCTTGGGGCGTGTGTGTGTTTCTGAGGTCCTGAGGTTGCCCCCTTCCCTACCTCGCCCCCTGGGGTATGAATGTGCCAGAGGAGGTGGGGGGACCTGGCTGCACCCAGGGCTGGGGCAGGAGCCATCAGACTGGGATCTACCAGCTGGTCCTGGGTTGCCCCTCAAAGACTCCTTCCCCGGGAGTCTCTTCCTTTGCCTCCTCTTCCTCCCCACATCCTTAACCCTCCACAGACACCCCCCCATTTCCCCACCCCCACCCCAGCGGGAGGCAGTAGAGGGAACCAGAAGGTCATAGTTTGAGTTTCAGTTCTGCCCCTCCGCAGCTGGGCAAAAATCCCTGAACTGCTCTGAGTCACGATTTCCCCATCTGCAAAGTGCAATTACTCATTTCTGCCCCTGGGGGCGATCGTGAGAATGTAAAGTAATCGCTGCTCCCCGCACGCGGTGGGAGCACGTGAGCGTTTGCTCCTGTGTTTACTCACGGCGGGTGGGGGGAGAAGGATGGCAGGAAGAGGTGAGGGAGGAGAGAGAGGGTAGGTGGGCAAGACAGGTGAGTCTGGAGCACACCAGATGTTTCATTAAAGGGGGTCGAGGAATGGATGGGGGTGGGGAAGGGAGGGGACTGGCGGGCAGATTGGTCCTTCGTTCATTCATCTGTTCAGACGTTCAACAAATGTCTTTTGAGCACCCACAGCCTGTCAGGTTGGGGAAGTGGAGGTGCGCAAGGGTCTGAAGCACAGCGCTTCCTTCTCCCCGGGGCTAGGAGCCTGTGTCTGAAGACAGACGCCAGAGTGGAAGTGGATGGATTTGGTCATGTTTCCCTGCTCAAAAACTTTCAGTGGCTCCCCTCTGCCCACAGGACAAAACCCAGACTCCAGCCTGGCATGCAAGGCTCTCAGCAGTGTGATCCCAGCCTCTCTCGCACCCCCTCCAGCCCCCACCAACAGGGCCAGACCCCATCCCCATGGACCAAAGGTCCTGGCCTCTGGGTCCGGGTGCACACCAGTCCCTCTGCATGGGTGGCTCACTGTGTCCCGTCTTGGGAAATCCACCTGGTCAGCTGGATCCTGCTCAAAATCCCTCGAAAAAACGTTCCCTGGGGCTCGGTCATACCCTTCCTGGTGACCTTTACTGACCTGGGCAGCAAACTCTAGGAGGCGGGGTCTGGTGTCCCCTGGCTCTGATTAATGTGTGCTTGCCGTCCACTTGGTGCCAGCTAAGGCTTCTGAATGAAGGATCATTGGATGAGTGGATTCTGGTTCTGAACTCTTGGGGGTGGGGTGCAATGTCCTGCAGTGGGAAGGATCCTTTTAATCCCAGCTCTGTCACTGGTGTGGCCTTGGATGGGCCACTCCTCTACAGCCCAGTTTCTTTATCAGTGTGTTGGGAGAAACAGGCCTCTCTGGGCTGTTGTAAGGATTACAAATTAGGTCAAGAGCCTGGTACATGGTAGGTCCTGAACAGATCACAGCTAGCATTACAGATAATATGTTAAAGCCAGAAAAGGTGCCTAACATCCATCAGTTCTGAATGGGTAAATGGAATGTATCACACAATGGATATTATTTGGCAATAAAAAGAACTAAAGTACTGATCTATGCTACAATGCGATGAACCTTGAAAACATTATGCTAAGTGAAAGAAGCCAGTCATGAGAGACCACATGTAGCATGACTCCATTTGTATATGAAATGTCCAGAACAGCCCAAATCTATAGAGGCAGAAAGTCACTTAGTGACTTGCTAGGTCTGGGTGAGGAGGGAGTGAGGACTAACTGCTAACGAACAGGTTAGGAGTTTCTTTTGGGGTGATGAAAAGTTTCTGAAATTGCACAACTGTAAATATACTAAAAAAATCATTGGATTTTACACTTTACATGGGCAAGTTGTATGGTAGATGAATTATATCTCAATAAAGCTGTTATTAAAAAAGAAAAGCCTGGTTTCCCTAGGAGGTGCAGAGAACAATTCTATTCTGAGAGTCAGAGATGCTATCGAGGGAAGAGGGGAGTGAGCGGGAGAAACAGGCTGAGCGCACAGCCTCATCTTGCTGCCCCGAGGGCCCTCTTCCTGCTCAGATGGGACCAACTGCTCTCTCAGTTGACAAAGCAGGCAACCCAGGAGTTTCACAAGTTTTGATTTCACTCAGCAAGAGGCTTCCAATGCAACCCTTCCCTCCGGCTACCAGCCTCAGCAGAGAGGAACCGAGGTGAACCTGCCCCCACCGGGCCTCCCATGAGGAGGACAGCACCTTCCATGTGAAGCACAGCCAGCCCCATGAAATAGGAACTTTGGGCGACAATCCCCTTTAAGCCTAGTCATCCCAGGCAATTGCATATAATCAGCCCCAGTTTGCAGATGGGGAAAATGAGGCTGACCACTCAGCCTTAAATATCAGCCATGGAGCCGGTATTTAAACCAGGTCTTTCTGTCTCCTAAGGTCACATTCATTTAGATGTGACCTTTACTGTACATTTATTTTTATGTAAGAAAGGTACAGTTGTTCTAAAATAGATCAGAAAATAAAGAGCTGCATGAAAAAGAAGCATCACTGTTAATCGCACCACTCAGAGTTAGCTGTGGTTAACGTGTTGGCGTCTTTCCTCCTATCATTTGACTGGATGCGTGTGATAATTAACCACTTCGGTACCAGCGTCGACTATAGTCGATAGCCACAGGTGAACGTGCACAGCCGAGCATCAACTTTAGTCGACAGCCAAAAGCTTTTACTTTTACAGCTTTTATCTCTGCAGTTGCAGTGTGTACATCAGCTAATAAGTTACTACGAATCTGTGACCTTTTAACAAGTCCTTAGTAGGAGTTATTATAGTTATTTTCCTAAAGCTGCCTAAAACAAGCTTTCAGTGCTTTAAAGCTTTCTTCATCACACAAGAGCAAAATGGATTTATTGTCAATGCATAGCACAAACTATTATGCAGACTATGAGTGCTGGCCGTGGGCAAGGTTTTGCGGCCAGTGAGCGCCGTACCGAAGTGGTTAA
This sequence comes from Microcebus murinus, assembly GCF_040939455.1. Classification (NCBI taxonomy): domain Eukaryota; kingdom Metazoa; phylum Chordata; class Mammalia; order Primates; family Cheirogaleidae; genus Microcebus; species Microcebus murinus. The sequence continues at coordinate 17,143,498 of NC_134107.1, forward strand.
AATGATCTCATAAGCTTTTCTTTATGTCATCAAGTAGTCACCGAAAGCATGACTTTTACATGGCTGCTTACACCGCATCTTACGGCTATGCCACCCCTTATTGATCCCCGCTCACCCCACTTCCGTTCTGCTCCCCTCTGCTGCCTGGGTGGGGGTCCCAGACAGTGACAGCAGCTTGGTCAGCAGACCCGAGAGCACAGGTAATATTTAATAATAGAACTCAGGGGGGTGAGATGTTGTCAAGTGGGCTTATCACAATAGAGCCGCCTTAGAAGTTTCCAGAGAATGGCCTCATGTCCCCTAATCACTGTCTATAATCTGGTGTCAACTGTCTTTTAGCTGAAGGTGCCAGCTGCCAACTGACCAGGTGCTGCCTACCTTTCTCTCCAAATTCAGAGCTTGGAGCGATGGCCCAGTAGTTATCTCCTAGAGGGCCTTTTCCTGCCAGCCCCTGGAGGGACAGGCAATTCAATGCTTTGGAGGTGACTCTGGGGCGTGGCAGCGAGTCCTTCCCCTAACATTCTTTGGGGAAGGACACCTCCCATCCAGGCTCCAAGGCACAGGCTCCAGCCCTTTGGCGAGAAGTTCTCCCATGGGACACATCTGGCTGCCTGAGCAGACTGCAACCCACTTCTGCCCACCCGGGGGCTGACTCACAAGTAGAGTGATGAAACCCAAGATCACGGCTTGTGTTTGCACCTGCCCCTCTTCCAGGGGTTTTTGTTTCTTATTTTCTAACCACAAACATCTACTGATGGGCCGCTCAGCATTTTCTTTCGTGGGTCCAGCGTCACCTCCCAGGCCTGACGGGGGGCTAGAGAGTAGGGTGCAAGGGAAAGTCTCTGGGCTTTGCAGGCATGGCCAGATGTGTGACCTGGAAGAATCCCTTCATCACCCTGAGCCTCAGTTTCCTCACGTTAATGGAGATAATAAATACCACAGGTGTTTGTTGCAAGGACTTAGAAACTTGGGGCATAGAAGGTAGAAGCAGCTTGGACTCTGGAGTTGGACTGTCAAAGACCAGCTTCCAGCTGTTCCCCACACAAGCTCTGGGACTTAAATTCACAGAGCATCCTGTGAAATGGGGGAATAATAGGAATACATTTGTAAGGGTTAGGTGACTTAATAAACATCAGGCACTACAAAGAGGACCTGGCACGTAGTGAGTGATGAGTATAAACCACCTGGCTGGCAGCAGGCCTGTGGTATGTAGTTGCAGATGTTGGTAACATCTGTGGTTGGGGAGGGGGAGGCAGGGTGAGGTGTGTTCACGTTTCACTCCTGCTGGAGTCTGAAATGCCACCGCCATCGTGCAGGATGGAAAACCGCCCTGCAAGCACTTGTTCCAGCTTGTTTCGGCCTAACAAAGCAAGCAACACGAGTTCTCCTTTATAATCTGGAATGAGAAAACTTCAAAGGCAAAAAGAAAAAAAAAAGAGACTTTCTAATTACTCAAAATCTTAAGCCAAAGTCAATGAAAAACATCAATCTTCATATTCAATTTTTGTGCTACTTTTGTTTCCCCAACAGTCCATGTAGAAAATCCAGTGCACGGAGACGTCAATTACTAGGGGCGGGGCTGCCTACTCCTCCCCCGGGGGGCCGGGAAGAGCCCAGACAGCACTGGTTTCGCTCTTGCAGTTCCCAGGCTGTGTTTTGAAAGAGTCATGTAGCTTCTCAATGCCTTTGTTTCCCCACCCGAAAACGGGGGTTGCAGTACCCACCTCGGAGAGTGGTGAGGCTAAACGAGGCTCCACATGAAAAGTGCTTGGTCATGGCACACGGTAGGTCCTTAATTAATGGCAGCTGTTTTTATTATATATGCAAAATCACCTTACTGGTCAAGTACAATATTTAACAGTGAAATGGTTTTCTTTTCCTTGCTTGGAATGTGTCCTACCCAACCCAAAGTTAACTCCTGCAGTTCCCTCAGCTCTCAGCTCGGATACCCCTTCCTTCCTAGTTTCCTAGTACAGGATTTCATAGCAGCAGGCACCGCTCAAGCACAGAGCTTGTCACAGTTGCAGTTTAGTGTGTGATCATACTAGTAAAAATATTAAGGCACATCTTTCATTAGGCTGGGAACCCCACGCAGGCAGTAATTGTATCTTTTTTTTTTTTTTTTTTTAAGGAACCAAGTTTTCTGCTAATGTATCTATTATTGCTCACTGTATCCCTAGGGCTTTGCACCCTGCTTGGATCAGAATGGAGGCTCAATAAATAATACTGGACATGAGAGAGAAAAAGAAAGAGAGAGAGAGATTGATTCAACTTTCAATCCCAGCTGGGAAGAATAGAGTTATAATTCCAGGTGCTCATGACTTAGCCCCTCAGTGGTGGGGACTGTGACTTGTCCCACACAGTGATGAGCACGTAGGTAGATGGTGCTCAGAAAATCTATCCTGATGGATGACGGATGGGTTAGAGTTCTTTTCCAAGCTCCACCATTTTGCTAGTATGTGAAATTTGCATCATCACTTAGCTTTTCAAGCCTTGCTTTCTCTGTTTATAAAATGGGAATGGTTGTTTGTTTGTTGAGGGTCTATTATGTTTCAGGCACTTAGTAGATTATTGCATGACTACCTTTCAGTTTGTCCTCCCCAAGCCCTTCGAGGTGGTCATCTTTAACTTAACTCATAGATGGGCGGAAGCAGCCTGGGAGCTGAGGGGACCTTGGCAGAGGTGGTCCAGCCATGGGCAGCAGAGGCAGGCATGGAGCCAAGCACTTTTTAAATCGAGGACCACAGTCATCATGTTTCCCAAATCATCACCTGCCCCTATAATTTACACGGCAAGTTACATTAGAGAACCATGCAAATGCCTTGTGCCAGGGAGGCAGGAGGAGAAGAGGGTGGGCTCTACATTCAGGGCCTGGCTCTGGCACTTACCTGGCAAGTAACTTTGGCATTCTGAGCCTCAGCTTGTTGCCTGTAATTTAGGGATAACAATGGCACTTGCCTCATAGAGTTGTCTAGAAGATTTAATGGTATGGAACACTTAAAATACTTAGCACATAGAAAGTACTTCCTAAATACTAGTTGCTGCTGTTTTTGTCGTTATTAAAATTCCTGCCTACGATCTCATTTCAGGGAGTGTCTGCCCGGCTCAATCTGTGCTGAACTTAAACAAGAATTGCTTTTCATCATTTACTCACTTACTGGGCAAACATGAATTGAGCCCCTATTGAGTTGCCAGCACCATGCAGGGCCAGAGAGGCACAGGGGAATAAGGCAAGGCTCTGGCTCTACTGGGGGAACAGCAAGAAGACAGCTGCAGTGAGGTGGGGGGCTGGGATAGAGAGAAGCATTCCTTGTCTCTCTGGGAGAGGCAAGGTGGGCTTCATGGAAGAGGTGATCTTTGGCTGAAACCTCGATGAAGAGAAGGAATAAGCCCAGTGGTCAATGAGGAAGGGGCAATCTGAGCAGATGAAATGGCATGTGCAAAAAGCATGCAGGCCTGAGAGATCATGGAATGCTGGAGAAACAGCAGGGTGTTCGATATGATTGGAGCAGTGTGTGTGTGTGTGTGTGTGTGTGTGTGTGTGTGTGTGTTTGGGGAGTTGAGGTTGTAAAGCAGTGGCTCTCAACTGGGTGTGATTTTGTCCCTGGGGGGATATCTGGCAACATCTGGAGACATTTTTGACTGTCACAACCTGGGGAAGAAGATATCTCACATCTTTTTGGTAGAGGACAGGGATGCTGCTAAACATCCAACAGTGCACAGGACAGCCCTTCAACAACGTGAACAGCCCAAAATGCCAATAGTGGTGAGGTTGACGTGACAAGGGGCCCAGACCATATGTGCCTGGGAGCAAGGAGGAGCAACTGAAAAGTGTTGATGTGACTGGCTCTGGATTTTAGACAGCTCATTTTGGCCCCAGATAGACCATGTGTTGGAGGTGGGGGAGGGTGATGAGACTGAAGGTGGGAAAGTCATTTGTTAGCCACTGACATGATCCAGGAGAAAGACGGTTAGCAGCAGAGGAAATGGGATGGGTGGGGGTATGACACAGTGAAGGAAGACACTATCACTTAGCCACGTGTGGGTGTCAGGGCAGGAGGGGTGAGGGATGCCCCGGAGCCCTGGCTTGGGGGTCTAGGTGGAAGGCGATGATTTCTCCTGAGAAAGTGACCACAAGAAGAGGATCAGATTTGTGTAGGTGTGTGTGTGTGTGTGTGTGTGTATGTATCTGTCTGTCTGGTCTTTTGGTCTGAGATGTGTTAAATTCACATTGCTCATGGGACACCCAAGTGGGGAAGCTTCTTGGGTGACCATATATGTGAGTCTGCAGCTCAGGAGCAGGCCTGGGGCTGATGATGAAGATGTTGGAGTAATCAGTATATTTATTTGGTAGCTTGAGCCCTGAGAGTAGATGGTATAACCCATGGAGGATATGTAGAGTTATGAGAGAAAGGCACCAAAAACCCAGGTGATCCCTAATATTTAACTTTCCAGAAGAAGAAGAGAAGCCCACCAGCAGAAACCGGGAAGGAATGGCCACAAAGGTTGCTAAGAAAGGAGACAGTTTTTAAGAAGGAGGAAGTAAAGAGGTATCCACACACTACAGAGGTCAAGCAGGATAAGAACTGAAGAGCGTCTGTTGGGTTTGGCAAGTGGGTGGTCAGTGGGCACCTTGGCAAGAGCAGTTTTGGTGGAGCAATAGAACAGAAACCAGATTACTATGGTGTAAGGAGTAGGAGGGGGTTGAGGAACTGGCCAGCAAATCCACCCTGCTTTCTGGAGGAGCTTGGCTTTGGTGCAAAGCAGAGACACCATCTCATTCATTGACTTAACCTCCAGGAAACACCAAATCATCCATATCCTGGTTCAAATTCCAGCACTACCAGGCCATGGTTTGGCCCCTAGAAGTGCTCTCTGATGTCTACTCTGCATGTCCTATCCTGTCTGTCACTCCTCCAGAGCCCAGGCTAAGTGCCATCTCCTCAAGGAAGCCCACTGGGCCTGCCCTAGCCCTTTCTGTGACTCTAGTAGCTCTGAAGGTTTATGTCTTCTAGCCTGTGTAAGTTCTACACTTCTGATATGCCCTCAGTACAGTGCCCTATCTTACTAATCGGTTCATTCTGTTGGCCTTATTTATCAGCTACCTTAAACCTCCTGAGAGTAGAGACTATCTCTGAGTACTAGTTGAATGAATGAATAAATCAATGATCCAGAGCAAAGGGCCTGGTTGAGGCTTGTGTCTAAGGTGGGTGAAGCTCAGAAAATACCTGTAGAGACTCATCCTCCCTAATAATCTTTTATTGCTACTCAACAGAATTCCTCTCCCCCAACTCCATAACCACCCATTTTACCAGAAAGGCATATAAGCTTCTAAACCTCACTGCAGCATTGAGTTTTCATTCCAAAGGCTCTTGTGTATATACATGGTAAATAAATTTGTATCTTACAAAAAAAAAAAAAAGAAAGAAAAGAAAAAGAAAATACTTATAGAATTGAAACAAATGGACTTTTACTCTGACCTAAACTCAGCGAAACTTTCCCCAAGGGTCAAGTTCAAGTTAATTAGTCAATTGATGAATTAATTCAGCATATAATTAAAAGAACTCCTTCTATGACCTGGGCTGAGTTCTAGGCAGTGAACAGGACAGACAAGGTCCCTGTTGTCAAGAAGTTTACTTCTTGCTGGAGGAGACAGTAAACCAGAAACCAATAAACAAGCTCATATCATTTTGATAAATTCTCTCATGGGAATACATGGAATGATGTGGATCAAAGTTACCAGATAAGGAAGGGGGTGGCAGGTCGGCTTCTTTAGAAAGAGTTCTCAGAGAAGGCTTCTCTGAGGAGGTGACCTTTGCCAGAGGCTTTAGCTTGGCCAATGGAGCTGGAACCAGTATGACGAGGGTCACTCATTGCAGGGAGTTTGGACCAGGAGACAAGAGCCCGACCATGGGGGCCTTGCAGACCGTGGTAATGGGTTTGGGTTAATTGCTAGACTTTGAATGGGAAGTGTGGGGACAACGGGCTCTGATGCATGTTATCAAAATGGTGGTGGGGCCAGCAAGGTGGCAGCAGAGATGGAGAGAAGTGGATGGATTGGGAGGTACCAGAGGTGGAAGGTGGGCAGGGCAGGCCCTGACTGCAACGGCATATTCCTTCTATGCTTGCTGAGTGTTCATACTCTCTGGGAGAGGAGGGAAATCTCACTGAGGAAGCAGGAAGAACACTGAACTTGGAAGCAGGGTATCTGGGTCCAGTCTAGAGCATCCTTCCACACCTGAGACATGAGCCCTGGACTGGCTCGTCGCGAAGGGCCCTTCCAGATCTAGCACGTCAGTCATGTTGGTCTATGCCAGTTGTTGGGGCATACGAATGGGGAAGTGTCAGGGGAGCTGTTGCCAAGGCTGATATCACAGAGCAACCGCCCAGGTCCCTATCTCCGTCTGGGATGGTGTTAGCCCTTTTGCCACCTCTTATCTGCCCCACGGAGATGTTGGCCAAGCCCAGCTGGCAAGCAGTTGATCAGCCCCAGAAGTTTCTCTGAGGGCAGGGAGAGTCCCGCTGAGCAAAACTTGGAACTAGAAGGGACTATTTAGCTTCTCATACTCTGAAGGAGTGGGAGGTGGCACCTGTGGCTTGAGCCTGATGTCTCCTTCTTTCTGTCCATAATACCTGCTCTGCTGTCCCTGAGTTCCTTTCCAGCAGGTCCTCAGCCTGTTCCTTTGGGACTCTTCTCTGCCAATCCCCCTACCAACTGCATCCAACTAAAAATTTCATCCTGGGAAGAAGATGGGACGTGAGGGCCCTATTAGTCTTCTATGCTGCATAACAAATTGCCACTTGAAATTGAGCGACTTCAAACAACATAAGTTTGTTAGTTCGCAGGTCTGTAGGTCACTTGTGTGGGCACATCTTGGCTAGGTTTTCTGTTAACAGTCTCACAAGGCTAAAATCAAGGTGTTGGCTGGGCTGCATTCTCGTCCAGAGTTCGGGGTCCTCTTCCAAGCTCATGCAGCTGTGGCAGAATTCTGTTCCTTGTGGTCATAGGACTGAGGTCCTGGTTTCCTTGCTGGCTGTCGGATGGGGCTGCTCTCAGGTTCTCAGGGGTGCACGCATTCCTTGCCATGTGGCCTTCTCCATTCTCAAGGCCAGCAACGGAGAATCTCTTGTGGGCTGAATCTCCCTTGTGCCTGGAATCTCTGACTTCAGAAAGAGAGCTCAGTCCTCTTTTAAGGGCTCACCCGATTGGCTCAGATGCACCCTGGATGTTCTCCCTTTCCTAAAGTCAATTTCCTATATGGCCTGATAAGGAAGAACCATAGAATATAACGTGACCACAGGAGGAAAATCCATCCTCTTTTCAGCCCCAGGGATTATGCCATGTGTGTACACCAGAGGGTGGAGCTCTTGGAGGACATCTTCAGATTCTGCCTATCACAAGGGCCAAACAGGACTTTACTGGTGAAGAAGGGTGGGGTCATTCTTGGCCACATGTTGTCTCTGATTGCAGAATTCATGGTCCCTGGAGCCTATCCTGAGTGCTGAATAGCGTGGATGCCTATCTGGAGCTGCAGTTTTCTGCCTTCAAGCTGCTGTGTGTTGGGAGGTGGGCATGGGAGGGACATACTCAGAGTTCCTTGGTATTGGACACCATTGTCAAGGTGACATCTGCTCAGTGCCTGCTGCGCACATGGCACACACCTTGTGCAGCAGCTCACACTTGTGGCAGGGCAGACCCCTCAGTGCCAGGCCTGCCTCTGGATAGGTTGTAGCAGGTGCTATAGCAAGCTCTCCCACAAGTCTAAAGTCGAGATAAGCCCCTGAGGGTGAGATTAGGAAAGATTGAATGCACTCCACTTTATAAATGGTGATAATGAGGTACAGAGAGGTTAAGGAACTTGTCCAGGGTCACACAGCTATTAAGTGTTACACACAGTCACCTTGAGTCTGACTTGGCCTGTCCGACTCTCAGCCACTGCGCTGTACCCCCCACCAAATGTTGATGAAATGGAATTTCCAGGTCACTAAAGTGTGGCTTTCAGACCCTGGATTGTGCAACCTAAAAGAGAGACTTTGCTCAGAGGTGAGGATGCCAGAGTAGCCACTTGGCTTCCAATAACTACCCCATCTTGCCACTTTCTGACTGTCGTAGCTCTGCCCAGAGCACAAAGTGGCCCTGCAGGGAGGGCCTGAGGATGGGCCTGGGGACAGCTCGGAGCATCTGTCCGGGCTCTTTCTGAATATTCTCTTAGTTCCTCCTTCTGTCTTTTTCAATCAGTGGCGACAAGGGAAAGCTATCCCCATCCTTGGCTCACGATGAGATGCATTCTTCCCCCTTTTCCTTCCTTTTCCCAACGTGTATACTGTTAACTGTGGTTATGAAGGAAAAACACTGTCCTGTGCATACGCCAAGGTTGTCCCACCCCACACCTTTGCTCACGCTGTTCCTTCTACTTGGAGTGCCTGTGTCCTTCCCTCCTCTTCACACCTTTCCATCCAGACAGTTGTTGGGGAGTTTTTTCTGCCCTCTTTTTCTATGGATGGACCTCCTTCCGAATTGCCAGAGAGCGCTTCCTAGCTTGGGTCTTAACCCTTTTCCTCCTGTCTCACCCGAATTTGTTGGTCTCATCTTACATCATCTTACGAATTAGATAGTAAGCACACTTAGGACAAGGACCATGCCTCATTCTGATTTCGTCTCCACCTGGAGACATTTTTGACACAGAGCAAGTATATGGGAGGGGAGAGAAGTTTGGTGCCAGAGAAAACCAGGTTTGAATCCCAACTCTGAGCAATTTCCTTAACCATTCATTTATTCACTCAATGAATAATGATTGAGAACCTACTATGCGCCAGGCCCTGTACCAGCACCAAGGATGCGCTGGTGAGTGAGCCATCATGGAGCGTATCATCTAGGGAGGGAGATGGATGTTAATCCATTAGCCAGATAATTTCACCAAAAAAGCAAAACGACTACCTGCCATAAGGACAAACCCTGGAGCTACAAAATGGCACATGGCAGGGAGCTGCTCCAGTGTGGGCAGTGGGAGAGGGGACAGGTCACAAGCCACGCTGAGCCTTAGTTTCCCCACCTGGAAAATGGAGGTAGCAGTCACCGCACGCACTTGGTATTCTTAGAGGATTAAATAAGATAATACTTGCCATGCACAGCAGTTAAAACTGTGCAGTAAGTGTTACCATAATGCAGGTTGGTAGGTTGGCCAACTGAGCGGTCAAGTCAGGAGGGAAGGTGAGGCATACGTGGGCATGTCCTGTGCTTGGAGAGCCCCGGAACAGTGACTCCCAGACCCGTTTTCCATCAGAGTCACCTGGGAAACTTACAAAGCGTAGACATCTGCCCTCCACTCTAGACCTATTGGCCAATCCGAATTTCCCAGGGTGGGATCTGCGTATTTTAAAAATCTTTAGGCCGGGCGCTGTGGCTCACGCCTGTAATCCTAGCTCTTGGGAGGCCGAGGCGGGCGGATTGCTCAAGGTCAGGAGTTCAAAACCAGCCTGAGCAAGAGCGAGACCCCGTCTCTACTATAAATAGAAAGAAATTAATTGGCCAACTGATATATATATAAAAAATTAGCTGGGCATGGTGGCGCATGCCTGTAGTCCCAGCTACTCGGGAGGCTGAGGCAGAAGGATCACTCAAGCCCAGGAGTTTGAGGTTGCTGTGAGCTAGGCTGACGCCACGGCACTCACTCTAGCCTGGACAACAAAGTGAGACTCTGTCTCAAAAAAAAAAAAAAAAAAAAAAAAAAAAAAAAAAAAAAATCTTTAATAAGGTTTCTTCCAAAATTACAGATTTAGCACACATTTATCATGACCATGGAAAAATGCAAAGTTATAAAAAGAAGGAAAACAACAACTTCCCTCAGCTCCCTTCCCCCTCCTACCTTGCTCCTGGAGGCACCAGGGTCAACCATCTGGTGGGAATCATTTTCCGTATTGCAGCTCTATCAATGGTCATATAAAGGAAGCTCAAAGATAAGCACTTACATGGGGTTTTCTCTTTGTAACGCTATCCTCATACAAACGTTTTCCTCTATATCTGCCTTTCCCCCCACTCCATAACGTAGCAGACCCCTCACTTCAGGTTTATAGATATAGGTTTAGCTCTTCTTTTCGTAGCTGTATAATGTTCTGTAGAATAGATGGGATGCATTGTATTCATGGTCCAGTTCACTATCCACATTGTTTTCATTTCTACAAACAGTCAAGTAATTTTGTACAAGTTTTCTTACTTATAGGTGCTTTTCAGTCTCCAAAGAGTGAAATGGATCACATGTGAATTTTAATCCTAGTAGATATTGACAGATTTGTTCCTGAAATGTCTGTAGCAATTCGCATCCCTACCAGTAAAGCAGGAAACGTGTATTTTGGAAAAACTCCCCAGGAGATTCTAAAGTGCAGCCCAGGGTAAGAACCATCAGCCCTGGGCAGGTCCAGAGGGGCCCAGGGGCCCACCTGAAAGGGGTGTCAGTAGGGAACACGGCAGTGAATAAATGAGTGGGCTCTCAGGGGAAATGAAGAAATGGTTCTTATCAGCCTTCCCATCTCCTTCTCCTCTGAGGCAAACCCTCCTGGGTGGACAGAACTTCCTCCAACGCCCCGTATGTATTAATGTCTTTGTGAGATGGAGCCAAGGAGGGCCCGAGCTCTGAGGATTCCCAAGGACCCAAGGTGGCTTCTGGGCCTGCGAGTGCTTTCTCTGTTGAGATGGAGCTGACTTCAGGGGTGGTGATGTTTCGGTCTCCTGGGAGGTGCCTGGCTTTGGCTAACAGGTTCTGGGGAGGGGGAGGGTTGGCGTGCCTGCACGTGGCTTTCAGGTTACAGGTGCCAGCAGGGAAGCGCATCTCATCCTCTGCCTCGCACATTCCTTTGAGGTGTGTGAAAGCTCTCCTTGGCTGGGGAAGGCAGATGGTGGCGGGGGGAGCATGGGGCTTTTGAGCTCTGAGGAGGGGACACATTTTCTAAGTGCCGTATGTTCCTAGGAAGGCCAACAATCGTTGCTCCTCCCTCCTGTCTTGTACCATAGACTCTGAGGGACCTATTAAGTACAAACAGATAAGCATGATATTCCCTCCTTCGCTTCCAGGCCTGCAGGAAAGCCAGCCTCGGCCACTTCATTCTACTCAGGAAGAGGTCCCTGCATCCCGGGGCCTGGAGCGTCCGAGGCTGGGCTCAGCACGAGCTTTTCTGGGCCATCCTGATTTCTATTCACGCCTTCTTTTTCTCCCCCTCATTCCTACAGTCCCCTAACGGTGGCTGCAATGTGTGTGTGTGTGTGTGTGTGTGTGTGTGTGTGTGTTTCCATGACAAACTGTGCTCTCCATTGTAGGACAAAGCCAAGATGAAACTCCCCCTACTTCTGGCTCTTCTATTTGGGGCAGTTTCTGCTCTTCATCTGAGTAAGTGTTCTTTGCCTTCCGTCTTTGCTCCTCTATTTTGTTCCTTTCTATAGTAGACGGGGTCAGAGTCACATACCCGCCCCCTTCTCTGATCATCCCCTATTTCAGAATCTCTGAACATTTGAAAGGATACGGACCCTATGGCCAGGAGTTGAAAGGACTCCTCGGGGCAGCTGTTATGTCTGCGGTCTTGGTTCTACTGTGACATTCCCAATTTTGTCCTTTCTACACGATGCTAATGATGGTCACAATAACAATAGCTTCATTTCCCTTTGAGCTTACTGAATGCACGGCACTAAGCATTTTCTGTGCATCATCTCCTTTAACCCTTGTGGCATTCCTGTGAGGTTGGTAGTGTTGCGTACCCATTTCACCAACAAAGAAATGAAGCTAGTAACTGAAGCAACCCTGCTCTTCACCATTTTTATCTTGTGGGGGAGGTTGGGTGCTGCTGTTGGAGACTTTGTTCCAGGCTCCTCTTTCCAGGTGGTGTTGAGCCCTCTGGTGCCCAGAGCAAGGCGGGAGCTGTCCGTGGTTTGGGGAAGAGCAGCGGAAGATGTGGACATGTGAAGGAAGGACATGTGGCCTTTCTTCCTGCCAGGGGCTAAAACTTCCAACTTTGAGAGCACCTTGGAAGCTAAGACCCTGCCCCAGGTCGGGAGATACCAGAACAGGGGGCCGAGGAGGCCCCTCCTGGGGAGACGGCACTGTTGGAGAAGGAGGAGGGGGGGCAGTGAAGACTCCCTGGAAGGAGAGGGGCTGTTGAGTCGGCCTCTGCCCTGGACAAGGACCTTCAGTGTCCTAAGGAAGAGAATGCAGTAAAACCCTGGGTGCAAAACCTGCCACTTGCTTGTGACGGCTGCCAGAAATTTAAATTGTGCTCAGGTGAGTGGCCTGCAGCTAAGGCTGAGGCCTGGGGGCAGGGGATGGGGGGTCGTGTCTCCAGCCTTCATATTGCTGATTCTTTTCCCCACTGAGGGCCCTGGGGGTGTCAGCAGAAGTTGAGGCCCACCAAGGTGCTGGGGTGAGAGGGGAGGGAAACAGACAGAAGTTGCATTTTGGTGTCTAGCCTTCAGATGGCTGTAGCACGGGAGGGTGGGCATGAACTTTGGTGACTCAGAGACCCAAGACTATGGTCATGTGAATTCATGTGAGAGGGACACTCCATTCTTCCCCTTTTATCCTGCCCTGCAGTTAACTTGTCAGAGGTGCTACTGAGGCAACCTGGCCTCCATCCAAGCTTCAGCTTTAATTTACGAATCCAGTGCACCACCCGCTCTTTCAACCAGGGCCAAGTCTGGATCGGAGGCGTGGCCACAGGCTGGGTAAGTGCTAAGTGGGGGCCACCTCGTGATCCCAGAAAGTGCTGAATTTGCTGCAGATGTGCGTGTGTTTCTCCTCTGTGATCCCCTGCAGGATTGGGGACAGGTGGACACCTGGGAGAGACACTGATGGGGCTGCAAAGCGTTGGGAAGAGCCCGGGTTTTAGAATCAGGAGGTTTGATTCTAGTTCCTCTCTGCCTCTGACTACGCAACTTGGGCAAGACCATGGGCCTGTTCCCTCATATCTAGGATGGGTTGGCAGCCCCTGCCCTACCTCTTGTTGGGGCTAGAAGGATAAGCATGTCCGAGTGGGATGCACAGAACGTGATGGGGATGATCGCTGTGGATCAATATTTCAGACAACCAGGACAGGGTCCATCACGGTCCAGGAAGCAAGGGCTCCTGGAGGAGCTGGCGGGGACAGGGCCAGCTCTGCCTCTCTGCCTTCCCTTTGCCCCTTCCCCAGCCCCCCTCTGCCTTCCCCAGGCCCTGCACACGTTTGCACTGGGTTGACCGCAGCTGCTGGAACTTTGCACGCTGGGCTCTCGGCCAGCCCTCGGTCTTCAGTGGCAGATGTGTTTCCATGTATACTGGAGGTGAGTGGGCTGGGGATGAATGGGGGAAGGCCCCACGGAGGAGGCACTAGGAGGAGCCTGACCTTTTTGGGGGGAGGCTTCCTTGGTCTTTAGACTCTATCTCCACTGAGGTGTGGAGACAGACAAGGGGAAGACCCTCCTGGGGGCAGAGCAGGGGTGGACAAGGGGCTGAAGGTGCCGTCCTGTTCTGCCCTTGCAGGAGGCCAGTGGAGTCTATCTAACTGCAACATGTGTCTGTTCCTACTGAGCTGGTTCCAGCTGGGAGTACAGGGCTGCTTCCTCCTGGGCAGCCACCTCCCTTCCCCTGCCTGCTGCCCCTCCCTCCACCTCCCTGCAATAAAAAAATTGCTTTACTTAAATGATTTATTTTCTTCTCTGATCATGGATCCATTCTGTTTACCCTCACCCTTGACCTTTCTGCCTCAACGTCCCTCCCGAGATGACACACTTTCAGAGAAAGGGTCAGAGGTCACCACTCCTCAAGGAGAATGGAGGGTGGGGTGGAGTCTACGGAGCCTTTTGGAGACAGAGGAATGGGCTCAGATAGCTCTCCTCGTAGCACACCCAATTTCTGGGCACCTGTGTAGCAGGTGTTGCCAGGACTCCATCCATACCTTTCAGACCTTTCAAGGTTTTAGGTGGATTCCCGAGAGCCTATATTTGTATCTCCATGTCTGAAGGCCTTTTCTCTCTTTGCCCTGCCCCAGAAGTGTGGTTGGTTTGACATGCAAGAAAATGTACATGTCCCTGGGAACAACCCACAGCTCTCAGGAGTGAGTGTATAGGTACCCCAGTCCCTTGGCCCTCCAGTGGAATGAATCTAACATGCACCATCTCCCAGGGTTTCCCAATGAGATTAAACTCTAGCGACCTGCTGCAGGGAGCCGGCCTTACAGCACACATTTTATGGGCCGGCTTCCCTTCCCTGCATGACTTCTCTGCTCCCTCCTAGTGTCTCTGCAACTTCCAAATAAACTACTTGTGCTCAAATCCTTGTCTCAGGGTCTGCTTCTGGGGAAGCCCCATACGGGACAACTTGCCATTCGTCAGACTCTAAATGAGGCCGGGGAACAGGCAAGACACAGTACCTGGCATCCAGGAACATAGTTGTTTGTAACAATAGCACAGCAACGTTGACTAGTTGTCACCTCTTGCAGAGCACTCCCAGGTATCCCCTGCCGCGGCAGGCTCCGTCCATAGATGGCATCATATGCTCAATAATTATTATCCCCATTTTACAGAATCAGGTTCAGAAAAGTTATGATCTGTTAAGAGACCTGTGCAAGGCTGAGTGTCTCTGTGCGGCTGATGCTGGGATGCGACTCTATCCGCTCCAAAGCACGTTCCTTTAACCCTTATGCCTCCACGGCTGGGAGTCTCTGGCTTACTGTTTGCATTTATGTTCAGAAGGGTTTCAAACTCTGCCTCTTGTCCCAAGATTCATTCCAGCCCACCATTATGCAGAGGGTGGGCCATGGCATCTTGAGAGCCAGTGTGGAGTGATATATAATGCAGTCACAAGCTTCTGGGCAGGCCCCCTGTGTCTCAGTCCTCCCATCTGTAAACTAAGTTTAATGACAGGGCCTGCTTCTAGTGAGATCATCGTGAGTAAAGCTTTCAGAACAGCGCCTGGCACAGGGGCCACCCTCAACAATGTTGGCGCCATTGGCTAGATTGTCGGGGATAACACATCTGAATGTATCAAAGAAAGCAAGGGCTGGGGAGTCAGGCAGACCAGGGTCCAAGGCACCACTTGTTACTAGTCATGCAAACTTGGGCATTTAATCTCCCTGGTTTGAGATGAGTCTTTATCCTTTGCCAGAAAAAAAAAAAAAAATCTCCCTGAGCTTTTGCAGTACATGTGTAAATGAGAGACAGCAATACCACATTTGTAGGATGACTTTTAAGGATTAAGTAAGATAATGCATACAAACACCTTAGTGAAGAATAAGGTCTGGTCCATAGTGGACCTTCAAAAACGTTATTTCTGGTTTCAAATCAGAAATTATTGTGGCCATTGACAAGGTCATTGAAGTCCTTGGAATGTCTTTGCCCAGGGTTTGTGTGCAAAGGAAACAGGGTCAACTGAGAGAGGGAAAGGTCTGTTGGGGAGGGAGGGAAGGGAGAGGAAGCTGAGGAAAGGCAGCTGCAGGGTGGAAGAGGAGCTGAAAGACCTGGCTTTAGGCCTGTCTCTGATTTGCTGAGTGGTCTCGAGCAACTTGTTTTGACTCTCCAAGATGCCATTTCCTCATCTGTAAAAGGAGACAGTGCGTGTAAAGCATATAGTGATGCTGGCCCACAAGAGTGGCCGGCCTTATTGATCAATCCAACCACCACGGGAAATGGTGCCCCTGGCCCGGGCCCCTGGATGAGAAGGAATGACCCTCACCCCTCTTCCATTAGGGAGGTCTCAAGCTTGATATCTGAAAACCAGGTTTTTGGGCCCAGGAATTGGCTAATCCTCCCGCTGTCAGATAGATAAAGGATCTGGTCCGTTGGGCTGGGGAGAGAAGTGGTCAAGGCCGTTACTCTGCAATCAGGCCCAGAAGGGACCTCTGACTTACTTGTGCATTTGCGGGTCTCTTGGGCATGCAGAAGAGGAGAAGGATTCCAGGCCTTCCCACCCTCTGGGCTACTTGTCCCTTCTGCCCAGAGCCCCAGAGGGCTGGGCTGAAATACGGGGTCCAATATGCACTGCCAGAGTTGAGTCATCCACCCCGACAAGTCCACTAGCTCCTGGCAGAGAGATCCAGCAAGTTCAAGGTTCATCACTTGCTGGCCTTTCTTTAAACTGCAATAAATTTGGCTGGAGTTTGACAGGTGGAAATTCTGATAGTTTGTTCATCATAGATGTTTTGCATTAATTTCAATTTCTAAGAAAGATTGCATTAAAATATTATTTATCTTGACTAGTGAATTTCTTAGTATCCCCTTAAATTTTGCCTCTGAGCGGAATTTTGCCTAGTCCTAGCCCTGAGACTCTGGGAGGTGAGTGGGATGGGGACGGCAGTCTACAGAGTGTCTGAGACTCTGCAGGAAGGTTTTCATTATAGCTGCTGCCTTGTCGCCAGCCTTGAAGATACACCTTGAGGTTGGACAGGGTGGCACATTCTACACCAGTGACCCTCAGACAGGGTCATTCTGCTCTCCAGAGGACATTTGGAAATGTATGGAGACATTTTTGATTGTCCTAATGGAGGGAAGTGCTACTACCGTGTACTGGGTAGACAGTACCATGCGCTGTCTCTACAGGAGATGTCGTTAAACCTTCTGCCATCCCCAGGACAGCCCTCCATGGCAAAAAGTTATTTGACCTCAAGTGTTAATAGTACAAATGTTGGGAAACCTGGATCTGAATTCACAGCACAAAAGAAAGAGCACAGGTTTTCCACACATTAAAGGTGAGAAAGAAGAAGGAGAGAGAGAGAAGGAAGGCAGAGGAGAGAAGAAGGGAGGAAGAGAGAGAGAGAGAGAGAGAGAGAGAGAGAGAGAGAGAGAGAGAGACAGAGACAGAGACAGAGACAGAGAAAGAGAGAGAGCTAAAAGACTTAGAAATTCTATTTTTTCACTTCCTGTGTAGCCTTGGCAAGTGGCTTTCCCTCTCTGAATCCCATTTTGGGGTGGTGATGAGTGAAGATGAAGGTCAGGGGTGGGTGCATATACAGCACCCAGTGTGGATAGCACTTGGGAAGGCTGAGGCTCCCCTTTGGCTCAGGTGGGGCACCCTGGAGTGGATGACCCACCTGTTCATACCTGCTAACACGAAGGGCTGGTGGCCTCTCCAAGCTTCTCCCACGTGCTTTTTCTCAGCACCCCCCCCCCGTCTCCTGCCAGCTCCCTGGGGTCTCCACCCCATTTCCTGGGATATTGACAGTCAGCGGGAGGCTGCTCCCGAAGTTAAGGGGTATTGTTCAGACTAGGGCACTTTAGGGGCACTAGTAATAATTGAGCCTGAGAAACAGGCGTACTATATGGGGTCTTCTTAGGCAAATTGGGTATGTGGGCACCATGCAGGGCAGGAGGCCCCAGGAGGCAGTTTTCTATGGTTCCAGTAGAGAGCAGAGCCCAGGGTGGGAAGGCTGAGCAAACTTCGTTATCAGATCCACTGCCCCTCACCCTGGCCTGGGGCAATCATCCTACTTCCCCAAAATCCCAGTATAAGGGCTGCTTCTGGGGCCCTGCAGCCAGAGACCCTGAGAGTGGAGGCCTCAGACTCTTGAGAGGTGAGTTCTCTCTGGGCTGCCTTGGGAGGAAGGGTCTGTCTAGGGCTTGGGAGGAAGCAGCACCCTATATGGCAAACACCTAGGAGGCCTGTCCTTTGGGCCATGCTGGCCGCTGTCCTTCCCCCTCCTCCTTCCCTAGCAGGCGTGGAATCAGCCCTGACCCTGGGCAGACTCATCCCTGCAGGGACAAGGGTCTGAGCTGAGTGTGGTTCCAGGGAGCAGTGATGGAGATCTGAGGACAAAGGGACTTTTGTACCTGAGTTCCCTATCCCCATTCCTCTTCCACATTCTCCGGCTCAGGGTCTGTTCACTGGAGGGGGGGAGAATAATCTAGTTTGCTCTTTAATCAAGTAATTAAACACTGCATCTATACTATGTGCCAGGGCTGTGCCGGACACACAGACAGCCCAGAGAAGGAAGGTGGAGCTGTGTTCTCGCACAAGACCGAGTAGATATGAAACACCCCCTGCTTCTGCTTCTTGTCCTGCTGGGCACAGTGTCGGCCTTTCATCTGGGTAAGTCCTCTCTTTCCCTTCTCATCCCTTTTTCCTATGTGCTTTTTTTGCTCCCATGGGACTAGGGCCACAGCCGTCTCTCTTTGGTTGCCCCAGTTCACCCCTGGTAACATTTCTCCTGGCCTCGGAACCATGACCCAAACTTTCAGAAGGAAAACCCAGCCACCTGTTAAGATGAGGGCTGGTGTCCACTCCAGGCTTCTTACATGTGTCTCCTCTCATCCCCAAAATATGCAGCTGTGGTGACAGCCAGAAGTCAGGCTCTTGTCTGTTTGTGGGTGTGGCCCGAGAGATCTCTCCTCAGCTAATACTGAGGAGATCTCCAGTCCTGGATCCACATGGCTTGGGTAGGAAGGGCTGGGCGAGGTTGTTGGAGCTGTCCGTGGTCCTGGAAGAAGATGGCGGGTTTTCTCTCTTTTTTCCAGAGAACGATGCCCCCCATCAGAAGATCCTAGAGACAGAGGCAGACCTGGACCAGGATCTGGATGGTTCAGGAGATCAGGAGGGGGAGTTGGCCTTGACTGAGGAGGTGATTAAGTCTGAGAGGGAAGAGGTTGAGACTTCTGACTGTCAAGACTCCTTTGAGGATGAGGAGGCCATGGAGTCGGACCCAGCTGCCTTAGACAAGGACGTGGAGTGCCCCAGAGAAGAGGACACGGTTCAAGTGCAGGGAAGTCCTGGGTGCAAGACCTGCCGCTACCTGTTGGTGCGGACCCCCAAGACATTTAGGGGAGCTCAGGTAAGTAGCAGGGAGGCCACTGCAGGGAAAACAGTGGATTTGACCTGTGGTTCCCTATTCATTTAGTCTAGTGGGTCTCAAAGACTAGCATGCATCAGAATCACCTGGAGGTCTTGTTAAAACAGGTTTCTGGGCCTGGTTCCTGGTTAGGGAGGTCTGTGTGGTGGGGCCTGGGAATTTTCATTTATAACAAATTTCCAGGTGGTGAAGATATTGTTGGTCTGGGGACTGCACTTTGAGAACCACTGATTTAGCCAAGAGGCTTTGGTATTAGATATAACCATGTTAAATCCTGGCTCTGCCTTTTATTGGATCTGCTACCTGGGCAAGTCACTTTACCTTTCAGAGCTTCAGTATCTCCATGTGTAAAATGAAGTTTTACAAATATATATAATATAGTGCCAACCCCTAAGAGTTGTGGTGAGGATTAAATGAGATAATACATGGAAAGTATTTGGAATAATCCCTAGGTCATAATAAACTCTCAATGAATAGTGGTTATAATTATTATGAATATTATCATTATATCCTACAAGATTATCCTGGCAGCTAATTAAGGAGCAAAAGAGGACTGAGGGAGGCAAGTAGATCCCTTATTTTTAACCTGGAAAGGGGTGTAGGGCTCTTGCATGTAGACTCAGAAACCTGAGGCAAATGAGAGGGCATTTTTGACGTCTCTTCTCTCTGCAGAATGTCTGCCGGAGATGCTACAAAGGCAACCTCGTCTCCATCCACAGCCACAGCCTCAACAGCCACATTCTGCGTTTCACTAGCTCTCTCAATCAGGCCCAGATCTGGATTGGAGGCTTCATCAGGGGCTGGGTAAGTAAAGGGTCAACTTCCAGGCACAGGACGTTTTTTCTGATTGTCTTAAGGGAGTACCTGCTGGTGCCAAGCCTCAGCCCAGCAGCTAAGGTGTCCTTAGAGTGGCAGGCAATGGCATGCTGGAGCTGGCTTATACTTGCTCTGGAGAACTGACGGCATATATCTCTTCCCAACTCCCTGTTCAGTGACCACACGCTTGTGGCTTGAAATCAGCCACAATGGTGGGAGTATTTACACCAAGGAAATTGGCAATTGCTACAAATCAGGGCTCCTTCCTACTCCCCATCTTCTCACCCTCCCCCAGAGCTGGTTTTTAAATACCACTGGAGTCAGGAGACCGATTCCAGGCCCAGGTTGGTCACTTACTAGCTGAAAAGCTTTCTCAGAGTCTCAGTTTCTTTATCCCTGAAGTGGGAGCCTTTTTCTCTCAGGGTGGCTCTGAAATTGTGGATGAATAAGTGCCATTATGTTTGGAACTCAAAATGTGGTCCATGGGGCAGCAGTATCAGTATTAGTGGTAGCTTGTTAGAAATGGAGAATCTGGCTGGGGGTGTGGTGGCTCATGCCTATAATCCTATGGGAGGCCAAGGCAGGAGGATCACTTAAGCCTAAGATCAGCCTGGGCAACACAGTGAGACCTCATCTCTACAGAAAAAAACCCAATTAGGTGGGTGTGGTGGCACACATCTGTAGCTGTACGTACTCAGAAGGCTGAGGCAGGAGGATGGCTTGAGCCCAGAAGTTTGAGGCTGCAGTGAGCTATGATTATGCCAGTCCACTCCAGCCTGGGCGATTGTAATCTTGGGCTCCACCCCAGACCTCTTGAATCAATTTGCATTTTAACAAGATCCCCAGGAGATGTGCATGAACAGTAAAGTTTGAGAGGCCTACTCTGTGTGACGGCTGGGAGAGATGGGTTGCTCTGCATTGTCATTGCCTGCAAACCCTCAGGGATGGGTCTTGAGGGTATCTGGCTCCTGGCCAGGTGGGCAGTGAGGGAAGTCAGCAGTGGGTGGTCTCCGGGGCCCTGGGTCTGCCTGTCTTCCTGGACCTCTGCCTTCTGACCCAGCCTATCACTTCTCCAGTGGCTGTGTAAGCGGTTTCACTGGACTGATGGCAGCTGCTGGAATTTTGCATTCTGGGCCTCAGGGCAGCCCAGGAGAGGGAGAGGCCGCTGCGTAGCCCTATGCACCAGAGGTGAGGGGGAAGGGCACCAGGGCAAGGAGAAGGGGTGGGTGGACTCACTACTGCCCCTTTGAGCTACCTGGACATACCTCCCCAAACTCACACCGCCCCCGGCTCCACGGGACACCCAAAGCCCTGTCTGTTAGGAGGGCTGAGATACAGGGATTCCCCAAGCAAAACCAGGAGATGGGGGTTCCCTGGAGGGGGCTGGGTGGGAGCTCCTTCACCACCTCTGATATGAGGGTGACAAGTTCTAGTGACAGATGTGACAGATGAGAGCAGCAGATGTGAATATAAGGTGTGGATGAGGGAGGATAAAGGATGTGGGAATTAGGGATGGCTGAGAGACAAGATGCCAGCTTCAAACAGCAGATGTGGGCAACTGATGCCAGATGTGAGGGGTTTAGTGTAGTGGCTAAGACGGTTCGTGCTGAAGCAAGACCGCGGCGATTTGCATACAGCTCGGCCACTTGCCAGCTGAGAGCTGAGATACAGGTAAGTTATTTATCTCCACGAAGCCTCAGTTTTCTCATCTGTGAAATGGAGCGGATGATAGCACGTACGTCTTGGCGTCACACCACAGCCCGTCTGAAGTACTTAGCACACCGCCTGGTTTGCACTAAGAGCTCAATAAATGTTAGCTAGCAGGGATGTGCGGGAAGTACGCAGCCGGCAGATAATGACAGTAGCGTAGAAGGGGACATAACAGGCGCCCGAGGAGGGAAGGCGGTGGGGCACACGCCTGACCCAGCCGGGCAGCCCACTGCACCAGACACCACCTTGCTCTCTGCGGCCAGGGGGTCAGTGGCGACGAGCGCCATGCTGCAGGCGCCTGCCCTTCGTCTGCTCGGCCTGAGCCAGCGCGCCGAGAGCCGCCTGCGAGCCTCGTCTTCACACCTGTGGTGTGGCCGCCCGCGCCCCCGCCTCGGCGTGGACCCCGTCCCCTGCCTCTCCGGGTCAAGAATACAGACTTCCCACTGCACTTCCCGACTCTCTCTCTTTATTGCTCGCCTTGGGGTGCCCCCCAGGTCGGGGAATGCCGCCCCCTGCAGGCGGAGTGGGAGGGGCCGTGCTCGTGCTGGGGGGACGGGGAGCAGCTCCTTGGGTGGGGGTGGGGGTCGGGAGTGGGGGTGGGGGCGGAGGTGGGGGTGAGGAGCTGGTGCTCTGGCTTCGTCTGGCTGCGGGGAGGGGCAGCTTTCCAAAACGGAGACGGTGGGGCTGATTCAAGAGCTGGCGTGGAGTACTGAGATCCCAGCCGGGAACACACCATCAGGAAGCGCGGAGACAGTCGTCTTAGGCAGCCTGCTCCCCAGGCCCCAAGCCTCTTTTGGTCCCCATTCCCCATTCCTGGCCACCAATGTGTGAGTTCAAAGCCCCCAGCCTCTTCTGAGGTGTGTTGCCCTGGTTCCCAGGAGGGTGGCTGCCCTCCCCTCCTCCATCCTGGCTACCTCCCCAAAGGGGCCACATTCTTAGGAGGAAGCTGCCTGCCTCAGTAGGGCCCTGGACCAAAGGCAGGGTGCCTGGTAGCAGTGTGGTTCCCATGCTCAGTTCTGCAGCCCAGGCCTCAGCTTCTATCTGTCCCCTACTTTCTCAGACCTCGAGGACATTGAGAGAGAATACTGTTGTCACTCTTTGTCCCAGGTGAGCTACTGGGCTCCGGGAAGGATTTAGAGTTGAAGAAGTAGGGAGCTCAGACCTGAGACTAGGAATTAAGAAGGTGGAGAGCCCTGGAGTGTGTGTGTGTGTTTGTGTGGGAGAGAGACAAACAGACAGACTGAGAGACTGAGACACAGACAAAGACAGACTTTGACTTTTTTGGGGGGCGGTGTTTCTATATGGGGCCCAGGGAGAATATACAACTACTTATGTGTGACCACATGTACATGTATACACATATATCTTGGTGTGTACGAGTCAATCTTTGTATATATGTGCATACCTGTATATGTGTGACTCTATATATGTAAATGTGCATAAATCTGTGAGTCAGTGTGCATTTGTGTGTTGAGTGTGCATATATTCATATTCATATATCTTCATATATTTATGGGTATGCCTGTATGTGTACATCTGTGAATGTGTATGTCTGTGTAGCTTTGCACTAGTATGTGCCTGAATCTGTGTGTATGCACATACGTATTCCTCTGTGTCTTTAGCCAGTATGTATGTGGGTGTGTATATGTGTCAACATGTGTCTGAGCACACCTGCATATAGGTCTATGTTTGTGTGGGTGTATGTGCATCTGTACAAGCATCTGATGGGATGTGGTTTCAGGAGCAAAAAGAACAGTTTTCCCAGGTATGCTGTGTTTCTAGCATGTTGGAGTTGAGGGAATAGGATAGGATCAGAGAGTCCTGGGGAAGGTGGGTGGTGGAGAAAACAGCTGGGATGAGTCCCTTAAACATGGGCAGTCCTCTGGCAACAGGAAAATAGGCGCTGGCACTTCCATGAATCTCACCGATGCTGGGCCCCAGGAATGGGCTCCGGTGACAAGGCCTGTCCTCAGTAGATTGGGTCAGGAAGCTCCTAATCACAGTGGGTTGGGTGGCCATTCTCCCCAGTGGTATGGAAGGGGAGCTGCCCAGGAGTAGGGCCCCACATAGGTCCTTGTACTGCACACTGCAATAAGCCAATTCTTGAGGCCATGCCTCTAGAACAGTGGCATCTCAAGGACAGGAAGTAGGGGAAGCCCTACGTAGGTGACTCTGGGACTGGCATTTCAGCTGATTGCGAACCACCTTTTACCAGTCTTCACTTATCTCCCTGATGGGGAATGGATTCTAGCCAAACCTAGTGGCCCAACATCCTGCCAGCTAAAACCGATAGAGGTAGGGAGGAGAGAGGAGAGGGGCTAAGGCCTCTCCAGGCTGAAGCTTACTTGAGGCAGGCCAGGTAGATAAGATGTCCCTCAAATCTCCAGCACTATCTGTTATTGGGCCTTGACTTAAACCCTTACGTATTCATTCCTTTGGCTGTTTAAGGTCCTCCAGTCTTCAATAGCCCTCGATTAAAAAGCAAATACTCTTGAGAGAATAAATTCCCCAGAAATGTTATCTATTAATACTCCTAGGAGGCTGATTGGCAACTTGCTGAGAACAAGGTTTTGTGAGAAGGAACACAGAAGGGAAGGATGTGTGGAATTGTCAGTGGGCATGCTGGGGGTAGGGTGAGAGGGGGGAAAAGGGGCTATTAGAAAGGAGATAATGAAACAGAGTGCTGTGCTCACTGTTTCCAGGAAGACTAGGAATTTCCCAGCATTCCTTGCAGTAATGATGGGCTCTGCACATGCTACTCAATCTGGCCAATAGGATGTGGTGGGAAGTGAAGTAACCCAGTTCCAGACCTGGTCTTTAAATGATCCCTTCTGAGCCTCCTGAGCTACTCCTGAGGCTGTTCCCTCTCCCAGTGCCCGCACCTTCTGTTGAGGGACTAGCTCTCCATCTGCAGTTAAGCTCCTGTCTGCTTAAACCTCATGATTACGCCCACTCCAACTTTTCCAGGGACTTACCTCCAGTTTTCACTTTCCCTGCCTCAATGATGGGAATCCATGTCTCAAATGACACAGCTACCAGACAGAGGGGGCTGTCTAACCCACTTTGTTGTATTAAACATTATTTTACTTGTTCCTGCAGCAAAACCCGACTTAGCCAAACTAACACATAAAAGAGGATGCTAACAAATTTCCAGATTTTTCCCAGACATAGCACAGAAGTCAGAATCTCCAACTCTAGACTCATAAAGTTCTAGGTTCAAGTCCCAATTCTCTCATTTGTTTCTTATGCCCCAGTGTCTTCTTTTGTACAATGAGGGTTGAATTAGACAATGCCTGTCACCCACATAGTCCAGTGCCTGCTGATGGTGAGCAATCAGTGAATGTTAGGTCTCGAGCTGAGGGAATAAAGCAGCAGTGCAGTGTTAGCAATGAGCGTGGCTGCTGGTTCTAATTCCCACGTACTGTAAATTTCTTTTTCTGTCAATAGATTAATAACGAGCCATAGCAACCTCACCAGGGTTGGTGTGAGAGTCCATGTGATTATGCTGGTGACTGTGCTGGGGAAACCACCATGCAACAGAGACAAGTTAGCTGTTGTTTTTACTATTGATATTAACCCTACATCTAGCACACAGAAGCGGTAACTTAGTTCTGATACAGGGAGGACAACATCGGGCTGACTGCACACTGCTGGCCGGCTCAGGACCACCCCCGTCTGGAGGGGAGGGAGGGGCTGGGAGAGACGGTCCCTCCAGGACATAGCTGCCTCCACCTCCTCATTAGAGAGCATCCCTGTGACCCCAGCCTCCGTCCAGCCTCCCGAGAGCTGGATTCACCAGGGAGGCGTGGGGGACTCCTAGTTGGAGGACATGGTGTTGCCTTCACTGATGTCCTCTACCAGAGAAATGAAGCCTGGTCAGATCTGGGGACACTGCCAGATTCCTGAGGCTAGCCCTGGGGGGATATTGCCCCACCATCCTGAGGACAGGGCAGTCAGTGGGTGAGGGGGGGTGATGTTGGGGGAGTCTCACCCCTTCTCCCCCTGGGGTGGGGAATCATTGGGGTCAGGCCTTTGCAAGTGCCCACTGTTTGAGCCTCCTGAGCTACTCCTGAGGCTGTTCCCTGTCCCAGTGCCCGCACCTTCTGTTGAGGGACTAGCTCTCCATCTGCAGTTAAGCTCCTGTCTGCTTAAACCTCATGATTACGCCCACTCCAACTTTTCCAGGGACTTACCGTGAAGCTAATGAAACATATACTTTAGGGCCAGTCACTTGCATGAGCCCCTCCTAATATCTAATTCCATATTATTTTTCAAAAGATGCCTCCAAATTGCAGGTTTGCAGGACTGAGTCTGCCCCTGAGCTCTCCCCAGGTGTGATTTGGGGGCTTCTCATTGTAGGAGGGGAGGACAGAAATGGGATGGGAGATGCCTGGGCCGGTGGAGGCAGGGGTTCCAGCTTCCCATTCTTGCCTCCTTCTCTGAGAAGCAGGACACCTGGGTCTCTTTTGGCCGCTGTGTGGCACTGGACAAGTCATTTTCCCTTTCTGGGCTCAGTTTGCTCCTCTGGAGAGTTGACAAGACAGTTTCTAGGGCCCCTTTACCTTCTAAGCTTAGGGACTGAGCACTGTACTGGGACTCTGTGGGGACAGGCCTGGCTGGTCAGCTCTCAGGGAATTGGGCCTCACTGGAACCTTCTCACCAAGGTGAGGACTGCTGATTTGTGGGAACAGGGCCCCAGCCTACAAAGACAGGACCCTGGGTCTGGAACCACCTCCCAGCCTGGGGGTAGCCTAATCTGGCTCCCAGAGTGAGGGGCCCAGAAGTGTGTGGGAACATGTGGGGTCCCAGAGGGAGAACAGGAACAGCCCCTTCCCTGATCTGGGGACAGAGCTGTGGAGTAAGGGAAGGAAAAGTTCACCGACAGTCATGCCTCCTGTTTCCTTCTGAATCTGAGACCCACCCAAGTCAGAGATGAGACCCTGCACCACTGTCCAACCGGCCTCCCCTAAAATGGGCCGGAGTTCCTGCGGAAAGCCTGGGGCTTACTCGCTATTAACCGAGTCACGGTCAAGGTGGAGGCGGCTGAGGCAGCAGAGCTGAACCCCTAGGAGTTCATTCTTCTCTCAAGGGGTGTGGGTGGTGGAGTTAGTCAGGCCAGGGTTCAAATCCCAGCCCTCTCACTTCCTGGCTCTGTGGCCTGGGGCAACTGACTCAGTGTCTCTGAGCCTTGGTTTATCTTCAAAGCAAGGAAAACTAATATCTACCTTGTAGGATTAGTCTAAGGATTAAATGAGATAATGTGAGTGAAAGTACCTGGCACTAGGTAGGCCCTTGAGGCCACTTGTCCTAACAATATTATCTCTACTCTTTGGAAAGGGATGACTCAGGCGCTACTGCCCCTGGGGTCCTGGGAAGCAGAGAAGGGGTGGAGGCAAGGGGTGAAGGTGAGATTGGGGTCTTAGCGGGGGGGGCCCTCCCTGTCTGCCAGAGAAAGGGAGGCCCAGAAGCCTGAGTCCCAGCTGCGGCCTCATGGGGTGAGCAGCATAAATGACAGCCCCTCTCCTCCCCTACCCCCTTGCTCAGCTGGGGTCCCCTGTGGGAGGCCTGGAGCCCAAGGGTGAGTGTGGGGCCCGGGGAAGAGGCCCTAGTGGCCTATGGAGTATGCCCCCGAGTCTGTGGACTGCTTTTCCTCCGTGGTCTGGTCGTTGGGGTACGCTGGGCTGGTCAAGGCCGCAACTTTCAGCGTTGTCTCATTCACCTGCAGGCAGAGGGTCCTGTTATGTGTCCCTGTTTGACAGGCTCAGCGGTGAGGGACCCTGGCCTGGTCACTGGGGCAGCTAGGGCAAGTCCGTGTGACCCAAGACTTTTTCTGTGTAGCCCAAGGGCAAACAGAAACCTGAGTAATCCCCCAGCTGGAAATGGAGAGGGGACGATGGGGGTGGGGGATGTTGGCAGTGATGATCCGCAGAGCCCCCAAGATTGTCTTCAGAGCCCACTCTTGGCCAAACTCTCTCTTGTGTGGACCTGAAATATGCACTGAGGCCCAATGAACTCCCCTTCAGAAGATCCCAAAAGGGAAGCCCCTGAGAGTCCCCTGGGGCCCAGCGCCACTCCCTGCCCTGTCCCCAACTCACCTCCTCAAACTTCTTGGCTTTGTACTGGTCGGCCCCCTTGAGGAAGTTGAGCAGGATGATGTCGCAGAGCACAGTCCCCTGGAGGAGGAGAGGCAGGGCCGGCTCAGAGGGTGCCCTGGGGTGGGTAGGAGCATGGTGGCAGGAAGCCGTGGGCTCAGGCAGCCCCTGAGCTGCCCAAACTGTGCAGACAGCAGGCTGGTGGGAGGCAAGTCCCGGGCTGATGGATGTTTTCCTCTTAGAAAAATGCCCAGGGGCTGTGCAGGGTGTCTTCCTGGCCTGCCTTCCCGTGGGGTCCTCCCCAGACCACAAAAAGCAGAGAGAGGGCTTGGTGGGAGGAGCAGGGGTAGAAGTCCCTGGGAGCAGGGCTATGTCCCCACCCAGCCATGCAGGCTCTGCTCCTCATTAAGGCATCTCAGGTCTGTGGCAACCCTGGCGTCTCTTCTCCCACCTTCACGGTGAGAAACAGCAACTGTGTAACAGGAGGTAACGAGCGCTCCGTGATTGGAGATGGTCCAGCCAGGGCCCACGCAGCGGGGCGAGCTGAAGGAGCTGCCGCACCTGGTGGGGGGGGGGGGCTTGCCCCGGTCACTCCCCTGCCCACCCGCGCCAGGCCGGGCCCCATGCTCACTGGCCTCCTGTCAGCCTGCAGGGCTGGACTCACCACTCCCACGGAAGTAAAGGCCGCCACGGAGCTGATGATAGTGGGGATGATGTTGAACTTGCCAGCCTGTGTGCACAAAGAAAGACCAAGGTGCGTGGGCAGAGGGTGGAGGTGAGGCTTGTGGCTGAACTTGGAGCCAGAAGGGTTCTTGGTGGCTCAGCAGGTCCCACCCCTTCATGGCACAGGTGAGGATACAGGAGAGCCACCGACCGAGGGTGTCAAAGCCTTTTCAGGGACCATGAGCAGGTCTGGGTCACCTCCCCTGTCCTCCCGTCCTGGCCACCCCGTCTGCCTGGCCCCAGGACTCACATTTCCGTACACCAGCACGTCGAAACGGATGCCGAAAGCCTTCAGGAGTGTGCGGTACTCGCTGCCGTTCTCCATTTTGTAGTACTTGGCAAACCTGGAGGCCAGAGGTGAAGGTGGTCTCACCGTGGGCTCCTGTCTCTCCGGCCTGAACCTTCTGGCTCCTCTAGAGCCCTGCGAGCCTCACCTACTGAGCAACCCTTCCTGATGGTTTGCAAACACCTGCCATGGTCCTCCCTGTGTGGTGAGCTGACCCTCTGCACCGGCATCATCTTGGGGGCTTGTTAAAAAAGCAGATTCCTGGGCCCGACCTCAAACCCATAGAATCAACATGTCTGTGGTGGAGCCCTAGACCAGGCGTCCTCAAACTACAGCCCACGGGCCACATGCCGCCAGCCTAGGACATTCATCTGGCCCGGCTGGGTGTTTTTGCTGCAGCTGCCTGTCGTGCTTAGCAGCCGACTCATCCCGGGCCCACAGGGCGCACTTTCCAACGGTCCGAGGGACAGTGAACTGGCCCCCTGTTTAAAAAGTTTGAGGACCCCTACCCTAGACTCTGCCTTTTAAATAATTTCCCTAAATGATTCTGGTGCATACAAAAGTTTGAGCTATGGCTGGACTCCAAGCTTCCTCAGTTCTATCCGTGTGAGTCTCCTTCTCTGCTGTTCACCAGCTGTGCAACCCTAGGCCAGTTGCTTAACCTCTCTGAGAATCAATTTCCTCACTTGTGAGTGGGAATGATACAAAAGTCTTGCTTCTTAGGTTTGCCATGAGAATTGAGCGTAATTACGTGTGTCGGGAGCTTAGAACAGTGCCTGGAACACAGTGAGCACTCAGGAAATATTCGCTGATGCTGCCTGTTGTTATGTTTAAAGAAATATGTTTACATTTCTCGAACAGTTTTTAAAAGTGCTTTCAGATACCTCATCTCCTTTCACCTGTGCAACAACCTATGGGATAGTGCAATGGTTTGACTGTCCTCTCCAAAACTCATATTGAAACTTAATCCGCATGTGACAGTATTGAGAGGCGGGGCCTTTAAGAGGACATTGGCTCTGCCCTCATGAATGGATTAATCCATTCCTGGATTCATGGATTCATGGGCTATCGTGGGAGGGGCACTTGAGGCTCTGTAAGAAGAGGAAAAGAGACCCGAGCTAGCACATCAGCACGCTCAGCCCCTACCCGTGTCATACCCTGTGCCAGCTGAGTCCTGCAGAGTCCCCACGATCGAGAAGACTCTCATCAGATGTGGCTCCTCGAACTTGGACTGGACTTCTCAGCCTCCACAACGGTAAGAAATAAATTCCTTTTCTTTATAAATTTATAATACAGATGGGCGAGTGCTGCTCTATGTCTCAGTTGAGGCTCCAAGGGGCTTGGGGGGCTTGTCCAGGAACTTCCAGCCAGCAAGACCTGGTGCTAGATTTGCCCACGTTCAAGACTTTGACCTCCACGCCCTCTATGCCTTGGCTGCTGGGTGCCATGTACTATGCTGGGGACTCAGGAGAGTGATCAGAGGTGGGTGTTTATCCCCCCATTTTGCAGATGCCTATGGCGGGGAACAGATTTGCCTGTAGTTTTTGCAGCTATTAAGCACTTGGGCTTGGGATTCGAATTGCATCAGTTTTTGGCTTCCAAAGTCAGTGCACGTTCCCCTGTGTGGCTCTGCCTATCACAGGCAAAACTCTAACATTAGCCAGGTGTAATGTCTTTGGGCTACTGTCCCACAGCTATAAAATGGGCTCCTGAAGCCAATATCCTTGGAAAGTGGTGAGGACTGAGTGAGATGCTGAGAGTCAAAGGGCCCAGAAAGCTCCTTCATGGTGTGGGGTTGGCATCACTCTTATTCTATTCTGTGTGTCCCTTTCAGTGTTTCCAGTCCCCACAGGTCCCCACCGGTTCCCAGGCCTCTCCCCGCAGGGGTCTGGAAACTCATTCCCTCACGGTGTTCAATGATTGATGTGATACTCCTCCCAGAGATACCTGCATCTGAAACTGTACACCAGGGAGACGGGCACGCTCAGCCCAGGCTCATCAATAATGGAGGGATTACATACAGGTGCGGGAGGAAGAAAATTTATGATGGGGAAGGGTCACCTTAAATCATAAAACATTGGCCACTGTCTGCTCTTGCCGCCATCTGGTTGTGGGGAACTTTGGTGTCAGGCAGAAATGAGCCTAAATCCTGGCTGCACCTGGCTAGCAGCTTGGCCTTTTGTGTTACTTAGGCCTTAGACAGGGTGTCAGTGTCCACGTCTATAAAAGTGGGTGTGCCCATGCGCCCCTCGCTGGTCTGTTGAGGGGAGGCATAAGCACTTGCTGAGACCAGCCCCTCTAGCCGGGCGCCATTGAGATTCTTTTGTTAGATGTTCTGTCTGCTTACACACCCATTCTCTGTCCGGCACTGACCCCTGGGAGTCTGTTCTGCAATGAGTGAGTTGGTGTCTGTCTCCACTCTTGGAGACAGACCTGTTTCATCCTACAGTAAAGAGCTGCTCTTGCGGATCTGCTCCCTGCCTGAGGCTACTCAACGCTATTGCCTTTGCCGGTGATTTTTCCAAGAAAGGAGTCAGAGGACGGGGATAATAGTTTGGACTTGACACTTGCCTGCATCCTGCGTCTCAGCCTCCATGGACAGAGATGTCTTTCAACCTCCTAGACCTTAGGACAGAGAAGTCTTCTAATTTCCCAGACTTTAGGACAGAGATGTCTGTTAATCTTTCAGCCCCTAGAACCTGCTGCAAGAAAAACTACTTTGAAATTCCCCAAATTGAGAGGGGCATCCCCCACTGTGCAGTACCTTCCAGTAAAAAAGGAAAAAAAAAAAAGTCCACCAAGCTGCCTGCCCTCCGTTTCCAGGTGGGGTCAGCCGCTGGGAGGCCCTGATGGGAGATCAGAGGGTGGGCAGAAAGAAAGATGCAGCATGATTTTAGTCTGCTGAATCTCTGACAGTGGCTTAGCTCTACAGGTTCTGGGAACTGCTCCCCACCTCCTCGCCCCTGCCAGGTGATAGCAGGTGGCCCACGTTGCCAGCGCTGAGGCCCTTCACCAGTATTGCTGGTGCCTTTCACCCTGAGTACACCTTTGTGCACAGTCTCTTTATTCAGTCACCTGTTCTGAGGTCACCTACTGTTCCCTCTCAGGACAACCACCCTTGCCACCCCCATTTTACAGAGGAGGAAGCTCAGGCCTAGAGAGCTTTTATCTGGTCAGGAAGGAGCGCCGGGGAACAGGTGGCATACCTCCTGTCTCTGCCTGTGTGTGGGCACGGCCAAAGCCTGTGTGCCTGAGTGAGGCACCTGTTGCCCGAGTAAGGCTGAAAACCACTCAGTGAGAAAAAGGTTTCTGGGAGAGCCTGACCCGGAAGGTGTGTGCCCACACACTTTGCCACTGAAGGGAGAGGCAGGGAGGCAAGAGGGTCTTCTCCAGAGAGAGTACGGCCCAGAGTCGACAGGAGAGAAGTGCAACCACCTATGTGGAAGGAGGCTTGGAGGTCAGGGAAAGACGGGTGGGGCTCACCTGTCTTTAAAACGATGGTTAGTTACACTCTGGGTGGTGGGGGAAGAGAGCTTCACAACAAGGCAAAACAGAATGAATTCAAGTCACAGCAGCAGGAGAACAGTGGGACAAACAGCAGAAAGGGTGCCGCATCTACAAAGATGATGAGGTCCAAGAACATGATTCTCCAAGAGGCCTTTCAGAATACTGTAAAGAAGTCTAGGAAAGAAGTATCTGGAATGGGCAGAAGGTTCCAGAAAGTCCTTACTCTGGCATTCAGGTTGGGCTGAGGATAAGCATAGACCCTCACCATCTCCATGCCCACTGTTTATAGAGCCCCAGAAATGATGCAGATCCCTTGATATAAGCATCTCCATTAATCTCATGAAGACTACGCTGCTGGTGACCCGTGCTACAGGTGAGGAGACAGATGAGAAATAACTTGCCTGAGCCAGGCTTCCCACCCAGACTGATGCCTCCAGAGTCCATGCTTTTGCCCCCTGAGCTGTCCTGCCTCTGTGCTCTCCGTGGCTGGTAAGGATGGGGCAGCCCTCGTGCAAGATCTCAAAGCCCTTCTACATTCAGCGTTCTGTCTCACATCACTGAAGAATTCAAGGCCCTTGTCTCAGAGATGTGGCAACTACTGCCCGTGGGGACTGGGCAGGGGTGAAAAGGTGGGTCACAGATGTCTGGGGCAGGGCAGAGGCTGGCTGGGCCTGCCTGGTCCTGAAGTCTTCATTGCTGGCCTAAGGCTGCAACCATGAAAACGGCTCTGACAGCGACTCTGAGAACAAAAAGTCGCATCCCGGGCACTGCCGTTCAAAGCGAGGGCTGGCTAAATTTATCCTGGGACGGAATGTGAAAGGAACAGGGAGAAAAATCAAAGCGGACTTGGTTTTTCTCCAGCACCTGCCTTCCAAGAGGCAATAAGCATGGTAAGATCATTATCTCACCAACCACCCACCCTGAGAGGAGGCTTGGCAGGGACGGGTTCTCTTCCCGGGTGGAGGGAGGAGGAACAGAGCTCAGGGAGGGCAGGCCCAGGCTGCAGACAGAGGAATGAACTGGGAGCCCCAACTCTGCACTCCAGTATGGTCGGTGGGGATCGCAGGATCCGGCCCACCCTGCGGCAGAGATGGCTCAGTGGTCACCAGGGGCTGGGTTATCCCCTCTCTTGTATGTGATTGGACCATGTATCGCAGGCCTTTGCGTCTAGCTGGGGCCCCAGGACTATTCCTGCCAGTGAAATGGGAATGGAAGTGAGGTTCGTTACGTCTGTGCTGAGGTGGTTTGGAGCAGTGTACCGTCCACATCCTCCCTGTCCTCACCTGATGGCCAGTTGCTCAGGAGCCAGGGGAGGACTCTGAAGCCCCAGGGTAGACTGAGTCAAGATGGCAGGAGCCCAGATCTCTGAATGCATGGAGCTCCCCACCCCCGCTGGCCCCCAGTGCACTGGGCCAGGAGCAAGAAACACACCTTCGTGTTAAGCCACTGAGAGGAGGGGTTTGTTTGTTACAGCAATTAGCAACACTAACCCTGACTGTTACAAATTCCCATGATTTCATAGCTGGGAATATGGAGGCTCAGGAAGGAGAAATAATCTGCTAAAGGACAAAGAGTGAGTTGAAGCTGGGGAATTACTCAGGATTACACAGACAGAGGGCAAGTTACCATGATGCTACATCCTAGGAATCAGCCCCCTAAGAAGTCCTCAGGGGAGCTGGGTATGGTACAATGGCCGTCTGTCCTGAATTAGCTTCTTGGCCCTGCATAAGTCACTCCACCTCCCTAAGCTTTTTACCTCCACTGAAAATGGGAAGAGAAAGGGCCAGGAAGAGGATGAGTTGAGAGAGTGCCCATATATCGTAAGTGCTTAAAACATGTCTGTTTTCTTTCTTATCTTAGCCTAGCATCAGGATAAAATGAAGTAATTTTTACATTTACTTTAACCATTAATACTCTTTTGACTCCTGAGGATAATTAGCGATGATAACAGCCACCCTATATTGAGCGCTTACTCTGTACCTGGCATTGTGCTAAGTGCTTTACACTCATTAGCTCATTTAATGCTCACAGCCGCACCGTGAAATTAAGTTCTACTGTGATTCCCATTTCAAAGCCGAGGAGTCAGGATCAGAGAGGTTAGCTGCTTGTCTGAGGTCACAAAACTAACAGTGAGTGAAGCTGGGATTCAGACCCAGGCAGTCAGCTGCAGAGCCCACACCCTTAGCCAGCATTCGAGATTATTCTTTCTGTTGCCTGGTTTCTGTTAGGTCCTGGCTAATTTCTTTCTGTTCTCCAGATGGGGGGCCCTTTGGCATTTGCTAGGTGGGACCCGACAGCCAGAGAGTCGTTGGCTGAGAGTAGAACAGGAAGCACAGAGGAGCCATGCAGTGTCGTCAGGACCCCAGCCGACACCCCAGCCCCAAGCTATTCCTTGATTTCTCCCAAGTCCTCTGATTCTTACCAGATAGCTTTGGTTTTCATGGTTAGGAAATGGGGTTGGTGAGAATGACACCACCACTGGATACCTTGGTCCTCTCAACCTGGCCCAGGCCACCTGCCTCATCTGCAGGTCCCACCACTCCAGTTCCAGTCTCACCAGACTACCTGTATTTCCTGAGCACACTCCACAGACATAGGCCTCTATGCTTCTGCCCACTGCTCCCCGCTACTCCCCTTTTCCACCTTGCAAACTCCTATTCATCCATTAGGGCCCTGCTCAGATGGCCCCTCTCATTCTTTCAGCATATAACAAATATTTAGAGCACACCCACGCATTGCTGAGCTCGGCTCTCATGAGAGGGAGAGAAATACGCACTAATCCCACGATCCCATGCATAGCTAACATCGGACGTATGGAAGGGCTGGGAGGAGAGGAGCACCGCTCGATGGGCCCAGTTAGGCTGGGGGCAGGCAAGGCTTCGTGTCAGAGTGACGCTAAAGCTGACACTTGGAGGAAGGGGTTAAAAGGGCAGAGGCAAGAGCAGCTTTCCTGGCTGAGGGAACGGCAAGCCCTCTCCTGGGAAAGGACAGGGTGTTTCTGAAGAAGCTGAAAGAGGGCCAGTGGGCTGGAGGGTAGGAACTAATGGAAGTGGAGTGGCTGCATCCGCACGCCCCAGCTAGCAGAGCCAACTGTGTGCGTCTCTTCCCAATTCCACGTTTTAGTGACTTCACACTTGTAGTCTGAAATTGGCCATGGTGGTGCTCACAGCACAGTACATTGGTAAACACTACAAAGCAGGGTTTTGTGTTCTTTTCCTCCAGAAAGCTGGTTTCCCAGCTGAGCTGGGAAAGGCCCTGGGCTTTCCTGTCCCCACTAGGACTCAGGCCTCCACTGCAGTGTCTGCCACACCAGACTGTAGTTATCGCTGGACTATGGACTGTGAGCCAGGTCTCACCGTCCCTGTTTGCCCAAAGGCCCAGTGACCACAGTGAGGGTGAGTAGATGCCTGCTGGAAGAACGAATTTCTGAGGTTCTGGACATCTCAAAGATTGAGTTTAGGAATGCTGTCCTCAAGGTTCCATCCTGCTGACTTTGACTTCTCCACATGCTCCCAATTCTGCAGCTAGAGCTAGTATAAGGCGCTACCTGCAGGCTGTTTCTGAACCAAACAGAAAACGGCAGATGGCTAGGTGGAAAAGTAGGTGCTCTTGGTGGGAGCCAGGCCCTGTACCGAGGAAATGTGGAAAGAGGGGGGAAATAATATATGTGGAGCACTTACTCCTGGCTAAGGACTAGGCTAGAGGACTCTACACCCATTATTTCATTTAGGCCTCAAAACAAACAACAGCGCAAAGGGGTAACTGGGCACTTAGGGACTTTGAAATGAGACAGTCCTGCCTTTGCCACTTGAATTCATTTATACGACCTTGGGCAAATTACCTCTCTGGTCTCAGTTTCCCTATCTGTAAAATGGAGATAACAGCAATAGATGTAGGGTTGTTGAGAGGATTAAATGAGCTACTGGATGTGGAGGCTGAGCACAGTGCCTGGCACACCACTTTCAATTAGTATTATCGATTGGTCATCAGGCCACACTGTCGTGATTTTATAGGCTGGAGAAAAGTACAGCAGTGCTCAGGCTACCGGGCCTGCAGGGCACAGCTGGGGTCTGAACCTGGGCCGCTTGAATCCAAAGCACCTGCCTACCCCTGCTGCTTCCCTGAGAAAACACCTCAGCTGTGGAGGGAAGCACAGCGTGGCAGCGACCACGAGGATGCCATAAGTATCAGGCGAGAGAACAGAGCCCGGACACCCGGCTAGCGCTGAGCTGGGGAAGTGGAAAGAAGCCCCCAGGGCACGGTCAGGGCTGGAGTTGTCAGGGCCAGCAGCTTCTCTGATGGCCCAGCTGGAAGGACCACCTGAGCCCAGGCACTGGAAGGAAAGTGGGGATGGTGACCTGGGGCGCCGCCTACTCTGCACGTGTCCCTAGACCCCGTGTCTCTGTGTCTCTGGTCTCGGCAGTCCCCACGGGCCACATTCCCTGGCTCTCCCCCACTCGGGTTTCTGAGGGGTTGGTCTGCAGGGGACCAGTGGCAGGAAGGAGAGAGGAGGGGGCTACGAGCCTGCTCCCTGCCTCCCTGATTTGCTCTGTCGTGTTTTTGCTGTGTCTGTGTCACTCTGGCAAAACCAGGCTCCCATTCCCGCTATGGCGGCTGCGGGCCTGGGGTGGGAACAGCTTCCCACTTTGGTCCTGCCTGAGTGCCTCGGCTTCCATGTTGGTTCCTGTTGTGTAAGTTTCTTCACAAACCCTGGCTGAATGTTCTCTCCTGCTGGGACTTTCACCTGACACATCTGTTCTGTGGCCAGACAGGACACCCCCAACACAGGAGCAAATCGAATAATTCTGAGGCCTAACGGTGCTGAGGCTTTTGCTGTGTGTGCCTGTGCTTCCTTATGCCATTAGCAGCAATAGATAAAGAATGAGTAAGTACAAACGTCAATTACCGCAATAAATCATTTGTCAGACGTGCTTCTGCAGGGCAGGGCTGGAGCTCCATTCCAACGTGAGAGGTCTATAAATAATAGCGAACGCTTCGGCAACCCGAGTTCCCAAAGCACTTCCCCAGACACCCACACACACGGATTCAGACTTGTGGAGCTTGAAGGGGGCTTAGAGATTACTACGTTTAACGAGCCCATTTTACAGGGGAGGAAACTGAGGCCCACAGAGGGGGTGAGAATTGCTTACAGTCACACTGAGCATCCATGGCAAGGCCTAAACCCTAGCCCACAGCCTGGGCCCTCTCTGCTTCTCCTCTGCCTCATCTTGATTATCCTTGGCCTGCTGCAGCACAAAATATTTTTTTTTTGTATAAACATTTTTGTTATTTGGGTTTGTCATTTCCACTAAATTAAAACTCCCTTGATCCTGGGAACTGGTCTGGTTCATCTCTGTATCAGCCACAAAGCCCAGCATGTGACACAAGCTGGAAGTTGGAAGAGACCTTGGAAGTTCTCCCCACGTTATCCATGAGGGGGTTCCCTGCTGATGCCTGAATACCCCCAGTGCAAGGAAACTCACTACCTGTAGGAACGGCCCAACTGTGGCTCTGGCTAGCTCCAACCATTAGAAGAGCTTCCTGACGCCGAGCTGACATTTGCAGCAGTCAATAAATGTTTGCGGAATGGAGAAGGGTTTTCATCACGATGTACAAATCCCCTGGAAGCTATCGCTGTTTAGAAATGATCCATCCTCAGATAGAGTGGTGGAAATTCCTTCCTAAAGCAGAGCCTCGTAACTGTTGTAGCAGCAGGAAAAACAGCAACAAACTTGCCGGGGAGCCTGGTTCAACTTGCAAGGGAAAACTTGGGCCTGGAATTTGGGTTTCTTAGTAAGGGAGGTGGTGTTCTCAGCAAAGCTTTGCCTGGCGAAGAAAAGTAAATTTGCCAGCTGAAATACACTTTTACAGTTGATTTCATGCCGATGGGAAAATATCTCCTGGCAGACTCTTTGCATCAGGGTGGGGCAACATCTTAGAGCAGGCTGGAACTCCTCCCCTTAGAGAAGGGCCCAAAGCCATGCTTATCTACTCATATTCCAGGAAACTAATCAACCTCAAAGGCAGATATTTAAAAATGGCTTGTTAATCCTTAAAATCTGTACCCCCATAATATGTCGAAATAAAAAAAAGTGGTTTGTTATTGATCTTTTGAAAAATGTATTGCTATTAATTTATCTTTAATTAAGGAGGTAGGGAAAGATCAACGGACGTGGAGCCAGAAGATGTACCTGAGAGCCAGGTGACTAGCTGTCTGCTCCTGGAACTGATCTTCTTGGCCTCAGTTTCCTCATCTGTAAAGTGGGGGCAACCATATTGGTCCTACCAGGATACTTGTGGATGCAACCCCAGGCTCTGGAGCCGGACTGCTAGGGTTTGAATTCCCGCTCCAGCAGTAGGAGCTGCGTGGCCTTGGGCAGGTCAGTGAAACCCCTGAGCCTCAGCTTTCCAGCTACACAGTGCTCAATCTTCAGGGTCCACGAGATACTCCACACAGAGCACTTGCCAAGTCCCTGGCTCCTTGATAAATGCTCAATGGATGTTAGCTAATATTTTGTCCCAATAATACTGGTTGCTGTGAGGATCGGGTCGACATGAACGTTATAAAGGGCTGTGTAAATCCAGGATGTCTCTCATCGCCCCACCTCGCACTGAAACCCGACGAAGGCGAAGAAGAAAGCGGACCCTGAGAATTCAAGCAAACGCATGCCCCGTGGAAGAGAGCTTTCAAGTGTTTCTGTGGAAATGATGGCGCTGGCTGCTTTTAACACATTACTCTACGGCTTTTGGAAGGAGAAAAATCCAGATTGTAGAGAGAGTGCTCAAAGCCAAGGGTGTACTTCAATTCTGTCTCTGTCAATTGGCCTAAGATCTTGCTGATCCACACGTTTCTGCATGGAAGCGGAACAGGCGCCAACTCTTAGAGCTTCATGAAAGCTGCTGTGGGTAGATTTCCAACACGAGACGATCACTAGAAACACCTACTGCACCAGGAACATCTAGCAGCTGAACAAGTGTTTTTTTGTCCCAGACACCAAGAGAGGAAATCCAAAACTGTGTTGCCTTTTAGTAGCAAAGCTGTCTTAGGAACTCTCAGTGTAGAAACAAGAAATCAGGCATTGCTAAATGCACTGTTTAGCTTCTCTCCCATCAATCACTCCAGCAGTATATCTCCTACAGTTTGTTTTTTTTTTACTTTTTGCAAGCCCGGTGATGGCGGAAGGTGGCTGAGAGCAATTGATATAGATCAAGTCCCTGGGTTTGCCTCCTGATGTGCCTCTTAATTCAGTTGTATGATCTCAGGAATCTCAAAATCTTTCTGAGCCTACCTTTGGGGTGGGTGGTGAGCTGTGAATCCTGTCAAAAATAGGTGTGGGCCAGGCACAGTGGTTCACACCTGTAATCCCAACACTTTGGGAGGCCAAGGTGGGAGGATCGCTTGAGGCCTGGAGTTCTGAGACCAGCCTGGGCAACATAGTAAGTAAGACCCTGTCTCTAAAAAAAAATTAAAAAATTAGCCAGGCATGGTGGGATGCACCTGTAGCCCCAGCTACATGGGAGGCTGAGGCAGAAGGATGGCTTGAGGCCAGGAGTTCAAGGCTTCAGTGAGCTATGATTGCTGCACCCCAGCCTGGGTGACAGAGCAAGTCCCCACCTCCTAAACAAAAAATAGATGTGAAAGGGCTTTGCAAACTTAACTCTACGGCTCTTAATCTGAGGTCCAGGGATAGGCTTCTAGAAGTCCACATAGTCCTGGAATTTTATGCTGCATAAATATAAACACATAGAAAAAGGACTGGAAGGAAACTCACTAAACTGTCCCAGATGTTACCTTCCTGCAAGGGGAGCAGGCCTGGAGGATTGAAGGGGAGTTCCCATGTCATTATTCTGTGTACATCAGTATGGCTTGGATTCATCACTCTGAGAATGCATTTATATCTTAATCGTAGAAATACAAAATATCCTTTAAAAAAAAAGAAATTGCCTGCGAAATTGCTCATGTCTGTAAATACATACATTTTTCTTGGGCAATGGTCCCTGATTTCTTCAGGGGAATAAAGGGGTTAGAGACCTCTGAAATTAATGAAGGGCCATGATTTCACAAATGAAAGTTGTTGGCACTTGTCCTGGACAACTCCACTGTTGCTACTTGGATCCACACTCCTCCCTTCCTCATCCACCCTGGGCTGCCTCAGTGGGCTGCTTTGCCTCAGCTCTGGCTTCTGGTGGGGCTTGCCTGGGTCGCAGCCACCCCTCCAGGCTGTCCTCTGCTCACAGCTCTGTCTCCAGATTCCAGCGATGGCTTCCTCCCCTCGCCCCTTCAGACCAACGTCCTGTTACTGTTCCAGGCAGGGCACTCTCCTCTGTGGTTTCCGTACACCCTGCCCACACCTTTGAAACAGTCCCTTTAGTAAACTTGCCTCAAATTACCCAGTTTGAATATGCCATCTGTTTCCTGCTGCGACCCTGATGGATTCAGTATTTTTAATCTGTCATTGCACCGTCAATGCCTGTATGCTCACACACACACTCACATACTGACACACTCATTCTCAGCCTCACACATTCACCCACCGACAAACACACCCACTCTCTAAGTCACACGTGCACACACGCACTCACAACGCTGCCTGCCTGGAGAATGCAGTGCTCTGGTTAAAATCCTCCACCTGGGTCCACCTGGGCTGCAGAAACCTGGCCCATGGCGCAGAGCCCCTTGTCTGAGATTCCGGGTGCTGCTGGCGGTGTCTTTTACCTGCGCACCATTGAATTGGTGACTCTTGCCAGGTCTTGTTTTTAGAAATGCTACACTTTGTCCACTGCAAATCCCGATGACACCAACTGCACTTTCATTGTACTTGGAAAGAGGCTTCACATAAGTACTAAAACAGCCCATGGAATCTTTTAGCCATGCAGAATAGACTGAGGAGTAAAAATAAAATCTCTCTCCTCAACTTCAAGTAGGAGAGGAGCAGAAACCTTTAGGGGGGTCACACAAAGATTAACGTAGATGCACAGCACCAAGTCCACCGGGTAGGAGTTGAAGGGAGACGCAGGTTGGCTCAATGTGAGGCCACCTTTCCAATGACTGGAGCCATCTGATGATGGACAGGCCACCTTGTCTTGGGCTATGCCACAGAGACATGATGTAGGAATTGGGATCCAGTGACCTCTAAGGCTACTCTAAGATGCACCCGTGACCTAGGACAAGTCCTTCCCCTTTGGAGCTTCTGCTTCCTCATCTGTAAAATGACCACCTCAGTCTAGGTGTTTCCAAGGGCTCTTCAACAGCTATAAATTCTAGAAATCTCAGATTCTGCAGGCAAAGAGCTGTGCAAAGAAGGGGAGGGGGGTGGCATTTGCAAAGGAGCTGCAGAAGTAATTAGAGATGGAAATGTGAGTCTCTAGCTGCCTCTGGATGTCTGAGTTTGCAGATTAAAACAAGGCCAAATCTTGGCTGAATAATTCCTTTCCCTCCAGAGCGAACACGTTGAAAAATCTGGCCTCTGTTGGAGGGAGAGGCAAATGAATTTGTTTGGGAGACAAAAGGCTGGGCTATGAATTATGCCTCCAGCATCTGCTAGTCTTTTAGCCTCCCTGGAACTCAGATTCTTTGTTTTTAAGCAGAGATGAGAGTATCAACCACACAGGCATGTTTTTCTGAAGATTTACAAGTGCAAATGTCCCTAGCCTTCCTGGCTGGGTGGAGATCATCCAGGAAAATATGTTTTGCATCCAGGCTCCCACACTTACTCTCTCTGTGACTTTGAGAACCTTATTCAACTCTGTGAGCCTCCATTTTCTCATCTGTAAAGTGGGAGCATTGGAGCACCTATTACGTAGGGTGGGTGCGGAACAATGAACCAAAGTGCACAAAACTCTTTGCACGTCAGCATCATTCCTACTGATAAGTGGTTTTGCAAGATTCTAAAGAACAGCATACATTTAACCGTATCATGGAAACCATACTGTGTCTTGCACTGAACCTGGCTTTGTAACCTTTTGTCTCTTATTGGAGGACTCAGAAGGTGGCCTTGCAGCCTTCCACACGTGGGCTCTCAGCTAGGCCTGGGGTGTCAGTGCAGTGCCAGTGGCTTGATGGCAGCATGAGGGTGGGGGTAGGGGTGAGGCATCCAGGTGGAGGGGTTTGAGGGGGCTCGGGCAGAGCCCTCTGCTTGCCACAGATATCAGATATTTCCCCACATCAGGGCTCTTTTTTGGGCCCTCTGGCAGCTCTTAAATCACAAGGGTCCAATTAAGCAGCTTTGTCCCTTTGTACTCTGGCCTGGAGGGCTTCGGGGAGGGGATCAGTTGGGGGGGTGGTCCCAAGAGGGGCCCATACCTCTCACATGGCTTCCCTTAGACCTCTGGGAATTATGCTGGCAGGGTCCTTAGAGACCCTCTGTCCCCTGTCCCCAAGCAGATTCAGGACTAGGTCTATCACAGGCACATAAATCCTGCTGTGCTCAGGTGGGGAGGGAGGGAAGGCAGCTGTAGCACAATCCGCTGGAGATAGAGAACTCCAAACCAATTCTTCTAGATGCTGTTCTAAAACTGTATGACGCCAATAGTTTGGGGTCTTCATAATAGTTACATTTTTCACAAGTGTTCCTGCCAAATGAGTTATTTGGAGGATTGAAGAATTCCCAATGGCCAGAGGGAAGTTATGAAGATGAAAACTTGCATTTTAGATCAGGAGAATTTTATTAATATGTTACTATTTTAAGCCACCATACAAATATCCTTTGTATTGATCTCAGTGTGATGCACTGACTGAATAAATATGCCAATTTCTGCCAGGGAGCCAAACAGTATTTTTAACCTACTTTAAAATATGTGTTGTTTCCTATGATTTTTTTAAAGTTTGGAGTTGATTATGAAAGCACTTTCAATTTATAAAAATTCTTCTTTCCAGAGAATATACATATTTTTTAAACTATTAAGTACAAAGCTTAATGGGGTGGGTGATTTTTTCTTAAAGCTACAAATTAGGGTAAAAAAGGGTAAAATGATTGTTTTGGGCCTATGTATGCCATTATATTAGAGAATACCACTACAACAAAGGACATTTGAGTAACAATTCTTTGAATATATAACTGAAAATACGTGTATATTCTTACACATATTTTTTTTCCCTGATCACTGCCCATTTAGTCTATTGAGCCTGTTTAGTGTATAACACACACCCTGAACTTAATCAGGTCCCTGCCAGCAACTTCAGGATATTCAAATATTAAGAGAAATCCACAATGTATACATGTATTGAAACATCACATTGCACCCTATAAGTATATACAATTATTATTTGTCAATTAAAAATAAAATATAACTTTAAAAAAAATGGTGT
Source organism: Microcebus murinus (assembly GCF_040939455.1). NCBI lineage: Eukaryota > Metazoa > Chordata > Mammalia > Primates > Cheirogaleidae > Microcebus > Microcebus murinus. The sequence goes on from NC_134107.1 coordinate 17,186,735, forward strand.
TGATCTTGTGGCCCACACTTTGAGAATTGCTGATCTAAGATAACCAAATACAGTCCCTAGCAATAGTAGACAATCCATAAGTGTTTAATGGATGAGTCAATACATGAATGACAGAGAAAAAAAATTAAGAGAAACACAAAACAGAGAGCTGAAGTTTTCATGAATTAGCTAGCAGGATCCTCCAGATCACAGCCGTACTATTGCCATTTCATAGGTGGGGAAATTAGGACGGGAGGAGGCCAAGGCTTGCTCAATGGCTTTCAGCTGCTTCTAAATAGTTTGTTCCCTGCTTCCTCTCTTTCCCTTTCTTCAAAATGGAAGAAAACCCCAAAGGATCCCTTAAGTCTCAAAGCCACTGGGATATTATAAAGACCGGTTTGAGTTCTTGTTTGGAAAGGCATTGAAGAAGAACTAATAACAGTTATAATTGTTATCTATGACCCATGAAACTTCCTGGTTATGGACAGAAACACAAAATTGCCATTTAGTGAAAGAATAACCAGTAATCACCCTTTTTTGGTGGAACAAGAAACCTTAGAAAATCCAGGCATTGGACAGGAAAGGGGCTGTCTGGGAGTTCCTCAGGCACATTACAGTTTTAGGGCCTGAGCTTAGAAGAATCACAGACCCTAGCACATCGAGAGACCTTGGCCATCTGGTCTAACTACTGACCTGGCGCAGGAACCCTGGGCATGAACCCTCCAGGGACAGGCGCCCATCACCTCATGGCTGTTAGAGAGTTCTTCCAGATTTTTTTTTTTTTTTTTTTTTTTTTTTGAGACAGAGTCTCACTTTGTTGCCTGGGCTAGAGCGCTATAGTGTCACCCTAGCTCACAGCAACCTCAATCTCCTGGGCTCAAGCAATCCTCCTGCCTCAGCCTCCCTAGTAGCTGGGACTACAGGCATGCGCCACCATGCCTGGCTAATTTTTTCTATGTATGTTAGTTGGCCAATTAATTTCTTTCTATTTATAGTAGAGACGAGGTCTCGCTCTTGCTCAGGCTGGTTTCGAACTCCTGACCTCGAGCAATCCGCCCGCCTCGGCCTCCCAGAGTGCTAGGATTGCAGGCATGAGCCACTTCTTCCAGATTTTGAGTCAAAACCTGATGGAGGGATTGAACCGTGGGGATGTGGGACCTTCTCTTCCCAACACACATTGCTGCTGGAGATGAAGTTCTTTAGAACGACAGCCCTTGCCTTCTCCTCACCTGAGGTCCCAGGAGCCCAGGGGATTACCTGAAGTTGTAGCCTGGGGAGATGCTGCTCTTCTCAGAGACGCTGTCGAGCCGCGTGAAGGAGTATCGGGGGATGCACTGGTCCCAGGCCTTGTCCAGGTCGCACACCCAGCCGATCTTAATGCCCACAACTCCGCCCTGAAGAAAGGGGCCAGATATGAGCTCTCCCCCAGCCCTCTGACCCCCTGCGCGCGGCCAGGGTAGGAGTGGGGGATTTATGAGAACCGATTTCTTTCCATCCCCTAGGTCGAAAGAGGCGGGGAGAACAAACAGTGACCAAGTGTCGCAGCTAGGGCGAGAACCCCTGAGCCTCAGGATCCTACTTTAGAATCTGCATTCCCAAGCTACCCTTGCCCACTGTGTGGCCCTTTCCAGAGATCTAAGGCCTCTCCCGGAGGTGAAGTGTGAAGACGGGAATGGGAAACTGAGGCTTGGGGGAAGTGGGTGAGGGGAGGCAAGACCGCTCGGCGCAGGGGTGGACACAAGGGACGCGGGCTCAGAGCCAGCTGCAGCCCCGCGTGCTTCCACCAGGTGACGCTGTCTCGCGGCAGCTCCTCGCCAGTCCCCGAGGCGCCCTGAGCTTGGGGTGTGGGTGGGGTGTGGGTGGGGTGGGGTGGGGTGTGGGTGGGGTGGGGTGGGGTGGGGTGGGGTGTGGGTGGGGTGGGGTGGGGTGGGGTGGGGGGCCGAGTCTGGGGGAGGCTGAGCATCCCGGTCAGGGTCGCTAGGTCCTCACCGTGCGGGCCAGTTTGGCAAAATCCTGCCCCGCAAATTTGACCACGTCCCCCACCCGCAAGATGGGGCAGAAGGGGGCCTTGTCGGGGTGGAAGCGGCACGTCTTCATGTCCCTGGCCGTGAGGTTGGGAAGGAGGTTGCCCCTAGACGGGGAGGAAGACAGGAGAGAGGCAAGGCCACGGTTACACGAGTGGGCGGCGCTGTCTCCCTGCCCTATTTCCCTGCATTTTTCCTGTCCTGTATCAGGGGTATGTGTGTCCTCACTGATCTCCCCCTGCCACTGGCTGAGTACTCCACGCACTTCTAACAGGGCCTGGCACTGCGCCCTGCACGGGGCAGATCGATGCCCGCCGGGTAGCTGGGGAATAAATGAGTGATGCAGGGGCTGACCTAAGGGTCATTCACACCTGGGCTTCATGTAGGGAACAAATGGGACAGGACGAGCCCCTCTGCTGGACCTTTGAAGGCATCTGTGACCCAGGACCCTCCCCTGCCCCAAGGAAAAGTCCCAGTTGTGTTCTGAGCCCCCAGGCGGGGGTAGGGGGTGGGGTGGGTGGTGGTGGTGGTGGTGGTGGTGGTGGTGGCAGAGAACCTGGCCCCAAAGTCCACCTGCTACTCAGTGGTCCAGGCCCCCATTGGGACTAGGAGCCCCAGGGCGGTGGGTGGGTGGCACATTTGCAGTCTCCTGAGGAGGGGGTAGGACGGGTGGAGGGACCGGTGCTGCATCTCTGCTTTAGGAAGGAAGTGAGGACTCACTTCTCAAAGTTGAAGAGGGGGAAACGGATGCTGTTCTTGATGAAAATAGTGAAGTTCTCGGCTTCCATCATGATGGGCCTGTGGGTGACAGGAGGCCTTTAGCTCCTCCGGAGGAAGGGGGGAAACAGGAGGCTTTTGCCCCAGGGGCCACCTCTCCTGGTAGACTCCTCCTAAAGGGAGACCCCCTGAAGATAAAGGGCCCTCTGAGAGGGCACCCCAGGGGGCCAGAGGGAGGGGAGGGGCAGACAAGATGGGCTGCGGAAGGTGGTGCTCTGAGGCCACTTTGCCACCCCAGCGAGGGACAGTCCTGGGGGAGCCACAGGCCCTCCTCAAGCTCAGAGATGTGCAGAGACGTGGAGACACACGGCTCCCACTCGGGCCAAGGGGAGCAGGTGGGGTCCTCCCTCCTCCCACCTGGCTCAGGGCCTTACATTTCCACCGTGTCCACCTCGGCGGGGCACCAGCCCTGGATCTCACAGGTCCTGAGCGCAGAGCTGTAGTTCACGCAGCGGCCAGTAAGGATTCCTGAAAGGGGGAGCCACAGCTGCGGGGGGGTACCTGCCCTTTGCCACTCCCTTCATCCTCCCCACCCCTCATCAGGGCCCCCCCCAACCCCCCTTCCAGGGACTGTGGCAGGTGGAGGAAAAGGACAGGCAGGGAAAGGGGAGCCAACCTTTCTCCCTCTCCTTCCAAGCCCTGGCCCTGGCTGAAGGGAGGTGATTGCCCTCCGTTCTCATGCCCCAGCCACCAGGACCCTGGCGTCCTTGCTGTTCCTTCCTTGCCTCTGAGCCTGTGCTACAGCTGCTCCTTCTGCCTGGAATGCCCTTTCTGAAGCCCCCTCTATCCTGCCAGATCCTACTCATCTTCAGGGCCCATCCCAGATGTCACTTCAAGCCATTTGGTGCCACCCACCCAGAACCAATCTTTCTCCCTCCCTTGGCCCCACAGTCCTTTGTATTAATATCTCCTGGACAGCACGTGCCACTTCACAGTGCCCCTGTCTGTCACCATCATCCCTGGACTGGGAACTCCTCTGGGGGTGGGGACCAGGCCACCTTCATACCCCCCGCTGGGTGTGGCACCCAGTGAGCATCTATGAATCCTGCAGAATTATCTGGATCAGGCTGATTCCCACTTGCTCTCTTAGGGGGGGATTTCCTCCACGGTTGCCCCCAGGTCCCACTAACGATTTGAGGGTGTGAGGAGTGGGGAAGGGGCCGCACTCACCCCCACCCGGGAAGCGCTCTGGCCCGCACTGGCTGTCTGACACGCAGCGGTACTTGTCCTCACTCTGTGGGCACACGAGGGGCGCAGGTCGGTGAAGGGCCCTGGCCTGGCCTGGCTCCCACAACAGGCATCCTCGGGAGCTGGAGGTCCCAGGGCACAGCTCCCAGACCACCCCCTCGTCCTCATGCACACCAAGGTTCCCCTCCTGCCCCTGCTTCCCCTAACCTTCCTCCCTCCCCTCACCTCTGGGCAGAATCCTTGCATCTGGTTTTCAGTAACGATCATCTTGGTGATGATGACAAAGACAGAAGTGCCCTTGGAAGGAGAAGAAGGGAGGGAAAAAAATGCAACAGTCCCAACCCGTGAGGCAGGAACTATTATCTCCACTCTACAAATGAGGAAACCGAGGCTTGGGTTCAGTATTTGGCCAGGGCCACGGAGCCACCAAAGGCAGAGCTGGGATCCACACTGGGCTCTTTCCAACCACGGCATGGTCCCTCTTGCCCCTTTGTGTGTTGTCCTTGACCGCAGGAATGTTGTGGCAGAGCCTGGAGAGGCTCCCAGCTTTCCTGATGCCTAGGATCGTGGGCCCAAGTCCCCCCTTGTCTCCCCGCTGCTGGGACAGGTTCTCTGGGCCACTGAGCCCAGGGATTCTGGTTTGGGAATCCTGTCTGCACTCTCCTTGCCCTGCTGCCTCCCCTCCAACCCGCCCAGCGCCTGGGCACCCACGTGTCTCCCTGGGGCAGGAGACCATACCTGGGGTGGGGTCACATAATCAGACACATCCATGACCCTGTTGGCATAGAGTCCGAAGCCCTTCACCTTGGTTACCACCGAGGACTCAATGGCGGAATCCCGCACCTGGTACGCCTTCTCATGCAAGAAAACCCACCTGGGGCAGGAGGGCAGAGATGAAGAGAAAGAGAGAAGAGTCCATTAGACCCGGCAGGCAAAGGCCGGGAGAGGTGTCCTTCCTGCCAACACTAGGACGTGCCTGGCAGGGTGTGCCTGCAGCGGGGACGGCCCTTGCTGGAGGCCTGGGACCTACGCTGAGCCCGTGGTTGGCTTAGAGTGTTTTTCCACCTTTCCCCCACTGCCACCCCACCTTGTCCCTTTTTAGACTCCCCCCCAAGTTGTTCTCCCTTTCATGAAACTTTAATATCACAGGTATCTGTTTATGTAATGTATGCATATTTGTGCTTTATGCATAAAAAGAGTGAGAACCAATTTTCACCCCCTTGAGGGCCATATGGCCCTGTTGAGGAAGCACAGGTTAAAGTCATTCCCTGCCAGCTGGAGGCCACCTTTCTGGCAGGCATCAGAGAGAGAGAGAAGGGCCGTGAATCCTAGGCTTCTGGTCCTATGCATCTCAGCTTTGTTCACGGCTGTATCCCAACACACAGTAGATGTTCAGTAAACACATCAATCTGCCAGGCACAACCTGCCTTTGGGAGCTGGGTGCTTGGCAGAATCTCCATCTGTCCAAATGTCAGCTGAGAAGGACACAGGAGGAAGGGAGGGGCAGTGGCTGAGCCTTTACCTGGCAGGTAAATGAAACTGGGGTTGGGGGTTGGGTGGGAACAGCCCTATATCTTATTCCTTGGATCGTGCTGCCACCCAGTGGCCATTTACCTGTACTGCTGCTTCCCTGCAGCTTTAAGCCATTATGTCAGTGGTCCCCAGGCTTTTTGGCACCAGGGACCAGTTTCATGCAAGACAGTTTTTCCACGGGATGGGGGGCGGGGGGGGCGGGGAGGTGGTTTGGGGATGATTCAAGCACGTTACATTTTTTATTTTATTTTTTTTTGAGACAGTCTCACTCTGTTGCCCGGGCTAGAGTGCCATGGTGTCAGCCTAGCTCACAGCAACCTCAAACTCCTGGGCTCAAGTGATTCTTCTCCCTCAGCCTCCTGAGTAGCATGCACCATCATGTCCGGCTAATTTTTTCTATCTATTTTTAGTTGGCCAATTAATTTCTTTCTATTTTTAGTAGAGACGGGGGTCTCACTCTTGCTCAGGCTGGTTTTGAACTCCTGACCTTGAGCCATCTGCCCGCCTCGGCCTCCCCAGAGTGCTAGGATTACAGGTGTGAGCCACTGCGCCCGGCCAAAGCACATTACATTTATTGTGCAGTCAAATCTTCCTGCTAATTATAATCTGTATTTGCAGCTGCTCCCCAGCACTAGCATCACCACCTCAGATCATCAGGCATTAGATTCTCATAAGGAACGTGCAACCTAGATCCCTTGCATGTGTGGTTTGAAGTAGGGTTCCTGCTCCGATGGGAATCTAATGCTGCTGCTGCTGTGACAGGAGGCGGAGCTTATGAGATGATGCGAGTGATGGGGAGCGAGTGGCTGTAAATACAGATGAAGCTTCCACACCTGCAGCTCACCTCCGGCTATGTGGCCCAGTTCCTAACAGGGCACGGCCCTCATACTGGTCCAAGGCCAGGGGGTTGGGGACCGCAGCATTATGGGACCACGTGGATGAGGCAGGGTCTCCTTCTCTTCTATCCCCACCTGCCTCCTCAGACTCTCCCAGCCTTCCCTAGCAGCAAAAAAGACCTGCAGACACTTGCTGACAACATCGCTTTCCTCCACACTTCTGTTAGGCGCCTGCCTTTCCGTTTCCATCGCAGCCCCCAAGGCGCAAGCCACAGTTCAGCTTCACTTAACACTGCACTTACAGCCCTCTGCTCGGCTCCATTTGTTCCTGATGGCACACTGGGAGGTAGCTGCTGTTACTGTCCCCGTTCTACAGATGAGAAAACCTTATCGAATACGTTTGGGAAATGCTGTGCGAAACCCACCCCCCTTCAGAGAGAAACACACAGTATCAATAAGCAAATACATCTGCTAAATTTCGTTAACCTCATTTTCTCCCAATCTTATCTGACCTTAGAAACCAGGTCAGGTTTGGGGGAAGTGCCAATGACATCTCATAGAAATGAGGAGACAGCACTTTTGGAAATGCCGGGTTAGGGTCATTTTCTGCATCTAACCAGGGTGGTACAAAGTTGGAAAATCACATCAGATAAAGGTGAGTGCAAGGGACTTGAGACTGTGTAGCCCAGCGGAGACAAAGCGGTGGGAGTTTGAAGCCGAGAAGCTGCACGGCTGGGCTGACCCACGGCGTTTATAAGGAGGTGGGTGAGCACAGCAAGCCCAGAACCAAGCCAGCTGCTGTGGAGATGGTGAGCACTGCGAGCCTGGGAAGAGCCTGCTCATCTTCCGGGTGTGCTGAGAGAGGGCTCCTTCCTCGTGCGGAGGTTGGCTTGGATGACCTTCGGGGTCCTCCCACTGTTGGAAGATGCCAAGGGGAGCAACTCCTAGGACATGCTGGGGTCACAGTCACTTGTAGGTTGGATGCCACTATTATGTTTACTGCAAACATAAGCTGATGTTTGCAAGGGGCTCCTTGTTCAGTTTCTAGTTGGAGGGTTTGGAATTAGCCCCTTAATGGGGCTTCCCTCACTCACTTGAATGCTCTTTTCCTTCATATTTAAATTTAAATTTTTATTTTGATAAGTAAATAACATTTACTATGGACAAGTAATAATTATACATATATATTTATGGCATACACTGTGAATGTTTTGATATATATATATATATACATCATAGAATGATTATATCAAGCTAATTCACATATCTATCACCTCACATATTTATCACTTTTTTTTTCTTTTAACTTTTTGGAGAGACAGGGTCACGCTATGTTGCCCAGGCTGGTCTTGAACTTGTGGCATCAAACAATCCTCCTGCCTCGGCCTCCCAATGTACTGGGTTTACAGGTGTGAGCCAATAATGTGCCTGGCTTGTCATTTTTGGTAGTGTCACAGGCTTGAATAATGAATGCTTGCTTTCCTGAGTGGGAGAGAAAAGGTGGAGTCGCAGTGGTGGCAAATAGCTCCAAGCCTGTTACCTGTTTTATTGGCACTGGCTTATAGCAGGCAGCACCCTGATTAATGCACCATTAGGAGTTTATTTGCATGCTTGTAAAATGCTTTTATGAGCACCGCACCTCCATGGAGGTCTGTGATGTCGTTTGCTTTACCTTCCCAGCACTTTTGCTTTCTTTTTTTTTTACTGAAGGGGAGGGGCTTTATTAAGATCTCTAGAGCGAGTATGCCGTACACAGAAATCTCATCGGCCATGTTATGTCCCAGCAGAAGAGCAGGGATCATCCCATTAGAAAAAACAGTGAAATTATCAGAAAGAGCATTGTTAGCTCAAGGCCTGGGGCTCTGCAGAGGGAAGGGGGTGAGGTCTCGGGCCCAAGCTCTCTGCTCCCAGCTACGATGGCTTTTGCTGCAGCTGTACACTCACCAGAGAGCAAGCTGCAGTCTAAACACACCCTTCTGGAACCTCAGTGTGCCTAGCCACAGAATGGACACATTTCTCAATGTCGAGCTAAGGAAATGGTTTTCTGGGACCGTTCCACCTGTCCTTAAAAGTCCAGAAAGATTTGCAGATGAGAAGCAGAGTTCAGATTACTATTATCATATAACCCCCACAAGCACATGCTAAGCGGAATCCTTTGATGAATCCTTACCAGTAAGGCAGCTTTATTACCTTTGGGCCGTAAATGAGGAAGTTGAGGCACAGAGGGGTGTGCTAACTTGCCCAAGGTCACACAGCTGGCATACGTGTTCCAAACCGGGCAGCCTGCTCCAGACCACTCACAACCCCCTCACTCTGGGGTCTCCAGCTCGGGGCTAGGCCACGCTGGCCCCTCGACTGGACGCTGGTGCCTGTCTTGCTGGCTCCAGCTCATCACCAGGGAGACCATCTCCTAGCTTAGGAAAATCTCAGGAGGAAGGGGCTGAGGACTCCAAGGGCCAATTAAGCAATCTCTTTCCTCCTCCTCGTCCTCCCCCTTCAAGGCTCCTTCTTGTGCCCAGCGGGGAGGAGATACCACATTAGAATTCTCTCTGAGTTAAATAACAAGTGGAAGAATTTTAGTGGCCCCATGGGGCCTGAGGACTTCATCAGGGCAGCTCGAAAGAAGGGGGTGCTTCGCTTCCAGAATGGAGGGGCTGAGTCTGTCTCTGGAGGCCAGGGCTTAGGAGCTGGGGCAGCACTGAGCTTTCAGTTCTTGGCATTTACTCTGCGGCTCTGACTTACTTTCTTCTCGCATTCCTGGTTTATTATTTATAGAGCGGAAGGCGGGTGGCAGCTCCTTGGCAGGTGGGATGTGCAGGAAGGAGGCCAGAGCAGCGCCCCAGCACCCTCCCGTCCACCCCCAGGGAGTCCAGGGGGCGGCCAGGGAGTGGGTGTGAAGAGTGTGTGCTGTGTGTGCAGGAGGGGAGGGGGCTCCTAGGAAAGTGCGAGCTAGGCAGAGGGAAGGGGGGAGGCGTGACGGGGAGGCTATGAAACAATAATAGCCACCAGCTCTTACTGAATCACCACCTCAGGCAAATTTACCTCCCCTCCCCCTACCTCCCCGGGAAGGGGGTGTTCCTAAACCCATTTTCCAGATACAGGGAGTGAGACTTAGAGATGTAAAGAGATTCAGCCAAGCCTCCACTCCTGGCTGGGGTCAGAGCCAGGCTTCTGTCCGGGGGCTGCTGAGAGGCGAGAGGCAGGCAGGAGTGAGAGGCACTCCTCTCTCGGGACCAGTGTGCTGACGAGGGCTGTGAGCATGGGTGGGGTGCCAGGAAGGTGGGATTCCAGGCCCTTCTCTTTAAACCAGAGCAGCTCCTCCCTTTTAACTGGTTTCTGTATCGAGTTCCTACCTAAGGTCTGAAATGAGGCTGAATATTATGAACCAAAGGTGGTGGCCGTGCAGATGGTGAGTTTGCGGATTGTGCCTCGTAGTGGGAGGGAAGGGGCAGGGAGAACAAACGGCTGGGATTGAGGCTCCATCCACCACGGCTGGTCTCCTTCTACTTCCTTCTCAGGTCCCCACAGGATCCAGAAAGGGGACTGGCTCTTAGGAAATCCCGCCCCACGGAGGACACCAGGGATTACCACCTGGGCCCAGAAAAGATGTGGTCTGGGCCTCCCTGTTCACCTAGGCTGGGGAGAGGAAAGCAGTGAGGAAGGTGCCAACCGCAAATGAGCAGCTGGGCGAGGGGCTGGGCGAGAGTGTGCCCGTGGCCAGGCGGTGTGTCGCTGTGATAAACGCTGGCTCGGGCTATGCACGCTCTGGGAGAGGCCGTGCATCTTACCTGCATGGCAGGGATAACAGGGAAGGTATGTGAGTTAACAGTGCAGCATTAAAAATCCTCTCAAATTCGAGTGAGCCCAAGCCATCATCTCTCTCCACAGGGCTGCATGGCCTCTGCAGGTTTTCTCTGTCCTGCTCCCTCTGGCCTCTGGCGCCTCAGCCAGGGCCATCTCCCGACTCAGCCCTCATCACATCTGTCTGTCTGTCCCAATCTCACACACACACATACACGGGTTAAAACACTTTTGTTCATTCCTTTCTTGTAAAAAAATGAAATATCTTCGGGGGTGTCTGAGGTCCGGCCTCTGTGTTCCCATCCACCTTACACCACTGGCCTCTGCTTCCTCGACTCCAGCCAGAGACCTTCTTGTCTTTCCTCGTCCTCTCCCCCCACCCTGCCACTGTTGGACAGGCTCCTTCCCTTGGCACAGGGGGGCTTCTCTACCTTGGACCCTCTTCCTTTCCTTCTTTCACCTGGGTTGCTCCTCCTTGTCCTTCAGGTCTTGGCTACAGAAAACCTCATTCCCTGAGCTGGCCAAACAGCTCCACAGAAGTTTCTCTCCTGGAACCGGGCACCTCTGAGTCCGGTGACATTCTACATTTGTTTTGTGGAGATTAGTGGATTCATGTCCATCTCTCGCCTAACACTGGAAACCCCATGAGGGCAAGGACCCTGCCATCCGCTTTTGCCCACCATTCTGTCCTCAGTGCACGATGCCTGGCATGCAGAGACACTCCGTACGTTTTTGCTAAATTACTGACAGTGGATTCATGAAGTCACAACAGCGCCTGGGTTTCCATGCACATGGATGGGGCTCAGGCCGGGGCTGGGCCACAGAGTGCACTAATGCAGCAGGAAGACGCTGTCCATGGGGAGCTGTCAGGCTGGAAGGTGGATGAGGCTGGATATCGAGACGCCACAGAGCCTCACATGCTTGCTCTGGCAGGCTGAGCTCCAGCCCTGAGGACTGGAAGATTGGATCTGATCATGATGGGGAGAAGAGACAAGGGCTGAGTGGTCTGGCCCAGGAGCCAGCTGTCTCTAGTCCCCATCAATCTCCCGCCTGGAGCCAATGGAGCTGGGCCAGTCTGGGAATGTGGTGGGCCAGCTTTTGCACTCACCTGGACCAACATACCATCTTGCAGCCATAAACAATCACAGCATTGAACAGACGAGCAAACACATTTATGAACTAACTTTGAGCCAAGCAAGCCCTGAAGATACAGACATGAAACCTTAGCAGACCTCATGTCCTACAAAGCCTCAATGCTGGAACTTCAAGGCCATTTAATCCTACTCCAAAGTTTGAATCCGTTTCTAATAGCCTAGAAAGGAGCACTGGATGTACAGCTTTGTTACAATACCCATGTACGGAATGTACGGAAGCCTACTGGCTCTCGCTGAGCACGCAGAGCAAAATACATTGCTTACAAAGTCGCATCTAGCCACCCTTCCACGCACGTCCTCATACACTGCTCCAACCTTCCAGGCGAGCAGGCCGGTGCACATGCCCGTGGGATGTCCCCTTTGACCTGCTTGAATTAACTCACACAGTTAGGCAGTGGATTGCTGCCTCACAAACGGATCCATTGTTTCAGGAACAGCATGACACCAGAGACCCGCACATCAGGAAAGAAAACCTTTGAGGTTTCTGCCTGTGTTTCCTGGTGCCCACCAACATGTGGAAATGACCACAAGAAAGACAGAACCTGCATTTCTTCTGCCAGCCATTGTCTGCTGCGTGGCCCTTTGTGTGTGTGTGTAGGTGTGTGTGCCGCAAGGACATGCAGGCTGAGAGTGAGCAGTTGGATATTCCTGCCTCCCATGCAGCTCGCAGGATGGGTTACATGGCCCGAAGTCAGGGAGAGGTAGGGACCTTATGTTTTTTGATAAAGGAGCATTTCTGGATTCTTGGGAAATCTGCACTATGTTCAGAAAAGCTACTGTTCTCCTCAGCGACTCTTCCCTTTAGCATTACTTGTGCTTGGGTTTCTCCCCACCTCAAGGGGCAGTTCCCCCTTTGTCTGACCCTCCAGGAGCCAGGGCTTCTTCCCTTGCCAGGCTCCCTCATCATCTCGCCCATCCATGTCAGGAGGGAATTCCTCCTTCTAAAGCAGATCCAGCTCTCTCCTTCCCTCCCCATCGTTTTCAACTTGTTCAACCTGTCATCATCTCCCTTGTCCCATGCCTTCCCTTCCTTCTTCCTGTGCTCCCTTGTCCTTCTGAGACCCCCAAAAGTCCACTGAGGGGAATGGGAAGATGGGGGTGGGGTGGGCTGCCTGTTCTCTGGTTGGACGGAGGAGAGGAGGGAGAGTGGAGATGGAGAACATGGGACCTCCCTGGTGGAGGGCAGTGCCAGGGCAGAGATCTTACTCCTTAGAGTGTGTGTCTCAAAACCACTCTTCAACTCTGAGGGATTTACCAAGAAAAAGAATTCATGTGTGGACCAGATCTTGGGTGGGGGTGGCCGAGGCCAGTCCTTAGGACATAGCTCCGCAGAAGAAAGCCTTTCCTCCAAGAGAGGAGAATCTCAGGAAGCTGGGTGGTGGCACTGAGGCAGGAGGGGCAGGACAGGATGCCAGGCAGCCCTCCCCTCCTAGGACCTGAAGGGCCACAGACTCACCCCACAAAATAGGAGATGATCAGAAGCTGAACGACTCGGTTGATGATCCCGATGGTCCAGCTCTTCACAACCACCGACTTGGTGGTCTCATAGGTAAAGAAGTCTGATATGCAGTTCATGCTGAGAGAGTGCTCAGTGGCCACTCGGATGGGCCGGATGGCAGCCTCAGGAGAGCGAGGTCCTTGGGACAGGGAGACAGGGATCACAGCCTGGAAGCGTCTGCTTACAAGGGCTCGAGGAATGGGGAGCCTGTTCCTTTCAGCCAGGCAACCCTAGTCAGTGTCCAGGCTCTCTCTGCTCTTGTCACTCTGGCTGCCAAGATGCCAGGGCCAGGGCGGGGGACCCCCTTTATGTTCATCTCCACTCCACTCCCCTGTGATGTCACAGCAGGGGTGGGGTCTCTGGTTCTGGGCTCCTGATTGCTTGGGATGTAGCTGGCGGGGGCCCTCTGGGACTTGCGTTTTATCTGCACTCTGTCTACTATTTCTGTTCCGTTCTCTTCTGCTGCATCCTCACTCCAGCTCACCAGCTGCTCCCGCTCTCCCCAAAGCCCCTTGCAATGCCCCACCCCCCAGTTAATAGCCTGCCTGAGCTGAGGACCCCCGTCATCCCTGAGGGTCTGCTGAATCCCACCCAATTCTGCAGCCATCCCCTCCCTTCCCCTGAGTTGCCTCCGGTGGCACGGGTTAAGGGGAGTGGGTCTCTTGAACATTTTTCTGGGACTCCTGGGATGGGATGAGTAAAGAGTCACATATTTCTAACTCCAGTTGGCAATGGCTGAATGGTCTACTTGTAGCATAGCAGTTGTCACATTTTTTACCATCAGCTTAGTTATCTGAATCATTCATTAGATTATGTTTTCCTGAAACTTGTTCGCTAGTTTCCTTAAATGAATATATATTGCCAGAGAGTGCTGGAATAGCCATACCCAGTGGTTAAAGCTATAAATTCAGGGGAGGCAAGGGTTGTATTCCTGTTATCTTTTATCCCAGGATTGAATTAGCAGACTGCTGTAATGATTGTCAGAAAAATCTTGAGTTTAAATATTCTGTCCTAATGTCTTTGTACAGGAAATACATTATCAGTTATTCTGAACATAGTCACTGTGGTTCTGACAGAAGAGAACTGGATTGGTGTTAAGAAAATCTGGGTTCTAGTCTCTACCTTTGTTGGGCCTCACCCAACAAAGGGCAACACCTCTTTGGGCCTCAGTTTCCCCACCTGCAAAAGGAGGTTGGAGTAGAACAAATCAAACATCTCTTCCAGGTCTGGCCCTCTCTGATTTTGTAAGATGCACCCCAGGACTATACCAGGGAGGCCTGGCTTCCACAACTCCAGGACCATGTGGTTTCAAATCAATTCTGGCTCCAGGGAGAATCTGACACCAGCACTTGAACTTGATACTGACATTTGCCAGCCTCCTGCGGGGGATCCATACTTTGCGGTTACGGATGTGAAGATTTTGGGTGTAGACTCATTTCAAAAACGACCCAATCCCACTCAACAGTACAACCAGAGAGCAGTGCAGTCACAATGACGCCAACGCCTGCGTTGCTCTCCACGACTCTTTACATTTTCTTCTGGTCCCACAGACTCTTTTCCACGCCACAGAAACTATTTGGCAGAAGAGAGTGACCTGCATCATTCCAATACCACCCCTCCTCCCCCGGAGAAAGTCTGATGAAATAAAAGATAAAACTACACTGTTTCCCTTTAGAATCTGGTCTCCACTGAGGAAATGTCTGCAACTTTTCAAACAGCCTTACACGGTCCCATTTATTCACCAGGTTCCACCTGGGTGGGACTTCACCGTAACCACCCTTTCCTCAGGTCCTCCAGAGTCGTCGACGCTCTATGTGACCGTCTCGTAGGCGGGCCGGCTTGCGCTTCTCTAGCCAGCTCATCCTCTCTATGGTCCTTGCGCGACTTCCGGTGGCGGGCCGCGGGGCCGCGCACGCGGGAAAAGCTTCCCCAGCGTTCCCCCCCAATCCCCCGCGTCCCCGCCCCCCTCCGTGTCCCCCTCCCCCCCATCGCGCCCACCTCCCGCGCCCGGGCGGTCGCGAGGCTGCAGCTTGAGGAGGTAGGTGGTCGCCGTGCCCCGGCCCCAGGAGGAAGGCCCCGCTCCCCCGCGGGACGCTCGAAATGGACCGTTCCATGTTCGAATCCGCGGGCGGCGGGCGAATCCATTTTAGGGAGAGGGGTGATCCGTGGTCTGGGGCCGCGGCGTGGTGGGAACGGTGCGAGGGGAAACCCTGCACTCTGAGCTGAGTTGGGGCGCGGGCAAGGTGCAGGCTCTGGGCAGGCCCTGGGGTTCCGCTGCTCGTTGCCATGGCTCCCAGTGGAGCGCCCAGAGCGGATGTGGGGCTGGGAAGTAAACGCTACTCCAGGCCCAGTTCTCCAGCCAGGCCTGGGCCTGGCCCCACGAGCACTGAAAAGCCCGCCTGTGGGTTTCCAGGCACAGGAGATGCCGAAACATCCCAGGTGCAGCCTGAACAAGCCACCTGGCTCCATCTGTGAGCACCGTGAAGTGTTGTATTTGTTGCTTGTCTGTCTCCCTCTTGAATTCAGGCTCCCAACCCGCTGAGTACCACCTGGGCCCACTTTGCAGGTTATTCGGCTCCCCTTGTGCAGCCTAGGGCTCTGCCCGGGCCACCACGGGCAGAGCAACATGGCAGAGACACTGGAGTTCAACGACGTCTATCAGGAGGTGAAAGGCTCCATGGTGAGAATGGGTTGGACATTTAATACAGGTGGAGAGAGTGAAGGAGGGTAGAGTTTTTGTCCATTAACAAGAGCTTCCTTTGATAATGCTATTACTTTGGAAGAGGAAAACTCTGTACAGCGTGTACTTGGTGTTTCCCCCCAACACAAGGCAGTGCTGAGTGTCTCGAGAGTCATGGAGACTGTATATACTGTTCAATCCCAAACCTCTATGTTACAAATGAGGAAACTGAGGACCTGCGAGTGTTCTGGGTGCCAGGGCCAGGTTTAGACTCCAGACTTCCTGGCCACTTGACGCTTATTACTGGCCCTCACCACTTTAGCTGTTGCTGCTGCATTGCTAATTTGGCCAGCCCCCTAGCAGCTGAAATGGGTGTTGGGTAGAGAATTGTACCCGCTACATGCTATGTACCGTCCCCATGCATCTGGGCCTGCTTTTCCCACAGAATGATGGTCGGCTGAGGTTGAGCCGCCAGGGCATCATCTTTAAGAATAGCAAGACGGGTAAAGTGGACAACATCCAGGCTGGGGAGTTAACAGAAGGCATCTGGCGCCGTGTAGCTCTGGGTCATGGACTTAAACTACTCACAAAGAATGGCCATGTCTACAAGTATGATGGCTTTCGAGAATCGGTGAGATGTCCTATTGGTATAAGCCTCCTTATTATTGTGCCATCTTGTTTTAATCTTCTTGAGACTTGGGGTTCCTTCCTCTGATAACCACGTAGTTGCTAGTTTGAGCTCCTTAGAGCAGAGCCACTGAGGCCATTAAGCAAACAGTGTTCAGCTTTGAGTATTGAAATCTTGTGAGTTTCCTTGTGCCTTGACTCCAGAAGATTTTCTCCTGTCTTGGTTTAGATGGTAGTTTCGACTTTTATCCAGGTTCAGAATCTTGATGCTTCAGTTTGGGTTTCTTTCTCAATTTTAACTGCTTAAGTTAAAGACTTGGTTTTAATTCCCACTTTTGTTAAAGCAATACCTAGACGCAGTTTAAAAACTCAGATAGCACTGTGAGGCCCATAACCAGGAATGCCAGTTTCTTACATTACTCCCCTAACCTGAGATCCAGTTCCCAGAAACAACCTCTTTCAACAACCTTTTAAGCAATTTTAGAGTCTGAGATGCTAAGTCAGTGTGGATTTCTGATAAAGGGTATTTGGGACAGTGTCTCAGAAATAGATAATCCCAGGACATTCAAGTCTGTGTTAAGGCCACCAGGGTTTATTGGGATTGTGCTTTTTCCCTTCCACCCACAGGAGTTTGAGAAACTCTCTGATTTCTTCAAAACTCATTATCGCCTTGAACTAATGGAGAAGGATCTGTGTGTGAAGGGCTGGAACTGGGGGACAGTAAAGTTTGGTGGTGAGTCCCAGGGAAGCTTGAGGCTTGGGGGAGAAGGTAGGATGAAGGGTTTCAGCCTTTAACTTGTTTTGCTATCTTTCTTCTGCCTGCGTCTCTGATTTCCTATCAGTTTGCATGTTCATTGTGTATTTATCAAGCACCTATAGTTGTGCCTGGTCTTAGGGTACAGTGTGAACAAAATAACCCTAGTATATTGTCCTCATGGAACTTACAGTTTGGTGGGAATGTTGTTTATACAGACATGAAGGGAGGAGCTTGTGGCTTGATAAGTTCTTTCCCACAGGGCAGCTGCTTTCCTTTGACATTGGTGACCAGCCGGTCTTTGAGATACCCCTCAGCAACGTGTCCCAGTGCACCACAGGCAAGAATGAGGTCACACTGGAATTCCACCAGAATGATGATGCAGAGGTGTCTCTCATGGAGGTGCGCTTCTACGTCCCTCCCACACAAGAAGATGGTGTGGATCCTGTTGAGGTGAGGCTTCCCCTGGTTGCCTTGAGTACAGATGGAACTTAGCAGGCCTTGGCTGGCCTGGGAGCAGGGGTCTACTGCCACGTCACCGGTGTGCTTTTGCAGGCCTTTGCCCAGAACGTGTTGTCAAAGGCGGACGTAATCCAAGCTACTGGAGATGCCATCTGCATCTTCCGGGAGCTACAGTGTCTGACTCCCCGTGGTCGTTATGACATTCGGATCTACCCCACCTTTCTGCACCTGCACGGCAAGACTTTTGATTACAAGATCCCCTATACCACGGTACTGCGTCTCTTTTTGCTGCCTCACAAGGACCAGCGCCAGATGTTCTTTGTGGTAAGCAGCAATCCCAGGGGGTGGATAATTCTGGTTTTTACCTCAGTTTTTAGCAGACAGATCTCATTGGGTTCAGGGTTCTCTGTTGGTTAATTGCAAGCTCTTGTGGAGCATGTTGTCTTCTTTTCTTTACCAGATCAGCTTGGATCCCCCCATCAAGCAGGGCCAAACCCGTTACCACTTCCTGATCCTCCTCTTCTCCAAGGATGAGGACATCTCCTTGACTCTGAACATGAACGAGTGAGTGTCTCCCTGGAATCGTTTCCTGCCACTGTTTAGGCAGGAGACAGGCATGCTGTTAGAAGGCAGTAGTGCTTGTGACCTCATCTTGCTCTGTTTTTAGGGAAGAGGTGGAGAAGCGCTTTGAGGGGCGGCTCACCAAGAACATGTCAGGATCCCTCTACGAGATGGTCAGCCGGGTCATGAAAGCACTGGTGAACCGCAAGATCACAGTCCCAGGCAACTTCCAAGGGTGAGAGTGCAGGCCCCCGGCCCTGGCCTGCAGGGCGATGGGAAATGCCTTGACTTTTTGGTAAACAACTTTTGATTTGGGAATGCAGCCTATTAGAGGCCTGGATGGGGCCGTGTGTCTTGATGGGTGTCAGTGCCTTTGTCAGAGCAGCTTAGTGAGATTTACTCAGTTGAAGGCCTGAGGACACACGTGTCAGTGCTGCTAGGTATGCCCTTTGGCTCTGCTGAGGTTGGCACTGACTGGGTTCCCTGTACGCTCAATAGGCACTCAGGGGCCCAGTGCATCACCTGTTCCTACAAGGCCAGCTCAGGACTGCTGTACCCGCTGGAGCGGGGCTTCATCTATGTCCACAAGCCACCTGTGCACATCCGCTTTGATGAGATCTCCTTTGTCAACTTTGCCCGTGGCACCACCACCACTCGCTCCTTTGACTTTGAAATTGAGACCAAACAGGGCACTCAGTATACCTTCAGCAGCATTGAGAGGTGAGAGCTCCACCAGTCACTCCTGGGCATTCTGGTCCTGCCCCACCCTTGAATAGGAGCCTGGCATGGCCTGGGCCCCTCTCTAAGCCCTGAGCAGAATTTTTCATTTGCTTCACTGGGAGTCTCTGAGCTGTTGGGTTGGATAGTATGGTCAAGAGCTTCAGGTCCCATGGTCTACCCTGGCCCATGGGTGTCAGAACACTTTACTCCACGCGTGTTGGCCCTATCTGTCTGCTGACACAGTGCATCTCCCCTTACAGGGAGGAGTATGGGAAGCTGTTTGATTTTGTCAACGCAAAAAAGCTCAACATTAAAAACCGAGGATTGAAAGAGGTACCTCCATGTGGGAAGGAAGAGCCTCTCTCCTGTTCTTTCTGTAGGGGAGAAAGGGGCAGAGATTTTTCCGGCTTCTTTTTCATTCTCTCTTCTTTTCTTACCCTTATAGAAAAAAGAGGTGCGTGTGACCCTTTCCCTTCCTGGTGCAGGTTTCCTCTGCATGACTTTAGATCAGTCTCTGCAGCCCCTCAAGAGCCCTGAGTGGGGCCAAGGGAGGGAGGGGCTTGGACTAACCCAGTTGGCAGGATTACTTGGGCACAGGCCCTGCACGTTGGCTGTGTGTGGACATTCCAGCCCCAGGGTCTTCTGGGAGCTGCTGCTCTGGCTTTACAGGCATGGGGGAGTGCTTTTGAGTGTGCAGGGCTTATGGCTTGAGGGCGAGTTGGTCCTCACTCCCATCTCTTCCCTGGCTAGGGCATGAACCCCAGCTATGACGAGTATGCCGACTCTGATGAAGACCAGCATGATGCCTACTTGGAGAGGATGAAGGAGGAGGGCAAGATCCGGGAGGAGAATGCCAACGACAGCAGCGATGACTCGGGAGAAGAAACTGGTGGGCTAGCCTCAGTGCTGGGCCGTGGGGACAGTCAGACTCTCCTCCTCCTGGCCTGGGTGGGGCTTGCCCTTGTGCTACAGCTGGGTGTCTGGGTAAGGGTGTGGGATTTCCATTTCGGGGAAGCTGATGCATCCTGTTTCCTTTTTCAGATGAATCATTCAACCCAGGTGAAGAGGAGGAAGATGTGGCAGAGGAGTGAGTTTTGGTTGTACCTTGTGGGGGTGAGATGGTGACCTGCAAGCTTAAGAGACCAGGAGATTTTGAACATACTGTGTATCCCAGCATTAGCCGTTCACCCAGGGTGGGAAAGTGACCTCCAATGAAGCTATACACGAAAACATTTCAGAAATTGGCAAGGGCTTTATAAGTACAAGACATGTTTTGGAATGAGAGCCCGTGCTTACCCACCTGCTCACTGGGAGTTGCTGGACAAGTCATTGAATCTGTTTCCTCATCTGTGAATGGCAGTAGTACCTGTGTGGGATTGGTTAAAGGCACTTGAATGCCAGTGGCAGAAGTGTGACTCAAACTGACCATACAAAGGAATGTATAAAAATGAATTTTGTGAGTTCCATGTAACAGTAGAGTCCAGGGAGTTAACTGGCTTCTGGCACTACTGGATCTAGGCACTCAAATCTATTTCTTCTGATTTTCTTAGTTTTAGATAAGTTTGCCCCATGGGGTGCCCAGTGACTTTCAGAAGCTCTGGGCAGGCTATTGGTTTAACACCCAGAAGTATCTCTTCTTTTGGTGAACAGCATAGTGAACAGCAGGTCACCTGCCCCCTCCTAGCCTGAGTTAGGAGGATGTGCACAGCTCCAGTGGGCCAGAACAAGTGAGTGCCCACCCTTAGAGCCTGTGGTTGGGATGAGCCCCTCCTCAGTAGGGGCAAGGTAGTTCCTAACAGAAAATTGGACTCCCTCTCTTAATCCAGAAGGATTGGGAGTGAATGTTTGGCAGCAGAAAACTCTAGAAAAAATACCCAACACTCTAGTTCAGCTTGCCACATGCTTGTGAAAGTGCCTTGAACACTTCAGTAGCGTGTAGGAATAAGGTAGTTCCATTTTCTGAGGAGTTTTCATGTGTACTGGTTAGGACTGTCCATAATACGGGTGTGTACTGGGTTGGACTAAATTTGGTTTTCCTCATTTTTGGTAGTAACCAATTATCTGTTAATCAGAAAGGACTGTAGGGTAGATTAAGATGATTGATCAAAGGGAAGTGGTGAAGTGGACCTGGGCCATGTCCTGGGCATGAACTAGGACCCTCGTTAGGCCAAGACCAAGGAGAGCAGCTAAAACCTGTTGGTTCATTTGTTTTTTGTTGATTGATTCAATAACTAACCTGTTGCTGGGTCTGGGTCTGGAGAGGGGATGGAAGAAGCGACCTCAGCAAATGGAGGAAGCTGGGGTGGGGATGGTTGCAGGGAGGCCGTCCTCTGGTTTTCCTCCCCGGCCTTTTCTGGGTAAGTATCTTTGGATTCATGTCCTCCTGTCCTGAGGCTGTGGGGTCCTGTTCTCCCTCCCTGACTGTAAATCCTATGCTCTGGCAGGTTTGATAGCAATGCCTCAGCCAGCTCCTCCAGTAATGAGGGTGACAGTGACCGGGATGAGAAGAAGCGGAAACAGCTCAAAAAGGCCAAGATGTCCAAGGATCGCAAGAGCCGCAAGAAGCCTATGGAGGTGCAGACTCTCCTCTAGATGGCAGGGGTGTATGTGTGTCTGGAATCCGTTCTCTTTACCTTCTCCTGTCTACCACCAGTAGGACCTGTTGATTCGTCCTCCTGGGACTGCTTTTGTAGCCAGTAATTATTACCTTGAGGGGTATCATCTTGGAAAGTTTTCTCTCTGGTCCTGAGGTAATTAGCTTCTAGAAGATCTGAATTAGCAGACAGGATTCTTCTGTCTCAGAAGCCCAGAGGAAACGGGGTCCCTGGTAAGCTAGGCACTGGGGGACAGAGGGGAAGACATGATCCCTACCCTTAGGGAGCTCTCAGTCTAGCCTGATGCTATGTATGTAGTCCTCTGTTTTTTTCCCCAAGTTTGGTGATCCAAATAATTTCTTTGGGAGAATGTGGTGGTGGTGGGGTGGTCTAAGGGAAATAGATAGCTGAAGGCATTTGAGTTCTCTCTTATGTAGGTGAAGAAGGGCAAAGACCCCAATGCCCCCAAGAGGCCCATGTCTGCCTACATGCTGTGGCTCAATGCCAGTAGAGAGAAGATCAAGTCAGACCATCCTGGCATCAGTATCACAGATCTTTCCAAGAAGGCAGGCGAGATCTGGAAGGGAATGTCCAAAGAGAAAAAAGAGGTGAGTAGCAACAGAGAAGAGGGGTAGTGAATCTCATAGGCTGGTAAGAGGGGCTTTCTTGGGGTGGTGGTGTAACTGACAGAAGGGGCAGGGTGAGCTATTGGTGGAACTTTTCTGTACGGATTTTGCCTGCATCAGGGAAGAGATCTCATTCTCTGCTGGTTGTGTGTGTATTATGTGTGTGTGGTACAGGAGTGGGATCGCAAGGCTGAGGATGCCAGGAGGGAATATGAAAAAGCCATGAAAGAATATGAAGGGGGCCGAGGCGAGTCTTCCAAGAGGTGAGTGTTGCGAACAACATGGCCCAGTAACTGCCTTTTTGGCAGATTATTTTTTTTTTTTTTTTTGAGACAGAGTCTCGCTTTGTTGCCCAGGCTACAGTGAGTGCCGTGGCGTCAGCCTAGCTCACAGCAACCTCAAACTCCTGGGCTCCAGTGATCCTTCTGCCTCAGCCTCCCGGGTAGCTGGGACTACAGGCATGCGCCACCATGCCCGGCTAATTTTATATATATATATATCAGTTGGCCAATTAATTTCTTTCTATTTATAGTAGAGACGGGGTCTCGCTCTTGCTCAGGCTGGTTTTGAACTCCTGACCTTGAGCAATCCGCCCGCCTCGGCCTCCCAAGAGCTAGGATTACAGGCGTGAGCCACAGCGCCCGGCCGGCAGATTATTTTTTGAGGTCAGAGGTGAGCATTGGAACGTTAAAGATAGTAGATACACTTTTGACCGCAGTAGGGCAGTGCTTCTCAAATCTGGGAGCCATTGCCCAAGCATGGGTGATGTGGTAGGGAATTCATGTCACTAGATAAATATAGCCCATTTTCCTGGAGGGTCCATTTTATTTGAAGGTATGGGGGAATTAAATTACTATGGGGCACAATGCACAATTCACGTGAATTTTTAAAGATCAACCAAGAAATGTCAAATAAGTTTTGTGTATGGGGCTGCTTCAGGCTATGATCTCGGATTCTTTTGGTGTGCTCACTTCCGGCTGACATGGCTGTTTACATTCAGAGTGAAATGAGCAGTGTGGCTGGGATTGGGAAAGGCCTTATTAGCGCTGGGAGAGGTTTGGCCCACTCCTTTTCCCTTTTGCTAATACAGGGACAAGTCAAAAAAGAAGAAGAAAGTTAAGGTAAAGATGGAGAAGAAATCAACGCCCTCTAGAGGCTCCTCATCATCCAAGTCATCCTCAAGGCAGCTAAGTGAGAGCTTCAAGAGCAAAGAATTTGTGTCTAGTGATGAGAGCTCTTCAGGAGAGAACAAGAGCAAAAAGAAGAGGAGGCGGAGTGAGGTGCGGCAGGCACGTGGGTGGGGGATGTGGGACTGGGCAGGTGAGGGCATGAGAGTGTGTGTGGGGTGGTCTGTAAACATGAGTTGGAGTGGATGGGTGGGATTCTGAGGTTCCAAAGGTGAGTGCTGCAGTTGTAGGGAGGGAGTAGGGAGTTGGGGATCCTTTGCCACTGGAGAATGGCCAGGAGACCAGCCAGGACTCCACACCTTTCCCCTTAAGAGACCTTTGGTTTTCAGGACTCCGAAGAAGAGGAACTAGCCAGTACTCCCCCCAGCTCAGAAGACTCAGCATCTGGATCTGATGAGTAGAGAGGAGGAGGATTCTCCCTCCTTGCGCTTGCCTTGTCACACCCCCAGGCTCCTCACCCATGTTTTGGTACCAGTTTCTCCTCAAGAATTGTAGCCCTTGGATTCTGTGCCATCTGAACAAGCTCTCCTGCTGGTATGCACTTCACAGGGGCAGCAGGGGAGGCCTCTGCACTCTGCTGCTTCATGAGGATGGCTCTTTATAATTTGGAGAGAGACTGGGTGGGAGGCAGGGCAATGCAGGATCCAAATCCTCATCCTACTTTCCCGACCTTAGGGATATAGCTGCTGCTTGTCTTGTTCAAGTTGCTGCAGCAGGGGTCATGTGAGGTCAGGCCTGTAGCTCCTAACTGGGGCCTATTTCTACTTTTATTTTGTATTTCTGGTCTGTGAAAATCATTTAATAAAGGGAACTGACTTTGGAAACTATGTCCTTATGCCTTCTTTCTGGCCCTGTTGTATTGCTCCCTCTTCTCTTGGTGGTGGTTACCATGTGTCCTGACTGGGCAGGGCCCTCTTGGCTAGCAGGAAAGCAAATCTCTAGGTACATCCTGTTCTGTTCCCGGCTGGACAAGCATTGGTTTTCACCCTCTACTGCCGGGATGAGCAACCTGAGAGCTTAGAAATGAAAGCTGATCTGATTAGGAAGTTGCTCTCACAGTTCCACTCCATTAGCCCAGCTAGGGAGAGGAAGCTCTTGGCTCCATCCTTAATCACCTGTGAGTCCAGGGTCTTCCAAGGCTTTAGATAATATGATTAGGATTGACTATCCTTCCTGCAACTGGGGGAATGGAAACCTGAGCTGGGGAGTTGGAGAGGACTACGTGTGTGTGTGTGTGTGTGGGGGGGGGAGGGCGGGGAAGAGGTGGTGGTGGGGTGCAGTGTGATGGAAGGGTATGGAGTATGTATGAAGCTTTTGTTCTTACGGAAAAGGGAATACCAAGTTTTAGGGCTGGAAAGAAGTTATATTTGAGAAAGGGGCCTAAAAGGACATAAAAGAGCACCAACGAGGAAACTAGAGCTGCCAGAATTCTTCATGGTGGCTGTAAGTCTGAATTTGTACACGTGGGGAGGCCACGTTGTGGAAGTCCTCTGGAGGACTCAGGTTGTAACAGGAAGCCTCTCCGGTCCGCCAACGGCTACCTTCTTGCTAGGCGTGGCTCTATGATGCTGCAATCGGCGCACGCGGCAGGGCCTGCGGCTGGGCAGTCTAGGCAGTCGTCTCGGTGCTCCTTTTCCCGAGCGCTTGTAGCCGGATTGCGTCAGTTTCGCTCGAGACCCAGCCTGGGGCTGGCCCCTCATTTGCAAGGCTCATGAATAATTGAGCACTGGGCCGCGCCTATTTGCCTGCGGTGGGACGGATCCCGCTCGGACTTCAACTCCCGGTTTCCGCCGGCTCGTGAATATTCATGAGGCGCCGTGGGGCGTGCCCCTGGGCGGGGCTAGGGGCGGGGCCCCGCCGGGCTCGCACAGGCTTGGTTCCGCGGTGACGGTGACGGCGGCGGCGGCGAGGACTGGCGTTGGGGCGCCGAGGCGAGCAGAGCCTAATCCCGGGGGAGCGCGTGAGTGCGCGGGGGCGGGCGGGCCGAGGGGGCGGGGTCCGAGACGGGGCGGGGGAGGGGCGTAGAAGGAGTGGGCCTTTCTAATCGGGACCTCCGGTTGTGGGGGGGGGGGTCGCCAGGAAAGTTTGCAGGGGCCGGGGGCTCTAGGGACGCTGGGGGCGCGGAGGAGCTGGCGTGCGTGCGCGGGGACGGAGGGCGCACGGTCTGGGGCTCCTGCCGGCGGAGCAGAAGAAAGGGGGAAGGGGGCGAGGGCTTGGGGCGGGGCAGGGGGCGGGCAGAGCTGCTGGAGGGACCCTCGCCTCCCGCTTCCCCCGGGCCGCGCTTCCCCCTCCTCCGGCGCTTCGGCACGCCCCCAGCCTCCCCAGTCCTCCCCCACCCGGTCCGCGTCCCTGGTCCGCCGTCTGTTCGCCTGCTGCTTCACGTCCCGCGCGCCGGTCCGCTTCTGCCACCCCCTCCTCCTCCACCCGCTTCTCTCCTCCTCCTCTTCGGCTGCCGCGGCCCCCTCTGTGTCCACTGGTCCCCACTGTGCCCCTCCTGACGGCCCCTCGCCCCAGGCTGTTCCGTCTTCCCGTTGGCCCTCCCTCTGCCAGCAGTTTACCCGCTGTCCCTGCCGACCTCTCCGGCCTCAGATCGGGCCCGGAGATTCTGTGGTCCATGGTGGCGACCCCGCCTGTCCGGGGCTGGAGCTGCCCAGCCAGCTCTTCTGGCGGCCTTCACTCCCTGGGGTCAGCTCATCTCCCCGCCACTCCCCAGGCTCCCCAGCCTGGGCATAGGGAGTGCTCAGAGCTGCTGTGATTTTGCAGCTTCTGGCCACGGCCTTGGTCACCTGGTGCTCTTGGCTGGGGCCTCTCATCCTGCCTTCATTGCTGCAGCCCCTCATACGGCACAGGGGCCTATTGGACCCCCATGTGAAAGGGTCTTTCGGTTTTGGGACAATTCATCTCCATCTCTAACCACCCACACCATGTCCCTTGTAATAATGTTCAAGGACGAGGAAACAATCTTGTGTTTTTAAATTTATTTTTTCTATTATATGCCCCTCCCCCACACATGCTTGGGCTGGCTCTGCACAGTTATTCACCCACCCAGTGGGCAGTCCTCCCTGGTAGTTGACTGACCAATGGGTTGACAGCACTGGGTTTCTTTACTGTCTTCATACCCTCTCCCGTCTTTGAAACAAGCTGGGGCAGGGTCAGAGATGGGGGAGAGGGACTGGGTTTTGCAGAGGTTGGGCACCCAGACCAGCTGGAGTGGGTGACTTTAAGGGAGGCAGTACCCTTTGCAGGATGGAGAGGGTTGGGTTGTCCACTGGGCTATGTGCATACCAGGTGATGGGAAGCATCCTTCTTGCTTTTGAATGAAAGAGGCAGGGCTCTATCCCCCTGGCTGGAGAGCCTGGAGGTTCTTGAGGGTGGGAGGGTACTTCCGGAGCCAGGGTGGGAACTGAGGAGGTGGTGGAGTACCTGAAGAACAGGTGACAGGACTAAGGCCTGGGAGTGAAGGAATGGTTTGGGAATGCTGGCAGCCTGGGGTCAGTGGAGAGGAGGAGATGGTTACCAGGGATGTTAGCTCATTGCTGACACTGAATGGAATCATAGCAATAATGGCCAGCATTTACTGGACACTTACTGTTTGCTAAGGTGTTGTGCTAATCAGTTTGCATGCATTATCTCATTTAAGACTCCTAAGAGTCTTGATAACCCCTTTTTTCAGATAGGGAAACTGAGGCTTAGAGAAATCACATGGTTAGAAAGTGGTAGACACACCCAGCATTGAATCTTGCTATGTCAGTCTCTGAAGTTCCTGTTACTTGCTTCAAGGCAGGGTATCCATTTGGCTTCTAACATAGGGCTGGGCTGTGTCACTTAATTATTTCTTCTGTCTCCCTCAAAACTCCTTCAGGTCAACCCTGGGCTGGTGAGTGATGTCTGCATATTCCTGTTTCATAGGCTTTGGCTCTCCCACCCTGACTGTCCTGGAAGGGGGAACCCCAGGGAGTTTTTCCCCAAGTCACTCCACCCCCCCGGATGTTCTCAAGCCCTGTCCCATTCTCCGGGCCCAAGCCTGGGCCGGCTCCTCCTTCCTCTTGGCGAGGCTCTGGAAATCCAGTGGGAGGCCATTGCTATGGCAACAGGACTAGGCCCTGGCTTTACCTCATCAAATTCCAAGCTGAAGCCAAAGCGATTGAGAAATTAAAGAAAAAAATGTATTCCAGATGTTTACTTTTTATTCCTTATTTTCCGTGTTTGGATGAGACAGCTCTGAGGGAGGGGGGAGTAGGGCAGGGATGTGGAAGGAGAACCCGGGAGAGACAGGGAGAGGGAACCACTCCCAGCTGCAGGGGAGAGGGAGGGAGGGTAGGGTGAGCGGGGAAGGGGGAGGCAGGCGGTGGGGCGGAGCCCCAGGTTGGGGAGGAGCGGGTTTTTCCCGTCTCCCATGAGGTGATTCACGGAGAGACTTCAGAGTTTGCGATTTTGCGGCCCTCTTGGTCTGCCTCCGGTAGATAGCTCCAGCAGGGTCCCCTGACCCAAGGGGTGCCTTGGGACTGTAAGTGGGGTGTCTGGGAGAGCTTGTCAGAGGAGGGAGCAGTGGGTGGCTCCCTGAAGCTCCTGGACTTTGGGGTTAGGAGACCAGTTGGATAGGATCTGGGAAGTTTAGAATCTGGCTGCTGGGAACCTCCCATGACCTCCTGTACTTGCCCCCCCCCCCTTCCCTCTTCCTGTCCCACACTACTTGGCCCCTGCTGGAAAGAGAAGACTTCCTCAGCTAAACTTATTGCCAATGCCCAACTCTTTTTCTTTCTCTTCTCTCTCTCTCTCTCCCCCCTGGGTCTTCAGACACCTGGCTCACGCCCCTCTGCTTCCCACTTCTCAGGCAGGCTCTGCCGCATGTGATGAAAGTATCTACTCTCAGGGAAAGCACAGCTATGGCTTCCCCACTGCCCCGGGAGATGGAGGAGGAGCTGGTGCCTGCTGGCTCCGAGCCAGGTATGGATGGGTGCAGGGTGGGGTGGGGTGGCTGGCAGGAGGGCAGGAATGGCGGGGGCGGCACCCCGTTCTCTTGTAGGGGTGGCTCAGTGATGGTTCTGTTGAGTCGGTAGGGAAGGAGTACTGAGGAAGTGCAGGATGAGTTGGAAAGGTTCTCAGCTTCTGTTGAGACTTCAGGACTGTTTGAGATCTTAGATCTTCAGCAAGCAGCAAAGCAGAGGACCTTCGAGACGATGTGGGTTGCGCCGCATGTTTTCCAGAAGGGGAAACTGAGGCCCAGAGAGAGAAATGGAGTGTACTTATGGGTCTTTGAGCCCAAGCCTCCTGGCTCCCTGTCTAGACTGTTTTCTTTTGCTATCCGAATGAGTAGGTGATATAGGACTCTTTTAGAAGGGTTGTGCCCATGAGTAATTCCAAGGCCTTTTATTTGGCATTGGAATGCCTTACACAGAAGGTAGGTTTCTGATTGTGTTTTTTTTTTTTTTTTTTTTCCTGTAGTAGATTTACTTTTGTTTGACTTAGGTCAATAGTAAGTTTGCATTCCTGATCACACACCAGATGGCAGTGGGGAGGTGGCCTGGGGGTGTGCTGGCGGAGGGGGAGGAGAAATTTAGCTGGAATGATACAGTAGGGTGTCATGTAAGGGGAAAGGACTAGACTGGGGAGATAGGGGCTGACTGCTTGATGTGGGGAGGAAGGCATTCATTTATTGGCTTATTTGCTCATTCATTCACTCATTCATTCATTCATTCATTTAATAAGAACTTGTGCCTGGTGCACAATAGGGTACCAGAGAAATAAGGTGCTGGGTGGGTGTTCACATAGCTTTAGCTTACAAGAGGAATTGGCTAAACATTTTAGTAGTTTGGAGAAGGAAGAAGATGCTTCTGAGATGTGTGTAGAAAGTCAAGGAAGAGCTGGCATTTGTGCCTAGAAGGATGTGAATATTCTTAAAGTGGAGGGTGGGAGATGAGGTGAGACAAGAAACACAAGAGGTTCTACTTCCTGGTTCTTCTGACAGCACTTCTCCACCAACCCTTTCCTTTTGGTAGGTGACCCTCCAGCCAAACCCCCTGTTAAGCCCAAACCCCGGGCCCTACCTGCCAAGCCAGCCCTGCCTGCCAAACCCAGCCTGCTGGTGCCTGTTGGGCCTCGGCCTCCCCGGGGTCCCTTGGCTGAGTTGCCTTCTGCCAGGAAGATGAATATGCTAACAGGACCCCAGCCTTACGGTGGCAGCAAGCGTCCCCTTCCCTTTGCACCAAGGCCTACAGCCGAGGCCCCTGCTGGAGGAGAAGCCACCCAAGAGACTGAGAAAGAGGAGCTACCCCCTTTGACACCCCCAGCTCGATGCGCCGCCCCGGGGGGTGTGCGGAAGGCCCCTGCCCCTTTCCGTCCAGCCTCAGAGCGCTTTGCAGCCACCACGGTGGAAGAGATCCTGGCCAAGATGGAACAGCCTCGGAAGGAGGTCCCTGCCAGCCCTGACCGCCTCTGGGGCTCCCGCCTCTCATTTAACCATGATGGCAGCTCACGATACGGCCCCAGGACCTATGGTGTGGCCGCTGGCCCCAGGGATGAGGATGGCAGGACCCTTTCCAGGGGATGGTCCCAGGAGGGGCCAGCAAGGTCTTCCACAGAGTGCCAGGAGGAGCACAGCAAGACCCCCGAGGAGAGGTGAGGGGGCAGTGGGAGGTTCGGGGGAGCCGGCTGGGGGCTGGGGACCCAGCAGGTGTCCCCAGGCTATGACCTTTACAAACTTCAGGTTAGTTATGTGTTGTGAGTACAGGTGGACCCTGTACTCTAAGTCACAAAGCATTCCCTAGCAGATGGTATTGTCAGATTGTGTGCTTTTAGAAGCTGCAGTTCTCGTTACAGAGTTGATGCATGTTTATAGCAAAGAGTTCAAATGTACAGTGCAGAAGTTTATTTTTAGTTTCTGTATACTGAAAACTGGACACCAGACTTTACCTCATCGAATCCACGGCCATCCCGTTTGTTGAAGTGATTATTAGGTTCATTTTAGAGCTGAGGAAACTGAGGCTCACTATGACTCCTCATAGCCTCTCGGCAAGTTTAGAGGCAGAAGATGGAGTTTGAATCCGGGTCTGTCTGATTCCTAACTGTCCTAACTGCTAGCTCCCACTGCGGCGGAGCAGCGTGCCAGTCCTGGGGTGGAGGTGCATGTGTCAGGACGAGCAGGGCACAGTCTCTGGCCCGCACCGAGGAATATGATGGGACAGATAAGATGGGAACACATCTTGATTCCAGGCTAGCTGGTGTCTGCACAGACATTTGCACGTGATACACTTCTCTGGAGTGGGCACTAGTGTAGAGGAAGGCTGGCTACCACCCTTAGGAGGTGGACGCAGGACATTGGAGGCAGAGGCTGAGGGATCTCTGGGGCCATCAGCGGTGCGGAGGCCATTCTCAGGGCAGGGAGAGCTAGCGTGAGGCATGGCAGGCCTGTTGATGTGAGGGGAAGGGCTGGCGTGGTCTGGGCTGAAACTGAAGGCCCTGCCCTGCCCTGCCCTGTCCTCTGGGGCTGCCTTCTCTCACCTGAAAGTGTCTGGAGGCTTGGCCCTGGACTTAACCCTTTGCTTGTCCCAGACCAGTGTGAGGTCACACTGGTGCCCAGGCTGAGCTCCACCCGCCATTCTCCTTCCCTCCCTTGCTCCAAGCAAGGCTGAAGAGGAACAACTTGGAAAAATCACTCTTCCTCCTCCCCCTCCCCCTTGCTGTTCTTCAAGAAGTATTGGCAAGGCTGAGGGACCAGCTGTACTCTTCCTGGCTGGAGGAGAACTTTAACCCCTTACGGGTTAGGGGAAGGAGGATTTCTCTTTTTGGGAACCACTGAGGGTTCTGGGCATACAGGATGCTTTTCCTGAAGGAGCTGGGGGAATTTTACTGTCCCTGTGCAGGTAGGGAGCAGGCACCGGTCGCCTGGGGCACTTGCTCTGTGGAAACTGGACAGCATCTGTGTCCCTTGTCATTCCAGGCAGGGCTCAGGAGTAAATGCCTGAGGGGTTCAACTTTTACCTGCTGGGAAAGTTGCATAGAGAGACTCTTACCTTCTCTGTTCTGTGCTGGGCTTTAATATTCTGTGCTTTCGTTTCCTGTCTTTCTCCCTCACAGGACGCCCCCGTCTGACCTGGCTGTCAATGGGGACCTGGCTAAGCCGGCCAGCTCTGAGCCACCCGCTGCTGTGAGTTGTCTTGTCTTCCTTTTATGAATTGGAATCACAGTACTCTAGAGGTGGAAGGGTCATCTGAGATCATCTGTGTCACCTTCCTTGTAGTTCAGATGGGGAAACTGAGGCCCAATGGAGAGGGCAACTTCCCTGAGGGCTGGGCCTGGGATGCAAGGTGGCTAAGTGCTGTTCAGGCCATGAGGCTGCTTGCTTTAACAGTAACATTAATACCCATAATAACTGCATCAGTTAGGTACCTGTTTCGTGCTGGGCATGTCATAGTCCTCGTGATGACTCTGGACGGCGGGCCCTGTTAGTCCCACATGGCAGACGAGAACGCCAGGGCTCGCAAAGGTTCAGGCTGAGACAGGCACTGTAGCGTCTGCCTCTAGTGCTTTCCCTGGCTGCGCTGCCTTCCTGGGTTCCGAAGAAGGGAAAGATTCGTGGAGATTTCCCGTGATACCCACTCTTCTTCAGACCGGTGTGCTCGGTGGATGGGCGGCCAGCGTCCAATGGTAACCGGGGTATGGGATGGCCCTTCTTGCTCGCAGAGCCCTCACCAGCCAGGGGCTGTGCTGGCTGCCCCGTGTTGGAGACCCGACTGCACTCACTTGCCCATCCAGCAGACAGTGACCTAGTGCTTGCTGTGAGCTGGATGCTGGGAGACGGTCCTGGGACCGGGGTGCCGCTGCGAAGGGCAGGGGGTGAGCTGTGTGCGAGTCTGGGGAACGGCATTCTTGGCAGAGGGCACTGCACGTACAGAGGCCTTGATGTCTGGATCAAAGTGAGAGGGGAGGAGTTGGGTGGTAGTGAGGGCAAGAGGTAACAGGGTCCGATGGCGTTGAGCCTCACAGGCCGCCATGAAGACTTTGTCCCGAGTGAGGGGAATAAGCCATGGAGGAGTCTGGAGGAGAGGCGTGACATGCTGCTGAAGTGGTTGTAAAGAGTCACCGTGCTAGCTGGGCTAAGAATCGGTTGCAGGGAGGTAAGATCAGCAGCAGGGGGCAGTCAGGGGGCTGTTGGAATAATCCAGGCGAGAGATCATGGTGGCTTGGACCCTGGAGGCAGCCTGTGGTGGAGACAGTGAGAAGCGGTTGATTCCGGGCAGAATTCGGAGGTGAAGTGGACAGGACTCTCAGATGGACCGATGTGAGGGGAGAGAGCAGATGCAGGATCCAGGAGGACTCCAGGAGTTTTGGCCTGAGCATCCGGAAGGATGAGGTGACCATTTACTGAGATGGGGACTTTGAAGGGCGAAGCAGAGTAGGGGGAGATAGGAGGAACTTGCTTCTGGATTTGCTGAGTGCGAGATGCCTTCCAGACATTCCACTGGAGACGGCAAGCAGGAGGTTGGATAGTGCAGTCTGGTGTTCAGGGGAGATAAGCAAGTTAGGAAAACTCGGGAATCGTCCGTAGACTGGCTGAGATCACCAGGGCAGTGGGGAAGGTGCAGGATGGAAGGACCCTGAGGCCTAGCAGAGGAGATTGGCAGGAGCAGATGGGGAGACGGGAGGAGCGCTCGGTCACGGGAAGGCAGCCTGCAGGAGGGGTGGTTAAGCACGGTCAGCACCGAGAAGAATCAGCTCCGGGGAGGCCACCGGCCACCTGGATGAGAGTGGGTACCTGGATGAGAGTGGTTTAGGTGGTGCGATAAAGGGAAAAGCCTGTTTGGAGAGAGAGAATGAGACAAGAGGACCTATAGATAGTGTAGACAATGCTTTCCAGAAAATGGGTGGTAGCTAGAGAGAGATGTGGAGTTGAGTGGTTTTTTGGTTTGCTTCTTTGTTTTTCTAAGACAGAGGAAATTAGAACAGTTTGTGTGATGATGGAAGTGATCCAGCAGAGAGGGAAAAATCAATGGTGCAGGAGGGAAAGGAGGGGTTGGCCTTAGCCATGAGCGAAGACAGTGCCTGATTGCAGAGCACTTGGGCTCACGTGCAGGGTATGGGGAGCATGAGGGTGTCGGTGTGAGGGTGTGGGTGTGGGTGGTGGGTGGTATGAGGGTGCAGGTAGCAGATGGTGTGAGGGTATAGGGTGCAAGTAGTGTGGGGGTATGGGGTACAGGTGGTATGAGGGTGTAGCATGTGGGGGATCAGGTGGTGTGGGGATGTGGGTGGCATGAGAGTTCAGGTAGTGGGTGGTATGAGGGTGCAGGTGGTGTGAGGGTGCAGGTTGTGGGGGTGCAGGTGGTATGGGGGTGCATGTTGTGGGGGTACAGGTAGTGTGGGGGTGCCGGTAGTACAGGTAGTGATGGGGTACAGGTGGTGTGAGGGTTCAGGTAGTGGGTGTTGTGAGGGTGCAGGTGGCGGGTGGTGTGAGGGTACAGGTAGTGGGTGGCGTGAGGGTTCAGGTAGTGAGTGGTGTGAGGGTGCAGGTGGCAGGTGGTGTGAGGGTGCAGGTGGCGGGTGGTGAGAGGGTGCAGGTGGCGGGTGGTGAGAGGGTGCAGGTGGTGGGTGGTGTGAGGGTGCAGGTAGTGGGTGGTGTGAGGGTTCAAGTAGTGGCTGGTGTGAGGGTTCAGGTGGCGGGTGGTGTGAGGGTTCAGGTGGCGGGTGGTGTGAGGGTGCAGGTGGCGGGTGGTGTGAGGGTGCAGGTGGCGGGTGGTGTGAGGGTGCAGGTGGCGGGTGGTGTGAGGGTGCAGGTGGCGGGTGGTGTGAGGGTGCAGGTGGCGGGTGGTGAGAGGGTATAGGTGGCGGGTGGTGTGAGGGTGCAGGTGGTGGGTGGCATGAGTGTGCAGGGTGTGGTGTTCTCTGCTGGTGGCCACTGTGTTCTCAGGGACAGGAAGCAAGGCTATCAGCTGAGAGAGGATGGGATGGGGGAGGTGGTGGAGGTTTGCCTGGGGAGCCATGCATGGATGGAAGGGGGAGTGAGGTGGGGTTTTGGGTGGCCATAGGACCAGCTTGAGGTCAGTGGTGGATTTGAAGCGAGGCCACGTCATGGCTGGGTGCTTTCTGCAGCCACGTGCAGCTGCCAGGTTTTGGGCCAGGCCTGGTGGCAGGAGCACTGCATCTAAACACGTCAAACAGTATGATGAAGTGGCGAGGGAATTGGGTGTAAAGAGCAACTTTAATGATGGTACAAAGAGAATTGAGGGTGCGGGGGGCAGGGGCAGTGAGAAGCAGTTAGGGTTAATGGGCTTCGCTTCCCAGAAGAGCTGAAAATGAGGGTGCTGGGAAAATAGAGCTGGACAGACAGGCAGTGGGGGTGGGTGAGCGGGACACCAGGATTGAGACAATGCAGGGGTTGTAGTCATTGGTAAGGACAAGGTCTAGGGCAGCGGTCCTCAAACTGTGGCCCTCGGGCCACATGTGGTCCGCCGAGGACATTTATCCAGCCGGCCGGGTGTTTTTGCCACCACTGCCTGTCCTGCTTAGCAGCCAACTCGTCCCGGGCCCGCAGTGCGCATGTGTGGAATGTGCGCCGCACTCTCCAACAGCCCTCCAACCATCTGAGGGACAGTGAACTGGCCCCCTGTTTAAAAAGTTTGAGGACCCCTGGTCTAGGGTGTGACCATGGGAGAGGACGTCGCAAAACCTCTGGGGAAGAGGAGGTCAAGGAACAGGATGCTGGAAGGGTCACCCTGGCTGTGGAGATCACTGCGAGTTACCAGCAGTGCTGGAGGGGCCTGCAGTGATCCAGGAGCTACGCTTTTTAAGGAGTGAGGGGTTGTGGGTGGCATAGTTTTAGGGTATAGGCTCCGGAATTAGAATGTCGCAGGGGGAGAGAGGATGAAGGAGCCTTGAGAAGCAAGCAGGACCCCTGTTTCTGCCCAGCCCCGGACCTAGTATGTGATGACGTGGGAGAAAGTGTTGCAGCAAGGGAAGCGTGACCTCGGGAGGGCAGAGGTCAGGCAGAGCCAGACTCACTGGTTGGGGACAGGTAGAGTGGAGTGGTGAGGGAGCGCCAGGTGCTTGGTGTCCCCTCTGCCCCTTTTCTCTCCCAGGTGTCTCACTGAAGCTATTGTGTAAGTTCTGTGTCGCGGGGCCAGTGCACAAATCTTACCTGACCCTCTCTTAGCTCTGGGCCACGGACATTTTTGCCAGCAGCCCCAATGTACAGAGGGGGAAGTTGAGGCTCAGAGACCAAGGGCCTGCTGTGCAAGAGGGATGGCTCCAAGCCAGGAGCTTTTCATGGCCCCCAGTGCTTGTCGCCTGGATGCTGTGGCCTTCCTACTTCCTTGGGTAGCCCTGGGACCTGTGATATACAGAGTGGGCCGGGGAGCGCCACCCTCCCTGCGGCAGCTGCTCTGCTCCTGGGCTTCTCCCTGACTCCCCAGTGCCGAGATGCCCAGGTGGTCGGGTCCCGATTTTCCTTTTCCCCTCTGTAAAGCACGTGTCCTTGATCTCTGCAAGGCCTTAGATGGGCTTTGGTGTGGGTGGGGGTTCCAGCCACCTGAAACAGTATAAACTATGTTACAGGAATTGGGCTAGGTGCATTTTCTGGGGAGAAGGTCAAAGGGGACTCTGTGACCCTAAGAAGTTTGGAGGCCCATATCATCTTGGGGGTCTCCCAAGCGTTCCTGAGAGGTGCTCCCTGAGTCCTAGTTTCCTTCTGGTCTGTGGGGTGAGATCCTGAGGAGGAGCTGAGTGGGGCGTCTGTGTGGGGCTAGAGGGGGCCTCCCTTGCCCAGCTGAGGGGTGAATGACAGCTCTTGGCTTCCTCTTGCAGGTTTCCAAGCCCCAGGTCCCATCAAGTCCAGGCCCCGCCTCAGAGAATGGAGGCTCTGCCAGCCCAGGCCTCCCTGCTGAAGCCTCAGGCCCCGGCCCCGGCTCTCTCTCTCTTCACTCGCCCGCTGAGAGCTCTCCTCGCCACTCTCAGCTTCCTGAAGCCCAGAGTCCTGCAGCTTCCGAGGCTTCTCCCTGCCTGCCTATGACCCCGGCGTCCCCAAGTGGAGCCCTGCCAGACGAGGGCCCCTGTCATACCCCTAGCCTGGGGCTCCCTGCAGAGGGACCCCCAGAGGCCCCCAGACCCAGCAGCCCTCCCCTTGAGGAGGTCTCGGGGCCCCACAGCCCAGAGCGGCCTGCAGCCTCCTCGCCCCGGCCCCCCATCGAGGGGGGCGAGTTGCTGGGTCTCTCGCGGACGTTTCCATCTGGGGAGGAGGCGCCCGAGGGTGACGCGGCCCTCCTCCGCCCCAGCAGCCTGGCTCAGCGCCGATTCTCCGAAGGTGTGCTCCGGCCACCCGGCCAGGACCAGGAGAAGCTGGGGGGCTCTCTGGCTGCCCTGCCTCAAACCCAGGGGAGCCAGTCGGGCCTGGATCGTCCCTTTGGGACAGAGTCTAACTGGAGCTTGTCACAGTCCTTCGAATGGACCTTTCCCACGCGGCCCTCGGGCCTGGGCGTGTGGCGGCTGGACTCCCCACCCCCGTCCCCCATCACCGAGGCCAGTGAGGCAGCCGAGGCCGCTGAGTCTGGCAGCTGGGCTGTGTCCAGCAGGGAGGAAGGAGTGTCCCAGCAGGGGCAGGGGACCAGGTCAGCTCCAGGAGGGCCAGGAAGGCCTAGCTCCTGGGTGCAGGGGGATGATTCAGGCATCTCCCCAGCCCAGAAGGGCGATGGGGAGAGTCAGCCTCAGTCCCCAGCTGTTCCCCTTGAGGCTCTCCCTACACCTGGGGGCGCACCTGCATCGCCCTTGCTGCAGGCAGAGGAGAGGTGCGAGGAGGAGCGGGAGCCCTTGGCTGGAGAGGAGTCCCCCCTCCCTCTGGCCACCAGGGAGGCAGCCCTGCCCATCCTGGAGCCAGTCCTGGGGCAACAGCCGCCAGCACCCCCTGACCAGCCCTGTGTCCTCTTTGCTGATGCCCCTGGCCCTGGGCAGGCGCTGCCTGTTGAGGAGGCTGTGACCCTCGCCTGGGCTGAGACCACCCAACCCAGGACAGAGGCTCAAGACTCCTATAGGGCGTCCCCCGAGCCTGCGGGCCCGGAAAGCAGCTCTCAGTGGCTAGATGACCTCCTGGCTTCGCCCCCGCCCAGCGCTGGCAGCGCAAGGCGGGGAGCTGGATCCGAGCTGAAGGAGGCGCCGTCCCCCAGTGCCTGCTCCGAGGTGAGAACGGGCATGGGTTGGGGGTGGGGGTGGCTCTGAGGGTGGAGGCCAGGGCTCGGGGGGGCTTCATTCTTTCAACGTGGGTTTTGTGTGTCAAGAGCTTGGGATACAGCGGTGAGCAAGGCAGCTGGGGACCTGCTCCTCGTAGCTCTCAGGTCTGGCAAAGCTCGCAGGGCCGAGCGGGGTGGCGCGTAGAGCTTAGTGTGAGTTCCTGTCCCGACTCCAGCATTCACTGGCTGGTTGGTCTTGGGACTGTACCTTCACTGCTAAGCTTCAGAGTTCTTTCGTCATAGAAGCATTGGCCTCTTAGAGTTGTGTTACAGGTGAGTGAGGTGTGGAAAGCCCTTGGTGCGATGCATGGCATGTGCTCGGTATTCAGTCTGCGATTTCGGGAATGTCGTTCAAGGCAAAAACTTGGAGCGTGGGCTCTGGAACCAGACTGCCTGGGTTCATCACCTGGCTCTGTTGTTTCTATGCCCAGACATGACCTTGATCAGGTTACTTTTCCACCCTCTGCCTCAGTTTCTGCATCTTACGGATGTGGATAACAATGGCAAGTTACCAGAGGGCGACGGCAAGGATTAAATGAGTTACAACATGTGTAAAGTGCTAAGAATAGTGCCTGGCTCAGCGTGAGTACTTAATAAGTGTTGGCTTTTACAAACGTTATTACCACTGAGCTCAAGACCTGCTTTGCAGACAGGCAGCTGAGGCCCGAGGAGGCAGAGCCTTGTGCAGTTCCCCAGCAAGTTGGTGGCTGGGCTGGGGCCAGCACCAATTCCCGGCCCAGTGCCCTTTCTCCTACCAGGCTGCCTCTGAATGTAAGGGATGGGGGCCAGGTGGCTTTTGAAATTTATTTTTCAAGCCTGGCCTGGGCTGGTAGGGGCGGGGCTGGAGAGGAGGAGGAGCCAGGGGGCCTTTGGGGCAGGGGCAGAAGGTGGAGGAGCAGGAAGGGTTAAGACCAAGCTGACTCCTGCAGTAGGTGTGTCTGTCCCGGGATGTGGGTGACTCAACTGGCTCCTGGGCGGGGCTGCCAGAGCTGCAGCTGCTCCGGAGGGAGCCCTGCCAGGGTGAGAGCCAGAGCCGTCGGACAGGTCCCAGCCCTGTCCCTGCGCCCAGCCTGGCCGCACCCTGCAGCCCTGGGGCGGGCAGGGGGCGGGGAGTGGGGGGCCATGGCCCAGCCTGGGGACGGGGAGGCCAGCATGTCTGTCCTGGAGCGGCTGCTGGCCAACGCGGCGCTGAGGGATGAGGCCGGCAGGCTCCGAAGCCCTGAGCCCAGGGCTCTCCCGCCCGCAGGGGTGAGTCAGGGAGAGTGAGGGGGTGAAAGGCAAGAAGCCCTGGCTGGGATTTTCCCCGGTGTCAGAGGCTGCCTCTCCTGCCTTCCTGGGGCTGAGGTGAGATCTGAGAGGCCTTCCTGGGGAGGTGCCAGGCAGGGGCGCCTTCCTTAGGGAAGAAGGGCAGGCTGGAAGGGGTCTGCTTGGTGTTGGAATTGTGCCTCGCAGGGGAGGTTGTGGAGGGGCTTTGAGTCTTGATCTCTCCTAATTGAAAGTGACCTCTCCCCTCCCAGTGCCTACATGAAGACCTCTCCTCCAGGCCGGACTTCTCTGGCTGTCAGCCAGTTATTGCCTAAGGGTTGTAAACATGACCATGGGACCATGGATGCAGTGCCCATTATGCAGTGCAGTGTCAGGCACTAGCCTGGGTGCTTGGTGCAAATGATGTAATTTAATCATTTTACACCAGCCCCACACAGTAGAAATTATCCTCATTTAAAATCGAGGCCCAGAGTGGTCAAGTGATTTGCTCAAGGTCACACAGCTTTCTGCTGCCAAAGTGGGGCTGTCAGGCACTAGGCAGGGTTGACTCCCATCCCGATTGACTCAGCATTGTTTCTTTGTCTGTCTCTCTCTCTTCTTTTTCTGATTCCCAGGGACTCCTTGGCTGGGCCCAGAAAGATCTGCAGAGTGAGTTTGGGATCACAGCAGACCCACATCCCAGCGGTTTCAGTCCTTCCAGCTGGTGCCAAGGTGCTTCTCAGGACTATGGCCTTGGGGGCACAAGCCCTAGGGGAGACCCAGGCCTTGGAGAGGGGGACTGGGCCAGCAAGTATGGGCAAGGAGTGGGGCAAGGGAGCACCAGGGAGTGGGCCAGCAGGTGTGGCATCGGCCAGGAGGAGGTTGAGGTCAGTGGTGGCCAAGACCAGAGTGAAGTGTCTGCCCCTGGGGGTCTCCCGGCCCAGGACCGGGTTGTGGGAAAGCCAGCTCACCTTGGCGCTCAGCAGAGCCAGGAGGGAGATGTTCAGGACTGGGAGTTCAAGAGGGATTCCCAGGGCACCTATTCCAGCCGGGACGCGGAGCTCCAGGACCAGGAATTCGGGAAGAGAGACTCGCTGGGTACTTACAGCAGTCAAGATGCAAGCTTTCGGGACTGGAAATTTGGGAAAAGAGATTCTCTGGATGCCTATGCCAGCCAGGATGACGATGAGCAGGGCCGGGAATCAGGGAAGAAGGACCACGTGGGCAGGTTCAGCAGCCAGGATGCCGAGGAGCAGGGCCGGGAGTTTGAGAAGAGAGAGTCTTCACTTGGCGCCTACGGCAGCCGGGCTGCAGACACTCAGGACCAGGAGTTTGGGAAGAGTGCTTGGATGAGGGACTATAGCAGTGGTGGCAGCTCCAGGACCGTCGGCGCCCCGGACAGAGGCTTCGGAATGCGAGCCCTGAGCTCTGGGTTCAGCCCCGAGGAAGCCCAGCAGCAGGATGAGGAATTTGAGAAGAAGACCGAGAGTGGGGAAGACAGCCCTGATGAGGCTGGCAGGGATGCAGGCCAGCCGGAAGAGAGAGAATCGGGGGGCTTGTTCAGTCCTAGCGCCACCCCGTTGCAGGATGGGGCACTTGGGCACAGAGACCAGAGCACCTGGCAAAGCAGCGACGCCTTCCATGAGGCGGAGGGGCTGCAGGAGAGACAGCAGGCAGGGGCCCAGGGCCCTGGGGATGCCGACCTGGAAGATGGGGAGACGGGGAAGCATGGCTGGGCTGGCGAGTTCAGCCTTGGTGTTGCCCGCCAGCCAGAGATGGCATTTAGCCCACGGCAGCAAGACTGGCGTGGGGACGCCTGTGTCGAGACCCCTGAGAGGAGCTATCAGTTTGGTGTCATTGGCAACGACAGAGCGAGTGGTGCTGGCCTGAGCCCTTCTGGCAAGATGGGAGGTGGTCACTTTGTGCCTCCTGGGAAGACCACGGCCGGGTCCATGGACTGGACTGATCAGCTGGGTCTCAGGAACTTGGAAGTGTCCAGCTGTGTGGGTTCTGGGGGCTCGAGTGACACCAGGGAGAATGCCTTGGGACAGATGGGCTGGTCAGACAACCTGGGCTTGGCCGACGTGGACCTGACCAGCCGCTTGGAAAGTGGAAGGTCCGAAGAATCCATGGGGATCGGAGCTGAGGAGAAGGACTGGACTTCTGGTGTTGGGGTGAGGAGCAGAGATTTGGCTACGGCGGGGGAGGTGGGCAACAGCCAGGCCAGAGGGAGTGGCGTGGGGCAGACCGACTGGTCAGGGGCGGAGGCCCAAGAGTTCCTTACATCAAGGGAGCGTGGAGTCGGACAGGCAGACTGGACCCCTGACCTGGGGCTGAGAAACATGGCTCCAGGGGCAGGCTGCAGCCTCGGAGAGCCCAGACAGCTGGGGGTGGGCCAGGTGGAGTGGGGTGACAACCTGGGCCTGAGGAATTTGGAGGTGCCCTGTGACCTGGAATCTGGAGGTTCCCAGGAGCCTCGGGGATGTGGAGTGGGGCAGATGGACTGGACCCAGGACTTGGGGCCCCGGAGCATGGAGCTTTTTGGGGCCCCGAGTGAAGCCAGGGAGCGTGGAGTGGGAGAGGTCAGCCAGTGCCCAGAGCTTGGCCTTGGGGACAGCAGCAGCTTGCCCCCTGGCCTGGAGGCCCGAGACCTCATGGTGGCCAGGGAGCTGGGCGTCGGCGAGACGAGCGAGCCAGAGACCCAGGGCCAGGACAGCTTGCCTTCCTTGGAGACTCACCCTGAAGACCCCAGAATGGAGACAGGAGAAGGCCCCAGCTTTGGAGCCAGGTAAAGAAACCCCATCCTGGTGTGGGAGGGAAAGTGTGACAGCTGTCCGAAAATTGGAACTGTTGAGGGGGGAGGACAGAGTTTTCCCAAGAACTTTTAGTGTTTGGAAAATTGAGACATTTTGGCCTATGAATTTTTATTTCTACTTAAAAAAAAATGATACGACACACATACAGGTGAGTTCCTTTTTGGAAGGATGTCTATAATGTTCGAGGTGTTATTCTTTTGTAGCCTATGTTTTAGGTTTTCTTGGCGAGTTTGAATTATGACCGTGCAGGGGGAAGTGGTACCTCTCACAACTTGAATGGTTTCTGGTGGCTTCTACTCTTAGACACAGTGGCCATTCCCCAGGCCTCACGGCCCTGAGCCACAGGTGCCCCTGGGCCGTGGAACACGGGTGTTTTCATTGGTGAAGGAAGGAGGATTCTGTGTCTTCTTGGCCGCTGCCACCGCAGCTGGGAGTGCGACGCTCATTGGTTCTCAGAAAGGTCTCCTGGGAACTTGGTGCTTCTCGCCTGCCCTGTCTCAGGGCCCGGAAGAGCAAGTTTAAGAACCTGAAGGGTGTTGGGACCTGGCTTCTGGCCCCATGACCTTGGCCTCTGTGTGTGCAAAGTTGGTGAAAGAGAACTTTCCAAAGGAACAGACTGGTAGTTTTACAGGCCAACCACAGTCTGTCTCATGGATGTTTTACAAACAGCTGAGACGATTTTGCATCTGGGAAGGGCGCTCAAAAGACACTGCATCTATTTCATTAACATTTCCATCATTGGGATTTTATTTTATTCTCTTTAGGGAGTAGAACGTTTTGCCTTTTCCAGCCCTGGAGTAGGAGCTTCTCATGGGAAGGGAGCAGGTGGAAGGGAAGGGAGGTGTTAGCTGGGGACTGTTCTAAGTGGAAGGGGCTGGGAGTAGTGGGAGGAGAGAAGGAGGGACCAGGAAGGGGCCAGAGAGGCTCCTTGGGGTTTTGGGGAGGGGGTGTTAGGAGAGGCATGTGGGATGGAGGAAGAGGGAGAGAGGAAGGTGACAAGCATGGGCCCAGGGGGGTCGAGGAGGGAGTGCTTTCTGGAGACTCAGCTGTCGAGGGGCCAGTTGGGGGAGGCTGTGGCGAAGACTGCAGGGAAGGGCGAAGACTGCAGGGAAGGGCGTGCACAGGGCTAGGAGTTGGGAGGCTCCTGTGAGCTTGAGCGAGTTGCTGGACTCTCTGAGCCTGTTTCTAACAGTTCGACTCGGGAAGCCGGGGATTCCAGGCTCCTGCTTTCTCTTCCCGGGACTCGCACAACTCTGCGTGCCTTGTGCTCAATGCACATCTTACCTCATTGATCTTCACAGCTGCCCTGGGAAGCAGGAACAGGGTTTTTATCCTCTCTGTTGGCAGGTCAGGAGGTGGTGTGACCCGCTCAAGGTGACAGAGTCAACAATACCTTTCTCCCGCGTGTTTCTATTAACTGCTTTCAGTGGTGGGCACTGAGTTCAAGACTCTTAGATGAGCACCGAGTGGGACCCACAGCTTTCTGCCTTTCCCTTCTGAGGGAAGCAGAGGAGCACCCAGTTGTCTGAGTTTGGGCCCGTCATGCCTTCAACACGCCCAGGTTTTTCTGCCCATGTTACCGTGATCTGGCCCGTGCTGACTTTACCCAAGTTGACGGTTTAGCTGTGGTGGAAGGGGAGCCTCGTGTGCAACAGAAAATGTGCCTCCAAAGCTGAAAGGAAAGTGTTGCCTTAGAGGGGTTCGTTTGAATTTTGTGCTTTTGGGCAGCCTTTCCCAAAATGTGTCCTCCAGAATACCAGTCCTTGGCTATGTCCGGAGGGTGCTGTGGCCGTGCAGGGGACTTGGTGTGTTTGTCAGCTGCATTAGTTAGTGCCCTAAGCACGAGTGGTGCAGTGTTTCCCGGACTTATTTGACTAAGGTCCAGGGAGCTAGCGTCTGACGCAGGGAAATTCTACACTATAGAAAGTTGCTCTTTAAAAGGTGAAATATTTATATGATCTGAAGAGAAACCAGGGTATAGCAAGTTGCTCTTTAAAGAAAAT
This sequence comes from Microcebus murinus, assembly GCF_040939455.1. Taxonomy (NCBI): domain Eukaryota; kingdom Metazoa; phylum Chordata; class Mammalia; order Primates; family Cheirogaleidae; genus Microcebus; species Microcebus murinus. The sequence goes on from NC_134107.1 coordinate 17,230,010, forward strand.
TTTGGAAGGTTCCCTCTGTAACGAGAAGTCCTTGAGAGTAACTCAGAGTGATCTGACTTTGGGTCCATCTGCTGGGGTACGGCTTTGATCCTGTCACCACCTTTGTCACCCTGGGCAAGTTACTTCTCAGGGCCTCCAGTTCCTCATCTGTAAACTGGGAGTAATTTACACCCAGTCCTCAAGGGGTTTTTGTGAGGGCTGAGTTAATCAGTTCTTAATAACTGGGGAAACTGAGGCGCAGAGAGGCAGTGTGACTTGCTCAAGTTCCCACAGCTGGTGATCGTGGGTCCTTCATGTCCCCTCGGGCCCCAGCGCTGTGGTCCTGTCTGGGCGCCCTCCCTGTCTTGCTGGCATCGAGGCCGGCTGCTTTTCCTCTGGACGACACATGGTTCCACTGGAACACCGGGGAGCTGACTGTTTGCAGACCCGGTGCCCACGTTTGTCCCTGGAGCAGCGGTGGAGCGTGGGGTTGTGTAGGGTCTCGGCCCTCAGGATACTCTGAAGTCTCGGCCGGGTGAAGGGTGTAGGCAGTGTAAGGTGAGGCACGGCCTCCCAGGCCAAGGACCCGTGTTGTGAGTGATGATGATTAGCCTGCTAATTTGTTGCCTTTGTCAAGTGCTTACTATGTGCTAGGCACATATTTCTGCCAATAAACATAGCAAAATTTAGGCACTTCTATTAACCCCATTTTACAGATGAAGAAACTGGGGCTCAGAGTGGGCAAGTAACTTGTGGCCAAGGCCACGGGTGCAGTAGGGCACATAGTTTAGCTCTGTCCCGGAGTGGCAGGGCTTGGCACCCACGTTCCTAACCACACCTCTCTCCTGCTCCCCTGCCGGGAAGGCCTCTGCTTGTGGGTGTTCCGGGGTGACCGGCCAGCGGGGTTGAGGCAGTCCGGCGGGGTTGACATACACTGTCCTTTCTGGGGCTCTCCCCACTCTCCACTCCTCAAGGCCACCCCCAGATCCCACCAGCTCCCTCGGCTGACCTCTGCCCTCGTGGCTTGGGGCCAGCTCTTGCTCTGGGGGTGGATGTTGCCAGCTACCCGTCGGGTGTTTCACATCCCCTTAGCTCTCGGGGCCTGCCCCACCCCAGGGAGAGGCTCTGGGCACGGCCTCTGCAGGCTGGGTGGGGTGCCGTCACCGCCCCCTCCCCCCCTGGCCTCCCTGATTTTGAGCTGGTCGTCAGGGTGAGCTGCCTCTGGCCCCCGTCCAAGCCGTTCCTATTCTGCTGCCTTGATGCTGCCGCCTCTGCACCCTCCCCCCTTCCCAGGCTGCTTTAATTTCCATCTGTCAGCAGCTTGTGGAAGGACAGACCGACACATGTTCTCTCTCTCTGCCCCTCTTCCTGCTTGGTCTCTGTCCCCTCCAGTCCTGGCAGGAACCGGCGACCTGGCTTCCGGGCACTGTGCGTGGTGTGCGTGTGTGTGTCGGGCGTGGCTCTGGGCTGTGCTGGCAGGTGTGGAGGGTGCAAGGTGTGTCTCGAGGGAGCGACAGGCGAACAGAGCACATGCTTCCTGCCTGAGTGTGTGATGAGCGTGTGAGTGTGTGTCTGTGTCTCGGGGAGTGGCAGCGAGCAGGGTGCGAGGTGTGAATTGGTGAGTGCGTGTGGTGCGCGGTGTCGTGTTTGGAGGGAGTGGCAGGCAGGAGACACAGCAGTCGCACCGAGGTCCAAGGTGACCCGGCCTCTCGCTCACTCTGCAAATGTTTGCTCTGCCCGGCTCCTGGCCAGGCTCTGGGCCAGCTGCTGGGGGCACAAAGGCAAAAGGACCCCGTCTTTGCCCTTGAGGAGCTCGCAAACAGGCGGTGGGGCAAAGCATTGCAGGACAGAAGCAGGGGCTGGCACACGTAGGAGCTGAGGTGGCCACGGTGGCTGGGGAGGGGACGGGGCAGCATCAGAAGGGGAATTGAACGGAGGGTAAAGGATGAGAAGGGACAGTGGACAGGAGCTTTTCAGGCGAGGGAACGGCTTGTACAACGACAGCAGTATGTGAGGGTTGAAGGTGACATGAGCATGGACAGGCAGAGGGCCAGTCCTGGCTCATTCCACAGAGTGTGACCGCCCAGGCAGGTGCCCCTGGGAGGGGACACACCGACGGCATCAGCAATTATGATGGCAGCAGTAATGGTAGCTGCTACTTACGGGCACGTACTGAGTGCCATGCACCATGCTGAGTGCTTTGCATTCTTGTTCCATCCCATACGGAGGAGCCTGAGGCATCTATGGGGGAAGGGACTTGTCTAGGGCCTCAGGGATTTGAACCCGCCAGCTCTTACCCTGTGTACTGTTGCTCAAGGCCTTGGCCATGTCCTTGCTCAGGGGTCTGGGGACGGCATGGAAAGGGGGTAGAGGGAGAGACTGGAGGAAGGGGAATGCCATAAAGTGGGCTTTGGGGGAGGGAGACGGGGCCTCACTGGTGAGCTTGTCCTCCGGTCTGTCCATTTGCAGCCCTGGCAGGTGTCCAGCCCGCTCCCCGCCCTCTGGCTCCCAGGGCCTGCTGGAGGAGATGCTGGCCACCAGCAGCTCCCGGATGGTGGCCCACAGGGAGTCGGTGACCTCAGGGCTCAGGGTCCAGTTGGAGGAGGAAGGAGTGGCAGCAGGTGCTGACCAAGGGTCACCTCTGGAGCCTGGCAGGGACCCTCTACCCTCCTGGAGGCCCCAGCCTGATGGCGAAGCCAGCCGGACGGAAGACGTGGACGGCACCTGGGGTCCTTCAGGGGCAGGGCGGGGTGAGCAGGGGCTGGTCCGGACCCCTCGGCGCCCCTCCCAAGGCCCCCTCCCCAGCACCCCCAGTCAGGACTTCTCCTTCATTGAGGTCAGTGGGTGGTGAGCCCAGGGCAGTGGGTGGGCTGCCGTGGGGGAGTGTGGGTGGTGGGGTCAGAGTCCCATTCTTGGAGCCTCCCTGGTGGTCTCTGTCCATGAGGTGGAAAGTGGGCAGGGGGTGGACAGGAGCAGGGAGGGATCAGCTCGTGGCCGGCGGGGCTCCTGTGGGTGGGGCAGGGCTGTGGGGCGGCAGTGGCAGTTGTGTCACCATTGTCCCGGGCAGGACACTGAGATCCTCGACAGTGCCATGTATCGGAGCCGTGCCAACCTGGGGCGCAAGCGTGGGCACCGAGCCCCCGCCATCCGGCCCGGGGGTACCCTGGGCCTGTCGGAGGCAGCAGACTCGGACGCACGCCTGTTCCAGGACTCCACGGGTAGGGCCGGTGTCTCATTTGATGGTGTCTCTGTGGGTGTCTGGGGCGTCAGCCCCGGTTGTGCAGAGGCTGGGACAGGAGATCTGGGTGTGCTGAGCCCCCTCCCTGGGCCTCTGCAGAGCCACGGGCTTCCCGGGTGCCGTCTTCCGACGAAGAGGTAGTGGAGGAGCCTCAGAGCCGCCGGACGCGGATGTCCTTGGGCACCAAGGGGCTGAAAGTCAACCTCTTTCCTGGCCTGAGCCCGTCTGCCCTGAAGGTACTGTACGTCTGATCACTCAGCAAGCACATCTAGCCCTTCCTCTCTGCGTCGGTCTACTCACTTCCCCAGTCCCCCTCTCCCGTTACTTCTCTCCCGTGAGGGCCCCAGAAGATCCCTTTGTGCCCTGCTGGCCCCTGAGCTGCGTGCCTGGCAGGATGGGAGGAAGGACAAGACACGTTCTTGTCCTGGAACCTTGGGGCGGTTGGGGGGGACACGAGCCATGCCCAGAATTAGCTTGGGTGAGGGGAGAAGTGTAGGTGCCAGTGGGGGGCATGGATAGGGGCCGGGCCTGTGCCGAGAGGGAGGGGTTATTTCCTGATGCGGGTGGTGGGCATGGGAGGGGCGTGGGGAGGGCTCTTGTGGGCATTTGGTCTTGGCTTTGAGGCAGGCGCAGGAGCTGGCTGTGGGGAGGCGTGGCAGGCAGAGGGAACGGGGGTGGGAAGTCCGCACTGGCTTCGTCCAGCCCAGTTTGTCTGAATTCAATCCAGCAGTATCTTCTTGAGGACCTACTGTGTGCAAGGCATGGCTCAGCTCTGAGGGAAGCGCGTCTTTAAGTGACTCCACGTTCACTGGGGTGAAAGAACTGCATGGGGCTGTCTCTCTCATTCTGGGGACTGCACACTCTTTGGAGAAGGCCTGGCCCTCTGTGGATCCTTCTCCCTGTTTCTCTAACATCTGTCTGCATCTGGACTTGTTTCCCAGGCCAAGCTGCGCCCCCGGAACCGCTCAGCTGAGGAGGGGGAGCCAGTGGAGAGCAAGTCCAGCCAGAAAGAGTCCGCAGTCCAGCGCTCCAAGTCCTGCAAGGTCCCGGGGCTGGGGAAGCCCCTCGCGTTACCTCCCAAGCCAGAGAAGTCCTCAGGGTAGGTGCCCTGAGGTCTGGGCATTGACTGACCCCACTGTATTAGCCTGAAAGGGGAAGCCCCTGCTTGGAAACCTGAGGCTCAGAGAGGAGGTGGACATAGTGAACTGTGTTGATTGGCGGCAGAGTTCCGGTCCCTGCAGCCTTTGATTGGAGGGGGGTTTCTGTTCCTACTATGTACACCTCCTCGTTTTGTTCAGTCTCCCCAAAGTTCGCCTTCTGGACTTTGCCCTCTGCCCTCTAGGTCAGAGGGATCGTCGCCCAGTTGGCTGCAGGCCCTGAAGCTGAAGAAGAAGAAGGTCTGAGAAGTCACTGAGGTGAGGGCAGGTTCCTGGGCTTGGACCCAGCCTGGGGCTTGGGCGTGAGTGGGGCCTGCCCTGGAGAACTAGGGAGGCCCGGATGCCTTTGGCCCTTACTTCCCGTGTGCCTCTCTCTGCGAGGCTGGACACAGGCGGGTGAAGTCAAGCTCCAGAGACTCGGTAGGGCCCTTGGGTCCCCCTAGATTTTGTCCACAGTGCAGGGTGTTGTCTTGCGGGGATGGAAGAAGAGGAGGAGGGGGGCTTCCATCCCATCCTGCCTCCCTGGGCTCAGAGACAGACAGTCTCCTGTGCCCTGTGTCTGGCCCAAGTGTGGTCAGCTAGCCCGTGTGGTCTGGGACCCCTGAGGACACCCACCAGGCTCCAGGTCCCAGGAGGGACCTTTCTCAGGCCTGGGCTCAGCTGTGGGAGCCGGGAGGGGTGTGGGGGAGAGGAAGCTGGAGCCTCCACGGTGTCCTCTCCTGACCTCTTTTCCTCCCTCCCCACTGCAGGGCCTCTCCCATCTGGCAGTCTCAGGCAGTGCCTGTTCCTGCGGGGTCCCCGGGCGAGGAGACGGCTGGAGCCTCCACCATGCCCCAGGCTGCAGCCTCTGTCCCTCTCCACTCTGAGGAGCGTCTGGGAGGCACATTTATGCACTTTGTATCACCTCCCCAAACCCACCCCTGCACCTTCCCTTCCAGCCCCGATGCCATCACTAGTGGTCGAAGGTTTTCATCCCTCTCCCTCTCTGCTTTCTCCTCCAGCCTCCCTTGGGTTTTCTTTTGATACCAATTTATAGCATTTTTTATAAAAAGCCTTTGATTTTTGTAATGGGCAGAGCTCTACCCGTGCCCCAGCCCAGGTCTCCCTCCGCCCTGCCAGCTGCCCCACAGAGACCAATGACGTTTTGCCACTTGAAACAGTAAATAAAGTTTTTTGGGAATTGGTGCTGTCCACGTTGTGGGGTGTGGTCATGGTTGCCCGTTCCCCTCGTCTAAGGCTGTCGTTGGAAAACGCTGGTTCTAGCTCTGCCTCAACCGGAGTTCGCTCTGACATTGGGCGCGTCATAACCCTTCTATGTGCTGGGCTCAGTGTCCCCGAGGAGGGTGTATTGGTTATCATAGGCTGGTTGCTAATGCAGATGCTGCCTCCCCCCAACCCCCAGATCTCAGTAGCTTAGCACAGCAAGGTTTATACCTCACCCATGGCGCAGTCCAGGGTGGGTTGGTGGTAGGAGTGCTCTCTGCCTCAAAATCTTTTGAGAGCCCAGGTTCTTTCCTTGTTGTGGCTCAGCCATCTTCTGGGATCTTGAGTCCTCCGCAGAATCTAGTGGAAAGAGGGGGAAGTCCTGTGGGAGAATAAGTCCATTTGGGCTGCTAATACAAAATACCATAGACTCTTTGGCTTGGAAAGAGCAGAAATTTCTCACAGTTCTGGAGGCTGGGAAGACTAAGGTCAAGGTACCGGCAGATTCGGTGTCTGGTGAGGACCTGTTTTCTGGTTCATAGATGGCGCTTTCTCACTGTGTCCTCACATGGTGGCCAGGGAGCTCTCTGGGACCTTTCATAAGGGCACTAATCCCGTTCATGTGGGCTGCAACCTCATGACCTAATCCCCTCCCAAAAGGCCCCACCTCCTAATACCATCACCTTGAGGGTTAGGATTTCAATGTAGGACTTTTGGGGAGACGCAAACATTCAGACCACAGCAGAGACCCATATTCCATTGGGCAGAAGTCGCCTCTTGGCACCAGCTAAGCGGGGTGGGTGGGGTGGGAAGTGTGGTTTAGCTGTGTGGACAGGGAGGACTGGGTATTGGTGGAAATTTACTGTTCTTGCCAGGGGGGTGGTTCCTTTGATATCTAAGGGTCCTTACAGCCCAGGCATTCTGGAATGTCCCCCAGACTCTGTCCTTGCCCACCTGATCCCCTCGCTGTTGGCATCTTCTTGTCCCTCAGCCTGATTCTCTGTCTTCCTGGTTTCTCCAGACTTGCCAGCCTTTCAGGCCAGCATCATTTTTCCTCCCCGGGGCTTTGGAACAGGAGAGGGTCCTGTGGCCCTGCCTGGATGGGGGCCTAAGTGGGGTCTCCGATCTATGGCAGATCAGAGCCACAGCTGAACTGAGACACTGTCTCATTTGCCAGGGCTGCTTTGCCTTTTTTTTTTTTTTTTTTTCCTTTAAGGAGTATGGAGACTATCGGCCGAATTTGAGAATTTGACCAAAGCTGTGTATACAATTTACAAACCAGCCTAAATCCCTATCACTGACTTCCTGGAACAGGGTTGTGAGACTGCACTGTGTATCACAATTTCCTGGGGTGCTTATTGAAAATGCACATGCCTGGGCCTACCTCCAGGACTCCAATCCAGGAGGTGTGCCCAGAATCTGCATTGCGGGGAGCCCATAATTTGGAGGGTAAAGAAAGGCTGTGGGCCTCAGGGGGTGCCTGGCTGCACCCCTGGGTGGGTCCCTGCCCGTTGTACCCTGGCCCAGAGGAGCTGAGCTGGCATGAGCTTTGTCCCATTCCCTCTGCCCCCTCCTCCCCACAGGACTAGGCCTGGCAGAAGCCCAAGCCAAACACTTAAGACTCATTAGGGGAACAAATGGAGCCTGGGCCGATCCCAGGCCGGGCTCTGCTGGGAGGAGACCAGGCAGGGGCCCCACTTCCGGGGAAGGCAGAGCTGGTCCCGAGTGTGGGTTGGGGTGTCCCATTCTCTCCCCCTGTCGGGCAGTGTTGCAGTCAGGGAGAGAGGAGGGCAACACGCAGGCTTTGACCGTAGAGGCGGGTGCCTGACAGATGACATAACGGGGAAGGTGATGTTATTCATGTCACGCAGCCCTTTCTCAGACTGCGTCCGGGGTTCTTGGGAGTGGCCTCAGAGGGGCAGGTCTTGGTCTTTGGAACCTGAATTTGGATTTTGGAAACAGCTGAAGATCACTTGGATGCACCTGTTGGGGAACACTTTGGACAGTCAAGCAGGCTGATCAATCCTGGTCAAAGGTGGCTCCGATTTATGAGTGAGCTCTGGAGGAGTCACTAGAATAAGTGGGGACCACTTTGAGGGCAACAGCTCAATGTGTTTATAAAAAAATCAAACCCTTTTCTACCTGTTAGGAAGCTGAGCTGTTCCTCCCTGGGGTGCCTGTTACAACTCTCAGAAAATCTGGTCCCAAACCTGTTACAGTTGGAAATGTCTCAACACTGTCTCTCCCCTGGCCCTGCTTGAGGCCCTCGCCGAGGGGAGGGACCACCCATGTATGAACTGGACACAGGATGGCCGAGGATGCCTTTGGGATCTGATTGGTAGTGGAGCCAGGGGCAGTCCTAGGGGCTCCCCCATGTTCCCCATGAGCCAGCAGGTGGAACTGGTGTTTGGGCCTGAGAACAAGCTGGCCTTTGTCCTTTGCCCAGGCCTCGGTATCGGGGTGGCAGTGGAGTGTCATGGGGTGTCTTTTGAAGGGTGCTCCACCCACCCTTTGTCTCTGCCTTCCTCCAGCGCCCTGTCTCCCAAATGTAGTCTAGCTGTCTGCCGTGGTCACAGCCTGTCCCCGAGAAGGTGAGACAGGTGCCCTTCTCGTGGGCAGCTCTGGAGGAGGAGTGAGCAGATCAGAGTTTATATCCTGCTCTGACCCTTGTGAGCAGGGATCCTCTCTGAGCCTCAGCTTTAAAAGAGGTGCAGAAATAGAGAACCCGCCTCACGGGACTGTTGCAGGTCCGGATGTGCCGGACAATGGTGGAGCGACTGCCTGGGACAAAGCATGAGCTCCTTGCTGGTGGTCTGGTCTTTTCCTTTGTTCACACGGTGGGAGCTCCGGACCATTTGCAGCCCTCCTGCCCCCTGGGCCGATGACCCAGAGCAGCTGACGCCTGGCCTGGAAGCTGGTGGATGGGATTTTCCTGGGGCTGATTCGCCTCCAGGGCCTCTCTGAGCCAGCAGGGTAGGCTCACCTGGGACAGCCTGCAGCAGCTGCCCTGGCTGCCCGGCTCTCTCCTGCCAGCGAGTGCCCATCACAGACAGGAAAAATGCTGGCAGGGTTGATAAACACACCACCCTCCCCTGGGGCGAGTGCCAGGCCCTGGTGGCCAGAGCTGCCTGGGCGCAGAGTGATAAAGTGGGTTTTAATCGCTGCCCAAGGAATAGCTCTAATTATACTTTTATTTATATAGCACTCTGTCTCCAAAGGGCCCAGCATCCATTCATTTTTTTCTTAACAGTAATGTGTATTGAATTTTTTTCTGATGACAAAAGCAAAGCATATTTATTGTAGACCACAGATCCAGCTACTCAGGAGGCTGAGTTGGGAGGATTGCTTGAGGCCAGGAGTTCCAGGCTGCAGTGTGCTACAATCATGTCTGTCAATAGTCACTGCACTTGGAATAGATCCCATCTTTTTTTTTTTTTTTTGAGACAGAGTCTCACTCTGTTGCCTGGGCTAGAGTGCCGTGGCGTCAGCCTAGCTCACAGCAACCTCAAACTCCTGGGCTCAAGCAATCCTTCTGCCTCAACCTCCTGAGTAGCTGGGACTACAGCCATGCGCCACCATGCCCGGCTAATTTTTTCTATATATTTTTAGTTGGCCAATTAATTTCTATTTATAGTAGAGACGGGGGTCTCACTCTTGCTCAGGGTGGTCTCAAACTCCTGACCTCGAGCGATCCTCCCTCCTAGGCCTCCCAGAGTGCTAGGATTACAGGTGTGAGCCACCATGCCCGGCCTATCCCATCTTTAAAAAAAAAAATTTAAAAGACCGGACAAAACTAAGAAAAGGAGTTGCCTATAACCTCACCACCAGATATACTAGTGGCATTTTAAAAAAGAATACTCTTTCTTAGAATAGGTTTAGATTTACAGAAAAGTTGACATGATAGTAGAGTTCTCCTGTACCGCACCCCCAGTTTCCCCTAATGTTAATGTCTTACATTAATATGGTATGTTTGTTGCAACCGATGAAGCAATATTGACACAATATTGTTGACTCAGGTCCATCTTTTATTCACATTTCCTTACTTTCTACCTAATGCCCTTCTGTTCTGGGATCCTGTCCAGGATACTGCATCACCTTTAGTCATCGTGTCTCTGTAGGCTCCTCGGGACTGTGACAGTTTCTCAGACTTGTTTTTGATGACCTTGACGGTTTTGAGAGGTTTTGGCCAGGTATTTTGTAGTATGTCCTTTAATTTGAGTTTACCTGATATTTTTCTCATGATTAGACTTGGGGTTATGGGTTTTTGGGAGACAGAGGTGAAGTACCCTCTATCTATGATACTACATCTATCACATGCTGTCAATATAGTTTGTCACTGTTAACCACAGCCTTGATCAGGCCAAGGTAGTGCCTGTCAGTGTTCTCCACTGTAAAGGTATTCGTTCCCCCACTTTCCATACTGTACTCTTTGGAAGGAAGTCACTAATCACTAGCATTTATTTTTTGAGACAGAGTCTCGCTTTGTTGTCCAGGCTAGAGTGAGTGCCGTGGCGTCAGCCTAGCTCACAGCAACCTTCAACTCCTGGACTCAAGCAATCCTGCTGCCTCAGCCTCCCTAGTAGCTGGGACTACAGGCATGTGCCACCATGCCCGGCTAATTTTTTTTCTATATATATTAGTTGGCCAATTAATTTCTTTCTATTTATAGTAGAGATGGGGTCTCACTCTTGCTCAGGCTGGTTTCGAACTCCTGACCTTGAGCAATCCACCTGCTTCGGTCTCCCAGAGTGCTAGGGTTACAGGCAGGAGCCACCACGCCCGGCCTTACTTCTAGTCTAAACCTATCCCCTTGTCTATATCATGCCTGAAATGAAAGCAAAGTTCCACTGGGCACTTGTTAATAATTCTTGGCACTCATCAATTTTGCCAGGAGTTGGGATCTGGGTTCCAGTCTTGTCACTGTTTATTTTCTTATTTCTGGAGATTTCATGGAGGCACATGTCACCATTCTAAATGGGTCTGTGCCTTGGTCTTGTCATTCACTAGAAACCAAAGTATCCGGCGTTTGCTTTGCGGCAGGCACTGTGCCAAGTGCTTTCCATGCCTTATTGATCCACCTACGATCCCAGGATGGAGGTGATGCTACCGTCTTGATGTTGTGGATGAAAACTGTAATTTGTGGTTGTGAAGTAAGTTGCCCAGAGTCACCAGCTTGCAAGTGGCAGACCTGGAATTTAGTCCTTGTTTATGATCCCTCAGTTTTGCACCACGCCAAGCTTGACCAGACTGGTTCAGAGTGTAGGCTCCATGGTTAGAATCACAGCTCTTCCGCTTACTGGCTCTGTAGGCTTAGGTTAGTCACCTTTCATCTTTATGCCTCAGTTTTCCTACCTTTTTAATGGGGACAATAACATTCTCTTCCTCATAGGGCTGTTGTGAGAGTTCAGTTGGTGAAAACAATGCTTGGTCCAGCCACGCAGTCAGTGAGGGCTGTTATTGTTATTACTGTGCTGTTTTTTCATTTGCACTTGTATCCATTAATGTATCCACCATCTGTGCACCCACCAGCCACCCATCCATGCACCCATCCGTCAGGACAAGCCCTGCCTGCTCTGGGCCTCAGTTTCCCCATCTACAGTGGGGGTCGAAACATAGTAGGAATTCTTAGTCTTTTGTTGTGTCATGAACGCGTTTGGCAGGCTGTTAAAATAAAATACATAGGATAACAAAGTTAACTACACAGAAATACAGTTATCCAACCATTGAAAAACAAATTTGTGATATAGTAATATACTTTTTCATTAATGCATTAAGCAGCAAGATCTAGCAGTAGGCCCAGTCATTACTTCAATTTTAAGGTAGTGATAATAAAAATGTTTTGAGAATTCTGTAATGAGCTGTGAAAATACTTGTCTTTATTCTTGGTGACAAAGTCTTAGTTTCTCCTAATTCTACTGTAGTTTGTTGCCTATGTTCATAATAGAAAGAAATGCTACGTTGCAGATATAGATTAGTGAACCTTTTTCCCCTCTGTCCAAGTTCAATTGGACTGAATTCTTAACATGGACCCTGGGTGAAGAACTGAAATGCAGGATGCCTGGGGTCTCCTCCCGCCCTGTGACTTGGAGTCTGATCCCGAGAGGCCCTGGGCATGAGGAAAGAGACCTGGGGACATCAACCCCAGGACAGGCCCACCTAAGGGCCTTTCGAGCCTTGGCCTCGCTTTCCTGGACGGCTGTGTGTGGGACGTTGCAGAGGAACTGGCGGGCAGCTCCCTGCGGAGCCTTTGCCCTCACTGATCAATGGCTGCTGCCGCAGATTTATTGACCCAGCCCTTTGTTTTCGGGAAACAGCCTGCCTTTCTCCTGTTAACCCCAGCCAGCCTGGCCCCAGACAGGATGCCTTGTGTGCTCCGGACTCGGCACTAGGCAAGAGGGACCTCGGAGAAGAGTAGCATCTCAGAAGTGAAGGGTGTCCCCCAAGGCGAGCTACGTGGGGTCCTTTCATCTGAAGGTGAGGCTCATTTGATCAGCTGGCAGCCCAGGAGCCAGGCTGCTAACCTAGTCTGTCTGAACTTCAAAGGCTGTGCTCTCCCGAGGGTTCTGGGAGCCTCCAGCTCTGCACCACACAGGTGAGTTTAGGGTTTTTTCCACTCCAAGATGCACACATGCCTCCCTCACCTGACCCTCTCCAACACACTCACAGGCACATGCACATACATGTACTATGCACACATATGCATTTCCTCGGATTTGTAGATGGTTCAGAGCCGGTTTCACCCAGTGGGAGATGGAGCTATTGACTCGAGCTTTGGGGTGTTGGCAAGGTGGGAAAGGCCTCCTCTTCCCTAAGTCTGCTATTTTGGCCCCTGGCATCCTGCACTGTCATCACTAACAACCCATATCTCTGGGTTAAGCGTTGCCCTTCCCTGGGCTTTTGTTTTAGAATACAGATGCTTCTCAGCTTACCATAGGGTTATGCCTGATAAACCCACTGTAAGGTGAAAATATCATTAAGTTAAAAACATATTTAATACATCTTAGCTACCTAACATCATAGCTTAGCCTGGCCTACCTTGAATGTGCTCAGAACACTTACTATAGTTGGGCAAAGTCATCTGGCACCATGGTACACTGACAGGGGTCCTCAAACTTTTTAAACAGGGGGCCAGTTCACTGTCCCTCAGACCGTTGGAGGGCCATTGGAGAGAGCGGTGCACATTCCACACATGCGCACTGTGGGCCCCAGACGAGTTGGCTGCTAAGCAGGACAGGCAGCGGCAAAAAACACCCAGTGGGCTGGAGAAATGTCCTTGGCCGGCTGCATGTGGCCCTTGGGCCATAGTTTGAGGACCCTGTAGGATATGGGTCGTTTACTGTCCCGATCATGTGACTCATGGGGAGCTGTGGCTCACTGCCACTGCCCAGCATCGAGTGACTATCCTACCACATATTGCTAGCCCAGGAAAACATCAAAATTCAAAATTGATGAAAACATCAATATTCAAAATACACATTCTACAAATGTGTATAACTTTAGCACCATCTTGAAGTCAAAACGTCATAAGTTGACCATCCTAAGCCTGGAACCATCTGCATACAATCTCTAAGGCAGTGTTAATTCTGACTCTAGGCCTTTTTTAGCGTCTGAGCAGGGTGCTGGCGAAGCCACGGGGGTCCCAGGACAGAAGACCCTGCTAGGCGATGCTGAGGCACTCGGCAAACTCCCCAGTGCGATGCACTCTTACAGATGCTTTATGGGTCCATCTGTTAACCGTGCTGGGATGCGGAGATGAGTCAGGGACAGCCCCTGCCTCCAGGCTCCAAGCCTGGCAAGGTTAGCCGGAACGCAGTGTCATAGCGATGACAGTGGGGACATGTGCACGGTGCCAGCCTTTGCAGAGCAATTTGCTGACTTGGGGGGGCTTGAGGGGACGCATCATGGAGCAGTGAGCGAGGCAGGCCCGAGAGGCGGAGCTTGCGGAGGGTCAGAGGAGGAGGGAGGGAATGGGCGACACTCAGAAAGTGGGAGTCGTGTCAGTGTGCTGGGCCTGCTATGACAAAATGCCAAAGACTTAACCAATAGAAGTTTATTTTCTCACAGTTCTGGAGGCTGGAGGTCCAAGGGCAAGGTGCTGGCAGGCTTAGTTTCCTCGGAGGCCTCTCTCCCTGGCTTGCAGGTGGCCGCCTGCTTGTGTCTTCGTGGGCAGTTTCCTCCGTGTGTGCCCATCCCTGGTGTCTCTGTGCATCCAAATTTTCTCCTATAAGGACACTAGTCAGATTGGATAAGGGCCTCATTTTAACTTAATTTACCTCCTTAATGGCCCCACTCTAACCACAGTCACCTTCTGAGGGCCTGGAGGTTAGGACTTCAATATATGAGTTTTAGGGGAACACAATTTAGCTCATAACAGGAGTTGACTGTAGAAGATGGGAGAAGCGGGCCTGGGGCAGGGGCTGTGGTGGGCAAAGCCAGATCAGGAAAGGCCTTGACTGCCAGGATTGGGCTTCACCTTTTAGGACTTAAAAGTGCTGGCTCCTGGTTTAGACCTTGGGAGGACCCTTGGAAAGCGAAAGCATCTCTTCTTCCTGTCCCCCGAGCTCTGGTAATGCTGGGAGGCGTGAGATCTCAGGCCCACAGCCTCCAGGGCTGGTAATCTGGGCCATGCCCCAAGAAGGGGCTAGCATTGGCCCCTGCCTGGGCTCTGTGGAAAATCCCCGCCCTGCTGGCTGGGTCCCGGGAGCTTATCAATTGGAGAATCTTCCTGGCTTCCAGAAACTCCCATTCATCTAGATATGGTTGTACAGAGCCCACGCTAAGCAGAGTCTGATGGCTCACAGAAAGCTCCAAGGAGGAGCCTGGTCCCTGCAGTGGGGCGTGGCCGGCCTTCTTGGGCTGGGGGTCTGAGGCTCCCACACTGCTTCGCTTGGTGCACGTCAAGTCCCTCCGCCTCTCTGCCCACTGTTCCCCACCGCCATGCCGACCCCATGTCGCACTTTTGGATTCTGAACCCGAGAAGGCAGTGGGGACAGCAGGGCAGAGGAGGGCACAGGTCCCCGACCCCCTAGGGAGAGCCGCCTCCACACTGCGTCCCCCCGCTGGAGTGGAGAGGACTGGGGGGCAGGGATGGAGACTGACGTGCACTGGCTGGATAATTCTTTTTTTTTTTTTTTTTTTTTTTTTTTTTTTTTTTTTTGAGACAGAGTCTCGCTTTGTTGCCCAGGCTAGAGTGAGTGCCGTGGCGTCAGCCTAGCTCACAGCAACCTCAAACTCCTGGGCTCGAGTGATCCTTCTGCCTCAGCCTCCCGGGTAGCTGGGACTACAGGCATGCGCCACCATGCCCGGCTAATTTTTTATATATATATCAGTTGGCCAATTAATTTCTTTCTATTTATAGTAGAGACGGGGTCTCGCTCTTGCTCAGGCTGGTTTCGAACTCCTGACCTTGAGCAATCCGCCCGCCTCGGCCTCCCAAGAGCTAGGATTACAGGCGTGAGCCACAGCGCCCGGCCTGGATAATTCTTTTTAAAACTTTTTACTGAGGTGGAAAATGCATAGTGTGGTCAGTGCATACATTTTAAGTGTAGGGCTTGATGAATTTTTTACATAGGAATGCATTAGTATAACCACCGCTGGGGTTAAGATAGAGAACATGCCAGAAGTCCACCAGGCTTCCTCCCTTGTGCCCCTTTGCCCCCCACCGCCAGGTAACCACTATTCTGACTGCAGCCTTTTCTTGAGTGCTGCAGAAATGGAGTCACAGTCTGCGCTCTTTGGCAACCGGCTTCTTTCCCTGGTGGTTCTGCGTGGGAGATTCTGCCATTGGACTCTGCAGGAAATAGGTGGCCGGGTCAGGGAAGAGCCTCTTTTGGCTCTTCCCCGTGTGCCCCTGAGCTGGGCTCTTCCCTGGAAGTTACGGTGTGAAGGTTTTAAAACAGGGCCTCCGAACGGTGATATAGCACATCTTATATTTTCCTGGTTAGAGCTGGAACCCATACTACTAAGTGAAGTATCCCAAGAATGGAAAAACAAGCACCACATATACTCACCAGCAAACTGGTATTAACTGAGCAGCACCTAAATGGACACATAGGTACTACAGTAATAGGGTATTGGGCAGGTGGAAGGAGGGAGAGGGGTGGGTATATACATACATAATGAGTGAGATGTGCACCATCTGGGGGATGGTCATGCTGGAGACTCAGACTTGTGGGGGGAGGGGGGAATGGGCATTTATTGAAACCTTAAAATCTGTACCCCCGTAATATGCCAAAATAAAAAAAAAAGAGGGGAAAAAAAAACAACAACAAAAAAACAGAGCCTCCAAATTCCTTGACATTCCTCTGCCTTATTAGCTGGAACACTGGTGCTTGGAGCACTGGGCCACCAGTGGACGAAGTCTCGGTCCCCTAAGGCCACCAGAGTACTGTGAGGAAGCCAAGCTTCCTGGAGGGGCCACACCTGGGTGCTCTGTGGTCAGTCCCAGCTTCGAGTCCCCCAGCAGGTGTGTGATGGGCCCAGGTGACGCAGCCCCTGCCACAAATCTCTCCCTGCCTCTGAGTCTTTGCAGCTGAAGCCCAGACATCCCAGAACAGAAACAAGTCATCCCTATGGTCTCTGTTCACCCTGTGCCCTAACCAAAGCCCAGGCCCACAGAGCACAGGTACATAATGAAATAGTTGTTTTAACATGCTAAATTCGGGGGGTAATTTGTTATGTAGCAATAATAACTGGAACACAGGGTGAGCGGCGGCTGGACTCTGGAACAGCGAGTTTAGCCTCCTCACTCTCTGGGAAATGGCAAGAAAACCTGCCTTCCTGAGTGCACTGGCTGCTTCACAGCCTGGCCTCTGCCTCCTTCTCTGGTCCTTTCTTCACAGCTTCTCTGATCTGTTTTAGGCGAGATGCCAGTTCTCTGCCCTCTCTCCCCGTAGGCATCTTCTGGGAATAGTGTGATTCCTCCCGCAGATTTTTTTCCTCCCTGTCAGAATCCACTGAAGGGGGGGGCACATGGGATATTTGGGGAGCCCAGATAGTCTCTGGAATGTGCAAGTAAATTTTTTCCCGCAGCCCCAGGCTCATTGTGCTCAAGAGATGCACCTACCAAAAACACGACCCTTCCCTCCTCGTGCCAGGTGTCCCACCACTCAAGGAGAAGGGCTTTGGCACCCTGGCTCTCAGAACTCTTTTCTGAGGGCCCAATTCTGTGTCAAGCTCTTTATCTACCTATGAAATGTCACCCTCGCTATACAGTATAGAATGGCATTTAAAGTGACGGGTGGGCATAGTGCCTTTGTCACTTACTAGCTGTGTGACCATGGAGAAACTGTCTTTCTTCCCTGAAGCTCACTCCTCTTGTCCCTAAAAAAAGGGCATAGTGAGGACCAGTCCTGGATTTGTCCAGGGCTGCAGTGAAGACTAGCAGAAATAATAACACACGAGCGGCATTGGCTTAGTATGAAATACATAGGAATCCTTCCATAAATGTTAGCCAAACAAGACAACACAAACAGGGTGGGGGAGTCTGGAGTGGGGGCAGCTTTAATGATAGGCATTATTATTGATTTTTTTTAACAGATAAATATAGCCCTGAGGTCAAAGAGCTAAGAGAGGAGATATGGTGCCAATTTGGGTCTATCTGTTGCCAAAGCTCATGCTGCTTCTGCTCTGTGTCTGTCTGTAGAGCAGGTGCCTACGGGTCTAGTGCGGTGTGTGACCTTGCGGAGCTTCATGCCCCGCCCAGCCTCACAGCCACACCCAGGCTGGTCTTGCTGCGTCACTCACCTTGTGACATGGCGCCGGCCCTCTGTCGTGCATGCTCCTGCCTCAGTGAGCCTGGCCGTGCTGCCCACTGCCAGCAAGTTGCTGCAGCCACTGAGGAGCCCTGTGGACGTGGGGTCGCAGTGCAATAAAACCTTCCCGTCTTCCAGACGGCTCATTTTGTTTATCGTTGCTTTTGTTTTCTGTGATCCGTACTGGTGGGAATGCAGGGGTTTGGAAACTGCCCTTGCCTCAAGCAGGTGTACAAAGAAGAAGTATTTTATTTTTTAACAGGTTTATTGAGATATAATTCACCTTCCGTATAAATCAGCCATTTCAAGTGTGCGATTCAATGGCATTCAGTATATTCAGAGTTGTGCAATCATTATCGCAAACAGTTGAAGAACACTTTTATCATCCCATAAAAACACCCTTTAGCCATAATCCTTTATCTCCCCTGCCTCCCACCAGCCCAAGGCAGCCATGAATCTACTTTCTGTCTCTATGGATTTGCTTATTCTGGACATTTCATATCAACAGAATCGTGCAATATGTGGTTCTTTGTGACTGCCTCTTTCACTTAGCATAGTGTTTGCAAGGTTCATAGATGTTACGCCATGCATTAGTACTTCATTCCTTTTATTGGCAAATAATGTTCCATTGTATGATTATATCACATTTTATTTGGTGGATGTTTGGGTTGTTTTCACTTTTTGGCTATTATGAATCGTGCTTTTATGAAAATCTGTGTGCATATCTTTGTGTGGGCATATGTTTCCATTTGTCTTGGGTACATGCCTGGGAGTGGCATTGCTGGGTCATATGTCCACCTTTTGGGGAGCTGCCAAGCTGATTTCCAAGCATTTGCATCCATTTAAAATTCCCTCCAGCAGTGTGTGAGGGTTCCCGTTTCTCCACATTCTCACCCACACCTGTCTGATTCAAGCCACCTGGTAGGTATGAAATGGCACGTCTTTGTGATTTTGCTTGGCATTTCCTGTGGGTCACCTTTCCATTTGCTTATTGGCCTTGGTTGGACTTTTGGCTGATTTGTCTTTTTATTGCTGGGTCGTCAGAGTTCTTTATGAATTCTCAATGCAAGTCCTTTATGCTGGTTTATTTTTCAGGATCTTTCTGAAAGGCCATTTCATAACTTCCCTGTTCCCGTGTTTACTGGCTGGAGAATTGCATCAGAAACAAATCACTGGCCCTTCTCCGAGGCGGAGCTGACACCCCTTGGAAGCAACAGCTCACGTATCTTCCTGGTGCTGATGAAAACAGACGGGTCCTCCTGGTTCCCTTTCCCCTCATCTCTATTTTCAGCTTCGCCTAAATCAGTGGGTCTCAAGTGGCGCAGAGTGGAGGGCACATCAGAGTCCCCTGTGGGGTTCTTTCAACCCCCCTCCCCAGCCCCCCCAAGCCTCACCCACCTCCAAGAGTTGGGTATGTTTCTCTCTGCCCCCCTACCCCACTCCTCCTCCCCCCACTTTCTTTTGAAAACCACTGTCCTAAAAGGAGCATTTTTAAGATGAACCCTGGCATGGCACGCAGTGGCCCCTGGGTGGCAGCAAAACTGAGAGGAAGGCCTGGCGATTGCAGGCAATGGCCTGTGCTGATTCTCAGACAAAGAAGAGAACGTTCCCTTCCGTAGACAGTCGCAGGAGAAGCCGGGTTAGGTGGTCACATTGTTCCCCGGCTGAAGCCAAGAGTGTAAGGTAGCGAGACATGATCATGCCCTGGGGAGCACAGAGGGGAGAGTGGCATCTCTTTGTCTCCCAGAAAGATCTTGGCAGCATCATTCAATGCTTATTAAGTTTTAATGCTGAGCCAGGGATTGCGCTAAGCATTTTCTACTCCTTATCTCATTGACTGCCCACCATAACCTTGATGGGTTAGTTACGTATGGGTTAGTTACAGTTCATCCTTATTTTCCGAATGAGGAAAGTGAGCCCAGATAGAATAACGTGCCAGCTATCAGCCAGCTAGCAGGTGGCAGAGCTGGGATTAAAACCCAGGCTGTCTGACTTCAACACCTGCACTTTTAAACTCCTCCTCCTTGATGTACGATCACCCACGCTTTTGGATCCAGATCCTGTTGATGTTCTTTTTTTGCATTGTGGATTTCCATAGGCATTTGCATGGCGTGCAGCTGAGCTGTAGAAGAAAGAGCCCTGAGCGCAGGTTAGAAAACCGGCCCTGAGAAGTCCTCCAGCACGCACAGGTTCTGGGTGACTTTGGTCAATTACATCATCCTACAGATTTCCTTCCACACAATGGAGATAGCACACCTACGTCATAGGGTTATCTTGAGGGTCAAATGAGATGATTGCTGTGAGCTTGATTTGTAAACTCTAAAGTCTGAAAAGTCAGGGATTGTTATTCTTATTGCATTGTTCCCTTAATTCAGGTCAAATCCTGTAATTAACAGCCCCAAATCCCGATAACAAGAGTTCTGAGGCTTAGCCAAGAGGTTGAGTGTTAGCTCGCTGCTGAGCAATATTCAAAACAATAGAAATGAGGTCCCACCCAAGCACTGGGTTTTGGAGCTTTGTACTTGGTTAATCCCAGAATCCTTTCCATCCCTCTCCACTCCCCAACTACCAGCCTGGATCTTGGCCAGTTTGCACACATCCCCTCAATATGCAGTGACTGGCTGAGTGGGATGAGCCTTCATCTTCTGCTTGCCCCTGGACAGAAGCAGTGTGGCTCTTTGTGGCAGAGTATGTGGCAGAGTATGTGGTAGTATGTGTTTACCGGCGTGCGTCCACACGCCCCTTGGTTGGGCCACAGAAATGTGAGCAGAAATGACATGTGAGCAGAAATGTCTCTAGGCTGAGACGACCAAGAGCCCATGTTCCTCTTCCATCTCTCCCTCTCCTGTTGGAGCCTGCCTTTAAGATGCAGGAAGGCCCCTAGACCCACATCCATCTGTGCCGTGAGCAATACTTGGTTGTGATAAGCTACTGAGCCTTGGTGGTTTATTTGTTCAGGGTGGAGCCTAGCATTACTCTGACACATCCATTTCCTGCTGTCAGTCTACATAGATAAGGGGGAGAGTCTACGACTCTATTCCAGGCAGAGTAGCAAGAGTAAAGGGAGAATGAGAAAACCGGTGTGCACGGAACTGAGAGTCCTTGTTCACAGGGCCTGTACCATAGCGGTTGAGGTCACACACTTTGAATACAGCTCTCCGTTGACTGGCTATGCGCCCGGGGTGAGTTACTGTCTCTAGGCCTTGGTCTCCTTCACTGTAAATTGTAGATAATAACAGCAACCAGACCGTGGAGTTGTTGTGAAGATTGGGTGAGTACGTAGCTTGGTGCCTAAAATAGGGTAAGCCCCTGATAAAATGAGCCACGCAAAATCATCAGTCATTGTTACGACAAAGCAGGACTGGGGAACTGATTTCAGGATGAGGAAGAGTGCTTCCTCTCCTTGCAGTAATCTGGAGCCCAGGATGGTAAGTTTGGGAAGACAAGGAGACAGGGGGTTCGGAGGGTCCTGGAACCAAGTCTTCATTCCATCCATCCATCCATCCATCCATCCATCCATCCATCCATCCATCCAACAAACTGAAGACAAATTTAATACACATGGTTCTCTGAATCAGCGAGGGAGTCTCTAACCAGCAGGGAGATAGAGCCCAAAACACTGGGGTTACTGGAGAAGGCCTTTTACAGTCCTGCTGCCTCTTTAACGGGAGCTGGGGAAAAAGCGGAAAGGTCAGGAAGGGAGCCAGGGCCAGTGACGTCTGGATGGGAAGGGCAGTGACAGGAAACCAGCGTCAAGGCTAAGTGCTTCTCCTGGGCGGGTCCTCCCTGTGCGAGGGCCTTGGTGGGGAGGGTGGGGTGCTCTGCATCCTAGGTGCCATAGTCAGGGGGTCTCCAGCTGTCAGTGCCCCAGGCTGCTGGGCTGGTGCCCAGAGAGGAGCATGGCGGGAAGCCGGGCTGTGCTTCACTCAGTGGGGTCTCAGAGCCACAGTGAGCGGGATGCACCACCGTGGGCCTCTGTGCAGCATGTGTGGCAGTCTCTGAGGCATGTCAGGAGCACCGGTGAGCAGAGTTGTAAAGATGGGTCAGAGTGAGCATGGCGGGGTCTGTGCACCCAGTGTCCATTGCCCCGTCTCCTGGCTACTGGGCCTCCTCTAAATCCATCGGTTCCGAGGGGCCGATTCCAGCTCCAACTTTAGGGATGGGTGAGCGACCTAGGCCTCACCAATCACAGTATCAATTCTTCTATCCATTGGTTCGAGGCGAGGATGTGACCAAATCGGTCCCATGGGATTCTGTTGGGGAATTTTTATTTGAACTAGTTGGGAATAGAACCTCTGTTTTCAGTGGACTCATGGTTGGAAGGATAGCCCCTAGAGCTTTTGGAAGCTGCTAAGTACAGAGAGAAAGTCTCCCTAAGAGTGAGGCTGACACAGCAAAGCACAGTGCTGAGAGGACAGAGGCCACACCCCAATGCCATTGTTTGTCAGCCCCTGCATCTCACCATTCCTGTGGCTGCTGGACTTCTCAGTTATTTGGGAGTCCTGATTGGAACACTGGCTTGGTTCTCTGAAAAGCATCTCTGGCTCTCTGAACACTGTGCGATGGGGAATCTCACCACCAGGCTGCATTTCCACTTGCTCCCTTTCCATCCTTCCATAGTCCACAGTGGACAGCTGACTCTGCACCAGCTTCTGAGCTGTGCTCCTGGGATAGAACAATGAGTGGGACCCGGGCCTTATCTTCAAAGAGTCACAGTTTAGAGGGGCTGACACATAACTACAACAACTCAGTATAAGATGTGCAGAGATAAAATAAAAACTCAGTGTCATAGGAACCAAGAGCAGACAGAAAGCTTGCATCTCAGAGGGGGAGGAGTGTCAATTAAGGCTGTTGAGAGGAGGTAATATTCATTCATTCATTCAACAGGTGTTTATTGAGCATCTACTTAGTATGTGCTATATACTCTGCTACGCACGGGGATGTGGTGGTGACCACAGCAGATATGGTCCCTGACCTCAAGTAGCTGGTAGTCTAGTGGGAACAAGGGCATTCGATTTCTCAGAGTAACCTGTGGGGGCAGAGCAGGAACATGATGCCATGAGAACAAATAACAAAGGAACCTGACTTGGCTTTGGGATCTAGGGGAGGCTTTAGCTGATGGTTGAAGAAACAGCAGGAATTAACTAGCCAAGTGGATTTGAGCGTGGAGGTGGAGAAGCCTCCTCAGCAGGGGGAACAGCATCTGCCAAGGTTCTGTGGAGGGAAGGAGCGAGGCATGTGGAAAGAACTAGCAAGACCTGTGTGTCTGGAGCACAGAGAGGGGAGAGGGGATGGTGTGAGATGAAGCTGGAGAGACAGATACAAGCAGGACTCTGAGGGCCTTTTCCTTCCTGTGATTTTTGATCTCCCTTTGAGCCGGGTCTGGAACGGCAGGCCGGGAGGAGGAGATTGTACGTGCAAAGGCAAAGTGGTAGGAAAGTTAGAGACCAGCACGTAGCTGTGTGTGTCTGGAGCACCAGGGAGCATCATGGGGGCCAGCCTGTAGAAGACCTCGTCTGCCCAGCTAAGGCTCATGATGTCCTCCTTTTGGTTCTTGCCTGGCCTCCTTCCCCACCCTCTGCCTGTTTCTCATAACACACCTCTATATCTCCTCTCTTTAGACCTCCGGGTAGTCTTTCAATGAACTCTTGTTGCAAAACAAGCTACTCCCAAACTACATGGCTTAAAACAACAATCTTTTATGATTTCTCATGATTCCATGGGTCAGGAATTGGGGCAGGGTTCAGCTGGGTGGTTCTTCTGGTTGGCTGTATTCACTCACTCAGTTGTCTTCAGCTGGAAGCTGGCCTGGGATGGAAGGTTTATGAATGCTCACTTGTGTACCTGGTACATTGGTGCTCTTCCATGTGGCCCCTGTCCCTCTCCATGTGTCTTTGTCCATTGTTACCTTGGACTACCTCATAGCATGGTGGGCCCAGGGTACCTAGAGTTTTACATGGTGGCTGGCTTCCAAGGAAAAGGAGGCGGAGCTGCCAGTCCTCTTTGGGTCTGGGTTCAGAACTGGCACAATGTCATTTCTGCCATATTTTATTGGTTAACATAAGTCATAGGCCAACGTCGAAGGGGAGGGAAAAGAGCCCTCACTTCCTGATGTGAGGAGTTGTGAGGAAGAACAGAGAGGGATGGAATCTGTGATATCATCTTTGGAGATGACTGCCCGAGTTATAGCAGATTCTTTCAAACTCCACCTTCACACCCACTGGCCAGGAGGACTACCAAGCCTACTCCTCCCAGGGCACCGCTCTAAGATCTCCAGGGTGGTGGGCTCCTTCTCCAGTTACCCCTGCCATATTCTAATGTGGAGTAAACAGGGAGTGAGTCAGGTGAATCCATGTTTAAGCTCCAGCCCTGCCATGTGCTAGGTGCACGACTTTCAATGAGTCACTTCACCTGTGTTTGCATAGGTTCAGCATGAATGAAATGCTGGTGTGTGTGTGTGTGTGTGTGTGTGTGTGTGTGTGTGAGAGAGAGAGAGAGAGAGAGAGAGAGAGAGATTGAGATTTTGGGTATGGCAGTAGGTTTTCTTTATTTTCCTACTCAGAGAAAAGCTTTGTTATTAATCTTACATCATCACCAAAACAAATAGGATGCATTATCTGGCTGTTTACCTGAGAAGTTAGAGCCCCAGACTCTTAACGCCATGGCTTTCCCCACTCTACATGGCTTTTAAATCCCTCTGAGCGTCATTTTCCTTATCCATAAAAGGAGATAATGATACCGACTTGTTATCAAGGCTTGTTGTGGGGATGAAGTGAGATGATGTGCTCAAGGGCCTGAGAGGGCAGTCAGTAAATTGCAGTGATTAACAACGCCGCCCTTCCCCTCACCTGTCCCTGTCAGCCGCGGTGGACAGTGGTGGAGGCTGTCATTTGGGGCCCAGAGTGTGTGCTTGCCTCTTGTGAGCACTCCTCTCCATTCGCCAGCTCCCTGCGGTTCTGCCCCCCAGAATCTCGTTCCTGTTGACTTTCCCAGGTGGCCAGGAGATGGGGTGAGCAGGAGGGATGGAGGGAGGCGGGGCGTGTTATGGCCCGAACTGCCCCCCCACCTCCAGTTCGTATGCTGAGGTTCCAACCCCCCGTACCTGAGAGTGGGACTGTGTTTGGAGACAGGGTCCATTTCACCGAATGAAAATGAGGTCATTAGGGTGGGCCCTAGCACAATAGAGCTGGTGTCCTTCTAAAAACAGAAAATTTGGATACAGACCTGTATGGGGGGGACAGTGTGAACACACAGGAAGGTGGGGGTCTTCTACCGGCAGAGGGCAGAGGCCTGGGACAGGTATTTCCCCCGGGGCCCTCAGCAGGAGCCGACACTGCTGGCACTGATCTCAGACTTCTGGCCTCTGGAGCTGCGAGAAAATAAATTTGTGTAAGCCACCTATTCTGCGGTACTTTGTTAGGGCAGCCCGAGCAAACTGATGCAGGTGATAGCGGGAAGCCCAGGAAGACACCTGCGCTCACAGGTTGTTGCTGCATGCCGGCCAGAAGGCTCCTAGTACGTCACCCCCGCCTCCCCCAGCACCCCCTGAGAGGGGCTAGGGCCCTGCATTCTCCTCTCCTGGGACACAGGCGATGGAGGGAGAGAGAGGGACAGAAATAGAGAGGCCCCGGGAACAAAGGGGATTCGTCCTCCCCCTGCTTCCTTCACCTGCACCGGGATGCGGGCGAGTGAAGTGCGACATCTCTCAGGCCAGGCTGGAGCCAGACTTGCTGGGTCCTCATGTCCTGACTCTACCACTTCCTGGCTGTGTGACTTTGGGAAAGTTACTTATCCTCTCTGTGCTTCTCCTTCACCACTAAAATGCAAATAATACATGTACCTGTCCACTGGGCCGTTATGGAGCTTCCGGGACAGTACCCGGCCGCCAGGAAATGCTGCGCAGGGAATAGTGAGTGCTGGGGTTACTCCCCTCTGAGACCTCACTCTTACAGTGGGAGGGACGTTCCTGGCCTCCTGAGGTTACGCTAATGCCAAAACAGAACACGAGTGTGAAAGAGTCCACCAATGCTAGCTGCTGACTTATTCACACAGTTCAAGTCCTAGGTCGGCCACGCCTTCGAGAAGTCACGTGACCTTGGGCTCAGCTGACTCTTCTTGCCCCTGCCTGTTTCCACCGTGAAATGCAAATGAGATGGTGATTTTGAAATCGATTTGTAGACTTGTGAAGCCCCACGCCAGTGTGAACTTATACATATATCCCAAAAGATGTAGAAAGGGCTAATATTTGTTGTGTGTTTACCATTATTTGCCATTCTTCTAGGTGTCTTACATTTTTCATTTAGTCTTTACAACCATTCTCTGAGCTTGGCCCTGTTATCTCCCATTTTGTAGGGAGAAACTGAGGCAAGGGGGGTTCAGGAGCTTGCCCGGGGTTACCAGGACACAGTGGAGCCGGGATTTGCATCCAAGAGTCAAATCGGTGCGCACACCCTTAGTCACGTGACCAGTGCCATCCAGGAGAGCGCCGCCATGCGGGAGCCTTCCAATGCAGTAGCCCTGCCGAACACTCGAAATGTGGCTAGTGTGACCGAGGAACTGAATTTTTAATCTAATCTAATTTTAATTAATTAAAATTTAAATAGCTCTGTGTGGCTCGTGGCTACTGTATTGGATGGACACAGAACAAGGCTATACCGTCTCCTCATTTCTGCGGTGAAGCTGAATTTCGGACAGCAGGCAGATGGCAGAACAGGGTATTCTCCGAGTCCTCCCTGCTCCCAGCGACAAAGCTGGGACTCCACCGCTGCTCCTGGCATTAACCCCAGGCTTCAAGCCAGGCCTGGCTCTTCCCTGGTGAGCCTTAAAGCACAGGCCCTAACTGCCCGTTCCTGGGAGGTGACAGAGGTCAGGGAGTTTTCCTGCGGCAAAGACCAGACCTGCCTGTCCCTGGGGGGAGGCGGCCTCTCTGAGGTTGAAGGCCAGCTCGCCTGCTCCCCTCCCCTCCCCCCCTGCACTCCACTCACCCCCTCGCCTGCCCGGATGAGTGAAGAGGCCCCTGGGCTCTGGGCTCTGTGGCCTGGGCAGGGCAGAGAGGCTGCAGGGGAAGTTGAGACGGTGTGTGCCCGCATTTCCTCTCCGAGCTGGAAGCTGAGCTGGCCGGTGCTCAAGGTTTAATTAGCTGAAATAACTGTACATAATAATCCTTAAAATGATAGTGGTTAGAGCTCAGGCCTCACTGCTTCTGATCATTCAGCCGCCCGGCATGAGCATCCTGTTGCCGGCTCAGCCATGCCAACAAGCCTGGAAGGCCGAGCGGGGCGACTCCTGAGCCTTGTTGAATGAAGCTCTCCTCCTGCCACTCACTCCCGGTGTGACGGCAGAGGCCAGGCTCACGTCTGGAGCTCAGCTCTGCATCTGGGGGACAGAGATCCTACCCATCCAGTGGATTAGCTGGGATGAGTCTGCCAGAGGCTTTGCAAAACCAGACCAGAATTAGTTGGTGTAAGGCTGGTGGTGGGTTCCCCTCCCCTCCCTAGATAAAAAAAAAAAGGCTCAAGAGACCAGACCCGCTAAAGACAACTGCCAGGCCCCACTGAAAACAACAACACCTCGATGTCTACCCAGATAAGAAAGTTTTCAGCTCCTGGATTCTGCAAATATCGACAGCCCCTCCTATTTCTCAATAACTGCTGAAGGTCTCAGTGGAAAATCCCCAGCTCTTCCCACCAAAAGTCCCCAGTCCACCTCAAACAGTATAAAAGCCCCAGCCCCCTCCAAACAGATGCGACTTCTTGGGCCCTCCCTCTCTTGGGACCTTCGAACCTTGCCCGGGAGCTCTCAATAAAACCATGTTGTCTGGCCCCACTCTCTCTCACTCTCTGTCTTTTCTGTTTCTTTCACCTCCGGAAAACTTTACAGTCAGCTGCATGAATACCACAGGCAAGGGGACACTGGCTCTTGCTGCCGAGTGACCTTGAGCACGGCACGTCGAGTCTTGAAGCCCGTTTTCCTTCTCTGGAAAAATGAGGCGCACTCACTTTTTAAGATCGTCCTGCAGGATCAAACGAGCATTTGTACACACAACACTTGGCCCGAGGGCCTGACCACAGCAGATGCTCAACTAATACTACTTTCCCCATTTTTGGTTTTCTCTTTCCTTTCTGCCAGGTCTTTGGAAGCTTTCCTGGTGCAGAATGAGAGCGACAGACTTGGTCAGGAGGTTGACAGGAGCTGATGCTCTGGGATCAGTTCTTTCCCCTGAATTCCTGCCGATCCTGCCAACACTTTCTCTGAGGGATGAGAGTTTGGGGGACGCTGGGCCTGTGGGGTGGAGGCAGCGAGGTGCACCCCTGCAAGGACAGGCTGTGTGGGGTTCTTTCCTTGAAACCCAAGCCAGGGAGAGGCCTCCAAAGCCAACAGGTTACTTTCCACAGTACAACTGTGAGGTTGAACCACAGGACATTTCTATTTCTCTGAGTCAAAATTGGTTGAATGTAAATAAGGCTTGAAATATAAATAAGGCCACTAGATGTGGCTTTAATTACATGATTAATTCAGTTTGCATTAAGGAACGTGCTGCTTCCATGGGCCTATTTAATGACATAAGATAAAAATATAATTATTTTAATAATGAGATTTACATATCTCCTCAAAACACAACAGGAGAGAGGCCATCAGGCAGGATGTAACTAATAGGCAAGTAATTGATAAGAAAACGACTGGTGGAGGAGTTGAGAGGAAGGAGAGGGTGCTTGGAGCAAGTGGGGTGACGAGTGGGTTAGAAGGAGGCAGGATTTGAGTTGTGTCTAGAGGGATGGTGAGCAGCTAAAGCAGGCAGAGGGGTCAGAGCAATGCTCTTGGCAGAGAGAAATGGCATGACCAGAGTCTGGGGACTCTGAGAATCACCTGGGCAGGGAGACCACGCCTGTGTAAACATTTCTGCACCCAACACCCCCCTGTGACAGAGCAGGCACCAGTCTATGTTGGATAAAAGAGTGAATGGGGCTGGGCATGCTGGCTCACGCCTGTAAGCCCGGCACTTGGGGAGGCCAAGGTGGGAGAATTGCTTGAAGCCAGGAGTTTGAGACCAGACTGGGCAACATAGCGAGATCCCATCTCAAAATAAAAAAAAAGGAGTGAATGAATGAATAAATGAACAAATGACTTTTGGGGTAGCAGGAGATAAAGCTGTGAAGATTGGTCTGGAGGGTTGTGAATATGAATGAAGAAGTTTGGATATTATTCAGAGGAAGCAGGTGTTCCCTACTATGAATTTAACAAGTCCATATTATGTGTAAAGCCAGGTCCTAGAGGTTGGAGAAGAAGCCCCTTAGGACTTCATAATTTGCTGATTTTAAGTTGATGTGGTCCTAGGAAATGAGGCCATTCTGTGTTATTAATAGTCGGGATACGTTAGATTAGGCTGCAGGCACAAATAACCCTTGAATTGCAGTGGCTTCTAATGCAACAACATTTGTCTCTTACTCACGGTACATTTCCACCTCAGCTCAGCTGTAGCAGCTCTGCAGCGTCGCTACCGGATCCTGGCTGATAGGGAAGCCTCTATGTGGGGCATTACTGGTTTCATAACAGAGGGAAAACAAAACACGGCAAGCCACATGCAGGGGCTTACAGCCTCTGCTCAGGAGTGAGGCACCTCCTCTGCTAAAGCAAACCACCTGGCCACGCCAGGTGCCGCAGGGGTGAGGAAGCATGATCCCCTCTCCCTAGGGGCAGCCGTAAATGCCTTTGAACAATAAAACCACCACCACAGTCCCTCTGTTTAGGACTTTTCCCCCAACTGTACAGAAGCCATTTTTGCTCCTTGCTCCTGGCCGTGCTCTGGACAGGTGAGTGTTTTTTTTTTTTATAGGGCAGGGCAGGTTACATTATTTGTGAGGCCCAGTGAAAAATAAAAATGTGCAGCCCCTTGTTTAAAACGTATTAAGAATCTCAAGACTGCGGCAGCAGAACACTAAGCCCGGCAAGGGGCCACTGCCGGCAGCTGCCCAGGTGGCAGGCCCATGAAGCCGGCCCTGCTGCTGGGTGACCACTGGTTCAGCAATGTCCAGGCTGGAGCTGGAGTCCCCTCTCCTCTGCCCTTCCGTGCCGACTGGCTCCTCTCTTTTGAACTTCTCTGCTGCTCTTCTCCAGGTCTGAGTGACGCTGTCCGTTCCTCATTGGCCTGGCAGCCATCTCCCTCGACCCCCTGCCTCAGTGAGCGCTTATGTTCGGGAAGCCCTTCGGAACTGCATGGAGGACCGAAGGCAGAAACGGGCGTGGAGAGCCAGAGTGTGAGGCAAAGTCGGGCTGCAATGTTCTCAGTGACCCTCCTGTCACTTCCAAAACTACTCTGTACCTTCTCCATTCTCTCCAAACTTCAGGCCTGCCACCCTCTGTCTCCCTGGTCACCCCCCCTCCCCCATCAGAACAGCCACTGTCTCAAATCCAAATCTTCGCACCTCCCGACATCTGCACCCCCCATTTGTGGTAATGTTCACCTGTCTTATCAGAGCGGCTGGTGCTTAAGAAACAGGAAAATGGATTCCCAGAGAGAAAAAGAAAAAGCACACGCACATTTTAACAGACATCATTAATTAAATCTCTAGGTGACCCTCAGGGTCCCAGCGCTAAGACTAGAATAGCTTGGAGGGGGTCACGGATAAAGAATATCTCCATAGTCACCTTCTTGCTTGGGCCAACTCAACTGCGTTAAGAGTGTGTTGATTGTGCGCACTCTTTTTTCCATGATAAAATTAGTGGATGTATGGAAAGAGATTTCAGTGCAAAGTTCATCGTGGTAAAAAGTCCAGATAAGGGGCTTGGAAAAGGAACCGAGGTGAAAGGGCGCATAAATGCTCAGTAAATAAGTCTTAAGGCGTGGTGAAGAAATGAGCAGAGGCTGGGGCCACTGTCCCATGATCAACCACACGGTGGCGCTAGATGCTCAACCATGAGATTCTTGCCTCCAGGGACTTCACTAGTAAATTTTCCTTATCAATTGTCAGTTTACTAAAAAAAAAAAAAAGGCTTAGTCTCTATTGAGTCCATAATTTTCCTTAATAAACCAGAGTTACGTTTTCCCTTCCATGTGTTATATGGACAGAATGACATGCTTGAGGAAGAGTCATGAATAATATTGAAGATGATTCAACCTCTCTCGGTTTTACTACTGCACCACCCAAAGAGAAAACAATAAGACAAGAACATTTCTTTTCCTAAATCAGTGTCATAATATGATATTGTATTATCACAGTGCAGTGTAACCACGTTTCAGGAGAGAATCCGTAGCTGGAAACACTGAGCTGGGTGGAGGGGCTGAGACCCCATGCTCCAGGCTACCTGGGGGCCTGTGCCGGGTCAGGCCCTGCTCAGGAAAGCCCCTTTGCTGGGGGCCCTTCCAGCCTCAAAGCGGTGGGATTCTGGGGTTGGCAATTCCAGATGCCACCGAGGCCTGGAAGAAGGAGAGAGGCCGGGCGGGCTTAGCTGGGCCCTCCGGGGGCTCAGCCTGCGGGCCCTGGGTCCCCTACGTAGGCAGGGCTGGGAGCCGGGCCTGGGACACGGGGCAGGTCGGGGCTGATGGCAGCTGGTCTCCAGCAGAGGTCAGCAGCACGGAGCCGTGGGCGGCACAGCTGAGGACAGAGTGGGCCCAGGAAGCAGCCTGTGCTCCCGGCAGGGTCACCCTGTCCAGGGCTGCTTTCCACCTCCCCAGACTCTCCCACAGACTGACGAGTCCCCAGAGCGGGACATGCTGTAGCCCCAGCGTCTGCCTTCCTGGCAAGGGTAGGCTGCCACTGGGTACCTGTGGCACCCGTGGTGCGCTGGGACTGACGGGTAACTCGTCGGCTGAGCCTGGCAGCACCTGGGGGTGGGCAGCTGCCTGTCTGTGGTCACACGGAGCCGTGGGCGGTTCCACCCGCGGCTGCCGAAGCCTGGGCAGGCAGAACAGGCACTTTCCACACCTCAAGAAACTAAGATGGGAAGTATCATTAAAAAAGCAGAACAAGGAAAAAGAAAATAGGACTTTACAAATTGTTCAAGATCCTGAACTGTCTTCCGTGGAGGTTAAGATCTCAGATCCCAGAACAATCCGCACCCCCAGGTTTGACTACCACCTGCGATTCTTGGAAACGGACCCAGACAAGTTTCTTGTTGTCTAAGGCAACATCTAATATTCCCACTCACCATTACTGACCCTCTCTACCCCCAGGCTGTCGTGAGGATTCAATGGGATCACAGTAACAGGCAGTGCTTACTACTGAGCCTTCGTGCCAGGCTCGGACCGGAGTCCTCATGTGTAGTGCCCACACAATTCTGACGGCTGCTGTGTGCTGTCAGCTCCATTTCACAGTTGACAACACTGAGGCTCGGGACAGGAGCAGAGCCAGGATTTGTGAAACAAGGCATTTTTTTTTTTTTTTTTTTTGCCTCCAGAGTTTACTTTTTTAAAATCATCATCCTTGACGAGAATAGTGCCTGTCAACATGGAGTCAGCACTCAAATATTAGCCATTACTATTATTATTATTAACTACTGTTTTTATTGGTGTTATTATGGCTTGATCTCTCTCTTTTTATTGGTGTTACTCATGGCTTGATCTCTGTGTCTACGTTGCATAAACAAGAAGCATACTGGTCCTGCAGATTATCCTTTTATTATTGTAGCTGTGAGCCCATGTGCGTTTTTCTCCACGCAGCCTCCCTCTCCAGCAGACAGACAGACAGACAGACAGACAGACAGACAGACAGACAGACAGACAGGTGGAGGAGAGAGCAGGCTCCATCTACAAGGCTTCTCTGCTGTCCTCTTCGTGAACAGCTCAGGCCATATTTGGGTGCAGAAGCAGGGCCCCTGAGCTGGGAAGTAACACCCTGACTGTGGAGCTCTTGGGCTTCTAGAGGCAAAGTGAAGGGCTCAAAGACTCTCTCTCTCTGTTGCTCAGAAATGACATGATCCTGAACCAGTGATATATAACTCTCTGAACCTTGGTTTACCAATCTGTAAAATGGGAATCATAGTGTAGATTATCTTATGACATTTTTTAAGAAAAATTACATTGGGAAAAAACATCTAAGTGTGCTTACACAGTGCCTGATAATAAACTTTACCTATTAGGATACCGTAAGCTTTACCTATTGCTAGTGGTTGTGTTTCCATGAGGCTCTAGCTTAGGGAGGACAGAAAGCACATCTCTCTCCGATTTTGCCTTGTGGCAAACTCACTGCGATCAGAAGATTTAAATCTGAGTCCTCACCTTGGCACAAGCCTTTGGTCTGGAAAGCTGTATCTGATTTCTAATGAACCTACTCATTGCAACCTGCCTTCAAAGATGCCTCCGGATGAGAGCCCTAAAGCTCAGAACTGAGTCTTCAGCTCAGCCCTGTCCAGTAGGAACATAACATAAGCCACATAATATGATTTTAATTTTCCTAGTAGCCACATTAAAAAAGCAAAAGAAGCAAAACAAGTAAATTTCACTTTAATAACATATTTATCCCAATATATGCAAAATATTATCATTTCAACATGCAATCAATATAAAAAATTACTAATGAGATATATTACGCTTTTTTTCATACCGAGTCTTTGAGGCCAAGTGTGTACTTCACCCCTGCAGCTCACCTCCACCCTCCTGGCCACATCTCCGGTGCTCCACAACCAGGCAGGGCGAGTGGCTAACGAACACCGCAGTGCAGGGCTAGCCTTTCTGTATCTCCTTACAAGCAACGACATGGAGTTTGCTGACTTCTCTGGCCTTATCTAACTTTAGTCCTAGGACATTTTGAGCCCTTTCCTTTGCATCTCTGCATATTGGCCCACACCCCTCTGCCTGCGTGGCATTCTTTGCATGCTGGGTCCTTTACCTACGCTCTCTTGTCGAATACTAATACCAGCTTGAGAGGTAGCTACTCTAATTAGACTCCCATTTTACAGATGAGAAAACTGAGGCTTGAAATGACTGGGCTCCTTGCCCCTGTCAATGTGATTTGTAAGTGGGGGGCACCTGGCTCCAGCCCCTCTGCTCCAAACCACTCTGCTCTACTGAAGGTGACACTATGGAGGGAGCAGGGATGCCCAGACTGGAATGAAGATGGGCTGCTTGGGGCAGGAGTGAGTGTCCTGTGAACAGAGGTATTCAAGAGGCCCCTGGATGGTTCTCAGACTGGGGGCAGTAGAGGAGATTTCTGCACTGGATGGGGTTGGGGAGCTGGGTTGAAGATGCTCATTGCAGATGCAGGAGTCCAGGATGTTTTCCCTTCTCCAGGCAGGGTGATGGGGCACCGCGGTGTCCAGTGCCTGCTCCGGCCCCAAGGTGGACGGCTTGATTTCCTCCTTCAGCTGTGCACGGCTGGCCTGCCCCAAGCCCCCGCTGCCCTTGCACAGCTTCTGTGCTGATTGCCTTGGTCTTCTCCCCTGGAGGGCCTGGCCCGACATCCTCCCATTGTCAGCGCTCATGGAGTACCTCATTAATTTAGACTCACTGTAAATATTTTTAGAAACTCCGCCTTGCTCTCCTGAAGGTTGGCAGGGCTGGGCGTGAGCTGGGACAGTCCCGTCAGCCTCTTCCTGACCTCCTTCCTGCCTCTGCTGGGCTTCCTGTCCGCGCTGCCTCCTGCCCAAGCCCCTTCCCACAACCGCACAAAGGCTTCCTCTGCTCCAGCTCTTTGGGGTGGGGGGTGGGGGCTGGGGGAGACCCAGGGCCACACAGGGACACCTGCGGGGGACCCTTTTGCTCACTCGCCGCGCTTTCCTCAGCAGTAAGGTCAGGTGCACAGAATAGATCAGCAGCCACATTCCCCACCAAAGGCCACCCGTTTGCGTCCCTGTTCTCTTCCCACTGTGAGTCTTTTCTTTGGGAAGGATTCTGATTATCTTACCCAGCCCACTGATTGAATCGCAATGAATTCATCGTCTCAGTTTTTATTCATCAAAGGCGTGCTGAACCACTTGGAGTAGCCACAGTCACCATGTCAACTTGTTAAAGTCTAAGTCCGAGATGCTGGCGCTTGACACCTGGACAGGGTTATCTTGTTATGGGGCGAGGGGAGCATGCCATTTCCAAAAGATTTTATGAAATGCTGATGTGGCCCTAAGCTACTGCCTCTCCCCCTTTGCTATCTTCTAGGGGACCTCAGCTTGGGAGGCAACGGGCTAAGTGACTTTTAGGGGTCTTTCCTGTTCTAGGCACCCATTCCCCACCCCCCCTTCTGGGTTGTCCTAAGAAAGTCCTGATTGTTTCTGAGGTTGTAGAAAGTGGGGTCCCGTGGACCCCGTGCATTTTCTAGAGGCCACTCTGCGTATGGGGGGCTGGGATCAGTGATGGGGGTGGGCCGGTAGTGCTGGGGAAGGGGGTGGGGATACGGAAAGGGCTCCAGACCCCTGTTGCCCACAGTCGAACACGTAACCCATCAGACGGGCGTGGTGCCAGCGCAGGGAGAACGGATTCTCACCAGATCCTGCCATCTGTCTCTGGCAGGGTCAACTTGCCTCCACTTTTGACCTCGTTAGCCAGGAACCCACTTCTCCGTCCACTTCTGGGAGCCACTGCCACAATGCCGAGAATCATAGAAAGCCAGACCCTGCTGGCCCAATGTCCTCATGTACGGACAGGAAAACTGAGGCTCAGAAACGGGACAAAGCTTCCCCAGGGACAGCAAGCTAGTCCCTTGGCTTCAGCCAGAATGCCAGTGATCCCCAAGAGGCCACCCCAGTCTACAGTGTCTACAAACACCAGTTACTCGCATCATTACCCAACGTTTCTTTCTTTGCTTATCCCTCTATGAGCTCATTGCACTTATTTATCATTCGTGTCCTGTTTCTGTCCCACATTAACAGCGTAAGTGCAGGAGACTGGGGACATGATCTAAATTGTTCACACTGTATGCCCAGTGCCTCAAACAGAGTCTGGCACATAGTAGCTGCTCAGTAAATATTTGCTGAGTGAACAGATCAGTAGCCAAGATGGGATTGGAACTCACAGTCCAGGGTCCTGGGCCAGTGAGTGGGCTTTCCTGCATTTGCTGTCCCAGGGCCCGGGGAGTTCTGGGAGTTTGAAATGGTGCCAAATGGTGGGGCGGGAGGAGTTGCTGAGGGGGGTTTGGTCTTAATTGCCAGAAGGCAGCTGGCCATTTGTTTTTGGTCAGATAAGCTGCTAAAGTAGTGTGTGTGTGTGTGTGTGTGTGTGTGTGTGTGTGTGTGTGTGCATGCTCACGTGGGCCTAGAGTGTGGGGGGTGCAGAGCTCCAGAGTGGCCTGGGCGGCCCAGTTGCATCCCCGCCTGTTTCCCTGCCCTCCCCTCCCCTGCCCCTCAGATAACACCTCCAGCTGTTAGGAACACAGCTGTGGCTGCCTCTTGAGAAGGAGAGAAAAAGGCCCTGTTGCCCTGGGTGAGTTCCCAAGCTGTGGAGTTCAAAGCAGACCTGTGAAGTGAGGGGGCTGGAGCAGAGGGCTTGGAGGGAGGAGGTGAGAAGTCAGGAAGGGCAGGGAAAGACAGCACTTCCACTTTGATGTCCCCAGCCCAGAGCTCTGGCAGAGTCTTGGGCTAGGACCCAGCAGAGGGGTTCAGCTTTTCTCCCCTCATCCCAAACTCTTAGAGAGATCCAATTAACCATACCTTCCTGTCCGCCAAGCAGGATGTTTATCCAGATCCCTGATCCTACTAGACATAAGCAAGCACAGTCTTCTACATACCCTACGTACACTTGTTGGGTGAATGTTTTCACCCAGTGCACACTCATATCCCACTACACACAAGTGAACACACTCTTCCACATGCACGAATGCATGCACCCAATGCACATTTATACCCTACTACACACGAGCAAGCACACTCTTCCACATGCACGAATGCATGCACCCAATGCACATTTAGGCCTCACTACACACAAGCAAGGACACTGTTCTACTCGCCCAATATACACTCATTGGGTGAATACTTGCACCCAACACATATTCATACCCCACTCTACACAAGCAGGTGCACTCTTCTACGTGCATGAATGTGTGCACCTAATGCACACTTGTACCCCATGCACACACAAGCAAGCACACTTTTCTGCATGCACTTAATGCACACTCATATCCCATGCCCACACAAGCAAGCACACTTTTCTACATGCATGTGTGCACCCAATGCACACTCATACCCCATGCACACACAAGCGAGCACACTCTTCTACCTGCATGAATGTGTGCATCCAACGCACAGTCATATCCCTGTGCACACACAAGTCCAGTTTGCTCACAAACATGTTCAAGCTTCACACCCAAGTGGCTTCACAACATGCACAAAACTTGCACTCACACCATGCACACAGCCACACTCATCCACGGGCACAGGGCCAAGCCAGTCTTTGCTTCCTCAGCAGGAATAACCCTGCGGGAGGGGTGGGTGAGGGCTATTGAACCACTGACTCCAGAGGTCTCCCAGCAGTCTGGGCTCTCCTCAAAGGATGCTGTGTCAGGTCTGGGGTGCTTCTCTGCCAGGAGCCATTCATCTGAGTCTCACCACAGTACTCTGAAGAAATCACCCAGGAGAGTGAGAAGTCTGCCAGGAAACCTGCTCGGGCCTCTCCAGGGCAGGCCAGCTCCGGGCAGCCTGGCTAACAGACCTGCCTCAGCTGCCGGTTTGCCAGATGGCTCAGATCATTCTGGATCAGTTGAGGAAAAAGGTGCCCTTGTTAATGCCCTAGCGCAGCCCTAGGGGAAAGACCCAAGTCTTTGCCTTCCTTCTCCTGAGGGCATTTCGGTTGCTTTAATTCAACAGACATTTGCCAGGTGCCCAGGCGAGGGGGTACAGAAGTGAAACACAGGTATCTGTCCCACGTCTCTTCTATGTCTGGTACATGGGTAACTCCTGGGCCTTCAGTCGCATGAGGTCAGCCTTCAGCTACTGGTCTTATTTACTCATCTTTCATCTTCTGTCAGGGATGGCGCAATGTGTGACAGGGACAGATCAGATGGGGGGGGTGAGGAGTGAAGCTGGCGATTCTGCTCATTTTGGGCTGCATTGTTGGGGGCACTCAGGCCATCTGGCTCCAGCTGGCTCTTGGCTGGAGGTCTGATCTTATCAACACTCCACCCATCCTGGCCCTCCCAGTGTGGCCTCCCAGCCCAGACCCCCCAATTCCCTCCTCTTCCAGTGAGTCTGGTTCCTCTGGTGAGATTAACTGTCCCTCTGGGGCAGAGAGCTGGAGGCCAGAGGATTACAGATGTGGATCCTGTCCTCTCCCACAGGGTCTCCAGGCTCCTATCTGGATCCAAGTGGGAACAACTGGTGGGAGGGAGATGGGCACCTGAATTTAGGGACACTCCAAGCTCACTTGCTCCTCTTCCTCTGTATTTCTAGCCACAAAGGGCATGGGTGCTTGCATCTTTCTGGGAGAACCACGGAAGAACTGGGCTCACTATGGGTCTCAAACCTGGTCTTTATCCCAGAGTGTCCTGAGCAGTAATGTTTATTCATGACAGAGCCATCTCCTGTGACCTGCCCTGGGCCAAACTGGTCCCTGCACAACCTCTAGGTCCTTCTGGTAGGTAAAGGTAGCCTACGCTGGAGAAGTCTGGCATGGCTGAAGGTTAACCATTTCCATCTGATCATAACGAAAGCTGTTCTGCCACCTGCACAGAACTTCCATTAGACAGACGTGCAGGAGCAAGCAGGCCCCGGGCAGGTCCTACCCTGTATACTGTGGGGTCGATGAAGCCCAGATCTGGGTCCTACTAAGTGTTCTGACCACTGTTTCCCAGACAGCTAGGATTACAGAGGCAGGGTCCTGTTGCTTCTCTAGCTGGCACCAGCAACCAGGAATTCTCTTTGGCAGTGGCCAGACCCAGGGCAGTTTCTGGATCAAGTCCATGGTGCTAACCCTAAGTTAGCTACCCTGCTACTGCCCGGCAGGGTTCTT
This sequence comes from Microcebus murinus, assembly GCF_040939455.1. Taxonomy (NCBI): domain Eukaryota; kingdom Metazoa; phylum Chordata; class Mammalia; order Primates; family Cheirogaleidae; genus Microcebus; species Microcebus murinus. The sequence continues at coordinate 17,268,206 of NC_134107.1, forward strand.
ACATCCTGTCTAATAAATAGTGAGGAGTGTCTCTAAATCGTCAATCTACTGTTAATCTCACCAGAAGGAGTGCTCATTTTAAAGTAAATTACAGGTATCCTAACATTGCCCTACATTTCTATAATTCTTAACAGACGACAAACTCCCCAATTTAAAAAGAATTGGGGCTTTTTCTTTGGGGGCATAGTGGTTTAGTCCATGGGCTCAAGACAGCTTTGATTCAAATTCTGGCTCTGACCATGATTAGCTGGGTGATCTTGGCCAGGTTACTTCACCTCCCCATGCTTTGGTTTCCTGATCTGCACCTACCTCCTCATGCTGTTTGATGATTAAAAGAGAACATAAATATACACAGAATGTACAAAATGTTTAGAAGGAAGCCTGGTACGTAGTGAGTGGTGATATGTAACCCTCATGTGAAACAGACATGCTCCACGTTGCCTTCAAGGAAAGGTCACCAAAGGCTCTTAGGTTCTTTCTAATCTCTCTCCCCAGCCTTCTCCCCTGCATCTCCCCGGTGCATCCCAGCACTTTCTCCAGCTTGTATTTTACATTCCTTCCTTCTGGCCCATGCCTTCTCTTCTCCCACATTCTGTTCTTGGCGAGCTCCTGTTCAAAGAACACCCACTGGGGGCCCGAGGATGTGTTTTACTTGTCCCGTTCTATGCTTTTTCTTTTTTTTTTTTTGGCTTGAAAATGAAGTTAATTCCCCAAATTTATAAATCTGAAATTTTTAAAAATAGAAATCTAGAATTTAAAATTATCTTGGAGAAACCCCACGGCACGGTAATGCTGGGCCCCCATTTCTGCAGGGCAGGCAGAGACTGGAGCTGAGCACGTGGCCTTTGGATGAATGTGCTCACGGCGGTTGGCACAGCCTCCGCCTCCCCTGGTCCCACGCTGGCTGTTTCACTCATGTACACCCTTGGCCTGGCTTTCACAGGTATTTGGGTTTGGAGCCCCTGCTTTAAGATCCCTGCAGAAGATTTTCTGAGCAACTCTCCTTCCAGACAGTGGATTCCAGCGTGGGGGCCCTTTGCCTGGATGTGGCAGGGATTTGTCTCCTGCCTTTGCTCCAGCTCACTCTTGCCCAACTTAGGCGGCCTCCCCACCATTGGGGGTGGTGGAAAGGGTGCACATTTCTTTTGTTTGTTTGTTTTGCCTTGTGCATCCTTCTCTTCTTCCTGTCTAGAGGTCCTGGAGAAGTGAGCAGATGGAACAAAGGGACTGTGCCCATGGCAGCCTCCTCCTCCATCTCAACTTCCTGGCCCCTGTGGCCTCACAGAGACCTCCCGGTCCATGGAGGGCAGTGAGGACCTGGGGACTGCAGTGTGTCTGCGTTCTCGCCACGTCGTAATTCATACTCTCATTCCTCTATCTATGGACTTTTCTTCTCACCCATTCCCTAATTCATCCTTGCACTTACTCACTCAACAGCCGTTTAGGGATCACCTAGGACATGCCAGGCACTGTGCTACATGAATGCTTGGAGAAGAAAAAAAGCAAACAAGCAGCCATAACCAAATTCACCCTATGACCGTGGGCAAGGCATTTACCTTGTTGGGCTTCAGTTTCCCCGGAGATTTAATGACTTGATTAGAGCTCATTTTGTCCTGGGTTTCTTTTATTCCGTGTCTGTCTTCAGCCTTTTAAAACTTGCTATGCCACCTGGAAACTGCAATCTGCCAACAGCGTATGAATTCTAGAGAAATCGCCCTCTACTTGTGTCAGAGGGAGTGTCGCAGCCAAGGGGGAGAGCAAGATAAAGGGAGAGGGAGAGTGGGAAGAGTGTCCCAGTGTGCAGCCTGGTCTGGGTGGGGGCTGGGGGTGCAGGGGTGGAGGGGCCGGGAGGGCCTGCCAGATGCTCAGACCACCCTGTGAAATCTCACACCCTTCTTGCTCCCTACCAGCCCTGGCTCCAGCTCAGGCTGGATGTCAATCTGCATAATGTGTCCCGTTTAGATGGGATGGGAGGGGGTGAGAGCAGCAGGCTGGGGAGGGCTGGGGAGGGGAAGCCAAGGGACAGAGGCTGGGGTGAAGGTGGGCGGCAGCCAGGGGCAGGAGGCAGGGCAGAGGAGAGCAGGCTTGCAAACCCCAGATAACGTTCTGCCCAGCACGGCAGGGGTCAATTTGGTCCACTTGCCCAGTGACAAGAAAAAAAAAGTGGGCTGTGACTTAAAGATCTTAAGACTCACCAGAGAGGGGCTGGTCTGGAGGTGGGAGGAGGAGGAGGAGGGAGTGACTAGCCAAGGAGGAGACAGGGACTCAGGAGGGTGCAAGGAAGTGTCTTAGCTGAGACTGGGGCAAGGCAGGAGCAGAGTGTGCAGGAGAGAGGCATCCTCGGGGATCTGGAGAGCCCAGAGGCAGCCCCTCCTGCCTGCTGGGAAGGGCTCTGGGCACCGTCAGACCTTCTCACCCTCGGAGGCTCAAGCCAGAAGCTCAAGGTGCTTGCGGACTTGGTGACAGAGCCACGGAGCCGGTACCCCCGGGGCCCGCTGCCCGTCTTCACTCCGCAGCATGGAGGAAGGTGGCGATTTCGACAACTACTACGGGGCGGACAACCAGTCTGAGTGTGAGTACACGGACTGGAAGTCCTCGGGGGCCCTCATCCCCGCCATCTACATCTTGGTCTTCCTCCTGGGCACCACGGGCAACGGTCTGGTGCTCTGGACTGTGTTTCGGAGCAGCCGGGAGAAGAGGCGCTCGGCTGACATCTTCATCGCCAGCCTGGCGGTGGCCGACCTGACCTTCGTTGTGACCTTGCCCCTGTGGGCCACCTACACCTACCGGGACTACGACTGGCCCTTCGGGACCTTCTCGTGCAAGCTCAGCAGCTATCTCATCTTCGTCAACATGTACGCCAGCGTCTTCTGCCTCACGGGCCTCAGCTTCGACCGCTACCTGGCCATCGTGAGGCCCGTGGCCAACGCGCGGCTGAGGCTGCGGGTCAGCGGGGCCGTGGCCACCGCGGTGCTGTGGGTGCTGGCCGCCCTCCTGGCCATGCCCGTCATGGTGTTCCGCTCCACCGGGGACCTGGAGAACAGCACCAAGGTGCAGTGCTACATGGACTACTCCATGGTGGCGACCTCCAGCTCAGAGTGGGCCTGGGAGGTGGGCCTGGGGGTCTCGTCCACCGCCGTGGGCTTTGTGGTGCCCTTCACCATCATGCTGACCTGCTACTTCTTCATCGCCCAGACCATCGCCGGCCACTTCCGCAAGGAGCGCATCGAGGGCCTGCGGAAGCGGCGCCGGCTGCTCAGCATCATCGTGGTGCTGGTGGTGACCTTCGCCCTGTGCTGGATGCCCTACCACCTGGTGAAGACGCTCTACATGCTGGGCAGCCTGCTGCACTGGCCCTGCGACTTCGACCTCTTCCTCATGAACGTCTTCCCCTACTGCACCTGCATCAGCTACGTCAACAGCTGCCTCAACCCCTTCCTCTACGCCTTCTTCGACCCCCGCTTCCGCCAGGCCTGCACCTCCGTGCTCTGCTGGGGCCAGACCCGGTGCGGGGGCTCCCCCCACAGCAGCAGTGGGGAGAAGTCGGCCAGCTACTCTTCGGGGCACAGCCAGGGGCCCGGCCCCAACATGGGAAAGGGCGGGGAGCAGGAGCACGAGAAATCCATCCCCTACAGCCAGGAGACCCTGGTGGTCGACTAGGGCTGGCATCGGGGAGAAGCCTGGCGCCCCGGGCCCCCAGCCTCGGCCCTTGCTCTGGAGATCAGGTAGTGTGGCTGCACCTTCCGCCCCGCACGGCACCCCTTCCCCGCCCCCGCCCAGCCCCGACCTCCTCTTAGCCCTTTATTCTGTCTCTGAGGATTGTGGTTTAGTGGAAAGAGACTCAACCCTGCAGAACTGAGCTTGCATAAGTCTCTTAACCTCGCCGAGCCTCAGTTTCTCCATTGGTATAAAATGGGGGAAAGTCATATTGACCCTAAAATGTTGAGGTGGGTGAGTCCTGACTCAATAAAAGTTTGTTCCCCTCTACCCTTTCTTAGATCTCCAGTCCTCTTTTCTCTCTCCTTCCCTTTTAGTTTTCCCTCTCTCCCTGCCACTGTCGCTCCTGATCCGACCTTCTGGCTCGGGCGCCCTCTCACTGCGTCCCCTCGGCTGCCCCTCTCGTGGCTCCCCCTCCCCGTCTGCCCCCTATTCTGAGGGGCCCCTGAGGGTTAAGGATCCTGACGCTTGCAGAGACTAACCCTGTTCTTCATCCTGTTTTCTGAGTGGGAGGCGGAGAAGGGCTGGAGTGGGCGTGGGCTGGCCTCAGCTGAGAATTAGCACTCCAGTCCCCGGCCTGGCGCTCCAGTACTTTCCCTAAAATTGGATCGGTTCCTTGTGACTTCAACCACTGGGGCTGGCATGATCCCCGAAGAGAGCCCCCCTTCCTGCAGCCCCTCTGTGATGCCAACTAGATGTGCTGCCTCCAAATTTCCTCATCCTCAGATCGGTTCGTTCTTCCGCTACTTGCTGTGGGAGTCGGAAGGCCACGGGGCTGATGAACTGTCGGGCTCCTGGGTTTCATTATGTGAATGGGGAGCTGGGGAGGGGCGTGAGAGGAAAAGGGGACACGAAGGTGTCTGCACTTGGTCTGGAGGCGACTTGGCTCCCCTGCCCACACTGTCCCTCGGAGCCCCTGCAGAGCTGCGTAGGAAGGTCTTTCCTGCCCCCCCCCCCCCCCCCCCGTCTCACCCCACCATCCCTGCTGATTTTCCCAGGCACTGGTGAGGCTCAGTGCCAGGACTCGCTGTGGTCGGGGTGGGATGCTTGCTTCTTGTCTGTGCGCACGTGAGTGTGCCTAGGTGGACGAGCAGGGGGCCAGGTCGCGAGGATGAACCCCTTCCTCTCCTGTCTGCACCTCGTCTGCTCTGCGCACATTACCCTTGCGGGGAGACGGGACGCTCTGAAGCAACACAGAATCCACCCCCACTGGTATTGGGGGGCTCCGACGGCTGGTCCGTGCCTTAAGAGAGAAGTCTATGTCTGTGTCGGGCTCCCCGCAGGGAGATCGCTCCCCAAAACAGCTGGCACCCATGCTTGGGGCCGTCTTACTGAACTGGGTCCCTGTTCCTTCTCTAGCCCCAGGAGGGAAGAGGCTGGCTAAGTACCACCCCCTCCCAGGCCCGTTTCCCATGCCTCCCGCTTTGCTGGGAGTTTGTGGGCATTTCCTCATCACCCTCTGTTGTTCCGGGGTCAATGGCCCTCTTCCTATGGAGACCACTTGCTTGCCATGGGGTGGCAGGCACGGGGCGGGTTTTTTCTCTCCTCACCCTCAGGATTGGACCTTTTGGCTTCTGCTGGGGGGGGTGCTGAGAACAGAGCCTGGATCGGCCGTGGAGGGGCTGACAGCATGATGTCCACACCGCAAGAGAGACCTCAAGGATGACATCCATGGGGGGCCTTTGTGGGCTGGGGTGAGGGTGTGTATTCCGGGTTTTGTTCTTGGAGGACTCTGGAGATGAAGGACGAGACGTGAGTGATGGAGTCAGGAAGAGCCCAGCTTGATGTAAATAGACATCTTTGTCCTCCTGGGACGGAGCCAGCTCTGCGGCAGAGGGACGAGCAGAGGGGAGAGGGCTGCTCTCAGCCCAGTCTCCGTGTCAGGCCAGCATCCTCCACAGTCACTTCCTCCACTCAGGGCTGCCCGCCGAGCCTCCAGTCAAGGCTGGAGGAGGCTTCTAGAAGGGGAGAGGGTCTCTGCGTGGCCTGCAGAGACTTCCTGCCTGGAACTCATCGGTGGTCCGGGACAGGAGGCAGAGGACACTGTCAGCTGTGACCTTCCTCACCTCCCCAAGCCCCTTCTGCGGGATGCCTGTGCTATTTCCCAGCCCTGTTAGTCACTGCGGTTCATCCAATAAAACTGTTGTGTGTAACGGTCGTGTCCAAAGCCTCTTCTTGCAAAAGTGTCTTGGGATAAGGAAAGATTCCTCAGTTTGCAAGCGTTTCCCTAGGTGGTGGGGTGAGCAGGGTGAGGGTGAGCCGTGGGGGGGGGGGTGTGGGAGCTGGGAGGAGGGTGTGGAGGGGAAACTGCACACCAAGGGGGGTGGCCAGAAGGTGCCGAAAATAGGCACCAAGGAGAGGAAAGGGAGGGATGGGAGTTAGGTGCAGAGAGGAAAAGGAAATAAAGGAACAGCGGTGGCTACACGTTGTGCTCTGAAAAGCCACAGAACACACGGGCACAGGTTTTGGAGTCCAGAGCACAGGTCTGGGGAAAAACACCACCACATCTTCCCCTGGAGGTAGACCTGTCATCCACTCACTTCATTCATTTATCCCTTTATTTATTTACCATCCCTCATCGACTCATTCATTCATTCATTTATTCAGTTAGTATCACTGAGAATCCACCACTTTGGACCAGAAGATTTAATCCCTGTTTTCCAATCACAGCCCCTCTGGATGGTTTAGAAATTCCCACTCCTGGGTGTCTCCCAGACCTATGGGATCAGAATTTCCTGGATCACCCCAGATGTTCACAATTACTAAAATTTCCTCTGATGATTTCTGGGGAAGGCCAGGCTTAGAGAATCTCCATCCAGATGGATTCTGCTCAAGTTAAAGTGGGCACAGAAGACGAGAGGGAGGGTCAGAGCCAGAGACAGCTGGGCTCTGGGTGCTCCTCTGTTAGGGGGAAGAAAGGGCCGGCATGAGCCTCAGGGGCGACATTTAGTCCAGAGGTTCTCAGCATCTTCAGTGAAGATCCCTGGGTCTTCTGTTTGCAGACGACACAAGGGCAACCAGCACAGCAGAACGAGAGAGCTCACGTCTGTGACATTCTACCACTGTGCAAAGCATTTCCCAAACATTGTCCCATTTCATCCTTGCAGTCGTCCTCTGAGATGGGTGTTGTCACCTCATTTTTCTGATAAGGATGCTGAGGCCCAGAGAAATTAGTCAGGCCCTTGACCAAGGTCACAGAACCAGCAGGTGGAGGAGCTGGTCTTGGAACCAGACAAATCTGTCCCACTCCAAAGCCCAAAGCCCACCCTCTTGACCATGGCGTGGTGACATTTACCCCAGAGCACAAGTGAGGCAGTGCCGGGTGGCTGGGAAGGAAGGTGAGATCTCATCTGCGAGGTGCTGGCACACATGGACAGTGCTCCACGAGGGGGGACGGGGTGGGAGAGGGATTGGAGAGGATGGTGGAAAATACACAAGAGAGAGAGAGAGAGGGAGGGTGAGGAGGAGACAGACAGGGACAGAGAGAGGGAAGAGAGGGAGACAGAGGCAGAGATAGTGAGAGAGAGAGATAGAGACAGAGACTGAGAGATGGTAGAGAAAGAAACAGAGAGAGACAGAGGGAAAGAGACTGGGAAAGGGAGAGACAGCAAAAAAGAGAGACAGTAATGAAGAGAAAGAGTGAGGAGAGAAACAGAGACAGACTGTGAAAGAGACAGACACAGAGAGACGGGGGAGACCTAGAGACAGAGGGACAGCGAGAGTGAGGACATAGGTGGGAAGAAGGAACGGGGGCTGGGAGGGAGACTGAGGACAGGGAATCTGCTCCTGTTTTCCCTCTTTTGCAGCATACCAGGGAAAGCCTTTCAGGAATTTACAACTGTAACAACAAGCGATTGGGGCTATTACTGTTATTTTTAAATTATTTTTACAGCTGCTTTTTAAAAAAACTCACCGCTTCTCCTGGGAAGTTTGAGGTAAGTTATCCAAATATTATAAGATTATAGAGCACTTAATAACTGCCTTGCCCACACATTTCTTCAACTATTCACTCATTTGTCTGTTCCACAGACCTTATTTACTGCTTATGTGCCAAGCACCATGCTCTACGTGGGACCAAGTGCTGAGCAAGACACAGTCACTTGAGCGATCCCAGCCGAGGGTGGCGAGTTCCGATAGGGGACGCGTGGGGTATCCTGAGGGCCTATAGTGCAGACAGTGGCATGAGTCTGGGCGGGCGTCAGGGAGGCCCTAGAGCCTGCCTGGCGCCTGCGCTCTGAAGTGAGGCGTGTGAGTGTGAGTGGGGAAGATAATGTTCTGGGCAGAGGAGGTGCCCAGAGAGCACAGCCTCTCTGAGGAACTGGGAGGGGCACTGATCCTTGTTTTTATCTATCCTCACTCTGGGAGGCGGGCCGGCCAGGGGGACAGAGGAGAACTTGCCCAGGTCTCACTACGACGACGCTGAGAACATTCGGGGCTGGGCCCGAAATCGGGGTCTCTAGACAGTTGAGTGGGCAGGGCTTTTGTTCTTGGTGACTTCCAGTTTCTCCTCTCCCTGAGCTGGAGCTGTCTTCCCCCACGTTGTCTGCCAGGGTTTCCTAACTAGGGGCTGGGAGTCCTGGCTTGCAGAATGGTGCTAATGAGGGGCAGATGGATCCTTTGGGAAGACCGCCCCCCACAAGCTCCCAGAAGCCAGGATGACACCCAGTGTGACTGACAGGCTGTAGATGTGGTGCACCCCCGTCTCAGCAGGTACCACTTTGCCTGTACTCCAGAGAGTTGAAAGCTGGCAGGACCTGGTCCAGCAGGTGCAGCTCTTCTCAACCATTGCCCAGATGCTTCTAAAGTCACCACAAGCAATACTGGAGACAGACACAGAGATGTCACTCAGGGAGCTTACAATCAAGTGCACAAGAGAGGAGACTCTGGGACATTGGGCTGACTCTAGAAGTTTCAATTTATAGTTAGAGTATTAGAGCTATGTCATTTTATTTATTCATTCAATGAGCTTTTATTCAGTGTCTCCCGTGTGCCTGGGACTGTCTTAGCAGCTGGGGATACTGCTGTGAACCAGACACCAACCCTGCCTTCAAGGAGCGACTTGAAGAGCCTTCTAGTCTTACTTTCTCATTGATTGGATGGGTAAACTGAGGCCCATGGGGGCCGGGGAATGAGTTACACATGGCCACACAGTGGATGGCAGCAGAGGTGGGGCTAGAACTCAGGCTTCTCGCTGCCAGGCAAGAGCGTATCCACGACCCCAGGCTGAGAAAGGAGAGAAGGTCTCTCACTGAAGATCCGCAGAGCCAGTGGGGAGAGATCAGAGATGACCTCCTACCTGCAGGGGAGGGGCACAGAGGTGCTGATGCCATCCCAATCTTTGTTAATCAATCTTTTATTTCAGAAGAATTTTAGATTTACAGAAAGATTGCTGTTCTAGTACAGAGTCTCCTCATATTTTCCACAGCCAGTTTCCTTCCCTGTGAGCACCTTCCATGGTTAGCAAGACACCCTTGTCACAATGGATGAACCTCACTTATGCCCTACACCACTGAAGTCTGGCCCAGTATTTTGTTCCGTGTACTTTTTAAATAAATATCTTTTTTGTTTCCAAATACCAGGCACATGCTAGGTGAGGAGAGAGCAATGCATTACACGCAGGTAATTCCTACTCTTTTGGAGTTTAGCGACCGATAATGAAGTGCAATAAGCTTCACTGCAGGGACAGTACAGGGCGCCGAGGAGGCAAAGACCCATCTCCCAGTCTGCACCCCAGGGGGAGCCCAAGACAGCGCTGACGCACCGGCTGAAAGCACGGATTCACCCTCGACTCCACCAGGGCTTGGGTGTTTGCCGTCTCCCGCCTCCAAAGCCAACCTAGGGCGCATTTTCTTGCCTGAATAACTGGAAACCCAGGGACACGAGACAAAGGAACATTTGTGCTCAATGGGCATCTCACCCAATATTGTTCTGTGCTTCAATATCTGTGTGGCCCATCTCTTGTCTGCTTGAAGCTGCTTCTTACGTGGATGGTGGATAATCAGAAATGGATTCCCCAAGCCTGCTTGAAGTGCCCCACCCAGCCAGCACCCAGGTACTTCCCCTGAACACTGGACACAGGTCTCTAGAAGAGCCCTGATTGGGTTGGGCAGCTCTGTCACAGCTCTGTGTCCTCACCCATCTCTTCTGCTCCGTGGGCAGCTCCTCTAGAGTAGGGGCTGTGTTTACGCATCTTTGTATTCCCAGTGTCTGGAATGTGGCAGGTGCTCAGAGGATGTTTGCTTAAATAATTGAACGACTGGATAAAGAAAGTGCAGGAAGAAAGGTGAGAAAAACTGGTTTGTGTTTACAGCAAACAGGTCGATTGCTTTTTAAAGAGCCCAGAAAGATGATGTAAAGACTGTTGTCAGAACAGACACACACTGGGATTGAGAAGTACTAAGGTTACTAACCACTGACCCAATTAAACCAACTATCCTGACTCTTTAAGAGCTGCCCCTTGGGAACACAGAGCCAGAGCAAAGGACAAGCTGGAACATGTTCTGGGGGGAATTCTGATATTCTTCTGAGTAGAATTTCAGAAAGTATGGCTTTGCAGTGACCTGTTCATGTAAGAAACAATGTCTTCAAGTCTCTTTGGCTGGAAGATGGTGTACAAGGCTGGGTGGCTTCCTGGGGACATTCTCACTGAGCCAGCTGGAGCCAGCACTGAGTCAAACAGGTTCTTGCATCCATGTCTGGGCATCCACCGTTCATGGAGAAGGACTCTCTCGTGATGATGGAGATGTACTGATTGAAAATAAAATTTTGGACTTCCCCCTTTATAAAAATAGTCAGGGAAAATTTCTCTTCCTGTCCCTGAGAAAATCTGGGCCAGGTTTAAGGGCATGCCAGAGGATTTGGCAGTCTTTATTCTGGATCTGGAATATGTCCACAAGGTCAGGAGATCTTCCTGTGTCATGGGCATGAAGCAGCCTCTGATGGTAAGAGGGGCTCAGGCCTCACTCTAGGTGGGCTGGGCCAGTTCTCTTTGGCAGAGAAAGGACTTTGGTAGCAGGGACAGCAGCAACCCAGAGTCTGAGAATTGTCATCCTAACATGCCAGCATTGAAGATATAGGATGCGACCCTTGCCCTTTGGAGCAGGAACACGCCATTATGGCTGTTAGTTGGTTTCCGGAAGCCTGGAAGTCCCTGAGTATCCTCAGGATCCAGCTGCTGCTAGCTCTGTACTAGGGGTGGGTGGGTTTCGGGGGCCCTGGATGGGGGTGATCATCGACTGTGCTAATAACAAGCTGTTTTTATGTTTGGAAGAATAACACAGTAATTGCCAAAGGGACAGACTGAAGGTAGACATGGCAGGCTGGAGTAGGAAGTGGCTTTTACTCTGACTGCATCAGGAGTGCGGGACGCCCAACATGCCAGCGTGAAAACATGGTATCATGATGAGTGAGATGTGCACCATCTGGGGGGAAGATGGTCACGCTGGAAACTCAGACTTGTGGGGCGATGGGGGGAGGGAGAGGGCATTATTTGAAACCTTAAAATTTGTACCCTCATAATATGCTGAAATAAAAAAAATTAAAAAACAAACAAAGAAACAAAAAATGGTATCACTGGCCTGGGAGGATTGCTCCCACCACCCCTCCCACTGCACTGGTGAAGAAGGCGAGGCCCTGGGACGCTTGGATACTGCTAAGTAGTGTCCGAGTTGGCCTGTTTGGTTCTCTTGAATCCCAGGCCTGTTTGCTTTTCATGTCATCAAGCTGCCTCCTCTCTATACTGTCAGTGGCTGTGATGGGGATACTCGTCGGAGTAGACAGGCAATCAGACGTGGTGTCGATGTGTCCAACTTGTGTTAGTGACGACCTAACTTGTCTTCATATCCATGATGCTGCAAGACAATGGATGTCTCGGCTGTCCATTCCAGTAAGCCGACAGACCTAATTTAAATCCTAATTCGCTCTCAGTTGGCTGTGTGAGCGAGACCATCGCTTCCCACAGTTTTGTGTGCAGAAGAATCACCGGGGGATGTTGTCAAAACATACACTCTGGTTCAATAGATCCAGGGAGTGTTCTTAGCATCTTGTTTCAGAAAGCTCTCCAGCAAGGGTGGATGCTGTTGGTCCATGGACCACTTTCAGAAGAGCAAAGATCTGGGGGTACAACACTCATCTGTCAAAGGGAATGACAAAAGTAGATTTCCCAAAGGACTGTTTTTAAGGTTACACAGGGTGTTGTTTGCCAGGGTCTCTGGCACATAAGAAGTAATCGATACATTTTAATTTTCTTCCATTCCTCCGTTTTTGCCTCTTCTGTTACAAAGAAAAGTGACTTGAGGAACTCTTTTCCATGACAGCAGGCTTGGAGGAGCTTGGCATTTAAGAAGATGGTGCAAGGAAGCAGGGAATGCTCAACTCTGGGAATGTGGTGGCTGGTAATTCTTCTTGTATTTAAAATATTTTTAACTTGGTGGTAACAACAAAACAAAACTAGAAAAACTTGACAGAAGTTTGCATATAAAATTAATCTGGTTAGAGGTTTGTTGGAAAAAAAGATCAGAAATAATATACTGCATATACATTTTTTAAATTGAAAAATTCATGATCTTAGTAGTCTGCGTGAGCCTCAGCTTCTCTGGGGATGTAGACACAGAAAGACAGGCAGGGGCCAGGTCACATAGGACTTTGAAGGCTGTGGAGGAACTGTGACTTTATTTTTCATGCAATGAGAGGCCATCAGAAGAGTGACATGATCCAGTTTGCATTTAAAATTATCCCTCAGGCAGCTGCATAGAGAACGAACTGAAGACGAGTGGGGAGACCCAGGGAGACCAGCTAGGAGGCGACTTCAGAGACCAAGATGAGGAATGAAGGTGTGTAGTATTAGGGTGGTGTCCATAGAAACGGAGAGGAGAGGCAGGTTTGAGCTATTATTTTTGATGTCGAGTGACTAGGACTTCTGATGGCCTGGGTGAGGGTGAGTGGGTGGGTGAGGGGGTGAGAGAGAGAGAATTATCTAAACTTTCTGACTTGAGTAACTTGGAAGAGGATGGAGGAAGAGTAGCTTAGGGGCATGTGTGTGTGTGTGTGTGTGAAAGAGAAAGAGAGAGAGAGAGAGAGAGAGAGAGAGAGAGAGAGAGAGAGAGAGAGAGAGATGAAGAGTTCTGTTCCCATCACATCATACCTGAGATGTTAATGAGACATCCGAACAAAGACGTCAAGAAGGTGGCGTGATGTGCATTCTGAACAGAGATCTGGACTAGGGGTAGTCTCTGAGCATCAGAGAGATGGACTAAGAAGAATGCCACTGAGAGGTCAGACAAGAGGAAACCAGAAAACTGTCTGCTGGATTTTGTGACACAGAGGTCCTTGGGGGCATGGACTGGGATAGTTACAGTGGGTTTTGTTGGCAGAAGACAGACGCAGGGCGCTGAAGAGTGGACAGGAGGATTGGAGAGATAAGCAAATAAATGGGCAATGGCTAGAGAAGGATGTGGGCACGTGTGTGTGCAAGTGATGCTCCAAGAAAGACTGGCACTGTGAGTGAGGGTTGGGAGCAGGAACAGGCTACGAAGAGGATAATGCTTCCATGGAGAAGAGGCAATTGGAGGAGGACAGTTTTCTAGCAGGACGGAGCGGATGGGAGCCAGGGCACACGTGGAAGGACCAGCCTTTGTTAGGAAGAGAGAGCAACCTCTCTGTGCATTAGGAAGGACACAGGAGAGGGTGGGTCAAGAAGCAGATAGGTTGGTAGACTTTGGCGGTGGGAAGATAAGGCAGTGCTGGCTTTGTGACTTCCAATTTCTAAGTGATTTATAAGATGAGGTCATCTGCTGAGCATGAGGTAGGGAAAGAAGTCTAGAAAGTTTTGAAGGAAGAAAGTTTTATCCTGGGAAATGAAAAAGCAAAGTTCCTAGGGAAGCCTCCAGGGCCGATTCTCCACTTGAGATTTGGGCCCATGAATTTAAAGTGAAATCACTTAAGTGGGTTGTGTGATTGTCCCTGGCAGCGCTTAGCTGCCATGGCACAGGTGCAGACAAGGTGCTCGGCAGATGCTGGAGTTTTGCAAGGTGGCTGCGACAGAGGAGACAGACTCCAGGGCCCTGGGGTTATTTTCTGGAATAATGATAAAGAAGGACGATGGAATCTAATTGATGGGAGGAAGGCAGCAAAGACAGGAGGTGGCTTCTGGAGGGTGGACGTGTTGCTGGATCAGTGGGGTAGAGGTCAAGATATAGGGCAAGAAATCTGTTTGTGGTGGGGAGCTGGAACAAGTGAGACGGAAGGATTGGGAGTGGAGGTCAAAGGGAAGGATTTAAAAATGGATATTTCTGGCAAGGTCATGGTCTAGGGGGTGGCTGCTGAGTGGGTGGCTGCAATGGAGCGAGGAAAAGGATTGTTGGGGTGGAGGACATCAAAGAATGAGACCAGGTTGCTGGTTGAGTTGCACATGCAGGTGCTGACATTTGCAGGAAGAAGGCGGTGAACATGATGGCAACCAGGAGGTAAGGTCTGCAGTGCAGGAGGGAGGGTGACTAAGAGGGGTAGAATAATGTCATGAAGAGGAGGGCAAGGGCATGAAACCCATATGATACCTTTGTGCAAATTAGGAAAGAATATCCTTCCCCTGGCAGAAGCAGGTCCTCCCGGAATGCTCAGCTTGTGAGGGGATGTGGGCCGGATTTTACTCACCTCTCAGGTGGGCATTCTTGTGCAGGACACAGCCTACGTGCACAACCTGTACAGCCACGCCCACGCCCAGGCACCCTGGTTGAATGGCCTAGGAGTCAAAGTCTTCAGCTTTTTTGTAGGAGAAAGAACCTTCAAGAGGCAATGGGGAGTGAAGACCAACCTTCTGATTTTACAGACAGGGAAACTGAGGCCCAGAGAAGCGAGATAAACACATTGGAAGTTGGTGGCAGAGCTGGAGCTAACCTGCTCTCCTGACTCTCAGCACTTTCTGTGACACCCCATAATAGAAGTGATGTTTTAGCAAACACGCCAAAATCGCAAATTCAAAAATATGTCCTTCAAAGTCGCTTCTGTGGGAGGTGACAGACTTCTTTCTAATGATCCTGCCATTGTTCCAACCAATTCTGGAAACTCCTTCAGAGAAATGATCTTCAGAGCCAGCTCTGAGTCACAAAGACAGCCCACTGCACTGCAGAGACTGATTTGGCATCTGGGGTGGGAGCTGTCCTTTCCCTTTCTCAGTGCTGGGTCTCAGACCTCAAAATGCAACCTGGGAACAAGGACTCTCATGGCCTCTCTTCGTTTTATTTCAGCACATATTTATTTTCTACTCAGAGTGTTCCCAGCCCAGGAGACCCAGTCTAGCTGTGTGTCTGTGTAGGGGGGTGGTCAGGTATTGCTGTGAGGTATGTTCAGTCTGACCAGGTTTGGCTTTGCTAGGCTGGCAGCATGAAATTTGCATTCTTCATGCATTGTGGATGCAAACAACAGAACCTCACCTAGTTACTTATGCAGAAAATGAATTTGTTAAAGGCTATTAGGGAGCTCATAGACTCTCTGGAGAATTGGGCTGCAGGAAGGAGTTATCCTTGAATACGCAGTCTTAGTAGGGAGTTCTCTGCTTGCACCATGAAGTTCTGCCTGGGACTGGACCCCTAGAATTTCCATTGCTGCTGCCTCTGAGACCTTGAAGATTCTCTGCTACTCTCCCTCCTCAGCTAGAAAACAGGCAGCAGCTCCTGGATCCCCAGGCAGTTCTTTTTGCAAGTGAAGTCTTATGCACAATGGAAGGTGGACCCAGGTCACGTGCTGACACTAGTGGCAGAGGAGTCCAGGAAAGCGAATTCCAGCTTCTGACTTGGAAGGTGGTAACGAGAGGGTGGGAAGACCCCCAAACATAGTGAACTGCTTTAAAAAATGGTGGGTGCCACAGACGTGGCAAATGCTGGCCATGCGTCTGTTGGCTTCCTCAGACCATGGTGCCTGGATTTGGGAAAGTCGCCCTGCGGTGCACAGTTGTGACTCAACCGTGGTTCTTTGTGGTCCATTGGGCCTATTTTCACAGAGTGTGATCGCCAGCTCAGAGATCATAGCATGATTAGGCTTTTTGTACTAAAAATGTAGAGTCCCCTTTAAAACGAATGTAGTTAAAAAAGAAACAGGAAGTTGTTTCTTTAAGCCCCTGAAAATGCGAGGTTGTCGAGATCAAAGCCAGTGAGCCCATGTGCATGAACAAAGCTGAGACATTCTATCTGCAAATGCCGTTCCTCAACGGTGCGGAGTCTCTACCCTCTAGTCCCCAGAACACACAGAGAGATGACCCAGTGGCTCCCTGTACATGCTGAGAAGGATTCGTAGGGCATTTATTGAGGCCTACTAGGTGTCAGGGGCTGGGCTTATGTCTGAGCCAAGGGTGGTGGAGGGTTTCAGAGATGACAAAAATACAGACTCTGTAGAAAACTTAATCTAGCGTGGGAGACAGACAGGCCGTGTCTGTGTGTCAGTGAGGTATGTGGAGGAGGGGAAAAGTGCCTTGGAGCCTTTTGACCCTGGGATCATATCCTGGGCCTTGCGAACTAGTTCTCTCATCTGCAAGGTGGGGACGGTAAGACTCAGCTCACGTGGTGGTTCCAACGAGTCAGTCGTATGGTCTGTGAAGTAGCCAGGGCCTGGCACATTGCAGGCGTCCGGCAAGTCGTGCCCCCAACCTCAACCCCTACCTCTCCTCCACTGCATGTAAAGTGTGATGGGGCCACAGGGAAGGGACTGGTTAGTTCCACTTGCTGGATTCAGGATGGACTCCTAATGATGGCAGGGGCTTCTTTAGGCAGAGGATGAGGAAGACACTTCCGGCAGTGGGAGCAGCGAGATCAAAGCCATTGAATGCTGCGCTTGGCGAGAGGTGCGTGGAGTGTCTGGTTGGAGGTGTGTGAGTGGGAGGGGAGACTGGCAGGACCTGAGGCTGGAGGGGGAGTGAAGGGCTCCTTGAGCCACCAGAAGGGTCTGAACGTTCTTCTGTAAGCATGGGTGGTCAAGGCAGGGCTTTAGGTCAGAGGGCTGTTCCAGGAAGGCTGGAGCATCTGCTTTGGCTGGTAAGAGGATCTGTCTTTTATTTGGAACCTCCCTGGAGTTTGGAGTTCTCCATATCTCTGCTTTGAGAGATAAGGCTGGAATGGGTGTGCTGTTTCTTGGGCCTCCATTCGGTCTGGAGATATGTATGGTTGTTGAACAGCTACCACTCTGAATGCACTGTTAGGTGTTTTACATAAATAATACTTAATTCTTTGAATGAGTCTGTAAAGGGAGACATTATCATCTTCATTTTGCAGAAGATGCAACTGAAGCTTAGAAAAATATTAGGCAATTTGCTCGAGGTCATCCATCAGTACATGGCTGTGCCAGGATTCAAAGCCAGGTTTGCCTGATTGTAAAATCTGTTCTGGTTCCACCATGCCACACTCCTGAGTCCCACTGGATTATTTCTAACTGACACGACACTTGTGACATGAAAACTACCTATATCCATACGATATATATCTATCCATCATCTATCTCTCTGACTGGCCATCCATCCATCCATCCATCTAATGAGATGGCAGAAATTTATCTAGCATCACAAAATCTCTTGCCTTCCCTGCACCTCCCTGCCTCCAATCTCTGTGGAGTCAAGTGAATTCTCCTTTCTGGATGGGAAGATGAAATGTGGTTAACCATTGTCGGAAGCGTCTTAGAGCAAGGGTGTCCTGCTTGGCCTCTTAATCCTACACAGACCCAGAGCTGCTTCCATGAGAAAGAAGTTTTGGGAGCTGACCTAAAAGTTATGGTAGTGATTCTTCAAACTTTGGTCTCTCTCTGAAGATACCTTGAATCACTCAGCATTACCAGAAATCCCTCTGTCTTTTGGTCTGTTGTGTGGTTAGGTGAGATGCAGACAGCTTTGGATTCATAGAGATCTCAGCTGAAGTGTCGGGTCTGCCCAGACCAGCAGTTGTGTGGCCTTGAGTGAGTTACAGAACACCTCTGAGCCGCAGTTGTGGGCCAAGTAGGGATGGTAATTATACCTACTCACAGGTTGTTGTGAGAATTAAGTGATATGTCTGTAAAATTCTGGGTAACACAAATGCATATCAGGCCTCTTCTTTAAACTTTTCTTTCCTGGGGTGGAAATGTAATTAAGCCATATTAGATTTTGAATAATTACCCTGAGCCTTGTCTTTGAAAAAATCGAATGGGGTTAGATTATAAGGGTACTTGGCTATGGCAGAGAAGACTTGGGTGGGATTAGGGGTAGAAGAAGGGAAGAAAGAACAAAAGGGACTTATCAGAAGCCAAGTTCAGTGGCTTTGTAATTTACTCAGGATCCAGGCTCAGGTCTGCTCATGAATGTGGCAGCAGATGGACCCGAATGGGTCCCTTTGATGCTGCCTGTGTCCGTAAAAGGTAGGATGAACTCTTCATCAAGCCATAAATATGTTCTGGGCTCCAAACACAACCTTTCCTTAAAGGGCAAAATGCTCTTGGGTGGAGAGGTGACTTTATTTGGGTTTCCCTGTGGTGGGTGGCAGCTCGCTGAAGGCCCCTGGAAGGAAGCAGCTCTGGTGGCTCTTGGCCAGGCCGGTGGAGATCTCTGACCTTTCTCTCTGGCCTTCAGGAACTCCTGCTTCCCTATGGGGAGGAGCAATTGGAGCTTTCCGGGGGAAAAAAAACTGGCAGTCAGTGGGAGGGCCCCAGCTGAACTGTGAGCCTTATGGGCTCTTTGGTAATTTTTGTTTGTGTTGTTTGTTTGTGACCCTTAATTCTTGAGCACATCTTGAAGTCATTGAGTGATGAAGGATCATTGGATCTCATATCCCCATTTTGCTTTATGTAACAAAGACTCGAAGAGGTCAAGTGAGGTTCCCAGGGCCAACTGGATCCTTTTCACCACCCCACACTGCTCTACAGTGCTATTTTGTGATCTAATTATTCTAGGCTTGGATGGCATTGCTGATAATAACAACAGCAGCAGTAGCAATGTCAATCGAGTGCTTTTTAAGCTATATGCTTCCTGAACTCGAGTATTTCATGGGCTTTACTTCATTAAATTCTTGGAGGTGTAGATGCTGTTGTGATCAGCCCCATTTTACAAATGAGAAAACTGAGACTCAGGAGGATGAAATGGCCTGCCAAACATGAAATGACAGCCAACAAAGGATAGTTGGGATTTGAAATGTGGGTGGATGGGATCCAGGGCCCTGGATTATGTCATTTACTAAAACATTAAGCTGAAACAACAGACCAGCCCACCAGAATTCCAGACAGTCCTGCAATGGTTGACGAGAACAATCTGGAATGCTGTTAGGCATTCCAGAGATGGAGGCTGCATGCTTTCTTTCACCTGTGCTGTTTGGGCTTGTCCAGAAGCCACAGCGCTGTTTGAAATATTACTAGTACTTGGAGAACTCTTTTCACAACCTGAACAAACTCCTGAGGGTCCGGATCTCTAAGCTGGGACCCATCAAAGTGGGAAATGAAATGTTTTTCTCCTGTTGTCATTTATCACTTGGCCACTGTCCTTTGTCCTTCTGAGCAGGATTGATGACTTCTGTGGAGGTCACATGGGAAAGCCTCCAGAGGGCGTGGGCTTCCAGCCTGCAGCATCTGCGATTCTCCTGTCACCAGGCAGTTAGCAGCCAAGAAGCAAGTTTTCAATCTGTGAGTCTTTAGGCCAGGGGGGCTTGAGGCCCAAGGGGGTTCCTGAGGGTGTGGCAGCTCTGGGGGGCATCAGAAGGGCTTGATTTTACATTCTGGGAACGGACAGAGGTTGTTCTAAGTGCAGGGCCATCTTATGGGAGCTTTGTTTTCTTAGTGGACTAAGCCCAGCTGTGCTGGGGAAGGTGGGGCCGGAGAGTGTGTGCTTGTGTGTGTGAGTGTTTGTGTGTATGCGTGAGAGTGTGTTTGTATGTGAATGTGTATGTGTGTTTGTGAATATGTGGATGTGTGAATGCTTGTGAGTGTATGTTTGTGTGTGGCTGTGTGAGTGTGGGTGCATGTGTGTGTGTGTGTGTGTGTGTGTGTGTGTGTGTGTGTTTTCCTTTAGGACTGCCAGGCAGGGTTTGGACTTAACCCAGCAAAGCCCCTTTGAAGTGGAAATCAGAAAGCTCAGTCCCTTGTTCCCCTAAACCAGAGGACAGCATGAAGGGCAAGGCATTTATAAGCTATTTTCTCACTTTCACACTGTCCCCTTCGTCCCAAATGGTGACACAAACAGATTTTGCGAGAGACCCCTGGCAGCGAGGCCCCTCTGGTTTCCATGGAAACCATAAAGCCCATATGAAGGTGGGGTGAGAGGGAGGAGTGGGGGAGGGAGAGAGCCTGGAAGCCCCGGCCAGCTGGTGGGTGGGTGGGAGGCTCCAGCTCCAGACAAAGGGGAGGAACAAAGGCTGGGGGAGGGGAGAGGGGGTGTCACACAGATGAGATTTATTGGCCTTGTCTTGTGGCTTTCCAAATCGATTAAGGAATAATGGAACCTGGGGCCTGGGAGGGAAAGCTGAAGGGGGACTGTGAGGTTGTGTCTTGGGGCCTGAATATGATTCCAAGACCAGGACAAAGGGTCTGGAGGAAGAGCCCTGCCCCTGCCCCAACTGCCTGCAGGATGAACTGCAAACTCCTCCCTGGACCGCCATTCAAGGCTCTTTCAGTATCTGAGTCCATCATAGTTGTCCACTTTCCTGGATTTCCTCCCATGGAGCAGCGTTGGCCTTGTACTGTGGTTTCCTCCCTGGGGCACCTCGTCTGTCTTATTTATTTCTGCATCTGCAGTGCTTGGCCCCGTAGCTGGGCTGTATAAATTGGTAAAATGTGCCTGCTAACTCCAGGACCGCTTCCTGCAAGGCCCTTATTCTTCTCTCTCCCCAAACAAGTCCTGTTTCAACTATCAGCTCAAGTCTCATGAAGTTTTCCCAGCCCACGTTCATTACCAAGGTCTTCAAAAGATGAATATAGTTCCCTGGGTTGCAAGTGCATATCAATATCTGATTCCTTTAATCACAGCCTGTTTGTTTTTAAAATGCAAGCTCTTTCCCTCCTGTTGGAAAGGGCATGGAATTTGGATAAACAATAATGCTCATCAATAATTCAGTTCCTATTATGAGTGCTTTGCATAATCTGACTCGGAGGCTTGGCTCTACATCTACCACTTGTGGACTTGAGCAAGACATTTCAACTCTCTGAACGTCAATTTCCTCATCTGGGAAATGGGAATTATAACGACAATCTCCATATTCTCTTCCTTGGGTTGTTTTGAGGATCATAAGAGCTAGCAATCAGAGCAGTACTCTGAACCCTGAAAGATGTCCTAGTGATGTGAGTTGTTGTCACTGTTAGGAGCTCTCTGAAGGCAGGGAATGTGCCTTACTGGCTTTATGGCCTTCTCTCCGTCCTACCCCACACATCAGTGCTCAGCCACCAGACTAGAAACACACGTCGAATGTTTGTTGAGTTGAACTAAAAACTGGTAGAGAAAATGGTGCTGGAGGGTCGGCTGAGTCCAGGTGGGGAATCCAGTCTGTAGTGTGTGGCCACTGGGACTTGGGGATTGTTAGAGTATTTGGGGGATTTCTTAGGCTAACAAATCCACAGGGGTCAGAGGCCACAGCTTAGGAAGCTGCAATTATTAAGAGGAAATTTAGGGAAAAGGACAGCAAGGTGAAGATTAAGAAATCCTAGGAAATAGGGTTAGGGAAGCTCAGACTTTAAGCTGTAGTTGACCCTTGAACAATACAAGGATTAGACATGCTGACTTCCTGCTTAGTCAAAAACCCACATGTAACTTTTGACTCCTCCCCAAACTTAACTACTAATAGCCTACTGGTGATCAGAAGCCTTACTGATGACATACATAGACAACTGACACATATTCTGTATGTTATGTGTATCGTATACTATGTGACAATAGAGTAAGCTAGAAAAAAGAAAAGGGTATTCAAAAATCATAAGGAAAGGGGCCGGGCGCGGTGGCTCACGCCTGTAATCCTAGCACTTTGGGAGGCCGAGGCGGGCGGATCGCTCAAGGTCAGGAGTTCGAAACCAGCCTGAGCGAGACCCCGTCTCTACCAAAAATAGAAAGAAATTAATTGACCAACTAAAAATATATATAGAAAAAATTAGCCGGGCATGGTGGCGCATGCCTGTAGTCCCAGCTACTCGGGAGGCTGAGGCAGTAGGATCGCTGAGCCCAGGAGATTGAGGTTGCTGTGAGCCAGGCTGACGCCACGGCACTCACTCTAGCCTGGGCAACAAAGTGAGACTCTGTCTCAAAAAAAAAAAAAAAAATCATAAGGAAAGAACATGTATTTAGTATTTATTAAGTAGATATGGATCATCAGATCCACTTCATCCTGGTCGTCTTCAGGCTGAGCAGGCTGAGGAGGAGGAGGGGTTGGTCTTGCTGTCTCAGAGCTGGCAGAGGGCGAAGAGGTGGAGGAGGTAGAAGGAGAGGCAGGCACACTGGATGTAACTTTTACTGAAAACCATCCACGTGTTAGTGGACCCACGACGTTCAAACTCATGCTGTTCAAGGGTGAATGGTACTTGGGAACCTGCTGCCTGCCAGCCACTTTTGTTTATTAATCATTATATTATCATCTGGCTTTGTTTTCACAACCTCCTCGTCAAGTGGGTGTTACTATCCCCATGCTAGGGGTGAAGTGACTAGGCTCAGAGGCTGGCCCTGTCCTGACCCAAGACTTCCTCTGCAGCTCCCTATCACCTCCCTGACCCTGGACCCAGGTCATGAGGTCCTATCACCCTAATGGAGCTAAAGTAAGATGACCCCTTAAAACCCCTGCGGAGTGCTCCTGGGGAGAGAAAACCAATAGGTGTGGTGACTGTAAGAAAACATTTGGTTGGAAATCACAGCTTGTCATCAGGAGCGAGCTTGCACCAGGGAGAAGGAACCCAACAGAGCTTCCTGTGTTGTTGCCCGGGTGGTCTGTTCCCTGCACTGCTGCCTGCCCGTCTGTCCCCTGAGCTCACAAACATCCATCATCACAGGGCGTCACAGGTGGGGTGACATTGAGGGGCAGGGAACGTGCAGGGGGAGGGGAATGTCAACTGGCCATCCCCCACAGCTGGCCTCTCTGGGCTCCTCCCCCAGGGCCTCAAGGCTTCCAGGGGCAGGGGTGAGTCTGATTAAGAGCCGCCTGTCAGGACATGCCCACCAGCTGCTAGGTGACCTCAGGGGCTGTTTAATGTCCAGGAACACAATATCAGTCACAACCTTTGCCCTGTCTGGAGGATGGAGCTTATTCCAAAGAGGAAAACATATTTAAAATAGAAGCTAGCCTCCTCAACCTGCCCCCTGGCTTTTCCTGCAACTTCAAGGCTCTTGTTGGAAGCCTGGAGATGGGTGTTTTCCTTTTTGAGTTGAGCCAAGAAAGGGGCCAGGTGGGAAATTTACCAAATGGAAAGACCACCGGGACCAACTGTTGTCTTGGAGCCCATGAAAACATTTTGATTTCTAAGGAAATGTCTCAGAGAGCCCCCTAACCCTTTTATGAAGTGGGGAGGGCCCCTCTTATTTTCATTTGTCAGTCCCCGCCTGTTATCCAGAGGGGCAGGGTGCACTTTCAGGTCTAGTGCAGATATAGGGCATTTCCATCATTGTGCAAAGTTCTTTTAGATAGCACCGGAGCAGTGGTTGTCCACCCTGGCTGTGTGTTGACATCCCCTAGAAGCTTATGAAAATCCCGATGCCTGGCTGGGCTCACCCTCCAGGATCTAAGTCCATGGGTCTGGGTTGGGGTCTAGCACTGGGATTTTTCAAAATTCCCCCCATGTGATTCTAATTTGTAGCCAGCACTGGTCCACCGAGTCCCAAACTTATCTCGTTATAAGAATAAGGAGCATGCGAGGTGACTAAAAAAATACAGATTCCTTGGAAACTTCCCTAAGGATTCTGATTTAGCAGGTCTGGGGCAGGTCTCAGGAATCTGTTTTTATTAAGCATGTCAAATAATTCTTATGGTCAAGCAAAACTGGGAAGAATTGATGTAGCCTAGAGACGGGGAGAACCAGGCACCTGTTTGGCCAGGCATCGCGCTGGGCTGTAGCCATAGGCTCTAACGGCTGCAGCAGTCCTACAAGGTGAGATTTATGTGTACTTATGCCACAGGTAAGGAAAATGGAAATTTAGGAAATGTGAAGTCCTCGCCACAAGCCACTCAGCCAGAAAGCGATGGCACTAGTCTTTGGACCTGGTCTGAGTATTTAAGAAAGTAGGCTGTACAGTGGTTTTGGGGTTCAAATCAGACCAATCAGTGTGTGAGTTTGGGCGAGTCACTAAACCTCTCCAAGTTGATCTGCTTCTTTGTAAAGTGGGAATGCTAACGGTCCCTTCCTTGTAGGGATGCGGTAGTGACTGATTGAGATAATGAGGGTAAAGGGCTCTCTATGGCTTCGCAGGCATCAGGTAAGTGGTTCAGAAAACTTAGCTTTCATGATAACAAAAAGAATGCCACTGCGGGCAGACCTGTTCTTCCCATCCCATCTTTATTCCAAGAGCATCTTGTGTTGTCTCTGTTTTACTCTGTGGTGGGAGGTCTTGGTTCTGCTCCTTCATGGGTGTGGCTCTAGTTGCTGGATGTGAGAGTCGAGAAGGTTCTTGCTGCCCACCAGGTCGGCCCAGTCCGCCTCCTCTCCCTGTCTGCCCAGCCAAGCCACAGGACTGCAAATACAACTTCAACTGAACAATAAAAGCAGTGACAGAAGTGATAACAACAATACTTTGTAACAAAGTAGCAGCAGCCATTTAGTTACTGAGGGCTTGAATGCCAGGCGCTAGGCTAAGCGCTTTATGTATCAATGTGTTTAATCTTTTCAGCAAACCTTTGAGGCAGCTATTGTATGTTTCATTTCATAAGGCACTTTCATGCACATGGAGTCATGGGATTTGCATGCTACACCCTTCGTGGTGGGGGTAGAAACCTCCGATTCACAGATTAGGGAAACAAGGTCCCTAGAAGGGCTGATATACCAGGATTACCCAGCTAGTAGTAACCGAGCTGGCCTTCCAAGAAACCATGGTTGTCTGGCTGCTACATTCCTGCGGTGTCCAATAAAACATCACCCAGGAGAAATACAACTTGTTATATTATTTCCAGTTTTTGATTATCTTCACCCTTCTTCTGCCTAGTCCCAGGATGGATGAGGAGCCCACTGCTTCTCTCCTTTAGGGGTAGAAGTGCTTGGATTTGGTTAAGGTCTGAGCAAACACAAGATGGGAGTTACGTCACTATTCCATTTTTGTTCCAGTTCTTTCCCAGGGAGGAGGGAAGATCCTGTGACCTCTAGATTCCCTTTGGGGAAATGCTGGCTCCTGGGAAGGCTTTTTCCCGTCGGTTCACTGCAGCGCTCCACTCACACAGAAGGAAAACTAGCTCATGGCAGCAGGGAGGTGGTGAAAGGGGACTTGTATATTGGAATTACTGTTCTGTTTCCTTCTTGCTGTGTGACCTTGGGCACACCATTTAACCTCTCTGAGCCCCAGCTTGCTCTACTGTAAATTGGAGACTAATAATAACATTTATCTTATGCAAGTGCTGTGAGGGTTGAATTAGCCGATGGCTGTCAATGCCCCGATGCACAAAGGCACTCAGGTGGGAATGGTTGCCATCTGTGGTCAGAAGCACCAGTCGGCCAGGTAGAGAAGCAGAGGGAGGAAGGGGAGCTGTCCCGCGCCACCTGGAGTTGCCCCAAGGCCTATTTCTCTCGGCAGGATGGCAGAACGGAGGAAAAGGGGGGTTGGTCCTGGAGAAAGGACAGAGGCCCTTTAATGAGCTCAGGAAAGCCCATCTCCTGACAATAACAGCCCTGCGCTCTGCAATAACATCCTGCCAGAGAGGGCAGCGACAGGATATGTGCTGGGGTGGGAGCGTGTGGCAGCCCCACCGTCCGCCCGCCTGCCCGCTGGGCCCTTAGCCCTAAGGAGGCACGGGAAGTCGCAGCCGGTGATCAGAGGGAGATGAAGACTTCCTCGTCCACATGCATCCTGGACTGATACAGAGACTGGAATACCGGCTCTCCTGCACAGACACTCCCGAGGGGCAGAGTGTTAGCGCCTTCTCCACCGGCTGCTGCCGCTCTAGCACGGCACCTGCTGCCTGCTGGGTCCAGCTCAGTGGCCTCTGTGGTTCCACCGACTCCAGGAGCAGGACATGTGGAGGGGAGTGGTCCCCACCTGGCAATCAAAAAAATCCCATACTATTTGTTGACTGTCCTCTGAGTGCTGACGACGGAGCTTGCCTGTGGAAATACCACGGTGGTGGCGAGAGAGACTGTCCCAGCCGCAGGGCAGTCCATGGTGGCGGTGGGGTGTGGAGAGGTGATGAGCAAACTCAGTGAGCTGAATGGCAATCCTGAGGTCCAGGGTGCTTCGGTCCAGGTTGCTTTGGGGGGTGGAGGAGGAAGATGGGCATTCAGCTGAAGGATAAGCCGGATTTGGCCAGGTGGAGAGGTGGGGGCAGCCCTGAGTGGGATGGCGAGGTGAGAGAGTGGCCGGGGAGTGCTGAGTCAGGGGCTGCGGCTGGAGAGAAAGCCGGGCGCCAGGGACGTGGAGACCACGAAGGATGGACTTGTCTGAAGGGCAGTGTGAACCACTGAAGCCTTTCAAGCAGGGAAGTGAGGTGATCCCATTTATGGTCTGAATCTTGACATGCTCCTTCCCATCAGTGGACAAACCTTCTCAGGGACCTGCTCTGTTCTCAAGCTTGGAGGAGACCCCAGGGGCTTCTTGCCAGGGCCCAGTCCAGTGAAACGGAGCAGAGAGATCTGTGTGGCACCCAGGGGAGCAGGGTTCAGACCCTGCTGATTTTATGATCCAAACTTAAAATATTTCCCTGCCCTCAAGAAGTTATGGTCTGGGGTTGTGTGACCAAATGAGATAGCACACTTAGCAAATGCTCGTTGACTCTTAGAAAGCATTTATTGGGGCTAAGGAGTGGGGCAGCGACCATAACTCTCCATATCCTGGAAGTGGGATTTTCTGTGTGCAGAGAAGGGAGGGATGGGGTCATGCACTCACTTCCTGCTGGAACTG
Organism: Microcebus murinus; assembly: GCF_040939455.1. Classification (NCBI taxonomy): domain Eukaryota; kingdom Metazoa; phylum Chordata; class Mammalia; order Primates; family Cheirogaleidae; genus Microcebus; species Microcebus murinus. Next base: position 17,294,928 of record NC_134107.1, read on the forward strand.
AGCTGGATCCTTCATTAATCTTGATACTGAGTAGGGTCAGCCTCTCCAGCTGGTGGGCAGGGTCTACAACGGACCTCAGCTGCTCTCCTCGCGGGAGAGTCCAGGGACCTTACTCTGGGGACCCTCCTTATAAAGGGGTGATTAGCCATCACCAAGAGAGTCATTGGAGGCCCTGGTCCATAGAGTCATACATAGTTATGGGCAGAGAGGCAATGGAGGAGGATGTCAACTTGAAGTAGGAGCCTTAAGTTATGCTCTTGGGTCTGCCAGTGAGTGACATGTTGTGTGACCTTGGGGGACATGTCATTCTTCCTCCTGGGACTTAATTTCCTCATCTAGAAACTGACAGAGTTTCCCCAAGTGATAGTTGTGTTCTAGGCACTGGGTGATGGTGATAAAAAATGAAACACACTAGGTCACTTCCCCCAGGCAGCCTTCAGCTTGGTGGGGGAGACAGATGTGGAAATACATTCTCTCAGTGTAGAGAATGCTAGAAGGATGGCCAGACACAGAGCCCTTAGTCCAGAAAAGGAGGTGCAGGAAGACTTCATGGAGGAGGAGGCTATTATATTCACACTTTTGTGATCAGAGCAAGTCAGTTGGGGAGAGGGCGTAGGGGAAGTGGCACTTTAGACATTTGCAAAGAAGAATCCATCTAGTCATTGTGACTTTTCATGGCACCAACTCTGGCTCCCCTCCCAGTCTGGTGCTCTGGAGCCATTCCTCCGTGCCGCCTGCTCGCTGGGAGGGCAGCCAGCTTGCAAAGTCTCTGGGGTGGACTTCTGAGCACCTTCTGCCGGAATGAACTCTGAGCACAGCCCACAGTTGACTTTATGTCACAAGCTTGCCTTGGGCAGAGTTTTCCAGCAGTCAGCAGGATGTCTCCCTGGGAGCCTCAAAGACTGAGATCAGGCTTAGATTAGCCTTGGTCTCTGCCAGGGTTTGCTGGAAGAGATACCATCCTCTCCTCAGGGGCTTCCTAAGGGCAGAACATCCAGCTCCAGCTCTGCCCATCTAGGGAATATTTATTGAACGTAGATTATGGGGGTGAGTAGGAATGAGAGAAAACAATGCCATTGCTGCACACTGCTTGGAAACTGAGAGGAATGCTCTGCAGGAGAGGCGAAGGTCTTATGGGGGAGTCTAACCAGGGAGCTGAGCTAGCCTGGTGAGTTCCCGGGAGGATTCCTGAGCAGAGAGGCTTGAAGGGAAGAAGTTGACTAAAGAATGGGGTGCGATGGAGAGGGATGGAGATAGATCAGCATTCTAGACAAAGAGCAAAGACTGGGGCTAGGAGCCTTGTCCATGGAAGAGGTGAAAGAATGCCAGGCGGCTGGTGTGCGGGTGGTGTGACATGGGGTTAGCCCTGTGAGTCCTGCAGGATGCACCAAGGGATTTGTCCTTTGCCCTAACAGCAATGGGAACACACACCAGCAGGGGGCTAGTATGATTGGATGTATGTTTTGAAAAGCAACATCACCCTGGAGAATGGATAGGGGAGGAGGTGGCATGCGTTTGGGGCAGTCAGGAGGCTACTGCAGGGGCCCGGGTGGGAGATCAGGGTGGCCTGAATTGGTCCATGGCAATGGAGATGCTGAGATGGGGTCAGTTTTAAAAGTGACAGGATTTGGTTATGGAGCGCATGCGGGTGTGCGTAGAGGATGACCTCTGACACGCAGAGGATGTGTCAAGGGTGCCTTCTGGTTTCTGAGATGACAGAGCTGTGGGGGACTGAGAGATCACCTAGTCCACGCCCTCACCTAACTGTACAAGGACACTGAGGCTCAGAAATAGGGAGGGACTTTCCCACACTGGCAGAGCAGGGCCGATATTAGAGCCAGATTCTGTGCCTGTTCATCCTGTTCTTTTACAGTAGAATCCTGGAGTCATAAAGTGTCAGGGCAGGGAATTTGATTTCTAATCAAATTCCCTTATTCTTACATTTTATAGGTAAGGAAACTGAAGCCCCCAAGGCTTTAGGGGCCAAAGGCCACCCAAGGAGCTAATTAATTAATCAGTTGAATGGCCTAAGCATATATAAACATGGCTCTGTTGACCCCTAGAGAGTGGGACATGTGTTTGTTCAGGAGGGAGATAACTTGGCAGAGGTCCTTCCAAATGCTTTCCCAGCATCCTTGCGCCCGCTGGCTCCTCTCTGAGCTGGCTGCCTGGGGTTAGGGAATCCAGATGTCTGGGACCACAGAAGGCAGATGGATTTTCCCATGTCAGGGGTTCCCAGTGTTTGGGCTCAATACATCAGCAGTCTCCGGAGGGGTGGGTGAGAGGCAGAGAAGGAATGCTAACCCATTCTTTCAGCAAGTTCCACAGCAGCTGAGATTAGGGAAAGGGCTGATTTTCTCTGGTGGCCTGAAGGTCCCCCTCCCAGTTGGGCAGAGCCCTGCAGCTAAAATCCAGAGCTTACCACATACTACCTTGTGCCTAAACGCAGGGACTGTGCTCTTTACAACCAAATGTTGTGCCAGAATCTGACAGATGTTATCAAATATTGTGCTGCTTCCAGACGTAAGAGGTCATTTGGGAGATGTGTTTGGGTTGAGGCCAAAATCTTGCACTTACCATTTTTTGAGAAAAACAGGCAGAATATTTGAAATTGGGATTGAGTTAGGAAATTCCAGAACATGTTTTTTTCGGCAGCTGTCTGAGTGGCCCATTGTCAGGGTGACCTGACCTTGTCCCTGAGGAATCCTATAGAGACCCAGCTCTCTGGAGCTGCCCCCTTGAGCCTACAGGAACATTCAGGGAAGGAGGAAAATAACACCAGCTTTTGTGGAGGCTCAGGGGCTTGGGAAGACTGTGGCACGTGGAAAATCACAGTCTTTGGAATCATACATCTCTGGGGTGGGCTTGGGGAGTGCATGTGTGTCCTGGCTCTACCACTGACTGCTCCTGTGACATCGACATAGGTGTTCACCTTTCTGAACCTCAGTTTCTTGTTTTGTTAAGGGGGAATGAGGATCCTTATTTCACAGTGTCATAGTGAGTCTGAAATGAGATACTTGAAGAAAAGCACTTAACATGCTGCCTAGCATCGAAAAAAAGTGTTCAGAAAATTTAAAGTGTTGTTATTTCTTGCTTCAGGACCCTGAAATCAACCTAGACTGAGTCAGATTGATTCCGATCAATGGAACCTTCCTCTTCGGCTCTGGACACCCCTGGGTGCCTCTTGGGGTTCACTGTCATGGCAACGGGTCGGGAGAGCAGTGTGGAAGCTGGTGTGGGGAGGCTGAGCAGCCAGAACGCTGCCTGGCCTGCTGGCGCCACGACCAGCAAGGGCGGCTGTCTGATTAATAGCTGGCAGATCCCACTGGCCTCATCTCAGGCCACCCGGGGCGAAGCTCCTTGTCCAGGAAGGGATGGAGCCGCACTCCCTGGGCCGTGCCAGGATCCCGGTCAGTGGGCACAGTTACAGGTGCCGCGGAGTCTTAGAACTGCCCAAGCTGCACGCCAGAGCCGACAGGGGCCCTGGAGATTAGGTATTCCAGTCCCTTCTCTCTGGGGCTGAATAAAGAAGAAATGGGCAATGATGAATGCCTACAGTGTGCCCAGCGCAGTATGAAGTTCTTTCCCCGTAGCCTCATTTCTACAACAACCCTGCGGAATGAGCACAATCTTCCCCATCGGGGAGGTGGAATTCAGGTCCCAGGACACACAACTAGTATTTGCACCTAGGACTGCCCTGTTCCTAGGTTCTTTCTGCCATCTCACTGTACTTCTAGTTTGTCCAATTCCCGGGAACTTGTCTGCCGTGTTTTCAGTGCATCACATAGATTATGGGTTCAGTAAAAAATTCTTGAATGAATGAATTGCTGTGGGTAATCTTGACATCATTTTTGCAGGTATAATCCTGAAGACAAGCCAGGGAGGAGCATGTGTTGTGGGGGTGGGGTTGGGACATTTCTATCAGACTCTAAATGTGGCAAAGGGAAGCCTAAGACCCCAAAGGTGAAAGTCCTCACTGGGCATCCCGGCCCCTCCACTGCAGGGCATTCTGCCAAAAGTACCCTTTGTTCCCAGGCACGCTGGGGTCCTTTGTGGACATCCATCTTCCTTCCCCTCTGTGCCTTCTCTCCCATTTCCCCTCCCCCACCTGGAATGCCTCTGTTTCCATCTTTATCAAGGAGCCCAAGCCCATCTTCAAGTTTTAGATATCCCCTTCTCCACCAAGGAATTTCATCTCTCCCTTCTCTAAATTTTTCTTGTACTTGTGGATCTCTCTCTTATGTCTTTGCTTGTATCCTGCCATTCTGCATTGTAATATACCTTTTTTTAAAATTTCAGCATATTACGAGGGTACAAACACTTAGGTTATATTCATTGCCTTTGCATGGCCCAAGTCAGAGCTACAAGCATGTCCATCCCCTAGACAGTGTGCACCGCACCCATTAGGTGTGAATATACCCATCCCCTCCTCCCTGCAACCTGCCCGACACCTGATGAATGTTACTACCCCATGTGCACACAAGTATTGATCAATTAGTACCAATTTGATGGTGAGTACATGTGGTGCTTGTTTTTCCATTCTTGTGGTATGTCACTTAGGACAATGGGCTCCAGTTCCATCCAGGATAATACAAGAGGTGCTAGATCACCCTTGTTTTTTTGTGCCTGAGTAGAACTCTATGGTATACATATACCACATTTTATTAATCCACTCATGGATTGATGGGTACTTGCGTAGTTTCCGTATCTCTGTGATTGTGAATTGTGCTGCTACAAACATTTGAGTGCAGATGTCTTTATTATAGAATGTCTTTTTTTTTCCTTTGGATAAATACCCAGTAGTGGGATTGCTGGATCAAATGGTAGTTCTACTTTTAGTTCTTTGAGGTATCTCCATATTACTTTCCACAGGGGTTGTACCAGTTTGCGGTGCCTGTAACATGCCTTCTTGTGACTGCACGATTCGTTCCCCGTTAGACCACGAGCAACTAGAGAGCCCTGACCCTGTGTCAACCCGGCATCATCTGGGGCACCAGCATACTGGCACACACAACGGTTGCACTGAGCTGAGTGGAACTGACTTGGGGCAGAGCACCAACACACTGGCATTGGGCTGCGCTAGTCAAGGAGAATCAGGCTGAACTAGCCAGGAGAACTATCCAGAACCAGGCTGAGGTGAGTGGTGGGTCTCTACCTGCCTCCCCTCCCCACAGTGTGGGCTGAATGCAGCCCTCTTCAGGGACTTCTCTGACCTCTCCTGACCTTCACCAGAGCTGTTTTCTCATTCTCTTGGATTGGGCTGAGAAAAACAGGAAGAATCATTAAGAGACTGAGCCTTCCGAGCCAGCAAAATTACTACTGATTCTTTTTACAGACACCAAAAGCTTTGTTTGTGCGTTGTGACAAAGAGCGGGCCTTTTCCTGCTGGCCCCCGGAGAAGCCTCTTACCAACCTCCTGGATCCATCCCAGGCACAACGCCCAGCCCCCTTCCATAGTTACAGTGTCGATTGTTTTCCATACCCAACAAATGTAGACTTGGAGGACACCTCAATCAGATCCAGAATCTCGCTCTGAGAGATCACCCGACTCTTTGCTACTCAAAGTGTGGTCTGTGGACCAGCGATGCAGGCTTGCTAGAAATGCAACTTCCAGGCCTTCCCAGCCTACTGATTCCGAATCTGCACCTTAACAAGGTCCCCACGGAATTACTATACACGTTAAAAGTCTCTTTGGTCTCTTTGGTCTTCAGTGATTCATCAGGTACCTAGACATTGCCTTGCCTCACACCGGGACCTTAGCACGTGTTTGCTGAGGGAGTACATCTCTTGAATTCCAGCCTAGGGCTTCTTCCACGTTACTCCAGCTGCCTTCTGTGATCACCAGCCTCCTTGAGTAAATCGTAGCACTTTCAGACAGAAATAAATAAGTTCTTTACGGAGGAATTTAGAGAGTGGGCTGCATCCTTGGTTTTGCCAGCTCTGGGCAGCTGAATCCCAAGACTCTAACAGTGAGGTAGAGCTTATGCAATCCAGGAATCCATATGTCACCAATGGTAGAAGGGGAGGGTCTCTACCAAAACAAGGAATGCTTTCCAATGGACCATACGTCTTTGAGGAAGCAATACAGGGTCTGTAACAGGTCTACACACCAGTGCTCTGCTCCCCTAGGCAAAGGTCTAGCAATGGCTTTTGTCTCTGCGGACGAGTATCTTGTTCTGTGCAGGCTGCACTGACTCCTGGGTGTTCCATGCTGCTCATGTCTCCTGAGATCTCTGTTAGATTGTCTCTTGTTTCCTTCAAGGGCTTTATTCTTGATTCAGCATTAGCTTAAAGCAATCTTTAGAAACCACTTTTATTTCTAAGGAAAGCTTTTCTTCTCCCTTATCTACTCATCAGAATGGTGACGGCAGCTGCGCTGTGCTCCTCTCTGTCATTCACGCTCCACGTCTGCGTCTGGGCCTCCCTTGGCTGCGGCATTATTTCTGGGAACTCGATATTCTTCCACTGCTGTGGGAGTTTTAAACCTCTTTGCATGGAAGAAGTCACCACTACTTTGTGTCTGAATTGAAAATGACTTTTCCTTTTGGGGAAAAAAATGCCTGCCATGATATGTTTCTCTATAGCAATGCTGTGTTGCAGTAGTAACTTAGGATGTCACTAGGAAGACAGGTAAGGGATGAGTTGTGATCTTCTCCTCTTTATTAATCTTTATTGCCCATGTCAAATCTTTTAATAATCACATCTTTACAATATTGTGCACTGGAATTTCCTAAAGCAAAGTAAAGCAATACTAATTTCTAAGGGCATTATTCTTGGAAAATTAGAACCAAGAACTAGGAATTTTACCTATTTTTCTCATTGGCCAATTCAATTGCATCTAGAATAAGTATTTTCTTCTTACTAATACAAAAAGTAGCTACTTTTTGGTTGATTTTTTACAATGTTCTAGGCACTATCATAAGCTCATTAATAGGGCTTATATCACTGAGTTACTCATACAATGCTACGAGATAGGTAGTATCCCAGTGGATACTGAGATACCAAGTGACTTATTTAGCTGGTAAGTGGTAATGGCTGGACTTGAACTTGGCTGGTAGAACCCCAGAGCATGGGTAGTTACTTTCTATGCAGCTTGCTTCTGGGATGGGATGGTCACTCTGGGTTTCAGCATTGTATTGCTGACACATTTTCATTCCCAGTAAGTCTTTTCTTATAGGTTAGTGTTCCAGTTACACATTGTTGCATAACCCCAAACAGACAGGCTTAAAACAATGAATTGTCGCCACTGTAGCCTAGCTGGACAGTTTTTTTGCTGGTCTTGCTTGGGGTCTCCCATGGGGATGCAGTCAGAAGGTGGCTGGGGCTAGAATGTTCAAGATATATCCATTACTATGCCTGGTGCCTTCAGGGGATGGCTCAGCTCGTGTGCTGGAAAGGCTGGGCCTCTTTCTCTCCACGTGGTCTCTCTGTGTGGACTCTCCGTCACTCTCTTTGGTCGGACTTAATCCATGGTAGTTCAGGGTTAGAAAGCAGAACCTACGAGACCCTTTTGAGGATCAGGTCTGGAACTGGCACCGCACCACTTATGCTATCTTTTTTTGGTTAAATCAAGTCACAGAGCCATCCCAGATTCCACGTGGGAGTGGACAGCTCAAGGACGGGAGTACTGCAGGCATGGTTCACTCGCTCCCAGGTTTGAAGACAGCCTTCAATGCTTGCCAGTGTGATCTATGTGGTGTCTGGTTGTGGTTTAGCACACTGGGTCTAGAGGAAAGATATGGATTAGAACCCTGGCTATGTCATATTTCCACTCGATGACATTGGATAAGTTACTTAAACATCTCTCAGCTTCTAGATCTTTCCCTGTAAAAGAGGGATGGTAGTATAACTGCTGCTATCCCTAACTGAACATCACTCTGTGCCAGGCACTGTTTTAAGCACTTCATACCCATGAACTCATTTATTCTTCTCAGAGGCCCGATGAAGTAGCTGCCAGTATCCTCAGAGATTTACTTGGCAGAGAAAACTCAGACACAAAGCGATGATGTCAGCAGCCCAAGATGGCAGTGCTGGGATTTGAAGCCAGGCAGTGTGGTTCCCTAGTCCACGCTTTTAATCAAACTCTGTGTTTCTCAAGGGGGGCCACCTCCCAGAAAGGTGGTGAGACATCAGTGGGATATTGTAAGTAAAGCACTTGGGGTCAGGCGCGGTGGCTCACGCCTGTGATCCTGGCACTCTGGGAGGCCTAGGTGGGAGGATTGCTTGAGCTCAGGTGCTTGAAACCGGCCTGAGCAAGAGTGAGACACCGTCTCTACTAAAAATAGAAAAATTAGCCAGGTGTGGTGGTGCGTGCCTGGAGTCCCAGCTGCTTGGGAGGCTGAGGCAGGAGGATCACTTGAGCCCAGGAGTGTGAGGTTGCTGTGAGCTAGGCTGATGCCATGGGATTCCAGCCTGGGTGACAGAGTGAGACTCTATGTCAAAAAAAAAAAAAAAAAAAGAAAAAAGAAAAAAGTAAGGTGCTTGTGCAGTGTGGTGCAATGTCGCACAATGATCATAGTGGTTTTGGGTACGCACAGTCTCAGCGTCATCCTGAGAGGCCCCACTCGTCACCATTACCTTTCCTTCCTTGGTTAGATGAGTACAAGCTGTTTGCTCCCATTTTTCGTTACGTGATTCTATGCAATACTCCCATTTCAAGTACATGTGGGCCCATCTTAAATATAATTTGCTTCCTGTGCACAGTCAAGGGAGTCTAATACTCTCCTTCCAGGGAGACGACTTTAGGCTGCAGCTCTGCTCTGGCACGTCACTGTGGATACAAAGCTATCTCCGCTGAGAGTGCTGCTGATTATTTCGCCTGGACTCCGGTTCCACTGCTCTGTTTGAGACCCACGGGCACACTCAGAATGACGTTGCAGACTATAAACTGACGCCGCGTGTCAGGTTTTTCTGCCCCTGTCTCTGGGCCCTCGGGTTTGGGCTGTTTCCTGACATTATGAATCTGTTTGTATATCTGCTTCCTCTCTCTCCCTCTCAACTTACTCACCAGGGTTTTCTGACTTACTGATTGTTGACTGTCTGTTCATATTCTTTTTTTTTTTTTTAATAGAATTAAGATAGTCTTTCCGCTGTTTGGACCTGGCTGAGCATAGCTGCAGCTGAAGAGTGAAAAAAAATTATAAGTCATCCTTCCTTTTTCTTTTGTTTTCTCTGCCCGTACCCAAATGCACGGGCAAGTCCCACGTCTCTGCCTTCAACATTTATCCTCAGATTGTCCCCCACCATCAACACTGGTGTCCTTTTAGAACGCCTTTCTCCTGGGCCCATGCAGAAGGCCCTTCTCTGCTGTCCCAGTTTACATTCTTTCCCACCTTTTGAACATTTTCCATACAGAATCTAGAATGTTCTTGGAAAAATGTCATCAGATCATGTCGTTCCCCCGGCTGAAACCCTTCCAGCGGTTTCCCCCTTGCGTTGACACCAAATGTGAAGTCTGAGCAGGACTCACAGTGACCTACTTGGTCTGGGGCCACTTCTTTATTCTCACCCACCGCCCAACCCTCTTCCTGCTGTATTTTCCTTGCAGCACTTGTCACTACCTGGAATTATTTATTTTCCTTGTTTACTGTCTGATCTATTGCCAGGCCTCACCCTCTCACTGCCACTCCTGTATAGCAAGGCGCCAAGGGGAAGGAAGTTTAGCTTGTTCTTTGCCCTATACCCAGCGCCCGAGGTATGTGTCCAGCACGTGGGGGTGTGTGATCAATGTTTTAGAATGAGTGGAGGCATAAACTGCTTCTTTATGTGGGAATCTAATGCTATGCCAGATAGTCTTCCTATATCAAGCATTTCCATAGCTTTGGCTTTTAATTTACATATATAGGGACTTCTTTTGAATACTGGCTTGGCTACAGGAATGGAGTCTTCAGTTTAGTAAAAATCAGCCATATTATTATATATTTTCTAGAATTTCATGCAGTGTACTCTGGAATGATTCTATGAACTAAATGTAAAGTTGGAGGCAGGGGTTGGGGAGAGACATGTGATAATGTTCTTTTTCTTGTAACCCTGTCATAGTGGTGTCTTTATTTCTCTATGACCTCTGCCTTCCACATCTAGGGGTTAGGGGCAGTGGCCAGCAATACAATGCAACCAGCACTGTCTCCTCAGGTAGCCTCTTAACTACCACGCATGAGCAGTAGCTCTTTCCCACCCATCAGGCAAACCTATCCTTGCAGTGGCAATTTCTGGTAGATTTTATGAAATCTGAGTGCTACGGGCTAACTCTTTAGCTTGGTAGTATTTTTTTTCTCAGTTTCCTGACCCCCCATCACATGAAGAGGTTCATTCCCTTTACAAAGTTCATGTTGCCTAACCAGTTTATGTGTTTGAAACATTTTTGGTCTCAGCCCAAATTGATCCAAATCGGGTCTCAAAATGCCCTAATGAGTTTTAAAGCAGTTTGAAAGTTAGAAATGAAAAGGAAGAGAGAGATAAAGTGAAGAGTTGGGGGCATTAAGAAACTGGAAAAGCTGACTGCTTCTAGATCTAAATGAGAAGAGATAAAACTGGAAAAGGCTTTGAGCAACAAGGCCCCCTAAAAATGTTTAGTTATAGAAAATTAGCTGAGTGGAAACAAACAAGAACAAGAATGTGGCCTTCTCATCTGTTGTTTCAGATAATTGCAAGGTTGCCACTCAGTGGAGGGAGGAGGCCTGGAGGAAGAGAAAACAAAGCATCAAGGTTGGCTTCAAAATGCTTTTTGGGAAGCACTTTGCCTGTGTACTGAAACGTGGAACTTTATGGAAGCAAATAGAACCGAACTCTATTACGTTTTTGAAGGAGGTAAATTGCTCAGAAACTATGAACTTGAATCAAAAAGCTTTTGACTGTCAAGAACTAAAACTAATTTCAGGCTAGCATTCTTGCACCCATAGTAGACTGGCTATAAAAGCTGGGTAATCCCCAAAGAGCGCATACTCCCCAAGACCTACTGTAGATATGGCCTTGGTGGATAATGGAAAAGGGAGACCTTCCAAAAGGGAAAGGTCAGAGGTCACAGAGAACAATGCCAGGGGAGCTTTCCCCAGAAAGCAGCATGGGAGTCTAACATACAAGAACTTGCGAGGCCTTCATAATGCTCCCCCAGCAGGATTTCAGAATTGCCATGGACCATGGCAGCTGTGTGTGTTTTCCTGCTTTCCAAACAAGGGTTTTAATTTGCTGTTACTCTGTCCCTGTGCCACCATTGTGCATTGCGTGTGTGTAGAGTAGGGGTTGGGTGGGAGTCAGGTAGCTTTCTTTTTTAGTTCACAGGCCACTGGACCACCAGGAGACCTGATGGAGTGTCCTGGATCCTTGGTGACCTTGAGCTTTGAGCTGGATGTGGTGACAGGGTAGGATAAGTGTGGAGGAAGAGTGAAACAGGCATTTGGTGACTAGTAGACCAGATTGTGTTAGAGACTGTTTCCTTTGCCTTCTAGGTGCACAGCTAGTTGACTCCCTTGGTGTTAAATGGAGTCTTGGGACTGAGTTTTGGCAAAGGAAATATGGCTGGAATCGATGCACAATACCTCTCGCTTTGAACCCTCCAAATCTCCCCTGAGATCCTCCATACTGCAGAAAACTCAGTGGAGGGTTCCGTGGTCTCAGGGATGGTAGAGCCAATCCATGGAAGGACCCTGGGTCCCTGAGTAACTGTGTGGAGCAGAGCTTCTGCTTTGCATTGAGATGGGACATGAGTAGGAAATGAGTCTTTATGGTGTCAAATAATCCAGTAGACAAATCTGTACTCTGTTTAGATTTTGGGATCAACTATTATCACAATTAGCCTACCTTGCAGTCATCAAAGCTACGTGCATTGAAATGTATAAGGCATGTGTTGGTTTTACCTATTACCCTCCAATTTTCTTTTACCAAGTAATTGTAGAGGACCTCTGTCTGTGTCTAAAAGTTTACTTCCAATTGAGAATGGATTTTCTTTTTTGTTCCATGTTGTTCTTGTTCCCTGAAGTTAGCCAGTCACCAGGTATTACTGAGTATCTGTTACTTACTAGCTATGTGACCTTAGGCACATAGTAACCTGTCTGTGCCTCAGTTCCCTCATCTGTAATATGGGGACAATAATAGTTTTTGTGAAAATTAAGTAAGTTAATCCAGATATAGTGCTTAGCACAGCAGCTGGCACATATTAAGTGCTCAATAAATGTTATATAATCATCACCATCATCTCCATTATCATCACCATCATCATCATCATCATCATCATTAGTTAGGTATACGCTTGGCACCAGGGACAGCATTGAATGAGATATGCAAGGTCTGGTTTTCTGTGAGATCTCTGCTTATTTCAGGAGCCTTATTTTTGATTTTGTACTTGTTCAGTATGGTCTCTATTAAATACTTAATTTGAAGAGAAGGGTTTCGCCTCCCTTTAATCTACTCCAGAAAACACTGATTACAGCTGGGGATGTTCTCTGTCTATCTGAGTGTTCTGAGTCAGTGTCTGTGTTCCCTTGGTGGCTTTGCTCAGCGAGTGCCGCATTTGTCTGTGTTCTGTGGCAATTGCAGTGGGAAGAACAGAGGGAGGTTAAAATCCCTGTTGGTGGAAGGAACAACTTCCTGCTTACAGCCACTGCCTGCTTAGAGTGCTGGGATAAAAGCAGCTGCCATTTTGCGTACAGAAGTGCACTTTCCTCCTCTTTTTGTCCCTGTTCCCAAGGTATGCGGCCTAAGCATCTCACTTCCGATGGCGTGTAGGCAACACTTGCAAGACCCAGGAGGTTTGGAGTCCTTGCCCTTCTTCACTAACCTATGACAACAGAGACTGGACTTGTACCAGCGACGGCCTCACCCATCTGCCGCACCAAGCACCTGGTGCCTGGTTTACCTGCATGCCTGAGTCAGTGCCCTTTTGCCCATCTCCCCGGCACACGCTCTTCAGCGATGCTAGCTAGGCAGGCACACCCACTTGCCTTGGCATGTTTTATGGATGGCCCAAGCTGCAAACATCAACATACGTAAGACATATGCTCTCTTCTTTGTGTAATTTCAGGCACCAAAATATGCCTACACACAGGGGTATGTGCATACAGACGCACGCGTATTCTTTTTTTGCCTGGTAGAAATATGCTTCTGCGACATTCCTTCTACTCCCACACATGCCCCTCCATGGCTGGCACATTTCCTAATTATTCCCATCCACTCCCTCCCCATAGACCTTTTGTGTGTATATTTTGGCACACATTCTTTTGGTTCCGTCTCGTTCCTTTCTGTCTCTCTTTATTTCTCTGCCCCCCCCCATCCCTCTCCCTCCTCTTCACAACTCTTTAGAGAATTTGTTAAACTATACACTCTTTATTATTCATGTACATTTATGAAAAAATTTTTCATGGTTACAAAAGTGCATGGTTATAAAATCATCTCCATACAAAGGTTGGCATCTTCCCTTTCATCCCGGGCCCTCCCTAACCCTCCCATCCCCAGACATTAGCACTCTGCAGGACAGCTCTGGGAAAGCTCAGATCTCTGTGGATCCAGCTCTCTACCCAGTGCTGTGGCAAACACGGAATGACTCACAAAGGACCTTGTGACGTGCCTCCTTCATGTCCCTTTTGCCTCCTCCTGGGCTGGGGATGAGCAGACGAGCTTCTTTAGCTTTGGAAAGATGTCCTTTTGAAAAATGGATGAAGGTATCCCCTTACGTTCTTCTACCGCTGGAAAAGATGTCAGCAAAGGCATCTATGGGAACACGGGACTACAGGTCCTTCCTGATAGTCGCAGAGGAACACCTGTCTTGACCTGTTCACGTTTCATACGTTTAGCTCCTTGAAAGGAGCCATGAACCTTCATAGCAACTCTGGGTACCTGTTTCTGCATGTTTCCCTGGGCATCCCCGTAGCAGAAATAGAGACGAGGGTTTGTCTGAGGGTGACTAGGGGCAACTGGCCTAGATGGGTGTGGTTAAGATAGGGGGGCTTTTCTATGGAAGGATTCTCTTGGCCCAAACCTTACCGTTAGAGTCCCGTTGGTTAGCTAAACTGTGATGTCCTCGGGCCTATGCAAAGGAAGCTTCTGCAACCAGGACACGTCTCTGAAGGGCAGGAGAGGACAGAGGTAGGCAAGCAGAAGTCAGGTTCTCATCAGAATGCCTCTGCCACTAATTTTTCCCTTTTTATATTCTCTGAGCAGCCAGCCCCACCCTAAACTAAGGTGGGTTCCCATCTTAGTCTATCAAATGATATAGTAGCCAGTGGACTACATGGCTGAGTAGACTGTGTCAGAGAACTCTCATTCCAGAGAGATCTTCCTCATGTTGGCAGATAACCAACCTAAAAGGATGCTCACACATAGACATACAGATGCAGAGATACCGCATCACATATGTGTTAACCAGTGTAACATAAACCGAACGCAGCCTTGTGGGAACAGCGCAATGGCTTTGCAGTCACCAGGGATGAAGGAGCCAATCCAACCCGGATTGCTAGTCTACCTCTAGACGTTTGCTTCTGATAGCCTGAACAAGGCGGTGGAGGTGGTGGGAGAAGCAGGGAATTCCTTGGCAGTAGGGACTTTAAATAGTTTCCTCATTGTGCTCTAGTTAACTGAGGACCTTCTAGCAACTGGAGAAAGATCCATCCCTTAAAAGCCATGTATCCTGCTCAGAAAGATTTGCCAACAATGGAGCCCCAACTGTCCCGCTAGAAAGGACATTTGATCTCAAGGGGCATTAAGTGTCTCATCTGGTTCTAGTCCTATGCAATAAAAAGTACGTATCTTAAAATATATTAACTATATTTCAGTAAACAGTAGTCCCTAGGAGATTATTATAGATGACTATGGTGTCCCTCTATGGGAAGCTTTGCTATTTCCTATTTTGTCAGGACTATTAATTCTAAAAGCTCCTCTCCAGGTATCTCAGCTGTCAGCTTGGCTGGTGGAGAACGGCTCGAGTCCACCACCCTGGGCTGTGGCAGAAGAGAGCAGGGTGCCGTTCTGCTCTGGGTGTCACGGGGCAAGGCTCTGGCCCAGATGTTGTAAGCAAGATTCAGGGGACACAAGGTTCAAGTCTAGACCTCAGGTCTAGCAACGTTTCTGAAGGCTCTTTTGGTTGACTAGCTTAGGGAAGCAGGAGCGAGGGGGGACTTCTTGGAAGCTGACGTGTTGTCCTCCTCCACGCCTTTCAGGCCTGCCAGAACACTGCCGGCGCTGGGGACACGGTAGAAAGCCCCTGCTTTAATCCTCCTCCTGGCCAGCCTTGCCAGTGCGTTGGACTGCACCTTGATGTTCTCCCCCTACGCTGCAGGGTTCTCTGCTTTCTTGCTCCCTTGGTATCTCTTGCAACACAACATAGCAGGGACCGAGTAGGAGTGGTTAATACTGCTTCTTCTTCTACTTCCCCCCCCATTTTTTTTTTTTTTTTTGCATGATTGCCTGATGACCACCAGTTGTAATGCTTTATCTACACACTGTAAAGCAGGTATCTCCTGTTCAGATGGTACCTGTGTGGCCTCTGTTTCAGAGCCTGTGGCTTGCTCTACCTGCCATGAGCGTAGCTAAATCTGTACAGCAGCCGGGTTTGGCTGGCCTATATTTAGCTGACCTCCCAGCACGTTCATGGCTGCTGAATTCTGGGGCCCTGCCACCCAGCCCTCCAAGACATTTTCTTCCCCAGGCACCCGGGAAAGCACTGGAAAGAGAACCATGTTGGAGTTGAGTCCCAACCTTGCCACGTAGGCAGGTCGTACCCAATCCTGAGCCTCTATTTTCCCATCTGTAAGATGGGATTACAGCTGTTTGGTCTGCCTCCCACACAGGATTGTAAAAGTCAAGGCGAATGATGCAAAAGAACTTCACGAACTATCCAATGTCGAACGAATACAGAGAAGATAACCATGACACCAATGACACCGACAATGAAGGTGAAGATGATGACAACGATGGTGGTAATTGTGCTTTGCACATAAAGTTACTTGAGTTTTGACTGACTGATTAGACGCAGTTTCCCTGATTGGAGCCACCTATCCCCTTCCTTCTGGGGTTTAACCGTAAAACCTTGGGTACGTCACTCAACTCTCTACGATTAATTCATCTGTAAAATGGGCACAATAAAAACCACCAGGCAGTGTTGCTGTGAGAACTGCAATAAATGAGTCAATAGATATAAAAGTGCCCAGAGGAGTGCCTGGCCCTTGTTAGGAACTTCTACAGCACTACTTGAAGTGGAATGTATGGAACTTGAGAGGGAATTGTGATGCTCCCCAACTTGCATGGGGCAGTGGAAAGAGCACAGACTTTATCTTGCTCATTAAGTGGCGCATGACTTCAACCTCTCTGAGCCTTAATTGCCCTATCTGTAAAATGGGAACAATGTTCGCCTGGAAAGACTGTTGTGTGTGTTAAAGGGAATTGTCTGTGGAGAGAGCTTCTCACGGTGCCTGACACCGGTGAGTGTTCAGTAATGAACAGCTCTCTCACCCTTATGCTTAAACGGGTGAGTTGCTTAGAAGAACATGCGAATGCTCCTACTGTCATGGCTGCGGTGGCTTTGTCCTCCTGCAGCCCTGGGTACTGCCAGGCTATGGGTCTGGGGCTCACAGTGTACTTTCCTGGTGAGATCCTTTGGCGTGAGCACCGTGGCAGGAACAATCACCTGATTGGGGTCCCAGGGGGGCAGGACTCTTGCTGTGACGGTTGCTGGGCCTCCTGCCTCTCGCCGCCGAAGCCACGGCTTGAGCGAGAGACAGGAGAAAGGGCACTGAAGGTGTCCGTCCTCAGCCTGCTGCCTGGGACCTCAGCAGCAGGCCACAGCTGGCGTTGCTGCATGGGGCAGCCACAGGGAGCTGGTCTCACCCAGTAGCTGCTGGTGGAAGGAGCCACGGGTGCTGGCGTGGAGGCGTCCTCACTTCCTGGAGGCAGTGCTGAGGGATGCCAGTTTGGGTGTCAAGTTTTGGTTCTCTGACACACTCCCTCTGTGCACCTCAGTGACAAGGAATTGTTTGCTGTTCTCAACACACCATGCGTATCCTGTCCCTGTCATTTGCGGACGTCCTTCTTTGTCTAGTTGACAAAGTAGACACTTTTTGATGACCCAGCTCTCAAATCAGTCCACTCCTGCAGTTCTCTTGGCTTTGCTAGCCACGGCCGATGGCCACCTCTTTGGGCCCACACAGCTGTGTGCTCAGAGTCCTGACATATCGTCTCAAGGGGAACAGTTTTTGGGTCTCTCTCTCGTCTACCAGGGGTGACAGCCTCGAGGGCCAGGACAGGTCGATTCCTCTGACACTCCCAGTGCTGTCTGACACTCACGGTGCCTGGCTCAAAGCAGACGTTCACACGAGGTTCCTTTCCGGACCTTGCTCGGGCCACAACCGAGGCAGCCAGGGCACCGTGGACGCAGAGCGGGCAGCCAGGGAAGGGTCTGGCGGTCGGCGGCAGTGGCGTGGGCGGCACGGAGGGACGGGAGGCGGCCGTGTCAGATCTCTTCCTCCTCGCTGGCCTTGCTCCAGCGGTGGCAGCAGTTGGCTGTGATGCCCAGTAGGAAGTTGGTGGCCACGGAGGCGATGGAGACCACGAAGCCCACGAACGCGATGAAGAGGTAATCGTCCAGGCTCAGGGTCAGGTGGCAGGCCTTGAAGCTCTCCTCGGTGAGCGAGAAGAGTGGGGCGCCCTCCACTTCGGGGGGGCCCCGGCACTCAGCCAGCTGAGAGTCTGCAACACAGAAGCCAGGCAGGGTGAGGCGCCGGGGGAGAGGGAAGGGGTCAGGGAGCTCCCCACCCCTCCCTGGGAGAAGGAAGAAAGACATTCACGGAACTTCTTTCACGTGCCAAAAATTTTACTTATCTTCTTCAGTCCCCTCAGCAGCCCCGAAGGCGAGGATTTTTATACTTATTTTTACAGATGTGAAAATCACTGCTTAAAGAGTTTAGCAATCTGTCAGAAGCCCTACAGCTACTACCAGTGTAGATCTGGGGTTCCGTGGGACACCACCGAAAACCCTTGCGGTCATCTCCCTACTGGTCTCTGGCTTCTGCCTTAAACGGTTTCAACACGGTCAGCCCAGCGAGTCTTTCAAACCTCAAGTCCTGTCACCTCTCGTCACTGTGCCTGAAACCCTCCCCTGGCTTCACGCCTCTGCACGGAGCAGAAGCCAAGTCCTTGCTGCCCTGAGCTCCAACGGTGCTTTCCCACCTCTCCACCCTGCTCCAGACACATGTGCCCCCCGGTCATTCTTCCACCACCCCGAGCGTGTCCCCTGTCGAGGTGGGCAACAGGTGCTTTCGCACTTGTTCCCTTGTCAGGGAGCTTCTCTCCCAAATCTCTGCACTGCTCGGTCCCCGCTTCCTTTGGGACTCCGCTCACCACCACCTTATGGGGGAGGCCTTCTCTATGCCTCGGTATAAAATCGCACCCCACGCACCTTGCCCCAGCTCCCATCTCACCCATGCGGTATTGATCATTGTTGACAATTTGTTTGTTTATTGTCTATTGGTGTCCTTAGCAACAGAACAGTGTCCTGTCCACAGTGAGCGCTCGGTGAATCTTTGTTGAATGAGTGCGGGACGCTGTCCAGCCCCGAAGTGTTGGGTTTTTCTACCGCCTGCGTGGCTTTTCCAGACACACAGAATACAGGGTCAAGAGTACGGGCTCTGGAACTTCAGCCTGCACTCAAGTCCCCTCTTCACCTGTCACTAGCTGCGACGATGGGCACATTATTTAACCCCTCTGTGTGCTGATTTCTTCATCTGTCAAATGAGGATAATAATAGTATCGACCTCATAAGGTTGTATGGAGAATTCAGCGAGTTAACAAACGTACATTGTATGTTCCTGGTATGTACTAAGCAGTCTGCAAGCATGAGCTTTTATTATTATTGTTCATTGGCTTCTCTAGACAGGGCATTTGGGGGCAATCCTGCACTCAGGCTTCTGTAGGAGCGGGCTGGCCCCCTGGTGGGTTCCTGCTCTCCCCAGCATCTCACGAGGGGCACTTTCAAAAATGCAGGTGGTTGCCAACGGTCTCATCTCTCTCTGCCTGGGAAGGAAGAGCAGCAAGTGACGGTTTTGCCACGCAGGGTGGAGCATGGGCTTTTGAGCAGTGAGTGTCTTCTTCATTTAGTGGATAAATAATAATCAAGCTCTTATGTTGGGCGGGTCTTTTTTTTTTTTTTTTCTGCCTTTCTGGCTCTCCTGTTCTGCCTCTATAAGAAGGGGATAATCCAACCTAAATTGTCTAAGAGAGTCAATGTGAAGAAGTTTTCTAAATCATGGGGTGTTTAAATGCCATGCATTCATTCTGTAGTTTTCGAGGGCAAAGAGTCCAATGATGGGTTTGGATTGACCCTTTTGAGAAATGGCTGAACACCATTATCCTTGGGAATGGGGAGGTGGTGTGGGAGGGAGGGTGCCACCTCCCCCCAGTGCCGGGCTGAGAGGTCCCTGCAGGCTGTGAGCACAGGGCCCCAGACCCTGCCCGGGCAGGGATCAGGTCTGGGGCTGACCCTGGTGAGCTCCCCTCCGGGAACTGGAAGACGCCGAACTCCAAAGTCTACTGTGCATGTGAGAGGGGTAGTGGTGCTGTAGTGAGAGATGGGGAACTGGGGACGTGGGGACACTCATGCGGACCTGCCAGAGCAGCCCCAGAGGGCAATCAGCTGGGCCGCACAGGGGCCACAGCGGAACCAGGGTGACATAACTCACTGGGAAGTCCTGGCACCAGTCCTGAAGCCATGTTGTATTCCAAGGGCTTGCTTAGGTCCCTCTTTGTTTAAATTTTTCCAAAAACCATGGGTAATAGTGAGAATCCCACTAAGAAAAAGGGAGGAAGTGGAGGAAAAAGGCCTAAAGGGAAGTGCATGACCTAGTCCTGCCTGTCCTGGGCAGGTTCGTCTGCAGCAGGAAGCACGCTGGTGAGTGTGGCATGGAGTCAGGTGTGTGTGTGGAGGAGCAGGGACCTGGATTCCAGCTGTGGCCTGCCCGCTCTCTCACTGTGGGCCCGTGGACAGCCACTGTCCCTCTTTGGACAGGTGTCTCACCTGTACCGATGTGTGCGGTTGCACTGACAGGATCTTGGGCCCTTCTCCTGCTTGATGGGAGTCTGGGCTGCTCTGCAGGGCAGCAGGGACCTCAAAGGTCCCCGGCTGCGATGGCAGCTCAGGGCCCGGAGTGCCCTTTCTGTCATGGGTGCACGGGAGAGGGAGGGAAGGTGCGGCCTGCAGAGGTTGGGGAGGCGGAGAGATGGCTCCAGGCAGCCTCCCCCTCAGGCTCCCCCATCGCCCCATCTCAGTCCCCAGCTATTTTGGTCCCAGAGAGCTTCCTCCCACAGCTCTGTGGAAACACTGGAATCGTGACCCACAGCCCCCCCAAACTATTCTGGTCTCGGGCTCCCCACTCAGCCCCCTGCTCCCTGCTGCCTCACTCAGCACTGCTCCTTCTCAGCATTGGCCGAGCCCAGGCGCTGGGAAAGCCCCTGGGCGGCACCCCCGGCTGTGCCGCTGCTGGCACCAGTGCCCAGGCCCAGAGCTGTCACACAGGAGACCCAGGGACAGGGGCCACAGCTGAGCGTCACCGGCCTCTGAGCCAGGCTGGGACACCACTGGGCGGGGCCGAAGCCTATCAGACCTGTGTGATTTCGGCTCCCTCAGGCCCTGGCCCACCCTCCAGCTGCGGTTGGCCCATCAAGTTGCTGCATCTCCATCCTCTCAGCTCCTCACCGTGTACCCAGACTTTGCAGGACTCTGCTGAACCTCTTTGGCTGGCCCAGAACAGTAGCTGACTTTCCAGGATACAGCTGAAGGACAGGCAGACCGCCAGGGCTGGAACCCTGACTCCACCACTTAGCAGCTGTGTGACTTTGGGCAAGGTACTGAGCCTCCTTGTGTCTCAGTTTCCCCTTCTGTAGAGTGGAGACCTCATCAGGACTCTTGTGAGGGTAAGATAAAATACGGAATGTGGAACAGTGCCTGGCGTAGCGTAAGTACTAACGTAGTGTTAGCTATTACTGTGTATACGAGTTTCCCACACTTAGAACACTTACAAAGCCATCTGGCAGAGTAGCACAGGGCTTAGACGTCAAATAAACCTGAGTTTTATCCATGACCCTGCCACTTTCTGAGTCACTCCGGGCAAATCTTTGCATTGCTCTAAATCTCAGTTTCCTCTCCTGTAAAATGGGGATAATAAAAACGGGGCATCATAAACAATGCGTGGCAAGTTCTTAGGTCATGGTGAAAGTGCCATGAACTCCATGTACGATTAGTATTCTCACTTGTTAACTATCTGCCTGCCTCGTTCAGTTATAAGCACTGCAGGGGCTTCTGTTTCATGAACGAATGGGCCCCCAGGGCCTTGCATGCATCGCAAGGATTCGACAAATACTTGTTGACTGAAAAAGCTGGTGTACAAAGAGGCAAGCTGCTAAATCCCCTCTGTTCTTTGAAGACTTTGCTTTTGGCAAGTCGAGCCCCCCCTTCCGCCCTGCCAGCTGCCCACTCCTGCCCCTGTCTTACCCGCTGTGCAGCGCTGGATCCGGTTCCGCAGCCACTTCAGCAGGGGCTCCATGGTGCAGCCGCACACCCAGGGGTTGCCGCCGATCTGCAGGGTCACTAGCCCTGGCAGGCCCTCGAGGGCCTCGAGGCTGAGGAAGGCCAGGCCCCCGAAGCTGAGGTCCAGGTCACGGAGCTGCATGAGGCCCTGGAAGGCCTGGGGGTGCACCCTCCGCAGCCATGGGTTGTGGCTCAGGTCGATGTGCACCAGCCCGTGGGCCTCCTGGAACATGTCGGCCGGCACGTGGCTGAGGTTGTTGTAGCTCAGATCCAGGTGTGCCAAGCGCTTGGCATGGAGGAAGAGGCCCGGGGGCAGCTCCGTCAAGGAGTTGTTGCGCAGATCCAGCACCCGGAGCTCCATGTAGCACGTGAGGTAGCCAGGAGGCACGGCCGCGATGCGGTTGTGGGCCAGGCTGAGGTTCCGGGTGTCCATCGGCAGGTCTGGGGGCACAGAGAACAGCCGCTGGCTGCTGCAGTCCACCACCTGGTTACGGCACGTGCAAAGGACCGGGCAGCTGGTGCCGGCATCCGAGGGCATCACCCCGGCCGCCAAGAGGAGGGAGATCAGCAGCACGGCTGGGTGGGGAGGCCCCGGCCAGGGAAGCTGTGCCCAGGTGTCACCCATCTTAGGCAGCTGGCAGCAGCAGTGCTGAAGGGAGCCCATGGGGCCTGTGTTTGTGGAATCGACAGCCAGCGACACAGGAAGGCAGCTACATCAGGGGCCAGAGCCCTTGAAGGTGGGGCTTCCGAGCACGTGGTGTCATGGCTCAAGCCCTTCCCGGAGCCTCTTAGCACCAAAGGGCTTCCTGAGATCCGCAGGAAGTCCACCTCTGGAGCCTAGGGGGCGAGAAACCCAGCTGAGGTCCCCCAGGGTCTGAAATGATGATCAAAACTTGAGAAAGGAAGGGGACAAGGATGGGGCTGGACCAACTGCAGGCAGGCCCTGGAAGGGTTCCTGCAGATCTTTTGTGTCCTCATCCATGCCTGCTGGGTGCTTCCTCTCGGTGCTGTGTCTGAGAGGTGGGAGGGAGGTGCTGAAGGAGATGAAAGGTGCCCTTTAAAGGTCCTGGCACTTCTTCTAAGAAAACGTAAGCCCTGCCCCAAGTCTGGGGCTGATTAGCAAGCCAGGGCTGCACCTGGGTCTCCAGCATTCAAGGTCTCAGAGGCCATTTCTCCTGGTGGCCCAGTGGGCTTGAGTCCAAGGGGGTCCAGGAGTGGGTGTTTTGGGAAGGCAGCCCGGGAGGAAGTGAGTCTCCATGAGCCTCCTGAAAGCCTGGGGGTCTTCAGCCTCAGCAGCTGCTGGAATCTCCAGGGGGACTCTTGGTTCTCCAGGGAGAGGAAGATCCCAAGTGGCACCTGCTGTCTGGGCCTCCGAGGCTGGGCACAGCCATGAGTCCTGAGGTGCAGGCTGGGGGTCAGCTGGAGGAGCTCTGGCTACTTCTCCCAGCCAGCACCTGCTTCACACAGCTCTGCATTCAGCAGGTGGAGGCTGCTCGCTCTGTCAACAAGGAAAGCACTCAGGCAGAGAAACCGGTGCTACACCCTGGTCCCTAACCCAGGTCCCCTGTCCAACTTCTCTCTCTTGCTTTCTCTCTCCCTCCTCCCTTCTTTGCCCCCCAACCACAAAGCTCTCTGCTTGCTGTCCCCCAGGTGTGGGCAACGGTGGGCTCAGACCTCAGCCTCACAATATTGTCACCCGCTGAACCTCCCCTGCCCAGCCTGTAGCCATCCTCCTTCCCGGTTTCTGTCCTGGGCTAGATGCATTTTCTTTTTCTCCACAAAGCCCCGCCGCACCATCAGCACCAAACAGCTGAACCCCCTTGAACAACTCCCCGAGGAAAACCCGCATCCATACTCTGGCCGCTTGCACACCCCTTCCAAACAGTCTCAGCACTCCTGTCTCTCTCTCTCACACATACACACACATCCCCATTCTTCCGTGGCTCCCCCATATTTTGCCCTGCCCTGGCGCACCTCCCCAGCTCTCTCTGCAGCTCCCTCTGCTCATGCACTCCTGCAGAGCCCCCTCCCCAGCCTGCCCCACCCTGCTTCACCCCCAGCACACACCCTAATCCCATCATCCTTTTCCACAAACACTGCGCTCTCCTGTGCTGCCCCAGCTTGAGCCCACGCCCAGACTTGGTCAGGCAGAGGGACGGGAGCAATGCCACGCCCAGAGCCTCAGCCCCACCGTGCACCCACGCCCTCCGTGGTCCCTCTCCTGTCTCCTGCCCACCTGCTGTCCTCACTTGTCCTCCCCTCACCCCTCAGTCTGCCACTGCCTCTCTTCCCACCACTTCCAGCCTCAATCCCGCCCACTGGGAAATCTCCCCAGCTCCCCTTCATTCAGACTCATTTTCCTGAGCCCCCAGGTGCCCCCTGCACTCCCACAGGCCCTCATGAGCCTACTCACTCGGTTCCAAGGACACAGCCATCAATCTGCAGCAGACGCGGGTCTCCCTCCCTCGTCCTGGAATCCCTGCTCGCTCCTTGCTGGCTTCAGAACAGATTGCCTCCCCTGCTCTTCCCCTCCCCCGGCCTCTCCTCCATGTCTCCTGGATCCCGGGCCAGCATCTTCTGTGCTTTCCCGTCCTGTGGTCCCTGCGCCCTTTCTTTTACCCAAAAGGGGAATCAGAGAGAGAGGATGCTTGGAAGAAAGTTCACAGAATCCAAATGCTTCTTTCTGAAACTCAGCCGGTGCTGAGGCTGCAGGGATATGTGGCTTCCGCCAGAGCCAGGTCTTCCCCTTCCTCCCCCCCTTCCCTCTCTCTCTCCCCCTCCCTGCATCCCTCTCCCTCCTCTCTCCCTTTTTCGCTCCCCTTTTTTTCCTCGAGGGCCAGGTACTGACGTTTCACTGTCTCTTAGCAACTGCCTCCACATCTCTGAGCAACAGGAGAACTGGCTATGGACCCCACCACCACGGGAGCGGAGGGAAGGATGTACTCGGCAGAATTCACGGCCACCCGCAAGATCCTGGGGACAGGGCAGGGGGAGGAAGGCAAGAGGAGGGTAGGCCGGCCTGGACAGGGCCAGGGGCAGGGGAGCAGGCAGGCAGAGAGAGAAAAAGGGCCCAGCAGGGAGGTTGGAGTAGGGGCCCAGGCGAGGATCTGGAATTGTAGATGGAGGAGGGAGAGCTTACGGGCATCCGACCCAGAAGGGGAAAATGAGAGGGCTTGGAATGGGAAGAGGACTTAGTTGGCGAGGGGTGCAAAATGCGGGGCATTGAAGGCATGAATAAGGATGGAAAGAAAAAAAAGGAGTACATGTAACAAGTTTGCTCACTTTTTAAAAATTAGAGACACTTTACCTTTTTAAACAGAATTTTTGCTTCAAAATATCAGGGGTACAAGTGCCCTTGTTACATGGATGAATTGTATAATGCTGCAGTCAGGGCTTTTAGTGTGCCCGTCACCAGAATAGTGTACATTATACCCGATAGGTAAGTGTTTATCTCTTCCCTCCCTTCCCCTCTCCCCTTCTTAGTTTCCAAAGTCATTTTTTTTTTTTTTTGAGACAGAGTCTTACTCTGTTGCCTGGGCTAGAGTGCCCACCATGCCCAGCTAATATTTTTCTATATATTTTTAGTTGTCTAGCTAATTTCTTTCTATTTTTAGTAGCGACGGGGGTCTCACTATTGCTCATGCTAGTTCTTGAACTCCTGACCTCGAATGATCCTCCCACCTCGGCCTCCCAGAGTGCTTGGATTACAGGCATGAGCCACTGTACCCAGCCCCCGATGTCCTTTATACAACTATATGACTCTGTGTACCCATCGTTTAGGTCCCACTTATTAGTGATAACATGTGGTGGTTGTTTTTCCATTCCTGAGATACTTCACTTAGGATAATGCTCTCCAGTTCCATACAAGTTGCTACAAATAACGTTATTTCGATCCTTTTCATGACTGAGTAGTACTCCATGGCACACACACACACACACACACACACACACACACACCACATTTTCTTCTCATCAACTAATAGGCATTTAGGTTGATTCCATATCCAAGTCTGCTCACTTGATGGGATATATCTATTCCACTGCTGTAGGACATCTGTTTCCCTGGGTCTGAATGTATTTTGGACTCTGGGTACCAGGTGACCAGCTCAGGGCTTGTTAGGGATAATTATAGGAGGCATCTCTTTTTTTCTGTTCCTTGGTTGTCCCTAAGTCCTCACCACATGAACTCTCGGGGCTAGGAAGCTTGGCTGGAGTGGATCAATTTCCCCTGGGCTTGGGATCTGAGAGCCTCTGGGATCCAAAGGGCCAACTGCCTTGCCAGGCAGGGGTGCCGGGGCTCTCCAGACACTTGGATCTGGATCTAGGGGAGTGGAAGCCTGTGTTCCTCTCTTCTTTCTCCAGGATCTGCGTACTCCATCTGTTGTCCTGTCCCCATCCGTCCAACCTTCCTGTTCCCTCCACACTCTTACAATGACTTCAGATAAGGGCAAAATCTTTGCAACATCTCTTTTCCTTGCTGGCCCATTGAACAAATCTCTAGCTGTGCTGCATTTTTAAAACTGGCTTAGGGGGGAAATGGGCATTTATTGAAACCTTAAAATCTGTACCCCCATAATATGCCGAAATAAAAAAAAATGAAAAAAGAAAAAAAAAAACAAAACAAAACTGGCTTAATCAGATGGTTTGATCAAAGAGCCGGATTATTTCTTTGTTTCAATAAATACTTATTGAGCATTCACCATGTGCTGGTACTTGGCCAGTTAGTGGGCTTACCGCCTCCAGGAAGATAGATGTAGGCTCTTCCTTCATGGAGCTGGTACTGGGACTGTGTTTTCACTTAGTGAACCTCGTACATTTAAATAGTATCTTAGGTTTTTGGAGGAACCAAAATGGAATGGTAGAAAACAAAAAGTGTGAAGTTAAAACAGATTCTGGGCATTTATTAAGTTCTCAAAATCATTGACAATGTCTTCTTTAATGTGATTCTTTTTCCTATAAGTCTGCTTTCCTTCTGTGTTCTCTCATATTATGGTCATTTCGAATCTTTCATGTTCCATAATGTCTAGTGCAGAGTAACATGGTAGCCACTTCATAAATTTTTATGTATTGAATTGACTGAGGCAAATGTAATTTTTACCCAGCCCCTTAAAGAAGGGAATGTTTGCCCAATCTCATTTATGAGTTTAGAAATAAAATATTAATCTTAACCCAGAAAACACAACACCACAAAAAAAGTAATCCATTACAACTGAGGACTATTGGCCTCAGGAAAGCAAAGTTAGCATTGTACTTTATTATAATAACATTAACTGAAAAGTGATAGAAAACGTAATCATCTTAATAGATGCTAAGGAAGGTATTCAGCATAATTCGATAGTTAATGTTGACTAAAGGTACCTTGAAAAACAAATAAAAAAGAATGGAAATTTTCTTTCTTTACATGATATGAAGTTTATATGCACAATTAGACTCAATAATATGACTAAAAGAAAATATTAGTGACAGTTTCCTTAACAAAAAGGCTCTAGGCAAGAAGAATGCCTTGCCATCATTTGAAACGTCAGTTTTCTGACCTGTAAAATAAGGATAATGACACCTAACTCATGGGGATTTTTTAGGTACCTGAGTTGTTCTTAAGAAACACTTAGAACAGTATACAGCAAGCACTAAAAATGGGTTTGTTAAATGAGCAAATAAAGTAAAACAAAATAAACAAGCAGCAGAGTATAAAATTGCTGAAATTGTTATGCAAAAAGAAAGACAAATTGCACAAAGAAGGAAAAGTGAAGAAAGGAAAATATTACATTTGCAGATGATTTGAATGCATTCTTATGCAAAATAAGTTGTAAAACCTTTGGAAAACCCCAATTCAAGAATATTATCATTGCATATAATATCTTCTGTAAAAGTGAGGTTCAATGGGGCAGAAATATTTTAAATGACTTTTTACCTTTAATCATTCTATGAATCATTATGAGCCTCTATGAATGCCAAACTAGTGTCTCACGGAACACTATGTGCTGTGAGAAAGCAGTTCTTGAATAAGTTTGAGAAACTCTGAGTTAAACAAAATAACATGAATTTATTAATTGCAAGATTTCCCAGAGGCTTTAATGTGCAAGTGACCATGGTCAGTCCGCAAGTGACAGCACTGGGGAGTGAGGGTTATATAATCGCCAGCAATTCCTAAACTTATTTGGGATCTCCATCTTACTATCTTCTGCTCCCTCTCCCCCTTCCCTTCCTCCTCTTCCTCCTTTTTGTCAGAACTGTTAATATTGGGAACAGTTTTCAGTAGAGCATGGTTGGGAAAATACTAAACTAAAATTTATGATAGATTATCCCTTGCTTAAGAGTCTTCACTGTAGTATTAGCAGTTGGCTTCTGTGGAGTTCATTTTACCTTTTTTTTTTCACAAAGAAATAAAACATATACTGTATGAAAGTATTCCATATATAGATAGCAATAAATCCATGTGGAGACATCTGTGCCAGGTGGTTAGCTGTTCCCCTTTGCAAAATGACTTTCTACTGCACGGCTTTCTTGCAGTGGGAGTGATTCAATTTTGAACCCCAGCAAAATGATAAATGGTTACATACCATGACATTTTGGGGTCTCTTGCAAGTTATTGAAACTGTGATTGCTCCATCCATGAATGTCAAGGTTTTGCTCTACTGGGAAAACATACAGAAATCAATCATAAAGTGGTAGAAGCTGAAGCAAGTTGAAAAATCATTTTCATTATTATGATTTCCTGAATACATGCTAAATTAGTTGTAACCGTGACAGAAAACCATTAAATACATGAGAATTAATTTAATCTACCACATAAGAAATTTATTCAAGGAAAATTATGAAACCTTAATGGAATGAGGACCGAGGAAGAAATGGAAAGCTAATCTCTCTAGTTACTGGAAATGTCTAAAAATAAGAAAGATGAATTTGCTTGCTTTATTATCACAACTCAATGAAGTAGTTAACAAAATCTGGTGAACTGGTAGCGAAAGCCATCCGGGGGAGAAAAACTGGCAAGAACACACTGATCATGTTAATTAGATGATGATGATGACGATGATGATGATGACAATGATGACTGGAAATGCTTAAAAGGAATGATGATGGACTTGCTAAAAGATTAAAAAATATATTTGCAAACTGAAAATCACTCCATGGCAATACTCAATATTTGTGCTTTGAAAAATGACCATAGGATAGACTATATACCTTCTGGAAAGTGATTCTCACTATTAGAATGTAGGATATGAAAAATGGGAAATAAAACAATGATGTTGAAAGTAATCTCAAAATAAGAATTGTTATTGAGACATTAGCTCCACGCTTCATTTTTCTATATTGAAAAAAAAAATCCCCAATGGTCCAGTGAAAGAACTAAACAATAACAAAATACAAATCAGGAAGAGAACGGAATAGACTTTTATCCTAGCTGTGGAGAAGAGGTAATTTTCTGTGTGTTGAGGAAATGGCCAAGGTCATTAGCGGCAAGGTGGCTCTTGTCAAACACATAACATTAAAAGGCAACAAGGTTTCACTGAGCAAACAGTGATGCAGTCAGAGAGAAAGGAAAGAAAGTCAATGGAAAAATAGATTTTAGACACGAATTATTTCAAATAATAAGTGCAAAATACATTAAGAAATGCTGCACATTCTTAAAAATTGATACAATGGGTACAATTCTCTCTGATGCGAATACAGAAAATACAACATTGTGGTAGGTAAAATTCTAAGATGGTCCTTGTGGTGGATAGAATGGTGGTCCCCAAAGATGTTCATATTCTAATCCCTGGAACCTGCCTTACATGGCATAAAGGACTTTGTAGATGTGATCGAGTTAAGGATTTTGAGATGGGAAGGTTATCTTGAATTGTCCAGGTGGGAGCAATGCTATCATAAGGATCCCTAAAAGTGGGAGAGGGAGGCAGGAGAGTCAGAGAAGGCGGGGAAATGGTGGAAGCAGAGCTTGAAAGTGTTATGGTGTTCATTTGAGGATGGAGGAAGGGGCCTGAGTTCAGGAACGCAGGCGGCTTCTAGAAGCTGGGAAAAGCCAGGAAACAGCCTCTGCTAGAGCCTCCAGAAGGAACTCAGCTCAGGAACCCATAGGGGATTTCTGGTCTCTAGAACTGTGAGATAATAGATGTATATTGTTTTAGGCCACTGAATTTGTGGTAGTGTGTGATGGCAGCAATAGGAAACGGATATAGCCCTTGAGATTACCAGCTCCTGATTGGGTTTGGGTAGAATCTGTGAATATGACGGGATGCCACTCCCGTGATTAGGTTACTAATCAGTTGACTTCATGTTACTCAAAAAGGGGACTACTCAGGTGGGCCTTACCTTATCAGGTGAGTCTTTAACAGGACCTGGCGCTTCCTGAAAGGGGCTTTGACTGAAGGGATATTTTCCGTTGCTGGCTCTGAGGGTGGAGGGGGCATGTGGGACTCCCGTTGCCACGATTGATCCCTGTAACTCTCTGCCCCTCTTCTCTATCAGGAATCGTTCGTTTACCTGTCTGTCTCCATTGCTGGATGGTGAGCAGCCTGTGGGTAGGTGCTGTGCTTCGTTTGTGTCTTTTCTCTCAGGGTCTAGAACATAATGACTTCACAAGCCTTTGCTGCGTGAGCTGTGAGTGAGTCAGGCCAGCTGTACCTGCCGATGGGTTCTCTTTGCCGGAAGCCTATAGAACCTCTCTGGCGGAGGCAGGCTCGTGCTGGTTAAGTGTCCGTCTAGGGACACTACGGTTGACCACTCGTGGTAGTGGTAAGAGAGGAATCCTGAGGCTGCCAGTGGTAAGAGAGGATTCTGGAGGCTGCCAGGAGTGGCTGTAAAGAGATGAACTAAAAGACCAAAACTTATACTCAATTTCTAGCATGATAGGCGGTAGATAGAAGCAGAAGATGCTGTCACTTTGAGGTCCTGTTGAGCAAGGTCAGATTTACCGTATTGGGAGAGAGACAGGGGTCAGAGGAGAGGGACTCTTCCTTAGCTGACCAGAAAAGACTACCCTGGAGACAGAAAGGAACCGATACATGCTGAGTAGCTATAACGTACAGAGGGTACAGGGAGGGTGACCGAAATTCATCCACTTATTTATTACGTTTTTTCCCACTGAACTGTTGTAGAGAAGGATAACATACATTCTGAATACCTGCTACATACCAGACCCTTTCCTAGGTACTGGAGTACAGCCAGGTGTGATATACCTGTGCAGCACATGCACCTGCACAGCAGATGGGGCCAATGTCCATTCTGATTGGTCAGTCTCCATGATGCCAGGTTGCTAAATATTCTGACTATCCCTTCTGTTTAGCAGTGAACAAAAATTCTCTACTCTCTTGGTGCTTGGTTTTCTGGTTGCAGCAGATAGATGCTAAACACACAAACGAATATGTAACAGGCGATGGTAAATGCTGTGAAGAAAACCAAATCAGAGTACAGGGGTAGAGGTTAAATAACTTTCCTGAGATTTCACAGCCGACAAGAGGCAGCACCAGGACGAGAGGAATTTGAATGCTGACTCTGTTCACACAGCTGAAAGGGGAGTTGGAAAGAGAGATCCTCTCCTAAGTCGGTCATCAAATATTTATTAAGCCCCTACTGTGGATCAGGCACCGTGCTAAGCACTAGAGACAAGGTCCCTGCTCAGAGAGGAGTGAAGCAGAGAAGACAAATCCTAAATCATTGGAAGGATACAAAGTGTTTCAAAGGGAGACTACAGGATGCTACTGGGAGGTAAAAAGCAGTTTCCTAAAGGCAAGGAAATCAGTCTGTGGAAGACTCACATGCACGCCCACGTTTATAGCAGCGCTATTCACAATGACCAAGGTGTAGAATCAACCTAAGTGTCCACTGATGGATAAACAAGGTGATATATGAATACATGCAACAGAATACTATTCAGCCTTAAAAAAAAGAAGAAGGAAATCTTTTCCTTTTTGACAACATGGATGAACCAGGAGGACATTATGCTAAGTGAAATAAGCCAGGCACAGAAAGATAAATACTGCATAATCTCACTTATATGTGGAATCTAAAAAACTCAAACAGAAGCAGAGAGTAGAGAGTTTGCCAGGGCCTGGTGGGGAGAGGGGGTAGGCGGTAGGGGAGGTAGGGAGATGTCGGTGAGCGAGTATTGTGTTTCAGTTAGGATGAATAATTCTGGAGACCTAGTGCAACGTAGTGACAATAGTTAATACTGATGTATCCTTCAAAATTGCTGACAGAGAGATCTTAAATGTTCTCAACCATAAAAATGTAGGTATGTGATGTGATAGCTATGCTAACTAGCTTGATCTAATCATTTCATGACATATACATATGTCAAAACGTCATGTTGCATGCTATAAATATATACAATTTTTATTTGTTGATTTAAGAAACTAAATAAAAATCAAAACCTGAAAAAAAGCAGGGCTATCCTCATGAGGGGTGGGGCAGGAAGACCTCGCTGAGAAAGCCGTGCATGAGCTGAGCGTGTCTGCTCTCTGCTCCCTCTTTCACCCTGTAGGCTGGTGTTCTTTGCGAGCTCTTTGACTCTGAAGAGCATCACCCCTTCCTGTCTGGCTCCCTACGTATTCCTTCCTTCGTGGGTGTCTGCTGGGGCTGAGCGCTCCCTCCCACCTCCCGTTTGTGATTCCGATGCCGTCCAGATGTGCTTATCAGGCTCTTGACTCCCCAGCCAGATCACTGAGCTGTTCCTATTACTGGCCACCGACACTGAATCATACCTCTGACCCATTCATTCGGGGCAGATGTCTTCTCCCAGGCATCCTTGGGATTCTGGGAAGAGGATGGTGGGAGGGAGCCCAGCTCCTGCTCTGGGATTTTCTGGAAAAGGAGAGCAGCAGTGTTCAAAGAGGAAGAGATGAGAGGCAGGAACTGGGAAAAGCTGCAAGCTTTCTTCCCAGGCACTTGGGAAGTAAGACCTATTTATAGGATGATTGTCAATAAGTCTTGCCAATAGAAGCTTCGCCTGAAAATACCCTGGAACTGCAATGAGGTTCCACCTACCTTTGTGATCTATGCCCTTTGGCTCTGTCTTCTCTGTCCACGTGGGTAAAGGTGAGCCATCTCTCTCTTGGGTCAGGTGCAAAAAAGCTGCCACATCTGATATGATTTTTTTCCTGCCTGTGTTTGCAAGGCCACCATTGCTGATTTATTTTTCCCTCACCATCACTACCCTTGCCCAGGCGGTGCTGAAGTGGAACCAGAAGACCCTGGTCATAGCTGTAGCCCCACCATTTTCTAGTTCTCTGCCCCTGGGTACGTCAGTGCATAGCTAACATTTATTGAGCACTTTTTTGTGCCAGGCATGAGGTTAAGTCCTTTGTGTGGATTATTTTATCTTGTTCTTATGGCAGCTCTAGGAAGGGAGGTGTTTCTTTTCCCTTTCTTTTTTTTATAATCCAACTTTCCAGATGAACACCAACCAAGGCTTGCATGAATTTAGGTAATTTGCTGAGGGTAACACAGCAGGTGGAAGAACTTACGACCGTCACTCCTGAAACACTCGCTTTGTGTTTAGTGTTGTACCTGTGCCAGCTTTTAAAATCCCTGCAATAATCGGAAATCTAAGCATGATAACCCCATATTTTATACATGAGGAAATTAGGGAGCAAAGAACTTAAGTAACTTGCCCAGAGTTACACAGCTTGTAAATGGCAGAGGAACAACTTCAACCTAGTCATTGTCCTTCCATGACCAAGCCTATACTTTCCGAACCTCAGTCTTCTCCTCTGCTAAATGGGGATAATAATTTTCTTAGCCACCACACAGGGTTCATGAACCGGGTTGGGTTTTCTTAAATATTCCAGAGGAGGTGGCATTAGATAAACA
Source organism: Microcebus murinus (assembly GCF_040939455.1). Classification (NCBI taxonomy): domain Eukaryota; kingdom Metazoa; phylum Chordata; class Mammalia; order Primates; family Cheirogaleidae; genus Microcebus; species Microcebus murinus. The sequence continues at coordinate 17,328,241 of NC_134107.1, forward strand.
TACATGGAACAAAGCAGCCACTGGGGGCTCCTGCTGGGTTAAGAGGAAGGCATTGCTGAATCCACCTGTGGCCTAAGAAGGAGAGACACTAGCGTGGCTTCCCCACGTGGCAGCTGGTACAGCACTGGGCCAGAATCCTGGGCTACTCTTTATCTGCTGTGTGAGGATGGGTTAGTCTCCTAACGCCTCTGAGCCTCAGTGTCCCTCTGTGGAAACGGAAAAAGGCACTTCCTTGCTCAGTGAATTGCTAGGAGCATTTTATAAGCTATTGAGTGCTTTATACATATGATATTAATTTCTTTCCTTTGAGTAATAAATGAGACACGCTGGAGCTCCCTCATTTGATAGGGTTCCATGTCTGGTGCAGGATCTCATGACATCCTGGCATGCAGGTACGTCAAAGCCTCAAAGAATGGAAAGAGCAAGAGATGAAGTAGATGCACAAGGTTCCAAGAGGGCTTCACTGTAATCCCATGAAAGGGACCAACTGGCTGTTCACTCACTGGATTGCTAACTTCTCCAGCCTCTCCCATGTGCCTGGTCCTGGGCTTTGCACTTCTAGGAGGGGAAGAAAACCCACTGGTCTTGCCTGTATGGAGTTTATGGTTTTAGGCGAGGAGAAAAGACCAACAAGAACTCAGAATTATTGGTTGAGGAATTTAATTCAGAGCTATGCTGGGTGGGGAATGGAGGCACACAGGTTCTGAAAAGAGAAACTGATGGAGAGAGGAGAGTGATCAGGGCAGGCTTCCTGGCAGACCCAGGGCTTGAGAGGGGCTGGGAGGAGCAGGGAAGATAGTGGCTGCTGCAGTGACATTCCCCTTCACTCCGTTTTATCTTGACGTTGCCATCATCCCACCGCTAAAAGGCACGAAGCACTGACTCTATCCTAGTCACAGAGCCAAATCCGTTATGTCACTGAAGCCTCTCAACCCTTTGAGGTTGATACCATCATCTTCCCATTTTACAGACAGGAAAACAAAGCAGGGAAATCACGTGTGTCCAGGCCACATACCTGCTCCAAGGCAGTGCCCGATTCTAACTCTGGACTGTCCGGTATATCTGGAGCCTATGTCCCTAGCCACCAAGCTGTACTCTGAGGGCATGATGGAGCTGCGTGATACTCTCTTGCTGTCCCCCCAGACTGGGAAGGTAGGGGCAGTGGAAAGAAGGTTGGGATCTGTAGGGAACAGAAAAAAAAAAAAGGAATTTATTTCCTACCCATTTTTTTATATTTCTTTCTCTCCAGGAGGGACTGTAGATGTTTTTGCCCAAGAGATGCCTTTGGCCCAGAGGCTGTGGTGGAGAGGTGGGGGCTGGATGCTCTGGGCTGTCTCAGGTTTTGAATCTGGAGCAGACAGAGGGGCCCAAGGCTGCATTGTGGAGTCCTGGGTGCAGTGCACGAGGGCAGGGAGGAGGGCTACAGTGGGAACCCACACCTGCAGCTACAGTGTGGCCTTTACTGGGGGAATGTGGGGCGTAAAGGGCAAGAGTGGACCCAGTTCAGCAGGGTCAAGCTTGGGCAGCCCCATGAAGGGGGAGGATGCTTACCCCACGAACGAGAGCCAGACTCCCTCCCAATCCCAGGCAGCCTGGGTGCAGGAGTCCTGAACTGAGAACTCAGGCAATGCCCAGCTCTCCTCCTCATTTGCTGTGGTGACTTGGGGCAAACCATGTCCCCTCTGTGGGCCTTAGGTTCTTCATCTAATAACATGGGGCATTTGTACCAGATGAGTTCTGAATAGGTTGGGTGACTGTGGAGTTCTAGTAAGGACAATGACTAAGCATTTGCCATACTTTGAGATGACATTGAATCATTTTCTTTGATGGGCTTATTCCGTATGGCCTGACTGCCTGGCTCTGAAGCCCCAGGATTCAGACCCTACATCAATAAGGAGCTGAGGAGAGGATGGAGGGTGGATGGAGGAGGTCCTCCACTACCCTGGGGGAAGTGGGGACCGGCAGGGCCTGGGTGATGGAGCAGCCGCTGCCTGCATCCCAGAATAGCTGCAGCCCTCCCGGCATCTGCCATCCTGGCTGCAAACTCCCAGCTCCTTGGCTGCTCCCTCTCCCTGCCGTCTGGCAGGCGCTGCTTTCCAGGTTTTTGTGGCAGCGACTAAGCAGCCCTCCTTATGAGCTACAGCCTGCTGGCTTCTTTCTCTAAGGGGGCTGGGATCATAATAGCAACTTTTCTCTGGTTCCCTCCCTCTTTCCCCTCTTCACCTCCCTGGAGGTTGAGGACAGACTGGTAGTTTAGGATAGTGGAAAGGGGCCAGGAGTCTTAAGTTCTTCTTTGCCATATGACTGAGCTCAAGTCTAAACATCTCTCTTGGCTTTAGCATCTTAACTTGTGCAATGAGTGCAGTCTGGCTATTGTTCCACTGCTGTTGACCAAGCAGTCATCCCAGAGGTTCATAGATATGGTCCCTTTTGCTTTGATGGTGCCCACACCATGCTGGTTATTTAATATTTTGAATATCTCCTTGGGGGCGATAATGCCTGGGCATTCACACAGAACTGCTGTGAGAATACAACAGGGATAAATAAAGGGCAGGAACAAGTGCTCTGGAAACTGTGGAGCCATAATCAGATATCTGATGCACCTGTCTGTCCAGGATCCACTTGTCTCCTGTGTCTTGGAGATAAATTTCACCTTAATTTTCCAGTGACTCATTCTTAACCATAGAGCTGGAGCTTGTTACACTCCTAGCTCCAAGTCTGCACGTGACCCAGGCCTGGGCAGGTGAGCACGTCTTCCTCTGGTTGCAGTGACCGGTTAGGGGATGAACCAAACCAGAAAGGACTTATCAGAGCCAATCCCAGGGCAGGACCCAGACCTGACCAATAGGAGTGCACATGTTCTCACTGTATAAAACACGTGACTTGAGTTAGACCAATCAGATGATTTCTCTGAGATTATTCTCACTCTCATGGGTGGGAAAAGTCCCTTCTCTTTTAGGTTATGAGTTTGGAGGCTGTGACTCATGGCTTTTTTTTTTTTTTTACACAGAGGAAACCTGTTAGGGTAGAAGAGAATGGAGCCAAGCAGAAACCAAAACAGATAAGAGGTGAAGAGGAGAGAGGAGAGAGTCTTGATGACATCAAGCCCTGGCTCTCTCTGGGCCCTCGTGCCCTCAGTCCTACTGCTCCTCCTTAAAGTGGAGGAAAGAACAGAGAGTGGCACCGTGTGGGGTGCACTTGTACAGTGTTACCTGGGTGATCAGGGAAGGTTTCCTATTAAGGTTGAGTATGATCTTAGATCTGAATAAAGGAAGGGGGTGAGCCCTGTAAATACACAGGGGAAGAGAATTCTGGGAAGAGGGAATAGAAAGTGCAAAGGCCCTGAGGCAGAAGGGAGTTTGGTATCTTCAAGGACTAGCAAGGGCACCAGTGTGGCTGGGACCCTGGGGTGTCTGAGCTGTGGAGTTACTCTCTTCCTGGACTAGAGTCGAGGAATCCCAGAGTCCTGGGACCTGAGCTGCGGCTTCTCACGCTTTAGTTGCATATAGCTGCCAGGGGCTAGAAGGGTCAGAGATTGGCACTGAGGCCTTTTGTATTTGGGCTCTGTAATCCTATATCTGTCAATACTGAAAGGTTGTCACCTCCCTTAAAATTAGCTTCCTCTAATAACTCACCTAGGATCTGTCATAAACTACCATTTCTACAGGGATCCAGAGAAGGCAACGATTCTTTGTGGCTGGAGTAGACAGAAGAGCGCCAGCAGAAAGGATTCCTTTCATTACAATTGCCGAGGTGTGACATTCCATGAACACATGCCAATTTGTTCCCCGTGTGTTTGTTCCTTTCTCCATTCATTTGACAAGATTTTATTGAGTATCCGATATCTGCCAAGGTATACAGAAAGGCACTGAATATACAAAGATGAATCAGTCACGGTTTCTGCTTTCAAGGATCTCAGTGTGGGGTGGGCGTGGAGGAGGCAGCCACGTAAACAGATAATTAGAGGGAAACATGGCAGGTGCCGAAACTGAGGTAGGAAGACGGTGCCGGTGACACTGCGGGAGCCCCGAGGCGGGAAGGATGGTTTTACCGAGAAGAGTCAGGGTGGTCTACACCGAGCACGTGCTCTCTGAACTGGACGGTGAAGATCCAGGGAGGTTTCACCAGGGGAGAGCAGTGAGGAAGGACAGCACATGTTGAGAGTATGCGGTCACGGGAAAGGATGGGCTTAGGAAGCGGGAACACTCAGTGTAGCAGGTTTTGGGACTCAGGAGTGGGAGATAAAATAGAGTGAGGGCAGGGTGGTTGGGTTAGTCTACACTGCGTGTTTAGACTTTGGTTGCTTTGGAGAATCATTGGGGATTTCTAAGTAAGGGAGTAACGTAAACAGATGAGATTGCTAAATAATGTAATATAATACGATGATAGTAGGAGTTTGTCTGAAGACGTTAGTTGCTTGGGACCAGCAGACAACAGGAGAACAGGAACGTAGCAGGTCGTGTGGCCCCTGCTCTGCCTATGGAGGGAGGCATCCCGCAGTCAGCTCTCGCCCCAGTGGGAGCTCGGGTCCAGGGCCGCCAGGGCTTCTGAGCTTTCAAGAGCTGCTGGAAATCCAGATACTTATGTAAAAATTCTTCACCATTTTTAAATGTTGGCAACTAATTTAAATTCTCCCAAACGTTGTGTGGGCCAAGTATAACACATCTGTCAGCCTGATCTACGAGCAGGCCACTGGTTTGCAACTTCTGGGTTGAGAAAAGCGTTTTCTTGCTCCAAGAGAGAGATTGAAATAGTTTTGGATCCAATGATTCATGCCTGGAATGACCTTCTTTCATTCTTGTTCTAGAAAATTCCTAATCTTTTCTTAACGCTCAATTTACTTCTCCTCTGTGAAGCTTTCCTCACCACCTCACCCCCACACCCTCTGAACACCCCCCAGCATTTTCCAAGCAGTCATCACTTCTTTGTGTTCCACTCTCTCTTTTACGTGTCTTGATACCTGAAATACAGAAACAAAAGCAGAAATTGTGGAGCAGTAGAGAAACCAGCACCAGAAAAGACATAGAATTGTTGATTGATAGATGGAAGCAAGACTTGTGGGAGAAGTCGATGAAGCTGATATAGGTCCTCACAGGCTGCCGCAGCCTCCTGGGAGGAGTATGTCTGGGATGGGAAGAAGCGACTGGATCTGAAAGGAAAGATGAGATGCTCGAGAAGAGGTTGGACTTTGAGGGCTGGAAAGAAGGCTCAGCACTATCAGTTTCTGGAGGACATCATCCTTAAGTAGGGTTGTGTACCACTCTGAGTCTGTAATCCCATCTGTCTTTAGTTATCTCTGACCTTGAGACACTGAAGACTGACCTGGAAGTTTTCTGCAAAGGGATATGGGGGTGGAGTGGACATCTGCTGTTTTTGCTCTCCAACTTCCTTTCATCCTTCTCCTTGGTTTCTCCAGGGATCCATCCTTGCTCAGCTTTTGGTCCATGTGCTTCTTGCTTGAGGGTGAGGCATGTGACCCAGACATGGCTCATCAAGGCTTCTCATTCCCTGGACACAGTGGTCAGTGCAGGGGTGGTCACAGAGCTCGATTAGGGTCAGTGAGAACCAGGTTCATGAATTTCCTTGAATTGCTGAGAAAAGGGGCATTCTGTCTTTCACTGCTGGATCTGAACCTGGGAGGCTATAAGTTTAGAGCAACAGACAGCCACCCCAGTAGCCTAAGAAGGGACCAGCATGGAGAAGACAAGAGTGAGAGAAGAAGAGAGATCTGGGTACAGATGGCATCATTTGAGCCACTGAATCAAACTGCACCTAAAGCTAGTTAACTCTAGATGTTTTTGTTATTGTGGCCAGTACTTTTTCTCTTCTTCAAACCAGTTTGAGTTATGTTTTCATTTGTCAGTTGCAATCAAAATGGATCCTACAAAACCTCAGTGAAAGGCATGAAGGGTTTTAACAGTTTGCAAAGCATTTTTACACTCACTGCCTTGATTCCCCCAACTCTCCTGTGAAGTTGGTAAAGCAGGAATTATTATTCTCAAAACACACAGCAGTCAATTGAGGCTTAATGAATTTAGGATTCATAGTCAGATGGCTAGGAATGACAGGATAAAAACCCCGTTCTTTTGAGTCTGGTTCCAGAGTTTCTCTGCACCGATAATGTCGTGCTAAATTAAACTCCAATAATGCTGAACTAAATTACTCTAAAGTACCCCTGGAAATAGCCTCTTAGAGTTAAAATTCATGCTGGGTAATTACAAAATAACTTTCTCCTCATTATTTTCCTACTTACATACCTCCAAGGGAAGGGTTGGTGATAAATGTCAGGGTTGGAACAATTTAGGTAATTATTTGGACGTCTGGCTGATGGATATCTTTTATCATGGTGCTACTATCTGTATGCTTCTAGCCTCCTCTTGATAATCAACAAAATGAGGACCATTCATTTCATATCTACCACACAGAGAAAATTATTTTGTAAAGAAATTGTTGCAAGCTTTCTTCACACTATTCCATCTTTCTGGAATGATCTTTCCACCATACCTAGCCCCTGGCTACCCTTCAGGTCTTGGCTTCCACACTTTATAAGAAATATGGTTTTTTCCTCCCTCACCCTCAGTTTTGTCCATCTCAAATTGTGTTATATTCTTAACATTTTCCACAATTTTTAATTTTTAAAAATTTGTTAAATTTTTTTTTTCTTTCCAACTGAATGTCCAGTAGCATTTAAGTTTCACTTCTCTTTCCCTAGCACCTAGTTCAGTGCCTGGCATGCAGTAGCTACTTGCTAAATATTTGTTGATGGAGTAAACCAATAAATGAGTGGCTTGTCCAAGAGTATCCAAGAGAAAGTGGCCTGTGAGCAGTTGGAAACTTGGGGCAGTGAGCAGCCTGGGTTGGACATTTTAGCTCAGTGGTTTTCAGTAGTGAAGCTGGGCTGGGTCGGGGGAGATGAATCCTGAGAAAGGATGACTCTTTTAGGGCAGCAGTCCCCAGCCTTTTTGGAACCAGGCACTGGCTTCATGGAAGAAAATTTTTCCACGGACTGGAGGTGGGTTGGGGGAGCTCTGTGGCCTGGTCCCTAACATTCCAGTATAGGTCTGTGGCCCAGGGGTTGGGGACCACAGCTCTAGGGAATACAGTAGGAGAGGGGAGAATCAGGGTGCCAGGGACCGAGCCCTAGGGCACAGAAAAGGCATGAGAAGCTGAGGAAGGGGGTCGAGATGGCTGGAAACCAGAGCACTGGGCAGAAGGCATGTCCTAGAAGCCGGGGCAGGAGGGGGTTGAGGAAGAGGAGGGGTAGACAGCAGAGCTTCATACCTCCAGAGCACCCGAGTCACACCTGACTTACTTTTCCAATTATTTTTACCCTGCGTGTAGCAGTTGGCAGGTTTCCAAGTGGCAGTGCGATTTTGTTTGCTGCCTGCAATTCCCACCTCTCCAGGTTAGAAGGCACCAGTCCTCTGACCTTGCCGGAGAAGGTGACACCTCTCAATTTAGCTCGGTTTGCAAATGTCAGCTGAGATGCTGCGTGCTCTCTCCACTGGGTCTTTGAGAACATTCACAGGAGGCCAGCCTCGCCACCCCCATCACTTCCTCTGCTCCCTCAGGAGGCAAAGGCACCTGCCAGACCCCACTCTGCAGCCCACCTATTTGGGGATCTTTGCCAGCCTTTGATGCGGTTGTGATAAAGGGAATACCAAAGTGACTTAAGGGAGGAGGCTTAAGTCTAAGGAACTAATAATGTGGAAAGAGAAAAAGCTGAGTCTCTGTCGTTCTCCTAGGAGGTGGTCTCTAGAATCCTGGGAGCTGAGTTCATCACACTCCAGAGAGTGACACCCACCTGGGTCCCTTGTTTTCTTTTCCTTCATGAAGCCAGCTTCATGTTCGTGTTAGCTAGGGATGTCAATAGACGTTAGTTCGGGGTGCTTAATGGGCTCAGCGCTGCGTTAGGCTTTTTGTATATGTTCATCTTAATCTTCTCCGGAATCCTATCAGGTCGTTATTATTGGCTTCATCTTGCAGATGAGAAAACAGGCTCAGAGGGGTGGTAAGACTTGCTGAAGCCCACACAGAATGTGCAGCATGGAGCTGGGAATCAGAGCCGGGTCGTGGCTTTTCCTCTGAGCCCTGCTCATGGAGACCCTGAACCACACTGGTCACCTGATGCTGGGCGCCGTTAGAGTCTGTCGCTGTGATTGACTAGTGGGGGCTGGGCCTGTGCTTGAATGCTGAGAGAGCCGTTCTATAGTTCAGGGGGCTGACCCACAGCCTCCTCTCTGCTTCCCTCCCAACCCGCTGAGGGTTCCTGCCTCTGATGGGGACGGGGAGCTTCCACTTAATGATTTATCTCCTTAAAGGGAAAAGAATCTTTTTCTCCTCATCATTACAAGTGCAAACAGGAAAAAAAAAACCCTATTTTAAACAGAGTTTAGCTTTGCTGTTTCCCAGGGAGAGCTGATGCTTTCTGTTTTATTAAGCGGGGGTGGGGAATATCCTCTGTGACTCAGATGAGGAGCGGCCACCGCCACCCACCCCAGCGTTGCCTGCCCTCCTTGGCCACATCCCAGCTACGGCCAGGACATGCTAAGGCCGATCAATGAGCTTGCAGGCAAGCAGCAGGAATGGGGGGGGAGGAAAGCCTTCCTCCTGGGCTCTTCTCGGAAAGAAAAGGCAGTGAGACCACATCGAGCAACAGCAACAAACCACTGCCCATCACAGGGAGGCTGGGCTGTGACGAGGAGGGGGTCTTCAGTCACTCCTGGCCCACACCACCCAACTCGGGCTGTCTCCCCTGTTAGCAGGAGCAATGGCTCAGAAGCAGGAATCCAGTTTGCAGACAGCACCCGGGAGCCTGGCTTCCATCTCTCCTGTTGTCCTCGCTGTGCCGACTTCCTTGTCTGTGAGCTCTAAGGAGACGCAGAGGGGAGGCATTTCTGCCTCTTCTGTTTTCTATCCCTTGCACTCGTCCTGCCCAGTTCCTTTCGGCTGCTAGGACTGCTCCGTGCCACATAAAAGCAGGCCCCGGGCACCATCTCATCCTGCTCCGGGGCAGGATCCTCACCCTGTTTCCTCACCCTTTACACTGCCTCTGAGCTGCCCCTCATTCTCCTGGTTCTGATGCCACCAACCTGGTTCTGCTGCCACCCCTGGGAATGGCATGTTGGGGACCCAGTAACCTCTCTACTGTGGCTTGTTATGCTTGGCTTTCCAGGCCTTTCTGGGGGTCCCTTGTATCACCCAAATTTGGGAAAGAGGTCTCTTCATATGGAACAATTCTTTTTTTTAATAGTTTTTTTTTTTTTTTTTTTTTTGAGGCAGGGTCTCACTCTGTTGCCCAGGCTAGAGTATAGTGGTGTTATAGCTCACAGCAACCTCAAACTCCTGGGCTCAAGTGCTCCTCCTGTCTCAGCCTCCCAAGTAGCTGGGACTACAGGTGTGCACCACCACACCTGGCTCAGTTTTTTAATTTTTTGTAGAGACATAGTCTTGCTTTTTGCTCAGGCTGGTCTTATTCAAACTGCTGGCCTCAAACAATCCTCCTGCCTTGGCCTCCCAAAGTGCTAGGGTTACAGGTATGAGCCACTGCACTTGGCTCATATAGAACAATTAAAAATCCAATTGAAATCCATTTAATGTTTCTGTAGCACCCTATACTTTCTCTTTTCAGTACTTCTCAGACTTATAAATACTGACTCGAGGTCTACTTTTCTCAATACACTACAACCACAACAACAGTCCCATTGAAAACTAGTATTTATTGAGCGCTCTCTATGTGCCAGGCTCTGTGACATATGGTCTGTGTGCATTGCTTTATTCCACCTAATAACAACCCTGTGAGTTATGTGCTATTACTCTGATTTTATGGATGAGGCATTGGAAGCTCAGAGAGGGTAAGTAATGTGCTTGAGGTCACAGTTAGCAATGAGGCCAGGCACAAGGTAGGAGTTTGGTGTCTGTTTGCCGAACGAATTGGATGAATGGGCCCATGTGTTTGTGGCCAGCAGATCGACTGAGGATAGATGCTCAGGGCAGGTGTACTGGCCAGGGAGGAGGCTGCTGGGGATAGATCCAGGCAGGTATAAGGAAAAACTTTCTAGGAGCATCTCAGGTTGGCTTGAGATGAGGTGTTCAGGTGAGGATAAAGGAGAGGGGAGGAGGGAGTTAAGCCCCAAGTAAGAGAGAGGCAAGATGACCTTTAAGATCCTTCCCAGCTCCGAGAATCTGAGCTTATTGTATAATTCTTAAAGAAACTAATAAAATCCTTTGCAAATATGAAACGTATCCCAGCCCCAGCTCTGTGCTGTTATGAATAGGGCTGAGTGGATCCTTATGTTGGGGCAATAAATGCCAGCATCGGTAAGGCCTCAAGCCTCTTGGTTATTCAGGAACGATATTAACAACAGCTGGCATTTATGGAGTGTTTACTACAAATCAGGCAAGATTATATATCCTTTGCATGCATAAACTCAATTCTCACCACAAACCTATGGAGTGCTGGTATATCAGGCAAAGCTGCAATAACAAATTAACCCTGAGTCCTCAGTGGCTTTACACAATAAAAGTTTGTTTCCCACTTTCTTAAAGTCCAAAGGAGGTTGAGCCATTTTTTTTTACCTCTCATTTGAAATGTGGCCTCCCAGGATGGTGCGGTAAGGAAAGAGACGGACAGGGGAGCAGGGTGATGGGGTTGTTTCTGACAGCCCAGGAACCTGCAATGACGTACAGGCGTGTGCACCTATTGTGATGGTTTAATGAAAACACATGGGAGGCATTTGGAACCATGCCAGCCACAAAGTGAAGGCTCAGTAAATGCTAATCGTGATGGTAATGATGAGCTGTAGGACCAGACATGATTGGAAGCTCCACACCGAGCACAGAGGGGGAAAGGGGCAGGAAGCTGGGATCTCACACTAGCTAAGCTTTCCTTGGCTGGAGTTATCCAGGGCTGTCAGGAGGTCCAAGTTTAGAGGCTGTCTCTACCAGGGCAGGGGGTTATCAGCTGCCTCAGTCCACCCTCCACCAGGGGTCTGGTGCTGGCAGTCCTGTGCCTGGCCATGCCATCCATGTGCCTCCCCCCCATAGACGGCTCTGTCTCTTCTGTGGCTAAGCATCCAATAGATTATTCTGGTCCAATATCTATCTATCTATCTATCTATCTATCTATCTATCTATCTATCTATCTATCTATCTATCTAATATCTATCTATCTATTTATCATCTATCTATCTATCTATCTATCTATCTATCTATCTATCTATCCATCCATCCATCCATCCATCCTGGGATTGTAGCTGTTCACAAAATTCTGACAACTTGCCACCCTGCCTGGCCCTGGTAAGTGCCCAGGGCCATGACGCTGGGAGCGTGTAATTGGGAAGAACCTCTGCTGCCGCACAGGCTCTCCTTGGATACCAGGTGCTGCCCAGACCACCCTCTCTGTTCCTTTTGCTTTATGTCGTCTCACTGTCCTTGAGACAACCGGGCTGCGCTTCCCATTCCCTTGTCCTCTCAAGTTGTGTCTTTCTTCCCTTCCCCACCTGTCCGGTTGCTTCGTCACTGAATCTGTCTGCACCAAGAATCGGAGAGGTGGGGACAGCATGAACATTCATCCAGAGGCAGTTTTGCAGAGCGACTGCAAGCCTGGTTCTGGAGTCAGACCTGCTCTGCTGTTTTCTTGCTGAATGACACTGGCCAAGTCACTTACGTCTCAGTTTTCGTATATGTAAAATGGAGATAATACTGTTACCTAACTCCAAGGGCTCCTGAGAAGATTAAATGAGGCAATATATATAAAGTGAATAGAACAGTGGTCAGCATATGGGAATAATACGTATAAGCTACAATAACTTATCATTATTCTCCTAATCCACAACTGTCTGTCTCTAAGGCTTTTGCTTTTCCGCCCCATCACACATCATAAAAGTATCCCTTGATGGCAAGCCAATCTGGGCAGACGAACTTCTGATATTTCTCTTCATTCTGCTAAATTCACAGGGGACACTGGAGAAGGGTATTTTTAGGAGGCAGTGCTGAGAAGCATAGCAGGTGGCCAGATGGTAATGGCAGAAAACACGGTCCCTTCTGTTTACAAGAACAACTGCATGGCATTCAGGTGTGTAATAAGATAAACTGCATTTCTAGAGACATCATATCGGATCCAGGTGGAAGAAGGGGGCACCATGGAATCTTGCCAGAGAGTGTGAAGTCTGGGAAAATAGCAGAAACAGACCACTGTACCCAGTCTTGCTCCCTAGGGAGTCCTTTCCCTGCCTTAGCTGTGACACCTGGGAATTCACTGTACCCCCTTTTGAAAGCTCTCTTCCAGAGGGTGGTGATGAGGTCATGTCCGGATGATATTCTCCTGCAATTTGTCATCCTCATGGTGTAGGCTCCTTCTCCTTTACTTAATCACTGGCAGAGCTAGAAAATCAGATTATGCCATGGGTGGAAATATCTCTGTGGGAAAGAAAATTCCCTTGGCTTCCGAGCTTCTCTCTGGAGTTCCATTCTTCTGCTCTTGTTTTGTTTGATTTCCCTTTTGTTTCTCAAGAGGGTATTGGTATAGCTCGTGGGCACTTTCCCATTTCTTGATTGCTCAGCACTCATTGCTTTTCCCACATCTTCACGGGACATTAACCCTCTACCACCGTATATGTGACTTGACGGGAAAATGATTCTGAGTACTCATCTCCTATTCCCAGGGAAGCCAAGGAGGACCAGTTACTTCTTTCCTAGTCTGGATGCAGTGCCTCATGGCTGTAATCCTGGCTTTTTGGGAGGCTGAGGCAGGAGGATCACTTGAGCTCAGGAATTCGAGGCTGCAGTGAGCTATGATTGCACCATTGCACTCCAGCCTGGGTAACAGAGTGAGACCCGTTTCTTAAAGAAAAACAAAGAAAAGCCAATAGTGGGCATATATCAAACCCCAGCCAAACAGATACTTCTTCCCTGAGACTTTAAACATTTGGTCTGTGACTGGGGGCATAGAGATGGTTGGAGAATCTGTGTTTGAAAACTGAACTGGGTAACTCGTGGGCAGTTCTAGGCTGGGTTCCTGCACTAGCCTCTCCCTGGGGGCCACTTTCTACTTTGATTCATTTAGGCTAGAGGTTGTAAATTTAATGCCTTCATGGTCCAGATAATTACCTTAAATATGCGAGGTGGTGGAGTGAAGGACAAAAGGGAAGGATTAGGCCAGTGGGGAGTACAGTTCTCTCCTAAACAAAGCATTAGACATCCTGGTGTTTTGAGTGTAACCCAGCATCTAGGAGAACTGGTGTTCTCAAACTTGTTTGAAACGTCCCATGAATACTAACATTTACCATCCAAGCTGTATCCCTTAGAATGCTCCTTGTTTCCAAAATAGGCCTTCAAATCCTTTGTCAGACTATATATAATAGATCCTGATTTTTTTTTTTTTTTAAGATGAGTGTCTTACTATATTGCCTAGGCTGATCTCAAACTCCTAGGCTCAAGCGATCCTCCTATCTCAGCCTCCTGTGTAGTTGGGACTACGGGTGTATGCCACTGAGCCCAGCTGATTTTTAAACAATTTTCTAGAGGTGGAATTTTCTAGAGGTCATGTTGCCCAGTCTGGTCTCCAGCTCCTGGCCTCAAGTGATCCTCCTGCCTCAGCCCCCCTCCCGCCACACCCAGCCTTAGATCCTGATTTGAGGATTAGAGAACTAAGTCTCCACAGCAGAGGTAGCAGCGAGGTTTGGGCTCTGGGCTGGGAGCAGAGCTGAGCTCAGGCTACCAGGCCCAGGTGTCCCCGCTCCCTCTCTGTGAAGAGCACCGAGTTGTCCCCACAAAATGGCATGGGAATGGGTCCAAAGGGCACCTTCACCTGAGGCCTTGAAAGACATTGACTGCCAAACTAAGAGCCAGATAATCCTGGCTTCCAAGCTGCAAGTTGTGTCTCACTCACGTAACAACGTACATACAAACAGTCCAGGGTTGATACGGCGGCTCTATGGCCCTGGGCACCCTGGCTCTTTTTATCTTCTTGCTCTGCTAGCCTCAAAATGCACTTCCAATCTCGTGGGTTACTTGGGCCTCTGCTGTACCCCAAAACCTTTGGCTGATTCAGCTCCCACTACCACGGGGCTCGCTCCAGCAAGCAGCAGCCAGAGGAGGGAGAGTGTACTTTTTCCCTTTTAAGGCCTGACCCATGGCTTTTGCTCATACATCATTGGCTTCAATCCAAGCATTTGGCCACAGCTCACAAAGAAGATAGGGAAAGGCAGTGTTTAGCTGGGTGGCCATGTATCCCAATAAGACATCTGTTTACAGAAGAAGGAGAGAATGGCTGTTGGGGAGGTAAGCAGCAGTTTCCACTATGGCTTTCACATGCATGCCCATAATCACCCCATCACCTTCCAGCTCTCTCATCAGAGCAAAATGTCTAGGGCTAGTCTTTGTGCTTTTCATACCTGGGAAGCTTAAAGGACCTGCATAAGCTTCCACAGGAATCTCTAATGGTAGATCTTCTGGCACTAGGCAGGCAGGCAGGCAGGCAGAGGAGATATTTTCTGGCAAGGACTCTGGAGTGTTCTTCCTATCTTCCCACGTGGGCAGTCACCCACTCTTTCTGTTGAACTACTTCTGTGGGTACAGCACATTCTTAAGCCAGATTTGAACTCAGACATTGTAGCCCCCACTCTAGCAGAGGCCACTGTCTTTGTGGACCCCCCCTGGAGAAGCCAAGCTTTGCTCCCTGCCACAATCTCCTCTACCCCCTCCTCGTATGCCTGTGGCCTCTAATTCTCTCCTGTTTGTACTCCAGGCCATGCCTGGGTGGACCAGAAGTGGACATCTGCAGGGAACCCCTCACAGGCTGGGCTGGGTAGATGGATAGCATCCTGTCTCTGGAGAACTGGAACCAACACTATATCAGTTAGTTGATGGAGGGACTTGGACGGATAGGATAGGGGTCCCATAAAATTGGGGTCAGAGCTCCTGCCGTGATAAATCAAAGCTGTGTGTAAGCCAAAGAGTTTGGGGTACAGCAGAGGCCCAAGTAACCCCCAAAATTGGTCTTCTCCAGGCTTATGCAGCAGATATGCAGGGGAGTGAGGACAGACAATGTGGCTAAGGAGAGATTTCTCTCATTCCTGCTCCCAGTCCACGTGCTCGAGTTCTCCCTCATTGCCTGTCCTTGTGTGTTTGCCGGCTTAGTACAGTGTAATGGCTGGGAGTGTGACCGGCGGGCTCAGATTGCTTGGGGTTCAGGCCACAGCCCTGCCCCTAAGACCATGACTATAGGCAAGTAACCTAACCAAGTCAAGCCTCAGTTTC
Source organism: Microcebus murinus (assembly GCF_040939455.1). Taxonomy (NCBI): domain Eukaryota; kingdom Metazoa; phylum Chordata; class Mammalia; order Primates; family Cheirogaleidae; genus Microcebus; species Microcebus murinus. The sequence continues at coordinate 17,343,502 of NC_134107.1, forward strand.
CTCATCTATAAAGGGGGATTCTGTGAATATCTACCACATAGGGCAGCTTGAGGATAATGCAAGTGACAAGTGCATAAGGTTTTCCCTTCCTTCTTTCCTTTTTTGCAACCACAGTTTCATGACAAAGGGTAAGGTCTCTGACATGTTTGGGTAGTCACTTTTCCCTCCGACCGTCTTTGAGACAGGAGCTTTTTCTAGGAATTAATTTATAGGACGATTTGCCCAACTTCTAGAGGCCCCTAGCCCACTTTCCTTCTTTTGTGCAAGAGGAAACTGAGGCCCCAGCAGCCGAGCCAGCTGCCCACGTAGAGCGGAGGAGGCGGTGGCACTGGTGTCCTTCTGGCAGTAGCTCTGAGTCTGCTCCCTCCAGCAGCTCACAGGACACTCTTGCTGCAGGGGTGGGCCTTCCCCGCCCCTCCCCTCCCCCATGTGGGAAGCACTGGGCATGGTGTGCTTGAAGAGCCTTCTAGAAGGCTGCGCTAATGAATTTCTATTCCTTCTCACATGAGGAGTTGGGACCTTCTGACCTCAATATGCAAAGAGACGCTAAACATGTAAATCAGCAGCTCTTGGGTTCATAAAAATAGCTCAGCAGCGCTGCTCCCTCCTCCCCCTCTCATCCCAGAAGCTGAGCTCCCGCCCCTGGTCCCTGCCTCCATTCTCCTAACTGTTTTTGCCTTCGTTGCAGGCCTTCCCTGCCTCCCTCCCCCCCCCCCCCCCCCCCCCCCCCCCGCCTTCCCGACCAGGGTGTGTGGATGGACGGAAGGACGGGGCGAGGCTCCTGGGAGCACAATGCGCTGCCATCATTCCGAGCAATGCTGAGGCCCTGTGGGTTCTCGGGTGCCAGGGTCGCGGGCGTGGGGAAGGCGGGCAGGCCGACGGAGTGGTGGCCGTGGTGCGGGATTCAACGCCCAGCTCTGCCTTGCAGGTTGTGTGGCTTTGGCCCAGTAACTCCACCGGTGTGGATCCCAGTTCCATCATCTATAGAAAGTCAACAGCAACAGCATCGAACTTATAACGCTGCTAGGAGGACTGGATAAGGTGGTACGGGCACCTAGCTTGGAGAAATCAGCCATGATTCAGAAAATAGAGATGATCACTAACATGCATTGCACACTACTGGTGTATCAGAGATTGTGTTAAATATTGCATTTTATATGGATTAACTAATGATATTTTCCTAGCAATCCTACGAGGCAGGCACTATGACTACGCTCACCCCCATTTTATAGACAAGGAATATTAGGCTTAGAGTAGTTATTAATAAATAACTTGTTCAAAGTCACACAAGTAGGAGGCAAGGCAGCTGGAATTTGAACTCAGGGCTTCAGACTCCAGAACTCACAAACCTGACGTGGGTTTATACTGCTTCCTTAGTCTAATACAAGGTGGGCTCTTCTGAAGAGGTGTTGCTAAAGTGCTCCTGGAGTTCAGAGAGTGAGAGATGACAGCCAGAAGGAGAAACCAGGGCTTCCTTCCTGGAGGCAGTGGCAGCAGACAGGACTGGAAGGAGGAGTGGGGTTTGGCACAAGGAGATAGGGCCAGGGGTGAGCCCCCCATTCAGAGGGAACAGCTTGAGCAATGAAACAGAAGTAAGGAAATGCCAGGAATTATCTTCCTTAGCAGTTACTGGGCTACATAGGAGCCAGTGCTGCCAACATACTTGGTCCCTTTTTCGTAGCCCAGCTCAAACATTTGCCAAAAAGGAACTGATGGACAGTTGTAAAACGGCATTCGATGTGATCGGTAGCTGCAGGTTCTTGTGGCAGTGCTTCCAAAGCAAGGTTCCTCAGTCTTGGCCCTATGGACATTTTTTTTTTTTTGAGACAGAGTCTCATTTTGTTACCCAGGCTCGAGTGAGTGCCATGGCGTCAGCCTAGCTCACAGCAACCTCAAACTCCTGGGCTCAAGCGATCCTGCTGCCTCAGCCTCCTGAGTAGCTGGGACTACAGGCATGCACCACCATGCCCAGCTAATTTTTTCTATGTATATTAGTTGGCCAATTAATTTCTTTCTATTTATAGTAGAGACGGGGTCTCGCTCTTGCTCAGGCTGGTTTCAAACTCCTGACCTCGAGCAATCCACCCACCTCGGCCTCCCAGAGTGCTAGGATTACAGGCATGAGCCACCGCGCCCGGCCCCTATGGACATTTTGGGTTGGATATGTCTTTGCTAGAGAGGACTGTCTAGCAGTATCCCTGCCTTCTGACTAGCTCTCTTCCCAAGTTGAGACAACTGGAAATGTCTCCTGACATTGCCAAATGTTCCCTGGGTGTGGGGGATGGGAGGGGGTTGCGAAATAACTTCCGGTTAAGAACTACTATCCCAAATGTGGGGGAGGGGGGATGTGTGGGGGAGGCAGAAACCTTGAATGTTTATACCAGGAAGTTAGTGCTGTGTGACTTTTGGAAAGGCACTTTCCCTCTCTGAGCCTTGGTCTTCTCACCCAAAAAGTAAGGCAGCTGGGTGCGACCGATGGTCTCTGGCAGTGTGGGACCCAGAAGTGTGACCAAGCAGCTCTGGCTGCCTGTTGCTGCCCCATTATGCAGTGCCATGACACCCGCCCCTCCCGCCGGGCAGGCTGGCATCAGCTGGCTCCGTGCTGAGCTCAGGCCTGGGCCGCCACTGCCTCCCAGAGCAGGTGTGTGAAGGGCTCTTGGTGTCACTTTCCACAGCAACACCCAGGTGACACCCTTAATTATAGTCAGGGAGAGTAGGACTCAGGAGGTGGTGACAAGCTGTTCTTGGTGTGAGAAAATGATTAACACCAGAAAGCTGGCCGAGTGGGGCTGCTGAAGTCATTTCCTGAGGCCCTAATGGAAGGAGTCCGACCCTCCCATTGCTTTGAGGAAACTCAGTTCCCCGATTTGCTCTTTGTCCCGGGAACCGAGCAGGTGTTCCGGGTGGCGAGGGCCATGCAGGCGTCGTGGCAGGCAACTGCAGGGGGAGGGCGTGGAGAAGTCCCTCCCATGCCAAGAGCTGCTGCGCTGTGTTGAAAGGGTGGGGGGACTTGGTGACCTCGGGAAAGTCGTCACCCTCTCGGGTCTCGGCTCCGTCAGCTGTAGAAAGCCGACAGTACGAGGCTCTCCCTTCTAGGAGGGCCAGGAGGAGGAGGTGCCCTGACCCAGGTACCGGGCTGCAGGTGAGGAGTGAGCACGGGGCCTCTGCAACATGTCCCACCTTCGGCAGGCACTTGGCCTGTCCTCGGCCTCCAGCGACCCTCAGAGGGGGTGTTCTTAAGCCCTGCCTTACAGATGAGCTCAGGGAGGTGGAAGCCGCTTGCCTTCCATCTCTCAGTTAGAAAAATGGTTCAAGCTCTGGAGGCAGGATTCCAGCGGGGGCTGATTCCAAAGCCTGTGCCCTGGACGGTGTGTGAATCAGGAGCTCTGCGCTGACTCTGAGCGTCTGCCCCCTCTCCCAGCCTGTCCGTCAGAGCCTGGAATGCAAACCCTGGGCCTTTGCTGTTTACCATGGGCCTCTTTCCAGCAGCCAAGAAAACAACAGTGCCTGTGGGCGAGGGATGAGCAGATAGGGGAAGCGTGATGGAGGGGACATCTGATAAGGGCTGCAGAGGAAGGGAAGCAGTTGGGGGGACAGGGAGGGGAGGGGAAGATAAGAGGGTGGGGAAGATGAAGAAAGGAGCCTCTGGGAGCTGGGGATGGAGGAGAGGAGCAGATAGGGGCGGCTGAGTCTGGCCCGCGGGCAGTAAGTGGGGGCCGTGGGCACTGCAGGGGAGGCAGGAGCAGATAAGCGAGCAGGGTAGGGTGGAGGGAGACAGACAGAGAGAGGCGGCACAGGGCCCTGCTTGCTCCCAGACGTCCAGGGCTGTCTGTGGCATCTGGCACGATCCTATTTTCTATATTCTGAAAGTGAGTCAGTGGCTTCCCCCAGGCCATGACTTTCTCAGTTAGTCCTCAGGATACAAATAGCAGGAGGGAGAGGCGGGTGCTCCCAGGAGGCCTCGGCCCAGACAAACTCCTCCTGCCTCCTGTGTCCGAAGGCCGCGTTCACTCCCTCTCGCTCGCTCTCACACCTTCCTTCCTTCTTGCTTTCCTTCCTCACCTCGTCCGTTTGGCAATTCCACTGCCAAATTCTGTCCCGAGTTCTGGGAATAAGGTAGAGTTTGCTGTACATTCTGATAGGCGGAGACTCAATATTAACAACCAAATTGATAGATAAGGTGCTCTGTCTGAGACAGTCACAACGCCACAAAGAGACTAGGATCGCGTACAACGACAGAGAGCCATGCGGCTGGACGTTTTGGGTTGGCCGGTCACAGCGGGCTTTTGTTAGGAGGCGGCCATGCAGCTGGGAGCTGGTGGTAGGAAGGAAGCGGCCACCACGAGAATGTGGGAGGGAGAAGTTCTGAGGGCGCAGGGAACAGCAAACGCAAGCGCCCTGCGTGGGCCTGTGCTTGGCTGGTGGGGCTGCAGCACCATGACCAAGAGGGAGAATGGTATAAAGGGGTTGGAGAGGTGGAGTGGCCGGAGCATGCGGAAGGTTGCAGTTCTCAGATTTTACGCCAAGCGTAAAGAGAAAGGCTGTTGGGGCTTCTCTGGCAGGAGGCTCGGGGTGATCCTGTCCCACAGAGGCTACGCGTGTAGTGGAAGGGGCCCTGGGCTGGTCGGGAGATCCAGGTTCCACCTCTGCCTTCCCTCCTAGCGCACACTGTGACTGTGGGAGGGCCGACTCCCCTCTCTGGGCTTCCGCCACCGCTATCTGTGAGCCAGGAGAATGGACTCGGGGTCCCCAGGTCTTCACGTTCTATGGACATTGGAGCAGAGTCAACGAGGAGCACCCTGTGACCCCCAGCCTTCCTCCTTTCCTCCTGGTTTTACCATGTAGAGCAGCACCCCGGGGCACAGGTTCAAATCTTGACTCTGCCACTAAGTAACTTTGCATGTAACTTCGAGCAAGGGGCTCAACCTCCCTGACCTTCAGCTTCCTCAGTTGAAAATGGCAGTAATAATAGTACTCACCTCCTGGGGCTGTTATGGGGAAGGAAAAGAGATAATCATTCAAAGGATTTAACTGAGCTCCTGGTGCATCATAAACTGTTCTTACTGGTGCCAGCTCTTTACTCTGAGGTGAGAACCATCTCCTGAGCATGGGCCAATGCCCACCTATTGATCGATCATTTCTACTTGAAAACTGACGTCCCATTGGCATCTCCAACTAAACATGATTAAAATTAAACTCATCATCCCTGTTGCTCTGCATTTTCTTCCTCATCCTTTTCCTCCTCCTGGGTCCCTTATCTTGGACCCTGGCACCATGATTCTCCCAGACATTCATGCTCAATCTCCACGTTATCTTAGAATTCTCTTCTCACATCCCATCAATCACCAAACCCTGTCACTAAGCCTCCGTCCTGTCTCCTCCTCATTTTCATTGCTGATGCTTTCCTGCAGGCTTTCCTTAGCCTTCTCCTAGACTGTAGGATAATCTCTGGACTGGCTTCCTGCTTTGTTTCTTCCTCCGTGTCCCTCCTCCCTGCCATCCATCACCAAGACTTTCCAAGCACTTGGCTGTAGTGACCTTAACACCTATCTCTAAGAAAGTCACTCTTCTGCTTAAAATTCTTCCATATCTCCCCATCTACTCTAGGCCACAGGATAAAGCCCATTGCCCCAGCCTCTTTGAAGGCTTTTAAAATGCGATTCTAACCTGCTTTTCCAGGGTCTCCCATCATCTGCCACTCACTCACACTAGACCTCGATAACACTTGTCTTCTCCATCTTCCTTGAGCAAGGCTCACTTCTAGAGAACCGCAGTGCAAGTTTTTCTCCTTTGCCTGGAATCTGTCCTCACTCCAGTGCTGCTTGTTCAAATTCATCTGCACTTGGAATCTATTCAGAGGTTACACATGCAAAATATCTTCAGAAATACTTCAACAGTATACGATTGCTTGGCTTGAGAAAGTTCTTTGGGTACCTAGGATAAGTTCACCATGACATTTCATTCAGTACTAAAGTAGGCTTTATTCTTTTAATGGCCTTAGAATATCATAGAACATCAATTACACTTTCTTGAAACTCATTGATATGTAATTCTTCACTACTTAAAACATATATACCCCCCCCAATAGTAAATAAATCAACTATAATGAAAACAAAAACACACTTGGAATCTGAACTCCAAGCCTTCCTACGATGGGGGAAAGGCGAAACTTCCTCTTTGCCCTGGAAGGTTTGCTGAAAGACCAACTCACAATAAGGCAGATGAATAAGAGAAAGAGATTTATTTACTGTGTGCAGGGGGAGAATCACAGAGTGATTCCCCAATATCCCAGCGGGGTCCAGAAATTTATACACCCTCATTTTAGCGGGGAGGGGAAGATAAGGAATATAAGTAATTCTATTTAGGGGCAATAAATGGTCACTAGGGAGGATGAATGGCTACTTGGGAGAATGAATGGATGGGGGAAAAGAGATTGACTTGTAAATGATTCTGTTGGGAAATTAAATTAACCTGAGAGACAGGCATCATGTTTAAAATGATTTGGGCCGGGTCTGGTTGCGTTCTTGATTTTTCCTGCAATATATTGAGATAACAGGGAAGGGAATGGAAGGCAGCTGTTCTTTTTTGATGGGTTTAGTTTTTTAGGAAGAAAGAAGGAAAGCCGCTTCCAATGCCTGTTGATCTCTAAGGGCCTTTAATTCAACATACTCTTTATACCAAGGAGTTATATTTTGAGATGGAATTCCCTGAGCTCCTTTACTATCCTGTGGAGGAGGGGTTCTCAAACTATGGCCCGAAGGCCACATGCGGCCCACCGAGGACATTTATCTGGCCCACCGGGTGTTTTTGCCGCCGCTGCCTGTCCTGCTTAGCAGCCGACTCATCCTGGGCCCACAGTGCGCATGTGTGGAATGTGCGCTGCACTCTCCAACGGCCCTCCAATGGTCTGAGGGACAGTGAACTGGCCCCATGTTTAAAAAGTTTGAGGACCCCTGCTGTGCAGTCTTCCCAGATGTCTGCGCCCTGCCAATCTGTTGGACCCCACTTGCATATTAGCCCATGCTTACACGGTGTCTTCTTTAAAAAGCATCTACAGATTTTTCTTGGATCCTTATGTATTCATTCTTCTCCCCTCCCAGACTTGTGAGTTCCTGCAGATGGGGACTCTGTCTTGTTCATCTTCATATTGTTGACGAGACATAGTAAATCGTTTAAGAAGTCTGAGAAGCTGCTCAAACCTCATAGCGCTAAAACTGGATCCCTGGTTTCACCCTGCCCTGCCTCTGTCCCATTGTTTAAGCAATCCCCTTCTTGGTGAACAGCACCACCACTCTCACAGTTGCTCGAACTCCAAGCCTGGGAGTCCTCCTTGATTCCTCTCTTTCTCCTCCCTGAGGAGAGGCTATCACTGGGGTAGCTCTACCTCAAAATCCATTCCAAATTTTCCCACTTTTCTCCACCTGACCTGCCACTCCTTTCTTCTGGACTGCCACAGTGACTCCCAAGTGGTCTCCTTGCCTCTGTTCCTGCTGCTCTGTACTCTTTCTGCAGTGAGAATGTTCTTTTACAATGTGTATCACATTATGTCACCAACTGACTTGGAACCCTCCAGTGGGCTCCCATTGCATACGGTAACATATGCATGTCCCACTCTGGTTTACAGAGACCCTCACGCCTGCCTTTCTGATCACATAGCACACTAGTCCTCCTGATGCCCACACCATCCCCTTTGCTCCAATATACCAAGCTAGTTCCTACCCCAGGGCCTTTGCACTCTTACCTCTTCCCGTACTCCTGTTCTCCCTGCTCTTCACATGGCTATCTCTTCATGTAATTTAGATTTTGGCTTAAACATCACTTCCTTAACTGGATTATCCACCCATTCTATTGCATTACTCTACTTTAAATATCTGCCTTGTACTTATTACTTTCTGATTAAAATTATTATTACTGTTATTATTTTTTAGAACTTGGATCTCACTGTGTTGTCTAGGCTCACTTTGAACTTCTGGGCTCAAATGATCCTCCCACCTTAGCCTCCCAAATAGCTGGGACTACAGGTGCACAACCACTGCACCCAGCTTTAAAATTATTGTTTTTACTCTGGCTATTTCCAGTCAGCTAGAAATAAACTCTATGAGACTGGGACTTTGTCTGTTTTAGTAACCACTGTATTCTGGGAGAGTGTTTTGCAAATAATAAGAATTTACTGAACAATCATGAATAATAATTATTATTACTATAAGTAATTGTGTGTCTATTATCTACTAAGCTGTTATATAGTATAAAAATGGGGATAATAATATTGATCTTACAGGGTTTGTGGGGATTAGAGATAATTTATATAAAGAGCTTGGTACACTATAGCTCCTAGAATCATTTTTTCCCCAGTCTCCCAACTAGGAAGGGGCTGAGCAGGGCACAAATGCAGGTCTCATTGCCTCTCGTGCACAGGTTCTTAGCACTAAATCAGAGAATTGGTAATATTTGGGTCTATTTTGTCTGATATTAAGATATTAGTAGAACCTTTGCTATACTTAGTATTTGCATTGCATATCTTTTTCATTCTTTTCCTTATAAATAATATGTCTTTGTATTTAAAGTGCACCTCTTGCAGTCAGCATATGGCTGGATTTTGCTTTTTTACCAATCTGCCAATCTGCCTTGTAACTGGCAGAGAGTTTCTTGTTGATTTTTTTTAAATGCTATTTTTGGGTTATTATTTTAGTGGTTTCTCTAGGGATTATAACATAAACTTAATTTGTTTCAATAATAACATGACACATTAATGAAAACTCAAGATTAATACTAACTTAATTTTGGTAAGGTATAGAAACTTTTTTCCAATACAATGTCACATCCTTCCCCTCCTTTGTGCTATTATTGTCAACGGTATGACATCTCTGTATGTTATAATCTAACAATCCAGTGTTATAATTATTGCTTTATAAAATCTTATGTCTTGGAAAGAAGAAAAGACAAAAATGTATGTATACTTTTATAAAAATATTTGTGTACTTTTGTCTTTATATACATCTTTTATATACTTGCCATTTTTGGTGCTTTATTTTTTTTCTGGTAGCTTCTAGTTATCATCTGGTGCCATTTCCTTTCAGTCTGAGGGACTATGTTTAATATTTTTTTTGTAAGACAAGTCTGCCAGCCATGAGTTCTTTCAGTCTTCTATGATTGGGAAATGTCTCCATTTCATTGTCAACATGCAAAGATTGTTTACTTGATTATAGAGTTTTTGATTGACAGTTGTTTTTCTTTCAGTACTTTGAATATGTCTTCCCACTGCCCTTTGACTTTTATTGTTTCTGATGGGACATCTGTCATCAATCATATTGCTGTTCTTCTGTGTGTGATGAGTAAAATTACTTCTCTTGCTGCTTTCAAGACTTTTTCTGTCTCCGGTCTTCAGCTGTTTGACTATGATGTATCTAGGTGTGAATCTATTTGTAGTAATCCTAGTTAGATACCATTGGGAGTTTTGGTCATTATTTCTTACTATATATATATATATTTTTTTTTTTTGCCTATTTATCTTTCTCCTTTCATTCTGGGTTTCCCATTACATCTATATGTAGAGGAATAGCTGTGCTTCTGTGCCCTGATATCGTAGTACATGCCCTTATAGACCATGTAAGCAAAGTTTAACATTTAGCCATAATTTGATCCATCTTGGTAAAATACCCTGCTATTCCCCGTGTAATGAGGGAGATAAGCAGTCTTGCTGGGAGCTGTTAAGAAAAAATTTGTCGTGTACCTCCCTAACTCGCAGGAGAAGACCACAGGCTGGTCCTCACCCACCCCCTTGTTTCAGTAGAGCATGGGACTTTCCACTTTGTCCCCCTTGGGGTACAGCTGCTGACTTCTGTGTGTGTCTGTTGATTTGCTGGTTGTAGTCTATAGGGAGCTCCTCAACAGCAGAGCGGCCTACTGCCTAAGCAGCCTGTCATCTGGCCCTCTGGCTTGGTGGTGTCCTGTGGAGCTAGGGGCATAGAGAACCAACAACATGCTGCCTGATCTTGCTTCTGTACAAGTTGTAAACTGTTGAACTGTGAGCTAATACATTTCTGTTATTTTAAGCCATCCAGTTTGTGATGCTTTGTTGGAGTGGCCCTGTGAAACAAATACACAGGTTTCTGAGGCTTTGCTCATTGTCTTTCTTCAATATATTTTTTCTTCTTTTCCTTCATATCAGATCATTTCTATTAATCTATCTTCAAGTTCATTGATTCTTTCTCCCATCATTTAAAATCTGTTGTTAAACCTCTCTAGTGAAGTTTTCATTTCAGAAAGTTACTGAACTTTTCAACTCTAGAATTTTATTTGGTTCTCTCTAATGATTTCCATCTCTTTATTAAAATTATCTATTTATTGTCATTGTCATGAAATTTTTCTTAATTCTTTAAACATTGTTTCCTTTATTTATTTAATTTTAGCATATTATGGGGGTACAAGTGTTAAGGTTACATATATTGCCCATGCCCCCCTCCCCCCTCAAGTAAGAGCTCCAAGCATGTCCATCCCCCAGACGTTGCACATCTTACTTGTTGTAGTTGTATATACCCGTCCCTTCCTCCTCCCTTCCACCCTCCCGACACCCGATAAATGTTACTCCTATATGTCCACTTAGGTGTTGATCTGTTAATACCAATTTGCTGGTGAGTACATGTGGTGCTTGTTTTTCCATTCTTGAGATACTTCTCTTAGTAGAATGGGTTCCAGCTGTATCCAGGAATATACGAGAGGTGCTATATCACCATTGTTTCTTAAAGCTGAGTAGTACTCCATGGTATACATATACCACATTTTATTAATCCACTCATGAATTGAGGGACACTTGGGTTGTTTCCACAGCTTTGCAATTGTGAGTTGTGCTGCTATAAACATTCGAGTGCCCAAAAGATCAAAAATCACTTTATGAAAAAGACACATTGTTTCCTTTAGTTCTTTAAGTATACTTGTTTGTTTTAAAAATTTTTGTCTGCTAAATCCAACATCTGGGCCCACTCAGAGATCATTCCTATTGGCAGATTATTTTCTTTCCCAAGTATGGATCATGCTTTCCTATATCTTTGCATGTCTTACAATTTTTTGTTGTTGTTGAGAACTGGATAATTTAAGTAATATATTGTATGAGTAGCAATTTTGGATAGTGATTTCTCCTGAGGATTGCTGCTGTTGCTGCTAGCTTTCTTGTTCAGTAGCTTACTTGCACTAAATCTGTGAATGCTGCTTCCCTTGTGATATGTGGCTACTGATGTCTATCTTCAGTTTTTAAACATTCCTGCTTTTATTGCAAGTCTCGCTTCAAACCTAGGGGTTGATTCTGTTTCTTCATAGTTTAGTGGTCAGCCAGTGTTTGATCACAGGTTGTGCCCAAACACTGTGTAGTAGTTTTTCTATTACCGCCATGTACCACAAACTTAAGTGGCTAAAAACAACATAAATTTGTTATCTTGCAGTACATCAGAAGTCCTCTAGGGGTCTCACTAGGCTAAAATCATAGGGTTAGCAAGGCTGTGTTTCCTTCTGGAGGCTCAAGGGAGGAATCGACTTTCCTTGCCTTTTCCAATTTCTAGAGGCTCAGTGCATCATTAACATTTTTTAGCAATAAAGTATTTTTCAATTAAGGTATATACATTGTTTTTGTAGGTATAATGCGGTTGCCCATTTAATAAAGTATAATATAAACATAACTTTTATGTGCATTGAAAAACCAAAAAATTCAGGTGCCTCACACTTTATTGTGATTATATATATATATATATATATATATTGATATATATTGTGGCCTGGAACCAAACCTGTAATATCTCTGAGGTATGCCTGTATATATTAAATAAACACATGCCATTTACCCCACAATAAACTTTTTATTTTTTTTTTCCTGTAGACCCATATTTTCATCTGGTATAATTTTTATTTAACTTGAATAGCTTCTCTTAGCATTTTTTGTAGTGCAAGTCTACTGACAGTAAATTCTCTCACTTTATGTTCATCTAAAAATAACTTTATTTCACTACAATTTTTGAAGGATATTTTCACTGTTTTTACAATTTGGGCTGAAATTTTTTTAATTTTTCCATCCTAAAGTTAGCTTGTTTTCTGGCCTCTATTAGTTATTGTAAGTAGTCAATCAATGTTTGTATTGTTTCTTTTTCTTTTCTTTGGCTGCTTTAAAATTTTTGTTTTTATCTTTAATTGTCAGTAGTTTAACTGTGCTATGTCTAGGTATGGTTCTTTTTTCATCTATTCTGTTTGGGGATGGCTCAATTACTTATAGATAAGCTGGTTTTTTAAAAAATCAAGTTTGGGAAAATATTGTTCATTATTTTTTCAAAAATTTTTTTTGTCTACCCTGTCTTTCTTCTCTCCTTCTGTGACTATACTTACATATATATCCACTTGCTTACTATCATTCCATAGGGCATTGGGATTATGTACATTTAAAAAATATTGGTTTTCTCTGTGCCAGTGACTTTTTTACTTCTGGTATTGTACCGTACTTTTCTGTCCTAGAGTTTCTATTTTTAATAGTTTCCATTCCTTCACTGTGCCTTCCTAACTTTTCACTCATTGTGATCATTTTTCCCTTTAAGTCCTTGAACATATTTATAAGAGCTATTTAAAGTGCTTGTCTGCTAATTCTATAATCTGGGTCATCATGGGGTCTGTTTTAACAGACTGCTTTTTCTTGATTACGGTTCACATATTCCTACTTTTTTCATACATGTAGTAATTTTTTCTTGTATACTGATCATTTTGGATGATGCATTGTATAGAATCTGTATTAGGTCATTTTCATTAGAGTGCCAATTTTTGTTGTGTGAAGTAGTTTGATTATTAGTGAATCTCTTTGGTCTTGTCAGGTTTGATTTTATTCCTTTTTGGTTTTTTTTTTTAGGGTGGGTCTATTTCATTTTTAAACTTAGGTCTAAGGTCTTATTTCTAAGGTCTGGCTTTTTTCAGGTCTTAATTGAATGCCTGGAATTTCAGCACATTTCTTCCACTTTAGTATCTCCATTAAGCTCTTAGTCCCAAAATAGACAATCTTTTCTTGGCCTTGTAGAGATTTTTTGCGATGCACACACAGACTATATGCCACTCGGAACATTCCATGAATCCCCACACAGATGTCTGGGGTACTTCCTCTGCAGAGCTGTCTAACCTGCAAATTCGAGATGATTCAGCTGCCCAGAACTCCCGTATCTGCCTTCTTAACTTGGTAAGATACAGCTTCATGGGCTGTGGAACAGATGCTGTATTACTAGGCATGAAAACAACATAAATCTCCTTGTAAATTTCCACCAGAGCTCTTGGGTGACTTGGTGCGTTGTCACCGAGCAGTAATATTTTGAAAGAATTTTTTTTTTTTTTGCTGAGCAGTAGGTCTCAACAGTGAACTTAAAACATTCAGTAAACCATGCTGTAAACAAATGTGCTTGTCATCCAGGCTTTCTTGTTCCATTTATAGAGCACAGGCAGAGCAGACTTAGCATAATTCTTAAAGGCCCTGGGATTTTCAAATGGTATGTGAGAATTAGCTTCAACCTCAATTAGCAGCTGCATTAGCTCCTGGCAAGAGAGTCAGCATGTCTTTCGAAGCTTTGAAGCCAGGCACTGAATTTTCCTTTCTAGCTATGAAAGTCCTAGATGGCTTCATTTTCCAATAGAAGACTGTTTTGTCTACTTTGAAAATCTGTTGTTTAGTGTAGCTGCTTTCAACAATTATCTTAGCCAGATCTTCTGGATAACTTGCTGTAGAATCTACATTAGCACTTGCTGCTTCACCTTGCACTTTCGTGTTATGGAGACGGCTTCTTTCCTTAGACATCATGAAACAACCTCTGCTAGCTTCAAACTTTTCTTCTGTAGTTTCCTTACCTCTCTCAGCCTTTGCAGAATGGAGCAGAGTTAGGGCCTTGCTCTGGATTAGCCTTTGGCTTACAAGAATGTTGTGGCTGGTTCAACCGTCCATCCGGACCACGAAAACTTTCTCTATATCAGCAACAAGGCTGTTTTGCTTTCATATTATTTGTGTATTCACTGGAGTAGCACTTTTAATTTCCTTCAAGAACTTTTTCTTTGCTTTCACAACTTGGCTAATTGTTTGGCACCGGAGGCCTTGCTTTTGGTCTACCTTGGCTTTTGCCATGTCTTCCCCATTAAGCTTAATCATTTCTAGCTTTTGATTTAAAGTGAGAGGCACATGACTCTTCCTTTAACTTGAACACTTAGAGGTCATTGTAGGGTTATTAATTGGCCTAATTTCATTTTTATTGGTTATTAGGGAATAGGGAGGCCCAAGAAGAGGGAGAGAGGTACAGGAACAGCCAGTTGGTGAAGCAGTCAGAACACACAAAACTTGCATGGATTAAGTAAGTTCTCCATCTTATATGGGTGCGGTTTGCTGCACCCAGAAACAGTTACGACAGTAACATAAAAGATCGCTCATCCCAGATCACCATAACATATATAAGAACAAACAGAAAGGTTGAATATTGCTAGAATTACCAAAATGCAACACGGAGACGCAAAGTGAGTACGTACTGTTGGAAAAATGGCACCGATAGACTTGCTCCACCCAGGATTGCCACAAACCTTCAGGTTGTAAAAAACGCATGTCTATGAATCAGAATAAAGTGAAGTGTGATAAAGCGAAGTATGCCTCTATACCATTCTATATCATAACTTAGTTAACCAGTCTCCCATTTGTCTACCCCTTTTTCTTAAAGCTTCTCTAGATTACAGAAAAAAGGGCATCCCTGGCCTTTCCTCAGACAGACTTAACTTCCTGTTTTGTACGTGCACTGGGTAGCTACCGTGAGCAGGCTCACGTCCAGAATTCTGTGTGGAGACACTGAGGTAGGGTTCCTACCCATATGTACAAGTGACTCCCATATAAGGTGGATGGTAGCAGGTGGCAGAGAAGAGCAGAGAATGTTCTAGAAAGCATGAGAGAGAGAAAGAGAGAGGGGAGGGAGGGAGGGAGAATTCTGCCGTGGTGGTGGTCTTGGGGTGTCCGGAAGGCTTCGTGGTGTTGGCTACATTTGAGTTAGATCAGAAATGCGGGGGAGGTCGTTTGAAACAGCTGTTCTAGGTAGAGAGAAGCGTGTGGACAGAGACACAAGGCAAGAGCCTGGATGGGGAAGAGAGACTGGCCTGAGCACCCTGCATGTGAAAGAGAGCAGGCTGGGACCACTGGCAGTGGGTGATTAGCACCCGTCTGGGGACATGAGCAAGGCCTGAGAACTCGCAGAGTTTTGCTTGTCAAGAACCTGTCGTGAGATTGAAAGGGCTGGATTGACGGCATACTTCCTAATGGGAGGCCTCTTAATTAAGAGAACAGTTCAAAACATGTTTTAAGCAGAAAACACCCTTCCCTTTCCTTCCACTTTTGTTATCTGGGTCCATTTCCCTCGTTTGTCCTCAAGTCCCTGTTCTAAGGTGTGTGGGTTGAGGTTGACCATGGGCCCACACTGCCTCCCTGTGGCAGGTTTGTGCATAGCACTCAGCATAACTGCTGCCCCGTGGCCGGAGGGGAAGGGGGTGCATGCAGTCTGTTCCACGACACTCACAATCCTCATTCACTCATTTTTTTTTTTTTCAGGTGGGGAGACTGACTTCATCCACAATGATGTCAGGAGGAGCAGGCATGCTCTGTTCCATTTACAGAGTCACACTGAGGGGAGGGAGAGGGTCTGTCTTGAAGACCTGCCTCTGTCAGCCAGCGGTGGAGAGAAGACCTGCCTCTATCTGCCTAATCCTGCTGGAACCAGGGCATGAGGCACCTGTTCCTTAAGGTATGGCTGCCTTTTTGACTAAAGGAAGTGGTATTTTTTTTCTCTCCTTTGATCTTCACCTTTCTTTCTAATTTCAATGAGAACTTCTGAATTAGTTTCTGAGTCCTTGGAGGACTTGGCATGAGAAAAGCAGGACACAAAGATGGATTCAAAGCCATCCCTATCACACAGGGGAAGCTCCCTCACATTCAAAGTCCTGTCACTGGCTGGAAGATTAAGTCCAATGGCGTCAGCTGGACTTCAAGGCCTTGCCTTGTAGCCTCAGCTCCTGGCGATGGGAAGGAGATGGGAGCTTCTTCCCATCTCGGCATCCCACGCTTCAATCAGAAAGCATCCGAATCTCTGCACACATTGTTCCCTCTGCCTGGAATAATACTCTTCTCCCCACCTTGGTTGTGGCCCACGTAACCTTCTAGAGAGATCCTCGTACCCATCCAGACTCAGCTCAGATATGCCACCTCTGCAGGTCTTTCCTGAGCCCGACTCTGCTGCACCTTCTCTGGAGTCCAGCGATTTGTACATATCTCAACTCAGTGTCTCTCGCGTCTGATTCAGCGGCCTGGCATATTGTAGGTGCTCCGTGAATGTTTGTGGGTGAATGCATAAGCTGTCCCAGGTCCACAATTCGGGAGGTGGCTAAGAAGGTGGGTGGATAGTGAGTTGAGGCAGAAGGTTAGAAAGAAGGAAGCAACAAAAGAGCAGGTGCAAGGAAGTCACCTTAAAGCCCTGGCACACCTGTTCCCTCTCTCACTGACACCAAGGAAGACAGTGGGGCGATCCTCACCTCACTCCCTCTGTTGTGTAGCTGGGTTTTCCTTTGTGCCTGCAGGCTCTCCCTTTCCCCCTGAGATTACACGTGCACCTCCACTCACTCTGCCTACTCCCCAACCCCAACCCGGGCTTCACTTCGGGAGCCAAGCGCCCTGCATGCTGAGCTCCTGAGTGCTTTCTTGCTGAGGTCCAAAGATGAGCTTCAAATCCAGGATCCACCGTTTATTTATTGGCGTGGAGTCTTAGGCAAACTTCTTCAACTCTTGGAGCTTGTGTCTTCATTTGTAAAATCAATGTGGTAATAGTTTCTCTGAGTGCCTCAGGTGGCTTGTGTGAAAATCACACCCAATACTGGATAAGAAAGAGCATCCTAGAAATGTTTCAGGTGATGATTATCACGATCAGGGGTCCTCAAACTTTGTAAACAGGGGGCCAGTTCACTGTCCCTCAGACCATTGGAGGGCCGGACTACAGTTTAAAAAAAAAAACTATGAACAAATTCCTATGCACACTGCACATATCTTATTTTGAAGTAAAAAAACAAACGGGCAAAAACACCGGCATGTGGCCCGAGGGCCGTAGTTTGAGGACGACTGATCATGATGATAATGGACAAAAATAAGTGCATGGAATATTGCTATTTCTTTTATTATTTCATGAAGGCTGAGGCTAAAAGAAAGGTGAAATCAAGGGATGGAGAAATATCACACTGGCCAACATGTTGAATCCACTTGAAGAAACTAAGCAAATCTTTAGGGCTTCTTATTCTCTTCTAACAGTAAAATAGAGCAGGGTAGACTCAGGGGCACTCCTGCTCCTCCGCCACCCTGAGGGCAGTATAGCCTAATGGTTAAGAGGATGGGGTTTGAAGTCAAATGATCTGAATTCAAATCCAATGTCTGCCAACTAGGTAGTTAATTAAGCAATAGCGCAGTCTCTGTGTCTCAGTGTTTTGAGGCACACATGTTGTGTCTCTGAGACACAATGTTGTGTCTCTGACACAATGTTGTGTATCAATGTTTTAGTAAAATGGGAATAATTTTAATAACAGTACTTATCTGATGGGCTTGTTTCAGCAAGGTGCAGCAACCCCTGTAAAGCACTCAGAAGAGTGGCTGGCATACAGCAAACGTCAGCTTGGATCCTTCCCTCTGTTAGCTTCCTGCTCACAGGGGTTGACAGTCTTGCTTTTGCTCCCATCTTGAGTAAAATAATGAGGCTCAATAATAACCAGGCAGAGGGCAAGGAAAAAAGTCTAATGAAAGACAGGCTAGTCACTGAGGATAGGTAGGATCTTAACAACTTCCAGTTCAATTCCTTCATTTTCAAAAAATGGGGAAACTGAAGCCAGGGAGGAAATATTTTTCCTAGGGTTACATAACAAATTCAATTTATTGGCTGTTCTCTCATGCCTATTATACGCCAAGCATTATCCACAGTTCTGTGGATGAGTGGATGAGTTAAGAAACAGTTCTTGCCTTTGCAGAATATTTTCCAAAGTGTATAACATGCAAAATAAAGTTATCATGATCAGAATTTAACCCAGAAAATTCTGGATTAAAAATAATGAGGGAGGGGGGCATGGGCAATATATGTAAACTTAACACTTGTACCCCCATAATACGCTAAAATAAAAAAAAATAATTAATAGAGTTTTTGCCTTGTTATTTGCTTATCTCTGAGGGAGTTTCCCATGAGCAGCATGATAATTTGTTCCCTTAGAATCCATCTGCTGGGATTTGTGCCCTGTGGCTCATCCTATGGAAATATGATGCTGGGTAGACATTCACAGAGTATTTGGGGGGAGGGTATATCAAAACAGATCTGTGAGAAGTTCCTTGGTGATGAGGCAGAGATGGGGTCCACACCAGCGTGCAGGCGGACTGCCCTTGAAAGCATACAGCCCTCTTTCCTCTGCTTAGTGTTTTATGTAAATGCAGTCTCCTTCCAAAGAGCACTGAAGAACAGTCTTAATCCGTGCACGACAGCGCACATTGCAGGAATTGAAGTCAGGAGACAGAGATGTCGAAGGAAGAAGAAACAAAACGACAGCCAGACTGGGACCACAAGGGCAAGATGAGGATGCTAGCCATCATGCACGTGATGTCTGCTCTGTGCCCAGCCCACATTAGCTCGCTTTTACTTGTTATGTTATTGGTATTAACACATCCAACTCTCATGTCAATTATTGGAGGTAGGTACTATTAACACCCCCATTTTATTATACATATGGGGGAACAGACACGGGTAGGTCAATGACTTGCCCAGGGTCATCTAGCAAGTTGGTGGAGGAGCTGAGGTTTGAATCTGAGCAACTGGCTCCAGTCTGGTTTTGGAACCACAGGTAGGGGTGGGAGCTGCTTTGGATGTGGCACGCATTTCTCCTTGCCGGCATCCTATGCACAGGCATAAGGCTAGTTATTCAGGAAGTTGCACCTGCTTGGTCCTTTGATCTACCATTGTGGTCACAAACATTGGGGTGGAGGGATTCAGCTTGGGGTGGGCAGTGCAGCTGCCTGTGTGTTGGAGAGGGGAGAGGGCAGGTCCTTCCCGCTCATGCCTGCCTTTCGCCTAGTCCAGGGATTTGCTCAGATACTCTCTCCTTGTTTACTGCCTTCTCCAGGCTCAGTCCTTTGTTTACACTCACCTGAGGCACTTCCTATGATGTACTTTGTTTCCAAGTTACTGGCACAGACCTATGGATGCTCCCTAGGTGAGTCATAGCTGCTTGAAGATGGAGGACAATTCTTATTCCTTTCCTTAAATTTCTCACCTCAGGGCTTTGCTCAGTCCTTACTGTTAAATGAATAAATTCAGAACCATTGAATAGAAGCGACTTAAAACCACCTGGCCCTGAAGGGGAAATGCCATATGTGGAAGTCAGTTAGTGCTGCTCACCAAATATTTCCATCCTCCCACCTTCCAGGCACATGATAAATGCCATTTATTCACCTCCTTTGAAATTAGATATGACCGTAGGATCTGCTTTGGGAAATGAAATGTGAGCGGAAGGGATATAAATGTTATTTCTGGGGAAAAGGTTTAAGAACCTGTGTGCAATTTGTCATACTCTTTCTCTGACATGATGATGGCAACATTTCAGGTGGTGGCCGCCCTACCAGCCTGCGTCCCTGCGTGGCTCTGAGCAGAGCCCCCTGCTGACCTCCAGTGAACTTGTAGCACAGGCAGGCAGTGAATCTTTGTGATGTAAGCCAGTGGGATTTTAACACTATTTGTTTCTACAGCAAAACCTAGCTCATCCTGACTGATGTACCATAGAAGATCTTCTGGGAGCTGATTCTGAAAATGAATGTCACTCTTGCCAAGCACAAAGAGCTCCAGTTAGAGGCAAAGCCCTGCTGTTATAGGTTCAGAATCCAGTTTTAAGAGTAGCAGGGGAGTAGAAATAGAGCCATACATGTTGAGCACTGTAGACAGGCTAAATGGAACTGTGGGGGCTGGGAGGTGGTGGGGGCAAGGACACCATATGAAGAGGAAGGAGGGTGGTTGTGTACAGAGGTCACAACCTGTGATCTGCATCCTATTTTGGACACATTATGTTTTATTTAAATTTTGCATTAATGGCTGTTATTTAAAAGTCCAGATTTTTGACATCTCTGGAAAAGATCAGCAGCTCTGAGTGATGTATCACGCTGCTCCCTTTAGACCGTATACATGCTGCAGGTCCCTACCGCCTGTGGCCAGTCCTGCTTCATTTATTTGTTTACTAGCCTTATCCTGGAGCCGTAGAATCGGAGACCCTTATTATGATTCGGACTTATAGTGATTAAATGTTATTAGAGGCAAAACAGTGCAATTTCCTTCTCTGGATTTTGAGAGCAATTGCTCTTTTCAGCGCTAAGGCAAAGTTGTCTTGCGGTCCGTTTCAGGGCCCAAAAGACCAAAGATGCACAAGACGTTGACATATCTTGACACACACAAGACAACATGATTCTGGGATGTGAGACTCAAGATAGGGATAATCAAAGCCAGGAGATTTTAAAAGTAAACATGGCTTTGGGCAGAGAAGATTGGAAAGTCTTCGGGTTCTGGCTGTTTGCAAATTGGTTATGCCCATTTTCTCCTTTTGCAAATGGGCTAGATTGAGGGGAGATAAAGGTGAAACCTGCTGCAAGAGAAAGTGGAAAGTGGGCAGAGAGGATTGTTGGAGAGGTCTGAGCGTGGAGGAGAAAGTTATATAAGGCTTCAGAGAAACTCTTTGGCGAGATGGTTTCGGCTCAGCGGATGAAAGAAGATGTGGAACAAACACAGGGAGAACAAAGGCAGGAGAAGAAACCCAGGCGGGATCGGCAGATAAGTCAGGGGGAAGAAGACAAAGGGAGCTAAATTTAAACAGGAGGGAAAAGATGCCTCGGCGGGGGGGCCAGGAACAGTCTATAAATACCACGAAGGCAACAAGCTCCAGAAAGAAAGGAAGGATTATTCACTGTCTCTCCAGATGTAGGGCAGCGACAGGAGCCAGAAGGAAGCTGAGCCGGCGTCAGGCTGCCAGACCCAGGGGAAGAAAGTGATGTTTGTGCTGTGGCAGGAACCCGGCAGGAGTGGGACCCTGGCTCCTGGGTGGCCGCTCAAAGTGCCATTAGTCTCCAGGCTGACCCAGCCGGGGACACCGCAGAGACCACTAGTCTCTTGCAGGGCTGAGTCTCTGCTCACGGGAAAAAGTCATCTTGCGGGAGAGGAATCCAAGTCATTTCACTTCTCTAGTGAAATTTCACTTTTTGTAAAGTGGAGATAATTGCTGTTCACCCCAACAGGGAAGTGTGAGGATCAGATGAGACTTTGTATGCGAAAGGGCTTTGGGAGCCTTAGAGCCTAAAACAGCTGGGAGACGTTTGCTCTGTCTGAAAAGCACCTGCCTTTGTTTTCACAGCTGGTCAGGGAATTGTTAAAGGGGCAGAAAGGTTTCTCCATTCCCTGTTTCTCTTCCATTCTCCCCACTTGCATTCTCCCTTATGTTCTGCCTTCAGAATTTTTTTTTTTTTTTTTTTTTTGATGCACTAGCAGCGCCCTTGGCTGGGGAGATATGTCCCTGAGCAGAGCAGAGTCCCTGCCTTTAAGGAGCTAATGGCTCCAGAGGGAGAAGTGGACATGAACCCAGGTGACTTCCTCCTGGTGCCATCGTGCCACCGCAGAGGCAAGGGCTTAGGTGCCATTAGCCGAGGAGGAGAGGTGCTGTTCAGGTGGGAGGAAGCGTGTGCACCAATGTGCAGAGACGGGAACAGCACACCATGGGGCAGGGGACTGCAGATAGTTTGGTGAGGGCTGGAGCATGGGCCGTGTCTGCTGCAGACAGGCACCAGACGAGGCTGGTGGGGCGTGTCAGGCCGTGTCTGCAGGGTCTTGCGGTCTGGATCAGGGACCATGGCATGTCCTGATGACAGAGGGGATTCAGTGAAGGGTTTGGGGCGGAGGAGTGCCACCGTGATGATTTCATTTTAGAGAGTTCTCTCTGTAGCCAGTATGGATGATGGGCTCAGCCCAGTGGCTTGAGTAGAGCACTGCTCCACTCCTGCTACACATCTGTGTGTGTGTGTGTGTGTGTGTGTGTGTGTGTGTGTGTGTGTGCTGGGGGTACTGTGGAAACCTGAGCCACCAGGATTGATGGGGAGGAGTAAAGAGTTAACTTCTGGGCTGAGCTGAAACCGATGGGTGAAAGTACTAATGAGCTGAGGGCAAGAGTCCAGGAAATTACTGAGGCTGTGCTTCCTTGCTTAGGCTGAAGATAACATACAGACTTCCACCTCCTATTTCTCCTGGGAGGAAACACCACCCCAGGGCCCAGCTTCTGTGGCCGAGGAGCAGGGCCAGGTGCCTCCTTGTGTCCCTTTTCGCTGCCTGTTTGCAGTTGTGTTTGAGAAATGAAGGGGGGGGAGGGTAAAACAAAGACATCATTAAAATGACCTGGAAAGAGAATGTCATGGTGGAAGGAAGCCCTAAAGATCATGTGCAGCAGATAGCATCTGGAGGGCTCTCCCAGCTCCCAGTCTCTAATCTGAGGACACTCACCCTGCTTTGCTATCCCCAACTCACACGTGCAGAAATGGACACTAGTAGCTGTGTTTGTAGGACATATTCTTACTTCTCTAGTCATAGCTAACTGGGCAAGGGGTAGACACTTGGCTCAGGAAAACCAACCCAGAGCCTGGGCTGGTGCAGTCATATGCTCCCCAGAAAACCTGGAATTTGGTTACAGAGAGAATTGTTCAGCTTGCGGTGGTGCGTCTTGACCTTCTTGGATGATTCAGGACTGAGGTCTGTAGGGGCCATCCTGGGTCATAATGGGAACAGGTGCAAGAAGAGCAGAGATAGTTCATTTGTAGAGAGAATAGATTAGAAATAAATTGAATGACTGTGCAATGAAAGAGAGTGAAAAAGAAAGGGAATGAGAAGCAAAGGAAGAAAGAAAGGAAGAGAAAGACAGGCTCCTGAATGACTTTTGTCTTTGGTGTTCCTGCTCTTGGCTTCTATGAGATACTCCTATGCCCTTCCAGTAAATTCCTTCTGTTTTAGTTTCAACAGGTTCTTTGTAACCAAACCATCAGAAAACAACTAGTTTTCCTCCTTTACAATCAAGAAAAGTTGCACCTAAAATTCCCAGACCTACTTTTTTTTTTTGAGGGGGAGGGGAAACTTTGTGAAAGATTCTATCATGTGCTTTCTTGCTAACATTTTTAATCTCTCTCTTTCTTTCTTTTGAGACAGAGTCTTTCTCTGTTGCCTGGGCTAGAGTGTCATGGCGTCAGCCTAGTAGTTCACAGCAATCTCAGACTCCTGGGCTCAAGCAATCCTGCTACCTCAGTCCCAGTAGTTGGGACTACAGGGACATGGCACCACCATGCCTAGCTAATTTTTCTCTTTCTCCTAGAGACGGGGTCTCACTCTTACTCAGGTTGGTCTCAAACTCCTGAGCTCAAGCAATCCTCATGCCTCGGCCTTCTAGGGTGCTAGGATTACAGGCGTGAGCCACTGTGCCTGGCTTGCTTTCGATAATTTATACTCTTCTGGTTAGAAAGCCCTACTTTAGGACCAGTCTAAATGTCTTTTGTTACATTTCAAGGCCAATGATTTTTGTTGTGTGATAGATCATTTCTTCTTTAGAATCTGACCTCTTTCTTTTTGCAGGAACTTCTACACGGTATTTATAATTTGTTCCTATTGAGTGGAGAAAAAAAAAGTCCTTAACAATTCCCAAAATTTAGCTGAAGAAAAAAAAACAAAGAGGGAGAACCGATGTGCTTTTGGGCTACCGAAAAAGAGCAATATATAATTTCATTTTGTTTGGAAAATGGTGCCATCATCTTGAGAAAAGATGGTAAAAATTAGCTGAGGATTTATCATCTTGGTTGAAGAACCCAAAGTACAGTACTAGATTTTTTGCTCGTCAGTAGTTCCTAACATTTTTGCAGCAATTTAGAATTTAAAGTAAGAGATTCTGAAAAGATAGATTTCTCAAACTAAGGCTTTCTGAATGGTCAAGGATTTCCCCCCACAATCCACAGGAACTTTCTGGCTGATTAGAGAATTTCTGATTTTTTGGAGTTTCTAGTACAGAGTGGGTAAGAGCAAGGAAATTTCTCTGTTGCTACACGCTGATTAGTCATAATGGAGTGAGGAGGAAAGTGGAAACTTTAGTACCGTTTTCCCCCAGAAATAAAATCCAGTCTTGTATCTTTGCATAAGTGGTACTTTGTTATCTCCTGGGGAAAAAATTGGTCTTCCACATGTGCAGAGTTTTTGGTTTCTGTTTTATGAGAGATCACGAGAGTTACCGTAGCCTGTGTGGGAGGTGGATTTATTGCCGTGGAGGTTGATCGATTCTAAAGCAATCGGAGCAATCGGAGAGCTGAATGTCTCTCTTAAAAGGCAGTTGTCTTTTATTGAATTTTATGATTGTCAAGAACTCATTTTCCTATAATAGGTGAATGTAGAATTGCCCGAGTGCTGGTTGTTGGCATGAGGGAAGGTCTCTCCAAAGGTAGGTCTGGGTTGTGCAGAAAGAAGCTCAGTGTGGTGTGGAGACAGCACACAGGGGGCTTAGGGTCTATGCCTAGTCCATGAGTACTTTGTTTAGGATGCACAATGAATTACATTAAATACATTAAATTTTATGTTAAATTAACATATGTATTAACATATGTATGTTACATTAAAAATACATTAAAGTACATTAAATACATTAAATTTTATTTTGCCAGTGTTAAAAAGCAGAATGTTTCACATGAAGTTGTCAATTTACCGTCCTTTTGAAAGAAAAGGAGTAAGATCTGGCAAGACTAGACCCTGTTCTATGCAACAATTGGCCGAATCTGAATACTGGGTGCTCCCTTAAAATGGGACGGGTACCTTTAGTTTGTCACAGTCCCCTCTGCTGTGTATGGTCTTATATCCATATATGATGATCCTAGAAGACATTTTAGTTTGTAATCCTTGGAATAACAGAAGTAATCCTGCACTGGGAGTGGGAGATTTGAGTACTGGTTCTGATGCCAAAATCCTGTAGCGGTGTTGGGCCAAATCTTTTAAGCTCATTAGAAGTTGGTTAATTCATGTATGAAAGGAAATATTGTCTTGATATGTGAAGGTGTTTGGAACAGTTGATGCATTCGCCAGTCTACTTATTTAGCTAATGTTTATTGAGCATATACATCATGCTTGTTGTTGGAGAAGCACTCGTGGCCGAGATAGATACTGTGAATCTTATTATCTAGTGGAGAAAACAGATAATTACCTAAGTGGGGAAACACAGGGTGCTACGAGGATGCACCACAGTTACATCTTACCCAGTCCAGGGTTTAGGGAAGACCTTCAGGAGGAAGTGAGGTTTAAATGGAGACTTCCAGCAATGGGTAAGGGAAGAACAGTGCCCCAGGCAGAGAGGACAGCATGTACGAAGGCTGGAAATGAGAAAGCAAGGCATGCTGGAGAAACTCAAAGGAATGTGATATAGCTAGAAAAGGATGGCAAGTGAAAAATAAAATGAGTTGGAGCTGGAGAGATGAAGAGAGGCCAGATTATGAGGGGGTTGGAAGGCTCATGAGGCCAAGAAGTACTGTGGTTGGTTTTAGTTTAGGACTTTTTATTTTGGGACTTCAAAATAAAAGCTCATTTTGAGTCTGCCTCTTTAGCTATTCAAGGAGAAGAAGCAAGTGGAATGTGAACAGATCCAAAGTATCAACATGGGAGAATAGAAAGCCTTTCCCTAAGAGCAAATAAGCAAATAAATTGTTACTTAATTAAATATGGGTCCCAGTTCACTCTGAGATGAAAAGCCGTTTTACATTTAGGTGTCTGCATTAAACAAAATGCAGTTGGCGCTTGAACAACACAGGGTTAGGAGCATGGACCCCCATGCAAGTGAACACTCATATATGACTTTTGAATCCCCGAAACTTAAGTACTAATAGCCTACTGTTGACCAGAAGCCTTACCAGTAACATAAACAGTTGCTTATGTACATCTTTTGTATATGTATTACATGAATTTTTATAATAAAGTAAGAGAAAAGAAACTATTATTAAGAAAACCCTAAGGAAGAGAAAATACATTTACTATTCATAAGTGGAAGTGGATCACCATAAAGGTCTTCATGCTCATTGTCTTCACATTGAGTTGGTTGAGCAGGAGGAGGAGGAAGAGGAGGAGTTGGTCTTGCTGTCTCAGGGATGGCAGAGGTAGAAGAGGTAGAAGGGGAGGCAGGCATGCTCGGTGTAACTTTCATTGAAAAAAATCTGCTTATAAGTGGACCCTTGCAGTTCATAAACCCATGTTATTCCAGGATCAACTGTAAATACTTTATATATAGTGAATAAAAAATACAACTAAATAATACCTGCAACAAATTACATTTTAATGGGAGACAAAAGCCACCTGGATGAGCTCCTTTGGTCTAAGTTAGCTTGACAACTACACTGTGTATGTGCTGTGTATCAGCTGAACTGCTAGTGTAGGACATCTGAAAAATTAATCAGCTTCCAAATGGGTTTTCCAAAAAAGTCATTGTTAACAAATGTGTAGTGGTAACTGTAGAAAATGTTGCCTATGTGACATTTAAACATAAAGACAGTAACAGAGAGAAGTAATCACTCAAGCCTCTTTTAACTTTTAAATTTGACCTTTCTAAGTTTCTGCAAATCTAGGCTGTATTATAGTACAACACAAAAGTTATTTAAATAGCACCAACTTTCAGCTGACATTTCCAGGTAATTGAGTGAAAAAAAAATCCTCATCATTCAAACACGTACTTTAGTTCTATCGAAGAACTTTGCGGGTATCATCATGGTAATCGCTAATGTGCATAGGAATAGGACAATCTCTCTGGTTTTATTTATTGTGATTGAACGCACTTTCCTCCCTCAAATCTCCTTTTGGGTGGTTGTCAATGCAGAGAACATCGGCTGCTCCTTCTATTTCTACGGAGAAGTGAGCACGCTCGTTTCTTCCCCCGTCAATGTCAGAGTGCTTGGCTCCGCTCCAACCCCAGTGCTTGTTTTAAATTGGAGCAGAGTATGAAGCATGTCTTCCCACACAGTCTAAAAATTCCTTTTAAAGGGATTATCTATATTCTGGCAGATAGGCTTGAAAAAAAGAGCAACTATCTCTATTCTCCTGACTCTTTCCTCTTCATCTAAGATTTGTTTCATCCAGATTAATTATAAATTGTCCAGAAGCATAGGCTGGGCTTGGCTGGGATAACTGTCCACATGATGTGATTTGAGAACTCCATAAAAATGCTCTGCTCCAACATCTCATTCAATGGCTTTCTCTGAGGTTAGGTATTCCTCCATTAGAGGTTCTTTCTTAAAAATAAAAAAAAAATTTTTCCAGAGGGGTAGTATATTGGAACCAAATGAATTCATTCATCAAACGTTTATTGAACATTCACTATGTGCTCAGTAATATGATGCGTGTAAGGAACGAATAATAATAACTATGGCAATAACTACTATTTATTATTTGCTAAGGAATAGGCACTGTGCTAGGTGTCGAATGTACAGTATTTCATTTAATTCTTTCAAACTCCTTGAGAGGTACCTATTATTGGCCTTTATTTTGTAGAAGAAGTCACTGAGGTTTAGAAAGGTTAGTTATTTTGCTCAAAGTCAAGATTACACAACAGAATGTTTCATAGGGTGAATTTGAACCCAGCTGGCTGACTTGAAAGCCAAAGCTTTCAGCGAACATGCTGTCCTTGAGGAGTCTGCAGACTGATGGTAAATACATGCAAACTAGTAATTATGGTAAGGGTGGTTCATGCTTACAAATAGTGGTATGAAAAATGGGCCATGGAGAGCCCAAAGAGAAGCTGGGCAAGATTTTGGAGTGGAAGCGATATTTGAGCAGGACTCTGAAAAACCAGAGGTAAGTCAATAGAAGAGGACAAGGGAACTCCAGATGGAGGAAGCCCAGATATCCAAATGGTGAGAAGGTGGGATGCTTTAGGAGCAACTAGAAATTCCAAAGGCTGGAGAAGGTAAAGTGGGAGAAGATTGGAATGAAGATTGCAAAGGTAAACTAGAACAAAATTATAAAGAATTTTAAATGCCATGCCAGGGTATCTGGATTTGATTCTATACAATGATGGTCACAGCTTTATCATACCAAATGACTTTTTTTTTTTTTTTTAAGAGACAGGGTCTTGGTCCATTGTCCAGGCTGGAGTGCAGGGGCTTGATCTTAGATAACTGCAACCTTGAACTTCTGGGCTCAGGCGATTCTCCCACCTCAATCTCCTGAGTAGTTAGGACTATAGGCATGCATCACCATGCTTGGATAATTTTTTTAATGTTTTGTAGAGACAAAGTCTCGCTGTGTTGCCCAGGCTGATCTTGAACTCCTGGCCTCAAGCTACCTTCCCTTTTTGGCCTCCCAAAGTGTTGGAATTACAGGTGTAAGCCACTGTGGCCAGCCACAAATAACCTTTTGATAATAATGTATAATTAATTACAAATAAAATCATTTATTGTCCTGAAATAAAATTTACAGATAGCATAATAGACCTTCAAATATACTTTTAAAGCAAAATCAATATACCATGCTAACTCTATAGGAAAGGAAAAATGAATGGAAAGTAACTTAAGAAATAAGTATTTAACATTTAGATGCTTAAGCATGGCTCTCTAGAAAACATAATAAAATAGTTAGATGCTTGCATCTGTATGTTGCCATGAATGTAAGAGCTAGAAATGCAGACTGATATAATTGCATGCATTGGGCTCAAGCACAATGGGAATGTTGTGTTCGTCATATAGTTTCTCCAAGTGGTAAAAGCATCTTGGTAAATTTCCCCGCATAATGAAGCCCAACCTTTCCTCCATTTACATGGTAGTTGCAATCCAGGTAATTCATTGTATCTTAAAATTGTGCAAAAAGTACTTTATGTTTATTTTAACCCAGAGTTAGGTTCTGTGCTCAGATAATAGTAAACAGGCTTTTCACTTACGTGGTATCTGGAGAGACATTTGAAAATCATGAGGGACACTGACTCTTTCTTGTGGGAGACCACGCTGTGGCTTTAGTGACCCCGGCTCCCTAAACGCTGGCAGTGTCCCCCCAATTACTGGGGTCATTAACAATGTTCCTGCAAGTTTAAAAAAGAACCCAGGGATCTTGACCATTCAATTAGGAACAAAGCTAAAGGGATTAAACAAAGAATAATTAAAAAATTTCTCTCCTTAAGGACCTCCAAATATAATGAGGAAATTTGACAGGTGAACAAGTTGTTAGGAAACTGTGTGAAGTGCTGGCAAAGTGATGGGAGCCTGCAGAGGGAGGCCTAGTTCCACCTGGATCCAGCAAAGTTCTCACAAAGGTAGTGATGCCAACGCTGATGTTGGAATGATGACTTGAACTCTTTCTTGCCGACCGTGATGGAAGGAGGACCTTCCGGAAAGAGGCTGCAGCAAGTGCAAAGGCATCAGGTGGAGCCATGAGCACCTGGCATGGTCAGGACACCGTGGGACTTGCCTAGCACAGGGGATTGTAGGAAGGCAGGGAAGGAAAGCTAGACAGACTGGCTAGAGCAAGCCCAGCCCCAAAGGTTACAGATCTCTAGAGCTATTCAAGATTACTAGCAGGTAAGTAACTATCTGATTTTTGTTTAATGATAATGAAAAAAAGTTAGCCATGTTGTGGCAAAAATTGTAGTATATCAGTGGTTCTCAAAGTATGATCCCTGACCAGCAGCAACAGCATTACTTAGGGACTTGTTAAAAATACCAATTTTTGGTCCTTACCCCAGAGCTATTGAACTAGAAATTCTGGAGGTAGAGCCGAGACAGATGCGTTTTAGCAAGCCCTTCATTGCTACTTTGATATCTAATAGACACCGCACACTCAACATATTCAAGACTGAACTTTGAAGTAACAGGGACTGGATTTACCCTCCTGCTTCAGACAACTAAAACAAGATATTAAACATATGAAACAATGGTTTTCAGCATTGGACAATAGGTAGCATAGGAAAATGATCCCCTAGAGAAGGGAAATAAATGAGTTGACCCTTTTGGTTGCCTCAGTTTAATGCCTGGAGAGAGTTTCCAGGGCATGACCCCAGGAGGTGGAATTTAAACAGAACTGTTTATCTTCCTGAGTTAAAGAGATGGAGTTAGGAATTCAAGGAGCACAAGGAGAACAGAGTTCACAGAACAGAGTTCCAGAAAGGAGAGAGCTGTGTAGAGAGGAGAAGAATTGAGCATGTGCACACACACATCCACATGGAGGGAGAGAAATGTTTGGAAATCTGCAGATTCTTCTTGTGATTTTGGCTGAGTATTGCTGTTTACATATATGTGGGGCCTTGGAAAGAACCACTGGAAAAGAGTAGGCATAACTATCTCAGGGTTCACCTAAGACCAGGAATAGTTTATGTTTCTAGCAGCTGGAGTGGAAACACTTTGTAATAAGGGGTATTGGGGAAAGTATTTAGAAGAGTATTGCCTCAATAATAGAGTAAAATTAGCCTTAGTCTAAAGACTATTTTTGTTCCATTTATCAAAAGCTTAAAAGCAAGTCTCAACAGGATTAAATCAATTCTAAGTCATTTAACTGCATCCCAAAACAAAGCTCAAGAATATTTAAAGGTTGAGCACCACAATAGTTTAAAAAAAAAAAAAAAAGAATATTTAAAGGAATACAAAAATATCCAGCACTTGAAAAGCTGAAATTTACAAAGTCTGGTATAGAATCAAAATTACCAGGCATGTCAAAAAATAAAAATGTAAAAGCAGGAAAATATGGCCTATAATAAGGAAAAAATATCAATAGACATGGGCCTAGAAATGAATAAATGATGGAATTATTAGACAGGGATCATAGAACAGTTATTGGAACTATATACTGCATATTCAAGAAAATAGAGGAAGCAGTAACATGTTAAGAAGAGACAGTATTTTTAATACAACCCAAATTTAACCTTTAGTGGTAAAAAATATAATGTCTGAAATGAAAAATACACTGGATGTAATTAAGAGCAGACTAGACACTGAAGAAGAAATTTTAAAACTTGAGCATAGCAATAGAAACTATCCAAACATGATACAATCTACCTTGCAGTTATTGTTGAGTTTTTCAGTTTCAGTCATTTTCATACCACCGTTACAACTTTTGTCATTTCCTAAAGGGTCACTTTTTATTCACATAAATTTATACTTGAGAAAAACTATACTTTCTTATTAATTGAGGAGTAATTTGCCATGAATAGAAGGGAAATTAAATACTCATTAAAATGACATATAGACATTAAATAAAAAATTTGTATCCTGACAAAAATATTTCAGTTATCATCCCTGGTATACTTGTCATACTTTTGGAAACATAAGGTGCTAGAACATTCTAAACTGTGACAGAACATGTAGAAATAATAGTGATTCATAGGATTATTACTACTGTACTTTTTATAATTAAAAAAGAAGCCCAGCATCCAATCCTTGATCCATCTGATTGGTATAAGTGATTGTTATCAAAAATTTGATTGTTATCAAAAATTGTTATCAAACTAAATTTTATCTCTGGGAAGCACAAATCTATATACACAGAGAGAAAGCATAATGAAAGATTAAAGGTTAAGAGCATCCTTTTAATATGATGAGAGTTCCTGAGAATATAGGTTTTTCACATGAAGTCAGTGATTATATGTGATGAAGTCAGTCACCAATCGAGCCCTTCTGAGGCATCATGTGTACTGAGAGATTATCCAGTTGTATTCACTAGAGGGGAAAGTAAGATGCTTTGACAAAGAGAACCCAAAATGTGACGGCTCTTTTTTCTCTTCAGGGTGAGTAGTTCGACCATGCTCCATGAGTTGTCTAGGCTAGCTGATGAGCTCTGGGTCCTTCTGGGTGCCCTCATTCCCTGCACCCTACAGGCTGGGTGGCTGTCACGCTCAGTTGGCAGAAAGGAGAGGAGAGAACATTGAGGAGGTGCATCTGTTGTCTGAAGGTTTCCTGCACAGAGGGAACGCATAACTTCCTCTCATGTTCTATTGTCGAGAACTCAGCCACATGGCCACCCAACTGCTGGAGAGCCACCTGCTTGTCCAGCTCTCCTACCACGGAAGGAGGGGAGCACACATTTTGATGGATAGCCGGCAATCTCAGCCACACTGGCCCAAACTCCTCCTTTGAAAGGGGAAGAAACAAAAGCTCATAGGGGGAAAATGATTCACTTCCATCCCCTTGCCAGCTGGGAGATTTCACAGTTATTAAGTTATTCATCCAGCCAACCCAGTGCATATTCATTGAATGTCTACTGAGTGACAGACATTGTTCTACACCCTGGAGTTTATAAGATAGATGAGGTCCTTGCAATTATAGATTTTATAAAATATTATAATATAATATTATATTTTATAAAATCTATAATTGCAAGGACCATAAACAAGTGAGAAGAAGAAAGGTAACTTTAAGATCAGAAATAAGATTAATGAGTGAGTGGGAGAGAGGAGCCAGCTGGGGTTGGGACCAGTTCATGGAGGGACTTCTAGGCTGTTGTCATATGTCCTTTCTGCCCCTTCAGGGCTTCCGTTTACTGGAGCTCATCATAGTGGTCAGTAGGACATCAAAGGGAAACATCACCAAGCCTTAAAGCAGTATATGGTAGTTCCGGGTCTGTTCCAGTCCCAGTCCCATTAGCCAAAAGCATAGCCTTTGTCCTGTTAGCTTTTTATCCTTCACTCCCAGGCTAGGTCTTTCAATGGACTGCGTCTGTTAATGGAAACTGGCAGCTTTCTTTCAGGCTCAGAATTTCAAATTCATCCCACACGAACAGTGCTAGCAAACAACTAGTGATTATTAGGTGCCTGATGTGACAAGATTTTGATGTCTTAATTTGGTTCCCAGTGGGAGGATACATGTCACACAAACTGCCTGGCACCACGAAGGGAAAAGTGAGCTGTATATAGAGATAGTAGGTGACAGCCTGGAGGCTGGGGGGGGGGGTGCACAATGTATTGGGCATTGCAGGAAAAGAGCCAAAGCACAAGAAAAATACTTATTAATTGGAAGAGGATAGGGCTCATTGCAGAATATAAGCTCAAGCTGTCTAATTGGTTTAGAGAAGTAATATTTATAAGGGATTATCTGAAACCTATGTCATCCACTCAATTTTAAAAATATATTTTAGGTATTAGTTTTTAGATCTACTTAGACTATTAAAAATTCAAATCATATTTGCTCCATCTGTAGAGAAGTGTTTTTTACCACATTGGGCTCAGTGTGTGTGACACATTGTGTTACATCCTCAGTTTTCTTCCAGGAGCACCGTCAGGAGACAGCTTCAAAATGGCCAAAAAAACCACATGAAAAAAATGCTCAATGTCACTAATCAGAAGGGAAATTCAAATTAGAACCATAGTGACATATCACCTTACTCCTGTTAGAATGGCTTTTATTAAAAAGTCCAAAAGCAATAGATGCTGGCATGGATGCAGAGAGAAAGGAATTCACAGACCCACACTGTTGGTGGAACTGCAAATTAGTACAACTTCTATGGAAAACAGTATGGAGATTGCTCAAAGAACTTAAAGTAGACCTACCACCCAATCCAGCAATCCCACTACTGGGTATCTACCCAAAGGAAAAGAAGTGTTTTTATCAAAAAGCACTCAAATGTTTATTACAGCACAATTCACAATTGCAAAGATCCACAATCAACCCAAGTGCCCATCAATTCACGAGTGAGTGGATTAACAAAATGTGGTATATGTATACCATGGAGTACTACTCAGCCATAAAAGGATGGATTAATTAATGCCTTTTTCAGCAATTTGGGAGAAACTGGAAACCATTACTCTAAGCAAAATATCTCAAGAATGGAGAAACAAGCATCATATACACTCTCTAATAAATTGGAACTGACTAATGGGCACACGTGCACAGAGGGAAGTAAAAGTCACATGAAATCAAGCAGGAAGAGGGGAGGGGAGGGACAAAAACAGGCCTAATGAGTACATTGAACACTATTCGGGTGATGGACACATTTACAGTCCTGACTTAAGCCATGTATCAAACATATTTGTACCCTCTTAATATTTTTTTGGGAAAAAAAAGGCAATGCATAAGAAATAGAAAGTGCGTAAGAGCTGAGATTGCAGGACTTTATTTGGACTGGGCTCCTTCCTTTTATTAGCTGCACAACCTTGGGAAAATAACTTGACATTTCTGTGCTTTAATTACCCAATTGTAGAATGGGGATTATAACACCTACCCCCACCTAGATTAAATGAGATCTGAAATATTTTCTTCTCCTGAACATTGAGGATTGTGTGACTGATTGCAATTCCTCTTTTCACTTTGGCAACCAGGAAGCTCAGGGCCAAATTCATGGTTGAGGGAAAGGAAGGCAAGTTCCCCACGACATAACAGAAACACTGTGCTAGCCTGGAGTGCTCAGCAAAATTGTTTCAAAGTAGATTAAACAGGTACCAAGATAACTCCTGGGCACAGGAAAAGCACCCAGCAATTTCTTGGGTGCCTCAGCACTTTCTTGCCTTGAAATGGCCAGCTTAGACTGGCCCCAATTGCTTCAGAACTGTTTTAGTTGTTCTATATTGCCCTGTAGCTAATTGGAATACTAAAATCCCTGCCTAGTAAGAATTATAATATCATTAACATACATGGGTTGTATGACAGTGCATGATGATGGTGCTGCACATGCTTGATTTCCTTCATCATAAACAAGCAATGATATACAATGTAAGAGCTTGGGGTCACTCATAGGAAGGGATTTAAGGCAATACCACAGGGTTGGCATATGCGGATTTTGCATGCAAGAAAGCTTCTGTGGAAAAGAATTCCTATGCTGCCCAGGAGCAAGAGCCCTTGTTAGTACCCTCTAACAAACTCATCTTACTCATCAAGCTGGACTTGTCTGCATCATTCTTTGGTCTCTTGGCTCCACCTCAGTTTGGGGGACGGTTTTTCTGCACTGTTCTGGGATTTTCCCAAACCAGTGGGTCACTTAGTAGCTTCACAGGACCTTAGGTGACTTGCATTTGAGTATAGTTCCTTACTCTTTGCTCTCAGAAATGATCCTTTCTAATTTATGTTTTCTTTGATCTAGATTATTATTTAGGCACACATGCACACACACACATACTTCTTACATGGTTTGAGAGAGTATATATAAATGAAGAAGGAACCTAAAGCACATTAACCTTTCAACTGTTCATATCTTTCCATATTTGCTCCCACTTTTAGTGGGAAAATAAGTTTCCCACTTATTTTCACATGCTTGAATTCAAAGTGGCATAGACACAGAAATAGAATAGACAAAGAGACTAGAAGGGGTTCCTGTCTTCTCATCACTCTATGTTTATGAACTTTCTACTACTTTCCTCCAGGTGACACTCCAGTTTATGCTTGGACATTTCAATTGAAGGTGAGCTTACTATCTATAAAAGTGATTCATCTCTGGGAAGTTCTGATGATTAGAAATTTTCCATATATTGAGTTATCTTGCTTTACCTTCTATCCTTTGATCCTACTTGATGGTTCACAATAAATGTTAATTCTTTATCCATAGCTGGAAGCATTTGAAGCAGGATATCATATCCCCCAGAGACTTATTTCTGTGACCAGAACCTTCAAAAATTCTGCAGATGATAAGGTTCAGAGTCTGCTTTCTTCCAAACACATACCCTATTCTGCTTATATCCTTCTTAAAGTAAGCTGAAAAGAACTAAACTCAAAACTTTCAATATTTTCTTGTCCCTAATTCTAAATTCTATAATTTCTATAAATGTACTCTAGAATCATATTTGTCTTTTGTGGAGTCAAATTTTAATATCATATTTAACTCACAGTGAACTTTCGCTTAACCAAATCCCCTAAATCCCTTTCATACATGCTAGAGTAAGTTATAACTTCCCAACCTATTCTCGGGCAGTCAGTCTTTTTGGATCTAAGTGGAAGGTCTTACATTACATTTCCCTGCATTAACTTTTTTTTCTTTTCTTTTCTTTTTTTTTTTTAGATAGGGTCTCACTCTGTTGCCCAGGCTGGCCTCAAATTCCTAGGCTCAAGTGATCCTCCCATCTCAGCCTCCTGAGTACTGGGACCACAGGTGCATGCTACCGTACCCAGCTCCCCATATTAACTCCCATCTTGGTAGGTTTAAACCAAAGCTTAGGACTTGGCAAAATTATCCTAGATTTTTATTCCATAATCAAAAATATTTGCTTCCTTTCTTGGCTTTTTGCCATTCACAACTTTGATGATCTGACCCTCCGTAGCACCACTTGAGGCAGGGATAAAAATCTTATTGGGAAGCAAAGCCAGGAGCCCTGTTTCTTGTTAGTAGAGGCCTCTTCTTAGGTAAATGCTGTCCTACTTTTTAAATAGTGTTCTCTGTGTACCATTATTCACTGTTATTAAACTACCTGCTAGCTTCCAAAATAAAATTTAGTAAACATCTATGGAGAACAGATTATGTGTCAGGCATTATGTTAAGAGCTTTTACATGCATTTGACTTTGTCCTGCACTGCATCTCTGAGATGGAAATGCTATGCAGAGCAAGGCCAAAGCAGCAGGTGTAAAAGCTCCTAACACAGTGCCTGCCTCGTGCTTTACTAGATCTGTAAAATTTGAGTTCTAATATTAGTGATAGTGAACTTAATATTTAACATTCAATGCAAATTGAGACTAAAATGAAACTGACTAGGAATACCAAAAGTGGTGAATTCTCTGTGGACTTAAAGCCCTCACACTTCATATTCAATGGGAAAGAAAAGAGTCAAATTAAAGGTTATATAAATTGCTAGAAGCAAATCCAAAAAGATTGTCTCAAGAAGGCAAGATATATTAGAGATTTTACACTATTTTTTTTATCTCAGAAAAAAATCCTCCTTATGGACATGTAAGTTAATTTCTCAACTCAGGCTTTTAAAAGATTTTGAAATAAAAAATGCATTACTTATATAAATAAATTGCCTTTGACCTCTCTAATGCTATTCAGCTAGATTCTGGAGGAGCCAGAATTCGATATCAGCTTTTTTCTCTAATAAACAATGAAGTTCACATTTCTCCATTTGTCCAAGAAGCTAATGTAATAGACCTTTTAAAATGTCTTGTGGAAGTCCCAAGGCACTACTTTGTGTTTCACTTTTTCCTTAGTTAACATGAGGTCATATAGACATTTCCAGAATCAGCTCAGTCTGCAAGTTCACCATTGTCTCTCTTTATGAAGTATTCCATCTGAGTTAATCGACCACTGTTTGTTTAGCCATTCCCCTATTGTTGGCCATTTGGGTTCTTTCCAATTGCTAATTATTATAAATGGGCTTTGAAAACTGGTAAGTGCTAGACAGATGTAAGGCTCCATCATCAGTCTTTTGTTATCACACTCCCAGGATGCAGGCATTTTCTGTCTTCCTGACCTTCTTCTTCCTAATGGCATTTTTATAAAAGCACTGCACATCTGAAAACATATGCCTTATTAAATCATCCTAGTCTGCATTCTTCATTTCTTCTTCTCTTCAAGGGTGATAGAGTAGCCCAGAAATTCTAAGTCTGTGTCTGTAATTCCTCACAGAGTTCCTAATCAAGTACTACATTTTCCCTTCTGTCTTTACTTTGGTTCACTTTCAAGTAGCTATATTTCAGTTCCTGAACTCATCTTTTTTTTTTTTTTTAAAGTAAAAAGTCAGGAAAAAGATAAGTTAAGTGGGTTTGTGTTATAAATTCAATGTCCTTGAAACAAAATATAAAAATACATGTTAAACATAAGGTTTACTTTCAAAGATATCACATATAGAATGCAGATTTATTGTGTGAAACTTGGAAAATATAAAAAAGTAGATAAAAGGGGAAAAATGGTTTCAATTCCATTTTCCCAGAGACTTCACTACTAATATCTTAGTGCATTTCCCTTCTAGTTTTCTCTATGTGGAATTTCTTTCTTTACATAGGTATTTCGAAAAGTTTTAAAAATTTAATTCATTTGAAAAGACTTTTAGGTTATGTGAAAGGCGGAAAGAGAATTCGCTGGAGTCTGGACTTCTCAGGTGAAATCATTTCTTGGGGCCAATCTTGTCTTTATCTCCTTTTACCAGGGGGCCTTTGGGCAAGTCCCACAGAGCTGTGGTTTTCAAAGTATTGTGGCTCCCTGCATCAGAATCTTCTAGGAAGCTTGTTAAAAATTCATATTCCTGTGTCTTGCACCAGACATAATGAATTAGAAACAGAAGGGAAAATTACTGCCCTAACCTCTTTGGGAGTTTTCTTTCTAAATCAGTATTTTGGAAGTGGGGCTTAGGCTGGGCTATCCAGGGTAGAAGTTCCCACCAGATGACTCCCTGGAAGGGGAGGGAGTAGTTCGGGGATCCAAAAATCTTGGGATTTTGTAAGTTTATTTCATTTCACATGTGTGCATTTTTCTGGTGAGAATGTCTATCGCTTTAACCTTCTCTAGATTTATCAAAGAGGTCCTTGCCCAGTAAGGTGTCTGAGCCTTCCTTGATTGAAGATCTCTTCAGATATCCCTCTGTAAGGCTGTGAGAAGTGCCGCTGCTGTCCTCTGTGAATATCTGTCTTTTTCCACCCTGGCCTGCAAAGGTGTAAGACTTTCCCTATAGTCATGTGGCTTCAGGCAAGTTGCACAGCCCCTTAGCTTAATTCCCCTCTTGAAAATGCTTAATAGTACCAATGATATTTTATTTAACACCTATTATTTGCCAGGTGCTGCTCTAAGCCCTTGTAACCAATTCTCTCATTGCAATTCTTTTGACAACCTTATGAAAGAGGTACTATCCTTATTTATCCCTCTTTCATGAATGAACAAAGGTGCACAGAGAAGTCAACTAACCTGCCCAAGTTGACACAGCTAGCTAGTAGATGGCACAGTTGGGATTCAAAAACCACACTGGCTGCCTCGAAAACCTACGCTAATACTAAGAGGATTATTACTTATGGTATTATTTCTCATAATAATATTACCAATAATTAATAATATTAATTAACACTGACAGCACTAATAATATTATTACTAATAGTACCATTGAAGGCATGTACTAGATGGGTGATCCTAACCAAGTGAATTATTTAACCTTTGGGAGCTCCCATGTCTTCATTCATCAACTGGGGATAGCAATGGTGTCTGCTTCCTAGGGCCACCGAGAAGACTGGAATGAACTAATGGTTGTAGAGCATCTGCATATCTGCATGCCACATAGTATGTATTCTTTTATTGTGGCACAATATATATAACACAGAATCTACAATTTTAACCATTTTTAAAGTTCATTAGCATTAAGTACATTCATGTTCTGCGTTTACTCAATAGATTTTGTTTGCTTTTATTTTCTAGGACCTGTAGAGTACTTTGCACAAAATCTGACACACTGCCATTATTTAATAACTGTCAGCTCCTTCCCTGTCTTTCCACCAGCCTTTGCAAACTCTAAAGCGCTGCAGACATTTCGGTTACTAGTCTTTTGTGCAGTGAGAGAGGGAGAATGATGGGGCACCATAAGTGACCTTGGGCACATGACTTAACCTCTCTCTGCCACAGTTGCCTCATCTGTAAAATGGGGATTAGAGCAGCACCTACTTAAAAGAGTTGCTGGAAAAGATATAACCAGCAACTCAGATATACTAAGAGATATTATAACCAGCAACTCAGATATACTAAGAGTGGGAAGCTCTTAGTATACTTCTAGCTATATTGAATGCTCAATAAATAGTAGTGACAACTTGTGTTGTTTTATTACAGTTGGCGTCCCTGGGAAGAGCATGCTTGCATGGGTGCAGGGGAATTGCAGGCTGGCTCTGGCTCCAGATGGCTGCTTGCCCTCCACTCCCTCCCGGCCACCCGGCACTGGGGGCTCAGGAGAGACTGAACAGTGGTATGAAGAGGAGGAGTGAGCCCTCCGGGAGCCCACAGAGCTTTCTGTTCTATAAAAAGCTTTGAATCAGGCTGCCATTGTGGCCTTGGTATTTTTGTGTCTTTTTTAGCTTCTATTTAGTGTGCAGATTTGGCGTGGGAATGTTTTCTTTTATTTCAAGCCTTAAGTAGTTGTTGGGTAACAGCTGTTTTTTAAAGATAATCTTTGAGGCACTGAAGTGCTGCTATAAAAACAAATTTCTTGAATTTAAAAAAGCCTTCCTTATTTTACGTGTTGGATTTTATTTCTCTACGTGCCTTTGCTCACATTATTGCTTCTGCTAGAATTCTCTTTCTATCCCAACTCCTGCTCTTCTGCCCCTGTCAAAATCATCCCCATTCTTTTGCTGACACTTCTCTCAACGGAGCTTTCCTCAATTCCCTCAGTCCATGACAATTTTACGGGCTTGGTTTGGGTTTGAGCACTCTGCCTTGGGTGAGTGTTAGTTCTAAGGAAGTCACTGCCCACCTTGGTCTCAGGTTCTGACAGGCTCTAAGGTCTTGTTTTGTTTACAACCACTTCCTCACTGCCATGA
This sequence comes from Microcebus murinus, assembly GCF_040939455.1. Lineage (NCBI taxonomy): Eukaryota > Metazoa > Chordata > Mammalia > Primates > Cheirogaleidae > Microcebus > Microcebus murinus. The sequence continues at coordinate 17,383,980 of NC_134107.1, forward strand.
AGTAGAAAACCATTGTAAAACTTTCTCTTTGTGAAACCAACATCCAAACATCCTACTTGTTTGGGGCAGACCCCGGTAGGAGAGTCCTACCTCTTGCCATAGACCCAGAATGAGACACAAAGAGATCCATATTCACTGTCCCCTGGCTGGTGGAACCCAGGAAAAATCTTAGCTAGGGTTAACATTGCTCATTCCTGCCCAAGCCTGATTTCCAGCTTTCCTTTCAGCTTTTTAAGCTATCAGAAACTCTCCAAAAATTAATCTTTCTGTTTTAGTTAATTAATCTTGGTTTCTGTTGTTTGCAGCCACAATCATTAATTCTTACTAGTATATTAGCAAGAACGTGGTGGGAAATTCAAGATCTACAGATTCTGTTGATAAACTTCAGTCTGCTGAAATTCCATGTCATGATTATCTGTTGTTTATGCCTCCTGAGAATGCTGGTACTAGCAGCCTGATTGTCCTTTTCCATACCACCTATCTCTACTCTTAGTCTTCCTGGACTCCGGTCATGGCCACAGGGTGGGCATGTCTGGGCAAAGCATTGCAGCCCTCTGGCTGCAGTGATTGGTTCAGGCATGGGCACATGACCTCATGCAGGCCAATGAGATTCAGTTCCAGAACTCTTGCTGGAACTACTGGAAAAGAGCTGTGTCTTTTTGCAGGGGCTGCCAAGCTGGTAGCATAATAAGGCTGGTGGAGTTCCCAGGGGCCACCATGAGGGAGAGTTGACCTGAGAGGCCACTGCAGAGGATAGCGAAGCTGAGAGAGGAAGAGAAAGAAATTCTCCAATGGCATTGCTTGAGGACCTGGATTGAATTGTGCCTGAGTTGTAATAATGACACCTGACATATATTAAATACTTACTATGCACCAGGCATTGGTGTATATGTTTTTCATATTATATTAGTTTCCTAGCACTGCCATAGCAAAAGTACCACAAACTGGCTGGCTTAAAACAACAGAAATCTATTGTTCCATAATGCTGGAAGCTAGAAGTCCAAATTCAAGGTGTTGGCAGGGTCACGCTCCCTGTTATAGACTGAATTATGTTCCCCCCAAATTCATATGTTAAAGTCCTAACTCCCAACGTGACTGTATTTGGAGATAGGGCCTATTAGGAAATAGTTAAGGTTAAATGAGGTCATAAAGATGAGGCCCTGAACTGATGTGATTAGTGTTCTTATGTGAAGAGACAGCAGAATGCACCCCTCCCCAAACATATGAGGACACAGCCAGAAGGTAGCCACCCACAACCCAGGAAGAGAGCCCTCACCAGAAACTGACCCTGTCAGACCTTCATTTGGGACTTCCAGCCTCCAGAAGCATGAAAAAAATGTATTTCTGTTGTTTAAGCTGCCCAGTCTATGGTACTTTTTTTTTTTTAATGGCAGCTCAAACAGACTGTAAAGGAAAATAAAAATCTCAGAACCCCCCACTCCAACTCCTTATGCAAAAAGAAACGTTAAGCCTGGAAGCTGAGTCATGTAACACCCACTTCCAAATGAATGGCTCTTACTAACACTACGCATCAGGCAGAACCCCATGGAAAGGTAGAAGGCCTCAGGCTTCTACAAGGACTGCCCCCCGCAGGTCATTCCTAAGGAAATTCCTTGTTGGTCTCCCATAAGCAAGGACATGCAAATTGTAACTTTGAGTCTTCAAGCTAAGTCTAGCTCCTAAAAGTAAAATTTATTCCATTACAAGTTTAACTTCCCAGGTACAAAACAGAGACAAGACAAGATCAAATGTTCCTCCACCTACCCAGGGACATGTACACAATTGATGCTTCCTTCACTCCCTTTTTCTCTTCTTGCATTATCCTTATGGTATGTAAAATATAGATTTCCCAGTCTCCTCACATGAATGTAATCATTTGTTTCACTCTCCAACCTCCCTCCTTTTTTCTTCTGTATGCCTTCTCTTAAATACTGAAGTTCCCAAATTCTGTTTCAGAAAAACAGTCACAGATTTGTCTGTGGTTTGTGTTTTTCCAAGATGTGTCCTCAAACATTGGCTTAATAAACCTCCACTGATTAAGATCTTTGCCTCAGTCACTTACTTTGAGTTTTCAAGACTAATACAATCCCTCAAAACCTGTAGGCCAGAGTCCTTTTTTTGCCCCTTCCAGCTGCTGGTAGCCCCAGGCGTTCCTTGTCTGGCAGTTGCAGCAATTTAATCTCTGCCTGCATCATCACATGGCATTCTCCCCTTGAATCTGTCTCTGTGAATCTTCTCTTCTTAAAAGGACTCCAGTTATATTGTATTAAAGGCCCATTCTACCCCAGTTATGATCACATCTTAACTAATTACAATTGCAAAGATCCTATTTCCAAATAAGGTCACAGTCTGGGATACGGGGGTGGGGGGGTTAGGACTTTAACATATCTTTTTGGGGGACACAATTCAACCTGTAACACATGCATTCACTCACTCAATTTCCACAACAAAACTATTAATATGAAGTAGGTACAGTTGGATTAGTATCATCATACCTTACCCAGATGAGGGAAGTAAGGCTCAGAGAAGTTAAATAACTTGCTTTAGGCTTTATGAGTAAGGATTTGAAGACAGATGGGAGCTCAGGCAATATGATGACAAAGCCTAAAGTTTAGCTGCTGTATCAACATGCCTGCATTTAGTCCAGAGACATGATCCAATCGATTCCCTAATTTGTTTAACCTAGGTTTGAGTCGGGTTTCTGTCCCTTGTAATTGCTCCTTCCTCCCACCTTTTGCCTCACTCTTTCCTGAGTCTGAACACTCAGGAGTTCACTCAAATCTGCCCCTTGGGGTCTACCCCAGTTTCTAGAATTACTTCTTCTTCTTTCTACCCCCTTCTTCCCTCCACATCAATACTCTTTGTGCATTAGACGTGAGCTCTCAACTGGGTTAGGAAGAAGCCAAGTGAGTAAATCAATATAGAGTGCGGTCTGATTTATAGGTTGTAATTTTCCTGGGGTTTTTTAGCTTTTAGAAGCAGGTTGTTTACCCGTTGACTATCAGCCTGGCAGAATTTCAGGTTTGAAGATAAGGAGATGGAGAACTTCAAGTCCAGTGGAGGAACGCTTTGGGGTTGGCCACTTTTCCTGCATTTCTTTAACTATTCCAAGCAGATAACATGTGTGGGAGTTTAGTATTTGCTTTTCCTTTTTGGGGTACAGTTATTGATCTCTTCTGGAGAGTGGGAATGTTGCTATAGTTTATTGCTGTTTTAGTTCATTCAAGATTTTGTCTTTTTTAGAGTAAAATCTCTTCCCCTTGGAATTCCCTTGCCCTGCTGCATCAACCTTTTAAACCTTACTTGTAATTCGAACATGATTCAGCGTCATCAAACGTAGAGGATTCTTAGCTAACACCTTTCAGAATGGATTCTTCCCTAATTAGCATCTGTCATTCCAGCAATTAGTATCATTTTTTTTCAAAGCCAGAGTTAGGTGTTATCTAATTTTTCTGGTGAGCATCTGAGCTCCTGGAGGCAAGAGGTGAGTCTGAGTCATCGTTTTTTACTGAAGGTGGTCTGACTCATTGGTTAAACTTTAGCATCAGAGGGATTTGGATTGGAATTTCCACTGTGATATTTATTAGTTCTAAGGCCTTAGGAAGATGAACTAACCCAGCATTCTCAGTCATAATGTGGACATTGTACCATGTTGCAGAATTGCTGTAAGAATCAAATGATATATTGATTGTAAGACTCTTAATTCACGTTCAGCAATATCTGCTCAAAAATAATGTTATTTTTTTTTATTTTTATCTTTACATCTCTTGCAACAGAAAAGAGTACCTTGTACACAGTTTAGTGCTTAGCAAATATGTTAATTTTCTATTTGTTTGAACATACAAGTTTTAGCCAATCAGAGCACTGAATTTCTGGGTAACTGTGCCCTAAAGAGGAGGGTTATATGAAGTTCAGTTTTCATGAATGGGCCTTTATTTCCCAATGGCCCTGTGTGCTGAGATCAGGCATGTTCTTCTTCCTGGCCTTAATACTGCAGCAGGGCCCATTATGGGCTATTTTAATTTATCTAAAATCCCTCTGCTCTCTGGAATTGCTAATTGCAACTTGAAATTTAGGGAGTTGTTTTACTTGCTTCTCTATTCATAGGTCAGAATCTCCTTTTCAGTCCTGTTTGTTTGAATTAACCAAATTAGAGATGAGCAGGAAGTCCCAGCAGTGGCACTGAGAAATCTCATTTCATGTGGGATTATGAATATTTGATGAGAAGTCAGGAGGAAGAGGAGTCTTGGAAAGCCTTTTCCCGACAGGGATGGAGAGTGTTCCAAGTTGCCATGTTGGTAGCAGGGAGATACTGACAAGAGGCTTGAGTTCTGGCGGTGACAGCCTACTAGCTGCCAGATTTTAATTTGGGGAAATTACTAAATCTCCTGGAGACTTAGTTTTCTTATTTACTTTGCACTCATTCACTTAACACATTTATCAAGCTCTTCTTGTGCGCCAGACATTGTTCTAGGTTCTAGAGAGGGGGTAATAAAGGAAACAGACAAAAAAAAAAATCCCTGTCTTTGTCAAGCTCAATGTTTAACATAACTAAAACATACAGCAACTTGCAGCAATTTTCCTCTGAGCAACGGGAAGAGGAAATGTTTATGCAGGAGGGTGAATTTTAGATGGGGTGTCCAGGGCAAGCTTCACTGAGAAGTCAACATTAAAGATCTGGAGATGTGAGGGAGTGAGCACGACTAGTATGTGGGAGAAGATAATTCCAGGCAGGGGGACTGTGGCCAGGGCAAGGCCCTGGAGGCGGAGGCAAGTTTGGTACCTTAGGGAGAGAGCAAGGAGGCTAGCATTGCTGGAGGAGAGAGGGGCGGGGAAAGTGCTGGGGTCAGAGAGGTGGTGGGCTAGCCTTGCAGAACCCTGGAGCATGTGGTGAGGACCTCAGCCTAGGACTCACGGGAGAGCTTTAAGGAGAGGGAGATAAGACCTAATTTTTTTTTTTAACATGATTCTCTGGCTTCTGTGTGGGGAATGGCTTGTAGTAGGACAAGCACAGAAGCAGGGTGACCAGTTAGGAGGCTGTTGCAATAATACAGGGAGAGAGGCAATGGCAGCACAGCTCAGATTAGGGTCATAGCAATGGAAATGGTGGGAAGCAATGGAATTCTGGATGTATCTAGAAGATATAGGTGAAAGAAGAGGATATATCTCAAAGGATTTGCTGACAGATGTGAGGAAAGAAAGGACTTTAAGGATGATTCTAGTACGTTTGACCTGAGCAACAGGAAGGATGGACTCATCATTAAATGTGATGGGAAATGCTGCAGGAAAAGCAGGTTTTAGGGGGGATATCAGGGGATTTGTAATAGATATGCTAAGTTTGAGATATCTATTAGACATTCAAGTAGAGACATAGAGTAGGCGGTTGGGTCTAAGAATCTGGAATAAAGAAAAGAGGTCAGGGCTAGATATATAAATCTGGAAATCACAGGCATCTGAATGGTATTAATGAATAAAAATAGAGGTCTAAGGACAGAGCCTCAGGATTCTCCTGCATTTAGAGGTCAGGAACATATGAAGGAAACACCAAGGCAGGATGAGAAAGAGTAGTTGGAGAGGTCAGAGGAAAACAAAGTGATTGTGGAGTCCAAGTGAAGAAAGTGTCTAAAGGAAAGAAGAATCATCACCTGTGTTAAGTGCTAATGAAGGTTGAAGGAAGATCAGGACTGAGGATTGAGCATTGGAATTAGCCATGTGGAAGTCATTGATGACCTGGATGAAAGCCATTGACAAAAGCCTGATTGGAGTGAATCTAAGAGAGAATGCGAGAAGAGAATTTAGACACATTGAGTTTAGGCAACTCTTTCAATGAGTTTTGCTGTAAAGAGAGGAAAATCAATGGACCAGAGAGGACTTTTTGGGTTGTTATGTTAATATTGGAGAAAGAACAGCATATCTCTACGCTGATGGGAATGATGTAGTAGAAAGGGGGAAGTTGAAAGATGTAAGAAACAGAGGGGAAAAGTAGAAGAGCGATGTCTTTGACTAGGCAAGGAGATGGGATTTTGTGTACAATAGAGGGATTGGCCTTAGTAGGAACAGGAGTACCAGAGAGATGGGCACAGAACCAGGCAGGTGGGTGGATGTGGTGTAGGAAAGTTGCAAGGGTCCTTTTCAATTCTCTCTGTGAAATAACAAGCAAGCTCATTAGCTGTGAGAGAGGATGAGCAGCATTGTTAGCAGTTTGAGGAGAGAGGAGACAAGATGAAATAGCTGTCTAGGAGAGTGGACAGGCTAAGGAAATACAGTATGGTTGCTGGACAGCAATTAGGCCTTGAGGATAATGTGAGACCAGCCAGTATAGTAGCATGTTTTTTTTTTTTTTTTTCTGTTAGTGGAATGAGTGCTACTGCAGAGAAGCCAGTAGAATGGGTTGAATTATATGATAATTTCGCCAAGGGAAAATGACAAAGCAGAAGAGGAGCAAGGAAGTTGAGGGTGTGGGCAACGGGATCACAATGATAACTGACCAGGGAATTTAAGCTAAGTAAGGAGAGAACAAGACATGAGGGGCAGCGGAAGGGTGGTAGGATAAATAGATTGAAGATCCAAGAGCAACCAAAGAATGGCTGATGTTTGCGTTCAAAAGGTGGTGGTTAGAGACGGGAACGTTTGAATTTGTGGTTATGCAAAGTTGCAATTATTGTGATGTTAAAGCCTGGAGTAGGACCAGAAGGGATGATTGGTGGGGGAGAGGAGGTCAAAATATTGAGAAGCCAGAACACGGGCCTGGGCAGGATTTTCAGTAGGCACATTGACCTATCAGACGTACGGCAGGAGTTGTGTTGGACATAATGACAGTGATCCAGCAGCTAACACCTTTGAGAGTTGAGAGGTAGTAATTTGACTTCGGACGGGTGAGTTAAGGGACTGCAACAAACAGGGGTAGTGAGAGATAGAGTTTCATGATGTGAGATCGAAAGATTTGATATCTTTTGGCAAGGAAGGAAGAAGAATGGCTGTAAAGCATCCTTGAGGTTTCCCAGATGCACCTGTTCCCAGTCCAGGCTCAAGATGAAATCACAGCTACAATTGAGTTAAATCCTGGCATATGCCACAATCCCTTTGTACCCTTTAGCATACCTTTGGCATTCCCTCCACCATTTACTGATCTAGAGACAACAAGTGGTTTTCTTCTGCCTAAATATGCGTCTATTAGGAGGAGAGAGAGGACAGAAGTTGCTGCCAAGTTTCCAGTGTCAGTTTCCTCCAGTTTTGCAAGTCACAGTGCTGTGGTGAGGAAACGCTATGTCTACCAACTAAGGAAGATAGCAGAGGCCAAGAGAACCCCTATAGGAAGGGCTCTGGTGATAGATTTGGGTTGAAACCCTGCCCACTACCTCCTGGTTGCATCAACTTAGGCAAATTATTTAAACTTTTAAAGTTTTAAAATTGTTTTCTCTCTTGATTAAAGGTGTGAAATTCTAAGCTGCTGATTAACAAATGGACTTGTGATTTATGACACTCAATTTACATAATTCTCAGCTGCTTTTAATAAGTGTTGACTCCTTCAAACTCTCTCTTCTCTTGGCTTCTCTTATTCTATGTATTCTGGGTTTTATTACTACATTAGGACTATACTCCACAGCCTAATCATGTTGGAATTCCTTAACGCTTTGTCTTAAGCCCCTAAGCCTTTTTTGCCCCTGCCAAGCTTATTCTGTATCCTCATCCTACTTGATCTAACTGATGCCATCTATAAGACAATGACCATTAAAAACGTATCTATAACCTAGACCTGTCTCTGAGCTCCAGAAACATATATCTGCATGAAATCTCTGCCTAGACATTCCAAAGAGATGTTAGTCTTGACTTAGCCACAGAGAAATTCACGTATTATTTTTTTCCCCCAAATTGGGAGATCTTCAAGTGACTGGCATTTCCAGAAATCTGGCCTTTCTCTTTCTTATCCTTCACACCCAATCCATCCTAAAGTCCTGTCAACTCCATTTACTAAATAGATCTCAGGTTCCTTCACTTTGTGCCATTTTCTCCGTTGCCATCTCAAGCCATCATTGGCTTTCGCCTGGACCAGTGTAATCATTGCACAACAATTTACCCAGTATCCACTCTGTCTTTATGTCTCATCCATTCTCTACACAAGCAGCAGGACCTATACTTTGTCCCACTCACTCCTCCTCACATTCCTAATTAGCCAATCCCAAGACAGTGAAAATCATTAGGTGGCTTCTCATTGACGGTCACATGGCCCGTAAGGTGCTGCCCCTAGACCATATGCCTATTCAGGCCAGCCTCATCTCGAACTTCTCTTCCTATCTCAGCACGTCAGCCCCACTCACCAGTTAGCTCCTGGGCTGTACCATTCACACGTGCCAACCCTTCTCCTTAGAGGGCTTTTCCATTTGCTAGCCTCCATTCATTTTTCAGCTCTCAACTCAAATTTTACTTTAAATGAGAATGGTTTCTTGATCTCCCTTATAAAAAATCTCCCTGGACTAGATCAGTGTTTCAATCTTTTGGTACCGTGTCATTTTGTAGCACTTAGGAACATTCACAATATTTATTTTGGCAATTATTTCATTAATGCCTACTCTCTGAGGCTTAGGGCTCTTAGATTTGCCAACAGAGGATGCTTTCAACATCTGCACTTTCTGTGCCTTTGCTTCCTCATTTTATGTGTAGTTTAGGACTGTTTTTTTTTCTTTTTCTGGAGACTTGATGAAAGAGAATAACCACAGTAGGACCACCTCTTGGAGTTGGGCAGTGGCATCATGCACAAGGGTGCTCTGCTGAGGACGTGAATGGTGCTAAAATCCAGCTTGCTCTCAGCTTGCTGAGCTATGTGCCCTGTCACAGGCTGTGTCTGTCCTGGGGAAGGGATGCCTATTTCTAATTCATAAGGGGGCACATGTAGGCTTGAATCACCACCTTTCCTGATAGCCCATTTCAGTCTATGCCGCTCCCCACATTTAATGTGCGTGTGTGTGCACATGTAAAAGCTCCTCTAGCACTACCTTGTAGCATTCTCATCAAATAACCTGATTTCTCATTCTACCAGCAGTGATCTAACCCTTCCAGAATTTTAGGTGCACTTTCTTGCTGGAAAATTCTCACATATTCTGTGTTTGGTCTCTTTGTTTCTTCTCTCCCTTTCTGTTTCCCTCTCTCCCTCTCTGGCTTTCGGTACATGGTACATTATCACATTGGGTGTGCATGGTCTTGCCTTCTCTCTCTTTAAATTTGAGCTATGATTTAAAATCCTGATGCTCTACTCCGATTCAGTTTGTTTTTGTAGGTGTTTTTGCAAAATGTAGGTTGTCATTTTGTGTGTAAGTCTGTCTGTTACAGAAATTGCACAATGTTATAATTTTTGTTCCTATTGTTGCTTTTTTTCCCACTTTGCACAATGTTTCTATATCAGCATAAGGTACAATTTAAATGTTCCCTTCTTTGTGAAGTCTTCCCTGGTTCTTCCAACTTTAGGCTCCCTCTTCTGGGCTCCTGTGGCATTTGTTCATTCTTCTGTTATTGTGATTACGGTCTCCTTGTGCAATTAAAAAAAATCTATTTATGTGCTTGTTTTGAGACTGACATATATGCATTTATATAATTAGAGCACCTAACATAGATTTTGGAACATAGATCCTCAACAATTATATGTTGAATGAATGAATAATAATGATAATAGTCAACATCTGTCAAGTGTGAACTATGTGTCAGGTACTATTCTAAGTATCTCACATCTACTGAACTCATTTAATTTTCACAACAACCCTATGAAGTTGGGGCTATTATTATCATTGTCACTTTACAGAGAGGGAAACTAAGACATGGAATGTTCAAGTAGTTTAAAGTTCACATAACTTGTAAGATTCAAGCCATGCAGTTAATAAACAGAGGAGCTGGGATTCTAACCAAGGCAGGGTGGCTCACAGTCCATGCTCTGAACTGCTGTATACAGAAACCCTTGAATAACAAATGGACTGTGCCTAGGACTCTTGCCTCTTAGTCCAGTGTGCTTTCCACGCTACAATGCAGGCTCAATCTCTACTAATTCTTTTCATTATTAGGTGCCTGTCAGGAATTGCCAGCCACTTGTGCTGTTGTCTCACTCATCCCATGAGGACTTGCAGGTGGATATCATTATCTCAGTTTTTATAGATGAAGAGACTCAGCCTCTGAGGAATATGGTAAATTTCTTGCGATCTCACAATTAGTTAGTGGCAGAGCCAAAATTTGAACCTGGGTCTGGCTGACTTTACTATTTTCTTTCTGTCACACCATACAATCACCAGAGAGGGCACCTTGGGGCTGAGACGCTTGCCACCCTGATTCCTTAAATTTTAGAGGCATTTGGTGGAAAGATAGGGGTCCCTTTGGTGTTGATGTGGTCCTGGGAATGTTATTCTACGATTTGTGACTTCCTTCATGATCTTCCTATTGAGGGAGGGCTTAGGTTCGCTTTTCCAGAACTTGAGTCTCTATCCTCACCCCCCTTCCAAAAGTCTATGTGTACCCTAAAACCAAATAAACATGGCTTGAAGAATAATAGCATCAGGAAGGACAGGCAGGTTTTCAGGATGAGTGGAGGTTCTTGGGGAACATTGCCATCTGCTTTGTGGAGTGCTGCATCACTTGATTTTTCTTTTATTATGTTGCACATATATTTCATTTAACATTACAAATCAATACCATTTAATAACTAGAATAACTATTATCCAATTTCAGAATTTGAAAGGACTTTCGGGATCATCTTGCACTCAGAGACCAAATATGTAGTGAACTTCCAGCCATCCCTCGCTGCTTCACTGTGGTGGTGGGTACTGATTAATTTTTGTTTCTCTGGTGGCAGGCAGCACCCTGATTTCCTATCTCTCTTACAGCCCAGGCCCAAGTGCATTGGGTGGAGCAGACTTTGGCCTCCCGTCAGGGCTGGGTGTTGAGCCCACTTCACGGATTGGCTCATCACTCTTTCCGGGACACAGGGATTGGTTTAGAGATGGGTGTGTGAGCTGAGCCTGTCCAATCAGGACCAGCAAAGAGGGATCTTTCTTTAGTGCTTGAGTAACCACATAAAAAATAATATTTTCCCATACGACAGTGGAGCAGACAGCAGGCACACCTGGTGCCTAAAGGGGCTATAACATAGAAATAGTATATTGAACTCCAATCATTGCTGGAAACCAACTCTATCTCCTGGACGTTTCATTTCCATGGAGTCACTGAAATGTGAACTCTGTGAAGGCCAGGACTTCATTTCTGTTGCGACCTCAGTGCTTACAACAATGTGCAGCACGCAGTAGAGGCTCAGTAAACACTTGCTGAATAAATGCCAGATCTAACAATACTTCTTCCCTTGGAGGATTTCCCAACTTCCCATACTTTCTTTCTGTGTCCTGACCAACGATCGCGGAGTGCCTTGACGGCTCTGCGGCACAGCCAGCTGCAGGTTTTTCCCAGCAGGCTTGAACCCAAATCGGGACCTTGAACAGTCACAGGCTGTGATATAGGTGTCTACGTTGTTGCCCAAAACAATGAAAAAAGCTGACCCTGAACCAAGTTCCTTAAGCCCTCATGTAAACATACCTCGACCCCCTTGTTGCAGATGCATGCAGGTAGAACACCCCTTTTCCCTTGCTGTCTGTTGCAAGGATGGCTGCAGCATTCTGCAAGTTATGTTCCCCTAATAAATGCTATGAGCTGATCACCCTCATGTGTAGTGGATCTTTCTTTCGAATCTCAACCAGCCCCATCTCAAGACAGTTAGGAGGAGCACTCCCTTGTGGGAACTCCCCTGCCACCCCTTTCCTGCAATTCCAGACTCTGGACCTATAGGACGAAACAGTCCCCTGCCCCTTAAGCTAATTTGTGTGGTGTTTTCTGTTGCTTGCAATCAGAGAAGTCCTAAATGATAAATATCTATGGTAGATACTATTAATCAATTATGACAGTCTTTGTAGCTGAACCTAGGTGCAGATTTAGAATCCTTTTCAATATGATGCTCTAGGCAGACATTCAATCATTAGAGTTAGCAGGCAAGATGGAACTCGTCTAGAATCTGTATCAGTTTTCTATTACTATGTAAAAAATAAACACAAATTTAGTGGCTTCTAACAACATAAATTTATTTATTATCTCACTATTTCCAAGGGTCAGGGGTCTGGGTATGGCTTAACTGGGACCTCTGCTCAAGGTGACAAAAGATTTTAATGCAGGTATGGGCTGGACCATGTTTCTTTTCTAGAGCTTGGGTCCTGTTTCAAGCTCATTCAGTTGCTGGCAGAATTAATTTCTTTGTAGTTGTAAGAGTGAGGTCCTTGCTATTTTGCTGTCTGTCAGATGGGGGTCATTCTCAGCTCCAGAGGCCACTCACAGACCCTTGAGACTTGGCTATTTCACGGCAGCTCACACCTCCCAGGCCTGCAGGATCACCTCTCTCTTCAGGAAGGTTCCATCCCTCTTTTAAGGACTTTCGTCTGATTAAGTCAGATAATCTCCCCTTTAATTCAAAATCAACTTTGGGGGACTTTAATGACATCTGGAAAAATCTCTTCACTTTTATAACATAATAGCTTCATGATGGGAGCAAAATCTCACCATACACATGGGTCCAACCCACACTCATTACACATGATTTGTACACCCGAGGGCAGGAGTCTTGGGAGGTCATAATCCAAATGCTCTGTTGTGCAGATGAGAAAATTGAGGGTGTGAGAAGAGCAGTAACTTGCCCAAGCACATGCAGTGACAGAGCTGGAATCAACACTCTAGGTCCTCAATCTCCTACTCCAGTGCTATTTGAGGTCTTCGAGCACAGAGCTATTTCTGAGCCTTTTTTTCAGCTCTGTGTAGACTCATTTGAATTCATGGGAATCATCTCGTGTTTTAGTTATCTTTGTGTCTTTTCCTTTTTTACAACTCCCACTGCACCTAGTAGATAGATACACAATAAATGCTTTTAGTATTGGTTTGACTAAGAAAACACATTGGTTAATTTTTAAGAATTTAAAAGTTGAAGTGAATTGACCTAATGTCAAACCAACCCAATGAGGAATTCAGACACAGAAGGAAGCCTTGCAGGGCTTGGATGAAATATTAATAGAGTCACTGTTGGTGACAATAGCATTTCTTCTTCCAGCAGCAGCTGTGACCTTTAAGAGTTAAGCATCACTGTAGGGACCCTCCTAAAGGGCTGGGCCCCCTGCTTTTCAGCAACAGAAGCCACTTGCCAGTGATGGTCACCCTGGGGCTTGTGGGAGAACATGATGAATAGGAGAAAAGGACATTACAAATGTCAGTGAAGGCCCCCAAATGGTTCTCTTGGGAATTTCTGGATTCATAACAAGCTTTACTTCCTAACTGACTTAGGACATTTGAATAGACTTGAATAGACTTTGTTCCTCTTATGAGAGTTCAATCTTATTAATATGAAATATGCATTTATCCAAATTGATGGGCCAGCAAGTAGAATCATGAAGTTGCTCAAGGTATAAAAGTACTAAAACATATTTTATCACAACTTCCTAGGCACTATATTTTGAAGAAAAAAACTTTTCTGAAACTTGGATATCTATCCAATTTCTTAGAAAAGAGTCAAATCCATTGTAATCACCAAATTCTGAGCTTAATTATCTAGATCAGCATATTGCCTAAAAAAATAGTGGATTGTTGAAGAATAACAAAGGCCAAAAAGTGATCCATGGTGTGAGGGACAGATCTGTAGGGCGGGAAGGAACAAGTCCTTCCAAAAAAATGTAGGAGTCTATAATAGAAGGCATTTTTGATTGATTACTCTAATAGTTTATCTGTTGCTGTATAATAAATGACCCAAAACTTAATGGCTTCAAATAAGGAACAATTATTATTTTTCTGTGGATTAGGAATCCAAATGTGGCTTAACCGAGTGCTGCTGGCTCAGGGTCTGTCCCAGGCTGTCCTCTGGGTGTTAGTCAGGGCTGTGGACGCATCTGAAGACCCTGCCGGAGGAGGATCCTCTTTCAAGTTCATTCACATGGCTCTTGGGCTCTTGGTAAGATTAAAAAAAATTGCTGGTTGTAAACATCAATTCCTTGCCACATGGGCACAGGGTAGCTCCCATAAGGCAACTGACAATGTGGCAGCTGGCTTCCCTCGGGGGTCTTGGTGGGGAGGAGAGATAAAGAATGGAAGTCAGAGTCTTTTTGTGTCTTACTGTTACTAATTTTGACATCCCATTACTTTGCAGTATTCTAGTCATGCTAAGGGAGTTACTAAGTCCTTCCCACACAAAAGGGGCCATGGGGAAGGGATTACACAGGCCATGCACACTGGGAGGTGGGGATCTCTGGGGACCACCCCAGAGGTTGTCTACCATAGGTACAGAAAGAAAAAGAAAAATCTTTGTTGAATTTGGACATTATCATAGTGTTTTATCATTTGGGAAGGTATTAATCAGGCCCACTTCTCGACGAGGTCCAGAATGAGGCTTAGAGTCATGTGGTACCCAAGCGCCTACGTGAACTTGCAGAGTTTGAGTGTACAATTCCTTCAGCAGTGTGTTAACACTTTCTGATCACTGTCGTAGTGGAGACGGGGGTGGGGTGCTGCCGGAGCTCAGGGGTGACCCACATCATCTCCAGCAGAGAGGTCAGGAAAGACCCCTCCCCAGAGGGGACAACATTTGAAATGGGGTTTGAAAGAAAGAGAGGATGGTAGACAGATCAGAGCAGGCAGGGGAGGCAAGGACATTTCACGAGGAGGGACAGTGTGGACAGAGGCCCAGAGGTGGGGAAGGCCAGAGCATGTCTTGAGGAGGCCACACTGAAGGTCAACCCTGAAGGTCAAAAAGATATTGCAAAAGCGACTTGGGATGCGGGTTCCTGCCACATCCCCACCACGATTTCTTCATGCTCCCTCCAAGCCACAGCAGACAATGTGTCACTGTGTCACTGCGGAAGCATCACCTGGTAATTCTACACAGTTCAGTGTCCCCATGCTTCTTGCTTCAAGCAAGTGGCTTTAGCGCCAACTCAGAGCTCTTGTGTCAAAGAGGAATTTCAAGCACTCGTACAAAAGAATTTTCAATATATTTGTTACCCAGTACATTATATGACTACTGAAGTCTGAAAGATTGGCTTGTTTTAGTCTGTTTTTTCCCTAATTATTCTGGTGCTCACTATATTTGAAAGCACCCCAGTCCCTGAGATGTTTTTGGAGAGGCCTCATGGCCTACTTGATGAAAAAAAAGTACCTAAATTTCAGTCGTTCTAATAAATCGGAGGTGTTAAAGTATGAGTTCTAGAAGGCTTCTGTCAAAATGGAAATAAGCATCCCAGGATGAAGGTCCCTTTATCACTCAGTTGGGAGAAGCTGGGACAGTCAGTGGCTGATTGGTGTCAGGGGCTGGAGCAGAATCCAGAGAAGGTGGGACTGGCTGAGGCACCCCGGTGTGAGGGGTGCTTGGTTATCGGGGCACCCAAGGGAGAGGGAGGAGGATGCCAATCTGCAGAGGCCAGAACAAGAATTCTACAAGGTCAGAGTTGGAAGACCCTAAATGTTTAAGACTACCACTTCTATTTTCTGGCAAGGAATCTCTATGGAGAACTGAGCATATGGCATGATAGGTCAGTGGTGGTGGAGCTGGGACCCAGGGCCCCTGAAGACAAAATTGAGTGACCAGCCCCATTGTGTTAGCAGCAGAACCAAGAGTCATGCACAAGTCAGAGTGACCAACCCAGATACTCCCCCTCAGCATCAGCCTCTCTCTGCACAAGCCCTTTGTCCCACACCTCTGTTTAGCTAAACTTGATCTACCTTACCTCAAAACAATGGCCATAGAAATCTCTCTTTCCCCCAAACAACTGGGCATCTATCATTTGCAGTTCAACATACAATCTCTCTCCTTCTGGTAACAGTGCTCTGAATTTCTCCTAGGAAACTCACTCTGCCCACTCGGCTTTGAGGTCAGGTGGGATGGGCCCATCTCCAGATTGAAGGGCATGTGCAGATTGTCGCTACCCTCTGCCGTTGTTTCAGAGAGGGGCACACAACCCAAGCAGAATCAAGGAACCCTGAAGAGGTATTTTCTGCGACTTCTGGAAAGAAAGGCTTTCTCTCCTCCACCCGGATTTGGCTGTGTGAGGCTTGGAGCTGCTTCAGCCATTGGCTAGCAGGAGTGGTACCATCCTGAGGCTGGGGACGGCATGTGCAGGAGGCTGGGCTGAGACATGCAAAGAAACTCAGCCTGGATGTTATTATTTGAGCCTCTGGATCTAACTACGACTGAAGGCAGTTTCAATCCTTGGAGTGTTTGGCTACTTGAGCCAATAACCCAGAGTGATCCTGTTAAAACAGAAGCCAGATCGTGTTACCTATCTGCTCAAAACCCTGCAATAACTCCTCATAGGGTCTGAGAAAAACCAGTGCCTTTATCATGACTTGCAGGGCTCTGCGTGCTCTGGCCTGCGGTTAAGTCCCTCTCCACCCACGCCCCTTCCCTCATTCCACTCTGGCCACACAGTGAATTCTCGGTGTTTGTAAAACAAGCAAGAAATGCTCCTACCTTGGGCCATTTTTCCTACTATTTCCTCTGCCTGAAACCCTTTTCTTCTTCTAGCTCCCTCACCTCCTTCCAGTCTTTGCTCAAATGTCACATTCTCAATGAGGTTGGCCCTATAGTGAGGTTTAGTCTTGCAACCCACACCACCATCCTTCCCCAAATTTCTGATTCCTCCTTACTCTTACCCTGTTTTGTGTTTTCTTTTTTTTTTTAAAGAAAAAAAGCACAGACACTGTAAACAGACTATATATTTTATTTGTTAATTGCCTTTACTGTTTCATAACTGCCTCCCTCTGCTAGAGTATAACTTCCAAAGGACAGGGACTTTTGTCCGTTTGGTTCCTTGCATCTTTCAAGTACCTAGAATAGTCCCAGGTGCTTAATTATTTGTTGAATGAATGAATGAATGAATGATTGGGATTGATGGCTAAGACACTGTATTGGTCAGGGTTCTCCAGAGAAATAGAACCAAAAAGATACATGCAGAAACATAGAAAGAGAATTATTGTGAGGGATTGGTTCATGGGATTATGGAGGCTAAGAAGTCCTGTGATCTTTCATCTGTAAACTGGAGGCTCAGGAACCTAGTGTAGTTCCAGTCCAAACCAGGAGACCCAAGAACCAGGAGCACCTGTGACCAGGGGCAGGAAAAGAAAGATGGCCCAGCTTGAGAAGAGAGACAGAATTCACCCTTCTGCTGCCTTTTTATTCTATTTATGCCCTTACTGGATGGTATGATGTCCACACTCCCTGCTGAGGGAGGGTTGCCTTCTTGGCTCAGTCCACCAATTCAAATGCTAACTTCTGGAAACACCATCACAGTTGCAACCAGAAATAATGTTTTATCAGATATGTGAGCATCCCTCAGCAGAGGCAAAGTGATACAGAAAATTAACGATTACAGAGACAGTGGAAGTACACAGCACCACACAGAGCTGCTGACAGCTCCTCTGAGATCTCACTGGTCCAGGTCGGACCTCACAGGTGCTAAAGGGCTGCTGCTTACTCAGATCTGCGTCTGCTTCCCTGGTGAGCCAAAGAGCTCCCATGTCTGGGAATAGTCCGAGTACTGCTAGCCTCAGTTGACTGCGATTCTCAGAGAGAAAACAAATTTCTTCTTTTCCCACCCCACCTAAGGGAAGCTTTATTTCCTCTCTTTTTAGGCTTTTGACAGGAGGGTTTTCCATTCCCTCCTGGAGAAACCCTACCAGTCACCCCAGGGTGTTGCTGACTTTCTAGGCTCCAAGAAAATAATCACAGTGGCCCAAACCACACATTTCTCAAATTTGGGATTGTTAATTTTAAAGAAGACCACAGGTGGGAGGCTGAAAATCGAGAGCAGATTGTGTTGTGCCAAATCCAATCCATCCTTTGCTGAATCCGCCTCCTTCGCGAGAGGGTAAAGGAAAACAAGAACCCTCAGGCTGCCAATGCGTCTTGAGAAAGTTCCTGGAAAAAACACACATCTATACATCTTTCAGTAGCAAAATAATTTACAGTCATACAGTTGGAGGGAAAAAACTTTGTCTAAGGAAACATATTTGTGAAGGACACTCTGCTAAAGATATAGCTGGTTTACTTTATTAAACAGCTTAGTTAACATCTCTATGGATTCAGATGTAGATTCGACTACTACAACAAAGCCACACCTGAACAGTGGCTCAAAGAACATAGAGAGTTACTCCTGTTTCTGATTACAGGCAGTCAAGGGGCCACTGTGTTGCTGAAGGATCCTCCAACCTTGTCGTTTTGTCATCCTCATGCATGACTTTAGCCTTGCAGTCTAAGATGCCTCTCCATGCTATACTAGTTTCATGGCACGTTTGACAACATTTTACCAAAGAATCCTCCTAATAATCGTTTTTGATAGGTTATTGCAGTCCCCATGTTACAGATGAGGACGTGAAAGTCCTGTGAGATTTAGAGTAGGGACTGGTTGAAAAGCAGTCCAAACCCAGATTTGGGCCTGGGGCCTGTTTTGCAGTGTGGACAGTGGTTTAGCTGCATTAGTCAGACTGGCTATGGATCTGCCCCTATAAATTGTCATAAAAACATAGACCCCAGCAGCTACTGTGTCTGGCTCAGTCGGAGAATTTTGCAAGTTAAAAGGGAAGATAAAAGTGTTCTCCTAATGAGTGAATCATTACACACTTAGCTGCTGCCAACAGAAAGCTTGGGGTCCTCTCTAAAACGGGTTTACTTTAGCCTTTGGAATCTCTTCTCCTGGCACCCAAGAGTCTTCCTAACGGATACTTCCAGGAATTAAACTCTGACTTCCTTTTACCTTCCTAACAAAAGGCCCTTTATACCCTATTTTTGAATATCCCCTTTGTTATACTGCTTTTGGCATCTTCAGCTATGTTCTGGACTGGTTGAGCCGGTAATGCTAGATTGTAAGCTCTGCAGAGGAAGAAGTCACATATATCTTGCTCAGTTTTGTGTCCCCACTAGCCTAGGATCTGACACAGAACATTCATCCCAAAAACATTTGTTGAAGAAGTTAATTTTTGAAAATTGAGTAGGGAATATCATGTAAGATTTCTGTAATATAATTATAAACACTGGACTTGAAAGAGAATATTGAGAACAGAGATGCAATGGGATATAGTGGAAAAAAAAAACAAAATAAAACATAACAATGACAACACATAAACCTGAATGCCCATCTTTTCTTGTGATTCCCTGGCTGAGGGATCTTGGCAAGGCCATTTGGCCACTCTGAGTACCATTTTACTTATCTGCAAGAGGGACCAACAACACAGAATGGATTCATAGAGTTGCTGTGTGGGTCGCATAAGATAATGCATATAAAAGCACTTTGCATATTTTTGGGCATTCTACATATCTCTGGTGCAGAAATTGAGGAAAGACAACAGTTATTCTAATGTGAGTTGAAGGAGAGTCGTATGATTTGGAAACTAGCCAAGTAGAGGGTCCTTTATCAATCACTTGATTCTCATTTATTGGGAGAGCTTGAGGTCGTACCTTGTACCTTCACTAGCTGATGTAAAGAGTATGCATCTCTGAAACTCTCCCATGTTTTGTTGGGCTGGCCACAGTGTCTCTCCTACTGAGGGTTGGAGTTGTAGAAGGCAATGGTGGTAGAGAGGTAGGGTCACAATATACTCGGGACTTCCTGACTGCAGGATCCTGGTGTAAATGGGCACGCAGAGCAAGCGCAGAGTTGGGGTCTGTGGCCCCCAGGGCTGCTGACTGCTGGAAAATGGGAAATAGATATGGTTAAAGTCACTACTTGGGTTTCTCTGAGCCAGGGCATGATCTTCTTTCACCAGCCACTTAACTCTTGGGAAACAGGTGGCTGTAGGGCACCCGAGCCCATAAAAGACAGTTAGGACCATGCCTTGTGGTGTATAAAGAGTTTCTGGAACTATCTGGGGAGAAAGGATCCTAGAAAAAAAAGAACGATCGTGAGTCCTATTTCTGAAGTCCTAAATTTAATCCTGAGAAAGTAATTCTCAAGGTCTGAAGACGAAATGGGAGAGCCATAAAAGGTTTCAGTAACTCAGAAAGGGCAGAGGACATGATGAATAATGCTGGAGCTTCGTAAACTCTTGGAATTCTGTGGCACAGGGATAGGAATGGGGTGCAGTGTTGTTGAGTAGACAAGATCATAAGCTTTGGAGTCTAACATGGCTAGATTCAAATGTAGGCTTCACCTTTCACTCCCAGTGCGATCCTAGGTGTCTCTGAAGCTCAGTTTTCTCTTCTGTAAAATGCAGATAAATGTTAGCTTTTGGTTATTGAGTACCTACTATATGTCAGAGTCTGTGCTAAGTTCTTTACTTATATATCAGATTTAATTGAAAGCATCAACCTCATATAGTGGCTGGGAAGATGAACTAATACACTAATGAACTAATACACTTGTAAAGTACCTTTTCATTTCATTTCATAGTAAATGCTTAATAAATGTTTGCTACAGTTATCACCATTATTGGTTGCTATTATGAAGTTTTGGATTTCAGGTTTTTGTGTCATTGGAGGCTATGGCTTCACTTGAAACTGAAGTTTTTATAAGAACAGTCTCTTGCCTATTTATAATATTCGTTATATTTGAGTCATACCCCTGAGAATTTATGGGAGCTCAGTTTTCTCTGGTTCTTCAGCCCTGACATATTAGCCAGAGCATTCTACTTTCTGAAGGGTGTGAGAAGCATCCGGGCCAGGAGAAAATGCAATCCAATACCTCTGGAATGTCCCCACAGGTCCAAATCACCACCTAAGACTCATCCACCAAGAGAGAAAGAGGGAATAAAGGATTGATCTGGGTTTGCCTTAGGTTTAGATGTTTATAAGATTCTTAAGAGTTCTGAACAGTTAAAAAATGTTTACTATAGATGGTGTTATGGATTGAATTGGGTTATGTTAACATGCGGGTTATGTTAAATTCCTAACTCTTAGTGCCTCAGAATATGCCCTTGTTTGGCGGTAAGGTCTTTACAGAGGTAATAAAGCTAAGTAAGGTAATTAAGGTTAGCCTTAATCCAATATGACTGATGTCGCTATAAAAAGGGAAATTTGAAGACCGATATATATATCGGTCTTCAAATTTTAAATTTATATATATATATATATATATATATATATAGAGAGAGAGAGAGAGAGAGAGAGAGAGAGAAAACACCATGTGAACATGAAGATGAACATCTATAAGCCAAGGAGAGAAGCCTGAAACAAAATCTTTCCTCACAGCCCTCAGAGAGAGCTTACCCTGCCAACACCTTGATTTCAGACTTCTAGTCTCCACAACTGTGAGTTAATAAATTTCTTTGGTCTAAGCCACCTGGTTTGGGTACTTTGTGATGGCAGCCCTAGCAAACCAATAAAGATGGTGACATTTTGACTGTTTTCAGGCCAGAGGTATTATCCTGACAGGGTTGGTGTGGTCAGGGTTGGGTGATGGGTAGAAATGACTAATCATTCCTGGAACTGAAGTTCCAAATTTGGAATTCACTTCCACTCTTTGGGTAAACATGAGCTGAGATTCCAGAAAATGTTTACAAGGCTCCACTTCCTTAGGCAAGAGAGAACACTGACTCATATTAAAGTTAGTAAATAATAACAGTAATAAATGTTTTCAAGGACTAGGAATTCACCAGAACAGGTAAATTGTGTGAAATGGCCAGCCCGAGTTATCACATATGTTTTTTCCCCCTAATTTATTTATTTATTTTTAAATTAACAGATAAAATTATATGTATTTATCATGTACAAGGCGATGTTTTGAAGTATATAAACATTGTAGAATGGTTAACTCTAGTTAGTTAACTTAAGTATTACCTCACATAATTATCATTTTGTGATGAGAGCACTTATCAACTCTCTTAGCATTTTTCAAGAATACAATATGTCATTAACTATAGTCACAATACTGCACAATAGATCTCTTGAAATTTTCCTCCTGTCTAACTGTAAGTTTGTATCCTTTGACCAGCATCTCTTCAACTCCCTGCCCTCTAACCACTCCAGCCTCTGGTAACGACTGTTCTACCCTCTATTTCTGAGATCAACTTTTTTAGATTCTGCAGTGGGATCACATGGTGTTTGCCTTTCTGTGCCTGGCTTATTTCACCTGGCATAATGAAATGATCATATGGTTTTTGTTCTTCATTCTGTTAATGTGATGTGTCATATTTATCAATTTGCATATGTTGAGCCATCCATTTATCCCTGAGATGAATCCCACTTGATTATGATGAATGATTTTTTTAATGTGCTGTTGAATTTGGTTTGGTAGTATTTTGTTGAGAATTTTGGTGTCTATGTTTGTCAGGGATATTGGCCTGTGGTTTTCTTTTTTGTGTGTGTCCTTGTCTGGTTTTGGTACCAGGGTAATGCTGGCTTTGTAGAATGAGTTTGGAAGTATTACCTTTTCTTTAATCATTTGGAAAAGTTTGAGAAGAATTGGTATTAGTTCTTCTTTAAATGTTTGGTGGAATTCAGCAGTGATGCCTTCTGGTCCTGGGCTTTTTTTGGGGGGGCGGCACTATTTATTACTGATTCAATCTCCTTACTCATTATTAGTCCAATCAGATTTTTTATTTCTTCATAATTCAACGTTGGTAGGTTGTGTATGTCAAGTAATTTTTACATTTCTTATAGGTTATTTGTTGGTATATAATTGTTCATAAAAGTCTCTTATTGCCCTTCATATTTATATGGTATTAGTTGGAATGCTCCCTTTTTTATTTCTGATTTTGCTTATTTGAGTCTTCTCTAATTTTTGCATATATAACTATATATATATTTGCACCAACTATATGTTGGTGCAAATATATACACACATATATATGCATACATATATATTTACATTTAGTACATATATACTAGTATAAATACATGCACATAAATATACATATATAGATAAGGCAACATTCATCATTAATGATAGCAGATATAAATGCACATTTCTAGTAGACTTTTTTCTTACATTTCCTTGTTTACTTCCCTGGCTAGAATTCTTTGTATAATATTGAATAAAAAGGATATGAGCAGACGGTTTTGTCTTGTTTCTGATCTTAAGGGGAACGTACATCAGCAAGTAACCAGCGCTCATTTATTTTATGTCTTTTATCAGGTTGAGGAAGTTCCCTTTTATGCCCAATTTGCTGAAATTGAAGGGTGGGTATTTTTAAAATTTCAAAATATTAAGGGGTACAAATGTTTTAGGTTACATGGATTGCTTTTGTAATGCTTGAGTCCTGGCTGTAGAAGTGCCTGTCTCTGAAATAACATTCACTGTACCCATTAGGTAGGTTTTTGCCCCTCTCCTCCTGTCCCCTCCCCACTGGTTGATTTCCTCTGAGTTTTACTTCCCTTTGTGCACATGTGTGCTCATCAGTTAATTCTAGTTTAATAGAATGAACGTGTTTTTTGTTTTTTCACATTCTCGAGATACTTCACTTAGGAGAATGGTCTTCAGTTCCATCCAGATTCTTGCAAAAGGTATTAATTCATCTTTTTTTTTATGGCTGAGTAGTACTCCACAGTATACATATACCACATTTTGTTAATCCACTCATGAATTGATGTGCACTTGGGTTGATTGTGGATCTTTGCAATTGTGAATTGTGCTGCAATAAACATTTGAGTGCAGGTGTCTTTTTGATGAAAAGTCTTCTTTTCCTCTGGGTAAATACCTAACAGTGGGATTGCTGGATGAAGTGATAGGTCTACTTTTAGTTTCTTTGAGGAATCTCTGTACTATTTTCCATAGAGTTTGTACTAGTTTGCAGTCCCACCAATAGTGTACAAGCATTCCTTTCTCTATACATACATAAGAATATCTATTGTTTTTGGACTTTTTAATAAGGGCCATTCTAACTGGGGTAAGGTAATATCTCATTGTGGTTTTAATTGCATTTCCCTGATGACTAGTGATGGTGAGCATTTTTTCATAAGTTTCTTGGCCATTTTTCTTCCTTCTTTTTGGATGCTTCTGTTATTGTCTTTTGCCCACTTTTTATTAGGGTTGTTTTTTTTTTTCTTGCTGATTTGCTTGAGTTCTTTGTAAATTTTGGTTATTGGCCCTTTAATGGATGTGTAGCTTGTGAAAATGTGGATGCATAGCTTGTGAAAATTTTCTCTAATTCTATAGGTTGTCTATTTGCTCTGCTGATTGTTTCCTTAGCTGTGCAGAAGCTAATTTATTAATTTTTTTTGTTGCCATGATTGCCATTGGGCCTTTAGTCATAAATTCTTTGCCTAGGCTGATATCTAGAAGAGTTTTCCCTACATTTTCCTTCTATCTTCCCCATCACAGCTAAATGGCCCCACCATTCAAATAATCAACCAGAACAAGAATCTAGGAGTCAAACTCCGATTCTCCCTTTCTTTCACTTCCTAAATTCAATCTAAAAGCAAATCCTGGAAACCCTACTTTCTAAAAGTCATGTAGTTAAGTACCATTCTTTCCATTTCCCTCATGCCATCCTACTTCAAGGCACTGGTATCTCTCAGTTGAAGGAATTGCCTGCATGAGCCTTCTACATAGTCCCCTGACTGCCTGTCTTGTTCTTATAATCTATACTCCAGTCAGCAGCAAGAATGATCTTTCTAATGCAATGATCTGTCTAATGTCACATGCCCCACTTATCCTACAATGGCTCCCTATTACACTTATTATTACTTGTGAACTCCTCACCAAAACCCCATAGGCAATATATCACAAGGCCCTGGCATGGGTCTCTGATCTGACATGCAAAATGTTCCCCTTCAGTCTCTCCAGCCTGTTTTCTTTTTGTTAATGTTTTTTTGCACTTGGAAAACACAAGCCAAGGTCACGCCAGTCTCCACCTTAAAGATTTTGCACCATCTTACCCCTCAATTGCGTTTGCTTTTCCCACAGGGCCATCTCGATAAGAAGGCCTTGTCTTTTGTCTGAGGTTGTGCCTCCTCTCTGTCACTATCATTCCATGATATTTTATTTTCCTTATAGCACTTACCCCTGTCAGAAATTGTATTACTTATTGATGGATTTCCTTGTTTTTGCTGTTTCTCCACACACCCTAGAATGCAGATTCTATGAGTCAGAGCCATATATTCCTGTGGCCTGTGTGTTCCCAATGCCTGGA
The DNA here is from genome assembly GCF_040939455.1 of Microcebus murinus. Classification (NCBI taxonomy): domain Eukaryota; kingdom Metazoa; phylum Chordata; class Mammalia; order Primates; family Cheirogaleidae; genus Microcebus; species Microcebus murinus. The sequence goes on from NC_134107.1 coordinate 17,409,090, forward strand.
TTAGTGCTCAGTACCTAACAGGTGTTAATAACATCTGTTGTAATTAACTAGAATACTGTTGATTTAGCATAGAAAATTTAACAGAGAATCACTGAATCTATGTTTTTTCTCCAGAAGACTGAAGATTTCTCCATTTAGATTCTTATCAAATTTGAGGTCTAAAGCTTAGTGTGACACAAGGGTGTGGAGAAAATTGAATGCTTGTACAATGTTGGTGGGAACATAGGGTGGTATAGCCATTATAAAAGTGGTATGGAGATTTCTAAAAAAATTAAATATAAAACTCCCATATAATCCAGCAACCCCACTTCTGGGTATATATTCAAAGAGAATTAAATCATTATCTTAAAGCAATATTGCATCTTCATGTTTATTGCACAATTACTCAAAATAACTAAGATATGGAAACGGCTTTTGTGTCTATCAATGGATTTTTGTGTCTATCAATGGATGAATGGATAAAGACAATTAAAAGGTGGTCGGTCTTACTAATAACCTATCTAAAAATAAACTATCAAACAAAGTAAAAAAACAAACTTACAACACAACAACCTCCTTTGTTTTATTTAATTAAACACCTGTGGCCTAACTAGTTGTTGCTAAGTGTTGTTTTTCAGCCCTGAAGAGCCTAAAGCGGACAGTAGGGATGTGATCTTCCTGCTCCAACTCTCTGCCTCTCTGCCTCAGTTTCTGCCAAGAAACAGATTCCAAGGACTCAGATAAGCCGAAAAGAGGACCTGCAACAACTTTGCCACTGCTTCTGTTACCATCTGTTAAGGCAGAAAAAAAGACGATCAAAGCCATTTTTACCTTTTAAAGGCACCAAGCAACTTCCCCTTAGCTGCCTGGCACTATCCTCTACCTTTTCTTCAGAACCATGGCCTCTCTCTCTCTCTGTCTTTTACTCTCTTTCTCAGAGAAATAAATAAACCTTTACTTCTGTATATCCTAATTATTGTGTGAGAAAATTTTCTACCCCTCCAACCCCCAAGTACATACAAACTTCACACTCTAACATTTGGGAGCCCGTACAGGGAAGTCAAGTCACGAGGAAACTGTGTCACTTCCCTACCTCCGTACAAAGACCTTGCTTTTCTGCCTCTGTTTCTAGACTGCTCTTTCCTGTGCTGTACAGCTCCCTGGATTTCATTCTTGGTGTTTGTAAGGTTTTTCGCCGGAGGCGAAAAGAAAAGAGACACAGAAAGAGAAAGAGTGGGGGGGTCAAACTACGTGGCTTTATTATACACTCGTGGACGAGGTTCTGGGGCCCCAAGAGCGGGGGGCCCCGGAAGTCGCCACCATTTGAAGGGGCTGAGGCCTTTTATATCCTTTGGGCCTGGCTAGGGACTTTTGGCGGGAAGAGCTGGGGATTTTAGGAGGGGCTGGAGGTATTTGTGCAATCCAGGAGCCAAAACATTCTTATCCAGGTGGACATCTGGGTGTGGATCCTCTCAGCCGGGCCTGGCAGTTTTGTCCTTGGCGGGTCTGGTCTCATGAGCCTTTTCTTTTTGATCCAGGGAAGGGAGGGGGCGGCCACCAGCCTTACAGTGTTCTCATTCAGAATTCAATAAGTCTCCCGGGCTTTGCAAATGGTCATATACTTGAAAAACGATTGACAGCTCCGTGGTTAAAACTCCAGCACTGGCTTGCTACTCTCGGAAAGGTGCCTGGGAAAGACTCTTCATAGCCACCCCTTCCTGGACTTCGCCCAGTCCCAGGGGTGCCTGGCCTTGGGAAAGGTCCTCCCTAGATTTCAGTCTAGACCAGGACTTAGGGAAACCTGCCTCTGGCTAGCACCCTAAATTGTGTTTCAGGTTTGACTCAGAACACGAGATGCTCAGTGTCTGATAAGCACCTCAAATGTTGTCTAGTGGGGGTTGCCCCACTCAGATTCTCAGTGTTACTGTCTCTAGGTATTACCATTCCTAAAGTCCTTCCCCCCTTTTTTTCTCCTAGTTGCCATCATGGACAACATTGCATTAAATAAAATGTAGCTCAAGCATGGATCTCTTAATCATCCTGTAACTTGACTTTAATATCCACTGACTCAGCTAGAAGTCTGAAATAATTTACACTCAGGCTTTTGTTAAACTTGCTAGAAATCCTGACCTTCACTCTGCCTGCTACATGTTACCTTTTACTCCTACATCTCTCACTATCTTCACTTGCCAAATAAGGTTTGGCTCCCCTGTTCCCCCTCCTTCTTCCACTTCTCTGTCTCCACCACTTTTGCCCAGCACATCCACTCAGGCCAGCTATTCCAAACTCTCCCCCGCCTGTACAGCAGCTCCCTGTCTGGGAGGCTGTGGGGTCACAAGGCATTGGAAATTACTCAGAGCTAACGTAAAAATCCAGCCCTTTTTCATTTTGCAACTATCTAAAGCTTTTCACTTCTTTCCTATTTAGATCCTGACACCAGTGAGGGAACAACCATCTTAGGGACACACCGAGTAGCCCAGTCGTCCCCCAGTATTTGGCATAAACTTGGAAAGGGGCCTCAGACTCCACAGGCAGAGCTTTTAGACCTGGCCTTCAAGGTCTTTAATAACCAAGACGAGAAAAGGAGGGAGGAGGAACGGAAGAGAAACCAACAAAGGGTCTTAGAACAGAAGAAAGCTTTTAAAATGGTGGGTACCGCTGGGGGAAAATTTTTTCAGAGACAAAGATACCCTAGAGGCTTAGACAAGAAGACATCAAGACCACACCCTGCTCTGGGAACCACACCCTGTTTTAACTACAATGAATTAGAACCTTAGAGTAAGGAGTGCTCCAAGAAGCGAGCTGCACTGAGATAGTGCTCCGACTGTAAAGAGGAAGGGCACTGGAAGAGCGAATGTCCTCTTCCTAAAATGGGAAATTTCACTCATCTCCTGGACCTTGTGGACCCCCCTGAGCCAACTCCCTCCAGGCCCACGGATTTTCTGGGGCTGCTTCTGTCTGACCGATGCACTCCCAGCTCCGCACCCCGATCCACTTTGCAACATCAAAATGGCCAAGCCTAGGGTGACTCTCTCTGTCACAGGTAAGCAAATTGATTTTAGTTAACACCAGAGCCACTCACTCTACTCTTCCTGAATTTTGGGGACCTCTATTTCCCTACTGTGTTTCCATTTTCACAATGAAGGGTAAAATACAACCCCCCTGTATATTCCACAACTTCATCATTTGCTGGGAGATCAAGTCTTTTCTCATCCCCTTTAATACTTTCCCATTGCTCTGTCCCTTAGTAGGAATAGGTCATATAATAGAGTTAGACCACTAACTCCTTGGACACCACAGGATTCCATTCTTAGGCTCTTAAAAAAGACTTGATATTTTCGCTGACTCCTCTGTCTCTGCCATTTAGACTTTTGGACTTTTATGCCATCTAGACCTAAAACAGGTCATTTATAGTATTGGTTGACTTAAGATTCTTAAAAACTTATCTGATACAGTGTTTCCAGACTTATGTTTGAAGCCTTTTAAATTTCTGTTCCTGTACACATGTTTAAAATAATGGACAAAAACACATCAAAAGTTCCGAACTCAAAGAGTCAATCTGTCACTGTGGAGTTAAAATGCAGAGTTTATTCAACTGTCTCTCTTTATTTTCTCTTTTGGCTGCTAAAGTAACAGTTGCTAAGTTACCAGTATTAAGATAAGACTCCCTAACTCAAGGTGACCTAGAGCAGCCAGTTCTGGCAGCAGTGTGAACATTAAAACTCATTTAAACTGAAGGAAAAAAAGGTAAATAGAGCCTGTGTGTTTTCCATGCAACATTATTCCTGTCCTGCCTCTACTCTCACTTTTAAGACTGTCTGTTTTCAACCCCTCTCCTTTTGACACTCAAGGGAACTCTTCCAGATTAAAAAAATGCTTCACCCTGTCCAGTAGGAAACAAATACAAAAGAAAATGAGATCTTCATTCATATTCCCCAGTTTCTAAGTTCATTAAATAGAAATTTTGATTTTAACCTACGGAGGGTGGGGGGATAAAAAGTGGTCTTACTAATAACATATCTAACAGAGAAAAATCAACTCACAACATAACTACTCCCTTTGTTTTGTTTAATTAAACATCTGTGGGCTAACTCATTATCTCTAAGAGTTGTTTTCAGCCTTGAAGAGCCCCAAGTGGAGCTCCCCACGCTCTCTGCCTCAGTTCCTGCCAAAAACCAGATTCCAAGGACTCAGATAAGTCAAAAAGAGCACCTGCAACAACTTCACCACCGCTTCTGTTATCAAAGTAACATGAACAATAAATAAACTTTTACTTCTGTATATCCTAATCACTGTGTGAGAAATCTTGCCCCCTCCTCCGTTTACAAACTCCACACCCTAACAGTATCCATACAAAGGAAAATAAATCACTATATCCAAAATATACCTGCACTCATATGTTTATCCCAACACAATTCACAAATTCAAAGATATGGAATCAACCTATGTGCCCATCAATCAATGAGTGGATAAAGAAAATATGATATGTATGTATGACTATGTATGTATGTATATGTATACACACACACACACACCCCATGGAATACAAATCAAACATAAAAAAGAATGAAATAATGTGTTTTGCAGCAATGTAGATGGAACTGGAGGCCATTATCCTAAGTGGAGTGACTCCAGAACAGAAAAGTAAGTTATGCATTTTCTTGTAGGTGGGAGCTAAACCATGGCTACTCAAGGACACACAGAGTGGTACAGTGGATACTGTAAACTCAAAAGTGGGGAGGGGGTGAGGGATGAAAAATTACCCATGGAGCACAGTGTACACTATTAATGTGGGTAGAAAAGCCCACACTTGCACACCACTGTATAATATACTCACATAATGAAATTCAACTTTTACCCCCTCATTACGTTAAAAAAATAAATAAAAATACATATTGAACACTTACTTTTTAAGAAACTATTTGGAAGCTGGGGAATATATTGTGGAAAATCTTACAAAACTGCTGCTCATTCTTATAGGGTGGGTGGATGCAATAAAAACTCAATGCTAAGTTGTAAGTGATTGCTTTGAAGAAAAATGAAACTGGGCAAAGAGAAGAGAGTTAATGAGAGTTGAGGTGGGGTCAGCTGTACTCTATTGCAAAGGATGATTAGAGAAGGCCTCTCTGATGAGCAGATCTTGTAGCAGAAACGAAGAAGTAAATTTTGCAGACATCTGGAAAGAAACCGTTTAAGCAGAAAGAAGAAAGCAAAGATTCTGGGGTACGATCCTGCTTTGCTAGTTTCAAGAAAAGAAAGTGGAGTGAGGGAGGGAGGATAGTAGGAGATGCTAGGCTTTTCTGTTAATCCACTTCATTGGATTTTTCTGTCATTTGAACAAGTTAATTTTCTCAAAGCACCTAGAAGAGTGTGCTACATGTAGTAAACACCACTAGTGATCAGATTAATGTCCCGTGACAACTTTTAGGTGAATAAACGTCATCTCTTTTCTGAAATACCTTGAGGGACTCCTCAATGTTTACAGAAAAAAATTTAAACTCCTTTGACTAATGTTAAAATGTATAAGAATTTTAAGCCCAAATATATGTTTCCAAACTTAACATTTGAGAATTTCATACAGCCAGTGTAGTGTGGACTCTCTTTATCTCTCAAAGGTGCTATCCAGATTTATGACTGTCCATTGCTGCATAGAAATCCTTAGTCCACTTTATTTTTAATCACCTATATCTTAGCCTCCCTTTGAGCTTTACCACCTCCATGAGATTATTTACAAACCCTACTGGATTTACAGGGATCTTACCTACTTAGAACTCCTGCCCCAACGATTAGGTCCCTAGGGCTGCTGTGCACTCAGATTCCCTTCTAACTGTAATCTCTCTGAAGCAAGGCTGTCTTTCACAGTCCTAAAATATACATTTCTAGAGAAGTTCTAGAAAATTTTCTCTTTTTGGGACACACAGAGAGAGAGAGAGTGAGAGAGTTTTATTTGTGCAATTACCATTAATCCAAAATCACCGAAATTGTTTTCTCAGAAAAAACTTTAATATCTTCCCTGTGGACCTGCTTACCTGAGCTTGTGGTTCCTTGAGGGAGTTGGCTCCAATTTACTGAAAAGCTCTTTAGAAAAACCTCTCCTGTGTGCTGCACAGAATTGAGTCAATGAAGTCTCTTTAAAAATGCTATTGGAAGGCTCAACTGTCAAAATGATGTCACTCTATTATTTCTTGTTTGGACATCTGAAGAAGCTGAAAAGAAGGAAAATTGTTAGGTAATTTATTTATTTATTTTTTTATCAGAAACCGTTGATTTTGTAATTCCCTTTGGCATAGGCAGGCAAAGAGTCTAGGGCTTGTTTCTTCAGATGGGTGAGTTACATGATGACCTACATTGGATTCCAGAGATGAGGTGTGCAGAAAGGAGTTTAGAAGCCTGGGAAAACATCATCTCTAAGGCCACTATAAAGAACTTGATACAAATAGGGTATGTACTCTGTATTTTCGGTTTCAAAGACAGCTTAAATGTACATTGTGGTTTAATTTTGTGTTTGCCATAGAGATAATGAAATGTGCTGGAAGGTTTATGGGCTCGTAGAATGTGAGAATGAAGAGGTCTTGGCTTCTCTGAGTCTTAATTACTTCGCTTTAGCTGGTAGAACACAAACTTCTGAGTCAGCTAAGCTGAATTCTCATTCTGCTCATGCTCACAGTCACATGCATGCCCAGCATTGTGTTTTTTCTGATTATAATTTTTGACTTGGGTAAGGCTGGGAAAAATAGAGCTTAATAGCCTTTTCCATAGCCGACAAGTATTGTTTCACACAGAATTTCAGGTTTAATACCAATTTCAAAATCACAGCAATTATCAATGATATCACTACTTCACTACCTGTGTTTACAGAGGCATTTATTTGAGGTCACCAATGTGTATATTCCAGTTTCAGCCTTCTAAAATTTTTCTGTAATTAAATTTATTTTGACACTCAAAATGCTGTTTCTATCTTCTTTGTGTAATACACAATAGAAACCTGAGGTGAGTTTCTATGTTTAGAAAATACAGAATTCTGGAAACATTTCACTACTAAAGTAATAGTTTTTTTTCTTACTAATCTTAACTTATGTCCCTTATGGCCTTTTCTTTTCCAAGCTCCTTTGCTTCTGAGACAACGAAAGACCAGCAGCTTTTCACTTCATGAATTTGCAGGTAACCAAAATCCTTTTTAAACTTTCTGACCAGAAGAGTATGCTGTTAGACTTTATTACTCCAGTAATTATCCTGACACACATCACATGAATATTTTCCATGATTTTGGAAATATTTGGAAAGCCATGATTTTGCTGTTGGAATCAATATGAACATTTCAAGATAAAAAATGTATGCCTCCCTTCCTCAATTTTCCTTCTTTTCTACAGTCTTCGCTTTTCCTTCTTCTTCCTTCTCATTTTTGTTCTTTTTTTGTTGTTGTTCTAAATTTTTATTTTCAAATAATTATAGATCCACACGAAGCACAAAGAGGTCTGATGTATCCTTCATCCACTTTCCCCAGTGGTTACGTCCCATGTAACTGTGGTACAAAATGCAAACCAGGAGATTGATATTAATATGATGTGCATGTAGAGTTCCATATCATGTTATCACATGTGCAGATTTGTTTAACCACCACTGCAATCAGAATATACAACTCTTTTATTACCACAAAGATCTCCATTGTGCTACTCTTTTATAATCACCCCACCACCCTCTCTCCCTCCATTCCTAATCCCTGGGAACCACTAGCCTGTTCTCCGTTTCTATAATATTGTCACTTTGAGAATGTTATGTACATGAAATTATGGAGTATGTGACATTTTGGGATTGGCTTTCTTCAATTCAGTGTAATGTCTTTGAGATCTACCCAACTTGTTGCCTGTTTCATAGTTTGTTCCTCTTTGTCACTGAGTAGTATTCCATAGTACCACAGTTTGTTTAACCATTCATCTATTTTAGGAACTTTTGATTCAAATTTTGGACTACTATAAATAAAGCTACTAAGAACAATCTCATATGGGTTTTCGTGTGAACATAAGTTTTCATTTCTCCACAATAAATGACCAGGAGTTTCCCCTTTCTTTATTGAAATATTTGTCTTTCTTTCCCAAGCACCTGGAAAACTGAGTGGGTCACAGAACCTACTCAATATTTGAGAATTAGCTCTTTTTTGATGGCCTTAAAAATTCAATGGAGAGTGAATGGATTAATGGATATATACACCCAGGGTGTGAGGTAACGTAGACAGAAGTGAGAAAGTGTCACAAACAAGATACTGTTGAGTTTTTTTTTTTTTTTTTTTGAGACAGAGTCTTGCTTTGTTGCCCAGGCTAGAGTGAGTGCCGTGGCGTCAGCCTAGCTCACAGCAACCTCAAACTCCTGGGCTCGAGCGATCCTTCTGTCTCAGCCTCCCGAGTAGCTGGGACTACAGGCATGCGCCACCATGCCCGGCTAATTTTTATATATATATATCAGTTGGCCAATTAGTTTCTTTCTATTTATAGTAGAGACGGGGTCTCGCTCTTGCTCAGGCTGGTTTTGAACTCCTGACCTTGAGCAATCCGCCCGCCTCGGCCTCCCAGAGAGCTAGGATTACAGGCGTGAGCCACCGCGCCCGGCCACTGTTGAGTTTTTTGATTTCTATTCCAAAGCCAAGGTCTTTTGTTTCAGCCTTCCCTCCCTTCTCATAGACAATTCGACTAACGTTGCTATAGTATCTGAGTGAATTAGGGAGGAAGTTACATTTTTAACACTGGTTTACTATTAACCTGGAGTGAGGATAGGTATCAGCCTGAATTCATTGAATCTATAAAATATCTTTTTCTATGAAGTATTTCTCAAAACACCCTTGGTTCACAGGCAGGTATCTTTAGAAAGGTAACCTCACACAGTTGGAAGACTTTCCTTAGATGATCTCCAAAGTTCAGTTCTAGGTCTAAAATTCTGATTCTGTACAAAAGTCCTCTTTGACCAAGGAGGAAACTGAAGTGCCCAGTTTGGTTTAGGGAACAACTCACTATGACCCAAATGGTACCAGAGAGTTAGCAGGACCACCAGAAGTAGAACTCAAGACTGTTGGCTGTCAGCCTTTGCTATGTAACTTTAAAAAAGCATAAAAGTTAAATTCAGATGTGAAACTAAGTTGCCTTTCTTTATGAATTGGTTGCATAGAAAATTCTTTGTCTTTCTCATAACAGATTGAATCAGAGAAATGGCGTACAGAAATGAAACTTTGGTCACTGAATTTTTTTGTGTGGGATTAACAAATCACTTCCAGTACCATGTTGTGCTCTTTCTGGTATTTCTCTTTGTTTATCTTGTCACCCTTCCCCTTCTGGGGAACTTGGGGATGATCACTCTCATTTGGATGGGTTCCCGACTCCATACCCCATGTACTTTTTTCTCAGGCACTTGTCCTTTGTGGATGTCTGTTCCTCTTCTGTCACAGGTCCCAAGATGTTGACTGATATCTTCATGGACAAAAAAGTAATCTCTTTCTTTGGTTGTGCTGCCCAGTTATGCTTTTTGGTCATTTTGTAGTAACTGAATGTTACCTTCTCGCTGCCATGGCATATGACCTGTATATGGCCATCTGTAAGCCCTTATTGTATACACTTATTATGTCACAACAGGTCTGTGTGCAGCTGGTGGTGGGGCCTTGTGCCATGGGCCTTAATAGCACCTTGACTCATATGACTTTTGCCTTCTGCCTACCCTATTGTGGTCCAAATATCATCAATCACTTCTCCTGCGACCTTCTTCCTGTTCCTCCCTGGCATGTGCAGATATCTGTGTCAATAAATTTTTGCTTTTCATTCTTGCTGGAGCCCTGAGAGTGCTCAGTGGTGTGATCATCTTGGTCTCCTACATTTACATTGTCATGGCCATCCTGAGGATCCACTCTGCTGATGGGAGGCGCAAAGCATTTTCTACCTGCTCTTCCCACCTGACAGCTGTCTCCGTCCTTTATGGGACACTCTTCTTTATCTATGTACGTCCAAGCTCTAGTTTCTCTCTGGACATCAATAAAGTGATTTCCTTGTTCTACACATAAGTGATCCCCATGTTGAACCCGCTTATCTACAGCCTGAGAAATAAGGAAGTCAAAGATTCATTCAGAAGGAAGATTGAAAGGAAGAAGTTTCTTAGAGGTAGGCGATCCAGGATATCAATTGTACTACAGATCGAGAAATAATAACATATAGAAACAAGGACACTGGACTGGGTGATGGAAGACCTACATTTAAGTTGCAATTCCCTCTTTATTACTGTGTGTCATTGGTAAGTCGCATGATATCTTTAGGAGAAATTTTATCATTTTGATTTTCTCATCCAGCAGAAACAAGATTTGGAACATTAAACAGAGATGGGTGGATTATAGAAACCCTGAAATTTAGAAAATATTCTGAAGTTTTGTGACTAAGAAATAAGAGGTTCTTTGGATTGCTAAGTTTCCTTAATTTTATGAGAGTTTGGCCTTGAGTGTTTTAAAACATAAAGTATTACAATTCCAGTAGTCTCCTAGCAGAATCTTTGGGTTTTCTAGATACAAGATCATATCGTCAGCAAAGAGCAATAGTTTGACCTCTTCAGATCCCATTTGATGTATTTGATTTCCTTCTCTTGTCCAATTACTCCGGCTAGGACTTCCAGCACTAATTTGAATAGAAGCAGTTTTAGAGGCAACCTTGTCTGGTTCCAGTTCTAAGTGGGAATGCTTTCAATTTTTCACCATTCACTATGATGTTGGCTGTGGGTTTGTCATATATGTCTTGTATCATTTTTAGGTAAGTCCTGTCTATGCCTATTTTGTTAAATGTTCTTATCACAAAAGGGTGCTGATTTTTGTTGAATGTTTTTTCTGGGTCTTTTGAGAGGATCATATGGTCTTTGTTTTTGCTTTTATTTATGTAGTGAATTACATTTATAGATTTGCAAATGTTGAACCATCCCTGCATCTCTGGGATGAAGCCCACTTGGTCCTGATTGATTATTTTTTTTTGGTAAGAACCTGAATATGGTTTGCTAGGATTTTTTGAGAATTTTTGCATCTATATTCATGAGGGATGTTGGTCTGTAGTTTTCTTTCTGCCATTAGACTACTGGAATTGATATACAAATTCAGCAAAGTCTCAGGTTACAAAATCAATGTACAGAAATCCGTAGCATTCCTATATACCAACAACAGTCAAACTGAGAATCAAATCAAAGACTCAATACCCTTCACAATAGCAAGAGAGAAAATGAAACACTGAGGAATATATTTAACAAAAGAGGTAAAAGACCTCTATAGGGAGAAATATGACACACTGAGGAAGGAAATAGCAGAGGACATAAAGAGGTGGAAAACCATACCATGCTCATGGGTTGGCAGAATCAACATTGTTAAAATGTCTATACTACGCCAAATGATATACAGTGTCAAATGAAATCTCTATTAAAATAACAACATCATTTTTTCACAGATATATAAAAAATAATTTTATGCTTCATATGGAACCAGAGAAGACCCTGTATAGCAAAAGCAATCTTAAACAAAAAGAACATATTGGGAGGCATCAATTTACCAGACTTTAAGGTATACTACAAGGCTATAGTAACTAAAACAGCATAGTATTGGCACAAGAATAGACATAGGCCAATGGAACAGACCTGAGAACCCAGATATAAAACTATCCTCACATAGACATCTAACCTTTGACAAGGCAGACAAAAACAAACACTGGGGAAAAGGATACTTATTCAATAATTGTGCTGGGAAAATTGGATAGCCACATGTAGAAGACTGAAACAGGATTGGCACCTTTCACTTCTCACAAAAATCAACTTGAGGTGGATAACAGACTTAAACCTAAGGCAAGAACTACAAGAATTCTCGAAGAAAATGTTGGAAAAAATCTTCTAGACATTGGTCTAGGCAAAGAATTTATGAAGAAGACCCCAAAGGCAATCACAGCAAAAATAAATAAATGGGACCTGATCAAATTAAAAAGCTCCTGCACAGCCAAGAAAACTATTATGAGAGCAAACAGATAACCTAAGGAATGGGAAAAAATATTCTCATGTTACACATCCTATAAAGAACTGATAACTAGAATCTCTTTAGAACTCAGGAAAATCAGCAAGTAAAAATCAAACAACCCTATCAAAAAGTGGGCAAAGGACATGAACTGAAACTTTTCAAAAGAAGGTAGACTAATGGCCAAAAAACATATGAAAAAATGCTCAACATCTCTAATCATCAAGGAAATGCAAATCAAAACCACAATGAGATATCACCTAACCCTAGTGAGATTGGCCTCTGTCAAAAAATCCCTAAACAACAAATGCTCACAAGGATGTGGAGAGACAGGAACACTCTTACAATGCTGGTGGGACTGCAAACTAGTGCAACCTCTGTGGAAACGAATTTGGAGATACCTCAAAGAGCTAAAAATAGAAATACCATTGGATATAGAAATAGCACTATTAGGCATCTACCAAAAAAGCAAAGGACATTCTATAAAAAAGACATCTGCACAACAATTTTTATAGGAGCACAAGTCACAATTGCAAAGATGTGGAAACAACCCAAGTACTGATCAATACATGAGTGGATTAAAAAATGTGGTATATGTATACCATGAAGTTCTACTCAGCCACACACAAAAATGGTGATATAGCACCTCTTATATTATCCTGGACAGAGCTCGAATCCATTCTTCAAAGTGAAGTATCCCAAGAATGGAAAAACAAGCACCACATGTACTCACCATCAAATTGGTTTTAACTGATCAACACTTAAATGCACATGTAGTAATAACATTTATGGGGTGTTGGGCAGATGGGAGGGGGAGGTGGGGATGGGTATATACCCACCTAATGGGTGAGTGTGCACTGTTTGGGGGATGGACATGCTTCAAACTGTGACTCGGGTGGGGCAAAGCCAATATATGTCACCTAAACATCTGTACCCCCATAATATGTTGAAATAAAAAAAATTTAAAAAAGACACTTGCTGTACAATAGGTGAGCTTTGAGTGAGTTACAGAAGGCTCTATGAAGCTTATGTCCCAAGCTGAAATAAATTGGGCTGTGCAAGTTACTGAGGACCAGTCCTTCAAGGTTCAGTTTACTGTCACCTCAGGCATGAGGCTTCATTTATGCCCAGATTGATGTCATCTCCCCAAACAAAGGACTCCTTGATGTTTTAGCCTGACCTCTCTTATTTCAGACATCACAAGTACATATAATAGTTGGGCATGATGGCTTATGCCTGTAATTCCAGCACTTTGGGAAACTGAGGCAGGAGGATCACTTAAGCCTAGGAATTCTAGCTGGGCAACATAGAAGGACCCTATCTCTACAAAAGATATGAAAAATTAACTGGGCATAGTGGTGAGTGCCTATAGTTCTACCTATTTCGGAGGCTGGGGTTGTAAAGGGTATAGAAAAGGCATACAGACCTGTGTAAAGGGACTGTGAGAAAGCTGGAAATCTGGCAGTCTTGCAAACAAGACTTGGAGTATGAATGCTTATCAGCCAGCTGCACACAGCAGGCTTTGGAATGCATGGGAGTGTGACTGATCTTGGGTCTGTACCCTTTTCTTTATAGCCTTAAGGAGTCACAAGGAAGCTCAAGATAAATATGGATATGTTGCATATCACTAACTAGATTTCTTTAGAATAATGTGTTTACTGGCACCAGAGATTTTAATCTATATGTTCTTTCCAAACATTCTCTATGTATGTTCTTTGCTTTGACCTTGAATGCCTTTCTCTGCAATAAATACAGAGGTTTGGAGAAGTTCAGGAACTCTTTGAAAGGAAAAGAGTCTTTCCTCCTCCTTCAGCCTGAGATTGTGGTCTGGAGCATTCTTCATTGCACCATGACATTTTCAGAGATTCTGGATGATCTCTACAAGGGTGGGGGGATCATTTGAGCCCAGGAGGTAGAAGATACAGTGAGTGGTGATTGAGCCACTGCACTTCAGCCAGGGTGACAGAGTGAAACTCAGTCTCTTAAAACAAAAACAGAAAACCAAAATGATATTAGAAGGCACAGTTTTGTACTACATAGAATTCTTCTTGATGCCTGGATTTATACTGGAATAAGCACTTTATCCCCACTCTTTATAATGCCTAGCCCATTTTTCTAAAAAAAGAAATAAAAACATATATATATATAAAATTTGGCAGATGCCATTCTTCCACACCTTGTTGTTGAGGAAAGATGATAGAGAAATTGATGAGATGTGGCTCATAAGATCATTATTTTATTGTATCACCCAATTTACCTATATTAAAGACAGAAACAGGAGTTTGCTGGGTTGTGCCCTGAAGGAATGTGTGAACTCATTAGTTTTCATATCAAGGGATGCATACCTTAGGCTCTCAAAGCTTCACCTTGGGAGGGCTCTCAAAGCTCCCTGTGCAGATGCATTCCAGGGGGCTTCTTGCTTTTCTCAGGTCTGTGAGCCTCCCTGATCTTGAAGGAAAAGACAGGCGAATACCTGGCTCACAGGATGGGAGCCAGAGACAATAAGTACCCTTGGCAAGAGACGCACCTGTGTTGTTATGAGCAAATTTAGAATATAGAGCTGGGTTTCCTGGGTTCTCTGCTGACTGTCTGCCTCAAGTCCACAACAACAACATAAAAGAAATATAGAGCCACTATGTCCCTTTGTTACTCCTCTGTTAATTGATAGCTATCTCTTAGAACTTAGAAGGTAGTCCTTGAAAGATTTAGTAACTGTTTGTTCAATTAGATAGATTAGAAATTGTTAGAAGCCCTTTGAAAAAAATTTTAACCCTAACTACCTGTTGATATGTAAATCTGTACCCATACCAACCTCATTACCTATTATGTAAATCTGTTACCCCGGCAACTAATAATTAATATCTAAGACTATAAAAACCTATGTGAATCTACTCTCAAGGCTGCACTACTGGTGGAGATGTGGTGCAGACTCCTGAGTACCCTTGCTTTCTCTCTATAAACCTCTAAAACTATACCTTCATCTCTGTGTATTCTTTTATTTCCATTATTCTCTCTATTTCCTATTAATTTCTTATCCTCTGTGGTGACAACTAGCTAAGGGACCCGGTTTCACTGGGGGAAGTAGCTGATCTTCCCGAGGCCTGCCCCCTTGCCCCCACACCTTGTAGCATATTAGTGTCAGTTGCACCTGGAAGATAAACTAAGATTTGGTCATCACAAACAAAGAGGTCAGAAATAAACTAATTTAAAACTTAGTTTTGTGGGCCGGGCGCTGTGGCTCACGCCTGTAATCCTAGCTCTTGGGAGGCCGAGGCGGGCGGATTGCTCGAGGTCAGGAGTTCGAAACCAGCCTGAGCAAGAGCGAGACCTCGTCTCTACTATAAATAGAAAGAAATTAATTGGCCAACTGATATATATATATAAAAAAAAAAAAAATTAGCCGGGCATGGTGGCGCATGCCTGTAGTCCCAGCTACTCGGGAGGCTGAGGCAGAAGGATCACTCAAGCCCAGGAGTTTGAGGTTGCTGTGAGCTAGGCTGACGCCACGGCACTCACTCTAGCCTGGACAACAAAGTGAGACTCTGTCTCAAAAAAAAAAAAAAAAACAAAAAACAAAAAACAAAAAAACTTAGTTTTGTGGTGTATACAATGGGAATGATAACAGTATCTGTTTCATGGAATTATAACAATGATTAAATGAGGGAACTTAAAGTAAAACTCTTAGTGCATTGTCAAATAGCAAGTTTTCAATAAGCATTTGCTATTGTTATAATTAATTCATTAAGAAAACAAGAAGTAGAAAAAACAGAGCTAAAAAAATATCCTTGTAAAACATGTTTTGCGTAATGTTTAAGGATATGTGTTCTTGAGTCAATTTCCTGAGTTCAAATCCCAGCTCTGCCATTGATCAAGCAGGTTATGTGCTCTCTCTTTGCTACAGTTTCTTTAATTTCAAATGAAAATAATTGCTTTACTTTAGTCATATAACACTTATAATGTATTTAATAAATATATTGTAATCATAACAAATATTAGGCTATTATGATCAATTTTGTTGGCTAGTTTGCAAAGGAGAAAATCACCACCCAAAGTAGTTATGAGTTGTCTAAGGTCACAAAGCAAGTTAGTGACATTGTTAGAACTAAAATCCATGCCTTTCTGATTCCCACCCATGCAAAAGAGTCAGGAAGTCTCCTAAGATCCTAGGAGAACTGGGAAGTCTAAATCCGGCTGAATTGAGTCTCCTGAAGTAGACTTCAAAACCTGGCCATTGACAATGAAGGACCAACAGGTGGCAGCACATAAACGTACAAAGATGTCAGCTGTACTGATTTCCTGTCTGCAAATTTTTTCCTCTTTTTGTTCAAAATCACAACAGAAAACCTCAAACTCAACCGTTAATATCCAGACCATACCACAGTATCTCCTCTTCCTGTGTAAACACTGAATACCCTCATTATGAACTCTGTTGTGAACTAGGAACAGAATCTCTCACAACAGATTGCTCCTGAAATTCTTGTTGTTAGTTAGTTGATTTGCAGAACCAAAACAATCTTTTAAAAACTTAAGGAGCTTCACTGCACCTAAGATGCAAGTAGTAAATCATTCTGGTGTTTATAAAGCAGAAAATAATAAGTAGTTCATGGTAGCAACATTAAGATGCCTTATCTCCATTCCCACAGCTCCTAGCCCGTCAAAACAAATCTTTGAAATAAAATAAAATTATGGTTAGCCATTTTTAGAGTAAAACCATAAGTGAGTGAAAAACAATTGAGTACAAAAATATACAAAGTCACTTGACAGATCTGTTCTATTACACTGGACAGAAATAAGATTACATAACTGCCTTATCTAAAGATAGAGTAAATCTATTAGAAGAGGAGATTACCGAATGGAACCATGAAAAAAAAGAAACCTATGAAAACAGAGTAAAAGGTAAGGAGAATATGGAGTAAGAAACTCTGTAGTGTCATTCCTAGAGTAGCTGAGTCAGATGCTACTAAATATTCAAATTATAGCAACAGCTCCCTTACCCATTTCATGTCCACAAGCAAATTTCAAACTAGTGTATATGCACACACACACCCTTCCACTTACAGTATGAATTTTCCCCAGGGAGCCAGAATAAATCAGGCCCATGTGAATGTCCATGTCTATGGCAACTACATACCTAATAATACCTGACACGCTGATTTTATGTATCATTCTCTTGGGAGCTTTTGAGGCCTTTTAGGAATCTTCATCTTCTGATATTCTTTGGCTCAATTCAGCATCAATAAATCCAAGCACCCTTGAGATAAAGATTCTGTACTTGAAAACCTAAGTATACCCTGGAATAGAATTCTCCAAAGTAAATATTTCTTATATGACCTTTAGGCAACCACTTACCTTTCTCTTGTGGCTTCTAAAGTCCATATGACTTACCTTTCAAACTTCAACTCATCTGCTTCAGAGTGTATTCAATTTACTTGTATAGATGCTCTTATTTGGGTGAGAGCCGATCCTGGGTTTCTGTAGCTAAAGCCATCCTGTGCTCTCTGGTTCATGGTACCAGGTTATCATGAGACTCAGCTTTGCAGAGATGGCCTTCACATTGCCCCCACCACATCGCCTTTCTCTGAGTAGGAAGCAGACTAATGGGAGGCTCCTCTGAGTCTTACCCTGTGACAGAAAGCCATGTGCCCCTCCCCTCCAGTGCAAGACTGAGCACAGGAGTTGACTGAGGTGTTGTAGGCTCTGACCTGGGAGGTTTGGGGTGATTGCTTCAGCAGGTCCTGTAGGGGACAGTGAGTAATCCACGATCCCCTGGCCACTGGAACTGACATGTGCCCTGCATGTCTTGGTATCTGAGTGGTCCCTGAGCCTGTGTAACACCTGACACCTGCTCTATCCTGAATCCATTATCCAAGTCTGATCAGCCTTCCACCTGCATAGACTGCTTCTGGTTCCGAGGCCCTGCTCAGAAACCCTAATTCTGTGTCATCCCAGTCCTGGCTCTGAGGATCTCACACCAAAGCCAAGGGCACTGGCCTTGTAGCTCCAGAGCACCCACTAGGCCTGGGACACTGCCTCTGAGATTCCAGTGCTGTACCTTGGCCCCAAGACCCACACTTGAGCCTCCACCACTGCCAAAAGGCTAGTGGAACTGCTCCACAGTCCAACACACCACCAGGAACCTCCCCAGCCTCAAGCTGTCAGTATAGTGGATCAGGTTTGAGCAAACACCCATAGCCCAGGAATGCCCACAGCCTAGGAAAGACAACCACTGCCTAGAAAACCTCACCCAGCTGCCACTGCCACATCTGCAGGAAAAGCCCAGGCAGAGCAATCCCCACAGTGCCAGTCTTCATGCAGAGGGTCTCACCCTGTTCTTAACTCAAACTTCCTACAAATATCTGGGGAAAAACACCACTTGGCACAAAGATAATCCAGCACAAGTTTCAATAGTGGCAACCACAGGTGAACAAGACAAAGCAGAACAGCTGCATTGCAGACTTCAAGTGTGCATGCCCCTTCCCTGCCTTGTCAACAATCCAGAGTAGGAAAAAATGTGCCATCTAGGGACCTCCACTTCTTCTAATTAAGCAGGAGAGTTCCCAGCAAAATATAGGTGTCCTGCAAACCTATTAGCCCTGAGTCAAGGAAAGAGGTTTTAGATTAGAAAAAACCAGCAAAAGAACCCTGGCAACATAAAAAAAATAAAACACTTCAACACCCCCATGGTATCACAATGGAACTATAGTAGTGAACTCCAACCACAAGGAAATTGCTGAAATAACAGAAATGGAATTCAGAATATGGATGGCAAATAAGATAAATGGAATAGAAGAGAAAGTTGAAAGGAAACAAAGAGAAGCCCTCCAAATTTCAGAATATTAATGAAAAAGTCACTAAAGAGCTAGACAACATAAGGAAGAATATAATAGAACTTAAAGAAATAAAAGAGTCATTTAGGCAATTTCAAAACACAGCAGAAGGCTTCAGCAACAGACTAAACCAAGAAGAAGAAAGAATCTCAGAGCTTGAAGGCAAGGCTGTTGTGCTAACTCACTCATTTAAAGAGGCAGAGAAGAGAATAAAAAAAGGCAGAGCAATTACTTAGAGAGATAAGTGACTGAGAAGTGAAGAAACATACAAATAATAGGTATCCCTAAGGGAGAAGAGGAAAGAGATGAAAGCATGGGAAATATATTCAAGGAAATTATCGAGGAAAACGTCCCTAGTGTTACCAGAAATCCAGACATCCAGATACAAGATGGTCATCAAACATTGGGAAGATTCATAGCAAATAGAACATCTCCAAAACACATAGTAATCAACCTGGCCAAACTCCAAATGAAAGAGAAAATTCTATCAGCAGCTAGAGGAACCAACAACTGATGTATGAAGGAAAACCCATCAGAATAACTGCAGACTTCTCAATGGAGACCTTTCAAACCAGAAGAGAGTGGGGTACCATCTTCAATCTTCTTAAATAGAACAATTTCCCTCCTACAGTTTTGTATCCTGCAAAACTAAGTTTCACAATTGATGGAGAAATTAAGACTTTTCCAGATGAGCAAACACTGAGGGAATTTGTTATACCAGCTCTGCCTGGCAGGAATTACTCAGAACTGCATTGTGCATGAAACAGCATAATAGATACTGCCCAGTATAAAATCACCCAAAAAAGCTAAAACTCACAACTCTCATAAAACAATAGCACAAAAGGGAAAACAAAGCAATATGGGACTACACAACATGATGAACAGAATAGCATCCGACATAGCAATTCTATCTCTTACTGTTAATGTTTTAAATGTGCCTCTCAAAAGACATAGGCTGGCTGAATGGATGAAAAAACTCAACCAAAGTATCTGCTGTTTCTGAGAGATACTATCTAAACCACAGATACTATCTAAACCGCAGATACTATCTAAACCACAAGGATACACACAGGCTCAATGTGAAAGGATGGAAAAAATATTCTACACAAGTGGAAACTGAAAGAGAGCGGATGTAGTCATTCTCATAGACAAAATTGACTTTTTTATTGTTTTACATTTTACATCATTTATAGAGATTATTGTTTCTTGTATTTTAAAAAAGATTATAGAATTAAATTGCCAAAAACCATTTAATCCATTCCTAAAATCCAAACTTTTTTGTCACCCTTATGAATCTTTTTTTACTTTTATTAAAGATAAATTTACAATCACTTTGCTTAACTTTAGTCTTTTTTTTCTTTTCCTTTTTTCTGTCATTTTTTTTCTCAGAATATTATGGGGGTATATTATACATATAACACATTTTATTAATCAACCTATGTATTCATGGGCACTTGGGTTGTTTCCACACCTTTGAAAAATTGTGAATTGTGCTACTATTAACATTTGAGTGCAGTTGTCTTTTTTAATAGAATGCCTTCTTGCTCTTTTGGTAAATACCAACTAGTGGTATTGCTGCATTAAATAGTAGTTCAATTTGTAGTTCTTTGAGGTATCTCCATACCTCCCTTGGAGGTTGTACTTGTTGTATCTTTGGCTATGCAGAAGATTTAAAAAAAATTTTAATTCAGGATATTACGGGGCTACAAACATTTTGGTTACATGTAATGCATTTGCTTCACCCAAGCTAGGGCTACACACATGACTTTCTTCCATAGAGTGCACTCCACCTCAATTAATTGTGCATTTGCTCCCCCTTCGCTCCACCTGACTGGCACCAAGTGAATATTACTACCATGTGAACACCTTAGTGATGGTCAGTTAGAACCAATTTGATAGTGAGTACACGTGGTGCTTGTTTTAATATCCTTGTGATACCTCATTTTGAAGGTTGGGATCAAGCTCTATATAGGATAATATAAGAGGTACTAGTTCACCATTGTTTTCTATAGTTCAATAGTGTACAATGGTATACATATACCACATTTTATCAATCCACTCATGTATTGATGGGCATTTGGGTTGTTTCCCCATCTTTCTAATTGTGAATTGTGCTGCTATAAACATTTGAGTTTATTAAATGTTTAACATTTAATATACATTTAACATTAAAGCAGATGTCTTTATTATAGAATGTCTTTTTTTCCTTTGGGTAGATGACTAGTAGTGGGATACTGGCCCAGTGGTATTTCTATTTTTAGCTCTTTGAGGTATCTCCAAATTACTTTCCACAGGGCTTGTACTAATTTGCAGTCCCATCAGCAGTGTAAGAGTGTTCCAATCTCTCCACATTTATGCCAGAATTTGTTGTTTTGGGACTTTCTGATAAAGGCCAGTCTCACTGCAGTTAGGTGATACCTCATTGTAGTTTTGACTTGCATTTCCCTAATGATTAGAGATGTTGAGAACTTTTTTATATGTTTGCTGACCATTAGTCTGTCTTCTTTTGAGAAGTTTCTGTTCATGTCCTTTACCCTTTTATTGATAGGGTTGTTTGATTTTTTCTTGTTGATTTTCTTAAGTTCTATATAGGTTCTTGTTATCAGTTCTTTTTCAGATGTGTAGAAAGCAAATATTTTCTTCTATTCTGTAGGTTGTCTATTTGCTTTAATGATAGTTTTCTTGTTTGTGCAGAAGCTTTTAAATTCAATTAGGTCTCATTTATTTATTTTTGTTGCTGCTCTGATTGCTTTGGGGGTCTTCTTCATAAATTCTTTGCCTAGGCTGATGTCTGAAAGAGTCTTCCCAACACTTTCTTCCAGAATTCTTAAGGTTTCACACCTTAGGTTTAGGTTTGCTGTCTATCATGCATTGATTTTTTGTGAGAGTTGAGAGGTGGGGATCCAGTTTCAATCTTCTGCATGTGGATATCAGTTTTCCCAGCATGACTTATTGAATAGAGATTCTTTTCACCAATGTATACTTTTGTCTGTTTTGTCAAAGATTAGATGACAAAGCATTAGGATGGCTAATATGTCTGGGATCTCCATCTTATTCCAAAGGTCTATATCTCTGTTCTTATGCAAGTAATATGCTATTTTGGTTACTATAGCCTTGTAGTAAAGTTTGAAGTCTGGCAGACTGATGCCTCCCAATTTGTTCTTTTTGCTTAAGATTGCTTTGGCTATACAAGGTCTTCTCTGGTTCCAGTTGAAACATAGAATTATTTTTTCTAAATCTGTAAAGAATGATGGTGGTATTTTGATAAGGATTGCATAAATTCTGTAGATCATTTTAAGTAGTATGGACATTTTAACAATATTGATTCTACCAATCAATGAGCATTGTAGGGATTTCCATCATTTACATCTTCTACAATTTCTTTTCTCATTGTTTCATAGTTCTCCCTATATATGTATATCACCTCCTTCATTAAATATATTCCTAAATACTTAATTTTCTTTGATGCTATGGTGAAAGGTTTTGTACCTTTGATTTTTGGCTTGACTGTTATTAGTGTATATGAATGCCACTGATTTGTGTGCATTAATTTTGTATCCTGGGACTCCACTGAATTCATTTATCAATTCCAGCAGTCTCTTGGTTGAATCCTTGGGATTTTCTAGATATAATAGCATATCATCAGCAAAGAGTGACAATTTGAACTCTTCCGCCCCCATTCAGACACCCGTAATTCCCCTCTCTTGTCTGATTGCCCTGGCAAAGACTTCCAGCACTATGTTGAATACAAGTGGATATAGTAGGGAACCTTGTCTGGTTCCTTTCTAAGAAGTGATGCTTTCTTTTTCCCACCATTGAATATGATATTGACTGTGCGTTTATCATATATGGCCTTAATAATTTTAAGGACTGTCCCAGCTATACCTATTTTGTTAAGAGTTTTTACCATATAAGTGTGCTGGATTTTTTCAAATGCTTTTTCTGCATCTATTGAGAAAATCATATAGCTTCTGTTCTTTTTTGTTCTTTTTATTTCAGCATATTATGGGCGTACAAATGTTAAGGTTACATATATTGTCCTTGCCCTCCCCACCCCCTTGAGTCAGAGCTTCAAGCGTGACCATCCCCCAGATAGTGAACATCTTACTTATTATGTATGTATGTACCTGTCCCCTCCTCCCCCCTCCCACTGCCCAACCTCTGATAAATGATATTTCTATATGTCTACTTAGGTGTTGATCAGTTAATACCAATTTGCTGGTGAGTACATGTGGTGCTTGTTTTTCCATTCTTGGGATACTTCACTTAATAGAATGGGTTCCAGCTCTATCCAGGAGAATACAAGATGTGCTATGTCACTATTGTTTCTTAGAGCTGAATAGTACTCCATAGTATACATATACTACATTTTATTAATCCACTCATGTATTGATGGGCACTTAGGTTGTTTCCACAACTTTGCAATTGTGAATTGTGCTGCTATAAACATTCGAGTGCAGGTGTCTGTTTTGTAGAGTGTCATTTGATCTTTTGGGTAGATGCCCAGTAGTAGGATTGCTGAATCAAATGGTAGATCTACTTGTATCACTTTAAGGTATCTCCATATTGCCTTCCTTAGAGGTAGAGCTAGTTTGCAGTCCCACCAGCAGTGTAGGAGTGTTCCTCTCTCTCTGCATCCACGCCAACATTTATTGTTTTGGGACTTTTTGATAAAGGCCATTCTTACTGGAGATAAGTGATATCTAATTGAAGTTCTGATTTGCATTTCCCTGATAATTAGAGATGTTGAGCATTTTTTCATATGTTTGTTAGCCATTATTCTGTCTTCTTTTGAAAAGTTTCTCTATGAACTTTGCCCACTTTTTGATAGTGTGTTTGATTTTTTCTTGCTGATTTTTATGAGTCCTAAATAGATTCTAGTTATCAACCCATTATTAGATGTGGAGCATGAGAACATTTTCTCTCATTCTGTGGGTATTCTGTTTGCTCTCATGACTGTTTCTTTGGCTATCCAGAAGCTTTTTAGTTTGATTGGGTCCCACTTATCTATATTTGTTGATACTGTGATTGCCTTTGGGGTCTTCTTCATAAATTCTTTGCATGGCCAATGTCTAGGAGAGTATTTTCAATGTTTTCCTCTAGATTTCTAATAGTTTCATAATTTAGGTTTAAATATGTTACCCAGCATGAGTTGATTTTTGTGAGAGGTGAAAGGTGTGGATCCTGCTTCAGCCTTCTACATGTGGCTATCCAGTTTTCTCAGCACAATTTATTGAATAAGGATTCTTTTCCCCAGTGTTTTTTTTTTTTTTGTCTGCTTTGTTGACAATTAGATGGCTACATGAGGATGATTTTATATCTGGGTTCTCTGTTCTGTTCCACTGGTCAATGTCCCTATTTTTGTGGTAATACCAAGCTGTTTTAATTACTACAACTTTGTAGTATAGTTTGAAATCTGGCATATTGATACCTCCCATTTTGATTTAATTGCCTAAAATTGCTTTTGATATAGGGGTCTTCTCTGGTTCCATATGAAACATAAAATTATTTTTTCTATATCTGTGAAAAATAATGTTGGTATTTTAAAAGTGATTGTATTGAATCTGTAGATCAGTTTGGGTAGTATAGACATTTTAACAATGTTGATTCTGTCGAGCATGGTATGGATTTCCATCTGGTTATGTCCTGTTCTATTTCCTTCCTAAGTGTTTCATAGTTCTCCTTGTAGCGGTCTTTTACCTCCTTAGTTAAGTATATTCCTAGGTACTTTGTTTTCTTTGTTGCTATTTTGAAGGGTATTGAGTATTTGATTTGGTTCATATTGGTCTGTGGTTTTCTTTCTTTGTTGCATTCTTTCTTGGTTTTGGTATCAAAGTGATGTTGGCTTGATAAAATAAATCATGTAGGATTCCATCCTTCTCAATGTTGTGTAATAATTTCTGCAGGATAGGCATCAGTTCTTCTTTGTAGGTGTGGTAAAATTTCGGTGTGAAACCATCTAGTCTGGAACTTTTTTTAGGAAGGTTTGTAATTGCTGTTTCTATTTCAGTACTTGATATTGCTCTGTTCAGGAATTCTATTTCTTCCTGGTTGAGCCTAGGGAAGCTGTGTGTTTCTAGAAATTTGTCCATTTCCTCCTCATTTTCCAGTTTGTGTGCATAAATGTTTTGGTAGTATTCTTAGATTATATCTTTTATCTCTGTGGCATCAGTTGCAGTATCTCCTTTTTTACTCCTGATGGAGCTTATTAGAGATTTCTCTTTTCTGCTTTTCATTAGTCTTGCCAAAGGCGTGTCAATTTTGTTTATTTTTTTAGAAAAACCAACTTTTTGTTTTATTAATCTTCTGTATAGTTTCCCTGTTGTCAATTTCATTTAGTTCTGATTTGGTATTGTTAATTTCATTTCTTCTGCTGGGTTTGGGGTTGATCTGTTCTTTTTTTTTAAATGATACTATCTATTTTATTCTCATAGTTAATTGAGATAATGTGCTAGCAGCCCAAAGTAACTAGTGATAAGATCATGGCATTCAGCACAGGACAAAATATTTCTGAAGACAGAAATATCCTTGCCCAGCACTTTGGCGTCAGCAGCAGAGTATATTAGTGTCATGACTCATCACGTTCCTCGCCCCTTGCCCACGGTGGGATGACATCCCAGCAGCAGAGCCCTTACTTGGCCGTCTCATCTCAAGGATGTACCATTTTTTACTTTATTTATCTTTATTTATTTATGTTTTATATGTCTTTATTTCCTTCTTTTTTTAAATTTCAGCATATTATGGGTACAAATGTTAAGGTTATGTACAATGCCCTTGTCCCCCCTCCCACCTTGAGTCAGAGTTTCAAGCATGAGCATCCCCCAGACGGTGGCATATCTCACTCATTATGTATGTATATACCCATCCCCTCTTCCCCCTCCCACCTGCCCAACACCAGATAAATATTATTCCTATATGTCCACTTAGGTGCTGATCAGTTAATACCAATTTGCTGGTGAGTACATGTGGTGCTTGTTTTTCTTGGGACACTTCATTTAGTAGAAGGGTTTCAGCTCTATCCAGGAAAATACAAGATTTGCTATATCACCGTTGTTTCTTTTTTTTTTTTTTTTTTTCTTTTTTCAGGACAACTCACAACATGGAATGAATACATTATTATTATTATTTTTTTGAGACAGAGTCTCACTTTGTTGCCTAGGCTAGAGTGAGTGCCGTGGCGTCAGCAGCAATCCTCCTGCCTCAGCCTCCCAAGTAGCTGGGACTACAGGCATGCACCCCACCATGTCCAGATAATTTTATATATATATATTAGTTGGCCAATTAATTTCTTTCTATTTATAGTAGAGACAGGGTCTCGCTCTTGCTCAGGCTGGTTTCGAACTCCTGACCTTGAGCCCACCTCGGCCTCCCAGAGTACTAGGATTACAGGCGTGAGCCACTGCGCCCGGCCATCACCGTTGTTTCTTAGCACTGAATAGTACTCTATGGTATGGTCTATTCTTATTCTAGCTCTTTGAGTCGATTTATTAGGTTGTCTATTTGTGATATTTCTGACTTTTGGATATAGTCATTTATGGAAATAAACTTTCCTGTCAGTACTGCTTTAGCTGTGTCCCACAAGATTTGATAACTCTGTCTCCATTGTCATTAAGGTCAAAGAATTTTTTATTTCCATCTTGATTTCCTCATTTATGAAGTAATCATTTAGCAGAAGGTTGCTTAATTTCCACATTTTTGTGTATAAATGTGAGTTTCTGTTAGTGTTGATTTCTACTTTTATTCCAATGTGATCTGAGAAGGTACATGGTATAATTTCTATTTTTAAAATTTTTTTTAGACTTTCTTTGTGTCCTAGCATATGGTCAATCTTGGAGAATGTCCCATGAGCTGATGAGAAGAATATATGTTCAGTGGATTTTAGGTAGAATGTCCTGTAAATGTAAGTCAGGACCAATTGTTCTAGAGTTTTGTTTAAGTCCATTATTTCTTTATTAATTTTCTGTTTGGAAAATCTGTCCTGTACAGTCAGTGGGGTGTTGAAATATCTGGCCATTATGGAGTTGCTGTTTCTCAGTTTGCTTAGATCAATTAAGGTTTTCTTTATGAATCTGGGTGCACCTAAGTTGGGTGAATATATATTTAAAACTGTTATGTCTTCTTGATTAACTGTTCCTTTCATCATTATATAATGACCCTCTTTGTCTTTTGCTACTTTTGTTGGTTTAAAAAATAAGTTATCTGAAATCAAAACTGCCATGCCAGCCTTTTTTTGGCTTCCGTTTGCTTGAAATACTGATCACCACCCCTTCACCTTTATTTTATAGGCATCATTGCAGGTTAGGTGTGTTTCCTGAAGACAGCAGATACTTGGCTTGTATTTTTTTTATCCATTCAACCCTAACCCTCTTGAGTGGGGAGTTTAAGCCATTCACATTTATTGAGAGAGCTGATAGGTGGGGCAGATTTCTGTTCATTCTGTTGTGTTGGACATTGTTACTTTGTTTTTTCTCTTGAGCCATTGTGGTACCTGGCCTTTAATATTTAGCTTTTGAGTGAATTTACATTTGTGAGTGTTTATTATGCTGATCTGTGTGTAACACTGTTTTGGATACTTCTTGTAGGGCTGGTCTTGTCTTGGTGAATTCCCTCAGTCTTTGCTTATCTGAGAATGTCTTTATTTCTCCTTCACACATAAAACTTAGCTTTGAAGGATGCTAGGTTCTAGGCTGGGCATTATTCTATTTCAGAAGAGTGAGAATGTGGTCCCAGTCTCTCCATGCTTGTAAAGTTTCAGTTGAGAAGTCTGGTGTCACGCGAATCTGCTTTCCTTTGTATGTATCTTTCTTCTTTTACCCTATAGCTTTTAGAAGAGTCTCTTTTGTTGATATTTAGGTCAGTCTGATAACTACATGTAATGGTGTCTTGTTGTTTGTTTTGTATCTCTCAGGGATCCTTTGAGCTTCTTGTACTTGGATATCTAGCTTTTTAGCAAGGCCTGGGAAATTTTTCTCAATTATGTCTTCAAATAGCTTATCCAACCCTTGCGTTTTTCTTTCTTCCCCTTCCAGAATCCATAACAATCTCAGGTCAGGTTTCTTCATATAATCCCACATTATTTATAAGCTGTGCTCTTGTCTCTTATTTTCTGTTCTATCTCTGTGACTAACTAATTTGATTTAAAGGTGTTATCTTCAGTCTCTGAGATTCTTTCTTCTGTTAGTTCCACCCTATTTTTGAGGCTTTCCACTGTATTTTGTTGTTCACTGATAGATTCTTCATTTCCAGGAGTTCGGTTAGATTTTTCTTTCATATTTCAATTTCTTTAGTAAATTTTTCTTCCAAGTCCTGGATTTTTCTTTGTGGTTTCTTTGTGTTGGTTATTCATGTTTTCTTGCATATCATTGAGCTTTCTTACAATCCATGTTTGAAATTCTTCTGTCATTTTAGTGTTCTGAGTTTGTTTAATATCCATTGCTTGAAAGCTGGTGTACCTTTTGGGGGGAGTGGTTTCCATTCAATTGTTCATATTTCCAGAATTGTTTTGCTGAGCCCTCCCCATCTGGATCAACTGTTCTTTAATCGTTTGATAAGTAATAGACCCTGTGTAGTCTCTGTAGGTACTATATGAACGAGGCAGCCTGTATGTGTGCACTTCTATGGTTTCTTGATTTTTCACTGGGGGAAGCTCTTCCACCACAGTTGTGAGGCTACTGCTGATGGGAGGGTTACTTATGGAGCGTATTGTGCCACTTGTGGGGGTTTTTGTTCCTTGACCATGGACCTGACTGTTGACAGCTGACTGGGGGAGAAGTTCCAACCACAGTGTTTTCATCTACTGGGTGACCTAAACGGGTCTCAAAAGCAAGTCATTGGGTTGTCCACTATTGATCTGTGCCAAGGCCCACTTGATTCACCCTAGTCCAGGGGGAAATAGGCTTTTCTTGTCTCACTCTACCTCCAGGGGTGGAGCCTACCACTTTCGGCAAGAAAAGTGCTGGTTAGGGGAAGGAGGTAATTCCCCAGTCTTCCCGGCACCCCAGTGCTCCAACAGATGTAAGCCCCACTGGTGTTAGGTTTCTCATGACTAGGAAAGTGTTCAGAGTTCATCCATCAATACAGACCTGGCTAGTGATCATAGATTGTGTAAGGGTGGAGCTTGTCACAAGAGTTCCTAGGCTGGGGGAATGGATCTGCCCAACACACCACATCACACCATGGTGGCTGGCCTGTAGGCCCCAACAATGGCAACCGCCCATCTGCTTGCAGAGTGCCAGCACTGGGGGTGACTGTTTAGGAGATGGCAGTTTCCATATTGGGGAGCTGGGTCATCAGGATGCCCTGTTGCCTCTTTTATATTGCCCTCCCACAGTCTCACACCTGTTCAGCCATAGCTCTCATTCTTACTGACCCACCCTGGGCAGGCTCATTCACCCAAGGAGGTTCCAGCTTAGAGTACCCAACTTAGTGGTCACATCCATTGGTCTTGACCTGCTGGGTACTAGAGGAAAGTTATCTGTCTCCTAACTCCCTCCCATAGCAGCTCAGACTGGATTCCTCCCCATTTAGTGGCATCCTGGTGCAGAGCTCTCGGGAGTTCAAGGTGCTTCCTGCTATTGTCCCCTCTCCACAGCACCCACCCCTCCTGCTGCAATTTTGCACCAACTTCAGGCAGGTCCCTGTCTGAATGGGTGTGGAGGTCAGTGGGGAAGCACGAAGTTCTCCTGTGGGTCTGATCCCACTTTAATCACTGGCCTGGAGGGCCAGAGCCCTCCTGCATTCTATGCTCCATTGTTTGTATTGCACTCTCCAAAGATTGCAATCTTATCTCCCGTTCACCTCTTTTTTTCCTCTTTTGAGTGTCCTGTGCTGAATCTCTGCTGATTCACAATGCTGTTCTTGTAGGGGAGAGATCCACTCATGTGTAGGAGAACGAGATCTATGCCTTTCTCTGGGAGCATGAATCCAGGAGGTTACCTTTACTCTGCCATTTTTGCCACCTGTCTTTGTTCTTGATTTTATTTATGTGGGGAATTGCATTTACAGATATGTGTATGTTGAACCAATCTTGCATCTCTGGGTTAAAGCCCACTTGGTCATTGATTATGTTGTATTTGATTTGCTAAGATTTTCTTAAGCATTTAAGAATATCCCTCTATATTCATGAGGGATATTGGTCTGTTGTTTTCTTTTTTGTGTGTGTGTCCTTTCCTTCCTTTTGTATCAAGGCAATATTGGCTTTGTAGAATGAGTTGGGGCAGATACCATCCTTCTCAGTGCTTTGGAATAATTTCTACAGTATAGATATAAGTTCTTTGTAAGTTTGGTAAATTCATGTGTGAACCCATCTGGTCCAGGAGTTTTTTTTTGGAAAATTTTTAATTAGTGCTCCAATTTCTGTGCTTGATATGATCTGTTCAGGACTTCTATTTCTTCCTGATTGAGCTTAGGCAGGTTGTGTGTTTCCAATAATTCATCCATTTCCTCCACATTTTGTAGTTTGCGGTAATATAGATTTTTATAGTATTCAAACATAAAGTTTTGAGTCTCCATTATGTCTTTAGTGACCTTTCTTTTTTCATATCTACTGAGTTTATTAAAGTCCTTTCCTTTCTAGTTATTGTCAGTCTAGCAAGGGGGCTGTCATTTTGTTTATCTTTTCCAAAAACCAACTTTTGGTTTTATTGATCTTCTGTATAGTTCTTTTGTTCTCAATTTAATTTAGTTCTGCCGTGATCTTAGTTACTTTTTTTCTTCTACTAGGCTTAGAATTAATTTGCTCTTCCTTTTCCAGTTCCTTGAGACAGTTTATTAGTTTGTTGATTTTTGAGCTTTCTGTCTTTTGGATGTGAGCATTTAATACTATTAGTTTTCCTCTCAGGAATGCCTTCACTGTTTCCTACAGATTTTGATAATTTGTGTCCCTATTATCATTTAGTTTAAAGAATCTTTTGTTTTTCATCTGGATCTCCTTCTTGACCCAGTAGTTGTTCAGCAATAGATTGGTTAGTTTCCATGACTTTGTGAAGTGGGGAGTGTTTCTGTTGGAATTGAACTCTAATTTTATATGACTATGGTCCGAGAAAATACATGGCACAATTTGTATTTTTTAAAAATTTATTTAAGTATAATTTGTGGCTTAAGATGTGATAAATTTTGGAGAAAGTTCCATGAGCTGATGAGAAGAATGTATATTGACTTTTATTTGGTGGAGTGTTCTGTAGATGTCTGTTAGACCCATTAGTTCTAGAGACCTGTTTAAGCCCATTGTTTCTTTTCTTATTTTCTGTTTGGAGGATCTGTCCAGTTCAGTCAGTGGAGTGTTGAAATCCCTAGCTACTATGGCACTACTGTTTATCATGCCATTTAGATCAAACAGGGTTTGCTTTATGTATCTGGATGCTCCTGTGTTGGGTGTATAAATATTAAGAATTGTTAAGTCTTATTGTTGGATTTTTCCTTTCAGTGTTATATAGTGACCACCTTTGCCTTTCTTAACTTTTGCACTTTTAAAGTTTATGTTGTCTGAAATCAGGATCGCTACCCCCACTCTGTTTTGACTTCCAGGTTTCCCTGAAGTTTTTTCCCAACCCTTGACCTTAAGTCAGAAAGCATCTTTCTGAGTTAGATGCATTTCCTAGAGATAGCATATACTTGGCTTATGTGTTTTTCTCCACTCAGCCAGTGTGTATCTCTTCAAAGAACAATTCAAGCCATTTACATTTATTGAGAGTGTTGATATTTGAGGTGGATTTCTGTTCATATTGTTGGCCAAATTCTTATTATTTTGTTTTACTTCTGAAGCCATTGTGGAATCTGGGTTCCGGACTTTAACTCTTGAATGATTTTAATTTGGTGATTGTCCCTTGTGCTGTTCAGTGTATAATGCAGTCTGAGTACTGCTTGTAGAGCAGGTCTTGTCTTCCCTAATTCTATCAGTGATTGCTTGTCTAGGACAGCCTTTATTTCTTCCTCATAGATGAAGCTCAGTTTTGCTGGGTAAAGAATTATATATTGATCATTATTCTGTTTTAGAAGATTGAGGATGAGTCCCCAGTCCCTTTTGGCTTATAGTGTTTCCATTGAGAAGTCCACAGTTAGTCTGATAGGTTTTCCTTTGCAGGTTATCTGTTGTTTTCATCTTACTATTCAAAGGATTTCCTCTTTCATGTTTACTTTGGCAAATCTAATAATTATGTGACATGGTGATTGCCTTTTCACATCGAGTCTCCCAGGAGTTCTGTGTGCTTCTTTTATATGGACATCTAGATTTCTGGCCAGACCACACATATTTTCCCTCAGTATTCCAAGAAATAGATTTTCCAGCACTTTTGTATTTTATTCTTCTCTCTCAGGGATGCCTATAATTCTTATATTTGGTTTCTTTACATAATCCCACATTTTTTATATGTTTTGTCTCTTCCTTTTGTGTTCTATTTCTTCATCTGATTTGCTTAGCACATAGGTATTATCTTCAAGCTCTATGATCTTTCCTCTACATGACCCATTCTAGTCTTTAGGCTTTCCAGTGTTCCTTTCTAGAGGCATTCAAGGAACTTTGAAGTTCCTTGAATGCCTCTTTCATTTCTAGGATTTCTATTTTGTTCTTTTGTAATATTTTGATTTCTTTGGAGAAGTTTCCATTCATTTTCTGTATTGTTCTCGTGGCTTCTTTGTGTTTTTGTTTCTATTTTTCTGTTCAATTCCATTGAGTTTTCTTACAATGCATATTTTGAATTCTTCCTATGTCATTGTAATCACTTCACTGAAGTTAGTATCCATTTTTGAGGGTCTAATGATTTCTTTTTGGGGTGACTTTTCTCTTTGATCTTTCACATTTCCTGCATTCTTTCACTGTTTCTTTTTGATCAGGCTACTTGGTTGAGAACTCTGAGTGCTAGGGCTGGTTTGTGTGTCTAACTTCAAGCCCCCAATGGATGTTCCTTGACAGTCATGGGAAGAGGCGGACCAGTCATGTATTTTCTTAGAGGTATTTTAGCAATTTGGGTTTCCTCTGACCTATTGTCTTCACCTCATGCCAATGGAGATTAGTGAGTTTGGTCCCCCAGCTTAAGCTCCCAGGTGGTAGATCATGCTTGTGTGTATTACTCCACTGCCCTCTTATATCTTGAAATGGAAGGCACTGTGTTAAGTATGGGATTATCCTCTCTGGTGTTGGTTGTAGATTGCATCCAGGAACCAGTTATTGAGGTAATCTGAAGGCTCTGTGTTAGTGTCTGGTGCCATGGATTGGGAATATGAATTTCCTGATCTTATGGAAGGGTCTTGCCACTCCTGAGGGTTAGTTGGATCCTATTCTCCCTTAAAGTGGGGTTAAGGGCAAGACAGATGGCACCTGATGCCTGCAAGCCTGGATGTGTGTGCTTCAATGGTTGCTTGATCTGCCACTGAGGCGAGCCATTAATATGTTACTCAGGGTTCTTCCACCATGCTTAGGAGAGTACTTCTGATGGTAGGGGTCAATTGGTGCATGTGCTGGGGTCTCTGGACAGGATTATCCTTCCTTGATCACAAACCCCACTGTTGGTGGCCACTTGGATGCGGAGACCAAGCCCTAGAATTATGTTCTTATTAGGTGATCTAAGCCAGTCAGGCCAGCCAAATCAATGGGTTGTCGATTTTTGATCAATGGGCTGTCAATTATTGATCAATGCCAAGGGCCCATATATTCATGCCAGACACACAGAGAAAGCAGCTTTTCTTGCTTCACTCAACCTCTATGGACAGAGCCCTCCATGCCCAGTGGGAACATCACTGGGCTAGGGGAAGGGTGATGCCCATGACTGCCCAGCACCCTAGCATCTGGAGATTCCACAGGTGATGACCTTCCCCCTGGAGACCTAGTCTTATTGAGAAGCACTCAAGACTTTCCTACTGACACAGGCCTGGGAATTCGAATCAATGAGTCACAGAAGTGTGGAGACTGCCGGGATCAGTGAAAAAATCCCCAGGCTGGGGAAAGGGTTCTGCCCCAAACAATAGTGCATTGCAGCATCCACGTTTTGGACCCCCAAAATGGCAGCCATCTACCTGTGTAGAGCTAGCACTGGGGGTGACTGCTTAGGAGTTGGCAGTTGCCAGTTCAGTGGGCTGCATGAACAGGATGCCTGCTGTCTCTTGTGTGTCACAGTCCTGCAATCTCATTCCTGTCTGGTAGAAGTTCTTTGTCTTTCTGTCCAGCCCCGTGCTGGCCTAATCATCAGTAGTTTCCAGGGTAGAGCCCCATTTTCACTGTTCTTCTCCTTTGTTCTGGCCCCATTGATCATCAGAGGTGAAGTGCCTGTCTCCAAACTCCCTTGAGCAGTCTCAGGAAGTGATCACTCAGACCAGTCCTTTCCCCACCTAGTGCAGTCCTAGCATAGAGCATTGGGGAATTCAAGATGTTTCCTGCTATTGCTCCCTCTCCACAGAGCCTCCTGTATTGTGCTGTGATTTTGCACTGACTTTAAGCACATCCCTGTCTGAGTGGGTGTGGAGGTCAGTGGAGGAGTTGGGTATCCGCCTGAGGGTCAGATCCCACCACATTTGCTGGCTGGGTGTGCATGTCTCATGCTGTTTCTCTACAGTTTCACAATGCTGTTCTTGGGGGGAAGTGATCCACTCATGTGTAGCTGTCCATGATCTTTATATCTTTTTCTGGGAGCAGAGATCCAGGAGGTCATCTCTACTGTGCCATTTGCCTGTGCGAAGATTTTTAATTTGATCAAGTACCATTTATTTACTTTTGTTGTTGCTGTGGGTGCTTTTGAATCTTTTTAAAATAAATTCTTTGCTTAGGCCAATGTCTGAAAGATTTATTCCAACATTTTCTTTTAGAATTCTTATGGTTTCATGCCTTAAGTTTAAGTCTGTTATGCATTTTGAGTTGATTCTTGTGAGTAGTGAAAGGTATGGATCCCGTTTCAGTCTTTTACATGTGACTAGCTAATTTTCCCAACAGTATTTATTGAATAGGAATTATTTTCCCCAGTGTATGTTTTTGTCTGCTTTGTCAAAAATCAGATGGTAATATGAGGATAGTTTTATATCTGGGTTCTCATTTCTGTTCCATTGGTCTATGTCTCTGTTATTGTGTCAGTTTCACGCTGCTTTTGTAACTAGAGCCTTGTAGTATAGCTACCAGTGGTATGTTGATGCCTCCCAACGTGTTCTTTTTGCTTAACTTTGCTTTAGCTATATAAAGTTTTACCCAGTTCCATGTGAAGTCTGGAATTATAGATTTGTAGATCTGCAAATAATGATGTTGGTATTTTAATAGGGATGCATTGAATGTGTAGATCAATTTGGGCAGTATAGACATTTTAATGATTTGATTCTGCCCATCTATGAGCCTGATACGTTTTTCCATTTGTTTACATCTTCTGATATTTCCTTTCTCAGTGTTTCATTGTTCTCCTTGCAGAGATCTTTCACCTCCTTGGTTAAATATTCTGAGGTTTTTTATTTTCTTTGTTGCTATTGTAGAAGGTATTGCATTGATTTTATTCTCAGCTTGAATGTTGCTGGTATATATGAATGCTAATGATTGCCTACACTGATTTCATAATCTGAGACTTTGCTCAATTTATTTGTCAATTCCAGAAATCTCTTGGCAGAATCTTTGGGGTTTTTCAGATATAAGATCATATCATCAGCAATGAGTGATAGTTTGACCTTTTCCCCATTTTAATACTCTTGATTTCCTTATCATGCTTGATTTTTCTAGCTAGGACTTCCAGCACTATGTTGAAGATAAGTGGTGATAGTGAGCAACCTTGTCTGGTTCCAGTTCTAACTGAGAATGCTTTCAATTTTTCCCTGTTTAGTATTATGTTGACTGTAGATTTATTGTATATGGCTTTTGTCATTTTGAGATAAATCTCATCTATGCATATTGTGTTAAGAATTCTTATCATAAAAGAGAGCTTGATTTTGTCAAATGCTTTTTCTACTTCTATTGAGAGGATCATATGGTCTTCATTTTTTCTTCTATTTATGCAGTGAATTACATTTATAGATTAGTGTGAGTTGAACTATCCCAGAGTCTCTGGGGTGAAGCCCATTTTGTTGTTTTGGATTATATTTTTGATGAGCAGATAAATTAGGTTTCCTAGAATTTTATTTAGAATTCTTGCATCTATATTCATAAGGGATATTGGTTTACAGTTTTCTTTTTTTGTTGAGTCTTTTCTGTCTTTGGTGTCCAGGTGATGTTGGCTTCATAAGATGTGCTGGGGGTGATTACTTCCTTCTCAATGTTGTACAATAATTTTCATGATAAGGACCAGTTCTTTGTATGTCTGGTAAAATTTGGGTGTGAAACTGTCCACTACAGGATTTTTTTGGAGATATTTTATTGCTGATTTAATTTCATTACTTGATATTGGTCTGTACAGGGATTCTATTTCTTCCTGAATGAGCTTAGGGAGGCTGTGGGTTTCTAAGAATTTTTTCATTTTGTCCACTTTTTCAAAGTCATGTGCATAGAGATTTCTATAGTATTCAGAGATGATATTTTGTGTTTCTGTGGTATCAGGTGTAATTTATCTTTTTTCATTTTGGATTGGGCTTATTAGAATCTTTTCTTTTCTGCTTCTTGTTTGTCTAGCAAGAGGTCTGTCAATTTTGTTTGTCTTTTCAAGGATCCAACTTTATGTTTCTTTAACCTTCTTTATGCTTCTTTTGTTATCTATTTTATTTGGTTCTGCTCTGATCTTTCTTATTTCTTTTCTTCTGGTGGGTTTCAAATTGGTTTGCTCATCTTTTTCAAGTTCCTTAAGATAATTCATTGGATTGTTGACTTGTGATCTTTCTGTCTTTTGGATGTAGGCATTTGTGGCTATGAATTTTCCTCTCAGTAGTTCTTTAGCTTTATTCCACAGAGTTTGATAACTTGTGTCCCCTTTTTCATTTAGTTCAAAAAGTCTTTTGATTTCCATCTTAATTTCCTCCTTGATCTGGTTATCCTTCAGCAGTAGGTTGTTTTGTTTCCATGACATCATGCAGGCATGAATGTTTCTGTTGGAGTTGATTTTTAATTTTATTTCACTGTGGTCTGAGAATATGCATGGTATCATTTCTATTTTTTTAAATTTTTTGAGACATGTTTTGTGATTAATCTTAGAGAATGTTGTGTAATCTGATGAGAAGAGTGTATACTCAGTGGTTTTTGGGTAGAAGGTTGTGTGAATGTCTATCTGTACCATTTATTCTAGAGTTTTAAGTCCATTGTTTATATATTTGTTATCAGTTTTGAGTATCTGTCTTTTTAGAAGTGTGTTGAAATCCCTGGCTATTACACTCCTGATGTTTATCATTTTGTTTAGATCAAGTAGGATTTGCTTTATAAATCTGGGTGTACCTGCATAAGGTGGGTAAATATTTAGAATTGTTATGTCTTCTTGTTGAATTGTTCCCTTTACCATTATATAATGAGCATATTTGTCTTTCTTTCATTACTTTTGTTGATTTGAAGTATGTGTTGTCTGATATGAGGACTACTATACCAGCTTCTTTTGGTTTCCATTTGCATGGAATATTGTTTTCCATCACTTACTTTGAATCTGAATGAGACCTTGTTGGGGTTAGATTTGTTTCCTGGAGACAGACGATACTTGGCTTGCATTTTTTTATTCATTTGGCCAGCCTATGTCACTTCAGTGTTAAGTTTAAGCCATTCAAATTTATTGAAAGAATTGATATGTGGGTTGTATTTCTGTTCATCCTGTTGTGGAGAACTTTGTTGTTTTGTTTTATCTCTTAAGCCATTCTTGTATCTGGGTTTTGAACTTTAGCTTTTGGTTGATTTTATACTAATGGGTGTCTATTATGCTGAATTATGCATAATGCATTTCTGAGTACTTTCTTCAGGTAAGGTCTTACCTTGACAAACTCCCTCAGTGTTTGCTTGTCAGAGAAAGTGTTTATTTTACCCTCATATAAGAAAGTTACTTATGCAGTATACAAAATTCTAGGCTGGACATTTTTCCATTTGAGAAGACTGAGAATGGGGCCTCAATACTTTCTGACTTGTAAGGTCTCAGTTGAAAAGCCTGCAGTTAGTCTGATGGGTTTTTCTTTATAAATTACCTGCTGATTTTGCCTTATAGCTGATAGTAATGCCTCTTTAATATTTATTTTGGCCAGTCTGATGACTAAGTGTTGTGGTATTTGCCTCTTTGTGATAAATGTCCTAGGAATCCTTTGAACTTTGGTACCAGGATATCTAGATTTCTAGCAAGGCCAGGAAAATTTTCCTCAATTATTCCATCAAGTAGCTTTTCAAAGCCTTGTGTATTTTCTTCTATGCCCTAAGGAATGTCTGAGTCTTATGTTAAGCCTCTTTACATATTTCCATATTTCTTGTAGTTTTTGATAGACCCTCTTATTTCTCTGTTCTATCTCTTTAATGGACTTGTTTAATTCACAGGTGTTGTCTTCAAGCTCTGAGATTCTTTTTTCTGCCATATCTAACCTTTTTAAATATTTCAGACATATTTTGTGTCCTAAGATATGATCAATCTTGCAGAATGTCCTATGTGGTGGTGAGAAGAATATATATTCAGTAGTTTTGAGGTAGAATTCCCTGTGGAAGCCTTCATGTGGTGGCTCAGTTGTCTTTCTTGGAAGACATGGTTGTGGGAAGGGAAGGGGAGAAAAGAGTCTGGGTGGAGGAAACCCAGCTGTCTAGTCATCTCTGACTCTCTCTCTGGGAGGCAGTCTGCCCTGAATGACCAGGCTCTGGAGTCATGCAGATGGCCCAGGACCCAGTGGACTCCTGTGGCTTCTCCCGTATGGGCCTGAGTTGGAAAATGCCTGTGTGGGGATGAGCAAGTTGAAACCTGAGGAGTTGAAGCCCCTGGTCAGTATAAAGGCACGTGGTGGGTAAAGAAGCAATATGGCACCTGCTGTCTGGTCAAAGGTGTGTGGGGTGGGAGGTGCCCCACAGGGGCTGGGAGTCTGGTGCCCTTCTACAAAAAGCCCCCAGCTCACTGTTGGCAGAGACAGTCTCTGCCAGAAGTGTGGGCAGAAGGTCTCTCCAGCAGCTCAGGAGCCCACCAACTGTCCAAGATGTGATTGAGGGAGGAACTAATCATTCCACCTATCCTTCTAGCTGCTCTCTCAACCTCTTAGAGGTCGATCTCTGCTGATCTCTTTCTCCTTCCAGTTCTGTTTTGCAACTCTTTCCTATGGAGTCTTCTGAAGGTTCTGGCATCCTTCCTTCAGACTCTTATCCAATCTATGTTTGTCTGTCTGTTTTTTTCCCTTTCATTTAAAACTTTTCCTTCTAATGGAGATGCTCTGGCTGGTGGTATCTCTGGTCTGCCATCTTCCAAACTTCTTCTGGACAAAATTTACTTTAAATCAGCAATGTTAAAGAAAGATAACTATGGTCATTATATAATGGTAAAAAATAATTCAACAAGAAGACATAAGATTCATAAATATATCTGCACATAACAGAGGAGCTCCAAGACACATAAAGCAAATTCTATTAGAGCCAAGCAAGAAAATAAATGGTAACATCATAATGGCCAGAGACTTCACCACTCCACTGCTTATTTATCAAAGCAGAAAATAAATAAAGGAACACTGCACTTCAATGGCATCCTTAAACAAATAGATCTAACAGTCATTTACAGAAAATTCTACCTCAAAACTACTGAATATACATTCTTCTCACCACCACATAGGACATTCTGCAAGATTGATCATATCTTAGGACACAAAATATGTCTGAAATATTTAAAAAGTTGAAATCATACTATGTATTTTCTGAGACCATAGTAGAATAAAACTAGGAATAAATTCCATGAGTAACACTCAAATCTGTATAAAGTCATGGAAGCTAAACTATCTGCTTCTGGACAATTATTGGGCCAACAATGAAATTAAGATGAAAATCAAAGGATTCCTTGAAGTGAGTGACAAATACGACACAAGCTATCAAAATTTACGGGATTCAGCAAAAGCATTTCTAAGGGGGAAAATTCACAACCTTAAATGCCCACATCAAAAAGTCAGAGAGATCACATATTAACAACCTAATATCACATCTCAAGGAATTAGAAAGAAAGAGCAAACCAAATCTGAAGTCAGCAAAAGAAAAGAAATAACAAAGGTCAGAGCAGAACTAAATGAAATGAAAAACAACAAAATATTACAAAAGGGCAGTGGAAAAAAAAGTTGGGTATTTGAAAAGATAAACAAAATTGACAGATTTCTTGCTAGGTTGACCAGGAATAGAAGGAAAAGGACCAAAATAAACTCAATCAGGAATGAAAATGGAGAAATTACAACTGACACCACAGAAATACAAAACATCATTTGTGGATACTATGGAAATCTCTGTGCACATGAACTAGAAAATTCTTGGAAACACACAACATTCCAAGACTCAATCAGTAAGAAATAGAACTCCTAAACAGACCAATAAGCAGCAAGATAGAATAAGTAATAAAAATCCTTCCAATAAAAAAAGAGCCAGACCATATGGATTCAAATCCACATTCTAGCAGACCTACAAAGAAGAACTGGTAGCCATACTGCAGAAATTATTCCATAACATTGAGAAGGAGGTAATCTCCCCCAACTCATTCTATAAAGCCAGTATCATTTTGATACCAAAGCCAGGAAAGAACACAACAAAAAAAGAGAACTATAGACCAATATCCCTTATGAATATAGATGCAAAAATCCTCAACAAAATATTTGCAAAACAAATTCAACAACACATCAAAAAAATAATCAACTGTGACCATGTGGACTTCATCTCAGGGATGCAAGGATATTTCAACATATATAAATCAATAAATGTGATTCACTACATAAATAGAATCAAAAACAAAGATCATATGATCATCTCAATAGATGCAGAAATGTATTTGAAAAAATCCAGCAACATTTCATGATAGAAACCCTTAACAAACTAAGCACAGAAGGAATATGTCTCAAAATTATAAAAACCATATATGACAAACCCAAAGCCAACACAGTATTGAATGGGGAAAAGTTAAAAGCATTCCCCCTAAGATCTGGAAAAAGACAATATTGCTCATTGTTACCATTTGAATTCAACATACTATTGGAAGTCCTAGCAAGAGTAATCAGACAAGAGAAAGAAAAGAAAAAGTTATCCAAATTGGGAAAAACGTGGTCAAACTATCACTTTTCACTGACAATATGATCTTGTATCTAGAAAACCCCAAAGATTCCACCAAGAGACTCCTGGAATTGATAAATAAATTCAGCAAAGTCTCAGGTTATAAAATCAATGTACACATTCAGTAGCATTTCTATGTTCCAGTAACAGCCAAGCTAAGAGTCAAATCAAACACTGAATACCACTCACAATAACTACAAAGATAATAAAATACCTAGGAATATACTTAACAAAGGAAATAAAAGATCTCTACAAGGAGAAAAATGAAACCCTGACAAAATAATTTGTAGATGATGTAAACATTTGGAGAAACACCTAATGCTTGTGGATTGGTAGAATCAACATTGTGAAAATGACTATACTACCCAAAGTGATTTACAGATTCAATGAAATGCCCATCAAAATATCAACAGCATATTCCACAGAT
Source organism: Microcebus murinus (assembly GCF_040939455.1). Taxonomy (NCBI): domain Eukaryota; kingdom Metazoa; phylum Chordata; class Mammalia; order Primates; family Cheirogaleidae; genus Microcebus; species Microcebus murinus. The sequence goes on from NC_134107.1 coordinate 17,450,447, forward strand.
CTAGAATATGTAATTTTATGCTTCATTTGGAACTGTTAAAAAGCCCAAATAGCCAAGGTAGTACTCATCAAAAAGAGCAAAGCTTGAGGCATCACATTGCCAGATTTAAAACTACAGGCTATAGTAAGCAAAACAGCATGGGTTGGAGCAAAAATAGAGACACAGACAAAGGGATCAGAATAGAGAACTAAGATATAAAACCATGTACCTACAGCCAATTGATCTTTGACAAAGTGGAAACAATGTACACCATGGAAACAAAGCCTTGTTGAATAAATGTTGTTTGGAAAATTGTATACTCATTTGCAGATGAATTAAACAGGATCCCTGTCTCTCACCACTCAAAAATTAATTCAAGCTAGATAAAAAAATTAAATGTAAGACATGAAACCACAAAAATTCTAGAAGAAAATGTATGTAGGAAAACCTCTTCTATTCATAAATCTAGGCAAAGAATTTATGACTGAGACCCCAATGGCAATTACATCAACAACACAAGTACATAAATATGATTTGACTATATTAAAAAGTTCCTATTAGCTAACGAAATAATCAGCAGACCAAAAGGATAATCTACAGAAAATATTTGCTATCTAAACATCAATAAAAGGCTAAGAATATCCAGAATCTACAAAGAACTCAAAACAAATCAGCAAGTAAAAACAAACAACCCAATTGAAAACTGGGCAAAAGATATGAACATGTTTGTCAAAAGAAAATACACAATTGGCCAAGAAATATGTGAAAATTCTCAGCATCAGTAATTATCGGGGAAATGAAACTTTACATCACATTCACATTAATACTTTTAGAGTGGCTTTTATTAAAAAGTCCAGAAATAAGAGATGTTGGTGCAGATACAGAGAGGAAGGAATGCTTATACACTGCTGCTAGGACTGCAAATTAGCAAAACCCTTATGCAAAACTGTGTGGAGCTTTCTCAAAGAACTAAAAGTAGATCTACTATTTATTTCATCCAGCAATCCAACAACTGGGTATCTACCCAAAGGAAAAGAAGTAATTTTTTCTAAAAGACACCTGCACTTGGATGTTTATTGCAGCACAATTCACAATTGCAAAGATGTGGAATCAACCCAAGTGCCCATTAATTCATGAGTGAATTAACCAAATGCGGTATATGTGGAGTATTACTTAGCCATAGAAGGATGTATTAATGCCTTTTGCAGCAATTTGTGAGAAATTGGAGATCACTATCCTAAGAAAAGTATCTCAATAATGGAAAAACAAACACCACATGTACTCTCTAATAGATTGGAACTAATCAAAGAGCACACAAGTGCACAGAGGGAAGTAAAATTCATTGAAAATCAAGCAGGGGAAAGGGGAGGAAGGGGAGGATCAAAAACCTACCTAGCAGTTCCAGTGAACACTATTTGAGTGATGGGCACACTTATAGCCCTGACTTAAGCCATGTACCAAAAACATCTGGACCCATTTGGGATTCTGAAAAAATAATTTTGTAAAGATTCACCTGCCTACTTTTTAGACTTAATGAAAGCTACTAAACTGCCAAGTGTAACTGAGTGATTAATTTACTCATGGTAACATAAAACATTCAGCTTATGGACATATCAGAGATTATAGAATTCAATCTATTCTTGTACCAATAAGGAAATGAAAGTTTCACGCAAACAACATGACTCACAGTCATGCAACTATTTGGTGGGAGAGCTCCAAGGTGACCACAGTGGACACTGGTGCCATAATAGAAATGACCTCAGTAAAACAATAGTGAGGTTTTATTGGGAGTAGGGTTGACCCAAACTTAAAATAGATGAAAATTCATTGACTTTCCAGGTTCCAAAGTGAATTTATGGTCACAATAACCTACATGGCACCATTTGAAGTTTTTGTGAAAGTCCCTATTGCCTCCACTTTAAAATATATGAAATCCTAGTAACTGTGCATAAGCCTCCTTCCTCTCTGTATCCACTCCAGGATCTATTGATTTTAGACTTTTTAATAAAAAACATTCTAACTGGGTTAAGCTGAAATCTCATTGTGGTTTTATTTGCATTGCTCTGATAATTAGTGACCTTTATCATTTTTTCATATGTTTATTGTTCATTTGTCTATCTTCTTTTGAAAAGCTGTGTTCATGTATTTTAATGGGGTTGTTTGTTTTTACCTTGCTGATTTGTTTGAATTTTTTGTGGATTCTGTTTATTAGCTTTTAATGGATGTATAGCTTGTGAATATTTTTCCCATTCTGTAGGTGGTCTATTTGCTCTGTTGATTATTTCCTTAGTTGTGTAGAAGCTTTTTAGTGTAATCAAGTTTCAATGTTGCTCTGATTGCTATTGGAGTCTCCTTCATAAATTCTTCACCTATTCAAATATCTAGAAGAGTTTTTTTTTAACATTTTCTTCTAGAATTCTTATGGTTAAATGCCTTACATTAAGTCTTTTATCCATCTTGAATTACTTTTTGTGAGTGGTGAGAGATATGGATCCTGTTTTAATTTTCTGCATGTGGCAATACAATATTCCTAGCATCATTTATTGAATAGAGCTCCTTTTTTCCAGTGTATATTGTTGTCTTCTTTGTCAAAGATCAGTTGGCTAAATGTGGATGGTTTGATATCTGGATTCTCTGTTGTGTTCTTGGTTTTTGTCTCTATTTATGTGCCAATACCATGCTGGTTTTGGTTACTATAGCCTTGTACTATAGTTTGAAGTCTAGTAATGTGATGCCTACATATTTACTATTTTTGTTTAAAATTGCTGTGGCTCTTTGGGCTTATTCTGCAAATAAGTATAACCTCTTTGGACAATAGTACCGATATTCCTCAAAGAACTAAAAGTAGACTTAATATTTGGTACAGAAATGTCACTAATGGGTACTTATCCAAAAGAAAACAAATCATTTTATCAAAAATATACTTTCACTTGAAGGCTTATTGCAGCACAATTGACAATTGCAAAGATGTGGAATCAACTCAAATGTCCACACCAATTCATGACTAGATTAATAAAATGCTGTATATGTATACTATGGAATACTAGTCAGCCACGAGGAAGGATGAATAAAAGCTTTTTGGAGCAGTTTGGATGGAATTGGAGACCATTATCCAAAATGAAGTGTCTAAAGAATGGAGAAACAAACACCACATGTACTTGCTATTAAACTGGAACTAACTTATGAGCACATTGCATAGAGGGAAGTAAAACTTTGTGGAAATCAAGCAGGGGGAGGGGCATGGAGAGGATGGGTGCTAACCTACCTAACAGATACAATGAGCACTATCTGGGTGATGTGCATACTTAAATAACCTTGAATTAAGCATAACAAAATCAATACATGTAACCAAAACCATTTATTCCTGTGTAATATTTTGAAATTAAAAAAAACTAAGAACTTCTATTCATCAAAGACATTATAAGGAATGTGAATAAGCAGTCCAGCCACTGGGAGACAATACTTGCAATAGGAATACTTGACAAATCAATAACAAAAAGGGAAGCAACCCAATTAAAAAATGAGTTAAAAGACTGAACAATTATACTTCACAAATGATATCCAAATAACCAATAAGTATATGAAAAGATGCTCAAGATAATTCCTTGCCAGGCAAATGCAAATTAAAACTAGTTTGCCAACACATGCCCACCAGAATAGCTAAAGTTAACAAGACTGTCAGCACAGTATTAAGTATTTACCAGGATGTGGAGCAACTGAAACTGTCATGACTGGTGGAAGCTGCTTGTAGGAATGCAATTTGGTTCAAATCTCTGGGAAAACTGTTTGGTAGTATCTATTAGTTAAACATATACCTACCCTATGACCCAGCAATTCTGACCCTTGATATATACCAAATAGAAATGAATGCAATTGACCACCAAAAGACATATATATGAATGTTCACAGCAGCTTTATTTATAATAGTCAAATATTGGAAACAACCAAAATATCCATTGATAGGAAAATGGATAAACTACAGTATATTCATACAAAGGAATACTATATAGTATTAAAAAAGGAGAAACTACACACATATGCAACTACATGGACACATCTTATAGACATTGTGTTAAGTGAAAAAAGTCAGACACAAGAGAGTATATATATGGTATCATTCTGTTTCTAGGAAGTTCAAGTACAAGCAAAACTAATCCATGGTGATAGAAGTCAAAATAATCATTTCTTCTGGGGAGAGAAAGGGAAGGAATTGACTGAGAAAGGGCACACGGGAAACTAAAAGTGACAAAGTGTTCTAGACATTGAATTAGAAACTGACTACATAGACGTAACATATTAAAAAATTCATCATACAGTACTGTACACTTAGAAGTAAATAAATAAAATATTTGTAAATACCTGATCCAACTGAGACACCTAGAGATGGGCAACATTTAGCATGCCATGATTAAAATAGCATTACTTTAGCTTAAGGTTTTATCCACCTATTCCATTTGGAATGCAAATACACCTGTGAGATATGTTACCAGTCAGTCAACACTTGAATAACTCTTCAAAGTAAAACAACTTCTTTCTCTCTAAAGAGGTGTTTATTAATGCATTGATTTCTTCAATGATGCATTTAATGAGTGCCTACTCTTATCAGAGACTGTGCTGAGAGTTGGAAATGAATATGACAGGTTGGCTGTCTTCAAGGATTTCACAGTGTGTGTTAGGTGACAGAAGGATTTAATAAGATGGGACGTGTGATAGCAGTATTGTAAAAGCATAGTCGTTTTACTGCAGAGGACTAAAAACTAACTTTAATTAATGGGGATGGGATAAGGGAGAAATAGGAAGGTTTCTCAGAGCTATGCCTCCGGGAAGGCATTAATGGGAGAATGTAGAAAAAATTACGAGTATGTGCCAAACCTAAGGGGGATGAGAAGGGAGCGTGAAGGGAAGAGGAGAATTGAAAATCTGATATTGGGGTTGCTCAATGGCTGACTTTGTCTACTGCCATTTGACTTTGTCCAGCTACACCTAAGACACTTGAGATGTGAGCTGAGAATACCTACAGACGTTTTCCTGTATCATATTCCAGAGTGAAAACAAAACTAACATAATGCATCAACTATAGAGGGCAGGAAAGCTGAAATGACTCATAGGACTCCCCAGGTACACACTTAATAAAGGCAAAGGCTACAATAAAGCAGAAAAAAAGGAAAGCACAGGCAAATGTCAGACAGGGTCAAGACTTCCAGGGCTGGCTTCCAGACCCTTTCTCAGTTTATTAGGATGTGCTTTGTACCTGAATCATGAACTAGCAAGATGCACACAAGATAACGTGGGCTCTGGAGAGCCACAGTTTTATCCGAGGAGAGGTCTTTTACATCTATCTGGTCACAGAGCCAAAAGTAGGCTACAAGACCAAACTCAATAACTACTCTTCCTCCTGGAGCCAGGCTTAGTTGTGACAATCACTGGTATATCCCACTCATGACTGACCACTCTCATCTCTGTTGCTGGAGCCAGAGGTTTCTCTCTTCAGTCTCAATAATTGTGCTGTTCTCAGGCACAAGAAGGAGAATCACTGCCTCTCTCCCTGCCACAGGTGAAACTTTTTGATCTGCCATGGTTAAGGTTAGATACTCTGGGCCTTGGCTGCTAATATGCAGTCAGGTTCATATTAAGCTTTGGAGCCACTGGTATAAATTGCTTTCTATCCAGATTGCAGGAGTTTACATAGCAAACTTTAAATGGTAGAAATGGACAGCACCTTCAGTCATGGTTAGAACACAGAGCTGTCAGCACAAAGATACACAAATCCAGAGATGTCTCTGAGATAGTTTCCAAGGCCCTCTTCTAATGGCTCTTGATGGACTTGAATCCAATAAAATTCCTGCTTCTCTGAAAGATTGACTCATTGTCATGGAAACAATGTACATCAGGGTAGATTGCAACCAGGATTTGGAAGACAAAGTTGGCAATTCAGGTCTTGACTTGAAAAACCACTATAGAATTGTTATGTCCAGATCTGAGAAATGTTATTAAGCCCCATGTTATCTGTAGACTGAATCTCTATCTCTGGTAGGGCAAATTCAAAAGTGGGACTTGAATTCATAACCTTTAGATCTCACAAGGGAGATGTCTTTCCATCTCCCCAGAGTGAGTCCTCAATATCACAATGTGGCAAAAGGAAGGAAAGTACTAAGGGGCTTTAAATGAAGTTGCAAAGTCAAGAGTCAGGGTGCCAGAAGTTTCTCTGCCAGAGACCACAGAAGAGGCAAAGCTGATCATCTGCCTGCTAGGGTGACCAGTCTTGGGGAGTCAATTCCCTTACAGACAACTTGCCTGGATGAATATAAGGGAACTCAGTAAGAGACAGAGGAGAATGTTCTTGTGGTCATCAGTCTTCCAGTCACTACATGGTTTGAGGTTTATCTCTACATGAGTCTCATCAGTCCCTCGTCAGGGACAGCCTGGTTGACCATGATCTGCACAGTATGAGACAGGCCTCTCCCACCTCTATTGATCACCTCTCCCGGTGAACTGTTGCCAGCCAGAGGGAACATGTTCTCTGGCTGTTCTCAGCCTGAGAGGAGTTAAGATATTTATTATTGTCTTGTAGTCACCTTTAAGTCTAGTTACCAAAAAGTGAGTAGGAGGGGAAAAAGATGCCAAATGGGTCCCATGTGGGTCACGAGAAAATTACGTTATTGGCACAGGCCTTTGGGCTCTTTGAGCAATAGAAATTGACCAGAGGGTAAATGAGAGTCACAGGGGAGGCTTTGTTGGAGCTTATGCTGGAGCACAAGGGCAGCAGCACAAAGGACAAAGCTTAGGATGGCTCCCACAGTGGAGTCTGGGGGGAGTTTTAAGGAGGCTAGGTGAGAAAAGGGTGACATGTGAGTATGCAGAGGTAGAGATTGTCTCAGGCTTGAGCAGTGTCAGTACTGTTTCTTCATGTACCTCATGCCACAGTAGCACGTTAAATTTCTACCCGAGGTATGATTTTCAGTATTATCATGAGGGGATAGGTCAGTGCAAGGTCAGTGCTGGGGTCCATCTTGGTGCAGACCATTCTTGTCTGGTTCCAGCAGTGGGAGTTTCTCTTAATCTTTGGGTAAACTATCTGGTCTCTGCATTCCTGGAAGATACAGTTTAAGAGATACATGGCCTTGGGCTTTCCTTATATGGGCATGTGCTGAATTCTGTGGCTGGAAAACTGCATCTCAGCCCTTTGTAAATAGCTGATAAGGGTGAGGGGCCTGAGTCCAAGCCCTTTTCTCTCTCAAAAGGAACCAATTGGAAACTGCAGCATAGGATCTTCTCAGAAATATAAATATAACTGCAACCATAAGCATATGAAAATATACTCATCCCTCTCAGAAAATTGAAATTAAGACTATACAGATGCTTCCATAACGTGTGTGATGCACACCACCAGGGGATTGGACATATCGGGGGGAGGGAGGGGAGGCAGGGGCAATATGTGTAACCCTAACAATATTTGTACCTCCATAATATGATGAAATAAAAGGAAAAAAAAAGACTATACAGAAAAAGTGTTTCTCACCTATTTTATTTGTAAAAGTTCAAATTTTAACAAATTTGCTGTATAGAGACTTGTACTTTTTTACATTGCTGGTAAGCAGGCAGACTAATTCAGCCTCTATGGAGTGCAGTTGTGTAATATCTACCAAAATTATAAATGCAAAATGACCACTGATGAATGAATGGGTGAAGAAAATGTGACTTATATGTAAAATGAAATATTATTGATCCTTAAGGAAGAAAGAGTCCCTGCCATTTGCAACAATGTAGATAGACCTGAGGTCATATCGTAAGTGAATTAAGCCAGAGGCAGACAGACAAATACTGCATGGTCTCACTTATAAGTGGAATCTACAGCAGTCAAGCTCATAGAAGCAGAGAATATAATGGGGTTGCCAGGGGCTAGAGGGAGGGGAGAATAGGGAATTGATGGCTAAATGATATAAAGTGTCAATTATGCAGGATGAATAGGTATTGAAGATCTAATGTACAGCAATGGGCCTATAGCTAACAATACTGTATTGTATACCTAAAATTTGCAAAGTGGGTAGATCTTAAGGTAAGTCTCCTTACTACACATAATAATAATAATTATTATTATAAAGGGGGCAGAATGAAACTTCGGGAGGTGATGGATAGGTGAGATCATTGTGTCAAAGTAATTGATAAATATTTCTTTATTGCCTTCCCCTCGGATAGTTCATTTTTACTCCTTCCAATACTTCATGAAGTATTTCCCCAAAAGATCATCAGAGAAGTGTTTTGTAAACTTTTTTTAAAATTTCGGGATATTATGGGGATACAAACATTCTGGGTATAAGTTATGACTTGGCCTCACCCAAGCCAGGGTTAGAGGTGTGCCCTTCCCCCTACAATGCTCACTGCATTCATTAGTGGTGAGTTTACCCACTCCCACCCCCCCAACACCCAATGAATATTACTACCATGTGAGCACCTTAGTGTTGATCAGTTAGTGCCAATTTGATGGCGAGTACATGCGGTGCTTATTTTTCCATTCTTGTGATACCTCTCTTAAGAGGATGGGCTCAAGCTCTATCCAGGATAATGTAAGAGGTGCTAGATCACCACTGATTTTTGTAATTGAGTAGTATTCTATACTACACATATACCATATTTTATTAATCCACTTATGGATTGAAGGGCACTTGGGTTGTTTCCATATCTTGCAATAGTGAATTATGCTACCATAAACATTTGAGTACAGATGTCTTTATTATAGATTTTGTATGTTTGCCCATCAGATTGGTGAAAATGGTATCTCTGCATTAGTCTACATGTGTGGCAGCAAGCCCTTTACGTTAAGGAAAATAACCATTTGTCCAGGATATGAATTGAAATTTTTCCTCAATTTGACATTTGTCATTTAATTTTATTTATGGTGTTTGTGGGAGATTTTTATTTTGTTTTGTTTTGTTCCTTTTTATTATGTGTTTGTTCTTCAAGGTGATCAAATTTGCCAATCCTTCCTTTATAGTGCATCAATGTTTTTGTTATAGTCGCAAAGGCTCTCTCCAATTCAAGATTATTAAAAAATTTGTACATGCATTCTCCAACCAATATTTTGCCTTTTTAAATATAAATATCATTCTATCATCTGGAGTTAATTTTTATGTATGATAATGAGGTATGGATATAACTTCCAAGAGCTGTGATATGAATTCAGATCTGCCTGTGCTCTCTGGCTGTACCCTAAAGTCAGGCAGTAGCCTCCAAATGAAACCTACTCGAATTCTAAAATCTAACTCATTCAAAATTAGTTTGTTGATGCTAAGTATCACAGGTTTCCGGAAGGCTCTTGATGGACTGTTTCAGACACCTTTCTTCTTCTTTAGCCTGTCCTATTGGATAGGAGCCCATGGTGACCAGGGTGTGCAAAGGAGGTCGAGGCAGAGAGACTGTGCACCTACCCCAAGCACCCTTCCCTCTGTAAAGCATAGGCATGGGACAGTGTGCTTGAATGGCCCTTCACTTTCCATCAGAAGACCTCAGCTTGAGAGTGACTTTGGACCCTTCCTAGTGGTGAGATTTGGAGAAGCCACTTCATTCCCCAGGGCCTTTGTTACATTAACTCCAGGGGGTGGCATTTAGACCCTTCCTGCTTTTATGTTCTTAGTATTAGTAGTTACTTGTGGTCTTCAATGGTCCAGCCAGAACTTTAATCCAGTGGTATGTGTACAGTTTGATCTATTTCTAGGTATAGAATAACAATAGCATAATAAGCATAGACTGCACACCAGCCACTGTTCTAAGCATGTTTCATGTATGAAAACATTTTGCCCTCATAACAATACTGGGAGGTAGATACTGGTATAATTCTCATTTTGTGGATAAGGAAACTGAGGCACAAAACTTTCAAAAGACACCCATCATGAGGGAAACTGTTATGGAGTGAATAGTGGGAGATGAAAGATACAGCAGTTGTAAAGGATTTCATCAAAATGTCTTACTAGCTATAATCTCTACCCATTTTATGAGACAATGAGATCGAGACCTGTGAAATTTTCTCACAGGATTAAATTCCCCATTGGCCTCAGTGGAAGGTGGAAAGGAAAAAAGTAAAACTTTCATAACTATAATTCTACGAACTGGAGCTTCCACTAGAAATATGACTTCTTAGAATCTCAACAAAAGAGATGAAGAATGATGCCCGTGTTTCAGTGAGGAGCTCAGGAGGTATCAGCACCTCTCCTCTCCCCCCCCACCTCCCCCGTCACCCTTCAGGTCCTCCTTACCTCTCACCCAAAACAATTGCACAGAATAGGTTGTTCTTTCTGTCTCCCCCACTCGAGTTCCTGTTACGGTCTTGCCCAATTCATCACCTTTCAAGTAAGATTCTTACTAAAAACACTTTCCTTCACGTAGTCTGAGGTTCCCCTAACAAATATTATAGAAATCACAAAATCTCAAGTAATATTAACATTCAGTTACCCACACTTGGCATACAAAGCCTCTGACCACCCAGTGCTGACATTATAATTTTCATCTTCTTTCAAATTCCTGCATTAATTTATGCTGTGATTCAGAAGTCATGAACATTCCTCAGTCCCACTCCATGCTCTATCGTTTTGCAAATGTAGGCCTCAGTTCATCTTGTTACCTCTGCACGCACGTTCTGCCCTGACCACTGCCATTGGAAAGCTTCTGTGTCTTTCATATCTCATTCACTGTTGTCTCCTTTATGAAGCCTTCCTTGGTCATGTCAAGTAAATGAGAATTCTTCCAACTTCATCCAACTCCCCATTATGGATTATTTATATATATTTTTATGGCACTTTTAAGATGCTGCCTTGTGTCTTCATAAATTGTGACATTATTTTATTCCCATTATAGGTTGTGAGCTCTCTGAGGCCAAAACTGAAATATCAATCTTTTTACCTCTTAAAGGGCCTAATAAAACTCCTAGGGCACACACAGTGCTAATTACCGTATTTGATAAAAGGACTGGGCTGGCAGATCCTTAGTATTCCACTCCTTCAGTTTAGAAACAGCCCATAGAGAATAGGTCAGGAATTGAAAACATTCTTTTATAAAACATCCAAAATCTCTCCCCAAACAGAAGGGGAAAGATGAAGGCTTATTAGGATATAGATTGACAGTAAATAGACATCCAATAAAACTAGTCATAGCTGAGTGACACCATGCCAGATCTTCAGCTAGGGAGCTCTGCAAATATATTAGAATTCCAATCACTTTCCAGCTATGTAATTTTGAGCAGGTTCTTGTCAATTCTGAATCTTACCTGTATGATGAGGCTACAAGTCTGCTCTTAAAACTGCTTGAGAAACTGCAATTAACATTTTGGAGCACGATAGTTACACATTAAAAGGCAAAAAAACTAACAGGATTAGAAAATCAACCACAAATTTGAATGTGTTTTACTGAGTATCAGCCTGCAGAGGCATGGAACTGCCACTTGAGGTAAATATCTCTTTAAGAATGAAGTTTTGGGATTTTATCTTTTTACCTGAAGGATTCATTAGGCCCTCAGGAAGCACATTTTCCCCTGCATGAGAATTTGTTTTGCAGGCTTTGCAATTATCATCAGATCAAAAGAAGATGCAAATGACATGAGGCTGTAAATAGCACATCCAAACAACAACAACACAACTTTAAAGGAAAATATGCACCTAGAATGAAAGACCTGATGATGCTTCTAATCAGAGAGGGAATAATCAGGGATGGTGCTGAAAGGTGGCAGAGGACGTGGCATTGCTAAGATGAGAAGGGGTTTGGGAAGTTATTTTAGCTGAGACTGACACCCAGCCACCCAGATTCTCTCCTTCCCAGAGAATCTACGGCTGAGTAGAGTGTGAATATCTCTTGATCTTAGTTAGCCATTGATTTATTCATCACTCTCTGATAAAGTAGTGAGCACTAGTTAGTGGTGGGGTTGAGAAGTGAAGGAGTAAAGAAGATGTGTTCTCTGCCCTCAAACAATTCACAGTCTGGTAGAGAAAAATACAGCAACAGCTGAAAGAAAGTATAGTAAGAGCTGTAATCACACCATGCCCAGGAACAGTAAGGACACAAAGGACTTCCAGTTCTATTGAGAGTGATCATGATAAGACAAAAGTTGTGCTTGAACTGAATTTTGAAGATTGAACAAGCGGTTCCCTAGGAAGACAGGATGGTATGGGGCACTCCAGGCAAAAGGAGCCGCTGAAGCAAAGGTACGGTGGCCTCCTGTGACCTCATGCATAGTCTATTTCCTAGCAAATGACAGGAGCACAGAAAATGCAAGAGAGAAGGAGATAGCAAACCACAGGTGGGCAGGGAACACACACTAATCCTTCCTTGTGTATCATCCAAGAATCGCCTGGCACACAAGAAGTTCTCAGGAGATGAATGTTATCAAACCTCCTGTTATCTGTAGATTTAATCTCTATATCTGGTAGGGCAAATTCAAAAGTACACTTCTGAATTGTCTATGGTCAGGAGAAGACTAATTGCGTAAAAATGATCTAATAGCAGGGAAATCAGATATGGCTGGAAGACACTACAGATATCCTCTAATATATTGTTTCTTAACTTACCATCCTCAATGAGTACAAGAATAAGTTTGTTTATATTCGAATTATAAAGACAATATGTATATTAGTATGACCATCTCTCTTACCAAGTTTTACGATGCAATATAGATAGTCATATTTTGCATTTATGGTCTTGAAAATCTTGACCTCAAATGATGAGCCAAAATGACAGCTTTAGACTTCTAATTCAATATTCTCTAAGGTCCCCAAGTCCTCTGTTTGAGAACAGCTTTGTCTGATGCGATGCCTCCATGGGAGATGAGGGTATGGAGACCCTGAAGGGGAAGTGACTTTGTGATGCACCAGCTACGCAGTGCGGGGACTCGCACCCAGGTGCTTGCATCAGTGACTGCTGGACCACTGTCCAGCCACTGCTTTTATAAACAGGAAAGCACAAGAACCATGACTTTGGGATCTCCAAATACAGATCCAAACTCGGACTTACCTTATAGTTCAAAATGATGCAATTGACCTTAAGGCTCAAAGTTTCAGTTTCCAGTTTATCTTGGACTATGTGTGTTTCTTGCTTCTCTGAAAATCTAGAAGCAGGCAGAACAGGTCAGGATAAAGAAAAGAACTCCAGCCTAGAGTAACAAAAATAGCTTTTTTTTTTTTTTTTTTAAAGAAAACCACATCCTCTGACCCTCTTATACCAAGGAATTTGAGATTTCACACATATAAAAGGGATTTTTACTTACATTGTGAGTAAATGGTACCATGAAACTTCTGACTTTGAAGAAAATATTGCTGTTTTTCTTCATTGAAAGAAGGCAGTAACTGCTTTCCTCATAGGAAATTTTAAAAGCAGAGCAAACAATCAACTTGTGCTGTGTTTTACATATATTTGACGGTAAGTTTTCACTGAAAAACGAATAAATGACAAATTGATGTTACCTAAATGCCCACTGGATGCAATAATTAGAACTGGGAGGTGATTGAGCCACAGGGTGTGGGGGTTTGTGGAATTGGCTGTTCAGCAGAATCGCCTGGGGAACTTTTTGAAAACTGTGGACTTTGAACAGTTCCAGGCCAAATTTCCACAGGCAGAACCTGACACTTACAAAAGCTTTACAGGTCACTCTGATGCTTATCTAGTCCACACAAAGGAACTCCTGCCATGTTTTTCAGCAAAGGTTTCTACGATAAAATGATGCAATCAGCTATGGTAATTATAATCCTATACAAAATGCAAACCTTCTGAGATCAAGGTAATTGGGATCAGCTGCCCCTTTCCTTCATCCAGCTACTTTCTCTCTTTGACATACTCTTTATTCATTCATTGAACATTGAACAAATGATTATTAAATGCCTACTGTGCTACACTTGGGGGTACAATAGTGAAGATAATATAAATGGCCATTTTCTCATGAAGCCTGTATATCTCAGTCACTGGATTACAGCAAGAGTTCTATCCAGGAGTTTTTTTCTCAATTTATAAGCCTGACTCTTTTTTTTTTTTTTTTTTTTATTCCTGGCACTTTGCTTGTCATATTTGCTACAGACAAGCCTTCCTGGCTCACTGGTCCAAACGGTGGAAAGTAACCACCACCACCAGCTCTGGGATTCACATCTCCTCCATTCGCTATAGTAACCACTTCCAAAAGAAACTCACAGGCTCAACATGAGCTGGGTACCTCCCTTGGACCAGCCACTGTGGCCTACAGGAAAGGAGTCACCTTACAGGCTCCTGATGCTCTCATGGACCTACGCCCTTGGAGAGGGGTTGGGGCAATTCTGTTAGAAAGAGATGACATACAGACAAGTCAACACATTTCAAGGGAACTTCTCTGAGGACATGCGTGCACTTCACAACATGGTTGCCGTGCCATTCCTTTGGGCTGCTCAGAGTTTTATTCTGCTTACTATCTGAATTTAGGCTCTGTTCAGATAATTGAGGGATTTTTTTTTCATTCTTTCATTATGCACTCATAAAACTTTTTGAGGAGCATTGACCTGATCCAGATCCTGGGGATAAGAAGAAGAAAAAATAAGCATCACATTGTTCCTCTCAGAGCTCACAGTTTAGTGGAGGCAGCAACATATACACACATATTGATAATTTAGTGTGAAAGAAGCAAGTACCAAGTACTGAGGAAGCAAGAGGGAAATTTAGGAACATTCACAGATTTTCCTAAATGGGTCCTAAGGGATACAAGGGGGTTTTCTAATTGGGTGGAGTGAGGAAGCTCCAAAGCAAAGACTATTATGAAAGCAAAGTTATGTGTAGCAGAAGGAATTTTTGCGGCCAAGAGTTGAAGTAGTGACTATCAATGGACAATTAGGAAAATGAAAGTCACTATTTAGTGACTTCCCGTCTGTACTGTTTAAGACCTGTTTAACTTTGGCAGTGACTAAAATTTTCTACACTTACCTCATAGGATTGTTAGAATTAACTTTTCTAATGCATGTGAAGTGCTCAGAATAGTGCTGGCACATTTGGAATGTTTAATAAATGTTTTATTGCTATCATGATCACTATAATTATCCTCACAATTTCAAACAAATATCCTACTCCCAGGTGTGCTTATGAAATTCTGCTTGTGAGAGGAGAGCCCATTTTGTTTATCATCTTAGCATGCAGATTATGATTTGGACTTGGGCCAGAGGAAAAAGTAGTAAGTTCAGAGATCACATGCATTAGACTGCTGACAAGGTCATGGTGGATTTCATAGGATTAGTTAAGAAAATCCCACTGCAATGTGACCTCACTACTCGTGATACCCCATCCCACACAGCAGTGGGCCCAGGTGAGGACACCTGCTGCTTTTACACAGTTGCATGCTCTGATCATGAGATGCTGACTTCACTCTGTTTGGTAAAGACTCTTACTGAGTACACCAGTCGCTCAGCCCAGCCTCCACCATGGGTACAACCGTTTTCTTCCAGAAAAATGTTCCAAAGTATGAGTCAATTGTGAAAAGCACAACATCCACATCCCACAAGGAGGTATATTTGAACTTCGGAACCATTTCCTACATGTTCTTGGGACATTGGCTCAAGTAATGAGATCAATGCCCTACTTGGTTTTGGTAGGAATTACAGAATTCTTTCCATTTCTTTCTCTCTTGTATCTTTTCACCAATTACCAGAAATGAAGACAGTAACATTTGGAATCAGAATATCCGTCCCAGAGCCCCATTCTTTGCTGATTCTCTTTGTATTTTCTCTAGCTTAACAAAGGACCCAACCCTTTTCAGGCTGCTGTTTCTACACAAATAATACTCTTTTTGCTGAATTTGTCCAGTCACCATACAGGTTGTTGGGAATGCAGATGGGACCCTCATGGTCCCTGCCCCTAAGAGTGTGTGTGTGTGTGTATGTGTGTGTGTGTGTGTGTGTGTAGAGAGAGGGTGTCCTTCTGCAGGAGCAAAGCCAGACAAGTAAGAGATGTACACAATGAAGTAGAAACCAGCACAAACTAGCACATAATAGACACTCCATGGTGTATGTTCAGCTGATGTAAATTTATTTGTTACACTGAACCATATGAAGCTAATGATATTTGAGTGGTTTGACATGGAAAACAATGACAATTATATATGATTTAAACTAATACAGTTTCTGATAGGATTAAGCATTAGGTATTGTATGAATACAGTGAAATGATTACATGGACCAAAGAGCTGCCTTTTTAAAATTCAATTTATTTTTTTTCTTATTAGAAATGCCATATGTCAGAAAAGCCTCTTGAAGGGTGAATTCTGTGGTACAATCTCTCCATTTCCTCTGACACTTGCTTTATCCAATCTACCATCCCCTGTTTCCTGAAGGCCTGCAAGGGCTTCCTAGCTGGTCACTTACATTCTTCTCAAATCTCTTTCTACACCATTTCCACGATAAATGATCTTTAAAAATCTCAGATAAGATCATATCCCTCCGCTACTTACAACCTCTCAGTGATAATCAGTTGTATTAATACTTCCAATAAAATTCAAAACCCATCAAGGTACCAAAGTACCAAGGTACCAGCATGATCTTGCATGTGACCCCTCTACTCTTTCCAAGCCACCACTCTCTCTCCCTCTCAAAAACTCTGGGCTCACAGGCCTTCATTTTCAGTTTCTCCCTGTACAGAATATATTTACTTGCACTCTCTTTGTCTGTGTGTTTTTGGTATACAGTTCTGTGACATATTATCACACGGGTAGACTTAACTAACCATCACATAATCAAGGTACAAAATTGTTCCAAATCCACAAAGAAACTCACTCATGGTACCCCTCTACAGTCACATCCTTTCTACAACCATAATCTCTAATAACCACTGATATGTTCTCCACCACTATAATTTTGTCATTTCAATTGTTTTATATAAATGGAAGCATACAGTACATAGCCCTTGTGGTTTTATTTTAATTTTCATTCAACATAATGCATTTAAAGAGACATCCAAGTTGTTGTGTGTATCAATACTTTATTCCTTCTTACTGATGAATAATATTCCATTATATGGATGTGCCAAAGTTTTTTTTTTAACATTTACTTATTGAAGCACATATGGGTTGTTTCCAGTTCTTGGCCCTTATAAATAAAGCTGCCATGAACTTTTTGTGTGAACATAAGTTTTTATCTCTCTAGGACAAATACCCAGGAATGCAATTGCTGGATTACTTATGAATAAGTGTATATTATATATGGTATATAAATGCATATTTATACATTTATGGTAACCTTTATAAGAAGCTAACAAACTGTTTTCTACTGAGTTTGTACAATTTTACATTCTCATCAACAATGCATAAATGATCCATTTATAAGACAGGTGGTTTAAAATGGAAAGCACTATGTCTAAATAACCCAAATGAGACTGCTTTAATAACTAAAATAACTACACAGCTAAGACATTTGACTGCAATCATATTAATGGAACCCACTGCCAACCTGGAAAGGGAGGTTCCAAAGAGCACAGGAGGCAGCAGTTATTAAAGAAGATAAGCTGGAACCCATACTACTAAGTGAAGTATCCCAAGAATGGAAAAACAAGCACCAGATATATTCTCCAGCAAACTGGTATTAACTGAGTAGCATCTAAGTGGACACACAGGTGCTACAGTAATAGGGTATTGGGGAGGTGGGAGGGGGGAGGGGGGCGGGTATATACATACATAATGAGTGAGATGTGCACCATCTGGGGGATGGTCATGATGGAGACTCAGACTTTTGGGGGGAGGGGGGGAAATGGGCATTTATTGAAACCTTAAAATCTGTACCCCCATAATATGCCAAAATAAAAAAAAAAATCTGCTATTAAAAAAAAAAAAAAAGAAGATAAAACCAATTATTGCTGTTCCTCAAAAAGTAGAGACTCTCCAAATCAAGCATATTATATCATTAAATATCACCTTCTTTGAAAGGCAAATTTCTATTTACAGCTTTTGTTTCTTAAGGACATAAATTACTGCTATTTGGAGCTTCTCATTACCATGTGATAACTCATGGCATTACCCTAATTACAGCCAAATGCAAAGAAACCTGACATCCTAGTGAGCTCAGTTTACCTTATATGAGAAAACAGTCCTTTTAACAAACCCAGAAGTGACTGGATGTGTCAATTAATGATATGGGTATGATATCCAGTAGGAGACTTCTTACCTCATACTTTTTATTAAATTTGGTAAATATGTAAAGCATTTTTAACACCATGCCTGAGACATAGGGAATACTTACTTCAATTTTCTCATCTATGAGATGAAATAAAAATACCTACCTATTCATTGTGAAGAAGGAAATAAAAATAAATAATGTGAAGCACATAGTCAACAGTATAAATTTCATAAACATGAGCTGAATGTATTTGTAACCTTGAATGTATAGTCCAGGAAGTGCCCATGACATAGAATTAGCAAGCAGTGCTGGAAGGAGGCTGGTTTAAAATTCCCCTGATTGTTCCCTCAATGCCTTTGAATTATTTCTTCCTTTGAAGACCATAAAGATGTCAGATAGGATAGTCACCATGCTCTTCTAGTTTTTTGTGTGAAGTTGGGTTTTGAAAATTATTATCATAAAAATAACACTTGCTACCGGTAAAATTCTCAAATGCTATAATAAGGTAGACCTTAGAACGTATAAGATGTTCCCCATAAATGCTCAAGACCTACTCACAGTTCCTTATATAGTCTTTTAAAATTATAATATTATTTCTTGAGTCATATTGGTTAGTGTACTATTGGAAATGTTGCTCAGGAAATATCATCCCACATAGCAAACATATAAGCTCTCTTTGTTTATTTCTTTAATATTTGCTCTGGTTTGAGCAATGCACACAGTATCAACACAAATAAATCCATGAGCATCTCATGAGCACCTACGGAAGCTCAGGACCAACACAAACCCTGGGGAGGGGCAGAGTCATCAACCAGTGAATCTACTAACAAGATGGCAAATTCTGTAGAACAATCTAGTAGCAGATGTATAGCAACACAAATCAAGAACCTTAGACATGTTCACTCTTTTGACTTTGTAATTATTAAACATTTATTGATACTTTTAATGACAGTGTAAATTCTCAAAGGTAAGTCGATAAAACATGTAAATAATTTTAAAAACAATCAAATACTTTGACTCAACCTTTCTACTCAAGGCCCTTCTCCTACAGAAATAATTCAAATAGATATTATCATAAAAGGTTTCAATACTACATTATTAATAATAGAAATAATTTGAAAATCACCTACCCAATGATAGGGGCATTTTTAAATAAAAGATGATACATTATTAGTGTAGAAAATTAGGTAGCAATTTCAAATCATGTTTTTTTCAAAAATACTTATTAATAAAAAGAGATATTTCAGGAGAGAAAGAGTTCACTTTCAGCTTGGATGACTGAGAAAAACTTCTCTGAGAAGAGGCAGTTTGAGCTGGATCACAAATGCAAGCTGTTTGCTAAGAAGGTTTTAATGAAGTAGAGAGTTTGTGTTTGGAAGCAGGAAGTGAAGTTAGTGGGGCCCACGTTGTAATTATCAGGCTAATGAGTTTAGAAATTATCCTATAAGCAAGGAAATATCCATTAAAGGTTTTTAATAAGAGTGAGACCTGTTGAAAATCATCCTTCCAGAAAAGTAATTTAGTGGAAGGACCATATCTAATGAAAGTGTAAAACTGACACCCTTCTCACCCTGCTTTTCCTCCTGTGATCTCTTCCCAGGGAAATTGACTAGCTAATCTCCTGCCCTTCAATTTTCTATACTGACATATTCTCCACATGTTTTTCAGATAAAACTTTAATAAATTATGCCTAATTGTGACAGTTAAAAAGCCAGGATGTTTCTTGCTGTACATGCTGCTATATGGAGGAATCTCAAAATAAATATGTTGAGTGAAAGAAACCAAACCAAAGAGAAAAATACATAGTGGATGATTCCATTTACATAAAATTCTAGAAAATGATAGAAAGTAGATCAGTGGTGGCCTGGGGATGAGGACAGGGCTGAGGAGGAGGAGTGAGATCGTTTCTAGAAGAGGACAAGAGGGGACTTCAGGGGCAAGGGCATGTTCACTATC
Organism: Microcebus murinus; assembly: GCF_040939455.1. Lineage (NCBI taxonomy): Eukaryota > Metazoa > Chordata > Mammalia > Primates > Cheirogaleidae > Microcebus > Microcebus murinus. The sequence goes on from NC_134107.1 coordinate 17,470,474, forward strand.
TTTATTGTGGTTATGGTTTCACAGGTATATAGATGTGCCAAATTGTACACTTTAAATATGTTCAGTTTAGTATATGTCAAATTGTACAGTTCTACCTCAATACAAATTATACCATGATACAGCTGTTTGTTTTTTTTAAAGAAAAAAAAAAAAAAAACAACAATGTGCTCTTGTGGTCCAGTCTTAAAGCAGTAAGCAAAAAAGTACAGTAAAACAAAAAATTAGTTTTGGAAATAGTTCAAGTTATTTTCTTGGATTTTCTGAACTCTGTGGCATTAACTCTCTAAAACACCCTTAATTTTTCTCATCCCATTTCTTTCAGGTCCCTCCAACATCCCCACACCTTTGTGTTCTAAATTTCCTGAAAATTTCACCTTCTACCACCAGCCTAAGTGAATATATTCTGCATTTTTCCAAATCATATTAAGTCTAGTTCCATATCCAAAATATTAGCAAAAAGGTGCTAAATCGGGCATTTTTCTACTATCCCTTGCCTCATTATGGTTCAAGAACATCAGGGTACTAGGGAAAAGAAATGAGAGAAGATGCCTCATCTTTATTCTGTGGTGGCCACGCTTATTACTGTTGATCATTCTGCTGCACAAAACTGTTTTTGCAGTCAGCATTCATTGGTTCTTCTACTGTGCCAGGCAATAAACGAAATGCATATTTTTTTACTCCTCATAACAAGCCCCTAAGAACGGTGCTCAATGCCTCCATTTTCTACTCCCTTGCTCTGTGTCTAGGGCTAGTCACTGATCTTCTGATTACTAGCTTTTAAAGGGAAATGACAAGAGAAAACTAATTAAAATTGATCTGCTTTTTTGGTAAAATAAAATGCAAGTCTTTCTTTTAAAAGTTTAAAAGCATTTAAAAGCCCTTGGCAGAAATAACAGCTGTCAAAAAAAAAAAAAAAAAAAAAAAAAAAAACATTTCCCAAATCCACCAAGCATTGGTGTCATCCTGGAGATGTTGAAAGCTTTTGCTCATATGTTGAACTAACACATCCAAACATCCCTATTCAGAGGCGAGTCAGAGAGCCAGTGAAGCCAGCCCACCTCCAGGCAATGCCAGAGAGTCACAGTGGCCAGAGCTTAGTCCCTCCTCCCTCAGGGCCTGCCAATCAGGCCAGATGGTGACTGGCCCATGCTCTTTACCAGGGGACATTTATTGGTGAAGGAAGATGCTGAACAGGAGGCCAGATAGCAGGGAGAGAAGTGAAGAGAGAAAGGTGGTCTAGCCTCCATCAGGGCAGGAAAGATTCAGGATAGACAGAGAAGTTTGAACCTGGAGAGCTGCTCACTACTAGGTCTGTGAAGAGATAACTTGGCTAAAGGTGTTCAGTGCAGGGATCATACTGCAGGGGACAGAAAAGGGAGAAAAACCATCATCTTGTGGTTCAATGAGAGACAAGTGTTAGAAATTTCAGAAGTTGACCCAGAAATCCTAGGGATTCAATGACAATGAAGTTGGAAGAAAAGTGTGGGCAAAACGGGAGCCTTGTGGGGAGGAGTCAGCCACACCTGGGTGAGGAGCATCAGGAACATGAGAAAGCAGTGGCAAGTGCAGGGGCTGAGGTCCAGGTGAAGCAGGAGGCAAATGGGAAGCAAGAAGTTCCCAGGAAAAGCCTCAATACGTACACCTGGCAGGAGATCCAGAGACACAGCCAGGAGGCCGACCAGTGGCTGGTCATCAACCGCAAGGTTTACGATGTCACTGGCTGGGCAGACAGGCATCCAGGTGGGCGCCGGGTCCTGAAGCACTATGCTGGGGAAGACGCCACGGTAAGAAACTCTCTCTCTCTCTTTCTCTCCTCCTGACCTTGAGCTGCTGAATGGATGAGATCTTGGCTGTCTTCCCCTAAAGCATGTGTGTACATGTTCAGGCTCCAGGATCTCTTCCCTCCTCCCAAATCAATTTTTCCAGATTCTTACCTGTGAATAGCAAGAACTTGGAAGAAAAGGAAGCCTCAAAGTCTGGCTATTAGCTGCACCCAGTTTGGGATGAGCTCAGGAATTGACAGTAAATACTTCCTTTGTGTATTCTGGGTTATGTTTTATTCTTAGTGTTTTGTGTGGCTTTGTTTGGAAGTGGAGTCATTGTCTTGTAAGAAGAAAGATGTAAAGAGGTAAATACAATATGGGAGGGGGGAATCTACACCCAAGTATACATTTCTAAGACTCTTACAATTGGAGTGTCTAAAAGAAAAAAAGCAATCCATCTAGTCTGCATCAAAATGTTGTGAATAATGATGAAAGCTTACAATTACCTAATCTTTGAGAGGTCGAAGAGCTCTTTTGCATCCTGCAGGGCACTCACTGGGATATAGATGATACAACCCACTTTTATGGGCACATTCAAATGTATCACCTTGCATGGACCTACCCAGGAGGAGGGTGACTATTATTCTCATATTACACATGAGAAAATTAATGCTCAAACAAGTAAATAATGGGTCACATAGCCAGCAAGTGATAGTGCCACACTTTGATATCAGGTTGGATGGACTGTAAAGCCCTCTATACCTGGATCCTTAAGAAAACAACATTTTCACTGAATATTTGATAAGGAGGTCTCCCCAAATCCTAAGTGTATTTAGGAATCCTTTTTAATATGTTCCACAGGAAGTCTGTTTTCTTCCTTTTTGAACACACCTAGGTACATCGCTACCACTTCTTTCAGATCTGATATTTTTAAAAATGAAGTTCAACCTTTTCTCGGAAAATGTGCATGAGCTTGTAGTAAGGGATGTCCATGTACTGTGTAGAAAGCTACAGAAAAGAGAGTATAAGAATCAAGGTGAAGAGCATTTGTGTGAGAGTAACAGAAGAAAAATTAACATAAATAAAATGAAAAATACAACAGACTCCCTAGCTATCCATCCCCTCATTTCCCCAACTCAGAGAAAATATGGAGGAAGCTTTTCCAGTACGAGTCACAGAATCACCAAAGAGCCAATGCTGGTGAGGACACAGGTTTCCACCCACCTTGGAAATAACTGACAGCCTCACTGGGTTCAAGGCAGCCCAGATAATAAATCTGTAATTTTCATGTGGTTTTTATCACAGAGGTCAGGAAGAGACCCTGATGTCCTATCCAACTATAGCCAAGAAAGAGGAATTGATGAATATAATAGAAGCCATCAAGATCTTGAGAACAAATATTCATGCCACCTTAGGATTCATACATGTCAAGGAAAAAAATCCTAACCTTGGTGACCCATGTACTTTAGACTTAAGTAAAATAAATACAAAAATAGTCAGAGAAAAGATGCTCCAAGGGCAGATGGCTTAAGAAGAATGGGAGGTGCCAGGAGCAAACACAACACGCTGTGGCTACTCAGAGTGCAGGAGTCTGAGCCTTGGAATCGGTGATGTGAATCTGAGAAAGTTATTGAAATGCTCTGAGCCTCAGCTTCTGCATCTGCAGAACGAGAATGACACGGCCCATCTGACTGGTTTATGGTAAATGGAACCAGTGCATGCAGGGTGCTTGGCACAAGGCCAGACTCTTGGTAAAAGTTCATTCATTTACAGCCATTATTATTCATATTGCTAGCAACCAGGTCATCAGAAATGTAATTATTACTCTCTGCTTGTTCACTACCAGCTTAGAAATCCTGGGTAAATTTGGGGTCATCTGACTGGGAAAAGAGAGGTATATGACGGAGAAGCATCCTGCTGTCTAGTGAAGGAGGCAGAACATAAAGTCAGAGGACCTGAGGCCAACTGCTCACTCTGTAACTTGCGAGGCATTTGCAGGTTGAGCCCCTGAGTGACAAGTGTGTCCCAAAGTACAGTCTCTGTGTGCCAGCCCTGGACTCAAGATTACACCTGCCCAAAGAGGGGCATCTTTTTCTAATTTACATGGTAACTATTATCCAGCCTCCAGCCTCCCCTTAAAGGTGGCTAGTGATGCCTAGGTAATCCATCACATGGCATCCTTCATTCATTCATGCAGTCAGTTCTTTTACAACTCATGTGAGGGGCCCAGACTAATGGGACTAAAACTGGACTGCTTTGCATGTGGGCTCCACATTTACCAGGAACATCTTGAGGAGATTGCTTAAGCTCTTGAATTCCCTGTTCCCTTATTTAGAAAACGGGGATAATAATACCTTCATCTAATTATTGCTGTGAAAGTCAGCAGAGATAAAATGAAGTGCTCACCATGCTGCTTGGTGCAGATTAAATACTCAAAAATGGCAGTTCCTGTATTTTATTATTACTTCATCCTTCTGAGAAGGCTTTTAATTTCCTCCCAGGAACTTTACTAAGAAAAATAATTCTATAAAAAAATTGGCACATAAATTCCTGTTATTGCACATATGAGTTATCTGGTTGTACTGAAACCGTATAATTTAAAACTAATATCACTACTCTAATAACTAGAGTTTAGGCCTAGCTTTTTTTTTTTTTTTGCTTGTGAGAGCTCATCCCCCCAAAAGTCAGAAACAACCTGTACATCCAAAAAGAAGAATTTATTGTATAGAGTATAATATGATGGTAGTATGACTAACCTTCAATTTTTTTTTTTTTTTTTTTTGAGACAGAGTCTCGCTTTGTTGTCCAGGCTAGAGTGAGTGCCGTGGCGTCAGCCTAGCTCACAGCAACCTCAAACTCCTGGGCTCGAGTGATCCTTCTGCCTCAGCCTCCCGAGTAGCTGGGACTACAGGCATGCGCCACTATGCCCGGCTAATTTTATATATATATATCAGTTGGCCAATTAATTTCTTTCTATTTATAGTAGAGACGGGGTCTCGCTCTTGCTCAGGCTGGTTTTGAACTCCTGACCTTGAGCAATCCACCCGCCTCGGCCTCCCAAGAGCTAGGATTATAACCTTCAATTTAAAATAAGGATTACAAAGCATTTTGATGATAGAAAATACGTATGAATAAATACTTGGCCACAAGTTTTATATAAAACAACAGTATGTTCCCAGCTCCACAAAAAAAGAAAAGTAAATGCAATTTTGTGATATATTTACAGAAGCAGCATGTTCAGAAAAAATAAAGCAGGTTTATTATTCTGTGGGAAGAGCTGTCCATGCTTTATCTCTGGGCCACACACCGCAGCAGAGACATTGATAAAATTAAGTTCTTTCTCATGAGAGTCCAAGGCCAACATGGTAGGGGACGGATGACAAAGACCTAGAGGAAACATGGTGGAGTCCAGTTTCAACTATTTGGAAGACTTCTACGTGGAAGAAGGTAGAGATATGTGTAGCTCCAAAAGAACGCATCCCAAGTGGCTGGGGATGAGCAGAGCCAGCGAAAACAAGGCTGGGACAGGGGAAGAGAGGGTGTGTGCAGAGGGGAGCACAGTTACGACTCACGTTGTGAGTAAGCACCCAGCCAGAAGGGCATCCCAGCCTAGACAATTCTTCTACTTAGCACAATATTGGTTATCAGTGGCCAGGCATGGTGGCCCACACCTGTAATTCTAGCAATCTGAAGGGCTGAGGCAGGAGGATCATTGGAGGTCAGGAGTTTGAGACCAGCCTGAGTGAGACACCATCTCTACAAAACATAGAAAAAATTAGCCAGGCAACTTAAAATAGAAACAACAACAACAACAGCAACAAAAACCTATTTGGGCATGGAGGTATGTGCCTGGAGTCCCATCTACTGGGGAGGCTGAGGCGGGAGGATTGCTTGAGCCTAGGAGTCTGAGGTTGCTGTGAGCTAGGCTGACGCCATGGCACTCTAGCCTGGGCAACAGAGTGAGACTTGTTCTTGAAAAAAAAAATATTGGCCAGAAGTAATTAATGTCAGTGACAATCATAGCAGGAAGTCTCAGGTGATGAGAAAAGGACAAGGCAGAGAGACAACGAAGGGAGAGGAGACATAGGAGGAGAGAAAAGAGAATGAAGAGGGAGAGAAGGATCCTGAGTGCTGAGCTAAGGAGTTTGCATTTGACCCTTGCTGCTTGGCTGCCTCTCCTTCCTCCACCCATGGGGACAGCATATCCACCACTCTCATCATCACAACAACACCAACCAGCATGTCTAAGCTGTTGGTCAGAGAAAAGTAATAATCAGTAATAATTGCATCTTTCCTGGGTTGTCAAAATTGTATAAATAATTTGATTATCATCTGATTGATCTAGTTAAGAAAAGATGGAGGAGAGGAGAAAGAAGGGAGCTCAAGTTCTAACAGATGAAAAAGGGGCCCTGCAGAGACTCTGCCTTTCTGCAAGCTCAGCCTGTCAGATAAGTGAAGGGTGAAATTGAAAAGAGCTGGTCAAGATGAAGGAAGACCAGGGAGGAGTCCAGGGAACACGCTGAAGGTGCAAGCAGGGTGTTAGCAACAGGAATGGAGAAGAGGGAATGGGTGGGAAGGATGTTCAGGTGACAGCCTTTATAATATTTGATGAGTGACTGGATGAATAAGCAGGATAGAGGAGACTAAGCTGACTTATCAACATCTGGCTTGGGGGAGTAGGTGGTGATATCCATTACAGGATAGGGAAGCCAGGAGGATGCATAGGTTAGGAAGACAGAATGGGGACTTACCATGATCACTCTCCACTCCAAAGCCGCTCTGTCGCAGAGCAAGGGCAAAGATGCATGCTCCCCACAGATCCACCTACTCAGAACCCACCCTGCTGCTGAAATACGTGCAGACTTGTTCTAGCCATTGCTTTAGCAAAGGTGAGTCTGAGGAGGAAGCAGAAGAGGAATTACTCGAAGGTGTGGGAGTGGGGTCTTTATCTCTGATGAGTATAGAAGAGCCTCGTGTGCTTTTGTGAGGTGCATAAATCAAGGTCTGCATTCTAGTTATCTTGTTTTGTGACTACAGGGTTGTTTTCTGAATTTATGTTTGTTCCTTAGTGAATTTCTTTTGAGAAATTTCAACCCACCACAGATGAACTAAACAATAATAACATAGAATCATGGCCATTTACTGATGTTTGATTCCAAAGCCTAACCACTTAGCCTCTAGTCTAGGTCCTCAATAGGGGTTAGAATGACTGAATAAGTGAAAGAAGGAATTACTGAGCCCATGGGCCAGCCATGCAGTATTATCTACATTTAGGAAAAACCCAAAACTTAGAGAAATTAAGCTATTTGCACATATGAATCAGCCTACTCCTCAGCTACCCTATACTGTGCCTTAGTGTGAACTAGGAAAGACACACTATTTGGGTGGTTGTAGCCCCATAGGCACAAGGTTTGGTAAATGGAGTGTCTGCTGGGAGTCAGGCCACATTTGCCCTCTCAGCTAAGTGCCTTTGTGAAGGGCACAATCCGCATGTAGCATTTAAATTGTAAAAACAGAATTTTGTCTCAGGCCTTCTAACTACATATTTCTGTCTTTCGCTAGGGACTATACTGGTTTTACACTAAGATGCATCACTCCATTCCTCACCAAATAACATCAAAAAATTACCAGACTTTTCAAGTCAATTGCAAAAACAAAGTAGTAATCACCTTTCTTTCTCATGTTGTTACTATTCTGGAAATCATCAGTTTTAAGATGAGCTATGGTACAAATTTATGAGTAAGTTAAAGAGTAGAGAAGACGATTGAGAAGGAAGTCAAAAGGCTGAGATGAAATGGGAGATGCTATACTAGCAAGAAGGTCAGAAAACAGAGATGCAGAGGGTGGAGATGCTGTATTCTCTGAGCACCACAATTTGACAATCCCAGCTCCTCCTTACAGAAATGCTATGTCCATCCACTCATTCACCCTTTCCCTTACCCATCAGGAATTTATTGATCACATGCCTTATTCCAGGCACAGTGCTAGGCATTAGGTATACAATGATCAAATATAAGACATAAATACAGTCTTCAAAAAGCTCACACACCACTAAAGAAGAAGCAAGTATGTAAATTCATTACAACATAAGTTGAAAGTCTCTAGTAATGAAGTGTCACGTGAGCCCAGGAGCAATCACGAATAACTTTCCTGAGTCATTTGGGTAGATATGATTAATTTGGGTCTTCAAATGTGAGACAAGCTTTCATGGAGAGAAAATGGAAGAAAGAAGTCAAGGCAAAGGCAGTTTGTATAAAGCTTCAGAAGCACAGAGGGGCATGGACTGAGCATTGAATTGGGAGGCGTCAGTAGAGAACGTGGTGCATGTAGTGTGTGGAGAACGTGAGTCTGGGGAGGCAGGTTGGGACCAGAGCCAAAGTGCTTTGTGTGACTAAAACCTAAGGCAAGGAGACACCATCACCATCTGCGCAGCAGGTACTTACTCATTTCAGCATCATCACAGAACACCCTACCTCTGTTCTTTTCTTGGGAGCCCTTTCAGGAAAAGAATTATACCTGTTAAGGCTGGAATGGACCTTTAGGGCTTCATGGCTTTAGACTCCCATAGCCCTTAGTTGAAATCCTGACTCTGCTATTGTCTGTGGCATTTGGGGGCAAAACTTTTCTCCTCTCTGAGAATCAATGTCATTATTTGTACAATGGAAGTGACGGAAGCTCACAGAACTAAGATGACACCTATGAGTTGGCCCATAGAGCGCCTTGTACATAGGACACGCTTTACAAACATGGGCACTAGTCCCTCTCCCCTTCATTCTACCCCCTCCCCTTCACTTAGCAGAATTTATTTGCCTGAGAATGTTGGTAACAGGACCTGTTATTCCAGGCCTTTCAAGAAGGAAATTTCACAACAGAGTATCCAGGTTCTATTACAAGATTCTTTTAAACAGGATGTTCTAAGACTACCTCACCTCCTTTGTCTTACTGCCCCACTGATACAAGCAAAAGAGTTCCACGGAGCAGGCTGGTGCCCCCCCCCCTTCTGGAAAGCTGTAGCTCTGCAGTATCTATTGTCACAGTACTGACCTGTGCACCTTCCTGCTAATCAGAAGAAACAATAGACCCTAAAGAATATCATTGTCAGTCCATTGTTCCAGGGCTCTAGGTAGCTGCTCAGAGCCTGATGAAATTGCAATAGATTACACTCTTCTGCACCTTGATCTTGATCCACCAGGATGTTTTCCATCCTAACCTACTCTGAAATAACAAGCAGAATGTGATTTTTCACTATGGATCAGCCTGAGACACTTGAATCACCTCCTTAATCACTGAATCACTCTCTTCCTGGTTAGAGGATCTAAGATTTAGTATCATAGAATGTGCAAGCTGGATAACAACTTTGAAATCATGTAGTGCAACATTTCCCAAGGCGATCAGCAAAAGTGTGCAGAAGCGGAATGGACACTAGTGTCTGGACTGGTTCTAGCAGATAAAAGCCCATTTTACGTCTTTGCCTCGGGAGTCACTAAGGTGAAATGAATCTGAGGAGTTGATATTGCACCCTTCTAATTAACTTTGTTCATTATGTAAGTGCCTTCCTAAAAGTAGGCTTGTATATAGTTCTTGGATACATCTAAAGTTGCTTCAGGATTTGAAGAGGTGGGATTCATTATATTCACTAACATAATTCAGAGCTCACTCCACATTAGACATTGGGATACAGAAAAAAATCTCTGAATTTCTGAATTGAAGAGAAAGTAGGTATTGAGTTCTCATCACTTAAATTATACTTGTAAGAAAGATCTAATGTGTATTCAGACCTTAGTATATGCCATTCAACATTCTAATTAGTTTATTTAATCACTGTAATAACTTTATGAATTGAGTGGCTGTTATCATCACCCCTATTTAAGAATAAGAAAATAGAAGTAGCACGGAAAGTAAAGAGACTTGCCCACAATGATACAGCTAGTGTAGCAAAGCTAGAATTTAGATGTAGGAATTCAGCTATGGGTTTCACTCTTTTAATCAGTACTATGCAACACAACCAACACAGAGTAATTCATGTCTTCAATATACAACTTCGGTGATATTTTGTCATTTTTAATCATAATACCAGGAAGTCCAAAATCTCCCTTTTGAAATATCTTTCATGCCTTCAAAAATGGTTTAAATCCTTGGAATGAAAGAGTTTTTTCCTTCCAAACATGAACAGTATATAAGAACCACTGCTGTTTCTTATAGCCACATGGAATTGCTGCTTAATGTGCACTTGAGATGAAAAAAATACAGTTGATCACCTCTATTCTGTACCTGACTGTTGCCACTCCTTGCATAGAATGCCACAGAGTTATTTTACAGAGAGTAAAGGGCGGGACAAACTTAGCCAAGAGTGTTTGACAATCCAGGGCTCAAGGGCTGTGCTCCCATGATCTCTCATGCTGCCTTTGTCTTAAGCCATCATCAACTTTAACCCGCCCTTCCCTAGAAGTAACTAGAGAATGAATAACTAGAGAAATAATGTTCTCCTGGGCCTTGGCCAAGAACCAAGAGGGGCCCCTCAAGGGGAGATGACCTCAACGGGGGCATGCCTCAGATACTGTGAGCAACATCCACACCAAGACTGATGTTGGAATGTAATGACTCATCAGGACCTATAAACTGAAACAGCTATTTCTCCTTGTTCTCAACAAAGTAAATAGCAATGTTGTCCATGCTCCAGGATAACTTGGCTGTGTTATTCGTGCCTAGAGAAGCATTGTATACAGTAGGTGGGTATCTAGCAGGAGACTTTCATAGAGGGGATCTCAAGGGTAATTTTGATCTATCAACTTGAAATATCAACCTGGAGTTAGACCAAATCCTCTGTAATGGAATCTGTGCTGGTTGCCAGTGTGGGCACAGGGTGAGATAAGCAAGGGGACCAATCTGTAGATAAGCATGTCCCTTCTAAACCTTTAACAAGTCTCTCTGATTTACAGGATGTCTTCAGGGCTGTACACCCAGAGCTTGGCATTGTGCAGTTGTACCTTAAGCCACTGCTCATCGGAGAGCTTGCCCCAGGAGAGCCCAGCCAGGAGAGGAACAAAAATGTGAGTGAGGTTTTAGGATCCAAGTATGTGGAAGGATGGAGACAAGGCATAGTTTGAGGCCAACTTACTCTTTTCTGTGAGAAACCAGCTGTTGTGCCTGGGTATGCCCACAGCAGAGTAAATGAATGGATTCTGTATATTTCAAAATAGTATCTTTCTTGTTACATCCTCAGAACTCTTAGCCCTCTGTGAAAAGAAGTTTTGTCCTTGAATCAAACAATAATGTCACTTCTCTAAGCACCTACTTCATGACAGGCAACTTACACATATAATTGTTTTCAGTGAATGTCATAATTATGTATTTCATGTCTGTGTCTATGTTCCCTGCTCAACTAAGTTCCACGAAAACAGAGAATCTGTCTATCTGGCTTGATGCAGTGTCCTCGGGACCTACCTGCACAGGATCAGACATGTAGTAGGAACTCTGTGAACAGCTGTTGAGTAAAAGACATAAATATTTCCTAACTACAGCCCTTTTTCCACTTGGGGAAATTGTCATTCAGGGGGAGTAAATTAGTTTCAGAAAGTCCCACAGTTTGTATATCAGAGAGCTGAGACTCCAAATCACTTCTTTCCGGCTCCAATCCCTTAGGCATTCCCAAGGATGAATGCTGTTCATTCTTTACTATTTTGACTGCATGAAGTATTGTCTGCGCAGAGTCTCTATAAGACTGAAAATGTACCCAAATGGTTTTACATAAAGCCTAAAGGAATTTTACTTCATATGAAGTAACTCTATTTATTGTAATTTTTTGGTAACAGCTTATGTTTTTCTGATTCTTAATTCTTTTGAAATGATTACTACAAAACACTGATCCATATACAATTATGAAGCACAGAGAGTATAGATTTTATTCCCTCTCTAAGAAATGAGGAGACAGACTCACAGACGTAGCAATGCTCATCTTAAGACACACAACTGGTTAGCTGCAAATCTGAGACTAATGCTTAGGGTCACTCCGTAGGCCCATGTGCATCCTGCAGCACAGCTCTGTTTGGAGAGTGGGCTCTGAGGGTGGACAGCCTGAACTCACACCCCAACCCTGCCATTCTCAAGTTGCATATGTTTAGGCCAGTTCCCAAAACTCTGTGTGGCTCGGTTTCTCTCCCTGTAAATTAGCAACAATAGGACCAACCTGAGAAGAGTGATTGGGAAGACGACTGAAAGAAGTAAAGTCATTTGTAGTGCTTACAACAGGGTCTGAACATAATAAATGCTTGAAAACTTTAAATATCATCCTTATTATGAACCCAATGGTGATACTAGTAATTTACAAACTTCCAGATAGATCTCCATCATTTGTGTCAGATGGCCCTAGGTTAAAAGGGAAGACAATGGAAAACTCTATTGCTTTTTCTTTTTTAAAATTTATTTTATTTTATTTTATTTTGTTTGGTGCTTTTTCTAAAAATCTCCTGTAAGAAAAAGAAAATCCCAGTAATGGCAGAGAGATATAAGACAATCACTATATAAAAGACTATTGGTCTCTGGGGTAAAAGATCTACTGTAAGTTTTCTTTCGTACATCTATGGGGATACTCAAGTCACTATGTATAGAAAATTAGTGTTTGAGTGTGAAACTGGGTGTCAGGTGTGGGTTCAGGTCCAGCATCTGTCACTGACTTCCTTAAGACTTCAGACCAGTTACTTTTCTGGGTTTCTGTATCCCCCTCCCCTATAGCGAATGGGTAGGAAATTATTACTAGGCTGGGAAGAAGCCTAGAAATGAACGATTAACATTAGAAAATTATTGAAATTATCTATGGCTGCAAGGATTGCAAAGATGGAGGCTTGTGAGATGAACATATCCAGACTTTTGCCAGGCAGTGGGCCCTTTAAAAGTTGCATAAGGCTGGGTGTGACAGTGTACACCTGTAATCCCAGCATTTGGGGAGGCCAAGGCAGGAGGATTGATGGAAACCCCGAGTTCAAAGCTGCAGTGAGCTACTATCATGCCACTGTACTCCAGCCTGGGTGACAGAGAAAGACCCTGTCTTAAAAACAAAACAAAACAAAACAAAACAAAACAAAACAAAACAAAACAAAACAAAAATTTCTTCAGTGGCTTTCGAAATGATATTTTTGATGTCTAGAATTATTTTCATAGCTCCTCTTATTTCTAATTTCTCTCTTCCATCTGTACAACCCTGCTATCTCATATCCTGAGCACCTTCTGAACTGCCTTGGTTTCCAACCACTTTAGCCAGTAAGACCAAAGGTATTTCTTTCCAGCCTTGCACACTCCCCAGTAGGCTGCAGCAAGCTTATAAACCAATGCTAGTGTTGTACATGAACACACACACACGCACATGCACGCAGTGTACTTGCACAGGACCACTCTAACCAGCACACACACACTAAAGCCTCTGGAGACCCTGTCCTGTTTCTGGAGATTGATTTACTGAGCAGCTCCCAGAAAATTCATCCTTAGTGTTAATCTAAGTGAAGTACATTGTTCTATGTTCACCATTTTCTATGAAAAAGCCCTTTGTAGACATTAAAAATTTGACTTGGACAGCACTTTGTAAATCATACCAGTAACTATGGTAACACAGAACCATACAGATGACCAAGTTCTCCAAAGCAAAACGAGAGCTTAATCAAGACCTGAAATAATACTGATGACTTAAAAGGCAACTGTTAGGCTTATGTATCCTTCTACTGAGCCTTTCTCCCCTTCCTCCTCCTCTGTAAAAAACTAATTCTGAGTTCCATAGCAGTTTGAGGACAGTTTACAAGTCACTAATCATCTTTCTTTTCTTCAGAAAAAAAATAATTATGATCACCTTTTCCTGAAAGGTTTTGTTTACTGGTTCATTGCTTGTCATTTTTAATTCTGGGAAACTAAGTTTATTTTTTTAAATAAAATTCTATTGACAAAATAAATGTATCACTAAATTAATAAACTATAAATTAATATTTCTTTTTCCCTAAAAGAACTAATTTTTTAATATATTTATTTCACAGTGCCAGTTGGTGAAAGATTTCCAAGATTTACGGAAGACAGTAGAGGCTATGAACATGTTCGATGCCAACCTGGGGTTCTTCTTCCTCCACTTAGCCCAGATTTTGATTTTGGAAGTCCTGGCTTGGCTAACAGTGTATCAGTTTGGCAGTGGCTGGTGTGTTACAATATTCATTGCCTTTCTGCTCACGATTTCCCAGGTGAGCAGATATCCTAAGCCCAGGCAGTGTCCTCACAGGATGGTTCAGAGTTTTTTCTTCTCTCCTGGCATTAGTGACAGCTGCTACCTGATGATTCCAGGAAAGCTACTCATCACCATTAGGGACTTACCAGCAAGTTACACAACCTCACTGGGCACCAGTACTCTCATCTGTAAAATGAGGCTAATAATAAATATGGAATTATTCTGAGGAGGACTAAACAAATCAATATGTAAAATGCCTAGCACAGTGTCAGTCTTATGGTAAATATTTAATTAATGACAGTTGCTACTGTTCGCCCTGTTTTATTCTCACAGTTTCTATAACTGAAGTTCTGTCCTTGGCCATGTAATACTCATCTTTTTCCTTTGTTCATTAACCAACCAACATTTATCACAGACCATTAATTCTCTAAGGGCAGAGACTATATCTTATAAAATACGAGAATAAGAACATATAAGTTCCTCTGTAAATGACAAACGTCAGCTGGTACTTAGCAGGATATTTGATAAATCCTTGTGGAATAAAGTATGGATCTATGAACATGGACTTCTGTGAACACGACACTGTGTTGTGGATATGAAGGGAAATTCATGTGTTTACTGCTCCTGAGAAAGGGGTCCTCTCGTGGAGCAGATAGTCACTCAAGCAGCTAAACATACTGCATGACAGGATGGTATTAATGCCAATGAGAGGAACAGTGTACACTGTTGGAGTAGAAAGGTGCATTTAATTCTCCTTGGAATGAATGGGGAAGGTCTTGTAGAGAATTAACAGCAATGCATTGCCAAATTACAAATTTTGCATTTTAATTTTTTTTTTCTTGAAAAGCCATCTTGCTTTATTTTTTAAAAAGTGACTTTCAGAAACAAGAAAAAAAATCCAGTAGTTGTTCAGTGCTTAGCAGGAACTGGGCACTTTGCACCTATATAAGTTGCACAACAGCCCATGAGGCAGGTATTAGTATCCCCGTTTATCAGAAGAAGAACTGAAAGTCAGAGCTACCAAGTAATGTGCCCAGAGTCCTGAAACACAATAGCGATAATGAACAGTTTAGAATCCAGATCTGTCTCATTCCAAAGCCCATGTTCTTTCCACCCCATACTGGGAGATTTCGACAGTGGAAAGGGGAGCATTCCAGGCTGAGAGAACCACCTGTGCCAAGGCAAGGAGGTTAGAAATAGCAGGACATGGTGGAAAATAGAAACTTGTCTTGAAGTCAAAAGAGATCACCCAGTATTTACAAACGGGCTTGTGAATATACTGCTGGGCTCATTTATTGATTTCTTCCCGATTTCCCAGAGCCTCTAAAAACAACTTCGTGTCTCCTAGGCTCAGAGTGGATTTTTGCAGCACGACGCAGCACACCTTTCCATATTTAAGAAGTCCAAGTGGAACCATCTGCTGCACAAATTTTTGATGTGCCATCTCAAGGTACAGGATGTCAGGGAGTGTGATGGGAATTCTTGAATGTCATTTCCTTAGGCACTGGCTTCCACATTTGTTTGTGCACTCACATCAGTAAAAAATGTTTATCATACCCAAATAATAAATGTAAATGAGCTAACAGTGTAGATAATATATATAACATATTACCTATTATTATATATTATATAGTTACACTGTTATTAATAATTATATATAATAAAATATGTGCTAAAATGAGAATCTTAAATTTTTTAGAAGGAAAATATTTAGTTTTATTTGAGATGTTCTTACATTCTTCATTGCCCTGATAGATTATTTTCCCCAATCCTGGCACCCCATTCCCCTAAGGAACCACCTCGCAGGAGAAAGTTTGTGCCTTTAAAAACGTAGATGTGCACTGTAAAATCATGAAGGGAAATATTCTTGGGAGGGAATTGAACATTTACTGCTGGGAAGTTAGGGAAATCCAGCAGATTTAACGAGTCCTTGAAGAGTGGGGCTGTGAAGAAAAGGATGATAAAGAAAAAGATGCAGGAGAACAGATAAAAGTGAAGAGAAATAGAAAGAGTAGCCAGGGAAAGACAGGTGGCTCTGCTCCAGAATTGGGGGTTGCACATCCCAGACTGCTGGAAAAAGCAGACAGTGAGACGACAGCTGGTCTAATCCCCCCATATAAGCTAGGAAGCTCCAGGAAGCAAGTACACAGTCCTGTGCACCACTGCCACATAGCACCTAGGAGAGTGCCTGGCACATAGTAGGCCTTCAGTAAGCATTGTTGAATGAAGGAATGAATCAATGAGTGAGTGAATGAATGAGCAAACATGACTTCTCAGAGCAGCTTTCAGCCCCAGCTCTGACAATGCTCACTGTGTGATTCTGAGTAAAGCACATTCTATCTCTGGCCCTCAGCGTTCCCATCTGTAATATTAGGAGTAAAACGAGATTTCTGCTTTTCTAGAACTTTCTAGGATTTGGTGACTCTCTCTGGCCCAAAAGGGAGGCCAGAACCTTGCACTAACCAAGCCTTGCATTCAAGCAAGGGCCGCTTAAGGAAAACTGACTGACTCAGAGCCCATTTGTTCTTCCTTAACACAGCAGTTTCACACGTGTATGTCTGTCTGCGTGTCTGGCTCCCCCACCTACAGTGGCTGGAAAGTGTCCCCTACAAAAGGGTGAAAGGCATGCAGGGGTCAGCCCACAGAGAGCCATGAGGAGTAACCACTGCCAGCAAATGGTGAGGAAAGGCAGATGGGACCCACGTTAGATGACAGATGACAGCCTGCCATGTGCCAGGTTCAGCACTCTGTTGGGCTGTTGTCTCGTGTGATTCTCATGAGGTGGGGATTATAACACCCCTGTTTTCCAGCTGAGGTTGATGTTCAAAGGAGTTAACTATTTAAGCCAATGGCCACAAGCTGGTAATTGGAAGAATTCCTATCACAATATTAAATAGTGCAGGCTCTAGAGCAGGGCTTTTCATTGCTAGCTGTCATTCGAGTCTCCTGAAGAGCTTACAAAAAACAAAACAAAACAAAACAAAACAAAACAAAACAAAACAAACAAACAAACATAAAAAAAAACCCTGATGCCTAGGCACCATCTCTAGATATTTTGATCAAATTCAGCTGTGGTGGGGACTGGAATGAGCATGGTTTTGAAATCTCCCCAAGACCATTTAACCTGCAGGCAGGATGGAGAACTGCTGCTTTTACAGCAGACCTGCCTTCTGTGGGAGCTCAGCCACTCAGCAGCTGCATCCCTTTGAACAAGTTACTTAATGTCTTTGAACCTCAGTTTCTTTAACTGTAAAATGAGCTCAGGGACCTGATAGGGACACTTCAGAATTACATACAATACCCGTGTGTCATGCTCAACACAGTGCCTGGCTATGGGAAATGCTTAGTAATGGTTAGCTGATATTAACAGCAGGAACAATTTTCTGTAATTAAATGAGGAATCACAAAGATGCATGTTTAATGGTGATGGTATGAGGAAGATAGGGACGTAGCCCATAAGTAACAGTATCATTGAGTTGCAAGACACTTGGAATGACTTGTTCTTATCTCCACTCTCTCCCATTGAGCAGACTGAGGCTCAAGTAGATTAAAAAGCACTGATTTGAATGTGGATCCATATTAGATACATATCTGTCTCTCAAAATGATTAGAATAAATAATAAATTGTCATTTTATATGACAAGTTTCAGTTAAACAGAGAATTCCTTTAGGCACTCTATTGTACTGAGTGGGAGAGTAGTTGAGGCAGGCCTGGAAGCAGATTAGCTACTTCTCCCAGTGGAGCCAAGTCCCTTAGATAGGGGTCGCCACAGAGGATAAGGAAATTGATAGGAAATAGAGAGAATAAAAGAATACACAGAGACTAAGGTATAGTTTATAGTTTTATATAAAAAGATCAGATATAACAATGGGGTTACTCAGGAGACTGGACATATCCCCATGAACGTCCAGCAATATGGTTAGATTCATACAGGTTTTTATAATCACAGACATCAATTACCAGTTGTCAGAGTAACATATTTGCATATCAGGGAATGCAGTTGCTAGGGGAGACAGGTATTGGGTTCGGGTCAAAAGTCCTCTCAATGGGCTTCTAATCTATCTAGGTGAACAAACAGGTACAAAGTCTTTCAGGGGCTAACTTCTAAGTTATAAGAGGTAGTTGTCAATTAACAAAGGTATAACAAAAGAGTTACAGTGACTCTATATTTCTTTGATTAGTTATTGTGGACTTAAAGGTAACACAGACAGGAGAGAACAGAAAACCCATCTCTATAAAACAGGGTGTTTATAGTCAGCAGGGCACATCTCTGGGCAAAGGGCACTCATTGTCTCCGGCTCCCATCCTGTGGGCCATATTCACCTTGCCTTGGGTCTTTCAAGACACAGGAAGCTCACAGATTTTGAGATACCGGGAAGCCTTCCTGGAAAACATCCCTACCGGAGATCTGAGAGCTCTCCCATGATAGCAGCCTCTAATAAGTGAACCACTGAGTTCACATATTTGTTCAGGGCAAAACCCTGCAAACTCCTGTTTCTGTCTTTAACATAGTAATATAGGGTGATACAATAAAATAATTATCTTATGGGCCACATTTCATTAATTTCTCAATCATATTTCCACAACATTGTACCTTTTCCCCACCAGTGTTAAATGGATGAGATGTTTCTGGATACACTCAGAAACACTTATTACACAGAATAAAAGCAGAGACTTTTATTATGTCATTGTACATTTCAGGTAATATCCCTTCCCATTTTCCCTCCTCTGTTCTGTGAAATCAGAGGAAAGGCAAGACTCACATGCATTGGAATAACTTTCAGTTGATTTGGTGCCAGTGTGTGGAATATTTTAGATCATCCCCACCCTTTGGGGTACTTTTAAAAATCACTGCTATCTCATTGCTCCAAATTTGTACACAGGTCTTTATATATAAATTGTGTCTCCAGAAACAATTTTGCATTAGTTGAAATGAATATAACCTTGATGATTTGTGAGCAGATGATAAAATGTGAAGTGACTTTTAAAAGCAAGTCAAGTGTAGTCTGTATTTTTGCAGCCAAAGTAGGTGATTCATGAGCAAAATGAATATAAGCTTCAATGATGTACAGGAGAGAGCATTACTTGTGGAGAGGACATGACAAAAAAATTATGATATAAACAGCAACATCTCCACCTTATATATCTCTCAAAATTTTAAATTTCAAAACTTAACTTCATGTCAATTACCTCTTTTCTCCCCTTTTCCATAAAAGGCACAGATATTGAGATTCTTTGGGGTTTTCATTTCCTGGCTTCATAAAAATATATACGTTCTGGTCTTTGCAGTGTTTGTGCAATAAAAGAGTCCTTCTGAAAACAAACGATGAAAGCTTTGCATACATTTTGGACTTTTGTGCAATGCTAAAATCAAAATGGACTCTCTGTAGCATAATTTTATAATCCCCAGAATGGACATTTTAAAACTGTAAGAATCAAGTCTCATTATAGAGATAATGGGGCAGAATACTGAAATTATGATCTTCCTGGAAAATCTGGCTTATACTGATTCCTTGACTACATGCTGTAACACTTCATTTTGGTGGGAGGAGGGAAGGTGGCAAACATGTTATTTCCTGTAATCCTCTCAGAAACCTCACCCATTTGATAGATGAGAAGATTGCTCAAAATCACACACCTAAATAGGTGGCCAAGCAGAGGTTTCAAGTCAGGTTGGTTTCTACTGCACTGAGAAAAGATCTCTCTTGGAAATGAGAATGACTTAGGGTGGTTCTTGTTTAGAACATGGTGCAGGGCAGCCTATTTGGCACAGAGCTTATAATCCTCACTTGCCCATGAAATGTTCTCTCTCCATTGTCTCCGGTAACAGTGGCTTCCAGACAGAGGGGTAAGGGGAGCCAACTAGTTTAGATCACACATTATTCTGACCACTGTTCTAAGCTTTATCTGTTAAGATCTGCTCCCTGAACCATTGGGAATCAAATCTTGTCTCTCATATTACCTGAGAGCATAGGTAGCCATTGGCTTAAAAAGTACAGCGAATGGTGGAAGAGGCCAAAATGTTGGCTTTTGAAGGACTTAACTGAAAAAGAGAATCAGTCCTTATCACACTGGCTGAGCTTAGCTGTCTACAGCTCTCATTAGATTGTATGTATCATAAGTGTAGGAACCGCATTGTATCACGTTTATCTTCACATTCCAAATGCCTAGCTCATTGTCTGACAGATGGGACATACTTCAAAATGAACAACAGATGGGTGAGTAAATGCACAACTGTAAGACTGAGTTGGTCATATTTAATTTTTAACGTGTTTCTCCCAGGGTCTTTTCTTTTTTAAAATTTTATTTTATTTAAAATTGACACATAATAATTGTGCATATTTATTGGGTATAACATGGTGTTTTGATGCATGTATACATTGTATACTGACCAAATGAGGGTAAATAGCATATCTATAACTTTAAACTTTTTTTTATTTCTTTCTAGTAACATTTAAAATCCTCTCTTCTAGGTATCTTAAAATATATGATATTTTATTATTACCTGCAGTCACCCTACTGTGTAATAGAACACCTGAACTTATTCTTCCCATTTAACTGTAACTTTGTATCCATCATATGGAATTTGATGGGAAAAATGAAGAGCGGTGATGGGGCTCCAGGAGGGGAGTAGAAATTGTTGACTATAGTTTGGGACATGTTGAGTTTGAGATATCAAGAGACATCCAAAATAAAATATTTGGAAAGTGCCCATTCAGGCATGAGATTAAGGACAGGGATCTGGGCTGGAGGGAGAAATTCCACTGAAAATATATTGGCGAGTGTTAGAAATGAGAAGAGAATATGGTTTCTCTTGGTTAGGGAAAAGGGGAGAGTTGGTAAGAGGTGACTCTGCAAAGAAAGCTGTGGAAAGGCAGTGCTAACACATAATTTCAAATTGACATATCCCTTCTGCCGTAGATGCATAGGGTCTATCCCAGTACGCTCCAAGAAAAATACAAAGCAATTCACATGAAAATGACATATGCATTTTAAATTTTCTAATAGCCACATTTAAAAGGTAATTTTATTACAGCACATATATTCAAAATATCATCATTTCAATATGCAATCAATATAAAAATTATTGAGGTAGTTCATATTCCTTTTTTTCTAACTAGGTCTTCAAATTCCAGTATGTTTTTTATACTGACAGCCCATTTTAACTCCATTGGCTACATTTCAAATACACAATAGCCACATGTGGCTAATGGCTTTTGTATTAGTGCAGAGTAAAACAGGTATAGATTAGTTACTAAGAGATGTTAAATATGCAATGAAAAACTACCACTGTTTATTCTTCTGTAAATTATTAACATGAAGGAGGAAAAATTGAATATCTCACTGTGCCAGCATTTTGCATACAGCATCTAATGTCTCCCCAAACAACCCATGGAGGTAAATGTGCTTTTACAGTGTGTCCTGGAGATGGAGTTGAGTCCCACAGAGGGTGAGTGATTTGCTCAGACCACACAGCAGTATTTATACATCTAGTTTATGTGACTAGGTCGTTGTCCCTCCAAATCCTTTGCTTTATTACAAATTTCAGATTTTCAATGAGAGAGAATCACAAACAAGTTAATCAGAGGTGATTCAAGCTTGGTATCAGCTAAAATATTTTTATTCACATTGATTTTGATATGAAAGCGTTGAAGCTGGAACATGCAATGATCTGAGTCAAGTCCCCCAAAGAAATCACTTCGCATTCATTCTTTGAAATATTCATCGTAGTAGCAACCCTGGGACCACTTTTTTTCTCCAGAACTAATTAAAGTCTTAGAGCTGACACTTCTTTACATGTAAAATAGCAATAGTACGGTCTGCTCTACCTACCTTCAGATTTTTTTTTTTTGGCACGAGGAAATGTTAATCAAATAAGAGAAGGATGGAAAAACATTTTGTTTCAACAAGCTTTTATGATTGTGATGATCAGAAGTTGTTTTAGCCTGAAGTCATGTTTCTAGATGAGGAAATTATTTCTTCATAAGCTATGAGAGCGTTCTGTCCAATGAGTCATTCTGTGACCCAGCTGTGGGGACAAACTTGAGAAACTCCAATATCTTATTTTGATTTGGGGGACAGATGAAGAAAACTGTGACAGTGAAGGGTATTTCTGGAGAGAGTTCCCCTAGCTAATAAGCCCTCTCTTCTCCTCAGGGCATATCAGGAACCTGGTGGAATTACGGGCACTTCCAACATCATGTAAAACCAAACATCTACCCCAAAGACCCAGATGTCAAATTGGGACCAGTTTTTGTGCTTGGAGATTTGCAACCTGTCAAGGTACATTTAGAAATCCTGGCAGCTGAGAAGTGGAAGTGGTTCCTGCAAAGGATGACCTTTGGCCTTGCCTTGGAAAGATCAAGCCGGGAATTCTGGTTTCATACATGATCTGGGAGCATCATTCCTTCTTTTAGGTCCAAAATATAGACTTGAAATAACTGAACCTGGGGTTGAAGATTTGTAATCATGACTTATGGCTTTAAAGCTCACCTGGTCCAGCCTCCTGCTCCAGGAACTAGAGAACCCACATAGGTCTGTTTGAGTTGCCCCAGTGACAATGGGTCCCTTCCCAGTGCCTATCATTACCTCTGAGGCAACAGAGGCAGGGGTAGAAAGTGGATCTGGATGAGTGAGTTTGGCAGTGACTGTCCAGAGTTTAATGAGGATGTGGAGAAATGTTCACTAAGAGAAAACATGACAGTACTTTCTATGAGCAGAGATCACAAATATCTAAATATCTAGTTATCCTAACTACTTCTAGTCCAGTTAAAAGGGACTATGCTATTATATTTAGTTTGTATCCAGTTTTGTACATTTATACATAAACCACAGCCTAATTCCCTCATAACACAACTAGAGATGCCAGCTCTAATGTAAGCTTCTTAAACTACAGAAAATGGAGGAGAAAAGTCATCTTCAGAACTTCTGAGTTGTTGATTTTTTTTAACTTCAACTTAAAACCATCATGTTAAGTACTACTTAAATTGCCAAGTATTTCAGGAGCGATTCTTCCTTAAACAAACTAGGTATAAGGATAAGCAAGGAAATGCATTTCTTCTCAAAGGGAAATGCTGGCTCCCGATGTCAGGTACTTAGGCAGAGTTACTATTTCCTCCTGAAAAAACTTAGGAGATTTATAAAATAGCGGACTATAACTTTGTCAGTTGTCACCTAGTCCTATCTGGTGCATAAACCAAAAATCCCGTGACCTTTTGAAAATAGTTTTTCCCAGTTTGGAGAGACTCGCCCTCTTCGCCAGCTGAAATAGAAAACAAAGTCTCTTACTTCAGTTTTTTTTAAAAAGATAGTTGGCTGTGATCAGAAACCATTTGCTTTTGACAGTGGCTCCCCAAACAAGTTGGACTTCCTGATGTTTGCGTTAGAGTGTGAGCTAGTGCAGGTCTGAGAAGGATTTCTCCAGACAACGTTTAGGGTAGGGAGAAGTTTATTTACTTTTTCCTAGGTGGAAATAGGACCAGAAAAGGGCCATGGGAGGTGAGGAAAGGAAGAATATGTTGGCCTTGAAAACCAGCTATTCAGACTTTTAAATAGGGAGGTTGTAACTCAGTGGGGTACAGCTGAGAAACTGCTGCATCCCCTGCTTTCTTTCTTCTTTATGACAAGATGATCACAGAAGGGGCAGCAGATGTCACAGGCTAAGATTTTGCTCCCTGTCTTTCTTGGAGAAGGGATTATCACAAGAGATGTGACCCTGCCCTCCAGATATGGGTGAGGCCTGAAGCTCGCACCTGCTATTCACTCCGGGCCCTTTAGACTGTAAAACAGCAGATCATCCATCAGTTTTGAAGGAGAGAGATTTATATTTAATATCTCTTTTCCATCTGGTCAGCTCTTTTCAGAGGTTATGCAAAACAGAACTGCTGGGTACCTGTCAGTAAGAGAACTCACATGTTTGATCTTCAGCTGTTACTAGGAAATTGCAGGATTAGATATCTTCCTGTTAATTTTACAAGGACACCCCTTTCATTTTGTGCACCCTTAGGCTTATCATTAGAATCGTGACATATTGATTTCTGTAGTTGTTCCCCTGACTGCCCAAAGTGAGGGAGGTTGTCCCACCACAGTTCATGAAGCAGCCTGGCTCTCTCCACATCTGCCTTCCCCAGAGCTGCGTTCAGTGCACCTGCTGCCTCCTCACACATCAGGGAGGCTCCTCTCCAACTCCTGCATCTGCTCCGGGGACACGTGCCTAGAGCCTTAGAGTTCTATGTAGTATAGTTTCAAAGCCACTGTACAGGACACTGTTTATACTCTGTTTAAAGGCTAAAATTATTTAGATCCTAAAACTCAGCAGTTTCTCATCCAAAACATTTCTGATGATCTCTGAGTTTTCCTTCCTTCCCTCTTTACTGCCAGTCTTTCTACTACTTTCTTCAGAAATTAATTTCTTCAACAAGCATTTATTGAATCTTCTATGTCCTGAGCTCCCATCCTGAAAGACTTGGAATCCTCATTGGACATGATAATCAAAATCAAGCCAAGCATTTTCTACCTAGTCCCTTTTCCATATTTCACACTATTGAAATATTTGGAGATTTGGGAGTAACTCCAAATAGCTATTATTACTTCATCACTATGACAGTTCTTTTATTTATTCATTTGTTTATTTTTTTTAATTTCAGGATATTTGAGGGTACAAAGATGTTGGTTAATTCTATGTCTTTGCCTCACCCAAGCAAGGGTTAGAGGCATGCCCTTCCCCTCTACAATGCATGACAGTTCTTTTAATTTGTGACAATTAGAGAAGGAAGAACCAACCATAGCATCCAAATAAGTGAAGAATTCTATCCATAGGGGGGAAGACATCTAAGGAATGGGGAAAGCAGGAGTCAAGCACTGCTTGTAGTGTTGCAACTCAGTAAACATAGGAAAAACTATGGAGCGGGTGGGAATTATCATTCATTCATTATTTACTTCAATAAACATTTTATTTAATGTATTCCAGGTACTGGAGATACAGCCATTACTTCTATCCTCCTCTCAAAGCATTTGCTGTTTCTGTGCCCTAAGCACAGCCAGATTAACTGAGGGGACTCCTAGAAAAAGGAATCAAATTCTCAATAATAAGGATAATATAATAATATATGATAATATACAACAAATAATTGTGCATAATATATAAGAAATATTATGAATATTAGCATCATGACTTAAAGTAGGAAATTATAGTGTGAGATCCATGATGATAACACAAAAGAAGAAAAACAAGACCCAAGGGGAGCTCATGCCTATATCTTTTATCATATGACCCTTTATTATCTGTTGGATGAAGGAATGAAAATGGAGTCTGAGTTACAAACAGGATCCTAAATCACACAGTTGAAGAAGAGCTAGAAAAACTCATTAGAAATATTACTTTGCAGTCACCATTCCACTTCACATAAGAAGAAAAAATTTCAAAATGATTTCCTTTGGAATAAAAAAATGATCACAAGCCCCAAAACCAAATGATCACAGTCCCCACAATCCATTTCTGCAAGAATTGCTCACGTTTAATTAAAGCAAAAAGATGCCACAAGATTTACTCCCATCCCAGTTTTGATTCTTTTCGTGACTCAGATTTGACAGCTAAAAAAACTGAATAGAGATGGCTCTTTCTATAGAGATTTTACACGAACATGCACACACTGACACACACTCACACACATATATCTTTGCGTGTAATGAGCAGAACTGTTTTCTCCTATTTTATCTGTTTTTCTCTCTCCATTCAGTATGGCAAGAAGAAAATCAAATACATGGACTATGAAAAGCAGCACCTGTTCTTCTCCATGGGTGAGTCTGCCAGAGGTGCATTCCTTATTAACCCATTTCCTTGAAGCAAGCACTTGTCAAGCCAGAAGGCTGACTGCAATTCTCTCACAGAAACCTGCCATGTCTTACTGTTACTGAGAAAAGCAGCATGTCTTGTTTCAGACTCACTAAGGTAGAAATCTTCAAACGGAAATGGAAAAGCAAATAGGTCTTTTAAACCAGCATCTCCTTACTCTGTGAGGTGAGCAGGGAAGGAGGGAGATGCCCCACGAGGGAGGGAAGACAGCTGCCAGTCAAGGGGACCTGCACCCAGGACTCTCATGCTGGAAAGACGAAAAACCTGTCAAGAGAAAAAGAGAGAGATATTTGGGCAGGGAGGGAAAGGAGATGGGAAAATAATCCTGAAGCATTTAGTGTGACACCAGAGAAAGGAGAGGCCCAGGAATAAAAGGCATCTCCCACAACGCTGTGTGGAAGAAAACTGGCTGCTCCATGGCCTATGTACAGCCATAGAAGGCATGAGACCTACACACCTGAGTCTGAACACATAGGCCATGCCTGAAAGGAAATAGGGTATCTGAGTAATTCTGATGCCAAGAAAAGAACATCCTGAGCAAAAAGCCTTTCCTCTTAACCAAAATCAAACTCCTGGCAGCTCACAAAGAGAATTTTCAAGGAACCTCAAATCTGAGCATCTAAAACATGCAACACATTTGGGAAATAAACCAAAATCAGGGGAGGAAACAAACATTTGCTGTAGGCCACTGGTTCACAACCAGGGACAATTTTTCACGCTGGAGACACTTGACAGTGTCCAGAGTCATTTCTTGGTTATCACAAGAGAAGTGGGGGTGGTGCTGTTATCCAGTGGGTAGAAGCCAGGAATGCATTGTAAACATTCTACAGTGCACAAGACAGCTCCTCATAACAAATAATCATCTGGCCAGAACACCAACAGTGCTGAGATTGAGAAACACTGGTGCAGGTGATCTCATTTGCTCAAGTGTTTGCCACTACTGGCCACTTATTACAAGCCTGAGGAGGATGGTGCTGGGTGAAATTTTTTGAAAGGTGAGGCCAACAGTCCCTGCTGGCTCCTCTATGCCTGCAATTTAGCCTCCCTCATCCCTCACTGGTCACCTTCCCCTAGTGTTGCAAGGATAAGGACATTGGTTCTCTATTATGAAAGGTAGCAGATCCCCAGCCTAACTAGATATGTGCTTGCACAAGAAAAAGCTGTTGGCCTTCTTTTAAGAAATTTCCTCAGAAATCTGTGTTTACCTACCCTGTCTGCAGTGGTGCAATATGCCTTGAGCTAATGAGGAATGAATGAATGGTGTGGATTCACTGCAGAATGCCCACTGCACAAACCACACTGCCCCCAAGATCTCTTTTATTGAGGCCTTTCCCTGCAAATGCCAGTTTAACATTTGGGTGTGAATGATTCCTATTCAAACTGTGAAAGGAGAACTGGACATTTGTTAAAGGCAGCAAGACAAACTTTATTCAGGCTACTGAAGTAGGGGAGAGAGACTGCAGTGTCAAGTGATCTCAATTATGCTGAAACAAAAGGTGGAAGAGAGCTTTTTCAAATGCTGGGTCAAGCCAAAGAAAAAGTACTGAAAGATGTTGGGGATTTTGTAGGGGTGGAGGAGTTGGTCGATGTGATTGGTCCAGGCCATTGCTTCTACTGACTGGAGCTTATTAATGATAGGTTGCCTCCTGCCCTCCCACACAGACCAGGATGCAGGAGTCTTGTCCTTTTTGATGACCATGTCTCAGAAGGATGGCTCTAATGTCCTTGAGAAAAACATTTCTGGGTTATAAGATTTTTTTTATTGCTGCTTCAATTGCCATTGCTCATTATTGGTCTGTTCAGGAGTGCTAGTTCTTCCTGATTGAGTCTTGGGAGGTTGTGTGTTTCCAGAAATTTTTCCATTTCCTCTGTGTTTTTGAGTTTGTGTCCATAGAGATTTTCTTAGTATTCATGTATGATAATTTGCATTTCTGTGGTGTCAATTGTGATATCTCCTTTTTCATTTATAATTGAGTTTACTTAAGTACTTTCTCTTCTATGCCTGGTTAATCTGGCAAGATGTCTAACAATTTTGTTTATCTTTTCAAGGAAACAACTTTTGGTTTTGTTGATCTGTATAATTTTCTTATTTTTGATTTGGTTTAGTTCTGCTCTGATCTTAGTTATTTCTTTTCTTCTGCTGGCTTTGGGCTTGGTTTGCTCTTCCTTTTCTAGTTTCTTGAGTATATCATACGATTGTTAATTTGTAAACTTTCCGTCTTTTTGTTATTGGTATTTATGGCTATGAATTTTCCCTTAGGACTGCTTTTGTTACATCCCATAAATTTTGGCAGTTGTGTCCTCTTTGTCATTCCTTTGTTTCTTAATTCCCATCTTAATTTTGTCAATGATCCAATAATCATTCAGCAGCAGGCTGTTTAATGACTTTGTGTAGAATTGTGTGTTTCTCTTTGAGTTGATTTCTAGTTTTATTCCACTGTGGCCTGAGAATATACATGATATGATTTTGATTTTTTTGAATTTGTTGAACCATGTTTTATGGCCTAAAATATAATCCATTTTGGAGAATGTTTCATGTGTTGATGAGTAAAATGTATATTCAATAGTTTGGGGATAAAATGTTCTGTATATATATATATATGTTAGGGCCAATTGTTTTATAGTCTTGTTTAGGTCCAGTGTTTATTTATTTTCTACTTAGATGATCTTTCCAGGTTTGCCAGTGGGGTGTTGAAGTCCCTGGCAATTACAGTGTTGCTGTTTATCTGTCCACTTAGAGCTAGTAGGGTTTGCTCTATGAATCTTCCACCACCACCACCAATAAAAAAGCCCTGGACCAAATGGACTCATAGCCACATTTTTGAGACCTACCAAGAAGAATTGGTACCTATTCTGCAGAAATTATAACATAGCATCAAGAAGAAGGGAATTCTCCCTAAGTCATTTTATGAGACTAGTATCACCTTGATACCAAAGCCAAGAATGGACACAATAACAATAATAAAAAACTGCAGACCAATATTCCTTATGAAAATAGACTCAAATATCCTTAATAAAATCCCAGCAAACAGA
Organism: Microcebus murinus; assembly: GCF_040939455.1. Lineage (NCBI taxonomy): Eukaryota > Metazoa > Chordata > Mammalia > Primates > Cheirogaleidae > Microcebus > Microcebus murinus. The sequence goes on from NC_134107.1 coordinate 17,499,324, forward strand.
ATTGAACAGTATATCAAAAAAATAATCCACCATGACCAAGTGGGCTTCATCCTAGGGATGAGAGGATGGTTCAACATACATAAGTGTATAAATGTGATTCACCTCATAAACAGAAGCAAAAACAAAGATCATATGGTCATCTCAATTGATGAAGAAAAAGCATTGTGTACACTATCATTATCAAAACTCTTGACAAACTAGGCATCAAAGGAACACACTCAAAATTATAAAAGCCATAGATGACAAACTCACAGCCAGCATCATACTGAATGGAAAAAAGTTAAATGCATTCCCAATAAGAACTGGAACAAAACAAGGATGCCCACTGTTACCATTTATTCAACAGTGTGCTGGAAGTCCTCACCAGAGCAATCAGGCAAGAGAAAGAAATAAAGTGTCTCAAAATGGGGACAGACCATTTCAAACTATTGCTTTTTGCAGACAACATGATCTTATACCGAGAAAAGAACAAAGATGCCACCAAGAGACTTCTGGAATTGATAAATACATTCATTTAAGGCTCAGTTTACAAAATCAATGTACACAAATCAGTAGAATAACAATACAACAATAACAGTGGAGCTAAAAATCAAACCAAAGACTTGATACTATTAACAATAACTACAAAGGGAATAAAATACATAGGAAAATACTTAACCAAGGAGGTGAAAGATCTCTACAAAAAGAACAATAAGCAAAGAGGAAAGAAATCACAGATTATATTAGTAAAAACAAGTGGAAAAACATATCATGTTCATGAATTGGTAGAATCAACATTGTGAATATGACCATACTACCCAAAGTGGTTTACAGATTTAATGCAATTCCCATTAAAATACTGATGTTATATTTCACATATCTAGAAAAAATAATTTTATGCTTCATGTGGAACCAGAAAAGAGCCCTAATAGCCAAAGAAATCTTAAGCAAATGAACAAATCAGGAGACATTACTACCAGATTTCAAACTATACTACAAGGCTGTAGTAAAGTAACTAAGTCAGCATGGTATTGACACAAAAATAGAGAAATAGACCAATGAAACAAAACAGAGAACCCAGATATAAAACCACCTACTTACAGCCATCTGATCTTTGACAAAAGAGACAACAATCTACACTGGGGAAAAGAATCTCTATTCCATAAATGATGCTGGCAAAATTGGTTAGCCACATTCAGAAGAATGAAACAAGATCCATGTCTCTCACCACTTATAAAAATTAATTCAAGATGAATAGAAGACTCAAATGTAAGGCATGAAAATTTTAGAATTATAGAAGAAAATGTTGGAAAACTGTTCTACATATTGGCCTAGGCAGAGAATTTATGAAGAAGACCCCAAAGGCAATCACAGCAACAACAAAAATAAATAAATGGGACCTGATCAAATTAAAAAGCTTCTGCACAGCCAAGGAAATAATTAAGAGAGCAAACACAGAACCCTCAATATAGGAGAAAATATTTGTATAATATACATCCAATAAAGGACTAATAACCAGAATCTACAGAGAACTCAAGCAAACTACCAAGAAAAAAAGTAAAACTACTCCACTAAAAAGTGTACAAAAGACATGAACAGAAGCTTTTTAAAAGAAGATAGACAAATGGTCAATAAACATATAAAAAAATGTTCAACATCACTAATCACCTTGGAAATCAAATTAAAATCACAATGAGATTTTACCTTACCCCAGTATGAATGGTCTTTATTAAAAAATACAAAACAATAGATGTCAGTGTGGGTGCAGAGAGAAAGGAATACGTAGGCACTCTTGGTACCCAAAGGAAATGAAAGCATTTTATCACAAAGACACCTTAACCTGAGTGTTTATCACAACACAATCCATAATTGCAAAGTTGTGGAATCAACCCAAATGCCTGTCAATTCATGAGTGTATTAATAAATGTGGTATATGCATATCATAGAGGTATATGTATAAATGGGTATATGTATAACAGCCTTGAAGAAGGATGACTTAATGCCTTTTACAACAATTTGGATGGAATTGGAGATCATTATCCTAAGTGAAGTATCTAAAGAATGAAAAAACAAAAAACACATATACTCACTCTAATGAATGAGCACAAATGTGCATAGAGGGAAGGAAAACTCAGCTGAAATGAGCCAGAGGGGTAGGGTGAGGCGATGGACAAAAACTGACCTGAAGGGTACAATGGCCACTATTTGAGAGTTGGGCACACTTTTATCCCTGATTCAAGCATTATAAGAGCAGCCCATATAACCGAAACATATGTATCCCTGTAATATATTGAAATAAAAAAATACAATACAATAAAATGAAATAAAATATTATACACGTGGGCAAAAAGAAAGACATTTCTGAATTGTAGAAGACATATATGAAACCAAGAGAGGAAGGGTTTACAATTGTAAGTTTTCTAATGTAAATGCTCTAAGAAAAGGAGATCAGGTGCCTATTAGTTTGGGCTGGAATAAACAGTAAATTCTTTTGGCAGCATTGAGCTCTCTCAGGCAGAAACTTAACGAGGGCTGGAGTCTTCCTAGAGACAGGATACTGAGCTTTTAGAAACAATGCTAATGTTTATTCAAGTTTCTTAGTGCAAGGGTGGATGAAATCATTTATGCTGAGGGTTTGCAGTCCTCATAAGACAACATTGAGACTCTGTCCAGGAGAAAAGGGTTTGGAGGATCCTGACTAGAGTTTGGCAAAGGAGAGGGGCTTTGTTGAAAGTCAAAGGGTCTCCATAAGACTCCTGTGAGATCTGGGCAGCTTTGACGGTGCTCAAGGACACACAGGTAAATATCTCTTTGACCAGGAAATGAGCACATCTTTTTATTTCTGCAACCCCCACATATTGTGATAGGGCCCAATCCAAAAGATTTTGGGAGACTGAAGGATGCCAAGGACCTTGAATATATTTGAAGCTCAGAGCAGAAGCTCTTTGGAGATGCCTTCATCAAAAATGACTCAAATCTTCAAAGCTTCTCTAGCCTCTGTGATGGAGCTAGAACCTGGAGGTGCTGACCCAATTCCTGGTTCAGCTTCCTGAACTTGGAAAGTCCAACAGAGTCCACGATGTGGACTTGTGTCCTGTCTCAGGGCCAGCACTGCAGGAGTGGCACGATAAGGAGATAGACTCCTGCTGATTTGCACTGGGATCAGATTCTGATCATTTATTCACAGTGTTTTTGTTCCTTTTCAGTTGTGCTCCCCTTCTCCATACCTACATATATCCACCTGAAATCCTTCCGAATGATGTACCTTAAAAGAGACTGGGTGGTGAGTAACATGGCTCATTCTCTGAAACCAGACCAGCTAGAAGAGAGAAAATGAAAATGCTTGGACCTCTCCAGACATAGCTTCCTTGAGCATCAGGGCATAAGATTTAGCCAGTACCTGAAGGGACCCCAGGCCAATGAAGAGGAAATGGAATTTTGTTCAGGACATCTAACTTTCAAGTGCTTTTCTCTGCAGGACTTCGCCTGGGTTAGCAGCTTTTATATCCGACATTTCATCACATTTGGCCCTTTCTATGGAATCTTCGGAACCCTATTGCTCATACAGTTTGTCAAGTAAGAATATTCTGTTATTACCATAACCCAGGTGGTCGTCTTGGCTTCCTTATCAGAGCCATTTGTCTTTAGCAGAAGATGATGACACCCAATTTTCCATAACAGAGTTGTTTTCAAGCAAATGTTTTTAAAAAATAGTTGAACAAGACAAGCTCCTTGCAAGAAATATTATCCACTTTTCCCCACTGGCTTGATTCCCAGTTGAAGCATTTCAGCTGATGCCCAATTCCTTTAAAAGTGTAATCTATTGACACCCATCATAATCTCTGCCAAAGGTAATGACATGACACAAATATTTTAAAATTCTTATATGACTAGAGATTTTCCTATAAGCAAAGTGACCTCAGATTATTATTATTTTTTTTACCTGAATAGCCCTCTACAACTTTCCAGTGTATTCCTCCCTCATTCTGTTGCAGTATTATTTTCAATCATAAATAATTGTAAGGATAATGGTAACTACTATGCTTCAGGCACATTGCAAAAGGCTTTATTTATTATCTTATTTGGTGTAATCCTCACACAACCCTGTAAGAGAGTATCACCTTCACTTTTCTGCTGCAGGAATATAAGTTCAAAGGGATTAAATGACATGCCCAAAGGTATGTAAGAGCAAGTTAGGGCTAAGGCCAGTGCCAAACCAAAACTTCAACCCACTCTCTCTGAGGACAAAACCCAGGCTGTCAACCACTTTGCATATGCCCTGGAGTTCCCCTGGTGTTTATGATCTTTGCACCAGAGCTACAGAAAACTTAAGAAGCACAGCTCTATATGTCTGGCAGTAGAGCAGGTCATGTGGCTGAAACCTTTGTGTGTCATCTCTGGTTATAAAAGACATAAATGGCTTAGAAAGAAGAAAAAGAATGACCACTATTTTACTGGAACCTTTCATTCTCCTGTGCTCAGCTAGGTGTTCCAGGGGTTATGCAAGCCCAGTGATGTGCTTGCTACTGAAAAACCCAGAGAGTCCTCACCTGCTCCTTTTATTCCCCCAAAAGGTTTCTTGAAAGTCCTTGGATGACATGTGTTACCCAGATGAGCCACATACCAATGAAAATAAGTGTAGAGGAGAACCGGGACTGGTTCAGCGCTCAGGTAATGGTGGAAGGAGAATCCTTCAAACCACACTGATTTAGAATCTGGGTACCTCGAATGATAATGACTCACCCTTAAAGAGTATGGGCTGGCAGACAGGACCCATCAAGTGCTTTGCATTTATTTTATCATTTATTTTATCATAAAAGTATGATTATTGTTCCTTTACAGATGATAACTTGAGACACGAATTTGAATAACTTATATAAGGTCACACAACTAAGTGACTGAAGCATATTTTAAAGCTTAGGCAGTTTGGTTATAGGGCCTTTCCTCTAAACCAAGAGTCAGTCAACTGTACTCTAGAGGCCACTGCTTGGTTTTGTAAATAAAGTTCTACTGGAGCACAGCCATGATCATCCATTTACATGTTGTTTGAGATTGCCTGCATGCTGCAACAGAAGACTTGGTTTGCTGTGAAAAAACTGAAATATTTACTAACTGGCACTTTATAGAAAATGTTTGCTGATCCCTCCCCTGCTCTAAACTCTAACGTGGCACAGCCCTTCATGTGAATCTGAGACTACTAGAGTTACAGAATTAATATTATGCCTGTAAAAACCATGCAAATCATATTATTTCATTGTATGGATAGAGCGTCCCAGAGAGAACAAATGGCATGCTCTCTAATCATGCCATTAATTAGTAGAAAAGCTACAATCAGATCAACACAGAACACTCCTGCCTTCTAAGGAAAGTCCCCCCACTGGCCATTCTATGCTTAACAGGAGAATCCATTCATTACCCTGCTTCCTTCTCCTAGTTCATACCCAAAGAAGTAGACTTTTTAAAATTTTTTTATTTTATTTCAGCATACAAAGGGGGTACAAATGTTTAGGTTCTGTGTAGTGCCTTCCCCCACTCCCCCTAGAATCAGAGCTTCAAGCTAAGTGGACTCTTGATTAGGCATAGAGGAGTGGTTCTCAAACACTTTAGTCACAGAACCACTTATTTTTTGATCTTATAGATTTCTTATTTCATTTATTTAATCATTGATAGGTTGAATACTTTTCATATATATATTACTTCTTTGTATTTCTTTTTTTGTGAGTCACTTACCAATGTCCTTATTCTGTTGTTCTATGTGGGTTTTCACAAACTTTTCTTATTGAACTCCAATTCTTCTTGTAGAATAAGGATATTAACACACTGTATGTAATTTGTGTTATAAATATTTTCCCAGCTTATTTTTTGCCCTGTCATTTTATTGTGGAAATAATGTATTAAAATTTCAGATTGTCTTGCATGTAGAATCCTTGAAAATATCTGTGATAGTGAACCAGTCAATCTTCTTTTTCTCACACCGCGTGCCTTGTGATTATTACGGCACAGAGTTATACTAGAAATTGAATTAAAATAATATAGTGCCATATCATGTCTGTAGCTTGTCTATGAAGTTAGCAGACTTTCACCAGCCTGCCAGATTCCTGGTCCTCAGAATGCCTTCCATCTCACTTACAATGACCAAAGACTGTAGAACAACTTCACACTCTTAAAAGCTCTTGAGAACCTCAAAGCTTTTGTGTTATATAGGTTGTAGCCAATGATATCTATTGAACTTCAAATTAAAGCATAAATTATACAATCCACATTTATTAATGAATTTTAAATTCACAAGAATAAAGTCAATGCATCTTGACATTAGAGTGATGATGGTCATCCCATGTCTAGTTGCCTCTGGAAAATTCCACTGTACAAAGATGAGAAAATGAACATTAAAAAGTGAAATGACATCTTAGTTTTATTATGAAATATCAAGTATCAACCTTACAGATTTCATTAAGGCATCCTGGGGAACCTCAAGATTCTCTGAACTACACTTTGAGAAACACTAACATAGAGCAACAGCAGATACAGCATTCAAAATGGCAACAACCCCAGCTAGAATAAAACCTTTAAAAACATTGAATAAAATGATATTCATAAGGGTTCGTAATCTGGGCACCATAGAGAAGCTATAAATTCCTTCTCAGGATAATGTTTTTAATACATAAAATATAAGATTACAAATGAAACTGCTTAAATCGGAATGTACTTCAATGCACAAGACACTTACATAGAACCTTTGAATGAATTACTTCTCATTTAGAAGTCCTTCAGGTCCACTGTATAGAAATGGTATTCTACCCCTGCAATCCCTACCAAAATCCTACAACCCTACATCCATCTGCCAGTGCCCTCATTTGTGACAGCTCAGTCTTCCATATCAAATCCTACTTACAGTTTTACTAATATATAGATTGACTTGTATGTACTTCTTAGCAAAACATTGAATTTCCTTCTTGAATTGTAAGGTTGTGAGACGAGGGACTGTGTATCTTCTATACACTTCATAGCTTCTCACATAAAATTCGTTTTCCATAAGTACTTGATGAATGATTGACTAAATAGAGGAATAAATAAACATTTTCCCTGTTTGACACTTGGGATCATTTATATCTAATATAAGCTTTTTTCCCCACAGGTCTTGACTGCCTGTAATGTTGAACAGTCCTTTTTCAATGACTGGTTCACTGGGCACCTGAATTTCCAAATCGAGCACCAGTGAGTAATAGAAATAGTCCATGGCAGGGTCAAGAATAGTCACTTATAACAACCCCAGATACAGTCTAGAGCAGAGCCTTAGGCTCAGGGTGTCAGAGGGGAAAAAATGAACCAGGACTCTCTAAAGGTTGCTATCTTTCCATTAGCAACAATGGTAAATGAGGGAAGAAAGAATGAAAGGAAGGAGGCATTAACAATTCTGAGTATGGAGTGGAATCTCGGAAAAGTACCAGTGACTCAATTTCCAGATCCCTACAGGCTTAGGGATTTGTGATTGTTTTCTACGTATTTGGTTTGTTGGTGAAACCCAAAACAATCACACCACTTGGTAAACAAGTTGTATTGAAATTTAACTAGACTTTAAATACCTGTCTCTTTAGAGCCAAAGTTACAAAATAATCAACAATGACAACCAGTCTCTAATGCAATTTCTAAATGGTATCTGGCAATACTTCACCAATGGGTCAGTTATGTGGACATGGAACAAAGAAAGAGAAAATGATCACACTTGGAGAGTGAATCCCTTTTGAAGATTCAGGGGAGGGACTTTTAGCACCCTTTTTATTTAAGCCATATCTGGGATATTCAGAGAAGAAAAGAGATCTTTTAGCTGCGTACAGTGTTCTCTCATCCTTTTATTCATGTTAGTCCTTTAAAACCTCAGCCAAACAAGAAATTATTATTATTCATATTTTATCAAAAAGGAGGTTAAAATCCAAGAAAGTCACCTGGCTGATCAGTAGAAATCTTTAGCTAAGAAGGCATTACCTTTTTCCTATCCTAGGATTTTTCCTTATGTACCATGAAAAGAATTTATTGAATACTCATCTATTCATAGGATTGGAGTTAGATGGATATAGCGACAGAGAGTGACAGAAAGAGACAGAGATGGGGAAGGGGATATCTCCAGCTCTGCGAGATAATTAAAAATGATAGACAACCCATATCTTCATTAGACCTGGCCCAAAATAAACATATTCTATGGAGCTTACATTTATTCTATTAGCATTGTCCAAATCTTTACTGCCCACGTGGCTCATAGAGATGTTAAGAGATAAGATTAGAGTATTTTAGAAAGAGTTTATGAACTTTGCAGAAGTATTATGCAAGGTCAGGATTGAGTCTATTGGTGTTATAATTTTATTTGGCAGTAGAGGAAAGAAAAGGCCTTTGGGCTTCTCTTTAGGTCTACGATTTATATTTCCCATCTGTTTCCCTAGCCTGTTCCCCACAATGCCGCGCCATAATTATCACAAAGTGGCACCTCTTGTGAGGTCACTATGTGCCAAGCACGGATTGCAGTATGTGAATAAGCCCCTTTTGAAGGCGTTCGGAGATATTGTCAGGTAAGAACAAAATTTCTCGGTTCACAACTCTCACTTCTCTTCACTGCCAGTCCCTGACTACTCACTGATTTGTGGGTCATTCACCCAACACCCATTTACTGAGGGCACCTGTGTGCGCAGCATGGACACAGACCCTACAGGGAACTATCTCAACAACAAAGATATTAATAACAACAATAATACTTAACCCTCACCTGTTGCCTTCTACAGGTACTTCTTAGTGAAAATGCCTTCCTCCCTAATGAATTTCAGGTTTCTTGAAGCCAAAGATGTATGTTATTTGCTTTTCTGTGCCCCACAGAGCTTTGCACAAGCTTTAGAACTTACATGGTGGGAGGAACTGTGGAATCATCTAGTCCAGTGTTGCAAATGTAGACACCTCAGGGTCCAGTGGGACATAAACCTGTGAATCAGGCTGGGGTGACTGATTAAGAATAGTGACGTGCGCAGGAACCAAAAATTCACACTCATCCTTAGGGGTTCACATACAATTACCAACATTGATTGTATTGGTCAAATTAACAGCTAGAGGTCTGGGTTTAATAACTTTCTTTTCCTCTTTGGATTGGAAACAGAACATATTTGAATTAGGCTGGCAGGGCAGGCCTGGTCTGACTTAATTCCTGACCAATGCTCCAGCTGCAGACTCTCCACTACTGGCCGCCTTTTTTCCTGCCCTCTAGATATCTGGCCACTTTTAGGTGCTACAAACTCCCTGCCACCAGCTGTCCCATGCTTTTGCTATTTTTTTCTTCCTTTTATCATATTAAGGGGGTACAAATGTTGTTAGGGTTACATATATTGCCCCTGCCATGCCCCTCCCCCCGCTGTGCCAGAGCTTTAAGCATCTCCAACCCCCAGGTGGTGCGTACCACACTCATTATGTAAGTATACACCCTTCCCCACCTCCCCCCTCCCACCTGCCCACCACCTGATAAAGGTTTTTTTTAATTTTTTCTTCCAAACCATCAACTCCCCATCATAGCACCTTGTTGATTCCCATCCACTCTCCAAGTCTCATCTCAAATGCCTTTACTCCATGTCAGTCTTCTCTGACCCTCAGGACTAAATCCATCACATGCTCTTGTGGCACCTGGTTCTCTTCATTTGTGACCTTTATCACAATCATTTTTAAATAACATATTGGGTAACAAATTATATAACATTTATCTCTCAACCTAGACCAGGAAGTCTATGTAGTCAGAACTCAAATCTATCCTTGTTATTGCTGTATCCCTAGAGCCCAGAAAAATATCTTCTACCTTATAAAATAGGGTAGGTAGGTGGATATAGGATGGGTTGTTATACAGGTATGTGGGCACAGAAGAAAATAAAATGAAAGAAAATCTCAATCTCCTCTGGAAAGGAAATGTGAACTGACCTGCTAAAAGCAATTTGGTGTTTTTGACCCATCTCCACTGGTGAACAGAGAATGACATTTATCGATTGCAGCTGGAAATGATGACATTGCCCTGAAACTGGCAGATGAGCAAATTGAGAAGCCCCTTTTACATTACAGTCTTGCTTGCTGATGATTTCATTTACTCTTCCCACAGGGCTTTGAAGAAATCTGGGGCTCTCTGGAAGGATGCTTATTATGAAACATGATGCACATGTGTAATTGCATCTCTGCAGAGGGTTGGTTGATGTGCAAGAGCCCTTCCCTGCTTAACTGGGAATTATTATCACCATTGGCACATCTGAGTGTGCTAGGAATGTAAATCCCAGGGATACCTGATGACCCCTCCTGCAAATAAGGTCTTCTGCAAATAAGAAGCCAGGAAACACAAGATGACATTGGCCAGAGTGACTAAAAGGAAGTGGGAGCCCAATGTTTCTGTTGTTTTTATTTTTCATTAGGATCTTAAACAATGTGTTGGTTGTTTATGGATTTATAAATATATAGAAATTCTATGAGAGAAGCAAGAGAATAGTAAAACAAAGCAAGAGAATAGAGGATCATGCAGGAAAAAGGGTGGTAGGTAAGAATGAAAACTTATTGATGAAGTAAATTTTAATTTGCTTAGTGGGTTGCTAGTCAATAAAATCATCATTTTTCTCAATTCATCATGTTTTACTCATCCTGTGCTAACTGATATTTGCACTGGTAAGGCATTGACTGTATTTCTTTTGCTTGTTCAACACATTTCCTAGAGGAGGATAACCAAAGTCTGCTGCCCTAACAACTTCCCAGATTGCTGAGAACTGAGTTATATTTAGATGATCTGTCCTGTAGTTCTTCTTATCTCTGTCCTTCATGCTGTGGGGCTTGGCTCCATCGATAAATGAATGAAGGTGGCTTCATGTGCAGCCTCCTGCCTCTTTACACTAAGTGACTTCCAAGAGTTATGTCATAGCCCTACCCAAAACTCTCTAGTGGATTCCCATGGCTCTTGAAATAAAGACCTAACCCCGAAACTGCCCCACCTGGTACCACTCTGGCCTTGTTCCCTCTGCTTCAGCCCACGGGCTGTCTTCAAGTATTCATGTTCCCTTCTGAGCACAGGATCTTTGCTCCTGATCCCACTGTCTGAACCACTTTGTCAGCCTCCCTGCCCTCACTCCCTCTCACCTGGCCATGCTGTCACTCACCTTCATATCTTAGCACCCTTATCAAGTCTCAGCATAGCTTTACCCACCACCCCAGGGATGCTACCCTGCTGAGTCAAGGCCTACTGTGGTGTGATCTATAGCAAACACCACGGGTATAACTTTACATTCATTGGTATAATGTCTTAATTCATTTGTTTTCCCCTGTAGCCTGCAATATCCATGACAGCAGGGACTGCCTGACATGCAGTAGACACTCAGTGAAGATTCACTCAAGGCAGGAAGGGAGAAATGCATGGATGGATGCCATCCAAAGGGGCTGCAACTTAATGTCCCCCTTGCCCTCTGTCATAGAAATCTATCATCATGAAGTTTCTCCTGATAATTAGAAAACCATTTAAAGTTTTCTTATCATGAGAATTTTCTGATTATAAAAATATATTAATGTAATTCTTTCCAGTTAGATAGAAAGATAAGTTTTATCAAATATTGGAGAAGCACTTCTATATTCTAATTATGAATGATTACTTTTTCATTTCATCGTGGTAAGAACACATCCTGAGAGCTACCCTTTTAACATATATGTTAAGTTACAAGACAGTTTTATTTTCTCTAGGTGCAATGTTGCAATGCAAATCTCTAGACCTTACACATCTTATATAACTGAAATTTTATATCTGTTGACTAGCAACTCCTATTTTTTCCTTTCTCTAGACCCTGGCAACTACTATTCTATTCTTTGCTTCCATGAATTTGACTATTTTAGTACTTCTACTTATGTAAGTAGAATCATACCTTATTTGTTCTTCTGTGACTGGATTCTTCACTTTGCATAATATCTTCAATGTTAATCCATGTTATTGCATATTGAAGAATTTCCCTCATTAAAGCTGAATAATATTTCATTGTATGTATACACCACACTTTTTTAATCCATTTGTCCACTGATGGACATTTAGGTTATTTCTATATCTTGGCTATAGCAAATAGTGCTTCAATGAACATTGAAGCCATCTTCTTTAGATTCTCATTTTAATACTTTTCAATAAATACCAAGAATTATAATTGCTAACTAAAATTCTTACCAATATATGAACATATACTATCAATGAGTTCTGAGATACCCCTTTCATGGGCATTATTCCATTTAATCTTCATAACAGGCCCATGGGGCAGGTGCTATAACTTCATGTTACAGATGAAAAACCTCAGATTAAGGAAGGCTCAGCAATTTTCCTGATGTCACAGGTAGGAAGTGGTGGAGTAGAGTTTCAGACCCAGGAATATCTGACTTCACAGTCAAAGCTCTTTAATTCTCATGCCAGGAGACCCAAACCAAAGTAGAATTAAGTGGCAGGAATTCAACCCAGATGAAATTTGTCTTCTCTATGACCATCATTGTGTGGCTTTGCCCAATTCCCTATTTTTCCTAAAGCTTTCTTCTATTTGGAAAATTAGGCAATGATAATTTGCCTGCATTTTCAGTTGGACATTAAATAAGGCTTACTGGATTAGAAGTCAGGAACCTAAACTCTAATTTCAGCTCATTAATTTAGTGCCCTAAAATGAACTTTGCCAGGTCACTTACACACTTCATACCTCAATTCCCACCTTTGTATAGGGCTGGGGCATAATATTACCTGGTATATGTGCCTCATTGCATATTGTGACAATGATAGAAGGTAAGTTGAATGGAACAATTTTATAAGCCAGAAACACCCATTCAGATTCTAGTTATTGTCATTATTATTGAAATGAGATTTCCTCCCCTGGTAGAGCCACCACAAGCATAAAAGGCCACAGAATAATACCGAGCCACAGAATGGGCACCTTTCCTTAGATGAGAGATTTATGAGTCGCAAATGAAAAAAAGTTTTCTCCTGTTGCAACAAGTAACACCTATGATTCACATTCTACTTCTGACTGTACTTATTCCCCTGGGACCAACATCCAGTTCTCAGGGTGGGGAAAGAGGGTAGAAAGCCAGGATTCCTTCTGTCCAAACTCCTGGCTGACCATGGGAGTGTGCAATTCTTATTGTTGGAAATCTTGCCAATGGCATACAGTGTAAATATACCATTTGTTCTTTAATCAGTGTACCACAAAGGAATCTATTGACAGCTTCCTGGCTAGTCATTCGCACTCCAGGTATAATCCTAAAAGTGCAGAAAGCACAGGAGATTTAACTTAAGTTCTACTGAGGGCAGGCATACACTCAGGTACTTTTTTCTTTCACAACATTTTTTACAAAACAGACAACATATAAAGAATTTTATATTGAACATCTATATAGCCATCACTTGAGCTCAACATTAACTATTTAGTAAACTTGGTTCATATTATATCTATTTATCCATCTTACAATTTATCCATGAATTCATTTTATTTTTTTATGCACTTCAACATAAATTTCCTACAGCTAACTTTTTAAACTAAAACTCAGATTGTGCAAACAACAAAGAATATTTCTCCTCTTCAATAAAGAATTGGTGAAAATAGAGTGGTAGCTTCATCTTTAGGGAATATAATGTATTTACTTTCTCTGTAAAATTAACTATAACTCAAAACCAAATAAACCTTTTTTCCACATATATATCTTTTATTAATGTTTATTTATTCATATCTCTTTCGTTTATCTTCATGATTCTCTTTAATTTGTAACACTTACCGAGGAGCATCATGAATCAGGCACTGGCCCCATTGGTGTGACAAGAGGCACTAGCCCTGCCTCTAGTTTACGTTCTCATGATGAAAGCAGTCAGTAAACAAGTAAATGCAAGAAAAACAAAGATGACTATGTATAAATACGTGACAGAGAATGATAAGCAGGTGATTAGATTACCTAATGGAATCAAGAAAAGATGAGTATGAGAGGAAGGTTGAAGGAACCCACCATGAAAGCCTGATTAGCAGGATCATCAGAGGCAAGTGCAAAGGCCCTGAGGTAAGAATAAACTTCTGTTCAAAGAGGAGAGTAGGATACCTATGTGACTATGGAATGGTGTGCAAGGTTGTGTCCTCACTATCACTTAAACTTCACTTCTTCATGATTATAGTTTGCTTTGTCTTTCAGGTAACATTTGAAATAATTTTGTATTATTTCCATAAGCATAGTTTATATAAGCATAGATTAACCTACTTGAGTTTAAAAAGTTGAGTTGGGTTCATATCAAGAATTAACTAAACAGGAGTTTTAAATTGGCATACTAGGGGTGATCTCCTGGCTCTCTGCTCCCAGAGTTGGAGGTGAAGAACATAGACAGCTACATTTGAGTGGGTCGCTCTTCCACAGGATCAGCATCGTGACTCTGCAGAGATGCAGCACAGGACAAGCAGCTCCAGAAAAAAAAAAATAGGTGAATCATAGACTTGACTGCAAAGTCTGGAGAGTGCGAGATATACCATAGGGAATAGTGTTATGGCCATGCCAGTTGGCCAGCTAGGGCAGTGTGATCTGTCCCACAGGAGGAAAACTCTTCCTCCACTGACCTCCACATTGACACATGCAGGGAAGTGGCTGAAATCAGTATGAAGTTGTAGCATAGGCCAACAGGCTGTGTGGAGTAGAGACAGGAGCAGGAAACATTTCAAACTCTCCAGTGCACTGTGCTGGGACTGCTTTGGGTGGGGGAGTGACTGGTCTGAGTGGATACTTTTTGATTCTGTAGGAGGGAGCTCAGAGGCAGGCTTGTCACTTTTGGAGGCTGCCAGGACAAGAACAAGGGAGATCAACACCAAAAAGGAGGCTCTGCCCTTGGAAACCACTGAAGAAACCAGAAGAACAATTTAGGAAATAAATGAAAAATTCTCTAAAGAAAGTGAAATACTATGGAAAAACCAAACAGAAATCTTGGCAATGAAGGAGGCATTCAAGAAACTTCAAAACACAATGGAAAGCCTTAAGAATAGATGGATCATGCAGAGGAATGAATGAATCTCAGAGCTTGAAGATAATGCCTATGTGTTAAACAAATTGGATGAAGAAAAAGAACATAGAAACAAGAGACAACACTGAAACATACAAGAAATGTGGGATGACAAAGAAGCCAAATAAAAGAGTCATTGGCATCCCAGAGGGAGAAGAAGAAAGTACACAAGCCCAGGAAAACTTATTTCATGGAATATGTAGGAAAATATGCCTGTCTTGGCCAAAAATCTTGATATCTAGATACAAGAAGCACAGAGAACTCCTGGGAGACTCAAAGTGTAAAGCAATCACCACATCACATGGTTATTAGGCTGATCAAAGTAAACATGAAAGAAGCTATTCTCCGAGCAGTGAGGTGAGAGCAACAAATAAACTACAAAGGAAAACATATCAGACTAACTGCAGATTTCTCATCTGAAACTTCATAAGCCAGAAGAGATTGGGTGCCTATCTTAATCTTCTGAAACAGAATAATGCCTAACCTAGAATTCTTTATACAGCAAAATTAAGTTTCATCTATGAGGGAGAAATAAAGATCTTCCCAGACAAGCAATCACTGATTAAATTTGCAAGGAACAGATGAGCCCTACATGAAGTACTCAGACCTACATTACACATCAAATGGTGCAATGGACACTATTCAAAGTAAAAACATTCAAGAGTTAAAGGCTAGAACTTGGATTTCATGGTGGCTCAAGGAGTAAAACAAAACAACAGGATTTCATCCGACAATATGAATGGAAATCTACCTCAAATTTCAATCCCCTCAATAATTGTGAATAGCTTAAACTGTCCTCTGAAGTGACATAGACTGGCAGAGTGTATAAAAATCTACAAGCCTAGTATCTGCTATCTATAGGAATCTCATCTAACCCACAAAGATGCCTTCAGGCTCAAGGTCCAGGGATGGAAAACAATCAGCCAGGGAAATGGAAATCAGACGAAAGCAGGGGTAGCTATACTATTTGTGGTTGAACAAAAGAGAAAAAAAATAGCAAAAGTAAAAAAGGACAAAGATGGCCACTATATAATGATGAAAGGGAAGATCCAACAAGAAGAAGTAACAATTCTTAATATTTATGCGCCCAACTTGGGAGCACCCAGTTATATAAATGAAACCTTGTCTGATCTAAATAGCATGATAAACAATAATGTCATAGTAGCAGGGGACTTCACCACCCCACTGAATGAACTGGAAGATATTCAAACAGAAAATAAGCAAAGAAATAATGGACTTAAACAGAGTTCTAGAACAAAAGGATCTGACAGATGTCTACAGAATATTCCACCCAAATAAAGCCAAATATACATCCTTCTCAGAGTCCATGGAGCTTTCTCCAAAATTGATCACATACTACACCACAAACCAGACTGTAACGAATTAAAAATAAATAGAAATTATACCATGTATATTCTCTAATCGTGGTGGTATAAAATTAGAGTTCAAGTTAAACAGAAATACTCACCACCTCACAAAGTCATGGAAATGAAACAATCTATTGTTGAATAACTATTGGGTAAAGGAGGAAATACAGAGGAGAAATCAAGAGTTTCTTTGAACTAAATGATAATGGTGGCACTAGTTGTCAAAACCTGTGGGATACAGCAAAAGCATTCCTTAGAGGAAAACTAATAGCATTAAACACTCACATCTAAAAAACAGAAAGCTCAAAAATCAACAATTTAATATACAGTCACAGGATTTGTAAAAGGAAGAGAAAATCAATTCCAAACCTAGTAGAAGAAAAGAACCAACTAAGATCAAAGCAGAACTAAATGAAATTGAGAACAAGGGAACTATACAAAGATCAACAAACCCAAAACTGGTTGTCCAAAAAGATAAACAAAGTTGACACCCTTCTTGTGAGATTGACAAGAATTTGAAGTAAAAGGACTCTTATAAACTCATTTAGAGTGAAAAAGGAGAGGTCACAACAGACACCACGGAAATACAAATCATTATTTTTGATTAGTATAAAAACCTATATGCCCAAAATGGGGAGGAGGAAATGGAAAAATTCCAGGAAACATGCAACCTCCTTAAGTTCACCGAGGAGGTAATGGAATTTCTGAATATATCAATCTCAAGCTCAGAAATTGGAGCAGCAATTAAAATCCTCCCCAAATGGAAAAGTTCTGACCAGATGGCTACACTTCAGAGTTTTATCAAACATAAAAAGAACTCATACCTATGCTGCAGAAATTACTCCACAACACCCATTGAGAAGGATGGTATCCTTCTGAACTCATTATAGAAAGCCAATATCACCTTGATACCAAAGCCAGGAAAGGACACAACAAAAAAAGAAAACTACAGACCAATATCCCTCATGAATATAGATGCAAAAATCCTCAACAAAATTTCAGCAAATTGAATTGAGCAGCATATCAAAGCAATAATTCACCCTGACCAGGTGGACTTTATTCCAGGGATGCAAGGCTGGTTCAACATATGCAAATCTATAAATGCAATTTGCTACATAAATAAAAGCAAGAACAAAGACCATATGATTCTTTCAATAGATGCAGAGAAAGCATTTGAAAAAGTCCAGCACACCTCTATGATAAAAACTCCTAGCAAAATAGGCATAGATGGGTCATACCTTAAAATTGTCAAGTCCATTTATGATAAACCCATGGCCAATATCATATCGAATGGGGAAAAATTGAAACCATTCCCACTTAGAACTAGAATCAGACAAGGTTGCCCACTATCTCCACTTGTATTCAACATAGAGCCTGAAGTCCCTGCTAGAGCAATTAGACAAGAGAGGGGAATTAAGGGCATCCAAATAGGGTCAGCTAAGATCAAACTCTCTCTCTTTGCCAACGATGTGATATCATATCTAGAAAACCCCAAGGATTCAACCAAGAGACTCTTATAATTAATAAATGAATTCAGTAAAGTCTCAGGATACAACATCAATACACACCAATCAGAGGCATTCATATACGCCAATAACAGTCAAGCTAAAATTGAAATAAAAACTCAATAAATTTTACAATAGCCTCAAAGAAAATCAAATCTGTAGGAATATATTTAACAAAAGATGTCAAAGACATATACAGAGAGAACTATGAAACACTAAGAAAAGAAATTGTAGAGAATATTAACATGGAAAAATATACCTTGCTCATGGATTGGTAGAATCAATATTGTTAAAATGTCCATACTACCTAAAGTGACATACAGAATTAATGGAATCCCTATCAAAGTACCATCATCATTTTTTACAGATCTAGAAGAAATAATTCTATGCTTTGTATGGAACCAGAGAAGACCTCATATAGCCAAAGAAATCTTAAGTAAAAAGAACAAACTGGGTGGTATCAGTCTACTAGACTTCAAGCTGTACTACAAGGCTATGGTAATTAAACAGCATGTTACTGGCACAAGAAAAGAGACATAGACCTTTGGAACAGGACTGAGAATCTAGAGATGAAACCATCCACATATGGTAATCTAATCTTTGACAAAGCAGGCAAAAATATACACCGGGAAAAGAATCTCTTATCAATAAATGGTGCTGGGAAAACTGGATAGCTACAAGCAGAAGATTGAAACTGGATTCCTACCTCTCACCTCTCACAAAAATCAATACAAGATGGATAATAGACTTAAAACTCAGGCAGGAAACCTTAAGAATTCTAGAAGAAGATGTTGGGAAGACCCTTTCAGACATTGGCCTAGGAAAAGAATTTTTGAAGAAGATCCCAAAAGCAATCACTGCAGAAACAAAAGTAAATAAATGGGTTCTGATCAAATTACAAAGCTTTAGCACATCCAAGGAAACTATCATTAGCACAATTGGTATCCTAGGTCACCTATATATAAGAAACTTCTTCCTTTCAATCTTTCTTCTGAAAGAATCTTTGGTGTCCTTATTTCTCAGGCTGTAGATAACATTGGGATCAACATGGGGATCACAGATCGATAGAACAAGGAAACCACTTTATTGATGCCTAGAGAGAAACTAGAGCTTGGACATATGTTAATAAAGAAGAGTGTCCCATAAAAGATGGAGACAGCTATCAGGTGGGAAGAGCAGGTAGAAAAGGCTTTGTACCTCCCAACAGCTGAGCAGATCCTCAGGATGGCCATGACAATGTAAATGTAGGAGACCAAGATGATCACACAACTGAGCTCTCCCAGGGCTCCAGCCAGGATAAAAACTAAAAGTTTATTGACATGAATGTCTGCACATGCCAGGAATAAAACAGGACGAAGGTCACAGAAGAAGTGATTAACGGTATTTGGACCATAGTAGGGTAGGCGAAAGGTGAAGGTTGTATGGGCCAAGGTGTTAATAAGACCCATGGCTTAAGGCCTCACCACCAGCTGCACACAGACCTGCTGTGAAATGATGAGTGTGTACAAGGGCTTACAGATGGCCATGTACCGGTCATATACCATGGTAGTCAGAAGGAAACATTCAGTTACTACAAATTGACCAAAAAACCATGACTGGGCAGCACAACCAAAGAAAGAGATTACTTTTTTGTCCATGAAGATATCAGTCAACATCTTGGGACCTGTGACAGAAGAGGAGCAGACATACACAAAGGACAAGTGGCTGAGAAAAATGGGGGTGTTGAGTCAGGAATCCATCCAAATGAGAGTGATCATCCCCAAGTTCCCCAGAAGGGTGACAAGATAAACAAAGAGAAATACCCGAAAGAGCACAACCTGGTACTGGAAGTGATTTGTTAATCCTACAAAAAAAAATTCAGTGACCAAAGTTTGATTTCTGTAAGCTACTTTCTGATTCAATCTGTCATGAGCAAGACAAAAGGTTTTTCTATGCAACCCATTCAGAATTAAAGGCTACTTAGTTTCACATCAAATTTAAATTAACTTTTATGCTTTTTTAAAGTTACAAAGCAAAGGTTAAGAACCAAGTCTTGAGTTCTACTTCTGGTAGTCCTGCTAACTCTCTGGTAACCATCTGGGTCACACTGAGTTTTCCCTAAATGAAACTGGACACTTTAGTTTCCTCCTTGGTCAAAAGAGGACTTTTGTACAGAATCAGAATTTTAGACCTAGAACTGAAATTTGGAGATCATCTAAGGCAAGTCTTCTTAACTGTGCCAGCTTACCTATCTAAAGACACCTGTCTGTGAACCAAGGATGTTTTGAGAAACATTTCATAGCAAAAGGAATTATATAAATTCAATGAATTCAGGCCATTTCCTATCTTCACTCTAGGTTAATAGTAAACATGCGTTAAGAATACAACCACCCCAACCCACAACATAACTTAGTTTCCATTGCAACAGTTAGTCAAATTGCCTACAAGAAGGGAAGGAAGATTGAAGCAAGAGATTTTATCATTGGAACAGAGATCAAACAACTCACCATTATCTTGTTTGGGACTCTTTCTCAGATCGGCCTGCACTCCCTCACACCATGGGTGTATGTATCCATTAATCCATTCACTTTCCCTTGAATTTTTAAATCCATCAATGAAAGGGCTACTTCTCAAATATTGAGCAGGTTCTGTGACTCACCCAGTTTTCCAGGTGCTTGGGAAAGAACAAATATTTCAATAAGGAACAGGGACACTGCTGGTCATTTATCCCAGAGAAGTGAAAACTTATGTTCATACAAAAACCTTTACAAGATTGTTTGTAGTACCTTTATTTGTAATAGTCCAAAATTTGAATCAAAATTTCCTAAAATAGATGAATGGCTAAACAAACTGTGGTACCATGGAATACTACTCAGTGACAAAGAGGAACAAACTATGACACAGGCAACAACTTGGATAGATCTCAAGGACATTATACTGAATTGAAAAAAAGCCAATCCCAAATGTCACATACTCTGTAATTTCATGTATCTAACATTTTAAAAGTGACAATATCATAGAAATAGAGAACAGATGAATGGTTGCCAGGGATTAGGAATGGAGGGAGAAAGGGTGGTGGGCTGAATATAAAAGAGTAGCGCAATGGAGATCTTTGTGGTGATGGAAGAGTTGTGTATTCTGATTGCAATGGTCGTTAAACAAATCTGCACATGTGATAACAAGATATGGAACTCCACACGCACATCATATTAATTACAGTCTCTTGGTTTACATGTTGTACCATAGTTACATGGGACATAACCATTAGGGAAAGTGGATGCAGGATACATTACACCTCTGTGTGCTTCCCATGAATCTATAATTATTTGAAAATAAAAATTTAGAACAACAATGAAAAAATGAGAAGGGAGAAGAAGGGAAAATTAAGACAGAAGAAAAGAGGAAAAATTGAGGAAGGGAGGCATATATTTTGTATCTTGAAATATTCATAATGATTCCAACAGTAAAATAAAATGAAAATATTCATGGTATGTGTGGCAGAAGAAGTACTAAAAAATGTCACACAGCATTCCCCTCCAGTCAAAAATCTAAAAAGCATTTTAGTTACCTGCAAAATCATAAAGGGATGAGCTGCTGGCCTTTTGTTGTCCCAGAGGCAAAGGAGTTTGGAAAAAACCTTGAGGGATTTAATTGAAGATTAATAAGAAAATACTATTACTTTAGTAGTAAAGTGTTTCAAGAATTCTATATTTTCTAAACATAGAAACTCATCTCCCCACTTACATTTTTATTATGCATTACACAAAGAAGATAGAAATAGCATTTTAAGGGTCAAAATAAATTTAAGTTATGGAAAACTTTGGAAGCCTGAACCTATAATGTACATATTGATGATCTCAAATAAATTTCTCTGGAAACACAGGTAGTGAATACTTATAATTGCTGTGCTTTTGAAATTGGTATTAAACCTGAAATTCTGTGTGAAACAATACTTGTTGGCTGTGGAAAAGGCTATGAAACTATTTTTTCCAGCCTAACCCAAGCCAAAGATTGTATTCAAGAAGAAAAAAAAAACAAAACCAAAACCAAAATACTAGGCATGCATGTGACTTTGAGCATGAGCAGAACAAGAATTCAATTCAGCTGACTAAGAAGTTTGTGTTCTACCTGATAAATCAAATAATTAAGACTCAGAGAAGCCAAGGCTTCTGAATTCTCACATTTGATGAGCCCCAAACCTTCTAGCACATTCCATCATCCCTATGGAAAATACAAAATTTAACAAAAATGTAACTTTAAGTTAGGTCATTTAAGCCAAAAACAACACTAAATACTCTATTTGTACCAAGTTCTTTTTCACTGTGGCCTTAGAGATGATGTTTTCCCAGGCTTCTAAACTCCTTGGCCTCTGGAATCCAATGCAGGTCATCATGTAACTCACCCATCTGAAGAAACAAGCCCTGGACTCTTTGCCTGCCTATGCCAAAGTGAATTGAAAAACCAAGTTTCTTATAAGAAAATAAATTACCCAACAAATTTTCCTTCTTCTCAGCTTCTTCAGGTGTCCAAACAAGAAATAATATAGTGGCACCATCTTGACAATGGAGCCTTCCAATAGCATTTTTAAAGAAACTTCATTGATTCAATACTGCACAGCACACAGGAGAGATTTTCCTAAAGAGCTTTTCAGTAAATTGGTGCCAACTCCCTCAATGAACCACAAGCTCAGGCAAGCAGGTCCACAGGGAAGATATTAAAGTTATTTTCTTGGACAATAATTTGGGGGATTTTGGATTAACTGTAATTGCATAAATTAATCTCTCCCACTCTCTCTCTTCCCTTAACAGCCCCCCACAAAAAAGAGAGATAGTGTTTCTAGAATTTCTCTAGAAATGCAAATTTGAGAACTCTGAAAGAGAGCCCTGCTTCAGAGAGATTATAGTTAGAGGGGAATCTGGGTACGCAGAAGCCCTAGGGACCTACACGTTGGGGCAGGAGTTCTAAGTAGGTGAGATCCTCGCAAACAGAAGAGTTTGTAAATAATCTCATGGAGGTGGTAAAGCTCAAAGGGAGGCTAAGATATAGGGGATTAAAAATGAAGTGGACTGGGGGCTTCAATGCAGCAATGGATAGCCATAAATCTGGATAGCACCTTTGAGAGATAAAGAGATTCCATACTGGCTGTATGAAATTTTCAAATGTTAAGTCTGGAAACATATTTGGGCTTAAACTTATTATACATTTTAATAGTAGGCAAAGGAGTTTGAATTATTTTTTTGTAAATACTGAGGAATTCCTCAAGGTATTTCAGAAAAGCAATGACCTTTATTCACATAAAAGTTGCCGCAGGACATTAATCTTATCGCTAGTGGTGTTTACTGCATGTGGCACACTCTTCTAAGTGCTTTGAGAAAATTAACTTTTTTAAATGACAAAAGAATCCAATGAAGTGGATTAACAGAAAAGCCTAGCATCTCCTACTCTCCTCCCTCCCTCACTCCACTTTCTTTTCTTGAAACTAGCAAAGCAGGATCCTACCCCAGAATCTTCAGTGTCTTTCTTTGTTCTGCTAAAACAGTTTCTTTCCACATGTCTGCAAAATTCACTTCTTCACTTTATGCAGGTTCTGCTACAAGATCTCCTCACCAGAGAGGCCTTCTCTCATCATCTTTTGGAATAGAGTATTGCTAACGCCATCTCAACTCTCATTGACTTTCTTCCCTTTGCCCAGTTTTATTTTTCTTCAAAGCAGTTGCTACAAATTAACATTGAATTGCTATTGCATCCACCCACCCTATAAGAACAAGCAGCAGTTTTGTAAGATTTTCCACAATATATTTCCCAGCTCAACATCTCTAATTATCAGGGAAATGCAAATTAAAACTGCAATGACATATCACTTATCTACAGTAAGAATGGCCTTTATCAAAAAGTCACCAAACAATAAATGTTGGTGTTGATGCGGAGAGACAGGAACACTCCCACACTGCTGGTGGGACTGCAAACTAGTTCAACCTCTGTGGAAAGCAATATGGAGATACCTTAAAGCGATACAAGTAGATCTACCATTTGATTTAGCAATTTCACTACTGGGCATTGACCCAAAAGATCAAATGACACTCCACAAAAAGACAGCTGCACTCTAATGTTTATAGCAGCACAATTCACAATTGCAAAATTGTGGAAATAACCCAAGTGCCCATCAATCCAAGAGTGGATTAATAAAATGTGGTATATGTATACCATGGAGTACTATTCAGTTTTAAGAAACAATGGTGATATAGCACCTCTTGTATTTTCATGGATAGAGCTGGAATCTATTCTACTAAGTGAAATATCCCAAGAATGGAAAAACCAGCACCACATGTACTCATCAGCAAATTGGTATTAACTGATCAACACCTAAGTGGACATATAGGAATAACATTTATCAGGTGTCAGCAGGTAGGAAGGGGGAGGAGGGAATGAGTATATATATACATAATGAGTGAGATGTGCAACATCTGGGGTATGGTCATGTTTGAAGCTGTGACTTGAGGGTGGAGGGGGACATGGGCAAGATACATAACCTTAACATTTGTACCCCCCATAATATGCTGAAATAAAAAAAAAAAGTAAAAAACAGACAAGGAGATTCTTAAAAAGGAAGTGTTCAGTATATATTTTTATTGTTTTATTTTAGTAGAATTAGAGTGTAAAGTTGAATTTCATTACATGTATATATTATATAGTGTCTGAAGTTTGTACCCATCACCTGAATAGTGTACATTGTGCCTTATATGTAATTTTTCATCCCTCACCTTCTCCCCACTTCTGAGTCTCCAATATCCACTGTACCATTCTGTGTGTCCTTGAGTATCCATAGTTTAGCTCCCACTTATACGTAAGAACATGCATAACTTATTTTTCTGTGCCTGAGTGACTTCATAAAGGGTAATGGCCTCCAGTTCCATCCACATTGCTGCAAAATACAATATTTCATTCTTTTTTCATGGCTGGGTTGTATTCTGTGGTGTGTGTGTGTGTATGTGTGTGTGCATACACATACATACATACATACATACATACATACTTACTGTATTTTCTGTATACACTCATGGGTTCATGGGCACATAGGTTGATTCCATATCTTTGCATTTGTGAATTGTGTTTGGATAAACAAATGAATGCAGGTAATTGATAAAATGATTTATTTTCCTTTGGATGTATACAGAGTAATGGGATTGCAGGATTGGGTGGTAGATCTACTTTTAGTTCTTTGAGAAAGCTGCGTACTGATCCCCATAGAGGGATCTAATTTACATTCCCATCAACGGGATGTAAATGTTCCCTTATCACCGTATCCATGCCAACATTTATTGTGTTTGACTTTTTAATAATGGCCATTCTAATTGGAGTAAGATGGTATCGCGCTGTGGTTTTAATTTGCATTTTTCTTATAATCAGTGATGTTGAACATTTTTTCATGTTTGCTGGCCATTTGTCTTTCTGCTTTTTATTTTTTAATAATATTTATTTAAAAATATCGGGGAGTATAATTGTTCTTGTTACATGGATGAATTGTGTAATGCTGAAATCTGGGCTTTTAGTGCACCCATTACCAAAATAATGTACATTGTACTAATAGGTAAGTTTTTTATCCCTCAACTACCTTCCACACTTCCCCCTTCTTAATTTCCAATGTCTTTTACACCTTGTTATGAACATGTGTAACCCATTGTTGAGCTCCAATTTATTAGTAAGAACATGTGGTATTTATTTTTCCACTCCTGAGATTCTTTACTTAGGACAATGTTTTCTCCAATTCTATCCAAGTTGCTGCAAAAGACATTATTTTATTCCTTTTTATGGCTGAGTAGTACTCCATGGTGTATATATACCACATTTTCTTTATCCACTCATCAACTGATAAGCACTTGGGTTGATTCCACATATTTGCAATTGTGAATTGTGCTGCAATAAAGATTCGGGTACAGGTGTCTTTTTGATATAATGACTTCTTTTCCTTTGGATAGATACCCAGTAGTGGGATTGCTGGATCAAATGGTAGATCTAGTTTTAGTTCTTTGAGGAATCTCCAAACTGATTTTCATAGAGGTTGTACTAATTTTATAGTCCCACCAATAGTGTACATGCATTCCTTTTTCAGTTCATCCACACCAAATCTATTGTTTTCTGATTTTTTAATAATGACCATTCTGAGAAGGGTAAGGTGTTATTCTGCTGTAGTTTTAATTTTCATTTTTCTGATGATTAGTGAGGTTGAACATTTTCAGGGGAAGGGGACTACTCATTCTTTTTTTATTTTTTTATTTCTGCATATTATGGGGGTACAAAAGTTTAGGTTATGTATGTTGCCCTTTCCCCACTCCCAGAGTCAGAGCTTCAAGGGTGTCCATTCCCCAGATGGTACACATTGCAATCATTATATATGTATGTACCCATTCCCACCTCCCCCCTTATTTCTTTTTCTTATCTAATTTTCTGATTAGAATTTTTTATGAATTTTGTTTTACAAATCTTATCACAATTTACAAAGACCGTCAATGGCATGCTTGGATTTGGTTTTGTCTTAAATTTCCCCTTTTCTATATATCTGGTCATTTTCTTTCGGGACAAAAATTTACATGGAAGCATTCATAATACCAAATTATCTTCTTTTTAATCTTTCATATCAAAAAATACAGCTTCACATCCATAACTTTCTTGATATCTCTCTTCTACTTACTAGTTACTTTTCAGCTTGTTTTATTTTTTTCTAAATCAATTTTCGAATAACCTCCAAATGAAACAATTTTACAATAATAATATGTTTTATGAGTTTTATATAAATTTTTTTCCAGCTTTTTTTTTTTATTTTTTTTTTTATTTTGGCATATTATGGGGGTACAGATTTTAAGGTTTCAATAAATGCCCATTTCCCCCCCTCCCCCCAAAAGTCTGAGTCTCCATCATGACCATCCCCCAGATGGTGCACATCTCACTCATTATGTATGTATATACCCGCCCCCCTCCCCCCTCCCACCTCCCCAATACCCTATTACTGTAGCACCTATGTGTCCACTTAGGTGCTACTCAGTTAATACCAGTTTGCTGGAGAATATATCTGGTGCTTGTTTTTCCATTCTTGGGATACTTCACTTAGTAGTATGGGTTCCAGCTCTAACCAGGAAAATATAAGATGTGCTATATCACCATTGTTTCTTAGAGCTGAATAGTACTCCATGGTATACATATACCACATTTTATTAATTCATTCCTGGATTGATGGGCACTTGGGCTGTTTCCACAGCCTTGCAATTATGAATTGTGCTGCTATAAACATTCGAGTGCAGGTGTCTTTTTTGTAGAGTGTCACTGGATCTTTTGGGTAGATGCCCAGCAATGGGATTGCTGGATCAAATGGTAGATTCACTTGTATTGCTTTAAGGTATCTCCATATTGCTTTCCACAGAGGTTGAACTAGTTTGCAGTCCCACCAGCAGTGTAGGAGTGTTCCTCTCTCTCCGCAACCACGCCAGCATTTATTGTTTGGAGATTTTTTGATAAAGGCCATTCTCACTGGGGTTAAGTGATATCTCATTGTGGTTTTGATTTGCATTTCCCTGATGATTAGAGATGTTGAGCATTTCTTCATATGTTTGTTGGCCATTCTTCTGTCTTCTTTAGAAAACCAAAAATTCTTTTCTTTGGAACATTTTATATATAAAATTGCATATATCTACTGGAGTTATTATTCTTCATGAAATTCCATGTTAGTGAAAACCTAAGAAGCAGGAAACATTGAACTGCCTGTCAGTCATGTATCAGTGTTTTATAGATGAAAACTATTTTATTACTTTTTTAAAACACGTTTCATTAAAACATGATTTTTCTGTGAGTTAAATACCCAAGTCATTTAATTAGTATGTATTATTTAACTTAATAAAATGTTAAGATTCTAAATTACATGTTCACCTTCAAGTATTAATTTCACTTTAAATTTGCTGAATTTGTTTATTTTTATAAGTTTATCTAGATTACACATAAAAACTGACATAAAAGACAAAGCTAGTCACCAATTTAAGTATTTTTTGGTAATTCATTTATACAGCCTGTGAATGTGAGATATTCACCTAAGCAAGAATCTTAAGTGAGGCATTTTTGCCTACAGCTCAGAAGATCCAGCTGTTTACATTGAACCAACAATATTAAATTAGTCTTCCTTATCAAAAGTCACACAAACACAGGTTTTGGCTGGGTTTATTGTTTTCTACCCTTTTTATTAAATGCTGATGCCTTAAAACATCTAGCAGAGGGAAGCCATAAAAATGACCAGTAAAAGCATAGGCAAAAACATATGGTGATAATTTGGGAGACATTTTTATTTTTGATTTACCAAAGATTGCCAAAGTTGAATTTATGTAAACTTGAAAAGTATTTAGACTCACTTACTTAACTTATGAACATGGCCTGATTTCTTAGCCAATTTGGTACCATGTAGGTACAACATACCACACCTGTACACACACACATAAACATATCTACACACATATACACATGTGCACAGAGACATCTAGTAGTTTTTGCTTCTGATTTCCAGTCATGAGATAACATTGTAAACTCACCAGTTTGCTAAAGATAGTGAGATCCAATTATGTCTGACAAATTGGTACTTTTCATACGTCTAAAGTTTATTTAACAAAATAGTTAATCTAATGAAGCCTGTGGACCAAAACTTTGGGTAAAGCAGTTTTCACGGCAGTTTCAGTTTACAAAAAGCCTTTCATATACCTTTTTTCTCTGGTTTTAAATAAGCTTTTAGTGTTTCCCTTTTCACAAGCACTGGCTCTACTAAGAAGCTTCGAATTAATAATACCATACATGTTGAGTTTTATCTCAACACCTGTCACTTTAGCAACTGCAGATTCTAAGTAGTCAGAAAGGAAAATACATAGAGCCTAACAGACTTCACATTTTAATTATACAGTGGCAGACACACCACTTAATCTCTGAATTTTCCTTGGTGGAGCAAATTCAAGAGGTTTTAAAAAAATCCATTGTAGTAAAGTTCCTGTCAGTAGAGAGGCCAGAGTGTACTTACCATTTCAGGACAGACAAGATGGACTCTGGAAACAAAACCCAGAAGCAAACTGGAAAGTCATGGAAAAGGGGCTGGTGGACATGACCAGGTTATGCCAGAAAGTAATGTGTCAAGGGTAGGAAAGCAAGCGGTGGTCACCATTTATTAGCCAGAATTACAAGGAGATTGAGCAGAGGTAAGAGAAAACCCCCAAATATGTACAAAACCAGAATTGACCATCGCACTCAGGTGTCCTTGGTCCTTTCCTGAAGGCCAACCATGGGCCTTGGATCCTTCTTTTCAGGCAGTCTGTTCTAGGTACCTAACTGGTTGAATTCAAACCCACTGGGATGTTGTCTGGTAGAAGTCAAACTCACAAGTGACTTGGCTACTGGGACTCCAACTCTCAACCTTTAGTCTCACAAGGGAGATGTCTTTTTATTTCCCAAAAATGAGTTCTCAATCTCACAATGTGGCAAAGGGAAGGAAAGTACTAAGGGGCTTTAAATGAAGTTACAAAGTCAAGAGTCAGGGTGCCAGAAGAAGTTTCTCTGCCAGAGTCCAGGGGAGAGGTGAAACCTGATCCTCTGCCTGCTAGGGTGATCAGACTTGAGGAGTCAATTCCCTTAGAGACAACTTGCATGGATGAATATAAGGCAACTCAGGAAGAGACAGAGAAGGAGAATGTTCTTGTGGTTAGCAGACTTCCAGTCACTACACTGTGTGAGGTTTTTCCTTTCACCAGTCTCATCAGTCCCTCCTCAGAGACCGTCTGTTTGACCATGATCTGCAAAGAGTGACGAGCCTTCCCCACCTCTACTGATCACCTCTCCATGTGAGCCTTTGGCAGCCAGAGGGAACATGTTCTCACAGCCTGAGAGGAGTTAAGATATTTATTATTATCTTGTAGTCACCTTTAAGTCTAGTTACCAAAAAGTGAGTAGGAGGGGAAAAAGATGCCAAATGGGTCTCATCTGGGTCATGAGAAAATTATGTTATTGACATAGGACTTTGGGTTCTTTGCGCAATAGAAATTGACCAGAGGCTGAACGAGATTCACAGGTTAGGCTTTGTTGGGGCTTATGCTGGAGCACAAGGGCAGCAGCACAAAGGACAACATTTAGGATGGCTCCCACAGTGGAGTCTGGGGGGAGTTTCTAGGAGGCTAGGGGAGACAAGGGTGACATGTGACCATGCAGAGGTAGAGATTGTCTTAAGCTTGAGCAGTTTTAGTACATGGTTCTTCATGGGTCTCAGTAGCATGTTAAATCTCCACCCTAGGCATGATTTTCAGTATTATCATGAGGGGATAGGTCAGTACAAGGTCAGCGCTGGGGTCCATCTTGGTATAGACCAGTCTTGTCTGGTTCCAGCAGTGGGAGTTTCTCCTAATCTTTGGGTAAACTATCTGGTCTCTGCATTCCTGGATGATACAATATAAGAGATACATGGCCTTGGGTTTTCTTTTATGGGCATGTGCTGGATTCTGTGTCTGGAAAACTGGGTCTCAGCTCTCTGTAAATAGCTGATAATGGTGAGGAGCCTGAGTCCAAACCCTCTTCTCTCTCAAAAGGAACCATTTGAAAAATGCAGCATAGCATCTTCTCAGAAAAATAAATATAAATGCAACCATAAGCATGTGAAAAGATATTCATCCCTCTGATAAAATTGAAATTAAGACTATATAGAAAAAGGATTTCTCACCTATTTGATTTTTAAAAGTTCAAATTTTAACAAATTAGCTGTATAGAGACATGCACTTTCTTACAGTGTTGGTAAGCAGGCAGACTAATTCAGCCCCTAAGGAGTACAGTTGAGTAATACCTACTAAAATTGTAAATGCAAAATGGCAATTGATGTATAAATGGGTAAAGAAAATGTGACTTATATGTAAAATGAAATATTATTGAGTCTTAAAATCCTGCCATTTGCAGTAATGTAGATGGACATGAAGGTCAGGTCCTAAGTGAAATAAGCCAGAGGCAGAAAGACAAATACTGACTGATCCTACTTATAAGTGGAATCTAAAATAGTCAAGCTCGTAGAAGCAGAGGATATAATGGGATTTCCAGGGTCTAGAGGGAGAGGAGAACAGGGAATTGATGGCTAAATGGTACAGAGTGTCAATTATGCAGGATGAATAGGTATTTGAGATCTAATGTACAGCATTATGCCTACAGCTAACAATACCGTGTTGTATACCCAAAATTTGCAAAGGGGGTAGATCCTAAGGTAAGTGTTCTTACCACATTTAATAATAAAAACAATAATAATACTAATAAAGGGGACAGAGTGAAAATTTAGGAGGTGATAGATAGGTGAGATCATTGTGCCAAAGTCATTGATAAATGTATTGCCTTCCCTGGGATAGTAAATTTTTACACTCACTAATGCTTCATGAAGTATTTTCCCGAAAGATCATCACAGAAGTGCTTTGTAAACTTTTGTATGTTTCCCACGGGATAGGTGAAAATGGAATCTCTTCATTGGTCTTATTTTGTGGCAGCTCTTATTCCATTAAGGATAAAAACCTTTGGTCTAGGATGTGATTTTTTTCTCAATTTGACTTTTTTTGGTGATTTTTTTCCCTCCTTTTATTTCATCATATTATGGGGGTACTAATATTGTTAGGGTTACATATATCACCCCTGCCACCCCTCCCTCCCCTCCGTGCCAGAGCTTCAAGTGTGTCCAACCCCAATGGGTGTGCACACCACACCCATTATGTAATTATACATCCTTCCCCTCCCCCCTCCCACCTGCCCACTACCCAATTTGGTTACATTGTATATCTTTGCCTTTCCCTAAGAAGGGTTAGAGGTATTCCCTTCCCCTCCACAATGCTCGCCACATTCCTAGACTCAATTTGACATTTTCATTTGATTTCATTTACAGTGTTTATGTAATATTTTGTTT
This sequence comes from Microcebus murinus, assembly GCF_040939455.1. Lineage (NCBI taxonomy): Eukaryota > Metazoa > Chordata > Mammalia > Primates > Cheirogaleidae > Microcebus > Microcebus murinus. The sequence goes on from NC_134107.1 coordinate 17,531,130, forward strand.
TATTTTTGCCATTTGTAAGATGTTATTTTGCCTTTTTTATTAGGTTATTAAGTGAAATGTCATGTTTTTATAAGTACTAATTTTGACAGTTGCTATCTCTGACATTTCTTTTGACACTTATTGTTTTATTTTTATAGTGAGTGCACATCCTCATTCTTTCAAACACACAGTTTGGCTTGTGATTATCTTTCATATTTTAGAGCATTTTTTGTGAAACCATTGAAAAGCCAAAATTTCTATTATTTTTGACTATGAGTTCTATCATAGAAACAATGCAGTGCAGACAGCTTGAAATATCAAGGAAGTTGCGAGGGGTGTGACTAATGAAGGCACAAAACAAAGATGGTTTTAGAAGGTATGTTTTGTTGATTTTGATGTCAAAAATGAGGCATATGGGTGACCTGAGATCAAGGTGGATAATGATGAGCTCAAAGCTGTAGTGGAAGCAAATCCATCCCAACCTATGTGTGAATTAGCATCAAGGTTTGGCATTATTACTCCAACAATACTGGACCATTTGAAACAAATCAGCAGGGTAAAGTCTTCTATTTTTTTTATTGATCAGTTTTTTTCCCAGCATATTATGGGGGTATAAATTTTAAGGTTTCAAATAATGCCCTTACCACCCCCCCCCACAAGTCTGAGTTTCAAGTGTGACCATCCCCCAGACAGTGCACATCTTACTCATTATGTATTATATACCCGCCCATTCCTCTTCCCTCCCATCTGCCCAATACCCAATCAATGTAATTCCTATGTGTCCACTTAGGTGCTAATCAGTTAATACCAATTTGCTGGTGAGTATATGTGGTGCTTGTTTTTCCATTCTTGGGATATTTCACTTAGTAGTATGGGTTCCAGCTCTATCCAGAAAATACAAGATGTGCTATATCACTATTGTTTCTTAGAGCTGAATAGTACTCCATGGTATACATATACCACATTTTATTAATCCCCTAATGAATTTATGGGCACTTGGGTTGTTTCCACAGCTTTGCAATTGTGAATTATGCTGCAATAAACATTAGAGTGCAGATGTCTTTTTTGTAGAGTGTCATTTGATCTTTTGGGTAGATGCCCAGTAATGGGATTACTGGATCCAATGATAAGGGGATGATAACTAGAATCTACTTAGTACTCATGAAAATCAGCAAGAAAAAACCAAACAACCCTATCAAAAAGTAGGCAAAGGATATGAACAGAAACTTTTCTAAAGAAGACAGAATAATGGCCAACAAAGACATGAAAAAATGCTCAACATCTCTAATCATCAGGGAAATACAAATCAAACTGCAATGAGATATCACTTATTTCCAGTAAGAATGGCCTTTATCAGAAAATCCCAAAACAATAGATGTTGTGTGGATGCAGAGAGATAGGAACACTCCTACACTGCTGGTGGGACTGCAAACAAGTTCAACCTCTGTGGAAAGCAATATGGAGATATCTTAAAGTGATACAAATAGATCTACCATTTGATCCAGCAATCCCATTACTGGGCATCTACCCTACAGTCTTCTATTAAACATCCATTTTCAACTAAAGTCTGCTGATAAAGAATAGCATAAAAATATTATCAGAATGAAAAATAAAGGGAAATAATCAATGGACACCATTAGCTTGTTTTGATGAATATTCAGTTTTGTGCTGTGTTTCAGCACTTTATCTTTATCCAACCATTGTGCTGAATGCTTGTGACTGTCAAAAAGAATCCGTTTTTATCACAGGTAACAACACAGTGTGTAAATGGTTCACTTTCATGGCATGACTGTAAAGAAAGGAAAGCTTCTAGATTATTTCTCTTCTAACATTCATTTAATTCATGTGGTTCCCATCTATACAGCTTCTTTACCTTGACACTAAGAGTCAAAGATTTTGGGAGGGCTCTTGACAGACTGTTTCACACACCTCCATTCTTCTCTAGCCTGTCCTAAGGGGTAGGAGCCCACATGACCAGGGTGTGTAAAAGAGGTCAAGGTAGAGAGACTGAGCACCTACTCCAAGCAGTCTCCCCTCTGTAAAGCATAGGCACAGGATGGTGTGCTTGAAAGGCCCTTCACTTTCCATCAGAAAACCTGGGCTAGAGTGACTTTGGACCCTTCCCAGCTGTGAGATTTGGACAAGACATTTCATTTCCATCATCTTTGTTACATTAACTCTAGGGGTTGGAGGTTAGACCCTCTAGGGGTTGGAGGTAGTTATTTATGGTCATCAATGGTCCACCCAGAACTCCAGTCCTGTGGTATGTCTACCATTTGATTTATTTATAGGTATAGAATAATAATAGCATAGTAAGCATATACTGCATACCAGGCACTGTCCTAAGCATGTTTCATATATGAACATATTTTACTCCCACAACAATACTGGGAGGTAGAAACACCTATAATTCTCATTTTGTGGATAAGAAAACTGAGGCACAAAACTTTCAAAATACACTCAACATGAGGGAAAATATGATACAGTGAACAGTGAGAGAAGAAATATACAGCAGATATAAAGGATTTCAACAAAATATCTTACTCTCAATAATCTCTATCCATCCAATGAGACAATGAAATTAAAATCTGTGAAATTTTCTCAGGGTATTAAATTCTTCATTGGCCTCACTGGAAGCTCAAAAGGGATAAAGTAAACCTTTAATAACTATAATTCTACCAACTGGACCTTCCATTAGAAATACTACTCCTTGGAATCTCAACAAAAGACTTGAGGAATGAGGCCCCTGATTGGATGAAGAGGTGAGGTGGTATCAGAACCTCTCTTCTCTCTTATTCTTCTCTTCCCCCATTATTCTTACATTCTCCTTATTTCTTACCCATAACTCTTGCAGTGACCTGGTTGTTCTCACCACATCCAGACCTCCCACACTCCCCAGTCTGGCCCAAGCCATCACCTATCAAGTGAAATTCTTACTAAAAACACTTTCTGTGACATAGTCTGAGGCTCTCCTACCAAATAAAATTATAGAAATCTCAAAATCTCTAATTATATGAAGTTTCAATTACCTGCACTTGGCATACACAGCCTTTGACCACCCAGTGCAGAGATAGCTCTCATTTTATCATGAATTCCTGTGTTATTTTATGCTGCAATTCAAAAATTATGAGCAATCCTTAATCCCACTCCATACTCTATATTTTTCCAATTGTAGGTGTTACTTCATCTGGTTACTTCTGCCCTCATGTTCTGCATTGTTGTCATCCTAAAGATGTTGATAGCTTTTGCTCATATGTTGAAATAACACATGCAAGTATCTCCATTCAGAGGCTGTCAGAGAGCCAGTGAGGTCAGCCCACCTCCTCACAGTGCAGGAGAATCACAGTGGCCAGAGCTTAGTCCCTCCTCCCTCAGGACTGGCCAATTAGGCCAGACTGTGACTGGCCCATGCTATTTACCAAGGGACATTGGTGAAGGAGGATGCTGAACAGGAGGCCAGACAGCAGGGAGAGAAGTGAAGAGAGGAAGGCAGTCTGACCTCCATAAGGGCAGAAAACATTCAGGACAGACAGAGAAATTGAACCTGGAAAGCTGCTCACTACCAGGTCTGTGAAGAGACAACTTGGCTAAAAAGTATTTAGTGCAGGGATCATACTGCATCGGAGAGAAAACAGAGAAAAACCATAATCTTGTGGTTCAACCAGAGGCAAGAGTTGGACATTTCAAGAGTTGACCCAGATATTCTAGGGATTCAAGAACAATGAAGCTCGAAGGAAAGTGTGGGCAAAACGGGAGCCTTGTGGGGAGGAGTCAGCCACACCTGGGTGAGGAGCATCAGGAACAGGAGAAAGCTGTGGCAAGCGCAGGGGCTGAGGTCCATGTGAAGCAGGAGGCAAATGGGAAGCATGAAGTTCCCAGCAAAAGCCTCAACAGGTACACCTGGCAGGAGATCCAGAGACACAGCCAGGAGGCCGACCAGTGGCTGGTCATCAACCGCAAGGTTTACAATGTCACTGGCTGGGCAGACAGGCATCCAGGTGGGCGCCAGGTCCTGAAGCACTATGCCGGGGAAGATGCCACGGTAAGAAACTCTCTCTCTCTTTCTCTCCCCCTGACCCCGAGCTGCTGAGTGGCTGAGATCTTGGCTGTCTTCCCCTAAAGCATGTGGGGATGTGTGCAGGTTCCATGGTCACTCCCATCCTCACAAATCAATTTTCAGGATTCCTATCTGTGAATAGCAAGAACTTGGACACAAATGAAGCCTCAATGTCTGGCTATTATCTGCACCCAGTTTGGGATAGGCTCGGGCATTGACAGTAAATAGTCTATTTGTGTATGCTGGGTTTTGTTTTATTCTTATTGTTTCTTTGGCTTTCTTTGGAAATGGAGTCACTGTCTTGTGAGAAGAAAGATGCAAAGAGGTAAATATAATATGGGAGACAAAAAAATCTACACCCAAGTACAAATTTCTAAGACTCTTACAATTGGAGTATCTAAAAGAAAGAAAGTAATCCATTCATTCTGCTTCCAAATATCCTGATTACTGGTGAAAGCCAACAGTTGCCTAGACTTTGAGGGCTTAAAAAGCTCTTTTGCATCCTGCAGCACACTCGGTGGGATATAGGTGATATAACCCAGTTTTATGGACACAATCAAATGCATCTCCTTGCTTAGACCTACCCAGGGGGAGGGTAAATATTATTTTCACATTACAAATTAGAAAATTAATGTTCAAACAGGTTAATAATGTGTCACACAGGCGGCAGGTGATAGTGTCACATTTTGATATCAGGTTGGATTGACCATAAAGCCCTCTATAGCTGGATCCTTAAGAAAATAGCATTTTCACCAAATATTTGAAAAGGAGGTCTCCCCAAACTGTAAGTGCATTTGGGAATCCTTTAAAAAATGGTCCATAGGACGTTTGTTTTCTACCTTTCTGAACACACCCAGGTACATGTCTACCATTTCTCTCAGATTTGATTTTTTTTAAAACCAAGTTCAATCTTTTCTCCCGAAATGTGCATGAGCTTGTAGTAAGGGATTTCCACATGCTGTGTAGAAAGCTACAGAGGAGAGAGTATAAGAATCAAGGTGAAGAGCATTTGTGTGAGAGTAACAGCAGAAAAATTTAAGAAAAGAAAATGAAAAATACAACAGACCCCTAGCTATCCATCCCCTCATTTCCCCAACTCAGAGAAAATATGGAGAAAGCTTTTCCAGTACGAGTCACAGAATCATCTCAGAGGCCATGCTGGTGAGGACATGGGTCTCCAACCGCCTTGGAAATAACTGATAGCCTTACTGGGCTAAAGGCAGCCTGGATGATAAATCTATAAGTTGTTGGTGATTTTTATCTCAGAAATCAGGAAAGACCTTGGTGTCATATCCACCTATTGTCAAAGACGAGGAATTAATGAATATAATAGAAACCATCAGGATCTTAAGAACAAACATTTTTGCCACCTTAAGATTCATATATGATTTATTTGCGGGGGAGAGGAGCCTTTAATTTTACATCTTTCCACATTTAAAAAAATATTTTACAATAGGCAAATATTACTTTAATAATTAAAAGCCCTAGTAGAGTCTTTTATACAATAAAACGGGAGCTTTTCAAATTCTGTTCTGGTATCTAGATTTTCATGTTTTTTTTCATTTTTTCTCTTTCTTTTTTTAAAATTCAGAATATTATGTGGGTACAAACGTTTTGGTGATATGAAATCTGTTTGCCTCGCCAAGCCAGGGCTAAAAGTGTGTACTTCCCTCATACAGTGTACTCTGTTTCCTATAGCTGTGGATTTATCTCCTAATAGCCTCCACCACCACCATCTTAACACCCCTACCTGAATAGCACCCTGTGAATATTACTACCATATGAACATCTTAGTGTTGATCAATTAGTACCAATTTAATGGTGAGTACATGTGGCACATGTTTTTCCATCCTTGTGATACCTCACTTCGAAGGATGGGTTCAAGCTCCATCCAGGATAATATAAGAGTTGCTAGATCACCATGTTTTTTTAGTTGAGTAGTATTCCATGGTATACATACATATACCACATTTTATTAATCAACTCATGGATTGAAAAGTACTTGGCTTGTTTCCAAATCTTTGCAACTGTAAATTGTGCTGCTATAAACATTCAAATGCAGATGTCCTAATTATAGAAAGTCTTTTATTCCTTTGGATAGATGCCTGGCAGTGACATTGCTGGATCAAATGGTATTCTGAATTTTAGCTCTGTGAGGTATCTCCAAATTACCTTCCATGGGGGTTGTGCTAATTTACAGTCCCACTAGCAGTGTAAGAGTGTTCCTATCTCTCCACATCCATACCAGCATTTGTTATTTTGGGCCTTTTTGATAGAGGCCATTCTCACTGGAGTTAGAGATATCTCGTTGTACTTTTGATTTGCATTTCCCTAATGATTAGAGGTGTTGAGAATTTTCTTATATGTTTGCTGGCTATTATTCTGTCTTCTATGGAAAAGTTTTGTTCATGTCCTTTGCCCATTTATTGATGGGGTTGTTTGATTTTTTTCTTGTTGATTTTTTAAAGCTCTATATAGATTCTTGTCATCAGCCCTTTATCAGATTTGTAGAAAGCAAATATTTTCTCCCATTCTGTAGGTTGTCTATTCGCTCTAATGATAGCTTCCTTGGCTGTGCAGAAACGTTTTAGTTTGATCAGGTCCCATTTGCTTATTATTATTGCTGCTGTGATTGCTTTGGGAGTGTTTTCATAAATTCTTTACCTAGACCTATGTCTAAAAGGGTCTTCTCAACATTTTCTTCCAGAATTCTTAAGATTTCACACCTTAAGTTTAAGTCTGTTATCCAATGTGAGTGATTTATGTGAGGGGTGAGAGCTGGGGATCCAATTTCATTCTTCTGCATGTGGATGTTCAGTGTTCCCAGCACCAATTATTGAATAGAGATTCTCATCCCCAATGGATACTTTTGTCTGCTTTGTCCAAGAGTAGATGACAGTATATAATTGGTTTCAAGTCTGGGATCTCCATCCTATTCCATAGTTATATACCTGTTCTTGTGCTAATACCATGCTATTTTGATTACTGTAGCCTTGTAGTGAAGATTGAAGTCTGGTAGACTGATGCCTCCCAATTTGTTCTTTTTGCTTAAGATTGCTTTGGCTGTATGAGGTCTTCTCTGGTTCAAAACAAAGCATAGAATTACTTTTGCTAAATATGTAAAGAATGATGGTGTAATTTTGATAGGGATTTCATTAATTATGTTGATCACGTTAGGTAGAATGGACATTTTAACAATATTGCTTCTACCAATTCATGAGCATGGTAGGGATTTCCATCTGTGCACATCTTTTACAATTTTTTTTTCTCAGAGTTTGGTAGTTCTCCCTATATATGTCTGTCACCTCCCTAATTAAATTTATTCCTAAATATTTAATTTTCTTTGATGATATTGTGAAAGGTGTTACATCTTAGATTTGATTATCAGCTTGACAGTTATTGGCATATATGAATGCCTCTAATTTTTGTGCATTAATTTCGTATCCTGAGACTTTCCTGAATTCATTTATCAATTCCAGGAGTCTTCTGGTTGAATCCTTGGTATTTTCTATGTATATTAGCATATCATCAGCAAAAAGTGACAGTTTGACCACTTCTGAGCCCATTGAGACACCCTTCACTTGTCTGATTGTTCTAGCAAGGACTTCCAGCACTATGTTGAATAGAAGTTGTGATAGTGTACACCCTTTTCTGGTTCCAGTTTGAAGCAGGAATCATTTCAATTTTTTCCCATTCATTATGATATTGGCTGTGGGTTTATTCATAATGGGTGTGGTATGCACCATCTGGGGGTTGGACACGCTTGAAGCTTTGGCACAGCAGGGGGGAGGGGTGGCAGGGGCAATATATGTAACCCTAACAATATTTGTACCCCCATAACATGATGAAATAAAAAGAGAAAAAAGAAAAAAAAGAATGTCCCATCTAGGCCTATTTTGTTGAGAGTTTTTATTATAAAAGTGTGCTGGATTTTATCAATTACTTTTTTGCATCTATTGGGAGAATCATATGGTCTTTGTCCTTGCTTTTATTTATGTGGTGAATTACATTTACAGATTTGTGTATGTTGAGCCAGCCTTGCATCACTGGAATTAAGCCCACCTAGTCATGATGAATTCTTCTTTGATATGCTGTTGAATTTCATTTGCTAAGATTTTGGTGAGGACTTTTGCATCTATATTTATGAGGGATATTGGTCTGTAGTTTTCTTTTTTGCAACGTCCTTTCGTGGCTTTGGTATCAAGGTGATATTGGCTTCACAGAAAGAGTTGGGAAGGATACCATCCTTCTCAATGTTTTGGAATAATTTCTGCAGTATAGGTATGAGTTCTTCATTGTATGTTTGGTAAAATCGAGATGTGAACCCATCTGGTCCAGGCCTCTTTTTTGTGGAAGATTTTTTGTTGCTGCTCCAATTTTCATGCTTGGTATTAGTCTGTTCAGGAATTCTATTTCCTCCTGATGGAATTTATGGTGGTTGTCTGTTTCCCTGAATTTGTTCATCTTCTGCACATTTTGTAGTTTTTGGACATATAGATTTTTAAAGTATTCAAAGATAATGTTTTATATTTCCATGGTGTCTGTAGTGATCTCTCCTTTTTCATTTCCAATTGAGTTTATTAGAGTCATTTCCTTTATAGTTCTTGTTAATCTAGCAATAGGGTTGTCAATTTTGTTTATCTTTTCAAAAAACCAGCTTTTGGTTTTATTGATCTTCTGTATAGTTCTTTTGTTCTCAATGTGATTTAATTCTGCTCTGATCTTAGTTATTTCCTTTCTTCTGCTAGGTATATAATTAATTTGCTCTTCCTTTTCCAGTTCCTTGAGATGGCTTATTAGTTTGTTATTTGTGAGCTTTCTGTCTTTTGGATGTGAGCATTTACTACTATTAGTTTTCCTCTCAGGAATGTGTTTTCTGTATCCCACAGATTTTGATAGCTTGTGTCACCATTATGATTTAATTCAAAGAATTTTTTGATCTCCATCAGAATCTCTTCCTTGACCCAGTAGTCATTCAGCAATAGATTCTTTAATTTCCAGAATATTGTGAAGCAGTGAGTGTTTCTGTTGGAATTGATGTCTACTTTTATACCAGTATGATCTGAGAAGAAACATGGTACAATTTTATTTTTTTTTAATTTGTTGAGGTCTGATTTGTGACCTAGGATATGGTCAATTTTGGAGAAAGTTCCATGAGCTGAGGAGAAGAATGTATATTTGGATTTATTTGGGTGGAATGTTCTGTAGAAGTCTGTTAGACCCATTTGTTCTAGAGCTCTGTTTTATTTCTTTGCTTATTTTTTTGTTTGGTGGATCTGTCCAATTTAGACAATTGGATGTTAAAATCTCCCGCTACTATGGCATTACTTTTTATCATGCTATTTATTTCAAACAGGGTTTTCTTTACATATCTGGATGCTCCTGTGTTGGGTACATAGATATTAAGAATTTTTAAGTCTTCCTGTTGGATTTTTCCATTCACAATTATATAATGAACATCTTTGTCTTCTTTTAATTTTGCTATTCTAAAATTTATGCTGTCTAAAATCAGAATCGCCACTTTTGCTATCTTTTGGTTTCCATTTGCCTGGAAATTTGTTTTCTAACCATTGACCTTGAATCTGAAAGTGCCTTTGTGTATTAGATGTGTTTCCTGGAAGCAGATACTTGGCTTATGCATTTTATCCATTCAGCCAGTCTATGTTTCTTCAAAGAACAATTCAAGCCATTCACATTTATTCAGAGCATTAATATTTGAGGTAGATTTCTGTTCATATTGTTGGGTAAATTCTTATTGTTTTGTTTTACCTCTGAAGCCATTGTGGAATCTGGGTTATGGACTTTAACTCTTGAATGATTTTAATTTGGTGGGTGTCTCTTGTGCTGTTTTGTGTATAATGCAGGTCTGAGTACTTCTTGCAGAGCATGTCTGGTCTTCACAAATTCTGTCAGTGATTGCTTGTCTGGGAAAGTCTTTATTTCTGCCTCATAGATGTAGCTCAGTTTTGCTGGGTAAAGAATTCTGTTGGTTATTATTCTGTTTTAGAAGATTGAGGATGGGTCTCCAGTCCCTTCTGGCTTGTAGGGTTTTAGTTGTGAAGTCTGCAGTTAGTCTGATATGTTTTCTTTTTTATCTGTTGTTTTAGTCTTACTGCTTGAGGGATTGCCTCTTTCATGTTTATTTTTGCTAGTCTGATAATTATGTGACATGGTGATTACCTCTTCATATTGAGTCTCCCAAGAGTTCTGTGTGATTCTTCTCCCTGAATATCTAGGTTTCTGGCCAGGCCAGGCATATTTTCTTCCTGTATTTGAAGAAATAGATTTTCCAGCCTTGTGTATTTTCTTCTTCTCTCACTGGGATGCCTATATTTCTTATATTTAGTTTCTTTACATAATTCTACATTTCTAGTATATTCTGTTTTTGCATCTTGCTTCTGTTTTCTTTTGCTCCATCATTTTGTTTAGCATACAGGCATAATCTTCCAGCTCTGAGATTCTCTCCTCTCCATGATTCACTCTATTTTTAAGGATTTCCACTGTATTTTCAAGTTTCTTGAATGCCTTTTTCATTTCTAAGATTTATTTTTTGTGTTTTTCATAATATTTCAATTTCTTTAGAGAATTTTTTATTCATTCATTGTTCTCATGGCTTCTTTGTGTTTGGATTTTATTTTATCTTCAATTCCACTGAGTCCCCTTACGATCCATATTCAAAATTCAAGCTAAGTCAATTTAAGCATTTCATTTAAATTAGTATCCAATTTTGAGGGTCTAATGATTTCTTTTGGGGTTGATTTTTCTCTCTGCTCTTTCATTTTCCCTGGGTTGTTTCTCTGTTTCTTTCTCATCAGGGAAATTTACTGAGAACTGAGAATGCTAAGACTAGTTTGTGCCCTTAACTTCAAGCCCTTAAGGGATGTTCCTTAACTGTAGTGGGTGGAGGCATGCTGGTCTTATATCGTCTTAGAGGTATTTTGGCAAGTTGGGTTACCTCTGACTTATTTTCTTCACCTCTGGCCTGTGTGAAGATTACTGAGTTTGGTCCCCAGCTGAAGCTTTATATGGTGAATTGCACCTGTGTGTATAACTCCACTGCCCTATAATAGCTTGAGATGGAGGGCATGGTGTTAAGCTATGGGGTTATCCTCTCTGTAATTGGTTGTAGATTGTGTGGAGGAGTGAGTTATTGAAGTAATCTGATGCCTCTGTGTTGTTTTCTGGTCTTCAGGTGAGGAATACTAATGTTCCAATCTTTAGGAAGGATATTGACACTCCCAAGGGTTATTTGGACCCTATTCCTCCTTAAAGTGGTGGTAGGAACAAGGCAGTTTGCAGCTTCTGCTTACCATCCTAGATGTGTGTGTTTCTATAAATGCTTCATTTACTGCTAGAGGGAGTCACTAATATGTTATTCATGGTTTTTCCACCACACCTGGGAGGCTGCTTGTGATGGAAGGGGTTACTCTGTGCTTCTGCTGGGGCCTCTGCCAGGATTTTCATTCCTTGATTTTGAACCCCATTGCTGGCAGCATCTAGGATTTAGACATAGGCCCAAGAGTCCCCGGGCTGGAGTAGGGATGCTGCCCCAAACCATAGGGCGTCACAGAGTCAGGGCTGTGGGCCCCCAAGATGGCAGCTGCCCTCCCCCAACAGAGCACTAGCATTGGGGGTGTCTGTTCAAGAGTTGGCAGATCCTGCATCAGGGAGCTGAGTCAACAGGATTTCCACTGAATCTTGTGTGTCAGCACTTGACAATCTTGTGACTGTCTGGAACTGGTGAATGTAGGGTGTTTGCCACACTCTTGATAAAAGTACATTCATTTGCAACCATTATTATTCATATCACCAGCATCCAGGTCCTCAGAAATGCAATGATTATTCTCTGTTGTTTGTTCCCCACCAGCTTAGAACTCTTGGGTAAATTTGGGGTCATCTGATTGAGAAAAGAGGGGTATATGATGGAGAAGCATCATGCTCTCTAGTGAAGGAGGCCAGAACATAATGACAGAGGACCTGAGGCCAACTGCTCACTCTGTGACTTATGGAGCATTGGCAGATTGAGGCCCTCAGTGGCAAGTGTATCCCAAAGTACAGTCTTTGTGTGCCAGCCCTGGACTCAAAGCTGCACCTGCCTATAGGGGGACATCTTTTTTTCTTATTTTTATCATAGCTCTTTCTAGGACTCCATCTTCCTTATTAAAGGTGGATAATGATACCTAAGTAATATGTCACATGGGGTCATTCCTTCATTCATGCAGTCAGTTGCTTTACAACTCATGTTAGGTGACCAGCCTAATGGGAACGTAACTGCAATGGTTTGCGTGTAGACTCCCCATTTACCAGGAACATCTTGAGGATGTTGCTTAAGCTCTTGCAGTCTCAGTTCCCTTTTGTAGAACATGGAGATAATAATATCTTCATCTTAGTATTGTTGTGAAATTCAGCAAAGATAAAATGAAGTGCTCCATATGCTGCTGGGCACAGATTCATACTCAAATGATGACAGATTTTGTATTTCATTATTGCTTCATTCTCCTGAGAAAGATTGTAATTTCTTTCCAGAAACAATACTAAGAAAAATTAATTTATAGAAAGAAAAAGTTGGCACATAAACTCCTGTTATTACACATATGAGTTATCTGGTTGTATTCAAACTACGGAATTTAAAACTAATGTCACCAGAGTAACTGGAGTTTAGGTCCAGGATTTTTCACTTTTAAGAGCTCACCAAAGAAAAGCTAGAAACAGCCTAAATGTCCAAAAAGGGAATTGATTGTATAGATTATAATATGGTTGAAATATGACTAACATTCAATTATTAAAATGAGGATTAGTAAACTCTTTGATGATAGGTAATACATATGAATAAATAGTTGTCCACAAGTTTTGTATAAACCAGAAGTATGTTCCCAGATCCACACACACAAAAAAGTAAATGTAATCTTGTGATATATTTACAGAAGCAGCATGCTCAGAACAAAGAAATCAGGCTTATTATCCTATAGAATGACCAGCACATGCCTCATCTCTGGGCATCACACTCTAGCAGAGACATTGAGAAAATCAAGTTCTTTCTCATGAGAGACCAAGACCAACATGACAGGGAACAGATGACAAAAACTTAGAGGAAACATGGCAGACTATGTTTCAACTACTTGTAGGACTTCTACATGGAAGAAAGTAGAGATGTGTACAGCTCCTGAAGAAAACATCTTAAATGGTATGGGATGAGTAGAACTAGCAAGAGCCAGGCTGGGTCAGGAGGAAGAGGGGGTGTGTGCAAAGTGTAAAGGAGATGGAGGAGAGGAGAAAGAAGGGAGTTCAAGTACTAATAGGTGAAAAAGGTGCCCTGGGGAGACTCAACCTTTCTGTAAGATCAGTCTGGCAGATAAGTGAAGGATGAAATTGAGAAGAGCCGGTCAAGATGAAGGAAGACCTATGAAACACTGAGAAAAGAAATTGTAGAAAATGTAAAGAGATGGAAAAATCTGCCATGCTCATGGGTTGGCAGAATCAATATTGTTAAAATGTCTATACTACCCAAAGTGATCTACAGAATTAACTCAACCCCTATGAAAGCATCATCATCATCATTACAGACCTAGAAAAATACTTCTATGCTTTGTATGGAACCAGAGAAGTCTTCATATAGCCAAAGCAATCTTAACAACAGAGTAAATTGGGAGGTATCAGTGTGTCAGACTTCAATCTTTAATATAAGGCTATAGTAATCAAAACAGCATAGTACTGGCATAATAATAGTGATGAGATTTTTGGAACAGGGCTGAGAACCCCAATAAGAAACTATCTGCATACTGTCATCTAATCTTTGATATGCCTCCCATTCTGGAATACTATAGCTCTGCAGTATCTATTGTCACAGTACTGACCTGCAGACTTTCCCAGTAATCAGAAGAAACAGTAATCCTGGAAGAATATTATCATCAGCACATTTTTTAAAAATTTCAGGGTGTTATGAGGGTACAAACATTTTGGTTACATTTTATGTCTTTGCCTCTTCCTAGCGAGGTTTGGAGGCATGCCCTTTATCTCTACAATGCTCATTGTGTCCTTTAGTTGTAAATTTACCTCCCACCCAATCCCCTAATCCCTGGAGAATATTACTATGGTGTGAGCACCATAGTATTAATCAGTCAGTAATAATTTGATGGCAAGTACAAGAGAAGACTATTCTTCCGATCTTGTGTTACCTCACTTCGGATAATGGCCTCAAGCTCAACCCAGGAAAATATAAGAGGTGCTACATCACTGTTATTTCTTATACTTGAGTAATATTCCATTGTATACATATACCAAATTTTAATAATCCACTCATGAATTGATGGGCACATAGGTTATTTCCACATCCTTGCAATAGTGAATTGGTCAGCACATTACTTTAGAGCTTCAGATAGCTGTTCAGAGCATCATGAAATTGCAATAGATTACACTCTTCTGCACCTTGATCTTGATCCATCAGGAGGCTTTCCACCCTAATCTGCTCCAAAGCAATAAACTGAACATGATTTCTCAGTAAGGATCACTGTGAGACACTGGAATCACCCTTTAATCACTGAAACTTTCCCTTCCTGCATTCTTGGTTAGAGGGACTAAGCTTTAGTATCATAGAATATGAAAATTAGGTAATACCTTTGCTGTCCTGTGGTCCAGCATTTCCCAGGGGGTCAGAAGAAGTGAGCAGAAGCATAATGGACACTAGCGTCTGGATTGGTTCCAGCAGATAATGTCCCATTTTATACCTTTGCATCTAGAGACCCTTAGGTGAAATAAATCTCAGGATTAGATATTGTGGCCTTCTAAGGAACCTTGTTCATTATATAAGGACCTTCTTATATAGGCTTGTAGGCTTCTTGTAGTTTTGTGTATAGGTCTTCGATACATCTAAAATTGCTTCAGGATTTGAAGATGATGGATTCCAAATATTTACTAACATAATTCGGAGCTTACTCCACATTAGACATTGGTGTACAGAAAGAAAATCTCTCAGTGCTGTATCGAAGACAAAGTAAGTAGTAAATTTTATCAGTAGAGGTATGCATGTAAGAAAGATCTAATGTGTACAGAAAACTTAATATATACTATTCAACATTCTCATTAGTTTATTTAATCATTGTAATAACTTAATGAATTGAGTGACTATTATCATCACCCCCATTTAGAGAAGAGAATATAGAAGTACCATGGAAAATTTAAGAGACATGTCCACAATTATACAGCTAGTGTGTAGCACAGCCAGAATTTAGATGTAGGAATTCAGTGATGGGCTCCAATTTTTTAAATCACTATTATGCAATAGCACCAACCCAGTGTACTTTGCATGGCTCCCATGTCTTCAAAGTACAAATTTGTTGATATCTTACCATTCACTTTTTAATTTTTATTTCAGGATATTATGAGGATACAAATATTTTGGTTACATTTTATGTCTTTGCCTCATCCAGAAAGCATAATACCAGGAAGTCCAAATCTTCCTTTTGAAGAATCTTTCTTCAATTCAAAAACTGTTTCAATCCATGGAAGTAAAGAATCTCTAACTTCCAAACATGAGCAGGATATAGGAACCATTGCTGTTTCTTATAGGCACATGGAATTGCTACTTAATGTGCACCTGAGATGAAAAAAGTACAGTTGATCATCTCTATTCTGTGCCTAACTGTTGTCTAGTGCCAACTTAACCTGCCATTCTCTAGAAATAACTAGAGGAGAAATAACTGAGGAAATAACATTCTCCTGGGCCTTGGCCAAGAACCAAGTGGGACCCCTAAATAGGAGATGACCTCAATTGTGGCATGCCTCAGAGTGTGTGAGCAACTTTCACACTAAGATTGATGCTGGATTTGAAGAGTCATCAGGGCCTATAAACTCAAACAACTATTTCTTCTGGATTTCCATAAAATAAACAGTGATCTTGTCCATGCTCCAGGATAATCTGACTGTGTCATTGTGCCTAGAGAAGTGTCGTGTACAGTAGGTGGATATCTAGCAGGAGACTTTCACAGAGAGGCTCACAAGAGTAATTTGGATCAATCAACTTGAAGCATCAACCTGGAGTTAGACACAAATCCTCTATAATGGTTTCTGTGCTGGTGCCAGTGTAGGCACAGGGTAAGATAAGCAAGGGGACCGATCTGTAGATAAGCATGTCCCTTCTAAGACTCTAACAGCTCTCTCTGATTTACAGGATGTCTTCAGGGCTGTACATCCAGAGATTGACGTTGTGAAGTTGTACCTTAAGCCACTGCTCATTGGAGAGCTTGCACCAGGAGAGCCCAGCCAGGAGAGAAACAAAAATGTGAGTGAGGTTTCAGGATCCAAGTATGTGGAAGGATGGAGAAAAGGCATAGTTAGAGATCGATTTACTCTTTTCTGTGAGAAACCAGCTGTTGTGCCTGGGGGTGCCCACAGCATAGTAAATGAGTGGATTCTGCATATTTCAAAGCAATATCTTTCTCTTTTGTCCTCAGAACCCTCTGTGAAACAAAAGAAGGGGACATTTGGTCTTGTATCAATGAGTAATGTCACTTCTGTTACCACCTACTTCATGCCATGCAACTTGCATATATAACTTTTTTTCACTGGCTACTTGTCATTATATATTTTATGTCTGTGTCTATGTTCCCTGCTCAGCTAAGTTCCATGAGAACAGAGAATCTGTGTATCTGGCTTGATGCTGTGTCCTCAGGACCTACCTGCACAGGATCAAACATGTCATAAGAATTCCATGAATACCTGTTGAGTGAAAGATGTAAATATTTCCTAAGTAAAGCTCTTTTACATTTGGGAAAATTGTCATTCAGGGAGAATAAATTAGTTTCAGAAAGTCCCATGTCTTGTATGTCAAAGAGCTGAGACTCCAAATAACTTCTTTTTGTCCCTCTTAGGTATTCCCAAGGATGAATGACATTCTTTATTTAATATTTTGACTACAAGAACTATTGTCTTCACATAGGCTCTAAAAGATTAAAAATTGACATGAATGGTTATACATAAAGCTTAAAGGGATTTCATTTAATATATAGTAATTCTGTTTTTTGTAATTTATTTTTTATGAAAGCTTTCATTTGCTTGATTATTAATTCTTTTGAAATAATTAGTACAAAACACTGGTCCATATATAACTATGAGGCAGAAAGAGTGAAGATTTTATTCCCTCTCTAAGAAATGAGGAGACAGACTCACAGACATATCAAGGCTCATCTTAAGACACACAACTGGTTAGCTGCAAATCTGAGACTAATGCTTAGGGTCACTCCGTGGGCCCATGTGCATCCTGCAGCACAGCTCTGTTTGGAGAGTGGGCTCTGGGGGTGGACAGCCTGAACTCACACCCCAACCCTGCCATTCTCAAGTTGCATATGTTTAGGCCAGTTCCAAAAACTCTGTGTGGCTCAGTTTCTCTCCCTGTAAATTAGCAATAATAGGACCAACCTGAGAAGAGTGATTGGGAAGATGACTGAAAGAAGTAAAGTCATTTGTAGTGCTTACAACAGGGTCTGAACATAATAAATGCTTGATAAACTTTAAATATCATCCTTATTATGAACCCAATGGTGATACTAGCAATTTACAAACTTCCAGATAGATCTCCATCATCTGGGTCAGATGGCCCTAGGTTAAAAAGGGAAGCTGACACAAAGCTCTATCGCTTTTTCTAAAAATTCCCTCCAAGAAAAAGAAAATCCCACTAATGGCTAACAGATATAGGATTAATCACCATATAAAACATTATTGATCTCTGGGGTAAATAATCTACCATAAATTTTCTTTTGTACATCTATGGGGATACTCAAGTCACTATGTATAGAAAATTAGTGTTTGAGCATGAAACTGGATGTCAGGTGTGGGTTTAGGTCCAGCATCTGTCACTGACTTCCTTACGACTCAGATCAGTCACTCTTTTGGGTTTGATGACGCCTACCCTGCAAAAAATGGGCAGGCAGAAAAGATGACTAGGCTGGGAATCAGCCTAGATACGACCAATTAATATTAGAAAATTATTGAAATGATCCATGGCCACAAGAATGCAAGGTGGATGGGGGCACTTGGGTAATGAATCTATCCAGACTTTTGCCTGGCATTGGGTCCTTTAAAAGTTGCATCAGCCTGGGTGTCATATTGCATGCCTATAATCCTAGCACTTTGGGAAGCCAAAGAAAGAGGATCATTGGAGTCCAGAACTTCAAGGCTGCAGTGACCTATTATCATGCCACTACACTGCAGCCTGTGAGTCAGAGCAAGACCCTGTCTTTAAAAATAAAATAAAATAATGGTTTCATCAGTGAATTTTGAAATGGTATTTTTGACATCCATAATCGTTTTCATAACTCTTTATTCTAATTTCTCTCCTTTCTTTTATCTGTACAACCTACTGTCTTTCTTATATCCTGGTCACTTTTTCGGCTGTCTTGGTTTGAAACCTATCATACTCAATAAGACAAAGGCTATTTCTCCTCAACTTTGCACACTCCCCAGCATGCCATGGTAAGCTTATAAACTAATGCTAATATTGCACATGAACATACACACATTCACATGCACACACTGTACTTACACAGGACCACTCTAACCAGTAGATATACACTAATGCCACTAGGAATGATGTCTTGTTTGGGGAGATTTACTGAGCAGCTCTCAGAAAATTCGTCCTTATAGCTACTCTAAGTGAACTGCATTGTTCTTTGTTTACCATCTTCTATGAAAGAGCCCTTTTACACATTAAATACTTGACTTGGACTGCACATTGTGAACTATACCAGTAACTATGGAAACACAGAACCATATAGATGACCAAGTGCTCCAAAGCAAAACCAGAGCTTAATCAACACCTAAAATAATACTGATGGCTTAAAAGGCAACTGTTAGGCTTATATATCATTCTACTAAGCCTTTCTCCCCTTCCTCTTCCTCTGCAAATCCTAATTTCTTGTTCCATAGCAGTTTGAGGACAGTCTGCAAGTCACTAATCATCTTTTTCCTCTCCAGGAAAAGAACATTTTCAGCAACTTTGAAAGTTCTGTTTACTGGTTCATTGTTTGTTGTTTTTAATTCTAGAATATTAAATATGTTAATATTAATAACATTCTACTTAAGATTCACCCTGGGGATGGACACGCTTGAAGCTCTGACTTGGATGGGGCAAAGGCAGTATATGTAACCTAAACATTTGTACCCCTGTAATGTGCTGAAAAAAATTAAAAAATTATTCTGACAAAATGAATTTATCACAGAGTAATAAAATATAATATTAATGATGTTAATTTATATTCTATTTTCCCTGAATGAACTAATTATTTTCTATAAATACTTATTTCACAGTCCGAGTTGGTGAAAGATTTCCAAGATTTGCGGAAGACAGTAGAGGCTATGAACATGTTCGATGCCAACCTGGGGTTCTTCTTCCTCCACTTAGCCCAGATCTTGATTTTGGAAGTCCTGGCTTGGCTAACACTGTATCAGTTTGGCAGTAGCTGGCGTGTTACAATATTCATCACCTTTCTGCTCACGATTTCCCAGGTGAGCAGATATCTTAGGCAGTGTCCTCACAGGATGGCTTGGATCTTTTTCTTTTCTCTTTAGATCAGTGTCAGTTGCTGTCTGAGGCTTCTTGGCCAGATTCTCATCACTGTCAGGCACTAAGCAAAAGCTACGAAATGTCACTGGGCATCAGTAATCTCATCTGTAAAATGGGGATAAAAATGAATATGAAATTATTCTGAGGAGGACTAAACAAACTAAAGTGTAAAATACCTAGCTCAGTGTAGGGTTTATGGTAAATATTTAATTAATGACAGTTGCTGCAGATTGTTCTATTTTATTCTCACAATTTCAGTAACTGAGGATCTGTCCTTGGCCATGTAACACTCACCTTTATCTTTCATTCATTAATAAACCAACATTTATCAATGTATCAGACTAATAATTCTCCAAGGGCAGAGACTTTATCTTATAATATGAGAATAAGAACATATAAGTCCCTCTGTAAATGACAAAAAGAAGCTGGTACTTAGCTGGGTATTTGATAAATCCTTGTGGAATAAAGTGTGGATCTCTGAACACGGCCTTCTATTAATGCTACACTGTGTTGTGAATACGAAGGGGAATCCATATGCTTCCCACTCCTGAGAAAGGAGTCATCTATTGGAGCAGATAGTCACTCAAACAGCAAAACATATTGCATGACAGGATGGTATTAATACCAATGAGAGGAACAATGCATGCTGTTGGAGTAGAAAGGAGCATTTTATTCTCAATAGAACAAGTGGAGAACTCCAACTCTCTTTGTAGAGAGTTAACAGCAATGTGTTACCAAATTATGCAATTTTGCATGTCAATTTTTTTTCTTGAAAAGCTATCTTGCTGTATATCTTAAAAAGTGACTCTTAGAAACAAGAATAGAATCCAGTAGTTGTTTGGTGCTTAGCAGGAGTTGGGCACTTTGCATCTCTGTAAGTTGCACAACAGCCTGT
Source organism: Microcebus murinus (assembly GCF_040939455.1). Taxonomy (NCBI): domain Eukaryota; kingdom Metazoa; phylum Chordata; class Mammalia; order Primates; family Cheirogaleidae; genus Microcebus; species Microcebus murinus. The sequence goes on from NC_134107.1 coordinate 17,551,617, forward strand.
GAGTCAAGTATTAGTAACCATTATCAGATGAACAACCCATGGTCAGAGCTACCAAGTAACTTGCCCAGAGTCATGATGCTCAACAGTGGTGAAGAACATTTTAGAATCCAAATCTGTCTGACTTCAAAGTCCATGGTCTTTCCAATCTATGCTGGAAGATTTTGACAGTGGGAAGGGGAGCATTCAAGACGGAGAGAACCACTTGTACTAAAGCACAGTGGTTAGAAAAAGCAGGCCAGAGATCTGATCAAATTAAAAAGCTTTTGGACAGCCAAGGAAACTTTCATTAGAGTGAAAAGAGAGCCTACAGAATGGGAGAAAATATTTGCTCTCTACACATCCAGTAAAGGAGTGATATCAAGAATCTACCTAGAACTTAAAAAAATCAACAAGAAAAAATCAAACAGCCCCACCAACAAATGGGCAAAGAAAATGAACAGAAACTTTTCAAAAGAAAACACAATAATGGCCAGCAAACATATAAAAAAATTCTCCACATCTTTAATCATTAGAGAAATGCAAATCAAAACCACAATGAGATATCACCTAATCCCAGTGAGATTGGCCTCTGTCAAAAAATCCCAAAACAACAAATGCTGGTGAGGATGTGGAGAGGCAGGAGCACTCTTTCACTGCCGGTGGGACTGTAAATTAGTGCAACCTCTGTGGAAAAGAATTTGGAGATACCACAAAGACCTAAAAATAGAAATACCAGCAATATCACTATTAGGCATATTTGCAAAAGAACAAAAGACATTCTATAACAAAGACATCCGTACCTGAATATTTATGGCAGCACAATTCACTATTGCAAGGATGTGGAAACAGCCCAAGTGCCAGTCACTTCGAGTGGATTATAAAAATTTGGTATATATATATAACAATGGAATATCACTCAATTATAAGAAATGACACTGACCTTGCACCTCTTACATTTTCCTGGACACAGCTTGAGCCCATTATCCAAGGTAAGGTATCACAAGATTAGAAGAATAGGCTCCACATGTATTCACCATCAAGTTGGCACTGACTAATCAACACTATGGTGCTCACATGGTAGTAATATTCTCCAGGGATTAGAGGGTTGTGAGGGTAAATTCACAACTAGTGGATGTGGTGAGCAATATAATAATAATAATTTAAAAAGCAGGCCAGGGTGGAAAATAAAAACTTGGCTTGATTTCAGATGAGATCCCCAAGTATTCTCAAATGGGTTCATGGGTTACTTTATTGATTTCTTCTGGAGTTCCTGACATCTCTAATAACAACTTCATGTCTCCTAGGCTCAGAGTGCATTTTTGCAGCATGATGCAGGGCATCTTTCCATATTTAAGAAGTCTAAGTGGAACCATCTGTTGCACAAATTTGTGATCTGCCATCTCCAGGTACAGAATATCAGAATGTATGATGGGGATTCTTGAATGTCATTTCCTCAGGCACTGGCTTCCACATTTGTTTGACTGTGTACTCATATCAGTAAAAAATGTTTATCATACCCAACTAATAAATGTAAATGCACTAATAGTGTAGATAATATATACATAATATGTAATACAGTGTTATAAAATATGGGCTAAAGTAAGAACTTTAAAATTGTATGAGAAAAATCTTAAGTTTCATGATAGACTACTTGTCCCACTCTCTGCCACCTCATTGCCCTAGGGAATCATCTTGCAAAAAAATTTTGTGCCTTTAGATGTGAAGATGTGCACTGTAAAATCATGAAGGGAACATTCTTAGAAAGGATTTGAACATTTACTGCTGGGAAGGTAGGGAAATTCAGCAGGCTTGATTAGTCCTTGAAGAGTGAGGCTGTAAAGTGAGTGAGTGAATGAGCAAACATGACTTCTCAGAGCAGCTTTCAGGACCAGCTATGACAGCGTTCACTATGGGATTCTATCTCTGGCCCTCAGTGTTCCCATCTGTAATATTAGGAGTAAAACTAAATCTCTGCTTTTCTAGAGCTTTCTAGGATTTGGTCATTCTGTCCTCTGGCCCAGAAGGGAGGCCAGAGCCTTGCACTAACCAAGCCTTGCATTCAAACAAGGGCCTCTTAAGGAAACTGACTGACTCAGAGCCCATTTGTTCTTCCTTAACACAGCAGTTTCACACGTGTATGTCTGTCTGGGTGTCTGGCTCTCCCACCTACAGTGGCTGGAAAGTGTCCCCTACAAAAGGGTGAAGGGCATGCAGGGGTTAGGCCCACAGAGAGCCATGAGGAGTAACCACTGCCAGCAAATGGCGAGGAAAGGCAGATGGGACCCACGTTAGATGGCAGCCTGCCACATGCCAGGTTCAGAACGAGCCACATTGGGCTGTTATGTTAAGTAATTCTCATGAGGTGGGGATGTGATAACACCCCTGTTTTTTTAGCTGTGATTAATGTTCAAAGGGGTTAGCTAGTTAAGCCAATGGCCACAAGATGGTAATTGGAAGAATTCCTAGCACAGTATTAAATAGTGCAGGCTCTGGAGCAGTGCTTCTCATTTTTGGCTATCATTTGAGGTCACCTGAAGAAAATTTAAAAAAGAAAGAAAAAGAAAAACCCTGATGTCTGGGCACCATCTCTAGATATTTTGATCAAATTTAGCTGTGGTGGTGCCTGGAATGAGCATGGTTTTGAAATCTCCCTAAGGCCATTCTAACCTGCAGGCAGGATGGAGAACTGCTGCTTTAACAGCAGACCTGCCTTCTGTGGGAGCTCAGCCACTCAACAGCTGGGTGACCTTGAACAAGTTACTTAATGTCTTTAAACGTCAGTTTCTTCAACTGCAAAATGAGATTAGGGACCTGATAGGGACATTGTCAGGATTACATACAAAGCCCATGTGTTATGCTCAACACAGTGCCTGGCTTTGGGAAATGCTCAATAATGGTTAATTGCTACTAATAGTAGGAACAATCTCCTATAACCAAAATGAGGACCTAGAATCATAAAGACACCTGTTTAATGATGATGGTGTGAGAAGATATGTCACAATATCATTGAGTTGCAAGATACTAGCAACTGTTCTCATCTTACACTCTCGCGTTGAGCAGACTGAAGCTTAAGTAGATTAAAACGCTGATTTGGAATTCGATGTGTATGAGAGACATGTCTGCCACTCAAAATGATTACAATAAATAATAAATTGTCATTTTCTGTGACAAATTTCACTTTACCAGAATATTCCTGTAGGCACATTATTGCACCATTTATCCACCAATGTTACATGAGGTGTTTCTCGATACACTCAGAAATGCCACAAAATAAAAGTGGAGGCTTTTATTATGTCATTGTTCTTCTCAGGTAATGCCCCTTCCCATTTTCCCTACTCTGTCCTGATGAGTCAGGGAACAGGTAAGACTCACATGTCCTGGAGTAACTGGCAGTTGATTTGGCGCCAGTGTGTGGAATATTTTAGATCACTCCCACCCTTGGGGGCACTTTTAAAAATCACTACTATGCCATTGCTCCAAATTTGTACATGGCTCTTTGTATGTCAGTTGTGTCTCCAGAAACAATCTCACACTAGTTGAAATGAATGTAACCCTGATGACTCATGAGCAGGATAAGAAAATAGGAAATGCTTTTAAAAAGAGTTGCTAAGAGAGGACTCTGCAAAGAAGGCTGTGGAAAGGCAGTACTAATGCTCACAAGATTTCAAACTTAGGCATCCCTCTGCCATAGATGTATATGGTCTGGACCAGTACGCTCTAAGAAAAATACAAAGCTAGTCAAGTAAAAATGACATATACATTTTAAATTTCCTAAGTGCCAAATGCAAAAGGTCATTATTATAGCACATGTATTCAAAAAATTATTATTATTTCAACATGTGAACAAAATAAAATTATTGAGATATTTCATGCTCATTTTACCTGAGTCTTCAAATTCCAGTATGTTTTTTTTCACTAGCAGCCCATCTAAATTCCACTGGCCACATTTGAAGTGATTAATAGCCACATGGGGCTAATGGATATTGCATTAAACAGTATAGAGTAAAACATGTAGAGACTGGTTACTAAGAGATGTCAAATATGCAATAAAAAACTACTACTGTTTGTTCCTTTGTAAATTATTAATGTGAAGGAGGTAAAATAGAATATCTCACTGTGTCAGCATTTTCCATACAGCATTTCATGTCTCCCCAAACAACCCATGGAGGTAAATGTGCTTTTACAGTGTGTACTGAAGATAGAGTTGAGCCTCACAGAGGATGGGTGATTTGCTCAAATCCCACAGCAGTATTTATACATATAGTTTATGTAACTAGGTTGTTGTGCCTCCAAATCCTTAGCTCTATTAAAAATTTCAGACTTTCAATGAGAGAGAGATAATCGCAAACAAGTTAATCAGAGGTGATTTAAGATTGGCATCAGCTAAAACATTATTATTCTCATTCATTTTGATATGAAAGCACTGAAGCTGGAACATGTAATTATCTGAGACAAACCCCCCAAGGAGATCACTTCAGATCCATTCTTTGAAATATTCATTGGAGTAGGAAACCTGGGGCTACTTTTTATCTCCAGAACTAATTAAGTTCTTGGAGCTGAGACTTCTTTACATGTAAAATAGCAATAATATAATCTGACCCACCTACCTTCCGATTTGTTCCTGGCAGTGGAAAATGATGATCAAATAAGAGAAGGATGGAAAAACATTTTGTTTCAACAGGCTTTTATGATTGTGATTATCAGAAGTTGTTTTAGCCAGAAGTTATGTTTTGGATGAGGAAATTATTTCTTCTTTAGCTATGAGAGCCTCTGTCCAACGAGTCCCTCTGTGACCCAGCTGTGGGGACAAGATTGAGATACTCAAATATCTTATTTTGACTTTGGGGATGGATGAAGAAAATTCTGACAGTAAAGGGTATTTCAGGGGAGAGTTTTTCCAGCTAACAATCTCTCTCTTCTCCTCAGGGTATATCAGGAAACTGGTGGAATTGCATGCATTTTCAACATCATGTGAAACCCAACATCTACCACAAAGACCCAGATATCAAATTTGGCCCACTTTTTGTGCTTGGAGATTTGCAACCTGTCAAGGTACACTTAGAAATCCTGGGAACCTGAGAAATGTTCCTGGAAATGGTTCCTGCAAAGGATGACCTTTGGCCTTTCCTTAGAAAGATCAAGCTGAAAGCTCTGGTTTCATGCATGATCTGGGAGCATCATTCCTTCTTTCAGGTTCAAAATATAGACTTGAAATACCTGAACCTGGGGTTGAAGATTTGGAATCATGACTTATGGCTTTAAAGCTCACCTGGTCCAACCTCCTGCTCCAGGAACTAGAGAACCCACATAAGTCTGTCTGAGTCGCCCCAGTGACAATGGATCCCTGCCCAGTGCCTATCATCACCTCTGAGGCAGCACAAGCCAGGGATAGATAGTGGGTCTGGATGAGTGAGTTTGTCAGTGACTGTCCAGAGTTTAATGAGGATGTGGAGAAATCTTCACTGAGAGAAGACAGGTCAGTACACACTATAAGCACTAGATCACAAATATTTAAATATCTCAGTATCTCAAACCAGTTTGAGCACAGTTAGAAGAGTCTATACTGTTATATTTAACTCATGTTCATTTTGGTGCGTTTATACGTAAACCACAGCCTAAATACCTCTTAACACAACTAGAGTTGCCAGTTCTAATTTAAGCTTCTTAAACTACAGAAAATGGAGAAGAAAAGCCATCTTCACAATTTCTCAGTTGTTGATTCTTTTAACTTCAACTTAAAACCATCATGTTAAGTACTACTTACACTACTAAGTATTTTAGGAGGTAGTCTTTCTTTAAACAAATTATGTATAAGGATAAACAAGGAAATTTATCTCTTCTTAAAGGGAAATGCTGGCTGCTGTAAGTCAGGTACTTAGGAATAAATAGTTGCTGTCTCCTTCTGGAAAAACATAGGAGATTTACAAAATAGAAGAATATAGCTTTGTTGTCACGTAGGCCTATCTGGTACATAAAGGAAAAAACCTACAAACTTCCAAAAATAATTTTTCCCAGTTTGGGAAGACTCACCCTCTTCGCCGGCTGAAATAGAAAACAAAGTCTCTTATTTCAATTCTTTAACAAAATTATTGGCTGTGATCAGAAACCACTTGCTTTTGACAGTGGCTCCCCAAAGGTGGCCTTCCTGATGTTTGTGGTAGGGCGTGAGCTAGTGTACCCAGATTTGAGAAAGAGTTTTCCTCACAAAGTTTAGAATAGGAAGAAGTTTATTTACTTTTTCCTAGGTGGAGATAGGGCGAGAGAAAGGGCCAGCAGGAAGGTGCAGAAAGGAAGAATGTGCTGGCCTTTAAAACCAGCTTTTCAGACTTTTTAAATGAGGAGGTTGTAACTCAGTGGGGTACAGTTGAGACTCTGCTGCATCCCCTGTTTCTTTCTTCTCTATGACAAGATGATTATAGAAGGGGCAGCAGATGTGACAGTTTAAAATTTTGCTTCCCTGCCTTTCCTTGCAGAAGGGATTATCGCAGGAGAGGTAACTCTGCCCTCCAGATATGGTTGAGGCCTGAAGCTCACACCTGCTCTTCACCCAGAGACTCTTTAGACTGTAGAACAGCAGATTATCAATCAGTTTTGAAAGAGACATATTTATTTTTAATATCTCTTTTCCATCTGGTCAGCTCTTTTCAGAAGTTCTGTAAAACAGAACTGCTGTGTACTGTTTAGTGAGAGAATTCATAGGATTGATCTTTAACTGTTACTAGGAAATTGCAGATTAGATATTTTCCTGTTAATTTTGCAAGGACACCCCTTTAATTTTGTCAACTTCTATGCTTACTACTAGAATCATGAATGATATATTGATTTCTCTAGTTGTTCCCCCACCTGCCCAGAGCAAGGAAGGTTGTCCCATTAGAGTTCATGAAGCAGCCTGGCTCTCTCCACATCTGCCTTCCCTAGAGCTTTGCTCAGTGCACCTGCTGCCTCCTCACACACGAGGGAGGCCCCTCTCCAACTTCTGCATCTGCTCTGAGGACACATCCCTAGGACCTTAGAGTTCTACATAATATAGTATCAAGGCCACTGTACAAGACATCATTTATACTCTATTTAAATGCCAATATTATTTAGATCCTAAAATTCAGCCGTTTCTCATCAAACACATTTCTGATGATGACTGTGTTTTTCCTTCCTTCCTTCTTTGCTGCCAGTTATTCTATTACTCTCTTCAGACGTTATTTTCTTCAGTATGCATTAATCAAATCTTCTATGTCCTCAGCTCTGGTCCTCAAAGACTTGGAATCCTCATTTGAAGTGATAATCACAATCAGACCAATCATTTTCTACCCAGTCCCTATTCCATATTTCCCACTACTGAAAGATTGGCAAATTTGAGAGTAACTCCAAATAACTATTATTACTTCATGAACATGACAGTGTTTTAAATTTGTGACAGCAAAAGAAAGAGGAACCAAACATATCACCCAAATAAGAGAATAAATCTATATATAGAAGGGAAGACACGTAAGGAATGGGAAAAGCAGGAGTCAAACACTATGTGTATTGTTGCAACTCAGTAAACATAGGGAAAAATATGGAGTGGGTGTGAATTGTCATTCATTTATTAATTCCTTCAATAAACTTTTATTTAATGTCTGCCAGGTACTGGAGATATAACCATTGCTTCTATCCTCCTTTCAAAGCATTTGCTGTCTTTTGCCCTAACCACAGCCAGATTAAGGGGACTCCTAGAAAAAGAAATCAAATTTTCAATAGTAAGGATAACATAAAAATTATATGATAACATGTAATAAATAATTGTGCATAATATATAATAAATATAAATATTAGCATCATGACTTAGAATAGTAAATAATAGTGTGAGATTCATGATGAGAACACAAAAGAAGAAAAATGAGACAGATAAGAGGGGTCCATCCCTAAATCTTTTAACATATAACCATTTGGTATCTGTTAGATGAATGAATGAAAATAGAGTGTGAGGTACAAATAGGATCCTAAATCACACAGTTGAAGAAGAGCTAGAAAAAACTCATTAGAAATATTGCTTTTCAGACACTATTCCATTATACAAAAGGAGAAAAAATTTCAAAATTATTTACATTGGAATAAAAAATGATTATAATCCCCATAACCAAATGATCACAAAACTCACAATCCATCCTTGCAAGAATTGGTCACATTTAATTAAAGCAAAAAGATAGCACAAGATTTACTCCCATCTCAGTTTTGATTTTTTTAGTGACTCAGGTTTGACAGCTAACAGAAACTGAAGAGAGATGGCTCTTCGTATAGAGATTTTAGACATGAAGATACACACACACACACTCTCACGCACACTCAGAAACACAAACATCCTTGCGTGTAATGAGCAGAGCTGTTTTCTCCTATTTTATCTTTTTTTTTTTATCTCTCTCCATTCAGTATGGCAAGATGAAAATCAAATACATCAACTATGAAAAGCAGCACCTGTACTTCTACATGGGTGAGTCTGCCAGAGACACATTCCTTAATATCCCATTTCCTTGAATGAGCCCTTGTCAAGCCGGAAGGCTGACTGCAATTCTCTCACAGAAACCTGCCATTTCTTACTGTTACTGGGAAAAGCAGCATGTCTTGCTTCAGACTCACTAAGGTAGAAATCTGCAAAGAGAAATGGAAAAGCAAATAGACCTTTTTAACCAACATCTCCTCCCTTTGTGTGGTGAGCAGGGAAGGAGGGAGATGCCTCACAAGGGAGGGAAGGCAGCTGCCGGTCAAGGGGACCTGCACCTGGGACACTCATCGTGGAAAGATGGGACACCTGTCAACAGAAAATAAGTGGGATACTTGGGCAGGGATGGAAAGGAGATGGGATAATAATCCTGAAGCATGTAGTGTGACACCAGAGAAAGGAGAGGCCCAGGAATAAAAGGCATTTCTCACAACATTGTGTAGAAGAAAGCTGGAAGCTCAGTGGCCTATGTACAGCTGTAGAAGGCATGAGACCTACACACCTGAGTGTGAACACATAGGCCAGGCCTGAAAGGAAATAAGGTAGCTGAGTAATTCTGATGCCAAGAAAAGAACATGATTAGCAAAAAAACTTTGCTCTTGACCAAAATCAAACTCCTGGCAGCTGACAAAGAGAGTTTTCATGGAACTCCAGATATGCCCATCAAAGACATGCAACACACTTGGGAAACAAACCAAAATCAGGGGAGGAATCAAACATTTGCTGTGGGCCACTGCTTCTAAACCAGGGACAGTTTTTCCACCCAGGGAACATTTTACAGTGTTCAGACTAATTTCTTGGTTATCACAACAGAATTGGGGGCTTGTACTGATATACAATGGGTAGAAGACAGGGATAATTATAAACAGAAGAAAAACAAAGATGACATGATCATCTCAATTGATGTAGAAAAAGTATTCAGAATATTTCCATGATAAAAACTCTCAACAATCTATGCATTAAAGGACCATACTTAAAATTGTAAAAACCACTGATGACAAAATCATAGCCAACATCATAAATGGAGAAATGTTGAAAGCGTTCCCACTAAGAACTGGAACAAGTCAAAAATGCCCACTGTTACCAATTCTATTCAACATAGTGCTGGCAGCCCTAGTCAGCACAATAAGGGAAGAGAAAGAAATTAAGTGTCTTCTGAATGCAAATTAGTATATCCACTATGGAAAACTCTATTGAGATTCCTCAAAGAACTAAAAGTAGGCCTATCATTTGATCCAGCAATCCTACTACTGGATATTTACCCAACTAAAAAGAACACATTTTTTTTTTTTTATTTTGGCATACTATGGGGGTACAGATGTCAAGGTTTCAATAAATGCCCATTTCCCCCCCTCCCCCCAAAAGACTGAGTCTCCATCATGACCATCCCCCAGATGGTGCACATCTCACTCATTATGCATGTATATACCCGCCCCCCTCCCCCCTCCCACCTCCCCAATACCCTATTACTGTAGCACCTGTGTGTCCACTTAGGTGCTACTCAGTTAATACCAGTTTGCTGGAGAATATATCTGGTGCTTGTTTTTCCATTCTTGGGATACTTCACTTAGTAGTATGGGTTCCAGCTCTAACCAGGAAAATATAAGATGTGCTATATCACCGTTGTTTCTTAGAGATGAATAGTACTCCATGGTATACATATACCACATTTTATTAATCCATTCTTGGATTGATGGGCACTTGGGCTGTTTCCACAGCCTTGCAATTATGAATTGTGCTGCTATAAACATTCGAGTGCAGGTGTCTTTTTTGTAGAGTGTCACTGGATCATTTGGGTAGATGCCCAGCAATGGGATTGCTGGATCAAATGGTATATTCACTTGTATCGCTTTAAGGTATCTCCATATTGCTTTCCACAGAGGTTGAACTAGTTTGCAGTCCCACCAGCAGTGTAGGAGTGTTCCTCTCTCTCCACAACCATGCCAGCATTTGTTATTTGGAGACTTTTTGATAAAGGCCATTCTCACTGGAGTTAAGTGATATCTCATTGTAGTTTTGATTTGCGTTTCCCTGATGATTAGGGATGGTGAGCATTTTTTCATATGTTTGTTGGCCATTCTTCTGTCTTCTTTAGAAAAGTTTCTGTTCATGTCCTTTGCCCACTTTTTAATAGGGTTATTTGATTTTTTCTTGCTGATTTTCGTGAGTTCTAAGTATATTCTAGTTATCAGTCCTTTATCGGATACATAGGATGCAAAAATTTTCTCCCATTCTGTAGGTTGTCTGCCTACCTTCATGACTGTTTCTTTGGCTGTGCAGAAGCTTTGTAGTTTGATCATGTCCCATTTATTTATTTTTGTTGCTGCTTTGATTGCCTTTGGGGATTTCTTCATAAACTCTTTGCCTAGGCCGATGTCTAGGAGAGTGTTTCCAACATTTTCCTCTAGAATTCTAATGGTTTCATACCTGAGATTTAAGTCTGTTATCCAGCGTGAGTTGATTTTTGTGAGAGGTGAAAGGTGTGGGTCCTGTTTTAACCTTCTACAAGTGGCTATCCAGTTTTCCCAGCACCATTTATTGAAAAGGGATTCTTTTCCCCAGCGTATGTTTTTGTCTACTTTGTCAAAGATTAGATGGCTATATGAGGATGGTTTTATATCCGGATTCTCACATCTGTTCCACTGGTCAATAATCCTATTTTTGTGCCAATACCAGATTGTTTTAATTACTACAGCTTTGTAGTATAGTTTGATATCTGGCATATTAATGCCTCCCAATTTGTTTTTGTTGCCTAGAATTGCTCTTGATATTCGGGGTCTTCTTTGGTTCCATACAAAGCGTAAAATTATTTTTTCTATATCTGTGAAGAATGCTGATGGGATTTTAATAGGTATTGCATTGAATCTGTAGATCAGTTTGGGTAGTATAGACATTTTAATGATGTTGAGTCTGCCGATCCACGAGCATGGAATGGATTTCCATCTGTTTACATCCTCTGCTATTCCCTTCCTCAGTGTTTCATAGTTCTCCCTATAGAGGTCTTTTACCTCCTTGGTTAAGTATACTCCTAGGTACTTTAATTTCTTTGTTGCTATTGTGAAGGGTATTGAGTCTTTAATTTGGTTTTCGATTTGATTGTTGTTGGCATATACGAATGCCTCTGATTTCTGTGTATTGATTTTGTATCCTGAGACTTTGCTAAATTCATTGATCAGTTCCAGAAGTTTCCTGGTTGAATCTTTGGGGTTTTCTAGATATAATATCATATCATCAGCAAACAGTGAAAGTTTGATCTCTTCTGCCCCTATTTGGATACCTTTAATTCCACTTTCCTGTCTGATTGCTGTAGCCAGGACTTCCAGTACTATGTTGAATAGAAGTGGAGATAGTGGGCAGCCTTGTCTGGTTCCGGTTCTAAGTGGGAATGCTTTCAGTTTTTCCCCATTCAGTATGATGTTAGCTATGGGTCTGTCATAAATGGCTTGTATCATTTTTAGATATGTCCCTTCTATGCCTATTTTCTTGAGTGTTCGTATCATGAAAGGGTGTTGAATTTTGTCAACAGCTTTTTCTGCATCTATTGAGAGAATCATGTGGTCTTTGTTTTTGCTTCTGTTTATGTGGTGAATTGCATTTATAGATTTGCGTATGTTGAACCATCCCTGCATTCCTGGGATGAAGCCCACTTGGTCATGATGGATTATTTTTTTGATAAGTGTCTGGATTCGGTTAGCTAAGATTTTGTTGAAAATTTTTGCATCTATATTCATTAGGGATATTGGTCTGTAGTTTTCTTTTTTTGTTGGATTCTTTTCTGGTTTTGGTATCAGAGTAATATTCGCTTCATAAAAGGTGTCAGGGAGGTTTCCATTCTTCTCCATGTTGTGGAATAGTTTCTGCAAGATAGGTATTAGTTCTTCTTTGTAAGTGTGGTAAAATTCGGGTGTGAAGCCATCTGGACCGGGACTTTTCTTTTTAGGGAGATTTTTAATTGCTGTTTCTATTTCAGCTGTTGAGATTGGTCTGTTCAGGGAATCTATTTCTTCCTGGTTGAGCCTAGGGAGGCTGTGTGTTTCTAGAAATTTGTCCATTTCCTCCACATTTTCCAGTTTGTGTGAATAAATATCTTTGTAGTACTCATAAATTATATCTTGTATCTCTTTGGGATCAGTTGTGATATCTCCTTTTTTATTCCTGATGGAGCTTATTAGAGATTTCTCTTTTCTGCTTTTCGTTAGCTTAGCCAGTGGTGTGTCAATTTTGTTTATTTTTTCAAAGAACCAACTTTTTGTTTTGTTAATCTCCTGAATAGCTTTCCTGTTTTCAATTTCATTTAGTTCTGATTTGATCTTGTTGATTTCACTCCTTCTGCTGGGTTTGGGGCTGGTCTGTTCTTCTTTTTCCAGCTCTTTGAGTCGTTTCATTAGATTGTCTATTTGTGATCTTTTTGACTTTTGATTATAGGCATTTATGGAGATAAACTTTCCTCTCAGAACTGCTTTAGCTGTGTCCCAGAGGAGTTGATAACTTGTCTCTCCATTGTTGTTTTCTTCATAGAAGTTTTTTATTTCCGTCTTGATTTCTTCATTTACGAAGTAATCATTTAGTAGGAGGTTGTTTAATTTCCACGTTTTTGTGTAGAAATGTGAGTTTCTGTTAGGGTTGATTTCTAGTTTTATTCCATTGTGATCTGAGAAGATACATGGTATGATTTCTATTTTTTTAAATTTCTTGAGATTTACTTTGTGTCCTAGGATATGGTCAATCTTAGAGAATGTCCCGTGAGCTGATGAGAAGAACGTGTATTCAGTGGATTTGGGGTAGAATGTCCTGTAGATGTCAGTCAGACCCAATTGTTCTAGAGTTTTGTTTAAGTCCATTATTTCTTTATTAATTTTCTGTTTGGAGGATCTGTCTTGAGCCGTCAGTGGGGTATTGAAATCTCCAGTGATTATGGAGTTGGTATTAATCCATTTGCTTAGATCTAGTAAGGTTTGCTTTATGAAACTGGGTGCACCTAAGTTGGGTGCATAAATATTTAAAATTGTTATCTCTTCTTGTTGAACTGTGCCCTTCACCATTATGTAATGACCCTCTTTGTCTTTCACTACTTTTGTTGGTTTAAAAACTAAATCGTCTGAAATTAGAACAGCCACACCAGCCTTCTTTTGGCTTCCACTTGCCTGGAATACTGATCTCCACCCTTTTACTTTTAGTCTATATGCATCCTTGCAGGTTAGATGTGTTTCCTGAAGACAGCATATACTTGGCCTGTATTTTCTTATCCATTCAGCCAGCCTATGTCTCTTGAGTGGAACACATTTTATCGAAAAGACACCTTAACTTAAATGTTTATCACAGCACAATTCATAGTTGCAAAGATGTGGAATTGAGCCAAATGCCTGTCAATTCATGATTGGATTAATAAAATATGGTATCTGTATATCATAGAGGTAGGTATATGTATAAATATGGTATATGTATACCAGCCTTGAAGAGGCTTAATGCCTTTTACAACAATTTGGATGGAATTGGAGACCATCATCCTAAGTAAGGTATCTAAAGAATGGAAAAACAAACACCACATATACTCAGTATTAAATTGGAACTTATGGATGGCCACAGATGAGCACAGAGGGAAGTAAAACTCAAGTGAAATGAGCCAGAGGGTAGGTGTGAAGAGACAGGCAAAATCTGACATGAATATTACAGTGATCACAATCTTACTGTTGGGCACACTTATACCCCTGACTCAAGAATTGTAAAAGCAACCCATATATCCAAAACATATGTACCTCTGTAATATATTGAAATAAAAAATTAAATTAAATTAAATATACAAGAGGGAAAAAAGAAAGACATTTCTGGGTTATATAAAATATATCTCCAACCAAGAGAGGAATGATTTACAATTGTAGGTTTTCTAAAGTAAATGCTTTGTATTTCTGTGGTTCCTGTTGTAACCTCTCCTTTTTCATTTCTAACTGAGTTTATTAGAGACCCTTCCCTTCAAATTCTTTTCAATCTAGCAAGAAGGCTGTCCATTTTTTAAAAATCTTTTTGAAAAGCAAGCTTTAGGTTTTTCTGATCTTCCATATAATTAATTCTCTTGTTCTCAATTTCATGTAATTCTGATTTTATCATAGTTATTTCTTTTCTTCTACTAGATTTGGAATTGATTGGCTCTTCCTTTTCCAATTCCTTGAGACTATATATTACATTGTCTACTTTTGACCTTTCTATTTTTTGGATGTGGGCTTTAATGTTACTAGTTTCCCTTTCAAGAATGCTTTTGCTGTATCCCACAGGTTTTGATAGCTAGTGTCTCCATTATCATTTAGTTCAAAGAAACTCTTGATTTTCCTCTGTATTTCCTCCTTGATCCAATAGTTATTCAACAATGGATGATTACTTTCCATGACTTTGTGAGGTGGTGAGTATTTCTGTTGGAATTGAGTTCTAATTTCATACCATTATGAATAGAGACAATACACAGTATAATTTATATATTTTTTTAATTTGTTGAAGTCTGATTTGTGGCTTAATATGTGATTAATTTTGGAGAAAGTGCCATGGGTTGATGAAAAAAATGTGCATTTGGCTTTATTTGGGTGGAATGTTCTGTATTGTTCTGTCAGAAGCTTTTGTTCTAGAACTATGTTTAAATCCATTATTTCTTTGCTTATTTTTTGTTTGGAAGGTCTGTCCTGTTCATTCAGTTGAAGTCCCCTGCTGCTATGGCATTACTGTTTATCATGCTATTTAGATCAGACAATGTATGCTTTATGTGACTGGGCACTCCTAAGTTGGGTGCATAAATATTAAGAATTGTTACTTCTTCTTGTTGGATCTTCCCTTTCACCATTATATAGTGGTCATTTTTGTCCTTTTTTACTTTTTCTATTTTAAAGCTTATGTCATCTGCAAATAGTATTGCTACCCCTGTTTTCTTTTGACTTCCATTTGCCTTCATCTCTTGACCTTGAGCCTGAAGGCATTTTTCTTGGTTTGATATGTTTCCTGTAAACAACAGATACTAGGCTTGTGGATATTTATCTACTCTGGAGTCTATGTGTCTTCAGAGGACAGTTTAATTCATTCACAATTGTTGAGAGGATTGAAATTTGAGGTAGATTTCTAGTCATATTGTTGGGTGAAAACCTGTTGTTTTGTTTTACTCCTTGAGCCATCATGAAGTCCAAATTCTAGCCTTTGACTCTTGAATGATTTTACATTGAAGAGTGTCTATTGTGCTTTTCGGTGTGTAATGCAGGTGTAATTACTTCCTGTAGGGCTGGTCTGTTCTTTGCACATTCCATTCATTGATTGCTTGTCTGGAAAAGACTTTTTTTCTTCCTCATAGATAAAATTTAATTTTGCCAGATAAAGAATTCCAGGTTAGGCATTATTCTGTTTTAGAACTTTATGTTCAGGCACGCAACCCCTTCTGGCTTGTAAAGTTTCAGTTGAGAAATCCGCAGTTAGTCTCATAGGTTTTCCCTTGTAGTTTATTTGTTGCTTTCTTCTGCCTGCTCAGAGAAGTGCTTCTTTCATATTTACTTTAGTCAGTCTAATAACCACATGATGTGGTGACTGCGTTTTCACATTGAATGTCCCACGTGTTCTGTTTGCTTCTTGTATCTGGATATCAAGATTTCTGGCCAGGCCAGGCATATTTTACTCCAGTATTCCATGAAATAAGTTTTCCAGCACTTGTGTATTTTCTTCTTCTCCTTCTAGGATGCCAATGATTCTTATATTTGACATCTTTATGTAATCCCATATTTCTTGTATGTTTCAGCTTTGTCCTAGGTTATGTGTTCTTTTTCTTCATCCAATTTGTTTAGCACATATGCGTTATCTTCAAGCTCTGAGATTCTTTACTCTGAATGATCCATTGTATTCTTGAGGCTTTCCACTGTGTTTTGAAGTTTCTTGAATGCCCCCTTCATTGCCAAGATTTCTGTTTGATTGTTCCATAGTATTTCAATTTCTTTAGAGAATTTTTCATTCATTTTGTCAATTGTTCTTGTAAATTCTTTATGTTGTGATTGTATTTTCTCTTCAATACCACTGAGTTTTCTTACAATTCATACTTGGAATTTTTCCTTTGTCAGTTTAATCATATCATGTAAGTTGGTATCTATTAATGTAGATCAAATATTTTCTTTTGGAGGTGACTTTTCTCTCTGATCATTCATAATTTCTATGTTCTTTCACTGATTGTTTCTCATCAGGCAACTCTGTCAAGGACTGGAGGAGCTTGTACTGGTTTATGGACTTAATTGTGGGTCCCAAAAGAGATGTTCCTTGACAATGCTGGGGAGATGTGCTCTGCTTCTGAATTATCATAGAGGTATTTTGTTGGGTAGACCCTCTCAGCTATAGGCCTAGGCAAAGGATGTCTGAAGAAGGCACCCAAAGCAATCACAGCAGCAACAAAAATAAATAAATAAATAGGATCCAATCAAATTAAAAAGCTTTTACACAGTCAAGGAAACTATCATTAGAGTGAATAGACAGCCTACAGAATGGGAGAAAATATTTGCTTTCTACACATCTGATAAAGGGCTAATATCAAGAATCTATCTAGAATTTTAAAAAAATCAACAAGAAAAAAATCAAACAAGCCCATCAATAAATGGACAAAGGACATGAACAGACATTTTTCAAAAGAAATCAGACTAATTGCCAGCAAACATATAAAAACATGCTCAGTATGTTTAATCATTAGAGAAATAAAAATCATCACTGCAATGGCTTATCACCTAACCCTAGTGAGATTGGCTTCTATCAAAATATCAGAAAACAACAAATGCTGGTGAGGATGTGGAGAGACAGGAACACTTACACTGTTAGTGAGACTACAAATTATTTTCCACAGTGCAACCTCTGTGGAAAATAATTTGGAGATATCTCAAAGAGATAAAAATATAAATACCATTCGATCTAGGAATAGTGCTATTAGGCATCTACCCCAAGGAGCAAAAGACATTTTATAATAAACACACCCAAATGCTGCACTCAAACATCTGCACCCAAATGTCCATGTCAGCACACTTTACTATTGCAAGGATGTGGAAACTCACCCAGGTGACTGTCAATTCATGAGTAGATTATTAATATTTGATATATGTATACAATGTATATAATGTATACAATGAAATATTACTCAATTATATTAAACAACAGTGATCTAGGACCTATTATATTTTCCTGGATAGAGTTTGAGTCCATTATTCAAAGTGAGGTATCACAAGATTGGAAGAATAGGCTCTACATGTTCTCAACATCAAATTGGCACTAACTTATCAACACTATGATGCTCCCACTGTAGTAATATTCTCTAGGGACTAGGAGGAGTGGCGGAAAACTCACAACTAATGGACATGGCGAGGAGTGTATAGGGAAAGCCCATGCCTCTAATCCTTCCTTGGGTGATGGAAAGATATAAAATGTAACCAAAATATTTGTACCTTCATAATATCCTGAAATAAAAAGAAAACAAAATAAAATAGAATAAAGTAAATACTCTAAGAGAAGGAGATCAAGAGCCTATACTTAGGTCTTGGTTGAAATAAACCGTAAATTCTTTGGCAACATTGGGCTCTCTTAGGCAGGAACATAAAGGAGGCTGGAGTCTTCCTAGAGACAGGACACTAAGCTTTTAGAAACTATGCTAGTTTATTCAAGTTTCTTAGTATGAGGATGTAGGAAATCATTTGTGCTGAGAGTTTGCAGTCCTCATAAGACAACATATTAAGACCCTGTCCAGAAGAAGAGGGCTCAAAGGATCCAGACTAGAGTTTGACAAAAGTGACAGTCTTTGCTGACAGGCAAAATGTCTCTATAAGACTACTGTGGGATCTGGGCAGTCTCGGTGGTGCTGGGGCAGACACAGGTAAATATCTCTTTGACCAGGAAAGGAGGACACCGTCTTTATTCATGCTACCCCCATATGTTGTGACAGGTCCCAATCCAAAGGATTTTGGGGGACTGAAAGATCCCAAGGACTTTGAATATACTTGAAAGCTCAGAGCAAAAGCTCTTTGGAGATATCTCCATCAAAAATGACTCAAATCTTCAAAGCTTCCCTAGCCTCTGTGATGGAGCTAGAACATGGAGATGTGGAACAAATTTCTGGTTCCGCTTCGTGAATGTGGACAGTCTAATGGAGTCCAGGATGTGGACTTGCATCCCTTCGCAGGGCCAGCATTCCAGGAGTGGCACGATAAAGAGAAAGAGTCTTGCTGTTTTGCACTGGGGTCATATTCTGATCATTTATTCATCACGTTTCTGTTCTTTTTCAGTTGTGCTCCCCCTCCTCATACCTGCATATTTAAACCTGAAATCCATCAAAATGATGTACCTTAGAAGAGACTGGGGGGTGAGTAACCTGGCTCATTCTCTGAAAGCAGAGCATCTAGAAGAGAGAAAATGAAAATGCTTGGACACCTCCAGACATAGCTTCCTTGAACAGCAGGGCATAAGATTTAGCCAGTACCTGAAGGGACCCCAGGCCAATGGAAGAGGAAATGGAATTTTATTCAGAGCATCTAACTTTCAAGTGCTTTTCTCTGCAGGACATCGCTTGGGTTAGCAGCTTTTATATCCGACATTTCATCACATTTGGCCCTTTCTATGGAGTCTTTGGAACGTTATTGCTCATATATTTGGTGAAGTAAGAATATTCTCTTATTACCATAATCCATGTGGCCCTCTTACCATCCTTATCAGTGCTATTTATCCTTAGCAGAAGATGATGACACCATGACCATTTTCTAAAATTGAAGTGTTTTCAAGGAAATGAGAAAAAACATACAGTTAAAATAGTTGAGCAAGACAAGCTCCTCGCAAGAAATATTATCCTGATATCCACTTTTTCACACTGGCTTGATTCACACTGAAGCATTTCAGGGTATAACCAGGTTCTTTAAAAATATAATCTATTACATGCACCATAATTCTTGCCAAAGATAATGAGAAGAGAGGAATATTTTAAAGTTCTCTTATGACTACAGATTTTCCCATAAGTAAAGTGACCTCAGAAAATTCTTTTGCCTGGATAGCTCTCTACAACTTTCCAGTGTATTCCTTCCTCATTCTGTTGCATTATTATTTTCAATCCTAAATAATTGTAAGGATAATGGTAACTACTATGGTTCAGGCACATTGTTAAAGGCTTTTTATGTATTATCTTTTTGGTGTAATTCTCATACAACCTGGTAAGGGAGTATCACCTTCGCTTTTCTGCTGCAGGAATATAAATTCAAAGGGATTAAATGACTTGCCCAAAGGTATGTAAGAGCAGGTTAGGGCCAAGGCCAGTGCCAAACCATAACTTTAACCCACTCTATCTGGGACAAAGCCCAGGCTGTCAACCACTTTGCATATTCCCTGGAGTTCCCCTGGTGTTAGTGATCTTTGCAACAGTGCTACAGAAAACTTAAGAGGTACAGCTCTATATGTTTGTCAGTAGGGCAGGTCATGTGGCTGAATTCTTATTGTGTCATCTCTGGTAATAAAGGTCACAAAAGGCTTTGAATGAAGAAAAAGTATGACCACCATTTTACTGGAACCTTTGATTTTCCAATTCTCAGCGAGGTGTCTCAGGGGTTATGCAAGCCCCATGATGTGGTTGTTACTGAAAAACCTCAGAGACTTCTCACCTGCTACCTTTATTCCTCCAAAAGGTTTCTTGAAAGTCCTTGGATTACATGCATTACCATGATGAGCCACGTACCAATGCAAATGAGCATAGAGGAGAACCGGGACTGGCTCAGCACTCAGGTAATGGTGGAGGGAGAATCCTTCAAACCACACTCATTTAGAATCTGGTTACCTCAAATGATAATGACTGACCCTTAAAGAGTATGCACTGGGGAACTGGTGCTATCAGGTGCTTTGCATTTATCTACATGAGGAATTATTTAATCATAAAAAAGTAGGATTATTGTTACTTTACAGATGATAACTGAATAACTTGTATAAGGTCACAAAACTAAGTGGTTGAAGCATATTTTAAAACCTAGGCTGTTGGATTATCAGGCCTTTACTCTAAACCCAGGGTCAGTCAACTGTACTCTAGAGGCCAAATCCAGGCTGCTGCTTGTTTTTGTAAATAAAGTTCTATTGGAGCACAGCCATGATCATCCATTTAAATGTTATGTGCGACTACGGCATGCTGCAACAGCAGAATAGTTTGTCTTGAAAAAAGTGAAATATTTGTTAATTGGCACTTTATAGAAAATGTTTGATGAGCCCTCCTCTGCTCTAAACTCTAACATGACAGCCCTTGCAGTGAATTTGAGACTGCTAGACTTACGGAATGAATTTTATGCCTGTAAGAACTATGGAAACCATACCATTTCACTGCATGAATAGAGTGTCCCAGAAAGAGGAAATGGCATGCTCTCCAAATATGCCATTAATTTGTAAAAGAAAAAAACAAAAACAAAAACAAAAAAAAATGTTAATCAGAACCACACAGAACACTGCTGCCTTCTAAGCCAAAGTCCCTCCACTGGCCATTTCATGTTTAACAGAGGAATCCATTCATTACCCTGCCTCCTTCTCCCAGTTCATACTGAAACTAAGTGGACTCTCAATGAGGCATAGGGGAGTGTTTCTCAAACACCTTGGTCACAGAACCACTTATTTTTTATAGTATAGATTTCTTTTATAATTTAATTAATCATTAGTAGGTTGAATACTCTTCATATATTTATTATTTATCTGTATTTCTTTTGGTGAGTCACTTTGTCAATGTCCTTAATCTATTGTCCTATCTGAGTATTCATATTTTTCTTATTGAACTTCAATTCTTATATGTAGAGTACGGATATTAACACACTGTATGCAACATGTGTCATAAATATTTTCCCAGTTGATTTTCTGCCCTATAATATTGCGGAAAGAATGTATTAATATTTCAGAAGATCTTGCATGTAGGATCCTTGAAAATATCCGTAATAGTGAACCAGTCAATCTTCCTTTTTCACACTGCCTACCTTGTGCTGATTATGGTACAAAGTTATGTTAGAAATTTAATTAAAATAATATAGCAGCATATCATATCTGTAGCTTGTATATGAAGTTAGCAGATCTCTTCTCTAGGCTGCCAGGATTCCTAGTCCTTCAGAACGCCCTGCATCCCACTCACAATGACCAAAGACTATAGAATCACTTCACACTCTTAAAAGTGGTTGAGAACTTCAAAGCTTTTGTTTATGTAGGTTATATCCACCGATATATACTGAATTTGAAATTAAAATATAAGTTGTACAATCTGTAGTTATTCATTAATTTTAAATTAACAAGAATAATCTCAATACATTTGGACATCAGAGTTATTACGGCCATCCCATGTTTAGTTGCCTCTGGAAAATACCTCTGAACAAGCATGAGAAAATGTGAATCAAAAAGTCAAATGACCTCTTAGATTTATTATCAAAATAGCATCAACTTTGCATGTTTTATTAAGGTATCTTGAGGACCTCAAGATTTTCTGAACTACACTTTGAGAAATTCTAACATAGAGCAACAATAGATACAGCATTCAAAATGGCAACAACATCAGCCAGAATAAAACCTTTAAAAAACATTGAATAAAATGACATTTGTAAGGGTTTCAATCTATGCAGTATAAAGAAGCTATAAATTCCTTCTGAGGATAATGTTTTTGAACACATAAACTACATAACGTTAAAAAGGAAACTGCTTAAATTGGAATGCACTTCATACAAAAAATCCTTGGATCGAACCTTTGAACTAATTACTTCTCCTTTACACATTCTTCAGGTCCAGTGCATAAAAATGGTATTCTACCCCTGCAATCCCTACCCAAATCCTACAACCCTACATCTATCTGCCAATGTGCTCATTTATGACACCTCAGTCTTCCATATCTCCGTGTCAACACTTTTCCCCTCAAATCCTACATACATTTTTATGAATACATAGATTGCCTTGTATGTATTTCTTAGCAAACAGTCTAATTTCCTTCTTCAATTGTGAGTTCTTGAGACCAGGGACTGTGTATCTTTTATATCCTTCATAGTTTCTCACATAAAATAGGTACTCAAGAAGTACTGGATGAATAGTTAACAAAATAGAAGAATAAATAAACATTTTCTCTGTTTGACACTAGAGATCATTTATATCTAATATAAGCTTTTCTTTGCAGGTCTTGGCCACTTGTAATGTTCAACAATCCCTTTTCAATGACTGGTTCACTGGGCATTTGAACTTCCAAATCGAGCACCAGTGAGTAACAGAAATAGTCCATGACAGGGAAAGAGTCATCATTTATAACAACCCCAGATACAGTGTAGAGCAGAGCCTTAGGCTCAGGGTCAGAGAGGGAAAAAATGAACCAGGGTTCTCTAAAGGTTTCTATCTTTCTGTTAGCATTAGTTGTAAGGGAGGGAAGAAAGAAAGGAAGAAAGGAGGCATTAACATTTCTGTGTATGCAGTGCAATCTTGGAAAAGTACCAGTGACTCAAGTTCCAGACACCTACAGGCTTAAGAATTTGTGATTGTTTTCTATGTATTTGATTTGTTGGTGAAATCCAAAACAATCACATTACTAGGGTATCAAAGTTGTATTGGAATTTAAATACATCTTTCTTTAGGGCCAAAGTTACAAGATAATCAACAATGACACCCAGACTCTGATGCAATTTCCAAATGGTATCTGGCAATACTTCACCAATGGGTCAGTTGTGTGGACATGCAATGGAGAAAGAGAAAACAATCACACTTGGATAGCCAATCTCTCTAGAATATTCAGGGGAGGGACTTTTTTCACACTTTTTATCTAAGGCATATCAAGTATAGTTAGAGAAGAAAAAGGATCTTTTAACTGTGCATTGGGTTTTCTCATCATTTTTCTGATTTTAATCCTTTTGAACCTTGGCAAAGCAAGGAATGATTTAAACCATATTTTACCAAAAAGGGGGGTTAAAACCCAAGAATATTACCTGGTTGATTAGTAGAAACCTTAATTAAGACACCATTCTCGTGTTACTTTCCTAGGACTTTTCCGTGTTTGTCATGACAAGAACTTATTGAATACTCATCTATTCCTGGGGTAGGAGTTAGATGGTCAGAGAGAAAGAGAGAGACAGAGACAGAGACAGGGAAGGGGATATCTCCAGCTCTCCTAGCTAATTCAAAATGATAGAAAACACATATCTTCATTTGACCTGGTCAAAACTAAACATAGTCTATGAGCTAACATTTATTCTATTAGCATTGTCCAAACCTTTACCACCCACGGGGGACATAGAGGTGTTCAGGGATAAGATTAGAGTATTTTAGAAAGAGTTTATGAACTTCACAGAAGTACTGTCCAAGGTCAAGGCTGAGGCTGGATTGGTGTTATAATTTTATTTGATGATAGAGGAAAGAAAAGGCCTTTAGGCTTCTCTTTAGGTCTAAGTTTTATATTTCCCATCTGTTTCCCTAGTCTGTTCCCCACAATGCCGCGCCATAATTATCACAAAGTGGCACCTCTGGTGAGGTCATTGTGTGCCAAGCATGGATTGCAGTACGTGAATAAGCCCCTGCTGAAGGCGATCGGAGATATTTTCAGGTAAGAACAAAATTTCCCTCAGTTCACAGCTCTCATTTCTCTTCTCTACCAGTCCTGACTACACACTGGTTTGTGAGTCATTCACCCAACACCCATTTATTGAGGGCGGCTGTGTGTGCAGCATGGATACAGACCCTACAGGGAACCATCTCAACAACAAAGATATTAATAAAAACAATAATACTTACCACTCACCTGTTGCCTTCTACAGGTACTTCTTAGTGAAAATGCCTTCCTCCCTACTGAATTTCAAGTTTCTTGAAGCCAAAGATGTTAGTTATTTGCTTTTCTGTCTCCCACAGAGCTTTGCACAAGCTTTAGAATTTATATGATGGGAGGGACTGTAGAATCATCTGGTCCACTGTTGCAAATGTAGACAAATAAGGTGTTAAGGGATAAGGACATAAACCTGTGAATCGGGCTGGGCTGACTGATTAATAGTCAAGTGTGCAGGAACTGAAATACACACACATCCTTAGTTGTTCACTTAAAATTACCTGGAGAACATTGATTGTGTTGGTGAATTTAACATCTAGTGGTCTGGGTTTAATAAATTTATCTTTCTTTTAGGATTGGAAACAAAATATATCTTTTTAAAATTAAATTAAATTAATTTTTTTTATTTCGGCATATTATGGGGGTACAGATTTTAAGGTTTCAATAAATGCACTTTCCCCCCCATCCCTCCACAAGTCTGAGTCTCGGGCATGACCATCCCCCAGATGGTGCACATCTCACTCATTATGTATGTATATACCCGCACCACTCCCCCTCCCACCTGCCCAATACCCTATTACTGTAGTACCTATGTGTCCACTTAGGTGCTGCTCGGTTAATACCACTTTGCTGGTGAGTATATGTGGTGTTTGTTTTTCCATTCTTGGGAAACTTCACTTAATAATATGGGCTCCAGCTCTAACCAGGAAAATATAAGATGTGCTATATCACCATTGTTTCTTAGAGCTGAATAGTACTCCTTGGTATACGTATACCACATTTTATTAATCCATTCCTGGATTGATGGGCACTTGGGCTGTTTCCACAGCCTTGCAATTATGAATTGTGCTGCTATAAACATTCGAGTGCAGGTGTCTTTTTTGTAGAGTGTCACTGGATCATTTGGGTAGATGCCCAGCAATGGGATTGCTGGATCAAATGGTAGATTCACTTGTATCGCTTTAAGGTATCTCCATATTGCTTTCCACAGAGGTTGAATTAGTTTGCAGTCCCACCAGCAGTATAGGAGTGTTCCCCTCTCTCCACATCCACACCAGCATCTGTTGTTTGGAGACTTTTTGATAAAGGCCATTCTCACTAGAGTTAAGTGATACCTCACTGTGGTTTTGATTTGCATTTCCCCAATAATTAGAGATGTTGAGCATTTTTTCATATGTTTGTTGGCTATTCTTCTGTTTTCTTTAGAAAAGTTTCTGTTCAAGTCCTTTGCCCACTTTTTAATAGCGTTATTTGATTTTTTCTTGCTGAATTTCGTGAGTTCTAAGAATATTCTAGTTATCAGCCCATTATCAGATGGGTAGAATGCAAAAATTTTCTCCCATTCTATAGCTGTCTGTTTATTTTAATGACTGTTTTTTTGGCTGTGCAGAAGCTTTTCAGTTTGATCATGTCCCATTTATTTATTTTTGTTGCTGCTATGATTGCCTTTGGGTACTTCTTCATAAATTCTTTGTCTAGGCCGATGTCTAGGAGAGTGTTTCCAACATTTTCCTCTGGATTTCTAATGGTTTCATACCTTAGGTTTAAGTCTGTTATCCAGCGTGATTTTTGTGAGAGGTAAAAGGTGTAGATCCTGCTTCGGCCTTCTACAAGTGGCTATCCAGTTTTCCCAGCACCATTTATTGAAAAGGGATTCTTTCCCCCAGCGTATGTTTTTGTCTGCTTTGTCAAAGATTAGATGGCTATATGAGGACGCTTTTATATCAGGATTCTCAGATCTGTTCCACTGGTCAATATTCCTATTTTTGTGCCAATACCAGATTGTTTTAATTACTACAGCTTTGTAGTATAGTTTGATACCTGGCATATTGATACCTCCCATTTTGTTTTTGTTGCCTAGGATTGCTGTTGATATTCGGGGTCTTCTCTGATTCCATATGAAGTGTAAAATTATTTTTTCTATATCTGTGAAGAATACTGATGGGATTTTAATAGGTATTGCATTGAATTTGTAGATCAGTTTGGGTAGTATAGACATTTTAATGATATTTAGTCTGCAGACCCATGAGCATGGTATGCATTTCCATCTGTTTACACCCTCTGCTATTTCCTTCCTCAGTGTTTCATAGTTCTCCCTGCAGAGGTCTTTTACCTCCTTGGTCAAGTATATTCCTAGGAACTTTAATTTCTTTGTTGCTATTGTGAAGGGAATTGAGTCTTTGATTTGGTTCTCAATGAGATTGTTGTTGACGTGTATGAATGCCTCTGATTTCTGTGTATTGATTTTGTATCCTGAGACTTTACTGAAATCATTGATCAGTTCCAGGAGTTTCTTGGTTGAATCTTTGGGGTTTTCTAGATATAATATCATATCATCAGCAAACAGTGAAAGTTTGATCTCTTCTGCCCCTATTTGGATACCTTTGATTCCATTTTCCTGTCTGATTGCTGTAGCCAAGACTTCCAGCACTATGTTGAATAGAAGTGGAGATAGTGGGCAGCCTTGTCTGGTTCCAGTTCTAAGTGGGAATGATTTCAGTTTTTCCCCATTCAGTATGATGTTGGCTATGGGTCTGTCATATATGGCTTGTATCATTTTTGGTATTTTCCTTCTATGCCTATTATGTTAAGTGTTCATATCATGAAAGGGTGTTGAATTTTGTCAAAAGCTTTTTCTACATCTATTGAAAGAATCATGTGGTCTTTGTTTTTGCTTCTGTTTATGTGGTGAATTGCATTTATAGATTTACGTATGTTGAACCATCTCTGCATCCCTGGGATGAAGCCCACTTGGTCGTGGTGGATTATTTTTTGATAACCATCTGGATTCGGTTAGCTAAGATTTTGTTGCAAATTTTTGCATGTATATTCAATAGGGATATTGGTCTGTAGTTTTCTTTTTTTGTTGCATCCTTTTCTGGTTTTGGTATCAGAGTAATATTCCCTTCATAAAAGGTGTCGGGGAGGTTTCCGTTCTTCTCGATGTTGTGGAATAGTTTCTGCAAGATAGGTACTAGTTCTTCTTTGTAAGTGTGGTAAAATTCGGATGTGAAACCATCTGGAGCAGGACTTTTCTTTTTAGGGAGATTTTTAATTGCTGTTTCTATTTCAGCTCTTGAGATTGGTCTGTTCAGGAAATCTATTTCTTACTGGTTGAGCCTAGGGAGGCTGTGTGTTTCTAGAAATTTGTCCATTTCCTCCACATTTTCCAGTTTGTGTGCATAAAGATTTTTGTAGTATCCATAATTTGTATCTTGTATTCATAAATTATATCTCTTTGGGATCAGTTGTGGTGTCTCATTTTTTGTTCCTGATGGAGCTTATTAGAGATTTCTCTTTTCTGCTTTTCGTTAGCTTACCCAATGGCATGTCAATTTTGTTTATTTTTTCAAAGAACCAACTTTTTGTTTTATTAATCTCCTGAATAGCTTACCTGTTTTGAATTTCATTTAGTTTTGATTTGATCTTGTTGATTTCACTTCTTCTGCTGGGTTTGGGGTTGATCTGTCCTTCTTTTTCCAGCTCTTGGAGTCATTTCCTTAGATTGTCTGTTTGTGATCTTTTTGACTTTTGGTTATAGGCATTTATGGAGATAAACTTTCCTCTCAGAACTGCTTTAGTTGTGTCCCAGTGGATTTGATACCTTGTCTCTCCATTGTCATTTTCTTCATAAATTTTTTAATTTCCATCTTGATTTCTTCATTTATGAAGTAATCATTTAGTAGGAGGTTGTTTAATTTCCACGTTTTTGTGTAGAAATGTGTTTCTGTTAGGGTTGATTTCTACTTTTGTTCCACTGTGATCTGAGCAGGTACATGGTATGATTTCTATTTTTTTAACATTTCTTGAGGTTTACTTTGTGTCCTAGGATGTCAATCTTAGGGAATGTCCCATGAGCTAATCAGAAGAATGTATATTCAGTGGATTTTGGGTAGAATGTTCTGTAGATGTCAGTCAGACCCAATTGTTCTAGAGTTTTGTTTAAGTCCATTATTTCTTTATTAATTTTCTGTTTGGAGAATTTGTCTTGTGCCATCAGTGGGGTGTGGAAATCTCTGGTGATTATGGAGTTGCTATTAATCAATTTGCTTAGATCCAGTAAGGTTTGCTTTATGAATCTGGGTCCACCTAAGTTGGGTGCATATATATTTAAAATTGTTATGTTTTCTTGTTGAACTGTACCTTTCACCATTATATAAAGACCCTCTTTCTCTTTTACTTGTTGCTTTAAAAACTAAATCGTCTGAAATTAGAACTGCCTTGCCAGCCTTCTTTTGACTTCCACTTGGTTGGAATACTGATCTCTACCCTTTTACTTTTAGTCTATATGCATCCTTGCAGGTTAGATGTGTTTCCTGAAGACAGCATACACTTGGCCTGTATTTTCTTATCCATTCAGCCAGCCTATGTCTCTTGAGTGGAGAGTTTAAGCCATTCACATTTATTGAGAGAACTGATAGGTAAGGTAGATTACTGTTCATTCTGTTGGGTTGGATGTTGTTGCTTTGATTTATCTCTTGAGCCATTGTAAAATTTGGCCTTTAATCTTTGGGTTTTGGTTGTTTTTATATTCATGAGTTTTTATTATGGTGTTCCGTGCATAACAGTGTTTTGAGTAGTTCTTGTAGGGCTGGTCTTGTCTTGGTGAATTCTCTGTGACTTTGCTTATCTGAGAATGTCTTGATTTCTCCCTCATAGATGAAGCTTAGTTTTGCAGGGAATAAGATTCTTGGCTGGGCATTGTTTTGCTTCAGAAGAGTGAAAATGGGGCCCCAGTGTTTCCTTCCTTGTAAAGTCTCATTAGAGAAGTCTGGTGTTATTTGAATTGGCTTTCCTTTGTATGTTACTTGCTTCTTTCATCTTACAGCTCTTAGAAGGGCCTCTTTAGTTGATATTTTGGTCAATCTGATGACTGCATGTCGTGTTGTCTTCCTGTTTGCATTGAATTTCCCAGGGGTCCTCTGAGCTTCTTGAACTTGTTTATAGAGATTTTGAGCAAGGCCTGGGAAATTTTCCTCTATTATATCTTCAAATAGCTTGTCCAACCCTTGAGTGTTGTCTTCTTCCCTTTCTGGTAACCCTATGACCCTCACATTAGGTTTCTTCACATAATCCCACATCTCTTGTAGGCTTTTCTCTTTTCTCTTGTTTTTCTGCTCTATCGCTGTGAGTGATTTATTTAATTGGAGGATGTTATCTTCAATCTCTGAGATTCTTTCTTCTGTTTGATCTACCCTATTCTTGATATTTTCCATTGTATTTTGTTGTTCCCTGAATTGATTCTTCCTTTCTATGAGTTCTGTTAAAGTTTTCTTCATTGTATGGATATCTTTAGTGAACTTTTATTCCAGGTCCTGGAGGCTTTTTGTGGTTTCTTTGTGTTGGTTATTGAGTTGCTCTTGCAGGTCGTTGAATTTTTTTATAATCCACATTCGAAATTCCTCTTCTGTCATTTTGGTTGCCTGATTTTGGTTGGTGTCCATTTCTAAGGGGCTTGTGCTCCTCTTTGGGGGTGTGTTTTCCATTTGGTTCTTCGTATTTCCAGAGTTTCTTCGCTGATTTCCTCCCATGTCGATGAGTTGTTGTTTCTTTCCTTTAGGTTTTCATTTGGGTAATCACACGGCTTGTTTAGTTTCTGAGCCGGTAGGTGGTGTCTGTGGGTGAGATTTGACCACTCCCTGTATAATGAATGAGTCAGTAGGTGCCGTGAAAAGGGTGTGCAGGATGTCCTCCCTGTCAGTAGGTGGTCCTTGCTTGGAGAAACAGGCTATGCTGTTGTTTTTGTGTCCTGTTATCAGCTCTTGTTCCTGTAGAGAGGCCCTCTAATGTCTCAGGTGTTTAGTGGGGCCCTTGGATTTCCAGGTGTGTCCTTTTCTCCCCCTCAGTGAGGGCTTGCCTAGGAGAGAGTGGGAAGAGCTGGGTTGGGTAAACCTGCCTTCTGGCACCACCAATGTCCTTAGCAGGGGTCAAAGTTCTGTTTTTTGCTTCTAGGAAAAGCTGTCAGGGAGGGGCTGGAATGGCCCGCTTAGTCAGAAAGTCTATGTGTGGGGTGGGGCTGTCTGCAATCTGCAGTCTGGAGTGGGCCTCACTTCTTTCCACCCTCCCCAACTCCGCAGCTACTCCTGGGCCTCTGCCAGCAGGCCAGACCACATGCCACCAGGCTTCCCCTGACTGTGATGCCGGCTAGGAGGTTCCCTGCGCAGGAACGCCACCTGGGCTGGGTGCATGACCTCCCTTTGAGAGGATGGTTGCCCTCTAGGATGCTGATCTGCCCCCAAAGGCATACACACCTCAGTAGGCTATTCATGTATATCCCTTCTATGCCCCGGGCAATGCGAGACCTCAGTGCATGGGATCTGGTCTGCAGCTCTGACCTCTGGGCCCCAGAGTTCAAACTATGTCCCCACCAGGGAGAGGAGTGCCAGTCCCAACTCACCCACGGGGAGCCCATGCTGGGTCGATGTCTCTCAGCCTCAGGGTCTGCCCCGTTCTCCTGGGATCACCGTGCCAGCAGCACCTGGGAGGGCTGGCAGGTAGGTAGCTCACGGTCTGAGTTCTCCTCAGTCAGCTGTAGGGTGCCAAAAGGGAAGGTCCTGTTCCCTGGAGGTGCCTCTGGCTGGTGGCTGTATTGTCTCTCTGGGGAGTCGTGGGTAGGGTCGGTTGAGGGGAGAATGAGGCAATATGGCGCCTGCCACATGGCTCGGGTTTGTGCATTCGGAGGTCCCCCAAGGGATTTGGGAGCCTGGTGCTGCGTCTGCTACTGGCTTACCACTCACTGGTGGCAGCTGTCTCTGGGCTGGTGTCCGCAGGTCTCTCCACCTGCTGGGGAGCCCACTAGCAGTCCCAGATGCAGTGGAGGGGAAAGGTGACCAATGAAGCTATCCTTCCCGCTGGTCTCCGGGCTGGTCTGGCGGTCTCAGCTTCCAGTTCTCCTCTGCAACCTACTCCTGTGGAGTCTCCTGTGGTCTCAGGTACCCCTCCTTCCTACCCTCGTCTGCTGTATGCTTGTCTTCTTGCTTCTTTCTTCTAATTTCTGCTAGAATCTGTCTTTTCTGCAGAGACACTCTGTCTGGCGGTGTTTCTCATCTGCCATCTTGATTCCAACCCCACAAAATATATCTTGAATCAGCTGGCCTGATAGCCACGCTCTGACTTAATTCCTGACCAATGCTCCAGCTTTAGACTCTCCACCATCACCCTCCTCACTTCCTGCCCTCTAGATATCTGGCATAACCTGAGTTGCTACAAACTCCCTGCCACCGGCCTTCTCATGCCTTTGCCACTTTTTTTCTTCCAAACTACCGCCTCTCCGCATATCAGCTTGTCGATTCCCATTCACTTTCCAAGTCTCATATCAAATACCTTTTCCCCATGTCAGTCTTCTCTGACCCTCAGGACTAAATCCATCACATGCTCTTGCAGCACCTGGTTCTCTTCATTTGTGACCTTTATCACAATCATTTTTAAATAACATACTAGGTAACAAATTGTTTACTATGTGACTCTCAAGCTAGACCAGGAACTCTATGTGAACAGAATTCACATCTATCCTAATCATTGCTGAATCCCTAGAGCCCAGAAAAATATCTTCCACCTTATAAAATAGTGCAGCTAGGTGGATATAGGATGGTTGTTATACAGGTATGTGGACACAGAAGAAAATAAAATGAAAATAAAATGAAAATAAAATGAAATAAAATCTCAATCTCTCCCGGAAAGTAGATGTGACCTGACCTGCTAAAAGCAATTTGGTGTATTTGCTCCTTCTCCACTGGTGAACAGAGAATGCCATTTATCAAATGCACCTGGAAATGATGACATTTTCCTGAAACAGGCAGATGAGAAAATTGAGAAGCTCCCTTTGAGGGAGCTGCTGATGATTTCATTTACTCCTCCCACAGGTCTTTGAAGAATTCCGGAGCTCTCTGGAAGGATGCTTACTATGAAACATGATGCATGCATGCAATTGCATCTCTGCAGGGTGTTGGTGGATGTGGAAGATCCCTTCCCTGCTTCACTGGGGATTATTATCACCATTGGCACATCTGAGTGTGCTAGGAATGTGAATCCCAGGAATACCTGATGATCCTTCTCCTGAAGGTCTTCTGCAAATAAGAAGCCAGGAAACACAATATGATATTGGTCAGAGTGACTAAAAGGAAGTGGGAGTCCAATCATTCTATTGATTTTATTTTTTTCATTAAGATCATAAACAATGTGTTGGTTGTTTAGGAATTTATAAAATTATAGAAGTACTATAGGAGAATCAAGAGAATAGTAAAACAAAATTGAGGATCATGCAGGAAAAGGGTGGTAGGTAAGCATGAAAACTTTTTGATGGAATAAATTTTAATTTACTTAGTGGGTTTCTAGTCAATAAAAATCATCATTTTTCTGAATTCACCATCTCAATGGACTCATTTCACTCACTCTATCCTGACTGGTATTTGCACTGGTTAAGCATTGACTATATTTCTATTGCTGTTGAACACCCCATAGGAAGATAACCAAAGTCTGTTGCTTTTACAACTTCCCAGATTGCAGAGCACTGAGTTATATATTAGGTGATCTGTCTTGCAGGTCTTCTTACCTCTGCCCTTCATGCTGTGGGGCTTGGCTCCATCGGTATATGAATGGAGGTGGCCACATCAGCCAGACTTCTGCCTCTTTACACTAAGTGACTTCCAAGAGTTATGTCATACCCCGAGCCAAAATTCTCCAGTGCATTCCCATGGCTCTTGGAATAAAGATCAAATCTTGAGACTGCCCCACCTGGTGCCACTCTGGCCTTGTTCCCTCTGCTCCAGCCCACAGGCTGTCTTTAAGTCTTCATGCCTCCTTCTGCCATAGGGCCTTTGCTCCTGATCCCACTGTCTGAACCACTTTCTCACCCTCCCTGACCTCACTCCCTCTCACCTGGTCATGCTGCCACTCACCTTGAGATCTTAGCATCCTTATCACCTCTCAGCATAGATTTACCCACCACCCCAGGGGCACTGCCCTACTGAGTCAGGCCTACTGTGGTGTGATCTGTAACAAGCACCACAGGTATAGCTTTACATTCATTGGTATAATGTCTTAACTCATTTGTCTTCCCCTGTAGCCTGCAATATCCATGATAGCAGGGACTGCCTGCCATGTGGTAGACACTCAGTGAAGATACACTCAAGGCAGGAAGAAAGAATGCATGGATGGATGCCAATCCTAAGGGACCACTACTTAAAGTCTTCCTTGCTCTTTCTCTTGGAAACCCATCAGCAGGAAGTTTCTCCTGATAATTAGAAAACCATTTCAATTTTTCTTATCATGAGCATTTTCTGATTACAAAAATATGTTAATACAATTGTTTCCATTTAGGTAGAAATATAAATTTTATCAAATATTGGAGAAGCACTTCTATATTCTAATTATGAATGATTACTTTTTCATTTCATCGTGGTAAGAACACATCATGAGAGATACACTTTTAACATATATGTTAAGTGTACAAGACAGTTTTGTTTTCTATAGGTGCAGTGTTACAAAGCAAATCTCTAGAACTTATTCATCTTGCATGACTGAAATTTTATACCTGTTGACTAGCCACTCTTATTTTTTTTCTACCTCTAGCCTCTGACAACTACCATTCTATTCTTTGATTCTATGAATTTGACTATTTTAGGTACCTCATATAAATAAAATCATATGGTATTTGTTCTTCTGTGACTGGATTCTTCATTTCGCATAATATTTTCAATGTTCATCTATGTTATTGCATATAGCAGAATTTTCCTTATTAAAGCTGAATAATATTTCATTCTATATATACACTACACATTTTTTTACCCATTTGTCCACCTATGGACAGTTAGGTTATTTCCACATCTTGGTCATTGCGAATAGTCCTTCAATGAACATTAAAGCCATTTCCTTTAGATTCTCATTTCAATACTTTTAAATACATACACAGAGTTAGGATTGCTAAAGAAAATGCTTATCAGTATTTATGAACATGTACTATCAATGAGTTCTGAGCTACTCCCTTCATTGGCATTATTCCATTTAATCCTCATAATGGGCCTATGTGGAAGGTGCTATAATTAACTTCATGTGATAGATGAAAAAACTTAGGTTTAGGAAGGCTAAGTATTTTCCTGATGTCACAGGTAGGAATTGGTGGGGTAGAGTTTCAAACTCAGCAATATTTGACCTCACAGTCAAAGCTCTTTAATTGCCATGCCATGAAATCCAAACTAAAGGAGAATTAAGTGGCAGGAATTCAACCCAGGAGAAATTTGTCTTCTCAATGGCCATAATTGTTTGGCTTTTTCTGATTCCCTGTTTCTTCTAAAGCTTTCTTCTTCTTGGCAAAATTAGGCAATTAGAATTTGCTTGCATTTTCAGTTGGACATTAAATAAGGGTGACTGGATTAGAAGTCAGGAACCTAAACTCTAATTTCAGCTCATTAATTTATTGTCCTAAAATGAACTTTGCCACGTCACTTACATACTTCATGCCTCAGTCCCCATATTTGTATAGGGCCGGGGCGTAATGTGACCTGGTCCATGTGCATCATTGCATGTTGTGACAGTGAAAAAATATAAGACAAATGAAATTATTTTATAAGCCAGAAACACTTATTCTGATACTGATTATCGTCATCATTATTGTAAAGAGAGTTTTTCCCTGCACAGAGCCACCAAAAGCAAAAAAGGCCACAGAATGACACAGAGCTACAGAATGGGCACCTTTACTCAGATGAGAAGGTTGTGAGTCACAAATGAAAAATAGGTTTCTCCTCTTACAACAAGTAACACCCATGAATCACATTCCACTTCTGACTGTACTTAATTGCATGGTACCAGCATCCGCTCTGAGGCTAGGGAACTAGAGTAGAAAGCCTGGGTTCTAGCTGTCCAAACTCCTGTCTGATGATGGGAGTGTGCAATTCTTATTGTTGTAAATCTTACCAATGGCATGCAGTGTAAGTGCACCTTTGTTCCTTAGTCAGTGTACAACAAAGAAATCTATAGATATTTTCCTTGCTAGTCCTCTACACTCCAGATATAATCCTAAAAGTGCAGAAAGCACAGGAGATTGAACATACACTCTGCTGAAGGCAGGGATGCACTCAGGTACTTTTTTCTTTCACAACGTTTTATACAAAACAGACAATGTCTAAAGAATTTTCCATTTAACATCTATATTGCCATCACTTGAGTTCAACATTAACTTTTTTTTTTTTTTTTTTTTTTTTTTTTTTTTGAGACAGAGTCTCACTTTGTTGCCTAGGCTAGAGTGAGTGCCATGGCGTCAGCCTAGCTCACAGCAACCTCAAACTCGGGCTCAAGCGATCCTTCTGTCTCAGCCTCCCAAGTAGCTGGGACTACAGGCATGAGCCACCATGCCCGGCTAATTTTTTTTATATATATTAGTTGGCCTATTGGTTTCTTTCTATTTATAGTAGAGACGGGGTCTTGCTCTTGCTCAGGCTGGTTTCGAACTCCCGACCTCGAGCAATCCACCCGCCTCAGCCTCCCAGAGAGCTAGGATTACAGGCGTGAGCCACCGCGCCCGGCCTCAACATTAACTTTTTAGTAAACTTGCTTCATCTTATATCTATTTATCTATTCATCTTTCAATTTATCCATGAATTCATTTTATTTTTATGCAATTCAAAGTAAATTTCTTGCAGCTTACTTTTTAAACTAAAACTCAGATTATGCAAACAACAAAGAATATTTCTCCTCTTCACTAAAAATTGGTGAAAATAGTGTGGTAGCTTCATCTCTAGGTAATACAATATAGTTACATTTTTTGTAAAATTAACTATTAACTCAAAAGAGAATAAACCTTTTTCCACACATATATCTTTCATTAATGTTCATTTATTCATATTTCTTCCATTTATCTTCATGATTCCCTTTAATCTGCAACACTTACTGAACAACATCATGGAGCAGTCACTGGCCCAGGTGGTGTGACAAGAGGGAAAAGCCCTTTCTCTAGTTTACACTCTCATGGAGAAGGCAGTCAATAAACAAGTAAATGCAAGAAAAACAAAAATGATTATGTATAATTATGTGAAAGAGAATGATAAGCGGGGGACTAGATACTTAATGTTACCAAGAAAAGCTGAGTTTGTGAGGAATGTTGAAGGAATCTACTATTAGAACCTGATATCAGAGGAAAGTACAAAGGCCCCGAGGCAGGAACAAAGTCTGTTCTAAGAGGAGAGTAAGAAGAATTTCGAACATGGATTGTAAGAAAACTCAATGACTTGCAAGAAAAACTGGATAACCAACACAAAGAAACCACAAAAAGATTCCAGGACCTGGAAGAAAAATTCACAAAAGAAATTGAAATGATAAAGAATAATCAAATTGAACTCCTGGAAATAAAAAAATCAATTCAGGAAACTGCAAAACACCTTGGAAAGCCTCAAGAACAGGGTAGATCAAACAGAAGAAAGAATCTCAGAGATTGAAGATAACACCTTTCAATTAAATAAGTCAGTCACAGAGATAGAGCAGAAAAACAAGAGAAAAGAGCAAAGCCTACAAGAGATGTGGGATTATGTGAAGAAACCTAATGTGAGAGTTACAGGGTTACCAGAAGGGGAAGACTAAAACACTCAAGGGCTGGATAAGCTATTTGAAGATATAATAGTGAAAAAATTTCCCAGACCTTGCTAAAATTTTTGATATACAAGTTCAAGAAGCTCAGAGGACCCCTGGGAGATACAATGCAAACAGAAAGATATCATGACAGGCAGTCATCAGACTGACCAAAATATCAACTAAAGAGGCCCTTCTACGAGCTGTAAGATGAAAGAAACAAGTAACATACAAACAAAAACCAATCCAAATAACGCCAGACTTCTCTACTGAAAACTTACAAACAAGGAGAGACTGGGGCCCCATTCTTACTCTTCTCAAACAGAAAAATGCCCAGCTTAGAATCCTATTTCCTGCAAAACTAAGATTTGTATACGAAGGAGAAATCAAGACATTCTCAGATAAGCAAAGACTGAGGGAATTCACCAAGACAAGACCAGCCCTTCAAGAAGTACTCAAAATAGTGTTACCCACAGATCAGGATGATAAACATTCATGAATGTAAATCTATTCAAAAGATAAAGATCAAAGGCCAGATACCACAGTGGCTCAAGAGAGAAAACAAAACAATGAAATTCAACCCAACATAATGAACAGAAATCTGCCCCTCCTACCAGTTATCTCAATAAATGTGAATGGCTAGAACTCCCCACTCAAGAGACATAGGCTGGCCAAATGGATAAAAAAATACTAGCCAAGTATCTGCTGTCTTCAAGAAACACATCTAACCTGCAAGGGTGCAGTTAGGCTAAAGGTTAAGGAGTGGAGAACAATATTAAAAGCAAACGAAAGCCAAAATAAAGCTGTTGTGGTGGTGCTGATTTCAGATAACTTAGTTTTTAAATGAAGAAATGTAATAAAAGACAAAGAAGGTCATTATATAATGGTGAAGGGTACAGTTCAACAAGAAGACATAATAATTCTAAATATGTATGCACTCAACTTGGGTGCACCCAGATTCAAAAAGCAAACTCTACTTGATCTAAACAAATGGATAAACAAAAACACAATAATAGCTGGAGACTTTAACACCCCACTGTCAGCACAGGACAGATCCTCCAAACACA
The DNA here is from genome assembly GCF_040939455.1 of Microcebus murinus. NCBI lineage: Eukaryota > Metazoa > Chordata > Mammalia > Primates > Cheirogaleidae > Microcebus > Microcebus murinus. The sequence continues at coordinate 17,589,466 of NC_134107.1, forward strand.
AAATTAACAAAGAAATAATAGACTTAAACAGAACTCCAGAATAAGTGGGCCTGACTGACATTTACAGGACATTCTACCCCAAACCCACTGAATATATGTTTTTCTCATCAGCTCATGGGTCATTCTCTAAGATTGACCATATCCTAGGACACAAAGCATGTTTCAAAAAATTTAAAAACATAGAAATTATACCATGCATCTTTTCAGATCACAATGGAATCAATGTATAAATCGACCCTAACAGGAACTCTAATTTCTACACAAAGTCGTGGAAACTAAACAACCTTCTGCTGAATGATCACTTCATAAATGAGGAAATCAAGATGGAAATCAAGAGATTCTTTGAACTAAATGACAAAGGAGACACAAGTTATCAAAATCTATGGGACACAGCTAAAGCAGTCCTGAGAGGAAAGTTTATTTTCAAAAATGCCTATATCCAAAAGTTGAAAAGATCGCAAATAGATAACCTAAAGAATCATCTCAAAGGGCTGGAAAAAGAAGAACAGACCGACCCTAAACCCAGCAAGAGAAGTGAAATCATTAAGATCAAATTGGAACTAAATTAAATGACAACAGGGAAACCGCAAAGAAGATTAACAAAACAAAAAGTTGGTTCTTTGAAAAAATTAACAAAATTGCTGCACCTTTGGCTAGACTAATGAAAATCAGAAAAGAAAAATCTCTAATAAGTTCCATCAGGAAAATAAAGAAGAAATTATAATGGATGCCACGGAGATACAAGATATAATTTATGAATACTGCAAAAACCTCTATGCACACAAACTGGAAAATGTGGAGGAAATGGATAATTTCTTAGAAACACACAGCCTCCCTAGGTTCAACCAGGAAGAAATAGAATTCCTGAACAGACCAATATCAAATACTGAAATTGAAACAGCAATAAAAAACCTTCCTAAAAAGAAAAGTCCTGGACCAGATGGTTTCACACCTGAATTTTACCACACCTACAAAGAAGAACTGGTGTCTATCCTGCACAGATTATTCCACAACATCAAGAAGGATGGACTCCACTCCAACACATTTTATGAAGTGAACATAACCCTGATACCAAAACCAGGAAAGGATGCAACAAAAAAAGAAAACTACAGACCCATATCCCTTATGAATATAGATGCAAAAATTCTCAACAAAATCCTAGCCAATCAAACCAGGTGCTTATCAAGAAAATATTCCATCACAACCAAGTGGGCTTCATACCAGGGATGCAGGGATGATTCAACATACACAAATCTATAAATGTAATTCACCATATAAACAAAAGCAAAAACAAAGGCCATATGATCCTCTCAGTAGAAGGAGAAAAAGCATTTGACAAAATTCAACACTCTTGTATGATAAGAATGCTCAACAAAATAGGCATAGACGAGGCTTACCTAAAAATGATACAAGCCATATATGACAAACCTACAGCCAATATCATACTGAATGGGGAAAAATTGAAAGCACTCCCACTTAGAACTGGAACCAGGCAAGGTTGCCCCCTATCTCCACTTCTATTCAACATAGTCATGGAAGTCCTTGCTACAGCAATCAGACAAGAGAGAGGAATTAAGGGCGTCCAAAAGGGAGCAGAAGTGATTAAACTCTCACTCTTTGCTGATGACATAATATTATACCTAGAAAACTCCAAGGATTCAACCAAGAGACTCCTTGAATTGCTAAATGAATTTGGTAAATCTCAGGATACAAAATCAATACACAGAAATCAGAGGCATTCATATATGCCAACAACAGTCAAGGTGAGAACCAAATCAAAGACTCAATTCCCTTCAAAATAGCGACAAAGAAAATAAAGTACCTAGGAATATATTTAACCAAGGAGGTAAAAGACCTCTACAGGGAGACCTATGAAAACCAGAATAAGGAAATAGCAGAGGTTGTAAACAGGTGGAAGAACATACCATGCCAACGGGTTGGCAGAACCAACATTGTTAAAATGTCTATACTACACATAGTGACCTACAGAGTCAATGCAATCCCTATTAAAATACCATCATCATTTTTCACAGATATAGAAAACAAATTTTACACTTTGTATAGCAAAATCAATCCTAGGCAATAAAAACAAAATAGGAGGTATCAATTTATAGGACTTCAAACTATACTACAAGACTATAGTAATTAAAACAGCTATTTATTAGCACAAGAACAGGGATATTGACCAGTGGAACAGAACAGAGAACCCAGATATAAAACCCTCCTCATATAGCCATTTAATCTTTGACAATGCAGACAAAATTATGTACTGGGGAAAAGAATCCTTATTCAATAAATGGTGCTGTGAAAACTGGATAGCCACATGTAGAACACTGAAACAGGACCCACACCTTTCACCTCTCAGAAAAATCAACTCACGCTGGGTAACAGACTTGGACCTTAAGTGTGAAACTATTAGAATTGTAGAGGAAAACATTTGAAATACTCTTCTAGACATTGGCCTAGGCAAAAAATGTATGAAGAATACCCCAAAGGCAACCACAACAGCAACAAAAATAAATAAATGGGATCTGATCAAATTAAAAAGCTTCTGAACAGCCAAAGAAACTGTCAAGAGAGCAAACAGACAACCCACAGAATGGGAGAAAATTTTTGCAAACTACACATTTGATAAAGGGCTGATAACTAGAATCTATTTAGAACTCAGGAAAATCAGTAAGGAAAAATCAAACAATCCTATCAAACAGTGGGCAATGGACATGAACAGAAATTTTTCAAAAGAAGACAGAAAAATGGCCAACAAACATATGAAAAAATGCTCAACATCTCTAATCATCAGGGAAATGCAAATCAAAACTGCAATGAGATATCACTTATCCCCAATAAGAATGTCTTTTATTAAAAAGTCCCCAAACAATAAATGTTGGTGTGGATGTGGAGAGATAGGAACACTCCTACACTGTTGGTGGGACTGCAAACTAGTTCAACCTCTGAGGAAAGCATTATAGAGATACCTCAAAGTGATACAAGTAGATCTACCATTTGATCCAGCAATCCCATTACTGGGCATCTACCCAAAAGAGCAAATGACACTCCACAAAAAAGACACCTGCACTTGAATGTGTATAGCAGTACAATTGACAATTGCAAAGCTGTGGAAACAACCCAAGTTCCCATCAATACATGAGTGGATTAATAAAATGTGGTATATGTATACCATGGAGTACTATTCAGCTTTAAGAAAAAATGGTGATATAGGACCCCTTGTATTTTCCTGGATAGAGTTGGAACTCATTCTACTAAGTGAATTATCTCAATAATGGAAAAACAAGCACCACATGTACTCACCAGCAAATCGGTATTAACGGATTAACAGTTAAGTGGACATATAGGAATAACAGTTATTTGTGTTGGGCAGGTGAGATCGGGGAGGAGGGGATGAGTATATACAAACATGATGTGTGAGATGTGCAATGTCTGGGGGATGGTTACGCTCGAAGCTCTGACTCAAGGGGGTGGCATGGGCAATATATGTAACCTTAATATTTGTACACCCACAATATGCAGAAATTAAAAACAAGGGGGGGGGGAGAGTAGGAGACCTGTGTAACTATGGAATAGTGTGCAAGGTTGTGTCCTCACTATCAGTTGAACTTCATTTCTTCATTTTTATGGTTTGCTTTGTCTTTCTGACAGCATGAAAAATAATTTCCTATTATTTAAGCAAGCATAGCTTTTTCTAGGAAGTCTTCCTAGACTTAAATTATCAAGTTAATTTTCCCTTTATAAGCTCCTGTGCCCTGTGCACCTCACTGACACAACTGATCTCTGTCTGTGCCTACCACTAGACTGAAAATGCCAGGAGAGGTCAGCTTAGTGCAACAAGCTGAGTGAGAGATGATGAGAGCCTGAGCTTGTCTGGTGGTACAAACATGATATGTTAAGGAATAAATAGAGACACACCATAGAGGTTGAAGCCATAGAACATGGGAAGAAATTAAACATCCTAGGGAACCTAAAGATAACCCGAAGTTTGGATTGTGGGTGGTGACAAAGTAGAGGAGGAGGAAAAGTATTAGATCATTAAATAGGAAATGTGTGATTTCAAATAAAAGTTTAGTTTATTAGATCTCAAACAAGAAGCAGTACAATTTATCAAAGTATGTGCCCAAACCATCAACACAGTTTTGCCATCTCAACAGTAGCCTGTTTATGCCAGCAGTGAAGCAGCCTGGAATGTGAGTGGGGATGAAATTGTGAAAGGCATTTTCCACAGTTTGTTGAGAATTGAATGTTTTCCCTTGCAAGAGGTGGTAGTCAGTTGCCGTAAGATATTGCTGGTAAATATTGTGGATAGCAGAGAGTTTCCAAGTCCAGCTTTCTTAGTTTGAATAGCATTGCTTTTTGTGGCATGTGGTCTCTCAAGAGGATTGCCTGTCTCTATTGACCAGTCTTGGCGTGTAGTCACTATCATTCTCATCGTTTCGTCCGAGTGGTTGGAGTAGACATCACTCTAATTGATTGGCCAGGTTTCATGAAGCTACAGTGCAAAATACCAGCACTGGACCATCAAACAGACACCATTAGCTTTTTTTGCTGAATATTCAGTTTTGGACTGTGTTTTGGCGCTTCATCTTTATCCAATCACTGTGCTGAACACTTCCAATTGTCAAAAAGAATCCATTTGTCATCACACATAAAAATACAGTGTAGAAATTGTTCACCTTTCTGTTGTGACAACAAACAAAGGGAAGCTTCCATATGATTTTTCTTCTAATACTCATTTAATTCATGTAGTATCCATCTATCCACTTTCTTTATCTTTCCCATTTGTTTCTAATGGTCCAATATTGTTGGAATTGCAAACTTTGCTGCTAATTCACAGGTTGAGATGGATTCACTTCCCCTGTAGCTTTCAGCTAATCATTATTCACCTTGGTCTCAGGTCACCCACATGGCTCATTTTCAAGAGTAAAATCACCAGAATGGAAGTTCTGAAACCATCAATATACTGTGCATTCATTAGCCACATCTTTCCCAAACAGTTTGTTGATATTGTGAGTTGTCTGTGCTGCATTTGTTCCATGATGGAACTCATATTCAGAAATGAGTTCCATGAATGTTTGACTTATCCATGGCTTCACAAAAACTGCTCTATAAAACAATTTGAAAGATAATCACAAGCCAAACCATGTGTTTGAAAGAATGGTGATGTGCCATCACAATAAAATATAAAACAAGAATTGACAAAGTGAAATGTCAGAGATATCAACTGTCAAACTTAGTACTAAAAGAAATCAGACACTTCACACTTAATAACCTAATAGAAGATGGAGCAAAAGGGAAAGTGTTGTTTTACAACATCTTGAGTGTGGTACTAAAAGAATACTTAAATGGAGGTATCTAGTAGGTACTGGAGAAAATGTCCTTCTGGAACATGGAAGGAAATAAGGATAATACAAGTGATACCAACTCAGACATAATCTACAGAGGGCTCACCAAGGAAAATTAGAGAGAGAGAGAGAGAGAGAGAGAGAGAGAGAGAGAGAGAGAGAGAGAGTTGATTTGACAGAGAATCTAAAGGATCTTTTCACTGCAAAGGGGGAAGGAGAATGATTTAAGAAAAAAAAACATTGAAACCTAGCAAGAAACACAAAATAAGGTATTCTGTGGAAGGCAGGAGAGGAGACAGGTCAGAGGTGACTAATAAACAAAGACAAATACTGAGAGAAGACATTGTAGACACCACCCTATTTACTTTTGTGTTTGCCTAACTTAGTTGAGTTTTAAAAGGCTGAGTTGGGTTCATATGAAGTAACTAAACATCCAGGCTGAAGAATGTACTGAACATGTTGCCACTATGTTCTAAAAGGAATATTTTGCTTTTTTAAAAAGTACGTTATTCCTCCCCAAATGGAAAAGTCCTGGACCAGATGGCTACACTTCAGAGTTTTACCAAACATACAAAAATGAACTCATACCTATACTACAGAAATTATTCAACAACATTGAGAAGGATGGTATCCTTCCTAACTCATCCTATGAAGCCAATATCACCTAAGCCAGGAAAGGGTGCAACAAAAAAAGAAAATTACAGACAAGTATCCCTCATGAATATAGAAGCAAAAATCCTCAACAAAATTTTAGCAAACAGAATTCAGCAGCACATCAAAAAGTATTTCACTATGACCAGGTGTGCTTTATTCCAGGGATCCAAGGCTGTTTCAACATACGTAAATCTATAAATGCAATCTGCCTCATAAATAAAAACAAGAACAAAGACCATATGAATTCTCTCAATAGATGCAGGATAAGCATTTGACAAAGTCCAACACACCTTTATGATAAAAACTCTTAACAAAATAGGCACAGGCGGCTCATACCTTAAAATTATCAAATCCATTTATGACAAACCCATGGCAAATATCATACTCAATGGGGAAAAACTGAAACCATTCCCACTTTTATCTGGACCTAGACAAGGATGCTCACTATCTCCTCTTTTATTCCACATAGTACTTGAAGTCCTAGCTATAGCAATCAGGCAAGAGAGGGATATTAATGGCATCCAAGTGGGTGCAGATGAGGTCAAACTCTTGCTCTTCACCAATAATATGATATTATACCTAGAAAATCCCATGGATTTGTCTAAGAGACTCCTAGACTTGATAAATGAATTTGGCAATGTTTCAGGTTACAAAATCAATATACACAAATCAGAGGCATTCATATATGCCAAGAACTGTCAAGCCTAAACTCAAATTAAAAACACAATACCTTTTACTATAGGCCCAAAGAAAATTAAATATCTAGGAATATATTTAATGAAAAATACAAAAGACTTATACAAGGAGAAATATGAAACATTAAAAAAAGAAATTGTAGAAGATGTAAACAGATGGAAAAATCTACCTTGTTCATGGATTGATAGAATCAATATCCTTAAAATGTCAATGTTACCTAAAGTCATCTACAGAATTAATACAATCCCCATCAAAGTACCACCATCCTTCTTTACAGATCTTGAAAAAATAATTCTGCATTTTGTATGGAACCAGAAAAAACCCTCATATAGCCAAAGCAATCTTAAGAAAAAAGAACAAACTGGGAGGCATTAGTTTTTCTGACTTCAAGCTGTACTATACAGCAATAATAATTAAATCAGCCTGTCATTGGCACAAGAACAGAAGCATTGATATTTGGAATAGGACTGAGGTTCCAGAGATGAAACTATCTGCATAAGGTAACCTAATCTTTGATAAAGCAGACAAAAATATACACTGGGGAAAAGAATCTCTCTTCAATAAATGGTGCTGGGAAAACTGGATAACTACATGCAGAAGAATGAATCAGGATCCCTATCTCTCACCTGTCACAAAAATCCACTCAAGATGGATAACAGATTTAAATCTAAGGCATGAAACCTTAAGAATCCCAGAAGAAGATGTGGGGAAAACCCTCTCAGACATTGGCCTAGGCAAAGAATTCTTGAAGAAGACCCCCAAAGCAATCATCACAGCAACAAAAATAAACAAATGGGACTTGATCAAATTTAAAAGATTCTGCACAGCCAAGGAAACTATCATTAGAGCAAATAGACAACCTACAAAATGGGAGAAAATATTTGCTCTCTACACTTCCGATAAAGGTCTGATAACAAGAATCTATCTATAGCTCAAAAGAATTATCAAGAAAAAAATCTAACAACCCTATCAAGAAATAGGCAATGGAAATGAACAGAAACTTTTCTAAAGAAGACAGAATAATGGCCAGCAGACATATAAAAAAGTGCTCAACATCGCTAATCATTAGAGAAATGCAAATCAGAACCACAATGAGATATCATCTAGTGCAACCTTTGTGGAAAATAATTTGGAGATATCTCAAAAAAATAGAAATACCGTTTGACCCAGCAATAGCATTATTAGGCATCTACCCAAAAGAAGACAAGACATTCTATTATAAACACATCTGCACGAGAATGTTTATGGCAACACAATTCACTATTGCAAGGACGTGGAAACAAACCAGGTGTCCATCAATTCATGAGTGGATTATTAAAATTTGATATAGGTTTACAATGGAATATTACTCAATTCTAAGAAACGACAGTGAGCTAGCACTGCTCACTGGATTGAGCTCACCAATATTATCCTCCATTGAGCTTAAGCCCATTATCCAAAGTGAGGCGACACAAGATCAGAATAATGGGCTCCACATGTACTCGCCATCAAATTGGTACTGACTGATTAACACTATGGTGCTCAAAGGATGGTGGTGTTCACCAGGAATTGGGGTTTGGAGGAATAGTCCCACATCTCAGGAATGTGGTGAACATTGTGGAGGGGAAGGGCATACCTCTAACCCTTCCTAGAGAGAGGCAAAGATATAAAATGTAACTAAAATGTTAAGAAAAAAAGAAAAACAAACATTTGTTAGGTGTAGGGGAGGTGGGGTAGGGTGGGGGATGGTTGTATACATACATAGTGAGTGTGATGCACACCGTCTGGGGGATGGACACGCTTGAAGCTCTGACTCAAGGGGAGAGGGGAGACAAGGGTAATGCATGTAACCTTAAAGTTTGTACCCTCATAATATGCTGAAATAAAAACAATAAGTCTTTTATTGTTTTTAAAAACACAGATATAATCTTATATTTGTGTAACACCAAAATATTTTTCTCAAATGAGACGAATATAAAATTATAAAATATATATGAAACATAAAGCTAAAAGGAATAGGATTGTCATCTTCCATAATGACTGACCCAGGAACTACAGCTGCCCCAGGCCCCACCTGGCTACAAGGAGAGATGAGGGATCAATATCTCAGCATGTAATGGTGTCCCAAAACATGGATTGGAAGTTCTGGTTTCTGGTCTACACAATTGACAGGTCATCTGCCTGGATTTCACTGCTAGTCCTACAGGCAGAGATAATATTCAGATGGTTCACCCCTATCAGTTATTAAAATATTGAGATGTTACTCATGTCAGTCAGTAAATAGCCACTCCCCTAAGTCCCACAACTCTCTCCCCTGCCAACCTGCCCCTTCTGACAGGACACCCCCATCCCCACCTGGCCTACCTCAGAATTGGGGTGGGTGGAAATTTCCCATATCTTTAGGCCCTTATTCAATGGACTGAGAAAGAAGCTCATTTACAAAAGACAAAAACGCTGTCCAAAATCAAATGTAAACTCCAGGCCTCAGAAGATTTGAGCTTGGTCATTTGAACACAGCCTATAACTTCCCCAATTAAATGCAGCAGCCAAGCCACAAAATGTCACTGCATAGTGAAGGAAACAATAAATGATATTTTTTTTTCATGACAGAGCATTCCAAAAATTCTTGATAATTGTTGCCTGAAATCCCACTATCATTCAGATGCACTTTCTTTACTAGGACCAACAAAACATGATGAAAGTTTTAAAGCCTGTAATTTGGAAACTTTGCTAAGTCAATAGTGAGAGTTTTCACAGGAGCAATCTGGGCCCCCTTCTCTTTGAAACAAATCCAAACATTGACTCACACCAAGAGAATGTGCCTTATGACAACTGTTTCACTGGGGAAGAAGTGGGAAGAACTGAAGAGAAAAGGAAGTGAAATAAAAAAATACACTGAAAGATAAAAAGAAAGTGAGGCTGCCCATCACTGCAGTGGGGAATTTCTAGCTATGGGGTGTAGTAACCAGCGCCCTGAACTTGAGTTCTCTTAATAGTCACACCAGTTAATAGTCCTAACTCATTGTATGATCCTGAGCTTGCCCCTTTCTCGCTAGAGATTACTTCCTTTATTCATAGATGATGAATGAAATACAAGGAATTATGTTGAGCTTTAGTAAAACAATGTATGCAGCAGTGTCAGCACCATGCCTGGCTACTCCGTCTGCTTCCTAATAGATCCCTCTTCTTCCCTGCTCTTCCCTCCTAGCACCTTAGAACTTGATGTGGAGTCTCCCTGGATCATTTGAGATAATTTCATGAGGGATTCCTTATTATTATTATTATTATTTATTCAGGTCACTTCCAATACAAGGCTTTCCTATAGTATTCAATCCAATTTAGGCACAGAATTCCTGGAGGGGGGGTTGTGTTTTGTTTTTTTGTGTAATGCCTTCAGCCTATTTGTTTTGTTTGTTTGTTTGTTTGTTTGTTTTGGTCTTCAAAAACATAAGCCAAGGCAAGGACAGTGAGGGCCAGGCCCTGGCACTCGTCTGTGTAGAGGTAAAAGGGTTTTTCAGGATGAGGGAGTCATAGAGGTGGTGCCTGGAGTACCATGTCACAAAGCTTTAGAAATTCGTGGCTGACAGCTTGAGGGTTTAGTAAAGGGCCAGCAGAGGCATCACGAGCTGCCTCATAGAGGGATTTAGCAAGGAGAGAGAAGTTAGGAACCCAGTGTCAAAAGAAACCAACATATTCAAGGAAGGACAGAATCTGTTCAGTGGTCGTGGGTGGTTGGAGATCTGGAAGAGCCCATTGGTGGTCAACAGTGGGATCCTGGGACGTGGGGGTGAGGCAAAGCCCAAGGTAAGTGACTGTGGGCTTGGACAGCTGGACTTTGGAGGGGGACACTCAATAGCCCTTTGAAGAAAGAAAGTTGAGAGGCAGTGTGGGTAAAAAAAGTGACGTAAAGTGAGGTAAAGTGACGTAAAGAGGGGCTATAGAGCAGTAGATCATCAATGTACTGGAGAACAGTGCTAGGCTGTAATGGACATTGGAGTAGATCTTGGGCCAGAGCCTGACCAAACAGATGGGAGCCGTCCTGAAACCCTTGGGGCAGGACAGTCCAAGTGAGTTGTTCTAGATGTGTTTGTGTCAGGATCTTCCCACGTAAAGGTGAAGAGATTATAACTGCTTGGGTCTAAGGGGATAGTAAAGAAGGCATCTTTGAGGTCCAGAACAGAAAAGTGGGTAGTGGAGGGTGGAATATGAGAAAGTAAAGTGTAGGGATTAGGCACTACTGGGTGTATGGAGATAACAGCCTCGTTAATGAGCCTCAGGTCCTGGACAAGCTGGTAGGACCTGTTCAGCTTCTTTACCGGGAGAATGGGTGTGTTATAGGGAGAATTAGTTGGGATTAAAAGTTTTTCATGCAGAAGACATTCTATAATGGGTTTTAGACCTCTGCAGTGGGTTGGTAAAATAGGGAACAGGAGGTGAGAAGGGAAAGATGAAGGGTCTTTGAGTCAAATGAGGACAGGGGTGTGGTGTGTGGCCACTACTGGGGTGGAGGTGTCCCAAACCTGAGGGTGTACAAGTTCAGGTGGGAGAGGGTACGTCTCAGGAGAGGTGGAGGACAGGGGTGAGGAACCTGAAGAGAGGAATAGAAGGAGAAGGGCAGATGTTTCTGAGGAAAAGTGGAGTGTGGTGCCTAATTTGGCTAATAAGTCTCTTCCTAAAAGTGGAGCAGGACAAGAGGGCATGATAAGGAAGGAGTGGGTGATGGGATGGTCATCTATAAGACATATCAGAGGACCAGTAGTAGGGGGCTGTGAAGGATTGCCATCAATATCCATAACCAGCATCTGGGAAGGATAAATAGGGCCTGAGAAAAAAAGGTAGGACAGAGTAGATACCCCCCACCCCCCGTGTTGACCAGAAAGGACACTGCCTTACGTGCTACCTTGATTGTTACCCTGGGCTCTCCGAGGGTGACTGGGGTTGCAGAGCCAGAGCTTTGTCAGTCTTCTGCAGCTAAGCCCAAAACCATCAACAGCAGGTCTGGGGGTGGAAGGACTGACCCTCTGAACGTTTTTCCCAAGCGATAATAACTCTTCTAGTGTCCCTCTTGGCTACAGGCCAGACAAGGTTTAGTGGGCTGATGTGGCTGCGGGCACCAGTTGGCCCAGTGGCCTTCGTTACCGCACTTGAAGCAGGTGCCTGGTGGAATGTGGCTGGTCGCCTTAGATGAGGTTGACCTGCTTCTCAGTTCCCAGTGGCTGCAGGGCTGCAACCAAGGATTGGGCTTGCAGGTGTGCCTTTTGGTGGACACAGGTCTCCCTTTGGGCCTCTGGCTGTTCATCTCGGGAATTAAAGATTTTAAATGCCATGTTCACCAGGTCTTGGATAGGGGTCTGAGGGCCTCCTTCTGCCTTTTTAAGTTTGCTTCTAATGTCAGAGGAGGACTGGGTGATAAAGTGAGTTGCAAGGATGGTGGCCCCTGATGGAGAAGTAGGGTCTAAATGGGTGTACTGGATGAGAGCATCTGTAAGGCAGCTGAGGAAGGCCGCGTGGTTTTCATCTGGCTTCTGAGTGATTTCTCTAAGCTTATCATAATTAATGGCCCCATGGGCAGTGGCCTGGAGGCCAGCAAGAACGCATTGCAGCATGCGATCTCAGTGGGTTCTACCATCTCAGCCAGCGGGGGTGTCTGGTTGGTATTCCCACTCTGGCTCATTGCATGGGACAGCCTCAGCCCCAACTGGCATGGTGCGGTCGGTTAGATGGACTTGGTTGGCATGTCCCTGAGCCACTGCCCAGGCATATTCTTTTTCATCAATAGTAAGAGTAGAGGCCAGAATAACAAAAATGCCATGCCAGGTCAAATCATATGCTTGTGTAAGATGGCGGAACTCTTTGGTATAGGCTATGGGGTCATTAGCAAGGGGCCTAAACACTTTTCAATCTGAGAGAGATCAGAAAGGGAGAAGGGAACATGTATACATATGACCCCTTTGGCACTGGCTACTTCTTGCAGGGGACAGAGGAGAGTTTGTTCTAAGGGTCCCGTGTGGGATCCAGTGTGGTGACTGACAGAGGGCATTGGTGGAGAGCCAGAGCGAGTAGTAGAGGATGATGGTGGGGCACTAGGAGTAGGAGGAGGTGGAGGAGGACCCAGATATGGTGGAGGCCAAGCAGGGGGAGAGATAAGGGAGTCAGGTGGGTCAGAGAAGGAGGAAGAGGGTTCTAACGGGTCCTTTGGCTGAGAGGTAGAAGAAGCCAAGGAGCCGGAGGACTCCACACAAGGAGAATAGGAGGAGTCACAGGTCTGACAGAGGGAAGGATGGGAGGGTAGGTAGAAGAAAGCCTGGACATAGGGATCTCCCCCCATTTGCCATTTTGATGACAAAAGTTATCGAGATCTTGTAAGATGTTGAAATTGAAAGTCCCATTTTTAGGCCACTGTGACCCATTGTCTAATTTGTACATCAACGAGGTGGTATTACAATAGAAAATGAGTTGCTTGGGCCATATATCAGGCTTGAGGCCCAGAGCTGTAAGATTGGCTAAAAGATAGCCCAGAGGCGTGCTAGATTTCATTTTGGAGGGTTAACTGCCCATGCTGTCCTAGTCCAATGAGGGAAGGATGAGATTGGGGAGCCAGCATCCTGGGTCACTGATTAGGCCTTGGAGAGAAGGCTCTCACCCTTGGGAAGGACTGACTGAGTGGATCAGGTGTCCCTGAGGCACTCAGGGTCTTATGGATGAAAGGACTGACTGAGGGGGTCAGGCACCCTGAGACACTCTGGTCCTTATGGTGGAGATTCTCTGACTTGGGCCCAAGGTTTTATGGACAGAAACCCTGGAATGGATACATTGGGCTAGGACTGCAAGGGCAGAGGGACTTACCCAGGCCAATTAGCTGACTGGTGTCCAGTGTAGGTCCCAGTCCAAAGTCAGGAAGACATGAGAGGGGAAGGCACGACCATGGCCCTGAGGCAGGCCAGCCCAGCCAAGGCTCCCCTCCTGGGTTTCAGCACCAAATGTAAAGTTTTTTGCAGTGAGAGAGAGAGAGAAAGAGAGAGAGAGAGAGAGAGAGAGAGAGAGAGAGAGAGAGAGAGAGAGAGAGAGGCAGAGGCCAAACAACATGCTTTATTGAGCGCTCCTGGGTGAGGTTCATGGGTTCCAAGAAAGGGAGGCCAGAGAAATCACGTCCATTTGGAGGGGGTGTGGACCTTTATACCATTTGGGGCAGGCTAGGGACTCTTGGTGGGAAGAGCTGGTGATTTTTGACAGTGACCTTCAGCGGTTATTGAGAAATAGGAGGGGCTGGCAGAGTTTGCGGAATTCAGGAACCGACAACTTTCTTATCTGGGGGGACATCTAGGTGTTGTTGTTTTTAGCAGGGCCTGGCAGTTGTCCTTGGAGGGTCTGGTCTCGTGAGCCTTTTCTTATTGATCTACAGAGGGGAGGGGGGCCCGCCACCAGCCTTACACCAGAAACCCCACTTCTGGGTATATATTCAAAGGAAAGTCAATCTTTACCTTAAAAAAATATTGCATATTCATGTTTATTGCACTATAATTCAAAATAGCCAAGACACAGAAACAACTTACATGGCTTGCAAAATAGCCAAGACACAGAAACAACTTACATGGCTTGCAATGGATGCATGAATGTTATTCACACACACACACACACACACACACACACACACACACAGAGAGAGAGAGAGAGAGAATATGAGATATTATTTAATCATAAAAAGAAGAAGATCCTTTCACAATTCTGAAGTTTAATAGCCTAGACAAAAACTTAAATAGAATGTGAAAAGTGATTAAACATTATATGGGTCTTTTCAAATGTATTACAATGCCATAAGTATATGTGTGTTAAGAAAAGGATGGACATAAAATTATTTGGTCTATGATGAGAGCACTTTTCCTGTCAGTACTTTGAAATGTTGCTCCACTGTCTTTTCATTTGCATGATTTCTGATCAAAAATTCACTTTTATTCTTTTTTTGTTCTGTTATTAACAACAAGACTTTTTTAAATTTGGATGCATTTGAAAATTTCCCTTTATTCCTGATTTTGAGCAATTTTATTATATTTCTTGATATAGTTTTTGCATGTTTCTTGTGCTTGGGGTTTCTTGTGATTGTTTCTTCAATCTGTGAGTTTATAGTTCTTATAAAATTAACAACATTTTAATCATTATTTTTAAAAAAACTTTTAATTTGAACCTTATTTCTCTTATCCTCCAGCAACTCCAATTACTCATATTTAAGAATGCATGAAGAGTTCCACAGCTCATTGATACCCTGTTTATTAATTTATCTTTTGATTCATTTTTCTTTCATTTTGGATGTTTTTTTATTGCTATGTCTTCAAGTTCACTAATTATTTTGCATAGTGCTTATTCAGTAGTTACTCTCATCTATTTTTCTTTTAACTGTCGTACTGTAGTCTTCATCTTATCTTTCACATCTCTCTGCATCTTCTTTGAACATATGGAGTTCAGTTATAATCATTGTTTTAGTGCTCTTCTTTGGTAATTATAACACCTTTGGCAGTTCTTGGTGAGTTTTGATTACTGATTTTCTTCTTATCATGGTCATGTTTTCTTGCTTTTTTCATGCCTGGCGATCTTTGATGGATGACAATCATTGTGACTATGCTCTGGAGTACAAGTCAGTTACTGGGGAACTGTGTGATCCCTTTGAGTCTTCTTTTGTAGATTTATCAGTTGGAACTGAAGCAGAGCCCTGTCTGGGCTAACTATTCCCCACTACTGGGGCAAGTCTTTTTTGTCTGCTCTACCCAATGCACCAGAGTCTTGAGGTTTTTAGTCTGGCTGGTGAGAACAGGCACTATTCCCAGGCTTACATGAGCATCAAGCATTGCTACCTTTAACCTTTCAGTGTGTCCTTCCCAGGCCCCTGGTTGTTTCTTTATGTGTGAGCACTGACCAGCATGCAGCTAAATAGTCCAGGGGCAAATCTTCTGCAGCTCTAGGGGTTCTTTCTTGGTACAGCACTTTTTCTCCAGGATTCTGTGCTGTAAACGCTACTCGCCTTGGTCCTGCAGATGTTCAGCTCCATCTCCTTTAGGAAGTTCATGGAGCTCTTCCCTCCTGCTCCCTCTCTGCATTGCTATCCTAAGGAAGTGAATGGGGACTATTTTAGAGCTCATTTCTTTCTTGATCTCAAGCATCATTGTTCTTTATTGCTTGATACACAGTGTCTTGCAAACTATTATTTCATATGCTTTTGTCCAATTTTCTTGTTTTAGGCAGGAGGGTAAATCTAGTCCCTGTTACTCTATCCAGGTTCTGGAAAGGATTTTTAAATGGATGAATGAATATAAGTGTTTTAAAGTTGTTCAAACTATTTTGTATCCAAGCCCCTTTGAAGCTTTGTTTTGTATTACCTACAATGAAAAGTAAATAGGCTTTGTAGTTACGAAGTTAGACAGCTAGGTTTGAATCTTGGAAATACCATTTAGTTGGTGTGTAATCTTAGGCAAAAATAAAATAAAATAAAATAAATAACTTCCCTCAACCTCAGTTTAATTTTTGATGTAATGAGATTGAAAAAATTTACCTGAAATACAGGGGAATCCAGGCAGTGTTGCTATGCATAGCAAAATATTGGAAATAGATAAGGTGATGCTCAAATAAATCAAAATTAGTTTATCTTTTTCTTTTTTTCTTTCTTTCTTTCTTTCTTTCTTTCTTTCTTTCTTTCTTTCTTTCTTTCTTTCTTTCTTTCTCCTTCCTTCCTTCCTTCCTTCCTTCCTTCCTTCCTTCCTTCCTTCCTTCCTTCCTTCCTTCCTTCCTTCCTTCCTTCCTTCTTTCTTTCTTTCTTTCTTTCTTTCTTTTTCTTTCTTTCTTTCTTGACAGAGTCTCATTCTGTGGCCCAGACTAGAATGCCCTGGCATCAGCCTAGCTCACAGCAACCTCAAACTCCTGGGCTCAAGCGATCCCCTGCCTCAGCCTCCCAAGTAGCTGGGACTACAGGCATGCGCCACCATGCCTGGCTAATTTTTTCTATATTTTAAGATGTTCAGATAATTTCTTTCTATTTATTTTAGTAGAGATGGGGGTCTCACTCTTGCTCAGGCTGGTCTTGAACTCCTGAGGTCAGATGATCCACACACTTCCGCATCCCAGAGTGCTAGGATTATAGGCGTGAGCCTCCACGCCCAGCCTAGTTTATCTTTTTCACTTGCATTAAACAACTAAAATAATGAGATGGATCTATATGCATTCTTATGGAAAAAAGTTAATGAAATATTGTTAATTGAGTAAACTATGTTACAGAAAAATATATGGGGTGTGAACCAATTGTAATTTAAAAGACCTCTGTGTGTGTGTGTGTGTGTGTATGCATGTGTGTTTATGTGAGGAAAACACCATTTGGAAGAATACATTAAAATATTAAAGAATAATTCTGATGGTTCCTTTTAACCTTTAAAAGCAGCAAAATTTTAAAAAGTAATGAGCCCATATGAGTTAATTTTGTAATAAAATAAATAATAAAAATAAACTGGGTTCAAGAGACATAGTAGATGCACTTGGCACATTGCATACTGTTGATGCCCGACAGCCAACCACTGCCAGGAACACGACTGCAGTCACACAGAGTTTGGTTCATTGTGTGGGCTGTAGCAAGATAGAGCATGCAGCAAAGGGACCAGAGTGTTGGATAAGAGGAAAATTGGGAAAGCCTGTGATAGGATTTAGGTTTGTGCTGAGTGATTCTAAGGATTTAGGAAGTGGATGTGAGTTCTGAATTGTTATAAAAAAATTTGGTGATTGGGTATCCTTGGTAATTTATGTCTAAGAGGCAGGAAAATTAAAGTAGGAAAGAAGGAGTATTTACTCATGTTCATTGCAAGAGGGGAATGCTTAGCTATTTTTGTGGTTTCCAAGAGTTCTTGTCCCTGTTTGATTTCAGATATAATCACAGAGTAGAATTTTCTCTGTCTTGTTCCTTTCTGGACATGGAGTGGCCTTGTCTAATTATTGTTTATGGTCTATAATGGTGATTTATGTTCAGCTGGGAACATTGTGAATAATATACCAGCTGGCATATCCTGGGTGATTTTCCAATTGTTCAATACCATTGAGAGCCTCCCATCTTCATTTATATTTTACTTTGCCAGACATAAGATGACTCTACCCAACCTTGGAGTTAATCAAGCTGACATGCTGGCTCCAATTCTCCAGATTTTACTATGGTCCTCACATGTCAAAATAATGCACAGCTGAATAGGAAGAATGTAAATTTATTTACAGGAGATTTGCATTTAGGTTTTGTGTTTACAGAATGGTACAGGCTGATTGCCCACCAAATGGTTTCTCCACAGATCCTCACAGAGCATTTTTAGCTGAGGTTAATGGGCTCAATACTGGTTCCCTTGGGCATCCGTGGCTCTAGGTGCTGAGACAGGATCAAGGAAAACAACCTTCATTAGTTAGTTTTCTATTGAAGGAGAGAGGAGCTTCCCAGGGGGGAAAAGTTTGCATGATAACAAACTTTAGGTGATTCTCATGGAATCTGCATGTGTGCACATGTGTGTTTGTGTGCATGTGATGAGAGTGCTCTCATAGTGTCTGCTGCACCCATGTTGAAATAACCTTTGCTAATTCTTATTTCTATCAACATTTATTTAGGGTTTATGACTTCTATACATTATCTTATCTATTCCTAAATGATAAGCAAATAAACAAATTAAAACATCTCATGAGCTATGTATTATTATGAGAAACAAGGTCTTAAAACCTCAATTACCTTGCAAAGAGACACTGCTGGTGAGTGCAGGGTTGGGACATAAACCATAGTCTAAGAGAGTCCAAATCCTCTGCACTCTACCACCATCCAGTGGAACTTGTGGTTAAAACAGCATTCTGCATACAGAGATATAGATACTGGGCTCCATCCAATATTACCAAATCAACATTTCCAGGGATGGGCTGTTGTTATATAGACTTTAAAAAAGTTTTTCTGGTCATTTGTATGCTGCTGTCCACAGATTAGTATTTACAGACCACTAATGTAGGCTATACACTCAACTGCCTTCATGTTAGGAAGCTGTTCATAATATTGCTTCTTTATCATCATTCATTCATTCACTCATTCATTTAATATGTATAGAAGATCTACTTTCTAAGCCTCTAAACCAGATGTCAAGAGGTCATAGAAAGAAAATGTATCACAAGTGCCTAATACTTGGTAGGGAAGCTCTTCTACCTAAATAAATAACTGAGAAAGTGATAAATAATATTTATTTATATAGTTCAAGTACTATGAGTATTCAGTTGAAGGAGAAATTACTTTTGGGGTACAGAGTTGGCAGGAAACAAACATTGATCTGTGAAAACGTCAGGGAGACACAGACTCTGGAAGTAGTTAAGTAGTAAGGTGTGGTTTTCACGTGGCAGATGTGCTGACTGACTGTGTATGGCTTCCTGGCTGTGAGGAATCAGCTGCCATGCTGTTAGAAGGACTAGTGAGAGGGCCAGGTGGCAACATAATGAGGACAACTTCTAAGATCCCAAGATGCCCAGCTGAGAGCCAGGAAGAAGGCAGGGATCTCAATTCTACCACTGCAAAGAAATGAAGTCTGCCAACGTGAGGGAGCTTGGAAGCAGATCCATCCCCAGGTGAGCCCCCAGATCAGAGCCCAGTCTTGGTTGACACTTTGGTTATAGCATTTCAGAGGATGCTGTTATGCAGAAATAGATAACTAATACAGGTTTTGGAATCACAAAAATACAGATTTATTTCCTTGTTGGGAGATATTCACTTTCTAGCCCTTGACTTCCTAACAATGCTACCATAAACATCCTTAAACATATGACCTTGTAGACTGGAACTTTTATTCCATCAGTTCTCAGGGCTGAGATTCAGAAATGAAGTGAGTTTTTTTTTTTCTTTTAAAATTATAACACCAGAATCCTTTGAATGTAAAGTGAAACTTTAAGCATTTATTAGCAATATACAAGAGTATCCTTTTCTTTCACCACAGCAAGTGATAGGCATTATCATTCTTTTTCAATTTTTGTCAGTCATATTGGCATAAAGTAGTTATGTGATTTCTCCCTGAATTTTCAGTTAGGTATTGTATTAGGAAAATTGAAGAACTTTTCTTATGTTGTTTGCAGTTTGGTTTTGATTTCTTAAAAATTGGCATTGTCAGTCTGATCATCTACAAGTGTAGAGAGCCAGAAATTGAGGCTCAATCTAAAATTGATGTCCTCCCAGGTTCATTCTGACAGGATTTCCTTCTTTTTGTGGCTGACTAATACTCCATCATGTGTGAACATGTGTGTGTGTGTGTGTGTGTGTGTATTTCATTTTCTTTAGCCATTCATCTGTTGACTGACACTTAAGATGCTTTCATATCTTGATTTTTGTGAATAATGCTTCGACAGACATGTGGTGTAGATAATTTTTCGACATACTGATTTTATTTCTTTACATACCCAGTAGTGGGAATGCTGGATAATATGGTAGTTCTGTTTTTAACTTCTTGAAAAATCTCCAGAACATTTTCCATTAGGGCTTTACCAATTTACATTTCCACCAACAGTGTACAAGGATTCTCTTTTTGTCACACCTTCACCATCACTTATATCTTTTTAATAATAGCCGTTTTATCAGGCATGAGGTAGTATCTTATTGTGATTTTGATTTGTATTTCTCTGATAATTAGTGCTATTGAACACCTTTTTTTATGTACCTGTTGGCTACTTTTATGTTTTCTTTTGAGAAACGTCTATTCAGGTGCCTCTTGACCATTTTTAGATCAAGGTTTTTTGGTTGTATTTTTTGGTTTTTTGTTGGTTTTGTTGTTGTTATTTGTTTTGTTTTGTTTTTCTTTTATGCTGTTGAGTGTGTGCATTCCTTACGTATTTTGGATATAAACCCATCATCAGGTATATGGTCTACAAATATTTTCTCCCATTCTGTACATGGCATTTTCGCTATGCTGATTCTTTTCTCTCCTGAACAGAAGCTTTTAGATTGATGTAGTCCCACTTGTTTCTTTTCTTTTTTTTTTTCCTGTGCTTTTGATGTCATATCCAAAAAAGTACTGTCAACACCAATGTCGATGACCTTTTCTCCTATATATTTCTTCTAGGAGTTTTATGGATTCATATGTTATATTTAAGTCTTGAATACATTTTGAATTAATTTTTGTATATGGTATAAGAAATGGGTCCAATTTCATTCTAATTCAATTTTGACACTTAAGTTTGCAGGATACAAACTTCTAGGCTGAAAGTTGTTCTTTTCTGGAGGATTGACAGTGGGGCTCAAATCCTTTCTGGCTTTTAAGGTTTCCACTGAGAAATCTGCAGTTAGCTTGAAGGGTTTTCTCTAGTATTTTAGTTGTTGCTTTCTGCTTGCTGCTTATAGAATTTCCTCTTTGAATTTTACTTTGGCCAGGTTGATTACTATGTGTCTTGTACGTTCATCAGGGATATGACTTATAATTTTCTTTTCTTTTAATGTCCTGTCCTGTCCTTGTCTGGCTTTTGTATCAGAGTACACTGGCTTCATCAAAATAGTTTGGAAATATTCCTTCCTCTTTGATTTTTTGGAAGAGTTTGAAAAATATTGACATCTTTATGCCAATATGCCAATTCTTCTTTAATGCTTGATAGAATGTATCCATGAAGCCATATGATCCTGAGCTTTTCTTTGTTGGAAAGTTTTTGACTCCTGATTCAATCTCCTTACTCATTATTAGTCTATTGAGACTTTCTATTTCTTCATAATTTAGTCTTGGTAGGTTGAATGGCTTTAGGAACTTATCCGTTTCTTCTAAGTTATCCAATTTGTTGGCCTATAAATATTTATAGTCTCTTATGATTCTTTGTATGTCTGTGGTATCTGTTGTAATGTTTATTCTTTCACTTAAATATTATTTATTTGAGTCTTCTCTCTTTTTTTCTTAGTTACTCTAATTAAAGATTTATCAATTTTATCTTTTTAAAAAACCAACTCAGTTTTATTGATTTTTTCTATTGTCTTCCCAGTCTCTCTTTATTTATTTATGTTCTGATCTCTTTCCTTCTAATGAGTGTGAGTTTAGTTCTTATTTTTCTAGTTCCTTGAGGTGTGAAGTTAGGATTTGATATCTTTCTTTTTTTTTCTTAATGTAGGTATTTATTGTTATATACTTTCTCTTAGTGCTGCTTTTGTAGCACTCTGTAAGTTTTGGTATGTTGTGTTCTATTTTGATTTGTTTTAAGATTTAAAAAAATTTCTTTTTGGTTTCTTCTTTGACTTATTCATTGATAGGAGTATGTCTTAAAATTTCCATATATTTGTATATTTTCCAAAATACTTCCTGCTGTTGATTTTTATTTTATGTCATTGTATTTAGAAGAGATATTTTAGGTGATTCCAATCATCTTAAATTTGTCAAGACTTGTTTTGTGGCTCAACATATGGCCCATTGCAGAAAATGTTATGTATGTGCTTGAGAAGAATGTATATTCCAGTTCTGTGGTATTAATGTTCTGTATATGTCTATTACATCTATTTGGTACATAGTATTATTCAAGCTCACAGATCTATTGTTCTTTATTGATTTTACTTGGATGATCTATCCATAATTGTCAGTGGGGTATTGGAGTCCGCTCCTATTATTGCATTGCCATTTCTTCCTTCATGTCTGTTAATATTTGCTTTATATAATTAGGTGCTTCAATGTTGGGTGCATATATATATATATATATATATATATATACACGATTTTTATGTCCTCTTGCTTAATTGACCCCTTTATCATCAAATCTTAAACGTCCTTGTCTCTTATGACAGATTTTGACTGAAAGTCTATTTTGTTTGTTATAAGTATAGCTACCTCTGCTCTCCTTTATTTATTTATTTTTTTACCATTGGCATGAAATAAGTTTTTCCATGCCTTCAGTCTATGTGGATCCTTTAATATAAACTGAGTCTCTTGTAGGGAGCATATTGTTGGATCTTACATTTTTATCCATTCAGCCACTCTGTCTTTTGATTAGAGAAGTTAATCCATTTACATTTACAGTAATCATTGATAGGTAAGGACTTATAATTGCCATTTTGTTAATTATTTACTGACTATTTTGTAGTTCTTTTGTTCCTTTCTTCAAATCTTGCTGTATTTCTTTGTGACTCGCTGAATTTTTTTAGTGGTATGCTTTTGATTCCTTTTTTAAAAAATCATTTATACATCCACTAGAGAGATTTTCTTTGTTGCTATCAAAGGGGTTATATAAAACATCTTATAGTTTTAATATGACAATTTAAACTGATAATAGCAATGTATTCCAATTGCATGCTAAAACTCTATACTTTTACATCTCCATCCTGACATTTTTTGCTATTGATATCATCCTTGTGCATGACTATCACTTTCTTACCAATCACATGATCATTTTTACTTTCTTCTGCCCTCCTCTTGAGCAATGTTTATTGAAATATCTATATTTGTATATTGAAATATCTGCTGATCTGTCCCTGCTCTACAATAGTATCCCAAATCTAGAGACAGCCCTTGCTTTCTGAATTCATGCTTGGTTTCATTCAGCAAAGCCCATGCCCTATAAGATGTCCTTCACTCGTCCCTCTTACTGAGATGCCCACAACTTCTGTAGAGTCTATGCTGCAGAAGCAAAATAAAACTAAATTTTTTATTCCAACCATATTTGGTCAGTGGATTTTAACAATACAGACTTCCAGAAACTTGATTCATCTTATTCATTATCTGAAATAACTCTTATATAATTTTATTTAAAAATTTTTTTCTCAACTTCATCTGTCACGGACTGAAGAAGATGAAGTAACCTTTACTATTACTATTGTGTTTGTTTTGTCCATTTATTCCCTGTTTATTTTTCACTCTGTGAATATTAAAGCTATATTACTGGTACACAGATTCTCAATGAATATTTCACCTTTCTCCACAGTATATTAATAGTTCCTCTGAGCACAGGTATTTACAGTCATTACATTTAAGAATGTTTTATAAGGAGACATACCAGGAAAGTAAAAACTTAGAGATGTCTCCTTCCTCAGGGATAGTCCAGGATATAAAGAAAGGCTTGATTTTTCCTAACTGGAGAAGATTTGCTTACAGGGGAGGGGAGGATGGGCAGGTCACCAGCACTGCTATATAAGCTCAGAGTTTCCTAATTTTTGTATTTATTTCCTTTGATGAACCCTGCTGTAAGCCGTGGTACCATGTGGTTTCTCTTGGTATTGTTTGAATAATGATTAGCTTCCTATCCCAATGTTGCTGCCTTAGCCCCGGGGTTTGGATCTTCTGGAAACGTTGAGAAAAGTGGTGAAATCCATCCTGTTAAACTTCCCATTCGTTCCTCCTTACTGTTTGATTACTGAGAATTAAAATATGGTTCTCAGCATTTTTGTTTACATTGCTGGATGGGCATGCACTTGATATACATATATATATATATATATATATAAAATATTTTATCATATATTATGTATTTGAATATTGCAATATCTTTATTTCATTTTACTTTCAAATGGTGAGTAAACCAGAATAGGAGCACATATTTGAGCTCTAGATTTAAGACTGGAGTCCTGCATCAAATCTCATTCTTGGAAATTGAGGAGTATATGGCATTGATTCTGGGTAAATGAGTCTGTTCTATAGTAATACACTCTGCACTGGATTTTTTTATTTCCCTGAGATATACACCTGCAAGGGGTTCTAGCTAAATATTCAAGTTATATTTATCAATGATAACATTGATATGATCCAGAGCTTCCTGACTTCTGTGTCAATTTCCTAATTTGTTTGAGAAACTAAGGAAAGACGAAATTCGTCCCTAATGTCCCAATATCTATGAGCATTTACTCAATTGTCCTTTCTTTCTTCCTTTTTTTTTTTTGACAGAGTCTCACTGTGTCCCACAGGCTAGGATGCCATGGCATCAGCCCAGCTCACAGCAACCTCAAACTCCTGGGCTCAAGCAATCCTTCTACCTCAGCCTTTGGAGTAGCTGGGACTATAGGCATGTGCCACCATGCCCGGCTAATTTTTCTTATATGTTTTTAGTTGTCCAGCTAATTTCTTTTTATTTTTAGTAGAGATAGGGTCTCACTCTTGCTCAGGCTGGTCTCGAACTCCTGACCTTGAGTAATCATCTCACCTCAGCCTCCTAGAGCGCTAGGATTACAGGAGTGAGCCACCATGCCTGGCCTTCCTCTTCTTTTCTAAACATATTATGCAAAGAAATGGTCTTTCAAATTTTACTCTACAATAAGAAATAGATTTGCAGTAGAGAAGTAGCATGAGTAGCAGTTTCTCTCAAGGGAAGAACAAAAAGATTCCCCTCACTATGTCTATATACTGTATTTTTTGTAAGTAGTTATACAACATTGATTATGCACTTCTTTTTTATTAACTTTACTTTTTTTCTGATGGCAGACATTTAAAAAGATCTCATCAAACTGGACTAAATCAATTTCAAATATATCTTTTCAAATGCATTTTCTTTAAGAAATACGTGAATTAGAAGTTTATTTAATTAATCATTGAAGATGTTTTCTATATCTTTCATATGCTACTGATATGTTTACATACTGTCTTCGTGTTTCACAAACCATTGTTACATTTTATGAGGTTGAGAAATAAGAGAACATTGTTGGTTTGGTTGTTGAACCATGTTAAAATAGAAATTGAGGGTCAACTTAGAAACACTTCTTACCCATCCTTTTCAGGGCTTCAATCACATCTTGGTTTCTCAGGCTATAGATCAAGGGGTTTAACATGGGGATAATGATGCCGTAAAACACAGAAGCCACTTTTTCTTGCTCTTGAGACTCATCGGTATGAGGGTGTAGATACATGTAAGAGAGAGTCCCGTAGAAAATGGTGACTGCTGTCAGATGGGAGGCACACGTGGAGAAGGCTTTTTTCCTCCCAACAGCGGAAGATATCCTCAGGACGGCAGCCAGGATATATATGTAGGAAAAGATGACCACCATTACGGTGCACATCAAGTTCCATCCCACAAATACTGAGAGTAGCAAAATGTTGAAGTCGATACTGGAGCATGACAGGGCAAGAATTGGAGGTTCATCACAGAAAAAGTGATTAATTGTATTGGATTTGCAAAAGTTCAAAGAAAAGGTAAAACCTGTGTTTACAGAGGCATTTAGGAAACCAATGACATATGAACCAACTAACAGCTGAATGCAGAGTCTCTGGGACATGATAACTGGATAGCGGAGTGGGTTGCAGATGGCCACATAACGGTCTACTGCCATAGCAGCCAGGAGGTAGCAGTCAGTTGTTGCAAAAGTGCCGTAGACTAGTAATTGCACCATACATCCTATGAATGAGATGGATTGTTTTGTGCCTATGAAGTTTTTCAACATCTTGGGAGTGATGGCAGAGGTGTAGCAGAGATCAACGAACGCCAAGTGTTGGAGGAAGAAGTACATGGGGGTGTGAAGGGAAGAATCAGTCCTGATGAGTAGCATCATTCCAATATTACCCACTAGGGTGGCCACATAGATCACTAGAAATACCATAAAGAGGATATGCCAATACTTGTGTTGACCAACAAATCCCAGAAGAATGAATCCAGTCACTTCAGTGCCATTGTTTTGTTCCATGACTACCATAGATTAAATATGAGCTAAAAATAGGCAAAGAAAGAAGAGAAAGAGAACTGAGATCATAGTGATCCTTTAACTTACTCCAGATGGAAATAGTATAAGAATTGGTTTCATAGTGGATCAGAGTATACCTCTGCTACAAAATTGACTTTGATTTTAAAGGTTGATACTCGACGCCCAATTTGGACTAAGAATTTCATCTACAGTTTGGACAAATATCCATCGAGCAGTCTTTGATTGGCATTTCATAAATATATCAATTAAATCTATGAATCATCATTTTATTTAATTATAATTTCTTTTATGCACTATGCATTTAAATTGAAGTACCCCAATTTGCCTAAATAGTAATTTTATATCTGAAAATACTGACTTCTCCTTAGGGTTCTAGCTGATCTTGTTCCAACTCATCTCCGTATTCCCATTTTTCCCTTTCCCCTTCTTACTAACTGCCATGGCCATCCTCAATCATGGCTGTGTGGAGTTCTCTATAGAAGTATTTATCCAAGTGTCTATGCCAGTGATCACATTCCTTTTCTAATTCCTCATCAGCTATCTCGTAGTGATAGGTTGCAGATTGTCTAACAGGGGTCCTCAAACTTTTAAAACTGGGGGCCAGTTTACTGTCCCTCAGACCGTTGGAGAGTGCGGCGCACATTCCACACATGCCACTGTGGGCCCAGGAGGAGTCGGCTGCTAAGCAGGACAGGCAGCAGTGGCAAAAACACCCGGCGGGCCAGATAAATGTCCTCAGTGGGCCGCATGTGGCCCGCGGGTGGTAGTTTGAGGACCCCTACAACTGGTTTCCAATACAATTATCTCAGTGCCAAAATTTCTCTGTATTATATT
This sequence comes from Microcebus murinus, assembly GCF_040939455.1. Classification (NCBI taxonomy): domain Eukaryota; kingdom Metazoa; phylum Chordata; class Mammalia; order Primates; family Cheirogaleidae; genus Microcebus; species Microcebus murinus. The sequence continues at coordinate 17,616,595 of NC_134107.1, forward strand.
TCTGGGAATAAAATTGTTAAATCTGAGTATATGCCCACATTTAACTTGACCAAGCATTGCCATTGCAGTGTACAGTCTGTGATGGATGCACCAGTGTCCAGTCCTGGTGGTCGATTGTCTGTGAGGATTCCCACATCCTCACTTCCTTTTATTTCACCATTTTTTTGGCCAGGAAAACAGGTATGATGTGATAGCTCATTTTTATTTTTCCTCTCTAACTGCACATGATTTTGATCATTTTCCTAGTATTTTAGGATATTAGTGTTCTATAATTTGCTTGTTCACATTCTTTGCAAATATTTCTATTGAGATCATCTGTAAATATTCTTTATTAATCCTAGATTTGAGTCCCTTGACAGTTGTTGACAAAGACCTTCAAACATTCTGTCTTCTATTAATTTTGTCTACAGTATCCTTTATAGACAAGAAACCATTAAACTTGAAATGATGATCATTTTTTTGCCTTATGGTTTGTTCTTTTGAAAAATTTAAATCCATTTCTTTCTCTAGTTCACTTTTCCAGTAGATACAAATGCAATAATCAAACATATTTCATCATGATAGTAGGTTGCTGGTTATGACTCTTGTTGAATCATGATACTTTATGCTATAGAGATAAATTGATAAATGTTTATTGTGGTTTCTCAATTTTTTGAAAAGAATACTAAGAGGATTGAGATTGACAGTAGTTGGTGTGTGTACCAAATATTTAAAAACTATTAAATGACTTAATTTCTATTTTAAAATCTCACTAAATACTAGAATCAACTATGTTGAATATCATTTATGTATGAAGACAAAATTTAAAGAAGACATAAAACACAAAACATGGAAAATTTATCTATATTAAAATAAAAATATCAACATTATAAAAAGACTGGATACTCAGCAGAAATTTACTCAGGTAAGTGTATTTTCAACACATATAAATGTCAAAAATTAGGATATAGTGTATATAAATAATTTCTATAAATTAACCCAAAGGAAAAATTCACAAGGGACGTAAACCAGATAGTTATAGAAGGAAAACCCAAATGATCAATAGAAATATAAAAAGAGAAACAAATCACTGTTAATCACATCATCACATATTAATACTTCATTGAAATAAAATTTTATGTCCACAGCCTAAAATGACAAATTTTGGTGAGAATGTGGAGCCACAGGGACTCACATATGTCTCTGGGAAGGTGACTTAGTACAGTCATGTTGGAGGCAAATTTGGATATATTAGAAAAAATAGACATGCCTTTATAGGGTTCAAACTTTCCAGTATATGTATATATGTAAAGAAATTCATAACTACATGTACAAGAATATACACATACGTATAATTAATATATGTATATTCATGTATATACATATAAGCATGAGAATGTTTACAGCAGCAATCACAGAAAAAATATAAACTACTAAATAAATTAGTAAACTGTTGCTGCAACATCTACAGATGGATAAATATTTCAAATGAAATGCTGAATAATAAAAGGCAAGTTGCAAAATTTAGATGGGTAGCTACACGAGTGGTTATATCATTTAAAACATAGTTTTGTACATCTTAAAGGGAGTGTAATAGTAGAAATTCATCATAAAAGAAAAAAAACTATGTTCCCAATATATCAGCATCAGTCTCATTTTCTCTAATGCCAGCAATGCCAGGCAGAGATCCAAAGACAAAGTGGCTGGTTTGAGGTAAGAACATGCCTTTATTGGTGGGGAGTAGAGCAAACTAAGTCTGCAGTTGATATGGGCTTCTCTGGTTCTTTCCAATACGTTGAGGAAAAGCAGAGTGTGTTAACTCTGTACTTATGGAATAATAAAAAACAAGAAATAATTCTCTTCTATTCTACATTTATTGAGGGTTGAGGGCCAATGAGTTTGTGTAAGTTGTCTCCTCATGTAAATTTGTTGTAAAATGTATTACATGTAGATCTTTCAGGGGGGTTTCCATCCAGTGAAGAAAAGCACTTGTCAAAATAACTGGAATAGGTCAGGGGCCACTTAAACTAGAACACTGATTAGGGTAATGACAATGAGCTGATTTATGTACACTTCCCAGCACAGAGCCAATATGAAATGTATACTCATAAATTCATCATAATAATATGTGCAAATATTGCATTAAGGGCATGTTATAATCCTTCCTTCATTCAACCATTCAATCATGTGTTCATTCACATTTTTCCCAGGTAACATTGTGCCCAATTCAGTTTCCTCACCCCATTTCCATTAAATCACCAGGGATGAAGTGATTCCTCCTGTGCTTGTGGTGAAATATGCTGGAACTTTGGCTCTGATTCTTGGCTCCACCATTACCTGCACACGCTGCAATGATACACAGCTTATGTTGAAATGGGATTTGCTTTGTTTAACTTACACCAAAGTTGCTCTTGGATTCTCTTTCTGCAACTGGTGCAGGCTGATTGCACACCAAGATCTCTCTCTGTGTGGTTATTCCCTGTTGGAGTTTATAGCCGAGACCTAAGGGATCAATATTCACTCCCTTGAGGCCTGAGGCTCCAGGGACTGAGATAGAACTGGGAAAAACAACGTTCACTAGTTATTTTATGCTGAAAAAAATTTAAGGTTTCTAGAGAGAACAAGTTTCATGTTACCATCATTAGGCACCTCTTCCTCCTCCTCCTCCTCCTCCTCCTCCTCCTTTTTCTCCCTTTCCAGTCTGCATGCCTTTCTCACTCCATCCCTAATCCCAGACAACCACTAATCTGTACCCCATTTAAAAAATTTTTCATTTAAAATATATTATATAAATGAATACATACAGTGTATAACTTTTTGGAATTGGCTTTTATGTCATTCAGTATAATTCCCAGGTGATTCATGCAAGTTGTTCTGCATATGGATGCTTCATTCACTTTTATTATTGTGTAGTATTCCGTGATACCACAAATTATTTCACCATTAACATCTTGAAAGACATCTGGGTTGATTCTAGTTTTTGTCCCTTACAAATAAAGCAGCTATGAGCATTTATGTACAGGTTTTTGTATGAACCTCAATCTTCATTTCACTGGAATAAACAGCCACGTGTGCTGGGCCCAGATGGCAATTATATATTTAGTTTGTGAAGAAACTGACAAACTCTTTGCCTGAGAGGCTCTATTATTTTACATTCCCATTAGCAATATATGAGTTTTCTCATTTTTTCTGCATCTGGATAGCATTTAGTGTTGTCATTATTTAAAGAAAAATTCTGGTCATTCTCATAGGTATTTGGTGATATTTAATTGTGTTTTCAATTTGTGTTTCTGTTAAATTATTTATTTGAAATTAGGACAGTGTATTAGGATAAACAAGGGTGGTGGCATAAAGTTTAACATTTTGATAATTACGTCCCATTTGTGTTTCCCATTCCATTTTGTTATTATTATTTCACAGCTGGAAGAAAAATTATGGAAGTTGTGTAATTAATACCTAGAATAACTTATTTTGATATCATGTTTCCCTATTTTTCTATTTCCTAAGCCATTCTAATACTGTTTTTATATACAGTTGGCACACATATTTTAAAATGTACCATAGTGGTTTAGATATTTTGAACCTAATGTTTGTGTTCTTAAGCACTATTCATATTATTGATCTTAGAGCAGAATAGTGAGATCCTTAGAATTTATGCTTTTTATGACTGCTGAGTCACTCAGACTTCTATGCCTTTGTTTTCTAGGTAAGTTCTTAATATCTATGATTTTTGAGGCTACAATGGAGTTCATTATGCTCTATGTGGCAAACAAGTAAGCCTAGATATATATTTACATAGATTTCTTGCCTTCTGCTAATAATTTAGAAATATACTGTCTATCCTGTAGCGCAATATTTGGACACGCATGAAGCTCTGACTCAAAGAGGGAGGGGAGGCAAGGGCAATATATGTAACCTTAACAACATTTATACCCCCATAATATGATGAAAAAATTAAATAACCACTCCCCCCAAAAAAATAAAAAAATTGAACCTTTTAAAATCCAGTCACTAAGGAAGTTATTCAGAATTTCTCCTTATGAGATCAATGTCTTCCTTAACATAGACTGTATTGCCCAGATATAGAGGCAAAGTTTCTGTATACTGATCTACATTCTTTGCTAGTCTGGTTTCTCCAGATATTGAAAAAATGCATGACTAATGATGAAAACACAAACTTGCCTTATTTTCCTTAGATTCATTTTGGAACTTTTTTTCTGCAACTGGTGTAGGCTGGTTGCTTCAAGTGGGGCATTTTACTTCAAAGGCCTGTGGAGATGGGACTTGTCCGGTGAGAATCTGAAAGTCTAGGCTGAAGTGAGCTCAAAAGATGCAATAGTCACTAGCACATCACAGTCTGATCAAGAGCTGATCTTCCCAGCAGAGAACACCTAAGAAATGTTGCAAGTGGCTAAAATGTAAGGATTTTTCATGCTGTGTTATTCTGTCTATGACTTTAACTTGTATCCTTTTCTGAACAAGTAGTTGTGAAGCCAAAAGACCTGAGTTTGAATCAAGAAACTCAGATTGATGGGCTAATAACAGATTTTGCAGGCCAAAGGGAGGAATGAGGTAGACATGTATGTGAAAACACTTGGTGACTTGTCATTGATGAGAGGACCTAAATTGGGTGTCACAATGCCACAAAATCCAGAGACTGCTTTCTACCATTCTTGGGACGTTCCTAGAGCCAGACTGTAAAGACATGTCAGAGGTGGCCCAGAGGAAATGGTGACACCCCGTAGGTGGAAGGGACCCAGGGAGAAAGCCTTTTTCCTTCTTTCTATCAGAGGACAGCCTCAGAATGGTGGCCAGGATGTATACGAGAACATGAATATCCCCCCAGTGAACACTAGGTGAGTTGAATATAAAAAAGATTATAGTGGCGTGGAGGTTCATTCTAACCTGAGTGATTCATCTTAGATATGTCCCTTGTCACCATCGGACATCTTAAGGACTCCACTGTACAATCCAGACATTCTCTTGACACTGAAATGCTGCCCCAACATCACTGAAGTGTTGGTAGATACCCTAACTTGTATCCAGATTTATTCATGCCGTGCAGTGATCCATAGCAGTGCAAAGCTAATGCAGACACGATTGATCCACACCTACTTCCAGAGAGCAGCATTATATGATCTTATGCAGCTCATCTGTTGTGTCATTCTCCATGATGTAGGTCCCAGCACTGCTCCCTAGGGCAGGAGATAGTCCATCAGACAGCCTGTTCTGAGCACCTAAAATATTGCTTTAAAATGTGTGATGTTTTGTCTCTCATTTCTTTATCATGTGCTTGTAAGAGGTTAGTGTGAGGCCAATTTAAATTGCCCCCTTTTCACCTTATTAAAAAGGATATGGCCAACACTTACTCAAGAAAGACATACGGATCTTTGAGTTTTGTGTGTTCTTGAGCATTTCAGAAATTAAGATTCATGGAGTTTAGATATAAAATTTGAGTATATGTTAACTGTTAGGTCCACTCTTTCTAATTTATACTCTACCACTTAAAATGGAATTTAATTGAAATCGCTTAAGGGGCCAACTATCCCTTTGTATTGAAATAGGGCTGGTCTCCCAAAGAGTTGCCCTTTTGCATATTGACTCTTGAATGATCCGACACTGGGGGTGAAAAAAGTGGTGGGTGAGTACAATCACCCTGATGATGTTCAATGTAAAGTCATAACCTTTTTGGGGGCAAAATGAATGGGTTATTAGAAACCACTCAACTTTTTTAATGTTTTGAAATTTTAATTAAATTTATATCATAACACTTAGTGTGCACAGAACTGGATTAGTCACAACCATGTTTCATGACACACTGTCACCATTGGTCACTGCATCACCCTATATAATGTTAATTACACAATCATTTATTAAATGCACCATCCAGTCCAAAGACTTGAAAATTATCTATAATGTACACCTATCAATGTACTCTTTTCCTGTCCCATGCACCTGCCTACCCTCATCCTTACCTGCAAGTAACAATGTTGTGGATGTTTTGTGTATTATTACTTTCATTTTTTGATTTCTAGATTTAACACACAAACATATGCACACATGTGCCTAACAATATGTTTTCTAGTTTTCCTACTACTGAACTTAATGAAATATGCTCTTCTATATTATTCTGGGATGTTTAATTTTACTCAACAGTACTAAAACCTATCTGTTGTGTTGTGGTATCAGTAGCTCATTCATTTTCACTGATGTTTAATATTCCATTATGTGGTCAAACCTAATTAATTTATACCCTCACCTGTGTGGCAGCCATGTGAATGATTTGTAGACTTCATTCAAAGGAGTGTAAATGACCAAGGAACTCAGATACTGACTAGAAATCCCTTGTGGTATTTTTGCCACACTTTCCATGGGCTACTCCTTGCCAATAATTTGGTGTAGCATGGATTTTTTAAGGCATACCCCTTCCTGGGAGACACAGGACTTCTTTGTCAGCCCATTTCGACTCAAGGATTTTTCAATAACTTTGTAGAATCTTCTTTACACTTCATAACAGTCTCACGTGTTTCCAACCAATTTTTTCTCCTCTTCTTGACTTGGGGTTAAACGTCCATCTTTCTTAGCCTTTCCCATTGCCCTTCCTGTTTCCTTTTACATACGCATGCCCCTAACAGAATGTTTGCATGTGTAATTCCATCTTGGTGTCTGCTTCTTAGAAGATCTGGACTAACACAAGCTGCCATTGGATGTTTGAGTTATTTCCAGTTTTTTTTTTTTTTTTTTTTACTATATACAATATTGCTATAAACTTTATTATACATGTTACTTGGTACAATTTTTCCTCATTAATATTGCATTCACTTCCTGTTCCTATCCTGTTTGTAAAAGATCGCCACCGAATACTTGCCACTTCCTCTTCCTCTGGTCCAAAGATGTCATTGCTATAGTGGCCAGAGTGATGTTCTACAGATTTCCAGATGGCCAAGGTCACATAGGCTATCCTGTGGCTGAGGAGAGGTAATATAGCCCTGGGAAGACCGGAAATGTATGCCGACATCTATGCAAAGAGAATGTACTTGCTTCTGACCTTGCTTCCAAAGCAGTGCCAGTACATGGTACTTGAGGCTGTCATTTCTAGTTATGATAGCACATCTGGCACAGCAGCTGAGATTGGTGCTTCCAGTTGGCTAAGATTGTAGTAGTCTACCATCTTCCATAGTCTGTTTGGGTTTTGTAGGTCCTGGGGATATGATGGGGACCACTACCTTAGCATAACCTATCTTACAGATTGGCACCATTTCACTGCTTTGCATTCCACTTGGGATGTTTCTGAGATACTGTCATGCTTACTCTCCCTCCAAAACCCTTGCCCTTTGGTGGATAACCATTACCTTCTTCCCCTTAGCATCACTATATTTGGCAGTAGTCTGACCTTGTTCCCTACCATGCTAATCAGTTATCTACACAAAAAATCGTATTAGACGTTGAGGAGTAATAGATGAAATGTGTAATTTTTCTGGTGGGGAATGATGGAGACTTCTCTCATGCATCCACTGCCAAAATTTCCCATTACTCCTCTGGGTTAAATGACAGCTCTGCCCATACCCTCTGTGGTGTCTATAGCTCCCCTATGAGATTAGATACTCTGCCCATATGTCTTCTGTGACATAAACACACACACACACACACACACACACACACACACACACACACACTCAAATCCTTGATTTCAAAAACCAAAAGAAAATAACACCATTAATAATAAAAAATAAACAATTCTTGGAGAACCCTGATGGCTTGCTCAAGTTACCAAGCTGGTTTCATGTATATTATTCCATAACCTGTGTATTGAAAAATCTAATAATGTCAAGACACTAAAGATCCAAGGGATTGGATCACTTGTGTCCTGTTACTCTTTCATTTTATCCTTCTGCATATAAAAGGACAGGCATGTACTTTAAAGTTTCCTTCTGTGCTTTTATTTACAATAACACTTTGATGTTGTTACAGGCAGTTGCTTCTCCCAATCATGTCAGCAAAACTCTAGCTCCTGCTTCCGTTTTCAACACAGAAACAGCTGTGCTGGACTGCAGCTTACTACTTCCAACTCCTGTAAGAGTATTCTGTCTAGATTTCTGGTCTTTCCATTCTGTTTTCATTTGTTCATTCATTTTTTCAACACATATTTATCGAGGAACTACAATGTGCTGAGAATATGCTGGAAGTTGGAAATCCAATGTCGGGCAGGTTATTTTCCTCATCTTTACCTTTCTGTATTGGTGGGAACATGTGTCTCTCCTGATGGATTGTGCCATAATTCAAAGTCAAAAAATGATGGAATTAATCATCGGAAAGAAAGAAGGTCCTTATAGCATTTCCCATGCAATTACGCATCTCTCCAACTATCCTTATAGAGGGAACATTCTCCTTTAATCTATTTATGCCTGAATGGTGAAGTCAGAAAGTTTAAAACAAGTGTAGTGTCAGTATGTCCTAAGAAGCATTTTTCTGTTCCAGGATACGTTTCTGTGATAGTTCTCATAATCTAAGAGCTTACCTACTGAAAGAAGTAACATTCGTATGTGATGTTAACACGTCGACTATTTTAGAAACATTAAATTTTGGTAGACCATCTGTACTGAATAATGCTTTGATGTGCTGAATTTTAATAATTGGATCCGATCTAAAAGAACGCTTTTCTTACCACTTTTAAAGCTTCTTTCACCTCCTGATTTCTCAAACTATAAATCAGAGGGTTCAACATGGGAATCACAATGGCATAAAATATAGAGGCCACTTTCATATTCTCCTGGGGATGATCAGAATGAGGCTGTAAGTACATGTAAGAGAGGGTTCCATAGAAAATGGTGACGGCCGTCAGGTGGGAGGCACACGTGGAGAAGGCCTTTCTCCTCCCTGCAGTAGAAGACATCCTCAGGATGGCAGCCATGATGTATATGTAGGAAAATATGACAACCAACACGGTGAACACCAAGTTAAATCCCACAAAGATGACAAGCACCATGATGTTGATGTCAGTGTTGGAGCAGGAAAGGGCGAGAATTGGGGGAACATCACAGAAAAAGTGATCAATGCTTGTAGACCTGCAGAAGGACAGTGAAAATGTAAAAGATGTGTGTACAGAGGCATTTAATGAGCCCATGGCATATGATCCGGCTACCAGTTGGATGCAGACCGTTCGGGACATGATTATGGGATAGCGAAGTGGCTTACAGATGGCTACATAACGGTCCACTGCCATAGCAGCCAGGAGGTAACAGTCACTGGTTGCAAATGTTGCATAAACGAATAACTGCAGTGCACATCCCCTGAGTGATATTGACTTGTTTTCTTTTGTGAAGTCTTGGAGCATCTTGGGTGTGATAGCAGAGGTGTAACAGATATCAACAAAAGCCAAATGTTGAAGAAAAAAGTACATGGGTGTTTGAAGTCTGGAATCTGTCTTTATGAGTAGGATCATTCCAATATTACTCACCATGGAGGTGACATAGATCAGAAGAAATACAATGAAGAGGACATACCAAAACTCATGTTGGGCACCAAATCCCAGAAGAAAGAATTCAGTCAATTCAGTGCCATTTCCTTTTGTCATGGCTACCAAAAATCTAGAAAGGACCAAGAGAAGGATCAAGAAGAAAAGGGAAATCTTTGTGACTTCTTGAAATAAAAGGATTATTACATTTGATGCCACTTTTTTTCACTTGTATTTTCATGGCAAACACTCACAACAGGGTTTACTACTTTCCAAATATTTTTTTTTTCTTTTTTCTTGACAAGAAGCCATGACGTAAACAGCAATATGTGAGCCATGGATTTACTTTAAAATGAAAAATACTTCATAGCAGAATACTGACTTTTATTATGTGATATGAAGAATCATAGATTAGCATACTTTTTATTATTAAACAGATACTAATATTTGCATAAGACAATATTCATACACAATTTTCTTTTGTTTACGTTTCTAGCGATCTATAGTCTTTAGTAGTCGCTTATTTTATCATTTAATCCTGGTTCAAACTCTTGAAACTAGTATAATTAGAGAGAAGAATTTTCTGAGATATGTTCATGTTTGAAGGCTTTGTAGTTGGCACTACTATCCTTTTGGCAACTCCAATGCAGGCAGTTCCCTTCACAAGCCAGATAATCCTCTCCTTCCATATATGTGAAAGAGGGATAAGCTTGCATTTCTCATGGCATCTTTTTTCTTTTTAGTTATAGCCTAGCTTAAGCATAACTTAAGCTAAACTTAAACTGTCATCTGGTAACAGTTTGATTAATACATAATGATAGCTTCTTTTAAATCATAAATCTCTTTGCTTTTTTACTTCTGAGTGAGGCTCTCTTTGCACCTAGTTGTGTACAGGGCCGAGATGTATTCATTCCTTATTTTTCATATACTGCAAGTCCTCTAATTCTCTGATTCTAGTGCCTTTATTCAGAAACACCATTCCCTATTGCTAAGCACTGCCCATTGTGGAGAAATGTATCATGGATTCTTGGTATGGCAGAAGTTGGCTTCTTGTCCCTCAATACATAGATCTTTTCTTCTGGTCACAGAAGTAAACCATACTTCCAACACAACGTGCTTATATATGTGGCCAAGAAATCATTTTCGGACCAACGGAACACAGGCCAATATAATACATGCTACTTCTAGGCCTGAACCATCTCCCTGTAAAATACTACTGTGGACCTTATAAACACTGCATATAAGTATGAATTCAGATATAAGAATAACTTCAGTTACACTGAATTTATAAACATTTTTTTCTTTCTTCAATGTAAAATTAATGTTAGCTTACTGTGATGATTGTACTTTGTAACATTTTTAATTTTTTAAACTTTTTGACTATCTTATAAGAACACAAAATAGTCAAAAAAGCTTAAAACATAAATAATTGTATAGCTGTACAAAAATATTTTCTTTATTTGTATCCTTCTGTAAGCGCTCCTCTATTTTTAATTGTTTTTTAAACTTTTTTGTTAAAAACTAAGACAAAAATACATACATTAGCCTAGGCCTGTATGTAGACAAAAATACACACAGGGTCAGAGTCATCAATATGTCTGTCTTCTACTCCTACATCTTGTCCCACCTTTATAGCAATGCCTTTGGCAATACCTCCTAAAGGATTTTCCTGAGGCAATTTTATGTTTAACTTTTTATAATAAGTAGAAAGATTATTCTCTAAAATAATAATAAGAAGTATAGTGAATACATAAACTAGTAACATAGTCATTTTATTATTATCACATATTATATACTATACATAATTGTATATCTTATACTTTTATATGACTGGCAGAATAATAGGTTTGTTTATACCAGCATCATCACATACATGTGAGTGATGTGTTGCACTGTGATGTTACAATGGCTATGATGGAATGAGGCAGTAAGAATTTTTCAGCTCCATTATAATCTTATCGGACCATTGCTGTATATGCTGCCCGTTGTCTGAAACATCATTATGCTGTGCGTAACTCTACAGCTGCAGTAATCAACACTGCAGTCTCGGTGGAGGGATGGACACAGAAATGAAGCAGAATAGAGAACCTAGAAATAGATCCACACAAGTAGAGCCAACTGATTTTTGATGAAAAGACAAAAGACATTCAATGGAGAAAGGATAGTACTTTTAATAAATGACACTAGAGCAATAGGGTACCCATAGGCAAAAAACCCAAACTCAATCTAAACTTCACAATTTACATAAAAATTAACTCACAATGGATGATAGATTTAAATGTAAAATATAAAGCTATAAAACTTTCAGAAGGTAAGATAGGACAAAATTTTCAGGTCCTAGAGCTTACTGAGGAGTTTTTATACACGACATCAAAAACACAGTTAATAAAGGGAAATAAATAAATAGAGCCTCATCAAAATTAAAACATTCACTTATTAAAGCAAATTAAACATTTGCTTGTTAAAGACCCAATTAAGAGGGGAAAAATGTGGTACACAGAAAGAAAGTATTTTCAAACCACATATTTGACAAAGGACTCTTAGAGTAGGTAAAGAGGTCTTAAATACAATATCTAAAAAAATTGAATTAGAAAATGGGTGAACGATATAAGTAGTTCATGAATGAGGGCTATATGAATGATAAATAAGCAGATGAAAAAATATCTAACAGACGTTAGAGAAATACAAATTAAGGACATTACAAAATATCAGTACACTACACTTGATGAGATATATCACCACACATGTGTCATAATGGCTAAAGTAAAATAATGACATACCAAATGAAAGCAAAGAGACAGAGTGCTGGATATCTCATACAGTGCTGGTAGGAATGTAACATTGTACAGATGCTGTGAGAAATAGTTCAGTAGTTTCTAAAAAAACTAAACATATGCTTATCATATAGTCCTTATACTCCTGGGCAACTATATTTTCACAAAACCTGAGTCCACAAAAATGGGTAAACAGTTTTCATACCAGCTTTATTTATAATAGCCCCAAACTGTAAATAGCCAAAATGTTCTACAATAGGCGATTGGTTAGACAAACTGGTACAACTTTAATGTGCAATTTTACTCTGCAATAAAGAGGAACAAACTATTGATACATACAACAACTTAGATGGATCTCAATGGCATTATGCTAAGTCAAAAAAAACCCCAATTTCTGAAAGTTGCACATTGAATGATTTCACTTGTATAAGATTATCAAAATGGCAAAATTGGAGAGATGGACAGACTAATGATTGCAGGGGTTAGAGGTGGTACGGGTAGGGGTGGTGTGACTGTCAGGGTTAGTGTGAGAGAGATCTGTATGGAATCTGAGATCTGTGATGGTTCTATTTCTTGGTCATAAAGGTGGTTACATGAATCTACACAAGTGATAAAATGACAGGTACACACACAGTACTAATATCAAAATCCTGGTTTTGATGTCATAATGTAATTATGTAATGTAACCATTGCAGAAAAAATGGATGAAGGGTTCAGAGAACTTCTCTGTACAATCTTTGCAACTTTATGTGAATCTATATGTATTTCAAAATAAAAAGGAAAAAAAATGAAGAGAAGGAAGTAGTAGAACCTGCTTTGAAGTGATGTGAAGTTCAAGAGAGAAAATTTACTTAAACTTTCCAGCACAGGGTCAGGCATTAAATGGGTGCTCATCAAATGGCCATAATAACACATATGAACAATACATTAAAGGCATATAATATTAATTGATTGATTAAGTGATTGATTAATTCAATTAAGTTTTTATTCATATCCCTTCCCAGGTAACATGCAGTCTAATTCAAATACCTCAATCCATTTCCATTATTTCACCAGGGATGACATGATTCCTCTTGGTCCTGGTATAAGACATACTAGGACTTTGGCTCTCACCCTCTGCTTTGCTGCTTCCTGCACTCTAATGATACACACCTGATTTTGAAAATAGAATTTTCTATTGTATTTCTTTTTTACTTATGTAGGAATTTCCTCCAGATTCTTTCTATAACTGGTGCAAGGTGATTGCCCACCCGATCTCTCTCCGTGGTTCCTTCTAATCAGGGAGTTTATAGCTGGGGCCTAAAGGATTAATATTCCTTTGAGAACCTGCAGTCTCAGGGGCTGAGCTGGAATTTGAAAAATAACACTCACTTGTTATTCCTTGCTGAGGAAAACTTAAGATTTCCAGAGGGAACAAAATTTATTTATATGTTATTGCCATTAGGGACTTACTGCTTTGTTTTTGAGAATTTTCCTACTATTGACAAATTTCTTCCTTCCTCCCTTCCTGGCTCCCTAGCCTGCCTCCATTCCTGCCTCCCTGCTTTCAATTTTCTTTTTGGGTGAATAACAAACCATGCACATGGTAAAAAATTCAGAAGTACAGAATTGCATAGAATAAAAACCACATCCATCCCCTTCCAACCCCTGATTCCCACTCCCCAGTTTCCTGTCCTGGAGGTCACCATGGCTACAAGTTCTTGTTATTCTCCCAGATATAAGACTTGCATTGCATTTCCAAACATAATATATTTATATACTTTATTCCTCCTGCCACAGGAAAGTAACTCCTAATGCTGAAAATCACTGGAGGTCCAAGTGGGTCCTTGGCTTCACACAAGAAAGAACTCAGGAGCAAGTTGACAGTATAAAGTGAAAGTGAATTTTATTCAGAAAGTATAGAAAGTCTACTTCACAGATGGAGTAGAGGCTGTTCTCCCTGTGGAGGAGAACCAGCCCCCATGATTCCTTTGGCTTCTCTAATTTAAGCAATCATTTAATCATAGGCTAAACAAGAGGAGGAATATTCATGTTATTGCTTGGAAAGGGGCGTATTTTCCTAGAATTAGGGTGACACCTTCCTTTTGACCAACTGGAAGTGTCATGGTGTCAGGTGCGTGAGGGGAGTGGGAGGGTTCTTTAGAAACTTTTATGGTAATGAGGGTATGATGAAGCTGCAAGGTCAAGAAGAAGTCAATTTCTCTGCCATCTTGGTTATAACCAGTTGGAACTTTTCCTGCCCCCACCCTTTTGATCAGGGTGGTTAAAGACCTACGACTCAGTTAAGCATTGTCTACCAGTTCCTCACCTCATTCCCCCCTCAGGCATAATACTCCTCCTTAATCTTAAGGGGGTATAGAATGATGGAGGCCTGTCTTCCATAGCTTCTTCCTGATGATCTTATGGGAATCGGCCCTGTGTAGTACTGGAGAAGTAAAAATCTCTAGAAACATGGTCTAAGGGGTCCAGGGGCAGGGCACTTCTATGTTCCGGATCTCCTGGTGGGATAGTTTGGGAAGCTTGTATTAGCATCAACCTGGCATGCAACTGTTGCAGACTAGAAGACACAAATTTAATGAGAGGGTTAAACAAGCAAGGACCAAAAAGGAGTTAACAAAATTGTTATGGTGGGGCCCAGAAATGGGAGAAACCAGGTAATGGATGGAAGATATTTCTTGATAAAATACTATATATCATCTGCCAAGGTGTTTCTGAGATTTTGAAGCCATTTGTCTCATTGAAAAATGTTGTTAATCCTAGTTTCAACCTCACTAGAAGAGTTACTATATAAAAGCAACAAGATGCATTTGCAACAGCACATGATTCTCCCTAATCAGTCAATATGCTGTGTGGTTATTCTCTTATATCCAAGTGGGACAGAAAAGGTCTTGTCCAGGGAAGGAGGAAGCATAATGTAAACATGGGGAACAACTAAGGCAAAATGCAAGTTTAGTTGAGAAAAGAAAGGTAAGCACACTCATATTAGTGATTTAAATGAGGGTGTTACCTAGCTTTCTTGCTGTCTTTGGGAAGCAGCCTCTTGAACCCATACTTGATGTCCCCTATGGGCTCTCATGAGTATGCCAGCTCTTCTGTGCCAACCCCTCCTATGTATGGACTCATCAGAAACAGATTTAATTCTAGAAAAATGTTCCCAACTAGCAATTTCTTATAACTTAACAGCTGTGGAGGGCACAGCATTTTTTTTTATTAGACCTACCTCTGCTGGATTATATGCAGGTGAAATATTCAGCCCATGTTTTGTTCTATTGTCAATTGCTGATAGTCACATTCTGTGAAATAGGCACCTTGGCTATTATCAGTGCTTTAATACCTTTTGAGTAATATAACAGCAAAAATAAAAATACCAAGGGCAAGCTTGCAAAATTAATTTAACCTATATGTGTTGAGAATCTTGTTGTACAAAACATAATCATTTGAGCCTATAGTCTCTTCAAAGAATCAACCATGTTTTGAACAAAAAGTTTATATATCATGTCTAGTTCTGACAATGACAGGAAAAGGAAACTTACAGGATGCTAAACATCTAAATTATCTAGTAAAAATTCATATTAATTTAGATATAAGCAAAATTATTAAATGAGTCTTAATGTTTCTAACACAGGCCTGGTCTTTTGTTTAATTTTGATTGTTTATTTTATTTTTATTTATTTATTTATTTTTTTGAGACAGAGTCTCACTTTGTTGCCTAGGCTAGAGTGAGTGCCGTGGCATCAGCCTAGCTCACAGCAACCTCAAACTCCTGGCTCAAGGAATCCTTCTGCCTCAGCCTCCCAAGTAGCTGGGACTACAGGCATGTGCCACCATGCCCGGCTAATTTTTTTATATATATCTTAGTTGACCAATTAATTTCTTTCTATTTATAGTAGAGATGGGGTCTCGCTCTTGCTCAGGCTGGTTTTGAACTCCTGACCTCGAGCATTCCGCCCGCATCAGCCTCCCAGAAAGCTAGGATTACAGGTGTGAGCCACCACACCTGTCCTGATTGTTTATTTTGATTGTTATCTTTTCCCAGGTGTGAACATATGAAAACAGGACTTTGGTTAATTTGAGTTTGGTGTTAGATACCTGTGACTCAAGGCCCTGTAACTTAACAGCACAAGGGTTAGTTAGCAATATTTGATATAACTTTGGTTTGATTTGAGAACATTTGTCAAAGAAATCAAAAGACTCAAAACACCTGATCAAAACAGAATCACAGGTCACTGTAAAATAATAGAAATTCACTTAACCAAGGGTGATAATCAAAAGACTTTATTTATTTATTATTTTTCCTTAAATTCAGGATATTATGGGGGTACAAACATTTTGGTTACATGTAAAGCATTTGCCTTGCCCAAACCAGAGCTACAAGTGTGCCCTTCCCTAATACAGTGTGTTCCACTTCCATTAGTTGTGGGTTTACCCTCCACCCCCTCAACCTGACCAGAACCCAGTGAGTATTACTACCATGTGAGCACCTTATTGTTGATCAGTTAGCGCCAGTTTGATGGTGAGTACATGTGGCGCCCGTTTTTCCATCCTTGTGATACCTCACTTCAAAGGATGGGCTCAAGCTCTATACAGGAAATATAAGAGGTACTAGATCACCACTGTTTTTTATAGTTGAGTAGTATTCCATGGTATACATATACCACATTTTATTAATCCACTCGTGTATTGATGGGTCCTTGGGTTGTTTCCATATCTTTGCAATTGTGAATTGTGCTGCTATCAATATTCTAGTACAGATTTCTTTGTTATAGAATGTCTATTTTTCCTTAGAATGGATGGCTAGTAGTGGGATTGCTGCTCCAATGGTATTTCCATTTTTAGCTCTTTGAAGTATCTCCCAATTACTTTATACAGGAGTTGTACTAGTTTGCAGTTCCACCAGCAATGTAAGAATGCTACAATCTCTCCACATCTACTCCAGCATTTGTTGTTTTAGGACTTTTTGATAGAGGCCAATCTCACTGGAGTTAGGTGGTTTTGATTTGTGGTTTTGATTTGATTCATCATGATTTGATTCATTTTGGTTTTGATTCATTGTAGTTTTGATTTGCATTTCTCTAATGATTAGAGATGTTGAGCACTTTTTTATATGATTGCTGGCTAATATTCTATCCTCTTTTGAAAAGTTTCTTGGCCCAAGAAACTTTCATGTTTCATGTCCTTGGCCCATTTATTGATGCGGTTGTTTGATTTTTTCTTGTTGATTTTCTTAAGTTTTATATAGATTCTTGCTATCAGTCTTTTATTGGATGTGTAGAAAACAAATATTTTCTCCCATTTTGTAGGTTGTCTATTTGCTTTAATGATAGTTTCCTTGGCTGTGCAGAAGTTTTTTAATTTGATCAGGTCCCATTTGTTTATTTTTGTTGTTGCTGTGATTGCTTTGGGGGGTCTTCTTCATAAATTCTTTGCCTAGACCAATGTCTAAAAGAGTCTTCTCAAAATTTTCTTCCCAAATTTTTAAGGTTTCACATCTTAGGTTTAAGTCTGTTATCTATAGTGAGTTGATTTTTGTGAGAGCTGAGAGGTGGGGATCCAGTTTCAGTCTTCTGCATATGGATATCCAGTTTTCCAAGCACCATTTATTGAAAAGAGATTCATTTTCCCAATGTATATTTTTGTTTGCTTTGTCAAAGATTAGATAACAATGTGAGGATGGTTTTATATTTGGGATCTCTAACCTATTCCAAAGTTCTATACCTCTGTTCTTGTGCCAGTCCCATGCTTTTTGGTTACTATAGCCTTGTAGTAAAGTTTAAAGTCTGGCAGACTGATGCCTCCCAATTTGTTCCTTTGGCTTAAGATTGCTTTGGCTATACGAGGTCTTCTCTGGTTCCATGAAGCATAGAATTACTTTTTCTAAATTTGTAAAGAATGATGGTGTAATTTTGATAGGGATTGCATTAATTCTGTAGATCATTTTAGTTAGTATGGACATTTTAACAATATTGATTCTACCAATTGATGAGCATGGTAGGGATTTCTATCTGTTTACATCTTTTACAGTTTCTTTTCTCAGTGTTTTGTAGTTCTCCCTATATATGTCTCTCACCTCCTTCATTAAATATATTGCTAAGTATTTAATTTTCCTTGATTCTATTGCAAAAGGTGTCATGTCTGTGATTTGATTTTTGGCTTGACTGTATTGACATATATGAATGCCACTGATTTGTGTGCATTAATTTTGTATCCTGAGACTTTACTGAATTCATTTATTAATTCCAGGAGTCTCTTGGCCGAATCCTTGGGATTTTCAAGATATAACATAATATTGTCAGCAAAGAGTGAGCGTTTAACCTCTTCTGCCCTCATTTGGACACCCTTAATTCCCCTCTCTTGTCTGATTGCTCTGGCAAGGACTTCCAGCACTAAGTTGAATAGAAGTGGAGATAGTGGGCAACATTTTCTTGTTTCGTTCTTCTTCTCTCTCTAGGATGTGTATAATTATTATATTTGGTTTCTTTACATAATCCCACATTTCTTGTATGTTTTGTTGTTATCTCTTGCTTCTGTGTTCTTTTTCTTCATCTGATTTGTTTAGCACAGAGGCATTATCTTCAAGCTCTGAGATACTTTCCTCTGCATGATCCATTCTATTCTTAAGGCTTTCCAGTGTGTTTTGAAGTTCCTTGAATACCTCCTTCATTTCCAAGATTTCATTTTGTTTATTTCATAATATTTCAATTTCTTTAGAGAATTTTTCATTTATTTCCTATATTGTCCTAGCAGTTTCTTTGTGTTGGGTTTCTATTTTCTCTTCAATTCATTGAGTTTCCTTACAATACATATCCAGAATTCTTTCTTGATCAATTTGATCATTTCATTTAAATTAATGTCTGATTCTGAGGGTCTCATGCTTTCCTCTGGGGGTGTCTTTTCTCTCTGCTTTTTCATATTCCCTGCAGTCTTTCCTGGTTCTTTCTCATCAGGGTAATTGATTGAGAGCTGGGAGTCCTAGGACTGGTTTGTTCCCATAACTTCAAGCCCCCAGGGATGTCCCTTATCAGTGGTGGGAGGAGGTGTACTGGTCTTGTATTGCTTTAGAGGTATTTTGGCAAATTGGGTTACCTCTGACATATTGTCTTGATCTCTTGCCAGTGGAGATTAGTGAGTTTGGTTGCTCAGCTTAAGCTCCCATGTGGTGAGTCACACCTGTGACTCCACTGCCCTCTAATAGCTTGAGCTGGAGGGCACTATATTAATCTATGGGGTTACCTTGTCATTGGTTACAGATTGCATTGATAACCCAGGAGCCAGTTATCAAGATTATCTGATACCTCTGTGTTGGTCTCTGGTCTCTCAGATGAGGAATACGACTGCCCAGATCTTTAAGAAGAATCTTGCCATTTCTGAGGGTTACTTGAATCCTGTTCCCACTTAAAGTGTGTTTAAGGGCAAAAGTGATCTCAGCTGATGCCTGCAAGCCTGAATGTTGTGCTTTTGTGGTTACTTGACCTGCCACTAGGGAGAGCCGGTAATATATTATTCAGGGCTCTTTCACTATGCTTGGGAAGCTGCTCCTGATGGGAGGGGTCGATTGGTGGAATTGCTAAGGTATCTGGCTAGGATTTTCCTTCCCTGTCTGCAAACCCCACTGTTGGCAGCCACCCAGATATGGAGAACAAGCCCTAGAGTTATGAGCTTATTAGATGACCTAAGGCAGTCTGGCTGGTGGAATCAAAGGACTGTAAATTATTGTGCAGCATGAAGGCCCCACAGATTCAGGCCAGTCTCACAGCACAAGTGGATTTTCTCATTTCTACCCACCTCCAAGGGCAGAGCCCGCTGCTCCCATGCAAAGATCACTGGGCTATGGGAGTGGTGTTGCCTGACCACCGAGTGCCCAGCGTCTGAGGATCCTGCAAATGTTGGCCTCCCACCGCTGGGGAACTAGCATTGAGGGGAAGCACTCAAGATTCACCCACTAACACAGGCTTGGCCAGCTGAGTCAACAGGTCACAAAAGTCCTGTGGATTCATGCCAGCTGCCCAGAGCAAGCAGTTATACTCGCTTCTCTTTACCTCTAGAGGCGGCCGGTTCAAAAGTCCCTGGGCTGGGGGAGAGGTGCTGCCCAACACTGTAGCACGCTGCATGGTCTTGTCAACCCCCCAAATGGTGGCCACCCACCTGTGGAGAGCTAGTGTTGGGGGCGACTGCTCAGAAGTTTGCAGATGTCAGTTTGGTGGGCTGAATCAACAGGACACCCGCTGTCTCTTGTGTGTCACAGTGTTGCAATCTCATGCTTGTCCAGCAGAAGGTCTTGCTCTTTCTGTCCCACCCTGAGCTGGCCCATGGGCAGTGGTTTCCAGGGACAGAGCCCTCTTTTCACTGTTCACCTCCTTTGTTCTGGCCCCACTGACCACCAAAGGTGAGGTGCCTGTCTCCAAACTCCCTGGTGCATCATGGGAAGTAATCTTTCAGACCAGCCCCTCCCCCACCTAGCGCAGTCCTAGTACAGAGCACTGGGGAGTTCAAAATGTTTCCCGCAATTGTCCCCCTCCACACGGCCCATGGTCCCGTGTCACAAGTTTGCACCGGCTTCAAGTGCATCTCTGTCTGAGTGGGCCTAGAGGACAGTGGAGGAGCCAGGCATCCTCCTGTGGATCAGATTGCGCTGCGTTCACTGGCCGGGCAGGTGCAGTTGTTTATTGTTTATCACACACTGTCTAGACCTTGAGATCCTATCTCCCATTCACATTCTTTTTCCCCTGTGTTGCTTGTCCCACACTGTTTCTGTGCAGTTTCACAGCACTGTTCTTGGGGGAGAGCCATCCACTCGTGTGTAGCCATCCAAGTTTCCTACCTCTTTCTCTGGGAGCAGAGAGCCAGGAGGTCACCTCTAATCTGCCATTTTCCTCCCCCCCCCATAATAAAAAGACATTAAAGGCAATACATAAAGTTATATGGATGCAAAAACCTCAACTTTTCTAAGTTCAGTTTTTTTTTCCATTCAATCAAAACTTTTCTCCTTTAATTATAGCCAACTCAACCACACACAAAATTCCTTCATAAATTGTTCTCCACAAACCCCATCACAACCTATACAGATCACTCATAACACACCTGGACATTTATTTTTAGCTCAAATTTTTCCTTCCCAAACAACCAGTCAGTCTCTCTTAGGACCAAAAGTTTACCACACAAGATACCCCCTCATAAAAATCATTCCCCTTTCTTTCCAATCTTCCTCACCAAAAATGTTTCACATCTCCAACTTTTTTCACATCTGTCTGTCTCCCATTTACCAATTCCTCTTTGTCTTTTTTCATAAATAACCTTTAAATACCTTTGAATGAGATGAAATTATTCTTTTCAATAAAGAATAGTACCCCATGCAGTTTTCATAGTTTTCCTTATTAAAAATATTCTTTGGTACACTTTATATATAGAATAATATATTGGGTAGAATTGTTATTCTTAGTAACCTTAAATTTTAGCAAAACCTTAAGAAGCAGGAACGTTTGAATTTTCCTTTATAAGCTTTGATTTTATGTATATTTATCCAATTTATTATTTTAGCAGTTTTCTTAGTTATTATTTGGGGTAATTTTTCTGTTAATCATTTTTATAGCCTGTAAATATTAGATGTTCACCTTAGTAAGAACATTTGAGTTAAACACATGTGCATTTTTGCTGATAAATCACCACATTTAGCTGTTTATATTAAACAATCAATATTAAGTTTGTCTTGTTTATTAAAAATCACACAAATACTGATATTTTGGGTTTTCTTTGAGGGGGTTTGCTTCATAGTTTAATAATCTCTGTGTTAAACCCTGACACCTTAAAACATGTAATAGATTGGATAAGGTTGAGTGTCTAACAACCTTGGGGGTGATTCCTGTGCTGGATAGTCAGCAGAACCCCCTTGAGATTTGGGGAACTGAGTAGGCGCCAAGGTGAGGTACAGGTGTCCTGGTGAGTAAAAAAAATAGGGTAATCTAGGATGTTCAGTGAAGTTTCGTGGTGCCTAGGAGTAACATGGGCCAGATACAACCTGCAGCTCTTTTTAAAATTTGGATCTTGTTAGAGGATCAAAAAGCCTGTACATAAGAAATTTCTCCTTATTTTCCTTTCATTTTACAGAATAAGTTTAATCATAAAATTGTGTTATAGTTCAAAGAACCATTTTGAGGCCAAATTTCCTGGTCTCCAAGTTGGTATATGGGAAAGACAGTATGGTGATAGCAAATAAATTTCTTTCTTTTAGTTATTCTGACTTAAATATATCCCAGTTGTTGAAGAGTCATTGTAGTGGGGAATACTTTGGGATCCTCGTTGCCATCCCCATTTTTGAATGGGATTTGTATTAGATGTGGAGGCTTCTCCAAGCCTGGCAAGGAACTAATTATCTTGTCTCCCAGATTCCCACCTCCTCTTTTTAATTAAGAAAGTCAACAAGGCAATAGTGACCGAACCTTGCAAGGTCAAGGTTGATGCAGTTGAGAAAGCATGAAGGCTACATCTGTGCAGAATAATGGGGGCTATGTCCTCCAGTATAATGAACACAGCAAAACAAATGTTCCAATACACTAATTGCAAAACTAGGGCTAAAAGTATATGTCACCAAGGGGCCTGTTTCAGCCCTTTAACTTGTGGTCACTAAAGCAAAGAGAATCCCTTTCCCAATCGCTGAAAACCCAAGGGTACCTGGGGGGCAGTGTGGCCTTTTTCAGCCAATTGGTGTTACAAGGGGCCTGTTTAAACCCTTTCACTTGATATCACTGAAACAATGTGGCTCTGGCATCCCAGAGTCACCACAATATGAGATCTCTATTTAACAAAAGGAAAATAATTTCAAAATAGGGAAAATGATAATGATATGCTTTACAAAGAATGGAAACCATCACCCAAATATCTAAAGCAAAAAGTATAAATGCAGCTATCAAATAATGACAGGCATTAATTTATGGACTAAGACAAAAACAGGTCAGTGACAGTCCAAAACATGGAAGTGAGCAAAAAAGAAAGGCAAAAGGAGACAGTGAATTGCTGGATTCCTGATTGGTGTGGAAACAAGTCCTCACCAACTCCCAAGGCTGAGATCACCCAGCATCTGTCAATTACTTTAATCTGCACAGCATGGAGATTTAAAACTCCTGCCACCCTGTTTGTTACCAGGGGAGCCATAGTTAGATGCATGAAGTGAGTTTATGTCATTTAATTCAGAAAGAAAGTCTCAAGAACAGAGTCAGAAATGTGATGCTTTGGAAGACAAGAACACTGAAAAGAAACTAAACTAAACAAAGGGAGACTTATCCATCCTTCAGGTTCCAAATAGTGCTACCTGGTTTCAGTTTGGGGTCTGGGTGTGGGTATACCTTGGTCCCTTCATGGTTGCCAGGAAGATGACACAGGACAGTAACTCCCAATCCTGGGAATCACTTGAAGTCCAAGTGGGTCCTATGCTTTGTGCAAGAAAGAATTCAGGAAGGAGCCGGCAATGTAAAATGAAAGCAAGTTTTATTCAAGAAGTATAGAAAATCAACTCTACAGACAGAGCAGAGGCTATTCTCCCTGTGGAGGAGGACTGGCTCCCTGGTTCCTTTAGCCCTTGTCTTTAAGCAATGGCTTAATAATAGGCTCAACAAGGGGAGGGATATTCATGTTATTTCTTGCAAAGGGGCTGTGCTTTCCTAGAATTAAGGTGACACCTTTCTTTTGACCAAATGTGATCAAACAAGATGTGTTACAGTGTCAGGTGCATGATAGGAGTGGGAAGGTTCTTTAGAAACTTCTATGGTAATGAGGGAATAATTAAGTGGCAAGGTCAAGAGGCAGTTGATTTCTCTGCCATCTTGGTTCTAACCTGTTGTAACTAGTCCTGCCCCCATCTTTTTTTGATCAGGGTAGTTTGAAACCTCCTATCTCGCGTCCTGTTTTAATCAGGGTGGTTTGAGACTTTGTTTTGAGACTTCCTGACTCAGTTAAAGCAACACTATCAGTTCCCTACCTCTCTTTCCACACAAATGACACTATTATTCACATTGTTCAGATTGCATTTCACTTAATATTTCTGGGTGATCTGTCCACATCAGTATGGAAAGAGAAGCCTCACTCTTTTTGATGGTTGCGTTATATTTTATTAACCAGTGGCAGCACTTCATTTGTTTAATCAGACTCTACCCGTGAATGGTATACATTTAGAGTTTGTCCAATGTTTTACTAATATAAACAATGTTATAATAAACATGTTCGTAGGTGTGAATATATCTCCAGTATTACAAATGTTTAGGGAAGTGCTGAATGGTATGAGCACTATAAATTTTCATAGACATTGCCTAACTGACCTTTGATTTACATCACTTCTCTTTTTTTTAATTTCATCATATTATGGAGGTACAAATATTGTTAGGGTTACAAATATTGCCCCTGTCCTTCCTCCCTCCCCCCGATGTGTCCAAACCCCCCAGTAGTGTGGACCTGTGGACCACACAGGTTATGAAAGCATACACCCCTTTCCTCCTCCCCCCTCCCACCTGCCCACCACCCGATAAAAAGTTTTTTTTTTTGACATTTTGGTTACATTGTATATCTTTGGCTCTCCCTAAAAAGGGTTACAGTTATGCCCTTCCCCTCTGAAGTGCTCACCACATCCCTAAGATTGGGTCCCCCCTCCCCGCGCCCCCCACAATCCCTGGTGAGCATTGCCACCATTTGAAAACCATAGTTTTAATCAGTCAGTACCAATTTGATAGAGAGTAGATGTGCGGCCCATTTTCCATGTCTTGTGTCGCTTCGCTTTGGATAACGGGCTTAAGCTTAATCACTTCTAACAATTCTAGAATGACTATTACTCCAAATTCTCTTTTAAAGTGTTAGGAAATTTTTGTTATATATTGTCATTATGAGAGGTAAAAAATAATGTATTTTACTGTTTTTGATTATGTTATGAGTGAAGTCGAGCATCTTTGCATATACTTAGAATGATTAGTATTTTATTTTTTGTGAATTGTCTATTTATTTGTTTTTATTTCAGAATATTATGGGAGTGCAAATGTTTTGGTTCGTATGGATTGCTTTTGTGCTACTTGAGACAGAGCTATAGTATGTCCAAGACCCAGATAGTGTACATCGTACCCATTTGGTTTTATTTAACTCATCTCCTAATCCCCCACACCACTTGCTTTAGTTTTACTTCCATTTGTGTGCATGAGTGCCTTTCAGTTAGTTCCAGTTTAATAGTGAGTACATCTGGTGTTTGTTTTTCCATTCTTGTGATACTTCACGAAGGAGAATGGTCTCCATTTTTATCCAGATTGTTAAAAAAAGGTTATTAATTCATTTTTTAATGTCTAAGTAGAACTCCATGGTATACATATACCACATTTTATTAATCCACTCATAAATTGAAGGGCACATGGACTGATTCCATATCTTTGTGATTGCGAATTGTGCTGCAATAAACATTTGAGTGCAAGTGGCTTTTTGATAAACCGACTTTTTTTCTCTTTGTGTAAATGGCCAGCAGTGGGATTGTAGGATCAAATGGTAGCTCTACATTTAGTTCTCTGAGGAATCTTCATACTGTTTTGCGCAAAGGTCTCAACAGTTTGCAGTCCCACCAACAGTGTGCAAGTGTTCATATCTCTCCATATCTGTGCCAGCATCTATTGTTTTTGGATTTTTTTTAATAAAAGCCATTCTCACTAAGGTTAGGTGATATCTTATTGTGGTTTTGATTTGCATTTGCCTGATAATTAGTGAATCGAGCATTTTTTTCAGCTCATTTTTTTATTGACCATTAGTCTACTTTATTTTGCAAAGCTTCTATTCATGCCTTTGGTTCACTTTACAATGGGGTTGTTTGATTTATTCTTGCTGATTTGCTTGAGTTCTTGGTAGATTTTGGTTATTAGTCCTTTATTGGATGTATAGCATGCAGATATTTTCTCCCATTCTGTAGGTTGTGTATTTCCTCTGTTGATTGTTTCCTTGGCTGTGCAGAAGCTGTTAAGTCAAATCTCATTTATTTGTTTTTGTTGTCACTATTGCCTTTGGGTCTTCTTCATAAATCCTTTTTGTAGGCTAATATCCAGAAGAGTTTTCCAATATATTCTTCTAGAATTCTTATGATTTCATGTCTTAGCTTTAAGTCAGTTATCCATCTTGAATTAATTTCAATGAGTGGTGAGAGACTTGGATCCTGTTTCAATCTCCTACACATAGCTATCCAATTTTCCCAGCACCACTATTGAATAGAGATTCTTTTCCCCAGTGCATATTGTTGCCTACTTTGTCAAAGATCAGACGGCAATATGTGGATCATTTTATATCTGGGTTCTCTGTTCTGTTCCCTTGGTCTGTCTCTATTTTTGTGTCAGTGACATGCTGTTTTGATTACTATAACCTTGTAGTGTAGCCTAAAATCTGGTAACATGATGCCTCCAGATTTGTTCCTTTTGATTAAGATTGTTTTGACTATTTAGGCTCTTTTTAGATTCCAAATGAAGTGTAGAATTATTTTTTCTAGATCTGTGAAAAATGACTTTCATATTTTGATGGGAATTGCATTAAATCTATAAGTCACTTTGGGTAGTATGGACATTTTAACAATGTTGATTCTGATGATACATGAGCAGGATATGTTTCTCCATTCATTTACATCATCTGCAATTTCCTTCCTTAGTGATTCATAGTTCTCTTTATAGAGGTTTCTCACCTCCTTGGTTAAACATATTCTTGGATATTTCATTTTTTTTTTGTAGCTATTGTGAAAGGTATTGAGTCATTATTTGATCCTAAGCTTGACTGTTGTTGGTGTATAGGAATGCTACTGATTTTTGTACATTGATTTTGTAATCTGAGTCTTTGCTGAATTTGTTTTCAACTCCAGGAGCCTCTGGGCAGAATCTCTGTTTTGTTTGTTTGTTTGTTTGTTTCAATATATGATCATGTCATCAGCAAAGATCAAGAGTTTAATCTCCTCTCTCCCTATTTGGATACCCTTGCATAATTACTCTGTATGTGTTTCTGGTTAATCCAGCAAAAGTTCCATCAATTTTGTTTATCTTTTCAAAGAATAAACTTTTTTTTTGAGACAGAGTTTCACTCTGTTACCCAGGCTAGAGTGCCGTGGCATCAGCCTAGCTCACAGCAACCTCAAACTCCTGGGCTCAAGCAATCCTTCTGCCTCAGCCTCCCAAGCAGCTGGGACTACAGGCATGCACCGCCATGCCCAGCTAATTTTTTCTGTATATTTTTAGTTGGCCAATTAATTTCTTTCTATTTTTAGTAGAGACGGAGTCTTGTTCTTTCTCAGGCTGGTTTCAAACTCCTGACCTTGAGCGATCCACCTGCCTTGGCCTCCCAGAGAGCTAGGATTACAGGGGTGAGCCACCATGCCCAGCCAGAATAAACTTTTTGTTTCATTAATTTTCTGTATTTTGTTTTGTTTTGTTTTCAATTTTACTTATTTTTTACTTAAGAATGTATATTCATTTTGGGTAGAATGGTCTGTAAATGTCTGTTAGGCTCATTTGCTTTAGAGTTCCATTTAAGCCCAGCATTTATTTGTTTATTTTCTGCTTGGTGGATCTGTCCAATTATGTCAGTGGTGTGTTAAATCCCTGGCTATTATGATGCTGTTGTTTATCACTTTTTTTTAGAAGTTATGAGTTAAAGGGTTTATTCTTTTTTTATTTCAGCATATTATGGGGGTACAAATTTTTAGGTTATGTATATTGCTCTTGTTCCCTCCAACCCCCTCCCCAAGTCAGAGGTTCAAGCGTGTCCATCCTATCACTTTGTTTTGATCTAGTAGGTTTTGCTATGTGAATCTGGGTGCACCTGTGTTAGATGCATAATTATTTAGAATTCTTATGTCTTCTTTTGGAATTGCTCCCTTTGCCATTATATTATGACCATCTTTGTCTTTCTTTACTATCATTGATTTGAAGTCTGTGTTATCTTATATGAGAATGGCTATGCCTGCTTTCTTTTTATTTCCATTTGCATGGAATATTGTTTTCCATTCCATTTCCTTGAGTCTGAATGAGTCCTTGTGGGTTAGATATATTTCTTGGAGGCAGCAGATACTTGCCTTTTTAAAAAAATTCATTCAGTGAGCCAATGTCTCTTCAGTGGGGAATTCAAGCCATTTACACTGACAGAATTGATAAGTGGAATGTGTTTCTATTCATCCTGTTGTATAAAACCTTATTGTTTTGTTTTACCTCTTGAGACATTATTACATATGAACTCTGAGCTTTTGCTTTTGGGTGCTTTTACACTGATGGGTATCTATTATGCTGGTTTATGTATAATGCACATCTTAGTACTTCCTGCAGAGCCAGTCTGGTCTTCACAAATTCTTCCAGTGTTTATTGTTTAGAAAAATTCTGTATTTCTCCTTCATATAATAAACTTAGTTTTGCAAGATACAAAAATATAGGTTGGCCATTATTCTATTTAAGAAGACTGAAGTGGGGCTGCAATCCCTTCTGGCTTGTAAGGTCTCATTTGAGGAATCTGCAGTTAGCCTGATGGGTTTTCCTTATTAAGTTACCTGATGTTTTTCACTTATGGCTCACAGGAGTTCTTTCATGTTAACTTTTGCTAGTCTGATGACTATGTGTCATGATGATTGCCTCTTTGCAATGAATTTCCCAGGTGATTTTTGAGCTTCTTGTACCTGGGAATGTAAATTTCTAACAAGACCAGGGAAGTTTTCCTCAATTATATCCTCAAATAGGTCTTCCAACCCTTATATATTTTCTTCTTTACCCTCAGAGATTCCAGTGATTCCTATGGTAGGTCTCTTTATATAATCCCATATTTATGTAGGTTTTATTTCTTCCTCTTGTTTCTCAGATCTTTCTCTTTGACTGACTTGTTTAATTCATTGACATCGTTTTAAAGCTCTGAGATTATTTCTTCTGCCTATTCTTAAGGCTTTCCACTGTGTTTTATAGTTCCTTGAACTAATTTTTCATTTCCAGACATTCTGTTTGATTTTTTTAAATAATTCAACTTCCTTAGTAAATTTTTCATTCTTTTCCTGCATTGTTTTTGTGGTTTCTTTGTGTTGGGTATCTATTTTCTCTTGTATTTCATTGAGCTTCCTTACAATCCATATTTGGAATTCTTCATCTGTCATTTCAATTTTTTCATTTTGGTTGGTATCCATTGGTACTTCTCAGATTACCTCTGACCTACTTTTTTCCCCTCTTCCCAATAGTGTGTAGTGAGTTAGTTCCCCCAGCTTGCTCTCCATGACAGTTTGTGGTATTTTTGAGTGACAATGAGCCACACCTTATTTGCTTGAGTCAGAAGATTCTATAATGAACTATATCATTGTTTTTCCTCTCATTGGTTGATGTTTGTGTGATAGAACCATCTGCTAATATGCTCTTTTGTGTTTGTGGTAGACTCTGGTCCCTCAGGTGGAACACTTTAGTGCCTCAAGCTTTAGGGGGGGACTCTGTAGCTCCCAGGGATTTTTTTTTTCTTGACCACCACTGAGGTGCTGGGCAGAGCAAGGCAGTTTGTGGCCAGGTCCTGGGAGCCGAAAGGCTTTGCAAAGCCTCAGCAGGGCACAGAAGTTGATTTTACTGCCATTAGGGGGAGTTGCTGGTAGGAGGGTCAGGACAAGCAGCAGAGCTGTTCACTTGGAAGAACAGCTAAATTCTTCTAAGCTAGGGCCATGGGCTGAGTTCTTTCTGCCCTTATCTAGTAGTGCCAATTTTCTGTGGGGAAGGGTAGGTGCTCCCCCAAATGGCCACTCCTTTGTCCACCACACACCCCGTAAAATTGAGTCAGTAAATGCTCTAAAGGGCATGGAAATTGACCTCCCTGTCACTTGGAAGCACTTACTAGAAGGAACAAGCTGCAATGTTGTTTTAGGGTCCTATGACCAGCTCTTATCCCTCCAGAGAAGTACTCACATGCCCCAGGTGGTGGGTGGGAACTTCAAAATTCCTGGTGAATCCTTATTCTCTGCCATAGCAGAAAAGGGTGGAGGAATTTGGCTGGGCAGGGCTGGCTTGGGCAAGATTGCCCTCAAGCTCCACAAAAGCTGGCAATGTAGCAGTTTTGGCAGTGGTCAAATGTCTGCTGCCAGCTTCTGGGCGGATCTGCCAGGGAGAGGCTGAAGTGGTCCCACCCAACCAGAAAGTCTGCTTGTGGAGGCAGGTCCATCTGAGATTCACAAACTGGCAGTCTGCAGTGGGCCTCACTCCTTCCCCCCACCCTCTGCACTATAGTTTTTCCCTAGCCCCCCCTGGTAGGCAGGAGCCCCATCCAGTCAAGCTCCCCAATACTTGCTGTGGGCTGGGATTTCCCCAGCCAGTATCCCAGCCTGAGCTGAGAGTGTGGCCTTCCCATGGGGGAAGGGGTGCCCCATGAGCATGCCGGAGCTAGGACCCACACTGAACCCTTCCCCAAGTTGTGCCCACGCATGTTCCTTCACCTCCTGAGACCAAAGAGATCAATTGCTGACCATGCCAGGGAGAAGCGTACTGGTCCCAAGTCGTCCATGGGGTGGCCAAGCAGAATCAATGTCCCTCTGCCTCAGGGCATGCCTTGCTCTGATGGAGTCACCAGGCAAGCAGAATCATGGAAAGCCGGCAAGCAGGGAATTCACAGTTTGAGCACTCCTCAGATCACTGCAGGACAATAAGAAGAAAGGCCTGAGCCCCACTCTTCATGGAAGACTCTGTGTGGTGGCTCAATTTTCTCTCTCACAGCCATAGTGGGTGAGAGGAAGGGGAGGAAAAGAGTCTGTATGGAGGAATGCTAGCACTCTGATCATCTCTGACCATCTCTCTGGGAGGCAGTCCATCCAGAATGTGCAGACTCTGAAGTCATGAAGATCACTTGGGACCCATTAGACCCTCGTGACTCCTGCAGTCTGGGCAGGAGTTGGAAAATGTCTGTGTAGAAATAAGCAAGATGAAACCTGAGGAGTTGAAGCCCCCTGGGGAGGACAAAGGTGCACAGTGGGTGGAGAAGCAATATGGCATCTGCTGTCCTAGCTTGGGTCTGTGGTGGCAGGAAGTGGCCCAAGGGACTGGGAGCCTGGTGCACTGTCCACAAGAAGTTCTCAGCCCACAGATGGCAGCAGCCCCTGGGCTCATGTGGGCAGAAAGTCTCTCCAGCAGCTTGGGATCCCACTGACTGTCAGATATGCGAGGGAGGGAGGAACGAATCTCTCCACCTACCCTTCTTGCTGGACTTCAGGCCTCTTGGGGGTTCAACTTCACCAATACCTTGATCCTTCTTGTTCTGCACTGCAATTTCTTCCCATAGAGTCTCCCAAAGGCTCAGGCACCCTTCCTTCAGACTAACATACAATCTATGTTTCTCTGTCTGTTTTTTCTTCACTGTAAAATTATTTTTTAAATTTTTTATTTTCTCACAAGAATGGAAAAAAAGGACCCCATGTACTCACCATTAAATTGGCATTAATCGATCAACACTTAAACTCACACATATTAGTAACATTCAGCGGGTGTCTGGCAGATGGGAGTGGGGAGGAGGGAATGCACACGGTCTCAGGGATGGACACTGTAAAATTCTTAAAACGCTGTTGTCTGTTTCATAAATAATGTTGGGAAAGAAAAGGCACCTGAGGGTATCCCTGCCTTCTACAGGATTTAAGTTCAATCTCCTATACTTTCTGCACTTTTAGGATTGTACTAGAAGAGTGGATGACTAACAAGGAGGCGCACAAGAGATTCCATTATTATGGAATTGATTAAGCAAAAAATGGTATACTTATGTTGTACACCATTAGTAAGATTTCCAACAATAAAAATGGCACAATCAGGTGATCAGCCATGAGTTTGGACAGCTAGAACCCTGGCTTTCTACCCTCCTCCTCAGCCTGGGAGCTGGATGCTGCTCCCAGGGGATTAAGTACAGTCAGAAGTGGTATGTGATTCATGGGTGTTACTTGTTGCAACAGGAGAAATCAGTTTTTTCATTTGTGACTCATGAGCCTTTCATCTGAGAAAAAGTGCCCATTCTGTGAGTCTGTGTCATTTTGTGTCCTTTTTTGCGCTTAGTGGCTCTGGGATGGGAGGAACTCTCATTACAATAATAATGACAATAATTAGAATCTGAATGGGTGTTTCCTGCTTATAAAATCATTCCATTTGGCTTACTTCACTTCATTGTCACAACATGCAATGATGCACATAGACCAGGTAATATTATGGCCCAGCCCTATACAAAGGTGGGGATTGAGGTATGAAGTGTGTAAGTCACCTTGCCAAGTTCATTTTAGGGCACTAAATTAATGATCTGAAATTAGAGTTTAGGTTCCTGACTTCTAATCCAGTCACTCTTATTTAATGCCCAGTTGAAAATACAGGCAAATTCTCACTGCTTAATTTTGCCAAAAAGAGTAAAACTTTAGAAGAAATAGGGAATCAGGGAAAGCCATACAAATATAGCCATAGAAAAGATGAATTTGACCTGGGTTGAATTCCTGCCACTTAATTCTCCTTTAGTTTGGATTTCCTGGCATGGAAATTAAAGAACTTTGACTGTGAAGTTAGATATTCCTGGGTCTGAAACTCTACTTCACCAGTTTCTGCCTCTAATATCAGGAAAATTGTTTCACCCTCCTAAACCTAAAGTTTTTCATCTATAAGTTGAGGTTATTTATAACACCTGGTCCATGGGCCTGTTATGAGGATTAAATGGAATAATGTCCATGAAGAGGGTAGCTCAGAACTCATTAATAGTACATGGTTATAGTATTGGTAACAATTTTACTTAGCAATCCCAGTTCTGGGGATGTATTAAAAATGTTGAAATCAGAATCTCAAAGACTTAGCACTTCTATGTTCATTGAAGCAATATTCATAATAGCCAAGATGTGGAAATAAACCAAATGTTCATCAGTGGATAAATGGATAAAAAATATGGTATATACATACAATGAAATATTATTTACCCTTAAAGAAGGAAATCCTACAATATGCAATAACATAAATTAACCTCAAAAACATTATGTGAAGTAAAGAAGCCAGTCACAAAAGAACAAATACTGAAATACTGCATGATTCTACTTATATAAAATATCTAAAATAGACAAATTCATAGAAGTAAAGAATAGAATGGTAGTTTCCAGGGGCTTGAGGAAGAAAACAATAAGAGTTTCTAGTCAACAGGCATAAAATTTCAGTTATGCAAGATGAATAAGTTCTAGAGATTTTCTTTGCATCATGGTGCCTATAGAAAACAATACTGTCTTGTACACTTAACATATATGTTAAACGGGTAGCTCTCATGAGGTGTTCTTACTACAATAAAACAAAAAAGATCATACTTAGAATATAGAAGTGCTTCTCCTATATTTGATAAAACTTATCTTTCTACCTAACTGGAAAGAATTACATTAATATATTTTTATAATCAGAAAATTCTCATGATAAGAAAGCTTTAAATGGGTTTTTAATTGTCAGGAAAAACTTATTGGTGCTGGACATCCATAAGAAAGAGCAAGGGGATTTTAAGTTATAGCCCCTTAGGATGGGCATCCATCCATGCATTTCTCCCTTCCTGCCTTGAGTGCATCTTCACTGCGTGTCTACCACATGTCAGGCAGTCCCTGCTGTCATGGATATTGCAGGCTACAGGGGAAGACAAACAAATTAAGACATTATACCAATGAATGTAAAGTTATACCTGTCGTGCTTGCTACAGATCACACCACAGTAGGCCTTGACTCAGCAGGGCAGCATCCCTGGGGTGGTGGGTAAAGCTATGCTGAGACGTGATAAGGGTGCTAAGATCTGAAGGTGTGTGGCAGCCAGGTGAGAGGGAGTGAGGGCAGGGAGGGAGACAAAGTGGTTCAGACACTGGGATCAGGAGCAAAGACCCTGTGGCAGAAGGGGGCATGAAGACTTGCAGATAGTTCACTGGCTGAAGCAGAGGGAACAAGGCCAGAGTGGTACCAGGTAGGACAGTCTCAGGGTTTGGTCTTTATTCCAAGAGCCATGGGAATCCACTGGAGAGTTTTGCATAGGGCTCTGACATAACTCTTGGAAGTCATGTAATGTAAAAAAACAGGAGACTGGTTGATTAAGCCACCTTCATTCATCTACCAATAGAGCCGAGCCCCACAGCATGAAGCACAATATAAGTACAAGATAAGATGACCTGTACTTCAGGTCATCCAAATTCTAACTCAGTGCTCAGCAATCTGGGAAGCTATGAAAGCAACAGGTTTTGGTTCTCTTCCTCTGGTAAAGATGTTGAACGAGCAATAGAAATACAGTCAATGACTCATCAGTGGAAATACCATCACCACAGGGTGAGTGAGAAAAATCAGTTGAGATGGTGAATTCAGAAAAATGATGCTTTTTATTCATGAAGCAAATTAAGATTTACTCCACTCATAAATTTTTGTTCTTACCTAGCACCCTTTTCCCACATGATCCTCAATTTTGTGTTTGCTATTCTCTTACAGCATTTCTACATGTTTATGAATCCCTAAACAACAAACATCTTGTTTAAAATACTAATGAACAAATAAAAACACTGGGCTCCCATTTCCTTTTTGTCACCCTTTCCAATGTCATCTTGTGTTTCCTGGCTTCTTATTTGCAGAGAAGACTTTCAGGGAAGGAGTCATCAGGTGTCCTTGGGATTCACATTCCTGCACACTCAGATGTGCCAGTGGTGCTAATTAATTCCCAGTTCAGCAGGGAAGGGCTCTTGCACATCCACCAACCCTTTTCAGAGATGCAATTGCATGCATGCATCATGTTTCATA
The DNA here is from genome assembly GCF_040939455.1 of Microcebus murinus. Taxonomy (NCBI): domain Eukaryota; kingdom Metazoa; phylum Chordata; class Mammalia; order Primates; family Cheirogaleidae; genus Microcebus; species Microcebus murinus. Next base: position 17,651,543 of record NC_134107.1, read on the forward strand.
GTAAGCATCCTTCCAGAGAGACCCAGATTTCTTCAAAGCCCTGTGGGAGGAGTAAATGAAATCATCAGCAGGTGAGATTGTAATATAAAGGGGGCTTCTCCACAAAATTTGCTCCTCTGCCTGTTTCAGGGCAATGTCATCATTTCCAGCTGCATCTGATAAATGTCATTCTCTGTTCACCAGTGGAGGGGGGGTCAAATACACCAAATTGCTTTTAGTAGGTGGGTTCGCCTTTCCTTTTTGGAGGAGATTAAGATTTTCTTTCATTTTATTCTCTTCATTTTCATCTCTTCATTTTATTCTCAGGTATCTACACACCTGTATAAGAACCCATCCTATATCTACCTACCGTTTTCCATTCCATTCCTATTTTATAAGGTGGAAGATACTTTTCTGAGCTCTAGGGATACAGCAATGATTAGGATAGGTGTAAGTTTTGTCCATATAGAGTTCCTGGGCTAGAGTGAGAGACACATATTAAATAATTTCTTAGCCAATATGTCATTTAAAAATGATTGTGATAAAGGCCACACATGAAGAGAACCAGATGCTGCAAGAGCATGTGATGGATTTAGTTGTGGGGGTCAGAGAAGACTGACTCGGGGAAAAGACATTTGACATGAGACTTGGAGAGTGAATTGGAACCGACAGGTGGTGTGAAGGGAGGTGGCTGTTTGGAAGAAAACAGTGGCAAAGGCATGGGATGGCTGGTGGCAGGGAGTTTTGTAGCAACTGAGGATGGGTATCTAGAGGGCAGAGAGGGAGGAGGGGAGTGATGGAGAGTCTGAAGTTGGAACATTAGTCAGATATTATAGCAGATCAAACCTTCCCTGATAAATTTTGTTTCCAATCCTAAAAGGAAGAGAAAGTTATTAAACCCAGACCTCCAGCTGTTAACTTCACCAGCACAATCAATGTTCTCTATCTAAGTAATTGTATGTGAACACCTAAGTGTGAGTTTGGATTTTTGGTTCCCGTGCAGTTCACTATTCTTAATCAGTCAGCCCAGCCTGATTCACAGGTTTATGTCCCAGTGGACCCTGAGGTGTCTACAGTTGCAACACTGGACCAGATGACTCCACAGTTCCTCCCACCACGTAAGTTCTAAAGCATGTGCAAAACTCTGTGGGGCATGGAAAAGCACATAACACACACCCTTGGCTTCAAGAAACTTGAAATTCCATAGGGAGTAAAGCATTCTCACTAAGTCTGTAGAAGGCAACAGATGAGGGTTAAGTATTATTGTTGTTATTAATATCTTTGTTGTTGAGATGGTTCCCTGTAGGGTCTGTGTCCATGCTGTGCACACAGGCGCCCTCAGTAAATGGGTGTTAGGTGAATGACCCACAAACCAGTGACTAGTAGGGGACTGGCAGAGAAGAGAAATGAGAGCTGTGAGCTGAGAGAAGTTATGTTCTTACCTGACAATATCTCCAAACGCCTTCAACATGGGCTTATTCACGTACTGTAATCCGTGCTTGGCACACAGTGACCTCACCAGAGGTGCCACTTTGTGATAATTATGGCGTGGCATTGTGGGGAACAGGCTAGGGAAACAGACCGGAAATATAAACCTTAGACCTAAAGAAAAGCCCAAAGGACTTTTCTTTCCTCTATTGCCAAATAAATTATAATACCAATGCAGACCCAACTTTGAGCTTGCACAATGCTTCTGGGAAGTTCAAAAACTCTTGCTAAAATAGTCTAATCTTATCTCTTAACACCTCTGCAAGCTCTGTGGGTGGTAAATATTTGAAAAATGCTAATAAAATAAATATTACCTCCATAGACTATGTATATTTTTGGCCAGGTCAAATGAAGGTATGGGTTGTCTAACCTTTTGAATTACCGTGGAGTGCTGGAGATATCCCCTTCCCCATCTCTGTCTCTATCTCTCTCTCTTTTTCTCTCTATCCTTCCAACTCCTGAGCCTTGAATAGATGAGTATTCAATAAGTTCTAGTCATGGTATAAATGGAAAATCCAGTGTAAGATACTGGGCTATAAGGACAATGGACACCTTCCAGCTTCTGTTTACTGCTTGTTTGCTAACCGCAAGGCATTATGAGTACATTATGAGATGCAGAGGAGAAAGACAAAGAACGCGGAAACCTGAGTCTCTCAGCTAGGACTCGGAACAGGTTAGAGCCTATCATGGGCAGGATGAAGTAAGAATCACTGTGGGGGCGGATGCATGACCAGTGTGTAAACAACTGAGTTATAAAAGAGTCTCTAACACACAAAGCAGGGTCCCTGCCCGAAGAAGAGGCCACTGCGCTGGCACTCTGGGGGCTCGGACGCTAGCTCGAGCTAGACAATAAAACTCCTTTTGATAATTACAGCCTCAGTGACTCTGTCTCTCTGTCCTGTGGCCCTGCGAATCTCAAATATAACACCAGGATAGAAGGAATATAATCTTATCTTATCCTAAAGATTTCTACCAATCAGCCAGGTGACCTTCTTGAGTTTTAAATTCCTCTTTGATGAAATATGACTAATAATAATGCTTTCTTTTTTTCCTGAGGTTTTTAAGGACTAACATGGAAAAAAGAATGAGGAAATGCTGTGGACAGCTAAGAGACCTCTTTTCTTCTCTGACTATCCCAGATATGACTTAGATAAAAAGGATGCAAAAAGTCTGTCCCCTGAATATTCTAAAGGGATTGGCTCTCCAAGTGTCATCATTTTCTCTTTCTGTTTTGCATGTCCAACTAACTGACCCATTGGTGAAATACTGCCAGATACCATTTGGAAATTGCATCAGACGCTGGGTTTCATTTTGATTATTTCGTAACTTTGGCTCTAAAGAGACAGATATTTAAGTTCTACTTAAATTTCAACACAACTTGGTTATGCAAATGGTATGTTTTTCTTGGGTTTCACCAACAAACCAAATACCTAGAAAACAATCACAAATCCCTAAGCCTGTAGGTGTCTGGAAACTGAGGCACTGGTACTTTTCCAAGATTCCGCTCCATACTCAGAATTGTCAATGCCTCCTTCTTTCCTTTCTTTCTTTCCTCCCTTACCATCGATGCTAATGGAAAGATAGCAACCTTTAGAGAATCCTGGTTTTCCCCCTCTGAGACCCTGAGCCGAAGGCTCTGCTCTAGACTATATTTGGAGTTGTTATAAGTGACTACCCTCACCCCTGTCATGGACTATTTCTATTACTCACTGGTGCTCGATTTGGAAGTTCAGGTGCCCAGTGAACCAGTCATTGAAAAAGGACTGTTCGATATTACAGGTGGCCAAGACCTGCAAAGAAAAAGCTTACATTAGATATAAGTGAGCTCAAGTGTCAACAGAGAAAATGCTTTTTTATTCTTCTGTTTAGTCAATCATTTGATGAGTTTTCACTAAGTACCTATTTTATGTAAGAAACCATGAGAAATATAAAAGATACAGAGTCCCTAATCTCAAGAGTTTATACTTCAAAAAGAAAGTTAGACGTTTTGCTAAGAAGTACATACAAGGCAATCTACATAAAAAAGTATGTAGGATTTGAGGGGGAAAAGTCACTATCAACCCTGAGACATGGAAGACTGAGGTGTCATAAGTGAAGATGTTGGAAGACGGAAGTAGGGTTGTAGGATTGTGATAGAGATTGCAGGGATAGAATACCATTTTCACAGAGTGGACTTGAAGGACTTCTAAAGCAGTAGTAAGGCGTTCAGTTTCTATCCAAGTGTTCTGTGCATGGAAGTGCATTCCAAATTAAGCAGTTTCCTTTGTAATCTTATGTGCTGTGTTTTATGCATTAAAAACATTATCCTGAGAAGGAGTTCATAGCTTCTCATGCTGCCAAGGTTAAACACCCTTATGAATATCATTTTATTTGATTTTTTAAAAAGGTTTTATTCTAGCTGGGGTTATTGCCATTTTGAATGTTGTTTCTACTGTTGCTCTATGTTAGCGTTTCTCAAACTGTAGTTCAGGGAATCTTGAGGTTCCCCAAGATACCTTAATGAAATCTACAAGGTCGAAATTACTTCAATAACACTTCTAAGAGATTATTTACCTTTTTTATTCTCATTTTCCTATGCTCATACAGTGCAATTTTCCAGGGGCTACTAAACATGAGATGGCATCATCATTCTGATGTCAACATGTATTGCTTTCATGTCAGCAAACTTTTTCTATAAAGTAACGGTTAGTAGATATTTAACGTTTTTCACAACTACTCCTCTTTGCTGTTGCAGCATGAACAGTGAAAAAGAGTATTAAATGGATGAGCATGGCTGAGTTCCAATAAAAATATATTTACAAAAGCAAGCAATGGTCTGGATTTGGCCTCTGGAGTGGAACTGACTGACCCTTAGCGGGGGTCCTCAAACTACATGAGGGTGTTTTTGCCTGTTTGTTTTTTTACTTCAAAATAAGATATGTGCAGTGTGCATAGGAATTTGTTCATAGTTTTTTTTTAAACTATAGTCTGGCCCTCCAACGGTCTGAGGGATAGTGAACTGGCCCCCTGTTTAAAAAGTTTGAGGACCCCTGGTTTAGAGTAAAGGACCTATTTACTCTAGGTTTAAAACCTGCTTCACCCAATTAATTGTGTGACCTTATATAAGTTATGCAATTTCTTTGTGCCTCAATTTTATCATCTCTAAAGGAAGAATAACCATACATTTTTATGATTAAATAATACCTAATGCAGATAAATGCGGAGCACTTGACAGTCCCTGGCCCTGCCATGGTATGTACTCTTTTTTTTTTTTTTTTTTTTTAGCTGAGATGATTCTTTTTTTTATTTCGGCATATTATGGGGGTACAGATTTTAAAGTTTCAATAAATGCCCTTCCCCCCTCCCCCCACAAGTCTGAGTCTCCAGCATGACCATCCCTCAGATGGTGCGCCTATCACTCGTTATGTATGTATATACCCGCCCCCCCACCCCCCCTCCCCAATACCCTATTACTGTAGTACCTATGTGTCCACTTAGGTGCTACTCAGTTAATACCAGTTTGCTGGAGAATATATCTGGTACTTGTTTTTCCATTCTTGGGATACTTCACTTAGTAATATGGGTTCCAGCTCTAACCAGGAAAATATAAGATGTGCTATATCACCATTGTTTCTTAGAGCTGAATAGTACTCCATGGTATACATATACCACATTTTATTAATCCATTCTTGAGGTATGTACTCTTTAAGGGTGAGTCACTATCATTTGAGGTAACCAGTGTGTAAATCAGTGTGGTTTGAAGGATTCTCCCTCCACCATTACCTGAGTGCTGAGCCAGTCCTGGTTCTCCTCTGTGCTCATTTTCATTGGTATGTGGCTCATCTGGGTAACATATGCAATCCAGGGACTTTCAAGAAACCTTGGGGGCAATAAAGGGAGAAGGTGATGACACTTTGGGGTTTTTCAGTAGCAAGCACATCACTGGGCTTACATAACCCCTGGAAGAGCTCGCTGAGGACTGGAGGAAATGAAAAGGGCTCAAAGGTTACAGCAAAATGGTTGTCATTCTATTTCCTCTTTGAAAACCCTTTATGTCCTTTATAAAAGAGGTGACACATTAAGCATTCATTCATGTGAACTGCCCTGCTGCCAGGCATCTAGAGCTGTGCCTCTTAGGTATTCTGTAGCTCTGGTGCAAAGATCACAGACTCCAGGGAAACTCCAGAGCATGTGCAAAGCAGACCCAGATGGAGCTGGGTTCTCTTTTGGCACTGGCCTTAGCCCTAGCTTGCTCTTACATTCCTTTGGGCATGTCATTTAATCTCTTTGAACTTCAATTCCTGTAGCAGAAAAATGAAGATGATACTATCTACCTTGCGGTGTTGTGTGAGGATTACATCAAATAAGATAATGCATGTAAGGCCTTCAACAAAGTGCCTGAAGCATAGTAGGTACTTTACAATTACTTAGGATTTAGAAGAATAGTGCAACAGACTGAGGGAGGAATACGTTGGAAAGTTGGAAAGGGCTATTCAGGCAAAAAGAATAGTCTGAGATCGTTTTGTTTCTGGGAAAATCTCTAGTCATAAAAGAACTTTTAAAAAATCCTGCCCTGTCATTACCTATGCTAGAGATTATGATATCTAACTATTAACAAATTACAGTTTTAAGAGACTTGGGGATCCGCTAAAATGCTTCAACTGGGAATGAAGCCAGTGGGAAAAAAATGGAGATTGGGATAATATTCTTGCAAGGAGCTTGTCTTGTTCAACTATTTCAATTTTTTTTTTTCCACATTTGCTTGAAACACCTCAGTTCCAAATGGAGCATGGTGTCATCATCTTCTGCTAAAGACAAATAGCTCTGATAAGGAAGATAAGAGGGTCACCTGGGTTACGGTAATAAGATAATATTCTTACTTGACCAAATATATCAGCAATAGGGCTCCAAAGATTCCATAGAAAGGGCCAAATGTGATGAAATGTCGGATATAAAAGCTGCTAACCCAGGCGATGTCCTGCAGAGAAAAGCACTTGAAAGTTAGATGCTCTGAACATAATTTCATTTCCTCTTCATTGGCCTGGGGTCCCTTCAGGTACTGGCTAAATCTTATGCCCTGATGCTCAAGGAAGCTATATCTTGAAGCTATATCTCATTTTCCCTCTTCTACCTCTTTGGTTTTGGAGAATGAGCCAAGTTACTCACCACCCAGTCTCTTCTAAGGTACATCATTTCCATGGATTTCACGTTGAAATATGCAGGCATGAGGAGGGGGAGCCCAACTGAAAAGGAACACAAACAAGGCGAAGAGGTGATCAGAACGTGGCCCCAGTGCAAGTCAGCAGGAGTCTGTCTCCTTATTGTGCCGCTCCTGGAGTGCTGGCCCCGAGACGGGACACAAGTCCACATCCTGGACTCCACTGGACTTTCCAAGTTCAGGAAGCTGAACCAGGAATTGGGTCAGCATCTCCAGATTCTAGTTCTATCACAGTGGCTAGGGAAGCTTTGAAGATTTGAGTCATTTCTGATGGAGGCATCTCCAAAGAGCTTCTGCTCTGAGCTTTCAAATTTTTTCAAGGTCCTTAGAGTCCTTCAGTCTCCCAAAATTCTTAGGATTGGGCCTTGTCACAATATGTTAAGGTGGTGGAAATAAAGACCGTGTGCTCGTTTCCTGGTCAAAGAGTTATTTACCTGTGTCTCCCCCAGTACCATCGAGCTGCCCAGATCTCACAGGAGTCTTATAGAGACTCTTTGGCTGTCGGCAAAAACCCTCTCCTTGGCCAAACTCTAGTCTGTATCCTTTGAGCCCTCTTCTCCTGAACAGGGTTTCAACCTTGGCATATGAGGGCTGCAGACTCTCAGCACAAATGATTTTATCCATCCCACTCCAAGAAACTTGAACAAACACTAGCATAGTTTCTAAAAGCTCAATGTCCTTTCTGTAGGAGGACTCCAGCCCCCTTTAAGTTAGTTTCTGCCCTGAGAGAGCTCAATTCTGCCAAAAGAATTTACTGTTTATTCCAGCCCAAACCTGACTATAGGCACCTGATCCCCTTTTCTTAGAACATTTACTTTAGAAAACTTACAATTGTAAATCCTTCCTCTCTTCCTTTGAGATAGATCTTCTATAACCCAGAAATGTCTTTCTCAAGGACCTGAGAGCCATCCCTCTCAGATGTAGTTGTCAAGAAGGACAGGGACTCTGTCCGCCTGTCTCTGTGGGAGGGCAGGAGCCCAACTTCAATAAGCCCCAGTCAGCAGACATGATGGCCTGACTAATCACATGGACCAACTCCCCCACCCCTACCCAACTCCCCAACTTCTTTCAGTACTTTTTCTTTAGCTTGACCCAGCTGGTAAATAGCCTCTCCCCCACCTTTTGTTTCAGCAGAATTAAGCTCATTTTATACTGATGTTGCTCTCCCTTACTGTAGTAGCACAAATAAAATTTGTCCTGTTGCCCTTAATAAATGTCCAGTGTTCGTTCTCTTTGACAGTTTGAGTAGGGCTCATTTGCACCCAAGAAGCTAAGATGGCATTTGCAGGGAAAGGCCCCAGTGAAACAGCTCTTGGGGGGGCAGTGCAGTTTGTATTGTGGGCATTCTGCAGGGAATCCACACCATTCACTCATTCCTCATTAGCTCAGGCATATTGCACCACTGCAGACAGGGGAGGTAAACACACAGTTCTCTGGAAAGTTCATTAAAGACACTCCAACAGATTTTTCTTGTGCAAATGTAAATCTATTTAGGCTGAGGACCAGTTACCTTACAGAATGGGGCACCATTGTCCTCATTCCTGCAAGAGAAGGATAAGGGAGGAGTGCTTGGTAGGGGAGGCTAGATTCCAGCTGTTTAGGAGCAGGGATGGTCAGCCCCACCACCATCAAGTTCACCCACCACCATCTTCCTCAGGCATGTAACAATGGCCCCTAGTGGCAGATACTTGGACAAATCAGATCACCTGCACCAGTGTTTCTCAACCTCAGTACTGTTGGCATTTTGGCCAGATGACTATTTGTTATGAGGGGCTGTCATGTGTACTGTAGAATGTTTACAATGCATCCCTGGCTTCTGCCCACTGGATATCAGCACCACCCTCCACTTCTGTTGTGATAACTAAAAAATGACTCTGGGCACTGTCAAATGTCCCCATGGGGACAAAATTGTCCCTGGTAGAGAACCACTTGCCTACAGCAAATATTTGTTTCCTCCGCTGATTTTGATTTTTTTCCCAAGTGTGCTGCATGTTTTAGATGGGCAGATTTGAAGTTCCTTGAAAATTCTCTTTGTGAGCTGCCATGAATTTGCTTTCAGTTGAGAGCAAAGGCTTTTTACTCAAGATGTTCTTTTCACGGCATCAGAATTACTCAGCTACCGTATTTCCTTTCAGGCGTGGCCTATGTGTTCACACTCAGGTGTGTAGGTCTCATGCCTTCTATGGCTGTACATAGGCCATGGAGCTGCCAGCTTCCTTCCACACAGGGTCGTGGGAGACGCCTTTTACTCCTAGGCCTCTCCTTTCTCTGGTGTCACACTAAATTCTTCAGGATTATTATCCCATCTCCTTTCCATCCCTGCCCAAGTACCCCTCTCCTTTTCTCTTGGCAGGTGTCTTGTCTTTCCAGGATGAGAGTCCTGGGTGCAGGTCCCCTTGACCGGCAGCTGCCTTCCCTCCCTCGTGGGGCATCTCCCTCCTTCCCTGCTCACCACACAGAGTGAGGAGATGCTGGTTAAAAAGGCCTATTTGCTTTTCCATTTCCCTTTGCAGATGTCTACCTTAGTGAGTCTGAAGCAAGACATGCTGCTTTTCTCAGTAACAGTAGGAAATGTCAGGTTTCTGTGAGAGAATTGCAGTCAGCCTTCCGGCTTGACAAGGGCTCATTCAAGGAAATGGGATATTAAGGAATGTGTCTCTGGCAGACTCACCCATGTAGAAGTACAGGTGCTGCTTTTTGTAGTCGATGTATTTGATTTTCTTCTTGCCATACTGAATGGAGAGAGAGAGAAAAAAACTGAAATAAGGGAAAACACTTCTGGTCATCACACTCAAGGACATGTGTGTGTATGTGTGTGTGTGTGTGTGTCAGTGTGTGTTTAGTATCTCTATGAATTACATAAATTGCCTTTGCACCACCCACGTCAGAGCTACAAGCATTCCCACCCCAGACAGTGCATGCCACACCTGTTATGTATGAATTTTCCTATCCCCCCCTCCCCCCTCACACCAGCTGGTAATATTTTGAAATAAAAAGTTAAAAAATAATATCTCTATGGAGAGAGCCATCTAATCAGTTTTTGTTAGCTGTCAAACCTGAGGCACTAGAAGAAGCAGTACTAGGAAGGGAGGGAAATATTGTGGCTTCTTTTTGGTTTAACTAAATGTGGCCAATTCTTTCATGAATAGATTATGGGGATTCTGATCATTTGACTATGGGATTGTGATCATTTTATTTTTCTCATGGAAATAGTTTTGAAATTTTTTCTCTGTATGTGAAGTGGAATTCTGACTAAAAAGGAACATTTCTGTTGAGTTTTCTAGCTCTTCTTCGACTGTGGCATTTAGTATTCTGCTTGTAAATTAGATTCCATCTTCATTCATTCCTCCAACAGATACCAAATGGTCATATGATAAAAGATATAGGCATGGACTCCTCCTATTTGTCCCATCTTTTCTCTTTTGTATTCTCATCATGGATCTCACACTGTGATTTACTATTTTAAGGCATAATGCTAATATATTTTTATTATATATCATATAAAATTACTTATCATATATAATAATATAATTATTATGTTACACTCACTAATGACAATTTGATTCCTTTTTCTAACAGTCCACTTGGTTAATTTGGCTTGTGGTCAGGGCACAAAGACAGAAAATGCTTTGAGAGGAGGATAGAATTAATGGTTATATCTCCAATTCTCAGAAGACATTCAATAAATGTTTATTGAAGGAATTAATGAATGAATGATAATGTACACCCATTCCATATTTTTCTCTGTGCTCACTCAGTTGCAACGCTATAAGCAGTGTTTGACTCTTGTTTCCCCTATTTCTTTGATAAGTTCCCTCGTATGGATAGATTTCTTCCATTATTTGGATGGCATGGTTGGTCCTGCCTTCTCTTATTGTCACAAATCATAAGAATTATTATGGTGATGAAGTAATAATAGCTATTTGCAGTTACTCCCAAGTCTCCAAATATTTGAGTAATGGGAAATATGGAAAAGGGACTAGGTAGAAAATGCTTGGCGTGATTTTGATATCACTACAAAGGAGGATTCCAAGTCTTTCAGGATGTGAGCTCAAGACATAGAAGATTCAATAAATGTTTGTTGAAGAAATTAATGTCTGAAGAAAGTAGTAGAAAGACTGGCAGTAAAGAGGGAAGAAGGAAAACTCAGGGCTCAACAGAAATGTTTTTGATGACGAAGTGCTGAATTTTGGGATCTAAATAATTTTAGCATTTAAACAGAGTATAAATAATGTCTTGTACAGTGGCTTTGAAACTATACTACAGAGAACTCTAAGGCTCTAGGCACGTGTCCCCGGAGCAGATGCAGGAATTGGAGAGGAGCCTCCCTGATGTGTGAGGAGGCAGCAGGTGCACTGAACGCAGCTCTGGGGAAGGCAGACGTGGAGAGAGCCAGGCTGCTTCATGAACTGTAGTGGGACAATCTCCCTCGCTCTGAGCAGTGGGGGAAAATTAGAGAAATCAGTATTTCACAATTCTAGTGACAAGCACAGCAGTGCACAAACATCAGGGAAGTCCAACTTGTTTGGGGAGCCATTGTCAAATGCAAATAGTTTGTGATCACAGCCTACAATTTATTTTTTTAAATTGAAGCAAGAGACCTTGTTTCCTCTTTCAGCTGGGGAAGAGTGTGAGTCTCCCCAAACTGGGAAAACTTATTTTCAAAAAGTTGCAGGAGTTTTCATTTCCGTACCAGATAGGCCCAGAGAACAACTGACAAAACTACCTTTTCTATTATATAAATCTCTTCTGTTTTTCTATAAGGAGATAGGAACTTCTTCCTAAGAACCTCACATTCAGGAGCCAGTATTTCCCTTTGAGGAGAGATATATTTTTTTTGTTATCCTTATATCTCCTTTGTTTAAGGAAGACTCCCTCCTAAAAAACAACCTGGTAATTTAAATAGTCCTTTACATGATAGTTTCAAGTTGAAGTTAAAAAAAAAAAAAGCAAACAATCACTGAGAAATTTTGAAGATGACTTTTCTAGTCCATTTTATGTTGTTTAAGAAATTCAAATTAGATCTGGCATCTCTAGTGCTACAAGAAATTTAGGCTGTGGTTTATGTATAAATGCACCAAAATGAACATGAGTTAAATATAACAGTATAGACTCTTCTAACTGTGCTAGAATTCGTTGAGATAATGAGATATTTAAATACTTGTGATCTAGTGCTTATAGTATGTACTGACCTGTCTTCTCTCAGTGAAGATTTCTCCACATCCTCATTAAACTCTGGACAGTCACTGCCAAACTCACTCATCTAGATCCACTATCTATCCCTGGCTTGTGTTGCCTCAGAGGTAATGATAGGCACTGGGCAGGGACCCATTGTCACTGGGATAGCTCAAATAATCAGGGTTCTCATAGTTCCTGGAGCAGGATGTTGGACCAGATGGCCTTTAAAGCCATATATCATGATTCCAAATCTTGAGCCCTAGGTTCAGTTATACCAAGTCTATATTTTGGACCTAAAAGAAGGAACGATGCTCCCAGATCATGTGTAAAGCCAGAACTTCCAGCTTGATGTTTCCAAGGCAAGGCCAAAGGTCAGCCTTGCAGGAACCACTTCCAGGGACATTTCTCAGCTGCCAGGATTTCTAAATGTACCTTGACAGGTTGCAAATCTCCAAGCAGAAAAAGCGGACCCATGTTGATATCCGGGTCTTTGGGGTAGATGTTTGTTTTTACATGATGTTGGAAGTGCCGGTCATTCCACCAGTTTCCTGACAGGCCCTGAGGAGAAGAGAGGGCTTGTTAGCTGGAAGACTTCTCTCCAGAAATACCCTTCACTGTCAGAGTTTTCTGAATCCACCCTTAATGTCAAAATAAAATATCTGAGTTTCTTGAGCTTGTCCCCACTGCTGGGTCACAGAATGACTCACTGGACAGAGGCTCTCATAGCTTATGAAGAAATAATTCCCTGATCCAGAAACACCACTTCAGGCTAATAAGGAAAATAATAAAATTGTGTTGAAGTGAAATATTTTTCTATCCTTCTGTTATTTTATCCTCATTTACTAAAAAAAAAAAAAAATCTGAAGATAGATGGAGCAGAGTACTATTCCTATTTTATACACAAAGAAGCCTCAGCCCCAAGATTTTAATTAGCTCTGGAAAAAAAAAAAGTGGCCTCAGGTTTCCTACGTCAATGAATATTTCAAAGACTCATGGATCTGAAGTGATCTCTTTGGGGGGCTTGGCTCAGATCATTGCATATTCCGGCTTCAATGCTTTCATATCAAAATCAATGAGAATAAAAATATTTTAGCTGATGCCAAGCTTGAATCACCTCTGATTAACTTGTTTGTGAGTCTCTCTCACTGAAAGTCTGAAAGTTGTAATAAACAAAAGGATTTGGAAGCACAGCAACCTAGTTACACAAACTAGATGTATAAATACCGCTGTGTGGTTTGAGCAAATCACCCACCCTCTGTGAGACTCAACTCCATCTGCAGTACATACAGTAAAAGCACATTTACCTCCATGGGTTGTTTGGGGAGACATGACATGCTGTATGCAAAACGCTGGCAGAGTGAGATATTCAATTTTACCTCCTTCACATTAATAATTTACAGAAGAATAAACAGTAGTAGTAGTTTTTATCACATCTTAGGAATCAATTTATACATGTTCTACTCTGCACAGTCTAGTATAGTAGCCATTAGCCACATGTGGCTTGAGCACTTGAAATGTGGTCAGTCAAATTAAGTTGGGCTGTCAGTATAAAAATACTAAATTTTGAAGACTCATTATGCAAAAAAGAATGTGAAATATCTCAATAATTTTACATTGATTACATGTTGAAAGGATAATAGTTTGAATATATGTTGAGTAATAAAATTACTCTTTAAATGTGGTTATTAGAAAATCTAAAATGCATATGTCATTTTCATGTAACTTTGTATTTTGTATTTTTCTTGGCGCATACTGGTCTAGACTGTATACATCTATGGCAGAAGGGATGTGTCAGTTTGAAATTCTGTGAGTGTTAACACTACCTTTCCACAGCCTTCTTTTCAGAGTCCTCTCTGTAACTCCCCCTACCCCAACCCAACAGGAGCCATATTCTCCTCTCATTCCTAACACTCGCCAATATATTTTCAGTGGAATGTCTCCCTCCAGCCCAGATCCCTGTCCTTAATCTCATGCCTGAATGGGCACTTTCCAAACATTTTATTTTGGGTGTCTCATGATATCTCAAACTCAATATGTCCCAAACTATAGTCAACAATTTCTATTCCCCTTCTGGAGCCCCATCACTGCTCTTCATTTTTCCCATCAAATTCCATATGATGAATACAAAATTACAGTTAAATGGGAAGAATAAGTTTAGGTGTTCTATTACACAGTAGGGTGACTGCAGCAAATAATAAAATCTAGTTTATTTCAAGATATCTAGAAGAGAGGATTTTAAATGTTACCAGAAAGAAATGATAAAAGTTTAATATTATGTATATGTTATTTACCCTGATTTGGTCAGTATACAATGTATACATGTATCAAAGCATCATGTTGTACCCCATAAATATGCACAATTTTTATGTGTCAATTATAAATAAAATAAAACTAAGAAAAGACACTGAGAGAAGTATTTAAAAAATTGCAGATGATCCACTCAGTCTCTTACAATTGTGCATTTATTCACCCATCCATTATTTATTTTGAAGTATGTCCCATGTGTCAAATAATGAGCTAGGCATTTGGAATGTGAAGATAAACGTCATAAGATGGGGTTCCCACACTTATGAAACATACAATCTAATAAGAGCAGTAGACAACTAAGTGCAGTCAGTGTGATAAGGACTGATTCTCTTTTCAATTAAGTACTTTGAAAGCCAACATTTTGGCCACTTCCACCAGTTGACTGTACTCTTTTAGCCAATGACTACCTGTGGTAACTGGTAATATGAGAGACAGATTTTGATTCCCAATACTTGAGGGAGCAGATCTTAACAGATAAAGCTTAGAATAGTGTTCAGAATAATTATGGGTGTGATCTAAACTAGTTGGCTCTGTCTGGGAGCCACTATTACTGGAGACAAAAGAGACAACACTTAATCTGCAAATGTGGATTATAAGCTCTGTGCCAAATAAGCTGCCCATGCATCAAGTTGTAAACGGGAATCAACCTAAGTCATGTCTCATTTCTAAGTTAGGTCTTTTTTTGGTGCAGTAGAAAGAATCCAGGCTTTGGTATGAAACCCATATGAATTTAAATCCCTGCTTGGATTTAATCCCTGTTTAGGATTACAGGCAGTAACATGCTTGACACTTTCCCTCCTCTCACCAAATCAAATGTTTTAGCATGTAGTCATGTAATCAGTATAGGCCAGATTTTCTAGGAAGATCTTAATTTCAAATATTCTCTCCTATTATCCCTACAGTGAGATTCAATTCTTATATTTTTTGAAATGTGCATTCTGGGGGTTATAAAAATATATTACAGAGAGTCCATTTTGATTTTAGCATTGCACAAAAGTCCAATTGTATGCAGACATTTCATGGTTTATTTTCAGAAGGACTCTTTCATAGCACGAACACTGCAAAGACCAGAACATATATATTTTTGCACAGCTAATAAATGAAAACCCCAAAGAATCTTAATATCTGTGCCTTTTACAGAAAAGGGGAGCAAGGAGGTAATTTACATGCAGTTAAGTTTTGAAATTTAAAATTGTGATGTATGTATAAGGTGGAGATGTTGCTGTTTATATTATACTTTTCTGTATAATGTCCTATCCACAGGTAAAGTTCTCTCCTGCTCATTGTTGAAGCTTACATTCATTTTTCTCCTGAATCACTGGTTTTGGCTGCAAAAATGTAGAGTACACATGACTTGCTTTTTTTTTTTTATTTTTTAATTTGTTTTTTATTTCGGCATATTATGGGGGTACAGATTTTAAGGTTTCAATAAATGCCCATTTCCCCACATGACTTGCTTTTAAAAGTCATTTCCCATTTTATCATTCTGCTCACAAATCATTAAGGTGATATTCATTTCAACTAGTGCAAAATTGTTTCTGGGACACAATTTATATATAAAGAGCTGTGTACAAATTTGGAGCAAGGGGATAGTAGTTATTTTTAAAGTACCTCCAAGGCTGGTACTTATCTGAAATATTCCACACACTGGCACCAGATCAACTGACAGTTACTCCAGGGCATGTGAGTCCTATCTTTCCCCTGATTCCTTAGAACAGAGGAGGGAAAATGGGAAGGGGCATTACCTGAAATGCACAATGACATAATAAAAGTCTCTGCTTTTATTCTGTGTCAAATGTTTCTGAGTGTATCCAGAAATACCTCATCTATCTAACACTGGTGGATAAAGGGTAGGTGCCTACAGGAATTTTTTTGTTAAATGTAACTTGTCACATAAATGACAATTTATTATTCATTCTAATCATTTGGAAGGACAGACATGTCTCTAATACAGATCCAAATCCAAATCTGTGCTATTTAATCTACTTAATGCCTCAGTCTGCTCTGTGGGAGAGAGTGCAGATAAGAATAATTGACTCCAAGTGTCTTGCAACTCAGTGATATTGTGACTTACGAGCTACTTCCCCATCTTCTGCATACTATCACCATTAAACATGTGTCTTCACGATTCTGGGCCCTCATTTTGGTTACAGAAGATTTTCCCACTATTGGTAACAGCTAAACATTATTGAGCATTTCCCATAGCCACGCACTGTGTTGAGCATGACACATGGGTATAGTATATAATCCTGACAATGTCCCTATCAGGTCCCTCATCTCATTTTACAGTTGAAGAAACTGACGTTCAAAGACATTAAGTAACTTGTTGGAGGTCACCCAGCTGTTGAGTGGCTGAGCTCCCACAGAAGGCAGGTCTGCTGTTAAAGCAGCAGTTCTCCATCCTGCCTGCAGGTTAGAATGGCCTTGGGGTGATTTCAAAACCATGCTCATTCCAGACCCCACCACAGATGAATTTGATCAAAATATCTAGAGATGGTGCCTAGGCATCAGGGTTTTTTTTTTTTTTTTTTTTTTTGGTAAGTTCTTAAGGTGACTTCAAATGACAGCTAGCAATGAGAAGCACTGCTCTAGAGCCTGCACTATTTAATAGTGCGCTAGGAATTCTTTCACTTACCAACTTGTGGCCATTGGCTTAAATAGTTAACCCTTTGAATGTCAACCTCAGCTGAAAAACAGGGGTGTTATAATCCCCATCTCATGAGAATCACACGAGACAATAGGGGCTAGTTCTGAACCTGGCTCGTGGCAGGCTGTCATTTGACATGGGTCCCATCTGCCTTTCCTCACCATTTGCTGGCAATGGTTACTGCTCATGGCTCTCTGTGGGCCTGACCCCTGCATGCCCTTCACCCTTTTGTAGGGGACACTTTCCAGCCACTGTAGGTGGGGGAGCCAGACACCCAGACAGACATACACGTGTGAAACTGCTGTGTTAAGGAGGAACAAATGGGCTCTGAGTCAGTCCGTTTCCTTAAGAGGCCCGTGTTTGAATGCAAAGCTTGGTTAGTGCAAGGCTCTGGCCTCCCTTCTGGGCCAGAGGACAGTGTGACCAAATCCTAGAAAGTTCTAGAAAAGCAGAGATTTAGTTTTACTCCTAATATTACAGATGGGAACACTGAGGGCCAGAGATAGAATGTGCTTTACTCAGGATCCCATAGTGAACACTGTCAGAGCCGGGGCTGAAAGCTGTTCTGAGAAGCCATGTTTACTCATTCATTCCTTCATTCAACAATGCTTACTGAAGGCCTACTATGTGCCAGGCACTCTCCTGGGTGCTATGTGGCAGTGGTGCACAGGACAGTGTACTTGCTGCCTGGAGCTTCCTAGCTTATACTGGGGGGATTAGACCAGCTGTCGTCTCACTGTCTACTTTTTCCAGCAGTCTGGGATGTGCAACCCCCAACTGTGGAGCAGAGCCACCTGTCTTTCCCTGGCTACTCTTTCTCTTTCTCTTAGCTTTTATCTGTTCTCCTGCATCTTTTTATTTATTTCTTCACAGCCCCACTCTTCAAGGACTAATCAAGCCTGCTGAATTTCCCTGACTTTCCAGAAGTAAATGTGCAAATCCCTTCTAGGAATATTTCCTTTCATGATTTTACAGTGCACATCTTTGTTTTTAAAGGCACAAACTTTCTCCTGCTGGGTGGTTCCTTAGGGGAATGGGGTGCCAGGATTGGAGAAAATAGTCTATCAGGGCAATGAAAAATGTAATAACTTCTTGAATAAAACTAATAATTATTTTCCCTGTAAAAAATTTAAAATTCTCATTTTAGCACATATTTTATTTTATATATATAATTATATATAACAGTGCAGATATATAATATATAATAATAGGTAATATGTTATATATATTTTCTACACTGTTAGTTCATTTACATTTATTAGTTGGGTATGATAAACATTTTTTACTGATGTGAGTGCACAAACAAATGTGGAAGCCAGTGCCTGAGGAAATGACATTCAAGAATCCCCATCACACTCCCTGACATCCTGTACCTTGAGATGGCACATCACAAATTTGTGCAACAGATGGTTCCACTTGGACTTCTTAAATATGGAAAGGTGTGCTGCATCGTGCTGCAAAAATCCACTCTGAGCCTAGGAGAGACGAAGTTGTTGTTTGAGACACTGGGAACTTAAGAAGAAATCAATAAATGAGCCCGGCAGTATATTCACAAGCCCGTTTGTAAATACTGGGTGATTTCTTTTGACTTCAAGACAAGTTTCTATTTTCCACCATGTCCTGCTATTTCTAACCTCCCTGCCTTGGCACAGGGGTTCTCTCAGCCTGGAATGCTCCCCTTTCCACTGTCGAAATCTCCCAGTATGGGGTGGAAAGAACATGGGCTTTGGAATGAGACAGATCTGGATTCTAAACTGTTATTCACTGCTATTGAGCTTCAGGACTCTGGGCACATTACTTGGTAGCTCCGACATTCAGTTCTTCACCTGATAAACGGGGATACTAATACCTGTGACTCATAGGCCATGGTGCAACTTACATAGGTGCAAACTGCCCAGCTCCTGCTAACCACCAAACAACTACTGGATTCTTTTCTTGTTTTCAAAAGTCACTTTTCAACAAATAAAGCAAGATGGCTTTTCAAGAAAAAGAATTAATGTGCAAAATTCTGGAACTTGGATACACATTGATGGGTTAATTCTCTACAAACCTTCCGTATTTGTTCTAATAAGAATTAAATGTTCCTTTCTGCTTCAAGAGCACATGCTTGTTCCCCTCGTTGGCATTAATACCTTCCTGCCACGCAGTTTAGCTGTTTGAGTGACTCTCTGCTCCACTAGATGACTCTTTTCTGAGGAGCAGGGACCATGCAAATTTCCCTTTGTATACACAACACAGTGTTGTGTTCATAGAAGGCCATGTTCAGAGATTCATGCTTTATTCCAGAAGGATTTATCAAATACCTTTCTAAGTATCAGTTACTGTTCTTCATTTCCTTTCAATATACAAGAGGAACTCGTATGTTCTTATTCTTATATAATAAGATAGTCTCTGCTGTTGGATAATCAATGGTCTGATGCATTGGTAAATATTGATTGCTTAATGAATGAAGGATAAAGATGAGTGTTACATGGCCAAGGATGGAACTTCACTTACTGAAATTGTGGAAATAAAATGGGGCAAATAGTAGCAAATGTAATTAATCAAACATTTACTATAAGCCTGACACTGTGCTAGGTATTTTACAATTAGTTTGTTTAGTCCTTCTCAGAATAATTCAATATTCATTATTAGCCTTATTTTACAGATAAGAGTACTGGTGCCCAGTGAGGTTTTGTAACCTGCTGGTAAGTGCCTGATGGTTATGAGTATCTGGCCAAGAAGCCTCAGATAGCAGCTGACACCAAGCTACAGAGAGAAGAAAAAACTCTGAGCCATTCTGTGAGGACACTGTATTCCCTTAGGATATCTGCTTACCTGAGAAATTATGAGAAGAAAGGTGATGAATATTGTAACACGCCAGCCACTGCCAAACTGATACAGTGTTAGCCAAGCCAGGCCTTCCAAAATCAAGATCTGGGCTAAGTGGAGGAAGAAGAACCCCAGGTTGGCATCGAACATGTTCATAGCCTCTACTGTCTTCCGCAATTCTTGGAAATCTTTCACCAACTCGGACTGTGAAATAAGTATTTATAGAAAATAATTAGTTCATTCAGGGAAAAGGAAATACAAATTAACATCATTAATATTATATTTTATTAATTTGTGATAAATTTATTTTTTCAATAGAATTTTATTAATGTTAATAAATTTAATTTTTAAGAATTATAAACAGAAAACACTGAACCAGCAAACATAAGCATTGGAAAAAATGTGAGGATAATTTTTTTTCTGGCATAGAAAAATACGGTTAGTGACTTATAAACTGTCATCAAATGTCTATGAAACTCAGAATTAGTTTTTTTTGCAGAGGAGGAGGAAGGAGAGGGCTCTGTAGGATACATAAGCCTAACAGTATTTTAAGGCATCATTATTATTTCAGGTGTTGATTAAGCTCTGGTTTTGCTTTGGAGAACTTGGTCATCTATGTGATTCTGTATTACCATAGTTACTGACATAGTTTACAAGGTTCTGTGCAAGTTATTGTTTAATGTGTACAAAGGACACGTTCATAGAAGATGGTGCACATAGAACATTATAGTTCAGTCAGATTAGCTCTAAAGATGAATTTTCTGAGAGCTTCTCAGTAATCTCCAGAAGCAAGACAGGGTTTCCAGAGGCATTAGTGTGTATCTACTAGTTAGGGTTGTCTTGTATAAGTACACTGTGTGTATGCACATGTGTGTGTGTTCATGTATAACATTAGCATTTTTTTCATCAGCTTGCTGAAGCATACTGGGTAGTGTTCAAGGATGGAAAGAAATATGTCTTATCTTCTTGACTATAATGGGTTTGAAACCAAGATAGTTGAGAAAGTAGGGTTGTACGTGTAAGAAAGGAGAGAAATTAGAAATAAAAAGAGCTATGAAAATAATTCTAGAAGTTGAAAATATCATTTGAAAATTCACTGATGAACTTTTATTTTATTTTTAAAGACAGGTTCTTGCTCCATTTCCCAGGCTGGACTACAGTGGCCTGGGAGCAGCTCACTGCAGCCTTGAACTCCTGGGCTCCCACCATCCTCCTGCCTCAGCCTCCCAAAGTGCTGGGATTACAGGCATGTGCTACCACACCCAGTCTGATGCTACTTTGAAAGGACACAATGCCAGACAAAAGTCTGGATAGGTTCATTTCACCAGCTTCCATCCACCTTGCAATTCTTATGGCCATAGATAATTTCAATAATTTTCTAAAGTTAATTGGTCATTTCTAGGCTGCCTCACATCCCAGGCATAATTTCCTACCCATTTATTGTAGGGTAGTGGGTCATTGAAACCTAGAAGAGTGACTGGCCTGAAGACATAAGCAAGTTAGTGACAGATGCTGGACCTAAACTCACACTTGACAACCAGTTTCATGCTCAAACACTAATTTTCTATACATAATGACTTGAGTATCCCCATAGATTTACAAAACAAAATTTATGGTAGATCTTTTACCCCAGAGATCCATAGTCTTTTATATAGTGATTGTCTTATATCTCTCAGCCATTAGTGGGATTTTCTTTTTATTACAGGTAATTTTTAGAAAAAGCAATAGAGCTTTGTGTCATCCTCTTTTTTTAACCTAGGGCCATCTGACACAAATGATGGAATCTATCTGGAATTTTGTGAAATACTAATATCACCATTGTGCTCATAATAAGGATGATATTTAAAATTTATCAAGCATTTATTATGTTAAGACCCTGTTGTAAGCACTACAAATGACTATACTTTTTTCAGCCATCTTCCCAATAACTCTTCTCAGGTTGGTCCTATTGTTGCTATTTTACAGGGAGAGAAACTGAGGTTTGGGAACTGGCCTGAACTCATACAGCTTGGGAATGGCAGGGTTGGGGTTTGAGTTAAGGCTGTGCACCCTCAGAGCCCGTAGTCCAAACAGAGCTGTGCTTCAGGATGCACATGGGCCTATGGTGTGAGCCTAAGCATTAGTCTCAGATTTGCTCATAACCAGTTCTGTGTCCTCAGATGAGCCTTGTTATGTCTGTGTGTCTGTCTCCTCGTTTCTTAGAGAGGGAATGAAATCTTTATTCTCTCTGCTTTATAGTGGTATATGGATCAGTGTTATGTACAAATTATTTCAAAAGAATTAAGAATCAGACAAATGTAAGCTTTTATAAAAAACACATTTCAAAAAAATGGAATTGTTACATATTAAGTAAAATTCCATTAAGCTTTATGTAAAATCATCCTGGTGAATTTTTCCACTTATAGAGACCCTGTATTTGAGAAGGCAACATTTCATGCAGTCAAAATATTAAAGAAAGAACAGCATTCATCCTTGGGAATACCTAAGGGATTGGAGCCAGAAAGAAGTAATTTGGAGTCTCAGCTCTCTGATATACAAGCTGTGGGACTTTCTGAAACTAATTTATTCTCCCTCAATGATAATTTCCCCAAATGGATAAAGGGCGGTAGTTCGGAAATATTTATGTCTTTTACTCAACAGCTGCTCACAGAGTTCCTACTACATGTCTGATCCTGTGCAGGTAGGTCCCGAGGACACAGCATCAAGCCAGATAGACAGATTCTCTGCTCTCATGGAACTTAGTTGAGCAGAGAACATAGATACAGACAGGAAATACATCAGATAGTCACTGAAAAACAATTATATGTGTAAGTTGCGTGGCATGAAGTAGGTGCTTACAGAAGTGACATTACTCATTGATCCAAGACCAAAAGTTCATTCTTTTGTTTCACAGAGGGTTCTGAGGACAAAAGAGGAAGACATTGCTTTGAAATATGCAGAATCCACTCATTTACTCTGCTGTGGGCACATTTAGGCACAACAGCCGGTTTCTCACGGAAAAGAGTAAATTGGCCTCTAACTATGCCATGTCTCCATCCTTCCACACACGGATCCTGAAACCTCACTCACATTTTTGTTTCTCTCCTGGCTGGGCTCTCCTGGTGCAAGCTCTCCAATGAGCAGTGGCTTAAGGTACAAGTTCACAACATCAAGCTCCGGGTGTACAGCCCTGAAGACATCCTGTAAATCAGAGAGAGCTGTTAGCGTTTTCCAAGGGACATGCTTATCTACAGATCGGTCCCCTTGCTTATCTCTCCCTGTGCCCACACTGGCAGCCAGCACAGAGTCCATTATAGAGGATTTGGTCTAACTCCAGGTTGATGTTTCAAGTTGATTGATCCAAATTACCCTTGAGATCCCCTCTTTGAAAGTCTCCTGCTAGATACCCACCTACTGTATACAGTGTTTCTCTAGGCACAACTAACGCAGTCAATTTATTCTGGAGCACTGACAAGATCACTGTTTATTTTGTTTAGAACAAGGAAAAATAGTTGCTTGAGTTTATAGGCCCTGATGAGTCTTTAAGTTCAGCATCAGTCTTGGTGTGGATGTTGCTCACATGATCTGAGGCATGCCCCAGTTGAGGTCATCTCCCATAGAGGGGTCCCTTTTGGTTCTTGGCCAAGGCCCAGAAGAACATTATTTCTCGAGTTATTTCTTCTCTAGTTATTTCTAGAGAAGGGCAGGTTAAATTTGATGATGGCTTAAGGCAAAGGCATGAGAGATCATGGAAGTACAGCCCTTGAGCCCTGGGTTGTATAAATACTCTTGGTTAAGTTTGTCCCTCTCTTCACTCTCTGTGAAAAACTGTGTGTTGTATTTTATGTAGAGAATGGCAACAGCCAGGTACAGAATAGAGGTGAGAAACTGTATTTTTTTTCATCTCAGGTGCACATTAAGCAGCAACTGTATGTGGGTATAATAAGCAGCAGTGATTCCTACCTCCTGCTGATATTTGTTTAGGAGGAGACTCTTCCCTTCTAGGGATTGAAACAGTTTTTGAAAGGAAGAAAGATTCTTCAAAAGGGAGATTCTTCAAAAGGGACTTCCTGCTATTATGATTTGAGGATGATTAAAAATGACAAATACAACCAGAGTCATAAATTGAACACATGGAAGCCAGATAGATTACTCTGGGTTGGTAGTGTTGCATAGCACTAATTAAGAAAGTAGACCCTGGAGCTGCCTTCCTACATCTAAATTCTGGCTTTGCTACACTAGCTGTATAATTGTGGACAAGACTCTTAACTTGTTCACGCTACTTCTATATTCTCTTCCCTAAATGGAAATGATGATAATACCCACTCAATTCATAAAGTTTTTATGATGATTAATGAAATTAATTAAATGCGGAATGACAGATACTAAGTTTTCAATACACATTAGATATCTTTCTTATATGTATATCTCTACTGATAAGAACTCATTACATACCTTCTTTTTAATACAGAAATTTAGAGATTTTCTTCCTGTACCCCAATTCATAGCTCACTCCATGTTAGTGAATATAATGAATCCTTCATTTTCAAATGCTGAAGCAATTTTAAATATTAATATATCCAAGAACTATATACAAGCATACTTCTAGGAAGGCACTTATATAATGAATGAAGTTAATTAGAAGGGTGCAATATCAACTCTTCAGATTCATTTCACCTACGGGTCTCCAGAAGCAAAGACGTAAAATGGGTTTTTATCTGCTAGAACCGGTCCAGATAATAGTGTCCATTCTGAGTCTGCACACTTCTCCTGAACACCTTGGAAAATGCTGGACTACATGATTTCAAAATTGTTATCTAACTTTCACATTCTATGATAGTAAAGTTTAGATCGCCTAATCAAGAGAGTGATTCAGTGATTAAGGGGGTGATTCAAGACTCATGGTGCTCTATAGTGAAAAATCACATTTTACTTGTTATTTCAGAGCAGGTTAGGATGGAAAACATCCTGATGGATCAAGATCAAGGTGCAGAAGAGTGTAATCTATTGCAATTTCATCAGGCTCTGAGCAGCTACCTAGAGCCCTGGAACAATGGGCTGACAATGATATTCTTCAGGGTTTATTGTTTCTTCTGATTAGCAGGAAGGTGCACGGGTCAGTACTGTGACAATAGATACTGCAGAGCTACAGCTTTCCAGAAGGGGGGGGCACCAGCCTGCTCCGTGGAACTCTTTTGCTTGCATCAGTGGGGCAGTAAGACAAAGGAGGTGAGGTAGTCTTAGAACATCCTGTTTAAAAGAATCTTGTAATAGAACCTGGATACTCTGTTGTGAAATTTCCTTCTTGAAAGGCCTGGAATAACAGGTCCTGTTACCAACATTCTCAGGCAAATAAATTCTGCTAAGTGAAGGGGAGGGGGTAGAATGAAGGGGAGAGGGACTAGTGCCCATGTTTGTAAAGCGTGTCCTATGTACAAGGCGCTCTATGGGCCAACTCATAGGTGTCATCTTAGTTCTGTGAGCTTCTGTCACTTCCATTGTACAAATAAAGACATTGATTCTCAGAGAGGAGAAAAGTTTTGCCCCCAAATGCCACAGACAATAGCAGAGTCAGGATTTCAACTAAGGGCTATGGGAGTCTAAAGCCATGAAGCCCTAAAGGTCCATTCCAGCCTTAACAGGTATAATTCCTTTCCTGAAAGGGCTCCCAAGAAAGGAGCAGAGGCAGGGTGTTCTGTGATGGTGCTGAAATGAGTAAGTACCTGCTGGGCAGATGGTATCTCCTCATGTTAGGTTTTAGTCACATAAAGCACTTTGCCTCTGGCCCCAAACTGCCTCCCCAGACTCACGTTCTCCACACCCTTCATGCACCACGTTCTCTACTGACACCTCCCAATTCAATGTTCAGCCCACACCCCTCTGTGGTTCTGAAGCTTTATACAAACTGTTCCTTTGCCTTGACTTCCTTCTTCCATTTTCTCTCCATAAAAGCTCCTCCCACACTTGAAGAGCCATATTAATTATGCCTCCCTGGATCACTCAGGAAAGTTACTCATGATTGTTCCTGGGCTCACATAACTCCTTGTTACTAGAGATTTTTAAATTATGTTGTAATAAATTTATATACTTGCATCTGATTTCATGGTTTGTAAGTTTTAATGACAGGGTTTATGCACTATTATTGATCATTGTATACCTAACGCCTAGCACTGTGCTTGGAATAAGGCATGTGACCAATAAATGCTTGATGAGTAAGGGGAAGGGTGAATGAGTGGATGGACATAGCATTTCTATAAGGAGGAGCTGGGATTGTCAAAGTGTGGTGCTCAGAGAATACAGCATCTCCACCCTCAGCATCTCTATTTTATGACCTCCTTGCTACTTTAGCATATCCGATTTCATCTCAGCCTTTTGACTCCCTTCTCAATTATCTTCTCTACTCTTTAACTTACTCAAAAATTTATACCATAACTCCTCTGGAAGTTGGTTATTTCCAGAATAGTAACATGAGAAAGATGTGATTATTATTTTGCTCTTTGCTTTTATAATTACCTTTGAAATTCTACTTTTTTTTTTGTTTTGCTATTATTTGGTGGGGAATGGAGTGATGTGCATTAGTGTGAAAGCAGTATAATCTCTAATGGAAGAGACAAGTATGTAAAGCCAGAAGGCCTGAGATAAAATCCTGTTTTTACACTTTACAGGCTGTGTGCAGATTGTGCCCTGCAAGAAGGCACTCAGCCAAGAGGGCAGTTGTGGTCTGACTTCCAGCAGACACTCCATCTACCAAACCATTTGCCAAACCTTTGGCTGCAAGCATCCAAAGAGTGTGCCTTTCCTAATTCACGCGAAGGCACAGTATAAAGTAGCCGAGGAGTAGGCTGTTTCACCTGGGCAAATTGCTTTCTTTCTCCAAGCTTTGGCTTTTTTCCTCTATGTAGATAATACTACATAGTCTTGCCCTTGGGCTCAGTAATTCCTTCCTTCATTTATTCAGTCATTCTAAAACCTGTCAAGGACTTAGCCTAGAGGCTAAGAGGTTAAGCTTTAGAATCAGACATTGATAAATGACTATGACTGTATATCACTATTACTTCATTTATCTAAGTGGTTGGTGGGTTGGAATTTACCAAAAGAAGGCTAGTAAGAAACAAATATAAATTCAGAAAACAACTATGGGGAATATGTGTATGTAGTCACAAAACAAGAAGTCCTCCAAATAGTTGAAACAGACTCCGCCACTTTTCCTCCAAGCTTTTGTCATCTTTTCTCTGTCATGTTGGACTCACATGAGAAAGAAGTTGATTTTCTTAGAGTGTCGTGTCTAGAGATAAGGTATGTGTTGGTCATTCCACAGGATAATAAACCTGATTTCTGTGTTCTGAACGGGCTGCCTCTGTGAACACATCACACGATTGCATTTACTTTTTCTGTGGAGCTAAGAACATGCTGTTGTTTTATGCAAAACTTGTGGCCAGCTATTTATTCATATGTATTTTCTATCATCAAAATGCTTTGTGGTCCTTATTTTAATAATTGAATGTTAGTCATATTATAATCTATATAATCAATTCTTTTTGGACATATATGTTTCTGGCTTTTCTTCTGTGAACTCTTACTAATGAAAATACTTTGTTGTCAACTCTAGTTATTAGGGTGGTGACATTAGTTTTAAATTATATAGTTTGAATACAACCAGATAACTCATATGAGTAATAACAGGACTTTATGTGCCAATTTTGTTTTATAGATTTATTTTTCTTTGTAAAGTTCCTGGGAAGAAATTGAAATCCTTCTCGGAAGAATGAAGTAATAATAAAATACAGGAACCGCCATTTTTTGAGTATTTAATCTATGCAAAGCAGCATAGTGAGCACTTCATTTTATCTCTGCTGAATTTCACAGCAATAATTCGATGAAGGTATTGTTATCCCCATTTTCTAAATAAGGGAGCTGAGACTTCAAGAGCTTAAGCAACCTCTTCAAGACGTTCCTGGTAAATGTGGAGCCCATATGCAAAGCAGGCCAGTTTTATTTCCATTCAGCTGGGCCCCTCACATGAGTTGTAAAAGAACTGACTGCATGAATGAAT
This sequence comes from Microcebus murinus, assembly GCF_040939455.1. Classification (NCBI taxonomy): domain Eukaryota; kingdom Metazoa; phylum Chordata; class Mammalia; order Primates; family Cheirogaleidae; genus Microcebus; species Microcebus murinus. The sequence goes on from NC_134107.1 coordinate 17,679,182, forward strand.
GAAGAATGCCATGTGATTACCTAGGTATCACTAGCCACCTTTAAGGGGAGGCTGGAGGCTGGAAAATAGTTACCATGTAAATAAGAAAAAGATGCCCCTCTTTGGGCAGGTGCAATCTTGAATCCAGGGCTGGCACACAGAGACTGTACTTTGGGACACACTTGCCACTCAGGGGCTCAACCTGAAAATGCCTCGTAAGTTACAGAGTGAGCAGTTGGCCTCAGGTCCTCTGACTTTATGTTCTGCCTCCTTCACTAGACAGCAGGATGCTTCTCCATCATATACCCCTCTTTTCCCAGTCAGATGACCCCAAATACACCTGGGATTTCTAGGCTGGTGGAGAACAAATAGAGAGTAATAATTATATTTCTGAAGACATGGATGCTGGTGATATGAATAATAATGGATGCAATTGAATGAATTTTTACCAAGAGTCTGGCATTATGCCAAACACCCTACATGCACTGGTTCCATTTACCATAAACCAGTCAGAATGGTCGTGTCATTCTCATGCTGCAGATGTAGAAGCTGAGGCTCAGAGCATTTCAATAACTTTCTCAGATTCACTCAGCAATTCCAAAGCTCAGGCCCCTGAACTCTGAGTAGCCACAGAGTGTTGTGGATGCTCCTGGCACCTCCCATTCTTCTTAAGCCATCTGCCCTTGAAACATCTTTTCTCTAAACATTTTTGGATTTATTTTTCTAAAGTCTAACATATATAGCTGTCCAGGTTAGGATTTTTTTTCCCTTGACATGTATGAATCTTAAGGTGGCATGAATATTTGTTCCCAAGATCCTGATGGTTTTTCTTATATTCATCAATTTCTCCTTGGTGGCTATAGTTTGACAGGACATCAGGGTCTTTTCCTGACCTCTGTGATAAAAATTATAGACTTGTCATTTAGGGGGTGGCCTAAATTGAATGAAACCAGCAATTGTTAGGTTGGTGCAAAAGTAATTGCGGTTTTAGCATTGTTGAAATTTGCCCTTTGATATTGGAATACACACTTCAATAAATGTGGTTATGTTATACATCTTTTTAACTTGCATTCTCACTTTTTTTTTTGCTAATGACTTATTACTTGCTTTAATATTTACTTATTACTTATTTATTTTGTATGTATTTAGATTATGGACATGATGTTAGACAAAAAACAAATTCGAGTGATTTTCTTATTCAAGTTTAAAATGGATCATAAAGCAGCAGAGACAACTTGTAACATCAACAATGTATTTGGCCCAGGGACTGCTAATGAACATACAGTGCAGTAGTGCTTCTAGAAGTTTTGCAGAAGACACAAGAACCTTGAGGATGAGAAGCACAGTGACCAGCCATCAGAAGTTGACAACGACCAATTAAGAGCAACCATCGAAGCTGATCCTGTTACAATTACACGAGAAGTTGCCAAAGAACTCAAGGTCGACTGTTCTATGGTCATTTGGTATTTGAAGCAAATTGGAAAGGTGAAAAAGCTCAATAAGTGGGTGCCTCAGTGCTTCAGTGGGAGCTGACTGAAAATAAAAAAAAAAAATTGTTGCAGGTGTCTTTGTTGTAGAGTGTCATTTGATCTTTTGGGTAGATAGATGCCCAGTAGTGGAATTGCTGGATCAAATGGTAGATCTACTTGTATAGCTTTAAGGTATCTCCATATTGCTTTCCACAGAGGAGGAACCAGTTTGCAGTCCCACAAGCAGTGCAGGAGTGTTTCTATCTCTCTGCATCCACACCAACATTTATTGTTTGGGGACTTTTTGATAAAGGCCATTCTTACTGGGGATAAGTGATATCTCATTGCAGTTTTGATTTGCATTTCCCTGATGATTAGAGATGTTGAGCATGTTTTCATATGTTTGTTGGCCATTATTCTGTCTTCTTTTGAAAAATTTCTGTTCATGTCCTTGCCTAGTTTTTTATAGGGTTGTTTGATTTTTCCTTGCTGATTTTCCTGAGTTCTAAATAAATTCTAGTTATCAGCCCTTTATTGGATGTGTACTTGAATATTTATAGCAGCACAGTTCACAATCGCAAAGATGTAGAAACAACCCAGGTGCCCATCAATACATGAGTGGATTAATAAAATGTGGTATATGTATACCATAGAGTACTATTTAGCTATAAGAAACAATGGTGATATAGCACCTCTTGTATTTTCCTGGATAGAGCTGGAACCCATTCTACTAAGTGAAGTACCTCAAGAATGGAAAAACAAGCACCACATGTACTCACCAGCAAATTGGTATTAATGGATCAATACCTAAGTGGACATATAGGAGTAACATTTATCAGGTGTCGGGAGGGTTGGGGGGAGGAGGAGATGGGTATATACAAACATAATGAGTGAGATGTGCAACGTTTGGGGGATGGCCACGCTTGAAGCTCTGACTCGAGGGGGGATGGGGGCATGGGCAATATACGTAACCTTAACATATGTACCCCCATAATATGCTGAAATTTTAAAAAATGGGAAAAAATTGTTGTTTTGACGTGTCGTCTTCTCTTATTGTATACTACAACAATGAACTATTTCTTGGTCGGATTGTGATATGTGATGAAAAATGGATTTAATACAAAAACCAGTGATGACCAGCTCAGTGGTTGGACTGAGAAGAAGCTCCAAAGCACTTCCCAAAACCAAACTTGCACCAAAAAAAGTCATGATCACTGTTTGGTGGTCTCCTGCCTGTCTGATCCACTACAGCTTTCTGAATCCAGGTGAAACCATTACATCTGAGAAATATGCTCAGCAAATCGACAAGATGCACCGAAAACTTCAACACCTGCAACCGGCATTGGTCAACAGAAAGGGTGCAATTATTTTTCATGACAAGGCCTGACTGCACGTCACACAACCACCACTTCAAAGCTTGAACGAACTGGGCTACGAAATTTTGCCTCCTCTGCCATATTCACCTGACTTCTCGCCAACCGACGACCACTTTTTCAAGCATCTCGACAACTTTTTACAGGGAAAATGCTTCCACAACCAGCAGGATGCATAAAATGCTTTCCAAGTGTTTGTTGTATCCTGAAGTATGGATTTTTACACTATACGAATAAACAAACTTATTTCTTGTTGGCAAAAATATGTAGATGGTAATATTTCCTATTTTGATTAATAAAGATGTGTTTGAACCCAATAATAATGATGTAAAATTCACAGTCTAAAACCACAATTACTTTTGCACCAACCTAAATATTTCTGAGGTGGTTGCAGACCAATGTCCTCACCAGCATGACCTCTGAGATGATTCTGTGACTCGTACCTGAAAAGCCTCATTTTCTCTGAGTTGAACTAAGGAGATGGATAGCTAAGAGTCTGCTGTATTTTCATTTATTTTTATTTTTAATTTTTTTTATTCCAGCATATTACTGGGGTGTAAATGTTTAGGTTACATATATTGCCTTTGCCCCACCTAAGTAAGAGCTTCAAGTGTGTCCATCCCCAGACGGTGCTCACCACACCCATTATGTGTGTACATATCCATCCCCTTTTCCACCCTTCCAACTGCCCAACACCCAATGAATGTTACTGCTAAAAAAAAAAGAACTGGTGCCTATTCTGCAGAAAATATTCCACAACATCGAGAAGGAAGGAAGCCTCTCCAACACATTTTATGAAATCAATATCACCCTGATATCAAAACCAGGAAAGGATGCAATAAAAAAAAGAAAACCACAGACCAATATCCTTTATCACTATAGATGCAAACATTCTGAAGAAAATCCTAGCAAACTGAATTTAGGTGCTTATCAAAAAAATAATCCATCACAACCAAGTGGGATTCATCCCAGAGATGCAGGGATGGTTCAACATATGCAAATTTATAAATGTAATTCAACACATAAATAGAAGCAAAAACAAAGACCATAATCCTCTCAATAGATGCAGAAAAAGCATTCAACAAAATTCAATGCCTTTTTATGATAAGAATGCTTAACAAAATAGGCAAAGATGGGAGTTACCTAAAAATGGTACTAACCAATGGTACACCAAATCTGCAGCCAATGCCATACTGAATGGAGAAAAATTGAAAGTATTCCCACTTTGAACTGGAACCAGACGTGCTGGAAGTCCTAGCCAGAGCAATCAGACAAGAGAAGGAAATTAAGGGCTGAGAGCAGAAGAGGTCAAACTATCTTTCTTTGCTGATGATATGGTCTTATATCTAGAAAACCCCAAAGTTTTTGCCATGAGACTACTGGAATTGATAAACAAATTCAGCAAAGTTTCAGGTTGCAAAATCAATGTACAGAAATCCATAGCATTCCTATATGCCAACAACAGTCAAACTGAGAACCAAATCAAAGACTCAGTACCCTTTACAACAGCAACAAATAAAATGAAATACCTAAGAGTATATTTAACTAACGAGGTAAAAGACCTCTACAGGGAGAACTACAAAACACCGAGGAAGGCAATAGCAGAAGACATAAAAAGGTGGAAAACCATATAATGCTCATGGGTCAGCAGAATCAACATTGTTAAAATGTCTATACTACCCGAAGTGATCTATAGATTCAAATGTAATTGCTGTTAAAATACTGAAATGATTTTTCACAGATCTAGAAAAAATAATTCTTTGCCTTGTATGGAACCAGAGAAGACCCCATATAGCAAAAGCAATCTTAAGCAAAAAGAACAAATTGGGAGGCATAAATTTACCAGAATTCAAGCTATATTATAAGGCTATAATAACTAAAATAGCATGAGATTGGCATAAAAACAGAGACATAGACCAATGGAACAGAATTGAAAACCCAGATATAAAACCATCCTCATACAGCCATCTAATATTTGACAAAGTAGACAAAAACATACATTGGGGAAAAGAATCCTTATTCAATAAATGGTGCTGGAAAAACTGGATAGCCACATGTAAAAGACCAAAACAGGATCCCCACCTTTCACCTCTCACAAAAATCAGCTCTCGGTGGATAACGGACTTAAACCTAAGGTGTGAAACTGTAAGAATTCTAGAAGAAAATGTTGGAAAAACTCTTCTAGACATTGGCCTAGGCAAAGAATTTATGAAGAAGACCCCAAAGGCAATCACAGCCACAACAAAAATAAATAAATGGGACCTGATCAAATCAAAAAGCTTCTGCACAGCCAAGGAAACTATCATGAGAGCAAACAGACAACCTACAGAATGGGAGAAAATATTCACAGGTTACACATCCGATAAGGAACTGATAATTAGAATCTATATAGTATTCAGGAAAATCAGCAAGGAAAAATCAGACAACCCTATCAAAAACTGGGCAAAGGACATGAACAGAAACTTTTCAAAAGAAGGTTGATTAATGGCCAATAAACATATGAAAAAATGCTCGACATCTCTAATCATCAGGGAAATGCAAAGCAAAACCACAATGGGATATCATTTATCTCCAGAGAGAATGGCCTTTATGAAAAAGTCCCAAAACAATAAATATTGGCGTGGATGCGTAGAGATAGGAACACTCATTTTCTTTTCATTAATTTTTCTCCTGCTACTTTCACACTAATGCTCTTCACCTTGATTCTTGTACTCTCTCCTCTCTGTTTCTATGTATTGTGTTGAAATTCCTTGCTACAAGCTCATGCACATTTCCTAAGAAAAGGTTGAACTTTTTTTTTTTTTTTAATATCAGATCTGAGAGGGGTGGTAGGGATGCAGCTGGGTTTGTTCAGAATTGCATTCACCTGACTGTAGAATCAAGACAGGAAGATGATAGAAGAACAAGAGCCTAAGCAGAAAAGGGGGATTTGAAACTGGGGGAAAAATTGAAGATTGAAGAAAAAAAGATGCTCATAGAGTAAAAAAAAAAGTCTTTCATGCTTTACAAATTAACCAGGTATTTGCAAATCTTCTTATTAGTAGTAAAGTACCATTTACCAACTGGTGCTTAGTGAAGGGATGTTTTCAATCCTATGTTTTGAAACCAGTTGGAGAAGTTATATGGTAAACTGTGAAACCAACAAGAGCAACAAAATAAAAAAAGAAAAGCAATAACTCGGGTTTAAATTTCTGTTCTGTCATATATTAATTTTTTGACCTTGGGTTAGTTGTTTGGTTCCTCTAGCTCTTGGTTTCTTCATCTGTACAATATGAAAGATAACATTTATAATTTAAATATTTAAATGCACTTAAGATTTTGGGAGATATCCTTATCAAATATTCAGTGAAAATTTTATTTTTTAAGAATCCAAATATATAGAGATTTGTGGCCAATCCAACCTGATTTCAAAAGGTGGCACTATCACTTGCTGGCTGTGTGACACATTATTTATCTCCTTGAACACTAATTTTCTCACTTGCAATATGAGAAGGAATAATGGTCAGCGTCCTTATGGGTGGGTCTCAGCAAGGTGATGCATTTGAATGTGTCCATAAAAGTGGGTTGTATCACATGTATGACACTGAGTGAGCTGCAGGAGGCAAAGAACTCTTAAAGCTCTCAAAGCCTAGATAATTGTAGGCTTTCATCATTATTTACAACATTTTGATACCCACTAGATGGATTGCTTTCTTTGTTTTAGACACTGCAATTGTAAGAGTTTTAGAAATTTCTACTTGGGTGCTGATGTTCGTTTTTTCCCCCAGATTTTACTCACCTCTATGTATCTTTCTTCTTATAAGACAGTGACTCCACTTACAAACAAAGCAAAACAAAACACTAACTATAAAACTAAACCCAGAATACACAAATACAGTATTTATTGTCAGTGACTGAGTTAATCCCAAACTGGGTGCAGCTAATAGCCAGACCATGAGGCTCAATTTGCTTCCAAATTCTTGCTAGATAGGAATCCTGAAAAATCGGTTTGGGAGGAGATGAGTGATCGTGGAGCCTGAACACGTACTTGAATGCATTTGGGAAGGCAGCCAAGATCTCAGCCATTCAGCAGCTTGGGGTGGAGGGAAAGAAAGAGAGAGAGTTTCTTACCGTGGCATCTTCCCCGGCATAATGGGTGAGGACCCGGCGCCCACCTGGATGCCTGTCTGCCCAGCCAGTGACATTGTAAACCTTGCGGTTGATGACCAGCCACTGGTCAGCCTCCTGGTTGTGTCTCTGGATCTCCCGCCAGGTGTACGTGTTGAGGCTTTTCCTGGGAACTCCCTGCTTCCCATTTGCCTCCTGCTTCACATAGACCTCAGCACCTGCACTTGCCACTGCTTTCCCGCATTCCTGATGCTCCTCACCCAGGTGTGGCTGACTCCTTCTCACAAGGCTCCCGTTTTGCCCACACTTTTCTTCGAGCTTCATTGTCATTCAACTCCTAGGATTTCTGAGTCAACTCCTAAAATTTCTAACCCTTGTCTCTGCTTGCACCATAAAATGATGGCTTTTCTCTCTTTTTACTCCACGGCAGTATGATCCCTGCACTGAATAATTCTGCTTAGTCAAGTTGTCTCTTCATAGACCTGGTAGTGAGCACCTTCCCAGGCTCTCACTTCTCTGTCTGTCCTAAATAAATCTTCTCTGCCCTGATGGAGGCTATACCACCTTTCTCTCTTTGCTTCTCCTCTCCCTGCTGTCTGGCCTCCTCTGCAGCATCCTTCTTCACCAATAAATGTCCCTTTGTAAAGAGCATGGGCAGGTCACAGTCTGGCCTAATTGTCCAGCCCCGAGGGAGGAGGGACTAAGCTCTGGCTGCTATGATTCTCCACCACTGGGTGGAGGTGGGCTGGCTTCACTGGCTCTCTGACTTGCCTCTGAATGGAGATGTTTGGATAAGTTAGTTCAGCATTTGAGCAAAAGCTTTCAAAATCTTCAGGATGACACCAATTATTGGTCAATTTGGGAAATGTTTTTTTTTTTTTTTGACAGTTGTTATTTACCCCAAAGGCTTTAAAACTCTTTAAAAGTTTTTTAAACAAAAGGTTTAGGTTTTATTTTACCAAGATGCAGGTCAACAAAAATCTGTTTTCTCTCTTTTGTTTGCTTTTTGGAAGCTGCCTAATCTGTTAGTCTGTCTAAAGGTAACAGCAGCTGGCGTTTGCTAGAACACATGATGGCTTTACAAAGCCCTTTCCACATGTTTAATCTGATTTAATCCTTGCATCAATCTCCTAAGGGAGGTACTATTATTAATGTTCCATTTTCCAGGTGAGAAAACAAAGGCCGAAGGTCTCAGGTCACATGCCAGAATTCCCTGTGAATGAGAAGTAAACTGGTGCATGAATCTAGATTTTGTGATTCCAAATCCCAAGCTCTTTCTACTCTGTTTCCCACACCTAAGATATAGACATTTGTAATATTAGTAATATTAATAACTTGACTCTGTGGTTTAGAAATAAGGCAGAAAAATGATTCTGGGGTGATAGTGGTGGGGAAGGGTCTTCATTTCAAGGAAAAAGATGCATCAAATCATAGAAAAATACTTTCTCATATTTGGGAATCTATAACTAAATAACCAATACTTTAGTCCAAGATTTATGTATAAAGAGATTTAATCCAGTATTATTTATAATTGTTAAAAATAAAATATGACCTAAATGTTTAGCAATAATGAATCAGGCTGCATTAATTATGAATATATTGAATATTATATAAATATTAAAAGGGAAGGTTTTACAGAATTTTTAAGGGCATATGTTCATGTTTGCCATATAACAAAAGAAAAACTAGTCGATAAATTGTAGGTGGCATAAAAGGGCAAGTTTGGGTTTCTCGTGCTCTCTCTCACCATCTTGCCTTCTGCCACGTGATGACGCAGCATGAAGGCCCTGGCCAGATGTTGGCATTTTGATGTTGGACTTCCCAACCGCCAGAACTGTGAGCCAATAAATTACTGGTCGTTATAAATTACCCAGTCTCAGGTATTCTGTTACAGCAGCCCTAAAATGGACTAAGATACACACTAGGCAGAGATACTGGTGGGAGGGGTGTGTGTGTGTGTGTTTGTGTGTGTGTGTGTGTGTGTGTGTGTGTGTGTTAGGGTGGATAACTAAAGACTTTCACATCTCTAATATCCAACATGACTAAGATAGCTTTGTCTCCTCTTAACCCTTCATGTGCAAAGTGTTTGAAGACTCTGAAAATATTGGTAACGGGGGCTTTCCTAGCAAAAGTCCTCAGTACTCTTGGCCTCCCATAAATGTTTCTTTTCAGATTGGATGCAAGTCAGTCAGAATATGGGCATATGTTGGTTGTGTTCGATTTTTCCCAGACTTAGAGAGGAATGTCCCAGCAGTACAAAGCTGGTCCCTCCTCAGCCATTTCTGTGGTTTCCTCATAATATTCTAACGCTTACTTGCAGACACTTAAGTCTATGCCTCAACCCCTGTCATGCTTAAGACTGTTACAATTACAAAAAGATGTATGTAAACCAAAGTTGTTTTAACCCTTTGCACTCGGATGTTGAGTGACTCAACACGGTTAGCAAAAATTATAAAGATTAATATTACTCTTTGAATGTATCAATAATTTGAAATATAAAAAAATATAAATATAAATAAATCCAAATAAGTTTGTATGAAAAGAAACTCAAGTTTTTTATTCTACTGTAAAATCGGGGGTATTTAAAAAACTAAATCCCCTAAAGGAATCGAGAAAGAAACAAGCAAGTGTAAAGGGTTAAGGATAAGATTCTGAGATGTCAGTCCCACAATGAGCTTTCTGAAAAGCTGACATCTTTTTCCAGTGGAAGGTGAATCATTCAGTCACTTATTTACAAATCCATCCCTTGATCTTGTATTGCTTGGGTGGCTTCCATGGGCTGCCATTTTGCCTCCTGGCCTTTTCACCATCTTTAAAAACAACTGGGGCGGGCCGGGCGCGGTGGCTCGTGCCTGTAATCCTAGCACTCTGGGAGGCCGAGACGGACGGATTGCTTGAGGTCAGGAGTTCAAAACCAGCCTGAGCAAGAGGGAGACCCAGTCTCTACTATAAATAGAAAGAAATTAATTGGCCAACTAATACATATAGAAAAAATTAGCTGGGCATGGTGGCGCATGCCTCTAGTCCCAGCTACTCGGGAGGCTGAGGCAGCAGGATTGCTCGAGCCCAGGAGTTTGAGGTTGCTGTGAGCTAGGCTGATGCCACGGCACTCACTCTAGCCTGGGTGACAAACCGAGACTCTGTCTCAAAAAATAACAACAACAACAAAAAAAAACTGGGTCTTTTTGACATGATCACTCAATTGTACAACAGAGTAGGGGTCACCATGACTCGAATGTGTGCATTGAATGACGTACGACACCCCAGGTGCATCTCATGGCCAGGATACTTTGACCCGCAGCATCCTGTGCCCCGACTTCTGAGCCTGAAACTGGCCAGACGCATTATAGAAGTTTTTCCTGCCATCAAGGACCTTTTTCTCTTTATGTAACTTATTTACTGGGATTTACTGGGATTCAACCACAGCAAATGTTCAATGAGTACCTGCAATTGCCAGGTATTGCACCATTACAATAATTTGGTATTCCTAATGGAGGTGGGAAGACAGCCAATGAGCAAGAAAAAGAAACAAACAAGTATTCTTCTAGTGAAGGAAGTGGGAGAAAAAGTTTCAAAGCGGAAATCTCAGACTGAAGAATCGGGCTCATCTTTTCTTCTCCCGCTGACAAGGGCTTGGTTTTTGGACCACAGCCGTGTACCACTTTCAATCTCTCTTCCCCAGACTCCTTGTCTCCTTTTAAATCAATAAGTGAACATTCTCTGGCTCTGCAATGTTATAAACTGACACAAAAATGTCAAGCTTATGAACAATCCTATAGTAATGCTGTCAAAACCAGAGCATTACTCTTTTAGGTAAAAAAAAAAAAATCACTGATAAAGAGATGGTACAAGAGGCTCAGATGCCAGTCTATGCCACTTTTAGGTACTGTAGATCCAAACTCTGCAACGAGCAAAGAAAGATCTTCTTTGAGGACAGCACAGACAGCAAAGGAACCCTGGTCTTAGCAGTGTCAGAACTGTTCATACCTCTTTTACCGTACTTCCTTCTTAAAAGCTGTGCATCTTTATATAAGACACTTGTCCTCTCTGAACCCCAGTATGCTTCTCTGTTCAGTTGGGTATGATACCTAGTCTGCCTATCTTTAAAGGGTTATTGTGAGTCTCAAAAGAGATAACGGAGATAGACCTATGGTTTTAATGCAGAATTCTGTTATCATCATGATGATTGTGACTTTACAATGAATGCAAAATTTTCCAAGTTTTCCATGGGAACTATTTTCATGGATCCACCGTGTCACACAGAGAAAAACATAACCATTCTTTTTAGCTACAGAACCATGTAGAATGTTGGACTGAGCAAAAGGGGATTCAGTTCTTCTGTGGGTTTACTATCTATTCATAAAGTGCTTTGATCTTGAGGTCTGACATGCTACAAGTGCATGTGAGTGTGGCTATTATCAGGGGCCGATCTGCTCGCCAGCTGGGTTCGTTGAACTCAGGGCAAGCCCTTGCTCTGTGTGTGTTAGCTCCTGTTTACACTGCATACCCATTTTTCCCAGGACAACTGTTTTGAAGTGCTGCTTTATCATTCAACAGAGTTTGTTTGAAAAACATCCCAATTAGCTACTGGTGCCCAGGCTTAAAAGAATCTCATTGTCTCGAGGCAGACATTCCGGAAAGACTGCTTTAGCTGGCACCCTGACAGCCTGCGGTTGGCTGGTCCTGGTTCTGCCACAGGCAGGATTCAAGTGGGGCAGTACGGCCTTGTTTTCTCACAGAATCAACACAGTCCTTCACTTTTGTGGTTTCAGCAGCTGCCTTATCTTGCGGGGACAAAAAAGAAACAGAGATCTAGTCCCAGAAACACCTGAGACTCTGAGTTCCACTAATCACAAAAGAGATGAGAAAGGCTGGGAATTACATTCTAACATCCAGGAGGGCAGGGACTTTTCCCTGTTATCTCCCTCACTCTATTTGGGTCTTTAGATTCTGGCATAGGATTAAACCTTCCCTAAATATCTGCTAAATAAATGAATAAATGCACGAATGAATGGCTGGGGGGATGGGACATAGTTCAGTTTCAGGTTTGCCAGTGACCTTTGGCTGGTATCTAAGGTATGCCATTTGTAGAGAGAAAGTGAAAAGTGGGGACACTTGTCAAGTATTTGCCATGCATCTGTCCTGTTTGCTTATCTCATTTTACTTAATTCTCACAATAGAGATATATGATAAGTGTTATCAGTGACATTTCTCACAGAGGGAAAATTAGACTCATGATTAAATATCATGCCGGGATTAGACAGCTTAAAAGTGGCTTTAAGATGGCTTCTTAAAATGTTCCTTCTAAAGACTCTCTCATATTCAAGGAAAATAAATGCATGCCATAGGGGTCATGCTTCAAGTGGCTTCACATCACCGGCTGGTGCAGTTTTACTGTGAAACTTCCTAGCGATTTTGTTTCCTGCTCAGTAATATCCAGATTAGCCTCCCCTCAATTTTGGGAGATGCTGTAGGTTTACCCTGTGGTTTCATGACACCCTTGGCCACAGTCCCAGGTTTAATGAGCCTTCTATAATATCATCTGGCCTCCAGGGAGCAGAGGCCACATCTAGAGGTATTGATACACTGTTTCTACGCATGCATTGTGAATGCATGGAGTCAAGTTTATGGGCAAATATGATTGCAACATGATGATTTATGGAAACAGACCCTATCCTCACAATTTATGTCTTGATTCTTCTCTACTTTTCCTTGCCTCCTTCACCTTTCCCCATCCTCTTCTTTTCTTCCCATGTCTCTATTTCTTTCTCTTTTTATCTTCCTTTTTGTGATTACTACAGAGAATAATAAAGTTTCTTTCTTCCCTATGTCTCTTCAGGTGAATGGAAAAGTAGCATTGTGTTTCTCAAGATCTTGATGATACTTCCCCTAAATCCATCACACACAGATGGATCTATCCACACACAGATATGTGTGTGTGTGTGTTTCACAGTGAAGAAGAAAAGTAACTGGCCAGAATAAGTTGCTCCGCAAACAAAACATAGACCTATATTTGAGTGTGAAGATAGAAATCCACTATGGTGATTCATCTGGTATGTGAAGAGGGGAGGTTGTGGAGTTTTATTGAAAATATATTTTAAAATATATATAATTGCTATTTTGAATGCTAGCATTTTTTTTTTACCTCATTTCAGCAGGGTTAAAATACATGTTATACATCTTGTGATTATCATATCAAAACAATTTACCTCTTTGTTATACATCTTGTGATTATCATATCAAAACAATTTACCTCTTATAAGAATTATAGATGGCAAAATAAACATTCTGATAAAATGGAGCATAAAAGCTGTTGGTGTAAAAGAGGTGGTCAAATTTTAAAAACACTTGTAAATGATCCGGGTGAGATCTTTACCTAACAATGATCAGTATATCTCTTGATATTAAAGAGAAATAAGACATTTGTATTTGCAGAAAGATTTTGAAGTCCATAGTTTACAACCATTAAAGAACTAAGTTATTTAATTTTTTTCCAAATTTTTATTTTTGAAACTCCAAACCTACAGAAAAGTTGCAAGAATAGGGAAATGAATGCTCATATAACCGTCATTTAGAGTCACAAATTGTCAAAATTTTACATTTGCTTTATTTATTTCACTTTATGTCTCATGCATGACCCATCTGTCATCTTATATCTGTCATCTGTTTCTATCTATTCATCCTTTTCTTTCCAGCCATCTGCCTATATCCATTCAACCAACCATCCATCCATTTTTTTTTTTGCTGATTCATTTGAAAGTTACTTACTGACATTTGCGACACCTCACCACTAAAACTTTAGCATGTATTTTTTTTTTTTTAGCAAATATTTAATATCTATGATATTCATTGTGTGGATATCTTGGAGGTTTATCCTCAGGGTAAACTTCTATATGTGAAATTGCTGAGTCAAATGGTGAACACATATGTGGTTTTGTTAAATGGCCTTTTGTAGGGTCGTATCATCTGATACTCTTAGTGGCAATGTGCGAGGGTCTATTTCCTATGGTGGAGGCTTTGAGCTTCCTCTGAGGGAGATCCCCATGTTATGCTGAGACTGGGTCTATGCTGACTGTGTTATGGAGAAATCCCTGGGGCGTGGGGATGCCTGTCACCTGGCACTGTGGCCCTGGATGCTGTGGGGAAGGTGCCATGCTAAGCAGGCAGTCATGGAATAGACTGCTGAAAAGGCCAGCAAAATGGTTTAACACCATTGCTTAAGAAAAATTTCGTCAAGGCCAGTGATAAAAATTATCCTTTCTTCCAGGGTAGACCTCTCCTATCACCTTGACCTTGGTATGCTATTGACTGTGATATGCCATGATCTGACTGGGTCCCTGCCAGATCCCAGAAAAGACATACCTGCTCAGACTCCTTTATGTGCTCAGAAAACAAGTTCTTAGACTCTTCCAGGCAGCCAGGAGGTCTCCAAGAACTTTGTGTCTATTTGTCCAGAGATTTCCTTTCACTCCCAATCTTGTCTGAGTATGTTGGATAAGTGATAAAGTTACTTTAGGCCAGTAAAGGTCCATATAGGGCCAATCCACAAAAATGGGCCCAATTTACAGGACCAAATCCTCCCATCTCCTTTTTCATGGGCCCTTGTTTGATATTTTAATGCATAGTAAAGAAAGAAAAAAAAAATCAAATGTTAGACTTGGAAGAGCCGCCTAGTTTTACCATCTTGCTTTACAGGAGAAAATTGGCAATCGGAGAAGATATGTGACTAGGCCTAAGTCACACAGCAAGGAAGTAGAAAATGGGGGCACTGAGCACTTTTCTTATGAGGTTGTTACGAGGAGTAAGAAAATGCCTTTAGTTCATTGCCTGGCATAAGGGAAGAACCAATGAATGCTGATTGCTAAAACATAGTTTTATGCAGCAGAATGATCAACAGTAACAAGGGTGGCTGTCACAGAATGAAGATGAAGCATGTTCTGTCATTTCATTGCCCCAGTACCCTGAGGTTCTTGAACCATAATGTGGCAAGGGTTAGGAACAAAAATGCATGATTTGGCACATTTTTGGCCAATGTTTGGGTTCTGAAACTAGATTTGATACGACTTGGAAAAATAGAGAATGTGTTTGTGTAGGTTGGTGGTAGAAGGTGAAATTTTCAGAGAATTTAGAACACAAAGGTGTGGGAATACTGGAGGGATCTGGAAGAAGTGGGATCGAGAAAGAATAGGGTGTTTTAGAGAGTTAGTGCTACAGAGTTCAGAAAATACAAGAAAATAACTTTAACTATTTCCAAAACTAAGTTTTTGTTTTACTGTACTTTTTTGCTTACTGCTTTAAGACTTCACCACATGGTCACTTTTTATTGAAGTATAATTGATGTTGAAATATAACTACAAAAATTTGACATCCCCTAAACTGCACATATTTAAATTGTACAATTTGACACATGTATACACCTGTGAAACCATCACCACAGTCAAGATAGTGAACAAGCCCTCACCCCCAAAGTCCCTTTCTGTCCCCTTTTAGTAACACTCTCACTCCTCTTCCTCAGCCCTGTCCTCATCCCCAAGCCATCACTGATCTGCTTCATCTCATTTTTCTAAAATGCTATATAAGTGGAATAACGCACTATGTATTTTTTCTTTTGGTCTGGTTCCTTTCACTCAACATAATTACTCTGAGTTTTGTTCATGTTTCAGCATGTACTTGAAGAAACATCCTGAGTTTTTAAGTGCCACAATTAGACATATTTTTATAAAGTTTATCTAAAAAACAGAGAGCAAAATGGAAAGCCAGGAGACTAGTGAATGTCCTTGGGAAGAGGTCATAGGAGGAAAAGAGGGTGGGGAGAGCCAATTTTACAGTTATGTCAGATGTGGCCCTCCCACTAAATTATTTTTCTGGAAGGATGATTTTCAACAGGTCACGCCCTTATTACAACCTTTAATGGATCTTTGTTGCTTATAGGATAATTTCTAAACTCATTAGTCTGATAATTAAAAAGTTGGCTCCACCTCTGTCACTTGTGCCTTGCAACACAAACTCTCCACTTCAGTAAAAGCGTCTTAGCAAATACCTTGCATTTGTACCTCTGCAAACCCTAGCTTACTTTTAGTGCTTACACTTACCCTCTTTTTTTTCTGTAAGGACCAAGTCAGATTGCCTTTTATCTGAGAAACTTTTATCAGTCATCCAGGCCAGAAGTTTTCTCTTTCCTGATTCCATAACTTGTACTATACCCTTGAAAGATGTTATATGTATCAATAATAACTCTGTAGTTGAAAGACAAACACAAGTCACATTAACTAAAGATAAAATGTAATTTGCTATCTCACAAAATGAAGGCAAAAAAAGAATTGATTGGCTCACAAAACAGAAAAGTCCAGGGCTACACCTGTCTTCTGTAACTAGTGGTGCCTGGCTATAGTAGACAAAAATCATTTTTTTCAGAGTGCTGTTCTTTTCTGTCTTTTTTTCAATGTTCAGTTCAGTTCTTCTCCATGTTGGCTTCATTCTCAGAAATATTACTGCCTTGGTAAAAGCCAGAGGTTTGAGCTTCTGGTTCATGCAAAGTGCTACTCTTTCTCTAATCATGAAAAACAGTAAACCATATTGACTTTCATTCTGTGGCCCAAGGAGGAGAGTTTCTGGGTTAGCTGGCCTAGATCATGGACCCTACCTGTGAACTGAGTCCAATAAGTTGCGAGTCCACCTGATGAGGTTGCAAGTCCACCACACACTGACGGCCCCTTCCCTTTTAGGTAGATCATTAGACACATGCACATTCACACACATACACAATCATATTCATATACATATGAGTATGCACATATATTCATATATTTTAAATAAATAGCATGAATTAAATTCTACTGCTGTTTTGTATCCTGCTTTTATCCACCTAACATCTTTATTCCTAACATTTTCTCTATGTGAAATATTCTTTGAAAAAACACGATTTTAAATGGCTACCTAATTTTCTACACTAAGGATGAATCGTCTTTTATTTAGAAATGTCCCTATCATTGGTTAGGTGATTCTCAAATTATTTACATCATTAATAATGCAGTAATGAAACCCTTTAGAATTTATTTGCATTATTTTTTAGGAGAAGTGCCTTGAGTGTAAATGCTGGATCAAAGGATTTGGCTGTTTTTTTTTAATTTTTAAACTTTTATTTCTTTTAATTTCAGAGTATTATGGAGCTACAAACACTTTGGTTACATAAATTAACTTTGCACTAAAATTATTGACACATCTTTTTTCAAATTGCCTTTGAGAATTTACACTATTAATAAAAGCTTCATTATATGTTTAAGAATTACAAAGTCAAAGGAGCGAATATTTCTAAGGTTCTTTATTTGTGTTCCTATACATCTCCTACTACATTACTCTCCAGAATTTACCATATTATTAGCTGACTCACTGATTGCTGACTCTGCCCCTCCCCAGGGTTTGGGTTGGTGCCAATCTTCCCATAGGTGCTCAATGAGATGCTTGTGGATTTATTTCTGTTGATACTGCATACTTTGCTCAAGTATGACCAGAGCAGACCTTAAGAAATAAAGAAAAAGAGCCCCTATTTGGATACACTCGATTTCCTTCTCTTGTCTGATTGCTCTGGCTAGGACTTCCAGCACTATGTTGAATAGAAGTGGTGAAAGTGGTAAACCTTGTTGGCTTCCAGTTCTAAGCAGGAATACTTTCAATTTTTTTCCCATTCAGTATAATGTTGGCTGTAGTTTTGTTGTATATGGCTTTTATCACTTAGCAGTAAGTCCTATCTTGCCTATTTTGTGAAGTGTTCTTATCATAAATGGGTGCTGAATTTAATTGAATGCTTGTTCTGCATCTATTGAGAGGATCATATGGTCTTTGTTTTTACTTCTTTTTCTGTTTTGAATTACATTTATAGATTGGTATATGTTGAACCATGCTGGCTTTTCTGGGATGAAGCTCACTTAGTCATGATGGATTATGTTTTTGATGACAGCTGCTTTGGTTTGCTAGGATTTTGCTGAGAATTTTTGTATCTATACATGGAAGAGTTAGTAGTCTGTAGTTTTCTTTTTTTGTTGAGTCTTTTCCTGGCTTTGATATCAAAGTGATGTTGGCTTCATAAAATGTGTTCGGGAGGATTCATTTCTTCTTGATGTTGTGGAATTTCTGTATGATAGGTACCAATTCTTTTTTGTAGGTGTGTTAAAATTAGGATGTGAAACCATCTGGTCCAGGAATCTTTTTTTTTTTTTGAAAGATTTTTTATTGTGGCTTCAACTGTGATAATTGATATTGGTCTGTTCAGGAATTATAAATCTTCCTGTTGAACCTAGGGAGGCTATGTGTTTTTAAGAATTTGTCCATTTCCTTCATATTTTCAAGTTTATGTGATAGAGATTTTTACAGTATTCAGAGATGATGTTTTGTATTTCCATGGTATCAGCTGTAATTTCTCCTTTTTAATTCCTGATTGAGCTTATTAGAGTTCCTTCTTTTCTGCTTCTGGTTAACCTAGCAAGAGGCCCATCAATTTTGTTTAATTTTCAGAGAACCAACTTTTTGTTTCTTTAATCTTCTGAATAGTTCTTTTGTTATCAGTTTCATTTAGTATCTCCTCTGAGCTTGGTAGTTTTTTTCCTATGGTGAATTTGGGATTGATTTGCATATCCTTTTTCAGTTCTTTGTGATGATTCATTAGATTGCTGATTTGTGATTTTTCTGTCTTTTTGTATCAGCATTTAAGGCTATGAATTTTCCTCTCAGGACTACTTAAACTATATCTCACAGATTCTTACAGATTTTGATAGCTTATGTCCCATTTATCATTTAGTTCAAAGAATCTTTTAATTTCTATATCAATTTCCTCCTTGAACTATCATTGAGCAGAAGGTTATTTAGTTTCCATGACCACATGGAGAGGTGAATGTTTCTGTTGGAGTGGATTTCCAATTTTATTTCACTGTGGTCTGGGAAGATGCATGGTATAATTTCTATTTTTTAAAATTTGTTGAAATATGTTTTGCAGCCTAGGAAGGTGATCAATCATAAAGAATGTCCCATGAGCGGATGAGAAGAACCTATATTGGAGAGCTTTGGTGTAGAATGATGTGTAAATTTCTGTTAGGCTTATTTGTTCTAGAGTCCTATTTAAGTGTTGTTTCCTTGTTTATTTTCTGTTTAGGATCTGTCCAGTTCTATCAGAGTGATGTTTAAATCCCCAGTTATTATTGTGCTGGTGTTATCATTTTGTTTAGATCAAATAAGATTTGCTTTACGAATCTTGGTGTACCTGTTTTGGGAGCATAAGTATTTAGAATTGTTATGTCTTCTTGTTGAATTGTTATCTTTCTGATTATATTTTGACCTTATTTGTCTTTCATTACTTTTGTTGCTCTAAAGACCATTTATTTGATATGAGAACTGCTGCACCAGCTTTCTTCTGGTTTCCATTTGCATGGGATATTGTTTTCTATCCCTTCTCTTTGGGTCTGAATGAGTCCTTGTGGGTTAGATATGTTTCCTGGAGAAAAGAGATACTTGGATTGTATTTTTTTTATTCATTCACCCATCCCATGTCTCTTTAGTGGGGATTTAAAGCCATTCACATTTATTGAAAGAATTTATATGTGACATAGATTTCTGTTCATCCTGCAGAGTAGAACTTTATTTTATCTCTTGGGCCTTTGTGGTATCTGGACTTTGACCTTTATCTTTTGGATGATTTTATACTGGTGGGTGTCGATTGTGCTGATCCATGTATAATGCAGTTCTGAGTACTTTCTGCAGGGCAAGTCTTGTCTTGAAAAATTCCCTGAGTGTTTGCTTATCTGAGAAAGTCTTTATTTGCCATTCATATTCAAAACTTAATTTGTGGGATAAAACATTCTAGGCTGGCCATGATTCTGTTTGAGAAGACTGAAAATTGGGCCTTGGTCTCTTCTGGCCTGTGAGGTCTCAGTTGAGAAGTCTGCACTTAGTCTGATGTGTTTTCTGTTGCAAATTACTAGCTGCTTTCACCTTAAAGCTCATAGGAGTGCCTCTTTCATATTAATTTGGTCAGTCTAATGACTTTGTGTCATGGTGTTTGCTTGTTTGTGAGGAATCTCTCATGAGTCCTTTGAGCTTCTTGTATCTGTATATATAGATTTCTAAGAAGGCCAGGGAAATTTTCCTCAATTATTCACTTAAATACATTTTCCAACCCTTCTATATTTTATTATTCACCCTCAAGGATGCCTATAATTCTTATGTTAGGCCTCTTTACATAATCTTTATGTAAAGCCTTTTCTTGTAGGCTTTGTTTGTTTCTCTTATTTATCTGTTCTATCTCTGTGACTGACTTATTTAATTGAAAGGTATTGTCTTCAAGATCTGAGATTCTTTCTTCTGCCTAATCTAACCTATTATTCAGGCTTTCCACTGCCCTTTGTAATTCCTTGAATGAATATTTCATTTCCAGAAGTTCTGTTTTTTATTTACTAATTCAATGTCTTTAGTGAATTTTTCATTTATTTCTTGCATTGTTTTTGTGGTTTCTTTATATTGTGTTTCTATTTTGTCTTGTATTTCATTGAGATTGCTTTCAATCTATGCTCTAAATTATTCATCTGTCATTTCAATATTTTGCTTTGGGTTGGTATGCATTGCTAGAGAGCTGGTGTTCCCTTTTAGGGGTGTGTTTTCACTCTGATTCTTCATACTTTTGGAATTCCTTCTCATCTGGAGAAGCTGTTGCTTCCTACTTTTGGATTTTCTTTTATTTAGTTAATGACACACCCAGCTTACTGTCGGAGTATGTAGGTGGTATTTGTGGGTGAGAATCAACCACACCCTCTATGATAGAGACAGTAAATACTGTTAAGGATGTACAGATTGACCTCAGTGTCAGTAGGTGGCACTTGTCTGATGGTTCAAGGTGCAATGCTATTTCTGGGTCCTATGACCAGCTGTAGTTCCTCTGGAGAAGCATGGTAATGCCTCAGGTTGTGGGTGGGGTTCTAGAACTTCCAGGTGAGTTCTTATTATCCACTACAGGAGAGACAGGTAGGGGAGTGAGGTTGGGAGGGGCTTTGTTGCGTGAACCTGTCCTCAAGCTCCACAAATGCTAGCAGGGGATCTGCTTTGGCAGGGGTCAAAAGGTCTGCTCTCCACTTCTGTGCAAAGCTCCTAGGGAGGGGCTGAAGTGGCCCCACTCAACTAGAAAGTCTGTCTGTTGAGGCAAGGCTGTCTGAGAACTACAATCCAGCAGTCTGTAGCAGGCTTCACTGTTTTCAACCCTTCCTTATTCCATGATTTCTGCTGGTCCTCTGCTGCCAGGCAAGACTTCAAGTCAGCTGAACTCCCCAAGGACTGTGCTGGGGGCTCGGAAGGACACAGCCCAGGATCCTGGTCTGAGCTGATGTCAGGTATGGGGACCAGATGTCAAGTCCCTGTGTTCCCTGGTTCTTGGTTTCCAGTACCAAAGAATGGTTACTGGTACTGAGTTAAAAGAGCAAATGTGCAGACAAAGAAGATATAAACAAACAAAGTGCCAAAGTTTATTAAAGCATAGTACATTCCAGAGAAGGAATGGGTCAACACCCTCACGTGGAGGAAACCCTGAGTTGAAGAAGATTTTCCCTTTTATCTGGATTCTCTAATTTTATGTTGAGTGGGGGTGGAATATTCATGTTCTTTCTTGGAAAGGGGTGGAGAATTCCAAGAACTGGGAACCTTTCCCATTTTTAACCTTGTAAGGCAATTTCTGGGAGTTGCATGGTATTTGTAAACTATCATCATGCAGATGGGTGTGATTTTTATGATGTTAATGAGAGTAGATCACTTGAGGATACTGTCACCTTATACACATGATCCAGAGACCCTTGTTTGTGGCCTCAATCATATCTTCACTTGTGGCATTTCTACCTCTTTCTGGTCAGTTAGTCCTTGGAGTCCATCTGTTGTAGACCAAACATCTGTTCAGTCCTTGGGAACCCTTTTACACACATCATCTGTTCCTTCTTGGAAGCCCCACTTCTGATCAATTTGTTCCTTCCACTAGACAAAGCATCTCCTAGTGCCATCTATTTCTCAGTAGAAAACTCCTCTATGCAAAGCATCTGTTCTCCTTCCTCCTTGTTCCAACCTGCCACTGGGAGTGTGGTCCTCCTATGGAAGGAGAGATGCTCCATGTGCACGTTGTATCTAGGACCCACACTGCACTCTCTTCCCTGATCTAACCTGCAGGTACCTGCACCTCCTGAGACGAATTCACAAATATCCCCCTCTGTGTCCCCGGGAAAGGTGATTGAGACCTGGGCGTACAGGATCTGGTCTTCAGGCCCGAAGATCAATCCCTGACCATGCTAAGGAAAAGGGTCCTGGTCTCAAGTTGCCCACAGGTACCCAGCTGGTTTAATGTCCCTGTGCCTCGTGGTGTGAACAGGTCTGATGGGGATGCCAGAAAACAGAAAAGAGGGCCTGCAGGCAGGGATCTCACAGTCTGAGCACCCCTGAGTAGCATAGGTTGCAGGCCCCCAGAAGGAAAGGTCTGAGACCTGCTACCTATGGAAGCTTCTGTGTGGCAACTCAATTGTCTCTCTTGACAGTCACAAGTGGGGGAGAGGAAAGGGAGAAAAAGAGATTAAAGTCCACATTCTGGTCATCTCTGACCCTCTCTCTGGGAGGCAGACCACCCAGAATGACCACGATCTGGAGTCATGGCAATCACTTGGGACCCACCGGACCTCTGTGGCTCCTGCAGTCTGGGCCAGAGATGGGAAATGTCTATGTGGAGATGAGCAAGACAGAACCTGAGGAGTTGAAGCCCCATGGTAAGGTCAAAGGTGCACGGTGGGTAAAGAAGCAACATGTCACCTGCCATCTGGCTTGGGTCTGTGGGGTGGGAGGTATCCTGAAGGGGCTGGGAGGTTGATGTTCGATGCCCAAGAAACTCTCCACTCACTGGTGGTCTCTGGGTTGGTGTGGGCAGCAGGTCATTCCAGCAACTCGGGAACATGCAGATGGTGGTTCAGCCTGACCAGGAGGCAGGGTCAGGGCCAGACAGGCAGGAGATGGCTGGGGCTGGAGGATGGTTTCAGGCCAAGCAAGCTCATATCTGGTTCTTAGGCACAAGGGTCTAACAGGCACCAGGTCAGATGTACAGAGGTTGCAGCTCTCCTTGTTCCACCCAAGACTCACTGAAGGGTAGTCTGAGGGCTCTCAGGGTAGAACCTTTTGCACCCCAGCATGAGAACCTCCAAGTGAAGAGTGGGATGGAGCTAGAAGATAAGCCTCTGACCAGGGCCTCCAAGCCAGGGTTAGTGTAGATGGAGGGCCAACCTGGACTGGAGGATAGGGTCAGGGCCACACAGGCAGGAGGTGAATGGGGCCTGGAGGGTGGGGTTGGGGCCGAGCAGCCTGCAGGCTGCTTCCTAGGCACAAGGGTCCCATGGATGCCAGGTCAGATATGCAAGGTTGCAGCTCTGCATGCCCTGCCCAGAACCTGCTGAAGTGGTTGCCCAGTGCCTCTCCAATCGGTGTCTGCTGCTCTCCAGTCAATTTCCACACTCAGGACCTGCTGCAGTCTAGGGGTGAAGTGCCTGGTTATAAATTCCAGGGCACAGCTCAAGGAAGCCACAGGTCAGTCCAGTCCTTCCCGAGCCTGGTGTAGACCCAGCATAGTGTACCCGAGAGTTAAGGATGGCCCTAGCTGTTGCCGCATCTCCACAGCACCTGTTGTCTGGTGCAATGGCTACACACTGACTCCAGGCATGTCCCTATCTGAATAGGTGGGAGTTCTGTGGGAGAGGTGGGTGCATTCTTGCAGGTCAGATAGCCTGTGCCTGCAAGTTGAGCATGGTGCTCCCACGTTGTATTACCTGTTGTTCTCCTCGTGTTCTCTAATCTTTGTGTCTGTATCACCCCATAACCTTTTTTCTACACTGTCACATGTTGCTTCTCTGAATTCACAATTCTGCTTTTGGGGTGAGCAATCCATATTTAGGCAGCTGCTTGCACCTTTCACTTCTTTCTTTGTGAGCAGAGAGCTGGCAGGCTGCCTCTTGGCTGCCATTTTTCCTCCTTTCCAGGCTGGTCTTGAACTGCTGACCTGGAGCATTCCTCCTGCCTTGGCCTCCAGAGTGCCAGGAACATCTGTTACTTTCTAATTTCTACCTTATTTTATAATTTGATAATTTTGCCAGTAGTGAGTGTTTCTTTTATCAAAAAAAATTTGAAAAACACAATTATGCACAAAAAACAGGGGAAGCATGAGCCTATCTGAAATTTTTATGGTCTTCAAAAGGAGAAAGAATTCAAAGGCATTGAGGGAACAATCAGATGAATTTTAAACTGGGCTCCTTCCAGCACTGCCTTTTTATTCTGCGTCATGGGCACCTCCTGGACTAAACACTCACAGTGAAAAATATAATGAGCTCATGTTTATGAAATTACTACTATTGACTATGTGCTTCACACTTGTTATTTTATTTCTTCTTCACAATAGATAGATAGGTAGAAATGAGTATTGTGCTTTTCAAGACTGGCTCATACTTTGGAACATTCTTCTGGAAGAAAATGGTTGGATCCAAATTTATAGTCTCAATAGTGGAGGCTGGGCTTAGGGACTAGTGTACTCAATGAGTTCTTACCAAACAGAGTGAAGTCAGCATCTTGTGATCAGGGCATGCAACTGTGCAGAAGCAGCAGGTTTCCTCACCTGGACCTGCTGGTGTGTGGGATGGGGTATCACAAGGAGTGAGGTCACACTGCATTGGACCTTTCTTTGCTAATCCTATGAAATCCACCATGATCTTGTCAGCAGCACACCTGGGAGTGGGAGATTTGTTTGCAATCATGATAATGATGATTATGATAACACTAGAACATTTATTAAACACTCAAGATGCGCCAGCACTATTCTGAGTACTTCACATGTATTAGAAAAGTCAATTCTAAGAATAATGCTATAAAGTAAGTGCAGAAAATTTTAGTACCTTGTCAAAGTTTACACAGCTTATAAGTAGTAGGGCTAGGAACTCACTTATATAGTGACTTTTCCTTCTCCTAATCATCCATCTGTAGTCACTACTTTACCTCTGTGCCATGAAACTTCCTTCTGCTACACATACCTTAACTTTGTTTTCATAATATACTCTGGGAGTTTCCTTGCTCTACTCAGAAAACTTCCTGTATCCCTTAGGACCCATCTGTGAATTTCCCTAAATTTCCCTTTTGTTTCCTTAGTACTCAGTACTTGCTTGTTTCGCACTAAATTATCAATATGTGTCTATATGTTGGCACCTCCACTACAGAGAGCTCTGAGAGGAGCAATGCTTCCGTTTTCTTCTTCTTATCCCCAGGATCTGGGTCAGGTCAATGCCCAAAAATGATTTTATGAGTGCATAATGAAAGAATGAAAAAATCCCTCAATTATCTGAACAGAGCCTAAATTCAGACAGTAAGCAGAAAAAAACTCTGGCAGCCCAAAGGAATGACTCGGCAACCGTGTTGTGAAGTGCATGCATGTCCTCACAGAAGTACCCTTGAAATGTGTTGAGTTGTCTGTCCGTCATCTCTTTCTAACAGAATTGCCCCAGCCCCTCTCCAAGGATGTAGGTCCATGAGAGCATCAGGCGCCTGTAAGGTGACTCCTTTCCTCTAGGCCACAGTGGCTGGTCCAGGGGAGGTACCCAGCCCATGTTGAGCCTGTGAGTTTCTTTTGGAAGTGGTTGCTATAGCAAATGGAGGAGATGTGAATCCCAGAGCTGGTGGTGGTGGTTACTTTCCACTGTTTGGACCAGTGAGCCAGGAAGGCTTGTCTGTAGCAAATATGACAAGTGAGGTGCCAGGAATAAAGAAAACAGTCAAGTTTATAAATTGAGTAAAAACTACTGGTAAGAACTCTCATTGTAATCCAGTGACTGAGATATACAGGCTCCATGAGAAAATGGCCGTTTATATATGTTCACTGTTGTACCCTCAAGTGTAGCAGGGTAGGCGTTTAATAATCATTTGTTCAATGAATGAATAAGGAGTATGTCAAACAGAGGAAGTAGCTAGATGAAGGAAAGGGGCAGCTGATCCCAATCGCCTTGTTCTCGGGAGGTTTTGGATTTTGTATAGGATTATAATTGCCATAGCTGATTCTGTCATTTTCTTAGACTCCTTTGCTCTGAAAAATAGGCAGGAATTGATTCGTGTGGACTAGATAATCATCAGAGTGACCTGTAAAGCTTTTATGAATGTCAGGTTCTGCCTGGGGGAATCTGGGGTGGGGTTCCAGAGTCTGCATTTTTCAAAAAGTTCCTCAGGCAATTCTGCTGAACATTCTCTTGCACAAATCCCCACACCCTGTGGTTCACTCACCTCCCAGTTCTAAATTATTTATTGCATTCAGTGTAATTAATTAATAATTTATGCAATTTATAATAATTTATGGGCAATATTATTTTGCTATTTATCATTTATTTGGTGACTACTTACTATCAAATATATGTAGAACACAGCACAAATTGATTGCCTGCTTTGCTTTTTAAATTTTCTAACAGGAAAGCAGTTCTTACCTTCCTTCCAAGTGAACAAAAAAGCAATATTTTCTTCAGAGTCAGAAGTTTCATGGTATCATTTCCTTATAATGTAAGTAAAAATCCCTCCTATATGTGTGAAATCACAAATTCCATACCATGAGAAGTCAGAGAATGTGATTTTTTTTTTTTTTTTTTTTTTTTGAGACAGAGTCTCACTTTGTTGTCCAGGCTAGAGTGAGTGCCGTGGCGTCAGCCTAGCTCACAGCAACCTCAAACTCCTGGGCTCGAGTGATCCTTCTGCCTCAGCCTACCGAGTAGCTGGGACTACAGGCATGTGCCACTATGCCCGGCTAATTTTTTATATATATATATCAGTTGGCCAATTAATTTCTTTCTGTTTATAGTAGAGACGGGGTCTCGCTCTTGCTCAGGCTGGTTTTGAACTCCTGACCTTGAGCAATCCGCCCGCCTCGGCCTCCCAAGAGCTAGGATTACAGGCGTGAGCCACAGCGCCCGGCCAGAATGTGATTTTTTTAAACTCCCTAGGCTGGAGTTCTTCATCCTGACCTGTTCTGCCTGCTTCTCAGAGAGGCGGGAAACACACATAGTCCAAGATAAACCCGAAACTGAAACTCTGACTGTGAAGGTCAATTGCACCATTTTGAATTATGAGCTGAGTTCCAAGTTTGGATCTGTATTTGGAGATCCCAAAGTCATGTTCTGGTGCCTGTCTGTTCAGAGGAGCAGTGGCTGGACAGTGGTCCGGCAATCACTGATGCAAGCACCTGGGTGCGAGTCCCCGCACTGCGTAGCTGGGTGCATCACAAAGTCACTTCCCCTTCAGGGTCTCCTGACCCTCATCTCCCATGAGGCATTGCATCAGCCAAAGCTGTTCTCAAACACAGGACTTGGGGACCTTAGAGAATATTGAATTAGAAGTCTAATGCTGTCACTTTGGCGGATCATTTGACATCGGTATTTTCAAAACTACAAACACAAAACTTGACTACCAAAATTGCATCAAAAAACTTGATAAAAAGAGTGGTCATTCTAGTATACTTATTATTTTTACAATTTGAATAAAATCAAAATTTTTCTCATAGTCATTGGGGATGCCAAGTTAAGAAATAATACTGTTAGAGGATATTAGTAGTGTCTTCTACCCATACCTGATTTCCCTGCCATCAGATAATCTTTAGGCAATTAGTCTTTTCCTTCTGACCATAGACAAAGTGTCTGAATTTGCCCTACCAGACAGAGAGAGTAAGCCTACAGATAGCATGGGGTTTAATAACATTCATCTCCTGAGAACGTACTGTGTGCTGGACAATTCTTGGATGATACACAAGGAAGGATGAGTGTGTGCTCCCTGCCCACCACCTGTGGTTTGCTATCTGCTGCTCTCCTGTATTTTCTGTGCTCTTGTCATTTGCCAGGAACTAGACTATGCATGAGGTCACAGGGAGGCCACCATACTTTTGCTTGAGTGGCTCCTATTGCGTGGAGTGCCCCATACCATCCCATCTTCCTAAGGAACCTCTTGTTCAATCTTCAACATTCATTTAAGCATAACTTTTGTTGTATCATGAACACTCTCGATAGAACTAGAAATCCTTTGTGTCCTTACTGTACCTGGGCATGGTGTGATTACAGCTCTTGTTATACTTTGTTTTCATTGTTGTTATTGTTGTATTTTTTCCCCACCAGACTATGAATTATTTGAGGGCAGGGACATCTTTACTTTTCCATTTCTCAAACCTGCAACTAACTATTGCTCAATGCTTGATTACAGAGTGATGAATATTTCAATGCTAACCGAGATCCAGAGATGTTCACACTCTACTCGGCCATAAATTCTCTAGGAAGGAGGTTGCAGGGTGGATGAGTGCAAGACTCAGTTAAAATAACCCCCTAACTCCCTTTTCATCTTAGCAATGCCAGGCCCTATGCCGCTTTTCAGCACTATCCCTGATTATTCCCTCTCTGATTAGAAGCATCATCAGGTATTTCATTCTAGGTGCATACTTTCCTTTTATTTATTTATTTTTTTCCTTTGGATATGCCATTTACAGTCTTGTGCTATTTGCTTCATCATCTTTAACTGTGATGATAATTGCACTTCTGGCAAAAGAAATTCTCATGGAGGAGGAAAGGTGCTTTCTGAAGGCCTAATGAATCCTTCAGGTGACAAGATAAAAACATAAGCTTCGTTTTTTAAGAGGTATTTATGTCAAGTGGCAGTTTCATGCCTCTGCAGGCCGAGGCTCAGTAATACACATTCAACTCTGTGGTTGATTTTCTAATTCTTGTAGTCATTTTGCCTTTTACTGAATAACTATAATGTTCCAAAATGTTAATTGCAATTTCTAAAGCAGTTTTTACAGCTGACTTGTAGCCTCATTTTATAGGTGAGATTCAGAGGAGACAGGAAATTGTTCAAAGTTACACAGCTGGATAGTGACTGGAATTCTAAGCTATTTGCAGCTGGGTTTCTTGCTGAAGCACTTTCAGTTTTGGCATGGTGTCAGTCAGCATGACTAGTTTTATTGTATGTTTATATACTGTCAAGCTGTACCCTGATAAACCTTCACCTTTCCTCCTTTTCTTAGGCAGAGCTTTTAGATGTTTCATAAAGAAATCTCTTTTCAATTCCTGATCTGTTTCTTATGGGCTGGTTCTAAATTGAAGGAGTTAAATACTAAGGATTTCTCAGCCCTGTCCTTTTGTCAAATATGGTAATGAGCACTATATGTGTCCCAGGAGTTGTCCTAATATTTGGCCTTTAAAGAGCTATAAAGCTCAATAGTTTAGTTCTGCCCTCAGAGAGCTCACAATCTGTAATGGGAACAAAATAATGTCACAATTCATGATGACACAAGGCAGCATCTTAAAACTGGCATGAAAATGTATAAACAATCCATAATGGGGAGTTGAATGAAGTTGGAATAATTCTCATATGCTTGACATGATCAACGAAGGCTTGATAAAGGCAATGGCATTGGATGAGACAGTGAAAGAGAAGCTTTCAAATGGCAGTAGTCAGGGCAGAATGTGTAGGCAGAGGTAACAAGATGAACTAAGACTTACACTTGCGAAAATACAGAGGAAAGGTGTGAGTCCCACTCTCTGTGGAAGCCTTGGTTTGGTAGGCACCCCAAGAGAGGGGAAGCAGCCACTCCAGAGAGCCCCAGGTCAATCAGCTCTCTCAGCAACCACGGGTGGGGGAGGGGCAGGGGAGAAGAAGAGTCTGGATGGAGAACAGCTAGCACTCTGGTCATCTCTGTCCCTCTCTCTGGAAGGCAGCCCACCCAGAATGTTCAAGTTCTGGGGTCATGCAGACCCCCTAGGACCCACTGGCCCCTACGTTTCCTGCAGTCTGGGCCAGAGTTGGTGAATGGTTGTGTGGGAACGAGCTAGACGAGAACTGAGGGGTGGAAGCTCCCTGGGGAGGACAAAGGCACACAGTAGATGGAGAAGCAATGTGGTGCCTGACATCTCGGCTCAGGTCTGTGGTGCTGGGCGGTGACCCCAGGGAGGGCTGGCAGCCTGGTGCTTTGTCCTCAAGAAGCTCCCAGTTCACTGGCAGCAGCAGCTTTTGGGCTCATGAGGGTAGAAAGGCTCTCCTGCAACTCAAGAGCATCCTGGCTGCCAGAGATGTGAGGGAGGGAGAAACAAAACCCCTCACCTACCCTTTTTGCCAGGATCGAACCCTCTCGGAGGTTGATCTCTGCTGATATCTTGATCCTTGCTCTGCTCTGCAACTTCTTCTTGTGGGATCTCTGGTAGGTTCAGCACTTTCCCCCCAGAATTACATCTGTTCTCTGTTTTCTTTTTCATTTCTTATCTAAAACTTTTCCTTCTTTCTCAGATGGTCTGGTTGCTGATGTCTCTGGTCAGCCATCTTTAGAATATATTTATTTCTTTGTTTAGCCCGAATAGTAAAACTTATATGAATAGCATTTGGAGTAAGAATTAAAGAACTTTGAAAGACTTTCTAAAAGAAAGATTGCCCTCTTCCTCCCTGAACTGGCTTTTTTTTTTTTTTTTTTTTGAGACAGAGTCTCACTTTGTTGCCCAGGCTAGAGTGAGTACCATGGCGTCAGCCTAGCTCACAGCAACCTCAATCTCCGGGGCTCAGCGATCCTACTGCCTCAGCCTCCCGAGTAGCTGGGACTACAGGCATGCGCCACCATGCCCAGCTAATTTTTTGTATATATATTTTTAGTTGGTCAATTAATTTATTTCTATTTTTGGTAGAGACGGGGTCTCGCTCAGGCTGGTTTCGAACTCCTGACCTTGAGCAATCCGCCCGCCTCAGCCTCCCAAAGTAATAGGATTACAGGCGTGAGCCACCACGCCCGGCTGAACTGGCTTTTACTATTTAATTAGAACTCTGGTGTTCTCTCAGCCTCTTTACACTCTTATCCTGATTTTATTCTGTAACAGTCAGAACCCCACGGACCATGCCCTCTCTAAGATGCTGTCTCAGAGTGAAACTAGCCTCACAGCTGCTTGTACCTGAGCATCAGATTATTGCTCCTAATTATATATCTTATCAGAGAGAAGCAGCCTAATTATCTCCTCTTTGGCAAAGTCTTTTGAGGGAAAACTCCTTGTCTGTTTTCTCCTTTTTTTCCTTTTGAAGAAAGGTAATATCTTTGAATTTAATTTCATCTTGGGTATGGAAGCAGGAGAGAAAAACTACATAAAAAGACATACACACATTTACATATTTAATTTTTTGTAAAAATGGTTTTTTAACCTCTGTTTTTCTGGTTTTATAAATATTTAGAATTGCATAAAGGGGTTAAACCCTTAAACCTAACACATAACACAGGTGCAGTGGTGTAAGTTAAGATCTCTTTAATTCACATATTACTTCCTTTGAACTCCCTGTTCCCACACCCAAGAACAGCTTGTTCTCATGCTTAATTTAAAATGTGTATTATAATGTTGTATTATAATAATATAAAATTATATATACATAATGTGCATGTATATGTATGATTTTAACAAAATGAAGAAGAGAGAAACTATTTTCCAACCATCTTGCCTAATATCAGCAGCTTATCTGGACAAATATTGACTGAATCAAGAATTAAGTAAGCTGGGAGATTTAGGTACAATATTACAAATGTCATGCAAGGGAATTTTTAAAGATTCTGTTTTGCACTTTGGAGCATAACAGAGATTTCTAAGATTCGAATTTGGAGAGGCACATGCTCTCTGCCAGGTTCATTTCAGCCCCTACCCCTGTCTGATAGTGTGTGTGCCTGTACTATATTTTTTCCTCATATGTGAGGAAATGGCTCTTTGTGTAGGTGCTGCACTTGTGGATCAGCAAACTGTAGATAATCAAGTGACTCATTTCAGGGTAAGATGCTGGAGCCAAACCTTGTAATTTTCCTCATTCTAAACCCTCTTTCCCAGTGTGAAATACACCTATTTCTGATAAGCCAGAGCAGGACATGGACAGTAAGGGTGAGCTCAAGACAGGACTGCATTAGACTACAGAAATTCAAGGCAGAGAATGTGTCTTGTTCAAATTTGCAACTTCCAGTGCCATTTAGTGGGCAGTCAATTGATGATATTTTTTTTAGTATTCATGATAACAATGCTTTAAGTTTACAAAGCTTTTTGAAATGCACAAATATTTTTCATATTTATTATCTTATTTAATACAAATGCCAGTTGCTCAAGACTGGTTATAGTATCTCTGTTTTATAGATAAGGAAACAGACTCTGAGAAGTTGAGTAGTTGCCCAAAGTAACAGCAGGTTACAGTGATTGCCTCTGAGGCTGGCACAGGCACACCTGTCTCTAAATCATTTTTTGTTGTTTTGCCTCAGCTGTTCTCATTAACTATAATTAGTGGAAGAAAAATGAATGAATGAGTAAAAGAATGATGGCCAGAGCAGAATGTCATGCCTCCGGGCTGGAGAAGCCAGCCTGGCAAAGAAGACTCTGACAGAAGATCCACCAGGATCCCCCTGAGAAATCCGGGCTGTTGGTATCGATTGCAAATTCCAAATGTGGCAGGGGAGGGAAACTCACTCATATTACACTCTGATGTGCAAAAAATCTGCATTTAAAATTTTTATCTATAATTTTTAATAAATTTCTTCTTCATTAAGGACCCACATACTGCTGAATAATAGGGGCCACTACCTTGAGTTCAATTTGTTAAATGCAATTGAGCTGGTAATCTCCAAAAGCCTATATTCCCGATGCCTCTTCTTCTCCTTACTCCTCTCCAGATTGGCCTCTGGAGATACAGGGAAGGCGTGTTAGGAGATTTTGTGATGAATGGAATGAGAGAGTTTCTTAGCTTCATATGTGAGTCCTCTGGCTTCCCTGGTTTCTATGGTAACTTTATTGCCGACTTAGTTGTACCTCACCCTCCTGGATTCCTTGGCTGGTGATCTCCTGGTCTCTTCTCTCTCAGCACAGGCAGGACACTGTGTTCTTCCCTGTTTTCAAGGCCCCACTCTGGTGATGGTAGCAGGTGTGACAAGAAGAGGTGCAGAGAATATGGGAGAGTTTAGCTATCTACCAGGTCTGTAGACAAGATCAGTATCATTAATTATTTAAAGCAAACCAGACCCCACACTGTTCCTACCATTAGTCCTAAGAGATCACCCACTACCCACCACCCCATCAACTCTTTCCAAACTAGCTTATATTGAGTTGAATATACTGAGTGGAGAGTGGAAGCGGAGGAGAAGCGGTGAAAATTCTTCCCATTAGTCAGTGAATTTAGGGGTAGTGACCAGGAGTTCTGCTAGTAGGAGGATTTGAATAATATCATAAGAAGGCATCCTAAGGAGGCCCCAAGGACCAGGGAACTAAGAGTTCTTAAAAAAAATATTCTATGACTGCCCTTTTCTACCCACAACCCATCTTCACAGGATGTGCTGTTTAAGGGGATGAGGTCTCTCCAAGTCAGGCAAGCCGTGAAGTCCACTTGCTCCTGGATACTGGCTGGATATTTGCTGGAAAAGAGCACGTGGCTTTTACTCAGAGTTATGAATCTTAAAATCTCTTGATCTACCCCACAGAAATTTAGTCCAAGTTCAGAGATAGATCAAGTGTTCTATGAGAGAGTAATTAAAGCAATTAAAAATGTAAATGAATATTTATTGAATATTTGCTATGTGCCAGAAACTATTCTAGGCACTGGGGGAAAAAGCACTGGGGCAGGAGCCCAGCAGGAGAAGAAAACAAGACAGACAAAAATATCCAAGTTTGTGGAGCTTATATTCAAGAAGAGATATCAGATAATAAAGCAACTATAGAAAATATACAATGTAGCACATTCACTGGTGATAAATACAGGAAGAAATAAAGGAGAAAGAAGGACAGAAGGATTGTAATGAGAGCAATTTAAGCTGGTTTGGTTAGGAAACATCTCATGAAGAAGATGAGTAAGTATTTAGAATCTGAGTTTAAAGGAGAGATCTCAGCAGGACATATCCATGCGAGAGTCATCAGCATTTCAGTGGTTTTGAAAGGTACAAAAGGAGATGAGATGATCAAGGGAGTGAGTGTAAACAGAAACAAAAACTCAGTAACATGGTGGAGCCCTTTTCCAGCATTCCAGACCTTTAAATCCAGTTTTCTGCTGGATATCTCCACTTAAATATCCACTAAGTGCCTCAAATTTAACAGGTCCAAAACTCAATACATAATCTGACCCCTTCTAAAACTTGCTAAGTAATCACAGTGGCAATATTCAGTTCAGTGATTAAAATAGGACATTTTTTCATTCTGTATCTGGCATTTTGCTAAGCACTTTGCATACATTATTTAATTTAACCCTCATAGCATCATATGAAGTAGATATTATGCTTTTCTTTCAATTGCAGATAAGAAAAATGAGACTAGAAACTGTGAATGAGTTGCCCACATGTGGCCCTCCAGCTATCGAACAAATCCAAACTTCACAAAACAAATCCCCTTATTGAAAAGATTTGTTCCGTAAAATTTGGATTCAGTCAAAGGCCTCATTCAAGGATACAGAATTTAATTTAAATTCTTGATATTAGCAAAAAATAAAGACTTTTCTGAATCCTCAAATTCATAACTTGTTGTGAGCCGTGGGGTCTTTGATAATCTGATTCAAGTTATGGATAATTTCACTGGAAATAGGCACATATGTGAAGAGATCCAAAATTCATATTCAATTTTGGGGTTTAATGGAATAAATGAATGGACACATTAAAATCCAGCCATGGATCTCCACCACTTAAGGATCAAAGGACCTCCACAAAATAATTTCTGCATTATGTCTATATTTTCCTTCATAAATGGTAATAAACTCTTACTGAAGAATTTAAGTGATTCTTTTAGATTTTATTTATTTATTTTAAAAGGCATATATTCAGATAGATCAATACTATATACTTTGAGAAGCCTCATTCCTACCTTTATTTCTATCTATTCTATCCCATCCCCCAATACCTCTTATTGGTAACAAGTTATTAATATATTACTTTCTTTAGAATCTGGTCAGTGTTTCTTTAATGTAAATGATTTATTTGCTTGTCCCCACCTCTTTCTTATGTAAATGCAACACAATATATTTGTAATTTTTGACTTTACTTTTAATAATATATCCTAAACATCTTTCTAGATCAATATGTAGAGAGCTTCTTCACTCATTGTTTTTATTACAATATAGGTATCAATCCCTTACAGATGAACATTTGGGAAGTTTCTGATTTTTTTCTCGTAGAAATAGTGCTGCAGTGGATAACTGACAAGTTATTTTGTACATGTGCAGGAATATCTACCATATAAAGTCCCAGAAGTAGGATATCAAGGTCAAAGTATAATTGCATTTATATCCATTTTAAAAACCATTTTATGGATGAATGATTGCCATATATATTTATAAATATATATATTTAATATATTCATCTCCAGAAGTTTTGGAATATGTATACAGCTGTGGAATCATCACTGTCACCCAGGCCATAAATATATTCATCACCTCCCAAAGTGTCCCTCTGCCCCTTTTATGATGATGATGATGATGGTGGTGATGATGATGGGTGGTAAAGATACTTACTTTAAGATTTACTTTTTTTTTTTTTTTTGGAAATTTTAGGTATATAATATGGTATTGTTAGCTGTAGGCACTATGCTGTAAGTGAGAGCTCCAATACTTATTCATTCTGCATAGCTGAAACTTTGTACCATTTAACCATCACCTCCCCAATCCCTCCTCCCCCCAGCAGCTGGCATACACCATTCTATTACTATTTTTTTTTAATTTCTTTTCCTGAACACAGAACATTCTGAACACCATTATATTCTCTGCTTCTATGAGTCTGACTATTTAGATTCCACATATATGTGAGATAATGAAATATTTCTCCTTCTGCATCTGGCTTATTTTACTTAGTATATGACCTTTAGGTCTATCCAAGTTGTAAATGGCAGAATTGCTTTCTCTTTTAAGGCTGAATAACATTTTGTTCTATGTATATACTACATTTTCTTCATCTATTTATTCATCAGTGGACATTTTGAATTTATAACTTTTTTTTTTACTTTAAAGTATTATGGAGGTGCAGATATTTTTGGTTATATGAATCACTTTTATAATGTGTAAGACATGGATGTAAGTGTGACCATAACCCAGATGGTGTTCATTGTACCTGTTAGGTTTTCTTCCATTCCTTCTCCCTTTTCCCCCTGCCCAATTTCTGTTGAGATTTATTTCCCTCTATGCACATGTGTGCTCACCAGTTAGTTCCAATGTAGTAGTGAGTACATGTGGTATTTGTTTTACCATTCTTTAGATACTTCAGTTGGATAATGCTCTCCAGTTCCATTCACATAGTTGCAAAAGGCATTAAGTCATCCTTCTCCATGGCTGCATAGTATTCCATTGTGCATATATACAATGTTTTGTTAATCCACTCATGGATTGATTAAATTAATAATTTTGATTGATATCACACAATTGCTTAAGAGAGTGTCTGTTTCTACACAGCTTCCCTGGCAGCGGATGTGTTGTTAAGCTTATGAATTTATGCCAATCAAATAGGTGAGAAATACTTTTTATGTTTAGCCTTAATGTTAATTTTATGAGATGGATGAGTATCTTTTCACATGCTTGGTGTTGCAGTTATATTTGTTTTTCTGAGAAGTTTCTGTTCTCCATTTTTCAATTGCTTCCTTTTGAGAGGTAATAGGGCCTGGACTCAGGCCATTCACCCCTATCAGCTATTTACAGAGGGCTGAGACAGTTTCCCAGACACCAGAATCCAACACATGCCCATATAAGGAAGCCCAAGGCCATATATCTCTTAAACTGCATCTTACAGGAATTCAGAGACTAGATGATTGACCCAAAGATTGGGAGAGACCCCCATTGCCGGAACCAGACAAGACTGGTCTGCACCAAGATGGACCCCAGCACCGACCTTGTACTGACCTATCCCCTCATTCTAATACCAACAATCATATCCAGGGGTGGAGATTTAACACGCTACAGAGACAAGAGATCCATGAAAAAGCATGTACTGAAACTATGCTAGCTTGAGAAACTCTCCACCACTGCATGCTTACATGTCACCCTTTTCTCACCTTGCCTCCTTAAAACTCTCCCCATACTCCCCTTCGGGAGCCATCCTGAAGACTTTTCTTTTGTACTGCGTCCCTTGTGCTCCATCATAAGCCTCATTAAAGCCTCGTCTGTGACTCTGTTCAGCTTCTGGTCAATTTCTGTTGCACAGAAAGCCCAAGGGCCACTGCTAGTGACACTTTTGACATTAATAATTCTCTAATATGTTGCTAACGTAGTCTGTAAAATTATCACAATTACGACTGCTACTAAAATTTATTCCACATGACACTAAATTTCTTTTTCTTTCTTTCCCTTTTTTTTTATACTGCCAATATGCCTGCAGTAAGCTTTTACTGTTCTTTCTTAATGTGGGATTTTTCTTAATGGTAAAACAAGTCCAGCTTAATAATGAAGCCTGCAGCATTGCCCTAAAGAAAATAAGTCAGTTCATGCCTGCTTTAAACCCAGAAGCTCATTTATCCTGGGCATCTTTTTGTGCCAAAGCACTTTCTAATGTCTAATTACCTAATATAGATAAATGTTGTCTGTGCTAAGTATTTGTCCTGGCCTATAATCTTTTCTGCAATGAGCCACTCCAGCTTTTTAGTTAAGGGAAAATATAAAAACAAAAATAACTGATAGATCAAGAAAGGAAGTTGATGTTTTTTCCTTTGATTAAATTCATATTAAACAAGGAAAACCAGTTTTTAAAATTATCCTACCAACTCAGTAGTGAACTTCTACTCAATGGTAATCTTTGGTTGGCCAGTCTCGGTGGTGCCTTTTCTATTTATAGTTTAAGAATGTGTATTTGCAAGGTCCAGACTTTGTCCTGAAGTGCAATTCTAGCAAGAGGCATTTGTTTTCCTGTGTTTATCCTGGCATGAAAAATAAACCACTTTTTCAGATGCCACTACTATTGCACCTCTCACTTTATAAGTAGTTCTTTCACAGGAAGGAACTCTACTGAAATAGTTTCATTAAATTCTTCTCCTATTTCTGTGTAGAGAGTATTTGGACTCGTTCACCTTGTAGATATAAGCTATTACTAAATTTGATTTTCCACTTTCACATTCAAGCAAATCTTTTGTTTTCAATTTGAGAATCATTCCTTTCTTACTCTTCACTTCTATCTTCAATGCTAGAAGTTGGCTTTCTTCACAGGACAATTTTTAAAATCACAATCCCCTCCCCCCCAAAAAAAGAGATTCATCCCTTTATATGAGTTACAGTATTCACAATGAAGATAAAACAGCAAAGCTTAATAATCACTAGTTAAGTGATCCTCTTTGAACATACAGAGAGATAAGTCATGATATAAAAAATTAAAGATGGTGGCATATGGTAAGTCTGGCAAGATTGCCTGAGGACCTCAATATTCTTGGGGAGCATGTGTTCGAAGTAGGAATAACAAGCTTATCTCACAAACTGCCAAATGACAATGGTTTTTTTTTTTTTTTTCTTATAAACTTCCATTATCCCCCTACTGATGTAAAGAATTTAGTGTTAATCATTTAGGGTCCATGTCTGTGCTGGGAGCCTCCATGTCTAGCCATTTTAGCTGGAAGGACAGAGCCTGCGAATTAACCACAAATTAGTCACACAGCACAGCAATTAGTTAGAGTCACAAACTTCTTAATACTGGGCAGCTCTTCTGTAGGTTCCCTGCTGCCATTTTCCATTTTTATAGGTCAAACAGGATGCCTTTTTCTATCTCAATTTTGTTTTAACACATTTTTACATGTTAATAGACATTATGAACATCTTGCTTTTTAATTTTTTTCCTTTCTTTGTTTTTTAAATTTTCAGCTCTTCAAAGGAAGGAACCATGTTTTCTAATGTTTACCAACAGCCTATCACATTCAAATTCAAAGTGCATATTTCCTGCCTGTCCTGTGTTATTTTCTAACACTCACAACTTGCAAGAGCTGCTCAGCTTTCTACTTTAGAGGAATTTTCCTTCACATTTGGAATCCTTTCCCTGGTCTCCTTTGTCTTTCTGTAATTCTCCCCTCCACATGATGAGCTGCTCAGATGATGTATATATTTTCTGGTTTCAGCTCCCTGGAGAGGGTAGTTTATTTTCCACTCTGATTGCTCTTCTTGCAAGGGTCTATCCACACTACTCTGACCTTTCTCTTTGGGGTGAAGAAAGGGGTCACTGCACTAAATAGACCATAGCTAAATGTTTTGCCTGGGCTGGGGAGCAGAAGAGAGAAGAAAATTATAAATCTAGGCACAATGACAGTTTTTGTCTGTCAAACTCTTACCAGGATCAAACTTTGTGTATCCTTGTGCAGTGATGTCCATGCCTACTTTGTTTCTGTAGCCTGTTATTGAAGTGTGATTTCATCCCTGACGATTCTGGAATTGCTGCTGGGCAGAGCCCGGCTGAATGCTTCACAGTCCCTGTAAAAACCTTGGGCTAGGAAACAGTTTGTTCAGGAGTAAAGTCATTAGAATAGAATTTAGTCTTCTTCTCCGGACGCTTTGCAGTGACTAGGAAAAGGAACAGAGAGACAAGCAGCCACCAGATCTCCATCTTCAACTCCTCAGTATTGACATTTAGTCCATGTCCTCTGGGCTTCCCAGTGAGTCAGAGGGTGGGTGTCAACCACCGTGTGACTGTGACCATTCCCTTTATGGCCTCCTGTGCCGTGTAGGAGGGAACCCGGGTGTTGCAGTCTCTGACACGTAGCCAGGGTGGCTATGGAGTGGGGATGGCATTTACTCATCTCCACTTGCAAGTCCTCCTTGAGTTTTATTCCTCAGTTCTGCATCCTGTTTTGCATGAGATTCACATCTTCTATTCCCAAGTTATGTTTACATTCAAGTAGCAGCTGGCTCCTTGGCATAGGGATAATTCCCAAAATCATTTAATGAGTCCTGACTGTATATTGCTCAATCAAAAACTCAGCTCTCCTGTTTCTTGTTTTTGTGGTTGGAGAATGGCGTACCATTGTGGTTTTTCAAGTCAGGACCTGAATTGCTAACTTGTCATTCCAAATCCTAGTTGCAGTCCATCCTCATATACATTGTTTCTATGACAGAGAGTCAGTTTTTCAGAGAAGCAGCGTTTTATTGGATTCAAGTCCATCAAGAGCCATTAGAAGAGGGCCTTGCAAATTATCAAAAATAGAGGAATTTCTGGTCCTGTGCATCTTTGTGCTGACCACTTTGTGTTCTAATCATGACTCAAAGTCCTTTCCATTTCTACCATTGAAAGTTTGTAACATGAATCCATGCAATCTGGGTAGAAAGCAATTTATACCAGTAGCTCCAAAGCTTAATATGAACCTGACTGCATATTAATTAGCAGCCAAGGCCCAGAGTATCCAGCCTTAACCATGGCAGATCAAAAGGTTTCATCTGTGGCAGGGAGGGAGGCAGCAATTCTCCTTCTTATGCTCAACAGTTATTGAGGGTGAAGAGAGAAACCTCTGGCTCCAGCAACAGAGATGAGAGTGGTCGGCCATGAGTTGAATGTGCCAGTGATTGTCACAACTAAGTCTGGCTCCAGGAAGAAGAGTAGTTATTGAGTTTGGTCTTGTAGCCTAATTTAGGCTGTGTGACCAGATAGATGTAAAAGACTTCTCCTCGGATAAAACTGTGGCTCTCCAGAGCCCACGTTATCTTGTGTGCATCTTGCTAGTTCATGATTCAGGTACAAAGCACATCCTAATAAACTGAGAAAGGGTCTGGAAGCCAGCCCTGGAAGTCTTGGCCCTGTCTGACGTTTGACTGCGCTTTCTTTTTTTCTGCTTTATTGTAGCCTTTGTCTTTATTAAGGGTGTACCTGTGGAGTCCCATGAGTCATTTCAGCTTTCCAACCCTCCGTAATTAATGCATTATATTAGTTTTGTTTTCACTCTGGAACATGATACAGTAAAATGTCTGTAGGTATTCTCAGCTCACATCTCAAGTGTCTTAGGTGTAGCTGGACAAAGTCAAATGGAAGTAGACAAAGTCAGCCATTGAGCAACCCAAATATCAGATTTTCAATTCTCCTCTTCCATTCACACTCCCTTCTCCCTATCTCCCTTGGGTTTAGCATGCCTTCATAATTTTTCCTATCATTGCCTTCCCAGAGGTGCTGTTTTGAGAAACCTTCTTAATTCTCCTTTACCTTATCCCCATTAAATAAAATGTTTTTAGTCCTCTGTAGTAGAAGACTATTTTTACAAAACTGCTATGACATAGCACATACTATTAAATCATTTTCTCACCTGATATACACTGTGAAATCTAAGAAGACAGCCAACCTGTGTTATCTTAATCATTTTCAACTCCTAGCACAGTCTGATGAAAGTAGGCACTCATTCAATACATTATCAAAATAAAATCAATGAATTAACAAATAGTTCTTTAGAGAAAAAGAAGTTGTTGAAGAGTTATTCAAGTGTTGACTGACTGGTAACATATCTCACAGGTATATTTGCATTTCAGATGGAACATGTGGATAAAACCTTAAGCTAAAGTGCTGCTATTTTAATCATGGCTTGTCAAACATTGCCAATCTCTAGGTGTCTCAGGTGGATCAGCTGTTTGCATGTATTTTAAAGTGGCAACACCTGGTACTTACACAAAAACGTCAAATGATGCCACATAGATTACTATGACCATAAATCTACTTTTGAACCTGGAATGGTCAGTGAATATTCATCTAGTTTAAGTTTAGATCCCTGGTACCCCCAGTCAAACCTATTATTTTATTGATGTCATTTCTAACATGGCATCAGTGTCCACTATGGGCAGCCTGGAGTTCTGCCACCAAATAGTTGCATGACTATGAGTCAGATTGCTTGTGTGAAACCTTCATTTCCTTATTTGTAAAATAAGAGGTTGGAATCTATAATCTCTGAAGTGTCCATCAGCTGAATGTTTTATGTGACCATGAGTAAATTAATCACTCATTTATACTTGACCAGAAGAAGTGCTTTGTGTGAAACTAGTGAGATCAGCCACCTTTCACTGTTTTGGTAAATGGAAGGAAGGAGTCATATATGGAAGATTAACAAATAGTATTTAATTGGAAAAAAAATGTGTTACATTTTTAGTTGTCATTTTATTTGACCTAAACAATATTATACCAAACTTGCTTCCCCTTGGAATATACTTCACTACTTGTGTTATGGCAATGTGTACAACTAGTGTTACAGCCCTTGTGGAACAGCTAGTGTTACAGCTCTTGACCAGGGAAAGAACCGGGTAGCACACGAAGAGTCGGAGAGCAGTCTTTATTCTTCCAGCAGGCACAGCCCACCTCTGACTTCTGCCCCTCCTTCCTTGTTCTCCTCCTGC
Source organism: Microcebus murinus (assembly GCF_040939455.1). Classification (NCBI taxonomy): domain Eukaryota; kingdom Metazoa; phylum Chordata; class Mammalia; order Primates; family Cheirogaleidae; genus Microcebus; species Microcebus murinus. The sequence goes on from NC_134107.1 coordinate 17,721,459, forward strand.
ATTTATATCCTTGGTAGGACTCCAAAAAGCGTCCAATGAGCAACAAGCTTTAACATCCAATGAGCAATAGGCTTTAACATCCAATGAACAACAGGGGGATTCAAAAAGTACCCAATCAGGATTGCGCAGCCAGCTCAGCTGGATTGCAGGCCTGGACAGCAGGGGCTGCAGGGGGGTGGGGGCCCCACCCAGCGCAGGCCCATGGGGATGCAGAGCGACCCGGAGGCGGCAAGCTGCCTTCCAGCACACCACGCTTTCCCCGTCACTTGTTCTTAGTATTCTTTCTGACATCATCTAATTATCTGATTGCTCATATGGCTGGGAAAGAGACTACATGGAAATTTAATAGCTTTCATTAAGTCTATGAAGTATGCACTCTTTATTTCCATCCATGCAGAAGACAAAACTAGGAGCATATATATAAGAAAAACTGAATAGTCCCCAAGCAGATGAGTTGATATTTGAAAGGTAAGTCCTGTGGACTTCAGGTGTCACAAGAGGAAGCTAAGTGGTTGCCAAATATCTTGCAAAACATATTTATATTTGAGAATTCTAGTGCAGAATGTAGTTACATTTCCAAGTACAAATGTTTATCTCAAGTGTATTTGGACTTATGGGTGCTGAATGGAGCCAAAGAATATCACAAGATGATACCTAAAATGTCCCCAAGCTCACAAGAGAATGATACATAAAAACAGAGTGTCAGGTATCCTAGGTATGTAGTTTCCATAGACATGGATATTCATATGGGCCTGATTTATTCTGGCTCCCTGAGAAAATTCTACACTGGATGAGGGGGCGTGTATACAGTAGTTTGAAGCTTGCATGTGGACATGAAATGGGTAAGGGAGCTGTTGCTATAATTTGAATATTTGGTAGCCTCTGGCTCAGCTGCTCTAAGAATGACACTGCAGAGTTTCTTGCTCCATATTCTTCTTACTCTTTACTCTGTTTTCAGAGTTTTTTTTTTTTTCATGGTTTCATTCGTCAAGCTCCTCCTCTAATGGATTTGCTGTTTAGATAAGGCAGCAATGTAATCTTATTCCTGTAGAGTGTAATAGAACAGATCTTTCAAAGTAACTTTGTATATTTTTGTTTTCAATTATTTTTCAGTTACTTATGGTTTTATTCTAATAATGGGCAATCCTTATTTCCTTTTATTTCAAAGATTTGCTTTGGCAGGGGGGTAGGGGCTGTGGGCGTGGAGATGAGGCACCTTAATATTACTCTCATGAACTACTCATTATTTTTTACTTTATAAACACCAGAATGATTTACTACTTACATCTTAAGTGCAGTAATACTCCTTAGGTTTTTAAAAGGTTGTTTTGGTTCTGCAAATCAACTAACATTAAGGTTTCAGGAGCAATCTGTTGTGAGAGATTCTGTTTGTTCCTAGTTCACAACAGACTTCATAATGGGGATATTGGAAGCTTACAGAGGAAGAGTAGACACTATGCTATGGTCTGGATATTGATGATCGAGTTTTAGGTTTTCTGTTGTGATTTTGAACAGGGAGAGGTTCTTTCAACAGGGAGAGGAAAACATTTGCAAACAGGAAATCAGTACAGCTGACATCTTTGTATGTGCAGGTGCTGCCACCTGTTGGTCCTTTCTTGTCAATGGCCAGGTTTTGAAGGCTATTTCAGGAAGCTCGATTCAGCAGGATCTAGACTTCCCGCTTCTCTTGGTATCTTAGGAGGCTTCCTGCCTTTTTGTTATGGGTGGGAATCAGGAAGGCATGTATTCTAGTTCTAACAATGCCACTAACTTGCTCTGTGACCTTGGCAAAGTCATAACTACTTTGGATGGTGGTAGTTTCTCCTTTGCAAAATAGTGGAAAAAATTGATCATGATAGCCTAGTATTTTTTTGTGATTATGTTTGTTAAATACTTTAGATGTCTTATATGATTAAAGTAAAACAATTATATCCCATTGCTTTTAAGAAAACTGTGGCAAAGAGAGAGCAAGTAACCTGCTTGATAAATGGAAGAACTGGGATTTGAACTTGGAAAATTCTTACTCAAGAACACATATCTTTAAACATTATGCTCAATATGTTTTACAAGCTCTGGTTTTTCTACTTCTGTTCTGAATAAATTAATTATGACAATAGCTAATGTTTATTAACAACTCACTACTTGACAATGCACTAAGATTTTTACATATGTTCCCTCACGTAGTCGTTGTTATAATCCTATGAGGAAGATTCCCATTTTATGGACCAGGACACTAAGGCTTAGATTCACTGACACCAATATGATAGCATCAGTTAAGAAAGTGTGCAAGAATGGCACTTGAAAAAAATATGTATATAAATGAGTGCTTTTTATTTCTTTTAAAAAATATGCCAGGCATTGTAGAGGGGGAAGATACCGAGTTTATTCTTGTATAGATCCAGTCCTCAATAGGAATTCTACCTAGTACAGAGCTGTGCCTTGTAATATGGTTTTGTTTTTTGTTTTTGTTTTAAGAGACAGAGTCTCGCTCTGTTGCCCTGGCTGGAGTGAAGTCACTCGATCACAGCTCACTGCAACTTTGACCTCTGGGCTCAAGTGATTCTCCTGCCTCAGCCTCCCCAGTAGCTAGGACTACAGGCACACATCACCGTGCCCAGCTAATTTTTCTCATCTTTTGTAGAGATGAGATCTGGCTGTGTTGTCCAGGCTGGTCTCAAACTACTGATTCTCCTGACTCAGCCTTCCAAATTGCTGAGATTACAGGTATAAGCCATCATGTCCAGCTATTATATGTACTTATGATGTTTGATATAAGATGTAATGTTTTCTAAGCAAATAAACAGGGCCTCTCCATTGTTTTACAAGAGAAAGAATGGCCCTGATTCCTGCTAAGAGCATCAAAGTTCTGATAGTGAGAAAGCCCAGACTAAAACATCAAAGATTCCAGTGTCTGGGGGTATGACACCAATCTGGGCATAGATGAAGCCTCATGGCAGAGGTGACAGTAAACTGAACCTTGAAGAACTGATGCTCTGAGTAAGTACAGAGCCCAGTGTATTTTGGCTTGGGACAGGATCTTCATAGAGCTTCCTCTAACTTGCCTGAGTTTTACCTATTGTATCCCAGTTTTTTTGTTTTTATTCCTAATGGCATATACGATTTCTTCTTTCTATACATCAATAAGAATGATGCTACTAATAATTCTTAAAGGTCCAGGGAGGTTGGCAATCTCTTTTGACTTGAAAAAGTTTATTTTTCTCCTTTTCATTTGTCCAAATTGTAGTCCACTGCTGTGCATGCTGAAGTCTGGGGTCTCCCACTATGAGAAATTTGATATTTTTAGCAGGAATCAGGGCCATTCGTTCTCTCATAAAACAGTGGGGAGGCCCTGCTTATTTACTCAGAAAATATTACACCTTAATTACATAGTGATTAAGCACATCAGGTCTAGATGTCTATTGTCTTAGTTGGTTCAGATGCTATAACAAATGTACCAGGAGACTAGGTGGCTTAAACAACAAACATTTAATTCTAACAGTTCTGAATGTCTGTGGCCCCACCCCCTAATGCCATCACGTTGGGGCATAGGATTTCAACATAGGAATTTGGGGGGGACACAAACATTCATTCCAAAATGTCTGCATTTATGGATATAACTCCTTTAGCATTCATTGAAATCATTAATTAGGGATGTTGGGGGAGTTAACCAAAAGTCTATTTTAAGAACTTTTAAATTTGATTTTAAATAACAAAAGTAATTATGCTTGTCATAAATCTTTGTGAAATATATCTAAGCAGAAAAAAAGAGAATAAATCTGTGCTTTTACCAAACAGAAATAACTATTTAAATATTTAATTATTTTAAAATGTGCATCTTTCTTTCCCCCCAAGATATAAGGCCAAATGTAGGTAGTACAACACAAGGCATATTTTAATGCTTAAATATCACACACTCATATACACACACATTCAAACATAGACACATATACGGACACAAGCTTAGTTCCATTGTAGCTGTCAGTGAAAGGTAGTCTGCACACACTTTGTGAGAGATTTAGGAACTATCCTATCAAAAGAAAAAGAACAGAGGTGTTTTGTTTCTTCATAACCATCTAAGCTTTATGTTTTTATATTTTTGCTATTCAGTCCAGGGTGGTTTCCTAGTCTGTTTCTTAAAAGCAGAACCTGAAACAAGGATTTGAGTTTGAATAATTTATTTGGGAGGTGAAGAAAGCACCAATACAGGAGAGAGGAAATTAGACAAGGAAGAGAAGGTGCCAATAAAAGGCAGCTAATACTGTGAGCAACTGGTGCTTAATATAGTTCAAGGGTTTGTACAAGACATAGTCTCAGAGTTAACCCATCTGAGCAGTGAGGGAGCTGGGATACTTGTACACCAATTCTCATCAGTCATACAGTGACGGCTGCTCTTGGGGTCATTAGTTACCCAGCACACTGGGCCTGCCAGGCAGGTGGCAGTGAATGACTTCAGGCAAAGAAATTCAGGGTCCATCAGTCTTAAATCTGCAATACGGGAAACACAAACCAAGTGGGTTTTTGTGTATAATCATCATAGGGACTACTTCTGCTTCCATCTCATGGATCCCACACCCACTTATTCCAGCTATCAAGGACACAGCACACCCTATAATTACCACTGGTTCAAAGTATATAGAATATCTTAAAAAACACTATCCTAATAATGCTAGGCATCACCCCCAAACTGTTATCCTAACACTACTCATGTGGCCAATTGCTTCTGGATGGCATGGCATAGAGGAGAGCCTATTTGGTTTCATGCTCATGTGCTTATTGCTCCTTTCTCACCATGAACTGTATCCCTTGGTCTGAGAGGTTAGGTGGAATTCCATGATGATATATCAAACACTCTGTGAGTGTTTAGATTATAGTAACAGACAAAGAGTCATATGGAAAAATCCATACCTGCAATTTGTGTTAGCCCAGTGAGATCAAAACAGGGCTTCCTCCAATGTGGAAGGGGTCTGCTATGATCAACTTAACAAGGTGTAGCTCAGGGAATGAGATCTTCAAAAGATGGAACCATACTGTAGGCCCTGAATCAGTCTTCTCTGCTGACAAGGTGAATATTAGGCATCAGCAACATCCACAGCATCAGCAAGGCCTTGGTGAAAGAGAGCCCCTGCTTTTGGGTTTATAGATAGCCTCCATCCCTGTCACCATGTTTGCTCTGGTCATGGGTCCACTGGGCTAGGGCTGAGGTGATTGAGGACAAAGGCAGGCTGACATCAACTGGTAGAGTCATCTTGTCTACTTGTTCAGTACCTTTTCCAAGGAGTAGTATTGGCATTGATATAAGAGAAAAAGATCTGCATATGTTGTGCACATGCCCATAGTTACATCAACATGCTTATCACCCAGATCTCTTTGTCTCTGATCTTGCTTTTCCAAGGTACTTGATCAACAGCCAAAACATTTGTAGCATCTCAGAAGTTTGAGTGTATTTTTCAATTAGGCCACTTCCTCTTCCACTAGTGCAGTGATTTCTTGTAGAATGTCCAGAAAATCAAGTTTCCTTCAAAGTATACTGTGTATGATAGCAGGATAGTTAAAATATCCATGTAGCAAGACTATTAATGTATACTGCTATTTCTTCGAGGTGAGTGCGAACTGGTTTGTATCCCATACGTGATAAAGACTGAAAATAAATTGAAAAGGAGGGAATATTTCCAAAGCATTTTACAAGGCTAGCATTACCCCAATATGAAAGCCAGACAAGGACACTATAAGAAAAGAAAATAACAGGCCAATATTCCTGATGAACATAGATGCAAAAATTCTCAACGAAATACCAGCAAGCCAAATTCAACAGCACATTAAATGGATCATTCACCATGATCAAGTGGGATTTGTCCCTGGAGAGCAGGGATAGTTCAACACACACAAATCTATAAATAAGATACAGCATCTTAACAAAATGAAAGAAAAAAAAGAGCATATGATCATCTCAATAGATGCAGAAAAGGCATTTGACAGAATTCAACATTCTTTCATGAAAAGAACTCCTAACAAATTAGATATATCAGAAATGTACCTCAACAGAATAAAGGGCATATATGGCAAACTTGCAACTAATATTATACTCAGTGGTGAAAACTTAAGCTTTTCGTCTAAGATTAGAGAAAGAAAAGATGCCCATTTACTACACTTCTTTTAAACATAGTACTGGAGTCCTAGCCAGAAAATTAGCAAGAAAAAGATACAAGTGGCATCCACATAGGAAAGAAAGAAGTGAATTGGTTCTGCTTGCTGAGGACATATTTTTTTTTTCCCAAAATGTTACAGCATTACAAACCTTTTGGTTACATGGATCAGTTTTATAATGCCTGAATCATGATTATAAGTGTGCTCCTCACCCGGACAATGTTCATTGTACCTGTCAGGTAGGTTTTTGCCCATCTCATCCTCCCCATCACCACTGCTTAATTTCCATTGAGTTTTACTTCTCTCTATGCACATATATGCTCATCAATTAGTTCCAGTTTAATAGTGGGTACATGTGGTGTTTGTTCTTCCATTCTTTAGATACTTCATTTAGGAGAATGGTCTCCAGTTCCATCCAGATTGTCACAAAGGCATTATGTATCTTTCATCATGGCTGAATAATACTTCAAAGTATACATATACCACATTTTATTAATCCACTCATGAATTGATGGGAATTTGGGTTGATTCCACGTATTTGCGATTGTGGATTACACTGCAATATATGTTCAAGTACAGGTGTCTTTTTGATAAAAAAGACTTCTTTTCCTTTGGGTAAATACCCAGTAGTGGGGTTGCTGGATCAAATGAAAGGTCAACTTCTGGTTCTTTGAGGAATCTCCATACTGTTTTCCTTAGAGGTTGCACTAATTTCCAGTCCCACCAACAGTGTACAAGTATTCCTTCCTCACTTCCTCCACACCAGCAGCTATTGTTTTTGGACTTTTTAATAAAAGCCATTCTGATTTGGGTAAGGTGATATCTCATTGTGGGTTTGATTTCCATTTCCCCGATGATTAGTGATATTGAGCATTTTTTTTCATATGTTTATTGGCCATTTGTCTAGTTTTGAGAAACATTTGTTCATGTAATTTGCCCCACTTTTTAATGGGTTCATTTGATTTTTCTTGCTGATTTTTTTGAGTTCTTTGTAGATTCTGGTTATTAGTCCTTTATTGGAGGTATAGCTTGTGAGTATTTTCTCCAATTCTGTAGATTGTCTGTTTTCTCTGTTAATGATTACCTTGGCTGTGCAGGAGATTTTTAATTTAATCAATTCCAAATTTTTTTTGTTGTTGTTGTTGTTTTTGTGATTGCCATTGGGGTCTTCCTCATAAATTATTTGTCTAGGTCGATATCTAGAAGAGTTTTTCCAATATTTTCTCCTAGAATTCTTATGGTTTCATGCCTTACCTTTAAGTTCTTTATCCATCTTGAATTAATTTTTGTGACTGGTGAGAGATGAATTCTGTTTCATTCTTCTGCATGTGGCTATCCAATTTTTCTGGCACCATTTACTGAATAGGGATTATTTTCCTCAGTGTATATTGTCTGCTTTTTCAAAGATCAGTTGGCTGTATGTGGATGGTTTAATATCTGGATTTTCTATTCTATTCCATTGGTCTATGTCTCTATTTTCTGCCAATATCATGATGTCTCGTTTAATAGCCTTGCAGTATTTGAAGTCTGGTAATGTGATGCCTCCTGATTTGTTCTTTTTGCTTAAGATTGCTTTAGCTATTCAGGCTCTTTTTTAGTCCCACACAAAGCATAGAATTATTTTTTTTAATATGTGAATTATAATATTGGTATTTTTTTTCTTTTCTTTCTTTTTTTTATTTCAGCATATTATGGGGGTATAAATTTTAAGGTTTCAAAAAGTGCCCTCCCACCTCCCCCCACAAGTCTGAGCTTCCAGCGTGACCATCTTCCTGATGGTGCACATCTCACTCATTATGTATGTATATACCCACCCCCCCCCCCACCTGCTCGATACCCAATTACTGTAGTTCCTACTGAGCAGCACCTAGATAATATGGGTATTTTGATGGGGATTACATGGAAGCTGTATGTCACTTTGAGTAGTATGGGCATTTTAACAATGTTGATTCTATAAATCCATGAACATGATATGTTTTTCCTCTTATTTATATCACCTGCGGTTTCTTTCCTCAGTGTTTCATAGTTTTTTTTGTAGAGAGCTTTCACCTCCTTGGTTATTCCTAGATATTTTATTTTGTTTGTTGCAATTGTGAATGGTATTTTGTCTTTGATTTGATTCTCAGCTTCTCTGTTATTGGTGTATAGCTACTGATTTGTACACATTCTTGTTAGCAATTCCATCTTCAAAGAATTTCTCTCTTTTTGGATTTTACTATAAGTAGTCAGGAGGAGCCAAACTGGTCCTCCAGCACTTTGTTAGGGAATATCCTCAGCAAAATATCCAATTCTATTTCTTTTAATTTCTTCCTTCCACAAAACCCTAGAACACAAACACAAGTCAGCAAAGTTCTTTGTCTTTTTTAACTAAGATCTCCGTTTCTCCGTTGTCCAATAATACATTGCTCATTTCCACTTGAGATCTCACCAGAAGGGCCTTTATCTTCCATATTTCTCACACCTTTTGTTTATGGTTATCTAGATATTCTCTAAGAACACAGAAACTATTTCTACAGCTCTTGTCTGTCTAAACTCTAACCAAAATTTTAAATTTAAAAGTTTAAACACATGAATCAAGGATTTTTGTTTAACATGCATCTAAACATTCTTCTATCATTTACCTATTTCCAGGTTTCAAAGAATATTCCACAATTTTAAGTATTTGTGACATCAACACCCCACTTCTTTTTTTTTTTTTTTTTTTTTTTTCTTGAGACAGAGTCTCGCTTTGTTGTCCAGGCTAGAGTGAGTGCCCGTGAGGTCAGCCTAGCTCACAGCAACCTCAAACTCCTGGGCTCAAGCAATCCTCCTGCCTCAGCCTCCCGAGTAGCTGGGACTACAGGCATGTGCCACCATGCCCGGCTAATTTTATATATATATATATATATATATATATATATATATATATATATACATATATATATATCAGTTAGCCAATTAATTTCTTTGTATTTTTATAGTAGAGACGGGGTCTCACTCTTGCTCAGGCTGGTTTCGAACTCCTGACCTCGAGCAATCCGCCCGTCTCGGCCTCCCAGAACACCCCACTTCTTATACCAATTTCTACCTTAGTCCAGGTTGCTGTAAGAAATTATCATAGACTGGGTGGCTTATAAACAACAGACACTTATTACTGATTCTAGAAGCAGGAAACCTAAGATCAGGATACCAACATGGTCAGATTCTGGTGAGGGCCCTCTTCTGGGTTTTAGACTGCCCCCAATAATGGGGGTCTAGAGAGCTCCCTGTGTTTTCTTTTATAGGAAATACATACTATTCATAACAGCTCCACTTTCATGACATAATTACCTCCCCAAATCTCTACCTCCTAAATTACCACCTTGAGATTTAAGGTTCAACAGAGGAATTTTGAGGGGATGCAGTAATTCAGTCCATAACAGCTGAGTTCTTTGAGTCATTCTAGTGAATTATTAATCATGAGGGTGAATGAGTAGTAAGAATTGTTTCTGCAGACTGCACAGTGTACTAAACTCCATGAAGGAGATCTCTAAGGCAGCAGAGAGAGGGAGCAAGGATAGTGAGATATAGAAAGAAGAAAAGCCAGGAATTGGTGAATTATGTAGCTGGTATACAATCTGGGAAACTGGAACTCTATGCCACAGGGGACTCTGATAAACTATATGGAATGTCCTTCAAAATTATTCCTCTAAAGACTGGATGTTAAGGCATTTATTCACTCCCCTAACCCATCGGTTTGAGATTACTCAAGAATCTTAGCATCCTCATACACTTGTGGTGACGCTGCTGAGTGATTTTCCAAGTTTTCAGAGATATTCCTGAGGCAGAGAAGCAGAGATATATCACAGGGAATAGGCCACTAGCAGCATAGTCAAAGCTGTTTACCTGGGACTGCAAACTAGTTCAACCTCTGTGGAAAGCAATATGCAGATGCCTTAAAGCGATACAAGTTGATCTACCATTTGATTCAGCAATCCCATTACTGGGCATCTACCCAAAAGAACAAAAGTCACTCTATGAAAAAGACACCTGCACTTGAATGTTTATAGCAGCACAATTCACAATTGCAAAGATGTGGAAACAACTAAAGTGCCCATCAATATATGAGTGGATTAATAAAACGTGGCTTACATGTACCACGGAGTACTATTCAGCTATAAGAAACAACGGTGATATAGCACCTCTTGTATATTCCTGGCTAGAGCTGGAACCCATTCTATTAAATGAAGTATCCAAAGAATGGAAAAATAAGCACCACATGTACTCACCAGCAAATTGGTATTAACTGATCAACACATAAGTGGACATATAGGCATAACATCTATCGGATGTCAGGTAGGTGGGGTGGGGAAGGAATGGGTATATACATACATAATGAGTGTGATGTGCACCAACTGGGGGATGGACATGCTTGAAGCTTTGACTTGAAGGGGTAGGGAGGGCAAGGGAAATATACATAACCTTAACATTTTGTACCCCCATAATATGCTGGAAAAAATAAAATAAAATATATAATATAAAAAATGCTGTTTACCACAGATGCACCGAAATCAAGTACTGAGGAAATACAGTACAAGATATGAAGAGTTATGGTAATTTATATAACACAGTTCTAGCAAGTGAGATGTAAGTAAGTATCTGGGGGATTTGGGGAAATCTTTTGTTTTCCTGACTGAGGATATATGTATGGTGTCAGCCTACCATCCTCACCCCTGTTTTCCCTGCTTTGAAAGGGAATGTGATGTCAAGAGCTATGGTAGACCAGTTAGATTATGACAGAACCAGTATGTGGAGAAGAATAAGAAAATCACAAAAGAGCTAGTCTTGACTCAAAAATTATTGTTATGAAGGGAAAACAAATCTCTATATTTAAGCCAAAGTAAGTTAGGTTTTCTTTTACTAGCAGTTGAATCTGTTCTTAAGACACTGGTCATGCAATAAGTAACATTGAATGTCAATTCACCTGCCTTTGACAATAACTCACATTCATATGTTTGCTAGTTAATCAAAAAGCTACAAACTCACTGAATCTAGATTTCTTCTTTCATATTGATTAAATTAGGAAGCTTAAATTGGCAGCTTTATAGCCACAGCTATTTTAAAATCTCCACATATATTACAGGAAATTTTCTGATGTCATACAGTGCAAATGGAATAAAAGTTATCTTTATGTAGGGCTGAGTTTAAAAATATATATAAATATTTAGAAAAAGAAAAGAAAGAAGAGATCAAGAGTAATTTTTCTTAAATAAACAATAGTCAATGTGATAATATAAAATTTGTTCAAAAAGCATTATATCCATTTGCACACTAGGGACCAACCATATGCTCTTAATTTAGGATCAATTTATATATATATTTCAGAAAACTATGTTTATCACTGATTGCAATATAATTAGGTAGACCTAAAAACAGGTTGCTAGATATTAATATATGAAAAAATGCTCAACCTCATTTATAGCAAGACAAAAAAGCTATTCTCTAGCAAGTCTTTTTTGTTTGTTTGTTTGTTTGTTTTTTAAAAAGAATCAGCAAGAAGGCCCTGATGACAGTAGAATGAATAAAAAAGTGTCCCCCCAAGAAACCTTAAATTTTTGTCAACATAACATAACTAGTGAATGTTGTTTTTCCCAATTCCATCTCAGTCCCTGGAACCTCGGATCTCAAGGGAGTGAATATTGATCCCTTAGGCCCCAATTGTAATATCCAACAGGGAATAACCACACAGAGAGAGACCTTGGTGTGCAATCAGCCTGCACCAGTTGCAGAAAGAGAATCCGAGAGCAACTTTGGTGTAAGTTAAACAAAGCAAATCCCATTTCAACATAAGCTGTGTATCATTGCAGCGTGTGCAGGTAATGGTGGAGCCAAGAATCAGAGCCAAAGTTCCAGCATATTTCACCCCAAGCACAGGAGGAATCACTTCATCCCTGGTGATGTAATGGAAATGGGGTGAGGGAACTGAATCAGGCACAGTGTTGCCTGGGAAAAATGTGAATGAATACATATTGATTGATTGGTTGGATGAATGAAGAATTATAATATGCCCTTAATGCAATATTTGCACATATTTTTATGACTAACTTTTGAGCATCCATTCCATACTGGCCCTGTGCTGGGAAGTGTATGTAAATGAGCTCATTGTCATTACACTTATCAATGTTTTAGTTTAAGTGGTCCCCGACCTATTCTAGTTCCTCTGACAAGTGCTTTTATTCACTGGATGTAAACTCCACTGAAAGATCTGCATTTCATACATTTTACAACAAATTTACGTGAGGAGGCAACTAACACAAACTCATTGGCCTTCAAACCTCAGTAAATGTAGAACAGAAGGGAATTATTTCTTGTTTTTTATTCCATAAGTACAGACTTATCACACTCTGCTTATTTCTCAAGGTGTTGGAAAGAACCAGAGAAGCCCATATCAACAGCAGACTTAGTTTGCTCTACTCCCCACTAATAAAGGCATGTTCTTACCTCACACCAGCCACTTAGTGTTTTGAGCTACAGCTCTGCCTGGCACTGCTGACATTAGAGAAAAGGAGTCTGTTACAGATATATTGGGGATGTGGTTTTTTTCTTTTGTGACCAATTTCTGCTATTACGCTCTCTTTAAGATGTACAAAAATATATTTTAAATAGTAATAGTTGTTAAGTAGTAACAACTACTCCTGTAGGTACCATCTAAATTCTGCAACTTGCTTTTTATCACTCAGCATTTCATTTGAGAGATTTATCCATCAGTAGATGTTGTAGCAACATATTACTAATTTATTTAATGCTTTGTATTTTTTTCTATGATTATGTTGCTATAAACATTCTTTTGTGTTTATGTATATTTCTCTCTATATTTATTCATTATACATATCAGTGTGTATACTCTTGTATATGTAGTCATCAATTTCTTTAGAATATATACCTATACTGGAAATTCTGAACCATATGGAGGCATATACTATTTTTTTCTAATATATCCAAATTTGTCTCCAACATGACCATATGAATTCACCTTCCCAGAGACATGTGTGAGTCTCTGTGACTCCAGATTCTCACCCAAACTTGGCATTTTAGACTGGTGAGCATAAAATTTTATTTCAATGAAGTATTAATATGTGATGATGTGATTACTACTGATTTATTTCTCTTTTCATACTTCTATTGATCATTTGGTTTTCACTTCTATTATTATCTGGTTTATACCCTTTGTGAATATATCCTTCCTTTGTGAATTTTTCTTTTGGGTTAATTTATAGTAATTATTTATATATACTAGACTAGAAACTAATTTTTTGACATTTATATGTATTGACAACAAATTTATCTGAGTAAATTTCCAGTCAGTATCCAGTTTTTTATTTAATGTTGATTTTTTAAATTTTAATATACTTTAATTTTTAATGTGTTGTAATTTGTACTTTTATGTCTTCTTTAAATTTTGTCTGCATACCTAAATTATTAACACAGTTGATTGTGGTATTTTATAAATAGATTTTAAAATATAAAGTTAAGCCATTTGATGCTTTAAAAATATTTAAATATTTAGGACACACACATACCTACTACTATTATCTGTTCTCTCAGCTTTCCTTTCAAAAAATAGATACTGAGAAACCACAAAAAACACTTATAAAATTATACCTGTGACACAAAGTATCACAATTGAACAAGCATCATGACCAGCAACCCACTATTGGGAGGAAATATGTTTTATTATTGCATTTGCATCTACCGAAGAAGTGGACTAGAGAAAGAAATGAACTTAATTTTTTTCAAAAGAACAAACCATAAGGCAAAAAATGATCAATTATTATTTCAAGTTTAATGATTTCTTGTCTATGAAGGATACCATAGACAAAGTTAATAGATGACAGAATGTTTGAAGATCTTTATCAACAACTTACAAGAGACACAAACCTAGGATTAATGAAGAACATTTGTAGATGATCTCAGTAGAAATATTTGCAAAGAATATGAACAGGCAAATTATAGAAAACTAGAATCCTAAAATTCTAAGACAACGATCACATTCATTTGTATTAATAGTTAGGAAAAATAAAAATGAGGTATCACATCATAGCTGTTTACTTGGCCCACCCGCCAAAATCAGTAAAATACCAGTGTTCACAAGGAAGTGAGGATATGGGAATTCCCACACACGGCCACTAGGGGTGTACACTGATGCATCCCTTATAGAAACTGCTATGGCAATACTTGGTCAAGTTAAATGTGGACAGATTCCGAGATTCAACAATTTTATTCCCAAGAATATGCACGAGAGAAATTTTCACACTAAGGTATTTGTATTGGAAACCAGTTGTAGGCAATCTGCTATCTATTAATATCACCAGGGTACACCAAATCAGGATTTATGAAAGGAACGTGATCACTGGAATAAACACTTGGATAAATATTTCCCTAGAGAACTCCACACAGCCATGATTGAGGATGGCCATGGCAGTTAGTAAGAAGGGGACAAGGGGAAAATGAGAATACAGAGATAAGTTGAAACAAGATCAGATAGAACCCTAAGGAGAAGTCAGTATTTTCAGATATAAAATTACTATTTAGGCAAATTGGGATACTTTAATTTAAATACATAATGCATAAAAGAAAGTATAATTAAATAAAATGATGATTCATAGATTTGTTAACTGATATATTTATGAAATGCCAATCAGAGACTGCTCGATGATTATTTGTTCAAACTGTATATTAAATTCTAAGTCCAATTTGGGTGTCAACTTTCAGCCTTTAAAATCAAAGTCAATTTTGTCACAGAGGTATACTCTAACCCCACTATGAAACCAATTATTATATCATTTCCAATTCCGGGATAAATTAAAGGATCAAAATGATCGCAGTTTTTTTCTCTTTCTTCTTTCTTTGCATATTTTTAGCTCATATTTAATCTATGCTAGCCATGGAACAAAACAATGGCACTGAAGTGACTGAATTCATTCTTCTGGGATTTGTTGGTCAACACAAGTATTGGCATATCCTCTTTATGGTATTTCTAGTGATCTATGTGGCCACCCTAGTGGGTAATATTGGAATGATGCTACTCATCAGGACTGATTCTTCCCTTCACACCCCCATGTACTTCTTCCTCCAACACTTGGCATTCGTTGATCTCTGCTACACGTCTGCTATCACTCCCAAGATGTTGAAAAACTTCATAGGCACAAAACAATCCATCTCATTCATAGGGTGTATGGTGCAATTACTAGTCTACGGCACTTTTGCAACAACTGATTGCTACCTCCTGGCTGCTATGGCAGTAGACCGTTATGTGGCCATCTGCAACCCACTCCGCTATCCAGTTGTCATGTCCCAGAGACTCTGCATTCAGCTGTTAGTTGGTTCATATGTCATGGGTTTCCTAAATGCCTCTGTAAACACAGGTTTTACCTTTTCTTTGAACTTTTGCAAATCCAATACAATTAATCACTTTTTCTGTGATGAACCTCCAATTCTTGCCCTGTCATGCTCCAGTATCGACTTCAACATTTTGCTACTCTCAGTATTTGTGGGATGGAACTTGATGTGCACCGTAATGGTGGTCATCTTTTCCTACATATATATCCTGGCTGCCATCCTGAGGATATCTTCTGCTGCAGGGAGGAAAAAAGCCTTCTCCACGTGTGCCTCCCATCTGACAGCAGTCACCATTTTCTACGGGACTCTCTCTTACATGTATCTACATCCTCATACCGATGAGTCTCAAGAGCAGGAAAAAGTGGCCACTGTGTTTTACGGCATCATTATCCCCATGTTAAACCCCTTGATATATAGCCTGAGAAACCAAGATGTGATTGAAGCCCTGAAAAGGATGGGTAAGAAGTGTTTCTAAGTTGACCCTCAATTTCTATTTTAACATAGTTCAACAACCAAACCAACAATGTTCTCTTATTTCTCAACCTCATAAAATGTAACAAATGTTTGTGAAACACGAAGACAGTATGTAAGTATGTCAGTAGCATATGAAAAATATAGAAAACATCTTCAATGATTAATTAAACTTCTAATTCATGTATTTCTTAAAGAAAATGCATTTGAAAAGATATATTTGAAATTAATTTTGTCCAGTTTGATGAGCTTTTTTTAAATGTCTGCCATCAGAAAAAAAAGTAAAGTTAATAAAAAAGAAGTGCATAATCAATGTTGTATAAGTACTTTCAACAAATAGAGTATATAGAGTCAAGGTGAGGGAAATCTTTTTGATCTTCTCTTCAGAGAAACTGCTACTCATGCTATGTCTCTACTGCAAAACTATTTCTTATTGTAGAGTAAAATTTGAAAGACGATTTCTTTGGATAATATGTTTAGAAAAGAAGAGGAAGGCAGGGAGTAGTGGCTCATGCCTGTAATCCTAGCTCTCTGGGAGGCCAAGGTGGGAGGATCATTCAAGGTCAGGAGTTTGAGACCAGCCTGAGCAATAGTAAGACCCTGACTCTACTAAAAATAGAAAGAAATTAGCTGGACAACTAAAAATATATAGGAAAAATTAACTCGGCATGGTGGCACATGCCTGTAGTCCCAGCTACTCAGGAGGTTGAGGCAGAAGGATTCCTTGAGCCCAGGAGTTTGAGGTTGCTGTGAGCTGGGCTGATGCCACAGCACTCTAGCCCGGGGGACAGAGCAAGACTCTGTCTCAAAAAAAAAAAAAAAAAAAAAAAAAGGAAGAAAGAAAGAAAAGACAATTGAGTAAATTCTCATAGATATTGGGGCATTAGGGAACAATTCCGTCTTTTCCTTAGTTTCTCAAACAAATTAGGAAATTGACACAAGAGGAAGCTTGGGATCATATTAATTTTATCATTGATAAATATAACTTGAATATTTAGCTAGAACCTCTTGCAGGTGTACATCTCAGGGGAAATAAAAAATCCAGTGCAGAGTGTAATACTACAGAGCAGACTCATTTACCCAGAATCGATGCCATATACTCCTCATTTTCTAAGAATGAAATTTGATCCAGGACTCCAGTCTTAAATCTAGAGCTTAAATATGGGCTCACATCCTAGTTTACTCACCATTTGAAAGTAAAATAAAAGAAAGATATTAGAATATTCAAATACATAATATATGATAAAATATTATATATATGTATATCAAGTGCATGCCCATCCAGCAACGTAAACAAAGATGCTGAGAACTCATGTTTTAATTCTCATTAGTCAGTTAAACTGTAAGGAAGAGTGAGTGGGAAGTTTAACAGGATGGATTTCACCACTTTTCTCAAAGTTTCCAGAAGATCCAAACTAGGGGCTGAGGCAGCAACATTGGGATAGGAAGCTAATCATTATTCATACAATACCCAGAAACCATATGCTACCACACCTTGCAGCAGAGTGCACCAAAGGAAAGAAATACAAAACCTACAAAACTCTGAGCTTATATAGCATTGCCGGCGACCTACCCATCCTCCCCCCACCCCTTACTCTGAAAAGTAAGCAAATCTTCTCCAGTTAAGAAAAATCAAGTCTTTCTTTATATCCTGGACTATTTCTGAGGTAGGAGACATCTCTAAGTTTTACTTTCCTGATGTGTCTCCTTATAAAACATTCTTAAATGTAATGGCTGTAAATACCTGTGCTCAGAGGAACTATTAATAGACTGTGGAGAAAGGTGAAATATTCATTGAGAATCTGTGTAGCAGTAATATAGCTTTAATATTCACAGAGTGAAAAATAAACAGGGAATAAATGGACAAAACAAACACAATAGTAATAGTAAAGGTTACTTCATTTCCTTCAGTCCATGACAGATGAAGTTGAGAAAAAAAATTTAAAATAAAATTATATAAGAGTTATTTCAGATAATGAATAAGATGAATCAAGTTTCTGGAAGTCTGTTTTGTTAAAATCCACTGACCAAATATGGCTGGAATCAAAAACTTAGCTTTATTTTGCTTCTGCAGCATAGACTCTACAGAAGTTGTGGGCATCTCAGTAAGAGGGACGAGTGAAGGACATTTTATAGGGCCTGGGCTTCGCTGAATGAAACCAAGTATGAATTCAGAAAGCGAGGGCTCTCTCTAGATTTGGATACTATTATAGAGCAGGGACAGATCAGCAGTTATATATTTCAATAAACATTGCTCAAGAAGTGGGCAGAAGAAAGTAAAAATGATCATGTGATTGGTAAGAAAGTGACAGTCATGCACAAGGGTGATATCAATAATAAAAAATGTCAGGGTGGAGAAGTAAAAGTGTAGAGATTTAGCATACAATTGGAGTTACATTGTTATCAGTTTAAATTATCATATTATAACTATAAGATGTTTTATGTAAGCCCTTTGATAACAACAAAGAAAATCTCTCTAGTAGATACATAAATGATTTTTTTAAAAAAAGAATCAAAAGCATACCACTATAAAAATTCAGCAAGTCACAAAGAAATACAGCAAGATTTGAAGAAAGGAATAAAGGAACAACAAAATAGTCAGTAAATAATGAACAAAATGGCAATTATAGGTCCTTACCTATCAATGATTACTTTAAATGTAAATGGGCTAACTTCTCTAATCAAAAGACAAAGTGGCTGAATGGATAAAAATATGTTCCTTACAAGAGACTCACTTTATACTGAAGGACCCACATAGACTGAAAGCATGGAAAAAGTTATTTCATGCCAATGACAAAAAAAAAGAAAAGAGAGAGAGAGAGAAGAGGTAGCTATATTTATAAAAAACAAAATAGACTTTCAGTCAAAATCTGTCATAAGAGACAAGGAAGCTTAATGGGTAAGGAGATTGAATCAGAAATCAAAAACCTTCCAACAAAGAAAAGCTCAGGATCATATGGCTTCATGGATACATTCTATCAAGCATTAAAGAAGAATTGGCATATTGGCATAAAGATTGTCAATACTTTTCAAACTCTTCCAAAAAATCAATGAGGAAGGAATGTTTCCAAACTATTTTGATGAAGCCAATGTACTCTGATACAAAAGCCATACAAGGACACTAAAAGAAAAGAAAATTATAATCCATATCCCTTATGAACATATAAGACACATAATAATCAACCTGGCCAAAGTTAAATTTAAAGAGGAAATTCTGTAAGCAGCAAGCAGAAAGCAACAACTAACCTACTAGGGAAAACCTATCAGGCTAACTGCAGACTTCTCAGTGGAAACCTTTAAAGCAAGAAGAGATTTGAGCCCCACCTTCAATCCTCCAAAAATGAACAACTTTCAGTTTAGAAGTTTGTATCTTACAAACTTAATTGTCACAATTGATTAGAATGAAATTGGACCCTTGTCTTATGCCATATACTAAAATTAACTCAAAATGGGTTAACAACTTAAATATAACATATGAACCCATAAAACTCCTAGAAGAAATATATAGGAGAAAAGCTCCTTGACATTGGTATTGACATATTTTTTTGGATATAACATCAAAAGCACAGGTGAAAAAAAAAAGAAAAAAGAAAAGAAACAAGTGGGACTACATCAATCTAAAAGCTTCTGTTCAGGAGAGAAAAGAATCAGCATAGTGAAAATGTCATGTACAGAATGGGAGAAAATATCTGTAGACCATATATCTGATGGTGGGTTTATATCCAAAATATGTAAAGAATGCACACAAATCAACAGCATAAAAGAAAAACAAAACAAATAACAACAACAACAAAACCAACAAAGAACCAAAAACTACAACCAAAAAACTTTGATTTAAAAATGGTCAAGAGGCACTTGAGTAGACATTTCTCAAAAGAAGACACAAAAATGGCCAACAGGTATATAAAAAGGTGCTCAATAGCATTAATTATCAGAGAAATGAAAATCATAATCACAATAAGATACTGCCTCATGCCTGATAAAATGGCTATTATTAAAAAGATATAGAAATAAGTGATGGTGAAGGTGTGACAAGAAGAGAATCCTTGTACACTGTTGGTGGGAATGTAAATTGGTAAAGTTTTAATGGAAAATGTTCTGGAGATTTTTCAAAAAGTTAAAAACAGAACTACCATATCATCCAGCAATCTCAATCCTCGACATATATCAAAAGGAAATAAAATCAGCATGTCCAAAAATTATCTGCACTGCATGTTTATTGCAGCATTATTCACAACAGTCAAGATATGAAAACAACTTATGTGTCAGTCAACAGATGAATGGATAAAGAAAATGAAATAAACACACACACACACACACACACGTTCAAACATGATGGAGTATTATTCAGTCACAAAAAGAAGGAAACCTGTGAGGATGAACCTGGGAGGACATCATGCTAAGTGAAATAAAACAGATACAGAAAGACAAGTACTGCATGATTTCACTCCTATGTATGGAATCTCAGACTTTTTTTTTAAAGAAAGCACCTGCTCTACGACTCTTGAGAGGGTAGTGTTAGGATTGTACACCTTTTCTCCATCCCGAAAAGCCAGGATAGGTACTGAGAGTCTCCTGTTTATATTGTCTTGGGCAGAGGCCTGAAGTGTTTAAGGTTAGACATCCTCTCTTAATCCAGAAAGGTCCAGTTGGCAGTGTGTGTGCTCATGTATGACCTGCCCAGGTGCTTACAGGTGCCTTCCGTGAGAGGAGGGGCAGAGTGCTGGGGACAAACGTGGGCTTGTTGGGGGGTCCACAGGTGATGCGTTCTAGGAGGTTTATGGACAGACCTCCTGGTGAGTCTGCAAGGCAATTAGTAGACACCATGGTCCTTTAAGTTCCACACACTGTTGCTGTAGCCCCCAGTCCCTTTACTCTGATCCTAGTCACCCCTGGTGTCATGGCGATCCCCTCAGTGTTCTAGGAGGGGTGAGAAAGAAGAGGGCCCCTTGGGCTGGGAAGGCCAGTAGCTCACTCTGCTCTCACTTCCCCTGTGGGAGAGAGCACTGCCCGAGCAGATCTCTCTGGCACTGAGTGGAGCCTCCTGGCCAGAAGGCTGATGTGCTTGAAATGAAATTACTCTTCTGACCCTTCCTATTCTCAGACGTGTTTCTCCAACAGGCTGCTTGAACTGCTCTGTTGGCCTCCTGGGCCCCTACAAAGGTATATCCTCTGTGGGAGGTTGTCAGTCTGTGTTTCTGTGGGGGATGAGGGATGGAAACTCCTATTCCACCATGGTGAAGGTGGACATTTTTCCTGCAAATATATCCTGGCTGCCATCATGAGAATGTCTTCTGCTGTGAGGAGAATAAAGCTTTCTCTCCATGTGTGCCTCCTGCCTCACAGCAGTCTCCATTTTCGGTGAGACCAAGAAGGTAACAAGAGAAGGAAAAAGTGGCACCTCTGTTTTATGGCATTAGGATTCTCATGCTAAACCCTTTGACCTACAGCCCAAGAAACCAAAATGTGAGAGAATCTCTAAAAAGAATAGGAAAGAAGCAATTTTAGTTTGAGCCTCAATTTCTGACTCTACACTTGCAGATGACCAGACTGACAGTGCCAATTTTTAAGAAGTCAAAACCAAACTGCAAACAACATAAGAAAAGTCCTTCAATTTTCCTAATACAGTGTACCTAACTGAATATTCAGGGAGAAATGACATAACTACTTTTGCCAATGTGACTGACAAAAATGGAAAAAGAATGATAATGCCTATCACTTGCTGTGGTGTAAGAAAAGGATACTCTTGCATATTGCTAATAAACACTTTAAGTTTCACGTTACATTAAAAGGATTCTGGCAATATAATTTTAAAAGAAAAAAAAACCCGGGGGGCGGAGCAAGATGGCGGACGAATAACACCGCCAGACAGAGGGTCTCTGCAGAAAAGACCGATTCTAGCAGAAACTAGAGGAAAGAAGTAAGAAGACGAGCATACAGCGGACAAGGGCCGGAAGGAGGGGTACCTGAGACCCCGGGAGACTCCACGGGAGGAGGCTGCGGAGGAGAACTGGAGGCTGAGACCACCGGAGCAGCCTGGAGACCAGCGGCAAGGGTAGGTGGATCTGCTGTTTCCCCTCCCCTGCATTCGGGACTGCTGGTGGGCTCCCCAGTGGGTGGAGAGACCTGCGGACATCAGCCCAGAGACTGCCGCCGCCTGCCAACGGTGAGCATGTAGCAGACGTGGCACCAGGTTCCCAACTTCCTCTGGGCACCTCCGTGTGCACGGACCCGAGCCGCGCGGCAGGCGCCATATTGCCTCCTCCTCCCCTCCGCCGACCCTACCCGCGGCTGCCCAGAGAGACAATACAGCCATCAGCCAGAGGCACCTCCAGGGAACGGGACCTTCCCGTTTGGGACCCCGCCCGCCCTCCCAGGTGCTGCTGGCACCGTGTTCCCAGGAAAACGGTGCCGACTCAGAGGCTGAGAGACATAGACCCAGCTTGGGCTCCCTGTGGGTGAATTAGGACCGGAAATCCTCTCCCTGGTGGGAATACAGTTTGAACTCTGGGACCCAGAGATCGGACCTGCAGACCAGATCCCCTGCACCGAGGGCTAGCATTGCCCGGGGCACAGAAGGGTTATACGTGAACAGCCTACTGAGGGCTGTGTGCCTCCAGGGGCGGATCGGCGCCCTAGAGGGCAACCCTCCTCCCAGGAGGAGGCCGTGCGCCCAACCCAGGTGGCGTTCCTGTGCAGGGAACCTCCCCGCCGGCACCACAGTCTGGGGAGGCCTGGTGGCTTGTGGTCTGGCCTGCTGGCAGAGGCCCAGGAGTAGCTGCAGAGTTGGGGAGGGTGGAAAGAAGCGAGGCCTGCTGCAGACTGCGGGTCTCAGACAGCCCCACCCACACACCCAGACTTTCTGGCTGAGCGGGACCATTCCAGCCCCGCCCTGACAGCTTTCCCTGGAAGCTGAGAACAGAACTTTGACCCCTGCTAACGGCCTGAGGGCAGGCTTATCCAACCCAGCTCTGCCCAGAACGAGAGCTGATAACAGGACTCAAAATCAACACCATAGCCTGTTCCTCCAAGCAAACGCCACCTACTGACAGGGACAGCATCTTGCACAGCCTTGCCACGGCATCCACTGATTGAATATACAGGGAGTGGTCCAATTTCACCCACAGGCACCACCTAACGCCTCAGAAACTAAACAAGGTGTGTGAATACCCAAACAATAACCTAAGGAAAGAAACAACAACTGATCAACATGGGAAGAAATCAGCGAAAGAACTCAGGAAATATGAAGAACCAAACGGAAAACACACCCCCAAGGAGGAGCACCAGCCCCCTAGAAACGGACACCGACCAAAATCAGGCAACCAATATGACAGAAAAGGAATTTCGTATGTGGATCATAAGAACACTCACCCAGCTGCAACAACAACTCAATAACCAACACCAAGAAAACACAAAAATCTCCAAGAAATGGAACAAAGTTTCAACAAAGAGATTGACACAGTGAAGAAAACTTTAACCGAAGTCCTGGAGATGAAGAATCAACTCAGAGAACTACAAAATACTGTGGAAAGTCTCAAGAACAGGGTAGATCAAGCAGAAGAAAGAATCTCAGAGCTTGAAGATAACACCTTCCAATTAAATAAATCAGTCACAGAAATACAGCAGAGAAACAAGAGAAAAGACCAAAGCCTACAAGAGCTGTGGGATTATGTGAAAAAACCTAACGTGAGGCTCATAGGTTTAGCCGAAGGGGAGGAAGACAACACTCAAGGGCTGGACAAGCTTTTTGAAGATATAATAGAGGAAAATTTCCCAGGCCTTGCTCAAAATCTCGATATACAAGTTCAAGAAGCCCAGAGGACCCCTGGGAGATTCAATGCAAACAGGAAGACGTCACGTCATGCAGTCATCAGACTGACCAAAGTATCAACTAAAGAGGCCCTTCTAAGAGCTGTAAGACAAAAGAAGCAAGTGACATACAAGGGAAAGCCAATTCGAATAACATCAGACTTCTCTAATGAGACTTTAAAAGCAAGGAGAGACTGGGGCCCCATTCTCACTCTTTTGAAACAAAACAATGCCCAGCCTAGAATATTATTCCCTGCAAAACTAAGCTTCATATATGAAGGAGAAATAAAAACATTCTCAGACAAGCAAAGGCTCAGAGAATTCACCAAGACAAGACCAGCCCTACAAGAAGTACTTAAAACAGCGTTATGCACGGAACACCATAATAATAATCCACGGATATAAAAACAACCAAAACCCCAAGATATTAAAGGCCAGATATCACAATGGCTCAAGACAGAAATCATAGCAACAACATCCAACCCAACAGAATGATCAGTAATCTACCTTACCTATCAGTTCTCTCAATTAATGTGAATGGCTTAAACTCTCCACTCAAGAGACATAGGCTGGCTGAATGGATAAGAAAATACAGGCCAAGTATATGCTGTCTTCAGGAAACACATTTAACCTGCAAGGATGCACATAGACTAAAAATAAAAGGGTGGAGATCAATATTCCAAGCAAATAGAAGCCAAAAGAAGGCTGGTGTGGCAGTTCTAATTTCAGACGATTTAGTTTTTAAACCAACAAAAGTAGTAAAAGACAAAGAGGGTCATTATATAATGGTGAAGGGCACAGTCCAACAAGAAGAGATAACAATTTTAAATATATATGCACCCAACTTAGGTGCACCCAGATTCATAAAGCAAACCTTACTGGAGCTAAGCAAATGGATTAATAGCAACTCCATAATCGCCGGGGATTTCAACACCCCACTGACGGCACGAGACAGATCCTCCAAACAGAAAATTAATAAAGAAACAATGGACTTAAACAAAACTCTAGAACAATTGGGTCTGACAGACATCTACAGAACATTCTACCCAAAATCCACTGAATATACGTTCTTCTCATCAGCTCACGGGACATTCTCTAAGATTGACCATATCCTAGGACACAAAGAAAATCTCAAGAAATTTAAAAAAATAGAAATCATACCATGTACCTTCTCAGATCACAGTGGAATAAAACTAGAAATCAACCCTAACAGAAACTCACATTTCTACACAAAAACGTGGAAATTAAACAACCTCCTACTAAATGATTACTTCGTAAATGAAGAAATCAAGACGGAAATAAAAAACTTCTATGAAGAAAACGACAATGGAGAGACAAGTTATCAACTCCTCTGGGACACAGCTAAAGCAGTTCTGAGAGGAAAGTTTATCTCCATAAATGCCTATAACCAAAAGACAAAAAGATCACAAATAGACAATCTAATGAAACGACTCAAAGAGCTGGAAAAAGAAGAACAGACCAACCCCAAACCCAGCAGAAGAAGCGAAATCAACAAGATCAAATCAGAACTAAACGAAATTGAAAACAGGAAAGCTATTCAGGAGATTAATAAAACAAAAAGTTGGTTCTTTGAAAAAATAAACAAGATTGACACGCCATTGGCTAAGCTAACGAAAAGCAGAAAAGAGAAATCTCTGATAAGCTCCATCAGGAATAAAAAAGGAGATATCACAACTGACCCAAAGAGATACAAGATACAATTTATGAATACTACAAAAATCTTTATGCACACAAACTGGAAAATGTGGAGGAAATGGACAAATTTCTAGAAACACACAGCCTCCCTAGGCTCAACCAGGAAGAAATAGATTCCCTGAACAGACCAATCTCAACAGCTGAAATAGAAACAGCAATTAAAAATCTCCCTAAAAAGAAAAGTCCTGGTCCAGATGGCTTCACACCTGAATTTTACCACACTTACAAAGAAGAACTAGTACCTATCTTGCAGAAACTATTCCACAACATCGAGAAGAACGGAAACCTCCCCGACACCTTTTATGAAGCGAATATTACTCTGATACCAAAACCAGGAAAGGATGCAACAAAAAAGAAAACTACAGACCAATATCCCTAATGAATATAGATGCAAAAATTTTCAACAAAATCTTAGCTAACCGAATCCAGACACTTATCAAAAAAATAATCCACCACGACCAAGTGGGCTTCATCCCAGGGATGCAGGGATGGTTCAACATACGTAAATCTATAAATGCAATTCACCACATCAACAGAAGCAAAAACAAAGACCACATGATTCTTTCAATAGATGCAGAAAAAGCTTTTGACAAAATTCAACACCCTTTCATGATACGAACACTTAAGAAAATAGGCATAGAAGGGACATACCTAAAAATGATACAAGCCATATATGACAGACCCATAGCCAACATCATACTGAATGGGGAAAGATTGAAATCATTCCCACTTAGAACTGGAACCAGACAAGGCTGCCCACTATCTCCACTTCTGTTCAACATAGTGCTGGAAGTCTTGGCTACAGCAATCAGACAGGAAAATGGATTCAAAGGTATCCAAATAGGGGCAGAAGAGATCAAACTTTCACTGTTTGCTGATGATATGATATTGTATCTAGAAAACCCCAAGGATTCAACCAAGAAACTCCTGGAACTGATCAATGAATTTAGTAAAGTCTCAGGATACAAAATTAATACACAGAAATCAGAGGCATTCATATACGCCAACAACAATCTAATTGAGAACCAAATCAAAGACTCAATTCCCTTCACAATAGCAACAAAGAAATTAAAGTACCTAGGAATATATTTAACCAAAGAGGTAAAAGACCTCTACAGGGAGAACTATGAAACACTGAGGAAGGAAATAGCAGAGGATGTAAACAGATGGAAATCCATACCATGCTCGTGGATCGGCAGACTCAATATCATCAAAATGTCTATACTACCCAAACTGATCTACAGATTCAATGCAATACCTATTAAAATCCCATCAGCATTCTTCACAGATATAGAAAAAATGATTTTACGCTTTGTATGGAACCAAAGAAGACCCCGAATATCAAGAGCAATTCTAGGCAACAAAAACAAAATGGGAGGCATCAATATGCCAAATATCAAGCTATACTACAAAGCTGTAGTAATTAAATCAATATGGTATTGGCACAAAAACAGGAATATTGACCAGTGGAACAGATGTGAGAATCCTGATATAAAACCATCCTCATATAGCCATCTCATCTTCGACAAAGCAGACAAAAACATACACTGGGGAAAAGAATCCCTCTTCAATAAATGGTGCTGGGAAAACTGGATAGCCACCTGTAGAAGGCTAAAACAGGACCCACACCTTTCACCTCTCACAAAAACCAACTCACGCTGGATAACAGACTTAAACCTAAGATATGAAACTATTAGAACTCTAGAGGAAAGAGTTGGAAACACCCTCCTAGACATCGGCCTGGGCAAAGAGTTTATGAAGAAGTCCCCAAAGGCAATCACAGCAGCAACAAAAATAAATAAATGGGACATGATCAAACTACAAAGCTTTTGCACAGCCAAAGAAATAGTCATGAAAGTAAACAGACAACCTACAGAATGGGAGAAAATTTTTGCATCCTATGCATCCGATAAGGGACTGATAACTAGAATATACTTAGAACTCACGAAAATTAGGAAGAAAAAATCAAATAACCCCATTAAAAAGTGGGCAAAGGACTTGAACAGAATTTTTTCTAAAGAAGACAGAAGAATGGCCAACAAACATATGAAGAAATGCTCAACATCTCTAATCATCAGGGAAATGCAAATCAAAACCACAATGAGATATCACTTAACCCCAGTGAGAATGGCCTTTATCAAAAAATCTCCAAACAATAAATGCTGGCGTGGTTGCGGAGAGAGAGGAACACTCCTACACTGCTGGTGGGACTGCAAACTAGTTCAACCTCTGTGGAAAGCAATATGGAGATACCTTAAAGCGATACAAGTGAATCTACCATTTGATCCAGCAATCCCATTGCTGGGCATCTACCCAAATGATCCAGTGACACTCTACAAAAAAGACACCTGCACTCGAATGTTTATAGCAGCACAATTCATAATTGCAAGGCTGTGGAAACAGCCCAAGTGCCCATCAATCCAAGAATGGATTAATAAAATGTGGTATATGTACACCATGGAGTACTATTCAGCTCTAAGAAACAATGGTGATATAGCACACCTTATATTTTCCTGGTTAGAGCTGGAACCCATACTATTAAGTGAAGTATCCCAAGAATGGAAAAACAAGCACCAGATATATTCTCCAGCAAACTGGTATTAACTGAGTAGCACCTAAGTGGACACATAGGTACTATAGTAATAGGGTACTGGGCAGGTGGGAGGGGGGAGGGGGCGGGTATATACATACATAGTGAGTGAGATGTGCACCATCTGGGGGATGGTCATGATGGAGACTCAGACTTTTGGGGGGAGGGGGGGAAATGGGCATTTATTGAAACCTTAAAATCTGTACCCCCATAATATGCCAAAATAAAAAAAATAATTACAAAAAAAAAAAAAAACAAACATTTCATTTCTGAATTTCAGCCCTGAGAACTGATGGAATAAAACTTCCAGTCTACAAGGTCATATGTTTAAGGATGTTTATGGTAACATTGTTAGGAAGTCAAGGGCTAGAAAGTGAATATCTCCCAACAGGGAAATAAATCTGTGTTTTTGTGATTGCAAAACCTGCATTAGTTATCTATTTCTGCATAACAGCATCCTCTGAAATGCTATAACCAACGTGACAACTAAGACGAGGCTCTGATCTGGGGGCTCACCTGGGGATGGATCTGCTTCCAAGCTCCCTCACATTGGCAGACTTCATTTCTTTGCAGTGGTAGAATTGAGATCCCTGCCTTCCTCCTGGCTGTCACCTGGGCATCTTGGGATCTTAGAGGTTGTCCACATTATGTTGCCACCTGGCCCTCTCATTAGTCCTTCTCACAACATGGCAGCTTATTCCTCACAGCCAGGAAGACATACTCAGTCAGTCAGTACATCTTCCACGTGAAAACCACACCTTACTACTTAACTACTTCCAGAGTCTGTGTCTCCCTGAAGTTTTCACAGATCAATGTTTGTTTCCTGCCAACTCTATACACCTAAAGTAATTTCTTCTTCAACTTAATACCCATAGTACTTGAACTACATAAATAAATATTATTTATCACTTTCTCAGTTATTTATTTATGTAAAAGAGCTTCACTACAATGTATTAGGCACTTGTGATACATTTTCTTTCTATGACCATTTAACATCTGATTTAGAGGCTTAGAAAGTAGATCTTCTATACATATTAAATGAATGAATGAAGGATGATAAAGAAACAATAATATGAACAGCTTCCTAACAGGAAGGCAGGTGAGCATGTAGCCTACATTAGTGGTCTCTAAATACCTATCTGTGGACAGTAGCTTTCAAATGACCAGGAAAAGTTTTTTAAAGCCTATATAACAACAACCCATCTCTGAATGTGTTGCTTTGATAATATTGGATGGAGCCCAATATCTATAATATTTCTGTATGCAGAATGCTGTTTTAACCACATGTTCCACTGGATGGTGGTAGAGTGCAGAGGATTTGGACTCTCTTAGACTATGGTTTATGTCCCAACCCTGCACTCACCAGCAGTGTCTCTTTGCAAGGTAATTGAGGTTTTAAGACCTTGTTTCTCATAATAATACATAGCTCATGAGATGTTTTAATTTGCTTATTTGCTTATCATTTAGGAATAGATAAGATAAAGTATAGAAGTCATAAACCCTAAATAATGTTGATAGAAATAAGAATTAGCAAAGGTTATTTCAACATGGGTGCGGCAGACACTATGAGAGCACTCTCATCACATGCACACACAAACACACACATGCACACATGCAGATTCCATAAGAATCACCTAAAGTTTGTTAACATGCCAACTTTTCCCTCTGGAAAGCTCCTCTCTCCTTCAATAGAAAACTAACTAATGAAGGTTGTTTTCCTTGATCCTGTCTCAGCACCTAGAGCCACAGATGCCCAAGGGAACCAGTATTGAGCCCATTAACCTCAGCTAAAAATGCTCTGTGAGGATCCGTGGAGAAACCATTTGGTGGGCAATCAGCCTGTACCATTCTGTAAACACAAAACCTAAATGCAAATCTCCTGTAAATAAATTTACATTTTTCCTATTCAGCTGTGCATTATTTTGACATGTGAGGACCATAGTAAAATCTGGAGAATTAGAGTCAGCATGTCAGCTTGATTAACTCCAAGGTTGGGTAGAGTCATCTTATGTCTGGCAAAGTAAAATATAAATGAAGATGGGAGACTCTCAATGGTATTGAACAAGAGACATTGTGTGTCTCTTGTTCACACAATATGGCAGCTGGAATATTATCTACAATGTTCCCAGCTGAATGAAAATCACCATTATAGACCATAAACAATAATTAGACAAGGCCACTCCATGTCCAGAAAGGAACAAGACAGAGAAAATTCTACTCTGTGATTATATCTGAAATCAAAGAGGGACAAGAACTCTTGGAAACCACAAAAATAGCTAAGCATTCCCCTCTTGCAATGGACACGAGTAAATACTCCTTCTTTACCTACTATAATTTTCCTACCTCTTAGACATAAATTACCAAGAAACCCAATCACCAAATTTTTTTGTAACACTCAATTCAGAACTCACATCCACTTCCTAAATCCTTAGAATTACCCAGCACAAACCTAAATCCTATCACAGGCCTTCCCAATTTCCTCTCCTCCAACACTCTGGTACATTTGGTGCATGCTCTATCTTGCTGCAGCCCACACAATGAGCCAAACTCTGTGTGACTGCACCCATGTTCCTGGCAGTGGTTGGCTGTCAGGCATCAACAGTGTGAAATGTGCCAAGAATATCTACTATGTCTCTTGAACCCAGATTATTTTTATTATTTATTTTTATTCCAAAATTAACTCATACGGGTTCATTACTTTTTAAAATTCAGCTGCTTTTAAAGGTTAAACGGAACCATCAGAATTATTCCTTACTTTAATATTATCATGTATCTTTCCAAATGGTGTTTTCCTCACATAAACACACATGCACACACACACACACATACACACACACACGCACACACATGCACACACACGCACACACGCGCACGTGCGCGCACACACGGTCTTTTAAATTACAATTGATTCATATCCCATATATTTTTCTGTAAAATATTTTACTCAATTAACAGTATTTTATTAACATTTTCCATAAGAATGCATATAGATCCATCTCATTATTTTAGTTGTGAAAAAGATGAACTAGGCCGGGCGTGGAGGCTCACGGCTGTAATCGTAGCACTCTGGGATGCCGAGGCAGGTGGATCCTCTGACCTCAGGACTTCAAGACCAGTCTGACCAAGAGTGAGACCCCATAACTACTAAAATAAATAGAAAGAAATTATATGAACAACCTAAAATATGTAGAAAAAATTAGCTGTCACGGTGGCATGTGCCTGTAGTCCCAGATACTTGGGAGGCTGAGTCAGGAGAATTGCCTAGGCCAGGAGTTTGAGGTTGCTTGAGCTAGGCTGATGCCAGGGCATTCTAGTATGAGCAACAGAGTGATACTCTGTCTCCAAAAAAAAAGGAAAAGATAAACTAATTTTGATTTATTTGAGCATCACCTTATCTATTTCTAATATTTTGCTAAACATAGCAATACTGCCTGGATTCCCCTGTATTTCAGGTAAATTTCTTCAATCTCATTACATCAAAAATTAAACTGAGGTTGAGGGAAGTTATTTTTCTTTTTTTTTTTTTTTTGCCTCAGATTACACACCAACTAAATGGTATTTCCAAGATTCAAACCTAGCTATCTCTAACTTTATAACTGCAAAGCCTATTTACTTTCCATTGTAGGTAATACAAAACAAAGCTTCAAAGGAGCTTGGATACAAAATAGTTTGAACAACTTCAAAACACTTATATTCATCCAATTAAAAATCCTTTCCAGAGCTTCTACTTCTGGCCAAGATAGGGCAACAGGGACTAGATTTACCCTCCTGCCTAAAACGAGAAATTGGACAAAAGTATATGAAATAATAGTTTGCAAGACACTGTGTACTGAGCAATAGAAAACAATGATCCATGAGAGTCATGATAGAAATGAGCTCTAAAATTGTTCCCGTTCACTTCCTGAGGATAGTTTCCAGGCGGCAATGCAGAGAGGGAGAAGGAGGGAAGAGCTCGGTGGAGACGGAGCTGAACAGCTGAGCTGAACATCTGCAGGACCAAGGCAAATAGCATTTACGGCACAGAATCCTGGAGAAAAGGTCCTGTACCAAGAGAGAACCCCTAGATCTGCAGAAGATCTGCCCCTGGATTATTTAGCTGAATGCTGGTCAGTGCTCACACATAAAGAAACAACCAGGGGCCTGGGAAGGAGACACCGAAAGGTTAAAGGTAGCAATGTTTGATGCTCATGTAAGCCTGGGAATAGTGCCTGTTCTCACCAGCCAGACTAAAAACTTCAAGGCTCATGGTGCATTGGGTGGAGCAGACAGAAAAGACTTGCCCCAGTAGTGGGGAATAGTTAGCCCAGACAGGGCTCTGCTTCAGTTCCAACTGACAAATCTACAAAAGAAGACTCAAAAGGATCACACAGTTTCCCATAACTGAACTGTGCTCCATAGCACAGTCACAATGTTTGGCATCCAATCAAAGATCACCAGGCATGAAAAAAGCAGGAAAACATGACCATGATAACAAGAAAAATCAGTAATCAAAACTGACCAAGAGCTGCCAAAGGTGTTATAATTACCAAAGAAGAGCACTAAAACAATGATTATAACTGAACTCCATATGTTCAAAGAAGATACATAGAGATGTGTAAGATAAGATGAAGACTACAGTCTGATGGTTCAAAAATGGATGAGTAACTACTGATTCAGCATTATGCAAAATAAATAAGTAGTGCACTTGAAGTCATAGAAATAAAAAGCATTCAAAATGAAAGAAAAATGAAGCAAAAGATAAATTAACAAACAGGGTATCAATGAGCTGTGGAACACCTTCATGCATTCTTAAATATGTGTAATTGGTGTTGTTGGAGGATAAGAGAAACAGAGTTGACATTAAAAATTTTTTTTGAAAAATAATGATTAAAATTTTGTTAATTTTATAAAAACTATAAACTCACAGATTAAAGACAGAAGCACAAGAAACTGCAAGCACAAGAAACATTCAAAAATGACATCAAGAAACATCATAATAAAATTACTCAAAACCAGGAATAAAGGGAAAATTTCAATGCATCCAAATAAAAAAAGTCTTGTTATGAATAACAGAACAAAAAAAGTATCAAAGTGTATTTTTGGTCAGAAATCATGCAAATGAAAAGACAGTGGAGCAACATTTCAAAGTATTGACAGGAAAAGTCCTTTCATCATAGACCAAATAATTTTATATCCATCCTTTTCTTAACACACATATACTTACGGCATTGTAATACATTTGAAAAGACCCATATAATGTTTAATCACTTTTTACATTCTATTTAAGTTTTTGTCCAGGTTATTTAACTTCAGAATTGTGAAAGGATTTTCTTTTTTTTATAACTGAATAATATCTCATTCTGTGTGTGTGTGTGTGTGTGTGTGTGTGTGTAAATAACATTGTCTTTATTAATTCACCTATTACTAGCTATGTAAGTTGTTTCCATGTCTTGGCTATTTTGAATAATGGTGCACTAAACATGAATATGCAATATTTTTTTAAGGTAAAGATTGACTTTGCTTTGAATATATACCTAGAAGTGGGGTTGCTGGATCATACGGGAGTTTCATTTTAAATTTTTTGAGAAACCTCCATACCATTTACATAATGGCTATAGCAATCTATGCTCCCACGAACATTGTGCAAGGGTTCAGTTTTCTACACACCATTGTCTCAGGCCAAGCCAGACCCCAAGTTTGATAAGAACTCAAATGGAGAAATCTTCAGTCTTCTTGAGGAAAACCATAAATTCAGTAATTCTCTGTTAAAATCTCTATGTTAAATCACCAATGTTCTAGGTAATTTCAACAGATGTTATCAACAGTGTTATGTGCTCAGCACAATTCTAGGCATTGGGAACACACAGGCAACAGGGATATACGGCTCAGACTCATAGAATTTGCATTCTAGGGTGTGTGGAGAAACAGAGCAAAAACAAGGAAAGCCATCAATAAGAAAGATAATTTCTGGCGGGGATAAGTGCTCTAAAGAAAACAAAATACAGAGGAATGATAGTGACTGACAGGAGGCAGAACCTCAGCCAATAAAAAGAGGCCTTCTTATCCAGATGGCCCTGGGGGAAAAGCAAACCCAGCTGAGTGTTAAGGGAAAAGATTGTGTAAAATCTTTAAAGTGGGGACTCACATGAGCTTCACTTGCGCAAACAAAAGAAAACTAAACAAAACAAAACAAAAAAGCAGAAAGGACTGAAGGGGGACATTTTACATGTCTGGTCAGAGACCCAGGCAAGGGTCTTGTGATATTTTGCCTTTGGGGTTTTCGTAAGAACTTTGCATAGTTCTAAATATGGTAGCCATTGTAGGGTAAGTGGGGGATGTGATATTAGACAGATTATTCTTGTTGCTGACTGGAGTACAGATTATAAGAAAAGAAAGGAAGTCAGGGGACTATGTACGAGGCTCAATGCAATTCCGACAGTTGAGGGATACCAGCGTCTTGAACTAGGACAGTACCATGTTTCCCTGAAAATAAGACAGGGTCTTATATTTATTTTTCCTCAAGAAGACACCCTAGGGCTATTTTCAGGGGATGTGTTATTTTTTTTAAGTATAGTACAACAATCTACATTTATTCAAATATAGTTAAGTCATCTTCTTCTGGAACATCATCATAACTCTCCAAACCCTGACTTCCATCCTGAATTTCTTGCGACTCTATTTCCTTTAGAACCACTGGCCCCAATCTCTCATGTCGAGCAATAGAGCTCTTATTAAATGAGTAGGACTGGCTTATTTATCAGAGATCCAGTGAGCACTGGGTCCAATCTGCACAGTGGAGCAGAAATGATCTCTCTGGGCTCAGTAGGAGACTGCTTGCTGAAGCTTTTCCCCTGTCCCCTGGGTGGTGAGAGAGGCCCACGGTACTGAGTAAAATGGCAGCCACAGCCACAGTTCCCTTCTTCCCCCTGGGGACACACTATACCTAAAGCAGAGCGTCCTGCTCCTCACTTAACTAGGAGACTTTCCCTTCAATGCCTCATCTTGCAGCACACACAGGACCACCAGGACCTGACAGGGGGAGTCGACCTTGTTGGTGTGGCTGCCCGCACCTTTCCGGTCACCTCTGGGATAGTAGCTGTCACGATGGGGCAGATGAGAAGGGCTACTCATCTTTACTGCTTCCCGACGAAATGCATGAGTTGTGCACATACACTGCGTAGCGACGCCCATCACTTAGTTTGGGGGGAGGGGCTTATATTGCCCAAATGCTTAGAAATCCTACTAGGGCTTATTTTATGGGTAGGTCTTATTTTCAGGGAAACACAGTATGAGGGAAATGGAGAGAATGGAACTTAATTGCATGACTTTGAGAAGGTACAATTCACAGGATTTGCTTTTAGATTGAATTTAGGAAGTGAGAAGAGGGAGAATTGGAGTTTGACTCCTAGATACTTGTTCTAATGGCTTGTACAAATGGTGGTGCCATTTAACTGTGATGGAGAAGATAGAGGAGTAGGGGAAAGTGCAGATAAGTCAGATAACGAATTAAAACAACAACAAAAAACCCCAAAAGAACCCAAACCACAAAAGCACCTTCCACCACCACCAAAACCCCAACCCCATAATTGAAACATAAAACAGATTATAAAAGGCTCTCTCAGGGACTTTGTCAAAACTGAGAATAGTGAAAAGATGCTAGCAGAGCTAGAGGGGTGTGAGGGATCCAAAGAGAGGAAGATATGGATTATGTTGTCCCTCTTAGAGAATTTCTCCACTGCTCAGTCATGGAGCAGAGGTTTCCATGAGCTCCCTCAGCAGTGCAGGGCAGGTGGTGACCCAGGCAGCCTGATGCAAAGGAAACAGAAACCACAACAACCCGGGCTCCTCCTCCAGTTGGACCCACAGATGCTTAAACTACTGGAAGGGAGACCAGCAGGGTCCATCAGGGTGAGCTGAGCTGAGCTCCTGCCAACCTCAGCAGATGTGAGCACATGCCCTGCAATGAGTCCAGCTGCTCTGAGAGAGCCGGAGTAGCTGGTCTCCAAATCCCTTCCTTTCTGCCAGTCTATAGTTTGTTGGAAGCTACATAGGTAAGGCAAGTGAGAACCTGTGGGACATTGGCTTGTGTTTTCCAATGCCAAAACAAACAAATAAACAAACGAAACAAATAGGCCGGAGTAATTACACAAAACACAAAACCCCAAAAATAACCCCTACATTGTGTGCCTAAAGTGGATTGAATACTATAGGAAAGCGTTTTATTGGAAGTGACCTGAATAATAAATAATAATAATAATAAGGAACTCTTCATGCAAATATCTCAAATGGTCCAGGTCTGCTTTAATAAGGAAAATTCTGCTATATGCAATAACATAAATTAACATTGAAGATATTATGTGAAGTAAAGAATCTAGTCACAGAAGAACAAATACCATATGATTCTATTTATATGAGGTACCTAAAATAGTCAAATTCATAGAATCAAAAAATAGAATGGTAGTTGCCAGGGGCTGGAGGAAGAAAAAAATAGGATTTGCTAGTCAACAGGTAAAAAATTTCAGTTATGCAAGATGAATAAGTTCTAGAGATTTGCTATGTAACACTGCACCTATAGAAAACAAAACTGTCTTGTACCTTAACATATATGTTAAAAGTGTATCTCTCATGATGTGTTCTTACCACAATGAAATGAAAAAGTAATCAATCATAATTAGAATATAAAAGTGCTTCTCCAATATTTGATAAAATTTATATTTCTACCTAATTAAAAAATGCATTAACATATCTTTGTAATCAGAAAATCCTCATGATAAGAAAACATCAAATGGTTTTCTAATTGTCATAAGAAAATTCCTGATAATGGGTTTCCAAGAGAAAGAGCAAGGAAGACTTTAAGTTGCAGCCCCTTAGGATGGCATCCATCCATTCATTTCTCCCTTCCTGCCTTGAGTGCATCTCCACTGAGTGTCTACCACATGTCAGGCAGTTCCTGCTATCATGGATATTGCAGGCTACAGGAGAAGGCAAACAAATTAAGAGATTGTACCAATGAATGTAAAGCTATCCCTGTGGTGCTTGCTACAGATCGCACCACAGTGGGCCTTGACTCAGCAGGGCAGCATCCCTGGGGTGGTGGGCAAAGCTATGCTGAGATGTGATAAAGGTGCAAAGATCTGAAGGTGAGTGGCAGCATGGCCAGGTGAGAGGGAGTGAGGGCAGGGAGGGTGAGAAAGTGGTTCGTCACTGGGATCAGGAGCAAAAGCCCTGGGGCAGAAGGGAGCATGAAGACTTAAAGACAGCCTGTGGGCTGAAGCAGAGGGAACAAGGCCAGAGTGGTACCAGGTGGGACAGTTTCAGGGTTTGGTCTTTATTTCAAGAGCCATGGGAATCCACTGGAGAGTTTTGGGTAGGGCTATGATATAACTCTTGGAAGTCACTTAGTGTAAAGAGGCAGAAGCCTGGCTGATGAGGCCACCTTCATTAATATACCCATGGAGCCAAGCCCCACAGCATGAAGGACAGAGGTAAGAAGACCTGCAGGACAGGTCATCTAAATATAACTCAGTGCTTCTTAATCTGGGAAGTTGTGAAAGCAACATTCTTTGGTTATCCTCCTCTGGAAAGGGTGTTCAACAAGCAAGAGAAAAAGAGGCATTGCTTCACCAGTGCAAATGCCAGTCACCACACGGTGTGTGAAACAGAGCAATTGAGATGGTGAATTCAGAAAAATGATGATTTTTAATGACTATCAACCCACTAAGCAAATTAAAATTAACTCCATCAATAGATTTTAATTTTTACCCGGCCCCTTTTTTCCTTCATGATCCTTAATTTTGTTTTACTATTCTCTTGATTCTCTTACAGCATTTCTATATGTTTATGAATCCCTAAAGAAGCAACACATTATTTAATAGTCTAACGAAAAAATAAAACCAATAGAATCATTAGGCTCCCACTTCCGTTTTGTCACTCTGGCAATGTCATCTTGTGTTTCCTGGTTTCTTATTTGCAGAAGACCTTCAGGGGAGGAGTCATCAGGTGTCCTTGGGATTTACATTCCTAGCACACTCAGACGTGCCAATGGTGCTAATTAATCCCCAGTTCAGCAGGGAAGGGCTCTTGCACATCCACCAACCCCCTGCAGAGATGCAATTGCATGCATGCATCATGTTTCATAGTAAGCATCCTTCCAGAGAGCTCTGGATTTCTTCAAAGATCTGTGGGAGATGTAAATGAAATCATCAGTAAACGACATTGTAATATAAAAGGGACGTCTCAATTTGACCATCTGCCTATTTCAGGGCAGTCATTATTTCCAGCTGCATTTGATAAATGGCATTCTCTGTTCACCAGTGGAGACGAGTCAAATACACCAAATTGCTTTTAGCAGGTCAGTTCACCTTTCCTTTCCAGAGGAGATTGAGATTTTATTTAATTTTATTTTCTTCTGTGCTCACATACCTGTATAACAACCCATCCTATATCCACCTACCTACCCTATTTTATAAGGTGGAAGATATTTGGGGGGGGGGAATCTAGGAATACAATAATGATTAGGATAGATGTGAATTCTGTTCACATAGAGTTCCTGGTCTAGATTGAGAGACACATAGTAAACAGTTTGTTACCCAGTGTGTTATTTTAAAATGATAGTGATAAAGGTCTCAAATGAAGAGAACCAGGTGCTGCAAGAGCATGTGATGGATTTGGTCCTGGGGATCAGAGAAGACTGACATGGGGAAAAGGTATTTGAGATGAGACTTGGAGAGTGAATGGGAATCAACAAGGCGATATGAGGTGAGGTGGTGGTTTTGGAAGAAAACATAGCAAAGGCCTGAGAGGGCTTGTGGCAGGGAGATTGTAGCACCTGAAGGTGGCCAGATAACTAGAGGGAAGGAAGGGAGGAGGGCAGTGTTAAGAGAGTATGCAGCTGGAGCATTAGTCAGGAATTAAGTCAGACCAGGCCTGCACTGCCAGCTTGATTCGAGATATGTTTTGTTTCCAATCCTAAAAGAAAGAGAAAGTTGTTAAACCCAGAGCTGTAACTATTAACTTCACCAGCACAATCAATGTTCTCTAGGTAATTGTATGTGAACAGCTAAGGATGAGTGTGGATTTTTGGTTCCTGCACACTTAACTATTCTTAATCGGTCACCCCAGTCTGATTCACAGGTTTATGTTCCACTGGACCCTGAGGTGTCTACATTTGCAACACTAGACCAGATGATTGCACAGTTCCTCCCACCATGTAAGTTCTAAAGCTTGTGCAAAGCTCTGTGGGGAGCAGGAAAGCAAATAACAAACATCTTTGGCTTCAAGAAACTTGAAATTCAGTAGGGAAGAAGGCATTTTCACTAAGAAGTACCTGTAGAAGGCAGCAGGTGAGGGGTAAATATTATTGTTGTTATTAATATCTTTGTTGTTGAGATGGTTCCCTGTAGGGTCTGTGTCTGTGCTGCGCACACAGGCGCCCTCAGTAAACAGGTGTTGGGTGAATGACCCACAAACCCGTAAATAGTCGGGGACTGCCTCAAAGGAGAAATGAGAGCTGTGAGCTGAGAGAAATTTTGTTCTTACCTGACAATATCTCCAATTGCCTTCAGCAGGGGCTTATTCATGTACTGCAATCCGTGCTTGGCACACAGTGACCTCACCAGAGGTGCCACTTTGTGATAATTATGGCGCGGCATTGTGGGGAACAGGCTAGGGAAGCAGATGGGAAATATAAATCTTAGACCTAAAGAGAAGCGCAAAGGACTTTTCATTCCTCTATCACCAAATACAATTATAACACCAATGCAGACCCAGCCTTGACCTTGGACAGTACTTCTGCGAAGTTCATAAACTCTTCCTAAAATACTCTAATCTTATCCCTCTATGTCCCACGTGGGTGGTAAAGATTTGGACAATGTTAATTGAATAAATGTTAGCTCATAGAATATGTTTATTTTTGGCCAGGTCAAATGAAGATTTTTTTTTTTTTTTTATCATTTTGAATTAGCTAGGAGAGCTGGAGATAGCCCCTTCCCTGTCTTTGTTGCTGTCTGTCTCTCTCTTTCTCTCTATCCATCTAACTCCTACCCCATGAATAGATGAGTATTCATAATTTCTTGTCATGACATACAGGGAAAAGTCTTAGGAAAGTAACATGCAATGGCGTCTCAATTAAGGTTTCTACTAATCAACCATATAACCTTCTTGGGCTTTAACCTCCTCTTTGATAAAATACAGATGAAAATAATTCCTTGTTTTTCTGAGGTTCTAAAGGACTAAATTCACAAAAAGGATGAGGAAACCCTATGCACAGTTAAAAGATCTCTTTTCTTCTCTCACTATCCCTGATATGCCTCAGATAAAAAGTGTGCGAAAAGTCCCTCCCCTGAATATTCTAGAGAGATTGCCTCTCCAAGTGTCATTATTTTCTCTTTCTTTGTGGCATGTACACATAATTGAACCCATTGGTGAAGTACTGTCAGATACCATTTGGAAATTACATCAGAGTCTGTGTGTCACTGTTGATTATGTTGTAACTTTGGCTCTAAAGAGAAAGGTATTTAAATTCTAGTTAAATTTCAATACAATTAAGTTATCCAAGTAATGTGATTGTTTTTGATTTCACCAACAAACCAAATACATAGAAAACAATCACAAATTCTTAAGCCTGTAGGTTTAGAATGTCCCGTGGGTTGATGAGAAGAACATATATTCAGTGGATTTTGGGTAGAATGTTCTGTAGATGTCTGTCAGACCCAATTGTTCTAGAGTTTTGTTTAAATCCATTATTTCTTTATTAATTTTTTATTTGGAGGATCTGTCTCGTGCCGTCAGTGGGGTGTTGAAATATCCGGCAATTATGGAGTTGCTATTAATCCATTTGCTTAGCTCCAGTAAGGTTTGCTTTATGAATCTGGGTGCACCTAAGTTGGGTGCATATATATTTAATATTGTTATCTCTTCTTGTTGGACTGTGCCCTTCACCATTATATAATGACCCTCTTTGTCTTTCACTACTTTTGTTGGTTTAAAAACTAAATCGTCTGAAATTAGAACTGCCACACTAGCCTTCTTTTGGCTTCTATTTTCTTGGAATATTGAGCTCCACCCTTTTATTTTTAGTCTATATGCATCCTTGCAGGTTAGATGTGCTTCCTGAAGACAGCATATACTTGGCCTGTATTTTCTTATCCATTCAGCCAGCCTATGTCTCTTGAGTGGAGAGTTTAAGCCATTCATATTTATTGAGAGACTGATAGGTAAGGCAGATTACTGATCATTCTGTTGGGTTGGATGTTGTTGCTATGATTTCTGTCTTGAGCCATTGTAATATCTGGCCTTTAATATCTTTGGGTTTTGGTTGTTTTTATATTTGTGGGTTATTATTATGATGTTTCGTGCATAACGCTGTTTTAAGTACTTCCTGTAGGGCTGGTCTTGTCTTGGTGAATTCTCTGAGCCTTTGCTTGTCTGAGAATGTTTTTATTTTTCCTTCATATATGAAGCTTAGTTTTGCAGGGAATAATATTCTAGGCTGGGCATTGTTTTGTTTCAGAAGAGTGAGAATGGGGCCCCAGTCTCTCCTTGCTTTTAAAGTCTCATTAGAAAAGTCTGATGTTATTCGAATTGGCTTTCCCTTGTATGTTACTTGCTTCTTTTGTCTTACAGCTCTTAGAAGGGCCTCTTTAGTTGATACTTTGGTCAGTCTGATGACTGCATATCGTGACGTCTTCCTGTTTGCATTGAATCTCCCAGGGGTCCTCTGAGCTTCTTGAACTTGTATATCAAGATTTTGAGCAAGGCCTGGGAAATTTGCCTCTTTTATATCTTCAAACAGCTTGTCCAACCCTTGAGTGTTGTCTTCTTCCCCTTCTGGTAACCCTATGACCCTCACATTAGGTTTCTTCACATAATCCCACAGCTCTTGTAGGCTTTGCTCTTTTCTCTTGTTTCTCTGCTGTATTTCTGTGACTGATTTATTTAATTGGAGGGTGTTATCTTCAAGCTCTGAGATTCTTTCTTCTGTTTCATCTA
This sequence comes from Microcebus murinus, assembly GCF_040939455.1. Classification (NCBI taxonomy): domain Eukaryota; kingdom Metazoa; phylum Chordata; class Mammalia; order Primates; family Cheirogaleidae; genus Microcebus; species Microcebus murinus. The sequence continues at coordinate 17,763,514 of NC_134107.1, forward strand.
CCCTGTTCTTGAGACTTTCCACTGTATTTTGTAGTTCCTTGAATTGATTCTTCATTTCCAGGAGTTCGGTTACACTTTTCTTCATTGTGTCCATTTCTTTTCCCATATCCTGGAGACTTTTTGTGGTTTCTTTGTGTTGGTTATTGAGTTGTTGTTGCAGCTGGGTGAGTGTTCTTATGATCCACATACGAAATTCCTGTTCTGTCATATTGGTTGCCTGATTTGGTTGGTGTCTGTTTCTAGGGGGCTGGTGCTCCTCTTCGGTGGTTTGTTTTCCGTTTGGTTCTTCATATTTCCTGAGTTCTTTTGCTGATTTCTTCCCATGTCGATCTGTTGTTGTTTCTTTCCTTAGGTTATTGTTTGGGTATTCACACACCTTGTTTAATTTCTGAGGCGTTAGGTGGTGTCTGTGGGTGAAATTGGACCACTCCCTGTATATTGAGTCAGTGGGTTCCGTGGAAAGGCTATGCAAGATGCCGTCCCTGTCAGTAGGTGGCGTTTGCTTGGAGGAACAGGCTATACTGTTGATTTTGTGTGCTGTGTTAACAGCTCTTGTTCTGGGCGGAGCTGGGTTGGGTAAGCCTGCCCTCAGGCCGTTAGCAGGGGTCAAAGTTCTGTTGTCAGCTTCCAGGGAAAGCTGTCAGGGCGGGGCTGGAATGGTCCTGCTCAGCCAGAAAGTCTGTGTGTGGGGGTGGGGCTGTCTGAGACCCGCAGTCTGGAGCGGGCCTTGCTTCTTTCCACCCTTCCGAACTCCGCAGCTACTCCTGGACCTCTGTCAGCAGGCCAGACCACAAGCCACCAGGCCTCCCCGGACTGTGATGCTGGTGGGGAGTTTCCCTGCACAGGAACGCCACCTGGGTTGGGCGCACGGCCTCCTCCTGGGAGGAGGGTTGCCCTCTAGGACGCCGATCCGCCCCTGGCGGCACACACACCTCAGTAGGCTGTTCACGTATAGCCCTTCTGTGCCCCGGGCAATGCTAGCCCTTGGTGCAGGGGATCTGGTCTGCAGGTCCTCTGGGTCCCAGAGTTCAAACTGTATCCCCACCAGGGAGAGGATTTCCGGTCCCAGTTCACCCACAGGGAGCCCAAGCTGGGTCTATGTCTCTCAGTCTCTGAGTCGGCACCGTTCTCCTGGGAACATGGTGCCAGCAGCACCTGGGAGGGCGGGCGGGTAGGGGTAGGGAGTTCACAGTCTGAGTTCCCCTAAGTCAGGTGTAGGGTCCCAAACGGGAAGGTCCCGTTCCCTGGAGGTGCCTCCGGCTGGTGGCTGTATTGTCTCTCTGGGCAGCCGCGGGTAGGGTCAGTGGAGGGGAGGAGGAGGCAAAATAGCGCCTGCCTCGCGGCTTGGGTCTGTGCACACGGAGGTGCCCGGAGGAAGTTGGGAACCTGGTGCCACGTCTGCTATAGGCTCACCGTTGGTAGGCGGCGGCGGTCTCTGGGCTGGTGTCCGCAGGTCTCTCCACCCGCTGGGGAGCCTACCAGCAGTCCCGAATGCAGGGGAGGGGAAACAGAAAATCCACCTACCCTTGCCGCTGGTCTCTGGGCTGCTCCTGTGGTCTCAGCCTCCAGTTCTCCTCCGCAGCCTCCTCCCGTGGAGTCTCCCAGGGTCTCAGGTACCCCTCCTTCAGGCCCTTGTCCGCTGTATGCTCGTCTTCTTGCTTCTTTCCTCTAATTTCTGATAGAATCTGTCTTTTCTGCAGAGAGACTCTGTTTGGCGGTGTTATTCGTCCCCAATTAAATGTTTTAAAACAAAAAACATCCTTCATACTTCATAAAGTTCAACTTTTGTCTAAAAAAGGAAAAAGAAACCCTGCAGTTCAAAGTTTCATCTGCTTTGTTAATGTCATAGTGTCCCACAAGATTTTAGAAGAAGGACTGGTCATTGTGAGCTGGAGTGGTTGGTAAAAATGTTATGGAAAGAGGTAGTTTGGAAATAGAAATATAATTGAGATTACCCATAATTTAGAGAAAAAGCTTTGCAGGTAAGACTAAGGAGATTAACAGAGGCAGGGAAGAAAGAACATGTAAGCTGGTTGGAACGAAGTTTCATGTAGGGGAGAATAACACCTGTTGAGATAGCATGATAGGCAGAATAGTGGTCTTCAATGATGTCCAGACCTAATCCCAGGAATCTGTGAATATGTTACCTTACATGGCATAAGGGATTTTGCAGATGATTAAACTAAGGACCTTGAAATGGACAGGTTATCTTGTGGGACCTATCTAATCACACAGGTCTTTAAAGCAGATAATATTCCCACATTGTGTTGAGAGGGAGATGTAACTAGGAAACATGGTCAGAGATAAGCAATTTTACTGTTTTTGAGGATGGAGGAAAGGAGACAGAAACCAAGGACTGTGTAAAGCTTCTAGAAATGGGAAAAGCCAAGGAAACAGATTTTCCACTAGAACCTCTACAAGAAGAGCAATCTTGTCTTCAACACCTTGATAAGAGCTCGATGAGGCCTAGTGTCAGAATTTTGGCCTACAAAACTGTAAAATAATAAATTTTTGAGAGAATAACATCAGCAACATGATGAAATAGGAGGGTCCTGACTGTCTGCCTCCTGGCAGATGTATCTAATAATCACACATGGATCAATACCTCTGAGAGAAAGCAGGAGCTAGTTGAAAGACTCATGCATGCTGAACAGCTGAGAAAATATTCACATCAGAACAGGTAGGAAAAGCAGAGACAGAGAATAGTCTGGAGGAGGGGGGAGGAAAGTTGTTGGTAAAAGGATGAAAAGTTTCATTTAGACAGGAGAAGTGTCAGTGATCTGTTGCAAAGCATTGTTATTATAATTAATAATAACATAGTGTATATTTCAAAATTGCTAAAAATAAATGTTCTTACCACAAAACAATGATAAGTAGGTTAGGTGATGGATAAGTTTATTACCTTGGTTTAATAATTTCAAAATGTGTGCCTATGTGTATATAATAATTTTACTTTGTACTTCATAAATATTTACAAGTATTTGGCCGGGTGTGGTGGCTCACGCCTGTAATCCTAGCTCTCTAGGAGGCCGAGGCGGGCGGATTGCTCGAGGTCAGGAGATCAAAACCAGCCTGAGCAAGAGCAAGACCCCGTCTCTACCTTAAATAGAAAGAAATTAATTGGCCAACTAATATATCAAAAAATTAGCCGGGCATGGTGGCGAATGCCTGTAGTCCCAGCTACTTGGGAGGCTGAGGCAGGAGAATTGCTTGAGCCAGGAGTTTGAGGTTGCTGTGAGATAGGCTGACGCCACGGCACTCACTCTAGCCTGGGCAACAAAGCGAGACTCTGTCTCAAAAAAAAAAAAAAAATATTTACAAGTATTATCTGTCAATTAAAAATTTAAAAAAATAGTCCGAAATACAGGTAAATAAAGAGTAATTCCTCCACCTTATTTTTTTTTAAATTGTTCTAGCTATTTAGTCCCTTTGCTTCCAATGCCAATTTTAGAATCAATAGTAAATATCTATTAAAATATTTCTGGAATTTTATTTGGGATTGCATTGAGTGTACACATGAATTTGACATGTTAACAATATTGAATCTTCCAGCTAATGGACATGGTATATCTACCCATACAATAGCTTTTAAAATTACTGTTAGCAATGTTTTATAGTTTTCAATGTATACATGTTGAATATTTTTTGTCAGATGTATTCCTAAGCATTGAAAATATTTCATGCTATTATAAATTGTATTGATTTTTAAATTTCAGTTTTGATTCTTGTTGCTAGTATATATAGAAATATAATAGATTTTGTATATTACTTTTGTACCCTGTAACCTTGGTAACTCATTTATTACTTCTAGTAGCTTATAGAATCCATAGGGTATTCAGCATAAAATATTATAAAATCTGTAAATAAAGACAATTTACTCTTCCCATATGGTTGTCTTTTATTTTGCTTTCTTGACTTATTGCACTTGTTATATCCTCAAGTATAATATTTAATAGAAATAATGATACTAGATATCTTTGTCTTGTTCCAGATCTTTGGGAGAAATCATTCAGTATTTCACTGTAAAGTATGATGTTAACTGTAGGTGTTTTTTGTTTTTTGCGTGTTTGTAAATTTCCTTTATCAAGTTGATAAAATTGTCTTCTGCTCTTATTTTGATAAGTGTTTTTATCAGAGATGGACGCTGGAATTTTCAATGCTTTTGTTGCATCTATAGAAATAATCATGTTTCCTTTATTTATTCTGTTAATATGGTGAGTTACATTTTTAAAAATTCAAACGTTATAGCAAACCTGCATTCCTGGACTATACATGTGTTGGTTGTATTGTTGGATTCAATTTGCTAAAATTTTGTAATGAATATTTATGTTTTTATTCATGAGTGACACTTATCTGTAGTTTTCTATTTTCTGTAATGTATTGGTGTGGTTTACATATCAGAGTCAGTGATTTGATAAATATTTACTTTTCATCAATTTTCTTGAAGAATACATGCAGTACTGGTTTTATTTCTTTTTTAAACATTTGGTGCCTCAACCGAAATGTTCTTTGTAGGAAGATTTTTATATTGAAATTCAATTTCTTTCATGCATATAAGGCCATTCAAGTTATTTATAGCTTCATGATTGAGCTTTGTTAGTGTCTTTGGAGGAATTTATCTATTTGATTTAAGTTTTTGAATTTATTGGCATAACATTCTTTATAATATTTCTTCATCCTTTTAATACTTGCGGAACATATAATATTGTCACCTCTTCATTGGCTGTTATTAGTAATTTGTCTCTTCTCACTTTTTTCTGTTCAAGCTGGTGAGAAGTTTATTGATTTTATTGATCTCAAAGAACAGCTTTTGATTTCATTGATTTTTTATTTTTATGTTTTCTATTTCATTGTTTTCCATAGTGATCTTTATTATTTACTTTTCTTCTTTGTATTAGTGTCCTGTGGCTTCTGTAACAAATCACCAGGAACTGGGCCCAAATCTAGAGGGCTGTAAATCCACACTGCCTCTGGAGACAGCAGGGAGTCATTCATTCCTTGCCTCTTCCAGCGTTGCCACTAATCCTTGGTGTGTGCCTTCCAATCTTTGCTTCTGTCTTCATATGGACCTCTCCTATCTTTTTCTCCTTCTCTCTTCTTCTCCCTTCTTCTCTCCACTTCTCTTCTCCCCCTCCCCCTTCTTTTCCTCCCTCCCTTCCTATCCTTGTCATCTACTCTACCTCTCTAATAAGAACATTTATGATTGCATTTACACCCTGCACAGATAATGTAGGACAATGTCTTTCTATCAGATTGTTAATTTAATCACCTCTGCAAAAACTCATTTAGCAAATAAGGTTGCATTTACACGTCCCAGGACTAGGACCTCATATCTTTGAGGGGTGCTGAAGTCATTGATTGGGTTTTGATTGATTGGGTTTAAGAAGAAAAGCAGGTAGAAATACTTTTGTCCTGATATTTTTAATCAAAAGTATATAGCATAATTTTAATTGCTAAACATAAACCCTTATGAATTAAAAATATCTTGAGTTTATTTTCAACTAATTCAACAAATACACTACATTATTGACAACTTTCTGAGATAGATACTTAATAGAAGTTAAAAATGAGAACTCCCTCATTTAATTTTGAAAGGACTCCCTTTGGAATGGAGGATCCCAAAGGGTAAAACACACACACACACACACACACACACACACACACACACACACACACACACACACACACACACAGAGTTTTCCCAGAAATTCTTTCTTTGAGAGAAAATACAGTTAGGAAATTATACTTGGCCCAAATACTTCTGAGATCATTTTAATTTTGTCCCTTTAGGTGGAAGCTCTTGAGGTTTAAATACTTTGGGGGACTGACTCTAAGTTACTGAAAACTGCCAAGAAGATGTCCCTTAGTCTATGCCTATGTGAATGAACGTGCAGATTAAAATGTACCTCTGTACTGCGAGGCTATCAAGATGGGAAATTTGTCTTCTTCACCAAGTGCCTAGAAAGTTATGGTTCTTGGGAAAGTTTATCACCATGAAGGAAGCTGAATTTTTCATCTTTACTTCTGGAAAACGATCATTCTCCCATTATATACATAAAGGATACCCTTAAAAGTGAGTATACTGCATTTTGGAAAACATAAACATGAAGTTTGTGAAATATGAAGTTTGTGAAATCAGGATTAGTGTGAATTGTGGGAATATAACCTCTCACCTCAGGGTCTGTAAAGAGAGCAGACAGGCATTTTGTTCACATCTTAAAGAGAATAAACAATTTAATTTGCTATTTTTTCTAATACTATACTGTTTATAATAAAGTGCTGCATTCTCAAAAATTATTAAGAGACATTTTAAGTGCTCTCACAATAACAACAACAGCAAAACACAACAAATATGTGAAGTTATGCATAAGTTAGTGAGCTTGAATTAGCAATTTCACAATGTTTACTTATTTCAAAACATCATGTTCTATTAATATATGAGAAGTACATGATTTTTTCACTTAAAAATTAATCATTCTGTAAAATAAAAAAGAGAGAGATACTGTAATGTCCAAGAAGAATTCTAAGATCACAGAAAGTTAGAATCCGAAAGGCATGAAGATCAGCCTTTTCATTTTCTAGAAGACTCAACATGAATCAAAATAAAATGAAGTAATAAATAGTGATTGGACTAAAACTAGAAGTCATTACTAGCCCTTATTGCAATAAACCTATCCAGGCATGTTTGAATGAGCATACACAAAAACGTTTCTTAGTTCTTGTAATCCCATACTAAATAAAAGAAATACATTGCTCAATATATTTTACTGAATATATTAATATAAATCTAATAACACTTGATGGTCCATTTTTAAATGGAATCCTAGTGAACTTCTGATTTGTTGAAGTTAAAAAAAATTCCTGAAATGAATAATGCTTTTAATATAAGCCTGGAATTGCCTTTGTGACTGCTGAAAATACACTACACATAGCATGAAACAAATAATAATGATAATGAAAAAATAATCATAAATCAAATAGATGTAGTCAGTGTTATTAACTATTTGAAAATATATATTGAAATTCACAAATTAATTAATACATTACTCAAGAGTTGTATGTTGTTTTTATTTTGCTTTCAGAGGACATTAATTAAAGTGATGATGTATAAACCAGATTTTTTAATATAAGGTACCCTACATAATAGTGTTCTAAAATTTTAAGCAGTTTTATTTGTTCTTCTTTTACCAATGAGTCACACACATAATATTTTCTTGAGGGTTTTCTCTGTATGAAATATGCATTTGACATTTATGTATTATTACCATAATTGATATTGCCTCATAGACTTCAGGATAAATACCTTAAAAGAAATTTAAAGAAAATATGGGATAACATGTAAAAATAACTCTATGTTATTCTAGCCAAGCAAATGCTTAATTTTCTCTATAATTTCTGTCACAAATTGCTGTGTAACATTTGCCAGATCTCTTGATCTCAAAAGCAAGACCTCTCAATTTCTTCCATGGCGTCATATTCCTTTAATGGAATTGTGTAGTTGGTAGAAATTTCTAGCTTCCCGACCTTTGCTTTCAATCAATCATATTGTATTTCTGGTTCTTGAATCCTCTTTTGACTTCACTTCTGTCATAGAGTAAATCTATTCTGTATTTTTTAAGGGAAGATCTTTATGAGGATTAACAACTATCTTTGGTTTCTACTAATCTTTACAATGAATCACCTCTTAGTCAAATGTGTATATTATTTTTTCCACATCCTTTTATAAGGGGAAATAGGAAATAGACTAATACATGCAAATGTGAATTATCTTAGTAACATTAGGATGTTACTAATCATTGATTAAGAACAGGAACTCCCCTCCTTAACCTTTCCCTGGATGTTTAATGTTAGGGTCTGAAGATTTCATTAGTTGTCAAATTATTCCTTTAAGGGTATCCGTAAGTAGGCTTTATTATCCCATCATACAATAACATGAAACACAAAGAGTCACGCTCATTTCATATGTAACTTTATAATATGAGGGAGTTTTTGATCGTATAGTTGGATGACTCTTGATGGGTGAGTATACAAAACCCAAACAGGCAAAGAATAAATTGCTCAAGTTTACACATGGTTTCTGTACAACTGCTCGGATTCAGTATCTAGGAATATTATCTCCCGATTCATCAATATTTCACAGTTGTCTGTTATAGACCTGTTTAAAATAATCTGTCATTGGCTTAAAAAAGTACTTGTAGTTGATAGGGATTGGTTTTGTTTCCTAATAAAAATATTTATTTTTTCTTGTGACAGATTACAACAAAACAATGGAAGTTAAAAATCAGACAGTGGTGACTGAATTTCTCTTTTTGGGCCTCACAGAACACTTCTATCAGCAGATTGTCCTCTTCATCATGTTTCTCTTAGTTTATCTCATCACCTTAGTGGGTAACTTCGGGATGATCACTCTCATATGGGTTGATCCCAGACTCCACACTCCTATGTACTTTTTTCTTAGCCACTTGTCCTTTGTAGATATTTGTTCCTCTTCTTCCATTGCCCCCAAGATGCTGTGTGACATCATTGCAGAGAAAAAAGGCATCACATTCCTGGGTTGTGCTGCACAGATGTGGTTCTTTGGTCTCTTTGTGGCAACTGAGTGTTTTCTCCTGGCTGCCATGGCATATGATCGGTATGTGGCCATCTGTAAGCCCTTGTTGTATACACTCATTATGTCTCACAGGATCTGTATGCAACTGGTGGTAGGGCCTTATGCCATGGCTACTATAAGCACTATGACTCATACGATTTTCACTTTTTGCTTACCTTTTTGTGGTCCAAATATTATCAATCACTTTTTTTGTGATATTTCTCCATTGCTTTCCCTAGCATGTGCAGACACCTGGATCAATAAGTTGGTGCTTTTCATCCTGTCTGGAGCTATAGGAGTGCTTACAGGTCTGATCATCATGGTCTCCTATGTTTACATCTTGGTGGCTATCTTGAAGGTCCAGACAGCTGATGGCAGGCGGAAAGCGTTCTCCACTTGTTCTTCTCACCTTGCAGCTGTCTCCATACTGTATGGGACTCTTTTCTTTATCTATGTTCGACCTAGTTCAAGTTCTTCCCTGGATATCAATAAAATTATTTCTCTATTTTATACCGTGGTGATCCCCATGTTGAACCCCCTTATTTACAGCTTGAGGAACAAGGAGGTAAAAGATGCATTCAGGAGAAAGTTTGAAAGAAAAGATTTTCTAATAGGCAGGTAAAATAGAATTCTATTTGTGTTGTAGCATAGATGTTGGTGCTAAATATACAGTAAAAAGAACACTAGCATGGAAATTTGAGGTTGCATGGGAATCCTGTCCTAGTTCTGCCAGTTCACAGATTATTTTTAAAAAGTGGATGAGTTCTTGAATATTTTTTGCCTTAGTCTTATTATCTGTCACATGATGGGGATTTCAAAATAATATAGAGATGGAATGAACATATAAATGAAAAACATACTATTATAGAAGGAATCATAGGAGAATATTTGGACAATCTTGGGTGTATTTAATCCAGACATGAGAACTAAAAGTAATAAAAGATCAATACACTAAACACAATGTTGAAAGGTAAGTAATGAAATGAGAGAAAATATTTGTGCACATGTGCCAAGCAATGGGATAATATTCCCAATATTCATAAGAAAGCACCAAATCAACAAACAAATAGAAAAAAAAATAGGTAAGTGGGTCAAGGAATAAGTGGGCAGTTCACAAAAATGGGAAAGCAAATTGCCAGTAGCATATAGAAAAAATATCAACATCATTATTGTTCAAGTAAATGAAGAAAAATTAGAAGGCCAATGCTGATGAAACCTTAATAGTTGTCAAAGATGGTGAGGTTACTATTTTGCTACGTGCACACTCATTATTTCCTGCTGATAGTATCAATGGCTCTATTTCTACAAAGTAATTTGGTAGTTTCCATTTAAAATGATAAAGTTGAATGGCTGTTGATCAAGAAAACCTTCTTTTAGAAGTCTAGAACACAGAAATATAAATGTCAATATGTAGAGATCGCATATATTACACTATGTGAATTGGTAAAAAATTAAAGGAATTAACTTCAATATCCATCATTAAAGAAAATAAGGTATATTAATTCTGTGAAATATTGTGCAATTAATAAAAATAAATTATGTATTGATAGACTGACCTAAGGAGAACTATTGTATACAGTCTCAGCTAAATGAAAAAAAACCAAGTTGCATATCAATGTGGTCACTGATCACATATTTTAAAAGTGAAAACACGTATAATGCATAAAATATACATAAATATGCATGTGTATATTAACATAGGGAGAACTATGAAGGATACACATCAAGCTGTTAACATTTCTTATTTTAATGAGAATGGCATTAGAGGTAGAAGCTTTTATTTATACACATTTGAATTGTGGCTTATTCATGCCCTTGGGTTCTACGTAAGTTCAATCCAGATGTACGTTTTTCATCTTATGATAAACTGCTGCTCTGCCTGTCTAATTTCACTTACTAGTGGATCTGAGTGGACCCAGCTCACTATTTGCAGGCCTGGATGTATGGCCACGTGACACACCACTTGTGCAAGCACTCGCTTTTTATCAGGTTCCAGAAACAGACCAGGAGCTGTTACTCAAATGCCATGAAATTCTTTGCTGCAAATGTCATGAACTTGCTCCAGAATTCCAGGACCTGAGTTGATTTCCTACTGAGGCTTGTAATAACCTCGATGCTGCTTCTCTTCTTACAGATACAGCTTTTAATATTGTGGTGTTTGTTGTGTCATGTAGTCCAATACACAGAGCTGGTTGTATATTCTACCTGGGATCTGCTGCAGAGCCCTTTCCTGCTCTGCATCTCACTTGACACTGGCAGCCTTCTGTGCCATTTGATGTATGGGCTGAAGCAATATTCCTAGCTGTGGATGATGTTGCCTCCAAAATTTAAGAAGCCTACCAAGATACTATTTCTTTATGAGTTTCACTTTGAAAGGAGTGTTCAAGTATGTCCCTAGCATTGAACCTGTAAAAACTTTCCCAAAGTTCAAAGTTCCTGAATCATAACAATTAATCTCACACCCTCTGGAGCACATGCATTTTACCAAGGACTCCAACACACTAGCAACTGCTTGTGACCCTGCTCTATCAGTAGGATGTTATCAAATTAATAAATCAGTGTGATGTTTTGAGGGATGTTTATGTGGCCAGACATGTTGAATCTATATTATGAAGGAGGGAAGTTAACATAGCCTTGAGACAAAATGGCAAATCAATACACTATTGTTGATCTCATGTAAATATAAACTGCTGTTGATCCTCTTCTGTAGCCAGAATAGAAAATAATTCATTCCCCAAATCATTGACTGTATACTATGTATCCAAGATGTTATAAATGATCTCACTTGCAGTATAGCATGGCTATAGGGGCTAACACTAGCTTGAACTTGAGGAAGTCTACAGTTATTCTCCAGGAACTGTATGGTTTCTGCAAGGGCCAGACTACAGAATTAAATAGAGAGAAAAGAGTGAGAACTTCTGGTGCATCTGTCTTTAGTCATGGCATTAATTTTTATTATAGTTTCAAGTGATCTGGAATGCTTTTGTCCCCATTGACTTTAAGAAACCTAGATCTATAGCAGCATCTCAAACCGCTGAGCCTTTCACCAAGCTGGAGTCTTCTCTCAACAATGCTTCTCTTTATGGCTTTAGGTGAAGGAGTGGCCTTTGGGTCTATTCAGGGAACACAGTCAACTGATACTTTCTTCATTCTTATGTAGTGAGTGCTTTTCAGGCATCCCTATGTATCTGAGCCCTTGTGCCTCTTGCTCAGTACTCTGCCATGCCAGTAATGGGATCTTTACCGCACGTATTGACTATTGTTATTTTTCCCCCAAGATTCCAGGAGGCATCCTAATAGTTCATTAGTAGAAGCTCCTGTTTTCTTGCCTGTAAACTAGTTTCCGAGACTCTGGGATTCTTCCGTGTTGGTAAATTGATCCTTATCTGCATTTATATTCCACTCCCCAGCAGCATTACCCTTTATATATATCCTCTAAAGTTTTTCCAGTTCTGTTACATTTCAACCAAGTCCTACAACTCTTTTAGTGGATAATGATTTTCCTCTCAGACAGAGGCAATTTTCCCTATTCATTTGGGCCACACCATTCTGAGCCTTACCTCTGGCAATGAAATCTGAAATCCATGTGGGGAAGTGGAACTAGATCTTGAGAAAAGCAATTACTTTCTTTGAAGCATCTGACTTAGGTGAGGTCTCTTTATGTTCTCTAGGCAAAGAAAGGGGGCTATCCTCCAGCAAGGGGAGAGGGCCACTCCTGCAAGTTCAAGGGTTCAGGAGAACTGGAAAATCTGAAATCCATTCACACAGATGTCTTGAACCCAATTCTCAGTGCCCAGCTCTTTCCTAGTCAGAGTCTTCGCTTGCAGAGGCGTTAAATTTAGCTTCTTTACTTCTATAGAGTTTCCCTTTGTTTGACTGCATATATGAGCAACATTATGCAGTATTTGTTGTTTTGTGGATGACCTATTTCATTTAGCACAATGTCCTCTAGGTTCAACCATGTCTCAAATGACAGAATTGTGTTCTTTTTCGTGGCTGAATAATATACCATGAAATATATACACCACATTTCTTTATCCATTCATCCATTGATGGGTACTTAGAATGCCCCCATATGTTGGCTATTATGGATAATGCCATAATAAAAATGATACTGTAGCTATGTCTTTGACAAATTGATTTCACTTCCTTTGGACATGTGCCAAGACGTGGGAATGTTGGATCATATGGTAATTCTATTGTTAGTTTTTGAGAAATCTCCATGTTTTCCATAATGATTGCACTAATTTACATTCCTAACAGCATATGAATAATTTTTTTCTCCACATCACCACTAATATTTTTATTTTCATAATAGTAATTCTAACATGTATGAGATGATATTTCATTGGTTTTTATTTTATTTCAACATATTATGGGGGTACAAATTTTAAGGTTTCAAATAATGCCCTTGCCCTCCCTCATCCCACAAGTCTGAGGTTCAAGTGTGACCATCCCCTAGACATTGCACATCTCACTCATTATGTATGTATATACTATTCTCCTGTTGTCCCCTCCCACCTGCCCAATACCAAATAAATGTAATTTCTATGTGTCCACTTAGGTGCTGATCAGGTAATACCAAATTGCTGGTGAGTATATGTGGTGCTAGTTTTTCCATGCTTGGGATACTTCATTTAGTAGTAAGGGTTCCAACTCTATCCAGGAAAATTCAAGCTGTGCTATATCACCATTGTTTCTTAAAGCTGAATAGCACTCCATGGTATACATATACCATATTTTATTAATCCACTCATGTATCGATGGGTACTTGGGTTGTTTCCACATCTTTGCAATTGTGAATTGTGCTGCTATAAACATTCGAGTACAGGTGTATTTAATGTAGACTGCCTTTTGTTCCTTTTGGTAGATGACCAGTAGTCGGATTGCTGGATCTCATGGTAGATCTACTTGTATCACTTTAAGGTATCTCCATATTGCTTTCCACAGAGGGTGAACTAGTTTGCAGTCCCACCAGCAGTGTAGGAATATTCCTATCTCTCTGCATCCACCCCAAAATTTATTGCTTTTGGACTTTTTGATAAAAGCCATTCTTGCTGGAGATAAGTTATATCTCATTGCAGTTTTGATTTGCATTTCCATGATGATTAGAGATGTTGAGCATTTTTTCATATGTTTGTTAGCCATTATTCTGTTTTCTTTTGAAAACTTTCTGTTCATGTCATTTGCCCACTTTTTAATGAGATTGTTTGATTTTTTTCTTGCTGATTTTCATGAATTATTACTAGATTCTAGTTATTAGCCCCTTATCAGATGTGTAGGATGTGAAAATTGTCTCCTATTCTGTAGGCTGTCTGTTTGCTTTCATGATTGTTTCTTTGGTTGTGCAGAAGTTTTTTAGTTTGATCAGGTCCTATTTATTTATTTTTGTTGCTCCTGTGATTGCTTTTGAGATCTTCTTCATAAATTCTTTGCCTATGCCAATGTCTAGGTGAGTATTTCCAATATTTTCCTCTAGGATTTTGTAGGTTCATACATAGGTTTAAGTCTGTTACCCAGCATGAGTTGACTTTTGTGAGAGGTGAAAGGTGTGGATCCTGCTTCAGCCTTCTACAAGTGGCTATCCAGTTGTCCCAGCACTATTTATTGAATAAGGATTTTTTCCCCCAGTGCATGTTTTTGCCTGCTTTGTTGAAGATTAGATGGGTATATGAGGATGGTTTTTTATCAGGGTTCTCAGTTCTATTCCACTGGTCAATATTCTTATTTTTGTGCCAATACCAGACTGATTTAATTACTACAGCTTTGTAGCATAGTTTGAAATCTGGCATATTGATATGTCCCATTTTGTTTTTATTGTCTCATATTGCTTTTGATATACAAGGTCTTTTCTGGTTCCAAAAGAAGCGTAAAATTAATTTTTCTATATCTGTAAAAAATGATGTTGAAATATTAATAGGGATTGCATTGAATGTGTAGATCACTTTGGGTAGTATAGACATTTTGACAATGTTGAGTCTGCCAACCCACGAGCATGGTATGGATTTCCATTTGTTTACTTCCTCTGCTATTTTCTTCCTCAGTGTTTCACAGTTTTCCCTGTAGAGGTCTTTTTACCTCGTTACTTAAGTATATTCCTACGTATTTTATTTTCTTTGTTGCTGTTGTGAAGGGTATTGAGTCTTTGATTTGGTTCTGTAGTTGACTGTTATTGGCATAGAGGAATGCCTCTCATTTGTGTGTATTGATTTTGTATCCTGAGATTTTACTAAATTCATTTATCAATTCCAGGAGTCTCTTGGTTGAATCCTTGGGATTTTCTAACTATAATATCATATCATCAGCAAACAGTGAAAGTTTGATCTCTTCTGCCCCCATTTGGATACCTTTAATTCCACTTTCATGTCTGATTGCTATAGCCAGGATTTCAGCACTATGTTGAATAGAAGTGGAGATAGTGAGCAGCCTTGCCTGGTAGCAGTTCTAAGCGAAAATGCTTTCAATTTATTCCCATTAGGTATGATGTTGGCTGTGGGTCTGTCATATATCAATTGTATAATTTTTAGGCAGGGCCTCTTATGCCTATTTTATTAAGTGTTCTTATCATGAAAGGGTATTGAATTTTGTCAAATGCTTTTTCTGCATCTATTGAATGGATCATATAGTCTTTGTTTTTGCTTCTGTTTATGTGGTGAGTTACATTTATATATTGCATATGTCGAACCATCCTGCATCCCTGGGATGAAGCCAACTTGGCTGTGATGGATTATTTTCTTGATAAGCATCTGGATTCGGTTAGCTAGGATTTTGGTGAAACATTTGCATCTATATTCATAAGTGATATTGGGCTGTAGTTTTTTTTCTTTATTGTATCATTTCCTGATTTTGGATCAAAGTGATGTTGGTTTGGTAAAATGACTCTGTAAGGGTCCCATTCTTCTCAGTGTTGAGCAACAATTTCTGCAGGATTGGCATCAGTTCTTCTTTGTAAGTGTTTTAAAATTCAGGTGTGAAACTATCTGGTCTGGGACTTTTCTTTTTAGGAAGGTTTTTAATTGCTTATTCTATTTCAGCTGTTGATATTGGTCTGTTCAGGAATTCTATTTCTTCCTTGTTGGGCATGGGAGGTTGTGTGTTTCTAGAAATCCGTCCATTTCCTCCTCATTTTCCAGTTTGTGTGCATAAAGGATTTTGTAGTATTCATATATTATATCTTGTAACTTCATGGGATTAGTTTTGATATCTCCTTTTTTCTTCCTGATGGAGCTTATTCAATATTTCTCTTTTCTGTTTTTCGTTAGTATATCCAAAAGCGTGTCAATTTTGTTTTTTCGAAGAACCAACTTTTTGTTTTATTAATCTTCTGTATGGAGTCCCTGTTGTCAATTTCATTTAGTTCTGATTTGATCTTGTTAATTTCACTACTTCTGTTGAGTTTGGGGTTGGTTTGTTCTTCTTTTTCCAGCTCTTTGAGTCAATTCATTAGATTATCTATTTGTGATCTTTCTAACTTTTGGATATAGGCATTTATGGAAATAAACTTTCCTCTCAGTACTGCTTTACTGTTTCTCAGAGGATTTGATAATTTATCTCCCCATTGTCATTAATTTCAAATAATTTTTTTGATTTTCATCTTGATTTCCTCATTTATGAAGTAATCTTTTAGTGGAAGTTTGTTTAATTTTCACAATTTTGTATAGAAATGTGAGTTTCTGTTAGGGTTGATTTCTACATTTATTCTACTGTGACCTGAGAAGATACATGGTATGATTTCTATTTTTTAAAATTGCTTGAGACTTGCTTTGATTCCTAGGATATGCTCAATCTTTGAGGATGTCTCATGAGCTGATGAGAGGAATGCATATTCAGTGGATTTTGGGTAGAATGCCCTATAAATGTCAGCCAAGCCCAGTTGTTCTAGAGTTTTCTTTAAGTCCATGTTTTCTTTATTAATTTTATGTTTGAAGGATCTCTCCTGTGCAGTCAGTGTGGTGTTGAAATCTCCGGCTATTATGGGGTTGCTGTTTATGAATTTGCTTAGATCCAGTAAGGTTTGCTTTATGAATCTGGGTGCACCTTAGTTGGGTACATATCTATTTAAAATTGTTATGTATTCTTGTTAAACTGTACCTTTATGCAATGTACCCATATATAATGTACCATTATATAATGACCCTCTTTGTCTTTCACTACGTTTGTTGGTTTAAAAACTAAGTTATCTGAAATCAAAACTGCCACGCCAGCCTTCTTTTGGCTTCAGTTTGCTTGAAATACTGAGCTCCATCCCTTTACTTTTAGTGTATATGCATCCTTGAAGGTTAGGTGTGTTTCCTGAAGAGGGCACATAGTTGGCTTGCATTTTTTAATCCATTGAGCCAGCCTATGAATCTTGATTGGGGAGTTTAAGCCTTTCATATAAATTCAGAGAACTGATAGGTGGAGCAGATTACTGTTTATTCTGTTGGGTCAGACGTTGTTGCTTTGCTTTGTCTCTTGAGCCACTGTTATATCTGGCCTTTAATCTTTAGGTTTTGAGTGTTTTTACATTCATGAGTATTTATTATGCTGATCCATGTGAAAGACTGTTTTGGGTACTTCCTTTAGGGCTGGTCTTGTCTTGGTGAATTCCCTCAGTCTTTACTATTTTTAGAATGTCTTTACTTCTCCTTAATACGTAACACTTAATTTTACAGGGTAAAAGAATATAGGCTGAATGTTATTCTGTTTCAGAAGAGTGAGAATGGGGCCCCAGTCTCTCCTTGCTTTTAAGGTTTCAGTTGAGAAGTCTGGCGTTACTCTAATCAGCTTTCCTTTGTGTTTAACTTGCTTCTTTAGCCTTATAGCTTGTAGAAAGGTCTCTTTTGTTGATATTTTGGTCAGTCTGATGACCAAAATATCAGTCTGACTGTTTGCATTGTATCTCCCAGGGGTCCTTTGAGCTTCTTGTACTTGCATATCTAGCTTATCAGCAAGACCTGGGAAATTTTCCTCAATTAAGTCTTCAGATAGCTTATCCAGTCCTTGAATTTTTTCTTTCTCCCCTTCTGGAATCCATAACAGCCTCAGGTTAAATTTCTTAATATAATCTCACAATTCTTGTAAGCTTTGCTCATGCCTCTTATTTATCTGCTATATCTGTAATTAACTTATTTGATTTGAAGGTGATTATTTCTTCTGTTTGGTTCACCCCATTTTTGAGGCTTTCCACTGTGTTTTGTAGTTCCCCAAATAAATTCTTCATTTCCAGGAGATCGGATTGATTTTTCTTTAAGATAACGATTTCCTTAGTGAGTTTTTCTTCAAAGTCCTGGATTTTTTTTTTTTTGTGGTTTCTTTGTGTTGGTTATCCATTTTTTCTTGCATATCATTGAGCTTTCATACAATCCAATTTTGAAATTCTTTTGTCCTTTTAGTGCTATGGGTTTGGGTAACATCCATTGCTTGAGAGCTGGTAGATCTCTTTGGGAGAATGTTTTCAGTTTCATTCTTCATAGTTCCAGAATTCTTTCACTGAGCCCTCCCCAACTGGTTCAGCTGTTGTTTTTTTGTATGATACATGATAGCCTCTGTATATGTACTATTTCTGTGGGTGGAATATGAAGGAGGCAAGCTGGGTGTCCTCCCTTCTATGGTTTCTTGATTTGCCACTGGGGGAAGATCTTCCACCACCCTCCCTGATGGGAGGGGTTACTTATGGAGCTTATTGTGGCCACTTTTGGGGGATTTGTTCCATGACAATGACCATGACTGTTGGCCACTGAGCAGGGGAGGAGAACCAGCCCCAACATTTGTATCAACTGGGTGACTTAAACCAGTCTGGATAGCAAAGTGATTTGTCTGTCAGCTATTGATCTGTGCCTAGGCCCAGTGGATTCACTGTAGATCAGGGGGAAGGTAGCTTTCCTTGTCTCACCCGGCCTCTAGGGGTGTAGCCTACAATTTTTGTTGTGAAAGATGCAGGCTAGGTGGAGGAGTTAGCACCCCAGTCTGCCCTGTCCTCCCGCACACTAGCAGCTGTAACTCCCCTCGGTATTAGCCTCCTCAGTACTAGAGTTCAGAGTACGTCAATCAAGGCAGGCCTGGCTAGTTGATCATAGATTGTGTAAGGGTGGAATTTGTCAGGAGAGTCTGTGGGCCGGGGGAGGGGATCTGCCCACCACACCATATCACAACACGGTGCTGGACTGTGGACTTCCACAATGGTGACCACCTGCCCACTCGCAGAGTACTAGTGCTGGAAGCAACTGTTCAAGAGATGGCAGGTGCCAGATTGGGGAGCTGGGTTTTCAGGATGCCCCGTTGCCTCCTTTATGCCACCTTTCCACTTTCTCACACTTGTACAGGCATAGTTCTCGCTCTTACTGACCCACCCTGTGGGGGCCTATTTACCTCAAGTTGTGTCAGCTTAGAGGCCCTGACTTTGTGATCACCTCTGTAGGACTGGCCCCACTTGTTACCAGAGGCAAGGTATCTAATTGCCTACCATAGCAGATCAGACCGGTTTCCTCCCCATTTGGTGTCATTCTAGCACGGAGCTTCGGAGAGTTCACAGTACTTTCCGCTAATGACCATTCTCGACGGCACCCACTACTTTTGCCACTATTTTGCATGAACTTCAGACAGTTCCCTGTCTGAGTGGGTGTGGAGATCAATACGGAAACAAGAAGTTCTCCTGTGCATCTGATCCCACTGCACTCCCTTGCACAGCAGGCCAGGGTCCTCCCCTGCTCTATGCCCTATTGTTTGTTTTGGACTCTCCAGAGAATGTGAACTTATCTCCAGTTCACCTTTTTTTTTTTCAATTTTGCGAGTCCCATGCTGAACCTCTGCTGAATCACAACACTGTTCTTGTTGGGGAGAGATCCACTCATGTGTAGGAGACCAAGATCTATGCCTCTTTCTCTGGGAGGAGGAATCCAGAGGGTTACCTTTACTCTGCATTTTTTTCTCTCTCTGTTCTCAACTTCTTAATAAAGGGCATTCTGACTAGGGGAGGGTGAATCCTCATTGTGGTTTCAATTTGCTTTCCATGATTATTGGTGATGTTGAAATTTTTTCATATGTTTATTGGCCATTTGTCTATCTTCTTTGAAAAGCTTCTTTTGAGGTCTTTTGCACTGTGTTTATTGGGGCAGTTTCATCTTTCTCTTGGTAATTTGCTTCAGTTTTCTGCAGATTCTGGTTACTAGTCCTTTATTTGGTGTATATTATACAAATAGTTTATCCCATTTTGAGGGTTGTCTATTTGGTCTGTTCATTCATTATTTCCTTGGCTGTGTAGAAGCTTTTTAATTTAATGAAGTCCCATTTATTTATTTTTGTTGTTCCTGTGATTGCCATTGTATTCTTCTTCATAAATTCTTTGTGTGGGTAATATGTAGAAGAGTTTTCCAACATTTTCTTCTATAATTTTAAAATTTTCATGCCTAACATTTGAATCTTCTATTCATCTTGAATTAGTTTTTGTAAATGGTGAGAGATATGGATCTTGTCTCATTCTTCTGAATGGGGCTAATCAATTTTCCAAGCACCATTTCTGGACTAGGGATTCTTTTCCCCAGTATAGATTGCTGCCTGTTTTGTCAAAGATCAGATGCCTGTAAGTAGGTGGTTTGGTGTCTGTGTTCTCTGTTTTGTTTCATTGATCTATTTTTCTATTTTTGTGCCAATAACATGCTGAGTTAGTTACTACAGCCTTGTAGTATAGTTTGAAATCTGTAATGCCTCCTGATTTGTTCATTTTGCTTAAAATTGCGTTGGCTCTTAGGGATATTTTCTGGTTCCACATGAAGCATAAAAATACTTTTTGTAAGTATGTGAAATATGATGTTGATATTTTGAAGGGTATTGCATGGAATCTGTGAATCATTTTGGGTAGTATGAACATATTCACAATGTAAATTCTACAAACTCATGAACATGATATGTTTTGCCACTTGTTTATATTAATATCATCTGCTATTGCTTTCCTCAGTGTTGTTGTTCTTCTTGTTGAGATCTTTAACCTAGTTGGTTAAGTATGTTCCCACGCATTTTGTTTCCTTTATAGCTATTGTGATTGGCATTGAGTCTTTGATTTAATTCTCAGCTTCATTGTTATTGGTGTATATTTATGCTGCTAATTTATGTTCATTGATTTTATACTCTTAGCCTTTGATGAAAGTATTTATCAATTCCAGGAGTCTCTTGGTGGTATTCTTGATGTTTTCTAGGTATAAGATCATGTTGGCTCCAAAAGAATACCTTGAAATGGTTTTCCCAACGGGGGGACCCTTAATTTCTTTCTCTTGCCTAATTATTCTGGCTAGGACTTCCAGCCAGAAGTGTTGAATAGAACTTGTAATAGTGGGCATTTTTGTCTTGTTCCTGTTCTTACTGGGAATACTTTCAACTTTTCTCCTTTTTGTATGATGTTGGCTTTGAGTTTGTGGTTTTTATAATTTTGAGTATGTTCCTCCAATGCCTAGTTTGATTAGAGTTTTTATTATGAGTCTGTTCTGAATGCTTTTTTCCTGCATCTATTGGGATGATCATATGATCTTTGTTTTTCTCATGTTCATATGGTTGACTTATGTGAATAAACATCATGTCTTTTCTGAAATAACTTGAAGGACTCCTCAGTATTTACAGAAAAAAATTCAACTCCTTTGCCCAATGTTAAAATGTGTAAGAAGTTTAACCCCAAATATGTTTCCAAACTTAACATTTGAGAATTTCATACAGCCAATATGGACTCTCTTGAACTCTCAAAGGTGCTATCCAGATTTATGACTGACCATTGCTACTTTGACGCCTCCAGTCCACTTTATTTTTAATCCCCTGTATCTTAGCCTCCCTATGAGCTTTAGTACCTCCATAAAATTATTTACAAACCCATCTGGATTCAGGGAACTCACCTACCTAGAACTCCTGCACCAATGACTAGGTCCCTAGTGCTGGTGAGCACCCAGAGTCCACTTCTAATTATAATCTCTCTGAAGCAGGGCTCTCTTTCAAAGTTCTCAAATATGCATTTCTAGAGAAATACTAGCAAAATTATGTCTCTTTTTTCTGTGGAGGGGATAAGGGGAGAGAGAGAGTGAGAGAGATTAATGTGTACAATTGCAGTTAATCTAAAATCTCCCAAATTATTGTCCAAGAATATGACTATAATATCTTCCCTGTGGATCTGCTTGACTGAGCTTGTGGTCCCTTGAGGGAGTTGGCAGCAATTTACTGAAATGCTATTTAGGAAAATCTCTCCTGTGTGCTGCACAGAATTGAGTCAATGAAGTGTCTTTAAAAATGCTATAGGAAGGCTCAATTGTCAAGATGCTGTCACTCTCTTATTTCTGGTTTGAACACCTGAAGAAGCTGAGAAGAAGGAAAATTTGTAGGGGAATTTATTTTCTTCTCAGAAACTTGGTTTTGTAATTCACTTTGGCATAGGCAGGCAAAGAGTCTAGGACTTATTGCTTCAGATGGGTGAGTTACATGATGATCTGCATTGTATTCCAGAGGCCAGGTGTGCACAAATGATCTTAGCAGCCTGGAAAAACACCATCTCTAAGGCCACTATAAAGAAGAACTTGGTACAAACAGTATTTAGTTTTGTTTTTGGTTTCAATGACCTAACTTACATTATGGTTGAATTTTGTGTTTGCCATAGAGATAATGAAATATCCTGGAAGGTTTCTGGGCTCATAGAATGTGAGAATTCAGAGTCCTTGGCTTCTCTGAGTCTGAATTACTTTGCTTTACCAGTTAAAACACAAACTTCTGAGTCAGCTGAGTTGAACTCTTATTCCGCTTATGTTCAAATTCACATGCATGCCTAGTATTTTTTTTTTTTCTTATTACAATCTTTGGCTTGTGTAAGGCTGGGAAAAATAGAATTTCATAGCCTTTTCCACAGCCAACAAGTATTGTTTCACATAGGAATTCAGATTTAATACCAATTTCAGAAACACAACAATTATCATTGATATATGTACTTCACTACCTGTGTTTGCAGAGGCATTTATTTGAGGACACCAATGTGTATATTCTAGGTTCAGCCATCTAAATTTTTTCCATTACTTAAATTTATTTTGACACTTAAGATGCTGTTTCTATATACTTCATGTAATACAAATATAAGTAAATGGAGATGAGATTCTCTGTTTTGAAAGTATAGAATTCTTGAAAAATTTTAGTACTAAAGTAATAGCTTTTTCTTATTAATCTTTAATTACATCCCTAAAGGCCTTTTCTCTTCCAACCTCCTTTGTTTCTGAGGCAACAAAAGGCCAGCAGCTCTTCCCTTTTCAAATTTACAGGTAACTAAAACACTTTTTGACCTTTTGACCAGAGGAAAATGCTTTGAGACGTTGTTTTAGTACTTCTTCTGCCACTCGTACCATGAATATTTTCATTTGATTTTGCTGTTGGAATTATTATGCATATTTCAGGAACAAAATATATGCCTCCCTTCCTAAATTTTTCTTCTTTTCCACTGCCTTCATTTCCCCCTCTTTCCTTTGCATTTGTTCTTTGTTCTTGTTGTTGTTCTAAGCTTGTATTTTGAAATAATTATAGATTCACAGGAAGCACAAGAGGTATGGTGTATACTGCATCTACTTTCCCCAATAGTCATGTCCCATGTAACTATGGTACAACATGTCAACCAGCAGATTGATATTAGTATGATGTGCGTGTAGAGTTTCATATCATCATATCACATGTTCAGATTTGTTTAACTGCCATTGCAATCAGCATACACAACTCTTCCATCTCCACAAAATCTCCATTATTCTACTCTTTTATAATAACACCACCATCCTTTCTGCCTCCATTCCTAGTCCCTGGCAACCCCTAACCTGTTCTCCATTTTTATAATGTTGTCACTTTGAGAATGCTGTATACATGAAATGATAGAGTATGTGACATTAAGGGATTGGCTTTCTCTAATTCAGTATAATGTCCTTGAGATCTATTCAAGTTGTTGCCTGTGTCATAGTTTGTTCCTCTTTGTCACTGAGTAGTATTCCATGGTACCCCAGTTTGTTTAACCATTCATCTATTTTAGGAAGTTTTGATTCAAATTTTGGACAACTATAAATAAAGCTACTAAGAACAATCTTGTATAGGTTTTTGTGTGAATAAAAGTTTTCATTTCTCCACAATAAATGCCCAGGAGTTTCCTCTTTCTTTATTGATATATTTGCCTTTTTTTCCCAAGCACCTGGAAAGTCAGTGGGTCCCAGAACCTACTCAATATTTGAGAATTAGCTCTCTCTTCAATGTCCTTAAAAATTCAATGGAGAGTGAATGGATTAACAGGTATATACACCCATGGTGTGAGGTAACACAGGCAGAACTGAGAAAGCGTCACAAACAAGATACTGTTGAGTTTTTTTGATTTCTATTCCAAAGCCAAGATCTTTTGTTTCAGCCTTCTCTCCCTTCTCATAGATAATCCCTTCTCATAGTATCTAAGTGAATTAGGGAAGAAGTTACATTTTTAACACTGGTTTACCATTAACCTTGAGTGAAGATAGATATCAGCCTGAATTCATGGACTCTATAAAATATCTTTTAAATGCAAGTGAACAGGACATTTAATTTGTTTTAGAGTGGAAACTTTCTAGTTTTCTAGGAAGAAGATTAAGGATAAAACTGAGTAACTCCTGGAAAATCTGACCTCTTCTTTTTGCAGAGGCCCAGGTGAGGGTGACAGATGGAAGGCATGCTGAAGAGAAGTATAATTTATAATCTATTTTAATTCTTTTTGTCATCTCCTAAGAAGAAAGAAACTCATTAGAATGCAAGTTTAAAATTCATTACTGTCTCTTTATTACTTAATAGGTTCAAACAATGAAATAGATTTATAGAAAAATAAAAATGACTGACCTTTAAAATGTGACATAGAAGGATATCTTTTGTCAGATCATAACTGGTTAGCATATTGCATTAAAATTTAGTAAAAAGTACTATGGCATCTTAAAGGATATGCAAAGAGATTCTGATCAAGGTAAATCCACCTTCAAGCCAAGAGAACTTTATTCTTCTTCTCAGTCCACATTTATGGAATTACTATGCCTGATGGGAGAGAGATTGGGCCACTGATTCCAGGTGCAGTGCCATTTGTGTGGAATATTGCACAGGATGATGAGCATCCCACTGAAAGCACGAGGTGTGAAGGATAAGGAGGAAACTAGTAATACAAATGAGAGCATAGTTTGCAGATGGTTGAGAGTCTTTATATTTCAGCAAACTTGGACCCTACACAGGATTTCTTTGCAGCCTTGTATTTTTGCTATCAACAGCCCCTTTACTGCTAAATGTGCATTTTGCATTGATGCATTCTCTATGTGACAAAGATCATGCAAGATTGGATTAGGACATTAGGTCCAGATTTAAATTCCTACCTGAGAGTGGTATTGTTGAAGACTAGAAGCTCTGAATTCAGAGAAGATAGTGTCTTAATCTGATAGAGCTCTTCGGAAATACAAGCTCTGGGACTTTAGACTCCACCTCCCACATTAGAACCTTGATTGCCTGCTCTGTAAAATGGGGATGACCAAGTGTTTTTTATCCAGGTTCGGGTGGAAATCAAATGTGCTGACATTTATAAATAACTTGAGGCAGAGTCAGGTGAGTCTTGAGTACCTCACAATTTTGTTCATTGTTGGAAATTCAATGTAGCCTCAAATATATTGTATCATGGACCCAGTCATACCCAGTGTTTAGCACTACATGGTAGAAGGTGATTTTGTATTTACTACTATTTTTGTGGTCTTCAGTCCAACTTCTCGGATTTTCAGTGTTTTTTTTCACAAAGGGCGAGTTTGGGGCTAGAGTCCTCTCACCTTCTATGAATTTTAGATATCTATAACTCGAAATGCATAGTTTGCAATTGTTTCTCATTTTCTACCTTCTAGGTTTTATTTATTTCTTACTTCTTCTTTTTCCTATCCCAGACTGATTGTAGCTGTTTTATTTTTAATTGCTGAAACACTAGAAGGAATTGTTTTTGATTCTTACGATTTTTAGTTAGGTTTTAGATTATTTTAAATTGCAAAGGTAATGTGCAATATGCACAGTTTACCCTTCAACAACATAGGTGTGAACTCTGTGGGCCCACTGACATGTGGACTGTTAAAATATTAATATAATTTACACCAAATGTGCCTGCCTTTCCTGTCTCCTTCCATCTCCTCCACGTCTTCTGCCTCTGCCACCTGGTGACATCAAGACCAACCCCTCATCTTCCTCCTTGTTCCTCCCCCTACTCAATGTGAAAATGACAAGGATGAAGACCTTTATGATGATCCACCTCCACTTAATGAATATATTTTCTCTCTTATGATTTTCTTAATAGCATCTCATTTCTCTAGCTCACTTTATTGTAAGAATATACTGACAATACATAAAACATACAAAATGTGTGTTATCTGACTGCTTATGTTATTGGTAAGACTATGGTGTACAGTAGGCTACTAATGGTTAAGTTTCTGGGCAGTCAAAATTTATATGCAGATTTTCAGCTGCATGAGGGGTCAGCATGCTTTAACCTCGTGTTGTTCAGGGTCAACTATATACTTTGTTTTTGTAACAAAATCTTAAACTGCAGGTAAAGCTAGAGTACCCTGTGATGACTCACTGAACTCCAGTTCTGCAGATTTTTTATTTACATACACACATTTAAATAACTCTAGTTGTATAAAATATTGAGGTTTCAAAAAAAGTTCCTCATATCATACTATACACATCATTCTGTATTTTCTTCTCTTTCACACATCACGGAAAAAATAATGTGTGTATATACAGAACTACCTAATTTTCAAATAACTGTACAATACTTCACAGAATGCTTATATTGAGGTTTATTTTTCTGTTTTTTTTTTGGGGGGGGAATATATGGAGTGTAGTTTTTCATCATTTTAAAGAATAGCGAAATTGACATTATTTTGCATTCTCTCTGGGTTTTCTCAGGATAGATACTAAGTAATGGAATTTCTGAGTCATCACATATAGATTCTCCAAAAATTTCAATAATAGTGAAACAGTCCATCCAGAGGTGACTCCTCCTGCAGTGTGTGTGGTCACTACTTTCTCTCACTGCCTCATCCGTATTTTCTGTTTTCATATTTCTTAACATTTTGTCAATCTGATGGATGGAAACAGTATATAATTGTTGCTTTAATATGGTATACCTGATTGTAAGACAGATTTAACATTTTTCCTGTATTAGGACAGTGAGGTTTCTTGTTTTGTGGCATGACATTGTGTATCTTCTACCTCTCATTCCAATGAGTATTAGCTATTTTTATTGATGGTTTTTGGTAGTTCCTTTTGCATTCTCATTTTAAGCTCTCATAATATATGCTGCAATATTTTTTCTCAGTATTATGTCTTAATATTACTTAAAGCATATGATGGCATGCATTCATTTAGAGTAAAATTTATCAATTTTTTTTCATTTTTTATGATTTTATGTTTTAAGATGACTACCCCCAAAATAAAATCATAATGCTATAATTTACTATTTCTTGTCATATATTTATAGTTAGGATTTTTTAAATAGAAGTGGTATGGGATATAATTTTAATATTACTTATTTATAAAGTGCACCCAAATATTATAACACCTTTTTATTATCAATTCTTTTTTATTTTCCTGATTTGAAATAAGCATGTATTCATACTAAATTGATGCACATACATAAATACACATTCATATACACAATTGATACACATACACAACTGTTTTGTGTTTTTCTAGTTTTTCTATTATTTTCTATTCATCTCTTTGTCTACTCTGCAAACACTGCTAGTCTTATAATTATGATATCTTTAAAATTTCTGCTGATATTTGGAAACACCTCCCTTATTTGTGAAATTTCTTTGTCAAATTGTCTTGGCAATTTTTGAACATTTTTCCCTCTTTTAAATTTAAAGTGAGATTGTTTCATTAAAAATCATTTTAGATTTTGGTTGGAATTGCATTAAATTTTCCACATAGCCAAAGGAAATGAGGAGTGCGCCAATTTTCTGACCAAATCAGCTTTATTGATCTATCACAATGTCGGAGACTGCACATCCTAGGAACCATGAAAGATTCACAAACACCCATGATTTTTGATTTTTCATATTGGTCTTCCATTCTACTATCTTGTTGACCTCTTTTATTTCTTCTAAAAACTTATTGGTTGATTCTTCTATGTGTTCTGTGAGGATGGTTATTTTGCCTGCAAATAGTGACAGTTTTCCTCTTTAATTTGTCTATAATTTTTAGGTTTTATTTATTTTTTCATATTTTAGAATTTTGAAACCTTTCCTATAATGTTAAATACAGAAGTTATGGACAACTTTATATAGTTTCTTATTATATTGTGAAAGTTTCCAATGTTTTAGCACTGCACACCCCCCCTTTTTCTGAAGATTCCTTATGTTAAGTTACACAGTTCTTTTTCTTTCTAGTTCAGAGGGTTTTCTTGTGAGCTGCAATTCATCAAATTCTTTTTAAAATTCTACTCATATAAAGCTTTTCCTTTAATATGTAAAGATAGTGAATAATTTTTATAGGATTTCTAATGTTGCATCTTTTCTTAGTTAAATCTCCATATTGTTTTAAAAATACTTAAGCCATATTACAGTTTATAATCATGATATATTTGATCTGCTAGACTTTTATGTGTACTTTTTTCTGTTTAAAATGAAGGTTCCTTGTCAGGCATGGTGGCTCCTGCCTCTAATCCTAGTACTCTGGGAGCCTGAGGTAGGAGAATTGCTTGAGCTCAGGAGTTTGAGCCCAGCCTGAGCAAGAATGAGACCCAGTCTCTATTCAAAATAAAAAATTGGGGGGCATTGTGATGTGCACCTGTAGTCCCAGATACCTGGGAAGCTGAAGAAACAGGATCCCTTGAGCCCAGGAGTTTGAGCTTTCAGTCAGCTATGATGATGTCACTGAACTGTGTACCCCAGGTGACAGAGTGACAAAGTGAGACTCTGTCTTAAAAAAAATTCATTGTTCCTGAGTTATCCCTGTAACATCTTTTCCTGTCAAATATGTTAGAGTTTAAAGAAAATTAAAGTTGAATGCATTATCAATTCCCTACTTTTCTCACTATAGATACCGAAATCCACCGATGGCTGATGAAAACTATACGAGAATCACAGAATTCATTTTCATAGGCTTAAAGTGCCATCCTCAACTGCAGGTCTTCCTTTTTCTCCTATTTCTACTCTTTTACCTCATTACAGTGACAGGAAACTTGGCCATGATTGTTCTCATCCACATGGATTCCCGCCTTCACACACCTATGTACTTTTTTCTCAGCCACCTGTCCTTTGTGGACATCTGCTTTTCCTCAGTTGTGGGACCAAAGATGCTCACTGACTTCTTTGCTGAGAGGAAAGCCATCTCTTTCCTGGGCTGTGCCTTGCAGCAGTGGTTCTCTGGGTTCTTTGTAGCCACCGAGTGCCTTCTCTTGGCATCCATGGCCTATGACCGCTATGTGGCCATCTGCAACCCGTTACTGTACTCAGTTGCCATGTCCCAGAGACTCTGCATACAGCTGGTGGTTGGACCCTACGCGGCTGGTTTCCTAAACACCATGACTCACACAACAGCTGCTTTTCGACTTCCTTTCTGTCACTCCAATATCATCAATCATTTCTTCTGTGACATGTCTCCCCTTCTTTCTCTCATATGTGCTGACATATGGATCAACAAATTGTTAGTTTTCATTGTGGCTGGGGCTTTACTAGCCGTCAGTAGCCTGACTATCGTAGTCTCCTATTTTTACATCGTTTCTGCCATCCTGAGGATTCGCTCTGCTGATGGGAGGCGCAAAGCCTTTTCCACCTGCTCTTCCCACCTGACGGCTGTGTCTATCTTGTATGGGACTCTCTTCTTTATCTATGTGCGGCCAGGGGCAATTTTTTCCCTGGACCTCAATAAAGTAGTGTCCGTGTTCTACACATCAGTGATCCCCATGTTGAATCCGCTCATCTACAGCTTGAGAAATAAAGAAGTGAAAGCTGCCATGGGTAGAATGATCGCCAAGAAAAAGTTTTTCATGAAAATTTAAGTTCCCATCTAGAAGAGAAAATAGATCCAAGGAAAAGCTTCCATACATCTTTAGACTTTCTTGTCATCGTTCCAAGATGTTAAAATATTTACAATATTGTAGAATGGAATAAGTTTTTCCACTCATATGATTTTTATTTTATTATCTCCTTTAAAAAAAAATCTCTATTTCATCATGTGTTTACCAATGACAAAAATTCCTATCTCCCACAGAGTCAGAATAATTCTTATTTCCCTAAAATAAATTAAAGGGGATGTGATAAAATGTAATAAGTGTTAGAACCACCCTATCATAGTAGTCAGTATAATGTGAATGTCCAGAGTAGGTGTGACTCATTGGAAGAACATATATATTACCTATTCCTATATACAGAATTGAAAATGTCAAACTGAGCAGGTCAGTTAGTTTATGAATAATTTTCTTTCGCTTAAGGAATTCCCTATTTTATATTACCTTTAATTTCTTTTGTGCCTATCTTCTTTATTCTTGTCCTCTAAAAATAACATAAGTCATGATCATTGCAGAGATACTAAAAAAGGAAACAAGAAAATAAGGAAAAAGAATAAGAATAAAAACTCTGTAATATTGTTCTACTACCCAGAGACAAATCCTGGTTATACTTTCCAGTTGCTTCTCTATATAGTTCACCCAAACTATTTAAACTAGTAATATTGTTACTTGGTATTTTATTTTTCTCTAGTTTTTTAAGGGTAAATATGAATAGGGGTAGCTTACTAAAGAAATTAGAAAAATGCAAAAATGTGAATCAGAAAACTGCAAATATTTAAAAGAGTCAGAGCAATGGGTGTTGAAAAGGCAGAGGTGAATTCAAATACAGAAAATTTATATGAATATTTTCATGTTAGTCTTTTTTATAATTTCCAACTTGAAAAGGAAATAAGAAATATGGTAGGTAAAATTTACAAATATTTTTAGCATCTTTCTGTCCCTCTAAAAACATTTTGAAGAATTCAAGAGGAATTGTAATTACTTTCATGGAAGATTAAACAATGTTAGAAAAGTGTCTTTTGGATACAAAAACCTAGAGGCTTTCAGGCATGTTAGCCCTGCTAGTTGTGGATGATCTAAAAATATAAAATTTATCTTTAGATTATAGAAGTATCTATACCTGGGTAAGAAAATAAGGCAGCATAAAGACATTTAAGTAGTGACACAAGAAATAACTTTGGTGTAGATTTATCTGAAGCCCTGCCCAAATGGGTGTCATGATGAGTTTGCTGAATAAGCAAATGTCTTCTTACACAATGTTGATGGATTATCGTAATCCTTCCTTCCACTCTAAGTACACTTGGAACAGTTGTGAGTATTGTGATTATTATAAAGATAGCACTTTATAGGTATTGATGATAGAGTGGTTTGAGGTCAGAGAAGGTGAACAAGCTGTGCAGAGAACTGGAGACCAGGACGTATCAAGATGATATATAGACTAGGGGGGATAATGGATTCAACACTGCATTTGTTCCGGATAGAAGGAACAAGTCATGCACTGGATAACCAGAGAGACAGAAATTGTGTCAATAGGGTGATATTAAAAGAGTCCATATTTTTGTTCAGAAAGTTCTTCCACTTAATTTGAATTACTTATTTTTCTTTGAATTAATTAATTAAATGGAGGATGGGATGAGCAATATCTGATGTGAATGTGTTTGCTGCTAATTGCAAAATGAGGTGACTGTTCTTTTTTATTTGTTTTTCGCAGAATGTAAAATTACCAAAGTCTGAGCTATACCTCATAGCTGAGGTTCATTAGATTCTTGTGTCTGGTCAATGGTTTCTCTTGTCATCATGGTTTACACGTATCTTCTGGAACTCAGTGGTCTATGTGGTTGCCATGATACACAGATGCTGTGCTAGTGTCATGGGTAGGCTTTACGCTGCTGGGCTCATGAAAGCCAAAATGTTTCATGATATCTTGATTTCCAATTCTTCTCCAGCATCATGTCTGAGACATCAGCCTACTATTCATCCTAGAGTATTTTGACACCTCATCCAACATATTTTTACTTAAAATTATTTTATCATGGGATATTTAAATGTACAGAATAAGATAACAGTGTAATTATTTCCAATGTATCCATCATCCAAGTTGTTACTCTTTAATTGTGGAGTTAATCTGGAGCTATAGCTGACTTCAGTGGCCTAAACATCTGGATATTCTTTGTTTACTTCTTTACTGCCAGTGTTAGAATCCATTCTGCTGCTGGAAATCACAGCGTCCTCCTCTTGTTTTTGTCAGAAATGGTCTGTATCTGGATGGAAGTCACTTACACATCTGTTAATTTCATGCTGGGAGTTGGGGTGGCTCTCTCCAGTGGAGAGTCAGTGTTCTGCATTGTGATGTCTCTGAGAGTGAGTCCTGTCATCAGCACGATTATCTATAAGGAAGATCTTTCCTCAAGACCTAAATTGATATCCAGTCTAGGAAAAGGGGAAAAGAGAAAAGAGTTTCAAAGCAAAGCAAATGAACTTGCTGTAGTCCTATGATTGTAGGCCACTTAGTGATGTTTCTGAATTAATGGACATAATCAGCGTTTACATTTCTACTATTTTGGCTACCATTCCTCTTCATTCCTTTCCATTTAAAAAGAAAAATAACAGTTCAACCCTCATGCTCAGCAAGTCAAATGCCACTTCTAGGAGATTGTCCTCCATCATGACTTTGAACCACAAACGTCTCCTTGAGGCTCTGTTATCAGATCTCTGCACCCAAGGAAGATTCTTGAGCATTCTGCCATCTGCTGGTTCTCCCCTGACAATAGAATTTCTAATCTCTAAATTTAATACTGTAGGGTCCTCTCATAAATATGATGTTTCTTTCTCTATGATTTTGAAATACAATAAATATGCAACACTTACAACAAAGACCCTTCTTCACCTAAGTTGGCTAACCATGGGCCAGAGTCCCAATCTGATTATTGGGGTCCAGGTGGCTTTGGTTCCACTCAGAGCTCAAAGAATTCTCTGTGAGTTCCATGTTCCCACTGGGATGATTGAGGATACACTGGATACCTCTGAGGCAATTGGGGTCAGTTAACTGACCTTCCAGAATGAATTTCCTGTTCATTGGTGGCCACTGTGATTCTTAACAGTGACTGATCTGAATCACAGTTTAGCATTTTCCTTCCATAACACTTAACCCTTGAATTTTGGGGGAGCTACAGTGATGAGAGTAGTAATGTAGGACGGAGGATTAGATTGTGTTTGTCTCATAACATCTGGAGACACCACTGAGATGACCTAAACCACATTTTCTGTCTTACCTAAAGAAGGAAATTTTTATAAACAATTTAAGCAAGAGTTTCTGGTCAGTGACGGGGATGCAGAAGTGATTTGAAGCATAGGTGCATGTAAACTCTCTCTTGATGCAGGACCCAAACTTCAGAATGAATCAGGTGCCATTGGGTCTTTCTCAAGCGTTTAAAACCTTCTCCCAAACTCATTGGGATTATATGTAGAGACAGAATGCTTTCCCTAAGGCTGTTGATATTTTATGAGTTGCTCACCCAAGGAGTGAACAGTGACACATATTTAGATGAGAGGGGGCCATTATGTGAATGCAGAGTGGTAGATTAGCAATGACAATCTCCTGGAATCTCGGGAGCAATTTCAATGCAAAATATAATGGGTTGAAAGCAAATCTCATTATGCTGACAGACAACAGACTTATTTGTAATGTAGCAAGAGATCTTGTGGAGTGCAATGAGAGGTTCTGTGCCCTCTTAGAAAGTCCAGAAATCACTTTCTCCTTTCTCCAACCATGGTTTTTACCATCTTCCTTTTTTAAATGGTGAGGCAAAACAAAATTTATTTTTGAATTGAGAAAATGTTTCAACTTACTTAAATTATTGTATGATTAAATGTATAAATTGAGTAAAAATTCTTTAGCCCAATAAGACTATAAAACATATCTGCCTAAATTTTTAAAAATACATTTTGTTGCCTAAGAGAAGCAATAAAAACACATTTTTGAAGACCTAAAATTATTGTAGCATATGTGGAAAGTAGAACATAAACTAAATAAAACTCATATATAATTTTGGTGCTCACAAATCAATATAAAGACAAAGTATAACAAGATAGACACTTTTATCTCTAGTATTTTATATTTGTATATTTATATAGTATATACAGAACTCCGAAATATATAAATTAGTTTATTTTATAAGACAATAGGATCTTGAAAACACATGTTCTTGTAATATGATTTTGTTCATATGGATCACCTATGTTAAATCTATTGTTTGTAGTTTTCCAGTACTATTCTATATGTATTTGTATTAAATAATTAGCCTCTTTTAGCCTAAATCCTAAATATTTTGAATAAATTATTTGCTACCAAATATTCCTCTTAACAAGATTTTTAATTGTCAAATAATTCATTAAGTTAACAAATATGTATGTGGTAACTCCTGATTAGTGGCATTTTTCCATGTCCTACAGATTTATCAGTGAATGAGATGGGCAAAGTCCCTTAGTCCTTTGGAGGAAGAGAAGTATGGCCATAGCGGCAAACCAGCTAGTGATTAGTAATCCTACAAAAAAAGAAGGGCCAAATATATCTCATGATGGAGGCAGGATTATTCAGTGCATGTATAGTGGGGTTGTGATTCTAACTCAGGTTTACAGATGGCAAAACTTTTGCTTTTATCTATTATACTCATTTCATCATGGTAGTAAGATCACCTAGGAAAAAGATAACGGCTAAGAAGAAAAGAAGACAAAGAAATTACAATAAATACTGCAGACAAAAAACTTCTAGAGAGGAATTCTATCTTTCCTTCACCTATTGTTTAAAAGAAGCCCATTTATAGCTGAGGACATTGCAACCAAGATTAAGGACTACATTTTACAGTCTCCTTTGTAGGTGGCTGTTGCCACATGATCAAATACTGACAAAAGACATGTAAGTGAAAGATTTGTAAGGTACTTCTGGTAAGTTTCCTTACATTTTCAGGTTAGTGTTCTTCCTAACACCTGTCTCCTCTCTCTGACCTGAAAGTAGATTTAGACTGGACCTTAAGCAGTCATCTTGTACAAGAAGGAAACATTTGTGTTCCTAAGACTGTATAGCAGCCATATCAGCCCTACATTGGCTACCTCCTGACCTGTTTTAAGAAAGAGAAAATAAACTCATTTAAACTATTTGTTGACATTACTGTTACTTTAGATTTCCTATCACATGCAGGCAAATTTAATTCAAACTGACACAAATCCCTCTTTTGATGGTGGGATAGGCGGATGACATCCACATGACACCCTTGGTTGACTATTGGTTTGACTTTTAAGTCTTAGTGCTGTAAAATAAAATAAAATTGGGAGAATATAGTTGGGAGAGGTTTCTATGCATCTTCTCTGTCACTATCAGACCCTCTTAAAATTTGATACCATGTGACAGGTCCAGTTTTTGTTTACTATTGTGGTAGCTCTGTCTGGATTTTCTGCACGCTCTGACTCACTTCCTCTCCTGGATCAAGGACTCATCTCTGTGGTTGGAGGTTCAGGGCCTCATAATTGACATGGGAGGGATAAGTTATCTACACTAAAAGAGTAGTTTTGTTGCTTAAAGAAGGGAAAGGGGACATCTGGTGGGCAGACAAACACATTTGAAATGGAGTTTTGACTAAAGAGGGATAAAGATTTAAGGAAGATGTTTTGGAGAGAGAGAAAGCAAGGAAATGATGTCTATTTTTTCATACTTTTCTACTTTTTACCAGCATGAGAAACAATCTGTTATAAAATCATTTTTAATACTTTTAGACACAAGTGTGTGTAGGAGTGATAGAGAGAACAAGAGAGAGAGGGGAGGAAAAGGAGTGTGGGTGTTTTGGCTAATTGTAGGTGTCAGTTTGATTGAATTAAGGGACACCTAGATGGCTGGTGAAGCATTACTTCTGGGTAAGTCTGTGAGGTCATTTCCACAGGAGATTGGCATGTGAGATGGTGGACTGAGTGAGAAAGATCCAACCTCCACTTGGGGAGGCCACCTTCCAATATGCTGGGGGCCTAGATTTTAGTTTGGAGCAAAAGTTATTGGAGTTTAGGCATTGTTGAAATTTGTCTTTGATATTGGAATACATTCTTAAGAAAATGTGGTTATTTTATACATCGTTTTAATGCACATTTATGGCTTTATGTTTTGCTATAATGACCTATTTCTTCTGTTTATTTAATATTTATTTTAGACTATAGAAATAATGTGAAACAAAAAGCACATTTGAGCAATTTTCTTATTTGAATTCACAGCGGGTCATGAAGCAGCAGAGACATCTCACAACACCAACAATGCATTTGGCCTAGGAACTGCTAATGAATGTATGGTGCAGTGGTCATTCAAGAAGTTTTGCAAAGGAGATGAGAGCCTTAAAGATGAGCAGTGCAGTGGCTGGCAGACCATCACAAGTTGACAGCAACCAATTGAGAGCAATCATCCAAACTGATCCTCTCACAACTAATGAGAAGTTGCCAAAGAACTAAATGTCGACCATTCTGTGGTCAATTGGCATTTGAAGCAAATTGGAAAGGTGGAAAAGCTTGATAAATGTGTCTCCTCAGCTGACCGTAAATTAAAATTCATTGTTTTGAAGTGTCATCTTCTCTTATTGTATGTAACAACAATTAACCATTCTTGATTGGGACATGCAATGAAAACTGGATTTTATATGACAACCCGGGATGACCAGGTCAGTGGTTGGACTGAGAAACTCCAAAACACTTGCCAAAGCCAAACTTGCATCATGAAAAGGTGATGGTCACTTTGGTGGTCTGCTGACAGTTTAATCCACTACAGCTTTCTGAATCCTGGTGAAACTATTACGTCGGAGAAGTATGCTCAGCAAATCGATGAGATGCACTGAAAACTACAATGCCTGTATTGGTCAACAGAAAGGGCCCAATTCTCCATGAAGACGCCTGATTGCACTTTGCACAACCAATGCTTCAAATGTTGAACAAATTGAGCTACAAAGTTTTGCTTCCTCTGCCGTATTCACCTCACCTCTCACAGACTGATTGCTACTTCTTCAAGCATCTTGACAAATATTTGTGGGGAAAACACTTCCACAAACAGCGGGGTGCAGAAAATGCTTTCCAAGAGTTTGTTGAATCCTAAAGCAAGGATTTTTATGCTACAGGAATAAACAACAAACTTATTTCTCATTGGCAAAATGAGAAATTTTTTGGGAAAAAAATGAGAAACTCATTCTAATTGTGTTGATTTTAATGGTTCCTACTTTGACTGATAAAGATGTGTTTGAGCCTAATTATAATGATTTAAAATTCACAGTCCACAACCTCAGTTACTTTTGCAACTAACCTAATAGAACAAAAAGGCAGAGGACAGGTGCTGGAACAGACTGCTTCTCCTGCCCTTGGACATCAGAACTCCAAGCTTTTCAGCCTTTAATCCTGGGAGTTGCACCATTGGCTCCCTGGGCCTTCACTCAGTCCTTCAGCCTCAGAAAGACACTAAATCATCAGCTTCCCTAGATTGAGGCTTTTGGACTTGGACAGCATCCAAATCCCAAAGTCCATGCTTGCAGATGGCTGTACTGAAACTTAGTCTCTATGTGAGCCAATTCCCCTATCAAATCTCCTCTTAAATATATGTTTATATCTGTATCTATTTATATCGATACCTATCTGTATATCGATATCTTCTATTG
This sequence comes from Microcebus murinus, assembly GCF_040939455.1. Taxonomy (NCBI): domain Eukaryota; kingdom Metazoa; phylum Chordata; class Mammalia; order Primates; family Cheirogaleidae; genus Microcebus; species Microcebus murinus. The sequence goes on from NC_134107.1 coordinate 17,800,802, forward strand.
GCTCTCTCTGGAAAACCCTAATACAGAAAATAAGAGAGAAAAAAATTCAACATGAATGGTACAATTATAATCAGGTTACACAAGTCAGGCCTACTTATTGCAAAATTCAAAATAAGAACAGGTATAAAAAATTACAGATAATTTAAAGAAAAAATTTAATCCATCTAGGAAATGAGGATAACATTGTCTAGGGCATTATATTATTATCAAAATTAAGTTATATATTATAAGTAACTGCTCAGAAGATGTTGCCTAATGTTTTTATTATTATTATTATTGACTTTTTTTTTTTTTTCGTTTGGTAAAAATTCCATTCGTTTGGTTACCTTTATGGATATTAGAAGGGTATAGGACATCATCTGCTCCTGATTAAGGTTCATATAATTTTATTAGCCTAGAAATAGAGGAATTCTTCCATAGAATATATCTTTAGGAGATACTACTTGTTTATCATCAGAGTCTAAAACAGTGTCTAACACAGAGTAGTTGTTGAATAAAAGTTTGTTAAATCCAACTGAGTACATCAGGCTGTTGTTTCCTTCAGGTGTCATTTTGAAAGAAACATGATGAAGAATTACCTCTTAAGGTTGATTAGTCCTTCTCCAGTTTCTCTGTTAATAAATCTGCCTTCAAGATGGCCTTATACCTGAATTTTTAAAAACCTAATTTTACATATGACTTCTATTTTACAACAAGAGGGCCAAACTTTGTTGACATTTTTCTTAAAACATCTTTCTTTTTTTAATCCTTCTTTTCTTTAACGATTAAGTCACGTCCTGTTAACATGGTCTCAGTAAATAGAGGATGTGTTCAAATAAAGAGTAGCAACACTCCTAGTAAAAAAAAAAAAGACCTGTAATGGTGTCTTCTTAAGGTGTTGATAAACGTTTTCACTAGATGGCAGCATCAACTTATCAGTGAACACAATAAAATTGTCCACTCAAGTTTTCTTTAGTAATTGAAAGTGTTACTAAAATGATAGGCTTGGAGAAAGCATTAAAGTCTAAGAATGTGTTACGGAAGCCAGTGAAATCATATACAAATTTTGCATGTTCCTATCTATGAGCATTTATACCACAGGAAAAGACTGGATCTTTCTTGAGATTTTCTAAAGTTCATGGGACATGAATACTTAATATCACCAATCTTGTTTAACACTCATTTCCTTTGGATTATGAAGTGAGTGTATAAAGGAAGAAAGTGATTTTTCTATGACATGTAATTTAATTATGGTGTTTTTTCTAGAAACATATAATTCAGAGATTTGACTGTGTCAAATATTCTTTACATCATCGTAACAATAATAAACTAAAAAACTTTATAACATTAGTTGCAAATATTTTTCCTAGTCTGTCCTTTGCTACTTTTAAAATAAATAAAAGTGAGTAAAATTTGTTGTTTTTAAAATTACTACTTCCATCTTTAAAAATTGATCATAGATTAGAATATTTGGCAAATATTTATTTTTGTGTTCCTATGGTTTTCACATATTTGTATTTTACTCTAAATTATTCAGAAATTTAAAAGTACATAAAAAGTAATATCCTATCATAGGATAATAGTTACATATTAATAATAGTGGTAATTGTAAAATTCTATGACATTGAGCTATTGGAACACTCTTGAAGAACAAGCAATGTTATAAAATTCTTTAGTAACAGGTGATATTGTTAAGTCCTTTAAAGATCATTTTATTATAACACAACTCTGTAAAGTAGAAATTATCCTTATTCAAGACATAAGGAAACCTAAGATTTATAAAAGTGGAATGACTTTCCTAAAGGTACATGATAAGAAATGGCAGACAAAACTGTCAAATTAAATTGTGCTTGAATTTCCCTCAAGCTTCCCTAATTTTCATTGAACCACCTCCTTGACCATATATATTTTTATTAGGAAACATATAGCTAAATGATGTCAGTTTTACTCAATCATCTGTTTTGGTACCGGTAGAGTATTGCTCTAATATTTACTTATATATTAATAGAATGTTTATTATTTAGCATGTCTTGTCTTTTATGCCCACTTATTGTTTTTGGTATTTTTCATAATTTATTTCCTAGTGAAATGCTTTATATAAATTTAGAATTTTTTTCAATGAAAATTTAGTATAGACAAATATAATCCTCATACAAATCTGTTAATTTCTCAATACAAAATTTTCTATAGAAAGTCATCAACTGGAGTAACTGAATTCAATTAGTAATTTCTATTCTTTTGACAATCCTTACCAAATATTACTGGAAATTTAATCAATTTTTTGGTCATTAATGCACTTCAGTTTATAAGAACATGAGGATATTAGCTGAATTATTTTGAGAACCAGCCAAATTTTTCCCATTTTCTGGTGTTTTCTGCATTCTTCACCTCATGTCACAATGTCTTGCAAAGAATGGACATTGATCAGTGATGATATTGAAAATATAACTGGTAGCTGGGGAACAGGGGCTCATCCCTGTAATCCTAGCACTTTGGGAGGCTGAGGCAGGAGGCTTGTTTAAAGCCAGGAGTTGGAGACCAGTTTGAACAACATAGTGAAATATCATCTCTAAAAAACTAGAATAATTAGCTGGGCAGTGGTGTGTGTGTGTCTATAGTTCTAGTTACTCAGGAGACTGAAGCAGGAGGATCATTTGAGCCCAGGAGTTTGAAGTTGATGTGAGCTATGATGATGCCACTTCAGTCTAGCCTGAGCAAGCAAGGGAGATCCTGTCTCAAAACAACAACAAAAATGAAAACACACACAAAAATATTACTAGCAGGACAAAGGTGTTGACCCATCAGAAAAAATGCTGGCTTAAATGAGGTCCTGGGCCTCCTGCTGTCCCAGTTATCATCTCTTTGGTAGCTATATTGTAGAGAAATCTGGTGTTGGAGTAGAGGGGCTGGGGTGGTCTAGAGGTTGGTGGGCGTATGAAGGGTTAAGAGAGGCAGCTATTTTCCAAAGAATATAGATATATTTTGATACTTAACTGGTGATTCATTCATACCAGTGCCACTCTGGACACTAGAAATATCTGTTGAGCTAAGTAAGTCAGGATCTCCATCATTTATGGTCACAGTCTTGTAAGGGATGGCAAGTCTCACACAATAATGACAGTTTGCATTCATAATATATAATATATAATAATATGTTATATAATAATATATATGATATATTATATATAATATATATTATTAATATATAATATAATATATAATAATAAAAGTTTGCATTGATCAGTTCCATATGCGAGCTCACCCCACATGTTGAAATTTAGAGAGAGAGATTGCTCTGGACTGCAGAGGTCAGAAGGAAGGGTTTATGTTGGAGAGGTCGTGTTCAAGCTGTCCTGAAGACTGGGTTGCATTCTGAGGGGTCCGACTCTGACATAATAATGTGACCGAAGATTCAGAGTCAGGAGGAGTCGGTAGCCCCATCAGATTAAGCCACAATCGGTAAAGACTGGGGTGGGATACAATGTTGGAATGGTAAATTTTTGACAGGATTTGTGAAGTCTTGCAGATTAAGGAATTCAGATCAACTCTGAACATATTTTGTACTCAAAAGGCTTTTTATGTCTCCATCTCTTTCACCATGGAAACCTGGTGGTGGGTGCATGGGGGCAGAAAGGAGGGGCATGGAAGCCCATTAGAACGCTCAGTTGAGCTCTCTGTAGGTCTAGAGTTCTCAACACTGGGATACCCTGGATCCAACTGGAGATTCTGATTGATTATCTTGGAATAGAACCCAATGTCTTATCATATTTGTCATATTAATAAAAACTTCTCAAGGTGGTTCTAATACACAGGCAGGTTGGGAGTAATTGTTCTAGATCAAAATTTCCTACGTGGAAGTCTGAAGCCTCTTTTGTTATGTTATTTGTGGATCTAAAGTTTTATGAGGTTTTCTTTAATTTTAAAAATCATCTTAATAATAATTTAAAGGTTCAAAATCAAGCAAAACATATTGTATCCTATTGCCCAACTTGTCAAATTATTAATCAGCCAATTTTTCCATCAGGAGTCAATCCTCGAGGACTCTATCCAAAGGAATTATGGCAAATGGATGTAACTTATATTCCAGAATTTGGAAAATTAGGAATAATACATGTTACAGTAGATACTTTTTCAGCTTATATCTGTGCTACGCCATCTACCGGAGAAACAGTTAAACATGTTATATCTCATATGTATAATTGCTTTGCCATTATGGGCATACCAAACACTGTTAAAACTGACAATGGCCTGCGTATTCTTCACATTCTTTTTCCACCTTTTGTTCTCATTTGAATATAAAACAGTTATGTTTTATAAACAATATAAAACATAACTGGTATTCCATATAACCCTCAAGGTCAAGGAATCATTGAGTGTACACATTTAACTCTTAAGAACATGTCATTAAAACAAAAGAGGGAAGGGGTACTGTTTCATAGAGAGATTAAACCAAACTTTATTTACCTTAAATCTTTGAACATTAGTAAAGATGAGAAGAGTACAGCAGTAGAAAACATTGATCTCAAGTTATGAGGGAAATCTGCTGATTATCAACCTATATTGTGGACAGATGATAGCACAAATGTGTGGACAAAGGGATGGGCTGTGGTGAAGGATGGATTTGGTCAAGGCGCACCTAAGGAGACTGGTCATAGCCCCTCCGACAAAGCCACCCTGACCCTCTCACAAGACCCAGCAAGGCCCACTTGTGACCTGGGGCACTTGAAGAGAACATGTGAAAAAGCAGATGAGACCTTGGCTCAGACTAATACTCCCCAAACGCCAGTAACCTATTTCCTAGCCCTTATCTCTGTCTTGAACATGGCCGTAGTTGGCAAGGCAAATCAATCTTTTCATTATTGGGTATATGTGTCCAATCGCCTTTGAATAAAATCTTACTTGGGCGGATTCACCTTTTCCTATTTTTGTCAATGATTCTAACTGGACGCCAAAACCATATGATTATAGGGAACCAACTTTCCCTAGAGAAGAAGGACTCCATATTGATCAATATAAAGTAGGTACGAAGTGACCACAGATTCGTGTAAGAAAAGGTCAACATTTCATGAAACCTCAACTACAAACCAGGCTGGTGTCTGTAAAACCTGAGGATGATATCTTTGTGCAATTATTTTTATTACAGGCAAATACTTTGGCCTTCACTACCAAATATCATAACGGTCCTGAAGATATGCCCTTTTGTAAAAAACCCAAAGTGTCTGACTCTAAAGGCTGGCTGCACTGGAAGGATTGTGGAGGCACTTTGGGCCACATAATTGCAGGATCATGCTGTCGCCCTATCGTATACTGGAGCCCTTATGGCAGACCATTTATGCTAAAACATTTTCTTATATGACTTGGAAAAAAGAATGAGGAAAAGACTTCTATCATCATAACCGATAAAGGTACAGGAGGCCCTATTGCGTGGGTAGCAGGGTGACCTCTGGCCCCATATGCCCAAAGGCCCAATCCATAATCAAATTTGGAAACTAATGGCTGCATTGCAATCATTAAATACATGTACAAATTCTTTTGGCCGAGAAAACAATAACACACAAAAAATGGACTTTTACTTTAAATGATACCAGATATAAACAAGCTTGTGTAAAATTTCCATATTTAATTATGATGGTGAAGCAGTTTATATGAATCTGAATTTTTAGTAACTTGCAATAATTGTCATCATTACACTTGCGTCAATAGATCTATACTATTCTGTGCTTATGAACACTTTCTGTATTTTCTAAAGGCTAGAAATTGAATTTGGTTGCCAATAAAAAAGAGTAGGCCTTGGCAAGAACCCCCCCCCAATGTATTTATCAGATAAATTGGTTAATCATATTCTAAAATGCTTAAAAAGATTTGTAGAGATTTTAATAGTTACAATTTTGGGAATAATGGCAGTGACGGCTACTGTAGCTGTTTCTGTCATTGCCTTACAACAGACAGTGCAAACTACAAAATTTGTTCAAAAATGGCATCAAGATGCCAATGAGTTATGGACTACCCAAAACCAAACTGACAATAAATAGGCCACTGAAGTTGCAGACCTACAACAAGCTGTTTCCCTACTTGGGGATCAGGTTGTTAATATAAGAAAACAAATGAGACTGCATTGTGATTGGAATACCTCACAGTTTTGTGTAACTCCATAATTATAAAATGAAACAAAGTTTCCTTGGAAAAACATTAAAAAATATTTGCTGAACCAAGGAAACCTGTCATATGAAATTGGAAATTTACAGCAGGAAAATATCAATACCTTCACTCAAAAACTTGATCTACTGTCAGAAATTGATGTAATTGATGGTATCCCCTCTGGAATAAATAATTTAAACCCATTACCACATATGCGTACCATTTGAGGGTCAGCCATAGGACTTGCAATACTTATATTAATTGCTACAATTTGCTGACTCATGGTTTGGAAGCAGCTACAAAGACAAGGAAACAAGACCCAAGGGTGGCAGTAATGGTGGTGTAGCTTCATGAACTTGCATGAAAGAAAAAAGGGGGAGCTAATGGGGATATGACGACTGGGGCTTAGAGACCCCATTTGTGAGGCCTGGAGAGGACATAAGGTGAAGAAATGCTGCCTGAGCAGGAGCCGGAGATAGGGCAGAAATTAACTGCCTACTTAGGGGACATTCCAGTGATCTGGGAGTGCGGCAAAGGAGACACCCACTTTAAAGACTGACTAGCCTCATGCCTAAAAATCTGTGGGGCAGCTTGACATGAAAGCCACCCATGGCTGTAAAGGAAATTTGCTCCAATTCTTAACAACACCAGGTTCAGTTCCTTCCCTCCCCTTTCTCAGTAGAACACCTCCGTTAATGGGAAGGTAACCTCCCACTAAGAAGTACTAATCTCTTTGTTCCTCAATCAAATGGGCCACAGCTATTGAGTTCAGAGACACTATCTATGCATACCATAAGGCATAGTTGTGCTTAGTAATGAACTTTTGTGTTCCTGCTCCTATAGATAAAAGAATAATTAGCTAAATCATTTTGTCACTTTTAGGGGAGACTTGAAACTTCTACACATTGTAACCCATGAGCTTTTCATGTGAAATCATTGTGATTTATAGTGTGAATAAGAGAATAAAAACAGGTGTTGGACTTCAGTCAGTATCACCTGGCTCATGGGAATGCTGGTGATCCCCTCACTTCCCCTTTCACCTTACTTTTTGTGTTCCTATTTTTGTCTCTCCCATCTCCTGCAAGGCACAATGCCCTGGGACCTGGGTATATCAGGGGAGTTGCAAACCTCCTATAGTTGACAATATTTCTTTGGATATGACATAAAAAGCACAGGCAAAAAAAAAATACAATAAAATAAGAAACAAGTGGGACTACATCAATCCAAATAACTTCTGTTCAACCAAAACACGCACACACACACACACACACACACACACACACACACACACAAAACAAAAAAAAAAAACCAATCAGCTAAGTGAAAATGCAATGTACAGAATGGGAGAAAATATTTGTTAACCATATACCTGATGATGGGTTTATATCCAAAATATGCAAGGAATGCACACAATGTGACAGCATAAAAGAAAAACAAAACAAATGACAGCAACTACAAAACTAACAAAAAAACAAAAAAATACAACAACAACAAAGAAAAGCTTGATTTAAAAATGGTAAAGAGGCACCTGAATATACATTTCTCAAAAGAAGACATAAAAATGGCCAACAGGTATACAAAAAAGGTGCTCAATCACACTAATTAACAGAGAAATGCAAATCAAAATCATAATAAGATACTACCTCATGCCTGATAAAACGGTTATTATTAAAGAGATATAGAGATAAGCTATGGTGAAGGTGTGACAAAAAAAGAATCCTTGTACACTGTTGGTGAGAATGTAAAGCCTTAATGGAAAATGTTCTGGAGATTTCTCAAATGGTTAAAAATAGAACTACCATATCATCCATCATTCCCATTACTGGGTATGTATTAAAAGAAAATAAAATCAGTATGTCCCAAAATTCTCAGCACTGCATTTATCGCAGCATTATTCACACTAGTCAAGATATAGAAACAACTTAAGTGTCAGTCAACAGATAAATAGATAAAGTAAATGAAACACACACACAGACACATACACACACACATTCACACATCATGGAATATTATTCAGCCGCGAATGGAATGAAATCCTGTCAGGATGAACCTGGGAGGGCATCATGCTCAGTGAAATAAACAAGATACAGAAACACAAGTACTGCATAATCTCACTCCTGTGTGTGGAATCTCAGACCTTTTCTAAGAAAGCACCTGCTCCACCCTCTTTTCCCTCTCTAGAGAAAGTGTTAGGATTATACACCTTTTCTAGATCCTGAAAAGCCAGGCTGGGTACTACGAGTCTCCTGTTTATTTAGCCTTGGTCAGTAGCCTGAAGTATTTAAGGGTTAGGTTTCTTCTCCTAACCCAGAAAAGTCCAGTTGGCTGTCTGTGTGTGCTCATGTATGATCTGCAGAGGTGGTTACAGGTGCCTTCCGTGAGAGGAGGGGCACTGTGCTGGGGACAATCGTGGGCTTGTAGGGGGAGGGGGTCCACAGGTGATGCCTTCTAGGTGGTTGATGGACAGGCCTCTTGGAGAGTCTGCAAGGCAATTAGTAGACACCATGGCCCTTTAAGTTCCACATGCTATTGCTGTAGCCCCCAGTCCCTTTATCCTGATCCTAGTTGCCCCTGGAGTCATGCCGATCCCCTCAGTGTTCTAGAAGGGGGGAGAAAGAAGAGGGCCCCTTAGGCTGGGAAGGCCAGTCGCTCACTCTGCTCTCACTTCCCCTGTGGGAGAGGGCACTGCCCAAGCAGGTCTCTCTGGCACTGAGTGGTGTTGCCTGGCCAGAGGGCTGATGTGCTTGAAAAGAAATTACTCTTCTGACCCTTTCCAATGTGTCTATTCTCAGATGTGTTTGTCTAACAGGCTGCTTGAACTGCTCTGTTGGCCTCCTGGGCCCCCACAAAGGTATATCCTCTGTGGGCAGTTGTAAGTCTGTGTTTCTGTGGCGAGAGAGGCTGAAAACCCCTATTTCACCATGGTGAAGGTGGTCATCTTTTCCTGCAAATATGCCCTGGCTGCCATCATGAGAATGTCTTCTGTTATGAGGAGAATAAAGTCTTCTCTCCACGTGTGCCTCCTGCCTCACAGCAGTCTCCATTTTGGATGGGTTCAAGAGGGTCTCAAGAGAAGAAAAAGTGGGACCTGTATTTTATGACATTAGGATTCCCTTGCTAACCACCCCCTATCCCCCGATCTACAGTCTGAGAAACCAAAATGTGAGAGAAGCTCTAAAAGGAATAGGAAAGAAGCAATTTTAGGTTGAGCCTCAATTTCAGGCTCTCTACACTTGTAGACGATCAGACTGACAATGCCAATTTTTAAGAAGTCAAAACCAAACTGCAAACAACATGAGACACATTCTTCCCTCAATTTTCCTAATACAATACCTAACTGAAAATTAAGGGAGAAATGACATAACTACTTTATGCCAATATGACTGACAAAAATTGAAAAAGTATGATAATGCCCATTACTTGCTGTGGCGTAAGAAAAGGATACTCTTGCATATTGCTAATAAACAGTTTAAGTTTCACTTTATGTTAAAAGGAATCTGGAAATATACTTCTAAAAGAAAAACAAACAAACAAACAAACAAAAAAACCCAAAAAACCCACTTCGACTCTAAATCTCAGCCCTGAAAACTGATGGAATAAAAGTTCCAGTCTACAAGGTCATATGTGTAAGGATTTTTATGGTAGCATTGTTACGAAGTCAAGACCTAGAAAGTGAATATCTCTCAACAGGGAAATAAATCTGTGTTGTTCTAATTCCAAAGCCTGTCTTACTTATCTATTGCTGCAAAACGGCATCCTCTGAAATGCAATCACCACGTGTCAACCAACATGAGGCTGTGATCTGGAGGCTCACCTGGGGATGGATCTGCTTCCAAGCTTCCTCACAATGGCAAACTTCATTTCTTTGCAGTGGTAGAACTGAGATCCCTGCCTTCTTCCTGGCCATGATCTGGGCATGTTGGGATCTTAGAGGTTGTCCTCATTTTTTGCCACCTGACACTCTCACTAGTTCTTCTCACAACATGACAGTTCATTCTTCACAGCCAGGAAGCCACATACAGCCAGTCAGTACATCTGCCATGTAAAAACACACCTTACTACTTAACCGCTTCAAGAGTCTGTCTCTCCCTGATGTTTTCCATATAAATGTTTATTTCCTGTCAACTCACTAGTGCTAAAAGTAATTTCTCTTTCAAATGAATGCTCATAGTACTTAAACTATATAAATAAATATTTCACTTTCTCAGTTATGTATTTAGAGGAAGAAGATCTTCCCTACCAAGTATGAGGCAGTTGTGATATGCTCTCTTTCTATGACCTCTTAACATCTGATTTAGAGGCTTAGAAAGTAGATCTTCTATACATATAAATGAATGAGTGAATGAATGAATGAATGAATAATGCGAAAGAAACAATAATATGAACAGCTTCCTAACAGGAAGGCAGATGAGTGTGTAGCCTACATTAGTGGTCTCTAAATATCAATCTGTGGATGGCTGCATTCAAATGAGCAGGAAAAGTTTTTTAAAGTCTATATAACAACAGCCCATCCTGGAGATGTTGATTTGCTATTATTGGATGGAGCCCAATATCTAGAAGTATCTCTGAATGCAGAATGCTGCTTTAACCACATGTTCCACTGGATGGTGGTAGAGTGCAGAGGATTTGGAATCTCTTAGACTGGTTTATGTCCCAACCCTGCACTCACCAGCAATGTCTCTTTGCAAGTTACTGAGCTTTTATGATCTTGTTTCTCATAATAACACATATCTCATGAGATGTTTTAATGTGTTTATTTGCTTATCTGTTAGGAATAGATACAGAATAGATAATGTATAGAAATCATAAACCCTCAATAAATGTTAATAGTAATAAGTATTAGCAAAGATGATTTGAACATGGGTGTTGTAGACAGACATGAGAGCACCCTCATCACATGCACACACAAACACACATGTGCACACATGGAGATTCCATAAGAATCACCTAAAGTTTGTTAACATGCAAACTTTTCTCTCTAGGAAGCTCCTTTCTCCTTCAACAGAAAACTAACTAATAAAGGTTATTTTCCTCGATCCTGTTTCAGCACCTAGAGCCACAGACATTCAAGGTAACTGGTATTGTTCCCACAGACTTCAGCTAAAAATGCCCTGTGAGGATCTGTGGAAAAAACATTATATAAATGCAATCAGCCAGCACCATTCTGTAAAAGAAAAAAAAAAGTACTCATCCTTCAAAATTCTAATAATTTAAAATTATTATCTAATAATAATCTAATAATAATAAAATTCTAATAATCTAGTAATTTCCTCACATAATCTTCCTTGACCCATAATAAAGAATCAGTTTTTCCCTCCTCTGAACCCAAAGAGCACTTCACTGTACTCTGCTATGTACATGTGTCACTTCCTCCCTTGCTTTGCAGCTACTTGAGTCTTTCTTCCCTTTTCCATTTTTAAGCTCCTTGGGGACAAGATTTATGATAATGATGCCTTTCCTGTATGTAATCTGTGCTCAGCAAAACAGAAAACAAAATAAAACAAAACAAAAAGGATCATATCTAAGTTGAATTAACTATCGCATTGGTAGTTTTGTCCTCTTATATTACTTCTTGACATTGTTGCAGCATTTGAAACATTGATACTTCCCTCTTGTTAAATGCTTCTTACTTAGATGAGAAATTCCAGCCTGCTTTAACTCCCCGCTTTTCTGATGGTTAGACAGAAAGAGAAACAATTTCAGTGGAGAGTAGAAAGGACGGCATCACTGTGCTGTCCCAGGCTCCTGGGCTGCTGGGCTCCCATTACGATGGGGAGAGGCATGGGGAGGAGTCTCATGGGATGTCCTGATCAGAGCTGTGGAAGAACAGAAATGGAAGAAGCCCCTGGGTACGTTGGACGTGATGACTGAGGATAAGGTGGAGTGGTCAAGACAGCAAAGTTAAAAGAGGTAAATATGGATCATGCAATAAGAAATTGGAAAGATGAATTCAGATCTGATGGGCACACTACCTGGCTGAAGGGCACACTTAAAATGTCTACTAAACTGTACAAAAGCAAATGAAGTAGCACAAACATACGTACCCCCATACAATTCTGAAGTAAAAATAAAAAAAATACTTAACTATAAACAAACAAACAAACAAAAAAACCTAAAGGCAAATCGCCTATAAATAAATTTATATTTTCCATTCAGCTGTTCATTATTTTGACATGTGAGGACCACAGTAAATTCTATAGAATTAGAGCCAGTGTGTCAGCATGATTAACTCCAAGGTTTGGTAGAGTCATCTTATGTCTGGCAAAGTAAAGCATAAATGAACATGGGAGGCTCTCGAGGGTATTGAACAACTGGAAAATCACCTGGGATATGGCAGCCAGTATATTATCCACAATGTTCCCAGCTAAACATAAATCCTCATTATAGACTACAAGCAATAATTAGGCAAGGCCACTTCATGACCAGAAAAGAACAAGACAGGGACAATTCTACTCTGTGATGATATCTGAAATCAAACAAGGACAAGAACTCTTGTAACTCACAAAATAACTAAGCATTTCCCTCTTGAAATGAACATGAGTAAATATTCCTTCTTTTCCTACTTTAATTTTCCTGCCTCTTAGATATAAATTACCAAGATATCCAATCTCCAAATTTTTTGATAACACTCAATTCAGAACTTACCTCTACTTCCTAAATCCTTGGAATCACCCAGCACAAACCTAAATCCTATCATGGTCCTTCCCAATTTCCTCTTATCCAACACTCTGTTCCCTTTGCAGCTTGCTCTACATTGCTGCAGCCCACACAATGAGCCGATCTCTGTGTGACTGCACTCATGCTCCTGGTGCTGGCTGGCTGTCGGGTTTCAATAGTGTGAATTGTACTGGGCGTATCTCCTATGTCTCTTGAACCCAGCTTATTTTTTTCAGCATGTTATGGGGATACAAATGTTAAGATTACTTATCTTGCCCTTGCCCCCTCCTCGAGTCAGAGCTTCAGGCATGTCCATCCCCCAGACCTAGCTTATTTTTATCACTCATTTTTTGTTGTAAAATTAATTCATATGGGTTCATTACTTTCTAAAATTCAGTTGCTTTTAAAGGTCAAAAGAGACCATCAGAATTATTCCTTAATTTAAAATTGTCAGCTATCCTTCCAAATGGAGTTTTCCTCATATAAACACCACACACACACACACACACACACACACACACACACACACACACACACACACACAGTTTTTAAATTAAAATAGATTCACACCCCATATATTTTTCTGAGAAATATTTTACTGAATTAACAGTATTTCATATACTTTTTTCCATAAGAATGCATATAGATCTGTCTCATTATTTTAGTTGTTTAATGCAAATGAAAAAGACAAACTAATTCTGATTTATTTGAGCATCACCTTATCTATTTCCAATATTTTGCTATACATAGCAACACTGCCTGGATTCCCCCAAATTTTTCACTCTCATTAAATAAAAAATTAAACTGAGTTTGAAGGAAGTTACTTCTTTTGCCTAATATTACACACTGACTAAATGGTATTTACAAGAAGAAACTTAGCTTTTCTAACTTTCTAACTGCAAAGCCTATTTACTTTCCATTGTAGGTAATACAAAATACAGCTTCAAAGGGGCTTGGATACAAAATAGCTTGAACAACTTCAAAACACTTATATTCGTCCTATTAAAAATCCTTTCCAGAACTCGTACTTCTGGCCAAGATACGGTAAGAAGGTTAACAGGGACTGCATTTACCCTCTTGCCTAAAACAAGAAAACTGGACAAAAGTATATGAAATAATAATTTGCAAGGCACTGTGTATCAAGCAATAAGAAATAATGATCCTTGGGAGTCAAGAAACAAATGAGCACTAAAATGGACCACGCTCAATTCTTTAGGACAGTTTCCAACCCTCAACGCAGAGAGGGGGTAGGAGGGAAGAGTTCTTTGAACTTCCTAAAGGAAACAGAGGTTAACATCAAGTGGCATTTACAGCACAGAATCCTGAAGGAAAGGAGCTATAACGAGAGAGAACCTGAAGATCTGCAGATGATACCCCTGGATTATTTAGCTGAATGCTGGTCAGTACTCACACTTACAGAAACAACCAGGGGCCCAGGAAGGACACACTGAAAGGTTAAAGATAGCAATGCTCGATGCTCATGTAAGCCTGGGAATAGTATGTGTTCTTACCAGCCAGACTAAAAGCCTCAAGATTTATGATGCATTGGGTGGAGGAGACAGAAGGGACTTGTCCAAGTAGTGGTGAATAATTAACCCTAGACAGAGCTCTGCTTCAGTTCCAACTACCAAATCTACAAAACAGGACTCAAAAGGATCACCCAGTTCCCCAGCAATTGAACTGTGCTCCATAGCATAATCACAATGTTTGTCATCCAATCAAAGATCACGAGGCATGAAAAAAGCAGGAAAACATGACCATAATAATAAGAAAAATCAGAAATCAAAACTGACCAAAAACTGCCAAAGGTGTTATAATTGCTAAAGTAAAGCACTAAAACAATCATTATGACTGAACTCCCTATATTCAAACAAGATGCATAGAGATGTGAAAGACAAGAGGAAGACTATAGTCTGATGGTTAAAAAAATGGATAAGAGTAACTACCAATTAAGCATAATGCAAAATAAATAATTAGTGAACTTGAAGACATAGCAATAAAAACTATCCAAAATGAAAGAAAAATGAATCAAAAAGGTAAATTTATTAACAGGGCATCAATGTGCTGTGGAACACCTTCATGCAGACTTAAATATGTGTAATTGGAGTTGCTGGAGGAAAAGAGAAACAGGGTTGACATTAAACAATGGTTTGGAGAGGTTGCCGTTCCTGTCTTTGCACATTACATGTAACTGTAATGTTTGTACTCCCATAGTATCATGAATAAATAAATAAATTTTTGAAAAATAATGATTACAATTTTGTTAATTTTATAAAAACCATAAACCCACGGATTGAAGAATCACAAGAAACCCCAAGCACAAGAAACATGCAAAAACTACATCAAGAAACATCATAATAAAATTGCTCAAAATGAGGAATAAAGGGAAAATATCACATGTATCCAAATAAAAAAAGACTTGTTACAAATAACTAACAAAAAAAGGATAAAAGTGTACTCTCGGTGAGAAACCATGCAAACAAAAAGACAGTGGAACAACATTTTAAAGTAGTGAAAGAAAAAGTCCTTTCATCTTAGACCAAATAATTTTATATCCATACTTCTCTTAACACACAAATATTTATGTCGTTGTAATACAATTGAAAAGACCCACATAATGTTTAATAACTTTTCCCCTTTTATTTAAGTTTTTGTCCAGGCTGTTTAACTTCAGAATTGTTAAATGATTTTCTTCTTTCTGTAACTGAATAATATCCCATTCTGTGTGTGTGTGTGTGTGTGTGTGTGTGTGTGTGTGAGTAACATTGTGTTTATTCATTCGCCCATTGCTAGCCTTGTAAGTTGTTTTCATGTCTTGGCTATTTTGAATAATGGTGCAATAAACATGAATTTACAGTATCTCTTTAAGGTAATGACTTATTTTCCTTTGAATATATACCCAGAAGTGGGGTTCCTGGATCATAGGGAGGTTTTATTTTTAAATTTTTTTATTTATTTATTTATTTTTTTTTTTTTTTGAGACAGAGTCTCGATTTGTTGCCCAGGCTAGAGTGAGTGCCTTGGCGTCAGCCTAGCTCACAGCAACCTCAAACTCCTGGGCTCGAGCGATCCTTCTGTCTCAGCCTCCCGAGTAGCTGGGACTACAGGCATGCGCCACCATGCCCGGCTAATTTTTTATATATATATCACTTGGCCAATTAGTTTCTTTCTATTTATAGTAGAGACGGGGTCTCGCTCTTGCTCAGGCTGGTTTTGAACTCCTGACCTTGAGCAATCCGCCCGCCTCGGCCTCCCAGAGTATTTTTAAATTTTTGAGAAACCCCCATATCCTTTCAATAATGGCCATACCAATCTACACTCCCACCAACATTGTGCAAGCTTTGACTTTTCTCCACACCCTTGTGTCAGGCTAAGCCAGACCCGAAGTTTGATAAGAACTCAAATGGAGAAACCTTCAGTCTTCTTGAGAAAAACCATAAATTCAGTGATTCTCTGTTAAATTTTCTATGTTAAATCACCAGTGTTCTAGGTAAGTACGACTGATGTTATTAACACCTGTTATGTATTCAGCCCTACTCTAGGCTTTGGGAACCCACAAACAACAGGAATATATGGCTCTTTCTCATAGAGTTTGCATTCTAGGGTGTGTGTTCAAACAGAGCAAAAACAAGTAATCCCATCAATAAGGAAGATAATTTCTGACAGGGAAAATTGCTCTAAAGAAAATAAAATACAGGGGATTGATAGTGAATGAGAGGAGACACAATCTCAGCCCCCAAAAGAGGCCTTGTTATTAAGATCGCCCTGTGGGATAAGCAAATGCAATTGAGGGAAAAGATGGTAAAAAATCTTTAAAGTGGGGACTCTAATGAGCTTCACTTGTGTTTTCAAAAAAAAAAATGCTGGAAGGACTGCAGTGAATCAGTTTACATGTTGGATCAGAGAGCTGGGCAAAGGCCTTGTGATATAGATCGAGCCTTTGGGGTTTTGGTGAGGAGTTCGCATGTAATTGTAAGTGTGATAGGAAGTGATTGTATGATAAGTGGGAGAAGTGACATTAGACAGATTGTTGCAGTCAACAGTTCATTCTTGCAGCTGACTAGAGTATAGATTATAGGAAAAGAAAGGAAGTCAGGGGACTATGTACAAGGCTCATGCAGTTCCTTCAACTGAAAGATGGTGGAGTCTTGAACTAGGGTGGCATGAGTGAAATGGAGAGAATGCTATTTAACTGCACTAGTTTGAGAAGGTAGAGTTTACAGGATTTGCTTTTAGATTGAATTTAGGAAGCAAAAGGAAGGGAGAATTGCAGTTTGACTCCTAGATTCTTGTTCTAATGGCTTGGACTAATGGTGGTGCCGTATGACTGTGATGGAGAAGATAGAAGGAGTAGGTTAAAGTGCAGATAAATCAGGTAACTCATTACAAAATACAAAACAAAACAAAAGCAAAGGAACCCAAACTGCAAAAACACCTTCCACCACCACCAAAACCCCAACCCCATATTTGAAACATAAAACAGATTATAAAAGGCTCTATCAGGGACTTTGTCAAAACTGAGAATAGTGAAAAGATGCTAGCAGAGCTAGAGGGGTGTGAGGGATCCAAAGAGAGGAAGACTGGATTTCGTTGTCCCTCTTGGAGAATTTCTCCACAGCTCAATCATGGAGCAGAGGTTCCCGTGAACTCCCTCAGCAGTGCAGGGCAGGTGGTGACCCAGGCAGCCTGATGCAAAGGAAACAGAAACCACAACAACCCGGGCTCCTCTCCAGCTGGACCCATAGATGCTTAAACTACTGGAAGGGAGACCAGCAGGGTCCATCAGGGTGAGGTGAGCTGAGCTCCTGCTAGCCTCAGCAGATGTGAGCACATGCCCTGCAATGAGTCCAGCAAATCTGAGAGAGCCGGAGTAGCTGGTCTCCAAATCCCTTCCTTTCTGCCAGTCTATAGTCTTTTTGAAGCCCAGATAGGTAAGGCAAGTGAGGACTGGTGGGACCTTGGCTTGTATTTTCCAAGGCCAAAACAAACAAACAAAAAAATGGGCATTCTGTGCCTAAATTGGATTTAATACTTAGGAAAGCCTTGTATTTGAGGGGACCTGAATGATAAATAATAATAATAAAAAGAAAAAGAAGCCCCACATGAAAATATCTCAGATGATCAAGGGAGATTCCACATCAAGTCCTATGGTACTGAGGAGGGAAGGGCAGAGAAGAAGAGGGATCAGTTGGAAGCTGACAAAGTAGCCAGGCATGGAGCTGACACTGCTGCATATGTTGTTTTACTGAAACTCAACATAATTCTTTGTATTTCATTCATCATCTATAAAGGAAGTAATCTCTAGCAAGGAAGGGGCAAGCTCGGGATCTTAAAATGAGTTAGGAGTATTAACTTGTGTGACTATTTGGCAATTTTAAGTATTCAGCACAATTATTGGATAACGACAAAGTTCCAAAAATGTAGTCCAAAACTGAATATTCAGAAATAAACGCTACTGGGGTATGTTTGGTGGTCCATTGCTGGTATTATGTACTACAGCTTCATGACACCTGGTCAGTCAATTAGAGTGGTTGTCTACTGCAGCCAATCAGATGCAATGCTAAGGATTCCTGTGATTTCACAGCCAAGATAGGTCAACAGAGACAGGCCAATTCTCTTGAAAGACCACCTGTCACAAAAACTAATGCTGCTCTAACTAAAAATGCTGGACTTCAGAAACTCTCTGCCATCTACCATATTCACCAGATCTTGCACAAACTTACTACCACTTCTTCCAAGCTTTAGACCAGTTCTTGCAAGGAAAAACATTTAATTCTAAACGAGCTGTAGAAAACACCTTTCACGATTTCTTCCCTGCTCCCTCTCCTGGCTACTTCATTGCTGGCAAGAGCAAGCTACCATTGAGATGGCAAAACTGTGTGGATGGTTTAGGTGCATACTTTGATTAATTGCACTACTTCTTATTTGAGATATAACAAAATAAACTTTTATTTGAAATCGCACATTTCCTATTTAATGACCTATTACTTTTCCTCCTCCTCTATTTTGTCTCCTCCCACAATCCAAACTTTGGGCTATCTTTATGTTCCCTAGGATGTAATAATTTCTTCCCGTGTTCTATGGCTGCAACCTCCATGGTGTGTCTCTATTTATCACTTTACATTTCATATTTGCACCACCAGCCAAGCTCAGGCTTTCATCAACTCTCACTCAGCTTGTTGCAATAGCCACTTAGCTGATCTCTCCTGGTGTCTTCAGTCAGTGGTTGGCACAGACAGAGATCAGTTAGTTGTGTTAGTGAGGTGCACAGGGCACAGGAGCTTAGAAAGGAAGAATTAACTTGGTATTTAGGTCTAGGAAGACTTCCCAGAGAAAACTATGCTTGTGTAAATAATAGAAAATTATTTTGAATGCTGCCAGAAAGACAAATCAAGGTATAATCATGAAGAAATGAAGTTCAAGTGATAGTGGGGAAACAACCTTGCACACTATTCCATAGTCACACAGGTCTCCTACTCTCATCTTTGAACAGAGTTTGTTCCTGTCTCAGGGCCTTTGCACTTGCCTCTGATGATCCTGCTAATCAGGCTCTCATGGTGGGTTCCTTCAATATTCCTTTCAGACTCATCTTTTCTTGATCCTGTTAAGTAATCTAGTCACATGCTTATCGTTCTCTCTAATGTAATTATATATAACCATCTTGGTTTTTCATCCATGTACTTGTTTATTGGCTGCCTTCTCCATTGAAATGTACACTAGAGGCAGGGCATGTGCCTCTTGTCACACGACTGAGGCCAGTGACTGATCCATGATGCTGCTTGGTACGTGTTGCAGATTAAAGGGAATCATGAAGATAACTGGAAGAAATATGAATAAATGAACATAAATAAAATATATGTATGTGGAAAAAAGGTGTATTCTGTTTTGAGTTAATAGTTAATTTTACAGAAAATGTAACTAGTTTATTAGTTACTAGTTTATTAGAGATGAAGCTACCACATTATTTTGATGAATTTTTTATTGAAGAGGACAAACATTGTTTGTTGTTTGCACAATCACACTTTTAGATAAAAAGAAAGTAAATAGGAAATTTACTTTGAATTGCATAAATAATAAAATGAATTCGTGGATAAATAGAAAGATGGATAGATGAATAGATAGAAAAAGAAGCAAGTTTACTAAAAAGATAATGTTGAACTCAAGTGATAGCTATATAGATGTTCAGTGTAAAATTCTTTAAACATTGTCTGTTTGGTAAAAAATACTGTGAACGAAAAAAGTCCTGAGTGTATCCCTGCCCTCTGTGAGTTTAAGTCCAATCTCCTGTGGTTTCTACACTTTTAAGAGTATACCTGTAGTGTAGAGGACTATCAAGGAAACTGTCAATAGATTTCTTTATTGTACATTGACTTAGGAACAAATGGTACACTTACAGTTCATGTAAGATTTCCAACAATAAGAATTGCACACTCCCGTGATCAGCCAGGAGATTGGATAACTGGAACCCTGACTTTCCATCCTTCTCCCCCAGCCTGAGAGCTGGATAGTGGCCCCAGGGGATTAGGTACAGTCAGAAGTGGAATGTGATTCATGGTGTTACTTGTTGCAAGAGGAGAAACTGTTTTTTCATTGTGGCTTATAAACTTCTCATCTCAGGAAAGGTACCCATTCTATGGGTCTGTGTCATTCTGTGGACTTTTTTGATTTTAGTGGCTCAGGGAGGGGAGGATCACCCATTACAATAATAATGACAATAATTAGATTCTGAATGGGTGTTTCCTGCTTATAAATTGATTCCATTTGCCTTACTTCATTTGTTTGTCACATAATGTAATGATGCACATATACCAGGTCATATTATGCCCCGGCCCTATATAAATGTGGGAATTGATGTATGAAGTGGGTAAGTGACCTGGCCAAACTCATTTTAGGGCACTAAATTAATGAGCTGAAATTAGAGTTTAGGAACCTGACTTCTAAACCAGTCACTCTTATTTAATGCCCAACAGAAAATGTAGGCAAATTCTCATTGCCTAATTTTGCCAAGAAGATTAAAGCTTTAGAAGAAAATGGGAATCTGGCAAAGCCATACAATGATGGCCATAGAGAAGAGGAATTTCACCTGGGTTGAATTCTTGCCACTGAATTCTCCTGTAGTTTGGATATCCTGGCATGATAACGGCATGATAATGAAAGATCTTTGACTATGAGCTCAGGTATTCCTGGGTCTGAAACTCTACACTACCAGTTCCTACTTGTGACATCAGGAAAATTGCTTAGCCTTCCTAAACCTAAGTTTTTCATCTATCACATGAAGTTAATTATACGACCTGCCCCATGGACCTGTTATGAAGATTAAATGGAATATTGCCCATGAAGAGTGTAGCTCAGAACTCATTGATAGTACATGTTCATATAGACTGGTAGGAATTTTATTTAGCAATCCTAATTCTGGGTATGTATTAGAAAGTATTGAAATGAGAATCTAAAGGACATGGCTTTAATGTTCTCTGAAGTCATGTTTGCAATAGCCAAGATGTGAAAATAACCTAATTGTCTACCAGTGGACAAATGGATAAAAAATGTGTGGTATACACATGAAATGAAATATTATTCAGCATTAATGAGGGAAATTCTGCAATATGCAATAACAACGATTAACATTGAAGATATTACGTGAAGAATCCATTCACAGAGGAACAAATACTGTATGATTCTATTTACATGAAGTACCTAAAATAGTCCAATTCATAGAATCAAAAATAGAATGGTAGTTGCCAGGGAGAGGAGAAATGAAAAAATAGGAGTTGCTAGTGAACAGGTATAAAATTTCAGTTATGCAAGATGAATAAGTTCTAGATATTTGCTTTGCAACACTGCCTATAGAAGAAAAAACTGTCTCATACAGTTAAAATATATGTTAAAAGGGTAGCTATAATAATGTGTTCTTACCACAATGAAATGAAAAAGTAATCGTTCCTAATTAGAATATAGACGTGTTTCTGAAATATTTATCTTTCTACCTAACTACAAAAATTTACATTACCATATTTTTGTAATCAGAAAATTCTCATGATAAGAAAAGTTCAAATGGTTTTCTAATTATCAGGAGAAAATTCCTGGGGATGTTTTCCAGGTGAGAGAGCAAGGAGGACTTTAAGTTGTAGCCCCTTAGGATGGGCATCCATCCATGCATTTCTCCCTTCCTGCCTTGAGTGCATCTTCACTGAGTGTCTACCACATGTCAGGCAGTACCTGCTGTCATGGATATTGCAGGCTACAGGGGAAGACAAGGGTATTAAGAAATAATACCAATGAATGTAAAGCTATCCCTGTGGTGCTTGCTACAGATCACACCACAGTAGGCCTTGACTGAGGAGGGCAGCATCCCTGGGGTGGTGGGTAAAGCTATGCTGAGATGTGATAAGGGTGCTAAGATCTCAAGGTGAGTGGCAGCATGGCCAGGTGAGAGGGAGTGAGGGCAGGGAGGGTGAGAAAGTGGTTCAGACACTGGGATCAGGAGTAAAAGCCCTGTGACAGAAAGGGGCATGAAGACTTAAAGACAGCCTGTGGGCTGAAGCAGAGGGAACAAGGCCAGAGTGGTACCGGGTGGGGCAGTCTCAGCGTTTGGTCTTTATTCCAAGAGCCATGGGAATCCACTGGAGAATTTTGGATAGGGCTATGATATAACTCTTGGAAGTCACTTAGTGTAAAGAGGCAGAAGCCTGGCTGATGAGGCCACCTTCATTCATATGCCCATGGAGCCAGCCCCACAGCATGAAGGACAGAGGTAAGAAGACCTGCAGGACAGGTCATATAAATCTAACTCAGTGCTCAGCAATTTGGGAAGTTGTTAAAACAACAGACTTTGGTTCTTCTCCTCTGGGAAGCATGTTGAACAAGCAATAGAAATACAGCCAATGCCTCACCAGTGCAAATACCAGTCAGCACAGGATGAGTAAAACAATCAATTGAGATGGTGAATTCAGAAAAATGATGATTTTATTGACTACCAACCCACCAAGCAAATTAAAATTTACTCCATCAATAAATTTTCTTTCTTACCCAGCACCCTTTTTCCTTCATGATCCTTAATTTGTTTTACTGTTCTCTTGATTCTCTTACACCATTTCTATATGTTTATGAATCCCTAAAGAAGCACCACATTGTTTAAGATTCTAATGAAAACATAAAAAACAACAGAAACACTGGGCTCCCACTTCCTTTTTATCACCCTGGTCAATGTCATCTTGTGTTTCCTGGCTTCTTATATGCAGAAGACCTTCAGGGAATGGATCATCAGGTATCCTTGGGATTCACATTCTTGGCAAACTCACATATGCCAGTGGTGCTAATTAATTCCCAGTTAAGCAGGGAAGGGCTCTTGCACATATACCTGCCCTCCTTCAGAGATGCAATTACATGCATACATTATGTTTCATAGTAAGCTTCCTTCCAGAGAGCTCCAGATTTCTTCAAAGCCCTGTGGGCGGAGTAAATAAAATTATCAGTAAGTGAGACTGATATGCAAAAGGGGTTCTCAATTTGCTCAATTGCCTAGATCAGGGCAACATCATCATTTACAGCTACATTTGATAAATGTCATTCTCTGTGCACCAGTGGGGATGGGTCAAAAACACCAAGCTCCTTTTAGCAGGTGACTTCACCTTTTCTTTATGGAGGAGAATGAGAGTTTCGTCCATCTTATTTTTATGTGTACCCACATACCTATATAACAACCCATCCTATATCCACCTAGCTGCACTATTTTATAAGGTGGAAGATATCTTGGGGGGCTGTAGGGATACAGCAATGATTGGGCTAGATGTGAGTTCTGTCCACATAGTGCTCCTGGTCTAGCTTGAGAGACACAGAGCAAACCATTTGTTACCCAGTGTGTTATTTAAAAATGATAGTGATAAAGGTCTCAAATGAAGAGAACTAGGTGCTGTAAGAACATGTGATGGATTTAGTCCTGGGGATCAGAGAAGACTGACATTGGGAAAAGGTATTTGAGATGAGACTTGGAGAGTGAATGAGAATTGACAAGGCGATATGAGGTGAGGTGGTGGTTTGGAAGAAAACATAGCAAAGGCATGAGAGGGCTTGTGGCAGGGAGATTGTAGCACCTGAAGGTGGCCAAATAACTAGACGGAAGGAAGGGAGGAGGGCAGTGTTACGAGAGTATGCAGCTGGAGCATTAGTCAGCAATTAAGTCAGACCAGGCCTGCACTGCCAGCCTGATTTGAGATATGTTTTGTTTCCAATCCTAAAAGCAAGAGAAAGTTATTAAACCCAGAGTTCTAACTAGTAACTTCACCAGCAAAATCAATGTTCTCTAGGTAATTGTATGTTAACAGCTAAGGATGAGTGTGGATTTTTGGTTCCGGCACATTTCACTATTCTTAATCAGTCACCACAGTTGATTCACAGGTTTATGTCCCACTGGACCCTGTGGTATCTACACTTGCAACACTGGACCAGATGATTGCACAGTTCCTCCCACCAGGTAAGTTTTAAAACGTGTGTGCAAGGCTCTGTGGGGGATAGAAAAGCAAAAAACACACATCTTTGGCTTCAAGAAACTTGAAATTCAGTAGGGAGGAAGGCATTTTCTCTAAGAAGTACTTGTAGAAGGCAGCAGGTGAGGGGTAAATATTATTGTTGTTATTAATATCTTTGCTGTTGAGATGGTTCCCTGTAGGGTCTGTGTCCATGCTGCGCACACAGGCGCCCTCAGTAAATGAGTGTCGGGTGAATGACCCACAAACCAGTGAGTAGTCGGGGACTGGCAGTGAAGAGAAGTGAGAGTTGTGAACCAAGAGAAATTATATTCTCACCTGATAATATCTCCAATCGCCTTCAGCAGGGGCTTATTCACATACTGCAATCCATGCTTGGCACACAGTGACCTCACCAGAGGTGCCACTTTGTGATAATTATGGCGAGGCATTGTGGGGAACAGACTAGGGAAACAGACAGTAAATATAAATCTTAGACCTAAAGAGAATCCCAAAGGACTTTTCACTCCTCTATCACCAAATAAAATTATAACACCAATAGACTCAACCTTGACCTTGCATAATATTTCTGTGACGTTTATAAATTGTTACTAACATACCCTCCTCTTATCTTTCAGCACCTCTATGAGCCCTGTGGCTGGTAAACATTTGGACAATGCCAATCAAATAAATGTTAGCTCATAGAATATGTTTATTTTTGGCCAGGTCAAATGAAGGTATGTGTGGTCTATCATTTTGAATTAGCTAGGAAAGCTGGAGATATCCCTTTCCTCAGCTCTGTCTTTGCTATCTCTCTCTTTCTCTCTAGCCATCAAACTCCTATCACATAAATAGATGAGTATTCAATAAGTTCTTGACATGGCATATAGGACAAAACCCTAGGAAAGGAATAAGGTAATGGCTTCTTAACTAAAAGTTTCTGCTAATTAGCCAGGCGACCTTCTTGGGTTTTACTCCTTTTTGATAAAATATGAATAATAATCATTCCTTTTGCTGAGGCTTTAAAGGACTAACAACAACAACAAAAAGAATGAGAAAATATTATGCATATCTAAGAGATTTCTTCACTGACTATTCTAGATAAGCCTTAGATAAAAAGGACTCAAAACGTCCCTCCCCTGAATATTCTAAAGAGATTGGTTCTCCAAGTATCATCATCTTCTCTTTCTTTGTTACATGTCCACACAAATGACTCATTGGTGAAGTATTGCCAGATACTATTTGGAAATTGTATCAGAGACTGAGTGTCATTGTTGATGACTTTGTAACTTGGCTCTAAAGAGATAGGTATTTCAATTTTAATTAAATTTCCATATAACTTGGTTACCCAAGTGGTGCTATTGTTTTTGGATTCACCAAAAAAGCAAATACATAGAAAACAATCACTATTTCCTAAGCCTGTAGGGATCTGGAAACTAAGTCACTGGTACTTTTCCAAGATTCCATTCCATACTCAGAATCGTTAATGCTTCCTTCCTTCCTTTCTTTCTTCCTTCCCTTACCATTGATGCTAATAGAAAGATAGCAACCTTTAGAGAATCCTAGTTTATTTTTTCCCCTCTGAGACACTGAGCCTGATGCTCTGCAATAGACTGTATTTGGGGTTGTTATAAGTGACGACTCTTGCCCCTGCCATGAACTATTTCTCTTACTCACTGGTGCTCGATTTGGAAGTTCAGGTGCCCAGTGAACCAGTCATTGAAAAAGGATTGTTCAACATTACAGGTGCCCAAGACCTGCAAAGAAGAGCTTATATTAGATATAAATGATCCCAAGTGTCAAACAGAGAAAATGTTTATTTATTCTTCTATTTAGTCAATCATTCATCGAGTACTTGTTGAGTATCTATATTATGTTAGAAACTATGGAGGATATAAGAGATGCATAGTCCCTGGTCTCAAAAGCTTACAATTCAAGAAGGAAATCAGATGTTTTTCTAAGAAGTACATACAAGGCAATCTATTTATTCATGAGAATGTATGTAGGATTTGATGGGAAAAATCTCTGTCGACACAGAGACATGGAAGACTGAGGTGTCATAAATTAGCACATTGGCAGATGGATGTAGGGTTGTAGGATTTCAATAGGGATTCCGGGGGTAGAATACCAGTTTTATGTTGTGGACTTGAAGGACTTCTAAATGAGAAGTAATTAGTTCAAAAGTTCTATCCAAAGGTTTTTTTTGTATGGAAGTGTATTCCAATTTAAGAGTTTCCTTTATTCAACCACTTAATTGCGGTCGAAGGAAACTAAATAAAGGAAACTGCTATTATCTTATGTATTTTAAGTGTTCAAAAACATTATCCTGAGAAGAATTTGTAGTTTCTCTAGGCTGCCAAGGTTAAAACCTTTATGAATATCATTTTATTCAATGTTTTTTAAAGGTTTTAGTCTGCCTGGGTTGTTGCCATTTTGAATGTTGCATCTACTGTTGCTCTATGTTTGTATTTCTCAAAGTATAGTTCAGAGAATCTTGAGGTTTCCAGGATACCTTAATGAAATCTCCAAAGTTGATACTATTTTCATAATAAATCTAAGACGTCATTTAACTTCTTAATTCATATTTTCTCATGCTTGTACATTGGAATTTTCCAGAGGCAACTAAACATGGGATGACCATCATCACTGTGACGTCAAACTGTATTGAATTTACACTTTTTAATTTAAAAGTAATGAATAAATACAGACTGTATAATTTATATTTTAACTTCAAATTCAATAGATATCAGTGGACATAACCTACATAAACAGAAGCTTTGAGGTTCTCAACAACCTTTAATAGTGTGAAATGATTCTTCAGTCTTTGGTCATTGTGAGTGAGATGGAGGGCCTTCTGAGGACAAGAAATCTGGCAGGCTGGTGAAGAGGTCTGCTAGCTTCATATATAAGCTACAGATATGACATGGTACTGTATTATTTTAATTAAATGTCTGATATATGTTTGTGACATAATCATCACAAAGTAGGCTGTGTCAAAAAAAGAAGATTGACTGATTCACTGTAACAGATATTTTCAAGGAGCCTAAATGCAAGACAATCTGATATTTTAATAAATATTTTCCACAATAAAATTACAGGGCGAACAAATCAACTTGGAAAATATTTATAACACAAGTTGCGTACAGTATGTTAATATCCATAATATACAAAGAAGGATCGATGTGCAATACAAACAGTGTGAATACCCAGATAGCATAACGGATTAAGGACATCGGCAGGTTACTCACAGGAAAAGAATTATAAAGAAATAATAAATATATGAAAAATATTGAACCTACTAATGATTAAATAAATGAAACAAGAAGTCTATAATATAAAAAAATATAGGTGATTCTGTGAATAAATAGGTGATTCTGTTTGAGAAACACTCAAGGAGAGTCCACTTAGGTTGGGTATAAACTGGGAGAAGGAAGCAGGATAATGAATGGATTCCGTGTTAACCCTAGAATGGCCAGTGTGGTGACTTTGGCTTAGAAGGCAGGAGTGTTCTGCGTTCATCTGATTATAGTTTTTCTATGAATTAATGGCATGTTTGAAGAGCATGCCATTTCCTTTCTCTGGGACGCTCTACCCATACAGTGAATTAATATGATTTCCATGGTGCTTACAGGCATAAAATTCATTCTGTAACTCTTGTAGTCTCAGATTCACATGAAGGGCTGTGTCATGGTAGACTTTATAGCAGCGGAAGGGTCAGCAAATATTTTCTATAAAGTGCCAATTAGCAAATTACCTTAAAGCGATACAAGTGAATCTACCATTTGATCCAGCAATCCCATTGCTGGGCATCTACCCAAATGATCCAGTGACACTCTACAAAAAAGACACCTGCACTCGAATGTTTATAGCAGCACAATTCATAATTGCAAGGCTGTGGAAACAGCCCAAGTGCCCATCCATCCAAGAATGGATTAATAAAATGTGGTATATGTACACCATGGAGTACTATTCAGCTCTAAGAAACAATGGTGATATAGCACACCTTATATTTTCCTGGTTAGAGCTGGAACCCATACTACTAAGTGAAGCATCCCAAGAATGGAAAAACAAGCACCAGATATATTCTCCAGCAAACTGGTATTAACTGAGTAGCACCTAAGTGGACACATAGGTGCTACAGTAATAGGGTATTGGGCAGGTGGGAGGGGGGAGGGGGACGGGTATATACATACATAGTGAGTGAGATGTGCACCATCTGGGGGATGGTCATGATGGAGACTCAGACTTTTGGGGGGAGGGGGGGAAATGGGCATTTATTGAAACCTTAACATCTGTACCCCCATAATATACCAAAATAAAAAAAATAATTAAAAAAAAAATATTTCAGTTTTTTGACAGCAAACCAATTCTGCTGTTGCAACATGCAGGCAGTCTCAAATAACATGTAAATGGATGATCATGGGTGTGCTCCAATAGAATTTTATTTACAAAACCAAGCTGTGGCCTGCATTTGGCCTCAAGAGTACAGTTGTCTCGCCTTTGGTTTAGAGTAAAGGCCTGATAATCCAACTGCCTAGGATTTAAAATATGCTTCAACCACTTAATTGTGTGACCTTATATAAGTTATTAAAATTTGTGCCTCAGTTTATCATCTGTAAAATGAAAAATAATCATACTTTTTATGATAAAATAATACCTCCTGTAGATAAATGCAAAGCCCTCGATGGTGCCTGTCCCCCAGCCCATACTGTTTAAGGGTGGGTCATTATCATTTGAGGTACCCAGATTCTAAATCAGTGTTGTTTGAAGGATTCTCCCTCCCCATTACCTGAGTGCTGAGCCAGTCCCGGTTCTCCTCTATGCTCATTTTCATTGGTATATGGCTCATCTGGGTAACACACGAAATCCAGGGACTTTCAAGAAACCTTTTAGTGGAATAACAGGAGCAGGTGAGGACTCTCTGAGGTTTTTCAGTAGCAAGCACAGCACTGGGCTTCATAACCCCTGGAGCACCTGGCTGAGCACTGGAGAATCAAAAGCTCCAGGAAAATGGTGGTCATGCTTTTTCTTCTTTCAAAGCCCTTTATGTCCTTTATAACCCGAGGTGACGAAGGATTCAGCCACATGACCTGCCCTGCTGCCAGATATCTAGAGCTGTGCTTCTTAAGTTTTTGGTAGCTTTGGTGCAAAGATCACAAACGCCAGGGGAACTCCAGGGCTTATGCAAAGTGGTTGACAGCCTGGACTTTGTCCCAGATAGAGTGGGTTGAAGTTCTGGTTTGGCACTGGCTTTGGCCCCAACTTGCTCTTACATACCTTTGGGCATGTAATTTAATTCCTTTGAATTTCAACTCCAGCAGCAGAAAAATAAAGGTGATACTCCCTCACAGGGTTACATGAGGATTACATCAAACAAGATATTACGTATGAAGTCTTTAGTAATGTATCTGAAGCATAGTAGCTACCCTCATCTTTACAATTATTTAGGATTGAGAATATTATTACCACAGAATAAGGGAGGAATACACTGGAAAGGTATAGAGGGCTATTCAGGCAAAAGGAGTAGTCTGGGGTCACTTTGCTTCTGGAAAAATCTCTAGTCATGAAAGAACTTTAAAATATTCCTGTCCTGTCTTTACCTTTGGCAGAGATTATGATGGGTGTCAATAGATTACACTGTTAAAGGACTTGGGCATCCCCTGAAATGCTTTCCTGGGAATTAAGCCAGTGGGAAAAAGTGGAGATCAGGATAACGCTTTTTGCAACGAGCTTGCTTTTTTTTTTGAACTATTTCAACTATTTTTTTCTAAACATTTGCTTGAAAACAACTCTGTTGTGGGAAATTGTTCATGGTGTCATCATCTTCTGATAAAGACAAATGGCTCTGATAAGGGAGGTAAGAGGGTCACCTGGGTTCTGGTAATAAGAGAATATTCTTACTTCACCAAATATATCATCAACAGGGTTCCAAAGACTCCATAGAAAGGGCCAAATGTGAGGAAATGTCGGATATAAAAGCTGCTAACCCAGGCGATGTCCTGCAGAGAAAAGCACTTGAAAGTTAGATGCTCTGAACATAATTTCATTTCCTCTTCATTGGCCTGTGGTCCCTTTAGTTACTGAGTAAATCTTATGCCCTGAGCTATGTCTGGAGGTGTCCAAGCATTTTCATTTTTTCTCTTCTGGCTGGTCTGGTTCATAGAAAAAGCCAAGTTACTCACCACCCAGTCTCTTCTAAGGTACATCAAGCGGATGGATTTCAGGTTGACATATGTAGGCATGGAGAAGGGGATCGCACCTGTAAAGGAACAAAAAAACATGGTGAATAAATGATCAGAATGTGACCCCAGTGCAAGTCAGCAGGAGTCTGTCTCCTTATTGTGCCACTCCTGCAGTGCTGGCCCTGAGACGGATGCAAGTCCACATCCTGGACTCTAGTAGACTTTCCACGTTCATGAAGCTGCACCAGGAATTTGGTCAGCAGCTCCAGAAGATTTGAGTCATTTTTGATGGAGGCATTTCCAAAGAGCTTCTGCTCTAAGCTTTCAAGTATATTCAAGGTTGTAGGAGTCCTTCAGTCTCCCAAAATCCTTTGGATTGGGCCCTATCACAATATTGGGTGTGGCAGAAATAAAAAAGATGTGCTTGTTACCTGGTCAAAAAAAATATTTACCTGCATCTACCCCAGCACCATTGAGGCTGCCCAGATCTCACAGGAGTCTGATGGAGACCCTCTGACTTTCGACAAAGACTCTCTCCTTGGCCAAACTCTAGTCAGGATCCTCTGAATAATCTTATCCTGGAGGGTCTCAATACTGTCTTACGAGGACTGCAAACTCTCAGCACAAATGATTTCATCTACCCTCACCCTAAGAAACTTGAATAAACGCTAGCATTGTTTCTGAAAGCTCAAGTGTCTTGTCTCTCAGAAGATTCCAGCCCCCTTTAAGTTTCTGCCTGAGAGAGCTCAATGCTGCCAAAAGAATTTACAGTTTATTCTAGCCCAAACCTGACTATAGGCACTTGTTCTCCTTTTTTTAGAGCATTTACTTTAGAAAACTTACAATTGAAAATCCTTGCTCTGTTGGATTGAGATATATCTTCTAAAACTAAGAAATGTCTTTTTTTTTCTCTCTTTGTATAATATTTTATTTTATTTCATTTTATTTTATTATATTTTTAAATTTCAATATATTACAGATATATATATGTTTTGGCTATTATTGATTGCTTTTATAATGTTTGAGTCAGGGTATAACTGTTCCCAACTCTCAGATAGTGCTTATTGTAACCTTCATGTCAGATTCTGCCCATCCATCACACGACTTCTCTGACTCATTTCAATTTAGTGTTACATCCATCTGTGCTGCTTTTTGGTCATCTGTAAGTTCCAATTCAATAGTGAGAATTTGTGGTATTTGTTTTTTTATTCTTTAGATACTTGGCTTAAGATAATGGTCTCTAATTCCATCCAAATTGTTGTAAAAGGCATTAAGTCATCCTTCTTCAAGGCCAGTATACATATACCACATTTATACATATGTCTCTATTTGTTTTTTCATTATTTAGATTCTTGGCTTAAGATAATGGTCTCCAATTCCATCCAAATTGTTATAAAAGGCATTAAGTCATCCTTCTTCAAGGCTGGTATACATATACCACATTTATACATATATCTCTATGACATACACACACCATATTTTATAAATTCAATCATGAATTGACAGGCATTTGGCTTGATTCTACATCTTTGCAATTGTGAAATGTGCTATGATAAACATTTGAGTGAAGGTGTCTTTTTGATCAAATTCATTCTTTGTCTTTAGGTAAATATCCAGTAGTAGGATCCCTGGACCAAATGGTAGGCCTACTTTTAGTTGTTTGCGGAATCTCCACAGAGTTCCCCATGGAGATTTGCTAATTTGCATTGCCACCAAGATTGTATAAGGATTCCTTTTTCTCTGCAACCCCAGGGACATCTATTGTTCTGGACTTTTTAATAAAGAACATTCTGACTGTGGTAAGGTGAAATCTCATTGTGGCTTTACTTTGTTTTACCTAATTATTGGTGATGTTGAACATTTTTTCATATGTTTATTGGTCATTTGTCTATCTTCTTTCAAAAGCTTCTGTTGAGGTCTTTTGCACTGTTTTTAATGGGGCAGTTTGACTTTTTCTTGGTAATTTCCTTCAATTCTCTATATATTCTGGTTATTAGTCCTTTATTGGATTCAATGATACAAACATGTTCTCCCATTTTGAGGGTTGTCTATTTGGTCTGTTCATTATATCCTTGGCTGTGCAGAGGGTTTTTAATTTAGTTAAGTCCTATTTATTTATTATTGTTGTTCCTGTGATTGCCATTGTATTGTTCATAAATTCTTTGCCTAGGCCAATATGTAGACGAGTTTTCCAACATTTTCTTCTATAATTGTAAAATTTTCATGCTTTTACATTTGAGTCTTCTATTCATCTTTAATTAATTTTTTAAGTGGCGAGAGATATGGATCTTATTTCACTCTTCTGAATGGGGCTAACTAACTTTCCAAGCACAATTTATGGACTAGGAATTCTTTTCCTCAGTGTATTATCTGTTTTGTTAAAGATCAGATGACTGTAAGTAGGCAATTTTATATTTGGGTTCTGTGTTTTATTCCGTTGGCCTATTTCTCTATTTTTGTGCCAATTCCATGCTGACTTAGTTACTGCAGCCTTGTAGTAGAGTTTGAATGTAATGGCTCCTGATCTGTTCATTGTCCTTCAAATTGCTTTGGCTATTAGGGCTATTTTCTGGTTCCACATGAAACATAAAATATGTTTTCTAGGTATGTGAAATATAACGTTGGTATATTGATGTGGATTGCATTGAATCTGTGAATCACTTTGGGTAGAATGGACATATTCATAATGTAGATACAACTAAATAATGAGCATAATATGTTTTTCCAATTGTTTGTATTAATATCATCCGTGATTTTTTTCCTCAGTGGTATTGTTCTTTTTGTTGTGATCTTTCACCTCCTTGTTTAAGGATTTTCCTAGGTATTTTATTTCCTTTATAGCTACTGTGATGGAATTGAGTCTTTGGTTTGATTTTCAGTTTCCCCTGTTATTGGTGTATATTTATGCTGATAATTTGTGTACATTGGTTTTGTAAACTGAGTCTTTGATGAATGGATTTATCAATTCAAGGAGTCTCTTAGTGGCATCTTTGATGCTCTCTAGGTTTAATATCATGTTGGCCACAAAAAGTGATACTTTGAATTGGTCTTTCCCCATTGGGAAATGCTTAATTTCTTTCTCTTGCCTGATTGTTCTGGCTAGGACTTCCAGCACTATGTTGAATAGAATTGGTAACAGTGGGTATCGTTGTCTTGTTCCAGCTCTTAATGGGAATGCTTTCAACATTTCTTTGTGCAGTGTGATGCTGGTTATAAGTCTGTTATCTCTGGCTTTTATAATTTTGAATATATTCCTTCAATGCCAGTTTGTTGAGAGTTTTTATCGTGAATGTGTTTTGAATACTTTTTCTGCATAAAGTGAGATGATCATATGATCTTTGTTTTTCTTCTGTTTATATGATGAATCACATTCTTTGACTTAAGTATGTTGAACCATCCTCACCTCTGGAATGAAGTGTACTTGGTCATGGTGAATTATTTTTTGATATCCTGTTCAGTTTTGATTGCTGGCATTTCATTGAGGATATTTGCATGCATTTTCATAAGGGATATTGATGTGTAGTTTTCTTTTTTGTTGTGTCCTTTTGTGGCGTTGGTAGTAAGTTGATACAGATCTCATAGAATGACTTGGGGAGTATTCTCTTTTTCTTTATTATATGCAATAATTTGTGCAGAATAGGTACCAATTCTTCTTGGTGGCTATGAATGAGACTATAAAACAATGGGGCCTAACAGATATATACAGAACATTTTATCCCAAAACTATTCAATGCAAGAACACATGGAACAATCTCCAAGACTGATCATAATTGAGGTCACACAATATGGTTCAACATATCAAAAAATCAAAATCATACCATGTATCTTTTCAGACCACAGTGAAATAAAACTGACAATCAACTCTAAGAGAAACACACAATTCTACACACAGTCATGGTAATTAAGCAACCTGATTCTAAATGATCATTTTATCAATGACAAAATTAAGGTGGGGATTAAAAGAACCTTGAACCTAATGACAAAGAGGACACAAGCTTCCAAATCTATGGGATATAGAAAAATCAGTTCTGAGGGGAAAATTAATAGCCATAAATACCAATAACAAAAAGACAGAAAGATTACAAAATTAACAATCTAATCATACATCTCAAGGAACTAGAAAAGAAAGAACAAACCAAGCCCAAACCCAGCAGAAGAAAAGAAATAACTAAGATCAGAGCAGAACTAATCAAAATTGAAATAAAAAAATTGTATGGATCAACAAAACCAAACTGTGGGGCTTTAAAAAGATAAACAAAATTGTTAGATATCTTGCTAGAATAATCAGAAATAGAAGAGAAAAGACTCACATACGTTCAATTAGAAAACAAAGAGGATATCACAACTGATACCACAGAAATACAAATTATCATGTACGAATACTAAGAAAATGCACACACACTATGCACACAAACTCAAAAACAGAGGAAATGGAAATATCTCTGGAAACACATAACCTCCCAAGACTCAATCAGGAGGAACTAGCACACCTGAACAGACCAATAATGAGCAATTCCATTGGAGTAGCAAAAAATAAAAAATCTTACAACCCAGAAATATCTTTCTGAAGGACCTGAGAGCCATCCTTCCGAGACATAGTCATCAAGAAGGACAAGGTCCCTGTATCCTGGTCAGTGTGGGAGGACAGGAGCCCATCTTCAATAAGCTCCAGAAAGCAGAAACAATAGCCTGGATCAATCATGTCTACCAACTCCTCCACTCCTACCAAAACCCCAACATCTTTCAGTACTCTTTCTTTAGCTTGCCCCAACATTTCAAAAACCTCTCTCCCACCTTTTGTTTCATTATAATTAAGCTCACCTGCTACTGACGTCTCTCTCCCCTACTTCAGTAGCCTGAATGAAATTCGTCTTGCTGCCTTTAACAAATGTCCAGTTCCCCTTCTCTTTGACATTCGAGTCAGAATCATTCACACCCAAGATGCTAAACTGGCATTTGCAGGGAAAGGCCTCAGTGAAACAGCTCTTGGGGGGCAGTGTGGCTTGTGCAGTGGGCATTCTGCAGTGAATCCACACCATTCACTCATTCCTCATTAGCTCAGGGCATATTGCACCACTGCAGACGGGGGAGGTAACCACACATTTCTCAGAGAAGTTCATAAAAGAAAGCTGAACAGCATTTTCTTGTGCAAACACACATCTAGTTAGGCTGGAGAACTGCTGCCTGTCAAAATAGGCCACCAATATCCTTATTCTTGCAACAGTGGAGGAAGGTGACCAGTGAGGAATGGGGGAGGCTAGATTCCAGCTGTGGAAGAGCCAGCAAGGATGGTCAGCCGCACCTTTCAACAAAATCACCCCCGACCATCCTCTCTGGCTTGTACAAATCAGATCACCTGCACCAGTCATTCTCTACCTCAGGACAGTTGGCATTTTGTCCAGATGATTATTTGTCATGAGGAGCTGCCATGCGCATCATAGAATGTTTACAATGCATCCCTGGCTTCTGCCCACTGGATATCAGTACCATCTCCCAATTCTGTTGTGATAAACAAAATATGACACTCTGGACACTGTCAAATGTACCCAGGGGTGGGGGTGGGGTGGGGAACTGTCCCTGGTTGAGAACCACTGGCCTATAGCAAATGTTTGATTCCTAACCTGATTTTGGTTTATTTCCCATTCATTCATCCAACAGATTCCAAATGGTCATATGATAAAAGATATAGGCATGAACCCTTCTTATGTCTCGTCTTTCTTCTTTTGCATTCTCATCTTGAATCTCACACGTGGTCTACTATTTGTGAGATTGCATGTTTTAGATGCTCAGATTTGAGGTTCCTTGAAAACTCTCTTTGTGAGCTGCCATCAGTTTGATTTTGGTTAAGAACAAAGGCTTTTCTCTCAAGATGTTCTTTTCTTGGCATCAGAATTACTCAGCTACCGTATTTTCTTTCGGGCCTGGCCTATGTGTTCACACTCAGGTGTGTAGGTCTCATGCCTTCTACGGCTGCACATAGGCCATGGAGCAGCCAGCTTCCTTCCACACAGGGTTGTGGTGCATGCCTTTTATTCCTGGGCCTCTTTCTCCTGGTGTCACACTAAATGCTTCTGGATTATTTTCCCATCTCCTTTCCCTCCCTGCCCAAGTACCTGTCTCCATTTCCCTTGACAGGTGTCTCGTCTTTCCAGGATGAGAGTCCCGGGTGCAGGTCCCCTTGACTGGCAGCTGCCTTCCCTCCCTCGTGGGGCATCTCCCTGCTTCCCTGCTCACCTCACAGAGTGAGGAGATGCTGGTTAAAAAGGCCTATTTGCTTTTCCATTTCCCTTTGCAGATTTCTACCTTAGTGAGTCTGAAACAAGACATCCTGCTTTTCTCAGTAACAGTAGGAAATGTCAGGTTTCTGTGAGAGAATTGCAGTCAGCCTTCTGGCCTGACAAGGGCTTGCTCCAAGGAAATGGGTTGATAAGGAATGTGCCCCTGGCAGACTCACCCATGGAGAAGAACAGGTGCTGCTTTTCATAGTCGATGAATTTGATTTTCTTCTTGCCATACTGAATGGAGAGAGAGAGAGAGAAATAAGGTAAAATAGGAGAGAACACTTCTGCTCATTACCCTCAAGGATGTGTGAGTGTCTGAGTGTGCATGTCACTCTCTGTATCTTCGTGTCTAAAATCTCCATAGAAAGAGCCATCTCTATTCAGTTTTTCTTAGCTGTGAATCCTGAGTCACTAAAAAAATAAAAACCAGGATGGGAGTATATCATGTGGCTTCATTTTGCTTTAAATGAATGTGAATGATTCTTGCAGAAATTGATTGTGGATTTTGTGATCATTTGATTATGGGGATTGTCATCATTTTTTTATTCCAATGGAAATCATTTTGAAATTATTTCCTATGTAAATTGGAATGGAGACTGAAAAGTAATATTTCTAATGACTTTTTATAGCTCTTCTTCAACTGTGTGATTTAGGATCCTCTGTATAACTCAGACTCCATTTTCATTTATTCATCCAACAGATGACAAATGGTTATATGATAAAGATATAGACATGAGCCCTTCTTATCTGTCTCGTCTTTCTTCTTTTGGATTCTCATCATGAATCTCACACATGGTTTACTATTTTAAGGCATGCTAATAACGATTTTAAGGCTAATATTCATAATATTTATTATATATTATACACAATTATTTATTTCATATTATCGTATAATTGTTATATTACACTATTGAGAATTTGATTCCTTTTTCTAGGAGTCCCCTTAGCTAATCTGTCTGTGTGTAGGGCATAAAGACAGGAAATGCTTTGAAAGTAGGACAGAAGCAATGGTTATACCTCCAGTACCTGGCAGACATTAAATAGAAGTTTATTGAGGGAATTCATGAATTTTCTTCACTTATTCGGATAGTGGGGTTGGTTCCTCCTTCTCTTATTGTCACAAATTAAAAGAACTGTAATGGTGATGAAGTAATAATAGCTATTTGCAGCTCTTGCAAAACCTCCAAATATTTCAGTAGTGGGAAATATGGAAAAGGGACTAGGTAGAAAATGCTTGGCCTGCTTTTTATATCACTTTAAAGGAGGATTCCGAGTCTTTCAGGATGGGAGCTCAGGACATAGAAGTTTCAATAAATGCTTGTTGAAGAAATTAATGACTGAAGACAGTAGTAGAAAGACTGACAGTAAAGAGGGAAGGAAGGAAAAACTCAAGACTCATCAAAAATGGTTTGGATGAGAAACTGTTGAGTTTCAGGATCTAAATAATTTTAGCATTTAAACAGAGTATAAACAGTGTCCTGTACAGTGGCTTTGAAAGTATATTATATAGAACTCTAGGCACGTGCAGGAGTTGGAGAGGAGCCTCCCTCATGTGTGAGGAGGCAGCAGGTGCACTGAACGCAGCTCTGGGGAAGGCAGATGTGGAGAGAGCCAGGCTGCTTCATGAACTGCAGTGGGACAACCTCCCTCGCTCTGGGCAGTGGGGGGAACAACTAGAGAAATCAACATGTCACAGTTCTAGGGATAAGCCTACAAGTTGACAAAGTGAAAGGGATATCCTTGTAAAATTAATAGGAAAATATCTAATCTAAAATATTCTAGTACCAGTCATAAGAGTTCTCTCACTGACAGGTACCCAGCAGTTCTGTTTTGCATAGCCTCTGAAAAGAGCTGACCAGATGGAAAAGAGATATTAAATATAAATCTCTCTCTTTAAAACCTGATGGATAATTTGCTTTTATACAGTCTGAAGGGTCCCAGAGAGAACAGCAAGTGTGAGCTTCAGGCCTCAGCCATATCTGGAGGGCAGGGGCACATCCCCTGTGATAATTATAATCCCTTCTCCAAGAAAAGGTAAGGAGCCAAATCTTAGACTGTGACATCAGCTGCCCCTTCTATTACCATCTTGTCTCAGAGAAGAACGAAAGCAGAAACTCAGCAGTTTCTGAACTGTACCAGGATGAGTTACAACCTCCCCTTTTAAAATGTCTGAATAGCTGGTTTTCAAGGCCAGCACATTCTTCCTTTCCCCTCCTCTCTGCCACCCTTTTCCTGTCCCTGTTTCCACATAGGAAAAAGTAAACAAACTTATTCCTATCCTCAATTTTGTATGGATAAATCTTTCTCAGACCTGGGTACGCTAGCTCAAACACTAACACAAACATCAGGAAGTCCATCTTGTGTGGGGAGCCATTGTCAAAAGCAAATGGTTTCTGATCACTGCCTACTATTTTTTTAAAAAGTTGAAATAAGGGATCTTGTTTCCTATTTCAGCTGGAGCAGAGGGTGGGTCTCTCCAAACTGGGAAAAAATATTCTCCAAAGGTTACGGAATTTTTGGTTTATGTACCACATATGCCTAGGTGACAACTGACAAAGCTATACACTTCTATTTTATAAATCTCCTAAGTTGTCCCAGAAGGAGATATGGCAACCTCTGCCTAAGTACCTGACATTCAGGAGCCAACATTTCCCTTTTAGAAGAGATGCATTTCCTTGTTTACCCTTATACCTAGTTTGTTTAGGTAATACTCTCTCCAAAATACTTGGCAATTTAAGTAGTCCTTAACATGATGGTTTTATGTTGAAGTTAAAAGAGTCAATAACTGAGAAATTTTCAAGATGATTTTTCTCCTCCATTTTCTATAGTTTAAGAAGCTTAAATGAGAGCTGGCATCTCTAGTTGTGTTAAGAGGGATTTCGGCTGTGGTTCACATATAAATGTACCAAAATGGATATGAACTAAATATAACAGCATAGACTTTTCTAACTGGGCTAGAACTGGTTGAGATAATGAGATATTTAAATATTTGTAATCTAGTGCTTATAGAATATACTGACCTGTCTTCTCTTGGTGAACATTTATCCACATCCTCATTAAACTCTGGGGAATCACTGCCAAACTCACTCATCCAGATCCACTATCTACCCCTGGCTTGTGTTGCCTCAGAGGTGATGATAGGCACTGGGCAGGGGCCCATTGTCACTGGGCCAATTCAAACAGACTTATGTGGGTTCCCTAGTTCCTGGAGAGGAGGTTGGACCAAATGACCTTTAAAGCCATAAATCATGATTCCAAACCTTCAACCTCAGGTTCAATTATTTCAAGTCTATATTTCGGGCCTAAAAGAAGGAACAATGCTCCCAGATCGTGTGTGAAACCAGAACTCCCAGCTTCATCTTTCCAAGGCAAGGCCAAAGATAAGCCTCTTCAGGAACCACTTCCAGAAACATTTCTCAGATGCCCAGGATTTCTAAGTGTACCTTGACAGGTTGCAAATCTCCAAGCACAAAAAATGGGCCAAATTTGACATCCGGGTCTTTGGGGTAGATGTTTGGTTTTACATGATGTTGGAAGTGCATGTAATTCCACCAGTTTCCTGACAGGCCCTGAGGAGAAGAGAGGGTTTGTTAGCTGGAATAACTCTCTCCAGAAATACCTTTCACTTTCAGAATTTTCATCATCTGTCCCCAAATTCAAAATATGATATTTGGGTGTCTCGATCTTGCCCCCACTTCTGGGTCACAGAATGACTCATTGGACTGAGGCTGTCATAGCTTCTGAAGAAATAATTCCCTGATCCAGAAACATTATTTTAGCTTAAAACAACTCCTGATAATGAAAATGATAAAAGCCTGTTGAAACAAAGTACTTTTCCATTCTTCTCTTATTTGATCATCATTTCCTCCTGCCAAAAAAATCTGAAGGTAATACCCTATTACTGTAGTACTTATGTGTCCACTTAGGTGCTGCTCAGTTAATACCAGTTTGCTGGTGAGTATATGTGGTGCTTGTTTTTCCATTCTTGGGATACTTCACTTAGTAGTATGGGTTCCAGCTCTAACCAGGAAAATATAAGATGTGCTATATCACCGTTGTTTCTTATAGCTGAATAGTATTATTTAGCTGGGGCAGGCAGTATTATTGCTATTTTACATGTAAAGAAGTCTCAGCTCAAAAACTTTAATTAGTTCTGGAGAAAAACAGTGGCCCTTAGCCAGGTATGTTGGCACATGCCTGTAGTCCTAGCAACTCAGGAGTCTGAGGCAGTAGAATTTCTTGAGCCCAGGAGTTTGAGGTTGCTGTGAGCTAGGCTGACACCACGGCACTCACTCTAGCCTGGGCAACAAAGAGAGACTCTGTTTCAAAAAAAAACCGAAATGATATTGTGAATATATGTTCTATAATAATTATCTTTTTTTTTATTTCAGCATATTATGGGGGAACAGATTTTAAGATTTCAATAAATTCCCTTTCCCCCCCTCCCCCTACAAGTCTGAGTCTCCAGCATGACCATCCCCCAGATGGTGCACATCTCACTCATTATGTATGTATGCCCCCCTCCCCCTCCCACCTGCCCAATACCCTATTACTGCAGTACCTATGTGACCACTTAGGTGCTGTTCAGTTAATACCAATTTGCTGGTGAGTATATGTGGTGCTTGTTTTTCCATTCTTGGGAAACTTCACTTAATAGTATGGGTTCCAGCTCTAACCAGGAAAATATAAGATGTGCTATGTCACCATTGTTTCTTAGAGCTGAATAGTACTCCATGGTAAACATATACCACATTTTATTAGTACATTCTTGGATTGATGGGCACTTGGGCAGTTTCCACAGCCTTGCAATTATGAATGTAGCTCTTAGAAAATTTAAAATGCATGTGTCATTTTTTTATGTAACTTGCTTTGTACTTTTCTCGGAGCGTGCTAGTCCAGACCCTATACCTTTATGACAGAAAGGATGCCTAAGTTTGAAATTTTGTGAGCATTAGTACTGCCTTTCTATCACCTTCTTTGAAGAATGATTCCTCTCTTAGCAACTCCTTTTGAAAGCCATTTCCCATTTTCTTATTCTGCT
Organism: Microcebus murinus; assembly: GCF_040939455.1. NCBI lineage: Eukaryota > Metazoa > Chordata > Mammalia > Primates > Cheirogaleidae > Microcebus > Microcebus murinus. The sequence goes on from NC_134107.1 coordinate 17,842,542, forward strand.
CACGAGTCATCAGGGTTATATTCATTTCAACCAGTGCAAAATTGTTTCTGGAGACACAATTGATACACAAAGAACCATGTACAAATTTGGAGCAATGGGATAGTAGTGATTCTTAAAATTGCCCCGAGGGCGGGAATGATCTAAAATATTCCACACACTGGCACCAAATCAACTGCCAGTTACTCTGGGGCATTTGAGTCTTTCCTTTCCTCTGACTAATCAGAACAGAGGAGGGAAAACGAGTAGGGGCTGAAATGCACAATGACATAATAAAAGTCTCTGCTTTTATTCTGTGGTGTTTCTGAGTGTATCCAGAAACACCTCCTCTACCTAACACTGGTGGATAAAGGGTGGAATAATGTGCCTACAGGAATTCTCTGGTAAAGTGAAGCTTGTCACATAAAATGACAATTTATTATTCATTCTAATCATTTTGATTGACAGACATGTCTCTAACACACACTGAATTCCAAATCAGTACTATTTAATCTACTTAAGCTTCAGTCTGCTCAATGGGAGAGAGTGTAAGATGAGAACAATTGCTAGTATCTTGCAACGCAATGATATTGTGACATATCTTCCTCACACCATCACCATTAAACAGGTGTCTTTATGATTCTAAGTCCTCATTTTTGTTATAGAAGGTTATTTCTACTATTAGTAGCAGCTAAACATTATTAAGCATTTCCCATAGCCAGGCACTGTGGTGAGCATGACACACGGGTATGGTATGTAATTCTGACAATGTCCCTATCAGGTCCCTGAGCTCATCTTACAGTTGAAGAAACTGACATTCAAAGACATTAAGTAACTTGTTCAAGGTCACCCAGCTGCTGAGTGGCTGAGCTCCCACAGAAGGCAGGTCTGCTGTTAAAGCAGCAGTTCTCCATCCTGCCTGCAGGTTAGAATGGCCTTGGGGAGATTTCAAAACTATGCTGATTCCAGGCCCCACCACAGCTGATGTTGATCAAAATATCTAGAGATGGTGCCTAGGCATCAGGATTTTTCTTTTTCTTTCTTTTTTCTTTTTTTAATTTCCTCAGGTGACTTCAAATGATAGCCAAAAATGAGAAGCACTGCTACAGAGCCAGTACTATTTAATACTGTGCTAGGAATTCTTCCACTTATCAGCTTGTGGCCATTGGCTTAACTAGTTAATCCCTTTGAACATTAATGTCAGCTAAAAAACAGGGGTGTTATAATCCCCATCTCATGAGAATCACACGAGACAATTGGGCCAGTTCTGAACCTGGCGTGTGGCAGGCTGTCATCTGACATGGGTCCCATCTGCCTTTCCTCGCCATTTGCTGGCAGTGGTTACTCCTCATGGCTCTCTGTGGGCTGACCCCTGCATGCCCTTCACTCTTTTGTAGGAGACACTTTCCAGCCACTGTAGGTGGGGAAGCCAGACACCCAGACAGACATACACGTGTGAAACTGCTGTGTTAAGGAGGAACAAATGGGCTCTGAGTCAGTCAGTTTCCTTAAGAGGCCCTTGTTAGAATCCAAGGCTTGGTTAGTGGAAGGCTCTGGGCTCCCTTCTGGGCCAGAGGACAGAGTCTCCATCCTAGAAAGTTCTAGAAACACAGAGATCTTGTTTTACTCCTAATATTACAGATGGAAACATTGAGGGCCAGAGATAGAATGTGATTTACTCAGGATCACATGGTGAGCACTGTCAGAGCTGTGGCTGAAAGCTTCTCTGAGAAGTTCTGTTTCCTCACTCACTCACTTATTCCTTCATTCAACAATGCTTATTGAAGGCCTACTATGTGCCAGGCACTCTCTTAGGTGCTGCGTGGCAGTGGTGCACAGGACAGTGTACTTGCTTCCTGGAGCTTCCGCGCTTATACCCGGAAGATTAGACCAGCTGTCGTCTCTCACTGTCTGCTTTTTCCAGCAGTCTGGGTTGTGCAACCCCCAACTCTGGAGCAGAGCCACCTGTCTTTCCCTGGCTACTCTTTCTATTTCTCTTCATTTTTATCTGTTCTCCTGCATCTTTTCCTTTATTTCTTCACAGATCCACTCTTCAAGGACTAATTGAACCTGATGAATTCCCCTAACTTCCGAGCAATAAATGCCCAAATTCCTTCTAAGAATACCCCCTTTCACGATTTTACAGTGCACATCTTCCTTTCTAAAGGCACACACTTTTTTCTGCAAGATGGTTCCTTAGGGCAATGAGGTGCCAGGGAATGGGGCAAGTAGTCTACCATAACACTGAAGATTTTTCTCATAAAGTTTTAAAATTCTTGATTTTAGCACATATTTTATAACACTGCATTACATAATATGTATATATTATCTACACTATTAGTACATTTGTATTTATTAATGGGATATGATACAATTTTTTTTACAGGTATGAGTGCACAGTCAAACAAATGTGGAAGTCAGTGCCTGAGGAAATGACATTCAAGAATTCCCATCATAAACCCTGACATACTGTACCTTGAGATGGCACATCACAAATTTGTGCAACAGATGGTTCCACTTGGACTTCTTAAATATAGAAAGATGTGCTGCGTCATGCTGCAAAAATGCACTCTGAGCCTAGGAGACAGGAAGTTGTTGTCAGAGATGTTGGGAACTCCAGAAGAAATCAATAAAGTAACCCCAGAGTAGATTCATGAGCCCAGTTGAGAATACTTGGAGATCTCATGTGACATAAAGGCAGGTTTTTATTTTCCACCCTGGCCTGCTTTTTAAATTATTATTATTATAATGCTCACCACATCCATTAGTTGTGAATTTACTCCCCCCCCCAAACCCCTAATCCCTGGAGAATATTATTACCGTGTGAGCACCATAGTGTTGATTAATCAGTGCCAACTTGATGGTGAGTACATGTGGAGCCTATTCTTTCAATCTTTTGATACCTCACCTTGGATAATGGGCTCAATCTCTGTCCAGGAAAATATAAGAGGTGCTAGGTAAGTGTCATTTCTTATAATTGAGTAGTATTCCATTGTATATATATATATATATGTATATATATATATATATATATATACCAAATTTTTATAATCCACTAGAAATGACTGGCACTAGGGCTGTTTCCACATCCTTGTGATAGTGAATTGTGCTGCTATAAACGTTCAGGTGCAAATGTCTTTATAATAGAATGTCTTTTGTTCTTTTTGGAATGTGCCTAATAGTGATGTTGCTGGATTGAATGGTATTTCCATTTTTAGCACTTTGAGGTATTTCTAAATTCTTTTCCACAGAGTTTGCTATAATGTGCAGTCCCACCAGCAGTGTAAGTGTGTTCCTGTCTCTCTACATCCTCGCCAGCATTTGTTGTTTTGGGATTTTTTGACAGAGGCCAATCTCACTGGGGTTAGGTGATATATCATTGTGGTTTTGATTTGTATTTCTGTAATTATTAGAGATATGGAGCATTTTTTACATGTTTGATGGCCATTATTGTATTTTATTTTGAACAGTTTCTGTTCATTCCCTTTGCCCATTTGATGATGGAGTTATTTGATTTTTTGTTGTTGATTTTTTGAAGTTCTAGGTAGATTCTTGATATCACCCCTTTATTGGATGTGTAGGGAGCAAATATTTTTTCCCATTCTGTAGGCTGACTTTTCACTCTAATGACAGTTTCCTTGGCTGTCCAAAAGCTTTCTAATTTAATCAGATCCCTGGCCTGCTTTTTCTAACCACTCTGCTTTAGTACAAGTGGTTCTCTCAGCCTTGAATGCTCCCCTTCCCACTGTCAAAATCTTCCAGCATGGACTGAAAAAACCATGGACTTTGGAGACAGACATATTTGGATTCTAAACTGTTCTGCACCACTATTGAGCATCATGACTCTGGGCAAGTTACTTGGTAGCTCTGACCATCAGTTCTTCATCTGATAATGGTTACTAATACTTGACTCATGGGCCACTGTGTAACTTAACATAGATGCAAAGTCCCCAGCTCCTGCTAAGCACCAAACAACTACTGGATTCTATTCTTGTTTCAAAAACTCACTTTTTAAGATAGAAAGCAAGACAGCTTTTCAAGAAAAAAACTAGCATGCAAAATTGTATAATTTGGTAACACATTGCTCTTAGCTCTCTACAAAACCTTCTCCACTTGTTCCAATGAGAATGAAAAGCTCCTTTCTACTCCAACAGCACACATTGTTCCTCTCTTTGGTATTAACACGATTCTGTCATGCAATATGTTTTGCTGTTTGAGTGACTATCTGCTCCAATAGATGACTCCTTTCTCAGAAGCAGGAAGCATATTAATTTCCTTTCATATGCACAACACAGTGTAGCATTAATAGAAGGCCGTGTTCACAGATCCATACTTTATTCCACAAGGATTTATCAAATACCCAGCCAAGTACCAGCTGCTGTTTGTCATTTACAGAGGGACTTATATGTTCTTATTCTCATATTATAAGATACAGTTTCTGCCCTTGGAGAATTAATGGTCTGATGCATTGACAAATGTTGGTTCATTAATGAATGAAAGATAAAGGTGAGAGTTATATGGCCAACGACAGATCCTCAGTTACTGAAATTGTGAGAATAAAATAGAACAACCATTAGCAACTGTCATTAATTAAACATTTACCCTAAGGCCTACAATGAGCTAGGTATTTTACACGTTAGTTTGTTTAGTCCTCCTCAGAATAATTTCATATTCATTTTTATCCCCATTTTACAGGTGAGACTACTGGTGCCCAGTGACATTTTGTAGCTGGTTGCTTAGTGCCTGACAGTGATGAGTTTCTGGCCGCGAAGCCTCAGACAGCAGCTGACAGCAATCTGAAGAGACAAGAAAAAGATTCAAGCCATCCTGTGAGGACACTGCCTTGGCTTAGGATATCTGCTCACCTGGGAAATCGTGAGCAAAAAGGCAATGAATATTGTAACACTCCAGCCACTGCCAAACTGATACACTGTTAGCCAAGCCAGGAATTCCAAAATCAGGATCTGGGCTAAGTGGAGGAAGAAGAAGCCCAGGTTGGCATCAAACACGTTCATAGCCTCTACTGTCTTCCGCAAATCTTGGAAATCTTTCACCAATTCGGACTGTGAAATAAGTATTTATAGAAAATAATTAGTTCATTTAGGGAAAAGAGAATACAAATTAACATCATTAATATTATATTTTATTAATTGTGATAAATTCATTTTGTCAGAAGAATTAAAAAAATTTTTTTTCAGAACATTAAGGGGGTACAAATGTTTAGGTTACATATACCGCCTTTGTCCCACATAAGTCAGAGCTTCAAGCGTGTTCATCCCCAGGGTGAATCTTAAGTAGAATGTTATTAATATTTAATATTAATATTCCATATTAATAATTAATATTCCATATTAATATTCTATATTAATTAACATTCCATGTTAATTAATATTCCATATTAATAATTTAATATTCCAGAATTAAAAAAAACAAACAATAAACCAGTAAACAGAACATTCAAAATAAGTTGCTGAAAATTTTCTTTTACTGGAGAGGAGAAAGATGATTACTGACATGCAAACTGTCCTCAAACTGCTATGGAACATGAAATTAGAATTTGCAGAGGAAGAGGAAGGGGAGAAGGGCTTGGTAGAAGGATACATAAGCCTAACAGTTGCCTTTTAAGCCATCAGTATTATTTTAGGTGTTGATTAAGCTCTGGTTTTGCTTTGGAGCACTTGGTCATCTATATGGTTCTGTGTTACCATCGTTGCTGGTGTAGTTCACAAAGTGCAGTCCAAATCAAGTATTTAACATGTAAAAGGGCTCTTTCATAGAAGATGGTAAACAAAGAACAATGCAGTTCACTTAGAGTAGCTATAAGGACAAATTTTCTGAGAGCTGCTCAGTAAATCTCCCCAAACAAGACATCATTCCTAGTGGCATTAGTGCATATCTACTGGTTAGAGTGGTCCTGTGTAAGTACAATGTGTGCATGTGCATGTGTGTATGTTCATGTGCAATATTAGCATTAGTTTATAAGCTTACCATGGCATACTGGGGAATATGCAAAGTTGGGATGAAATAGCCCTTGTCTTATTGAGTATGATGGGTTTCAAACCAAGACAGTTGAGAAAGTGACCAGGGCATAAGAAAGACAGTAGGTTGTACAGATATAAAAAAGGAGAGAAATTAGAAATAAAAAGAGGTACAAAAACAATTGTAGATGTCAAAAATACCATTTCAAAATTCACTGATGAAACCATTATTTTATTTTATTTTTAAAGACAGGGTCTTGCTCTGACTCCCAGGCTATATAGTACAGTGGCATGATAGTAGCTCACTATCTGGGCTCCAGTGATCCTCCTTCCTTGGCCTCCCAAAATCCTGGGATTATAGGCATGCACTACAGCACCCAGGCTGATGCAACTTTTAAAAGACACAGTGCTGGACAAAAGTCTGGATAGATTCATCACCCAAGTGCCCCCATCCACCTTGTAATTCTTGTGGCTGTACATCATTTCAGTAATTTTCTAATATTAATTGGTTATATCTAGGCTGCTTCCCAGCCTAGTCATCTTTTCCTGCCCATTTATTGCAGGGTAGGCAGTCATCAAACCAAAAAGAGTGACTGATCTGAAGTCATAAGGAAGTCAGTGACAGATGTTGGGCCTAAGTCCACACCTGACGTCCAGTTTCATGCTCAAACACTAATTTTCTATGCATAGTGAATTTAGTATCCCCATAGATGTACAAAGAAAATTAATGATAGATCATTTACCTCAGAGATCAATAATCTTTTATATGGTGATTGTCCTACATCTGTCAGACATTAGTGGGATTTTCTTTTTCTTAGAGGGAATTTTTAGAAAAAGCAATAGAGCTTTGCATTAACTTCCCTTTTCAACCTAGGATCATCTGACCCAAATGATGGAGCTCTATCTGGAAGTTCATAAATTACTAGTATCACCATTGGGTTCATAATAAGGATGATATTTAAAGTTTATCAAGCATTTATTATGTCCGGACCTTGTTGTAAGCACTACAAATGACTTTACTTCCTTCAGTCATCTTCCCAATAACTCTTCTCAGGTTGGTCCTATTGTTGCTAATTTACAGGGAGAGAAACTCAGCCACACAGAGTTTTGGGAACTGGCCTAAACTTGTACAACTTGCGAATGGCAGGGTTGGGGTGTGAGTTCGGGCTGTCCACCCTCAGAGCCCACTCTCCAAACAGAGCTGTGCTGCAGGATGCACATGGGCCCACGGAGTGACCCTAAGCATTAGTCTCAGATTTTCAGCTAACCAGTTGTGTGTCCTCAGATGAGCCTTGTTACGTCTGTGAGTCTGTCTCCTCATTTCTTAGAGAGGGAATAAAATCTTCACTCTCTTCTCCTTGTAGTTGTATATGGACCAGTGTTTTGTAGAAATTATTTTAAAAAATTAATAAACAAATGAAAGCTTTCATAAAAAATAAATTGCAGGGGCAGAGCAAGATGGCGGACGAATAACACCGCCAGACAGAGGGTCTCTCCAGAAAAGACCGATTCTAGCAGAAACTAGAGGAAAGAAGCAGGAAGACGAGCATACAGCGGACAAGGGCCGGAAGGAGGGGTACCTGAGACCCCGGGAGACTCCACAGGAGGAGGCTGCGGAGGAGAACTGGAGGCTGAGACCACCGGAGCAGCCCGGAGACCAGCGGCAAGGGTAGGTGGATTCCCTGTTTCCCCTCCCCTGCATTCGGGACTGCTGGTGGGCTCCCCAGCGGGTGGAGAGACCTGCGGACACTAGCCCAGAGACTGCCGCCGCTTGCCAACGGTGAGCCTGTAGCAGACGTGGCACCAGGTTCCCAACTTCCTCCGGGCACCTCTGTGTGCACGGACACGAGCCTCGCGGCAGGCACCATATTGCCTCCTCCTCCCCTCCGGCGACCCTACCCGCGGCTGCTCAGAGAGACAATACATCCACCAGCCGGAGGCACCTCCAGGGAACGGGACCTTCCCGTTTGGGACCCCGCCCGCCCTCCCAGGTGCTGCTGGCACCGTGTTCCCAGGAAAACGGTGCCGACTCAGAGGCTGAGAGACATAGACCCAGCTTGGGCTCCCTGTGGGTGAATTAGGACCGGAAATCCTCTCCCTGGTGGGAATACAGTTTGAACTCTGGGACCCAGAGGTCGGACCTGCAGACCAGATCCCCTGCACCAAGGGCTAGCATTGCCCGGGGCACAGAAGGGATATACGTGAACAGCCTACTGAGGTCTGTGTGCCTCCAGGGGCGGATTGGCGTCCTAGAGGGCAACCCTCCTCCCAGGAGGAGGCCGTGCGCCCAATCCAGGTGGCATTCCTGTGCAGGGAACCTCCCCGCCGGCATCACAGTCCAGGGAGGCCTGGTGGCTTGTGGTCTGGCCTGCTGGCAGAGGCACAGGAGTAGCTGCGGAGTTGGGGAGGGTGGAAAGAAGCGAGGCCTGCTGCAGACTGCTGGTCTCAGACAGCCCCACCCCCACACCCAGACTTTCTGGCTGAGCGGGACCATTCCAGCCCCGCCCTGACAGCCTTCCCTGGAAACAGAGAACAGAACTTTGACCCCTGCTAACGGCCTGAGGGCAGGCTTACCCAACCCAGCTCCGCCCAGAACCAGAGCTGATAACAGGACTCAAAATCAACACCATAGCCTGTTCCTCCAAGCAAACGCCACCTACTGACAGGGACAGCATCTTGCACAGCCTTGCCACGGCACCCACTGACTCAATATACAGGGAGTGGTCCAATTTCACCCACAGGCACCACCTAACGCCTCAGAAACTAAACAAGGTGTGTGAATACCCAAACAATAACCTAAGGAAAGAAACAACAACTGATCGACATGGGAAGAAATCAGCGAAAGAACTCAGGAAATATGAAGAACCAAACGGAAAACACACCCCCAAAGAGGAGCACCAGCCCTCTAGAAACGGACACCGACCAAAATCAGGCAACCAATATGACAGAAGAGGAATTTCGTATGTGGAACATAAGAACACTCACCCAGCTGCAACAACAACTCAACAACCAACACCAAGAAACCACAAAAAGTCTCCAGGATATGAGAAAAGAAATAGACACATTGAAGAAAAGTGTAACCGAACTCCTGGAAATGAAGAATCAATTCAAGGAACTACAAAATACAGTGGAAAGTCTCAAGAACAGGGTAGATGAAGCAGAAGAAAGAATCTCAGAGCTTGAAGATAACACCCTCCAATTAAATAAATCAGTCACAGAAATAGAGCAGAGAAACAAGAGAAAAGAGCAAAGCCTACAAGAGCTGTGGGATTATGTGAAGAAACCTAATGTGAGGGTCATAGGGTTACAGGAAGGGGAAGAAGACAACACTCAAGGGTTGGACAAGCTGTTTGAAGATATAATAAAGGAAAATTTCCCAGGCCTTGCTCAAAATCTTGATATACAAGTTCAAGAAGCTCAGAGGACCCCTGGGAGATTCAACGCAAACAGGAAGTCATCACGACATGCAGTCATCAGACTAACCAAAGTATCAACTAAAGAGGCCCTTCTAAGAGCTGTAAGAAAAAAGAAGCAAGTAACATACAAGGGAAAGCCAATTCGAATAACATCAGACTTCTCTAATGAGACTTTACAAGCAAGGAGAGACTGCGGCCCCATTCTCACTCTTTTGAAACAAAACAATGCCCAGCCTAGAATATTATTCCCTGCAAAACTAAGCTTCGTATATGAAGGAGAAATAAAAACATTTTCAGACAAGCAAAGGCTCAGAGAATTCACCAAGACAAGACCAGCCCTATAAGAAGTACTTAAAACAGCGTTATGCACGGAACATCATAATAATAACCCACAAATATAAAAACAACCAAAACCCAAAGATATTAAAGGCCAGATATTACAATGGCTCAAGACAGAAATCATAGCAATAACATCCAACCCAACAGAATGATCAGTAATCTACCTTACCTATCAGTTCTCTCAATAAATGTGAATGGCTTAAACTCTCCACTCAAGAGACATAGGCTGGCTGAATGGATAAGAAAATACAGGCCAAGTATATGCTGTCTTCAGGAAACACATCTAACCTGCAAGGATGCATATAGACTAAAAATAAAAGGGTGGAGATCAATATTCCAAGCAAATAGAAGCCAAAAGAAGGCTGGTGTGGCAGTTCTAATTTCAGACAACTTAGTTTTTAAACCAACAAAAGTAGTAAAAGACAAAGAGGGTCATTATATAATGGTGAAGGGCACAGTCCAACAAGAAGAGATAACAATTTTAAATATATATGCACCCAACTTAGGTGCACCCAGATTCATAAAGCAAACCTTACTGGAGCTAAGCAAATGGATTAATAGCAACTCCATAATCGCCGGAGATTTCAACACCCCACTGACGGCACGAGACAGATCCTCCAAACAGAAAATTAATAAAGAAATAATGGACTTAAACAAAACTCTAGAACAATTGGGTCTGACAGACATCTACAGAACATTCTACCCAAAATCCACTGAATATACGTTCTTCTCATCAGCTCACGGGACATTCTCTAAGATTGACCATATCCTAGGACACAAAGAAAATCTCAAGAAATTTAAAAAAATAGAAATCATACCATGTACCTTCTCAGATCACAGTGGAATAAAACTAGAAATCAACCCTAACAGAAACTCACATTTCTACACAAAAATGTGGAAATTAAACAACCTCCTACTAAATGATTACTTCGTAAATGAAGAAATCAAGACAGAAATAAAAAAGTTCTATGAAGAAAACGACAAAGGAGAGACAAGTTATCAACTCCTCTGGGACACAGCTAAAGCGGTTCTGAGAGGAAAGTTTATCTCCATAAATGTCTATAACCAAAAGACAAGAAGATCACAAATAGATAATCTAATGAAACGACTCAAAGAGCTGGAAAAAGAAGAACAGACCAACCCCAAACCCAGCAGAAGAAGTGAAATCAACAAGATCAAATCAGAACTAAACGAAATTGAAAACAGGAAAGCTATTCAGGAGATTAATAAAACAAAAAGTTGGTTCTTTGAAAAAATAAACAAAATTGACACACCATTGGCTAAGCTAACGAAAAGCAGAAAAGAGAAATCTCTAATAAGCTCCATCAGGAATAAAAAAGGAGATATCACAACTGATCCCAAAGAGATACAAGATACAATTTATGAATACTACAAAAATCTTTATGCACACAAACTGGAAAATGTGGAGGAAATGGACAAATTTCTAGAAACACACAGCCTCCCTAGGCTCAACCAGGAAGAAATAGATTCCCTGAACAGACCAATCTCAACAGCTGAAATAGAAACAGCAATTAAAAATCTCCCTAAAAAGAAAAGTCCCGGTCCAGATGGCTTCACACCTGAATTTTACCATACTTACAAAGAAGAACTAGTACCTATCTTGCAGAAACTATTCCACAACATCGAGAAGAACGGAAACCTCCCCGACACCTTTTATGAAGCGAATATTACTCTGATACCAAAACCAGGAAAGGATGCAACAAAAAAAGAAAACTACAGACCAATATCCCTAATGAATATAGATGCAAAAATTTTCAACGAAATCTTAGCTAACTGAATCCAGACACTTATCAAAAAAATAATCCACCACGACCAAGTGGGCTTCATCTCAGGGATGCAGGGATGGTTCAACATACGTAAATCTATAAATGCAATTCACCACATCAACAGAAGCAAAAACAAAGACCACATGATTCTTTCAATAGATGCAGAAAAAGCTTTTGACAAAATTCAACACCCTTTCATGATACGAACACTTAAGAAAATAGGCATAGAAGGGACATACCTAAAAATGATACAAGCCATATATGACAGACCCATAGCCAACATCATACTGAATGGGGAAAGATTGAAATCATTCCCACTTAGAACTGGAACCAGACAAGGCTGCCCACTATCTCCACTTCTGTTCAACATAGTGCTGGAAGTCTTGGCTACAGCAATCAGACAGGAAAATGGAATCAAAGGTATCCAAATAGGGGCAGAAGAGATCAAACTTTCACTGTTTGCTGATGATATGATATTGTATCTAGAAAATCCCAAGGATTCAACCAAGAAACTCCTGGAACTGATCAATGAATTTAGTAAAGTCTCAGGATACAAAATCAATACACAGAAATCAGAGGCATTCATATACGCCAACAACAATCTAATTGAGAACCAAATCAAAGACTCAATTCTCTTCACAATAGCAACAAAGAAATTAAAGTACCTAGGAATATATTTAACCAAAGAGGTAAAAGACCTCTACAGGGAGAACTATGAAACACTGAGGAAGGAAATAGCAGAGGATGTAAACAGATGGAAATCCATACCATGCTCGTGGATCGGCAGACTCAATATCATCAAAATGTCTATACTACCCAAACTGATCTACAGATTCAATGCAATACCTATTAAAATCCCATCAGCATTCTTCACAGATATAGAAAAAATAATTTTACGCTTCGTATGGAACCAAAGAAGACCCCGAATATCAAGAGCAATTCTAGGCAACAAAAACAAAATGGGAGGCATTAATATGCCAGATATCAAACTATACTACAAAGCTGTAGTAATTAAAACAATATGGTATTGGCACAAAAACAGGAATATTGACCAGTGGAACAGATGTGAGAATCCTGATATAAAACCATCCTCATATAGCCATCTCATCTTTGACAAAGCAGACAAAAACATACGCTGGGGAAAAGAATCCCTCTTCAATAAATGGTGCTGGGAAAACTGGATAGCCACCTGTAGAAGGCTAAAACAGGACCCACACCTTTCACCTCTCACAAAAACCAACTCACGCTGGATAACAGACTTAAACCTAAGATATGAAACTATTAGAACTCTAGAGGACAAAGTTGGAAACACTCTCCTAGACATCGGCCTGGGCAAAGAGTTTATGAAGAAGTCTCCAAAGGCAATCACAGCAGCAACAAAAATAAATAAATGGGACATGATCAAACTACAAAGCTTCTGCACAGCCAAAGAAATAGTCATGAAAGTAAACAGACAACCTACAGAATGGGAGAAAATTTTTGCATCCTATGCATCCGATAAGGGACTGATAACTAGAATATACTTAGAACTCACGAAAATTAGGAAGAAAAAATCAAATAACCCCATTAAAAAGTGGGCAAAGGACTTGAACAGAAATTTTTCTAAAGAAGACAGAAGAATGGCCAACAAACATATGAAGAAATGCTCAACATCTCTAATCATCAGGGAAATGCAAATCAAAACCACAATGAGATATCACTTAACCCCAGTGAGAATGGCCTTTATCAAAAAATCTCCAAACAATAAATGCTGGCGTGGTTGCGGAGAGAGAGGAACACTCCTACACTGCTGGTGGGACTGCAAATTAGTTCAACCTCTGTGGAAAGCAATATGGAGATACCTTAAAGCGATCCAAGTGAATCTACCATTTGATCCAGCAATCCCATTGCTGGGCATCTACCCAAATGATCCAGTGACACTCTACAAAAAAGACACCTGCACTCGAATGTTTATAGCAGCACAATTCATAATTGCAAGGCTGTGGAAACAGCCCAAGTGCCCATCAATCCAAGAATGGATTAATAAAATGTGGTATATGTATACCATGGAGTACTATTCAGCTCTAAGAAACAATGGTGATATAGCACATCTTATATTTTCCTGGTTGGAGCTGGATCCCATACTACTAAGTGAAGTATCCCAAGAATGGAAAAACAAGCACCAGATATATTCTCCAGAAAACTGGTATTAACTGAGTAGCACCTAAGTGGACACATAGGTACTACAGTAATAGGGTATTGGGCAGGTGGGAGGGGGGAGGGGGGTGGGTATATACATACATAATGAGTGAGATGTGCACCATCTGGGGGATGGTCATGATGGAGACTCAGACTTTTGGGGGGAGGGGGGGAAATGGACATTTATTGAAACCTTAAAATCTGTACCCCCATAATATGCCAAAATAAAAAAAAATTAAAAAAAAAATAAATAAATTGCAAAAAAATGGAATTACTATATACTAAGTGAAATCCCTTTAAGCTTTATGTATAACTATTCAGGTCAATTTTTAATCTTATAGAGACCCTGTGAAGACAATAGTTCATGTAGTCAAAATATTAAAGAAAGAATGTCATTCATCCTTGGGAATAATTAAGAGATAGGTCCAGAAAGAAGTTATTTGAAGTTTCAGCCCTTTGACATACAAGACACGGGACTTTCTGAAACTAATTTATTCTCCATGAATGACAATTTCCCCAAATGTAAAAGAGCTGCACTTAGGAAATATTTACACCTTTCACTCAATAGGTATTCATGGAATTCTTATGACATGTCTGATCCTGTGCAGGTAGGTCCTGAGGACACAGCATCAAGCCAGATAGACAGATTCTCTGTTCTCATGGAAATTAGCTGAGCAGGGAACATAGACACAGACATAAAATACATAATGACAAGCAGCCAGTGGAAAAAAGTTATATATGCAAGTTGCATGGCATGAAGTAGGTGGTAACAGAAGTGACATTACTCATTGATCCAAGACCAGAAGTCCCCTTCTTTTGTTTCACAGAGTGTTCTGACTACAATAGAGGAAGACATTGTTTTTAAATATGCAGAGTCCACTCATTTACTCTGTTGTGGGCACACTCAGGCACAACAGCTGGTTTCTCACAGAAAAGAGTAAATTGGCCTCAAACTATGCCTTTTCACCATCCTTCCACACATTTGGACCCTCAAACCTCACTCACGTTTTTGTTTCTCTCCTGGCTGGGCTCTCCTGGGGCAAGCTCCCCGATGAGCAGTGGGTTAAGGTACAACTGCACAACGTCAAGCGCCGGGTGTACAGCTCTGAAGACATCCTGTAAATCAGAGAGAGCTGTTAGAGTCTTACAAGGGACATGCTTATCTACAGATCGGCCCCCTTGCTTATCTCAGCCTGTGCGCACATTGGAACCACCACAGAGACCATTATAGAGGATTTGTGTCTATATCCAGGTTGATGCTTTAAATTGATTGATCCAAATTACCCTTGAGAGCACCCCTGTGAAAGTCTACTGCTAGATACCCACCTACTGTACACAATGCTTCTCTAGGCACAATGACATAGCCAGGTTATCCTGGAGCATGGACAAGATCACTGTTTATTTTGTGGAGACCCAGAAGAAATAAATGCTTGAGTTTATAGGCCCTATGAGTCTTTAAATCCATCATCAGTCTTGGTGTGGAAGTTGCTCACACGATCTGAGGGATGCCGCACTTGAGGTCATCTCCAATTGAAGGGTCCCTCTTGGTTCTTGGCCAAGTCCTAGGAGAATGTTATTTATCCAGTTATTTGTTCTCTAGTTATTTCTAGAGAATGGGAGTTTAAAGTTGATGATGGCTTAAGGCAAAGGCAGCATGAGAGATCATGGGAGCATGGCCTTTAACCCTGGGTTGTCTAAAGTTGTACACACTTGGCTGAGTTTGTCATTCTCTTCACTTTCTATAAAAACTGTCTGGCTGCCTGTTCTGGGATTATGAAACAGCTAGGCACAGAATAGAGATGATCAACTGTAAATTTTTCATCTCAGGTGCACATTAAGTAGCAATTCCATGTGGTATAAGAAGCAGCAGTGGTTCTTATATCCTGCTGATGTTTGGAAGTTAGAGATTCTTTACTTCCATGGATTGAAACGATTTTTGAATTGAAGAAAGATTCTTCAAAAGGAGGATCTGGACTTTCTGGTCTTATGCTTTTTGGATGAGGCAAAGACATAAAATATAACCAAAATGTTTGCACTCTCATAATATCCTGAAATAAAATAAAAAAAAGAATGATAATAGATCAACAAATTAGGTATTAGGTATAACCTAATTTTTGCATTCTATGATACTAAAGCTTAGTTCCTCTAATCACGAAGGCAGGAAGGGAATGTTTCAGTGATTAAGGGTTAATCCATACTGAGAAATCATGTTCAGCTTGTTGCTTTGGAGCAGATTAGGATGGAAAAGATCATGATGGATCAAGATCAAGGTGCAGAAGAGTGTAATCTGTTGTAATTTCATGATGCTCTGAGCAGCTATCTGAAGCTCTAAAGTAATGTGCTGAACAATTCACTATTGCAAGGATGTGGAAATAACCTATGTGCTCATCAATTCATGAGAAGATTATTAAAATTTGGTATATGTATACAATGGAATACTACTCAATTATAAGAAATGACAGTGATCTAGCACCTCTTATATTTTCCTGGATTGAGCTTGAGCCCATTATCCAAAGTGAGGTAACACAAGATCGGAAAAATAGTCTTCACTTGTAACACTATGGTGCTAACATGGTAGTAATATTCTCCAGGGATTAGGGGGTTGGGTGGGGGGTAAACTCACAACTAAAGGACAGGATGAGCATTGCGGAGGTAAAGAGCATGCATCTAACCCTCACTAGAGAGAGGCAACGACATAAAATGTAACCAAAATGTTTGTACCCTCATAACACCCTGAAATTAAAAAAAAAAAATGTGCTGACGATAATATTCTTCTGGAGTTACTGTTTCTTCTGATTACCAGGAAAGTCCACAGGTCAGTACTGTGACAATAGATACTGAAGAGCTATAGTTTTCCAGAATGAGAGGCATGTCAAAGATTAGATGCCAGTATGCACATAGTTTCATATCGGGGTTATCCGCCCTGTTCCAAAAATCTATATCCCTGTTATTGTGCCAGTCATATGCTGTTTTGATTGCTATAGCCTTGGTGTAAAGATTGAAGTCTGGCACACTGATACCTCCCAATTTGTTCTGTTGTTAAGATTACTTTGGATATATGAAGACTTCTCTGGTTCCATACAAAGCCTAGAAGTATTTTTATAGGTCTGTAATGATGATGATGATGCTTTCATAGAGGTTGAGTTAATTCCGTAGATCATTTTGGGTAGTATGGACATTTTGACAATATTGATTCTGCCGATGCATGACCATGGGAGATTTTTCCATCGGTTTACATGTTCTACAATTTCTTTTCTCAGTGCTTCATAGTTCTCCTTATATATGTTCTCCCTATATATGTTCTCCCTATATATGTCATCTTCTCTAGTAAATATATTCCTAGATACTGAATTTTATTTCAAGCTACTGTGAAAGGTGCAGCATCTTTGATTTGATTTGATTTTCAGCTTGCCTGTTATTCCTATAATATTCTTTTAAAAATTATTTTTTAGCAGAATTTGGATACTAAGTTGCATAATTTCCATTTTAAAGGGCCTGAAATAACCAATATTCTTGGGAAAATTAATTCTGTTGAATGAAGGGGAAGGAGTCAATTGAAGGGGAGAGGGACTAGCGCCCGTGTTTGTAAAGTGTGTCTTATATACTATGCGCTCTACAGACGGACTCATAGTCATCATTTTAGTTCTGTGAGCTTCCATCACATTTGTGTCCAAATAAAGAAAGTGAGTCTCAGAGAGGAGAAATATTTTTGCCCCCAAATGTCATAGACAGTAGCACAATCAGGATTTGAACTCAGGGCTATTTGAGTCTAAAGTCATGAAGGCCTAAAGGCCCATTCCAGCCTTAATATGTATAATTCTTTTCCTGAAAGTCCTCCCATGAAAAGAGCAATGCCAGGTGGTTTTGTGATGATGCTAACATTAGTAGCTACTTTATGGGCAGATGATGATGGTGTCTCCTCACCTTAGGTTTTATTCACATAAAACAGTTTGTTTCTGGCCCCAACCTGCCTCCCCAGACTCACATTCTGCACACCCTTCACCCATCACTTTCTCTACTGATGCCTCCCCATTCTGTTCTCCATCCACGGCCTTCTGTGCTTCTGAAGCTTTACACAAACTGTCTTTTGCCTTGACTTCCTTCTTCTGTTTTCTCTCCATGAAAACTCCTCTCGCACTTCAAGACTAATCTTAATTATGCCTCCTCAGACCACTAAGGAAAGGTATTAATGATTGCCCCTGGGCTCATGTGATACTTTGTTACTAGAGTTTTTCAAATTATGTTGTAATAAATTTATTTACTTGTACCTTTTTTAGTGGTAAGTTTTTTTCAAGACTGGATCTATGTATTATTATTAGTCACTGTATACATAATGCCTTTTTCTGTGCCTGAAATATAGTATGTGATCAATAAATCCCTAAAGAATAGCGGAAAATATGCACCAGTAGATGGACATTGCATTTCTATAATGAGGAGATTGTATTGCCAAAGTGTGGTGATCATAGAAGGCAGCATCTCTATCCTCAGCACCTCTATTCTCTGGCCTTGTTGCTAATTTGGCATCTCCCATTTATTGTCATTCTTTTGAATCCCTTCTAATTCAACTTACCCACTGTTTATTGTGATTTAATCATAAATTTATGCCATAGTTCATCTTGAATTTGATTATATCCAGATTAGTAAAACATGAGAAAGATGTGATTATTATTTTGCTTTCACGATTACCTTGAAAATTCTGTTTTTTGTGTTTTTTTTCCTGATATTTGGTCAGGAATGGAGTGATATGCATTAGTGTTAAGGCGGTATAATCCCTAATGGAACAGACAAGCATGTAAAGTCAGAAGGTCTGAGACAAAATCTTGTTTTTACAACTTAAATGCTATATACAGATAGTGTCCTACAGGAAGACACTCGGCCAAGAGGGCAACTGTGGCTTCACTTCCAGCAGACACTCCATTTACAAAACCTTGTGCCTATGGGGCTACAACCACTGAATTGTGTGCTGTTCCTAATTCACACTAAGGCACAGTGTAGGGTGGTTGAGGAGTAGGCTGATCCATATGTGCAAATTGCTTAATCTCTCCAAGGATTGTATTTTCCCTATATGGAAATAAAACAACATATTCTTCCCCAAGGGTTCAGTAATTCCTTCCTTAACTCATTCAGTCATTCTAAAACCTATCAAGGGCATAGCATAGAGGCTAAGTGGTTAGGGTTTGGAATCAGACATCAATAAATTACCATGATTGTATGTAATTATTGCTTAGTTCATCTGTGGGGGGTTGAAATTTCCCAAAAGATGTTTATGAAGAAACAAACCCAAATTCAGAAAACAACCTTGGAGAATGTGCTTATACAGTCACAAACCAGGTAAGTAGAATGCAGACCTTGTCTTACCCACTTCAAAAAGCACATGAGCCTACTCTGTGAAGACCCCACTCCCACACCTTTGAGCAATTCCTCTTCTGCTCTCTGCTCAGATTCCACCTATTCAAAGGCAGCAGCTAGAACAAGTCTGCACATATTTGAGTAGGAGGGTGGGTTCTGATTAGGCTATTCTGTGGGGACCATGCATCTTTGCCCTTGCTCTGTAAGACAGATATTTTGGATTAAATATCAATCATAAAGTCGCCAGATTTCCCTTCACCCTCAGGGATAAGCATAGGGTTATTTATACACTCCAACTCATCCTATTGTTTGAGAACTTTCATTATTTAAAAACTTCCCTATACTGAGAATTTTTCCTGATATTTTCAGCCAAGGTCTAGCTGAAAACTCTCTATCTCTTTCTCTATCTCTTTCTGTCTCTCTCTCCCCTTCTCCTTTCTCCCTTCCAAACCTAGGCATCCTCCTAGCTTCCTTATCCTATAGTGGATATTGCCACCCAGTCCCCCACACCAGACATCCATATCTCAGTTTAAACTCCTCTTTCTTTCTTATTTAAGCAATCACTCATCAATATTATAAAGGCTGTCTCCTGAACATCCTTCCCACCAAGTCCTTCTTTTCCATTCCTGTTGCTAACAACCTGGTTGGGTCTTCAGCATGTTTCCGGGACTCTGCCCTGGTCTTCCTTCATCTTGACTGGCTCTTCTCAATTTCATCCTTCACTTATATGCCAGACTGATCTTGCAGAAAGGCAGCGTCTCCCCAGGGCCCCCTTTTCACCTGTTAGTACTTGAACTCCCTTCTTTTTCCTCTCCTGCATCTCTTTTACACTCTGCACACACCCCTTCTTCCCCCAGCTTTGCTTCTGCTGGCTCTACTCATCCCAAACCACTTGAGATGCTTTCTTCGGGAGTTGCACACATCTCTACCTTCTTCCATGTAGAAGTCCTACAAGTATTTGAAACAGAGTCTGCCATGTTTTCTCTAAGCTTTTGTCATCTGTGCCCTGTTCTGATGGTCTTGGACTCTCATGAGAAAGAACTTGATTTTCTCAATGTCTCTGCTAGAGTGTGATGCCCAGAGATGAGGCATGTACTGGTGATTCTGTGGGATAATAAGCCTGATTTCTTTGTTCTGAGCATGCTGCTTCTGTGAATATATCACAAGATTGCATTTGTTCTTCTTTTATTATGGATCTGGGAACATAATGCTGTTTTATACAAAACTTGTGGACAATTATTATTCATATGTGTTACCTATCATCAAAAAGTTTTATGATCCTCATTTTAATAATTGAGTGGTAGTCATATCGCAATCATATTATAATCAATACAATCAATTCTTCTTTTTGGACATATAGGCTTTTTCTAGCTTTTCTTGGGTGAGCTCTTAAAAGTGAAAAGTCCTGGTCCTAAACTCTAGTTATTAAGGTGATGACGTAAGTTTTAAATTATGTAGTTTGCATGCAACCAGATAACTCATATGTGCAATAACAGGAGTTCATGTGCCAATTTTGTCTTTCTATAGATTAATTTTTCTTAGTAAAGTTTCTGGAAAGAAATTACAATCTTACTCAGGAGAATGAAACAATAATAAAAAACAAAAGCTGTCATTGTTTATGAATCTGTGCCAAGCATCATAGGGAGCACTTCATTTCATCTCTGCTGAACTTCACAGTAATACTAAGATGAAGGTGTTATTATCTCCATTTTCTACAAAAGGGAACTGAGACTATAAGAGCTTCAGCAACATCCTCAAGATGTTCTTGGTAAATGTGGAGCCCACATGCAAACCATTCCAGTTACATTCCCATTAGGCTGGTCCCCTAACATGAGTTGTAAAGCAATTGACTGCATGAATGAAGGAATGATCCCGTTTGATGTGTTACTTAGGTATCATTATCCACCTTTAATTATAAAGATGGAGTCCTGGAAAGATGTATGATGAAAATAAGAAAAAAGATGCTTCCCTGTGGGCAGGTGCAGCTTTTAGTCCAGGGCTCGTACACAGATATCATACTTTGGGACACACTTGCCACTGAGAGCCCCAATCTGCCAGTGCCCCATAAGTTGCAGAGTGAGCATTTGGCCTCAGGTCCTCTGTCTTTATGTTCTGGCCTCCTTAACTAGAAAGCATGATGGTTCTCCATCATATACCCCTCTTTTCCAAGCAAATGACCCCAAATTTACCCAAGAGTTCTAAGCTGGGGGGGAACAAACAAACAGAGAATAATCATTGTATTTCTGAGGACCTGGATGCTGGTGATATGAATAATAATGGCTGCAAATGAGTGTACTTTTACCAAGAGTATGGCAATCACCATACATTCACCAGTACTAGACAGGCACAAAATTGTGGAGTAGTGACACACAAGAGTCAGCGGGCATCCTGTTGACTCAGCTTCCTGATGCAGCACCTGCCAACTCCTGAACAGACGTCCCCAGTGCTAGTGGGGATGTGGAGGCTGTGGGAGTCTGTGGGAGGTGGAGGCTGCTATTTTTGGGGTTCACAACCCAGACTCTGTGGCACCCTGTGGTTTCAGGCAGCATCCCTACCCCAGCCCAGGGACTGTTGGGCAGCACGTGACAGGATCTACCCTTCCGAGACCTATTGTAGGGGAAGCTGGGCCTGTATTGATGGGTGAATTTTGAGTGCTTCCCCACAACGGTAGTTACCCAGCTGTGGGATGGCTACCACCTGTGGTATTCTCTGGCACTGTGGTGCTGGGTGGTCTTGGGCATCATCCTTTCCCCTAGAACAGCAACCTTTGCACAAAGGGTGATGGACTCCAACTCGGGAGGAAGGGAGCAGCAAGAAAAGCCACTGTCCCTGTGTGACTGGGGTGAATCTGCAGGGCCTTGGTACAGATCAAAAATTGACAGCCCAGTGATTTGTCCTACCAGCTTAGGTCATCTAGCAGTATCATAACTCTGGGGCCTATGTCCACATCCTGGGGGCTGCCCACAGTGTAGTTCATAATAAGGGAACAAAAATCCTGGCCAGAGGCCCCAGCAGATGCACAAAGTTACCCCTTAAATCACAAGCAGACTCCCAGGTGTGGTGGAAGAACCATGTATAACATATTAGTGACTCTCCCTGGTGGCAAACAAAAAAACTGTAGAAGAATACACATCAAGGCTGGTAGGCAGCAGCTGCAAACTGCCTTTTCCTACCATCACTTTAAGGGGGAACTCTTGGGAGTGGTGATATTCTTCCTAAAGATTGGGACATTAGTATTCCTCAGTCAGGGACCAGAAACCAAGACAGAGGCATCAGATTACCTCAACAACTGGCTCCTCAACACAATCTACAACCAATGAGACAGAGGCTAATCCCATAGTGTAACACCATACCCTCTATCTCAAGCTTTTAGAGGGTGGTGGAATTATACACACAAATGGGATTCACTGTAAAAAGCTTCAGCTGGGGACCAAACTCACTAATCTCCACTGGCCAGAGGTGAAGAAAATAAGTCAGAGGTAACCCACTTGCCAATATAAGACCAGCATGCCTCATCCCACCACAGTTAAGGAACATCACTTGAGGGCTTGAAGTAAAGGGTACAAACCAGTCTTAGTCTTATGCTATTATACCTAGAAAATATCAAGGATTCAACCAAGAGACTCTTGGATTGATAAATGAATTCAGGAAAGTCTCAGATACAAAATTAATGCATAAAAGTCAGAGGCATTCATATATGCCAATACTGTCAAGCTGAAAATAAAATGAAGGATGCAACACCTTTCAAAATACAATTAAAGAAAATTAAATATTTAGGAATGCATTTAATTAGGGAGGTGACAGACATATATAGAGAGAACTACCAAACTCTGAGAAAACAAATTGTAGAAGATGTGCACAGATGAAAATCCCTACCATGCTCATGGATTGGTAGCAGCAATATTGTTAAAATATCCATTCTACCTAAAGAGATCAACAGAATTAATGAAATCCCTATCAAAATTACACCATAATTCTTTAAAGATTTAGAAAAAGTAATTCTATACTTTGTCTGGAACCAGAGAAGACCTCTTACAGCCAAAACAATCTTAAGAAAAAGAATAAATTTAGAGTCATCAGTCCACCAGAGTTCAATCTTCACTACTAGGCTATAGTAATAATAATAAAAAAAATGTTCAACATCTCTAATCATCAGGGAAATGCAAATCAAAACCACAATGAGATATCACTTAACTCCAGTGATAATGGCCTTTATCAAAAAGTCCCCAAACAGTAAATGCTGGCGTGGATGCAAAGAGAGAGGAACACTCCTACACTACTGGTGGGACTGCAAACTAGTTCAACCTCTGTGGAAAGCAATATGGAGATACCTCAAAGCGATACAAGTAGATCTACCATTTGATCCAGCAATTCCATGGGTATCTACCCAAAAGATCAAAAGTCACTTTATGAAAAAGACACCTGCACTTGAATGTTTATAGCAGCACAATTCACAATTGCAAAGCTGTGGAAACAACCTAAGTGTCCATCAATTCATGAGTGGATTAATAAAATGTGGTATATATATTCCATGGAGTACTACTCAGCTTTAAGAAACAATGGTGATATATCACCTCTTGTATTTTCCTGGATAGAGCTGGAACCCATTCTACTAAGTGAAGTATCTCGAGAATTGAAAAAAAAAAAATAATGGAAAAACAAGCACCATATGTACTCACCAGCAAATTGGTATTAACGGATCAAAACCTAAGTGGACATATAGGAATAACATTCATTGGTGTCGGGCAGGTGGGAGGGGGGCAGGGGATGGGTATATACAACCACAATGAGTAAGAAGTGCAACATTTGGGGGATGGACATGCTTGAAGCTCTTACTCGAAGGAGGAGGGGGGCATGGGCAATATATGTAACCTTAACACTTGCATCCCCATAATACGCTAAAATAAAAATAAAATAAAATAGCATGGAATTGGCACAAGAACAGAGATATAGACCTTTGGAATAGGATGGAGATCCCAGACTTGAAACCATTTATATACTGTCATCAACTCTTAGACAAAACAGACAAAAGTATCCATTGGGGATGAGAAACTCTATTCAATAAGTGGTGCTGGGAACACTGAATATCCACATGCAGAAGAATGAAACTGGATCCTCACCTCTCACTTCTCACAAAAATCAACTCACATTGCATAACATACTTAAACCTAAGGTGTGAAACCTTAAGAATGCTGGAAGAAAATGTTGGAAAGACTCTTTTAGACATAGGACTAGGTAAAGAATTTATGCAAACAACCCAAAGCAATTACAGCAGCAATAAAAATAAATAAATGGGACCTCATCAAATTAAGTTTCTGCACAATCAAGGAGGCTATCATTAGAGTGAATAGACAACCTACAGAATGGCAGAAAATATTTGCCTTCTACATATCTGATAAAGGGCTGATAACAAGAATCTATGTAGAACTTAAAAAAATCAACAAGGAAAAATGTCAAACAACACCATCAATAAATGGGCAAAGGACATGAACAAAAATTTTCAAAAGAAGACAGACTAATAGCCCACAAACATAAAAAATGCTCAACATCTCTAATCATTAGGTAAAAATAAATGAAAAGTACAATGAGGTATCATCTAACTTCAGAGAGAAGGGCCTCTATCAAAAAGTCCCCAAATAACAAATGCTGGCATGGATGTGAAGAGATAGGAGCATTCTTACACTGCTGGTGGGACTGCCAATTAGTACAAACCCCATGGAAAGTAATTTGGAGATACCTCAAAGAGCTAAAAATAGGAATACCATTTGATTCAGCAATGTTACTACTAGGCATCTATCCAAGGAATAAAAGATTTTCTACAATAAGGACATCTGCACTTGAATGTTTATAGCAGCAGAACTTACAATTGCAAAGATTTGGAAAAAAGCCAAGTACTGTTCAATCCATGATTTGATTAATAAAATGTAGTATATGAATACCATAGAATACTGTTCAACTACAAAAAACATGGTGATCTAGCAACTCTTGTATTATCCTGGATGGAGCTTGAACCCATCTTTTGAAGTGAGGTATCACAAAGATGGAAAAACATGCACCCCATGTACTCACCATTAAATTGGTACTAATTGATCAACACTAAGCTGTTCACATGGTAGTAATACTCACTGGGTGCTGGTCAGGTAGGGGTGTTAAGGTGGTGGTGGTAGAGGGTGTTGGAAGATAAATCCATAGCTATAGAAAATGGGGTACACTGTATAAGGGAAGTAGACGCCTGTAGCCCTGGCTTGGGCGAGGCAAACGGATTTCGTAACACCAAAATGTCTGTACCCACATAATATTCTGAATTTTTTAAAAAAAAAGAAAAAACCAAAAAAACCCATGAAAATCTAGATACCAGAACAGTATTTTAAAAGGTCTCATTTTGTTGTATAAAAAACTCTAACTAGGGCTTTTAATTTTTAAAGTAATATTTGCTTATTGTATAATATTTTTTTTAAATGTGGGGTCATGTAAAATAAAAGTCTCCCCCCAGATAAATCATATAGGAATCCTAAGGTGGCAAAATGTTTGTTCTTAATATCCTGATGGTTTCTATTATATTCATTAATTCCTCCTCTTCTGCTACAGTTGGATATGATACCAGGATATTTTCCTGACTTCTGAGATAAAAAAAGAACCAACAAATTACAGATTTATTATCTGTGCTACCTTGACCCCAGTGAGGCTATCAGTTATTTCCAAGGTGGGTGGAGACCCGTGTCCTCACCATCATGGCCTCTTTGGTGATTCTGTGACTCGTACTGGAAAAGATTCCTCCATATTTTCTCTGAGTTGGGGAAATGAGGGGATGGATAGCTAGGGTCTGTTGTAGTTTTCCTTTTCTTTTTGTTAATTTTTCTGCTGTTACTCTCGCACAAATGCTATTCACCTTTACTATTTTACTCTCTCCTCTGTATCCAGAGAGGATACAGAGGAGAGAGTAAAATAGTCCAACTCTTGCCTCCTTTCTACACAGCATGTGGAAATCCCTTAC
Source organism: Microcebus murinus (assembly GCF_040939455.1). Classification (NCBI taxonomy): domain Eukaryota; kingdom Metazoa; phylum Chordata; class Mammalia; order Primates; family Cheirogaleidae; genus Microcebus; species Microcebus murinus. Next base: position 17,868,559 of record NC_134107.1, read on the forward strand.
TACAAGCTCATGCATATTTCAGGAGAAAAGATTGAACTTGGCTTTAAAAATATCAAATCTGAGAGAAATGGTAGGCCTGTACCTCGGTGTGTTCAGAAAGCAAGAAAACAAACTTCCTATGGAACAATTTTAAATGGATTCCCACATGCACTTACAGTTTTGGGAGATCTCCTTTTCAAATATTCAGTAAAAATGCTATTTTCTTAATGATCCAGGTATATAGGGCTTTATGGTCAATCCAACCTGATATCAAAATGTGGCACTAACACCTGCCACCTGTGTGACACATTATTTACCTGTTTGAAGATTAATTTTCTAATTTGTAATATGATAATAATAGTTACCCTCCCCCTGGGTAGGTCTAAGCAAGGAGATGCATTTTATTGTGTCCATAAAAGTGGGTTGTATCACTGTATCCTATCGAGTGTGCTGCAGGATGCAAAAGAGCTCTTTAAGCCCTCAAAGCCTAGGTAACTCTTGGCTTTCTCCAGTAATCAGGACATTTTGAAGCAGACTGAATGGATTACTTTCTTTTGGATACTCCAATTGTAAGAGTCTTAGAAATAACTACTTAGGTGTAGAATTTTTTGTTCCTCCATATTATATTTACCTCTTTGCATCTTTCTTCTCACAAGACAGTGACTCCACTTCCAAACAAAGCCAAAGAAACAGTAAGAATAAAACAAAACCCAGAATACACTAATAGAATATTTACTGTTAATGCCCGAGCCCATCCCAAACTGGGTGCAGATAATAGTCAGATATTGAGGCTTCATTTGTGTCCAAGTTCTTGCTATTCACAGGAATCCGAAAAATTGATTCCTGAGGATGGAAGTGACCATGGAGCCTGCACACATTCCCCACATGCTTTAGGGGAAGACAGCCAAGATCTCAGCCACTCAGCAGCTCGGAGTCAGGGGGAGAGAAAGAGAGAGAGAGTTTCTTACCGTGGCATCTTCCCCGGCATAGTGCTTCAGGACCCGGCGCCCACCTGGATGCCTGTCTGCCCAGCCAGTGACATCGTAAACCTTGCGGTTGATGACCAGCCACTGGTCGGCCTCCTGGTTGTGTCTCTGGATCTCCTGCCAGGTGTACCTGTTGAGGCTTTTTCTGGGAACTTCCTGCTTCCCATTTGCCTCCTGCTTCACATGGTCCTTAGCCCCTGCACTTGCCACTGCTTTCTCCTGTTCCTGATGCTCCTCACCCAGGTGTGGCTGACTCCTCCCCACAAGGCTCCCGTTTTGCCCACACTTTTCTTTGAGCTTCATTGTCCTTGAATCCCTAGAATTTCTGGGTCAACTCTTGAAATGTCCAACTCTTGCCTCTGATTAAACTACAAGATGATGGCTTTTCTCCCTTTTCTCTCCCCTGCAGTATGATCCCTGCACTGAACACTTTTTAGCCAAGTTGTCTCTTCACAGACCTGGTAGTGAGCAGCTTTCCAGGTTCAACTTCTCTGTCTGTCCTGAATCTTTCCTGTCCTTATGGAGGCTAGACCTCCTTTCTCTCTTCACTTCTCTCCCTGCTGTCTGGCCTCCTCCTCAGCATCCTCCTTCACCAATGTCCTTTGGTAAATAGCATCAGCCAGTTATAGTCTGGCCCAATTGGCCAGCCCTGAGGGAGGAGGGACTAAGCTCTGGCCACTGTGATTTTCCTGCACTGTGAGGAGGTGGTCTAGCTTCACTGGCTCTCTGACAACCTCTGAATGGAGATATTTGCATGTGTTATTTCAACATATGAGCAAAAGCTATCAACATCTTTAGGATGACATCAATGCAGAACATGAGGGCAGAAGTAACCAGATGAAGTAATAACTACAATTGGGAAAATATAGAGTATGGAGTGGGATTGAAGATTGCTCATAATTTTTGAATTACAGCATAAATGAAGACAGTAATTCTGATAAAATGAGAGCTATCTCTGCATTAGGTGGTCAAAGGCTGTGTAAGCTAAGTGCGGGTAATTGGATCTTAATATAATTAGAGATTTTGAGATTTCTATAATTTTATTTGGTAGGAGAGCCTCAGACTATGTCACAAAGTGTTTTTTTTTTTTTCAGGCTCAATTTCTTTTTATTTATTTATTTATTTATTTTTATTTCGGCATATTATGGGGGTACAGATTTTAAAGTTTCAATAAATGCCCTTCCCCCCTCCCCCCACAAGTCTGAGTCTCCAGCATGACCATCCCTCAGATGGTGCGCCTATCACTCGTTATGCACAAAGTGTTTTTAGTAAGAATTTCACTTGATAGGTGATGACTTGGGCCAGACTGGGAAGTGTGGGAGGCCTGGATGTGGTGAGAACAACCAGGTCACTGCAAGAGTTTCCGGTAAGAAGTAATGAGAATGTAAGAATAATGGGGGAGGTGGGGAGGGAGAAGAGAGGTGCTGACACCACCTCACCTCTTCATCCAATCAGGGGCCTCATTCCTCAAGTCTTTTGTTGAGATTCCAAGGAGTAGTATTTCTAATGGAAGGTCCAGTTGGTAGAATTATAGTTATTAAAAGTTTACTTTATCCCTTTTGAGCTTCCAGTGAGGCCAATGAAGAATTTAATACCCTGAGAAAATTTCACAGATTTTAATTTCATTGTCTCATTGGATGGATAGAGATTACAGAGAGTAAGACATTTTGCTGAAATCCTTTATATCTGCTGTATATTTCTTCTCTCACTATTCACTCCATCATATCTTCTCTCATGTTGGGTGTATTTTCAAAGTTTGGTACCTCAGTTTCCTTATCCACAAAATGAGAATTATAGGTGTTTGTACCTCCCAGTATTGTTGTGGGAGTAAAATATGTTCATACACAAAACCTGCTTAGGACAGCGTCTGGTATGCAATATATGCTTATTATGCTATTGTTATTCTATACCTAGAAATAGAAAAAGTGGTAGACATACCACTGGATTGAAGTTCTGGCTGGACCACTGATGACCATAAATAACTACTAAGAACATCAAAGCAGGAAGGTTCTAACCTCCATCCCCTACAGTTACTGTAACAAAGATCCTGGAAATGAAATGTCTTGCCCAAATCTCACAGCTGGGAAAGGTCCAAAGTCACTCTAGCCCAGGTCTTCTGATGAAAAGTGAAGGGTCTTTCAAGCACACAGTCCCATGCTTATGCTTTACAGAGTGGAGGCTGCTTGGAGTAGGTGCTCAGTCTCTCTGCCTCCACCTCTTTTATACACCCTGGTCACCTGGGCTCCTAGCCCTTAGGACAGGCTAGAGAATGGAGTTGTCTGACACAATCTGTCAAGAGCCCTCCCAAAATCCTTGACTCTTAGTGTCAAGGTAAAGAAGCTATATAAATGGGAACTACATGAGTTAAATGAATGTTAGAAGAGAAATAATCTAGAAGCTTTCCTTTCTTTGCAGTCACGCCATGAAAGTGAACCATTTACACACCATGTTGTTACCTGTGATAAAAATGGATTCTTTTTGACAGTCATAAGCATTCAGCACAATGGTTGTATAAAGATGAAGTGCTGAAACACACTGGAAAACCAAATACTCATCAAAAAAGCTAATGGTATCCGTTGATTATTTCCCCTTGTTTTTCATTCTGATAATATTTTAATGCTATTCTTTATGAGCAGAATTTAGTTGAAAAAGGATGTTTAATAGAAGACTTTACCTTGCTGATTTGTTTCAAATGATTGAGTATTGTTGGAGTAATAATGCCAAACCTTGATGCTAATTCACACATATGTTGGGATGAATTTGCTTCCACTACAGCTTTGACCTCATCGTTATCCACCTTGATCTCAGGTCAGCCACATGCCTCATTTTGAATTGAAAATAAACAAAACATACCTTCTCAAACCGTCTTTGTTTTATGCCTTCATTAGTCACACCTTTCCCAAACACTTCCTTGATATTTCAAGCTGTCTGCACTGCATTGGTTCTATGTTAGAACTCATAGTCAAAAATAACAGGAATTTTGGCTTTTCCATGGCTTCACAAAGAATGCTCTAACATATGAAAGATAATCACAAGCCAAACTGTGTGTTTGAAAGAATGAGGATGTATACTCACAATAAAACTAAAACAATAAGTGTCACAAGAAATTTCAGAGATAGCAACTGTCAAAATTAGTACTTATGAAAATAGGACACTTCACTTAATAACCTATCAAAAGGCAAAATAACATCTTACACATGGCAAAAACACAAAATATAATAAAGAAACCCCATAAACAGTGTAAATGAAATCAAATGAAAATGTCAAATTGAGAAAAAAATTCAAGTCGCATCTTAGAAAGTTTTTTCCTTAATAGAAGAAGAGCTACCACAAAATAAGACCAATGAAGAGATTCCATTTTCACTTACCCCATGGGAAACATACAAAAGTTTACAAAGCACTTCTGTGATGGTCTTTCGGGAAACTATTTCATGAAACATTAGTGAGTGTAAAAATTTACTATTCCAGGGGACGGCAATAAAGAAACCTTCATCAGTGACTTTGGCACAATGATCTTACCTATCTATCACCTCTCGAATTTTCATTCTGCCCCCTGTATTATTAGTAGTACTAGTAGTGTTGTTATTATTAAGTGTGGTAGGAACACTTACAATAAGATCTACCCCCTTTGCAAATTTTAGGTGTATAATACAGTATTGTTAGCTATAGGCATAATGCTGTACATTAGATCTCAAATACCTATTCATTCTGCATAACTGATACTCTGTACCATTTAGCCATCAATTCCCTATTCTCCTCTCACTCTAGCCTCGGGCAACCCCATTATATCCTCTGATTCTATGAGCTTGACTATTTTAGATTCCACTTATAAGTAGGATCATGCTGTATTAGTCTTTCTGCCTCTGGCTTATGTCACTTAGGACATGACCTTCAGGTCTATCTACATTGTTGCAAATGGCAAGATCTCTTTCTTTTTTAAGATTCAATAATATTTCATTTTACATATAAGTCATATTATCTTTACCCATTTATATATCAATGGACATTTTGCATCTATAATTTTGGTAGATATTACACAACTGTACTGAGGGGCTGAATTAGTTTGCCTTCTTACCAACACTGTAAGAAAGTGCATGTCTCTATATAGCAAATTTGTTAAAATTTGAGCTTTTACAAATCAAATAGGTGAGAAAGACTTTTTATATATAGTCTTAATTTCAATTTTATCAGATGGATGAATATCTTTTCACATGCTTACATTTGTAGTTACATTTATTTTTCTGAGAGGATGTTATGCTGCATTTTTTAACTGGTTCCTTTTGACAGAGAAAAGGGTTTGGACTCAGGCTCCTCACCATTATCAGCTATTTACAGAGAGCTGAGACCCAGTTTTCTAGCCACAAAATCTAGCACATGTCCATAAAAGAAAACTCAAGGCCATATATCTCTTATATTGTACCATCCAAGAATGCAGAGACCAGATGTTTACCCAAAGATTAGGAGAAACTCCCTCTTTACCCAAAGATTAGGAGAAACTCCCTCTGCAGGAACCAGACAAGACTGGTCTGCACCAAGATGGACCCCAGCACTGATCTTGCACTGACCTATCCCCTCATGATAATACTGAAAATCATGCCTAGGGTGGAGATTTAACATGCTACTGAGACCCATGAAGAAGCATGTACTAAAACTGCTCAAGCTTGAGATAATCTCTACCTCTGCATGCTTACATGTCACCCTTGTCTCCCCTAGCCTCCTTAAAATTGTCCCCAGACTCCACTGTGGGAGCCATCCTAAGCTTTGTCCTTTGCACTGCTGCCCTTGTGCTCCATCATAAGCCCCAACAAAGCCTCCCCTGTGACTCTCATTCAGCCTCTGGTCAATTTCTATTGCGCAAAGAACCCAAAGGCCTGTGTCAATAAGGTCATTTTCTCATGACGCAGATGGGACCCATTTGGCATCTTTTTCCCCTCCTACTCACTTTTTGGTAACTAGACTTAAAGGTGACTACAAGACAATAATAAATATCCTAACTCCTCTCAGGCTGTGAGAACGTGTTCCCTATGGCTGCCAAAGGCTCACATGGAGAGGTGATCACTAGAGGTGTGCGAGGCTTGTCACTCTCTGCAGATCATGGTCAAACAGACTGTCCCTGAGAAGGGACTGATGAGACTGGTGAAGGGATAAACCTCAAAATACGTAGTGACTTGAAGTCTACCAACCACAAGAACATTCTCCTTCTCTGTCTCTTCCGGAGTTGCCTTGTATTTACCCATGCAAGTTGTCTCTAAGGGAATTGACTCCCCAAGACTGATCACCCTAGCAGTCAGAGGATCAGGTTTCACCTCTCCCCTGGACTCTGCCAGAGAAACTTCTTCTGGCACTCTGACTCTTGACCTTGTAACTTCATTTAAAGCCCCTTAGTACTTTCCTTCCCTTTGCCACATTGTGAGACTGAGAACTCATTTTGGGAGATGGAAAGACATGTCCCTTGTGAGACTAAAGTTTGAGAGTTGGAGTCCCAGTAGGCAAGTCGTTTGTGGATTTGACTTCTACCAGACAACATCCCAGTGGGTTTGAATTCAACCAGTTAAGGTACCTAGAACAGACTGCCTGAAAAGAAGGGTCCAAGGCCCATGGTTGGCCTTCAAGAAAGGTCCAAGTACATCTGAGTGTAATGGTCAATTCTGGTTTTGTGCATATTTTGGGGTTTTCTCTTACCTTTGCCCTCTGCCCTATCTCCTTGTAATTCTGTCTAATAAATGGTGACTACCTCTTTTTTTCCTACTCCTGACACATTACTTTCTGGGACAGCCTGGTCATGTCCCCCAGCCCCAGTTTTCTATGAGTTTCTGGTTTTCTTCTGGGTTTTGTTTCTGGAGTCCATCTTGTTTGTCCTGAAATGGTGAATACACTCTGGCCTCTCTGCTGACAGAAACTTTACTACAATCGCTTTTTTAAAAACCTTTGAAGTTGCTCCATCAAGGAAAATTCAGAGATGAAGTGGTGAGTCTGCTACTGTATAATTAAAATGTGAAGTCTGTTGGGCTCTCTCTATGCGTTTTCCTTTCTGACTATTTAGAATCTGCAGTTGCTAAGTGACAGGTGTTGAGATAAAACTCAACTTGTATGATATTATTAATTCAAAACTTCTTAATGTAGCTAGTACTTGTGAAAAGGGAAACACTAAAAACTTATTTAAAACCAGAGAAAAAAAGTGATATGATGGGCTTTTTTGTAAACTGAAACTGCAATGGAAACTGCGTCACCCAAAGCTTTGGTTCACAGGCTCCATTAGATTACCTACTTTGTTAAATAAACTTTAGCAGTATGAAAAGTACCAATTTGTCAGACATAATTGGATCCCACTCTCTTTAGCAGAGTGGTGAGTTTACAATGTTATCTCATGGCTCGAATTCATAGGCAAAAAATACTAGGTATTTCTGTGCACATGTGTACATATATATAGATATGTTTATGTGTGTGTACATGTGTATGTTGAATCTACATGGCACCAAATTGGCTAAGAAATCAAGCCATGTTCATAAGGTAAGTAAGTGAGTCTAAATACTTTGCAAGTTTACATAAATTCAACTTTGGAAATCTTTGGTAAATCAAAAATAAAAATGTCTCCCAAATTATCACCATATGTTTTTGCCTATGTTTTTACTGGTCATTTCTATGGCTTGCCTCTGCTAGATGTTTTAAGGTGTCAGCATTTAATAAAAAGGGTAGGAAACAATAAACCCAGCCAAAACCTCTGTTTATGGGACTCTTGGTAAGAAAGACTAATTTAATATTGATAGTTCAATGTAAACAGCTGGATCTTCTGAGCTGTAGACAAAAATGCCTCACTTAAGATTCTTGCTTAGGTGAACATCTTACATTCACAGACTGTAAAAATGATTTACAAAAAAAAATATTTAAATTGGTGACTAGCTTTGTCTTTTATGTCAGCTCTCGTAAGTAATCTAGATAAAATTATAAAAATAAACAAATTTGGTAAATTTAAAATGAAATTAATATTTGAAGGTGAACATGTAATTTAGAATATTGACATTTTCTTAGGTTAAATGATACATATTAATTAAATGACTTGGGTATTTAACTCACAGAAAATCATGTTTTAACGAAACGTGTTTTAAAAAATTAATAAAATAGTTCTAAGCTATAAAACACTGATACATGACTGACAGGCAGTTCAAAGTTTCTTGCTTCTTAGGTTTTCATTAACATAGAATTTTACCAAGAATAATAACTCCAGTAGATATATGCAATTCTATATATAAAATGCACCAAAGAAAAGAATTTTTGGTTTAAAATTTATATAAAACTCATAAAAATGTATTATTATTGGAAAATTGTTTCATTTGGGGGTTATTTAAAAATGGATTTAGAAAAAAAAAAAAAAAAAAAAACAAGGTGAAAAGTGACCAGGAAGTGGAAGAGAAACATCAAGAAAGTTATGGATGTGAAGATGTTTTGTTTTTTTTTCCTGATATGGGAGATTAAAGAGAAAAGAATATATTTTGGTATTAAGAACGCTTCCATGTAAAATTTTGTCCTGAAAGAGAATGACCAGTTATATAGAAAAGGGGAAATTTAGGACAAAACCAAATCCAAGCATGCCATCGGCGGTTTTTGTAAGTTGTGATAAGATTTGTGAAAGAAAATTCATAAAAAAATATTAATCAGAAAATTAGAAAAGAAAAAGAAATAAGAGGGGGAGTACAGAATAGGTACATACATACACAATGATTGCAATGCACACCATCTGGGGGATGGACACCCTTGAAACTCTGACTTTGGGGGTGGAAAAAGGGCAACATACATAATCTAAACATTTGTACCCCCATAATATGCAGAAATAAAAAAATAAGACAAAAGAATGAGTATTCCCCTCCCCCTCAAAATGTTTAACCTCACGAATCATCAGGGAAATGCAAATTAAAATCACAGCAGAATAACACCTTACTGTTCTCAGAACGGTCATTATTAAAAAATCAGAAAACAAAAGATGTTGGTGTGGATGAACTGAAAGAGGAATGCATATACACTATTGGTGGGACTATAAATCAATACAACCTCTATGAAAATCAGTGTAGGTTCCTCAAAGAACTAAAACTAGATCTACCATTCAATCCAGTAATCCCACTACTGGCTATCTACCCAAAGGAAAATAAGTCATTATATCAAAAATGCACCTGTATCCCAATCTTTATTGCAGTACAATTCACAATTGCAAAGATGTGGAATCAACCCAAGTGCTTATCAATTATTGAGTGGATAAAGAAAATGTGGTATATATACACCATGGAGTACTACTCAGCCATAAAAAGGAATGAAATAATGTCTTTGACGGCAACTTGGATGGAATTGGAGAAAACATTATGCTAAGTGAAGAATCTCAGAAGTGGAAAAATAAATACCACATATTCTTAATAATAAGTGAGCTCAACAATGAGTTATACGTGTTCATAACAAGATGTAAAAGACATTGGAAATTAAGAAGAGAGGAGTGTGGAAGGTAGTTGAGGGATAAAAACTTACCTATTAGGACAATGTACATTATTTTGGTAATGGGTGCACTAAAACCTGGATTTCAGCGTTACAGAATTCATCCATGTAACAAGAACAATGATGTTCCCTACTATTTTGAAATAAATATTATAAAAAATAAAAAGCAGAGAGACAAATGGCCATCAAACATGAAAAAATGTTCAACATCACTGATTATCAGAAAAATGCAAATTAAAACCACAGTGCAATACAATTTTACTCCAGTTAGAACGGCCATTATTAAAAAGTCAAAAACAATAAAGTTTGGCATGGATGCGGTGATAAGGGAACATTTACACACTATTGATGGGAATGTGAATTAGTACAACCTCTATGAAGATCAGTATGCAGCTTTCTCAAAGAACTAAAAGTAGATCTACTACTCAATCCTGCAATCCCACTACTAGGTATACATCCAAAGGTAAATAAATAATTTTATCAATTACCTGCATTCATTTGTTTATCCCAACACAATTCACAAATGCAAAGATATGGAATCAACCTATGTGCCCAGGAACCCATGAGTGGATAAGGAAAATACAGTATGTATGTATGTATGTATGTGCATTTATACACACACACACCACGGAATACAACCCAGCCATAAAAAAATGATGAAATAATGTATTTTGCAGCAATATGGATGGAACTGGAGGCCATTATCCTAAATGAAGTGATTCAGGAACAGAAAAATAAGTTATGCATGTTCTTACTTACAAGTGGGAGCTAAACTATAGCTACTCAAGGACACACAGAATGGTACAGTGAATATTGGAGATACAAAAGTGGGGAGGGGTTGAGGGATTAAAAATTACCTATGAGGCACAATGTACGCTATTCAGGTGATGGGTACAAAGTTCAGACTTTACTACGATATAATATATACATGTAATGAAATTCAACTTTACACTCCAATTCTACCAAAATAAAACAATAAAAATATATACTGAACATGTCCTTTTAAAGAAACTTTTTGGAAGCTGGGGAATATACTGTGGAAAATCTTACAAAACTGCTGCTCATTCTTATAGGGTGGGTGGATGCAATAGCAATTCAATGTTAATTTTTAGTGACTGCTTTGAAGAGAAATAAAACTGGGCAAAGGGAAGAAAGTTAATAAGAGTTGAGGTGGGTTAGCCATACTCTATTCCAAAGGATGATTAGAGAAGGCCTCTCTGATGAGGAGGTCTTGTAGCAGAAACCTGCATAAGGCGAAGGAGTGAATTTTGCAGACCTCTAGAAAGAAATCATTTAAGCAAAAAGAAGACAGACAGTGAAGATTCTGGGGTAGAGTCCTGCTTTACTAGTTTCAAGAAAAGAAAGTGGAATGAGGGAGGAAGGATAGTAGGAGATGCTAGGCTTTCCTGCTAATCCATTTAATTGGATTCTTTTGTCATGTGAAAAAGTTAATTTTCTCAAAGCACTTAGGGTAGGAATCCCATTTATTGGGTATTAGGCAGGAGGGATGGAGAAGGAGGGGACGGGTACATACATACATAATGAGTGAGATGTGCACCGTCTGGGGGATGGTCATGCTTGAAGCTCATATTTGTGGGGGGAAGGGGGGGCAAGGGCATTATATGCAACCTTAAAACTTTTACCCTCATAATATGCTGATATATATAAAAAAAGAAAAGGTTAATTTTCTCAAAGCACTTAGAAGATTGTTCCACATGCAGTAAGTAAATACCACTCACCTATTTAGAACTCCTGCACCAATGACTAGGTCCCTAGCGCTGCTGTGTACCCAGATTCCACTTCTAACTATAATCTCTCTGAAGCAGGGCTCACTCTCATAGTTCTCAAACATGCATTTCTAGAGAAATTCTAGAAAAAATATCTCTCTTTTTTGTTGGAGGGCTGTTAAAGGGAGAGAGTGAGAGAGATTAATATGTGCAATTGCAGTTAATCCAAAATCCACCAAATTACTGTCCAAAAAAAAAAAAAATAACTTTAATATCTTCCCTGTGGACCTGCTTGCCTGAGCTTGTGGTTCCTTGAGGGAGTTGGCACTAATTTACTGAAGAGCTCTTTAGAAAAATCTCTCCTGTTTGCTGTGCAGTATTGAGTCAATGAAGTCTCTTTAAAAATGCTATTGGAAGGCTCCATTGTCAAGAGGGTGCCACTCTATTATTTCTTGTTTGGACACCTGAAGAAGCTGAGAAGAAGGAAAATTTGTTGGGTAATTTATTTTCTTACCAGAAACTTGGTTTTGCAATTCACTTTTGCATAGGCAGGCAAAGAGTCTATGACTTGTTTCTTCAGATAGGTGATTTACATGAAGACCTACATTGTATTCCAGAGGCCAAGTGTGCAAAAAGGAGTTTAGTAGCCTGGGAAAACTTCATCTCTAAGGCCACAATGAAGAATAACTTGGTAAAAATAGAGTATTTAGTGGTTTTTTTGTTTGTTTGTTTCAATGATCTAACTTAAATTCACATTTTGGTTGAATTTTGTGTTTTCCATAGAGATAATGGAATGTACTGGCAGGTTTATGGGCTCATAGAATATGAGATTTCAGAGGCTTGGCTTCTCTGAGTCTTAAATACTTTGCTTTACTGGGTAGAACACAAACAGCTGAGTCAGCTGAGTTGAACTCTTATTCTGTTCATGCTCAAAGTCACTTGCATGCCTAGGATTGTGTTTTTTCTCGATTACAATCTTTGACTTGGGTAAGGCTGGGAAAAATAGAGCTTCATAGCCTTTTCCACAGCCAATAAGTATTGTTTCATACAGAATTTCAGGTTTAATACCAATTTCAAAAGCACAGCAATTATCAAGGATATAAGTATTCATTACCTGTGTTTACAGAGGTGTTTATTTGAGGTCATCAATGTATATATTCCAGGTTCAGGCTTCCAAATTTTTCCCATAACTTAAATTTGTTTTAATGCTTAATATGCTATTTCTATCTTCATTGTGTAATAAATAATACAAATGTAAGTGAATGGAGATGAGTTTCTATGTTTACAAAATATAGAATTCTTGAAATATTTTATTACTAAAGTAACAGTATTTTATTATTAATTTTCAATTACATCCCTCAAGGCCTTTTCTTTTCCAAGCTCCTTTGGGTCTGAGACAACAAAAGACCAGCAGCTCTTCCTTTTATGAATTTTCAGGTAACTAAAACACTTTTTAGATTTTTGACCAGAGGGGAATGCTGTGAGACATTTTTTAGTACTTCTTCTGCCACACAAGGCATGAATATTTTCATTTGATTTTGCTGTTGGAATCATTATGAATATTTCAAGATACTAAATATATGCCAACCTTCCTCAATTTTCCTTCTTTTCTTCTGTCTTAATTTTCTCTTCTTCTCCTTTCTCATTTGTTCTTTTATTGTGTTGTTATTCTAAATTTTTATTTTGAAATAGTTATAGATTATGGTAAGCACACAGAGGTCTGATGTATCATTCATTCACTTGCCCCAATGGTTACGTCCCATGTAACCATGGCGTAACGTGTAAACCAGGAGATTGTAATTAATATTATGTGCATGTAGAGTTTTAGAGTTCCATATCTTGTTATCACATGTGCAGATTTGTTTCACCACCATTGCAATCAGAATACACAACTCTTCTATCACCACAAAGATCTCCATTGTGCTACTCTTTTATAATCACCCCACCACCCTTTCTCCCTCCATTCTAATCCTGACAACCATTCATATGTTCTCTATTTCTATAATATTGTCACTTTGAAAATGTTAGATACATGAAATTACAGAGTATGGGACATTTTGGGATTGGGTTTATTCAATTCACTATAATGTCCTTGAGATCTATCCAAGTTGTTGCCTGTGTCATAGTTTGTTCCTCTTTGTCACTGAGTAGTATTCCATGGAATCACATTTTGTTTAACCATTCACCTATTTTAGGAACTTTTGATTCAAATTTTGGACTATTACAAATAAAGCTACAATGAACAATCTTGTAAAGGTTTTTGTGTGAACATAAGTTTTCACTTCTCTGGGATAAATGGCCAGGAGTGCTCCCATTCTTTATTGAAATATTTGTCTTTCTTTCTCAAACATCTGGAAAACTGAGTGGGTCACAGAACCTGCTCAATATTTAAGAAGTAGCCCTTTCATTGATGAACTTAAACATTCAATGGGGGGGGGGTGAATGGATTAATGGGCACATACACCCATGGTGTGAGGGAGTGAAGGCCAATCAGAGAAAGAGTCCCAAACAAGACAATGCTGAGTTGTTTGATCTCTGTTCCAATGAAAGAATCTCTTGTGTCATCCTTCCCTCCCTTTTTGTAGGCAATTTGACTAACTGTTGCAATAGAAACTAAGTTATGTAAGGGGCGGTAGTTATATTGTTAAAATATGTTTACTGTTAACTGGGAGTGAGGATAGGTATTAGCCTGAATTCATTGAATTTACATAATCTCTTTTTCTATGAAATGTTTCTCAAAACATCCTTGGTTCACAGACAGGTGTCTTTAGAAAGGTAACATAGCACAGTTAGGAAGACTTGCCTTAGATGATCTGCAAAGTTAAGTTCTAGGTCTAAAATTCTGATTCTGTACAAAAATCCTCTTTTGACGAAGAAGGAAACTGAAGTGCTCAGTGTGGTTTAAAGAAAACTCAGTATAACCCAGTTGGTTACCAAAGAGTTAGCAGGACCACCAGAAATAGAACTCAAGGCTTGGCTCTTAACCTTTGCTATGTAACCTAAAGAAATCATAAAGTTCAATTTGATGTGAAACTAAGTAGCCTTTAATTCTGAATGGGTTGCATAGAAAAACTTTTTGTCTTGCTCATAACAGATTAAATCAGAGAAATGGCTTGCTGAAATCAAACTTTGGTCACTGAATTTTTTTTCATGGGATTAACAAATCACTTCCAGTACCAGGTTGTGCTCTTCCTGGTATTTCTCTTTGTTTATCTTGTCACCCTTCTGGAGAACTTGGGGATGATTACTCACTCTCATTTGGATGGATTCCCGACTCCAAACCCTCATGTACTTTTTTCTCAGCCACTTGTCCTTTGTGGATGTCTGCTCCTCTTCTGTCACAGGTCCCAAGATGTTGACTGATATCTTCACGGACAAAAAAGTAATTTCTTTCTTTGGTTGTGCCGCCCAGTCGTGTGTTTTTCCGACATTTGTAATAACTGAATGTTTCCTTCTGGCTACCATGGCATATGGCCGGTATATGGCCATCTGGAAGCCCTTGTTGTACACACTCATTATGTTTCAGCAGGTCTGTGTGCAGATGGTGGTGGGGCCTTATGCCATGGGTCTTATTAGCACCTTAGCCCATAAAAGTTTCACCTTTTGCCTACCCTACTGTGGTCCAAATACCATTAATCACTTCTTCTGTGACCTGCTTCCTGTTCTCTCCCTGGCATGTGCAGACATCCATGTCAATAAACTTGTAGTTTTCATCCTGCCTGGAGCCCTGGGAGTGCTCAGTGGTGTGATCATCTTGGTCTCCTACACTTACTTGTCATGGCCATCCTGAGGATCCGCTCTGCTGATGGGAGGTGCAAAGCCCCTTCTACCTGCCCTTCCCACCTGACAGCTATCTCCATCCTTTATGGGACACTCTTCTTTATTTATCCACGTCCTAGCTCTAGTTTCTCTCTAGGCATCAATAAAGGAGTTTCCTTGTTCTATCCATCAGTGATTGCCATGTTGAACCCACTTATCTACAGCCTGAGAAATAAGGACGTCAAACATTCATTCAGAAGAAAGATTAAAAGGAAGAAGTTTCTTATAGATAGGTGACCTAGGATACCAATTGTACTATGGATTGAGAAATGGCAACATACAGAGGCAAGGACACTGGACTGGTTAATGGGAGGCCTACATTTAAGATACAATTCACTTTTTATTACTCTGTGTCATTGATAAGTCACATGGCATCTTTAGGAGCATTATGCCATTTGATTTTCTCATCCAGGAGAAATGAGATTTGGAACATTAAACAGAGATGGATGGATTATAGCAAGCCTGCAATTTAGGAAATATTCTCACATTTTGTGACTAGGAAATAATGGGTTCTTTTTCAAATTCTGAATAAGTGGAATATGTGGAAAAATTATAATCAGTAAAATTAACAGTTGCACATCAGTTTTGTATTAAGGAGCGCTGAGTTTCCTCAATTTTTTGAGTTTGGTCTTGAGACTTTTAAAGCATAAATTGTTACAAGGGGAATTATCATGTTAGAACATAACGATGGAAACTTCTAAAACTATCTGGATGTTTGGAATAGATATTTTACAAAGCACTTTCACTACACTATACACTGTGGGTGATAGTAACCACTTATTGGCATTTTGCCACTGTAAGTGTATGCTTGTTGCAGGTAAAGTGGTGAATGCATTGCAGTTCTTTAGTAAAGTTGTGATTACTACTATTGTTATTTACTACTTTTTATGTGTTAAGCAGAGCATTAACTCCCATTTTACAGATGATGAACACGACAGCCATGAAGAATCAATGGGTTGCTCATGACTTCTTAATTTGATTGCATCTTTTTTCCCCTCTGCTAATATAAATTTTTTCAAGCATTTCTCTGTGTTCCTTTTCTGGAATATAAAAACTAATTCAAGAAAGGAGAGAATGGAATGTAACAGGGACCCCGGATTTTTTGGGACAGTGGGCAAAGTTTGCAAGATAGTTTATTCTGATCCTGATGAAATTTTTCTTCATTTCATTTTACGAGGCAGGTGTTTATAGAATGAAGAGGGCTGAAAGTAGGAGGAGATGATGTAATGTCTTGTCAGAAGGAATTTGCTATGGGCTGTAAGAGTTTTAAAAAATTGTCATCCTTCAGAATATATTAAAATACTAGTTACTTTTTTACCATGTGACTCTTTGCTGCCTAAGTTAATAAGATCTTCCAAGGCACACACTTTTTGCCAGATTGATTGTGGTCTATTTCCAAGTCCCTCTAAGCCCCCAGAGTCATGAAAAAAACCAAAAAATATGTGGGGATTGTCTTATCTCAAATGCCTAACAATAAAATAATAGATAAATCAATTGAGCAACATCCATTAAATAGGATACTAACAGCAATGCAAAAATATGAACTAATAGTTTACTCAACAAAGCATCAATTTCACCAAATATGTATGTATTGATGCCCTATTTCTGACATGGGTGGTAGTTACCCATGTCAGAATTCTCAAAATTCTCTGAGAAGTGCACCTAAGATTTGTGTACTTTTCTTCTCAAGTGTTGTTTGTCAATAAAAGCTAAAAAAATGGTTGAATCCTTGGGGTTTTCTAGGTATAATATCATGTCATCAGCAAAGAGTGAGAGTTTGATCCCTTCTGCTCCTATTTGGAAGTCCTTAATTCCGCTCTCTTGTCTGATTACCGTAGTGAGGACTTCCAGCACTATGTTGAATAGAAGTGGAGATAGTGGGCAACCTTGTCTTGTTCCAGTTCTAAGTGGGAATGCTTTCTATTTTTCCCCATTCAGTATGATATTGGCTGTGGGTTTGTCATATATGGCTTGTATAATTTTTAGGTAAGTCCTGTCTGTGCCTATTTTATTGACCATTCTTATAAAAGGGTGTTGAATTTTGTCAAAGCTTTTTCTGCATCTATTGAGAGGATCATATGGTCTTTGTTTTTGTTTCTGTTTATATGGTGAGTTACATTTATAGATTTGCGTATGTTCAACCATCCCTGCATCCCTGGGATGAAGCCCACTTGGTTGTGATGGATTATTTTCTTGTCAAGCACTTGGATTCATTGGCTAGGATTTTGTTGAGAATTTTTGCATCTATATTCATAAAGGTTATTGGTCTGTAGTTTTCGTTTTTTGTTGCATCCTTTCCTGGTTTTGCTATCAGGGTTATGTTCCCTTCATAAAATGTGTCAGGGAGGATTCCATCCTTCTCATTGTTGTGGAATAATTTCTGCAGGATAGGCACCAGTTCTTCTTTGTAGGTGTGGTAAAATTCAGATGTGAAACCATCTGGTCCAGGACTTTTCTTTTTAGGAAGGTTTTTATTGCTGTTTCAATTTAAGCACTTGATAGTGATCTGTTCAGGAATTTTATTTCATTCTGGTTGAGCCTAGGGAGGCTGTGTGTTTCTAAGAAATTGTCTATTTCCTCCACATTTTCCAGTTTGTGTGCACAGAGGTTTTTGTAGTATTTATGAATTATATCTTGCATCTCTGTGGCATTCATTGTAATTTCTCCTTTATTAAACCCCAAGGATTCAACCAAGAGACTCCTTAAACTGATAAATGAATTTGGTAAAGTCTCAGGATACAAAATCAATACACAGAGATCAAAGGCATTCATATATGCCAACAACAGTAAAAGCGAGAACCCAATTAAAGACTCAATTCCATTCAAAATAGCAGCAAAGAAAATAAAGTACCTAAGAATATATTAATGAAGGAGGTAAAAGACCTCTACAGGGAGAACTATAAAATACTGAAGAAGGAAATAGCAGATAATGTAAACAGGTAGAAGAATATACCATACTCATGGGTTGGTAGAATCAACATTGTTAAAATGTCTATACTACCCAAAGTGATATACAAAGTCAATGCAATCCCTATTAAAATACCATCATCATTTTTCACAGATACAGAAAAAATAATTTTACACTTCGTATGGAACCAGAGAAGACCTCATATAGCAAAATCAATCCTAGGCAATAAAAAAAAAATAGGAGGTATCAATTTCTAGACTTCAAACTATACTACAAGGCTATAGTAGTTAAAATAGCTTGGGATTGGCAGAAGAAAAGGGACATTGACCAGTGGAACAGAAGAGAGAACCCAGATATAAAACTATCCTCATATAGCCAACTAATCTTCGACAAAGCATACACAAACATACACTGGTGAAAAGAATCCTTATTCAATAAAGGGTGCTGGGAAAACTGGATAGCCACATGTAGAAGACTGAAACAGAACCCACACATTTCACCTCTTATAAAAATCAACTCACGTTGGGTAACAGTTTGAACCTCAGGTGTGAAACTATTAGGATTATAGAGGAAAATTTTGGAAATACTCTTATAGACATTGACCTAGGTAAAGAATTTATGAAAAAGACCCCAAAGGCAATCATAGCGGCAACAAAAATAAATAAATGGGACCTGATCAAATTACAAAGCTTCTGCACAGCCAAAGAAACTGTCAAGAGAACAAACAGACAAGCCCCAGAATGGGAGAAAATTTTCTCAAGCTACACATCTAATAAAGACTGATAACTAGAATTTATTTAGAACTCAGGAAAATCAGCAAGGAAAAATCAAACAACCCTATCAAAAAGTGGGCAAAGGACTTGAACAGAAACTTTTCAAAAGAAGACAGAATAATGGCCAACAAACATGAAAAAATGCTCACCATCTCTAATCATCAGGGAAATGCAAATCAAAACTGCAAGATATCACTTATCTCTGGTAAGAATGGCCTTTATCAAAAAGTCCTCAAACAATAAGTGTTGGCATGGATGCAGAGAGATAGGAACACTTCTACACTGCTGGTGGGACTGCAAACTAGTTCAACCTCTGTGGAAAGCAATATGGAGATACCTTAAAGCGATACAAGTAGATCTAACATTTGATCCAGCAATTCCACTACTGGGTATCTATCCAAAAGATCAAAAGTCACTTTATGATAAAGAAACCTGCACTCAAATGTTCATAGCAGCACAATTCACAATTGTAAAGTTGTGGAAACAACCCAACTGCCCATCAATACATGAGCGGATTAATAAAATGTGGTATATTGTATACCATGGAGTACTATTCGGCTTTAAGAAACAATGGTGATGTAGCACCTCTTGTATTTTCCTGGGTAGAGCTGGAGCATCTCAAGAATGGAAAAACAAGCACCACATGTACTCACCAGCAAATTATTATTAACAGATCAACCCCTAAGTGGACATATAGGAATAACATTTATCGGGTGTTGGGAGGGCGGGATTGGGGAGGAGGGGATCAGTATATACAAACATAATGAGTGAGATGTGCAATGTTTGGGGGATGGTCATGCTTGAAGCTGAGCAAGGGGGGGGGGGCATGGGCAGTATATGTAACCTTAACATTTGTACCCCCATGATATGCTGATATAAGAAAAAGCTAAAAAATGTACTATGAATTTTTCATCTCTTAAATCAACATCTCTTGATAGGGGGCTGTTAAAAAATTTCCTGTTTGTATATAATGGAAGTGCTTCACACATTCACACACATATGTACCACAGAGGATATGATATGTATTTATCATTTACAACACATTCCAACTCAGTCTTTTTCCCCGTCAATCTTAGAAAATTAATTTAACTATCACAAGGGCATTTCCATTTTCATTCATCTCAGATAATTTTAAATTTTAATTTTCATTTTTTATTGACTCATGGTTATGCAGAAGCATGTCATTTAATTTCCATGTATTTGTGAATTTTTCTGAAGTTTTTATTGACTTAATATAATCTTTCATAACTATAATTTGTTTTTGGTAATTCTCATGGTAACCATAAAGCAAAAACTTGTAGTAGAGCCACCAAAAATAAAAAAGCAAGACATCAAAATATACTACAAAAAAAAATCACTTAACCATAAAAGATGACAATAAGAGAAGAAGAAACCAAGAATCTAGAAAATAACAAGAAAACAAGTAACACAGCAGCACTATGAAGTTTTTACCTATCAGTCATTATGTTGAATGTAAACGGATTAAATTTTCAAATCAAAAGAATTGAAGTGGATCAATTGGAAAAAAAAAATAAAAAAAGCAATATTCCACAATAAGCCTGTGTGGAGACCTAACCCTCAGGCTGCTACGGTTGGCGCTGTGCTGGGCTGGAAACCCAGGGCTGCTGTGGTCCTTGCAGAATTGTGGTTTGCCCATAGGGATTGGAAAATGAGTCTTACCAGTCAGAGTTGTTTAGAGCTGGAGGTTGCTGCCATCATCTGGTGGTAATGTGATCTGCAGGGGTGACATGTTCCTGTCTGGCTCTGAGGAAGGTCCAGAGGCTCAGTTTGTAGATGGCAGTCTGGAGTCAGGGGCTGTGGGGGTCAGCCCGGTGCTGGGTTGCTGGGTTCTACTGTGGCGGGCCCAACATTAGAAACTATGACAAAGTCCTGCACTTAAGTCCCTCTCTTTCCTTGAAGTGGATGGTATCTCTCTTGACACTGTGTTACCTGGGGATGGGAGAGGGGTGACACTGGTGATGTAAATTGGTTCTTCCTGCCCTCTTTAATCCATCTTTTCTTATTACTGTGCTATGAATAGGTACTGTGATTGCTCGCCTTGTCTCCTTGGCTCTTTTGAAGATATTTTCATACTTGGATGGTTGTTCAAAATCATGTTTCTGGGGTGGGGAAGATGACAGCTACAGAGTCCTTATTCCATCATTTTATTCTTACCTCTCCTCAGGCACTGCTTTTTGATGTCGCGCCCGCCTCGCCAGCAAGGAAGACGCGGCAACAGGAGTTCTTCTGACCGTGCTTTAATGGGGTTCCCTTTAAACTTACATGATGCGGAAGACCCAGCCCGGCAGCGCGCAGGCTGCTATAAACCCCAGAAGCACAACCCCTAAGCTGCGATAGGCCGCTCAACTGTCGAGCCACCAAAGCATTAGCCCATATCAGGACCCTTTGTTTGCATTCTCGCGCCACAGGGCAACCGACAATTATGCGTGCGCTGAACTTGTTAGCTGCTCTAGGCAAAGCCGGAAACAGGCGCCAACTTGTAATGGCGTTGACACCGCGCCCCACATTTTGAGATAATAAGAATACATTTTAAAGTGATGAGAGTGTTGATAATTGTACACAGATTATCCTGTGTAGGGCAGTCTCCATAGGTAAAGTACATACTTAGAAACAGAGTTAGCAAGAGAGCACTGTATTTTGGGAATTCTAGTTTTTACTATTTAGTATATTCTTGATACTGAAAATGTGGGTTTGGCGAAGCAGCATTAGCATAATCTGGGAGTTTATTAGAAATGAAGGAATATTTTATACCATTGAATTAGAATTTGCACTTTAAGAAGATCTCAGGTATACTTAGGTATGTGAAAACTTGAGAAGCAACTCTATCTATATATATATATTCACAGGGTCAGAGGTTCAGGTTGTGAACATTTAGCGTGAAGGGTAAGATCTCACACTACAGCTACAGAATTCCATTAGATGAATACCCTATGGGTTGATGAATCTTATTTTATCATTCAAGGATGAAAAAAAAAAAGAAAACAAATCATACAAAGAGTGAAATAATGTTTTAATAATCAGAGAAAAAGAAGTATACTGGATTTGAAAGAAAAATTGATGTTCAAGTCATTAAAAAATGAGGAATAATGTGTTTGTGTGTGTGTGTCTGCATGTGCACTTGCCTTTGTGTGTTTTTTCCGCTGAAGCAAGAGAAGAGGAGATGAGCATGGATGAAAATCCAGTAGCATTTTACGGTGTGCCTGTGTTTGTTAGAATGATTCAGTTGAGGGAATGTCTTCCCGGTGACACTGGTATTGGAAAACACTGAACAACCTAGAATGGGCTGAAAAAGGTGACTGAACAACCTATAATGGACTGATAAAGATTTTGAAGGTAAAGGTTGAAAATGGCAGTAGAATCACATGCTTGATTTGACTTCTTCCTCAGGATTGCTACATTGAAACCTATACAGGTGTCTCTGTTTACAACCATTTCCTTTGGATTCAGAGTTCTAAGTGGCAGAGCTCTTGGGGAACTGTTTTCTAAGGAATCCTTGTAGTCGATCCTCTCTTGTAATGTATAATACTTCTGCTAAACAGTTGCGGAAATTTTGTGGTATTTGTTGTGGGGGAAATTTAGCAGTTATACCATCAGTGTACAAAATCCTACTACTCTTAAGTATTTAGTTCTCTAGGAAACTAGTCAAAAGGATAGGTAGTTACTCCTCAAGCACAGAAAACAAACAAGTTGATCCCAGTGGATTTTTTGAAAAGTTTAAAGACAGTGAGAACATTTTAATTTACTTTTTCTTAACAATAAAATCCCCAAGGTATGGCATCCTTTGGGGATATCAGTTCTCCCAGGATAAAAAATGATGCAACTGCTTCTGGAAATTTTAATACAAGTGAACAGGACTCTTAATTAGCTTTAGAGTGAAAACTTTCCAGTTTCTTGGGAAGAAGATTAAGAATAAAACTGAGCAACTCCTAGAAAATCCAACCTCTTCTTTGCGCAGAGGCCCAGGTGAGGGTGACGGATGGAAGGCATGCTGAAGAGAAAGTATGATTATTCTCTATTTCAATTTTATTTCTTTTTGTCATATCCTAAGAACAAAGAAACTAATCAGAATTCAAGTTTATGTCAAGTTTTAAATCCATTGCTATCTCTCTGTTTACTCTTTAAGGAGTTCAAAATGAATTAAATACATTTATAGAAAAATAAAAATGACTGACCTTTGAAATGTAACACAGAGGGATATCCTTTATCAGATCATAAATGGTTAGAATATTGCATTAAAATCTAGCAAAAAGTAATGTAGAATCTTAAAGGATATACGAAGAGGTTCTGAACAAGGTAAATCCACCTTCAAGTCTAGAGAACTTCCTTCTTCTTAGTCCACATTTATAGAATTACTATCCCTGATGGGAGAGATGTCAGGTCACTGATTCCAGGTGTGGTGCCCTTTGTGTGGAATATTGCACGGGATTATGAGAATAACACTGAAGGCACGAGGTGTGAAGGATAAGGAGGAAACTAAGGATAAGGAGGAAACTAGTAATACAAATGAGAGCACAATTTGCAAATGGTTGAGAGTCCTTGTATTTCAGCAAACTTGGACCCTTCACAGGATTTCTTTGCAGCCTTGTATTTTTGCAGTCAACAGCCCCTTCACTGTTAAGTGTGCATTTGACATTGATGGATTCTCTATTTCACAAAGAGAATGCAAAATTGGATTAGGACATTAGGTCCAGATTTAAGGTTCCTTCCTGAGAGTGGTATTGTTGAAGACTAGAGGCTCTTAATTCTGAGAAGATAGTGTCTTAATCTGGTAGAGTTCTTTGGAAATACAAGCTCTGGTATCTAAAATTCATAGGAGGTGAGAGGTCTCTAGCCCCAATCTCATCCTTTGTGAATAAAAAAACTGAAAATCCAAAAAGTTGGACTGAAGACCACAAAAACGGTAATAAATGCATAATCACCTTCTGCCATGTAGTGCTAAAAGACTGGGTATGAATGGCTCTATGATACAATATATTTGAGGCTACATTGAATTTCAGACAATGAACAAAATTGTGAGGTACTCAAGACTCATCTGACTCTGCCTCGAGATATTTACAAATGTCAGCACATTTGATTTCCACCCAAACCTGGGTAAAAACACTTGGTCATCCCCATTTTGCAGAGCAGGCAATCAAAGCTCTAATGTGGGAGGTGGGGTCTAAAGTCCCAGAGCTGGTATTTCCTAAGAGCTCTACCAGATTAAGACACTATCTTCTCTGAATTCGGAGCCTCTAGTCTTCAACAATACCACTCTCAGGTAGGAATTTAAATCTGGACCTATTGTCTTAATCCAATCTTGCAAGATCTTTGTCACATAGAGAATCCATCAATGCAAAATGCACATTTAGCAGTGAAGGGGCTGTTGATTGCAAAAATACAAGGCTGCAAAGAAATCCTGTGTAGGGACCAAGTTTGCTGAAATACAAGGACTTTCAACCATTTTCAAATTGTGCTCTCATTCATATTACTAGTTTCCTCAGCTGCATGAGGGGCCAGCATGCTTTAACCTCGTGTTGTTCAGGGGTCAACTGTATACTGTCTTTTTGTAACAAAATCTTAAAACTGCAAGTAAAGCTAGAGTACCCTGTGATGACTCACTGAACTCCAGTTCTGCAGATTTTTTATTTTATTTACATACATACATTTAAATAACTCTAGTTGTATAAAATATTGAGGTTTTAAAAAAGATCCCCATATCATACCATACACATCATTCTGTAAGTTTATTCTCTTTCACATATCATGGAAAAATAACGGTGTGTGTATATATAGAACTACCTAATTTGTAAACAACTGTGGAATATTTTACGGAATGCCTATACTAAGTTTTATTTTGCTGTTACTTTTGGGAAAATATTTATATGGAGTCCAGTTTTTCATTATCTTAAGCAATAGCAAAATTGACATTATTGTGTATTCTTTCTGTGTTTTCTGAGGGTAGATACTAAGTAATGGGATTTCTGAGTCATCACATAGACATTCTCAAAAAAATTTCAATAATAGTAAAACAATCCATCCAGAGGTGACTCCTCCTGTAGTTTGTGTGGTCACCACTTTCTCTCACTGTCTCATCAGTTTTTTCTGTTTTCATATTGCTAATGTTTTGCCAATCTGATGGATGAAAATAATATATAATTGTTGCGTCAATTTGGCTTATCTGATTATTAGACAGATTTAATATTTTTCCTGTTTATTCAGACAGTGAGGCTTCCTTTCTTGTGGCACGATGTTGTGTATCTTTTACCTCTCATTCCAATGAACATTTACTATTTTTATTGATGGTTTGTGGTAGTTCCTTATGTGTTCTCACCTTAACCTTTTGTAATTTATGTTACCATATTTTTCTCAATCTTGTGTCTTAATATTACTTAAAGTATATGCTGACATACATTCATTTAAATTTATAGTAAAATTATAGTAAAAATGATTTTTTTTTCATTTTTTATGATTTTATGTTTTAAGATGACTATCCCCACAACAAAATTATAATACTATATTTTACTGTTTCTTACCATATATTTATAGTTAGGATTTTTTAAATCAAAGTGGTGTGGGATAGAATTTTAATATTATTTTTTCAAGTGCATCCTTTTTATGATCAATTTATCTTTACTGATTTGAAATAAACGTTTATTTATAATAAGTTGATACATATATATAGGTCTGCTTTTAGCTTTTCTAGGTTTTTTATTCTTTTCTGTTCATCTCTTTGTCTATTCTGAAAACATCACCTTACTGTTATAATTATGATACCTTTAAAATTTCTGCTGATATCTGGAAACACCTCCCCTATTTGTGAAATTTCTTTGTCAAATTGTCTTGGCAATTTTTGAACATTTTTCTCTCTTTTAAATTTTAAAATCAGATTATTTCATTGAAAATCATATTTAGATTTTCGTTGGAATTGCATTAAATTCTCCATATAGCCTAAAGAAATGAGGAGTGAGCCAATTGTTTGACCAAATCAGCTGTATTGATCTATCACAATGTTGGAGACTGCACATCTAGGAACCATGGGTGATTCAGAGAACACCCATGATTTTTGATTTTTCACATTGATTTTCCATTCTACAATCTTGTTGACTTTTTTGTTTTTTCTAAAAATTTATCTTATCAATTGATTCTTTATGTGTTCTGTGAGGATGGTTATTTTACCTGCAAATAGTGAGAGCTTTTTTCTTTTTAATTGTTTTATAATGCTCAGGTTTTATTTACTTTTTCATATTTTAGAATTTTGAAACCTTTTCTATAATGTTAAATACATAAATTATGGACATCTTTATATAGTTTCTGATTATACTATGAATGTTTCTAATGTTTTAGCACTATATACCCCGTTTCTCTGAAGATTCCTTATATTAAGTTACACAGCTCTTTTTCTTTCTAGTTCAGAAGGATTTTCTTGTGAGTTACATTTGATCAAATTCTTTTTAAAATTCTATTCAAACAAGGCTTCTCCCTTTAATATGTAAAGATAGTGAATAATTTTTATAGGCTTTCTAATGTTGAACCATTTCTTAGTAAAAACCCAATTTTCTTTAAAGATACTTAAGCTATATTACTCTTTAGAATTGTGATATATTTCATCTGCTAGCCTTTTATGTGGACTTTTTTCTGTTTAAAACAAAGGTTCCTTGCCAAGCATGGTGGTTCATGCCTGCAATCCTAGCACTTGGGGAGCCTGAGGTGGGAGAATTGCTTGAGCTCAGGAAATTGAGCCAAGCCTGAGCAAGAGTGAGACCCCATCTGTATTCAAAATAGAAAAAAATTAGCTGGGAATGGTGGTATGCACCTGTAGTTCAGCTACCTGGGAGGCTGAGGCAGGAGGATTGCTTGAGCCTAGGATTTTGAGCTTGCAGAGAGCTATGATGCTAATCCACTGTACCCCAGGAGACAGAGCGACAAAGTGAGACTTTGTCCAAAAAAAGGGAAAAACAATGTTCCTGAGTTCTACCTGTAATTTCTTTTCCTATGTAATATGTTAAAGTTTAAAGAAAATTAAAGTTGAATACATTATCAATTCCCTATTTTTCTCACTATAGATACTGAAATCCACGATGGCTGATGAAAACTATACAAGAATCACAGAATTCATTTTCATAGGCTTAAAGTACCATCCTCAACTGCAGGTCTTCCTTTTTCTCCTATTTCTATTATTTTACCTCATTACTATGACAGGAAACTTGGGCATGATTGTTCTCATCCACATGGATTCCCGCCTTCACACACCTATGTACTTTTTTCTTAGCCACCTGTCCTTTGTGGACATCTGCTTTTCCTCAGTTGTGGGTCCAAAGATGCTCACTGACTTCTTTGCTGAGAGGAAAGCCATCTCTTTCCTGGGCTGTGCCTTGCAGCAGTGGTTCTTTGGGTTCTTTGTAGCCATTGAGTGCCTTCTCTTGGCATCCATGGCCTATGACCGCTATGTGGCCATCTGCAACCCGTTACTGTACTCAGTTGCCATGTCCCAGAGACTCTGCATACAGCTGGTGGTCGGACCCTACACTGCTGGTTTCCTAAACACCATGACTCACACAACAGCTGCTTTTCGACTTCCTTTCTGTCACTCCAATATCATCAATCATTTCTTCTGTGACATGTCTCCCCTTCTTTCTCTCATATGTGCTGACATATGGATCAACAAATTGTTAGTTTTCATTGTGGCTGGAGCTGTACTAGTCGTCAGTAGCCTGACTATCATAGTCTCCTATTTTTACATCGTTTCTGCCATCCTGAGGATTCGCTCTGCTGATGGGAGGCGCAAAGCCTTTTCCACCTGCTCTTCCCACCTGACGGCTGTTTCTATCTTGTATGGGACTCTCTTCTTTATCTATGTGCGGCCAGGGGCAATTTTTTCCCTGGACCTCAATAAAGTAGTGTCCGTGTTCTACACATCAGTGATCCCCATGTTGAATCCGCTCATCTACAGCTTGAGAAATAAAGAAGTGAAAGCTGCCATGGGTAGAATGATCGCCAAGAAAAAGTTTTTCATGAAAATTTAAGTTCCTATCAAGAACAGGAAGTAGATCAATGGAAAAGCTTCTATACATCTAGACTATACATCCAGACTATACATCCTAGACTATACATCTATACATTCAGATAGTCTATACATTAGACTATCTGGTGATCATCCCAAGATGTTAAAATATTTGCCAAATTTGTTGTTGGAATAATTTTATCCTTCCATATGACTTTTATTTTACTATCTCCTTTACAAAAATCTCTATTTCATCATGTGTCTATCAATGACAAAAATTTCTATTACCCAGAGACTCAGAACAATTCTAATTTTCCTAAATAGCTTCATTGATGGGGATGTGATATAATGTAATAAATGTTAGGATCACCTAGTTACTAACACTATCACACTAGTTAGAATAATGTGAGTGTCCAGACTAGGTATGATTCATTGGAACAGCATACATATTACACATTCCTATATACACAATTCAACATGTCAAACAGAACAGGTCACTTAGCTTATGAATCATTTTATTTTATTTTATTTTTTTTTTGAGACGGAGTCTCGCTTTGTTGCCCAGGCTAGAGTGAGTGCCGTGGCGTCAGCCTAGCTCACAGCAACCTCAATCTCCTGGCTCAAGCGATCCTCCTGCCTCAGCCTCCCAAGTAGCTGGGACTACAGGCATTCGCCACCATGCCCGGCTAATTTTTTTTGTATATATTAGTTGGCCAATTAATTTCTTTCTATTTATAGTGGAGACGGGGTCTCGCTCTTGCTCAGGCTGGTTTTGAACTCCTGACCTCGAGCAATCCGCCCGCCTCGGCCTCCCAGAGAGCTAGGATTACAGGCGTGAGCCACCGCGCCCGGCCTGAATCATTTTATTTTACTTAAAGAATTCCCCAGATTATATTCTCTTTAATTTCTTTTATGCTCATCTTCTTTATTCGTGTTCTCTATAAATAAAGTAAGTCATAGTCATTGCAGAAAAACTAAAAATATAAACAAGCAAATAAGTAAAAATAATAAGAGTAAAAACCCTGTAATATTCTTCCATCCAGAGACAAATCCTATTATAATTTCCAGATGCTTCTCTACATAGTTCACTCAAGTTGTTTAAACTCTTAATATTATTACTTTATATTTTATTTTCCCCTAGGTTTTGATGAGAAATATAAATAGGGGTAGCTTACTAAAGAAATTAGAAATAAAATGCAAAAATGTGAATGAGAAAAGCAAAAACCTTTTACAAAGCCAGAGGCAATGGGTTTTGAAAAGTCAGAGGTGAATTAAAATACCAAAGATTCATATAAATATTTTCATGTTAGTCTTTTTTATCATTTCCAAATTCATAAAAGAAATAAGAAATATAGTAGATAAAATTTACAATTATTTTTAGCATCTCTCTGTCTCTCAAAAACATTTTGAAGAATTCTAGAGGAATTATAATTATTTTCATGGAAAATTAAACAATGTTAGAAAAGTGCCTATTTGATACAAACCAGAGTCTTGCAGGCATGTTAGCCCTGCTAGTTGGACATGATCTAAAAATATAAAATTTATGTCTAGATTATAGAAGTATCTATATCTGGGTAAGAAAACTAAGGCAGCATAAAGGCATTTAAGTAGTGACACAAGGAGTAACTTTGGTGTAGATTTATCTCAAGTCCTGCCCAAATGGGTGTCATGATGAGGTTGCTGAATAAGCAAATGCTTTCTCAGGCAATGTGGATGGAATGAGTGTCATAATCCTTCCTTCCATTCTAGGTATACTTGAAACTGCTTTAAGTATTGCCATTATTATAAGGATAGCACTTTATAGGGATTGATGATGGAGTGGTTTGAGTTCAGAAAGGGTGAGCAGGCTGTACAGAGAACTGGACACCTGGACATATGGAGTTGATATATAGACTAGGGGGAATAATGGATTCAGTACCGCATTTGTTCCAGAGAGAAGGAACAAGTCATGCACTGGATAACCAGAGAGACAGAAATAGTTCCAATAAGATGATCTTAAAAGAGTCCATATTTTAGTTGAGACAGTTCTTCTGTTTAATTTAAATTTATCACTTATCTTTGAAGTAATTAATTAGATGGGGAATGGATGAGCAATATCTGATGTGAATATATTTTCTGCTAATAACAAAATAAGGTGATCTTTTTTGTTTATTTTTCGCAGAATGGAAAATTACCAGTCTGAGTTATGCCTCACAGTGGAGGTTCATTACATTCTTGTGTCTGGTCAGTGGTTTCTCTTGTCATCATGGTTTACACGTATCTTCTGGAACTCAGTGGTCTATGTGGCTGCCATGTTACACAGATGCTGTGCTAGTGTCATGGGTAGGCTTTATGCTGCTGGGCTCATGAAAGCCATAATGTTTCATGACAGCTCTTGATTTCTAATTCTTCTCCAGCATCATGTCTGAGACATCAGCCTACTATTCATCCTTGAGTATTTTGACACCTGATCCAACATATTTTTACTTAAAATTATTTTATCATGGAATATTTAAATATAAAAAATAATATAACAGTGTAATGATTCCCCATGTCTCCATCATCCAGATTGTTACTCTTTAATTGCAGAGATAATCTGGAGCTATAGCTGATTTCAGTGGCCTAACCATCTGGATATTATTTATTTACTTCTTTACTGCCATTGTGAGAATCCATTCTGCTGCTGGAAAGCACAGCCTCCTCCTCTTGTTTTTGTCATAAATGGTCTGTATCCTGGATGGAAGTCACTTACACATCTTTATCCAGGATGGAAATCAGATCCCACATTTCATGCTGGGAGTTGGCGTGGCTCTTTCCAGTGGAGAATCAGTGTTCTGCATTGTGATGTCTCTGAGAGTGAGTCCTGTCATCAGTATGATTATCTATAAAGAAGATCTTTTGTCAAGACCTAAATTGATATCCAGTCAGGGAAATGGGGAAAAAGAGAAAAGAGCTTCCAAGCAAAGCGAATGGACTTGCAATATTCCTATGATTCTAGGGCACTTAGTGATGTTTCTGAATGAATGGACGAAGGAGTAGCTGCCTAATATCAGCATTTACATTCTACTGTTTGGGCTACCACCCCCTTCCTTCCTTTCCATTAACAGGAATAACAGCTCAGACCTCATGCTCAGCAAGTCAAATTCCACTTCCAGGAGATTTCCCTCCATCATAAATTTAAACCACAAACATTTCCTCGAGGCTCTGTTATCAGATCTCTGCACCCAAGGAAGATTCTTGAGCATTCTGCTATCTGCTGACTCTCCCCCCACAGTAGAATTTCTAATCTCTAAGTTTAATACTGTAGGGTTCACTCATAAATATGATGTTTTTTATTATGATTTTGTAATTCTATAAATATGCAACATTTATAGAAAAGACCCTTCTTCACCTAAGTTGGCTAACCATGGGCCAGTCATAGTCCCAATCTGGTTATTGGGATCCAGTTAGCTTTGATTCCACCCAGCGCCCAAAGGGTTCTCTGTGAGTTCTATGTAACCCTTGGGATGAGTGAAGAAACACTGGATACCTCTGAAGCAATCTGGTTTAGTTAACTACAGTGTAACTGACCTTCTTGAACGAATTTCCTGGTCATTAGTGGCCACTCTGATTCTCAACAGTGACTGATCTGAATCACACTCTAGCATTTTCCTGCTATAACACTTGACCCTGGCATCCCTGGGGAGCTATAGCAATGAGAGTAATAATGTATGTAGGACAGAGGATTGGATTGTGTTCATCTCATAATGTCTGGAGACACCACTGGGATGGGATAAACCACATTTTCTGTATTGTTCAAAGAAGGAAAGTTCTATAAACAATTGAAGGAAGAATTTCTGGTCCGTGACGGGGATGCAAAGCTGATTTTAAGCATCTGTGCATCGAAAATCTCTCTTCATGCAGCGCACAAACTTCAGAATGAATCAGGCATCGTCAGGTCTTCCTCAGGTGTTTAAAACCTTCTCCAAAACACATTGTGATTATATGTACAGACACAATGCTTTCTCTAAAGATGTTGATATTTTATGAGTAGCTCATGCAAGGAATGATCTGTGAGACATATTTAGATGGGAGGGGGCCATTATGTGAATGGAGACTGATATATTAGTAACGACAATCTCTTTGAATCTCAGGAACAATTTGAATGCAAAATATAATGGGTTGAAAGCAAATCTCATGATGCTGACAGACAACAGACTCGTCTATAATGTAGCAAGAGATCCTGCTTTGTGTGATGAGGGGTTCTGTGCCCTCTTAGAGCGTCCAGATATCACTTTCTCCAACCATGGTTTTTACCATCTTCCTTTTTTTAATGGTGAGGCAAAATAATGTTTTTTTGAATTAAGAAAATGTTTCAACTTACTTAAATTATGGGATAATTTAATGTATACATTGAGTAAAAATTCTACAAAGTTATTGTAGAATATTTGGAAAGTAGAATAGGAAGAAGATAAAACTCATGAGTAATTTTACTACTCGTAAATAAAAATAGTGGCAAAATATATCAAAAGGGATACTTTTATTTCTAATATTTTATATGTGTATAGTATATATAGAACTCAGAAATATATAAATGAAGTTTATTTTATAAGATGATAGGATTTTGAAAAACACATGTTCTTGTAATATGATATTGTTCATATGGATAATCTATGTTAAATCTATTGTTTATATTCTTCCAGTACTTTAAAATATATGTATAAATAATATTTTATAATAAATTTTTGTATTAAATATTATTTAGCCTGCTTTAGACTAAATTGTAAATCCTAAATATTTTGAATAATTTATTTGCTACTAAATATTCTTCATAACAAGAATTATTTTTCATTGTCAAATAAATCATTAGGTTAACAAATATGCATGAGGTAACTCTTAATTAGTAGGTATAATCAGGTTACACAAGTAAGGCTTACATATTTCAAAATTTAAAATTTAGAACAAATATAAACATTACAGATAATTTTTTTAAAAATTTAATTCACCTATGAAATGAGGATAACATTATTTAGGGCATTATATTATCATCAAAATTAAATTATATAAGTAAGTGCTCAGAAAATGTTGGCTAATGTTTCTATTATTATTATTGATTTTTTTAGTTTGGTAAGAATTCCATTAGTTTGGTCATCTTTATGGATATTAGAAAGGTATAGAACATCATCTGCTCCTGATCAAAGTTTATATAATTTTATTAGCCTAGAAATAGAGGAATTCTTCCTTAGAATATATCTTTAGGAGATACTTCTTATTTATCATCAGAGTCTAGCACAGTGTCTAGCACAGAGTGTTGTTCAATAAAAGTTTATTAAATCCCACTGAGTATATCAGGGTGTTGTTTTCTTCAGTGCCATTTTAGAAGGAATGCAATGAAGAATTAGCTCCTAAAGTTGATTAATCCTTCTCTAGTTTCTCTGTTATTAAATCTTTCCTCAAAATGGCGTTACATCTTGAATTTTTAAAAACCTAGTTTTAAATATTAGTTTTATTTTACATAAGGGTCAAACTTTGTTCATGTTATTCTTAAAACATCTTTCTTTCTTTTTTACTTCTTTTGTTTAACTAAAGTCACCTCCTATTAACACAGTCTCAGTGAATATAGCATGTGTTCAAATAAAGAATAGACAACACTCCTAGTAAAAAAAGACTTGTATTGGTGTCTCCTTAAGGTGTTGATAAATGTTTTCACTAGATGGCAGCATCAACTTGAGTCAATACAATAAAATTGTCCACTCAAGATTTCTTTAGTAATTGAAAGTGCTACTAAAATGACAGATTTGGAAAAAGCATTAAAGTATAAGAATCAGTTATGGAAGCCAGTTAAATCATATACAAATTTTGCATGTTCGTGTCTATCAGCATTTATTCCATATGAAAAGACTGGAGCTTTCTTGAGATTTTCTAAAGTTCACAGCACATGAAAATTTAATATCACCAAACTGCTTTAACACTCATTTCTTTTGATTATGAAATGAGAGTATAAAGGAAGAAAGTGACATGTAATGGAATTATTTCTATGACATGTAATGGAATTATGATATACCTTTTCTAGAAACATACAATTCAGAGCTTTTTACTGTGTCAAACATTCCTTACATCATCATAACAATTATAAATTTAAAAAACTCTCTGTAACATTAGCTGCAAATAATTTTCCTAGTTTGTCCTTTGCTACTTTTAAAATCAATAAAAATGAGTAAAATTTGTTGCTTTTTTAAATTACGACTTCCATCTTTAAAAATTGATCACAGATTAGGCATATTTGGCAAATATTTATTTTTGTGTTCCTATGGTTTTCACATATTTGTGTTTTACTCTAAATCATGCAGAAATTTTAAAATACATAAAAAGTAATGTTCTATGATGGGATAATACTTACATATTAATAATGGTGGTAATTGTAAAATTCTATGACATTGAGCTATTGAAACACTCTTTAAGAACAGGTAATGTTATAAAACTCTTTAGTAACAGGTGATATCGTTAAGTCCTTTAAAGATCATTTTATTATAAGACAACTCTCTAAAGTAGGAATTATCTTTATTCAAGATGTAAGGAAATCTAAGGTTTATAAAAGTGAAGTGACTTTCCTAAAGTTACGTGGTAGGAAATGGCAGACACGGATGTCAAAATAAATTCTGCTTGGTTCTCAAGCTCCCCTTATTTTCATCAAACTGTCTCCCTTACCATATAGATTTTTATTAGGAAACATATAGCTAGATGGTATCAGTTTACTCAGTCATCTGTTTTAGTGCCTATAGAGCTTTGCTCTAATGCTTATTTATCTATTAATAGAATGCTTATTATTTAGCATGTCTGATCTTTTGTGCCCCATTTAACTCTTTTTTTTTTTTTTTGAGACAGTCTCACTTTGTTGTCCAGGCTAGAGTGAGTGCCGTGGCGTCAGCCTAGCTCACAGCAACCTCAAACTCCTGGGCTCAAGCAATCCTTCTGCCTCAGCCTCCCGAGTAGCTGGGACTATAGGCATGTGCCACCATGCCCGGCTAATTTTTTACATATCTATATCAGTTGGCCAATTAATTTCTTTCTATTTATAGTAGAGACGGGGTCTTGCTCTTGCTCAGGCTGGTTTTGAATTCCTGACCTCGAGCAATCCGCCCGCCTCGGCCTCCCAGAGAGCTAGGATTACAGGCGTGAGCCACCGCGCCCGGCCCCATTTAACTCTTTTTGGTATTTTTCATAATGTATTTCCTAGTGAAATGTTTTATATAAATTTAGAATCCTTTTTTCAATGAAAATTTAATTTTGAAAAATATAATCCTTATACAAATCTGTTAATTTCTCAATACAAATTTTCTATAGAAAATCATCAACTGGAGTAACTGAATTGAATTAGTA
Organism: Microcebus murinus; assembly: GCF_040939455.1. NCBI lineage: Eukaryota > Metazoa > Chordata > Mammalia > Primates > Cheirogaleidae > Microcebus > Microcebus murinus. The sequence goes on from NC_134107.1 coordinate 17,903,568, forward strand.
ATTTATTTTCTTTTGACAATTCCTTACCCAATATTACTGAAAAAAAATTAATAGATTGTTTTGGTCATGAATGCACTTCAGTTTATAAGAACATGAGGAAATTAGCTGAATTACTTTGACATCCAGCTAAATTCTTCTCATTTTCTGGTGTTTTCTGCATTCTTCACCTCATGTCACAAACTCTTGCAAAGAATGGACATTGATCAGAGATGGTATTCAAATTATAACTGGTAGTCTGGGCACAGTGCCTCATGCCTGTAATCCTAGCACTTTGGGAGGCCGAGGCAGGAGGCTTGCTTAAAGCCAGGAGTTCGAGGCCGGGCGCTGTGGCTCACGCCTGTAATCCTAGCTCTTGGGAGGCCGAGGCGGGCGGATTGCTCAAGGTCAGGAGTTCAAAACCAGCCTGAGCAAGAGCGAGACCCCGTCTCTACTATAAATAGAAAGAAATTAATTGGCCAACTGATATATATAAAAAATTAGCCGGGCATGGTGGCGCATGCCTGTAGTCCCAGCTACTCGGGAGGCTGAGGCAGGAGGATCGCTTGAGCCCAGGAGTTTGAGGTTGCTGTGAGCTAGGCTGACGCCACGGCACTCACTCTAGCCTGGACAACAAAGTGAGACTCTGTCTCAAAAAAAAAAAAAAAAAAAGCCAGGAGTTCGAGACGAACTTGAACAGCATAGTGAGATCCTGTCTCTAAAAAACTAGAATAATTAGCTGGTCACAGGGTGTGTGCCTATAGTTCCAGTTACTCAGGAGACCGAAGCAGGAGGATTGCTTAAGCCCAGGAGTTTGAGGTTGCTGTGAGCTATGATGATGCCACTACACTCTAGCCTGAGCAATAGAGGGAGATCCAGTCTTAAAACAAGTAAAATGAAAACACACAAAAAAATATTACTAGCAGGAAAAAGGTGTTGACCCATCAGAAAAAAATGCTGGCTTAAACAGGGTCCTAGATCCTCCTGCTGTACCATTTATCATCTCTTTGGTAGCTATATTGTAGAGAAATCTGGTGTTGGAGTAGAGTGGTTGGGGCGATCCAGAGGTTGGTGGGCATGGGAAGTGTTAAGACAGAAAACTGTGTTTCAGAGAGTTTAGATGTATTTTGATATTTAACTGCTGGTTCATCCATACCAGTGCCACTCTGGACACTATAAATATCTGTTGAACTAAGTAAGTTAGGATCTCCATCATTTATGGTCACAGTCTGGTAAGAGATGGTGAATCTCATGCAAAACCGCCATAACAAAAGTTTGCATTGACCAGTTCCATATGCAAGCTCACCCCATGTTTTGAAATTTAGAGAGAGAGATTGCTTTGGACTACAGAAGTCAGAAGGAAGGGTTTATGTTGAGGACGTCATGTTTAAGCTGTCCTGAAGACTGGGTTGCATTTTGACTGGTCCCACTTTGACATAAAATGTAACCAAAGATTCAGAGGCAGGAGGAGTGGGTAGCTGCCATTTGATTAAACCGCAGTCAGTAAAGACTGGGGTGGGATACAATGTTGGAAAGATAATTATTTGGCAGGATTTGTGAAGTCTTGCAGATTACGGAATTCAGATCACTCTGAACATATTCTGTTCTTAGAAGGCTTTTTATGTCTCCATCTCATTCACCATGGAAACCTGTGCTGGGTGCATGGGGGCAGAAAGTGGAGGCATGGAAGCCTGCAAGAATGCTCAGGGTCTAGGTCTGGAGTTCTCAACACTGGGATACCCCAGAGATTCTGATTATGATCGAATGGAACCTAGTATCTTATCTTATTTATCATATTAATAAAAACTTCTCAAGGTGGTTCTAATACACAGGCAGGTTGGGAATAACTGCTCTAGACCAAAGTTCCCTTCATTGGAGTCTGAAGCCTCTTTTGTTATATTATTTGTGGATCCAAAATTTTATGATGATTTTTTTAATTATTAAAATCATTTTAATAATTTAAAGATTATAAAGACAAATCCTCTTATTCATTACAAAAAAATGCCTTTTTTCTTTTTGGAAGAGTTGGCACTTCACAATTGAAGAATATTTTTGTAATGCTTTAGTGGGTTACATTCATTAAACTGCGTTCCATAAATCTCTGGGTATCTGCACCAGTTCTCTCACCTGGTCCGAACAGCAACATATATTTCCTTTGAAAGGCGTGTATATAAAGATGATTTTGAGAAGCACTTGTCAGGGTTGAAATAATAAAAGATTAAATGGTATACATTCTTCGACACCCCATCAAAGAGAATCCCTTCTGTTAAAACAAAATAAAATGAAGACTGGAATTGAGAATTCCCGGAGCAGATAAAAGCCAGTAAAGCCAAGGAAGCAAACTTGGCCTTGCTTGATTTGCAAATATAAGTGAAACTTAACTTGGGCTATATTTTGGTAAATTCCTATATGAAAGAAAAATGAAACTTAAGCTCAATCAATCAGAAGCTACCGATTGACTTACAGTTTTACAATCAGGGACCTTCAATGGGATAGATCCAATAAGGCAACTACATAGTTGTGACCAGTCAAGTATTTTCTTTGCTTTGCTTCCATGTTCACCCTACAAAGGCCTTTCCCTTGTGTTGCCTTGGCATAGCCCAAAACTACCTATTTTGGTGCTTTCTAATTCATTATTATATAGATTATATATTGAGTTATTATTTCACCATAGTAATATGTATATATGCATGTATGTATATGTAACTAAAAAAAGTATTCAAAATCCATGGGAAAAGTACTTTTAAAATTTGGGAATATAATGTGAAGTAGGAAGAAGAAAAAGTGAAAAGATCGACATGATTGAAAAGAATTATTTTATAGTGAAAGTTTTAGATTCCTCTTTTTAACTCTGTCTCTTTTCCCTCCATCTGTCCCCCTTGACCTGACAACAAACTTGAATTTCTGGAGTCACTACCCTAAGTGGAAATTCAATGGAGCCCTCTCATGTCTCCTCTTTCCTGACAATCAAGTCCATGACTGGGATGTCTTCTTCCATTTGGTAAACTTCTTGTTTTGAAAACCCTTGGAAAATCATATACCTCAGTTATTTTTTCAACTAAAATTTAAAAACTAATTTTATGAAAAATAAAGCGGCATTTTTAGTATTTTCTTGACTTCATTCTTCAACTGAGTCCTTCTTTCCTTTGTCTTTTTTCTTCTAAGTATATTAATTATTGATTAATTTTTTTAAAAACAAATTTCATTTTTAGTGAAAATTAACCAACAAGCCAAAAGTGAAGCAAACCAGTGAAATATGTCCCTTTCACTATGCTTCATCTTCTTACCTATATTCTTCCAGAAAGTTAATTCTTACAGCATCATTTCATAAGGAATTTATTGGCAATTACAGTTAAATGAAAATATGAGATGCAGTTTTATATCAAAATTATGTCACTCTCAAATTTACTCTATCTATCTATCTATCTATCTATCTATCTATCTATCTATCTATCTATCTATCTATCAAAACAAATTCAAAATAAACTCCAAGCCCCACAAACAGGTTATTTCCTGTGACATTTTGCAGTGTTTCTAGCCTACCGTAGTGTGAAGGTGAAGGATCTTCCTCTATGTCTACATAGTTACAGGGCTATGAATAGCCATGTAGCTAAGTCCATGATAAAGAAGGAATGATGCTCTCACAGTGGGAGTAAGGGATTCATCTGCCCATGATCGGAACACTGTTTTATAATTATGTGCACATAATGGCAGACATGTGATTGCCCTGGGTAAAATAATCTGGCATTGTAAGAAAATATAAGAAGGTGTCCAGATCTATACTGGTTTGAACAGGAAATCCTACCTATGTTTTTGGTGGTTTTTAATTCCCGCCCCCTGCCCCCCCCCCAAGTTATTCTCAGGAAAAAGAAGCAGGACTGAACTACCACAAAGCCTACCCATTCAGGGCAGAACTTGGGAAGACTTTTTAGAAGACTGAACAATACCCCCCCAACAAGCCAAGATATATATCTTCATCCAAATCACTGCAGTTGCAAATTTAACCTTATTTGGCAAAAGGGTTTCCAAAGATTACACATTTGAGTATGTAGTTAATTTAAAGATCTTGAAATGAGACCATCATGAATGATCTGTATGAGCCCTAAATTCAATGATGAGTATCCTTTTAAGAGAAAAGCAGAGGGAAATTTGAGGCAAACGGAAGAGGAAAGGACACAGACACACAGAGGAGGAGGCGATGTGAAGAAAGAAGGTACAGATGGGAGTTACACAGCCAGCAGGGAGTCCCTGAAGCCACCAGGAGCTGGAAGAAGGAAGGAAGAATTCTCCCCTGCAGCAGTTGAAAGGGCCTGTGTTTCTGCTCATAACTTGCTTTCAGACTACTGGTTTCTGTAACTGTGAAAGAATAGATTTCTGTCGTTTTAAGTCAACATGTTTATGGTAATCTGTTACAGCAGCAATAGGAAACTAATACAGGCTACGTTGGAATTTCCTTGTTTTTCCCATGGCTACAGCAGAGACAAATCCTGAAATGACAGTCACAATGACAAAATGACTGCTATACATAGATGAAAAAAATTAATACTTGATTTTTATCTGGAATGATAACTGTAAGTTTGGGATTTAAAGGAGGGGATGGGTATATGCATACATGGTGAGTGCAATGAGCACCCTCTGGGGGATGGACACGCTTGAAACTCTGACTAGAGAGGGGAGGGGAGGCAAGGGCAATGTACGTGACCTTACCATTTGTACCCTCGTAATATGCTGAAATTTTAAAAAGTGATTTTTTGAGTAGCTGCTTCATAATTCGAGAAAGGGCTCTACTCCAGGGTATTTATTTTGTTGTAGCACCTGGCAGTTTTGGAGGCTTTGTGTGTTCATGAACAGAGGTTAGGGGTGTCCTGTGACGGGAACCGAGAGAGCCATGAAGGTTTTGGTATTCTACTACAGAGCTTCTAAGCTGCGAGCAATGTGAAGGCAGATTCATCATCTCACAAGCTTCCAGGATGGAAAGTCCAACCTGGAGGAGCTTAGAGGAGGGACATTGTAAGAAGACCAGCCAAAGAGATCATAACGGAAACACAAACTGGATAAGAGGTCTCCAGCTCCTGAATGATTACAGGATTGAGGATCCAAGTCCAAATCATTTACTTCTTGACTCCCAATCTGAAAGACAAAGATGTATTTGTTTTTCCCTGTAGTCTGATTTCATTATTTGTACCAGACACACCTTCTCTATTCTTGCATCCATCAAAACACAATATTATTGTAATACTGGTTATATCAATATTCAGCTGTATCACTTTTCACTATGTGAAAGCCATTTTTAACTGAGGCAATATATATGCAATGCACAATGGATATTTTTCAGTTATGCCATTTTTTTCTCACTGTGCAAAAGCTACTCAAATTTGAGCCATGCAATATATTATGAAGTTTTCTTCCCCATACAACTTTTTTCTCTTAATAATAATAATAATACTCTTGTTTTTATTTGTTTATTTTCCTATGCACACTTTCAAATTTTCTTCTGAATTCTCTACCAAGATATTAATGCAAAAGTGAGAGGGGGAGGGGTAGCTAAGATTCTCTACTGGCTCAACCTCTCCTGTTCTACTTCATTTTACAAGGGATACCATGGAGTTTTCTTGTTGAGCCTGGAACTAAAGTATGGAGCCACTATGTACAACTAGAAACAAACATAAAATTATCAGGAAACAGATCTCAGATTTATTCAGCCTATGAAGCAAAACTTTAATTGCACTTTCCCTTAACAGCCTCATTCCCAAGATACGATACACTTTGGGGACACAGTGTCTTCAATAACAACAAGAAAATGATGCAACTAGTATAGAGAACTTTTATCTAATTGACAAAGACACCAATTATATTTTCCAGTGAAGTATTCCACATATTTTTTTTTTTGGTGAAGATAAAGAATAAAATCAAAGGACTATAGTCAATTCTGACCTATTCTCTGTGTGAGAGTAGCCATGTGAAGGGCAGGGATGAAATGTGCAAAACTTGGCTCATTTTACTTTAGTTCTTTCTAAAATCTTTAAAGAAGAAGGAGCCTATTAGAATGTAAGTTGAGAATTGATTGAAATTGATGATTGAATTGATTGATTGATGAAAATGATTTCATTTTCTGATCTTCGTTCTACCTACATTGTAACAAGTTCAAGAGCACATACATTAAGTGGAATTAAAATAGATTATATATTTTGTTCATGCCAAGATCAGCATGATCCTCATCATGGTTGGATGAGTCAACAAGATCTAAAAAGAGATGATTTATGTAGAGATAAGTCAAGGTTCTGCAACTGTATCAAACTATATTCATATAATTATAAAATTGAACAGAGATGCTTTAGCAACATGATGGAGGGAAAAGATAGCCCTGAATGCAGCTCATATCCATAGCTAAACCACCTAAATCATTTCCTCACTAAGGGAAGGCTATCATAGGTTAGCTGCTGATGCCCTCGTGCTCTGAGCCCGAGAGCTGACTGTGTCTCCTATTCTGTATGGTCTGATCTGTGTGGAGCATTGTATTCTATTCTAGCACTGACTGAATGGAAAAGAGACATTGAGAAATCAAAATGTGTCTAGAGGGATAGGAGGATTGGGTAGCTGTGGAAACAAGACTGATAAGGAAGGATTGAGGAGCTTTGGACAATTGTCAAATGAAAGACTGAACGGTGTGACCCTGGAATCGTTATGAGACTCTTGAAGAGGTTTGAGCAGGAGGTGAGTGTGATGGGTAAACACTTAGGCTAATCACCTCAACTTGTCTTTTTAATTTCCCTGAAATAAAAGATATAATGTAAAATGTATATTATTGTCCTCAGAGGAGGCCTTGTAAAAGTGAAATAATAAATCTCAAGTTAGAAATATGAAGAAAAGTTGCCTAACCTAAGTATGATGTTGGACTCCAATATTCCTGGGCTAATAAGAATTTTTGAAAGTAAAGTATGAGCAGTTTTCTGAATACTTACACATTGATCCTCTCATTTTAAGTTGGTGACAATTGTCAAAGATCAAAAAGCATGAGTTTTACCCATATGTCATGAATTATGCTGCTAAGAATCAAAGAGATCAGCTGACTTGACCAAGGTCACCCGTACAGTGGGTGACTAAATGATAAATTGAGGATGTAGGATTTGAGCTCATGCCACGAATTCCCCAGCGGACAGGGTGGGAAATAGTGCATCACGTAGGAATAAGAAAAGAGACAATAGAGGAGAAAGAGTGGGTTCAGGGGACTCAAGCTTTCCAGATCAAGAGCCCCAAGAATAATTCCTCACTCGTATTTATTCATCCCAAGAACAAAAAGATCATTTTAAATCATACAAACAAACATGTTCTAAAGACATCCAATCGGCAAACAATGTCCTATAGATTACCATAAAGATTACATATTATAAAGTTATCCCGCAGGCAAACTTTAAAGACTGTTTATAAAGATTAAGATATTCAGGTGCACAGTTGTCTCAGCAAAGCTATTTCTAGCCTAAAGCTAAACAAGAACATAAATTTAGGATCCCGGCCAGGCTAGTTTTCCAGCAGATTGGGTGTTTCTTTCTAATAGCGTCCTGGAGCAGTTTTCTGCCCCAGGAGAGAAACTGTTTTCAGTTCCTCCTGCCTTGGAATGTCCTTACCGTTTGGAAAACAGCCACATCTACGCAGACTGTCACATCCACAGAGGTTCTTATGCCAGCAATATCCCTACGTCACTCTAACATTTCTAAACTAACCCAACAAGCTCATTTACAGATTTCTTTCTTTTCTTTTAGATTTCTTTGAGATCAAAGGAACTGTGAAGGCTCAGGAATCATTCCAGCAGTGTTAAAAAGGAGGCTATCCATCCTTTTGGATGAATTCCAATTGTGGAGTCTGTGTTTGAAATTTGACAGACATGTTCAAAGCCCATCTCTGCCAGTCACTAGCTTTATGAATGTGGGTTGAGCTCCAATGTTCCTCCATTCCTATATTAAATGAAGTAATAATATTTTTTTAGTGTGCAGGCCTTTTAGAGAGATTAGCTAATATGATAATATGAGTAATAATTATTGAGCACTTATCTAGGTGTTCAGTAAGACTCTACTAGATCTTTTGCATGCAATATCTCCTTTAATCCTCACATTACTTGGTAAGTATTATTATTATTATTTCCATTTCACAGATGAAGATAAATAACTTTCCCAGGGTTAAAGGTTGTGGTCCAGTTCAGACCATTTGGAAAGCATGCATTTAGCCTTATGTTGTAATCATAAAGCACGCAGCATGTGGCCAATAAATGCCTGGTTGCTCATTTCTTTGCCAACTTGCCTTATTCTCACTCTCCCATATCAGCTGGTGGACTCAGGTAAGGTTCACTGATGTGGGAGTTACTAGGCACCTATCCTGAAACCAATGCTCTCAGTAACTGGTTGTGGGACCTTGAACAGTCTGCTCCTGTTTTGTAGACTTCCATTTTCTATCTATGTATCAATATATTCCCATGATGTCTTAAAATCTCATAGCTTCAGGTCTGATATTTTGCACTTACGTACATCTTTTTTCCTTGGCTGCATGGTGTATCTAACTCATATCATGCTTAATGCTCATCCAATTCCTGGTATGTTTTTGCCGTGTCTCATTTTTGAAGACTTGTCTACTGAATCTGTCGTGAATCCTTTGCTCTTCTTCTAGTAGAAACAAGAACCAGTCAATGGCCAATGATAATTACACAAGAGTCACCGAGTTCATTTTCACAGGCTTGAATTACAGTCCCCAGTTGCAGGTCTTCCTCTTCCTGCTCTTTTTGAGTTTCTACATCATCAATCTAACTGGAAACTTGGGCATGATTGTTCTCATCCGGATCGACTCCCGCCTTCACACACCCATGTACTTTTTCCTCAGCCACCTGTCTTTTGTGGACATCTGCTTCTCCTCAGTCGTGAGCCCCAAGATGCTCACTGACTTCTTTGTCAAGAGGAAAGCCATCTCTTTCCTGGGCTGTGCTTTGCAGCAGTGGTTCTTTGGGTTCTTTGTGGCGGCAGAGTGTTTTCTCTTGGCGTCCATGGCCTATGACCGCTATGTGGCCATCTGCAACCCGCTGTTGTACTCAGTTGCCATGTCCCAGAGACTCTGTGTACAGCTGGTGGTGGGTCCCTATGTCATTGGATTCATGAACACCATGACTCATACAACAAATGCATTTCGTCTCCCTTTTTGTGGCCCAAATGTCATCAATCATTTCTTCTGTGACATGTCTCCCCTGCTCTCTCTCGTATGTGCCGATACCAGGCTCAATAAGTTGGTAGTTTTCATTGTGGCTGGAGCTGTGGGAGTCTTCAGTGGTCTGACTATCCTGGTCTCCTACATCTATATTCTCACTGCCATCCTGAGGATCCGCTCTGCTGATGGGAGGCGCAAAGCCTTTTCCACCTGCTCTTCTCACCTGACAGCCGTCTCCATCCTGTATGGTACCCTGTTCTTTATCTATGTACGGCCTAGTGCGAGTTTCTCTCTGGATCTCAATAAAGTAGTGTCTGTGTTTTACACAGCAGTGATTCCTATGTTGAACCCACTTATCTACAGCTTGAGAAACAAAGAAGTCAAAGACGCCATTCACAGGACTGTTGCTAAAAGGAAGTTTTGCCAAGCCTAGATTATCTAGAAAGGAAATTGAAGAGAAAAAAAATTAAAAGGACAGGTTCATTGTGTAGCTTACTATGATTGTAAGAGACTTGCAAGTATTTGGGGCTACTTAGCATCACTTTATCCATTCATCCATCAAATTATTGCTTAATTTAGCTAATCAATGTGGATTCATTGAACTCTGCATATGATGTTTTCTCTGTAACATGCCAATATTACATTTCAAACCCATGGACCATTTAATTTCACTTCCCTGTAACACCTCACAGTCCAATTATTTTTTTAAAAAAAAAGCTTTGTATTATTATTTAATTTATTATTTTTTTAATTTGCTAATATGCTTTCTTTTTGAACTGACTCCTTGGCATTGGGAAGTTAAAATTCAGTGTTGTATGTTTTGCACTCACATGTAGCTCCTGTCAACAGGAATCTGTAAAAAAGTAATGTGGGATTTTATGGGTAACCTCATGAATGGGATGAAACTCTTGGCTGTACACACACATTTTTTTTTATTTCGGCATATTATGGGGGTACAGATTTTAAGGTTTCAATAAATGCCCATTCCCCCCCCCACAAGTGTCTGAGTCTCCATCATGACCATCCCCCAGATGGTGCACATCTCACTCATTATGTATGTATATACCCTCCCCCCTCCCCCCTCCCACCTGCCCAATACCCTATTACTGTAGTACCTATGTGTCCACTTAGGTGCTACTCAGTTAATACCAGTTTGCTGGAGAATATATCTGGTGCTTGTTTTTCCATTCTTGGGATACTTCACTTAGTAGTATGGGTTCTAGCTCTAACCAGGAAAATATAAGATGTGCTATATCACCATTGTTTCTTAGAGCTGAATAGTACTCCATGGTATACATATACCACATTTTATTAATCCATTCTTGGATTGATGGGCACTTGGGCTGTTTCCACAGCCTTGCAATTATGAATTGTGCTGCTATAAACATTCGAGTGCAGGTGTCTTTTTTGTAGAGTGTCACTGGATCATTTGGGTAGATGCCCAGCAATGGGATTGCTGGATCAAATGGTAGATTCACTTGTATCGCTTTAAGGTATCTCCATATTGCACAGAGGTTGAACTAGTTTGCAGTCCCACCAGCAGTGTAGGAGTGTTCCTCTCTCTCCGCAACCACGCCAGCATTTATTGTTTAGAGATTTTTTGATAAAGGCCATTCTCACTGGGGTTAAGTGATATCTCATTGTGGTTTTGATTTGCATTTCCCTGATGATTAGAGATGTTGAGCATTTTTTCATGTTTGTTGGCCATTCTTCTGTCTTCTTTAGAAAAGTTTCTGTTCATGTCCTCTGCCCACTTTTTAATGGGGTTATTTGATTTTTTTCTTCCTGATTTTCATGAGTTCTAAGTATATTCTAGTTATCAGTCCCTTATCGGATGCATAGGATGCAAAAATTTTCTCCCATTCTGTAGGTTGTCTGTTTACTTTGATGACTATTTCTTTGGCTGTGCAGAAGCTTTGTAGTTTGATCATGTCCCATTTATTTATTTTTGTTGCTGCTGTGATTGCCTTTGGGGACTTCTTCATAAACTCTTTGCCCAGGCCAATGTCTAGGAGAGTGTTTCCAACTTTGTCCTCTAGAGTTCTAATAGTTTCATACCTTAGGTTTAAGTCTGTTATCCAGCGTGAGTTGGTTTTTGTGAGAGGTGAAAGGTGTGGGTCCTGTTTTAGCCTTCTACAGGTGGCTATCTAGTTTTCCCAGCACCATTTATTGAAAAGGGATTCTTTTCCCCAGCGTATGTTTTTGTCTGCTTTGTCAAAGATTAGATGGCTATATGAGGATGGTTTTATATCAGGATTCTCACATCTGTTCCACTGGTCAATATTCCTATTTTTGTGCCAATACCATATTGATTTAATTACTACAGCTTTGTAGTATAGTTTGATATCTGGCATATTAATGCCTCCCATTTTGTTTTTGTTGCCTAGAATTGCTCTTGAAATTCGGGGTCTTCTTTGGTTCTATACGAAGCGTAAAATTATTTTTTCTATATCTGTGAAGAATGCTGATGTGATTTTAATAGGTATTGCATTGAATCTGTAGATCAGTTTGGGTAGTATAGACATTTTGATGATATTGAGTCTGCCGATCCACGAGCATGGTATGGATTTCCATCTGTTACATCCTCTGCTATTTCCTTTCTCAGTGTTTCATAGTTCTCCCTGTAGAGGTCTTTTACATCCTTGGTTAAGTATATTCCTAGGTACTTTAATTTCTTTGTTGCTATTGTGAAGGGAATTGAGTCTTTGATTTGGTTCTCAATTAGATTGTTGTTGGCGTATATGAATGACTCTGATTTCTGTGTATTGATTTTGTATCCTGAGACTTTACTAAATTCATTGATCAGTTCCAGGAGTTTCTTGGTTGAATCTTTGGGGTTTTCTAGATACAATATCATATCATCAGCAAACAGTGAAAGTTTGATCTCTTCTGCCCCTATTTGGATACCTTTGATTCCATTTTCCTGTCTGATTGCTGTAGCCAAGACTTCCAGCACTATGTTGAACAGAAGTGGAGATAGTGGGCAGCCTTGTCTGGTTCCAGTTCTAAGTGGGAATGATTTCAATTTTTCCCCATTCAGTATGATGTTGGCTATGGGTCTGTCATATATGGCTTGTATCATTTTTAGGTATGTCCCTTCTATGCCTATTTTCTTAAGTGTTCGTATCATGAAAGGGTGTTGAATTTTGTCAAAAGCTTTTTCTGCATCTATTGAAAGAATCATGTGGTCTTTGTTTTTGCTTCTGTTTATGTGGTGAATTGCATTTATAGATTTACGTATGTTGAACCATCCCTGCATCCCTGGGATGAAGCCCACTTGGTCGTGGTGGATTATTTTTTTGATAAGCGTCTGGATTCGGTTAGCTAAGATTTTGTTGAAAATTTTTGCATCTATATTCATTAGGGATATTGGTCTGTAGTTTTCTTTTTTTGTTGCATCCTTTCCTGGTTTTGGTATCAGAGTAATATTCGCTTCATAAAAGGTGTCGGGGAGGTTTCCGTTCTTCTCGATGTTGTGGAATAGTTTCTGCAAGATAGGTACTAGTTCTTCTTTGTAAGTGTGGTAAAATTCAGGTGTGAAGCCATCTGGACCAGGACTTTTCTTTTTAGGGAGATTTTTAATTGCTGTTTCTATTTCAGCTGTTGAGATTGGTCTGTTCAGGGAATCTATTTCTTCCTGGTTGAGCCTAGGGAGGCTGTGTGTTTCTAGAAATTTGTCCATTTCCTCCACATTTTCCAGTTTGTGTGCATAAAGATTTTTGTAGTATTCATAAATTGTATCTTGTATCTCTTTGGGATCAGTTGTGATATCTCCTTTTTTGTTCCTGATGGAGCTTATTAGAGATTTCTCTTTTCTGCTTTTCGTTAGCTTAGCAAATGGTGTGTCAATTTTGTTTATTTTTTCAAAGAACCAACTTTTTGTTTTATTAATCTCCTGAATAGCTTCCCTGTTTTCAATTTCGTTTAGTTCTGATTTGATCCTGTTGGTTTCACTTCTTCTGCTGGGTTTGGGGTTGGTCTGTTCTTCTTTTTCCAGCTCTTTGAGTCGTTTCATTAGATTGTCTATTTGTGATCTTCTTGTCTTTTGGTTATAGGCATTTATGAAGATAAACTTTCCTCTCAGAACTGCTTTAGCTGTGTCCCAGAGGAGTTGATAACTTGTCTCTCCATTGTCATTTTCTTCATAGAATTTTTTTATTTCCGTCTTGATTTCTTCATTTATGAAGTAATCATTTAGTAGGAGGTTGTTTAATTTCCATGTTTTTGTGTAGAAATGTGAGTTTCTGTTAGGGTTGATTTCGACTTTTATTCCACTGTGATCTGAGAAGGTACATGGTATGATTTCTATTTTTTTCAAATTTCTTGAGATTTTCTTTGTGTTCTAGGATATGGTCAATCTTAGAGAATGTCCCGTGTGCTGATGAGAAGAACGTATATTCAGTGGATTTTGGGTAGAATGTTCTGTAAATGTCAGTCAGACCCAATTGTTCTAGAGTTTTGTTTAAGTCCATTATTTCTTTATTAATTTTCTGTTTGGAGGATCTGTCTCATGCTGGCAGTGAGGTGTTGAAACCTCCGGTGATTATGGAGTTGCTATTAATCCATTTGCTTAGCTCCAGTAAGGTTTGCTTTATGAATCTGGGTGCACCTAAGTTGGGTGCATATATATTTAAAATTGTTATCTATTCTTGTTGAACTGTGCCCTTCAGCATTATATAATGACCCTCTTTGTCTTTCACTACTTTTGTTGGTTTAAAAACTAAATCATCTGAAATTAGAACTGCCACACCAGCCTTCTTTTGGCTTCTATTTGCTTGGAATATTGATCTCCACCATTTTATTTTTAGTCTATATGCATCCTTGCAGATTAGATGTGTTTCCTGAACACAGCATATACTTGGCCTGTATTTTCTTATCCATTCAGCCAGCCTATGTCTCTTGAGTGGAGAGTTTAAGCCATTCACATTTATTGAGAGAACTGATAGGTAAGGTAGATTACTGATCATTTGTTGGGTTGGATATTGTTGCTATGATTTCTGTCTTGAGCCATTGTAATATCTGGCCTTTAATATCTTTGGGTTTTGGTTGTTTTTATATTCGTGGGCTATTATTATGATGTTCCTTGTGTAACGCTGTTTTAAGTACTTCTTGTAGTTCTGGTCTTGTCTTGGTGAATTCTCTGAGCCTTTGCTTGTCTGAGAATGTTTTTATTTCTCCTTTATATATGAAGCTTAGTTTTTCAAGGAATAATATTCTGGGCTGGGCATTGTTTTGTTTCAAAAGTGTGAGAATGGGGCCCCAGTCTCTCCTTGCTTGTAAAGTCTCATTAGAGAAGTCTGATGTTATTTGAATTGGCTTTCCCTTTTATGTTACTTGCTTCTTTTGTCTTACAGCTCTTAGAAGGGCCTCTTTAGTTGATACTTTGGTCAGTCTGATGACTGCATGTCGTGACGTCTTCCTGTTTGCGTTGAATCTCCCCGGGGTCCTCTGAGCTTCTTGAACTTGTATATCAAAATTTTGAGCAAGGCCTGGGAAATTTTCCTCTATTATATCTTCAAACAGCTTGCCCAACCCTTGAGTGTTGTCTTCTTCCCCTTCTGGTAACCCTATGACCCTCACATTAGGTTTCTTCACATAATCCCACAGCTCTTGTAGGCTTTGCTCTTTTCTCTTGTTTCTCTGCTCTATTTCTGTGACTGATTTATTTAATTGGAGGGTGTTATCTTCAAGCTCTGATATTCTTTCTTCTGTTTGATCTACAGGGGTGGCCTTGACATGTATCATAGGGACTGAAGACAGATCTGTGTTGAATTCCATGGCAGATGAGCTGATTCACTGGCTCGATGATGCAATAAAGACACTGTGTTCATCTCCAATATGTTTTACACCTGAAAGAGCTTCTGATAGAATGGGTTAAGCCTGTGTTTTCTCGGGATTCAATTTTCTGATAGATATTTAGAGGATTATTTGAACCTCAAGAGGTTGGAGCTTTGTTGTGCATATGACAGTGCCCTCTAAAACCTGGCAACAGCCCATCCAAGGATGTGTGAAGAAACGTGGTAGTTGAAAGTAGGCCCATAGTGTGGATCTGCTGGCTCCTGGTAAGGGCAATAGATTTCCAGCATTGCAAAGAAGTATATCCATGCAGTTCAATATGATAGTCTGAGTGAGTCCTGGGCATGGTGAGTACTGGGCATCCTTTGGGTCCCTAGCTGGGTGATGTGCCACCACTGCATGTGGAGAGTGGGCACCCATGCCAGGATCTCTCTGTCCTCTAGGAGACCTAGGGAGGTTACCCAATTCTATCTTTTCCCCTAAATCTGGCTTTACCGCTTGGCTTTGGAATGAAGGGAACAGAAGGAGAGAGCTTCACTGAGCAGATGGATCAGCTTCCTAGATGATATTATATTGTCCTGGCCAAATTGTTATAGAAATGCCCTAAGAATTTTAAGGAGTTCTTATTTTGACCTAATTACCCAGATTGAATTTAGCAAGGATAATTCAGAAGCTTGCTATGAAAGTCACAGTCTACTGTTTAGGTAAATAGAGTTTCTATACTTTTGAGTACTTTTCTACAAACAATGTGTTGTGAGCTATTTTTATTAATTATTCTATTATGCACAATTTCTGCAAACAGACAATTATTCAATGAGTACTAACATAGTCATAACATGATTTAGCTGTAGGGGCCTTAGAAATCAATTTATCCTTACCAGATTACTGGCTAGTTACCGAGGTTTAGAAAAAACTGTCTTTCATTACTTCGTGGTTTATAAAAGCCCAAAATATGGCTTGTCATCAAATGTATTTATAGTAGATCCACTTGGGTTCCAGGAAACTTGTTGGAGAGTGAGTGTTCTGGGTGGGATAAGATTTCTCCCCCAGATATTAGAATATTTGTTGAAAATAGTAGGGAATAAATAAGATATAACAAAAATAAATATAGAATTTAGGACTTAGGACTGGAAGACCTCATACATCAACTTATTTAACCAATAAGTACTGACCTTCTGTATGGTAGGCACTGATTCTGGTGCTTCATACAACAGTGAAAAAGAATGAACATTATTCCTGCATTTATAGAATTTACAGGATAGTGGATCCAAGATATACTTAAATGGTCACACTTTTGATGTAACCAGTCAAGTCCATGACAAGATAAATGGAAATAATGACAATATCTATTTTATCATAGTGCTACTGTGGAGGTTAAACTAGATAATGGATGTGGAACCATTGCATAAACTACAAACATATTTTGCTGCTTTGTGCTGAACACTATTCAGTGAAAACAGCAAAATTTTGGAACTACAGTGTCATCCTAAGTGTGCCAAAATTTCCAATGTTGGTTCCTTTGCAGGATCTTAAAATGCAATAATGAGATGGGAAGTGGAGGAAGCACAGGGCAGGAATAAGCTCAGGTTCTGGAGACAGTTGTCTATAATTTAATCCTAATTCCACCACATGGGTTATGTAGTTTTAGAGTTGTCTTTTAATTCTACCTATAAATTTGGATTAATAACACCTAATTCACAGAGAATTTGTTTCTTGAAGGAGCTGAAGTACACCAGAGAAAGTTTATTATATACTTTATCTCTGCCTCTTCAAAATGCCATTATCTGAAATCTCCTTGCCACTCGTTAACATGGCAGACTGCTCTAATAGTTTTTCCTTTTACTCAGAAGTGAGCAACAAATGATTTCCTTTTCTAAGTATTAAAAAAAAATTCAGTCCACTGTAATGTCAAATTACACACTCTTATCCCAATTAAAACATCCTTGCGCCCCATCCCAGGCTCTGAGCCTGTAGCGGAGAAAGCAGGCAAATAGGGTTCTCAGTTTATTGCTGCATCTCCTTTCTGACTCTATGCTGCTGTGTGGCTGTTCCAAGATCAAATGCCAAGATCGATGGAAGAGGAGAAAGAGCAGAAAAAGTAGACTGGAGTAGTTGGAACCTGGTGTCGGCATATTTTAATCATTGATGCACAGTTGCTAGGTATTTCTCTTGGGGGATGCTTTTGTGGGTCCATCAGAGCCAGAGTCCTCCTCCCCCACCATCCTTGACCTCTGAATTCAATCCTTTAGTTACTTATGAGGACAATGCCTGCTCTGGCTGGATGTGGACGGTTCTTCCAGTGGCTCCTTGGCTTCTGGCTTTGACTCCTGTGCCATGATCATCTCATAGCCACCTGCACCCCTCGCCCGCCAGGCCAGGATGTTGCCTTGACAGAATTCCTTTTTAAGATAGCCCAGACCTTCTGCCTTGCTCGAGGCCTGTATCTGGCTCACTGGAAACACAGATGCCTCCTGGTCCCTTCATACCCTCGAAGAGAGGGCCCTTCCCAGGTTCTTTTGTGGTTCTTTTGAAAGCTCTGTCTTGGGTAAAGGGAACAGAGTAGCACATTGGCAATTCTTTGCCAGGAAATCCTCTCCAGATGCTCTTCGCCTGCTCTTGTCAAATTCCTCTCCTCTAGCTCAGAGGAGAATGATCCAATCTGCTAATGGTAGTGAATCGGTATGGGATATCCCCACACCCATAGCAAGCAGACATCTATATACTTGCTTTAGAATTCAGCCAGTTCATGCACCTAGCAGTTTGTCCTTGATTCAAGGGCCTTTGCTGAAACTCTGAGACAACATTTAGCATACTGTTATAAAATTAAAAACAGGTAATAAATGTTAGGTACCTAGTTTTGGGCTTACTTATAATAAATGCTCAATGTGTAGGTGTTAATTTTATCATTGCAACATTGATGGAGGTGTTTTTTGACATGTGACAATCCCTAAATGTTGCTGCATGTAAGATAATTGATTTCTGTGTTATCACCAGATCTTTCATTACCCATACTTTAAAATACCCTACAACTTTTTAATTTTCTGTGATATTTCCCATAACTCAGAAAATATACATAAACAGAGTTCTGTTTATATTCTTACAGTAAATAAGTCAAAAAATAAAGATTTTTTTGTATAAACAAGAAAACATAAATAACTGCTTAATTTACTAAAAAAAATCTTCATTGCAATTTAAGTAATATTTGTATCCTCTTCATTATAATAAATGCTTTCAATTTGTAGGAAACCAGTGAGGATTGGGAAACATGAAAGCTCCTTCCTCAATTGTATCTTGGATCAGGATATGACAATAGAAATACTGGATTCCTGATGAATTATCTGTGTGATTTTACCTTTAAATCTGTTCTTGTACATAAAGTGAAGGTAATATTTATTCTAGATGGTTATTTATGGAAAGTGATTTTTTTTCTTTTTTTTTCTTTTTTCCTGTTACGGGATAGTGTTTCAGATGTACTATAATGAAATCACAATTGGGATAAGATTCTTTGTAAAATTTTAAAAAGTAACTGAACAGGGTTGTTAAGCACTTTGCTTGTCCTCTGGGATACAATGAGCATCGAATAGATGGATTTATATATTGCTATCATCATTGCCTCATGCTAAACTCACCCATTGCCTTCCTAGACCTTACATTTGAATATCTATTTTTTCTTTTTCTTTTTTTGTCACTTTTTTCATGTTTTCATGGATGGCTTCTTGGGACATAGTCACACAATCCAAATGGACATTAATGGAATGCAGCCAGCCACCTGAGATGACTGTGTTTCACTGAACTATTATGGAAGTTGTATCTATTATTAGTAATACTTAAAACTGTAACCACAGAACCAGTTCAGTCTGGTTCTACTTTGCTAGTAACAACATGGAACAGAATGATGAGTTGTTCCCTTCAGAATGTCCACCTGATTCTCTATTATTATTTTCAAGAATAGTAACTCTCCTCTTATTCATTTTCAACTGAGGCTGGGATTGGAGAATAAGCCTGTCTCATCTATTTAAAATTCATCACCTGCCAGCAACACCACCAATTTAACACTATCCTTCCTGTCAGTGGATAGACTCCAAATATTTAATTTCACTATTGTGGTGTAAAAGATGCATATTGCCGCTCTTCTTCCTCCATTTTGACTTACTAAGACGGAGGTCCTTTTCCATGGATTTTGCTCTGGTGAGGTACTCCGGTGGGAAGGACTCTGCAGGATGGAGGGCAAGGAGCAGAAAGGGGGGGGGCAGCAGGGAAGGGGACTTGAGAAATTAAATTTATAATTTTTACATAACTTTGCTTTTGTAAAATTGGGACCCAACTCATCTCCTGGCAAATATGTAAGTAATTATATGGGAGTCTGGGGAGCATAAGGACCATTGATAACATTGATTCTTGTCCAGATAAATTCAAGAAAACAACAAACCCTACCAGGAAGATCACTGGATATGAAGTCAAAGGAGCAGACTTTTAGACTTAGCTTTATCACTATTGTTCTTTGTAATCCTCAGCAGCCATCTTTCTTCTCAAGGAGGGCTGAATTTCCCTTATTTATAAAATGCAGAAGCAACTATTTGTGAGCAATGAGATAACAGATATTTATTAAAGTTAAAATAGAATACACATTTGCTATCTATTATTGCTATTAATAAAAATAACCAGAAAGATATAGCAG
This sequence comes from Microcebus murinus, assembly GCF_040939455.1. Classification (NCBI taxonomy): domain Eukaryota; kingdom Metazoa; phylum Chordata; class Mammalia; order Primates; family Cheirogaleidae; genus Microcebus; species Microcebus murinus. Next base: position 17,923,204 of record NC_134107.1, read on the forward strand.
GGCTGCTGTATAAAATGACTAAAATTCATGATAATGTAATGGTCACAGGAAGTGAACACAAGGTTTGATGGAGACTTGGAGGAAGGAAATGAAGGAGGAAGAAGGAAGGAAGGAAGGAAGGAAGGAAGGAAGGAAGGAAGGAAGGAAGGAAGGAAGGAAGGGAGGGAGGGAGGGAGGGAGGGAGGGAGGGAGGGAGGGAGGGAGGGAGGGGAGGGAGGGAGGGAGGGAGGGAGGGAGGGAGGGAGGGAGGGAGGGTTGGTTCACATTGAGTTAGGGTGGCCCATGTTTCACAGAAGAGGCTGTTCTTGAGACTGGTGGTGGAAATAGGATCTGCACCTCTAGCAATAGTGAGAAAGACACCAGTTGGAGAGAACAGCACGAGCAAGGGCATGACCATATGGCAAGACTCTGATGTAGCTGGGATGTAGGAACTGGGAATTAAAGAATGGGGATATGGATGAAAAAGTAAATGGAGTCAGTTTATGGCCTAATTAGAAGTTAGAGCTTTATTCTTTCTGGAGAAAGGGGCCACGTATAGACTTTTTTTTCAGAAAATTATGGGGGTGCAAACACTGTGATTGCATGTTATGACTTTGCCACATCCCAGCCATGATTTGAGAGATTCCCTTCCCCTGCTACAACACTCATCACATCCATTAGTTGTGAGTTTACTCATCCCCAAACCCCCTACCCCAAAGAATATTACTACTGTGTGAGCACCTTAGTGTTGATCAGTTAATTCCAGTTTGATGGAGAGTACATGTGGTGCCTATTCTTCCATTCTTATGATACCTTTCTTCAGAGGATGGACTCAAGCCTTATCCAGGAAAATATAAGAGGTGCTAGATCGCCATCATTTTTTATAATTGAGTAGTATTCCATTGTATACATATACCAAATGTGTAGGGGTGCCCAGTTGCACAGCTGGCTTGGTGTAGGATGATCAAGAATGAAGAGTGACAAGAGTTGAGGGAACCTGGGAGGAGCTAATGAAATAGTCTGGGCTATAATGACAGTGATGGCTAAACAAAGTAACAATGGGCATTTATATGCCCAAACTTTACTATGTTCCAGGCACGTTAAATACATTATCTCATTTAGTTCCCTGATTGTAGGAACTATTATTTATTTTATCTTCTTTTACATTTGAGGGAACTGAAACTCAAGAGGTTTAAAATAACTTTTTCTAGATCAAGTGCCCCAACCTAGAGGTGGAAAGACCCATGCTCTCCAACACAATGAGGCTTCAAATTACACCCTTTCCTACAGCTTCCAATTTTTATAAGTAAATTTAATCTTCTGAGTTTACTGGGTTTTGCTGAATTGGAATACATTCTTTTACTGTTTTGATTTTTTAGGGCAAGGGATGAAGCCCTCGGAAGGTCAGTAGCAACTAATGAGCCAGAATTGCTGGAAAGTGGCCTTCCTGCCTGTGTCAATTTACAAATGCATTGCCCATTCTCAGGCCTCTCCTTCTTTGCTGGCTGGCCTGCTGGGACCCAGGAGATATCTTTCAAAGCTGGATGAAATTATCACCCAGGAAATTTTCTTATTTACAATTGCCTTGATTAATTAGTTTCTCTGAAACTTGTTTAGGAATGAGGCACAGAATTCCTTCAAGTTTGGTAATTGCCCATCTCCAGGCACCCAATCAGTCTTAATGATGCCCAAGGCATCTTGTTATAGAGGGGAGCTATGACAACTGTTGGCCTTGGAGCCTCAGTCCCACATGGGCAGGAATACTTTGTCAGCATTTTGCTGCAATAGCTTCTCTGGTGTTAACTACTGTTTGCTCAGGCTCTAAACTCACATGTACTTCTTCTGAGTCACAGAAATGTTAGAATTGATAATTACCTTTAGAGACAATCTGAGAGCCCTTTCTTTGTGAGGTGAGGGAATGGGCAAGGGGAATGGATCTGTTCAAGGTCACCGAGTTAGTCAGAAACACAACCAGGTCTAAAACATGGTCCTCCTGATATTTTGGGCAATTACTCCCTCTAAGGTAGCAAGATACCTACTCATAAAGAAAGGAAGGAAAGAAAAAATGGAGAAAGGAATAAAGAAATGAAGGAAGAAAGGAAGGAAGGAAGGAAGGGAGAGAAGGAAGGAGGAAGGAAGGAAAAAATCATGGAAAGAAGGACAAAAGGAAGGAAGCCAGACAGGCAGGCTCAAATAGTTATCACACTGGAAAGGGAATATTAAACATTTATTATTAACTTATGACTCTTCTCTAAGGACCTACCATTTCAAAAGGTGAAAAATAATACAATTATGTTCTTGTAGAATTTTAGAAGTCTATGACAGAGACATACGGAGACGTTTTTTTTAAAAAGTAAGTCAATGCTTCCTGATACTTTCTGATGAAGCCAGCAAGGGAAGAAAATAGCATTAACCACTCAGGGAAATAGTGATGCTTGCTCTCCTTTTTATCCACTTTGTTCTGTTTGCTACCCAATTAAAAAAATCTTAGATCTTCTCTCTGAGAGACATTGGATATAAACTGAATGGCTATTAGCTATGCAAACATGTTTTATGTATTTATATGTAATTGTGTATGTTTTATAGTTATAAACTTTGTGTCTGTGTACAGTGTATACACACACATATAAGAGCAAATACATCACAAAGCAAACATTGTAATAGTTTGGGGGAAGGTTCTGAAATGATGAAATGATGATTTTAATTAGATATTATAGTGCTAAGGTTTAAGATAAAAATGTGAGGCATGTGGAATTTTTTTTTCTTTTAACAATTCATGAAAAATACAAGAAACTTGTTCTCTCTATTTGGAAATGCTTATACAATGTGTTGTTTGGTGAATGAGCTAATATTGAAAAATAATATTTATTCATGGTAAATATTCCAATAAAGTGTTCAAATGAATACACAATAAGCACTGAGTAGCTGTCACAACCCAGAACACCGTCTTTCCTCTCTAACAGTGATCATCTTTAATAGTTCCTTGTATTCCCATCCACAGAGTTTTTATCTGTACAAGGACATACATGAATTAATTTTTAATATGCATACTAAGGAAAATGGGAAGACATTTGTACACATGATTCTGCACTTTTTTAAATTAAAAAAAATACCTAAAGATGATCATGTATCTGTATATTAATTAATTAATTACTTAACTCAACAAATATTTGTTAAATGCTACTTTACTAGGTGCTATGCAGAGACTATACTAGGTCAGGGATATATACAGTGATGAACAAAAACAGATACAAACTTAACCTTCTTGGGGCTTATGGTTTACAGAAGAGACAGGGATACTTACAATCACAAATACACATAAATAATACAGCACAATTGTATTTGTGATTGTAAGTATCCCTGTCTCTTCTGTAAATTTCAAAGTAGAAATTCCTGGTCACATATGCTTTAAAGGGAGTAAATTCTATAAAAGTATTTAGAGCAGCAGATCCTGGCTAATAGAAGGTGCTATTCCTTGTCCAGAATATGCATGGATTCACTCATCATAGAATGTTGTGTTCACTCACCACACGATGACAGGTATTCTCCAAGAAAGTGACTTCCTCTGCTAAGCTAAAGTTGGAATGCACTCCTTGGCCATCCCCACAAGAATACATAAGTATATAATAAGGCAAATGTTTATATATTATTTGTAATGAAAATAATACTGATTTTATTAAATATATTCATAAATACTGGACAACCAGTACTCTCTTGAGCAGATCAGCACACAAATAAGACTTCCCAGGCACATTCGCAGAAGAATCTTGGACTCTTTGAAGCCTGTCCATGTTCTCCCTAGTGATCAACGGACCCAAATCAAGAACTCCTGCTTTAGTTGAGGTAGAGAAAACCATTCAGGCTAGAAAAGGAGATAGAAGGTCAGTGTTGGGACAACTCAGAGGTACATAATGAACTGTGAGGAGTTCTGATTATACTGGTTCTACCATTAACTCTCGTTTTTGTGGGCAAGCCATGTCAGCTCTCATGGTCACAAAATGCAATTGTGTTACTCTCGAATTGTGACAACTTGAACCATAAGCCACACAAGGACAAGGACTGTTTCTACTTTGTTCTCTGCTGACCTCTAGGGATTAGTACATAATTGGATAAATTGTCTGTAGTAGGTGTTCAACAAATATTTGACCTGTGGGCTAAATGGGACCTATATGATTTTATTTCTGACTTGTTCTAAAATAAGCATAATGAAAATAAAAACAGTAAAGTTGGCCCAAAATAATTTCTCTTATTTGGCCACTAATCAATGAACAGTCCTGCTGCAACTCCCATCAGCCTGGAGTTTAGGAAGTACCTGCTTGCAAAAGGCTTCATCAGGGCACAGGCATCTAGATATCTAGAAATGTAGCCTTTTGGCCTTTGGACACAGGTACATGGTTCCAGGTACACTATGGGGTAAACAGACAAAAGATACAGACTTGCAAAAAAGGATAGAAGGGGTTTTTCCAGTTGTTATATCCCTCTCAAGCTTCCTGCCCACTTGGGCTGGTATGTTTGAGGTGGTGTTATAAGGCTGGTTCAATCAATGTTGAGCAACTGCAAACTGGAATCAACTGCTACTACTTGAACAAGATTGCTAAAGTCTGGGTGAAAAATCACTTCTAGAGTGACGTTGATAAGAACATAAGGGAAAAATAGCAAGGAGAAGGTCCTTTACCCCTTTTTCTACCTTCTAGCCACCTTCTTGTATCTCTTGGAACCTAACAGGAGGCTGGTAGGCAAAGGAGGAATGTGGCTTGCAGAGTCTCTACCAACACATCCTAAAGGAGACTGTGAGTGTGTTTGAAGCTAAGAGGCAATAGCTTAATAACTGGCACATCCTCCAATCAACTGGTGAGAGTTTACTAAGTTTTAAAGACAAATTAATGTCTCTTAATTCACTGTACAAATTCTGTTGGACACATGCAAAATTTCCTAATTACTGTTAATACTATCTTGCAATCACTCTTTTTCTCTATCACTCTACCTCATCCTCAAACTATGGCCCGCAGGCCACGTGCGGGTGTTTTTGCCTGTTTGTTTTTTCACTTCAAAATAAGATATGTGCAGTGTGCATAGGAATTTGTTCATAGTTTTTTTTAAAACTATAGTCTGGCCCTCCAATGGTCTGAGGGACAGTGAACTGGCCCCCTGTTTAAAAAGTTTGAGAACCTCTGCACCTTATACATAAATATATATCTATTAAACATTTTCTTGTGCTTATTTGATTACAACTACTTGTTTTTCCCACTGAACTAGTCTTTGCTTGGGGGCAGGGCCCATACCTTAGTTCTCATTAGTTCCCAGTGACTGACACGATAGCTGTGTATACTTGGTAGATATGAAGTTCAATGTAGGACTTCAGAGAACATGGTTTGGAGTTAAGAAGCCCTGGGTTTCAGTTGTCTATCTCTGCGAGCCACTAGCTGTGTGACCTAGCACAATCTGTGGATAATCATTTCTATCCCTCAGTCATCACAACTGTCAAACAATTCCTGTGGCTTGTTATAGCAGTTATGCATCTTATCTCTCTGAGGTTTTTATGACTCCTCTCAGCTACAGCTATTCAAGATATTCCATTTTTCTCTTTGAAATCAAGAAATCAGATTTTGTGTCAGCATCTCTCACCGGCATCTTCATTCTATTAAGGAAAGTCACACAGAGATTTTCAGTGATCTTATCACAAATGTATTGCCTTACACTTAGTGAAAAGAATGTCTTTTGGACTCTTTCAAGGGATGTGTTTATAGCAGCAGTTCAGAGTGTAGTATAGGGAAATTTGGCCTTTTCAAGACTTCTTCAAATCTATTTTCATAATAGTACAAGATATTACTGATATTGGCTTTACATTTTCCATTGTAATTAACCTTTATGAAAATACTACTTGGTGAGTTTTTGTGTATTATTAGAGCATCAGAATTATCTGAAAAGGCCATTAATTAATAAATATTCTCTCTATTTCTAAATGCTTATCTGTTTAAGGATAAAATGTTTTCATTTATTTAAACCAAACAACCTATCTCAATAGACTAAATGTAAAAGCACATGTGAGAATTTCAACTGTCTTGTATTAAACATATATAGTAATATCACTCTGATCACTATTTTGGTATGGAAATATAGTGATCTAAATTATTAACCTATTATGCTAACATGTAATGGGTTTATTATTGATATTTATATGATTAATAAATAAGCATTACAAAAATTTCTTAGTTTTTATTTCTGATATGGCAAATATCAATTAACATAACCCATATAAACAAAATCTCTCTGGGATTCTTAAGAATTTTTTACCACAAAAGAATTCTGAGGTCAAAAGACTTGAGAATCACAGGTTTAGTTGAGCAACTTGTATGTAATTGATCTGCTCCAACATTCTTATCTCCCTCAGCTTTTGAGCCTTTTTCTGCACTCTATGTAGGGGATGGTTGCATCTTGACTGCATTAATTAGAGTTCTCTTTTGGGATTATTCATGGTTTCTTCACCTTAGTTTGACACCGTTAGTATCCGTTACTGGCATTCTCTTCAGACCCTGATGTGACAATTAGCAAAATCCTGAACCTCCTCAGATGCCTCCTCATGCTTGCAAGAACAGTTCCTATACTCCCACCTGGGTTATACTTGAATCTAACTCTCCCTTGGACCTGTAAGCAAAGACAACCTGTTGAGGAGGGATTGAGGAAATTGACTTCTCTTGCAAGGTTGCCTTACACAAAGTCATTAAAAGTTTTTATTTTTGTTTTTCCCTAGAGAGAAGAAAGGAGCTATTTCACAGACAATAAAAAAAAGAGACATTTGAGTGTTTAAAAATTTTCATCACCAACTCCTATATATATTTATTTCTTCCTAAGTGACTCTCAAATTTGTTCTTTTCTCACCAAATCCATTGCTGTCAACAGAGCCTAAGCACTATCTGTTCTAACTTGGACTTCTGTAATAGTCACCTCAAATGCTCTCTCTGCCTTTACATTTCTATATTTCACATTTTAAAGGGAGTATTGTTCTTAATTTTAGTTGACTACATCAGCTATCTGAATAAATCTGTCAATGGCTCTCCATTGCACTTAGAATATACTCCAAAATCATGAAAATGGACTGCCCAGTCCCTATGCAGTCTGGCCTTGCCAACCTCTTGGTATAATTTGGTGCTGCTCTATTTATCCCTCCAAGGTCCAGCCACTGTGAACATCCTTTACTTCCTCCTGTATACACTACTCTCAGCAGCCTGGAATCCTCACTTCTACGACCTACTTTCACTGGTAAACAACTTTTATTATCATTTAATTCTCAGATTGAATATTACTTCTCCAGATAAGTCATCACTAAGATCCCACGTAATCTGATACAATTTTATGCAACTTTATTAATCTCAACATTAGTCATAATTTATAACTATAAATTTATATAATTATTTGATTATTCCCCCATAAGGCTATAAGCTTTAAAATGACAGGTGCTATATATGCATATACATATATATATAAAGTTTGTGTGTATTTGTATATACATATATATGCATATTTTAATTTTCAATTATTTTTGCTTTTTCTGTTTTTTGAATTTTCAATTGACATGTATTCAAAAGTCTTTATATATATGACCTCATTTAATCTTCACAACAACCTTATGAAGAAGACAAGTTATTTCTATTTTATAAATAAGAAAACGTGGCTTTGGTGAGCTTAAGCACACTGTTCTTGGTCACACAACTGTCATGACCTGATTGCAGAACGGGGATGAACACAGAAACACACACAAAAACACACAGACACAAAAGATGGTACAAGACTGCAGCACTTAAAGCACAAGTCGTTTTATTTTTATGCTGTTCAATTTGGCAAGCATCCCGCAGCTACTGTCTCAGCTACTTTCTGGTATGTGACTTCCCACGGGTCAACAGCACCTGTTCCTCTAGACATAGCACAAGAGATGCCCTTCAACGTCTGATACCGCTTGCAGGATATCAAGACACTTGGCTTGCTTGCATAGCACAAGAGTGGAAGATGTTTGCATCCTGTCCTTTAATGTCTTGTACCATATGTAGGATAACAAGACGCCTTGGCTTGCATGTAAAACCACAGGTCCTTGGCCGTTTGCCCAGAGGAACAGTTCTCTCTACTGGTCAACAAGTCATGCCATGCTAATTCTGGGAACAAGTAGTGTGCTCATGTTCTGCTGACTTTGGGTCTCAGCCAATCTGACCCAGAGACGTCTCCTACACACAACTGGTGAAGCGTAGACCTAGGATTCATACTGATGCTATCACTGTCCTTAGTTTTCCTCTTAATCATTACTAAGCTCACCTAAGACATTACCTTTCATCACAGTTGTATTTCTTCCAGTATCTAGTTAGCTATTAGGCATAGAGAACTTGCTCCATAAATATGAATCAATATATGTATGAGCTGATGCAGTGATAAAGTTTGCTCTTTTTAAATGTGGTTAAACTACATGACTCTGGGGCAATCAACAAATTCTGACTCTCCACGTGATTATTTATATAATGGGCCATTTAAAAAAGTAATTGTAAATGTATTTCAGGACTAAAATAGTATGGTATTTTCATTATCAATGTTATTATGATTCTAGCCTACAGTGATTCTTTAATATCTCCTGTTTGCAGGTTACCTTGTAGGTTAATCATCACTTCCTATTTCTTCTTACCTCCTATTCATAAATGAAACTCATATCAAAAAGTTTTTCCTTAGGTTAATTGGATCTATTTTATTAATGATGAATGATCTCTTCCCACCTCACTCCAGAAAAATAACTGAGCATTATAATTGGTCACTTGACACAAGAATAGCACATGAAGATTGTCTTTTTTTCCACCAGCAAATCCCAAAGGAATGCTCATGATTATATGGTCTCTCAGTATTGGTACTATTGGAAAGAGGATTCCTATGGAGTGAGTAGAAGGCACTTTTTATTTAAGGTAATGTGGAAGATTTTAGATTTCAGTTGAAATTCAAATGAAATGATCATTTATCTTCATGCAAATACGTATTTTATTTAATTAACCAAAGGGGAAAAAAGGTCAATAAATCACAATATGGACATAATGCAAACAAACCATAGCATAATTCTAATTTGTAAAATAGAATAGAGTTTTCTTTCCTATAGTTATATTTGAAGAAGAAAACTGAAGTGTCCCCCAAATGTCATCTATTCAGGTTTTATTTTCTTTTTCAGTGAAACATATAGTTAAATGTGTTTTTGACTTTTTTTTTCAATTTTGCAAATGCTTTGTAGCTATAGCCCACTGTTTTCTCTCCTGTGATCTTGTAAATACCTTTTTAGTTCTTAGCATAGGTCAATGTGTACAAAAATTACAAGGGGTCAATATTTTCATAACTTTAAATTTTTTTTCTATATTAGGCAGCGCATGAGATAAAACTCCTTAAGTGGAGTGAAAGAATACATATCATTGGGATCATACTATACATTTGTAGCTATTATATAACTCAAGAAATATGTGATAAAGGACCAAACTGAATGGCACAGACAACAGGTGCATTAAGCCTGGAGAGGACTGAGGGATTCCTAAGAGATCAGCTTATTTTGATGTGACCATTCCCAGATGCACCTGCTTTTCAAAAATTCCTCTTGATCAAAGGGGCTGTTTGATAGATAGGGAGGAGAAATGATCATGGGGAGAAGTTTTCTGAGGCCCCAAGTCCAACAACGTAAGGAGCCAGCTTTAAGTTTATGAAGGAATGGCAAGTAAATATAGCTAAGAAAACTTTCTGCTGTCTCTCTACTATACACACACACACACACACACGTATATATATATAATACATAATATATTGAATTATATATATAATGAATTACATATGATCTCTTCCCACCTCACTCCAGAAAAATAACTGAGCATTATAATTGGTCACTTGACACAAGAATAGCACATGAAGATTGTCTTTTTTTCCACCAGCAAATCCCAAAGGAATGCTCATGATTATATGGTCTCTCAGTATTGGTACTATTGGAAAGAGGATTCCTATGGAGTGAGTAGAAGGCACTTTTTATTTAAGGTAATGTGGAAGATTTTAGATTTCAGTTGAAATTCAAATGAAATGATCATTTATCTTCATGCAAATACGTATTTTATTTAATTAACCAAAGGGGAAAAAAGGTCAATAAATCACAATGAATTACATATATATATAATTACATATATATATAATGAATTACATATATATATAATTCAATATATTATGTATTATATTTCACTCATTCTTTGTACAAGGAACCTTGGGAAAAATGATTTCAAAGTTAGTATCAAGTACAGCAATGTGTTACCTAAACTTCTGGTTCGTTTGCTTGTCTTTGGACACTTCTAATTATATATATGAGCTACTAGAAAATTTTGAGTCAAATCTGTGGTCCACATGGAATGGTGGATAGGACTTGTTGGTATACAGTAGGTTTTATCTCCAGCTCCATTTTATGGTCAGTTCACTCTTTTTTTTTTTCCCCCCTTTTCACAGTCTCTTGATCTATGCAATTTTCCAGTGTAAATATTAAAGGTGGCTTAATGTGTTTTATGTCTCATACTAAACCACCTTCAACCCTTTTTACTTGGGAAAAACATTGATGTACATATTCATAATGTGTATACATTCACACTTTTGTATACTTTATGCATTAATAATTGTAGATGAAAACAAGAGAGATTAGGGAAAAAATATCTCTTGCAACTTTCATTCCCAAATAGAATTTTGAAAAAAGGTCCAGAAATAAATTATCCAGCTTCATAAAAAGCCATATATTAAAGAAAGGCAATTTCTGCAGAAGAACACATAAAAATCTAGGCAATCATAGTACAGGTGCAATAGGAGATCCTTGGAAGGTAAATATATCTGAGGGATGGATCACCGAGATGAACAAATCATGAAATGTAGACAATGCAGTATGTAGTTTTAACTTCTAGTTTTCAAAGTGATTTCTCATTTTTGTAATGTCATAAAGTCCACCCGAACTTTAAAAAAAAAAAAAACAGATAATAAAATAGATTTCTGGAAGTGATCATTTTGTCCACTATTTGCAGTGGCTAATTCATTTCAGAACCCAGGTCTCCTGATTCTTGGTCCTAAACTGCTTCCAGGAATATGCTTTGCTAGAAATGCCCTCAGCACCTAAGAGCCTTGATATGCAAAAACACGAAAAACATCACTTATCCCAATACTCTTTGTTTATTGTGAAGAACTTATACTTTGACAATAACTACAGCATTATTTGTTTAGGTAAAAAGTATAGATTCTTAAAAGGCTAGTGAAAATAAATTGTCTCTCACCATAAAGGTATGGTTCTAAGAGAGCAATTCTTTATTTTTGTAGCTCAATTTTAAATCCTCATACTAGCACAATAGCCCAAATTAATTTGTTTGGTTTTGTTTTCCTAGAGAAAGATTTTTAAACCTTGGATGCACTAGCAGAAATTTATCATCCCATGCCAATCTAGAACTCTGTCAATCATAATCTCACCCTTCCCTGAGTGTGGTCGGTGGTAATAGGAGCCCTCTGAAGGATGTTGTGTCCCCCTTGTTGGGCACTATTCTTCCCTTCTCCTTCCTCTGAGGGAAAGAGGACTCTGGGGTTGTGTTTTGTAATTGGCTGTGTTAGTTTCTGACTGATGCTGTAACAAATTGCCACAAATTTGGCAATTTAAAACAGCAGAAACGTATTCTCTGGAAGTTCTGGAAGTCAGAAGTTTGAAGTCAGTACCTCTGGGTCAAAATCAAGATGTCAGCAGGGCCACACTCCATGCAGAGGTCTAGTGGAGAATCCATTCCTTTTCTCTACCAACTTCTTTTGGCTGCCGGTGTTTATTGGTTTGTGGTTGCATGATTCCAATCTCTGCACCCATGGTCACCTTGCTGCCTCATCTTCTGTCTGTGGTCATATCTCCCTCTGCCTCCCTGTTCTAGGGGTAATTGTGATTGCATTTTGGGCCCACCCTGATAGTATCCCCATTTCTACTTTCTTAATTTAAAAATATACACAAAGACCTTTTCCCCATATAAATTAATACTCACAGTTTCCTGGGATTAGAACCTGAATATCTTTGTGGGTCATTATTCATTCTACCATACTTTCATGAACCATTCAGTTTAGATAGTGTCCTTTTTCTTTTTTTTTTTTTTTTCTAAAACTATTCTGTAGGAAATTCAACCCACATTAAGATCACAATTATCCAATGAGTAATATTTTCACCTTACTTCCTGTTCTATTTGAGGGTCATACCATTGACATGGTCCTCAAGCACCCTAAGTGCAACCAGAAGAGAAGATACATGAATCACCCTCTCCCAAAAAGGAGGAAAAATTAGATTGAAAATCTAAAATGATGTACACTATGCTATTATATTAATGTCCTAATAACTAATCTCTCAAGACAGTTTAGAACTGATTTTCCAGTTATCCAAAAGGAATGATACCCATTCAGCATCAACACATCTCACAATGAACAACAAATATGAATCAGGTGGATACTTTATTTATTTATTTATATATTTAGAGACAGAGTCCCATTCTGTCTCCAAGGCTAGAGTGCTCTGGTATCAGCCTAGTGTACTGCAACCTCAGACTCCTGGGCACAAGGGATCCTACTGCCTCAGCTTCCCAAAGAGCTGGGACTACAGGCGCGCACCACCTCACCTGGATAATTTTTTCTATTTTTAGTAGAGACAGAGTCTCACTCTTGCTTGGGCTGGTCTAAAACTCCTGAGATGTAGCCATCCTCCCCCCTCAGCCTCCCAGAGTGCTTGGATTACAGGCATGAGTCATCATGCCCAGCTGGATTTTCAATTATCCAGAATGACAAATGATGGGGAAACACACAGTGATGTCTTAAGACATGATATATGTATTAATCTTTTCACAGAAAGGGACCAGAAACCCAAAATCAATGGATGAGAAAAATTTCACCAAGGTGAAGGAGTTCATCCTTTTAGGGTTTACAGCAGACTTGGGCTTACAGCGAGTGCTCTTTTTCATCTTCCTCATCATTTATGTGATCGGTCTTTTAGGGAACATCACCCTGATTTCTCTGATCTCTGCTGACTCTCGGCTGCACATACCCATGTATTTTTTCATTGGAAACCTGTCCTTCCTGGATGTCTGGTATCCTTCCGTCTATGCCCCCCAAATCCTGATGACCTGCATCTCTGATGACAAAAGCATCTCCTTTGCCGGCTGCCTGTGCCAGTTCTTCTTCTCTGCAGGGCTGGCCTGCAGTGAGTGCTACCTGCTGGCTGCCATGGCTTATGACCGCTATGCGGCCATCTCCAACCCCCTGCTTTATTCCCAGGCTATGTCACCGAGGTTGTGTGCAAGTCTTGTTGCAGCTTCATACATTGGTGGCTTTGTAAACTCAACTATCATCACCAGTGAGACATTTACCTTGAGCTTCTGTGGCAACATCATTGATGATTTCTTCTGTGACCTGCCCCCACTTGTAAAGCTGGCATGTGAGGTGAAGGAGAGCTACCAGGCCGTTCAGTATTTTATACTAGTCTCCAACATCATGGCGCCCACTGTGCTTATTCTCGCCTCCTACCTCTTCATCATTGCAGCCATCTTGAGGATCCGCTCCACCGAGGGCCGCCTCAAGGCCTTCTCCACGTGTGGATCTCACCTGACGGCTGTCACCTTGTATTATGGGACACTCCTCTTCATTTATTCCCGGCCAAGCACTAGCTATGCCCTGGAACGGGATAAAGTGGTGTCCGTGTTCTATACTGTGGTGATTCCAATGCTGAACCCTTTGATCTATAGCTTCAGAAACAAAGATGTCAAAGATACCTTGAAGAAAATGTTAGCTAAAATTAAGTTTTCTTAAATGAAAATACTCGATAAACAAAGCTACTTAAAAATAGATTATTTCCATGTTATTGATATCAACCTGTACTCTTAGAAATAAATACAATGATAATAAAATTAAAAAAAATAATTTTATAAAGTGGGGACGAGCAGTCTGCATTTTTCTTAAGTTGACACTAATGTATTTGAATGTATTTTTTAAATGAATGAGGCTAGGGCATGTGGAAAAATTGTTATTCATGCTAGCTATAAATTATTGGGAGTCTCAGAAGTTTGAAAGAAAGCAGTATTTTACAAATTTTCATTTAACATTTTATAGATTGTTTGTATCTATAATATTTCAAACTAAATAAATTGGAATAATATAACTGGTTATGGGATTATTTGTCAGAATTTAATGGATTAAATGTCCTACTTCAAATTATGTAGTTCATTGTTGAGAAAACAGGAATATAAACTCAAAACTTATAAAAAAAAATAACAAAAACAACAAAAAAAAAACTAGAAAAGGAAAAGGTATTTACTTCACTTGTTAAGATAGAAAGTGAGTTAGAAAGTCATACAAAATATCTACTATGAAAGGCCCCTAGGAAAACAAGGTTTATTTTCTGGTTCTCATTTCTTGGCTTGCTATAATACAAAGGTAACAGAATTCCTTGGCAATAGATGAAGTAGAGAACAAATATCATCACTTAGAATCACTGTATACTTTCTATAAAGAGTAGTCTTCCTAACAATTAAAAAAATCCTGTGGAAAGTAATTTGGAGACACCTCAAAGAAATAAAAATAGAAATACCATTTGATCCAGCAATCCCACTACTAGGCATCTACCCAAAGGAAAATAAAAGGCATTCTATAATAAAGACATTTGCACTCAAATGTTTATAATAGACAATTCACAATTTGCCAAGATGTGGAAACAACCCAAATGTCCATCAATACATGAGTGGATTAATAAAATGTGTATATGTATACCATGGAATGCTACTCAGCTACAAAAAACAATGGTAATCTAGCACCTCTTATATTGGATAGAGATTGAGCCCATTCTTCAAAGTGAGGTATCACAGGGATGGAAAAAATGCACCACATGCACTCACCATCAAACTGGTTCTAATTGATCAACCCTAAGGTGCTCACATGGTAGTAATACGCACTGGGGGCCAGTCAGGCAGGCGGTGGGGGTTGGGAAGTAGAGCGGGTGGGGTGAGTAAACCCACAGATAATGGAGACAGGGCACACTGCATGGGGGAAAAACACGCTGTGGCCCTGGCTTGAGCGAGGCAAATACATTTCATGCAACCAAAATGTTTGTATGCCCATAATAACCTGAATTTAAATAAATAAACAAATTAGACACTGAAAGAAAAGGAAATGCCTCACCTGACCCAGCATATATTTTAGGATATCAGAGGCTCCATTCTACAATGATTATTTGTATGGTCATTCGAACCATAAAACTAAAGTACTGTGGATTGATGTTGGTTGAAACTGTAGAGTAAATTTACCGAATCTCCTCCTCGGTAGACGTATTATTGTATGATATGCCTGAGTTGCTAGCAAGACAGGATTGGGAGACAGGCTCTAAGATACAGTAATCATCTTCAAAGAGTTTACAAGATAAAAAAAAAATAAGATTTATTTGGGAGAACAATATGTGCATCATTTATGAGTGAAAAATATCCCTAATATATAAAGAATTGCTTTACATTAAATATGAAAAATGAGTAGAATGAAAGAGTAGAATAAAAGAGCTAAAAATAGAAATACCATTTGAGTATTTCTATTTTAGAATACTAGAAAGAGTAGAATAAAAATGAGTAGAATGAAAGGGAATTCTTAAATGCAGATATGCAAATAGACAATGAAGAAACTTAATTTTACCAACAGAGGAGCACAAAATAAAACAGTGAGATATCATTTTTTCCTTTAGTCCTAACCCTGATCCTGAACCTTTGTGTTGATAAATATTAAAAAGATTGATAATGTCTAGTATTGCCAAGACATTTACATTTATTAATGGTGAGAGGATGACTTATTTTATGACTTTATGTTTTGGGAAAATAAATTGGAGGTATCTTTAATAATTATATTTTGTAAAATAACCTTTAACTCTGCAGTTCTACTCTGGTAATTTCCAAAGAAATAGAAGCACAGGTATAAAAAGACATAGAAACAGTTATTTAGCACAATATTGATTATCACGTTGTAGTAAGTAGCAGCATGCCAAATACCTATCAATGAAGAAATGACTAAGGCATGCATCAGAGATATTGTAGCTTCAGTTCCAGATGATCATAATAAAATGAATATTTAAATTAAAAAATCAAGGACGAAACTATAGAAGCTGTATGAAATAGGCAGAAAGGAAAATATAGATAGCAAAGCACACATAAATATATCCAGAGAGAGATAGAGTTAAAAAAAAAATTACATCCAAGGCAAGAATCAGAGTAAAAATATATATTAGGTAAAGCAGGGATTGATGACAATTAAGGATTAATGAATGTTTGGACTTCTTTTCTTTCAGTTTTATGTATGAATTAATTAAAAGTTATATAATATTTCATTTGTGGTACGTCATATTTACTAATTGTAGTAGTCTTATATGTAAAACTAGAGATACTCCAATATAAAAAGGTCTTAGTGTTTGTAGCTGAGTATATTAGTTTATAAGTGTTGCTGTAAAAAATGGTATAGTCTGGATGGCTTAAAAAGCAGAACTTTATTATCTCAATGGTTCTGCAGGCTAAAAGTCCAAGTTCAAAGTGCTAGGAGGGTTGGGTTCTTTTGAAGTCTCTCTCCTTGGCTGCAGGTGCCACCCTATTGCTGTGTTCTCACATAGTTTTTTTCTCTGTGCATTCACATCCCTGGTGTCTCTTTGTATGCCCAAATTTCCTTTTTATAAACACACCAGTCATTGGACTGGAACCCACCCTAACTGGTACATTTTAACTTAATCACATTTTTCAAGGCCTCATCTCCAAATACAGTCAGATGTGAGGTACTGGAAATTAGAGCTTTGACACAATTCAGACCAAAGAAATGGGGATAGGTAGTAGTTCCCCAATGGAGGAGACAAGGAAGGGTAGCTTGGACAGAGAGAGGAGCATATGCCACAGGAAAAAAAAAAAAAAAAACATGGACCACACGATGCATTCTTAAAAAGTTGAATTAGTACAGTTCAGAGAAATTCAATAATAAGACACATTCAATGATTGTTTTGTGACTTAGATCCATTAAGAAGATCAACTTTTGATGAAACACCATTCATGTCATCATATCCTCATTAATATATCATCCCCCAATCCCAAGTGAACTCTAATTGTGTCTCTGGAGATTGAGGTTCTTATTTCTGGGCTGCTGCGTGGGGAGGTGTCTCAAAAAGAAATTGAGGTAATATATATATATATATTGGGTCCAAAGAAGTCACATCAAACACCAGAGGAGAGGGAAAAGGGCGTCACTTTCAAGAACTGACCTTTCCAAACTAAGGGGTAAGCACCTGAGATCAGGGTCAACTAAGCAGTTTGGCTTCTCCGTGACCTCAGCTGCAATTAGAAGGGGAATGCAGAGTCTGACCTGGCTCTGAAACATGCACACATGCACACACACAGACACATACACACACACAGACACTCCCTGCTAAATTGGTTTCCATTCAATGATATATATTGCCCTCTTCCAGAATTTGACATTGAGTGTGACATTTATGCTGGACCATTGTATATTCAGTTACACAGTAAAAAAACTCAAGATGGCAAAAAAGTGTGACCTGCCTTTTTACTCCAATAGTTGTGCTACTCCAGAAATTGTGTGTGATATTTTCACTTCTAGGTACTCATTTTCAAGTGTGTGTGAGATGCATTCCTTCCATAGAATTTTTCTTGCCCCAGTGGAGGAAGCAGGGAACAGGGCTGCTACAAGGGAAGATGCATCTAGACAGGTCGTCACTCTGTATGAGATTCTTTAGCATGATTGGCTCTGACATTTTCTGTTTCTTTTATTAATAGTTGACATTCACATACACTTGCAATTTATTTCAAACTCAGTGGATCTGTGGTCTTTGAGGTGAGTCATTTTTATTTGCTCTTGTTTTTTATTATGATATAGTACACTGTGCTGGGAGAACCCACTTGAGGATAGATTTTGTGCTGAATATTTTGAGCTAGGTTAGAAGTAGACAGTACTGTAGTAAAAGCAGCTTCTAGATATAAAGTAGTTAACCAATTATTCATGTTAGCAATATTTATTAAGTGCCAAATAGTGGCTAGGTACTGTTCTTTGTGCTGGGATACAACAGTAAACAAAACAGAGAAATATTGTGCCCTGCAGGTATTTCATTCTGGTGAGGAGAACTAGGCAATCAGTTTAATAAACAGGAGGTAGAAAATGACAACAGACATGTGAGATCATAGAACGGTATCTGGGTAGAGTAATAAGGATCAGAATTATTGGTAGGAAACAGGCATGGAATTTTTTTTTAAAAGAGTGAATTGCATGGACCTTAGCTGGAAAATGATGTTTGAAAGGGACATAAAAGAGATGAAGGGATGAATCATACCAATATCTGGAGAATACAGTTTCAGGTAAAGAGAAGAGTCAAAAGTCTTTGATGCTGGGGCAAGAATGGCCCATTTGATGAAGAGTGGGAAAGTCAGCAAGGCTGGGGCAGAGTGAAGGAAGTGGCAAGCATGGTGAGTGTTACGAAATAAGGTCCTTTAGGTAAGGGAGGGACAGACTATGGATGACCTCTAGGCCATTGTGGATTTTACTTTGAATAAATTGGGAGCCTTCACAGGAAGTTAAACATATGGGCAACATTGCTTTATTATTTATCTATTTATTGGCCCATACTGGTTGCTGTATTGAGAATATAGTATAAGGGACAAAGATGTAGTTGAGTTAGACGGCTATTACAATACTCTTGGCAAAAGATGATGGTGATTTGACCCAGGATGGTAGCAGCAGAGGTGGTGAGAAGTGATCAGATTCAGAATAAGTGTTGAAGGAAGAAACATTATTATTTCATCAAAGACTGAAAAGCAGATGCGAGAGAAACAAAACAGGTTAATTCCAAATTTTTGACTCAGAAATTGGAAGAGTGGAATATTATTAACTAATATGAGGAATGATACATCAATTTTTGGAAGAGAAGATTTGGAATTCAGCTTTAAACATGCTACTTTTGATATATCTATTTCTCAGTTCTTATTGTACAATGTTAGCACTAAACAGAAACTTAGGCATGCTCTAATGGTAGATTTTGTTTTTGTTGTTGTTTGTTTGTTTTTAACCTGAGAGTTATAACCAGGAAATTCAGGATAGATTTCTGAGGGTTTGTGAACCCTCTAAAATTTTGTGTGTTAATTCATATGCAGGTATCAATATTTGGGGATAATTATTATTGCTTTTATTATGTCCTCAGAGAGGTTCATGATTCCAAAAATTTAATATCCATTAATTATTTGCAGATAAGGAAATTAAGAAATACAATGGTGGAAGCATGTGCACAGATTCACAGGACTGTGTTTTCAGGGAAACAGAAGTGAAAATATAAATCTTGAGATGAAAAGAAGAATACAGTTGTCTTCAATATATTTCACCTCTCACTTCAACTAAGATAATGATAATATTCCATGTATCTGAAGATACATGTGTATATAAGGATTGTTGATCTGCCCTGCCATACTGTGTTGCAATGGGCGAGATTATCTATTGCCTCATAATGGTTTCCATAAGAGATGTTAAAAAAACTGATCAGCCAAATTTTTCATATGGGTAAATTGTGTTCCTGAGAGGAGAGATCACTCTCTTAATTCATACAGGTGATTAGTGTCAGGGATGTATACCATTTACAGGACTCCTCAATCCCAGGTCAATGAACTTCACACTTTTAAGCCTTTAACTCCTTTATTTAATTACATGGGAGTAGTTAACAAAACTGTTAAACTTCAGGATTTTAGCAAGATTCTGAATGATACTACCAGTCTGGCTTAAATTGCTTATTTGTGGAAATTTGACCATATTTACTTTATTAACAGGCTGAGAATTTATAAATGATTCAAGTACTTTTCCTCTCAGAATAAAGACAGCTACCTTTTCATAGGTATATTTTCTGTCCAAACAGTGGGCTGTGCACTTTACCTACATAACAATAACTTTTAAAACCCTTTGAAGACATATAGATTTGGGTGTTAACAATACTTTTCCAAGATTAGGTATCTATCAAGAGAAGGAATCAGGTTTTGGGCTCAGCTGCCATTCCAGAAATTGTGGAATTTCACCTGTGCCAGGCCTGACTGCTCTCTGCTGCACTTGCTCCCAGCTGTGTTAGTTCTCAGCTCCACGGTGGGCTGGATCACACAGAATGGCCCCACTCATATGTCTGGGGGCCAGCGTGTGGTCAGCTGGGATGACAGGGAGGGCTAAGCCAGATGCCTTATTATCCAGCAAATAAACCCAGGTTTATTTACGTGGTGGTGGCAGGATTCCAAAAGTAGGGAGAGAAACATGAAAAGCCTCTTGAGACCCAAGCTTGAAATCCACATGGGGCTTCTTATGCTGCTACCTGTTGGCCCAAGCAAACCAGCAGGCCCTCCAAGTCTCAAAGGATGGACAAAACAGAACCCACTCTTGAACTCAGTAAAGAATTGTGGCCATTTTCTTTTTTGGCACAACTATTTCCTTTGTGGTTTAGTTTTGTTTCCCTCTTTCTATTTTAAACATAAAAGCTTTGGGTACCAACATATAATGTGATAAATTTGTGATAAAATTGTACACACAAAAGTCAGAATTATGACTATAATCTTGACTATAATAATGGAGCATTTGTAAGCTTTTGTCAAATTTATTTATCTGTACTTTGCAATATTTTATAGTTTCATTTAGTTCCCGATTATTAGTGAGTATATGTGGTGTTTGATTTTCCATTCCTGAGATACTTAGGACCATAAGTCTCCAGTTCCATTCAAGTTGCTACAAAAGACATTATTTCATTCCTTTTATGGCTGAGTAGTACTTCAAAGTATATATACACTGTATTTTTTTCAATTCAGTTATGAATTAATGGAAACTTAGGTTGATTCCACATCTTTGCAATTATGAAATGTGCTGTGATAAACATTCAGGTGCAGGTGACTTTTTAATAAAATGACTTCTTTTCCTTTGGGTAGATACACAATAGCGGGACTGCTGTATAGAATGGTAGGTCTACTTTTAGTTCTTTGAAGAATATCTCTGCTGTTTTCTATAGAGGTTGTACTATTAAATAATTTGGAGTCTCACCAATAGTAGGTAATGTAAATATCCCTTTTACTCTGCATCCATGACAACATCTATTTTTTTTTTTTACTTTTTTTATAATGGTCATTCTGACAGGGGTAAGGTGGTATCTTGGTGTGATATTTATTTGCATTTCCATGTTGATTAGTGATGTCAAATATTTTTTCATGTTTTTTGCCATTTGTCTATCTTCTTTTGAAAAAAAAATCCATTCAGTAGTTTCTGTGTAGAATGTTTTGTAAATGTCTGTTAGGTCCATTTACGCTAGAATTAGGGTTAAGTCCAGTGTTTCTTTATTGATATTCTGCTTGGATTATCTGTCAAGTTCTATCAGTCAGGTGTTGAAGTTCTCAGAAATTATTGTTACTATTTATTTCTTTGTTTAGGTCTAGAAGAATTTGTTTTGTGAATTTGAGAGTTCCTATCTTATAAGCACATATATTAAAATTCAGGATTGTTAGATCTTCTTGTTAAATTGCTCCCTTTACCATTATATAATGACCATCTTTATCTTTTTTTTACCATTGTTGATTTAAAGTCTATTTTATTTGATATGAGAATGGTTATATATGTGGATTTTTTTTTCTATCCCTTTACCTTGAGCCTGTGAGAGTTCTTGTGAGTTAGATGGGTTTCTTGGAGGCAACATATACTTGGCTTAAATATATATATATTTTTTTAATCCATTAAGCCAGTCTGTGTTTCTTGGATCAGATATTAAGACCATTCACATTCGGTGTTAGTATTGATATGTGGGGTACTGTTCTGTTCATCATATTGGATGATACCTGGTTGTTTTGTTTTCCTTCTTCTGCTAGTGTTTTATAAGAGTATTGAGCTTTAGCTTCCAGGTGTTTTAACATTGGTTAGTGTATATTGTGCTGTTCTGTGTAGAGTGCAGTTTTGAGCATTTTGTGTAGCACACTTTTGAGCATTTCATATAGTGCAGTTCTGGAAAAATATTTCTTCATCATTTATGAAACTTAGTTTTGCAGAATATAAAATTCTTGGTTGACAGTTGTTCTGTTTAAGAAGACTAAAAATGGGGCCCCAATCCCTTTTAGCTTGTAAGGTATTCACTGAAAATTCTGCTGTTAGCCTGATGGGTTTTCCTTTGCAGGTTAGTTGTTGCTTTTATTCTGTAGATTGGAGAATTTTCTCCTTCATTTTGACTTTCCAGTTTGACGGCTATGTGTCTTGGAGATGTCCTATTTGCTATGAATCTTACAGGTGTTCAATGATCATCTCATATCTCAATGTCTAAATCTTTGATGATACCAGGGATGTTTTCCTCAATAATTCCCTCGAACAGGTTTTCCATACTTTTTACCTTTTTTTCTTCTACCTCAGAAATACCTA
Organism: Microcebus murinus; assembly: GCF_040939455.1. Classification (NCBI taxonomy): domain Eukaryota; kingdom Metazoa; phylum Chordata; class Mammalia; order Primates; family Cheirogaleidae; genus Microcebus; species Microcebus murinus. The sequence continues at coordinate 17,945,650 of NC_134107.1, forward strand.
TAATTCATATATAGGCTCACTTTGAGTGATTGTTCATTCTTCTTTACTCTTTTTAATACATCTTTGGCTGACTAATTAGTTTGAAGGCCTTGTTTTCAGGCTCTGAAATTGTTTCTTCTGCATGGTCTAGCCTATTTTTGAAGCTTTCTGCTGCATTTTAAAATTCTCTAAGTGACTCTCATTTTTTAATTTATATATATCTCTCTTATGTTGTCTATATCTTTAGTGACTTGTTTTCATTTTTTTAATTCATGTCCTGAAAATTTTTTGGCTTGTCTTGGTTTTTAACTTTATCTTCATGTTATTTGCCATCCAAATTATGAATTTTATCTCTGACATTTCAGTAATTTTCTTTAGGTCATGGTCTGTTGCTGGAGACCTTTTGTGATCCTTTGAGGGTGTTAAAATAGCTTGTTTTTTCATGTTGCCAGTATTATTATTCTGGTTCCTTCTTATTTCAAACCTTTACTCAGAGCTCAAAACAGACAAGTTTGTGGTATACCTGTTCTCCACTAAGAACTCTCAAAGAAAAAGAGGTCCCTGGATGGTGCACTTGTGTCCTACTCTGGAGGATTTACCTGGCATGAGATGTGCCAATTCACTGTGAGTGTTTAACACTGCTGCTCTCCTGAATCACTTGTCTCACTGTTCCCTTGTGGTTGTCACTGGTGGTCCCCACATTGCAAAGTGAGTTAATGTCCCACCTAGTTCTGTCAGTAGCAGTGATCGTTGGCCCAAGCTGGCTTGGGAGCTGCCCAGCCCATGCCCATGGCTGGTGGCAATTTTTGGATGGAGCCAGCTTGAGGGTTGCCCTGACCAGATCCATGGGTAGCAGTGTTTGTTGGTGGGCGTTGATTTGAGTTCAGCTCCACCCATGTCTGTGGATAGTGGTGATTGTCAGCCTCTGCTGGCTCCTGCTGGCTTGAGAGCTTCCCATTTGAGATCTATGGGCAGTGAAATTTGTCAGCTGGCAATGGCTTGAGTACAGCCCCACCCATATTGACAGGCAGTGGTGATTGTTGGCCTATGGTGGGCTGAGCTTTGCCCTGCCTAAGTCCCTGGCAGCAATTGGGGCATGTCAGTTCTGCCTATGGGACTCAGGAGAGTGCCCAGCCTATCTGCTCTCTTCCCCATCCTAGACTGGCACAGGTGATGGGGAGGCAGCAGCTATGGATCTGACCCCTGGGTAGAAGCAGGACTCTGGGTCTAGGATCTTAAAATGGTGCCAGCAGCAGTGCCCAGGGTTCACAAGCCAATAAGTCACTTCTGTACCCTTTCTCTGGAGCAATGAAGACTGTACAGTCTTTAGACTGCTTCCTACATCAGTCCTGCATCCATCCTGCAGTGGAAGATCCCTCCCAAAGCTGGAATATCAGTGATCATGGGGGGAGCATAGAGCTCCGGGATTCTCTCCATTGTCCCTTCACCCCATGTAGTTCTTTTCCTGCATACTTCCAAATTGCAGAGCAAGTCACCTCTCTTCCTTCTCTTTCATTCTGGGTACCTCCTATTACCTCTCTTTTGATTTGCAATGCTCTCTCCTAGATGATCAACGTGAAGGTGGATATCCATCCACTTGTCACCTTCAATCCTCTCCATAAAGGCATCATATGCAGGCTGCTTCTAGTCTGATATCTCAGCTCTTTCTCACCAACCCATATGTTTTTTAAAGGATCTGTGTGTAGATTTCAACAGATTCTGAGGAGAAATTATAATGTAAATAGAAATTCCTATTTAGAGTAGAGATTGAAACTGTTGGTCTTTGAATGCTGTCTACCAGGATAAGATTCCACTTTATACAACCTCTAGTAAATCTATCCAGAATTCTTAATGCCCCCCATTTCTGTCTTTATCAGAAGTTTAGTGCGAACTGGTGACAGAGGAATGAGGATGTCAGGGTTTGTGTTAAGAGTGGAAACTTCAGACCTTCAGCCAGAGTAAATTTTTTATTTGTTTGTTTATTTATTTATTTATTTATTTATTTTAGACAGAGTCTCATTCTGTTTCCTGGGCTAGAGCACAGTGTTGTCATCATAGCTCACTGTAACCTCCAACTCCTGGGCTCAAGCAATTCTCTTGCCATAGCCTCTTGAGTAGTCGGGATTACAGGTGCATGCCACCATGCCTGGTTAATTTTCCTTTTTTTATTCTTGTGGAGATGGGGTCTCACTATGTTGCTCAGGCTGGTCTTTAACTCCTGGGCTGAAGTCATCCTCCCTCCCACAGTGCTGGAATTACAGGAGTGAGCCACTATGCCTGTGCCTTTCCTCAGAGTAAACTTTAACTAAATATATGTGCGCATGTTACTTCCTCATAATGGCAATGGCTTTGATTTTTTTGATTTAAAGAATAAAATTCTTAGCAAGGCTTCTAGAAACTTTTGTTACCTGGTGACTCTTTTGTCTCATCTGAGGCACCGCTCCCCACTCATGTCTACTTAACCTCTGTTTCTTTAGCTGCCCAGGCTCTCTCCCACATGAAAGCTCTGTTACATACTTTTCTTATAATTGCTCTCTCCTCTCCTTGCTCCATAGTGGGAGGTTATCTGGCTCAATTCTTCTCATTTTTCAAATGTCCTTTAAATAGCTCATCTTCTGGGAAGGCTTTGAGCAATAGACTAGAAAATGTATTCTATCAGTTATTTGACTTTTAGAATCAGAACAAGAATTATAGTAAATCCATTTCTCTCTAAATGATATTATATTAAAATGATCTTTCCCAGCTATGTTTCCTTGTATAGACAAGTGATAAAATAGCAGAGAACGTCCATAGTAATAAGTGAGTTGGTGGCTGTAACTCAACATTTTATTCATTATAGATATAATGACCATAAATTTCTACCAAGACATTTCTATTTAAGCTTGTACAGATTCAGAATGAAAATTATAGTTTGCAAATGCATGACAACGTGGCACTGTATATCTTACTGTGAAGCTCCTAGGATGTGTGACATTATTATGGAGAAATTGATCATGTAAGTAATCTAGTTTGGTTGAAGTTCCAAAAGATGAGTAAACATGATGAGAGAGAGTTAAAAAGGTAAGGTAAAGCTAGTTTACGGAAATTTGGGTATGGAACTAAAGCATTTGTAGTCTATGTGCTAATGAAAGAGTAGCACAATATACTAATAGAGAAGTGAAATTGTCTATAAGACTTCAAGCTGCTTTTGCTGCAATATCATCTATCAAATAACGTGCTCAATGAACATTATCATCTACCTTTGAAATATTAGGACATCCATACCTTGCTTCTCGAAAAGGAATAACACTAGATTGACCAATAGGTAGAGGTCTTGAGTTCGCATTCTAGTTACAATACGGACTCCAGCTTTGTTTGACAGTAAATTAAAAATAAATATATTGCTACATAATAATTGCACCTATTTGTGGGTCAAATGTGATATTTTGATAACATGCCCAAAATTTCTAATGATCAAATCATGATATTTTAGATATACATTCCTTTGAACATTTATTCTTTCTTTGTGTTGGGAGCATTTCAAATCTTCTCTTCTAGCTATTTTGAAGTACACAACATATTGTTGTTAACTACAGTCACTCTACCACTGTAAGTAAATGTTTTAAACACTGAAATAGATCAATATCCTCTCTTAGTTTCAGTTTTCTCCTTTTTCCTTAATAGTTGTAACCAAATTCAGGTAACTACTGGGACATTGGCCCTAATTTGGTAACATTTTAAAATAGATGTCTTCTTAGCTTCTCTCTGAGAGTTTTGAAATTTCAAGATATGAAATTTAAAGAACTCATAGTTTCTAAATGCCCTGCCACCACAAATTGGGTTCCTCCTAATATTTGGCATTCATTCTTTCAAAAAAATGTGTGAACTATGCAAATAAATCTCTAGTTAACTAGAAAAAAGTGTAAAATGAAGGATTCTTAAAAGAAATTTAAGCTCTTTTTAGGAGTCATAAGAGGTTTTCATTTCATAAGATGGCTACAGCATTGCCTTAACTAGGAGAACATGAAGGAAAACAACTATTCACCTATAAGAAAGGTAAATGGGTTAATCATTGAATGCAAATACTTTTAGCTAAGAAGGTTCTTCATCCAAAAACATGCAGTGTGATCTTGGGCATGTTACTTAAGCTTTCTGTGCTTCTGTCTTGTCAACTATAACATGTGCTTCATAAAACGACCTACCTTAAGAAGTTGTAGTGAGAATTAAATAGATTAAGTATAGTACTTAGAATAGTGACTGGCATATGGTCGGTAATGTATAACTGTTTTTCTGTTTGTAATAATAGCAGCAGCAGGTGTAGTGCAGTTTATTGTTATTTGTATACCTACCACCACATGCCTGACACATGGAAGTTCTCAATAACTTATGGAATGATACCAGAATTTTTTGAGCACCCACTATGTACCAAACATTGGGCTGCGTTCTTTTCATGTATATCATATTTATTCAATGAGACAATTGGTCAGAAGGTGATTAGTTATCACCGTGAGCTTCATTTTTGCTTATCCATTTTATGAGAATAAGAGACTTGACCTGCGTTGAACAGTTAATAAGTGAAATCCCTAATTTGCAAATCACATCTGACTCTAATTCCAGTTGTCTTTCCAAGTCACAGACTGTGGTTCTATAATTCTAGATGGCAAGCAATGAAACTCCACAAGCTTCTTAGTGATTGTTGACCTAATTGATAACCTTGTTAACTTATTTCAATAGAAAAATCACTAAGTGATGTTTTCCCCTTATCATGGTAACCAGGCTTTCTTCTGTGTGGACATGGAAGTGGGAAATCGCACCATCCTGACTGAATTCATCTTGGTGGGCTTCTCAGCAGACCCCCGGTGGCAGTTGATTTTGTTTGGAATATTTCTGACACTCTATTTGGTAACATTGTCAGGGAACATGACCTTGGTTATCTTAATCCGGATTGATTCCCGCTTGCACACACCTATGTACTTTTTCATCGGCAATCTGTCGTTTTTGGATTTCTGGTATACCTCTGTGTATACACCCAAAATCCTGGCCAATTGTGTGTCAGAAGATAAGCGCATTTCCTTGGCTGGCTGTGGGGCTCAGTTGTTCTTTTCCTGTGTTGTCGCCTACACTGAGTGCTATCTCCTGGCAGCCATGGCCTACGACCGCCACGTGGCAATTTGTAGCCCATTGCTCTATGCAGGTACCATGTCCACTTCTCTCTGTGCTGGGCTTGTCGCTGGCTCTTACATAGGGGGTTTTATGAACGCCATAGCGCACACTGCCAACACATTCCGCCTGCGCTTCTGTGGTAAAAATATCATTGACCACTTTTTCTGTGATGCACCGCCACTGGTAAAAATGTCCTGTACAGACACCAAGGTCTATGAGAAAGTGCTCCTGGGCGTGGTAGGCTTCACAGTCCTCTCCAGCATCCTTGCCATCGTGATCTCCTATTTCAACATCCTCCTGGCCATCCTGAGGATCCGCTCAGCGTCAGGAAGGCGCAAGGCTTTCTCCACCTGTGCTTCCCACCTCATCTCGGTCATGCTCTTCTATGGATCCCTGCTCTTTATGTATTCAAGGCCTAGCTCCACCTACTCCCTAGAGAAAGACAAAGTGGCCGCCTTGTTCTACACTGTGGTCAACCCACTGCTCAACCCTCTCATCTATAGCCTGAGAAACAAAGATGTCAAAGAGGCCTTCAGGAAAGCAATGCAAACCATACGACCACAAACATGAGGGTTATTTGCTTTGCCGAATGCTGTTATTGCATTTTCCAAATAATTGGCTTGTAGACATGTTTGTATGCATTTATGTATTTCAATTCAGGTTATATTTAAAACAATGAAATATTGTGCAAGTAACTCTATTGTCATTACATTGTTGCATTCCAAACTATTTGAAATCTATAGCATTGGGTTATCTAATCCTCTGCAAGATGGTATCTTGCCTCTTTGCAGTACTAGATTTTTCATAAAATTCATTCTATTGGTTGTCTTTGAGGGGTTTGGGGGGAACAAAGAAATTCCATAGTTTCATGGATATTGCTTGACTTTGAAACATGGTAAGCAATATTTACAGTGTTAGGAGAAGATTTGAAATTGTAAGACTCCTGGAAATTTGCTAAAGATTTTATAATTTGCTTTTAACAAATTGGTTTTTTTAGTAAAGCATTTCCTTTATATTTCTTCATAAAGCTCTGATTGAGTATTTAGAAAATATCTTTTTAAACTTTGTGCCTTCTACATCAATATAATATGAGACAAAGTGTTTAAGAGTTGTTTAGATTATAAAACAAAAAGCAAAACTGTTTCTAAATTCATGAAGAAATATGTGTCGCTAGAATTGCATATCTCCCTAAATGGGCGTTCTCTTTTACACATAGTGAGCACTCCATAGTACCATCTCTCAGGTTATACGGTAGCATATCCCCCAATTAGGGAAAAATAACATTTAAAAATGAAATAAAATAATACCAACACCCATATTTCCCTTGGTTTTTTTCTTGATCTTGACTGAAAAACTCAGACTGCTTTTTTTTTTTTTTTTTTTTTTTTTTTTTTTTTTTTTTTTTTGAGACAGAGTCTCGTTTTGTTGCCCAAGCTAGAGTGAGTGCCGTGGCGTCAGCCTAGCTCACAGCAACCTGAAACTCTTGGGCTCAAGCAATCCTGCTGCCTCAGCCTCCTGAGTAGCTGGGACTACAGGCATGGGCCACCATGCCCGGCTAATTTTTTCTATATATATTAGTTGGCCAATTAACTTCTTTCTATTTATAGTAGAGATGGGGTCTCGCTCTTGCTCAGGCTGGTTTTGAACTCCTGACCTCGAGCAATCCACCCGCCTCGGCCTCCCAGAGTGCTAGGATTACAGGCGTGAGCCACCGCGCCCAGCCAACCGACCATATGCCAGACTGCTTTGACAGTCCTGGGACCTGGCTAGCTATTTGTTTTCCTAGCAGTTTTGAACTCAACCTAGGCCTCAAACATTCCTGGGCACTAATAAACTTGTTTAGTTTGACGCCTGAAACTCTGAATAATCAAGCATGTTGCTAAGCAAGTACGAATGAATCCTGTCTCTTAACCCAATTCCTGAAACCCTCACATAAACTCCATAACTCAACTCCCTTGTGGTGGATATACCTAGGGAGAACATTTCTTGTCTTGCTGTCTTCTGCAAGGACAGGTCGCAGTCCCTCTCTATACAGAAGTTCCTCTACATAAATGCTTTGCACTGATCACTCTGGCACTTAGTGCTTCTGTCTTGGAATCCAAACAGGCCCCAATATCAGGATGGGTTGGGGATGTCCCTCATGAGAATTCCCCTGCTGCTGCCCTTGGGGACACTCCAGCCACAGGTTCAGACAGATGAAGCAACATTCTAAACCCAATACTTGTATGTTCACACAAGAAGATTTTAATTATGAAAGCAACTTAGGGTTCAATATTCGGTACATGGTAGGTATAGTTGACATTTCATTTAACAGTCTTTAAAGACTACAAGTAAAGGGATTATTAATTACACTTTACAAATTGGGAGTTTGCAGCTCAGAGGTTAGAACTTTTTTACTGAAAGATGATAGCAATTGCTAGAATGAGAACATTTACAAAATTCATTAAAATTCAAAAAAAATGGGGACATAGTTGTAGCCACTTCAATTGTGTTATCTCTGACATTTCTCATCTTTCCTTTCACCTGCATTTATTTTCCAACACATCACTACTCTCCCTCTTTTTGTCAAAATAATCTTAACATTTCTTATCCTTGTGCCACCAAGGAAGCTCTATGAGCACTTGACCAGAAGGATTTGGAGTATGTTCCCCAAATATCAATGATGCGTATTATCTTTTCTTCACATCCCCATAGTTCATTACATACAGAAAAATAATTGAGTCAATATAGGGGAGAGAATAAAGTAAAATTTAATCTACAGGATGTCGGAAGTATTACCTACTCTTTTATTTTGCATCTGAGATACTATTTTTAAAAACTCTACTAACATTGAACAAAATATATAGATTACACACTGATCACAGAAACAAAACAAAAAACCTAATGCAAAAATAAAATTTTCATTTTGAATTTTGTTCCATAGGAAAAAAAGACCTTTTTTTTTTTTTTTTAAATCCAGTTACCCAACCTTTCCATGAAGCAGTTTACTATTGCTTAGCACAAATTTTAGAAATTTGTCAATTTAGACTTCAGATTGTGCTAACACGAAGAGTTTCCTCAGAGCTGCTTTCACATCCTTATTCCTCAGACTGTAGATCATGGGGTTCAGCATGGGGAACAGCACGGTGTAAAAGGTGGAAACGATTTTGTCCCTCTCGAGGGAATAGCTGGAACTTGGGCGAGAGTAGATGTACAGAATGGAGCCATAGTATAAGGTAACGGAGATGAGGTGGGAGGAGCACGTGGAGAAGGCCTTGAGGCGGCCCTGGCTGGAGCGGATCCTCAAGACTGCTGCGATGATGAAGATGTAGGAGGCGAGGATGAGCATGGCGGGGGAGATGACGTTGGAAGCCAACAGGAAGTACAGCACAGCCTGGTAGCTCTCTTCCACATCACATGCCAACTTCACCAGGGGTGGGACATCACAGAAAAAGTCGTCGATGACATTGTCACCACAAAAATCCAACGTGAATGTGTTGCTGGTTAATATTATTGCATTGAGAAAGCCACCAATATAGGAATATATAACAAAACAGATGCACAGTCTCCTTGGCATGGCCTGAGCATAGAGCAGGGGTTTGGAGATGGCCACATAGCGGTCATAAGCCATGGCAGCCAGCAGGTAGCACTCACTATAGGCCAGCCCCGCAGAGAAGAAGAACTGGCACAGGCAGCCAGCAAAGGAGATGCTTTTGTCTTCAGAGATGCAGGTCATTAGGATCTTTGGAGTGTAGACAGAGGAATACCAGAGATCCAGAAAAGACAGATTTCCAATGAAAAAATACATGGGTGTGTGGAGACGGGAGTCATTACAGATCAGCACTATGAGGGTGCTATTTCCTACCAGGGTCAGAGAGTACACCCCGAGGAACACCACGAACAGAGCCAGCTGCATCACTGGATCTGTCGTGAAGCCCAGCAGGAGGAACTCACTCACTGTGCGATTGCTCCTCTCCATGGCTTAAAAAGACCTTACCTGCAAAGAGTAGAGCAGAGTTTAATCATCTCAAACAATACCAAAAGAGGGCATTATCTGTGCTAAGCACCTGAGATGTGGTCAACATTAAGCAGGGACCTTGCCTGCTTTGGGCAGATGATAGGAGTTTTATGAGCTTCAATATATTTATTTCAATAAAATGCATTTAATAACAGAAAGTCCATACTGCATTTGGTGTGGTTATTAATTTTTTTCAGAAAATATTTCCTGGGCCTCCTTCTGGCACATTGCCCAAAAATCCCAGGGAAGGAACCAGATTAGGAATCAGAGTAGAATTTGGATGGAGCCCACTGAATTAATCTATCTGCTAATGCCAAGAAAACATTGTGTGATGATGTCCTCACATCATCACATTTGGAGTGTAAAAGCATGGGACTTAGTGTTATTTCCCAGTCTTTATAACTAGCCATGAATGTCATTCTTAAGACAGTTATACCAAGTTGATATTGTCTGTAACAACAGTTCTGAATTTTGCTTCCTAAATTGGTACATAGGGAAATATTGCAAAATACACTCATTCTTTGTAAAGCAGTGCAGATTTCAGAGTCATATAGTTATAAAGGTCTTTTCCAATGAACGAATGTCCATCAAGACTCTGGATGGAGAAAGTGGAACAATCTTCTCTGCATAGGACTATCCTATGAATGCAGGATATTTTTATCCTTGTCTACTGCATAGTAAATGTTACATGAAGCTCCTGATCTTTGTGACAATCAAAAATCCAATCACATGCTTAAAAAATGCTTCTTAAAAGATCTTAACATCTGTTAAGAAACTCCAAATCTTCACATATTATTTTGTGAATCTTCATAGGCTCTTCTAGGGATTATGTAAAGAAATAGCCGGGCGCGGTGGCTCACGCCTGTAATCCTAGCACTCTGGGAGGCCAAGGCGGGCGGATTGCTCAAGGTCAGGAGTTCAAAACCAGCCTGAGCGAGACCCCGTCTCTACCATAAAAATAGACAGAAATTAATTGGCCAACTAATATATATATATATATATATATATATATATATATATATATATATAAAATCAGCCGGGCATGGTGGCTTGTGCCTGTAGTCCCAGCTACTCGGGAGGCTGAGGCAGGAGGATCGCTTGAGCCCAGGAGTTTGAGGTTGCTGTGAGCTAGGCTGACGCCACGGCACTCACTCTAGCCTAGGCAAGAAAGCGAGACTCTGTCTCAAAAAAAAAAAAAGAAAGAAAAAAGAAATAGAAACATAACTGGAGAATACTCCTAAGTGATCAAATTACCTGTGGTAATATAACCCTCGATTTACTTTATCCACTGGGTCACTGGGATCAAGCAGAGATAGGAACTCACAAAGACATAAACTCCATGAGAGCAGGGATTTTTGTCTGTTTTGCACATTACAGATACCCAGTGCCTAGAGTAGTACCTAAAATGGATGCACAATAAATATTTATTGAATGAATTAATTAATTAATGCATAACCTTGACTCAGAGGAGAAAGCAGTCAATAGAATTGAAGTTCTGCATGGCCTCTAATGATGTCATTATACTCCAAATCACTGTATAATTTGTTTGATACTCCCAATATATTTCCTGGCACCAGCAATTCCAGGTCATTTGTGTTCTTTTCAGGCAGGTATAGGAACAAAGAAACCAGTCTCCAACATAGTCAGCCTGACCAAATATTTGTTTACCTAAATGGAGTGTGTCTATGAAGAAAGTGTTTTTCATGTGAGCGACAGATTGCCCATCGCTCTATGGCATGATGGATAAGAAGCATGCCTTAGAACTGACTGCTCAAACTAAAAACAGTCGGGCTATTATGGAAAATGCATTTGACTTTCATGATTCAAATTCTCTGTCACTAGTCAACAATGGAAAGCCTTGGCTGGGCACGGTGGCTCACGCCTATAATCCTAGCACCCTGGGAGGCTGAGGAGGGAAGATCACTTGAGGTCAGGAGTTGGAGACCAACCTGAGCAAGAGCAAGCAAGACACCCGTCTCTACTAAAAAAAGTAGAAAAAATTGTTCAGGCGCGGTGGTGCATGCCTATAGTTCCAACTACTGAGGCTGAGGCAGGAGGATTGCTGGAGCCGGGGAGTTTGAGGTTGCAGTCAGCTGTGATGATGTCACTGCACTCTAGCCAAGGTAACAGACTGAGACTGTGCCTCAAAAACAAACAAAAACAATGTAAAGCCTTCATTTCTTCATATGTAAGATGGCAATAATTTTTTCTCCTTAGGATTGTTGTAAAAGAGTTAACTCAAGTAAGGACTAAGTACAGAGCTTGGCACGTTATAAATACTCAAGTAGCATATGGTTCTCAAATTCTTTGCACATGGGAATTACCCTATTCCATGCCAGTGTTTCTACTTTAGCATATCTTAGTTGAACCTCAAGGAATCTGCTTTCATTAAAGCAGTCCACGTGCTTGTAATGCAGGTTGTCTGTAGATCATGCTGAGGAATGCTGAAATGAGTATCATTTGTATTTGTAAAAGTTGTCAGCATCAGAATGGAGTTACTAAAGTTAAAAAAAAAAAAGAATAAAAAAGAAAAACCTGGCAACTAAAGCCATGGAAGGCCACAAAGAGATTGTTCTCATGCTTCCATTTCTGATAAGAAAACTACCACAAAAGAATGCAAAAACAACTTTGCACAAAGGCCATTGCAATCTTACAAAAAATACTTCTGCAAGGAGAGTTGCCCAGCTACTGCCAGTCCAAACTTAGACTGGCATCGCCTTTATTACTGATCTTTGTAGCCAGGAATAATTATTTCAAAACAATGATGTGATCCTTCTCATTTTTTTCTTTGTCTTCCTTTACCTCCCTAAACGTGCACATTGTTACAGCGGCACACATATTCCCATTGCAATGCTGCATTCATGAATAAATATCCTTTTATTTGAGAGAAGTCCTCTCTTTTTGTTATTTAGGTTGGCATATATGGTATCAGAAACAGGACCTAAAAATATCATTATTGAAACAAATTTGCTGTTCTTGGAACTGGTGTGCAGCACTCACTCGAGCCCTCCGAGATCTCTCCTTTCACAGCCCTCCTCCTCTGCCCTGGTTAGTCTTCTTTGAGGCTGAGCCTCTCACTTTTTGGTAGAAGTCTTTTGATATTGTTTGGGATCTGGTTTGGATAAGGCCATCTTTATAAAGGATCACCTATCCCTCAAAGGATGATAAAAGACTTTTGTCTTTCCTCCTAAATCCTTTCGGATAAAAACACTTATATCATTGTGGATTGAGTACTCTGCTTTCTACAGAACTTCCTACATTCTGTCGGTGAGGCTTGGCTTTCCTGGTGAATCGCCTTTGGTATGTGTGCCTACTTTAATATTTCGTTTGATCTACATGCTTAGATTAAAATATTTGTGACCACCCGTATCTTGGTTTCTTCTGAATCGGTTAGACCCTTTTTCCCTTGCTTGTTTCCAAAAATATTTTAAAAGCAAAAATAAACATTCTAAGCTGTGGCTGCAGGATGGCTAATGAAAAGCCACTAGGGTGGTCACCACCATCTAAAACACCAGTCTAAACTCCCGACATTCCCTGACAGGGCTTATAGGATTTTCCTCGCCCTTAAGAGATTAATAAGAAATGGAATGAGATTTTCAAACATTAAGGAATGGTAGATTTTCTGGGACTCCAGACAGCTACTTATTATGATCCATTCTTGTGCATGTTTTTAAACTTAAGGGCAAACTTATAACAAGCAAAATTCAGAGCCCAAATGGTCATTATTTAAATTCTCTAAAAAGGCTCACAACTGTACAGTTAACATGTAGAGCTGTATAAGTCTGCTATCTCTATATGTTATTTTCTTTGCCTAGTTTGAATGTGCTCACTTTTCCATTGGTGTTGACATAAAATTCATTTCTTATGACATTCAACCCAAGATTTTTTTTAAAAATTCTTAAAAGGCTTTTGAATTAATTAATGGCTTTACAAATTACATCAGCTCAATGATAACCAACAACCCAGACACCTTTAGGAAATGCAAACTTAGGTTTGCCTGAGTAACAATTGCTTATGGTAATAAAACATACAATTGAAAAATTAATAATCTAAAAATAGAACCAGATAAATGTTTATTAAAGGTACGCTCTGAGATCCAAGAGGTTAAAATTTTGAGTTAGGAGCAATAATATATCTCTCTGTCATAAAAATTTTCTTTTTTCTGCCATTTCAGTGGTAATAAAAAAATAGGTAAAACAAAACAACAACAACAACAAAAAAACATCCTATTAAAATTCTTCTCTACTTGCATTTGCTAATCAAGCAAACCAAAAGAGGAAACAAAAGGTAGATTTGGTACTAGTTCAAAGCTACTTGAAGATTTTGTTTTTCTTATGCCATTCAGCCAGTATTAGGATAATGCAAATAATTGCGAGTTTAACCCTGAACACATTTGAAATTGAAATAAATGGGAGAAAACTGTGAAATAAATTTTCTTTTAAATTGAATTGCCATAAAGACTATTATATCCAAAATTTTGCTCCACAGCCTTCATTACATTACTTATCAAGGGAAATAAAGTTTAACCATGTCAACAAGTCTCAATTTTGTCAGAAATGTAATTTGAATCTAACTGTCTTTTATAAACCAGTGAGTTTGTATTATTGTATATTCTAAAATTAAAGTTCTAAGATCTTCGTGTGTGTGTTTAGACGTATTATATATAACGTATATGAATTATGTTGTATGTTGTGTCTGCATGGTAAAATCTGGTATAGTTCGCCAAAATTCCCTTAAGGAATTCTATTTGCATCAGTTTAGATAAATGAACATTCATATATATCTTTAACATCTGCATTAAGCAACTTACCTAAAATTCTCAGCAACATGATCATCTTAACAGAATTCAGATCTGTCTGTTGCAGAATCTTTTATGTTAGTATATGCATTCCCAGGTTGTAGATTCCTGCAAACCCTCAGGATTTCATAGTTTGGGAGAAAAACTAACAGGGCAATTAAATAAAATTGTGTGTTGACAAATCAGGTGTTATTATTAAGATAGAGAAAAAAATTTGGAAGTCTATGATTCCCTAGTGAAAAATATAATTAGTCATAATTTTAATTATCTTTCTCTATTGAGCTGTGTAGAAGCTAAACTAAAATATGTATACATATACATTACATATGCTATTAATATTCATATGTATACTTCTCCATTATACCTCTTGAAATGCTTCAGCAATGAGCTTCTATCTCCTTTTCTAACCTGAATAGTTTTCTCTACCTGTACTAAAGCAGGAGTTCTTGATTTGTGTCCATTGATCCCTAGGAAGAACATAGATGGGCTTCAAGGAGTTGAAGATTCCCCCTAAGAATGGGCCTGGGAAGTCTTGTTTGTGTGCTGATCTGTTCAAGAGCATCTATTAGATTTTCATTAGTGTTCATGGTTCAGAGCCATTGAGCTACAGGCCTCAGATTTGCGTCACCCAATATGAGAGCCTTATAGAGTGTGTTGACACTTTCTTTAATGGATTTTACCAGAAGAATTTGGTCAACGAAGGGTCAACTAGATAAAATTTCTTTTAGAGCACTTTAGATCTTTGATTTTCTAAACTAGAATACTAAAAATTTTTGTCATTTGGACACTATAAACATTCCAATTCCACTTTTTAGTTATTTTAATGTATACCATAACTCAATATTGACTGTAATCACTTTGTTGTGTTATCAAACATTGTTCATTGTATCTAATTTTCTAGCTATATTTTTTACCCATTAACCATCCCCTCCTTAACTCTTCTTCCCTGGTACTCTTCCCATCCTCTGATAACAATCATTTGACTCTCTAACTTTGATTTTTAACAATTGCAATACCCATGGTTGTTAGGTTTTCAATATATATTTGTTTTATTATTAAATGAAGGGCCCTAACTATTTCAGTTGTGGTAGGCTAGGCTACATTACAGTTTAAATTTTGGGAAGCATTGTCTTCCCACAGGTCTCAGAAGCAGTGACTCTGAGACCCTGTTTCTGCTGTACTACTATGTGTTACAACTAGTATTGATTATATCCTTGGACCACTTTCCAGATTAATGCGCATGACTTCCTGTGCAGATCTTTCCTTCCTTCTCCATGTGGTGATCCTGCATATTCTGGATCTTCCTGCCTAATTTACAGTTTCTTGTGTTTTCTTTCTCTATTGCTTGCAAAAATACAAACAAGAAAGTATTTATGTTTATAAATATAAATTACATTAATGTTGTCTTATTTTGAAAATTAATCAAAATTAAATGAAACTTATGATACATATCCTTTTTATTTTTAAGTTTACTTTTATTGACAAATAATTGTATCTGCTTATGGGGTACAATGTGATGCTTCAATACAAGCATGAATTGTTGAATGAACATGCCACAATAATTAATGCATCCACTATTTTACATACTTATAATTCCTTTGTGGTGATAACATTTATAAAGCACTCTTTAAGTAACCTTTAAATGCACAACACATTGTTATTAACTCTACTCACCTTGCTATGCAATAGATCACCAGAATTTATTTTTCCTGCCTAATTGAACTTTGTATCCTTTGACCAACATTTCCCTTTTCCCCAACTACTCCCACCTCAGTGACTGGTAACCACCATTCTACTCTCTGCTTCTACGAATTTGAATTTTTCCATCCCAAATATAAGTGACATCATGCAATATTAGTCTTTCTGTGCCTGGCTTATTTCACTTAGCACAATAAGGTATCACATCACACCTGTTGGAAAATGCATTATCACAAGGAAAAAAAAAAAAACATAACAAGTGTTGGCAAGGATGTGAAGAAAAAGGAAGCTTTGTACACTTTTGGTGGGAGAGTATATTATTACAGGCATTTTTAAAAAAACAATATGGAAGTTCCAGAAAATATTAAAAATAGAATTACCACATGATCCAGCAATTCTACTTCTGGGTATATATCCAAAGGAATTGAAATCTATATGTAAAGGAAATATCTGCACCCCCATGTTTGTTGCAGTGTTATTCGTAAACAGCTAAGATTTGGAAACAACCTAAGTGCCCATTATCAGATGAATGGTTTAAAAAAATGTGGTATATATATGCAATGGAATACTATTCAGCCTTAAAAAGGTAATTTTCTCACTTGTAACAACATGGATGAACCTAGAGGACATTATGCAAAGTGAAATACCCTTTCTTGTATCATATCTATATGTATTATCTATATAAAATATTGCCATTTTGAATAAAGTGTACTCATAGACTTTTATTTTTCAAGTTGTTTCACTTCAGTAAAGTTATTATCTTTTCTTTTTAAAATAATTGTATTTTGAAGCTCAGAATGTCACAATTTGGATGTAAGTTCACTCCTATAAAATAAAGAGGAGCTCTGTGAGTTACACAGTGAATCACAAAAAGCACATCTATGGGATCTTGATAGATTTTTTTTCCGTTACTAGAGAAACTTATGTAAGAGACATATAAATTATAAGATCATGCCAACTGGGTCTAGTTTGTATCAAGTTATTTCTTGGGTGCTATTGATCGTTGTGTTGGTACCTCTTGGGGGAAAATGTATTTATAAAAATGTTTAGGATATTCTGTTAAAAGAAAGTGATGAATATAATTTAGTTACTAATCATAAGAACATATTAAAACTGATTTTGCACACTTGTTCCTATTGCTAGGACCAGGTAGATACTATTCTGCATGTATCAGTCAGCCAAATATTCTTAGGTTAAAGAAGTAGACTGGGCCGGGCGCGGTGGCTCACGCCTGTAATCCTAGCTCTCTGGGAGTCCGAGGCGGGCGGATTGCTCGAGGTCAGGAGTTCGAAACCAGCCTGAGCAAGAGCGAGACCCCGTCTCTACTATAAATAGAAAGAAACTAATTGGCCAACTAATATATATAGAAAAAATTAGCCGGGCATGGTGGCGCATGCCTGTAGTCCCAGCTACTTGGGAGGCTGAGACAGAAGGATCGCTTGAGCCCAGGAGTTTGAGGTTGCTGTGAGCTAGGCTGACGCCACGGCACTCACTCCAGCCTGGGCAACAAAGTGAGACTCTGTCTCAAAAAAAAAGAAAAAAAAAAAAAAAAGAAGTAGACTGTTCTGTCACTTTATGAAGGTAGAGGAGAATTTGGGAGCTTCAGGTTTATGTTTGTTTTTAATTTAAAGTAACATGAAATTAAATCCAAATACGTAGAGTTTGTATTCTGATTTATTCTCCTGAATGTTCCTAATTTTCTTATTTTAGGTTTCTTGAACTCTTGAACTTGAGCATGTGTCAAGGGTGGAAATTGTAACTTGCATTATAAGAATCCTTGATCACAATGAAGCACAATGATAGCTCTGTTTGAAATACGAATGGCCTGATCTAAAATTGTCTTTGCTTCTCCTTAGAAGGAGATGACCTTGATTTATTTGAAGAGTTTATTCAGAGCCTCTTTCACATCCTTATTCCTCAGACTGTAGATCATGGGGTTCAGCATGGGGAAGAGTACGGTGTAAAATGTAGAAACTATTTTGTCCCTATCCAAAGAATAGCTAGATTGGGGGCGAGAGTAGATGTAGAGAATGGAGCCATAGTATAAGGTAACGGAGATCAGGTGGGAGGAGCACGTGGAGAAGGCTTTGAGGCGGCCCCGGGTAGAGCGGATCCTCAAGACAGTGGCGATGATGAAGAGGTAGGAGGCGAGGATGAGTGCGGCGGGCGTGATCACGTTGGAGGCCAGGAGGAAGTACATCAGAACCTGGTAGCCATCTTTCTTGCCACAGGCCAGCTTCACCAGGGGAAGCAAATCACAGAAAAAGTCATCAATGATGTTATCACCGCAGAAGTTAAAGGAAAACGTTCTTTTGGTGATGATGGAAGAGTTAATAAACCCACCGAGATACGAGGCTGTGACCAAAAATGTACATAGTTTTCTGGGCATGGCCTGAGCATAGAGCAGGGGTTTGGAGATGGCCACATAGCGGTCATAAGCCATGGCAGCCAGCAGGTAGCACTCACTATAGGCCAGCCCCGCAGAGAAGAAGAACTGGCACAGGCAGCCAGCAAAGGAGATGCTTTTGTCTTCAGAGATGCAGGTCATTAGGATCTTTGGAGTGTAGACAGAGGAATACCAGAGATCCAGAAAAGACAGATTTCCAATGAAAAAATACATGGGTGTGTGGAGACGGGAGTCATTACAGATCAGCACCATGAGGGTGCTATTTCCTACCAGGGTCAGAGAGTACACCCCGAGGAACACCACGAACAGAGCCAGCTGCATCACTGGATCTGTCGTGAAGCCCAGCAGGAGGAACTCACTCACTGTGCGATTGCTCCTCTCCATGGCTGCAGGAATCTCACCTAAAAGAAGAGAAAATGAGAGCTCGGTTGGAATCACTGTGCTGAATAAATAGAATGTATGTAACATATTACCTCTCTGGTAATCCTAGAACTCTAGGACCAATTATGTAGAACAAAATATTTTGTTTATGTTCAAAATATTTGCACTCACTGTTCATTCTGCTTATAATTTTTTGTAGTCCCTTTACTTCCTGAAAAATATGTTGCCTTCTCAATCTGGTCTTCCTGAACCACTCTTATCAACCCCCCCCCCCCCACACACACATACATACACTCTTTACCCTCCTTCCCTGAATTATTCTTCTCCAGAGCACTGTCCCTTTGGCTCAACATGTAATTGACTCACTTTTCTTATTTGCTATCTATTGCCACCATTAGGATGAAGGGCATGTTTTGTAGCTTGTTTTGTGTTCTGCAGGATATGATTACTTAAAATAGTGTCTGTCACAAGGTAGGCACAAATGATAGAATATTTGATATATGGATGGGCCACTGTATTATCAAGATGCATGTCAACCAAATCCAATCCACATTCTGGTCTGCTTTAATGATGGCATTTAACCCCTAATAGAATTGTCTGCTATCCCATGTTACGTGCCATAACTAGAAATCTCAGACTATCCCATACTCTTCACAAGCAGCTCACAAGAAAAATAAGGAAGGAATAGTCAACAGAATACAAAGTGTGACCACTGAAATATGCAGTCAGAGGGCTTCTAATTCAGAGAACACAAACACCCCCTGACATATTGCTAAATTTGTAACTTCTTGAGCTTCATCCCCACGAGATCCAAATTTAACAGGTCAGGTTTCCAGGGCAGCACTTTCCCCCCAAGTAGCCCAAAGTGATTCTGATACAAAGTGACTCCATGTAATAATTTGAGAAATGCTGTGACATTGGCCTTTATTATTATTAGAATGGCAATGATGATACTTTGTAGATGTGTGAAGATTAAAGGCATATGTATACAAAAGTATTTTGCAGAAAATTATACAATAATTTTGAAAGGTAACACCAACTGTTTCAGCATGAGATGTAGCATCAGACGGACCTGGGTTGAATTCTGATTCCAACCATTTAGAGCTCGGTCAGCTTTGAAAACTTAGTCTTCTGAAAAATCAATGTCCTCGTGTGTAATATAATGTGCTTCTCATCTATAATAACAAATTCCTACAAAATTCTACAGGAATTTAATAGAGACAATGTATTTGTATTTAAGGAGGTTAGAAGAATATCTCCTTTCCAATAATAGTTATGTGCTGAGTATTTAATATTGTATTAGTTATTATTGTCATATTATCATACAATGGTAGAATTTACTATGCAAAATTAAAAAGATGGTCAAACTGGTGACAATACTATCCCTTTTTACCTTTGCTATTTCCCTCCAGTAGTCCATCTTACTTCCCTTTGGCCGATAGCTTTCTTGTTAACTCTAAAGTTTTCATAATGTTGCGTGAAATGATTTTATTTCTATCTTATATTCCATTTCTCTAAAAATAGTAATGAAAGTTTTAGGGCCACAAATATATTTCACAACCTGAACTCTGTGGATATTTTCATTAGAAAAATTCCATTTCCAATTCACAACACAAATGAGCACAAACAAAATATTTCACGTTTCATGATTTTTTTCTTGAGGCTTAAACATAAATCCTAGGTCACAGGTTAAAGTTTTACCTTAAGGAAGGACTTTTCTTCTGGTCAATTTCAGAGATTGTGACACTCAGCGATTGTGACATGATTGTCATGGTAAGTTGTTGTCTGATATTCTTTTTAAATGTTACCTTGTGCTGTCCTGCCTTCTGGGAAAAATAGATATTTTTAAAAAACACTCTTCATGGTTTATTTTGGGCATGAGTATGGAAAGTCTCTCTTTATTCTGCTGGTCTGTAGGGATCTCAAGATACACACAAAACTTTATTCCTTTGGTAAATGTTCCTCAGTGGCTTCTCCTTTACTGTGTCAATTGTTTACTTTATTTTCCACCCCTTCCTTTAATATAAATTGTCCTTTCTCCCCATAACTAGTATGTAAAGTTATGTCTCCCTTTTTACTCTCAGCAGCTTCAGAACCTGCAATAGAATGATCATGGGGCATGAAAATGATGCTTTGCAATTCCTGTAATATAACAATGTAATTAGACGTTGAGTTTTTATAGGAATAAAGCAAAATTTCTATCCCACCAGTAATAATTGAATTATGCAACTTACCAAAAGTCACAGCAACACCACATTTCAACATTTCAACACTCAAATAGCTAGTTCCAGAATCTTTTATAACAGCTATTAGATCCCATGGGCTTAATACTCATTGAATTCCTCATGGTTTTATAGCTTGAGGGACTGACAAACAAGGCAATTAAGCAGAAATACGCATTGGTGACATCGAGTCATCCTTATTTAATGAAACTCAGAAAGGTTTTGTTTAGAAAGTGTAATTCCCCATTGGTAGATGTATTTGGTCATCATTTTACATCACAAACCATGTATATTCTATATAGTTTTGCTGAATCCAAATTTTAGATATGTGTGTATGTGTGTATCTCCGATGTTTGCGTTTATACAGGTACATCTGAATACTGATAAACATGCAGGTACTAGTATTTCTGTCGGGTGTTGGTAAACTTCCATTTCCCCCCATGATTGACTGCCATCCTTTTCCATCTGATCTCTGCTCCCAGAGCCCAATCTGTGTGAACTGTATCAATTAAATTGGTCAATGTGGGTGGGAATTGAAAGAAGAAAAAAGACTGAGGTCAAAGCACTTATTTTCAGGCTCTTTCCTTGTAGGGAAATCAAAGGCCACATTCATCTCAGGATCAATGCCAAAGCTGGCGCCTAGCCACCCAGTTGTGCATGTCACGCAATCTTTCCCTCGGGTTGTGATAACTGCTCTTTCTCTTCTCCCTTCAGGCCTAGATGTTGTAAGACTCTGAGACAGAAGATTAGTCTATGCTTTGTAGTTTGTCAATATTCTTTTCATATTTTTGTGAATAGTACCTTTATTAAATTTTCCTTAAATTTTCTGGTTTTAATGGGCCATCTCTTTACTGGCAGGATTCTGACTAATATGGTAATGGATATTAGGAACAGCCCTAGACTAGAATCCTCAAATTGAGTTTCTAAGATTAGTTTGCTGATATATTTAAAGAATATGTAAATATCTGCTGCCTAGGATTTAAATTACCACCGGTGGTGCCATGTCATGAAGTTCAGGTGGAGGGCAAGGCCCTGAAAAATCGATTAATTGTGCCATTAATATAACCATGATAATGTTTGTGATGAAATTTGCAGGGTATTTTATTTGAAGACTGTGTATGGCCATATGAAAGGGCATTTGAAAAGCCCCAGCTTCGTCTTTGAAGGAGTTCCTCATCACCTGTATTCTTCTAGGAATGATATGGCTGAAGTCCAAGCCAGGGTCTGGTTGTAAGCAATGCAGAGAAGCATGACCAATTAGATGCTAAACATTGCCAGAGAGTCTATGATAAGCTAAAAGAAAAATGGTGGAGGGAGGAATTGGGACCATAAAATAAGGGATAGGGACATCGGGCTGCCAAGGAAAGAGCTAACAAAAACATCCTAGTCTGCAGAGGCAATCCCTAACTACCCCTACTTGAGGGAACTAGCTTTCCCCCTGGACAAGTCTTCTAGTTGACTGTACTTAGGGTGTTCCCTCATAACTGATGTAATTCTCAGCACACAACCCCACCACTCCACACTGACTCTGTAGTGAAGGTTAAGTATTAATATTATTACTACAGACGAAGAAATCCAAGAACTGCTCTCATAGGAAAAATGCCCTAAAAGAATGATGGAATCTTATCAAATTTTATTGGTAGGAGTCTAGGAAGCATGTATGAGATTGGATTCTAAGGGTGGGAAACCAAAGAGAATGAAATGCAAGGACTAATCAAGTCAAATTTATCAACACAAGTACACCAACATAGGAGTCAGAATCTTTTTTTTTTTTTTTCTCAAGTTCCTGGAGGACCTCAACATCCCAATCTGTTAGATTGTCTCTATAGTTTTTATCAGGAAAGATAACCAGAAGCTTTTGGTTTTCATATGCCAGAGACAATAGTATACCTTTACTTGCTTTCATCAGGATATGTTGACCTTTTGTTCTCTGTCATTACATAGTCTGAAGGGTCTTTGATTGTCTCCATATCTTACAGACCATTATGGGAAGTGGCTAAGACATTGGTGTGTTGGTCCTGTACTTAGAAAATTAAAATAATTTTGGAAAATTGGTAACAAGAAAATATGGGGAGGAGATATGCATGTAGGTGGTATTCTCAGCATAGGCACAGAATGGAAGTTAACATTGTTACATTTTGTGATTACCATTGCCCCTTATTTGTATCATCAGTCCTGATAATTACCTCCCTTTCTTTGTAGATCTCTTAATTTTATTGAGACTATCTGGAAAACACAGTAATAATATTTATTATTTACTGCTCATATCAATGAAATATGGAAATATCTATACTTATTTGAATTTCTATATATTTCTACATGCCATGTACATATTAAATCATGTCACTGTCTTAATGATAAAATCCAGTCAGCATGGAGCAATCTATTATATTTACCCTCTTTTGTTTTATCAATACCTTTTAATATTCTCTATGGAAAATTTCCCTTTTTTTTTATCTTTTTATGAGTAACCTGTCCTTTTTTTTTTTTGGATTTCATTGCTTCAATATATTTCAATTAGCAGTGAATAGTAATTTTATTATTACAAGAATTTTTTTGGCACTGAGAATGCCACAACTTCACCAGGAAGGACGCCTTAGGTTGGCTCCTTTTTTTCTCTGCCCATGTAATTTGTAGGAGCTTCTATGTTTTCTATCATGACAGAACAGTTGAAGCACATGTTATTTATTTTCTCACTCTAAAACATAAACTCAGCTGTCTTCTAAGAATTCCTGATTTTTTCACGTGACTGGTAGTATTGTGGATACAAATACTAATTAAGTCCAAAGCATGCACACACAGAATATTAAGGGGCACATTAGATTTTCTTCTTTTAGCATGGAAGGAGTGGTGGTCTGAGGTGTGTCTCTACATTGTTTCCTGAGCAGAAACTAGTGGGTTGACTGACAGAGCAGAAACTTAGACTAATACTGGAATTAGTCTGGGAGAGGTATATGGATAGATTTCTGTGAAATGACAGTGAGAGGAAATTCCTATTCCATTATAATTGCCCACTGAATGGCATCCATTGCAGAGAAGATTTTCAGTAGTGAGATGGATGGGATGACATACACTAAGGGGCTGGAAAGCCTATTTCCTTCTCCATAAACCAGTAGTTAAATCATGTGTGCGTTACAAATTAGCTATGGTAGCAAGGCTAGAGACTATGCATAGGGTCAGCAAACTTTTCTTTTCCTTGTTCAAGCTTTGCAACCTTCATCAATACAATTCTAATCAGAGGCACTAGCAACTTTTCTTACCTAAGTGGTGCTATTGCTATTTTTTGTTTCCTAAAGTCTATTTTCTTCATGATCTGATTTATGATAGGATCTGATTTATATTATAAATCAGATCATAGTTCATTATTGCTTAAATCCTCAAATATAACAAGAATAAAATCCAAACTTCTTACTCTGATCTAAAGATGTGCTGCTTAAAGGGTGGTTTAAAAGCCGGAATCATGAGTGTCAAGTGGAATCTTGTTCAAAAGGAAGATTCTTAGGCCCTGCCCCAGAACTACTGAATTAAAATCTACATTCCAACAAGCAACTTATGAATGCATGAGTGAATTAATAAAATGTGGTATATATATGCCATGGAGTACCACTCAGCCACAAAAAAAAAACAATGGTGATGTAGTACCTCTTGTATTTTCCTGGAGCCGGAACCCATTCTACTAAGTGAAGTATCTCAAGTGGAAAAACGAGCACCACATGTACTCACTATCAAATTGGTATTAACTGATCAACACTTATGTGCACATATAGTAGTGACATTCACCAGGTGTCTGGCAGATGGGAGAGGGAGCAGGGGATGGGTATATACACACCTAATTGGTGCAGTGTGCACCATCTGGGGGATGGACAGACTTGAATCTCTGACTCAGATGGGCAAAGACAATATATGTAACCTAAATGTCTGTACCCCTGTAATATACTGAAATATAAAAAAATAAAAATAAAACACTAGAAACTAAAAAATTAAAAAATAAAAATAAAGATATGATAATTCTGTCATTCACAACAACATGCATGGAATTGGAGGACATAATGGTAAGTGAAATAAGCCAGGCACCAGAAGACAAATATTGTATGATCTCACTTATACATAGGATCTACAAATGTTGGTCGCATAGAAACAGAGAGTGGAAAGGTGGTTACGGAAGTTGATTGGGAAGGGAGAAAGATCAGCAAAAGGGAGATGCTGATCAAAGGGTACAAAAGCTGGAGAAATAAGTTTTAGTGAACTATTGTTCTATATAGTGACTATAGTTGATTTATCAGATATTTTGAAATTGCTAAAAAATAATTTTTAACATCTTTTCCAGAAAAAATGGTAAGTTGGTGAAGTGACAAATGTGTTAATTAGCTTCATTGAGTCTTTCAACAGTGTCTACATAGATCAAAACTGCACATTGCATTGTTATAAATGTATACTATTAATATTTGTATGTCAAGGAAGGAAAGAAAAAAAAGAAAGAAAGGAAGGGAGAAAGAAAAAAATAAAAAAAAAAAAAACGACTAAACTGAGGATCAAGAAAATGAAATGGCATGTTTGAGCTCACAGGGCTAGTAATTTCCAGTTTTGGTTTTGCGGTTTCCTTATGAACTGTGTTTAGCTGTTACGCAGTAAGAGATGGGTCCAGAATTTGCTATGATCAGGGAGAAGAAAACTAAGACCCAAACTCGCTTTGAATAATTGAGAATACACTAAGATCATGATAAACCATCTCTAAATTCCTGTGGATTCTGTGTGTGGTCCCTGAAGCCCATATTATAGGTATTGCTGCTCCTACCATGAATGTACCTATTTTTATGACTACCAGTATTAAGCAAAACAGAGGATGAGAACATGCTGGTCACGTCATTGTTCATGTTCAGTGGAGGGAGGAATGTTGGAAAATCCAACAAACACATCGACAAGGAATCCCTCAGATCAAATAATTAAATTGTAATTATTGGTCTGGGACATTATCCCTCAAGAATAAAAAGTTCAGCCTAAGGCTCCAAAATGAAAAAAAAAAAAAAAAAGAAAGAAAGAAAATCCTCAGACAACTTGGGAATTTCACTGTGTATGCATTCACTATCTTCTTTTTAAAAAAATCTATAAAATAACTGAGTTGGAATATAGTAGAATCTCACTTGTGGTTACCGTAAAACAAGATTTTTTTTATCTGCACAGAATTTTTTTTTTTTGTCATGGGTATTGTTTGCTTTGTATTTTATGGGATTTTGTTTGCATGTATATGTGAAGAAGACAGGTATGAAGTAGATTACATCCAAACATAGCTTCTGACCTGAGGGTATGTTCTGTCTGTTGTACCTATATTTCGAATAGTCTATTGATATGTAAATAATTCTAATAAAATAAAATAAGACCAGCAGTTATTTAACCAAAGGATATCTTGGAATTAGTCAGACTAGAATACAAATTATGACTCTGCTAAATGCTCTAGCTTTTATAAATTTGTATAGCCTCTCTGATCTGCAATATCTTTTTCCTTAAAATGAATATAAATACATTTTGGAATTGTTGTGGAGATAAAACATACTGTCTTTAAAATACCTAGTCAAATGCTTGCCATGTACCAGATAATCACAGTAGGTACAAATTAATATTAGTGGGTTTTTTTTTGTTAATTTTTTTTGGTTGTTGTTTTCTATAGAGAGTTTTTGTCAGGAGTGGGGGAAGCTGATTTATTTGCCCCTACTTAACATCAGAATTTGTTAACTCTTGTTGTGATGTTTCCCAGTATAGCATTCTTGCTGATTTAAGGTTTGCCTATTAGGGCAAGGCCTTCCAGAAATCCCTGATCTTATATTTTCCTCTTTCTCTGACATCCTTTATCAAAACCAGACCCCAGTGATTTGTTCAAAGGATATGTGAAAGTAACTCACACTAAGTGGTAAATTATCATCAACAATGTTCTTCGTAAGCACTATAAGTGATGATTTTATTTCATCAAATGATAATTCCTTCTCCAGCATAATTTTTATAACATAGTGATGGATCCATTAGAAAAATACATTTTGTGCTGCCTAGTAACCCTTTCTAATGTTCTTATTTAATGGGTGGATGATAAGATTATGATGTGACATAACCTTTATTCTTTAGTCCGTAAAATTCTTAGTTATTTATTTTTTTGTAACAGTAAAGTTCATTTGTTGATGAACCAATAACCAATGAAGGGACATCATGAATTTTGACAATGTTAAATGCGCATTGGGCTTATATGAGTTTATATAGGCTCTAAATGCCTTCATAGTGATAAGTCAAATGCTTTAAATAGGGATATGTTTGATAGCCCTTTCACTAGGTTTTAGGTGCTTGCACATATATTCAGTAAATCCCCAAGTGACCTTGCACAAGTTGTTTAGTGTCTTAAATATATTGTCTCTCGTCATTTTTCAAAAGGGTTGCCAACAATTCCTGTTCTATATACTTAATAAGAATCCTCTACTGAGGATCACAGAGCATAATGATACTGTGTTGATAATAGTTAATACGTATGGAGCACTTACAATCCATGCTTAATTCTGTTATAGGTGATTCATGCACACTATCTCATTTAATTCCTTCATCGACTCTATAAGTTAGGTGCTACTTTTGACCCATCCTACAGATGAGGAAGATAAGGCACAGACTGGCGTGAATTGCACAAGACCCCTCAGCCCACAAGAGATGGAGGCCGGCGTGTAATGCAGGCGGTCAGATGGCAGATCCTGGGTGCTTCACCTTCAGTTGATCAATTATGTGTCATTCTGTTGCCGACAGAGAAACTCACTGTGAATGTCATTTGTTGTCACAATAATCACTTCTAAAAGTCCCCAAAACATTTCTATTTGGAGCAGAACTTTCTAACTGGTACCTGGAGCACATGGAAGGGAACTTGTAGCCTCTTCTGTCCACTCCTTTTCCTGCTACTTTTGACAAACCAGAACTATGTGACTTGACTTCTGTCTCCTCTTTCCAGGTCCATTTTTCCTTTGCCCCTTGACTTGGTACTTTATGTAATTTAGTTGACCAGTTCATAGAATCATTTGATTTGAAAAACCCTGATTTAAATCAAAGTTTATGAACGCTGTCTAAAAAAATACTACATGTGAGTTAGTATTGTATGCAAAAGGACATTTTCCATGATCTATTATTTTTTCCTGACCCGAAACTACTTGTTTCTTAAATGTCTTCTTGAGCAAGATTCTCCACTCCCTCAGGAACCAGTCAGTTTCCTTTATTGCAAGTTTCCTTGGACTGTATGCTCTATGAGAGAATCAAGAATGTTTGCTATATTTACCGGCGTATGCTGAGAATCTGGTACATACTAGAATATCAAAAAAGGTAATTTTGAAAAGCAGAAGAAAAAAAAAAAGCAAAAAGAAAGAAAGGAATGAAAAAACGAGTGGATGGATGATTGAATGCTGCTTCTTGCTATTTTAACTCTGCCTACTTGTAGGTTTCTTCATTACCCCATCTGTCTCTGCATTGCTTCTCTTAAGTTCTTAAACTGCTCAAAGTAGAAGTCAGTTACCCAAATATACACAGGATTACCTGTGTGTAAACTAGGGGCAAACAGGCACAGGAAGGGTCCTAGGAAACTCTCAATAACTAGATTACTAACTTTAACTTATCTTGATACTTTTTATTATTATTATTTCCCTGAAATATTTCTTATTAGAGAAATGAATTACAGATAATTGAAGCATCACTGTTTGTTATTAGGACAATTAATGATAGACACTATTTCTGGATTGCCTCTTATATGTAGAAATTGTCTTAAATTCTTTGTTTCTTTGTATATATTATTATTATTATTATTTTATTTATTTTATTTTTTTTGAGAGAGAGTCTCACTCTGTTGTCCAGGCTGGAGTACAGTGGTGCGATCACATTTCACTTCAATCTCCAGCTCCCAGGCTCAAGTAATCACACTGTTGAGCCCCCTGAGTTCCTACAACGAAAGATGTGTGCCACCAAGCCCTGCTAATTTATTTAATTCTTTGCAAGACCTCCCTATCTTGCCCAGGATTGTCCTGGCCTCAAGAAATCCTCCTGCCTCAGCCTCCCAATGTCCTGGGATTACACGTGTGAGTCACCATGCCCCACCTGCATTATTTCTTTTAACCTTTTAAAACTCCTCACAAAATTGGTTCTTCTATTATTCTCATTTTACACATAGCAAAACCATCCCAGATCACACAGGGTGGAAGTGGTGAAGCTGAGAGAATTAGTAATTACTGTTCCTCGTGACTACTTTTATTGTTGGTGTGTGCAGTCTTTGTTCTTTTGGGTGTCAGGGTGTCTAAGCACTAGAAGGTTGCCCCAGGGTGATAACAGAAGCACAAGCTGCTGTTCCTGCCAGTACTTAGAGATTGGTCCGGTGTCACATGAAGCAATGACCTTCATTGCTATTTACTTGACTGCTGCATCATGCTGCTTTGTTGTTGTGTGTAGAACAAAATAAGAATTGAATATTTTTGAAGTAGGTGAGATATGAATAAGGCTTTGAAGAATGAATAGGATTTGAAATGATTATGAATGGGCAAAAGAGCATTCCTATTTAGAAGAATCAAAAGTATCTGTTTAACTCTGGTCAGTATTTGAATTTAATAGTCTTATCTCATGAGAATATTGTCTCCAAATCAGGAGAAAAAATTTCCATTTGTAGTGTAGATCAACTACTTGAGACACAATCTCAGACCAAGATTTCTCCATATTTTCTTATGTCTTGGATTTCCAAAACTCTGACATAATAATAGGGCATTAGATTTTGTCTTCAAGTGAGTGAATAGTTATATGAGAGGAAGGTGACCTGCAGAAATGGATTCCATGAAAACGAACTTCACTGTGACTGAATTTGTTTTCCTGGGTCTCTCATCTCAGCCAAAGATGCAGCCTATTGTTTTCGTTATGTTCTTGTTCTTTTATTTATTAACAGTATCTGGGAATATTATCATCATTACTATTATCCAGATAGAACCTCGTCTCCAAACCCCCATGTACTTCTTCCTCACTAATTTGTCGTTCCTGGACATTTGCTACACGTCCACCAATGTCCCACAAATGCTGTCCAACATGGTGAGGAAAAAGAATACCATCTCATTCTCTGGCTGTGCTACTCAGATGTACTTCTCCCTCTCCTTTGGAATGATTGAGTGTGTTCTTCTCGGTGTCATGGCTTATGACAGGTATGTGGCCATTTGTCATCCTCTTCATTACACTGTCATTATGGATCGTAACACCTGTGTCCAACTGGCAGTCATGTCCTGGTCCAGTAGTTTCCTGAGTTCCATGGTTATCAATGTCCTCACCTTGAGTTTGCCCTACTGTGGGCCCAATACCCTGAATCACTTTTTCTGTGAGGTGCTTTCTGTCCTGAAGCTGGCTTGCACAGATACCTCCCTCACTGAATTCGTTGTTTTTATCTTCAGCATCATCATCGTCTTCATCCCTTTCCTACTCATTGTTGTTTCATATGCCCGGATCCTTCAGTCTGTTCTCAGGATGCGGTCAGCCTCTGGCAGATACAAAGCACTATCCACCTGTGCCTCCCACTTGACAGTGGTGGCCTTATTTTATGGGACTGCC
The DNA here is from genome assembly GCF_040939455.1 of Microcebus murinus. Taxonomy (NCBI): domain Eukaryota; kingdom Metazoa; phylum Chordata; class Mammalia; order Primates; family Cheirogaleidae; genus Microcebus; species Microcebus murinus. The sequence continues at coordinate 17,975,859 of NC_134107.1, forward strand.
AGCTTCATGTACATGAGACCTCCATCAAAGTCATCCTGGGCTGGAGGCAAGATCATTACAGTGTTCTACACAGTGGTCACACCCATGCTCAACCCCTTGATTTACAGCCTAAGGAACCAGGATGTGAAAGGAGCTTTAAGAAGAGCTATCATGAAACAGAGAACATGAGAGCTATTAATGGGATACTAACCTTCGCTGTTAATTATCTTATGAACATGAAGTTGAAGAGTAAAAAAAAAAATGGGTTGGGCACTCAATACCTGTCCTGCTACTCATAGAAGTCACATAAATCCAGAGGCAAACTCAACACAAAAAATTATTTCCTCCAAGGTCACAAGCAGAGCTATAATGTGTTAAAACAACTCCCTTCATTGAATGGCGACTATTTTTTTTATTTCCGGATATTCCAAGGGTACAAATTTTAGGTTATGTATATTGCCCTTGCCTCACCTGAGTCAGAGCTTCAAGCATGTCCATCCCCCCGATAGTGCACACTGCACCCATTAGGTGTGTATAGACCCATTCCCTCCTCCCCCCTCCCATCTGCCTGACACCCAATGTATGTCATTACTCTATGTGCACTTAAGTGTTAATCAGTTAATAAAATGGCTACTATTTTGTTAGTCACTGAAAAAAAAAACTTATTTCTTTAAAATCACAGGCTAACAAAAATTTTAAAAAATAAATAAAATCACAGGCTATCTGAAATTCATTGTTTGAAATTATATCAGTTAGAAAAAAGATAGTTCTTCTGCCTATATTTATTTGTTTACTTTTCTTTCCTTATATCTTTATTCTATAAACTATTTTCTTTTTTTTTTATTTCAGAATGTTATGGGGGTACAAATGTTTAGGTTACATATGTTGCTTTATCCCCGCCTAAGTCAGAGCTATAAGCATGTCCATCCCCCAGACAGTGCCCACCGCACCCATTAGATGTGAATATAATGAAACTATATTTAGAACAGGAAGAAGACAATTGTAATTTCAAGCTTCTAATTTAGCTATGAATGTGGGAAATCATTTCTTTTCTATGGGCCTTCTTTTAAAAATGAAATGGTTGTCAGATTATATAATCTCTAAGTATCTATCTATGTGTCTATGAATATCATCACCATATCTATTATCTCTGAAAATAGGTTTACTATAAACTTGACAAAATTTATTCTGAAATGGGTTTTTAATTTTCATTTTTTGGACATAACTTGTTTATTTTAATAATGATAATGCAGTGATGAAAGGTTTCAATATCATGACTATTGGTATAGAGGATATAATAACCATTACTATCATACACCATGTTACCATTTTTCCTAATCTATATCTTTCCTCTTGAAACATGAAAACATCATTTAATACCACAATTATAAAGTATAAGGATTATAAAATGGTGAAGGGGAAATATTAATAATTAATACCAATTGTGCCTCATTGATATCACTCTTTCAACATAACCTGAAATCTGAAATGCTTCTTTGGATGTCATGTCCTATTTTGCCTCTTTTCTTCTACCTATTCATGTTATGGTGACTTCTCTAGCTCACTTGGCCTTGCAAAGATTTAACTCACCATAGTCATAGACAAATGTAGCTCTTTCAATGGGAGCTTCATAACATAATTTTGTATAAATCCTGATTAATGAATCTAATCCAATCACCAGACTAAAGATAGCCACAAATCTAGTCCTTTATAGAAGTTCCCCAAACTTCTTCCCTAAATTTCATCATGTATGCCACTTTTTATAGTGCTATACACAACTCTAGAAAATACTGGAGTAGAAACCAGCAGAAACTAGCTCCAGTATCAGCTCTACATGCAGAAGCTAAGAGCACATCTGCATGCCATTAAAACTGTCATGACTCCAGTTTCATAAGGTGAAGAAATAGGTTACTAATACTCCCCTATGAATCTTAAAGAACTCATATATATACATATATAAAACTCATATATATATGAGTTCTAATATATGTATATATATGAGTTATATATATATATATATATATATATATATATATATATATAGTAGATTTCCTGAGACCTGAAATAAGATCTAAGTTTCAGTAGTTGTTCTCTAGCCCAATAAGGTATGGTCATTCATTTGTTCAATGAACATTTGTTGCTCACTTCATACATTCCAATACTTGAAGATAAAAAAATGAGCCTTTCTTAAAGTCTCACAGTCTACCAAGAGAGTCATCATATTAAGGTATATATGTTTTAGTGTTATAGTAGAATTGCATAGATAGTACTTCTCTAGAACATTGGAGATCAACCACTTATTAAACCTAGACTTGTTTCAATACACTACATCAGCTTTTCATATAGTTTAACATCTGAACAAGAGAGTTTTTGTGAGTGAAGTGTAGCACTACTGATACCTCCTTCAGGACAATAGTCAAAAACCAAAACTGCTTTGAGCAAGAGGGACAACTGGCTACAATAACATTATTTTCTTTAGTCCTCATAGCAACCCCATTCTGTAGGTGTCATTGGCACCATTTTGCAGATGAGAAAACACTGGAGGGTGTTTCTAAAAATGATTTATAAAAGCATTGATTCTATAAATTGATTGATTTGTGACATGAAACAGAAGTAGGCATGTTCCAGGTGGGTCTGTGGATTTTGGAGCAAAAGGATTAGCATAAGCAAAAGTATACACAGGGGGAAATGCATGGTATACTTAGATCGCTGTGACTTGAACTTCTAGGAGGTGAGATATGGAAGGGAATGGCTGAGGATGAAGCTGAAAATGTGGAATTTCCTATTTCACCTGTGGCTGCCATTCATGGTGTTGCTTCATCATGGGCTCTGGTCTAGTCTCCTAAAGTCAGGTCTGGTGAAGAAGCTTGCTGTCCTCATTAACACTTCATTTAACAGAGTTAAACACGCAGGTACCAACATGGCTGCTTCCACAGTCCCCCTTGTGGCTGCACAGTTTTGTAGTGCATGTAGATGTTTAAAGCAGTGCAGCCAAAAACATTTCTTATTACTTGTTTCTTCACACAAATATCCTTTAAGTGTCTATTATGAGCTTATTATTATGATGGGAAAAACCCAGATGCATCTTATACAGTGCCTTCCTTCAAAACATTTACACATGATTACAATACTCACACACAATCATGAGTTACAAATTGAGGGATTTTGCTATTCAGAAGAGAGTGTTTTCTACCAGCCTAGTAGATTGGAGAAAGAGGAATTTCTGAGGAATGGTATGTAAGCTGGTCTTTAAAGGAAGAGTTTGGACTTCCTGAGTCATGAAGTTGAGACTGTCAAAGGAGAATGAAGTAGAGGATGTGGAAGTAGTGGATGAGGAAAAGCAGAATAATACCAAACAGATGGTTTAGAAAGAAGTTCTGAAATACCAAGAAAAGGACTTTGGCAATTTTATATTTCTAAATTTAGGCGACAGGGCTATTTATGAGATCCTTTGGGAAACTGAGACCCTAATAACTTCAAGTATCCTCTCCAACATAGAGATTGAAGGCAGCGACTTCAGGCTAAATTCTTGCCTTGGCGTAAAACCAGACATGGGGCTAAATGTAAGAGTTTTATTCAAGCCCCACTAAGAAAAGCACACCATCTGTGCCTGTAAACCTGATTCAAGTAGCCAGAGCCTACTCAGATTTATAATACCAGCCTAATGATTATGTTGCTGTACTTGTTTCTTGAAAGTTTGCTCTGCTAATGGATACGTGATAGAAATATCTGCTCCCCAAGTGATAATCTCCCACATACTTATATTGATGCCAGATCAGTGGGCTACATTTCAGCTTCATCACTAAACCCTCCTACTTGGTACTCAGCCCTAATGGCCCATGTACAGGCCCCACAGTTTCCAGCCCCTTTGCCTATATTTACTGTTTTCTCCCTCTGGTACTCCCTACCTCATTTTGCTTCTTTCTTTAGATTCTGGTCCATGATTTAAAGACAACTCAATGCCCCCTTCTCCATAATGCCTACCCTTGTCTCCCAAGAGGATGTGCTATCTTTCTAGGATCAGTTACCAAAGCACTTTGCAATCTTCCTTTTTTTCTTTTTTTTGTTTTTTGGTGTTATTTTTTCCTGTAATACAGAGTATTTGCATTCCTCTTATCTCCCTATAGGTGTAAACTCCATGCGGTCAGGTATACATATCTTATATTGTCCACCAGGTCTTAAGTACAGATTGTTTAGAAAATTCTCACCTGACGTCATAAAGCTGGAGAGTAGAGAAAGCAGAATTCAATCTCAGTTTTATCTCACTCTGACATCTCTGCTCTTAACCATTTCTGCATCAGTTTTTGCCTTCAGAGCCCCTGGTACAGGGATTATCAACTCTTTGCTGATTTTAGGAAACAAATTCATATGACTATGCAGCCTGTTATAGAGACTATGATTGGCATGTTTACCATTGTTTGATTTTGTTACTGGAAAAGATTTTTAATATGTGAAAGAGAAGTCAGGACTTTTCAAACATAAAGAATTTATTGGTCTCTTATTTGGGAATGCTTCAGCAATGAGCTTCTATCTCCTTTTCTAGCCTGAATGGTTTTCTCTACCTGTACTAAAGCAGAAGTTCTTAATCTATGTCCATTGATCACTAGGGAGAACATAGATGGGCTTCAAGGATTTGAAGATTCCCCCTAAGAATGGGCCTGGGAAGTCTTGTTTGTGTGCTGATCTGTTCAAGAGCATCCATTAGATTTTCATTAGTGTCCATGGTTCAGAGCCGTTGAGCTACAGGCCTCAGATTTGCGTCACCCAATATGAGAGCCTTATAGAGTGTGTTGACACTTTCTTTAATGGATTTTACCAAAAGAATTTGCACAAAAATGAGTCAGCCGGTTAAAATTTCTTTTAGAGCACTTTAGATCTTTGATTTTCTAAACTTGAATACTAAAAATAGTTGTCAGTTGAACACTATAAACATTCCAATTCCACTTTTTAGTTATTTTAATGTATACCATAACTCAATATTGACTGTAATCACTTTGTTGTGTTATCAAACATTGTTCATTGTATCTAATTTTCTAGCTATATTTTTTACCCATTAACCATCCCTGCCTTAACCCTTCTTCCCTGGTACTCTTCCCATCCTCTGATAACCATCATTCTACTCTCCTACTTTGATTTTTAACAATTGTAATACCCATTTGGTTGTTAGGTTTTCAATATATATTTGTTTTATTATTAAATGAAGGGCCCTAACTATTTCAGTTGTGGTAGGCTAGGCTACATTACAGTTTAAATACTGGGAAGCGTTGTCTTCCCACGAAGCAGTGACTCCGAGACTCTGTTTCTGCTGTACTACTCTGTGTTATAACTAGTACTGATTATATCCTTGGACCACTTTCCAGATTAATGCGCATGACTTCCTGTGCAGATCTTTCCTTCCTGCTCCGTGTGGTGATCCTGCATATTCTGGATCTTCCTGCCTAATTTACAGTTTATTGTGTTTTCTTTCTCTATTGCTTGCAAAAATACAAACAAGAAAGTATTTATGTTTATAAATATAAATTACATTAATGTTGTTTTACTTTGAAAATTAATCAAAATTAAATGAAACCTATGATACATATCCTTTTTATTTTTAATTTTACTTTTATTGACAAATAATTGTATCTGCTTATGTGGTACAATGTGATGCTTCAATACAAGCATGAATTGTTGAATGAACATATCACAATAATTAATGCATCCACTATTTTACATACTTATAATTCCTTTGTGGTGATAACATTTATAAAGCACTCTTTAAGTAACCTTTAAATGCACAACACATTGTTATTAACTCTACTCACCTTGCTATGCAATAGATCACCAGAACTTATTTTTCCTGTCTAACTGAACTTTGTATCCTTTGACCACATTTCCCTTTTCCCCAACTACTCCCACCTCAGTGACTGGTAACCACCATTCTACTCTCTGCTTCTACGAATTTGAATTTTTCCATTCCAAATATAAGTGACATCATGCAATATTAGTCTTTCTGTGCCTGGCTTATTTCACTTAGCACAATAAGGTGTCACATCACACCTGTTGGAAAATGCATTATCACAAGGAAAAAAAAAAAACATAACAAGTGTTGGCAAGGATGTGAAGAAAAAGGAAGCTTTGTACACTTTTGGTGGGAAAGTAAATTTTACAGCCGTTTTTAAAAAATGATATGGAAGTTCCACAAAATACTAAAAATAGAATTACCATATGATCCAGCAATTCTACTTCTGGGTATATATCCAAAGGAATTGAAATCTATATGTAAAGGAAATATCTGCACCCCCATGTTTGTTGCATTGTTATTCGTAAACAGCTAAGATTTGGAAACAACCTAAGTGCCCATTATCAGATGAATGGTTTAAAAAATGTGGTATATATATGCAATGGAATACTATTCAGCCTTAAAAAGGTAATTTTCTCACTTGCAACAACATGGATGAACGTAGAGGACATTATGCTAAGTGAAATATCCTTTTTTGTATCATATCTATATGTATTATCTATATAAAATCTTTCCCTTTGAATAAAGTGTACTCGTAGACTTTTATTTTTCAAGTTGTTTCACTTCAGTAAAGTTATTATCTTTTCTTTTTAAAATAATTGCATTTTGAAGCTCAGAATGTCACAATTTGGATGTAAGTTCACCCCTATAAAATAAAGAGGAGCTCTGTGAGTTACACAGTGAATCACAAAAACCACATCTATGGGATCTTGATAGATTTTTTTCGTTACTGGAGAAACTTATATAAGAGACATATAAATTATAAGATCATGCCAACTGGGTCTAGTTTGTATTAAGTTATTTATTGGGTGCTATTGATCTTTGTGTTGGTACCTCATGGGGGAAAATGTATTTATAAAAAATGTGTAGGATATTCTGTTAAAAGAAAGTGATGAATATCATTTAGTTACTAATCATAAGAACATATTAAAACTGATTTTGCACACTTGTTCATATTTCTAGGAAGCAGCAAGATCCTATTCTGCCTGTATCAGTCAGCCAAATATTCTTAGGCTAAAGAAGTAGACTGTTCTGTCACTTTATGAAGGTAGAGGAGAATTTGGAAGCTTCAGTTTTATGTTTGTTTTTAATTTAAAGTAACATGAAATTAAATCCAAAGACATAGAGTTTGTATTCTGATTTATTCTCCTGAATGTTCCTAATTTTCTTATTTTATGTCTCTTGAACTCTTGAACTTGAGCATGTGTCAAGGGTGGAAATTGTAACTTGCATTATAAGAATCCTTGATCACAATGAAGCACAATGATAGCTCTGTTTGAAATACGAATGGCCTGATCTAAAATTGTCTTTGCTTCTCCTTAGAAGGAGATGACCTTGATTTATTTGAAGAGTTTATTCAGAGCCTCTTTCACATCCTTATTCCTCAGACTGTAGATCATGGGGTTCAGCATGGGGAAGAGCACGGTGTAAAATGTAGAAACTATTTTGTCCCTATCCAAAGAATAGCTAGATTGGGGGCGAGAGTAGATGTAGAGAATGGAGCCATAGTATAAGGTAACGGAGATCAGGTGGGAGGAGCATGTGGAGAAGGCTTTGAGGCGGCCCCGGGTAGAGCGGATCCTCAAGACAGTGGCGATGATGAAGAGGTAGGAGGCGAGGATGAGTGAGGCAGGCGTGATCACGTTGGAGGCCAGGAGGAAGTACATCAGAACCTGGTAGCCATCTTTCTTGCCACAGGCCAGCTTCATCAGGGGAAGCAAATCACAGAAAAAGTCATCAATGATGTTATCACCGCAGAAGTTAAAGGAAAACGTTCTTTTGGTGATGATGGAAGAGTTAATAAACCCACCGAGATACGAGGCTGTGACCAAAAATGTACATAGTTTTCTGGGCATGGCCTGAGCATAGAGCAGGGGTTTGGAGATGGCCACATAGCGGTCATAAGCCATGGCAGCCAGCAGGTAGCACTCACTATAGGCCAGCCCCGCAGAGAAGAAGAACTGGCACAGGCAGCCAGCAAAGGAGATGCTTTTGTCTTCAGAGATGCAGGTCATTAGGATCTTTGGAGTGTAGACAGAGGAATACCAGAGATCCAGAAAAGACAGATTTCCAATGAAAAAATACATGGGTGTGTGGAGATGGGAGTCATTACAGATCAGCACCATGAGGGTGCTATTTCCTACCAGGGTCAGAGAGTACACCCCGAGGAACACCACGAACAGAGCCAGCTGTATCACTGGATCTGTCGTGAAGCCCAGCAGGAGAAACTCACTCACTGTGCGATTGCTCCTCTCCATGGCTGCAGGAATCTCACCTAAAAGAAGAGAAAATGAGAGCTCGGTTGGAATCACTGTGCTGAATAAATAGAATGTATGTAACATATTACCTCTCTGGTAATCCTAGAACTCTAGGACCAATTATGTAGATCAAAATATTTTGTTTATGTTCAAAATATTTGCACTCACTGTTCATTCTGCTTATAATTTTTTGTAGTCCCTTTGCTTCCTGAAAAATATGTTGCCTTCTCAATCTGGTCTTCCTGAACCACTCTTATCACCCCCCCCCCTCACACACACATACACTCTTTACCCTCCTTCCCTGAATTATTCTTCTCCAGAGCACTGTCCCTTTGGCTCAACATGTAATTGACTCACTTTTCTTATTTGCTGTCTATTGCCACCATTAGGATGAAGGGCATGTTTTGTAGCTTGTTTTGTGTTCTGCAGGATATGATTACTTAAAATAGTGTCTGTCACAAGGTAGGCACAAATGATAGAATATTTGATATATGGATGGGCCACTGTATTATCAAGATGCATGTCAACCAAATCCAATCCACATTCTGGTCTGCTGTAATGATGGCATTTAACCCCTAATAGAATTGTTTGCCATCCCATGTTACGTGCCATAACTAGAAATCTCAGACTATCCCATACTCTTCACAAGCAGCTCACAAGAAAAATAAGGAAGGAATAGTCAACAGAATACAAAGTGTGACCACTGAAATATGCAGTCAGAGGGCTTCTAATTCAGAGAACACAAACACCCCCTGACATATTGCTAAATTTGTAACTTCTTGAGCTTCATCCCCACGAGATCCAAATTTAACAGGTCAGGTTTCCAGGGCAGCACTTTCCCCCTAAGTAGCCCAAAGTGATTATGATACAAAGTGACTCCATGTAATAATTTGAGAAATGCTGTGACATTGGCCTTTATTATTATTAGAATAGCAGTGATGATACTTTGTAGATGTGTGAAGATTAAAGGCATATGTATACAAAAGTATTTTGCAGAAAATTATACAATAATTTTGAAAGGTAACACCAACTGTTTCAGCATGAGATGTAGCATCAGACGGACCTGGGTTGAATTCTGATTCCAACCATTTAGAGCTCAGTCAGCTTTGAAAATTTAGTCCTCTGGAAAATCAATGTCCTCGTGTGTAATGTAATGTGCTTCTCATCTATAATAACAAATTCCTACAAAATTCTACAGGAATTTAATAGAGGCAATGTATTTGTATTTAAGGAGGTTAGAAGAATATCTGCTTTCCAATAATAGTTATGTGCTGAGTATTTAATATTGTATTAGTTATTATTGTCATATTATCATACAATGGTAGAATTTACTATGCAAAATAGTAAAGATAGTCAAACTGGTGACAATACTATCCCTTTTTACCTTTGCTATTTTCCTTCAGTAGTCCATCCTACTTCCCTTTGGCCCATAGCTTTCTTGATGACTCTGAAGTTTTCATAATGTTGCAATGAAATGATTTTATTTCTATCTTATATTCCATTTCTCTAATAATAATAATGAAAGTTTTGGGGCCACAAATATCTTTCGCAACCTGAACTCTGTGGATATTCTCATTAGAAAAATTCCATTTCCAATTCACAACACAAATGAGCACAAACAAAATATTTCACGTTCCATGATTTTTTTCTTGAGGCTTAAACATAAATCCTAGGTCACAGGTTAAAGTTTTGCCTTAAGGAAGGACTTTTCTTCTGGCCAATTTCAGAGATTGTGACACTCAGCGATTGTGACATGATTGTCATGGTAAGTTGTTGTCTGATATTCTTTTTAAATGTTACCTTGTGCTGTCCCGCCTTCTGGGAAAAATAGATATTTTTAAAAAACACTCTTCATGGTTTATTTTGGGCATGAGTATGGAAAGTCTCTCTTTATTCTGCTGGTCTGTAGGGATCTCAAGATACACACAAAACTTTATTCCTTTGGTAAATGTTCCTCAGTGGCTTCTCCTTTACTGTGTCAATTGTTTACTTTATTTTCCACCCCTTCCTTTAACATAAATTGTCCTTTCTCCCCATAACTAGTAGGTAAAGTTATGTCTCCCTTTTTACTCTCAGCAGCTTCAGAACCTGCAATAGAATGATCATGGGGCATGAAAATGATGCTTTGCAATTCCTGTAATATAACAATGTAATTAGACATTGAGTTTTTATAGGAATAAAGCAAAATTTCTATCCCGCCAGTAATAATTGAATTATGCAACTTACCAAAATTCACAGCAACACCTTATTTCAACATTTCAACACTCAAATAGCTAGTTCCAGAATCTTTTATAACAGCTATTAGATCCCATGGGCTTAATACTCATTGAATTCCTCATGGTTTTATAGCTTGAGGGACTGACAAACAAGGCAATTAAGCAGAAATACGCATTGGTGACATTGAGTCATCCTTATTTAATGAAATTCAGAAAGGTTTTGTTTAGAAAGTGTAATTCCCCATTGGTAGATGTATTTGGTCATCATTTTACATCACAAACCATGTATATTCTATATTAGTTTTGCTGAATCCAAATTTTAGGTATGTGTGTATGTGTGTATCTCCGATGTTTGCGTTTATACAGGTACATCTGAATACTGATAAACATGCAGGTACTAGTATTTCTGTGGGGTGTTGGAAAACTTCCATTTCCCCCCATGATTGACTGCCATCCTTTTCCATCTGATCTCTGCTCCCAGAGCCCAACCTGTGTGAACTGTATCAATTAAATTGGTCAACGTGGGTGGGAATTGAAAGAAGAAAAAAGACTGAGGTCAAAGCACTTATTTTCAGGCTCTTTCCTTGTGGGGAAATCAAAGGCCACATTCATCTCAGGATCAATGCCAAAGCTAGCGCCTTGCCACCCAGTTGCGCACGTCACCCAATCTTTCCCTCGGGTTGTGATAACTGCTCTTTCTCTTCTCCCTTCAGGCCTAGATGTTGTAAGACTCTGAGACAGAAGATTAGTCTATGCTTTGTAGTTTGTCAATATTCTTTTCATATTTTTGTGAATAGTACCTTTATTAAATTTTCCTTAAATTTTCTGGTTTGAATGGGCCATCTCTTTACTGGCAGGATTCTGACTAATATGGTAATGGATATTAGGAACAGCCCTAGACTCGAATCCTCAAATTGAGTTTCTAAGATTAGTTTGCTGATATATTTAAAGAATATGTAAATATCTGCTGCCTAGGATTTAAATTACCACCGGTGGTGCCATGTCATGAAGTTCAGGTGGAGGGCAAGGCCCTGAAAGATTGATTAATTGTGCCATTAATATAACCATGATAATGTTTGTGATGAAATTTGCAGGGTATTTTATTTGAAGACTGTGTATGGCCATATGAAAGGGCATTTGAAAAGCCCCAGCTTCGTCTTTGAAGGAGTTCCTCATCACCTGTATTCTTCTAGGAATGATATGGCTGAAGTCCAAGCCAGGGCCTGGTTGTAAGCAATGCAGAGAAGCATGACCAATTAGATGCTAAACATTGCCAGAGAATCTATGATAAGCTAAAAGAAAAATGGTGGAGGGAGGAATTGGGACCATAAAATAAGGGATAGGGACATCGGGCTGCCAAGGAAAGAGCTAACAAAAACATCCTAGTCTGCAGAGGCAATCCCTAACTACCCCCTACTTGAGGGAACTAGCTTTCCCCCTGAACAAGTCTTCTAGTTGACTGTACTTAGGGTGTTGCCTCATAACTGATGTAATTCTCAGCACACAACCCCACCACTCCACACTGACTCTGTAGTGAAGGTTAAGTATTAATATTATTACTACAGATGAAGAAATCCAAGAACTGCTCTCATAGGAAAAATGCCCTAAAAGAATGATGGAATCTTATCAAATTTTATTAGTAGGAGTCTAGGAAGCATGCATGAGATTGGATTCTAAGGGTGGGAAACCAAAGAGAATGAAATGCAAGGACTAATCAAGTCAAATTTATCAACACAAGTACACCAACATAGGAGTCAGAATCGCTTTTTGTTTTTCTCAAGTTCCTGGAGGACCTCAACATCCCAATCTGTTAGATTGTCTCTATAGTTTTTGTCAGGAAAGATAACCAGAAGCTTTTGGTTTTCATATGCCAGAGACAATAGTATACCTTTACTTGCTTTCATCAGGATATGTTGATCTTTTGTTCTCTGTCATTACATAGTCTGAAGGGTCTTTGATTGTCTCCATACCTTACAGACCATTATGGGAAGTGGCTAAGACATTGGTGTGTTGGTCCTGTACTTGGAAAATTAAAATAATGTTGAAAAATTGGTAACAAGAAAATATGGGGAGGAGATATGCATGTAGGTGGTATTCTCAGCATAGGCACAGAATGGAAGTTAACATTGTTACATTTTGTGATTACCATTGCCCCTTATTTGTATCATCAGTCCTGATAATTACCTCCCTTTCTTTATAGATCTCTTAATTTTATTGACACTATCTGGAAAACACAGTAATAATATTTATTATTTACTGCTCATATCAATGAAATATGGAAATATCTATACTTATTTGAATTTCTATATATTTCTACATGCCATGTACATATTAAATCATGTCACTGTCTTAATGATAAAATCCAGTCAGCATGGAGCAATCTATTATATTTACCCTCTTTTGTTTTATCAATACCTTTTAATATTCTCTATGGAAAATTTCCCCTTTTTTTATCTTTTTATGAGTAACCTGGCCTTTTTTTTTTTTTTTTTTTGGATTTCATTGCTTCAATATATTGCAATTAGCAGTGAATTTTAATTTTATTATTACAAGAATTTCTTTAGCACTGAGAATGCCACAACTTCACCAGGAAGGACGCCTTAGGTTGGCTCCTTTTTTTCTCTGCCCATGTAATTTGTAGGAGCTTCTATGTTTTCTATCATGACAGAACACTTGAAGCACATGTTATTTATTTTCTCACTCTAAAACATAAACTCAGCTGTCCTCTAAGAATTCCTGATTTTTTCATGTGAGTGGTAGTATTGTAGATAAAAATACTAATTATGCCCAAAGCATGCACACACAGAATATTAAGGTGTACATTAGATTTTCTTCTTTTAGCATGGAAGGAGTGGTGGTCTGAGGTGTGTCTCTACATTGTTTTCTAAGCAGAAACTAGTGGGTTGACTGACAGAGCAGAAACTTAGACTAAGACTGGAATTAGTCTGGGAGAGCTATATGGATAGATTTCTGTGAAATGACAGTGAGAGGAAATTCCTATTCCATTATAATTGCCCACTGAATGGCATCCATTGCAGAGAAGATTTTCAGTAGTGAGATGGATGGGATGACATACACTAAGGGGCTGAAAAGCCTATTTCCTTCTCCATAAACCAGTAGTTAAATCATGTGTGCATTACAAATTAGCTATGGTAGCAAGGCTAGAGACTATGCATAGGTTCAGCAAACTTTTCTTTTCCTTGTTCAAGCTTTACCACCTTCATCAATACAATTCTAATCAGAGGCACTAGCAACTTTTCTTACCTAAGTGGTGCTATTGCTATTTTTTGTTTCCTAAAGTCTATTTTCTTCATGATCTGATTTATGTCATAATGATCTGATTTATGACATAAATCAGATCATAGTTCATTATTGCTTAAAATCCTCAAATATAACAAGAATAAAATCCAAACTTCTTACTCTGATCTAAAGCTGTGCTGCTTCAAGTGTGGTTCAAAAGCTGGAATCATGAGTGTCAAGTGGAATCTTGTTCAAAAGGAAGATTCTTAGGCCCTGCCCCAGAACTACTGAATTAAAATCTACATTTCAACAAGCAACTTATGAATGCATGAGTGAATTAATAAAATGTAGTATATGTATGTGGTATATGTATGCCATGGAGTACCACTCAGCCACAAAAAAAACAATGGTGATGTAGCACCTCTTGTATTTTCCTGGAGCCGGAACCCATTCTACTAAGTGAAGTATCTCAAGTGGAAAAACGAGCACCACATGTACTCACTATCAATTGATATTAACTGATCAACACTTATGTGCACATATAATAGTGACATTCACCAGGTGTCTGGCAGATGGGAGGGGGAGCAGGGGATGGGTATATACACACCTAATTGGTGCGTGTCCACCGGATGGACAGACTTGAATGTCTGACTCAGGTGAGCGAAGACAATATATGTAACCTAAATGTCTTTACCCCTGTAATATGCTGAAATATATATATAAAAAAATAAAACACTAGAAACTAAAAAATTAAAAAATAAAAATAAAGATATGATAATTCTGTCATTCACAACAACATGCATGGAATTGGAGGACATGATGGTAAGTGAAATAAGCCAGGCACCAGAAGACAAATATTGTATGATCTCACTTATACATAGGATCTACAAATGTTGGTCGCATAGAAACAGAGAGTGGAAAGGTGGTTACTGGAAGTTGATTGGGAAGGGAGAAAGATCAGCAAAAGGGAGATGCTGATCAAAGGGTACAAAAGCTGGAGAAATAAGTTTTAGTGAACTATTGTTCTATATAGTGACTATAGTTGATTTATCAGATATTTCGAAATTGCTAAAAAATAATTTTTAACATCTTTTCCAGAAAAAATGGTAAGTTGGTGAAGTGACAAATGTGTTAATTAGCTTCATTGAGTCTTTCAACAGTGTCTACATAGATCAAAACTGCACATTGCATTGTTATAAATGTATACTATTAATATTTGTATGTCAAAGAAAGAAAGAAAAAAAAAAGAAAGGAAGGAAGGGAGACAGAAAAAAATTTAAAAAAACGACTAAACTGAGGATCAAGAAAATGAAATGGTATGTTTGAGCTCACAGGGCTAGTAAGTTCCAGTTTTGGTTTTGCGGTTTCCTTATGAACTGTGTTTAGCTGTTACGCAGTAAGAGATGGGTCCAGAGTTTACTATGATCACGTAGAAGAAAACTAAGACCCAAACACGCTTTGAATAATTGAGAATACACTAAGATCATGATAAACCATCTCTAAATTCCTGTGGATTCTGTGTGTGGTCCCTGAAGCCCATATTATAGGTATTGCTGCTCCTACCATGAATGTACCCATTTTCATGACTACCAGTATCAAGCAAAACAGAGGATGAGAACATGCTGGTCACGTCATTGTTCATGTTCAGTGGAGGGAGAATGTGGGAAAATCCAACAAACACATCGACAAGGAATCCCTCAGATCAAATAATTAAATTGTAATTATTGGTCTGGGACATTTTCCCTCAAGAATAAAAAATTCAGCCTAAGGCTCCAAAATGAAAAAAAAAAAAAAGAAAAAGAAAATCCTCAGATAACTTGGGAATTTCACTGTGTATGCATTCACTATCTTCTTTTAAAAAAAAATCTATAAAATAACTGAGTTGGAATATAGCAGAATCTCACTTGTGGTTACTGTAAAACAAGATTTTTTTAATCTGCACAGAATTTTTTTTTTTGTCATGGGTATTTTTTGCTTTGTATTTTATGGGATTTTGTTTGCATGTATATGTGAAGAAGACAGGTATGAAGTAGATTAAATCCATACATTGCTTATGACCTAAGGGTATGTTCTGTCTGTTGTACCTATATTTCCAATAGTCTATTGATATGTAAATAATTCTAATAAAATAATAATAATAAGACCAGAAGTTATTTAACCAAAGGATATATTGGAATTAGTCAGACTAGAATACAAATTATGACTCTGCTAAATGCTCTAGCTTTTATAAATTTGTATAGCCTCTCTGATCTACAATATCTTTTTCCTTAAAATGAATATAAATACATTTTGGAATTGTTGTGGAGATAAAACATACTGTCTTTAAAATATCTAGTCAAATGCTTGCCATGTACCAGATAATCACAGCAGGTACAAATTAATATTAGTAGGGTTTTTTTGTTAATTTTTTCTGGTTGTTGTTTTCTATAGAGAGTTTTTGTCGGGAGTGGGGGAAGCTGATTTATTTGCCCCTACTTAACATCAGAATTTGTTAACTCTTGTTGTGATGTTTCCCAGTATAGCATTCTTGCTGATTTAAGGTTTGTCTATTAGGGGAAGGCCTTCCAGAAATCCCTGATCTTATATTTTCATCTTTCTCTGACATCCTATATCAAAACCAGACCCCAGTGATTTGTTCAAGAGGATTTGTGAAAGTAACTCACACTAAGTGGTACTTATCATCTACAATGTTCTTTGTAAGCACTATAAGTGATGATTTTATTTTATCAAATGATAATTCCTTCTCCAGCATAATTTTTATAACATAGTGATGGATCCATTAGAAAAATACATTTTGTGCTACCTGGTAGCCCTTCCTAACATTTTTACTTAATGGGTGGAGGATAAGATTATGATATGTTATAACCTTTATTCTTTAGTCCTTAAAATTCTTAGTTCTTATTTTTTTTTTGTAACAATAAAGTTCATTTGTTGATGATCCGATAACCAATGAAGGGACATCATGAATTTTGATAATGTTAAATGCACATTGGGCTTATATGAGTTTATGTGGGCTCTAAATGCCTTCATAGTGATAAGTCAAATGCTTTAAATAGGGATATGTTTGGTAGCCCTTTCACTCTTAGAACCCAAGTAAATGCGTAGAAAATTGAATAAATCTGAAGTCTACATAGTATTATCAGCTATAGTTTATAAAGTACTCATCATTTTTTACACATTATGCTAAAACTGCTAGATGTACTTTCTAATATAATCAAAAAGATGATTCTACTAATTAAGTACTAGCATAGTTTTTTCTTAACATAGGATAATGGTGAATTTAGGGTAGCTTAGTTACTTGCCCAAGTGATTCAGCACAGCAGTGATGGAGTCAGAAATTATATCTGAATTATTCTTGCCCAGAGTTTATGTTCTTAATCCCTGTATTACATTGCTTTTCAAAGTTATCCTTGGATGAGATATTACTAAAGACCAAAAATATTGCCTCTATTGATCTAATCTATCTACCAAATATAAGTAATAAATTTAATCACGTATTAAAGAAAATAATGTATTCAGTTCTACACATGATTTAAATTGCGAAGTAAGAGTTAGCTTTTTTCAAATCCTAAATTTATCAAAGAACATCAGACTTTTCTAGTTTGATGTAAAAGATGTGTTAGGTTTCTTCCTGTGACTTTCAGAATGGAAAGATGAGTCGTTTATCCATTTAATACATAAAATACCTAATGTGTCAATATAATGCCAAATAACCTGATCCAAAGTGTAAGTTAGCCACACATTTTCATTAAACTGCATTTAAAAAACTGAATTAGAAGCCTTGTGAGAATTAGAAAGCATTGATCAGAAACTATTATGAATAAATTACTCTGCCTAACCATATAGTTTTACTAAAATGGCTACGTGAGAGTGAGAGTGAATTTATTCTTAATATCAGCTCAAGATTTAAGAAGAGTAGAAAATAGAAAGGTTTCATTTGAATTTAATAGTCTCTCTCTCTCTCTCTCTGTCTGTCTCTCTCTCTCTCTCTCTCTCTCTCTCAGACACACACACACACACAAAATAACACACAATGTTCAAAGGATGGAATGGTTTGGCAGAAGAGACTCTGATTAATTCTTTGTGGGTGAAGAAAATTAGGGGGTCTTTTAAAAAGGAAGTCATGCATGCCTAGTATATATTAATAAAAGAGTTAGTCATTTTTCAGGCAAAGAAATTGGAAGAAGGCATTTGGCAGCAATAGCCTTTACCCTATAAGGTAAATTGAGGGCATACAGTTAACTAGGTGGTTGCTAACTTAATCTAGATGCCTATATAAAATTCACAGGTAATTACAAAATATCTGGATCCCTTGAAACTTCATGTGTGTTTAATTTGGTGAGTTTGCTTCATGGGTGTTACATTTATTTCCACAATTTGTTTATTCCTCTTTCCTTATGAAGGAGATGAAACTGGTATTATAATAAGAACAGGATAAATTTATGTACTGAAAAACTGTACAGTTGAGTGGATTTTACTTTCAGCAGTTGCTGCCATAAGTGACTGAAGATACTCTTTATGGGAACTGTGAGTTCAGAGGAATTAAGAAGCATTCCTATTTTTAAATATTCAAAATATAGATAATGTTTAGAAGTTGACTCAGAATATGTATATTCCTTTTCATGTACACAAATTTACTTATACATGCATGCCTATTAAGCCAAAACTATTATTTTGGTGTGGTCTTATTAATATATACAAATAGAAAATTGATGACATAGGTATAGTTATACTACTTACATGTGTGTTTTAGGTGCTTGCACATATATTCAGTAAATCCCCAAGTGACCTTGAACAAGTTGTTTAGTGTCTTAAATATATTGTCTCTCGTCATTTTTCAAAAGGGTTGCCAACAATTCCTGTTCTGTATACTTAATAAGAATCCTCTACTGAGGATCACAGAGCATAATGATACTGTAATGATAATAGTTAATATGTATGGAGCACTTACAATCCATGCTTAATTCTGTTTTAGGTGATTCATGCACACTATCTCATTTAATTCCTTCATCGACTCTATAAGTTAGGTGCTACTTTTGACCCATCCTACAGATGAGGAAGATAAGGCACAGACTGGCGTGAATTGCACAAGACCCCTCAGCCCACAAGAGATGGAGGCCGGCGTGTAATGCAGGCGGTCAGATGGCAGATCCTGGGTGCTTCACCTTCAGTTGATCAATTATGTGTCATTCTGTTGCCGACAGAGAAACTCACTGTGAATGTCATTTGTTGTCATAATAATCACTTCTAAAAGTCCCCAAAACATTTCTATTTGCAGCAGAACTTTCTAAACTGGTACCTGGAGCACATGGAAGGGAACTCTGTAGCCTATTCTGTCCACTCCTTTTCCTGCTACTTTTGACAAACCAGAACTACGTGACTTGACTTCTGTCTCTTCTTTCCAGGTCCATTTTTCCTTTGCCCCTTGACTTGGTATTTTATGTAATTTAGTTGACTAGTTCATAGAATCATTTGATTTGAGAAACCCTGATTTAAATCAAAGTTTATGAAAGCTCTCTAAAAAATACTACATGTGAGTCAGTATTATATGCAAAAGGACATTTTACATGATCTATTATTTTTTCCTGACCTGCAACTATTTGTTTTTTTAATGTCTTCTTGAGCAAGATTCTCCACTCCCTCAGGAATCAATCTGTTTCCTTTATTGCAACTTTCCTTGGACTGTACGCTCTATGTGAGAATCAAGAATGTTTGTTATCTTTACCGGCGTATGCTGAGAATCTGGTACATACTAGAATATAAAAAAGGTAATTTTGAAAAGCAGAAGAAACAAAAAAAAAATAATAAAAGGAAGGAAAAGAATGAAAAAATGAGTGGATGAATAATTGAAAGCTGCTTCTTGCTATTTTAACTCTGCCTACTTAAGGTTTCTTCATTACCCCATGTATCTCTGCATTGCTTCTCTTAAGTTCTTAAACTGCTCAGAGTAGAAGTCAGTTAACCAAACATATACAGGATTGCCTGTGTGTAAACTAGGGGCAAACAGGCACAAGAAGGGTCCTAGGAAACTCTCAATAACTAGATTACTAACTTTAACTTATCTTGATACTTTTTATTATTATTATTTCCCTGAAATATTTCTTTTTAGAGAAATGAATCCAGATAAATGAAGCATCACTGTATGTTATTAGGACTATTAATAATAGACACTATTTCTGGATTATCCCTTATGTGTAGAAATTGTCTTAAATTCTTTGTTTCTTTGTATACATTCTTTTTTTTGTTTGTTTGTTTTGGAGAGAGTCTCACTCTGTTGCCCAGGCTAGAGGGCAGTGGTGCGATCACAGTTCACTGCAATCTCCAACTCCCAGGCTCAAGTGATCATACTGGTTCAGCCCCCTGAGTTCCTACAACAAAAGATGTGTGTCAGCAAGCCCTGCTAATTTTTTTAAATTCTTTGCAAGACCTCCCTATCTTGCCCAGGATTGTCTTGAAATCCTGGCCTCAAGCAATCCTCCTGCCTCAGCCTCCCAATGTGCTGGGATTACACATGTGAGTCACCATGCCCCACCTGCATTTTTTCTTTTAACCTTTAAAACTCCTCACAAAATTGGTTCTTTGATTATTCTCATTTTACACATAACAAAACCATCCCAGATCACACAGGGTGGAAGTGGTGAAGCTGAGAGAATTAGTAATTACTGTTCCTCGTGACTACTTTTATTGTTGGTGTGTGCAGTCTTTGTTCTTTTGGGTGTCAGGGTGTCTAAGCACTAGAAGGTTGCCCCAGGGTGATAACAGAAGCACAAGCTGCTGTTCCTGCCAGTACTTAGAGATTGGTCCGGTGTCACATGAAGCAATGACCTTCATTGCTATTTACTTGACTGCTGCATCATGCTGCTTTGTTGTTGTGTGTAGAACAAAATAAGAATTGAATATTTTTGAAGTAGGTGAGATATGAATAAGGCTTTGAAGAATGAATAGGGTTTGAAATGATTATGAATGGGCAAAAGAGCATTCCTTTTTAGAAGAATCAAAAGTATCTGTTTAACTCTGGTCAGTATTTGAATTTAATAGTCTTATCTCATGAGAATATTGTCTCCTAATCAGGAGAAAAAAAATTCCATTTGTAGTGTAGATCAGCTACTTGAGACACAATCTCAGACCAAGATTTCTCCATATTTTCTTATGTCTTGGATTTCCAAAACTCTGACATAATAATAGGGCATTTGATTTTGTCTTCAAGTGAGTGAATAGTTATATGAGAGGAAGGTGACCTGAAGAAATGGATTCCATAAAAACGAACTTCACTGTGACTGAATTTGTTTTCCTGGGTCTCTCATCTCAGCCAAAGATGCAGCTTATTCTTTTTGTTATGTTCTTGCTCTTTTATTTATTAACAGTATCTGGGAATATTATCATCATTACTATTATCCAGATAGAACCTCGTCTCCAAACCCCCATGTACTTCTTCCTCACTAATTTGTCCTTCCTGGACATTTGCTACACGTCCACCAATGTCCCACAAATGCTGTCCAACATGGTGGGGAAAAAGAATACCATCCCATTCTCTGGCTGTGCTACTCAGATGTACTTCTCCCTCTCCTTTGGAATGATTGAGTGTGTTCTTCTCGGTGTCATGGCTTATGACAGATATGTGGCCATTTGTCATCCTCTTCATTACACTGTCATTATGGATCGTAACACCTGTGTCCAACTAGCACTCATTTCCTGGTCCAGTAGTTTCCTGAGTTCCATGGTTATCAATGTCCTCACCTTGAGTTTGCCCTACTGTGGGCCCAATACCCTGAATCACTTTTTCTGTGAGGTGCCTTCTGTCCTGAGGCTGGCTTGCACAGATACCTCACTCATTGAACTCGTTGTTTTTATCTTCAGCATCATCATCGTCTTCATCCCTTTCCTACTCATTGTTGTTTCATATGCTCGGATCCTTCAGTCTGTTCTCAGGATGCGGTCTGCTTCTGGCAGGTACAAGGCACTATCCACCTGTGCCTCCCACTTGACAGTGGTAGCATTATTTTATGGGACTGCCATCTTCATGTACATGAGACCTCAGTCGAAGTCCTCCCGGGCTGGAGGCAAGATCATTGCAGTGTTCTACACAGTGGTCACACCCATGCTCAACCCCTTGATTTACAGCCTAAGGAACCAGGATGTGAAAGGAGCTTTAAGAAGAGCTATCACGAAACAGAGGACATGAGAGCTATTAATGGGATACTAACCTTCGCTGTTAATTACCTTATGAATATGAAGTGGGAGAGTAAAAACAAATGGCTTTGGCACTCAATACCTGTCCTGCCACTCATAAAAGTGACATAAATCCAGAGGCAACCTGAACACAAAAAGTTATATCTTCCAGGGTCACAAGCAGAGCTATAATGTGTAAAAACAACTCCCTTCATTGAATGGCGACTATTTTTTTTTTATTTCCAGATATTCCAAGGGTACAAATTTTAGGTTATGTATATTTCCCTTGCCTCACCTGAGTCAGAGCTTCAAGTGTGTCCATCCCCCCGACGGTGCACACTGCACCCATTAGGTGTGTATAGACCCATTCCCTCCTCCCCCCTCCCATCTGCCTGACACCCAATGTATGTCATTACTCTATGTGCACTTAAATGTTAATCAGTTAATAAAATGGCTACTATTTTGTTACTCACTGAAAAAAAAAAACTTATTTCTTTAAAATCACAGGCTAACAAAAATTTTAAAAAATAAATAAAATCACAGGTATCTGAAATACATTGTTTGAAATTATATCAGTAAGATAAAAGATAGTTCTTCTACCAATATTTATTTATTTACTTTTCTTTCCTTATATCTTTATTCTATAAACTATTTTCTTTTTTTTTATTTCAGAATGTTATGGGGGTACAAATGTTTAGGTTACATATGTTGCTTTTTCCCCGCCTGAGTCAGAGCTTTAAGTGTGTCCATCCCCCAGACAGTGCCCACCGCACCCATTAGATGTGAATATAATGAAACTATATTTAGAATGGGAAGAAGACAATTGTAATTTCAAGCTTCTAATTTAGCTATTAATGTGGGAAGTCATTTCTATGGGCCTTCTTTTAAAAATGAAATGGTTGTCAGATTATATAATCTCTAAGTATCTTTCTATGATGTGTCTATCAACATCATCACCATATCTATTATCTCTGAAAATAGGTTTACTATAAACTTGGCAAAATTTATTCTGAAATGGGTTTTTAATTTTCATTTTTTGGACATAACTTGTTTATTTTAATAATGATAATGCAGTGATGAAAGGTTTTAATATCATGACTATTGGTATAGAGGGTATAATAACCATTACTATCATACACCATGTTACCATTTTTCCTAATCTATATCTTTCCTCTTGAAACATGAAAACATCATTTAATACCACAATTATAAAGTATAAGGATTATAAAATGGTGAAAGGGAAATATTAATAATTAATACTAATTGTGCCTCATTGATATCACTCTTTCAACATAACCTGAAATCTGAAATGCTTCTTTGGATGTCATGTCCTATTTTGCCTCTTTTCTTCTACCTATTCATGTTATGGTGACTTCTCTAGCTCACTTGGCCTTGCAAAGATTTAACTCACCATAGTCATAGACAAATGTAGCTCTTTCAATGGGTGCTTCATAACATAATTTTGTATAAATCCTGATTAATGAATCTAATCCAATCACCAGGCTAAAGATAGCCACAAATCTAGTCCTTTATAGAAGTTCCCCAAACTTTTTCCCCAAATCTCATCATGTATGCCACTTTTTATAGTGCTATACACAACTCTAGAAAATACTGGAGTAGAAATCAGCAGAAACTAGCTCCAGTTTCAGCTCTACATGCAGAAGCTAAGAGCACATCTGCATGCCATTTAAACTTTCATGACTCCAGTTTCATAAGGTGAAGAAATAGGTTACTAATACTCCCCTATGAATCTTAAAGAACTCATATATATATACATATATAAAACTCATATATATATGTATATATATATATATATAAAAGTTCTAATATATATATATATATATATATAGTAGATTTCCTGAGACCTGAAATAAGATTTAAGTTTCAGTAGTTGTTCTCCAGCCCAATAAGGTATGGTCATTCATTTGTTCAATGAACATTTGTTGCTCACTTCATACATTCCAATACTTGAGGATAAAAAAATGAGCCTTTCTTAAAGTCTCACAGTCTACCAAGAGAGTCATCATATTAAGGTATATATGTTTTAGTGTTATAGTAGAATTGCATAGACAGTACTTCTCTAGAACATTGGAGATCAACCACTTATTAAACCTAGACTTGTTTCAATACACTACATCAGCTTTTCATATAGTTTAACATCTGAACAAGAGAGTTTTTGTGAGTGAAGTGTAGCACTACTGATACCTCCTTCAGGACAATAGTCAAAAACCAAAACTGCTTTGAGCAAGAGGGACAACTGGCTACAATAACATTATTTTCTTTAGTCCTCATAGAAACCCCATTCTGTAGGTGTCATTGGCACCATTTTGCAGATGAGAAAACACTGGAGGGTGTTTCTAAAAATGATTTATAAAAGCATTGATTCTATAAATTGATTGATTTGTGACATGAAACAGAAGTAGGCATGTTCCAGGTGGGTCTGTGGATTTTGGAGCAAAAGGATTAGCATAAGCAAAAGTATACACAGGGGGAAATGCATGGTATACTTAGATCGCTGTGACTTGAACTTCTAGGAGGTGAGATATGGAAGGGAATGGCTGAGGATGAAGCTGAAAATGTGGAATTTCCTATTTCACCTGTGGCTGCCATTCATGGTGTTGCTTCATCATGGGCTCTGGTCTAGTCTCCTAAAGTCAGGTCTGGTGAAGAAGCTTGCTGTCCTCATTAACACTTCATTTAACAGAGTTAAACACGCAGGTACCAACATGGCTGCTTCCACAGTCCCCCTTGTGGCTGCACAGTTTTGTAGTGCATGTAGATGTTTAAAGCAGTGCAGCCAAAAACATTTCTTATTACTTGTTTCTTCACACAAATATCCTTTAAGTGTCTATTATGAGCTTATTATTATGATGGGAAAAACCCAGATGCATCTTATACAGTGCCTTGCTTCAAAACATTTACACATGATTACAATACTCACACACAATCATGAGTTACAAATTGAGGGATTTTGCTATTCAGAAGAGAGTGTTTTCTACCAGCCTAGTAGATTGGAGAAAGAGGAATTTCTGAGGAATGGTATGTAAGCTGGTCTTTAAAGGAAGAGTTTGGACTTCCTGAGTCATGAAGTTGAGACTGTCAAAGGAGAATGAAGTAGAGGATGTGGAAGTAGTGGATGAGGAAAAGCAGAATAATACCAAACAGATGGTTTAGAAAGAAGTTCTGAAATACAAAGAAAAGGACTTTGGCAATTTTGTATTTCTAAATTTAGGCGACAGGGCTATTTATGAGATCCTTTGGGAAACTGAGACCCTAATAATTTCAGGTATCCTCTCCAACATAGAGATTGAAGGCAGGGACTTCAGGCTAAATTCTTCCCTTGGCGTAAAACCAGACATGGGGCTAAATGTAAGAGTTTTATTCAAGCCCCATTAAGAAAAGCACACCATCTGTGCCTGTAAACCTGATTCAAGTAGCCAGAGCCTACTCAGATTTATAATACCAGCCTAATGATTATGTTGCTGTACTTGTTTCTTGAAGTTTGCTCTGCTAATGGATACGTGATAGAAATATCTGTTCCCCAAGTGATAATCTCCCACATACTTATATTGATGCCAGATCAGTGGGCTACATTTCAGCTTCATCACTAAACCCTCCTACTGGGTACTCAGCCCTAATGGCCCATGGACATGCCCCACTGTTTCCAGCCCCTTTGCCTATATTTACTGTTTTCTCCCTCTCGTACTCCCTACCTCATTTTGCTTCTTTCTTTAGATTCTGGTCCATGATTTAAAGACAACTCAATGCCCCCTTCTCCATAATGCCTACCCTTGTCTCCCAAGAGGATGTGCTATCTTTCTAGGATCAGTTACCAAAGCACTTTGCAATCTTCCTTTTTTTCTTTTTTCTTTCTGTCTTTTTTTTTCTTTTTTGGTGTTATTTTTTCCTGTAATACAGAGTATTTGCATTCCTCTTATCTCCCTATAGGTGTAAACTCCAGGCGGTCAGGTATATATATCTTATATTGTCCACCAGGTCTTAAGTACAGATCGTTTAGAAACTTCTCACCTGAAGTCATAAAGCTGGAGAGTAGAGAAAGCAGAATTCAATCTCAGTTTTATCTCACTCTGACATCTCTGCTCTTAACCATTTCTGCATCAGTTTTTGCCAGAGCCCCTGGTACAGGGATTATCAACTCTTTGCTGATTTTAGGAAACAAATTCATATGATTATGCAGCCTGTTATAGAGACTATGATTGGCATGTTTACCATTGTTTGATTTTATTACTGGAAAAGATTTTTAATATGTGAAAGAGAAGTCAGGACTTTTCAAACATAATGAATTTATTTGTCTCTTATTTGGGCACACTAAGAGGATAGATAAGGCATAAAAATAGTCCTCATTTTATTGATGAATAGACTAAAGTTCAGAGACCTTACAGGATTTATTTAAGACAATAATTGGTGGAACTGGGACTAAGACCAAGATAATCGAAATTTTATCCATTTTTATCTTGTCATTTTTAGGTTTATCTCAATACTTCTAACAATTACGTGGAAAATAAAACACTTAGTTCCTTTATGATGTTATATCACATTGATGGCATAATTATATATAGTTAAGATATAACTGAAGGAAAAATAGAAGGAATTAATGTTTATTAAATATTTTATGTGACAGATTTACAGAGATTACAGCATACCCTTTGAAAAATGCTAAAAGGTGAGCATTATTATTCACATTGGTAGATGTAGAAATCAAGGCTTAAAGAGATAAGTAAATTGCCCAAAATCACATAGTTAAAAATTAGCAGAACCTATGTGAGGAATATTTCCTAAGTAGTCCAAGACAGGAAAGTTTGTCAGAAATTAGTGAGAAGTTCAGCCTTGAATCCATTTTTTTATTCTATTACTTAACTTTGATATGTCTGTTGAGGTATCTGAGATTTAGTTTTATACTTTTTAAAATGAGGACAATGACTATCTCTAATGATTACTATAAAACCTCTATGAGATTTAAAGTTCTTTTTCTATTGAGTGAATACAAGAAACAAGAATAAAAGGTAATCCTTTAGCAACAAGGTCACTGATGAGAAATTTAGAAAGGGAATTCAAAGATCTTCCTAATTCTAAGGCAACTGCTTTTTCAATTATAACCTACATTAATATTTTAGTTAATGGGATAGGAAAGTCCTATTTCTTTAAAATATCACACAGTATATATGATTTACACATTTTAAGTATAAAGAAAGATACATCTCTAGACTGTTTCTGGACTGCCAAATCTACATGTGTCCATTAGCCATAGGCTGTTCTTTCTGCATATGTGACACCAAGGATGTTTTGGAAATTCATGAAATACCTGAGTAAATTTACACCAGATCATTTCCAACTCAGGTGCAAAAGCACCAGTAGGAAGCCTGGTAAATCCCTAAAACTACTAGGTGCCTTTTCATGATGAATGAGGCTGCTCTTCTCTTTAGGGCAACCATTGTGTTTCCGAGGCCTTTAACTACATTGCATTGGAGGAAGGGTTGAGATAAAGAGATTAATGATTGTAAATATTTAAAACTGATAGTGTGATGAAATTTCAGCACCTCTAAGAAAAAGTTAGCTTTTCCCATATTTCAATCTGCTACCTTTACTTGCTGCTGCTACCTGGCAGTCTTTTTTTTTTTTTTTAAGATTCTTTTTTTATTTCAGCATATTATGGGGGTACAGATTTTAAGGTTTCAATAAACGCCCTTTCTTTCCCCTCTCCCCCCACAAGTCTGAGTTTCCAGCATGACCATACCCAGATGGTGCACATCTCACTCATTATGTATGTATATACCCACCCCCCTCACCTGCCCAATACCCTATTACTGTAGTACCTATGTGTCCACTTAGGTGCTGCTCAGTTAATACCAGTTTGCTGGTGAGTATATGTGGTACTTGTTTCTCCATTCTTGGGATACTTCACTTAGTACTATGGGTTCCAGCTCTAACCAGGTTAATACAAAGTGTGCTATATCACCGTTGTTTCTTAGAGCTGAATAGTACTCCATGGTATACATATACCACATTTTATTAATCCATTCTTGGATTGATGGGCACTTGGGCTGTTTCCACAGCCTTGCAATTATGAATTGTGCTGCTATAAACATTCGAGTGCAGGTGTCTTTTTTGTAGAGTGTCATTGAATCTTTTGGGTAGATGTCCAGTAATGGGATTGCTGGATCAATGGTAGATTCACTTATATCCCTTTAAGGTATTTCCATATTGCTTTCCACAGAGGCTGAACTAGTTTGCAGTCCCACCAGCAGTGTAGGAATGTTCTTCTCTCTCCGTATCCACACCAGCATTTATTGTTTGGGGACTTTTTGATAAAGGCCATTCTCACTGGAGTTAAATGATATCTTATTGTGGTTTTGATTTGCATTTCTCTGATGATTAGAGATGTTGAGCATTTTTTCATGTTTGTTGGCCATTCTTCTGTCTTCTTTAGAAAAGTTTCTGTTCAAGTCCTTTGCCCACTTTTTAATAGGGTTATTTGATTTTTTCTTGCCGATTTTCGTGAGTTCTAAGCAGGACCCACACCTTTCACCTTTCACAAAAATCAACTCACGCTGGATAACAGACTTAAACCTAAGGTATGAAACTATTAGAATTCTAGAGGAAAATGTTGGAAACACTCTCCTAGATATTGCCCTAGGCAAAGAGTTTATGAAGAAGTCCCCAAAGGCAATCACAGCATCAACAAAAATAAATAAATGGGACATGATCAAACTAAAAAGCTTCTGCACAGCCAAAGAAACAGCCATGAAAGTAAACAGACAACCTACAGAATGGGAGAAAATGTTTGCATCCTACGCATCTGATAAGGGGCTGATAACTAGAATATACTAATAACTTACGAAAATCGGCATTCCTGTTTTTAATTGAAGATTGGTAGATTTCAGAACATGGAAAGAGGAATTATATCCTCTTCTCTTGTCAATCATTGATACATCAGGGTTAATGAGACTTTGTTCATTTGTTTGTTTGTCTTATTTTGAGACAAAGTCTCCCTCTATTGCCTAGAGTGGATTCCAATGGCATCATATAGATTGCTGCAAACTCAAACTCCTGGGCTCACACGATCTTCCTACTTCAGCCTCCTGAGTAGCTAGGACTACAGGCAGCAGCATCATGCCCAGTTACTTTTTCTACTTATTTATTTATTAATTTTTTTGTAGAGATAGAGTCTTACTATGTTGCTCAGGCTTGGCTTGGACTCCTGGCCTCAAGAAATCCTTCAGCTTCTCAAAGTGCTAGGATTACCGGCGTGAGCCACCATACCCAGCCAATGAGACTGTTCTTTGGCAAGGGCCTGGACAAGATGGTGGAAGGTATGGAGACCCATGGCACCTGAGGAAAGGCTAGGGTCTGATTACAATTAGAAGACAGAAAACATATTTAGATGGGAGCAGGTAAACTAATCTTGCCGATGTTACAATCTTGCTAAAATTAGCCTTATGAGTTGCTCCAAACTATCTTTCTTAGAGTCCCAGAGTTCTGGGGCTTCTCTGAGGGCTGAAAGGAAGCCAATATATGAATTTGACAAAACTTAGATTGCCCATCCCTTTTTAATGTTAGGCAGAGAAGATCAAATGGATCCAGTAAATATTAGGTAAAACTAACCTCTTCACTAAACGAAAATCAGAGGACAGGCAAAACGGGTCCCATCAATGCTCACAGAACTAGTTAGCAGCCGAGCCTAAGCCCCCAGCTCTTCTTCTTGGACTTTGCACAGTTGCCGATTTTGTTATGTGTGGCAATATATTCAGAGAGATGATAGAGCAACTGCAAAACAAATCCCTTATTGTCAACATGTGTTTTATGTTTACACCCTCCAGAATCTGGCACACACCTAGCACTTGCAATTTTGTACTAAATACATGGATGAGTGGATCTCAAACTGAGTTAAGTCATCCCCACACCAGCCTCTTTCCCCATATTTTCAACTACATTTTCTCTGACTTCTTTTCAGAGTAGAAACATTTTTAACATTTGAACTTGGCATTCTTCATGATGCTGAAAAAAAATTGCTTTAGAGTTATTGGCTATTTCTTTCTCCTATCAATTCCTGCTGAAAATTCTAATCAATATTTAATTTCTAATCAATATGTAAACAAACTTTAAGTAAAAAAAACAAAACAAAAAATACTAGTGTATCTTGCTCAGTTCGTCTTTCAAAAATATTAATTGAATTTATATTCTTTGCAGATTGTAGTGTTGAGGGTTACAGAAAACCCTTCAGAATTTAAGATTCACTCAGCAAGGAGATGGTAGCTTGCATAGTATTTATTTGAAATTTATTTGCATCTTTTATCTCCTGCCATCATCCTTTTGGAACTATGATTTACTTGTGGCAAAAATGGATTTTCATTTTTTAAAATTATTACTGAGATTTTTTCCCAAATAGTTTTTGGAAAGCAGCTTTTACATCCTTATTCCTCAAACTGTAGATCAAGGGATTCAACATGGGGATGATGACAGTATAGAACACAGAAGCCCACTTGTCTTGGTCCAGGGAGTAGCTGGATGTTGGCCTCAGGTACATAAACATGACTGTGCCATAGAAAAGTGTGACGCCTGTCAGGTGAGACCCACAGGTGGAGAATGCCTTCAGACGGCCTTCACCTGAGCGTATTCTGATGATTGCAACAAGAATGAAGGCATACGAGATGAAGATGATGAGTATGGTACTGAATTCAATGAAGCCACACAGACTAAAGAGCAAGATCTCACTGATGTAGGTGTCTGAGCAAGAGAGGGCCAACAATGGTGGAATTTCACAGAAGAAATGGTTGATGATATTGGAGCTACAGTAACTCAGGCTGAAGGTGAGGGACGTGTGGGCTATTAAACTCACTAGACCAGCCAGGTAAGAGCCCAGCATGAGAGCCAAGCAGACCCGCTTGGACATGAGGGTGCTGTAGTGGAGGGGCCGGCAGATGGCCACAAAACGATCATAGGCCATGGCAGCCAGGACATAGCACTCAGCGTCCACAAAACCTACAAAGAAAGCAAACTGGGTGGCACAGCTAGAGAAGGAAATAACTTTGTGCTTTGTTAACAAGTCAGCCAGCATCCTGGGGGCAATGGCTGTGGAGTAGCCCAGGTCGACAAAGGAGAGATTGCAGAGGAAAAAATACATGGGTGTGTGCAGCTGAGTGTCTGTTATAATCAGGATAATCATACCCACATTCCCCACTACATTGACCAGGTAGACAACAAGGAAGACCACAAAGAAGATGATCTGCAGCTGAGGGTCCTGTGTGATGCCCATAAAGATAAACTCAGTCACCACTGAGTGGTTTTCTTTATCCATTGTTCCAATTGTATGTGTACTTGGGTTTGGTTTATCGATGAATGTAGTAAATTCACTGTCTCAGAAAATATTCAAACTAAAGATAAGCAATCATATGTCAGAGATATAAAAAATGGATATATTTCTACAATAAATGAAGGCTTTTTGGGGGGGTGATTCTTAAAAGTCCTTCCACTAATTAGATTCTATGACTAATAATAGAATAACTCTTCTGCTCATGCCCAGTTACAACAGGAGAAGACATTAGCTTTTTGGGAATGGCAAGTTCCACTTCTTCAATGACCTGTTGCTCTGAAGTCATTTATCACAGGGTACCAGATGTTTGACCTGGTCTGTACAATTACCCATCACATTAAGTAAAGAAAAGAAGGTTTGATAGTTCTTTCATTCTTTCTAAAACAGAGAAATTATAAATAAAGATAAACATTAATTTTCATTCCAGGTGAACATAGATAAGAAAACAAATGATCCAAGGATCTCAAAGTATAACACATCATATATACATACAGAAAGTAAAATACTTAGAGCAGAAAGTCAGAAATATAAGAAAAGGCAGTAGAAAATAATAACTTTTTAAAAGCCAGAAGTTACTATTTACTATATACCACAATTTATTGAATGCTTTAAATGTGTTACATAATTTCATCCTCATAACTCTATAAAGCAGGTACCATTGCCACTTATATCTGAAAAAAACAAGGCTAGATATTAAGTAACCTTAACAAAGTCAATAGCCAGTAAATAACACAGCAGACTCTGTGTTAGAGTCTGCCTGACTCTAGGGTCCATTTCACTTTGTTGCCTTCTGATGTTATATGTGCTTTGATAGAATTTAAATCCCTATTTTTGCACCTGTTTGTTTTTCTTGTCCTGTCAATCATGGGTGGGCACAGAATTAGTCCTTTGGTTTCACTGATCTTAAGAAGCATTCAGGGTGAGACATGGGGCATAATCAGGGTGAAGACACAGCTGTGTCTTTGGACAATTTTATTCCTTAACCAGAAGCTATTGTAGAGTTCAGCTCAGAGTTAAGATTCAAAGATGCCTCACTCAGGGGGGAATAGAGAGAGTGTTATCCAACTCAATGATTAGATAGGAACATGCTTTTGTTAGGCTTTTTTGTTGGATGAATATCTGATCAATTGCAGAATTTTAAGAGGGCAGTGGGTAAAACCAAATCCATTTAAACCAAACTAAAATAAAAGACAAAGTAATTTAGAAATAAGTAGCTGAATAGTACTCCATGGTATACATACACCACATTTGATTAGTCCACTAAAAAAAAATGGTGACCTAGCACCTCTTCTATTATCCTGGATAGAGCTGGAACCCATTCTACTAAGTGAAGTATCACAAGAATGGAGAAACAAGTGCCACATGTACTCACCATCATATTGGTATTAACTGGTCAACACTTAAGTGTACATATAGTAATAACATTTATCGGGTGTTGGGCAGATGAGAGGGGGGAAGAGGGAATGGGCATGTACACACTTAATGGGTGTGGTGCATACCGTTTGGGGGATCGACACGCTTGAAGTTCTGACTTGGGCAGGGTAAAGACAATATATGTAACCTAAATATTTGTACCTCTGTAATATGCTGAAATAATTTTTTTTAAAAAAGAAAGAAAAGAAAGAAGTAGCATCCTCTACCTAAACCTAAAGGAAAAAGAACAGACTATACCTTCTTTAATTCATTTGCTGTTTAAAAAATAAGAGACAGCAGAATAGTACTATGTGTCTTTCATGTGGTTGTGGACATTAGTAAGATTATCCTAAATACTAGGATTGAAAAATGATAGAAAACGTTCCTTCATCTTTCAATTTCCACATAGACTATAATCAACAACAAAAAGAGTCTCTAATAATCTGATATATTGTCTCAAAAGTTAATAGTTTGTAGTTATATCTATTCCTGTTCAATAGATGCTTAATATGCTATGTATGTGTGAATCATTGCATACATTATGTCTACTAGAAAACAGAGAATAAAAAGATGTGATTGGGAGAAATTATTTGAAAACATATATATGAAAACATAAAGAAATTGTATCCATACATCTACTTGAAATTGCTTAAAGAAAAAAAAAAAAAAAAAAAAAAAAAAAAAAAAAAAAAAAAAAAAAAAAAAAAAGAAATTGTATCCATAGTATATAAAGAAATTTTAAGACTCAGTAATAATAAATCAAACAGTCCAATAAGAATAGCCAAAGATTTCAAGATACTTACTGAAGAAGATATATGAATAGCAAATAAATGCATGAAAAACCCTCAAATATTCATACTAAAGAAATGCAAATTAAAATCACAATGAAATATTACTACTAGATACTAAAATTTAATATTTATTGAAATGGTGAAAATTTTAAAACTCTGACCATACTAAGTGTTGACAAGGAAGTGGAGGAATTAAAACTTCCATCATTGTTGGCAGGCATGAAAAATAGTACAGTCACTTTGGAAAACACTTTGGAAGTTTCTTATAAAATCAAACATGTACATAGTACATTTATGATGCAGTTTTTTTAAACAAAAATTCTGGATACAACCTAAATATCCATCTGTGGATGACAGGATAAATAATTTGTGGTATGTCCATAAAATGGAATACCTCTCAACAATGAAAAGAAACAGATTATTGATACATGTATTAATAACATGATAGATGGATTTCAAAATAATCAGGCTGAGAGAAAAAACAAGAGATAAAAAGAGTATATCTTCCATGATTCCATTTGTAAAAATCTAGAAAATGCAGGATAATCAATGCTGACAGAAAGCAGATCACTGATTTCCCAGGTAGAGGTGTGTAAAGAGGAGCAGGAGGGAGGGGGTACTGAGAGGCATGAGGAAGCATCTGGGGATGACGGATTAGTTTACTCTCTTGATGATGATGATGGTTTCAAGGATGTATACATACATTAAAACATAGAATTTTATACTTTAAATATATTCGAATCATTGTAGGTCAGTTATACCTCAATAAAGCTGTTAAAAGTAAGAGTACTTGCTGCTATTCAGCTCAGCTAATTCTCAGTACATGTGAATTCAGATATCACTTCAGAGGTTAGGTTGATGAGGAAACAAAATCCTGGGCTGAGAGGACATGCAAAGTCACACTGTGAGTTAGTTGCAGAGTTAATCATTGAATCTGGACCATAGAGTGCTGTGTTCATTTTATCCTACTGCTTCATGTAGCAAGTTGAAAATAACCCATCAGGAAAAATGAAAACAAAACAAAACAAACAAAAAAAAAGAGAGTGATCAATCATTTGTCAGTGTGTTCATTCACTTTAGCAAGAGAGAAATAATCCTATTGTTGAAAACGGAAGGACCCATTTGGCTGACTTTATAATTTTATAGATGAGGAAGCAGATCAAGACACCAATCATTCAAATGCAGAGCAACACCACACTGCAGTGTTTAGAGGAATAGGAGATACCTTGAAGAACGCAGCACCAGCCATGAGCACTCTACTCTGCAGCTGGGTATGTGTCAGTCAAGTAATTTCACTCTACTGGAAAATGTGATTAGA
Organism: Microcebus murinus; assembly: GCF_040939455.1. NCBI lineage: Eukaryota > Metazoa > Chordata > Mammalia > Primates > Cheirogaleidae > Microcebus > Microcebus murinus. The sequence goes on from NC_134107.1 coordinate 18,010,575, forward strand.
AAACTATTCTCTCCTCCATTATAGATTCCAGGCAATGTATGAGAAGCTGCTTCACTAATCATAAATCACCCTGCCTGTTCTCTTTTATGCTGAATGGACAAATCCAGGCTTTACCATTTACTACTAATAATTCCCAGCACAATACTCATCTTCTTGAAGTCATAGCGTTTCATCTGTTAATTGTGGTTAATAATGCCTACCTTAATAACTTCCTGTAAAAATGGGTTAGAATATATACAAAGTGCTGAGTTCAGCGACTGTCTTGTGCTAAGTGCTTAATGGTTTGGTCATTGAGTTTAAGTGTAGACATTTCAATTCAGTAGATGAGTATGTATTGGTAACTCCTAGAAAAAAAATGTTCAGTGATTATTCTATAGAGACTGTGTATCATGAACTGCCTTAACCTTTAGGGAGACATGATTTTAATTCTATAGTACTTCCATTAAGTAATAAATCACACAAAGATGAAGCTACAATATTCAAAATCAGGGCTTGACTAAGAAAAAAGGAAAGAAAACCTTTGCACTTTTTTTGTGAGTCTCATGTAGCTAAAGCATAGCCCTTCTGACTTGAAGAAATGGTAGAATATTGAGTAAATAAGCAGATTCCTTTGTTAACAATAAACAATTATTTAATGATACACCAGCAAAAGTTTTATCTTAAGAAAGCAAATACAGGAAAATATATTTTATTTTAATTTTTTTCCAGTACTCCCACTTCTGGGTGCATATCTAATTTTATTTCAATAAAATTACTAAATCAAACAGTTTTTCTTAATAAGAAATAGCTGGAGGAAATGTCTGATTTTAGTAACCTGATGTAAAACTGAAATGCACATATTTTTGTTGCAAAAATAGGTTAGTTATTGATGTTCTCTGCTAGTCCATTATTAATTCATAGCATGTTCATTAATAGTTAAGCTATTATCTTTAGTTAGAAAATTATATAGAAGAAACTTAATAAATGTCCTAATTGTTTTTCTTTGTCCTTGCAATTAGCCATCATAACTTGAATTCTCCATTAACGTACATTTGTATAAATGTATATTAGTACGCTAACACTGTAGTTCTATTAGTATATTAGTAAACAAGATAGCTGATGTTTCTACTCCCATATAAGAAACATTCTGTTTAGGAAAGCTTTCTCATAATAAAATTTTCTATAGAATTAATTCATGCAATGGTAAGATTGTGTGTTATTATGATGTATAGTATTCTGTAGTGTAAGCTTTCTTTTTAAATTTATTTTTATTTTTTTATTTCAGCATATTATGGGGGTAAAAATGTGAAGGTTACATATATTGCCTTTGCCACCCCTCCCCCTGAGTCAGAACTCTAAGGGTGACCATCCCCCAGACAGTGTGCCTCGCACTCAGGAAAATATATTTTAGATTTCTATGTATCACCTGTTTTTCAAGCTCATAGGAAAAGAATACTGGAGTAAAGTTCTGGAGATCCTGGTTATAGTCCTATATCTTTTTTTAAATAATTAATAATTTGATATTGTTGAATTGCTACATTTGGTGTAGCTTCCTTATCTGTGAAATAGATGAATACAAATTCTGGGGAATACAAATTCTATAGAAACTTCCATTTCTAGAATTTTCTAAATTCAGACTTATAATGAGATACCTAAAGCCAAAGAGATGATCTATGTCTCATTTTAAAATATTAAAATGACATGAACCTGATGCCAAACAGAACCCACACTCAAAGGAAAACCGGATGGTATAATGCTCTACCCCAATATGTCACATCATTTTCTAAATACTGATGCGTGACCTCACCTGTTTTCTATCTTTTGGTGACATGTTCCTCTTCTTTGATGGGTTATACTGAATACGTATTTTGAAAAGAACCCACAGATGATGAATTACTCTTGTAGTTCTCTGAGCTACTTACTCATCCCACCTTTGCTCCTTTGTGCAGAAAATATTTAAGAGAGTCACAAACAATTCCCAGAAGAGGTTGTGATGAAATGTTTTCTACACTCACAGGAGACTCAAAGATTTGATAAGCTATAATACTCTCTAAGGAATTTCACTCTCTCTTCCTTCAACAGTAATGATGAAAGAAGGAAACACAAGGGGATTTTCTAAGGACACTCTAGAGATGACTGAATCAGTCATAAGCACTGCATGCATGGGCTGTTTTGTGCAGCCCAAAGATGCCTATGTGTTGTGATTTTTAGGGGTAATTGACAAAGGTCTTTTTGCTGATACGTTAAAGATCTTTCAAAGAAGATGAAATGTTTCATGTTCTATGGAGTAGCATTAATGTGTTGCTATAGTGGTTAAAGAAAAAAAGTAATTTATATTTAAAAACAAATAAAAAGAGACACAGGGAAACTTTGGGAGATGTTAGATAACTCTGTTGCCTTGATTGTGATGTTGGTATCACAGGTGTTCCCATACATTTAAACTTATCATTTTGTACACATTAAAAATATGTGTAGTTCTTGTAGATCAATTATACACAAATAAACCTGTTTAGAAATAATTTCTTTTTTTGTTTGTTTCCCCCATTTCACTGTGGTGTATTCCTTTTTTATTTCAGCATACTATAGGGGTACAAATATTTAGTTTACTTATATTGCCTTGCCCCACCCAAGTCAGAGCTTCAAGCATGTCCATCCCACAGATGGTGCCCACCTCACTCATTAGGTGTGTATTTACCCTTCCCTTTCTCCCCCCTCCCATCTTCCCAATATCCAGTGAATATTATTACTATATGTGCACTTAAGTGTTGATCAGTTAATACCAATATGATCGTGAGTACATGTGGTGCTTGATTTTCCAGTCTTATGGTGCTTTACTTAGAAGAATGGGCTCCAGCTTTATCCAGGATAATACAAAAGGTGCTATATCACCGTTGTTTCTTGTGGCTGAGTAGAACTCCATGGTAGACATATACCACATTTTATTAATTTACTCATGTATTGATGGGCACTTGGGTTGTTTCCACATCTTTGCAATTTTGAATAGTGCTGCTATAAACATTATAGTGCAGGTATCTCTTTTATAAAGTGTCTTGTTGTTTTGGGTAGATGCCCAGTAATGGAATTGCTGGATCAAATGATAAATCTACTTGTATCTCTTTGAGATATCTCCATATTACTTTCCATGGATGTTGTACAGGTTTGCAGTCCCATTGACAGTGTATGAGTGTCCCTATTTCTCTACATCCATGCCTACATTTATTGTTTTGGGACTTTTTGATAAAAGCCATTCTCACTGGAGATAAGTGATATCTCATTGTGGTTTTGATTTGCATTTTCCTGATGATCAGAGATGGTGAGCATTTTTTCATATACTTGTTGGCTATTTGTCTATCTTCTTTTGAATACTTTTTTCAAATATTTGCCCACTTTTTGATAGGGTTGTTTGATTTTTTTCTTGCTGATTTTCCTGAGTTCTATATAGATTCTTGTTATCAGCCCTTTTTCAGATGTGTAACATGCAAATATTTTCTCCCATTCTGTAGGTATTCTGTTTGCTTTTTTGATAGTTTCCTTGGCTGTGCAGAAGCTTTTTTATTTGATCAGGCCCCATTCATTTATTTTTGTTGTTGCTGTGATTGCCTTTGGAGTCTTCTTCTTAAATTCTTTGCCTAGGCCAATTATAGACATTGAGCTTTATAAGAGCTTTACCAACATTTTCTTCTAGAATTCTTATAGTTTCATGCCTTAGGTTTCTGTTTGTTACTCACTGTGAATTGATTTTTGTGAGAGGTTAAAGGTGCAGATCCCATTTCAGTCTTTTACATGTGGCTATCCAATTTTCCCAGCACCTATTATTGAATAAGGACTCTTTTCCCTAGTGTATGTTTTTGTCTTCTTTTTCAAAGATTAGATGGCTATGAGGATGGTTTTATATCTCAGTTCTGTTCCACTGGTCTATGTCTCTGTTCTTGTGCCAGTCCCATGCTATTTTAGTTATCATACCTTGGATATAGCTTAAAGTCTGGTAAACTGATGCTTCCCAGTTTGTTCTTTTTGCATAGAATTGCTTTTGCTATACAAGCATCTTGAACTCCCTAGAGTTCTGTGCCAGAACGGCACTAGGAGGGGGAGGGACTGGTCTGAGCTACTGCTGGAGGGAATTAGGAGACAGGTAACTGGCCCCTGGCAGTCAGTGGGTCCAGAACAATGGAGGTGAACACTAAGTAGGGGACTCTAACCTGGAAACTGCTGTGGGCAGATAGGCCAGCTCAGGGAGGGTCACAAAGAGCTACATCTTCTGCTGGACAGGCGTGAGATCACAAGAGGGTGACAAAAAAGAGAAAATGAGCATCCAGATGACTCAGCTCCTGAATCCCGCACCTGCCAACTCCTGAACAGTTGCCCCCAGTGCTAGTGCTCTGCGGGCTGGTGGTCGCCACTTTTGAGGTCCACAATCCCAATGCTGAGGTGCCCTGTGGTGTTGGACAGCTCCAATCCCTACACTGGGTACTGTCACAACAAGCTCTGCCCTTACATGACTTATGGTCAATTAGCCAGGCCCCATTTTGATGGGTGAATTCTGAACACTTCCCCAGTCGTGGGAGTCTTACACCTGCGTGATTTACAGGCGCTAGGGCCCTGGGTGAACTGGGGCACCAACCTCTTCCCCTAGCCAGCAACTTTCACACTGAAAGCTGTAGGCTCCACCCCTGGAGGCAGGGAGAGACAAGAAAAGCAACTTTTCCTGTGCAACTAGCATGAATCTGTGGAGCCTTGGCACAGATTGATGGTTGACAGCCAAGTGAATTTGCTTGTCAGACTGGTTTAGGTCATCCAGTACGATCATATCTGTGGGGCTGAATTTCCACATCTGGTCAACTGCCAACAGTGGGGTCTGTGGGCAGGGAAGAAAAATCCTGAAAAAAGGCAACAATAGGTGCACCAAGTAACCCCTCCCATCAGGAGCAGCCTCCCAAGTGTGGTATTAAAAGCATTCCCACTTAGAACTGGAACCAGACAAAGTGGCCCTCTATCAGTGCTTCTATTCAAGATACTGCTGCAAGTCCTGGCCAGAGCAATCAGACAACAGAAAGAAATAAAGGGCATCCAAATGGGTCTCCAAAGGGTTGAAATACAGTTGGAATTGCAATGGGATTCATGGGTGTTACTTGTTGGAAGAGAAGAAAATGTTTTTTTGTTGTTGTTGTTTGTGACTTATAAACTTCTCATCTGAGGAAAATGCCCATTCTCTGGGTCTGTGTCATTCTGTGGCTGTTTTTGCTTTTGGTGACTCTATGAGGGGAAAATATCCTTATAACAATGATGACTGAATGGGTGTTTCCTGCTTATAAAATCATTCCATTTTCCTTACTTCATTTCATTGTCACAACCTGCAATGATGCACATAGACCAGGTAATATTATGCCCAGCCTTATACAAATGTGGAGACTGAGGTATGAAGTATGTAAGTGACCTAGCCAAGTTCAGTTAAGGACACTAAATTAACGTCTGAAATTGGTTTTGGATTCATGTCTTCTAATCCAGTCACCCTTATTTAATGCGCAACTGAAAATGCAGGCAAATTCTCATTGCCTTATTTTGCCAAGAAGAATAAAGCTTTAGAAGAAATAGGGAATCAGAGAAAGCCACATAATGATGGCCCTAGAGAAGATGAATTTTAACTGGGTTGAATTCCTGCCACTTAATTTTCCTTGAGTTTGAGTTTCCTGGCATGAGAATGATAGAGCTTTCACTGTGAACTCAGATATTCCTGAATCTGAAACTCTACTCCACCATTTCCTACCTGTTATATCAAGAAAATTGCTTAACCTTCCTAAACCTACTGTTTTTCATCTAATTCATGAGGTTAATTATAGCACCTTGCCTATGGGCCTATAAGGAAGATAAAAGGGAATAATGTCCATGAAGGGTATAGCTTAGAACTTATTGATAGTATATGTTCATAAATACTGGTAAGAATTTTATTTAGCAATTCCAATTCTGGGTATTTATTAAAAAATTATTGAAATGAGAATATAAAGGAAATGGCTTCAATGTTCATTAAAGCACTATTTGTAATAGCCAAGATGTGGAGATAACCTAACTGTCCATCAGTGGACAAATGGATAAAAAAATGTGTGGTGTATACATACAATGAAATATTATTCAGCCTTAATGACAGAAATTCTTCAATATGCAATAACATAGATTAACATTGAAGATTTTATGCAAAGTGAAGAATCCAGTCACAGAGAAACAAATACTGTATGATTCTACTTATATTAAATACATAAAATAGTCAAATTCATAGAATCAAACAATAGAATGGTAGTTGCCAGAGCATGGAGGAAGAAAAAAATAGGAGCTGCTAGTCAATAGACATAAAATTGTATTTATGCAAGATGAATAAGTTCTAGAGATTTGCTTTGTAACACTGCACCTATAGAAAACAATACTGTTTTGTACAGTTAACATATATGTTAAAAGTGTATCTCTCATGATGTGTTCTTACCACACTGAAATGAAAAAGTAATCATTCATAATTAGAATATAGAAGTACTTTTCCAATACTTGATAAAATTTATCTTTCTACCTAACTGGAAAGAATTACATTAACATATTTTTGTAATCAGAAAATTCTCATGATAAGAAAACTTCAAATGGTTTTCTGCTTATCAGGAGAAACTTCCTGGTGCTGGCTTTCCATGAGAAAGGAGGAGTTTTTAAGTTGTAGCCCCTTAGGATTGCCATCCATCCATGCATTTTTCCTTTCCTGCCTTGAGTGCATTTTCACTGAGTGTCTACCGCATGTCAGGCAGTCCTTGCTGTCATGGATATTGCAGGCTACAGGGGAAGACAATTGAATTAAGAAATAATAACTATTAATGATATAAAGTTATACCCGTCATGCTTGCTACAGATCACACCACAGTAGGCCTTGACTCAGCAGGGCAGCATCCCTGGGGTGGTGGGTAAAGCTATGCTGAGACTGATAAGAGTGCAAAGATCTGAAGGTGAGTGGCAGTATGGCCAGGTGAGAGGGAGTGAGGGCAGGGAGGGTGACAAAGTGCTTCAGACACTGGGATCAGGAGCAAAGACCCTGTGGCAGAAAGGGGCATGAAGATTTAAAGATAGCGCATACGCTGAAGCAGAGGGAACAAGGCCAGAGTTGTACCCAGTGGGGCTGTTTCGGGGTTTGGTGTTTATTCCAAGAGCCATGGGAATCCAGTGGAGGGTTTTGGGTAGGGCTATGACATAACTCTTGGAAGTCACTGAGTGTAAGGAGGCAGAAGCCTGGCTGATGAGGCCACCTTCATTCATATGCCCATGGAGCCAGCCCCACAGCATGAAGGGCAGAGGTAAGAAGACCTGCAGGACAGATCATCTAAATCTAACTCAGTGCTCAGCAATCTTGGAAGTTGTAAAAGCAACAGGCTTTGGTTGTCCTCCTCTGGGAAGGATGTTGAACAAGCATTAGAAATACAGTCAATACCTCACCAGTGCAAATATCAGTCGGGATAGGGTGAATGAAACAAATTAATTGAGATGGTGAATTCAGAAAAATGATGATTTTTATTGACTAGCAACCCACTAAACAAATTAAAATTTAATAAGTTCAAAAGTTTAATAAGTTCAATAAAATTCAATAAGTTTTTATTCTTGCCTAGCACCCCTTTTCCTTCGTGATCCTTAATTTTGTTTTATTCTTCTCTTGATTCTCTTATAGCATTTCTATATATTTATGAATCCCTAAGCAATCAACACATTGTTTAAGACCCTAAGGAAAAATTAAAATAATAGAAACTTGCGCTCCCACTTCCTTTTTGTCACTCTGGCCAATGTCATCTTGTGTTTCCTGGCTTCTTATTTGTAGAAGACCTTCAGGGGAGTGGTCATCAGGTATCCTTGGGATGCACATTCCTGGCAAACCTAGATGTGCCAATGGTGCTAACTGATTCCCAGTTAAGCAGGAAAGGGCTCTTGCACATCCACCAACCCCCTGCAGAGATGCAATTGCATGCATGCATCATGTTTCGTAGTAAGCAGCCTTCCAGAGAGCTCCGGATTTCTTCAAAGACCTGTGGGTGGGTGGAGTAAATAAAATAATCAGCTGGCGAAACAGTAATGTAAAGGGGGCTTCTCAGTTTGCTTATCTGCCTGTTTCAGGGCGATGTCATCATTTCCAGCTACAATTGATAAATGTCATTCTCTGTTCACCAGTGGAGATGGGTCTAAAACACCAAATTGCTTTTAGCAGGTGAGTTCACCTTTCCTATCTGGAGGATATTGAGATTTCCTTTCATTATATTTTCTTCTGTGCCCACACACCTGTATAACAACCCATTCTATATCCACCTACCTACCCAATTTTATAAGGTGGAAGATATTTTTCTGGGCTCTAAGGATGCAGCAATGATTAGGATAGATGTGAATTCTTTTCATATACAGTTCCTGGTCTAGCTTGAGCGACACATAGTAAATAATTTGTTACTCAGCATGTTGTTTAAAAATGATTGTGCTAAAGGTCACGGATAAAGATAACTAGGTGCCGCACAAGCCTGTGATGGATTTAGTCTCAAAGTTCAGAGAACACTGACACGGGGAAAAGGCATTTGAGATGAAACTTGGAGAGTGAATGGGAATCGACAAGGTAATATGAGGGGAGGTGGTGGTTTGGAAAAAAAAATATTGTGAAGGCATGAGAGGGCTGGTGTCAGGGAGTTTTTAGCACCTGAAAGTGGCCAGATATCTCGAAGGCAGGAAGGGAGGAGGACAGTGGTGGAGAGTCTGAAGCTGGAGCATTAGTCAGGAATTAAGTCAGATTAAGCCTCCCTTGCCAGCCCGACCCAAGATATGTTTTGTTTCCAATCCTAAAAGAAAGAGTTATTAAACGCAGACCTCTAGCTATTAATTTCACCAGCACAATTAATGTTCTCTAGGTAATTGTATGTGAACAGCTAAGGATGAATGTATATTTCCGTTCCTACACTTCACGGTTCTTAATCAGTCAGCCCAGCTGATTCACAGGTTTATGTCTCACTGGATCCTGTGGTATCTACACTTGCAACACTGGACCAGATGATTCCACAGTTCTCTGCACCATGTAAGTTCTAAAGCTTGTGCAAAGCTCTGTGGGGGATAGAAAAACAAAAAACACACATCTTTGGCTTCAAGAAACTTGAAATTCAGTAGGGAGGAAGGCATTTTCACTAAGAAGTACCTGTAGAAGGCAGCAGGTGAAGGGTAAGTATTATTGTTGTTATTAATATCTTTGCTGTTGAGATGGTTCCCTGTAGGGTCTGTGTCCATGCTGCGCACACAGGCGCCCTCAGTAAATGAGTGTCGGGTGAATGACCCACAAACCAGTGAGTAGTCGGGGACTGGCAGTGAAGAGAAGTGAGAGCTGTGAACCGAGAAATTTTGTTCTTACCTGAAAATATCACCGAACGCCTTCAGCAGGGGCTTATTCACATACTGCAATCCGTGCTTGGCACACAGTGACCTCACCAGAGGTGCCACTTTGTGATAATTATGGCAAGGCATTGTGGGGAACAGGCTAGAGAAACAGACAGGAAATAGAAAACTTACACCTACAGAGAAGCCCAAAGGACTTTTCTTTCCTCTATTACCAAATAAAATTATAACACCAATGCAGACCCAGCCTTGACCTTGGACGATACTTCTGTGATGTTCATAAACTCTTTCTAAAATACTCTAATCTTATCCCGTAACATTTCTATGAGCCCCGTTAGTGGTAAGGATTTGGAGAATGCTAATCAAATATATGTTAGCTCCATAGACTATGTTTATTTTGGCCAGGTCAAATGAGGTTATGGGTTGTCTATCATTTTGAATCAGCTAGGAGAGCTGGAGATATCTCTTTCTCCATCTCTGTCTCTGTCTGTTTCTCTTTTTCTCTCTATCCATCTAACTCCTACTCCAAGAATAGATGGGCATTCAATAAGTTCTTCCCATGGCATATAGGGAAAAGTCCTAGGAAAATAATAAGGTAATGAATTCTTAACTAAAGTTTTCTAGTAGTCAGCCAGGTGACTTTCTTGGGTTTTAACCTCCTCCTTGATAAAATATAGATAAAAATCCTTCCTTATTTTGCTGAGGTTTTAACGGACTAAGATGGAAAAAAGGTTGAGAAAAACCTGTGCACAGCTAAAAGATCTTTTTTCTTCTCTGACTATCCCAGATATGTCTTAGATAAAAAGGATGCAAAAAGTCTGTCCCCTGAATATTCTAAAGAGATTGGCTCTACAAGTGTCATCATTTTCTCTTTCTTTGTTACATGTCCAACTAACTGACCCATTGGTGAAGTATTGCCAAATGCCATTTGGAAATTGCATCAGAGTCTGTGTGTCATTGTTGATTATTTTGTAGCTTTGGCTTTAAAGAGACAGATATTTAAATTCTAGTTAAATTTCAATACAAACTTGGTTACCCAAGTGATGTGATTCTTTTTGGTTTCACCAACAAAGCAAATACATAGAAAACAATCACAATTTCCTAAGCATTTTGGGATCTGGAAACCGAGTCACTGGTACTTTTCCAAGATTCCACTCCATACTAAGAATTGTTAATGCCTCCTTCCTTCCTTTCTTTCTTCCTTCCCTTACCATTGATGCTAATAGAAAGATAGCAACCTTTAGAGAGTCTTGGTTTATTTTTTCCCCTCTGAGACCCTGAGCCTAAGGCTCTGCTCTAGACTGTATTTGGGGTTGTTTTAAGTGACAACTCTTGCCCCTGTCATGGTCTATTTCTATTACTTACTGGTGCTCGATTTGGAAGTTCAGGTGCCCAGTGAACCAGTCATTGAAAAAGGACTGTTCAACATTACAGGTTCCCAATACCTGTAAAGAAAAGATATAAATGATCCCAAGTTTCAAGCAGAGAAAATGTTTATTTATTCTTCTATTTAGTCAACCATTCATCAAGTATTTCTTGAGAACCTATTTTATGTGAGAAACTATGAAGGATATAAAAGATAGATACACAGTCTCTGGTCTCAAGCACTTACAATTGAAGAAGGAAATTAGACATTTTGCTAAGAAGTACATACAAGGCAATCCATATATTCATAAAAATTCATGTAGGATTTCAGGGTAAAATTCTCTGTTGACACAGATATGGAAGACTGAGGCATCATAAATGAGCACATTGGCAGATAGATGTAGGGTTGTTGGATTTCAGTAGGGATTTCAGATGTAGAGTAACATGTCTATGCACTGGACTTGAAGGACTTCTAAATGAGAAGTTATTAGAAGTTATTAGTTCAAAGGTTTGATCCAAGGGTTTTTGTCATGGAAGTGCATTCCAATTTAAACAGTTTCCTTTGTAATCTTATGTATTTTGGGTGTTCAAGAACATTATCCTGAGAAGGAATTTGTAGGTTCTCTATGCTGCCAAGATTAAGAACCTTTATGAATATCTTTTTATTGAATGGTTTTTAAAGGTTTTATTCTGGCTGGTGTTGTTGCCAATTAGAATGCTGTATCTGCTGCTGTTCTATGTTAGTGTTTCTCAAAGTGTAGTTCAGAGAATCTTGAGGTTCCCCAGAATCTTGAGTATCCCCAGGGTACCTTAATGAAATCTGCAAAGTTGATGCTATTTTCATAATAAATCTAAGATGTAATTTGACTTTTTAATTCACATATTCTCATGCTTGCACAGTGGAATTTTACAGAGGCAACTAAACATGGTATGGGCATCATCACTCTGATGTAAAAATGTATTCAATTAATTCTTATTAATTTAAACTTAATGAATGAATGAAAATTGTATAGTTTATATTTTAACTACAAGTTAAATAGATATCAGTGGATATAACCTACATAAACGAAGGCGTTGAGGTTCCTAAGAACTTTTAAGAGTGTGAAGTGGTTGTACGCTCTTTGGTCACTGACTAAATGAGATGGAGGGCATTCTGAGGACCAGGAATCTGGAATCTGGCAGGCTGGTGAAGAGGCCTGATAAATTCATATACAAACTACATATATGATATGGTCCTATATTATTTAAATTAAATTTCTAATATACCTTTGTGTCATAATCATCACAAGTTAGGCTGTGTGAGAAAAGAAAATTGACCCGTTCACTATCACAGTCATTTTCAAGGATCCTACCTGCAAAAATCTATACCCATACAGTGAAATAATATGATTTCCATGGTACTTACAAGCATAAAATTCATTCTGTAACTCTAGAAGTCTCAGATTCACTTGAAAGGCTGTGTCGCATTAGAGTTTAGAGCAGAGGAGGGGTCAGCAAATGTTTTCTATAAAGTGCCAATTAATAAATATTTCAGTTTTTTCATAACAAACTGATTTTGCTGTTGCAGCATGCAGCAGTCTCAAACAACATGTAAACGGATGACCATGGCTGTGCTCCAATAGAACTTTATTTACAAAGACAAGCAGTGGCCTGAATTTGGCCTATAGCATACCCTAAGACTGACCCTAGGAATAGAGTAAAGGCCTGATAATCTAACTGCCTAGGTTTTAAAACATGCTTCAACCACTTAGTTGTGTGACCTTATATAAGTTATTCAAAATTATCATCTGTAAAGTAAGAATCATCATACCTTTTATGATTAAATAATATCTTCTGTAGGTAGTGCAAAGCACTTGATGGTGCCTGTCCCCGAGCCCATACTCTTAAAGGGTGAGTCATTATCATTTGAAGTACCCAGATTCTAAATCAGTGTGGTTTGAAGGATTCTTCCTCCACCATTACCTGAGTGCTGAGCCAGTCCCGGTTCTCCTCTGTGCTTATTTTCATTGGTAAGTGGCTCATCATGGTAACACATGTAAACCAGGGACTTTCAAGAAACCTTTTGGGGGAATAAAATGAACAGGTGAGGACTCTCTGGGGTTTTTCAGGAGCAAACCCATCACTGGGCTTGCATAACCCCTGGAACATCTGGCTGAGCACAGGAGAATGAAAGGTTCCAGTAAAATAGTGGTCATACTTTTTCAAAGTCGTTTACATCCTTTATAACCAGAGATGACACATGAAGGATTCAGCCACATGACCTGCCCTGCTGCCAGACATCTACAGCTGTGCTTCTTAAGTTTTCTGTAGCTCTGGTGCAAAGATCACAAACACCAGGGGAACTCCAGGGCATATGCAAAGTGATTGATACCTGGGCTTTGCCCCAGATAGAGTGGTTTGAAGTTCTGATTTGGCACTGGCCTTAGCCACAACTTGCTCTTACGTACCTTTGGGCATTTAACAATGTGCCTAAAGCATAGTAGCTACCATTATCTTTACAATTATTTAGGATTGAAAATAATAGAGCAACAGAATGAGGGAGTACACTGGAAAGTTGTAAAGGGCTATTCAGGTAAAAGGAATAGTCTGAGGTCACTTTTCTTCTTGGAAAATCTCTAGTCATAAAAGAACTTTAAAATATTCCTGTCCTGTCAATACTTTTGAAAGAGATTATGATGGGTGTCAATAGATTATGTTTTTAATGTACTTGGGCATCTCCTGAAATGCTTCACTGGGAATCAAGCCAGTGGGAAAAAATGGAGATCAGGATAACACTTCTTGCAAGAAGCCTGTCTTGTTCAACTATTTCAACTGGGTTTTTTTTCTCCACATTTCCTTGAAAACACCTCAGTTCTAGGAAATGGGGCATAGTGTCATCATCTTCTGCTAAAGACAAATAGGTCTGATAAGGACACCCAAGTTATGGTAATAAGAGAATATTCTTACTTGACAAAATATATGAGCAATAGGGTTCCGAAGATTCCATAGAAAGGGCCAAATGAGATGAAGTGTCGGATGTAAAAGCTGCTAACCCAGGCGATGTCCTGCAGAGAAAAGCACTTGAAAGTTAGATGCCCTGAACATAATTTCATTTCCTCTTCATTGGCCTGGGGTCCCTTCAGGTACTGGCTACATCTTATGCCCTGTTACACAAGGAAGCTATGTCTGGAGGTGTCCAAGCATTTTCATTTTCTCCTCTTCTAGCTGGTCTGATTTCAGAGAAGGAGCCAAATTACTCACCTCCCAGTCTCTTCTAAAGTATATCATGCGGAAGGATTTCATTGTTAAATGTGCAGGCACGAGGAAGGGGAGTGCAACTGAAAAGAAACAAACAACATGGTGAATAAATGATGAGAACGTGACCCCAGTGCAAGTCAGCAGGAGTCTATTTCCTTATCATGCCACTCCTGCAGTGCTGGCCCTGAGAAGGGATGCAAGTCCACATCCTGGACTCCACTGGACTTTCCAAGTTCAGGAAGCTGAACCAGGAACTTGGTCAGCAGCTCCAGGCTCTAGCTTCATAAAGGCTAAGGAAGCTTTGAAGATTTTAGTCATTTTTGATGCAGGTGTCTCCAAAGAGCAGTTTCTCTGAGCTTTTAAGTATATTCAAGGTCCTTGGCATCCTTTAGTCACCCCAAATCCTTTGGATTAGCCCTGTCACAATATGTGGGTGTGGCAGGAATAAAGAAGATGTGCTCATTTCCTGGTCAAAGAGTAATTTACCTGTGTCACCCCCAGAACTGTAGAGACTGCCAAGATCTCACAGGAGTCTTATGGAGTCCCTCTGGCTGTCAGCAAAGACTCTCTCCTTGGCCAAACTCTAGTCTGGATCCTTTGAACCCTCTTCTCCTAGACAGGGTCTCAATGTTGTCTTATGAAGACTGAAAACTCTCAGCACAAATGATTTCATATCCCCTCACACTGAGAAACTGGAATAAGCACTAGCATAGTTTCTAAAAGCTCAGTGTCAACTCTCTAGGAAGACTCCAGCCCCCTTTAAGTTTCTTCCTGAGAGAGCTCAATACTGCCAAAAGGATTTACTGTTTATTTCAGTGCAGACCTAACCATAGGCACCTAATCTCCTTTTCTTAGATCATTTACTTCAGAAAACTTACAATTGTAAATCCTTCCTGTGTTGGTTTGAGATATGTCTTCTATAACCCAGAAATATCTTTCTTTTTTTCCCTCTTGTATATTTTATTTCATTTTAATTTATTTTTTTATTTCAATGTATTACAGTGGTACATATGTTTCAGTTATATGGGTTGCTTTTATAATGCTTGAGTCAGGGGTATAAGTGTGCCCAACTCTCAGATAGTGCTCATTGTAATCTTCATGTCAGATTTCACCCATATCTCACCCCACCCCTCTGGCTCATTTCCGTTGAGTTTTACTTCCCTCTGTGCTCATTTGTGGCCATCCATAAGTTCCAATTTAATACTAGGTATATGCAGTGTTTGTTTTTCCATTCTTTAGATACTTCACTTAGGATAATGGTCTCCAATTCCATCCAAATTGTTGTAAAAGGCATTAAGTCATCCCTCTTCAAGGCTGGTATACATATACCACATTTATACATATACCTCTATGATATACATATACTACATTTTATTAATCCAATCATGAATTGATGGGCATTTGGGTGGATTCCAACATCTTTGCAATTATAAATTGTGCTGTGATAAACATTTGGGTGAATGTGTCTTTTTGATAAAATTCATTCTTTTTCTTTGGGTAAATATCCATTATTAGAATTGCTAGACCAAATGGTAGGCCTCCGTTTAGTTCTTTGAGGAATCTCCACACAGTTCTCCATACAGGTTGTAATAATTTGCATTCCCACCAAGAGTGTGTAAGAATTCCTTTCTCTCTTTACCCACACCAACATCTCTGTTTCTGGACTTTTTAATAAAGGACATTTTGACGGGGGTAAGGTGAAATCTCATTGTGGTTTTAATTTGCTTTCCATGATTATTAGTGATGTTGAACATTTTTTATATGTTTATTGGCCATTTGTCTATCTTCTTTGAAAGGCTTCTGTTAAGGTGTTTTACACTGTTTTTAATGAGGCAATTTGATTTATTTCTTGGTAATTTGCTTCAGTTCTCTGTAGATTCAGGTTATTTTTTAGTCCTTTATTGGATGTATATTATACAAATGTTTTCTCCCATTTTGAGGGTTGTCTATTTGGTCTGTTCATTATTTCCTTTGCTATGTAGAATAATTTTAATTTAATTAAGTCCCATTTATTCTTTTTTGTTGTTCCTGTTATTTTTGTTGTATTCTTCTTCATAAATTATTTGCCTAGGCCAAAATGTAGAAGAGTTTTCCAACATTTTCTTCTATAATTCTAAAGTTTTCCTTCCTGACATTTGAGTCTTCTATTCATCTTGAATTAACTTTTGTAAGTGATGAGAGATATGGACCTTGTCTGATTCTTCTGAATGGGGCTACACTATTTTGCAAGCACCATTTATGCAGTAGGGATTCTTTTCCCCAGTATATATCGTTGTCTCTTTTGTCAAACATCAGTTAGCTGCAAGTAGGTGGTTTTATATATGTGTTCTCTGTTTTGTTCCATTGGTCTATTTCTCTATTTTTATGCCAATTCCATGCTGACTTAATTACCATAGACTGGTAGTATAGTTTGAAATCTGGTAATGTAATGCCTCCTGATTTGTTCATTTTGCTTAAAATTGCTTTGGATATTAGAGCTATTTTCTGGTTCCACGTGAAGCATGCTTTGTTAAGTATTTTCCTAGATATTTTATTTCCTTTGTAGCTGTTGTGAATGGCATCAAGTCTTTGATTTTACTCTCAGCTTCACTGTTATTGGTATATGTTTGTGCTGCTAATTTTTGTACATTGATTTTGTAACCTGAGCTTTTGATGAATGTATTTATCAATTCCAGGAGTCTCTTGGTGGCATCTTTGGTGTTTTCTAGGTATAAGATCATGTTGGCTACAAAAAAACAATACTTTCAAATAGTATTTTCCCATTGGAGGATCCTTATTTTTTTTTTTTTTTCTCTTGCCTGATCATTCTGGTTAGGACTCCAGCCCTATGTTGAATAGAATTGGTAAGAGTAGGCATTTTGTCTTTTTCCAGTTCTTAGTGAGAATGCTTTCAACTTTTCTCCATTCAGTATGATGCTGGCTATGAGTTTGTCATCTGTGGGTCTTTTTATAATTTTGAGTATGTTCCCTCAATGCCTACTTTGTTGAGAGTTTTTATCATGAAAGTGTTCTAAATGCTTTTTCTTCATCAATTGAGAAGATCATATGATCTTTGTTTTACTTCTGTTTATATGGTAAATCACATTTATTGGCTTATGTATGTTGAACCATCCTCTCATCCCTGGAATAAGGCCCACTTGGTCATGGTAGACTATTTTTTGATATCCTGTTCAGTTCTGTTTTCTGGCATTTCATTGAGAATTTTGCATCTATTTTCATAAGGAATATTGGTCTGTAGTTTTCTTTTTTATTGTGTCCTTTCCTGGCTTTGGTGTCAAGGTGATACAGTCTCATAGAATGATTTGGGAAGAATTCCCTTCTTCTCCATGCTATGGAAAAATTTCTGCAGAATAGATACCAGATTTTCTTGGTGGGTCTCATACAATGTGGCTATGAGTTCATCTGGTCCAGAGCTTTTTTGTTGTTGTTAGTTTTGGAAGATTCATAAAGCGAGCTCTACTAGATCTAAGAGGAGAGATAAACAGCAACATTGTAATTGCCAGGAACTTTAGCATCCTACTGACAGAACTGAACACATTATCCAGGCAGAAAATAAATAAAGAAATGCTGGACTTAAATGAGAATATAAAATAATAGAGCCTAATAGATATATAAAACTATTCCATCCCCAAATATTAAGTATACAATTTTACTCAACAACACATGGAACATTCTCCAATATTGATCATATTTTAGGTCACAAAACATGGTTCAACTAATCAAAAAAATGAAAATTATACCATGTATCTTCTCAGACCACAGTAGAATAAACTAGAAATCAACTCTAAGAGAAACACCCAATTCGACACAAAGTCATAGAAATTAAGCAAACTGCTGCTAAATGATCATTTTATTAATGACAAAATTAAGATGGGAATTCAAAGATTTCTAGAATTGAATGACAAAGAGGACAAAAGCCACCAAAATTTATGGCATGCAGCAAAATCTGTCCTGAGGCAAAAATTCATAGCCATAAATACCATTAACAAAAAGGCAGAAAAATTACTAATTAATAATCCAATGATAAATCTCAAAGAACTAGAAAAGGAAGAGCAAACCAAACCCAAAGCCAGCAGAAGAAATGAAATAACTAAGATCAGATCAGAACTAAACAAAATCAAAAATGGGAAATTATACAGATCAATAAAATGAAAAGTTGGTTCTTTGAAAAGATAAACAAAATTCATAGACATCTTGCTAGATTAATCAGGAAGAGAAGAGAAAGGACTCAAATAAGCTCAATTATAAAGGAAAAAGGAGGTATCACAACTGATACAACAGAAATACAAATTACCATTTGTGAATACTAAGAAAATCTCTCTGCACACAAGCTCAAAACCATAGAGGAAATGGAAAAAAATTCTGGAAACATATAAGCTCCCAAGACTCAATCAGGAAGAACTAGCACTGTGGAACAGACCAATAATGAGCAATATCATTGAAGCAGCAATAAAAAACTCTTGCATCCCAGAAATGTTTCCTCAAGGACCTGAGAGCCATCCCTCTGAGACATAGTCATCAGTAAGGACAAGGCCCTTGTATCCTGGTCTGTGTGGGAAAGCAGGAGGCAACCCCTCTTCAATAAGCTCCAGTCTGCAGAAAAAATGGCCTGGACCAATCACATCGACCAACTCCTCCACTCCTACAAAATCCCCAAAATATTTCAGTACTTTTTCTTTATCTTGTCCCAGAATTTGTTTCAGCAGAATTAAGCTCACCTGCTACTGATGTCTCTCTCTCCTACTTCAGTAGCCTGAATAAAATTTGTCTTGCTGCCTTCAACAAATGTCCAATAGTCCTTCTCTTTGACATTTGAGTAGGAATCATTCACACCCAATTTGCTAAACTGGCATTTTCAGGGAAATGCCCCAGTGAAACAGCTCTTGGGTGGCAGTGTGGTTTGTGCAGTGGGCATTCTGCAGTGAATCCACACCATTCACTCATTCCTCATTAGCTCAGGGCATATTGCACCACTGCAGACAGGGTAGGTAAACACACATTTCTCTGGAAAGTCCATAAAAGAAACTCCAACAGCTTTTTCCTGAGCAAACACACATCTAGTTAGGCTGGGGATCTGTTACCTTACAAAATAAAGCAACAATGTCCTTATTCTTGCAAAAGTAGGGGAAGGTGATCAGTGAGGTATTAGGAAGGCTAGATACCAGCTGTAGAGGAGCCAGCAGGGATGGTCGGCCCCACCTTCCAAAAACTTAACCCACCACCATCCTCCTATGGCTTGTAACAAGTGTTCCCTAGTGGCAGACACCTGGGCAAATCAGATCACCTACACCAGTGTTTCTCAACCT
Organism: Microcebus murinus; assembly: GCF_040939455.1. Lineage (NCBI taxonomy): Eukaryota > Metazoa > Chordata > Mammalia > Primates > Cheirogaleidae > Microcebus > Microcebus murinus. Next base: position 18,029,837 of record NC_134107.1, read on the forward strand.
CAATACTGTTGGTGTTTGGCCAGGTGATTATTTGTTATGAGGAACTATCATATGCATTGTAGAATGTTTACATTGCATCCCTGGCTTCTGCCCACTGTATATCAGCCCTACCCTCCACTTCTGTTGTGATAATCAGGAAATGACTATGATAATCAAGAAATGACTACTGTCAATTGTCCCCTGAGGAGCAAACTATCCCTGGTTGAGAACCAGTGGCCCATGGAAAATGTTTGATTCCTCCCCTGATTTTGCTTTATTTCCAAAGTGTGTTGCATGTTTTAGACGCTCAGATTTGAGGTTCCTTGAAAACTCTCTTTGTGAGCTGCCATGAGTTTGATTTTGGATAAGAGCAAAGACTTTTCACTCATGACATTCCTTTCTTCATATCAGAATTACTCAGCTATCTTATTTTCTTTCGAGCTTGGCCCATGTGTTCACACTCAGATGTCTTCTACGGTTGTACGTAGGCCATGGAGCAGCCAGCTTTCTTCCACACAGCGTCATGGGAGATGCCTTTGATTCCTGGGCTTCTCCTTTCTGTGGTGTCACACTAAATGTTTCAGAATTATTTCCCCATCCCCTTCCCCTGCCTGCCCAAATACGCCTCTCCTTTTCTCTTGACAGGTGTTTTGTCTTTCCAGGATGAGAGTCCCGGGTGCAGGTCCCCTTGACTGGCAGCTGCCTTCCCTCCCTCGTGGGGCATCTCCCTCCTTCCCTGCTCACCACACAGAGTGAGGAGATGCTGGTTAAAAAAGGCCTATTTGCTTTTCCATTTCCCTTTGAAGATTTCTACTGTAGTGAGTCTGAAACAAGACATGCTGCTTTTCTCAGTAACAATAAGACATGGCAGTTTTCTGTGAGAGAATTGCAGTCAGCCTTCTGGCCTGACAAGTGCTCGCTTAAAGGAAACAGGATGGTAAGGAATGTGCCTCTGGGAGACTCACCCATGGTGAAGTACAGGTGCTGCTTTTCATAGTTGATGTATTTGATTTTCTTCTTGCCATACTGAATGGAGAGAGGAAAAAAAAAGATAAAATACGAGAAAACACTTCTGCTCATTACCCTCAAGGTTGTGTGTGTGTGTGAATGTGTGTGTCAGTGTGTGTATCTTCGTGTCTAAAATCTCTATAGAAAGAGCCATCTTTATTTAGTTTTTGTTAGCTGTCAAACCTGAGTCATTAAAACAATCAAAATCGAAATCAGAGTGAAGCTTGTGGTATCTTTTTGCTTTAATTAAATGTGAGCAATTCTCGCACAAATTGATTGTGAGGATTGTGCTCATTTGATTATGGGGGTTGTGATCATTTTTTTTTAATTCAGTGGAAATCACTTTGAAATTTTTCCTCATTATGCAAAGTGGAATAGTGACTGAGAAGTAATATCTCTAGTGAGATTTTCTACCTCTTCTTCAACTGTGTGAATTAGGATCCTGTTTGTAACTCAGACTCCATTTTCTTTCATTCATCCAACAGATACCAAATGGTCATATGATAAAAGATATAGGCATGAGACTCTCTCATCAGTCTCATCTTTCTTCTTTTGCATTCTCATCATGAATCTCACACTATGGTTTACTATTTTAAGGCATGCTGCTAATATTTATAATATTTAGTCTATATTATACACAATTATATATTACATATTATCACATAATTTCTATATTACACTCACTATTGAGAATTTGATTCATTTTTCTAGGAGTCCCCTTAGTTTATCTGGCTGTGCTTAGGGCAGAAAGATAGCAAGTGCTTTGAGAAGAGATACATTTCCTTGCTTATCTCTATAGCTAGTTTGTTTCAGGAAGACTCCCTCTAAAATACTTGGTAATTTAAGTAGTCTTAACATGGTGGTTTTAAGTTGAAGTTGAAAGAATCAATAACTGAGAAATTCTGAAGATGAGTTTTCTCCTCCATTTTCTGTTGTTTAAGATTCTTAAATTAGAGCTGCTATCTCTAGTTGTGTTAAGAGGTATTTAGGCTGTGGTTTATTGTAAATTTACCAAAATGGATATGAATTAAATATAACAGTGTGGTCTCTTTTAACTGGACTGGAAGTAGTTGTTATAACTAGATATTTTATTATTATTATTATTATTATTATTTTGAGACAGAGTCTCACTCTGTTGCCCCCCTAGAGTGCCATGGCCTCAGCCTAGCTCACAGCAACCTCAAACTCCTGGGCTCAAGAAATCTTTCTGCTTCATTCTCCCAAGAAGCTGGGACTACAGGCATGTGCCACTATGCCCAGCTAATTTTTTCTATATATTTTCAGTTGGCCAATTAATTTATTTCTATTTTTAGTAGAGACAGATTGTCACTCTTATTCAGGCTGGTTTTGAACTCCTGACCTCGAGCAATCCACCCGCCTCAGCCTCCCAGAGTGCTAAGATTATAGGCGTGAGCCACCATGCCTGGCTATAACTAGATATTTATATATTTGTGATCTAGTGCTTATAGAAAGTACTGTCCTGTCTTCTCTTGGTGAACATTTCTCCATATCCTCATTAAACTCTGGACAGTCACTGCCAAACTCACTCTTCTAGATCCACTATCTATCCCTGGCTTTTGTTGCCTCAGAGGTAATGATAGGCACTGGACAGGGACCCACTGTCACTAGGGCGACTCAAACAGAGTTATGTGGGTTCTTTAACAGGAAGTTGGACCAGATGACCTTTAAAGACACAAGTCATGATTCCAAATCTGCAGCCTCAGGTTCAGTTATTTCAATTGTGTATTTTGGACCTAAAAGAAGGAATAATACTCCCAGATGATCTGTGAAACCAGACCTTTCATCTTAATCTTTCCAAGGAAAGGCCAAAGGTCAGCCTCTGTAGGAACCACTTCCAGGAACATTTCTCAGGTGTCTGGGATTTCTAAGTGTACCTGGACAGGTTGCAAATCTCCAAGCAGAAAAAGCGGAGCCATGTTGACATCTGGGTCTTTGGGGCAGACATTTGTTTTTACATGATGTTGGAAGTGCGCGTAATTCCACCACTTTCCTGACAGGCCCTAAGGGGAAGAGAGGGCTTGTTAGCTGAAAAAACTCTCTCCTGAAATACCCTTCACTGTCAGAGTTTTCTGAATCCACCCTCAAATTCAAAATAAGATATTTGAGATTCTTGATCTTTTTGCCCACTGCTGGGTCACAGAATGACTCATTGGACAGAGGCTTTCATAGCTTATGAAGAAATAATTTCCACATCTAGAAGCATAAAGTCAGGCTAAAACAACTTCTGATAAGGACAATCATAAAAGCCTGTTGAAATAAAACATTTTCCCATCCTTCTCTTCTTTGATCATTATTTCCTCCTGCCAAAAAACAACTGAATATAGATGGGGCAGACAGTATTATTGCTATTTTGCATATAGAGAAATCCCAGCCCCAAGACTTTAATTAGTTCTGAAGAAAAAAATGGCCCCAGGTTTCCTATTTCAATGAATATTTCAAAGAATGGATCTGGAGTTATCTCTTTGTGGGGTTAGGCTCAGATCATTGCATGTTCCGGCTTCAATGCCTTCATATCAAAATGAATGAGAATAAAAATATTTTAGCTGATGCCAAGCTTGAATCACCTCTGATTAGCTTGTTTGTGATTCTGTCTCTCATTGAAAGTCTTAAAGTTTTAATAAAGCAAAGGATTTGGAGGCACTACATAAACTACATGTATAAATACTGCTCTGTGGTTTGAGCAAATCACCCATGCTCTGTGAGGCTCAACTTCATCTCCAGTACACACAGAAAAAGCACATTTACCTCCATGGGTTGCTTGGGCACACATGAGATGTTATATATGAAACGCTGGCACGCTGAGATATTCATTTTACCTTCTTCACATTAATAATTTACAGAACAATAAACAGTAGTAGTAGTTTGTGATTGCATATTTGACAGTTCTTAGTAACCGGTCTATATTTTACTCTGCACTGTCTAACGTAATATCCATTAGCCACATCTGGCTATTGAGCACTTGAAATGTGGGCAGTAAAATTAAGATGGGCTGTCAGTATAAAAAATATACTGGAATTTGAAGGCTAAGAAAAAAGGAATGTGAAATATCTCAATTTTTATTTTGATCACATGTTGTAATGATAATATTTTGAATATTTGTGCTATAATAATTACCTTTTAAATGTGGCTCTTAGAATATTTAAAATGCATATATCATCTTTACGTGACTTGCTTTGTATTTTTCTTGTAGTTTACTGGCCTAGACCCTATAGATCTATGGCAGAATGCGTGCCTAAATTTGAAATTTTGTGAGCATTAGTACTGCCTTTCCATCACCTTCTTTGCAGAGTCCTCTCTTAGCAACTCCTTTTAAAAGCCATTTCCCATTTTCTCATTCTGCTCATGAGTCATCAGGGTTATATTCACTTCAACTAGTGCAAAATTGCTTCTCCAGACACAATTTCTATAAAAGGAGTCCTGTACAAATTTGGAGCAATAGGATAGAGTGATTTTTAAAAGTGCCCCCAAGGGCGGGGATGATCTAAAATATTCCACACACTGGCACCAAACCAACTGCCAGTTACTCTGGGATATGTGAGTGTTGCCTTTACCCTGACTAATCAGAACAGAATAGGGAAAATGGGAAGGAGCATTACCTGAAAAGCACAATGACATAATAAAAGCTTCCACTTTTATTCTATGCTAAGTGTTTCTGAGTGTATCCAGAAAGACCTTATCTATCTAACACTGGTGGATAAAGGGTGGAATATGTGCCTACAGGAATTTTCTTGTAAAGTGAAGCTTATCACATAAAAATGACAATTTGTTATTCATTCTAATGATTTTGAGTGACAGACATGTCTCTAATACACACCGAATTCCAAATCAGAGCTCTTTAATATACTTAAGCTTCACTCTGTGTAAGATGAGAACAGTTGCTAGTATCTTGCAACTCAACGATATTGTGACGTATCTTCCTCACACCATCACTGTTAAACAGGTGTCTTCATGTTTCTTGGTCCTCATTTTAGTTATAGAAGATTGTTTCTACTATTAGTAGCAGCCAACCATTATTAAGCATTTCCCATAGCCAGGCACTGTGGTGAGCATGACACACGGGTATTGTATGTAATTCTGACAATGTCCCTATCAGGTCCCTGAGCTCATTTTGTAGTTGAAGAAACTGAAGTTCAAAGACATTAAGTAACTTGTTCGAGGTCACCCAGCTGTTGAGTGGCTGAGCTCCCACAGAAGGCAGGTCTGCTGTTAAAGCAGCAGTTCTCCATCCTGCCTGCAGGTTAGACGGTCCTTGGGGAGATTTCAAAACTATGCTGATTCCAGGCCCCACCACAGCTAAATTTGATCAAAATATCTAGAGATGGTGCCCAGGCATCAGGGTTTTTCTTTTTCTTCCTTTTTTAAATTTCTTCAGGTGACATAAAATCGTAACCAAAAATGAGAAGCAATGCTGTAGACTCTGCACTATTTAATATTGTGATAGGAATGCTTCCACTCACCAGCTTGCAGCCATTGGTTTAAATAGTTAACCCCTTTGAACATCAACCGCAGCTGAAAAACAGGGGTGTTATAATCCCCACCTCATGAGAATCACAGGAGACAACAGCCCGATGGGGCTAGTTCTGAACCTGGCAAGTGGCAGGCTGTCATCTGACATGGGTCCTATCTGCCTTTCCCCACCATTTGCTGGCAGTGCTCATGGCCTGACCCCTGCATGCCCTTGACCATTTTGTAGGGGACACTTTCCAGCCACTGCAGGTGGGGGAGCCAGACACCCAGACAGATATACACGTGTGAAACTGCTGTTGTAAGGAAGAAGAAATGGGCTCTGTTAGAATGCAAGGCTTAGTTAGTGGAAGGCTCTGGCCTCTCTTCTGGGCCAGAGGACAGAGTCACCAAATCCTAGAAAGTTCTAGAAAAGCAGAAATCTAGTTTAACCCCTAATATTACAGATGGGAACTTTGAGGGCCAGAGATAGAAGAATGTGATTAACTCAGGATCACACAGTGAGCATTGTCAGAGCCTTGGGCTGACAGCTGCTCTGGGAGAAGTCACATTTGCTCATTTACACACTCACTCACTCATTTATTCATTCATCAATGCTTATTGAAGGCCTACTATGTGCCAGGCACTCTCCTAGGTGCTGTGTGGTCGTGGTGAACAGAACAGTGTACTTGCTTCCTGGAGCTTCTTAGCTTATACCAGGGGAAGTGGACCAGCTGTCTGGGTGGTGCAACCCTCATCTCTGGAGCAGAGCCTCCTGTCTTTCCCTGTCTACTCTTTCTCTTTCTCTTCACGTGTGTCTGTTCTCCTGCATCTTTTTCTTTATTTCTTCACAGCCCCACTCTTCAAAGACTAGTTAAATTTGCTGGATTCCCCTAACTTCACAGCAATAAATGTTCAAATCTCTGCTAAGAATATTACCACTCATGATTTTACAGTGAACATCTCCATTTCTAAAGGCACAAACTTTTTTTTTGCAAGATGGTTCCTTAGGGCAGTGAGGTGCCAGGGAATGGGGCAAGTAGTCTATCATAAAAAGTAGGTTTTTCTCATAAAATTTTAAAATTCTTATTTTAGCACAAATTTTATAACACTGCATTACATATTAGTATATATATTATCTACACTATTAGTACATTTACATTTATTTGTGGGGTATCATAAACATTTCTTACTGATATGAGTGCACAGTCAAACAAACATGGAAGTCAGTGACAGAAGAAATGATATTCAAGAATCCCCAATCTACTCCCTGACATCCAATACCTTGAGATGGCACATCACAAAATTTTGCAACACATGGTTCCACTTGGATTTCTTAAATATGAAATTGTGCCCTGCATCATGCTGCAAAAATAGACACTGTGCCTAGGAGAGACAAAGTTGTTAGAGATGACAGGAACTCAAAAAGAAATCAACAAATAAGCCCATAGTAGATTCATGAGCCCATTTGAGAATACTTGGTGATATCACCTGAAATCAAGCCAAGTTTTTATTTTCCACCCTGGCCTGCTTTTCTAACCACTGTGCTTTAGTCCAAGTGGTTCTTTCAGCCTTGAATACTCCCCTTCCCACTGTCAAAATCGTCCAGGATGGTCTGGAAAGACTGTGGACTTTGGAGTCAGACAGATTTGTACTCTAAACTGTTCTTTACCAGTGTTGAGCTTTATGACTTTGTGCAAGTTACTTGGTAGCTCTGAGCATCAGTTATTCATCTGGTAAACAGAGCTAGTAATACCTGACTCGTGGGATGTTATGCAAATTACATAGATGCAAAGTGCTCAGCTCTTGCTAAGCGCCAAACAGCTATTGGATTATTTCCTTGTTTCCAAAAGACACTTTTTAAAGATATAAAGCAATATGACTTTTCATTAAAAATATTAACATGCAAAATTCTATAATTTGATAACACATTGCTGTTTATTCTCTAGACAATCTTCTCCACTTGTTCAAATGAGAATTAAATATTCCTTTCTACTCCAACAGCACACACTGTTCCTCTCGTTGGCATTAATACCATCCTGTCATGCAGTATGTTTACCTGTTTGAGTGATTCTCTGCTCTACCAGGTGACTCCTTTCTCAGGGGCATGAAGCTTGTTAATTTCCCTTCGTATCCACAACACAGTGTTGCAGCCACAGAAGGCCATGTTCAGAGATCCACACTTGATTCCAAAAGGATTTATCAATTACCCTGCTAAGTACCAGCTGCTGTTTATCATTTACAGAGGGACTTACATATTCTTATTCTCATAAGATACAGTCTCTGCTCTTGGAGAATTAATGGTCTGATGCATTGATAAATGTTGGTTCCTTAATTAATGAAAGATAATGTTGAGTGTTACATGGCCAAGGACAAACTTTCAGTTACTGAAATTGTGAGAATAAAATGAAACAACCATTAGCAACTGTCATTAATTAAAAATTTACCATAAGCCCTCCACTGAGCTAGATATCATACACGTATGTTTAGTCCTCAGAATAATTTCATATTCATTTTTATCCCCGTTTTACAGATGAGAGTACTTGTGCCCAGTGACATTTTGTAACTTGCTGCTTAGTGCCTGAAAGTGATGAGGATCTGGCCAAGAAGCCTCAGACAGCAGCTGACACCGATGGAAAGAGAGAAGACGAAGATAGAAGCCATCCTGTGAGGACACTGCCTGGGCTTAGGATATCTGCTCACCTGGGAAATTGTGAGCAGAAAGGCAATGAATATTGTAACACACCAGCCACTGCCAAACTGATACACTGTTAGCCAAGCCAGGAATTCCAAAATCAAGATGTGGGCTAAGTGGAGGAAGAACCACGCCCGGTTGACATCGAACATCTTCATATCCTCTACTGTCTTCCGCAATTCTTGGAAATCTTTCACCAACTCAGACTGTGAAATAAGTAAAGAAAATAATTAGTTCATTCAGGGAAAAGGGAATACAAATTTATATCATTAATATTATATTTTGTTCATTTATGATAAATTTATTTTGTCAGTAGAATTTTTTTTTTACTTTTTTTATTTTTTCAGCATATTAGGAGGTACAAATGTTTAGGTTACATGTATTGACTTTGTCTCACCCAAGTCAGAGCTTCAAGACATCCATTCCCAGGTGAATCTTAAGCAGAATTTTATTAATATTAATAAATTTAATTTGCCCTAATTAAAAACAACAAACAATAAATCAGTGAACAAAACTTTCAAAATAACGTTCTGAAAATTTTCTTTTCTGGAGAGGAGAAAGATGATTAGTGACTTGCAAACTGTCCTCAAATTGCGATGGAACTCAGAATTAGTTTTCTGCAGAGGAGGAGGAAGGGGAGAAAGGCTCGGTACACGGATACAGAAGCCTAAGAGTTGCCTTTTAATCCATCAGCATTGTTTTAGGTATTGATTATGCTCTGGTTTTGCTTTGGGGAACTTGGTCATTTATATGATTCTGCGTTACCATAGTTACTGGTAGAGTTTACAAAGTGCTGTGCAAGTCAAGTGTTTAATGTGTAAAAAGGGCTCTTTCATAGAAAATGATGAACAAAGAATAATATAGTTCAGTTAGAGTAGCTATAAGGAGGATTTTCTGAGAGCTGCTCAGTAAATCTTTCAAAACAAGACAGCATCCCGGTGGCATTAGTGTGTATCTACTGGTAAGAGTGGTTCTGTGTAAGTACACTGTGTGCATGTGCATGTGTGTACGTTCATATGCAGTATTAGCATTGGTTTATCAGCCTACAATGCCATACTTTGGAGTGTGAAAATTGGGAAGAAATAGCTGTTGGCTTATTAAGTATAATGGGTTTCAAACCAAGACAGTCGAGAAAGTGACCAGGGTATAAGAAAGACAGTAGGTTGTACAGATATAAGAAAGGAGATAAATTAGAAATAAAAAGAGCTATGAAATCAATTTTAGATGTCAAAAATACCATTTGAAAATTCACTTATTAAACTATTAATTTATTTTATTTTTAATGGCAGGGTCTTGCTCTAACTCCCAGTCTGTAGTGCAGTGGCATGATAGTAGCTCACTGAAGCCTTGAAGTGATCCTCTTTCCTTAGCCTCCAAAAATGCTGGGATGATAGGCATACACTATCACACCCGGCCTGATGCAACTTTTCAAGCACACGATGCAGGACAAAAGTCTGGATAGATTCATCGCCCAAGCCCCCATCCTCCTTGCAATTCTTGTGTCCATGGATCATTTCAATAATTTTCTAAAATTAATTAGTCATATCTAGGCTGCACCCAGGCTAGCCATCTATTCCTGCACATTTATTGCAGGGTAGGCAGTCATCAAAATCCAGAAGAGTGAATGATCTGAAGTCATAAGGAAGTCAGTGACAGATGCTGGACCTAAACCCACACCTGACTCCCAGTTTGCTCAAACACTAATTTTCTATACATAGTGACTTGAGAATCCCCATAGACATACAAAAGAAAATTTATGGTAGATCTTTTACCCCAGAGATGAATAATCTCTTATATAGTATTGTCTTATATCTCTCAGCCATTAGTGTTATTTTCTTTTTCTTACAGAGAATTTTTAGAAAAAACAATAGAGCTTTGTGTCATCTTCCCTTTAAACCTAGGGCCATCTGACACAAATGATAGAGATATATCTGGAAGTTTGTAAATTATTAGTATCGCCATTGCGTTAATAATAAAGATGATATTTAAAGTTTATGAAACATTTATTATCTTTAGACACTGTGGTAAGCACTACAAATGACTTTACTTCTTTCAGCCATCTTCCCAATCACTCTTCTCAGGTTGGTCCTATTGTTGCTCACAGGGAGAGAAACTGAGCCAAAAAGAAGTTTGCGAACTGGCCTAAACTTACACAACTTGAGAATGGCAGGGTTGGGGTGTGAGTTCAGGCTGTCCACCCTCAGAGCCCACTCTCCAAACAGAGCTGTGCTGCAGGATGCACATGGGCCCACAGTGTGACCCTAAGCATTAGTCTCAGATTTGCAGCTAACCAGTTGTTGTCCTCAGATGAGCCTTGCTATGTCTGTGAGTCTGTCTCCTCATTTCTTAGAGAGGGAATAAAATCTTCACTCTTTCTGCTTCAGAGTTGTATATGGACCAGTGTTTTGTACTAATTATTTCAAACAAATTAATAATCAGACAAATGAAAGCTTTTATAAAAAGTAAACTGCAAAAAATAGAATTGCTACATATTAGGTAAAATCCTTTTAATGTTTATGCAAAACCATACAGGTTAATTTTTAGTCTTATAGAGACCCCGTGAAGACAATATGTCATGTAGTCAAAATATTAAAGAAAGAACAGCATTCATCCTTGGGAATACCTAAGGGATAGGTATTCCTTAGGTATACCTATACATTTGAAGTCTCAGCTCTTTGATATACAAGCCATGGGACTTTATGAAACTAATTTATTCTCCCTGAATGGCAATTTGCCCAAATATAAAAGAGCTGTAGTTAAGAAATATTTACATCTTTCACTCAACAGCTATTCATGGAGTTCTTACGATATGTTTTATCCTGTGTACGTAGGTTCTGAGGACACAGCAATAAGCCAGACAGACAGATTCTCTGTTCACATGAAACTTAGTTGAGGAGGGAACATAGACACAGGCATAAAATGCAAAATTACAAGCAGCCACTTGAGAAAGTTATATGTGTAAGTAGCGTGGCATGAAGTAGGTGCTTACAGAAGTGCTCATTGATCCAAGACCAGAAGTTCATTCTTTTGTTTCAAAGAGGGTTCTGAGACAAAAGAGGAAGGCATTGCTTTGAAATATGCAGAATCCACTCATTTACTCTGCTGTGGGCATACCCAAGCACAGCAGCTGCTTTCTCACAGAACAGAGTAAATTGGCCTGTAACTATGCCATGTCTCCATCCTTCCACACACTTGGATCCTGAAACCTCACTCACGTTTTTGTTTCTCTCCTGGCTGGGCTCTCCTGGTGCAAGCTCTCCAATGAGCAGTGGCTTAAGGTACAACTGGACAACATCAAGCTTTGGGTGTATAGCCTTGAAGACATCCTGTAAATCAGAAAGAGTTATTAGAGGCTTAGAAGGGACATGCTTAACTACAGATTATCTCCTTGCTTATCTCATTTGGTGCCCACCCTGGCAATCAGCAAAGAGTACATAATAGAGGATTTGTGTCTAACTCTAGGTTGATGCTTCAAATCGCTTGATCAATATTACCCTCTCTGGGAGGGTTGTTTCTACATTCTCGCAATAATGAAATATGCCATAAACATTTGAGTGCAGATGTCGTTATTATAAAATGTCTTTTTTTCCTTTGGGAATATGTTTAGTAGGGGGATTGCTGGATCAAACGGTATTTCTATTTTTAGGTCTTTGAGGTATCTTCAAATTATTTTCCACAGGATTGTACTAATCTGCAGTCCCCACCAGCAGTGTAAGAGTGTTCGTATCTCTCACTGGTATTAGATGATATCTCATTGCAGTTTTGATTTGTATTTCCCTAATGATTAGAGATGTGGAACATTTTTATATATGTTTGCTTGCCATTATTCTGTCTTCTTTTGAAAAGATTCTGTTCATGTCCTTAGCCCTTTTATTGATGGGGTTGTTTGATATTTTCTTGTTGATTTTCTTAAGTTCTATATAGATTCTTGTTATCAGCTTTTTATTGGATATGTAGACAGCAAATATTTTCTCCCATACTGTAGGTTGTCCATTTGCGCCAATGATAGTTTTGTAATCTATGCAGAAGCTTTTTAAATTTTATCAGGTACAACTTATTTATTTTTATTGCTTCTTTGATTGCTTTGGGGGTCTTCATAAATTTTTTGCCTAGGCTGATGTCTAAAAGAGTCTTCCCAACATTTTCTTCTTAATTCTTACAGTTTCATGCCTTAGGTTTAAGTCTGTTATTCACCATGAGGTTAATTTGTGTGAGGTGGGTATCCAGTTTCAACCTTATGCATGTGGTTATTCAGTTGTCCCAGAGCCAATTACTGAATAGAGATTTTTTTCTCTACTGTATGTTTTTATCTACATTTTCTAAGATTAGATAATAATATGCAGATGGTTACATATATGGGTTCTCAGTCCTGTTCCAAATATCTGCATCTCTGTTCTGTGCCAGTCCTATGCTGTCTTGGTTACTATAGCCTTGTAGTAAATATTGAAGTCTAGTCAACTAATATCCCCCAATTTGTTCTTTTGCTTATGATTGCTTAGGCTACATGAGATCTTCTCTGGTTTCACACAAAGGGTAGAATTATTTTTTCTAAATCTGTAAAGAATGATGATGGTGTCTTGATAGGGATGGTATTAATTCTGTAGATCAGTTTAGGTAGTATGAACATTTTAACAATATTGATTCTGCCAATCCATGAGCATGGAAGATGTTTCCATCTGTTAACATCTTCTATAATTTCTTTTATCTGTGTTTGTAGTTCTGTATATATATGTCTCCCATCTGCTTCATTAATACATTCCTAGATATTTAATTTTCTTTGAAGCTATTGTGAAAGGTGCTGCATCCTTTATTTGATTTTCAGTTTGCCAGTTATTCCTATACATTTGAAAAAAATATTTTCTGGCAGAGTTTGTATACCATGTTGTAAAATTTCCTTCTTGAAAGGCCTGTGATGACCAAAATTCTTGGGCAAATTAATTCTACTGATGGAAGTGGAGGGAATTAAATGAAGGGGAGATTGAATAGTGACTGTGTTTACAATTTGTGTCCTATGTACAAGAGGCTCCATGGGCCAACTCATAGGCATCATTTTAGTTCTATGAGCTTCCATCAGTTCTGCTGTACAAATAAAGACATTGAGTCTCTTAGAAGAGAAAAGTTTTGCCCCCAAATGTCACACAATAGCAGAGTAAGGATTTGAACTCAGAGCTCTTTGAGTCTAAAGACCTTAAGGTCCATTACAGCGTTAACAGGTATAATTCTTTCTCTGAAAGGCCTCCAAAGAAATGAGCAAAGTCAGAGCCCTTTGTGATATGCTAAAATCAGTATGTACCTGCTGGGCAGATGGTGATGGTATCTCCTCACCTTAGGTTTTAGTGACATAAAGCACTTTGCCTCTGGCCCCAACCTGCCTCCCCAGACTCACATTCTCCACACCCTTCATGCTCCACATTCTCTACTGTAACCTCCCCATTCAATGCTGAATCCAAGCCCCTCTGTGCTGCTGAAGCTTTGCAGACACTGCCCTTTGCCTTGACTTCCTTCTTCCATTTTCTCTTCATAAAAGCTTGTCTCACACCTGAAGACCCATCTTAATTATGCCTCCCTGTATCATTCAGAAAAGTTATTCATGATTGGCCCTGGTCTCACATGACACTTTATTACTAGACATTTTCAAATTATGTTGTAATAAATTTATATACCACTAAAAAAAAGTTTATTAGTGATAAATTTTTTGAAGACTGGGTCTATGTATTATTATTAATCACTGTATATATAATGCCTTTTGCTGTGCCTGCAATGTAGTATGTGATCAGTAAATCCCTGATGAACAAAGGAAAGGGTAAATGAGTGGATGGACATAGCATTTCTATAATGAGGAGGTGGGATTGCCAAAGCGTGGTGTTCAGAGAATACAGCATCTCCACTCTCAGCCTCCCTATTCTCTGACTTTCAGGATAATTTAGCATCTCTCATTTCATGTCAGCCTGTGACTCCCTTCTCAATCATTGTCTCCACTGTTTATTCTGACTTACTCAAAAACTTATACAATAGCTCATCCTGAATTTGATTATTTCCTGATTATTAACAACATGAGAAAGTTGGGTTACTTTGTTTTAACAATTACCTTGAAAATTATGCTTCCCCCCCCCACTACATTTGGAGGGGATGGAGTGATGTGCATTAGTATTAAAGCAGGTTAATCGTTAATGAAGAGACAAACATGTAAAGTCAGAAGGCCTGAGATAAAATCCTGTTACCATAACTTAAATGCTGTATACAAACTGTGCCCTGTGTGAAGGCACTCAGCGGAGAGGGCAAGTATGGCCTGACTTCCTGCAGACACTCCATTAACGAAACTTGTGCTTATGGGGCTACAACCACCCAAATAGTATCCCTTTCCTATTTCACACTAAAGCACAGTATAGAGTAGCTGAGGAATACATGGTTCTTATGTGCACATTGCTTAACTTCTCCAAGCATTGTTTTTATTCCTATGTGTAAATAAAACAACATATTCTCTCCCATGGGCTCCGTAATTCTTTCCTTAACTCATTCAGTCATTCTGAAACCTATCAAGGACAGAGCCTAGCAGCTAATGGGTTAGGCTTCAGAATAAGGCATCAATAAATGGCCATGATAGTACATTATTATTGCTCAGTTCATCTGTGGTAGGTTAACATTTCCCAAAAACTTTGACAAAGAAACAAACACAAATCAGAAAACAACCTTGGAGAATGTGCTTATGCAGTCACAAACCAGGTAAGTAGAATGCAGACCTTGACTTACCCACCTCACAAAAGCACATGACTATTCTATGAAGACCCCACTCCCACACCTTTGCGTAGTTCCTCTTCGGCTTCCTCCTCAGATTTCACCTGTTCTAAGGCAATGGCTAGAACAAATCTGAACATATGTCAGCAGGAGTGTCAGGTAGGTTGTGAATAGGCAGATCTGTGGGGAGGATGCATATTTGCCCTTGCTTTGCAAGACAGGTGCTTTGGAGTGAAAATAAATCACGCAGTCACCAGATTTTCCTTCACCCTCAGGGAGAAGCAGAGGGTTATTTTTCCACTTCATCTCATTTTGGTGTTTTAGAACTTTCATTATTTAAAAACTTCCTTATACTGAGAAATTTTCTTGATACTTTCAGACAAGCTCTAGACCAAACGCTGTGTCTGTTTCTCTCTCTCCACGTCTCCATTCTTCCTTGTGAACCTAGGCATCCTCCTGGCTTCCCTATCGTATAGTAGATATCACAGTTAGTCCCCCATGCCAGACATCGGAAAGTCAGTTTAGATCCCTCTATCATGCTTATTTATCCAATCACTCATCAAATATACAGGATGTCACCTAACTATCCTTCCCAACTATTTCCTTTTCTCCATTCCGTTTGGTAAAACATTGCTTGTGCCTTCAGTATATTCACTTACTTTACCCTGGTCGTCCTTCATCTTCACTGGCTCTTCTCAATTTCATCCTTCACTTATCTGCCAGACTGAACTTGCAGAAAGGAAGAGTCTCCCCAGGGCTCTTTTTTCATCTGTTAGTACTAGATTCTCTTCTTTCTCCTCTCCTCCATCTCTTTTACAATAAGAACCATCATTCAGATGAAAATCAGATTATTTATACAATTTTGACAACCCAGGAAAGATGTAATATTACTTTGATCAACAGCTTAGACATGCTGGTTGGTGTTGTTGTGATGATGAGGGTGGGGGATGCTGTCCTGGGGAGTGCCCTCATGGTAGAGGAAGGAAAGACAGCCAGACAATGAGGGTCATATGCAAACCCTTCAGCTCAGCACTCAGGATCCTTCTGTCCTTCATCATTCTCTTTTCTCTCCTCCTAACTCTCTTCTCCCTTCATCTCTGCCTTGTCCACTTCTCATTGCCTGTGATTCCCTGCTATCATCATCATTGACTTAATTAATTCTGGCCAATATTGTGCTAAGTAGAGGAATTGTCTGGGCTGGGACATCCTTTTGGCTTGGTGCTTACTCATGACAACAATCATTTCTGTGCTTCAGCTCTGCACATACCCTCACTTCCACTGTCCCAGCCTTGCTTCTATTGGCTCTACTCATCCCAAAGCACTTGGGATACTTTCTTCTGGAGCTACACACAATGCCACTTTCTTCCATGTAGAAGTTCTCCAAGTAGTTGAAACAGAGTCTGCCATGATTCCACTAAGCTTTTGTCATCGTTTCTCTGTCATGTTGGTCTTTGGTTCTTATGAGAAAGAACTTGATTTTCTCAATGTCTCTGCTAGAATGTGATATGCCCAGGGATGGGTCATATGGTGTTCATTCCACAGGAAAATAAACACAATTTCTTTGTTCTGTACATGCCGCTCCTGAGAATATATCACAAGATTGCATTTACTTTTCTTTTTTTGTGGAGCTTAGAATATACTGCTGCTTTATATAAAACTTGTGGCCAACTATTTATTCATGTGTATTGCCTATTGTCAAAAAGGTTTTTAATCCTCATTTTAATAATTGAGGGTTAGTAATATTGCAATCATATTATAATCTATACAATCAATCCCTCTTTTTGGACTAATAAGCTGTTTCTGGCTTTTCTTGGGGGAGCTCTTAAAATTGAAATGATCTTGACCTAAACTCTAGTTAGTGGGGTGGTGGCATTAGTTTTAAATTATATATAGTTTGAATACAACCAGATAACTCATATGTGCAAAAACAGGAGTTTATGCCCCAACTTTGTCTTTCTTATAGATTTATTTTTCTTAGTAAATTTCTGGAAGGAAACTTTCTCAGGAGAATGAAGCAATAATGAAATACAAAAGCTGTCATTGTTTGAGTATTGAATTTGTGCCAAGCAGCATAGTGAGCACTTCATTTTATCTCTGCCAAATTTCACAGCAGTACTAATATGAAGATATTCTTATCTCTATTTTCTACAAAAGGGAATTGAGACTTCAAGAGCTTCAGCAACCTCCTCAAGATGTTCCTGGTAAATGTGGAGTCCACATGCAAAGCAGTCTTATTTCATTTCCATTATGCTGAGCCCCTACCATGAGCTGCAAAACAACTGAATGCATGAATGAAGGAATGACCCTTAAGTGATGGATTACTTAGGTGTCATTATCCACCTTTAAGGGGAGGATGGGGGCTGGAAAAAGAGCTACTATGTAAATAAGAAAAAGCTGCCCCAACTTTTGGCAGGTGCAGCCTTTGATCCTGGGATGGCACACAAAGACTGTACTTTGGGACACAGTTGCCACTCAGCTGCAAATCCCTGAAAGTTATAGGGTTAACCTTTGACTTTATGTTCACCTCTGACTTTATGTTCTGAACTCCTTCACTAGAGAGCATGATGTTTGTCCATCATATACCATCTTTTTCCAATCAGAAGAACCCACATATACCCAAGATTTCTAAGCTGGTGGTGAAGAAACAGAGAGTATTAATTATGTTTCTCTAGACATGGATGCTGGTGAAAGGAATAGTAATGGATGTAAATGAATGAACTTTTATCTAGAGTCTGACATTATTTCAAACACCCTACAGGCATTGGGTCAATTTACCATAAACCAATCAGATGGGTGGTGGCATTCGCATTCTGCAGATGCAGAAGCTGAGCCTCAGAGCACTTCAATAACTTTCCCAGAATCACATCACTGATTCCAAGGCTCAGGTTCCTGCACTCTGAGTGGCCACATTGTATTTTGGATGCTCCTGGAGGCTCCCATTCATCTTAAGCCATCTTCTCTTAGAGGATCTTTTCTCCAAACTTTTTTGTATAGATGGCTAAGGAAGCTTAGGAATTTGTCCTCAGCATATATGAATGCACTGGAGGCAGGTGTGAAAAATGAGGGAGTAGAAGTGACCTCCTGGCTCTCTAGTTCCCCAGTTATGAGAGGCTACCACCTGTGGCATTCCCAGTACTGGGGTGCTGGGTGGTTCAGGCATCACCCCTTCTCTTAATGCAGAATATTTGCACCAAGAATGATGGGCTCCACCCCTGTACAGAGGGAAAGGCAAGAAAAGACACTTCCCTGTGTGACTACCATGAATATGTGGGGCCTTGGTGCAGATCAATAGTTGATAGCCCATTAATTTGGCATGTCAGACAGGCTTTGGTCATTAGTAGGATCATAACTCTGGGGCTTGATTTCCACAACCAAGTGGCTGCCAAAAGTGGGGTTTGTGATTAGGAAATGAAAATTCTGTACAGAGGCCCCAGCAGGTGCACCATGTAACTCCTCCCATCAGAAGCAGCATCCCAAATGTGGTGGAAGAACCCTGAATATCATATTAGTGGCTCCCCCGATCAGCAGATCAAGCAACCATAGAAGCATACACATATAAGCTGTTTGGCAGCAGCTAAGATCTGCCTTGCTCTTACCACCACTTTAAGGTGGAATAAAGTCCAAGTAACCCTTGGGAGTAGCAAGACTCTTCCTAAAGATTGGACATTACTACTTCTCACTTGGAGACTAGAAACCAGCACAGGGGCACAAGATTACCTTGATAACTGGCTCCTCCATGAAATCTACAACCAATGACAGAGAGGGTAACCCCACAGCTCAAAACAGTGCCCTCCATCTAAAGATATTAGAGGGCAGTGGAGTTATACACATAGGTGCGATTCACCATATAAACCTTCAACTGGGGACCAAACTCACTAATATCCACTGGCAAGAGGTAAAGAAAAGAAGTCAGAGGTAACTCAAATTGCCAAAATACCTCTAAGGCAATATAAGGTGAGCATGCCTTTTCCCACTACTGTCAAGGAAAGTCCCTTGGGTATTTAAAGTTAAGAAACCAAACCAGTCCTAGCACTTCCATTTCTCAATCAATTACCCTGATGAGAAAACCAGAGAAAGAATGCAGGGAATATGAAAGAGCAGAGAGAAAGTCACCACCATAAGAAATCATGAGACCCTCAAAATGGGAAACTAATTTAAATGAAATGATTACATTGACTGAGGAAGAATTCCAGATATGTATTATAAGGATCACAGTGGAATTGAGGAGAAGATAGAAACCCAACACAAAGAAACCACAAGAACAATGCAGGAAATGAATGAAAAATTCTCTAAAGAAATTGAAATATTATCGTTAAAACAAAACAAAACAAAAATCTCTGAAATAAAGGAGGCATTCAAGGAACTTCAAAACACAATGGATAATGCCTATGTGCTAAACAAATCTGATAAAGAAAAAGAACACAGAAGCAAGAGGCAAGAATACAACATACAAGAAATGTGGAATTATGTAAAGAAACCAAATATAAGAATTATAGGCATCTCCTAGAGACAGGAAGAAAATTCACAAGGGCTGAAAAATCTATTTGTTGCAATAATGAAGGAAAATATGCCTGTCCTGTCCAGAAACCTAAATATCCAGATACAAGAAGCACATAGAACTCCTGGGAGACCCAACATGAAGAGGCAATCACCATGTCACATAATTATCAGACTGCCAATATAAACATGAAAGAGGCAATCCTTCTAGTAGTAAGATGAAAAAACAGATAACCTATCATATTAACTACAGACTTTGCAACTGAAACCCTATAAGCCAGAAGGGATTGGGGACCTATCTCAATCTTCTAAAATAGAATAATAGCCAACCTAGAATTCTTTACCTAGAAAACTGAGTTTCATCCATGAGGGAGAAATAAAGACTGTCCCAGACAGGTAATCATTGATTCAATTTCGAAGACCATACCTACTCTGCAGGAAGTACTCAGGCCTGCATTATATACTGAACAACACAATAGACAACCACTAAATTTAAAATACCCAAGAGTTAAAGTCCAGAACCCAGATTCCACAATGGCTTGAGAGGTAAAACAAAACAATTAGTATTTGCCCAATAATATGAATACAAATCTATGCCAAATATCAATCCCCTCAATAAATTTGAATGGCTTAAACTGTCATTTCAAGAGACGTAGACTGACTGAATGCATAAAAAAGTATAAGAGAAGTATCTACTGTCTCCAGGAAACACATCTAAGACAGAAAGAAGCTTTCTGATTCAAGGTGAAAGGTTAGACAAGGTTAGAAAACAAACTTCCAGGCAAATGGAAACCAAAAAGAAGCAAATGTAGCAATTCTGATTTCAGAGAGTGCAAATTCTAGAATACCAAATATAAAGAAAGAAAAGATGGACACTATATAATTGTGAAAGGAAAAATCCAACAAAATTTAACAATTATTTTTATTTGTTTGTTTGTTTTTAATTTTCTTTTTTATTTTAGCATATTATGTGAGTACCAGTGTTAAAGTTAGGTATATTGTCCATGCCCCCTCCTCCCTTGAGTAGAGCTTCAAGCGTGTCCATCCCTCAAATGTTGCACATCTTACTCATTGTGTTTGTATATATCAATCCCCAGTCCCCCTCCCACCTACCTGACACCTGATAAATGTTATTCCTATATGTCCACTTAGGTGTTGATCTGTTAATAACAATTCTTAATATCTATCCACCTAACACAGGAGCACCCATATATGTAAAGCAAACACTGTATGAACTAAATATCAGGATAAACAATAATGCCATAGTAGAGGGGATTTCAGCATCCTACTTTCCGAATTGGACAGATCCACTGGACAAAATTAAGCATATAAATAATGGACTTAAGTTAGAGCAAATGTGTCTAACAGATATCTATAGAATATTCCACCCAAATAAAGCCAAATATACATTATTCTTATCATCTCATGGAACTTTCTCAAAATTGACCTCATCCTAGTCCACAAATCAGACCTCAACAATAAAAAAAAAAAAAATAGAAATTGTACCATGTATCTTCTTATACTATAGTGGTATAAAACTAGAGATCAATTCCAACAGAAACACTCACTGTTTACAATGTTATGGAAATTAAACAATCTATTGCTGAATGACTACTGGATTAAGGAAGAGATTCTGATGGAGATCAAAAAATTATTTGAGTTAAATGATAATGGGGACACAAGCTATCAAAATCTGTGGAATACAGCAAAAGCATTCCTGAGAGGAAAACTAATAGCATTAAATGCTCACATCCAAAACACAGAAAGCTTTAAAAATAAAAAAAAAAACCTAATACACTATCTCAAGGAACTGGAAATGGAAGAAAAAATTAATTCTAAACTTAGCAGAAGAAAGGAAATAACTAAGATCATAGCAAAATTAAATGAAATTGAGAACAAAAAAGCTATGCAGAAGATCAATAAAACCAAAAGCTGGTTTTGTGAAAAGATAAACAAAATTGACAACACTCTTGCTAAACTGACAAGAACTAGAAAGGAAAGAATTATAATAAACTCAATTAGAAATGCAAAAGGAGAGATCACTACAGACATAATGGAAATAGAAAACATTATCTTTGAAAACTGTAAAAATCTATATGCCCCCAAAGTACAAAATGTGGAAGATATGAATAAATTCTTGGAAACACACAACTTCCCTAAGCCAAATCAGGAGGAAATGGAATTCCTGAACAGACTAATATCAAGCCCAGAAATTGGAGCAACAATAAAAAATCTTACAAAAAAAAAGTCCCAGACCAGATGGGTTCACTCCTGAATTTGACAAAAACCAAAACCACACAAAAAAACCCTCCGAAAAATCTCATATCTATACTGTAGAAATTATTCCAAAACATGGAGAAGGATGTTATCCTCCCCAACTCCTTCTATGAAGCCAATAACACCTTGAATCCAAATCCAGAAAAGGATATAACAAAAAAAGGAAAACTATAGACCAATATCCCTCATGAATATAGATGCAAAAATCCTCAACAAAATCTTCCCAAACCGAATCCAACAGCACATCAAAAAATAATTCATCATGACCAGGTGGCCTTTATCCCAGAGATGCACGTCTGGTTCAACATACAAAAATCTATAAATGTAATTCATTATATAAATAAAAGCAAGAGCAAAGACCATATGATTCTCTAAATAGATGCAGAAAAAGCATTTGATAAAATGCAGCACACTTTTATGATAAAACATATTAACAAAATAGGCATATATGGGACATTCTTTAAAATTATTAAGGCCTATATAATAAACCCACAGCCAATATCATATTGAATGGGGGAAAATTGAAAGAAGTCCCACTTAGAACTGGAAACAGACAAGGCTGCCCACTATTTTGACTTCCCTTCAATATAGTGGTGGAAGTCCTTGCCAGGGCAATCAGACAAGAGAAGGGAATTAAGGGTGTCTGAATGGGGACAGAAGAGGTCAAACTCTCACTCTTTGCTGATCATATGCTATTATTCTATCTATAAAATCCCAAGGATTCAACCAGAAGACTCCTGGAATTGATAAATGAATTCAGTCAATTTTCAGGATACAAAATTAATGCACATAAGTCCTTGGCATACACGCTAATAACACTCTAGCCAAAAATCAAAGACGCAAAACCTTTCGGTAAAATTAATATTGTTAAAGTCTACATACAAACTAAGGTGATCTACAAAATTAATTCAATCTCTATCAAAATAGCACCATAATTCTTTACAGATTTAGAAAGTAATAATTCTATGCTTCCTCTGGAACCAGGGAAGACCTTGTATAGACAAAGCTATCTTAAGTAAAAAGAACCAATTTAGAGGCATCAGTATGACTTCAAACTCTACTATAATGCTATAGTAACCAAAACAACATGGCACTGGCACAAGAACAGAGATATAGATCTTTGGAACAGGGCAGAGATCCCAGATATAAAACTATCCTCACGTTGTCATCTAATTTTCGACAAAGCAGACAAAAGTATACATTTGTGAAAAGAATCTCTACTCAATAAGTGGTGCTGGGAAATCTGGATATTCACTTAAAGATGATTGAAACTGGATCCCCAACTTTCAGCTCTCACAAAAATTAACTCATAATAGACCTAAAATTAAAATGTGAAACCTTAAGAATTCTGAAAGAAAAGGTTGGGAAGAGTCTTCAAACATTGGCCTAGGCAAAGAATTTATGAAGAAGACCCCCAAGGCAATCAGAGCAGCAATAAAAATATATAAATGGGACCTCATCAAATTAAAAAGCTTCTGCACAGCCAAGGAAACTATCATGAGAGCAAACACACAACCTACAGAATGGGAGAAAATATTTGCTGGCATGGGTATGGAGAGACTGGAACACTCTTACACTGCTGGTGGGACTACAAATTAGTACAACCTGTGTTGAAGAGTAATTTGGAGATACCTTAAAGAGCTAAAAATAGAAAAAAAAATTGGGCCAGAAATCCCACTACTAAGCATCTATCCAAAGGGAAAAATAAGACACTCTGAAATAAAGATATCTGCACTGAAATGTTTATAGCAGCACAATTCACAATTACAAAGATGTGGAAACAACCCAAGTGCACATCAATACATAAGTGGATTAATAAAATGTGGTATAAGTATACCACATGGAATACTACTCCACTACAAAAAACAATGGTGAACTAGCACCACTTATATTATCCAGTACAGAGCTTGAGCACATCCTTTGAAGTGAGGTATCACAAGTATGAAAAAAACATGTACCACCCGTACTCGCCATTACATTGGTACTAATTCATAAACACTAAGGTGCTCACATGGTAGGAATACTCACTGGGTGCTGGTCAGGCAGGGGGATTGGTTGTGTTGTGGTAGAGGGAGTTGGGGGGGAAAAACCCACAGTTATAGGAAATGGAGAATGCATTTCAAGTAAACAAAATGTTTGTACCTACACAATATCCTGAATTAAAAAAAACAAAACAAACAAAAAGAAAAGCACACCAAAATCTAGATACAGAACAGGATTTGAAAAGGTCCTACTTTTTTTGCATAAAAGACTCTAAGTCAGGACTTTTAATTATTAAAGTAATATTTGCTTATTGTGAAATATTTTTTTAAAAACATGGACACATGTAAAATAAGTCTTCGCCCCCCGCTCAAAAAAAATCATATATGAATCCAAAGGTGGCATAAATATTTGTTTCTAAGATCCTGATGATTTCTATTAAATTCATTAATTCCTACTCTTGTGCTATAGGTGGATATGACGACAGGATATTTTTCTGACTTCTGAGTTTAAAAAGAACCAACAAATCACAGATTTATAATCTGTGCTACCTTGAACCCCATGAGGCTGTCAGTGATTTCCAAGGTGGTTGAAGACCCGTGTCCTCACCAGCATGGTCTCTGAGGTGATTCTGCGACTCATACTGGAAAAGCTTCCTCCATATTTTCTCTGAGTTGGAGAAATGAAGGGATGGATAGCTAGGATCTGTTGTAATTTTCATTTTCTTTTTGTTAATTTTTCTGCTGTTACTCTCACACAAACGCTCTTCACCTTGGTTCTTGTGCTCTCTCCTCTGTAGCTTTCTACACAGCATGTGGAAATCCCTCACTACAAGCTGATGCACATTTCCAAAACAAAGGTTGAACTTTGTTTAAAAAAAACAAATCTGAGGGAAATAGTAGGGATGTATCTGGGAATATTCAGAAAGGAAGAAAAAAAGCTTCCTATGGAACATTTTACAAAGGATTTCTAAATGCACTTAGGATTTTGGGATACCTCCTTTTCAAATATTCAGTGAAAATGCTATTTTCTTAAGGATCCAGTTATAAAGGGCTTTCTGGCCAATCCAAACTGATATCAAAATGTGGCACTATCACTTGCTGGCTGTGTGACACATTATTTACCTGTTTGAATATTAATTTTTCTCATTTGTAGTATGAGAATAATAGTTACCCTCCTCCTGGGTAGGTCTATGCAAGGTGATGCATTTGAATGTGTCCATAAAAGTGGGTTGTATCACCTGTATCGCACCAAGTGAGCTTCAGGATGCAAAAGAGCTCTTTGAGCCCTCAAAGACTAGGTGATTGTAAGCTTTCATCACTAGTCACGACATTTTGAAGCAGACTGAATGAATTGCTTTCTTTCTTTTAGACACTCTAAATGTAAGAGTCTTAGAAATGTCTACTTGGGTGCAGATTGTTTTTTTCTCCCCCATATTATATTTACCTCTTTGTATCTTTCTTCTTACAAGGCAGTGACTTCACTTCCAAACAAAGCCAAATAATACACTAAGAATAAAACAAAACCCAGAATACCAAAATTGAGTATTTACTGTCAATGGCAGGGCTCATCACAAACTGGGTGCAGCTAATAGCTAGACCTTGAGGCTTCATTTGTTTTCAAGTTCTTGCTATTCACTGATAGGAATCTTTAAAAATTGATTTGGGAGGAGAGAAGAGATTGTGGAGCCTGAACATGTACACACATGCTTTAGGGGAAGACAGCCAAAATCTCAGCCACCCAGCAGCTCGGGGTCAGGAGGAGAGAATGAGAGAGAGAGAGAGAGAGTTTCTTACCGTGGCATCTTCCCCAGCATAGTGCTTCAGGATCCGGCGCCCACCTGGATGCCTGTTTGCCCAGGAAGTGACATTGTAAACCTTGCGGTTGATGACCAGCCACTGGTCGGCATCCTGGTTGTGTCTCTGGATCTCCTGCCAGGTGTACATGTTGAGGTTTTTGCTGGGAATTTCTTGCTTCCCATTTGCCTCCTGCTTCACATAGACCTCAGCCCCTGCACTTGCCACAGCTTTCTCGTGTTCCTGATGCTCCTCACCCAGGTGTGGCTGACTCCTCCCTACAAGGCTCCCGTTTTGCCCACACTTTTCTTTCAGATTCATTGTCTTTGAATCCCTAGGATTTCTGGGTCAACTCCTGAAATCTCTAATACTTGCCTCTGATTGAACCACAAGATGGTGGCTTTTCTCCCTTTTCTCTCCACTGCAGTATGATCCCTGCACTGAACACTTTTTAGCCAAGTTGTCTCTTCACAGACCTGCTAGTGAGCAGCTTTCCAGGTTCCACTTCTCTGTCTGTCCTGAATCTTTCCTGCCCTGATGGAGGCTAGACCACCTTTCTCTCTTCACTTCTCTCCCTGCTATTTAGCCTCCTGATCAGCATCCTCCTTCACCAATAAATGTGCCTTGGTAAAGAGCATGGGGCAGTGACAGTCTGGTCTAACTGGCAGGCCCTGAGGGAGGAGGGACTAAGCTCTGGCCACTGAGATTCCCCCTTCTCCGCCAAGGGTGGAGGTGGGTTGGTTTCACTGGCTCTCTGACCTGCTTCTGAATAGAGATGTTTGCATGTGTTATTTCAACATATGAGCAAACTCTTTCAAAATCTTCAGGATGACAACAATGCTTGGTGTATTTGGGAAATATTTTTTTCTGACAGTTGTTATTTATCCCAAGGGCTTTATATTCTTTCAAACATTTTTTAGAAGAAAATTTGGGGTTTTATTTTACCAAAAAAGAAGCTCTATGTAAATTGTTTGTTTGTATTTTTTTTTTTTTTGTCTTTTCATTTCCATTTCAAAGTTGGTAATCAGAGAAGATATTGGACTAGCCCTAAGTCACACAGCAAGTGAGTAGAAAACGATGTTACTTAGCACCTTTCCTAGGGAGTTGGTGTGAGGACTAAGAAAATGCCTTTAGTTTACTGCCTGGCACAATTGAAGAACCAATGAATGCTGAATGCAAAAACATAGTTTTGTGTAGCAGAATGATTAACAGAATGAAGATGAGGCATCTTCTATCATTTCTTTGCCCTGATATCCTGAGGTTTTTGAACTATAATAGGGCCAGGATTAGCAGGAAAAATGCCTATTTAGCACATTTTGGCTAATATATGGCATATGAAACTAGATTTAATATGATTGGAAAAATACAGAATGTTTTCCCTTAGGCTGTGTGTAGAAGGTGACATATTTAGGGAATTTGAACACAAAGGTATGTGGGAATAGTGGAGGGATCTGGAAGAAGCACTATCAGAAAAACATGAGGGTGTCTTAAAGAGTTAATTCTATAGAGTTCAGAGAACACAAGAAAATAACTGGAACTATGTCCAAAACTAATTTATTGTTTTATTGTACTACTTTAAGGCTGCATCACATGGTTACTTTCTTCTTCTTCTTCTTTCAAAACAGCTTTACTGAGGTATAAGTTATATTGAGGTAAAAGCGTACAATTTGACATACACTAAATATATTTAAAGTGTACAATTTGACACATGTATATACCTGTGACGTCATCACCACAAGGAAGATAGTAAACATGCCATTTCCCCTAAAGTCCCTTATATCTTCCTTTAGAAATATCCTCCTCCTCCTCCTCAGCCTTGGCCTTATCACCAGGACACCAATGGTCTATTTTCTTTCATTTTTCTGGAATTTTATATAAGTGGAATAATCCACTATGTATTTTTTTCTTTCTTTTTTTTAATTTTTATTTCAGCATATTATGGGGTTACAAATTTTAAGGTTTCAAATAATGCCTTTTCCACTCCATCCCTCACAAGTCTGAGCTTCCAGCGTGACCATCCCCCAGATGGTGCACATCTCACTCATTATGTATATATATACCCACCCCCCTCCCCCCTCCCACCTGCTCAATACCCAATTACTGTAGTTCCTATGTGTCCACTTAGGTGCTGAACAGTTAAGACCAGTTTGCTGGTGAGTATATGAGGTTTTTGTTTTTCCATTCTTGGGATACTTCACTTAGTACTATGGGTTCCAGCTCTAACCAGGAAAATACAAGGTGTGCTATATCACCGTTGTTTCTTAGAGCTGGATAGTACTCCATGGTATACATATACCACATTTTATTAATCCACTCATGGATTGATGGGCATTTGGGTTGTTTCCACAACTTTGCAATTATGAATTCTGCTGCTAAGAACATTCGAGTGCAGGTGTCTTTATTGTAGAATGCCATTGGATCTTTTGGGTAGATGCCCAGTAATGGGATTGCTGAATCAAATGGTAGATCCACTGGTATCACTTTAAGGTATCTCTGTATTGCATTCCAAAGAGGTTGAACTAGTTTGCAGTCCCACCAGCAGTGTAGAAGTGTTCTTATCTCTGTCCATCCATGCCAGCATTTATTTTTTGGGGACTTTTTATGAAGGCCATTCTCACTAGAGTGAAGTGATATCTCATTGTGGTTTTGATTTACATTTCCCTGATGATTAGTGATGTTGAGCATTTTTTCATATGTTTGTTGGCCATTCTTCTGTTTTCTTTAGAAAAGTTTCTGTTCAAGTCCTTTGCTCACTTCTTGATAGGGTTGTTTGATTTTTTTTCTTGCTGTTTTCCTGAGTCCTAAGTAGACTCTAGTTATCAGCCCCTTATCAGATGTGTAGGATGTGAAAATTTTCTCCCATTCTGTAGGTTGTTTGTTTACGTTCATGACTATTTCTTTGGCTGTGCAGAAGCTTTTTAGTTTGATCATGTCCCATTTATTTATTTTTGTTGCTGCTTTGATTGCCTTTGGGGACTTCTTCATAAACTCTTTGCATAGGCCGATGTCTAGGAGAGTGTTTCCAACATTTTCCTCTAGAATTCTAATAGTTTCGTACCTTAGGTTTAAGTCTGTTATTTAGCGTGAGTTGATTTTTGTGAGAGGTGAGAGGTGTGGGTCCTGCTTTAGCCTTCTACAAGTGGCTATCCAGTTTTCCCAGCAGCATTTATTGAAACTGGATTATTTTCCTCTGTGTATGTTTTTGTTTTTTGTCAAAGATTAGATGGCTATATGAGGATGGTCTTATATCAGGATTCTCAGGTCTGTTCCCCTGGTCAATATTCCTATTTTTGTGCCAATAGCAGATTGATTTAATTACTACAGCAGTATAGTATAGTTTGATATCTGGCATATTAATACCTCTCATTTTATTTTTATTGCCCAAAATTGCTTTGATATTCGGGGTCCTCTCTGGTTCCAAATGAAGCATAAAATTATATTTTCTATATCTGTGAAGAATGATGATGGGGTTTTAATAGGTATTGCATTGAATCTGTAGATCAGCTTGGGTAGTATAGACATTTTAATGATGTTGAGTCTGCCGATCCACGAGCATGGAATGGATTTCCATCTGTTTACATCCTCTGCTATTTCCTTCCTCAGTATTTCATAGTTCTCCCTGTAGAGGTCTTTTGCTTCCTTGGTTAAGTATACTCCAAGGTACTTTATTTTCTTTGTTGCTATTGTGAAGGGAATTGAGCCTCAGTTTGATTGTTGTTGGCATATATGAATGCCTCTGATTTCTGTGTATTGATTTTGTATCCTGAGACTTTACTAAATTCATTTATCAGTTCCAGGAGTTTCTTGGTTGAATCTTTGGGGTTTTCTAAATATAATATCATATCATTAGCAAACAGTGAAAGTTTGATCTCTTCTGCCCCTAGTTGGATACCTTTAACTCCACTTTCCTGTCTGATTGCTGTAGCCAGGACTTCCAACACTATGCTGAATAGAAGTGGAGACAGTGGGCAGCCTTGTCTGGTTCCAGTTCTAAGTGAGAATGCTTTCAATTTTTCCCCATTCAGTATGATGTTGGCTATGGGTCTGTCATATATGGCTTGTATCATTTTTAGGTATGTCCCTTCTATGCCTATTTTATTAAGGGTTTTTTATCATGAAAGTGTGCTGAATTTTGTCAAAAGCTTTTTCTGCATCTATTGAAAGAATCATGTGGTCTTTGTTTTTGCTTCTGTTTATGTGGTGAATTACATTTACAGATTTACGTATGTTGAACCATCCCTGCATCCCTGGGATGAAGCCCACTTGGTCGTGGTGGATTATTTTTTTGATAAGTGTCTGGATTCGGTTAGCTAGGATTTTGTTGAAAATTTTTGCATCTATATTTATTAGGGATATTGGTCTGCAGTTTTCTTTTTTTGTTGCATCCTTTCCTGGTTTTGGTATCAGAGTAATATTCGCTTCATAAAAGGTGTCGGGAAGGTTTCCGTTCTTCTCAATGTTGTGGAATAATTTCTGCAAGATAGGCACCAGTTCTTCTTTGTAAGTGTGGTAAAATTTGGGTGTGAAACCATCTGGACTGGGACTTTTCTTTTTAGGCATATTTTTAATTGCTGTTTCTATTTCAGTTCTTGACATTGGTCTGTTCAGGAATTCTATTTCTTCCTGGTTGAAACTAGGGAAGCTGTGTGTTTCTGGAAATGTGTCCATTTCCTCCACATTTTCCAGGTTGTGTGCATAAAGGTTTTTGTAGTATTTGTAGATTATATCTTGTATCTCCTTGGGATCAGTTGTGATATCTCCTTTTTTGTTCCTGATGGAGCTTATTAGAGATTTCTCTTTACTGCTTTGTGTTAGCCTAGCTAAAGGAGTGTCAATTTTGTTTATTTTTTCAAAGAATCAACTTTTTTTTTTATTAATCTCCTGTATAGCTTCCCTGTTGTCTATTTCATTTAGTTCTGACATGGTCTTGTTAATTTCACTTCTTCTGCTGGGTTTGGAATTGGACTGCTCTTCTTTTTCCAGCTCTTTGAGTCCTTTCATTAGATTGTCTATTTGTGATCTTTTTGACTTTTAGTTATAGGCATTTATGGAAATAAACCTCTCAGTACTACTTTAGCTGTGTCCCAGAGGGTTTGATAACTTATATCTCCATTGTCATTTTGTTCAAATATTTTTTATTTCCATCTTGATTTCTTCATTTATGAAATAATCATTTATTAGGAGGTTGTTTAATTTCCACATTCTTGTGTAGAAATGTGAGTTTCTGTTAGGGTTGATTTCTACTTTTATTCTACTGTGATCTGAGAAAATACATGGTATGATCTCTACTTTTTTAAATTTCTTGAGATTTACTTTGTGTCCTATGATATGGTCAATCTTTGAGAATGTCCCGTGAACTGACGAGAAGAATGTATAATCGGTGGATTTTGGGTAGAATGTTCTGTAAAAGTTAGTCAGACCCAATTGTTCCAGAGTTTTAAGTCCATTATTTCTTTATTAATTTTCTGTTTGGAGGATCTGTCCTGTGCAGTCAGTGGGGTGTTGAAATCTCCGGTAATTATGGAGTTGCTATTAATCAATTTGCTTAGATCCAGTAAGGTTTGCTTTATGAATCTGAGTGCACCTAATTTGGGTGTATATATATTTAAAATTGTTATCTCTTCTTGTTGAACTGTGCCCTTCACCATTATATAATGACCATTTTTGTCTTTCACTACTTTTGTTGGTTTAAAAACTAAATCATCTGCAATTAGAACTGCCATGCCAGCCTTCTTTTGGCTTCCACTTGCTTGGAATACTGATCCTCACACCTTTACTTTTAGTCTATATGCATCCTTGAAAGTTAGATGTGTTTCCTGAAGACAACAGATACTTGATCTGTATTTTCTTATCCATTCAGCCAGCCTGTGTCTCTTGAGTGGAGAGTTTTAGCCATTCACATTTATTGAGAGAACTGATAGGTGATGCAGATTACTGTTCATTCTGTTTGGTTGGATGTTGTTGCTTTGATTTCTCTCTTGAGCCATTGTAATATCTGGCCTGTAATCTTTAGGTTTTGTTTGTTTTTATATTCGTGAGTTTTTATTCGTGTGTTGTTCCGTGCGTAACACTCTTTTGAGTACTTCCTGTAGGGCTGGTCTTGTCTTGGTGAATTCCCTGAGTCTTTGATTATCTGAGAATGTATTAATTTCTCCTTCATATATAAAGCTTAGTTTTGCAGGGTATAAGATTCTAGGCTGGGTGTTATTATGTTTCAAAAGAGTGAGAATGGGGCCAGTCTCTCCTTGCTTGTTTTGTTTCAGTTGATAAATCTGGCGTTATTGGATCGGTTTTCCTTTATATGTAACTTCCTTCCTGTGCCTAACAGCTTGTAGGAGGGTCTCTTTTATTGATATTTTGGTCAGTCTGATGACTACATGGTGTTGTGTTTTCCTATTTGCATTGTATCTCCCAGGAGTCATTTTGGCCTCTTGTATTTCTAATTCTAAGTTACTGGTTAGACCTGGGAAATTTTTCTCAATTATTTCTTCAAATAGCTTATACAACCCTTGGGTTTTTTCTTCCTCATTCTCTGGAATCCAGTTTACCTGCAGGTTATTTTTCTTCGTGTAATCCCACAATTCTTGTAAGCTTTTCTCATGTCTCTTATTTTTCTGCTCTAGCTCTGTGATTAACTTATTTTATCTGAAGATATTGTCTTCAATCTCTGAGATTCTTTCTTCTGTTTGGTCCACCCTATTTCTGAGGCTTTTCATTGTGTTTTGTATTTCACTGAATAGATTCTTCATTTCCAGGATATCAGATTGATTCTTCTTCAAGATCTTAACTTTCTTAGTGAATCTTTGTTCCAATTCCTGTATCTTCTTTGTAGTTTCCTTGTGTTGGTTATCCATTTTTTCTTGCATATCATTGAGCTTTCTTACAATCCAATTTTGGAATTCTTCTGTCATTTTAGTGTTTTGGGTTTGTTCAGTCTCCATTTCTTGAGAGCTGGTGTATTTCCTAGGGGGAGTGTTTTGGGTTTGATTTTTTTAATTTCCCGATATTTTCCTCTGGGTTCTCCCCATCTGGATCAATTGATGGTGCTCAGGCATCCTCTTTTCTGTAGTTTCTTCTGTAGTTTCTGGATCAGCCAATGGGGGAAGCTCTTCCACCACACTTGGAAGGTTGCCCTGATGGGCGGGTGTTGCTTGTGGGGCCTACCCCTGACGGGGGTTGGGGGAGAGATCCAGCCTCAGTTTTTTGTTCAACTGGGTGACCTAAGCTGTTCTGGGGAGCCAAGTTTTTTATACTATGTGCTTAAGCTCTACATGGGCCTAGCGGGTTCTCCCTAGATCTGGGGGATAGTGGGTTTTCTTGTCTAGCCCCACCTCCAGGGGTGGAGCCTACCACTTTCAGCAGAAGAGATGCGGGCTGTGGGGAGGAAGTAACTCCCAATCTGCCCTGCACCCCTGAACCACAGTAGCTGTAGCTGTCGTTGGAGCTAGTTCTCTCAGCAGTTTGTTGATCGAGCCAATCC
This sequence comes from Microcebus murinus, assembly GCF_040939455.1. NCBI lineage: Eukaryota > Metazoa > Chordata > Mammalia > Primates > Cheirogaleidae > Microcebus > Microcebus murinus. Next base: position 18,062,748 of record NC_134107.1, read on the forward strand.
TGGCAAGCCGATTGCAGATTGTGTAGGGGTGGAATTTGTCAGGAGAATTCCTAGGCTGGGTGAGGGATGGGGGCTTGCCTGCCACACTGTATGACGGCTGGCTGTGGACCCCCTCAATGGCAACTACTTGCCCACTTGCAGGGCACCAGCACTGGGGGTGACTGTTTAGGGTGTGGCAGCTGCTGGGTTGGGAGTCTGGGTTGTCAGGACGTCCTATAGCCTCTCCTCTCTGCCTACTGCTTGACCACTTGTTCAGCCATAGCCCTCACTCTTATTGACAGGCCTTGTGCAGTCTTATTCGCCTGAGGCAGTTATAGCTTAGAGTCCCTGAATTAGTGAACAGCCCTGTAGGGCTGGTCCCGCTGGTTACCAGAGGCAAGACATCTAACTGCCTCCCCTATCAGCTTAGTTCGCTTTCCTCCCACCTTGGAGCCGTCCTAGCATGGGGCTCAGGGGAGTTCAAGATGCATTTCCCCGATGATGGTACTTTCCAGCACCCTCTTCTCTTGCCGCGATTTCGCACCAATTTCAGACAGGTCCCTGGCTGGGTGGGTGTGGAGGTCATTGGGGAAGCAAGGAGTTCTCCTGTGGGTCTGATCCCACTTCACCCCCTGGCTTGGTGGGGCGGTGCCCTCCCACATGCCCTATTGTTTGTTTTGCACTCTCCAGAGAATGCAATCTTATCTTCCCATCACCTTGTTTTTCCTTTTTTGAGAGAGTCCTGAGCTGCACCTCTGTGGATTCTCGATTCTGTCCTTGTAGTGGGCCACTATGTATTTTTTCTTTTGACATTGTTTCTTTCACTCAGCATAATTATTTTGAGATTCCTCCACATTGCAGCATGCACATTAAGAAACATCCTGGCTTTTTAAATGCCACAAGTAGACATATTTTATAATGGGTTATCTAGAAAACCTGTGGAGGATATGTCGGTGTATAAAATTGAAGGGCAGGAGATTAGCTAGTCAATTTCCCTGGGAGATATCACAGAAGGGAAAGCATGGTGAGAAGGGTGCCAGTTTTACACTTTCATTAGATATGACCACTCTACTAAATTACCTTTCTGGAAGGATGATTTTCAAAAGGTCGTGGTCTTATTAAAAAAACATTAATGGATATTTCCTTGCTGATAGGATAATTTCTAAACTCATTAACCTGATAATTACAATATTGGCCCCATGAACTTCACTTCCTGCTTTCAAACACAAACTCTCTACTTCATTAAAAACTTCTTAGCAAACAGCTTGCATTTGTGATCCAGCTCAAATTGCCTCTTCTCTGAGAAGCTTTTCTCAGTCATCCAGGCTGGAAGTGACCTCTTTCTCTCCTGGTTCAATAACTTCCTACTATACATCCTTGAGGATGTTATATGTATCAATAATAAGTATGTGAGTGGAAAGATAAAACACAAATCAAATTGACTCAGTATAAAATGGAATTTGCTGTGTCACAAAATGCAGGTAAAACAGAATTGATTGGATCCAAACAAAGAAAAGTCCAGGACTACACGTGTCTTCTGTAGATAGTGATGCCTGGTTGTTGTAGGCAAAAATATTTCTTTTCAGAATGTCCTTCTCATCTCTCCTTTCCAATGTTTACCTCAGTTCTTCTCCATGTTAGCTTCATTCTCAGAAATATTACTTCCTTGGTAAAAGCTAGGCATTTAAGCTTTCAGTTCATACAAACGGCTACTCTTTGTTATACGGATAAAAAGGACACAAAATTCATTTTCACTAAGGGGGAGAGATTTTAGGTTAGCTGGCTTGGATCATGGACCCTCTTGTAAACTGAATCTAGAAAGTTGCAAGGCCACCTGATAAGGTTACCTCCCTTGAGACACATCCATGTTGATCAGTGAGAAGTATTTTCCCAAAGGAAAATATGTGGAGGAACAGAGAATGAGACAGTAGGTGTCTAGTTCCCATATTCTACTTTATATTTGTATTTTGTCATGTGTAAATTATATTTCTTCTGCCAGGCTGTTAATTCTTTTTGAAGATAGGAACTTATTAGCCATCTTTATATATTCCTCTGACTCTATAGAAAATATAAAGAACAATTTTTTTAAATGACCTGTAATTCCACCAAACATTGATGGTCCCTTCTCTTTTAGGTAGATCATTACACTCACACACATTCACGCACATATGCAATCACATTCATACATATACAAGTGTACACATATGTTCATATATTTTAAATAAACAACACAAATTAAATTATACTTCTACTTTGTATCCTGTTTATATCCATCTAACATATTCTTCTTAACATTTTCTTTTTGTAAAATATTCTTTGATAAAACATAATTTTAAATGACTACCTAATTTTCTACACTAAGGATACATCATCTTTTATTTAGAAACGCCCCTACCATCAGTCAGGTGATTCTGAAGTTATTTCTATTGCTAATAATGCAGTAATGAATCCCTTTAACATAGTATTAATTTGCTTTAATTTTACAGGAGAAGTGCCTTGAGGGCAAATGTTGAGTCAAAGGGTTGGACAGTTCTTAAATTGGCACTTTTTATCAAATTACCTTTGAGGATTTACACTGTCATTAAAAGTTTCATTAAATGTTTAATAATTACAACATGTCTAAGGTTCTTGATTTGTGGTGCTATGCATCTGCTACTAGATTGCTATCCAGAATTTATCACTTTATTAGTAGTTTTACTGATTGATGACTCTGATCCCTCCCCAGGGTTTGAGTTGGTCCTGAGCTTCCAGTAGATGCTCATGGATTTATTTTGTTGATACTGCACACATGGCTCTAACCAGAGCATATCCTAAAGAAATAAACAAAGAGAGCTCATATGTTTGCTATGTGGGATTATATTTCCTGAGCAACATTTACAATAGTACATTAATCAAGATGATTGAAGAGATAATGTAATAATTTTAAAAGAATATAAAAGAAACTGTGAGTAGGTCTAGAGCATTTATGGGGAACATCTTTTGCTTTCTAATTTCTGCCCTATTATAGCATTTGAGAATTTTACCAGTAGCAAATTTTATCATAACAATCTTCAAAAACCCAATTTCACACAAAAGCTAGGAGAGCATGGTGACTGTCCTATCTGAAATCTTTATGGTCTTCAAAGAAAGAAATAATTCATAGGCTTTGATTGAACTATCAGGTGAATGTTAAACCAGCGTCTTTCCAGCACTGACTGTCAATTCTGTGTCCTGGGCACAGCGTGGACTAAACAGTCAAGGTTATAAATACAGTCAGCTCATGTTTATAGAATATATACTATTGAATATGTGCTTCACACTTTTTATTTTATTTCTTCTTCACAGTAGATAGGTAGGTATTTTCATTCCATCTCATGGATGAGAAATTGAAGTAAGTATTTACTATGTCTTAGGTATTGTGTTAAATGCTTTACATACTTTAAGAAATTTAATAACTATGGGGTAAGAACAGTTTTTTTGCTATAATTTACAATAGATTGGGGAGGGTAAGTTGCCTACCCGATAACATACCTATATCATTAATTGACAGGTCCAGCCACTTCTGGTTTTTTTAAAGGACTGTTTTTTCCATATACGATCAAATGGGCTCACTAGGAAGTCAGGTTCTTTGCACTTGGTTTGAATTAGAGTAATGCCATGAGTCATCATGTGGTAATCAGAAGCTCCAAATAGAAGTAACTTATCCTTCAAACGTAAAAACTGGAAATAGAAATTTGTGTTTTAAAGAAAGTGGTATTTAATGATATAATATGTTTGATATGGAGAGTCTCTACTTTTAGAGGAATAGTGACAATTGGTTTTATTGTTATTAATATCTGCTGCCTCCTGTGCTCTTTGGAACCTTTCTATCCAGGTTGGGTTCCATTAATATGATTGCAGTCAAATCTCTTGGCTGCGCAGTCATTTAGTTATCAAAACAGTCTCATTTGGGTTATTTAGACATACCACTTTCCCTTTTAAACCACCTATCTTATGAATGAATCTTTTACGCATTGTTGATGAGAATGTAACATTGTACAAACTCAGTGGACAACAGTTTGTTAGCTTCGTATAAAGGTATATATACACATACCATGTGAATGGTCCAGCAATTGCACTCCTGGGTATTTGTGCCAGAGAGATGAAAATTTATGTTCACACAGAAAGCTTGAATACAAAAGTTCATGGCACTCTGGGAGTCAGAGGCGAGCAGATCGTTTGAGCTCAGGAGTTGGAGACCAGCCCGCCCAAGAGCTAGACCCCATCTCTGCCAAAGAAAAAGAAAAAGAAAAAATTAGCCAGGTGCGGCCAGCTACTCGATAGGCTGAGGCAGAAAGATTGCTTGAGCTCAGGAGTTTGAGGTTGCTGTGAGCTAGGCTGATGCCACAGCACTCTATCCAAGGAAACAGAGTGAGACTTTGTCTCAAAAAATATAAATAAATAAATAAAGATCATGGCAGTTTTATTTATAAAGCCAACAAAGAACTGGAAACAACCCATGTGTACTTAAATATGTAAATGGTAAATAAACTTTGACACATCCATATAATGGAATACTATTCATCAATAAGAAGGAATAACCTATTGATTCAACAACTCGGATGACTCTTTAAATGCATTATGCTGAATGAAAATTAAAAATAAAACCGCAGGGGCTATGTACTCTATGATTCTATTTGTATAAAATTGTTCAAATGACAAAATTATAGGGGAGAAAAGATCAGTGGTTGTTAGAGATTATAGCTGAGGAAAGGATGTGATTATAGAGGGGTAACATGAGAGAGTGTCTTTGTGGATTTGGAAAATTCTCTGCCTTGATTATGTGATGGTTACTTGAGTCTACCTGTGTGATTATATGTCTCAGAATTGTATACTAAAAACACAGATTAAAAGAGTGCAAGTTAATATATTCTTTGCAGGGAGACACTGACAATGAAGGCCTGTGAACCCAGAGTTTTGAGAGAGAGAGGGGGTGGTGGCTTGGAAAGAGTAGAGGGGTCACAGATGCAAGATCATGCTGGTACCTTGGTACTTCAGTACCTTGATGGGGTTTGGATTTTATTGGCAGTATTAATACAACTGGTCATCACTGAGACGTTGTAAGTAGCTGAGAGACATGATCTGATCTGAGATTTTTAAAGATCATTTATCATAGAAATGGTGTAGAAAGAGATTTGAGAAGAATATAAGTGACCAGCTAGGAAGCTCTTGCAGGGCTTCAGGTAACAGGGGATGGTAGATTGGATAAGACAAGTGTCAGAAGAAATGCAGAGATTTGTATCACAGAATTCGTCCTTCAAGAGGCTTCCCTGACATATGGCTTTTCTAATAAGAAAAAAAACTAAGTTGAATTTTAAAAAGGTAGACCCTTTGTCCATGTAATCATTTCACTGTACTCCTACAATACCTAATGCTTTATCCTACCAGAAACTGTATTAGGTTAAATCATATATAATTTTTTGCATGTCAAGTCACTTAAATATCTTTACTTTCATAGGGTGCTGAGTAACAAATAAATTTATATCAGTTGAACATACACTATGGAGTGTCTATTATGTGCTACATTGTGCTGGTTTCCACTACACAGCATATACCTATTTACTTATCTGGCTTTGCTGCCACACAAGGACAGCCTCTCTCTACACACACACACACACACACACACACACACACACACACACACACACACACACACATTAGAGGCAGAGACCATGAGTTTCCCATCTTCATTCCCAACCACCTCTATGGTGACTGGATGAATTTAGCAGCCAAAGCATTATTTCCGCAAATGCAACAGCCTGGAAACTGTTGGGGTCCCTGGTTACTCCAGGAGAAAATGTGAATAGAATGAGCAAAGGATGTGGCTCTGGGATGGATACTCTGGTTGAAAATGTTACTGTCTTTATTGTTGGTATTTGATTGAAAAGATAAAAGAGAGGAAGAAATGAAAAGAATTCTATGATTTCTACCAAAACCTGAAAGTGCATTGATCTCATCTTTTGAGCCAGTGTCCCAAGAACATGTAGGCAATTGTTCTGAAGTAGATATTTACCTCCCTTTAGAATATTGGCATTGTGCTCTTCTGGATTGGCTCACAGTTTGAACATTCTTCTGGAAGACAACGATTAGATCCAAGTTTACTATCTCCACAGTGGGGGCTGGGCTGAGTGACTGGTGTACTCAGTAATGGTCTTTACCAAACAAAGTGAAGGCGGCATCTCCTGACCAGAGGCTGTACCTGTGCAAAAGGTGCACAGGAGGAGGTGTCCTCACCTAAACTTGGTGCTGTGTGGGATGGGGCACCAGGAGTAGTGAGGTCACATTACAATGGAACATTTTTTCCTACTCCTATGAAAGCCAACCCGACCTTATCAGCAATCTAATGCATGTGATCTCTGAACTTACTACATTTTATCCTGGGCCAAGTTCATATCTCAGCCTCTGTGGTGTGATACTAAACAAAATGGGCTCTCCTCTCACAGGTAGAATTTTACAAGCACACCTGAGAGTGTCACAGTTGTTTGAAATAATGATGATAATGATGATGATCATGAAAGCAATAATAGAACATTTATTAAACACCCAAGATGTGCCAGCAGTATTCTAAACAGTTCACATGCATTAGAAAATTAATTCTAACAATAATCCTATTATGTAAGTACATTTTTAGTGACTTGTCAAAGTTTACATAGCTCATAAGTAGTAACACTGAGAAGTCACTTGTATAGTGACTTTTTTTCCTAATGGTTCATCTGTAATGACTAATTCACCTCTCAGCCATGAGACTTCCTTCTACAAATACCTTAACTTTGTTTTCATAATATACTTTGGGAGCTTCCTCACTCTACTCCACTTAGAAAACTTTCTTGTATCCCTTAGGATCCATTTAGGAAAATCTGTGAATTTCCCTAAATTTCCTTTTGGTTTCCTTAGTACTTGGTACTTGCTTCTTTCACACTAAATTATCAATATGTGTCTATATGTTGCTTCCTTTACTAAACTGTGAGCTCTAAGAGGAACAATGTGATACTTCTTTAAAACCATGATCTGGACAAGGCCAATGCCCAATAAAGGTTTTATGAGTAAATAATGAAAGAATGAAAAAAAAAAAACAAATACAAAAACAAAAGAAAACCTCAATTATCTGAACAGAGCCAAAATTCAGATAGTAAGCAGAATAAAATTCTGAGCAGCCCAAAAGAATGACTCAGCAACTGTGTTGTGAAGTGCACGCCTGTCCTCACAGAAGTACCCTTGAAATGTGTTGAGTTGTCTGTCTGTCATCTCTTTCTACCAGAATTGCCCCAACCCCTCTCCAAGGGCGTAGGTCCATGAGAGCATCAGGCCCCTGTAAGGTGACTCCTTTCCTCTAGGCCACAGTGGCTGGTCCAGGAGAGGTACCCAACCCATGTTGAGCCTGTGAATTACTTTTGGAAGTGGTTGCTATCGTGAGTGGAGATGTGAATCCCAGAGCTGGTGGTGGCGATTACTTTCCATCGTTTGGATCAGTGAGCCAAAAAGGCTTGTCTGGAGAAAATAGGAAATGTGAGATGCTAGTAAATTTAAAAAGTGAAGTTTATAAATTCATAAAAACTTCCTGATAGAATTCTTATTGTAATCCAGTGACTGAGGTATACAGGCTCCATGAGAAAATAGCCATTTATGTTATATTCACTATTGTACACACACGAGAAGTGAGGTAGGCATTTAATAATCCTTTGTTCAATGTTCAGTGAATGAATAAGGATTATCTCAAGCAGAAGATTTAGCTGAATAAAGGAAAGAGCATCTGACCCGATGATCTTGATCTCATAAGGTTTTGAATGTTTAATAGGAGTATAATTAGCCATGGGTGATTGCATCGTTTTAACACAGACCTTTGCTCTGAAAATATGGCAAGAGTTCACTTGAGTGGACTACATGATCATCAGAGTCACCCTGAAAAGTTTGGTAAATGTCAGGTTCTGCCTATGGAAATCTCATGGGGGGTGGTTTTCCAGAGTGTGCATTTTATCCAAAAGTCCCCCAGGTGACACTGCTGAACAACCAGTTCCACAAATCCCTACACCCTGCGCCTCAATCACCTCTTACTTCAAAGCTACTTGTTGCATTCAGTGCGCATGTATGTAACATCAGTGAGTCATTTATTCCTAGTTTCAGTGACTTCTTATTGTCAAATATATATAAAACAGCACAAATTGATTGTTTGCTCTGCTGTTAAAATTTCCAAACAGGAAAGCAGTTACCACCCCATTTCAAAGAACAAGAAAATCATTCTTTTCTTCAGAATCAGAAGTTTCATGGCACTATTTCTTCCCAATGTAAGTAAAAATCTCTCCCATATGTGTGAAATCACAAATTTATTGGTATAAAAGGGTCAGAGAATGTGGTTTTCTTTAACAAAATAGTATTTTTCTTACCCGAAGATGGAATTACTTATTCTGACCTATTCTGCCTGCTTCTCAGATTGTTAGAGAGGCAGGAAACACACATACTCATTAAGAAGCATGTACTAAAACTGCTCAAGCTTGAGACAGTCTCCACCTCTGCATGCTCACATGTCACTCTTGTCCCACCTAGCCTCCTTAAAACTCTCCCCAGACTCCACTGTGAGAGCCATCCTAAACTTTGTCCTTTGTGCTGCTTTCTTGTGCTCCAGCATAAGCCCGAGCAAAGCCTCACCTATTAAAACCCTGTTCGGTCCCTGGTCAATTTCTATTGCTCAAAGAGCCCAAAGGCCTATGTCAATAAGGTAATTTTCTCATGACTCAGATGGGACCTATTTGGCATGTTTTTACCCTCCTACTCACTTTTTGGTAACTAGACGTAAAGGTGACTATAAGCCAATACATATCTTAACTCTTCTCAGGCTGTGAGGATGTGTTCCCTCTTGCTGGTGACAGCTCACCTGGAGAGCTGATCTGTAGAGGCAGGAGAGGCTTGTGTCACACTGTGCAGATCACATTCAAACAGGCTGTCCATGGTGAGGGACTGATGAAACTCGGGGGGGGGGGGAGGGGGTGGTGATAATCTTCGAACTGTGTAGTGACTGGAAGTCTGATAATCACAAGAATATTCTATTTCTCTGTCTCTTACTGAGTTGCCTTATATTCATCCATGCAAGTTGTCTATAAGGGAATTGACTCCCCAAGACTGGTCACCCTAGTAGGCAGACAATCAGGTTTCACCTTTCTCCTGGACTCTGGCAGAAAAACTTCTTCTGGGACTCTGACTCTTGACTTTGCAACTTCATTTAAAGCCCCTTAGTACTTTCCTCCTCTTTGACACATTGTGAGATTGAGAATTCACTTTTGGGAGATGGAAAGATATCTCCCTTGTGATAGCTAAAGATTGTGTGTTAGAGTCCCAGCAGGCAAGGCACTTGTGGGTTTGTCTTCCACCAGACAGCATCCCAATGGGTTTGAATTCTACCAGATAAGGTACCTGCAACACACTGCCTGAAATTAAGGTCCAGGGCCCAAGGTTGTCCTTCAGGAAAGGGCCAAGGACACCTGAGTGTGATGGTCAATACTGATTTTGTGCATATGTTGGGGTTTTCTCTTACCTTTGCCCTCTGCTCTATCTCCTTGTAATTCTGGCCAATAAATGGTGATTACCTCTTTTTTCCTACTCCTGACACATTACTTTCTGGGAGAACCCTATCATGCCCCCAGCCCCACTTTACTGTGACTTTCCAGTTTGCTTCTGGTTGTGGTTCAAGAGTCCATCATGTCTGTCCTGAAATGGTGAATACACCCTGGTCTCCCTAGTGAGAGTCACTTTACTACAATAAGGTTTTTTTTGAACCTCTTGATTTTACTCCCTCAAGGAAAATTCAGAGATCAAATGGCCAGTCTTCCACTGTAGAATTAAAATGTGAAGTCTGTTAGGCTTTCTCTATGTATTTTTCTTTTTGACTACTTAGAATCAGCAATTGCAAAGTGACACGTGTTGAGATAAAACTCCGCCATGTTTGGTATGATTCTTGCTTAGGTGAATATCTAATGGTCACAGGCTGTAAAAATGATTAACCGGAAAATAACTTAAAATAGTGACTAGCTTTGTCTTTTATCTCGGTTTTCATGAGTAATCTAGATAAATTGATAAAAATAAATAAATTCAGTAAATTTAAAGTGAAATTAATACTTGAGAGTGAACATGTAATTTAGAATCTTAATATTATATGAAGTCAAATAATACATACTAAATAAATGAGTGGGTTATTTCTAACTCACAGAAACATTATGGTTTGAGCAAACATCTTTTCTAAAATATATGAAATAATTCTCATCAATAAAGCACTGATATATGACTGACAGAAAGTTCAAAGTTTCTAGCTTGTTAGGTTTTCACTAACATGGAAGATTACTAAGAATAATAACTCCAGTCCATATATGCAATTCTATAGGTAAAATGCACCAAAGATCAGATTTTTTGGTTTAAAATTTACTTAAAAATCAGAAAATGTATTATTATTGAAAAATTGTTTCATTTGGAGGTTATTTAAAGGTTGATTTAGAAAAAAAGTAAAAGAAGATAAAAAGTAACTGGTAAGTAGGAAAGAGAGATTTCAACAATGTTATGGATGTGAAGATGTATTTTTTGATGAGGGAAATTAAAGAGAAAAGAAGATATTTTAGTATTAGGAATGCTAGCATGTAAATTTTTGTCCTGACAGGAAATGACTGGTTATGTAGAAAAAGGGCAATGTAGGACAAAACAAAAAAGTCCAATCATGTCATAGATGGTCTATGTAAGTTGTGATAAGATTTGAAAAAGAAAATTCATAAAGAAATACTAGTCAGAAAATCAGGGAAGAAAAAGAAATAAGAGGCCTCCATATAGGAAATGAGGAAATGAATTTTTTCTGTTTGCTGACAACATGATGTTGTTGATAAAAATTCCTAAATATTCCACTAAAAACTGTTGTAACCAATGAAGAAATTCAATAATGTTGGAAGATGCAAAATCAACATAGAAAAAGCAGAAGCATTTCTATACACTAACAATGAATGATCTGGAAAAGAAATTGAGAAAACAATTCCATGCATAATAGCTTCAAAAAATACTTAGAAGTAAAGGTAGCTAAGAAAGTGGAAGATCTTTACACTGAAAACTATAAAACATTGGCAAAAGAAATTGGAAAAGACTCAAATAAACAGAAAGATATCCAAGTTCCTTAATTAGAAGTATTAATATTATAAAAAGGTCTGTATAATGTAATGTCTATTAAAATTTCAACAGAATTTTTCAAGAAATAGAAAAATTTGGAACCACAAAGGACCTCTAATAGACAAATCAATTTTGAGCAAAAGGAACAAAGCTGGAGGCATCATGCTACCTGAATTTCAAATATATTACAAAGCTGGAGTAACAAAACCAGCATGGTACTGCCATAAAAAAGACAGATAGACCAGTGGCATAGAATAGAGATCCGAGAAATAAACCCACACATTTATGGTTGATTAATTTTTGACAAAGATTACAAGAACACACATAGGCAAAGGACAGTCTTTTTAATAAATGCTGTTGGGAAAATTGGATATTCACACATAGAATAAAGACATTGTACCTTACTCACATGATATACACAAGTAACTTAAAATGCATTAAAGACTTTAATGTAAGACCTGAAACTGTAAAACTACTAGAAGAATTCAAAAGGAAAAATCATCGTTATATTGTTCTTGGTTATTATTTTTTGGCTATTACCCCAAAAGTACAGGCAACAAAAACAAAATTAAACAAATGAGATTGCATCAAACTGAAAACCTTCTGCATTCTGATTTATTATTATTATTTCAGCATATTATGGGGGTACAAATGTTAAGGTTACATATATTGCCCAGGCCCCCTCCCCCCTGAAGTCAGAGTTTCAAGCATGACCATCCCCCAAATGTTGCACATCTCACTCATTATGTTTGTATATACCCATCCTCTCCTGCCCCCTCCCACCTGCCCAACACCCAATAAATGTTATCCCTATATGTCTACTTAGGAGTTGATCGGTTAATACCAATTTGCTGGTGAGTACATACGGTGTTTGTTTTTTCATTCTTGAGATACTTCACTTAGTAGAATGGGTTCCAGCTGTATCCAGGAATATACAAGAGGTGATATATCACCATTGTTTCTTAAAGCTGAATAGTATTCCATGGTATACACACACCACATTTTATTAATCCACTCATGTATTGATGGGCACTTGGGTTGTTTCCACAACTTTGCAATTGTGAATTGTACTGCTATAAACATTTGAGTGCAGGTGTCTTTTTCATAAAGCGCATTTCTGATTTTTAACTGAGACCCAAAACAAAATTAAAAAAACAACAACAACAATGGAAAACTAACAAAGTGAAGATACAACACACAGACTGGGAGAGAATATTTGCAACCCATATATCTGATAAGGAGCTAGTATCCAAAATATATAAGAAACTCAAACAACTCAATAACAATGAAACAAATAACCTGATTAAAAAATGGGCAAAAATCTGTATAGATATTTCACAAAAGAAAACATACAAATGAGCACCAGATGCATAAAAAATTGCTCAGGCCGGGCGCTGTGGCTCACGCCTGTAATCCTAGCTCTTGGGAGGCCGAGGCGGGCGGATTGCTCAAGGTCAGGAGTTCAAAACCAGCCTGAGCAAGAGCGAGACCCCGTCTCTACTATAAATAGAAAGATATTAATTGGCCAACTGATATATATATAAAAAATTAGCCGGGCATGGTGGCGCATGCCTGTAGTCCCAGCTACTCGGGAGGCTGAGGCAGAAGGATCACTCGAGCCCAGGAGTTTGAGGTTGCTGTGAGCTAGGCTGACGCCACGGCACTCACTCTAGCCTGGACAACAAAGTGAGACTCTGTCTAAAAAAAAAAAAAAAAAAAAAAATTGCTCAATGTCACTAATCATCAGGAAAATAAGATTAAAAACTACAAAGAGATGACACCCCACAATTGTTAGAATTGTTATTGTCAAAAAAATGGAAGATAACAAATGTTGGCCAACATGTTGAGAAAAGGGAACCCTGCACACTGTCAGTACACATTTAAATTTAGTACAATCATTATGGAAAACAATATGGAGTTTCCTCAAAACACTAATGAAAAAATTTTCCATATAATCTAGCAATTTCACTACTAGGTATATATCCCAAGGAATGAAAATCAGAGTGCTTAAGAGATATCTGCATTGCAGCGTACATTGAAGTATTATTCACAATAGCTAAGATATGTAATCAACACTTTTTACCAACCAGTCCAGCTCTCAATGATCAATCCTTCAAAAATCTTATGGTATATTATAATATGAACAAAATAAATGTGTTTATCAATAGATGAATGGAGAAAATAATGTGGTATATATAAACAATAGAATAAATATAGCCTTTACAAAGAAAACAATTCTGTCATTTGTGACAACGTGGGTGTTGGGAGGACATTGTTCTAAGTAAAATAAGCTAGGCACAGAATGACAAATACTTGATGATGTCACTTATATGTAAAATCTAAAAAGGTCAAACTCATATAAGCAGAGTAGTACTGAAGTTACCAGAGACTAGGTGTTGAGAAAATGGAGACATGTTGGCCAAAATTGAAACAAACTTCAAAATATAAGTTTATTAAGGTCTGGGGATCTAATGTACAGTATGGCTGGTGATGGATGTGTTAATTAATTTGATGGCAGTAATCATCACATAATGTATATGTATATAAAATCATCACATTGCACACCTTGAAGATATATAATCTTCATTTGCCAATTAAAAGTTTTAGATACAATAAAATAGTTCATACTTAATAAAGTTCATCTTTCATTTAAAAAAAAAAGTAAAAAGAAAACCTGCAGTTCAAAATATCATTTGCTTTGTTCATGTCATAAGTTTCCAGAAGATTTTAGAAGAACTGATCATTGTGAGCTGGAGTGGTTGGTAAAAATTTTATGGAAGGAGTTAGTTTGGAAAGACAAATAAAATTGAGATTATGCGTAGTATAAAGAAAAAGCATTCCAGGTAGCATGAAGGAGATTAACAGAGGCAGTGAGGAAAGAACACTCAAGTTGGTTGGAATGCATTTTTATGTAGGAGAGAACAAAGTATAGCACCTGATGAGACACCGTGATAGGCAGAATAGTGGTCTTTAGTGATGTCCAGATCCTAATCTCAGGAATCTGTCAATATGTTACCTTACATAGCAAAGGGAGTTTTGCAGAGATGATTAAACTCAGGACCTTGAAATGGACAGATTATTTTGTGGGCCCTATCTAACCACATGGATTTTTAAAAGAAGATAAAATTCACACGTTGTGGTGAAAGGGAGATGTGACTAGGAAAAAATGATCAGAGATAAGCAATTTTATAGTTTTTGAAGATGGAAGAAAGGAGCCAAAAACTAAGGAATGTGAGAAGCTTTTAGAAATTGGAAAAGACAAAGGAACAGATTTTCCCCTAGAACCTCTGGAAGAAGAGTCATCTTGTCATCAACACCTTGATAAAAGCTCAATAAGGACTTGTGTCAGACTCATGGACTAAAAAACTGTAAAATAATAAATTCTTGAGAGAATGGCATCAGCAACATGATGGAATAGGGGGGTCCTGACTATCTGCTTTCTGGCAGATGTATTTAATAGACATACATGGATCAATACCTCTGAGAGAAAACAGAACCAGTTGAAAGACTCTTGCATGCTAAACAACTGCGAAAATATCCACATCAAAATAGGTAAGAAAAGCAGAGTATGTTCTAGATGAGGGGGAAGGAAAGGTATTGGTAAAATGATGAAAAGTTTCATTTAGACAGGAGAAGTAAGGGTCAGTTATCTATTGCACAACATTGTTACTGCAATTAATAATAACATGGAGTATAATTCAAAATAGCTAAAAATAAATGTTCTCGCCACAAAATAATGATAAATAGGTTAGGTGATGGATAAATTAATTAGCTTCATTTAGTCATTCCAAACTGTATGCATATGACACATATCATAATATTACTTTGTACCCCATAAATGTTTACAAGTATTATCTGTCAGTTAAAATTAAAAAAAAAGAAAAACATAGTCCCAAACTCAGGTAAATAAGAAGTAATTCCTCCATCTTATTTCATTTTAAAAATTGTCTGGCTATTCTAGGCCATTTGCTTCTGATGCGAATTTTAGAATCACTGTGTAAATGTCTATAAAAAATATTGCTGGAATTTTGTTTGGGATTGCATTGAGTGTGCACATTAATTTGACATGTCAACAATATTGAATCTTCCAGTTCATGGACATGGTATACCTACCCATGCAATAGCTTTTAAAATTACTCTTAGTAGTGTTTTATAGTTTTCAATGTATACATGTTGAATATTTTCTGTCAGTTATATTCCTAATTATTGAAAATATGTGATGCTATAATAAATGGTATTGTTTTTAAAATTTCAGTTTTGATGCTTGTTGCTAGTATATAGAAATGCAATATATTTTTTATATTACTTTTGTACCCTGTAACCTTGGTAACTCATTTATTACTTCTAGTAGCTTATAGAATCCATAGGGTATTCAGCATAAAAGATTATATTATCTGTAAATAAAGACAATTTACTTCCCCCATATGGTTATCTCTCATTTTCCTTTCTTAACTTAATGTACTTGTTATATCCTCAAGTGTAATATTTAATAAAACCAAAGGCAGTATTTATCTTTGTCTTGTTCCAGATCTTTGGCTTAAAAAAGTATTTGTAATTGTTAGGGATTGATTTTGTTTCCTAACAAAAACATTTCTTTTTCTTTCTTGTTACAGATTACAACAAAACAATGGAAAATAAGAATCAGACAGTAGTGACTGAATTTATCTTCTTGGGCCTCACAGAACACATCCATCAGAAGATTATCCTCTTCATCATGTTTCTCTTAGCTGATCTCATCACCTTAGAGGGCACTTCGGATGATCACTCTCATACATATTGATCCCAGACTCCAAACTCCGATGTACTTTTTTCTTAGCCACTTGTCCTTTGTAGATATTTGTTTTTCTTCTTCCATTGTCCCCAAGATGCTGTGTGACATCTTTGCAGAGAAGAAAGGCATCACTTTCCTGGGTTGTGCTGCACAGATGTGGTTCTTTGGTCTCTGTGGCAACTTAGTGTTTTCTCCTGGATGCCATGGCATATGATCGGTATGTGACCATCTGTAAGCCCTTGTTGTATCCACTCATTATGTCTCACCGGGTCTGTAGGCAACTGGTGGTAGGGCCTTATGCCATGGCTATTGTAAGCACTATGGCTCATATGATTTTCATTTTTTGATTACCATTTTGTGGTCCAAATATTATCAATCACCTTTTCTGTGACATTTCTCCACTGCTCTCCCTAGCATGTGCAGACACCTGGATCAATATGTTGTTGTTTTTCATCCTGTCTGGAGCTATAGGAGTGCTCACTGGTCTGATCATCATGGTCTCCTATGTTTACATCTCCGTGGCTAGTTTGAAGGTCCAGACAGCTGATGGCAGGCGGAAAGCTTTCTCCACTTGTTTTCTCACCGTGCAGCTGTCTCCATACTGTATGGGACTCTTTTCTTTATCTATGTTCGACCTAGTTCAAGTTCTTCCCTGGATATCAATAAAATTATTTCCCTATTTTATACTGTGGTGATCCCCATGTTGAACCCCCTTATTTATAGCTTGAGGAACAAGGAGTTAAAAGATGCATTCAGGAGAAAGTTTGAAAGGAAAGATTTTCTAATAGGTAGGTAAAATAGACTTCTGCTTGTGTTGTATCAGAGATGTTGGTACAAAATATATAGTGAAAAGAACATTGGACTGGAATTTTGAGGCTGCATAGAAATCCTGCCCTAGTTCTGCCAGTTCAAAGATTATTTTTAAAAAGTGGATAAGTTCTTGAATATCTTTGTGCCTTAGTCTTATTATCTGTGACACGATGGGGGTTTCAAAATAATATAGAGATGTATTGAACATATAAATGTAAAAACATACAATTATAGAGGGAAACATAGGTGAATATTTGGACAATCCAGACATGTATTTTTAATGTATATTTAATCCAAATATGAGAACTAAAAGTTATAAAGGAAAGATCAAAATATTACACATGATGTTAAAAGGCAAATTATGAAATCAGAGGAAATATTTCTGCACATGCCAAGCAATGGTATGATATCCACAATAGCCATAAAATAGCACTAAATTCACAAACAAAAAGAAAAACAATAGGTAAATGGGTCGATGAATAAGTGGAAAATTCACAAAAATGGGCATGTAAGTTGCCAGTATTCTATAGCAAAAAATTTCTACATCATAATTGGATAAGTAAATGAAGAAAAATTAGAAGGCCAATGCTGTGCCTTCAATGATGATAAAACATTAATAGTTGTCAATGATGGCCAGGTTGCTATTTGGCTATGTGCAAACTCATTATTTCCTGTTGACAGCATGAATGGCTCCATTTTTACAAAGTAATTTGGTAGTTTCCATTTAAAATGATAAATCTGCATGGACTTGACCCAGAAACCCCTCATTTATAAATTTAGACTACAGAAAAATAAATGCCAATGCATGAGATTGCATATATGACACTATGTGTATTGGTAAAAAATTAAAAGAAATAATTGTATATCCATCATTGAAGAAAATAAAGGTATATACTTTCTGTAAAATATTGTGCAGCTAATAAAAATAAATAAATTATGTGTTGAGAGACTGACCTAAAGAGAACTATTTTATACACTCACTGCTGGGTGAACAAAAAAATCAAGTTGCATATCACTGTGAAGCACTGATCACATTTTTTTAAGTGAAAACACATATAATGGATAAAATATACATAAATATGCATGTGTATATCAACACAGGGAAAACTATGAAGAATACACATCATCCTGTTAAACTTGATTATTTTAATGAGAGTAACACTGGAGGTAGAAAAAAAGCTTTTAGTTATACACATTTGATTTGTGGCTTATTCATGCCCTCAGGTTCTACTTATGTTCAATCTAGATGTACTTTATTCATCTTATGATAGCCTGCTGCTCTGCTGTCGTATTTCACTTATTAGAGGATCTGAGTCAACCCAGCTTATTATGGGCAGACCTGGATGTATGGCCACACGACGCTCCACTTGTGCAAGCATTCCTTTTTTATCAGGTTCCAGAAACAGACCATGAGCTATTTCTCAAATGCCATGAAATTCTTTGCTGCAAATGTCATGAACTTGCTCCTGAATTCCAGGATCTGAGTTGATTTCCCACTGAGGCTTGTAATAACCTCGGTGCTGTTTCTTTTCTTACCTATACAGCTTTTAATATTGTGGTGCCTGTTGTGTCATGTAGTCCAATCCACAGAGATGATTGTATTATTCTACCTGGGATCTGCTGCAGAGCCCTTTCCTGCTGTGCATCTCACTTGACAATGGCAACCTTTTGTGCCATTTGATATATGGGCCAAAGAAATATACCCAGCTGTGGAATATGTTGCCTCCAAAGCTCGAAGAAGCCTACCAAGATACTATTTCTTTGTGAGTTTCACTTTGAAAGGAGTGTTCAAGTATGTCCCTAGCATTGAATCTGTAAAAACTTTCCCAAAGTTCAAAGTTCCTGAATCTTAGCACAATTAATCTCACACCCTCTGGAGCACATGCATTTTACCAAGGCCTCCAACACACTAGCAACTGCTTGTGAACCTGCTCTATTGGTAGGGTGTTATCAATTTAATAAATCAGTGTGATGTTTTGAGGGATGTTTATGTGGCCAGACATGTTCAGTCTATATTATGAAGGAGGGAAGTTAACATAGCTTTGAAACAAAATTGTAAATCCATACACTATTGTTGATCTTATATAAATGTAAAGTGTTTTTGATCCTCTTTTCTAGCCAGAATAGAAAATAATTCATTCCCCAAATCACTGACTGTATACTATGTATCTGAGATGTTATAAATGATCCCACGTATGGTATAGCACAGCTACTGGGGCTAACACTCGGTTGAACTTGAGGCAGTCTACAGTCATTCTCCAGGCCCTGTATGGTTTCTGCAAGGGCCAGACTGCAGAATTAAATAGACAGAAATGGATGACAACTTCTGCTGCATCTTTTATTCTCTAGTTGTGGCACTAATTTCCATTATAACTTCAAGTGTTCTGGAATCCTTTTGTCCCCATCGACTCTACGAAGCCTAGATCCATAGCAGCAACTCAAACAACTGAGCTTTTCACCAAGCTGGAGTCTTCTCTCAATAGTGCTTCTCTTTATTGCTTTAGGTGAAGGAGTGGCCTTTGGGTCTTTTCAGGTAATGCAGGCAACAGATACCTTCTTCATTCTTATGTTATAAATCCTTTTCAAGCATCCTCTGTCTCTTAGCCTTGGTGTCTTTGGCTCGACACTCTCCCATGGCAGTAACGGGATCCGTACCTCACCCCCTGTCTATTGCAATTTTTTCCCCAAGATTCAAGGAGCTATCC
Source organism: Microcebus murinus (assembly GCF_040939455.1). Classification (NCBI taxonomy): domain Eukaryota; kingdom Metazoa; phylum Chordata; class Mammalia; order Primates; family Cheirogaleidae; genus Microcebus; species Microcebus murinus. The sequence continues at coordinate 18,082,164 of NC_134107.1, forward strand.
TAATAGTTAATTAGTAGAAGCTCCTGGTTTCTTGCCCATAAGCTAGTTTCCAAGACTCTGGCATCTGCAATGGTGATAAACTTATATGTATCTGTCTTTATATTCCACCTATCTGAAACATTACCCTTAATATATATATATATATATATATATATATATATATATATATATATATTCTCATGTTTTCCCAGTTCTGTTACATTTTAGCCAAGGTCTACCACTCTTCTAATGGATATTGAGTTTCCTCTCAGACTGGAGCCAATTTTCCCTAGTCATTTTGACCACACCATTCTGAGCCTTAACTCTGGCAATTAAATCTCAAATCCATGTGGGGAAGTGGAACTAGATCTTGAGAAAAGCAATTATTTTCTTTGAAGCATCTGACTTAGGTGAGGTCTCTTTATGTTCTCTAGGCAAAGGAAGGGGGCTATCCTCCAGCAAGGGGAGAGGGCCACTCCTGCAGCTTCAAGGGTTCAGGGGAGCTCAGAAATTTCAAACCCATCCACACAGATGTTTTAATACCAATTCTCAGTCCCCAGCTCTTTTCTAGTCTGAGTCTTGGCTTGCAGAGGCTTTAAATTTAGCTTCTTTACTTCTATAGAGTTTCACTTTGTTAGATTCCATATAGGAGTGAGGTTATGTAGCATGTCTCTTTCTGTGGATGGCTTATTTCATTTAACACAGTGTCCTCCAGGTTCATCCATGTCTCAAATGACATAATTTTCTGCTTTTTCATGGCTAAATAATATGACATTGAATATATACACCACCTTTTCTTTACCCATATGACCCCATGTGTTGGCTATTATGAATGCTGCAATGATTAATGAGGTTGAAAAGGTTTTCATATACTTGTTGGCCATTAATATGTCTTCTTTTTAAGAAATGCCTATTCAGAAGGGTGGAGCAAGATGGCGGATGAGAAACACTACCAGACAGAGTGTCTCTGCAGAAAAGACAGATTCTAGGAGAAAACAGAAGAAAGAAGCAAGAAGACAAGCATACATCAGGCGAGGGTCAGAAGAAGGGGTACCTGAGATCATGGGAAACTCTACAGGAGGAGGTTGTGGAGGAGAACTAAAAGCAGAGACCTCCTGAGTAGCCTGGAGACCAGCAGCAAGGGTAAGTGAAGTAGTTAACTTTCCCCTCCCTTGCATCTTCTACTCCTGGTTGGCTCCCCAGCGGTTAGATAGACCTGCAGACACCAGCCCAGAGACGGCCACCGCCAGTGGGTGGTAAGCCTGTAGCAGACACGGCACCAGGCTCCCAACTCCCTCAGGGCACCTATGTGTGCACACACCGGAGCCATGTGGCAGGCGCCATATTGCCTCATTCTCCCCTCCCCCAACCCTATCTGTAGCTGCCAAGAGAGACAATATAGTCACCAGCCAGGCACACCCAGGGAATAGGACCTTCCTTTTTGGGGCCCTACAGCTGACTGAGGGGAATTCAGACGGTGAGCTCCCTTCCCACTAGCCCTCCCAGGTACTGCAGGCATGGTGATCCCAGGAGAATGGGGCAGACGCTGAAGCTGAGAGACATAGACCCAGCTTGGGCTCCCCATGGGTGAATTGGGACTGGCACTCCTCTCCCTGGTGGGGTTAGGGATTGAACTCTGGGGCCCAGAGTCAGACCTGCAGACCAGATCCCGTGCACTCAGGTCTTGCATTGCCCGGGGCACAAAAGGGATATAGGTGAACAGCCTACTGAGGTGTGTGTGCCTTCAGGGGAAGATCAGCATGCTTGAGGGCAACCCTCCTCCCAAAGGGGAACCATGCACCCAGACCAGGTGCACAGCGAACCTCCCAACTGGCATCACAGTCAGGGGAGGCCAGTGGCATGAGGTCTGGCCTACTGGCTGAGGCCCAGGAGTAGCCAAGGAGTTGGGGAGAGTGGAAAGGAGGGAGGCCCGCTCCAGACTGCGGGTCTCAGATGGCCCCACCCCCACGTGCAGACTTTCTGATTGAGCAGGGTCATTCCAGCCTCTCCCTGACAGCTTTTCCTGGAAGCAGAGAACAGAACTTTGACCCCTGCTAAAAACACTGGTGGTGCCTGAGGGCAGGCTTACCCAACCTAGTTCTTCCTAGACTCACTCCCAGACCAGCCCTCATTGAGGGGGGGAAAAGGACACACCTAGAAGTCCCAGGGCCCCACTCACCACCTGAGGCATTAGAATGCCTCTCCAGAGGAACAAGAACTGGATACAAGACCCAAAAGCAACAGTGTAGCCTGTTCCTCTGAGCAAGTGCCACCTACAGACATGGAGGACATTCTGCACACCCTTTTCATGGTACCTACTGACTCATCATACAGGGTGTGGTCGAATCTCACCCTGTAACACCACCTACCAGCTCAGAGACTAAACAGGGTGTGTCAACACTCAAACGAAAACCTAAAGGCAAGAAGCAACAACTGATCCAGATGGGAAGAAATCAGTGAAGGAACTCCAGAAATATGAAGAACCAAATGGAAAGCACACCCCCAAAGAGGAGCAACAGCCCCTTAGAAATGGACATCAACCAAAATCAGGTCACCAAAATAACAGGAAGAGGAATTTCAAATGTGGATCATAAGAAAATTTAATGACTTGCAAGAACAACTGGATAACCAACACAAAGAAAACACAAAAAGACTCCAGGACCTGGACAAACATACACTAAAGAAATTGAAACAATGAAGAAAAGTTTAACTGAACTTCTGGAAATGAAGGATCATTTTAGGAAACTACAAAACACAACGGAAAGCCTCAAGAACAGGGTAGATCAAACAGAAGAAAGAATCTCAGAGATTGAAGATAACACCCTCCAATTAAATAAATCAGTCACAGAGATAGAGCAGAGAAATAAGAGAAAAGAGCAAAGCCTACAAGAGATGTGGGATTATGTGAAGAAACCTAATGTGAGGGTCATAGGGTAATCAGAATGGGAAGAAGAAAACACTCTTGGACAAGCTATTTGAAGATATAATAGGGGAAAATTTCCCAGGCCTTGCTAAAAATCTCCAGATACAAGTTCAAGCAGTCATCAGACTGACAAAATATCAACTAAAGAGGTCCTTCTAAGAGCTGTAAGATGAAAGAAGCAAGTTACATACAAAGGAAAGCCAATCTGTATAACGCCAGACTTCTCTACTAAAACCTTATAAGCAAGGAGAGCTTGGGGCCCCAGGCTTACTCTTCTGAAACAGAACAATGCCCAGCCTAAAATCTTATTCAGTGCAAAACTAAGTTGTGTATGTGAAAGAGAAATCAAGACATTCTCAGATAAGCAAAGACTGAGGGAATTCACCAAGACAAGACCAGGACTTCAAGAAGTACTCAAAACAGTGTTACCCATGGATCAGCATAATAAACACATATGAACTCAATAAACAAAATTGACACACCATTGGCTAGACTAATGAAAAGCAGAAAAGAAAAGTATCTAATAAGTTCCGTCAGGAATAATAAAGGAGAAATTACAACTGATGCCATGGAGATTCAAGACATAATTTATGAATATTACAAAAACCTCTATGCACACAAAATGGAAAATGTGGAGGAAATGGACAATTTCTTAGAAACACACAGCCTCTCTACGCTCAACCAGGAAGAAATAGAATTCCTGAACAGACCAATATCAAGTACTGAAATTGAAACAGCAATGAAAAACCTTCCTAAAAAGAAAAGTCCTGGACCAGATGGTTTCACACCCGAATTTTACCACACCTACAAAGAAGAACTGATGCCTATCCTGCAGAAATTATTCCACAGAATCGAGAAGGGTGGAATCTTCCCCAACACATTCTATGAAGCGAACACAACCCTGATACCCAAACCAGGAAAGGATGCAACAACAACAACAACAACAACAACAACAACAACAACAACAAACTATAGACCAATATCCCTTATGAATATAGATGCAAAAATTCTCAACAAAATCCTAGCCAATCAAATCCAGGTGGTTGTCAAGAAAATAATCTATCACAACCTAGTGTGCTTCATCCCAGGGATGCAGGGATGGTTCAACATACACAAATCTATAAATGTAATTCACCATATAAACAGAAGCAAAAATAAAGACCATATGATTCTCTCAATAGACACAGAAAAAGCATTTGACAAAATTCAACACCCTTTTATGATAAGAATGCTCAACAAAATAGGCATAGACGAGGCTTACCTAAAAATGATACAAGTCATCTATGACAAACCCACAGCCAATATTATACTGAATAGGGAAAAATTGAAAGTATTCTCACTTAGAACTGGAACAAGACAAGGTTGCCCACAATCTCCACTTCTATTCAACATAGTGCTGGAAGTCCTTGCTACAGCAATCAGACAAGAGAGAGGAATTAAGGGCATTTAAATGGGAGCAAAAAAGATCAAACTCTCACTCTTTGCTGATGACATGATATATACATAGAAAACCCCAAGGATTAAACCAAGAGACTCCTTAAACTTATAAATGAATTTGGTAAAGTCTCAGAATACAAAATCAATACACAGAAATCAGAGGCATTCATATACACCAACAAAAGTACATGTGAGAACCAAATCAAAGACTCAATTCCCTTCAAAATAGCAACAAAGAAAATAAAGTACCTATGAATATATTTAACTAAGGAAGTAAAAGACCTCTACAGGGAGAACTATGAAACACTCAAGAAAGAAATAGTAAAGGATGTAAACAGGTAGAAGAATATACCATGCTCATGGGTTGGCAGAATCAACATTGTTAAAATGTCTATACTACCCAAAGTGACCTACAGAGTCAATGCAATCTCTATCAAAATACCATCATCATTTTTCACAGATATAGAAAAAATAATTTTATACTTTGTGTGGAACCAGAGAAGACCCCGTATAGCAAAATCAATCCTAGGCAATAAAAACAAAATAGGAGGTATCAATTTACCAGATTTCAATCTATCCTACAAGGCTAAAGTAATTATAACAGCTTTTTACTGGTACAAGAACAGGGACATTGACCAGTGGAACAGAACCGAGAACCCAGATATAAAACCACTACTCTCATATAGCCAACTAATCTTTGACAAAGCAGACAAAAACACACACTGTAGAAAAGAATCCTTATTCAATAAATGGTGATGGGAAAACTGTATAACCACATGCAGAAGACTGAAACAGGACTCACACCTTTCACCTCTCACAAAAATCAACTCACACTGGGTAACAGACTTGAATATTAGGTGTGAAATTATTAGAATTCTAGAGGAAAATGTTAGAAATACTCTTCTAGACATTAGCCTAGGCAAAGAATTTATGAAGAAGACCACAAAGGCAATCACAGCAGCAACAAAAATAAATTAATGGGACCTGATGAAATTAAAAAGCTTCTGCACAGCCAAAGATAGTGTCAAGAGAGCAAACAGACAACCCACAGAATGGGAGAAAATTTTTGCAAGTTACACATCCAATAAATGGCGGATAACTAGAATTTATTTAGAACTCAGGAAAATCAGCAAGAAAAAAATCAAACAACTCTATCAAAAAGTGGGCAAAGGACATGAACAGAAATTTTTGAAAATAAGACAGGATAAAGGCCAACAAACATATGAAAAATGCTCAACATCTCTAATCATCAGGGAAATCAAATCAAAACTGCAATAAGATATCACTTATCTCCAGTAAGAATAGCCTTTATCAAAAAATCGCAAAACAATAAATGTTGACGTGGATGCAGGGAGATAGGAACACTCCTACACTGCTGGTAGGACTGCAAACTGGTTCAGCCTCTGTGGAAAGTAATATAGAGATATCTTAAAGCAATACAAGTAGATCTACCATTTGATCCAGCAATTCCACTACTGAGCATCTACCCAAAATATCAAATGACACTCTACAAATGAGACACCTGCACATGAATGTTTATAGCAGCCCAGTTCACAATCACAAAAGTGTGGAAACAACCCAGGTGCCCATCAATACATGAGTGGATTAATAAAATGTGGTATATGTATACCACGGAGTACAGCTTTAAGAAACAATGGAGATATAGCACTTCTTGTATTTTCCTGGATAGAGCTGGAACCCATTCTACTAAGTGATATATCTCAAGAATGGAAAAACAAGTACCACATGTACTCATCAGCTAATTGATATTAACGGATCAACACTTAAGTGGACATATAGGAATAAGATTTATCAGGTGTCAGGTGGGTGGAGGGGGCAGTGGGGACATGGGCAATATACATAACCTTAACATTTGTACCCCCATAATATGCTGAAATAAAAAGTATTCAACAAAAAAGAAAGCTACAAACCAATATCTTTGTTGAACATGGACACAGAAATATTCAACAAAATACTAGCAAACCAAATCCAGCATCACTTCTAAGGATAATTCACCATGGTCAAGTGGGTTTCATTCCAGGGATTCAAGGATGGTTCAACATAAAATAGTCAATAAATGTGATTCATCACATAAATAAAATTAAAAGCAAAACCCATATGATGATTTCAATATATGTGTAAAACGCATTTGACAAAATCCAACACCCTTTTATGATAAAAACCTCAACAAACCAGGCATGGAAGGAACATGCCTCAAAATAATAAAAGGTATGCATGACAACCACATCCAATATCATACTGAACATGGAATAGTGGAAAACCTTTCCCTTAAGAATCGGAGCAAGCCAAGGATGTTACAACTTTTATTCAGCATAGTACTAGAAATACTAGCCATAACAATCAGTCAAGAGAAAGAAAGAAAGGGCATCCAAATTATAAAAGAGGAAGTAAAATTATCTCTGTTTACTTATGATATAATCTTTATCTACAAAATCCTAAGGATTCCTCTAAGACTCCTTTATTTGGTAAATAAATTTAACAAAATGTCAGGTTATGAAATCAAGGTACAAAAATCAATAGCTTTTCTATACACCAATAATGACAAAGCTGAGAAACAAATAAGGAACTCAATCTCATTTATAATAGCTGTAAAAAAAAAATTGAAATACCTAGAAATATATTTAACCAAGAAGGTGAAAGACCTCTACAAGGCAAACTATAGAAAGAAATAAAACACTGATGAAAGAAATGATTAACAACACAAATAAATGGTAAAACTTCCCATGTACATGAATCAGAAGAATAATATTGTTAAAATGACCATAGTATCCAAAGAAATCTACAGATTTTATGAAATTCCTATGAAAATACCAATGCCATTTTTCATAAAATTAGAAAAACAAAAAAATTCTAAAATGGAACAACAAAGAGCCCCAACAGACACAGCAATCCTAAGTAAAACGAACATACCAGGAGCCATCACATTAACTAAGTTCAAATTACATCACATGGCTGTAATAACCAAAACAGCATATTACTAGTGTAAAGATGGACACATAGACTAATGGGAAAGAACAGAGAACAAAAATAAAGCCATAGCTACAAAAAACTGCTTTTTGATTAAGCAGATAAAAGCATACACTGGGAAAAGGATACCATATGCAATAAATAGTCCTAGGAAAATTGGATAGCTACATGCAGATTAATGAAACAGGATCCCTGTCTCTCACCATATATTAATACAAAAATTAAATCAAGATGTATCAAAAACCAAAATGTAAAACCTGAAACCATAAAAATTCTGGAAGAAAACATAGGAAAACTCTTGTAGACATTGGCATAGGCAAAGAAGTAAAACTAGTTCTACCATTCGATATAGCAATCCTACTGAAGGAAAAAAGTCATTATATCAAAAAGACACCTGTATCTGAATCTCTATTGCAGTGCATTTCGCAATTGCAAAGATGTGGAATCAACCCAAGTGCTTACGAATTGAGTGGATAAAGAAAATGTGGTATATATGCACCATGGAATACTACTCAGCCATAAAAAGGAATGCAATAATGTCTTTTGCAGCAACTTGATGGAATTGGAGAAAACATTATCCTAAGTGAAGAATCTCAGGAGTGGAAAAATAAATACCACATGTTCTTACTAATAAGTGGGAGCTCAACAATTTTTAACACATGTTCATAACAAGCTGAAAGGACATTAGAAATTAAGATGAGCGGAGCTTGGAAGGAAGCTGAGGGATAAAAATTTACCTATCAGCACAATGTACATTATTCTGGTAATGTGTATACTAAAAGCCCAGCCTTCAGCATTATACAATTCATCCATGTAACAAGAACAATTATACTTCCTAATATTTTGAAATAAAAATTATATAAAAAATAAAAAGCAGACAGACGATGGACAGGAAACATGAAAAAATGCTAAACATCACTGATTATCAGAAAAATGCAAATTAAAACCACAATGAGATACCATTTTATTCTAATTAAAATGCCCATTATTAAAAGGTCAAAAACAATAAATGTTGTCACGGTTATGTGATAAGGGAACACTTAAACACTATTGATGGTGTCGATGGGAATGTAAAATAGTACAACCCCTAAGGAGGTCTGTATGGAGCTTTCTCAAAGAACTAAATGTAGATCTACTACCCAATTCTGCAATCCCACTACTGGGTATAAATCCAGAGGAAAATAAATCCTTTTATCAATTACCTGCATGCATTTGTTTATCCCAACACAATTCAGAAATGCTAAGATATGGAATCAACCTATGTGCCCATGAACCCATGAGTGGATAAAGAAAATGCGATATGTATGTATGTGTATGCACACACACACACACACACACACACACACACACACACACACACCATGTAATAAAACCCAGCTATAAAAAAAATATGAAATAATATATTTTGCAGCAATGTGGATGGAACTGGAGGCCATTATCCTAAATGAAGTGACTCAGGAACAGAAAAATAAGTTATGCATGTTTTTACTTATAAGTAGGAGCTAAACTATAGCTACTCAAGGGCACACAGAGTACAGGTACAGTGGATATTGAAGACCCAAGGTAGGCAGGGGTTGAGGGATGAAAAATTACCTATGAGGTGCAATGTGCACTATTGAGGTGATGGGTACAAAGCCCAAACCTCACCTCTATATAATATATATATGTAATGAAATTCAACTTTTACTCACCAATTCTACTAAAATAAAACAATAAAAATATATATTGAACACTTCCTTTATAAGAAATTATTTGGAAGGTGGGAAATATATTGTGCAAAATCTTACAAAACTGCTGCTCCATCTTATAGGGTGGGTGGATGGAATAAGAACTTAGCAGCTAAGTTGTAGTGACTGCTTTGAAGAAAAATAAAACTGGACGAAGAGTGAAGAGTAGAAAGTTAATGAGAGTTGGGGCTGGGTCAGCCATACTGTATTACAAAAGATAATTAGAGAAGGCCTCTCTGATGAGGAGATCTTGTAGCAGAAACCTGAAAAAAGTGAAGAAGAAAATTGTGTGGATATTTGGAAAGAAACTGTTTAGGCAAAACAAAGAAAGACAATGAAGAACGTGATGTAGGATCCTGCTTTGCTAGTTTCAAGAAAAGAAAGTGGAGTGGGGGAGGGAGGATAGTAGGAGATGCTAGGCTAGTCTTTAGATGCACTTCACTGGGTTCTTTTGTTATTTGCACAAAGTTTATTTTCTCAAAGTACTTAGAAGAATTTGCCAACTGCAGTAAATCCACCACTAGTGATAAGATTAAAGTCATGTCGCAACTTTATGTGAATAAATGTCATGTCTATTCTCTAATACCTTGAAGGACTCCTCAATATTTACAGAAAAAAAATTGAACTCCTTTGCCTAATGTTAAAATGGATAAGAAGTTTAAATCCAATTATAGGTTTTCAAAATTAACATTTGAAAATTTCATACAGCCCATGTGAACCCTCTTTATCCCTCAAAATTGCTGCCCAGATTTATAACTGTCCATTGCTGCATAGAAGCCCACAGTTCACTTTATTTTTAGTTCCTTATATCTTAGCCTCCCTTTGAGCTTTACCACCTCCGTGAGATTATTTACAAACCCTTCTGGTTGCAGGGAACTTACCTACTTAGAACTCCTGCACTAATGATTAGGTTCCTAGGGCTGCTGTTGTCAACCTAGGTTTCCCTCTAACTATAATCTCTCTGAAGCAGGGCTCTCTTTCAGAGTTCTCAAATATGCATTTCTAGAGAAATTCTGAAAATATCATCTCTTTTTTCGTGGGGCTGTTAAGGGGAGAGAGAGAATGAGAGAGATTAATGTGTGCAATTACAGTTAATTCAGAATCCCTCCAATTATTGTCCAAGAAAATAACTTTAATATCTTCCCTGTGGATCTGCTTGCCTGAGCTTGTGGTTCCTTGAGGGAGTTGGCACCAATTTACTGAAAAGCTCTTTAGAAAAATCTCTCCTATGTGGTGAGCAGTTATGAGTCAATGAAGTATCTTTAAAAATGCTATTGGAAGGCTCAATTGTCAAGATGGTGCCACTCTATTATTTCTTGTTTGAACACCTGAAGAAGCTGAGAAGAAGGAAAATTGTAGGGTAATTTATTTTCTTATCAGAAACCTGGTTTTGCAATTCACTTTGGCATAGGCAGGCAAAGAGTCCAGGGTTTGTTTCTTCAGATGGGTAAGTTACAGATGACCTACATTGTATTCCAGAGGCCAGGTGTGCAAAAAGGAATTTTGAAGCTTGTGAAAACATCATCTCTAAAGCTACTATGAAGAAGAACTTGGCACGAATAGAGTATTTAGTTTTGTTTTTGGTGTTCATGACCTAACTTAAATTTATATTTTGGTTGAATTTTGTGTTTGCCATAGAGATAATGAACAGTCCTGGAAGGTTTATGGGCTCATAGAATGTGAGAATTCAGAGACCTTGGCTTCTCTGAGTCTTAATTATTTTGCTTTACCCGGTAGAACACAAGCTTCTGAGTTGGCTGAGTTGAACTCTTGTTCTGCTTATGCTCAAAGTCACATGCATGCCTAGTAATATATATTTCATGATTACAACTTTGGAATAATAATGCTGGAAAAAATAGAGCTTCATAGCCTTTTCTACAGACAACAAGTATTGTTTCACACAGAATTTCAGGTTTAATACCAATTTCAAAAGCACAGCAAGTATCAATGATATAAGTAATCCACTACCTGTCTTTACAGAGGCATTTATTTGAGGTCATCAATGTGTTTGTTCCAAGTTCAGGCTTCTAAATTTTTTCCATAACTTAAATTTATTTTGACTGAAAATGCTATCTCTATCTTCTTTGTATAATATATAATAAAAATATAAGTAAATGGAGATGAGATGAGTTTCTATGTTTAGACAATATGGTAGTATTGAAACATTTTACTACTAAAGTAATAGTTTCTCTTAGTAATCTTAAATTACACCCCTAAATTACACACAAAAGGCCAGAAGCTCATCCCTTTACACATTTACAGGTAACTAAAATACTTTTGAATCTTATGACTGGAGGAGAATGCTATGAGACATTTTTTGTACTTCTTCTGCCACATATACCATGAATATTTTTATTTTATTTTGCTTTTGGAATCATTATGGATATTTTAAGATACCACATATATGCCTCCCTTCCTCAATTTTTCTTTTTTTCTACTGTTTTCATTTTCCCTTCTTTTCTCTTTTCATTTCTTCTTCTTTTTTTGCTGTTGTTGTTCTAAATTTTATTTTGAAATAATTATAGATTCACAGGAAGTACAAAGAGGTTTGATGTATCCTTTATCCATTATCCTCAATGGTTATGACTCATGTAACTACAGTACAACATGTGAACCAGGAGATTGATATTAATATGATGTGCTTGCAGAGTTCCATATTATGTTATCACATGTGCCAATTTGTTTAACCACCACTGCAATCAGAATACACAACTCTTCCATCACCACAAAGATCTCCATTGTGCTACTCTTTTACAATCACAGCACCACCCTTTCTTCTACCATACTTAATCCCTGGCAATCATTCACCTGTTCTCCATTTCTATAATATTGTCACTTTGAGAATGTTATATACATGAACTTATGGAGTATGTGACATTTTGGCTTCTTCAATTCAGTATAATGTCCTTGATATTCATACAAGTTGTTGCCTGTGTCATAGTTTCTTCCTCTTTATTTCTGAGTAGTATTCCATGGTACCACAGTTTGTTTAACCATTGATTCTTCATACTTCCTGGGTTTTTCCGCTGAATCATTCCCATGTGGATCAGCTGTTGCTTCCCACCTTTCAGTTTTCATTTGGAAAGTAACATGCCCTGTTTAGGCTCTGTTCTGGTAGATGCTGTTTAGGTGCACGACAGATCACAGCTGCAGTCTACCAGCCTGGATATGTGCACTTTTATGGACGCTTGATCTGCCACTAGGGAAAGCTGCCAATATGTTGTTCAGGTTACTTCTACCACACTTGGGAGGCTGCTCCTGATGGGAGAGGTTATTTGGGGAGCCCATTTTGGCCTCTTGCCATGATTTTTGTTCCCTGACCAGGGACCCCACTGTTGGCAGCCCACTGGAGTCAGAAATCCAGCCCCAGAATTATGATCCTACTGGATGACCTAAACTGGTCTGAGGAGGGAAGTCACTGGGCTGTCAATCAACTATTGATCTGCACCAAGGCCCAGGAGATGCATTGTAGTCACAGAGGGAAAGTGGCCTTTCTTGTTTTTGCCTACCTCCAGTGGTAGAACCTACCGCTTTCCACAGGAGAAAGTTGCTGGCCTGGAGAAAGTGGTGGTGCCCCAGTTTGCCCAGCACCCCAGTGCCTGTAAGTCCCTCAGGTGTTAGTCTCCCACCACTGGGGAATTATTCAGAATTCACTCATCAAAATGGGCCTGGCTAGTAGACCATAGGTCGTGTAAGGCCAGAGGTAGTAATGAGAGTCCCAGGGCTGGGGGAAGAGAGCTGCTCCGCACCATAGTGCACCGCAGCATCTGGGTTGTGAACCCTGAAAATGGTGACCGCCCACCCCCAGAGCGCTAGCACTGGGGGCGACTCTTCAGGAGTTGACAGGTGCCTAATGGGGCAGCTCACACATCAGGATGCCTCTTTCTGACCCACCCTGAGCGGGCCTATTCGCTGCAGAGCTTTCCAGGTTAGAGTGCCCTACTTAGTGTTCACCTCCCTTGATGTGGACCAGCTGAGTGCCAGAGGCAAGTTACCTGTCCCTTAACTCCCTCCAGCAGTAGCTCAGACCAGTCCCTCCTCCACCCAGTGCAGTCCTGGCACAGAGTTGCGGGAAGTTCAAAATTCTTCCTGCTATTGTCCCCTCTCCACAGATCCCCATTTCTCCTACCGTAATTTTACACGGACTTCAGGCAGGTCCCTGTATGAGTGGGTAGGAAGGTCACAGGGGAAGCAGGACATTCTCCTGTGGGTCTGATCCCACTGCACTCACTGGCCAGGCAGGAACAGCCATCCCATGCTCTATTATCTATTTTTTGCCTTGCACTTCCCAGATTTCCCAAACCTAACTCCCTTTCACCGTTTTTTTTTCTTGTTTTGTGTGTCCCACGCTGCTTTTCTGTGGATTCACAATGCTGTTTTTCTGGGGAAGCAATCTACTCATGTGTAGCACACCGAGATGTACACTTCTTTCTCTGGGAGCAGGAATCCAGGAGGTCATCTTTACTCTGCCATTTTTGTCAACCTCTGCTGTGTCTCTCTTGTTCTGATAATATTTTAATACTAATCTTTTAACCAGAATTTAGTGGAAAATGGATATTTAATAGATTTTACCTTGCTGATTTTTTTTGTATGGTCCAATATTATTGGAATAATTACCTCAAACCTTGCTATTAATTCACACATAGGTTGGGATGGATTTGCTTCCACTACAGCTTTCAGCTCATCATTATCCACCTTGATCTCAGGTCGCCCACATGGCTCATTTTTGAGATCAAGATCACCAAAACATAGCTTCTCAAGCCATCTTTGTATTGTGTGTTCATTAGTCACACCCTCCCCAAACACTTCATTGATAATTCCAGCTGTGTGCACTGCATTGATTCTATGACAGAACTCATAGTCAAAAAAACCAGGAATTTTTGACTTATCCATGGTTTCACAAAAATTGCTCTAAAAATATGAAAGATAATCACAAGCCAAACTGTATGTTTGAAAGAATGAGAGTGTACATTCACAATAAAAATTAAACAAGAAGTGTCAAATGAAATTTCAGAGATAGTAACTGTCAAAATTAGTACTTAAGGAAATAGGACATCTCACTTAATAACCTAATAAAAGGCAAAATAACATCTTACACATGGCAAAAAACAAACAAAATAAAGAAGCCCCCTGAATACTGTAAACAAAATCAAATGACAATGTCAAATTGAGAAAAAAAAATTAATTCATATCCTAGACAAAAATTTTTTTCCTTAACCAAAGACAAGCTGCCATAAATTAAGACCAAGGAGGGATTCCATTTTCACCTGTCCAATGGGAAGCACACAAAAGTTTACTAAGCACTTCAGTGATGGTGTTTCAGTGATGGGTTAGTATTTCATGAATACTGGTGAGTGCAAAAATTTACTATCCCAGGGGAAGGCAACAAAGAAACATTTATCAATTACTTTGGCACAATGACCTCACCTATCCATCACCTTCTGAAGTTCCATTCTGCCCCCTTATTATGATTATGGTTATTATCATTGTGTGTGGTAAGAACACTTACCTTAAGATCTACCCCCTTCACATATTTTTGGTATGCAATTCAGTATTGTTAGCTGTAGGCACACTGCTGTACATAGATCTCCAATACCTATTTATTCTGCATAAATGACACTTTGTACCATTTAGCCATAAATTCCCTATTCTCCCCTCCCTCTAGCCCCTGGCAACCCCATTATATTCACTGCTTCTATGAGCTTGACTACTGTAGATTCCACTTATAAGTGAAACCATGCAGTATTTGTCTTTCTGTCTTTGGCTTATTTCACTTAGGGTATGACCTTCAGGTCTATCTACATTATTGCAAATGGCAAGATCTCTTTCTTCCTTAAGACTCAATAATATTTCTTTTTACATATATGTCACATTTTCTTTACCCATTCATTCTTCAAAGGCAATTTTGCATTTATAATTTTGGTAGATATTACACAGCGGCACTCCTTAGAGGCTGAATTTGCCAGCCCGTTTAACAGCAATGTAAGAAAGTACAAGTCCCTACACAGCAAATTTGCGAAAATTTGAATTTTTACAAATCAAATAGGTGAGAAATACTTTTTCTGTAGAGTCTTAATTTTAATATTATGAGAGAAATGAATATATTTCCATATGTTTATGGTTGCAGTTATATTTATTTTTCTGAGAAAAAACTATGCTCCATTTTTCAATTGATTCCTTTTGGGAGAGAAGAGGGCTTGGACTCAGGCCCCTCACCCTTATCAGCTATCAGAGGGCTGAGACCCAGTTTTCCAGCCACAGAATCTAGCACATGCCCATATAAGTAAAGACCAAGATCATATATCTCAAAACTGGATCATCCAGGAATGCAGAGACCGCATAATTTACACAAAGATTAGATGAAACTCCCTCTGCTGCAACCAGACAAGACTGGTCTGCACCAAGATGGACCCCAGCCCTGAATTTGTACTGACCTATCCCCTCATGATAATACTGAAAATCATGCCCAGGGTGGAGATTTAACCTGCTACTGTGGCATGAGGTCCATGAAGAAGCAGTACTAAAACTGCTCAGGCTTAAGGCAATCTCAACCTCTGCATGCTCACATGTCACCCTTGTCTGACCTCGCCTCCTTAAAACTCTCGCCAGACTCCACTGCGGGAGCCATGCTAAGCTTTGTCCTTTGCACTGCTGCCCTTGTGCTCCAGTATAAGCCCCAACAAAGCCTGGCCTGTGAATCTTGTTCAGCCTCTGGTCAATTTCTATTGCTCAAAGAGCCCAAAGGCTTGTGCCAATAATGTAATTTTCTCAAGACCCATATGGGAGCCATTTGGCATCTTTTTTCCTTCCTACTCACATTTTGGTAACTAGACTTAAAGGTGACTACAATACAATAATAAATATCTTAACTCGTCTCAGGCTGGGAGAATGTGTTATCTCTGGCTGGTGACAGCTCACCTGGAGAGGTGATCAGTAGAGGTGGGGGAGACTTGTCTCACACTGCAGATCATGGTCAACCAGGCTGTCCCTGATGAGGGACTGATGAACCTCATGTAGAGATAAACCTCACACTGTGTAGTGACTGGAAGTCTGATGAACACAGAAACATGCTCCTTCTCTGTCTCTTCCTGAGTTGCCTTATATTCATCCATGCAGGTTGTCTGTAAGAGAATTGACTCCCCAAGACTGATCACACTAGCAGGCAGAGGATCAAGTTTCACCTCTCCCCTGGACTCTGGCAGAGAAACTTCTTCTGGCACCCTGACTCTTGACTTTGTAAATTCATTTAAAGCCCCTTAGTACTTTCCTTCCCTTTGCCACATTGTGAGATTGAGAACTCATTTTTGGGAGATGGAAAGACATCCACATTGTGATACTATTGCTGGATCACCATGCAGCCACTGCTCATCTGAACAGGCAGGCACCAGAACCATGACTTTGGGATCTCCAAATACAGATCCAAACTTGGAACTACCTCATGATTCACAATGGTGCAATTGACCTTCACAGTCAGAGTTTCAGTTTCTGGTTTATCTTGGTCTACGTGTGTGAAAACTCTAAGAAGCAGGCATAACTAGTCGAAATAAGTAACCCCAGCTCAGGGTAATAAAAATAGCTTAAAAAAAAAGAAAACCACATCCTCTGATCTTCTAATACCAAGGAATTTGTGATTCCACACATAAAGGAGGAATTTTTACTTACATTGTGAGGAAATAGTACCATGAAACTTCTGAGTCTGAAGAAAAGGTTGCTTTTCTTGTTCATTGAAATGGGGTGGTAACTAATTTCATGTTTGGAAATTTTAACAGCAGAGTAAACAATCAAATCGTCCTGTTTTTTATATATATTTGATAATTAGTAGTCACTGAAAATAGGAATGAATCACTTATTGATGTTACATAAATGCCCACTGAATGCAAAATGTAGCTTGGAAATAGGAGGTGATTGAACCACAGCGTGTGGGATTTGTGTAACTGGATGTTCAAGAGAATGGCCCGAGGAATTTTTGAAAAAATGCAAATTCTGTAACACCTTTCTCCCTCCCCTAATCCACCACAGATTTCCAAAGGCAGAACCTGACATTTACAAAACCTTTCCAGGTCACTCTGATGATCGCCTAGTCCAGGGGTCCTCAAGCTTTATAAACAGGGGGCCAGTTCACTGTCTCTCAGGCCACTGGAGGGCCGGACTATAGTTTAAAAAAAATCTATGAACAAATTCCTATGCACACTGCACATATCTTATTTTGAAATAAAAAAACAAACAGGCAAAAACACCTGCATGTGGCCCATGGGCCGTAGTTTGAGGACACCTGCCTAGTCCACACAAATAAACTCCTGCCACATTTTTAGAGCAAAAGCCTAAGTTAAAATGATGCAAGCACCTATAGCAATTATAATCCTATACAACATGCAAAACCTGAAATCAAGATCATTGGCATCAGATGCTCCTTTCCTTCATCCAGCTATTCCCCTTGCTTGAGGCAGTCTTTATTCATTCAGTGAACATTGAACAAATAATTATTAAATGCCTACCATGCTTTCCATGTGGATACAACAGTGAATATAACATAAATGGCCATTTTCTCGTGGAGCCTGTATATCTCAGTCACTGGATTACAATAAGAATTCTATCAGGAAGTTTTACAGAATTTATAAACTTGATTTTTTAAATTTATTGGCATCTCACTTTTTTTATTTCGGCATATTATGGGGGTACCAATTTTAAGGTTTTGAATAATGCTCTTGCCTCCCCTGCCCCCACAAGTCTGAGCTTCAAGTGTGACCATCCTCTAGACGGTGCACGTCTTACTCATTATGTATGTATGTATATTCCTGTCCCCTCCTCCCCCCCCACCTGCCCAATACCCAATAAATGTATATGTCCACTTAGGTGCTGACCAGTTAATGCCAATTTGGTGGGTGAGTATGTGTGGCGCTTGTTTTTCCATTCTTGGGATACTTCACTTAGTAGTATGGGTTCCAGCTCTATCCAGGAAAATACAAGATGTGCTATATCACCATTGTTTCTTAGAGCTGAATAGTACTCCATGGTATACATAAGCCACATTTTATTAATCCACTCATGTATTGATGGGCTCTTGGGTTGGTTCCGCAACTTTGCAATTGTGAACTGTGTTGTTATAAACATTCGAGTGCAGGTATCTTTTTTGTAGAGTGTCATTTGATCTTTTGGATAGATGCCCAGTAGTGGGATTGCTGGGTCAAATGGTAGATCTACTTATATCGCTTTAAGATATCTCTATATTGCTTTCCACAGAGGTTGCACTAGTGATCTGGTGTAGGAGTGTTCCTATCTCTCCGCATCCACACCAACATCTATTGTTTGGGGACTTTTTGATAAAGGCCACTCTTACTGGAGATAACTGATATCTCATTGCGATTTCGATTTGCAACTTTTCACATTTGCTACAGACAAACCTTCTTGGCTTACAGGTCCAAATAGTGGAAAGTGACAACCACCACCAGCTCTGGGGTTTACATCTGCTTCACTCACGATAGCAACCACTTCCAAAAGAAACTCACAGGCTCAGTGTGGGTTGGGTACCTCTCCTGGACCAGCCACTGTGGCCTAGAGGAAAGGAGTCACCTTACAGGGGCCTGATGCTCTCATGGACCTACGCCCTTGGAGAGGGGTTGGGGAAATTCTGTTAGAAAGAGATGACAGACAGACAACTCAACACATTTCAAGGGTACTTCTGTGAGGACATGCGTGCACTTCACAACATGGTTGCTGAGACATTCTTTTGGGCCGCTCAGAGTTTTATTCTGCTTACTATCTGAATTTTGCTTACTATCTGAATTTTGACGCTGTTCAGGCAATTTAGGTGTTTTTAGTTGTTGTTGTTGTTCTTTGATTGTTCATTCATAAAACATTATTGGACATTGACCTGGTTCAGATCTTGGTGTTCAGAAGAAAGAAAAAGAAGCATCATATTATTCCTCTCAGAGCTCACACTTTAGTAAAGGAGGCAAGATATACACGCATATTGATAAATTAGTGTGGAAGAAGTAATTACCAAGTATTAAGAAAACAAAAATGAAATTTGGGAAATTTACAGATTTTCCTAAATGGCTCCTAAGGAATACAAGGAAGTTTTCTAAGTCAAGTAGAGTCAGGAGGCTCCCAGAATATATTATGAAAACAAAGTTAAGGTATTTGTAGGAGAATGAAGTCCCATGTCTTTGAAGTGAAGTAGCAACTACAGATGGACCCATGAGGAAAAAAGTCACTATATAAGTGATTTTTTTCAGCCCTACTACTTATGAGATAGGAAAACTTTTCAAGTTACCAAAATTGTACTTACCTCATAGGATTATTGTGAGGATTAACTTTTCTAATGCATGTAAAGTATTTAGAATACTGTTGACACACCTTGGGTGTTTAATAAATGTTCTGTTATTGCTTTCATGATCATGATCATCATCATCATCATTTCAAACAACTGTGATACTATCAGGTGTGCTTGTAAAATTCTACCTGTGAGAGGACAGCCCATTTTGTTTAGTATCACACCACAGAGGCTGAGATATGAACTTGGCCCAGGATAAAATGTAGTAAGTTCAGAGATCACATGCATTAGATTGCTGATAAGGTCGAGTTGGCTTTCATAGAAGTAGGAAAAAATGTTCCATTGTAGTGTGACCTCACTACTCCTGGTGCCCCATCCCACACAGCACCAAGTTCAGGTGAGGACACCTGCTCCTGTGCACCTTTTGCACAGGTGCAGCCTCTGGTCAGGAGATGCTGCCTTCACTCTGTTTGGTAAAGACCATTACTGAGTACACCAGTCTCTCAGCCCAGCCCCCACTGTAGAGACAGTAAACTTGGATCTAATCGTTGTCTTCCAGAAGAATGTTCAAACTGTGAGCCAATCCAGAAGAGCACAATGCCAGTATTCTAAAGGGAGGTAAATATCTACTTCAGAACAATTGCCTACATGTTCTTGGGACACTGGCTCAAAAGATGAGATTGATGCCCTTTCAGGTTTTGCTAGAAACTACATAATTCTTTCCATTTCTTCCTCTCTTTTATCTTTTCAATCAAGTACCAACAATAAAGACAGTAACATTTTCAACCAGAGTATCCATCCCAGAGCCACATCCTTTGCTCATTCTATTCACATTTTCTCCTGGAGTAACCACGGACCTCAACAGTTTCCAGGCTGCTTCCTCTGTGCAAATAACACTTTCTCTGCTAAAGTTTTCCAGTCACCATGTAGGTAGTTGGAAATACAGATGGTAAAGTCATGGTCTCTGCCTCTAAGTGTGTGTGTGTGTGTGTGTGTGTGTGTGTGTGTGTGTGTGTGTGTGTGTAGAGAGAGAGAGAGGCTGTCCTTGTGTGGCAGCAAAGCCAGATAAGTACACAGGCATACGCAGTGTAGTAGAAACCAGCACAAGCTAGCACATAATAGACATGCCACGGCGTATGTTCAACTGATATAAATGTATTTGCTACACAGGACCCTATGAAACTAATGATATTTGAATGGCTTGTCATGCAAAACTGTGGCAATTATATGTGATTTAACCTAAAACGGTTTTTGATAAGATAAAGCATTAGGTATTGTAGGAGTACAGTGAAATGATTACATGGACAAAGGGTCTACCTTTTTAAAATTCAACTTAGTTTTTTTTCTTATTAGAAAAGCCATATGTCAGGGAAGCCTCTTGAAGGACGAATTCTGTGATACAAATCTCTGCATTTCTTCTGACACTTGTCTTATCCAATCTACCATCCCCTGTTACCTGAAGCCCTGCAAGAGCTTCCTAGCTGGTCACTTATATTCTTCTCAAATCTCTTTCTACACCATTTCCACAATAAATGATCTTTACAAATCTCAGATCAGATCATGTCTCAGCTACTTACAATGTCTCAGTGATGACCAGTTGTATTAATACTGCCAATAAAATCCAAACCCCATCGAGGTACTAAAGTACCAAGGTACCAGCACGATCTTGCATCTGTGACCCCTATACTTTTCCCAAGCTACCACCCTCTCTCTGTCTCAAAACTCTGGGCTCACAGGCCTTCATTGTCAGTGTCTCCCTGCAAAGAATATAATTACTTGCACTCTTTTTGTCTGTGTTTTTAGTATACAATTCTGAGACATATTATCACACAGGTAGACTCAAGTAACCATCACATAATCAAGGCAGAGAATTGTTCCAAATCCACAATGATACTCTCTCGTGTTACCCCTCAATAGTCTCATCCTTTCCCCAACCATAATCGCTAATAACCACTGATCTGTTTTCTAACACTATCTGTTCTCTACCACTATAATTTTGTCATTTGAACAACTTTATATAAATAGAATCATAGACTACACAGCCCGTGTGGTTTTATTTTTAGTATTCATTCAGGCTGGGCGTGGTAGCTCAGGACTGTAATCCTAGCACTCTGGGAGGCCGGCAGCAGGCAGATTGCTCGAGGTCAGGATTTTGAAACCAGCCTGAGCGAGACCCCATTTATACTAAACATAGAAAAAAATTAATTGACCAACAAAAAATATATATATAAAAAATTAGCTGGGCATGGTGGCGCATGCCTGTAGTCCCAGCTACTCCAGAGGCTGAGACAATAGGATTTCTTGAGCCCAGGAGGTTGCTGTGAGCTAGACTGATGTCATGGCACTCCCTCTAGTCTGGGCAACAAAGTGAGACTCTGTCTCAAAATATATATATATTCATTCAGCATAATGCATTTAAAAAGTCATCCAAGTTGTTGTATCAATACTTTATTTCTTCTGATTGATGCATAATATTCAATCATATGGATGTTCCACACTTTATTTACCATTTACATATTGAAGTACACATGAGTTGTTTCCAGTTCTTGGCTGTTATAAATGAAATCGCCAAGAATTTATTTTCTTTTTTTGGGACAGAGTCTCACTCTGTTGCTGAGGCTATAGTGCCATGGCATCAGCCTAGCTCACAGCAACCTCAAACTCCTAGGCTCAAGCAATGCTTGTGCCTCAGCCTCCAGAGTAGCTGGGACTACAGGCATGCGCCACCATGCTCAGCTAATGTTTTCTACTTTTTTTTTTTTTTTGGTAGAGATAGGCTCTTGCTCTTGCTCTGGGTGGTCTCCAACTCCGGAGCTCAAACGATCTGCCCGCCTCTGCCTCCCAGAGTGCCATGAACTTTTGTATACAAGCTTTCTGTTTGAACATAAGTTATCATCTCTCTAGCACAAATACCCAGGGAAAGTTATTGAAATGCTCTGAGCTTCAGCTTCTGCATCTGCAGAATGAGAATGCCACGACCCATCTTGCTGGTTTATGGTAAATGTAACCAGTGCACGTAGGATTTTTTGGAATAATGCCATATTCTAGGTAAAAATTGATTCATTTACAGCCATTATTATTCATATCACCAGCATCCATATCCTGAGAAATATAATTATTACTCTTTGTTTGTTTACCACCTGCTTAGAAATCTTGGGTAAATTTGAGGTCATCTGATTGGAAAGAGATGGGTATATGATGGACAAGCATCATGCTCTCTAGTAAAGGAGTTTAGAACATAAAGTCAGAGGTGAACATAAAGTCAAAGGAAAGTCACCCTGTAACTATCTAGGCATTTGCAGCTTGAGGCCATGAGTGGCAACTGTGTCCCAAAGTACAGTCTTTGTGTGCCATCCCTGGAACCAAGACTGTACCTGCCAAAAGTGGGGGCAGCTTTTTCTTATTTACCTAGTAGCTCTTTTTCCAGCCCCCACCCTTCCCTTAAAGGTGGATAATGACACCTAAGTAATCCATCACTTAAGGGTCATTCCTTCATTCATGCATTCAGTTGTTTTGCAGCTCATGGTAGGGGCCCAGCCTAATGGAAATGAAATAAGACTGCTTTGCATGTGGACTCCACATTTACCAGGAACATCTTGAGGAGGTTTCTGAAGCTCTTGAAGTCTCAATTCTCTTTTGTAGAAAATAGAGATAAGAATATCTTCATATTAATACTGCTGTGAAATTTGGCAGAGATAAAATGAAGTGCTTACTATGCAGCTTGGCACAAATTCAATACTCAAACAATGACAGCTTTTGTATTTCATTATTGCTTCATTCTCCTGAGAAAGTTTCCTTCCAGAAATTTACTAAGAAAAATAAATCTATAAGAAAGACAAAGTTGGGGCATAAACTCCTGTTTTTGCACATATGAGTTATCTGGTTGTATTCAAACTATATAATTTAAAACTAATGTCACCACCCCACTAACTAGAGTTTAGTACAAGATCATTTCAATTTTAAGAGCTCCCCAAGAAAAGCCAGAAACAGCTTGTAAGTCAAAAAAGAGGACTTGATTGTATAGATTATAATATGATTGCAATATTACTAACCCTCAATTATTAAAATGAGGATTAAAAATCTTTTTCACAATAGGTAATACATATGAATAAATAGTTGCCCAAAAGTTTTGTATAAAGCAGCACTATGTTCCAAGTTCTACAAAAAAAAGAAGAGTAATTGAAATCTGTGATATATTCTCAGAAGCAACATGTTCAGAACAAAGAAATTGGGTTTATTTTCCTGTGGAATGAACACCATATGACCCATCCCTGGGCAAATCACATTCTAGCAGAGACATTGAGAAAATCAAGTTCTTTCTCATGAGAACCCAAGAACAACATGACAGAGAAACGATGACAAAAGCTTAGTGGAATCATGGCAGACTCTGTTTCAACTACTTGGAGGACTTCTAAATGGAAGAAAGTAGCGTTGTGTGTAGCTCCAGAAGAAAGTATCCCAAGTGCTTTGGGATGAGTAGAGCCAACAGAAGCAAGGCTGGGACAGTGGAAGTGAGGGTATGTGCAGAGCTGAAGCACAGAAATGATTGTTGTCATGAGTAAGCACCAAGCCAAAAGGATGTCCCAGCCCAGACAATTCCTCTACTTAGCACAATATTGGCCAGAATTAATTAATGTCAGTGATGACGATAGCTTGAAGACTTGAAGAGAATCAAGTCTCTGTCATGTTGTTCTTGGGTTCTCATGAGAAAGAACTTGATTTTCTCAATGTCTCTGCTAGTCACAGGCAATGAGGAGTGGACAAGGCAGAGATGAGGGAGAAGAGAGTTAGGAGGAGAGAAAAGAAAATGATGAGGGACAGAAGGATCCTGAGTGCTGAGCTGAAGGGTTTGCATATGAGCCTCATTGTCTGGCTGTCTCTCCTTCTTCTACCATGAGGGCACTCCCCAGGACAGCATCCCCTACCCTCATCATCACAACAACACCAACCAGCATGTCTAAGCTGTTGGTCATGGTAATAATTACATCTTTCCTGGGTTGTCAAAATTGTATAAATAATCTGATTTTCATCTGAATAATGGTTTTCGCTGTAAAAGAGATGGAGGAGAGGAGAAAGAAGAGAATCAAGTATTAATAGATGAAAAATGGGCTCTGAGGAGACTCTGCCGTTCTGCAAGATCAATCTGGCAGATAAGTGAAAAATGACATCGAGAAGAGCCGGTCAAAATGAAGGAAGACATGGGCGAAGTAAGGGAATATGCGGAAGGCCCAAGCAGGGTGTTACCAAAAGGAATGGAGAAAAGGAAATAGTTGGAAAGGATAGTTAGGTGACATCCTTTATAATATTTGATGAGTGATTGGATAAATAAGCATGATAGAGGGGTCTAAACTGACTTTCCGATGTCTGGCGTAGGGGACTAACTGTGATATCCACTATAGGATAAGGAAGCCAGGAGGATGCCTAGGTTCACAAGGAAGAATGGAGAAGTGGAGAGAGAGAAACAGATACAGAGTTTGGTCTAGAGCTTGTCTGAAAGTATCAAGATAAATTCTCAGTATAAGGAAGTTTTTAAATAATGAAAGTTCTCATCAATAGAATGAGCTGAAGTGGAAAAATAACCCTCTGCTTATGCCCGAGGGTGAAGGGAAATCTAGTGACTGCATGATTGATTTTCACTCCAAAGTACCTGTCTTGCAGAGCACGGGCAAAGATCCATCCTCCCCACAGATCTGCCTATTCACAACCAACCCCACTCTCCTGCTGAGATATGTTCAGATTTGTTGTAGCTATTGCCTTAGAACAGGTGAAATCTGAGGAGGAAGCAGAAGAGGAACTACACAAAGGTGTGGGAGTGGGGTCTTCATAGAATAGTCATGTGCTTTTGTGAGGTGGGTAAGTCAAGGTCTGCATTCTACTTACCTGGTTTGTGACTGCAGAAGCACATTCTCCAAGGTTGTTTTCTGAAATTGTGTTTGTTTCTTCATAAATGTCTTTGGGAAATTTCAACCTACCACAGATGAACTGAGCAATAATAATGTTCTATCATGGTCATTTATTGATGCCCGATTCCAAAGCCTAACCCCTTAGCTGCTCAGGTATGTCCTTGATAAGTTTCAGAATGACTGAATGAGTTAAGGAAAGAATTGCTGAGCCCATGGGAGAGAATATGTTGTTTTATTTACATATAGGAATAAAAACAATGCTTGGAGAGGTTAAGCAATGTGCACATATGAACCATGTACTCCTCAGCTACTCTATACTGTGCTTTAGTGTGAAATAGGAAAGGGATACTATTTGGGTGGTTGTAGCCCCATAAGCCTAAGTTTGGTTAATGGAGTGTCTGCAGGAAGTCAGACCATACAGGGCACAATCTGTATACAGCATTTAAGTTGTAGTAACAGGATTTTATCTCAGGCCTTCTGACTTTACATGCTTGCCTCTTCATTAACGATTATCCTGCTTTAATACTAATGGACATCCCTCCATTCCCACCAAATGTAAGGGAGGGAAAGCATAATTTTCAAGGTAATTGTTAAAACAAAGTACCCCAACTTTCTCATGTTGTTACTATTCAAGAAATAATCAAATTCAGGATGAGCTATGGTATAAATTTTTGAGTAAGTCATAATAAACAGTGGAGAAGATGATTGAGAAGGGAGTCAAAAGGCTGACATGAAATGAGAGATGCTAAATTAGCAAGAAAGACAGAGACTAGGGATGTTGGGGGTGGAGATGCTGTATTCTCTGAGCACCACACCTTGGCAATCCCACCTCCTCATGATAGAAATTCTATGTCCATCCACTCATTCACCCTTTTCCTCATTCATCAGGGATTTATTGATCACACACTACTTTCCAGGCACAACAAAAGGCATTATATATACAGTGATAAATAATAATAAATAGACCTAGTCTTCAAAAAAACTTACCACTAATAAACCTTTCTTTTAGTGGTATATAAATTTATTACAACATAATTTGAAAATCTATAATAACAAAGTGTCATGTGAGCTCAGGGGCAATCATGAATACTTTCCTGAATGGTCCAGGGAGGCATAATTAAGACGGGTCTTCAGGTGTGAGACAAGCTTTCATGAAGAGAAAACGAAAGAAGGAAGTCAAGGCAAAGGAAAGTTTCAGTAAAGCTTCAGCAGCACAAAGGGGCATGGATTGAGCATTGAATGGGGAGGTGTCAGTAGAGAGCGAGATGCATGAAGAGTGTGGAGAATATGAGTCTGGGGAGGCAGACTGGGGCCAGAGGCAAAGTGCTTTATGTCACTAAAACCTAAGGTGAGGTGACACCATCACCATTTGGCTAGCAGGTACATACTAATTTTAGCATATCACAAAGGACTTTGACTCTGCTCATTTCTTCGGACGCCTTTCAGAAAAAGAATTACACCTGTTAAGGCTGGAATGGACCTTTAGGGCTTTAGACTCAAATTGCCCTGAATTCAAATCCTGACTCTGCTACGGTCTGTGACATTTGAGGGCAAAACTTTTCTCCTCTCTGAGACTCAATGTCTTCATTTGCACAACAGAAGCAATGGAAGCTCACAGAACTAAGATGGTGCCTATGAGTTGGCCCACAGATCCTCTTGTACATAGGACACAAGTTATAAACGTGGTCACTATACCCTCTCCTCTTCATTTTGCCCCCTCCCCTTCCTTCTATAAAATTAATTAGCCCAAGAATGTTGGTTATCACAGGCCTTTCAAGAAGGAAATTTTACACCATGGAATCCAAACTATGCCAGAAAATATTTTTTCAAATGTATAAGAATAACAGGCAAGCTGAAAATCAAATAAAGGATGCAGCACCTTTCACAATAGCTTCAAAGAAAATTAAATATCTAGTAATGTATTAATGAAGGAGGTGAGAGACATATATAGGGAGAACTACAAAACACAGAGAAAAGAAAATATAGAAGATGTTAACAGATAGAAACATCTACCATGCTCATATATTGGCAGAGTCAATATTTTTAAAATGTCCATACGACCTAAACTGATCTACATAATTAATACCATCCCTATCAAGGCACCATCATCATTCTTTTCAGATCTAGAAAAAATAATACTATGCTTTGTGTGGAACCAGAGAAGATCTCATATAGCCAAAGCAATCTTAAGCAAAAAGAACAAATTGGGAGGTATCAGTCTACTAGACCTCAAGCTTACTACAAGGCTACAGTAACCAAAGCAACATGGGACTGGCACAAGAACAGAGATATAGTTCTTTAGCATAGGACTGAGAACCCATATATGAAACCATCTGCATATTATCATCTAATCTTTGAAAAAGCAGACAAAAATATACATTGAGGAAAAGAATCTCTATTCAATAATTGGTTCTGGGAAAACTGAATAATCACATGCAGAAGATTGAAACTGATATCCACCTCACACAAATTAACCTCATGGTGGATAACAGATTTAAACCTAAGGCATCAAACTGTAAGAATTTAGAAGAAAATGTTAGGAAGACTCTTTTAGACACTGGCCTAGGCAAAGAATTTACAAAGACCCCCAAAGCAATCAGAGCAGCAATAAAAATAAATAAGTGGTACCTGATAAAATTAAAAAAGCTTTTGCATAGCCAAGAAAACTATCATTAGAGCAAACGGACAAACTACAGAATGGGAGAAAATATTTGCTTTCTACATATCTAATAAAGGGCTGATAACAAGAATCTATATAGAACTTAAGAAAATCAACAAGAAAATATCAAACAACCCCATCAATAAAAGAGCTAAGGACATGAACAGAATCTTTTCAAAAGAAGACAGAATAATGGCCAGCAAACATATATAAAAATGCTCAATATCTCTAGTTATTAGGGAAATGCAAATCAAAACTGCAGTGAGATATCACCTAACACCAGTGAGAGATACGAACACTCTTATACTGCTGATGGGACTGCAGATTAGTACAATCCCTGTGGAAAATAATTTGAAGATACCTCAAAGACCAAAAATAGAAATACCATTTGATCCAGCAATCTCCCTACTAGGCATCTTCCCAAAGGAAAAAAAGACATTTTATAACAACGACATCTGCAATCGAATGTTTATAGCAGCATAATTCACAATTGCAAGAATGTGGAAACAACTCTCTCATAGAGGATGATTTTCATCAATAAACTTGAAGCATCAACCTGGAGTTAGACACAAATCCTCCATAATGGTCTCTGTGCTGGTTCCAGTGTGGGCACAGGGTGAGATAAGCAAGAAGACCAATCTGTAGATAAGCATGTCCTTCTAAGCCTCTAACAAGTATCTGATTTACAGGATGTCTTCAGGGCTGTACATCCAGAGCTTGACATTGTGCAGTTGTACCTTAAGCCACTGCTCATTGGAGAGCTTGCACCAGGAGAGCCCAACCAGGAGAGAAACAAAAACATGAGTGAGGTTTCAGGATCCAAGTATGTGGAAGGATGGATACAAGGCATAGTTTGAGGCCAATTTACTCTGTTCTGTGAGAAAGCAGCTGTTGTGCCTGGGTGTGCCCACAGCAGAGTAAATGAGTGGATTCTACATATTTCAAAGCCAAGTCTTCCTCTTTTGCACTAAGAACCCTCTTTGAAACAAAAGAATGAACTTTTGGTCTTGTATCAATGAGTAATGTCACTATCAATAAGTAATGTGGATAAACTTGGGTTTATTCTAATCTTTGCAGTTGTGAATTGTGCTGCAATAAAGATTTGAGTACAGGTGTCTTTTTGGTATAATGACTTCTGTTCCTTTGGGTAGATACCCAGTAGTGGGATTGCTGGATCGAATGGTAGATCTAGTTTTAGTTCTTTGAGGAATCTCCAAACTGATTCTCATAGAGGTTATAGTAATATATAGTCCCACCAATAGTGTATATGTATCCCTTTTTCAGTTCATCCACACTAATATCTATGGCATGCTTGGATTTGGTATTGTCTTAAATTTCACCTTTTCTATATAACCAGTCATTTTCTTTCAGGACAAAAATTTACATGGAAGCATTCTTAATACCAAAATATATTCTTTTATCTTTAATTTTCCATATCAAAAAATACATCTTCACATCCATAACTTCCTTGACATCTCCCTCTTCTACTTAATGGTTCCTTTTCAGCTTGTTTTATTTCTTTTCTAAATAAATTTATAAATAACCTCCAAATAAAATAATTTTCCAATAATAATACATTTTATGATTTTTATATAAATTTTAAACCAAAAATTCTTTTCTTTGGTGCATTTTATATATAAAATTGCATATATCTACTGGAGTTATTATTTTTAGTAATATTCATTGTTAGTGAAAACCTTAGATGCAGCAAACTTTGGACTGCCTGTCAGTTATATATCAGCATTTTCTCGATGAGAACTATTTTAGTAAATTAGAAAACATGTTTCGTTAAAACATAATTTTTCTGTGAGTTAGAAATACCTAAGTCATTTAATTAGTATGTATTATTTAACTTAATAAAATGTCAAGATTCTAAATTACATGTTCACCTTCAAGTATTAATTTCACTTTAAATTTACCAAATTTGTTTATTTTTATAAGTTTATCTAGATTACTCATGAAAACTGACATAAAAGACAAAGCCAGTCACCAATTTAAGTATTTTTTGGCAAATCATTTTTACAGCCTGTGACCTTCAGATATTCACCTAAGCAAGAATCTTAAGTAGGAGAATGGGAGGAAATTTTTGCAAACTACACATCCGATAAAGGGCTGATAACTAGAATCTATTTAGAACTCAGAAAAATCAGCAAGAAAAAAATTAAACAACCCTATTAGATGGTGGGCAAAGGACATGAACAGAAACTTTCCAAAAGAAGACAGCATAATGGCCAACAAACATGAAAAAAAAAAAAAAAAGCTCAATATCTCTAATCATCGGGAAATTCAAATCAAAACCACAATGAGATATCACTTATCTTCAGTGAGAATGACCTTTATTAACAAGTCCCCAAACAATAAATATTGACATGGAAGAGATAGGAACACTCCTACACTGCTGGCGGGACTGCAAACTAGTGCAACTTCTGTGGAAAGCAATATGGAGATACCTTAAAGCGATACAAGTAGATCTATCATTTGATCCAGCAATCCCATTAATGGGCATCTACCCAAAAGAACAAAAGATACTTTATAAAAAAGACACCCACACTTGAATGTTTATAGCAGCACAATTCACAATTGCAAAGATGTGGAACCAACTGAAGTACCCATCAATACATGAGTAGATTAATAAAATGTGATATATGTATACCATGGAGTACTATTCAGCTATAAGAAACAACGTTGGTATAGCATCTCTTGTATTTTCCTGGATAGAGCTGAAACCCATACTACTAAGTGAAGTATCCCAAGAATGGAAAAATAAGTACCACATGTATCACCAGCAAATTGGTTTCACTGATCAACACCTAAGTGGACATATAAAAATAACATTTATCGGGCATTGGGCGGGTGGAAGAGGGGAGAAGGGGACGGATATATACATACATAATAAATGTGATGCACACCATCTGGGGTATGGACACGCTTGAAGCTCTGACCCCAGGGGGGCGGGGGAACAAGGGTAATATACATAACCTTAACATTTGTACCTGCATAATATGCTGAAATAAAAAAATAAAATAAAAAGAATGTTAAGTAAGGCATGTTTGCCTATAACTCAGAAGATCCAGCTGTTTGCTTTAAACCAACAATATTAAATTAGTCTTCCTTATCAAAAGTCACACAAACACAGGTAACTTTGTGTTTTGGCCGAGTTTATTGTTTCCTAACCTTTTTATTAAATGCTGACACCTTAAAACATTTAGCAGAGGCAAGCCATAAAAATGACCAGTTAAAGCATAGGCAAAAACATATGCTGACAATTTGGGAGTCTTTCTTATTTTTGTTTTACCAAAGATTGCCAAAGTTCCATTTATGTGAACTTGTAAAATATTTATACTCATTTACTTAACTTATGAGCATGTCCTAATTTCTGAGCCATGTAGATACAATGTACAACACATCTACATACACACAAACATATCTAAACACATTTACACATGTGCAAGAAACATCTTATAGTTTTTCCCTCTGAATTCCAGCCATGAAATAACATTGTAAACTCACCAGTTTGCAAAAGATAGTTGGATCCAATTAAGTCTTACAAATTGGTACTTTTCATACGGCTAAAGTTTATTTAACAAAATAGGTGATCTAATGAAGCCTGTGGACCAAAGCTTTGGGTGATGCAGTTTCCATGTCAGTTTCAGTTTACAAAAAGCCTCTCATATCCCTTTTTTCTCTAGTTTTAAATAAGTTCTTAGTATTTCTCTTTTCGCAAGCACTGGCTGCACTAAGAGGCCTTGAATTAATAATATCATACGTGTTGAGTTTTATCTCAATACCTGTCACATAGCAACTGCAGATACTAAATAGTCAGAAAGGAAAACACATAGAGAGAGCCTAACAGACTTCACATTTTAATTCTACAGTGGCAGACTCACCACTTTACCTGTGAATTTTCCTCGGCGGAGTAAATTCAAGAGGTTTTAAAAAAATCCATTGTAGTCAAGTGCCTCTCACTAGAGAGGCCATAGTGTACTCACCATTTCAGGACAGAATTGACGGACTCTTGAAACAAAACCAGAAGAAAACTGGAAAGTCATGGAAAAGTGGGGGTGGGGGGCATGACAGGGTTCTCTCAGAAAGTAATGTGTCAGGGGTAGGAAAGAAAGAGGTAGTCACCATTTATTAGCTAGAATTGCAAGGAGATAGAGCAGAGGGCAAAGGTAGAGAAAAAGCCAAAGTATGCACCAAATGAGAATTGATCATTGCACTCAGATGTCCTTGGCCCTTTACTGAAGGCCAACCATGGGACCTGGACCCTTCCTTTCAGGCAGTTTGCTCTAGGTACCTTAACTGGTTGAATTCAAACACACTGGGATGCTGTCTGGTGGAAGTCAAACCCACAAGTGACCTGCCTGCTGGGACTCAAACCCACAACCTTTCACTGATTCAAGCACCTGGGTGCCAGTCCCCACACTGCATAGCTGGTGCATCACAAAGCTACTTCCCCTTTCAGGGTCTCCTTATCCTCATCTGCCATGGAGGCATCACATCAGACAGAGTTCCTCTCAAATCGAGGATTTGAGAACCTTAAAGAATATTTGCCCTGTCCTTTCCTCAAATTTGGTAATGAGCACTCTGTGTGCCCTAGTTGTATTAGGACTGCCAAGAGGTAAAAAATATTAATTAAGTTCTTCCCAGAGAGCTCGTAATCTATAATGGGAACAAAATGAAGCCACAATTCATGATGATAGAAGGCAGCATCCTAAAACTTCCATAGGGAGTCAGATGAACTCGGAAGAATTCCCATTTAATTGACATGATCAAAGAAGGCTTCATAAAGGAGACAACATTGAATGAAATGATGAAAGGTAGAGAAGTTTTCCAGGGCAGTGGTCAGGGCAGAACGTGACGGCAGAGGTAACAAGACGAACTAAGACCTACAATTGGGACAATATAGAGCATGGAGTGGAATTGAGGATTTCTCATAATTGCTGAATCACAGCATAAGTTAACACAGGAATTCAAGATAAAATGAGAGTTATAATGTCAGCATTGGGTGGTCAAAGCCTGTGTATGCCAAGAGCAGGTAATTGGATCTTAATATAATTAGAGATTTTGAGATTTCTACAATTTTATTTGGTAGGAGAGCCTCAGACTATGTCACGGAGAGTGTTTTTAGTAAGAATTTCACTTGAAAGGTGCTGACTTGGGCAAGGCTGGGGAAGGAAGACTGGAGTAGGGGAGGCCTGGAGGTGGCAGCAACAACAAGGTCAGTGCAATAGTTTCAGGTAAAAAGTACAGAGGACATAAGAGTGATGGGGGAGGCAGGAGGGAGAGGAGAGGTGCTGACACTTCCTCACCTCTTTGTCCAATCACGGGCCTCATTCCTCAACTCTTTTGTTGAGATTCCAAGGAGTAGTATTTCTAGTAGAAGCTCCAGTTGGTAGAAGCATAGTTGTTAAAGGTTTACTTTATCCCTTTCAAGCTTCCAGTGAGGCCAATGGAGAATTTAATACCCTGAGAAAATTTCTCAGATCTCAATCTCATCTTATAAAATGGGTAGAGATTATAGAGTAAGGCATTTTGCTGAAATCCTTTATAACTGCTGTGTCTTTCTGCTCTCACTATTTAGTCCATCATACTTTCCCTCATGTTGGGTGTCTTTTGAAAGTTTTGTACCTCAGTTTCCTTATCCACAAAATGAGAATTATAGCAGTATCTACCTTCCAGTATTGTTGTGAGCATAACATATGTTCATACATGAAACATGCTTAGAACAGTGCCTGGTATGCAGGTATATTCTTATTATACTATTGTTACTCTATGCCTAGAAATTGATCAAATGGTAGAGATATCACTGGATTGAAGTTCTGGTTGGACCATTGAAAACCATAAATAACTACTAATACTAAGAATATCACAGCAGGAATAACCTCCATGAATACACACATACATGAAATACAGAGTCGTGATAAAATGAGTTCATACTGCTATTTCCAAATACAAATTTTAAACTTACAAATATTTTTAGCATATTTATTCTTTTATCTCTTTCCTTTCATGATGAAAATTTAATTCCTAATAATATTGAAATAATCACTTATTTATAATACATATTTGTTTTCAAGTTAAATTTTGATTTAGCATTGCTTTTTAAGTAATGTAAAATATTTCCGTGTTTCCCCAGTCAAAATTTTACCATAGAGACATGTAGAGAAGCCTTATATATGTTCCTTTTCTCTTTACTCTATAACCTCTCTCAGTCTATAGGTAGCTGTTTTATATTTTTTCTGTTCATATATACATTATTTACTTGTGAAGTGTACATAATGCATACATAGATATCCATATTTTACTTTTTTACACAATAGTCAATCTTTCTACCATACTGCACTTTGATTATTTTTACTTCACATATTCTAGACCTCACTCTACATCAATATATAAAGATCATCCTTTCATTTCTCTAGGTGCATAATAATCTATTGTGTAGATGTACTATTGTCTATTTATCAAGTATCTTGTTTATAGAGATTTGAGTTCATTTTGATCTCTTACCATTAGGGAAAAAATGCAATGATAAATAGCTTAGTGCATATGTATTTTCCTATTTTGGCAATTACATCACTGGGGTAGATTTCTAGAAGAAGTATTGTTGGTTGCAAGAGAAATTTAATATGTAGTTTTGCTAAATGTTGCCAAATCTTCTCAAGCAATGTATGAGTGTTTGTTTCCTTCTAGACTTTCCAATGAAGTTTGTAGTAAAACGTTTGGATTTCTTATCTAAATTTGCCTGTGATTTATTGATCAGCTATCATCTATCTCTATTTTTACTGATCTAAAAGTTGGAAAATATTCTCTGAAGGTAGTGGCAATTTAGTTTTTTAATTAGCAATTGTATTTTTTCAGTTATAAATTTTTTTGTCTCTCAACTCTGAATCCACCCATCCTTGCCCTGATTTGATGATACTGTGCCTAGACACTATCAATAAACCCTACTGTATGACTTCTTGCTTGCCAGCCCTGGTCAGTGAATGTCTCTGCCACATAGTCGGCCACAACTACCTCTAGCACAAACATATTTAAAAGAACTTTAAAGGTGGGAGTCTTCGCCCACGTTTGTCCCTACCGTGGGTGGTCTGCCTCAGCCCCAGAGTAATAGCTGCTCTGTCTCTTCTTGTATACTTTAGACTTTCCTTGATCACTTGATAGTTAATTCACTGTTACCAGGTAGTAATCATTTATATTAAATTTTACCTGTTAAAATTACTGTGTGGATTTCTGTCTTCTGACTCCGTCTTTACTGATACAAAGATTGAACACCTTTTTATATATTCAAGGGACATTTGCATTTCTATTTTTATCAAACCAAGCATTTAGACACCCCATCTTTCTATTCCTAATATCTTTAATTTATTCTTACTCCCAGCAACCAACATCATCTAGACTACGATACACACTATTCCAAAGCTTGCATATATTGCCGAGAAGACACCAAATAAGCAATTAATCATAAGGGTGTTTTCCACAAACTCTTTATTACTCTTGAACTGCAATAACACAAAATGGTTAGCAATGCACATTCTTGAGTAAGGAAAAGCTGTTCAAATCCCAGTTCAGATCTATATTAACTATTTGGACAGTTTTTTTCAAGGCCTGCCTTACTTACTGTGATGGAGAATGCATGTATCACAAAACACACGTGTATAGGAGGGCATTGACAAACAGTATGTGCATGGTAAACACCAACTGCTATTATCACTGTGCCCTAGTTCCCTCTACTTATGACCAGGAAGATAACTGGCTGAACATGTTCTCACCATTATTCTTAATTCACATTAATATATTAGCTCCTCTAGAATGGAAGTCACATCTTTGTCATCACTATCTCTATTACTTGTCGGATCAATGCCTATTGCTTGGTTATTGGGCTTTAAAGTTCCAAGGTTCTTCATAAAACGTTCAGCACAGCTTAACTGTTGTATATGATTCATACCTTATGGTACGAAGATCAAAATCCTGTATCCAGTATGAATTCTCAGACTGCTCCATGGAGATCACATTTTTTTCTAACTTCTGGTTGGTTCTCATCCTCGTGTCAGGGAGATTAGCATCATCTGGCATCTCTTTGATGACACTCAAGCTAGGATCTGAAGCTCTTCATGGCCTGGGGCTGACTAAGTCTTACCACCTATCCTGTCCAGAACCTAACTACTCCTTTGTTGCCTGGAAATTTCATTCTACCACTCTCTTATTACCTAAATTCCTGAAATTCTTTGTACCTTACCACTGCTCTTTGTGCTGTGTGTAGTCTCTCTTCCAACCTCCATCCACACTTCAATTGCATTTAATTATCAACTTGTTCCCATATAGCAACTAATTTGTACTTCAGTGAAAGTTATTTATTTATGTATTAACTAAATCTTCATTGTTTTCCACTTATGTTTTAGACCAGGTGTCCTCAAACTACGGCCCTGCAGGCCACATGCGGCCTGCTGAGGACATTTATCTGGCCAGCTGGGTGATTTCGCCACTGCTGCCTGTCCTGCTTAGCAGCCAACTTGACCCGGGCCCACAGTGCGCATGTGTGGAATGTGCGGCACACTCTCCAACCATCTGAGGGACAGTGAACTGGCCCCCTGTTTAAAAAGTTTGAGGACCCCTGTTTTAGACTCTGCATTGATAGGAGCCTACTATATTTTCCCTCCAAGGTAACAATATAAAAAGGCAGAGGGTTAAGACTTACCAAAATAATGTGAATGTTTCTTGTCTGAATTCTTGGACGTAAAACATCTTAAATCTTTGTGTCCCCCAGCATTTAGTGCAAATTACATTGATTAAATGGTACTGAGAGACAGATTAATTATAGTGTTTTCTCAAAGTATCACAGATAATGCAAATGATACAGATATTGACGCAATATTGATCAACTTGTTGCTGAATCTATGTCTCTTATACGAAAAATATGGAAGATGTATTTGGGCAATGGGGCATCTCATAAGTCTTCAACTAGGCTATATAGGTTGATAACTTTTTCTTAGTCCAGACACTGAGAAAGAGTGTCAGAGTGAGAAAAACTCTTATGTATACGTATTGGATGCAGCAGTTCACATTCATTAATTTGTTTTGTCTCCACAGTCACCCTATAAGGTAGGCATCAGAAATGAAAAAGCTAATGCACAGAGATTTAGTGAAATTCCCAAGATCACACAAACAGTGAGCTGCAGAGTTCAGGTTCCAAGACAAGAGAGTCCTGTTCTCTCTGTCTCTGTGTCTCCTCCACTCAACTCCATCATCATCATCCAGGTAGCCTAACTTCTTATATGAACATTATAAAGAAGGTGGGGCCAAAGGCAGAGCTAATCTGCTATTTTGTGAATTCTTTAGATTCTCTGGAGAGGACCAAATCTCTAGCTGTCAGGAGAGATAGAAGGATATTTAATGGTGGTTGATAAGATGGGCCTCCAAATTTGCTCTCCACTGGGTCCAGGTGTCCCATAGGTGAAGGAAAAAAAATATGAAAGAGTCCTGCAATTTCCTTAATGTCAGAGGGGAAAAGCAAGTAGATTATAATGAGGTAGTATGAGGAATACAGTCCCCAGATACCAAAGAACAAAAAATCATTCTACTTAAAATAAGCTAGGATGCTTACTCCAGTCTGTTCTACGATTGGAAAAAACTGCAAATGATCTTACAGTTGCACTGCAGCAATATACTCTAGATTTTGAAATGTAATTTTGTCGTGATATATCACAGTGGAATATTTATCTGTAAGGAAAAGTAAAAGAAGGAAAGACTCAATCTCTGCTGAATGCAGAGGATTCTTTTATCACAGGGAGGCTGAAGCGGTTTCAGTTCCCTACTTCTATAAAGGATGTTCTCCAAAGACCATCCCAACTATTCTTCCTGCTTGACTTGGGAGAATTACAGTGAGTGCCTTTGCTAAGAAAAAAGATTTAAGGTTTACTTTTTGTTTGTTTGTTTGCTTGCTTTTTTCCTTTGGTGAATTTAGGCATTGGACAGGAGCAAGCAAAGCAATCAAATAGAAGTTGAATAGTTATAAAAGTTAAGAGAAAAATATAAAGAGTTCTGTCCATTTAACTTACTGACCTCATGAAATATTCACAATCTTGTTAATTTCATCAATCACTTGTTGACCCAAAGTTGCAAAAACACTGAGTGGCTAAGAAAGTATGTTAAACCAATGCTATATCTATTTTTTTTAAATTCCAAAATTTATAAGTCATTAGGAGGAATATAAACAGTGGTAAATAATGTGATTTTAAGGTCCTTTTAAATACCAGAACTATCTCAGGAAATTTAAGTATTCTTTTCAGAAACTCTTGGAAATTGAAAACTCAGATCAAGAATTTCTAGGCCATAAGGTTGACTGAAAAATCTATGCAGAGTGAGGGGAAATATTGCAGAAAAACAAGAAATGTATTTGCCAGAGTAGAAGGGGAGACAGAAGTATATAATTCACAGTATGAGATGTAAAAAAAGTGTATTTTGTTATCTTGAAAGTTAATATATGTGAATTCTAAAATAGGCAGTTTTCAGCAGCTGTAATTATATTTTTTCTTATGGAGGTATATGGCTGACTTTAATGCAGTTTAATGTATTCTAAAGTATTACTGAAACTCTGAGAATTACAGTACCAAATGCTCATATCTGTTATTACCAGGGCTATTCTAAATGATGTCAAATGTTAAGAGAATGATAGTTACATTGGCTGGTATAAATTTAGACTCCATTAGCCTAACTTTGTGACTTTGGGCAAGTGAACCTTTTGTACCTCATTTTCCTATCTGCAAAAAGGGCAAAATACAGTGTCTGTCACATAGGATTTAAATAAAATTATATAGGCAGCACACTTAACACAGTGTTGTGGAACATAGGAAATCCTCAACAGATTCTAGTACATTTCAATACTTGTCATTTTTCTCCCATCATTGTTTACTTTGTATGTTTAACCCCTCTGTTTGGGGATCAGAGAACAAAAAGATCCAGTCCTTCTTTTTCATTCTTTCTGGAGACAATGTTCTATGAAGTTCAAACAGCAAGTGTACTTCAAGGAAGAGGACCTAGATTGTACATCCATGCAAATAAAATACAGAGAAAAGAAATGTGGTTTTGAGGGACAGCAAATGATTTGGCATCAAGAGACCTATATTCTAGCCTAGGAGTCAACACTGGTTAGCTAAGAAACTCTTACGCTTTGCTGACCTCATCTTACAAAAGATAATCTTATTAATACTCTCAGGATATTGCTTCTCTCTTTCTCTGATTTGTGGTCAGGTTCCTATATGATAATGGATGCAATGACATGTAAACGTGTTATACAGGAGTATTCTATACAATGTCAGTTTTCATTGTTGATTAGGATGTTGAACGCTTACCTCAATGAACGCAGTAGAGCTGAGTATAAATAGGTATATCTGTGTGTGGCAGTGTCTGTGAGCATGGAACCAGCCCTCCTCACTCTTCTCTGCTTCCCAGGTGTGTTTAGGACCTTCCTTACTTCCAGTGTTAGCAAAGGTATGGGGTAACTTTTGACCCCATGTTTTAATTTTAAGGAGTATCAAACAACTTTGTTCTGTTAATCATAAAGGATTTACTTTTGCCTTGCCTTCTGAGCTATATTTTGACAGCTGGCCTAGTAAAATTTACTCTCTTATTCAATAATCTGAAGTCCCAGAAGAGGCGAGGTGTTTGAGAGGAAGTGGAGGAGCATTCCACTGTGCTGTGGCTAAATGTCAACTTGGAGATCTGGTCTGGGCATCGACTCTTAAGTTTTCTCTTTTTTCTTCTACTTTTCTTACCCTATATTTGGTTTCATTATGCCTTGCCAGGGGTGAATCTTTTTTTTCATTTTGATTATTTGCTATTGAATTATCCCTCGGGGTCAGACAGTGGCTGAAAACTTCCACTTGTCACTCCTTTTTTTTTTTTTTTTTTTTCAAGGAAATATGAGAGTACAGACATTTTGGTTGCATTTTATATCTTTACCTCTCTCTAGCAAGGGTTAGGGGTTTGCCCTTCCCCTCCACAGTGCTCACCACATCCTTCAGATGTGGGTCTACCCCTGCCCACCCCCGAATCCCTGGTGAACTTGTCACTTCTGATGTTTTCTGGTTCTCATGTGAACCTGTGGATCTGAGTGTGAGGGATTTTCACTGCCTCGGCTAGTTCTGTCATCTTCATCAGGGATGTCTGGTGATTCTTACAGTATGAGTCTCTAAATATTTGAGTGAATTATTGAAAATTCTCAAAATTTAACTGATCCTTTTTTGTTGTTGTTGTTCTTTAAAGATGTTAATTCTGGGAAATTGGGGTGGCATTCGAGCTGTACTGGCTGCATGGGGATATCCTTTATTCCTTTCCTTAGCCATACATTTTTAAAGGTTTTCCCCTCACTACCCCAAGAGATTCAGCTATTTTCCCTATCTGCTACTGTTAATTAATTTTGTTAACTTTGAATATTTTAAATTGGTTCCATCGGTACTGAGTTAATTCTGCCGACTTTCTCCAGTTGTGTCTGGAGGGTATGTTCATGTATCAATTCTAATAATTTATTTATCATAAATCATTAAGAAAGTCATATATTAATAATAAGTTATTTTAATTATCCAATAAAAAGTTAATGCCAGAAGTGATTGTAATTTAATGTATGCTAAATCACTTGCCTCAAGTTCATTAGTTAGTAGGCAACACACCTACTACTCAGATACGTCTTTGATTTGACATCAAGTCCAGCTTACTTTTTACTATGCCTTTCATTTTTCACTCCTATGTTAGAATTTTTATGTTTCATTAAAACATATTTATAGCTCCATTGTGTATTCATCTGACCAGATTGAATGTTCCATCTTCTCTCTTATTGCAGCTCAAATGATCAGACATATGAAAGAAGTCCGAGGCAGAAATCAAACAGAAGTGGCAGAGTTTATCCTCTTGGGACTTTCAGACAATCCAGATATACAAGGTGTCCTCTTTGCATTGTTTCTGTCCATCTATTTGGCCACCATGGTGGGTAATTTGGGGATGATCGCATTGATTAAGATTGATCCCTGTCTCCACACTCCCATGTACTTCTTTCTCAGCAGCCTCTCTTTTGTTGATGCCTCTTACTCTTCTTCTGTCACTCCCAAGATGCTGGTGAACCTCGTGGCTGAGAATAAGGCCATTTCTTTTAAAGGATGTGCTGCCCAGTTCTACTTCTTTGGTTCCTTCCTGGGGACTGAATGCTTCCTGTTGGCCATGATGGCATATGACCGCTATGCAGCCATATGGAATCCCCTGAGATACCCAATTCTCATGTCTGGGAGGATTTGCTTCTTGCTAGTAGCTACCTCATTTTTAGCAGGCTTTGGAAATGCAGCCATACACACAGGGATGACTTTCAGGCTGTCCTTTTGTGGGTCTAACAGGATCAACCACTTCTACTGTGACACCCCACCCCTGCTCAAACTGTCTTGCTCTGATACCCACATCAATGGCATTGTGATCATGGCTTTCTCCAGTTTTAATGTGATAAGCTGTGTTACAATTGTCCTCATTTCCTACCTGTGTATCCTCATTGCCATCTTGAAGATGCCTTCATCAGAGGGCAGGCATAAAGCCTTCTCCACCTGTGCCTCCCACCTCACGGCTGT
The DNA here is from genome assembly GCF_040939455.1 of Microcebus murinus. Taxonomy (NCBI): domain Eukaryota; kingdom Metazoa; phylum Chordata; class Mammalia; order Primates; family Cheirogaleidae; genus Microcebus; species Microcebus murinus. The sequence continues at coordinate 18,123,660 of NC_134107.1, forward strand.
CACCATATTCTTTGGGACAATTCTCTTCATGTACTTGCGCCCTACATCTAGCTACTCTATGGAGCAAGACAAGGTTGTTTCTGTCTTTTATACAGTAATAATCCCCATGCTAAATCCCCTCATCTACAGCTTGAAAAATAAGGATGTGAAAGAGGCCCTAAAGAAGGCCTTACAGAAACATGTACTGTGAATCCTGTTGTCTGCCATCTTGTTATGTAAAAGAAAATATAGTTTCATATGAATTTTGTCTGATTGCTTAACCTCTTTCTCTGCACTAAAGTATATGATTAAAATGAAGTATACTTCCTAATCTCCTAGCATCTTAAATATGTATACAAGTACCCATCTACTGAATCAATATAATGGATGAAGGTGGTGTCTGATAAAGGTATCAAAACACTTGGAATTGACTAGCCTGGGCTTAAGTTACAATTTCAGTATTTAGGTTATCTCAAGCTCAGTTTTGTTATATATCCATTGGTGTCTTTGTTTGGGCAAACAAACACTGAGGCACTTATTTGTATGGAGGAAGGTTGTTGGAGAGCGTTCTTAGGAACAATCCCTGTGTTGTGAGGGAAGCAGGATTACACAGAATAAGTTGAATTATGATGAATTTGCAACAGAAGTTTCAGTCAATCCCACAAAGTGTTCTGGAGCAGACATGGCCCTTCACAGATATTCCAAATTAAAGAAAAAGGGTCAGTTCTGGAGGTGAGTTACTCACTGGGAGGGGGCATTATTTGAACAAGGCAATTCCTGCTAGCGGGGGAGATTCCAGGAGTGAAACTCAGCCGTCAACTGTCAGCTGGCAATACAACTGTAAACTGGGGAGATGAGTACCTCAATTTTGAGAGGCAAATATGGGTGCTGTGCCACAGCATCCACAATAAATAAAAATACTGCTCCACTCACCTGGATATCAAGAGTACCAAATTAGATACACAAAAGAGTCTTACCAGGTAATGTAAAATTATGTGAACCACAGCAATAATGGGGGGATATTTTACTGACTTTTGAGTTAATTGGAATATTTTGATGGTAGTAATACTCTCTAGTCCTCCCAATTTTTCCAATAGTTTCCAATAAACATTTGACAGATTAAATTACATATGTATTGCTTGTTGTAGTGGATGGGAAACTATCAATATTGGAGTAATGAGATAACAGCCTTCTTTGATGACATGACATTTTCAAGGAGATATAATTAATGAATTGGAATCAAGCATTAAATGTCTAGTCCCTATTTTTTTTCTTTCCACCAGCCACTATAGATCATGAAGGAGAACATTAGTATCTGCATGCTCCAACTGATGCCACCTCATCCCTGAAGAATTCATTAGAGACCACAAAGGAGAATTTATCACATCCTGACCACCTGCAACAATCCTCTCATATTCCCATAACTTCCACTTTCAACTGTTAACCAAGATTTCTCTCAAGGACATCCAAAACTATATCATGACTTGTGTCTTCCTTCAATTTCTTTTTATTCTAGTTCTTCTACTATAATATTTATCCTTTAACTTTTTCTTAATCACTAATGTAAGGAAAGTAGCCCACATTATCATTATTCATCACTGTTCTTTTTTTAATTTTTATTATTTATTTTATTTTAATTTTTTTATTTTAGCGTATTATGGGGGTACAAATGTTAAGGTTACTTATATTGCCCATGCTCCCCTCCCCCCTTGAGTAAGAGCTTCAAGCATGTCCATCCCCCAAACGTTGCACATCTTACTCCTTGTGGTTGTATATACCCGTCCCCTCTTTCCCCCTCCCACCCTCCCGACACCCGATAAATGTTACTTCTATATGTCCACTTAAAACAATGGTGATATAGCACCTCTTGTATATTCCTGGATACAGCTGGAACCCATTCTACTAAGTGAAGTATCTCAAGAATGGAAAAACCAACACCGCATATACTCACCAGCAAATTGTTATTAATGGATCATCACTGTTCTTATGACCCATTTTCTCATTGCACTGCTGAGATTCCATGGTCCATCATATAATGACATGCTGTCAATCACCCTGAATTCCATGGTTCCACTTTCCTTCTACTCAACTCATCTGTCTGAATATCTACTTAGTTAAACTTAATTATTTCTTTGCTGTGTCCTTCACTTAAACTGATTTGTGCAATTACAGAAAATCCCTCAGCACTCTTTGTTGCTGATCTGTTGCTTCATACTTCATCCTCCAAAAAATAATTAATAACATAATTATTTCCACCTTACTACCTCTGAATCTTTATAAATATACTCGATCTTTCCTCCTGTCATAAGGGCACTTGGGCTGTTTCCACAGCCTTGCAATTATGAATTGTGCTGCTATAAACATATATATATTAGTTGGCCAATTAATTTCTTTCTATTTATAGTAGAGATGGGGGTCTCGCTCTTGCTTAGGCTGGTTTCGAACTCCTGAACTCAAGCAATCCACCCGCCTGGCCTCCCAGAGTGCTAGGATTACAAGTGTGAGCCACCGCGCCTGGCCTTGTCTTTTTTTCTTAATTCAAGGTTCCTTTATATTGGAAGCAAAGAAAAGAGAAAAAGATAAACGAGTTAACTTTCTGCATATTCGAATTGAATCCATTGTTAAAAAAATTCTGTATGGAGCCAAACTTGCACTATATCCAAGGTATGTCTGTATTTAAAAATTGTCAAAATTTGTTTCTAAATCAAGTATGGGTATCTCCCATGAAGAAGATAATCAGTTTTGTTTAAAGAAAATTAATGAGACGTATCACAGGGTCAAGAAAACATGTAAAATACTATGTTCTTTGTTGAAATCAAAACAGATATTGTTTTAAATTCAAGATAAGTAGACATAAAAATTTACTATGGCATCTGAAATTAGAGATATTAGTTTCTTTTGAGAATATAATCAGCTTCCACTAAAGGAAACTATGTAACATACCACATGAATGAAATCATTTTCTTATTCAGAAAATATATTGTAAAGTATTTCACTTTGTTGTTGAGAGTAGCTAAGAGATAATCAATATCGATGACCTAGGAAGTAAAAGGAAGAACTTATATGCTAACTAATCAAGTAGAAATAAATTCTCAAGTAGGACTAAACACATGACTCTGCTTAATCATAAACAGTTGACGCCTGTTGTTGTGTTTTCCATCAATCATCACTTCCAAACCAATTTAACACTCATTATTTCCATTAGACTTTCACTTGATCTCAAGCTATGAATATACAAAAACATTGTTCATTCCAGAGAATTGCATTTAAGAAAAACCAATGAGGGATACTTTTTGATTATTTTAAGACTCATTTTTTTTTTATTGGGAGACTGTAGATATTGAACTTTTCTCCATTTTACCAAGATTTCTCATAAACACTCTTTTCAAAGCCTGTTTCACATCCTTGTTTCTCAGGCTATATATAAATGGATTCAGCATGGGACTCACAAAAATACAAAACACTGCCACAATTTTTCCTTGCTCTACAGATTGCTCATTTGCTGGTCTCAGATACATGCAGAACAGGGACCCATAGAACATAGTGACAGCTGTCAGGTGGGAGCCACAGGTGGAGAATGCTTTGCGCTGCCCTTCACTGGAACGGATCCTCATAATGGTGATGAAAATGAAAATGTAGGAGATGAGGATGATGAGCAGGGAACCTGTGAGGTTAATCCCTGCAGACACAAACAGGGCGGTTTGCTTTATGTAAGTGTCAGAACAGGTCAACATTAAGAGGGGTGGGTCAGCACAGTAGAAATGGTTGATGGTGTTGGGGCCACAAAAGGACAAGCGAGAAGTCAATATTACCTGCATTGTGCCCACCATGGAACCCCAGAGGTAGGGGAAAGTCACCAGGCAGTTGCAAACCGGCCTGGACATTTTGCTGCTGTAATGTAGGGGGTTGCAGATTGCCATGTAGCGGTCATAGGCCATGGCTCCAAGCATGTAATACTCCGTAAGGAGCAGAGTCACAAAAACAAAACACTGGGCCAGGCACCCGGTATAGGAGATGGTCTTCTTCTCAGATAAGAAATGAACAAGCATCTGAGGAGAGACATTAGTGGAGTAAAAAATATCCACACATGCTAAATGAGTGAGGAAAAAATACATGGGGGTTTGCAGTCGAGGAGTCAATCTGATTAGAGAAATCATCCCAAAGTTCCCTGTCAGGGTGATGAGGTAAATCAGGAGGAACACCACAAAAAGGATGGGCTGCAGCTCAGGCCGGCTGGTCAGGCCCAGAAGAATAAACTCGGTTGCCTCAGTGCCATTGTGTTTGGGATCTAACTTGGTCTTCATGTTCTCTAGTTAGAAAAGAAGAATATGTCAGAAAGAAAAAGAAAAGTAAATTATATGCAATCCAAGAATAGGCAAAGTCAAACAAATTGGTTTTGAAAATATGATTACAAAGGCTGTCTCTCTCCAAGATGGAAGATTTCAGCAGATGCCCTCCAGTGGTTTGTGGAACTGGTTAAAGTAAACAATACAAAAGATTTTGCAGTCTATGCACTATATGACACGGGCTGTTTTGCAAATCCCACCTCTGCTCTGCTAACACACATGAGATTTGACTCAGCTCATTGATGTCCCTAATTAGACTACAAAATCAAGACCCTTGATCCTCAAACATGGCTCTAGCCGTAGTCTGATTATGACACAAATACTTGATCTGGGAATGGGGCAAATGAGTGACTCTCTCTCGACTGGTTCCATCATTGCCTGAAAACGTGAACCTTCTGTAAATTGGGAGACCGTGTATTTCTTGAGGGTCCATTGTATATACACTCAAGCTCAGTTTCTTCCTCATTTCTTACTTTCCAACAGCAATAAGCATCTAATGGTCCCTTGGGGTTCTTTCCACCCTAATTCCACCCTTTTCCAAATTAACAATTTATCTTTTGGATTGTTTTTTCACCTAATACGCACTTTTATCTCATAAATCTCATTATATCCCAATATATTTCATATTTATATTTTAACTTAACTAACACCCTTGACTTAACACCTTATATTTGAACCACCAAAAGTCTTGTCAGTTCTACCTTCAAAATGTTTCATACTTAATTGCAAAAGGGCTTGTCAGCATTTTCTCTTCTACCAGTCAGGTCTAAGATAAAATTCTCTCTTGTCTGAGCTACTGTAGTAGTTTTCATTCAGTTATAATTCTCTATTCTGCAATGCAAGCCAGTGATATTTTGTAAACTTAAATCCACAGCATGTCACTGACTTGATAATATAATGCAAGATTTCCCATCACACTTGGGCTAAAATCTAAACTTCTTAGCAGGATATACAAACACCTATATGTCGTCTCCCCATCCCCCAAACTCTTTTCCTATCCCTTTCTCTTCAGTCCTTCTTCTCCTGTGACATTGACCTTCTAGCTGTTCCTTGAGCATGCTGAGCACATCCCCACTCAGGGTCTTTGCACACATTGTTACCTTTTCCTAGAATATTCTTTCTCCAGATGTTTAGCGATTCATTTCATCACTTCCTTTACATTTCTCTCTTACTCTCTGAAAGCCATTGCCTGCTCACTTTTCTAGGTAAGCTGTATTCCAAATTGCTCTGGAATCATTAATCATGATTTATTTTTCCTCATATAATTTGTCATTTCTGAAATTATTTATGTGCTTATTGGTGTCCCCTCTATTAGAATGTTAGCCATATGAGGGCAGGGCCATTATTTTTGCCATATCCCTAGAACTTGGAGAAATTCCTGAATTATAGTAGCTACACAGTAACCATTAGTTGAATAAATGAGTGTATCACTGAGATAAATTTGCCACCTTATATTAGCTGACTTACCATGGTATATGGATCTCTTACCTCACTGATGTTATCACTGGAGACTGAGTTAACATAAAAAAAAAAACTCTAGATATGTGAAGAATTATATAAAGGAGCATAATTAGAGCTAGTGAAATCAATTAAGTGTTTGTTTTAGTAACAAAGCTAGTGGTAATGGTGCCTGACCCAAAACCTAGCATGCTGATGGTTAAACCTTGCAGGTTGTTCTGTTGGAAATGAGGGGGAAGTGGACCTAGGACTGTAAAAATCAGCTATCCTTAAGTCACTACAGCAAATTTTGCAAGGCCAGAATAACATAGAAAATTCACATCTTTCAAAAAATAACTGTATTTCTTTCTTTAATATATCACATATTTATGAACCTAATATTTAGACCAGCGGTTATCATCCTTGGCTTCTCATTGAAATCAAGTGTCGAGTTTTTGAAATCACCGATACCTGAGTCCTAGCCCGACCCAGGTGGAGCACACACCTTGGTATATCTTTAACAAGATTCCACATGATTGCAATGCACAGTCAGTGTTGAAAGCCTTGACCTAGACAGTTGAAATGACCTGTTGAAACTACATGAGGTTTTTCGCACATAGTTTTACCCTCTCTCCTTACACGAAGATTCTGAGATATTACCACAAAGTCTTCCCTCCCCGACCCCAAGTATAAAAAATTGTTTTCATCAATGCACATAAATCTTTTCTCCATCAGTCTGGGAGAAGGTAAAGCCCCAGCCTTTGACATTAGCCCCCATAGTATTCTGTTGGATCTAGAAAGTTTGACAAGAGAAAATCTTTCTGAGAGCCTCCATGATCCCATCTCAAATCTTCTTGCACTCAAGAAACAGGAAGAAAAGAAAGAAAACTTTCTTATCAAGGCTTATATCTTATTGTTTATTACACACAGCCCAGGGTTTGACTTATAGGATGGGTTGAAAAATGTATATCCCATAGATCACCAGTTGTGAAATAGACGCTAATATAGCTATCTTTCAAGTTATAAAATGTGGGGAGTAGGAGAGAAGGACTCTCTGTTATCAGTCCTGCTGACATGTTCACGCTCGTAGAAATGCCAGGGCAGATGGTTTGTGATGAAAGGCGTCTACGGATTTTCAGTCACATGTCACATAACACAACCTGCAACACCAGGAGCCTCCACCAGATGGACCCATCTCGAGATCTCTTCCTCCCCTTTCTTTTTGCTTTTCTTTTTCTTTCTTTTCTTTTTTTTTTTTTTGCTTTTGCACTGGATGCTTCAGAGTGTTATTTTATTTTTTTAATTTTTTTTTTATTTCAGCATATTATAGGGGTACAAATTTTAAGGTTACGTGTATTGCCCATGCCCCTCTTCCCTCCTCGAGTAAGAGATCTCCCTTTTTACTCAATGGTTTTCTCTCAATTCAAGGGAAAGGTGAGTCAGAAAATGGGAGGAATACGGAGAATAATAATGGCATGTACAAAATTGTTCCAGTTTAAACAATAGGATTACCCCAATTATGCTTAAGGTGGGGAGCAATCAAAGTTCCACGTACAATTCAGAGGGGGGAAAACCTCACTAAACACAACTTGACAGCCATATAGAACCTCTTCTGAAAACTTTGGCCACGTGACATGCTTCAGCTGAAAGCTCAACAAAATCCATAGCAATGTTGGAAGGTACACAGTAGAGAAAGGTGTAGTTCCTGGGAACAAAGCAATGCAAACCTGTTTTGATGATCCTGGTACAGCAATGGCATCACATTTCAGTGCAAACCCCAACTGGAAAAACCTAAGGGAAGTCCCTAGACATCAGGAAGGAGAGGTATTCACAACTATTTTCTATTTTTTTCTTCTCACTCTTACCCTTATACCCATTTTTATTCAAATCTCTTAACACTTTTCTGTTAGTAATAATTGTATGAAATCGTGAAAGGCATTAACGTTAAAGGCATAAGGGAGTGAGGCTATATTTTCTTGTGCCAAATTCTAAGGATCTAGGCTTGAAGAAGTCACACAAGTTAAGAGAGAAGTATGCCTTTTTGAATTCCAAGAACTGACTAAAGCTCAACTTGTAAGCCTACCCTAAACTGTAGCTGTATCATGAATAATGCATCTGTAACTGAGGTCAGAGATAGTTACAGAACCTATCTGACATCCTAATGCACCACTAGTCACCTGCTGTCTTTGTTGGAGAGGTTCTGTGTCTTTGGTTTTGTGCTAGTGTGGCAATTCTTATGGCCATGACCAATTCCATTTTGTGATGAAAAGAATAAAAAAAAAAATCAAACCAAATTTCTTATGAGTGCTTGATTTTCAAAACAGCCAGACTTACCTGTGGAGGTATAGTAATTTCTTATCCTCCTAGAGAGTCCCCAAAGAAGGTGGTTTTATACCTGAATGACTAACCTTTGGAGATTCATCCCTGAAGCATTAATCAAGAAATCACACAGGGATGTCATTAGGGTTCCCTCTGGAGGTGTTTACAGAAGTCACATCTTAATGGAGTTTATCATTAGATGTAGGTAGTGTTTTTCAGTAAATCCAAAAATACCTGGTACAAATTTTGATATTGGAATTCATTACAGGAAGATAAAAAAGTATTTCATTTTTACCCAAAAAGGCAGATAAAAATGATTCTGTTCCATTCCAATCAAAAGACCTGTGCTGTGACTCTGCTCATTATATCCTCTGATAGAATAGTCTTTTATGCTTCTGAATGCCCATAATGGTTGTTTCTGGCTCTTTGGTAATATTTGCCTCCTTTTATAACTTTTCTATTTCTTCTACTGGACTTTAGATGCTCTGAGGATAGAATTATTGTCAAGCTTATCCTGGTATCCCCTGTGGAGATCTGCACAAAGTTTTGTGTGCACGGCTAATGTTTATTGAAGAGTTATTGAATAAATAACTAAATAGTGATGATTAGTTTAAAATTAGCTCAAGCAGATGAATTAGCAAAGACCACTTATATACACATATGTTTAATTTCTGATTCCAGAGATATATTAGCTAATATAACATTTCCATTTATTTATTTATTTATTATTTATTTCATCATATTATGGAGGTACAAATATTGTTAGGGTTACAAATATTGCCCCTGCCCCCCTTCCTCCTCCCAATATGTCCAATCCCCCAGTGGTGTGCATCACACATGTTATGGAAGCATACACCCCTCTCCTCCCCCCTACCACCGGCCCACCACCCGATAAAAAGTTTTGTTTTGATTTTTTTTTTTGACATTTTGGTTACATTGTATATCTTTGCCTCTCCCTAAGAAGGGTTAGAGTTATGCCCTTCCCCTCCAAAATACTCGCTACCTCCCTATCATTGGGTGTCCACCCCCCTAATCTCTGGTGAGCATTGCCACCATTTGAAACCCATAGTTTTAATCAGTCAGTACCAATTTGATGGCGAGTAGATGTAGAGCCCATTTTCCATGTCGTGTGTTGCCTCACTTTGGATAACGGGCTTAAGCTTAATCCAGGATAGCATAAACGGTGCTAGCTCACTGTCATTTCCTAGAATTGAGTAATATTCCATTGTGAGGATATACCACATTTTAATTATCCACTCATGAATTGATGGGCTCTTGAGTTGTTACCATGACCGTGCAATAGTGAATTGTGCTGCTATAAACATTCGGGTGCAGATGTCTTTATAATAGAATGTCTTATGCTCTTTTGGGTAGATGCCCAACAATGCTATTGCAGGGTCAAATGGTATTTCTATTTCTGGCTGTTTGAGGTATCTACAAATTCTTTTCCACAAAGGTTGCACTAATTTGCAGTCCCACCAGCAGTGTAGGAGTGTTCCTGTCTCTCTGCATCCTCGCCAGCATTTGTTGTTTTGGGATTTCTTGGTATAGGCCATTCTTACTGGGGTGAGGTGGTATCTCATTGTGGTTTTGATTTGCATTTTTCTAATAATTAGAGAAGTTGAACATTTCTTTATGTGTTTGCATGCCATTATTCTGTCTTCTTTGGAGAAGTTTCTTTTCATTTCTGTCGCCCATTTCTTGATGGGATTGTTTGCTTTTTTCTTGTTAATTCTTTTAAGTTCTAGATAGATTCTTGTTATTAGACCTTTATCAGAGGTGTAGAGAGCAAATATTTTCTCCCACTCTGTAGGTTGTCTATTTGCTCTACTGGTTTCCTTGGCTGTGCAGAAACTTTTTAATTTGATCAGATCCCATTTGTTTATTTTTGATGCTGCAGTGATTGCCTTGGGGGTCTTCCTCAAAAATTCTTTGCCTAGGCCAATGTCTGATAGGGTTTTCCCAACATCTTCTTCCAGGATTCTTAAGGTTTCATGCCTTAAGTTTAAGTCTGTTATCCATCTCGATTGAATTTTTGTGAGAGGTGAGAGGTAGGAATCCTGATTTGCTCTTCTGCATGTAGCTAGCCAGTTTTCCCAGCACCATTTATTGAAGAGAGATTCTTTTCCCCAATGTATATTTTTGTCAGCTTTATCAAAGATTAGATTACCATATACTGATGGTTTCATCTCTGGTATCTCAGATCTATTCCAGATATCTATGCTTCTGTTCTTGTGCCAATACCAGGCTGATTTAACTATTATTGCTTTATAGTACAGCTTGAAGTCAGGAAGACTGATGCCTCCCAGTTTGTTCTTTTTATTTAAGATTGCTTTGGCTATACAAGGTTTTTTCTGGTTCCATACGAAGTGAAGAATTATTTTTTCTAGATCTGTAAAGAATGCTGATGGTATTTTGATGGGGCTTGCATTGATTCTGTAGATCACTTTAGGTAATATTGACATTTTAACTATATTGATTCTACCAATCCATGAACAAGGTAGATTTTTCAATCTGTTTAAATCTTCTGCAATTTCTTTTTTTAGTGTTTCATAGTTCTCCTTGTATAAATCTTTTGTATCTTTCCTTAGGTATACTCCTAGATATTTAATTTTCTTTGGGGCTATAGTAAAGGGTATTTCATTTTTGATTTGAGTTTCTGTTTGATGGTTCTTGGCATATATGAATGCTTCTGACTTGTGTATATTGATTTTATAACCTGAAACTTTACCAAATTCGGTTATCAAGTCTAGGAGTCTCTTGGAAGAGTCCATGGGGTTTTCTAGGTATATTATCATATCATCGGCTAAGAGCGAGAGTTTGATTTCATCTGCCCCCACTTGAATGCCCTTAATACCCCTCTCCTGCCTGATTGATATCGTTAGGACTTCAAGTACTATGTTGAATAGGAGAGGAGATAGCGGGCACCCTTGTCTAGTTCCGGATTGAAGGGGGAAAGATTTCAATTTTTCTCCATTTAGAATGATAGTAGCAGTGGGTTTGTCATGGATGGATTTAATAAGTTTAAAGTATGGGCCATCTATGCCTATTTTGTTAAGAGTTTTTATCATAAAGGTGTGTTGGACTTTGTCAAATGCTTTTTCTACATCTATTGACAAAATCATATGGTCTTTGTTCTTGATTTTATTTATGAAGTGAATTGCATATATAGACTTGCATATGTTGAACCATCCTTGCATCTCTGGAATAAAGACCACCTGGTCATGGTGAATTATTTTTTTGATGTGCTGCTGAATTCTATTCACTAAAATTTTATTTAGGATTTTTGCATCTGTATTCATGAGGGATATTGGTCTGTAATTTTCTTTTTTTGTTGTGTCCTTTCCTGGCTTTGGTATCAAGGTGATATTGGCTTCATAGAATGAGTTAGGAAGGATACTATCCTTCTCGATGGTGTGGAATAGTTTCTGTAGTATAGGTATGAGTTCATCTTTGTATGTTTGGTAGAACTCTTAAGTGTAACCATCTGGCCCAGAAGTTTTCCCTTTGGGCAGGTTTTTAATTACTGCTTCAATTTCTAAGCTTGAGATTGGTCTTTTTAGGAATTCTGTTGCCTCCTGTGTGATCTTAGAGAGGTTGTATGAATCCAAGAATTTGTCCATTTCATCTTCGTTCTGTAGTTTTGGGGCATATAGTTTTTTATAATAGTCAAATATAATGTTTTGTATTTCTTTGATATCTGTTGTGATATCTCCATTTTCATTTCTTATTGAGTTTATTACAGTCCTTTCCCTTTGGGTCCTTGTCAATCTAGCAAGAGGGCCATCGATTTTGTTTATCTTTTCAGAAAACCAGCTTCTGGTTTTGCTGATTTTTAGTATAGTTCTTTTGTTCTCCATTTCATTCAGTTCTGCTTTGATCTTTGTTATTTCTTTTCTTGTATTAGGATTGGAAATTGTTTGCTCTTCTTTTTCCTATTCCTAGAGCTTATTCATTAGGTTGACAGCTTTCTGTTTTTTGGATGTGAGTGTTAATTGCTATTAGTGTTCCTCTCAGGTAAGCTTTTGCTGTATCCCACAGGTTTTGGTAAGAGGTATCACTGTTATCATTTTGTTTGAAGAAATTCTCAATTTCCCTCTGAATTTTTTTTCTTTTCCCAATAATTTTTCAATAATAGATTGTTTAGTTTCTATGATTTTGTGAGGGATTGAGTGTTTCTATAGGAATTGAACTGTAATTTTATACCGTTATGGTCAGAGAAGATACAAGGTATAATTTCTATTTTCTTAAATTTTTTGAGATCTGATTTGCGGCCTAGGATATGATCAATTTTAGATTAGGATCCATTGGCTGCTGAAAAGAATGTAAATTCAAGTTTGTTTGGATGGAATGCTCTATAGAGATCTGTCAGACCTTTTTGATCAGGACTTTATTTAGGTCCATTATTTCTTTGCTTATTTTCTGTTTGGAGGATCTATCCAGATCATTCAATGTGGTGTTGAAGTCACCTGCTACTACGGTAGTGTTATGTAACAAGGTGTTTATATTCGACAAGGTTTTCTTTAAGTAATTGGGTGCTCCTGTATTGGGTGTGTAGATATTAAGAATTGTTAAATCTTCTTGTTGGATCTTCCCTCTCACCATTATATAATGGCCATCTTTATCCTTTTTTACTTTTGCTATTTTAAAGCTTATATTATCTGCAAATAGTATAGCTACTCCAGCTTTCTTTTGACTTCTGTTTGACTGGATGATAATTTTTCCAACCCTTGACCTTCAGCTGGCGGGCATCTTTGTGAGTTGGATGTGTTTCCTGTAGACAGCAGATGCTAGACTTGTGAATTTTTATCCACTCTGCCAGTCTATGTCTCTTCAGAGGACAGTTTAAGCCGTTTACATTTATTGAGAGGATTGAAATTGGAGGAAAATTACCATTCATATTGTTGGGTGAAATCTTGTTGCTTTGTCTTACTCCTTGGGCCATCATTTAGTTCGAGATCTAAACTTTAATTCTTTGATGATTTCACTTTGAGGAGTGTCTACTGCCCTGTTCGGTTAGAAATGCAGGTCTAAGAACTTCCTGTAGGGATGGTCTGGTCTTTCCAAATTCCTTCAGTGATTGCTTGTCTGAGAAGGACTTTATTTCTCCCTCATAGATGAAACTTAATTTTACCGGATAAAGAATTCTAGGTTGGGCTTTGTTCTGTTTTAGAAGGTTAAGGTTAGGCACCCAATCCCTCCTGGCTTGTAAGGTTTCAGATGAGAAGTCAGCTGTTAGTGTGATAGGCTTACCTTTATAGGTCATTTGCTGCTTTCGTCTCGCTGCACGGAGAATTGTTTCTTTCACATTTACTTTGGTCAGCCTAAAAACCACGTGGTGAAGTGATTGCCTTTTCACATTGAGTCTCCTAGGAGTTCTGTGTGCTTCTTGTATTTGGATATCAAGATTTCTGGCCAGGCCTGGCATATTTTCCTCCAGTATTCTGTGAAATAATTTTTGCAGCCCTTGAGAATGTTCCTCTTCCCCTTCCGGAATCCCAATCAATCTGATATTTGTTTTTTTAACATAATCCCACACTTCCGGTAAACTTTGGTCTTCTTTCTTGTTTCTGTGTTCCCTTTCTTCTTCTGATTTGTGTAGAGCATAGGCATAATCTTCAAGTTCTGAGATTCTTTCTTCTGCATGGTCCATCCTGTTCTTTAGGCTTTCCACTGAATTATGGAGATTCTTGATTGTTTCCTTCATTGCCAGAATTTCTGTATGGTTTTTCTTGATAGTCTTAATTTCTTTGGAGAATCTTTCGTTCATTTCTTGTATTGTTCTTGTGGTTTCTCTATGCTGTGATTCTATTTTCTCTTCAATTCCTTTCAGTTTTGTAGCAATCTATATTCGAAAATCTTCCTCTGTCAGTTTACTCATATCATGTAAGTTAGTGTCAGATGATGGAGAATGAGTATTTTGCTTTGGAAGTGACATTTCTCTCTGGTCCTTCATGTTTCCTGTAAATTTTTGCTGGTTCTTTCTCATCTGGATACTTTATTGAAGATCGGAGATGAAGGGAATGAATTATGAGCTAAAATCAGCTGTGCTTGAGCTGCCAGGGATCACTGAGAATCTCCACTGAGGGGTGAAGACTGTCCCTTTTCCATTTGTCACCAGTGGAGCTTTAGTCACTGCAGACCCCTGGGGAGGATCCACGGAGGATGGCGCTAGCCACTTCTTATGCCCCTTCCCAGGCAGAGCTCAAGCAGCTGGGGGCCGCAGACAAGTTCCTCTGAGGGGTTCTGAGGAGTGAAAACTATCTGTGCATCCTCGGTGGTGGCGGGGCTTGGGCCACTGGAGACCCTGGGAGGGTCCTGGAGGATGCCTCTCACTCCCCTCTTCCACTCCCTCCCTTACAGGGCTTGGGCTGCTGCCCGAGTCCACCGGGCAACTCAGTCAAATGAGCAATCTATCTCACTTTTCTGTCCCTTCACAATTGAGGCATAAGCCGCTGGTGTTTATAGATCTCCCAGCAAAGGCAACCTTACACCGTGCCCTGGAGATTTCAAATTACTTTCTGCTCCTGACTCCTCTCCAACCTGCCTGCCTGTCCATGTTACACCTTCACGCTGTCTTCAGGCACTTTCCTGCTTGCATGGGCATGGAGGTCAGTGAAGGGGAAGTTGTCCCCCTGTGGGGAGGATCATACAGCTGTTTGGCTGGCCGTTGAGCACGGCCAGCTTACACCCAATCTTTGCAATACCACTCGGATTCTCGGAACTTCACAGTAAATCCACTGAGTCACTTTATTCCTTTTCCCAGCACTACTGCCCCTCGAAGCTTTCCTGCAATTCCGTGAAGCTGATCCTGTGGGAGAACTACCCTCTCGAGTGATTTAGGCCACCTTCTTCACCTCCCACTCCAAGAACAGAGAGCAAGGAGGTCATTCCTAGTCTGCCATTTTTAACAAAGCTCAACATTTCCTTTTTGATCTTATCTATACTGATATTTGAAATCAGAGTAAAGTCCTAGTACCTATGGGCCAGATTCATAATAATACTATTTGAATGATAACAAAATGATATATTATATCTTGCTCATAACTAAGACAACCTTACTCTCCTGGACTCCATTCACCATTAATACTTCACATAAAATATATATAGATTATGAAGGAAAGAAAGTAAAAGGCCTAAAGCATGACCATTCAGGACAGGCGTACTAATGAGGGGAGATGTAAAGCACAAGACAATTTAAGACCTTAGGAGATCTCTTTGAGACAGGATGTTCTAATTTTCCTGCCATAGGCTTTGGCCCTAAATCAACTTATTGGGGAGCCAAAGCAAGCTTTGGGCTCAGCTTATTTAGGCAGTTCACACCTGGATTTGAGCTATTATTTCCACATTCTTCAGTTTCCACATGGCATGAACAGTATTCAAATTTCCAAATTCCCAGCATGTCCCTAATAGGGGAGTACGAAAATAGCTAAGATTTGATCACTAAGATCTAAGATGTCATGACCTGGATGTGTTGTATTAGTGAATCTGAGTCCTACACAGCAGACTTCCTGGAGTAGATATAAAGGTAGACCTAAGGGGGAGATTTGTTGTTCCCATGAAAACCAAGATGAAACTGGGTGAGTGGAAAGATTAACAGGCTATGCCCAGCCAAGGGATATAAATGACCCTGAGATGCACTTGTCATGGCAAGTGACAGCAGAGCATATGCTAACCAAGCTGACTAGAAGCCAAGAACACCAGAGAGCAGCACCAGATATAAATCTAGGCCTCCCTTCCCCACTGATTTGGGCCTCGTAAGTAAAAGAAGGGAAAACAGGATTAAAATCTGAATGACAGAGCATTTCCCTAAAGAGGAAATTCAAAAGAAGTTATTTGAATCACTGGAAACCCATTGAGTAATTATGTCTTGATATAAGAACCCAGGTAATGCAATAATTAAAGGTATTTGGTCACTATAATTTTTTTCTAAAGAGAAACAGGAAAACTATTTACATACCAGTTTCCATAAACATGCAAAGAATAAACAAAACACGTACGTGTCAAGGTGGGCAAAAATGTTACTACAGTTTAAATAAAAGCCCTGCATATATTCTTTATTTTCTCATTCTGGAAATGTGTTGCTGTCTAGTTGATTAATTGAAATGGGTGAAAGCTCTACTGTAGTAGTGTCTGTTACATTTGTAACACCTAGTCCTAAATTTGATATTTGATAGCCCTATATTTGATAGCCAAACTATCAAATTTTCATTAAATGTGTTGCCTAGGAGGAACTATGTTTTAGTGTTTGACGAAGAAAGTGTTTTCTCCCTTAAGGTGATACATTGTGTCTGTTATACAGGGTGTCCCCATAATCTCCACACAAAGGAAAAAATTTGTAATGAATATTTTGTAAATAAAGGTACATTTAGCTATAATTTCCCATTTTCCCTGTATCTCCAGATTTTCCTAAATTCCGGTTGGACAAATGGAATCAATTGGATTTATGGCACATACACTATAAAAAAACATATTTTGAAATTGTGTTTTACCCTCTCTCTGCTCATCAGGATGGAGCTTCTGTGGAAGTTAAAAGCAATTACAGAGAATTTAAAGGCTGCATTTTCGAATTTTCTTTATATTATCTGGTGGTAGGGCACATTCATTCGTAACTCTTACTATGATGACTACTGTCATCTCTTGAGTACTTACCAGAAAACAGCCACTTGTATACTAAGCATTTTAAAATGGTTACTTATATTCATTTCCAAAGAAAAACACAGTTTATTGAACACTTGCATTGTCCTTATGATACAGATATTATTGTTTATTTCTTACAGATAAAAAGTCTATAACTCATAGGAATTAAATGATTGTTTTCAAGGATACAGCAAGAGTTTGGTTTCAAATACAAATATTATTATTTTAGATATTTCTGGGCTGGCGCTGTTAACACCCCAAACCATATAGGTTTATTAAGCTGGTTAGTGAGTAACTATAATATGGTTATTAATAATTTGTTAATGAGACAGTTGCAAACTTTATGAATATAAAATATACATGACAAAGATACATATGTAAATATTTTATACTGTGAAGACTCACATGGAGAACTCAAAACTATTATAATTTCCAGGCAAAAATGATAGAGTCAGGTAAAAAGTTGATAGTGGTTGATGAGATAAAATAAAGTCAGAGCTATGACTTCCTTTCCTTGCATGCACTTCTCATTCACAGCATATTCTCGAAGTTGTAATTTATATTCATGGAATAAATTAATAAAATTTTGTAAGATTTTAAAAACCAGGTCTCCTTCAAAGTATCATTGCAAGCTTCTTTGATGTTCCTTGCAATTGATTGTAGGAAAATTTGATTTTTGAGATATTTAAAAAGTCATGGAGATGATGTTAATATTTGGCCATGGGAGGCATTGGGAATGGGAGGAGAAAATGAAGGGTGACTCAGAGATGTCTGGAATATATACATACTTGCAAGGGTGTGGCAAGCATGATAAAAAGGATTGAGGCAGAGGATCGAATGACAGGACAGAATATTTTAAAGGGCACTTTGTGGTGATCTCCCTACACCTGCCATGCCCCTACCTCAGGGTGAATGGAAATTGGTGATATTGAAGCTGCCTGGCTGTTAATCTGAAGCATCCTCTTCTCCTCTTCATGATAAATATGGATGCTGAGGCTGTCCTGGATCTGGAAAGGAGAGGAGTAGGGAGGGTTACTCTCCTGCTCTCTGAGGGATTTCAATTTAGATGGAAGGAGCAGAAAAGCATGTCATAGCCACATTCTCAAATCCAAATTTGCCTGCAATAATGCTAATAATTTTAATATCTGATACCTACATGTAGTCCTTAATTGAATTAGGATCCAGAAAGAGAGGGATTCAATGACCTCTTTAAGCACCAACAATGGAGAACCCAAAATATCCCAAGACTTTAACAAAAATAATATTTATTATAATAATTATTATGACTGCTACTGCCTCCACCGCAACCCTTGTTGAATAAGTACTATCTGGGTCAGAGATGCAGCATAAAACTAAATTCTACTCAGATAGTTTAGCTGACGGGAAATTCAATGAAAAGATGGAGCATATTGGCATGGTTAAAGAAATCAGCCAAGGAAGTTGACACACCTGGAGGCTAACTGCAGAAAACAATTTCCATGGGCAGTGGCTACTGTCATCAGAGAACTGGAGCCAGGAAAAAAAAAAAAATCCCTTGTCACTTTCTTCTCCAACACAGACCCCAGCAGGAGTTCTCCTTTGAGGGATGCGGGCACTCTAGCACATATTTCCGCACATATCTAGCATATATTCCTGTTTATATTGAAGCAGGAAGGGAATGAGAAAGAAATTGAGTTACTTCTCCCTCCTTCCCACTTTAGACTTCATGCTGGTTCCTTTCATTCAAAGTCAGCTGGAAACCAGACACCAAAAAGCTCTATTCTTGCAATAGGGGTTAAACTCCAGGTGGGCAATGTAAGGTGAGAAGACAAGACAATAGATCTGAATGGAAGTAGAGTAGTAAACAGAGAATCACCAGCACACCAATATTATCTATAACCCACAATGTTTCATAGATATGTATTATCATCCCTATTAGAAAGATGAGGGTACGAGGCTCAAAGTCAGTAAATAACTAGTCCAAACTCAGCAAAAGTTAATTGATCATGCAATGGTTTTCCACACTCTAAAACTTTCTCCCTATATTGTTGACTATTCTATCTTACATGCTGTACACAAAGAAACTTAATAACCGCCCAAGACAAAATATATTAATTAATTCAAAAATAAAGTAAAATAAATAATGAATCCCATTGCTTCATTATTCTGGGGAGATTTGACTCCCTCATGACCTTGGGTAGTGGGCAAAACTGATGTCCTCAGTGAGCTTAGGATTTTCAGATGAATAAAAACAAAATAATGGCTCTTCATAATTCGAATGAATTTTTCCTAGAAATAATTGAACCATAGGGATTTAGTCCTTAGGTGACAGTTTTGTTATAAACTCTTCGGGTTCTTCATCTTCGTGCTGTCATCATGAAATCACTCATCTTTCTCAGGTAGGATTAGACTTTTTAATATTTTGGAATCTAGAAATAATTATTTTATTCAATAAAAATAAATTGAGGCAAAATATATTCTAATTAATTAGCCAACGTCTCTATGAAAATGCTACTATTCTCAGAGTATAGGTACTTACAGAATGGTGTATACAGAGTGTTTACTTAATGGAATGTGAACTAGACCAAAGAGAACATTAGCTTCATCAGTACTTATTGACTGCCTATAATTGGGAAAGCACTAATCTAGGCACCGTTGAGTCTACAACCAGATTAGGTAACATCCTTGTCCCTAAAGGAGCTCACACTTTGATGTTGAGTCTTGTTGTAGACCAGACCTGGATCATTCATCAAATAATACTAGTAGTCACAGCTTATTGTATGTTTACTATTAATACATGCCAGACACATTTTTAAAAACTGTCCTCTGAATTAACTCACTC
This sequence comes from Microcebus murinus, assembly GCF_040939455.1. NCBI lineage: Eukaryota > Metazoa > Chordata > Mammalia > Primates > Cheirogaleidae > Microcebus > Microcebus murinus. Next base: position 18,143,202 of record NC_134107.1, read on the forward strand.
ATGTGGAGAGGATTGGTGTTATTAATTAAATTTTGTGAATGAGAAAAGGGAAGCACAGAGAAGTCAGTCACTTGCCGTAGGCCACACAGCTGGGAACTAGAGGAACCTGGATTTCCATCCAGGAAATATGACCGCAAACTCTCAGCGACTGTTATACTCTGCTGACACTCAATAATCAACCACGCTTACTCTCTCACCTCATGAAGAAAAAAAAAAAAAGGTGTAGTATTAAGTAATCTTTCTGACTCTTTTTGAGTCAATGCTACTCTTTATCATCATAAATACTGAATCATGTAATGTTCTGTGCCCCCTTCATGAAGAACGGGCTGTTTTTAGATTTATCATCTATATTAATTATTTAAAGTTAATGAAAAATACGTTTTATGAAGGAAAATTTATTTTTTCACTTCAAATCAAACCATGAGCACACGCCAAGGAAGCACCACCCTTGTTAAAGCCAAAGACCAGCCTTCTGGACTCTCACATAAACACAGCAAGCGTTTATGTGAGGATGTCTCAGGGGAAGGCCAATGTCAAGAGGGCAAAGTCTCAGCTATCCCCAAACCTCTTATGTCCACTTGCGAAAGTTTCCCTCTGAGATGTCCTTGCTCAAACCATAAGGACGTTGTGTTCTTTTTCTTAGAGGTAAGGCTATTACATAAAGTAATAGTCCAGTTAAATTGTCTGGACTGCTCATTGCTTGCAGTTCCCCACAGTAAAAAGATGGCGAAATTAATTATTTTGAATATTGATTAATATTTCAATAAATAAAGGCTAATTAAAATACTATTTTAGCGCCAAAAGAATATTTTCATATTTGGCAATTATTATTAAAATTATTATTAAAATTCAGTTGGACCCTATGAGCTTAAAAAAAAGATAAGCACAAAATAATTATGATTCCATTGATTTAGGATTACTTGCTTGGCCACTGAATTCAAAATCCCTACACACAGAATGGGATAACAGAATGTAGAAGATTTTTGAGTGCTGAATTTACAAAGTGCCTTGAACAGTGACCTGTTTCCAGTGTTGGTGTGGTAGTTATTAAAAATCTACTGACATCGTTATATTGTCAGCTGTCGAATTCTGATATGTGTCATCAGAGGAGAATGTCAGTCTTTCCATAATGGTCTTCATGGTCACATTTATCCCGCATAAATGTTGGGAGATGTTATAATGAGATAGAGTTAAAACAAAATCATTTTTATTTGAGGATATGTTTCTCAACCAACTTTTCATAATTCTTCTCTTCCTCTGGAGCCTTTTGATGCACTATTTTTTTCCTTAATTGTCCCCCCATAAACATACCATCAATACAAGCATAATCGTATACCTGCATACATATGCATATTATTGATGTACTTTGTGTATGTGTGGATATATATACACACATATGTATATGTGTGGATATATGTGTGTGTGTGTGTCTTTTATGCATAAAAATATTTAAGATTTACTGCTGTTCCATAAGAGCCAACTTTTGCCTTAGTTGGGCAAAAATATACAAAAAAAAGAAGATTTTGATCTAGGTTTTAAAAGTTAAGAATGATTTGGTGATGGTGAGTACATGTGGTTATATGAGGGCCACCTGAGGTAGACTAAAGTGGGGAACATGGGCATTCAGAATAAGATGAGGGAACAGCTTGAAAATGATCTTGTTCAGAGGGGCAGGTAAAGAGATCCTTGTAATATATATCTATATATAAATATAGATATAGATATTCATCATATGTCAGTTCCACTTCCCTGTGTTCTCTCAGCTTTTAAAACTATAGATGAGTTTCAAAGGTTGATACTTTATATGCCACACCCAAAGGTGTATTGTAAAACAAAGGATTATAATTTTAAAGGAAAGCAATGTTTACAGTCACATGTACAAGGAAAGTGTAAGTGAACACATAGAAAAAAGACTTGAAAAAAGATAAAAGATAAGCCTTTTCAAATATGAAAAGACTGGCAGAAAATCGTTTAAAATATGTTTGCCTTCATATATGAGGAGCTCTATATTAACTTAGATGTTTAAAATATCAATTGCATGCTTACAAGACTGTTTCTTTATGACATGTATATTTACAAGTTTGGAAGGAGAGGAAGAAATATCATATGACAGCGTGGAGGTAATGGATATATGACAAAAGCCATACGCATTTTTTTTTCCTTTTCTTTAGCCCTCATTAGAAGCCAAACAAACACAATGTTAAAGAAAAACTATACAACAGTGACTGAGTTTATTCTCCTGGGACTGACAAATAGATCTGAGCTGCAACCTGTCCTTTTTGTGGTATTCTTAGTCATCTACCTTATCACGGTCATCGGCAATGTGAGCATGATTCTGTTAATCAGAAGTGACTCAAAACTTCACACTCCGATGTACTTCTTCCTCAGTCACCTCTCCTTTGTAGATCTCTGTTACGCCACCAACGTCACTCCTCAGATGCTGGTTAATTTCTTATCCAAGCGAAAAACCATTTCTTTCATTGGCTGTGCTATACAATTCCACTTTTTCATTGCCCTGGTGATCACAGACTATTATATGCTTGCAGTGATGGCTTATGACCGCTATGTGGCCATCTGCAAGCCTTTGTTATATGGGAGCAAAATGTCCAGATGTGTCTGCCTCTGTCTCGTTGCAGCTCCTTACGTTTACGGCTTCGCAAACGGTCTGGCACAAACCATCCTGATGCTTCGTCTGTCCTTCTGCGGGCCCAACGAGATCAACCATTTTTACTGTGCAGACCCCCCTCTCATGGTCCTCGCCTGCTCGGACACCTACGTCAAAGAAACTGCCATGTTCGTGGTGGCTGGTTCCAACCTCACCTGCTCTCTCACCATCATCCTCATCTCCTACATGTTCATCTTCACAGCCATCCTGCGCATCCGCTCCGCTGAGGGCAGGCACAAGGCCTTCTCCACCTGCGGCTCCCATCTGACGGCTGTCACCATCTTTTACGGGACGCTATTCTGCATGCATTTGAGGGCCCCATCTGAGACCTCTGTAGAACAGGGGAAAATCGTAGCTGTTTTCTATGTCTTTGTGAGTCCTATGTTAAACCCGTTGATCTACAGTCTGAGAAACAAAGATGTTAAAAGAGCAATAAGGGAAGTTATCCGAAAGAAACTGTTAAATAAGCTAGATAGTTTGGTCAGGTCAGGCTAGATAAAATGCTCAGGTCCACAAGCATTTTAAATTAACAAATAAATTTCTGTTACTAAGTATTTTTTGTCCTTCATTATTCGTGCATGTGATTTGGAAGTATGTGTCAACTTATTAAAGTTTACAGTGCCATCTCAGTGAATTGACAACAACAGCATAAACTCAAACACAAGACTAGAAGGCACTGTCATTACTCTATAAAATCAATAAAGAACAGATGAGCCCATCCATAGTACTCCTACTAGTGCAAATTTATAAAAGACAGACTTATCAATTGCTATGGAAATGACAATGCTTTTTATTTTTATAGTGCTTAATAACGTCCAAACTATTTTCCAGAAACTTGTCAACCATAATAGGTGAGTGTTTTTTTTTCTTTTTTCTTTTATACAAATTATATAACAATTAGGATCATTTGAATATGGCTCACATTATTACTTTAAAATGCATCTTTAGAATGATTTTATGGATCCAATAAAATCTTCTTTCATAAGGTTTTTGATGGAAATGTCACATTTCCTTTAGAGGGTTTTCTGTTTTTTTGCTTAGTTTGGTCTGAAAAGGACTCTTCGTTATGTAATATTCCATTACAGTCAAAATTTGTGTTTTCTTGACAATTTTAGACGTAAAAATTCTTTCTGTGTAGTTATTTGCTATTCATATGCCTTCTTTGGTGAAGTGTCTGTTCACAACTTAGACTTTCTTTTAATTGAATTGTTTATATTTTGATCAGTGAATTGTGAAGAATATTTATATTTTCTAAATACAAGTCATTCGTCAGAATTATTTCATGTGAATGGCCTATGGCCTTCTTATTCTGTAGTTTACCTTTTCATTGTCTCAGCATGTGTAAAACTCTTCTTTAAGGTAGTTTCATACATGTAGCTATATTCTGTATTCTCCAACCTTATTTGTTGCTATACAAATTAATTAACATTGCCTTTTTAATGTATGGGCATCTGACTGTGTGATCCCCTACTTATAATTAAGCTAGTTTTTCCTTATCTATAATAGCCAATTCATTACTCTTCATTTATCTATTCAGCTATTATTGAGCCAGTTTTCTTTACTATTAGAAAAGTCACTTTGTAAATCTTATGTTTTATTACAATGTTGGTTTATGTTAACATATATAAGAAAATACATAAATACATACATACACACAGACTTTAGGGCATAGTTTCTTCAAACTGAAAGCTACCATTCTGCTAAAGAAGAGATGAATCTTCAACAACCTTTATACAAAACAAGGGTCAGGAAATGTGAGGCGCCTGTATTATAATCTTGTAATATTTTTCATTTCATAGAAATATTTAAGCAATACTATTATATTTTAAAATTTTTATTAGTGGAAGGAATCAGAATAAATCATAAAATTTACATAGAGAAAACTTTAGACTTCAATTTCAGAAAAAAATATGGCAATGCTCAAATCTTCTCAAATTCATGTGATATACCAAATCTACATTTTGATTTTGATATGCCGCCATTTCATATTGACTGATTTCTTACACCATAAACCATTATTAGGGATACTAAGAAAACTAGGAATGACTCTCCTGTCCTGGTCAGTGTACACTTTGATTCATTTGATTGTATTGGTCTGGAACTATCTGTGCACTGAAACATAAAGACTAATGAAAGCATCTCTAATTTCCTTTTTCCTCTAACAAATACAGTGTCAAACAACATTAAAATATTCTTTATTCTATTTTTAGCCTTCCTCCTAAACCAGTAATTTTATAAATGATCCTGGTTGTCAGACCTGTCTTTGATTCTTGGCGTGTTAATGACATTAACTCTGTCGGGCAGAAAGATTCCAGCATAAATCCATAATGTCCATTTTCCAAAGGACCCTCAGCCCTGGCTGGTCCTCTGCTTCCTTCCTCTGATTATATCACTTTTCTGCTCTCCACCACAGTCCTTCAAAGCTTTCCTCTCCTCAGATCTCTTACCTATGACACCTTCTTACCCTGCACTCTTAATACCCTTATCCTAGTCTTTAAAGATAAAAACTGAAGACTTTGATGGGGATTCCCTTGTCTTTACTATGTTAAAAATACAAAACTTCGGCCGGGCACAGTGGCTCACACCTGTAATCCTAGCACTCTGGAAGGCCGAGGCAGATGGATTGCTCGAGGTCAGGAGTTCGAAACCAGCCTGAGCGAGACCCTGTCTCTACTGTAAATAGAAATAAATTAATTGGCTAACTAATATATAGAGAAAAAATTAGCCGTGCATGGTGGTTCATGCCTATAGTCCCAGCTACTCGGAGGCTGAGGCAGGAGAATCGCTTGAGCCCAAGAGTTTGAGATTGCTGTGAGTTAGGCTGACGCCATGGCACTCACTCTAGCCTGGGCAACAAAGCAAGACTCTGTCCCCTCCCCCAAAAAAATACAAAACTTGGCTACTCATGTTTTTCTCCTTCTGTATTATTGAAAGTAATGTCTAATTTCTCTATTTATGCTAAGATTTCATGAACAAGTATACCAAACAGTGTACACACATGTTACACAGGGATTTCATCTACAAAGGAGAATCTGGCTCCTCCAAGCATCAAATTAAGATTATGCCCTTGAGAAACAAAGAATATTTTAATTAGTTCTTTAGAATTTAAGTACTCTAGGGAATATAACTAAGAAATATATTATAAATCTTCTCACCTTGCTTTTATACAATATAGTGAGTCAACATTTAGAGGTAGGTCATGTTCTACATTTGTTTATTAAAAATGCATTTTTTGTGTATGAAAAAGTCTATCTGTATGTTAATATTTCATTGACTTTATAAAAATCAATTGTTGTATGTAATGCTTTCTGATGTGTATGTGAGAATTAAATAAGTAATGGCTTTAGGGTGTAATTTTTGAGGGGTAAGTTTTACAGTCATATCTTATTTTCACAAAGGACTGAGAGAAAGTGGCTGGGACTGGAAGCTTAATCCCCTTTTAAACATTATCTGTGGTAGCCTAAACAAACATTTTCATGAGTGGGCTAGTTGCACAAAAGTGGGAACCAAAAACATCCACACTCTTTCCCAAATAATGGAATTGTTTATCTACTGTTCAAATTCTATCTTTTCAGAAAAAGTCATCTCTGAATGTTGATCTAGAAGCATACACCTTTATTTTTTTATAGAACCTGCTTTTTATCTTATTATATTAACTTATTATATTAACTTATTATATTATGTATTTTTTCTATGTGTTTACTATGTTTCCTCTAATATAATGTATGCTTCATGAGAATGGGAAATTTGTTTACTGATGTAAGTCCAGAAATTGAAATGGAAAAACTATCACACTCCGCAGTACACATGAATATATGGGTGGATAAAATTATAAAGGGATAATACAATTTTTAATTCTGTACCTTTTTACCTGTATATCAAGAGATAAATTTCACTAATTTAATGTTCTTTCTCTGAATAATATTTATCCAGACAACTAAGAATTTTAAATGAACATGTAGTAATACATTTTATTTCAATTTGTATCTGAAACAATAGGATATCAGAAATGGGGAGGACCCCAGAGATTGAAATTACTTCATTTGTCCATTTAAATGATGCAAATAACCTGTTGCTTTTCACAGCTGATTTTCATTCAGTTGGGGTTTTTTGTTTCCTCACAAAGTTAGAAAAAATTACCAAAGTGGAATTCCCCAAGAAGACAGATACAAATGTATGCATATATGGATGTGTATCCATATGAGTGTGTGTATATAAATATGTGTCTATACATATTTATATACACACACGTGTGTGTGTGTGAAAGAGAGAGAGATAGAGCACGTGTGTGTGCATGTGTGTGTGTGCTAGAAACAAAGAGAGAACATAAATATAGGGTGAAAATATTAGAGGGACATTCTGATGTGTTTATTGAAAAGAGAAGAGTAATTGTACCATAGATGAATAAATGAATGAGTGAATGATCCATGGATGGAATAAATTCAGAATCTGATTCAGACAGAAATCCTCACATACAGTCTTTGTCACTTTCAATTTTAAAGGGATAAGAAGATGTTCTCCCCAAACCACACTATAATGACAGAATTTATTCTCTTGGGACTCACAGACGACCCTGTGCTAGAGAGGATCCTCTTTGGGGTATTTCTGGTTGTCTACCTAATCACGCTGTCAGGGAATCTGTGCATGATCCTGCTGATCCAGACCAATTCCCACCTCCAAACTCCCATGTATTTCTTCCTTGGCCACCTCTCCTTTGTAGACATTTGCTATTCCTCCAATATTACCCCAAATATGCTGTACAATTTCCTCTCAGACCAGAAGACCATCTCCTACGCTGGATGCTTCACACAGTGCCTTCTCTTCATTGCACTAGTGATCACTTAGTTTTACATCCTCGCTGCAATGGCACTGGACCGCTACGTAGCCATTTGCAGCCCCCTACATTACAGTTCCAGGATGTCCAAGAACGTGTGTAGCTCTCTGGTCACAGTCACTTATATATGTGGCTTCCTTAATGGGCTCTCACAGGCACTGCTGACATTTCACTTATCCTTCTGTGGCTCCCTCGAAATCAATCATTTCTACTGCGCTGACCCTCCCCTTATAATGTTGGCCTGCTCTGACACCTATGTCAAAAAGATGGCGATGTTTGTTGTTGCTGGATTTACTCTCTCAAGCTCTCTCTTCATCATTCTTCTGTCCTATCTTTTCATTTTTGTGGCTATCCTGACGATGCGTTCTGCTGAAGGCAGGCACAAAGCCTTTTCCACTTGCGGGTCCCACCTGACGGTAGTCACTCTATTTTACGGAACCCTCTTTTGCATGTACTTAAGGCCTCCATCAGAGAAGTCTGTAGAGGAGTCCAAAATAATTGCAGTCTTTTACACTTTCTTAAGCCCAATGCTGAACCCATTGATCTACAGCCTAAGGAATAAAGATGTAATCCTTGCCTTGCAACAAATGACTAGGGAAATATTCTTTCATAAAATTGCAATTTAGACATCATTTGTAATCACTATGGGATGCCTGGAATAACACAGTGACGCTTTTCAGTGGACAAACCTATTATTCTGTAGTCATGATTTGTTTAACATAACAGACTCTCAGGGACCACTTTTGTTAGTTTCTTCTCAAAATTAACACCTTGAAGACAGATCGTTTTAATAAAAACCCTAAGGCTGAAATTAACAGTTTTTTATTGGGGAGAGATTCTATGAAAATGAATTGGTGGGTATCAAATAATTGTGTATTATAACAACATCTTTACTTATTTTGGGTAAATTATTTATATATAACTAACTTTCTCTGATGATAACTTTGAAAATCCATCTCCTTTGAATACTATGGTCTATGGAGCCATAGTTTGACATTATTTTATTTTTTTTTATGAAATCATTTATACTCCAATGCAATGTCTTAAAACAACAGCTGACACCTGTGTAGTTTCTGGAATCACCTTTCAAAAATTTAAAGATATAGGTCACCTTTAGGTAAAACTTTCTGTAAATTTACCTAAACCCATATGATAAACATCTTTGGAAATGTCTTTGTCCATGTGATAATACTGGTTATGCTCCCCAATTTTAAAATCAATTGTCAAGATCTGCTTATGAGTTTCTAAGAGGATGGATCCAATTCTATCATCAATATATTTTAATTGCATTCCATTCCAGGTATGTTTTTCAGTGCAGTACCTCTGACTTAGGACTAGGTTATTGGGAGTCAATAATGTCTTATCAATTGACTTCTGCATATCTATAAATGCCCTGAAATAACATACAAGCGAGTAGGGGTGTACATATCCCTCTGGAGGAGAAGAGCTAGCTTCTTTTGTGTCACAAAGCTGTTTGTGGCCCATTATTTTTCACATAAGTTTGTTTCAGTGGTTCTGAAACAGTTCAGTAGTTTTGCTATAGATAAAATTGATAGTAAAGAGTCTGTATAAAGAGACATGGGATTCACCCACATTAATCTTACATTAATAGTCAACCAGATGGCTGCATATTGAAACATATATATACATCCCTCGTTAAATTGCCTTAAATGTTTGCTATTTCAATATTTTGCCCTCTGATTTTCACTAACACCGCTATAGAAAAGCTGGTGTGATATAAACTACTATATTTACTGTAAAGTGTTCAAATTCATTTTCAGGATATCACCTAGAAGACTTGCAGTTTTTGTAAAATTGAGCTCTATGCATAAGTCTCAGTTGATTGAATCAGTCTGCTTCTATCAAAATCTTCTTTCAGAAACAGCAACTCTAAAGAAAGAAGGCCATTTGGGGTGACAAGAATTTAATATTTAAATCTCAGCACTTTGTGTTTGTATATTTGTTTGGTTTTGTCTGTGACAATAAGGCGACAGAAGAAGATGATCGATAGAGTCAACGATGAAGCCGAAGAGCTGGAAAATGAGGGCCAGGAGGTCCTCATGGTCACAGAGTCCCTGGCTCCACTTCCTTTTTGAGGATGTGCATCATTTAATCTGTGGGATGTTCCTTTATATTACAACAAATGCCCCTTTTTGTTAAGCAAAGCATTGTGTTTCATTTCTAGCAACTAGAATGGTCTGATACCCAGATTTATAATGTTATTTTAAAAATGTGTTTTAGAATTAGTGCAAAAAATACTCCGTTTTTTGCCTAAATAATTGTATGTGTCCTTTTATTTTGTAGTCCTGAAAACTGCTGTGGCTTGCAGCAACCAAACTTAAACTCAATCTTGACACTTTTTAATCCAAGTGATTGACTTGCTTGTAGTCTTTTTTTCTTTGTATTTTATTATTTTCTTCCATTTGTGATTTGATTTTTTTCATCATGTAAACTTTTGGATAAAAGTCCCCTGAGGAATTCTTTGGAAATAGGATAGAACATAAATCAGTATGTATGAAATAATTATAGCTGACATAACCATAGTGTAGTACTAGTTTTAAGATCATTATTTATTTTAATATCCACAGATGAAGTAGTAAGTGAGATAATAGTTATTATCTCCATTTACAACATTTAGAGTGTTAGATCCAGAGATTTAAGGACTTGCCATAAGTAACTCAGCCCCTATGTGGCGCAAAAGAAAATCCCTTGGTTTTGCATTCTCTCTCTTTCCAATTCACATTTTAGTAGTTATTAAACAACTCCTCAACATACTGGAAATACTGAATGAAATTTCGGAAATTATGAAATGATGAAATTATTGCTGTAGATGAATCATGATGATTATATGACAATAACATGCTTTCCAGCAATAGCTAATGTGAATTTCCCTTGATAATTCAGGTTAAGATAATAATCTGTGTACACTATAAGTAAAGTTCTGTTAATGTTCATGTGAAGGTAGGCAATTTTGATATAAGTGTAACAGGAGCAGTTTCACTTGGATTGTGTTGGTACTTCCCCACCTGGTACAGTGCCACATTGAAGGAGATTTTCTGGACCTATATTTTATTTTCTCTAGTGGAAGAGAGTCCAAGGCAGATATCCAGTTCCCTCATGTTCTAGGGCATTTCCCAGGAAGCCAATTTCTGTGTAACTTGATGAGGAACAAAGAGGAAATTGGCATTGGCTCACCTATGATCACCTCATAACAAAGGGAGGGGTGTGACTTATAGCAAGCAGCACCAGATCTTGGTGGTTGTATCTTGTCATCGCTGGGAGCCTCATTGACCAGAGAGCCCAGCCAGTGGCATTGCCCACCTATGCAGTTGATCTGGCAGTGTTGTCTGCCGGAGGAGAATGTTTATCACATATACTTGGCTTGAGTTACAATCAGTGGACCAGACAAGCTGCAGTGCCCAACCTGTAGTACCACCCAACCACAGAGCACAGCTTGCAGCCACACCCAGGTGGGGATCCAAGACAGCACTCCTCCCACAACTGCAGGACACAGCCTGTAGTTCCATCTGCTAAGGAGTCTGGCCAATGATCTTGTCTGACTTCAGAGCACAGCCAGTAAAACTGCCCAACTGTAGAATAACCTGAAGCCCACCCAACTGCATAACATTGCCACTGGGCCTTTCTGAATAGTAGACTCATCTAACTTTCACACAAAGCTGATGACCCCAGCCATCTGTGGGGCACAGCCAGCAGCCTCTCTTGAATACAGAGCCCAGTGAGTGGTCTTGCCTGTTTAGGGAGCTCAGCCAAGAGCCCTGAATGAATATGGAGCCCAGAGAGCATCCTCACCCCACCCTAGTGCAGAGACAGCAGGCCTATGTGACCCAAGACCCTGGCAGCAAGCCTGGCTTTCCCACAGATGTAAAAACCTGGCTTGTCCATAACCACGAGCTGGGCTGAGAGGCAAAGGTCTTTCCTACTGAAGTGAACCTGTAAAGAATGGAAGAGAAACTGGATCCTCAAAAGCTCAGAGATATATGGCAGTAAACAAGGATAACAAAGATTTAGGGAAATGTGGCAGCAAGAAGGGAAACAACAAAGCTCTAATAACTGATCCTAAGGAAGTGAGATCTATGAATTGAACTAAAAATAAAAAAATGAAAAATAATCCTCTTAAAGAAGTTGAATGATCTATAAGAAATCACAGATAGATAATGAAACTAAATTAGAAAAGCAACGCATGTACAAGACCACAAAAATAGGAATCACAGAGCTGGAGAATACAAAGACAAATAAAAAATTTCTCAACATCAGGCTTAATTATGCAAAAGAAAGGACAATTGAACTCAATAACAGATCGCTTGAAATTATCCAGTCAGAGGAATAAAAAGGTAAAAGAATAAGAAAGTGGGGAGAAACCTATGAGACTTATTGGATACCATCAAGTGAAACAATATATACATTAGGGAAGTGAATGAAGGAAAAGAGAATGAGAAAGGTGGCATAAAGTATACTTAAAAGTTGGTTGAAAATTTTCCAAAATTGGAGATAAATGGACATTCAGATTCACAAAGCTTAAGCATTTCTAAATAGATTGAACCTAAAGAAGTCTATACTGAGATACATTATAATTAAATTGTCAAACATCAACCCAAAAAGAGAATTTCAAAAGCTTCACATACAAGGGACTCATCATTAGACCATCAGTAAATTTCTCAACAGAATCCTTGCAGGCCAGTTGAGTGTGAAAAAATATATTCAAACACTAAATTAAAAAACAAAACATTAATTAAGAAAACTATCAGGCAAAGCTGCCCTTTATAAATGAAGGAAAGATAAAACAAACAAACTCAGTTTATAACTAACTAGCCTTAGATCTACCTTACGAGAAATATTAGAGGGAAGTCAGCAACATGAAGTTAAAGGATGTTAATTAAGACTGTAAAACATACAAATGTATAAAACTTACTACTAAAGATAAAGATATAGTAAAATTCAAAATTCTTTAATGTTATGTTACATAAATCATTCTCAACTCTAGTATACAGGTTAATAGATAAATGCATTAAAATAGTTATAACTACAATAAATTGTTAATAGATGTACATTATTAAAATAACTAAATTATTTAATAATTAATTGAACTAATTAATAATTAATTAATATAATAATATAAAATAAATACAAAATAAATAAATAATAAATAAAATAAATAAATATAAAATAAATAAATAATATAAAATAAAATAATAATTAATTAATAATAATTAATAATGTAAATTATTACATTTATATCATTTGTTATATATTTATATTCAATAGTTATATTTATATTTATATCATTTGGATAGATTATTGATTAGTAAATCAATAATCTAAAATGTAGGCATGGGAGAAGTAAATACTTAAGGTTTTTGCATGTGATAGTTTCCAAGTTAGCTATCAACTTAAAATAAGGTATTGTAAGTATGAGATGTTTTATGAAAGTATCATGGAAACACAAAGGAAAAACACAGCATATAGTCATTAGACTGCCTAAAGTCAACATACAGAAAAAAATCCTAAAAAAAAACCAAGAGGAAAGCATCTATTAGGTCATTAAATATAAAATGATCAATTTCGAATCAAAAGTTTAGCTTATTATATCTTAAGAAGCAGTACAATTAATCAAAATCTGTGTCTAAACTATCAAATTGAATTTGTTTTCTCGTAAGATGTGGTCCAAAGTCTGGAAGAAGAGGTAGTCCGTCAGTATAAGGTCTCAGCCTGGGGAATTTCTCCAATTCTTTCTGGAGTTTTGGTGTATTCAAGGTGGTATTCTTGTCTTTGAATTGTTTCTAGTTTATTAGTTTTATTCTTACCTGGAAAAATGCTGGGGGATTTTCCATTCCACTATCTTGCTGTTGTCCCTCTCCAAAAGTTCCATTATCAAGATTTTTTTTTTTTTTTTTTTTTTTTTTTTGAGACAGAGTCTCGGTTTGTTGTCCAGGCTAGAGTGAGTGCCATGGCATCAGCCTAGCTCACAGCAACCTCAAACTCCTGGGCTCAAGCGATCCTTCTGCCTCAGCCTCCCGAGTAGCTGGGACTACAGGCATGCGCCACCGTGCCCGGCTAATTTTTTATATATATATCAGTTGGCCAATTAATTTCTTTCTATTTATAGTAGAGACGGGGTCTCGCTCTTGCTCAGGCTGGTTTTGAACTCCTGACCTTGAGCAATCCGCCCGCCTCGGCCTCCCAAGAGCTAGGATTACAGGCGTGAGCCACCGCGCCCGGCCCCATTATCAAGATTTAAAGATGGAAATTTTTTTTTGCCTTCCACGGATATCATACAACAAACACTGGGCAATTAAAAATTATGAGCAATATGTCTGAGACATAAATGTCTTCCTGATTCCACAATGTTTCAGTAAACTCAAGAGAGGTGATTCTGATGTAACACCCCTCAGTCCTCCTGAGATTTTAAGAGCAGGTCCTCACCTCCCACATCCTGGCATAAATATGACTACACTTTATAGCTTAGAGAAGCTTAAAGAAACTTCATAAATCAAAGACAGAGAAAATAGGTGTATATCAGAACCTGAAGTAAGTTCTTGTGTTTTTACCTTCCTTATTTTTAGTTAAGAGAAAATCATATTAAAAGTCTCAACAGAAGCTCATAAATTATTTGCATTTTTGTTATTAAAAATCTATTTTTCTGACTTTACATATCAGTCAGGCTCACAAATTTTGAATTTTTCCTCTGGGAAAAAAGATATACTTTCTCTCAGTGGCTGCAGGCAAATAAGCAGGAGAGGAGGTCAGCAGTGAAAAGTGTTAACTCTGTTTCTAACAACACTTATTGCATGCTTACTTTATGAAAATCATTTTTCTAAGCACTTTAAATGAATTAACTATCTTATTCCTCATGAAAACTCCATTTCCTATTTTAAAACTGGGAACAACTAAGGTAAGACAGTTTAGATAATTTGCTACCTTCATGCAATTTGTAGCTGGTGAAGCCAGAATCATAATCAGTAATTATAATACAATTAGTCACAAAATTCTTAATTTTTGAATAATTAATTATTGACTCCTTGTACATTCAGCTTTTTAGGATAGGCCCAACATCATCTCATCTAATTTATTTATTTTAAAAAGGTTGCAATTTAGCAAAATGTTAATAAAATTGACTCAAGTGTTACTTGGTGGCAGAGCTGGATATAGGTTCCAAATTCAGCCTGAACACTTTTATAATTGAGCAAATTTCTGAGCACATCTTGAAAATTCAGTGAGTTGTCACTTTAGTGTCATTTGCATCTGATGTAAATACTTGCCTGCTAATAAGTTGGCCATTAAGTGTACAGGTATACATGTAGACTGAGAGTTGATCTCAGTGCTATATTTTTCAAGGTTAATATAAGATACATTGTTATCCCTAAACTTCACCTCTCAATTTGGAATCCATCTGTGTACTTTTCTTTCATATGTAGCTCTAAGTACTTTATCACTTGCATTTCAATCATTTGTTTTCCTTCATCATCTATTAGAACTTTTCTCAATACCATTGGTGGGAGAAGAGGGAAGGACAATAAGAAGGAAATAGAGATAGCCCAATGCATTCTCCTTTCCCTAAAAAGAATAACATTTTGAAAACAGACTAGGAGTCAGTTCTTCTTTATCTGTAGTTGCCAACAGCACAGAGCTCTATGTGTCCCTTAGGACAAAACAGAAATATGCATCAGTCAATGTATATGCATCATGCTATTTCCAGTAAATGATGGAGTCATATTTACAAATATGTTAAGTCATCTTAAAACTTGCTTCTTAAAAATGACTAGTTATCAGATTTCTACCTTTCATCTCAAACATATTGCAATTATATTTTCTCCTGCAGATCTCTAGGACAAATTTAACTTTGGTGCACTCTGTTTCACATATATATACACACATACAGTCTTCTCTCTGTATTCACAGCAAAGTTTAAACCTTAATCAATTTTTCTGACAACAGACTTATTGAAATTTGCCTTGATATTCTTGGACAGTATTTTGCAGAACTGTCACTGATGCCAAAAAACAAAAACAGAACAAAATAAAAAATACAAGAAAGACAAACATTCTGTTCATCTTTCACAAGTGTAAGACCATTTTCAGACATGGAATGGAGCTTATTCTGAAATAAGAGTGAATATACTTTGTATCTTCATCCTCTGACTTGTATCTCTCCATTTCCTTTCCACATTCCCTATTCCTGATAACCACTGTTTTGTTCTCTCTGTCTATTTGTTTTTCCCACTTAGAGTTCACAAGTAAGTGATATCATGCAGTATTTATCCTCTGTATGTCGTTCATTTTCCTTAGCATGATGTCTTCTAGGTTCATATACATTGAGACAAAGGGCAAGATCTCCTTCCTTTTAGAGCTGAATAATACACAGCACAGTTTCATTATCCATTTGTCCATCATTGGGCATGCAGGTTGTTTCCATATCTTCCCCATTATTAATAATGCTGCCATAGATGTGGGACTGCAGGCATCTTTATGAGGTGGTAATTTCATAGGCTGAACAAGTCTAGAAGTCTAACATAAAGCATGAGGACTATATATAATAAAATTGTACTATATTTAGGACTTATTCTATATGAGTAGATTTTAGCTACTCTTACCACAAAAACAAAAAAAATAGGTAACTATATGAGTTTATACTACTTTTCTTCAATAGGATAACATTATATTGTCTTTATGTATTTCATAATATCAACATTACATTGTTTACTTTAAATAAACACATTAAAATTTATCTTTAAAAAAGAGTTTATATATGTAAGTCCAAGTGATCTATGATCCCCTTATATTTTGGGGGTAAGGTTTTTAGTACATGCATTTATCTTGGCTGAGGATGCATAGTTTCTTTGTATTTTTTTAAGGAGTATATGTAATTAACAAATAAGTAAATGTAGAAGAAAACAAACCAAGAAGCTTAAGAACCATTCTTACAATGAATTCTTGCCATTTTCCTTAAATCTGTGTATTGATAACTAATCTTATCAATCGCTGTGCACAGACTTTTTTCTAATTAAAGCTCGATCCGCAGGACACACCACCACAAGCCACACCAGTTTTACTTACATTTATTAAGGGGAAAGAGGAAAAAGAGAGAAAGTAAGAGGAAAGTACCACAGGGGAAGAACAAAAAAGAGTAATCATACCACTAGGATCTCATTATCAGCACTGGAGGTTTATCATCATGAGTAATCTCAACACCGGGGGCTAATTCTCACGGGCATTCTCTCAGGCACTGGTGAAGGCAACACGCTGGGATATCAAGCAGGTAGGCAATGGCACGCTGAGAAGTTGAATATAGGAAGAAATGGCAGCGAAGAAGAAGCCGTGGAGAAGCATCTGAGAAAAGGCTGAAAAGCAGCTTGGGGACTTTCTTATACTGTTTATATAGTAGTTTGAACAAAGGAAGGCTTTGGCACCAAAAAGGCATATCCTCTGGTCACTGAGGTCCTGGATCTGGCCAGGAACCTGGCCCGTAGTGACTGGTCTCACATATCAGTTCTGGGCATGAGCCTAGGGTAAACTTCCCTGGACAGCCCAAGATAAACAATCCTAGCCAGTCCAGCAAGTCCATGATAAACATCCCCAGGCACATAGCTCAGAGCTGTCAATTCCCATTTCCTCAAGAAGTGGCCAACTTCTCCAGGAAATGGGTGCACACCTCAAGCCTTATAAATTTATATGACCCCAAGCAGGCCTTAATATTCTGTACCTCAGTACAATCTGCCTCTTTTTTGTTTTTCCTGAAACAAAGTATTTTCTCATTCACTTGTAATTGAATAACCTAAAAAATTTACCTAGACAGCTAATGCCTTGAGATCAATTACTGTCTAGTGCATCCTCATTTGGGATAAAATCATTCACTTAAGGCATCTTTCTTCTAGTTTTCTCAACTGATGGAAACTGGGGTTCTCCTTCCCTGTTGTATCAACATTGTTGGTGCTGCTAGTCTGTGTGTTCCAGGCATGGCTGGTTCATGTGCTCAGGAGGACCCCAAGCTTGTTTTAATGCTCTACTGTCATAGTCTTGATGTTCATAGTAATTGGTGAACAAGGATCCTTACATTTTGATTTCATATTGGACTAATATGTAACTGGTTCCAGTTGCAGGTTTTACAACCTGTAGCTTCCTCCTGTCCTCGAGCTACTTCTCTGCTGTCTTCTTCCATCAAGAAGACCCTCACCTAGGTGTTGACATAGCAAGCCTGTATGTTCCTCATTTATACGGTGTTTTCCTTTTATTCTGACAAGAGACAGGCAGCCAGCCTACTGTGGTTTTTCTTCGTTGTACACACGTCCCATTTGCAGTCTTTTCTATGTCTCTGAATTTATGAGAGCTTCTGCTCTACTTCAGTTGTGCATTTCTGGATATTACACAAGTCATCGAGCTGCTAAGTAAAACATTTCAGATCCCCTGGGTGGTCGTTAATGACATGCAACAAGTAAGTCTTCCTGCAAAAGAACCCCTCATATCTAATTCCCTACTGTGTGTTTTTAAATCTGAGAAAAATGATTTAAAATCATTTTAATCAAATTACTTAATACTTTGTAGACTTACAAAATCAGTTTGTGTTAGTACACAGGAACAAAAAACTTTGGAGGTTCAGAGAAAAAAATGATTTCAATCAACATTGACACTATTTGTACATTTATATTTGCTTTATTTCCATAGTTTCCAGAGAAAACACTCAGGAAATGTCCAACCCAAATGGCAGTGCAATAACAGAATTCATTTTACTTGGGCTCACAGATCGCCCAGAGCTCCAGCCACTCCTCTTTGTGCTGTTTCTGGCGGTTTACCTTGCCACCCTCTTAGGCAACCTGGGCATGATAATGTTAATCAGACTGGACTCTCGCCTGCACACGCCCATGTACTTCTTCCTCACTAACTTAGCCTTCGTGGACTTGTGCTATACCTCGAATGCAACCCCACAGATGTTGACTAATTTCTTATCCGAGAAGAAGACCATTTCCTTTGCTGGCTGTTTCACACAGTGTTACATTTTCATCGCTCTCCTGCTCACTGAGTACTACGTGCTGGCAGCAATGGCCTATGACCGCTACGTGGCCATATGCAACCCTCTGCACTACAGTGTGAGAATGTCCAGGCGAGTCTGCACCTGCTTGGCCACGTTCCCTTATGTCTATGGCTTCTCAGATGGGCTGCTCCAGGCCATCCTGACCTTCCGTCTGACCTTCTGTAGATCCAATGTCATCAACCACTTCTACTGCGCTGACCCGCCACTCATTAAGCTTTCTTGCTCTGATACTTACATCAAAGAACACGCCATGTTCATCTCAGCTGGCTTCAACCTCTCCAGCTCCCTCACCATCATCCTGGTGTCCTACGCCTTCATCATTGCTGCCATCCTCCGCATCAAATCAGCGGAGGGAAGGCACAAGGCCTTCTCCACCTGTGGCTCCCACATGCTGGCTGTCACCCTGTTTTATGGGACACTCTTCTGCATGTATGTTAGACCGCCAACAGATAAGACTGTGGAGGAATCCAAAATAATAGCTGTCTTCTACACCTTTGTAAGTCCAGTGCTTAATCCACTCATCTACAGTCTGCGGAACAAAGATGTGAAGCAGGCCTTGAAGAACGTCCTCAGACGAAACATGGTTGCTACTGTGGCAATGCCTTCATTTTCCATTAAACCATAGCTCTAAAGTTTGACTCAAAAAATCTTGAATATCCAATTTTCCAACCACCATTTACTGAATAGGGTTTCTTTCCCCAGTGTTTGTTGTCATCTGCTTTGTTGAGGATCAGTTGGTTGTAGGTAGATTGTTTTATATCTGGGTTCTCCGTTCTGTTCCATTGATCTATGTCTCTATTTTTGTGCCAATACCATGCTTTTTTGTTTCCTATAGCCTCATAGTATAGTTTGAAGTGTGGCAATGTGTTGCCTCCAGATTTATTGGTTTTTCTTTTTGTTTGTTTGTTTGTTTGTTTGTTTTTGCTTAAGATTGCTTTGGCTATTTGGGGTCTTTTCTGCTTCCAAATGAAGTGTAGAATTATTTTTCTAGATCTGTGAAGTATGATGTTACCCCCTTAATATTTTGAAATTTAAAAATGTCTTAGAATTTGATCGGGAGCTTTCTTAGTCTCTACAGAGAGGTCCCAACCACCTCAGGTATAAAATAAAATTCCAATTTTGGGGAAAAATTAGATGGACTTTATTTTTTATGGCTTGTTTCTCAACATATGTCCCATGAATCAAGAGCATATGTGTTACCTTGGAGGTTGTTACACATACAGAATCAAGTTCTGCACCTTGGCACTACTGTATCTCAATATGTCTTTTAACCAAATCCCCAAGTGTTTTTAAGTAAATTAAATTTTGAGAAGAACTGCTTTAGGTGAAAACTCCCAACTGGTGTATGCCATGCAACACTGATGTGCTCTTTCTGCTTGTGATGATAAACTGAATAAACATGCTCTCAGCTCAATGTCTTCAATTTATTCTATTCTTTTTCCCATCTGTCCTTTTGTTTGAGTAGTCTTTAAGAAACCTGTCCTTCTGTACTCCTCTCCTGACTTACTAAGTTAAACTGAAACTGTGCAGTTGATATTAATAGTAGTTTTTTTTTCTTCCTTAGGAATATGCTTATGTGGTGAAGAGGTGGCAATGAGAAAAGAGAGGAACAGGATTATCATACTTTTCCCAAACTTAAGTTTGTGCATCCAGCCCTAGGAGCTACACAAATCCACCTCTTCCTGTGACCCTACAGCACAGGGTGATAACTCTCTGTTTCACCTATTTTTGAAACATTTAGAATAGGTTGATCTGAGAGTAAGAACTAAATGAGGAAACTGAGTAAGCAATGGTACATATGAGATAAGAGTATTTACCTTGCTTTGACTATGCTTTTTATTCCTAATTATGGTTAGGTGAGTAATATTAATTTTTTTCCTCCCTGAGCATAGACCTAGCACATAAATAATCTCTTTATATGTGCCATGGAAGTGAGGATTTGACCCTGGAGGGGAAAATAAATTGCTTTGGCATCTTCATAAAGGTAAAATAAAACAAACAATAACAAAATAAAACATATTTTTTCAGGCCTCTTGCTAAAATAAATGATTTAAGGGACAAATAAAAGATTCCATTGCTAGAAAGCTTGTGTTCCCCTTTGGAGGTGAGCTTTCCGTTTGGTTCTTCAT
The DNA here is from genome assembly GCF_040939455.1 of Microcebus murinus. Classification (NCBI taxonomy): domain Eukaryota; kingdom Metazoa; phylum Chordata; class Mammalia; order Primates; family Cheirogaleidae; genus Microcebus; species Microcebus murinus. The sequence goes on from NC_134107.1 coordinate 18,163,873, forward strand.
ACTTCCAGAGTTCTGGATAAGCTGTTGCTTTTTTACCTTTATATTTATTTGGATAATGGCATGCCCTGTTTAGTCTCTGAGCCAGTAGGTGGTGTTTGTGGGTGAGATTGGACCACACTCTGTGTGATGAGTTGGTAGATGCCGTAAAAGGAAGTACAAAAAAGACACCTGCACTCGAATGTTTATAGCAGCACAATTCATAATTGCAAGGCTGTGGAAACAGCCCAAGTGCCCATCAATCCAAGAATGGATTAATAAAATGTGGTATATGTATACCATGGAGTACTATTCAGCTCTAAGAAACAACGGTGATATAGCACATCTTATATTTTCCTGGTTAGAGCTGGAACCCATACTACTAAGTGAAGTATCCCAAGAATGGAAAAACAAGCACCAGATATATTCTCCAGCAAACTGGTATTAACTGAGTAGCACCTAAGTGGACACACAGGTGCTACAGTAATAGGGTATTGGGGAGGTGGGAGGGGGGAGGGGGGCGGGTATATACATGCATAATGAGTGAGATGTGCACCATCTGGGGGATGGTCATGATGGAGACTCAGACTTTTGGGGGGAGGGGGGGAAATGGGCATTTATTGAAACCTTGACATCTGTACCCCCATAGTATGCCAAAATAAAAAAAAAAAAAAAAAAAAAAAAGGAAGTACAAAATGATCTCTCTGTCAGTAGGTGGCACTTGCTGAGAGGAGCAGGTTGCAGTTTTGTTTTTGGGTCCTGGAACCAGCTCTTCTTCCTCTGGAAAGGCACTCTTGTGCCTTAGGTGGTGGGTGGGGCCCCGGGGCTTCAAGGTGTGTCCTTATTCTACACCTCTCTGGGGGCAGATAGGGGATTTAGGCTGGGCTAGCTGGCTTGGGTGAGCCCAATTTCAAGCACCACAAATGCTGTTAGCAGGGGTCAAAGGTCTGTTCTCTGCTTCTGGGCAAAGCTGCCAGGGAAGGGCTGGAATGGCCCCACTCAGCTGAAAAGTCTGCATGTGGGGGTGAGGCTGTCTGAGATATGCAGTCTGGAGCAGGCCTTTCCTTTCCACCCTTCCCTATTCTGCAGTGTCTCTCTGGTTGGTGCCAACAGGCTGGACCTCAAGCCAGAGGATCTCCCAGGGAGGTTCCCTGCCCAGGATCACAGTCTGGGCTGGGTGCACGGCCTTCCTGTGGGAGGAGGGCTGCCCCTCAAGCACACTGATCTCCCCCTAAAGACACACACACACCTCAGTAGGCTCCTTCACAAAATCCTTTCTGTGCCCTGGGGCAATGTGATGGAGACCTAGATGTACAGGGTCTGGTCTACAGGCTTGTCCCCTGGCTTCTTTGGTACTTAATTTACTCTTTTTGGGGAATAGTAATAACACATTGTAGAGTTTTTAGGAAACTTTATTTTAGTAATCTATAATTTGCCCGCAGTGAAATATATCCACTTTAATTATGAGCAATGTGTTTTGACCAATGTGTACACCTATATAACCACCACCATAATTGAGATTGGAAATGTAAATCACCCCTAAAGTTCCTTTTTATCTCTTTGCAGACAGTTCCTTCCATGAATGTCGAGCCCTTAATAATCACTGATCTGCTTTCCTAACCAAAGATATTTTTGTCTATTTTAGCATAAGAGCCAACCACTATGTGTTTTTTTGTGTCTAGATTCTTTGACTTCAATATATCATTTGGAGAATGTGCCTTTGATGAAATATACATGTGTCTCTTTTGCCTCCATAATTAGACTGAATATTATTTAAGCACATGTACATGGTACACCCTGTTCATATTGTATTTGTATCTCATGGATGAGCAGTACTTGGACACTAGGTAAAAGGGAAGAAAGGTAGACAGAAAAATTTGATCTTTATCCTATATGTTTTTGTATGTTGACAAATAAATAGAATATTACTAAATTAGATGCCTACCATGTTTTCCAAAAAATATTCTTTTAACACTTGGATCTAACACTTTGAACTTATTCTACTACAACTCATTGTGAGGTCTTATCCAAATGACTTTATTTACTGGATTTTATAATTTAACCACTTAATTCTAATCATTTTTGAAAAGTGTTTTGCAATACATAATTCAGACTGAAAAGGAATCACAGGAACATCAAAGTCCACGAATTATGTCATTATTTTATATCTTTACTATTTGTTCTATTCATCTAATTGGAATAAATGGTGACCTGAAATGCAAAAATTGCATGAGAATGATCACTCAAAAGGATTATAAATTGATGCAATCAGTTTGCTCAAATCCCAAGAGTCTATTGAGTATGAGTCTGTGCTAATTACTATTTTTTCCCTGGAGTTATCTTTCGCAGTAACATTGTAATTATTTCTTCAGGGTGTGTTGAAAAATACTTTAGGGATAAATGCTCCAAATTACACAAGTTGGGTATAAATCATTCTCTGTAACTCACTGCTTGGACCACTAGTGTCTCTGAGAGAATCTTTCCTGGGGTCAGGTAGGAATGGAAATTCTGACTTCTATACTTGTACTTGCTCTTTTTGTTTTAATTTTAGATTTTTGTCAGTAGGAGTCAGATGACAACAAAGGCTTGAATGTTAGCTTAGATTCTTAGTTAATAAAAATGAGTTTTTATGCATTTTTTATCTAGATCGGTCACTATAAACATTGTAATTTAATTTTAATTATGTATTTACAATAATTATTTTACTTTACAAGTAGAGTCATTACCTTCTGTTAAGTATTGAAAATACATTGAATAAGTACATTGGAGGAAAAAATTTATTATCATACTAATAATTATAGAATAATATTTGTTTAAAGGACAACTCCTCCAAAACCATCCTTCATTAAAAATTCAAAAGAGATTTAACTCTTTTTTATGGCTGAATAGTATTTCATTCTATCATGAATGGACCTGGAGAAATTTATGTTAAGTAAAATTAGCCAGAAACAGAAAGTTAAACACCATATGTTCTTACTCATATGTGGAAGCTTAAAAAGTTCATCTCATAGAAGTAAAAGGTAGAACAGAGAATACTACAGGATGGGAAGAATAGGAAGCAAGAGGGGTAGAGAGATATTTTTTAAAGGATACAAAATTATAGCTACATAGAAAGAATAAGTTCTAGTGTTCTATAGCACTATAGGATGACTGTAGTTAATAATGTGTTATATATTAATAGTTTCAAATACCTACAAGGATGATATGGAATATTCTTAAGAAAAGAAATGATAAATGTTAGAGTTAAAAGATACACTAATTTCACTGATCTGATTACTGTACATGTATCAAAAGAAACATCATGATGCACCTCATGAATATGTATAATTATTATATACCAATTAAAATATAAAGCAAAGGGAAAAAATCAAAATACAGACAAATTCAAGCAGAAATGATACTTATTCTAGCAAAAAATGAAACTTTATGGAACTTTATATGTCTCTCTTTAAGTTATATAGACAGAACATTTGGGACAGATTTGACATTAAGATGTACATGACTAGGTAGGATTGGCAAACATGTGGATGCAAAATTTGAATGTTAGAAATAATGGGAACTTTAGAAATTATTCAGTCAAAGTCTGAAATTATATAGATGAGGACTCTAATGCCCATTGAAGGAAAATCACTGTACCAAGGTAAAGAGACTGTTTTCTAAATAAAGACTCAGAAGAGTTTCTAGTGACCTATCCTAGGCATGTATGAAGCCACAATGCATATCGTGACATAGGATTTAGGTTCATGTGTTGTGATCAGGTGATGTGTCCTACTCTTATATTAGTGAGACACTGGAATGGGAAACCAAGAGAGGGGGAAGGTCCAGCAGTCCGTTATGGCAGAGGGGACAAGGAAGGTCCTCCTTCCTGGGAAAGTGACATTCCTGTGAGATGCTCGGCTTCACCAACTACAGAACTTATCCACCTTTGTCTTCATTTCTTGCCCTAAAATCTCATTATTAACCCAGCCTTTCTTACCCACTTGTTTATGTCTTAATGTCCAGTTGAAGTAGTTCTTAGGCTCCATTACTAAAATTAAATTTCAGTAATCCTCACTTCTATTTTCTGTGGCCTTTTCTTTGGCTTCAGTCTCTCCTAGTCTTCCACTCAGTCCATCTTACATGACTACATAATGGTGACGCTATCCACATAGGATGATTTGTCCCTGTGCCAGCAGTTCCATGCTATCCTGCTAGATTGAACATTTGCATTTTAACTGGAGCCTGAAAAGGGCAAATTTATCTCTAAATGAACATTTGAGCAAATAATATTTCAGGTATCAGCGACACTTGTAGAGGCGAACGACACTTTTATTGATTGATTGTGGTTTGTTTTTTCTTTTTCCTTCTTTTTGAGTTGGGAGGATAGGAAAATCTTGGAACTCTGAATTTCACCTAGATATTTACTATATTTACCAATTTACCATAAATGGCACCTCTGGCTTTCTGCTCAATGACAGACACTAAACCTGCTAAAGGGCAAGTAATGTTTTGTTTTATTTACATTTTTATATAACAAAACAAGAATGTGGATATAGATATCTTTGTGAATCAAATTCATCAACATGAACAAATCTGTGTTGACTTTGTTATCCAGCTTTCAATCATTCCAATCCAGAAGGAAGCAATTTGACATTATTGAGCCAGTGAAACTTTATCTGGAGTTTCATTTTGCTTATATTTCTTGCAATAAGGAACATAGACTTTTAAAAGCACACTGCTATCTACAGGGATTCCTAATTACCCAAAAATTTCTGATGAAACATCAATATCATAGCAAAACTCATGCTTAGAAGAATGTCTATTATCCTCCCTCACTGGGGTTTAATTATTTTTCTTTGTGATGTTTCGCATACTGAGAGCAAAATATTCACAGCTTTTACAAAACTAATTCAGCAATCTCTCTTAATACTTTAATATGAATTACTTGGCTTTCTATAATGAAATAAGATTTTAAAAATAGCAAAAGTCATGAAAGACAAATTTTTCTACTGCTTGCATAAATATCAAATAAATGAGAAATCTTTCTAACTACAGGGCACAGCAAACATGAAATAGTAAGCTGTCAAAGGCCATGCCCACAGCCACTAAACATGAGCCTTTAACGTATTCCATAAATGCAGTCTCAATAAGCATAAGTTTATAGAACTAGAAATATTTTTCAGATGCATTTCTGTTAAATATTTCATAATCATTCAGATATTAATTTTCAGGAGGACAAATGCCTGAGCTCTAATGTAACAAATTTTAATATTTCATAGGGATTTATCAAAATATTTTAGATTTGCTAATGGTATTTTTCATATGTACACTTTTAATAATCTCATTTATTTTAGTGCACACACATTTACATACATACACACATATATAGATGCTTGTATGTTACACTAAGAGTTTCTATAAATGGACCTGGATCTTTTTAATATGATGTGATCCATGAATGGAGCACCTGCCCAGGAATCATTGAGATATTGATAATGATGTTTCCCAGCTACGTTTGCCCTTTAAAATGTGAATCAGGCAATAAACTCAGTTAGAGGGGTCTTGGAAAAAGGTCATGATTAACAAGAGAAAAGAGAGGGGAGAAGAAACTGGGGATATACAGTCAAAGAGCAATTTGTAAAAAATCCAAAGAGAAAATTTAAAATGCCTGCAAATTATACGAGAGTATTTTAAATATTTGGAGCTTCTCTCATAGATTGCATCCGTATATTAAATATATGGTAATTTGACTTATGCCTTATCCCAACATACATTCAATAAGCACCTATTATTATTTTTAATTTTATATGATGAGAAAGCAGACACTAGTTAGGATTTTGTTATATAGATTGCACATTTGAAGGTAGAACAGATTTGTGTCTCCCAAGGATTGATATGCAGAGCTCTGATATCATGCTCTATTCTATTTTTCTCAGAGCTCTTTAATTTTTGTGCCTGTTTCATATATGAAGTGCCTCTTCCATACTCAGTATGAAAATGCCCAAGCCTTTCTTTTGAAAATCAATGATAACTTCAAAAATGCTTTGGCATCCTACCAGTGGCACAAGTGAATAAAGGTGGTTTCCCAGGTTGTATAGCGTATGTCTTATTTACTTGTATTTTGTTTAGTTATTGAGGTTGAAGGACTCTAGTATTCCTTGCTAGAGTGGAATTGGGGATTTCTAATCTAAAGAGAAAACTTGATAATTCTCCAGGGTCTTTGAAAAAGTAAGCTTGGGAAATGCTGCACATTCTTGCCAACCTTCTATAGCTTCACAATGCACATGTGAATATAAAAGGCTCTGGACTTGTAATAGAGATTTTTTCCCAAAAGCCAACATTTTCAAAACTTATTTCACCATAGACCTATTTGTTTTTGGTCTAATATCCAGTGGTTCTAAATTAAAAAAAAAAAAAAAAAAAAAAACACTGGAAATTCTAATCTGAAAACTCAAGTGACAGCAAACTTAATGTGTATGTGTGACCCATTTTACTCATTTCTAGTTGCACTTATTCTACATCAGTTGCAGGGCTCTTCTGGAGATAAAATGAAATATAAGCAGTGTAGGTATTTTGTAAACCTGAAGTGCCTACCTGCATGGAAAGAGATACTATGATCAAAATATAGTTTTTCATCCTAAGCTGTGGGGTTGTTGAATTCCAATCTCTTTTTGGTCTTTGAGTTTATTTATTTTTGTCTTTATTATTTGTTAAATATAATAGGATGAATAAACAGGTGATGGCATTTAAGGTACATTGCACGGATGTAAATATTAAATGAATATCTGATATCTTTATGCTATTGAAACAAAAGACTTACACATATTTAGGTAAATACTTTCCAAAATCAGGCATGCTTCTGGGGAATGAGGAAAGGGCACTTTTGCCATTTACAAATATCCTGATTCTCTAATTATTGCATTTTTCTCTCAAAGGCCAGAGTTGGAGATTTAATCCCTGAAATTACTTCTATTTTAAAGTAACAGAGAATGGCAGTTCTAATTCATCATCATAGGCACACACACTTCTAAACGATGTATTAAAGACAAATTAAAAGATATGCTACTTTGTAACTTTCAGAAGGAGTGTTCACATTTCTTGGCCTGTGATGAATACTTTGAGTTTCTTTGGCTTCTTACCATTTCTTAAATTCTCATTGCCACAGTAGAAAAGTCATCCCTGCATCTATGTGGAATATCTTGATTTCTCTCAAAAGCCTCCTGAGAAAAGTCTCTGCACGTACTGTCTATACTACCTAAAAATCGTCCCCACTCTTGTCCTTCCAAAAAATTCCTAGTTATTCTTCAAACCTCAGCTAAAGGTTATTCATCTTTGATGCCTACCTTAATTCCTAAATACAATTAGTTACATTGTTCAAATTTTCATTAATGAACTAATCACATTTAACTATTAATTTTTGTGTCCTTTACCATGAAGATCAACCAGCTCTTTCAAGGCAAGTGCTGTTATTAATATTAGCTGTGTTAAGTGTCCTAAGAAAGCGACTTGGATGTATGTAGTTTACAATGATGTTTGATTAAATACTATGGGATCCTAAAAACTTCACAGAGTCAAAGTAGCTAACTTGGGAAGGTGATTGATTCGATTTCCAGAAACAGCTGAGACATTGGAACCACATAGTTGGTGACATTGGCATTGTGTGGAATTGTTATTTGTGTCTCACTTGATCAAATCTACAGATATCTGCTTTGAGCCCTGGTTAAGGATAGGCTTAAAAATTTAATCAATTGCCAACACTATCTTTGGTAGATTTCACATAAAAATAATGAATTCTGATATTCAAAATTGGAAGCGCTTAAGATCTTAGAATACAGAGCCCCTGTTACTATATAGCAAAAATTATATTGGCCCAAGTAGCTGCCGACTGACTCATTTTTTTCCATATATAGCCATATATTTTTATTTTTATATAAACAAATATGTGAGTTTGAGTCACACTCACATGCTTTCCAATTGCTCTTACTCTACCTCTGAATACTAATATAAGAACACAAAACTCTTCTTATGAATTTTTTTAAATGTTAGTTTCACTTCCAGTTAACCCAGTATTAAAATAGTATTCCCTTAACTATACACTCTGCAAGAAAGTAATGTGACAAGAATAAAAATGCAAACACAGTCTCTAAACATGTAGAGGGTAGGGGGGTGTTGTTTTTCCTTAGTAACCCTAGCCAGGTACTATATAGCAATGTGACTGTGGTGGCTTGGTTGTCAGGCAGGAAAGTAGATAATATATATATAAAATACATTATATATATTGTATTGTATTATATATATTGTAAAATACATTTTATATATTAATGCAATATATATATATACATATATATATACACACACATGCACACACATGTCATTGAATCACAGTTCTAGTGACTTCAAAATAAAATTCAGGCAAGCATGTCTAGTATGATCATATTTATTTAATATTGTATTGGTGGTCTCAGCTGGTATAATACAATTTATTCCCTGACTTCTAATTTTTAAAGGAAAGATTGATTCTTTTATATTGGGAACCATTGTCTAGTTTACTCTGGTTCACTCTTAAATCCAGCCCACTCAACTCATTCTTATTATCTAAATGTCTCCCACAAACATTTGAGTTTTGATCTCTTATCCCCTTTAGTGCATCACTTGTAAAATACCACAAAGCAACATTAAGACTCCATAATAAAATTGTAATCTCTATAATCATAGCATAATTTTCCATTTTATTCTTTCATTATAATCAATAGTATCTGAACATATAATATCTGAAAGTATAATCTGTTCATTCTAATTAGTATTGCTTAGACTTTGTACTAAACAATGTTCTTTATCTTTTAATTAGTTTTTGTCTTATAATTCTGGACATAATAATACTATAATGAAGAAGTATGAACTATTTACAAATGCTACTAGAGAGCTTAATCAAATTTGTATTCATCAGCAGCACAAATTTGCCAAATTTTATTACATGTCGTAAACCCCTTAAATGCTTTCTGCAATAAATTAAAAAGATGAATAAGCATGTAAAGTTATGGTCTAAGATTTAGAAATTCTTCTTTCTTCTATCCATGTCTTGCTTGCTTTATTCATACAAATTCCTCTAACTAAAAATTCCTTCATCAGTAATTTCTATAGCCCTTTGTTATTCTAAATTTGGGAACCTTATCTTTGATCTGTTCACATAGAAATGACATGCTCTTGTATCTTCTTGATACAGCAGTTTAAGAAGGGCCAAAACAAACTTCCTTCAAACCTCTTTAATTCTGGGCTTTCTACCACAGCACTTAAGGAATGGAATTTTCAAAGATGGAACTTCTAAATATGCACACACTATCAGTGACTTTAAAAGTGTTTGGTTCCAAACATACTCTATCATTTTGTCCAGGACCAGTCCTGGGCACATATTTTAGAAGAAGCTGGTGATTTTATACTAAACTGTAAAGGGCAGTTGGTGGTTAAATCCATTATTAGACACACTTTGAGTCACAATTTCCCCATTCTAAAGCAGGTTGGTGGCATAGGAGGCACGTTCTGCTCATTATATACCCAGTTATCTCCTTAAGACAACCAGCCCCAGCATTCTCAGACTCTCCCTAATAATAGCTGTGTGATGATAGATGATAGAGGAAGAAAGAGAGAGAAGGAGAATAAGAGAAAGAGAGAGAGAAAAATATCTGATGGAATTCTCATTTGCCCTTTTAATTTGTTTTAATTCATCTAAGTGAAAAATGCTGGTACCTAAGAAAATGGTCAAAGGAAATTCCACCTTGGTGACTGAATTTATTCTCTTGGGATTAACGGATCGTCGAGAGCTTCAGCCCATCCTCTTTGTGCTGTTCCTGGTGATCTACTTGATCACTGTCGGGGGGAACCTTGGGATGATGGTGTTGATCAGGGTAGATTCACGCCTCCATACCCCCATGTACTTCTTTCTTGCCAGTTTGTCCTGCTTGGATTTGTGCTATTCCACTAATGTGACTCCCAAGATGTTGGTGAACTTCTTATCAAAGAAGAAAACCATTTCCTATGCTGCTTGTTTAGTCCAGTGTTATTTTTTCATTGCCATGGTGATTACTGAATATTATATGCTAGCTGTTATGGCCTATGATAGGTACATGGCCATCTGTAACCCTTTACTTTACAGCAGCAAGATGTCCAAAGCTCTCTGTGTTCGCCTGATTGCTGGTCCATACATCTATGGGTTCCTTAGTGGCCTGATGGAAACCATGTGGACGTACCGCTTGACCTTCTGTGGCTCCAATGTCATTAATCATTTCTATTGTGCTGACCCACCTCTCATCAGACTCTCCTGCTCTGACACTTTCATTAAGGAGACATCCATGTTTGTGGTAGCAGGATTTAACCTCTCCAACTCTCTCCTCATAATCCTCATCTCCTACATCTTCATTGTCATTGCCATCCTGAGGATGAATTCTGCTGAAGGCAGGCGTAAAGCTTTCTCCACCTGCGGGTCCCACCTGGTGGCAGTGACTGTGTTTTATGGGACCCTGTTCTGCATGTATGTTAGACCTCCCACGGACAAGTCAGTGGAACAGTCCAAAATCATTGCTGTTTTCTACACTTTTGTAAGCCCTATGTTGAACCCCATCATTTATAGTCTGAGGAACAAGGATGTGAAACAAGCTTTTCGGAAACTGATCAGAAGAAATGTATTTTTGAAGTAAAATCATAGTGTATCTTTCTTTATAAATCAAATAAAATATCTATCTATTTATGTGAGCTATATTGAACTTTAATATAATTCAATTTTAAATCCATAATGAAAACTATAATAATGGCAAAACATAAAATACATAGTTACAGAAGATTTATAGTTTTACGTGTGACATACAAGTACAATGTGTGTGTGTGTGTGTGTGTGTGTGTGTGTGTGTGTGTGTGTGTGTGTGTGTGAAGGGTAAGGAGGTGTGCAAGTAGGTATGGGCAATAATTCTTCTTTTATATACTTTTACATTTATAACTTTATATATTATTGTTATGTCATAAAAAGTTATACGTTTTTGTAATAAAATATTTGGTTTCTATAGAAAGAGGTAAAGTAAGAGAGTAAAATATTTCCTTTCTTCCCTCATTCTCACTTCTCAGAGATACCACTATTAACAGTTTGTTGAATTTCCAGGAAATTTCTATATATCTATGATCAAATGTGTGGTTATATATGTGCATATATACAGAAAATTGCTAAGACATATGTTGAATCTCAGGACCTGCTTTTAATTGCTTATAATTCTACAGCATTTACTTTGCAGGAGCTTCAATCTCATGTTCTAAAGGAATGTCACAAAAAGTGCTGATGAAACTTGCTGTCACCTCTAAGACAAAAATCCCACAATAACACCTCCTTGTCCATGTCTGACATCCATTTATATATCCTCACTTGTGAGAGTCACTTTTAGTAAGACAGTCTCTGCCTGCCATGACAGGATACCAGGACTTCCAAGCAGTTATTTTTCAGATATGAAGTCCTGAAGTAGGCAAAGAATGTTTCTTACAAAGATAAATGGCTGGCCTCAAAGAATTGTGACTTCTATAGAATTATTAGTGACATTCCACACCTCTGGGGTCTAGAGTCCTTCATGCTTTTTCTCAACTCTGCCTTATTAATCTATTTTTTCAGAAAGGATCCGATGTTTGATATTTGTGCCATAGTCCAAATTTTGCCCACAATAGTCTTTGCCACAATTAGTTATTATATATCTAATTTTTGAATGAAATATGTTCACTTGTTTGTATGTTCAAACTAATAAAAGCAAATAGCAAGTTGATTTTTTAAAAATGTAACATTTCCAATGATTTTGTAATTGCAGAGCATAAGCAAAATTGATGAATGTATACTGAGTATCTACAATAAGTCACACTATTACTAGTACCAAGGAATTTTCAAGGAGCTCTAGCATGGATAGTTTTGTAGGGTCATGAAATTGTAAGAGAAAAATCAACCCAAATTGTTAAGTGCTATAATGTAAGAATGTGGAAGTTTCAGTGCCAACAGAGGAAAGAAGCAATTAAATCTGAGCAAATAGAAGCTAGTCATATGATTTTACAAGACAGTAACTTGTTCATCCTTTGTGCACCCTCTCCAGCCTACGCATAACCTGTAGTATGATATTATAGCATACCAGGCAGGGGCCGAGCAAAACAAGTGTTGGGATTGATTTGTGATCACATACATAGATGCTACTTTCAATGAAAAATGAAAAGCCACAGAATCATAATTAATCACTTCCACAACATATATATATATATATATATATATATATATATATATATATATATACATACATATATAGTATTTCAAATCTTTCTTTCTACCTTGGAGTTGATTTCTTTTTTTCTTTTTTTTTTCTTTAATTACAAAATATTAAGGGGGTACAAATGTTTTAGGTTACATGGATCTGTTTTGTAATGCTAGAGTCCTGGCTATAGGTGTGCCTATCACCCAAATAGTGTTCATTGTACCCATTAGCTAGGTTTTTGCCCTTCCCTCCTTCCCCCTTCCCCTCTGTTTGATTTCCACTGAGTCTCTGCTCAATACTTCCCACAGGAATTTTCAGATTCATTCATTCCATATCATCCCATACAATTACTTCAACTTTTCTATTAACATAGCTAGATGTTGTTATTTAAATATCATTTTTAAAATCAGATTGCCTAAAAATTCTGTTGGCTGTAATCCACAATATTTTTCAGAAATGCAAGTGCCCATGTCATTCACATTTAAGAAATAATTTACCAATATGAAAACCATAGTTATGCCCGCATATATACAAGTTTAAGATACAAAAGAACCAAATCAAGTGCTTTCATTAATTGACTGGTTGGCAGGAATCAAACCATCTAACTGTCAAAACCATCTATTTTGTAGTCCATACTGCATTGTGATGGATAGACAATATGTGCTCATAAAAATTTTTGTGTTAATAAATTAATTTACTAGGCCCTTGGCTTTACAAAAAATTACACAATATATCCTTATTAAAGATTTATTAAAAATTCACTTATTAAAGTCTATCATGAAGGATTTCAAGAAGAAACTCTGGTTTCATGTTCTTCTTTTAAAGTTAATTTTGCTGAATTCATTATTTATTGATCAAGTTGCATAATGCAATGAATGAAGCATCTAGGAAAAAAATAAATAATATTTACTGTATTTCCTAAAAAACAATAATTATGATAAGAAGAAGATATTTTACATTTGTCTCCCCACCTGTCTAAAAGATCATCATTCTGATAAGTGTTTCTTTAAGGAAAACTTATCCATGTGTTCTAGGGAATGGTAATGTTATAAATCTAATATTTTTATTCATATTTCAGATATTTTATTGGAAGCAATGGATATATCAAAAATGTTTACACATTGACATTTACACATGCACATGCAAAGGAGAGAAATAATAATTTTATCAAAGTTCAGACATTATTTCAATATATGTTGTTGCAGTTAATCTGCCCATCAACATTATGAGTTTAGTATTGTAATCCCCATTTTAACGATAAGAAAGCAGAAGTTTACAGATTGTTAATGTAAAATTAAATAGATCAAAATAGAGGTTCTAATTTGCCTAACTTCAAAGTTTGTTGTTATTTTTCCCCTATTATAATATACTTTATTGAATGGAAAAGCCACGCAATGAATAACACAATCCTTTTCTGTATTCCAAAAATGTCGTTGATCAGGTATTTAACAGCTGCATGCACACTGAGTCATGTAACCCACTACAAGAAAACATCTTGTTTTATAATATAAAGATAAATAAACTGTTCAATAAAGTGAGCTTTGTAGCTAGATGTGGACTCAATCATTTGTAAGCTCAATGAATAGGTAAGAGCAATGAACTCTGGAATCTGACTTACCAGGCAAGTCATACAACCTGTCTCTGCCTCAATTCTTCTTTTAGGTGAAGACAGTACTTTTTCATAGGAATGTTGCATAGAAGATATTGACTAATACATAAAAAGCACTTAGGACAGTGCATGATATACAACATTTACTCAATAAAAGTTATTGAACCGATGATCTAATTTAGTTTGAGTGTGAAGGCCTGAAAATCAGGGGAACTTTTTATTGGTAAGTAGAAAGTTAATTAACCTATCTTAGACTCAATTTCCTCTCATAGTTTTCTACATTTTCCTTTAATAAATTTATCACTTTTTGGTTATAATTAATGCCTGTGTTCCCTATAATATTGTAAATGCCATGAGGTTAAAAGCAATGTTTTGGGAGTGATAATCTGTATTACTTAGCCTGGTACATAGTCTGTGCTTCCTAAAAAATATATATATATACATATACATATATATGTATATATAATATACACATATATATGTAGAAAGATAGATAGAAAAAAGGAAAAAAAGAAGAAAATTTAAAATAATTGGAGACTATCAAATTTGTTTTGTAAAGTGGTGAGCTATTCCTATAAAACACATCAAATACATTGATGGTATATTAAATGCATATACTTTATTCATGTATAATCAGTCTGCTTTTATTTCTTTGTACAGAAGAATTCATCTGGAAATGTCCAGAATAAATCAGACCAGAGAGAAAGAATTTAGCTTCCTGAGGTTGACCAGTTTTCCAGTGTTGCAGCTTATCTTCTTTGATTTATTTCTAGTAATTTATATTCTCATTTTTGTGAAAAACTTGGACTTACTTCTGCACATCACACCCTCACACTGTCCCCTCACCAATCTGCCAATACCACAAATTCTGTTTAACTTTTTATTTCGAAAGTTCACTTCCATAGCCAATTTATTTGAGCACTATAACATGGTCACATTCCTGTTAATTCAAGGTTTTGTCCCTGTTGCCATCTGTGGCCGTCACATCCACATGGTCATCTATTTTCCATGTAATGACAATATTGGGTCCAAAGTTCTCCACATTTGTATGACTGCCATTGTATATGTGTGTGGTTGCACATAGACTTGATGAAGATCGTGATTTTTTTCTCCAAGAGTTTACGGCATGGAACATCATTGTGTCTTACCAGTTTGTGGCTACTCAGACCAATTAAATGGGATTTTATGACACCATAGACTATGTTGGATCTTCAGAATGTGCTTAGAAGTTTATTGGAGTCCCAAGTTTCCATTTTACCAACAAATTTGGAATCTTTCTACTCTTTTTTTCCCCCCAAATTTTTATAGGAGCACAAACGTTTGGGTTACGACTATTACATTTGCACTGCCCAAGTCAGAGCTACAAGTATGCCCAGGAAAAACTTTTACAGACATTGACCTAGGCAAAGAATTTATGAAGAAGATCCCCAAAACAATCAGAGCACCAACAAAAATAAATAAATGGGACCCAATTAAATTAAAATGCTTCTGCATAGCCAAAGAAACTAACATTAGAGTCAATAGACAACCTACAGAATGGGAAACAATATTTGCATGCTATACATCTTTCTAGACCTTTTAAGCTAGAAAAGTATCTCTGCTGTTGAATCCTATCTTATACATACGGCTAGGTAATGGTACCTCCTTGAAGAAATCAATAGCAAAATTAAGATAGTAGCTGTCCTATATGTCTTATATGAGATTAATAACATTTATCTAAGATTTTTAATGAGTGTCCAATAAAATTATATTTGAAAAATGTGCAGTATGTTAATAAAAATTAGTTACTTTATTAATTAGATATATTAAAAATACTTGATCACCAAGAAATTCAACAAATATACATAGTATATCGTGACTCGGGAAAACAAAGAATTGTTGAAAGTATCTCAATCATTTGAATTATTTAGATATTAAGTGCATTCATTTTCTCTTGGACTTTTCTAAAAAATAAAACAATATGAAATAATCAAAAAAGGAGGGGAGGCTAAAAATACCCACAGTTTTGTTTTTTTCAAATGAATGTATGCTCATTGCAATGACACTGCATGGCAGAATATGCTCTTGCTGCATTGGTGGCTAAGTGAAATAAGTGAGTGATGTGCTCTGTTTTGAATGCAGCCTTTTCTTCCCAGTAATGGAAGGAGTGAGGTAGAATGATGCCCAGTGATAGATACATGATGAGCAGTAAGTAACAGAGATGAAGACGATCACACAGAAGAGATGCTTACACCATTTCTAACTCCCATGTTAAAAGTTGCTGAGCTGGGCTGGACGCGGTGGCTCATGCCTGTAATCCTAGAACTCTGGGAGGCCAAGGCAGGCAGATTGCTCAAGGTCAGGAGTTTGAAACCAGCCTGAGCAAAAGTGAGATCCCGTCTCTACTATAAATAGAAAGAAATTAATTGGCCAACTAATAAATATAGAAAAAATTAGCCAGGCATGGTGGCGCATGCCTGTAGTCCCAGCTACTCGGGAGGCTGAGGCAGGAGGATCGCTGGAGCCCAGGAGTTTGAGGTTGCTGTGAGCTAGGGTGATGCCACGGCACTCACTCTAGCCTCTGCAACAAAGTGAGACTCTGGCTCAAAAAAATAAATAAATAAAATAAAATAAAATTGGGAGAGACATAGATAGTGTTGCACTGGGAGAAAGGGGTTTTCCTTGAACATATAAGCATTGGTCAAAAATGTCCATTTTTTTAAAAAAAGATAAACTTGGCTATGGTAGTAGATCCTGTCCATACCCTGGCTTTATCCATATACCCTGACTTGCAGCTTTGCACTACGAACACTTGTGGCTCTCTTCCCGGGAGTTTCTTCCACTCACTCTAGCCTGGGCAACAAAGCGAGACTCTGTCTCAAAAAAAAAAAAAAAAAAAAAATAGAAAGTTGCTGAGCTGTCTTCAGGGAACTTTTAATTGGCAGAATTGGTTGCTTCATCATGATTTTTTAAAAATGCATTAGGGAAAAGGAATCACTTTATAAACACAAGCAAAATTTTCCTTACTTATTATTCTTACAGGCTCATTAGTTTTCCTACTTGTTTATAGGTAGGGCTGTCTATTTTGTGTTGTTAAGAACTAGGAAAAGTATAACTATTTCTACTTGGAATCCAGATAATGATTTGGCAGAAATTAGTGCATGGTTAGAAATAGTTAAAGCACTGCATAGAAAGAGTAAAATTGATTGTATGTGTAGTGCCTATGCCCAAAATATGAGAATTTGTATTTATTCTAAAAATTAAAAAAAAGGGAGAAAGAAACTAAAATTTTTTGTGTTAACTTTATGTACCTCACATATTGTCAGATTTTTACATACATTATCACTTTTAATTTTCAAGGAATATCCCTTCAACAACATTTTAAGGTGAGTTTAAATGTAACGTTTAAATTTAAATTTTTATTCTTTCTTGCAATAACTATCTATCTTTATTCTGCTTTCCATACAATTGCAATACCATGTGTCAGTGTGTTTGTGTATTTGTGAATATTCTGGGTTTCTAAATGGCATAGAATGGATGGAAAGAAAGTTTAGGACAATTTTAAAATGTCTCAAGAAGCCGAATCAGGATTATCTAAGCTTTATCATTACAGTTTTTTAAGTCATACCATAGTCCCTGCATAAAACCTCTGAATGGTTAATTAAATTCTAACTTATAATGATCACTTTATGTAGTTTTATCTTATACAGCAGTCAGGGTTACAATTATCTTGAAAGTTTGTATCAGTTAGATAATAGGTTCAATTCTTGTGGGGAAAAAAAAACATAATAGTTACTAAACAAATTAGACATTTGTTTCTCATTTATATAAAACTCCAAGGTGGGAGTGCAGTTCAGCTATGCCAAGATATCAGGAGCTCCAACTTATTCATTTGTTTTTCTGTGTTTTGTAAATACTTGCTCTCATCCACATGATCCAGTTTTCTTTACCCTTAGAATGAAATTATGAGAAGAAACTTCACCTCAGTGACTGAATTCATTCTCCTGGGATTGACGAATCGCATGGAATTGCAGATTCTCTTCTTCGTGCTGTTTCTGGCAGTTTACATGGTCACTGTGGCCGGGAACCTTGGCATGATTGTCCTCATCCAGGTCAATGCCCGCCTCCACACACCCATGTACTTTTTCCTGAGCCACTTATCCTTTGTGGATCTGTGCTTCTCTTCCAACGTGACCCCAAAGATGCTCGAGATTTTCCTTTCAGAGAAGAAAACCATTTCCTATCCTGCTTGCCTGGTGCAGTGTTACCTTTTCATTGCCTTGGTCCATGTGGAGATGTACATCCTGGCAGTGATGGCCTTTGATCGGTACATGGCCATCTGCAACCCTCTGCTTTATGGCAGCAAAATGTCCAAGAGTGTGTGCACATCCCTCATCACGGTGCCTTATGTGTATGGAGCGCTCACTGGCTTGATGGAGACCATGTGGACCTACAACCTAGCCTTCTGTGGCCCCAACAAAATTAACCACTTCTACTGTGCTGACCCACCTCTGATTAAGCTGGCTTGTTCTGACACCTACAACAAGGAAACATCAATGTTTGTTGTGGCTGGATGCAACCTCTCATTTTCTCTCTTCATCATACTTATTTCCTACCTTTATATTTTTTCTGCTATCTTGAGGATCCGCTCCACAGAAGGCAGACGCAAAGCTTTCTCTACCTGTGGTTCCCATCTTACAGCTGTCACTATATTCTATGCAACACTTTTTTTCATGTATCTCAGGCCCCCCTCAAAGGAATCTGTGGAGCAGGGAAAAATGGTTGCTGTATTTTATACCACAGTGATCCCCATGTTTAATCCCATGATCTACAGTTTGAGAAACAAGGATGTGAAAGAGGCTTTATTCAAAGAAATGTTCAAAATGAAATTGTTTTCTAAATAAATGTCATTACTAATTTTTGTTAAGTGTTTTTATTTTCTATAGCTTACTTTTTTTTGTCAGAGTTCAATTGATATGAATTTATCCAAATCTGTACCCTTTTCTTGAATGGATGGAGAACTTTCCATAGAGTAGTTTCAATAAAGGGAATCTGCTTATCTGCATCAATTTATAGGGATTTTTAATTCTCCAAGAGACAGTTTTGCTCACCCAGATCAAAAATAGGAACTTCTATAGTGAGGATCTAATGTGTGCAAAAAAAGTCAATTCAAACTTTGGGAAATACAACCAATAACACCAGAACCAGACATTCTGTTTGGAAGGAGCTAGTCATCTACTTTTAGACTGCCTCTTAATAGTAATTATTTACTTAAACATACAATAAGCTTTGAAAAAATCATTGCTACTAATCTCTGATTACTTTTGCCTCCTTTACCAGAGAAAACCAGCATTCCATTTTAATGTATCTGACATGAAAATGCAAGCTTCTTCCTTTGTACATTTGCTTGTCAGCTCAGCTCTAGCCCTTTCCTGTGTTGCCACCATCTCTAGTCTAAAACATAACAATGACTGGTCCACAGTGAAGCACACTTATTTTGCCATGGCCCATACCTGGCTTCTTGCTTGCCTCCTTAGAAGAAAAGATAATTTCCAATAGGTTTCTAAACTGAATGTTACCTAGAAGTCTGTCCAAGGAGATACATGGTTAATTAATCACATGTTCAATGTCTGTCTAAAACCACTATATCAACGCATAACATGCAAAATATAGCTTTGTTTTGTTTTGTTTTGCTTTATTCTTAAGAGACGAAGTTTTGTTATGTTTCCCAGGCTGGAGTGTTGTGACTTGATCATAGCTCACTGCAAACTCCAAATCCTGGGCTCAAGTGACCGCCATACCCAAGCCTCCCAAAGTTCTGAGATTACAAGTATTACCCACCTACGCCTGGTCTAAACACAGTTTTAATAATAATGTCACCTCATATTTGCAGAGAATCACTGTCTTTCAATCTTGCAGATATGTGTTTTGTGGGCATAGAGGCTTACTACTTCCTCAAAGGTAATTTAGAACCTCAGAGATAATCACCTACATGGAGTATGAATGCTTATAAGATGGGAACTTAGAACAGAGATGCTCTCATGAAATTAGGATTGTTGAAGGGCTACAACCTCTACAGAAGTACAGAGTCAGTAACAACAACAACAACAACAACAACAAAATGAAGCTAGTTTTTCTTGGCTTTAACTCATGGAAGAGGAAAAAGTTATTTAAGAATTCATGACAATATGTTAATACTCATGCAAATTGGGTTTACATTTATACTGCTTTCATGGGCTAGCAAATCTCAAACCTAATAACAAATATAAAGTGACTCAGGTTGGAAGAAGCTTCACAGCACTGGAATAAGCAAATACAAATACAAGTCAGAAGAATGAGCTATCAACCACCCAGACGTCAAAGGATTTCTGCAGATACAGTCATGATTCACATGCATTTTTTTAAAGGAAAATAAGAAATAAAAAACAGTGGATTTTTTTAAAAAAATAAACAAATAAATATAAATAAATAAATAAAATATTTATTTTAATAAATAAAAATAAATAAAAAATAAAAAAATTCAGTGGATACACTGAATTTCAGATATTGGAATTAATTAATGCACATTATAAAATAAATACATTTCTACTTAAAATAATGGTGACCATTAAAACTATGAGACTATGAAGTTTAAAATAAAGAACTAAAATCTGAGAAGAAACTATCAACATAGAATTGAAGACAAGCAAAACAAAGTTCTTGGAATTAGAGAAAATATGTGTTTATGTATATGTATCTGTATGTATATGTGTATATATGCACACACACATATATACACTGACTATATAAAGCAATGATAATATATAATATTATATATATAATATAGATTCCAAAAGGAAGAATTGATTTTGAGTTACTGGTAAATATAACATTATAAAGAAGGAGAAGGTAATAATAGTTTTAAAAATTGGCTAACTTAAGAGTTTATTAAGCTTAGTGTGAGTGTTAAAATGTCAGATGTTATTAATGAAAGACTAAACATAGAATACATATTGCAAAATTTAGGATAAAGAAGATTAAAAAATAACACTTACATAATCTTGACTATGTGCCACACAGTAATCAAAGTTCTTTACATATATCAATAGCTAGAAGAATAAATGAGACATGTGATATCATTGCCCTAAATTTATATTTGGGGAAATCTAGGATAAAGAGCAATTAAAGAACTTTTTGCTGATCACATGAGTAGTAAGTGCTAGAGCTGAAAACTATAAGCTCATCTAACTCTAATTTATTATCATACCTTGCGATATTGCTCAATCAATCCATAATAGCACAAGAAGAAAAAAGCACCAAAAAGGTAGGCCTGGAAAGAGGTTTTCATAAAAGAAAAACCCAATGTAGCATTATCCAGTGTCTCTTTTTAAAAATATATACAATGTCTATTGTTGAATCAATACTTATTTGGGATAGACAGAGAAAGCTCAATATAACAGAAAAAAGTCAAACAATAGAAAACAGAACCAAATTATTTCAGATATTTGTGCTATCTGGCAAAGACTTAAAAATAATTATCATTAACACATTCTAGAAATCCCAGGAAAAAACGGACAGAATAAGTGACAAAGATGAGAAATTTCACCATAGTATATGAATCTATTAAAATAACCAATGGAAATTCTAAAATTGACAAATTAAACACCAGAAATTATGTTCTTTATTTATGTTTAAGAGCTGAAAACAGGATTAATGAACTGAATGAACTGGATGATAGATCAGAAGAAAATACACTGAATCAGTGGTCCTCAACCCTTTTGGCACCAGGGATTAGTTTCATGGAAGACAATTTTTCCACGGACGGGGGAGAGTGGGGATGGTTTCAGGATGATTCAAGCACATTACATTTATTGTGCAGTCAAATCTCTCTGCTAATGATAATCTGTATTTGCAGCTGCTCCCCAGCGCTAGCATCACTGCCTCAGCTCCACCTCAGATCATCAGGCATTAGATTTTCCTAAGGAGCGTGCAGCCTGGATCCCTCCCATGTGAGGTTTACAGTAGGGTTCACACTCCTATGAGAATCTAATGCCACTGCTGATCTGACAGGAGGCGGGGCTTATGCAGAGATGTGAGTGATGGGGAGTGGCTGCAAATACAGATGAAGCTTGGCTTGCTCTCTGCTGCTCATCAACTGCTGTGAGGCAGGTTGGGGATCCCTGCAGCTCTAGGAGCAGCTCTAAAGCACAGAGAGAAAAAAAATGAATAGAAAATCCTGGAAAAAACACTAGAGAAATGAAGACATGGTAATAAGGTTTAACATAAATATGGCCAGATTTCCAGACAGAAAAAAGAGAAAGAATAGGCCAAAGCAATATTTGAAGAGAAAATGTCAAAAGCATTTTCAAAACTAAGGAAAGACATCTGTACATGGAGATTGAAAAAACTCTAAGAACCCTAAACAGGACACAAAAATGAGTTCTCTAGTCATATCATAGTCATACTGCTTAACTTACAAAACAGTAGTAAAATCTCAAAGTAAACTGGAGGGGAGAAAAACACATTATGTCAAAAGAGCAATGCTAAGACTATCAGTTGACTTCTTAATAGAAATAACAGAAGCCATAAAACAATAAGTGCTCATAAAGTGCTCAAACAACTGCCAGAATAAAATCTTATTCCGTGTGTTTCTGTGTGTGTGTGTGTGTTTCTGTGTGTGTGTGTGTGTGTGTGTGTGTGTCACAGACCTTCCAAATGCTGCATTAGTTCCACAATGGAACTCATATTTGACAATAACACAAATTCTGGGCTTATCCATGGTTTCACAAAAATTGCTCTAAAAAAAATCTGAAAGATAATCACAAGCCAAAATGTGTATTTGAAAGACTGAGGAGGTACCTTCACAACAGATATCTAACCAGAAGTGTGAGAGTGAAATGTCAGAGATGTCAAGTGTCAAATCTAAGGAAATTGGACACTTCATACTTAATAACCTAATATAAATGTTAGCATATTTACTGCACAACAATGTAAATGAAGGAAATCTTGCCATACTTGTCACTTTCAATATTGTGAATGAAAATCACAATGTGGTGTTTATTTAAAGAATAGACATAATAGAACAGGCACTGCATGATACCTACCATATAAAATTCAAAAATGGACACAACTAACTATAGTGTTAAAAGTAGGGGTATAGTTAAGTTGAAGGGTAGTGACTAGAGAAGGGCATAGAAAGGGCTGGTGCAGAAATGGCAATATTCTACTTCATCATTTAGAGGATGGTTAAACAAATCTGTTTACTTTCTAAAAATTCATGAAGTTGTACATTTACATTCCTTGCACATTTTCTATGTGTATATTGAACTCCAATATACAGGTTACTTGAAATTAATAAAAATCATACTAGTCTTAGGTAAGCAAAGCTTCATTCCAATATCAAATCATTCTGTTTATCCATAAGTATGCAAACCAAGTGTATTGGTTTGCTGGGGCTGCCATAATAAAGTATCATAGACAGGGTGGCTTCCACATGAAAATTTATGTCCTCACAATTCTAGAGGCTAGAAGTTCAATATCAAGGTGTGGGCAAGGTTGGTTTTACCCTGAGGTCTCTCTCCTCGGCTTATAGATAACCATCTTTTCCCTGTGTCTTCCCATGGTGTTTCCTCTGTGTCTGCCTGTGTCCTGATTTCCTCTTTGTTAAGGACGCAAGTCATATTGGATTAGGGCCCCCTCATATGACCTCAATTTACTTTAATTTCCTCTTTGGATACCCTGCCGTCACATACAGTCATGCTCTGCAGTACTTGGGGTTACAACTTCAACATATAAATTTTGGAGATGGAGACACGATTCAGCCCATAATACAAAATGAAAAAGATAAAATGCTAATAGAGGTTTGACACAAAGATGTGGCAATGGTGTGGAAGAAACTGTATCAGAAAAGTGGATTAAACTGAAAGTAACGCGGTAAATCTAAGGCAGTATGAGAATACATTGCAGATGTCAGTATTATTCTGTGGACTTCCCAACGTAAGAAGAAAAATATTGAGACTGAACTTAAGGCAGAGAAGCACTAGACTGGGGTTGGCTCCCACGTTAAATCTTCACTGTGCCTATTGTTACTTCTCTGGGGAAATCATTCAGTGGAAAAAAAATTAACAAAGGAATTGCTTCATCTTGGCACATTTGCGAAATACCTTAGGGAAATGCAGCCAACATACAAATATTACAAATTCTTCCTGCATTATTCACCAGAAAAGCCATCGATAATTTTGGTAAGGACAGCTCTTCACCCATAGGTAAGTAGGTTTCATTTTTCTGCTTGTGTTCATAATCCTGAAAACACTATTTGTTTCTACAATCATAAGTATTATCAGAATTAGATTTATGATTGTGATGATTAAATGACTAGGTGAAAAGGAAAATGTCAGTTGCCAGAAAAGATAGATATTTAGTATTAATATTTAAATAACTTTTACTTATAAAAGTGAGTGAGTGAGTAATGAGGATGGAAGATAAGGGAATGAACTATATTGAGTGGCATGTGCTGGGATCCTTCACTCAATAGAACTGATAGCTAATATTTATTGAGGACTTGTCATGTAGTAGGCACAGTGCTATGCATATTTCATGCTCTATTTTGTGTAATTCTCAAAATAGCCCTGTGAATTTATTAATACCATTTATCAATAGAAAAAAATTTTAGCCTAGAATTATTAAGAAATATGACCCAGATGACTCAGATTAGAAGTGTGGATGTCAGAATGTGAATTTAACAGTGGCCTGCCAAGCACATATTTTTTATCAGTACACTTTACTGTTCATAAAGAAGTCCTTTATGTATTAAACTTGAGAGAAATGTTATTATCCATATCTATTATAGGCAGAATACCATAGATTTGGTTTACGGGTCAAATGAGTTGATATTTATAAAACAATTAGATTAGAGCTTGGCATATGAGAAACACTATTTGTTTGTTTGGCATATTTGAAATACTATGATGTCTGTTAAATAAATAAACGAGTGATAAAACAGAAACTCAGAGTAAGGAAAGTGTCCAAAGAGTAGAACAGCATCTCAGAAATATCTAACTGCAGATCCTATGAAGTGATTTTATGATAAGACTATTGTAGCTTTATTGAGGTATTAATCTGTTTGTTTGGTCTTGTCTTAAAAATGAAGACTGTCCAATTGTAAGTTACATGGGTGTATGCATTTATCAGACACATAATCATGTGTACTTAAAATACGTGAATTTCACTTGGTAGATGTCTAATAATGCTATTGCTGGGTTGAATGGTATTTCTATTTTTAGCTCTTTAAGATATCTCCAAATTCTTTTACACAAAGGTGGCACTAATTTGCAGTCCACCAGCAGTATAAGAGTGTTCCTGTCTCCCCAGTACCCAAAAGAGCCTAAGATATTCTATTATAAAAACATCTGCACCTGAATGTTTATGGCAGCACAATTCACTATTGCAAGGACGTGGAAACAACCCAAATGTCCATTAATTCATGAGTAGATTAGTAAAATTTGGTATATGTTTACAATGGAATATTACTCACTTCTAAGAAACTACAGTGAGCTAGCACTGCTTATATTATTCTGGATTGAGCTTAAGACCATTATCCAAAGTGAGGTGACACAAGATCACAATAATGGGCTCCACATATACTCGCCATCAAATTGGTACTGACTGATTAACACTATGGTGCTCAAAGGGTGGTGGTGTTCACCAGGGATTCGGGGGTTGGAGGGGTAGTCCCACATCTGAGAGATGTGGTGAACATTGTGGAGGGGAACGGCATACCTCTAACCCTTGCTAGGGAGAGGCAAAGATAGAAAATGTAACCAAAATGTTAAGAAAAAAAGAAAAACAAACATTTGTCGGGTGTGGAGCAGGTGGGAGGGGGGAAGAGGGGATGGGTATATACATACATAGTGAGTATGATGCACACTGTCTAGGGTATGAACACGCTTGAAGCTTTGACTTGAGGGGGGACGGAAGGCAAGGGTAATGAATGTAACCTTAACCTTTGTACCCTCATAATATGCTGAAATTAAAAAAAAAGAAAAAGAATAAAAATTTTAAAAAAATATGTGAATTTCACTGTTTATAAATTTTATCTTAAAAAGAGCAGTAAACAAGGAAATATAGGTTAAAAGTGAAGGGAGCTTAATATATAAGAATGAACAAGGGTACATCACTACTATGGTTGAATAGAAGAAGACACATATTTTACCTGATGTTGTATAAATCATAAATTAAACCTTCGTTTCAGATATTCATAGTCAAAGAATAGCCTTCTATAGGATGTTCTTGTGAATATAAATGGTCTCCACATAGAAAAACAGAAATGCACATTTTAGTTAATATCAGTTTTATCCGTTTTTTTCTTTGTTGCAAACAACAGAAGACAGTTCTGGCCATTCTATACAAAAAGGAACATTCTGGAAAGCTATCGTGGTCTCCCATGTCAATGTGCAGGTTAGAAGACCAGGCTTAGAGAACAGATAGCAACCTAGGAAGGTCTGGAGCCTGAGCAGATCAAACCACACAGGGCCACTGTTCCTTTGCAGAATTGGTCTGACCTTCCAGCCTCACTGTAATCAATTTGATGAAAAAATATTTTGTCCACCTTGAATGCCTGACTGACTTAAGATAACCAGGGGCAAGCTTCTGATCCATGTCTAGTCCTATCAGAACCAAGGATCTGGGCCCTCCGTGGAAACCAGAAATAGGAGACTGAGAGCAGAGAATTTCCATCAGCCTCAACTCCAAGCAATGGGAAATTTCCTCCAGAAAAATTCTAATAAGGTGTTAATGAATGCAGAATGTAAAAGCTGGGAAATTCTCTAACTGCAAATGTATATACATTTAAAAACAAAAACAAAAACAGACATTTCTTGGTGGGGTTGGAAAGCAACCCAGCTTGATTACTCAGCCTTTCCCAGTAGGAAACTGGATTGGTGAAAACTTCAAATATAACACAAAGTCATTTGGACAAATATCATCCTTTGATATCTTGTACTTATCTCTCTCTAAACCCATTCTTTGTTGCCACTATAATCAGGGTAAAGGAATTGTTCAGTCTTAAAGATCATATTTTGGGGCAAGTAAACCTGTAAAGCACATTTCTCAAATAAAAGGCAGGAATAGAGGAAGATGAGGAGAAAGTGATGAAGAAAAAAAAAAGGAATGAAACCTCGATTAGAAGGGCATGGAAAGGAAGAGGAGAGAAAGAAAACAGGAAAACATAGAGGGCTGAATCACAAAGGGAGAAAGCTACTTGGAACCCTGTGTTCCAATGCTTGGCTGTTACTGAATTTACCAACCATGAAGATCAGTAGAAATGGAGTAAAATAACTGCTGACAAAAGGAGGAAGGACTTAGTAACAAGATCATTGCTGTAATGATAATAATTTTTTTTTTTTCATTTTACTCTAATCCAATATAAAGTTTGCTTCTCCCATTGAAGGAAATTATGAGAAGAAACTTCACCTCAGTGACTGAATTCATTCTCCTGGGATTGACGAATCGCATGGAATTACAGATTTTCTTCTTTGTGCTGTTTCTGGCAGTTTACATGCTCACTGTGGCTGGCAACCTTGGCATGATTGTCCTCATCCAGGTCAATGCCCGGCTCCACACACCCATGTACTTTTTCCTGAGCCACTTATCCTTTGTGGATCTGTGCTTCTCTTCCAACGTGACCCCAAAGATGCTCGAGATTTTCCTTTCAGAGAAGAAAACCATTTCCTATCCTGCTTGCCTGGTGCAGTGTTACCTTTTCATTGCCTTGGTCCATGTGGAGATGTACATCCTGGCAGTGATGGCCTTTGATCGGTACATGGCCATCTGCAACCCTCTGCTTTATGGCAGCAAAATGTCCAAGAGTGTGTGCACATCCCTCATCACGGTGCCTTATGTGTATGGAGCGTTCACTGGCTTGATGGAGACCATGTGGACCTACAACTTAGTCTTCTGTGGCCCCAAGAAAATTAACCACTTCTACTGTGCTGACCCACCTCTGATTAAGCTGGCTTGTTCTGACACCTACAACAAGGAAACATCAATGTTTGTTGTGGCTGGATGCAACCTCTCATTTTCTCTCTTCATCATACTTATTTCCTACCTTTATATTTTTTCTGCTATCTTGAGGATCCGCTCCACAGAAGGCAGATGCAAAGCTTTCTCTACCTGTAGCTCTCATCTTACAGCTGTCACTATATTCTATGCAACACTTTTTTTCATGTACCTCAGACCCCCCTCAAGTGAATCTGTGGAGCAGGGAAAAATGGTTGCTGTATTTTATACCACGGTAATCCCTATGTTGAACCCCATGATTTATAGCCTTAGAAATAAAGATGTAAAAGAAGCATTAACCAAAGTGCTATCACAGAAAAAATAATTTTCCTTAAAAAAATCACTGTTATTTTGGTTACAAAGCATTTCTAGACATTTTTCTTATGTTGTAGGACAGAATTGATGGTGAAATGAGAAATATGGTACATTAACAGAGAACACTGCAGTTTTTAAAACTTTAATTATTTTCTAAATTCCAAGCACTTAAAAGTTTAATTAAAATGTTTTTGTGTTAGTATTTGTCATTAACTAAACAATCATCTTGTTGGCCAGATATTTTTTGTTCTTTGTCTTTTGTGCATAGGATGGCTTTACACTTCTATCTCTTGGATTTATTTGAGAGCATATGGCTATACAAGAAAAACAAGATTAGAATTCAGATATGTCTGTTGAGTATTTAATTGCTTATGAGAGCACTATTAAATGGGTATTAATTTTTCCCTTTGTTGGCCAGCAAGAACTAAGATGATGGCTGCTCAGGTGAAAAGGAACAGAGTCCTCAGCCAACTCACAATGGAAATGTAGAATGGCTGATACATATATTTTATTTTGATAAGCTATTAGGAATTGTTGAGTTTGCTTATTTCCACAGCACAAAATAGCCTCTTCTGATTGCTAACAATATTATTAATAATTATTCAAATTCAAATTGGCTAAAGTATGTAAAATAGAAAGTGAACATCACAACCCTTGAAGAAATCATATTTGAGATTTTGTTTTGTGTTCTTCTAGTCTTTTTTCTGCTTTTATATACAATGTGTTTAGCTAAAATTACTTATTATAATTATTATATATAATTATCTCTATTAAGATAAGGTGTTGTTATTTTTTTCATCAATTTCTTCATTCCTATTCTACAACCAACACTTCCTTTTCTTCATTTTCACAATGGAATGACATTTTAATTTTTACTTTAATCAATACTTATTGTTAAAACTACTATGGATATAAAATCAGTAATGCCTGAAGAATACTATGAGTAATACTATGAGCATCACTAATACTTGTATTAATTATTCATATTATGAGTAATACTATCATTATAATTCTCTTCCTGCAAAATTGTTTGGTTTTCATAGAGTTAATAATTGTTTCTAGTTTTGCTTTTCTTTTTTTACAGTAGCTACTTTTCTACAAACTTCGCACTAAACTACAAAGCTCTTCTTTATAGGGTCAAACAAAATAGGTGATCTATAGTGTACACATTTTTTTCTCAGAAGTCGTATATCCTCTCATTGGATTCATCTCTAATTTAAGAGATATAATTTGGGGATAATGATTCTTATTATCGGTTTAAAACATTTTGTTCATATGCTCTATATTAATTATAGGGAAATATGCTACAAACTGGAGATTCAACAATATGCAAGACAGAAAACAGTCCTTTATTAAATTAAGGGCAGGGTACCCAGATAGTCAGTTACCTAAACAAACAGACAATAAAACATTTCAGGTACTGGCAAGTGGGATGGTGACATCGAAGCAGGATGAGACACTAACGAATGACTTGGAAGTGAGGATCATGCTCATGTGTTAAGTTCAATGAATGGAAAAGGACTGTGGAGAAGATGACATTTGAGTTGAAGCCTAAATAATGAGAATGCAGCAAACATCAGCAGATCTCTGGGATC
Organism: Microcebus murinus; assembly: GCF_040939455.1. Lineage (NCBI taxonomy): Eukaryota > Metazoa > Chordata > Mammalia > Primates > Cheirogaleidae > Microcebus > Microcebus murinus. The sequence goes on from NC_134107.1 coordinate 18,193,623, forward strand.
TGTAACCAAGAGAATCAACAGCAACTACAAAGTTTCAGGAATAGCCTACATATTGGGGTAGCAGAAAGAAAGGCCAAGTAGCTGGAGCTTAATAAATGAGAGAAATAATAGGAGGCATTGAGGCATGACATGTGATCTCTTTTCTTATTGGATGGTGCTACACATTGGCATCATTGACAAGACAAACAAATTGCAATGTTTTCCTTACATATCCGCATTTCAGTTACTATTGTCTAACATGTGACCAATATTCCCTCAGGTTAGATAGAATGTGAGGATTAGTAATTTAGTTAATCAAGTTAGTTAAATTATTATTTTTTTATTAAGCAAAAAGTATTTTATAGGGCAACTAATGGGCTTTTCTACTATCAATTTCAGATTCCCATCAACATTTTTGTTTATCATCAATTAAGACTTGGGTGAAAGATTGTCTCTTCCTGCGAAGTTTCTCTGACACATTTAGGTTCTATAGGTAACATATTGTGGTTCACCCATAGATTTACAATTATGGTATTGCATTTTAACATGATAAAATAATTATATGCACATATGTCTGTTTCTTCCACTAATCTGGGAAGTTCTCAAAGGAAGAGGAGTCTTTTTTACAAAATGTTTACCACCTTAGCATAGTGTCTGAAAAATAAATGATGCTCAACAAATGTTTTTTGAATGAATAAGAATTTGCCAATCCCTCCCTCTTTCTGCCTTTTCCTGTGTTTATGACCAATTACAAATTTTTCTCCATACTCCCTTCTCCCATTCTAACATGTATTCAAGGCAAGAGAATAGACGATCATTTTGGTTTAGTAAAATCATGTCCATGCTCTTTATCTTAGATGAATCACTGCAAGCTCATTGAGGGCTAACCAAAAATTAGCAAATATAATTTTATTGGCACTGGACAGGCATGCTCACACACTATCTGTCTTTTTTTAATTGAATTGAAACAGACAAAAGTGGATGCTGAACCACACTAAATGGATTTAAGGTAACTATTTTTCAGCGAAATATCTCAGTAACAATGCATCTTCCTTGAGATCAATTTATGATTGTACACAGCATTTGAGAAACATCTGGTCACTTTCATCACCTTTGCAAATATCATTTCACTTTGATTTATATAACAATGTTGTAATTGAAAAATCATCCAATGTGTAATGAAATTTAAAAAAAAAACTTTACAGAAACAAACTAGGCAGTCTGGGACAGAGGAAAGAAAAGATTGAGTCATGATTTGAGGTGTTAGGAAACAGAAGGGGCCCCGTTATTGCTCAGACAGGCAAGAGGTTTGGTGAGAATCAGCCAACAGTCGTTTACTGAGATGAGGAAATACCTTATACTGGAGCAAGTACATTCTTGTGCAATGCCTTCTCATGACCAACCATCCCAAGATTCATGCCACCTGATAGGTGGATTCTGAGCATCTCCTTGCCAACTAGCAAAACATTCTCCTCACATTGAGATGAAGGGGGTTGTGGGAAAAGGTTTGGCCTCACCGTTGTCAGAACTGGATTTGAGTTTCAGTTTTATTATTTATTTTTGTTGTTGTTGTTAGCTGAGTAAATGTACAGAAGTTACTTATCAGTATCAGTTAATTGTCAACTGCAAAACAGCATTAGTGACATCCATTTCTTTGGGTTATTGTGAATATCAAATATTATTCCTTAAGTACATTTTGAGGCAAGTATGCTCTTAGTTCCATTTTGGACTTTATTTTAGGTAAGTCTTCTAAACATGGGAAGCGTGATAGAAACAAAAAGTTAAATATGTTAGTCATTAATTTATTAAACATATACTTACTGATTATTGTCTGTGTCAGGCACTGTCATTGTCCTTGGTAGTTGTCAGTTTCCCCTATCTGTGACAGTCATAGGTTTTGTTAATATTTTTTTTGAAATTAATTACTTATACCTAGTATAATTCATTCACATATCTTAGGCATACCAGCAACATGCAAATTCCTTTAGAAGGGATATATTTTTATTTTTTTTTATTTTTCAGGTTAAACACAATTTAGCTTTGTACTTAGTAAATATTCTTGTGCGAACTTGTTGAAGGACAAGCATTGTAGGAAATATGGTAGTGTTCTATATATGGTGAGGATCATTATCTGAATTCTATTTGATGAGAAGTTACGTGTCCCCAGGGTATTTTAGATTTGGTCTTCAGTATTGTCTGAAGTACCACACTAGTATTCATAATAAGCAATTACATTGCACTCCAGTAGTATAAAATATGGATTTTTCTCCTGTATGTTGGTTCAAGATAATGCAGCACCACCAATTAGCATTTCTCCCTCAGAGGATGTTTTCTGCTGGGATTCTAATTCTAATTGCTTCTTTTGAAACATTTGGGAATCCTCCTGAGATAAATGCTGATGTTAATATTGTGGGTATAAATAAATCATCCAGCACTGGCTAGGATTTGACCTTCAGGGTCATCACAAAGACACCTGTATTTTCACAGGTAGGAGAGGGAATGTCTTTGTATGTTATTAATAGTTTTCAGTATGTAGTAATTTATGTGTTCTCTTCATTAAAATGTGCAAATTTTAAATAGTGATGTGTTGAAATAGGTAGTTTGGGGACAAACTTGTACAGACAATGCATTTGCATGAAAGAAAATCTGTAGGATGCTTACTTAGCTCTTTCTTTCACTGTTATGATATTTCAGTATAATTCTTTATTATATGTATTCCAGCAGATTTGTTCACCACTATCAGTTTCAAATAATATTCATTTTTGTATTTCTCATTTGCCTAATGTCTTGGTGTATAGTGTTACCAAAAGAAAAAGACAAATTGGAAATAATTTAGGTTTAAGTAACTTAATTAATCATTTAAAATTTTTCTGACCTATAAGAAGTAAAGTGAATGTTCAACCACGCTTTTCCTTGTGACTCTTAAACATAAGGCGAAATTGTTCCTTAGCTTCAATATGTGGAGCTAAGAGGCCTAGATGAGCAGATCTCTAAGCCCTGGGTGGTTCTTTTTTTTTTTTTTTTTTTTTTTGAGACAGAATCTCGCTTTGTTGTCCAGGCTAGAGTGAGTGCTGTGGCGTCAGCCTAGCTCACAGCAACCTCAAACTCCTGGGCTCCAGTGATCCTTTTGCCTCAGCCTCCCGAGTAGCTGGGACTACAGGCATGCGCCACTATGCCCGGCTAATTTTTTATATATATATCAGTTGGCCAATTAATTTCTTTCTATTTATAGTAGAGACGGGGTCTCACTCTTGCTCAGGCTGGTTTTGAACTCCTGACCTTGAGCAATCTGCCCGCCTCGGCCTCCCAAGAGCTAGGATTACAGGCGTGAGCCACAGCGCCCGGCCCCTGGGTGGTTCTTTTATTTTATAAGATTATGGATTCTTTCCTAATGACCTATTTCTGTCTAGAACCTGGTTCTTGTGCTCCAGAGAAACTTTATTTTTCTTGTTTCATAGCATTAGCATTTATTAAATTTTATTTTTTATTATTAGTTTTTTTTATTTCAGCGTATTATGGGAGTACAAATGTTTAGGTTACATATATTACCTTTGCCCCACCCAAGTCAGAGCTACAAGTGTGTCCATCCCCCAGATGATGTGCACCGCACCCATTAGGTATGTACTTACCCATCCCCACCTCCCCCCTTGCACCTACCTGACACCCGATGAATGTTACTATTGTATGTGCACATAAGCTTTGATCAATTAATACCAGTTTGATGGTGAGTACATGTGGAGCTTGTTTTTCCATTCTTGGGATACTTCACTTGGTAGAATGGGTTCCAGCTCTATCCAGGGTAATACAAAAGGTGCTAGATAACCATTGTTTTTGTGACTGTGTAGAACACCATGGTATACATATACCACATTTTATAGACCAATCATGTACCAATAAGCACTTGGGTTATTATTTGATTTCATTTTTTCCAATTAAGATTCTTGAAATATGAATTAATCTACTCACAAGCAAATAACTAAATTGGGCTGGGGACCTGAAAACAGTAAGTTGATGAAGATAATTCTGTTTTGCTAGGTTGCACATATAGTATCAGAATCATTCTTGGTTCATCATCAAATTTACAGGTTGCATTTGAACACTTTGCTATGACTGCTTTTTGCCTCTCAGCAATAGTATGAAAAATTTCCCATGGGCCATATATTCGTATGTTAGTTGTCTCTGTTTGCCATAGTCTCACGATTCTATAATTCAAATATGGCTAATGATAATGGTTTCCACTAAAAAGGATGCATGTCTAGACGACCAGTTGGACCTGAGCAAGTGTGCAAAGCTCCGTAAGACTCATTCAGTACTAAAATACAGATGATGGACCGAAGAAGTTGCTCATTAGCTAAGAGTTAAAAGAAGAGCTTTTCTTCCTTCTTGCCAATTAATTAAAATTCTTAGGTGCTATCCTAGATTCTTGGCTCAAATTTCTTCCTATTCTTTACAGTTAAGGCACTGATACCTAGGCTGCCTGTCTGTCTTCTTGCTCCTCCATCTCTTCTCATTGTTATAATGTCTGTCTCTATCATCTGTACCTCCAAGAAAACTCTAACTCCAGATCCTCTTTTATTCATATTTGGTTACTCCAGTAGCCCATAGTGGCAATCATCGGGGCAGGATAGCAGGCAACAGTATTAGATCATTGAATCTTACCACTTTGGGCAACAGTTATTATTCAAAGGAAGGAGGAGATTGGCTTTCCAGGGAAAGTAGAATATTACAGAAGAAGATCACCACACTGAGAAGTATATGATTCCTCTCCTCATTCTTCTGCTCCTGAACTGTGAGTTGGGGCCATAATGTTAAGTTTTCTGAGCCTGGTTACTCACATAACTAAACCTATTGCTTTTATCATGTCCACTGCCCTAGTTCTAGCATTCAGCACTGTGTCTAGAACTTGAAAGATACCTAGTAATTACTTGCTATAAGCATGTGTACATAAACTAATGTATGGCTTACAGGGTTTTACAAAGTGACTTAAAGTGTTTTCTGAATTATAAAATTTCATGTTAATAAGATCTGAATAACAATTGAAAGACTTCATACTATTTAATAGCTAATATGTCTCCATATTCTTAGGGTAGGTGAAAAATGAAGTGCTATTCCCATTGATTTCTTGAGCCTGCTCATAGGGTGTAAGTCATTTAAGCCTCTGACAAGTTCTCTGAGAATAAAATTTTCTAATATCAGAATTATCCCATGGGAAAAAAATATTTAGTTGTAAATTTCATTTTATGGAATTATTAGCATACTAAAATTATTTGTGAATTTTAATTTAAAATCATACTAACATACAAAATTTTAACTTATTTTGATATATCATATATTTAAAATAGTTTGTGATAAATTCAGTAAAATATATACTATCTATATAATTTATAAACAAATAAAATATGAGGAATACACTGTTAACTACAACCTAAGATTAAAAATATTTGTATGTACAGTGTAAATAAAGATACAATTTAATACTTTTTAAATAATCAATTAAGTGAACAGCAAATATTGAAATAGTTACTCTTTTCAATCTGATCCGAATGCCTTGTTTGTCATATATCAAATTAAGTAAATGTGTAACTTTTTCTGTAACATTGGTTACAGTAATTTTTTTCCAACCGTATATAAATAACTCACTTCCCTGACTACTACAGTTTTATAGTAAATCTTGATACACAATAGGTAACACTCTGCTTTTAAAAGATATTGACTTTCCAGACCTTTGCTTTTCTATATAAATAATAGAATCAGCTTACTTGCAGAAAATTGTGTTAGAATTTTGTTGGAAATGTAATTGACTTTATGGATCAATCCAATTTTTATGGGGGAGATTTATCTTTTCCTGCATTCAGTGAACAAAGCATCTCTCTCCATTTTTAAGGTACAGCCCCCCCCACACACACACACACAGATAAATACAGATGTTGAGACCTAAGTTTGTGTGGCAGTGGCATCAAAGCAGATCAGACCATTGGGTTTTCTGGGTATATTAACAGTGAATAAGTTCAGGTAGAGAAACTGAAAATATAGCTGGGTGCAGCGGTTCATGCCTGTCATCTCAACAATTTGGGAGGCCAAGGTGGGAGGATTGCCTGAGGCCAAGGAATTCAAGACCAGCCTGGGCAACATAATGAAATCCTGTCTCTACAAAAAATAATAAAAAAAATTAGCTGGGTGTGGTGGTGAGCACCTGTAGCCTCAGCTACTTGGGAGGCTGAGGCAGGAGGATGGCTTAAGTTCAGGAATTGGAGACCGCAGTCAGCTATGGTGATGCCCCTGTACTGCAGCCCGGGTAACAGAGTGAGAATCTGTCTCTAAAAGAAATAAATGAATTTTTCATCATTTTAGGGTGATTGAGTTAATTCCTTTTATCCTAATTACTAAACTATATGTCAGAGTTAACACAATGAAAGCACAGGAAATTCACTGATGTAGGACTGCTTTACCCGGCAATAGTAAAGGGAATGTAAGCCTAGCTGAGGACTCTAATGCTGATTCTGTGCAGCATGAATGCAGTAAAATAGCGAGGAGTTGAAATACAGGACCAAATTAAAATATATGCTGAGACTTTAAAGACAAATGAATATAATATCTTATATTGAGTTGAGAAATGAATATATGAATATGCATAAGTATACTTGTTCAACCCTATGGGCAGATTGACTAAATTATGTCTGGGAATGGAAAGAAATGTTGTTAACTACTTAATATCAATGTTCAAGACTCAAATAAAAGGGTTTGTTTACATAGATACCCCAAAATTAATGTATAAAGCAAAGAAATAGCATACACATCACCAACACAACCACCACCAAAAATAAGAAAATAAATAAATAGAACTTCTTGTCAAGTGCAGCAATAAGCACTGTTAGTAAGAATTAGACTTGGTGAGATATATAGTATATTAGCAGATCACTTAGTGGGAAAATATGAGATGAGGGTATGAGTGGGATAAGTCACTTTGCCTTCCTAGGGTTCTGTTTCTCAGTCTTCAGAATGAAGAAATTTGCTTGGATTGTCCTCAAAGTCCTTTCCAACTTTCTAATGTATCTTTTGTGTATATGAAATCATGTAGATAGGAGTTCTAAGCATCTCTAAATGTCTATTATGATTTATTATTTGACATATATTATCTGTTTTTTATAGATTTCCCAAAGTATATGGATAATTCAATTTATAACTTTGTTTTAAGCCTCCAAATTAATTGCATGATGTGATTACAAATTCAGCCTGAATGAAAAGCATTTGACGAAAAACATTTAGACTTGCTTCATAGTGTATCTATTCCTATCTAATTATAAAAATGCCAATGACAAAGCATAGCTAAAGCCTTCTAAATCTTTTTACACAAAGTATAATATTTAACTAGGCTTTAGTGACTAAAAAAAATTCTTTCCTGTTTTTCCTTAGATAATCAAACCAATGCCTCACATATGAGACATAGAAATGTCCAGAAGAAACTACACCGAAGTGACGGAATTTGTTCTCTTGGGTCTAACAAGCCGACCAGAGTTGCGAGTTGCTTTCTTTGTGTTGTTCCTTTTTGTCTACATGGTCACTGTGGTAGGAAACCTGGGCATGATTGTTTTAATCAAAATTGATTCTCGACTTCACACTCCCATGTACTTCTTTCTCTCAAGCTTGTCTGTTTTAGATCTGTGTTTCTCCACAAATGTCACTCCCAAAATGCTAGAAAATTTCTTATCCAAGAAGAAGACCATTTCGTATGCAGGTTGTTTGGTGCAGTGTTATATTGTCATTGCTGTGGTCCTCACAGAGCACTGCATGTTGGCAGTCATGGCGTATGACCGCTACATGGCCATCTGTAATCCACTGCTCTACAGCAGCAAGATGTCCAAGAGTGTCTGTGTCCGCCTGGTGATTGTCCCTTACGTCTATGGCTTCCTCCTCAGTGTGATGGAAACCTTGAGGACCTACAACCTCTCCTTCTGTGGTGCTAATGAAATCAACCATTTCTACTGCGCTGACCCTCCTCTTATCAAACTGGCATGCTCTGACACCTACAGCAAAGAGCTTTCGATGTACATAGTCGCTGGCTACAGCAACGTCCAGTCCCTCCTGATCATCCTCACGTCCTACATGTTTATCCTTGCAGCTATCCTCAGAAGCCGTTCTGCAGAGGGGAGGAGAAAGGCTTTCTCCACATGTGGCTCCCACTTGACAGTAGTCACAATCTTCTATGGAACCCTCTTCTGTATGCACTTGAGACACCCCACAGAGGAGTCCGTGGAGCAGGGGAAGATGGTGGCCGTGTTTTACACCACGGTGATCCCCATGCTGAATCCCATGATCTATGGCCTCAGGAACAAGGATGTGAAAGAGGCCTTGAGAAAAGCAACAGGAAAGCAGAAATCGGGGAAATGAAAGTACTCAACTACCAATAAAAAGTTCTAGAAGTAGTAAGACAATATTATTGGGTTAGACGTTCAAGTTTAGGCTGAATATACACAACACATTTCTAATTTTGTGTTATGTAGCTGATTGGGTTAAAATTCCTAAAATAGTGGTTGGAAATGGGAAAAAGAAGAGATGTCACTTAGGCAGTTCATTCTCATCCCTGCTTGTTTCAGATAGTGTCATTTCTTGCACAAGCATCATTTTAAACACTGTGTTTTTGCTTTGTTTTGTTTCTATGTCAGCAAAAACGTCTTCAGGCAGCAATCTCTGACTTGTATGCCAGTTTTATTAGGCTTGGTTTCTAAAGCTCTTTCAGCTTGTCTTACTGTGAACATAACTTACATTCTCAGGGTCTGTTCATGGTCTGACATGGCTGCTATAAAGCCAGCCCAGACAGGAAAATGATCTTCAGGTTTTCTAAATCTTCCATATAATATGTCTGCTTTTATTTTGTGTGTCAAAACATAATTATATTCTCATACTTCCCTGCAAGACAATCTGAGAGGTATTGATTCCAGGAAACTGTATCAAGCTGAAAGATAAATGTTCTATCTACAATTAACTATCAAGGATCACTCCATTGATGGATAATGTGCAAAATAGCATGGGAAGAAGACAGACAACATAGCTTTGATGGACTAAAAAAAGTGTTTTTCATTCAAGTTACTTTACTCGCTTACGTACACACACACACACTTGAAAATGGGTGCAAGACAAACTGTTCTCACTTTATTACAATTGCTTTGCTAATAAGCTTCAATTTATCTTAAATTGAGATTTCCTGGAAACCTCTCTCAACTAGCAAAAATGCTTTCAGTTAATCTTTCTTGTTTGAGTCTGTCTTTATGATATAGTAGTATCAGTCACTGGATAGGATTAAATAACTTAAAAAATGGATATATTATAGAGATTATCTAATCAAAAAGCTTTACATAATGGTGAGTATAATTAAGGAAAGAGAACTTGCTGATAGGGCTAGACTAAAGTTGACTTTTGCTCTGTGAAGGATGCCTTTGTAGTATCCTACTCATGGGATGGCCTATGTTTGTACAACCTAAAGCTGTTTAGAAAATACTATATATATATATATATATATATACATATATATATATATATGTAATGTATAGACAATTCTTATTTTAATAACCAATATTTTTTTCTTTTTAAAAAACATTTTGCCATCACTTCTTTCTTATTTAAAAAATGTGTTGCTAACCCAATCCAATGTTGCTTAACACTTGAAATTAATAACATTTGATTTTGCAGATGATGGGAAGATTTTAGATAACTTATAAAAGTCCTGACAATTGCTAAGTGAAATCTCCTGTGTAATATTTTGTTACATAAATTAAACATTTTTCCAGACCTGAGAATTAATCTAATGCAAGTTGTTACTTAACTACATTTTTACCTTTCACCCTTACCATTCTATTCTTCCCATTGCATTCACTGTCATAGCACCTGGGATTCTAATATGACCTCAGCTAAATTACAATATTTCTTCACCCTTTGAGGTCGTTTGAGAATCACCAACGATGCTGATGTCAAATCAATGAACAGGAAGTATGCACTAAAATTTTCTTACTTAGTGTCTTCATTGCTTGACATTACCTCTTAAAATGTCTTAGCAACAAAGGAAAATACACAATTATAACCTATGTCAGAGGAGAGGACTTGTGTTCCTCATGGATCATTTTCATAAAAGCGCTTTTCACTAGTGTGAAACCATCTGGCAGCAAAAAATTCAAACCCGAGAATCAAGAAAGAGTTGGAAACAAGTTACTAGACTGGTCTGGGTAGCACATTATCCAACCATGTAGTGACTGAGTCCAGAAACAGAACTGTTGGGGATCACAGGCTGGATTACTGCACGGTGAGGGAAGAAACATCTAGCAAACAGCATGTGCCTGATCAGAACACATCCTAAGTACTGTCCAGGTCTGATGGTGCTTCCTCTCATATCTAGTCCTGCTTTACAAAAGTTAAGGGAATGGGTAAGGCAGTAATTCATATACAGTGATTACCACTCTTTTGTTATATTGATATGAACCGACAATATCTAGACAATTGGTTTACTAAATAAGTTTTTGGATTGAAAATAGTTTGGCCAGTAGAGATACAATTTATCAATATATTAACCGTTATGGTCAAGATAAAATGGAGTAGGGTCTTCAGGGATTTGTGAGCATTTACTAAAAACTTGTTGGCTGATGGATGGCCCAAATAGTCTTTTCAGGTCATCATTGTTCATAATTTTGAGTCAATGTTATTTAATATTATATAATTACATAATACTGAAAAAAATCAAATTGTTTTTCCTTCTATACTCATAAATACTTCTGGGTCCTAATATATACACATATATATATTTTTTCAACAAGAAATTCTTCAATTCTCTGTAGTCACAACTGAGTATCCTATAATTTAATTGAATTCTGACACTGTCTACCTGGACTTAGCCTCAGATCACACAAGCTCAGAGCTCAGTCCTACAAAATTCCCCTCTGCCAACCTGCCATGTCAGATACTGACAGCAAGTGTAGGCCTCTGCTAATTCTGCGAGGCAGCCTATTAACTGGGGGTTCCTATGACCCCCTCGGGTGGGTTTTATAGTTTGCTAGAATGGTTAACAGAACTCAGAAAAACAAATTAATTTTTGAGACTACTGGTTTGTTATAAAATGATATAACTAAAGAACTGCCAGATGGAAGAGATGCATAGGGCAATGTGCGTGGAAAGGGGCATGGAGTTTCCATGCTCTCTCCAGGTACACCACCCTCCTATCACATTCATGTTTTCCAACCCAGAAGCTCTCCGGACCCCGTCCTTTTGGGTTCTTATGGAGGCTTCAGACACAGGCTTAACCATTGGCCATTGGTGATTAAGTCAGTCCCCAGTCAAAATCTCCCTTCCCTAGAGGTCAGAGAGTGGAGCTAAAACTTCCAACCTTCTAATCGTGCACGTGGTTTATTCCTTTGGCAACCACTCACCCATATTTAGGGTCTTTCCAAGTGTCACCCCATTAACATAAACTCAGATGTGGTTAAAAGGGGCTTGTTATGAATAACAAAAGTTTTACCTTTGTGGCTCTCATAATTTAGGAAATTACAAGGGTTTTAGGAGCTGCGGCCAGGAGCCAGAGATGATGACTAAATATATATTTCTTATTCTATCACAATCTAACAATTGAGTATATAGTAGGCAAGGTAAAGGGAAGTCAGAAATTTAAAAATATGAAGGATGTATTTATTAAAATATCTAGAAAATTATCCTAATTTGAGAGAAGGGGAGAAACAAAGGTAAGCTAGAAATAATCACTTATGTGGTTTGCCTGAGAAACGGGGGAATTCATATCTTTACCTTCTTTCTCTAAATTGTATTTAGAAATTGATGGGAGACATAAAACACATTCTGTTAGGCAGAATCAAGTACTAGAATGGTTTGTATTATTTTTCCTACTTGAATCTTTGAAACAATAAGTTTCCAAAATAGCAATGATTGCAGCAAGTGTCTGGAGAGGTAGGGCTTGAGCCTCCAAAGACCTCTGCATTCCAACATGGCATAGTAGCTCCAAAATGCTCCCTCCTCCTTGAAGGAAGAAAAAGAATATAAAATTGCAAAAAGTATTAAGAGGTCTCGCAGTTCTAAATACAGAAAACTCAGCAATAATCAGATAAGAATAAGAATATATCGCCAAAATATAAGCCCCAGGAAAGTGGGTATAATTTTTTTAAACTGTATTCCAGGTATATAATAAATGCATAAATAAATAAATATCAATATCTATAAATGGTGACATCAAGATCAAGAATCATGGAGTACATGCACCTGCTAGAATGTAGAAGCAGTCCTGTTGGAAGCAGAGAGAGAAATCAATCTAATTAGTTTCTTCCATATTACAAGATAGAACCTCTAGATATTAATTAAGCTCAGTTAGATAAATAAACTTGTGTGCCTTATGATATAGAAATTGAGAATTGAAAATCATACTCACTACATTTGAAAATAATTATCTTTATCAATAAAAATTTAAATCATATTTCTTAAGAATGTTCATTTATTTTCTGTCCTCAGTGGTTAAAACTATAAACATGAACAAAATAGCTATTAGAAATCATCTTTCAGCAATAAAAAAACTAGAAATTGGGAATTTATTTTTCTAAAATGTTTAAAAACAAAGAAATGACATAAAGAACAGTGAAAAACTATCAATCCTAGTTTTAGGAATGAAGTTGGTCTTAGAGAATTATATTAATTCTTTCAGAGAAGAGAAGCCCATGTAGGGTCATCAACGACGTGTGTAGGAAATATATCCTCCTACACTCACTCAGTTTTTACTAACTTTCTTACTCAAAAAAGGGAAGGGACTTTCTAGGCGAATACAAAGAAATATGCTAGTGTTTGCCAACTGTGAAGTACAGTTCATTCCAAATATATGCTGTGACTGACACAGTATTGACATGATTATTCTAACAAGGGAAACCGAGATATTTTTTCCCCTTTAAATAAATGCAACACAACCACTAGGATGCAGAGAAAATACTTTAAACGGGAAGAAAGCAAAATATGAAGTTTTTCCAGCCCTTATTTTTAAAAATTCTAATTCTGTTCAGAGAGATTTTGCTCTTGAGACTCATTTTCCATTATAGGTGATGCAATATGTAGCATTTTAATTACTACATGTTTTGATCTGTATTCTCTAGTGAAAAAGCCCCATAGTGGGAAACCCAGCCTTTATAAATCCTTCTGAATTATTCTTTGATGATGACAGATGGGAGGTCTCCAAAATATTTTTTTCTTCATGCACAGGTTGGTATATGCATAGGGAAAATTTATGTGTTTTCATAAAATCAGTCTGAAATGTCAGTCCTCTAGGCTTTTCTGGTGATTCTGAGTAGGAAGAGAATATTCTATGCAGAATTGTTAGGAATTAGGATTAGAGACTCTTCACTGCAGCAATGGAGTTTAGTTGTGGGTGGTGCTTTGGGCTTGATGCCCCTAGTACAAGAACTGTGATTCATCTAGTGACAGAAATGCATGCTATTTTATCTAACCAGACAATAGAAATCCTTCCCACAAAGTGTCACTAAAAATGCTAACCAAATAAAAGTGTTTCTATTTTCTCTATCAATAACATTATCTTGTTAGTAGAAGTGTCATTAATTTTTCTGTCTCTCTCATGCACATGAATAGTCATTGACTTATACTTTTATACAGTGCTATCATCTATACAATACCAACATTATGTTTTCAAACTCAATTATTGATGAAGAAGCCTTCTTGTCCACAAGACATTAATAAACGATCCTGTACTATTTAGGTCCTTTCTTTGTTTTTCCTTTTTTGTTTTTCCTTTGTTTTCCTTTGTTTTTCCAGGTCCTTTCTTTGTTTTTCCTTCTCCACCCTAAAAGATTGGAGCTTAACATGGAGACAGCCTGAGAAAACAAGACAGCTCTGCATGTCCTTTTCTATAATTCTCTGCTGGGTTACAAAGAGCACTTTGAAGATGTTTATAAGTTCTTTGTAGTTTAAATAATGGGTTCTGACACTTCCTAAGGTGACCAACCTTCTTGATCAGCCTATGATGATAGGGTTTCCCAAGAGGCAAAACTTGCATTCCTAAACTAGAACATTTTTGCCCAGACAGGGTGGCCATTGTTTACTCTACATATATCCTACCACAGACTGAGCTGTTAGTGACCTTAGATGAGTTTCAGGAGAGTGTCAACAGTTGGTATTACATTCTGTTCCCTGGTTCAAATTTGTCATTAAACTGCTACTAAAATTTGAGGCCTTCTTAGATGTGGAGACTCAGCTCATTTGTCTTGATTGCTCACTGATACACTCAGCACTTAAGTGCTTGAAGATTAATATATTTTACTTTTTTCTTATATTTTTTACTACATTGACCATAAGTGAAAAAGAAGCAGTTAACGTGTTTTCATTAAATACATGTTTTCTTTATCACTACCCAGTATCAATAAAGCTATAAAAATATTCCCTCAGAGTAAGTCTATAGAGGAGGCTAGAACATAAAGAGATTTGTTGCCTAAGTGTGTGGAAAATGGTCAATTATTTGGAAGAGGGCAAAGGGACTGATGCAGATTTCTCTATAGAGGAAAGAGGATATGTTAATACAGTCAGCTCTTTGTTTCTTTCTTTTACAAATTCACAGTTAAATGAAGGAGCACTTCTCTCTGTCCTTGGAGATTTTGTAGAGGGCACCTATAATGTTGCTGCTTTAACTTTGCTTCAATCATTGCCAATGTTCTAAGAAAGCAAGAAAATGATTTCTCCTTTTTCCAATCTCTATTGTATTTCTATCATGTGAATTCCAGTGAAGAGATGAGTATTGGCGGGGAGCAGATAGAACATGAAAACGAAGGGGAAAATCCTAGGGAATAAAGAGAAAGGGACAGCATTCATATAGTAATGATTAGGAAAAGGCACATGTCTTTACAGACAAGAAACAGGTCCTTAGTAATTGCTGTTGTTGGTGAAAGGAGAACCAGTGAGTTTTCTGGAATGCATTAGATAAATAAATCATAACAGAACAAAATAACAGAGTCTTAAACCCCAATAGGAGACCAATGACATTCATCTCAAGTTATTAAGTAGCTGCTAAGGGCATATTCTGGTATACATACTATATAATATTAGTGAGTGTTTTAGTATTCAGTGACACAAATTGGCAGGAACAAAGTTATCTGCCAGTAGGGATTTCAATGAAAGGCTTGTAATAAGAAAGTATTGATGAAAATGTTACAAATGTATGAAGGTAGTGGCAATAATAAAAAGTCTGACAATACTAGCTAATGCTATTTAGTGCGCTAGACACTCTCTTACCCCCTTTGCTTTTATTATCTTATTTAATCCTTACAAGAGTTCTGTTTTTTTCAGAAAAAGAAACCACCTCCGAGAGATGGGTAACACATTATTTTAAAGCAAACAATCTTATTGCTCTATATCTTAAGTGAAGTATTAATCTTTGAAAAAAGATATTCTTTTTAAATCTTTATATTAGGACACAGAGCTAAATATATAATTTCTCTCTTTTTTTACCGATCCAATGTAAATTTGTGTTGCCTCTAAAAGTTTTCTGGAAAAATAAGATTTTTAGATTATGTTCTACATTCTATTGTTATACTACTATGTTTTAGAATATGTAAAAGACATATTCCATTTAATATATCATTAATCTTCTTTATACTTCTATGAAGTAGGTACGCCCTAAAATAGTGTAGCGAACTTTAACCATTTTATTATGCTATTAACAAAATATTTCAAATTTGTTAACATATAATACTTAATGCAACAAACAAATCACCTAAGTCATTAATCTTTATTCTCTCTCAGAAATTCACCAGAGACCAGCTGGAAAGTGATGATGATATTTTTCTAATTTGTACTTTGGTGGCAAATATTAATATATGATAGTTTTATGAAGAATTATTAGTTGTGCGATATCTTGGTTGAAACATAAATGGAAAATAAGTATAAAATTACTGCTTATAAAATAGCTCCAAATATTTAGAGTATTAGAATCTGCTAGAACCCAGATATGTCTTCAAAACCCAGGTAGCTAGCCATCTTGATCTGACGCAGTCAAAAACCAAAAGTCCTTTTCATAATAAACATCTCAACTTTGCAAGATGATTAAATGAAAGTACTATTTAACTTTCTGATTATGAACTAGTACTTCCTTCTATGTGGCTTTGAGTAAATTTCTAAAACATGATAGACCATATCAACTCTACAAATCTAGTGAATAAATAAAATGTAAGCACATGCTAAAAGTTGAGGACAGTGATAAGTGGTCTTTGTGTTTCCAAGAGATAGCAAGGAAAAATTTTTCCTACTTAAATTTCTGTTTCTAGGCAAATAAAGGCAGATATAATAAATTATGTCACCATATTTCTATATTTATATTATTTTACCACTTTCTGCATAAAACATCTTGTGTATATGTACACTGGCATGGGAGGAATAAGTACTGATAAGAAAATATATGTGAGAAAGAAGAGAAGAGGGACAGAAATAAAAATAGCAAAGACAATGAAATGAATTAGGAAAATATAAAATAAATGAGAAATGGCTATATTAGGTGTGTGTGTTTACTGAATTCTATTTATTTCATTAGGTAAAATGCACCTATCTGTGGAACAGATTTAACAAAATGCTCAATTTTACTGATGTGACAGAATTTATTCTTTTGGGGTTAACTAGTCGTCCTGAATTACAACTCCTTTTCTTTTTGGTTTTCTTGATGGTCTACATTATCACCTTGATTGGGAACATTGGCATGATCATATTAATCAGGATAAGCCCCCAGCTCAACAGCCCCATGTATTTTTTCCTCAGTCACTTGTCTTTTGCAGATGTGTGGTTCTCCTCTAATGTCACCCCTAAAATGTTGGAAAATCTTGTATCTGAGGTCAAAACCATTTCCTACCCTGGATGTATAGTGCAGTGCTTTTTCTTCATTGCCTTTGTTCACGTAGAAGTCTTCATCCTGGCTGTGATGGCCTTTGACAGATACATGGCGATTGGCAACCCTCTACTTTATGGCAGCAGGATGTCAAGAACGGTCTGTATTCGACTGATCTCTTTCCCTTACGTATATGGATTTTTTATTAGTTTGATCTCAACACTGTGGACCCACGGGTTGTACTTCTGTGGGAACATTGAGATCAACCATTTCTACTGTGCAGACCCAGCTCTCATCAAGATGGCCTGTGCGGGGACCTTCATTAAAGAATACACCATGCGTACACTGGCAGGTCTCAACTTCTCTTACTCCTTATTGGTCATTATTGTCTCCTACATATTCATCCTTATTGCCATCCTAAGAATGCGTTCAGCAGAAGGAAGAAAGAAAGCCTTTTCCACATGCGGGTCCCACTTGACAGCCGTCACCATATTTTATGGAACACTTTTCTTCATGTACCTTAGAAGCCCCACAGAGGAGTCTGTGGAGCAGGGGAAAATGGTGGCCGTTTTCTACACCACGGTCATTCCCATGTTGAACCCCATGATCTACAGTCTCAGGAACAAGGACGTGAAGGAGGCCATGAGCAAAGCAATTGGTAGAGCCTTTTCAACTAAATAAAAACATGAAATGTACAATGAGATTCATAGTTCATTAGAAAGGGTGGAAATTAATCATTTCTATTGGATAATTTTGAGGAGAGTTATTATTTATATTTTCATTGAGTAGACAGAAAAATATATATAATTGGAAAATAAATAATGCTGTGTTGAGATAAGAGAAATATGTTGTAAACAGGAGTTTCTGGGTGATGAAATCTGAAATTTTGAAAACATGTTGATGATATCATCTATAGCTTTTCCCTTCCTGACAATGTTAAATTCAGTAGATTATTTTGTACTTGGCGAATTTTTTTCATGCCTCTTTGACCTTTCCCAATTCTATCCTTTCAATTCTGCTTTTATAAAAACTATAATGATCTCTATTATTCTCTTTTTCTTTGCACCTAGAGTAGTTTTTCGTTCTGGAATATGTATTATTTTTTTCAAAATATTTAAATTGAACTCAGGTTCACCATTAATCACTATTATATTTGAGACATATTCCATAATAATGGAATATTTTCTACATAATATATTATAATTTTAGGCAACATTAATTAAACCCTATATATCATATGGGTTTTCATTTTCAAATGTATATTACTTCATTAAATACAACTTATTTATAAAGAAATTATTTAATATCTTATGATAGTAATTTAAGATCTTTACCTTTTTAAATGACGCAGGTGATGACACACTCTCATTGGTGTTTTAGAATTTAAAATGTGCTTCCCTAAGTAGATTTTAGCACTTTACTTTCAGAATATTTTGAAGAGATATAGAAATATATTTACTCTTTTTTCTGTTTTTGTTTTTTTGTTTTGTCTTTATAGGTCTGTTGGTAGTAGAACTAGCTGGGTCCTTAAAAGTTCTAGGATATTGATTTTGACCATATCTGCCTTTAAAATTAACAAATGATAACTTATGTATAGCAGATATACTATACTTTATTATTTTACCATAGGTTGCCTCAATTTTAAAAAGATTTGATTTGAAAGACAAGAAAAAGTATGAGGCATGAAGATCTGAGTTTGATTGTGAATGCATAAAATATTTAATGTGTCTTGTTAGGACACAAGTCCTATTCACCTTCTTATATTTAGCAATAATTTTAAGAGGACATTCAAAAAATAAAACCAGAGTTTTCACAATGAAAGCAAAATTATTCACTTATTAATATGCATAGATGTTTGCATATATGTGTGTATATATGCATCAGTGTATATTCTTATGCATATATGTATACATGTGTATATATTCATATATATGTGCATATTTATGTGGGGGGATGTGTAAGCTGTATGCTTTTTGCCATAGTAGTCAACTTGATCAGAAGTTTTTATGAATACCCCTTTAAAAATTATCGTTAGTACCAAATTAATTGTCACCTAAAAAAATTATTACTTATATCTATTTAATTTATTATATTAGTACATCATATCATATGTTACATTTGGGTGCTATGTAATTTCTCCTACTACAACATTTGAGTTTATAACAACAAACTGCCTATTTCACCAGTAAACCTCCTTTCTCTATTTGGCTATGTCTTGACCATAGATCTTACAACTTAGTTAATTTGAAAGGCAGAAAGTCTCCTAATTATTATAATTTAAATATGCTCAGGTTCTAATAAAGTTGAATGTTACAAAATGCTCCTTGGGCACTAGAATTATTTGAATTCTGATTGTTGATACTGTTTCTTTTTCTCTTGGGCAATTCATGTTTTTTTTTAAAAAAATGAAGTAATTATCCTAATTACTCTATATTTTACAATGCTAGCTTACTGAACTTGAACTTCCGTGAGAGAATAGATCATTTCTGACTTGATCATCACTGTAATACCAAAAATTCTCATAAACTCTCCACATCATAGGAGCTTAATAAATATTTGTTAATTGCATCAATACACTAGCTATTAGAACTACCTGTGACCTTAGAAGTTCTAGTGCATTCATTTTTACTATGTCTGCCTTTAAAATTAACAAATTTGTTATATATGCCACATCTTTTGTTTAAAACATGTTGTGTGTCTTCCTATGGTGTTTTATAATATATTTTTAATGATTATGTAGTCAGATATACTAACCTTTGTCTTGTTACTTTCTTCTTTGGGTCATAATATGATTCGTTTTTGAATGTAAGGTTGAGAAGTCCATTATATTGTTTCCAAATCCAATCCTCCTTCTTTTATAGTGAAAAGTAAAATAAAACAAAATAAAAGCCCTACAAACTAGATATTTTCTCAGCTTCTTTTGCAATTTCTGTGTCCAGGTAGCTGAGGTCTACTTAAATAAGATCATATAGGTAGAAAGGTTGTGTGCTATTTTTAAGTCCAGCCATAAAAGTCTCCCAGGATTAATCCTGTATTTTATCTTTCCAGGCTTTGAAAATGACCAAAAATTTCAGTTTTTTAGTTTAGAAGAGATTGTAAAGATATTGGAGTAGAATGAATTATAGGATAAGGGCAAGAGATATGGTTGTTAGGACCAGGGTAGTAGCATTAAAGGTGGAAAGAAATTCTCGGATTCTGAATATTTTAATGTATGTTTCTTGCTCTGTAAGGTAGTGTTGTTGCTTAAAAGTGGCTGTCCACCACAAATGACATTTTCTGCTACTACTACAATGTGACTAGCTCTCACCAATGGAAGGGAAGTACGATTTTTATATGTGAAACTTCTAGACCTATGTGTTTAAAAAGTGTGGATGGCATCCCCACCCCTTCTCCAATATCTAACAGCTGGATGTTGATGCTCAGGTGACTTTTTAAACTACATATGGTAGAGAGCAGAGGACCTGAAAACTTGAGACCCTGAAAGACATTGTGGAACAGAACCTCCTACCATGATCCAAAATACCTGTCTGCAAGTTTCATGAGGAAGATATAAAATTCATAATATTGTATGCTTTCATCCTTTCTTATTCTTGCTGCTTCTATTAGCTAGTCATTTGTCCACGTGCTTACATACTCAAACCCCTGATCCTTAAGAACTAGATTTTTTATTTTGTTTTAGCCAGCCCTATTGTTTTCTATTATCATTTTATGTATTTATGTTTATGAATACCATTTCAACTGTCTTTAAGTTTATTTTTAATTTTTCTAACATTTTGCTGTTAAAGGCTGGATTGACTTACATTCTTATTTCTTTGCCTATTTCTAAGGATTCTCTGTTACTCTTCATGTGTACACTATGAATGAACATAAGGCTTATGTGGAAACAGAACATATACTTCCATGGAAGCTTTAAAATCTACCACTTCTATTGTGCAGATCCTCTTTCCATCAAGATTGCCTGTGGAGGAGAGTGCACGCCAAAGAATATACAATAATTGTTATAGCCGAAATTAACTTCCCATATTCTGTCTCTATGGTCCTCATCTCCTACACCCTCATTGCAGGGCTGTACTATACATGCTCTTTGCTGATGGGAGGAGGAAGGTCTTTTCCAGCTGCAGGTCCCACTTGAGAGCTGTTTCCATGTTTTATGGACTTTTATTATTCACGATTCTCAGGCGGCTCACTGAGGAGTCTGTAGAACATGGAAAAATGGTGGCTGTGTTTTATACCACAGTAATTCCCATGCTGAATCCCATGATCTATAGTCTGAGAAACAAGGATGTGAAAGAGGCTGTCAGCAAAGCAATCACCAAGGCAAACCTGGGACAGTAAAACTGCAATAGATATCTTTGTGGTATGTTGGTTTCTATTGTAAATGACCAGACATAAACATCCTAGGTTAAAAGTTCTAGTTCTAAAGGTGACTCTTTAGAGGTCCAACACCAAGAGGTCCAACATAAGAGAGTGATGCTTTAGTCCATGAATGGACTGTAATTACTAAGCATGCTTTCTCCTACATCTGCAACTATATTATTAAAAGTGGCATATTGTCAATCACAATGCACTTAAAATTGTGCTAAGTGTAGTTATTGAAAGAAAACACCAATAATAATTTGGATACCCTTCTTAGAGTTGAACATTATTTCCTAAGGTATTTTCTATATATACATACTTATCAACCTGGCTTTCATATAAATATATATTTTTAGCAAAAAGAGTAAAATTCATTTGTTTTCCATGATTCCAGAATGTTGATCAATCCCATTTTATCTAAAAATTGTTTAAAGGTATTCATATGTAAATGGATTTTGAAAATGAAATGGTATTCCGCTAGTGTTTTAATATAATCTTAAATTTGTCCTCAGTATGTATTGTTAATAGTCAAGGTTGTGTCTAATAACTTTTTTACCCTAACTCTACTTCTTGGTTTGAATTCTGGTATAAATTGATGTTAAAAGGGATAAATATCTCTGACAAAAGGTTTTTCTGCTTTCATCATAATCAAAAGATAAACCAGTATAAATTTTCTGATATTTATGTCAGAGCTTTAGCAACAGGATATTGTGTTATTAAATGATTGATTGATAATATGATTTGAAACTGTTGTTTGCTCCCAGCTTCTCATTAAGAAACAGCTTAAATCAACATTTCCATATCTAGAGTGAATTAACCAGATAAGAAGCTCACTGGTCAAATAAACACCTTTGTACTGGCCATGTACTCAGATGTGATCAATACAGTTTAAAATGGTATCTCCTTTTGACCTGGTTAAATTTCCTGAAGAGCTCATCAGATAATTCATGTAGATTGGTATATCCACATACTACCTGTTCTGCATTCCATACTTGCTACAGGCAGATTGAAAATTTGTCTAGCTTAGTGTCACTTGCCAATTTATTAGAATAAAGGCAGATGGGATTTGATTTGCATTTCTCTGATAATTAGTGTGATGCAAATCAAATCAGAACCACAGTGCAATAATAGCATCCCATCACAGTTGAAATGGCTTACATCAAACGACAGTTAATAACATATGCTGGCAAGAATGTGGAGAAAGGGGAACCCTCATACACTGTTGGTTAAAACGTAAATTATTAATAGTACAGCCACTATGGAGAATGCTATGATGGTTCCTTAAAAAACTTAAAATAGTGCTACCGTATCACTCAGGAATAACACTGCAAGATAGATAGCCAAAAGACAGGAAATCAATATGTCAAAAAGAGACAACTGCACTCTTACATTTATTGCAGCACTATTCACAATAGCCAAAATATTGAATCACCATAAGCACCCATCAACGCATGAATGGATAAAAAAAGTGTGGTATATACACATGATGGAATATTATTAAACTTTAAAAAATAATGAAATTCTGTAGTTTATAGCAACGTAGATGGAACTAAAGGCCATTATGTTAAGTGAAATAAGTCAAGCATAGAAAGATAAATGTTTTTAACTCATATATGGGAACTAAAAAAAAGAGGACGTCATGAAAATAGAGACTACATGGGTGATTACCAGAGGCTGGGGAAGAGAAGAAAGGAGGGAGAGAGGAAGAGAAAAAAAGACTCAGGTTCTTGCCTATAAAATGGGAGTAATAATTGCCTCAGGGTTGAATTACAAGAATTAAATTAAACTAGCATAGCATTTGGTATGTGTTTACTTCAATAAACACATTATTTTTTCCTGTTACTATTACAAGTAGTATATTCCTTATTTATAAAATGAGGCAGTTGAAAAAGTTATTTTTTTCTGCTTTGATATACTATAATTTTAATTGCAGGAAATAATACTTGATTCCTCTTTCACTGGAAAATTCAAGCGGCCTGGAATGTGAAATATAGAACATAGAATTGGTATACACAGGTTGAAAACTCCATCAACAGGTTTAATATGATACAAACCTCCAAAATTTTATTCGACCCCAGGACGCATTCAAAATAACTAGAACTTGTGGGAAAATAAGAATAGGTTCCAGTTGTACTCACCATCAAATTGGTACTACTGATTAATTGGTGCTCACGTGGTAATAATATTCTCCAGGGATGGGGGATTGGGAGGGTAAACTCAGGACAATAGGACACGGTGAGCATTGTGGGGGGGAAGGGCAGGCCTCTAACCTCCCCTTGGGAGAGGCAATGATATAAAATGTAACCAAAATGTTTGTACCCTCACAATATCCTGAAATAAAAAATAAAATAAAATGAAATAAAAAAAATAAAATAAGGCAGGGCAGAAATAAAGGTTCAGAAAAAAAATTGCACAAAACTGTTATAAAAAAAAATACACACTCAACAGTTGGCACTTTCTCTAGAGACATACTTCCCCAAGGGTCATTTTTAGGAGAATATTCTTAATTGCTTCTTGTTTTTCAAGGCACACATTTAAGAGAGGCTTCTCTTGTGAACGCCCAGTTTCTCTTTATCTGGGAATTGTTGTTAAAAAAATTCCTTCATATAACGTTCACTTTTCAACTCCACTTCCTTACTGGGAATACTTGTCTTCATTCTCAGGTAGGTGAAAAATGCATCTACCTGAAACTGTCAGATAAAGCTTGCATCATAGATTTATTTTCTTTTATTCTTTATAGGGATGCATTAACGGTTTCATACATTACGCTGTGTTTGAGAGAAAGAGAGAGACACAGAAGAGATATATTTTCAATAAAGATTAGATTATTTGATTATTATGAATGATTAATGGAATGCATTTCACAATTATTCCTGGCATATTTATTATGTATTAATGTATTTCTCTTTTCATACTCACAAATACATAATGAAATGAATATTATTATCATTAAGTCATATTGAGGAAAAGAGAAATTAAACACAAAACAAAACAAGAAGTAAACATGCCCAAGTTTATAAAAATCAGTCATGGAGCTGGCATTCCACCAATGTCTGATATAGAAACAGAACCCTTTAACTGGGATATTTAATACTGCTTCATACTTGGTATTGGGGAAAATCCACATTTATTGGTAATTTAAGTTGAAATAGAGTGATAAAATAAGGGAAGGGTATGCATATATTTTTGAATTTGGATGGTGAGGAAATCTTGTAAATACTTGGGAGCTCCCAAATACTCTACTTCTTTGCAGACCGTGCACCCCCTAGGATCATATCTACCCACTTTAGTTTTCCCATAGTTTTGCTATTGTGATCCATCACCTGGTTCACCACTGCTCAAGTTTTCTTGTATTTAGCTTTTGACATACTAACAATGTCATCTCCTGTATTCTTACTAGTGCTGTTTCATCCTTAGTACTAGGCAATTAGATCTGGCTTTCCAATTAAGAATTCCTCTATTTCTAATCTTTGAAAATCGCATAGAGGTGAAAAGCTCTGGCAGCCACAGATATATACTATTGAATGAGAAATCAGGTATGATCTGTTGACATATTTGTAATCTCTGCTCACATATGAATCTAAGAGTCTTCTAGATGAGTTTGACAACTTTGTAATAGATTTCACAGCCTACACATAAGTATATTCTAAAGCAGTTTATACAATTTTTAGACAACTTCAACTATTACTCTTTTCTTAGTGCTTCAAATTTTTCTTAATTAGCACTAGGCTTTGGAGTCTTGTAGAGTTGATCTAATCTACTATGATGGTTGCTTTCTTCTCTATCCATAAAAAAATTTTCTTTCCAAGTTTGTCTGTTGAAAAGTTTTGAATTATTTTTGTGGATAAAGAGTTCATTTATTTTCACTATGCAATGAGGCTTATTTTTTTTCCTCCTCTATTATTTTTCTGGTGACTGATAACCAGTGATAATTATGGATAGCTTCCATCAAATTGTGATTGAGTAAAGTGTAATCCCGTAGGTTAAAAGAAGGGTTTTAGGAATAATCATTCTCTAGAGGTGATACCTAGCCACCAGAAGGTATGGTATAATTCCATCTTCAACAAATTCATTGTCCTGCTGAGAAGCCATCCCAAGATTTCTATTGGATGGACTTGCACTCTGTATTCTACAGGACATGAATCTTCATTGATAATAATGGTATCTTTTATATTATTATTATTTGATGGGGAAATACTTTTAGATTTGTCTCAATAATATCTATTAACACTATGCAAGGAATTAGTGTTTTCTTGGGAATATAATTTATAAAACATTGTCTGGAAGAAGTCTCATATGATACTCATACATTTGAGAATAAATTTGCAAAATATCCAAGAAAACTTCCTGGAATTCCACTGGATCTCCAAAGAAGAATCAATCATTTTTCCTATTTCTGCTCCCATTATAACTCTAAAACAATATATACTAGTTCTAGAAATTATTTATTTACATCAACACCTCCATAAATATTGCCATTAATCTTTTCTTTTACTCATTTTTGAATCTCCAGAACACAGCAGTAGATGATACCTATTGGATTATAATTGCCTGTTAGGTTTGGAAGGGAGTCCATATCCAGGAAATGTGCATAACGTATGAACATGGTTCACCTTTTAACTTGATTTCGATGGCTACTGTAATCAGTTTGTTGTTCTGTAATTTAAAAGAATGTGAGTATGACATGGACTAAAATATTTTTATCTGATGAATTTGGTCATTAAGTGGCTTTCATTTCTAATAATGTGGAATATGCTTATACCGAAAAAAGAGATAAAAGACAAAACTAATCTCAAATTTTTGAGTTCTGTTAAAAAGAGAACTATGATTCCTAATAATTATCTTAAAAATATAAAGCTACCAAATACACCAACATTGGAAACAAGGGATATTGAAGAAATAGTCTTGAGATTGTGACTACTCACAATACTTAATACTAGCACATTTCAATCACCAAGCTTTGCATAACTGCTCTATAATAGAATCTACTTATCATGGTAACTTTCAGAGAGCCTGTTACACAGCAGGTGCTCAGAGAAGATTTGTTGAAAATAATGGCAAAATGTGATCATAAAAGGAGACAAGGGAAGGGGGCATAGATAAAGATATAAATTAATAAAGATATAAATCAATAAATTAATATTATCAACAAATTAATAATTAATATTATTAATAAATTAATACTTAATTCATTTTTATTTATTTTATTTTAGTCATCACAGAGATTTGTAGCTCATATTGTCTTAGAATTCAGAAAATGCTCAATTTCACTGATGTGACAGAATTTATTCTTTTGGGACTAACCAGTCGTCGGGAATTGCAAGTTCTCTTCTTCATCATTTTTCTTCTGGTCTACATTATCACCATGGTGGGCAATATTGGCGTGATCATGTTAATTAAGATCAGTCCACAGCTTAACAGCCCCATGTACTTTTTCCTCAGCCATTTGTCATTTGTCGATGTGTGGTTTTCTTCCAATGTCACCCCTAAAATGTTGGAAAACTTGTTATCAGAGACAAAAACGATTTCTTACGCTGGATGTTTAGTGCAGTGTTTCTTTTTCATTGCTCTTGTCCATGTAGAAATTTTTATTCTTGCTGTGATGGCCTTTGACAGATACATGGCGATTGGGAACCCTCTGCTCTATGGCAGCAAAATGTCAAGGGTTGTCTGCATGCGACTGATTTCTTTCCCTTACATATATGGATTCCTGACTAGTCTGGCAGCAACATTGTGGACTTACGGCTTGTACTTCTGTGGGAAAATTGAGATCAACCACTTCTACTGCGCAGACCCACCTCTCATCAAGATGGCCTGTGCTGGGACCTTCGCAAAAGAATATACGATGCTCATACTGGCTGGCATTAACTTCACATATTCCCTGATTGTAATTATCATATCGTATATATTCATTCTCATTGCTATTCTCCGAATGCGCTCAGCGGAAGGGAGACAGAAGGCCTTTTCCACCTGTGGGTCCCATCTGACAGCTGTCATCATATTTTACGGTACTCTGATCTTCATGTATCTCCGACCTCCCACAGAGGAGTCCGTGGAGCAGGGGAAGATGGTGGCTGTGTTCTACACCACAGTGATCCCCATGCTGAATCCAATGATCTACAGTCTGAGGAACAAGGATGTGAAAGAAGCCATGAGCAAAGTGATCAACAGAATATATTTAACAAAATAAAATAAAACTTGAGTTAATGTTGTCTTCTATTACTTGGTTGGAGACAGGTTATTAGCCAGTACATAAGACCATTCAGCTAAAGAAACTAAAGAAGTTTGGTGGGTTGAAAAGGAAAAAAAAAAAAAAAAAGTAATGTGAATTGGGAAAAAACAAAGTAGACTGACCCATTCCTCATAATATAAGTGATGAAGATTAATTTAAGAGAATAAAGTAATTAATTGAAAAGCTGATGTGTGCCAAAATTCATAGGTGCATTAATTCAAATTGTTCAAAGATTGAGTTGGAACCAAAAGATTTGTCTGATTCAAAAGTACCATAGATGAATTTAGGAAATGTTTATCTGTCCATTTAAAAACAAATTTCAGCCAGAACAAATAACAAAATGTTTAGTTTAGTTTTCTAACATGAGAACATAAAAATAGTGGTCTCACTAACAGTTATGAGATTGTTATTATTTAAGATTTTTTTCATTCTGTGGTGTTGGATCTGTTCAGATACTACTGCCTTTAAAATAGCAGTGTTATTATTTGTAATAATTTTTTATTTATTTTTTATTTTTTTAGTGTTTCTTAAGAGACAACATGGTAAGTGTCTTTTATAGATTCCAACTCTACAGTTGGCAGTGTTCCAACTGTGCACAGATCCCCCTGTGGTGTCTTCAATCTAACTAAGAATAGGAGAATTACTGGAGCCATGTATTTGGAATGTTTCATCTTAACCTCCAGGTTCCATTTAATAAGTTAAATTGTTATCCATGTGGAATATTTGGCAGATATGTGACTAAGATACAGTACCTACATATTCTAGTTAAATTTGCACTTGAAAGCAATCAGATATTTAAGATAGACTATTTGTTGTCAACAGTAACATTTGCTGTCTTAACAATAGTAACATAATTTGATGTCTCTCTTGTACCTAATTTCATGAAGCATAAATATGAAGCTATAATTTATAACTTACTTCATTAAAGTCTATGTCCTTGGACCAAAAATATCTCCAAATAAATACATAAATAAATAATAAGTTTTATTGCAAAAAATGCATAGCTAAAGAAATGTAATTCATACATTTCAGTAACTAAGATTTTAACTGTAAAAATGAAAATATAAAAAAAAGATTAATACCATATGAGAAAAAAATTCTTTGTCCACTATTGAATTTTTATTTTTTTCAAGAGGAACTAGAAATACTTTAAACTCATTTCTACAATGTACATGTATATCACAAACAATCCTTTAAAATCATGTACATATGTAAACAAATTGGTAATTTAGATTCAATTATAATATAACTGTGGCTATAGTTGCAAAATTTGAAATATCTAAAGACTTTCAAATCTAAGGTACATAAGGTTCTTTCTGGGATGAGTTAAAAGTAATTTCTTTTGGCAATAAAAACATTTATTTGCCATTTTGGGGAACACTTGATATGCTAAATTAGTTGCTTACTACTAAAAAATGTCAAAGTGTGTCTGAAAGCATTAATACCTGTAGTCTCTTGGCAGATGAATTCGGATTATCTATATTACCTCTTTTTATCCAAGAGATAAAAGCTTTCCTATTTATTCTTTCGAAGAGTTAGTTTAGTGTTCCATGAAGAATGATAATATCAAGGTCAGTGGTTCCTAGTTTGAGTTTCCAAATTTCAAATGAATTGGCAGAAGACCTTGGACTAGTCACTTTTTGTCACTTAGTTACTTTTAGGGATATAGTCTCTGGTCTCCATGGTCTCTTCTGACTCAGAGTCTTTGAGTCTAGATTCTTTGGCAGAGCTACAGCAATTTTTCCCTTGAACTTCAAGGTATTTCTGTAAAATATTTTTCAAGTAAATGGTATCATTACATTTATTTCTACATGTATCAGCTTAATCATATTTAAGCATTTCTAACATCTGACCATAAAAGCCGCACACTCATTTCTGTTTCTCTTCTGTATTTCTCACTGTGTCCCTATCTGACACACACACACACTTTCTTCCTTTCCAGTTTCCATTTTCTTGAGCTATTGTATATTAAAGCAAAATTTCCTAGTGCCAAGTTCATGTAATAGACTTTCTCCATACGCATGAAAAGAAACTCCGGTGTTCTTGATACTTGGGCACTGAAGGATGCAGATGAAAAAACAAACAAACAAACAAACAAACAAAAACTTTGCCTGAACACTATTCTATCCATAATTTTCCAGACTAAACAGAGGAAGTATATATTTTAGATTGTTTAATCTAGGTCGGCATCCATGTTCTTTGGCTTGTTAGTATTTAAATATAGTCAAATAACTTAATCTAATATTTATTTCACATATGCATATTTTTATTCTTCAAAATAAGGATGCTATTGCTCACAATCTTATTGAGGTGGTAAGATCATACTTGTAAACTGTTTAGAGATATAAGTTCACAAATAATGTGAATATGTTTTGTGTGCTTCATATGCAACAGGCATGGGGCAGAGAGTTATCCTTATATTACCTGAGATCATCTCAACCACAGTGTAAGATAATAGCTTCCCTACTTTACAGATGAGGACATTGAGGCTCAGAAGTCTGTTACTTGTCCAAGGTCACTTAAAGTGGTATAGCAAAGGTATAATTCCAGAAACGTCTGGCTTTGAGGTTCATCTTCCACTTCAGCAATGATCTCTACTTGTACTTATTCTCCCAGACACTGACAAATGATTTATTCTTTGAGTTATCTGGTATTTGAAACTGTCAGATGGGACATGCATTGCTGTGATCATCTATCCTGAGAACTGGTGCCTTTTAGAACAGTTCCATGACAATAAAGAAAGTGAATGACTAAAATTTTATATGATTCAAACCAACAATATTTTGCTGAGCTGCATAATTGTCAATGTGTGAATGAAAGGGGACAGAACCCAGGTGAAAGCAGGAGATAGATCATATCATGATCAATAATTTTGGTCTCACTTTTAAGAATTATTCTTCCCATCAACAGTCCTTCACTTATCCTGCTGTTGAGATAGTTTTAGAATTTTAATTATTGTTTCTTATATAATAACTTGGATAGTTCCTTGGAGATATGGATCCAAAACTCCTAATGTTCAAGACACTATAATTTAAAAAATAGTAAGAAATTGCTATTTGCTGTTGTATGCTAAAGATAGGTCTCCAAGTTTTGCTCTTTGCAATATAGATGGATACAGTTAAATCTTTTAATTTTATTCCCTATTTTGAGGAGAAAACTAATACTCTATTCATAGACATTTTTATCAAATTGTTTTATTATGTGGAATTATATTATTGGGAAATTTTCATATTTCTATCTATAGTTTATACAAAGGCTTATAAGAATGAGATTGTCATAATGAGAATTTACAAAACTCTTTATTCCTCTTTTTTTTGTCCTTTTACTCTCCTTTACAAATAAGGACTATTGGTTTTCATGGTATTGTTTTAAAACATACATGAACGGAGTTGAGGATATTGAGTCAGTGGAATGACTGGTCCAGTAATTTGTACCTTCACTGTTTTTCTTCGTGGGAAATTCTTGAAATGTTAATAGAAAATGAATTTGCTGTTTTATTTGTAAGTTAACCATTCAAACTCCTTGATTGTTTGGATGGATGATACATATATAGATAATAAATTGGTTTTCTCCCAGAAGTCACGTCTCCTGATCCTAGGTCAATGGGATCACCTAAACTGGAGGAGCCGGGAGAAGCAGTGGTCTAGTACCTCTAATGTCAAACCAGCTATGGGGCCACAAATGACTCTAAACAGTCCATGAAGGATGAATTATATGGAAGACATAAGCTTCTTCTACTGTAGAGTAGGAGCAAACTAAATTTTAAATGAAAAGAAATATAATAGTAAAATATGTCAACAAAGAGGGAACAGTAGAAGACTATTAAGGGTACAATACGGGAGTAAAATTATTTGCTACAGGCAAAATAGGAATTTGTCTACAGCAGGTGACTCTTGCTAACTTAAGTGCTTAAAGAAAAATGGCAGGTAGAAGTCATTCCTGGTAAGTGAGTTCATTCTCTAACAAGTGCAGATCCCATTACAGGGGTACACAATTTGGTATGTACAGGTTGACTCTGAGAGGTTACATTTAGTTGCAGTAATGGCTCTAGTAAGATGGACTAGGTCAAACACAGACAGGGCTGTTATTCATGCGAATTTACCATGGTTTGCTTTTCCAATAATTAAGAATAGATTAGAGTAAAGACATGTGGGGATACTTACTATTTTATAAATTTAGATTTTGACAACAGGGATTGCTTTTGGTTTGTAATTTTGTGTTTTTATACCACAAATTTGTGGTATAAATTTGTCACCCTGACAAAAAGTCAGGGTGAAGTACAAAATCTAGGGCTGCTCAAGCAACAAGTGCTTCCATAGAGATGGTCATCATACCCTGACACTCTAAGGCCATAGTTTCTTTAATCATTATGGCAGAGCTATTCCACTGTCTCCAATATTTAATTTTTCCTGTTAGATATAAAACACTGGCCATCCTGCCTAAGGCAGTCCCTCTCCCATGACTTCGCTGGGTGCAAGCTATGTCAAAGCTCTCTCTATTAGGAGTCTTATGCCTGCAACTCTCCCAGGCTGGAGTTCCACACCGGTAGCTCTATAGTTATGGGGTCTCAATAGTGGCCCCACCTCTAGGGCCCCACTAGACATTGCCCCATGGGCATGTTTCTGCCTCAGCCCCAGACTGTCCATGACATCATTTGAAATCTAAGTGGAGGAAGCCATGAGCCTACAGCTCTTGCATCTGTGCACCTGCAGAATTAGCACCATATGGACCACAAAAGGTTACAGTTTGTATCTTCTAGAGAAGTGGGTCAAGCTGCACCTGGACCCATCTGAGCCACAGCTAGGGTAGCCAAGGAGCACTGCACTGGAGTTTGGTAGAGGAGACCCAAAGTGGGTTCTGGGCTGCAATCCCATGGAGGCTGCCTGGGGCTCATTCACTGAAATCATTTTGCAATCTTAGAGCTCTGGGACTGTTGTAGGAGGGCCCTAAAGTTCGAATGCTGTCAGGTTCATCCTTCCATTTTCTTGATTATCCCGTATATCTGCACTAACCTCGTTAGAAAACAGTCACTTGGCTACTTCCTTGGTTTGATCTCCCAACACACTTTTTTTATTCTTCACATTGCCAGGCTGAAAACTCCTAAAATTTTTCTATTCTGCTTCTCTTTCTATTAAAAAATCCATCTTTAAGTGATTTTTTCTTCTTGCATCTTATTGTATGTGGTTGAAAGTAGCCACACAGGTCCCTCAAAATTTTGCTTAGAAATTTATTTTGCCAGAAATTTTAATTCATTGGTCTTAAATTCAGTCTTCCATAAAACCATAGAGTATGGACAGGATTCAGCCAAGTTATTTGTCACTTCATCATAAGGATGGCCTTTACTCCAGTTTCCTATAAGGTATTCCTCTCTTCCATATGAGACCTCATCAGAATGACCATTACTGTCCATATTTCTACCAACATTCTGATCATGACCATTTAAGTAACATCTCAGTAGTTCCAGAATTTCTCTTCTCTTCTGCTGTGCCTTCACCAGAATCATGCTAAATGCTCCATTCATGGAAATCCAGGCTTTTTCTAGCCTGGTCTTCCAAACTGTTCCAGCCTTTAACTATTACCAAATTCCAAGGCCATTTCAAGATTTTCAGATATTTGTTAGAGCAACAATCTCACTTATTGGTATCAAAAACTGTATTAGGTTCTCCAGAAAAAACATAGTAATAGAATATATATATATATATATATATATATATATATATATATATACACATACACATACACATATATTTATTTATATTTATTTATTCATTTATTACTGATTTATTAGTGGAATTGGCTCACAAGATTATGGAGGCTGAGCAGTACTGCAATAGGCCTACTGTAAGCTGTAGTCCTTGGGATCCAATTAGAGTGACTCAGTTCAAATTCCAATGCCTCAAAACCAGGGAACCTGATGGTGTAATTGTCATTTGATACTGAGGTCAGAGAATCCTGGGGGCTGCTGGTTTAAGTCCTGGAGTTTTAAGGCTAGAGATCCTGACATTTGATTTCTTAGAGCAGGGAGGAGGAGAGTATCCCATTTCCAGGAGAAAGCAAGAGAGGGCAAGAGGGGGCTGAACTCATTTTAATAAGCAACCCACTCATGAGATAGTGGCATTAATCCATTCATGAAAGAAAACCCTCATGAATATTAATGGTTATACCTCTTAACACCATCACAATGACAACTGCATTTCAACATGAGTATTGGAGAGGATGTTCAAACCATAGCATTCACTATCCTGTTGGTGCCAATTTAATGTATTTATCCATTTTGTGTTTCTATACAATACACCAGAGACTGGGTAATTTATAAAGAACAAATATTTATTGCATATCGATCTAGAGACTGGGAAGTCCAATGTCAAGGTGCCTGCATCTTGCAAGGGCCTTCACGCTGGATCATGAAGTGGCAGAAGCCATCACATGGTGAGAAAACAAGAGAGAGCAATAGGGGGTTGAATTCCTTTTTATCAGGAACACACTCTTGTGATATGAAAGCAGAGCATTTAAGGCTTAATAACCTCTTACTTGTCCCACCTTTTAATACTATCAATATGGCAATTACATTTCAGCATGAGTTTGGGAGATGACATTCAAACCATAGCGAATGACCATTGAAGACGGAGGAAGGGATTAGAGTTATGCTGCCACAAACCAAGGATGCCTGGGGTTACTAGAAGCTAAGAAAGGAAAGGAAAGAAAAGATCCTTCCCTAGAGTCTTCAGAAAGAGCATATACCTTGCTAATACCTTGGTTTTGGATTTCTAGTCTCCAGACCTGTGAGAGAATACATTTTTTGTTATTTCAGGCCATTCTGTTTGTGGTACCTTGTTTTAGCAGATCAAGAAAACCAAGACTACATTTCTGTTTGCTGTTTTCCCACATGGGGAATCTTCAAACTCATCAAAACTTTTTATTTCCCCATGGCTGGTGGTTTTGCAATATGTCATCTGAAGCCAGGAAGCTATGGGGTGGAAGAGGCACAGAATCCCTTTTCAAAGACTCAATAACCTTTAACACCTACTCGCATTGCCAATCTCAGGTTCAGCTCTTATTGCCCGTGGTCAGAAAAATGGTTCTTTTGCCATTATAAGTTTGTTCTCACTCTACAGTTTATCAAATAATTCTGAGCAGCAGCTAGTTGTCTTAGCTATTTAATGTCATACATTTGAAATTACAAAACAAATAACAATAACAACCAATCTGTTTCGCATTTTGAGTGTTTGCATTTGGAGATTGATAATCATGGCTTTGAGATTAAATTTATGCACTTCATGTCCCTACCCACAAAAATCACCCTAAGAGCTTGAATGCCTAACTATAACTTATTCCTTCTCTCCATAATTTATACCTCAAGAGAAATTCATGTAGAACATCTTGTTGCTGCTTTAATTATGATGCTAGTGTTGGGTGAGGCAGATATAAAAATGATTTTTTAAATGCATAGTTTCCTGTGATAGTATTAATGTATTCACATCTTCACGTAAGTCTAATATCTAAATTTAATCATGAAACCTGTTCTAACATAACTTGAAATAACTTAAGCTAACATGGTTTTCAAAGATTTATAATTAATTTCTAGTACAGCAATTTTTGCAAATATTTACTAAAATATACATGAGATAGTTTTATATAGCATACAGATATTTTAAAATTTTGAATATTTGAAAATTTATAATTTTTGTCAAATTTTGTCATTTTCTATTTATTATTGGCACAGAATTATCATTTGCAGTGGTTATATAAAGTTTAGTTTTCAGATTTACTTAAATAAAATTGTGAGTCAATTGTAAAAAAAAAAAAGTGCCTAGAAAGCAATAGTCCATGTGATGTATCAATGTGGGAAAAAGGTTCCTTTAGTCCCTGAAGGTCAGAAAACACAACTCCATGTCAAGTCACCACAATTATATATATATATATATATATATATATATATATATATATATATATATACACACACACACAGAAATGAACACATACACCAGAATATCATATATGTATATAAAGTTACTGTGTTTATAGTACATATATTATAATATATATACATATAGAATATTCAGTGTTTTATTAAATGCAGTAATTTTTGAGGGTACTATCTACTTGTCCTGCACTGCCTCTCCTGAGTTTTATATATTAGCCACCTTCTTTATTTTTTTCAGCATTCAGTAATTTCCATAATATCCAGGACAATTAAGTGGTTAAACTGAGCCTATTGTTAATGCCTCTGTTCTTACATTATTGGTTAATTTTAGTAACATAGTATTCTATCAGATTTAGGGGAAACTCCAATGTACAATGTGCTTTCCAGATCGTTCAATGAACTATCTGCTGGGGCAAAGCTATCTTTGAATTTAAGGACTTTATGAGAAGCACTCACCCAGAAGTTAATGGTAAAGCAACTTTGTATCTTTTGGATGCCACTCAGAGGTGGTTTTGAGGAGTCCATCTGAGAGAAGTCAGAGACACCACCCAGTGTCACTTAGCCAGTATGTGGTGCAACTGAGGTTTGATTTCAAGACCATAAGACTCCAACAGCTAGCTTCCTCCTATTTTGCTAAGATGCCATAGCTTAAATAAAGACAAATTTTGATCGCTGGTCATGTCTGTGTCCACATTAGGAGCCTATTGGTGATATGAAAGCAGGGATATTAGAATGAAAAGGTTGATCAGATCAGGGTAGGAAAATGCTCATATGTAATCGTGGCATGCACCATCAACATGGCCTCATTTTGTTCACTATTAACAAGTTGGCATTCCCTTGGTTGCCAAGTCCATTGTAACACCTATCAGAGTACATTGGTCATAGTAACACTGTCATATAATTCAGAACATGGATATAATTTAAAGCTATTCACTCATCTATATGTCTTATAAAAAAAGAAAGTTGTTTTAACTTAAAGCCATAGAAACTAAAGTGGCTTAATAAAAATAAATAATGACACAATGTTTTAGAATATGTTATGAAATTCAAGGGCAAATAATGTAACCAGGCCTCACCAGAAACCAGTACTCGTGCCTTGCACACTCTAAGAACTGGCAGCCAACCTCACTCTCTCTCCCTGAGCTCACATGTGTTCATTTCTTTTGTCTCACTTTCTTTATATTTCTTTCTCTTCACACCAGCTTTCTATTTCTCAGTGCACAGGGAAGTCTACAGTGGAAGCCTCAGCTCCAGAATTCACTTAATCTAAGATTAAATGATCAGCTGAGACTCACTAGAAGTATTTGATTATAATTCCAAATTCTCAGGAAAGACATCTGATTGTCTTATCCTCAGACAAGTGGTAACTTTGATATATTGTGCTTATATAGGTATGGCCACTAGTACAATCATGGATGCCACCTTAGACAAGTGGAGCAGGGGGATTATCCAACAGCAGGGGGGCATTATGAGTAGGTAAACAGTCCACGTTTTGTTTACTCACTCACTCATTCATTCTTCTAGCATCATTACTTCAACCATCATTCTACCATTCCTCCCACTCTTCCACCATCATTCCACCACTTACTAATATTAGATACTAAAAGTGACAAATTATAGAAGATAATGCATTCTGTCCAGTGAGTAGCTCAGACTGAAACCCTAAACTATGTTTCTAAGCCAAATCCTGGCTGTTGTAATAGATTGACAGACTAAATAGGGCAGAAGTGTTACTTGAGCTTAGAGTTAAAGTATGTCCTTAGAATAACTAATTCTGACTCTCAGATTTCTATGTGAAAATGACATCTTTTCAAAAGACTTGATAATCATGTGTATTAGTCAGGATTCTCCAGAGGAACAGAACCAGTGAGATATCCTCTTAATACACATTCACACTCACTCACGCAGACACACACACTGAGTAGCTCAGAATGAAACCCTGAACTGTGTGTCCAAGATAAATCCAGGCTGTTGCAGATACACACAGGAAGAAATTTACTATGGAATTGGTTCATATAAATACAGAGGGCAATAAGTGTCATGATATGATACCTGCAAACTGGAAGATC
The DNA here is from genome assembly GCF_040939455.1 of Microcebus murinus. Lineage (NCBI taxonomy): Eukaryota > Metazoa > Chordata > Mammalia > Primates > Cheirogaleidae > Microcebus > Microcebus murinus. The sequence continues at coordinate 18,231,032 of NC_134107.1, forward strand.
AGGAAAATGGTAGTGTAATTCAGTCTGAGTGCAAAGATCTGAAAACTAGAGGAGCTGATGGTGTAACTCCTAGTCTGAGGCTAAAAACCTGAGAACTGGAGTGTAGGGGTGATGCTAAAGTGAGGCCCAGGGTCTGAAGGCTGGAGAACGAGGAGCTGATGTCTTAGGGCAACAGAAGATAGATATCCCAGATCAAGAAGCAAGAGAGAATTTATTCTTCCTCTGCCTTTTGTTCCCCAATAGATTGGATGGTGCCTGCCCACTTGGGTGAGGGTGATCTTCTTAATTCAGACTACTGATTCAAATGCTAATCTCTTCCAGATACACCCTCACAGACACACCCAGAAATAATGTTTTATCAGCTATCTGAGCGTGTCTTAGTCCAGTCAAGCTGACACATAAAATTAGCCACTGCATTGTGTAATTTCAGGGAGTAACCAGTAGTGAATACAGCGGTGGTCAGAGGCAGAGTGAGGAATGACGGTTAGCATCTTTGGTACAGTTGAGGAGTGGGAAATTACAAAAATGGCACTGAAATACACAAGACATTCACTTCCTTGCTCCCTCCCCTGTTTTTCACCAACATACTAAACAGAAAAATTTTTTGAAAGAAGCAATTAAATCTTATTAACAGTTTCATAGGAGCTTCCAGCTCAAAGCCATCAAGGTAACATGTCCAAACAGTAGTATTAAAATAATTTGTTAAAAACTTTAATTCTTCTTTAAACTGTTCATCCTATTATAGAGTATATGAACAACAAATTTGGGTGGAAAAGGATTTTCCTCATGTGAAAATGATAAAAGTGAATGTATGCCAGGCAAAGATTTTGAAAACAACAGAGCTACATGTGGTATCGTTCCAAGTCAGGAAATCCCTTTTTTGAAGTTCCTTAGAGGCAGGAGATACCATTTTTCAACAGCTTTCCTCAGGGCGTTCTTTACCTCTTGATTCCTCAAGCTGTAGATCATGGGGTTCAGCATAGGGATGACGATTGTGTAGAACACAGAGGCCATTTTGTCCGTGTCGAGGGAATGGTTTGATTTGGGCTGCAGGTACATGAAGATCAGGGTCCCGTAGAATATGGTCACAGCGGTCAGGTGAGAGGCACAGGTGGAGAAAGCTTTGTGCCTCCCTTCTGTGGACTGGATTCTCAAGATGGCGGCCACGATGTATAAGTAAGAAATGAGGACGGTGGTCAAAGAGCTGATCATGTTGAATCCAGCGAAGATGAAAATCAGGATCTCTTTGAGGCTGGTGTCTGAGCAGGCCAGGGACATCAAAGGGACATCATCACAATAGAAGTGGTTGATTAGGTTGGGGCCACAATAGATCAACTGGAAAGTAACTATTGTGTGGAGCAAAGCAACACAGAAGCTGTATAAGTAGGGGCCCAATACCAGTTGCATGCACACCTTCTGGGACATGACCACCATGTAGAGAAGAGGATTGCAGATGGCCACATAGCGGTCTTAAGCCATTACTGCAAGGAGGAACATCTCCGAAATCAGGAAGTTCAGGAAAAAGCCCAGCTGTGTTGCACATGCATAGAAAGATATAGACCTGTGCCTGGTCAGGAGCGTGTCCAAGAACTTGGGGGCTATTGATGAGGAATAACAAAGGTCTACAAAGGCCAGATTGCTAAGAAAAAAGTACATGGGTGTGTGAAGTCGAGAGTCCAGCCGGATTAATGAAATCATCCCAACATTTCCTACCAATGTTAGACTGTATACACCTAAAATGAGGAGGAAGAGAGTAATTTCGATCTCTCTCTGGACTGAAAAGCCCAAAAGAATGAATTCTGTCACTCTGGTGCTATTCCTTTCAGCCATTTGTTCGAGTCTGTTATCTGCTGAAAAAAGACAAGGTAGGACCAGAGACAAATTTTTGGTACCACGACATTGGAATCAGACACCAACCCTTGTGCATTTGGGCTTGTAAGAAGATACTATTCATTGAAGTAGAATACAAGAGGAAGCAAGCACATCCCATTTCAAAATATTCTCTCTGGCTATTTATAATTTTATGAGGCCAAAAAGTCGTAAGCAATAAAAATAAATCAATTGAATGCTACACAGTAAAGATAGGCAAACAAAACATTTTATATGTTTGTAAACATATTTAATACTTTAGCTTTAGATAGTATTAAATTATATTGGATAAGGAGAAGAAAATAATTTTCTATTTCCTGCTGCATTATTTTATTTTTGGTGGAGCAAAACCTTAATGCACTAATTTATTATTTTTCTAGTAGATATTTTTTTCTATTTTAACAAATATGCAGCATGCTAAATGAAAAGTTAAGCAGTATATTCAATGGGAGGAATAAAGGAAGACAATAAACATTTATACTTTGGCCAGGCATGATAGCTCACGCCTGTAATCCTAGCACTCTGGAAGGCTGAGGTGGGAGGATCGCTTGAGTTCAGGAGTTCGAGATAAGTCTGAGCCAAGAGCCAGACCCTGTCTCTACTAAAAATAGAAAAACTTAGTTGGGTGTGGTGGTGAGCTCCTGTAGTCCCAGTTACTCAGGAGGCTGAGAAGGGAGGATCTCTTGAGCCCAGGAGTTTGAGGTTTCTGTGTGAGCTGAGCTGATGCCACCACTGTAGCCTGGGAAACAGAGCGAGACAGTTTCAAAAAATATATATACATATATATTTTTTTTGTAAGTCAGGGAAATTGTTATGTAACTAATTTTCAAATACAGCCTTTCTAAAAAAAAATTAATGTAAGTAAGACTGGAATATATATATTTTAAACATATAGTTATATAAATTTGTGTAAACTGTAATATAGTATTCTATTTTAATTACTTATAACATTTATAGTCGGAAATGTTTTCTACAACATCTGGTTAATTTTCAATGAAACAATAGAACAAATCCCTGCTTTTAAAATGTGGTAATCTCTTTTACAAGATAAAGTAATTATTTTCAGCAAATAACCCTCTTGTTTTATGTACTCTGGGAAGTTATCATTGTTAAAGCAAAGACCTTTATGTTCATAATTGTGAATGTATATTAGTATTGCCTCTTGTTCCATGCTTAGGGCTCCAAACCGTATGCAACTTGGGTCGTGTTGTGGTGCCATCTGGGCAGCTATTAGGAGGAGGAAGCAGCACAAGGAGCCCAGACAGAACATGGTCAGTTTGCCTGAGGTTGCTAAGTTAATTCTCCTTATTTGGATTCTTTGTTCATAGGAGCTACAGAGCCATGTCCTCCTCCTCCTCCAGTCGCCACCATCTTCAAGACTACCCCTTAAATCTCTGGCTGTCAGCTCCCTGGTACACTGCTCAGTGAGAATTAATCTGTCTCATTTCTCTGTCCCTAACTCTCGTATGGTTATCACAGCCGTGCACAATGTGGTTACTGGGAGTTATCTGCCTCATTCTACCTCTGAGTCTGAGAAAGCTAACTTTAAATTTGGGAGGAAAGTAAAAGATAAGATATTCACATCATATCAAATTCCAAAATAAAATAAATAAATAAAGTGTATAAAATACAAAGAATAATACCCTTTCCTTCTCAAACTTATTGCTTAGAGAAAACTTTTTTTTCTAATAGTTCAGTGTGAATGGTCATATAATTTGTACTTTTAATTGCCTCTTCTTCTATTGACCCAAGCTTAATACTTTAATTGGTGCCTAATGTATTCTTAAAAAAACAACAAATACATACACACACACACACACACACACACAGACATATATACGCACATATGCACAGACATACACACACGTACATACATGAATCTATACGCATACCTATTTACATACATAAAATCCAGCACAAAAACAATTTTCTCCCTCAAATATTCTGCCGGGAGGAAGCCAATGCTCATTTTGTGAGAAACGTGTTAGGATAAAATTGTCACTCTGAGTTGTCTTCCTGAACTGGCATCTTAACACAGCTCAGAGTACTTCAGTACACAGTACTTTGGCTCACCACTCTGAGTGTAGAATAAGAGGAGAAATAAGAAAGTATCAATTTGCCAGTATTAGCCCACTTTCAGGCATGGGAACATGCTGAGTTGAGGTCCACTCTTGGTCTTCTGTGGTAAACATCACTTCAGGTGTTTAGAGGTAATTAGTGGGAGCTTTGATACTGGGTTACTTTTCTTTAAACATGCACTGGAATCAGGCTCGTTTTCCTTTCTTATGTATTGATAATAAAAGGAAAAAGTGTAAAACCTAAACACCCTCAAATTTCGAATTTGGAAAAGGCTAGCTCTCATTTTTGTGTATTACTCTCAAGTATAAGTGTCTGTTTGATACACATTTTCCCCAAAACCAGCAAAATTTTCTCCGAAGAGAAAAATAATTATCACACACATGCTCTAGTTCCCCAGGATTTCACTTCTGAAGTTTTATCAAAAGATAACGAATGTTTTCCTCTTCTAAAGGAAACCCAAGTCTCAAGGAACACTTGAGTGAGATATTTTATTTTGGGAGAGTTAAAAGGTTTATTTAAATCCTGGATGTAGACATCAGCCTATGCAGCTGGAGCAGAGTTAGGGTCATCTACGATCTTTTTAATGGGGAAAGTAGTGTAAGACTTGGGGGAGTGGCCTATTAGAAATGACCAACAGAACCTGTCAGCCTACCTGATTATAGACGAAATCTTCCCCTGAATGTTTCCATATGGATCTCCTTCCACTTGACTCTCAGGGAGAGCATGTGAGTGTGTGATATATGCCTTTGTAGAGTGGAGTCTTTATTCTTTCAGAGTTAATTCCCAATATTCCCGAGACATGATTCCCCAGGGCTACTGACCCGCCCAGGGGCCAACTGTCATAAGGAAGTTCTAACTAGAAAAAGATCAGCCTATGAAGACAAAGGCAACATTCAGTCATATTTGAATAAGAACCACTGAGTCACTAGTCTTTGCTTATATATGTGAAATTCAATTTGTATAACCACAGCAAAGCAAAGCAAAACAAATGGAAAACAATTTTTTTAAATACCACAACTCTTTCTAAGGCAATGTCATCATTTGTTTGCCTATGTTTCTTCCTTTCCCTTGATCTTAGTGAGAGGGATTCTCATTTAATCATTTGTTTGACCATCACCTGAGTGTACTTTATACCTAGACATTATGCATTTTAGCAAACATATTTATTTATTGTTTTCTTTTCTAAGGGTAGAAATGAAAATGATGAATTCTTTTAATCTACATCCTACAGAATTCACAGTTTTTCATAACATTTAACTTTTAAAAATCAGATGGTATTGATTTGTTATACAACCTGAGGCAAGGTCTAAGTGGTATTTGTCTATACAGCTAACCAGGTGACTTAAAATTCTTGATTGAATAATTCATCTCTTTCTTATTAGTTTAGAATTAATAAGAATTTAAAATATTATTTTATTGACTAAAATAATTTAATAAAATCAAATAGCTTCCATATATATTAAAAATCTTAGAATTTTAGAAATCTTGATGGACACCATGTGTTTTTATATATCTTTTTTTAAAATAATAAAACAAACTTTTTCTAGACAGAAAGTATATATATACATATATATCCTGATTTAAAATTGTAGATATACACATTATGAAAAAATAGGTATAAATTATCCATGAATAGTAATTTCTCTTAAATTTGGGGATAATTAACATTTCTTTCCCTACCACATTATTTAGTTTTGGTTTTTGATCATGGTCAGAGCATTTCACATGAGATCTGCCCTCAACAATGTTTTTAAGTCAGCAATATTAGTCAGCCTTAAAAGAAAAAAAAAGAAAAGAAATTCTTCCATATGGTACAACATGGATAGATCTTAGGGACATTATCTTAACTGAAATAGCCAGTAATAGAAGACAAATATTGTACTAATCCACTTATATGGAGTATCTATAATAGCCTCTCTCATATTTTTGTATATTTTATTAAATTGAGCTGATAGAATATTTGGCAATTTACTGCATATAATTACTATTTTTCATAGCAATATATATCAGAATTCTATGTACTACCGAATATTCTTCCAAAATCATGTTTTCTAATACATATATGTAAAACAGAGCACATGATGACATTTGGTGATTTTTTTCCTAATTAGTAAAATAATAATACTATGATAAATTACCTTATTTACAATCTGTTTAAAATGGCCCACTATTTTGAGAATAAAATACAAAAAGACAGAAATGTTAAATAAGAGAATATGGCTACTATAAATTTTTCACTTATTGTTAAATTATCTTTCTCTGATAATCTGATAATACTCCTTAAAAAGTTTTGTTTTTATATGTTGCCTCCAATTGATCTCCTGTCATTTTTCTTGAAATCATTCCAATAAACCTTTTACATTTCCCCCTATTGAAAGTCCCCCTACCAAGGTCATACATGACCTCCATGTTGCATAAAGCCGTGATCAATTCTCCATCACATTATTTAACCTCTCAGCTATATTTGCCACAGTTAATCATTCCTGGCTTACTTCTCTTCACTTGGATTCACAAACTCTCCTGATTTTCTCCTATTTCTACTTCTCTAGATGTCTCTTCTTGGTTTTGTTGTCGGTGTCTTCTTCATCGTCTTCACTTATAAATACTGGAGAGCCACAGACTCAGTTGGTCCTTTGTAATTTTGTCTTTTTATAGCTATCTGACTTCCTTTTCTTGTTAATATCATTCAACATTTCTATTTAAATACACATATATACATACACACAAACAGATGAGGTCCTCAAATAGGTCATTTTGGAAATCACTTGAGGTCCTCATTTTGTAAATCACAGGTTCTCAAATAAGGTCATTTTGTAAATCCTGCCTGAGCCACTGTCTGTGTGGAGTTTGCCTGCTCTCTGCATGTCTGCATGGGTTTTCTCTGGGTCTTCCAGTTTCCCCCCACATACTAAAGATGTGCATATTAGGTCAATTGGCCTGTCTACAGTGTCCCAGCATGAATGAGCGAGAGAATGCAATGTGTATGTGAGTGTGTGTATGTGTTTATTTCCCAATATATCTCCTCACCTCAATACAATCCTCTGAACTCTAGACTCCCATATTTACCATCCTACTTGTCACCTTTACTTGGATGTGTATTAAGCACTACAAATTTAATATCCAAACTGATTTCCTGATAACCCCTCTCAAACCAACTCCTTTCCAACTCTCCCTATCTCAGTGCATGGACACCCCAAGGTTGCTTCAGGCAAAATCCTTGGGGTGAAGCTTGCCACCTCTTGCTCATATTCCACAGTCACTCTGGTAGCAAGTCTACTTTCAATATATCCACCACTCAAATACTTCATACCAACTGCACTGCTACTCTGTGGTCTTGTCTAGGCTCCTTTCTAATACAAATATTTTTCCATGCATTTCCCTGTTTCCATCTTTTCCCCCTATAGTCAAATTGTTAGCACAGTAGCCATAACAATTATTTTAAACAGTAAGTTAGGTGATCTCACTCCTCCATACAGTATCCTGCAATAGTTGCCCCAGTTTGCCCAGAGTAAAACCCAAAGTCTTAACTAGAGTCTGTAAAGTCTGGCATGACCTGTCCCCTGTGATCTTTCTTATTCTTAATCCCTTAATGCCTCCCTTACATCCATCATTCTATCCACTCTGACCTCAGACACTTCAGGGCATTCCAGCCTCAAGTGTTTGTACTCTCTTCCTCTCCCTGGATGGCCTTTTCTCAGGTGTCGCTGTGCCCTGCTCTCTCGGCTCCTGACACTTCTGTGGTGGTGACGTGTGAGAACATGGGAGCCAGACTGTCTGGGTCCAAATCTTGTCCTGCCATTATGTTTTATAATAGCTTGGTCACACAACATATCTGTGCCTGTTTTCTTCATCTTTAAAACAGGAATAGGAATAGTAACTGCTTTAAGTGCTGCTTTGAAGAATGAGTTAGAGTGTGTGAAATCCAGAATTGTGTCATATGAGCATTAATTACTACTAGCACCATATTCCTTTCTTGATTTGCTTTGTTTTTCCTCTATATTATTTATTTTATTGTATTATGTTTAGGCAGTTAGCTAGTTTGTTATCTTTCTGTTATCTATTTCCTGGGCAAATAGATAGATATGATCAATCATGAAGAAAAATTTTGTGATTCTATGAGAACATGTAAGAGAAGAACCTGGTCTAAAATGGAGATCAGTACCTTTCTGTTGAGATATGATTATGAGTAGGAGGTAAAAAACAATAAAGAAATTATTTGAAATATTCCTACAAACCTAGTTTGTTTCTCTAATTTCTATAACGTACCATTAACAGAGCACTTTTTTCCCACTCTTCCTTCACGGTGTTACGATTATTATAAATTGAAAATGCCCTACTATGTGGCAAGATATTTCCTCAATTAATATTTTGTTCTATCAAGATATGATAGTAAACATTACTCATTACATTATTCTAAATAAATATGTGTGTATATACCTTGACACACACCCACATATATGTTCATGTGTATGTGTGTATGTATGTGTATACACACATATAATTTTAGAATCTCTGTTATTTTCTAAAAGAAAACCCATCAGTATTTTGATTATAATTGCACCATATTTATAAATTGTTGAGGGTAGAATTGACATAGTTATATATTAAATAACCTTCTCCATGAAATATACTGTTTCTTTATTATTTATGAATTTTCAAATGTCCCACACTAAACTTTTTAATATTAATATGTCTTTTTATCAATCCTACATTTTATTATAATAATATTATTTTTTACCCTCATTATAGCCAAAATATTTTTATAATAGATAATGATGCATAATTAAACTGCTATTTCATGTTTATATGTATATGTGTATATGTATGTATATATTTTTTTAAGTGGGCACATTAATAACATTTTAGTAATTTTTAAAGTTTTTATTGGCTTTTCTATCATATCACCCAGAAAGAATGGAGTATCTCTCTCCTGTTTGTTGATACTTAAGTCTTTCATTTGTTTTGTTACCTTTATTGTATTTGGTCTCTTTCTTCCTATTCTGTTTTCCCGACTGCCTCCCATCCTCATAGTGATCCCTAGGCTAGAGTTTTAGGAAAAAAAATAATGATGATAACAACAATCACTCTATTTCCTTATTTTAATTGGAGTGTTTCTAATATTTTTAAATTTATTTTCTTTTTTTAAATTTCAGAATATTATGGAGATGATGCCTATTGTTTAGTGACAAATCTTTATTATTATGTTAATATTCTCATTGCTGCTTTCCTAGGAGCTTCAGTTACCAAAGAGAAGTTAATTTTATTTTTATTTTTAATTATTTTATTTCAGGAAATTATGGGGACACAAACATTTTGGTTACATGTTATGACTTTGCCACATCCCACCCATGATTTGAGAGGTTAATTTTCATCAAATACTTTTTTAAAAAATTCATTGAGAGACCAATGCACTATTTTCTTTTGTGCTGTTAATTTTTTGAGTTACACCAATAAATCCATTTTATTCTAATGAAATAAAATTATTAATTAGAATAAAATGTCAAACATATAGATATAATGTCTTGAACATAAATTTAGGCTCTTTTGCCACTTAATTCCATCAGATAGCATTCTTAATGTTGATTTTTTTCCCTCTGACAATATCCTTTCTGCTCACAATACATAAGCATCGTTGAAATCAGAGTAGTGTGAACCACTGCTAACATATAGGCAGTGTGCCTGGACACTGTTCTAAGAGCTTTTCATGAAATATATCAACTGATCCTTTATAACAGTCTCTAGTTTTGGTTATAATATAAAATTGATTTTCCTGTTCTCTATTTACATGTGAAGAAAACAGGGCTCAGTAGAGGGAAGAATAGGTGCCCAATGTCACACAAGTTTGAAGCACAGAATACAGTTTTCTCCTTGCCAACAACCCTCACATCAATCACATCAACCCTTTAGTCATTTACTATACAGACTTCTATTTATTAACATTAATTTTTCCTTTAATTTATAATTTCAAAATAAATGTACGTGAGCTTTTTTTTTTCTTTTCCCAATGTTTGGTACTTAATTTCTAATGTGCCTAGTGTTTTTTTTTTCTCACTTAATTATAAAAGTGTGGAAGATTGTATGGCTGTACATGAATAATCCTCTACATATGCCTTCATATGTAAACATACATACACCCAAAATTATTTCCCTGATATTTTAAACTGCAAATTTAATATTTTCCTTTAAGTAAGTTTATTTTAGTAGTTTTCACTAGAGTGACTTATTTTGATATCTTTTGATATAATTTTTGCTTTGCAATGAGATTTTTGTGACCTACCATATTTCTAGGAAATGATAAGACCATAGTCATAAGCATTTTATCTTAGTTCAGGTCATAATCTATATCCTCAAAATATGCAGAAACCAATAGTGTGCCCAGCTGACTGCTACTGCTACTGCTACAACCAACTGCTACAGCTCATAGGCTATCACCCCATCCAAACCCTATAGACATGGTGTATGCTACCTTATATTATTAGTATATACACTTCCTCATTTGATATTTATGTCCTATCTACATGTGAGTAGGGCTTTAACTCGCTGTCTGTCTTAGATATCTTTTTTCAGGGAAAAAAAATGAAACATCCTTTAATTTTCTTTCTTGCATTCTAGTAGGGCCCTCTAGTCATAGGACATGTCAAAACGTTTAATTGTAATAAAAGTTGTAGTTTGCCATTGAATTTGAAAACTGTTAATCTGTGATTATATTCCATGTTATTTGATACAGATTAATGTGATAATCTCACCACACAATTTAGGAGTTCCCAAATACCTGTTTGTTGCCTTCCCATACTATACAATGTAAACAGAGTTAGTTTAGCAATTCTATTTCTAGTCAGGCCTCAAAAATTCAGAGTATCTGGGAAAATGAAGAAAAAAAGTGTCAATTTCTATAATTACCATCATTCTGCTGTTGATTTTAATTAAATAACTGCTTATCATTAAGTAAAGAGAAATGAGGTCGGAGTTTGCTTAATCATTGATGATGAAACTGTCTCTCTGGGTCTTATTATGATTCAAAACTCTTCAGTTGCATACAGAATTCCCTATCATAATTGCTATAAAAAGTGTATTTACTTAACTAATCAGTTTCCAGGGGCCTTATTAAAATGACTGGTTTCTCAGCTTCTTTACGGGCACGTATTAAATGAAATCAATGTCAACAAACACAAAGTTTTGTCTTTTCATTAAGGATAGTAAATATGCAGCTTAGTTTGAGTGTGTTGAGATAATTATCTGATTCCTGAGGGTTGGCCATTTCCTCCACCTTGAAGCAACTTCCTGTGGGAGACCAGGCAGTTTAGTGGGAAGAGAAAAGGATTTGGAGACAGCCTTAGGTCTGCACCCAGGCTCTCCTTTTCAGCTGTGCACTCTTGGGAAGGGTGCAAACTCTGAGCCTCAATTAGGAAATGGAAATACTACTTACAGCAGAGGGCTATTTATAAGGAGTAAACTTATAATGAATATTAAATCACTTTGCAAATTGCAAATTAATGATAACACCAAACAATAATGTGTCTAACTTTTATTCATTGCTTATTATATCCTTGGCAAGCTCTAAATATGTCTGTATACATTGTATTATTAATCCTTATCAGAACATCATGATGTAGGTAAAATGATCCCATGTTTCACATAAGAAAAGAGAGGCTCAGATAATTTAAATAATTTGCATCAACCCACAGCTAATAAATGTGTTAGCGAGAATCCATGTTCAAGGTGTAACTGTAGAACGGATATTCTTAAGTATTGTGTGCTTTCTCTATATATATTTTTTATTTCAAAAGTTTTTCTAAGATATTCAAGCATATATTATGACAGTGTTCCTTTCAGTAATAAATCTGGTATGCTCATGTTATTTATAGTCGTAGATGAATATTGTATTAGACAGGTAGATGATAGATATATACATACACACATGCAAAAAGGATTCTTTGCTTGGCTAACTTTAACGTGGCTCCTAAGCCTTCCTCTAAGCTTATCTGTGTATTTTTTCTAAAATCTAGTTTTAGCAAAGAACCCTGCTTAGCCAGTTTATAGATAACCCCCACCATGATATTTGCTCACCCTCGCTACCTATCTGATCAGGTTCCTCACCCTCCACCATCCTCCAAGTGATGTCTGATGACCCTGGCCTGTCTTCAGCAAAAATCCTGTTAGGTCGGTTTAGCAAAATTTTCTCTAAACAATTATATTAGTCATTTTCTATCCATTGACACCCATCTATCCCTTGGCTATAAACCCCACTTGCCCAAACCGGATTCAAAGTTGAGCCAAAATCTCTCCCACTGCAAGACCTCATTGCCACGGTCCCCATACCTGTCACAGTGGTCCTACGTAAAGTCTGCCTTATTGTGATTTCACAAGTATCATTGCTCAATTTTTTTTCTTTAACTCAGATTATGCATATATCATTAAATTATTTGATGATTGGTATATTTGAAGTATAGTTCTTTCAGGAATACAGAGAATCAAAAGGTATTTTTAATCTCTGATATAATTTGCCCAGCTCATCCTACATTGAGAGAAACATGAAATAACACAGCTTTCATATAACTCTATAGGATCAAGATCCAAAGGGACCTAGGTACTAATAAATAAGCAAAATAACTTCAGAGTCAGCTCCTTGGGTGCCAAGATCATTGCTAAGCAAGTGAGTCAGAGGGTAGCCAATAGCTACCCTCTACCTGTACCTCAGCTCCCCATTAGAAACCTATCTCCTTTGTGAGCCATGGTATTACTACATGGAATCAGACTGCATCCCAAATGCATTTTATACCTTCATGCTCTCTGCTTGTTAGCAGTTTCTAAAGTATATCTCTCTTTTTAATTTTTTTTTATTTTAGCATATTATGGGGGTACAAGTGTTACGGTTACTTATATTGCCCATTCCCCCCTCGCCCCTCGAGTAAGAGCTTCAAGCATGTCCATCCCCCAAACATTGCACATCTTACTCGTGGTCGTATATAACCCCCTCCTCCTCTCCCCTCCCACCCTCCCGACATTCTTTTTTTTTTTTTTTTTTGAGACAGAGTCTTGCTTTGTTGCCCAGGCTAGAGTGAGTGCCGTGGCGTCAGCCTAGCTCACAGCAACCTCAAACTCCTGGGCTCAAGCGATCCTCCTGCCTCAGCCTCCCGAGTAGCTGGGACTACAGGCATGCACCACCATGCCCGGCTAATTTTTTCTATATATATTAGTTGGCCAATTAATTTCTTTCTATTTATAGTAGAGACGAGGTCTCACTCTTGCTCAGGCTGGTTTCGAACTCCTGACCTTGAGCAATCCGCCCTCCTCGGCCTCCCAGAGAGCTAGGATTACAGGTGTGAGCCACCTCGCCCGGCCCCTCCCGACATTCTTTATAAGTAAAATACTACTTTATCAATTCTCAGTGTGCTCATGTGTGCTCTCCTTCCCCTCTTTCCCCCACCCCCACACTACTTAACCTCATACTAAGGTAGCCAGATGATACCTTAGAAGTGATCTCCTTCCTGCAGTAGCACTGACAAAAAAAAGAGTTGTTACTCTGTGGCAGATGGAGGAGAGAAATGGGAAGGTGAGATTTTCCACTGTAAATTCTCTTATGAAAGTTGTTCACCATTAAGGGCTCTCCATTTAAGTGCTGGCAACAAACTTTTAAAATATCCTTCCTTAGCCTTTGGAAACATTGGAAATAAATTAAAATCATCCCTCTTGAATAAAGACTGCCTACTCACTATAATTTTTTGTATCCTGAAATAAAATAGAAACCTATTGGTATATCATTTATTTAATATCACTTCTCAGAAACAGCATTTGGACCTAGCCAGGGCTCTAAGGCAATCTGACTCAAGCCAGTGCTTCTGAACCTTTTTCATGTCATGTCGTATCATTTCTATCTTCTTTGAGACACAGAGGGAACATCTGATGCCTGAAGTCACCAGGTTTGGACACCTGCAGTATGCTCGTGGTACCCAGGCTGCCTCTGCAGCCTGGTTGGTAAGCCCTGGTAGAGACAAACCAAGCTTGGTGCAGCCCTGGAATGAAGGATGCTCAACTAGAAAAGCCCTGCAAACCCTGGTAAAGCACAAGGCAGGGCCTGTGAATAAATCAGAAATATCTTGATAAACCGAGTAGTGGACAGAAGCCAGCAGGTCCCCAATGACCATTTCCTTTTACTCAACATCATTCACTCGCCACTATATTTAAATAAATATTTGTGTTTGTCACCATTCAGTCTGTGATCTCTATGACTATGTATTTTTCCTCAGGTCTTCCTTTTGACGTGCGATTTGGTCTGTAAGTAATTAAATTAAGGATAGGATGTTGATTTTTTTTGCATAATTATTCACAAAGGTTTAGGACAACTAGAAAACATTTCTCCTAGGAGTCTCATTTTACAGATGAGAGAATTGAGCTTCAGATTTATTCAGGATCCTTTCTTGAGGCTCTAAACCAGGACAGCTGTATAAGAGCAAATGGGACCTAGTGATATCAAAGTGTTGAAGTGAAATGTAGTTACGATATATAGGGACAACTACAAATCTGGCTTTTGGGAATTTGGGGAGATTCTCAGAAACATTTGAAGTTAACATCACTGATAGCAAAGGCATGAAAAAAGACTAAAAGTTCTACGTTCTACATGTAGTGATCTGTCCTTTTATTTTATTTTCTATAATAGATGAGCAAAAGTGGGGTCTATTTTCTATGCCAGACTGAGGCTGATATAACTTTCTTTTGATTTTTTTAAACTTCAAAATGATTTTAATATAAATTTAGCTTTGGGATGACTTTATCAGCCACCATTCAATTTCTTTTTTCAAATTCCAAAGTTGTATAATTGTAATTGAAAGTATAAAATAGTCATTAAAAATTAAACCTTATGGTCAAACAAAATTCAACTCAAATCTTATTTCTTCCAGTTTTTAGATATGTATGTGTTATTAAATTATATAAGCTTTTAATTTTAAAAATTTATAAATACCTATCTCAATTGGAAGTTATAAAAATTAACAGAGACAATCCACTTAAAACACCTCACCCAGCACCTGACATATGAAAAGCATTCGGTAGATGGTACCTTATTTTTTCTTTGAAAAGTTTTGAAATGTATAAATTAATAATTTATTAACATAATCTTTGCTAAATTAAATATAAGTGGCTCCATTTATTTTAAAGAAAACATATGCACATTTTAAGTAACAGGTATGGATTTAGAATATGTTCATCAATATATAACACAACGAAATTTAAAAGAAATAAATTGCTTAAAAGATTGTAATAAAATAACTCAATTTTTATACTTTCATTTTGTTGATTTTAAAATGAAGACTATCATGTTGCTAACTATTTTAAAAGAAGCTATTACCCCATTACCTGAGACCAAATGAAAGAAATCATTTATACAATAACAATGTTAATAATTAAGTGCAAAACCCACCATTTGTGAGGTACCAACTGTGTGCTAGAAACTGTGCAATGCCCTATATAAATAATTTTATTAATCCTCACAATCAGTCCAGGAGATGGAAACTATTGCTGCCTATTGTAGATGAGGAAACTGAGATATAGAAATTTACTCATGATAATAGCTGTTCATTGGAAAAAGCTAAAATTACTAGCCAAGCTTTTAGAAGAGTTCATTTCCTAACCTTGCACTTATATAGAAGAGGCAGGGCATCACAAGGGTGTGAAGTGGCTCTAGTGATCTATACTGATACAGTATCCATGCTGCTAAATATTCAATGTCAAGGTAACTCTGCTAATACTATCCTTCCCAGCAGAATACACAGAAAGTGAAGTACTAGGGAAATTATCCAGAGTCATAAAACAAGAAAATCCTTGTTCTTAAACTTTGACATGTTCTCCAAATGGCCAATGCAGCTAATTTAAAATATTATATATGCATATATATATATAGTGATACTGAACAATTTCAGTGTAACCTAAATTTCTCAATGTCACACAGAGTTCCTATAAAACCGCTATTTCCCAATACTATTTCATCAATTATTGATGATGACGTCATGCTAAAGAGGATTAAGATCTCTTTCTCGCTTTTTGTACTCTTATTCTCTCTTTTATACTCTTATTCATTGACTCAAAATTTACCAAATGCCTTTTATATGGAAACCGCTGAGAAAGAAATAGAAGATGAGACACACACTGAGTGAGTTTGAGCACTGAAAGTGAGGAATTGGCTCTGTCATTTACCAGCATTGTGACTCTAAATAAGACACAACTTAAAGCTTCTGATCTCTGCCCAGTGATTTTTAGGTTATTTGATAACCAAACACAACTTTTCTATAATTCTCTTTAGTGCATTTTTTACCTCCTGATTTCTCAAGCTATAGATCATTGGGTTTAACATGGGAATCACCACCACATAAAACACAGAAGCAAATTTATCTAAATTCAGAGAATGGCTTGACTTGGGCTGCAGGTACATAAAAATGACCGTTCCATAAAATATTGTGATGGAGGTCAGGTGGGAAGCACAGGTAGAAAATGCTTTCTGTCTTCCTTCAGCAGAATGAATCCTCAGGATGGCAAAGAAGATGAAGACATAAGAAATTAGCACGATCACCAGAGAGCAAAGAGTATTGAACCCAGCGATGATTACCAGCATCAGCTCTTTGACGTGAGTGTCGGAACAGGCCAGCTCAAGTAAAGGAACATCATCACAGTAGAAGTGGTTGACCACATTGGAATTACAAAAAGACAAGCGGAATGTCGCCACTGTCTGTACAAGACCCACAGTGAATCCATAAAGGTATGTGCTAGCAATCATTCGAATACAGACTTTCCTGGGCATTAGAATGACATAAAGTAAAGGGTTGCAGATGGCAACATACCGATCATATGCCATGATTGACAGCAAATATAACTCACAAACTACAAATGTGATGAAGCAGCATAACTGAATGGCACATGCATAAAATGTTACATTTTTAACTTCACGCAGAAAATTCACCAAGGTGTTTGGGGTGACAGAGGAAGTAAATGAAAAATCAACAAAAGCCAGATTGCTGAGGAAAAAATACATGGGTGTGTGAAGCTGAGGACTAACTTGGATTAGCACAATCAAACCAAGATTACCCATGACACTGGCCAAGTAAACTGACAGAAATATGCCAAAGAGAATGGCTTGAAGCTCTGCATTTTCTGTGAGCCCCAAAAGGATAAACTCAGACACTGCTGAATGATTGCCTCTGGGCATGGAGTAGGTATAAAAGTTCTCTACAATAAAACCCTCCAGAGTACACTTTCTGAGTAATCTCGTTCCTGCTGACAATGATCAAGATGTTAGGAGATGGTTGTGACCCACCATGATCTCATGTCGAACGCATTCAAAGGGGCATCATACATAAGTTGTATTTTCAGAATAAAGTGATTTGTCCCAGGTAAAAATTCCAAAACATGCAACTCTGTGGGGATTTGTGAAGACAAAACGATAATATTATAAAGTTTTATATAATTGAACGATCTATGTCATATCTATTTAAATAAGATCAATAAAGATTGAGAGTTATTTGAACACACATAAAACGATTTTTAAAATTATTGGATTGCTTTAAACAAAATGATACAACTACTTCTTGAAATATTTAATTAACAGAAAATAAGAAATTAAAAAAAATGATTTCAGAAATAGTCATGTGAAAGGTCTTAAACAAAATTTTGGATACTGGTAATTTCTATGCCAAGTTTTCAGAATGATTTTTGTTTTAATATTTTTTTTCTTTTCTATAGAAATGATTTCTAGTTTTCCTTCAATTGTTATGTAGTATTTGTGAATTAAAGAGAAAACAATATGCTTAGAAATGTGAATAGCATTTCTTTTTTTTTGAAATATGCGCAACTGGGTTAAAAGAACATTAAATGATTCAGAAAACACATCTGTCTTATATCTTCAAACATCCAGATGCAAATTAGGAGAAGAAAAAGATTTTAAGATGCCTATAAAGAAGTACAAATTGGTTGCTAGCTAAATGAAAGGTGGCAGCATTTAATGATCTTCACATAAACAGAGGAGATGTAAATTTGGTTTTCTTTTTTCCCTATTCTGTTTCAGACTATACATCAGCCTATAGATTGTTGGTATGACTCTCTTCTTCATTTTCACATAGGGAAACTGAGGCTGAGAGCTTAAGCCCTCTTTATGCTTCATGACTAGCATGGGGTGAAGCAGGATACCTTGCTGACTAGTCCCTGATTACCTAACCTCAGTTCATAGTTGATGCAAATGATGCTTCAGAAAAACAAGCATTTCCCCATCAACCAGCAACCAAGGCAACTTTGAAAAGGGAGTCTATGAGTCCGTTCATGCCAAAGCCTAGAGCAGTGCCCATCTCATACTATGCGCCAGATAAGTCAATTTTAGCTCTTGATACTATCAACATAATTCAGATTGAGGCTTCCTCTGAAGAAGCTTGTGTGTCCTCCCATCGTACAGATGGCTGTAGAATCTTAATCTTTTGTGGGTTTTTTTTTTTGCAATATCTTGAAATATCTTTCCAGTGCCTCACTAGCTTGTAATCTCTAATCCTGTGCTCCCCAACCCCCGGGCTGCAAAGCTCTACTACACTCCCCCAGTCCCCTTCAACGCCACCCCTCCAGTCCTATCCTTGGAAAAATTATCTTCCATGGAAGTTAGGAAGGGAGGGGGGATACAATAGGAGGTGAGCAGTGGGTAAAGGAGTGGTGTTTACAGTATTTACAGCCCCTCCTCATCTCTCTCATCACCACCGGAGCTCTGCCTCCCGCCCCACACCCTAAACACGCTTGTGGAAAAATTGTCATACATGAAACTGGTCCCTGGAGCCAACAAGGTTGAAGACCACTGCTAATCTTTACCTTCTTGGCTCTTATTCTTTTTAGTATTTACATTGCTGTGCTGAAATGGAATATGTATTCGCTCTGATATTATCAAACTCTCCCAAATCCTCAATCATTCTATTCTTTTTTTTTTTCTTCTTAAAATGAAAATTGACTCCTACTTGAAAATCTGCTTCTCTCTAGACCACTTCTATGCTAAATCTGAAATTCCTCACGCATTTCAAATATGGCAGGTGAGATAAGATATTGCTGATGCTTGGAGCCTTGTTCCATATTCATTATTACATCTTTCATTTGTGTATGCTTCCCTGATGCTTTGAGGCTTATAAACTTAAATACTTTGTAACTTGTATATTTCCAGGTCATTCCTTCTTATTCATTTAAAACTCTGATGTCACGATCACTCTACCCTTCTTGCACAAATATGGCATCAGTTCCCATGCACCCCACACATTCAATATATGGCTTCTCATATTCTTGATATTTGAAACCAGCACCATTCCACCTGAGCTTCCCACTCCCATGGCTCCATGTGGAATATCCTTTGGTCTGGAAGTTGATCAAAGGCTAAGTGTCCAAAATTGAAACATAATCTTATGATCACAACCTTCTGCACTTTTCTTTCTCTTCAGTTATGACACTACAACTTTTCATTTATTCACCCATTTCACTATTCCTTAAACCCCACTAATTACTTTTCACCTTCTTTAATCACTTCTCCCCTATGCACGTTAGTCTCCATCATCTATTACTGTGACTTCTCTTTGCAACATCCAAAATTTCCTTGTCTTATTTCCTTCTAGATATAACAAAATGTGGGTATTCTGAAATGTTCTCTTTGCAATTGAATCTGAACTACCAAGAACAACATATAGGTGAAAATGAGCTGTTATAAACTTACCACATTCAAAATCAACCAGTCATTTACTTGATCTGCTTTTTCCTGAGCCAAGGTTCTGTCTGCCAGTCTTTCTACAGTTATTTTGGAACCTTTAGATTCCTTCATAGTCCCTCATACAACCTCCACCACTTATTCTAAGTGGATGCTATAGTTTCTGACAATAGAGGAGACATCAAAGTAATAAAATAGAAAATTTCTCAATTTCTTGTCATTAGTTTTACAAAACTTCCTGCTTCCACATCTATCTTTTCCACTTTTGTGGGTGGGAAGTTGGGGAAGTGTCCTATTTCTAACACCTAGACTTATATTTTGGCTCCCATTCTTTCTTTTCTCCCAATCTTCTTTCTTTGCTAGTTTATTAAATCTCTCCCATCGACCTTCTATCTATTCCTCTACCTTGATCCCTTTATTCTTCCACTCTTCATTCTTTGAATACCAGACCTCTGGGTAAAGTGACCTATGCTAACTTCATCCTTCACCTTTATATTTTAAACTTTAATATTCTGATATTTTTCTCAGCATTGTAATGAAACTACTTTCTCAAAGTTCACCAACATTTTCTTTTGTCCAAAATCAAATGAAGAGTTTTTTTATTTGACTTCTCTATAGCACTGGACACCATTGATATTGACTTTTACCATGAGAACCATTATGTTATTGGTTTATAAGGCATCAGAATCTCTGGGTTTTCCTGTCTTTCTGTCCACTTTTACTCTCCTTGATGGTTCTGCTTTTGTTTATGCTTTAAATAAAATTATTGCTTTAGAATGCTTTCCTAAGGCAACTCATGCTATTTTTTGCACATTCATGTTGGGGGCTATCATCTAATGCTAGCAGTATCATTGTCACTTATATGCTGGTGATGCGAAAGTCTAAATTCTAGACCAAATTTCTCCTTTCCAGGTATACATATCTAGTTGCTACCCAGGCAACTTCAATTATATATTCCAGAGATACCCCAATGTAACAAATTCAAAGAAAATTCATTATTCAGAAATTATCCTACCCCACCCATATGCCTTAGAGTAAATATTTTATAACTCAGTGAATGGTGCAATCTTCTTTGCAGCTATCAAGGTGAAAAAGTAAAAGAGAAACATATTTCATATATCTCCCTAACTTCTACTATTATGTAACTGAACACTACAAATTATTTAAGCTATTTTTTTTCACTTCTACCATACTTCTCCCACCCTCTATATTTTATTTATTTAGGTTTCCATTTACAGCTCTCTGCATCATTGCACTCTAAGTGCTGTCCCATCTGTTTGCCACTCACTTCGTGCATGTGGCATTTTGAGTATACTTTCTAACATGCAAATCTCAGCTTGTGGCTTCCCATTAGTTTTGAGATAGAGTCCAAATTTCTTACTGTGCTTAATTTCTAAATTTGGTTAGTCAAACCTTAATAAACAAGCCCTTATTTCTAGACTAATCTAGTTCCTTTCACTATCCTTCATGTAATCTCTATTCACCAGTCATGCTGAACACTACCAGTCACTCAGATGTGACCATGGGTTTTGTACACAGTTTGGACAAAATACTGCTCCCTTTATCTTCACCCCTCTGGTTGGCGACTATCTTTCTAATTATCCTTCAGATATGAGGTGTCATTTCACTTTCTTCTAGGGGTGTTTCTCTCAATTTTACCTCCCAGTTTCATCCAACAATTTAGTCACTTGTTAATGTGTCTGTAAGCTACTTTAAATTTCAAGTTCTTGGTAAGCAAACATGGTTCTATTTTTTCCCCAATATTAGCAGGACTCAGAAATTTAGACACTCCAAATAGACTAGTAGAATAATTAAATAAATGAATACAATCTGTGCTACTCCAAACCCTATTTTACTACCTTGATTACCTTGATTTTTTTTCTTATTGTATATCACTTTTGAGTAATCCACAATAAAACCAAAAAGAACAAAATAAATCTTGAGGCACACTCTGTGAATGCCAATAATTCTTAACATTATTTAAATATTATGAGTTTATTTTGTATGATGTGTTGGTCCCTTTAGAATATTTTAATTGAATTGTAGTAATTTAGACAATTATAAAACAAAAATATGTCGATGCTTCACAAGCATGAGCAATTATGCTATAGATGATCTTTTGGGACATAATTTGCTTAACATGCAAAAGCATAATAAACACTTGAATGGCAGATCACTTTGCTGGCATAAAGTATAAAAGAGAATTTATAACTAATAAAAAGGATTGTTTTAAAATATAGGAAACAACTCAAAATATTTAGCTAATTTTGATTTACTTTTTATACTTTAGCATAGATTTTATTATATTTATAAATTTTAGTAAGAGGTCATGATATGCATTAGACCAAAGTAAATTAACTTGTTATTGAACTTCAAAAACCACCAAGTGATGATTTGGATTGTACCAAAGACCCAACTCTACATCTGAAACTCAATAATCTGTTGAGCAGTAAGAAAACAATAATTAAGCCATGGATTCCTTAGCAGTCTGGAGGTACATTTAGTTAAATCTCAGAAGATGGTTGTCTGAAAGTTCTGTACAAAGAAGACAATGATTTAAAATGAATGTTATTTTGTTTCCTAAATGCTCTTATTTAAACATATGAAAATCACAGAGAAATTAACACACCATCTCTTCAAGCACCCTAATAATCTCTGTTCATTTGTATTTCACACACTCGAATGATAAGTAGAAAGATAAACAGATAGAAGAATTATAGGCAACCATTTATTTTTTACAAAAATAAAGAGAAAATGTAGGGAAAAAAATTCAGTTGTAGTGAATGTGAATGTTTTTACCCTAGCATCACTGTTAGGGGAAGTTAGGGGTCCCAATACACAATGGGGCCAGGAAAAGTATCAATGAAACACAGGAACTCTGGTGATTTGTTAAGAACATCTACATCAAGTGATACCTATTAATGGGCAACTGTAAAACCTGTATATTAATAAGGACAAGACAATTAGCTCATCAGTCACCTTGTGGAATAACGTTTGTGTCCCTACCCAGAATCAATCAGTCCAGCAAAAGTGCTGGCTGAATGTGAGGGCCATCTGGAAGAGATAATGCTTGAATGGTCATGTTAAAATATTCAGTCAAATCAATAGAGGCATTTAAAAGTGAAGGAGTGCTGGAAAATCAGACTTGTGGGGGGAGGGGAGAAAGGGCATTTATTGAAACCTTAAAATCTGTACCCCCATAATATGCCAAAATAAAAAAAAAAATATTTTTAAGTTTTATTTTGTCTTTGGTGTCTTATGAATTTTCCCCCTTTTTTTATGTGTGGTTATTTGTAAAAGAAAGGCTTGACTTATGTTTATTAATTTAGTAACTAGATAACCTATCTTTTCTAGCCATTTTAGTTGATTATCTTAGATTTTCTGATTATAAAAATAATTAAAAAATGTTTCTTTTGTTCAAAAAAGAAAAATAAAAGTGAAGGAGTAACCTAACTTATATGGTGTTTTCAAACCAAAACTTTTCAACCAGGCTGGGCGTGGTGGCTCACGCCTGTAATCCTAGCACTCTGGGAGGCCGAGGCGGGCGGATTGCTCAAGGTCAGGAGTTCAAAACCAGCCTGAGTGAGACCCCGTCTCTACCATAAAAATAGAAAGAAATTAATTGGCCAACTAATATATATAATATAAAAATCAGCCGGGCATGGTGGCACATGCCTGTAGTCCCAGCTACTCGGGAGGCTGAGGCAGGAGGATCGCTTGAGCCCAGGAGTTTGAGGTTGCTGTGAGCTAGGCTGACGCCACGGCACTCACTCTAGCCTAGGCAAGAAAGTGAGACTCTGTCTCAAAAAAAAAAAAAAAAAAAAAAAAAAAAAACTTTTCAACCAAGCCCCATGCTATTTTTTCCTACCTCAGCTGTAGAAGCAAATCTTAAAGGGTATTTTCAATATTATATGCAATAATAATTATTTATGTATCTTAATATAAACTAATATTATTAATATTGCAGTGAAATAAGATGAAATCATGATTTCAAGTTGCTTTATGCATATCTATTGTTGAAGGAACTCATGGTTAAATTGAACAGATAATTATTATCTTTCTTTGAGAATTCAACATTTAAACAAAGAGACATTTATAAAATGCCTACCATGTGTAAGCCAAAGCAATAAAAATGTTAGTAGCTATTTTAAAGGAAATAGATATCACAAAAATGAGTCCCCAAAGCCAGAGACTCCTACACATACTAGCACTGTACAGTTAATTGTACAAGCCTTAAGTCAAAATTTCCTAACCCTATATCCAGTATTTCTTTAGTGACAACAAAATTTACTACTGATCATGACAATGCATTTTTTCAACAATTTTTTTCATAGCATTTTTTACCTCTTGATTCCTTAAGCTGTAGATCAATGGGTTTAGCATGGGAATTACCACTGCATAGAATACTGAGGCAAATTTGTCTTTATCTAGTGAATGGCTTGACTTCGGCTGTAGGTACATAAAACTGAGGGTCCCATAATATGTAGTAATAGAAAACACATGAGAAGCACAGGTAGAAAAAGCTTTCTGTCTTCCTGCAGCAGAGTGGATCCTCAGTATAGCAAAGATGATGAATATATAGGAGAGGAGAACAACAATAAGAGAACAAAAAACATTGAACCCAGCAATGATGAACAACATCAATTCCTTCACACGTGTATCAGAACAAGCCAGAGCAATCAAGGGGACATCATCACAGTAGAACTGGTTGACCACATTAGAGTCACAGAAAGACATGTGAAATGTGGCCATTGCTTGTATGAGTCCAACGGTGAATCCATAAATATATGAGCTGGTGACCATCTGAATGCAGAGTCTCCTAGGCATGAGAACTACATAGAGTAAAGGGTTGCAGATGGCAACATACCGATCATATGCCATGATTGAGAGCATTAATAATTCCCAAACTGAAAATGTGATAAAGGAACACACTTGAGTGGCACACGCATAAAATGGCATGCTTTTAATTTCACGCAAAGAGTTCACAAGGGTGTTTGGGGTGACAGTGGAAGTTCCATAAAAATCAACAAAAGCCAGGTGGCTGAGGAAAAAATACATAGGTGTGTGAAGCTGAGGACTGATGTGGATTAGCACAATCAATCCAAGATTCCCCATCACAGTAACTAAGTAAATGAGTAGGAATACACCGAAGAGTATGGCTTGAAGTGCCGGGTTATCTGTGAGCCCCAAAAGGATGAACTCAGTCACTGCTGAATGATTGCCTTTTGCCATGTAATAGGTATGGGATTCTTCTAAAATGAGCTCCAGTGCACACGTTCTGAATAATCTTCTCTCTGTAAAAATGGCCAATTAAATATGAGAAGATAGCCATGGCTCACCAGGACATTATATTAAATTTAATCAAATGACAATTCTGATAAGTATTCTTTGTGTGGATTTTTTTTTTCAGGATATTATGGTGATACAAATGTTTTGGTTACGTAATTTGGTTTTGTGCAGTTTGAATCAAAGTTATAAGTGTGTCCATCACCAAGGTAGTGTGCACTGTACCTGTTAGGTGTATATTTACCTGTCCCCTCCTTCTCCCTCCACTTGCTTGGTTTCCATTGAGTTTTACTACTATATATACACATGGGTGTTGATGGATTAGTTCCAATTTAATAGGGTATACATCTGGCATTTGTTTTTCCATTCTTGCAATACTTCACTTAGAAGAATGTTCTCCAGTTCATTCTAGGTTGTTACGAAAAGGTATTAGTTCACCATTTTTTAATGGCTGAGTAGTACTCTAGACTAATGGCCAATAAACTTATGAAAAAATGCTCAGAGTCTCTAATCATCAGGGCAAGGCAAATCAAAACCACAATGAGGTATCATTTAACTGCAGTGAGAATGGCTTTTATCAAAAAGTCCAAAAAGTCCTAAAATAACATAGGCATGGATTTTACTTATGCTTTCAGTGTAAAAGGATTTGGTTCAGAGATACAAAATCCACTAAAGAGTTGTATATTGAGAAAGTATTTTTGTTAAAATAATATAATTAATACAATACAAAATCTATGTTACACTTTTTTGGAAAAATAGAATAAAAAATTCTACAGTGTTCAGAATATGTTTTGACAGTATACCTCAAAATGACATCTCAAGTGGTAAGTTGATCTCATAAAATTATAAATTGGATATATCAGTTTATATGGATATTTCAAATTACCAAAATCAAATGAGGAAAATGCAACATGAACAGTCAAAATCAAAATATTAACACTATCTTTGAGCATCTAATTTGGTATAATTTTTAAATTTTCTCTTTTTGCTTATTTCCATTTTATTCTTTTTCTCTCTTTCTTTCTCTCTTTCTCTCTTTCTTTCTTTCTTTCTTTCTTTCTTTCTTTCTTTCTTTCTTTCTTTCTTTCTTTTTTTCCTTTAGTGAGCATACCACATTGAATCGAGGAAAAAATGTGATTGTGAATTTTCTAGCTCTTCCTTTTTGGAAGAATACACGCCAGAAAAGAATTTTATAGATTATTAACATCTTTAGATTATTAAGAAGCATTTAACCCTGTTCTCAAGTATCTAAAATGGTTGAAATTAGCATTTGAGGAATGTTTAGCAGAACGAAATTCTACAGAACATTTCCACAAATCTGAACTGGGTTCTGAATACTTGAAAACTCTCAGAATTGAAATCACTCTCCTTTCTTAAGCAGACAGAGGATAAATTAACTTGATTTTCCTCTGTCGCTACATTGTTTCAGGTTCTTTTCCATATGCTGTACAGATGTTCAAGGCACGCAAAATAAAATAAAAGAAGCACGTCTTTTGTTAATCTTTAATTGCCATCTTCTTGTAAACTCTATCTTGGTTTGCCCTTTATCTTTTTTCTTCCCTTCACTTCTCAACCAAGCATCTTAGAGCAGGCCTCTACCCCACTTTTCAAATTATACTTATAGCTTAACCAAGTATAATCTCTCTTCCTTTCCCATTAAATCAAGAAATCTCCTCACCAAGTTCGCTATCAACCTTGCTCTTCCCAAATCCAATCCAGGCTCCTGCTCTTTGGTAGCTCTGTAGCACTGGACTTTGTGAAATACAACTTTGGTTTCCAGAACAAAGCAGTTTCTGCATTTAGCATTCTTTCTTCACTTTGATTCTCTACCTAGGAGACTCTGCTTCTATTATCTCGGCTTTAGATAGTAACATTCTTCATGTTCTCTCTAAGGTCCCCTACACGTCTTTACATCTTGTTATTCAGTGATCTTATCCAATCCTAGGTCCTTAATAGGTATCTATAGGCTTATTATGCACAAATATATATTTCTGTTCCAGATTTATTTTCCCTGCTACTGAAAATTTCCAATTATATATTCTAGATGTTCACAAAACGTATCATCTACAGAAAATAAACATGTCATCTCTTTACACTGGACCTAATATTCAAAACCTGGAGTATATATTTTCTTTAAATGAACTGTGCCCCTATCCAATCAGTTTTCCAAATCAGAGACAAATTATCTTTTACTATGCATTCTTATTCCTCATGCCAGTATTTAATTTGTCCCCAATTCCTAACAATTTCATATCTAATACTTTTAAAATCTGTTCACTTATATTGTTCTCTTGATACTACCACAAAGACTTAGTTTATTGTAAATGACACTTATTTTCTTTCTTCCAATCTTTCTTATTTCTGTTTCTCACACTGCAGTTTAATAAAATTTTACAACTTTATTCAAATATTCTCCTGAGTAAATCCTTCAGTGCCTTTCCCATTGCCATTACTGTAAGTTCCAAGTTCTGTAACATGGCTGGCATAGCTCTTGAAAACCTAGTCCCTGCATCTCAGACCAGGCTCATCTCTTGCAACATTTTTTATATAGCTTTTAGGTTCCAGATAGTACCAACTACTATAGTCATTCAAATGTGAGCCAGAATTTTATGCATACTTCATTCTGTGCCCAGAGCAATTTTCCTCTGTCATTATTTTCTTTGCTTAATTTTCTTCCACTTAACTTTCTATACTCTGTGGAATCTTTTCCTCTTGGATGCTTTCATGCATTCCAGGCCAGATTAGGGGCTCCTCAGGTGTACTATTTTGCATTCACTGATTGCCTCATGATAGTACTTGCTACATTATATTGCAACCAACTGTTAACATGTTTGCAACACAACATAAACTTGAAACTCTTATTTTGTGAGCAATTTTTAATTTTTAAACTATTTTATACCCAGTTTAATCACTTACCTCTGTAGTATCTGGTATGTGGAGATAATTAATAATTATCTCTTAAACGATTGCATGAATAGAATTTATAGTTAGTTATTTGGACTCAGTAACTTTCACATCAACACAGCTTAAGGTTTTTTTTTTCTACTATTGTCTTTCTATATTCAATAAACTGTCTTAAGTTCAATGACAATCTTCTAAATAGTGCAGTGCACCTAAAAGGAATCTTTGTGAAACCGATGACATTTAAAATTACCTAGATATTATGAGACATCTGTGTATTTTTTTTTCTGGTCCCTCTGGAAACGTTTTTGTTGTTTTATTTTTTTAACAAACATTGAAAAACAATATAATGATCTATTGAAGAACAGGCAGTTATTTGATGTTTAGTGTTTGGGGACCAAACTGTTTCCCTTGAAATGGTAGGTCACTATTTTTGCTATTAGTCAATTAAAGAATTTGGAGTAGAGAAACAATTTAATGATCTCTTTTGAGAAAACAATTTAATTAATTGCTATATATGCTTTGATTATTTGCTACATTTTCTTTAATTTTTGTTACAGTGGCTTCATATTGCAATTATGAATTTATTTAAAATAAGTGCTCAGTTCACCTACCTCGTATTTCACAGCTGTTCCTGGAAAGCTCTAGATACAAATAAATTTCCCAGTCAGTAGCATCCAAACCTTCCTTCTGAGATTAATGTCTCAAAGTGTTGTTTTGATTGACATTTGAATTCAACAGTAAAAATTAATTTTTAAAAATGTTCATTATCTTTCTAGGAGAGGAATGTATGCAAATCACAGGTTAATTGACACTCAACTATAGTCACTGCACAGAAATAGATGAACTCCTTCCAAAGAAATGTTTGCCAATAATATCTGAAGCTTGTCCAAACAGTTTTCTGGGATGGCACCTTGAAGCCTATACTCAAAGTTGCTTGATGCTAAATCTGTTAGATATGCTAGAAATTCTTTTGCATAATAACCAAGAAATGGGAAGAAGAGTGAGAAGTGTATGAGTATGATAAGTAAAGTATTATGGAGAAAGAAAAAGCACTATCTGACTAAAGTTTTAGAAGGTCACAGTAGTCAGTTTCTTTGCTCAGGCAATATAGCTCATTCTCCTCTAAGATGGTAGAAGTATTTTTGTGACAGTAGAACAAGAAGATCTATGCCCCAGTTTAAAGGAGCCTTTCTTTATCCATGACATTTGGGAGTTTGATTATTAAATGCCTTGACATAGTCTTGTTTTAAATAAATCTGTTTGGTGTTCCATGATCTTTTTGTCCCTGAATATTGATATTTTTATCTAGGTTTGGAAAGTCCGTTATTATGTCTTTGAATAAACTTTCTACCCCAATCTCTCTCTCTACTTCCTCTCTAATGTCAATAACTTTTAGATTTGAGACTGTTTTCTGTATCTTGTAGGTGTGCTTCACTCTTTTTTATTCTTTACTATTTTTTCTCTTCTGACTATGTATTTTTATATAGCTCTTATTAAAACTCACTAATTCTTTCTTGAGCTTGATCAATTATGCTGTTGAGAGACTCTGATGCATTTTTAAGTTGGTCAATTGAATTCTTCAGGCCCAGAATTTCTACTTGATTTTTTTTTTGTCATGATTTCAATTCGTTTGTTAAATTTATTTGATAGGATGCTGAATTCCTTTTCTGTGTTTTCTTGAAGTTTGTTGAACTTCCTCAAAAACAACTATTTTGAATTCTCTGTCCAAAAGATATATGAATATCTCTATCCTTCTGTGATTGGTCTCTGGTGACTTATTTACTTCATTTGGTGAGGTTATGTTTTCCTCGATGTGAATGGATGTTTGTTGATGTCTGGGCATTGAAATACTAGGTATTTATTCTAACCTTTGCAGTCTGGGCTTGTTTGTACCCATCCCTCTTGAGAAGGTTTTCCAGGTATTCAAAGGGAATTGAGTATTGATCTAACACTTTGGTCACTGAAGCCTGTGGACACTGGGGGACATCTCCTCAGTGTGCACTTGAGAAGCACCTGCTTTCTGAAGCTCCGGAAGTTGACAGGAGCTTTCTCGAAGATTCTTAATGATGCAGAGTTTCATAAAGAGCTTGTTTCAGTGTGCAGGGCTGAGGTCTCCACTATTAGTTCCGCTCACTTTGGGGCTATAGCTTTCCCTGGTATTTGATACTTCTTCTTTATTCCCTGAGATGATCAAACATTTGTGTTAGCCCAATTCTTATAATATGCCCCTTTCCCTCACCAGAGTGCTCTTTGTTTCTGTGCTGAACTCGCTGTGACACAGAGATGTAGGAGAAAGAAGATGCCTGAGGAAGAGAATACCGGGACAAGGAACAGCCTATGCAAAGACCCTATGGAGGGTACATGGCCACTGTTTTAAGGGACATAGAAGCCAGAGTAGAGGAAGGAGAAGAGGAGTAGGAGACAAGGTCTGAAATTTAGCATGGGGCTAGATCATTTCGAGTTTTGTGGATCACTGTAAGTCCTTTGGCTTATGCTTTGAAGAAAATGGGATATATTACAAGATTTGCTTAATTAAAGATTAGTTTAACTTGTGTCTAATTTCTTTATTTTTTAAAAACTTTGCTATGTTTCCAAAATCAAAACTTCATAGCAAGATTTGTTTAAAACAAAAGAAAAAGGTTATCTTCTGTCCCTATCTGTACCTGCTCCATTTCCATTCTTCCCTATAGGTAATCATTTTTGCTCACGTTGACTTCTCCTCCCAATATTATTGTCTTTTTAAATTTTTATTTTTAATTATTATGGGTTATTTTGGGGTTTTAATCAAATATTGGAAAATACACATGCAAATCTGTATTCTTCCCCTTTTCTTTCACAGTGTGACATGTACTATTAATTATTTTCTGCATTTTTTTCCTTGTCAATACTATATTCTGGTGATTACTCTCTATCATACCTAGAAATCATCCTCACACCTGGAAAGGCTGCCCCTATCAATGGATATTCAGGTGTCAATCTGTTGCTAATTAAATAGGATCCCAGTAACTTACCTTGCGCATGTGTTAGTCTGTACTTGTGTCAATATTTCTTTGGGATAATTTCTTAGAAGTGGGATTGTTGGCTACCTGCAAATATTGCCAAATATTCCTCCATAGGAGTTATTTTATTCTTTATTTTCACCATCAGCATAGGATGGTCTCTATTTACCTTTAGCCTCCTTAAATTTTTGCAGTTTGAAATCCTTATACACAAGAAATGATATCTCGGTGTTTTATTTATTTATTTGTTTGTTTGTTTATTTTTGTAAAGATTAGGTGTCACTATGTTCAGCCAGTCTAAAACCCCAGGCTGTACTTGAACGCCTGGCCTCAGATGATCCTCTTGTCTCACCCTTCCAAAGTGCTGGGATTACAAGTGGGAGCCACCGTGTCTGGTTCTTGGTGTTTTATTTTTCAGTCGAAAGAGAGTATTAGCCAGATTCTATTCTCCCTCTACTTACAGATTTGACTTTTTTAAGAAAAGATTATAATTTATTGGTGAAGTGATAATTTTACCAATTTTTGGTTAAATCAGACAAGCAATGAAGGGAAAGCTCAGGGAAATCATTGGATTAACACTCATTTTAAGGAGTTAAGAGCTTTTTTTTAAAAAAAAAAAAACTCAGAGGATTTAGATCACATATAGCCCTTGGGGTCCAAGACCTCAGAATGTTGACAGGAAAATTTCTGGAAAAGTTTATGCTGTCAAAACTGTTTACAAAATAAGGGTTAAATGAATTAAAAGACTTGTCATTTCCTTTTTTACATTAATATCAATTCTATCTTAAAGGAAAGGGCTATAGTGTAAATATATTTGAATTTTTATCTATTTTCTATGTATCTTCGTCATGGCCTTAATATTTCATGTAACGATCTTGAGAAATCTATTCTGGGAGCATGAAACACTGGTGGCACTAACACACTAGAATTTGGCTGTATTTAAAAACAGGGTGACCAGAAACCTGATGATGTTGGTTATGATTCAAGATTCTCAGATCATTCTCAGATAGGACCAGGATACCCAGGAAGGATGAAAATCAGCACAACAAATACAGATGGAAAGTTTTCTCTAACGTGCCTGTAACGTACCCACTTCCAGATATGAAACTATTACATTGTATCCAAAAGATCCAGATTTCTGACTGAATGAAGTGTTGAATCCTTAGGGGGCCACATTGATATGTTTCAATACCTTGGCTTTAATTTTATGGTCCATCATAAAGCTATTAACAGAAATTTAGCCTATTTTAGATCTGTTATATAAAATTATGACTTAAAAGTTTGATGTCTTGTTATAGTTTATAACAGATGAAAATACAAATAAGCCCCTATAAAACAAAAGTCAATTTATTAAAACTAAGTATTCTTGAAGATGGATGATGGTAACATCTTTTTACTTTCTTAAAGAAATATTTGCTTCTTATAATAGGTATCACTTGTAAAAAAATTCTTTTTAAAAAGTTATAATGAATTTGGTACTGGGGCACTGAGAAAAGAACTGTGATAAAAGTTATTGGTAGATTAAAACATTGAGTTAAAATTAAATAATGCATGCTGAATGACTTTTTATTTTAACTTTTTATTTTGGCATAATTTTAAAATTACAGATAAGATGGTAACAATTTAGGAAGAATTCCTGTATGCCTTTCACCCAGTTTTCGCAAATGTTAACATTTTACTACATGTTTTTCACACACTGATTGATAATAATTGATACCTCTTTATTCTCATATACTTAAGTGTGTATTTACTAACAACAAGGATACTCTTGTAAATGACCGTGGTGCGATTGCAAATATCAGCAAATTAACAATGATATGTCATATTTAAACTATAGACCTTATTTGACCCTGAAGGACTTATTTGTCTCATTCATTAAAATTTCAGTTGCTCTTTCAGTTTTTTAAGTTAGGCTTTCTATCAGGGCTGATGCCAGTGTCCCTGTCAAGTCATCAGAACCAACAAGTCTCTTCAGATTCCACTGACAAGTCCTTTGTGTACACGTGCATATTTTATAGACACTGTTAATGACTCAGAACTGCTTTAGTGATATCAAGTGGACAAGATATTTAGCAATTTAAGGTTGTTAAATTGGAGTGCTCAAGTCAAAATTCATCATTGGAAAAATAAAAGGATTGATTTTGAATGATCTATGAAACAAAGTTTAACCTACCATTTGCAACTGAATGTATATACCATTCTCACAATATCACAGAGAGAATTTTCATGATAATTAAAAGTAAAATCTGAAAATTAATGCATGTTTTGTATCAATATTAACTTCCAATATTATAACATTATAAAGCAGCTTACTACTGGTATGTTAATGCAAAAAAAAAAAAAAAAAAGACAGAGAGAGAAAGACAAGAACTTGCAGTTTGGTTTTGTTTTGTTTTTGTTTTCTCTCCCAACTCAAAGGACTGTTAGTTAGACTATAAGTCATTTATTTTATAGTAGAACATACCTTTTCCATAATTCTCTTCAAAGCATTTTTGACTTCCTGGTTTCTCAGGCTGTATATTAAAGGATTTAGCATGGGAATTACTATAATATAGAACACAGAAGCTATTTTGTCTGTATCTAGAGAATGATTTGTTTTTGGCTGCATGTACATGAAGATAACTGTACCATAAAATATGGTGATGGAAGTCAGGTGGGAGGCACAAGTAGAAAATGCCTTTTGTCTCCCTTCAGCAGAATTAATCCTCAGAATGGCCAACAGAATTAATATGTAGGAGACAAGGATAATAAGAAGAGAGAAAAGTATATTGAAACCAGCAAATATGAACAACATCAGTTCCTTTATATGTTTGTAATGTGTTTTACGGCAGGCCAGACCTACCAGGGGAACATCATCACAATAGAAGTGGTTTATTACATTGGAATCACAGAAAGACAAGTGGAATGTAAGAGTTGCCTGGAGCAGTCCCACAGAAAAGCCATACAAATATGTGCCAACCACCATTTGAGTACAGACCCTTCTGTTCATGACAATGGTATAGAGTAAGGGGTTGCAGATGGCCGCATATCTGTCGCACGCCATAACTGAGAGCATATATACTTCGCAGACCACAAACATGACAAAGCAAAACAACTGAGTGGCACAAGCAGGTAAGGATATTCTTTTAAATTCTTGGAGGAAGTTCACCAGGGTGTTAGGGGTAACAGAGGAAGTATAGCAAAGATCAATGAAAGCTAGGTGGCTGAGGAAAAAATACATGGGTGTATGAAGCTGAGGACTAATAGAAATTAGCATAATTAACCCAAGGTTACCCATGACACTAATTAAGTAAATCACTAGAAAGATTCCAAAAAGAAGGGCTTGAAGATCTGGACTGTCTGTGAGTCCCAAGAGAATGAATTCAGTCACTTCTGAGTTATTGCTTTTGGCCATGGTGTAGAAGAGTGTATCATACCATTATTCCCAGAATATTCATTTTGGATAATATTCTACTTCTTGGATTAAGAACTTGATTCACACTTATTTCAAGGTGACCATATTGGAAAAATAATCCTCTCTGATTCTATGTGTTGTTTTCAGGTTTTAATTCTACCTGCTTTTGATCAGAAGGGATTTGCTCGAGGCAGAAGTTCCAACATGCTTGGTACTCTGGAGGATTGTTATAGAAGACAGATTATCTTGAATTAAAATGTGAAATTATATATATATATATTCGTATATATATATATATATATATATAATAAAAACCCAGTGTTAGTGAAATAGCAGAATTCATACTTCAATAATAAAGGGATAATAGCATATATCAGAGTAATATATTAAGGTCAACTCAACTCATCATCAAAAGAATCATTACCCTCAGTGTACCAGCCAATGTAGGAAAGAAAGGGGTAAAAATATCATTATTTATAAAGTACATTATATTGTACCTGAATCAATAATTTCAGTGGAAAAATATTATTAGATTTGTTATACTTGTGATAAAGTGGTTACAAAGCTACATAATAAAAACACCATAATAAAAATATAACTTCCATAAAATATGAAAATATAGTTTTAAAGATTACCTTTAAAATAATAAACAAAAATTAAAACCTAGGCTTTAATTTAGGTTTTAATTGACTATTAAGTGTAGCAAAATATTAATCTTGTATATTCATATTTTTATGCTTAACAAATAAATTCACACATTCACCTTATTTTTTTGTGGTATGACATTTAGGAAAAAAGAAAATTTTTTGCATGTAAATTCAAACAGGTAATCTATGATAGGTAACCCTAAATTTAAATTAAATAAATTTTTAACAATAATCAGGACATTTCTTAAAGTAATGAGTTATTTATCCTTACAAACAGTAAAATATACTATAAACTACAATATGCAGAACAGGGTGAAGATGAGAGGCATCTTAGAGGATGTTTATCAACTGTCTTTCAAATAAAAATAAAAGAAGATGTGATTTGTATTATCTGTTGATTTTCTTATTTCCGTGGTGTAAATACACCCACTATAGCAGATTTCAAGCCACTGACTTGAAGTCACGAACATGGAGTTGGAAAGAGATTTGTAGATATGGCTCTTGGAAGCTGGTATGAGCTGCATCCAGCACAGCACTGGTAGTAGTTATATAAAAATGGGCTGATATTATAAATAAATAATATAATATATAGTAAATGACACACATATTTATATGACTATGGAATATGCTAAAAGCAGCACTCAAACTCAGTGATGAGTCTCTATTTCCCAACAGTATATATATGTGTATATATATATATATAATATATATACATATATAATATAAATTACAAAGGGAAATAGTTCATCCCATTAAATATCAGAGGACTAGCTAACAATAAGGTGTCCAACAGATTGATCAGATTAAAAGGATGATAATGCTCATGTTGGTAAAGGTGTGGGTAGAATGGGATATACTCATATAAACACCCCCAAAAGATGTAATTTGTCTTAAATTTTCTGGAAGGCAATGTAACAGTAAACATACAAATTGTTTAAAGCATTCCTGCCACTTAACACAATGGTTATAATGCTAGGCTCCCAGGGAAATAATTAAAGTATGCAAGTATATGTATTTTGTAATTTTTAAATTCTAAAAGATGGAATTTTTCTAAATGTATTATAATAGCTGTGCAGTTATTACAAGCTCTTCATAAAATGCTAAATAATTATTAAAAAGTTGATATAGGTTTATATTTATTGATGTGGGGAAAATGTTCACAATAAAAAGAACAGCATACTTATTGAATTGTATGTTAATAACTAATTTCCATATCTTAACATGTTATCACCTGTATATATTACATATATGTATATATAAATACACACAAATATATAGGTATTAATGTGTAAAAACCTCAAATTAGGCATGCCAAAATATTAGCAGTAGTTATAACTATGTGGTGAAATTATGGTTGATCCTTCCTTCCTTTCTTCCTTTCTACCTTCCTTGTTTTTTTCCTTCTTTCTTTTCTTTCTGTTCAATTGTAATCATTCTCTACATTTTATGCTGTGCTCTATTTCAACAAACTTTATTTCAATTCCACATGCATAGTTAAAACTTGCAATGTATTCTATGTTTATACATATTGATGAGTTAATTTTTCATATTGACATTCTTATAATTTGGGTTTATCTCGTGCCCGTATGGATGTGTGAATTTATCTGCCACTAAAGATTGTTTGCCAAACATTTACCACCAAATGCATGCATAATCCGACATTTTTTGGAAGTATTTCATTGTGATATGGTCCACAGGTGGACTAATTTGTTAATCAGTTTGAAACATTTGTCT
This sequence comes from Microcebus murinus, assembly GCF_040939455.1. Taxonomy (NCBI): domain Eukaryota; kingdom Metazoa; phylum Chordata; class Mammalia; order Primates; family Cheirogaleidae; genus Microcebus; species Microcebus murinus. The sequence goes on from NC_134107.1 coordinate 18,267,650, forward strand.
AATAAAAAATGACTCCCCTTGAATGGGACAAAACCAACTTACAGAATCATCAGCAAATTTTAAGCAGAAATGATGTCAAATATTTCTCTCCTATATTGTTAATAATAGTTATGTAGTAAATCATTAGTTTTAACTTGAAATTTAAAAATTTTTAAAGTGGTTGGATAGTTTTCTAAATGTTTAGTATTTTCACATTATGAATAAGAAACCTAAAAATTATAATTAAAAAATATTTTACTGAAAGAAAAGTTTTTTAACCATTGTCTTTTTTGATCCTTCTGACAAATTTATTTAACAGTTGATATTTTTTCACTTTCATACCTCTTAATGCTTCATCATACTGATTTTACAGCTGATTTTTTCATCATTTTTCATTTTCATACTTCATACTTTCTCATAAGCTCAGGAAACTGAGGCATGCATAAGTGGAATAAATTGTCTAAGGTCTTTCAATTCAGCAAATGTTAGACTCACAATTTACCTTCAGGCTGTTAGTCTTCAAAGAATCTATGCTCTTAAATAGACAAACTGATGAGCAGTGAATTCACCAGCCTGCTAAGAAAGAAGCTCATCAATTCAAGAAATTGATTATAACCTGTCAACATATAGATTGCAGACTCAAAACCTGCTAAAGGAGCTTTGTCTGGCTATGTGAGAAAGCAGAAGTCCCCAAAATATTCAAGTAGCAGACACATGTGCTTAAAGAAAAATACGAGAAAATAAACTTTTGAGAACTATGGATCACACTATCTATCTGTGTGTCTCCACAATCTCACAAACTAAATAGTAAAATCATCAAAAATAGACACTGATCTAAGGCAGAATTTTTAAGAGATATTTTCATTTTAACATAATTTCCTCTCTCTGAGCATTAGTAGTATCTTTCTAGTCTTTTGCCATTAAGCATTCAAATGGTTCATAGATGGGGAGAAAAGGGGGAGAAAATAAATGATAGGCATGAGATACAAACTCAAAATCTTTTCTGCGTAATTAAATGTTGTTAAATTATTATTCCATTTTTGAATAATATACATACATAATATAACCACATCTATCTACTTACCTCTATCTATATCAGTTATCAACATATGTGTTATGGGTGTGGTAATTCTCATTTATATATTGTTCCCTTAAGTTCATGTCATTTGTAGTTAGCAGAATTGGGAATAACATTCAGGTCTCTAGGCTCATGATGAAATAAGATGAAATGTGAGTGCCTGTCATGAACTATCATTCCTTTTTATATTGTTTAGTTCTAGATAAGTCCTTAACTGAATAACATTATTGTCATTTAACTAATGAGATCACTCATAGAGCACAACACTGTGTGTGGGATCTAAACACATTCTTTGACTGCACCGCATGTAGTCACTAGACCACATTGCCTACTGGGTTCATTGTGTTACAGACTTTACCTTAATAATGATCAACTCACGTTAGGTTTTACTCTGCATAACTGCACATAATCCTTGCTACTGGCAAAATGAGTAAATTGAAACGACATTTCAACTTTCATGAATACATATGTTTAGAATATGATGACCCACCCAGGATTCAATCTCTGAATTACATTTTTTTACAGATAATCTGAGAAAAATATAGCGAGATCTCATAAGTGTAAGAAAAGCAGTTCACTTAAACTGTTCGTGTTTAGAGATCAAACAAGACTTCCAGGACAGTAGAAGGCCATATTCAATTATTGACATAGGTGAGGTCAGAGTGTAGCTTTATCCTTATTAATAAAGAGAATTTATTAAATGTATAAATATGGAACACTTTTATATTGTCAAACTTTTTATCAAGAAATTAGGAATGCAGAAAAAACATTTAAACTATATGTCTTTATTTTTCAAGTGAGATCTTATCAATAGAGCTTTTCAGAAACCTGACCTAGGGATTGAAACAGGGGAAATGGAAAGCTGAACTTTTATCCACCTGTAACTAGTTACATATCCTGATAACTTTTTATACATTCTTCACTTGAGAAATGGGAAAATTGGTGTAAAATCTTATGGACAAGAAAACTAATTATTGTTATGCATTTCTGTTTTAAAAATGAGAGAAGGGATATAGAATCTTATAGTTATTTTTATAGATGAAATCACATGCTAAGTAAAAATCTCTTGAAATTTTATTATATAGTGAAGAGATATGTATAGAACATATATTAAGAAATAGACATGCTGATAATGTTTAGTGGGAAAAAATCAGGCCATAAAGAAAAAGTCCATTATTATTCACTCACGTCACTTTTTTAATTTCATAAACACCAATGTCTGGTTTCTATTGATGACGACTTTCTTCAGAGCTTCTTTTACCTCCTTGTTCCGGAGGCTGTAGATTAAAGGGTTCAGCATGGGAATGATCACTGTGTAGAAGACAGAGGCCATCTTATCCGTGTCAAGAGAATGGTTAGAGCTGGGTTGCAGGTACATGAAGATGAGGGTCCCGTAGAATATGGTGACTGCCACCATGTGGGAGCCACATGTGGAGAAGGCTTTCCGTCTTCCTTCAGCTGAGCGCATCCTCAGGATGGCAGAAATAATGAACATGTAGGACACAAAGACAATCAGAAGGGAGGACATGAACATGATGCCCGCACAGGCGAAGATCCATAGCTGTTTGGAGTGAGTATCCGAGCAAGTTAGCCTGAGGAGAGGCATGTCATCACAGTAGAAGTGATTGATGACATTGGAGTGGCAATAGCAGAGGCGGAAGGTGAGGATGGTGTGAAATAGAGCAACCAAAAAGCTATAGCTATAGGGGGCAGCTACAAGCTGAATGCAGATTGCTGGGGACATTGTGACCATATACAACAGAGGGTTACAAATGGCCACATATCGATCATAGGCCATGGAAGCCAGTAGCAAGCACTCAGCTGTCATGAAAGCCAGAAAACAGCCTAATTGAGTAGCACATGCATTAAAGGTTATAGAATTTTGCCTATACAAGAAATTCCCAAGCATTTTGGGTGTAATGACAGAAGAGTAACAGAAATCAACAAAAGCCAGGTTGCTAAGGAAGAAATACATTGGTGTGTTGAGCTTTGCATCTGCTCTAATGACTAGGATCAAACCTAGGTTGCCTATTACTGTGAAAAGGTAGATGGATAAGAATATTGCAAAGAGAGGCATCTTCAACTCCTGACGATCCGTGAGGCCCACGAGAATAAACTCTGTCACCTGGGTGCAATTGATGTGAGTCATATCTCCTCAATGAGTCTGAATGAAGACAGGAGAGTTTAGTCAAAGTTAATATTTATATAAATGTTTTTTTATACATTAATATCCTAAAAAGCAATTTTATTTTTATATGAAAGTGCCAGCTAAATATTAAAATTATCATTTCATCTCACAAAAGGGCACATTTTGCAGCAAATACATATTTCTCTCTCCCCAGAATGACTGCATTTGTAAAGTTAGGAGCTTTAAAATAGAAGTCAGTTCATATTGGCTCAGTCTTTGTTCAAAGCTCTTTGCATTCATTACATTATTTAAATTTAACATTAATTTTTCAAATATTTTATGGTGTGTAGGTAATATGTAAATGATATGCCATTTTATATAAAAGTCTAGAACATAATGGATTTTGGTATCCATATGTGTCCTGGAATCAATTCCCCATGGATACCAAGGGACAACTGTATATTTGAATTACACGTATATTAATTTTATTTCATTACTGTATTAAGTGGAATATCTTCATAGGTTTTACCTATTCTTTTGGACTTTATTCATAATTAGAATATTATTAATAGGAATATAATAGAAGAAGTTAGAGATTCTTCATAAATTATGGGCATGGACATCAAAAATATATGTGTATATATTGCTACCACTTTCTGTGAAGAGAACAACCACTGCTAATATTCATCATTGCCGCTACATCATCAAAGTTTTTAGAAGCCTTTCTGGTGTTCCTACCAACATATAAATTCCATTTTGAAATAATTAAGAAACTATTCAACTGGAATTTTGTTTCCATATCTGGAGATACCAGGGAAGGTTATGTTTGGCCACTATAAGAAGTTCAGTATGCCACCTCATCTTACCTCAATGGCAAAGTATGCATTCTATTTCAAAAGATATTATATATGACCTTTTATAATATAGCCTATGCTATTTTATATCCCAATTATAACTACATCTCTCCTTTCCTTTTGCAGAAAACACACTGTAATAGAATTAGAATAGTTGTTTTCTATTCTTCAAGTAGAACATGTTCTTATGAGCCTCTCTGCCTTTGTATGTGTTTTTACCTGCCCTCCTCTCTACCAGGTGAATGATGAATAAAGAGTTGGAGGAAAACTCCTATTTATCCTTTAAGGCCTCACTGATTTCTTATTCTCATGCTGTGTAACCATCTTCATCATCTTTATGTTATGAAAATATTTTACATGTAACTCATTTACTTATCTCATGTAAATGAGTTGGCAGCTATCTGCTTCCATATTTTCTCTCTTGATAGATTGCACACTCCATGGGGGGAAGTCTTAAGTTTCATTCAGTGCTTAATGTAGCCCCTTCTAGGTACTTTGTAATGGGAAATTAAATATTTTCTTTGCAATAACATCTCAATATTTATTCCTCTTTTTCATAATTAATGTCCTTTACCTATATCAAATTTATGAAATGCCATATTGATGATTTGGTTTTGATATAGTCACATCTTAACCCAGGTAAAATGACTAGCTTTTGCAAAAATGGGAAGGACAGTTTTGACATAAGTTACAATCTAGTCTAGCACCTAACCTTTCTGAGCCATCTGATAGATTTTATCTCGGAGTTCTCAAGCCTTCTTTTTATCTAAAACTAATAAGAACTGTATTTTCTATAATAACACAAGCATATATAATTAAAATATAATTTTAGGGACCACTCTTGAGTCTTATTTCAGATAATTCCACCTAGCATGTTATATTCTAAAGTCCATTCTATTCTACTTCATTTTTCAAATGCTTATCTTGACCCTAATTTTGAAAAATATTCTTTGAACTTACTTGGACGGAGGGTGTTCCTATTTCTTCTCCAAATGGTTTGGGTAGCAATAAACTACAGAGTTTTGTCAGTGACTCTGTCCCAAAGGATGTTATTTAGGAGGAGGATGCATCAGAAAAATTACAGCTCAGGCCCTATAGGGATCCCAAAGCAGACTGGAGATCAATTAACTTTATTCTCTGGTTTTAAGGAACCACACAGATCTATAGCTCTGCCTTTAGCATGACATTATTGCCCTAAGTTCTCATTTTTGGAATGCTATCTATTTATTAATAATTTTATTTATTAATAATGTTATTCTTATATGTAATTTATAGTGTCATTTATTATTGTTTTAATTGCTCATATTTCTGCTGCTGTTGCTTAGAGACACGGTTTGAATTTATTTTTGAAAGGAAGATAAGAATTACCTTGTGAAAATTCTTAAAACCTATCTTTCAAAGAACTAATATTCCAACTCCCAAGAATATTCCAGAATAGTTTAAACATAATGCTCTCTCTTTAGCTTAGTCTTTGAAATGCTCATGAAGTATTCATTTCCTCTTTAAGGTTGTCATTAACTCTTATTACTTAATTTCCTAAATTGTGTAGTCCAAAGAGTTCTCTTCCAGATTATTTTCTTAGACGCTCTGTAGCCATGGCAAGAGAAGAACATGATTTTAATATTTATTAGAGAACAATGCATCTGCATTTAGGAGACTGAATTGCACCCCCAAAATTCAAATATTGAAGCCTTAACCCCAATGTTAACCCCCTTGTAAGATGGAACCCCTGAGAGATGCACACTTTTTCTCTCTCTCAAACTCTTAGATCACAAAGAAGAGGTCATGAGTCATGTGAGCACACAGCAAGGTGGTGGCTACCTACAAGCTGGGAATAGAGCCCTAACTAGGAGTTGCATCAGACAGAACCTTGATCTTGGACTTCTGGCCTCTGGAACTGTCAGAGAATAAATTTCTGGCAGTTGTTTAAGCCACTGAATCTATGATATTTTGTAATGGCAGCATGAGCTGAATAAGAACATCTCTGAAGAAACAAAAGGTTTTTTTGGGGAGAAGTGTGGCAGGGGAGAAGGAAAGCAATTATGGAATTCCTTTTTTTATCCCCCAGATTAGTGTGTTTTTTCTGTCTGAGGATGAAGATGAACCAGATAACCCAAATATACCTTCCATAGATATAAAGTAGAGAGGAGGTAAAAATCATTAATGAATTTACACAAAATTGAATTTTAAAAACATAAGTGAAAGGGCCAGTAAGGCATTTGGTACAAATTCTGGGATCCAAAGCAAGGAGAAGCTCTCCAGGGACTCTAAATTTTATGATGGATAACTTATTGTATATGTGATCTGTGGGGAAGCAGGGATATACTTGTTTGTTTCATATACTGGTTTTGAATATTAATTTATCACATAGTTTTCTATGAAATAACTGTTTTAGATATTAAATAATTATGAATATATAGTATCTAATTTTGTCTTAAACTTGCAATCATACTTCATATAGATGGCAAAATGCCCTATTATCGGTTATGTCTTACTATAAAATGCCATGACGTGGTGTCCGATAGTAGGACAGTGGAATGATAATTAGAAAGAGATTTTCTATGTAAATTCATGTATTTAAATACATTTGAATGAATTCAAGTGGCAATGAAGAGAAGTTGTTAACCACGATTTGTTAAGATATTTTGTTTTTGTTTTTTTTTTTTACAATATTTTTTCAATGTCAGTTTTATATAGGTTACCAAAGACTCCTTCCAGAGAATGTTTTATCTTCTAATATCTTAATTTTTAGGGAAAAGTATTCATCAAATTTGAAAAACTTTCAGGGGAAGAGAGAGTATTCAACCAGGTAATGCATAGGGAAACTGTTAGGGTGAAAAAATTATACTGCATGTTACTGGGATGGTGGGGTTGTTTGACTCTATGCATTTGTCAAAAATCTATAGAACTTTCCATAAAGGTTGTATTTATTAGCTTGCTGTTGCACCAACCATGTATCAGTGTTCCTTTCTCTCTGCATCCATGCCAGCATATGCTGTTTTGGAAATTTTTGATAAAAGCCATTCTCACTGGAGTTAGGTGATATCTCATTGTGGTTTTGATTTGCATTTTCCTGATGATTAGAGATGTTGAGTATTTTTTTTTTTTTATGTGTTTATTGGCTATTAGTCTTTATTCTTTTGAAAAGCTTCTATACATGTTTTTGGCCACTTTTTAATGGGCTCATTTGATTTTTTTCTTGCTGTTTTGCTTGAGTTCTTTATAGATTCTGCTTATTAGTCCTTTGTCAGATGTATAACAGACAAATATTTTCTCCCACTTTATAGGCTGTTTGTTCACTCTATTAATTATTTCCTTGGCTGTGCAGAAGATTTTTAATTTGGTCAGGTCCCATTTATTTATGAATTCCCAACTTCTACAAAGAAAATAAAATACCTAGGAATATACTTAACCAAGTAGGTGAAAGATCTTTATGATGAGAACTACAAAACACTAAGGAAAGAAATCACAAATGACACAAAAAAGTGGAAAAACATATCATGCTCATGGATTGATGAAATAACATCCTTAGAATAACATCCTCAACATTGTTAAAATGTTCATACTACCCAAAGAGATTCACAGATTCAGTGCAATCCCCATCAAAATACCAACATCATATTTCGCATGTGAAAAAAAAATAATTCTATGCTTTGTTTGGAATGAGAAAAGAGCCCGAATAGCAAATCTCAAAGCAATCTTAAGCAAAAGGAACAAATCATGAGACATAACATTACCAGACTTCAAACTATACAGGAGACAGTAACCAAAACAACATGGTATTGGCACCAAAATATAGACATAGACTGAGGGAACAGAGCAGAAAACCCAGATATAAAATCATATAAATACAGCAAACTGATCTTTGACAAATCAGGCAGCAATATACACTGGGGAAAAGAATCTCTATTCAATAAACGGTGCTGGGAAAATTGGATTGCCACATGCAGAAGAATGAAACAGGAAACATAGCTCTCATCAGTCACCAAGTAAAAGGACCCATATTGATTATCATCCGAGATTAAGACACTCCAATGGTTTTATTAATTCTGGAAAAAAAAATTGATCATGAGGGAAAGTCCAGTTTTGCTTTTTAAAGTCATTTTCTTAATTTTAGGAAGAAGAAAGCCTGGTTTCTATTAATGACGACTTTCTTCAGAGCTTCTTTCACATCCTTGTTCCGGAGGCTGTAGATTAAGGGGTTCAACATGGGAATGATCACTGTGTAGAAGACAGAGGCCATTTTATCCGTGTCAAGAGAGTGGTTAGAGCTGGGTTGTAGGTACATAAAAATCAGGGTCCCGTAGAATATGGTGACTGCCAGCATGTGAGAGCTACATGTGGAGAAGGCTTTCCGTCTTCCCTCAGCTGAGTGCATCCTCAGGATGGTAGAAATAATGAACATGTAGGAGATAAAGACAATCAGAACAGAGGAAATGAATGTGATGCCCGCACAGGCAAAAATCGATAGCTGTTTGGAGTTAGTATCCGAGCAAGTTAGCCTGAGGAGAGGCATGTCATCACAGTAGAAGTGATTGATGACATTGGGGCCACAATAGCAGAGGCGGAAGGTCAGGGTAGTATGAAATAGTGCCATCAAGAAGCTATAGCTATAGGGGACAACAACAAGCTGAATGCAGATTGCCGGGGACATTGTGACCATATACAACAGAGGGTTACAAATGGCCACATATCGATCATAGGCCATGGAAGCCAGTAGCAGGCACTCTGATACCATGAAGGTAAGAAAGAAGGCCAATTGAGTAGCACATGCACTGAAAGTTATAGAATTTTGCTTATATAAGAAATTCCCAAGCATTTTGGGTGTAATGACAGAAGAGTAACAGAAATCAACAAAAGCCAGGTTGCTAAGGAAGAAATACATTGGTGTGTTGAGCTTTGCATCTGCTCTAATGACTAGGATCAAACCCAGGTTGCCTATTACTGTGAAAAGGTAGATGGATAAGAATATTGCAAAGAGAGGCATCTTCAACTCCTGACGATCCGTGAGGCCCACGAGAATAAACTCTGTCACCTGAGTGCAGTTCATCTGAGCCATATGTCTTCAGTGCATCTGGATGAGAAATTAGATAAGTTAATTCCAAATGGCATTTTATACTCTACCTCCTATATGGAGTGCTTATATATGTAATATATTGTAAAGGAGTTTGTTTAATTTTATTTTAATAAACATTTTTATTGAGCAACACTGTTTCAAAAGTTTAAAAGGAACGCTTATTCATCTTAATTATTTCCTAAATAAAGTATATTTTCTCTATATAACATTAATATATATTTATTATATAACATATTAATATATGCTGTATCATAAATAGAATATGTAAGTACATAATATTTATCTTTAAGCCCTAACACAGATGGAATTTTAATATCTAATCATGGCAACATGGAAATTGAGGGAAATAAGGACCTAGGAACCCATAAATTCCCAAACTTTAATTTGCATATTAAAAGATGATTCAATTTTCAGGTCCCCCTCCAAAAAATGAAGGAAAGGAAAAAGGAAAGAGGGAAAGGGAAGTAAATTAAAACTAGGATGTTTGTTTATTGGGCTGCTCAGGCTGAGATCCTTCCCTAGAACACTATCTTCCAGACTCAAACTGTTTTGACCACAAACTACAGAAATAAATACTTGTTACAAAATGGCATGGAACTAATAAATATATTCAAAATACTACTGTCATTGACTGGCATATACTTATATGTTCTTTTGCGTTCTACTGAAATCTGTACTATGCTATTTTAATCCAAATAATTCTGGTCAGATCCTAAAAATTGAACACATGGTCTACAAGCACAGTTTCAAAAACTACATGCTAGTCCCCCACACATCACACCATTCGCACTGACATAAGTAGATAAGCAATTTACCCATAAACAGCCTCCCACTAGATAAACCTCCCACTCTCAACTATAAGCAAGACTTTTCACCTTCTGTCCTTAATGTTTATTTCCTTGGATTATATTGAGCAGTTCCTTTCTTAGGAGCATATTTCAATTCAATCATTCAGTAATATATGTGAGAACTATTAATTTCCAGATAGTACATAGAATTTACAGATAGAGCAGCGAAAGAACAGGCAGTCAATCAGACTGGAAGTAAGGAAAACTTTTCCTTTAGTTTTTCTGATCTTTTATTCTGTCAATTGTCTCACTCTACTTCTAGAACACAAAATGTTGGAACATGTGCATATAAACCACTTTACCTCATATTCAAAGGGGAGCATGCATCATTTAAAAAGTATGCAGCTTTTCACAATATCATCACTTAATTTTTTTTTTATTTGTGACAGCTGAGGAGCCTTTATTTTTATTTATTTATTTTTTCTTATTTCAAAGTGTTGCAGGGGTGCACATGTTTTTGGTTACAAGGATCACTTTTATAATATCTGAGTCAGGGTTATAAGTGTGCCTGTCACCCAGATAATGTTCATTGTGCCTTTTAGGTTTGTGCCCAGCCCCTTCCCACCTTGCTTGATTTCCACTGAGTTTTACTTTCCTCTATGCACATGGGTGCTCATCAGTCAGTTCCAATTTAATAGTGATTACACTAGGTGTTTGTTTTTCCATTCTTTAGTTATTTCACTCAGGGTAATAATCTTCCAGGTCCATCCATATTCTTGCAAACGGTATTTTGTCATCCTTCTTCATGGTTGAGTAGTATTCTGTGGTATACACATAGCATATTTTATTAATCCACTCATGAATTGATGGGCACTTAAGTTGATTTCACATCTTTACAATTGTGAACTGTGCTGCTATAAACATTCAAGTACAGGACTCTTTTTTATAAAACGACTTCTTTTCTATTGGATAAATACTCATTAGTGGGATTGCTAGATTGAATGGTAGGTCTACTTTTAGTCGTTTGGGGAATCTCAATACTGTTTTCCATAGAGTTGTACTAATATGCAGTGCCACCTACAGCGTATAAATGTTCCTATCTCTCTGCATCAACACCAGCATCTATTGTTTTTAACTTTTTAATTAAAGTCATTCTAACTGGGGTAATATGATATCGCATTGCAGTTTTAATTTTCATTTCCCTGATAATTGGTGATATCGGATCATTTTTTCATATGTTTATTGGCCCTTTTACTATTTTCTTTAGAAAAATATCTGCTTGTGTATTTTGCCCACTTTTTAATGTGATTGTGTGGTTTCCTTTTCTTTCTGATTTGCTTGAGGTCCTTGTAGATTCTGGTTATTAGTCCTTTATTGGATGCATAGCTTGCAAATATTTTCTCTCATTGTGTGGGTTGTCTATTTGCCCTGTTGAGTATTTCCTTGGCTATACAGAAGCTTCCATCCCTTAATATTTTTATAATCCCAGTTCCATTCAACTCTCCATTCATCGTGGACACCCACTGATTTAATTAATATGATTGGTCCATTTATCAATAACGACATACTCTTTCATGCTTCTTTACTTTTGTCCTCACCATTTCTGGTTTCCTTTTCTAGAGAAAAATGGACAGTAGAAGGGGAGGAAACTCATTTTTATCTTTCAAGGTCTTCTGAACTATTACCTTTTCTATAAAAAGCTACTTGATTTTTCATTCCTATGTTGAGTTAATATCATTTACATTTGTATTCTATAAAGAGTTTTTACATGCTTAGTTGTATTTCTTCTCTCATTTATCACAACCACCTGTTTTCCTACTTCTTTCTTTGATAGACTTTTGACAATTTATGGTTGAAAGCCATGCTATTTTCATTCATTTCCTAATGTAATCTCTTCTATATATTAGGTAGTAGGGAATTAAAGATTAATTTTGATAATGACATATGAATATTTTCTTCCCTTTACTCTTAAGTTATATTTTTTGCTTTGGAAAACATCTCTGGAGATATATTGGTGACATTTGTCTAATGTATTCCCACTAATCCTTGGTAAAATCTCTAGATACTAGAAGAGGAGAAAGCACAGTTCTGACACAGATTATAATCTGGTCAATAATGGGCCTGATTTTTTCAAACTTCTCTGTAGGTTCTAAACTGGAATTTGTATTTGGTTATATCTAATAAGAAATATTTTAAATTCACAACAAATAATACATACAAAACTAAAATAAAATTAAGGACAGCACTATTTATTTGACAAAATATACTACAAACTTTTTCATTCTGATAATTGTATTGTACTTTACTTAGTTTTAAAATTCTTATCTTTAGCTACTATAGTAATTTTAATACCCATCAATAAGTTAAAGTCCACTATGTTGAATTATACTCTTTTAACCTACCCAGGTAGAGTATGCTTCTACCTGTCTTCAAAGTATAGATTGCTTCTGAGTCCATGATTTTGTTAGTGTCTCTGTGCCAAAGGAATTTATCTCAGAGCATGCTGCAAATACAAGTATCAGAAAAATTACATTTCACACTCCACTGGGATCCCAAGGCAGGTTGAAGGTTTATTGATGTGAATCCTACAAATATTTCACCAGACGGCCATATTTAATATAAGATTCCATATTGCTTATTCAGAGCTGTAACAAGTGTCAGTGTCATAGGTAACTTATGGTGTAGTCCATCCTGCAACATTCACTTCCTCACTCTTACAGCTCATTACAAAAAAAAATTAATAGACATAGTGTCCTTGAATAAACATGTAATAAAATCATGCCCGGTGAACAGAACTTGGCTTCTCAGACATAGTTAATGTAGTACAATCATTTTTATTATGTAAAGTTAGAATAGATTGATATATCAATGTTTAACATTGATCAATGAATGGATATGTGCTAAAAGACACTATTTAATTCAATTCTTTCTTACCTTTAGTGCATCTGTGAGTTCTCTTACCTAAGTAGCTTTTCTAAAATTCAGAGAAATGAAAGAGATACTGAAAGACTATCAGTCCTCCTTGCCTACAGAAACAACTGCTGCAGCTGTCATTTGTCAAAAATTGTGTGATAAAATAAAAGAAATAATGCCCAGTATCAACTGAAGTATTTGCCACAGTGTTAATTAAACTGCTGAAATAAAACTTCTTGTCTGGGATGCTTCATATTTCTTCTTCCTTAGTTGGAAAGTTTAGAAGAAATCTCTTTCAATAATTTATCAGTTGATAGAGATAATTTATTAGATAACAATTTCTTTTAGCAGTTTTATCTGTTCTGACTATCTGTCCAATGGGTAGACATTCCCATTGAAAGAAAGGATTAAGAGAATATTTTATGGAAACCATACTCCTCCTACATGGTGAAGGAATCAACATTGCTGACTAGTGTGTTGGATTCCAGTAGAATTACTTCACCCTAATAAGAACACTTGGTGGCCATGGGGAACTGACTGAATTTTAATGACTTGCCTAGGTGCACTCACCTGATTAGGAGTGGATCAAGACTCTAGTATGATGGTTCTTTGTTTTGTCCTTTCAAAGGACCTTGTTTTTCACTGCAATATTATCTATCCCCTATACTTCCCTGGCAGGGTCACTACACATTAGCTATGTTAACATCACAGCAGTTTCTGAACCATGGTCATGGTTTCTAGTTCCAAGGTTTTTGTACTTGCTATTGACCCTGTTTGGAACACTAATTTACATTTTCACAAGCCCTGCTTGTTCCTTGATCTTATATTATATATTGCTTATTATAAATTTTCCCAGTAGAAAATAAACTCCACATGGGAAGAAATTTTGTTTTATTAATCAATGTATCTTTGGGACCTAAAACATTATCTTGCACAAATTAAGAACTCAATAAATATTTCTAAAAGAGTTTAATATATAAATTATCTGTAGCCTGAAGTCATTTTGTTGAAATAGATAATATCATGTGCTTTACTTTTGACTGATTCATGGAAAAAAGAAAAATATTAAATCCATGAGCAATGTCTACTCATAGGCTTGATAATGATGGAGATATTAAAAAATCACACTTGGAAATTTTAATAATCTACATATGTATATGAACGTTGATGGTTAAATTTAATAAGACACTAAACCGCATTTTTATTATTATTATAATTATTCAGTAACATGAATAATCATTTAATAATTATACAGTGTGCCAGGCATTTTAGTCCTTGCTATCAAAAGTACCAAGTTCCTGTTTTTTAATCAAATTTATACAGAGTACCTTTTTTCTAGTTTCTATTGTTGGCAATGTTTCATAGAAGAAGTTTTATTTTTGAGAATGTGAAGCCCTCGGTTCTTTTCATCAAAATGCAAAATTTTCAGAAGTCTTGTTACAGTATTCGGAGGGTGTTTCAGAGTATAATACAGATTTGACTCCTGTAATGAACAAACAAAAGTAAACATTCAAATAGAGGTACCTGGTCCTACATGTGATCCATGGGTTGGCAAAGTGGAAGATGGCTCTGTCTGATGTACGGAAGTCAGTGCCCTTTGTCACCGCAGAGGAGTTCTTGTTAATCCTTATAAGCAGAGTGTGGTGTTATCTCCAGTTCTCTAATGGAGAATCTATATTTCCTCGGCATTTTTTTCCACTTTGATTGCTTAGGTGGAAATTGTGAGGTTTAATTGTTTGTTTGAATACTCATTTTTAAACCCTTGAGAATTTGACACAAGGCATACTCTTGATCCCATGTCCTTAAAGAAGTCTCCAGTGGGACATTGTTATTAATCTCAGCTTTCCTCATGCATTGTGAGAGAGGATTATTATTTGAGAAATTTGGAGTGGCATCTATTTAAACAGAACAAATGTGTTCAAGAGTTTAGGACTTCATAGTTAGGGAAAACTATTAAACCACTAATAAAGATGCAATTCCTAGAATCCCAAGTCTATCAGTGAAATAAATGTTATTTCAATAATTGAATAAATCACATTTAGATGAGAGACAAAATGATTATCACTCTCTAATTTTCCTCTAGGAAAATTATTAAAGATTGAATATATCTTGCTAACATTAAGAAGAATATATATTCTTCTAAGAAATATAAGCTCTCTATCTACCTCTAAAACTTTGTCAATCAATATAATTTATTTTTCAATTACATATGTACAGTTGACAGATGGAACCTGGTGAAACTTAGGGTCTCACAAGTGATAGTGTATTTAACACAATGGTCCTAAATTTGAAATGTAAGTGGGTCTGAATATTTTAAGGGGAGTGTCAATCATAAACTAGGGGTGGTATTAACAAAGAGTTTATTGGCAAAAGACAATTTCTGGATGTGTCTTGGACAACTAAAGTTAGAAAATTACTAAACTATGTGGAACTGTAGAATACATTGTAACAGCTTCAGACAGTGTGTTAAAAATGTTGAGATATATTTAAATTATATAGAGGTGATCAGTGGCATTTGTTAAACTATTGATAGGAAGCTTGACCAAATAAGTGATTAGATTATAGATAAGAGAGTCCAGTTTTCCACTGTCAGAGATAGAAGTTGAAAACAATGAACAGAGAAGGCTAAAATGAACACTGTGCTATTGGATTAGGGTCATTTTATCAATATGTACTCAAGCTTATCTAGAAAGATAGTTAAATAGGTAGGTAGGTATGTAGGTAGATAAGTGGGCAGAAAAATATAGATTTCTGTATTTATTTGGGTTATTATACATGCATAGAATTCCTATTTATGTTGGCTAAAAGTGGTTAGAAACAGTGATACCTTGGTAGCAACCAGCACACCTAATACCCAGATCTTAGTTTCTAAATGCTCAGTTAGTGGTTCTATCAGGAACAAATCCATGCTTCCTGGTGCCCCAGGATGCTCATCTGTCTTTCTTTTCTCAGAATAAAAAAGGCTCCAGGTTTTCTTGGGTAAGAAAATACTAGACTTGGCTATACAAAGCGTGTTCTTTACATTTTTATTTTTAAAATGAAACTCCATTTATTCATAGTGAAGAGAAAGGGAGGGCCACAGTAAGTCTCAGCAGCTTGAGTGATGCTGGTGAATGTCAAATATTTTTGTTGTTGTTCTTAATAAAGAACAATATTCTTGCCTGTAATCCTAGCTCTTGGGAGGCCGAGGCGGGCGGATTGCTCAAGGTCAGGAGTTCAAAACCAGCCTGAGCAAGAGTGAGACCCCGTCTCTACTATAAATAGAAAGAAATTAATTGGCCAACTGATATATATATAAAAAATTAGCCGGGCATGGTGGCGCATGCCTGTAGTCCCAGCTACCCGGGGGGCTGAGGCAGAAGGATCACTCGAGCCCAGGAGTTTGAGGTTGCTGTGAGCTAGGCTGACGCCACGGCACTCACTCTAGCCTGGGCAACAAAGCGAGACACTGTCTCAAAAAAAAAAAAAAAAAAAAAAAAGAACAATATTCTTGTTGTTGTTCTTAATCCTTTATTTAGATTGTCTTCTTGTTTGCCCAATGTTTGTTTTATGTTTCAGGATCCAACTCAGGATAGAATATCACATTTGGTCATTATGTTGCTGAAGTTCATCTTGATGATGAAAGAATTTTCTTAATTTTTATGGCTTTGATAGGTTTGAAGAGTACTGGTCAAGTGTTTTCTAAAATGTCCCTCAATTGGGCTTTTTTTCTGATATTTTCCTCATGATTACACTGGGGTAATGGGTTTAGGGGAGAAAAATCATAAAAGTGAATGTACATTCTAATCACATGATAATCTGGATACTTGTCAGTTTGACTGACACTGCTAATGTCCAACTTGATTGCCTGGATGAAGTATGTTTGTCAGGTTTCTCCACTGAAAAGTTACTGAAATCAGTATGTGCAACCGACAGATAGGGAGTGGGAAGTTGTGTTCTACCTCCTGGAATGCAGACTATCTACCTAAATTATTGAGAATTCTTCTGTATGGGACATTTGTTTCCCTTATTTATAAGATATTCATTCTTTTTCACCAGTATGATATGGAAATTTATTTTATAATTGGGATAGTAAGTGAATTTGATTATTGTACATTACTCATTTTGTTGCTCACATTTTTCCTTCTTTATTTATTGGAAGCACTTTCCCTCGACTCCTGTTATTTTGACATACAACCACCATTGTGTTTCTCTCTCTCTTTCTTTCTTCCAACTTTCTTTCCTTTTTTTCTTTCTCTCTCATCTTTGAGAGAGTGCTTTGTTTTAGCACTGCCTTAATTTCTTACACTGTAATATATTATGGACATATCATACAAATTTCCCGACTGTCCTAGTCAACTCTCAAAAGAGCCCTGTTTCCTTTTATGGAATAACATGATTAGAAACTATTGTTTGGTTTCTAAGCCCACTTATTGCTATTGCCTTGCTCACATGTTCTAGGCCTTCTCAGCTGACGGATCAAGGAGACAGACAAGTATATACTAATTCAGGTATATATAGTACGTATGCATAACTACAACTATTTCTATTTATCACCCTCCACATCTATATTAAGCAGAAAATGAGTTCATTCCTTCTTCAACACTAATCATTATTACTTGGGTCACTCTAGACTTACCTACAATTTTATGATCTTCTAGCTCATCTTTCTCAATTCAAAAACTGCCATTTATAACCATCTTAATAGCTTAATATAGTTAATTTGATAGAACAAATTTTGTTCGTAGCATGTGGTCATATATATTTCACATTTCAATAGAAAATATAACTAGAAAATAATCCCAGAGACTGAAGTTGTCTCTTTATACCAACAACAACAAAAACAACAAAAACATATTGGACAGATATTTTATATCTTGGTAAGTTAAAAGAATGTGTGTGTGTGTTTGTGTGTGTGTTTATGATAACGTGTATTAAATCACAGTATAACACAAAAAAGAAAATGGGAGTGAATGTGTGACTGAGTTATAGTAATATTAATTTAATATCTCAATATACACGATAGAGTTCTGCTTTATATTCTCTCACCAAGGGAAAGAACGATTGACATAAAAATTGTATTGACTATGTCCACTCTAAGGTAAAGCTGAGGATACCCCAATTACAACTTTTCCACATCTTTGAATTCATTTTTGTCTTGTAGGATTACATTTTTTTTTTATATTTAATTTTTCAGCAGTCATATAAAATTACATGCATTGGTTATATACAACATGATGTTTTAAAGTATGTATACATTTTGGAATGTTGAAATATAGTTAATTATCAGATGAATTACAACATATAGTTAGCATTTTTGTAGAGACAATGCTTAACATCCACTTTCTTAGCATTTTTCAAGAATTTTTATAACTGGATAGTATTCCACTGTGTGCATATACCACATTTTATTTATCCATTCATCTGTTGAAGGATATTTAGGTTGATTTCATAACTTGACAATTGTAAATAGTGCTGGAAAAAACAGGAGAGTGCTTATAGTCAGAGTTGTATAAGAGACTAAGCTGGACACTCACTGATTGAGAACTATTATAAAACTCAATTAAATTTTATAAAACAAACTAAAGACTTTCTCTAATGATGTAGGAAACTTTCATGGCTTTGGATTGATAACCATCTAATAATATCACAGCACAGATCATTTATTTTACACACTAAAGAAGACACTTATAGCAAGGAGAAATAATTTTTTTTTACAAAATACACCAGGTTTATGAATCAAATCCATCACAAAAGTATGTCCACTATAGTAATCTGTGTCTCTCATCAAAAAACTGAATAAATTATATTAAGTGGAATAAAATAATTTAAATCATCTTCTTGTTAGCATTCAGGGCATAAATTAATTGGTAGTATACATTTTATCATTAAAATAGGGAGTTTTATTTTAAATATAATTATCATTTCAATTTTAGTGACTCAGTTGTAAAAAGGGATTATAACCATGTATAATGACATTTTTTTCCAGATGCATTGATCCACTGTACCAAACCATATCAAGGAAGAAACAAAGAAGACTATCAAAGAATAAAAAATATCAACTATAATTCTCTAGTCACTATTTTTTATTCATTTAACTTATTTAACATTTTAAAAACATTTTTCTTTGCCTCTGGAAATATTTTATTTTTCAAACTGTTTACTTATTTACTCCTGGTCTAAGTGAGTGACAATTATTTTTCCCGATACTAACCGTAACTCAAAGAGTTTAAGTTTATTTTTCAATTCAAAAATCTAAAAACGAATCTCAAATCTCCAAATTCTAACTCTTAATTTTCAAGAGTTCTTATAAACCTATAAGTATGCCATCTGACCTTTGCTTTTTGTTACATGAAACATGTGTATCATAACTAATTCTTTGTTGAGCTGTAACATCCAAAATTATATTAACTTACAGGAAGAACATAGATTTGCTATGAATTTCTTTAAGGCCACTTTCACATCCTTATTCCGCAGGCTGTAGATCATGGGATTCAGCATAGGGATCACCAGTGTGTAAAACACAGAAGCCATTTTATCAGTATCTAAGGAGTGGTTGGTTTTAGGTTGTAAATACATGAATAACAGTGTCCCATAGAAAACTGTGACAGCCATCATATGTGAACCACAGGTGGAAAAGGCTTTTTTCCTTCCTTCTGATGAACGGATCTTTAGAATGGACAAAACTATGTTGAAATAAGACGCTAGAACTGTAATCATGGAAAAAAACAAGTTTGTAGCTGTAGATATAAAGACTACGGTTTGTGGAAAGTAAGTATCAGAGCAGGACAATGCTAACAAAGGCACATTATCACAGTAGAAATGATTGATTACATTGGAAGAGCAATAAGACACGGAGAATACACAAGATGAAACCACAACAGCTGTAGAAAAGCCATAGAGGTATGTGAGGGACACCAGCAGAAGGCAGATCTTGCGAGATACCACCACCATGTAGAGCAGGGGATTGCAGATGGCCACATAGCGGTCATAGGCCATCACAGCTAGCATGATCACCTCTGATACAATGAAAAGCAGGAAACCTCCCAGTTGGGTGGCACATTCATAGTATGAGGTAGTTTTTTTCTTTACTAAAAAATTGATCAGCATTTTAGGAGCAATGACGGTAGAGTTGCCAAGGTTGATGATAGCCAAATGTCTGAGGAAAAAATACATGGGGGTTTGAAGTCGAGGGTCAACACTGGTGAGGGTGATGATGCCCAGGTTTCCTGACACAGTCAGCCCATAGATCAGTAGGAAGACCAGGAAGAGAGGAATCTGGAGCTCTGGACGGTCTGAGACACCTGTGAGAATAAACTCAGTGACCCGGGTGAAATTTTCAGGAGTCATGTAGGAGTTTGGGAATTCATCTGTTTGGGCAAGAAAGGAAGAGGTTTTTACAGAATTTAAGGAATTATTTTCTAGTACTGCCCTTAGATGGCAAGAGCATTTCCTAAGAAATATTTCCTTGAATTATATATTAATCTAGCTCAGTTATTAAACTCAAGCTTCCAGGTCTATCTAGTAAGTAAAACTTATAATCCTTTGGGAGACAGAAAGAGCAATTGTGGACAATTAGGTGTGATAGCTCAAATAGATGGTCCTGGTTATAGGATTTAGCTTTCACAGTCTTATTGAATTATGGATATGTTCTTAGCTTATAAACACTTGATGCCATGATTTATAATTTAAGTCTTTTGCATTGACTGTGAGGAAAGCTTGAGTTATTTTATGTCTGCAATAATCCAAAGGCTCCTTGTGATTTCCTAATCTAAGACTTCTTAGTTTTTCTTAAGAATAGATGATTCTGGTACCACCCTGCTTTATTTTTCTTATCTAATATAATGTGTATTAGATGTACATTAAACTCATACATTCTAACATCAATGTGTGTTAACAACATTTTTTATTTTTATTTTATCAACTCAGAAAATATACATGGAGATATACCCTTAGGTTTTTGTGATTTTTTGTTTTTTCTTAGGTTAGTGATTCTCATTTTTCCTTTCAAATAATATCAATGAAAATTTTATCATTTTTTTCAATTCTTTCATATTGTGCTTTAATGGAATCTACTTTCTATACCTTCTTTCTCTATGGTCTTTTTTTTTCTGGCCCTGAAAGTTTGTACAATTGCTCATAATCTTCCCATTATATTTTATTTTAACTACATTTTTATAAAATTGTATCATATTTTCATAGTTTACAAAATCTATCTTGTTTTAGCTTTAGTTGCTCTTTTTATTGGTATTTTTCACACTTTTGTTATTTTCCATATTGTAATAAAAGTAAACATTCTTATTGCTTAGAATTTCTGTGATAATTACAATACACACATTTCCATAAATTTACATACTATTTTAAAATGGCTGAGTGTTTTCTTAGATATTTTTAGTTAAAGGATGCCACTTGGAGTTCCTTTGTAGTGATAATTGATAATTCCAGCATTGGGCATCTGACCTAAAGAAATCCTGTCCTTGTCACTTATCTAAAAATTCAGTGTTAAATGCTGAGTCAAGTCTGTATCATTATAAATATCTGACTGGTAAATTTCTAACTCTGGATATTTTCACTCATTCTACATAGGATAAAATAGAAAGAACAATACAAAATTATTCTCTGTAAGAAAAAAATGAAGTGACAATGTAAATAATTCTACTTCAAAGAAATAAGACAAAAATAATTCCTAATTGTTATTATCTGAAATCAGCTTCTTTCTGACACTACACATCATTCTCTTTCTTGGTTTTATTAAAGCCATCTTCTGATTTATTTTTTTAGCACATTGTTATTGAATTTCTACCCTGTGCTAAGCAATATTCAGGCTTCAGATAAATTACTTATCCTTCACTTCATGGACCTGCTCTTCCAATGATAGGAAAGAGACAAAATCTGGCCAAAAATCAGGTAAACAAAATTATTGCAGACAATAATAAGTATGATAAGTAAGGGTAGGACTTTCTGAGAAGTTGACATTTGAATTAAAGGAATAAGCTATTTAATGAATGACAGGAAGAGCATCCAGGATCCCAGGCAATGGTGAATATGTTGAAAATACTACTCTGGCATAAAAAACATGCCATGCCTTTTTCCTACCTTTCCTTCTCTGGCTTTGCAGTTTTTAATTTTATGTCTGTAGCCTTCAGTCTATCCATGTCTCCATTGGCAGCCATATCAACTATCAACCAATGTTAATGCTTCCAAATTGTATCAGCTTCTGTGATTCTGCTGAAACCTAGTATATTAATGGCTTTATACTTTATTTTAAAATTCATGATTTAAACCTTAAAAACAATCATTTAAAATCAAAAACATCATATTCATCCTCTAATACTCTCTTTCAAAGCTCCGGATTGCGTTATTTGCTGATTTCTATGAATTTCCCATCCTATGCATCTTCCTCTTCTACTTCTACCTTAAGTCAAGTCTTCATTAGCTCTGCCATTGACTGTTGTATCCTTCCTGGTCACTGTGTGATGATTCTTTCAGATCAGCAGGTAGAAATACCAGTTATTAATGCTTTTGGGGTAATTAAGGTGTGCAATCTGAGCAATTTTTAGAAGAATGGGAATAATCTTTTGCATCATTTTTAATACATTTCACAATCAAGTCCATATTACTTTGATATGATCAGGTGATCAGGCTACACCTTCCAAGGGTACATAAATAGTATATTTTATCTCTGGCCCTCTGTGTCCTTACACATATTGATTCTTCTGAAATTATATTTTGATGAAAGATAACATCTCCAAAAGAAGTTGACCCACCATGTGTACCAGTGGCCCCATCAAACACAAAACAGAAATGAACATACTTAAAGTGGAGCCAACAAACTTGAGTTTTGTAGTATTTAAGAATGTCATTCCTCATAATTCTCTAGGCATGTCCAATGTCTTTAATAATATTAAACTAATGATTAACTTGGTGGTAGAAGGACAGTGAATTATATTCAGGTTATTAATAGCACCACTGTTTTGGATTTAATGGGTAACAATATTAGTCTTTAAATAGTGTACTTTAGAAATAGTTTCCATGTACTTTGCATTCTCCTTTATTATAAAATTCATCATACAGGAAAAAGAAAGAAAAACTTTTTTTGTACATTCTCTTTTAGGTCATTTGAACCAAGAGCAACCTAGAATATGCACATTTTCTTCCTCAGTTTTATTTTTTCCTTGATAAAATATAGTCAAAATTGTATCCTATCACACCAGGAGTCTATCTTTCTGAGTTTATTAAAGGCTTATACCTGCATATGCAAATACCTCTCCTCAAATGGAAGCCTTCTTTTTGATATATCATAGAAATCATTCTTTCTGATATTTTCTTAACTAAAATATTGGCAGATTTATTTACTGCAAGATAGATAGTTTAAACATGTTCCATTATTACATTGATTACATATTATGCTTACATATATACATATATGCATTTTTATGTACATATACCTATATATCTGCATATATGTATGCAGATATATTTACCTGTAAGTTATCAGATTTAATTAACAATTTTTCTGAGATAATTATAATCTCTATTTATATTCTCAAAATGTGGCATCATTTACACTGTGGTAGCTGTGTATCCAGTTATATTTCACAAAATATCCTCTTAAACATAAAATTTTCATTTTGGATAACATTGCAAAAATAAAACTAGGCTATAAAAAGCCTCAGTGAGGAATAAACAAACTTAAATACTTGAGACATAATGATGCCAGTTCTAATTTAGAAACATAAGTGGCTTGGTCTTATTAGATACCCTATATTCCTGAAAACAGTATGAATCTTTAAAACAATCTTTAAGCATTGTATTATTTGGTTATATGTAATTCTCAGTGTCTTCCAAAGTTAAACTTCTAAAGTTTAAAGTATGCTTTGGGATCCCTTAAAAACCATTGTATGTAAATATATTCTGCCCACCTCTAATGGAGCATCTGCTTCAGGTTCTTAGTGAGAGTCTCTACATGGATGTGGCAGTAGTGGTTGATAAGGTTCTGTAAACCTTTGAGACAGTAACTCTAAGCATAGGCAATCTAGGGTATGCACATGGCCTTTTATATCCCTGGGAAGGCTGTCACCTGGGACTGGTTCCTTAACAAGGTCTCCCTCTAGGAATTCAGTGAGATCCCCTGAGAGTCTTCTTTGTGGGAGTCTGAGCCTGACTCATTGAAGCAATTCAGTTCCATGACACCGGAGGGACACAGTGGTTAAAATGTTTCTTTCCAAGTAACTTATTTACCTTCAGAGAGAGATTCACTATAGCAAAAATGAAATATGTGAGATCTAGGAACTGATGGTCTAGCAGTCAAATTAGAACAAACCATATCATATCAAAATTGGCCAAGTCATTATTTAAAGAAATTGGGTGACTTGGATGTTAAAAGATGGATGTGTTCTCCAAGGAACAATCCTCATGTACTAAAATTATTATTTTACCCTTGTCTTTATGCTTGAACTTCAGTTGAGAAGACAACCACTGGAGAAGACTAAAACAGAGTATTTACTGTTATATTGAATGTGTCTATAAATTTCCTGATGGATAAATGCATTATTTTAAATACTGAATATTTTAGGTATATACTTTTTATGCATGTGATGACTAATACAATTATCTACAAAGGAACATACCTTGGGGGAATTCTCTTTGTTAGGGATTAAATCATCTTTGCAGATCTCAAGGTCTTCCCCTATAGGCCTCAAATTAAAGCTGAAAGTGAAGGTATATAGTGTGATGACATTTATATAAAGTATAAATTCACCCACATGGAACAGTATTGTATACTTTGCAAGAGTACAAAACAACAAAAAGATTCACATTAAATGTGAATGTTAACACTTAAGCACTGTCATAGAAAAATACCATAGGCTGCATGGCTTAAACAATGGGAATTTATTTTCTCACAGTGCTGGAGCCTAAAAGTCCAAGATCAAGGTGTGAGCAGGTTTGGTTCCTTCTGAGACCTCCTCTTCCTTGGCTGTCAGATGACTGTCTTTCCACTGTGTCCTCACGTGGTTGGCCCAGGGTCTGGGCCTGTGTATGGGTCTGGTGCATCTCCCTCTGTCCTCTTCTCCTCTGCTTATAAGGACCCAACTAATGACCACAACTTAACTTATTGCCTCTGTAAAGGCTCTATTTTCAAATACATTCTGAGGGACTGGGGGTTAGGGCTCTTCAACTTATGAATTTTGGGGTGGACAGAATTCAGCCCATAACAAAAGAGACTGAAAACTAAATAAGAAAGGGGCTTTGCTAGCTCAGTAATGGTAATGTACCATGATCTGAGAAACATAATTGTTCTAAACCTCTCACTAGAGACTGCAAAACAGTTGAAAAGATCAATACCTCCAGTGGGTGGAAAACCAGATTCTGGAAATCTATTCAGCAGAAATAATACAAATTATTAAAATACATAAATAAAATCTTCATGAGATTATTATTCAGTGTAGTGAAACACTAGAAGCTAAATGCATGGTTTAGATATTTATTAAGTAAATTTAGACATCTATTTAGTATATTGTTATACACACACACACACACACACACACACATATATATATAATTTTTTTTTTTTTTAGATAGAATCTTGTTTTGTCACCCAGGCCACAGTGCTGTGGCATCAGCTTAGCTCACAGCAATCTCAAACTCCTGGGCTCAAGCGATCCTCCTGCCTCAGTCTTCCAAGCAGCTGGGACTACTGGCACACACCACCATGCATGACTAATTTTTTCTATTTTTGGTAGAGACGGGGTCTCATTCTTGCTCAGGTTGGTCTCAAACTCCTGCCCTCAAGCAATCCTCCTGCCTAAGCCTCCCAGAGAGCTAGAATTACAGGTGTGAGCCGCTGCATCTGGTCTATATTCTTTTAAAATTTTGTTTATAGGAATCATATAGAAATATGAGGGAACCTTCTGAGAGATGAACTAAAAATATCATTCAAAGGGTCATATTTTACTACATGGTTCACATTTATGCAGAATCTAAAAAATTCATACTCATAGAAACAGAGTAGAATGGTGGTTGCCAGTGGCTATAAGGCGGGGACAATTTGGAGGTTTTGATCAAAGACTACAATGTTTAAGTTATGCAAGATGAATAAGGTCTGGAAATCTAATGTTTAGCTTGGGGATTATAGTTAATAATACTGTATTGTATACTTGAAATGTGCTGATGGAGTAGATTTTAAATGTTCTCACTACATATACACAGAACAGTGAACTATGTGAGATGATGGATGTGTAAAATTAGCTTGATGGTGGTATGCATTTCACAACGTACACATCTAAGTAAAGTTCATGTTGTACACCTTAAATATATACAGTTTTTATTTGCCAGTTATAACTCAATAAGCTGAAAAAAATAAACTGGATGTATTATGTTGCTTTCAGTTAAAACAGCAATAATTTACATTCAATAAAATGTCATATGTGTGTAGGGCAGAGGAATTTGTAGGACAGAGGAAGGGCAGAGGAATTCTTCTACTTGTCGGGAATTCACTTGGGTGGGGCAATGAGCTAACGGCAAACCTTTGCTTCTGGTCATTGCTTGCTTGCTACACCGCTGTAAGGGGAATTATGGGATGAGGTCACTGAAGCACAGGCGACTGGCCTATCAGGCAATAGAGGGCAACCAATCCGCCAATTATTTCAAAAGGCAATAGTGGGCAACCAATCATTTTAAAGGTCAACGCATGATCCATGCGTAGTCGGCTTGTGCGCAGCTTGTGCACCATGGGGATAAAAGGCATGCCGTTGTTCCGGTCGGGGTCCTTGCCTGTGAGAGTGGCCACTGTGTTGGTGCTCTGGGGCTTGGACCCTGGCTAGCCAGAAAATAAACCTCCTCTTGTGTGATTGCATCCTCGATGTCTCTGCTTTTCTGTCTGGTGGGGCTGTGGAAGGTCGGTCCCTAACATTTGGGGGCTCGTCCGGGATTTACCTTCCCCACAGACTACCGGATAGAATTCAGGGCTGAGGGAGGAGTGTGAAAATCCACCCCGGACTAGCCGGGTGTGGTGTTGGGCAAGGGACGTGGAATCCCCTTGCAGGACCCCGAATCAGGAAACCAGCACAGGACCTAGGCGGACGCGCTGGTGGGTCGCCGGTAGGAGCCAGGCGGAGACGTCCTCTGGCCCCGTTTGGACTCCGGAGCTGACCTTGTAGCCAAGGGCTCGGTCAGGAGGAGACCGGGGAGTAGGTCCGGACTAGGTTAGGTTGTCTGTTTACCTCACTGTCCACTTGTCTGTTGTCTGCTTTGTTTGTCGCCGGCTTTCTGTGTGTGTGTGTGTGTGTGTGTGTGTGTGTGTGTGTGTGTGTGTGACATCTCTCATTGGCTTGTTGGAGTCTCTGGGTTCTATGGTTTCAGCCCGAGAACCCATCAGGGTTGCATGGGTTTTCAGGCTGGGGCCGTGGAATCAGGGGACCCACGGAAAGATCCACAGGGGCGACTAGAACCTCCAGGTGAGTATTCCCCTGCATGGGCTGGCAGCGCACAGTGTATCTCCTGCCGCCCATGCCAGGAGTGGCTATGCGGGAGGGGCTTGGCCGTTACCTCCGTAGGGAGTGAAAGGCTAGGGATTCAGATCCTTGTCCCCAGAGCCCCAACTGCGGAATATCGGTTTGCACATCTGCCTATTATTGACTAGCCATGGGACAGGCTCTAACAACGCCATTGTCCATCCTGGTGAGCCATTTTAAGGATGTCAGGGCAAGGGCACACAACCTGTCCCTGGAGGTCAAGAAGGGAAAGTTTGTTACCCTTTGTGAGGCTGAGTGGCCCACGTTTGGAGTGGGGTGGCCCAGGGAGGGCTCGTTTGATGCCTCCTTGATCGAAAAGGTAAAAGGGGTGGTATTTGGCCACCACGGCCACCCTGATTAGATCCCCTATATTGTGGTCTGGCAAGACTTGGTTCGAGACCCACCACCTTGGCTGAAGGCCCTCCTACCTGCCCCGAGGGGAAAGGCGGAAGTTCTGGCAGTTGAAAAAGTCAGAAAGGAGGGGGCGCGGAGTCCGAGGTCCGTTGGGACGCCAGTGTTGCCGGATTCCAATCTCTACCCAGACCTAACAGGTCCCGAATGGAACACGCCTCTGCCCTATAACCCTGGGGCAGCCTCTGCGGTTCTCCCGGCCCAGGCGGATGCGGGACCACCGGCAGCGGGGCCAGCCTATGGGACCAGACAGCGGGCTGGCCGAGCCACAGATCCGGAGCCCGTAAAGGCGCTCCCTCTAAGGGCAGTGGGACTCCTGGGGGAGGATAGAACACAGACATTCCAATATTGGCCCTTCTCTACCAGTGATCTTTATAATTGGAAATCTCAAAACTCGAACTTCTCCGAGAATCCGAGAGACCTAATTAATCTTTTAGACTCTGTTCTTTTCACTCATCAGCCCACCTGGGATGATTGCCAGCAGTTGCTTAAGGTGCTCTTCACAACGGAGGAAAGAGAAAGGATTCAGGGGGAGGCGCGGAAGCTGGTTCCGGGGGAGGACGGAAGACCTACTACAAACCCGCGAACCATTGACCGAACTTTTCCCCTTGAATGGCCACTTTGGGACTACAATGAGGCTGAAGGTAGGGAGCGTCTCCGGGTCTACCGCCAGACTCTGATGGCCGGTCTCCATATGGCGGCGCGAAAGCCGACCAATTTGGCCAAGGTAGGAGATGTTCGTCAGGGGCCAGAGGAGAGCCCGGCAGCATACTTAGAGAGGATCATGGAGGCCTTCCGGCAGTACACCCCCATAGATCCCATTATGGAAGAGAGCAAGGCAACTGTTATGATGGCGTTTGTCAATCAGGCAGCCCCCGACATTAGGCGCAAGGTGCAGAGAATAGATAGATTGGGCGAGAAGACTCTACAGGACCTGTTAGAAGTGGCAGAGAAGGTCTATAACAATAGAGAGATGCTAGAAGAGAGGTTAGAGAGGGTCAGAAGAGAAGACAGGAAATTCCAAGCTGGGGAAGCACGGAAAGCAAACAGAGAGATGGCTAAAATCCTGCTAGCTGCCACAAGAGGGGGACAGATAGGGTCAGAGGACAGAGAAAGGCCCTGGCGGGAGAGGCTAGGCAAGGATCAATGTGCCAATTGCAAGGAGCATGGGCATTGGGCCCGAGAGTGCCCCAAAAGAAAGGGGGGTGAAGACTTGGAAGTCCTGAAAAAGTCATGGTTGCAGGACAGGTGATAGACGAATAGGGAAGATGGAGTTCGGTCCCCCTCCCCAAACCTAGGGTAACTATGCAAATGGAGGGGAACCCAGTCAGCTTCCTCATAGATACAGGAGCAGAACATTTGGTACTAACGGAAGACACAGGAAAATTGTCCAGTAAGACCAGTTGGGTGCAGGGGGCAACAGGAGCCAAACTATATCAGTGGACCACATGGCAGAGATTGGGTTTGGGTTCAGGAAAAACTCGCCTACTCTGTTCAACAAGGCCCTCCATGATGACCTTGGGTTTGCGGAAAAGGCTCCACCTCTGTATGAAGGGTTTAGGGCGGGGCGAGCATGGGAGTGGACTGTGCAAATGGAAGACGCTTTTCAGGCCCTGAGGGCAGCCATGCTGGAAGCCCCGGCCCTAGCACTCCCTGATCCTACTTGTCAAAAAAAAAAAAAAAAAAAAAAACTAGATCGGGGGCGGTGGGGTGGCCAGCGTGCTTGCGAATCATCGCAGCCACGGCCCTGTTGGTCAAAGACGCTGATAAGCTCACCCTAGGGCAGCGGATCACCACCCCGCACACCATAGAGGGGGTTCTGAAGCAGCCACCGGGACGGTGGATCACAAATGCGAGGCTGACTCATTACCAAGGGCTTTTGCTAGACGCACCCCGCATCGAGTTCCAGACCCCTGCCACCTCGAATCCAGCTACGCTTCTGCCAACCTCCGCTGCAGCTGCACCTGAACGTGATTGCCTTGAGATCCTAGCCGAGACCCAGACGACCCGTAGAGACTTGAAGGATCGCCCCCTTCCAGGTAGCGACCTGACCTGGTCCACGGACGGAAGCAGTTTCATCCGGGACGGACGCAGGTACGCAGGGGCGGCCATAGTAGATGACCAAGGTAAACTTGTCTGGGCGGCACGCCTTCCGCAAGGGACATCTGCTCAGAAGGCAGAACTAATAGCGCTGACAAAGGCTCTTAGCCAGGCCCGAGGAAAAAGGCTGACGGTGTACACTGACAGCCACTATGCCTTTGGGACTGTGCACATACATGGGGCCCTCTACAGGGAAAAGGGCTTCATCGCGGCAGAGGGAAAGGAAATTAAGCACATGCCTGAAATACTCCACCTACTAGAGGCTGTTTTGCTGCCAAAGGCAGTGGCGGTAGTCCATACCCCCAGACACCAGAGCGGGGATTCCGTTGAAGCACGGGGCAATCGGAGAGCAGACGCTGAAGCTAAGAAGGCTGCAGAAGACACTCCGCAGCCAGACATCCTGCACCTTAGCCTGCCACCCCCAGGCATAGGACGGTTGCCTCCTCCGCCGAACTGTAGATGAGGTCTGGGCCTCAGAGCAGCTACGTGAAGATGGCTGGTTGCGGGACGAAGGGCATTGCCTAATAGTGCCAGAACTCTTAGGACGCCACCTGTTAGAACATCTGCATCAGACCACACATCTAGGGAAGAGAAAGATGCTGCAAATGCTGGACACTGCTCAACTAAGGTTCAAGTCACAAGGACGGGTTCCAGATGACATCGTCAAAAGTTGCCGAGCCTGTCAGGTCATGCAGCCGGGGAGGACCAGAGGGACCCATGCAGGTACGAGGGAAAGGGGGAGGCAGCCAGGACTATTTTGGGAAGTGGATTTCACAGAGGTCAAGCCTAGAAAATACGGGTACCAATATTTACTGGTCATAATAGATACGTTTTCCAGATGGGTAGAGGCCTTCCCTACGAAAGGAGAAACAGCTTTGACAGTAGCTAAGAAAATATTAGAAGAAATAGTCCCCAGGTATGGACTGCCGGAAGGGATAAGATCAAATAATAGACCTGTGTTTATCTGTCAGGTTAGTCAAGGGCTGGCCCAGGCTATGGGGATAGATTGGAAATTACATTGTGCATATAATCCCCAGAGCTCTGGGCAGGTAGAGCTAATGAATAGAACAATAAAGGAGACCCTGGCTAAATTGGCCCTGGAGACTGGCGGAGACTGGGTTACCCTCCTTCCCTTCGCCCTGTTCCGAGCTCGGAACACCCCTTATCACTTGGGTTTAACCCCTTTTGAAATCATGTATGGCATACCCCCTCCTGTAGTTCCTAGGATGAGCTCTGAGGCTCTTCTGGGACATCCCAAAGAAGTGTTGCAAGCGGTGCAGGCTCTGCAACGTGTCCACAGTCAGGTATGGCCGGCCCTCCGTGCTATCTACCGGCCTGAGGAGGAGGGTGCCGGACACCGTTTCACCCACACCAGCAGGGGATTGGGTGTGGGTGAAACGGCATAACAACAGAACCCTCGAGCCGAGGTGGAAGGGCCCCTATCAAATTATTCTTGTTACCCCCACTGCTCTTAAGGCCGATAGAATAGTAGCAACCTGGCTACACCACTCCCACGTGAGACCTGCTAATAAAAAAGACCAGGAGCAGTGCCAGGACCAGTGGAAAGCAACTGCAGACCCGAAGAATCCTCTGAAGACCAGACTGACCCGAGTGGCGCCAACAGCCCAGGACCACTGACACAGACTTGGACCGGGGTTGTGGCATCTAAAGATTGACTGGGTGACAAACATGGACGGGTCGCGGTGGGGGGTTGGTTATTGTGTTTTGGGGATGTTGTGTTTTTGGTCCAATGTTTTTGGGATAGAGACCTACAGCTGTACTTACCGCCCCGAACCCCCACCAACCCCATAACCTTACATGGGTCTAAAGATTACTGTATAATGGTGTTAGTGTTCCCAAAAATAATATACCACACTGAGGAGACAATGTATGAGGGCATAGTAGGGTGAAGAGTCACCAACCTAATTTTTAAAAGAAAAAGAGAGCCCATCACAGCCATAACCCTGGCTACTCTTTTTGGCTTAGGAGCGATAGGAGCAGGTTGGTTTGAGTCTTGGGTTAACAGTTCCCCCTGGTTAACAACGCTACTATCCACCCTACTAGGCCCACTCATTATGCTAATCTTAGTCCTTACTTTTGCGCCATGTGTAATTAATAGACTAGTAGCTTTTGTAAAAGAACGGATAAACACTGTCCAGCTACTAGTATTGCAACAACAATATCAGCAGCTATGGTCAAGTGCTATAGAACTAGAGCACCTAAGAGACCTTGAGGACGAGCAGGAGTGCTCGTCTGCTACCTAGAGAAAGGAGGGAATGTAGGGCAGAGGAATTTGTAGGACAGAGGAAGGGCAGAGGAATTCTTCTACTTGTCGGGAATTCACTTGGGTGGGGCAATGAGCTAACGGCAAACCTTTGCTTCTGGTCATTGCTTGCTTGCTACACCGCTGTAAGGGGAATTATGGGATGAGGTCACTGAAGCACAGGCGACTGGCCTATCAGGCAATAGAGGGCAACCAACCCGCCAATTATTTCAAAAGGCAATAGTGGGCAACCAATCATTTTAAAGGTCAACGCATGATCCATGCGTAGTCGGCTTGTGCGCAGCTTGTGCACCATGGGGATAAAAGGCATGCCGTTGTTCCGGTCGGGGTCCTTGCCTGTGAGAGTGGCCACTGCGTTGGTGCTCTGGGGCTTGGACCCTGGCTAGCCAGAAAATAAACCTCCTCTTGTGTGATTGCATCCTCGATGTCTCTGCTTTTCTGTCTGGTGGGGCTGTGGAAGGTCGGTCCCTAACAATGTGCATGGAAGATATTTGAAAACTGCTATTTCATCTCCTAATGAAGAGTCTATCTTCATCACTCCAAAATATTACTTGATGTCCTCTTGGAGTAAATGTCCCCATTCTATCTCCCCACGCTACAATTGATGTGATTTCCATCACCATATTTTAGTTTACCTGTTCTAGGGCTTCATGGAAAAAGAATAATACTTTGTGTGTGTCTGGTTAATGCTCCTGAAATCCACCCATGATGCCACATGGATCTGTAGTTCATGTCCTTTTATTGCTGGCTAGCAGTCTATTTTAAGGACATATCAAAATTTATCTTTTTTAATTTTGATAAACAGTAGAAATATTTCCATTGTGTACTCTTTTGAATAAAGCTATTAGTAAAATAAGTATACACATATTTCTCTGGACATGTGTTCATTCCTCCTGGGTAAACATTCAGAAGGCAAATTCCTGAAATATATGGTAATCATACATTAACTTTATTGAAGTTAATATTTTCCAAAATATTTTTCAAAGTAAGGTACCATTGCACATGCCAATCAGCAATATATGATCATTTTAGGACATGAAAATATAAACTGATACTTGTTAACAACTTGATACTTGGTTCTTGGTAATGGGATGTTTTTACTTTTACCAAAACAGGTGGGCAGGAAGTAATATCTCATTGTTATTATAATTTCATTTGCCTGATAATTAAAGATGTTCTCTGTGTCATGTACTTATTGACCATTAATATTTATTCTGTGAAGAATCTTTTTACATCTTTTTTCTTGTTTTTATTAGGTTTGCCTTTATTCACTTGTAGGGATATTTATATATGACCTGAATCTCATTATATCACTTAGGCTTCTTAATGACTAGTCAATTGAATATGCATATGTACATGTATTTTGGACTCTTTATTCTGTTCCACTAATCTATTTACCTATCTTTATAAAATGCTTCATTATCTTGAGTACTGTGGTTTTACAGTCAGTCTTGAAATCTGTATTGTGTTATACTTTGTTCTTTTACAAGATTGTCTTGGCTATTCTGAATCTTTTTTGTGCTATATAGAAGTAGACCAGAAGCTAGACATGGGGCACCTTGACTGTGCACTAGGTTTAGGCTATGTTTAGGCTAGGTTTAGACCTGTCCACTCTGACAAGTCTCTTTTGGCAGCAGATATTAAAATTCATATTAAAATTTGATGCCTTACTTAAAATTGAGCTTTATTAAAAGTTGTGCCTTGGGTTCAACCCATGGTGTTAAATTTAAAATGAAACACTTGGATTCTTAGGATAAAATGATAAAACAGATAGTGCCTCTTCTGTTAACTCTTTCCAGTCTTAAGACCGCCTCTTCCATGCAAATATATTTGTGTCTGTGAGAAAATTCCTTCAGGAAAGAATGTGTCTTTGTGTTAAGAATAAAGAAGCCATGGGGTAAGAATTGAAGAAATCCATTGCAGAGCCCATGTAGGAAATCAGCCTCGAGGACTTTTAGAAATAACTGGAGGCTGAGTTTATGCAATCCTATTATTGGGGCTTTGCAACTTTTGACATTTAAATGTTAATACAGATATATTTCAATTTCCTATGTAAACCCTTTTGGTGCAACAAGCCATTAATTAGACATAGAATGAAAACAAACCAAAGAAAGCTAAAGGTTCTAACTCTGGGAAGAAGTTGAGGAAGTATACATACTAGAAAGATTTTCACGTAGGTTGACATCCTTATTTTTCAACTACTCATCATTATAATTATGATGAGAATATGTATTTCATGGCTGTTAGTGACAATGGCAGTGTCCAGTGAGGTCTGGAATATTATAAGCTTTCTGTAGAAAAGAAGAGAATGTTTAAGAACCATTCATATTTTTTCTATAGCATCAAATAGCTCATATTATTGCATTTTGCAAATTTTACCCTCACACCATAAAAATGATACAGAAATAAATGTTTGTCTCTTCTCATGGAAAATGAAAAATTAAATACTCCTTGGGAAAATATCACAATGCATAGCATTTTTCCTCTGTGCTTTCTTCAATATTTCAAATTATTATGTATGTATGCAAAACATTTTCCCCACAGCACATTATTAAATTGTGGGGAAATACAAACACATTCATTTTAGAAATGAAAAGCACCAGTACATCATTTTATAAGCATAAGGCTATTTATTCCAATGTTTCTTTGTGTTGTCCAAAAAAAAAAAAAAAAAAAAAACTTGAAACAACCAAATGTCTATCAATTGAGGAATGGATAAATACAAAGTGATTGTTCTAATCCCCAGAGTTGTATGCTGATATTAAAATGAAACAAAAATTTAAGGTTTATTGCCTAAGAAAAATGCTGCTGATGACTTCTCAAGTAGGAAAAAGTTGCAGGGACCATGATATAATGTGGTTGTTAAGCCCTTTCCGAGGTAGCATGCTTTATTTTCTACTTAGCCCAGATTTTTAAAACAGTCTTTGCATGTTAGTTATAAATACATATTTACTTATTTCATGCCACCTGCCTAGACTACATATTCTCCATGGTCCATTCTAATTTGTCTTTAATACCCAGTGACTGTTATAAAATATCTATTATTAATATTCTGGTTCATTTTGCTCCATTTTAACTATTTAAGCCTTTTTTCCCCCCGTAGCTCTACAAGTCTAAGTTCAACCAAAAATTTGAGATGATTTGTCTTACTTATAAATAATATAGATTCTGATATTATTTTGAAAGTCACTTGGGGCTTATATCACCTGGCTGCAGTATTTTTTTCATAGAGGTGGAGAAGATATAAAAGTGTTTTGTCCAGAAAGGGAGGAAAACTTAAGGAGGTAAAATATTTCTACTTTTTGATGCTTTAATTTGTTTGACAGAGTATTAAACTAAGATTGTTGACCCCTACTATACAACTGAATATTAAGATACTAAGCAGAACTTTTCAATTGATTAGTTAATATTCTCTTTAAAGCATCTTTTACTTCTCTGTTCCTTAGGCTGTAGATCAATGGATTCAGCATAGGGATCACCAAGGTGTAAAACACAGAGGCCATTTTGTCAATATCGAAAGTATGGCTGGATTTGGGTTGCAGGTAAATAAACAATAATGTCCCATAGAACACGACCACCACTGTCAGATGGGAGCTACAGGTGGAGAAGGCTTTGTACCTCCCCTCCACTGAGTTCATTCCGAGAATGGCCACAAGAATAAACATATAGGATATGAGAACAATCAAGAGGGAGGAGAGCAAATTACATCCAGCGAAGATCAAAATGATCAGTTCTAATTCACGTGTGTCAGAACAAAGCATGGATATCAGAGGGAGACAGTCACAGTAAAAGTAATGGATGATATTGGAGCCACAGAAGGACAGCATAAATAACTTAATTGTAAGGAGTAGTGACACAAAGGTGCTGTAGAGATAGGGAATAAATACCAGCACCCAACGTACTTTCTCTGCCATGATGACCACATAGAGAAGGGGTTTACAGATGGCTACGTAGCGATCATAGGCCATTGCTGATAGAATAAACAGTTCAGTAATGATGAAAATCTCAAAGAATGCTAGCTGAGTGGCACACCAATTGTAGGAAATGGTATTTTTGTGGACAACGAAGTTTACCATCATTTTTGGGCCAATGACAGTGGAGTAACCAAGGTCAGTAATTGACAAGTGCCTAAGGAAAAAGTACATGGGGGTGTGTAGCTTGGAGTCCAAATGGGTCAAGATAACAATGCCCAGATTGCCCACCACTGTGACTAAGTATATGATGAGGAAGATTCCAAAGAGTGGTGCCTGCAGCCTAGGGTTGTCTGTGATCCCCATGAGAATAAATTCTGTCACCTTGGTCACTGCAGTATGATTGCGTCTCTCCATACGGTTCATCTTGGTAACCTGTTAAGGTATAAAATCAATACTAATTATATTTGAAGCACTATCTCCTAAGTGAATTGAAAAGATGATGTGTTAGCTATAAAGAAAATTTCTTTATCCCAAATTCTCAGTAGAGACTCCTCCTCCCATCAGGTCAAAACCCATATCTACACTCACATTCACTGAAGCTTTATTAAAGTTGCTTTAGAAGGGCAAGATATCTTGAAGTGAGTGTTGTGATGCAGCTACTATGAGCTAGTTTTTTTGACCTCCAAGCCACTTTAAGGACATGAAATTAGCCATGAATTTTATTTCAGCTTTTAACATTTTTAAGCAATTTGTAAAGCAAACATCTATACCTAAACCACAAACTTTACCTTATTGCCAATCATCACAAAATGTTTAAAGAAGCAATAGAATAACAGATTTTCCAAACTATTGATGAGGTAATGAATCAGTCAGCAGTTAAGAAGCCTCTTGCCCATATGGAAATAAAACTCATCGGAAATCAAGTAGGTGTGGGGGGGAGTAGGAGGGAATGAGTAAATACACACCTAATGCATACATTGCTCAGTATCTGGGTGACAGAAACACTTATAACTTTGACTTAAACTGTGTAAAAGCAATGTATGAAACCAAAACATTTATACCCCCTGTGATACTCTGAAGTAAAATCAAATTTAAAAAAGAAACCTCTGCTCGTCAAATAAATATATGTTTAATACGTCCAACTATAAATTCAATTTGTTTATCTAATACAAATTTTATGCCATACTATGTAATATTTAGAACTTTTTAAATAATATCGTAGTCTGCTTTTGCCACAGTTGTCCTTTTTGGCTGTTGAGTAACTGCCTCTGATGATCTCTGAATCATACATCTCTCATCTGCATGAAAAGGACCTGCACGTTTTGTCTGTTCGTGAACACTTAATGGAGAGTTATGAAAAATAGACCCGGCAGAAACAAGAATATAAATTAGTATCAAAAATAAGAAGGAACTCATTCTGTGCCAGCGGATTTTCTAAGCACTTTACAGATATTAAATCATGTAGTTTGTAATACCATACCCATTAAAAAGACAAGGAGACTGAGGCACAGAGAATTTAATAACTTAATAAATGTATCTCAAATTATAAGTGATGGAGTTAGGATTCAAATAAAGTCATCCTACCTTCATAAAATGTTCTCATAAACAGTATAGCATTCCTACCTTCAGAAAATATCCTCATAAACACTAGAGCATGCCACCTATCCATGAAGGACACTCTGCACAGATATGAAATAAAGGCTGTGACAGGAAGGGCACCAGGCTAAAGTATATGTAAATACATATATATATATATATATATATATATATATGTATATACATGTATATACATATATATATACTTGTTAAATATATATATACTTGTTATATATATATATATATATATATACTTATATATATATACTTGTTAAAATAGATGACTGAAGCATGAAGTTAATTTGAAAACTAAGGTAGAAAAATTAATGAACACCAAATATTGAAGACTGTATAACTGGTTTGTCCTGAACATTAATCCAATTGAGGACATAACTGTATATTGCAAGGAAAGAAATAGTTTTGCAGAGCATAGGGACTTTCAAGATCTTTGGTGATAACCTCAAGTTATGTCCTTAGAAATTTTCAAAGACTGGTATTTCTACTTACCTCAACGGAGAATTTGCCTTGGCTTCTTACTGCTGTAGTCCTCACAGGTTATTACAGACAAATTTAAGGGTTTTTTTCTACCCCCTGAGACTCATTGTGTGTAAGTTTTAATCTGATTCAAGCATACACAAATTGCACAAATTGCCTAAGGGAGAGTCTCTTAGATATCCGTTAATTATTGTCAGAATGTTTCATTAGGAAAAGTTAAAAGTATTTCATGCATCATGTCTGACTGAATAAACAAATTATGCAATACCACTAAACAATGGAAATCACTATTACTGCCATTGTCAGCATCACGGTCACACAATATCATGCAAAGATTTCATACCCACCCTCTCAACACACACAATTCACAAGTAAATGGAAGAATAACTTTCTCAAAAAATTTTACATAATATTTGATAATGTATCCATTGCCCAGACCAAGGATATCTGTGTTGACTCTATAAATATAGGCTTACATAATTAATGTCTTATGACATGTATTGTTTCTGCCAAGAAATTAGTGGCAAGTCATTTATTCATTTCTTTATAACATGTCTTTTATCTCTGGCTATGTTTAAGAATTTTTCTATCATCAGTTTTGAGAAATTTCATTGTGATGTGCTTTGGCATAATTTCCTTTTTTTGCCTTGGAGTTATTTAGCCTTTTTAAAAAAATATTTGGCATTATGTTTTGTAAAAATGAATTTAGAAAAATAATTCTGGGCCACAATTTTCCCATGTTTTTTCTGCCCTATAAGAACAAGTATCTTCACTTCCCTACAACTTATAATTAAACATGTGTTAGCTGATTCTTTATTGTTCAACAATAAACTATATTCATCTTCATGGCTTTAATGCAGAATAAAATTTTCATCTCCAAAAAAATTACTATTTTGGGGGGTAGAAAATATATGGTTTTTATCACTCTTTGTGATGCCCTATGAAAAATTAGTATGTAATTCTTTCAGATTGTTATGCCCAAATCATCTGAGAGACTTAAGAAATTGTCTCAATGTGCCCACGAATTTAAGACACTCTATATATTCTCCAGTGAGAAAATGTAAGAGGCATCTCAAGGAAAGATACAGAACAACATAAATAATCTGTAGAGTTCTATGGAGAACTACATGTTGTAAAGAAGCTGTATATAGAATTCAGGAAAATCAGCAAGAAAATTTCAAATAACCCTATAGTGGGCAAAGGACATAAACAGAAACTTTTCAAAAGAAGATAGACTAATAGCCAAGAAACATATGAAAAAATGCTCATCATCTCTAATCATCAGGGAAATACAAATCAAAACCACAGTGAGATATCACTTATCTCCAGTGAGAATGGCCTTTATCAAAAAGTGTCCAACAGACGAAATTGGACCAACTGACCAACACTAAGGTGTTCACATGATAGTAATGCTCACTGGGTGCTGGTTGGGGTGGGGGTAAACCCACAACTAATGGAAGCAGAATGCACTGTATAGGGGAGGTTCACACTTGTACATTTGTAGCCCTGGCTTGGATGAGACAAACAGCATTACATATAACCAAAATGTTTATACCTCCATAATATCGAGAATAAAATATATGTATTGTGTGTGTGTGTGTGTGTGTGTGTGTTCCAAAACAATAAAAGATAGCATGGATGTGGATAGATAGGAACACTCATATAATGCTGGTGGGACTACAAACTAGTTCAACCTCTGTGGAAAGTAATATGGAGATAGCTCAAAGAGCTACAATTAGAACTACCATTTGATCCAGTGATCCCATTACTGGGCATCTACCCAAAGGAACAAAAGACATTCTATAATCAAGACATCTGCACTCGAATGTTTATAGCAGCACAATTCACAATTGCAAAGATGTGGAAACAACCCAAGTGCCTATCTATACATGAGTGGATTAATAAAATGTGGTATATGTATACCATGGAGTTCTACTCAGATCCCCAAAACAATGGTGATCTAGCACCTCTTATATCATCCTGGGTGGAGCTGGAGCCCATTCTACTAAGTATCACAAGAATGGAAAAACAAGCACCATATGTACTCACCATCTAATTGATATTAACTGATTTAACTGACTAACACTTAAGTACACATATAGTAGTAGCATTCACTGGGTGTCAGACAGGTGAGAGGGGAGGAGGGGATAGGTATATACACACTTAGTGGGTACAGTGTACACCCAAATGGACACTATGCAATGTCTGGGGGATGTACATGCTTGAAGCTCTGACTTGGGTGGGGCAAAGGCAATATATGTACCCTAACCATTTGTACCCCACCCCCTAATATGCTGAAATAAAAAGAAAAAAGAAAGGAAAAGAAAAGAAACTCACCCATTCCCTTACACAGAGTCAACTATTAAAATAACAAATGAAAATATTTTGACATCGGTTAAAGGTTTTAAATTAGGTAAATGTGGAACAGTTGTAAACTAATGTTGAAATTGCAAATTACATTATCATTATCACATAGGATTTTTTCCCTTCAAAATTATTATTCAAATAAAATATGTGCTAGGCATTAGTTTAACATATATTATTTAGCACATATATGTAAGACATTAGTATTCTCATACTGAGATGGCACCAAGCTTAAACTATTCAATTTTCCTAAAATCACATAACTAATAACTGAAATATTTGAAATTAAAGTCTTATCCTTAAATGAATGATATATATGCCTTATCCTTTCATATGATAAACTTACAAAAATTATTGTAATGTAGTGTGTATGACTATGATTTCATCAGTGGTAGTGTTTCCTGAGTGAGACCCACAACAATGTGATGGCTGTAAGTATTAATTCAACCTTATTGAAAGTAAATTTTACACAAAGATAGTAAACCCCTATTCTCATCGTATTTTAAGCATGCACTCTTCCAACCAAAGTAATGAGTTTTGAAAAAACATTTTTTCATTTGTATTTAACACCTAATTCAATACATAGAGCATTTTGAACACCAAAAAACCCCAAGAAATGAAAAACAAAAACAAACAAACAAACAAACATAAAAACTCCATTATGTTTTATGCCCCTTGCCCACACCTTAAACTACTCTCATCATAGAGAAATTTTGCCAATACTTTAACCCACAAAAAAAAAAAAAATATTCTCCATACCTAGGAGACTACTGCTCTGATTCCTATCCTTAGATCTGTTTTTTTGGTTACTGGGTTTCATATTCATTGAATTGCCTAATTGGTTCTACTGATCTTGCTTCTTTCATTCAGTATATTGCATATATGTATGTGTGTGTGTGTGTGTGTGTGTGTGTGTGTATTATTTTAGCATATTATGGGGGAACAAATGTTTAGGTTACATATGTTATTGCCTTTGCAACATTTATTGTTTTGGAACTTTTTGATAAAGGCCATTCTCACTGAAGGTAAGTGATATCTCATTGTGGTTTTGATTTGCATTTCCCTGATGATTAGAGATGTTGAGCATTTTTTCATATGTTTCTTGGCCATTAGTCTATCATCTTTTGAAAAGTTTCTGTTAATGTCCTGTGCCCACTTTTTGATAGGGTTGTGTGATTTTTCTTGCTGATTTTCCTATTATCCCTTTATTGGATGTGTAGCATATGGATATTTTCTCCCATTCTGTAGGTTGTCTGATTCCTCTCCCAGTAGTTTCCTTGTCTGTGCAGAAGCTTTTTAATTTGATTAGGTCCCATTTATTTATTTTTGCTCTTGCTGTGATTGCATTTCGGGTCTTTTTCATAAATTCTTTCTCAAGGCCAATGTCTATAAGAATTTTTCCAACATTTTCTTCTAGAATTCTTACAATTTCATGCCTTAGGTTTAAGTCTATTATTCACCATCAGTTGATTTTTGTAGGAAGTGATAGGTTTGGATCCTGTTTCAGTCTTCTACATGTGGCTATCCAATTTTCCCAGCACTGTTTATTAAATAAGGATTCATTTCCCCAGTGTATGTTTTTGTCTGTTTTGTCAAAGATTAGTTGGCTATATGAGGATGGTTTTATATCTCAGTTCTCAGTTCTATTCCATTTATCTATGTCTCTGTTCTTGTGATAGTATCATGCCGTAATAGTTACTATGGCTTGGTAGAATAGTTTGAATTCTGGTAAATTGATGCATCCCAGTTTGTGCCTATCCTGCAGAAACTATTTCACAACATCCAGAAGGAAGGAATCTTTCCCAACACATTTTATGAAGCCAACATCACTCTGATATCAAAACCAGGAATTGATCAAACAACAAAAAAAGTAAACTACAGACCAATATCCCTTATGAATACAGATGCAAAAATTCTCAGCAAAATCCTAACAAACCAAATTCAGGTGTTTATCAAAAAAATAATCTATCACTAATAATCTATCACCAAGTGGGCTTCATCCCAGAGATGCAGGGTTGGTTCAACATAAGCAAATCTATAAATGTAATTCTGCACATAAATAGAAGCAAAAACAAAGACCATATGATCTTCTCAATAGATGCAAAAAAGAGCATTCAACAAAATTCAACATCCTTTTATGATAACTAAATAGGTATAAATAGGACTTACCTTAAATAATACAAGCCATATATGACAAACCCACAGACAATATCATATTGAATGGGGAAAAATTGAAAGCATTCCTGCTTAGAACTGGAACAAGGTTGCCCTCTATCACTACTTCCATTCAACATAATGCTGGAAGTCCTAGCCAGAGGAATCAGACCAGAGGGGGAAATCAAGGGCATCCAAATGGGGGCAGAAGAGGTCCACCTATTGCTCTTTGCTAATGATATTAAAAACCCCAAGATTCTTCCATGAGATTACTAGAATTGGCAAACAAATTCAGCAATCTCAGGTTATAAAATCATCGTACAGAAATCAGTAGCATTCCTATACACCAACAACAGTCAAACTGAGAAGCAAATCAAAGACTCAATACCTGTCAGAACAGCAACAAAGAAAATAAAATACCTAGGAATATATTTTACTAAGGAAGTAAAAGAACTCTAAAGAAAAACTACAAAACACTGAAGAAGGAAATAGCAGAGGACGTAAACGGGAGGAAAGCCATGCCATGCTCATTCATCAGCAGAATCAACATTGTTAAATGTCTATAGTACTCAAAGTGATCTACAGATTCAATGCAATCCCTATTAAAATACCAACATTAATTTTTGCATATCTAGAAAAAAATAATTCTATGCCTCATATGGAACCAGAGAAGACCCCATATAGCAAAGAAATCTTAAGCAAAAATAACAAATTGGGAGGTATTAATTTAACAGCATATTGCTTTTGAACTTCATCCATGTCATATTTATATTGCTGCATACTACTGCATTGCATTAATCTACCAAATTTTTTAAACCATTCTTCTATTGATGTATATTTGAGTTTTGCTTTTATAAAAAATCTAGTATAAACACTCCTGTACCTGAATATTTGTGAACATACACATCAATTTATCTTGATTAGAGATCTAAGAGTAGATAACTAGATCATAGTGCAAATATGTATTTAAATTTAGAAGAAACTACCTTTACAAACTTTAGCATTTTACATTACCAATAGCAATGCAATACCATTTTCTCTACATCTTTGCCAATATTTGTTATAGAAAGGTTTTTTTTAAATATTTAATTTAGAAATGGGAACTGGCATAAACTGGTATCTTATTGTGATTTTAATGTTCATTTATCTAATGGCTAATGATAAGGAACAGAAAAAATATGTGTATATTTATTTTACTAAAGGCTTTATTCAAAAGAATATAAAATGGAAATATTTCTACTGTTCATCAACAAATAAAAAGATAAATTCTGATGTTTTCTTAAAATAGAATGCTAGCCAACAACAAAATGACATGAACTACTGGTCCATGCAGCATCATAGATGAATTTGAAGGGAATTAATGAGAGAAAAACATAGTATTATTCCTTTTCCATGAAGCTCTAGAACATTTAAACTAAAATATGGTAATGGAAATCACATCAATTATAGCTTGGGAAATATTAATGTA
This sequence comes from Microcebus murinus, assembly GCF_040939455.1. Lineage (NCBI taxonomy): Eukaryota > Metazoa > Chordata > Mammalia > Primates > Cheirogaleidae > Microcebus > Microcebus murinus. The sequence goes on from NC_134107.1 coordinate 18,311,745, forward strand.
ATGGGTAAATTCACTCTGAAGTGACATTGAGAAATATTTTGGGATGATGAAAATACTCTCTTAATTAAAAAAAGAAATAACAGTCTTCAAATGGCATCCATATGCACATGGCATTTTATTGTGTGTAAATAGTTGGGGCTTGAGCAAAAATCAATATAATATGTTAAGTTTATTTTTTCAGTCTATTGAGTTATAACTGTAAAATAAAAACTGTATATGTTTCAGGTGTTCAACGTGACTTTTTTTTCATGTGTACACTGCAACATGATTACCATCATCAAGCTAATTTATACATTTATCATCTCACATAGTTCACTACTCTGTGTATATGTGGTGAGAACATTTAAAATCTACCTTGTCAGCTCATTTCAAGTACACACTACAGTATATTAACTTTAATAATCAAACTAGATATTAGATCTCCAGTCCTTAATCATCTTGCATGACTTAAACATTGTAGGTTTTTTTCCAAAATCTTCCAATTGTCCCCACCTCACAACCACCATTCTACTCTCTGTTTCTATGAGTTTGAATGTTTTAGATTCTACATAAACAAGTGACCATGTAGTAACATATGACTCTTTTAATAATGTTTGCAGATTGTCTCTCAGAAACTTCCCTTATATTTCTATACAATTCCTATAAATAAAATTTTGAAAGAATACACAATAATATACTAAATATATGTCTATAATTTACTCAACAAATGTCCAACCTGTTCATTCAGCTTCCAGTATTTCACTACACTGAATAATAATCTTATGAAGATTATATTTATATGTTTTAATAACTTGCATTACTTCTTCTGAACAGATTTCCAGAATCTAGATTTTCATTTTTTTAACTGTTTAGGGGTCTCTAGTGAGAGGTTTGGAGTAAACATGTTTCTCAGTTCACGTCACATTACCATTATTGAGTTGGCTTTCTTATTTATTTTTCAGTCTCTTTTGTTATGGGCTGAATTATGTCCACTTCCAAATTCATATACTGAAGCCCTAACCCCCAGTCCCTAAGAATGTATTTGGAAATAGAGCCTTTACACCTGAAATGAAAGCATAAAGACAAGAGTAAAATAACAACTTTAATATATGAAGATTGTTCCTTGGAGAACTCATCTTTCTTTTACCATCCACATCACTCAATTTCTTTAAATAATGACTTGGCAAATTTAGTACTTTGAAGGAAAGAGGCAGTGCAGTGTGGAAGCCAACAAACATAGTGGCACAATAAACATATTATTTACAGATACAGTTTGTCCTAACTTGACTGATAGACCATCAGTTCCCAGCTCTCACATATTCCATTTGTGCTATAAGGAATCTCTGAAGGGAAATAAATTATTTTGACAAAAACACTTTAACCACTGTGTCCCTCAGGTGTCATGGAATTGAATCTCTTCAATGATACAGGCTCAGACTCCCACAAAGAAGACTCTCAGGGGTTCTCACTGAATTCCTAGAGGGAAAGCTTGTTAAGGAACCAATCCCAGATGACATCTTTCCCAAAGACAAAAAGGGCAATGTGAATACCCTAGATTACCTATGCTCAGAGTTAGGGTCTCAAAAGGTTTATAGAATCTTGTCAACTTCTACTGCCACATCCATGTAGAGACTCTCAATAAGAATCTGAAGCAGATGCTCCATTACAGGTGGGTATTTATTTTTATATAATTTTTTTTTATTTCAGAATATTACAGGGCTACAAGTATATTTAGGTTACACATATTGCCTTTGCACCACCCACGTCAGAGCTACGAGCATGCCCATTCCCCGTACAGTGCACATGGCACCCATTAGATGTGAATATACCCATCCCCTCCACCACCCTCCTTCTTGCCCAACACCCAATGAATGTTACTAATATATGTTCACATAAGTGTTGATTAATTAGTGATAAATTCATGGTGCGTACATGTTTCTCCATTCTTGTGATACTTCACTTAGTAGAATGGGCTCCAGGTCCATCAATGATAACACAAGTAGTGCTAGTTCACCATTGTTTTTGTGGCTGAGTAGTACTCCATGGTATACACGTACCACATTTTATAAATGAACTCATGCATTGATGGGCACTTGGGTTGTTTCCACATCGTTGCAATTGTGAATTGTGCTGCTATAAACCCTCTAGTGTAAATGTATTTATTATAGAATGTCTTTTTTTCCTTTGGGTAGAACCAAACATTAATATCAGCCACTTCATTTTTATTTTGAAGTCACTAGAAATTACATATAACCAATAATAGAATGCTTAAACTAAAGCTTGTTTTAAAGATTCATAACTGTTTTTAGAAATATAGGATATAAAGTAAGACCTGCTATTTATGTTCCCAAATTAGTACTGACATCATTATATCTCAACTATCTAAGTTTTTTTAGTCCTCACTGAGACTTTTTATAGCATAGTTTTAATTTTGCACCATTATCTACAATGAAAATTGTATATTTCCTAGGATATTTTATAAAATATAACCGGATACACAACTACCCAAAGTTTAAATGATGCCCCATATCCAGAAAATAAATTATTCATTAAATCTGATATATACATGTGTGTGCATTTGTATATATACATATACAAACATATGCATATATCATCAATGTATTAATAGAACATGTTTAAACTGTATATCTTACAATAAATAAATCTGCCAACATTTTAATTAAGAAAATATCAGAAACATTTCCATGGGATATCAGAAAGAAGTCTTCTATTTGAAGAAAGATACTTGTATAAGCACGAGTACGACTTTAAGAAACTTAGAACCTTATAGCCCTGGGATGATAGGACACAACTTCTATCTACTGTGTTAGCAAGGAAAAAACAAAACTCACAAGGAAAATATTCATTTTCTGGGTTTCCCTTCATTCAACTGACCTAAAGGGAAATGTTCAAAAATAAGTGTTCTTTCTTTTTCTTGTACCATAAATTTTATAATAAAAAAGAATGCAAAGCACATGGAAACTGTTTCTAAAGTACACCTTTTAAAGGCTAATATTGTTACCCATTGATTGCAAAACACTAGAGTTATTAATAATTTAAAGATAACTCAACTGTCTTTGTACCAATTTGATCATTAGTATTATTAAAAAGATTGAAAATGCCTAGAGAATAATGAGTAACAACATTCTCGAATACTGCAAAACTCAAGTATATTGGCTCCACTTGACGATATGTTTATTTCCACTTTGTGTTTCATGGAGCCACTGCTAAAAATAGTGGGCAAACTTCTTTCAGAGATATTATCTTTCACACACAAAAAACGGAGTAATATCAGAAGAATCAATATGTGTAAGGACACAGAGAGTCAGTGATAAAAACACACTTATAATGTGTACCTGCTAGGGTAGCCTGATTACAAAAGTAATTTGGACCTGATTGTGAAATGTATTAAAAGTGACACAAAAGCTTATTCCCATTATTCTAGAAATTGCTTATATTTACACACTTTAATAAATCAAAAAACCTTATTAATTGGCATTTCCACCTGTCTACCTGAGAGAACCATCACATAGTGACCAGGAAGGATACAAGAGTCAACGACAGAGTTAACAAAGACTTAACGAAGTAGAAGAGGAATATACATAGGATGGGGAATTATACATAAAAATTAGCAAATAACACAATCTGTAGCTTTGAAAGAGAATATTAGAGAATGAATATGATGTCCATGATTTAAAATCATTGCTTTTAAAGTTTAAATACTGCATTTAAAAGTAAAGCATAAAGCCAGTAACATACTAGGTTTCAGTAGAATCAGAGTAGCGGATACAATTTGGAAGCATTAACACTGGCTGATAGTTGATGCCAAGGGAGACGTGGAGAGACTGAAGGCTGCAGACAGAAAATGAAAAACTTCAAAACCAGAGAAGGTAAGGTAATAAAAAGTCATGGTGTATTTTATATGTCAGAGGAGCATTTTCAACATATTTACCTTTGCCTGTAATCCTAGAATGTTCTTCATGTTATTCATTAAATGGCTAGTTCCTTCTGGAAACTTTAGGTTTGAATTCAAATGTCAACTTCTCAGAAAGTCCTTCCTTAGCATCCCACATGAAATTATTCTCCCAGGTTATCTTAATGTATTTTCTTGTTTAAATTACTTATTATACTTATTGTTATCTGCAATTATCATGTTTACATGTTTCTTGACCAGATCCTTGCTTCTTCTCTGTCATTGGAAGAGCAGGTTCAGGAGTCGAAGGTTAAGCAATTTAACTGAAGCCTGAATATTGCTTAGCCCAGAGTAGAAATTCAATAATTATGTGGTAAATAAATAAATCAGGAGACGACTTACAGAAACCAAGAAAGGGGATGACGTGTGGTGTCAGGAAGAAACTGATATGACATACTAACAATTTTAAGTATTTATTTCGTCCTATGTCTTTGAATCTATTTCCACCGTCACTTGCTTCATTTTTTCTCACAGAAAAATAATTCGGCATTGTTCTTTCTATATTAGCCTATTTGGAATGAGGGAAAATGTCCACAGCTTTAGATATTTACCAGTCAGACATTTACAATGATACAGTCTTGACTGTTTGGCATTTAACTCTGAATTTTTAGATAAGGCACTATGACTGGATTTCTTTGGGACAGATGCTGAACACTGGAATTATCAATTATTACAACAAAGGGACTCTAACAAGCTTAATTAGGGTCAAGTGATCATCCTTTAAAAAAAAATCTCAGAAAATATTCAGCTATTTGAAAATACTATGTAAATTTATGGAAATATGTGCATTATAATTATCAGAGAAACTCTAAACAATAGGAATGTTTATTTTTATTATAATAATGAAAAACATCAAAAATATCAATAAAAACTAAAGCTAAGACAAGATAGATTTTGTAAGTTATAAAAGTAATATAAAATTTTTAAATAAAAATATAATCAAAATAAAATACAATGGAGAAACTATGAACAATTGTAGAAACTTGTACGAGAATCCGGTAAAGCACAATGTCAAGGAATTGCAAAAATGGTACAGTTTTCAGTGATATTATTTATTAAAAGCAAAAAAGAGACTCCATAATCTGAAAAATAATCCTGAGAGTATATCTTCATATATTTTTCTCTGAGTTAATGAAATAAAAATGACAAAAAGTGGTGAGCAAACATGGATGTTAGACTGAATGAATTTGGCATACATCTAATGCACATTATAGAAGGACAGAATAAAAAAATGTGGTAGGATAGTACCAGAATAATCTATTCTTAAGAAAAACTAAGAAGTCTCAGATTAGAAAATCTCAAGGAGACATTAGATTTCTTGCACATATAGAAACCTCAACTCTTTCTAATTCTCAATGCAAAGGACATAAAGTATAAATAATGGCTTCAAATGTTTACAAGCTAAGAATATATTCATAATTCAATAAGATTGTAAAAGCTACATCCTGAAAATGTTGAATGATGCAAGACCATCTATTTGAGCTATCACACTTAATTTTCTATATTTACTCTTTCTCTCTCCCAAATGATTACAAATTTTACTGATTAACCTAGAACCTTGAGTTTAATAACTGAGCTAGATTCATTCATAATTCAAGCAAATATTTCTTAGGAAATGCTCTTGCAATCTAATGGGAGTGCTAGAAAATAATTTCTTAAAGTCTGTAAACATTTCTATTCTTTCCTAAACAGATGAATTCCCTAAATCCTACATGGGTCCTGAAAATTTCAGCCGGGTCACTGAGTTTATTCTCACAGGTGTCTCAGACCATCCAGAGCTCCAGATTCCCCTCTTCCTGGTCTTCCTGCTGATCTATGGGCTGACTGTGTCAGGGAACCTGGGCATCATCATCCTCACCAGTGTTGACCCTCGACTTCAAACCCCCATGTATTTTTTCCTCAGACATTTGGCTATCATCAACCTTGGCAACTCTACTGTCATTGCTCCTAAAATGCTGATCAATTTTTTAGTAAAGAAAAAAACTACTTCATACTATGAATGTGCCACTCAATTGGGAGGGTTCTTGCTTTTCATCGTATCTGAGATTATCATGCTAGCTGTGATGGCCTATGACCGCTATGTGGCCATCTGCAATCCCCTGCTCTACATGGTGGTGGTATCTCGCAAGATCTGCCTTCTGCTGGTGTCCCTCACATACCTCTATGGCTTTTCTACAGCTGTTGTGGTTTCATCTTGTGTATTCTCCGTGTCTTATTGTTCTTCCAATGTAATCAATCATTTCTACTGTGATAATGTGCCTTTGTTAGCATTGTCCTGCTCTGATACTTACCTTCCACAAACAGTAGTCTTTATATCCGCAGCTACAAACTTGTTTTCTTCCATGATTACAGTTCTAGTATCTTATTTCAACATAGTTTTGTCCATTCTAAGGATCCGTTCAGCAGAAGGAAGGAAAAAAGCCTTTTCCACCTGTGGTTCACATATGATGGCTGTCACAGTGTTCTATGGGACACTGTTATTCATGTATTTACAGCCTAAAACCAACCACTCCTTAGATACTGATAAAATGGCTTCTGTGTTTTACACACTGGTGATCCCTATGCTGAATCCCATGATCTACAGCCTGCGGAATAAGGATGTGAAGGATGCCTTAAAGAAATTCATGGCAAATCCTGGTTCTTCCTGTAAACCAATGTAATTTTAGAATGTTATAAGTAAACAAAGAATTAGTTAAGAAATACTGCCTTTATAAAACAGAAAGGAAAGCTTAGGTGGCTGACTTAGAGGTCTACAAGAAATACTGAAAATTAAGCTAGGAATTGGGGATTTTAGATTTTTTTTTTAATATTTGAATTGAAAACTAAATTTAAGCTCTTTGAGTTCAGAGATTTGTATAAGGGGACAAATATCAGTAACTTTGTCCAGGAGTAAGTAGGTAAACAATTTGAAAAGAAGTATTTCTAGAAGTCAAGAAAAAATATTTTTAAAAAGTTAAAACTTTTAATAAAGATTGCAAGTTTGCATGAAGGAAAAAAATGGAAAAATAAAAGTATAGATGATATTTTTTATTATTTAATATCCTTTTTTGCTTCTTCCTTGGTATGGCTGGGTAGAGTAGATAAATGCGTCTTGAAGAAATGTTATTATACATGGTTAAGCTACCTTTTTACAACTGAGTTACTAAAATTAAAATCACAATTATATTGAAAATAAAACTACCTGTTTCTTAACATTATCTTAATGATAAAATATATACTACCAATTAATTTATATTCTGAATGCTAACCAGTATAAAATTTAAACTATTTTATTCAACTTAATATAATTTATACAATTTTTAATGACATACACAGAATACCATATTGAATACACATTCATGGTGGATTTGATTTGTAAACCTAGAGCATTTTGTAAAGGTGTTTTATTTCTCCTTACTCTTAAGTATTATTCTTTAGTTCGCAAAATGAATATTCTGCTTTGTGATATTGTTAGATATTTACTAATCCAAGTTCATAAAAGTTTCTTATATCAGAGAATAAATTTAGTTTGTTTTATAAAATTTTTTTTTTTTTTTTTTTTTTTTTTTTGAGACAGAGTCTTGCTTTGTTGTCCAGGCTAGAGTGAGTGCCGTGGCGTCAGCCTAGCTCACAGCAACCTCAAACTCCTGGGCTCGAGCGATCCTTCTGCCTCAGCCTCCCGAGTAGCTGGGACTACAGGCATGCGCCACCATGCCCGGCTAATTTTTTTTTTTATATATATATCAGTTGGCCAATTAATTTCTTTCTATTTATAGTAGAGACGGGGTCTCGCTCTTGCTCAGGCTGGTTTTGAACTCCTGACCTTGAGCAATCCGCCCGCCTCGGCCTCCCAAGAGCTAGGATTACAGGCGTGAGCCACAGCGCCCGGCCCTGTTTTATAAAATTGAATTGAGTTTTCCAATAGTTCTCCATCAGTCAGCATACAACTAAATCTATTGTACAACTGTCCTTTGATTGTCCTCTACAAAATTGTCAATTTAAACAAATATTCCTATAAAAAATACCTTCACAAGAGCTAAAGAAACCAAGTGAATGTTCACAGCACTTGGTTATAGCATAAAAATAAGAAAAGACACATTGAAGATAGTGGGAAGAACAATTTGATGTCACCCACATCACTTCTCCCCTAATACCAGGAAGCACATTATGGAAAGAAATACCATTTCCTTAGGAAAAAGAGAGGGAAGTGAACATGGGATATTGTTTTGGTCCACAATACAATTACCTCAATGAAATTTAGCACCTGGTTGAACCTCATGGCCCATGAATACAGGCCAGTTCCTCCTGATTGAGGTCTGAGCTTCATGAACCCATAACCCCTGCAAAATGGACTCAATCTCTGGCCTATATGACAATTGGCTGACTACATTGACCCTGAGTTTTGGACAAACCTCACTGACAAAATCAGTAGAGGTTCTATATTTTAACAACAAAACATCTGAAAAAAAAATCAAGAATACAACCTTATCATTAATAGCTACAAAATTTAATATACTTAGAAATAAATTTATCTAGAAATTCAAGTATCTCTATACTGAAATCTTTAAAACATTGATCAAAGAAATTGAAGAAGACAAAAATATGTGGACATATATCAAATGTTCATGAATTAAAGGAATTAATATTGGAAAAATCTCCATACTACTTAAAGAGATCTATAGATCTGATGTAAAGTAGTACTGTTAAAGTAGCAGGGGCATTGTTCACAGAAACAAACAAACAAACAAAAACTAGTAAAATTTACACTTAAAACCACAACAGACCCTGGATAGAGAATGTCATCTTAAGCAAAAAGAACAAAGCTGTAGACATCACATGACATGACTTCAAAATATAGTTCAAGTCTATAGTAACCAAAACAGCATGGTATCGGGGTTAAAGCAGACACATAAACCAATGTAATAGAATAGAGATCCTAAATTGAGTCTACCCATTTACAACCAACTGATTTTTAACAAAGGTGCCAAGAACACACAATGGATAAAGGACATTCTCTTCAATAAATGACATAGGGAAAGTCAATATTCACATGCAGAAAACTTAAATTAAACCCTTATGTCTTGCCATGGTACAAAAATCAAAATAGATTGAAGACTTAAATTTAAGAACCCAAACTATGATAATATTAGAAGAAAACATAGGGGTAAGCTTCATGATAATGGTCTGAGCAATGATTTTTCCAGACATGACCACAAAAGCACAGAAAATAAGAGCAAATGTACATAAATGTGGTTACATCAAACTATTAATAAAGTTTTTCACAGCATAGAGTCCAATCATCAAAGTGAAAAGAGAACCTGCAAAATGGGAGAACATGTTTGCAAACTATATGTGCAATTAGGGGTTAATTGGTTAATAAATAAGGAACTCAATAAAATTCAATATTAAAAAAAAAGAAATAGCTCAATTTAAAAATGGGCAGGGGACCTTAATAGATATTTATCCAAAGAACACATACAAATGGCCACCATGTATATTAAAAAATTTGCATTGCTAATCATCAGAGAAATGCAAATGAAAGCCATGAGGATGTATCCCCTCACTTATTCAGCATGGCTATTATCAAATGTGTCTTCTCTTCTTATTATGCTATAACAGGTGCTATTTATTCTGACTTTATTTCCTTAGCTCTTGTGAAGGTAATTTTGTGTATGAATATTGATTTAAATTGCTGATTCTGTGGGGAACAATTAAAGGAGAGTCCTATTCCAAAATCTTTGTCCATCCTTCCATATTTCTTTTCATATTTCATAATTATTATGACAAGATTTTTTCCTATACTTAAAGAAACTTTTCTACACTGAAACACACTTATAAATAAGGTAAACATACACAGAGAATGTTAATATATCTTTTCTAGTATAGTTGTTTATTTGTTAAGATTCATTCCTATGGTTCAATGTCAGAATCCCTCATGAAGCTTAGTGTCTCCTAATAGAGTTGTACAACAGATTTAGTTGCACATTCACTGATTGAGAGCTATTAGAAAACTCAATTAAATTTTATAAAACAAACTATATTTTTCTCTAATGATATAAGCAACTTTCATGAATGTGTATTGTTATCCAATATATAATTGTTATCCAATTGTTATCCAAATATCTAATAATATCACAGTACAGATCATTTATTTTATACACTAAAGAAGAATAATACTTAGCATAAGGAGAAATAAAAAATTTACAAAATCCACTAGTTTAATAAATCAAATCCAGTGTCAATGTATGTCCAAAATGGTACTCTGTGTCTCTGATTAATAAATTGAATAAATTATAATAAGAGGAAAAATAATTTAAATCTTCTTCTAGCATTCAGAGCATTCAGAGTATAAATTAACTGGTAGTACACATTTTATCATTAAAACAATGTTGAGAAATAGGGAGTTTTATTTTTAATATTATTATCATTTTAATTTTAGTGACTGTGGTTGTAAAAAGAGACTATAACCATATATAATGATATTTTTTCCAGATGTATTGATCCACTATACCTAACAATATCCAGGAATAAACAAAAAAGGATATCAAAGAATAAAAAATATCAACTATATTTCTCCTGTTACTTTTTTTATTCATTCAAACTTTTTTTAACTTTTTAAAATCGTTTTTTTTTTAAATCATTTTTAAAATCATTTTTCTTAACTTCTGGAAGTATTTTTTTCAAACTATTTACCTATTTACTCCTGGGGAAGTTAGTGATAACTTCTTTCCCCTATACTAACTTCATAACTCAAAGAGCTTAAGTTTATTTTTCAATTCCAAAATTTAAAAAGAAATCCTAAAATCTCAAAATTCTAGCTTTCTTAACTTTTAGGATTTCTTGTAAAGCTTGTAAGTCATCCCCCTGACCTTTCTTTTCTGTTATATAAAAGCGGTTTATCTTAACTAATTCTTTGTTTTCTATAACATCTAAAATTACATTAGCTTACAGGAAGAACCAGGATTTGCCATGATTTTCTTTAAGGCATCCTTCACATCCTTATTCCGCAGGCTGTAGATCATGGGATTCAGCGTAGGGATCACCAGTGTGTAAAACATAGAAGCCATTTCATCAGTATCTAAGGAGTGTTTGGTTTTAGGCTGTAAATACATGAATAACAGTGTCCCATAGAACACTGTGACAGCCATCATATGTGAACCACAGGTAGAAAAGGCTTTTTTCCTTCCTTCTGATGAAAGGATCCTTAGAATGGACAAAATTATGTTGAAATAAGATACTAGAACTGTAATCATGGAAGAAAGCAAATTCGTAGCTCCAGATATAAAGACTAATGTTTCTGGAAGGTAAGTATCAGAGCAGGGCAATGCTAAAAGAGGCACATTATCACAGTAAAAATGATTGATTACATTGGAAGAGCAATAAGACACAGATAATACACAAGGTGAAACCAGAACAGCTGTAGAAAAGCCATACAGGTATGCAAAGGACCCTGCAGTAGGCAGATCTTGGAGATACCATCACCAGGTAGAGCATGTGATCCGCAAAGAGGACATAATCCATAAAGAAGAGAATTTAGCCAAGGCGTATTCCTTTCTAAATAATTGTATTCATCATCACATGCATAAAAATATATACCTAACATCTCCAGTGTTTAAAAAAATTGCATTTATCCATCAGGAAAGTTATAGACACATTAAATAATAAGCTAAACACTCTGACTCTTCTCCGGTGGTTGTCTTCTATGTTTTCCCTCCTGAAATGCAAGCATAAAGACAAGAGTAAGAAAATACTTTTAGTACAAGAGAATTGTTCCTTGGAGAACACATCCTTCTTTTAACATCCATGTCACCAAATTTCCTTAAGTAATGACTTAGGCAGTTTTATACTTTGAGGTAAACTGGTAGTGGGGAAGCCAAGAAAGATAGTGGCACAGTAAGAATATTATTTACACATAAAATGTGTCTTAATTTGGCTGCTAGACCATCATCAGTTCCTAGATCTCACATATTCCATTTGTGGTACAATGAATCTCTGAAGGGAAATAAGTTACTTTGACAGAAACACTTTGACCACTGTTTCCCTCAGGTGTCCTGGAATTGAATCACTTCAATAATATAGGCTCAGAGTCCCACAAAGAGGACTGACTCACAGGGTTTCTCACTGAATTGAATTCCTAGAGGGAGACCTTGTTAGGGAACCAATCCCAGGTGACAGCTTTCCCAAGGATGTAAAAGGCAGTGTGGGTACCCTAGATTACCTATGCTCAGAGTAGCGTTTCAAAGATTTATAGAGCCTCATTGACTCCTAGTACCACCTCCATGTAGATACTCTCTCTAAGAACTTGAAGCAGATTCTCCAATAGAGGTGGGTAGAAAATGTTTATTTTTGTACAATTTTTTTTATTTCAAAATAATACAGGGGTACAAACGTTTAGGTTACAGGTATTTCCTTTGCCCCACCTGAGTCAGAGCTACAAGCGTGCCCATCTCTGAGAGAGGGCACACCACACCCATTAGGTGCGAATATAGCCATCCCTCCTCCGCCATCCCACCTGCCCAATACCTGATAAATATTACTCCCATACATGCACGTAAGTGTTGATTAATCAGTACCAACTTGATGGTGAGTACATGTAGTGCTTGTTTTTCCATTCTTGTGATATTTCCTTATTAGAATGGGTTCCAGCTCTATCCAAGATAATACAAGAGGTGCTAGATCATCATTGTTTTCTGTGGCTGAGTAGAACTCCATGGTATGTATATATACCACATTTTATTAATCCACTCATGTAGTGATGGGCACTTGGATTGTTTCTACATATTTGCAATTGTGAATTGTGCTGCTACAAACACTGGAGTGCAGGTATGTTTATTATACAATGTCTTTTTTTCTACTTTGGATAGAACCATATATTAAAATGAGCCACTTCATTTTCATTTTAGAAATTATGTATAACTAATAATACAATGCTTAAACTAAGCTTTGTTTTAAAGATTCATAACTCTTTCTAGGAATATAGGATATCAAATAATACCCAGCTCTTTATATTTCCAAATTAGAATTGGCATCATTATGTCTCATGTGTTTACATTTTTTTATTCATCACTGAGACTTCATATAGCATAGTTTTAATTTTGCAATATTATCTAAAATGAAAATTGTCTATTTCCTTGGATATTTTGTGAAAGATAATTGGATAAACAACTAACAAAAGTCTAAATAATGCTGCATAATGATGAAATTAATTATTCATTAAATCTGATAAACTACCAGCAAATATGTACACACATATGTACATATGCATATACAGATGTGTGCATGAGACATATATACACATGTGTATGTGCATGTAGGCATAATATGTAATAATGGAATATGTTTAAGCTATCTAATGGTAAATAATCTGCCAACATTTTAATTAAGAAAATATCAGAAAAAACTATTTCCATGAGATATCAAAAACAGGGGTTTTATTTGAGGAAAGATTCTTGCATATGCAGGAGTAAAATTACAAGAAACTCAGAACCTTATAGCTCTGGTATGATAGGACACAACTTCTACCTACTATGTTATCAAGAAAAAAAATGAATCCAGAAAGAAAGTATTCATTTTCTGAGTTTCCCTTCTTTCAACTGACCTAATGGAGAATGTTCAAAAATTAGTTTTCTTTCTTTTTCTTGTAGTATAAACTTTATAATAAAAGAGAATGCAAATTACATGGAAACTGTTTCTGAAGTACACTTTTTAAAGACTAATATTGTTACCCATTGGTGGCAAAGCAATGTGCTATTTATAATTTAAAGCTAATTCAACCATCTTTCTATCAAGTTAATCAACAGTATTGTTAAAAATATTGAAAATGACTAGAGAATGATGAGAAACAACATTCTTCAATAATACAAAACTCAAGTTTGTTTGTTCCACTTCACATTACATTCATTTCCATTTTGTGATTGTATGTGACTGCTACAAATGGTGGACAAATTTCTTTCAGAAATCTTTCACAAAAAATGGAGTAATTTCAGAAGAATCAATATGCTTAAGGACACAGAGGGTCAGAGATAAAAACATACTTTCAAAGCATACCTGGTAGGGTAGCATGTTTGTAAAAGTAATATGGACTGATTGTGAAACATATTAAAAATGAGACAAAAGCTTATTTTCATTATTCTAATAATTGCTCAGATTGTACCTCTTAATAACTCAAAAAGCCTTAATAACTGGCATTTCCACCTGATTATCTGAGAGAACCATCATGCAGTGACCAGGAAGGATACAAGAGTCAATGGCAGAGTTAATGAAGACTTGACCCAAGATAGAAGTAGAAGAGAAAGATGTATAGGATAAGAAATTATTCATAGAAATTAGCAAATAACCCAATATGGAACTTTGAAAGAGAATATTAGAGTATGAATATGATGTTAATGATTTAAAATGATTGCTTTTAAGGTTTTAAGGCTGCATTTTCAAATAAAAGATAAAGCTAGTATCATACTAGGTTTCAGCAGAATCAGAGTAGCTGATACAATTTGGAAACATTAACACGGGCTGATAGTTGATACGTCTGCCAAGGGAGAATAAGGAGACTGAAGGTTGCCGACAGACTATAAAAGCCTGCAAACTCAAAGAAGACAGGTAAGAAAAAGGCACGGCGTATTTTTCTTTCCAGAGTAGCATTTTCAACATATTCACCCTTGCCTGGAATCTGTAATGTTCTTCCTGTCATTCGTTAAATAGCTTGTTCCTTCTGAAAACTTCAGGTTTGAATTCAAATGTCAACTTCTCAGAAAGTCCAACCCTTAACATCCCATGTGAACTTATTCTCCCAGGTTATCCTACTGTGTCTTCCTGGTTAGTTTGCTTATCATACTTATTGTTATTTGAAATTATCATGTTTACATGTTTCTTGACCAGATTTTTGATTCTTCCCTATCATTGGAAGATATGCACATATGCATATACAGATGTGTGCATGAGACATATATACACATGTGTATGTGCATGTAGGCATAATATGTAATAATGGAACATGTTTAAGCTATCTAATAGTAAATAATCTGCCAACATTTTAATTAAGAAAATATCAGAAAAAACTATTTCCATGAGATATCAAAAACAGGGGTTTTATTTGAGGAAAGATATCTCTCAGGTTCAAGACCTGAGAGATAAGTAATTTATCTGAGGCCTGAATATTGCTTAGCACAACATAGAAATTAATTAACTATGTGGTAAATAAATACACCAGAAGATTATTTAAAGAAACCAAGAAAGATAATGATGCGTAGTGTCAGAAAGAAACTTATATAAGATACTAACAATTTTAGGAATTATTTTGTCTTGTTTATGTGATTCTGTTTACACTGTCACTTCACTTTTTCTCACAGAAGTATATTTTTGTAAACTTCTTTCTATATTATCGTATATAGAATAAGTGAAAATGTTTATACCTTTGGAAATTGATGGGAAATTTATAATGATACTCTTCACTCCTCAGAATTTAACTCTGAATTTTTAGATAAGGGACATGATTTTTTGGCCAGATACCCAGCACTGGAATTATCAATTATTAGGGCAAAGAAACTTTAATTGGCTTACTTGGGGATAGTAACCATCCTTTAAGTACAAATATATAAGAAAATATTCAGCCATATTAAAATGTTATTTAATTTCATGCAAAATATGTGCACTGTAATTATCACAGAAATTCTAAATGATAAGAATGTTTATTTGTATTACAATAATGAAAATATAAAAATGTGAAAAAGATCAATATAAAGGTCAACTAAAATTGAGAGAAGATAGATTTTGAAAGTTATAAAATAACATAAAATTGTATAACTAAAATATAATTAAAATAAAACACAATGAAAAACTATGAACAATTGTACAATTTTGTGGGTTGAGAAGCTAAATACCACAAAGCAGGAAGGCATAGGAAGTAGAATCCAGTAAAGCATAATGTCAAGGAATTGCAAAAATGATAACATTTTAAATTATATTATTTATTGAAAATTAAAAACAGAATCAGTAACCTGAAAAATAATCCTGAGGATATATCTTCATATATTTTTTATCTGAGTTGATAAAATAAAAATGACAAAAAGTAGTTAGCAGACATGGATTTTAAACTGAATGAATTTGATGTATATCTAATACATGTTATAGAAGGATAGAATTTTAAAAATGTGGCAGGGTAGTACCCAAAATTCTAGTCTTAAGAAAAACTGGAAGTCTCGGATTAAGAAATCACAGGAGCCACTAGATTACTTGCAGACATAAAATGATTCAAGCTTTTCTCACACTCAATGCAAAAGACATAAACTCTAAACCATGGCTTCAAATATTTACAAGCTAATAACATATTCGTAATTCAATAAGATTGCAAAAGCTAAATCATGAAAATGTTGCATGATTCTGGAACATCTACCTGAGCTATCACACTTAATTTTCCAAGTTTGCATTTTCTCACTCCTAAATGTTTACAAATTAAACTTATTAGACCTAGAAACTTGAGTTTAATAACTGTGCTAGATTAATACATAATTTAAAGAAATATATCTTGGGAAATGCTCTTGCCATCTAATGGAAGTCCTAGAAAATAATTCTTTAAAGTTTGTAAACACTTCTTTTTTTTGCCCAAATAGGTAAATTCCCGAACTCCTACATGGCTCCTAGAAATGTTACCCAGGTCACAGAATTTATTCTCACAGGTGTCTCAGACCGTCCAGAGCTCCAGATTCCCCTCTTCCTGGTCTTCCTGCTGATCTATGGGCTGACTGTGTCAGGAAACCTGGGCATCATCACCCTCACCAGTGTTGACCCTCGACTTCAAACCCCCATGTATTTTTTCCTCAGACATTTAGCTATCATCAACCTTGGCAACTCTACCGTCATTGCCCCTAAAATGTTGGTCAATTTTTTAGTAAAGAAAAAAACTATCTCATATTATGAATGTGCCACCCAACTGGGAGGGTTCCTGCTTTTCATTGTATCAGAGGTGATCATGCTGGCTGTGATGGCCTATGACCGCTATGTGGCCATCTGCAATCCCCTGCTCTACATGGTGGTGGTATCTCGCAAGATCTGCCTTCTGCTGGTGTCCCTCACATACCTCTATGGCTTTTCTACAGCTGTTGTGGTTTCATCTTGTGTATTCTCCGTGTCTTATTGTTCTTCCAATGTAATCAATCATTTCTACTGTGATAATGTGCCTCTGTTAGCATTGTCCTGCTCTGATACTTACCTTCCAGAAACATTAGTCTTTATATCTGGAGCTACAAATTTGTTTTCTTCCATGATTACAGTCCTAGTATCTTATTTCAACATAGTTTTGTCCATTCTAAGGATCCATTCATCAGAAGGAAGGAAAAAAGCCTTTTCCACCTGTGGTTCACATATGATGGCTGTCACAGTGTTCTATGGGACACTGTTATTCATGTATTTACAGCCTCGAACTAACCACTCTTTAGATACTGATAAAATGGCTTCTGTGTTTTACACACTGGTGATCCCTATGCTGAATCCCATGATCTACAGCCTGCGTAATAAGGATGTGAAGGATGCCTTAAAGAAATTCATGGCAAATCCAGATTCTTCCTGCAAACCAATGTAATTTTATAATGTAATAGGTAAACAAAGAATTCATTAGGATAAACTGCTTTTTGTTTTTGTTTTTTCCTTTTATTTTATCATATTATGGGGGTACAAAGGTCAAAAAAGGAAAGAAAGGATAAACTGCTTTTTATAACAGAATGGCTGACTAACAGGTTTGCAACAAATCCTGAAAATTAAAAAGAGGTAGGATTTGGGGATTTGAAAAGTCTTTTAATTTTTCGAATTGAAAAATAAACTGAAGTTCTTTGAGTTGTAAGGTTAATGTGGGGGATAAAAAATTATCACCAACTTTGACAGGGAGTAAGGAGGTAAACAAGTTGGAAAAGAAAAAAATATCTACATAAGTCAAAAAATCGGTTTCAAAAAGTTAAATATGTTTGAATGAAGCAATGTGACAAGAGAAGTATAGATGATATTTTATACACTTTGATATCCTTTTTTGTTTCTTCCTTGGTATGGTTGGGTATAGTGGATCAATGCATCTTGAAAATATGTTTTTATACATGATTATAATTCCTTTTTACAGCTTAGTCACTAAAATTGAAATGAACATTATATTAAAAATGAAACTCCTTGTTTATTAATATTTTGATGATAAAATGTATACCATCAATTAACTTATACTCTCAATACTAACTAGAATAAGATTTAAGTAATTTTATTCCACTTAATATAATTTATTTAATTTTAGAATGAGAGAAACAGAGCACCATATTTGAAGAACTGTCATGCTGGAATTGAGTTATAAACCTAGTGGATTTTGTAAAGGTATTTTATTTTCTTGTGACTGTAAGTATTTTTCTTTAATGTATAAAATAAATCATTTTTATTGTGGTATTATTAAATATTTAACAATCCAAGTTCATGAAGGTTGCTTACATCATTAGAGAAGCAATTTTGTTTGTTTTATAAAATTTAATTGAGTTTTCTGATGTTTCTCAATCAGTGTGTGTACAACTAAGTCTATTATAAAACTCTGAGTAATAGGGGGCATTAAGCTTCATGGGGGATTCTGACATTGAACTTTAGGAAAGAATCTTGACAAAAAATCAAACTAGACTGGAAAAGATATATTAACATTCTCGTGTATGTTCACCCTACTTATAAGTGTGTTTCAGTGTAGAAAAGTTTCTTCTAGTATAGGAGGAAATCTTCAGTCATAATAATTATGATACATGAAAAGAAATGTAGGAGGATGGAAAAAGATCTTGGAATAGGACTCTCTTTTGATTGTTCCCCAAAGAAACAGCAATTTAAACAATATTTGTGCATAAAAATAGCTTCACAAGAGCTAGGGAAATGAAGTGAGTATTCACAGTGCATGATTGTAGCATAATTATATGTTGCATGATTGTAACAGAAGAAAAGAGACACTGAAGAAATTAGGACAATTTGAAATCACCCACATCACTTCTCCCCGACCCCAGGAAGCGCATTATGGAAAGATATACCATTCACTTGGGAAAAAGAGAGGAAAATGAACATAGGATGTTGTTTTGGTCCACAAGACAGTGTTTCCCTCAATGAAATTTAGCACCTGGTAGACCCTCATTGCCTCTGAATGAGGCATATCCATGTAACTCTTGACTGATGTCTGAGCTTCTTAGAGATGCAGCCACCTGACCTGTACTGGTGCCAGTTATGAACCTGTAACCTCTGCAAAATGGACTCGATCTCTGTCCCATATGACCACTGGGTAACTACATTGACTTGAGTTCTGGGCATACCTCACTGACAAAATCAGTAGTGATTCTATATACTAACAGTGAGAAGAGTCAAGAAAACAATCCCATTTTTTATAGCTATAAAAATTAATATAATTAAATTTATCCATGAATTCAAGAATTTCCATGCTGATAACTTTTAAATTTTAATAAAGAATTTGAAAAAGACAATATATATGGCTATATATCCTATGTGCATAGATTGAAGGAATCAATATTGGTAAAATATCTATACTATTTAAATAGATCTATAGATACAATGTAATCCCTGTTAAAGTAGTAGAATTTTTTGCTCACAGAAATTTTTTTAAAGATTGTAAAATTTATCCTCAGGACCACTACAGACCCTGCATAGCCAAAGTAATCTTGATCAAAAAGAACAAAGCTGTAGATATCTCATGATGTGACTTCAAATCGTAGTTAAAGCCCAGTAACCAAAACAGCATGGTATTGTTGTAAAAACAGACACATAGACCAATGTAATAGAATAGAGATCCCAAAATTGAATCCACCCATTTATAACTAACTGATTTTCCACAAATTGCCAGGAACACACAATCAAAATAGGACATTCTCTTCAATTAATAGTGTGGAGAAACTGAATATCCACATGCAGAAAAATGAATTTAAACCCTTATCTCTCACCATATACAAAAAAAAAAAAATCAAATCAAAATAGATTGAAGACTTTAAATTAAGACCCCAAACTATGAAAATAGCAGAAGAAAATAAAGGTCCATGATAGTGGTCTGAGCAGATTTTCTGGATATGCCTCAATAACACAGAAAATTATAGCAAAATTGATAAATGTGATACTTCTTAATCTTCCATTTATTTCTTCATAAAAGTGTTGAGTAAATATTCCCCTATCCTGTATATTTATAATGATTCTCTCCTGTGGTTCAGGACACTTGGGTTTCATATATTACTTTTATTTATTACTCACCCTTCAAACAAACATCTCACATGTTAAATAAAAAGACAATGCCTACAGTAATTGCATGGCACAGTGTGAATTTACCATGGTATCTTTGAATGTTTAGATGCCACTATTACTATTATAAATAGAAAAAGGTAGCTGTGTGAAAATGATTATTTCTTAAAGAAAATGAGAATTTAGAATTAGGAAAGAGCATCTTTTCACCGTACTGTTCAGTATTTCTTTTTTATTTGTATCTTTTAGCATGACTTCCTAAGGGTTGCCTCTTTGTCTGCCAGATGAGTGCTCAGTCAATGATTGATGAGAAATTGTCCTAAAACTCTGTGAGCCCTTATGGCTTCCACCCTCTGCTGCTGATGATCTCTGTCTGTTTTGGGGTTCACACCCAAAATTTTATTAGTGTTTAATTATGTCCCAGCATTTTCTTTCAGCTGAGTACCCTCAAGTCTCTATTTATATACCTATATGTTATAAGACAGCTACTGATGTGTGCTATGTTGGGATTTGTATCAAATACCACTATGGCCATCTCTTATCCAGGATCTATCTATTAAATTTCTGGGCTGTCCTTTAGGCTGACACTTGTTCTAACAGGAACCATGATTTCAGCATAGGAGTGCCACTTTCTTCACTGGGCATGGATTTCTGCTTTTTACTTCAAATGGAATCAACACCCCTCGTGCTTTGGTAATGAAGTTGCTTGTTTTCAAGCCAGGCCCGCCCTGGCCCATCTTGAGTGTATGTTAAGGACAGTCCCTGGCAAGAATGCCACAGAATCCCTGTTCTTACCTGAAATTTACCAGTTTTAAATAAATTTACTCTTATTTTTTGTTTGTTTTTAGTATATTTCAAGAGACTCACAATTATTGATTTATTGTTTTTAGCAGTTTGGAGATATATATATATATATATATATACACACACACACACGTGCACACACACACACACACAAGTTGAGGTACAATTTGTCAAACTCTTCACTTTTGATTAGCTGGGAATCCTCTGTCAGTAAGCTTCATTTTTAATAATTTATTTCTTAATTTTGAAATACAGCAACAAATAAAAGAATCCCAAAATGATAATATTTTACCATTAATTTAGTGATAACTGTTGGGGAAACATAATTAAAAACAAAATCTCTTCTCAGTTCAGGAAATTTCCCCACAAAGATAGAAGGGAAGGAAAATCGTCTTATTATTGACTAAGCAATAAACCAAAATGTGGTGTGCATCGCAGCAATCTGCTAAAAATATTTCAGACATAATTCCATGCTTTCAATATAGTGGAGCAGATACAACTTGTACATATATGATCCCAAAATAAACAACAATCCTCAAATAAGAAGACTTGAAAACACCCCTTTTTGCACATAGTTCACCCTAAATTCATTTAGTAACTAACTCTGTAACCATCTGTGTTAGATAATTGGCTTTATCAACATGAAAAATAAACACCTATCTTCATGGCTGATGTAGTTTTGCAACATGGAGCAAAGCATGCTGCCTAAATCAGGCACCTATTCCCACATAAACTGGGAGTACAGGCACTATCTCCCTTGATAACTACATTTTAAAGAGATGCTTCCTAATTATTTGAGAAAGGCATCCCTGCGTCTTAAGCTGTCAAGACATTATTCTGTTTGGCATTTAAAAAGATTTATGTGCATTTAAAAGAAATAGAGAAAGAACTAAAGGAATTTACAATTACAAGTTTTCTAAAGTAAGTGGTCTTAGAGCGGGTGTGGGTGCAGACTTGAGAAGGTGAAAAATGTATTCCTTTATTTTCAAAAGGAAGACTTGGTCCTCTTATTTTTAATTTGTATCTGTCCTCATGCAACTCTCCTAGAAAAAGCCTTTTGGGCTCTACAATTTTCATTGATCCAGCAGTAGACATTATAATGGTAAAACTTATGCACTCCACTATAAAATAAATGTCACATAAAAATTCAAAACCCTCCCCATGATGCCAGCAGTCTCCTAGACTTTTGTATTTATTTCCAGTTTTATTCTAGCTCCAGTTTCTCTGAGTACTGTCTCTTTTAATCCCATGTCAACCTAATTTCTATTTAGGAAATCTATTTATCACAAACAAAGCATGTTTTATTCAGTAGAATTAACTTAGAAACTTACTGAAATTATTGTATAACAAATGTAAATCTTCCACCTCTGCACTGCATCCTTTTCTATCACTCTTTTTCCAGATTGAACCAAGCAGCTAATTTTTTTTCTTAAATTTATGCATGACAGATGAACTCACTCAGTATCCTCCTCTCAAATTTATGTACCTAATCCACCAAAGTCATCAGCACACACACGGACCTTCCATTGAAAAACATGTACTTAGTTTAAGGCATTTGAAATTTAGAGTTTAAATAGCACAATTATGTTTGTTTTAAAATTAGCTCTTTCGTAAGGTGGCAGTTGGAAGAGATATAATCAGCACTCCTTCCATGAGCCAACCATCTTTGGTTTATTCTTCAACTAGAGTATGCATCAGTGTCACTTGCGGGGCTTCTTGAAACACATATTGATGGGTGAAATGTCCAAGATTCTGATGTGTGAGGTATAGTGTGGCAACAAATAATTTGCATTTTTAACAAATTCTTAAGTTATTTCGGTGGTGCCTGCACAGGACCATATTTTTATAGCCACAGTCCCATATGATCCCTTCTCCATACTTGTACAGCAACTCCTGGTGTGCTTTCCCTCTCAGGAGCTAGTATCTGCATTTCTTTGTTGGAAACTGCTTCCAGCTTCCTGAAGCTGTTCTGCCTAAATTCCAAATGAACCAGAAGTTAACTAGGAATTTACTCCCCAATGGAAGATAGCCCTTAACCAATAACTGCTGTTTGTATAAGGGATATAAATGCACAAGCTCCTTTGCCTGCTCATTATAATAATTCAGAGGTTTGGCCTACCTTGTCTTCAGAACCTTCCCCTGGAATGTAACCAACTTTCCACTGTGGGATTTTGATACTACATCATGTTTTGGCCAACTTACTTTTCTGGGTCCACTTCCCTGATGACTGTTCTTGGGAATAATTCCTAATAAACCACTTTTACAGAAATCATTGACTCCTTCTTGTGGAAACCAACTTAAGACAGTATTATAATTTCTCTATGCTATATTTTTGTATAATTTTTCAAAAAATGTCTTTTAGGGATTAATGTATTCTGAAACATTAAAGTTGTTTGACAGTCATCAAACTTTCTCAGCCTGCTGAGTCTTACCTGAGTACCTCCAGCACCTTTGCCTCTCACAAAACAGGCTCAGAAGTTTGAAATAAAAGTTTTAAAAATAAAAGCCTGAAGAATCCTTTAGGATATATAGTCGGGCCTGGTTTATTTCTAATACCAAAATCCTGGGTCCTCTTTCTCCTGGCAGAAGGAAGACAAATGAATAGATACGGGTATGGTGAGGCATACATCTTACTCCTGACAGAATCACTAGCTGAATGACTTTAGGAGATCCACTATTTCCTTCTTTAGGTCTGAGTGTTTTCATTGGTAAAACAGTGAGGTGTGCTAGATATATGGTTTTAATATTTTCTTTTGTAGTATTCTTTTGTACACAAACGAATTCTTAACAACAACAACAGCAGCAAGTAAAGCTACTCTGGTAGGATGAAATGGTAGCACAGAGCTTTGCTCAGATGTTCTTTTTTAACATTTTTCCAGACATCCTCCTTCCAAGTTACTCAACAAAATCTTGAGTTATCTCCACAAAATCAGAATACTAGTCAAAGTGCTGTTTAAAAACCGTGTAACTAAATGTAATTGACAGTCCCATGCACCACAATTTTCTGATTTCTCTTTTATCACAGGCATCTCAGGAACCCTACTTTGACAGCACAAGTCTCTCTCACAAACACCACACCTGGCCCAAGCCTGAAGCTCCTCCATTCTTTAAAACAATCACGTTGACTTGCACATCCAATCTTAAACAATTTTATTAACCTCACACAGCTCTATTTATTAGCACATAAAGCTCAAAAATAGAGAAAATATATTTAATTCAAATTAAGGTACTGTTAATGGAAATATACTCCTTTAAACTTTTTTTTTTTTTTTTTGGTTAATAGATTGACATTATAGATTGACATTGTAGAATGTTAGAAAGCATAGAATGAATAAAAACCAGAAGTGAATCAAGGGGGAGGTATTAATTTATACACCCTGATTTTAAGTACATTAAGTGGAATTTCTGTAAAGGATACATTTTCAAAATTTTCAATAGCTTCTTGGTGAATTTTTGTTTTAAATCTTTCATGAATAGAAAGAGGATGCTTAAAAGGAGAGATGGAATGGGTATTGAATTTTAAATCCTCCAAAATTACTCTTTGTGTCATTCTATGCATGCAATGAAAATTTAAGAATCTGAAGTTGAAATTTCATGAGCCTTCTGTTATCATTTCAGAAGTAATTATAGGTGCAGCCACCTTCCCTCTCCAGAGTTTAAGGCATAGAGAAGGAGATAAACTGACTAAAATTTATGTTTTGGGAAGAGCAACAACAGGAAAAAAGCTCTTCATTTTATTTGTTTTTTTGAGGGGGCTGCCTACCACTGTTTAGAATATTTAAAATATAAATCAATGAAAGTAGGTTTAAGTTATATAATCATATCAATTTTCTTAGAAATCCAAGGACTAATTCTTATTTTTTCCTAGAAAATACTCTATTTTTATATCTTTAAATGCAAGAATTATTATACTTTTATTTCTATAATAAGAGAAAGAGATAAACATAGTACTCTATTATATATTAATATTTTAAAAACCTAGAACATCAGCATAGCTAAGTGATAGTCTCTTGTTTTGTGATACAGATAGATGAATTAAACTGTTTTCCCTTTCTGGCTACCTCTTCATATGAAACAAAAGTGTATAGAATGAGAGTATCTGTACAATCCTTAGAATTTTTAACATTCATAGAATTCTCAGAGTGACTTATAGAATGTGGTAGGATTAACAGTGACTTGAAATTAACACAGAAAACTTTTCATTTCCATGGCCCTTTTCATGGCATCCTTGACATCCTTATTTCTCAGACTGTAAATCAATGGGTTTAACATGGGAATCACTAGTGTATAGAACACGGAAACCACCTTCTCCTGTTCCACAGAGTACTGGGAACTTGGCTGAATATAACTAAAGCTTAAGGTACCATAGAAAATGGTCACAGCAGTCAGGTGAGAGGCACAGGTGGAGAAGGCTTTCTGTCTACCTGCTGCCGAGCCAATCCTTAGGATAGCAAAAACAATGAAGACGTAGGAAATGATCACAATCAAGAAGGTGGCCATGGCAATGACTCCAGAGAAGGTTAGAAGCAACAGCTCATTCATGGAGGTGTCAGAACAGGACAACTTTAGCAGTGAGGGAATATCACAGAAGAAGTGTCTGACAATATTCACCCCACAGAAGGACAGTCTCCCCAAGCTTATGGTGTGTATTAATGAGTTAATTATTCCACAAGTCCATGACCCAGTGACAAGCCCTACACACTTTCTCTTAGACATAGCTACAGTGTAAAGCAAGGGATTCACAATGGCCACATAACGGTCATATGCCATCACAGACAGCAAGAAGCCTTCTGTGGTGACGAACACTCCGAAACACAAATGCTGTACCATGCAACCAGAGAAAGAAATAGTTCCCACCACAGCCAGGAGGTTCACCAGCATTTTGGGTGCAATTGCAGATGAATAGCAGGCATCTACAAGTGAAAGACAGCCCAGGAAAAAGTACATGGGGGTGTGGAGTTTTGGGGTGATATGGATTAAACAGATCATGCCCAGATTCCCCACCAAGGTAATGGCATAAATCACCAGGAATAATACAAAAAACACAACTTTCAGTTCAGCACGATCTGTCAATCCCAAAAGAATAAACTCTGTAACAACTGTAAGATTTTCAGCCATTTGTTTGTTTCTTTTAAAAAAATCTGTTGAGAAAAAAAAGATAAAGAATTATAATTTATAAGGAAAATCATACACATATATGTAAAATGTTTAAAAATATAAATGTTATATATATATATACACATTATGATAAAATATAGACAACTACTGATGTTGCTCTTGGGGCAAATAATATCCTTTCTTGAATTCTAAGTGTTTTTAACAATAAATTTAGCAAGTAAACTAGATGATCTCTGATATTTTTTCCAATGATGTTGTTTCATATGATTATATTTCATAGAAACTAACACGTGAAAGACATTTTCTCTAACAGTTGCAGCATATCTCTAAAATGTCTACCTCAATAACAAAGTGAAATTAGCACCGAGAAAACAATTACAATATAAACTAATAGCATGAAAAATACATATTGCTGGATAATTAAATTACCATTCAGTGATTCAGTGAAACTGTCTCTGGTGTTTTTTTGTTTGTTTGTTTGTTTTTTGGTTTGTTTTTGAATTTCAAATCATTGAATAAGAAGGGTTTCTGATATTAGCTTTATTTTGCAGTTATATAGGGAATTAATGTGCAGTTTCATTATTTTAGCCAGCAAAGTGGCCACATTCATGAAGTAAGATGTCTCAGGTACCTACAATGATGACATTTGAAAATGCCAAAGACTCTGGCGCTGATGACTATGGGAGGCATCATGTGGCAACACCTAACTGTGAAACTCATGAAATGACAGCCTTTCTCTTGCAAGATACATGGTGAGTAGGCAGGTAGTCAGTGTTCTTCTGTGTAATTTTTCCTGCAACCATGGCAGGAGAGTAACCCTAGAAGATCCCTTAATCTAAGACTGGGATGAAAGACTCCCATACCTTGTATATCTGAGCAATTTGGAGGCTTCCTGTTTTTTCTAAGACTTAATGTTAGACAACTAAACAAACAATAATTCAGAATATAAATAAATATGTTCACCAAATATTTTGTGATACTGTGTTTCCCCGAAAATAAGACCTACCCATAAAATAAGCCCTAGCAGAATTTCTAAGCATTTGGACAATATAAGCCTTACCCCGAAAATAAGACCTAGTGATGGGCATGGCTACACAGTGTATCTGCACAACCCATGCATTTTATCACAGAGCGGTAAAGAAGAGGAGCAGCCCTTCTCATCTGGCCCATGAGAGCTCTTTTGCCTGACATGAGAGATTGGGGCTAATGGTTCTAAAGGAAATAGAGTTGCAAGAAATTCAGGATGGAATTTGGGGTTTGGAGAGTTATGATGATGTTCCAGAAGAAGACAGCATAACTATATTTGAATAAATGTAGATTGTTGTACCATACTTAAAAAGAATAACACATCCCATGAAAATAAGCCCTAGGGTGTCTTCTTGAGGAAA
The DNA here is from genome assembly GCF_040939455.1 of Microcebus murinus. Classification (NCBI taxonomy): domain Eukaryota; kingdom Metazoa; phylum Chordata; class Mammalia; order Primates; family Cheirogaleidae; genus Microcebus; species Microcebus murinus. The sequence continues at coordinate 18,339,219 of NC_134107.1, forward strand.
AATAAATATAAGATTCTGTCTTATTTTCAGGGAAACATGGTACTTTTTCATAGTCTTCATCTTACAATAGGTAGGTTACACAATTTAAGAGTTTTTAAAAATGAAATTTCAATTAGATGGTTGGACATGTACCTATATTCAAAGCTGTTCACATTTGTTTCTGAATCAACTGTCTCTCTCCCTTATTCTCTATTAAATGAGTTATTTTTGAAATGATGAGAAATAAATAATGATCAATTTGGCCTGCATATAATTTACACCCCTTACTTTAATTAAACCATTTCAGTTATCACAATCAGGAAGATATGGGAATCCATTAGAGCCACTTCAAATATTATTGCAGATCACAACCAGCTTTATTTCACTGGATAAGTTATTTTTTTATCAAATATATAATTTTTTTTCAAATGCTACCGAGAGCATTGAAGGAGGCAATTACAATAAAGTATTTAGTGTTTCTCTGAGTACAAATTAAGTGATTAAAAAAATTACATGGTTACATAGCTATGTGAGGTATATAACTAGATAGCTAGAATAGTGATATACACTGTGTGTGTGATATGTTTCAATTCATGGTAATGAGTATAGAACTTTGAAAACATTTTAATCAAATTGTTTCTTACAACATACCTGCAATGTTTAAGCACCATTTTACTTACTTCAGTAATGAAATACACATCTCAAGCTATTATTCACTAAGCTGCCTTATTAAATGGAAGATAAACAAACTAAATTTCTATATTTTCATGATCATCCACATGTTGTTCATAGAGATTATCAACAGATTTGACAATATGGAAGAGTACTGTCAACAAATAATAAATCTGATTATTTCAAAACTGCACTTTTATAGATTTTTTCTTTTATCTATTGTTTTCTGCTACTCATAGAGCATTAACTGGACAATTTTCCCAATGGTCAGATTTAGGAAATATCATATTTAAATGAAGTAGGAATTAAATTAACTATTCAAACACATAACTTTGCCAGTACAATTTCATGGAAATATTATAAATGAAATTATATAATAAGATACAGATTTAACTACATGAACTTTAAGAATCAAATACTGATAGGCTTCTATCATATTAGAAATTTTCAGTTATCTATGGAACAAATGCTAAATATGAAAAAAGTTCAAGAAACAGAAAGATATTCAAAATAATGAATTTAACTTACCAAAGATGAAAAGATGTTTAAGACATGAGTTTCTTTAGAATTATCATGTTATTTTCCTTTACTTCTTACTCTTTACTTAGAAATGCAATCAGTTAATATATATTTCTGAAATGCAGAATAATTGATATTATAATGGTGGATAACTCAAAATAATTCTGGGTAAAAATAATTCATATAAAATTTAGGCTTTGATACAAAACAAACATAACAGAAACAAAGAAACAATGGTTTTACATCTTTAAATCTTTCCTCAAGAGGACCAATTTATAAGAATGAGCAAGTGTGTATGTAAGCATTTATGTATTTTTTGGGTGATCAAATCCCTGTAGTTCAAACTCTGAAGAAACTAACACAACAACAGTCATGACAAAACCATGCATTTGTTTGCAGTATGGTTTCTCAAGAGACTTTCTTTAGGTATCTCAATGGAACTAGCTTTCCCCAAGGTGGGCAATGTAAAAAAAGTTATAAAGAGTGGAAGGAAACATAAACCCTAGGTGAAAAAAAAATAGTAGAAATATTGATTATAAGTAATCAGCATAAATTGGATAACATTTTATTAAGATATACTGTGTCCTGCACCTACCCTGTGTAAGGCAAAAATGAATCCAGCTTGATAACTGCCAGCTTTTCTGACAACTTAGTAGGAAGTAGCATTTCACTTCCCATGTCCACAAACCTCTGTCAAACTCTAAATCTACATCCTACATAGCAAATAGAATAGAATGGCCATGTGTTACTCTTATCAGATATTATATTTAGCTTCAGTATTCTCATTTATTTAACAAATACATCTTGGGTGACAAAGTGCTAGAAGAATATGGATTATCAAAAACAAACAAATGAGGAAACAAATATGTTTGCACTTTCAGTTCCAGCAAGGGAAAGACTAGATTTAACTTCCCTCCCCTCAAAAAATATCTTAGGCTTGCATGGTAGCTCACACCTATAATCTCAGCACTTTGGGAGGCTGAGGCATGAGGATCACAGGAGGCTAGGAGTTTGAGACCAGCCTGGGCAACATAGCAAGACCTTGCCACTACAAATAATTTTTAAAAATTAGCCTTGTGTGGCAGCACATGCCTGTAGTTCCAGGCTGAGGTGGGAGGATTGTTTGAGCCCAGGAGTTCTAGAAGACAGTGAGCTGATTGCACCACTGCACTCTAGCACCCCAGCCTGGGTGACAGAGTGAGATGCTGTCTCTAAATATATGTATATATACACACAAACACACACACACATATACACACAAATCTATGTACACATATACATGTGCCCAACACACACATATACACATATAACATATACGTATATATATTTTTAAATAATTTGAACATTTGAAAACTGAATATAAAAATATACTAAAACATTCATAGATTGACTCATCAAGATAATTAAAATTTTTAATGAGCACAAAGGAAGAAAAAGCAGAAAACTAGAAGTAAAAATGAACAGTGACACTATGACAGGCTTTGGAGTATTTTCAAAATGTTATAATTTTATATGTGAGATTCTATTTGTTCAAAAGCAATGCTAAGCCCATGGACCCATGAACAACATGAAATCCCATTAAAGCCCAAATACAAATCCAATACTTTTGAAACACCTGAATTTTCATTGTAAACATTAAGTAAACCTGGTTATCAGCAAAACATATGAATAAACGTGTCCATCATGATCTGGCATTTTGAAAGGAAAAAAATTCTCATGTGAGAATCAGTAACCCTGCCTGGTTGATAATCAGATTTTGCTGCCTGTGCAACGGAGGCAACTTCGAGCTAGGAAATGAACATGAAATGTCTGAGTTGTTAGCACTGAGAGTGCTAACGAGACGCAGATTGAAATCTAGGCACACATTTCTTCTCCAGACAGTCTTCCAGGATCATCACAGAGTGGTTCCTGTTGACTGTACACTCACCATCTAATTGTGACACACATGAGAAAGCACATCTCCAAAACTGAGAGTCCAGAACGCAATAATTATATTTAAAATGTTCAGAAAGAAATAGAGGTTGTCAAAATTCCAGGATAAGAAACAAAAGGAATAGCAACTTTTCCAAGAAGAACAGGGTGACAGGCTGATGAATCGGCAACATTCTAAGTAATGAATGAATGAATACCTGTGAGAAAATTTAACCAGGGGGAATCTATAGATTTCAAAATATTGCATAGTTGAATGAAGAGGGGAGAACATTGAAAGCCAATAAAACAAACAGAAAAAAGCAGGCATAAAACATTTTGAGCTGAAATAATCAGGTGTGATTCTTAATCCATGGCAGTAAAAGCAGGATCAGTATTGGAATGGATGATATATCTCACGGAACTAAATTGGGGATGCTAGTATAAACACAGCTTAGTGCACCTGGTACTCAACAGAAGCAAACTTACGTATTCTCTAAAACAGATTATCTCCAATTAAGCTGGTTATCAGGAAAAGCCAGCATTCCCAGAATTTTTACAAAAAATATACTCATATATATAAGTATATATGAAAGCAATACTTGTGTCTGAAGAAAAAAGAAATATAGATTTAAGTTAATGATAATTTTAGATATGTGAATCATCACATATATATTATAAAATAAATCTGAATAAATATAAAAATTAAAATTTAATTACAAAAATTTGAAAGATAAGAAATGGAAAATACCTATTCAGTAATATTAAATAAAGTAAAGTAGAATACATATGTTAATATAAGGCGGAGAGATTCTAAGAAAAATTGAGAAGGGATAAAGTCAGTCAAGATATAATAATTGCAGTTTTAAATAATTTAGCAAATATTACAATTGTAAATTGTTAAAATTTTATGTAAATATATTAGTGGATATGTAATTTTTCCTCCTTTCTCATGGATGCATTAAAAATATTGATTCCAGCCACACACTCAGCTCAGGGGCCAGGAGGTACACACAGATGCTTCTGGTCTGAGAGCCTCCATCTGGCATTTGGGCTATGACACCACCCTGCAGGAAGGAATTGTATTTTCTACATTAGCAGTGGAAAACCACAAATTTTAAAATAAAAAAAAATACAATTTACAACAATATCAGTATGAAATGCCTAATGATAAATCTGAGAAAAATTGAATGTCCCATAAACTGAAAATCACAAAATATAGCAAAATAAATTAAAGAAATTTTAAATGAAAAAATATTAATTCTACCAGATTTCCCTGTAAATATACTATTGATGTTTTATCAGCAGAAAGATAACCATTAATTTTTCTCAAAATATGTTTTGTCTTTCATCAATAATCTTGGCATTTATGGGCTGATGTTGTCTAAGTAGCTGGAATATGAAAATTTGTTCTTACCATACTTACTATACTACATTACTAACCAAGTGTTAAAACTAAGAAACCCTAAACCTAAACCCAGGGAAACTGACTAGGTTGATAGATAAAAAATGCCAGGCACGGGGAAAGTTAGAAATAATATCACCCCTTGCTGTTAATAGCATCATTTTGAATATGAAACCTAAAAAGAAAGAAAGAAATTAAAAGAGAGGAAGATAAAAAAAATACTTCACCATACTTCCACGATCTTCTCTGTGGATGCTATTATATTTATAGGCAAGGCACTCACCATTGATTGGTTACCTGGAAGCCTACAAAGATAGCCTGGGTCACAGCCAGTAAACCTTGGATCTTAAGGATATATAGGTAATGAATGACACACTTCACAGAGAAGTATCAGCAGAAGTCCAATGACCCTAGGCCAGCATCATTCTCTGAATACATCGGGATGGAACACTCCTAATTCTATATATAACTGGGTGAAAGAGATTGCTTGGGCTGATACCGATCTCCAACTAGTGGCAAACTTCTACGAGTTGACCATTCTGAAAGGGGTGACGACTAACTTTGTTGTAATGGATAAAGGAAAGATTTCAACAAATTTACCTGGAGGAAATAAAATTGACCTACCCTCTTCTTGACTAAGAAACGGAATACTTCTGAAGCATAGGCATGATACGGTTGCATGTAACTCTAGAATGTTGGTTGATATCAGACAGACATATCCAATTTAAGGTCATTGACATAGGTTGCAAATTTTGACAGCTTATGTAACTTTACTTTTGAAGGGGGTTGAAAAATATTCAAGAGGCAGTAACTGATCTACTAGTTTGGGATACAATGGAAGAGGCTGAATGTGGCAAAAAAGATTCATATCACTCAAAAGGAAAGTGAAACTAAGGAGAAAAAATAAAAGGGAGAATGGAATTTGAGAAGAATGTTAAAAATGCAATTAAAAAGAATAATTTGAGGGATTGCTACTAGAGATTTAGAAGAGCATTTTTGATATTTAGGGGGTAAAAATAATTGGCCCCAACTCCAAACATGACCCATATTTCTCGTAATGACCTCCAAATTAACTCTGTATGTAGATATTGACTAAATGGCCTGGATGTGCTCTCCCATCCTTTAGGAGAATCCACAGCTTTATGCAGTGTTTTGTTGGAATGTTCCATGGTTACTATAAAAATATTTGAAATTATTAGAAAACGGTGCTGATTTTAAAGTGAACCCCATAGGCAACAGTGCATTCTAAAATGCCCAATGATGACACTGGTAGGATATGGAGATGTTATAGCAAAGGATACTAATGTCGTGCTTAAACTGCAAATTGGAAAATTTGCATTTTCCATTTGCATCTGGAGAAAATAGACTGTGGTTGTATTACTATTACCTCAGTGTGTAAGTGGGATTGCCATCAGAGTCTGCCTCTACCATTCCAAAAAAGAATTTTGACCAAGCACACTAATTATATTTTTAATTGGACATTCAAAATGAGAACCTTTGAAATTATCCAGGCCCTACCCTGTAGCAAGGATTAAGCTATTTAGAAATCTTAGTTGTAAACAAGAGATCACTGCTTTGATTAAGTGATTGTTGAAACAGTATTGCTGACCTCAAGTAAGTAATGCCAAGAGAGAATGGTTTATCTGAGCCCTCCCTAAATTCCTGACACACAGAAGCTGTGAGCAAAGTTAAGTGTATGCTTTTCAACCCAAATAAACATTGGGTTAGTTTGTTGCATAGCATCCTTAATCAGAACAACTAAACTGATTGATGAAAATATTGATTGATTTCATTTTATTATAATTAAGAACTATTTTTAATTAAAATAAAGCATTAAAAAACACAGAAGAATTTTTATTCAAATAATAAAATCAATAAATGATAGCATCAAAATATACAAAGAGTGATAGTCCACTAAAAGTAATAGTAAACACTTCCTGAAGAAGATAGCAATTAATATAAAGCTATAACTGCTACATTTTCTTAGATATGCCTGGTACACAATAATAAATAACTAGATATATGAGAAGACAGGATATAACTGAAAATCCAAAGATTAAAAAATGCCCTAAAAATTATGTTGTGAAACATTTATGCATGGACTTTAAAATATAAATAATTTGTTAAAATGTAGAAATAAGACAGAGAATTTTAGGAGAGAATTGGAAGCTATAAAGAATTTTAAATCAGTATTCCATATCCATTTCGGTAAATGTAAGTTGCTGTGAAGCAATGGTCCTACAAAAAGCTACATAATTTTTAAAAATCCTATAGTAAATCAAGGGCGAGGTGTAAAACAATTATTTTTACATGAACTAAATTCCAAATGAACATACTAATTTCAAAACAATAGAGAACATTCAATTGTTTTTCCCATCGAGTGTTTCCTTATTCTGGAAAAGGCCCTTGGATTAAGCTTGCCCATATAGGGAATCCCCAACGGGGAGAAAAAATCTGCAAAGCTTTAGTGACCAATGCCTGTATGACAAATTTGAAGTTCGAAAAGGCTTAAATGTGTGGTACTCTACATAGTGTTAGAGAGAGACGTGTGCTTCAGCCACATCAGTATATTACAAAGGGAAACCTTCCAGTAAGATGCACAGCACTGATTAGGAAAATTAGATGAAAATATAAGGGATCAAGAATAGCTAAATCTTTCTGAGAAAACAAAAAAGAACAAAGGCAATGTACTGGCTTCTCTACATTCCAAGGTATATGAAGTAGAGTACTTGATCTCACGAAATATTGACACAGGAGTCAAAAATAAATCAATGGGATAGCAGAGATGGCATTGAATCTAAACCTTTGCTTTCTGAGAATTCTTGATTTATGAGGAATTGATGAAAAACAGGGGCTGGGCGTGGTGTCTCACGCCTGTAATCCTAGCACTCTGGGAGGCTGAGGTGGGCGGATGGCTCAAGGTCAGGAGTTCGAAACCCTCATGAGCAAGAGCGAGACCCTGTCTCTACCAAAGATAGAAAGAAATTAATTGTCCAACTAAAAATATATAGAAAAAATTAGCCAGGCATGGTAGCACATGTCTGTAGTCCCAGCTACTCGGGAGGCTGAGGCAGGAGGATCACCTGAGCCCAGGAGTTTGAGGTTGCTCTGAGCTAGGCTGCCACCAAGGCACTCTAAGCCAGACAACAGAGTGAGAATACATCTAAAAAAAAAAAAAAAAAAAAAAAAAAAGCAGCTGATCTTTTTACAATAATAAATAGCACTTATATATTTGAGTGTTTGTATAGACAAGTAGGGGGGAGTACATGATCTTTGTAGGTGATAATATATCTTATATTAGACTCAAGTTAGAAATAACAAAAAGAAAAAAAAGAAAGAATTTAAATATGCTGAAATGACAAAATGTTTTTATCAAGGGATAAATAAATGGTTAAAAGACAAAACAAATCATTATGTAGAAGAATATGTTTCCAATATATACAACCAATAAAAATCCCACATCAAGAATTTATAACACTTACAACAATGGACTTTTCTATCAAGAATATATTTTAAATTCTATAAATAAATGAAAGGAACAGCACATAGATACCATATTGATAATAATAATTTACCTATACGTATGGTTCCTTTGAGTGTCACTATGATTCCCATTGTTAATTTTCCCTTTAGATTGTGATTCATTTGCGATTCATTTAATGAAACTTCAACAAGTCTCAGAATAAGGCAAATTATACTTGCCAAGTAGAATTCTTACACATTTTCCTGAAGTCTCATCTTCTAAACTTATATTTTCAATGCTTTCCATTTCTAAGGAAAAGATAAAGTATGTACTTATTAACTGTGATGTGAGTTTGTTAAATATAATTATTTGCAAATGTATTTATGTGTGTATAAAAGTGCTCAATCATGTTCAATCATTGTTTAAATATAGCCAAACTTACAAGTGTTGTTTTCTCACTAAATCATTATCTATGTAGAAAACAGTGTCATAACCAGAAATATAATCAAGGTTACCTAAAGAGAGCTGGAACAAGTTGACTTCTTTCATTGATCATAAGTTTTTAGTTAATTAATCTGTATGTGAATATATGTAGAAATACATATGTATAAAAAGAATGTGATAGAAATAAAAGAATTTTAGTTACATTGAACAGATTATTGCTATAAGCTATTATTAACATTACAATGATAATGGTTGTTATTCTATTGGGAAGTACATTTTATGCAATTAACTTATATCACACATAAATGAACATAGTATTTACTTTAAATGTGCTTACTTCCACACCCCAAGTATTGTAAAACATATATGCAATAGTAACTATTTTTACAATAGTTTATTTTACCTGTTTCTTTCACAGGAAATATATAAATTACTTTTGCTTTTTAAAGTGGCGCCATTCTTGCTAACACATTGATTATGTTTGCTTTGCCAAGTATAAACTAGCAAATGTAAAGTTGTTTAGCTATTTGAAAAAACTTCACGTTAATTTTAAACACCCGAGATTTTCTATGATATCAGTAGTTAGTAAAGGCTCCAAAATACAGAAAACAGTATATAATTCATTTGAATTTGCAAATTTATTGTAATGTTATTCATGGGACTTTTTGGTAACGAATTAGCATTCCAAAAGTGATGTGAAATTGTGATGTTATACAACCACGTAATCCATTATTACAGACCTGAACCCAAAGGCAGACATAAACATTCATCTTATGAATTGAAGACTGCTATTTTTTTTAATTTTGAAAGAATGCAAAGGATATTCTTGAAAGGATAAATGGACAGCAAGGATGCTCAATTTTACCTACTCCAAAATGCAGTCATTGCATACATGTATCTATCTTTTTAAGTGGATATTTTGGAGAAAGTACATTAACACAAACCTAGAATTGTAATAGGGTTATATATAACTCCTCTTTTGTTGTTAGGTCATGGGTGTATAACAAGAGTGCTCATATGATAGTAATATTCTTCAGGGATTAGTGGGTTAGGGAGTAAACTCACAACTAAACAATGCAGTGAGCATTGTAGAGGGGAAGAGCATGCGTCTAACCCTCGCTAGGAAGAGGCAAAGATGTAACATGTAACCGAAATGCTTGTACCCTCATAATACCCTGAAATAATAATAATAATAATAAAAGCAATTATCAGGTATACAATTATCTCAGTCTTCTGAGTAACTAAATTTTCAAAATTCTTAGAAAAAGACTTAATTCTTTAAATGTCTAAAAGTACATACAAACTCATATATATGCGGTTATACAAATACTAAAAAGATCCGTGCCAGCTGGGTGTGGTGGTGCACACCTGTAGTCCCAGCTACTCAGGAGGCTGATGCAGAAGGATCCCTTGCACCTAGGAGTTCAAGACCAGCCTGGGCAACTTAGTGAGACCCTGTCTCAAAAAATAAAAGGTACATGCCATTCTTAGATTGATTGGTTGAATTAAATATTAATGTCCCAATATCACAGGAGGGCTGAATTTTAAGTCACCATTTCTAAAATGAAGTTATACATGAAGTCACTTCAACTTTCTAATCAATTTTCTCATGTGAACAGTAAATATTTAGAATATAATGATTTATGAAAACATCTAAACTCTAGAATGCATTGAATTTATATGAATGTTAGTAAGGGAAGGCTGCCTGGAAGAGTGTTATAGGAGTAATGGTGACTTTAAATTAACATGAGAAATGTTTTTTTTCTATGACTCTTTTCACAGCATCTTTTACCTCATTGTTTCTCAGACTGTAAATCAGTGGGTTTAACATGGGAATAACTAGTGTGTAGAACACAGAAACCACCTTCTCCTGCTCCACAGAGTATTGAGAGCTGGGCTGAATATAATTAAAACTTAAGGTACCATAGAAGATGATCACAGCAGTCAGGTGAGAGGCACAGGTGGAGAAGGCTTTCCTTCTGCCTGATGCTGAGCGGATTCTCAGAATAGCAACAGCAATGAACATGTACGAAATGATCACAATCAAGAAGGTGGCCATGGCAATGACTCCAGAGAAAGTTAAAAGCAACAACTCATTCATGGAGGTATCAGAACAGGACAGCTTTAGCAGAGGGGGGACATCACAGAAGAAGTGGCTCACAACATTGGGCCCACAGAAGGACAGTCTCCCTAAGCTTATTGTGTGTGTCAATGAGTTAATCATTCCACCTATGCAAGACCCAGTGACCAGCCCTATGCACTTTCTCTTAGACATAGCTGTAGAGTAAAGCAAAGGGTTAGCGATGGCCACGTAACGGTCATATGCCATCACCGACAGCAAGAAGCCTTCTGTGGTAATGAACACCCCGAAAAACAAATGCTGTACTATGCAGGCAGAGAAGGATATGGTTTCTCTCACAACTAAGAAGCTGGTGAGCATTTTCGGTGCAATAACTGATGAATAGCAGGCATCCACAAATGAAAGGCAACTGAGGAAAAAGTACATAGGCGTGTGGAGCTTTGGGGTGATTTGGATTAAGAAGATCATGCCAAGATTCCCCACCAAGGTAGTGGCATATATAACCAGGAATAACACAAAAAGCAAAACTTTCAGTTCAGCGCGATCTGTCAATCCCAAAAGAATAAACTCAGTGACAACCGTAAAATTATCTTCAGCCATTGGCAAATTCCTTTTCTTGAAGTCTGAGGTAAGAAACATAAGAGAATTAGAATGCATACATAATAATCTGGTATACATTACTATCAAATAGAAGCTTTAATAGACATGTGTTCTTTGATAAGTAAACATTATTTTTCTGTCCATACATCTCTGAACTTAAAATTTTAGGAGCTTCACTATATTGTCTCTTAATTTCTTTTCCATGTTAGTTATGATTCAACTGCTTGAGGAAATATATGGAAAACATTTTGGTGGTCAAAAATTTCAGTCTTTCTCTAAAATGTCTACTTCTGTAGAAAGAAGATACTCACCTGAGGGACACTGACAGCGATTGAAAGAAGGTTGCAAAATTGACATTAAGTTTTCTCTGAATCTTTATATTATAAAAGGATCGAATAACAAAAAGTTCTAAAGTCAGCTGTACTATTAACTATATAGTTAATGCACGGATGAATTATGATATAACCAGGAAATTGACAAAGATTATGAGGCAGGGGCCTGGGCTTCAAGGATAATCGTGTGATACTCTTTAAAGGGCATAAATCTCAGGCCTTTTCTGAAGTCTCCTCACAAGCATCATGGAAAGAGACAGAGGAATCACTCAGCTCTGAGACTCAGAGCACAAATATCTATGTCTTGCCTAAATGACAAAACTTGCAAAAACTTCTAAGTTTTAGAAATTTTCATAGGTTCTACGATGCTTTGAATAAATAAATTGTATATTTATTTTTGGTGCTTATTTTTGTTATATAAATGCTTGCATAGACTATATATAGGATATATTTTATTATTTTCAATAAAGATGCATATGTATATATAACGTTTCCATACACATATGAAAGATAAGTTTTAAATGTGGATAACTACAATCACCTTATGGTCTTAAATACATTTTTATGTCATTCATTTAGTTATAAATATATATGTTATATGTTATATATAAATATATATGTTATAAATATATATGTTAGTTATAAATATATATATTCATTTGGTTATGAATATATATGACCATTATCATTTTCTAATTTCAATGTTTATTACAAAGTTAGGTTTCTTACACTTTTAGTTCAAATGTATTATATTTTTATAAAAACCAATATGCTCATAATACAATAGAGCTCTCTCTTTTTTAACAATCCACCATGTTCTATATATAGCTAAGAAAACAAATGTATATTCTTAAAAATAGAGATAAAAATAATAAAATATGGATCATTTATGTCAGTTCTAGTCATTCATTTTATTTGATATATTTAACATATATTAAATATATATTTTATTATTAAATATATATATTATATATTTCCATTAATATATTTCCATTGCTGCAAGGGATAAATGGTTGGCATTAACCTGACCGAGGATGAAGCTGTATTGCTGTCACTTACTGAGTGTGCTAATTTGGGAAATGCATTTATTTTCTCTCAGTTTTGGCATAATTACATCTATATCACAGGATTGCAAAATAGTAGGAAATACTGTATGCAAAATGCTAAGGGTTGCTCTAGGTGCAAAATTGCTTTATGGACTCATATTATAGGTAGATAATAAAATAGATTTATAGCTAAGTAGGTAGATAACCGATACATTGATGAACAATTTCTACATGAGATTTTTGGGGGAACTGTAGATAAATATGCAAAAAGTCTACTAGTCAACCAATTATATTTCTTTGATTTTATTTGAAATTATAATTAAATGAAAATGCAAATGGATAGTTTATAATTTTTATCATTAGTTATTAGTCTGAAACTTTTTATGATTTCTCATATACTGCTTTGAAATTACCAAATTATTTTCTAAATTGCAGGACTGCTTTTAAAAAAAATTTCAACAAATAATGTTAAAATTGACAATCAAAACCATATATTATTCAACCACATCTTAAATGTCTAGTACAGAAGCTATTCACACTTCATATGAATATTTAAACAGAAAATGAAATTAACTAAAATGAACATTTCAATTTTTTAACTATTTCCAATTCAAGTACTTAATAGGTATATGTGACTAGTGGCCACTGTCTTGAACAGCACAAATTATAGAATCTTTCCATCACAGTAGAAACATATATTAGTTAGAGCTTTCTTCTAACCCTCTGCCTCATCTTTGTGGAGTATCAATTAACATTTTCTCAAGGAAGGATTATCTATTACAAATAGTTTTAATTCTTAGTATAGTTAAGAAAATGATGTTTCCAATTAAAATTTAAAAATTCACTCATACACTAGTTTAGGAGATGTCCATCTCTTGAAAATATAAGGTGATTTTGTAAACAGAATTGAATGATAGATTGTGGAGTTGGATTAATTGATCTCCAATAGTGATGACATGCAAATAATTATATCATATTTAGAACTTAAATTTTTTAGCTAATCTAGTAAACATGAGAAAATTGAAATGAAGAGGAACACATTTTTACAGAATAAATTTAACTTACTAAGAGAAAGTATTTTAAAATTTCTGGTTAAGAAACATCATACCCTTTTCCATGGTTTCTCATTCTTTACTCAAAAACAATTTCAGTTAATGATTATATGATATGCAGAATTAGTAAATATTTTCATAGAATATAGCTGAAGATAACTCCAGGTAAAATACTTGAAGGTAAATGCTAGCCATTAATATACAACAAATAAATAAAACTTTAACATACTTATTTTTTTCCTCTTAGAGGATAAATTTGGGGGAGAATGGAGATGTGTATATATACACGGTGTATATGTACACACACACACACACACACACACACACATATTACATCAACCAGTAATGAGCCCTATCATAGCTTAGGCATTACAGAATAGCAAATGAAACCATAGGATGCACACTTTTTCTTAAGGGACTTTGAAATTTCCCATGACTCATATAGCTCCCTAAAGTGCTTAGTCAACTAAGATGCTATAAACAGTTTTAAAAAGTGTCAAGCAAAGTATGAGGATTCTTGAATTTAGTAAAATATAATGAAAGCAATAGTTGAAAATAATTGGATCAATAGGATTATGAATTACCTAAATCACAAATGATTAGATGTTAATACATTAGTTACAAACTATGTTCTTATACAGATATGTAAGATAAAGAACCTGACAAATGCTACTATAAGTAAAGGAGACTTTAAAAACAACATACACACATCCACATGCAAACATACAGACTGAGAACTTAAGCAAGTTTCTTTTGTTTGGATTGTCTGTCTCCATCTTCACTTTAACATGCAGAATGAGTTTAGAGGAATCCTGATGGGAATTTGGCTTACATTCAATGTTTACATCCATCAAACTAATATTACTGATGAATGATCTACACTAGGAATTATGCTGTACACTAGACATAAAGGAACTTTCAAAAATGACAGGGTATTCACCGTTAGATACATTGCAGAATTAGCATACTCCCCCCAAAACATGTAATGGAATATTTAGATATATGGTCTAAAAATAAGAAACATACATTAAACTTTGTAGCATAAATCACATGGAAAAAGTAATAATCATAATAATCATAATGAGGAAAATAAGGCATTCAAAAATTTTGTTTTTTGATATGGAAAATTGGACTTATGCATTTCTGTGGGCTGTTGCTGACCCCCATAACTGAAATACCTATTTTAAAACATTGGAAATATCCCAAAGTATAATTCTATATCATGCAAACATATAATTTAAAATTGAATATAAATATATGACTTCATGACCTGTTTCTGGTAATTATGAATTAGATTATGATAAGATAAATCACCCCACAGTTAACAACTAATATCTTAGAAAAAAAACTGGATTTGAGAGATACCAAAATAATGCAAACTCCAAAAGACACTTGACACTTAATGGATGATTGATTTTCCCATTTTTGTAACTCTTGTTTTGAGAGAACACCCCAGTCTAGACCATTACATAAAAATCTATTCAAAAGCCCACACAGTTTTTCTGAAATGAAACATAAGAAGCAGAGTTCACGACAACCCCAGTCCATAGTCACAGAGACATTTGGATAAATCCCAGAAAATACATATCCAGAGTAAGGGAAATCCTTATCTTATGTGAAACTCTGTCCAATTCACTATCATGAACCACATAGGTGGGGCAGATCCAATATCCTAGGAAAGGTAATAATATGAACTAATATTTCTATTACCACCCATAAGACAGAGTTTGCTTCTGAGTCAAAATATGTTAATTTCCTCCTAATGTAAAAACAAAAACAAATAAAATAACACTGTTAGAAGAATATAACAAACTTCAGACATTTTCATAATATAGTATCATAATGTCCAAAATAGAATCCATAACTTCTCGATACACAAATGTACAATAAAATTAAGAGTAAAGTTTGAATTGGGAACAAAGATTGTTTTTTGGTTCTTTTGATCCCTTCTCAGTGTTAGGAGGTTTCTGTGTACCTGAACCTTGGATTACCTCTTCATTAGCTTTCTGGCTTCTCCTACTCACTCTATCCCCTGTATCTAGTCTATTTGCTATATGAGAAGTCTTGGGTGGGAGATAGCTTTCTGTCACCCCTAGTGGTAAAACAGTACCCCTTTGTATTATGCAGGATATTGGGACAAAGAATCAATATAAACGTCAAAACAGAAAAGCTTATAGAAGAAAATCTGAAAAAGTAGTTTTATTTATAACACATAAAAGAAGATAAACAAATGACCAACAAATGCATGGAAAACTGTTCATTATCATTGCTCATCAGGTCAACAAAAGTTAAAGTTACAGTGAGATGTCATTTAGTGCCAGTTCTCAATTTTATTTTGAAAATAAACAGAAAAAAAAACCTTTCTGCATCCAATATTGGCAAGAGTGAGAAGAAAATTAGAACTTTGTGTATAGCTTTAGATAATTAAAAATGCTACAATAAATTTGAAAAGCTGACAGTGTCTTCGAAATTAAATATTTGTATTTTCTAAGATCCAGTCATTTTGCCCTTAGATCCAAGCTCCAGGTACAGAGAACCCACCTAAGAAAAATATTAATGCATATTTCAACAAATATACTTGTATATGAATGTTTATATCGAACTTTTAATAATCACCCCAAATTCAAATATACATCAAACAGAAGAACGGTTAAAGAATCGTGTGTATACATGCAATGGATTATCATGCAGCAAAGCATACACAATGTGGATGCATCTCAAAAGCAATATGCTAAGTAAAAGAAGCGAGAGTAAGATATTGATGTGTGAATCTCTGTTATATGAAATTCAAGAACAGAAAAAAAATGTCTAGAGACAGAGCTCAGTTGCCTAGGGGTGAGAAGGTGTTGTTTGGACATTAAGATAGGAGGGATACTTCCTAATGATGGAAATGACAGATCTTGATTTAGGTATTAGACAATAGGTAGAAATGAAACATAATTTTTGACTTATCAACTTCTGCAATTTAAATCGATGTTTCACTGTATTTTTTTTTATCAATTCTTGTTAAATATTGAAGTCATAAAGAAAAAGGAGATGGAAAGATTGTTATGAGACACTGTGTGTTATATTATAGTAGATTTTGTTTTCAATAATGCTGCACAGAACATTATCCAAGAGTATACTATAATTGGGTAGTCATTTCATTAGCATATTATAATAATTGTCTGGATTTTCCATATGAAAGGACAAAGCATATATGTTGAGATGAGACTCTAATTTTAAACATTCCAGTTATCAATTATATGACTTTGGGTACGTTATATAGTTTATAGGAGCTTGGTGTATTCTGAATATGGGAATAGTAATATCTATCTCACATGTAAGAATTAATGTTTTTAATCCAGTTCCTACTACACATTTGTATTTGAATAATAAATTCAAATAAAATTTCTATGTAATAATGATAATGTCACTTATAATCTAATAATGGCATTGGAAGTATTCCAGTTTTACTGGGATAAAGCTGATATCAAATCATTTCCCCATGTTACTTTAATTGTTGGCTTTGTAAGTGAGTGAGTGAGTAAATACCATAAGTTCTTATAGGTCTCCATGGAACTGTACAGATCACTTATGTTGTTTTGTTTCTTTCCTTAAATTTTCCCTTACATTTTTCTCCTAGGAGAATATGCAGGCTGTCCTGGTAATTAGCAGGCACTTCTTCCAGGCAATTTTCTTAAGTCCCTCATATTATTTGGGCATAATAATCTGTATGAATTACATGCTACTTCCTCAGAAAGCACCACAAAGAGAGAAGAATAATATAAATTCTTTCTACCCAAAGAAAATATAAGAGGGATTTGGGATAAGAAAATTTGATTTTTCATTAAAGGTGAGTAGATAATAACTATCATTGATTTTAATGATAACTTGGAGGGTGGTAATTTCTCATTACTTCTGCTTTCTGACTATAGACACTCTTATGGTAAAGTACAGCTAAATCTTTCAAATACACCACAAAAAATACATTTTCTCTTTTGTTAATTGTGGTTGCCTAGAGTAGTATGGTATTTCTAGAGCATAGAGTCCTGTCAAATGAACAGATCCCCTAGACATATTAGATTTGTTAGAATTGATGGTGGTGTTTGGACGTTGCAAATGAAGAAGAAATTAGAAGTACTTCAAAATTAATCACCAATCTCATATATTAGACTCTATTAAAGTTAGGGTTTCAAGATAAAATACAGGATTCCTAATTATAATTAATTTTTACATCAACAATTAATACATTTGAATATAAGCCCTATCAAATCTTTAATAAATAACACATTATTTTAGGATGGATATATTCAACGCAATATTTGAAAAATAATATTTTTAAGTATCTCCCACATAATACACTTCAATAATTTTTATGTGGCTATATTGCATGCAAAATCTTGCATATTTTTAGGTGCTTATTTGTTTTTCTTATTGAGATGTTCACTACTGTGTCTTTGTTTTGAAGAACAGGCATTACACACTGATTGAGTAGACTAGCAAATAATAAAATGACTTTTAAGTGTTATGTAGTAACAGAAAAAAGCTTGAGCATCAGATATTCCCTAACCAATTTCACCATTTCTAAATATTTAAAATCAGTGGTTTTCCATACAAGAAGAATAGGTATAGTAAAATAATCCAGACATCTTCAGAGGGAGATAATAATTGATGATGAAAATGGAAATAGACCCAATAAACATTAAAATAATTTTAGCAAAGCCTTGACGACTTCGAAGTGGTGTGATTGACACTGGAATTCTGAATTTCTTTCTCAATCTAGTGCATCTCACGTTCTAGCATAAAACCCTATGAGAACAGACCCTGCAACACTTAAAACTTGAAGTAAAGTTTTCAAAGGGGATAGGTTCATAGTTCTTATTTGTGGTTGAGGAAGGGACCTGAAAGTGGAGTGAGAATCAACAGAACAAAGAGCAGACAGCTTGGTCTAGGAAGACAGGATGGAAGAGGCTCACTAATCTCCAGTATTGCCCCTACCACAGTCCTCATTCTCTGAATCAAAACACAATGTCTGCCAATAATGCACCGATTCCTAGAATTGGCATCAGCTGCCACAAGGTGGCCATGGGCTGCACCTACTCTAAAGGGTGGTTCTGGACCTTGTAGAGATTTCCTGGAAGTTTCTACCTGATAAGCTGTGCAGGATAAAGTTGATATTCCATTACATTATAATAATTCTGTCCAAAATTTCATCTGTCTGAAGAGCTTGAACTTCAATTTCTCCACTGATTGGCAATCATGCTTACAGAGTTCCAGATATTCTTTGATGAGACAGTAAATGTAATACAAAGAGAATCCAATGGACTTGGCTAAATCAGCTTTACTACCTTTAATCAGAAAAGTTACACTTTGTTTTATTAACTTCTCATGCAAATGTTTAAATGAATGGTGAGGTACTAATCACTAAAATATTTGAAAATCACTGTCTTATATTCTATAAATACTCTATAGTACAATTCCAGAAATAAACTGACATTTAGTGATATAAAATGTAACAAATACCCAGATAAATAGTTTTAAATGAATTGTAGAACTTATTATCTCTGGAGTATCATATTAGAAGAGATAAAGTATATGGAATTAAATACTCAATATCCCTAAGGATTGAAATCAACCATATATTTTAGCAGGAATGGATCCATATTGTGTATCTTGAAGGCTGTGCTAATTTAGTGTTCTCTATTTTTAAAAAAGAAGTAAAATTATGCATTCGAGTTGAGATATAAATGTGAATGTTTGTTTAGAATGGGAAAAAATTAAAATTTTAGTTGTAAATAAACTAGAGATCAAAATTATCATAAAATCTATAAGAATAATTTTATTAATAAAATTTTGGAAAAGCTCAGATATCAGGTAGTAGGAATGTTCCTAGAAGCCATTAGTACACCATAATAGGTAACATATTCAATGACTAATGCTATTGATTTTGAAACTATAAATATATATACTAAGGATAAAATAAATATTATTAACTCCAATTTTCCTTAGTTAATTGCCACAAATACTAATAGACCTACCAATGTATTTCTATATGAGTGGAAGTGTGATAGAATGAAAGTTGAAATGGAGGAAAAAAAGTAGGTTTCATTAATTATGATTAAATACTGTACCTTTACAACATTTACAAAGATATAGCACTTTGTCAGTACATAGCTAAAGTCTTCAAGGAACTTGGAAGTTCAGATGAGGAACCCTGAAACTTACCCTTCATTAGGTTCATATTATTTATGCCTTTCTCTCTAAGAATATAAAAATTTACAAGAATTCTACTAAAGAAATGGAAGTGCCTTCCAGAAAATTTGTGGTGGGATTGTATAGATGAAATAAATTCTAATATTTCTACATTGATGTCTCTATGGTTATTGTTATCAATGAATATGCTTCAAACATTACCGATCTTTTTTAGAGTTTAATCTATGTTGCATATATTTATGTGTTCCATCTGGATCTCTATTTTGGTGAAAGTAAAAGATTTTATCATTTATTCTCATTTAAAAATCAGATGAAATAATTATTTTGCTTTTCCTGGTTATGAATGAAAAACTTAATTCTTTCTATAAATATTATAATTTGTTGACATGCCACCACATGAATGCTAATAACAACTCTCCTGTTTCTTCTTAGGAGCGATAACTTGACTAAATGGGTCAACAGAATCTAACAGTGCTGACTGAATTCATTCTGATGGGAGTCACAAGGCAGCCTGAGCTTCAGCTTCCACTTTTTGGGATCTTCTTCATCATCTACACGATCACAGTGATGGGCAACCTGGGCATGATCATTTTGACCAAGCTGGACTCCCGGCTACGTATACCTATGTATTTTTTTATAAGACATCTGGCTTTTGTTGATCTTGGTAATTCCACTGTCATTTGTCCCAAGATGCTGGTAAATTTCATGGTGGATCAGAATACTATTTCCTATTCTGCATGTGGCACACAGATGGCTTTCTTCATTGTGTTCATCGTAAGTGAACTTTTCATCCTGTCGGCCATGGCTTATGACCGCTATGTGGCCATCTGTAGCCCTCTGCTCTACAATGTCATCATGTCTCCAAGACTTTGCCACGTGCTGGTGGGCATTCCATATCTCTACAGTACCTTTCAGGCTCTGATGTTCACTATCAAGATTTTTACATTGACCTTCTGTGGCGCTGACATCATCAATCATTTCTACTGTGATGTTGTTCCCTTGTTACCTATGCTCTGCTCAAATACACATGAAATAGAATTGTTGATCATACTATTTTCAGCATTTAATCTGATTTCCTCCCTCCTGGTGGTTCTCATGTCCTACATGCTGATTCTGTTAGCCATATTTCGAATGAATTCTGCAGAAGGGAGGAAGAAAGCTTTCTCCACGTGTGGTTCTCATCTGACAGTGGTGGTTGTGTTCTTTGGGTCTCTCCTCTTCATGTACCTGCAGCCTAAATCCACTCATTCTTATGATACTGATAAAATGGCCTCTGTGTTTTACACGTTAGTGATCCCCATGCTTAACCCTTTGATTTATAGCTTTAGGAACAAAGAAGTGAAAAATGCCTTCCACAGGGTGTTTAAGAATTGATGCAAACTTTGTATTTAATGTTCAATATGAAAATGTTGTTCCAATAAACTATGGTAAAGGCAATGTGATTGACAGTATTTCTAATAGACATATTGCATTCTTTACAGATCCAGAGCAAATTGTAAATATAACACAGTGGCAAATTCTTTCCTATATATTCAGTTGAAAAAAAAAACTCTCATATTTTAGTTCTCAATTAAATGTGATTTTCTTACCAACAGTCCTTTTTCTGATTCAATATTTTCTTTAGTAATTCCAAAGAATCCTATATTTTTCCCAAAGTGAACACTTATTAATCTCACTACATTAGTAAACTATGTGTTTGTTTTCATAATTGTTTTTTTTTTTTTATGGATAGGTATCTTCCCTGACCTGTTTCCATTGTATTTTCTGAATCTAAAACAATGGTGTAAACAAAGTGATTCTCTTACAAACAACAGATATCTTTTGGAGGGATATTGGATAACTTTATTTTTTAATCCATTCTGCCAAAGTCTGACTTTTAATTGGAGAATTTAACTCAATGGCATATAAAGTAATTATAGATAATGAGGACTTTCTTCTGCATATTGCAATTTATTTTCTATATGTGATATCATTTTTCTTTGTTCCTTCTTTTCTCCACTGTAAGGTCCTGTTGTGTATGTGGCTGAACACTATATTGTGTATGTCTACAGTGATAGTCCACAAGGCTGTTAAAAAAGACTAAGTAATAACAAAATATCACTGTATGATTGTAGTTTATAAATGGATAGAGATGGATTTAATGCCTCAGAAGTAAAATTTATTGTTTAGTATTGTACTAGATGATTATGGACCAAAATATGCAGATAAACAAAGTTAGTATGCTCAGTGAGAGTAGGAAACAGGGCTAGTTACAGAAGGGAGTGACAAAGTATCTAGTGTTTTTTTCACATATTAGATTAAAATTTACAGTGTATGACACGTGTGTTTGTGTGTGTGTGTATTGTTTATGTGTACGTAAGCACTTTCCTTGTGTTTTAAACTTTACACTTTCTAGTGGTATATTTTGGAGTTGGGCTTAATAGTGGTTTTTACATGACATTTGATAATTTAAGGTACTCAGTCTTATGAATGTGCTCAAATACAATTATTCCCACTCTTTTTTTTTCTGATTTTTTTTATTTTGGTATATTATGGGGGTACAGATTTTAAGGTTTCAATAAATGCCCATTCCTCCCTCCCCCCACAAGTCTGAGTCTCCAGCATGACCATACCCCAGATGGTGTACATCTCACTCATTATATATGTATATACCCACCCCCCTTACCCCCTCCCAGCTGCCCAATACCCTATTATTGTAGTACCTATGTGTCCACTTAGGTGCTGCTCAGTTAATACCAATTTGCTGGTGAGTATATGTGGTGCTTGTTTTTCCATTCTTGGGAAACTTCACTTAATAGTATCGGTTCCAGCTCTAAACAGGAAAATATAAGATGTGCTATATCACTGTTGTTTCTTAGAGCTGAATAGTACTCCATGGTATACATATACTACATTTATTGATCCATTCTTGGATTGATAGCCATTTGGGCTGTTTCCACAGCCTTACAATTATGAATTGTGCTGCTATAAACATTCGAGTGCAGGTGTCTTATTTGTAGAGTGTCATTGGATCTTTTGGGTAGATGACCAGCAATGGGATTGCTGGGTCAAATGGTAGATTCACTTGTATCGCTTTAAAGTATCTCCATATTGCTTTCCACAGAGGTTGAACTAGTTTGCAGTCCCACCAGCAGTGTAGGAGTGTTCCCCTCTGTCCGCATCCATGCCAGCATTTATTGTTTGGAGACTTTTTGATAAAGGCCATTCTCACTGGAGTTAAGTGATATCTCATTGTGGTTTTGATTTGCATTTCCCTGATGATTAGAAATGTTGAGCAGTTTTTCATATGTTTTTTGGCCATTCTTCTGTCTTCTTTAGAAAAGTTTCTGTTCAAGTCCTTTGCCCACATTTTAATAGAGTTATTTGATTTTTTCTTCCAGATTTTCGTGACTTCTAAGTGTATTCTAGTTATCAGTCCCTTATCGGATGCATAGGATGCAAAAATTTTCTCCCATTCTGTAGGTTGTATGTTTACTTTCATGACTATCTCTTTGGCTGTGCAGAAGCTTTGTAGTTGGATCATGTCCCATTTATTTATTTTTGTTGCTGCTGTGATTGCCTTTGGGGACTTCTTCATGAACTCTTTGCCTAGGCCAATGTCTAGGAGAATGTTTCCAACTTTTTCCTCTAGAGTTCTAATAGTTTCATACCTTAGGTTTAAGTCTGTTATCCAGCATGAGTTGGTTTTTGTGAGAGGTGAAAGGTGTGGGTCCTGTTTTAGCCTTCTACAGGTGGCTATCGAGTTTTCCCAGCACCATTTATTGAAAAGGGATTCTTTTCCCCAGCGTATGTTTTTGTCTGCTTTGTCAAAGATTAGATGGCTATATGAAGATGGTTTTATATCAGGATTCTCACATCTGTTCCACTGGTCAATATTCCTATTTTTTTTGCCAATACCAGATTGATTTAATTACTACAGTTTTGTAGTATAGTTTGATATCTGGCATATTAATGCCTCCCATTTTGTGTTTGTTACCTAGAATTGCTTTTGATATTCGGGGTCTTCTTTGGTTCCATACGAAGTGTAAAATTATTTTTTCTATATATGTGAAGAATGCTGGTGGGATTTTAATAGGTAATGCATTGAAACTGTAGATCAGTTTGTGTAGTATAGACATTTTAATAATGTTGAGTCTGCTGATCCATGAGTATGGTATGGATTTCCATGTGTTTATATCCTCTGCTATTTCCTTCCTCAGTGTTT
The DNA here is from genome assembly GCF_040939455.1 of Microcebus murinus. Lineage (NCBI taxonomy): Eukaryota > Metazoa > Chordata > Mammalia > Primates > Cheirogaleidae > Microcebus > Microcebus murinus. Next base: position 18,363,118 of record NC_134107.1, read on the forward strand.
CATAGTTCTCCCTGTAGACGTCTTTTACCTCCTTGGTTAAGTATATTCTTAGGTACTTTAATTTCTTTGTTGCTATTATAAAGGGAATTGAGTCTTTGATTTGGTTCTCAATTAGATTGTTGTTGGCATATATGAATGCCTCAGATTTCTGTGTGTTGATTTTGTATCCTGAGACTTTACTAAATTCATTGATCAGTTCCAGGAGTTTCTTGGTTGAATCTTTGGGGTGTTCTAGATATAATATCATATTATCAGCAAACAGCGAAAGTTTTATCTCTTCCGCCCCTATTTGGATGCCTTTAATTCCATTTTCCTGTCTGATTGCTATAGCCAGGACTTCTAGCACTATGTTGAACAGAAGTGGAGATAGTGGGCAGCCTTGTCTGGTTCCAGTTCTAAGTGGGAATGATTTCAATTTTTCCCCATTGAATATGATGTTGGCTATGGGTCTGTCATATATGGCTTGTATCATTTTTAGGTATGTCCCTTCCATGCCTATTTTCTTAAGTGTTCGTATCATGAAAGGGTGTTGAATTTTGTCAAAAGCTTTTTCTGCATCTATTGAAAGAATCATGTGGTCTTTATTTTTGCTTCTGTTTATGTGGTGAATTGCATTTATACATTTACATATGTTGAACCATCGCTGCGTCCCTGGGATGAAGCCCACTTGGTCGTGATGGATTACTTTTTTGATAAGCATCTGGATTCAGTTAGCTAAGATTTTGTTGAAAATTTTTGCATCTATATTCATTAGGGATATTGGTCTGCAGCTTTCTTTTTTTGTTGCATCCTTTCCTGGTTTTGGTATCAGAGTAATATTCACTTCATAAAAGGTATCGGGGAGGTTTCTGTTCTTCTCGATGTTGTGGAATAGTTTCTGCAAGATAGGTACCAGTTCTTCTTTGTAAGTATGGTAAAATTCAGGTGTGAAGCCATCTGGACCGGGACTTTTCTTTTTAGGGAGATTTTTAATTGCTGTTTCTATTTCAGCTGTTGAGATTGGTCTGTTCAGGGAATCTATTTCTTCCTGGTTGAGCCTAGGGAGGCTGTGTGTTTCTGGAAATTTGTCCATTTCCTCCACATTTTCCAGTTTGTGTGCATAAAGATTTTTGTAGTATTCATAAATTGTATCTTGTATCTCTTTGGGATCAGTTGTGATATCTCCTTTTTTGTTCCTGATGCAGCTTATTAGAGATTTCTCTTTTCTGCTTTTCGTTAGCTTAGCCAATGGTGTGTCAATTTTGTTTATTTTTTCAAAGAACCAACTTTTTGTTCTATTAATCTCCTGAATAGCTTTCCTGTTTTCAATTTCGTTTAGTTCTGATTTGATCTTGCTGATTTCACTTCTTCTGCTGGGTTTGGGGTTGGTCTGTTCTTCTTTTTCCAGCTCTTTGAGTCGTTTCATTAGATTGTCTATTTGTGATCTTCTTGCCTTTTGGTTATAGGCATTTATGGAGATAAACTTTCCTCTCAGAACTGCTTTAGCTGTGTCCCAGAGGAGTTGATAACTTGTCTCTCCATTGTCGTTTTCTTCATAGAAGTTTTTTATTTCCGTCTTGATTTCTTCATTTACGAAGTAATCATTTAGTAGGAGGTTGTTTAATTTCCACGTTTTTGTGTAGAAATGTGAATTTCTGTTAGGGTTGATTTCTAGTTTTATTCCACTATGATGTGAGAAGGTACATGGTATGATTTCTATTTTTTTAAATTTCTTGAGATTTTCTTTGTGTCCTAGGATATGGTCAATCTTAGAGAATGTCCCGTGAGCTGATGAGAAGAATGTATATTCAGTGGATTTTGGGTAGAATGTTCTGTAGATGTCTGTCAGACCCAATTGTTCTAGAGTTTTGTTTAAGTCCATTATTTCTTTATTAATTTTCTGTTTGGAGGATCTGTCTCGTGCCGTCAGTGGGGTGTTGAAATCTCCGGCGATTATGGAGTTGCTATTAATCCATTTGCTTAGCTCCAGTAAGGTTTGCTTTATGAATCTGGGTCCACCTAAGTTGGGTGCATATATATTTAAAATTGTTATCTCTTCTTGTTGGACTGTGCCCTTCACCATTATATAATGACCCTCTTTGTCTTTTACTACTTCTGTTGGTTTAAAAACTAAATCGTCTGAAATTAGAACTGCCACACCAGCCTTCTTTTGGCTTCTATTTGCTTGGAATATTGATCTCCACCCTTTTATTTTTAGTCTATATGCATACTTGCAGGTTAGATGTGTTTCCTGAAGACAGCATATACTTGGCCTGTATTTTCTTATCCATTCAGCCAGCCTATGTCTCTTGAGTGGAGAGTTTAAGCCATTCACATTTATTGAGAGAACTGATAGGTAAGGTAGATTACTGATCATTCTGTTGGGTTGGATGTTGTTGCTATGATTTCTGTCTTGAGCCATTGTAATATCTGGCCTTTAATATCTTTGGGTTTTGGTTGTTTTTATATTCGTGGGTTATTATTATGATGTTCCGTGCATAACGCTGTTTTAAGTACTTCTTGTAGGGCTGGTCTTGTCTTGGTGAATTCTCTGAGCCTTTGCTTGTCTGAGAATGTTTTTATTTCTCCTTCATATACGAAGCTTAGTTTAGGGAGATTTTTAATTGCTGTTTCTATTTCAGCTGTTGAGATTGGTCTGTTCAGGGAATCTATTTCTTCCTGATTGAGCCTAGGAGGCTGTGTGTTTCTAGAAATTTGTCCATTTCCTCCACATTTTCCAGTTTGTATGAATAAATATTTTTGTAGTACTCATAAATTATATCTTGTATCTCTTTGGGATCAGTTGTGATATCTCCTTTTTTGTTCCTGATGCAGCTTATTAGAGATTTCTCTTTTCTGTCTTTTGTTAGCTTAGCCAATGGCGTGTGAATTTTGTTTATTTTTTCAAAGAACCAACTTTTTGTTTTATTAATCTCCTGAATAGCTTCCTTGTTTTCAATTTTGTTTAGTTCTGACTTGATCTTGTTGATTTCACTTCTTCTGCTGGCTTTGGGGTTGGTCTGTTCTTCTTTTTCCAGCTCTTTGAGTCGTTTCATTAGATTGTCTATTTGTGATCTTTTGGACTTTTGGTTATAGGCATTTATAGAGATAAACTTTCCTCTCAGAACTGCTTTAGCTGTTTCCCAGAGGATTTGATAACCTGTCTCTCCATTGTCATTTTCTTTGTAGAATTTTTCTATTTCCATCTTGATTTCTTCATTGATGAAGTAATCATTTAGTAGGAGGTTTTTTCATTTCCACATTTGTGTGTAGAAATGTGAGTTTCTGTTAGGGTTGATTTCTAGTTTTATTCCACTGTGATCTGAGAAGGTACATGGTATGATTTCTATTTTTTTAAATTTCTTGAGATTTTCTTTGTGTCCTAGGATATAATCAATCTTAGAGAACGGCCCAGTAGCTGATGAGAAGAAAGTATATTCAGTGGATTTGGGGTAGAATGTCATGTAAATGTCAGTCAGACTCAATTGTTCCAGAGTTTTGTTTAAGTCCATTATTTCTTTATTAATTTTCTGTTTGGAGGATCTGTCTTGTGCCTTCAGTGGGGTGTTGAAATCTCTGGGGATTATGGAATTGCTATTAATCAATTTACTTAGGTCCAGTAAGGTTTGGTTTATGAAACTGGGTGCACCTAAGTTGGGTGCATATATATTTAAAATTGTTATCTCTTCTTGTTGGACTGTGCCCTTCACCATTATATAATGACCCTCTTTGTCTTTCACTACTTTTGTTGGTTTAAAAACTAAATCGTCTGAAATTAGAACTGCCACGCCAGCCTTCTTTTGGCTTCTACTTTCCTGGAATACTGATCTCCACCATATTACTTTTAGTCCTTATGCATCCTTGCAGGTTAAATGTGTTTCCTGAAGACAGCATATACTTGGCCTGTATTTTCTTATCCATTCAGCCAGCCTATGTCTCTTGAGTGGAGAGTTTAAGCCATTGACATTTATTGAGAGAACTGATAGGTAAGGTAGATTACTGTTTATTCTGTTGGGTTTGATGTTGTTGCTTTGATTTCTCTCTTGAGCCGTTGTATTATCTGGCCTTTAATATTTGGGTTTTGGTTGTTTTTATTTTTGTGAGCTTTTATTATGGTGTTCCGTGTATAACACTGTTTTGAGTACTTCTTGTGGGGCTGGTCTTGTCTTGGTGAATTCTCTGAGACTTTGTCTGAGAATGTCCTGATTTCTCCTTCATATATGAAGCTTGTTTTGCAGGGAATAAAATTCTAGGCTGGGCATTGTTTTGTTTGTAAAGAGTGAGAATGGGGCCCCAGTCTCTCCTTGCTTGTAAAGTCTCCTTAGAGTCGTCTGGTGTTATTCCAATTGGCTTTCCCTTGTATGTCACTTGCTTCTTTCGTCTTACAGCTCTTAGAAGGGCCTCTTTATTTGATACTTTGGTCAGTCTGATGACTGCATGTCGTGACATCTTCCTGTTTGCATTGAATCTCCCAGGGGTCCTCTGAGCTTCTTGAACTTGTATATCGAGATTTTGAGCAAGGCCTGGGAAATTTTCCTCTATTATATCTTCAAATAGCTTGTCCAGCCCTTGAGTGTTGTCTTCTTCCCCTTCTGGTAACCCTATGACCCTCACATTAGGTTTCTTCACATAATCCCACATCTCTTGTAGGCTTTGCTCTTTTCTCTTGTTTCTCTGCTCTATCTCTGTGACGGTTTTATTTAGTTGGAAGGTGTTATCTTCAATCTATGAGATTTTTTTTCTGTTTGATCTACCCTGTTCTTGAGACTTTCCACTGTATTTTGTAGTTCCCTGAATTGATTCTTCATTTCCAGGAATTCAGTTAAACTTTTCTTCATTGTGTCTATTGCTTGAGTGAACTTTTGTTCTAGGTCCTGGAGGCTTTTTGTGGTTTCTTTGTGTTGGTTATTGTGATGTTCTTGCAGGTTGGTAAGTGTTCTTATGATCCACATATGAAATTCCTCTTCTGTCATTTTGGTTGCCTGATTTTGGTTGGTGTCAGTTTCTAGGGGGCTCGTGCTCCTCTTTGGTGGTGTGTTTTCCATTTAGTTCTTCATATTTCCTGAGTTCCTTCGCTGATTTCTTCCCATGTCGATCAGTTGTTGTTTCTTTAGGTTTTTGTTTGGGTATTCACACACCTTGTTTGGTTTCTGAGCCGGTAGGTGGTGTCTGTGGGTGAGATTCCACCACTCCCTGTATAATGAGTCAGTAGGTGCCATTTAAAGGCTGTGCATGATGCTCTCTCTGTCAGTAGGTGGTGCTTGCTTGGAGGAACAGGCTACGTTGTTGTTTTTGTGTCCTGTTATCAGCTCTTGTTCCTGTAGGGAGGCACTATAGTGCCTCAGGTGGTCGGTTGGGCCCTGGGACTTCCAGGTGTGTTCTTTTCTCCCCCTCAGTGAGAACTGGTGTAGGTGAGAGTCTGGGCCGAACTGGGTTGGGTAAGCCTCTCCTCAGGCACCACCAATGCGGTTAGCAAGGGTCAATGTTCTGTTCTCTGCTTCCAGGGAAAGCTGTCAGGGAGGGGCTGGAATGGCCCGGCTCAGCCAGAAGGTCCTTCCTGCTGGTCTCCGGGCTGCTCAGGTGGTCTCAGCTTCCAGTTCTCCTCCTCTGCAACCTCTTCCTGTAGAGTCTCCTGGGGTCTCAGGTACCCCTCCTTCCGGCCCTTGTCCACTGTATGCTCGTCTTCTTGCTTCTTTTTTCTAATTTCTGGCAGAATCTGTCTTTTCTGCAGAGACACTTTGTCTGGCGGTTTTTCTCGTCTGCCATCTTGATCCTCCCCTGTTCCCACTCTTTCTTCATTAATATCTTTATTTTCCACATATGAAACTGTTAACTGGACATACTTTGCAATTTATTTACATTATTAAGTATGAAATGTCTGATTTCCTTAAGTACTGTTTGGCAGTTGATATCTCTGAAATTTCACCTTGAGATTTATTTTTGTTAATTTTATTGTGAAGGTACATCCTCATTCTTTCAAACACATGTTGTGGCTTGTGATTACCTTTCAAAAAAATTTTAGAGCAATTTTTGTGAAACCATTGATAAGTCAAAAATTCATGCTCTTTTTGAATATGAGCTCTGTCTTGGAACCAATGCTGCAGAGACAGCTTGAAATATCAATGAAGTGTTGGAAAGGGTGTGGTGAATGAATGAACAGTATGTTGATGGTTTGAGAAGTTCAATTCTGGTGATTTTAAACTTGAAAATGAGACACACAGTCGACCTGAGACCAAGGTGGATAATTACAAGCTGAAAGCTGTAGTGGGAGTGAATCCATCTCAACCTATGCATGAATTAGCACCAAGGTTTGACATTAAACTTCAAAAAGATTAATCTGATTTGCAATCACATAAACTGCCTACCATAACAAAATTTGATGCTGTTTAACAAAATATTTAAAAATTTCTAAATTTGACAGCAACATGTTCACAATGTCCAGCATCTTAAAAAATGTTTATTTGTCAGGGTGATGTTACCCAAAATTATGAGAGAATATTATCAATAGTAAAACTAGGAACAACAGAGATGATGGAATTAGCATATAAGAACTTTGAAACAATTATAAATATTTGCAAAAATTTAAACAGGAATATTAAAGAAAGAAATTTCAATAGAGAAACAAATTGAGTTACTAGGGCTAAATGTTGTATCAGAAATACACATGCAATACACAACATTACATTGTTCATTTCTTAAATTTATATTAGGTATTTCAGAAAAATAGAATAGTAAATTTGAAAATGGGACTATAGATACTATCCACACTTAAGTACAAAGAGAAGGAAAAAACAAAGGATTAAACATCTGTAATTTGAAAGGCTTGTGGGAAATAAGTCACATATAGTAGGAAATAAGGTAGTAGGAAATATAGTAGGAAAAAAGAATATATCCACATATACTAGGAAATAAGGAATGAACACAGACTTTATAACAAAAATAACACAAGACAAAAATAAATGTAGCAACCTATTTAAAACACTAGAAAAACATGAAACATTATTCTATATAAGATAATAATTTAAAACTTACAGATTTCCTGGTGTTTCTGGTAATGACCAAGAAATCTTTGAAAAGATGAACAACATCACAAATAATATCTTAGGAGGGAAAAAGGACCCTGAATGTACTTGAGATATACCCAAATCAGGCAAATTCTGAATAATGTTTGACATTAAAGAAATGAGTGATGTTCTCATTTTTTACAACTTTTATTTTGAGGGAAAAACCGATCCTGCATCATTCAGTTAGAAATCTCATATATAAGTCACCATTTTTCCGAGCTAAAGAAAAAGAAGATACAGTTTATAACCATGGCCACAGAAACATTTGGTTGAATCCTAAAATATGACACAGCCTGGGAAAGGAAGAGACATAATTTATGTACAAATCTTATCCAGTTCACTTACCTGAAATGTGTAGAATGTGAGTAGATTACAATAGCCTAGAGAAGGCTAAAAATATAAACTGGTATTGCTAGTACCAACAGGACAGTTTGCAATCTGAGTCAAGCCATTAATTTCCTCTTAAAATACAGAAAAAGAATAAGCAAAATGAATGTTCTTAAGGTCATATAATAAAAATCAGGCATTCTCATAGCATAATATTCGATGCATAAGATAGAATCCAAACTTCATTAACATTCAAATGTACAGGAAAATCAGAGCAAGGCCAAATGTGGGAAGAGAGGTTGGTTGCTAGTTCTCTTTCTTTCGTATTAAGGCTATCTGTACCAGACTTGGGTAATGGCTTCAATTGCTTTCTTGCTTCTTCTATTAACTCTATCTTCTGCATCAAAATCTATTTTGTATATGTGGAGGTCTTTGGTGAGACAGTGCTTTCCCCTCTCTCTCTCCCTCATGGCAGGAAACTCTTCTTTGTATCACTGCAGGATCTTGGATCAATGAAGTAAATATAAACATCAAACAATAAAGCTTGCAGATGAAAATCTACGAACACTGGCTTCATCTCAAGTACATATAAACATTTTAAAAATAAATAAAAAAGAAAAACAATCCAATTAAAAATGAGCAAAAGTTCAGACACTTTACAAAAGAAAATATATGAATGATTGATGTGTTAATGCAAAGTGTTCATTATCATTAATCTTCAGATAAATGGAAATTAAAATCTCTGTGAGATACCATTTTATACCAATTACCATTTCTAAAATAAGAATAAAAGGAAAATCCTAAAAACAACAGAGATCAGCAAGGATGTGGAAAAATGGGACTTTCATACATAGCTGATGGTAATATAAATCGCTACAGTAAGTTTAAAAATCTGGCATTTTCTTTTTTAGTTAAATACGTATTTACCATGCAATCCAGTAATTCTACTTTTAGGTCTATAACAAGAGAAATTATTGTGTATAGCCTCAAATATATTTGTTTATATCAGACTTTTTATAACTCATGTATTCATCAATAGGAAATGGTTAAAAAAGTGATATCTTAATTCAATGAACTATGAAGCATAAAAACACAATTTGGATGGATTTCAAAAACAATATATTGAGTGAAAGATGCCAGATAAAGAGTATGTATTGTGTTATTTCATTTGCTTGACATTCTAGAACAGAAAAATAAATTTAGGCATAGAATTCAGTTGCCCATGGGTGCAAGGATGCTGTCTGTGGGTTAAAGTATGAGGAAAATCTCCTCGTGATGGAACTGGCCTATGGGGAAATAAAGCATAAGGAAATTCTCTCTGTTCTTGAAAATGTTCTATATCTTGCTATAGGTATTATGCAAAAGGCACATATAAAATACATTTTTTAAGACTCATCAATTGGTGCAACTTAGGTCCATGCTTCACTCTACATACATTTTCCTAAATTCTGTTTTCATTTGTTCATTTAACAAACAAATAATACTTGTGTATATTTATGGGGTACAAAACAATTATTCTCTATGTATACAATGTAGAAAGATTAGAAGTACAGGACGAAGATAGGTGTACAACATTTTATAGTAGATCTTACTTCAGATAAGGTTGTATTAAACATTATCCAATGGTGATGTTAGCTCAAGAAACACTACAATTAGGTAGGTAGTCATTGTAGCTGCATATCACATCATGGTAATTGTTATAGGTTTGCCATATGAAAGGAAAAGCTATTAATATATATGGCAATCATTTAGAGATGAGGCTCTAATTTCAAATATTTTAGTTATCAATTATGTGACTTCTGGAAAATTACATAGTTTATCTGAGCTCCTTTCCTTCTGAATATGGAATGATAACATCTATCTCACATGAATGTGATAAAGAATTTATTTTAACCCAGTGCCTACTACATATTTTAATATAGATAATACATTCAAAGGGTAAATTCCATGTGATAATGATAATGTCACATACAATTTAGCCATGACTTTGGAACAGTTCCAGTTTTACTAGAATGAAGCTGATACACCCAGTATGATGAAGTATTTCTCATTATTACTTTAATTGTTGACTCATTATGGGTGAGTGAATGAGTATCTTTATATCATTTAGGTCTCCATGGAACTGTTCAGAACATTTATGTTGTTTTGCTCCTTTCCTTGAATTGTCCCTTACATTTTCTCACTGGGGAATAGGTACAGTGAACTGGATAATTAGCAGGAACATAAAGGCATCTTTTCTAAGCCTCTCAGATGATTTGGGCATAATGATCTCAATGGATTATATACTATTTCCTTAGGGAACATTATAAAGGAGTAAAACTATAAATTCTTCCTACCCATCGAAAAAGTATGAGTAATTTGGGAGAAGAAAATTTGATTTTTCATTGACGGTGAGTCAATAAGAATTGTCATTGATTTGATTATTACCTGGGTAAGGGTAAATTTCCCATTACTTCTGGATTCTGACATAAATATTTGTATGGTCACTGACAGTTGATTTTTTCAAATATACCACAAAAATTTAGTGTGTCCTTAGATCACTAGGGTTTCCTGTAACAGTGTGATGCTTAGGCACCATCCTATGGGTTAAACAGATGTCCTAGATCAATTGATTAGTGAGAGGAGATAGTAGAATTTGGATATTGAAAATGAAGATACATTTTGAAAGGCCTAAAAAGTTCATCATTGATCTCATATTTTAGAGTCTAATAAGGTTAAGATTTTCAGATAAAATGAATGATGCCCAGTTACATTTAAATTTCAGATAAACAAGAAGTACTATGACCAAATTTAATGTAAAATTTCAAAAAGAATGTTTTAATAAAATTAATTTTATGCAATATTTTAAAGCTTCAAATAATTTCTAGATGATATCACATGTATAAACATGCATTTTTTTTTTTTTTTAGTTTATCTTTCCTACTGGAATACTTACAACTTTTTTTTTTAACTATAGGTGTTACAAACTGATTGCTTAGACTGGTAGCTAAATAGAAATTTTAAAGTAATAGAGTTACTGATAAACCCCTAAAACCTAAATAATTCCTAATGGACCTCACCAAGTCTACAGATTGGAAATTCCGTCATTCTTTTGCACATTTTTTGTATCCTGTTCCTTCTATTGGTTAGCACTAAATGGAGTTATTTAAAATATATGCATAGTATTTTCAGAATGGATTAGAACTATTCTTTTTCTCACAAGAAGAAATGAGTAGGGTAAAAAATACAAAAATCTTCAGAGGAGATAATAACTTCCTGTGAAAATGGACAATGTTTCCATAAACACTAAAAAAAAAAGTTAACAATTATTTTAATCCATAAATATTTTTAAACTGCGATGGACTTGAAAGTGGTTGGATTGATACTAGAATTCTGTGTCCAGTTAGTTTCAATTTCTACCATAAACATTATGTTAGCAGGTCCTGTAGCACTGCACATTCAAGATACAGTTTTCAAGATTGAATAGACTGTGGTTCTTATTTGTGGGGCAAAAAACATGAAAGGGGACTAGAATTCAATGTAGAAACAGCAAACAGCTTTATCTAGGAAAAAAGGATGGAAAAGGCTCACGAATAATCCCTTTACTTGTCCTCATTCCATGGATTGGGTTGGGTAGATGTTTAACAACTATCATATTCATAGAATTGCTACTAGCTTCCACAAGGTGGCTGTGGATTGCAGCTGCTCCAAACTGTGGGTTTGGACCTTGAGGAGGGCTCCCAGAAGTTTCTACCTGATATCTGTGTAAGCTAAAACTGGCATTCCATTCCCTTATATAATCCTGCATTTAATCTGACTGAAGATTTTGAAATCCAATTACTACTCCAATTGAAAGTTACAATCTGAAAGAGTGACAAATTTTCACTGAGTAGAAACTAAATGTGATAGGAAGAAAATTCAAGTTAATCAGACTAAATCACCCTCACTATCTTTAATCAGTGCAGTTCCACTTTCTTTTTTGACTTCTCATGTAATTTTGATTAAATAAAAGGGGAAATACTTTTCACTGAAATATTTTAAATCACAGTATTATTCTATTTGAATACTGCATTCTACAATTCTAGAAATTGACACTTAATAATATATGATGCCATAAATGCTCAAATAATTTTTAAATGCTTCATAGACTATCATTAGAGGAATAAAGCATATATAATTAAATTAAAAAAAATCCCTGGATATTGATTTAAACTATATATCTTTGCAGGAATGTTTACAGACCAAATGTATCTTTAAACTTACACTATTTTTTTTTCATCATATTACAGGGGTACAAATGTTTAGGTTACATATATTGCCTTTGCCTCACCCTAGTAAGAGCTTCAAGCATGTCCAACCCCCATACAGTGCACACTGTACCCATTAGGTGTGAATAAAGTTACATAAGTTATATACCTAAGTTGAGACACAAATATGATTATTTATTTGGAATGGCAAAATAAATTTAAAATTTGAGTAGCAAACAATAACATGGACACAAACATAAAATCTACAAATACACAAATGTCATCAATAATATTCAAAACCCATCTCAGCATGTGAGTAGTAAAAGTATCCTGAGAAGGCCTTTTAAAATCAGAATAGATAGCATTATTCAATTAACTATTTTTGAATCATAGAAATATATCCAAGGAATATCAAAGTATTAATTCAGTCCTACCTAGCTTGGATTCCACAATGCTTGCAGACATAAAAAACACTCTGACATTGGTTGAAGTGTGATAAAGTAGATGTTGCAATGAAGAGAGAAAAAGGGCTTAATTGATCATGGTTATCATATCTTAAATTTGTGAGTGCATTCATAAGGTCCCACCCCAGACTTTGAAAAAGCAGATGAGGGACCCTAATTCTAATCTTCATTACTTTATTGTACTCTCTCCCTAGTCTATATTTAAGAATATCAAAATTAAGCAAGAATTCTTAGATGCAAGATACCAATGTGCAAAGGAAATAAAGTCTTACATAGTTATATAATTAATAATATGCATATTGTTTTGTTATTACTAGATATACCGTCCAAAACTTGCTGAACCATTTTAATCTATGTCATCAGTGCACATATAACAGATGAATCCCTCTTTATGGAAAATATAAGATTCTACTTTTTATTTCATTTCTAATGGAATGCAGAAATTATGTTTCTATTCCACATTCCAAAAAAAAATTTCAATCTGTCTACATATGTTATAATTTGTTTAGCTGACACTACATAAAACACCTAATAACATTACCTCTGTTTATTCCTTGAAGAGATTACTTGATTAAATGGGCCAACAGAATCTAACTGTGCTGACTGAATTCATTCTGATGGGAGTCACGAGGCAGCCTGAGCTACAGCTTCCACTTTTTGGGGTCTTTTTCATCATCTACATGATCACAGTGCTGGGCAACATGGGCATAATCGTTCTGACCAAACTGGACTCCCAGCTACATACACCTATGTATTTTTTTATAAGACACCTGGCTTACATTGATCTTGGTAATTCCACAGTCATCTGTCCCAAGATGCTGGTAAATTTTGTTGTGGACAAAAATATCATTTCCTTTTCTGCATGTGCTACACAGCTGGCATTCTTCATTCTGTTCATTATTAGTGAACTTTTCATCCTGTCGGCCATGGCTTATGACCGCTATGTGGCCATCTGTAGCCCTCTGCTCTACAATGTCATCATGTCTCCAAGACTTTGCCACGTGCTGGTGGGCATTCCATATCTCTACAGTACCTTTCAGGCTCTGATGCTCACTATCAAGATTTTTACACTGAACTTCTGTGGCTCTAATGTTATCACCCATTTCTATTGTGATGATGTTGCCTTGTTACCTATGCTCTGCTCAAATGCACACGAAATAGAATTGTTGATCATACTGTTTTCAGCATTTAATCTGATTTCCTCCCTCCTGGTGGTCCTCGTGTCCTACATGCTGATTCTGTTAGCCATATTTCGAATGCGTTCTGCAGAGGGGAAGAAGAAAGCTTTCTCCACGTGTGGTTCTCATCTGGCAGTGGTGACTGTGTTCTTTGGATCTCTCTTCTTTATGTACGTGCAGCCTAAATCCACTCATTCCTTTGATACTGATAAAATGGCCTCTGTGTTTTACACGTTAGTGATCCCTATGCTTAACCCTTTGATTTATAGCTTAAGGAACAAAGAGGTAAAAAATGCCTTCCACAGGGTGTTTAAGAAGTGATGCAAATTTTGTGTTTAATTATCAATATGGAGTATTGTTATAATAGCAAATGACATAGGCCAATGTCAATTGCTAATATTTTTGTTAAATAATATATTATTTTTTGTCCCAGAGTAAATACTAATTCGAACGCAAAGACAAATCACTTTCCTTATATTTAGCCAAATTAACCATCATACTTAAATCTCAATTTAATGCCATTTCTTTATCAACATCTCTGTGTCTGATTCAGTGTTTCCTTTAGTGATTTCATAAAACACCATATTTCTTCCCATAGAAATACTTTTGAATGTCCACATCAGTAAAGTATAATTTTGATTCTGATAGGTCTTTTTTCTTTATTGGAAAGATATCCTTCTAATTTTGTTTTCTTTTAATTTTCTGAACATATAACAACAAATATAAGCAAAAAGAATCTCTTGCAGAGTGTATTTAGTTAGACCAAATTGTTGTTTTTCCTCTAAATCCATTCTTCCATCTCTGCCTTTTAATTGAAGAGTTTAATCCATGTACCTTTAAAGTAATTGTGGATAACAGACTTCTTTCTAGCTCATTGCTATTTGTTTTCGAACTGTCATAGCATTTGATGCATATTATTCACCTTTGCTTTATTAAAAGTTCCTCTTGTTTTCTGGCTGAACACTAATTATACGTTCCTATCTTGAAATGCCTATGTTCATTAAAATAATGATCAGAGAATTATTAGCTGAACAATTTCCAGACCACACAACAGGGCAGTAAGACATTAGCATTCCAAAAAAGCCAAATTGTGTATTGAGTCCTAGTTAAGGACATGGACATCTGAGAAAAATCTCAGATCTAAAATCTACCTTAGGCCCCTACTCCTACAGCTTAAAGCAAATCTCAAACAGAGTCAACTGACCTTTGTTTAAAACACTTAACATTCTTTTAGGAAAACACAACACAGCAACTCATTAACACAAAATTCACAATATTCAGCATGCAGTCACAGATACTAGACATATGAAAAAGCAGTAATATGTGGCTCCATCTAGTAGATGACTAAAATAGATTCTGAAATGATAGTGATTACAGAATTAGGAGATGACTTAAAATAGATATTATAAATATTTTACCTATACCTAATCATTTATCAAAATCATTAATAATGTGATGAGAAAAATGAAAAATTTAAAAATAACCAAATGGCACTTTAAGAGATTAAACTACAATCTACGTGTCCACCAATAGATGAAATGATGATGAAAATTTTATATATATACACAAAGGAATAGGAGAGGTCTTCAAAAAATTCATGGAAAATGTATATTATGAAAAATTATGCAAGGATTTCAAAAATTTTTGCAGCAAAATATACTCATCTTAACTTGTTATATTATGTCTGAACAAGATCTAGTCTGGCACTAAGAAGAATAAGATATCAGTGTGCAAAGAGACCCTATCAGAGCTACATGAATTCTGCTAAATTTGAAGCAAGGACAAACATCAATTTTATCCTTAAGCTTGGGTAGCAGAATAGTAAAATCATTGATGCTTTACAAAAGTTTATGGGAACAATGTCCCAAAGAAATCATCAGTTTACAAATGGATAAGTCGTTTTAAGAAGAGATGAGACGGTGTTGAAGATGACGCCTGCAGTGGCAGATCATCCATGGGAATTGGCAAGGAAAAATATCATCTCCTCTGTGCCATAACTCAAGACGACAATTAACAGGAGAAACAACAGCCAACACTATAGACATCTTAACTGGCTCAACTTACACAACTCTTACTGTAAAAAAGTTGAGAAAACTTTCTACTTGATGGGTGTCAAAAACTTAGCATAGAAGTTTTTGACAAATTTGTGTTCATGTTTTCATTCATATGAGGGAGCTAAAATAATTGATCCCATGGAGGTAGTGTATATAATAGTAGTTACTAAAGGCTGAGAACATTAGTGGGGAGGGAAGGAATAAAGAGGAATTGCTCAATGGGTACAAACATACAGTTAGATAGAAGGAATAAGGTCTAGTGTTCAATAGGAAAATTGGGCAACTATAGTTACCAATAATTCATTGTATATTTAAAAATAACGAGGAACAGATGTGGAATGATCCCAACACAAGATAATGATAAATGTTTGAGATGACTAATATCCAAATTATCCAGATTTGATCATTATACATTGTACATTTGTATCAAAATATCACATGCATCCCATACAAATGCATAACTATTTAGTATTCAAAATATTAAAAATAAATATTGAAAATTAAAATATAAGACATGAATGAATATTTATTGATAGATAATAATAGCATATCACACATTGAAAAATAATAGATAACTGAATGTATACACATCATAATAGAGCCTACTCTAAAGGAAACCAAAGAGAAAACTAAATACTGGATTAAAACTACAAGAATACACACAATGATCTTTAGAAAAATCAGAAGGCACTCATCCTTAAGAACAACTGTACTTTAAAGATACACAGTAAATAGATAAAGAAATGACTTAAAACTATTGCCTTGGAAGAGACATGTCATAAGACATTGTCTTAACATGAATCTATAATTATATATCCAGCAAAATTATATATTCAACTACTATATTCTTAGTTAATGAATGTTATATGAATAAATATTTCCTAATCTTTTCTTCTAGTATTTCATTCTCTCATTTACTCACAAATGTGTGTGTGTGTGTGCATGTGCCCAACTTCACACTTAACAATGCAGGTTCTATGAGTGGTCACCATTTTTATCCACTTTTGTGAATAAAATATTGTAGAAACTGCCATAATACAAATTTTAAAAACGTCTAAGGAATATTTGAGAAAGAGCTAATGACAAAAGAAAAGTTCAGGGTTTAAAAAAAGAAAAAAATAAAAGCAATGACTTAGCAGCTGATTTGTATTATTACTTCTACCCTCAGGGGCACTGAAAGATCTCTTCTTGATGGATATCACATCCAGAATTAACTCAATGAATTTATAGGGGATACTTTGGAAAATAGGTAAATGGAAATATACTTCCAAATAATTATAAATAGAAATCCATTTCATAGCAGGTTGTGTTGTACAAAACATATGAGGAATCTCTGTGACTATCAAGAGCTAAAACTGAAGAAACCATACAGTAGATGTTGAAGGTCAGTAGACATCTACTACAGTTTCACTTATGAGTGCTGTTACATCTATCTTGTATTCTTTATTAAAATCAAGTAAATTTGATGCAGCCTGAATCTATTGATTTGTTTTTGGTGAGATTCATAGTCAATCTAAATCCAAGGTCATTCTTTTCAATGTATTAAATAAATCTATTCTACAATATGGTTTTTATTATACATAGTAAATAAAATTAAAAATAAATGTGAAAATATAACATAAAATAATTCAGTAGGTAACATGAAAATAATTTATATATCTTGATAATGTTAATATGCCAAACATCAAATATGATAAATGTAATTTTAACTATTCCCTATTTTTATAGAGATAAAGCTGGTATCAAATTATTTTTGTTTTTTACCATAACATTTGTCTGTGTGTATCTTTAACTTAAGTCTCCACAGAACTGTTCAGATCATTTATGCTCTTTTGTTTCCTTTCGTGAATTTTCCATTACACTTTCTCACAGTAGAATATGTAGGATGCCATCAAAGCAATTTTTAAGCCTCTCAGTTTATTTGTACATAATCATCTGAACGAATTATGTACTATTTCGTCAGGGAACAAACATCACAAAGAAGGAGTAAAACTATAAATTCTTCCTATGCAAAGAAAAAGTAATTTTTTAGAAGAAAATATGATTCTCCACTGAAGGTGAATGGATATGAATTGTCTTTGATTTTGATAATCACCTGGATTTTGTAATTGTGCATTACTACTGTCTTCTGATTATGACACTATTATGGCCACTGACAGCTGATGCCTTCAAATACACTGGAAAAACTCAACTCAGTATTTACTTTTTTAACTGGTATTTCCTGGAATTTTGTGTTTTACACCATTAAATTCTATGAATTAAATTGATGTACTATACCTACTTGATTTGTGAAAGTTGAATGTGGCATTTAGATATTCCAAGCGAAGAGGAAGTTAGAGAACTTAAAAAAAATGTATTGACAATATCATTTATTAGATTGTATTAAGATAAAGATTTTCAAATAAATCATTCTTTCATTTACTCAAGAATTGCATGTCTCTGTGTGTGCAGAGGTATATCTAATATGTATATAATATCATGTAACTGAGATGCTGACAAAGGCATTATCTTCAATATTTAGTTATATTGCATAATTTATTTATTCAGTTGGATTGAAATATTTTGACTTTTTTAATGGAACATTCTAAGAATAATTAACATATACAGAAAGCATTCTCCCTTGGGTAATTAATTATGTGTAATTTACCCTTGAATCAGATTAAAACATCCACATAATGAATCTCAAGGGAGTAGAGAAAAACTTAAAATCTATTTGTAATAACCTGTGAGGAATAAAATGTAGGAAGCCAAAACAGATTCTCCATTAAGGTGAGTAAAACATTGGCCTTAGAAAATTTCTCAGAGCATATAGCTAAACTAGGTTATCACCAAACATCTTGAAGGTCCCTGTACTCTGAAAAACTGTTTGTTGCTTTTGTTTTTTCATTTGAAATATACTGTTCTGTCCTCAATTGGATTAGTGTGCAGGACAGAACTGTTATCCAGTCTCCAGTATTCTGTGTTGTTCATTATTTATACCACCTTAGTTTTCAAATTAACTTGAAGCTTCAGTCATCTATTTTAATGAGGATCTTTGTCTACAAAACATAGATCACATTCATTTCCTATCTACACAGAGTTCTCCTAATAGAGAGGTGGCATGCTATAGTGTTTATGAGAACACATTCTGAAGATGGAATGACTTTATTTGAACCCTGCCTCCAGCACTTATAATCTGAGTGAAGTTGGTTAAGTATCCCTGCCTCAGTTTCCTTGTCTCTAAAATAGGGAAGGTGTTACTATACACTTCCTAGAGTTATTGTGCTGCTCTTATGAGTTAATATCTGCAAAGTGCTTAGAATCTTGCCTGGCAGAGAAAGAATTTTCTTGAGTTCTTGTTCTTGATATTAATTTGTATTCTTCTGTCTGCTGGGTTTCTTTTGATGACTCACCATAAAGTATTTATGAGTATTCAGAATGGTCAGAAGGTTTTTCTGATGTATGATCGAGAGATCATAAGAAGCAGTGATTCACAGGCATTAAGGACAAATGTGGCAAATGCCACATTTCTACTACAGAGCAGCGTTTTCAGAAAATTCCCTGTTGCCTGAAATCCTAGAATGTTCTTCCATGATTCATTATATAGCTGATCCCTTCTCAGTCTTTAGGTTTCATTTCAAATGCCACTTTCTCAGAAAGCTTTCCTTAATGTTCCTTGTAAAATCACTGCCCTAGGTTACCCCACTGTATCTTCTTGTTCATTTACATATTACAACTTACAATTACCTTGTTTATACAATTTTAATATATGTTTGTTTCTTCTGTATCATTATTATAGCTTAGCCATGCTGTGAAGGACAAGTCATTCATTTAAAGCTTGAACATTGTCTGCCAAAAAGCAGAAATTTAGTAAATAGGTGACAAATGTTAATAATATGATTCACAGATACCAAGGTAAAGAAAGATGTTTGGTGTCAAAAAGAAGCATATCAGGCATTCAACAACGTTAGGAATCATCTTGATCTTATTTCTCTGATTCTTTTTATATTACTACTTTATTCTTTTTTATCACTGCAGAAGTATTATTTATTTTTATTTCTATTCTATCCTATTCAGAAGGAAAGAAAATATCTTGGACCAGAACCTGGGCTAGAGAAGAAATTAAAAAAAAAAATATGTCAAGAGCTCTGGGTTTTTAAAGTTTAGACATGGATGATGCCATAGTCTTGACTCTCTGGAATGCAATTACAAATTTTTATATTAGGAATTATGACATAACTTCTTTAGGCCAGGTTCTTACCACTGGACTATCAATTATGACTGCAAACAGACTCCAATTGACTTAATCAGAGGCAGACAATATTCCTTAAAATAAACAACTTTAAGAAAATATTCAGCCATATTAAAATAGCATGCTGAATCTGTAGCAAATGTATGCAATATAATTGCCATAGAAACTCTATGAAATAAGGATGTTTATTTTTATTATAACAAATAAAGATTTGTGTTTAAAAGTTAAACTAAAATTAAGATCAGATATATTTTGTGAATTAAAGATAACATTTTATTAATAAAATACTGACAAAAATAAAAACAATGGAAATAATATAAAGAATTATACAAACTTGTGGGATAAGAGGAAAAAAGTAATGACACAGGGAAGGAATAGGACACAGTATCTAGTAAAGTGTAATGTCAAGGAAATACAAAGATGATAAAATTTTCACTGATGATATTTATTGAAAGATAAAAAGAGAGAGAATCAGTAACCTAAAAATAGATCTGATGACAAATCCCCATGTATTTTTGTCTAAGTTAATAAAATGGAAAGTGATAAAAAGCAGGTGACAGACATGGATGATGGAATTTGCAAATGCATGTTATAGAAAGATAGAATTTTAAAAATAGAAATGAGATAGTACCTAGAATCATCTGGTTTTTGAAAATGCAAGAAGTCTCAGATTAAGGTACTGAAAGTAGCCCTTGAATTATTTGGGGACACACAATTCGTCAAGCCTTTTGCTTGCTCAGTGCAAAAGACATCAGTTAAGTCCTGACCCCACGTGTTTCCAAATTAAGAACTCATTTATAATTCCATTAGATTGCAAGGGAGTAAATTCTAAAAATGTTGCATTATGCTGGAGCATCTATTTAACTTACCATACTTAATTTCCACACTTTTTTTCCCTCTCCCATACGATTGCAAGTCCCATTCATTGAACATAGAACCTTAAGTTTAAAAACTGTGTTACATTAATACATGACTTGAGGATCTCACCCAAGAAAATGCCCTTGCCATCCTAGAAATTTTCTGGTAGTCTTAGAAAATAACTCCTTAAAGTCTGTAAACATGTTTTCTTTTCTTGCCCAAACAGATGAATTCCCAAACTCCTACATGGGTCCTGGAAATTTCAGCCGGGTCACTGAGTTTATTCTCACAGGTGTCTCAGACCGTCCAGAGCTCCAGATTCCCCTCTTCCTGGTCTTCCTGCTGATCTATGGGCTGACTGTGTCAGGAAACCTGGGCATCATCACCCTCACCAGTGTTGACTCTCGACTTCAAACCCCCATGTATTTTTTCCTGAGACATTTAGCTATCATCAACCTTGGCAATTCTACCGTCATTGCCCCTAAAATGCTAATCAATTTTTTAGTAAAGAAAAAAGCCACCTCATACTATGAATGTGCCACCCAACTGGGAGGGTTCCTGTTTTTCATTGTATCAGAGGTGATCATGCTAGCTGTGATGGCCTATGACCGCTATGTGGCCATCTGTAATCCCCTGCTCTACATGGTGGTGGTATCTCGCAAGATCTGCCTTCTGCTGGTGTCCCTCACATACCTCTATGGCTTTTCTACAGCTGTTGTGGTTTCACCCTGTATATTCTCTGTGTCTTATTGCTCTTCTAATGTAGTTAATCATTTTTACTGTGATATTGCACCTCTTTTAGCATTGTCCTGTTCTGATACTTACTTACCAGAAACAATCGTCTTTATATCTGCAGCAACGAATTTGGTTTTGTCCATGATTACTGTTCTAGTATCGTATTTCAACATAGTTTTCTCCATTCTAAGGATACATTCATCAGAAGGAAGGAAAAAAGCCTTTTCCACCTGTGGTTCACATATGATGGCTGTCACAGTTTTCTATGGGACAATGCTGTTCATGTATGTGCAACCTCAAACTAACCACTCCTTAGATACTGACAAAGTGGCTTCTGTGTTTTACACACTGGTGATCCCTATGCTGAATCCCATGATCTACAGCCTGCGGAATAAGGATGTGAAGGATGCCTTCAAGAAATTCATGGCAAATCCCTGTTCTTCCTGTAGATTAATATAATTTTAGAAATCTTTTGGTAAATGGGAGATCATTAATATAAGCTCCCATTATGTAAGAGAAAAAAAGTGTGGGTGGAAGAGTTACATATTAATAAGCAATGGTGGGAAATAAAAAGATTAGTATTTGGAGGGTATTGAATTAAAATAATAAATTGAAGCTCTTAGAGTTGTGATGGTAATATAGAAACACAGACATCTTTCATGACCTTTGCCCAGAAATTAGGAGGGACTCAGTTTGAAAAAAATATTTCCAGGATTAATAAATATATACATTTTTTAAAAAATTAACTTTGGTGAAGCAACAATATATGGACGAGAGAAATAAAGTTAATCTTTTTTTAATCTTTTGCTTCCTTTTTTGTTGTTGTTTCTTCCTGGGTATAGTTGTGTAGGGTGGATCACTGCACTTTGAAAAACTATAATTAAAAATGACTAAAATCCCTTTTACAGATAAGTTAGCAAAATTGAAATGACAATTCTATTTAAAATACAACTCTCCAACTCTTTCTTAATATTGTTTGAATTACCAAGTGTGTATGGACTATCAATATATACTTCAAATGAGAATCAAAATATGGCTGAATTATTTGATACCAATTAATAGCATTAATATAATTTTTAAGTAGAAGACAGAGTAGCATCACTGAATATGCTTTTATGTTGGATTTGCTTATAAGCCATTCTAGAGTCTCAATCTATCATCAACCAACTGAGCGAACCTAGATAATCATTAAAATTCAGTAAGTTTCCCATGGCCTTTGAGTGTCATTATTATGCTGAAATAATTCTATGGAAAGCAACACTCTGCTCAGAATCCTCTACCATATAAGAGGGGTCTGAAATCAATAAAATAATTTCTCAACCCTTTCTTTCAGTGGGAATGTCTTTACTCATTGGACAGATAGTGAAAACAGGTAAAATTAGTAAAAGAAACTCTTGGCTAATAAATTATTTCTACTAATTGATAAAGTATCCAAAGAGCTTTTTTTCTTACTTAAAAGAGAATAAATATGAATCCTTTCAGGTAAAAAGTTTTATTTTATCAGTTAGACTAACATTGTGACAAATCTTTTAGTGGAGACTGGGCATTGTTTCCTTTATTTTATTACATAATTCTTGATAAATGGCCCTAGTTTAAGAATGGGCAACAAAATGAAGAGACAATCTACAGAATTGTAGAAAACTTATTTTATAAGGGATAAATATCCAGAATATATAAGGAACTCAAGTAACTCAATAGGAAGAAAAACAAATAATTGGATTAAAAAATAGGCAAAAGACCTTTCATGTACTTTTTCAAATATGATGCATTATCTTCCTTGAAACCAAAGTAAAATTATTTGTATATATACATATGTTTCAAAGTTTTGTGTTTTGAAAGTGGAAAAAACAATTTATAGGAAAAGAGACCAGAAAAATAGAGGAAAGTTAGATAAAGTTTAGTTTCTTTCCAGTCTGGTCTATTGTCTGTTCTTTCATTGCACTGTATGTATGTACTGTTTGGAAATTAATAGTTCTCACTATATATTATTGAAGGAGAGAATGGATAAATTTGATTCACACTTCTAAGAAAGTATCCGTTAGATGTAAATTGAGCTATAGTTGCATATACACTATAGTATGAGTAAATTCTGAGGAAAATGTGAAAAAATGGGCTCTTATTTTACTTGTATGTTTATTCCCATTGAAATTTCAGGAGTGTATAGAGCAATCTACAACCTTTTTCTAAATAGCTTTGTTTCCATTTTTTAGACATAAAGGTGAAAGAGAAAATAAAGAAAAGAAAAAGTAGTGGGGAAGAAGAACGTCATGACATTTAGCATTATTTAGTCAATAATTCAATATAAAATCCATCAAAATGAATAAGAAAAAGGTCATAGAAATGTATCCCACTTTAAATATAGTAGAAACAAATTAATGCAAAACTGATAATTCAAATATATGTTTCTTTAATAAAATAAAAAAGAAGTTGAAAGTGATATAAACTGACTTATAAAGAAATATATATTTCTAAATCTCTTGGAAAACAAAATTTATTTTATTCTAATATGCAGTATATTATAAGATTATGTAAGGATTCATTCCTTTTGATCATATAAGTTCATGCGTTAGAGATAAAGATGTTTATATAGTGTTCTATCAGGAAAAATCTGGAAATAAATATGTTTTCAACAATAGAGTAAACATAAGGTGTGCACTCCCAAATCAGAACATGAATTTGAATTCCAACTGTTCTGCAATCAGCTGTCTGACTTTGTTTCAGGTAGTTGTGTATTATTATCCTCTTTCTAATCTGTAAAATGGACATGATAATATGATTTTTACATCAAGGTGTAGTGAGATAAAATGAAGCAACTAAACACCCCACTGTGCTTTTCATAAAGTTAGCTATTTTTAGCATTTGCATTAACATAAATGAGATTATTCTGGAATCTATAGTGACTTGCAAATGACAAATTATTAAACTAAAATAGAAAAACATAGAACTTTATTTCTGGCAGCATGGAGACAACATGCTGTTGTGTCTACACAGGTCCAGTGACAAATTTGTCAGAGTGGAAGGACTGCATAGGATTCATTTCATTGTATGTTATTAATGTCAATATTTGTTCAATGAAAACAAAAGTCTTTTTGCAAATCAGATTATAATTTTAAATGACTTACTATAGAAGACCTTTGAACAGAAACCATGCTAATTTGGTAGCTCCTATCTTAGTATGTACAATGGGTTTGGTGAAAAGAAATATGCCTTTCCTACAAACATATCTTTATTCTCTTCATCCCATTCTAGGAATCCCAGTATATTAAAAACCCCTATGTTTGGATCAAAAACTCTTCACAAGGTAATAAACATAAAAACACCACTTAAAGGAATTAAAGTATAAAAATAACACTTGGACGTAGTAATGCTTCTCTCTAGCCTTTCATCCATCTGCCTGAAAACACATGGCTCAGATAAATCGCACCCAAAAAAGGAGTTTACTCTCCTGGGCCTCACGGATCATCAGAAGTCGAAGTTGCCCCACTTTGTGATTAACCATTCTCTTGCCACAGGTACAGCGGCCTCTATCTTCTCTACAGTGACCATCCCCGTGGTGAACCCCATGATCTTCAATTTCAGGAACAAGGGTGTGAAAGTTGCCTTGAAAAAGTCATCATCGATAGAAACTATGCTTCTGTGTTTGTGAAATTAAGAAGCCAACCTGCGTAAACAAAAGTGGACTTACCTTCATGATCTGTTTACTGCAGAGTAATAAAATTAGTAGAGTGTCTTGGTTTTAGTTGTCAATCAATAAAGATCTGTTCACTGTAAAATAAAATCGTCTGTATTCTTTGTAAGCAAGTTCCACTTAGAAGCATATTCTATATGTAGAAAGCACCAAAGGAATTTATATAAAATACTAATTCTCATATAAAAAAAGTCTTTTAAGAATTTATCATCTCATTTGATAGCCCCCACAACTAGGTAGTTGCCTAGAATAGATAAAAACGATGGTGCTAGAATACCCAGTTTATGATTATAAGAGCACTTTAATAATATATAGATAGAATGTTTTAATAACATATTTGAAATTAAATTTACATAATATATTCCAAGTTAAAGCCAATAACATTTTATAATTAAACTACAATGAACTGCAAACTAGTGGTTTTGATTGGAAGTGAGTTTTCCCATTGAAGACATTTGCCAATAAATATGATTGATTTTCATGAATAACAGGATGGTATGCAGGAATATTATTGTCTAGAAGGGAGAAAGAATACATGCTGCAAAATAACCTGCAATTCACAAGACAGCACCTCACACAAAAAACATTGTCCAATCCAAAAAGTTAAGAGTGCCAGAGTTGGGAAACCCTCCCCTAAACAATCATTTGCTTAATAATTTTTTTATACATTTTAATCATCTCAAGCTTATAGATAGCACTGCTCAGGTCTTCTATAGTCTTGTCAATTTTCCCTTTATTTGTTCTATAAACAATTAAGACATATTAGAATGCCAAGTTAAATTATGTTTTTCTTTTATATTTATTATCTGCCAGTTTTTATTTCAGATATTCTGAGCTCCTGAGTCATTAGTACATGGATATACAGTTGCTAAATTTACTGATATTCTCCTGTAATCTTTAAAAGGTATTTCTCCTTGTCTAGTAGCATATTCTATTTTGTTAGAAAAGTTATTTTTTATAGTTTTAACATAGCCACTCCAACTCTCTTATGATTATTACTTGCATGGAATAATTTTCCACGATTTTATTTCCAATTTATTTATGTATTTGGGAGTAAATTGTACTCCATATAGACAGCCAATAGTCGATTCTTACCTTTTTAATTCCCATAGTTTGGATTTAGGGCTGTATAAATGAAGAGGTGGAAATAGGAGTAGCACCATTTACAATTACCGGTAGTGCCCCACTCGCACACTTGGTGCTTCCTGTTCTGCTGACTTTAGCTTTGCTGGCCTGCAGGTCTTAGTTTCAGAGGAACGAATGCTTGCACCAGGGAGACACACCAATTATTTCATTGAATTAGGCCTTAATACTCTTCCTTGGCCTCTTTGGGCTCTTCAGGCAAAGGAGCGAGTTACAGTAGCTGAGGTGACTGATCCTGACTCACAAAGGGAAAGTGAGCTACTACCTCACAATGGAGATAAGGAAGAACAAGTCCAGAATGCAGAGCATCCCTCAGGCCATCTCTTGGTATCACCATGCCATGAGTTTAAATCCAATGGAAACTACAGCAGCCCAAACCAGGCAGAACTAGCAATGGCCCAGACCCTTCAGGAATAAAGGTTCGGGTCACTCCATGAGGAAAAAAACTATGACCAGCTGAGGTGCTTCCTAAAAACAAAGGGAATATAGCATGGATAATAGAAGACAGTTATAAATACCAGCTACAATCACATGAACAGTTACAGAAATGAGGGCTATAATTGTCATGAGAATTCCCTACTAATTTTGTTATATTTGTGTGTGTTTGTGTACATATATTAAGAAAAGAGTTTCTTTCCTCTCTTAATCCCTTATCATATACTGTAAGATAGATTAACATTATATCAGTATTTGAATACTGTTAATTTTACATCGTATAATTTTAGTCAAGGGATATCAGGAGAGAAGCAGACAACACCCAAGGAATATACTTCCTCTTCTGATCAAGGGATTAATGAGTTTTCATTTGTACACAGGATACCTGTATCATTTATCATGTAAAGCAGAACTATGACCATGTTATTCTTGTTATTTGGAGACTAAGTATGGTTTAAAGAGATGCATACAGGTGCCAAGTTTACAAGGTGGTAGATTAATATTGGTTGATTCTGTGTGTCAACTTGACTGGGACATACCATGTCCAGATAGCAGGTAAACATTATTTCTGGGTATGTGATGTCGTTTCTAGAAGAGATTAGAACTGGTAGACTAAATAAGGAATACCACCCTCACTAATGGGGGTTGGCATCAATCTAGTCAGCTGAAGCCCTGAATAGAAAGAACCTAAAGGCAGATGAAGGATGTGTTTGTTTCCTGATTAAGCCTGGACATCCTTTTTCTCTTTCCATCAGACATTGGACTCCCAGGTTCTAGAGCCTTTGGATTCAGATTAGGACCTACCCCCCTGCATCCCTTGGTTCTCAAGGCTTCAGGTTTGGAATTGAACTATCCACCAGCTTGACTGGGACTTGCAGACAGTAAATCATGAGACTTATCAGCCTACATCATTGCCTAAGCCAATTTCTCATAATATAACCCTTCCCATATATCTATATCTACATCCTATCTACAGCATCCTAATATACTAGTGAATATGAATTACCCTTGACAATGGACAGCCTCCAGGCATTTTGTTATTCTCACAAATAGTTTGGGTGTTATCAACAAATTGCTTGGAATTTCCTCAGGGAGAATCTCAAAAGGTGAAAACATCCATAAATTGTAATCACTGTGCTGTATGAGAAACACATGGGAAAGGCAAGACAGAGAATTCATTACAGGTAAAAAGGATTGAATGTTTTATGGGGTGTCCTATGCTATAGATATCAATGATTCAGTGACATTGTAAAGTTCCACTTTGATTTGATCGCACAATCGTAGCAAAATGTGACCATTTCTTATTCAAGTGTCTGGGCTTTCTACTACTCAATAATACCTGAGCAGAAATAAGACCTTTCTCTTTTTTCCTTCATATAAAGTTTCATATATTTTATATGGTGTGATAGGCTGAATGTTCATAAGCATCTTCGAAACACCATCATGGTATTTTTTCTTATAAAATATTTGTTTTACACAAACAATTCTCTCTAATTGAGGACAAAGCTAACATCGAATGAAGTATAATTAAAAGGATATGAGTATTTTTTAATGAAAGAATAAATAGCTATGGTTATTTTATAACTCATATTCATATCCTTTCAAATACTTATTTAGTCTTCCTTGTGACCCTCTTAAAAATTTAATATTAAATTATTATTAATATAAATATGTAAATATGATAATTTCCTGATATCTTGATGATGAAAAAGGGGGTTTCTATCTTATATTCAGATGTAAGGTATTTGAAGATTAGGAGACTTTTAACTATCCAGTATTATGGTAAAATACAAAAAAAAATCATAATATACTTCAGTATCCAATAGGATTTGCCAAAAAGCAGATATGATTTTATCAAAAAGTATAGCTTTTAAAAATACAATTGATGTTGAACAAAATAGTGAAATATAGAAAAAAAAATCTGGTTCTTTCCCTAGAACTCCAAAACTAATGAGAGAAAATACATTTATCTTCCTTACTTAAGAAGAAAATAGGTACTTACCAGCTGTGATTATTTTTTAGTCTCTCATAATTGTAAAAATAATACAAAACAAGTAAACAAAACACATGATTTATATTGCTTTTTATTGTACTTATTAAATATATTTTCTAATATTACTAACTCTTGATACAACTCTTCGTATTTCTCTAATATAGGAAAGATGTGTTCATAGGGTCAAGGTAGGATAACAGGAGATCACAATTTTCTAAGAAATATTTTAATTGATTTAAGTTCAAATTAAACATAACTTTTATATTTAATCTTATATAATGGTAAGTATTTATTTTTGCTTATCACTCAGAGACTGCCATCATTATAATTTTCACTGTAAACAATATAATTTCCCTTCTTTTTTAAATAAAGAAGCATTGGGGCTTATAATTTTTAAACCAATAATAATCTCTTACCTTAACATGTCCTCCATTTCCTGTCCTGAAATCTTGTAAATCTGTGAGTCATCGGGGAATTTAAATACATGTTTATTTGATTACACACATGTTTATCTGCATTATGTGCTATATCATAGGTCCAAGTCTCTCTGGCCTAAATGCTCAGAACCATCTCAAATCACAGCCAGGAATCTATATATATATATCATCTTTGGTGTATTTCATTTTGTCTCTATGTTATTGTGTCCCATAGTGATTTTATGTCATTTTTCTCTTTAATCTATCTTATCTCTTTATACAAGGGGGAGTTTTTATGAATTTTCATTATACAAAACCAATGCCAATGATCATTCTTTCTCCCAGTGTGCTCAGATTTCCTCATACTCCCCTAAGATTTTGCATGATAAAGTACCTTTATTTAACTTTTTACATACAATTCAGTATATCTCAATTATAATGAGAATGCTCTTAGAGGAAGAGTAATAGTTAAGTAAATTTATGTCAAAATAATTTATATTAAAATGTTATTAATGTAGTTGTGAAAAAAATACAAGATAAATAATCCCAAACAATAAGACATTGGTTGCCTAATTATAGTCATGGAGTGGGGTTGGGGTGCAAAGAGTGGGATAAGTTGTAAGCATTAACATCCTACTTGACCTGATCCTCACCTGTGCATCATTGTTATCCTGGCAAAGAAGTTAACTCACATTCAGGAGAGTTTACACATACATATTCAAAGAAAGTCTCTTTCAGGTAAGGTGTTGTCACAATTCAAGACACCAAAACAAAAGCAAGCCAATACAGAAAACCACTATGTACTTGATATGTGAGAAATACTTCTAGGTGGCATAGACACATGAAACCATTTAATCTTCTCCCATCCTTCCCGACAACCCTGCAAGAACATGTTGGTGTTATATGTGAGAATAAAAAGTTTTAGATAACTTACACTATTTTTCCAAAGTCACCTTTTGAATATAACATAAATTAAGATATAGCATAGAATATATGTATATATATATATACATATATATATATATATATCCTAGTACTTTTCTCTATAAAAATAAAAATAATTGTCACTGTGATATGTTATGGTGTTCTTATTTGTATTAAATTCTCCTTTGTTCTACCACTAGAGATAAGAGTTTGCTGTAGGTGGTTTTATGCATCTTCAGAACTTGTGGCATGAATATTTTTATAAAACTGAAATTATATTATGCCATATTACTAAATGTAATTTATAAACATGATTATATATTGTCGGGAGCTGTCCTGAACACGGACGATTCTAGGCATGGCTGCTGCCCGGAACACTGGGGTCTTTAATGACATAGCACCTGCCCTGAATCAAAGCTCTGACATTTTGACCTTTCTCCTTGGCTTCGGAGGATATAGGAAATACAGCTGCAGTCATGGAAAATCACTGAGGTAATCAGTTGCCCGTAGTTCTCTTTGAATAGTGTGTCCTGTAGTCCTAAGTATTCTTTACCCTAGGCAGCCCTGTTAGTCATTCCTGATTGTTCTTTAGCCTGGGCTGCCTTGACTGATTAGTCAGGTATTTATAGCCCTATTGATCTTAGAAGAAGTTAAGGTTTAGATTAGGTGATGGGAAAATTGCTCAACCCATAGAAAATCCATGAAGTTAGTTTATAGCCCAAAAAACCAGAGCTATCTGGTTTCTGAACTAATGTAAGCAAGTACTAGTTGTTCAATTGTATCAGTTCCCTTTTGATCTTGTCTGTATAAATATAGCCCCTAAAATAAATGTGGCACAGCAGTCCTCACAGACTCCGTCCTCCCGTTCCTGTTCCCATCTGTGTGTTGTCTCTTTATTTCTTATCCTCCCCCCCTAACTCCAGGTGCCGCACGTCGCCTGCTGGCTCTGGCAATATATGATCACAATTATATAGAAAACTCTAAAAAATAGTACAGTAATCATCTGTACATCAACAGCCACCATTTTAACATTTTTTCAACTTTAAAATGTTTGCTTTCTATTATATATCTACGAGGTCTGTCTGGAAAGTATCCAGCCATTGTTAATATAATGAGAATAGTTACATGGCTGGATACTTACTAGACATACCTTATATGTCTATATATCTATATAGATATCTATCTATATCTATGTATTTATCATCCATCTATCTGTTTATCACTAGTGATATTTTGGTCTGGATAATGTGATGGGCTGAATATTGATTACAATAGAATGTTTAGAAACTTACTGGCTTCTAACCATTAGTTGCACATGGTAGCCCATATCCAAATGGTGACAAAAAATGTCTCTAGACATTGGAAAATGCCGTTTCATGAATGAAACACAACTGAAAATGATTGCTCTGTCTCTGCACCTATCTCAGATTCTACTTATGGATATTTTTATTTATGAATGTTGGGATTATTTGTAAATAGTATAAATTGGGAAATTTGTGTATATCTTATTTATACTAGCTTTGCATTCTAAAAAATTTCCCAGGTGGTAATACAGAAGAGACATTGACTATGCTGATATCTCTGTCCAGAATAGGTTTTCTGATAAACTGAGATGGAAAAGCACAACCTCACAGTGGTGAATGAATTCATTCTGATGGGAATCACAGATCGGCCCGAGCTGCAGGCTCCATTATTTGCCTTGTTCCTCACCATCTATGTGATCTCAGTGGTAGGCAACTTTGGCATGATCATCCTCACGAAGGTGGACTCCAATCTACAAACACCCATGTACTTTTTTCTCAGACACTTGGCTCTCACCGATCTTGGTTATTCAACAACCGTGGGACCTAAGATGCTGGTAAATTTTGTTGTGGATCAAAATACAATCTCCTACTATTTTTGTGCCATACAGCTAGCTTTCTTTCTACTGTTCATCATTAGTGAACTTTTTATTCTGTCAGCAATGTCATACGACCGCTATGTGGCCATCTGTGACCCTCTGCTCTACACAGTCATCATGTCACAAAGGGTGTGTCATGTGCTAGTGACAATCCCCTATCTCTACTGCACATTTGTTTCTCTGCTGGTCACCATAAAGCTTTTTACTTTGTCCTTCTGTGGCTACAATGTCATCAGTCATTTCTACTGTGACAGTCTTCCCTTGTTATCTTTAATTTGCTCAAATACACATGAGATTGAATTGATAATTCTGATCTTAGCAGCTTTTGATTTGATTTCATCCCTTCTTGTAGTTCTTGTGTCTTACCTGCTCATCTTCATAGCCATTCTCAGGATGAACTCTGCTGAGGGCAGGCACAAGGCTTTCTCCACCTGTGGATCCCACCTGACAGTGGTCATAGTATTCTACGGGACTTTGATATTTATGTATGTACAGCCGAAGTCAAGTCACTCCTTTGACACTGATAAAGTGGCTTCTATATTTTACACTCTGGTTATCCCCATGTTGAATCCCTTGATCTATAGCTTGAGGAACAAAGATGTAAAATATGCCCTACAAAGGATTTGGCATAAATTACGCAATATTTTTCTTTAAATTTTCATATACTGTGATTCCTATAAAATAGAAGTAGGCCTCAATATTTGCTCTGTATGACTCTAGAAGGAATAACAAGTGCAGATGGATTGAACATATATTTACATATTGTCTTATATATGACAGGCTTTTCTAATTGCTGTACATAGATTAATGAACAAAACATTTTAAATCCTTTTCTTCCTTGAGAGTTATAAATAAATTATATTCAGAGTAAGTCAATTTTATAGAACAGTAAAATGTGCTAGATGGATATAGACCAAAAAGAAGAAAAAGGATGCAAGGAAAGTTAGTATGCTGAGTGACAGTAGGGAGTGGCAGTAATCACAGAGGAGGGTGGCAAAGATTCTCTAGTGTTTTTATCAGCTATTGAAGTAAAATTTGCAGTGCTTGTGAGTGAGTCTGTGTGTGTTTGTATGTGAGCTCTTTCATTCTGTTTAAGCCTTCACTGATACATTTTAGAACTGTATTTGGTGCTGGTTGTTTAAATGATATGTGATGATTTTAAGTCTTAATGAAAGTGCTCAAATAATAACTATTCCAAGTCTTGGGATTCCACTTTTTCTTTACTTATATCTTTATTTTCACATATGAGTTTGAACATACATTGTAGCTCAGTAATTCCTAAATTCTGATTATCACCTGATTTTGTCTCACTCAACCAGTTGTTGTTCTTGCTTAATAACTGCCTATTTTTTTCACAGATTGTTATTTTCCTACTTACCTAAAAAAAACATATAATTACCTGTGTATAAAACTTGTGTTCCAGTTGTTCTGCTTCTTTGGTAAGAAGACCATTTTATGATGAATTAATTGCGTTGCCTCTTTTTCATTGAGTTGACTTTCTCAATTTTGATCAATATTGAAGATGCATTATATTTTCATTGACTTTAATTATTTGACTACATCAGTTGATTGTTCTACTTGTGAGACGTAAATAAAAATAATCACAAGGATTACACTGTACCGCATTTCTCTGCTGGCCATTGTGGATGTACTTTGGTGGTGACAGATCTTCACTCTTGCGACAGAGAGGCCTGATACGAAGGCAAGGGTAAAGTTATCTGGCTTTTTGGACATAGTTGTTCTGTGTAACTCTCAGAATTTTCCCAAGTAATTTTGGCCATTTTTATTCTTTTTTAATAATCTTAACATTTTATTGAAGGTATCGGATTCTAGAATATTTCCTCAGTTCATCATCATAAAATAAAATTCCATGTGCAGCCAATGAAAGTTGAATGAGTATTTTTTATTGAAATAAAATTTAAAAGTACACAGTACATTGTCATGTAAGGATAAATATTACCATATTGTTGCTGTAGTCAAAATGAATCTTTAAGATAGTTATAGGAAATATCAGGTAATAATAATATCTCACATTTACTGAATGCTATATGATAAGGATTCTTTATGTTTCAATTAATTTACCCATCACAAAAGCTCTGTGAGGTAGCTTCTGTTAACAGTTCCATTTTTATTGCTTGTTAACAGAGGCAATTTTATAAAAGTTCCCAATACAAAGAAATGATAAATGTTTGAAGTGATGGATATGCTAATTACACTGATTTCACCACCAAATATTGTATGTATCAAAACATCACTATATACTCCATAAATATGAACAACTATGAGTAAAAAAATAAATAAAAAAGAAATTGCTAGAAAATAAAAAAAAAAGGTTCCTATTTCAGAAAATAAAATAGAGGCTTAGAGAGGGTAAGTACATTTTCAGAGTTCTCCTAGGCATTAAGTATTAGAACCAGGTTTCAAAACGAGGTGATTTAGCTCCAGATTTTATACCCTTAACACATACCCTACATTGTCTCTTCATGTCATTCATTCTGCTCCACTTATGTCACCCTTAAATGACAGAGAGTAAAATTTCACTTTGGCATGTTTCAAATTAGAAGAGGAGAGACAGCAGAGAGATCTATTATAAGGTGAATAAGTTCTGGGGACCTCATGTACAGCACTATCTCCAGTCCATCACACTGCATTGTTTACTTGAAATTTGATGGGAACCAAATTTCAAGAGTCCTCACCACCTGCATGCGCACACAAACACACACACACACAAAAGGGAACTATGAGTAGTAAATAGATGTATTAATTACTTTGACGGTAATAATATTTACATGATGTATGCATATATAATATTATTACACTGTACACCTTGAAAACATATAATTTTCTGTCAATTAACTATTTTAAAATAAAGAAAAAGCAGTGAATACCTAGAACCATATCAACCATGTAAAATAAATTCAAGAAAGACATAACTAATCAATAAAGAAGTTGACTCACAGAAGTATAAACCAACCAGTCCATTATGTAAGAGTGACTTTACTCAAATAAAAAGCTATCACATGCACACGGGGCAGCTCAACAGGGTCCTGCTGCACCTGGAGTCAGAGCTGGCACAGATCCGAGCAGCGGGACAGCACCAGGCCCAGGAGTACCAGGCCCTACTGAACATCAAGGTCAAACTG
This sequence comes from Microcebus murinus, assembly GCF_040939455.1. Taxonomy (NCBI): domain Eukaryota; kingdom Metazoa; phylum Chordata; class Mammalia; order Primates; family Cheirogaleidae; genus Microcebus; species Microcebus murinus. The sequence goes on from NC_134107.1 coordinate 18,397,876, forward strand.
GAGGCTGGGATCGCCACCTACCACCGCCTGCTATAAGATGGGGAAGACTTTGATCGTGGTGATTAATGTCCTGGACAGCAGCAACTCCGTGCAAAGCATCCAAAAGACCACATCCACAGGACAGTGGGCGGCAAAGTATGTCTGAGACTGATGACACCCAAGTTCTATGGCATTGAGGGAGTAGGAGTAGGGTGCCCTTATGCCAATAAAGTTCAGATGTCATTGAAAAACCAAACAAAAAGCTATCATAAAGCAGATGAATGCAGGTAGCTTGAGAAGATTTGTAATAAATTGCAAAGAAGGGGATAGCATGAGTTAGTATTGAGTAGTTAGAATTATGCTGAAAAAGAAATATCAAAGCAGGTTTTCTTGATTTCTATCCTAATAAGATCAGCCACCTTTGAAGAAGGAAGATTAAGGAAAAGCAGAATTTATTTTTTAACTGGAGACTGTTAATGAGATGTAGGTTGAATTCAACCAGGGACAAATAATAGATAAATGACCCTTCCCCAACAGGTGAGGAAATTATTTATTCTCCTTCTCACCTTCTCCATATTGAACTTTAATCATTTTATGAGAACTTCAGCTATATGGGAATTAATTTAAGGGCAAACAGTGGCAAACATACTGACTCTGATATTGTTGAGCTACTGAACTAAGAAAAAGAAAAGTCACCAGGCCCCAATGTCAGAAAACTTTTTTGAAAAAATTAAATCATCTTCCTCAAACCAGCATTCCTTGAGTAGTTTATAATATGCATGGGAAAATTATTTCCAAATGATAAAATGGGGAAAGGCAGAAACACCACATGACATTGTGAAGGCTGGGCACTATGTTATTCTAGAGTGTGCCATTCATGTAGACTAAGAAGAATAAAATTCCTCCCTCAAAGATGTACAAAACATTGCATATTGCTTTGATTAATGTAAACATCTCAAACTCTCCCACCACAGTGATTACACAAATGCAAAGAACATATGACTCAGAACTATCAATTCAATTTCAAGAAAATAAACTTTATTAATCAACCTATATAGTTTCTCATTGAAGGAGTTCAATAGAACAACAGCCCAAATGCCCATCAATCAAAGAATGGATTAATAAAATGTGGTATATGTACACCATGGAGTACTATTCAGCTCTAAGAAACAATGGTGATATAGCACACCTTATATTTTCCTGGTTAGAGCTGGAACCCATACTACTAAGTGAAGTATCCCAAGAATGGAAAAACAAGCACCAGATATATTCTCCAGCAAACTGGTATTAACTGAGTAGCACCTAAGTGGACACATAGGTGCTACAGTAATAGGGTATTGGGCAGGTGGGAGGGGGGAGGGGGGCGGGTATATACATACATAGTGAGTGAGATGTGCACCATCTGGGGGATGGTCATGATGGAGACTCAGACTTTTGGGGGGAGGGGGGGAAATGGGCATTTATTGAAACCTTAAAATCTGTACCCCCATAATATACCAAAATAAAAAAAATAATTATAAAAAAAAAAAAGAAAATACCAATTGAAAAATTTAAGTATGAAAGATAATTTTTAAAAAATATTTCATAATTCATAACAATCTTAATAATCCCAAGTATCACATTGTGTCTTCACATGATTTCTTAAATGGGGACAAGTGCCACCTGGGAAGAAAGGGCTGGGGAAAATGACAACTTGGTCAATTGCTGGATGTGTGGATAAAGTGGATAAAGAATAAACCACTAGAAAGATGAACAGGAGTGACAAATGTAGAGAGATTTTAGAAGTCAGAATACAAGAGGAGCTATAATCTAATTTCCAGCATAGATAAGCGGTACACTTTGGAAAAATGAGTGCCATAACCTTCACAAGGGCATGTGGTGTTTCTCCCATTTTCTATGATTCACATTTGAGCATAAGTTTACATTGTATTTAGTTGGACTTATAAGTACCCTGATGGTAAATACTAAAATATTTTGCATGATATTCTTTAAATCCCAGCTAAAACATATGATAGAATATGTTAAATAATAACAGAATATACAATCAGATCTATTTATTTCTATAATCAGTAGTTCAAAATATTGGTTTACAACTCAGAGCAATAGAAAATAGTCAACATTAGAGTAGACAAAATAAAATTCAGTTTTTATTCTGCATGTGCCATTCAGGTATGCTGCTTCATCACATTTGCAGTTTGTGAATTTTATTTGCTATCAGTCATGGCATATGATCGGTATGTTGCCATCTGCAACCCTTTACTTTATGTCATTCTAATGCCCAGGAAAGTCTGTATTCGAATGATTGCTAGCATATACGTTTACGGATTCACTGTGGGTCTTGTACAGACAGTGGCGACATTTCGATTATCTTTTTGTAACTCCAACAGGGTCAACCATTTCTACTGTGATGATGTTCCTTTAGTTGCTATGGCCTGTTTTGACACTCACGTCAAAGAACTGATGCTTTTAATCATCGCTGGGTTCAATATCCTTTGCTCTCTAGTGATTGTGGTAATTTCTTATGTCTTCATCTTCTTTGCCATCCTGAGGATTCATTCTGCTGAAGGAAGACAGAAAGCATTTTCTACCTGTGCTTCCCACCTGACCTCCATCACAATATTTTATGGAACACACATTTTTACATACCTCCAGCCCAAGTCAAGCCATTCTATGAATTTAGATAAATTTGCTTTGGTGTTTTTTGTGGTGGTGATTCCCATGTTAAACCCATTGATCTATAGCTTGAGAAATCAGGAAGTAAAAAATGCGCTAAACAGAATTATAGAAAAATTGTGTTTGGGTATCAAATAACCTAAAAATCACTGGGCAGAAATAAGACAACTTTTTTTTTTTTTTGAGACAGAGTCTCCCTCTGTCACCCAGGCTAGAGTGCCGTGGTGTCAGCCTGGTTCACAAGTTAACAGCAGCCTCAAACTCCTGGCCTTAAGCAAGCCTCCTGCCTTGGCCTCCCGAGTAGCTGGGACTACAGGTGCATACCACCACTCCAGACTCATTTATTCAATTTTTAGTAGAGATGGGGTCTCACTCTTGCTCAGGCTGAGTCTTGAACTCCTGACCTCAAGCCATCCTACTGGCTCAGCCTCTCAGAGTGCTAGGTTTACAAGCATAAGCCACTGCACTCAGCCAAGAAATGAGAAGATTTTTATTTGCATCTTGTTTAGATTCATAATACTGGTAAATGATAGAGCCAATTCCTCACTTTCAATTCTCAAACTCACTCAGTATATGTCTCACCCACTCTTTCATTCTCAGTGTTCTCACATAAAAGGCATTTGGTAAATTTTGAGTCATTGAATTGTAAAAGAATCGAGAGGGAGGGAGAAACAGAGATCTTAATATCTTATTCCTCTTTAGTGACAACAGCTTCATCATTAATTGGAAAAACTGTACTTGGTAATGCCGATTTTAACTCTATATGATATTGAGAAATTTGGGTTATATTGAAATTGTTCAACATCTTATAAATGATATTCTATGTTTGTTGCATAGATCATCTGGAAAATGTTTAAATCATCATGTCAAAGTTTAATAGCAAGGATTGTGTGTGTGTGTGTATTTCAAGATGATAACTTCCCTAGTACTCCACTTTCTCTGCATTCTGCTGGAAAAGATAGCATTAGCAGAGTTATCTTGATATTAAATATTTATCAACATAGATTCTGTATCCGTTTAGATCACTAGAGCCACTTCACACCCTTGTAATGCACTGCCTCTTCTATATAAGTGCAAGGTTAGGAAATGAACTCTTCAATATCTTGGCTAACATCTTTGCCTTTCTAATAAACAGCTGTTATCATGGGTAAATGTCTGTACCTCAGTTTCCTCATCTGCAAAACTCAGTTTCCATCTCCTGGACTGATTGTGAATATTAAATAAAAGTATAAATATAAAAGGCATTGCACAGTTTCTAATGCATTGTCAGTACTTCACAAATGGCCGGTTTTACACTTAATTATTAACATTGTTATTGTATTAATGATTCCTTTTATTTGTTCTTAGGTAATGGGATAAAAACTTCTTTTGACATAATGGGCAACATGGTATTCTCCATTTTAAATCAACAAAATGAAAATATAAAAATTAAGGGTTTATTTTATTGCAATCTTTTTGCCGGGAGTTAGCCACTCTCCCAGCAAATCAGGGCCCAAGGCAGGACAATCACAAGGGATTTGGAAATAGTAAGAAATAAAGGAACAGTATAAACTGAGAAATGATTGAGACAGAGACAAAGTGCAGTTTAAATGATGGGGGAGGTAGAGGGTCTCCAGCATTCCTGTGAGCTGTGAGACCATGAGTGAAGTCCCACACCAGTATTTATTGTTACAGCAAATAGTTATCTTTTGTTAGAGAATTACGTGTACAGTTAATTTTTTGAGGTTTCCAGGGGAACCTTACCTAATTCTGTCTACAAGAATAGACGGTTACACAATTTTTTTAAGATAAGCATGCTAAGCTCCAAGTTAGAAACAGACCTAGCTGAGCATATAAATTAAAGATAAAATGTATAAAATGAGACCACTGAGTCTGTGTACTACTCTAATCAATCTACTTCTTCTAAACACAGAAACATGTAGTCAGGGATGAAGCAGGAATAGCCTTGAAGTCTAGGATACTTCCAGCTGCACATTATCTGCTGGACAGGCATTTTAATAAGCTTCTCTGCCAAGGACCCAAACCGAGCTTCTGCCTTGCAAAAAAGCTCAAGTCAATGGCCGGCAGCAAAGAAGAAATGTTGCTTTGCAAACATCCTTTGACAACACCTCCCTTGTTGGAAGCAGCTTCTATTCTGTGAACTAACATGTCCACAGATCAAAACCTCTGAAACTTTTCACGTCTCTTAGCCTATTTCCCAACATCTTTCAAGCAAGTTAATTCTTTTAAATTTCTTTTTGTGTGTACATTGATAAACATATTTTAAATGTATTTTTTAGGTTCTATCATACCTGTTACTTAAAATATGCATATTTTTCTTTAAAAAATGAAACTAATTTTGTTTCACTTAGCAAAGACAGATTAATTATGAATTTATTTAATTCCAAATTTTGCAAAGTGAAGATTAACCACTATCTGCTAAATGATTTTCATGTGTCAAGGGCCAGGTGAGTTGTTTTAAATGGTTTGCCTCAGTTAATTTTCATATCTTCCAATTGAGATGGGCATTTAAAGAATGAAAAAAAATTAAAATAATTCATGTACTTTAGTAACACACACATAGCTAAAAAGTGGAAGAAACAAGATTTGAGTTCACTTTTCATCAACGACAAAGCTTCATTTTTAATGACTATATACACTTATAAAATACTGGGATTTAAAAAGAAACTAAATGATGATTCATAGAAAGTCACCCCAAAGCTAGATTTAAATTAAAATTTTTCAAAAGTTAAAAAAAAAAATCAATAGAAAGTTATGTCAGCCTGAGTGTGGCACAGAATATAGATCCTACTGCCATGTTGCTCATCTACTCTGGAAAAGAAATTAAAGAAAAAGGTCTGCAGATATAGAACAGAGGATTTTCAGCCTTTATCATTCTATTGCTATCAATGATGTTAACATTAAATGTTTCTGAAAATCTTCCATATCCCCCCAAAGCCAGATTCTCAGCTATTGCTGACATCACTGGGTCCCATTTGCTATTATATCTACAAAACTGCCTTGATTTAGAACTTAAAGAAAGGACCATTAACAACTCTCAGGCTCAATTTTCTCATTTATAAAGTGAGACTTTTAGGAAAATTATCTCTAATTGCCCTAAACCTATGTGATTACCTATATTAAAAAAATCAACATTTCATCCTTAATTTAATTACTTACAGACCAAATCAAGTACCAAAAGGAATACCTGAGAAAAATATATTGTCTCCCAATATATAATTAGCAGTGGTTATTTTTCAAAGATTTTAATATAATATTAATTTGATGGAGTCAAAATAAAGGAAACCAACAAAATGAAACTGTAACCTACATATAGGAAAAAAGATTGTGAACTATATATCAGTTAACGGGTTAATATTCAAATGTATAAAGAATTCATACAACTCAATAGCAAAAGAAACATATAACCCAATTAAAAAATGAGGAAAGGACCTGAACATATATTTCTCCAAAGAAAAATAGCCAACAGGTATATGAAAACGTACTCAAAATTACAAATTGTCAGGGAAATGCAAATCAAAATCACTGTGAAATATCATAGCACATACATTAGGATAAGTATTATCAAAAAGACAAGAGATAACTATTGTCTAACATCCAGAGAAGAGGTAACCCTTGTAGCCTGTTGCTAGGAACATAGATTGTTATAGCCATTATGGAAGACAATATGAAGCCTCCTGAAGAAATTAAAAATAGAATTACCATAGGACTCAGAATATCTTCTTCTGGATATATACCCAAAGAAAATATAATGATATAATGACTGCCTCGTAAAGAAACCTACAATTCTGTTCACTGAGTAGTATTCACAATAACCAAAATATGGAAAAAAACCTAGGTTTTTTTTAATGGATAAAAAATTGTGTATAAATGGATAAAATATTTTTCAGCCTTTAAAAGGGGGAAATTCAGCCATTTTCCACACCTTGCATGGACCTAGAGGATTTTATACTAAATGAAATAAGCCAAATACAAAAAGAAAAATATTGCATGATCTCACTTATATGTGAAATCTAAGCAACAACAACAAAAAAGAGTCAAATATACAGAAATGAAGAATGAAACAGTGGGTTAGAGCAGAGGAAATGGAAAGATAGTGGTCAAGGGACATAAAATGGCACATGTGTAGGATAAACAATTCTAAAGATCTAATGTACAACATGAGGACTATATTGTTTCAGGACTTTTTCTAAATGTGTAGATTATAAGTTGCTCTTGTCACAGAAGGGAATTATAAGAAAGCATATAAAATGTTATAAATTCATCAGAATTTTTAAATTCTATATGTATCCTGAAAGTTGGTGCCTCTAAAACAATTGATTTTGCAATTAAAGTGTGTTTTCTAAGAAATTTCTTAGCTTCTATTATTTTTAAGCTTATAATAGAAGCTTTCTAAGCTTCTATTATTTTTAAGCTATCTTTTTCTGAGGGAATAAAATAGGTTAAAGACATATTATTTATCTTCTTTTTGTTTGCATCTACTAATTTATCAATTATCAGTATGATTACTAAATAGCATTGATAAGAGGATTAAGCTAGTTGATAAATGATAAATACTTAGGGGAAAGTCAAAGATAGCAAATAGTCTATAAATGTCAGCTGTTTATTATTAGTAGTATTATTGTTATCATTAGTGCAGAAATTTTAGAAGTAGAGGATTTTTTTTTATTCAAGTATAATATTTAAAAATAATTCACACAGTCAAGGTACTGTTATTTTAAGAACAATGCAGTCCACTCAAGCTGAAAAGAATTGAAAAGTGGCTAAAGGGAAGAAATTCAATACAATGTATAAAGCTTTTAATACTAACATGCAAAAACAACTGCTTATAATTTTATTCAAGGCACACCACTGATCAGATGTAGACATAAAAACAAAACAAAACAAAAACTTTGTTTATAAGAGATTAAATTAGGAATGCTTCACATCACCGATGATAATAAAGCTAATATTTACCAAGGCTCTTTTAGGTGCCAGCCATTGTGCCAAGGCCTTTACTCATATTTCCATCTAAATGCTCACACTCTAGCTTGTCACATAAGCATATTTCTTATAAATACTTTGAGCTATATATTTCACAACAACTAGGAATAGCAAAACTCAAATTTGGGGCCAAATCTTTCTTAAATCAGACAAATTCTTCACTAATAGTAGACACTACTAAAGATTATTTTCTACTTTTTATCAGTCTCTTCATTCTACATTTAGGCACAAAAACATCATGGAGATCACAGACTGAGGGGTGAGAAACATAAATATTTATTGAAGTATGCCTGGATAGTGAATGATGTTGATTTTCGTGTTTTGACTGAGGGAGTGGTGTTTCAAGAGATGATGCCAGCCACCTACAGCAATCCCTAAAGTATAGTTTTAGAAGTTGCACAGAACCATGTGTATCTGCTCAAGAAGAAGCTGAGTAACATGTCTATCAAATAAACGTGAATAGTTCAAATCTCTGAGAAAATCTAGGTTTCCCTTAATACATGATGGTTAATAACAAGGAATTAAAATTGTGTAAAGACATGAAAACTTAAATTCAATTAGTATTTAAACATGACTTCTTTAAATAATTCTATAAACAAAAAGGTACAGTGAGACCCCAGAAAACCAGTGTTCTTTAGGTGAGTTATCAAGATTTTATAGGTCTGAATGTTTTTTACCTGTAAAGAAAGAAAATATCTATGACACTTCTAAATGTCATATTTGTGCTATGTGAGAATAATGTGTGCATTTCTCCATAAAAACATACACTCAAAAGACAAAGTGTGGTGAATATAAAAGCACAGGGCTTTGCTGTTGAATCTGTTTTATAAAAACCAGAGAATTCATTCAACTCACAAGGTTCTGCAAGCACTTCATGGCAGCATATCTGAGTCATTTAAAAATTAAGTGCAGGACAGGAAATAATCACTTTGGATTGCAAACCTCAAACTGCAAACTTCAAACAATGTAATGGCTGCAGGTATCATAATATTCTTCTAAAATGTGAAAAAAAATAGGATAACATTAAACCATTAGTTTCTTTTTCTTAAATGTAAAAATAATAAAAGCACATAAAGTCGCTATTTTAAAATTACAAATCATCATCTACAAGAGTGATTGAATAAGTACCAGGCACAGATACATGACATAGTAACTGAAGGTTATTTCTAATTAAACAAATATACAAATACAATCAACTTATTCATCTAAAAACACAATTTCTATAAACCATGTTGTTCCAATTATGTTTAAAAGTCTGATAATGACATATTTAAATTCAATTAATCTATATTATAACATCCTTCATTCTTAATACCTATAATGGTAATAAACAAAATTCAAAGACATGAATTTGCATTTCGAATTTTCATGTTAGTAGTTATGTGACCTTAGGCAATTCATAGATGAAACCTCACACATCTCTTAGGTTTGCTTGATTGTAATAAGTAGGACTACTAGATTAAATTGTCTGGCAGGTAGTAAATAACCCAACCAGGTTTTGTTCTTCTTACTTCATCTCTAAGCTAAATGAATTTATTTTTAGCTTTACATAACAAACATTTATATAACTAACACTTGCAAAACACATATTGTCACTGAATATTGTTCTAAGCATTTCATAAATATTAAGCCATGTAATCCTCAAAATGGACTAATGAGTTAGGTCTTCTTCTTTCCCAGAATTGAAAACAGAGTCACATGGAGTTGAGATCAATTGCCCAAGGTTGCACAGCTAGTAAATGAAGGAAGTAGCATCCAAACTCAGACAGTCTTGTTCCAGAGTCCCAAGCTGTAACAAAAACATCCTGTCGCCTTACACATGCATGTGCTTATATGTGTATTTGAGCATGATTGCGATGGTCTGTCAAGGATATAATGGCCTGAACAGGACTCTTTAATGTGCTCATTCCCTTGTAGAAAGTGTCTAGTTCTGTTAAAGTAACAGTTACATTTTCAGTTGATTGGGAGATGATTACAAGAAAGCATTTGATTTATTTCCCTACTTTTATTTAATAAAGTATTATTATTATTTTCTTAATTTTAGTATCTTTAAGGTTTCACAACATTTATCTACGGCTTTCTTTGAGGCATCTTTGACTTCTTTGTTCCTCAGACTATAGATTAGGGGGTTCAACATGGGGATCACCACTGTGTAGAATACAGAAGCCATTTTGTCTGTGTCCAATGAGTGGTTTGATTTGGGCTGTAGGTACATAAAGATCAGTGTGCCGTAAAAGATAGTAACAGCCACCATATGGGAGCCACAGGTGGAAATGGCTTTGCGTCGCCCCTGGGTAGAGCGGATCCTTAGGATAGCAGCAATGATAAAGATGTAGGAGGTGAGGACAATGGAAGAAGAACAGATCATATCAAAGCCAGCAAAGGCAAAAATCAGAATTTCCTTCATGTGTGTGTCTGAGCAGGACAGCGCTAAGAGAGGGAGGTCATCACAGTAGAAATGGTTAATTACGTTGGGGCCACAGTAAGTCAGACGGAAAGTGATGATGGTATGGAAGAGGGCTACCAGGAAGCTGTATATGTATGGAATGGCCACTAGTTGAATGCAGACTCTTCTTGACATCAGTGTTGAATAATGCAAGGGACTACAGATGGCGACATAGCGATCATAGGCCATGGAGGCTAAAAGGAAGCACTCAGTGATCATGAAGGTGAGAAAACAGCCCAGTTGTGTCGCACAAGCATGGAAAAGAATAGTGTTGCGTTCCACAACAAAATTCACCATCATCTTTGGCGTAATAGCAGAGGAGTAACAAAGGTCAACAAAGGCCAGGTGACTGAGGAAATAGTACATCGGGGTATGGAGTCGGGCATCAATCCTGATTAAGGTAATCAATCCAAGGTTGCCTAGCACTGTGACCAGATAGATAATTAAAAACACCATGAAACATGGGGCCTGGAGCTCTGGCCGGTCTGTAATTCCTTTGAGAATGAATTCAGTAACATAAGAGATATTACCTTTAGCCATTTATTCCTGCAGATTTTGTGGACTCTGCTGCAGTTGAAGAAGGATACTTCTCAAGGTCCCTGCCAGTGTTGGGTAAAGGTGTTCAATGAATCTTCTTGTTTCGAATCATATCGTTATGTAGGCAAAAATGTGCACCGTGACTGTCTAATGACATGCCATTCTTGCCTCAGGGGGGGAGTCGTTTACTATCAGAATAGTTTTCTTAAGAGTTTTTGCTTTGTGATTTTAGAAAATAAGAGAGAATGTTTGTTTAAAATAAATGTTATGAGAGCAATTGAGACCACTAACACTAATATCTGAGAGTTTTTGCTGCCACTATTTTGTGCATGCATATAAATACATAGCAGCACAGAAATAATTAATCTACAAATGTAACTATATTTTTATCTCCCTACTATTCAGTTTTGTGCATTCTCCTGTAAAATATATCAAACACATAGTAAATTAAATTTATATGCTAGTATATATCAAAATAATTGTATATCTACCATGATCTACTCACTTCTCTATATTTTATCCCCCATTTATATATTAATAGAATAATTTATGCTACAGAAGTTGAAAGAAAATTGATCAGAAGTATGGAAAAAGAAGATTTCATTTCCATAGGAATTAAAAAGACATAATTATTTTCTAGTTCAAAATTTTCCGCATTTTGAAGGTAGTTGCCCAAAGAGTTAACACAAATGAAATAATATATGAAATAGTTTATTATTCTAAACTACATGTAGATAAATATCATTCCCATAATTATATGTCAATATATTTCAAAGACCTCAAATACTCCAGTTGGTTGTAATTTCAGCAACATATTCTAAGGAAATATTCAGTTGTGAACAATTTTATGAAAATGTGTATAGCTTGGTGGAGTTTTGATGCATCTTTTAGAATAATTATTTATATTTCTACCATACCTAAAAATGAACACTGGGCTTATTAAGCCCAAAATTAGTTTATTTGAACTTTAATTTTTCTTCTGGATGTATTTGCCACAAAATGGAACCATAAAATATTAACAAGAAAGAGATCTTGAGAGATGATCATTCATATTTAATTTATTATTACTGTGATTATTTTATCTGTTACAATTGAGTACTGTTCTTATCAGATACTCTACTGAGTGCAGTATATGAATTAACTTACGATAATCTCTTGTTTACCCTATAATGATGGTTCTCTCTCACCATCCCTAGTTGACAGTTGGAAAAACCCAGGCCTATGGCAGTGGTCACAGAGAGTTGGTGGCATAGCATGAGTGTGACTGGGTATTCTTGACTGCAGAGCCCATATCCTATTCATAATTATTCTGCCTGAAGTGTAATACTTTGTTCCTTCAGCTTTAATCACTGGAATGGAAGAACAAAGCTAGCAGGTGAATCCGTTTCTTTATAGAGTCGACCTAAATGCTTAAAGCTTAAGGAAAACAAACAAGCTTTAGTTTATTAAAGATTATTAAATTTTTCATGCACTTAGTCAAGATGAAATTGCAGGCTCCTGAAATTCAAAAAAAACCAAAAGTTTCTAATGTTATCCTTTCCAAGAAATATCTTTGATTTGAGAATATTCAGAATTAAGGACTCTCTAACTTTCATATGGACTTGAACCTACTCAACTTTTTCTCACAAAGGTTTTTATTTCCATTGCAGCTGTGAAGCTATGATGTGAACCCTAATTGAGGGTGATTATGAGGCTACTGCACAATGTAAAAGTGAAATAAATTAACAAAAGTGAAATAAACTGAAAGAGGTATTGGGGAAGAGGTTTATTTATCATTTATTATAATTTTTTGACTTCACAAAGACCATCTGTGTATTAGTATTTCCTATTGGTTTTATATAACTTCAAGATTTGTGGTGGTTCCAAGGTACGTGTAAAACCACATCAGAGAGATGGGAAGACAAATGCATCAATGACAACATTAACTCTGGGGGATATTTACTATGAAGTGAAGTGGAATGTTTAAGTACCACATTATGGTAGTAAAACAAAATTCACAGTGAAGCTGCATATTAAGCTAGAGTTTGAATTCCAAACTCAGTAAACTTAAAATTCACCTACAAACAAAATTACTTATGAAGATCTGTTAAAATATTCACAATGTATAGCATTTACGATTTTACATCTACATTACAATTCTCTAGTGGATTTTATCAATTCCTCTAATTTTTAAAAGCAATTTTTCTTCATAGCCTCTAATATAGTTTCTCTAGGTTGTTCTGAAATAAACACAATCCCAAAGCCTCGCCATTTATACAGTAATTTTCACATATCTGTCAATTTTTAGAGGAAATATTTAAAGTCATTGACACAGTTTAACCAAGATTTCTTTAATAAGCATTGATGTTTCTTGCTTCATTGCATCTTTCCTAAAGCAAATTTTTTTCACCAAACTTTACTGCACTTTGGAATCACCTTTGGAGCTTTTAACATCCCAATGCCCAGACACTCCACACCTATTTAATTAGACCGCCTGGGGGTCACCTGGGCATCAGCATTTTTAAACCTCCCCGGGAGTTTCTAATGTAAAACCAGGTTTGAAAGCCAGTAGCTTAAAAATACAAATTCAATGACTAGAATAGCAAGCAGAGCTCAGTCATATTTTCACAATTATTCATTTCTGTATTGGATTTATTTACCTAACCTATGGCTAAATTAATTTGAGTACATGACTCCACCAAGCCAGCTAAAAATTCCAACTAAACTATGCCTATTTCTGTTTTAGGGAAAAGGCTAACCAGTAATGATGTGCACAAGAATAGCCTTAGGAAAATCCATTTCCAGTTCCTACACTTCTGTATCTGTTCCTTTGTGAAAATGATTTGCCTAAGAAGGCACCTGTGCTCTTGATTCTTTTTTGTCTTCCCTTTTTAATATCCATCTTTTGCCCACTTTACAAGTGAAAGGCATACTTCTCATCCATCTGAAACCTCATTATCATTTCTTGCCCCCAGGTGTAAAAATATCCTGATTTCTAAACAATTTGAGCATTCAGACAATCCTTTTCATCAAGGTACCATAAATAAGACCCTGGGATAGGGATAAGACCCATGGGACAGGTCCCATTAATAAGGCAAACTTCAAATACAAATCAAATTTGGCTTTAATCATTAATCATTAAAATTAGACATATGTGGGCTGTCCAGAAAGTATACAGCCAAGAATTATGTTCTTATTATATTAACAATGGCTGGATACTTTCTGGACAGGCCTTGTATATAGATAATATTAATGATTATTTTATTAAGATACATTTAACTTTAGGTATTCATTTAAATACTTAAGTATATATTTTTAAATGCCAATATTTATAAGATATAAAAATTATATCTTCCTATCTATTTAAACTATTGGTGGAAAATTTTGGGTATTTACTTAAATATGTACATTGAGGAAAATATTTCTTTTAAGTTATTTTGTTGAATACCAAAATTAATCAGTAATTATCATTTTGGTCCTTTTTGGTAGTTGGTTAATTCTTTAGCATTACATACATTCATTTATTTGATTCTCTCCTAGTCTCTTAAGATTCTGTTTTGCCCCTTTAGATTCTCAAAACATAGTTGCAGAATGGATTAATCTCTCTCTTACATTCCTTCTTGAAAGGCTTGCCTTTGGCATCTAACACAATGGCAAAGCTTTGCCAGAAAAATAAGTCAATAAAAGGGAAAAAAGTAAATGGTCAGTAGGGGCCTCCTTTCTCCTGTTCATTGCTCTATTGATCAAGATATTTCTTGATTTACTGCCTGGTGCTTTAGGAAGGTTTGCAGAGCTTTTCCAAATTGAACATCCTTTATTCCAGAGCTGTACCAACCTTGTTTTCATTACCAGGGCTTAATAAACATGCTGCAGAGGCACTCTGTGTACTACCAGTGTACTGGAGGTGTCCAGACCTGGTGATTTCAGCCCTCAGATGCCCCCTCTATGTGTTTCAAAGCACAAAAAAATGACATGACATGAAAAAGTTTAGGAAGCACTGGCTTGAGTCAGATTGCCTTGGAGCCTTCATTAGGGCCAAACACTTTTTCTGAGAAGCAATATTAGATAAATGATATACCATTAGGTTTCTACTTTATTTCAGGATTCAAAAACTATAGTGAATATGCATTATTTATTTAAGAGGGAAAATTTTACCTCCTGTTCAATGTTTCCAATGGCCAAAGAGGAATTTTTACAAAGCTTGTAACTAGCACTTAAATGGAGAGCCATTATTGGTGAACAACCTCATAAGAGAATTTTAGACAGGAAATCTCACCTGCCCCATTTCGTTCCTCCATCATCCACATAGTACTCTCTTTTGTGAGTACTACTCTAGAAACAAAGGTAAATTCTAAGAGGCTGTCTGGTTCACCTAGCATGAGATCATATGCAGAGAGAAAGAGAGAGAGAGAATGACAGAGAGAGAGAGAGAGACAGAGAGAGAGAGAGAGCGCACACACCCTGAGAATTGATAAAATATATTAGTATTTTAAGTATAAATAGATATACTTTAGAAAGTGTTGAAAACAATATAAAGGTATGAAATAGAGTTATGATGCATTCTGTTTGTATTTAATATCACAGCTCAACAAAGAGATAAGTTTCTACTGGGGAGCTGGGGTACAGGTGGAGGATAGCTATTAGCCCCAAATACAGACTCCATCTGACTCACCTTCTTGGCAATGATCTTGGCTCACAATGAGCTCATTCTGAAGTTATTTTGGTGATTTATTAGTTCCCAGGTCCCTTTGGATCTAAACTTGGACCTCTAGAGATATCTGAAAGCTGTGCTATTTCCTCCCATTTTTTTTTTCAATAAAAGAAGAGCTGGAAAAATTATATTGGGAATTTTTTAAAAAATCCTTTTAGTCTTCTGTATTCATGAAAGAACCATATTTCAAATATAGCAATCAGATATTTTTATAAAAGCAAATGTGAGCTCCATTACTAGAAGTGATGTAATACACCATAACGCTTAGTTTATTTTGACTAAGAACTCAAGTTTATTGAAATGACAGGACCAATACCTAAATCCTGATCAGCTTAACTACAAGAACTTTGGAAAGGTCCGGGTTTTTTTATAAGCCTAAGTTTTCCAAATTTTAAAATTAAGCAAAAAATTATACTTTCTTTACAATATTTTTGTGAGTATTGAATGAGTTAATGTATGTAAAGTGATCCATAACATTGAGAGGGAGGGAATCCTCCTCAATACATTCTATAAAGCCAGGCCAATATCACATTTATGCCAAAAATAAGAAGTGACACAACAGAAAGAAGAAAACCACAGACCAGTATCTCTTATGAGTATAGATGCAAAATACTCAATACAATACCAGCAAATTGAATCAACAGCACATAAACAATAATCCACAACAACCAAGTGGGCTTCATCCCAGAGAGGCAAGAATGGTTCAACATATGGAAATAATAAATATATTCAACAAGTAAAGAAAAGCAAAAACAAAAATCATAGAACCATCTCAATATACATAGAAAAAGCACCCTTTCATGACAAAAACACTCAAAAAACTAGGCATAGAAGAAACATTATCTCAAAATTGTAAAAGCCATATATGAAAAACCCACAGTCAACACTATGTTGAATAGGGAAAAGTTGAAATCATTCCCCCTAAGAACTAGAACAAAAAAAGTGTGGCCACTGTTGCTACATCTATTCAACATAGTACTGGGATTCCTAGTCAGAGCAACTAGGAAAGAGAAAGAAATTAAGGGTGTACCAATCAGGAAGTAGGAGGTCAACCTATTGCTTTTTGCAGGCAATATGATCTTACATCTAGAAAACCCCAAAGACTTCACCAAGAGACTCCTAGAATTGATAAATAAATTCAGCAAAGCCTCAGGTTACAAAATCAATGCACACAAATCAGAAGCATTTCTATATACCAATAGCAGTCAAGCTGACAGTCAAATCAAAGACTCAATACCATTCATAATAGCTACAAAGAAAAGAAAATACCTAGGAATATACTTAACCAAGGAGAATGATCTCTCTAAAGAGAACTATAAAACTTGGAGAAAAGAAATCACAGATGACACAAACAAATGGCAAAACATATCATGCTCACAGAATGATGGAATAGCATCGTTAAAATATCCATGCTACCCAAAGTGATTTACAGATTCAATGCAGTGTCCATCAAAATATCAACATCATATCTTAGAGATCTAGAAAAAATAATTCTACACTTCATTTGGAACTAGAAAAGAGCCTAAATAGCCAAAGCAATCTTAAGCAGAAGGATCAACCTGGATGCATTTCATTATCAGACTTTTCACTATACTACAAAGCTATAGTAACCAAAGCAGCATGGAATTGGCCCAAAAAACAGAAATGTGGACCAATGGAACAGAACAGAGAATCCAGGTATGAAATCATCCTCATACAGTTAACTGATCTGTGACAAGTGGACAGAGTACACAGTGGGTAAAAAAATCCCTATTCAATAAACAGTTCTGGGAATATTGGATAGCCACATGCAGAGGAATGAAACAGGATCCATATGAATGAAACAGGATCTCACCTCTTACAAATATTAATTCAAAATGGATAAAAGACTTACATAAAAGGCATGAAACCCTGAGAATTCTAGGAGAAAGTGTAGGAAAATTATTCTATATATAGGCCTAGGCAAAGAATTAATGACAAAGATCCCAGTGGTAATCATAGCAAGGACAAAATAAATAAATGGGATTTGATTAAATTAAAAAGCTTCTGCACAACAAAGGAAATAATCAACCGTGCAAATACATAACCTACAGAATGGGAGAAAATACTCACAAGCTATATATCCCATAAAGGGCTAATAACCAGAATCTCCAAGAATTCAAGTGAAACAACAGGAAAAAAACAAACAACCCTATTAAAAAGTGAGCAAAATAAATGAACAGAAGCATTTCTAAAGAAGATAGACAAATGGACAATAAACATGAAAAAATGCTTAATGTTACTAATCAGAAGGGAAATGCAAATTCAAGCTACAATAGGATATCTCGTTACTCCAGTAAAAATGCGTTTTATTAAAAAATTCAATAACTATAGATACTAGCATGCGTGCAGACAGAAAGTAACACTTATATACTGTTGGTGAGACTGCAAATTAGTACAGACTCTATGGAAAACAGTATGGCAATTTCTCAAAGAAATAAAAGCAGGCCTACTATTCAATCTAGTAATCCCACCACTGGGTATTTCCCCAAAGGCAAAGTAGTCATTTTATTGAAAAGACACCTGCACTCGAATGTTTATTGCAGCACAATTCTCAATTGCAAAAATGTGAATCAACCCAAGTGCCCATTAATTTATGAAGGGATTAACAGTTTGTGGTATTTGTATACCATGGAATACTCCTCAGATATAAAAAAAAAATTAAAAAAAAATACCATTCATCTGGGATTGGGCAGGTGGGAGGGGGAATAAAAGGATGGGTAAATTCACAACTAATGGGTTCAATGTGCCCTGTCTGGGGGATGGGCACACTTGTAGCTTTGACTTGGGTGGTACAAAGGCAATTTATGTGACCAAAGCTTTTATACCCCCATAATATTCTGAAATTTTTTTTAAAAGATGAATTAATGCCTTGTACCACAATTTGGATGGAACAGGAGATTATTATCCTAAGTGACTTATTTTAAAAATGTACAAATAAACACCACGGGTACTCACTATTAAACTGGAAATAACCAATGAGCACACATGTGCACAGAGAGAAGTAAAACTCAATGAAAATCAAGCTGGGAGTGGGGGAAGAAGGGAATAGGTGAAAATATACCTAATGTGTACAACAAATGAACACTTTATGTGTCAGGGACACACTTATAGGCCTGACTCAAACATTACAAAAGTGATCCATGTAATCAAAAACATTTGTACTCCAATAATATTTTGAAAAAAGGAAGAGAATAAATGCCAAAGTGTAAATTAAAAAGTTAGACACTGTTATTATTATTGTTGGTTTTATCATTAATTTTCAGTTTGCAAAATAATTTTATGTTCATTATAAGTTTACTCCTTAAAATAGCCCTGTGCTGTCAGTAATATTTCCATTTTCTAATTGAGGATCAGAGTTTGTACCCTTCCCAAGAGTGCACAAGTAAAAAGAAGAGTCTGGGCACAATCTTTTTTTTTTTTTTTTTAAGACTTCATTATTTTATTTCTACATTGAATTAATTGAGAGCAACTTGTTGAACTTTTGGTAAAATTTATATGGAATAACAAAAGCCCACAATCTTAAGTCTCACTCCAAATCTCCTTCTCTTCCCTCTAAACTACCTTGTCTCCCACAGGAAGGTGCTTCAAGCTAGAGGAAATGGCCATCCTCGAGGGATCAGATATAATCTCAACACACTCAAACCGAACTGCATACTCATTATTCTTAATGAAAAGTTGAAACTTTGTGTTTGTTGACATTGATTTCAGTTAATATGTGCCCATAGAAAAGCTGAGAAACAATTCATTTTAATAAGGCCCCTAGAAACTGATTAGTAAGTAAAAACACTTTTTATAGCAATTACAGTAGGGAATTCTGTATGCAACGAAGAGTTTTGTATCATAATAAAACCCAGAGAGACAGTTTCATCATCAACGCTTAAGCAAACTCTGACTTCAGTTCTCTTTACTTAATGATAATTATTTAATTAAAGTCAGCGAAGGAAGAACAGTAGTTACAGAAATCAACATTTTTCTTAATTTTTCCAGATATTCTGAATTTTTGTAGCCTGACTAGAAATAGGATTGCTGAACTAACTACTTTTACATTGTATAGTATGGGAAGGGGAATGGGTATTTGAGAACTACTAAATTCTTTGGTGAGATTCTCAATATTAATCTGCATCAGATGACTTGGGAATATAATCAATGATTATTACTTTTCAAGTTCAATGGCAAACTACAACTTTTATTATAAATAAACATCCTCCCCAATGATTAAACATTTTTAGAATGTATTATAACTAAAAGGCCCTACTAGAATACATGAAAGAAAGAAAACTAAAGGATGTTTCATTTTTTTTCTGAACAAAGAATTCTAAGATAGCCAGTTAAAGCCCTACTCATACATAGATGGCACAAATTAAATGTGGAAGTGTACATGCTAACAATATAAGATAGCACATGCCGTGTCTATATGATGTGGATGGGGGGTGTTAGCCCGTGAGCTGCAACACTGAGCTGCAGATTATCAGTTTGCATGTATTTTGAGGGTATGAATTATGAAATGAACTAAGATAAGATGCTTATGACTATGGACTTATCATTTTCTAGAAATACAGCAGGTCACAAAAACCTCATTGCAAAGCAAAAATTACATTGAAATATATCAGAATAAGTCATTCTAGTGAAAACTACTAAGATAAACTTACTTGAAGGAAAATATTAAATTTTCAGTTTAATGTATCAGGGAAATATTTTTTTTCTGTGTGTTTACAAACGAAGGCATATGCAGAAAGTTACTCATGCACAACCATGCACCATTTTGTAATTAAACAAGAAATATTGACATTGGGTACATTAGAAATTAACTACCAAAAATTGGGTAAAGAAAAACTAAACTCAGGTAAATTGATTTTGGAATTATACATCAAAGGAAAAATTAATAAATAGAAGTCTGTACAATACATGGTTCAGACATTGATGTGATTGATGTGAGGGGTAGAAAGTAGAAAACTGTATACTCTCTCTTTCAAATATACACAACTTGTGTGACATTGGGCACCTATTCTTCCCTCTACTGAGCCTTGTTTCCTTCATGTGTCCATAGAGAACAGAAAATCAAACAATATATTAAAACTGAAATCAGCAGTTTTTATAAACATCAGTTAATATATTTCATGAAAAGCTGTTGGTGTACAAGTACACAGCCTATATTTAGTAGTGTTTCACACTAGCAAAAATGATACTATTTTCAATGCTTATGAATTATTAGCAGAAAGGATATTGTCAGAGAGAAAATGGACATGAAGAATGCTATCTGATAGAATTAAATGGTAAAAAATTCTAAATTTATTTTTGAGACACTATATCTATATGTCTGATATTTCATTCTAATTAATAATTTTCTTTTATTGTTTGAATTTATCAGTGTAATTCAAAAAATTAACATGTCAAAATAAAAATTGCATTATTCTCTCAATAAATTTTTTATAAAAGTGTTTGATAAAAATTAACCTCTCTTGATAACTAAAACTCCTAGGAAAATAGCAGTAAGAGTACAACATAATAATAAAGACGATCTGTCACAAAACACTAGTCACTATCATAATTTATGGAGAAAAAGTACAAACATCTAAATTTAAATAAGGAAATAGATGAATTCTTATTGACACCATTATTTTTTCCCCTAAAGCTCTAGCCTAGGTATTCTCATGAGGGTGGGAGGCAGTAGAGAAAACAGAGAATAGGAAGAAAGAGACCGAATAAAATAAAGGTAACAAGACAAATGAAAGACGTAAGTATCAGCAAACAGGAGAGAGATATCCCATTATTTCTGGGTGATATGATAGAAAAGCCAAGAAAATCTTTAAAAATTAATAAAATGTTATTATTGTGGTCATTACAAAAATATATATACATACATATATATGTATACATATAAATGTAATAGCAGTTTAATCATGCATCATTATCATTTGCAAAAATACTTTTGGCTAAAATAAGGAGGAAAAAAACCAGGATTGTTATAACACAATATAGGACTGATATTGAAAGACATTTAAAAGTTTAGTGCAGGACATTTAAAATTCATAAATAATAAAGAAACATAGCATATTTCATGGAGGAATGTATTTAATGTGTAGATATGTCAATTCTCTCCTCAAGCTCATTTATAAATGTGATGCAGTTATAATCAAAATACCAAAGGGTTTTCTTTCAGAAAATAACAGATTCTCAAATTACATGAGTATATATATATATACTTACACACACACGCCCATATATGTGTATATATATATCTGTGTATACACGTATACACACATGTGTATATATATGTATATATGAATATATATATATGAGTGTGTATACACAGATATTTGTTTAGAAAAAATAACTTGATCTTGACTATAATGTTTTGAAACAAGAGAATATTAAGTGAAGAAATACATTGCCAAATAGGCATTTTCAATTTATAATTATCTTAACACTGTGAAGGAAGAGTGGGAAGATAAGACTCTGTCAATGGTACATTATAGAAATCAAAGAAGCAAAGCATGTTTATAGGAGTATTTCAAATACTTTTATTACTGCTTTGTTAGCTCCTACTCATAATCATATCTCAATAGAAGGATACTGATCTCCATTTTTTACCAGCTTTTTCTGTTATATGTTCTTATAGTATCACACATTTTTTTCTTCATAATTGATAATAGTTTGGGAAAATCTATTTCACTTTGCATCAATGTTCCTCCCCCACAAGAATATGTGGCATATGAGCATAGATCTTCTGTGCATTTACTCAATGTGTCCCAAGGACATAATAATTCAGCACGTACTAGATGCTCACTATTTTGAATCAATGGCAAAAGGTGTTTTAAACACCAAGTGCGACTCTGATAATCAACCAGTTGTATGGGAAAAATTAAAGGTAAAATGTGGAATCCTTGATTTATTCTCATACTAAAATGAATTATAGATTAAGTAAATGGTGAAGTATATTTTTAAAAGGCATAGAATGCTCCAGATGAACATCGATGTAATGTTTACAATGGGGAAAGTCTAGCATAGCAAAGAGAATAAAGGTGGAAGAAAGGAAGAAAGGAAGGGAGGAAGGAAGAAAGGGAGGGAGGGAGGGAGGAAATGAGGAAGGGAGGAAGGAGAGAAAGAGAAGGAAAGAAAGAGGGACAAAGAAGAGAAAAATGAGGGAGAGAAGATAGAGCTTAAGGGTATTTTGTGTTCATCTAAAATTATATATATTGAAACTCATCAGCAATAAAATTATAATGCATAGGTAAAAATGGAAAGAAGATTTTAATAAATGACAGCATATTGAAATTTTTTAAAATTAAGATTATAAATCAGTAAATATATCTGAAAAACATAGTGAAAAGACACCAAAGTCATGAACAATCTGAAATAGAAAATGTACATAAATAAAAAACATTAAAACATCAATTATAGTAATGATTAAATAAATATACATAAAAGAAAAAAATAGCATTTTAAAATAATCAGCTTGAGAAAGATAAATTTTATATGTGTGTGTATGTATATATATATATGTGAAAAATGCTCAAGGTTGGTGCAGAAAAATGGGCATTCTTACAGTACTCTTGTGAGTCAAATTGTCAAAACCTTTCTAAGATACTCATTTATTTCAACAATCATATACTGAATCCTTCATTTGTGTCAATATAAGGGAGGCATTAAGGCATTAAGAATCAGAAAGTTAACAGGGGTCAGGTCATGCCAGACTTTACGGACCCTAGTTAGGACTTTGGATTTTACTCTGGGTGAACTGAGGTACCCGCTGCAGGATTCTGTGTGGAGTAGGGAGATCAGCTAACTTACTGTTTAAAATGATTATTATGGCTACTGTGTTAACAATTTGACTGAAAGGGGAAAGGATGGAAACAGAGAACTGCATGGAAAAATATTTGTATTAGAAGGGAGTGTAGAAAAGACCACAGAGTAGCAGTGCAGTTGATAAGAAGTATTTGAGTGTTGGATATATTGAAGGTAGAATTGCTACCAGAGTGACCGTGGAATATGAGCAAGAGGAGGAAAGCTTCACTCAAAGGATTTTGCCTGAAGCAACCTTGAGGTGTCCATACACTGAGATGGGGAGAGTTGGAAAGGAGCATGATTGAGATGAGTTATCAGGATTCAGTTTGGACACTAAATTTGTGATGCATAATACACATCCATGGAAAGGTGACAAGTAGGATGCTGAATATGGGAGTCTAGATTGTACTGAGGTGAGGAGATACATTGGGAAATACACACACACACACACAGTAGTAGATCCTCAACTAGCATCAACAGTAGGTTCTTGGAACTGCAACTTTGAGAGAATTGATGTATAGTGAAACCAATTTTACCATAGGCTAATTGATAAAAATAAGAGTTAAGGTCCTATGGCATATCTCTGACCACCAAAACATCACCAAACTTCTAAATAAATACCAAAACACTTCTAATACTAGACATTGAAATAAATGTGAGGTCTCTTTCTCTGTGTGTGTGTGTTTGTGTGTGTGTGTGTGTGTATATATATATATATATATATATATATATATATATATCACTCTATCTCTATCTATCTATCTATCTATCTATCTATCTATCTATCTATCTATATGTGTGTGTGTGTATACACACACACACACACATACAGTTTAGAAATATTGATAAGCAAGGCCCAGTTCAGAGTCTTGGGTGACCCTAGCCTATTATGGCAAATCAGGGCTTAAGGCCAGAGTCAATCATAGACAGGACGCCATCCCATCTCAGGTGCACACACGCTTGCACACACACACACACACACACACAAACACAGAGTACTCTGTGTACTCTGATAGGTGTTAGAAAGGATTTAATGACCAAAGACATGCCAATATGTTAATAATGAAACAAATAAGGCCATGCGGATTGTGTGTCCCATGGTTACACATGAACCCTCTCCTATCTTGATCTGATTAACCTTTTTACTTTGACATTGATTCCTGCTTTCATATCACTAATAGGCTCATTATTCAGACCCAGGCATGATCAGCAGTCAAAATTTAAGCTATGATATCTTAGTAAAATAGGATGAAGTTAGCTGTTGGAATCTTATGGTCTTGAAAGCAAAGCTCAGTTGTATAATGTGCTGGCTAACTGACACTGGGTGGTGTCTCTGACTTCTCTCAAATGGACTCCTCAAAACCACCACTGAGTGGTGGGCAAAGATACAAAGTTGCTTTAATATTATTAACTTCAGGGTGAGTGGTTCTCACAAAGCTCAGAACCTAAAAGCCAGCTCTGTCCCAGCAAATTGTTCATTGAATAATGTGGGAAGCACATTGTGCATTGTGAGTTTCCCATGCCCCTTCTGAAGACTCGAGGGCAGGACCCACATCTGTCCATTTTTTTTTTTTTAGCTTCTGGTAACCCCAGGCATCCCTGGCTTGTGGCATCATAACTCCAATCCCTGCCTCCTTCTTCATATGGCCATCTGCTATGGTTTGAATCTCACCTCCAAAACCCATGCTGAAATTTAATTGCCATATTGACAGTATTAAAAAGTGGAACGATTACCAGGTTATTAGGACTAAAGGCTCTACCTTCATAAGGGAGTTAACACTGTTATCATGAGAGTGGGTTCCTGATAAAAATGAATTCAAACCCTTGCTGCTCTCTCTTTTTCTTTCACCATGTGCCTTCTGCCACATTATGAAGCAGCAGGAAGGCCCTTGCAAGATGCAAGCACCTTAACCTTGGACTTCTAAGCCTCTGGAACCATAAGAAATAAATTGCTGCTCTTTATAAATTACGCAGTCTGTGATACATTCTTATAGAAACACTAAATGAACAAAGAGAGAGCATTGGTACCAGAAGTGGAGTGAATACTGTGGTTTAAATGTTCCCTCTGACATTCAAGCTGAAATTCAATTGTCGCTGTGGTGGCACTAATAGTTGTGACCATTAATATTAGGCCATGAGGGCTCTGCCTTCTTGAAGGGATTAATGCCACAACCTTGTGTGTGGGTTGCTAATAAATGAGAGTATAGCCCCCTCTCACACTCTCTTGCTCTGTCTCCTGGAGTTGAAATACTCTTCTCTGCCTGCTCTTGGACATCAAACCTCAAGATCATTGGCGTTAAAACTTCAGGACTTGAACCAGCAGCCCTCAGACTTCTCAGGCCTTCAGTATCAGACAAGAATCACACCATCAGCCTGAGAGAGTTGCAGGCATGAGACTCCCAATCAAGAGAGCTTTGGCATGGCCTGCACCCAGCAAAGCCATGGAGGAGGGGCTTCCCTAGGCAGGATGGCCAGTGTTTTATGTCCAACAGGAAAAGTTAAATATTAGAGACAGTGGAATAGCTCTGCCATAATGATCACAGAAACTATGGCCTTAGAAAGTCAGGTTATGATGGTCATCTCTGTGGAAGCACTTGCTGCTTGAGCAGCCCTAGATTTCGTACCTCACCCTGACTCTTTAGGAGCAAATTTGGGTGGTATAAAAACACAAAAATAGAGTTAAAACAATTCCTGCTGTCAGAATCTAAATTTATAAAATAGTCAGTATCCACACATGCCTTTACTCTAATCCATTCTTAATTATTGGGAAAGTAAACCATGGTAAATTTGCACAAATAACAACCCTGTCTGTGTTTGGCCTAGTCCATTTTACTAGAGCCATTACTGAAAATAAACACAACCTCTCAGAGTTAACTTGTACATACCAAATTGTGTACCTCTGTAATGGGATCAGCATTTGTTAGAGAATGAACTGACTTATCCGGAATCACTTCTACCTCCCATTTGCCTTTATGCATTTAAGTTAGCAAGAGTCACCTACTGTAGAGAGATTTCCAATTTGCCTGTAGCAAGAATAGAATGTAGAACAATTCAGATAAATTAAATAGTGAACTTTTAAGGATTTTAAACCAGGCCCACTTGGATACCATTTAGAACTCTATTTATCACATTTGAATGCATGTCCTGTACATTTGCTTGGACAGTGATTTTTATCTGGTTGATCAACACTAGGCACCGAAATTTTGACTTAAACTGCTATATACAGAGCCAAAGAGTTTAATTTTAGTGAGAAGAAGCAGAAAGCAAGCAAATTTCAAATCATATAACCAATCAATGAATTGATAAGACAATATGCTATTGCCAAAGCTAAGAAGTTAAGTATAGAAAATGTATACTGGTTTGTATTTTTGCAGGAAAATCTTCTGTCAGAGATAGTTCACCATCGTAACATAAAAAAAAAAATTGTACCATAATTTAAACCAAGAAATAGAGTAGGAAAACAGACTATTGGAATATAAACATTATCAACTATTGAATAAAGCATAATGATGACAAACAGAATTGTAATAAGTCATAAGTTGAGGATTCTAAATACAATTTCATTTTCAAAATTTTGTTTTGTTTTGTTTTGTTTTTATTTCGGCATATTATGGGGGTACAGATTTTAAAGTTTCAATAAATGCCCTTCCCCTCCACCCCCCACAAGTCTGAGTCTCCAGCATGACCATCCCTCAGATGGTGCGCCTATCACTCGTTATGTATGTATATACCCGCCCCCCCTCCCCCCCTCCCCAATACTCTATTACTGTAGTACCTATGTGTCCACTTAGGTGCTACTCAGTTAATACCAGTTTGCTGGAGAATATATCTGGTGCTTGTTTTTCCATTCTTGGGATACTTCACTTAGTAATATGGGTTCCAGCTCTAACCAGGAAAATATAAGATGTGCTATATCACCATTGTTTCTTAGAGCTGAATAGTACTCCATGGTATACATATACCACATTTTATTAATCCATTCTTGGATTGATGGGCACTTGGGCTGTTTCCACAGCCTTGCGATTATGAATTGTGCTGCTATGAACATTCGAGTGCAGGTGTCTTTTTTGTAGAGTGTCATTGGATCATTTGGGTAGATGCCCAGCAATGGGATTGCTGGGTCAAATGGTAGATTCACTTGTATCGCTTTAAGGTATCTCCATATTGCTTTCCACAGAGGTTGAACTAGTTTGCAGTCCCACCAGCAGTGTAGGAGTGTTCCTCTCTCTCCACATCCATGCCAGCATTTGTTATTTGGAGAATTTTTGATAAAGGCCATTCTCACTGGAGTTAAGTGATATCTCATTGTAGTTTTGATTTGCATTTCCCTGATGATTAGGGATGTTGAGCATTTTTTCATATGTTTGTTGGCCATTCTTCTGTCTTCTTTAGAAAAGTTTCTGTTCAAGTCCTTTGCCCACTTTTTAATAGGGTTATTTGATTTTTTCTTGATGATTTTCCTGAGTTCTAAGTATATTCTAGTTATCAGCCCTTTATCGGATACGTAGGATGCAAAAATTTTCTCCCATTCTGTAGGTTGTCTGTTTACTTTCATGACTGTTTCTTTGGCTGTGCAGAAGCTTTGTAGTTTCATCATGTCCCATTTATTTATTTTTGTTGCTGCTGTGATTGCCTTTGGGGATTTCTTCATAAACTCTTTGCCTAGGCCGATGTCTAGGAGAGTTTTTCCAACATTTTCCTTTAGAATTCTAATGGTTTCACACCTGAGATTTAAGTCTGTTATCCAGCGTGAGTTGATTTTTGTGAGAGGTGAAAGGTGTGGGTCCTGTTTTAACCTTCTACAAGTGGTTATCCAGTTTTCCCAGCACCATTTATTGAAAAGGGATTCTTTTCCCCAGCGTATGTTTTTGTCTACTTTGTCAAAGATTAGATGGCTATATGAGGATGGTTTTATATCAGGATTCTCACATCTGTTCCACTGGTCAATAATCCTATTTTTGTGCCAATACCAGATTGTTTTAATTACTACAGCTTTGTAGTATAGTTTGATATCTGGCATATTAATGCCTCCCAATTTGTTTTTGTTGCCTAGATTGCTCTTGATATTCGGGGTCTTCTTTGGTTCCATATGAAGCGTAAAATTATTTTTTCTATATCTGTGAAGAATGCTGATGGGATTTTAATAGGTATTGCATTGAATCTGTAGATCAGTTTAGGTAGTATAGACATTTTAATGATGTTGAGTCTGCCGATCCACGAGCATGGAATGGATTTCCATCTGTTTACATCCTCTGCTATTTCCTTCCTCAGTGTTTCATAGTTCTCCCTATAGAGGTCTTTTACCTCCTTGGTTAAGTATACTCCTACGTACTTTAATTTCTTTGTTGCTATTGTGAAGGGTATTGAGTCTTTAATTTGGTTCTCGATTTGATTGTTGTTGGCATATACGAATGCCTCTGATTTCTGTGTATTGATTTTGTATCCTGAGACTTTGCTAAATTCATTGATCAGTTCCAGAAGTTTCCTGGTTGAATCTTTGGGGTTTTCTAGATATAATATCATATCATCAGCACCTGGCTAAGCTAACAAAAGGCAGAAAAGAGAAATCTCTAATAAGCTGCATCAGGAACAAAAAGAGAGATATCACAACCGATCCCAAAGAGATACAAGATATAATTTATGAGTACTACAAAGATATTTATTCACACAAACTGGAAAATGTGGAGGAAATGGACAAATTTCTAGAAACACACAGCCTCCCTAGGCTCAACCAGGAAGAAATACATTCCCTGAACAGACCAATCTCAACAGCTGAAATAGAAACAGCAATTAAAAATCTCCCTAAAAAGAAAAGTCCCGGTCCAGATGGCTTCACACCCGAATTTTACCACACTTACAAAGAAGAACTAATACCTATCTTGAAACTATTCCACAACATCGAGAAGAATGGAAACCTCCCTGACACCTTTTATGAAGCGAATATTTCTCTGATACCAAAACCAGGAAAGAATCCAACAAAAAAAGAAAACTACAGACCAATATCCCTAATGAATATAGGTTGCAAAAATTTTCAACAAAATCTTAGCTAACCGAATCCAGACGCTTATCAAAAAAATAATCCATCACGACCAAGTGGGCTTCATCCCAGGAATGCAGGGATGGTTCAACATACGCAAATCTATAAATGCAATTCACCACATAAACAGAAGCAAAAACAAAGACCACATGATTCTGTCACTAGATGCAAAAAAAGCTTTTGACAAAATTCAACACCCTTTCATGATACGAACACTCAAGAAAATAGGCAAGACATATCTAAAAACGATACAAGCCATATATGACAGACCCATAGCCAACATCATACTGAATGGGGAAAAACTGAAAGCATTCCCACTTAGAACCGGAACCAGACAAGGCTGCCCACTATCTTCACTTCTATTCAACATAGTACTGGAAGTCCTGGCTACAGCAGTCAGACAGGAAAGTGGAATTAAAGGTATCCAAATAGGGGCAGAAGAGATCAAACTTTCACTGTTTGCTGATGATATGATATTATATCTAGAAAACCCCATTTTCAAAAATTTTGAACACTTTTAAGGTAAAGCAGATTTATCAACATTCTGCGGTCATGAAAAGGAAATTAATTTTTTACTTTTTTTCTGAGAAATTTCGTATGCCACAAGAAATCTAGGTTGAGTAACATGTATATACAGAAAATACCTTAGGAAATAATGTTCACTCTCACAAGGATATCTCCACGTTACCATTTATTTATCTAAACGTATTTGTGAGTTTCTGCAACGACTGCACTTAGTACAATTTTACATAGACTGTGGATGACACCATGTCACTTTTCATAATCATAATATGGTTGTACATGTAGGAGAAAACATGCTTGGTCTTTAGAGGCCATTCACGAGGTAAAACCATCATTCTGTTACGTGGCAGCTCTTAGTGTATGTAAGAGTTGCCTTTAGAAC
Source organism: Microcebus murinus (assembly GCF_040939455.1). Taxonomy (NCBI): domain Eukaryota; kingdom Metazoa; phylum Chordata; class Mammalia; order Primates; family Cheirogaleidae; genus Microcebus; species Microcebus murinus. The sequence continues at coordinate 18,427,931 of NC_134107.1, forward strand.
AAGAACTTTAGTGCTAGGACGTTCGTGCCTGGTCACCATTTGTAACAGAAACCAACACACCACAAAGATATCTATTGCAGTTTTACTGGCCCAAGTTTGCCTTGGTGATTGCTTTGCCGACAGCCTCTTTCACATCCTTGTTCCTCAGACTATAGATCATGGGATTCAGCATGGGGATCACCGTGGTATAAAACACGGCCACCATTTTCCCCTGCTCCACAGACTCCTCAGTGGGCCGCCGCAGATACATGAATATGAGGGTCCCATAAAACATGGAGACAGCTGTCAAGTGGGACCCGCACGTGGAGAAGGCCTTCCTCCTCCCATCGGCAGAGCGCATGCGCAGCACGGCCACTACGATGAGGGTGTAGGAGACGAGGACCACCGAGAGGGAGTACGTGAAGTTAATTCCGGCGATAACAATCATTGTGTATTCCTTGATGTGCACTCCCCCACAGGCAATCTTGATGAGAGGAGGGTCTGCACAATAGAAGTGGTTGATTTCAAAGTTTCCGCAGAAGTACAAGCCGTAAGTCCATAGTGTGCATATGAGACTAACGGAGAATCCGTAGACGTAAGGCACGGAGATGAGCCGCACACACACAGCCCTGGACATTTTACTGCCATAAAGCAAAGGGTTGCAGATGGCCATGTAGCGGTCAAAGGCCATCACTGCCAAGATATAGACCTCCACGTGGACGAGGGCAATGAAAAAGTAGCACTGCACCAAACACCCCACGTAGGAAATGGTTTTTGTCTTAGATATTAGGTTTTCTAGCATTTTAGGGGTGACATTGGAGGAGAACCACACATCTACAAAAGACAAATGGCTCAGGAAGAAGTACATGGGGCTCTGAAGCTGGGGACTGATGCTGATCAAAATGATCATACCGATATTTCCTAACAGAGTGATCACGTAAACTACCAGGAACACCACAAAAAAGAGAACCCGTAGTTCCTGACGACAGGTCAGCCCCAGAAGAATAAATTCTGCCACATCCGTGAAATTAGGCATTGCTTTAATATGGACTGAGTCTGGTTGCCTATGGGGAAATTTAAAAAAATAACAAAAACAACACACACACACAAAAAAAACATATGAATTGATTTGTTTTAGTCTTGAAACTTTTAATTTGCATCTATCCTTTTATAGTTCAAATAATTTAAAAGCATGGTAGGTTTTGCAAAATGTCTAATATGGGGATTAAAATTCTATCTGTAAAATTAATCAGGTGCACAAGATAATACTCACTGAAGCTTTTGTTCTGGTCTAAGTTTCCCCTTCATATAGATATGTCCATGATTGTAGCATATCTCTTGTGGCCCATTGTAAGAGTGAAAATAGCTAGAGACACTGATGGTCATGAATTTCTTGTGTTAAAAATGTTGACCTCTACTGATGAAACCATATCCTCTCCTTAACAGAATTTGACTTGCATTAATGGTACTACTATATGAAGTATAAAATACATAAAATAAAGCATCAGGGCATCTAAGAAACATAAACTAATACTGCTTCAATTTTGTTTAGCTGCTGTGTGATGTGGGTATTTCTCTTTTTCTATATATCATCATTAAACTTGTGGTATTAGAATTTGTCCTGTTTACCTTGAAACTCTGTAATCTGCCTTGCTTAGTGGTGACATTTAATAGATATTTAGAAAGAGTTACACATATGATTTTTAAAGTGATCCTGATCTCTGTATTAGCTTCACATAATACAATAACCCAATAATACTATTAAAACTCTCTAAGAAAGATTTTTTTTTCTTGAGGCAGCAGTCCCAGTTTTATTCTATTTGTATGACTGGCTAATATTGAATATTCGCTAAATCTTTTGCCTGCAAAGTTCCTATTAAACAGATTCTATTTCATGTGCATTTCAGAAATGAGGAAACTGAAGTGCTGAGAAATTAAGATGGTCTCCCTGGGTCAGAAGTCTTCCAATTGGCAGGATATGAATGCAAAAAATAATAATAATTTTACTCTAGTGTTATAGCCTTAATAATCTTCTACTGCTGCCTCTTAGAAAACCTATTCTACTATTATATTTCTTTTCATTTAAAATGTAGTTTGCTCCTCCTCCACAATAGAAGAAGTTTATCTTTTCCATATAATTCACCCTCCATGGACTATTTAAAGCTGTTTGTGGTCTCATAGCAGGTTTGACCACAGGGGTGCTAGACCACAACTTCTTCCTGCTTCTCCAGGTTAGGTGATACCATCGACCTGGATCAGAAGACAGTGACTTCTTGGGGAGAAACTATTTATTACCTATATGTGTATCATCCATCAAAACAATCAGGAAATGTGAATGTTTAACTTATAAATAAGAAAGCAAATTCATTTTCTATTAACATTTCAGGAATTTCCCATGAAGAAAAACAGTGCAGGTACAAATTACTGGACCAATCATTCCAACTGACTCAATGTCCCCAACCCCATTCATATATATTTTAAAACAATATTGTGAAAATTAATAGTCTTTATTAGCCAATAAGAGTAAAAGGACAACAAAATGAGGAAAAAGAGTTTTGTAAATCCTCATTATAACAAGCTCATTCTTACAAATTTTTTGAAGACGCTATGGATAGAAATATGAAAATTTTCCAGTAATATCATTCCAAACAGCAAAATACTTGATAACAAATGTCTATGAATAAAGTATTAGTTTTTTCCTTAAAGTATGGAATAAAATTTAAAGATTTGACTGCATCAATCTGTATTGCAAACAGTGAAGAACTTGCAGACCTACCTTCAGCATAGGAGAATAGCAAATGGAAATTTCTCACTATTTATTATATAATAAAGTCTTGAACGTTAGGAGCTTTGGGATCATGTCTCTAAGGAACTATCCAAGTTATTAGGGAAGAAATAATAATTAAAGTGTTAGCACTATCTCACGGGTAGGAGAAGTTAAGGAGTGTTGATGGGAAGAATAATTCTTAAATAAAAGTGAGATCAAAATTCTTGATCATGTTATAGTCTATCTCCCAATTTCACATAGATTCTGTCCCCTTTCATTGACACATTGACAAAATTATGCATCTCTGCAAATATGGTTGATTTGTGTCACATAACATTTCAGGGGCTTTATTATTGTGCGAATGTTCTATACAAAACACAACATCTGTCATGATAGATGATCACAGAAATGCATATACTAGCTGACAGTTTCAGATGTCCGATGCCTCAAAGAGTAAATCACTTGTCAGTGTCTGGAAGAAGGACCAAAAGTAGAAGTCATTGCTGAAATGGGAGATGATCCTTGAAATCAGACAGGTCTGGAATTATACTTTTACTATACCACTTTAAGTGACCTTAGACAAGTAGCACAATTCTGAGCCTCAGTGTCCTCATCTGTAAAATAGGAAAATTATTATCTTACACTGTGGTTGAGAAGATCTTGGGTAATGTAGGGATAACTCTCTGCCCCATGTGTGTTGCATATGAAGCATACAAAAAATTGACATAGGTGTGCATTTTCACCTCTAAATAGTTTACAAGTACTATCTTACCACCTCAGTAGAATTGTGACTCATGTTATCCTTACTTTGAAGAATAAAAATATGCATATGTGAAATAAGTATAAGTTTAAACTTTCACCAAGTTTAAATACCATAAAGCCAAGGAACATGGATACCATCCAGGATTGTTTAAATTCTAAAATACATACTTCCTCCATTTAGTATAGAAAATTATGAACAGGGTTGTGCTCAGGAAATTTTTTCTCTCCAACACCCAGAAATCTTGTCTCTTTTTACCTATTATGAAGAAAATTCATTCTATGAACTTGGCAGTAGGAAATTTTGATATAGTGAGTATACAATATCTCACAAAAATGTAAATTGGAAAAGAAGAAAGTGTGTATGAGAGAGAGAAAGGGAGAGAGAGCGAGAGAGAGAGAGAGAGAGAGAGTAAGAAATATAGAAAAGAAACTGAGACAGAGAAAGGTAACTGGGCTTTATGGTGTAATGTTAGAAATGTGTAAATATATTTAATCTGATAGATGTAGAAATAAATGTAACAATACCATTTATTTTATTTTTATTTTTTACTTTTGTTTATTTCAGCATATTACAGGAGTACAAATGTTTAGGTTACATATATTACATTTGCCCCACCCAAGTCAGAGTGCACACTGCACTCATTAGGTGCGTATATATACCCATCCCTTTGTCCCCCTCCCACCTGCCTGACACACAATGAATGTTACTACTATATGTGCACCTAAGTGTTGATCAGTTAATACAAATTTGATGGTGAGTACATGCGGTGCTTGTTTTTCCATTCTTGGGATACTTAGTAGAATGGGTTCCGCTCCATCCAGGATAATACAAGTGGTGCTAGATCATCATTGTTTTTTGTGGCTGAATAGAACTCCATGGTATACATATACCACATTTTCTTAATCCACTTATGTATTGATGGGCACTTGGGTTGTTTCCACAATTGTGAATTGTGCTGCTATAAATATTCTAGTGCAGATGTCTTTTTTATAGAATGCATGACATAGACTTTAATGAAGTTGCTAAGTTCTAGCCTCATGCTTATACTTCATGAAATGAGGTACAAGAGAGATGTAAAACCATGTTAATATTATTATGACACAAAACGTTATTGCTAAGAGCAAATAGTTCATCCTAAATATTTGATACCTTTCAAATGCAAAAATTAGCTAGAATATGTAACTACCATATCTTAGACACAGATTTGCCAAATATTCCACAAGAATATAAATTTAACTTATAAAGTGGAATCTGGAGAGCCCTACATTTACAATGAAAACATCCATCCACTAATTCTCCTACTCAGTCATACTGAAGACACTGCCCGGTGACTGTGCATGGTTGGACCAGTGGCAAGAGTTAAAATTTGGAAGATACTAGAATCTGTGAAACAGAGGCACTTACCATGCTGTGTCTCTTAAGAAACATGAAAAAAAAAAAACTAAAAAATAATAAAAACAATAACATTGCTATCTTCAAGGTAGTGTCTCTGAATAGAACTAACCCCACAGAATGAAAGAAGCATTAAACAATAAACAGTCTCATCACCATTAGCGAAACCACTATTTTTATTCTTAATGCTAGAAGCTAAATTATTTTGATTTTTTTTCTGCCCCAAGTTTGTTTCTAAATGGGAAGATAAATATTTCCTAAATCCACCCATGGAATTTTTGAATAAGAAAAAAAGGCTTTTGGTTCTAGCTAAATATTTGAGCAATTTCAGCAATTTCAGTTAGTGCAACTAGAAACTTTGGCACGCATGACCTTTTCAATTAATTTATACATTTAAATTAATCTTCACTATTTGCTTCACCAGGAATGAGTCAATTTACTTACTTTTTGCCAGTTTACATCATTATTTTTCCCTTTCCATTCCCTTTTCCTTTCCATTTTCAACTCCCAAAACACCTTTAGTTTAATGTTGCTATGTAACATTCCTGGCTAATACCCTGTCTCCAAACAAATTATAGAAGACATTAATTCGATTTTATTTTATTTTGTTAAACATGTTCTGTTGATCACTTTGCTCATGGCTTCTTTCACATCCTTGTTCCTCAGACTGTAGATCATTGGATTCAGCATGGGGATCACTGTGGTGTAGAACACAGCCACCATCTTCCCCTGCTCCACGGACTCCTCTGTGGGACGTCGGAGATACATGAAGATCAGAGTACCGTAAAATATGATGACAGCTGTCAGATGGGACCCACAGGTGGAAAAGGCCTTCTGTCTCCCTTCCGCTGAGCGCATTCGGAGAATAGCAACGAGAATGAATAAATACGAGATGATAATTACAGTCAAGGAATACGTGAAGTTAATGCCAGCCAGTATGATCATCGTATATTCTTTTACGAAGGTCCCAGCACAGGCCATCTTGATGAGAGGTGGGTCTGCGCAGTAGAAGTGGTTGATCTCAATTTTCCCACAGAAGTACAAGCCGTAAGTCCACAATGTTGCTGCCAGACTAGTCAGGAATCCATATATGTAAGGGAAAGAAATCAGTCGCATGCAGACAACCCTTGACATTTTGCTGCCATAGAGCAGAGGGTTCCCAATCGCCATGTATCTGTCAAAGGCCATCACAGCAAGAATAAAAATTTCTACATGGACAAGAGCAATGAAAAAGAAGCACTGCACTAAACATCCAGCGTAAGAAATCGTTTTTGTCTCTGATAACAAGTTTTCCAACATTTTAGGGGTGACATTGGAAGAAAACCACACATCGACAAATGACAAATGGCTGAGGAAAAAGTACATGGGGCTGTTAAGCTGTGGACTGATCTTAATTAACATTATCATGCCAATGTTGCCCACCATGGTGATAATGTAGACCAGAAGAAAAATGATGAAGAAGAGAACTTGCCATTCCCGACGACTGGTTAGTCCCACAAGAATAAACTCTGTCACATCGGTGAAATTGAGCATTTTCTGAATTTTAAGCCAATATGAGTTAGAAACCTGTGACAACTAAAATGAAATGAAAAATTGAAGAGTTACTCATTTATTAATTTATGTCTTTATCCATGCCCTCATTCATTGTTTTTTATTAAATATTTATGATCATATTTTGCCATTCTTCTCAGCAAATCTTTTCTGAGCACCTGTTATATGACAGGCTCTCTGTGGTTACTATTAATATGATGAGTATGTATATCCTATTATATAACAGTTATACAAAGTTTAGTGATTGAAATGTGCTTGTATTAAGTATTGTGAGTAGTCACACTTCCAAAACTACTTTTTAAACATCCTGTTTTTCCAATGTTGGCATGTTTGGTAGTTTTATATTTTTTAAATAATTATAAGGAGTCATAGTTCTCTTTCTAACATAACTCAAAAATTGTGGGTTTATTTGCTTACCTGATTTCTTTTTCACTATAAATATATTATTCATGATTAGAGATGAAATCCACTTAATGAAATAATTCATCAGATACAAATTTAATCAATCTCATACTTTCATTATGTTAAATTAAAGAACAAAGTCAAGTTAAAGGGTAAACCATTTACTTTCATACTTCATGCACATTTCCACAAACATAGCATTTCAGATCAGGGTTGAAATTATTTTAGTTTTAATATTATTTTAATACTATTAAAATAATTTTAATTATTTTAATATTTAAATTGAAATTATTTTAATTTTTAAAATTATTTTAGTACTCATTGTTACTTTAATCGATTATTTAAATGGAAAAATTATTAATATCTTCACACCATGAACAGAAACATTTTTTAGTCATAGGTGATGGTTTAATGTATGTTCCTTATATTTTATGGTTTTTAATTTACATAGATATTATATATCATACTGAATTTCTCAAAAACTATTTTAAATATACAATACATTGAAATAAGTTAAAATATTATATGCCTTTGAATTTTAATTCAAAATTTCAGTATACTAACAATTGCATTAAAATGAAATTTATATCTAATTTTTTCCCCCATGGGATAATTCTGACATTAGAAAATTTTACTTTCAGAGGACTTGTGAGAGGCTTTATATAACTTATCCCCTCTGAGCAGGCTTAGGAAATTAATATGAATAGCACTTCATTTTTCACCTACGCTAAGAATACTAGAGCCATATTAGGCTATTCAATATAGTAGTATTAGGTCTTTCAACAATTGTTCAGTTCCTATTAACATGAAATTTTATGGTTCAGAAAACACTTTAAGTCACTTTGTAAAACCTCATAAGGCATTAATTTGTTTATTTACGCACGCTTATAGAAAATAATTAGGTATTTTTTCAAGTTCCAGACACAGTGCTAGATGCTAGAAATAGGGCAGTGGACAAGATAGAAGCAAAAGGTTTAGTTATGTGAGTAGCCAAGCTTGGGAAACTTAACATGATTGCTCTAGCACACAGCTCAGGAACAGTAGAATGAGGAAAATAATCATACATTATAGCTCTCAGTGTGGTGATCTTCTGTAATATTCTACTTTCCCAGGGAATCCAATCTCTTCCTTCAGTTCAATTGTCTGCTTGAGTAACAATAATAACCATTGCAAAAAGTGTTGAGATTCAATTTATCTAGTTCTGTTGTCTTCCTATCCTGCCCCAGTGATTGCTGCTATGGGCTATTGGAGTAACCAAATATGAATAAACAAGGATCTAGAGTTAGAGTTTTCTTGGAGGTACAGATGATAGAGACAAACATTCTAACAAAAATAATGGATTGAAGAGGAAGCAGAAAGCAGGAAGGATAGGTAACAGTGCCCTAACTGTAAAAAATAGGATGAAATTTTGGCCAAGAATCTAAGATAGTGCCTAGGAATTGTAACTTAACTGGCAAGAAGGAAGACAAGCTCTTCTTTTAAACTCTGACCTAATGAGCAACTTCTCCAGTCTAACATCTAGGTTTCAGTACTGAGTGACTGACTCTCCAAGGAGCCTTGCAAACTTGCTGAGATTCCACTGGTCACCTACACATGCATCCTTTTTATCAGAAACCATTATCACTAGACATATTTGAATTCTAGAATTGTGGGGCTATGGCAAACAAACACAACTAATAGGCAGATATACAGCCAACAGGAAATTTGTCATATTGCTGCCCAGAGGCAAGAAACACTCATAGCAAAGTGTTTAAATGCAATTTATAAGCTTGGTGATGAACTATTAGGAATGATTGTGAGACTACATGTACAGTCTAGCAAGACAGAATTCTCTTCATCACTTTACTGTTGTCAGATCCTTGGACCAATTGAGTTATTTGATTATGAGCAGATTCATAATCTAATTTCAAGTATCTTGTTTGAAAAAAATGAAATCAAATATTCTCCTTGAAAAAAAAGTCCCTGGAGCACAAGTATTTCTTATCACAGACCAGATTCTAGACAGAAACAGGGCATTGGAAAAGAATCCAGTATCTTTTAAAATAAAAGAACCAAAAGGAATTAGAGATCTGCTCATCTAAGTTCCTTAGTTCCATATACTGAACCTATGGAACAGATTTCCCATATGTTAAAGAATCACAAGGAGAAGCCTGTTTGGGCATTCACTTTATTTCTTCCAGGTCAGAAAAAGGTTAAATGATTAATTAAGTTACCTAGACATAAATTATTTCCAATTTGTCTTTTTCTTGTGGAGATTGGTAATAGCAGACACCAAGATACTAGGTAAATGAGAAACACAAAATGAACATCATTATTTGAAACTAATAATAGTGAAAACATCTGCTGGAATATCCATAATATAGAATTCTGCTGAAATATTATAAAAGTGAAAAACAGTTAAGTAAGCACCCTACAGATTTTCTTTCATGCCAAATGAATTGTCTGTGCAAATTTACCCCCAAACTATCTATTTCAACAAATCACTATTTAAAATTTACATAACTTAATGAAGAGAATATGTAAATTACTAGCTATTAAAAACTAACATACACACACATTTTATCTCCTACCTGTGAAAATACAAGTGTTTTTGTGATGACCCCAAAGATCAAATTCTAGCCAGTGCTGGATCATTTATACCTATGATATTGACATCAGGATTTATCTCTGGAGAATCCCCAAATGTGTTGAGAAGAACCAATTAGAAATGGAGTCCCACTGGAGAGCATCCTCAGAGGGAGAAACTACACTATCTTGAATCATGTTATTAGAAAAAAAATCCATATTTTAGACTTCACTGGAGTTCAAATCAATGGTCTGTTATGAATAGTAGGGTAGTACTTTAGACAATACTGAAGACAACACCCTGGGGAAGCTTAACTTTTCATGAAACTATACTCAGGTCATTGTTCTTATCATTTCAAGAGCACTACCATAGTTCCTACATTGTCCTTTAACAAGTTCACACAAGAATATGTACTAATAAAAGAGTAGAATTTCCAACAGAAAGAAATGATAACTACCTGAGGTGATGGATACCCTAATTACCCTGATTTGATGAACATGCCTTGCATGCCTGTATCAAACATCACATGTACCCTATAAATATGTACAACTATTATGTACCCATAATAATTAAAAATTAAAAAAAAATATGTGCTAAGTACAAAGTTCAATCCTGTTTAATCTGCATAATAAAAATATAAAAAATATATCCCTCCTCTAAAAAGTTTGCATGTTGGTGGGATGCCTAAGATAAGTAAATAAATTATACTACTACATGTAAGTAAGTAATTTCCAGAAAGAAATAACAAAACATATAGAATGTCACAGGTATGAGAAACTGATGACTAATAATGACAACAACAGTGCCTGATAGACAATAATCAACGTCTTGTTAAATAAATTAATGACTAACATATTTCACATATTGTTTCTATCATGCTTTCCACATTTAGAAAACTTTCCTAAAATTGAGTCAATAATGGAACTCAGAGCATATTTGTCTCAAAATGTAATCAAGGAAAATGTACATTACAAATAATATTTGATATTCACAATAGCCCCATGAAATGGGTGTCACTAATGCTGTTTTGCAGTTGAATTAACTAAGAAGAAACTCCTCTAAGTTTACCCAGCTAACAAAATAATAATAAAAGTGAGACTAAGACCCAGTTTTGAACAACGACGAGGCCAATTCTTTTCCCGACACACCATTCTGTCTCAAAGTGAGGAGAATGTTTTGTTAGCTGGCAAGGAGAGGGACAGAATAAGCTTATCAGGTGTCGTGAATCTTGGGACGGTTGGCCATGAGAAGGCATGGCACAAGAATGTACTTTCTCTAGGATTAGCTATTTCCTGGTCTTGATAAGTGGCTGTTGCTAATTCCAACCGAATCTCCTCCTTGTCTGAGCAGCAGTGGGGCCCCTTCTGTTTCTAACACCTCAAATCATTATTTTATTATGTCCCAGACTGAAAGTTTGTTTCTGTCAATTTAATTTGTTTTTAAATTTTTATTACATATTGGATGATTTTTCCATTTTAACACTGTTATAAAGATCAAAATAAAATGATGTTTGTAAAAGGGGATAAAATTTATCCATTGATGTATTGCTGCAGAGATGTATTGCTCAAAACTAGCTCCCTTAAATCTTTTCAGTATGGTTCAACATTCACTTTAATCTGTCTCCCTTTGATGAAGAAAGACATATAATGTGTGATCACTCCTGAATGGTGACAATAATATTACATTCTATAATTCTAGTTCTTGCTCAGAACTTAATATTGGATTACAGTATAATGAAGAAAAAAATAGAATTATTACTACTACTCTTTGGCCAAAAAATATAAGGGTTTAAGAGCTTAAACTAAACAGCCTTAGCTATCATCACCTTCTCTTTCTTCATAATGTTATATTTTCCAGGAAATAAATTCAAAATATCTTTGAATCTGACATATTATATGTTATTATTACTTTGTATAGCTTATGCACACACACACACACATGTGCGTGTTTTCTCTAATTCTTGAAAGTTTGTTTTGGTTGTATTCAATTCTAGGTTGATACTTTCTTCCCAAGGTTTAAATGTTTAGTTTAAACTTCATGATTTCATAGTTTTAATTGTCACCTTTATTTAACTAGAAATGTTTTTGTTTTATAATTTGCAGCAAGTAATTCTATTATAATATCTGAAATTGAGGGTATTTACCTGTGCCTTTTGTTTCTTATTTTCCAAAAAATTTTGTGAACCAAGACTTTATCTGTGGAAATCCTTTGCAGTCTGGGTGGTTGATAGTTCATTCCTCTGATTTGCATTTGTCTTTGCTTATTCCAGTGCCATGGGGCTTCTCCCAACCTGGGTCACTTTATATTAATTTTTTGGCTTGAAATTTGATAGCCCAGGAAAGGAGTGGAAAATCCAAACCCAAAATGGATAAACATTAACCTATTGTCATGAATTCTTTTGTTTTTTTTTTTTTTTTTTGAGACAGAGTCTCACTTTGTTGCCCAGGCTAGAGTGTCATGGCATCAGCCCAGCTCACAGCAACCTCAAACTCCTGGGCTCAAGTGATCCTCCTGCCTCAGCCTCCCAGGTAGCTGGAACTACAGGCATGCACCACCATGCCCAGCTAATTTTTTCTATTTTTAGTTGTTTGGCTAATTTCTTTTTATTTATAATAGAGACTGGGTCTTGCTCTTGTTCAGGCTGGTCTCAAACTCCTGAGCTCAAGTGATCCTCCCGCCTCGGCCTCCCAGAGTGCTAGCATTACAGGCATTAGCCACTGCGCCTGGCCGGAGTCTTGAATATTGTTTTTAAACTCCTGACTAGTTTCCTTTTTTGTTGTTGTTGTTTTTTGTTTGTGTTTTTGACTCTGTACTTCTATAGCAATTGTAGCCTTTCAACAACCCTAATTTATAAAGGCATCTCTGTTTTAATTTCCCACCTTGTGAGCATTTCAGCATTGGTCTCTCATCTTCTGTATAGGTGATTATCTTTGAGGCTCTAAGTTACCTTATGGAGAACTATCAGATTCTAGACCCACAAAACACACACCTCCAATATTAGAAGACAGTGGTCCTCTATAAACATGATAAAATTGTATTATTAAAACTGTATTTACACCTTATATGTTGATATAATAGTTTTAGACATACATTGAACATGTTATTAATTAACCTTGTGTGTCCTTAGACAGACTTCTATAATTCAGTTTAGAAACCTACTAATCATTGTTTATTTTTTATCATCTACTGAGCCAATAAATGAGCCAAGTATGGAAGATGGCAAGATACTGGGCCAGTTGTTGGTGTATTTTGGGTTCAGATGGTCTCAACACAGGAAAGGGCTAGAACTGAGCTGACAAGTGAACATGTACGAGATGAGGCTGGCATTTTAGGTTGGATATGTTAAAATGGAATGCTGGTTTTGTCTAATAATGGAGGAAAAATTAATTAAAGATTAGCTGAAATGATTTTTTTTTTCAAATCTTATGGTATGTTAAAGAATCTCTATTAAGAGGCAGTCTAAAACTCAGTGATTAGCTCCTTCCAAAACTAAAATCCAATTCTGGTTTTATTGGTTTAATTCCCCAAAGTATAAATACAATTTTTCACTTACATTAACTTCTCATTATAGAGGTCTCTACATTTGAGTTTGGGTGGACAAAACTCTTTTGGAGAATTCAACATTCCTATAAATTGATGTAGATAATCAGATTCCTTTTATTCAAACTTCTTTATGGAAATTTCCCCATCCCTTCGAAGAAAGGATACAGATTTGGATAATTCATTTTGGACTAAGCGCTAACAAAAAATCTTAACCTATATAAAATAAAAAGATTTAACTAAAATCAGTAATGAGGTTTATTTAGCAAAAAATTTCCTTTTAAAAAGTTCTTTGTATAAAGCCTCTTTCACATCCTTGTTCCTCAGACTATAGATCATGGGATTCAGCATGGGGATCACTGTGGTATAAAACACTGCCATCATTTTTCCCTGCTCCACAGACTCCTCTGATGGGGGTCTGAGATACATGAAAAAGAGAGCTACAAAGAATATTGTAACAGCTGTCAGATGGGAGCCACAGGTAGAGAAAGCTTTGCGCCTACCCTCTGTAGAGCGGATCCTTAGGATGGCAGGAAATATGTAAATATAGGAAATGAGGATGATAAGGAGAGAATAGGTGAAGTTGAAACCAGCCACAACAAACATTGACAACTCTTTGTTGTAGGTGTCAGAACAAGCCAGCTTAATCAGAGGTGGGTCAGCACAGTAGAAGTGGTTAATTTTGTTGGGGCCACAGAAGGCTAAGTTGTAGGTCCACATGGTCTCCATCAAGCCAGTGAGCGCTCCGTACACATAAGGCACCGTGATGAGGGATGTGCACACACTCTTGGACATTTTGCTGCCATAAAGCAGAGGGTTGCAGATAGCCATGTACCGATCAAAGGCCATCACTGCCAGGATATAGATTTCCACATGGACCAAGGCAATGAAAAGGTAACACTGCACCAGGCAAGCAGGATAGGAAATGGTTTTCTTCTCTGAAAGGAAAATCTCGAGCATCTTTGGGGTCACATTGGAAGAGAAGCACAGGTCAGCAAAGGATAAGTGGCTCAGGAAAAAGTACATGGGCGTGTGGAGCCGGGCATTGACCTGGATGAGGACAATCATGCCAAGGTTCCCGGCCACAGTGACCATGTAAACTGCCAGAAACAGCACAAAGAAGAAAATCTGTAATTCCAGGCGGTTTGTCAATCCCAGAAGAATGAATTCAGTCACTGAGGTAAAGTTTCTTTTCATAATTTCCTTGAAAGGAAAATGAAAACATTGGATCAGTAGTGCAATTTTTTAAATGGCAAAAGTTGTTATATTTTCTTAGAACTTTGTGTTTTTTTCCCCTCTACTTCAATTTTTATTGAAGTAGAGGGGGAAAAAAGTATTTTCTGTGACTTTGTTTTGTCTCAGGAGACACTAGAAATAGCAGTTTAATTGAAGCAGGATCTAATCAAACCTTAGTAAACACACTCAACTGGATTCTGGGTCTCAGTTGCTACTCAGCTTCGGGTCTTTGTCTTTTGTAATTACCCCTTATTTTTCTTTTTCCATTAATCTTTTTGGTCTGTTCCACTACATTTCTTCTCCGTTTCTGTTTTCACTTGTCTGTTTTGCATTTCACTTCTTTACCTCACATTTTTAATTCTCAGATTTTTCCACTGAGTGCCAATAAACAAATGAATATGCGCCATTTATCTAAATTAATTCCCAGATAACTTAACTAGAAATCCAGAACTTTGTACCAGAATTTCCTTTTTCTGATTATAATTATTCCTTTCATGCCATGCCAGGTAAAAATCACTTAGTTCCTGAGTATGAGAGTACTAAGTGGTAAAGATATATCTTAGTTCATTCTTTGTATCCTATAAACAGTCAACATGTCCTATTTTAGACTGACTAGCTGCTATGGGGGCGTGGAGATGGAAGAAAGAGACATATTTAAAAAATGGAACAATTAAAAATCTTTCAAGAAAGCTTTCAGAAATTATTCTAACATTCTTAGAGTTAATTCAGTAAACTTCATAGAAGCTAATTTTTCATAGTATCAGATCTGAGTTAGAGCACAGAAATGACTGTGGTCACCATGGTAGTCTATAATTTGTGAAAACTGAGATTGAAGAGCAAAGTGATCCTTCCTAACACAGAATGGGATTTGACAGAGCCTGGACCAGCTCCCACACAACTAGGTATGTGTTGCCTCTTCAGACTTTGAACCAACATTAGTTTTAATGGGAAAGATAAAAAAAAAAAAAAAAAAAAAAAGCCATAGAAAACAAAAAATGACTATAACCTCCTATTTTTTTTTTTTTTTAATTCTCAAACTAGATTAGCTAAAGCCAAAGGGTAGCTTCTGGCCAAGAGAATGTGATGTAAGAGAAGTGTGAAATTTTTATTCATTCTTTTTAAAAATAGACTTTCCCTTCCTTCCCCTTTTCTGCTACTGCTCTTAATGTGTTTCTACAAAAAACAGAAACCTTAGACAGGTGTCAGTGACTTATGTCTGTAGTCCCAGCTACTCAGGAAGCTGAGAGATAAGGATCACTTAAGCCTCAGAATTTGAGGTTGCAGTCAACTATTATTATGCTGCTGCATTCCAGCCTGCATAACAGAGAGACGCTCTGTTTCAAAAAAAACAAACAAATAAAAACAAACAAAACAACATTACCACTGTGCTACATATTATCTCTACAAGTGTAGATAACTTATTTAACTTTTATGAGTCTTAATTTTCTCACCTTAAAATATTGTTGAAGGGATATTCCTTGAGAATTAAAAGAGTAAAGGTTATATATAAAGATCTGACAACATATGAGGTACATAAAGCTCTCACAAGAAATTCTAGTTTTTTCCTCCCCTTTGTTTAATCTTTAGAACAAATCCAAATTCTCAGATTTGGCATATTGGTACTACATATACAATCGATCATACTCCTTTCTATGCCATCATTTAACTATTTCTAACCATGCACTCATTTCTACCAAATAAGTGTTAGGATTCCAAATATGAACAGTAAGACTTTGCCTAGTTCCTAATAACACAGAATAAGCAGCTGTATGTATATGAAAGTAGGAAAACCAATGTAACTTTAAGAATAAGGAATGGAAATTTTGCTTGTCTTTATATAGTTGATTCATTTTCCCTAATGCATTAAAAAAATCATAATGATGCAATCAATTCTGCCAATTAAAAGTTCCCGGAAGACAGCTCATGGGACATTTAACATGGGAGTTAGAAATGGTGTAAGCATCTCTTTGATGTCATCTTCTTCATCTCTCTCAGTAATGACATTACTTACTGCTCACCATGTATCACTGGGCATCATTCTACCTCACCCCCTCCATTACTCAGCAGAAGGGGCTGCATTCTAAAGAGAGCACATTACTCCCTCATTCCATTTGGTCACCAATGCAGCAAAAGCATATTCTACCACACAGTGTCATTACATGGAGCATACGTTTGTTTGAAAACAACAACAACAACAACAAAAAACAGTGGGTATTTTTTGACCATTTTTTGCTTCTTTCACATTGCTTTGTTTTATTTGTTTTTAGAAAACTCCAAGACAAAATGAATGCAATTAAAGAAATTTAAAGATTTCAAACAATATAGATGGTTTCTACACTTATTCATTTTCCTAAGACATGGTGTAATATGTATAGTTGTTGAATTCCTTGGTGATCAAGTATTTTTAATATATATAATTTAAAAAGAATCCTTATTTAATAAATGGTGCTGGAAAAACTGGATAGCCACATATAGAAGGCTGAAGCACGATTCACATCTTTCACCTCTCACAAACATCAACTCACGCCGGGTAACAGACTTAAACCTAAATTATGAAACTATAAGAAACCTAGAGGAAAACATTGGAAACACTCTGCTAGATATTGGCCTAGGCAAAAAATTTTTGAGGAAGACCTCAAAGGCAATCACAGCAGCAACAAAAATAAATAAATGGGACCTGATCAAACTAAAAAGCTTCTGCACAACCAAAGAAACAGACATGAAAGCAGACAGACAACCTACAGAATGGGAGAAAATTTTCACATCCACACATCTGATAAGGGGTTGATAACTAGAATATACTTAGAACTCATGAAAATCAGCAAGCAAAAGTCAAACAACCCTATCAAAAAGCGGGCAAAGGGCATGAACAGAAACTTTTCAAAAGAAGACAGAACAATGGCTAACAAACAAATGAAAAAATGTTCAACATCTCTAATCATCAGGGAAATGCGAATCAAAACCACAGTGAGATATCATTTATCTCCAACAAGAATGGCCTTTATCAAAAAGTCCCAAAACAATAAATGTTGGTGTGGATGCAGAGAGAGAGGAACACTCCTACACTGCTGGTGGGACTGCAAACTAGTTCAACCTCAGTGGAAAGCATATGGAGATACCTTAAAGTGATATAAGTAGATCTACCATTTGATCCAGCAATCCCATTACTGGGCATCTACCCAAAAGAACAAAGGACAATCTAAAAAAAGACACCTACACTCGAATATTTATAGCACCACAATTCATAATTGGAAGGCTGTGAAAACAACCCAAGTGCCCATCAATATATGAGTGGATTAATAAAATATGGCATATGTATACCATGGAGTACTATTCAGCTCTAAGAAACAATGGTGATATAGCACATCTTGTATTTTCCTGGATAGAGTTGGAACCCATACTACTAAGTGAAATATCCCGAGAATGGAAAAACAAGCACAACATATACTCACCAGCAAATTGATATTAACTGATCAGCACCTAAGTGGACACATAGGAATTACATTTATTGGGTATTGGGCAGGTGGGAAGTGGGAGGGGGGATGGGTATATACATACATAATAAGTGAGATGTGTACAGTCTGGGGATGGTCACACTTGAAGCTCTGACTTGAGGGGTGGAGGGCAAGGGCATTATACGGAACCTTAAAGTTTGAACCCCCATAATATGCTGAAATAAAAAATAATGTAAAATAAATAAATAAAAAGTAACTAATTTTTATTAATACAGCATACTGAATATTTTCAAATAGAATTTTTTTGGACACTCATTAAAAATATGAGATAAATGTTACTCATCTCATTTTATGTTGAAAGACCTGAGCCTTGGATAGAATAATCAATTTTCTCAAATTGAAAAAGGAAGAGAGGGTAAATTCACACCTAATGGGTAAAATACACACTAGCTGGGTGAAGGGCACACATAACTTTGCCTCAAACTGTACAAAAGCAAATTACATAACAAAACGTGAGTACCCTGTAAAATTCTGAAAAAAAAATTAAAACATATAAAAAGTCCAAAAGCAATAGATGTAGGCATGAATGCAGAGAGAAAAGATTGCTTATACACTGTTGGTGGGGCTGCAAATCAGTACAACCCCTGTGGAAAACAGTGTGGAGCTTTCTCAGAGAACTAAAAGTAGACCTACCATTCTATCTAGCAATCCCACTGCTGGGTATCTACTCAAAGGAAAAGAAATAATTTTATCAAAAAGACATCCACACTTGAATGTTTATTATGGCACAATTCACAATTGCAAAGATATGGAATCAACCCAAGTGCCCATCAATTCATCAGTAGATTAAAAAAATGAGGTCTATGTATACCATGGAGTACTACTCAGCCATAAAAGAGGATGAATTAAATGCCATTTGTAGCAATTTGGAAGCAATTGGAGGACATTATCCTAAGCAAAGTATCTCAAGAATGGGACAACAAGCACGACATGTAATCACTAATAAATGGGAACTAACTGGTGGGCACTCAAGTGTATAGCAGGAAGTAGAGTTCATTGGAAATCAAGCAGGGCAGAGGGGGTAAACGGGAGGGACAAAAAACCACCTTACTGTTACAGTGAACACTATTTGGGTGATGGCTGCATTTATAGCCCTGACTTAAGCCATGTGACAAAAACATTTGTACCCCCCCTAGTATTTTGAAATAAAAAATATAAATAAATAAATTAGATACAACAAACCAACCCACAGCTTTGGAAGAAAAAACTGTATTTGATAATAATACTTCTTCTCATGCATTTAGGCACTTCTGGTTTACAAGGCAACTACACTGCTTATATTCCATTTTACCTCTAGAAGAGAACAGCAACTGACACACAGCAAGTACAATCAGGAATTAGGAAAATGGGTTTCAAATATCCAGTAAGTTTGCTGTCACTTGAGCTTTGGGATTAGAATTTCCAAAACACAGTTTAGTAGAACCATGAATATCAGTCAAAAAAAAAAAAAAGGTATATGGTAAAATAAGTTTTGAAAATGTTGGATTTTGAAAAGAGAAGAAGATTTCTCAATTGCAGGAAGTCTCAGAGCCTCTTATATGCACATGTGCATTGTGAAGCTATAGGAGGGCAAGAATGTGCAGCATTTCCCAAGCTTACTTTTTCAAAGATGCTGGAGAATTATCAAGCTTTCTCTTTAAGCTAAAATCCCCAAATCCCACACTAGCATCTGGGAATACTAGAAACCTTGAATATCAACAACTAAAGAAAATAGAAGGAAATAAGATATACTCGACATCAAAAACCTCCTTCATTGAGTTGTGCCACTGGTGGGATACAAAGGCAAAGTTATCGTTGATTTTCAAAAGAAAATGCTTGGGCATTTTCATACCGAGCATGAAAGAGACACTCCACAGATGAAACAGGCAAAAAAACTAAAGAACTCTGAGGAAAACAGAATAGAACATGATACCAGAGCTCGGCACATCAATCACAGGGGATACACAAATCTGTTCTACCTTCAAACATACAATCTGTACAGTGAAATCCTAAACAATAGTTTCTATTTTCTCAACATATAATATTTAATAATAATAATGGCTGCTCATTAAGTGTCTATTGGGGTGGAGCATAAGTCAAGTTACAATATATATGGATGTAACCCCTGAGACAAGCTCCAAATATTTAAAATACTCATATAATTTACAAGAATTTTAACTTTTCTTTTTTTAATTTTTTACATGTTCAGTTGCTCTTTGGTCATACATCCCTAGTGTGTGTCTTTCCCCTCTCTTTCCTCTTGTTATCCATGACCCTCTTCCCAAGACTATTCTACTTGAGTTTCTTGCCTGATTCACATTTTAAAGGCCAAAACTAGCTGGGAAACATCATCATTGATATCTCAATAGAGAAAAGATTTTTGAGATCTAGAATGTCTTTAATACCTCATTTCCTGGGCAGGTGCTTGATTCATGGACCGAATTATATTAAAAAGATCCAGGTATATTTCTAGAAAGTCTCAGTGTAACATACAAGCCCCTATATATGTGTGTATGCATCTACATAGGTGTTTGTGTACTAAAATAAATGATATTATTAAGAGTGGGCATATGACAAATATCATCGTCAAATTTAAATTATTTTGATGAATCCCTATAATAGCTTCAAATTTGCTGCATTAGGGCTAAAGCATTTATTGTCGTGAAAGTTAATATCTGAATGATTATGAAAGACTTAATATAAATGCATCTGAAGATTATTTCTAGTTCTGTAAACAAATGCTAGTTGAGCCTGCCCTGATGGAATATGTTAAGGGTTCATGTTTAATGGTTGAGGGAATTGCCTTTGACAGCTTCCTATTTCATGCTTACTGTGCCCAGCATGCCTGTAATTAGAAAGATTGCTCATTTATTTGACATTTATGCAAGCAGTAGCAAATGTTATCCTCTGAGATTCTCATCATTTTTTAAACTCCCATTTTATTATAGAATGCCCAGTAATTTACATTAAGGTATTGGAGAGTTTGCTGAGTCAGTTTTGTAAAAGCCATGACTGTTTTTTCTCTCACAGCATGAGAAATATCGCAAAGAAAATAATTAAACCTCAGTGCGAGAGGAAACTAGACATTCTTTTAAGCAGGAGTTTTGTATCACATGGGTGTTTAATCAGAATTTTGGGGGTAATTAGGAATCCATGTTTAGAAAGCAATTCGTTTTTAAAAATCTGTGTTCCTTATTGCAAGAAATAAAACCCAAATTAAACTCAATATGAAGTAGCACTGGCTCAATGATGTCAAATTTCTTCTCTCTGGACTGAAATGATCATAAATAAAGGTAACTAGGTAACAAAGTCAAGACAGATTTGCTCATATTGATGAATTTGATACACAAGGATATCTATATCCGCATGCTTATTTTTGTTATATAAAGATGTAAAAAAAAAATAAAAATCTCAAATCATTACTTGTCATTTAGTACCGCAGTCCCCTGGGCTATGGACTGTTAACAGTCCATGGCCTGTTAGGAACTTGGCTGCACAGCAGGAGATGAGGGTTGGGCAAGCCAAGGAAGATGCATCTGTATTTATAGTCACTGTCAATTGCTCACATTATCACATGAGGTCTGCCTCCTGTCAGATCAGTGGTGTCTATAGATTCTCCTAGGAGTGTGACCACTACAGTAAATGGCACATGCGATGTTGGTCTAGGTTGCACATCCCTTATGTGAAATTTGTCTGAAACCATCCCCACCACCCATCTCCCCCTCCTTGGAAAAGTTTTCTTCCATGAAACCAGTCCCTGGTGCCAAAAAGGTTGGGGACCATTGATTTATTAGGTTGTTTAGTGTCTGTCATTGAGCAGAAAAGCAGAGGTTCCATTTATGCTTAATGTGTAAATATGATATATATTTTGGTAAAATTTAGAGTTTCAAGATTTTCCTACCCTTCCAACTCAAAAAAAAAAAAAAAAAAGAAAAGAAAAAGAAAAATGAAACAAATTATCAAGTTTGTAGGACATAAGACTTTATTATGATACATACTAGTAATAAACAGATACAGAATAGACAATGAAATGCAAGGTTTCTCATGTTCTTACAGTTCTGCTTTTTGATTGATTCCTAAGATTCAGCTGCACCTGTCTTTGGTTGCTGTGAGATATAATTGTGTATTTATAATTAATTCTCCCTGTTGCCTGACCTAGTTTGAGGGTTTTTTTTCCTTATAAAACTAACAATCTCCCCCCAAAAAAACCAACAAATCTATAGGTCTTTCTAATATAGTTTTAATGCAAAGCATAATGTATATTTTTACATATATACTATTGTATGCTTTTTATTTTCTAATGGTGATATGACAGGATCTATCTTCCAAAAAAAAACAATTTAGGAAATATTCAGAATGTTAACAGACTAAAAGGACAGTTTGGGGAATAGAAGATTCTTCTACTTTTACTTAAATCATTCATTTTAGCACAAAACCTGAAGAACAATATATTTTGCTTTGTTGGAGTTTTTGAAGATATCAGAGCTACGCTGATGCCTATGTAGCTGGTCCATGGAGCACAATTTGAGAGGCAAGGCCTAGAAAAATAAGTGTGGCTCATTTTTCTTCAAACATGACCTTTTTACCTGAGATTCTTGGGATGTAGCTATAGATAATACTAAAACTCATCAACAAATTCCAAGATTTCTGAGAGAAAGATTTGGAGCTATGGTTTATTAGAGAGTGGAGGCATTGCCACAGTAGCAAACATGTTCCGTCTGAGGATGTTCTTCAAGGCCTGCTTCACATCTCTGTTCCGCAGACTGTAGATGAGTGGATTAAGCACTGGACTTACAAAGGTGTAGAAGACAGCTATTATTTTGGATTCCTCCACAGTCTTATCTGTTGGCGGTCTAACATACATGCAGAAGAGTGTCCCATAAAACAGGGTGACAGCCAGCATGTGGGAGCCACAGGTGGAGAAGGCCTTATGCCTTCCCTCTGCTGATTTGATGCGGAGGATGGCAGCAATGATGAAGGCGTAGGACACCAGGATGATGGTGAGGGAGCTGGAGAGGTTGAAGCCAGCTGAGATGAGCATGGCGTGTTCTTTGACATAAGTATCAGAGCAAGAAAGCTTAATGAGTGGCGGGTCAGCGCAGTAGAAGTGGTTGATGACATTGGATCTACAGAAGGTCAGACGGAAGGTCAGGATGGCCTGGAGCAGCCCATCTGAGAAACCATAGACATAAGGGAACGTGGCCAAGCAGGTGCAGACCCGCCTGGACATTCTCACACTGTAGCGCAGAGGGTTGCATATGGCCACGTAGCGGTCATAGGCCATTGCGGCCAGCATGTAAAACTCAGTGAGCAGGAGCGCGATGAAAATGTAACACTGTGTGAAACAGCCAGCAAAGGAAATGGTCTTCTTCTCTGATAAGAAATTAGTCAACATCTGTGGGGTTGCATTCGAGGTATAGCACAAGTCCACGAAGGCTAAGTTAGTGAGGAAGAAGTACATGGGCGTGTGCAGGCGAGAGTCCAGTCTGATTAACATTATCATGCCCAGGTTGCCTAAGAGGGTGACAAGGTAAACCGCCAGAAACAGCACAAAGAGGAGAGGCTGGAGCTCTGGGCGATCTGTGAGCCCAAGTAAAATGAATTCGGTTATTGCACTGCCATTTGGGCTGGACATTTCCTGAGAGGCTTTGCACTGCAAACTATGGAAATAAAGCAAATATAAAGGGGTGAACCATTTGTTAATAACAGCTGAAATTATTCTTCTCTAAAAACATATTATCCAAAATGAATTTTACTATAATCCTGCATTGTATTTGCACTTAGCCATTATTTCATTTTCCTTTGTGTTAAATTACTATTATATTTCTCTATATATACCTATTCTTATACCCATAACTATATCTATATCTATATACATACACTTCTGCCTATTTCTATATCTATACCTATATCTATATTTACAACTGAGATACATCTTCCCCATTTCCTGAATTATTTTTTAGCTCTCTATCTCTATTTATCCTGCAAGGCCTGGATCAAAGGCCACTGCTTTATGAAGCATTTCTCACCCCACTCTCCTCATGCCTGGAACCGAATTAATCCCTTTCTGCTCTATCTTCAAGCACACCCTAAAAACCTCTAATTTATTTTTAGCACATTACATCACAATAATGTATCTATTAAAGATATTAATTCTTCAAGGACAGAAACAAAATCCAGTTTATTATTGCCTAGTAATTGCTCATCACACATTTACATACTGAATGCAAAAGAAAATAAAAAGTAGTGTGAGCATGAAAAAAAATAATTACTTGCAATGTTTTATTCATTTCTACACCCCCCCAAAGAGCTTTGCATGATGTCATATAATAATTAGAATTAAGTGCTTATTGTAATTTTGTATACTAAGATTTCTCCTGAACCTTAATTAATCAAGGAAATTCATAGACAGTTTGTTTCATAAAGTCTTATATGGGATTCTGGGATGTTCATATTTAACCATTATTTGGAAAGGCACAATCTTAAGGGCTCAATAAACATTTCAAATAAATGAACAAAACT
Organism: Microcebus murinus; assembly: GCF_040939455.1. Classification (NCBI taxonomy): domain Eukaryota; kingdom Metazoa; phylum Chordata; class Mammalia; order Primates; family Cheirogaleidae; genus Microcebus; species Microcebus murinus. The sequence goes on from NC_134107.1 coordinate 18,452,143, forward strand.
GTGTCAGATAAATGAATTCTCCCATAATATTTTGAGGATAGTTAGTATTTAAGATATTAAATACAACTTATATCAAACAGAGGTACTATTAATACAATTCCCTTTGGCCTTCATTTCTCCACATATCACAACTAGTGCTGAGTCCTCTCTTCCTTTCTCTCAAGATGCTTTTATTTTGTGCCTTTTCTCTTCTACTAATTTTTTTTCACAATTTTTCCAATTCTTATCTCATTTCAAATTGTCTCACCATACTTAGTTTTTTAGGAAGATCATAATCAAGTCTTTCTTTGATGCTCTATCTCCTTTATCCAGAAAAGTAAGTACTTCATAAACATTTGTTAAATATACTAATAATAGTTACTGATAATATGTATGGATATTTAACCATATACTAAATTGTAGTGCTAAGCTCTGTGCATACAATGAGATTTAATATTCACAACACCCTATGTGATTGATATAGTTATTATCCCTATGTTCCTATTCTTAAAAATGAAGTATAGAAAGGTTAAATAACTGGATGAAGGTTGCACTGCTATCTTAATAGGTATAGGGTCTGAGACATGTACAAGGATTATCTGATTTGATAGCTTCCTTTTTAGCAATATATCACCTTCCTAAAACTGAACTGTGTTATGAAAATTCCATATATAGACCCTGGAGGCCTTGAGATATATGATGATAAGAAACATGGAAAACCATGGCATCATGGCATCATTACATAGTGCAGTATGAAAAAAAGAGTTGTGTCACACACATTCTCCTCACACAGAGACAAATTTTACTATGTGGATGACTCATAGCCCTCGATCACCTGTAGCTAATGTATCTAGGTCATATCATATGTAGAAGTGATGACAACTCTTGATGGTAGTAGGTCAGAAGCCCTGGATTACATCATTGTTTTTGCAGTTGAAGAGCTTTGCGTCTGGATGAGTCACTTCATTTCCCTATTTGAAGGTGGTGATAATAATGTCTGTCCTGGCTTCCTTTGATATTCATTGTGAACATCAAACAAGATATTCATAGAGAAAGACTTTTGATAATCAACATACTGTGTGATGAGGCACTGTAGATACGAAAGTGAACAGATCTTTAAAAACTCCTGCCCTTCTGCATTCTTCCTAGTGGACAGAGACTGATAGAATTGTAAGCAAACAAATGATGTTTCAAATAGCAAATAGGAAGGTCAAGAAAGGTTTCACTTTAAAGGTGCCTCTTCCTTTATTCTTTTTCTTTTTTTTCTTTTTTGGCAACAAACCAAAGGGGGGAAAAAACAAGGTATGAGGCTACTTTCGGAAGGGTGTTCTAGGAAGGATAAAGAACAGATGCAACGATAACACGTGTGGTCTTTCTTTAGAAGTGTTAGTGGGATGTGTGTGCACAGAGTTTATGCAGAAATGTGCAGAAAACTCCAGCTGAGAAGTTCCCTACAACACAGATATTTACTTCATGGAAGTCTGATTCATCTCTACTGACGACTTTCTCACCAAGAATATCCACAGCCTTCTCTGGAGAACTGGGGTCAGTGGCCAGTTGCAGCTACTCTTCAAGAAGTGTCTAGCAGAAAATATTCCAACAAAAATATATTTACTTTTGCTGTAGCAGCAAAGTGGGGTGTGAGATATACTTATGCTCCTCTATATCCCAGGACGCCCAGAGAGAATAGGTGGAGTTTATAGGAACAGAGGCAACTGGGAGTAGAAAGATCAGGATGTGAAATGTTCAGATTTCAAATAAGATCCATCTATAAATTATGCTTGAGGGGTTCATTTTCAGGAGGTCTCATGTGCTGCATGTCACTTAATCACAACCTGTGGAATTGTGAACAGTTTTCATTTATACGCTTTGTGACTTCTGTGGCATCCAAAAATATTCCAGTGAAATATAACAGAGGCATTCATGAGGGGTGAGAAGAAAAAAAAAAAGAAAAAACACGCTATGAATAGGATGTGCACACACAGAAAGAAAGCCACAGCAGGTGTGGCTGCCTATTGACAGAGTAAAAGGAAAATACCTCACAAGCCGGGAATATCTTGGCTGTCCAGTTAGTTCCTATCCCAGGTTAGCCTCTACCTGATGGAAGAAGAACTAGGAGAGGAGAGGAGTTTGAGGTCAGGAGAAAGCTGCAATTTGCAAAACCTGGAACTGGGACCTGCTCCATAGTATATCAGGTCCAGGATGAAATAAAAATGCATGAATCCTTGCTCAAAAATTATTAGGCATGTCAAGCAAAAAACCAAGGGTAGGGCATTTCTGAGCACATGGCCTTATGCAGCTGAACAGGCTGCATGCCCATGACCCAGCATCAGAACTGACAATGGGTATATGGAAGGAGAAGGAGAGCCCCAACATCCCATCACTTGAAATCAAAATAAGAAAGACACCCCAAAGGAAGGGTTTTAGCCTAGATGAGGATATACTAGAGGGTGACCCACTCCAATAGGCTAAGTCTACATAAATTTTGTATGCTATTCAATTACAAGTGAATCACAAAAGGCTGTGTTTCAGAGAAAAAAAAGGAGTTAAGAAAAAAATTAGTAAGAATTTATTGTAGGAATGGTCCGTAATCTTGTTTTTTGTTTGTTCATTTGCTTTTTATTTCCATGAGCTCCTTGGAAAATCCAATGAAACTATGATTCCTCAACCAAAATAAATGTCCATACTACGAATCTTAACCCCCAAATATAAAGGGCTCCTAGATCACCTGCACCTATGTATATAACTCTTTTATTAGACTAAGCTTCATCCCATGCCTGAAAATGGTTTTATACTTTTATGCAGTGAGTGTAGTGCTTGCCTCTTTTTGGGTGTTTTGCACCAGTGACAGGCAGTTCTATACAATAAGGATGAAGCAGATCAAAGTAAAATTCAACAAACCTGTGTAAGGGAAACTGAGGGTTAAGCTATGCTACTAAAATCATAAAATGCTGCATGCACAAATTTTTAAGAAGAAATGTACACCAAAGTTAATTTTTTCTTTCAGATCTTCAGGGAAAATATAATATCGCCAATTTAAGCTTATAAAAGTAGAGATAAGAAGTATGTTTGAGGTGACTAGAAAAAACAGAGTAGTTACATTTATCAAGCAATTTTCAAGTGAAAAAAATCTGAATATAGCCAGAATTACTGAGTGCTATTAGAAATACCGTTAATACCTTTCACAGCTGACCTCCCCTCTCTACTTGTCTGCACACAGCCACTGGGAGAAGGCCCGTCTTCCTTCAGAGCTGAAAATCAAGATTTCTGTTCCCTACTGATTTGCAAAGTCAAGGGAAATCTGATTCTTAAGAATGGTACAAGTATTTCATTTGTGGGTCTCAGGTTGAGGCTTTAGAGTAATTTCCTCTTTACTAAAAATAAAGGAGGTAAAAAAAAAAAAAGGACTTACTTCTGGTTCTGACATACACCTATTTTCTCAATCTTTGACTAAGGTCGTTTCTTGCTATCTCTCTCAGCTGTAAAGTATAGTCATATTTATAGCAGGATGTGGAAGATAGGGGCCTTCTCTTAAAGCAAACCTCAGAGGGCCTGAGGATTAGCAGGGATGCGTGTTATATCTGTAATCACCCCTCTTGGGTTTTATTGGAACACTCTGGGCTCAAGAAGCTAATCATATGCCTGTCATGTTTCCCATAATTTCTTATTTATCACTGTTTGTCCTGTGAGTTCTGTGGAGGGCACACAGAGGTTTCTTCTTGCTTTTTTTTTAAAAAATAAATAAATATAAGACATTTAACATGAGATATATACCCTCTTAATATTTAAGTAGAATATATGGTGTTGTTAACTAGAGGCACAATGTTTTAAAGCAAATCTCTAAAATTTAATCATCTTGCAAGACTGAAACTTTGTACATATTGGGCAGGAACTCCTCATTCCCTGTTCCTCATAGCCCCTGGCAGCCACCTTTATACTCATTGCTTCTGTGAGTTTGACTGTTATGGATACATACAAGTGGAATCATGTAGTATCCGTCCATTTGTGACTGGCTTATTTCACTTAGGGCCATGTCTTCTAGGTTCCTCCAGGTTGTTACATGTGGCGGGATATCTTTTTTAAAGGCTGAATAATATTCCATTGTATGTAGATACCACATGATCTTATCCACTCATCCACTAATACACATTTGTGTTATGTCTATATCTTAACTATTTGCAATAATGCTGGGATGGACATGGGAGTGGAGATATCTCTTTGAGATTCTGATTTCAATTCTTTTGAATATATATTCAGAAAGTGAGATTGCTGGATCATATGGTGGTTCTATTTTTAATTTTTTGAGGAGTCTCCATACTGTTTTCCATAGCCACTACACCATTTTTCATTCCTACCACCCATGTTCTTGGATTGCAATTTCTCCACATCCTTGCCAACTTTATGCTTTGCTTTTTTGATAGCTAATAGGTGTGAGTTGATATTGCTTTGTGGCTTTAATTTGCATTTCCCTGATGATTAATGATGCTGAGCATCTTTTCATTTACCTGTAGGCAACATGAGAGAAATGTCTATTCAAGTCCATTGCACTTCTTTTAATGGGGATATTTGTTTTTGTGTTTCTTATTGCTTTTTTCTTTTTGCTATTACATTCCAGGAGTCCTTCATATATTTGGATATTAAACACATATCAGATATATAGTTGGCAAATATTTTCCCCGTTGCAAAGGTTGCTTTTTCATGTTGTACAGAAGCATTTTAGTTTGCTGTGATCCCGCTTGTCTATTTTTGCTTTTGTTGTTTGTGCTTTTGCTGTCATATATAAGAAATCATTGTCATATCCAATGTCATGAAACTTTTCTCTTTTTTTTTCCATAGGAATTGTACAGTTTCAGGTTTTATGTTTAAATTTGTAATCCATTTTCAGTTGATTTTGTATATGGTATAAGATAAGGGGCCACTTTCCTTCTTTTGCATGTGAATATCAATTTGCTAAAGAAACTTTCCTTTGGCTAGTATGTATTCATGGCACCTATGATCACTTGACTGTCCATGTGTGGGTTTATTTATTTCTAGGCATTCTATTCTCTCCATGGGTCTATATATCTGTTTTTTTATGTATATATGTCAGTAACAGTAATTATAGTTTTAATTTCTATAGTTTTATAATACTTTGAAATAAGAAAGTATGATGCCTCCAGGTTTGTTCTTCAATCTCAAGATTGTTTTGACTATTCAGGATCATTTGTGGTTCCATATGAATTTTAGGACTGATTTTTCTATTATTGTAAAATATGCCATTGATATTTTTTTTTTTTTTTTTTTGAGACAGAGTCTCGCTTGTTGCCCAGGCTAGAGTGAGTGCCGTGGCGTCAGCCTAGCTCACAGCAACCTCAAACTCCTGGGCTCAAGCAATCCTCCTGCCTCAGCCTCCCGAGTAGCTGGGACTACAGGCATGCGCCACCATGCCCGGCTAATTTTCTATATATATTAGTTGGCCAATTAATTTCTTTGTATTTATAGTAGAGACTGGGGTCTCGCTCTTGCTCAGGCTGGTTTCGAACTCCTGACCTCGAGCAATCCGCCCGCCTCAGCCTCCCAGAGTGCTAGGATTACAGGCGTGAGCCACCGCGCCCGGCTTTGCCATTGATATTTTGATAAAAATTGTTTTGGCTGTATAAGTCAATTTGGGTCCTTTCTTGCTGTAATAATATACACTTTGTTATGTCAAGAATTAAAAATGAATGGAGTTCAGGAAAGGAAGATTGGCATAAGCCTATGGAATCTGTAACACTATTATATTATTTTTACTGTCATTTAAATAGTATTATTATGAATCTGGTCCAAAAGTACTAGAACTTTGCTCTGATTTCAATGCTTATATAGTTAGGACCAGAGGAAATACTGTTTGAGTTAATATATCTCTGGAATTATAAACTAAACATATCTTTGTATAAGTGGCACATTTTAAGAAGTCTACCAGAACTGATTTTAGTTAAATTAATCATCAGTTAGAGTCTAAAAAGTGTATCCTTGCATATTCCATTTTAATGTATGAGAAAAAAATGATCTTATGTCACTAGTGAAAATAAGAACATTGCTTTTTACATGAAAGACCAAAAAGTCATTACCTTTATCTAATATAAATTTTCAGCTATCCATTCAATAATTCATATTTCAACATTAATAGACCACTCTAAACTTTGTAGATTTCTACAAGTTGCCAAGTTGAAATCAATATTAATTCTTATTTTCAGAGCAACTATAGCCTGATAGGAGAAAAATAAAATCTAGAGGAGAAAATGGCCATAAGGAAAACCAAGAATACCACTATGAGCTTTCAGAAAAAAGAAAGACTTAACATAATGTTGTCCAGGTTTGTCCACATTGTTGTCAATGATAGGATTTCTTTCTTTTTTAACACTGAATAATATTCCACTGTACTTACGTTAAGTAAAACACACCAGACACAGAAAGACAAATACCGCATGATCTCACCTTTATTAGGAATCTAAAACTCTTGAACCTATAGTAGCAGAGAGAAGAATGGTGGTTACCAAGGGCTGGATCAGAAGAGTTGGGAGATGTTGGTCAAAGGGTACATAATTTTGGTTAGACAGGAGACAAAACTTCAAGAGATCTGTTGTACAACACGGTGGATACAGTTAATGCATTGCATTCTTGAATGTCACAAAAACAGTATATTTTAATTAATCTCACCAAAAACAGTGCTATATATGTAAGGTGATGTATATATAAATTAAATCAATTTAGATATTCCACAATGTATACATATTTGAAAACATATTATAATTATGTTGTATATGATAAATATATATATATATATAATTTTTATTTTACAATTAAAAAAAATAATTAGCAAAAAAGAAAAGGAAAAGACTATTTCCAGCTATGGGCATGGATAGTGGAGTCATTCAAAAGGCATTATGATTATGAAGAATAAGAACACCTTTTTATATGCCCTAGAATTAATCCCAACATCCAAACTTGTACCATGTGTTTCCAGGAAGACACTAAAGTGGTTACTGAGAGTCCATGATAAACAAATCATGACTATAACCTTAACATTTGTACCCCCATAATATGCTGAAATTTAAAAAATGAAGGAATCTTTGAAAAGGTTTGTTCATTACAAAAATAGTCACTGTATTATCACAGGCACTTAGTGATTATAAATAAACTAATGCCTAAAAAATGCAATTTTATGAAAGAAAATTTCCCTAATCATTTGTTGCATGGCAAGGATTACATCTTTATTCCTTAGGCTGTAGATCAATGGGTTCAGCATTGGGCTCAAAAAAGTATAAAAGACTGCAACTATTTTGGACTCCTCTACAGACTTCTCTGATGTAGGCCTTAAGTACATGCAGAAGAGAGTTCCGTAAAATAGAGTGACTACTGTCAGGTGGGACCCGCAAGTGGAAAAGGCTTTGTGCCTGCCTTCAGCAGAACGTATCCTCAAGATAGCTGCAAAAATGAGAAGGTAGGACAGAAGAATGATGAAGAGAGAGCTTAAGAGAGTAAATCCAGCAACAACAAACATCGCCATCTTTTTGACATAGGTGTCAGAGCAGGCCAACATTATAAGGGGAGGGTCAGCGCAGTAGAAATGATTGATTTCAAGAGAGCCACAGAAGGATAAGTGAAATGTCAGCAGTGCCTGTGAGAGCCCATTAAGGAAGCCACATATATAAGATACTGTGACCAGAGATGTACAAATGTTCTTGGACATCCTGGAACTGTAATGTAGGGGACTGCAAATGGCTACGTAGCGGTCCAATGCCATTGCAGCGAGGATGTAAAACTCAGTGATCACTAGTGCAATGAAGAGAAGGCACTGTGTGAAGCATCCAGCGTAGGAGATGGTCTTCTGGTCTGAGAGGAAATTGTACAGCATATTTGGGGTAATATTGGAGGAATAGCAAATGTCTACAAAGGAGAGGTGGCCAAGGAAGAAATACATGGGAGCTTGGAGGCGGGAATTGGTCCGGATCAGCAGGATCATGCACAGATTCCCTGACAGCGTGATTAGGTAGACAACCAGAAATACCCCAAAGAGGATCCTCTCTAGCAGAGGGTTGTCTGTGAGTCCCAAGAGAATAAATTCTGTTACCATAGTGTAGTTTCGGGAGAACATTTTCTTATTCCTTGAAACCTGTAAGTGCAAAAGACATAGGATTTCTGTCCTATGCAGATTGTGCATTTAACCCATCCATTCATCATTCACTTGTTCATCATCCATCTATGGGAAAATTATCTTATTTTTTAACAAATATGTCAGAATTTCTGTGTAATATTTTCACACTATATCCCTGTATTATTTGTCTGTCTTTCTGCATCTCACACAGACACATACCCACACACAGACACATACACATTATCTCTTCCTCATGCCGACACACACATGTAAATATATATTCAGACATTGATACATTTAAACCTGCTTTTTGGGACAACTCCACATTTGGTAAATTTTTCTAACTTTGTTAGGGAACAAAAAAACCTGAAATTAAAGAAAATCAGCTATGAAAAGCAACAGGTTGTTTGTCTCATTTAAATGAACAAATGAAGGACTTTCCATCTCCAGGGTCCCTCCATTTCTGACATCCTATTGTTTCAGACACAAAATAGAAATAAAATTTATTACACCATGTTAACTTAAAACCATTCATTCTCTGGCTTCATTTTATTCAGAAAAAGAATATTAAATTTGTGAAATTTATCTCAATATATGCCTAGGATGGTTCAGAGTTATAAACTGTTTTCCGTTTGTAATTTTATCCACCCGTATATTCATGTGCAATGTAGAGCTTGATATTTTTTCCTTTTTCTAATTTTTGGGGTTATAGCAGTTAAAAATTTCTCATTCTCATGAGAGCATACATTATAGTGGAAAAAATATGTTAGGCACTTAGAAATATAATATAATTTAAGGTTAAAGCAAGTTCTATGAAAAAAACATGAAGGCATGATGCTTTTAGATGAACACGCAGAGAAGATGTCCTGAAAAGATAGCATTTGAACAGTAAATAAACAATTCCAGTATATGGGGATGGCTGCAAATATTTTTGGGATTCCATTTTTGCCCACTAACCCACTCCTGAAAATGTTTGTTTATGGAACCACAGGTGCTGTACAAAAGGGGACTAAGCTTCCAGCTCCAGCCAATCTCTTTCAGACCTTTGTGAAAAGACGATATGACTCTTCAAAAATTTATCCTAAAGCCACTATTCATTTAGCTCTCACATACACATCAGAAAAACTTGCATACAGTAATTGATTTTTTACAAATCAACGAAATATTAACATATAGTTAGAATCTACACACACACAGAGAAAGATGTATTTTTAGTAAACAAATGTAAAAAAAGGACTTACCTGTAAACTTAACTCACCGTACTTTATAAAAACAAGTTGGAAACGTTTATATTTCTTAGGTATATTCCCTTGAGTATTTTAAAACTAATTGTAAACAACCAATTAAATTTTTTGTTTGTTTGTTTCTCAAGGGCATAACTTTAATTTGATTCTTGACGAGCAAGATTCTCCTTCGAGGATGAAATCCCTATGTAACATGTATGTACCCTGGTTGGTATATGTGCCCATGAAATTTTAGTATGAATAGAGAAATGAGTCGTTATTTTCAATAATATGGAAGGAAGAAAACATAAGTAGATAAGTTTTGTATCCTAACATAGTAAAGACAAGGGAATTCCCATCAAAGTCTGCAGTTTTTCACAATAGACACTGGGATGAGGGCATCTACTGAGAATTAGGGGTAGGAACGTGTAGTAGATGAGAGACTTGAGGAGAGGAAAGGTTTGAAGGATTGTGGTGGAAAATAGAAGAGTGATATAATTGAAAAAGGAAGTAGAAAGGAAGTAGAGGACTAGCCAGGGGTGAGTTTCCTTGGGAGGATGGACATTATGGGTTTACTCTGGAAACTTTCTGCCCTAAGGAGTTAATGTCATCAATATGCCAAGAATCGAAGACAGGTTTGAGAACCATTATGTTTATAAAATTCATGATTCATAAAATGAGTGGCTCGGAAGAAGCTGAAAATAGAATAAAGAATATTTAAAATTGTTTGACACTGCATTTGTTAGACCTCGAGCAATCCGCCCGCCTTGGCCTCCCAGAGTGCTAGGATTACAGGTGTGAGCCACTGCACCCGGCCCATAAATTTCATTTAATTTCATGTTGCTATCCTCAGTGTCAAGCAGATCAAGGTATTTACTGAATGTTTAAATTGAAAGTCATTAAAAACAAAACGAAGCAAAACAAACAAAATGGAAAACAGAGTCACAGTGTTATCAGAGCTCTTTCCATATCCTGATTATAATAGATCAAAAGCTTAAGATGGAAAGCTAAGGCTTTCCTCAAGTCCATTCTTTCCCTGGAATCTTTATAAACAATTAATTCAAATCAGGAATGCAGAAAGCGAACTTGTTCTTAGCACTCTGGGAGGCCAAGGCAGGAGGATCATTTGAGCTCAGGAGTTAGAGACCAACCCGAGAAACAGCAAGACCTGTCTCTACTAAAAATAGAAAGAAATTAGCTGGACAACTCAAAATATATAGAAAAAATTAGCCGGGCATGGTGGTACCTGCCTGTAGTCCCAGCTACTTGGAAGGCTGAGGTGGAAAGATTTCTTGAGCTCAGGTGTTTGAGGTTGCTGTGAGCTAGATTGACACCACCACATTCTAACCCAGGCAACAGAGTGAGACTCTGTCTAAAAAAAAGCCAACTTGTTCATCTTTTATCACTTTTCTTTGTTACCAGTATCAGGGAAACCTGTTTTTTTAAAAAAAAAAAAAAGATAAGAAAGAGAGAAGCAGAATAAGAAAAAGTTAGATGTTAGATGAAGAATTTAAAGTGGTGAATAGTCGTGGTCAAGGCAAATTCTTAGTGGCTGTCTCTACGGAAAAAGATCTTCAAAGAATATTTCCCTGGATGTCATCAACTACTTTTCTAAATCCTTCACATCACGCAAGCTACATATTTCTTGACAATCAGGTACACTGAATGATAAGTGTAAGAACTAAGAATGATTTTAATATGTTCGGAAGTGTAACAGAAAAAGAAAGGAGAAAACACATGAAGCCCTCACACCTAGGATAAATTCAAAATAATTCCACGTTCATAATGTAGTTGGTAACATTAAACTGATTGTTTCAGACATCCAATTTGAGATGTTCAGTCTTAATTTTTTGAGTACTTTTGGAAATTTATACATTAAGACAAATCGAATCATCTTACGTTTTGTTTTTAAGAAATATTAACTGAAATTAAAGAGGTTATTAGTTCAGTGTTGTTTTATTTATCGGTTTTTGGAGGAACAAAACTTGACTGTTTTCTGATAGTAAGATTTATAGCTTAGACGATTATGCAAGTGGAATAAGGAACTCAGCTATGAGAGACCTAACATAAGCTCAACTAAACCACCAAAGACTAGAAAGTGCTGCTTCAGAATCCAAGGCAGAGATCAGCCTTGTGAAGCCTGTGATCATTCTTGTGAAATTCAGTGTCCACAAAACACTAAAAAATCTAAAGTCTGAAATATGCTCATGTACAATTAAAGCATACGTTTATTTGTCACTGAGGTAATTGAGGTGCACTCTCTCCAGGAACCATGTATACCTGGGAGAGTATCTTAGGAATTTAGAGAAGAACAAAGCATCTCTCATGTTCCTGAGGCTCCATTGAATTGAATAGTACAGATTTGACCAGATCCTGCCTCAGGCTTCAGAATTCAAGTTAAAATAAGATTCCTACTCATGTCTACTAGGATATGGCTTTCACTTCATTCATTAATTTATTCATTCATTCAACACATAGCTAGTGAATTTGTCTTGTGCAGCAGGTGCTATCCTAGGTACTGACAGGATAACATACAAAATTAATCTTTCCATTCCTTTCACACAACTTGCAATGTGAAGTTGAGGGTAGGTGAATATTTCAGGGAGTGGATGGGTTGATAAAATAAAGCACAAAACCTATTTATGAACTACTGGCCTTATGTGACCTGCTGCTCTTCCCCAGTATCTTCTGGATTGCAGTTCTTTCCCTCCTTTCATTTGCCCACCACAGTCCACATATTATATATCTGTCTTCTTACTATTCCTTTAACAAACCAAGGCAGATGGTGCCTCGGAGCCTTCGTGTTTACTGTGTGTACATGCGGAAATCTCTTACACACACACACACACATACAGACACATACACACACACACACACATACACACACACACACACACATAGTATTATCCCTCTCCAGGCCTTGCTATAATGCTGTTCTCACAGAGAGTTGTTCACTGACCCTGCCCCTCCCTATTCCATTGCCTCCTTCAAACCACCACCCATTTTCATGTCAAATACACACATCTGTCAGCCTGGAAACTGGCCCAGTTTGGGTAGAAAAAGATGATCAAAGCGTTCAGAGCCGACGACAACTCATAGAATATGTTAAACCATAGGTGGGGAATATTTGTGATGGTGGCTACCAAAATAAGAGTGTAGATACAGGACTGATAGAGCATAATTTACCATTTGTTTTTTGTTTGTTTGTTTGTTTTGGTTTTCTTGTTCTCTTAGATACCACTATAGGATGAATAACGTAGGTTTCATGTACCTTTTGAAGAAGTGATGAGCATGGACTCTGGAAAGAGCACAGCTGTTTCCATATATTTTAAAGGTATTTTCTCTGAGACATCTTTCAAAATAATACATTAATGCAAGCTTTCAGAAGAGCAATTGTACAACTACTTTTATTAAGATAATGTTTATTGATGAAGGGATTGCCAAATTGATACTAAAATAAAGATCCCAGAAACAGACTAATTCATATATAAAAACCTGCACATGACAGTGTGCACTAAAAAAATTAATGAGAAAGTGAAGAATATTGAGAAAAATAGAAAATTGATGATTTTTATTAAAAAATAGAATTTGATTTTGTTTTGCAACATTTACAATAACAGAAAGAATAAAGGCCTTAGTGTGCAAAAGCAAAAAATGATAAATTGTTAGAATAAAATATAGGATAATATTTTATAATAAAAAATAATTATTTAGATAAGACACATAGAGCATATATAAAGAGAAAATGGAAAAATGTGAACTACATTAAAATCAGTAACTTTTGCACCACCAAATATAGTATGCACAAAAATGAAACACAAGCTACAAACAGGTTGAATATATTTGCACTGAATACAATATCAAAAGATTAGTACCTATTACACAGTACATAAGGAACTATTATATATAGAGGAAATAAAAATAAAACAACACAGCTCAAAGGTAAAGAAAGAATATGTACACACAATTGGAAATAATAGAAATATTGAATTAGTATCAATACATTTAAAAATGCTTCACATGTAATGGCAATCCAAACTTAAATAAGAAATGGGAATTTATTTTGCACCCATGAGATTAGAAGAAATTTAACCTCTAACAGTACCTGTATTGATAAGAATGTGGAGTAAAAAAAACAATCACACACTGATGGTGGGAGTGTATATTGGTAATACAATTAGTGATATATAATAAATTTAAAGATGCTCATATCATTTGACCCAGAAATTACCATTCTACTACAGGAATTCTTTTACTGGTACATGTTCAGAATTACACAGGAAATTTGTTGTAAGATTTTCATATTATCAAAAAACTGGAAAATATAATTGTGCATCAACAGTAGATTAAATACATATGTCGTCAGATATTTGTATATTGACATAGACTATACCAATGAAAGGGCTGCTACATGAATCAGCATAAGTAAGTCTAACAATGTGTAGTCAAAATTTGAAATAAGTTGCAGAAGGGCACATAGAGTAATTATATCAAGCTTTAAATCTAGCAAAACAATCCTATATAAGCCAATTGATACATAAACACCTAGGAAATTATGCAACTCTGCATAGCAATAGGAAACATTAAATTCCTAATAGAATTTGCTGTAGGAAATGGGGAAAGATACAGAATCAAGCAGAGAGAGAAAGGTTTTGACTTTATAATATCTGAAACAAATGTGACATTGTGTGCAGACTTAACAATGATTAATTGTGCTTACACAGGTGGTCTTCATTTTATTTTCTATTTTTGGTTGATGTTGGAAACAGTTCATAATAAAAAATTAATAAGAGAAATACAAAACAAACTTATAATATAGTTAAAATCTACATTATTAGAGGTGGCAAAGAATTTAACTTTCTAACAGCAAGGAAAGAAATAATAAAGTAAAATATAAATTATTTGACAATATTTTTACATGATACAAAATGAACATATTCAAATCAGTAACATTTATATATACCCACAGCAAAAAAAAAAAAAAAAATCTGAAAAATCAAGAAAGCAATTCCATTTACAATAGCTACAAAGAATATAAAATGTCTAAGAATCAATTTAACCAAAGAAGTGACAGACCTATATAAGGAAAACCATAAAGTACTGATGAAAGGAATTGAAAAAGACATGATAAATGGAATACTATTTCATGCTCATAGATTGGAAGGACTAATATTGTAAAAATGAAAATACTACCAAGGCAATTTGCAGATTCAATGCAAAACACCAATGACATTCTTCACAGAAATAGAAAAAGCAATCCTAAAATTTGTATGGAACCACAAAAGATCCAGAATAGCCAAAGCTATCCTTAGCATTTTCATCAAAAGCCTTATGAAAGAGGATCTTATTGGATCAGTAGTACCAGTCTAAAGATATGCATTAGAGTAATAATATGAAACATACTCAAATGATCTTCATTTTTATACAATTTCTGTAAAGGATAAAAGAAAAATCCTCACCTACTGTGGTTGACAAGTTTCTGAAAAATAGTTTGGAAGTTATTAAGCACTATAAAAATTGAATGAATTGTCATTTCCATAGTATTTGATATTCCTGTCTTTTATAACTTTGTACCCGTAGGAGTACTGTGGATGGAGTCATTTGTTCTTTATTGATATTAATTTTTTTTTTCAATTCACCGAGGTGGCACTGTGAACCATAACTGATAATTTGACATATACTTCCAAATCCCATACACAAATGATGAAAAACAAAAATAGCTCAATAATGTAATTGTTAAATTAAATATCAATTAATTTAAAATGCTTATTACTTAGATAATAAAGATACACTATGTGACCTGTCACCAAAATATCTACTTTATTTAACAAACAGTTTCTTTTGGATAACTTTCTGCATTGCTCTTTTAACTTCTTTGTTCCTCAGGCTATAGATCAACGAGTTTAACATAGGACTCACAAAGATATAAAAAACAGCTACGATTTTCCCCTGTTCTACAGAGGCCTCCGACGGGGGCCTCAGGTACATGCAGAACAGCGTCCCGTAAAAGACGGTGACAGCCGTCAGATGGGAGCCGCAGGTGGAGAAGGCCTTGTGCCTGCCCTCAGCGGAGCGGATGCGCAGGATGGCTGTGAAGATGAACATGTAGGAGATGAGGATGATGGTGAGAGAGCAGGTGAGGTTGGAACCAGCCACCACGAACATGGCAGTTTCTTTGACGTAGGTGTCCGAGCAGGCGAGGACCATGAGAGGGGGGTCTGCACAGTAAAAATGGTTGATCTCGTTGGGCCTGCAGAAGGACAGACGAAGCATCAGGATGGTTTGTGCCAGACCGTTTGCGAAGCCGTAAACGTAAGGAGCTGCAACGAGACAGAGGCAGACACATCTGGACATTTTGCTCCCATATAACAAAGGCTTGCAGATGGCCACATAGCGGTCATAAGCCATCACTGTGAGCATATAATAGTCTGTGATCACCAGGGCAATGAAAAAGTGGAATTGTATAAAGCAGCCAATGAAGGAAATGGTTTTTCTCTTGGATAAGAAGTTAACCAGCATCTGAGGAGTGACGTTGGTGGCGTAACAGAGATCTACAAAGGAGAGGTGACTGAGGAAGAAGTACATGGGAGTGTGAAGTTTTGAGTCACTTCTGATTAACAGAATCATGCTCACATTGCCGATGACCGTGATAAGGTAGATGACTAAGAATACCACAAAAAGGACAGGTTGCAGCTCAGCTCGATTGGTCAGTCCCAGGAGAATAAACTCAGTCACAGCTGTGCAGTTTTTCTTTAGCATTGTGTTTGCTCGGCTTCTAATGAGAGCTAAATACAAGGAAATAAAAATAAATGAATTTGGCTTTTTTCATATATCCATTACCCCCATGGTGTCATCTGATATGTCTTCTTCTTCTCTCAAACTTGTAATTATACATGCCATAAAGAAACAGCCTCGTAAGCATGTGATTGATGTTTTAAACATCTAAGTTAATATAGAGCTCCTTATATAAAAAGGCAAGCATATTTGAAATGGTTTTCTGCCAGTCTTTTCTTCAAGTCATTTTAATTTAAAAAGCCTTGTCCTTTATCCTTTTGCAAGTCTTCTTCATATATGTTCCCTTACACTTTCCTTGAACATATGCATTTAAACATCACTTATCTTTAAAATTGAAATTCTTTGTTTTACAATACACCTGTGGATATGATCTCTAAAGTATCAACCATTGAAACTCATCTACATTTTTCACAGCTGGATGAACATAGAAAAGTTGAACTGATATATGGTGCACATCCTTAGGGAACAAGAATCTCTTTATCTGCCCCTCTGAACCCTAGATAATGTGCAAACTTTTTCCTCACCATGTAACACATGCCCACCTGAGGTAGTCTACCTCAGGTGGCCTTCATATCAACAAATTATTCTTAACTTTTAAGACTCAGCTCAGGATTCTTTTTTTGTTTGGTATATTTCTACCTTTTGTTCCCCAAGGCATAAATTGGCTCTTGGAGAACAAAAGTAAATCTTGAAAAATATATTTTTATGTGATATATATATATACACACACACACAGAATACATAAACAATATACATATACATATGTAAATGAGTATCACATACACATGTATTCATGGTATAAATGTTTATGAGGAGACAATTAAGGAAAAAATAGTATGTCAAAAGGCTGGGGAAGTGCATAATAATGAAAAATTGGTTAAGAAACATATCCTAAGACAAAAATGATTTTTAAAAATCTACCTCACTCTAACTCTTGCAAAATTATTAATAAGCCAAACATTATAATGTGAATTCAATATAAGTTCTTTAAAACATGTAACATCATAGTGAAATAATAATCATATTAACCATACATCTGAGACTGTACTTAAAATATCATGAAGTTTATCTCTTCACATTTAGGCAGGATAAGTGTGACTATGAAGATTTTTATGGGAGGATCGAAATTCTCTTTCAATGACACATATCCAGATTCCACAATGTTATAGTGACTCTTTTTTTTAATAACTAGCACATCAACACTAAAAACAGATCACTTTTCAAGGTACTTTGTAAATTCCATGCACAAGAATCTAGTCTATTGTATCATCCCATTCTGTACATGAGAACTTTGAACTTATTGACTAAAGAAATCCTAAATCAATGGAATCAAAATTATTTTGTGCATTTCTTTCTTTGAGCTAATAAGGCCCATCTGAATTTTAATAATAATTTTAATAATAATTGCCAAATATAAAAATATTTTGGCTAAAGAATGTTATTTTTAATTAGCTTCTATTTATTGAAATATTAATCAAGATTCAAAATAATTAATATCTCCATCTTTTCACTGTGGGGAGATGAAGTCATACAAACAATGAACAGTCCAGATAGCTTAATTGAGTATTTTAGGGTAATAGCCTTACATCTAAGAAAAAGAACACAACATCTTACTGATTTGAGCAAGAATATTCTAGACAGAAGCTTTTGTAAGTGGACAGAAGTGGCTTTGGGGACATCTGAGGCTGTTCCCTCCTGATATCTTGCCTTACCCCTACAACGTTCTAATGTAAATGCCGCTGCCACTGCTCCATTCTCCAAAGAGTCCAGAAGTTTGGTCTTCGGCTTGCACAAAAGTGGTGCCTGCTTGGCATGTTGTCAGGTTCAGTTTGATGGGGAAAAATAAATTTAGAGAAGGTTCCTACCTAAAATGTATTTTTCATTACTTTGAAATAATTAACATCTATGACGAACCTAAAAGTGGCTCATTCTTTATGAAAGGGGTACAGAACATTACATGATATAATGTCAGTAATGATAAAGAGCATTGTTAACTCAAAAAGAATCAGAAAGATTATTTAATAACATGCCTTTTTTTTTTTTCTTTTCATCAAGAAGCTAGAAAGTAAACATGGTTGATTATTGAGTATCAGCAGAGTATAACAATCAATGACAGTTTGCAGTCACATTTCCTGGATGGGAATCCAGGTTCCTCTAGTTTCCTGCTTTGTGGTCTAAGACAAATGATTAATCGCTCTGTGCTTCACTTTCCTCATTCATAAAACTTGGCTAATAACAGCAAATCCCTCCCGATGAGCAAGTTAATACAGAGGACACTTTTGAAGTATGTCTGTTTATAGTAAGCACTTAATAAGCTGTGACTAGTAGTATTATTTGAAGAATGATACAGGCCTGGTCTACAACAAGACTCAACATCAAAGTGAGAGCTTCTTTAGGGACAAGGATGTTACCTAATCTGATTGTAGACTCAGGAGTACCTTGATTAGTGCTTTTCCCATTGTAGGCAGTCAATAAGTACTGATGAAGTTAATGTTCTCTTTGGTCTAGTTAACATATCATTATGTAAACACTCCATAAAGACTATTCTGTAAACACCCGTACTCTCAGAATAGTAGCATTTTCATAGGGACGTTTACTGATTCATTAGAATGTATTTCAGCTCAATTTATTTTTATTGACTAAAATGTTTATTTCTAGATTCCAAAATATTTTTGAAAGGTCTAATCCTACCTGAGAAAGAAGAGTGATTTCAAAATGACAGAATAGATATGAAGTACCTGAAGAGTTTATAACGGAATTGACATATGAGGACCAAATCCCTATGGTTCAATTATTTCTAGCAAAAATCCAATCAAACTAAGAATAACCACTATTTTTCCATTCCTGTGAAAATCCTAAGTGCATTGAGGGCATCAGTTTTGCCCACTCCTCACTGTCGTCAGGGAGTCAAATCTCCTGAGATGGAAGAAGCAATGGGATTCATTATTTATTTTACTTTACTCTTGAATGACTTAATACATTTTGTCTTGGGTAAATATTAAGTTTCATTGTTTACAACCTATAAGATAGAATAGTGTATGGCATGGGGGAAAAGTTTTAGAGTCTGGAAAATCATTGGAAGTTCAATTAACTTTTTCTAAACTTGGACTAGTTATTTAATGATTTTGAGCTTTGTACCTTCATTTTTTTTTTGAAGGGATGAAAATTGACAGCTACAGAACATCGTGGGTTTACAGATGATATTGATGTGCTGGTGACTCTCCCTTTACCACTCTACTCCCATCCAGATCTATTGTCTTGTCTTTTCTGCCTTGTCTTGTCTACCTGGAGCTCAACCCCTGTGGAGTGCATGATTAGAGCTTTCTGGTGTCTGGTTTCCAGCTGACTTTGCCCATGAGAGAAGCCAGCAAGAAGTCAAAAGTGGGAAGGAGAGAGAAGTACCTCAATTTCTTTCTCATTCACCTCTTGCTTCAATATAAACAGGAATATGTGCTAGGTATATACAACTATATGTGGTAGAGTGCCTGCATTCCTCCAAGGAGAACTCGTGCTGGAGCATCTCTGAGCTACCCTTATTAGCAAAGTGAAATTATGTACAATCAATTTCCCGAACAAGAAAATGATTTACATTCATTTACTCTAGGCAGCGATGCTTAATATTAATGACATAGGAACTGAAAGAAAAAAACTTATCTGCTAACTAATCAAGTAGGACTAAGTTCTTGAGTAGGACTAAACACATGATCCTGCTTAATTATAAGCAGCTAACTTCTTTTTTGATGGCCTACTATGAAGGCATGGAGATGGATACAAATAGGGTTCTTTTCTGACAGAGCTCCCAGACTATGTTAGCAAACATTACACTGTATTATGATTTGTTTCTGTGATTAAGATCTTGTTAAAGTTACATTATCTGTAGAATCACAAGAATATGCATGTGTAACTCTCTGCTTAGGGAAGGACAAAGGAGATAGTATTTGGGCTGTGACTTGAAATATGAAGATCTTTACAGAAAAAGAATGACAGGATAGACAAGACCACTGGTCGAGCAAGAAAATCATGTGTTTTTAATATGCAATATCTGAAAAGCAAACTAAAGAAAGATAAAATTATAAGATTTATATTTAATTTCTCACCAAAAACACTGAAAACAAAATTATTTCTTACACACTTTTAAGTGACCACTTTTCTATTTAGATGACAACTAGTCTTCTAAGGAAGGACATATATTAGGTTCATACAAACTATATTTTATCCAATCCCACCAGCTGAAAACATTATTTTTCACATTGTCTGTGATCACTGTAAAGAAATCCAGTCCTGCTAAAGTGACATCTCAGTTAAGGTATTGGTCAAATAAACTGAAAGATTTGAACTTGTCCAAACCAAATTGCAGTAACCAGTAAAAGAGATATGTATGATTATTTGCCAAGGCATTAGGGAAACAATGCTCATCTTGCTCTAGCTCTTTAAGGTTAAACTATTTACTACACTACCAGCAGGATTTAGTTCTGGTACTTCTCTCTGGTTCACCAGGGGCATGACATAGTGTCTAAGCCTTGTTTTAGTCCCTCAACATAATCTAGCTGAGCCTACTCCTCACGCCTTTTTCTCTGGCAGTTCACCATCCAGTGAAGGAGCTCTCAAACATGGAAGAAGATGGAATTATTCATTTTGTCACTCAACCTTTCTCTGTCTCAGCAATTCTAATCTTGGGATTTATGCTGACGAACAAGGTGTCAAAATGTAATATTTGGTTATTTTTGAGCATTTGGATTCTGTGAAATAAGTGGGGTTTATACAAAGTGACCAGACTGTCCATGATGATTGGAACATTTGGTCCAACTCCACTATCAGAAAAAAGCTCATGCCAGTAAAATGGAGCCAGGGTGAATGCAGGTGGATTTGGTCACTGGTAAGTTCCTGTATAGTCCTAAAATCACATGGCTTGATGATTCTAAGTAGAGAAGTGGAAAGAAGTTGTTTGAAAAATTTTACTTAAGGAAGCTTTGACTTCCTTGTTTCTCAGGCTATAGATGAGAGGATTTAGCATGGGGATGATCACTGTGTAAAACACAGACACCACTTTGTCTTGATCCATTGAGTAGCTGGAGCTGGGACGCAGATACATGAACAAGATTGTCCCAAAGAAGATGGTGACCGCCGTCAAGTGGGAAGCACACGTGGAGAAGGCTTTGTACCTCCCTTCTGCAGAATGAATCCTCAAGATGGCAGCAAGAATGTAGAGGTAGGAAACCAAAATCATCAGGAGGCAGCTCAGTTCATTAAAACTGGCAAAAGCAAAAATGACAATCTCATTGATGTGTGTGTCAGAGCAAGAGAGTTTCAGGAGAGGTGGAGTGTCACAGAAAAAGTGGTTGATGACATTCGAGCGGCAGTAAGACAGCTGGAAGGTGAAGCCAGTGTGAATGGCAGCATTTATAAAGCCTGCAGAATAAGTAGCCAACACCAGGAGGGAACTGAGGTGGGGGGACATCAGGACCGTGTACAGGAGAGGCTTGCAGATGGCCACATAACGGTCATAGGCCATCACGGCCAACAGAAAACCCTCAATGCCAGCAAAGGAGCCAAAGAAGAAGAATTGAGTGGCACATGCATTAAAGGAAATGACTGGGTTGTCCACCCAGAAATTCACCAGCATATTAGGGGCAATGACAGAAGAATAACAGAAGTCAACAAGAGACAAGTTACTGAGGAAAAAGTACATGGGAGTGTGGAGACGTGAGTCGATCTTGATTAATAGGATCATTCCAAGATTTCCTACAACAGTGATCATATAAACAACTAGGAACACCACAAAAAGAAGACATTGTATTTCTGGATGATCCCTGAATCCCAGGAGAATAAATTCAGACACTGTTGTAAAGTTGCTCATATCTTGTCTCAGAATGGATTATTTATTTGCTGGCATAAGAAAGAAACCATGAGAGACATGTTAATCTGATTCACTATAGTAACCATTGTATTACTGGTATATATTAATATCTACTGCGTCTATATGTATCCCATAATATCATGTCATGAACCTGAAATATACACAATAAAATTTATTTAAATAAAAGAAAAAAAAACAATGAAATGAATTATACAAAAAAATACCTGGAAATTAAATAGTTCATTCTCTGCTTAAGATGACTTCCAAGATGTTCTGAAAACATATGTATTGCAACTCTTTATTTTTCTTACTGAAGGAAAGGTGAAAAGATCCCTTAAGTAAACATTAAGTTATTTTTGAAAATAAATATGTGTGTGTGTCTGTCTGTGTGTGTGAGGGTTTGTTGATTGTTACTATTTGTCCAGATCTTACTTTACCTCCCAACTTTTCTTTCCTCCTTTCTTGATCTTACTGCTATCATCAGATTCCTTTGCCATCCCCTTAGCAATTAAACATATTGACACAGTTGACTATACTAGCTGTATTGAATTCTGCATTTCTTGTTTTCTCTTAGCCCTTTATAATCAGGTTTTTCCTTCCATCACTCCTTGGAAACTGCTCCTGTGAAAGGCATCACTGGTCCTCATATTGCTAAATCCAATGGTGAATTCTCAGTCCTCATCGTACTCAATCTGTCAATAGCAGTTGACATAACTGACTGCTTACTTGCCCTTGAAAGGCTGCTTTCTCTACTATTCCAGGACATCAGGCTCTCTGAGTTTTCCTCCTCCTACATGGGTCAGTTCTCTTTCCTCTTCTCTCTGACTCCTTATGTCAAAAGAGCTCAGAGCTCTGTTTTGATCTTTCTCCTTTTCCATTTCCACTCCCCCTTGGCGATATTATTCTGTCTTAAGGTTTTAAATAGCATCCATATGCTTATACCTTCTGAATTTATATTCCCAGCCCTGTTTGCTTTTCCAAACTCCAGACTTATAATTCAACTGCTTACATTTCCACACAGATATCAGATAGCAACTTAACATGACCAAAAGTGAATTCCTAGTGGCCTCCCCTAATTTGTTTTAAACATAGCATTCCTCATATGAAGTCAATGACAACTCTATACTTTCATTTGCTCCAATGAAATTAAACAAATAGACAAATAAATATTGGATAAATTATTATTATTTATCTTTCTCACACAGTCCATAACCCATCCATTAGATTATTCTGTTGGCTCTTCCTTCAAAAGAAGGAAGATCCAAGTACTTGGCTATCTCCAGCCAAGTACTTCCTACCACCTTTATTTCTACCACCAAGTCTTAGGTCAGCATCATCTTTTAATTAGATTACTGTAATAGTTTCTTAAACTGATCTTCCTATCTCTAAAATTAGCTAAAATCCTACCCTGTAAATTATCCTCTTTTAAAATCACTTTTAAAATTTTGCATACATTTTTGAAGCTTTTTTATACACATACATACATACAAACACAATAACATTATATATGTAATAAATGCATAAACTGGCAAAATGTGTTATATTTCTATGATATATATGATCCTATGTGTATATATGAGAGAAGAATCTTATTTAGCTTTAGTAACTCTGTTTTTCCTGCAGGTGCACATAATTCAGGTTTATATTCAGACAAATATATATGGAGTTTCCCCTCATGTCAGGCATTGCAAAAAAGCCATGGCTCATGCACACATGGATTTACAACAAATTTAATAGAGGTAAAATTATCCTTGCTGCATAAAACATAGATTTGGACTCAGAGATAGTAACTTGTTCAGTGTCATAGAGCAAACACAACTGAACTACAAGATCAAGGCTGAAAATTGATATCAATTTCTCATTTTATACATCTAATGACCTCAAATTATTTTATTTACTACCCTTCAGGAAGAATTATATATGTCATGTGTTTTGGCACTTTTTATACACAAAATTAATTTTTTTTCTGTTTTTCATACCATGGACATTCATGAATATGTACATGTATGCATGAATTTATGCATGTATGTGCATGGATATGTTTAATATTATACAAAAGTTTTCATTATTATATAATGACCCTAAATCTCTCTCTTCTAAAAAATACATATTCATAGTTTACTTGATAACATTAAATTCAGTGTTTCAGATATTCAATTCGAGAAATTCTGTCTGATTTTCTTGAATGTTTTTTAAGTCCTCTTGAAACTTTATACATCTAAACAACTTAAGATAAATTAAATCATCTTACCTTGTGTCCTTAGGAAATGTTCACTGAAGGTAGTGGTATATATCAGTTTACTTTTGTTTTATTAATTGTTTTGTGTAGTAATACATGTTTTCTGTTTCCAACAGTCAGATTTGTAGCTTTGAAAAATTATGCAAGTGCCATAAAGGAATCTGATGGAAGATTTATCTGTGGTCAGTTAAGTCGACACAGGGTAGAATGTGGTGCTTCTTAAGGCAGAACATCAGGCTTATTAAGGCTGTGATCATTCCCTTGAGTATTAGTCGCTGCAAAGCACTAAAAAGTCTGAAGTCTGAAATATGCTAAGCCACAATTAAGAAGTTCATTCATTTTTCACTCAGACAATTGAACTACCTTTTCCCCAGGCAACCACTTATACCTGGGAGAGTATCTTGCAAATTTGGAAAAGAACAAAATGTATCTTATGATCCTGAGGCTTCATTAAGAACAGCACTAAATTAAATGTTACAGGATTGACCAAATTCTGAATCCAACCTTCAGAATTTCACTTAAAATATAATACAATCTTTATTCATTTCTACTAGAATATGGCTCTCACTTCATTCATTAATTTGTTCATTCACTCAAAAGATATTAGTACATTTGTCTCGTGAAGCAGACGTTATCTGTGGTACTGGTAGAGTAGTCAACAGAGTTAATCTTGTCCATTCTTTCAGGCAACGAACTTGCAGTCTGGAGTTGGGTGGAGACAACTATCACATAGTTATTTGAAAAAATAAAGTACAAAACTTTTTTATTAACTGCTAGGCCTTATGTGAGCTGGCACTTTTTCCAACATCTTCCTGATTGTAGTTCTTTCCCTCCTTTACTTTGTTCCCACTGGTACACATATATTTGTCTCCTTGCAATTCCTTTGGCAAAACGAAGAGGATGATGCATCAAAGCCTTTGCATTTACTCTGTGTACACTCAGAAAGCTCTTCCACAAACACTCATACAGTATTATCTCTATTTAGGACTTGCTCTAATGTTGTTATCACAGAGAGCTCTTCACTGACTCCACCCCTCCCTATTCCATTGCCTGCTCAATTGTTTTTAATATCAACACTCATATTCATGTCAAATGTACACACATGCACACATGTATAATAAATTCTATACAGGCAATAAAATCTTCCTTACTTAAATATAAGTTTAATGAGACAGAAGACTTTGTTTTTCTTACCTGCTATACCTCTAGTACATGTTACTGTGCACATTTCTCAACAAATATTTTTGAATGAATTATGAGTGAAATCATAAAAGGTGTCCATTTTCTTGCCCCAAGCACAAATTAAGGAAGTATAATAAAAACTAAAAACGTAATTTGTAACTTAATATGGAGAAGAATATTTTAAGCCCAATGACATATAATTCTAAAATACAGTTCCTCCTGGTAATACAAAAGGACAGATTATATCATAGGAGTCTGAGTATAATAGCTAAGTAAGGAAAACTAATTTTTTAATCCTTTCATAAGTCCAAAGTCTCTAGATGCCAGGCTGTTAATTTAATTTATGAGTCTGGAATTTACTGCATAACATCTCATACTGTATAACAGCTAAACACAGTCTATAAGGAAACAGTAGAGCTGGCACTGGAACTTACTAGTTATGTGAACTTAAACATACCATTTCATTATCATGAGCCTCAGTTTATTCATTTCTTCCTTCCTTCCTTTCTTTCTAACATACAAATATTATTTGTGTTTATTTATAGGGTACAATATGATGTTTTGACCTATGTATACATTGTATTAATAGAAAGATTCACTAAAGCTAAATAACATATCTATCACCTCACCAGCTTACCATTTGTTTGTGGTAAAGATGTTAAAAATTATTAATTTAGCAATTTTGAACCATTCAATACATTAACTGTGGCCACTATACAGTGCAAGAGATCAATAAAACCTATGTCTCCAGGTTTTGCCTTTGATCAACATCTCCCCTTTCCTCGTCCCTCTTCCTTCCCCATTAATTTCCACTACCTTTCTACTCTCTGTTTCCAAGAGACTAACAACGTTTTTAGATTTGATGTATAAATGAGATCATGCAGTATTTGTCTTCTGGTGCCTGGTTTATTTCGCTTAGTATAATGTCCTCCAGTGCTATCCATATTGCTGTGAATGACAGAATTGTCATCTTTGTAATGGGTTTGTAGTATTCCATTGTGTTTCCATACTAGATTTTCTTTATGTGTCCTTCCATTGAGGGACACAGGATTGCCTTCATATCATGGCTACTGTGAACAAGGCTGAAATAAATATTGAAATACAGATTTTTGTCAACACACTAATTTTAATTCCATTGGATATATATGCAGAAGTGAGATTGCTAGATCATATGGTAAATCTATTTTTAGTTTTTTGAGGAACTTTCATACTATTTTCCCAAATGGATATACTGATTTATAGTCCTACCAACAGTATACAAAGTTTCCTTTTCCCCACATCCTAGCCAGCACTTGTTATATCATAGCCATTCTAACAGGTATCAAGTGATATCTCATTGCAGCTTTAATTTGCATTTCCCTTATAATTATAGATGCTGAGTATTATTTTCATATATCTATTCCCATTTATTTTAAAAATTTGAAGAAGAAAAAATACTTTCAAACTCCTTTTTTGAGGCCAGCTTTACCATGATACTAAAGCCAGGAATGGACACTAGAAAAAAAGATTACTACAAGCCAATATGCCTGATGAACACAGATGTAAAAGCCCTCAACAAAATATTAGCAAACTGAATTCAGCAGCACATTAAAAAGATCATTCACCATGATCAAGTGGGATTTATATGAGAGATGCAAGGATGGTCTATCAATATGTAAATCAATAAATATGAAATACCATGTTAACAAAATGAAGAAAACTACATGATCATTTCAATAGATGCAGAAAAATTGACAAAATTCAAAATAATTTCATAATTTAGAAAAAACTCTCAACAAAATAGTTATACAAAGAATGCACCTCAACGCAATAAAGACCAAGTATTTTAAGCTCATCATTAATATCAATCAATTGTGAAAAGCTGAAAGCATTTCTTCCAAGATCAGGAATAAGATAAAGATGCCCATTCTCACTGTTTCTATTCAATATAGTATTGAAAGTTCTAGCCAGAGCAGTTAGGCAAGAAAAAAGAAAAAGGCATCCATGTATAAAAAAGAAGAAATAAAATTGTTGCTGTTTGCCAATGACAAGATCTTCTCTACAGAAAACCCTAGGGACCCAAAAAAACAAAACAAAACCCCTGTTAAACTAATAAAGAAATTTAGTAAAATTGCAGTTTACAAAATCAGCACACAAAAATCACTAGTGTTTCTAAACACTAACAACAAACCATCTGAAAAAGAAATTAAGAAAAGAATTCCATTTGAAGTAAAATAAAAAATAGTTAAATAATTAGAAGTCTATTTTAAAATGGAGATAAAACATCTGTACATAGAAAACTATAAAACATTGATGAAAGAAATTGAAGAAATCAAAAATAAATGGAAATATATTCTATATTTGTGGATTGGAAGAATACCCAAAGCTATCTACAGATTTAATATAATCTCTATCAGAATTTCAGTGACACTTTTCACAGAAATGGAAAAAACAATTCCAAAATTCATATAGAACCAGAAAAGATTTATAACCAAAGCAATCTTGAGCAAAAAGGAAAAAGCTGGAGGCATCATACTTCCTGATTTTAAAATATAGTATAAAGCTATTATAATTGAAACAGCATGTAACTTGCATAAAAATAGGCACATTGACCAATGGAAAAAGACAGAAAGCCCAGAAATAAACCCAAGTATTCACAGATAATTTATTTTCAACAAAGGAGTCAAGAATACCTAATGGGGAAAGCACAGTCTCTTCAATATACGGTGTTGGGAAAATTGGATGCTCCCAGGCAGAAGAATGAATTTGGATCATTATTTCATATCATTTATAAAAATCAACTTGAAATTTATAAAAGATTTAAATGTTAGATCTGAAACTGTAAAGCTTACTAGAAGAAAACATAGGGGAAAACTTCTCAACATAGATTTGGACAATAATGTCTTGGATAGGACTTCACAAGCATATGAAACAAAAGCAAAATAGGAGAATTGGGATTGCATCAAACTAAGAAGTGCTTTTTTGCATCAAAAAAATAATTAAGAGAGTGAAGACACATCTATGAATTGGGAGAAAACATTGGCAAACCATATATCTGATGTGGGCCTAATTTACAAAGTAACTCAAACAATTCGATCAAAGAAAACAAATAACCTGAATTTTAGAAAGGTAAATGATCTGAACAGACATTTCTCTAAAGCTTATTCATTTTTAAAATTAGCTTAAAAATATAAAGACTGCTACATTGCTTTCTTGTTAAGGAACTCAAGAGAAGAAAGGAAGAAAAGAAGGAAGAGAGGAAGAAAGGGAAGGTGATAAAAAGTTATAATTAATTAAGTGCCTTTGGTGTACAAAAAGTCAGCTAAGCCAAATAATGCTTCCACATAATAATATCATTTAATCTGGTGATTCTTAAACCATAAATGCCCTATAGTTGGTTGTTGTTTATTTGTTTGTTTTTAATATTATTGCCTAAACCCTCTTTTGACGAATTAAATCAGAATCTCTGTAGATAGGATTTAAGATAGGTGTTTTTAAAAGCTCCCCAGGTGAGCTTTTGAGGGCTTGTTTTTTAATACTTTTTCACAGACAAAGAGATATTGGTGAGAAGCATGTGGATGTAAGTATGTGTGTGTGTTCAACATAAGCAGATCTTTTTGTCTCATATCGACACCAGCCAGCATTTCCCCCTGCTGAAGGCACTGAACAGGTAGACAGGAAGACTCTACCAGTTGATGTCAGCCAACGTTTGTCTTCAGTCACCTCAGGGATATCATTAGTTCATCACATGGTTATTTGCTTTCTCCTTGTCCCATCATTTTGTTATTGTTGTTAGTGTTCTATTTTTCTCTTCTTTCTATTCTATCTTTTTATTGTGGACTTAATTCATTTGGGCTGCTAAACTGAATTATCATAAAGTGGTTGGCTTATGAAGAACAGAAATGTATTTCTTACAGTTCTAGCAGCTAGGAAATCCAAGATGATCAAGGTGCCAATTGATTCGGTGTGTGGTGAGAGCTCCCTCTTGGGATCACAGATGGTGCCTTTTCACTGTTTTTTCATATAGTGGAGGAAGCTAACAAGCTTTCTTTGGCCTCTTTTGTAAGGATGTTAATCACATTCATGAGTAATATGTATCCTGATCCTACTAACTGCAAACATCCTTCTAATATCACCACCATAGGGGTTAGGATTTTGACATATACCGTGTTTCCCCGAAAATAAGACCTACCCATAAAATAAGCCCTAACAGGATTTCTAAGCATTTGCACAATATAAGCCCTACCCCGAAAATAAGACTTAGTGATGGGCGTGGCTACGCAGCCTATCTGCACAACCCAGGCATTTCGTTGCAGAGTGGTAAAGAAGAAGAGCAGCCCTTCTCATCTGCCCCACAGCTACTATCCCAGAGGTGACCGGAAAAGTGCGGGCAGCCCCACCAACAAGGTTGGCTCCCCCTTTCAGGTCCCGGCCATCCTATGCGTGCTGCAAGCTGAGGCTTTGAGGGGAAAATAGCACATCCCCTGAAAATAAGCCCTAGCGTGTCTTCTTGAGGAAAAATAAATATAAGACCTGTCTTATTTTCAGGGAAACACGGTAACTTTGGGGGAAACACAATATTCAGATCACAGCAAATGTTGCAACTCTTGTCGTTGTTGTTGTTGATAATTTAGTGCTTGCTTTAGGGTACATGGTATAGATATTTTTTCTTATCACAATCTACTTTCAACTGTACGAGTACCCCTTCACATATGAAATAAAAACATTACAGTATTTAATCACTCCTACCATGTCCTTTATAAAAATTTTATTATACATTTATTAGTTTTATACACTTATCTTTCACATAGATTTACATGATTAAAGCACATATGACTTTAAGAGATTTAAATCACACATGTAGTAATTTGTGGTGCTCTTCATTCCTTTGTCTAGATTCATGGTTCTGTCTGGTATCCTTTTCCTTCTGACTGATGGGCTTCCTTTATCACTTCTTACAGTGCAAGTGCAGGTGTAATGTTTTATGTCCAAAAAGTCTTTATTTTGGATTCTTTTTGAATATCTTTTCCTTGGGTACAGAATCTTAAGTTGACAGCTATTTTGTTTCATTACTTTAATAATGTTTCTCCACTGTCTTCTGACTTACTCAGCTTCTGATAAGAAGATAAATGTACAACAATGTTATATGAAATGAAACATGATGCCATTCTTTTCTTTTTTCCTCTGTGTACAATGTTTCCTTGACTACTTAAGGGTTTCATTTGTCGCTTGCTGTGAGCAATTTGATTATGCTGTGTTTTCAGGTAGTTTTCTAAATATTTTTTTTGTATGTGGGGTTTGTTAATCTTCTTGAAGTTAAGGGTGTTAATTTTTAACTTTTGGGAAATTTTCACCTATAATTACAGGTTAAGATAATTATGACTCTGATCCCTTCTCATCCTCTGTTTCTATTCTGATCTAAGCCTCTGTTCTTTTCTGAGTGCATCATAATTAACCCCCTTCCACCCCCTCAAGGATTTCTATTTTCTGTTCTTAGTATTCTACAATAGATTATTTGCACAGCAGTCATAGCTGTCCATTAACCAAAGATACATTACATTATTCTTTAGCTAAAAATCCTACCATGGCTATTTTATCAATAAGAAGACAGAAGAATGGCCAACAAACATATGAAAAAATGCTCACCATCCCTAATCATCAGGGAAATGCAAATCAAAACTACAATGAGATATCACTTAACTCCAGTGAGAATGGCCTTTATCAAAAAGTCTCCAAATAACAAATGTTGGCATGGTTGTGGAGAGAGAGGAACACTCCTACACTGCTGGTGGAACTGCAAACTAGTTCAACCTCTGTGGAAAGCAATATGGAGATACCTTAAAGCGATACAAGTGAATATACCATTTGATCCAGCAATCCCATTGCTGGGCATCTACCCAAATGATCCAGTGACACTCTTCAAAAAAGACACCTGCACTCGAATGTTTATAGCAGCACAATTCATAATTGCAAGGCTGTGGAAACAGCCCAAGTGCCCATCAATCCAAGAATGGATTAATAAAATGTGGTAT
The DNA here is from genome assembly GCF_040939455.1 of Microcebus murinus. Classification (NCBI taxonomy): domain Eukaryota; kingdom Metazoa; phylum Chordata; class Mammalia; order Primates; family Cheirogaleidae; genus Microcebus; species Microcebus murinus. Next base: position 18,483,545 of record NC_134107.1, read on the forward strand.
ATGTATACCATGGAGTACTATTCAGCTCTAAGAAACAACGGTGATATAGCACATCTTATATTTTCCTGGTTAGAGCTGGAACCCATACTACTAAGTGAAGTATCCCAAGAATGGAAAAACAAGCACCAGATATATTCTCCAGCAAACTGGTATTAACTGAGTAGCACCTAAGTGGACACACAGGTGCTACAGTAATAGGGTATTGGGGAGGTGGGAGGGGGGAGGGGGGCGGGTATATACATACATAATGAGTGAGATGTGCACCATCTGGGGGATGGTCATGATGGAGACTCAGACTTTTGGGGGGAGGGGGGGAAATGGGCATTTATTGAAACCTTAAAATCTGTACCCCCATAATATGCCAAAATAAAAAAAAAAAAAAAAAAAAGAGTAAAGGGCGAATTTTGCAATGGTCTACATAGCCCTGCTTGGTCAAGTTCTACATTACAAATCTAATATTATATCTTCTATTGCTTAATCTCATTTTATTTTCCAACCACATTTGACTCTGCTGTTTCTTAACACAATAGTCATATTGTTACTTGAAAACTGTTGCACTGATAGTACTCTCACACTAGAACAGTTTTCCCCTACATATCCATATAGTCTATTTACTCAACCCTTCAAATATTTATTTAAATATCATCTTCTCAGAGGGATCCTCTGATAAATTTAATTAAAAATTTAATTCCCATCTGGGCTACTTGCTCTATTCTATCTTCATTTTGCTCAATAACATCTATCATGCTAAATAACTCACTTCTCATTCTGTTTATTTGTTTTGCAAACCTCATAAAGAGAGAAATCTGGTTATTTAACTTAAAAATATATGTTTATGGAATATCTGCATTTAATTATATAATATCCATCAAGTATCTTTTTTTTTGTGCCTTTACTGTGCTAGGCACTACAGATAAAATAGTGAATGGAATATATTAAGTCGTTGGCTTTAAAAAATAAAAGTTTAGTGGAAGAGACATGAAAACAAGTTATATGTGAGAACCCTTAGGAAGGGCACCTAAGCTAGAATTTAAACTAAATATGAATTAATATCTGAAATATAAGCTAGAATTAGTCATCTCTTGGTGATATATTTTGGTTTAGAATAATTAATGGTTTTCTCTGTGCTTATCACACATTGATTTTTTACCTATCTCATGGAGGCAACAATACAAGGCTGAAGCAAATCAGTTCTAATATATATTGACAGTTGCATAATTTATTATTACCATATCCTACAATTAAATTTAAATAGAATATTTGTACACATTTTGCAGGTTCTATACAGGGCATTTTTTACATCCTTGTTCCTCAAACTATAGATCATGGGATTCAGCATGGGTATTACCAAAGTGTAAAATAAAGAGGCCATTTTATCAGTATCAAAGGAATGACTGGATTTAGGGTGCACATACATAAAGAACAGAGTCCCATAGAATACAATTATCACTGTCAGGTGAGAGCCACAGGTAGAGAAGGCTTTGTACCTGCCTTCTGCAGAATTCATCCTGAGTATGGTGACAAGGATCAGAATGTACGACACAAGGACTACCAGAAGAGATGAGACTAAATTAAAAGCTGAAAAAATCAGAATTATTAATTTGATTTCACGTGTGTCTGAGCACAGCAAAGATATCAAGGGCAGGCTGTCACAGTAGAAATGCCTGATGACATTATGGCCACAAAACGATGAAGTAAAAATTTTTATGATAGTCAGCACAGACAAAAAGACACTGTAGAGATAAGGCACTGCCACTAGCACTTGACATAACCGTTGTGACATGATAACTGTGTAAAGCAAAGGGTTACAGATGGCCACGTAGCGGTCATAGGCCATTGCCGACAGAATGAAAACCTCACTACTGATGAACATACTGAAGAAAATGAGTTGGGTGGCACACCAATTATAGGAGATTGTGTGTCGATCTTTGCCAAAATCTGCTAGCATCTTGGGTCCCACAGCTGTTGAATAACCAAGATCAGTGAACGCCAGATGTCTTAGGAAAAAGTACATGGGTGTATGCAGCCTAGAGTCTATCTTGGTGAGGATGATCAAGCCCAAGTTACCAACAACTGACACCATGTACACAGTGAGGAAGAACCCAAATAATGGAGTCTGCAGCTCAGGGAGGTCTGTGATTCCCATTAGAATAAATTCACTCAGTACTGTTAGATTGTGTTTATCCATTCAAGAAACCTATACTGGGAATAAATATAAGAATAATCATTTACTTTTATAAGAAACATATATATATATATATACACACATGTATTTATATTTATATATAATACTTATATGTATATATATTTATAAGCATTCATACACATTGAGATATATATGGAGAAAAACAATTTATGTATATAATTATTCATATATATTTAACATAAGCTCATTCCATTTCTTCAAACTTCAGCATTTTGACATAAATTTTGAAGGTAGAGAAAATTAAACTATTATTTTGTAAATTGATAATATCATCACACAGAATAATTATCCACCCTCTCCTAAAATATTTTAATGTAGTGCATTGAAATAATGGAATATAAGGTAAGACCAAAAAGTAACTGATAGAATAGAGTGAACATCACTGAATAATTTTCCTTTAAACAGGAGACGGTTTCTTTAGAACACGATATTCATACTGTGCCAAAAATTTATTCCACATATTATATTATTAGTTACAACAGACACCATACCTTTGGATAGTTCTAAGCAGTAGAATCTTAGCCAAAGAATTAAGTTAGCATTACTACTAATAAAGCAACTGGATAACATAGAGTGAGTTACATAGCATCTTATGAAATATTCTTAACATAAGTTTTTATCCTGATTATAATAAATATTTTAGATAATGCTTTCACTTTATGTATACCACAGTCAATAGAAAAACATGGTAAATGTCCCTGGAAATAATATCAAAATATTTGAGGAGATAAAGCACTCAATATTATCAAAAGTTAATATTATTAAGAGATACTAACATCATTAATACAATTAATATCATGGAAATCTACTTAAAAATTATAAGTGGATGCATACAACTTGATTCTGGTAGGAATAAAGAAAGAGGAAAAGAAAAAGAAAGAAAGAATAGAAGAGAGATACATTGAAGTTTTTGCTCTGCTTTAATGTGCATGGCTCAAACAAAAGATATCTGATCTCCAGATTAAGTTAACTTTTCACTACTTGGAAACTTTGTAGAATCTATTTGTTACAATTATTTTTTTAAATATTTATTTTATTTCATATTGCATCAATTATAGACTCCATTCTTTGTTATACAATTGAGTTGACAATGTAACAATACATGCATATTATTTATACAATCTCTTTCACTGATAGACATCACTTTTTCGTTGAATAGGGGACTCCAAAAACCATGTACCTGTACTAAAGCAAAATTTAAGATAAAGAAAACTGTCAGAATCTACTTTTTTAGTAATTCTTTGGGTTTGATTTACTCTTCAAATAATGGCATGTATTTCTATAAGAATTTTATGAATACTAGTAAGCAATCTACAATTATCTCACATCAAAGATGGCTTATAAAATAATGGCTCTCTGATATTTTTTCCTGCCCACTATATACACATTCTTGACTTTTTCAGGAACATTGAATTAATTTGCTAGAGACAATGAATTTTGTACATATTTTGGTGGATATGAAAACAAGTATAAACCAAGTTTGATTGCATAAATGAGAGATTTCCAGGGTGTGTTATTTTCCTAATCCATGCTAGTAAATACTAGTTACCCTATTAGTTAGAAAAGATATGAGATATTTCTCTAACCATTTATAGATTTCTATGTAAAGCACTAAACTCTTTTTACTTGGTTTTTATTTATATTTACACTATTTTATGTGATTCCTGAAAATGATCTGGCTCTAGCCTTTTAAACCTTTTCTTTTTATTTCAATAACATTGTATTATTCCCACGTTTGTCAGACTCTCAAAACATATAAAAAATACCATGGGCAGATCCTACCATTGAACATTCACTATAAAACTAGGCTAGGCAGAGAGGTTAGAGGAGTTAATTCATTCCTCTGCCCTGCCACCACCCCTTCCAAATATGGCTTTTAACACTAAAACAGCTGACCATAAATATATTATACAATGAGAGATCAAGAAAATATGCATATATATACATTTACTTAAATATAAAAGTAATTTTTGAGTTGGAAAAAAAGAGTTAGGAAGAGCCAGTAAATAAATGAGTGGAAAAGACAACTCAATTTTAAGTGAAATATATATTACTGTTCTATAATTTTGAAAGTAATGATCTTTGCTTAAACCTGCATTTTAATCTTAGTTCTGATCTCCATTAGATAAGCGTTTGATCATTTTGGAGATAATTTTATGGCATTTCAAAGATTCCTCTAAACCTTATAGGTAACTGAGGGGCATTGTTCTCTTGCTAATTAGACATCATAGTGTGATGAAGGGCTATATACTAAATCAGATGCTTTAGTAGTTTGCTTTGGTTTAACCTCCAAAGAAAAGTGGTGCTTTGCAAATATGTGTTTTGGTTTTTTTGTTTGTTTGTTTGTTTCTTGTTTTCACTATTCAAAGAATATCTAGCTTTCACCAAAGATTATAATAAAGATGATTGCAACATCGTGGTAGCCCAGAAACTTCAGTTATCAAAGGACATTGTTAAAGCTATGGTTAAGTCCCCTAGATTAATTGTTAAAGAATAAAGATTAAGGAAAGAGGGGGCCATGAGAAGAGCAAACGGAAGTCAAAGGGGCAATCATAGAAATAGGTGCAGTCTACTCACCTGTAATGAGGAATCTTTCTGTGCTCCCCATTTCTAACTAAAATAACACAATAAGATTAATTTATGGGTTTCTTTCCTCCTTCAAGATTCTCTCTAAGGACAAGGGATGCAATTTGTTAATTATGTCTAAAGCAATTAAACGCTTTAAACAAAGCCAATGGGATATCTGCTAATTAAACAGGCACCTTTATATTCCAATAAAAGTAAAGCTATCTTAGATACCTTTCCACAATTCTTCTTGGTTAAGCCTTCTCTATTGTAACCGAGAAATCTGAAATCAAAACATTGTACCTGTAGGCCATAAATTTTAGTATTTCTTGTAGCTCTGAATAATCTTTTCCCAATACAGTGGCTTTTTGTGGCTTTATGGCTATTAACACAATGGAGAAATCCTCAAAGACTGCCTATTGCATTGTTTTAAAAATTCACAAGGGAAAATAATATAAATGTGTAACTTTCCCCCTATTTTGTAGTGTTTTAGATTTATTATAGAAGTTTAATATTCATATAAACAAATGTACACATAATAAACTGATTTTTACAAACTTAACACATATATGTAACCGGAATCCATATTAAATAGCAAAAGCTAAACAAATAGAATGTTATCAGGACGCTAGAAGAATTCCTCAATTGCTTTTCTACCATGAACTTCCCCACACACATGTAAAAATGTGCAATCAGTATACTGACTTCTGTGAACTAAAATAAAATCTTACAGCTCACCCCGTACCAGTTGACTAAATGGACACCCTCTGGCCAAAGAAATATCCTAGAACTAAATTGCCTGCCAGGAGAAAGGAGGTCAGACATGCTGTATTATGCCCCCCTTCCTTCTTGGGGACATCCTTTGTAACCCAATCACAGGCCTAAGGGTATGCAATGCAAACCTGCAGGTCCTCAATTTACACAACAAATCTGTGGCTTATCTCTGATAACAGTTCCTTATGTTGAAACATTCCAAGCCTTTAGACAAAGCTTCATGTTTTTAACCAATTACACGCCAAAGAATCTTTAAACCCACCTATAACCTGTCACTCCCCCCACCCCCTTTGAGATGGCCTACCTTTTCGGGCCAAACCAATGTATACCTCCCACATATTGATTTATGACTCTACCTGTTACCCGTGTCTCCCTGAAATGTATAAAACCAAATTGTAACCCAGCCACATCGAGCCCACTAGCTCAAGGCATCTTGGGAGTTTTTCCCCATCATGGTCCTCAAATTTGACTCAGAGTAAATCTCTTTAAAATTATTTTACAGAGTTTGGGTTTTTTTCCCGTTGACAGTAGGATACAATTAGAAACATTGGTTATATTGCCACAGCCTTGACTAAAATATTAGATTTGAAAACGTGCATAAAATGCCTGGTTTCAATGGTTCCCAGCCTTACACTGAGTAAGTAAAAATCTTCACTTCTTGGCAGGTACAGCCATCTTATGACTACAAGTAACATCTAAATGTAAGGTTTTTCAGCAGCAGTGAAAAGAAAAGACAGAGAGAAACTGGGGCTAAATATCCCTTGTTTTGGCACCAAATGTAAGGTTTCTCAGCAGCGAAAAAAAGAGACAGAGAGAGAGAGAAAGAGTGGGGCCAAACAACATGGCTTTGTTTAGCGCTCCTGGATGAGGTTCTGGGGTCCTAAGAGAGAGGGCCCCCAGAAGTCGTGTTCATTTGAAGGCAGTGAGGCCTTTTATACCATTTGGGCCAGGCTAGGGACTTTTTGTGGGAAGAGCTGGGGCAACCTTTGGTGGTCATTGAGATATAGGAGGGGCTGGCGGTATTTGTGGAATCCAGGAGCCAAAACGTTTTTATCCAGGTGTGGTAGTTTTCAGCAGGGCAGTCGTCCTTGGCAGATCCTTGGCAGGTCTGGTCTCATTAAGTCTGAAATCCTATGTGATCAATTTAGAGAGAAAAACTAATTTTCTATGCCCATTATTAGATCATAGCCCAGTGTATGATTTTCAAGTGTTGTTATCTACCTGCAGACTAGACTAAATTCTGAATTATTTTAGATTCTTTAAATTCAACTTTCTTCCCTGGAATTACATAAAATGAGAACTGCTCTGTTCCTAAAGTCCTAAAAGCTGAAACTAGATACATTTTAAGGAACAAGTTTCCTGCCTGATGTACGGGCCACACAAACATTTTACTAAACCATATGATGTAACAAGAGACATTCAAACTACATATCAGGATGAAAAGTTTTTTTTTTTTTTTTTTTTTTAATTATTTTTTTTATTTTCGTATATTATGGGGGTACAGATTTTAAGGTTTCAATAAATGCCCATTTCCCCCCTCCCCCCAAAAGTCTGAGTCTCCATCATGACCATCCCCCAGATGGTGCACATCTCACTCACTATGTATGTATATACCCGCCCCCCTCCCCCCTCCCACCTGCCCAATACCCTATTACTGTAGCACCTATGTGTCCACTTAGGTGCTACTCAGTTAATACCAGTTTGCTGGAGAATATATCTGGTGCTTGTTTTTCCATTCTTGGGATACTTCACTTAGTAGTATGGGTTCCAGCTCTAACCAGGAAAATATAAGGTGTGCTATATCACCATTGTTTCTTAGAGCTGAATAGTACTCCATGGTGTACATATACCACATTTTATTAATCCATTCTTTGATTGATGGGCACTTGGGCTGTTTCCACAGCCTTGCAATTATGAATTGTGCTGCTATAAACATTCGAGTGCAGGTGTCTTTTTTGTAGAGTGTCACTGGATCATTTGGGTAGATGCCCAGCAATGGGATTGCTGGATCAAATGGTAGATTCACTTGTATCGCTTTAAGGTATCTCCATATTGCTTTCCACAGAGGTTGAACTAGTTTGCAGTCCCACCAGCAGTGTAGGAGTGTTCCTCTCTCTCCGCAACCACGCCAGCATTTATTGTTTGGAGATTTTTTGATAAAGGCCATTCTCACTGGGGTTAAGTGATATCTCATTGTGGTTTTGATTTGCATTTCCCTGATGATTAGAGATGTTGAGCATTTCTTCATATGTTTGTTGGCCATTCTTCTGTCTTCTTTAGAAAAATTTCTGTTCAAGTCCTTTGCCCACTTTTTAATGGGGTTATTTGATTTTTTCTTCCTAATTTTCGTGAGTTCTAAGTATATTCTAGTTATCAGTCCCTTATCGGATGCATAGGATGCAAAAATTTTCTCCCATTCTGTAGGTTGTCTGTTTACTTTCATGACTATTTCTTTGGCTGTGCAGAAGATTTGTAGTTTGATCATGTCCCATTTATTTATTTTTGTTGCTGCTGTGATTGCCTTTGGGGTCTTCTTCATAAACTCTTTGCCCAGGCCGATGTCTAGGAGAGTGTTTCCAACTTTTTCCTCTAGAGTTCTAATAGTTTCATATCTTAGGTTTAAGTCTGTTATCCAGCGTGAGTTGGTTTTTGTGAGAGGTGAAAGGTGTGGGTCCTGTTTTAGCCTTCTACAGGTGGCTATCCAGTTTTCCCAGCACCATTTATTGAAGAGGGATTCTTTTCCCCAGCGTATGTTTTTGTCTGCTTTGTCAAAGATGAGATGGCTATATGAGGATGGTTTTATATCAGGATTCTCACATCTGTTCCACTGGTCAATATTCCTGTTTTTGTGCCAATACCATATTGTTTTAATTACTACAGCTTTGTAGTATAGTTTGATATCTGGCATATTAATGCCTCCCATTTTGTTTTTGTTGCCTAGAATTGCTCTTGATATTCGGGGTCTTCTTTGGTTCCATACGAAGCGTAAAATTATTTTTTCTATATCTGTGAAGAATGCTGGTGGGATTTTAATAGGTATTGCATTGAATCTGTAGATCAGTTTGGGTAGTATAGACATTTTGATGATATTGACTCTGCCGATCCACGAGCATGGTATGGATTTCCATCTGTTTACATCCTCTGCTATTTCCTTCCTCAGTGTTTCATAGTTCTCCCTGTAGAGGTCTTTTACCTCTTTGGTTAAATATATTCCTAGGTACTTTAATTTCTTTGTTGCTATTGTGAAGGGAATTGAGTCTTTGATTTGGTTCTCAATTAGATTGTTGTTGGCGTATATGAATGCCTCTGATTTCTGTGTATTAATTTTGTATCCTGAGACTTTACTAAATTCATTGATCAGTTCCAGGAGTTTCTTGGTTGAATCCTTGGGGTTTTCTAGATACAATATCATATCATCAGCAAACAGTGAAAGTTTGATCTCTTCTGCCCCTATTTGGATACCTTTGATTCCATTTTCCTGTCTGATTGCTGTAGCCAAGACTTCCAGCACTATGTTGAACAGAAGTGGAGATAGTGGGCAGCCTTGTCTGGTTCCAGTTCTAAGTGGAAATGATTTCAATCTTTCCCCATTCAGTATGATGTTGGCTATGGGTCTGTCATATATGGCTTGTATCATTTTTAGGTATGTCCCTTCTATGCCTATTTTCTTAAGTGTTCGTATCATGAAAGGGTGTTGAATATTGTCAAAAGCTTTTTCTGCATCTATTGAAAGGATCATGTGGTCTTTGTTTTTGCTTCTGTTTATGTGGTGAATTGCATTTATAGATTTACGTATGTTGAACCATCCCTGCATCCCTGGGATGAAGCCCACTTGGTCGTGGTGGATTATTTTTTTGATAAGTGTCTGAATTCGGTTAGCTAAGATTTTGTTGAAAATTTTTGCATCTATATTCATTAGGGATATTGGTCTGTAGTTTTCTTTTTTTGTTGCATCCTTTCCTGGTTTTGGTATCAGAGTAATATTCGCTTCATAAAAGGTGTCGGGGAGGTTTCCGTTCTTCTCGATGTTGTGGAATAGTTTCTGCAAGATAGGTACTAGTTCTTCTTTGTAAGTATGGTAAAATTCAGGTGTGAAGCCATCTGGACCGGGACTTTTCTTTTTAGGGAGATTTTTAATTGCTGTTTCTATTTCAGCTGTTGAGATTGGTCTGTTCAGGGAATCTATTTCCTCCTGGTTGAGCCTAGGGAGGCTGTGTGTTTCTAGAAATTTGTCCATTTCCTCCACATTTTCCAGTTTGTGTGCATAACTATTTTTGTAGTATTCATAAATTGTATGTTGTATCTCTTTGGGATCAGTTGTGATATCTCCTTTTTTATTCCTGATGGAGCTTATTAGAGATTTCTCTTTTCTGCTTTTCGTTAGCTTAGCCAATGGCGTGTCAATCTTGTTTATTTTTTCAAAGAACCAACTTTTTGTTTTATTAATCTCCTGAATAGCTTTCCTGTTTTCAATTTCGTTTAGTTCTGATTTGATCTTGTTGATTTCACTTCTTCTGCTGGGTTTGGGGTTGGTCTGTTCTTCTTTTTCCAGCTCTTTGAGTCGTTTCATTAGATTGTCTATTTGTGATCTTCTTGCCTTTTGGTTATAGGCATTTATGGAGATAAACTTTCCTCTCAGAACTGCTTTAGCTGTGTCCCAGAGGAGTTGATAACTTGTCTCTCCATTGTCGTTTTCTTCATAGAAGTTTTTTATTTCCATCTTGATTTCTTCATTTACGAAGTAATCATTTAGTAGGAGGTTGTTTAATTTCCACGTTTTTGTGTAGAAATGTGAGTTTCTGTTAGGGTTGATTTCTAGTTTTATTCCACTGTGATCTGAGAAGGTACATGGTATGATTTCTATTTTTTTTAATTTCTTGAGATTTTCTTTGTGTCCTAGGATATGGTCAATCTTAGAGAATGTCCCGTGAGCTGATGAGAAGAACGTATATTCAGTGGATTTTGGGTAGAATGTTCTGTAGATGTCTGTCAGACCCAATTGTTCTAGAGTTTTGTTTAAGTCCATTATTTCTTTATTAATTTTCTGTTTGGAGGATCTGTCTCGTGCCGTCAGTGGGGTGTTGAAATCCCCGGCGATTATGGAGTTGCTATTAATCCATTTGCTTAGCTCCAGTAAGGTTTGCTTTATGAATCTGGGTGCACCTAAGTTGGGTGCATATATATTTAAAATTGTTATCTCTTCTTGTTGGACTGTGCCCTTCACCATTATATAATGACCCTCTTTGTCTTTTACTACTTTTGTTGGCTTAAAAACTAAATCGTCTGAAATTAGAACTGCCACACCAGCCTTCTTTTGGCTTCTGTTTGCTTGGAATATTGATCTCCACCCTTTTATTTTTAGTCTATGTGCATCCTTGCAGGTTAAATGTGTTTCCTGAAGACAGCATATACTTGGCCTGTATTTTCTTATCCATTCAGCCAGCCTATGTCTCTTGAGTGGAGAGTTTAAGCCATTCACATTTATTGAGAGAACTGATAGGTAAGGTAGATTACTGATCATTCTGTTGGGTTGGATGTTGTTGCTATGATTTCTGTCTTGAGCTATTGTAATATCTGGCCTTTAATATCTTTGGGTTTTGGTTGTTTTTATATCCGTGGATTATTATTATGATGTTCCGTGCATAACGCTGTTTTAAGTACTTCTTGTAGGGCTGGTCTTGTCTTGGTGAATTCTCTGAGCCTTTGCTTGTCTGAGAATGTTTTTATTTCTCCTTCATATATGAAGCTTAGTTTTGCAGGGAATAATATTCTAGGCTGGGCATTGTTTTGTTTCAAAAGAGTGAGAATGGGGCCCCAGTTTCTCCTTGCTTGTAAAGTCTCATTAGAGAAGTCTGATGTTATTCGAATTGGCTTTCCCTTGTATGTCACTTGCTTCTTTTGTCTTACAGCTCTTAGAAGGGCCTCTTTAGTTGATACTTTGGTCAGTCTGATGACTGCATGACGTGACGTCTTCCTGTTTGCATTGAATCTCCCAGGGGTCCTCTGGGCTTCTTGAACTTGTATATCGAGATTTTGAGCAAGGCCTGGGAAATTTTCCTCTATTATATCTTCAAAAAGCTTGTCCAGCCCTTGAGTGTTGTCTTCCTCCCCTTCGGCTAAACCTATGACCCTCACGTTAGGTTTTTTCACATAATCCCACAGCTCTTGTAGGCTTTGGTCTTTTCTCTTGTTTCTCTGCTCTATTTCTGTGACTGATTTATTTAATTGGAAGGTGTTATCTTCAAGCTCTGAGATTCTTTCTTCTGCTTGATCTACCCTGTTCTTGAGACTTTCCATAGTATTTTGTAGTTCTCTGAGTTGATTCTTCATCTCCAGGACTTCGGTTAAAGTTTTCTTCACTGTGTCAATCTCTTTGTTGAATCTTTGTTCCATTTCTTGGAGGTTTTTTGTGTTTTCTTGGTGTTGGTTATTGAGTTGTTGTTGCAGCTGGGTGAGTGTTCTTATGATCCACATACGAAATTCCTTTTCTGTCATATTGGTTGCCTGATTTTGGTCGGTGTCCGTTTCTAGGGGGCTGGTGCTCCTCCTTGGGGGTGTGTTTTCCGTTTGGTTCTTCATATTTCCTGAGTTCTTTCGCTGATTTCTTCCCATGTCGATCAGTTGTTGTTTCTTTCCTTAGGTTATTGTTTGGGTATTCACACACCTTGTTTAGTTTCTGAGGTGTTAGGTGGTGCCTGTGGGTGAAATTGGACCACTCTCTGTATATTGAGTCAGTGGATGCCGTGGCAAGGCTGTGCAAGATGCTGTCCCTGTCAGTAGGTGGCGTTTGCTTGAAGGAACAGGCTATGGTGTTGATTTTGAGTCCTGTTATCAGCTCTTGTAGAGATCCGCCTGTTTTCTGGGCGGAGCTGGGTTGGATAAGCCTGCCCTCAGGCCGTTAGCAGGGGTCAAAGTTCTGTTCTCAGCTTGGGTGTGGGGGTGGGGCTGTCTGAGACCCACAGTCTGCAGCAGGCCTCGCTTCTTTCCACCCTCCCCAACTCTGCAGCTACTCCTGGGCCTCTGCCAGCAGGCCAGACCACAAGCCACCAGGCCTCCCCGGACTGTGGTGCCGGCGGGGAGGTTCCCTGCACAGGAAGGCCACCTGGGTTGGGCGCACGGCCTCCTCCTGGGAGGAGGGTTGTTCTCTAGTGCGCTGATCCGCCCCTGGAGGCACACAGCCCTCAGTAGGCTGTTCACGTATAACCCTTCTGTGCCCCGGGCAATGCTAGCCCTCGGTGCAGGGGATCTGGTCTGCAGGTCCGACCTCTGGGTCCCAGAGTTCAAACTGTATTCCCACCAGGGAGAGGATTTCAGGTCCTAATTCACCCACAGGGAGCCCAAGCTGGGTCTATGTCTCTCAGCCTCTGAGTCGGCACCGTTTTCCTGGGAACACGGTGCCAGCAGCACCTGGGAGGGCGGGCGGGATCCCAAACCGGAAGGTCCCGTTCCCTGGAGGTGCCTCCGGCTGGTGGCTGTATTGTCTCTCTGGGCAGCTGCGGGTAGGGTCGGCGGAGGGGGGGAGGAGGAAATATGGCGCCTGCCGCGCGGCTCGGGTCCATGCACACAGAGGTGCCCGGAGGAAGTTGGGAACCTGGTGCCTGCTACAGGCTCACCGTTGGCAGGCGGCCGCAGTCTCTGGGCTGATGTCTGCAGGTCTCTCCACCCGCTGGGGAGCCCACCAGCAGTCCCGAATTCAGGGGAGGGGAAACAGCAGATCCACCTACCCTTGCCGCTGGTGTCTGGGCTGCTCCGGTGGTCTCAGCCTCCAGTTCTCCTCCGCAGCCTCCTCCCGTGGAGTCTCCCGGGTTCTCAGGTACCCCTCCTTCCGGCCCTTGTCTGCTGTATGCTCGTCTTCTTGCTTCTTTCCTCTAGTTTCTGCTAGAATCGGTCTTTTCTGCAGAGACCCTCTGTCTGGCGGTGTTATTCGTCCGCCATCTTGCTCCGCCCCTCCCAGGATGAAAAGTTGAACTCTTCATGCTGTAGACAGTTTTTCACATGATGCCAGGACAACATTTCATATCATAATAAGACTCTTAACTCTCTTAATGCCTACCTTTTTTGCTTGGCAGGATAGCTGTCATTTCAGTGATTCAATTGGTCATCTTTAAGCCTAGATATAATGGGTCAAAACTATTATACAAACTGAGATTATCACACTACTATTAAAATTACTTTTTATTTTTTCTTTCTAAACTTTGTATATGTTACTTGTTAAATTTTTGCATTCCAGCTCCTAACAGAATAATTCTGACCCAGCCCTTTGAGATAATGGCCAAAAGACTAGGGAGCAGACAAAACTGAACTTAATAATCATCCCTAGGTAGACTTAGCCTGAGAGCCACTCCTTTCATACCTTCCTTATTCCCCAAATGTGGCTGAAAGGGTTTTTACACTAACTCATATTTGGCAATCACTCCTTCCGATGTGGGATGAGACCAGAAACCAGAACAAGTCCATTCCAGCAATGAGGGACATCATAACTTAGTTACAGGATGGTTGATTAGTGATGCTTTTGCAAAAAGGTCTTGATGAAAAAGGAGAAATATGAAAGTTGTTAGAATTAATATAGAGTCACTTCTATTAACAAAAAAACAAAAATAAAGAACCCTTAGAGCCAGAGAAGGCTATGAAGAGAGGGTTCTTACACATGTATGTCTGAAAACAAAACTATAAAAAAAAGTCTCTTCAAAAATTATAACTTTGAATAAAAGCCATCACAACCTCACACATGCGAAAAAAAAAAAAAAAATACTTCGGTGAGACATCTGACCAGCAACTGCCTGCCCAACCTTTTACTGGTGTCACTTTTGTTATTGATCTTTGCAGTCAAGGTTAACTATCTTGAAACAATCATATAATCCTCCTCGTTTTTTTCCTTTAAAACACTTGTCTTCCTTTACTTCCCTGAATATGCACATAATTTGCTATGATATGTGTATTCTCATTGCAATGTCCTATTCCTGAATAAATATTATTTTCTTTTAGGGAGCCTCTCTCTGCTTATTGTTTAGGTTGACATGCTCCATGGGTGATTTTGACAAATAGGAGATTGGAGCTTATCATTATTTTTTTTCTAGATTGCTTTATTTAAAACTTGTGCTTGGCAGATGCATCTTCTTGGTTGATTGAGTTGATTCATCATATATGAGCAAAACAGTCAGAAGTGTCATCTGAGTGTGTGGGTATGTGCATATATAATTTTGGAAACTTAGATCCAAGTGATTTTTGTTTATCCATTCAAAAAAGGCTCTGTGAATAATTAGTTTGGCACAAATTTTGTAGATAAAAAATGTAGAAAGGGTTTATAGTATGAAAACTTTTGTGAGACTTCAGTATTGCAAACTAGTGAGTAAAGCGTAAGATTTTTAGATTGCCCACTTTCTCAAAATAGGTCTAAGGTGATGTAGTAGGCAGAATAATGCCTTCTCATCCCCAGAACCTGTGACTATGTTACCTTCTGTGGAAATAGAAATTTGCTGATATGGTTAAGAATCATGAGATTGGGATGTTCTCATGGATTATCTGTGTGGATCCAACATAATCCCGAGAGAGAGAAGGAGGAAGGAGGGTGGAGGCAGAGGAGATGTGGAGGTGGAAGGAGAGATCAGAGTGATGAGATCCATGGCGGGATGGGGAACACAAGCCAAGGCCTGAGGACAACCTCGAGAAGCTAGAAAAAATATCAAGAAAATTGATTGTCCCCTAGAGGTTCCCAAAGGAACATAGACTCCTGACAACTTGACTTTAGCCCAAAGAGACCCATTTTGAACTTCTGACCCACAGCACTGGGGGGTAATAAATTTAGGTCATTATAAGCTCTGTGTTTGTAGTGATTTCTTGCAGTATAAAAAGTGTGAGGTTAGCTCTGTTATTCCAATTCTGTTCACTTAGACCCAAAGAAAACTGTTTTATACTGGGAAATATACTTCAAGTGCAAGTATATCAGCTAGTGAAGCCAAATACACCCATAATAAAGTTGAAGCAAGCACACAAATAAATAATAAATAAATAGAATAAAGGCTAATGCTATCAAACTATCGTTATTGTCATCCCTGGAGACCAAAAATATCCATCAGAGAGTGTTATTTTTTGTTGTTGCTGCTACTTTCAGCTATTCTGCTTCTTTAAGACTAAAGTCAGAAGGTGACTTATTGATCTCAGTCCCACAGTCCCTGAATTAGTTTTATTTCTTATTGCCCTGAAATTATTATATATGTAGTTTCTTTCCAGACTCTGCCTTTACTCACATGTAAGTCCCACTCTCCCTCTTTTTATTGTATGTTAGTAGACATTCCCTTGTACACGGATATGGTGCATAAAAACTATTAACTTTTATTTTTTGGCCAGGTGGGTTCTTGAGAATTGGTAAACAATGCCTTTGTTTGTTTGTTCGTTTGTTTGTTTAATAACATTTCACTTCCAATCACACTGAAAGAAAATGCTGAAAGAAGCATTTTTGATAATATGGTCTTATAACAAAGACAACTCTACAAAACAATTTTAATATGAGATGGAAAAAATAATTACATATCTTCTTTGGGTAAGCATCAACATTTTGCTTTGTGTACACACGACAAGTGAGAAGGATGAAAAAGGAGAATACCTTTTTAAAATTTTTAGCGTATTTTTCCATGTTTTATTTTCATGTGAACTTTTTCTGTGATACAAATATATTTTTAAGTACAAGACAAAACTGCTTCTACAAACTTTGAGAATTTGGTGGATAAAGTGCTGCAAAAATTAAAAAGGTAATTTTTAATAGTTGAACAAGATATCTGTTGCTAGGAGAATGATCTGAGTCTTGACCAGCTACCAAGAAATGATTCCACATACCTCCACCACCCACTGTTAGGCTTTCTCTTGTGGAACTGGAGACCATTATCCTAAGTATCTAAAGTATGGAAAAGCAAACACCACATGTACTCACTATTAAATTAGAACTAACCAATGAGTATACATGTGCATAGAAGGAAATAAATCTCAATGGAAATCAAGCTGGGGGAGGGAGAAGCAGGGAATGAGCAAAAACTTACCTAAGGTGTACAATGACCACTATTGGAGTGACGGACACACTTTTAACTCTGACTCAAGCATTATAAAAGTAGTCCATGTAATCTAAAACATTTGTACCCCCATAATACTTTAAAAATAAAAATAAATAAGTAAATTAAAAACTTCTGTAGAATAAAAAATATGGAAATCTTCTAGCAGCTTACAGTATATCTCTAAAATGTTCTTCTTTTCAAATTATCATTTATGATTTATATCCATTTTTTTTTGTTTGGGTATGTGAGGTTGAGATAATAACAATTAATATATATATTTTTTCCCCACAGAAATCAATGGAGTTTCTACCCCTGTATTGTTACTCCTTTTAACAGCAGTGTTTCCAGGAGGAAATGAAAACTACTATTATAAATGAAGACAGTTTTAGCTTTAAATTCACATTAGTTTGAGCGATTGGCATGGGTTATTCAGAAATCTCTTGGATGCATTCTTCACGTCCTTGTTCCTCAGGCTGTAGATTAGAGGGTTCAGCATGGGTATGACCAGGGTGTAGAAGACGGAGGCCAGTTTGTCGGTGTCCAAGGAGTGGTTGGTCCTCGGCTGCAGGTACATGAACAGGAGGGTGCCGTAGAAGACCACGACGGCCGTCAGGTGAGCCGCGCACGTGGAAAAGGCTTTCCGCCGCCCCTGGGAGGAACGCATCCTCAGGATGGCAGCGACGATTCTGCAGTAGGACGTGAGGACGGCGGCCATGGAGAAGGACAGATTGGTCCCCGAGAAGGTGAACACTGCCGTCTCCGGGAGGTAGGTGTCAGAGCAGGACAAGGCCAACAAAGGGACGTCGTCGCAGTAGAAGTGGTTGATGACGTTGGCGGAGCAGAAGGACACGGAGAAGACGCAGGAGGACACGGCCAGCGCCGTGAGCAGGCCCTGGAGGTAGGTGAGGGTCGCCAGCAGGCGGCAGACGCGCGGGGACACCGCCGCGGCGTACAGCAGGGGGCTGCAGATGGCCACGCAGCGGTCGTAGGCCATGGCCGCCAGCATGAAGATCTCGGCCACGATGAACACCAAGAATCCGCCCAGCTGCGCCGCGCAGCCGTAGTAGGAGATGCTCTTCTTGGCGGCCCAGAAGTTCGCCAGCATCTTGGGGGCGATGACGGTGGAGTTGCTGAGATTGATGATCGCCAGGTGCCGGAGGAAGTAGTACATGGGGGTTTGAAGCTGGGGGTCAACCCTGGTGAGGGTGATGATGCTCAGGTTCCCCGCCACCGTCAGCCCGTAGATCGCCAGGAAGACGAAGAACAGGGGCACCTGGAGCTCCGGCCGGTCCGAGACCCCCAAGAGAATGAACTCGGTCACCCAGGTGAGATTCCCGGAAGCCATTTATTCCGTCGTCTTCATCTTTGAATGTGCAAAATGGAAAGGCATTAATGGATGACGAGATTGCTTTTCCTGTTAAGATGATGGGACGTTGTTAAATGTTTCATTTGGTGGGCAAACCCTTAAGTTTCAGATCCTGTTCTTCTCTCCATGTCTTCACAAATTTCAGGAAATATAAATGCACTAGAGATCATTGAGTGTCTTACACCCGTTTGGGCAAGCTATTAATTTACTTATTTGCTCTTGAATATTGTTTATATTAAATGAACATAGATTTATCAAATATTATTGTGTGCATTAATATTACTACTCATCACTTTGGTTTACATTAATGTATAATAAAATATATTAGCATATATATTGGATGAATATATATATATTTATATGTGCACTCACACCTGTGTGTGTGTTTCCAATGAAAAAAGAGAGTGGCCTCAAGAAGTTGATGGGCCAGAGTGACCTCCGGTTACCTTTTTCTTAGCTTCCCCAGGTGTCCTCCCCAGCCCATACCATGTCATCAATCATCTTTGGGGGTTTTAATAGTTCTGGGAGAAGCCCTTTCAGTACCCTGAATTTATTTTGATCAATTTATACTACACCATTTTGTTTCAGCTTCCCAGAAAGCAGTCTTACACCTCAATACTTTCTTCTTAGTGTCATTCTGAAACTCTGAACTCTATTTACTTAATCATATTTCCTTTCTTCTGCCAAATAAGCCAGTCTTATCCTAACATTTTACTTCTAGTTACTCAAACTTTTCTCTATTATTTTGTTCTGGCCTCCATTCTTTCCCTTCCCATTACAGCATATACGTCTTCCCATTAAATTGTTTAAAGCTTGTTTTGATTTTAAAAAAAAATATTACCAATTTTTTTGTTAATGTTTGATATACTTTAATTTACTTGTATGGAAAAATGAGTGAGGGAGAGTGCTAATATTTATTTAGCAAGTAGTATATGCCCAGAATTAATTATCTCCTTACTCTGCAGAAGTGCCTTACAGTATAGATAAACAAGAATTATTTTTTATGTCTGATAAGATAATTGAGGCTCCATGGGATGAAGTTACTCAAAGAAGCTATCTAGGACACTGGTTAATGGTATGAGCTAAACTTCACAGTTTTATGATTTTGTTTTGTATGATTTTTTTGTGTGTTTTTTGTTTAGTTGGTTGGTGTTAGTCTACCAATTACTAGCTGTGTGATTTTTGCCAAGTATTTATAGTTTCATTTTGTGCAAATTAAATGAGATAATGCATAATATAGGTTTATTTGCACAGAGCCTGGTAACAAGTGAATGTAAAATTGATGTTACCTGCAGTTATTATGAATGATTTTTAATACAAGTTCTTAAGTCTCAATAAATCATTCCACCTTATTGAGAGCCTTTATAGTTGAAAGAGAAATATCAAATGAACGATAATTTTGCATATTAAAAAACTGAGGGACCCAATATCTAGCTAAACATTTAACAAAAGAAAACATGTGCTTCTGCAACTAGATTCTCTAGTAAATCTTCAGTGTCTGTTATAATGTAAAGATGGTTTATTCAATACATTAAATGAGTCTGATGAGCCGATCTGATTTTGTTGCACCAGCCATCCTTCAGCTCTTGATTCCTACCACTACACCTAAAAAGAACTGCATATTTTATGAGCAGGTAAGATTATGACAGGTAAGATTGTGAAAATAATTACTTTCATAAAAATATTTTCTCTTGGGTTGCCACACAAAAACCAATTCAGTGCATTGTTCATTCTGACATTTATAGTCCATAAACTTATTCTTTATTTAACAACAAAAAGAATATAAACAGCACCAATTATTAATTACCTATTGTGAATGTGTACAATTAACTTTGGGAAGGGACAGTATTTGTGAATATTTAATATTCTTACCTATTATCAATTCCTTCCTCTACTGAAATATGACTGAGGGTATAGCTAGGGTTGGTTTTTATTTCAGTAAGTATATGTCACTGGCATATAGTTTCTGTAGAAGAGCCCATTTTCTCCTATCTTTCTAAAAATAAGAATCCTATTTGAGTTAGCATTTGTTTCTGTTAAAAGCTATTATAATTTTCTACAATTTTTTAAATTAGTTTTTGAATAGAAATATTTATATGTCTATCAATAAAATGAATCTCAGTAAATAAAAATTTTACAAATATATACACACATATATATAACATATATACATATATAAAACATTAATCATTTAAATTCTCCATCTCACTTTCAAAAGTGTCACCATTTGGATGAGAAATATCATATTGCCAATTAACTCTTAAATTGCTTCTGAGATGTTTTCAAGACTATATTTCTTTGGTTTCTAACTGTGGAATTTGTCTTAAACTTGTTGAGACATGGATTGTGCTTAGGACAAACACTGAATCTCAACATGATCTCCCAGTGTACAACAGAGACATAGAGACTAACTGTTGGCGCCAGGGAATCTTTTCATCCTAGGAATGTTCACTCTAGCCAATGTAAAAATCAAGAGGAAAAGAAAAACAAAATGTGTTTTTATGGATTTCAAGCAATTTTGTAAGCCTTTCTTGGAAACATAGTATCATATACATCAGCAACACTTAAGAAGCTTTCTATCTGGTGCAGGGTGAGTGTACTCTAAAACATGTCAGTTTTAAGGCACAGAAAAAAAAATCACTCTTCATCTTAAGGTGTAATATACTACCTGTAATGACTATTCATTATTTTGTATAAATGCTCAAACAGTTTTCACTTATCAATAGGGATTCTAAGTACTATTAGTTATGTTGTATCACTGTTATTTCCACTATGCAATCAGTGGGCAGAGGTTTGAGTCACTTGGAAAAGAAAACAGATCAGGTGTCATGTCAGTCCTGAGTCTGATTTAAATTGATAAAGCTTCAAAGACACTTTGTGCTCACATTTAGACTTAGTGATATGTGAAATATTTGGTGTAACCTACCTGTGCCGAGAGATCTGCTGAGACCCATTCCCAAGGTTGCTTCATGAATTTAAGCCTGCTGAAGAGTTTTACAAATGTTAGAAGTCTCTGAAGACCTTCACACTGAATACGTTTGTTTCTAGGTTCCAGCCCCCAAACATGACAACCATATTTCCCAGATAAAAATCTGATTCCCTAGGGAAAATAGGACAAATTGAATGCTCATTAGCTAAGATTCCACTCAAAATTTCACCCAAAGAGTAAAAGTGTGGAGATTGCCCAGGGACTTACTTAAATGATTATATTTAATAACAAATAAATGCAATTATTCCTGCTGACTTTTTTTTCATTTAATTTGTACAGTAGCTGAGAAGTGCTGCTGTTAGCCCTGGGATGAAGATAATCCAACAGTTAGAATGTGTAGCATTCTGGACTCAATGGTCAATTTTGATTTTTTATTTATATATTTTTTTATCTTCTTTTTTTTATTATTGTTTTGTTTTTTGTTTTTGATTTTTTTGTTTGTTTGTTTGTTTGAGACAGAGTCTCACTCTGTTGCCCCGGTTTGAGTGCCATGGCATCAGCCTAGTTCACAGCAACCTCAAACTCCTGGGCTCAAGTGATCCTTCGGCCTCAGCCTTCCCAGTAGCTTGGACTACAGGCACGCGCTACCATGCCCGGCTAATTTTTTCTATGTAATTTTAGTTGGCCAATTAATTTCTTTCTATTTTTAGTAGAGATGGGATCTCACTCTTGCTCAGGCTGGTTTCAAACTCCTGACCTTGAGTGATCTTCCCGCCTCGGCCTCCCAGAGTGTTAGGATTACAGGCGTGAGCCACCACGCCTGGCCCCAGTGGTCAATTTTAATGTGAATATTGGGAATAGAGCTGAGTGTAAACCCTCCATTATACATCAAAAACAAATCCTGGCATATATGCCATAAAAACCAGAAGACATAAAACATAGATTCAACATATGAATTGCTATAAAGAAAATAAATATCAGCTTTATAATTGAAATTCTAGTATTTAATTAAAATTATTTGCATTTAAAATATATTTTTACATAAGCCTGAGATATTCTTTCCAAGAATATATAAACAGTGTAATTAATAGTTGATAACTTTTCTTACTACACTGTGTGTAATTTTCTAGTCTGTAAGCATTACAAAAACCAAAAATATCTGAAATGACATTCTAGATACCATATCCATCACCCACTTTAAACAATGATTTTGTATTGTAGACTTTATTATTTAAAGTAATGCATCTTTAAACATAATTTAAACTTTTATTTATTCAACTTCTGACATTTTCATTCCCTCCACTCTATCTAGAATCAACCACTACTGACTGTCACAACCTTTTTCTTTCTTTCTGAGTATATTCTTTTAGATAAGAACAATTGACATGAGATCTACCATCTTAAAACTACTTGCAAGTGTACATTACAGTATTTTTAACTATAGAGGCAATAATGTGCAACATATCTCTAGAAGTTAATCATTTGGTGCAACTGAAATATTAGACCCATTCAATATCAACTCTCCATTTATCCCTCCCCACCAGCCGCTGTGAGTCACCATTCTTTTTGCTTCTATGTGTTTGAATATTGTGTGTACCTTATATAAGTGGTATCATACAGTATCGGTCCTATACCAATAAAATGTATTTCAGTTATTTTGTTTATATTACTTAGCATACTATCTTCAAGCTTAATAGTAACACATATTGTCTATTTTTTAACAAAATGCATTTACTATTATGTTTTCTGATATATAAATGATATGATTATTGCTATTTATGTAGTTTCAAATTTACATAAGTGGATTTATGGTGTTTACATCATTTTGTGATTGACTTTTTTTTCCTCTGAACAATATCTTGATTGTTGTGGATTTGATGCATGCATTTAAACTAGATGAGAAATTTAGTTGCATTGAATCTTCTGATTGTTCTCATTTTTCTCATATACAAAAATCTCTCAAGTCTATTTACTTAGAAGACAATTGGAAATTATTAGGTCAAAAGGCATCAATATTTTCAAATTCAGCAAATGCAGCAAAAATATTAATGTTTCTATTTATGATACATTTTAATATTTATTAATGTTTAATATTTATAACTGCAGGAAAAATTTGTATTTTTTTTACTCAGACCTCTAATACCTTTAATAATTCTATACACATATTTTAACAAATGAAAGGAAGCAATGGAATAACATCGAGGTTTTATTTTGAACACTGATTTAAAATATATTCAGAGTACTGGAAAATTGGATAGCCACATGCAACATAATGAAGTAAGACACCCTAACCTCAAAATATATACAAAAATTAACTAAAAATTGGCCAACATCCTAAATACAAGAGTAAAAAGCTTTTAGAGGACAACATCAATATAAATCTTCATGGTCTTATGTTTGCCAGTGAATTCCTAAACACAACATCAAAAGTACAAACAACAACAACACAACATAGATAAGTTGGACTTCATCAAAATTAAAAATATTTGTGCAGCAAAGGCCATTATTTAGGCATTAAAAAGACAACCTAGAATATGGAAGAAAATACTTTCAAATAATACATCTGGAATATATAAAGAACTCCTACAACTCAACACCTAAAAGTCAAATAATCTAATTAAAATGGGCAGAAGATGTAAAAATTGCTCCAAAGAGACAGACCCTTATATTACAATATACTCAGCAATCAACTCAAAATGGATAAATGACTTAAACCTAAGACCTGAAACCTCAAAACTCCCAGAAGAAAAGATAGGGGAAAATTTTCATTACATTAGTTTTGGGAATGATTTATTGGAATATGACACTAACGGTACAGACAGCAAAAGCAAAAATAGACATGGGATTACATCAAACTAAAAAACTTCTACATAGTGAAGTAAGCAATCGACAGTGAATATACAATATACAAAATGGGATGAAATATTTGCAAAACATATGTCTGATAAGGGATTAATTTCTAAAATATATAAGAAACTCCAATAACTCAATATTAAAAAACAAACAAGAAAAGAAAACCCTAATAACCTGATTAAAATAGGCTAAAGACTTAAAAAAAATGACATTTCTCCAAAGAAGACTTGAAATGGCCAACAGGTATATGAAAAGATGTTCAAAATCACTAATTATCAGGAAAATGCAAGTAAAAGTCAAAATGAGATATTATGTCTCACCTGTTGAGATGGATGAATTGTATAATTCTGAAGTTGGAACTTTTTGTGTACCCATCACCAGAATAGTGTGCCTGTACCCATAAGGGAGATTTTTCTTTCTAATTCCACTCCCAACCTCCCTCCTTCTCAGTTTTCAATGTATGTATAATTTATCCAATATCCTGTGGATTTTTAGTCTATTGTTTATTAAGTCAACAGATGCATATATGTATCTATTTTCTCAAGTGTGTAGCTTGGTCTTTTACTATATTTATGGTCATTTTTGTCATACAGACTTAAAAAACTCTAAAGCATAAAATTTGTCAGCCTTTGTGATTTTCAGGTGTGTTTAAAGATTTCATCCATTCTGAATTTTATGCACACACACATAAACACACACACACAAACTCACATGGTTTATATATGCACAGATAGTGGATATCAATGATCATAAGTTAGTTTTGATATTTGAAGGAAGGAGCCATGTGATATCAGAGGGGAAAGTCTGGAAGAAAACAAATCCAGACATACTGTGAATATATATTGTGGTGGCAGAAGCTCTATATTTACACTGTGAGGTGTTATTTAAACTTATTAATCCCATTTTAGGAAAATATCCTTTGGTTGTACTCTATGTTCTAAGGATATCATCCTACTGTAACTAACAATTAAAGAGAAACTTTAAGGAAGAGAATGAATTCACAAAATCATAATTTAAAAGTAATAAAAAAAGATGAAGAAGGGTAGGGAAAACATGACCACTTCAATGTATCTTTGAAGGAGACATATCTTTGCAATGAAAATGAGGTCTGTTGGAAGCAGGGCAAGCATGAGCAGAATAGAGATTCTTATCTGTACCTTCGTTCTTGAGTTTGGGCAAATAAGGAATGACGGTGTCCATAAGCACATCAAAGAATGGTCTGGGTCAAACAAAACAGACCCAAAGGCTGATTAGGGACTAGGCCTGCAGAGAATCCCATAAACAGGGATGGGAGCTTAGTTCAGAAAAGAGCCAAATCTGCCAGCAAATTGTACCTTAATCTCTGAATTGTGATTTTATTTTGTTATTCTTGAGTTTAAGTATAATCTTGATAAATACTAATGTCTAGTCTCTATATTCTGTGAAGAATTAAAGGATGGGTTTTATGCCCATGCCCTGGGTCATATAGGAAAAGAGGGAGAAATACACTGTCACAAATGAACACAGGAATAACACTTGGGAATTGGGACACATTATCTGTGGTATGTGAGCCACAGGGCATGATTAGATTGCTGCAAATACACAGACCTAAGGAAGGAGCAAATTGCAAGTAAGCAGTAGTTTTTATCTGGATTAAGTGGTTATTCATCAAGCTAGTCATACATAGCTATGAAATAATATATAATTGCAACTATGCAAGCCTACACAATTCAAGTGATATGAGGTTGAAAGAAAACAATATACAGAATTTTAATTATTACATATATATGTCTGGGTATGTGCATTTTTGTGTACACCAATCAGTATTAGCACTTATGGATATCAATGTGTAAACATATGTGTGAATATATATACACATATACATATACAATGTGCATATTCATATATCAGTATAAACATAGTGAAAAGCAAATGGATGATACAGATTTTTCTACATGAAATAATAACAATAACATTGGTAGAAGGTTGTCTATGATCTTTATTTTAAAATGTCTAAGAAACAATAGAAATACATTAATAAATTCAACATTTCATTATATCCTCTTGATATTAAGGTATAGAATATATTCTCAACATTTTGAAGTTAATATTTAGTGTGAAAAATATACTTTATTGATAATCTGCTTTTTCCCAAACACTTTTTTCATGGCCTCTTTTACATCTTTGTTCCTCAAACTGTAGATGATGGGATTCAGCATGGGAATCACAATGGTGTAAAATATCGACACTATCATGTCATGCTCCAAAGCGTAGCTGGAACTGGGTCTCACATACATGAAGAGAACTGTACCATGAAAAATAGACACTCCAGTTAGGTGAGAGCCACAGGTAGAGAACACTTTCCGTTTTGCTTCAGCAGAGTGCACCCTCAGAATGGCCACCAGGATGAAACCATAGGAGATCAGGACGATCAGGATAGTGACTACCTCAATAGAGCCAGCAAAGTAGAAGAGAAGAAGCTGGTTCAAGCGAGTATCAGAACATGAAAGAGCAAGGAGAGGAGGAATATCACAAAATACATGTCTAATTGCATTGGATCCACAGAAGGAGAGGCTAAAAGT
Organism: Microcebus murinus; assembly: GCF_040939455.1. Classification (NCBI taxonomy): domain Eukaryota; kingdom Metazoa; phylum Chordata; class Mammalia; order Primates; family Cheirogaleidae; genus Microcebus; species Microcebus murinus. The sequence goes on from NC_134107.1 coordinate 18,509,844, forward strand.
GGCCACTGTGTGCAACGTAGCATGCAGAATTCCACCAACGAAGGAAGCAACGATGAGTGGCACATAGACTCCGGGTGACATGCTCACTGCATACAGGAGAGGGTTGTAGATGGCTACATAGCGATCATAAGCCATTGCCGCCAAGAGAAAGCACTCTGTGGTCCCTAAAGTGACAGCAAGAAACATCTGTGCTGCACATCCAAGGAATGAGATGAATTTATTCTTTGACATGAAATCTACTAACATATTTGGGGTAATTACTGAGGAATAGCAGGCATCCACGGAAGACAAAACACTCAGAAAATAGTACATGGGGTTGTGGAGCCGGGAATCCCCAATGACCAATACAATCAATCCTAAATTTCCCATGAGAGTAAAGAGGTAGATTGCTAGAAACAGGAAGAAGAAGATGATCTGCAGTTCAAGATTGTCTGTGAATCCCTTCAGTACAAATATGGTAACTTCAGTGGCATTCATTATGTTGAAATCTTATGGAATAAGCTTGAAGATATTCATAAAATTATATTTCATATTACTATAAAAAAGAGTGAACAAAACTGTTACTCAAGGTAATGTAAACTATGCCCTTATATATACTGTACACTATATTTTTGTCCATGTATCATTTTCCAGTAGAGGATAAGAAAGTAGTAACAAGATAATGGGTTGAGTGTTCATGCCACTCGCTGCAGAATCAGATGAAAGAAATGGGTGTTCACTCAGTGGCTGAATTTATGCTGTTTTAAAACCATCAAGTCTACTGATTAATGTACCACTGAATTCTGTTAGCTATTTTCATATTAAATAACAATAAAACACAAAGCGATTATAAGAAAAATTTGTTCTGGCATCCAAACACGTGAGATACTGTATCAGTGGAAAGATCATGGAATACAATGTCAGAATTCTAGATCTTTCGTCAATTGTGCAAAATAATTTGCTGTGTCTACTTACCCCAGAATGAGGACATTAATAATTATTTTACAAGATTGGAGTAAATATTGCAGTAAAAATTACATTAATAAAATTAAATATTTAACCTTATAGAATTGCTGAATGAGGTTGTTTCTACAGAGTATTCTATCAAGATTCAATCCAATGAAATATATTTTGATTATGATTTTTTTCCCCTGCCCACTCTTATGTCTCTGAATTACCCTTTGGAGAATAAAGAAGATTTGTGAATTATGTTATTAATTGATGCCAAAAATACACATACAAATTACCACAATTCCGTTTTCTACAGTACAGTTAGCTTGATTTCGTTTAGGGCAAACAAGATATTTCAGCTAAATTTTTCTTGAAGCAGGTGTTCTACTAGATGCCAAAACAAAGTTATACCAGGTAAAAAGTAAGTCAATATTAGCACATATTCAAAAGTTTCAAAATTATAAAGAACAAATAACTATGATTCTTGACAATTTAATACTATGGGATCAAGTTTTAAAATTAATCTATATTTCTGTAAATACAATTTTAATAAAAAGCAGAAAACTCTAAATATCATGGGTTTACTGATGAAACACTAAGTTTGCCCCAAAAGAGGAGAAATGATAGCCATGTATTGATCACTTGCTGCAGGAACTGACTTTTTTGTGCACATTATTTCACCTTGTAGAAACTTTCATAGCTCATAATTGCTGGAGTCAAGGTTCAGTCCCAAGTCACTCTCATTGTGCATGCACTTTTAACCATTTTTTCATTGCCTCATATTATGCCATCATTTCATTCTGAAATTGGAAAACTACACCCCATCCTCAAACCCAGGAAACTAAAAATAAAGTAAAACATAACTCTGGATGTATTTGGATGTTTTTAAACCATGAAAACGAGAGAAGCATTATAAAATAAGTAATAATTTGAAATGACTACCAGATTGTATAGCTAATGATATATTTAAAAGAATTATTGTTTTTTTTATTTTTTCAAAATATGAAACATAGAATGTTGAATATGTCACTCTTTTCATGTCCTCAATTGAGATATTCATGATTATTCTTACTTTGAACTGTCTTCATCCATCAGAAAAATAAAAACATACACTCTATTAGGAGCATTCTTGTTTACTTCTATGAATAGAAGTTCAATATTTTCTATTTTGTTTTGTTTTCTAGTAAGTTTTAGTTTTTAATTCTTAGGAAGAGCTCTGAGTAAATCAGATTTTGATGAGTACATTTGATTCTCACATGCAAGAGGCCAAAACTCAAGTATTCAGTTCTTGGGGGTTAGTAGCTAAAATGTTTAGTACAAAATAACATAGCAGTTCTTAACATTTTAGTTTTTACCTCCTAAAATATTCTACAAATCATCTGCAATTCTCTCTTACCTATGGAACAGCAAATGCAGGTTTAAGTACACAATGCCTATGGCTAATTTAGATTACTTATATCTCCTTAATCAAGTGTTGATCTGATGAAATCCACAGGAGATGTCCCAAAGGGAATGCGCCCCAATTATTGTCTGGTTCAAAATAGCAACATAATGATTTACTTAACAATAAAAAAGTAAATGGCTCCAGGAAATAAGGCACTACATTGAGCTACTTACTGAATGAATAGAGTTCTTTGGACTCTGATTTTAAATGCTTTAGATTTGCATTTCTCTGATAATTACTGATGTTGAACATGTTTTCATACACCTGTTGGCCATTTGTATGTTTTGTCTGGAGAAAAACTCTATTCAAGTTATTTGCCCATTTTTAAATCAGATGATGATGATGATGATGATAATTATTGGTATCTAGTTTAAGAGTTTCTCATATATATTTCATATTAATCTGTTATTAGATATATGGTTTGCAAATATTTTCTCCTATTCTTTAGGTTGCCTTTTCACTTTGCTGATTGTTTTCTTTATTTTGCAGAAGTTTCTTTAGTTTGATGTAGTCCCAGTTGTCTAATTTTGTTTTTCTTGCTTGGCTTTTGGTGTTATATCCAAGAAGTCATGCCAAGCCCCAGGTCCTGAAGCTTTTTCCTCAGGTTTTCTTCTAGAATTGTTTGGGTTTCATTTGTAACCCTTTAATCCATTTCAATTTGGTTTTTCCATATGGTGTAAAGCAAGGGTCCTATTTAATTCATTTTCATATGCATATTCTGTTTTTCCAGAACTATTTGTTGAAGGAGCTATGTTTTCCCCATTGTATATTCTTGGCACCCTTGTGTGGAAGCTCAGTTGACCATATTTGTGTGGGATTATTTCTGGGCTGTCTATTCTGTTCCATTGGTCTGTATGTCTGTTTTTATGCCATTATCTTACCTTTTAATTACTGTAGCTTTGTAATGTATTTGAAACCAAAAAGTGTGATGACTCCAGCTTTGTTGTTTCTCTCTTTGTTCCTTTGGCTATTTTGAGTCTTTTGTGATTATATATAATTTTTAGGATTGTTTCTCTGTTTCTGAAAAATCTGAAACAGGGATTTTTCAGGGATTACCTTGAATCTGAAGATTACTTTGGAAGATTTCAATAACTGCAAATCCATACCACACTAAGATATCATCACATACCTGTTGAGATGATCATTATAAAAAAAAAAAACAAAAAAGTAAGTGTTAGCAAGATGATGGAGGAATTGTAGCCCTTGAACACTGTTGATGGGAGTGTTAAACAGTGCTTCCAAAGTGGAAAATAGTATGGATGTTTCTCAAAATGTTGAAAATAGAACTACCATATAATCCAGCATTTCCATGTCTGAGTATTTATTCAAAGTAATTGAAATCATGATTTCAAAGAGATATATGTAATCCCATGTTCATTGTAGCATTATTCACAATAAACTAGTTGTGGAAACAATGTAAATGTCTACTGATAGATTGATGGAAAAAGAAAATGTGGTATATACAGATGAAAGCTTATTCAGTTTTAAAAAGAGAGGAGATTCTGGCATATGTGTCAATATGGTCAAAACTGGAAAACTTTATCTGAAGTGGAATAAACACAGAATAACAAATGCTACATGATTCCACTTATTTGAGGTATCTATAGTGCTCTAAATGCTTAGAAAATAGAAGGGTGGCTGCCAAGGTCTTGGGAGAGGGGTACTGGGAGTTTATATTCAATAGGTACAAAATCATAGTTATGCAAGGTAAAGAGTTCCAAAGATCTGCTGCACAACAGTATGTGTATGCTTAACAATACTATAGTTTACATACAAAATTTTGTTGAGAAGGTAGTTCTTATGTTAAATTTCTTCTAATAATGAAAAAACACAAAAAATGATGCTTTAGAAAAGATATATGATTTAACACTAGATAAGAACTCTTAAGATATGAAACATAAACTTATAGCTCTGACACTGGGTTAGAAATTAATATCTCTGAGGCCCAGTTTTCTCATACTGGCAATATAAGCTATTTTATATTATAATCGATCAGCAAAAAGGGTAAACTATAATAATGTAAAATGACAATATATTTATTTCAGAATGTAGTAAATGGATTTACTTAACGTAAATCCAAATTCACTATATTTATATTCTGTTCAAATTACAAAGTGCTGTGTTAGAAGTGAAAACTAGAAAAAATTTCTACCTTATTGAATGGATTAATGCCCAAAGTAATGAGAAAAGTACAAAAATACCATAAACATGTGGAGGACACATAAAATGTTTAAAATTCAGTAGGACTTCATAAATGAAGAGATTTTATAATTTCAGAATTCTATTCTATATCTTACTCAGATGAAGTGGTAATGAACATATATCTCTATCTACATTGTATCTGCCTATATATCTACATATCATGTAGACCAGTAACATGTATATATATATAACATGTGTATATATATAATACAGTACTCTGCCCTTATCCACAGTTTTGATCTCTGAGCTTTTATTTTCCCCTGGTCAACTATAGTGTGAAAATATTAAGTGCAAAATTCCAGGAAAAACATTCATAAGTTCTAGATTGTGTGCTGTTCTGAGCTGCATGATGAAATTTCTGTCCCTCTCAGATGTAAATCATCCCTTTTTCCTGCTTATCCACACTGTGTACTCTACCCGTCCATTCCTCACTTGGTAGCCATCCTAGTTAACAGATCCACTGCTGTGGCATCACAGTGCTTATGTTCAAGTAACCCTTAGTGTATTAAGTTATTAAATATGAAATGTCCAATTTCTTTAAGTACTAGATCTGACAGTTGATATCACAAACATTCACTTTGACACTTCTTGTTTTATTTTTATTGTGAAGCTACATCTTCATTCTTTCAAACACATGTTTTGGCTTGTGATTATCTTTCAAATATTATTTAGAGCAATTTTTGTGAAACCATGGGCAAGTCAAAAATTCATGTTGTTTTCGAATATCAGTTCTGTCATGGAACTAATGCACCACAGACAGCTCAAAATATTAACGGAGTGTTTGGGAATGTTGTGGCTAATGAACACACAATACATCAATGGTTTGAAAAGTTCCATTCTGGTGATTTTAATCTGGAAAATGTGCCACACAGGCACACTGAGACCGAGGTGGATAATGAGGAGCTGTAGTGAAAGTGAATCCATTTCACCCTACATATGAATTAGTAGCAAGGTTTGACCTTACTATTATAATAATACTGGACCATTTGAAACAAATCAGCAAGGTAAAGGAGCTGGATAGATGGGTACCGCCATAAATTAAAGGAGCCAAAAGAGAAATTGTGTTGAAGCTTGGTTTTCTTTGCAGTCACAAAATAAAGGCAAACCATTTCTATGTATTGTTACTTGTGAAGAAAAATGGAAGCCACCCTCCAGGCTTCTTCCCTGCTAGCATAAATAAGCTACTTTTAAGATGACAAAAATGTGTCAATAGTTTAGGCACATACTTTGATTAATTGTATTGCTTGTTTGAAATATAAGAAACTGTACTTTTGATTCAAAATAGGACATTTCATTTTAGTGATCTAATATTTACTCATGGCCTCAATGTGCAAAAGTAGTGATGCTGGCATATTGTTATAATTGTTTTATTTTATTATCAGTGATTATAGTTAACCACTTACTGTGCCTAATTTATAAATTTAATTTTATCATAGGTGTGTATGTATAGGAAAAACCAGTATATACAGGCATGCCTCTGAGATATTGCAGGTTCTGCTCCAGATCACAGTAATAAAGGCAATATAGCAATAAAACATGTCATGAAAAATTTTGGTTACTGGTGCATATAAAAATTATATTCACACCATACTGTAGTCCCCTTAATAGTGCAATAGCATTATTTCTTTAAAAGATAATGCCAATACCTTAATTAAAAAATATGTTACTGGTTGACATCAGCAAGATAGCTGCCTGGCACCTTGTCTCCCTAAGAAGGAAGGACCAAGATGTGATTTGGGAGACCAAAATAGATGCCTCTGTATCAACTAGGATAAACGCTAAGGTTAAGGAAACAAAGTATCTGTGAGTTGATATGTTGTCACTATGACACATTTCTAAATTCCCAGGACTATAAGAAAAACCACACAAATGATAAACTCCTTAACAATAGGAGCTACCAGACATATTTAGAACCTGGGGGACTACAACTCTGATTGCACAGAGGATGGTCCTTGCAAACATTCTTTGCTGATTAGCTGTTATATACCTTAAGCCAGTTTCAGCCAGCTTACAGTGTCTGCACACAAAGTTCTATAGTTCACCTTTTGTGATAGAGTCAAATTCCACCTTGGTTCAATGCTGAAACCTCACCACAAAGTGAACACAGAATGTTTGCTACACATGTGGTCACCCATTGCACATGTATAGGCTCACTTCATGCATGGGTACAGATTTTCTCCCAAATACGCTGAATATGTATGATATCAGCCCTGGGAGGCATAAAACACAACCTGCCCTTCTCTTTGACAAGAGAGCACCTTCAGTCCACACTGGAGACTTTCTCTTCCTGGCTTGCAAACCATTACCTCCAATAAAGCTCCTCTTTCTGCTACTCAGCCATCCCACTAGTCTTTGGAACACAAAGGCAAAGAATAAACAAGTAAGATTTGACTGGAAGTGAGTGCACTGGAGTGTAGCAGGGGTGTGAGACACACCTGTGGTGACTGGAAGTCCGGGAGGGCAGAATGGTACCAGGGATGTGCAGCCTTGTCTCCCCCCACAGATTGGTTCATCCCAGAGACAGGAGGGACTCCAGACTGCCGGGGGATGGGGAGTAAACAGAAGACCTCCACCAGCCACCATTACCATGACTGTAAACACCTACAGTCCTCACAACAGGAGAAGCTCACAGTCCTCACAAGCCCTGAGCCTAGTTTGGAGATTTGCTGAGAACTCATGCAGCTGCACTGGCTCAAATTAGGAGCATAAGTTGCAGGCTTCCTACCCACCATTAACACCTTGCGAGCCAGGCTGCTGTAGCACAGCACCATCTTGAGACCAGAGCCACCTCTGGAGTTCATCCTCCTCTGGGAGCCAATAGCCACCGCACTTCTTCAGAACTGTGGCTCCATCTTCATTATGCCAAGCACAGGGGTGGCTGAATGTCACAACACCAGCAGGGTAGAGATTGGGCCCAGGATTGGCTGTGACCCTAGTTCTGCACAGCAGAGTCCAGCCACTGCACTTCCAGCCTAAGGAAGAGTCTACTAGTCCTGCACAGGACAAATTCACCCTTGAACTAGCCAAACTACCACAACCCCTATTCCAAGTGAGAGAGGCCTCTGAACCTCTGAGCAACTGATAACACCCTGGAGCCAGCAGAGTGACTATGTGCTCCTGATCAGGACCTCAGAAAATGCCCCACAGCACTGCTGCCCCCCACAGACATGCCTTTGGCCTGCCCAACAGCCCTGCACCCCCAATAAGGGCTGAGAAATAGTCCTGCAGGCCACGTCTGCTCAGCATCTGCCCAGATAAGCTGAGCAGCCAGGAGCTCATGTCCTGGACTTGATAAAGAGCCCTGCAGGTTGCTTCCAGAGGGCATGTCCCTGAGCCGGCTGAGCAGCCCTACACCCACATCCCCAGCCTGAGAAATAGCTCTGTGGGCCACCTCTGGCAGGCATTCCCCTAGACCAACTGACCAGCCATGTGTCCATACGCTGGGCCTACAAAACAGCCCCATAATCCATACCCTGCAGATATGCCTCCAGCTCAGGGGAGCAGTACTGGCCGCAGTTTTGGACACCCACTGGGGGTCTTGGAAAGTATTCCTTGTTGATCAAGGGGAATTTCTGTATTATGTGTGTGTGTGTATCTATATGTGTGTGTGTAGAATCTAAATAGAGAAATTTACATTGGTAGACTAAAGAGACCCAACAAAATTTTTACTTTGCTTTAGTTCTTCAGATACTCCAGAAGGGCAGATGAGTTGAAACCAACAGATCTAGTGAACAATTATTTCTCATTTTGCAGATAAGCATTTTGAGTGTAGTATCACAAAATCATTTTCATAATCATTGATGCATTTACATATTTACAATTAATTTTGAAGGCATATATGTTGGGTAGAAACAGAAAACTTATTTCAGAGGTTATAAACCCCATGAAGAGAGGCAAAGCCAAAGAAAGAGATAAAATATGATATTGCTGGGCTTAGCCATAGTTTAAAGAGGATGTAGCCTGTAACTCTACGATGAGGGGCATCAGAGCCACTGTGTGAATGAAGTGATGTAAAGTGACACTGAGAATTCTTTCAGCAACTCACTTTCAAAGATGGGCAGACAACAAAGATTAACCTCTCCTGTGTCAGCAATTGACTGTGTAAGTGTGAGTCTGTTGCTGAACAACTTCACTCCGTTTAATTGACTGAGTGGTCTATTTTTTACCAATACCTCACTCTCTTGATTATTTTAACTTTAAGGTAAATCCTGAAATCAGATGATGTGAATATGCCAAATTTATTCTTCTTTTTCAAAATTGTTTTATTCTCTTAGTTTCTTTGCTGTTTTATATAAATCATAAACTTCTCAATTTATACAAAAAATGTGTTTAATTTTAATTGGCATCTAATTTAATCTATAGGTTGGTTTAGTATTTCAGTTAATTAATAAATTGATAGTTAGCTTTGTTCCTTGTCTTTTTTTGTTACATTCATATTCCATAACCAATATTCCCTATCTACTAACTTACATTCTGTGGGTGTGGAGCCAAGGTGTCCATGTATTTTCCATAATTTTTCGAAGATTTTCTTATGTACATAGCCAAGTAATAGTCTATATGTGTACAGAGTCCCCAAGACAAGACCCTATACTACTCAAAAAGTTTGAACTTTGTCCCTGCAAGAGCCCTAATATTCTAATTTTTAACTACATAAAATACTACTATCTGTGTACTTCCCCATCTCTCCTTCCTATTCATGTATTTATATCTTATCTCCTCTATTAAACTTTCAATAAGCTTAAATATAGTCCTCATATCACTTAGAAGTGTAGCACTTTAAAGTTCAACAAGCACATTTCATTGAAGATTATAAATTTTGTAATAAGTAAAATTTTCATATTATTATATTAAGTATATGTTTATAGAATTTCTAGAGAATTCACAAGTTATATTCCCAGGAAGAGAAAACTTGATTTCAGAGGATTTGTCATCCTAATGTTACATAGCTACTTAGCATCAGAGCTAGGGCTGTGTCCTGTATCATTAGATTTCTTTTCCACTGAGGGATATATATATTTTTTTAATCAGAGGGCAAATTTCCTTCGTGTAATCATTTTCATCATATAGTTCATTACTCCAGAACATTCACTTGGTTACTATTTAAAAAAAAAAAAAAAAACTTGATTTTGTCCCAGAAAAAGTTTTAGTGTGTTTCCTCTTTGTGGTATCCCTGTGGATTTGAAGAGCTTGAGAAGCTAATATAAGAATCCAAATGCATAGTATTTATTATGTACCTAACTGAGTGAGCAGTTTATTTGCACAGGTAAGAGGAAAGGCTTGCCATCATTTACAAAATATTATGGAAGCCATATTAAACTTGAAAATATATGCCTTTATATTTAAATATAAGAAAGGATTTTACTAAACTCAAAAGTTGTATTGCAAATAAAATCACATGCTCCCCAGAAAACATAACAGGGAAAATAGGAAGAATTTCCTATGTATCTTGGTCAATAGAGCTGTAATTTAGAAACGTGTCTGACTTTTCTTGACGAAGAGTAACAATCAGAAGAGGAACACTGGAATTAAAAGAATATGTTTAACGCTTGAAGCTCTGGCAGAGCGGGGTGGGGAGAGGGGGCAGGGGTAAGATATGTAACCCTAACAATATTTGTACCCACGGAATTTGAGAAAAATAAATAAATTATATATATATATATATACACACATATATATATGAATATGTTTAAACATTGGAAAAATTATTAGATGGAGAGAAAACTAACTTTCAACGAGTCATTAGATATATTTCACTTTGGGTCCAATTTTTTCATTTTGTTTTCTGCTGGAGGATTATAAATTTTAAATTTGTTTTATGAGTTAGGTAACTGATTTATAAGCAACTTCAGTTGTTAGACTTTTAACATTTGATATGTTAAGTTTAATATCTTTAAATAATTTAGCTACACAATGATGCTATGTTATATAGTTTCTAGGGAATAACTTTTCCAGAATTATAACATATCATAATAAGGTTGTCTTAGGGTCAAATAGAAATAGCATGGAGTCTGGAGTAAAAGAAAACTAGCTTTGAATCCTGACTCTCCCAGTAACTTTGTGACTTTGGGTGAAGTTATATATCTGAGTCTCAGTTGTCTTAAGAATAAAAGGTATTGAATCTTTTTTTGCAAGTTGTTATGTAGGTTAAATAAATTAATGTACATAAACTTTCTAAGCCACTGTAGGGGCTTAATAACATGTGATAGCTGCTGTTACAACTTTCCCTCTTCATGAGCTTAGTGTTTGCAATATTGTTGTCCTGGACATTTGATACTGTATGATTTTAGCCATGAGAGTTGAGGAACTGATTTTTATTTTAGTTTTATGGACTGATTATACTCCAGTTAAAATTTCAGTATGTATGCTTTTGTATTGTTAGCCTATAACTCTTATATGAAATCAGCTAGACATAAACCCAGCCTTTCTAATATTCTTAAATATTCATTAACAGAAATACCTGTTTGAAGCACAGCTTGGATGAAGTGGCTAAACTTTATACTTTTTCTCTATCATGTCTTCACTTTCCATCGTAGAGTCGATAAATGCTCTAATGGGACATGGTTTGGAACAAAATATACCTCATTGATAAACCACCTTCTTGTTCTACAGTCAAGATCAGAGACATTAAGGTTTACTAAAAAGTTATATTGATAAGAGTAAGAGGGAAATTTAAATAAACATACTATTATTTTACTGGCATACCCACAGGCAAAATACAGTGGCAGGAATAGAAATCTAAATTTCTTATACAAGAGAATACTAACAGTCACTGGATTTAATCTTAATAAAAGAGTATTTTGGTACACACACATACACACACACACACACACACACACACACTCCCACACATTTGAGGCTGTCAGGAAAGTATCCAGGCATGTAACCATGTAACCATACTTTCTGGATAGTCCTCATAATATAGATATGTGCGTGTGTGTGTGTATAAATATAGTAACATACAGCAAATATATTAAAACTTTAAAAAAATGAAATATCTTCTGGTTTAGAGCTTATTAGTTGCTTAATGTTTTATTGAAGCATTGATTTTATAAATCCCTATTTATTTTTTATATAAATAAAAGTTGGAAGTCACATTTCATATGCATGCATACTTCACATCTAATAAAAATATAATTTACCAAAATGTATTTTAATGTATCTCATTAAAAGGCACTTTGCAATCACCCATGTTCATGTAGTTGAACAAGTTATGTGTGAAAATTTTGGTCAATCTTGGTTATTGTTTGGTTTGGAAGGAGAAGCTCACACTATCACTGGGAACCAAATATGAATAGGATTTTACAGTCCAAATAAAATTCTTAACCTTCCACAATTTCCTTGCTTCAGATAGCTATGGAAACAAAGGTTAAAACTAGACTGTAGCTGACATTTCTCATGTATATGGCAGGCGGCATGTATTTTCTAATGGATTCCTTTAATAGACTATTAGCACATTAAAAAAATTATTTGCATATTTATTTCCTTTCATCTTACTTCTATCTGCCTCATTCCTGTTTGGCCTTGAATCTCTTCAGTAAACATTTGGTATATATTCCTTTGATTCTTTTAAGACAGAGAGAAAGAGAGACTTACTGTGCAACAAGAGGGGAAAGTATGAGAAAATGAAAAAGAATGGTAATTTTTAAAACAGAAATATATTTCTTGTGATGATCCAAAATATATGAATACATATTTACACTACTTATTGATGACTTTATAAGCTATTTTATTAATATAACAACTCAAGCAAAATCACTCATTAATATAAGGTATATCTAAGTGTGTATTTGTGTGCTATGTTCTAATTTGTAATATATAAGTTGTCTGGATTCACACATGCTGAAACTTAAGTGGATTATCTTTTTTTATACTAGAATTTTCTGAGAATAAAATGAGGATTTTTGTTTCATTCTGTAGCCCATTTATGAAGCTATATACTTTATATATTAGAAAAAATCTTCCTCTAGGATCTGTGAGAACATTTATGAAAGAAAATAGACACATAGCTTTCTTCTCTTTCTAAAAGTTTTAATCTTACTTGTTTATTCTCTTCTTGATGTATGGTCATCTCAATATGGCAAAACATTAGTATGTGTTACATCATTAATATAAATCATTTGTAAATTACTGAATTCAGCCTGGACTTACATAACCCAGAGTTTTTATTCTTTTTAAAACCATTTGGTCTATGTTATGCTGAAAGAAAAACAAAGTCTTTGTGCTGAAATCTTCCCCTCAAATTTAGTGCATTCAGTACTGAATTATGTTTTCATAAATGAGGCTTTCAGTATGGATACAGGTCCTTCTCTAACTTTATTTTGTTTTCATGATTTATTTATTTTTGATTGTGTAATATTCTTTCTTTATACTCATTAATGAGAAACAGAATGACAACATTAAGAAAAAATGTGTTCAAAAGTCAAATACTACTTTGTGACAAATATAGTGATTTTATTCTTTTAGCAATAAATTTTATAAAGAAATGTATTAGTTATTGTTGGTGCCATTTTGCCATTTATTTCATAGTTATTTTAGAAACTTGAAAAGCAAATATAGTATACCAAAAGAATAGCCATGATTTATTGTTAACAGAAATTTGTCTTAAGATACAGCCAAGGATTTTGCAAGAATAAAAAGTGCATGAATTGAGATACATCTCATATTGTTATTAAGTTAAAATTTGAAAAACAGTTATGGTAAATAAATTACAGAGTCTAACATCTTGAAATCAGGTGATATGTATTTCAGGGGTAAAATAAAACAAAACAAAACAAAAAAACAGGATACTTGCTAGAATAAAGGAGATAAAATGATTTTGTTTAGAAAAGCTGCCCCAAGCAAAAAGTTGAAATATAAGTCTAACCTATACCAATTTTACTCTCGTGAAAAAATTTTAAATTAAATAAATTTAAAATTGTTTTCCTCATTTAATTTTAAGTGTGGTTTCTTCAATTTTAAAAATAGGGGGACAGGGGTAATATTTGTAACCATAACAATATTTGTACTACCATAATATGATGAAATAAAAAGAAGAAAAAAAGAGAGAGAGAGAAAGAAAATATTGTGAATATTAAGGAGAGACAATGTATGCACTTTGTAGCAAATCTTGGACTAATAATCAGTTGTGTGCTTTCCACTATAACATCTTTAAATTTAAATATTTCTATATTCATTAATCCTTTTGAGTTTTAAGATGATGTCATATGAGAACAAGTGGTAGAAAATACAATTGAAGCTTAAATGGAAAACAAAACCACTTTAATTGGAAGGTTTTTTAACATGACAAATTTAGCCAATAAATGAATAAAGTCATTTTTTCCTTTTCCTTTCCAGTAAAATTCATCCACTTGAGCCCAACTTCTTCATCCCTGCCTATCCTATTACTAACAAGGAAATAGTTATGCATTAAGAAATGAACAAGGATAAAATTGGATGGACTTATTTTCACAGGATATTTCTTTTATAATCAATTAATAAAAACTGAAATGAAGGGGTCGTCATCAGATTTGGTTACATACACACTTTATTTGAAGAACAAGACTGAAGTCACCATGTTTATATTGATGGGCTTCACGGATGATTTTGAGCTGCAGGTCTTCTTATTTTTATTGTTTTTAGCAATCTATCTTTTTACTCTGATAGGAAATTTGGGACTGGTTGTATTGGTCATTGGAGATTCCCGGCTCCACAACCCCATGTACTACTTTCTGAGTGTTTTATCAGTCTTGGATGCCTGCTATTCTACAGTTGTCACCCCCAAAATGTTGATCAATTTCCTGGCAGAGAATAAAGCCATTTCATTTCTTGGATGTGCAACACAGATGCTCCTGTTTGTTACTTTAGGGACCACAGAGTGCTTTCTCTTGGCGGCAATGGCTTATGATCGCTATGTAGCCATCTACAACCCTCTCCTGTATTCAGTGAGCATGTCACCCGGAGTCTACGTGCCACTCATCGTAGCCTCCTATGGTGGTGGCATTTTACATGCTACTATCCATACAGTGGCTACATTTAGCCTCTCCTTCTGTGGGTCCAATGAAATTAGACATGTCTTTTGTGATATCCCTCCTCTTCTCGCTATTTCCTGTTCTGACACTCACACAAACCAGCTTCTTCTCTTCTACTTTGTGGGCTCTATTGAGATCGTCACCATTCTGATTGTCCTAATCTCTTACAGTTTCATTGTGTTGGCAATTCTGAAAATGCGTTCTGCTGAAGGGAGACAAAAAGTGTTCTCTACATGTGGCTCTCACCTCACTGGAGTGACAATTTACCACGGGACAATCCTCTTCAGTTATATGAGACCCAGTTCCAGCTACGCTTCGGAACATGACATGATAGTGTCCATATTTTACACCATTGTGATTCCCATGCTGAATCCCATCATCTACAGTTTGAGGAACAAAGATGTAAAAGAGGCCATGAAAAGATTTTTGAGAGAAATTGGTTCATAATTAAAGTATTCTTTTAGAATTGAGTAAATTTGACAAAAAAGTTGAGTTTGTCAGTTCGTATCTCTATGCTGATGAACTAGAGAAGAAAATATCTTCATTTTAGTTAATACTGCTTATATATTCTAGGACATTTCCAAATAAAGCATTAATTAGTCCACCAATCTAGCATTTTTCAAATTTAAAGAAATTGTATCACCTATATGCTGATTGTCTTGTTCAAAGAGATCCATATGAAATATTCT
Source organism: Microcebus murinus (assembly GCF_040939455.1). Classification (NCBI taxonomy): domain Eukaryota; kingdom Metazoa; phylum Chordata; class Mammalia; order Primates; family Cheirogaleidae; genus Microcebus; species Microcebus murinus. The sequence goes on from NC_134107.1 coordinate 18,525,116, forward strand.
TTGACATAAGTGTATTGCTGGTGCTAGTAGTTGTGTAACTAATTTTCACTTACTAGAAGGTTAGAACCTCATAACTAGAGGTTATGTCCTCAGGATCTTCTTTTTGATATATGTACATATTGCTCATAGAATGTCTTTATTATTCATTTTGGGGTTACTTCTCCATTTTAGAATCCCTAAGAAAACTTCCAAATATTACCTTATTCCCCCTAAATGTGCCCTTATATGCCGAGATCCATCCAAGCTTCTGAATATGCCTTTTATTGTGTCTATTTCCACACCACAAATTTTTCTTCCACTATTAAATTATTTCCTTTCTTTTTTTGAACCACAAAAAATTGATTTCATCTGTTCTGAAAGTACCAACACTATACTGATACTAGATGTTAGTATTTACTGAGAGTGTTCTTAGGACTCAGGAAACAAATAAAACTATAGCCTAGAAAAGAAATTAATGTCTGTGTATATGTGTGTGTGTGTATATGTATATATGTATATACATATGTATATACATATATATAAGAAATGAACTTGCTTTGTCATTGTTCCTCAACATTGACACCTAATTAGCAAGCACAGACAATGGAAACAATTTTACTTTACCTGTACTCACATCTGGTTGTACATTATTCTACTTTACTTAGTTTTGTTCCAATATTTGTTTATTTGAAGAATCACTAGGAGTAGAAATGAACTTTTCTTTCCATGAAACACATTCTCTTCCCTCCAAGTATATCTTTTTCTGTGAAGTCACCAGAAAATGATCCCATCAAAAATAGTAACCAAACTGAAAATTTAAGACATCAGTTTCTAATGTTTTATGATGCATTATGCAAAGAGAACTCAACCAACTCTATTAGAACAGCAAATGATTGCAGGCAAATCTATATCAAAATTTCTTAAAAGAAAAACATTTTGAAAGATAAAACACTGACTACATTGTAGACAAGATTATTTCTTCTTCCCCTCCCTCTTCCCTCCTCCTCTTCCTCCTCTTCCTTCTTCTCCTTCTTCTTCTTGTCCTTCTTCCTTTTTTGTTGTTGTTGTAGACAGAGTAATTTCTTTCCATCACCCAGGCTGGAGTTCAGTGGCACAGTCCATACCTCACTGCAGTTTCAAACTCTGGGCCTGCTCCTGCTGATCCTTCCAGTAGCTGAGACCTCAGACATGTGCCACTGTGCCAGCCTGATTTATTTTTCATTTTTATTTTTTAGAATCTGGGTCTGGCTACGTTGCTCAGGCTGATCTCTAACTCCTGGCCTCAACATCCGAAGTAGCTGGGACTTAGATGTGTGCACCAAAGTACTTGGCCGAAATTCTATCTTATAAAAACTAAGCCATTTGAACCTATAGCATCCTAACCACTTTGGTACGGCACTCACCGGCCCCAAAACCTTGCCCACAGCCGGCACTCACCGGCCCCAAAACCTTGCCCACAGCCGGCACTCATAGTCCACACGATAGTTGGTGCTGTGCATTGACGATGACGAATCCATTTTGCTCTTGGGTGATGAGAAAAGCTTTAAAGCACTGAAAGCTTGTTTTACTTTACAGGCAGCTTTACTTGTATGTAAATCAGAATAGGTAACATATACATATATGTTTTCATTACGTTATTTTTAAATGTTCACAATTTTATTTTGATAAATGAAAATTAGGAAAGTCATTTCATGGCTGTCGGCTAAAGTCGCTGTGTGCATTCATCTGTGGCTGTCGACTATGGTTGATGCTCATACCGAAGTGGTTAAAATTTAGTTTTATGTTCATGATCTTTTGAGGAGAGTTTCCTGGAAGGAAAAAAAAATGTCTATTTCCCCACAGAGTCTAGGTAGCCATTTCTTACAAAATTCAAAATGCTGACATTGATGTGGCAGTGGTGCAGCAGATGCCACACAAGCCTGAAGCCTGAAGTGTGTGTCTTACTGTGTGCTAGGGTGGGCCAGAGGCACAGTCCATGATAGAGGACTAGAATTTGTGGCTATGGGGTTCTTTCTGGAGCTGGATTTTACTGTGACAGCCCCTAGATTTGAGTGCAAGGCAAAGTCCTTTGTAATTTCTCTCCCATTCCCCCAAGTAGTCAGTAACTCTGCATTGTGCTGCCTGGAGTTGGGAGAAATGTGAGGTACAGTAACCTGGGTAATGTAAAACAGTCCTTCCTCCCCTCTTCAGTGTGTCTTTTCTTATTATTGTGCCATCACTAGCCACTTTGAACTCTCACCTTGCTTCTGAGAAGATATATATATTTTTTATGGATAGTTGTTCAAATTGATGTTTCTATAGGGGGACAATTGCTGAAAAGTTCTCCTCTGGCATCTTCCTCCATCAATCTCCTCATATGGATTTTTTAAAGTCAAATACGTGTAAAAGTATTTCAGAAAGAAAAAAACTAAAGTATGGACAAAAATATATTTAGACCATATACCTGAAAAGACAGCATTGATTATAATTTTAGAATAAAATTATAGAATGCAGGAAAGAGCTTTGAAATAAGCAAACAAGGACATTTTATAATGATGGAATGATGGAATTTTATAATGATGGAATTTAATTTGCAATGAAGATGTAGAAGTGAATGTTGCCTGTACAAACAGTAGTGTAACGAAAAATACTCTACAGCTGAGAATTTCTCATAGAGGAAATGTAAAGACAGAAATAGGCAGAAGCATTCTAATGTTGAGAAAACCTATATACCTCTAATAAATATTTTCAAGCAAAAAGACATTAAAAAGCAAGAAGACATACACTGAGTAATCAAAACATTGTTTTATATGTTTATATTAAACTTTGACCCCAAAAGAAAAGATTCTCTTTCTATTCAAGAATATAAGAGGGAATTAAAAAAAAAATTACCATATATTAGCTAAAAAGCAGAACTGAATGTGAAAAATCATACAAGCTTTGTTCTGTTTAGAAATGAATAATAAAATTAAAACAAAAACTCTCCCATTTTGGTATGCCAAAATATATTATTAAACTATTTTTAAATTAAAAAGAAATAAGAAATAATTTAAAAATGTTAATGAAAATATGACTTACAAAAATAAATGGATTGCCACTATCACAGTGTTTATTGGAAAATATATAGTTTAGAAAGCAGGAAAAAATAATTGCAAATAAACTAAAAGAAGGAAGAGAAAAAATTTAAGTGACAAAATAATGAAAAAGGAAATCTTAAAATAATTAATATTTAAATAAAATGCTATTGGTTTAATTTATGTATCTTAATTGAAATAAATATATTGTTATTGAAAGTATTTTGTCTAAAATATTTATTCATTAAGGAAATATTTATTGAGCAACAGTATGTGAGACATTGTTCTACACTCTGGAAAATAGACAATAAATCAAGCATAATTAAAATGTATAGGATGTAAAATAGTGATAAATGAAATAGATGCATTTAACAAAGAAGGAAGAAGAAAAGCTGTAAAGGAAGTAAATTGCAATTATCATAATGTAATCAATAAGGTCTTCATTAAGAAGAGACAATTAGAGAAGAAACCATGTGAATAATAGAAGAGTGCCTTTCGAACAGCAGAAAACAAATGCAGAAAAATTATGGGGGCAATATATTATGTTAAAAGATGCTATGATTTGCACTCCACAGGTTTTTTTTTTTTTTCAATTTAATAATCCACCTTAGGGAAATATCCTTAGTTGTACTCTATTTCTAAGGTGATTGTCCTATTGAAATAAAAGGATAATGACAACCATTGAGTAAGAGAATGACTTCAAAAATAGACAATAATATCAATAATACATAATAATAATAATAAAGGGAAAGAATGAAGGCAAGAAAAGAGGGACAGAAGAAGCGAGAGAGAAAAGAATAAAGGAAATACACAACCACTCAAAATTATCTTTGAGGATGGCATAAGGAAATGAGATCTGTTGGAAGTAAGGTTAAGTGTAAGCATAGTAGAGACCCTTTTCTGTACTTCCATCTTGGGCCTGGATAATGAGAAATGGTGGGACCTGTAAGAGCATCACAGACTGATTGGGGTTAAAAGAAAACAGAGTCAAAAGCTGAGTAGGTGCCAGGTTTATAGGGGATCCCATAAAGATGGGTGGGTACTTAGTTTGGAGAAGAGCCAAATCTGCCAGCCAGTTGTGTGTTACTTTTGTTGTTTTTCAATTTAAGTATACTGTTGACAAATGCTAATGTCTAGTCTGTATTCAGTGAGGAATTAAAGAATAGGTTTTATGCCCATGCTTGGGATGATATAGGATAAGGGAGAGAAATACATTTTCACATCAGCCTAGAAAAGACACACACCTAAGAATTTGAACACATTTTCTGTGGTATGTAAACCATAGGCTAGGATTAGGTTACTGCAAACACACAGAAATAAGGATTGAGTAGATTGTTTACAACTGCTGTTAGATAACAATGAACCCATAGAAGTGGTCTAGGCTTATGTGAATTTATGTGATCTGTATATTTGTTATTTATCAGATAATATTTGATTGCGCTAATGTGATATAAAGTCATACATAATTGCAGTTTGACAGCCTTCACAATTTAAGTTATATCAAGATAACACTACACAATTTATAGTTTACATGAATGTGTTGCTGTGTGTATAAATATATATACATATATATTATAATATAAATTTGTATGTTGAAATCTGAACCTCTAATACTCCAGAATGTGATTTTATTTGGAGTTAGGGTCTTTAATGAGGAATGTAGTTAAAATGAGGACTTTTAAAATGGGCTTTAATGCAATATGACTGGTGTTCTTATAAGAGGAAGAGATCAGAACACAAAAATATACAGAGGAAATACCATATGAAGACAGAGGGAGAAGATGGGCCTCTGCAAACCAAAGAGAGAGGCCTCAGAATAAATCAACCCTGACAGCACTTGATCTGGGAATTCCAGCCTCCAGATTTATGAGAAAATAAATTTCTCTTCTTTAAGTCATAGTGTATCTGGTATTTTGTTATTGTAACCCTAAAAAACTAATATAATCAATATCAGCATATATGTATATATGTGTATATATATGTATACGTGTGTGGTGTTCATGAACTTAGTAAGAAGAACATGGATGACGCAGTTTTTCTACATGTGTAAAAAGAGCATAGGTAGAAAGTTGACTACGATCTTAAGATGTTCGATAAGAATAGAAAAGCACTAATAAACTCAAACAAAAAAATTTGCTACTCAGCCACTGAATATCAGTCTTATTTTTTTTTCCATTTAATCTTTAGTGTGAAAACTACATCATACACCGATTTTTCCCAAACACTCTTTTGATTGCCTCTTTTACATCTTTGTTCCTCAAACTGTAGATGATGGGATTCAGCATGGGAATCACAATGCTGTAAAACACCGACACTATCATGTCATGCTCCAAGGCGTAGCTGGAACTGGGCCGCACATACATGAAGAGGATTGTCCCGTGGTAAACTGCCACTCCAGTTAGGTGAGAGCCACACGTAGAGAAGATTTTTCGTCTCCCTTCAGCAGAGTGCATCTTGAGAATAGCCAGCAGAATGCAGCCATAGGAGATCAGGACAATCAGGATAGTGACTATTTCAATGGAGCCCACAAAGTAGATGAGAAGAAGCTGGTTTACGTAAGTATCAGAACTAGAAATAGCAAGGAGGGGAGGGATATCACAAAAGAAATGTCTAATTTCATTGGATCCACGGAAGGAGAGGCTAAAAGTGGCCACTGCGTGTAACATAGCATGCAGAATTCCACCAACGAAGGAAGCAACGATGAGAGGCACATAGACTCTGGGTGACATGCTCACTGCATACAGGAGAGGGTTGTAGATGGCTACGTAGCGATCATAAGCCATTGCCGCCAAGAGAAAGCACTCTGTGGTCCCTAAAGTGACAGCAAGAAACATCTGTGCTGCACATCCAAGGAAGGAAATAACTTTATTCTTTGCCATAAAATCTACTAACATATTTGGGGTAATAACTGAGGAAAGACAAGCATCCACGGAAGACAAAACACTCAGAAAATAGTACATGGGGTTGTGGAGCCGGGAATCCCCAATGACCAATACAATCAGTCCTAAATTTCCCATGAGAGTAAAGAGGTAGATTGCTAGAAACAGGAAGAAGAAGATGATCTGCAGTTCAAGATTGTCTGTGAATCCCTTCAGTACAAATATGGTAACTTCACTGGCATTCTTCATGTTGAAATTTCATAAAACTAACTTAAAGATATTCCCAAGATTACAATTCATATTACTATGAAAATAATTAACAATATTGTAACTCAAGGGAATGTGAAGTGTGTCTATATTTATTTCTTGGCAAAGTATAATTTCTCAGCAGTGGATCAGAAAGCAATGAGAAGACACAGTGGGTCAAGGGTTGATTTCATTCACTGTGGAATCAAAGGGAAGATTTGTGTGTTCACTAAGAGGCTGAACTCACGCCATTGCTAAAACCATCAGGTCAACTGGTCAATTTACTGCTGAATTCTATTATCTAATTTCATTTTAATTTTTAACATTAAATAACATTAAAACACCAAATGAGTGGCAAAAAAATTATTTTTGACATCCAAACGTGAGAATATGTATCAGTGGACAGAACACAGGAATAAAATGTCAAAAATATAGATTTTACAGCAATTGGTGAAAATGACTTGCTATAACTGACACACTTGTAGAATATGAAAATTGATATTTTTAAAAACATTGGAGTATACATTGAAGGAAACAAAGTAATATTGAATCCATAATAAAATTTCAAATATAGAATATGCTGAAATATTAGGTTATTTTTACAGAATAGTAGCTTTCTGTATTATAGCATTTTATAAGCTAATTTCTAAATGTTTTTAGCTCCTCTACATTTTATTGAGATTGTCTGAATAGAAATAATCAAGATTTATGAAAGAAGATGAACCATGGTAATTATATCATAGCTTATGTTTCATACAAATTTCTTTCTTAAATACTTGGCTTTATATTGTTCTTTCGTGTATAAATAGTTGGCCATTTTTATCACTTTGGAAATATAAATTCTTGATAATATATATATTTTTTTCAGTTCCCCAAATCTCTGATGAAAATTGGTAAGATCAACCTAAAAAAAGATATAAGATATATGACTTTTCTTTAAAGGTGTTATATATGTTATATGTGTTTAGCCACTGTTGATTGTAGATTCAGTGAAATAGCAGCTAGATTAGTATTAACTTTCACAATTAAAGTAGATTATAATGTATAGTAATTAAAATTATAATACATAATAAATTTGCAGAATAAGACATTCAGTATTATATAAATTAATTTAGAATATTTATCAAGTTATAGTCCATTTTGTTAATCAGTACGTAAGTATGTAGTTAACCAATGACAACTTGTTACAGGCCTTACCATTGGTAAAGAAGATAACTCAATAAGATCAAGACCAGGTTTAATAGGAAAGGGATAGGGTTTATAAAGAATTTCACTTTTATTTAATATAAATTTCTATGGTAAAAGTAAATCAAAGAGAGAGATTTTGAATAAGCGAAGTCAATTATATTCCTATATAATCTTTATCAATATTATGAAAAATAATTATATTTTAGAAAATATGTAGTTTACATTGTTAATCAGAGTTCTTAAGGTTAGTGGAACTTCCTTTGTTAATTATAATTTTTTAACAGTTTGTTAATTTGCAAATGCAAACTAATGTGACTATACCAAATTTGAAACTTTTATAAAACAAAAACTATTAATATCATAATCAAGTTAAAAGGTAATTATGTTATTGCATATAATAGAAATTATTATCAAGAATTTATAAATTATACAGGCAAAATATACAATTAGGCATGTCACTAAAAAAGAAGCATAAATAAGCAATGAAATTATATTTAAAATCATTTTCATTTAACTAATTTATTAAGGGACTTAACTATCTTGGATAGTTTACATAAGTGGCATCATACTATATATGACCATTGTGCCTTCCTTCTTTTACTTAGGATAATGTTTTCAAGATGTGTACTTATTGTAGTATATATGAGTATTTCATTGTTTCTATAAGTACAATATTCCATTGTATGCATATACACCACAATTTGTTTATCCATTAATTTGTTGAAGGACATTTAAGCTCATTTAAGCTCCTTCCATCTTTTGGCTATTGTGAGTAGTATTACAGGTACATATACTTGTTTGATTGCCTATTTGAAAATCTTTAAATTATATATTTAGAAGTGGAATTGTAGTGTAATATACTAATTCTAAGTTTAACTTTTTGAAGAACAACCAAACTGGTTTTCACAGCAGCTGAGCCCTTTTACATTTTACATCTCCACCAGCAATGAACAATATCAATTCCTCCATATCTTTGCCAACACTTATTATATATATGAGTCTCTTTATTCCCATCTTAATATGTGTGAAGTGGTATCACTTCATGGTTTTGATTCACATTTGCCCAGTGACTAATGATATTGACCAACTTTTCATAGACTATTTGGCCATTTTTATATCTTTTATAGAGATGCCCTTTCAAATCTGTTACCAATGTTTTTTAATTGGGTTATTTGACTTTATGCTGTTGTGTTTGTAAAAGTTGTTTATATATCCTGAATATTCAATCTTTATCAAATATATTTGCTGATATATATTTTATTCTATATGTTATCTTTTCACATTTTTGGTAATGTACTTTGATACACAAAATCTTAATTTTGTTAAATTTACTTTTTTCTTCTGTTACTCGTGCTTTTGCTCTGCTGTTGCTAAATGTCACGTTTTTTTTTTATTATTTTTTTATTTCAGGGTATTATGAAGGTCCAAACATTTTGGTTACATTTTATATCATTGTCTCTCCCTAGCTGGGGTTACAGGCATGCCCTTCCCCCAACAATGTTCACCATGTCTTATATTTGTGATTTACTTTCCCTAATGCCCCATCCCTGGAGAATATCATGTTTAAGAATGCATTGACAAATGCAAGGACATGAAGATTTACCCCTGTGTTTTCTTTTAAGAGTTTTATATTAATGGTTTTAGCTCTTATATTGGTCATTGATCCATTTTGAGTGAATTTTCATCTATATTGTGAGATAGGGGCCCAACTTTATTATTTTGCTTGCAAATATCCACTTGTTCCAGTATTCTGAATTCATTTTGAATCAGTATTCAAACTAACTACAGTGGTATTTCATTGCTTCCTTTGATTTACCAAAATTTGGCTTGTCTGGCAATATTAAAAGCTGCTATAGATGTGATTAAATAAACACCTTCACATTCTTCCTAGGAATATAAATTGGTACCTCCACTAGTAAAACATTTTTGCAGCATCTAGTGGACTTGAAAATATTTATGCCATATGACAATAATTTCCATGTATGATCCAATTATTTAGACTAGATACATTATTGTATGTGAGGAAAATAAAAAAATAAAAATATATGAATTCCATTAATTTTTGTAATAGAGAAGAGCAAAAACAATGGAAATGCCCATCTAATTTAACTGTATGAACCAAATCTGTAATATAGTTAAATCTTGAAATCTTATGGTTAAGTGAGGGGAAGAATAAGCCCATCAAAAATGATGTAAACATCACAAATCCACCTTGTAAATGTTAAAGTTATATAAAAACAAATTGTATATAGGTGAATATATGTGTGTATATATAAATCCTATTTATCCAATGACATAACAGTATATGCACATTTTAAAAAAGATTTGGAAAAACATAAAGTGTGATCATCAATATTGGTTGCCCCTAGAAGAGGTAAAGGGAATGAGAATAGGAGAGGATGGAGCAATGGCAATTTAGTTTATATGTAACAATATATTACTTTAAAATAATGAAGCTTACATGACAATACTGTTGCTTAATGTGGGTGATGGAAATAAGGTGTCTATAATGTCATTTTCTGCAATTCTATGTGTGTGTTTGTGTGTATATGGGTATGTTTCATTATCCAATAGTGGTCCAACCCTTAGAGTTTTGACTGCTTGACCAAGGTAAGTTTATGTAGATGGGGTACAAACAGAATCAAAAGAAAGAAAATACAACTTTGATGGATACAATTAAACCTATCAATTTTTAATGTCTTTGGGAGTCATAAGAAAAAGATCAGCCCCAGAACAATTCTTGCTATCAGTTCAATGATATATCTGGTTCATAAGTAGCATAGGAATTAGAATCAGAAATTATATGTTCATCACTCAGCTTCATGATTAAAATACATGTGTGATGTTACGATTTCTCCCTAAAGATTTTCCTCTTTAAAATATCCATATATTTGAAGTAACAAATAAGCAGCTCAATGATATACAGCCAGACAGAATAAATTAATGTGTAAAAAATAAATATATGAAGCACTTTCCTTTTATATGCCAATTTGCTTATAAATTTAAGATGACTATAAAATTTGATTTTTGTCATCAGATATACATATTTTTGATTAGCAAATGTTGGGTTACAAAATTAATTAATATTATACCTAAGTGATTTACAAATAATGCAACCAGAACCTTGAGCCAGATATTTATTTTTAGCTACATATAATTAATATATCTATTTTGTGATTATTAATGTACACTCAAACATTATTTTATCAGGATTAAATCCAATGAGTTCTGAATTCAGTATTTTAACTGATTTTTTTATCTGCCCACTCTTTATGTCTCTGAATTATTCTTTGTATAATAAAATAAAGAAATTTATGTAGCCCAGGCAACACAGTGAGACAGTCTCAAAAAAAATTAAAAAACAAAAAAAAGAAATTTAGTAAATTGTGTGATTTGTTAATACTAAAAGTACACACATAGTTTACCACAATTCAATTTGCTACATCAAAGTGGACTTACTTTTACTTTGTGTAAATGATAGTGTAAGACTATGATGTTAAGCACTTCAACTAAATTCCTTTTGAAACCAGCATTTCTACTAGATGCCAAAAGAGTTATATCGTGTGTGACTTAGTCAATATTAGAACATACTGAAAGTTCTCAGGGTGATAAAGTAGAAATGACTATGATTCTTCAAGTATTTAATAAAATAAAGTTAATTTTATTAATATAAGGCCACATGTATAAATACAAATTTAATAGAAGACAGAAAACTATAAATATCTTGGGTTTGACATTGAAAGACTAAGATTGCTAAAGGGCAGAGAAACAATAACTGCCATTTTTTGAGCACTTGCTATAGGAATAGACTTTTGTGCATATTGTTTTATTTTTATCTTTGTAGTAACTCCCATAGCTTATAAAAGGCAGAGGCAAGATTCAATTGCATTTCTCCATCATAATTCATCCACTCTTCACCTTTTTACACTGCCTCCCATTAGACCATGGCTTCATTCTGTAAGTTACACCCCTAACCCACACCATCCCAAGTCAAATAAGACAAAACATGATTTTTGATGTGTTTGGATTTTTTTAAACCATTGTGACTACAGAAACATTAGAAATAAGTAGTAATTTTAAACAACATCTAGATTACATGGCTAGCAAAACAACTTATAAGACTTATTGATTGTTTTTTTCATTATATCAAAATATAAGCTACTCAATAGTTGAATAGGTTGAATGTGTCCTTGTCCTCCACTGGCAAATTCCTGATTGCTCATACTTCAAACTGTGCTATCTACTTCTATTGAGAAAATGAAAGAATATGCTCTATTTGAAACATTCTTATCTGTGTCTATGAAAATAAATTCAATTTTTTTTTAATTTTCTTCATTGTTTTCTAGGATATTTGTTTTCAGTTCTTTGGGAGAACTTTACATAAATCACATTTTGATAAATACATTTTATCCATGTAATCAATAGGCAAAAATTAAAGTGATTCATATTGTGTATTGAGTAAGCTAAAATAATTAGTACAAAAGACCTCTTTTACCTTGATTTTTTAAGTTTTAGTTGCTAAAATATTCTGCAAAGGATCTAAAATTTTTTTCTTACCTGTGAAACAGCAAATGCAGGCTTAATTACATTATGAATATGGTTCATTTAGATTGTTTATATCCACTTACTTGACTGTTGATGAAACCCACAGGACTTACTCCAAAGGGAATATATTTCAATTATCTTCTGGTTTAAAATTGCAATATGATGATTTACTCAATAATAAAAAAGTAAATGGCTCTGGAAAAAGGCACTGCATGCTGACATTTATTGAATGAATAGAGTTCTTTGATCTCTGGTTTAAAATGATGGCATATAAAAATGTTTTAACATGTTTAAAAATTAAATAAAAATCTTATTATATGAGACATAAACTTACAATGTAGCGTTGACACTAGGTTAGAACTTAAGTTCCCTGAAGCCCAGTTTCCTCATGTTGGCGATATAAGCTACTTTATATTGTCATGAGTCAGTGAATTTGGTAAACTATAATAATGTTAAATCATCATATATCCCTCGCAGAATCTAGCAGATGGATTTACCATCATTCAAACACATTACACTTTTATTCTGTTCAAATTATAAACTACTACATTTTCAGTGAATAAAATATAAAATGAATTTTTAAACCCACAGCCAAAAGCAAAGAGAAATTAATTGAGTGAGAATCTCAGCAGAATAAATCTGGAAAAATGAAAAAAAAAAAAAAGAAAAAAGAAAAAAGAAAAAAACTTTTACATGCTCCAAGTTGCAGATGAATGAAAACCCCCACCTTCACCTTCACCTGCTCAATGCAGGTGTCACGAAGGGACTGTGAAAGACTGAAACAGCGCTCAGGATCCTTGAAGATCTCAGAAATATGCAGCACATACTCCTTTTCAGGAGGGCAGGTCTTCATCTTAAGGAACAAAAAAGCTAAGAAGAGAACCACTTTGAAGGGCAAGACCTGTCTAGCTATGAGGCTCGAGAAACTTTCAGAAGAAAGCACTCATGAGTTAAGCTTAGATTTGAGAGTTAAAAGAACTATAAAATAACATTTTAAGGCCATGATAAATGCATGAGAGTGACTCCTTCAGGATGAAACTGGAAAAGCTACCTTGATGTATGACCAGCCTCATATGTGCCTCCTTCTGATAGTCAAGATGCCCAGCACATTTAAACACGAAAGGAGCAAGAGGACCACAGTTGAATTCCATATGGTGATATTTAAACTACAAAAGAATGAAAATAATCCCCCAAAGTCTTAAAAACTACTAAAATTTGGGGACAAAATAAAGCCACGTAGAAATCAAATGAGTCCTAAGGTGGTAGCTCACGCTTGTAATCCCAGCACTTCAAGAGGCTGAGGTAGGAGGATCTCTTGGGGCCAGGAGTTAAAGACCAGCTTGGACAAAAAAGTAAGACCCCATATCTACAAAATATTTTTTAAAAAATTAACTGGTGTGGTGGTGCAGCCTGTACTCCTAGCTACTTGGTAGGCTGAGGTGGGAGGATCACTTGAGCCCAAGAGTTCGAGGTTGTAGTGAGCTATAATCATGCCACTGCACTCCAGCCTGGGTGACAGGGCAAGATCTTTTGTGGAAAAAAAAAAAAGAAAAGGAAAAAGAAATTAATTGAATACCACATGAAATATCCTATTTGAAATATCTCTTACATATTGTAAAACAAAGTGGAAAATAATGATTAAATTTTCAAGAACATAAAATATATCGGAAATGAGATGACTGGATATCAGGAGTGTATAAAAAAGATGATTAATAAAACAAGAAAATTATAAATCAAGAGTAATTTTGCAAAATACAAGAGTGGGTAGTCACTATATAAAACATAAGGAAAGAAAAAAATAGAAGAGACTTGAAGCAAAATCAATTTGAAATAAAGAAAGAAAATTAAGAACTTGAGATAAACTAGCAGATCTAAAAGCACTATAATTTTCAAAATATAAAAAATACATGACTCTTGCAAATATAACACATAGCCAACATTGATTAACTCTGTCATTAATGGGAAAGATGATAAGATTCAAAGAGCATTTAACTAACAGTGGTTTATACAGCTTACTAAAATGGTGAAACACAATAAGGCTTTGTTTCTTTTTTAATCGTATTAAAGAAAATATATAGAGAAATATACATATGTCATAAATGTACAACTTGATGAATTTTTACAAACTGAACTTACCCTGTAAACAGGACCAAGACTAAGAAAGAAGCAGAACATTGCTAGCAGCCCCCTTCTAGCAGACCCCTTCTAGTAGCTAGCTCCCTTTTTCTGTCTTACAGTCATGACCATCCCTGTAAAGACATCCCCAAATCTGAAGCAATGATAAATTTATCCAACAGCTAGTTTTTAAAAGTTGGGGTTTTGAGATTTAATATAAATATAGATTTAAAAATTACCATTTATAGGTGTCAGTTATATGAACTTTTATAAGCATACACAATTGTGTAAGCAAATAAAGTTACAGAATATTTTCAACACTGTAGTAATGTCCTCTCTTATCACTTTGTAGCCCATAATCTCCCTTTACTCACCAGTTGTGGCAACTACAGATGTGTTTTCTGTTGTTACAATTTTGCCTTGTCCGGAATGCTATATATTCTGGAATCACTTTGTTTGTAACTTTTTGAGTTTTGCTTCTTCCACTTAGCAAGATTGATTCGAAATCCACCCCTAAACTAGATTATGATATTTTATATCTATTTATCACTGAATAGTATTCCACTGTATAAATGTAACCTAATTATTTTATCAATTTATTAGGTGTTGGATACTGGTTTATTTCACTCAATATTATACATTTAGGTTTCCTTGTGTCTTTTCATGACTTGGTAGCTCTTTTTTTTTAGTGCTGAATAATATTCCATTGTCTGTATCAGAGTTTATAAATTCATTCACTTACTAAAGGAGATCTTCGTTGCTTCCAAGGTTTGGCAATTATGAACAAAGCTGCTAGAAACATCCTTGTGTAGGATTTTGTGTGGACATAGAGCTCAACTCCTTTAGGTAAATACTAAGAAGCGTGATTGCTGGACTATACGTAAAAGTATGTTTAGCTTTGGAAGAAACCTCCAAACTGTCTTCCAAAGTGACTGTACTACTTTGCATTCCCAGCAACAACCAAGGAGAATTCCTGTTGCTGCACGTCCTCATTGGTGTTTGTTGTCAGCGTTCTGGATTTCGGTCATTCTAATAGGTATGTAGCGGTATCTCATTATTGTTTTAATTTGCATTTCCCTGATGATCTATGATGTGGAGCATCTTTTCATACTCTTATCTGCCATTTTGTGAGGTGTCTGTTGAAGTCTTTAACTCATTTTTTAATCATGTTGTTTCTTTTCTTATTGTTGAGTTTTAAACAGTTCTGTGTAAATATTGGATAACAGTCCTTTATCAGATGCGTCTTTTGCAAATATTTTCTCTCAGTCTGTGCCTTGTTATTTATTCTTTGGACTTTACACATATTTTTCACAACATTTTGAAGAATTTCCTATGCACGTAGCCAGGTACAAGTCTACAGATTAGCAGATTTTTTGTTGTCTTTTTGTTGTTCCCTCATAGAACATAACATAACTAACCTCATAAAAGGTTAGTCTTTAACTCTGCCAGATCTCCTAGAGTCTAATGTTCAGTACATAGAATATTACAGTTATCCATTTATTGCCCTAACTCTCCTGTTAATACTCCGTATCCATGAGTTTAAGGTAGAGTTATGTGCATGCATATCTTATCCCCTCCATTAAACTTCCAATGAGCTTCAATCTATCTCTCATATCACTTAGTAGAACTAGATCACTTTAAAAATTTAAATTTATATGGTAACCTTTATTAAATGATTATACTTTCTGTCATTGGTTATACTTTCAAATTATCTCATTATGTATAAGTTTACAAGATGTCCAGATAATTCTCAGGTTATATTTCCAAGAAGAGTAAACTGGATTTCAGAGACTTTGTCAACCAAATTGCACACAGATGGTTAGAATCAGAGCTGAAACTACATCCTGTATCATTAGATTTCTTTTCCAGTCCTATGCATATGCTTTTCTCACTGAGGGATTAGTTTATACCAGGGGTAAATGCATACTCATGCAATAATTTGCATCATGTTAATCATTGCTCCAGATCATTTGCTTATTTACCGCAGGAAAAAAAGTTACTTTTATACTTTTCTGTCCCAGAAGGGAATTCATGTGTTTTCTTCTTGGGGCATCCCTGTGGAATTCAAGGAGAGCTCAAGGACCTGGCATAAGAATTCAAATGCATAATATAGAAAACCTAAATTGAGTGAGCAGTTCACTTCGAAAGGTAAGAGGAAAGGCTATCCTTTATGACATATGTAGAAGCTGTAACCTTGAGTGTGAAATTAACATACATTCCTTAATATATAAATCTAAGAGAGAAGAGTTTACTTAATTTGAAATTGTATTACAAATGGAATCACATGCCTTCCTGAGAAAATGAAGGGAAAATGTGAAGGATCCCCTACATGTTTAGGTCAACAGACCTGAAAATTAAGAATTTGTTTTAATTTATTGATAATCAGAATAATGGCTGTAAAATTAAGGGGCTGTGTATACACAACTTAGAAAAAAATCACTACATGGAGAGAAAATTAACTTTCAACCTATCATTGGTTGCATGCTATTTCAGGATAATGTCTCATTTTTATGGAGGGAAAATAAACAAATTTTAAATTAATATAGTAGGAAATTGAAATAAAAGTTATTTTAGCTTTGTTTTCCTTGATACAGAGTCTCACTCTGTCATGCCTGGGAAAGAGTGCCATGGTGACAGCCTAGCTCACTGCAACCTCAAACTCCTGGGCTCAAGTGACCCTCCTGCCTCAGCCTCCCGAGTTGCTGGGACTACAGGGTAATTTTTTTTTCTTTTCTATTTTTACTAGAGATGGGTCTTGCTTTTGCTTAGGCTGGTCTCAAACTGCTGACCTCAAGGGATCTTCCAGCGTAGGCCTCCCAGAGTGATAGGACTACAGGCGTGAGCCACTGCACCCAGCCAACCACCTTCTTTTTCTACAGGTATAATCAGAGGCATCAAAGTTTACTAGAAAATTATTATCAGCAAAAGTATAAGACAAATTTAATTAAACATGAAACCATTATTTTGCTGGCATGCCACAGCAGAATGCAATGACAAAGATGGATTTTAACATTAAATATAGCATATAACATTGGACTTCACCAGGTATAATCTCATTGGAATGGTATTTTAATATATATTATGTCATGAAACATGTTTATAATTAAAATAAGAAGTACTTTGCTTACAGTTGTGGTCCATTAATTGCTCAATGCTTTGATGAAAATTCATTTTATAATTTCCTATTTATCTTGTAGTTTAAGACAATTTGAAGTCATATTTCATATATGCATTCTGTATTATATTTAAAACTTTAATAAATCATTTTAATATATTTTGTAAATAAGCACTCTGCAATGAGATATTGTTATATAGTTGAATAAGGCATGGCTGAAAATTTTGGTTAATCTTAGTTATTCTTTGATTCAGAAGAAGTAACATTTCCAAACTTGTACTGTCACTAGGTGCTAAATCTGAGATTTTAATACAGGGTTTTAGAGTCCATGTATAATTTTCTTCACCTTCCACAATTGTCATCTCTCAAATATATCAGGAAAGTAGAGATTACAACTTCAATGTAACTGAAATTTCTGCTGTGTATGTCAGTCAATATATACACATTCTTGAAGGATTGAGAGGAGAAAGAGAATAAGGAATATTTAAAACTGAAATATCTTTCTGTGATCCATAAACATTAATATGTATGTATATATTATTGATGGCTCTAAAATTCATTTTGTCATTAATAATATAATGACTCAAATGAAACAAGAAATTATTTTAAGATATTTGTGTGGGTATGTTCATGAGTAATGTGTGAGTTATCAATTTACAAAACAATTGGAATTTAGCTTTTTTTTTACTGTAGAATTTTCTAAGGATTAGTCGAGCATTTTTTTGTTTGTAATCCCACACTATGAAACTATCTATATACTATGTATTAAAAAAATCTTCCACGTGAATCTAGGACCTTTCTTTGAAAATGAAGACGCGGCTTTCTTTAAGGTGATTTTCCCATTGTCATTTTGATAAATAGATGTTTGAATTTGAGAAAAATATAATGTGTTTCATATCAAATATAAACCATTTGTAGATCACTGAATTCACTTAGCTTTATGCACAGCAGACGTTTCACTCCTTTAAATATGTTTTTGTATATGACATAGTGAAGGAAAAACAAAAGTCATCATGCTGAAAGCTTGTTTCTAAATGTGGTGGATCCATCATTTAATCATGTTTCAATGACAGAGGCATTCTATTCAGATACAGATGACTTTTTTACTTTTCTGAGGTTGCACATTTGTGGCTTGTGTCATGGTTATATATATATTTTTAATTTCAAAATATTAAGATAGAACAAATGTTTTTGTTATGTGGATACCTTTTATAATGCTTAAGACAGGGTTTTAGTGTGTCCATCACCTTAATAGTGTTCACTGTACCCAGTAGGTAATATTTACCCCTCTCCCCACTTGATTTCCAATGACCTAAAAATTGCTTTGCACCTGTGTGTGTGCCCACTGAGTAGCTCCCAATTATTAGTGACCACGTGTGGTGTTTCTTTTTTTTCCATTCCTAAGATACTTTGCTTAGGATAATGGTCTGCAGTTCTGTCCAAGTTGCTGCAAAAGACATTATTTCATTCCTTTTTATAGCTGAGTAGTACTCCATGGTGCATATATATCATATTTTCTTAATCCACTTATGAATTAGGGGGCACTTAGGTTGATTATGTATATTTGCAATTATGAATTGTGTGCAATAAACATTTGAGTATAAATGTCATTTTGATAAAATGAATTATTTTCCTTTGGGTAGATATCCAGTAGTGAGACTACTGGATGTAATGGTAAGTCTACATTTATTTCTTTGATAAATATGCATATTGTTTTCTATTTATACTAATTTACAGTCCACCAACAGTACATAAGAATTCCTTTCTCTCTGCATTCACCCCAGCATGTGCTGTTTTATGACTTTTTAATCATGGCCATTCTGACAGGGAGAAGGTGGCATCTCATTGTGGTTTTAATTTGCATTTCCCTGATGATTAGTGATGTTGAGCATTTTTCCATATATTTGTTGGCCATTTGTCTATTTTCTTTTGAATAACTTCTATTCATATATTTTTCCCAGTTTTTAATGTTGTGGTTTGTTTTTTGTTTCTGATTTGTTTGAGTTCTTTATAGATTCTGGATACTAGCCCTTTATTGAAAGTATAGTTTGAAAATCTTTTCTCCCATTTTGCAAGTTGTCTATTTAGCTTATTGATTGTTTTCTTTGATGTGCAGAAGGTTTTTAATTTAATTAAGTCCCATTTATTTGTTTTAGTTGTTGTCATATTTGCCTTTGGGGTCTTAGTCATAAACAAGAGTTTTTTTCCTATTTTATTCTAGAAATTTTATGTTTTCATGCCTTACATCTCAGTCTTTTATCCATCTTGACTTAATTTTTGTATATGGTGAGAGATAGGGGACCTGTTTCATTCTTTTGCATGTGGCTATCTAGTTTTCTCAGTGCTGTTTATCAAATAAGGCTTTCTTTCTCTCATTGTATGTTGCCTGCTTTGTGGAAGATCAGTGTGATTTAATTCTAGGTTCTCTATTCTATTCCATTGGTCTATGTCTCTACTTTCATACCAGCCACATGCTGCTTTGGTTACTATAGCCTTGTAGTATAATTTGAAATCTGATAATGTGATGTCTCAAGATTCATTCTTTTTGCTTAAGATTGCTTTGGTTATTCAAGCTCTATTATGGTTTGGCATAGAAATATTTTTTTCTAGATCTGTGAAACATAATATTTGTATTTTGATAAGGGTTGCATTGAATCTGTAAATCACTTTGGGTAGTTATGGAAATTTTAAGAATATTGATTTTACCAATGCATGAGTGTGAGATGTTTTTTCTATTTGTGTTATCTGTGATTTCATTCATCCGTGTTTTATAGTTCTCCTTGTGGAGATCTTTTACCTCCTTGGTTAGTATATTCCTAGGTATTTTATTTTTTTGTAGCTATTGTGAATGATATTGAATCTTTGATTTGACTCTCAGCATGACTGTTATTGGTATATAGAAATGCTACTGATATGTGAACATTGACTTTGTAAGCTAAGATTTGCTGAATTTATTTTACAATTCTATGAGTCTTTTGAAGTCTTTATGATTTTCTAGATGCAAGAGCATATTGTTAGCAAAAGGGTAGAGTTTGACCTTCTCTTTCTTGATTTGGATATGCTTTATTTCTTTCTCTTGTCTGATTGCTCTAGATAGGATTTCTAGTAATACTGATATGTTGACTACAAGTGGTGACAATGAGCACCCTTGTTTGTTCCACTTCTTAGGGGGAATGCTTTCACTTTTCTACATTCAATATGATGTTGGCAATGGGTTTGTCATAGGTGGCTTTTATATTTTGAGGTATATTTCTTCCATGCCTAGCTTGTGGAGGGTTTTTATCATGAAACTGTGCTGGATTTTATCAAATGTTTTTTATACATGTATTGAGATGCTTATATGTTTTGTTTTGTTTCCTTTGCCTTTATTTATGTGGTGAATAATGTTTATTTATTTGTATATGTTGAATCATCCTTGTATCCCTGGGATTAAACCCACTTGATCATAGTGGATTATCTTTCTGATGTGCTGTTGAATTCTGTTTGTCAGTATTTTGTTGAGGATTTCTGCATCTTCATGATATTAAAAAGACTTAACAGCAAAATAGGTGGTAATAACTTTAACAGAAAATGATATGGAAATTAAGCCATTAAAATTTTTAACAAGATGCATTTAACCAACAATTGAGTGAAATAATTTCTTCAATTTTTTAAACAGAATATTGTGTCCACTTGGGCCCAACTTCTTCATCACTGCCTATCCTTTCTCTGACAAGGATTTCATTTTGTGCTTCAAAGAAACAAACATGAGGATATAACTGGATAAAGACTATTTATACAGGTTATTGCCTTTAGAACCTATAAACAATAACTGAAATGTCAGGATTGCCCTCAGACATGGATTTATATCTGAAGACTCCATTAGACAACGTGACTGAAGTTACCATGTTTATATTGATGGGCTTCACAGATGATTTTGAGCTGCAAGTCTTTCTGTTTTTATTGTTTTTAGCAATCTATCTTTTTACTCTGATAGGAAATTTGGGACTGGTTGTATTGGTCATTGGAGATTCCCGGCTCCACAACCCTATGTACTACTTTCTGAGTGTTTTATCATTCCTGGATGCCTGTTATTCCACAGTTGTCACCCCCAAAATGTTGATCAATTTCCTGGCAGAGGATAAAGCCATTTCATTTCTTGGATGTGCAACACAGATGTTTCTCTTTGTTACTTTCGGGACCACAGAGTGCTTTCTCTTGGCGGCAATGGCTTATGATCGCTATGTAGCCATCTACAATCCTCTCCTGTATTCGGTGAGCATGTCACCTGGAGTCTATGTGCCACTCATCATTGCCTCCTATGGTGGTGGCATTTTACATGCTACTATCCATACAGTGGCTACATTTAGCCTCTCCTTCTGTGGGTCCAATGAAATTAGACATGTCTTTTGTGATATCCCTCCTCTTCTCGCTATTTCCTGTTCTGACACTCACACAAACCAGCTTCTTCTCTTCTACTGTGTGGGTTTCATTGAAATAGTCACTATCCTAATTGTTCTTATCTCCTATGGTTTCATTGTATTGGCAATTCTGAAGATGCACTCTGCTGGAGGAAGACAAAAAGTGTTCTCTACCTGTGGCTCTCACCTAACTGGAGTGGCAGTTTACCATGGGACAATCCTCTTCATGTACGTGCGACCCAGTTCCAGCTATGCTTTGGAACATGACATGATAGTATCGATATTTTACACCATTGTGATTCCCATGCTGAATCCCATCATCTACAGTTTGAGGAACAAAGATGTAAAAGAGGCCATGAAAAGACATTTTGAGAGAAATTGGTTCATACATAAAGTAGAGTTTTAGAATTGACTAAATCTGAAAATAATGTTGGGTGTCATATGTCTATGGTAAGAATACTTATTTAGAATGTACTGAAGTATCAGCAAAAGCAAATAAAAAATATAAATTATAACTGGCTGGTAGGTATAACTACTCAAAGTTCTGAAAATCTAGCTTACTTTGATGCTACGATCCTTGTTTCTGTGTTGCTAGATCTTTGCTCATTTCCTAGTATCATCTTTGTCCTCTATTTGTGAGGAACAGACTTGCATTTGTTATCATTCCACAAAGTTTACATCCAATACACAAGGCCCAAAAAACAGAAGCAATCTCGCTTTACTTAAACTTGTATCTCCTTCTGCTGTATTCATTTTTGTTCTAAGATTTGTTTACATGAAGAGTTATTAAGAGTAGACATTTACTTTCCTTTCAATGAAACTCAGTCATTTCCCAAAGGACTGACTGTCCCGTGACTCCATCAGAACAATTGTATGAGAATCTAGTAACAAAAACAATGTTTAAGAATTAATTCATAAGTATGAGTTTGATATCCAAAACAATATTTTTCCATACCTCACATTGTAATATCTTCTAATCAAGTATACAAAAAGAATTCATCCATCTGTATTGGAACAAGTAAATGCTGGAGATCAGAGTCTATGTTTAAAATTTCTCTAACAAAGACAAACTAATATTCAGAGAGACAACATTACCTACATGGTTGACAAAATTTTGTCTTATAGAAAATGATGCTATTCAAAGCGACAGTACTTTAAGATACACTTTTGGGTTTATGATCTTTTAAAGAGAATTTTCTGTAAGAACTGAATAATCTAAATAAGTGTTTTTAAATATTCATCTCTCATAAAAATAAAACTTTTTTCAGCATTTCAGGATCTTTTTTTAGGTTTCAGCTATTCAAATCTGTTTGAAAATAGGAAAATCTTTTCATTGAGAACATCCTCTAGTTTATCAATTTTGTTGCTTTTTCAAGTTAACAAAAATAATCACTGTTTGGGAAAGGAAAATGCAAGCACAAGAAATGAAGATCTCATTTATGCCTAAAAATATCTGATTAATAATATATTTGACAAATGTATCAAAAATCCAACAAATATCAACAAATTCATCAATAGTTGATATCCAGTTAACATGCATAAAAATCCCAGTATACACCAGAAACCAAATGGTGAGAATAAGCAGTCTTCCAGAACTTGGTCAATAGAGAAGAATGGTATCTTTAACTCTCAATTTAATAAAACTTCACTATAAATATCTCATCTCAATTGTCTTTCCCTAAAAAAAGAATTTTTTGGCTTATTCTATCTCCATGGGGCCTCTTTCTTATCACTTAGCAGTTTTTAATTTATTATTTCTTGTTGTGAATATTTGATTACTATCTAGTTCTAACAGTATGTTGACACTATGACTTTCGTAAATACAAGTACTGTGTCTGTTTGACTGCAAATTGTATATCCAGGGCATAAAATTTACCTGGAACATATGATTTATTAAAAATAATGAATGGTGAATCAATGAATGAGTTACATTTGTTATTATGTGCTTAGATTGTTCATTTTGCTTAAGTTTCTTCAGTGTCTTCAGATTTGTTCTTTTCTCTTTATTCATTATCATTCTAACCTATATTTTTCTTTTCCTATGCAGATTCCTTACCACTTGTTTATTAACCCAATTCTCCCCTCCACAGCCACTAGATCGATTCTTAATTTTTGAATCTTCTAAGTTTCAGATAGGGAAAATGTTGAGCCCCAGAACACAATACCTTAAATATGGCTCCATGGCATTCTGAGTACTTTGAACTGAGGTTATGTTACCACTCATATCAATAAATCATGGATACGTTTATTTTTAGTGCAAGTTTTCAATGATTTTTAGTTGTGCCGGCATATACATAAAACAATTGGTTGGGAATATGAACACCATCTAGGAAAATGAACACGAAACCTGAAGTAAAAATCAAGCTTATTCTCTTCCTTTAATTTCAGATGATAGTATTTCTCAAAATTGAATTTACATTATTATTCCCTGTTTCTGTGCTTGTTTATTTGTTTTAAAGCGGTTCCCTAGACCACACCATTGTACAGATTCTGGTCTATCAATCCATAAAAGTAAATTTTCAAAATGTCTTATGTTGTACAGCCTATCCTTTAACAAACACTAGCTTAGAAGGATATCACAAACTTATCTAATTAAGTTCCTCCTCTACTGTTATTTTTACATTCTATTACTTGTTTTTAGAAGGGAATTGTTAACTTTATTTTTAATTGACAATTATTATGCATTTTCATGGGTACATAGTTATGTTTCAATACATAAAATGTATAGTGATCAGATCAGGGTAACTATCATATCCATCATCTCAAAAATTTATAATTTTTCTATGTTTGGAACATTCACTATTCTCATTCTAGCTTTTTAAAATGATATAATATATTATTGTTACCTATAATCACCCTGTAGCATTATAGACCATTAAAACTCATTCTACTTATCTAGCTGTTATTTCATAATTTTAAATAAATCTCTGCCTAGTGTTACAATGATGAAACAAGACAGATTCTGCATGAGGAAAATTTTAAAAGTACATTTTTTTCTAGAAATAGAAACCATATCTAATTCTATCTCTGACACAAGAGATTTTAAAAATGGAATACAATCTGTTATAGATGTGCCATATCACTTACTGATGATCAACATTTTCAAATATTAGGATTAAAGAAATGACACACAGTGGCCCCCTCTTATCTGTAGTTTCACTTTCCGTATTTTCAGTTACCCTTCATCAACCAGAATTTTAAAATATTAAATGAAGAATTCCAGAAATAAGCAATTCATAAGTTTAAATTGTGTGCCATTCCAAGTATTGTTATAATTGTTCTATTTTATTATTATTAATAGTTACTGTAGTTGGTCTTTTGCTGTGTCTAATTTATAAATTAATATTTGTTGTAGGTATATATGTATAGAAAAATGTATATATAGGGTTCAGTACTGTCTGAAGTTTTAGACATTCAATGCCGGTCTTAGAATATAACCCCCTGAGGATAAGGGAGACTACTGTAAATTTTTCCTCCTTAGTGTTCATCTTGAGAAAATAACACTTTGAAAGCACTGGATTGTAGAGCTGAAATATCACATTTTCATCTATTCTTTTACTTATTTGACACGCATTAATTAAACAGCTATTAGATGGCAGGCACTGTGCTTTGAGGGGTGCTACAAAGATGAAAACAGTATCGCCTCCACTTTTACACTACTTAGGGTTAATTGATTCTCTTAAGACTAAAATTTTGTCTCATCCCCTTAATTTTCTCGTATTTGGTAAGCTAATAGGTACAGTGGTCACCAATATACAGTTGATATAAGGGATATGGTTGACCATAAGGTACAGTGGTCACCAATATACAGTTGATATAGGGGATATGGTTGACAATATTATTGGACAAATATACATTTAATAACTGCTTGATCAGTTGAATTCATATTTTCCTATATGCTCACTTTGATTTTTTTTTTATTTCAGGATATTATGAGGGTACAAACATTTTGGTTACATTTTATGACATTGCCTCACCCAAGCGAGGATTAGAGGCATGGCCCCGTCCATTAGTTGTGAGTTTACACGCCCCCAACACACTAATTCCTGGAGAATGTATACAATGGATTATTGCTCAATTATAAGAAATGACGGTGATCTAGCACCTCTTATATTTTCCTGGATAGAGCTTGAGCCCATCCTTCAAAGTGAGGTATCACAAGATTGGAAGAATAGTCTCCACACGTACTGGCCATCAAAATGGCACTAACTGATCACTTCGATTTCTGACAATGTGACCACAATTAAATTGGCCCCTGTGCCTTTGGATCTTTAGACATATCTCTGTCTTTGTTTTTTTTTTTTTTTTTTTTTTTCCCACTTTTTACACTCTGGCAGTACAAAATAGTCCAGGTTCATCTCGTTCTTTTCTGGAAACAGCACTAGAATTAACTACTTCCTCTAGAAATTTTGCTATCTTTTTATAGGATGATGGCTTTAAAAACCAGGATATGAACAACATTATATTACTATCGTGTGTGTGATTATATTTTTACCTTAAGAATATATCAAACATGTTTTCAATACTTTTAAATCCCCAAGATTTTTTTATCATAACTTTCAATTCTTCACAATTTTATACAAAGATAGCATACAAAATACATGTATTTTGTTAATTTGAAATGGAGAAGGGGTCTGTGTACAAGCACATATGTGTATTTGAATTCTAGCTCTCAAACATTAATGTTGTTTGATCTTTAGTAAGCTTTTAACTCCATGGATGCTTGGTTCCTCATATGCAAAATGACTCAGTTCTTGCAGAGTTGCTAAGAGGAAGGAAGATTCAGTTCACCCTCTGTAAGCAATGCTCCTCGAGGTGTGTCACTGTGTGTGTGTCTGCGTGATTGTGTACTTGCTGGTTCTTCTGTATTCTTTACCAAAACTGAAGATCGTATTTTATAACTAACCAATCCGTGGAAAGCTGATATTTATTGATTTTTTACATAGGAAGTTAGATTTCCAAAATCATAATTTGGGGATCAAAAGGATCCAAATTATATCAAAGTGGCATAAAAATTGCTTTTAATTGAAGACATTTGATATTCAACAGATGTAGAAGGAAGCCTTTTCAGAGAGCTTCCCTTATGGACTCAAGACAGAGAGCTCTGAGAATGAAAGTGCCATAAATGCCCTCCAGGGGGAAGTTTTCCTGCCAGGAATAAGAAAGAGAGTGCTGGCACCTGCATAACACAAACACTGTCACAAATTTTCACTTCCCCTATTTGTTCTCTTAAAAGCTCATTTTTTTTTCCTTTCCTTAGGGCCTTTTTATCTTCTCCCCTATCACCTTGTCAACTCAGCTATGCGAACCCCTGTCTCCAACTACTGAGTGAGCCAGTTCTTTTGTGTCCCCCTGATGTGTGGGAATAAATTTTGTCTCATCAACCAACTAAAGAAAAATCTTTCTTTTAAACAATTAAAGTATGTTTTATTCAGTATCTTTTCCTGTTAGACTGCTCCAAAGTAGTATTTCAGTCCACGGTTTGCATACAGATGATGGCAGCTCTGCACGTGCTCAAAAGTTACATCAAATGTGCTCAGTAGTTACATTGGAGCAAAATCCCATGAAGGTCTGAGTGCTACATTTGATTATACATCACACAGGTATAATCACTATTCCTGTTGGACGTTATCTTATGTACAGAAAGAGGCAAGAACTAGGATCATTGACATTATCTTTTCTAAAAGATCAGCCTGTGCTCTTTCTTTCCTGTCATCTTTAACATTCTTCCCGAGGGATGTGCTCAGTCACTGAGTCCTGATTTTTCTGAGATTCTGCCAGCAAGAAAAATGAGCAAACACAGCTTCTTCCATTGGCTATGAGAGTAGTTTTTAATCAATCTTTTGTCAGTTTAATTCATGTTCTCCCAACTAGTAAATCTAAAAGGGTAAAGGGAAGTCTTCCTTATGTGCATGTGTGTGTTTGTCTGTGTGCCTGCATGCATCTGTGTTTCTGAAGCCGAATATGAATGTATCTTTGCACATTTGCTGTTTTGAAATACCTTCCTACCCCATCCCCAAATCCCACCTATATTTAACAATGTACCTGCCTCCAGCATCAATAAATATTTCTTAAATGTTTGTGCCTGAAAATTCATGTTCACTGAGCAAGTATTTTTCTCTTAATAATTTTTTTCATGGCTTCTTTGGCTTCTCTGTTTCTCACGCAGTATACCAGAAGATTTAGGATGGGCAGCAAAAGTGTGTAAAACACAGAAAGGATTTTGGCTCTTTTCTGTGGGTAGCTAGAGCTGGTTCCCAGATAAGTAAATATCACTGTACCATAGAAGAGAGTCACTACCGTTAGGTGGGAGGCACAAGTAGATAAAGCTTTATATCTGCCCTTGGTAGAGTGTATCTTCAGGACAGCGAGAAGGATTCCCATGTAGGAAGTAACCACTATCAAAAAGGTAGTCACTGATGTCGCTCCAGAGAGCACAGTAAATAAAACCTCACTGTGTTGGGTGTCAGAGCAGGAGAGTTGGAAGAGCAATGGAATATCACAGAAGTAATGGTTAATGACATTGGGCCCACAGAATGACAGACTGAGCAAGCTACTCAGGTGGGTGAGTGAGTTGGCACAACCTAGCAGGTAGGAAGTGGTCACCAGGTAGATGCAGAACCTGGGGGTCATGAGACCTTTGTAGCGAAGTGGGCAACAAATGGCAAGATACCGATCGCACGCCATTGCAGCCAGGAGGAAGCATTCAGTCGTCAGGAACATGCTGACAAAGGAATACTGAAGGAGGCACCCATGATAGGAGATGACTTTCTGTCCTGCTATGTAGTTCACCAACATTTTAGGAATCAAGACTGAGGAATAGCAGAAATCCAAGAAGGCCAACTGGCTAAGGAAAAAGTACATGGGAGAATGCAGCTGAATACTAGCCAGAATTATTACGACAATCCAAACGTTGCCCACCACAGTAATGATATAGATCAATAGAAACAGTGCAAAAAGAACAACATTCAGCTCAGGGCTCTCAGTCAGCCCCAAGAGGATGAATTCAGTTATCACACTGACATTTCCATCAGCCATGTATGTGGCTCTCTTATAAGGGATCTGTAGGGAGCAAGAGGAAAAAGAAAATAACCAAATATACAGCTTTAATAGATAAATTCAATCTACTAACATCTTTAGAAAACTGTGTGATTTATATTATAAGTAATAATTATCCATGGTAAACTCAAATTTTGCAATTTGGAAAGCTAACCTGATACAGAACTTTAGCAGAATCTCACCAGAGGATAAATTTGGCGTTATGTACCACATACACACTCATGGAGAAATTTGAATGCCCCTGGAGAGCCTTAAAAGAAATGTTTGTTTAACAGAAAGGGTACAGGAGATGGACCTTGGGTGACAGTGTATTCTAGATTCTAGCACACAAAGCAAAGACCTCATCTTTCAAGGAAGAAAATCTCTAACAAAGAACAAACCAAACCAACAAACCCTCAGTATTTAACAAGTAAACTTTTGAGACAGCTAGCAAAATTATTCTCTAGATATTTAAACAACTAATTTACATGACACATACATTAAACAATAAAACAAATATGTGTGTATTTTATATATGTGTATGTGTGTATACATGTGCATATATTTAATATTATCTGACAAAACTTATACATTATCTAACAAAAAAAAAGGAAATGAGAGTCATAAGTCTCTGGAATATAGAATGAAAAATATAAAATATTTTCTATCACAATAAAATTGATTATCTTTATTTATGTATGTATTTATTTTTGAGACAAAATTTCACTCTGTTGCCTGAGCTAGAGTGCCGTGGAGTCAGCCTAGCTCACAGCAACCTCAAACTCTTGGGCTCAAGCGATCCTTCTGCCTCAGCCTCCCGAGTAGCTGGGACTATAGCCATGTGCCACCATGCCTGGCTAATTTTTTCTGTACATTTTTAGTTATCCAGCTAATTTCTTTCTTTCTTCTTTTTTTTTTTTTAGTAGAGATGGGTTCTCACTGTTGTTCAGCCTGATCTCCAATTCCTGAACTCAAACGATCCACCCGCCTCAGCCTAAAAATTGTTTATTTTAAAAAACTCACTTGTCATTGTTTGCAAATCCAGGCAATATTCATCATTCCATTCTCTGATTTCCTATACCGTTTATTATCCAGTGGCTTGCACTTGTCTGCATCAGCTATTTCCATAATGTTTTGACTTTTTTTTATTATTGTTGAATCAGAAAACTTTATAACATGTTTTAATCTCTGCAGTCAAAGTCCTAAATTGAATTTCAGGAACAATGCATATGCTTCCTGAATATTAGATCACATATAAATCTGGCTTTTTATACATGAAATGTTAGCTGATTAAATCAATTTTATTTTAGACTTTATCAATTAACCCAAAATACATCAAAATTAAGGTTCTGATATCTACTACATCAGAGAAACACTTGGTTTAATAATGTTTAAAGATAACTTTCTTTATTGTAAACTTTTGGAGTACATAATATGCTAATGTGATTTGGGAGTCTTTAGTAAGAGAATGAAATATAGAGCCTTTTTCACATTGATTTGACAAATTAATCTATTTTCACTGAACATTTATGAATATGATATTCCCTGATAAAGAATTTAAAATTATTTGGGAATAATATTTACCTAATATTGAATAAATAGTGATAAAGGTATGGGCTCAAATTTCCACCAGTATGATGTAAAATAAGCTATTTAATAACAATTCAAATAATGCAAACAACACTATAAGATAGCTTTGATTATGTCCATTTTACTGAAACTACAAGAAGTTAAAAGGAATGACTAGTCACTTTTTATCAGAGAAACATGTGATTTCATGCCCAGCTAGTGGTTTAATCTATAAACTTTCCTCAAGTGGTAATTGTGAGAATTAAGTAAGAAAATATGTGAAAATTGCCTGGCATACCATAGGTGTTCTTCAAATGTTTGTTAAATAGAGAACATTTGTTCACATACTTGACACATGAATTTTTGACTAATTTTTGGTTGTTTGCCTTTTTTTGGTTTAATATTGTTTAGTTAGTTTTGCCTTGATAGATTTTCTTTAAAAAAAAACAAATTTATTACTTTGACTATGAGTTTCTTCTTATTTCACTGATTTCATATTTGTTTCTTTAATTTTTACTTAATAAACATACTATGCTTTTCTCGTTCTGTAATATCAGTTATACTACAATAAATTAATGTCTGAGTCTAAAAATTAGCTCTGGTAACAGGACCAAAAAATTGGTGCAATTTTTCTCAGATTTAACAAAATTCAATAGCTTATAATAATCAGTCATAGATTTCAAAGAATTTCTTTAAATAAATTTTCTTTTGTAACTTATATATGTCAATGACATGAAGCTTTAAATACAGGTATCAAATGCAATATGAAACAAAATCACAAATAATTTCAAAACAGCCAGCTGACTTTGGTAATGGCCAAATTCAATTTTACTTACCCCAATAATTGGAATATATTTGAGGCGGATGATTTTTCTCCACCTTACATTCACGGCATTTACTGAGAGTTGCTCTTTTTGTTTTTTTATTACCAAGGATATGTGCAAAAATAGAAATAAAAAAGAGAGTTGCTCTTTTTGAAAACTAGAAAAGGCATCTATGATTCCTTTGTTAGAACACATAAACATGACACCTACCTGGTATTGACAGAAAGCTTGGGTGTTTTTCCCTTTATTTCCTGACTGTTGTGTTTATATTTGGTTTAAGATCTTTGGAGGATAGAATCCCCAGTGGTTTTGTGAACAGTAGGTTTCATTAAAACAGCTAAAGGTAGGCCTGGGGAAAGTAAAGCCCCCACACTCTTTCCAAAATATAGCAATTCATGTATTTCATCTTTTCTCAGTTTTAGAGAAAACTCATCACAGATGCTCTTGTCTACACCATGTTCTTGCTTATGTGAAGCTCTATATGGAAAAACCAAACTATTAAAAATTAACTCCATTAGACTCCACTGGTGTTTATTATTATAATTTATATAACTTAATTATGAGTACATGTTATATATTATTTTCAAAGAACTCTAAATTCCCCCACTTCTTAATGGTCACATGCTTCTATAAATACATTGCTGTTGGTAGCAGTTATGAAATATATACACATGTTTCAATGTGACCCAGAGACGTAGAAGCAATTACTACATAGAATTTAGGTGTATGTGTATTTGTTCACACATGTACATGTGTGTACTTTCATACAGTGGATTTTTTTAACATTCAGGGTAATTTAGCTGATTAGGACACTAGGATAAATTTTATATTCAACATTTTTGTTATTACATTAGCTGAACATAAAAGTAATTTTTAGGGATATTGAGTAAACTGATAATTGGAGGATAGAAGGAAAATGACAAAAGATGATAAATGCAGGGTAAAATGGTGGGCTTTTTTTAAAAAATAAAGGGGTAAATAAGAAGAAATAAGTCACTGATATAGATCAAATGCAATCAAACCAATAAACACATATCATAAGAACATAGTGGTAAAAATTTGTGGTGATATTAAAATTAAGCAATAATGAAAACTAATACATAGGGAATATTATAGTCAGTTTTGTTAAAAAAGAATACAGGTGACCCTTGAAAAACAGGGCATAGGGTTACTGACTCCCCACACAGTTGAAAACTCATGTATGACTCTGGACTCCCCGAAATCTTTTTTTTTTTTTTTTTTTTTTTTTTGAGACGGAGTCTCACTCTGTTGCCTAGGCTAGAGTAAGTGCCATGGCGGCAGCCTAGCTCACAGCAACCTCAATCTCCTGGCTCAAGCAATCCTTCTGCCTCAGCCTCCCAAGTAGCTGGGACTACAGGCATGCGCCACCATGCCCGGCTAATTTTATATATATATATATTAGTTAGCCAATTAATTTCTTTCTATTTATAGTAGAGACGGGTCTCGCTCTTGCTCAGGCTGGTTTCGAACTCCTGACCTCGAGTAATCCACCCACCTTGGCCTCCCGGAGAGCTAGGATTACAGGCGTGAGCCACCACGCCTGGCCCTCCCTGAAATCTTAAATACCAATAGCCTAGTGTTGACCGAAAGCCTTAGCTATTACATAAACAGTCAACTAACACATATTGTGTATGCTACATGTGTTATATATTGTGTTCTTACAATAAGTAAGGCTAGAAAAAAGACAATGACATTAAGACAATCATGATGAAGAGAAAATATGTTCACTATTCATTAAGTGGAAGTGGATCATCATACAAGTCTTCAGCTTAGTCATGTTTACATTGAGTGGGCTGAGGAGGAGGAGGAAGAGAAGGTTTGGTTTTCCTGTGTCTGGAGGAGCAGAGGTCCACGTACAAGTGGACCAGCACAGTTCAAATTTGTGTTGTTCACGAGTCAATTGTATTTCATTTTGTCTGGCAAACAAATGTCAACTGGATCCTACTTATTATGGCTTCTATTTGCTAAATTCCTGCTGTGTTCTAGGAACTTCACAACTATTATATTTAATCACTAAACAGTTTTATTTAATTAAGTATTTGGATTCACATGATTCATGTTACATGTGGCCCAGATTAATTCAAGAAATTTCCCAAGTTTTCGCTTTATAAATATTAGATTCAGGAGGGTACTGTAGTAAAACCTGACCATATAAGAAGTCTAAGAATGAAGAATGGAAATATGTGAAATCTAAGACTTCATAACACATATCTAAGACTAATGTAAGCTCTAATGAAAAAGAAGGTATGTCTAGCTTCAGTGGAAAAACTATCATTTAGATTCAGATTACATTTTGAGAATGCATTCTGTATCAGATTAAAGTTTGGATGGAAGGGCTACATGACCCTCAGATATCTATGATTCTGGGAGTTGGAATTTGTATAGAGGCCACATATGACCAAGACAAATGAAAATTGCCATCATAGCTGAAATGAATATAACCAGTATGTGCTCATGGAAAAAGACTAAAAACAAAACTTTAAGAACATAAATTCATTTCATTGGCTCTTGGGTCTTTATATAAGTAACAAACACGAGCAAGATACCAATATAGCCATAACCAATCCAGATGGTGCTAGTAACTTAATTCCCTGAGGAGTTAGGCCAATTTTCAAATTGCAAACTCTAAGGCTACAAACTTAGAGGAATGGAATAAAAACTTAACCAAATATTGTGAAAAGAATTGAGTCTTTGATTTGAATCTCTGTTCAACCATTGTTGATGTATAGAAATGTTATTTATTTGTGCACATTGATTTTGCAACCTGAGAGTTGCTGAATTTATTTATCACTTTAACGAATCTGTTGGCAGAGTCTTCCGTGTTTTCTAGATATAAGATCATATCGCCAGCAAAGAGCAATAGTTTGACTTCTTTTTTTCCCATTTGGATACCCTTATTTACTTCTATTGCCTGATTGCTCTGGCAAAAACTTCCAGCACTATGTCGAATAAAAGTGGTAACAGTGGGCAACTTTGTCTGGTTCTAGACCTAAGCTGGAATGCTTTCAATTTTTCCTATTCAGTATGATGTTGGTTGTGGATTTGTCACATATGGCTTTTATAATTTTAAGCATATTCCATCTATGCCTGTTTTGTTAAGGGTTCTTATCATAAACTTAAAGGATATTGAATTGTATCTAATGCTTTTTTTGTGTATATTGAGATAATCATATGGTTTTTTGTTTCACTTCTGTTTATGTGGTGAATCACATTTATGGATTTACGTGTGCTGAACCATCCTTGCATCCCTGGGATGTAGCCCCCTTAATTGTGGATGACTTTTTTGATATGCAGCTCAATATGGTTTGCTAGAATTTTATTGAGAACTTTTGGATGTATATTCATAAACGATATTGGCTTATAGTTTTATTTTTCTCTTCCATCCATTCCTAGCTTTGGTATTGAGGTGATACTGGCCTCATAGTTTGAAGTGGAGAGGGTTCCTTCCTTCTCCAGGTTCTGAAATAATTTCTACAGTATGAGTAACCATTCTGTAGCAACAAAGAAAATAAAGTACCTAGGAATATATTTAACCAAGTAGATAAAAGACTCCTACAAGGAATACTAGAAATAATTGAGGAAGATAATTGTGAGGATGTAAACAAATGGGAAAACTTATCTTGGCCAATCGCGTATGTTTCTCTCTGCTTTGTCGAAGATCAGATGGCAATATGTGGATGGTTTTACATCTGGCTTCTCTGTTACATTAAATTGGCTTATGTCTCAATTTTCTTTTCTTTTTTTTTTTCCTCATTTCCACCCTGTTTGGGTTAATATAGCCTTGTAGTATTACTTAAAGTCTGGTAGGGTGACACCTCCAGATTTTTGTGAGTATGGTTCAGCAGAATCAACATTGTCAAAATGTCCATACTGACCAAAGTGATTTACCAATTCAATGCAATCCCCAGTAAAATACCAATGTCATTTTTCACAGATCTAGAAAAATAATATTGCAATTTGTATGGAACCATAAAATAGCCTAAGAAGCCAAGGCAATCTTAAGCAAAAAGGACAAATCAGGAGGCATCACTTTACCAGACTTCAAGCTATACTACAAAGTTTTAGTAAACAAAACAGCATGGTACTAGCACAAGAAGGGAGACATAGACCAATGAATCAGAATAGAGAACCCAGATATAAAACGATCATCATATAGCCATCTGAGATTTGAGAAAGCAGACAAAAATGTGCTATGGGGAAGAGAATCCCTATTCAATAAGTGGTGCTGGGAAAACTGGATAGCCACATGTCAAAGACAGAAACAGGATCTGCACCTCTCACCTCTCACAAAAATCAACTCACAGTGGGTAACAGACTTAAATCTAAGACATGAAACTATAAAAATTCTAGAAGAAAACGTTGGAGAAACTCTTGTAGACATTGGCCTAGGCAAAGAACTTACGAAGAAGACTCCAAAAGCAATCAGAGTAACAACAACAAAAAAATAAATGGGGTCTGATCAAATTAAAAAGCTTCTGCACAGCCAAAGAAACAAGCATTAGAGTGAATAGAAACCTACAGAATGGGAGAAAATATTTGCATGCTGTACATCTGATAAAGTGATGATAAACCAAACCTACAAAGTACTCAAGTGAATCAGCAAGAAAATACCAAACAACCCCATTAAAAAGTAGTAAAATACATAAGCAAAAACTTTTCAAAAGAAGATGGACTAATGGCCAACAAAGATATAAAAAAAATGCTCAACATCTCTGAGTATCAGGGAAGTGCAAATCAAAACAACAATGATATGTCACCTAACTCAAGTGAGAACGGCTTATATCAAAAAATCCCAGAAGAATGAATGCTGGCATGGATCCAGAGACATAGGAACACTCATACACTGCTGGTAGGACTGCAAATTCGTACAACCTCTACGGAAAATAGTATAAAGATAACTCAAAGAACTAAAGATAGAACTACCATTTGATCTAGCAATCCCACTACTGCATATTTACCCAAAGGAAATGGACATTTTATAAAAAAGACATCTGCATTCAAATGTTTTTAGCAGAACAATTTATAATAGCAAAGATGTGGATACAACCCAAGTGACCATCAATACGTGAATGGATTAGTATATAGCACATTCATAAAATGTGCTATATGTATACCATTAGTATACTACTCAGCCATAAATAATGGTGAACTAATACCTCTTGTATTAACCTGGATGGAACTGGAGATTGTTCTTCTAAGTGAAGTATCACAAGAATGGAAAAACAAACACCACATGTACTCACCATTAAATTGGAACTAATCGAACAACACTTATGTGCACATATGAAAATAAAACTCATTAGAAATCAAGCAGGTGGGAGGGGGCAGGAGTGGATGGGTAAATTTACACCTAAGGGGTACAATGAACACTATCTGGGTGATGGATACACTTATAACTTTGACTCAAACTGTACAAAAGCAATTTATGTAACCATGGCCTCATATCATGTTAGAGAGAACATAACAATTTGAATAAAATATGTTTAGTTTCTGTAAGTCAGGATTGCCTTTGTCTTCATAACAGTTACCCCACAACCACAAATGCCTACTTTTACAAAACATACTGGTATGCCTTAAATATGAGAACACATGCAAATTATATTCAGATGATGTTAACAAGAGGCACAACATGCTGAAAAGTTCTATGAAGAGTAATTATTGAAAATAAAATCAGACAGGTAAGAAATCAATAGGTAAGGAAGTTGAATCGTTTCCTGCATGTAATATTGGACAATTACGAGTGTATCTTCTAGGACATCCATGCATATTTCCTATACTTGGGAAAGTAAAAGTATACAAGATTATATTCCATAGAGAGACTGCTGGAAAGTCTGGCATGTCTGGGAGAATTGTTTGGAAAAACTCAACAAAATAATTGCAATAATTGCAAAGAGGAGCATTTAACATGTGATTTAGTTCTGAGGCGGGAGAAGACATATTCCCCTTGGGAAAAAGTGGCTATTTCCTCAATAAGAGCACTTGCTGTATCAAAAGCAGATTGAGGTCATGTTGAAAAATGGTATGGATCTTTCACAATTTAAACATTTAAAATACACACAGACTTCATCAATGAGAAAGAAGTGACTTCGGAAAAACTGAAAATGGTAAATATAAACTATTAATATTTGCTATACTATTTCAATGCAGAACTATTAATTGTGAAGATTCAGTAAATAATATCAATCTTCTAAAATAATGGATATATCTTGTTCTGAAAATGAAATCACTATTTAAGACAACACTATCGATTTTTGATTTTCTGAATTAAAAAGTTAAATTAACTAATATGTTTCAAGCATTTGAAATATATAAATACCTAACCAATTTATCTAATGTTTATACTTATAATAGCATTAATATTATTCATCTTAAGAAATATGCTCTTAATAAAACTAAAAATAAAAATGGTATATTATGTATGAATTAATTACTATAGTTGCCATGCTGATTATAAAAGAAGTTTTGCCCATTCTGAATAAAAGCATTTCCATGGAAAGGATCTCCTTTTCTTAGGGAATCTCTTTCTATTAAAAAAATATTAAGCATTTGTATCTTTCAAAGTATATGTTTCTGGAAAATATTTAAATTCTTTTGCCCAAGTTTTATAATCATTTGTTATAATTAATCAAATATTATAAATATGGTAGGATTTGTAAATATAGCTGAGAATATTTGCTAAACTTTTTATTAACATATATTACTTTGATTTTTAAATAGGAACGTTGATTTTTTGCTTAAAATAAAGCAATATACCTAAAAATTATTAAGACTCAAAATAGTTAAATGTCAAAAGGTGAGTGTTTTTAGCAATAACAACTATTTTAATTCCCTAAATAAGAATTAGAACTATTGGAACTTTATGTCATTTAATACTAAAGATTTGGCCTTTAAATTGTCATTGTACCTTTAATAATCCTCTCTGACTACATGGAAATTAACCAATTCTAATATAAATTTCTACTTTCAATTCACTTTACAGTCTTATATAGAGTAATATGTTAGAGCAGAGCCTGTCGCTAAATTCTTTGTAGAATTAATCATGAAATGTAACATCAAGGGCAGGAAAGACAGATGAATAGGCAAAGAGCAGCTCAGAGGGCTAATCAGTGAAACAGAGTGTTAGATTTCATAAGCCAGATATTATATCATGGTCTGGATAGATTGGAAGAAGATTTATGGAAGTTGATAAACCTGATAGTAAATTGATTTGTGATTTTCAGCTTGCTCTAAGTATTTCTGAAGTGTCTGTACCCTCATAACAATATTTACAGCACTTAAGTACTTTATTCACAGTCTTATGTATCAATGTATTTTTTCCTAATTAAAGACAAGGATGCTGAGTTATAATTCATGTAGGTAAATTGAATTATCTTGGGCATGTAAAATAACATATACCAACTTGTAGTTCAAGGATTTTGTTTCTCAGCCTGGCATTTCTTTCATGGATTGGCTCTAGTTGAGACCTTTACTTACTAAATAGGAAAAAAGTGCTTGATAAAATTTACAATAAATAAAATGAGGATGACT
Source organism: Microcebus murinus (assembly GCF_040939455.1). NCBI lineage: Eukaryota > Metazoa > Chordata > Mammalia > Primates > Cheirogaleidae > Microcebus > Microcebus murinus. The sequence goes on from NC_134107.1 coordinate 18,563,615, forward strand.
GTTTAGAAGAGATGATATGAACACAAAATAGGAAGAAGAAAATACTCCAAGCTTAAAAACAATAGAAAATATTCAAATATTAATATACTAATTTAAAATAACAAACTACTTATTTAATTAGATAATATCTATTTTTAGGGTTTAAGGAGAGGATCTTAATATAAAATATATTAAGAGCATAGTGCATGGCATAAAATCAAGTTAATACTTGGGAGTTGAGATCTTACAGAATTGTCATGTCAATTTCTTCCAAAGAACTAGTGGGATACATAGCAGGATTGCCTATCTTCAAACACAAGAATGAAGTGTATGAAAGTTAATTGTTTTCCTGTTAAATCAAGGGATATGGAAAGAGCAATGGTATGTAATTGAAATACAGAATATGTGAAAACTTGGGAAAATTTAGTGAACATCTTGAGTTCCAATTTATTTTGCTTGTAATAAAAAATAGGGATAAAACTACTTTCAAACAAAAATTTTAAAAAATATGATTAAGAAAGAATTCATCCAATGGCACTAATATAATTATGGTACTAACATAGCCACTAAAATAAAGTTGGGAGAGTTAAAATGATAAGATTTTTATATTTTAAAAGTTCCACTTAGATTTTGTGAGATGTGTATGTGCAGAATGAATTGTAGATGGGCAAAGCTAGTAGACTATTCCCAGAAATAAGAGGGTAACTTTAACTAAGGTATTGGGAGTGTAGAAAGAAGAATAAACCTATTTTCAAGGTTTGGAAAAAGTGAGTGGTGTGGTGTGCTTCAGCCAGTTGGGTTTATGCAAAGTCTGGAGAACTTGAAATATGGTCTTAGAAGCAGGTAAATGCTATAAATCAACACTTTTCTTAACCTGGCTCCCTGTCCCCTCCACAAAGCATTTTTACAAGTACATCAGAAGTGAGGACAGGCTGATAGTATTCATGCAATTGTGAGAGAAAGGAATAAATCACTCTGAATATTTTGCAGAGAAGGGATGGATTATTGTAGAATGACCAGGTTAGACTCCTTTGGAGGAAGCTTCAATGGTGCATTTCATCTGAATGAACCAGGAAGAAAAAAATAATAATAATAAAGCTTATTTAGGGAAATGTAGACAGAAAATTAGTTAATGAGAAGATATTGAAATTTGTGTGGACTTTCTCTGACTCCTTAATTAAAAGTAAGATGATGTAAGCTGTTAATAGGGATGACAGATGATATGGAATGGTGAAGGCAGATCTTTGAGAAGAGGTAATAGTAAACTAATGTGGTAAAATGTGGTAGGATAAAAAGAGAACACATACTAAAGAAGTTTGATAGCATCTTTCAGCAAAATTAATTGCTGTTTTCTTTTTGTGTTCACTATTTTTTTTGTAAACAGATTCTCACTCTGTCACCCCTGATAGAGTGCAGTGGCTTCATCATAGCTCACTGCAACCTCCAACTCCTGGGCTGTAGCAAACCTCCTGCCTCAACCTCCTAAGTAGGTAGGACTACAGGCTTGAACTGCCATTCCTGGCTAATTTGTCTAAATTTTTTTAGTACAGATGGGGTTTCCCTCTTGCTCAGGCTACTCTGGAACTCCTGAGCTCAAGTGAGTCTCCCGCCATGGCTTCCCACAGTGCTAGGATTACAAGTGTGAGCCACAGTACCCGACCTGTGTTCACTATTTAAATAAGACCAAAGACATATGCGTTTCTCTTCAGCGCATTTTTCTTAGATGCCTCAGCACATGCCCCAAAGAATAAAAAGTTGGTTTTAACTAAAGCCTGGGTTTTATCATGGAAGAAATATAAGAAAAAGGCTTAAACGTGGTTTAGGGAGTTTTTTAATGAGGAAGCTTGGATTCTAACCCTAGCAGATGAATATGAATATAATTGGTAATAGAAAATAAAAACATGTTGACTTAAACTGATTATATATCTTGAGGTTATAAATTAATAATTATTAAATGCAATTATTACCATATAGGAGATGATATGAGAATTTGTAAAAACAGGTACCTGGCCTTAATTGCTTACACATTCACTTAAATAAATATGACAATGACATGAGCACAGAAAATAAAAATGCAAAACCTTATTCCCTCAATGAATGGTAAAAGCAAGTCCTATTTGAGTATAATACTGTGAGGGATTCACATTCTTTCTACAAAGAGGAACACAAATGAAATAAGCAAGATCCCAAGAAAATGTTTGAAACTTTAAGAAAGAACAATATCTGCACAGACAGGAGTCTTTCTGAAAAGAGAGCAAATCCTTGGGTTAAAAAAAATAATTAGATTGAAAGAAAAAGATCACCTGTAATATTCCTTCCAATATTGTGAGTTCAATAAAAATGTGTAGCTATCTGGATCATATTGGCACATTTAGAATGAAAATCTAGCATTATAAATCAATTGTTCAAGAATTTAATTGATTGCATTGATTTTCTTTTAATGCAGATGTCTTCAATGCTTCTGGTTTCATATTGAATCTCCCAGAATCGCAGAATACAAATGTCAGAAAGAAATTAAGAAATTTTAAAGATCTAAACCCATGTTGCAATCCAATTATTGAAGACAAAAATGCAGCCAAGAAATCTAAATCCACAGACAGAAAGCAAATTAAAAATTACAGAAACAAATCTCACTACAATAATGGAATTTATTCTCCTGGGCTTTTCTGATATTCCCAAATTTCACTGGCTTCTTTTTGGTCTATTCTTACTCATCTATGTGATTATTCTACTGGGAAATGGCATCATAATTCTAATAATAAGAGTCAATCCTACTCTTCAAACTTCCATGTATTTTTTTCTCAGCAATTTTTCTTTCCTAGAAATATGTTATGTGACTGTCACTCTTCCTCGAATGCTCATGGATCTTTGGACCCTCAAAGGAAATATTTCTTTTTTTGCCTGTGCTGCACAGATGTTTTCTTTCCTCACGCTGGAAGCCATAGAGTGTTTCCTTCTGGCAGTGATGGCGTATGACCGCTATGTGGCCATTTGTAACCCTCTGCATTATCCTTTAATCATGAACCACAAAGCCTGTATCCAGTTAGTAGCTGGTTGCTGGATCAGTGGAATTCCAGTGGACATAGGGCAAACATACCAAATTTTCTCTCTGCCTTTTTGTGGATCTAATGAAGTCAACCATTTCTTCTGTGACATTCCCCCAGTGCTCAAGCTGGCCTGTGGAGACACCTTAGTGAATGAGATGTTGGTCTATATATTTGGTATACTATTTGTGACAGTTCCCTTTGTGTTGATTCTTGGGTCCTATAGCAGGATCATCTCAACCATCCTGAAGTTGCCATCAAACACAGGACGGACCAAAGCCTTTTCCACTTGTTCATCCCACCTCATAGTTGTCGTTTTATTCTATGGATCAGCCACTATCACCTATTTGAAACCCAAATCCAATCAATATGAGGGAACAGACAAACTGCTCTCTCTTTTCTACACCATTTTGACCCCAATGTTTAACCCTCTAATATACAGTCTGCGGAACAAAGATGTTACAGAGGCCCTGAGGAAAGTTCCTCCCAAACTGTTAGGACTGTGTGGCAATTGAGGTTAACAGAATTTATTGTTTGTCGTATTTAATTTTTATGAAGATTCATTTGATTTAATTTTCTTTTAGTGGACCTTTATGTCCTTAGAGTTGTGACAACTGTATTTATTTATTTATTTAGCAATGCTGTATTTTAAGCATCAATCTTCCCTCACACTATAAGCTGTAATTGAGACATGTAACTAAAAAGACATGTAGTGTATCTCATCATTGAAATCACTCCATTTTCTATTCCTTTGTTGTCTTTCTGAAAAAATAAACATTCTTAGATACTACATAGTCATTGCTAAATAATATTCTAGCAAAAATAATAACCTAAATGAATGAGTATGTATGAAGATGACTAATACAAATTATAATTATATAATATGTTTATTGCAGCACTATTTCTCTAAGAAAAAGACATAAATGAAATGTTCATACTGAAAATTATTTTAATAAATGTGGTGCATGCATTCAATAGACAATTATGTGATAATTAAAAAGACCATGCTACAGCTATGTGGTAATAACCTCAATCATTGTTTCTTGTGTTAACACCTTTTTTGTTGGTCTCTCCCATATTGACCCTTGGTTTAGCTATGTGATTAGCTTTGGTCAGTAGGACATTAACAAGGGTGAATAGTCCTTGGGCATTAGGACTGTCTTGTTTAACAGTGGAAACCTTTCCTCCACTATGTCAAAAAGCCCAGGCTACACTCCTGGACAATGAGAAAGCACATAGAAAGAGGCCACAGCTCATAACCAAACTCTATAATGATGAAGTCAAATTTAAACAGACTTACAATATGCTATTTGAAGAGTTTTTAACATGTTAACATATTATTCAATATCCTGTACTATTTTTTAAACTATGTTCTTCTGCTATTACTTATTTACAACCCAAACCAAATCAATTTGAAAGAATGGGGAAACTAATTTCTTTTTTCTATGCCGTTTTAATCCCAACTTTGAATCCTGTTATATATAATCTGAGGAACAAAGGTATCATGGTGGAACTGAGAAAACTACTAGGTAAGTTATTAACATGAGGCAAAAAGTTATTAACATGAGGCAAATTACATACATGATTTGTTTATAAGTTTGTCATGTAGCTACCAAAGGGATAAGAAAACATTTTTAGCTCTGCTCCTTGTTCTTAAACAATAATAATTGATATCATGATAACAACCTCACACTTTGTCAAGCAGCCTTTGTTTCATAGAGTAACTTTATTTCTAGAGTTAAAGGCTTCTGTGTGATCAGAGTGCAAATTAATTCAACTGCAAAGATCTCATTTTGAGAATCAATGGCTAGCTATTGATTGAAGAGACGACCTGAGTAATACAATGAAAGATAATTGACTGTGTCATATAACCAGGGTTTATATGTTTGGGGATAAATTTTCTTTAACCATCTTATTCTCTAAGATGGATTTCATGCCTTTCTCTGACTCTATGGTTGGATCTAACCAAAGAGAAAAAAGAGAAGCTGCTAAAATGGTGGAAAGTAGGATTTGGGGTTTTCTTTGCATTTCTGCCTCCTTCTATCTGTTGTCTCTGCCCATGTTCTTTTAAGACTAAAAATCCTGAGGGTGTTTACTCTATTGGCCCTGATCTCAGTGTTCTCTAATCACATCATTTTCTCCCACTTGAGGCTTTAGTCATATCTATTCAGCATTGGAAGCTTCTGATGCGTAGTGGTTTAAATATTAGCCTCTCAAAATATATCTCCATCCAGAACCTGCAAATGTAACCTGATTTGGAAGAAAGGTCTTTTTAGGATTTTGAAATGAGATCACCGTGGTTTAGGATGCGTACTAAATCCAATGACAAATGTTCTTATAAGAGACAAAGAATCAGAAAAAAATTGGAAAACAGACAGAGAAATAGAGAAGAACGTCATGTGAAGGGGAACACAGAAACTAAAGTGATTCATCCATGAGCTGAGGAAGGCGAAGGGTCACTAAAAACAAAAAGAAGCAAAGAATGATTCTTCCTTAGAGCCTTTGGAGGGAATGAGGTCCTGCCCACATGGTGGTTTTGGACACTGACCAAGAGAACTGGTGAGGGATTAATTTTATGTTGTATTAAGCCATCATTCTACCCCAATTTGGGGTAATTTGTTAAAATAGACCTTGGAAAATACTGCACTGTGTAAACAGTCCTCTCATTAATGTTCTTTCAATTGAATCATCTACAGTGCATTCTGTATCCCACCAGGTCCAGGCTGGTATACCATTCTACCCTCCCTCCAATTATTGCATCCATTTTGGTCAGTATTTGACATTTTTTTTCCTTTTAAAAGAAAAAATAAAATTATATATGTATATATAACTTTATAAGCTAAATTAGTGAAATTTTATCTTGTAGAAATAATATTTCCCCAATAATTATTAAAGGATGTGGTTTTTTCAAAAATATTTGTAAAGTTTCTTTTTTAATAATGCAAAACCAAATTGGAAGAAAAGGGGAGACATTCTCAGAATATATGAAAACCACTAATGCACATCTACACCGTATAATACTTGCCAGTCAAAAAAATGTTTTAGAGCAGCTCTGCTGATGAAATTCCTACTTTCCTAACATGTAAGAAAGAAGATAAATGCAAATGTATTTGCAAAACATAACAATATTTTTATAAAAACAAGAAGGATAGTACTTCATAATTTTATATATAACATTTTGCATGTGCATGTTAGTAGTAGGAGGTTTGTGTATTGATGGTGCTTTGGAAGATGTGGATTAGAAAACATTGGCTTCCTTATAATGGCAGGATTTCACAAGATTTCTGTTTTATTTCATTATATTTTTATTTATAGTTAATATTTACTACATTGAGAATATAATAAGTAGATCACAAGAAATAATATATTTACTTGGAAAATATAAAACCACATAGCAAGGAAACTATTTTTGTTTCTCCCTTTCTTATTGCTATTACATGTCCTTAAAGAATAGGTAAATTTCTATATCAGCCAAATCATGTTTGATTTTTTTCAGAGAAAAAATAGATTCATGAGATAAAAGGAATCAGACAATATAACATTTAGGGTCATTCTTTGGAAAAATGATGAAAAGGCTAGTACCAATAGAACCAGAGATAGAAAAAGTTAAGATAATAGGAGTAGACATAGTTAAAATTAAATGACTAACAACAGTGAGCATTGAATAATGATAAATAAAACAATGCAGAAAATAAAAAAGGATAAAAATATAAACAAGTATTGAATAATGAAAGGATTCTTAGTACTTAGCAAATTAAATAAATAAGGAAAATAAAAGTTTATATATATATTGACAAATAGAATTTTTAAGTCTTTAACAAATAAAAAAGATAAAAATGAATGTACATGATTATCAGAAATCATGTAAGTGGTAAACTTACACATTGGGCATTTGTCTTGTTTCAATACCAAAAGATATGCAAAAGCAGTTCTTTTTTTTTCAGGATATTATGGGGGTACACATGTTTTGGTTACACGTAATGCGTTTTCCCCACCCAAGCCAGGGCTACAAATGTGTCCCTCCCCCATACAGTGCATTCCACTTCCATTAACTGTGGGTTTACCCCCCATTCCCCAACCTGACCAGCACCCAGTGAGTATTACTACCAGGTGAACACCTTAGTGTTGGTCAGTCAGTGCCAATTTGATGGCGAGTATATGTGATGCATGTTTTTCCATCTCGTGATACCTCAATTTATGGGCTCAATCTCTATTGAGGACAATGTAAGACGTGCTATTTCACCATTATTTTTTGTAGCTGAGTAGTACTCCATGGTATACATATACTACATTTTATTAATCCACTCATGTATTGATGGGCACTTGGGTTGTTTTCACATCTTTGCCATTGTAAATTGTGCTACTATAAACATTCGAGTACAGATAGATGTCTTTATCATAGAATGTCTTTTTGTACTTGCTGATAACAGTAATTTAAACAAATTCCAAAAATAACAAAGTAAAAAAGATAGCAAACGTTTAAATACTTTCAAAAACAAAATAAAAATGTGGTAACTTAAAGCACTTAGTAAATAAGCCTTATTAAATTAAATAAAATAAGATAATAATATAAACCTATTTAGACTTAATGAAATAGGTAAGTTAATTTTTTGCGAACCTACATCTCAATCCAGTTAAGGTAATATGTATCTCTAAATATTGCCAAATTATTAATCAAATACTTTGTATCCATATGTATTATTAAACCCAAAGAAAAATAAAGTTGCTAAGTTTTCTTTAATTTATTTGAAAGGATTCACCAGACTACACAGTATGTACTCACACAAAGATTTTATTTAAAGTAAAAAATATAAATACATAAATTATGAGAAAAAGAAAATTGCAAGCAAGCATTGGAGATCTGAGAGGTAGGTATTCAGCAACAAGCAATTGCTAGGGCCCTGTTAGTTCCATACACACAGCTATGCTCTGGTGAACTCGGCAAAGAATCTGGTCTTCTGAAGAGCTCAGAGAGTAAAAGAAATTGAAGTAGGATATAATTTCTCTTCATCCTTATAATCAAACACATTAGGACAGTGGCACCAATGCACTTAGCCCCTTTCTTTAAGAAGCCTTCACACTCCTTTAGTTGGGGAGATGGATTTGAGGCTGTTTCACGGGATATCTTTCACATTAAAATTTCCTTTGTTCCTTGGCTATCCTTCTTGTCTCAGCAATTAGTTATTCTGTGCCTGGAGAAACGCAGTCCAAAACACCCTTGCAGTTTCAACAAAAATATGAATATATAATATATAAATAAATTAATATACAAATAAACTGCATATATAGTGCCATATTTTATATGTAATATATAAGTAAATATGTAAGATATAGCTTTATTCTGAAGATAGGAATTTTTCAATCTACATTATAAAAATCTCCCATCACCCTCCCCTATTTCAGACAGAATTCTAGGAGAATAATATTTTTCTCATTGATACGCCTAGTTTCTCTTACTAGTACAATATAACTATTTGTTAGAGTGAATTAGTTGAAGGCTAAAAAAAAAAAATCACTTTTTCCAGATGAAACACTACCTCCCTTCCCATATATATCCCCTTAGTGTACTGTATTATTTATCTGCATCCTGGCCTGGCAAGCTTCTTTTGTGGAATATATAGTGCAACATAATTTATAAGTAGTTCATTTTTTTCTTTTTGAGTTTCAATTATCTTGCCTGTATAACATCCTTTGTGTTTCATACTCTAGGTCTAGGATGTAATACATAGAATACTTTTGTAAAATTATGAAGAACTATATAAAATTAGGTTTACTTATCATTATTATTTTATTTCATTCTTAAAATAAAAATTTTCACATAAATGCACTTGTATTAATGTCTCACATATGTAAATGTCACATATATGTGATCTTTTACCCAATTTCAAATAATATATTGAATGAGCTTAAAAAAATCATGAAAGGCTACACAAATGTTGCCTATTGTTGTTAGTGTTATTTATTTTTTCTGGGAAAATTAAACTTCCACACCAATTTATTTGCATGAATGTCTAATATAGTAAGCATTTATGCTGCCTTCATTTTCATTTATACAGATATTAGTGCTATTCACTTATATCATTGTTTAATCTAGCCTGCCATGAAAAATATTAATTAATACTTAGTGAGTCTTCAGCAGCCACATTGAGCTGCTTAGCCTTTTTGCCTCTATTTATTTCAATATTTAAAACAAACTCCAAAAATTTAACATAATTGTATTTATAAGTGAATATATTCTGTAGAATACTGTTTTTGTTGCTGTTATTTTATCTTTCCTGACAGGATAGCAATTTGAGAAGAGATCACTATGGAACAATCAGTATTTGTGGGTTTGATTTTATGATGCTGCACTTGTACATATAATTTGAATTGAAGGAAGAACAATTGGCTTCACAGGTTTTCCCCACCTAGAAAACATCATCGGGGAATATTTTGTTTAATGTCTAAAAAGAATGCTAGAAGATCCTTAAACACTTCGGTACGAGCGTCGACTTTAGTCGATAGCCACAGATGAACCGAGCATCGAATTTAGACGACAGCCATGATATGACTTTTCTAATTTTTCATTTATCAAAATAAAATTGTGAACATTTAAAAATAATGTAATGAAAACTTATATGTATATGTTACCTATTCTGATTTACACTGCAAGTGAAGCTGCCTGTAGAGTAAAACAAGCTTTCAGTGCTTTAAATCTTTCCTCATCACACAAGAGCAAAATGGATTCGTCGTCAATGCACAGCACAAACTGTCATGAGGAATATGAGTGCCGGTTGTAGGCAAGGTTTCTGGGCCCTGAGCGCCGTACCGAAGTGGTTAAAGAAAAAAGAGGAACAAATCTGATTATTAATGACACCCTAATGGTCTTGGAGTCATTTTTCTAAATATGACGTAAAATTCTTCATAGTAAGGTTTCTCTGAGTATTAGGAATTCTTTCATGTGGAGTAGTAATAAACTATGACATTCTGTCCTATTGAGTTCATACATAGTAGTGGGAACTGAGGCCAGGAACGGGGAAATGGCTTAGACTAGGCACTGTTGAGTAGAGAGGTAATCTAGGACCATGTTCCTTTCCTGGGTATTTTTACGTGTGTGTGTTTATTTTGAAGACTATTGGGCTATAAATAATCCAGGCTAATTTCTGAAACATGTAGCTGTCCATTATCTAGGTAAAAAAAGTCCCAATACTTTTTGACTTGAATGTATTTTGCTTATTTCCATACTCAATAGAGAATCAAGCTAAGAGATACTTTATTATTTATGAATTTTATAATTATCTGTATTTGTGCAAGTCTATATATATTTGACTGTCTAATTTCTACTCATGTAAAGAAATGCAAATGTCATTAATTGACTAGAGGTAACGCCCCTACATCTTCCTCTGGTTTTTAGGTTAGTTAACACAATAAGCAGCTGTGTGTTCTAAGGTGCTTCTCCCCCACCCCATCCTCCTCTGAGTCTTTTTCTTCTTCTGTAAAACATGGGGCTCTAATTAAATAAACTCTAAGATTCCTGTGTGACTGAAACTTTACTAAATCTTTATAGACATCATTATACAAATCACCTTTTTGTGGTCTATTAGCAGACTTATCAAATTAACAAGGAAAATGTTTCATTTCTATAGCCCTTTTCACAGCATCTTTCACTTCCTTGTTCCTAAGGCTATAAATCAATGGGTTTAACATAGGAATCACCAGGGTATAAAACACAGACACCACCTTTTCTTGTTCTAAGGAATATTGGGAGCTTGGCTGAATGTAACTGAAGCTTATTGAGCCGTAGAATAAAGTCACAGTCATTAGATGTGAGGCACAGGTAGAGAAGGCTTTGTGTCTACCTGCTGCTGAGCGGATCCTCAGGATAGCAGCAACGATGAAGATGTAGGAGATCATCACAGTCAAGAAGGTGATCATGGCAATGACGCCAGAAAAAATTAAAAGCAGCAATTCATTCATGGATGTATCTGAGCATGACAGTTTCAGCAGAGGGGGGAGGTCACAGAAGAAGTGACTGATGACATTTGGCCCACAGAAAGATAGTTTCACCAAGCCAATTGTGTGTGTCAGTGAATTAATTAAACCTCCTACACAGGAGCCAAACACGAGCACAACACAAACTTTCTTCGTCATGGCCACTCTATAAAGCAAAGGGTTTACAATGGCCACATAGCGATCATAAGCCATTGCTGCCAGCAAGAAGCCCTCAGCAGTAAGGAGTGATACAAATAAAAAATACTGCACAATGCATGCAGAGAATGAGATTGTCTCCTGTTCAACAAAGAAGTTCAACAGCATTTTGGGTGCAAAAACTGATGAATAGCAGGCATCGACATATGACAGACAGCTAAGGAAACAATACATGGGAGTGTGGAGTTTGGGAGTTATTTGGATTAGAAAGAGCATTCCCAGATTCCCCACCAAGGAAATGGTATAGATCAACAGGAACAGCAGGAAGAGAAACACCTTCAACTCAGCACGATCTGTCAGTCCCAAAAGGATAAACTCAGTAACCAACGTAAAGTTCACATCAGCCATGTGTTTCTGTTTCTTGGAACCTGTTAATGATAAGGAGATTTGAATGAATTGAGAGTAATAGTGCTGCAACATCAAGAGTATTTGAAATCCGTAACTGGCTCTGTGATTTGAGTGACTTCTCTTCTCTGGTTGTCTAACCTTAAAATCAGCATTTTAGCTAGAAAGTCGCTACTGTCTTCTAAGACTGTTTATTTGCCTATGCCATAAAAAAATTCTATGAATGGAAAAAGAAAACGTTAGGGTCTTAGCTTCAGGATGCATTTAAAATGCTGGTCTTAATGTGGACAACAAACTAAAGTGAATTTCATTCTAAAGATATGTAAAGAAAAGTCCAATTTATGAAAGCATAAGTACCAAAGTTGGAACTTTAATATGCAATCCCATGGAAGCCCTTTTTTTACATTTCTTGCTTTGAATTTATGAGTAGCTAATGCCAAATGTATCAAGAGAGAAGAATAAACAATAATGTGGCGTTTAAACCTGAGATATTCCACTTATGCCTTCAGGTTTAGTTCCTGCACCACGTTTATTTTTAAGTTGTATATGACAAAAGGCAAGGACCTAGCATTCAAGAGCTCTGGAGTCATCCTTGGAAAATAGGCAGTGGCACTGGCTTCTGAGAAGAGTTCTCACCAGGAAGTGGGAAGAAGGCACTCCGAGCTGGAATATGAAACATGGTGAACAGCAACTCGTAATTAGACATCGATATCCAATAAAAACACCTTACTGTGACTCAGGATAAAGAAGTCCTTACACATTTTTCTGTGTAAGGAGAAAACAAAAGCAAACTCATAAAACAAAGCAATCCTAGGCAACATATAGTTACTTATTTGCATTACTTCCTTTCCTTTCATATGCAACATGACTCTTAAAATATGCAATGTCTATTTCAAACAACTAACACATTACTACATTTTGCCTGAAAAATGCAGCTATGTTTTCTTATACAAAAATAGGAATAAATATAAAAATAAATTAGTAGCATCTTTTATGACTACATTTTTGTGCTTTTAGTTGGTTTTGTCCAGATTCTTAACTGAAGTACTATGTATCATTTTTATAAATCGGTTGAGGAAGAATCTCATTCTTAGTTCATCTAAACCGTATTCCAAACTGTTACTCACCACTATCCCACTGGATAAGCAGACACTTATCACCTACCTCCTTACATAGTAATTCAATTGAACTATATTTTCTCTGCTCAGTCTTCTACAAGATTTCAAAATAGATGTCTTCATTGTCTGACCTGGGGTCCAGTAAGTCAGAACTTTGATTTACCTTTGTTTGTTTGTGTTGTCAAAGGAAAAGAGCCAAATCTCTGTAAAATAATTTAAAGAGGTTTACTCTGAGCCAGGTATGTGTGACCGTGGCCTGGAGCCATGCCCAAGAAACCCAGAAAATGGTCTTGCCATGGTTGAGTTACAATTTGATTTTATACATTTTAGGGAGACAGGTATTACGTGTAAAGTCACAAATTCATACACAGAATGGGTACATTGGTTAGGCCTTAAAAGATGAGACATCTCTAAGGGAGGGGGGTATTGATTGCAGGTTATCTGTGGCTTTAAAGATTCTTTAATTTGTAATTGGTTAAGGAATTGAAGCTATGTCTAAAGGCTTGGAATGTTTTAAATTAAGATAAGGAAGTATGTTAATCAGAGATAAGCCCTTAGACATACCCAGACTCAAGTGATCTGTTATGTGAATTGATGACCTGCAGATGTGATTTAAGCTTTGTCTTTTATAGCCTTAGGCCTGTTACTGAGTTACAAAGGACATCTCTAAAAAAGGAGTTGGGTATGCCAAGGCATGTCTGACCTCCCTGCTCATGACCAGCAACTCAGCTTTAGGTTATTTCTGGGGCACCCTTGGCCATTCCTCAGCTGAGAGACTTAAGATTTTACTTTAGGGTTCACAGTGGGATCAAGTCCTGTTTATTGTAGAAGCATAAACAGCAGAACTAGGAAGGAGCGATGAACACAAGGCACCAGTCCCTTTGACAGGGCCAGATTGGCACAGGTCCTGTCTACGTGTGTGATCAAGGCTCACCCAGCAGCCTGAATCATTCTTTTCCTGTGAGGAGACTATGTGAGGACAACCTGGGCAGAGGTGACTCTGCCATAAGGCTGGACTGGAGTGGATGGACTCTGGTTGCCTGGACCAGGTGAGGAAACAAATAAACATGTTAAACAAAGCAGGATACTCATAACATTACCTCTACAGCATAAAGAATGATGTATTTGGTAGCTTGATCCTGCTTTCATTTGGGAGACACTGTTCTTGCAGAATAGGGAAAATTCAGGAAGAGAATATTGCAAGACTACCAAAATAACAACAAACAAGGAGACACCTATGAGATCTAGAGTGCCTGCAGGGATAGGTGAATAATCCCATGGGAATACATAGTTATGATTTAATTGCAATTCATCTTTATGAAAGAATATTCCATTGTATTAATCCAATGATATTTATATTATTTCCAGTAGAAGTTGCACAAAAACTTTGATGTTAATGTAGAAAAAGAGATTGATAAATACATTCCCACTCCTTACCCTACTTGGGAAAGTTACACATTTCTCTTGCCCCTGTAATTTGAAATGTTTATCAGATTAAAATATGAATACACTTTTTCCTTCCTCTTCATTTTTTAAAAATTTTAACTGATTTATAGAATGCATGTATATAAGATATTCAAATAAGTAAATTTAACTTACCAATAGAAGTAAAAATGTTCAACCCCTTTGCTCATTTAGGAGCTTCATTGTTCATCTCGCTATAGTTCCCCAAAACAGAAACAAAACAAAACACCAAAAACAATTAGTTCAATTTGTTTGACATGTACAGTGATAATAAATTAAATAAATTATAGGAAAGTAATCACAGTCATTGGGATTAAATTCAGATTTATCCTTTAATAAATGAGAATCGAAGACACAGCCTTCTTTGTATGAAAGTAAGAGCAAGGTGATCAAAACACACTCCTATCAGAAGATAGGTTTAGATTAAAAGTTCATTTATGTATTTACCTTCCTTCAAGTGGGGATAGAGTCCCTTGAGTTAATCTCCTGATTAAAAGGATTTGATACATACATTGCTAAGAGTTCCTCCTGTTTCTTGGGGGATTTAGGAAACTCTCAGGAACTTAATGGTTCCCTTAAGGCATTCAATTTCTTGAGTGTTACAATAAATAGAAAGAAATGTGGGGCAGATTTTGGGGGGCAATCAGAATATATTATCTCTGAAGAAAATACAATAGAATTGATTCAGAGTGATGTCTGTGAAGGAAGTTTTAAAAATTTTACCCCGAAATATATTTATTTGACATATTTTGGGATGAATGTCATGGATCTCACAGGTAGCAGTCACACACTAAAGCTGTCTTTAGTGGGGGCGAAATTTTCATCTGTAAAGAATCTGCATTAATATAACTAAGTCTTTCCCCTCCTGATCTAGACAAGATTAAGAGAGAGTCTAACACTTTCAAGATCTGAAAAGAAACACTTATAATCTACATATTTTCTCTCCAAGGGCTGGTACCTGGGAGGTTCATTTAAGTAACAAGACTACCTTAGCTAGCTAGTCAAGCCTCTTCTTCTCTCCCTCCCCATAGCCCCAGTCTTTAGAAACCTCTTTACCTCATTGAAGAGTTGAATCTTCATCCTAAGGGTTCCGGTGTGTATATGTTAAATGAAATAAATTTGTATCATTTTCCTCCTGTTAATCAATCTGCCTCATGTCAGTGATTTTTCAGTAAACCTTAATGGGCAAGAGCTTTTGATCACCCCATGTGCTTGGTACTTCAGCAAGGGTACTTTAGCATGCTTCTCAGGAGAACATCTTACTTTGGCCTAGTTGTCAGAAAATACCAAAAACAAAATGCACAAAATATCAAACCAATTCTGGTGGGGGGCTCATACTGCAGGTTGAGAAAGAATTCTCAACTCAAAGATTAAGATAGATTTTAAAGCAAGAAGTTTATTTTACTTTCCAACAGAGGAAGGGCACAGCATGAAAGGAGGAAGAAAGGCTGGCCTGAGGATGAGTGGCTTGGGATTTTTATTGGAGTTATAGAGAGCAAAGAAGTTCTTGCAAAATAATAATGAAAGGTAGTTATTTTCCAGAGCAGATGTTTTCTGTGGGGCTGGTTTCATCTGACTTCTCAGAATGTAGTCTGGCAGATACTGAGGGGCATCTTTTCTGTTTAAGGCATTCCCTTTTCTGTTTGTTCAGTACTCTTCCAGTTCTGCAAAACAAGCTCTTAAATAAAAAAAAATAAAAATAAAAATAACTAAGTTAAGCCACAGGTGGTCAAGCAAGAAGCAAGCAATGGGTGCCAGCAGGCCATTGTGTGCAGTGATGTTTTTATATTAGATGATTCACTAGCAATTCCATACAAATTTCAATTCCTTGATTTTCTTGGATTACAAGATGGTCATCAAAGAAAATTAAAATTACTACTTCTTAAAAGGCTTTCTTGAAATAAACCCAACTTCCTATCTTCTGAATGTTTATTCCTCCAGTCTAACATGTGTCTGCTGAGAGAGACAGTTTTGTGGCTTATGTCTTCAGCTTAAAATGTATTATGAAGGATTTTGGTAGCTTACTTGCTATTAATATATACAGACACACTAGACTTTTGTATATTGATGTGGTATTGCTAAGGATTTTCTACATACAGAATAATGTTTTCTGAGAATAATGAGTGTTATACTTCTTCCTTTCCAAGTTGCATGGCTTTTTTCATTCTTTCATTGCTAAATTCTTGTCTTATTTTTTATCGTTCTTCTTTGCTATTTAGGCCCACCTGCAATTTACTTGGTGTGCTTTATATTATGTAATAGGGGTGGTCCCCAGTCAAATGCCAGATATAATTGCTCCACCAAATCCAGGAAGTTTTGTCCTTTATTATTTCCTATTGTTTTGTTTTGTCTTTTACTTCCTTCTCTCATTTCAATATCTTTGCAATAGTGAATTGTGCTGCTTGCTATAAACATTCAAGTGCAGATGTCTTTTTAAATATAATTAATTTTTTTCCTTTGGGTAAATACCCAGTAGTGGGATTGCTGGATCAAATGTTAGTTCTACTCTTAGTTGTTTGAGGTATCTCCATACTATTTTCCATAGAGGTTGTACTAGTTTACAATCCCACCAGTAATGTATGAGTGTTCCTATCTCTCTCAATCCACACCAACATTTGTTGTTTTGGGACTTTTTGATAAAAGCCATTCACACTGGAGTTAAGTAAGATCTCCTTGTGGTTTTGATTTGCATATCCCTGATGATTAGAGATGTTGAACATTATTTCATATGTTTGTTGTCCATTAGTCTATCTTTTTCCTTTCTAATAATTCAAGTAAGCACCATAAATCCATGAATATGTCTTATAATTTTTTTGGTAACTTCCATTTTAATGAAACAGTAGTGAACATGGGAGATGGTGGCAGATGATTTTGTTAAGTTTTTTTGTTAATTCATGAGTATGTATTAGATTTTGTCACATAAAGGCAGAGGGCTATATGCAGAGAAATAAAATAATTAAGCTTTATGTCAATCCAAATATTGAAGAAAATCCCAAGAATTATGAGAAAATTACATACAGTTGTGAAGATCTCAACCATATAACATTGCAGTGACTTTGGATACAAATGGAAGCTATTACCAAGTCTTAAAAGAACATAGAAATTAAAAATTCAACAAAACAGTCAACAGTTGAATGGAGTTAGGTACATAGTGGGAATATAGTTGCAGATTCAAAGTACAGAAAGTACAATATGAATAAATGTAGGGAAATCAATGGCACATGCTATAAACCACTTCCTTTATAATTTATGTAGTCACTACTATAGTAACTCAACCAAGTGATCAGTTTGAATGGTTGAGGAGTTGCTTTTTATGGATAAGCAAAGAAAGTGGTTTCTTGAGATGGAATCTACTCCTGGTGAAGATTATGTGAACAGTGTTGAAATGACAGCAGAGGATTTAGAATATTACATAAATTTAGTTGATAAAGATATGGCAGGATTTGAGAGGATTGAATCTAATTGTGGAAGAAGTTCTACTGTGGATAAAATTCTATCAAAATAGCATTCCATGCTACAGAGAAATCTTCCATGAAAGGGAGTATCATCATTGTGACAAACTTCATTATTGTCTTAAGTTTCCACAGTCCCCAACCTTCAGCAACAACCACCCTGATCAGTCAGCAGCCAGCAACATTGAGGCAAGACACTCCACCAGCAAAAAGATTACAATTCTCTAAGGCTGAGATGATTGTTATTATTTCCTAGCAATAAAATATTTTTAAATTAAGGTATGTACATATTTTAGACATAATCCTATTGCACACATAATAGACTGCAGTATAGTTAAGTGTAAATTTTTATGCACTGGGAAACCAGTAAATTCATGTGACTAATTTTATTGCAATATTTATTTTATTGCAGTGGTCTGGAACTGAGCTCTCAATATGTATGCCTGTACAGATTAGATAATTTAATCTACAAATCATATGTATACTAATAGCTTTACATATATTAGTTTATTCAATCCTCAACACAACCCATTTCAGTAGGTGGTATCTTAATTGTGTCAATGTATAAGATTATATTCAATGTACCTAACTTAGTCATTTATATTTTCACAATTATTACAAAATTCACAATATTATATGTTCACTTGAATACAGTTTATTGCATCAACTTTGTAAAAATAAAACAAAAAGTAAACAAGGACTGAAGGATCAAAAGGAATGACAAAAAAAATCTGATAATTTGATGATCAAAATTGATCCTGGAGAAAAACAATGCATATAATTCAATTGGTTTTGCATTATAAATTTACAAATAAAATGACGAGCATTTTGTTATCTCTTCTTGAAGATAGTGCCTCAAAGACAATGTCAGTAACATGCACAGAAATAATCAGTAGTTTATACAGTTTATAATCTTGATATTGTTCACACACTTATTTGGTCTTCTCAAGTACCCACTGTTAATTAAAGAGTAGTGGATAATTTGCAGTAATCAATTTAACTTAAAGAGAGACAATGTGATAAAACTTTACTCTGAATAATATTGAGACTATCGTCATGCACCAGATTTTCTGAGGGCCAGTGAGACTGTCATCATTGACACTGAATTTAATAAAATTCTTCTGTTGATAAAAGTTTTATAAATGCAAATTCAGATGCACTTTCAAAACAGTGAAGGCTAGATTTACCCACTCATTCACCTATCTATCTATGCATACATCCATCCCAACCTTCTATATCCCTTAAAAACACAGGTAGGGAGGCTGTGCAATATATCAGGTGCCATACACATATTAAAAAATAAACCTATACACATATTCCCTGCTGCTAAGAAGCTTTTAATATGGAGGTGAGGGATTGACTGGCAATTCAGAATATACCTTCAATACAATACGATAAATAATATAACAAATCAATGCACAGAATATTTTTGGAGCACAAAAATATATTGGATAGCAATTATTATTGCTTATCAATTCAGTAATGTTTTACAGAGTAGAATAATTTTGGAGAGAACATTTCTATAAGGAGGATGAAAAATTTTAAGGCATTAAGGACACAACATGGACTTTATTTCTGGAAAAATAATACATTTTAAACAGTTGACACATAAGATGATCATGGCATAATTGGAGATGATGAGATTGGAAGGGCAAGCTAGGCCTTTGTCTTAAATGACTTAAATCCTTATTCATTTGAAAATCCAATTTCTTTCTAATAGTTTCTTGAGGGCATTTTTCACATCCTTGTTTCTGAAGCTGTAGATTATTGGGTTAAACATGGGGAAAACTACAGTATAAAACAATGCAACCACCTTATCGGTATCTGGGGCATAGCTGGTGGTAGGGCGTAAGTACATAAACAGAAGTGTTCCATAGAATAAGGTGACCGCTACCAGATGGGAAGCACAGGTGGAGAATGTTTTGCTTCTGCCACCTGAGGACTTGATACTCAAAACAGTGATAAGGATGCAGAAGTAAGAGATAAATATGACCACAAAAGTGCTGGTCTGGATGAAGCCACACAGGGCAAAGAGCAGAAGCTCATTGATGTGGATATCTGCACAGGATAAAGCCAGGAGAGGTGGGATATCACAGAAAAAATGGTTGACAATATTGGAGCCACAAAATGGCAGCCTGAAGGTGAGGCAGACATGAACCAATGAAGTCATACTTCCACTGAAGTACGCCAACACAATGAAGCAGATACAGACCCTCCTAGACATCAGTGTAGGATAGAGCAGTGGCTTGCAGATGGCCGCATAGCGGTCATATGCCATTGCTGCCAGGATGAGGCACTCAGCATCAGCAAAACAAGCAAAGAAAAACATTTGTAGTGCACATCCATAGGGAGAGATGCTCTTCTTGGATGCTAAGAAATTTATCAGCATCTTAGGGGCAATTGCTGTGGAATAGCTGATGTCTAAGAAAGACAAGTTGCTAAGAAAATAATACATAGGGGTTTGAAGGCTTGAATCAATATTAACTAGAATTATTAAGCCCATATTTCCCACCACAGTTAATATATATGTCACAAGCAATACCAAGAACAGTATGACTCTGAGAGGTAGATAATCTGTGAATCCAACAAATATAAACTCTGTTGGCATGGTAAAATTACTCTCCAACATCTTCTTAGCTTTCTTGTTTTTCTTGTTGGCAAGAGATGATATCAGAAGACATGAGTCCACTCGGGTTATAGATGACCTCAAAATATCTTTCTTCTCTCGTCTATTGGAAACAAACAGAAGGTTAATAAAATCAAAGATATGGTGTTTTCTGTAACATTATTTTATTTTTATTTTTATCCTTTTTTTTTAAAAAAAGGAATTAATTAGAGATTATTATTGCTAATAGAAAATGTTATTTGGGCAGTGGTGTTTCATAATGCTCTTTAAAAGCTCTGGAATTTACATGATGATGTTAGTTCTTTTCAAGCGAAAAGAGATGAATGTGGCTCATGTGATGAGACCTGGTGGAATAATAGGAGCAAAATCTTTAGAGGCAAAGCTCTATTTTTATAGTCCTAAAATCACATTCTTCCATGTAGAGTTGAGAAAAATGTTGGGGAAAAATGTCCACAGTTAAATTGTATAATTCCACTGAAGAACATCTCTGACCTCGGGAGATTACTTGCCATACTAGTTAAGATCATGGTAGTTATGTGAGAGATGACTAGATTTAAAACTTACCTTTGGCCTGGGCATGGTGGATCCTGCCTACAATCCCAGCACTTTGGGAGGCCGAGGTGGGAGGATCGCTTGAGGCCAGGAGTTTGAGATCAGGCTGAGACCCTGTCTCTATAGAAAAGGTAAAATTAAGTGGGCATGGTGGCATGCACCTGTAGTCCTAGCTACCCAGGTGGTTAAGAGGGGAATATTGTTGGAGCCCAGGAGTTTGAAGATGCAGTGAGCTTTGATCGTGCCACTGCATTCCAGCCTGCAAGACAAAGGGAGACCTTGTCTCTAAATAAATATTTCTAGTGTTACTGAAGTATCTGGGAAATATACAATGATGGCTGAAATATAAGATCCAAACTTAGTGAAGACAAATTTGGTCTATAGGTTAATAGCTTTAAAATGTGTGCATTCTTTTATCATTTTCTTACAGCACATTTCTATTTCAAAGATACATGTGTTTAAGAATAGCATATTGCTAGGTAATTTATTAATGAATATTATATGTCTGCACAGTCCTTAAAATAAGTGTTGAAATATTTGGTGGGCAACGTGAAATTTTTCATATTAATAAGGAAAATAAAACTAACTGTGACCAAGAGTACATCTAATGTTTTTCACACCTAAGCCTACACTAAATAAAAAATTAAATTCTAAATATAAGGCAAGAGTGTAACTTTGTTAATCACTGCTAATCACTGGAAAATTGGTAATTTTTCTCCGTGTTTTTCTGTGCTTTCTAACAATCACATTACCTGTTAATTTTGTACATAAATTGTTTCAAAAACAGGAGATTCCTAGAAATTAGTCCTTCAAAAATGCCAATAAATTAGCTATAGTGAAAGCAGAGAACTTCTATTAGTATTACTGTATCCATTTGTTAAAATCATGAGAATAAGCATTTATTTTTCTTAAACATCTTAGAGAGTAAGTGATATCTTCATGGCTTTATGCCATGCATTCATCACATTGATTCCAAAGCCAGTGCTATTTCTCCACTAAATCACATCTGTAAGTTATTTATTTATTTATTTATTTATTTATTGTCACTGAAAGTAAGAGACATGGCTTTGTGTTTTGTTACAGAGAGGATATAGCATGAGGTTTCTTACCCTAGATCACATCTTTGGTCTTTCTAAGGCCTCTAACTTTTTGCCCCAAAACAAATTCAAGGAATATTCTTCCCTATGGTGGAACACTAAGTTATATCTTTCCCATTTGGAAGAGACTTATTTGCACATAAACTTCCATTTACAAAAGGCTATTATCTTCTTAGCACCTTTTATATTTTCCTGGATACAACTTGAGACCATCCTCCGAAGTAAGGTATCACAAGAATGGAAGAATAGGCTCCACAGGTACTCGCCAGCAAATTGGCACTAACTGATCAACACTATGGTGCTCACACGGTAGTAATATTCTTCAGGGATTGGGGATTTGGGAGTGGGTAAACTCAAAACTAATAGACACTGTGAGTTTTGTAGGGGGAAAAAGGCACACCTTCAAATCATGGGTTTGGGTGTGGCAAAGTCATAACATGTAACCAAAATGTTTGTACCCCCATAATATCCTGAAATAAATAAATAATAAAAAACAAGGCTATTAATTTCTATGTGTGGCTTTTAGTCTCCCACATAAAGGAATATTCTATGAATTTTCCATATATCCAAAGATGTTTATGGCTATGCATTCCTTGATATATTTGCTTTGATCAGAGATATCTGAATTTAATAAACAATTTTGAAAGTTTGAAGAGGCATCAGTAATAAATATTGGTAGAGTTTCATTCACTGTACCCTTTTGACCTGAAATATGCTCAAATTCCAAATTATATTATGTTGATGGCTATATTTGGAATATTCACTGTTATCTCCTTAGGGCAGGGTATAACAGGGGTAATAGTATAGAGAGACAGACTTAACTCAATATATTACACAAAAATCTTAGAGGAAGAGCTCTCAGAAAACAAAAGATGCTACCCAGGAGGAATGGATTTGCCTTTCCTTGAAAATCAAGCTGATATATGATGCTTATTTATCAGCAATGGAGTAAAGATTTCCATAGAGACAATCATAATAAAGAGTTTCTTAAAGTCTTTTTTTTTTGTAAGACATCTAACTAAAGATTTAACATAATCAAAAGATACCAAAAATATACCAAATTTAGAAGATTCTTTGTCATTAGCTCCCTAACCTCATAAAGATTATATCTATGAGATATCACTACCAATATCAGCCTTTTGATTAGTGAATAGTAATCTACATTAAGACTTTAGCTCATCATATTTGCCTATTTATCTGGCTTGGATTTGGCATTACTTGTGTGGAAGGGGACATAGTATGGAAGAATAGGAAGGAGATAATTGTCTAGAGACCTGGGCTTTAATTCTGGCTATACCAATACAAATCATTTCGTCTTTATGTCATAATTTCCTTATCGAGCAAATGTAGCTTACTGTATTAAATCATACCTATTCTATTTATTATGTAGAGTACATTTAAGCTCTATAATTGCTAATCTTATGTTTATCTTTGTTTAGAGATTATTAACTTAAATTGATAAACGAGAACATGTTTTATTTCCTCACTGAAAACAACAAATAAATGAACAGACAAATAGCAATTAACAAGTGCCATGAAAAAGAAATAAATAGAAAAATTTCACCAAACAGATATATAGGATAACGATCACCACCACCACAACAACAGCTATAACAAGAACACATCAACAAAGTCAAGTAGTAACTTTTCCTTTTCCTGAACAGTTTTCATTTGAGTTTTTTATGAACTGGAACGTTTGTTTATTCTCATTCAATACTTAGTTATCTGCACTAATGATGATGATAGCAATGATGATGAAAACAATAAATAATTGCTAAAATTTATGAACGTAGCCAAGATATTTTCTGAGCATTTGACATGCATCATTCTGTGTAAGCCACATGATTATCTTGCAAATTAGATATTATCATTTCTGTTTTTTTTTCCCCACAGATGCTAAAACTGAAATCTAGAAATATAATTAACTTTCCCAGATTAAACAAAAAGAAAGTTAGATTCCAGTTCTGCCTTTTTTTTTTTTTTTTTCTTTCCTTGACAGGTTGACAGGGTCTCACTATCGCCCAGGCTAGAGTGCAATAGTATCATCATAGCTCATTGCAGCCTCAATTTCCTGTGCTCAAGAGACCCTTTTGTCACAGCCTCCTGAGAAGCTGGGACTAAAGGTACACACTACCACGTCTGGCTAATTTTTCTGTTTTTCATAGAGATGGGGGTCTTGCTCTTCCTCAGGCTGGTCTCAAACACCTGGCCTCAAGCCATCCTCCCACTTCTGCCTCCCAAAGTGATAGGATTATAGGCGTGAGCCACCACACCCCACCCACTTCTGCCTTCTTGATCAAAATACTGTGGTGACTCTGATGTGGAAGGGTTTTCTCCTGCTGCAGAAATTTTATGATAGGTTATTTAATTATAGAATATTAGTGCCAGAAGAAATCTTAGGAATAATCTAATTTATTCTCTTATTTTTCAGGTTGGGTGGCTAAATCACATTCACAAGTTCATCTAAACAAGTGACATTTATATTAATAATTGTAATGTTTATATATTATACTCATAAACATTTTATGAGATCAAAGTTATATTTTTCTTCCTTAAGCTCCATGATATCTAAAAATCTGTTTGGAGGGTTTTTGTAGTCAATTGTTCAGATACTGAGCACACCAGGGCAACTTCACTTTTTTTAAATGTTTCATTTCACTCTACTCTGAACTGAGGTAAGAAAAATATCCTAAAATGAGTTGGACCCCATTGTATCTCAGGGAAACCTCATCTGACAAAACTTCTAAATGGTGTCTATTAATGAATTCATATTTGCTACTGTTTTTGAAGGATATATGTAGATGATATAAATATTACAACTAATTACATTTAATCTATTCTCTCTCTTTTACAAATGACATTGTGCTATGGTGGTTAAGCACACAGGATTTGGAGTTAGGCAAACTTGACTTTAATCTCAGGTCTGACACCTAATCTTCTAGAAGTCACTGAACTTCTCTATTGCTAAATTTACCTGTTCATTTAATTAACATAACAATATATTATAGAACTGAAAACAAGATTAAACTAGATAAATTATTATAGCACCTTTACAGGGCTTGTATATTATAGATGCATAAAAATAGATTGATTATATTTTATATATTATAATTATTAATACTATTAATGCCATTATGATTATTTAATAACTCATTATCTCAATTGAAAATCATTCTCCTAGATTGTATTTATAAAAACAAACACAAAATAGTTAACCATACTGTGGATGAATATGTGTTCTACACTCACAGAATCTGAGGTTTAGCTTCCTGATGCAGAAAATGAATTAGACTATTGGATTTCCCAAAATTCTTAAATAGGCATATTTAGCTCCCTTTTCACAGCAATAAAGTACATGACAAATTAGGCAGTGATTTTTTGTGATTGCAATGGATAAGGTAACCTTAGGTCTATGCTACCACCACCCTCTGCCCTCTTCCTCAGACCACATACACAGGCAAACTGAAAAACAAAAACATAAACAAACCAAAAACATCCTCACAGGGAGTCAGCAAACACACATTTTATCTCAGGTAAATCCATTCTCTTTGCTACATTCACAACAGACATATTGTTGATGCTTTAGGGAATACATCATCTACCTACCTTAGCACCATCTAGAACTTTCAATTTGTAGAGCTTATTTTTCATAAGAGGCTGGCAACATTTTTCTCCAGGTTTTAGAAATAAGTCTTATAAGGAATGAGTATTTATATTCTAGTCTACAACAAGAGGGGCACTGTCCCAAGATAATCCCCACCCCCAGGAGGCCTTGGATAGGCAATTACTCTGTTCATAGTGGTGTGGCTTGGCTGATTTCTTGTACATGAAAAAGATGAAGAATAGAACATAATTCGCTATAACATAAGCAGCAATAATATATGTCTTCATCATTGAGAGATTTTTGTTTAAAACAACAAATTGTTAATTTTACCAACCAATAAAAAAGACTAATTTTTCCTATAAATTCTATGATTTCTATTAGTGCTCACTGTGAATTCAGATAATTAAAGATGCCTTGACATATTTAGTTATATAAGGGAATTCTACAGTACAAACTCAGTGTTATTGACAAGACTCTCAGGCATTTTCATTTTTATCTGTTTCTCAGTTACCGGGGTATCATAAAAGAAATATACCTTGAATATTAAACAGGAGTAAGACTCAGGCAACCTGAATTTGAATGTTAGTTTTGTGATTTGACAACAGTGGGACCTTCAGCTACTTATTCAATCTAATTTGCATAAATTTTAAAATTGTGAATAATAATTACACACTTCATCAGATTCTTGTCAGGACTGAAATAACACATGTAACTAAGTACTTAGTACCATGTTCAGCTGATGATAATTGTTTTATGGCTGGTATCTTTCTTTTAAAATTGTAGCAGTATTTGCACTAGTATTTCTTAATACTTTAAAATGCAAGTCTATATCTTAATTTTCTTTAAATTATTGTGAATAGTGTAGTTCATATCTTAAGACACTAAAGTGGACAAACTACAGAATGGATAAATACAGGATCCTAACTGGCCTATTTCTTATACCTAGTGGGAAAATTGAAATCAGTTTTGTTGCTAATAGGAACTTTATATTTAATATATATATATATATATATATATACATATATATATATATATATTAAAAGGGTCATTGTTCTTCAATCAAAAAACCAATGTGGCTCACACTTGTAATCCTAGAAATCTGGTAGGCCAAGGCAGGAAGATTGCTTGAGCTCAGGATTTGGAGACCAGCTTGAGCAAGAGTGAGACCCTATCTCTACTAAAAATAGAAAAAAATATTAATGGCTGGATGTTCTGGCTCTCCCCTGTAGTCCCAGCTATTTGGGAGGTGGAGGCAGGAGGATTGCTTCAGCCCAGGAGTTTGAGGTTGCAGTGAGCTATGATGACGCCACTGCACTCAACCCAGAGCAAGACAGTGAGACTCTGTTTCCAAAGAACAAAAAGTATGTGGAGGAATTAAAAGTTGGAAAAATATAGGTGAAAATATTTCAGAGTGAGAGGTGCCCAAATTATGTTTTTCTTTCTTCTTTTCTTTTTTCATTTAATAACCTTACAAGTCTCACAAAAATTAAATAAGCAAAATAATTTCCAAGTTGTATTTTTTGAAAGTGTTATTGTAAAGAAAATTTTCCTTTCTATATGGAATGTGTGTATTATTAAAACATAAGGTTTACGCTTAACTTTAAGGATAATATTGTGTTTTTCAAGTAGTGATAGATATTAGCACATTCAGCAATAAAATAGCTTTGCTCATTTAAAGCAGAAAGTGAATTCATTGAAAAGATATTGGGTAACTTATAGATATGACAATGAACCTGGGTAACTAGTTGAGAAAACTCACAGGAACTAAAGGAAGCAATAGTGATTAATTCACCAGAGGAAGAGTTTGTTGACATAGGACAATAGCCAGCCACTTCCATCTCTAACTATTGTGAACAATCTCTTAACTCGCTTCCCTTTGTAAAAACTCAAAAGTGAGGAATGGAATTTTTTATTAGCCAAGAGTAGTGCACATACTCAAGCCTTAGTTTTCAAGGAACTGGAAGAGAAAATACTTATCTTCTAAGCTTCAGTTATGAGCCTTAAAAGGCATAGTGGTATTCTTGGTTTCCAATTTAACGGAATCATTGTCCTGTATCTTAAAGGAAATATTGCTCTTCTGCATACAAGAGTCTCTAAAGGAGCTGAGCCAAGAGTTACAGTGCAGGGAAGAAACATTTTTAGGAATGTGTAGTCAGTTGAACACTTAGTCCGTATTATAAAGTGTATTCATGTACAACTTCCTAGAATCTTCCCTTTGCTACCAATTGTATCCTTCATGTTCCTGCTCATCTGATCAAAACAAGGTAGATCTCTCTTGCAAAGCAATGTAAACAAAAATGTTTAATTCTGGAAGCTCTGCTTATCAGATTCATTCTCCAATATTCTCTAATATTCTTTAGAGATATCCAAGCCTGGTGTTATAATAATGCAAGAACCCATTCTTTGCCATAACCACTTCAGCATTAGAGGCAGTTATTAACCAGGCTCAGTATTTTCTTTGTAATTGTTGTTTGATTGCTTTTTAATTCTTCTATCAAATAATCATAGAGTGTTTCTCACAAAACCATAGAATAAGTTAAGGAAGGTGCCACGCTGTGCTAAGAAAGTAACGAAAGTCCTCCCAAGAATTGGTTCACTATTGCAAGATCATGGAAACAGCCCAAGTGTCCGTCAATTCACGAGCGGATAACTAAAATTTGGTATATGCTCACAATGGAATACTATTCAATTCTAAGAAATGACAGTGAATTAGCACCATTTACGCTATCCTGTATTAAGCTTAAACCCGTTATCCAAAGTGAGGTAACACAAGATCAAGAAAACGGGCTCCACATCTACTCGCCATCAAATTGGTACTGACTGATTAAAACTATGATACTCAAATGGGGATAGTGCCCATAGGGTTTGGGGGAGGGGGAGATACACATTTTAGGGTTGTGGTGAGCATAGTTGGGGGGGGAGAGGGAATACATCTAAACCTTCCAAGGGAAAGGCTAAGATATACAATGTAACCCAAAGGTCAAAAAAAAGGGAAAAAACAAACAAACAAACAAACTTTTATCGGGTGGTGGGCAAATGGGAGGGGGGAGGAGGGGAAGAATTTACACTTACAAAATGGGTGCGATGAGCACCACCTGAGAGTAGGACATGCTTGATGTTTTGGTAAGGTGGGGGGAGGGGAGTGTGGGCGGGGGGAGGAATGGCAGGGGCAATATATGTAACCCTAACAATATTTGTACCCCCATAATATGGAAAAATAAAAAATTTAATAAAAAGAATTGGACCTTTAGAATTTGTTTGTAATTTATACTACATGTTCATAACAAAAATCTATTTATTTATTTAGCGTTCATTTTTTTTCAGCAAATTATGGGGGTACAAACATTTAGGTTGCATATATTGCCTTTGCACTGCCTGAGTCAGAGCTACAAGCATGTCCATCCCCCAGACAGTGTGCACTGCACCCATTAGGGAGGAATATACTCATCACTTCCTCCCCCTTCCTATTTGACTGACACCCAGTGAATGTTACTATGTACCCATAGATATTGGTCAATTAGTACCAATTTATTTATTTATTATTTATTTTTACTTCAGGATATTATGGGGTACAAACATTTTGGTTACATGTTATGACTTTGCCACATCCAAACCATGATTTGAGGTGTGCCCTTTCCTCCCTACAATGCTAACCACATTCATTAGTTGTGAGTTTACCCACCCCCACCCCTAACCCTGATGTTTTCATGTAATACCATGCTGTTTGTTCATCACCTTATAGAATCAGCATCACAAATAATAATTTTTACGAAGCTGACACAATTATAAAATCATAAAAAGAAATCAGGTTTCCCTAACCATTGTTTTATTTGCTCAGGGTGTAATATTTCTTTAAACATTGTAAAATGGATATTAGTTAGTTTCCCCTTCTCATTAATTTCAATCAGGAATAGAACTAGATTGGAAGTTAAATTTATACAGACAAAGAAAGGGAGGGACAGACACACACAGAGTGACAAAGGGATATTAAACAAAGTTTGTAAGAGTCCGACCTTTTGGACTGGCCTCCTACACTAAGTCTCAGCAGACCCGACCAAGCCAGAATGGAGACCCCTTGCTAAGTACCAGGAAATTGAACCAAACTTTGAAATGACCTTGTTTTCCAAAAAACCAGAAGACTCCAGTGAACCTGAGTCAGTGTAATAAGGAAGGAAGTAATTACCCTCTGTCTTAACCCTGCAAGGAAAGTAACTGAAATGACCAAGCTACTTTTTATTTCCTATTTCTGCTTTCTTCAATCCATTATGTCAATAAGGCCAAATTCCTCAGCTCATTGGAACACTCATTCTATTTGATAGAATTAGGTGTTGCTTGATTCTAGAATTATAAATGAAAGCCCATTAGATTTTTAAGATACTTTTTGTTATTTTGCCTTTGGGCAGGGAAGAATAATAATTTGGCAGTGGGCTGTGTACCCAGTTGGAATAAGTTAAAGATACAGAGAGAGGGGCAATGTAAATAACCGATTGAGATATTTTCTCTGACTTTAAAATAAGGTAGAGGTCAGAAACCTCTTCCTGATATAAGCTCCATGTAATGCCTGATTCCATATATTTGGATGTAATTTTCTTTAGAGATTTAAGTTCCTGCCTTTAGGGGATTGACTCCGCAATTAATACCTATTATCTAGTCCCCATGATGATCCAGTCCACTTGAAGGAAAACAAAAGTGCAGCAGTATGTATTTAATCAGAAGATGTCTCAGAATTTTAACAATAGATGATTCAACTTTCCACTACATTTCGAAAATAAATTTTCTTCTCTTTATATTTGACCTGCTAGTGAGAAATCCAGACACACACACAAATAATAGGTTAATAGATAAGACACCACCTGGAAGGAATTTATAAAAATCTGTTGCTGTTATTCACTGCCATGGACAGGTACCTGTCTGCTGCCATATAGCATTAATTCAGTATTATAACTTGTAACTAAAGCAACCATTTGATTCACTATTAAAATAGTACAAAATTATGCTTAAGAATAGGATAGATGTCAAAATATTGGTTTTTTGAAATGTTCACTATTCTTGCTGATTGGGGTTACATGAGAGTTATTTTAAAGGGTATGATGCATTCGTTTTGGAGTTAAAGAATGTGTAGAGTGGTTTTGAGGGAAAAATGCATTTGATTTAAATCCGTATACTTTTACAGAGAATAGGAGAAACTTTGGGAATGATATTTCTATTTGCATTTTGGATGTAGGCTGATATAGAAAGAACAATGTATTTGCATTTGCAGGAATTAAAGTAGACTATATGGACTTAAATCACAGATTTGGGAGGACTGCAACCCAGATTCAATACAGATTAATAGTTTATTAAATTTAAATGTTTATCTATTTGTCCTCTAATTTTATTATTACTTTAGTAACTTCTGTTACTATGCTATATTATCCTAAAAGTTTCTTTCTATGTGTGATTATCCTTATTAACATTTCTATTTCTTCCTCTAAACTTTCAAAGGGGGAAACATTTATGCCTCATACAAAGTTTTTATAAAATTTATTTGTAATAAATGACTAGAAAAAATCATACCTTACTGACTGAGTTCATCCTATTGGGATTAGCAGATACCCTGGAGTTACAGATTATTCTCTTTTCCCTTTTTCTTGTGATTTACACACTTACAGTTCTGGGGAATGCTGGGATGATCCTTTTAATCAGGATCGATTCCCGACTTCACACACCCATGTATTTCTTCCTGGCTAACTTGTCCTTTGTGGACATTTGCTATTCATCCACCATCACTCCAAAGATGCTGGTAGATCTTCTATCAGAGAAGAAAACCATCTCCTTTGCTGGCTGCTTCCTGCAGATGTACTTCTTTATCGCCCTGGCTACAACCGAATGCATCCTCTTTGGGTTAATGGCCTACGACCGTTATGTGGCCATATGTAACCCTCTACTTTACTCCTTAGTCATGTCCAGGACAGTCTGCCTTAAAATGGCAGCTGGGGCTTTTGTGGCAGGGTTGCTGAACTCCATGGTCAACACAAGTTATGTAAGTATTTTGCCATTCTGTAGCTCCAATGTCATCCATCACTTCTTCTGTGACAGTTCCCCACTTTTTAAGCTCTCATGTTCTGACACACACCTGGAAGAAAGCATCATTTCTACTTTTGCTGGTGTGAATTTGGTTGGGACTCTGCTGGTCATCCTCACCTCCTACTCCTACATTCTCTTCTCCATCTTCCGTACACACTCAGGGGAGGGGAGGCACAGAGCTCTCTCCACATGTGCCTCTCACCTGACAGCCATAATTCTGTTCTATGCCACTGCCATCTATTCTTACCTGAGACCTAGTTCCAGCTACTCCCTGAATCAGGACAAGGTGGCTTCTGTGTTCTACACGGTGGTGATCCCCATGTTGAATCCTCTGATCTACAGCCTCAGGAATAAGGAAGTAAAGAAGGCTTTATGGAATGTAATTACAAGGAAAAGGATCCCTTCCTTTCTGTGGTTTTTGGCTAAACATCTGAAATAGGTAGAGCATTTAATTTACTCAAAAGTTTAATTCAAGCCTTTATTCATTATATATTTTTTTCAGTTAACATATTTTGTAAACACTCAAGTATTTGTATCTATTTAGGGATAAAGTAAATTACCAGACAGATACAAGGCATGGGGACCTTCACTTTATTTTCAGTTTTAAATTTTTTTTATTTTAGCATATTATGGGGGTACAAGTGTTTAGGTTATATATATTGCCCATGTCCCCCTCCCCCATCTAGTAAAAGCTTCAAGCATGTCCATCCCCCAAACGTTGCACATCTTACTCATTGTGGTGGTATATACCCATCCCCTCCTTCCCTCTCCCACCCTTCCGACACTCGATAAATGTTACTCCTATATGTCCACTTAGGTGTTGATCCATTAATACCAATCTCAGTGGGTCCCAGAGTTAGGGCTTATTTTAATAACATTTCGACTAGGAGAAGAGAAGTATTGAGCATTTAGAAACCAAAGTCACAATATCACATGTTAATATCTATATACAATGCTTTAGACTATCCATTTGTTTTTTTCTTATACATTATTTTTTCTATTTATTATTCGCAAGAGATTATTAAATATCATATAGTACAGAAATGTTTTAAATTATTTTCTTTTTTAATTGAATGCATTTTTACTTAGAGAAATGCTTAAATTAAATTTTTGGACTGTAGTTTTTTTTTTTTTAATTAATTTATTTCTTTTTTTTTATTTTGGCATATTATGGGGGTACAGATTTTAAGGTTTCAATAAATGCCCATTTCCCCCCCCAAAAAAAGTCTGAGTCTCCATCATGACCATCCCCCAGATGGTGCACATCTCACTCATTATGTATGTATATACCCGCCCCCCTCCCCCCTCCCACCTGCCCAATACCCTATTACTGTAGCACCTATGTTGGACTGTAGTTTTAATGGAAACTTAACTCTCCACCTGTTTTCCCCTCCCCCTCCATACACGTGTGTGTGTGTGTGTATGTGTGTATATATATATATATATATATTCCTTAAAGAATAAGTCTGAGTGTATTCAAAAATGCCCTATCAGGAAAACCACTGTCTAATTAGAGCGCATCAGTCTTTCCATTCCTTTTAATTCTCAAAATTTTCCAATCCCTTTGCTATGGTTTGAATATGCTCCCCCAAAATGTATATGTTGAAACTTAATCGCCAATGTGATAACGTTAACAGGTGGAATGTTTAGGGGTGATTAAATCATGAGATTGGAGCCCTCATGGATGGAATTATGGCCCTTTTAAAGAAGTGTGAGGGCACTGTTTGCTCTTTCTGCGTTGGGAGGACACAACAAAGAGGCACCATCTTTGAAGCAGAGAACAAGTTCTCACCAGACACCAAGTCTGCTGGTTCCTGGATCCTGGAATTCTCAGCCTTCAAAACTGTGAATGCTAACTTTTTGGTTATTTATAAACTACCCAATCCATTTTTCTTATAGCAGCCCTAATGGGCTGAGCCACCCATGTTTCTCTCTCCCAGATTGATGCGTACACAAAAGGCACATGCACTCACGTTCAGGTGCTACAAAGACTTTAATCAGTATATGTTTCCAGAGGAGGTATGAATGTTCACTGAATACAGCTGACTTATTCTTGAAAATAGATCCATGGATTTTCTGCTCATAGAAATCTTCTGTTAATTAGCAATAAAGATCAATTCAAATCAATCTTGATGTTCAAGCTAAGCATTATTAATGTGGAGGTAAGGAGTTGGCTTAGTAGAACTCTGGAGGAAACTGAATTGGGCCAAGGCTTGCTAAGAGACACCTGAAGCCAGGAAGGCTTGAGAGCAAGTTTGCCAGCTTGGTCTTGATCTGGTCATGTAAGACTCAAACATGCCATCCAGAGGCCTGGAAACTGGGGATTATCTAACCTAGGCCACCACTGCTGGCACCTCAACACTCTATCTAAGGGTCTGAGGTCCAACCAACTCAAACTGCCAGCAGCACCACAGTGAGTACTTACCTCATGAGCCAGAAGGCAGCATACTTCTACCTCTCTACACTGAGTAGCAGAGTTTCTGGCAGAGGAGAATAGGTGAATTGCAAAGCTATCTGTTTTGAGCTGAGGGAAGTGTTTCCAGATGAGAAGAAACCAGCATAAGAGTTATTTTATTTAACTCAAAAGAAATTTTTCAAACAAGTTGGGAGAAGTGAAAGTGTCCAGATTCAAGAATCACATGGATTCAAATAAAATAAGAATAAAATAAGATGATATTAGGACATGGAGTCTTCTATTAAGGCAGAAAATGTGGAGAAAGGTTGAATATTACTATGTAAAAAGAATTTGGATTTTCTTGTTAAATATAAACTAATATATACATCATTTTCATTGGCGTATAAAAAATGGGAAGTCATACAATTTATAAACAATAATTAGATAAGGACTAGTATCTGGGTTAAGTGAAGTCAATTATCCCATTTAAAATTATATAGGAAAATAAAATCAAAGATACTATATTCATTCATAGTCAACATATTTCAAAGGATAGAGACAAAAAATATTATGTTACAAAGGTAAAGACAAATGGTTTTGTGTGGTTTTGTGTAATCAAGTAGTTGAGTTGATGTGAGAATATGTAACCTGTAGAAGAAAACCCAAAGAACAAAATCACTTTATTTAAAATAAATAAAATGCATGTCAAAGACAATGTGTGTCATCAGAAAGCAGAAACATGGTTCATTTGTTTTTAAAGTTAGATACAACTTACTGTTTTGGTTTTAAAATTATGATCTATATAATTTTATTTAAATGTTCTGATGTTAATGCTGCTATGAAAATGTTCCATATATCCTCGCACCATCTCTAAGCTCCAAAAGAGTCCATGGAATATTTCAGCCATTTGACAAAAATTGTTAGCCACATATTTGTTGCTAAAATGTGTGGTGATGAGTATTGATTAAGTTTTGCAAGCAGGAAATCAAACTGATGATCCATGTAAAAAATGATGAGATTCTAAATTGAGCTTCAAATTCTCAGACTGCAGAAATTGTATAATGATTGTGACCATTTGTTGTAACACAAATAAATGACAAAAATACATAAAATGCAGTTTAGATTCTAAGTTTTTAAGGTGGCATGTCAAGTTTATTAATATATTGGTAAGAAAAGCAGAAAGAGGAAATACTACAGACCTAGAGAGGGCGTGGAAACAGAAGGCTTATAATCATAGAAGCTGGGAAGTGAAATGCCTATAACTAGCATAAAATATAAATAAAAGTTAAAAATTTATTTAATAAATCATAGAATCATTATACCCAAATTATGAAAGGCTGTGACAGACTCACCAACATGAGATGCTAGATTTGGTGAGCATTAGTCAAAAGGAACAAACAATACATTTTCAAAGCAAATGCTAAAAATATATCTGTAGTTGATTAGCATTATATAGCTTTATTCCCTAGCAGTAAGGCCCAATAGAGTCAAGTAACACAGACCCACATACCAGTGCTGTGATGATAATTTTAGGTGTAAATTTTACAAAATTAAAGGATACCTAGAGTACTGAAAAAGCAGTATTTTTCACAGTGGACTGGGTGGGCACCATCTAATCAGCTCAGGGCCTGAATGGAACCAAAAGGCAGAGGCAAGAAGAGTTCATGCACTCTCTCCTGGAGCTAGGACACTCTTCCTTTCCTGCCCTTAGGTATCAGAACTCCAGGTTCTCAGGTTTTTGACTTCTCTTACTCTGCAGCCTTTGGACTTGGACTGAGCCATGCTACCGGCTTTCCTGGTTCTCCAGATTGAAGATGACCTTTTGTGGGACTTCTCGGCCTCTTTAATTGTTTAAATCAATTCCCTTAATAAATCCCTTCTCTCTATCTGTAGATATATCCTATTGCTCTGTATCTCTGGAAAACCTTGACTAACACAGAATTGGTACCAAGCGTGGTTCTAAGCCCCTAAGTTGTGGTACAAAGTGTGTTCCATGAGGACATGCACTCCGCCTTAAAAGAACTACTTGAGTTTTCTAATTTATATAAGGAGATATCCAGGGAACGTGTGGGAACACAGTTACTAAAGTGTGGGATAAAAGAAGGAATGTCAAGTAGAATCCAGTCAACTGCATTGATATGGGTTCACTAAGCACAGATTCCGAATTTAATGTTTCAGCTTAAATTGAAGAGTTAAAGGAGCTAAAAGTTTGTTTGTTTGCTTGGCTGAAACATGGATTAAAAAAATGACCTACCTTGAACAAGTAGGATATGACGCATCTCCTTTGGATTACCATAAAGGAAGGGATTCAAAGACTTAAGGAGATTGGAATGCTAGAGTAGATTTAAAACCTACTCACTCAGATCCAGAGGACATACTTTCTACCAGTACTTTAAAAAATTGATTTATGAGGGAAGCCCCAATATCCTTGAAGAGCTTTGTGATTGCTCTTCTTTGTAGGCCAGACTTCACAGTGAGATCCACAGTCATCCGATTGGACAACTTCAATGCACTGGGAATAATTGGATTCCAGAGAAGCATGGTCAAGTGGCAGCAGGCAACTGCTAAAGGCAAGATGGCCATAGTTACCATAATGGACAGTAGAGACAAAGCATCAGAATAATCCAATTCATGTAGATGTATGTTGTAAGGGAATTAATCATGGTGTTCCTAGAAGTGAAATAGGTAAACCTTCCTAATTCTTACTTTATCTATATAAGCAGAGCACTTACAGGTCCAATGAATTAAAATCTAACTCAAATCATACAGAGAGTAATGGTCCCTCAATCGATTCCCAGACTTGAGCCAGTTCACAAAGCCAGAACCCCATGAATGCAGAGAAAGACAGGTCTCTTTGAGAAAGGACCCCACTGCACTGCTGACAATTTTTCTTGTTAATCTTTCCCCCAGTCTTCCCCAGAGGAAGGAAGGCCCTATCATCATCCACAGATCACCAACTTCACCAAGTCAACTCTTGGCCTGCAACTAGGCTTTACTAGAAACTCAGTGTTTAACTATGGACCACCAAGTTACCATGAGACCCAAGCTATCTCTCACAAAGTAGATATTATTTGACCAACCAAGCCATAAAGTTATGTGTATACAGGACTGCTTCATCTTAAAATGGAAGTAGTATATACATGATCAGGCCCAAGCAGACATAAGTAAGCTACACAAAGGAGTGGCCCAAATACCCATAACTACTACTCTTTCTATACTGTCTTCTCTCTCCCAGCCTGAATCTATAGCCTCATGTGGAATACCCTACGATCAGCTGACAGAGGATACAAGTCTAGGGAGTGGTTTACAAATAGTTCTGCATGATATGTGGGTGCCACCTCAAAGTGTATAGCTGCAGCACTGCAGCCTCTTCCTGGAACATCCCTGAAGAACAGGGAAAGGTAACCTTCCCAGTGAGCAGAACTTCAAACAGTAATCCTGGCTGTGCAAGTTCATTGGAAGGAGAAATGGCCAGACATGGGTTTATATATTGATTATGGGCTGTCTTGGCTAGATTGTCAGGAAGTTGGAAAGAATATTATTGAAAAATTGGTTACAAAGAAATTTGGGGAAGAGTTATATGGATAGACCTCTCAGATATGCCAAAGGGCATGGAGATATTTGTGCCCCATGTGAATGCCCAGCAAAAGATGAGTCCAGCAGAAGAGGATTTTATTAATCAAGTGGATAGAATGACCCATTCTATGGATACTAGTCAGCATCTTTCCACAGGCACCCACAATGGGCTCATGAGCAAAGTGGCCATGGTGGCAGGGACAGAAGTTATGTGTGGTCTCAGAATCATGGACTTCTACTCACCAAGGCTGACCTGGCTATGGCCACTACTGAGTGCTCAGTGTGCCAGCAGGAGAGACCAACACTGAGACCCTGACATGGCACCACCACCTGGAGTAATCAGCCAGCTACCTACTGCAGGTTGATGACATTGGACTACTTCAATCATGGGAGGGTTGGTGTTTTGCCCTTACTTGAATAGACATTTACTCTCCATATAGACGTAGAATAGGCAAGACCTATGATTCTAAGATCTGAGAGTTTTACAAAAGAATGATCTAGGAAAGAAATCCTAGGTTTAGCTTGAGGCTCTACCACGAACAATTATTTAGAGACAAGAAGCTTTAACATTTTTCACTGGTGACTTCTTTGATTGCCCTGGCGATTGCTGGGCCCGGCCAGCTGAAATGGGGAGAAGTTGAGTTCTAGAAGGAGATGCCCTCTCACACAAATGAGGTAACACCTTCACACATTGATCTTTGTCTTATTTCATTGTCAAATGAAATAGTCAAATGGCCATTCAAGCAGCAAGAGGCATTGGAAATAGATTCCAGGCATTAAGGATATTTTCTTTTAAAAAAAGCACATAAAGCACAATATAATCATGGCGACCAAAGAGAGCTAGTGAAAAGATTAGGGATAACACGACATGATTCCATTTTCGTAATAAATAATTATTACCTCTGAAGTAATGTAGAGAAGATTGCTAACAGTGGAATAGCACTGAAAATAGAGGATAATTTTTAAAAGGTATTCCCCCTCAAAAAGATTGCAAGCATGTGCACTAAGGAAGTTTCCATAAAAATGGAGAGAAATGAATAGAATTCATTAATATTTAGAAAGTAGAGTTAGCATACTTTGGTGACTGACTAGGTAAGATGGGTAGAAAGAGATGCACAATGACAAGTATGTCAATTTTTCTAAGTGGCTGCTTTTATACATAGTAAAATTGAGAATCAAACAGAGGAAAATGGGCAAAATCTCTATGTAAATCCTTCAACACTTCTCACAATATATATTGGTGGCCATTATTTTGGCCACCATCCTCTTCCACATACATCATTGTGATGACCTCTTCACTGGTCTTCCTGCTTCCACTGTTGTCCACACTGAAGTATATTGTGTTCTTATTTCGTACAATTTTTTGAGGACATTTTACTCACTGCTAGCGATGGAAGAAAACGTGATGCACACACATATAATTAATGATTTAGGGAGACTAACTGATTTAGGTGTAATTTATTGAAAAAACCCAGTGTTCTATGTGCCTGGCTTAACATTGGGTGCCAGATGTACACTAGCAAACAAGATGAATGTCCAATGAATTCATGCCAAAGAGAGAAAGTTGAATTATGAAATAAAATTAAAGCATCATATATTAAGGGTTAAAATAGAAGTTGTATTGGAGGGATAGGGGAGAATTGCATTAGACATATTTGATGTTGCCTGCAGGAATAATGGGTCACTTTTCATGGGGTGATACACCAGCTAAGTCTAAAAAGAGAACAGGAGTTTGAAAGTCAGACATTGTGATCAATCTACAGGTACAAAGAGCTCTTCTGCCTTCTGAAGAGTATAGCACATCTTATATAGTTAGATATTTATTGAATGTTTCAATATATAAATAGAGAAAAGCTAAATGCATGAATTAATTATTTTATACAATTTTGCCAAAGATTCATAGCAACAATAGAAATTTGCTCTACCTTCTCTCTCTTAATAGTTTAAAATTCCTCATATTGCCATTTTCCTATCTTCACTTTCTCAATATAGAAAACTCTGAGACTAACTGCATCATATCCTCTTTTCCAAACTCAGGTTTAATATTCCCCCCCTTATGAAAGTACTTATAAATTAGGATAAGTCCTCCCCATGGCATGAACAGAGGTCACTAACACATAAACAAGCTAGATGATGAATGAACTTTGGGTGATTTCCAAGTTGTATTTTGGGAGATGAAAAAAAATGATATTTTAATCGGTTCAAATTTAGTGTCCTCAGATTTCATAAGTAGATGCAAGCCAATTTAAAAACTATGAATGCATTGTACAGTCTTTACCAACAGGGGAATTGCTCTACTCTCCAGGGGTGGAGAGGACAGGGAGAAAGGTAAGGAGGATTGGCCAGGAGGCCGATGCCCTCAGACCATATTCCATACAGAGAGAAATATAACACTAATCCAATCAGAGATAGCTTTGGTTATTTTCTAAGTTACCACTTGATAAACAGATTACTGAGCTTAGAAATGCAGCATCACATGAAGAAAAGAATGAAGCCCTTAAAATGAATAAGGGGCTATTTCCTACCTAAGGTGCACTGACTGATTTAAAAGTAAAGCATGCATTTCAAGGGCAAATAAAAATGGCTGGATTTTTTTACTCGAATAATTTAAATGAAAAATTCACACTGCATAAAACCATATTCTCTATAAAAGAAACAACATATAGTGATTTATCCACAATATATATAAAAAAAGGTAAGTGTTATTTATTTTACCCTGCTCATTGTGGCATTATACTCCTGAGTTTGGATTCAGCTGGATGACATGCTAGCTTTTAACTTTGGGGAAATGAGTTAATTTCTCTGTGTCTCTGGAACTTTATGTAAAATGTGAATTATAACAGTAACTGCTTTAAAAAAGAGATAGTACAGGTAAAGTGTCATTAACATAATAAATGTTCAAATAATGTCAACAATTTTAAAAATAGTTTGATTAATTAGATCTGTCTATTTTCCTTTACTGCTGTGCTAATGTCTGCTAAAGTAGAAAAACTGATAAAGACAGATGCTTCCCTCATGGAACAGAAACTCTTTTCAGTAAAGACATTGGAGCAACTAAAGTTTCCATGTTAGAAATGTCAAAGTAACACTAATTGTTGATAGAGGGAATAGATCAAGTTCAGAAAAGAAAATGATTAAAGAAGGTTATTTATGAGAATGCTTTCATATATTAAGTAGGATCCGAGTTAGACTTCTAAATTTGAATTTGCTTATATTTATAGAACACAGTCTACTTAATATTTTTAGAAACTCAATGTACAACTATACAGACTAATATAAATGAGAAAAAAAAGTCTAGTTAACTAGAATGTTTTTTTCCCTTAGTATTGCTGCTAGTTTGTTTCCACTCAGCATAGATTGGTAATTTTCAGCTCAGTATTTCTGTCAAAACACTGCCTTAGAGGGCAGGGCGCCATAGCTCACACCTACTCTTGGAGGCTGAGGCAGGACGATCGCTCAAGATCTGGAATTCGAAACCAGCCTGAGCAAGAGCGAGACCTTATCTCTACTAAAAATAGAAAGAAATTAATTGGCCAACTAAAAATATATAGAAAAAATTGGCTGGGCATGGTGGTACATGCCTGTAGTCCCAGCTACTTTGGAGGCTGAGGCAGGAGGATCGTCTGAGCCCAAAATTTGAGGTTGCCGTGAGCTAGGCTGATGCCACAGCAATCTAGCATGGGCAAAAGAGTGAGACTTGTCTCAAAACAAAAAACAAACAAACAAAAAACACAACTCTGCCTGTACATTCGCTCTTCTCCTATATTGAGAAAAGTCTACTCCAAGGCAGGATAAAAGGTGAGCAAGGCTCAAGGGAAACAAAAAAAATATAAGTTAAAATAATAATGATATATACAGTAAGTATGATAATGATCATAATAACAATGCCTAATTAAATTACAAATGCCTGTTGTAAGTCAAGCAGTAACATATGGTATACTTATTCTCCAAAACAACTTGCTGAGTTACATAGTATTATTACTGTGAATGTTTTAAAACAAGGATAATCAAGCTTTGGTGATTTCAATAAGGACATATTACCCTAATATATCGAATTTCCTTTGTAAGTCACTCTATGTCAAGCCATGTCAATGTCCCTGTCAAGTCAGAGGGTACTTGATTCTAGCGAAATGGAATGTGATTGCTGAGATAAATGGGGAAGGATCTCACTTCCATGAATGATCAATAAAGATTTATGAAATTATCTACTGGGAAATATTTATAAACTACTCACTCACGTAAGTAAATCACTAGTTATTAGAATACAAAACTGAATGACAGTATGAAGGCTATTATTTTTCCTGGAAAGTACTGTATTCTCTTTTCTTAAAAGTAAAAATAACAAAGTGATTCAGTAATACCCTAAAATTTGACAAAGTCCCAGATTAGCTGTCACTTCCCTAATCTATTGTCTGGTGCTCCCATGACAGTTTTTATTAATAATTCTCTCTCTGTACACTCTGACATATTTCAAAGTAATATAATACAGTGGCCTGACTTCAACACTAGTCCATAGCTCTGTTAAGACAGAAGCTGACTGAGACCGTATGTTTTTGTTATTGTCAATTCCTTAGTATTTCACACACAACATGGTCCATAATAAACTGCAAAATATATATTGATTTACTACCTTATATAAACATTCAAACATATCTGGATGGGTGAAAATTTAATTTTTGCTCCAGTTGATTTTCCAAAGGTACAACTGATGGAGAAAATATGAATATATATATGGATGATAAAAAGTTGTTTTCTTCAGATGAATACGAATTTAGAGTCTGGAGAATGGAAGAGAGAATGTAAAACTTGTGACCACATAGATTTTGGAGTATGTGACAATCGGTGAGGGAGGTTACAGTTTAGCATTAATGTAGGGAACAAAGGCTGGATGGAGATCATGAAAAGTTATAGGTGGGATCCAGCAGAGTAGAGGAGAGATTGAACATCTTTGGTTTAAAAGAGTTTAATTCTTGAAGGAGCTGATTAGCTTCAGCCTCCACTGCATTTAGTACTGTGGTTCCTGATAACCACTAAGGGAAAAAAAAATATTTAGAACATAAGTATACATTATATACACTATATATATGTGTGTATATATGATCTAAAATATGTTCAGAAACTCATATTTAGAGGTAGAAAAAAGGTACACAAATAAAGAGTTTACATTTTGTCTGGTGCCAAGTGTGACCCCGTGATCAAATTTTCTTGCACATTTTGTTTTCCCTTTTCTTTCTCTATTTATCCCTGTAAAGTCATAAACTAATGACTCCTAAAAGGCTAAAATTCAGAATATAAATAAAGTTGTTAAGATTTTGGGGCAGGGGCATGATAGAGTTTATGATACAGTGTAACAAAACATTTTACTTTATTTCATATTTCAAACTTCAAGGGAACATATTACTTTCTATGATGTATTATTTCTAAAAAAAATTGTATGCCTTATTATATGCCTTATTATATATTATAAATGAAATGCCTTCATTTATATAATGAAGGAAAGACAATATTTCATACTTTTCTAATCAGTGATCTAAGTTTCTATCCTAGATAGTGAGTACTGAGACCCAAGATGATCTTCCGTGGGCATGGCAGGACACCTTCCTTTTATATTGTCTGAGATGTAGCTCACAGGGAAACCATCAAACCAAATGTGGATATAAACAGATTATAAATTAGAAGGTACTAGGCAGATAAAATACAAATAAAAAGCAAATGGAGACCAAATTGATAAGGAAGTAGAAACATTTCTCACTTTAGTTTTAAACTAAAGCAACTCTTATCCTGAGAATAGGCTACCTGACATGTTTTGCTCTTAGCTTATTGCTATCTGTTTTGCTGTGGTTTTTAATTCACATATCCATAGTCTTTCTTATGAGCAGAAAAAATAGAGTTTGGAATTACTTTTACTATTTACATCCTGGAATTTTAGGATTTTAGATTTGAAAATATATTTGCAAAAGTATAAAACATGCAAACAAACAAAACTGGGCTTCTATACTGTGTCATTGATTTGAAATAATCTATTCAATATGTCCTGTTTTGCAGCTGAGCCCAGAAGATTGAAGTGACTTCTAAACCTCAAAATCATTTTATTCATAAATGGAATCCATGGGGAAAAGTTCCCCACAGGAAAATCACACTACTTTAATGGAATTCATCTTACTTGGATTTTCTGATGTTCCTAACCTGCAAGGATTTCTTTTTGGGGCATTTTTGATAATCTATGTGATTATTGTGATAGGAAATAGCCTCATTATCATATTAACCAAGGTTGATCCTTGCCTCCAGACCCCCATGTATTTTTTCCTTGGGAATTTTTCTTCCTTGGAAATATGTTATGTGTCAGTCACTGTTCCCAGATTATTAACAGATCTTTGTAGACAAAAAAGAAATATTTCCCTTTTGGCTTGTGCTACTCAAACGTATTTTTTTCTGGTCTTCGGAGCCACTGAATGCTTTATTTTGACAACAATGGCTTATGATAGGTACGTTGCCATTTGCAACCCATTACTCTACCCTCTCATCATGAACAAGAGGCTGTGTATCCAACTGG
This sequence comes from Microcebus murinus, assembly GCF_040939455.1. Lineage (NCBI taxonomy): Eukaryota > Metazoa > Chordata > Mammalia > Primates > Cheirogaleidae > Microcebus > Microcebus murinus. The sequence goes on from NC_134107.1 coordinate 18,607,673, forward strand.
CAGCTGGCTGTTGGATCAGTGGAGTTCCAGTACACATAGGGTTCACCTACCAGATCTTCTCTCTACCCTTCTGTGGACCTAACCAGTTGAATCACTTTTTCTGTGACATACCTCCAATACTTATGCTAGCCTGTGGGGACACTTTTCTGATTGAGATGTTGACTTATGTGATTACTGTTCTAGTTATCACTATTCCTTTTATGTTGATACTTGGATCTTACGTGAAAATAATCTTATCCATCTTAAAGCTGCCATCAGCAACTGGGCGAGCCAAAGCCTTCTCTACCTGTTCTTCCCACCTTATGGTTGTGGCTTTATTTTTTGGATCAGGAATCATTACATATTTGAGACCAAAGTCCAGTCATTTGGCAGGATTGGACAAAGTCCTTTCTCTATTTTATACCATTGTGACACCAATTTTTAATCCCATGATATATTGTCTGAGAAACAAAGATGTTATGGTGGCATTAAGAAAATTCTTACTGAAATGCATTGTGTTATGATTAAAAAACATGACTTAAAAAATTTTTGGTATTATTTATCACAATCCCCATACATTAATTTTTGTTCTTCTCTAATATTCTTAGAAATCTTAATTTTTCTGAATAAGTTATTTTATATTTTTATCTCACATGAAATCAACTCTTCTTTTATTTTCAAATAGTAAATTAATGTCAAACATTAATATTATCTATGGGTGAAAAGCAGCCACCTATGAAACTCAATCCAAGATATTGAAGAGTTGGAAATAACACATTGAAGTCATAAAATTCTTGTTTACTGGCTCTTAGTTCACTAAAAAAATGTCTTTTTAATCTCTTTTGACAGTTTATTATTTAAACCTATTTTGTCTGATATAAATATGGCCAACCCTGTTGTCTGTTAGTTATAATTTGCATGGAATATCTTTTTGTATTCCTTTACTTTTATCCTCAGTGTGTCCTTAAATCTAAAGTAAGTTTCTTGTAGACAGCATACATTTGGGTTGTACTTTATTATCCTTCCATGCTCTATGTCTTTTGATTGAGGAGTTCAGTTCCTATACATTTAAAGTATTTATAGACTGGAAAAAAAATGTCTATGCCACAGTGTTAGTTGTTACACATTAGTTTTGTATATCTTTTTTTTTTATTTCTTGAAGACTTCCTTTCTATTATGTTGATTATTTTTGTATTGATTTTTTTTTTTTTTTAAGTTCAGAATATTACAGGGGTCCAAATGCTTTGGTTACATCAATTGCCTTTGCATCACCTGAGTCAGAGTACAAGTGTGCCCATCTCCCAGCCAGCATGGATGGCACACATTAAATGTGACTTTATCCATTCCTTCCTTGCCCCTCCCACCTGCCAATATCTGATGAATGTTACTTCCATATGTGCAAATAAATGTTGATCGATTAGTACCAATTTAATGGTGAGTACATGTGATGTTTGTTTTTCCACTCTTGTGATACTTGACTTAGAATAATGGGCTCCAGTTCCATCCAGAATAATACAAGAGGTAGTTTACCACTTTTTTTATGGCCGAGCAGTACTCCATGGTATACATATACCACATTTCATTAATCCACTCATGTATCAATGGACACTTGGGTTGTTTCCACATCTTTGCAACTGTGAGTTGTGCTGCTATAAACATTCAAATGTAGATATCTTTTTAATAGAATGTCTCCTTTTCCTTTAGGTAAATACCCAGTAATGGGATTGCTGAATCAAATAGTAGTTCTATTTTTAGTTCTTTGAGATATTTCCATACCACTTTCAATAGAGTTTTTATTGAAAGTGGGAAATGTTAGTACTCCAATTTTGTTTTTCATTTGTTTGTTTTTTTTATTTTTGTTTTTGTTGTTATTTTGTTTATTGAAGAGGATTACAAATGGTCATGGTACAGTTCTAGGCCATCACTGTCAGGAGGAAGCTCTCTATGTCTCCAATCATATACATGCAAAAACACACACACACAATGACAAAGAGGAAGAATAATAATTTGGTAGTGTGCTATATATCCACTTAGAATAAGCTAAAAATACATAGAGTAATTGTAAATAGTCCATTAAAAATTATTTGTTTTCCAGAGATCACAAACCAATTTATGATGTAATCCCCTCGTAATGTCTGATACTGCATGCATCGTATTTAATATTATTTTGAGATGGGAGCTCCTGCCTTTAGAGAATTGACTCTGCAATTAATATCTATAATCTACTCCCCATGGTTACTTAATCTTTTGAAGGAAAACAAAATAAAATTGCAGCAACATATATTTACTCAGAAGGTGTCTTAAAATTTTACCAGCAGGTAATTCATCTTTCTACTGCATTTTCAGAGATGAATTTTTTTTCTTCTCTTTAAGTAACAACTGAGAACCTCTGATGAAAAAGAAAATATTAGGCTACTTAGGTAAGACATGATCTGAGGAGGAAGATATAAAGATTTGTTGAAGTCATTCAGTGAGGTAGATGTGTACTCTGCTGCTTCTTGGAATTAATTTCATTGTGTACCTTATAATTATAATAATCTGCATTGTTCACTTTTAAAGCATTACAAAATCCATTTTAATGATATGATAGATGTCAAAGTATTGTTGATTTGAAATAGGCACTGTATTTGCAGCTTAGGTTTAGACAACAGTTTTATTCAGGGGACAATGTATGAATTTTTAACTTGAAGAATGTATGGAGTATTATTGAGAGAAAGAAAAAAAAAGTATACTTGACTTAAACTCACATAACTGCTCAGAGAATGGAAGAGATTTCGGCATAATATTTCTATCTTTCGCACTCTGGATGTGAGTTGGCATAGAAAGAATAATACAATAAATGTCCACTTGCAGAATGGGAAGTGTTGTATGTGGACCTAGACCAGTGATTTGAGAGGCCTATAACCCAGATTCAATGCAGACAAATGTTTATTAAATTCAAATGCTTATCAATTTGTCCTTGAATGTCTCTCTCATATCAGTTACCATATGCCATATTATGTTAATTTTATATTCTGTTAATGATTCATATTATGTTAATTTTTGTTTACTCTTTCCTACATGTGATTGCTTTCATTAACATCTCTTCTTTTTATGTAAACTTTGGGAGAGGAAACATTTACAGCGAACACAAAGATTACAAAAAATATATTTTTAACAGATGACCAGAAATAATTATACCATGCTAACTGAGTTTATCCTAGTGGGATTAGCAGACACACTGGAGCTACAGATTATCCTCTTTTTATTTTTTCTTGTGATTTACACACTTACAGTTCTGGGGAATGCTGGGATGATCCTTTTAATCAGGATCGATTCCCGACTTCACACACCCATGTATTTCTTCCTGGCTAACTTGTCCTTTGTGGACATTTGCTATTCATCCACCATCACCCCAAAGATGCTGGTAGATCTGCTATCAGAGAAGAAAACCATCTCCTTTGCTGGCTGCTTCCTGCAGATGTACTTCTTTATCGCCCTGGCCACAACCGAATGCATCCTCTTTGGGTTAATGGCCTATGACCGTTATGTGGCCATATGTAACCCTCTACTTTACTCCTTAGTCATGTCCAGGACAGTCTGCCTTAAAATGGTAGCTGGGGCTTTTGTGGCAGGGTTGCTGAACTCCATGGTCAACACAAGTTTTGTAAGCCACTTGCCATTCTGTAGCTCCAATGTCATCCATCACTTCTTCTGTGACAGTCCCCCACTTTTTAAGCTCTCATGTTCTGACACACACCTGAAAGAAAGTATCTTTTCAACTTTTGCTGGTGTGAATATGGTCGGGGCTCTGCTGGTCATCCTCACCTCCTACTCCTACATTCTCTTCTCCATCTTCCGTACACACTCAGGGGAGGGGAGGCACAGAGCTCTCTCCACATGTGCCTCTCACCTGACAGCCATAATTCTGTTCTATGCCACTGCCATCTATTCTTACCTGAGACCTAGTTCCAGCTACTCCCTGAATCAGGACAAAGTGGCTTCTGTGTTCTACACGGTGGTGATCCCCATGTTGAATCCTCTGATCTACAGCCTCAGGAATAAGGAAGTAAAGAAGGCTTTATGGAATGTAATTACCAGAAAAAGGATCCCTTCCTTTTTGTAATTGGTTGCTGAAAAATATGAGCTAAATAGAGTATTTAATTTGCATTCAAAGACTAGTTCAATCCTAAATTTTTTTTAACAGCATGTTTTCTCAGTAAACACTTCTGTCAATATTCACGTATCCATATCTAATTAAGGATAAAGTAAATTGTCTAGCTGATACAGTATCATGGCACCTTCTTAATAATAATTCAAGGGTCCAGAAAAATAAGTAGAATTAATATTTATAATTAAATTTTTTCTATAAATAGAAACAGATTGTTTAGACACCAATGTCACATGAAATTAGATGTATAGAATAATTTTATTATCCATTCACTTTTTTCTAATGTACTGTTTTTCACCATTTATGATTTTAAGTGTATGTTAAATATCATGTACAACAGAAATATATTCAATTTAAAATGTATTTCTCTTTTTACTTGTTGAATTATTTATTAGTGGGATTTTTAAATCAAATTTTAGGACTATAGCTTTAGTAGAAACTTCAAACTCCAAATCTCCCATGCAAGTACTAACCAGACTTGCTTAGCTTCCGAGATCAAATTGGGCATGTTCAGGGTGGTATGGTCATAGATCAAACTCTGAATCTTTTGTTTCCCTACTCTTCATACACATATGCACACATACATATGTTAAAAAAGTGTGAGTTTGAGTAAAAGTGTGCTATCAAGAAAATTTTGTGATTGATATACATCAATTACAACTCTCCTTTCATTCTTTCATTTTCCTCAAAATTTTTCAACTGTGATCTCCCTTTCTGTCCCCTAGGCTGACATACACACACATGACACATGCACACACACTCAGGTACTGCAAAGATTTTAATCAGATTATAGTTCCTAGGTGATAGCTGAATGTCAAGTGAATGAATCTGGTATGTATTCTATAAAATAGGATCTTAGAATTCCTGCTCAGAAAAGTCTTCTCTCAGTTGTCATTTAGGATCAGTTAAAAATAGTTTTCATGTTAAAGCTAAGCATTAATAATGTGGAAGTAGACAAGGAGTTGGCTGGGTAGAACTCTGAATGAAACTGTGGGAACATGGTTTGCCAAGGGAATAGCCATATCTTTCTGGAGGGAAATTGACTCCATGACTCTTATGCTTGGCCTTATCACTGAAGTTGCACCTGATAAAAGTGGAGCTGTTCGTATCATATGGGATGTGGACATAGCAGACACTGTGGCCTGTCGCAAAGAGGTCATCCAGCTCAACCATCTGATTTCCCCCAGTGGTCCATGCAGCTAACCTCGGCCAGACAGATGTTCTTGAATGCTGTGATGGTGTCTAGGCACCTGTGGACCTTGCCTGGACCTGGAGGCCTTACCAGGCTACTTTCAGAGATGGTTTGCCTTTCACTGGGTACCTCACCTCTATTCTTCTGCACCAGCTGGATGAGGGTTCCCTGGTTCTCTTCAGTTTCTCTGTCCCAGTATATTTTAATGGAATTGTATATGAGACCAAAATATTGTGCAAGTAAATGCTAATATTATATTTCTTTTGATGTAAAACTTAGAAATAGTAATAATGTTTCAATATGAATTTCAATCATTCTGGAATGTGGGGTTTTAGACATATTTCCAGCCATGTACCCTGCTCTCTAATTTAGCTTTCTTATACATAATTAAACTCATTTACAAAGTATTGATATTTATAATTTTAGGATCTCTTATCAGTTAGTGATATTGCTTAATTTTTAATTCATTAAATATGTGTTTCTTATGTCAACTTATTTACCTAATTCATCATATTACTAATACAATGTTTGATAATTATATTTTGGCCTACTGTTCAATGCACTTAAGTGAAAAATGTTTCCAATATGTTTACTTTTTTGACCCAAAGTAAATTTAACATGCAAAATTATTCATAAATTGCTAATTATAATAATGAATGAAACTTTCTCATTCTTTTCCTTCTTTAAAACCTGACAGTTTTTATTAAACCCTCTCATATGAATGTAATATTTCAGTCTCTTTGTTATGTTGCTATCTCTGTTGCTTTCTGAGTTTTTTGATTTCCCTAGCCTTTTTTTTTCACTTAGATGTTTAAGGTTAGCGCATTCTTGAAATATACAGATATCAATCAATGTGGTGTCTTATTCAACGGCTTTTGAATAATTTATTTATTAAAATTGATGAAGAGAATTTAAAGTGTATGTCATTATGCTGTGTTTGGTCAATATCTTCATTAGTGATTAGGTGAGGCCAAGTAGAGACTAGATAAGAAAACTGTGAATGTCACAAAGTTGAAAAATAAACAAATAATTTGGAAAGAATGAAACAATCAAATTTCGAAAATCACATGTATACAAATAAACAAACCAAAAGAAAATAGATAGTGTTAATAGATATAGTCCTCCATTAAGGCAGAACATACATAGAAATGGTTTGTTTTTAGTATGTAAAAATAATGTTTTATTTAGTTTATTAAATGTAAACTTGCATGCACAATGTGATTTTCATTGGTCTATTAAAAATGAGAAATCAAACGTTCTGTAAGTAATAATTAGACAAATGATGGCAGATTAAAAAAGTAATAATCCCATTTAAATTCACATAAGTGAAATAAAACAAAATATAGTTTAATTCAAAGTACAGAGATAAACACTACTATGTCAAGAAGGTAATATCTAAATGGTCAGATGTCTAGATGAAAAATCAGATACAAAGTAGTTGAGTTGTGAGAATATGTAATCTGTAGGAGAGGAATACTCAATAACTTAATACTTTGTTGGAAATATATAGATTGTGTGTGTCCAATAGAATTTGTGGCATCAGAAAATAGAAATATGATAATTTATTTCTAAACTTAGATGTAATTTGTTATTTTGCCTGGAATATTGGAATGTAATATCTTTAAGACTATCTTTAATATTTTTTATTTTAATAGTACTATAAAACACTGCACATATCCTTTAACTATCTCAGAGCCTTGAGATAGGAGAAACTTGGGATGTATAAGTCATTTAATAAAATTATTTTCCTCGTAACTTTTCCTAAGGCATGAGGTGATGAATATTAATCAAGGAATTCTGAGGTTTTACAAGCAGAAGAGGAACCTGATGAAAATCTGTGTCAAAAATACTGAGTTTCGGAATTAGGCCGCAAACCCAAACCTGAATTTGTATGATCATGTGTTGTAAATAAATTAACAAAATGTAATTTATTAGCTGTGAATTTTTAGAGGATGCCAGACTTATTAATATACTGGTAAGAGAAGCAGAGAAATGAAAAGAGGTACAGACTGGGTGAGGATATTGGAACATGATGTGTATTTGCTTGGGAAACAAAATGCTTGTAAACAACAGAAAAATATAAAATAAAGATTGAAATTTTATTTTAAAAATTATAAAGTCATCATATTAAAATAATATGTTACAGAAAAGTGCTGTGTTTCAGAGTCATCTGAAATGCCACTTTGGTGACTTGAGGATTCAAATAAATAATATTAGAAATAAAAGAGAAACCATCAAACAAGATGTCTCAGCAATAAAAAGAATCATTAGTAACTACTATGAACAGCTATGTGCCAACAAACTGGATAACTAAGAAGAGATGGATAAACTGTTGGAAAAGTATAAGTTGATAAAACAGAATCAAGAGGCCAAAAGGAATGCTTATACACTGTTGGTGGGACTGTAAGTTAGTACAACCTTTATGGAAAACAGTAAGGAGATTTGTCAAAGAACTAAAAGTAGACTTACCATTTGATCCAGCAATCCTACTACTGGGTATATATCCAAAGGAAAATAAGAAATTATATAAAAAAGACTCCTGCACCCAAACATTTTTGAAGCACAATCCACAATTGCAAAAATATGGAGCCAACCTAAGTGCCCAACAATTGATGAGTAGATAAACACACACACACACACACACACACACACACACACATACACACACACACACACACACCATGGAGTACTACTCATCCTTAAGAAAGAATGAAATAATGTCTTTTGAAGTAACTTGGATGGAATTGAAGAATATCATCCTAAGTGAAGTATCCTGGAAATGGAAAAACAAATAAGACACATTTTCAGTAATACATGGAAGCTAAATGATGGGTATGCGTAGTCTTATGGTGGTGTAAAGGACACTGGAAACTAAGAAAGTGGGAAGGAAGATGGTAGGGGTACAAACCTACCTGTCAGGTACAATATACACTACTCTGGTGACAAACACAGTAAACCCAGACTTTAGCATTATTCAATTCATCTGTGTAACAAAAACATTTGTACCCCCTTAATATTTAGAAATAAAACAAAAATAAAGCATGAACAGGTCACTAACAAATGCAGAATTTGAACAGTAATAAAAAATCTCCCAAAAAATAAAAACCCAAGACCATATGGCTTTATGGTGAATTCTACCAAATTTTCAAAGGGGAATTTATACTAATCCTTATTAAACTCTTACAAAAAATAGAAAATGTGGAAATATTTTCAAACTCATTCTATGAGGCCAGAATTATCCTGATATAAAAACCAGACAGAGATACTACAAGGAAACTGCAAGTCAGTGTCTTATATGAACATAAATGCAAAAATTCTCATTGAAATACTAGCATACCAAATTCACCAGCATATTAAAATGATCATATGCAATGACCAACTGCAATTTATCCCTGGATTCAAGGTTAGTTCAACATATATAAAGCAATCAATATGACAGAAAAAATTAACAAGAGGAAAGGAAAAAACCACAGGATCATCTTAATAGAAACAGAAAAAAGATTTTAGCAAGCTTTGACATCCATTTATAATGTGCAACAAAAGCAAATAAATGTTGTTATTAAAAAAAAATAACAACAAGAGTGCGTCAAACCAAAAAGCTTCTTCACAGCAAAGGAAACCATTAACAGAGTGAAAAGGCAACATATGAAATGAAGGAAAATATTTCCAAACTATGTATCTCATAAGGGCTTAATATCCAAAATATTTAAGAAACTCAAACATTCAATAGCAAAATAATATTATTAATAATAATCTGATTAAAATGGGAAAGGTTCTGAAGAGACATTTCTCAAAGCAAGAAATGAAAATGGCCAATAAGTATATGAAAAAGTTCTCAACTTTACCAATCATCAGGGAAATGCAAATCTAAACCGCGATGAGAGATGATCTCATGCCTGTTGAATGGCTATTGCAAAGAAGGACAAACTATAACTAGTCTTGGAAAGGATGTTGAGAAAAAAGAATGCCTGTATAATTGTTGGCAGGAATGTAAATTGGTATAGCCATTATGAATAGCAATATGAATTTTCTTTAAAAAATTAAAAATAGAACTGCCATAAAATACAGCAAACTCACTTCTGAGTATATACACAAAGGAAATAAATCAGAATCATAAAGAGATATCTTCCCTTCAACCTATGTTTATTGTAGCATTATTCAAAATAGCCAAGATATATCCACTGCCAGATGAATGCCTACATATCTATGCATATGTATACATATATATACACACACACACATAATATTAATATATATATATTGCATTTAGTTATCCTTTCCCTATAAAGAATGTATTACAGTCATATTAGCCAAAACTTGGGGTATCAGACAATCTGTCACAAGGTTCCCAGTGGCACCTGTTATCTGATGAGTGTTATTCCTGTAATAAGTGAGAGAGGTAGAGACATGTTGTTCAGAGTCAGAAAACACAAAATCATTTTTTTGACAATGAGTGCCCAATTCTACATAGTTGGCAGTGGAGTTTGGGGGTGCTTTGCCCCAGAGAGTGGAAGAAAATGATTTAGAAATATCTATAATGTCCAAATATAAGTGGATAAAAGACTTAGGAAGGAATGTCACCTCATTGCTAAGGAAAAATGCCAAGGACCAAAGTTGGAGAAGTATTCTCCTGATATGTAAAAGATGATCAAGATACAGACAAGGAAAATAATTTTGTTACAGAAACAGTATAATGTTGATATGGAAACATAACATAGCCCAAAGTGAAGCATATTAGGATGGAAACTTTAGGCTTATGTGTGAAGTGGTTCTCCCACAGAGTACATAGATGTGGATTTAAAGTGAGAAACTTTAAATTATTAAATGTCACCATTAAAGAGTTTTTATAGAAAATAATTGTTCTTCATCCTTGCTTATAAGATTGTTAATGTGCCAGGTTTCTCTATGATAAGAACTTTTAACAAAATAGGCATATATGGAATATGCCTAAAAATTGTAAAAGCCATATATGTCAAACCCATAACCAACATCATACTGAATGGGGGAAATTGAGAGCATTCCCACGTAGAACTGGAATAAGATGAAGTTATCCACTGTCGCCATTCTATTCAACATAGTGCTGGAAGTCCTAGCCAGAGCACTCAAGGAAGGGAAGGAAATTGAAGATATCCAAATGGAGAAAGAAGAGGTCAAACTATTGCTCTTTGCTGACGATTTGATCTTATATCTAGAAAACCCCAAATCTTCTGCCAAGAGAATCCTGGAATTGATAATAAATTCAGCAAAGTATCAGGTTACAAAATCAATGTACACAAATCATTAGCATTCCTATACACTAGCAACATTCAAGCTGATAATACAATCAAAGACTCAGTATCTTTCTTAATAGCATCAAAGAAAATAAAATATATAGTAATATATTTTTTAATTATTTTAATTTTTTTATCTTATATTTCTCTCTTTTTTTTCCTTCTTTCTTATACATCCACTAAGACAGTTTCATATAGTAATATATTTAACCAAGCAGGTGAACTACTTCTACAGGGAGAACAATGAAATACTGAGGAAGGAAATTACAGAGGATGTAAACAAATGGAAAAGTACATCATGCTCATGGATTAGCAGAATCAACATTGTTAAAATGTCTATACTATCCAAAGTCATTTGCAATCCTCATTAAAATACCAATGTCATTTTTACAGATCTAGAAAAAAAATATCCTGCACTTTATATGGAAAAAGAAAAGAGTCCAAGAAGCTAAGATAACCTTAAGCAAAAATAACAAATGGGAAGGCATCACTTTACCAGATTTCAAGCTATACTACAAAGCTATAGTAACCAAAAAGCATGGTATTGGCACAAGAACAGAGACATGACCAAATGATCAGAACAGAGAACCCAGATATAAAATCATCCTCATATTGCCATTTGATCTTTGACAAATCAGAGGAAAATATGGACTGGGGAAAAGAAACCCTATTCAATAAATGGTGGTAGGAAAATTGGGTAGCCACATGTAGAAGACTGAAACATTACATTCACCTCTCACCACTGATAAAAGTCAACTCACAATGGATAACAGACTTAAATGTAAGATATGAAATTATAAGAATTCTAGAAGAAAATACTGGAAATTCCCAGCCTAGTCATCAGCCTAGGCAAAGAATTTATGAAGAAGACCCTAAAAACAATCACAGCAACAACAAAAATAAATAGAAGGGACCTGATTAAATTAAAAATTTTCTGCACAGCCAAGGCAACAATCAATAGAGCAAATAGACAACCTAAGGAATGAGAGAAAACGTTTGCACACTGTATATCTGATGAAAGGCCAGTAACCAGAATCTACAAAGAACTCAAGCAAATCAGCAACAAAATATCAAACAACTCCAATAAAACGTGGGCAAAGGCATGAACAGAAACTTTTCAAAAGAAAATAGACTAGTGGCCAAAATACATATGAAAAAATACTCAACATCTCTAATTATCTGGGAAATGCAAATTAAAAGCAAAATGCGATATCCCCTAATTCCAATGAGAATGGTTTATATCTAAATATCTCAAAATAATGAATGCTGATGT